>NC_133664.1:137500-5085000 GCF_037893015.1 Macrotis lagotis
CAAGTAAATTAGCATTTATTAAGTACCTACTGTGTGCCAGGGACTGCGGTAAGAGAAGAGGGAGAAATAAAGACAAAACATGGTTCCCTACTCTCAAGAAGCTCATAATCTACTGGGGAGACAATATTCAAGAAGTTATGTCAAAACAAACTATACAGGGGACACATTGGAGAAAGGCTCAGAGTAGAGACACTAGTATTCAGGGAGACCTCAGAGGCTTCTTCCTGAAGATGGGGTTTTAGCTTTGGCTTTAAGGAAACCAGGGAAGTCAGAAGGCAGAGGCAAACCAATAAAAGTGCTGTGGGGTCCTATAGCCAGGAAACCAGGGGTTCTAAATCACTGAATAGGATGAGGGGAATATGGTAGAAAAAGACTGGAACCAAGTGGTGAAGGGTTTTTAAAAGTCGAATAGGAGAATTTATTTTGCAACTCTTGGGGTGAAATGGAACCACTGAAATGTATGGATTGGGGAGGGATGTTCTAGTCACACTACAATCCCTGGGACCACTGAGAAGATAGATTTGCAAAGGGAGAGATTTGGGATAGGCAGAAGAACCAGTGCAATAATCCAGCTAGGAGGAGATAAGGGCCTCTACCAGGATGGGGACAGAAGAAGAGGAGAGAAGGGATCATATTGAAGAAAAATTACAAAAGTAAAATGGATAGAACTTGGCAACAGATTGACTATGGGGAGAGTAAGGAGGTGAGGATAACACTTAGGTTGCTAGTTTGGGCGAGAGAACAGTGGTACCTTTGAGAGTAATAAGAAATTTAGGAAGGAGGTTTAGGAAAAAGTGATAATGAATTCAGGTTTTGAACATGAAAAGTTTCAATTATCTGAAGGAAAACCATAGATGCCCAGTATGCTTCTAGAGATGTGGGACTAGAGTTAGACAAGCAGATCTAGGGTTATCCACAGAGAAATGACTGAAATCAATGGACTGATGAGATCCCCAAGTATAACAGTCACTGGTTCTTTCTACTGCTTCTCATTAGGGTTATTCTGCTTCTGCTATTTCAATATGAAACTTTTTAGTGAGTTTATATACCCAACAGATTCTGCCTTAACTTTCATTTCTAAAGAAATCACATATTTGCTGGATAATATATTTTCTTGTTTCTTTTGTTTCCTTGTTATGTTGATTGATACAACTTTAACATCCTTAGAAAGTGATTCAAATTTGTGTCAAAATGAGTCCTTTTAATCATGTTTCATTGTTCAGTTTAAACAGATGTTTTTAAAAAGTCTGGTTAGAGTTGAATGTCTTGCATGTCCTATGTTCTTATCCATTTTATCAATTTTGTTTTTCAGTAATAATTTTGACAAGGGGATGTTATGACCATCCATAGGCAGATCATTTTGAATTGTATCCCCCATTGGTAACTAGCTGCTTTCTGTCTGTATATGATTGGAATAGTAGCCCGAGTTGCAGAGAAAGCTCATGGAACTGTAACCCATATTCTCTTCTTTACCAAGAATGTCACTGAATATTGTTAAAGAGGTCTTTCCCTAGCCCAGGTACTAGCTGGTACCTTTTCAAGAGTAGTTGTAAAGAATTTTTCATTCTATCAATTCCCAGTAAGGGGTTAGGGTGAAGGATTCAGACAACAGCAACAATAAAATCAGAGATGAAGATCTTTTCTATGCAGTGATGGAAAGTCAAGGAATAGAGTTAAAATAGCCTCTAGCTAATGACATTGAGCACATTTTTTTTACTGGTCCATCTGACAAAAGAATAATAACACTATGAGAAAGAAAAGTCAATAGTAGCCAAGGACAGTTCCAGAAGATGGCAATAGTGAGAGCTGGAACCTCCCAGTAAGCAGCCCCAGAAGTGGTAGCAGAACAAGTCCAAAATGTCCCAGCAGATGGCAGTATATCAGCTCTGCAAAAAAAGTGTCTTTCCTGGTATTTCTGTGATTTTGACTAGAGCTGGTCAAACAAACCCTTCTTACATATATCAAGAAGCTGATTCTTACAGTATCTGAAAAAAAAGCATTACAAAAAGCTCAGTCCTTCTTATCATAATACGGGAGCTAACTTATTCCCTGAACTCTTGGACAGTGTCTCCCATGGGGAGAAGGGGGGGGGGGGGGGTTCCTGCTCTGGGACAATATTAATGTCATGGAATAAAAATACGTTAGAGAGTCTGTCAAATGGTTTCAGTAACCCATCCCCTAATAATGACCTGATGAAAGGAAGGCTCTGTGACTGAAAACAGAGATCACACTTCAGCAGCTTCTGCCATGTTTCTCTAGTTTCAAATATTCAACTGTAATATCATAGCTGGAGTCCTTTATTCATGTTTAGTTTACTGTAAGAGGTAGGACTTCCCCTCAGAGGTCATGTGGCCAATCTTGTGAATTTTGGTGGGGCAAACTCCATGTAGAAATTGAGACAAGAGTGTATTCAAGGCAATAGGGAGAATGTTTGGGGCTATAGTATAGAAATAAATATATCTTTGTGAAAACTAATTGTTTTTAAGTAGTTAAACAGAATTGGAGCACTAGTCCCTAGAGCCTGAAAAAAAGATGTGTGTTTGTTTGTGTGTGTGTGTGATCTTTTCTTTTTCTCCTCTGCCATCAGCTCACAAGAAGCTCCTCCTCCAACCTCTAGGGTTAGAAACCAGAGGGGTAGATGTAGTTGCTGCTGCTGTTGCTGCTGTTATCTGTCCTTCAGTTTTGAAGAAGATCATGACATTAGGAGATGATGCCATGACAAGCCATGAATTGAATTGGAGTGAGGGGGTGCTGTGCTGTCACCAGTCTCACTTCCTTCTCCAGAGCCATCTGGGTCCAATGGATAGATATGAATCAGAATGACTGGAGATGGCCCCAGATGTAGGGTCATTAGGGTTAAATGACTTGCCCAAAGTCACACAGCTAGTGTCAAGTGTATGAGGTCATATTTGAACTCAAGTTCTCCTGACTCCAGGGCTGATGTCAACCTAGTTAGGTGACAGATATGGATAGATTGTTGACACTAGAGTCAAGAAATTTAATCCTCCTGAGTTTAATTCTAACCCTAGACTCTTCCTAGCCATGAAACCCTAGGCAAGTCACTTAACCCTGTTTGCCTCAGTTTCCTCATCTATAAAATGAGTTGAAGAAGGAAATGGCAAACCTCTTTAGATGTAGCTATGTTTGCTTTGGAGAGTAAGCTGGAACATACTCTCTGCATTATTCTTAACAACATTAACAAAGGCAATCAAGAAAAGATCAATGTGACCAATGACTTAGGACTCTGAGTCTCCCTAGCTTGAAACCATGTGCTAATCCAAATTATCAATACAATAATACATATTTATCAAGCACAAATTAGATGACCAAGGCATAGTAAGTGCTTCCAAAGACCTTACAATCTAAGAGGGAAACCACACTAAAGCTGAAAAGAGTTGGAGGACAGGTGGGGGGAGACACCCTGCTCAGAGACCTGATAATGGTAGAGTCAGTTGGTGGGAAACAGTGCTCTGTGCTTCTAAGCCCTCTTTAAATGGGACTTTAGAAGGAGTAGGGGGGTTTATTTGTCTGGTTGGTTGGTTGCTGTTTTAGCTTTTTTTTTTTTTTTGCTCAACTCTCCAACCTTCAACCAGAGGGGTAGAGGCCACTGAGGGTGAGTCCCAAAGCTGACATAATCAGTCGTTAAGGGATGTTGGAAGAAGGTGTTGGATGATTCTCTTTTTGTTCCCACACAAAGTTTACCCTGGGAAATCTCTGAATAGAGTTCATGCTTGGGTTTCCAGATAAGACCAGAGTTCCCAAATAGGATAATATCTGAAGAAAGCTAAAAAAGCATAGCTAGAGATAAAGTCTTGAGAAGAAACTGACAACCCATAACTGTGGGTATATTGTTTTTAACACCATCTTCTACCAAAGGCAAGAGATGCAGAAAAGAAAAGTCAATTTAAGGAGAGAACAATTGGTTCAGAAGATACTACCTACTTGTGAAAGAACATTCTGGATGGAAAATCAACAGTATTTTCCATCAGAACAAAATTAGGGAAAGAAAGAAGACTCATAAATAACCCTGTTGCTTCAAGGCTGGAAGACAGGTAAAGCCTTTAACAAAAATCACACCACCACCACCCTCACCACCACCACTACTATTCCCCTCCCCCATCCCAAATACAAATTAGGAGATGCAGTTCACTAAGTCTTTTTTAATGATAATATCGTATTTGCCTAGTACCATAAAATTACAGAACACAATTTCTCACAACTGTATTCTGTGAAGTAAGAATTGCAAAGATAAATCTCATTTTCCAGAAGAATCAGTTGAAGCTCATAGGCCAGCTAAGAGATGAGGCAGGCCACAGAGAGCATAATTAGGAGTCAATAAATGAGAGTCAAAGCTGAAATAAAAAAACCGTTGAGTGGGGACCCTCCCCAAGTCCTGATTATTCCTTATCAAATCCATGGGCACTAGCCAGTTTGAACAGTCTCTGGCTGCTAAACCCTCTGTCTAATTCACAGAGACCATCTCTTGTCCTTTCTAGGTGAAGAGCTTTCTTTCCATTAGGTCAAAGACCCTCAGGAGTAATGATTGACTTTAGTGGAAATGTGGACTCTGGAACCAGAGGGCCTGGGTTCAAATGCTACTTCAGGAGCAAACACCTTGTCGGCCATCAAGGGTCACGTCCCTAACCCTCCCTGCTTTGGGTCGTATGACTTCTGGGGTCCTTTCTAGCTCTGCAATCTCTCACCCCTTTAGTGATGGGGCCTTTCACACACTCCTCCTCTGGAACATATCAGAAATTATCTAGACCAAAGGCCTCGATCCATGGTGGGCAGACTACAGCAGTGGAATGAGCTGGCCGGATCCTTCCTGGGACCCCAGACCCGGGGCCCAGTGGGCCAAGCCTGCGAGAGCCGCGGTCCGAGCCCGGCGCTCATTCATCCTCATTCATCAAGTTCACGGTCCGTCTGGGGCCAGACGTGCCGTCACTGCCCCTTTGGTGGCCCTTTCTGCAAAATCTGGGGACCTTCTCCCATAGGTAACGGAGAGACAAACACACCCTTTCCGATTCAAGCCCTTCGGAAACAAACTCAAGCCCCCATTTTGCTTGGGATCCAAAAGTCCAAGGGAAGGGGAGAGAAGAAAACAAAGACAAGGGAGCTCCCTGCTCCCGGCTCTGCCCCGCTTACCTGCCGCTTTTTTGGTGTCTTTGGTGGCGGTGGTGGTGGAGGAGGCGGCGGTGGTGACAGTGGTGGTAGTGGCAGCGGTGGTAGTAGCAGTGGTGGCGGTGGTAGTGGCAGTGGTAGTGGCAGTGGTGGCGGTGGCGGTGGCAGTGGTGGAGGTGGTGGCAGTGGTGGCAGCGGTGGTAGTAGCAGTGGTGGCGGTGGCGGTGGCGGTGGTAGTGGCAGTGGTAGTGGCAGTGGTAGTGGCAGTGGTGGTAGTGGCAGTGGTAGTGGCAGTGGTGGTAGTAGCAGTGGTGGCGGTGGCGGTGGCGGTGGTGGTGGCAGTGGTGGCAGCGGCGGTAGTAGCAGTGGTGGCGGTGGCGGTGGCGGTGGCGGTGGCGGTGGCAGTGGTAGTGGCAGTGGCGGTAGTGGCAGTGGTGGCGGTGGCGGTGGCAGTGGTGGCAGCGGTGGCGGTGGCGGCGGTGGGAGCCGCAGGGACAGGTGTGCCAAGGAGCAGCGGCTCCACCAGAACCAGCGCTAGCGCTCACAGCATCCCTGGCACCGCGTCAGGTAGACAGCAGGCGCTTACTCATTGTGCTCCCCAGGGAGGTTCCCAGGTTCCAGGCCCCTCGGGCTCCTCCAGGGGCCCCGAAGCCCCGCCCAGAGCTCCACTCTGCAGCCCAAGGGCCGGGCTTGAGGTAGATACCCTGCCCTCTGATTGGTCCTTTTCCCACAGGGAGGCGGGGTTTCGACCCAATTCGCTAGAGGGGTGGGGTCTCGTAGTAGCTCCCACTCTCGCTCTCCTATTGGTTAGGTTGATAATGAATTTCCGCCCTAAAGGCGGGAGCTTACGAGTCTCGGAGAGCAATCGCAGTTCTGATTGGCTGAGCCGACGGAAACGCCGCGCGGGGTCGGGTCACGAGTTCAAAGGGAGGAGCCACGCGGAGCAGGAGCGCGAGCAGAGGCGCGGCCGGACCGGGCGGGAGCGGGCCCGCGGCATGGCGGGGAGCCTGGGCCCAGGCTCGGGCTGGACAGCCGCGGTCCGTCGTCTGCTGCGGCAGTTCAGCTCCGCCCAGCGGCCAGGTCCGGGGCCGGCGGTGCTGGGGGCGCCCGGGGACCCGCGGACCTGCGGGCTCAGCACCCCCGGGCTGCAGAGCCTGGGCGCCCGCCCGCTGTGCCCCCCGCCTCCGCCCCGCTTCCCCTCCCCCACTTCTCTTCCCCCACCCCCTCCTCCCCCCTCCCCCCACTTCTCTTCCTCCTCCCACTTCTCTTCTTCCTCCCACTTCTCTTCCCCCTCCCCCACTTCTCTTCCTCCTCCCCCCTCCCCCACTTCTCTTCCTCCTCCCCCACTTCTCTTCCCCCTCCCCCCACTTCTCTTCCTCCTCCCACTTCCCCTCCCCCACTTCTCCCCCTCCCCTACTTCCCCTCCCCCACTCCTCTTCCTTCCCCTCCCCCCTCCGGTTTCCCTTCTTGGCCTGCTCTCACTGACCCATCTGCCCACCTCCAGGTTCCCCAGGTTTCCAGGGCCTCCCGCTGCTGGTCGAGGGCCAGCAGGTGGGGTTGGTGGTGCCTGCTGTTGCTCGGGAATTGAGAGCCTTTCCCAACGTGTTCGTGGAGGTGACAGGGGGCTTGGAGCTTCGAGGGGGTCATTGCCCCGAGGAGCGCACAGAGGCTGTGGCTGGGGTCCTGGCACAGCTGCGGGCCGAGGGTCGCCTGGCAAGGCTGGCGAGGTGGCGAGATGAAGTGAGTGATCTGAGGATGAGGCCATTTCTGGGCACCAGAGTCGGGCCTCTTCTTCCTAATCCCCCTTCCCTCTTCTGGGGCAGGCATATGAGGTGCGACCCAGTTTTGGAGCTCCGGCCTTATTGAATGTGGAGCGAGCAGCAGCCCGTGAGTGTCCCCTCCATCCTTCAGCTCACTGGGGATGACAAAAGTGGAATCAGGGGAAGGATAGGTGGGGGTGCTAACCAAGGGGTCCCTCTTCCCTCTCTCTCCACAGCCTTGCTGGGAGTCCTCCAGTTTGGGGCACATCTCAATGCCTTCGTGTGTCGCCAAGATGATGAGACAGGGTCCTGGCAGATCTTCATGTGGCTGGCAAGGCGGTCTCCTCACAAGGCCACCTACCCGGGCCTGCTCGACAACCTGGTATAGCCCCACCAGGCCCTTTCTGTAGACCCTTCAGGTTTCCCAGTTCTCTCTGGGCCCCCTATCCTGGGGTACCTTCTCCAGCCCAGACCCTGGTGGCAAGAGGAATACCACAATCTAATGGGCTACCAGGATGATATAAGATTGACTTCTAAATCTTTGTGTGACCCTGGGGACTGGCATGTCTTTTCTGGCCTTGATTTCCTCATCTGGAATCAGGAGTAATAACAAACTGACTACTAAGGGTTGTTTCAGTGCCATTTAAATTCTAACCTCGAGGAGGTGACAATAAATGCGCAGGACCCTTGGTTCTCAGTAGAGTGGAGGGGGGACATCTGGGAACGTCCTGGCTCAGAGTCTCTGTCTCCCCACTAGGCAGCTGGGGGCATAAGTGCGGGACTGGGTGTAAAGGAAACTATGGTGAAGGAGAGCTGGGAGGAGGCCCGAGTGCCCCCAAAGCTGGCAGCCCAGGCCCAGCCCGTGGGCTGTCTCAGGTAAAAGCAGCACTCCCCCCCCCCCCCCCCCGTGGGCAGAGGGTTGCTATGGACCTCCGCCACTCTGCCTAACAGGTCTCTCTCCTTTTTTGTGACTGTCCTCAGCTTCACCTATGAAGAGATGGATGGGGAAGAGTTTGGGGCTGTGGTTCGAGAATGCCTGTTTATCTTTGACCTAGAAGTACCTGAAGACTTCACCCCCCAAGTGGGAGATGGGGAAGCACAAGAATTCTACCTCTGGCCCCTGAACAAGGTTGGGGCTAATCTTGGGACATGGTGACAGCAGGCAGGCAGAAGTCCAAAGCTTATGTCTGTTCCCTTCTCACCCCCAGGTCAGGGAAGCTGTGAATTCTGGCAGCTTCAAGCCCAACTGTGCCCTGGTGGTGGTGGACTTCCTGTTCAGACATGGATTGCTGCATCCGGATCATGGTAAGGAAGAAGGGTGGGAGGGCATGGGCTGGCCTAGCTGGGTTGCAAACCCCTGACCACACTGCTTTGCCCTTCCCAGAGCCCCTATACCCAGAGCTCATGGCAGTGATGCACCAGACCCTGTGAGCTGTACCCAGGATGCCAGTAGGTGGCTGGACTGGAAGAGGGAACAAGATCCCAGAGTTTGGGACACTTCTACTGTTTTTACAGAAAGGAGTGATGCTTAGCTTTCCATATTCCTGCAAAGGGCAAGGATGGCAGTTTCCCAATGAAAGGTAGCACTGTTCTCAAAAGGGTCCTCCCAGATCCATGTGACTTCCACTGGACATAAAGGAATCTGAAGAAAAGCAGATGTCCCCAGGTGATACCTGACAGAGGCCCTAGACCTTCAAAGAAAGTTAGATTGAAGACTTGGGTGATTTTCCAAGAACAGACTGGAACTTTTCTTTCCTGGAGCCTCTAAAAGATGGCATGAAGGCTCTGAATCCACAGATACAGAAAGAGGGAATCACAGACATCCTTCTTTCAACCTTTTGCCACTCCTCCCCTCCACTGACGCTCTCCTCCTGCAGTGACTGTTCCTTGGGGAGAATAAAAATTGACTCCATGGGCCTCATCTGTCTACCAGAAGCTGTCCTCTGCCCCAACAGTTTCACAATGCTCAGTTGTTGGCACACTCTTGCTTCTTTTCTTTTGCTCCATCTCCAGTTCACGACCTGTTGGGTATATCATCTGGTACTTAAAATGCAGGCAAAGGACCCCAGTATGCTGCAAGAACCACACAGTGGACTAGTGGTCTCCCAGGAATGGGCAGGGACCTATACTCTGGGAAGTGGAGGGTGGAATTACCCTAAGAGTCATCAGTAAGAACATGAACCTTTAGGAGTATTTACAGGAAAGGGAGAAAATATCAATATAAAAATAATACTCTGGCAGAAGATCAGTTAATTTTAATTGAACAAACATTTATTAGATGCCTACTATGTGGAAGGTGTTCTGACACAAAGCAGATATGAAAATTACACTACAGCAGAGGGAATAAGATGTCTGTGGCAATAGTTGAGACAGGAAAATTAGTGGAAATGAAGAAAACTGACTGCTTCACTCCAGACCTGCAGCCTATCCACTTGATTCTGAATTGATTGGCTCTCCTTAAATTTGTTTGATGGTAATTGTAGGTGACATCCCATCCCTATTAAATGGTAATCTGCCTCATGACTTCTTCCTTTTCCCAAGAGAAAGTCAGAGACCCAAAGAAACAGGGTCCCTATCCCCAATCTTCCTCAGAGCTCTAGTGGTAGCTCTAGTTTTATAGCTCATGTGAACATAGGCCGATTTTAGAGTTACAGTTTCCTGGACATGATGGCAAATTTAAAAAACTTCAATGCTCAGTTCACTGAGTCCAACTATTCCCCCCAAGACCCCTGGGGGTGGGGTATCTAAAGACCATGGGGAAGAGGAGCCTATTATTTCTGGCTCTGGGAAAGATCTGATTATTGAGAAGTTTTTTCCGATTTCCAGCCTAAACCATCCTCCACCACCCATTAAATACTTGAAGACAGCTACCATGTCCCAGAGAGTCATCTTTTTAGTTTTGACATCCTCACTTCAATCCATCATCTTACATCATGGACTCAAGGTTCTTCATCATGCCTGCAACCCTCCTCTGAAAGTGTTGATATATCCATATGAAACCATGATGCCTAGAATTCAACCCAAGACTCCTGCAGGGCTCTTAAAATGACAGAAGACTCACCCCTAATAGCCTGGATTTTTTTGCCCTATGTTTATCCCAGTGCTGACTCATTGAGCTTATGTCCACTCAAATCTCCAGGTCTTTTTCAGAACAACTGCTAACTATACTCCCCCACCCACCATTTTATACTTGTGAGTTTGACGGGTTTTTTTTTTTGTACCAAAGTGCGAGACTGCATTTGGCATCTCACTAGCCTTAACCCAATGCAGGTGAAGTCCATTTGGGGTATCGTTTCTCTTCTCCAGCCCCTAGTACAATATTGCCTGCCATCTCAACTTTTGTCTAAACCCCTTGATAAAGGGGGTTTAGATAATGTAAGAACAAACGGATCCTCAAAATACTCCCCCAGAGACTTTTGCCCTTGTTGGAAATATCTAATCCATGTCTTTCCTCTTTCTCCATGACAGTTGTATGAGATACACTTTCCCTCAAGAGATGTCAGCCCAGCTTGAGTGGCACTACAGTTGCGTATTGGGTGAATTGAACCCAAAGTCTCCCTTGTCCTGAATGGTGTGGGCATGATGTGAGAGGCCTAAGCAGATCACCTTCTCTGGTTCTGCCTGCCCTTGTTCTGTCTCATTGGCAGGCTCAGCATCTCCAAGTCCTCCCTATGGGTGTCTCCAAGGATTTACACTATAGGTAGATGTCAGGGGTTTTGTGAACTTGGATGGGGAATAACCTTTCATTAAATCTCCCCAATATTTACCTCCCTTATGGACTGAAAAAGCAACATGATTTTGAGAAAGCATCCACAGATTTCAGCAGAAAGCAACTTCAGGGGTCCATAACACCAAAGGTTGAGCATAGCTGCCCTGGACTCCCTAGGTCAACTCCCTCAGTTTACTGATAATGGAATCAAAGGTCAGAGAAGTTTAGTCACTTCTCCAAAGCCACACAGGTTAGGGTTAGGTTACTCCCAGTTTCTTGGCCAGGTCCCCTGCTCTCCATAAAGCACTCTCCGTTTTTGTTAGGTGTTTCTTCTTTCCCTACACCCCTTGTAGTCTGTGAAGTCAATTATCAGTGAGATGAAGGAGCACAAGCAAAAAGAACATGGGTTAGGGTTAGGTTACTCCCAGTTTCATGGCCAGGTCCCCTACTCTCCATAAAGCACTCTCCATTTTTGTTAGGTGTTTCTTCTTTCCCTACACCTCTTCTAGTCTGTGGAGTCAATTATCGGTGAGATGAAGGAGCACAAGCAAAAAGAAAGTCTCCCCTTCTCTAAAGGATCTGAATGGGTGGGGAGAGGAGTCAGCAGGATGACATCTGTGACCAGGGATTCCTGAAACTGGATCTTCTGGAAGGAGCCAGTCAATCAAAAATGGGAGCCTCAGGGCTTTCAGTGAAAAATGCACTCCTGGGGTGGAGTGAAAGGTGGAGCTTTTAAGGGAAGAGATGTAGATGACTTGGCCATGGAAGTTGAAGGCAACCTGGAGAAAGGAAGTCACTACTTGGCTTCCTTGGGTACTAAATGAGAGGTTGACATGCCCTCTCACCTTAGAGGAAAACATTCTGCCATCTTCACAGGATTAGACTCTTGAGATGTTCAAGTTATTCTGGGTCCTCTCTTAAGCCCCTTCTTGATACTCATCTCTAACTGCTTGAGTTTCACTTCCCCCAAATAGCAACATCTTTATGACCTTTGATGATTCCCTTCATAGAAATGACATTCAGTGATCCTGACAGATCTTGATAGGGGCAAACAGGGCATTTCAGTTTTACAACAAACATTTATTATGTGCTTTCAATATATCTGGAGATAGCCCTAAATGTATTCATACATAATTTATGCAATAATCATTAGCCATTCGGAGAACCAGAGAGTCTCAAGCAAGATCCAGTCTTGAGATTGAACTCTAATTCTAAAGGTTTATAGGGTATTAGGGCCAGTCTGCAGAAAGGCCAAATAGGGGTGGGGGAACAAGATGGTGGGTCAATGGAACTGGAATGATGGGTGACAGCGGACTCAAGGGAGACTTCAATTGGAAAAGATAGATTGGAACTAGATCATGAAATGTTTTATATTGAGCTGGGGAATGATTTGGCCCTTGTACTTCAGCAACTTAACAAACTAGATTGGAGTGGAGAGAGACTAGAGGCAAGTAAAGCAAAAAAAAAAAAAGACTTGGATGATCGGTGTTGCAGAGATGAAATTACTACATAAATTTAAGACTTTGACAAAAGACTGGAATAATGAGGAAATAAGGCTAACATTTGAGGAACTGAGAGAATGCCCTCTGGGGAAAGGTTTAGGAAGAAAGAGAATGTTTCTTTAGACATGAATTTGAAGATGTCTAGTGGACATCATTTGGAGATGTCTGAAAGGTAGTTGGGCATGCACATGGGAGAATCTTCAGCTTAAGAGATGTCAACTTCCAATAAGTAGCCAACCATAAAGCAAAACAAGGCAAGACAAAGTGCCTACAGCCTCCTAGAAGGTATGGCACCAATAGAACATTTACTCGAATGCTCATCAGTTTAAACATTGAATCTGTTGTTGAGAGTTGACTGAATTAAGAAAAGACTTAGGAGTCTTTGTTAAAGGCTGAACCAGAGGGGCTTGTGGTTGGAAGGAAGAATCTGGATATGAGAGACATCTGGATGTGGGTGTGAAGGAATGGGAAAGGCAAAAGTCAAGACCCATGGAACCAGAGAGTTTCTCACTCATTCCTTTGGAGGAAGAACAGTTGAAACCATTACAATCCCCCCTCCCAGCCCATACCTGATCCAGGAGTTGAGGCCACAGACACTGTCCAATATGTTGGACATATCTTTTTTGTTTTGTTTTGTTTTTTGCAAGGCAATGGGGTTAAGTGACTTGCCCAAGGTTGCACAGCTAGGTAGTACCAGGTCTGCATATACTCTTCTTTCCATACTTGCTAAGAGTGAGATGCTCTATCCCTTGCTGGTCTTAATTGAGTCTCCCCTGGAAGCTATTTCTGAAGTTTCTGTTGGCACAACCCAACCTTTGGGAGGTCCTGAGTAGGAAAGGCTGAGTATGGGTCACATTCTCATCTAAGTGTGACTGGTAAATCACCAACTTTTTGACTCCTAGGTGGGCATGTGAAAAAAAATCATTTACTGTATCCAGATCCACAAAGGGCTGAGCCTTTTCGTCAACCCAACACTCCAAATCATTGATGTGCTTTTTCTCTTTCCCATCTTAACAATGATGTTTTGCTAGGATAGAACCCCAGATCTGATTGCTCTTTTCAGGGCTCCCAGTGCCAATATCATTCAGTGATCCCTGGTGGAACCTCCTCCAGTCTGTCCAGGGCCTAGATAACAGATGGGTGGGAGTCAGAGTGGGAGGGGTTGTCACTGCTTCAGATTCCAATGCTCCCCTTTGACTTGGTTTGCAACATTCTTTTTTTAATTAAAAAAATTATTTATTAAGGCAATGGGGTTAACTGACTTGCCCAAGGTCACACAGCCAGGTAATTATTAAGTGTCTGAGGTCAAATTTGAACTCAGGTCCTTCTGACTTCAGGGCCAGTGCTCTATCCCCTGCACAACGTAGCTGCCCCTGCACCAATTTTGTGTTTTCAGACACATAACAGCCCCAACAAAAGGGAAGAAATAGCCTGTGATGTTCTCCACTCCCTGGCCTTCAACTGGTCCTACCTGAGTGACTGAATATTCAAGCCAGAAAAAAAAAAGATTTCCAGGCATGACATCGGGAAATGTCAGAGAATCTCTCACTCATTCCTTTGGAGGAAGAACAGTTAAAACCATTGCAATCCCCCCTCCCAGCCCATGTCTGATCTAGGAGTTGAGGCCATAGACACTGTCCAATATTTTGGATGTATCATTTTTATTTTTGGTTTTTGCAATGCAATGGGGCTAAGTGACTTGCCAAAGTCACACAGCTAGGTAACCATTAAATGTGTGAGGTCAGATTTGAACTCCTGACTCCAAAGCTGGTGCTCTTTCCACTGTGCCACCTAAGATAGCCCTTAGGACATATCTTTCTATCAAATCTTTAAATAGATTAATGGAAAAGTTTATTTTTCATCCAGACAATTCTCAATATCTCTGTGACATTTTCAGATTTTCTGATATTATCCCTTTCTTCAAGACTGAGTTTGAGGGGGTGAAAGCTAGAAAGCTCTCCCAGAGCTATCAGACATATTCCCTGATCCCAGCACTCTGGTCACTCATTTGGACGGTTCCTCCAAAGTACTCTTCCAGTCACTGGTAGGACAAGTGGACCCCCTACTCAAGTGTGAATCCCCTTTGTGAGCAAAGAACTACATAAGGTGAGATCTGGAAGACAAGGGGCTGCCCTCTTTGCCCTTCTGATTCCAAACTTCACGCATAGTACATAGCAGCTGTTGGATTAGTGGTCCCCAATGAGTAAAACCTCAGAAGGCTGGCTGCACAGGATATACTGTCAAAGCTGACTTTCTACTGGGCTGCTATTCTTCATCCAGCCACAAGATGCCACTCTTGCTCAAGTCCAAGACCATTCGATATCCTAAAGGAGGCCTCAGGTCCTTAGTCACCCTCCTGAGTCTCAGTCTCTCTCTCTCTCTCTCTCTCTCTCTCTCTCTCTCTCTCTCTCTCTCTCTCTCTCTCTCTCTCTCTCTCTCTCTCTCTCTCTCTCTCTCTCTCTCTCTCTCTCTCTTTCTCTCTGTCTCTCTCTGTCTCTGTGTGTGTGTGTGTGTGTGTGTGTGTGTTTCTCTGTCTCTCTGTCTCTCTCTCTCTCTCTCACACACACACACACACACACACACACACACACACACACACACACACACACACACACACACACACACACTCTGGAAACCCAAAAGCAATATGGCATGGGGATTGGGGAAGACTCAGAACAAAAGGATTGTGAAGAGATGAGTGTTCCACCTCAGGGAAGGCAAATTGAGACCCTTGGGGGAAAAAAATCACTACGGATGGAGCCAATACAAATTTATTTCTTGGGGGGGGGCAGGGATATTTGTTTCCAGAATCCTAGTGGTCAATAGACTTGACCACAGCAGTGGCCAGGTTTCCCTGAGTTTCTCTGGAAATGTCTTCCTATGAGTTTGAAGGAGGAGAATCAGAGTGATAGCCTGGTTGACCCTTGCTGGAGACCAGTTAGTCTTTCCTACAAAAATACAGGAAGGTCTACTGGTTGCAGTTTGCAGTGGAGGGGCACAATCTGTACTGGCTAAGGATCTGTTATCCATGTTAGTAGACTCCTAGGTCCCAGAAAAATGGAATCAATGTTTTACCTTCAATAAGTACATTAGGAAGAAGTCATTCCTCTTTGTTTGGTAGCTGTTTCCATCCCTTTCTCCCTCCATTCTCCCCACCCCACCCACCCCATCCCCACCACCCACCCCTGCAGGGGGAAAAGAGAGAAGGTGACGTAGCAAACATGGCTGCCTGACCAAAAGAAAGTCTAGCTTATCCATAAAAGGCACAGAAAGGCTGCAGAAATAAGAGGCAGCTTCATTTGATGAACTTAGAGAAAGACTCCACCTACCATCTACCATAGAAATTAGTAGGTCGAATCACTTATGTTTTCTCATTTTCTTTCAACCTTTCCACACTTATCCTTCCACACTGCCCACTCTCTTCAAGTTCTTTTGATATTCCCCCAACCCACCCCCTTGAGAAGCTTGAATGAGGCTCCAAAACTCTTTGACATTTCTTTTCCACCCTCCCTAACTGCTCTTCTGTCTCCAGGTTGATCGGTGATCTCCACTTTAGACAGAAAACTCACTCTTTCCTGGTACACAAGCAATCCTCTCCAAGTCACCTTTCCTGATCCATCTAAAACACTGGCAAGCTCGGTTCTTTGCCAAGCCACACCCTCCTCTCCTTCAAAGCTCTGCTTAGGGAATCCCTCCCAAAGTCTGACTCTGTCCCCACCAGACTTCAGTGCCCCTCCCCAGCCTCTACCTTTGTACCACCAGCATTTTGATAGCCAGGAAAAGCAGATACAAATGATCTCTGTTCAACATCTGTGGTCTTCCATGCACATTTTAAGAGAATTGGAGATTCCTTGATCACTATAGCAACAGACACATCTTTATTTGATGAGTCTCTACTGTCAGGATCCATGAAGGCATCCCACAAGAAGACATCCCCCAATGTTCTTACTGCTTTTGTGAGGAAAGCAAGGCTGCAGAGGATCTAGTTGGCAGAAGCCTTGTGTTGGTGGCATGAAGCATCTGGAATAAGTTCACTAAACAATTGAAAAAGAGGGGCACCATAAGTCCCAGAGGAAAAAGTCAGGGGATCTAAGAATGCCACTTTATCTAGTATCGGACACACTGTTGAGCCACCATAATGTTTGTGCAACACTCCTTACATCCTGCACAGACACTATAGACCCAGAAAGGAAAAGGACCACAAGGCAGGTAATGTGTGGTGAACTGTGTGGCACTTTTAATGGATCCATACTTCTCCCACTATGGAAGCCCCCATTGGGATCAATGTCCAGACAATACCACACCACTGGGCATCATGCCATTTCAATTTTCAAAGAACTGTGATCTTGGATCACCTAAGGGGAAAGGGGGAGGGTTATGGTGGGCCTGAGTGGGACACATATTTCAAGCAATGACTGTTACAGGCACAAAAATGTCATCAGGGAAATATGTGACCAAAAACTAGGGAACCAGTCAAGTGTTGCCAGTGTGAACTGATGGGTAGGCTGATGCAGGAACATCAAGAGGCCAGAGGGGGGCCTCTCAGGCCATTGGGAAGAGCCTCATGGAAGAGAAATAGAAGGCAAACAAGAGGAGTGGGTAACAATGATCAGCAACCAGTGAAAGGGGAAGAAAGATCACAGAATCCTGGAGTAGACTGGCATTTGCTTCTCTTGCCCTCAAAAGAAAGTCCTTGAGGTCAGGGACCAACCATGTCTGTCATGTCCTCCTTGGCTCATTGACTGCTGAGCCTATGGTAAAGGCATTTATTCCTTGTCTTTATAAGCTAATCATTACATAAAGAGACTTCAAATCCTCTGCCCTGTCAAAAAAGAAGAGAAAAATAGAGACAGAATAAAAGAGAATATGTAAGAGAGACATGGACAGGCAGGGTTGGGAGTTCACAGAAAGATAGGGGGAAGAGAGGGAGAGAGTTAGCCAGAGGCAGAGAAAGAGTGTGTCAGAGACAGAGGCAAGGAGTTCAGGGGGCGGGGGTGAAGAGGGAGAGAGTGACAGAGAGAAAAGGGAGAGAGACAGATATAGAGAAAGAGAAAAGGGAGAGGGAGGAAAAGAGACAGTCAGAGGGAGACACACAAAAAAAAATTGCCCTGGCTTCCTTGGAGAAAATCTCTACCACTTGCCTTCCATAAAAGGAATGGGTCTTGTCTAGGAGCCAATGTGTCTGGCCCTAGGAACCTAGATTTTTCCTTTTTTTTTTTTTTTTTGGTTGTAGTCGACGTGGATGTGTCTGGAGGAGAGCCTGAAGTTCCCATATTCTTTCCAAGGCTGCCTCAAGCCAGGATCCAGTTCCAGCCACGTCAGCTCCAGGATCCAAACCCAGTCCAAGTCCAGTCTCTCAGCCTCAGAACTGTTAAGGTCATGGAGACAAAAGAGGAAGACCAAGCAGCTTCAGGTTCCAATCGTACAGAACTTTAGGGCAAAGCTGACAGATCCTCAGCAACTCAATTCTTGGTGGTGATAAGCAAAGCTATGCACTAGTCAATAAACATTTATTAAGCACCCACTATGTGTCAGACACTACTCCAAATACAAATATGAGGGGAAAAACAATCCCTGTCATCAAGGAGTTTACAATCTAATAGGGGGAATACAAAAAAGAATCAGAAGAAAGGGAGAGGAAGTCTTGGAAGGTACCAGCATGGAAGGGTGGTGAAGTCAGTCTGAGAAGCCTCAAAGTAGGACAACCAAATGAGAAGACATCTGAGCTGCTCTCTTCCTTGAATTTATGATCTATTCTGTACCCAGAGACACAGAGGCACAGATGATACAGAGTCCCAAGACTGGAGAGATCTTACAGAATGATGAGGTGATTCCAGTAACCTATGCAAGCTGCCTCCATTCTTCCCCATAACACAGTCCCTAGAAAAAGGATCCCCAAACACCTCACTTAGGTTACCAAAAGCATGAAAAGAAACAGCTCCTGGCCTCAAAGAGTTTACATTCTGCTGACACACACAAGGAAATCTAAAGAATTTACAGGACAGAATACTAATAGCTAAGGACTAGTGCTTCCAAGAAGGATCATGAATATTTATTATTTTCCCTAATATTTCTCAGAGAAAGAGGTGGAGTTGCAAGGAACTCCACTGGGTCCATTTTTTAGGTTAATTTATAATCAAAGAAGATTCATTTTCTCTGCTTGCTGTTCACAATTCTTGCTAGAGGGGGCTTTATTTTAGGTCCCAAAGCAATGGTGGAGTTCCCTTCATAATGGCCTTCTTCCCAGACAGCAGGACTTGGCCTTTTTTCAAGGAAGCAAATGCCCACTTAGCAAACCTACTGGGATGTTGCCCAAACATAACAAGGTTCTCAGCTGGGAAAGGATCATTTGCAAGTGAGGACAAGGTTGAAAATATACTCCTAGGAAGATGTGGAGAAATCTTGCTCACTCTGTGCCAATTCAATCTAGCATGCACTTAACAAACATCTGTCCTGTGCCAGGCACTGGGTAGAGCCCTGGGGATCCAAAAACAGAATGAAGAACAGATTGTACCCTCAAGAAGCTTCTATTCTCATTGAAGGGTGGAGGAAGGTGTAGGAGAAGGTGAATGTAAACAGATAAGTGCCCAGGAGATCATTTGAGGGAAGGGCCAGAGCATTAAGCACAGGATGGGTTTAGGGAGTCTTCCCCATATTTGAGCTTCCTCTTTTGATTTTTCATCTGCCTCATGTATTCAAATTAACACTGTTCAAAGTTTGAATTCTTGGAGATATAGTAATAATTTCCAACCCAATGGAAATATGCAGGACAAAGATAATAATAAGTACCTACTAAATGCCAGACCCTGTGGTAAGCCCTGGCAATACAATGAAGGGAATAAGACAGTTCCTACCCTCAAAGAAATCATCATCATTATCATCTAATGGAGGAGGCAATACATATGGGGATGAGATGGGGGTGGAAGGATGCTAAAGGATGATATATAAACAGATATAAAGGGGAAGGATGAGAGATGTCCTGATGAGGCTCTGGAGATGATGAAGTCCAAGAAAGTAGTCCACTTGGAAATGTTGAGGAGAATTCCCAGGGTGCCATCCTTAAATGGTGGAGGAAGCTTTCCCATGGCCATCTTCCATCTCTCCAAGCAAGGGCAGAGGGTGTGAAGAGGTTGAGGTTTCTGAGTTGATTTCCTATGAATAATGAACCACTTAGCATATGAGAGATTGGGGACTGGGGGGGGGGAGGATACAGAGGAATTAGAGTCAAGCTAAACAAGAATAGTGCATTATGGGGAAAGAGAAGTCAATACAAAAAGACAAAAGCTTTGTTATATGTCCCTTAGACACTGGAGGGTTTTGTTTTATGGACTCCTTCTACTCTTTTTGCTGTTGTTTTATTTTGATGTGAAACAATGGGAGTTAAGTGACTTGCCAAGGTCACACAGCTAAATAATTATCAAGTGTCTGAGACTGGATTAGAACTCTGGTCTTCCTGACTTCAAGGTCAGTGCTCTATCCATTGAGCCACCTGTTGTTGTTTTAACATGTTGATTTAAAGTTCAGAAACCTACAACCTCTTAACACTATCCCTGCCTCCCTTCTTCCCTCCCCCTCCCCCCATGTCTGAAAGGGTAAGCAATCAGATATGGGTTATATGTATGCAATTATGTAAAATATTTCCATATTAGCCATTTTCTACAAGACTAAAATAAAAGAAAAAGTGAAAGGGTGAAAATTATCATGCTTCAGTCTATTCACTCAATAGCAGTACTTTCTCTAGAGGCAGATAGCATGCTTTATCATGAGTCTTTTGGGATTGTCTTAGATAACTACATTGCTGAGAATTGTTAAGTCCTCCACAGTTGATCATCACACAACGTTGCTGTTAC
The DNA here is from genome assembly GCF_037893015.1 of Macrotis lagotis. Taxonomy (NCBI): domain Eukaryota; kingdom Metazoa; phylum Chordata; class Mammalia; order Peramelemorphia; family Peramelidae; genus Macrotis; species Macrotis lagotis. The sequence goes on from NC_133664.1 coordinate 157,443, forward strand.
TATATACAATGTTCTCCGGGTTCTGATCACTTCATTGCGTATCAGTTCTTGTTAAGTCTTTTCAGTCATTTCTTATAGCACAATAATATACCATCACAGTCATATACCAACAACTTGTTTTTTCCCTAATTGTTGGGCATTCTCTCTATTTCTAACTCTTAATCATCAAAAAAAACTTCTATAAATATTTTTGGTAGAAATGGGTCCTTTTCCCTTTTTTTAAAATTTCATTGTCATATAGACCCAGTAGTTGTATTGCTAGATCAAATGATATGCACAATTTCATAATCATTTGGGCAGAGTTACAAATTGCTTTCCAGAATTATTGAATCACTTCATAACTCCTCCAACAGTACCTTAGTATTCCAGTTTTCCCCACATTCCCTCCAATATTTATAATTTTCCTTTTCTGTCACAATAGCTAATCTGAGAGTTATAAAATGGTACCACAGAGTTGTTTCAATTTGCATTTATCTAATCAATAGTGATTTAGAGCATTTTTATATAGCTATAGATAGCTTTGATTTGTCTGAAAACTATATTAATCAATTGGGAAATGACTTGTATATTTTAAAATTTGACTCAGCTCTCTATGTATTTGAAAGGCCTTTCTTAGAGATATTTGTTTAAAAAAATTTTCTACTTTTCTGCTTTTCTTTTAATTTGGTTGCATTGATTTTGTTTGGGCAAAAACTTTTAATTTTATATAACCAAAATGATCTATTTTACATACTGTAATGCTCTATTTCTTTGCTTCTAAATTCTTCTTTTATCCAGAGATCTGACAGTTAAACTATTCCTTGCTTCCCTAATTTACTTATGGTATCATCCTTTATGTGTAAATTATGTATCAATTTTGACCTTGTCTTGACATATGGTGTGAGATGGTGGTCTATACCAACTTTCTGTCATACTGCTTTCCAGTTTTCCCAGAATTTCTTTTGGTCAAATAATGAGCTTTTGTTCCAAAAGCTTGGATCTTTGAGTTGAACAAAACATTAAATTACTATCATCATTTACTACAATATATAGTGTGCCTAATCTATTCCATTGATCCATCAGCATTCTATTTATTAGCCAGCACCAGATTATTTCGATAATTACCTTTATAATACCATATGAGATATGGTGCAGAAATTCTTTATTTTATTCAAAGGAGTATCTCTATGCCTTTAACAGGTTGATACTGTCTCCTTTAAGCCTTGACCTCCCTTAGTTGGCTTCATGCCTCTCTACCCACTCTTTCTAGGTTTCCTTGGCTGGTTTTAATAATTTGATCAAAAAGTGGTTTTTTTAAGTTCTTACTGTATCTGGCAGATGCTGCAGCAAGAGCTAAATAAGAAATGATCCCTCTCACAGAGATTTTGCATTCTATTGGAGATGGCAGCAAGAAAAAATATGTCAGTATATGCAGAATATAAAGAGAATAAATGAATGCATGGTAATTCATCACAAGGCAAACTGGAAAGGAGGGCACTCATCTTTGGGGAGGATTAGGAAAGGACAGTATGAGCCAGGCATGATCCTAAATCCTGAAAAAACAAACAAATTCTCACAACAAACATGTAGAGTCAAACGCTATCATAGGCAAAGATCGACTCCAAATGGACATGTGACCCCCAAAATCTTATGAAAACAAATTAGAGGATGCAGAAAAAAATCCCCTTTAAGATTTATGGATAGTGCATTAATCTTCTGGATAGGAGAAGTCTGAAGAGATGCTGGCAGTCTCCTTCTCTCCTCTGAATGTATATTCCCCTCAGAAGGAAGTCCCAGGCCTCCAAGAAGTCCCATCAAAGGTTTCTAAGAGTCTCCAAGGAATGAAGGTAATCAGAAGCCAAGAAGCAGTGGATTTTCTTGGTGCCTTTGGGGATTTAAGTGGGGTTCCTGCAAAGGGAAATTTTGGTCTTCAGAGTTTGGGGTAAGTTGAGCCCATAGTTTTGCTGCCTTGTTTGTGGGTTGTTGTAAGCCCTTTCACCTTGCCTGTTCTTCATATACTCTGCAGTAGAATCAAAGTTCTCCTGTCCCAGAAACACACATTGCTATCTTGAAGATCATTTTACTCACTTCTCTGGAAACCTAGACCCAAACTATTTTCCGAAATTCTAGGTGAAGCTGTAACGAACCATTTTATGGTAGCCTTCCAGGTGGGATTCAGTCTGTTAGCCCTGAACTTGGGATGCTAGGCCTGAGTTCCACAGGTGGTCTAGGGGTTGGAGATTGCCCTAGACCATGGACCAGGCAATGAAGGCCTACAGGTTGGGAAAGTTTCAGAAGAGAGAAGGGGCTGCCTAGAAAAAATTTTAAAGTAAAATGGACAGGTCTTGACAATGATTGGCCACAGGCAGTGCCACTGAGGAGCTGAGAGGGACACAGGGGATGTGAGCATTAGTTTCTAGAGGATGGTGGGGTTCTAGACAATGATAGAAAAGGAAGGACTGAAGGGGAAAGAGGAGGAGGCCCATTGTGGACATGACTGTGCTTTATCCAGCAGTGGAAGATGCAAGACAGGAAGCTGGAAGAGAGATCCAGGCTGGACAAATCGATGGACACTGCCAAATGAACCCAGGGATCACTCAAGAGCACTCAGCTGTCAGGAAGCAGATTTGGGGCTAGAAATTCTTATGTGTAGTCAATGAACTCCTTTCCAGCCAGCCCTGAGTCCTACCAGAGGAACTTCGATTTTCTGAGTCACAGGGCCAGTCTCCACACACAGGCCCCTGAGTCAGATGCTAGGCCTTTGTTCTCTCTCATTTTCCCCTTTCATTTTCTCCATTCTTCCCAAAGGGTCAGTGGAGAGGAAGGCCTCCCTCCCTTCTCAAGCCTCCCCACACATTCCCTCTCCTTCTCAGCCGTGGGCAGCCCCTGGTGATTGATAATTGACAGTGGGATCAATTCCCTGATAGGGCACCGCAGAAGGGAAATGTCTCAGGTCCTCCTTTCTGCCCACAGATCCTCCAGAGGTGGAGAAAGAAGTGGTCCCAAGTGGGGGGGATGTTGGGTGGGGGGTTGGTTCTAGCTCAGGAAATTCCAAAGGATGACTCACTCTCTTTTGAGCCAGAGTTCAGTCCCAGGGAGTCAGGAAGTTTGGGTGGCCTTAAAGGCCCAGCTCCCTAATCTAGGGATGCCTGGAGAGGGAGATGGCCCTACCCGAGGAAGATTCCAAATGGGTCCCAGCTGCCAATTAGCATCCCACCTGGTCTGTGTTCTGGGGAAGGGAGGGGAGAGAGAGAGAGAGAGAGAGAGAGAGAGAGAGAGAGAGAGAGAGAGAGAGAGAGAGAGAATGCTGAGCAGCTTAGCCAGAGGGAAACAATGAAAAAATCAGGGTTTCCCATCCTCCCTTCACCAGCAGGGAAGGGGGGGATGAAGAGATGAGGGGCCACTCCTCCAGTTTTCTTCCTGTTCCAGCTCCTCCTCCTGTCCTTCTCTTTCTCCTTCTCCCTTTCCTCCTCTGACGCACTCATGCTCCTCCTCTCCTGTTCTTTCCCCCCCACCTCCTCCCTTTCTTCTCTCCATCTTCTTCTCTTATGGCCCCTCCTCCCTTCTTTCTCCTCCCTTTCCTCCTTTGCCTTGCTTCTGCTCCTGCTCCCTCTTTTCCCCCTTCTCTGCTCTCTTCTCTGCATCTGCTTTTCCTGCTGCTCTTCTTCCCCTTACTTCTCTTCTCGCTCTTTCCCCTCTTCTCTCCTGCTCCTCCCTCCCTTTTCTTTCTTGTACCTCCTCCTTCTACCTCTCCTCCACAAAATCTAAAAAGAACAGTTTTCCCATAATTGACATGAAAACCAGGAAACATAAATTCTATTCAATAAACAGAAAGGCATAAATTGGATATAGTTAATTGTATGGGGGCTGGGTCCTGAAGCCTTCTAGGAAGCCACCAGGTCCCCATCTTCCTCCCTATATTTTTAAGGGCTTCCTTAGAGAAAATTAGTCAGTATGAGCAAAAGATACCCACTTGGAGGTCTTTAAAGGAAGAAACGATTCCTATTCAGTCTTTCTCTCCTTTGGGCTGGTAGGTAAGCTGCAATTATGGATAGCACTTTTATGCATTTATGACCTTGATTTTTTTTTTGACCCGGATATTCAGTGAGTTGAGGATATCTGATTTTATAGGGGGGGTTTTGGTAGACTGGGAGGAGAAAAAGATGGTTAACCTCTTCATCCTGGGAATCTCATTTCCATAGAAATGATAGTCTTTCATTGTTGCCTCCAGAGCATCTTTCTGGTGAGTTCATAGGCACAGCCACATAGTACTGCTGTTAATTCTCTCTAGATCTACCCTCCATCTCTCTCTCTTCAGCTCCATCCCATGTAACTCTCTGCCTGCCTGCCTCTCCATAAGTCTCTGCCTTTGTCTATCTGCTGACCAAACTTCCCACCTGCCTACCTCTCCATCTGTCTTTCTGTCCATATGTCTGTCTGCCTCCTTGCCCATATACCTAATTAAATTTCCCATCTACCTGCTTCATGAGAGAACTGAGATTAGGACAGTCAGTGGTTAATTGTGGGAATAAAGTGAACCACACTGACACCATCTTATGACTCAAATCTGTAACTAGTTTAATTTCTATTCATTTATGGCTCTAGTTCAAATTCTGTCTTGTGAGAAAACTCCATTCAATTGTGGAAACTGGGAGAAAACCTTATTGACTTGTTTGAATTATACCTATGTGACTGAGAAACTAGACCACCTCTACCTGCTATTTCGATACCCTTAAGTAAGGATTCAGAAATTCAGATTCAAAGATGGTTGAAAGGCATTTTCTCAAAGTACATATCAAGCACCCCATACATTATCTGAAAACTTACCCTATATGTATCAATCATCCATGTTTCATTAGTTGTTTTACAGATACTTGAGGAGTGGGACATCTCCTTGTCTGGATTTAGGGAATTGTATCTGTTGGCTCTCCCCTTCCCCACTAGAAAAGTCCCTAACCTTTCATCCAACCAGAAATCAGATAACCTAATGTATTGTTTCCTTTTAACTAGCTGGCCTTATGTGATGAATTTTTTTTTATATATAAAAATCTGTCTCCTTTTGTATTTAGGGTTCCAGTCTAAACTGAGGAGGTCTGGTCCTAGTTTGCTTGGCAATTGGCTTAATTGCTTAATGAATTAATATGTTCAGAAGATCAAACTTTTTTTTCCGCTCAGTCATATCATCTTTCACTAACCATACTCCCTACATGTCTGTCTCTGTCTGTCAATATCTCCATTGGCCTTCTTGGCTAATATGTCTACCAAACTTCCCACCTGCCTCCCTCCCTAGCTGTCTGTCTGCCTCTGCCTACCTATCTGCCTTCTTGATCAAAATACCTATTGAATATCCCACGTGCTTGTCCTCCTACCTGTTTGTCTGTCTCCTTGTCTGCCTGACCACCTGCCTATTTGCCTGCCTTTCCATATACCCACCAGATTTTTTAGGTGTCTGCCCTCCTTGGCCAGAAGTCTGTCATTTTGACTTTAAATTGAGGCAATGTGGTATAGAAAAAAGGACACTGATTCTGGAGCCAGAGGACCTGGATTCATAAACCAGTTCAGTCACTATCTTTTTTAAAAAATTCATTTTCTATTTTATTTTAGTTGCAAATTATCTCTCTCCCCTTACAATTTCACTCCTTCATTCATTGAAAAGGTAAAAAATTACAAATATCTGTAGTCATTATAAATAAATTCCCAAATAAACTATACTCAAAAAAAGAAAAGAAATTGAAAAAACATACTTCAATCTGCATTCTGAGTCCATCAACTCTTTATCTAAATGAAATACCATTCTTCATCATGAGTCCTTTGGAATCATGGAGGGTCACTGTATGATCAGAGTTAATAAGTCCTTAAAAGTTTATTATCTTTATACTATTGTGTTATATATTTTCTCACAACCCCTCTTAGCATTTGTCACTTTTCTGTGATACTAGCCAATCCAATGAGTATATGGTGGTACCTTAGCCTTGTTTCAGTTTGCATTTTTCTAATCATTTAGAGCATTTTTTATGGTTATTGACAGCTTTGACTTTTTCCCTCTAAAAACTGCCTCTTCATTTCCTTTGACCATTTATCAATTGGGGAATGGTTTTAATTCCTACAAATTTGACTCAGTTCCTTTTGTATCTTAGAAATAAGAATTTTATCAAAGAAACTTGCTTCAAAATTTTCCCCCAGTTTCTTGCTTTTCTTTTCATTTTAGCCTCATTGCTTTTGTTAGTACAAAACCTTTTTGATTTTATGTAATCCAAATAGTTCACTTGTTTGATAGTAAACTCTTCTCCTATCCCCAGACCTGACAGTTAATTTTCTTCTATGCCTCATTAATTTGTTTATGATATCCTTTATATCTAAATCATGTGGCCATTTTCAGCTTATTTTGACCTACAGTGTGAGATGTTGTTCTAGATCAATTTGCTGGAGATAACTTTCCTGTTTTCCCAATAGTTTTGTCAATAGTGAGTTTGTGCCCTGATAGCTGAGACCTTGAGATTTGTCAGACTCTAGATTACCGTGTTTATCTGCTTTGCACATTGTGTATCTAATCTGTCCCACTGATCAACCTCTATTTAGCCAGTACCGAACTATTTTGACAATTTAAAGCATAGTTTGAGATCTGGTGCTGTTGGGTCCCCTTCCTTCCATTTTTAAAAACTGATATCCTTGAGATTGTTGAATTGTTGTTCTTCCAGAATTTTGTTCTGATTTTTCTATCTCTATAAAGTAATTATTAATTTGTTTAGTGTGGTAATAAATAAGTAAATTATGAACAATGATCATTTTTATAATGATTTGGCTTATTAGACCTGTATTTGTGTGAAAAGAGATTTGTAGGTGTATTGATGTATTTCTTGCATATGCCTTACTCAGCAAGCAAACTCCCAAGTATTTTATACTATCACTATTTTCAATGGAATTCTCTTTCTAGTTATTCCTGCTGGGTACTGTTACTAACATACAGAAATGCAAGTGACTTGCATGGTCTTATTTTATATCTTGAAACTTTCTGAAGTTATTAATTGATTAGATGAGCTTGCAAAGAAGTGATAGCTTGTTTCCTTATTATCTATGATAATTCCTTCCATTTCTTTTCCTTCTCTTATTGCTAGGCCTAACATTTCTGATATAATGTTGAGAAGTAGTGGCGATAAGGCACATTCTTACTTCATCCCTGATCTTATTGACAAGGTAGCTAGCTTATCCCCATTACAGCTAATGCTTGCTGATGGTTCTAGACATTTTAAGGAAATCTTCATTTATTCCTATCTTTCTGGTGTTTTTAGTAGGATGTTGGATGTGCTGGATTTTGTCAAAAGATTTTTCTGAATCTATTGAGATAAACACATGCTTTTGTTAATGACTGACAGTTTTATGATTCTTGATAGTTTTCCTAATATTGAAGCAACCCTGCATTCCTGGTATAAGTCCTACCTAATCATAGTGAAGAGATAGATTGTTGTAATCTCCATATTCAGTTTGCTTATTCTGTTTGATCCTACCTGGCTGAGGTATCAAGATCATATTTGTTTCATGGTAGCTTTTTGGTATAATACCTTCTTTATCAATTTTCCTCAAAAGCTTATGTGGTATTCAAACTATTTGTTCTTTAACTCTTGAGTATAATTCATGGTAAATCCTTTTGGTCCTGGGGCTTTTTCCTTAGAGTTAATTTATGACTTGTTTCCTGTTCATTCATGAATTCATGCAAAGTGAAGTAAGTAGAACCAGGAGAATATTGTACATAGTAATATCCATTTTGTAAAGATGATCATCTGTGGAAAACTTAGCTATTCTGATCAAGACAATGATTCAAAACAATTTCAAAGGACCCTTAATGAAAAATTCTTCTCACATCCAAAAAGAGAACTGATGAATTGGACATGCAGATTAAAGGATACTTTTAAATTTGATTTTTTTCTTGGTTTTATCTGTTTTCTTTTGCAACATGGCTAATATAGAAGTAATTTTTGCATCACACACACACATAGGGAAGGGTAGAAAAAAGAGAAAAATTGCAACTCAAAAAAATTTTAATGATTATTAAAAAGTTTTTCATGTAATTGGGAAATATTTAATGAAATAAAAATAATTTAAATTTTAAAATTGATTTATCTAGATGTGAGAGGTAAATTGAGATCCTGCTCTATTTTAGCTTTTTTTGTCTATTTCTTCCTAAAATTCAGTTAAATTTTGTTTTGTTTTGTTTTGTTTTTGCAAGGCTAAATATTCTTAATACTTAGACTGGATTTGAACTCAGGTCCTCCTGACTCCAGGTCCAGTGCTCTAACCACTGTGGCACCTAGCTGTTTTTCTTTAAGAATTTGTATATGCTACTAGTTACATATATTTGTAGTGTTGGTATTAGTTCATTGTCTATTTTAAGTAAAATTTAATTTTCCTGTTTATTTATTTTAATTAGATCTGCTTGCTTTGCTAGATTTGTTTTGTCTGAGATTATGATTGTCATTCTCACCTTTTTTACTTCTCTAAAGTATAAAAGATTCTATTCCAGCTCCTTATTTTTAACTCTATATTTTTCTGTTTTTGTCAGACAGATAGATAGATAGATAGATAGATAGATAGATAGATAGATAGATAGAAATATAGAGAGAAAGATGCTTTTTTCAAATCTATATCCTCTTCTGTTTTATGGCTAAATTCAGCCCATTCACAATTATAGCTGCAATTACTAACTGTATCACCAATCTTATTAGATTAGATGTATGTTTCTTTTTTAAAACCCTTTGTCCAGATCCTTTAAGAATCTGTTTTACATCAGACCACTGGCTCCCGTAATTTACCTTGGGATGTCTGAGCCTTCGGAGAAGATTAGCTCCTCTAGTATGAGAGCTGCTGAATCCTTTTTCAGGGTTGCCTTTCACCTTTGGTTTCACCTGCCTATTGCCTTTTACCTGCCATTCAACTCTCACTGATGACCCCGAAAAGTTGTAGCACACAGCAGCCATATACCAATAAACTGCCTTGTCAAATGGTGCCCATTGGTGAGACAAGGAGGCATCTACTCCAAGCATGTGACAATTTGTTTCAGTGGGACATGAAGGTGATGAAATCAGACTATGCAGAGTTTAGAACTTGGCTAGATATTTAAAATGCCAAGGTCATCCACTGCATCCTGAGCCAGTGCCAGGAATTTTGACTTTTGTCTTGCCACTGGACTCTAATAACTCTGGAAGACTGAAAGGGTCAAATGATTTTGAGCAACTCTGCTTCATTTAAATCCAATTTATGCAAGAGCTAAAAGATTTCATCTATACCATTTTACCAGTTTTGGTAAATTTTGGTACCTTGAAGTCCTGTGGTGATAGGCAGACAAATATTTTTCTGGGAACAGTAGAAACAACCATGCATTGAAGTGTCCAACACCGCAGAGTCATATTCTCACTGAATTGAAGTAACTGTGGGATTTGGCAGCTCCTTGGGTATCTGAGTAACCATTTTTTAAGGATCACACTGCTTGCCTCCTAGCATGGGGAAGGGTCTAGAAAGGGTACTGTAAAAATTGTCTGCTTCACTTAACCTAACTCTGACCTGCTTACTGTAGCAGATAAGAATCCTACCTTGTAGCCAAAGCGCACGCACACACACACACACACACACACACACACACACACACACACACAAATGTATAAAAACTTTTATGAACATGATTCCATTCATAATTAGTCCATGGAATATACACATACTTGTGACCAACATGAAATCTTCATAATGTTTGGGGTTTTTTTGAAGAAGACCATGATGTCAGGGAGATGATGACAAATACATGAATTGGATTGGAGGGAGGGAGGCTCTGCTAAGTCCCCAGCCTCACTTTCTCCTTCTGAGCCATCTGGGTTTAATGACCAGATATGAAACAGGATGACTGAAAATGGCTATGGATTTAAGTAATCAGAATTAAATGAAATGCCCAAGGTGACACAGTGTTTGAAGCCAGATTTGAACTCAGATACTCCTAACTTCAGGGCCCGTGCTCTATCCACTGTGCCATCTAGCTGCCCCACACAAAATCTAGTAGACTTGATAGACAAACACCTTTGGCAAATGAAGGTCAACTTCCCAGAGTAAGAGCTGGATACAAATTTTTTCTGAAGTGGTTTACCATGATGAGGAGTGTCATGAAACTGGCATAGGTTTCTCAATCAAATTTAATCCAGCCCACAAACTTGTATGCCCCTCAAAAGGAGTGAATGACCGGCCCTTGACAATGTGATTGTCTCTTGCAGGAAAGTATCATTCCATCATCATCATATGAATGCCCCCACTATGTTGGAACCTGATGAGGTCAAAAAGGTTTTTTATGAAGACTTAGAGACCCTCATCATCAATTTGCTAAAAGAGGACAATCTTATAATTCAGTGTGAATAGACATATACTACCAGACATGGAAGAGAGTATTTGGGTAGAATGGAGTCAGAAACAACAATAGCAATGGTCACTTACTATTGAAAACTTATGTGTCTCATGACATTCTCACCAACACTGTCTTCCATTTTCCTCAATGCAGTACAATTTTGCATATTCACCCTCACTGAAAACATTGGCATTTAATAAACTTTGTCATTGTAAGGAAAAGGGCCAGTATATGAGAATGACAGAGATGGTGTAGTGCTGGTCTGATCATAGACTTACTACCTCCAAACATTGAACAAAAATGGTGGCCTCAAAGCAAGATGGCTACCAGAAGTCTTAATGTTAATTGATGTAAAAGTTCTCCATGTGTGAAAGTTGGATGTTAACTTGAAGAAACAGCTAAGCCAAGACACTGTTGGTAACAGTAGAGGAGAAAAAGAAGCGGGCAACTTTCAGAGATTTGGTGTGCAGCCCTCTATTTATTCATCTGGCTCAGAACACTCACAAACATCAATACTGGTTTGACAAAAATGATGAAGAAATTCAGAAGCTGTTAAACAAAAATGAGAACTCCAAAAGAATAGTTCTTTCATCACTATGAAAGCAGCATTTAATTTCATCAAAAAAAGTGTTAGTGAAGCTGAAAGAGAGAAGTAGGATTCCAGAATCCTCAGCAAGAAGGCAGATAAAATTCAGTTTTATGCTGATAGTAACAACCTAAGTGATGTTATAATGCTGAAAGCTATTCACCACAAAATTACCATACTGATGATTATGCCATTGAGAGAAATGATTTATTAATAACCAATGATTTGAGGAGATTCAGATTTTCAGATTTCCCCCTTTTTCTTTTATCCTCACTTTACAACTTCAGTCTCTGAGGATTGAGCTAACCTTCTTCTCTGCTTAGACTCTACCCAAGTGGAGAATTCTGCACAAGTTTAGGTGAGAATAAATTCTTTGAATAGATTGTCCAAGGTCAGTAGTAACTTAGAAGTAAATAACATAATCAAAATTCATTTGGATAGGTTCAGCTCTTCATTGTAATATTCATTCTCTCATTAATTGTTAACCAAACAGAGTTGATTGGACTCTTGGGAACTGTCCTCTTCCAAAGGGCATATAAGCTGTGAGCCTGCCAACATGGTTGTCTTTGTGTAAGAGAGAGACAGACAAATAACCATCCATTTATTAATTTACATTCTGGCACTATTAATAAAATTATTAAATTACCTTGAAATTATGTCTCTCAAACTTTTTAAATGCCACAATACCCTGAAGGAGATTTCTGGCCAAAGACATAAAGCACATCAACTACTTGGTACTGATGGAACTATATTAATCAGTGATAGGAATGTAATCCTGGAAAGTTGGGCTGAATACTGCCATAATATTCTGAACAGACCATCATCAACCAATGCTGAAACCCCTGACCATCCATATCAGGTTGAAGTCAATCCATCTATAACCAAACTTCAAAAGTTGGAGTTTCAAAGAAGATCAGGTAGCATCATAGTTCCAACCCTCCAGGCAGCTTCCTAAATAACAAAACCTTTGGGTTCTGCGTTGTATATGGTTGTAGAGCTAAAAAGAATAGACCATTGAGTGACAGGTTAGCTTTACCATACTGTCAAAAACTTATTACCACAAAATTACCATACTGATGATTAGACCACTGAGAGATAATATAGTCCTGCAACGAGCCTGGGTGACATGGGAAAGACCTGACCCTAAAAGGTCAATGTTATCCATTGATCACCAAACATCCTGATCTATGGCAGTCTACTAGGCTCATGTGGGATAGCAAGAATGGTATCTTTGCACAATGGCACCTCATTTTAATCAATCTTATGTGCAAGTCATGATATCACTTACCTGATAGTGTGCTCTCCTTCGATATCAAAGGACAACTATTAGCCAAACTTCCAACTTAAGAAAAGGTTTTGAGTGCCATTAGGTTCCCTCTTTATGGTAAAATATCTGGTGGTGATTCCATTCCAACTGAGAGTTACAAGGCAGAGGATACACTGAGGATACATACAAAAGCTGACTGAAATTTTCTGGGTTATATGGCAAGAAGAGGTTATACTCTAGGACTTTGAGGATGCTTCACTGTCCTCTATAAAGTAAAATGAAATAGATTGCGACAAACACAGCAGGGTCTCTCAGTCATTACCAGCAATATTCTTGCCAGAGTCCTCCTTCTACTGATCCTTCACCTGGAACATGGTCATCTACCCCAAAGTCAGTGTGGCTTCAGAAAGGGCTGAAAAATAATTGATATGGTGTTTGCTGCCCAACAACTCCAGGAGAAAATATCAGGAACATATTCAAGGTCTGTATACAACATTCATCAATCTGACCAAGGCCTTTATGCTGTCAGTCAAGGGATTTCTGTAAAAATCATAGCAAAATCTAGTTGTCCAAAGAAATTCATCAACATTTTACACCAGTTTTACAATGGCAAACTTTCACTGGTTCTGGATAATGGACAGTGATCTTGCACTTTCCAGGCACACCCAAGCATTTTCCCAGCTATTGTAAGGATGCTAAATTATTGAACTAGAAAAGGTTATAAACTAAGACTAAAATGGTTCATGCCTTTTTTTTCTCAGATTATTGTGCACCCTCTGAGGTAGAAATGTAACAGAATATATGGGTCAATTCTCTACTGCCTATGCTAATTTTGGCCTGATAATACCAAGAAAACAAAGGTTCTCTTCTAGCAGCATCATATTATCTTTATATGGAACCATCCATTATAGCAATTGGAGAAATTTTGAATGCTATGGATAAGTTTACTTAGTTTGGCATGATATTTTCCAGGGATATACACATAAATGATTAGATTGAGGGATGTATTGTCAGAGGTAGCTCAGTTTGGGGGAGTCTCTGAAGGAAAGTGTGGGTTGCCTAGCAAAGTGAAAGTCTAAGAGCTGTTATGCTCACCTCATTGTTGTATGCCTATGAAATTTGGACAGTTTCAGTGCCATGCAAGGAAATTGAATTACTTCCATTTGAATTGTATTGGAAAAATTCTGAAGGTCACTTGACAAGATGAAGTACTGGACATTGACGTTGTTTCTTTTTTCTTTTTAGGTTTTTTTGCAAGGCAATGGGGTTAAGTGGTTTGCCCAAGGCCACACAGCTAGGTAATTATTAAGTCTCTGAGACCAGATTTGAACCCAGGTACTCCTGACTCCAGGGCCGGTGCTTTATCCACTGTGCCACTTAGCCACGCCTCACTGAGGTTTCTTGAGCTGAATTGTCAAGCAATATAATTCTACTGCAAAGAGCACAACCCTGATAGGCTGGCTGCGTTGTTCAAAGGCCAAGCATATGTTTGCCTAAAAGACTATTTTATGAACTCACACAGGGCAAGTACTCAGATGAAGTGAAGAAACAATACAAGGGCACTCTCAAGGTCCCTCTAAAGAACTTTTGAATTATTGTAAGACATGGGAGACACTGGCATGGGTTCATCCGGCAAGACCCTCATCAGAGAAGTTGCTATGCTCTATGAGCAAAGCAGAATTGAGGTAGCTCAAAAGAAATGTAAGATGCAAATTTTAGAGTCATCTACACTCTAAATGTTCATGTGTATTATTTGTGCCCACACTGTGCTAGAATCTTTCAAATTCTCTTTTTTAACTGACTTATTCCCCAGTTGGAAAAGATTCATTTCTATATTGAACTATATACATAGATGTATTTGTTCCTCCTTTGAACTGGTACATATTAGAGTGAAGTTCACCTGTCAAAAGTTCCCTTCATTTATAAACTCCTTCTTGAGGACCCCCTTTATGTGAGATAATTTTCCCCGATCTTCCTCTCCCTTCCCAGTCTGCCAGTGAATACTTCTTTCCCACCTATTCAAATCTTCTTTTGACATCATTCAAATACAACAGAATTGCTCTCAGACTAGGTCTAATTAGACTCCTGGGAATCACAAAGTTCTGCGGGATTCCATGCTTTATCTCCCCATTTAGCAATATGTTAGTCCCTTATGATTTATCACTGATAGTTAAGTTTTTTACACTTCTTATGATTCCTGTGTTTGAATGTCTGAATATGGAAATGGGTATCTAGCTCAGGCTTTTCATCAGGAATGCTTGAACATTCTCTACTTCATTAAATGTCCATTTAATGTAGGACTGTATGACTATAATCAGTTTGTCAGAGTAGATTATTTGCTGTAATCCTAAAACCTTTGACTTCTGTACTATCATATTCCAAGTTCTTCATTCTTTACAATAGTGATTGCTAAATCTTGTGTGATCCTGACAGTGGCTCCATTGAACTTGATTTCTTTTTTTCTGACTATATACATTATATTCTCTTTGACCTGGGGACTCTGAATTTGAGGTACAATATTCCTTGGAGTTTTCATTTGGAGGTTTCTTTCAGAGGGTGACTGATGAATTCTTTCCATTTATATCTTGTCTTCTGATTCTAGGACATCTGGACAGTTTTCCTTTATAATTTATTTTGACTTTACTTATTATTTCTTCATGTCTCCTGGGGTCTTTAGCTTCCATTTGGCCAAGTCCAATTTTTAAGGAATCTTCAGGAAGATTTTGTACCTCTTTTACCAGGCTGTTAATTCTCTCTTCTTAACTTTCTTGGATAGTTCTCATTTTTTTAAACCATTTTTCCCTCTATGGTTATTGTTGGTATTTAAATTCATGTTTTTGCTCTTTTTAAAATCCTTTTCTTTAACTCTTCTAGGAATTCTTGCGGGGTTTGTATGTCCTCTGAATTTTTCTTTGAGGCTTTGCTTGTATGGAGAATGATGGCCTTACTGCTTTGAGAGTCCAGTTAAGATTGGAACACATCTATTTGTAGTATCCCCAAGAAAGCATTAGTTCTCAATGAGGGCTTTTAAATAACATTAACAACACTGGGCCAAATGCTTTACAAATATTATTTCATTTGATCTTTACAGCAATCCTGGGAGACAGGTGCTATCATCATCCCCATTTTACAATTGCAGAGGCAAAAAAGTTAAGGGATTTCCTCAAGTGCACACAACTAGTAAGTATCTGAGGACAAATTTAAACTCAGATCTTCCTGATTCTAGGAAGGCACCAAACTGCCTCAGTAGATGAAAGGAGTATGAGAGAAAGAGGTCCAAAAGGGAGAATTCCTTCATTGTGAAATGTGTGTTCCAGTGGATACAGTGGAAGGGGCAGAAAGAATTGAAGTTGAGGAAGATGGGAATGAGAGAATAAGAGGTGGGGGTTGGACGAAGTTCATTCCTTCATGGTCAGTAATTGCTGATGATCAATTAATACAGTGATAAAAAGCAGGTTACATTGTGAGACAGAGGAAAGAGACATACATACAGAGAAATGGAGTCAGAAAAGACAGAGACAGAGAGAGAAGAAAGAGAAGGGGGTAATGTGGATAGTGAATTTGCAGTAAAATTCTCAATGTGTCTGGTGGCATACAATTTGATCTTTGGGGCACAAATATGGTCTCAAACCAGAGGCCTCACTGGTGGTATAAGGAGAAAAGAGAAGGGGAAGGAAGAGTTTCCCACGCTGGCTAAAATGGACACATTTAGGGATCAAAGTACCTTATTCTTTTAAGTGTTTCCTTGCAAATAATAATCAGAAAACTGTCAAATATTGGTCGTTGGTTTTAACATTCTAGCCATTCAGAGAAAGTCAGTTTTTAGATCCTTTCCAGAGGTTCTAGTCAGAACCAAGCAGGAGAAATAACATGAATTTTGCAAAGAACTCCAGTGCCTGAAAATTGGGGTATATCACAACAGTGCCATACAGGCCTTCCTGCTCACTTGGAAGAGGGACATTTCCATTGTTGTTGTTGCAAATGGACTTCACCAAGACTGCTCCAAGACTTTCCACATCCGTTACTATACTGGGAACTTCACTAAATGTGAAAACTTCCATAATTCACTCTCTAATAATACACTCTGGATAATTGTTGGCTTCTTGGGATTCCAAGACCTCTACTTGGAGGTATAATTAAAGGGATCACTCAGACCCTTAAGTGGCCTGAAGGAGGCTGAAAATGGATGATGGATTCATAAGTGGCAGGGAAGAATAGGACACTCCAGACTGGGATCTGCCTGGCCCGACCTATGTGGACCAGACAGGAAAAAGACTTTTATTTGTTATAACAAAAAGATCCAGGTGCCCTGAGCAGAGGCAGATTGATTCTAGGAAAGAGGAATAGAGGAGGTCTTTGTGACAAGAAGCAAAGATACAAGTTGTCCCCACTATGGTCAGTTTAGACCTGGGTAGTGGACAATCAGACAGGGAATGGTGGACAATGACCAGGAATCACAGTGCTGGGGCCTCCACTCATCTTTCTGTCCACATCATTGCAAATGACCAAATAGGATATTTGTAAAAGAGTTTCATCCAGCCTCTAGTACCTAGTGGGTATGGAAATGCCTTTTTAATTCCCATTCCTTTTCTTCTAAGTCTCATTTTCTGTATCTTCACACAGGAGATACCACTAAGCATTGGTGTCCCACAGGGTTCTGTCCTATGCCTTCTTCTCTTCCCTTTATACTTTTTATTTAATGATAATATCAGCTCCCAAGAACTCAACTCTCATCTTTACACAAATAATTCTCAAATCAACTTATCCTCTCTCCTGACCTACAGTCACACATCCCCAACCACCTCTTGGACATTCTGAACTGATATTTTATATAGACATCTTAAACTCACCATTGTCCAAAACTGAACGCACTATCTTTTTTTCCAAATAAATATTTTATTTTTCTCAATTACATGTAAAAACAATTTTAACACTTGTTTTTTTTAATTTTGAGTTCCAAATTCTGTCCCTCTTCCTCTTGCCCTTCTGAGACAGAGAAGTCTGATATTAGTTATCCATATGCAGCTATGTAAAATATTTCCATATTACTTGTTTTTGTGAGAAAAATTCAAATAGTATAAAAGAAACAATAGCATGTTTTGGTTTGTATTAATCTTCTATCAATTCTTTCTCTATAATAATGTTTTTCATCATGAGTCCTTTGGGATTGTCTTTGATCATCATATTCCTGAGAATTAGTAAGTCATTTACAAGTCTTCAATGAGCAATATTGCTGTTACTCCGTACAATGTTTTCCTGGTGCTGTTCACTTCACTTTGCTTCAGTTCATGTAAGTCTTTCTAGGTTTTCCTGAAATCATCCTGCTTGTCATTTCTTATAGTACAATAATATTCTTATCTTATGATAAAGTGTGTTCAGTCATTCCTCAATTGGTGGGCATCCTTCATCTCAGTTTCCAATTTTTAGCTATCACAAAGGGCTGCTATAAATATTTTTGTACAAAAAGGTGCTTTTCCCTTTTAAAATATCTCTTTGTGATAAAGACCTAGTAGTGGTATTGCTGGAGCAAAGGATGTGCAGTTTGATAGCCCTTTGGGCATAGTTTCAAATTGTTCTCCAGAATGGTAGGATCAGTTCACAACAGTTCATTAGTATCCTAGTTTTCCCATATCCCCTCCAACATTATCAGTCTTCTTTTCTATCAGTTAATTTGATTGGTGGGAATGGTACCTCAGAGTTCTTTTAATTTGCATTTCTCTAATCAATAAAGATTTAAAACATTTTTATATGACTATAGATAGGTCTGATTTCTTTGTCTAAAAACTGTTTATTCATATCCTTTGACCATTTATCAATTGGGGAATGACTTGTGTTTTTTATAAATTTGACTCAGTTTTCTATATAGTTGATAAATGAAGCTTTTATCAAGAGATAATTGCTATATTTTTTTTCCAATTTTTTTACTTTCCTTCTTATTTTGTTGAGATGATTTTGTTTGTGCAAAACCTTTTTAATTTTATATAATCAAAGTTATCCATTTTACATTCTGTAATGCTCTCCATGTTTGCTTTGATCCTAAATTCTTTTCTTATCTGTAGCTCTGAGAGGAATAGATAAACCATTTGGACCTTATCTTGGTATATGGTGTGAAATTTTTATCTAGACCTAGTTTCTGCCATGCTATTTTTCAGTTTTCTTAGTAGTTTTTCTCAATAGTCAAGTGTTAGAATCTTTAGGTTTATAAAATATTAGATTACTATGGTCAATCAGGATACTACACACATATATTCCTAAACTATCCCATTGATCCATCATTCTATTGCTTAGTCAGCACCAGATTGTTCTGATAATTACCATTTTACAGTTGGTACTGACTGGTACAGCTATCTTCCTTCACATTTTTAAACCAATTCTTTTGATATTCTTGACCTTTTGTTCTTCCAAATTAATTTTATTTTTATTTTTTCTTGCTATAAAATATATTTTTGGTAGTTTGATTGGTATGGAACTGAATAAATAGATTTATTTAGGTAGATTTGTCATTTTTATTGGTTTGGACTACCCATGAGCAATTAATATTTTTCCACTTGTTTAGATCTGACTTTATTTGTGTGAGAAGTGTTTCATGATGTGTGCATAGAGTTTAAATTGTATAAGATAAATCATTACCTTCACACACACACACACACACACACACACACACACACACACACACACAGCACCCACACACTCAGTAAAATGTCTGTCCTTCCTAATTTCTCTATTATTGCAAGGATACCAGTTACCTAGATTTTCAACCTAAGTTTCATTATCAACTCCTCATTCTTTCTCACCCCTAAGATATAATAGGCCACATCTTGTACCTTCATAATGTCTCTCCAATAAACCCATTTCTCTCCTTTGACAGTGCCCTCACTGGTGTAGACCCTCTTAAATTCAAGTCTGATCTTTACACAAGCCTGCTATTGTATGGGGGGAGGAGGATGCTGGGGAAGAGTAGCTGGGAGGGAGGGAGGGGGTGGGGAAAAAATCTGCCTACCAACTCCAGTCTATTTCCCACTCAACTATCAAATTTAACATAAGGTTCAAGTCTGATCATGTCAACATTGCCTCTCATTCCAAAAACTCCAATGGTTTTCTAATACCTCCAAGATGAAATTTAAAATCCTCTGTTTGGTTTTTAAACCTTTCATAATCTGCCCCCTTTCTTGTCTTCCTACATCTTATTCCTTTCCTTATACTCTTCAATGCAGCCATACTCATCTCCTTGCTATTTCTGGAACAAGATGATCAATCTTACTATTGCAGGCATTTTCACTGGCCTCTGAATCTGTAATTCTCTCCTTCTGCTGCTCTCAATCCCCAGTCTTCACTAGAGTATTTCAAATCTCAGCTAAAATCCCACATCTTTTCCAATCCCCCTTAATTTTATTGCTTTCCCTCTACTGATCCCCCCAATTTTCTCCAATACCCGATATAGATATAGATATAGACATAGATAGATATAGAGATAGAGATAGAGATAGAGATAGAGATAGAGATAGAGATAGAGATATCTTATTGGTGCATCATTGTTTATTTGTGGTCTCTCCCAACAGACTGTTAGCTCCTTGAGGACAGGGACCATTTTTTACCCTTTCTTTATATCCCTTAAATAACTGAAGTACCTAGCCAGGCACTTGCTAGTTGACTTGATTTGACTTGACTCCAGCTCCTGTGGCAAACTTTGTATGATTAAGTGCTGGTTGGTATTCCTTCAATGGAAGCCAGAAGTCAAGAGTCCAAGACCCTAGTTGTTTACTACTCTTTCTTTGGGGTCACCATGCCATTGGTACTGCTCCCCTCCCCGCTCTCCATCCCCAAGCCAACTGCCTGTTCTCTATCCCTTACAAAATCAACTCAAAATCCTTTTGCCATATTCCCTTCCTAAATGGCAGCATTTTTTTTCTAGATGAGAACCTCTTGACAGTCAAAATCACAGTGATCAGATTCTTTGAATTCCTAATAATGATGTTTTTGTCCAAGGTTTCTGAGCCTTTAATTATTCAGAGATCACCTGGAATGACCTGAGCCAGGTCAAGAATCCTCTCTATTGGAAGTAAGCATCTAGTCTTTGTTTGAAATCTCCCTGTGAACTCTAATCCACTCTAACTTCTGGATAGCCTAGTGATTAGGAAGGTCTTCCAAGCATCTAACCTAAAATTGTCTCTTCTGAGCATCATTCCTAGTTCTGTTCCCTTAGGACCAAGTAGCACAAGGCTAATCCCTCATCCAATCCTTGAACACGATGACCAGATTTATCTTTGGTCTTATATCTTTATCTCTGATCTCATATCAGTGTACTTATTTCTTGATATCACTCTACCTTTACAAAAATAAATCATAGAGAAGTTATAAACAATGCAAAAATCAGAATTATTGAGACCATAACAGAAACAATAATCAATAGACAATTACTAAGTGCTTAGTAGGAGCCAGGCATTATGCTAAGCACTGGGAAGATATGATTCCAACAAAGTTAGTGTCTACCCTTAAGAGGCTTACAATCTGGTGGGGGATGGTAGGTAACACATACCAGAAAGCTGAAATTGAGGGGAGGAGTACTTGCATGGGGGCCCGGTGGAAAATTCCAGGAAGGCTAAAAAGAATGCAGCCAGTTCAGAAATGAGGAGATATTTGAAGAGAGGTCAGTCCCACTCCCTCCTTAATGGAGGAGTTTATAACCAAACAGAGAGGCAGAGGGTACTGATGAGATGTGAGTAACATAGCTGCTGGGAAGGAGTGCAGAATGAATAATAGAATAGTCTGGGAGAAGAAAGATAGAGATCAGTCCAGGGCAATATTTGAAGGTCTTATGCTTGACAAGAATGGGGGTCACATCTTCCTCTAGGATAATAGCTAAAAAGGAGAGAATGCGAGAAGACAGAGGAGTGGGGAGTTAAGGGTTTTCTCATCACACTTCTCAGAAACTAGAAAATAAGACTATCTCTTGAGGGACAGCAGATTAAGGTATTGGGCAGAAATTGTAGAATATCTATCATGAAGAGTAAGTCAGAGGAATAAGAATCAACAAATAAAAGGCTACAGCTGGGAGAATCCAATTTAGAGAAGGGAATAAAGTAGATGTCCTTGGGTTGGAATCTTAAGACTTGAATTAAGATGTTGGCTTGCTTACTTATTATGTGTTACTTGAATACATGACCCTGTAATCTTCCAGGACCTCTGGAAAATGAAAGGGTTAGACTATAGAGGATATCTCTTCCAGTTCTGAATTTTATTCTCCTTTAAAATAGGTTCCCCACCAACAATTCTAAAGGACTTTGATGGAAAATGCCATCCACATCCAGAAGAAAAAAACTTTGGAGCCTGAATGCAGACCAAAGCAGATGATTTTCATTTAAAAAAAAACTTGTTTCATTTTTTTACCCTTTTTCTCATAGTTTTTCCTCCCTTTAATTTTGATTCTCCTTTCTCAATATAACTAATATGGAAACATGTTAAATATTATTTTACATGAATAACCTATATCAGATTACTCATTGTTATTGTGGGGGGGGAAGGAGGAAGAAAAATGTGGGACTCAAAAGCTTACAAAAAGATGAATGTTGAAAACCATCTTGGAATTTAATTTAAAAAATAAAATAACATTCAAAAAAGAAAAAGAAAAGAAAACAGGATCCCTTTGGTGATTTCATCCAGAAGTTCTCATCTGCTTGGTGAGAGAAATAGATGGAGATAAAGCCTGAACCTGGGGAAAGACTAAGTGAGTGAAGAGAAGGGACTGAGGCAAGAGGTGCTACAGAGTCAAAACTGATGATGTTTGGTCCTGATTGGCTCTAGAGGGAAGGAAGGAATGGGGGTAGAAAGGGGTCAATTTGTGGAACAGTTAAGGTATGCACAATACACAGATGCAAATAAATGCCCCAATATTCCATAAACACAAAATTCCCAGCTACTAGGATGAGGACTCACTACGTGACCAAAAATACTGAGGGAAATTAGAGAGCACTATGTGACCTAGATATGAATATTCATTCATATCACAGACACATTAGAGAAACATTGAAAAAGCTCTTCTCAGATCTATGAATAGGAGTAAAGTTCATGACCAAACAAAGAACAGAAGAACAGAAAACAGTTTCACTGAGCAGAGAGGTCAGAAACCAGGGACCAAATCTTAGAGAAATGAGTGGTCACAGAGGAAATGGGAGCCATTAATTCTTTCGAGGTGCTTGACTGTGAATGGGAGGAGAGATCTAAAAGGTTGCCTCGATTGAGAAGACAGGTTAGCTTTACCGTGATGTCACAAGTTTTTCACCAGAAAATATCATATTGCTGCTCTGTCCATTATTTCTGCAACACCATGGTGCCTCAATTTTATGGGGCGGGGGGGCCATCTAAATGACCAAGACTTCCCGCTATATCCAGACCATCATCAATAATCCTGTTTCTTATACTATCAGGCTATAAGGCATAGATGGTTCTGGAAGAGGCAATGAGAAGAATGTCTTTGTACCCTATTTCCCCCACTTTAATTAACATAAGGCATATTAATGCCATCATTCAACTGATGCCATGATCTGCTTTGATCATGAAGGACAGAAATCAATATCATCGATTCCAGGAGAACAGTTCTTAAAGATTGGAGGTGTGTGGGTATTTTGGTAAGTGGTAGGATGGGAACTAATGAATAACTAAAGATGGGTTGAAAAAGAGAGAACTGGAGGGAATGAATGAGCAAGCAGCTCCTAAAGGAGACTGGAGGAGATGGGATCAGGAGTACAGATGGAAGGACTGGTCCTGGCAAGAAGGATCACCTCTTCCCTCCTAGGCTGGTGCAAAGGAGGAGAGAGAGAGTGGGGGGTGATGAAAAGGGGTCTGAGGGGCAGAAAATGGGGAGAAGAGAAGCCTTCTATCTTCTTTCTAAAGGAAAAGGAAGCAGTGACAGGAGACTTGCAGTCTTCTCTTGAAACTTAAAAGCAACTAGCCCCAGGCCCTCTGTTTCAGTCTCTGGAAAACTGAATGTTTTGCCCTCTGCATTCCAGTGGTGAGCCCCATTCTGAACATTCTTGACCCTGACTTATCCAGATGGATAATTCATTTACCTCCTTGTGTTCTAAGTCTCAGAGAGAACAGAAAAACCACTTATTTCAATGGACTTTTCAACGTGTCTCTCTTCAGATCCTTCCCATTTCCCTGGGAAAGCAACATTCTCAGCAACACTACCAAAACTGATGCCACCTAGAAGAGTAGCATTTCATATCTCTGGGGCAAAGACTCCTCACTGCCTCTGTCAAAGAATATAGAGCTGGTGTTGGCAGCTGTAATTGGTAGGTAGGACTTCTGTCTGCTTTCTATCAACTTAGGGCTCCATCTCCATGGGTCATGCTACCTTTCACCTTCCAGAAAGCTCATCCCCAAGGTCATGGCTGTTCCTCTTGCTCTTGACATTTCACATGAATTCCACATCCACTCATAAGAAGCCAACCCTCAGTTATCTTCTTTCAAGAGGGAGAACTCTGCAAAGCACCAGGCACTGGGCTGCTAAGTTCTGAGTTAGTCTCAGAACTAACTTCAATACTCGAATACTCAGGTTGAGTCACTGAAAATCAGGGGCATTGGAAATGGTGAGTTTACCAAGCTGACTTTCATGATGCCATGTTGGCATTATTTAGGGCCTTGTTCTATCCATACTGGCATTGTCGGAGCTGGGAAGGGACTAGGATCAGGCACAGATCCTGCATACAAGTAAAAGGCTGAGACACCAGAGCCTCCATCCAAGCCCAGTGGAAAATAAACAAATCAACAAATAAACCCCAGAAAAATAGAGAAGGAAGAATGGTAGCTAGGGGATGCCATATATGCAGAGCACTTAGCCTAGAGTCAGGGTAGACCTTAGTTTAAATTCCACCTCAGAAACTTACAAGTTGGAAGAGCAGGAAGTCACTTCCCTCTGCCTCACTTTCCTCATCTGCAAAATGGAAATCATAATAGTTTTCACCTCGCAGGGTTCTGCTGAGAATCAAATAAGAGAAAATCCTTCATCCAGAATAGGACCCAAAGAAAGGTCAAAACCCAGAAGAGTATGAGCAACCGTAAAGTTGAGAGTCTAGGGCCATCCTAGACTAAACATAGCTCATAGTTATTTGGTAGACGCAAAGAAACAATTTCAATTTAAAAAAATAAAAAAGAAGAAATAAATGTTGAAGAACATAGTTTAACAGGGACTGGTACACAGCAAACACTTATTAAATGCTTATTTCCTCTTCATTCCCAGACAATCCACATCGCTTCTAAAAAATAAACAAAGGAATATAAGTTAAGAGGGCCTGAATGAAAACAGAATCCAGTGGGCTCTCCAGAACAATTAACTTCAAAAGAGAAATCAAATTCCTAAAAGAAATGTATAAGAAATCCAGGTCAGTACTTTGAGCTGATAAGATATTATAAAAATACAATTTTTAGATGAGGAATAATTAAATCCATGATGGGGAATGAGAGATTTAGAACACAGAAATACTGAAGAGAAACAAAAGGCAACATTTAAAAACGTTTTTTATCATACTCTGGGGGTAAACAGTGGCCTGTGAGAATTAATTATTAATTTTGTATTATATATTTATTTGCTTTTATTCAGTAAGCAATTTTTTTTCCTGTAGCCAGCCTCTTCTTTGTCTCTGAATATAGAAACTCATTAGTTCAAAAGTGGAGCCTCCCTTTCTGAAGTTTGATGCTTAAGGTTAAAGTTTTCCCATAATCACTGTTAACTAAAAATTGTTATCTCAGCATCACCTGCAATATTTGTGTGCTCTCCTTGAGAATCAGACTAACTGACCTTGTCCCATCTTATGTCTCATCCTTGTCAATTAAAAGATAGTTTTATCCAATCCCTACGTGCCAGTGAGTCTACATCCTTGTATCAGTACCCTCAAGATTCAGCTGGGACCCACAAATTCACAAAAATATTTCTTAGAGGCAGAGAAAGGTACTTGTTAGCCCACATATGTACTAACCCCACTATAATGTAAACAATTAGGATCCCCAACCCCTGTGATTCTGGCCAATTACCTTTTTTTGTTGTTCTGTTCTTTGTTCTATGTTTATAAAAATGAGTTGTATCTTCCTTTTGGCTAGAAACTGAGGCAAATTATTAACCTGTTTTATTTACTAGAAGAGCCCCTAATAATAACTGATAATTTTGCTTGGAGAAACATACTTCAATTTAACTTTTTTGTTAAGTTTCACTCATGATAAACCTTAATAGGAAGACTGAGTTGTTGATTTTTTTGGTAGACTGCTTGACATTGAAATACAAAAAATCTAGAAATAAACAGAGAGTTACAAACATTAGATATAGTCCAGGTCTCTCAGGATTGGCCTTGATCACTGAAGTGTTGAGAGGAGCTGCTTCCATCATACTTGATCGCCTCACAGTGTTGCTGATAATGTGTAAGATTTTCTCCTGGTTCTGTTCACTTCACTCAGCATTGGATCATACAAGTCTTTCCAGATATTTTTTTAAAAATCTGGAAACTTGTGATTTCTTTCAGAACAATAGCATTCCATAACATTCATATAGCACAACTTGTCCAGTAATTCTCCAACTGATAGGCTTCCCCTCAATTTCCAATTCTTTGCCACTATCTAAAGATTCTCTCTTCAATTTTCTTTCTCTTCCTACAGTTAGACACATGGATGATGGTGTGGAAGGTATCCTTGCTATGACTGAATTTGGCCCCTTTTTGCCTGAATGTTTAGTTCTAAGATCAGTAGCCCCTTTCACAAGAGAAGTTATTTTTCCAGAGAAAAATATTTTGGAGTCTGATTGCAGAGCAAATCATTCAAGGGTAATTTTTTAAACTTTCATGTTATTTCTTTCTCTCTCATGATCTTCCCCCTCCCCCTTAGTTCTAATCCTTCTTTCACAAAGTACCTGATATGGAATCATATTTAAACAAGATAGTACATTTACAGATTATATCAGATTATTTACTGCTATGGGGAAGGGGAGAGGGAAGGGGGAGTAGAAGAAAAATGTGCAACTCAAAAACGTGCCAAAGGGTGAATTATTGAAAACTATCTTTGCTTGTAAAAATAAAAAAGAAGGAAAAATCAATAAAGAAAACCAAGAATCATTGGAACTTTAAGGCACTAGCAACTTGTGACCCTAGAGTGGTGACTGCTTCTCTTCTTAGAGTTCTGGAGATAAAACTTGGGCTCTCCTCTTAGTGGTGAAATGTATGTGTCCACCATGGCTCCCTCCCCCATATCAATTATTGATTAGACTCAACTGTCAGCAAAGACATTGATTTAAACAGCACAGAAAAAGCACCAGCTCCCCTGAAATATGGAACATCTTCTCACATATATGTATAGAGTCCAGAGGGAAGAGTGGGCACAACTTGGTCCAATGGCAGTGAGGCCTATGGGTAGGAAGACATGTGGCCTAGGCAACATGCAATCCAAGGCTTGCAGGATCCCTATGTCCTTTACTTCTCTTCTGGGAGGCTTGGCAGCAATGCTGGACAAATCACTTTGCTAATGGACCCATCGTCTATGAATTCCTTGGACTGACTTTTGGAAGGACATGGTCTTCAGCATGTTCTGCCAGTGCCCCCTTAGTCTAGGGTTGGTAGGCACCTCTGTCACTCCTCAGAGACTCTGTTGGGAGAGTCATCCACTCTAGAAAGGAGACAGAAAAGCCCAGTCTGGCTCTAGAATAGCCCCAGCTCAGAGGTGGCTACTGCCCTCAGGAAGAGAATCCATCATTCCTTCAGATGATCAGCCAAGTGATGCCTCCCAGATTCCTGCTGGTCTTGAGTGGGTGAGGGATCCCGGTGCCTTCTGAGCCCAGCTTTTACACACACACACACACACACACACACACACACACACACACACACACACTTAATAAATCTAGAGAAATCTGTTAGAGGCAGGTTTGAAGGGTTTCAAATGCCAAGATAAAGAGCTTAGATTTAATCCTAGAGGTGATGAGAGCCCCAGAGTTTATAGAGAGTAGGGAAGTGATACCTGCAGTTTAGGAGAATCAAGTACAGATTAGTGGAGCAGCCTCTCATGTCCTTACTGAGTCTGAGAGTACATAGAAGCTTAGAGCAAACTCATTCCATTTTGAAGTCAGAGATCCACCCGCAGGATTGATGACCCCATCCCTCCAAGAGGAATGAAAGGAAATTTCAACCATCAGATAGTTTACTGAGAGTAGGAGGGGAAAGAGGGTAAAAGGGTGGGGAGGGGAGAGAGAGAGAGAGAGAGAGAGAGAGAGAGAGAGAGAGAGAGAGAGAGAGGAGAGAGGAGTGGTGGGAAGAAGAGAAGGGAGAAAAGAAGGGGAGTGGGAGGGGGAGAGGGGGAAAGGGGCTGGGTTTGATAACATGGATCGAAGTGAAGGAAGAGAGAAAGGTGAGGAAGGGTTGAGTGAGGGAGAGGAGGGAAGCAGGCAGAGGGAGGGAAGCAGCAGAGGGAGGTATGCCCTGCCCATTATGGCAGCTGCCAACTTTCTTAACTATTCCCAGCTGCTTCTTTTCCAGCCTGGCTGTGGTAGAATCTTCAGACAAGCTGAATTTTTTTTAGCTCTCAACTGTATTCTAACCAAAAACAGATTTCACTTGGATTATATAAGTGTTTGATGAGCTAGAAGGAAAAAATGTCTACCTCTGCTTTTCTGCCTGTTCCACAAACCGCCCCAGAGAGGCACAAAAAATAGTCTAAGTTGAGAGAGCTGACGCCCTTAAGAAAACTAGGAGAGAGAGAGGCCACCAAGGTGCCCAATTCAGGGGCTCCACCTTCAGAAGCCTCCTATTCCCATCCCAGTTCCAAGTTCATTTAATAGAATGGGGGGTGGCAGCCCCAAGGGCCTCCAAGTTCAGACCTCTGCCCAATCTTGTGTTCTGTTCACTGCCTGACAAAGAAGGTCAAGCAACTTCTTGCCAGAAGAAAGGACAAAGGGACATGAGTAGGATGGACCCCTTCCATTCATCCAACCAACCAATTAGGAACTCCTTAAGAAAAGTTGCAAGAACAGGGATCAAGAACAGAGGCCCCAAAGAATGGGAATAAGACCAGAGACAGTTTCTCAGAATCTGAGAGTAGGAAAGGACCTCAGTGGTCTCTAGACCATCCTATACACCAAAGGAATTTCCACCAAAGCACATCCCACAAGTGCTCATCTAGCCTCTGCCTGAAAGGTTCCAAAGAGGGGGAACACCTCCCCTCTCCAGATAGGTCCTCCCCATTTGGGACAACTTTTATATTAGGAAGCTCTTCCTTACCCAGAGCCTAAATATGACTCTTTGCACACACACACACACACACACACACACACACACACACACACATCCCTCCTCCCAATGCCCTCTGGTTCTGCCAAATTGAATGTCAACTCCCTCCTCTGTCAGATGGCCCTTTCAAAATTCTTGGAGATAGCTCTCATGTCCTCTCTTTTCCCAATAAACTTACTTCTATCAAGTCTTATATGTGGGGGCAGTTAGGTTGCACAGTGGATAGAGCACCCACCCTAGAGTCAGGAGGACCTGAGTTCAAATCCTACATCAGACACAATATTTAGCTGTGTGACCTGGGGCAAGTTACTTAACCCCATTGCCTTGCAAAAACAAACCAAAAAAATAAGAAAGAAAAAAGTTTTCTATGTGGTCTACTATTAAACTAAATGAAGGAAAATCAGAAGCAATGAAATGCAATTAAGTGAATGTTTGATAAAGTGAAAATTATCAGGGGAAAAGACTCCTTATTTGATAAAAGCTACTGAAAACTGGGAAGCAGACAGAAATAAATGAAGTTTAATTTAACACCTAACACTATATTCTATAACACTGATTCTAGATGAATATGCAGTCTCAACATTAAAAAAGTTAAAAGAGAAGCAGATCATATACCTCTCACATAGCTAGCTATGAGAAGAGCTGTGTTCTTAAATAAGAGATAGAGGTAATTACAGAAAGTAAAATGAATAACTGATGACTTGAAAAGCTTCAACTTGAAATTGCAAAGCTTCTAATCAGATATTAATGTTTCTAGGATAAGCTGGGAAGTGTTCGAATGGAAAAAAATCTGTATCAAATCAAAAATCAAATAACTAAATGAAAGAAAATGATGATGACATATATGTACAATTTATATCATCTTGAATAAGGGTTTGGTATCTAAGATGATATAAACTGTACATATAATGTTTCATCATCATTTTCTTATTTCTATGATTTATTCTTTGAACCACTCATTATTTAGGATTTCATTGTGGTTCCTGAATTAAAATATTCTCTATAAAGGACATAATAGTTATTTTCATCTTAAAAAACTTTATTAAACTACATTTTTGCATGTCTTTGCAGTAACTTTGTGTCTTAGCACATCATCAGTTTTTGTAAAAATTCCATATGTTGCTAAGAAATATATCTATTATTTTGTTGTCCTTTATAGAAGATGTCATAACTCTTTTGACTTTAGTTTCTCCAGTAATTTGTTCAGTTCCATGTTTTCCCCTTTCCTTATATTTCTGTTAGACTTATCCAAAACTGAGAGAGGAATATTGAAGTCTCCTGTGACTATTGCTTTACAATTCATTTCTTCTTGTAACTCAGTTAATGCTTCCTTTATGAATTTGAATGTTAAGACATTTAGAGGAGAGGACATAAATTTGTTACTGATAATGATTTGACTATGGTCCCTTTTCCTTGTGGGTTCAGCTCTTCTCTACTAGAGAGATCAGTCAATCAGAAGCTAGATGACCACTTGTCCAGAATACTGTGGAAGGACACAGTTCAAATAGGTAAAGGTTAATTCTAAAGCCTCTTCCATTCCTAAGTTACTATAAGATTTTGCTTCCACTTACTCTGCCAGGTCCTGGGAACACAAAGGCAAGACTTTGGAATAGGTTTTGCAGCTAAACCTTGATGACAGATTCCTTCCCATGGCTTTGCTGGTCCTTTCCATCAAATCCATCAGTGCTGATTATTATGGTGTCCCTCCTAAACTCACTTGATGCAATAACATACCTACTCATTTAGGTATAGAAATAAGAGGGGGATGGTAAAAGGAAGGGCATATTGGGGGAAGTAGTTGTCAGAAGCAGAAGAGGAACAGACTGAAAGGAGGGAGAGGCAGAAAGAGAGAACTAAATGGGGGAGGGGAAGAAGGATGGAGGGAAATACCCAGTAATCAAAACTGTTCATGTGAATGGGATTACTTCACTCATAAAACAGAAGCAGATAATAGAGTGGAACAAAAACCTGAATCCTACACTATGTGGTTTACAAGAAACCCACTTAAAGTAGAGAAATACACACAATAAAGGTGAAAGGTAAGGGGCTAGAGCAAAATCTATTATGCTCCAGATAAAATAAAAAAATCAGGGATGGCAATTATGATTTCAGACAAAGCAAAGCAAAAATAGATCTAATTTAAAAAGACAAGCAGGGAAACTCTTTTTTGTTAAAAGTTCCCCTAGGCAAGGAAGTAATACCAATACTAAACATATATGCCCCAAATTTCAAAGCATCAAAATTTTTAAAGAAAAGTTAAAGTTGTTAAAGGAAGAAATAGTAAAACTATACTAATGGATGGAGTCAATGGGTGATAAAGGAAAGTACTGGGAGGAAGGGAAAGAAGAGGAAGAAGAGGCTAAGATATTTCATAAAGGAATCAAGAAAAAAGCTTTTGCAATGGAGTGGAATGGGGGAAGGCAAGGGGGAATGAGTGAGGTTTCATTCTCATCAGAAATGGCTCCGAGAGGAAATACACACAATAGTGTATAGAAATTTATCTTACCCTAGAGAAAAATGAGAAGGGGATGAGATAAGAGGGAATGGGGGAGGGAAGGGGGGAATAGGTGATAGAAGAGGGGGAAGATTGTGGGAGAGGGTACTCAGATGCAGCACACTTTTGGATAGGGCCAGGGTGAAAGGAGAGAGAGAATAGAATAAATGAGAGTGAGGAGGAATAGAGTGGAGGGAAATACAGCTAGTAATAGCAACTGTGAGAAAAGCATTGAAGCAACTTCTTTGGTGGACTTATGATAAAGGAAGCGACTCATCCCAGAGACAGAGCCATTGGAATCTGAACACAGACTGAAGTACATTTTTTTCTCTCACTATCTTTAAGGTTTCTCATCTTCATGGGGGGGAGGGTGTTCTGTTTTCTCTCATAACAAGATTATTGTAATACTATAAAATAAAAAACCAAAAAACTATATTGATGGAAGACCTCTCAGAACCAGATAAATCAAACAAACAAACAAAAAAAGAAGTTAAAGAGATGAATAGAATTCTAGAAAAGTTAGATATGATAGATACCTGGAGAAAACTGAATGAAAATAAAAAGGAATATATCTTTGTTTTAGTGGTACATGACACCTACACAAATATTGACCATATATTAGGACATAAAAATCATCACAAATGCAGAAGAGCCAAAATATTAAATGCATCCTTTTGGGGATAACACAATAAATATTACATTCAATAAAGGGCTGCAAAAATGTAGATTAAAAAGTAGTTGGAAACTAAATAATCTAATCCTAAAGAATTATTGGGTCAAAGAACAAATCATAGGAACAATAAATAATTTCATTAAAGAGAATGACAACAATGAGAACACCAAAATTTATGGGAGGCAGCCAAAGCAATTCTTAGGGGAAATGTTATTTCTCTTACATCAGTAGAATAGAGGATGAACAGATTAATGAATAGGTTTATTGTTCAGTCATGCAGTCATATCTGACTCTTCATGATCCCATGAACTATGATATGCCGGGCTCTTCTAATCTCCCAAGATTGTCCAAAATCACATTTGTTGTTTTCATGATATTATCTGCCCATCTCATCCTCTGTCATTCCATTTTTCCAATTTTTAAACATTTTTAGTTAATGTTTTAAGTTCCAAATTCTATCCCTCTCTCCTTTTCCTCCCCCCCCTTTCCCCATGGTAAATAATCAGATATAGGTTACACATATACAATTATGCAAAACATTTCCATATTAATTATTTTGTACAAGAAGATTTGAATAAAATAGAAAAGAAAAATATAAAAAATAGCACACTTTATTTTCAATCAATATCATGTTTTTCTTGGGAAGCAGATAGTATGCTTCAGACATAGTCTTTCGGGACTTTTTTAGATCATTTTATTGCTGAAATTGACTAAGTCATTCATAGTTCTTCATCAAACAAAATAACTGTTACTGTGCATAATGCTCTCCTGTTTCTGTTCACTTCTTTCTACATCATTTCATTTAAGTCTGTCCAGGATTTTCTGAAATCATCCTTTTTTTCATTTCTTATACTACAACAATATTCCATTACACTTATATAACATAGCTTGTTTAACCATTCCCCAATTGATATCCATCCCTTTGATTTACAATTCTTGGCCACCATTAAAAAGTAGCTATAAATACTTTTGAACAAAAAACCCCCCCTTTTTTTTACAAGGCAAATGGTGTTAAGTGGCTTGCCCAAGACCACAAAGCTAGGCAATTATTAAGTGTCTGAGGCCAGATTTGAACTCAGGTACTCCTGACTCCAGGGCCGGTGCTCTATCCACTGTGCCACCTAGCCACTCCTCTTTGCCTTTTTTTAAATGTCTTTGGTATGTAGACCTAGTAGTTGTATTGCTGGATCAAAAGATATACACAGCTTTATAGACAATTGGGCATAGTTCCAAATTCCTGTCATTCCCTTTTCCTTTTTCCTCCAATCTTTCTGAACATCAGGGATTTTTCTTTTACTGTGAAAGATTTTATTTATTTTGAGTTTTACAATTTTCCCCCATTCTTGCTCCCCCCCCCAAGAAGGCATTCTATTAGTCTTTACATTGCTTCCATGATATATACATTGATCCAAATTGAATGTGATGAGAGAGAAATCATATCCTTAAGGAAGAAAAATAAAGTATAAAAGATAGCAAAATTACATGATAATATATTTTTCTAAATTGAAGGTAATAGTCTTTTCTTTGTTCAACCTCCACAATTCTTTCTCTGGATACAGATGGTATTCTCCAGTGAAGATAACCCAAAATTGTCCCTGGTTGTTGCACTGATTGAATGAGTAAGTCCATTAAGGTTGATCATCACCCCCATGTTGCTGGACACTGTTCAGGTTTTGCTCATCTCACTCAGCATCAGTTCATGCAAGTCCTTCCAGGCTTCCCTGAATTCCAATCTCTCCTGGTTTCTAATAGAACAATAGTGTTCCATGACATACATATACCACAGTTTGTTAAGCCATTCCCCAGTTGAAGGACATTCACTTAATTTCCAATTCTTTTCCACCACAAACAGGGCTGCTTGAATATTCTTGTACAAGTGATTTTTTTTTTACCCTTTTTCATCATCTCTTCAGGGTGGTATTGCTGGATCAAAGGGTATGCACATTTTTGTTGCCCTTTGGACATAATTATCAGGGTCTTTTCTAATGAGTTCCATCTTTTTATTATGTGACCAAAGTATTTAAGCTTTAACTTCAGTATTTGACCTTCTGGTGAATAGACTAAGTTAATTTCTTTATCCTTTCTGTCCAAGGAGCTCTCAAAAGTCTTTTCTAACAACACAATTCAAAAATATCACTTCTCAGGAGTACCTGAGTTCAAATCCAGTCTCAGACACTTAATAATTACCTAGCTGTGTGGCCTTAGGCAAGCCACTTAACCCCATTTGCCTTGCAAAAACCTAAAAAAAATCACTTCTGTAGTACTCAACTATCCCTATTGTTCAACTCTGAGAGACAAACATTGTTGCATTAGCAGCAATGAACCTTTATCAGCAAGGTGATCTATCTGCTTTTAATAGATGTACTACAGCTTCATGCAACTAAAAAAAACTAGAAAGAGAGCAAATTTAAAACCCTCAATTAACACCAAATTGGAAATCCTTAAAATCAAAGGAGAAACTAACAAAAATAAAAGAACACCATAAAACTTATAAATGAAACAGTAAAATAAATAAACCACTGGTTAATTTGATTTTGAAAAAATAAAGAAGAAAACCAAGTTACCAAAACCAAATTCAAAAAAAAATAAAAAGGTTGAATTCACCACCAATGAAATTGAAGTAATTATTAGATACTATTTTGCCCAAATGCCCAGAAATCTAACAACCTAAGTGAAATGGATAAAAATTACAAAAATATAAATTTCCCAGATTAACAGAAGAGGGAACAGAATATTTAAATGATTCTATTGTAGCAAAAGAAAATGAAAATAAACAAACCATCATTAAGCTCCCTAAGAAAAAAATTCCCATGTGAATTCTACCATATATTTTAAAGAACAATCAATTGCAGTACTCTAAAGTATTTGGGAAACTAGGTAAAAAAAGGAATCCTACCAAATTCCTTTTATAACACAAAATATTGTGCTGATATCTAAAACAGGAATGCAAAAATTTTAAATAACATATTAACAAGGATCACAGTGGTATGTCATAAAAGTCATAAACCATAACTAAGTGAGATTTATACCAAGATTGAAGGCCTGGTTCAGTATTAGGAAAACTATCAACATAACTGACCACCTCAATAAGAAAAACAACAAAAAATCATACGATTATCACAACAGATCCAGAAAATGTTTTTGGCAAAATACAATGGTCATTTCTAATAAAAGCACTAGAAAGCATTGGCATAAATGACCCTTTAATTAAAATGATGAGTAGTGTACCCTTTGAATACCAATACTTGGCATATATCCAAGAAGAAAACATAAGAATGGGAAAATTCCTATATGTTTCAAAATATTCATAGTAGCTCTTTTTATAGTGGTAAAGAGTTGGAAATTGAGGGGATGCCCTTCAATTGGGGAATTGAATAATTATGGTATATGAATATTAAGGAATACTACTGTTCTATAGGAAACCATGAATGGTTGGACTCTAGAGAAGTATGAAAAGAATTACAGAAACTGATGCTGAGCACAGGGAGCAGGACCAAGGAAACACTGGTCACATTAACAACATTGTGAGTTGATCAACTGTGATGGATGCAGCTACTCTCAGCAATTCAGAGAATTAAGAGAACCCAAGAGACCTGTTATGGATAATGTCATCCACATTCAGACAAAGAAAACAAAACAAACAAAATAAAAAATGAACTACAGAATCTGAATGAACACTATATTCACTTTTTAAAAAATTTTTCTTATGCTTTTCATTTCTATCCCAGTTTTCCTTTCCCTCCCAGTCCTTAGTCCTAATTCCTCATACAGATTATGACTAATATGTAAACATATTAGATACAAATGTATATGTACAATGTTCACTAGAGTGTTCACCTGAGGGGAGGGAGGGTGGTAAGGGAGGGTGAAAGAAAATTATGTAACTCATAAATATGCATATGAATGAATGTCGAAAAACTTTCACAGCATATAATCGGAAAAAAAAATAAAATATCAATGAGAAAAAAAAGATAAGTAGTGTCTATCCAAAACCATCAGTAAGCATTATCTGTAATGGGGATAATCTATAAACATTCCTAATATCAGGTGAAACAAAGTTGACTCATCACTGCTATTATTTCATTTGTACCAGAAATGCTAGAGATAGCAATTAGAGAAGAAAAAGTAATTGAAGGAATAAAAATAGGCAATGAGGCAGATGATATGATATATACTTGAAGAATCCTAGAGAATCAACTAAAAAACTAGTTGAAATAATTAACAACTTTAGCAAAGTTTCAAGATCTAAAATAAACCCACATAAATCATTAGCATTTTTATATCTTACCACAAAAGCACAGCAGCAAGAGATTAATTCCATTAAAAGTAACATAAAATACTTAGAAGTCTATCTGCCAAGCAAAACCCAGAAACTATATGAATATAATTACAAAACACTTTTCACAAAATTAAAATCAGATCTAAATAATTGTAAAAAATGTCAAGCTAATAAATATAAATGACAACTCTACCGAAATTAAATTACTTATTCAGTGCCTTACCAATCAAACCACCCAAATATTATTGATGAAAACAATGTAAATGAAGGTGGTCTAACCACACCAGATCTAAAATTATATTATAAAGCATCAATCATCAAAACTGTTTGGTACTAGCTAAAAAATAGTAGGGGATCAGTGGAATTGATTTATAGTAGTAAATTACTATAGTATTCTGTTTGGTAAGCCCAAAGATTGCACCTTCTGGGTTAAGGACTCACTCTTTGATAAAAACTGCTAGGAAAACTGGAGGATAGTATGGCAGAAACTAGGCATAGACCAGCATCTCACACCCTCTATCAAGATAAGGTCAAAATGAGTTCATGATTTAGAGATAAAAGGTAGTATCATAAACCAATTAAGAGAACAAGGAACAGTTTACCTATCAGAACTGGGAGCAGTTTATTACCAAAGAAGAAGAGACAGAGAACATTATAAAATGCAAAATGGACAATTTTGATTACATTAAATTGAAATTTTTTTTATAAATTAACCAATGCAACCAAGATTAAAAGGAATGTAGTAAGCTGGGATTCAATTTTTACTAGCCTTTCTGATAAAGAGCTCATTTCTAAAATAGAGGACTGAGTCAAATTTATAAAAATACTAATAATTTCCCAATTGATAAGTGGTCAAAGGATATGAAAAGGCAATTCTCAGATGAAGAAATTAAAGCTATCTAAAGTCATATAAAAATGTTTTAAATCATTGTTGATTAGAGAAATGCAAATTAAAACAATTCTGAGGTACCACCTCACATTTATCAAATTGACCAATATGAAAAAAAGGAAAATGATCAATGTTGGAGGGGATGTGAGATAACTGAGACACTAATATATTGTTGGTGGAGTTCTGAACTGATTCAACCTTTATGGAGAACAATTTGGAATTCCATCCAAAGGGCAATAAAATTGTCCATACCCTTTTATCTAGCAATACTTCTACTAGGTCTGTATTCCAAAGAGATAACAAAAAGGGTAAAAAAAACCACACGTGTACAAAAAATATATAGTAGCCCTTTTGTAGTGGTAAGGAGTTGGAAATTGAGGGGATGACCATCAATTGGGGAATGACTGAACAAGTTGTGATATATGAATGTGATGGAACACTGGTATTCAATAAGAAATCATGAATGGACAGACCAGAAAAGCCTGGAAAGATCTGCATTAACTGATACTAAATGAAATGAGTAGAACCAGAACATTGTACCCATTAACAACAACATTGTGTGATGATCAGTTATGATGAACTTAGCTCTTCTCAGCAGTACAGTGATCAAAAACATTTCTAAAAGACTTGTGATGGAAAATGTCATCCACATTCAGAGAAGGAATTATGGAGTCTTAAAACAAATCAAAGCATGCTATTTTCAATTTTGAACATTTGTTTTATGTTTTTTCTCTCCTCCCATGACTTTTCTCCCTTTTTGTTCTTATTTTTCTTGTATAATATGATCAATATATAAAACCTATATTGCATTGGCCACTGTCAGGGGGGAGCAGAGAGGTAAAGGAGGGGGGAGAAAAATGTGCAACTCAAGACCTTATGAAGGGATGAATGTTGAAAATTATCTTTATATGTACTTTTAAAAATTAAACAAATTTATTAAAAATAAGATAATTGTAGACAATAGAAAATATTTAGTCTACCTTGCCAAGACAAACCCAAGACCTAAATGAATAAAATTTAAAAATGTTTTTCATACAAATAAAGTCAAATCTAAACAAATGGAAAAATATTAATTGCCAAGGGGTAGACAAAGCCAACATAATAAAAATGACAATTCAACCCAAATTAATTATTCAGTGCCATACTAAACTATCAAAAATATTTTGTAGATTTAGGAAAAAATGATAATAGAATTCAGCTGGAATGACAAAAGATCAAAAATATCAAAGAAATCAGTGAATAAAAACTATGAAGGAAGGTAACCTAGATGTTCCAGATCACAAATTCTATTATAGAATGGTAATTATCAAAACAATCTGTTATGGTTAAGAAACAGAATAGTAGTAATACCACTACTAGGTCTATATCCTGAAGAGATCATGAAAAAGGGTAAAAGCATCACTTGTACAAAAATATTCATAGCAGCCCTGTTTGTGGTGGCAAAGAATTGGAAGTTAAGTGAATGTCCATCAATTGAGGAATGGTTGAACAAATTGTGGCATATTTATGTGTTGGAACACTATTGTTCCATTAGAAACCAGGAGGGACAGGAATTCAGGGAAGCCTGGAGGGATTTGCATGAACTGATGCTGAGTGAGATGAGCAGAACCAGAAGACATTGTACACTCTAATAGCAACATGATGGTGATGATCAACCTTGATGGACTTGCTCATTCCATCAGTGCAACAATCAGGGACAATTTTAAGGTATCTGTGATGGAGAATACCATCTGTATCCAAAGAAAGAATTGTGGGGTTTAAACAAAGACCAAAGACTATAGCATTTAATTTTTTAAAAAGGTATCTTATTATATAATTTTGCTACCTCAAATTTTTTTTCCTTAAGGATATGATTTTTCTCTCTCAACACATTCAATTTTGATCAATGTGTAGCATGGAAACAATGTAAAGACTACCCAAACTATCTTCTGGGGGGGGGGAGTGGGGGGAGGGAATAGAGATTGGGGGAAAAATTGTAAAATTCAAAAAACAATTAAAAAAAGAAACAGATTGGTGGCTCAGTGGAATACATTAAGTCCATAATACACAGTAGTAAATAACAATAATAATTTAGTGTTTGACAATTCAAAAGATCTAAGCTTTTGGAACAAGAACTCACTAGTTGATAAAATCTTCTGGAAAAACTTGAAAGCAGTTTGGCAGAAATTAATTATCAAACACAATTTCACATCATATTCCAAGATAAGGTCAAAATGGGTACATGATTTAGACATAAAGCGTGATACCATAATTAGGAAATGAGTAAAGTAGAAAATGGGAGAGTGGGGGCAGAGCCAAGATGGTGACAGAAGAGACTCTCTTAGGTGCTTTATCTCTATAATATTTCAAAACTCATAAAATAATGACTCTAATTAAACTTTCAAGAGACAGAACCCACAGAGGGATCCAGTGAGGCAATTCTTCAGAACAAGGTAACCTGGAAAATAGTAAAATGGTTCCACTCCATGGGGTTAGAGGGGCAGCCTGCCAGAGTGAAGGAACTTCAGCCTCCTGGAAGCAACCCCAGGGAGCCTGGGAGCTGCGGCTCCCAGCAGTTTCTTGATCTACACCCTGGGAAGCACCAGTCACAACTTAGAAGATCAGTGGGGGACCTCTGCCAGACCTGTGAAACCCAGCCCTCAGCCCAGATCCAGGAAAAGGAAGCAGGTGGAGCTTGTAATCAGGGCCCCCCAGGAAATGGAGCCTTGATTGCTCAGCATACCTAAGGTAGGGGAGTGGAGAGAGATTCTGAGGTCTGTCCTCTGTACCTGGAACAGGACTCTAGGGCTCTGACCACATTAGATCTTGATCGCAGTCTAGGCCTCCCATAGAACAGCAGGCCCCCCCCCCCACCTCAACCCGGTGGCAGAGGAGTACACCTGTGGTCATTCACAGACCAGGATGGAAGACAGAGCCTCACACACAGAGATCCTTGTGTGGGGGGTGTCCCAATAATACTCAAAAGTTCAGGAAGTACCCCAAAAACAGGCACAGGCTGGGAAAATGAGCAAACAAAGAAAAAAGAGGAACACCTTTGACAAATACATTGTCTATGATCCCAAGAAGGATCAAAATACTCAGTTTGAAGATGAGGAAGTACAAGCTCCTGCATCTAAAGACTCCAAGAAAAATGGAAATTGGGCTCAGGCTATGACAGAACTTAAAAAAAAATTCTGAAAATCAAGTAAGGGAGATAGAAGAAAAATTGGGAAAAGAAATGATAGAGATGCAGGAAAAGCATGAAAAAGAAGTCAGTAGCTTAGTCAAGGATATCCGAAAAAATGCTGAAGAAAATAACAAGTTAAAAACCAGCATACGGGGGTGGCTAGGTGGCACAGTGGATAAAGCACCAGCTGGGTTCAAATCCGTCTCAGACACTTAATAATTACCTAGCTGTGTGGCCTTGGGCAAGCCACTTAACCCCATTTGCCTTGCAAAAAAACAAACACCTAAAAAAAAAAAAAGAAAAGAAAAGAAATGATGAGCAAATAGATTTCAGGAAAACCTGGAAAGACTTACATGAAGTGATATTGAGTGAAGTAAGCAGAAGAACCAGGAGAACATTGAATACATTAACAGCAATATTGTGTGATGATCATCTATGTGAGACTTAGCTCTTCTCAGCAATACAATGATCAAAGACAATTCTAAAAGATTTATGATAAAAAAAATGCCATTGACATCCAGAGACAGAACTATGGGGTCTGAATGTAGACCAAAGTATACTATTTCCCTTTTCAATTTGTTTTTTGTCCTTTTTTTTTCTTTCTTGTGATTTTTTTCCTTTTGTTCTGATTCTTCTTTCACAATACGTGCATGGATGTGCATGGATAACTGTATCAGATTCCTAGATGTTTTGGAGACGAGAGAGAGAGAGAGAGAGAGAGAGAGAGAGAGAGAGAAGGAGGAAGAAAGTTTAATAAAAATGAATGTTGAAAATTATTTCTACATGTAAATGAAAAAAATAAAATATTATTAAAATAAAAATAAAATAGATAATTTTGATTATGCTGAATTTTTAAAGTTTGGCACTAACAAAACCAACGTAATCCAAGTTAGAAGGAAAGCAGAAAATGGGTGGGGATACATCAGGTTTCAATGATAAATGTCTTATTTCTCAAATATATAGAGAACTGAGTCAAATTTATAAGAATATTCCTTGGTAGATAAATATTCAAAGGAATATTCTTAGTTTTCAGAAGAAAAAATAAAAGTTAGCTATAGTCATATAAAAATGTTCTAAATCACTATTAATAAAAGAATTGTAAATTAAAACAACTCTGAGGTACCACCTCACACCTATCAGATTGGTTTATGTGGCAGAAAAGGAAAATGACAAATGGAGGAGATATGGGAAAATAAGGACACCAATGTTGGAGCTGTTAACTGATCCAATCATTTGAAATTATTCCAAAAGGGCTATAAAACTGCACACCTTTTTGTCCAGCAATTCCACTACTAGACCTGTACCCCAAAGAGCTTTTTTAAAAAGGCAAAAGATGTATATGCATAAATATATTTATAGCAACTTTTTTTTGTATTGCAAATAATTGGAAATCAAGGTAATGCCCATCTATTGGGAATAGTTCAGTAAGTTGGATTGGCATATGATCATGATGGAAAATTATTACTCTATAAGAAATAACAAGCAAGATGTTTTTGGAATTACCTGGAAAGACTTGCATGAAGTGGTGCAAAGTGAAGTGAGCAGAATCAGGAGAATTTTTATTCTCAATTTAACAAATACCAAAATAAAAAGAGCATTTCGATGTTATAGATCAGGAAAGGATCATACCTGAAACTTTATCTCTATTATGTACAGCTTACTTGGATTTTATAAAAGTATAAAAGAAATTCAGCATGTACCCTTTAAAGCTACTCTGCTTGTGCCTGCTTCCTTCTGGTCTCCCCTCCCCTCCTCTACAGCAATACTGTATGCTGAACACTTGTGAATGACTTAACTGTTCTCAGCAAGACAATGGTCCAAGACAATGCCAAAGTCTGGATGCAGATTTAAGTATATTTTCTTCAACTTTCTTTTTTTGGGGGAAGGGGCTGTATGGATTTTCTTTCACAACATGATTTATATGGGAATACGTTTTTCAAGATTGCACATGTATAACAGATTGCCTTTCCAATGAAGGGGAGGGGAGGAAGGGAGGGAGGAAATCTGGAACTCAAAATTAAAAAGAAAACCCTAACATTGAAATTTTTTACGTGTAATCAGAAAAGTCAAAAAATAAATTCACCTGGTCTGCCCATGATCTGGATCTCTCTTTCACATCTCCTCATGTCAACCAGTCAGAAAAGCTGGAATCCACTGTCCCACTGAGTCTCTGCTAGGCAGCCCACTCCTTTAAGTGCTGTTCTCGAGGAAGACCATGATTTCAAAGAGGTAATGCAATGAAATGCTAGTAACATGGATTTGAATGAGGGGCTCTGAGGCTGTGCAAAGTCACCAGCCTCATTTTCTCCTCCAGAACTAATGGTCAGAAATGAATCAGGATAACTGGTGATAGCCCTGGATGTGAGGCAATCAGGGTTAAGTGTCTTGCCCAAGGTCACATAGCTAGTGGAGAAAGTCTCTCCCTTAAGCCCTAATAAAGAGCCAATGTCCAATCTGGGCATCATGGAGGCACATGGTCCCTCCCAGACAGTTCATCTTGTTTGGTTGGGGTCTTCTATTCCTCTACCAAGGAAGTTTTCCAACTGCCAGACATCAGAGTGGGATGAGTAAAAGTATTTCTGATCAGAACAAACTTTCTACTTTTGTATATGGAAAAAGGCAGGAACTAGAACCATCCTCTCCCTAAGGCCCTGCCATGCCTGTCCAGGAATGGATTCCATTTACAAAGTGGGTTTCTATCTAACTAACCTACTGGGTCTGGAGCAGAAGAAAGCTTATTTGGATTTTGGGTCCTCTTTTACTCAGTCAGCAAGGA
The DNA here is from genome assembly GCF_037893015.1 of Macrotis lagotis. Taxonomy (NCBI): domain Eukaryota; kingdom Metazoa; phylum Chordata; class Mammalia; order Peramelemorphia; family Peramelidae; genus Macrotis; species Macrotis lagotis. The sequence goes on from NC_133664.1 coordinate 200,189, forward strand.
GTTAAGGTCACAAGGAGAAATGGATCAAAATCTGTAGGAGATGCCCCAGCATTGCCCTCTCCCCACAATCATGAGAGTCTACCCAGAATCCTCCTCAGGCCAGCTTCTTTAGCATTTTACTTCTCCCTGTATGAGACTGGAACAAAACCTACAGGTGATGTCACTGGGATTCAATGCAGCGTTGCTGCCACGTTCACAACCCCTCCTGAGAGGCAGTGGGAATATCTCCTTAATGACAGCCTGGAAAAGCAGCCCCAGCATCCCAGGCTGCCACATCAGCAAGGGGGGCCAGAGAAGGGGTGGGGTGGGATGGGGGAGGCTTTGCCATTGGAATTTCTCTACCAGGCCAGACTCTGATGGTCGAGCCCACACCCTAACTTGTGGCTGGGAGCACTTGGTTTTATTTGCTTTGGAAGTCTCAAAACACCAAGAAGGAAATTGCTTCTCAGTCCACCTTAAGCAGGTCTGGAAGCTTAGCAAAGATGCCCCATGTGCTGGGGAGAACAGATAGGTAAAGCAGCGTCCAAGGTACAAACATGAACCTCCAGAGAACCCCAGAATAAGGGTCCCTGCCCTCAGTCGAGAGATCCAACCATGTAAACAGAATGCCGGCATCATCACTTTTTTCAATTTTTAAAGACAATTTTGTTTAAAGTTTTGGATTCCAAATTCTATCCCTCTCTGATATGGTAAGCAATCAGATAAAGGTTTCACATCTGCAATTACAAAATTAATTTTAAGAAGTAGTCTACTCAGACTGATTCAGGACTGGATCCAACAATATTTATTTAGAATATCAGGGATACAAACAGAAGAATCTGGGGAAAAGACGTGGCTAAGCAAGAATCAAGGAATCAGAGATTCATGGCTATATGGGAACTGAGCTTTATGGGCAGGGCCCCAGAAAAGAGCCCAACCCCTGCTTCTCCAAGCTCCCAACATCCCACCAGTGGCTGGAGAAGGGCAGGGCGCAGGGAAGGAAGCAGTTCCAATTTATCCTCCAATTTTGGATCAGTAGTAACTCCCTCTGCTGCCCTTCCCTAGCCCTGCCACATTCTAATTATGCTCAGACCTCAGAATCGCTCCAGTTCCAATTCAGCACCAAATCTCTGCCCTATCCATCTTACAGATGAGGAAAAGTAGAGAGAGAGACTAAGTGACTGGTCTAAGATCATATAAATGGTGGCAAGTCTAGAGCTAGAACCCAGGATTCCTGCCTCTTCATTTCATGTTGGTCTCTTTCCCCTACAGTATGGAATTGAAAAAATGTGGGGGAGGAACTGAATGTTTCTCCATTGCATTTTCATGTCTTTGTTTCTTGTTCCATTTTCGTTCTATTCTAAACCATGGTTCCTATGCTCCATTTATTGTGCTGCTGGTGTGGGTCTCTCTTCCTTCCAGTGAGGCAGAGAACAAAGAACATCCTAGAAATGATGTGGATGCTGATGCAGCGAAGAGACTAGGCAGTAGTTGAGCAAAGGAAGGGTCATGGAAGAAGGGGATATGATCAGATGCTTCCTGCCAGGGAGTCTTTTCTTCTAAGCTCTTCTCCAAAGTTTCCATCAGCCTGAACAGAAAGACAAGTCCCAGATTAGCTCTGGATCAGCTGAATGAAGGAAGAAAGCTGAGGTCGACTCATTCAGGATGGGTCCTTGTGGCTCTTGGCAAAGAAGCTAGGCACCCATTGGCATTTTCAACCAAGAGACTGGCCATGGGACTCCAGTCCCTGCCCCAACCAAAGCTAAAAGTGATTTTCTTTAGTCACTGCTCTCCACCCCCTCGGATGAGCCTCCCTGACATTCCATCTCCCTATTACCCCTATTCAGGATGCTCTAAGAAGCGTGTGTGTGTGTGTGTGTGTGTGTGTGTGTGTGTGTGTACTTGAGCTCTGTCTTCTGGTTTCATTTATAGAAGGAAAGTCAGTGAAGACGTGTCAGTTCCTCCACTTATTGGACAAGTCCCCTGGAATCGTGACTGCTCATTGTGTTGATCAGTTTATCTTGATAAAACTTGCTATCATTTGATTCATTATTCTCTGGTTCTATTCCTTTCCTCTGTGTCAGTTCATACAAGTCTTCCTGGATTTCTCTGAAACTTTCATCATTTCTTACAGTTCTATAGGATTCCATAACATTTAAATTCATAATCTGCTCAGACTTTTCCCAATTGATGGGCACCACCTTCATTCATTTACAGTTCTTTGTCATCACAAATAGAGGTGCCATCATTATTTTTACATCTATGGGTTCTTTTCTTTTTCCTTAGATCTCTTTGGGACCCAGACCTAGAAGTCAGCCTCTCTTTCTAGCTCCTGTTTTTTCCTGTGTTGGGGGCTGCCTGTGTCTAGCATCATGATCTAAGAACAGGAAGATGACAAAGGAGATCCACAAAGAGCCACATAATACCCATGATGATGATGATGATGTATGTGTATGTGTGTATGAGATTAGAAATGAAGGTGATCTGGTCATATGGGAAAGACTAGGGATAACACACAGGCAGGTTGGGAGTTTGCTTCCTTGAAACTGAGATAGACAGACCCTCAGCCTGGATGAGATAGCATCAGTAGGGAGGTCATCTTCCCAAGGGAGGCTGAGCCCATATAAACAAATATACATCACTAATCAGTGGGACTGCACCTAGGGATCCAGATGGCCAGAACTTTTCTATAAGCAGTTTTCCATTCATGTGTTTTCACTCTAGTTAGTTATCTCAGCCCCGGTGCACCTACACAACAGGACAGGAACTTCTTTCTGTCTCATTCCCATCTTACCTGAAGTCTTATTTCCAATCCCCAAAAGCTCGACCACACACCCCTCAGTTCTCCTTGGCTTCTCAGTCCATGAAGTTGGCCCTGGGGAGGGTTCCCTAATAGCCCCTTGAAACCAATCTTCGAAAGAGCAAACTGAAGGTGAGCCAGTTGCTTCTAAAGGAAATGCGGCCCCAACCAAGGGAATGTCCCTGACCCAAAAAACAACTGCATGACAGGTCCCACTTCAGCCCCAAGGTGAGCAGCTCTCCACAGGGGGTACCTGGGGGCTGGGTCACCCAGATTTTAGTAGGGCCCAAGTTCCCTGAGACCCCAATGTCCAGGCCAGGGCCTCTAGTTTCCCATTCATCTTCCAGCCTCCAAATGAAAGTCCTTGAGTGGCTGGTAGAAAAGTCAAGCCATGCCCCAGCCCCAGCCCGTGGGCGGCCCAGGCACAGCTTGACTCTCTTGAAGAGGATTGCTTGGCTTGGCCACAGCCCCTGCTTTGGCTGGCAGGCCGCCTGTGCTTCTTGGCCGGGGCCCAAACCACTAGGAGGACAGGCCAAGCACCGCAGGAAACCTCTTACCTTCCAGCCAGCCTGCCCGGGCAAAGGGGCCTGGCCAGCCGGCCGCTCACAAAATGGGAAACGAAGTTGGGGACAATTCCCTGGCAGTCATTCGGCCTTTCTCTTTTCTCCCTTGCAACCTGGGCCCTTTGAGAAGCAGCCCCTGTGGCTTCACTTTCATCTGGTAAGAGACCCTCGGAAATTTCCTGAAAGGCAAGAAAGGAAAGGTGGAGGTGCCTGGGGGGGGGGGGGCCGGGCGGGTTCTCTCTAGGACACAGCATCCTCCACCATCCGGCCTCTCCTGGATCCTTCCAGAGACGCAGCAACATCTGGTTCTGTTTTAGTCACTCTGACCCGGCCCCTGATGAGGGAAACAGGCTTCAGGCCCTGGCAGATTCTTTCCCCTCTCCCTGAGCCCCCTCCCGGCATTGGGATATTTCCATTTGCTCATTTTATAAAAACTTCCAGTTGGGATGGCTGCTATTAAGGGGGCCCTCATTCAGTTATTCTCTGTTCTTCCTTCAAAGCCACCATTGCAAAGGCCTGTTAATCTCCATGGGAAGGGAACCTCCTTGAGGACCAGTCCTGTTGGTTATTCTCTTGGCAAGGGTTGGCACCCAGCTGGTGCTTCATTATGGAAGGGCTGGTGGGATTGAGCTGAGCTCAAGTAAGCCCTGAAAGTTCAGAAGTCACTGCCTGTAGAGGCCCCTAGTGATGGGTGAGCTCCGGACCAAAGGGAGGCAGATGGCTCTGGACAGTCTAATTGGTCTGTAGAGGCCCCTGAACTGATGGGAGAGCTGCCACCAAGAATTAAATAGAAGTAAGTTTTGGGGGTGCTCCTGGAGCACTGAGCCAGGCCCAGGCATCTCCAGAGATCTACCAAAGACTGAGGTCTAGGAGATAGAAGTACCATAAGGCTCCATTCTGACTTTTTCTGATAGTCAGTGGCCTCATCATCCCCATAGCATGTGATGTCATTATAATCTGAGATGGGTTGACTTTGGTCCAGCTCCAAGAACCAACAACCATCCTAACTGAAGATTCTGCCCTTGACCTAGGAAAAGATTCCTTCAGGAAGACATAGGAGTCTCTTCATTGCCATCCCCTTCAGAGAGTCTCAGTTTTCTGCCTCTACCACCTAAAGTTCATGTCCTTCAAACACACTACCATGAAGTCAAGCCAAATAGAGACAAGACCTCTGAAATAGGGGAAAATCTCAGTAAGGTATCAATATGAATAATGAATGGTTTTCTTTTCTGTCTCACTGAGTAACCAGAACTATAATGCAATAAGGGAAGGCTAATAGATATGAACGCTTCACTGTAGAAAGCATGTCCTCCATCCCATTCCACCACACCCTACCTTGCCTTGCTTTAACGTTTTCATCATTAGACAGAGTTGCTTCCTGTTTAAATGTATGTGCACCTCAAGTGGGAGGACTTCTCTGAAACTGTTCTATGCCCTCTCTTCTAAATAATAATAATTAGTTTATGATAATTTAACAAATTTTATTATTATATCGATATGAGTTATAAACATATGATCACAATAATTATTATTCTCCTCTTCCCAGTAGAGAAAAATGGAGGCAAGCAGAGGTGAAATCACTTACCTAGGATCACACAGATAGTAAGTATCTAAGGCAGGATTTGCTCTAGTCCCCGCATCACTTAAGTGCCTCAGTTTTTCTTTCATTAAACCATCTCTCATGGAAACCTTATCAACTGCCATGGACTTGATTATTATCTCCATATAGAAGACAAATAGATTGAAAAACTTAATTTTGGGGCAGTTAAGTGGTGTAGTGGATAGACCACCAGCCCTGGAATCAGTAAAACCTAAATCCAAATCCAGTCTTATATACTTAATAATTGCCTAACTGTGATCTTGGGCAAGTCACTTAACCCCATTGCATTAAATAATGAAAAATTTTAAAAAACTTAATCTCTCTCTCTCATGTTCTAAACTGTACGTCCTATAGGAATCTCAGACTTGACATGTCCAAATAGCATTCATCAGAAAGAGAGAGAGAGAGAGAGAGAGAGAAAGAAAGAAAGAAAGAAAGAAAGAAAGAAAGAAAGAAAGAAAGAAAGAAAGAAAGAAAGAAAGAAACCCAAGAAGAGGGCTCCTGCCTGGATTTTTCAGAGATCCCAGGAACAGAGTGCTCCTAGATTCAAGGGAGCTGTGCCCAGCAGACCTCAAGCAGTCTTTATTCTGCCTCTTCCTTCTTCCCTCCCTCCTTAGAAAAGATCCTGATTCTGTACATGCCAAATTCTTCCCACACATGATCTCATGTGCTCCTCACAATGATCTTATTACTGTCCCATTTACCAAATGAAGAAACTGAGGGTCATACAAGTTAAGTGACTTGACTAGAGGTCACACCTGATATAGGAGGGCAAGACTGGACCTCAGGTCCTCCTTAATTTCAAAGCTAGTACTCTTTCTGCCAGAAAAAAGTAAAAGATACCCAGTGACCTATAAACAACCTTATTTCTGCCCAGATCCTAAAGCCCTCCAAACTGTCCTCAGAAGGAAATAGAAGTTGGGGTCATTCCCCTTTTACCCCGCATGAATATGTGACAACTCTGAGGACACAGTCAACCCTTCTTTTCCATACTGTGATCTTCCCAAGCTCAGGGTCAATTAGGTCACACACTCCTACCAGTGCTTGGTACATCCTGCCTTCCTCCTCACTTTCCTGTCTTCTTTCAGATTTTGCTCCATGCATGCTAGGATCCACCTGCGTGAGGCAGAGAGTAGAATATTGGACCTGGTCCTGGAGCCATGAAAACCTGAGTTAGTTCAAGCTCAGCTTCAGACATTTATGAGCTGCCTGCCTCAATTTCTTCAGCTGTAAAATGGGCATAATAACAGCAGCTACTTCACAAGACTGTTAAGAGGAATTAATGAACTTAGCACAGTGGATGGCCCATGGTGAGTGCTCTGTAAGCAATAGGTCTTGCTATGAGCATCCTCCAGTAGCCACATATTGGTCTTGGTCTGTAGGTTCTATGCTTTTGCACTGGGTCTCTCCCTTTCCTCAAAGGATCTACCTCCTGGCCTCCCTGGCTCTCTTGAAGACTCATCTCCAATCCTCCCTTTTGTAGGTGGCCTTCCCTGCCCTTTCCCTCAGTATTCTAGGGTTGGGCCAGTCTTTTTACCTTTCTTTGCTTCTTCCAGCTCAGTTAGAGTAAGGGCTTATAACCATCTTACTCCAAGAGGTATTTGCTGCTCAGGAAATTCTCCCTTTTTACTAGAAACCTAGGTTCTGGGATCAAAGGTTCCTAGGACATGAACACACACACACACACACACACACACACACACACACACACATGCACACATACACATATAAACACATATACCTTTAACTAGGAGGCTGTGGTTTGGCAACAAACTCACAAAACCAACCAATTTACCCTGAAGGCAACTCTATTCATGGAGTCATAATCAGGAGGTGAATTTGGTCCCCCCCAACAAGACTCCATTAGATTTGTCTACACTCCCCAGGGAGATGCTCCCAAAGACCCCAACAAAGGTTCACACCCCACCCCCAGTAAGCTCATCAAGGGGAATAGAGGAATGCTCCTTTCAACCCTGTGCATTTCTGGTCTGCATCTATTTTTTCTCTTCTCTCCAAAACTTGATGCTATAGGATCATCACAAATCATGAACTAAGGAAGCAAAGTTCTGGTGACCAGAAGGACTGTGGGGAGTACAGGACAGGCACAATGTTACAGGGGACCAGAAGGACCAGAGAGAGGCAGAAGAAGCACAAGTGAACTTGTGGAACATGGTCAGCAGGGGTCTGGACAAAGGAAAAGAGGAAGAGACGTCATCCATCCAAAAGAGGCAAGCTCATCCCTTGGCCAATCAGTCACCAGCCTGCTCCTTTTCCTAGCTTAGTTTCTTTACCTAACATCTGTTCTCTTTTTTGGCTTTTGAATCTGACATTTGCCTATCTTTCTCTTGTTTGGAGTTACTGCATGATCAAGCTGATGCAGCTACTTCCAGCCTGAGACCATTCCCAAACTCCTTGTATATGTGCAAGAACCAATCAGAGAGGGTGCACAGGTCCCTAATGGAAGGGTGGGGGATTGACAGGAGGCTACTGAATGACTAATCCATTGGAGACTCATAGGGAAGCTGGGGAGTTTGGAGGATGTCTCCATGTCGTATTGGGGATGTTGAATGGGGGAGGATTTATGGAATAAGATGCCAGACCTTGAGTGCTCACTTTTATATTCATACATCATATGGGCCCAATTCACAAATAAGCCTGTTCATGTTAATAGTGAGTTTCAGAGGTATGATTACCAAAAAGACTGTTTTAGAGAGAACTCCCATAGGGCAAGCACTCATGGAGGAGGGTGTGAGGGGCTCAGAAGAAATGATAGAGGAATACTCTGAAAGTCTCTCTTCAGAACTTGGAATTTGGAATTGATTGTGCAGCATGGGAGACACTGGCCCAAGACTTCCCAGCATGGTGTGTCCTTATCAGGACAAGAGGGTGCTGTACTCTAAGAACAAGGCAATGTGGAACAAGTCAAAGAAAAAGTGAAGCATGCAAGTCAAGAGTACCCTCCCCAGGTGTTCACATGGACTATTTGGGTCTGAGCATTCCAAGCTTATATTGGGCTGATAGCCACAGTTGGACACACTCTAACTTGTCCCTAAGACAGTGTTGTTTCGGTCTTCTTTGATAACACAGGACAAGAACCAGTCACCAATCATGCTGAGTTCTAGTTTGTTAATTTTGTTTTCTGGGCCGCATGGGAATGGGAGGGTCACTGGAAGACTCTGACTTCCCTAAGGAAACATTGATTAGACTATTCATAGACCCAGAATTAGGGCTGTAGGTCAGTAGACATGAAAATATTCACCCAGCTACTGAGGGATGGAAAAGGACTGTGCCTCTCTAAGGAATAGCCAGGGTTGTTCAACTAGGGAGAAGGCAGTCAAGGATGGCCCAGGGTGGTGGGGCAGGTTGACATAAGAGCATAGGCAGGTAAATGAGGTGCTGCCTTCAGTTCTGCCTGGACCATTGAGGACCATTTCTCTGGGAAGGCTGCCTAGGACAAGACTGTATGCAAATGTGAAAATCCCTTTCCCAACTCTAAGATCCTATTTTTGTCCTATAAGGACTCTCAATCCACTTTCTTGATGAATCCTACTGGGATCTCCCTTCCAAAAAGGGATCCCTCCCTTCCTCCTCAAATTTCTTCTCCCTTTGACCTTTCACTTTACCAATTTATTACAAGAAAGATCCATTGGAGATCCCCTACTCAGCTTCTGCTCAGGCAGACTTATCATTTGGGGTTAATTCTGATTGGCAGGAAGGCCATTCTACCAACCAGTCTGATGGAGTCCTTCAGCTACTTCCACCCATCATTCCTATCCATGGTGCCCAACTGGTGTTTGGTTGGATCCGTCTTTGGGATTACACAGAACAAGCCTTATCTCTTTCTCAGGGCAGCCCTTTGACCCCAAATAATCCCACGCTGTCCCTCTGGTCTGGGCTGCTTCCCAGCACTTGAGTTCCCATATCACTGTCACATCAAACCCTATAAAAGACATGCACATATAAGTATGTCCATACATGGATATGGTTGTCAGGTTATTGTTGTCAGGATAATTCTGAGTGAGTTCTTCCTTCCTCTGTGGTCCATGGCCATACTTCTAGAAAAATCTTCGATTTCTCTACTCAAACTCTTTCCTTCTCTTCTCAGAAAAGATCAAATAGAGAGAAAGGCTCCGTAGACCTTAAAATAGGAGACAAATGGTCCTCAGCATCATTAGGAGGATAAAGTCCTTTGGGAGCCCATTAGCCCCAGGCCTCCTTCCTCCTTCCCAGATCTTCTCCTCCTCATGTCTTCCCAGTTGGGAATTACAGAAAGTCAAAGTCCTTACCCCTGTCTTTTTTCTGATAAGAAAGAATCCTTTTTTGTAGAGGAAAAACCTAAACTTATCTGTTCCACCACCAACTCTTGGGCAAGGCCTGAGGGCTCTATGGCTGCTCTGAGAACAAAGAGAAGGGAGTTTAGGCCCTGGCTGCTGTGCATCCCTGTTTGCAGGGAGTTCACCAGTTCTCCTCGCAAAGGGAGCCATGGACTTTTTCCACAGCTGCTTCCAAGCTCCTAACTCACTGCGCAGAGGCTCACAGGAGGCGGGCACATTCCAGAGCATAACACTTCAACCACAGCAGCCCAGCACCCTCATTTCTTTATTCCTGGGTACCTTCCAAGTGGATGGAGTAAATGTTGTTAACCCTATGTGAGCCTATCAGAAGATGCTGACATCCTCTGAGGAATGGAAGAGTTTTCTAGTGTTACTAATTGCCTATTTCTATGAATTGCTGAACAAATGTGCAGGAGAAAAGTTTGGCAGGTGAAGACACTGAGACACAGGAGAAGACTTGCCCAAATCAAAACAATAGAGGGAAGTTGTGCACCCAGGCCCCAAGATGCCCAAGTCAATCCTAAAGAAGGGGATTGGATGGGTCCTGCTAGGGCATCTTATTTCACAGCTTAGCATCATCTCTAGAGTCCACAAAGACACATATACTTGGTGCAATGCAGACAGCTGTAGAAGATGAGGAGAATCCAGAAGGACTATGTGGGGATGATTTGGGGGCTTCTTGTCCTAAAGGCCTGCCCAAAGCTCAGGCCAAAGAGGAAAGCAAGGAAGGCAATAAACTTTGACATCAGAGGCTCATTTTTCTCACCTGTGAAAGAAAATCTCTGATCTTAAGGAGCTACATTCTCCTGGAGGGAAATAGTGAGTTAGTCCCTAAGTAAATACTTGAGGTGAGAGAGTACTACCATTCTAGGAAGTGGATGGAGTGAGGAAGGAGAATGTTCCAGGTCTGGTGGTTGGCCAGCCCAAAGCTATGCAGGAGGAAGGATGAGCTCAAGGATTGTGCTTTAAAGTGAATGGGGGAGGGGAGAAGGGGGAGAGAGCAGTGGTGGGCAGGAAGCTGGGAAAGGGAGAACCAGATGATGAAGGACTTTAAAGTACAGCTAAAGGATTTGATTTGCTTTGATCTTTAACATAGACAGGAACCCCTGGAGCATCTGGAGCAGGAGAATATTCTGGGGAGGAGGGGCTTGGATCAGAAAGAAAAGACACTGAAGGAACAGGGCCAATCCAATGGCTATTCTTATGTGCCAAAAGAGGATGATATGGACCTAGAGCAGGGAACAGATAAGAGGCAAGGTGAGGAGGCAGAAATGACAAGACTTGGAAACTGATATAATGGAAAATGAAGGAGACAAAAGATTGGAAGATGACTCAAAGGTTGAGAACCTGGGCGACTAGGGGAGTGATGCTGTCTTCAACCTAAAGAGGAAAGTATGAAGGAAAAATGAGGGTAGGCAGACAGAGACAGAAAGATGGAGAAGATAGAAAGACAGAGACAGAGAGAAAACTAAGAAAAAAAAACAGTGTGTGTGTGAAAGAGAGAGAGGAGGGAAAGAGATACAGAGATATAGCACTAAAGGCAGAGAGAAAAAGACATGTTGAGTTGGAGATTGCCAACAGACTATCAGGGAAATGACCAATAGGCATTTGGTGATACAGGACTGGAACTCAAGCCAGAGCCCAGGGTTGGATAAAAAGATCTGAGAGGAGAGCATGTCTAGGAGAACAAGTCAGTAAGAATGGAGACTGAGGAAAGGTCAGTACAGAGCAGTTAAGAGACTAAGTATGACCTCAGACAGAACCATTTCAACTGAATGGAAGAATGGCTGTGCCAGATTGAGCACTCCTGGTTATCAGCTTCTTGTGGTCCCCCCTTCCTCCACCAAAATTTCCTTCTCACCATTAAGCTTCTGATATCAAACCAACAGAATTTTATTTAGTACTTAACTGTTCAGACTTCATGCTTAAGATCGGGGATGCTAAGACAGAAGAGAAGCAGCCCTTAGCTTACAAACCAATCAACATACATAGAAAAATCATAAAAAGTCTGTCAAAAAAGGAAGCACAGGGGTGGCTAGGTGGCGTAGTGGATAAAGCACTGGCCTTGGAGTCAGGAGTACCTGGGTTCAAATCCAGTCTCAGACACTTAATAATTACCTAGCTGAGTGGCCTTGGGCAAGCCACTTAACCCCATTTGCCTTGCAACCCCCCCCCCCCAAAAAAAGGAATTATGGTCTGGCTAGGCTGAATCCCTGAGAAGAACCTTGAAGTGACCCTGGGATTTCAAGAGGACTCCTAGATTACTCCCCTCTCCTACCTGGAACATCTCTTGAGGAAGAGCTGAACAGTGGTGTTCTTCTGGCAGCTGTCTCATAGTGCACACCCCCTCTTCTGGTGGGTGGCAGCTGACCCCTCTGAGACTGCCTTTCTCCCCATCCTCCCATGCCAACTCCCAGGCATTCTTGTTGGTTGTAGAGATGAAGGGAGAGCATAAGAGCCTTTGAATATGAGGACCTACACAGGGAGACTCTTTTTGCTGCAAGGGTGACCCACAGGGAGAAGCTGGGCTGGGAGACATACTCTGACTAATCTCTCCTTTCTCTGCTCTTGTATCCATTCAAACAAGCCCAGCCTCAGGGCCAAGGCCCAGGAGACTATGGTTTGGAGCGTTCAAAGTCTTTTAACACACTCCTTATGACTGACTGCTCAGTACCTTCAGATAAGTCTGAGGAGAGTAGTGGACAGCCTGCACTGAGTGTGGTGCATTGAAAAGAGTCCTGGTTTTGTAGTCAGAGAATCTGGGTTCAAATTCTTCCTCAAATGTTTACTATTGTGGGTCTTTAGACAAATCCCTTCAACTCCCTGGATTTCAGTTTCCCCAACAGTAAATTGAGACAGATGAGTTGGCTGGGATCTAAGGTCCTTCTGCCCTCTATCTAGGCCTCTGGCTTCCAGTGAGTCTGTGAGAGCAGGTCCTGTGAAGCCCACATGTGGGACCAGGCTGCCTGAAGCCCAGGGACCAATGAGCTGCAGAAGACTGGCTCTGGGGTTCCCCTAGCCAAGCTCTGCCTCCCCTTGGCTCCCCCAGCCTCCAACCCCCAGCCCCGCCCCAGCCCAGATGCTGCCTGTCTGAGCCCAGAGAGCCGCCACATCAGCAGCGAGGGCAGGGCTTTTCCAGGGAGGGCTCGCTCAGGAACCTCCTGGATGACCCAGGGAGCTGATCTGAGTCTCCTTGATGGGAAAAGGACCCTGACTGGTCATCTCAGCACTTTGAGTTTCCTCCAAAAGTCTCGAACCTCCACAATGCTGGGGGATAATGCTAATAATCCTTATTGTAAAATGGGGATAATTCTAGCTATTTGCAAAGTTGTTGTATCCTCAAATGATACATATGAGGATCATATGAGGTAATAGTTATAAAAAAGTCTTTATCACCATGCCTGTTGTTCAGATGTGTTGTCAGACTCTCCATGATCCCAGTTGGTGTTTTCTTGGTAAAGGTATTGAAGTGGTTTGGTATTTCCTTCTCCAGCTTATTTTACAGATGAGGAAATGGAGGCAAAGAGGGTGAAGTGACTTGCCCAGGGTCATACAACTAGGAAGTACCTAAAACTGGATTTGTATTCAAGCCCTGATGACTCTAACCACTGTGCCATGTTTCTACGCCCTGGGATACTGCATAAATTCTGATCCCCTCCTTCCCCAATTTGGAATACAAAGAAAGGCAAACGTCAGTCCCTTTCCTCAAGGAGTTCACAATCTAATGGGGAAGGTGACAAGTTAACAACTATATACATATATATACATATATATATATATATATATATATAGGAAGCAGAAATGAGGAAGGAGAGCATTGCAGGTAGGGAAGACTAAAAGGAAGACAGTGTCACTGGATCAGAGCACAGACCAGGAAGTAAGGTGGCAGGCAATTACAAAAGTAAACCAGCTAAGAACGGGTTTTGAATGTCAGAGGATTTTTGAATTTGATCCTGGAGGCAATAGGGAGCCACACGAGTTTATTGAGAAAGGTGGTGGCATGATAGGACCTATGTTTTAGGAAAATCACTTTAGTGACTGAATGGAGGATGGACTTGAAGGGAGAGAGAGACTTAGAGCAGGCAGATACCCCAACACATTATTGCAATAGTCCAGATGTGAGGTTATGAGAGCCTGTACCAGGAACTTGTTGGAAAGATGCTACAAAAGAAATGGACAGGCCTTGACAACAGCTTGGATATGGGAAGTGAGAGATATTGAGGAATCCAGGATGACTCCTAGGATGGGAACCCTGGGAGAAGATGGTGGTCAGAGGGAATTTGAGGATGGGAGGTGGCTTGGGAAGTTAGGGGAAAGAAAACAATTTCATATTAGAAAAGTCTGAGTTTAAGATGCAGCCATCCAGTTTAATATGTCTGAAAGGCAGTTGGAGATGTGAGACTGGAGGTCAACAGAGAGATTGGGGTAGGACAGGGAGATTGCAGAATCATCAGCAGAGATGTGATAAATTAAATCTACAGGAGCTGCTGAGATCACTAAGGGAAGTAGAAAGGAGGGGGGAAGAGGGCAGAGGATAGAAGTCTCTGTGTCACCTAGCATGAGAAGGCATGATTTGGATGAAGATTCAGCTAATGAAACTTGAGGATTGGTTAGATAGTTAAGAAAAAAAACAAGGAGAGGGGCAACTAGGTGGTACAGTGTATAGAGCACCAGCCCTGGAGTCAGGAGGACCCGAATTCAAATTTGGTCTCAGACACATAATAATTGCCTAGCTGAGCAACCTTGAGCAAGTCACAACCCCACTGCCTTGTAAAAACTAAAAAAAAAAAAAAAAAAAAAATCCAAGGAGAGGAGATAGCAGTATCATGGAATCAGCTCTAAGAAGGCTCCAGGGAGCTGATTGTTAAATTTTCAGAATTAGCATTTATACCTTAGAAATCAGCATATACTTTGTCAGGACTTGATTTATTGTTTTATTGCTTTCTAGTCATAAGAAGGTTCGTGCAGATGAAACAAAAAAGTAGATCTAGCCCCCCCTTTTTTTTTTCAGAGAGCCTGTTTTTAAACATTTACCAGCCAATATCTGCTCCCTCACTAGATGGGGAAAAAATACAAGGCCTGAAGAACAGAAGTCACTTGCCCCAGCACGGAGAACCTGTGAACAGCAGAAGACTGTGACCTTCCAGCTTCTTCTGATCACAATTTGTTGGATGTTTGCAGACCAAATGTCTGTCTGGCGACTTTGGCAGTCTCTGCAGCTTCACTAGAAGTGCAGAATCCTTGCCTCCAGGGAGCTTCCCTTTGCCTACAGATGCCATCATCCTGATTGCCATAAGATCTCTTCCATGAGATCCAGGAAGCTCCAAAGCATTTTATCTAACAATCCACACAGAACAAAACCAAGAGGATGCTGGAGGCATCTTCCCCAGCCTGAGACAGCTCACAGACAGTCTGACCTCAGACACCACTATACCTGCACTGGACTAGATGAAGAGGGGCAAGGATAGAGAAGGGAGCTAGGTGCCCTTGACTTTTATGCTGTTTCCTCCTACCAAAGCTAGGTCCTGAATCCTGGTGTGCCAGACTCTCCTGAGGTGACCCAAAGGCCAATGGTGAGCTTCCTGGTACTGTCCATGAGGACAAAAATGGTAGAAAAGGCATCATCAAGGAGATAGATGAAGAGAAACTGAGGCAGGCCCTTCAGAGGCCAAACTGAAGAATGGGTCCTGACTGACTCCACTGGAATGTCTCTACAAAAAGTCAGAAACCTAGAGGAGGGAACAAGGCCTTGTGTAGACTGTCTGTGACTGATGCAGATCAGTCAGGGACAAGATCCGCACAGGAGGAAGAGGAGAGCCTGCAGGGTCCCAGTAAGTCCACCCCAGGAGTCACAGGATTCATTCCAAAATGGAGATAGAAGCAAATGCCTGCCTAGATAATTCCATCCTTCCCTGCTAGTCCCTGGACTCTAATGAACTCAAGAAGGAACAACAAAGGAAATCAGATGGACTGCTGCTTCTCTTCTGTGCTCTCCAACCACCTGGAAGCCCAGAGTTTCCTTCAAGCTGCTTCATGGGGAGAAAGAGAAAAAGAGGTTCCAGGACCCCCCAGCAGTTCAGTCCACCCCAGAGCACTAGCCAAATGGGGAGGGGGATGTGCTCCACCTCTGCCCAACCTGCTTTGTCTCCAGTTGGGATCCCTGGCCATTTGGAGCCCCGGGGGAAGGGCATTTCCTTGGCCAGGAACTTGTCTCCAGCAAAGGGGAGCAGAAAGGGGAGGCAAGAAGGAGCAGAGCCAGAGGAGCAGAGGAGAAGCAGAGAGAGGGGAAACTGTGGAGCACAGGGGAGTGGGCAGAGGGGCGAGCTGTTGCAGCCCAGTCCTTTGGGCGGTTTTCTTTAGGGAGGGAGGCCTCAAGCTGTCCCAGACCCCTGGGCTTGGTGATTAGCTCAGTGTCTATTAGCCCTGGCTCTCCCCCAGCTTCTCCTTCGCCGTGGGGGACCGGGCTGGCAGCACACAGGGTCAGGCCAGATCCTAGGGGAAAGGGAAGGGGGCAGGTGGCGGTGGGATTCTTTCCCTCCTCCAGAGAAACACAGGCTCAGGCTTTTCTTCCGCCCTGCCCCCAAAGTGAGGGAAAGGGGGGGCTGGAATTTCCGCAGTTCTGGGGACCACATTGCCTTTCAAGGGTTCAAACCTGCCTTAGTTTCCTCAGTAGTAAAATGACCACTGTGCCAAAAGGCCAATTTCGAAGGCCACTTCTGCCCGTCTAGAGGATACCCTGGGTCGCCCCCAGGTCACCACCCGGAGGGGAAGAGCCCCATTTCCCCTCTCCGCATCTTTCTAGAGGAGCAGTGCCCCCCCACGGAGAGCGAGGGGAGTCCCCGAGGACAGTTCCGAGCCAGGGCGTGGTCCGGCCCGGGTACTTTGTGGCTGGTGAGTCCCTGCCGCCCGTGCCACGCTGGACAGCCCCCCCTTCCCTCCAGTCTCCCCCATTGCTCCCCTCCCCCGCCGCCCAGTCTGGCCCAGGTGAGGCAGGACCTGGACAGCTCCCGCCGGGCGTCCCTCCCTCGGGCTCCACCCTCTGGCCAGTGCCCCCCGAGCGGGGCCTTGTAGGCATCTCCCAGAGCTCCGACCTGGGAGCGCTGGGCTGGGGGCTGGGGGGGGCGGGGAAGCCAAGTCACAGTTTCCTCCCTAAGCTTAGAAAGTGTCCACGTCCTCACAAAGAATGGAAGCAATTTGAGCGCCCCGCCCCGCCCCCGGAGCCCCCCCGAGTCCCCGCCGGCCGCCTCCCATTGGCTGCGGCGCCTCCAGGGCCCCCCCGGGCCCCCAGAGCCGCGGGCCGGATAAATAGCGGCCGGCGGCCGCCCCTATTTTAGCATCCAGCCGGCGGCCGGTGGTCTTCCCTGGGCCACACCCGCATCTCGGTGCTGTGCTCCTCCGCCAGCCCCGGCCCGGCCCGCGCCCCCAGGAGTCTGCATGTCCGTCTGAGCCGCGTCCGCTCCCCCCACAGACATGCCCAGCTTGGGGGACACGCGCCTCTGGCTGCTGCTGCTGGCCACTGGCTGCTTGGCCGCCGCTCAGGGTAAGCGGGGCCCCGGGGGCCAAGGGCCGCCTCTCCCTCACGCTCTGCCTCAGTTTCCTCGAGGCTCCCCGAGGTATCCGGGGACCCCTCTAGCTCCCGCCTCTGATGCACTGGGAGAACCAAAACTTGTTTGCGTTCCGGGCCGGTCGAGGGGCATCGGTGTGGCCCGATCGCCCCCTTCTGGGCGGCCTGAGGAGAGGCCCCCGGACGCCTCGGGCCGGCCTTGTGTGTGGGGGGGTGCCCCGACGGCCGGCTGCGCGAACGCCGCGGTTGTCCCCCCGAAAGTTGAAAAGCCATTGAATGGCGCGCCCCCTCGGGGCCAAGGCGTGGGGACAGGAACCTCAGGAGGCAGGAGAGAGGGACTTTTGGGGGGGCGCCCCCTTGCACTTTCCCCGTTAGCCCCCAGCCCTCTCTCCCAAATTCAGCTCTGTTGGAGGAAATCCGGGGGGGCGCCCCTAAATTGCTTAGATGGGTCTCTGAAGGCAGTGCTGGGTCGACTCCCAAGTCGACTCCCAAGGCTGGGGCATCCAACAGAGAACGGGGGAGGCTTTTGCCACCCCAGAAATTGCTCTGCGGAACACTTTGCTAAGGGCTAACTTGTGGAGCCTCGGGCAGGGCCCTCAGCCAAAGCGAAGGAAGTTTCTTTGTCGACTTCGAGCCGTTGCCGTGTCCCTGCAGCGGGTGCTGGGGGGCTTCGAGGACTGTCGGGGCACCGTCCCCCCTGCCCGCAGCTGCCCTCCCCTTCCTCCTGTGCAGCTTAGCCAGGATGCTGCAAGAACTCAGCCTTCTGGGTCGGGGAGGTGCCCGCCAGCGCCTGGGCCAAAGCCCACTATGCCCTTTTGGCCCAAGAGAGGGGTGCACAGGAGTGGGGGCCTCTGCTTGTAAATCACTTAGAATTCCATTTATCTGCCAGTGTTAGCTGACTCCCCTTCCTAGCCTGGGAGTCTCTGTGGTAGGAAGTTATTTAAAATGTTTCCTGGCACAAATGCTTGCCCCAGAGCAGATGGCATCAGACCTGCTCCCTGCTCCCCCTCCCCCACATTCTTCCAACTCTTCTCGTGGCAATCAAACACACTGAGGCTTTTCCAGTGATTCCCACCAAATCGTCTTTTGGTTTTAGTCAGTCTGCCCCTGTGCTTGCTATTTGATGTCACTAACCCAATAATGCTATAATCCAAAATAACAATGTCTCTCATTTTCTTCTTCCCCCTACAGCTGTCCTGGAGGTCAGTATCCCTTTTCTATATTCTTGTTTATAGTATTCGGGCAGTCTCAAGGAGAGATTAATTGGGAGAGAGGGGTGGGACACACTGGTAGTGAATAGGCAGCGATTCCTAGAAGTCTGTGAAGGCTTGTGGTGGCAGGTGGTAGGGACTGGCTACCCAGGGAAGGACCCACCCTTGTGGGCTGGGCCTTGGCAAGGAGAATCTGCAGAAGGAAGAGGGAGAGACTTGGCATTCTAAGCCAGCTGCTGGGGCAAGAGGACCACAGAAAACTAGAGATGCTTTTCCCTCCCTCTGATCTGGGAAGGCTGAGGCCTCTCTCCCTATCTACAGGCATGTTCAGCAGCTCTTTTCTGGCCACGTGTAGCCTGGGTATGCAGTGTCAGTATATGGAAGATATCTAAATGAATGGTGGAGCTAAAATTTCAATATCTATTTGTAAATGTTAACCTGAAATCCATCCGATAGCACAGTGGCCAGCAGATAGACCTGTCTGTGTGACTTCTTCCTAATGACCTTTGCTTCTTTCTTTCCAAGCAGACATCTACAGTAAGAAAGGTAAGCATGAGTTAATTCTTTATAAAACTTGAAGATTTTTGCTATTGAAGTTAATATGATAGATAAAAGATTTTTAAACAGATTTTTTCAAAATTCTGACAAATTAAAAGTTAATTAAGTAAATGACAAAATATATGAAGTCAGAGGAAAAATAAAGGAATATTTGGTTTTTCTAAACAAGTCAGCCTTGATCGAACATTGCATGCTAAATAAAGCCTTATGTCTAAAAGTGCCTTATGGTATGGCTGTATCCATTTAGAGATACTTTGCCTAATTTGAGTAACATTTGTAAGGTTTTCAGAATGACTGCTTGTGCTAGTCACACTGTAACAAAGGCTTTCCACATCCTACAATTACTCTGGATGAGAATTCTAGCACTGGTATTACCAAAAGGACTTGGGGTTGTTGTCTGGTGCCCCCAGTTTTTGAAAAGTCTATGTAATTATAATGTATTTTCAGCAGGAAGGCTTAATCACCAAAGATTCCTACTTGAGAATAATTTGCTTGTTCACTAGAAGTCACCCTGAGCTTTAGAACTGAGTAGTGTTTCTCTCTCTTGAAGGGACCACAAGGAGACAGAGGCCCACGTGGTCAAAGGGTAAGAAAATCTTGATTTATAAAAAAGAAAAATCTTGATTTATAAAATCTGTTCGTGTTAAAAACTACTGCAAGAGAAATCCCTAGAAATTGGCAAATTAGATCACAATAATCAACTATCTGAACAGAACATGTTGCAAACTGGGTAGCCAATGGGGCAAATAGATTCATTTAAGTTCATTGATCCATTTTCCCACAAAACAAAGCCATATAACCGAGCCTATTAACCACCCCCCAAAAGAAAAAGATTTCATTCTTTTTATTGACTGATCTATGCCTCCCTCTCAAAGTCCAGGAAATTTTTTGTGTTTGTTTCTCACTGATTAACTCATTTTTGGATGCTCTTGAGGTAGAGTGTCATTGGACAGCCTTTGGAAGCTCTTCCGCTCCTCATTTCTATCTCCAGTATTTATCTGCAACAAATTGATCCGTGTGCACTATTGAGTTATGAAGTTTACGTGTCATTCCCCTGCTAATGATTTTGACTATGTAATCATGAATTTTAATAAGCTAGAACCCCATCTTTGCCAGAGTCTTTGGGTCAAGAAGCATGGTGCCAATTCCATCCATGTAGATCTTGCTAACAGATACAGTAACGGTATTAAGTGGTCTTCAAAATGTTCTAGACTCTTGAAATTCTGATTACATTAAATGCTCTATGAGGATAATCATGGATTACAGATGGGGAGGATCTCAGTTTCTTATTACAAGAGTCAGAATATGTTAAAAGATTAGCAAAGAGAAAAACCTCTGGGAAGAGATTTCTCAGCATTATTTCTGAGAAATTCTTAGAATGAGGAATTTTAACTCTATTGGATTTTTTTGGGTCTCATGGAAGTGATGTACCCCACCTTGACATATTCCCAAATAGACCCATCTGGTGTTGAATCTGCTTGCATGCAAATGGTAGAAACGATCTCTCCCAAGTGTGTTGTGAAAACAGTGGACCTACAGTCCCAGGCACTGATTTCAGGATGACTGGATACACTAACTTATCTTTTCCCCAACAGGGTCCCCCAGGCCCTCCAGGTAGAGATGGTGAAGATGGACCCCCAGGCCCTCCCGGGCCTCCTGGGCCTCCTGGCCTTGGTGGGGTAAGACACTCTGAGCTTTCTCATTTAACTTTGAGTCATTTTAGAACAATATTGTTGCATTTCAAAAACTAGGGGATGCCATGGAAGGGATGAGGAGTTCAATAGGATTATGTTTCCTTCATAATTTTGGTAGAAATCTGCTTTGTGTAGGAAGGCAGAGTCTTGATCTCACTTATTGACTTGGATTGTCTTAGAACTCTCTTTAGTAAATCCCATTCCCTGGGTGAACATTTGGTTCTGAGTATGTTGGGTGTCTGATGGCAATGCTGATACATCTACTAACTAACTGAGATGAAAATTAAACAGGGGGTTCTCCTGTTTTTAAAATTTTGCAAGCTACAGTCCTCTCTCCCTCTTTTCCTCCTTCCTTCTTTCCTTCCTTCCCTCCTTTCTTTTCTTGATTGCTTGGAACCTAGCAAGTTCAGGAACTAGCAACCTAGTTCTTGGAACCTAGCAAGCTAGATTAGTTCAGACTTGATTTAGTCAAAAGAAATTAGAAAAGAAATGATTCTCCTCAAGCTGTCTCAAATGAGCCAAATTTAGTTCTTGGTTTCTAGTGGGAGACTGGCTAGGTCCCTCCTACTCTTGACACTTTGCATCTTCATACTGTCCCTCAGAAGAGTGGCTTTGACCTCCAGCTCTGTTTCAGTAACTGTCTTCCGGAGCCCTATTTTTTCCCAGACCTGGAAAGGAACCATCTCACTAGAATCATCTCAGGCACAGGGGAGACCTTTAGCAGAGCAGTCATTGCTGGGGGTGAGGGAAAGGCAGTGGTGGTGGCAGATTTGACAGTGTGGATACTCCAAGGAACAGAAAGACTCCTTCAGCTTTCTCAGAAGGGTAGAATCTTCTGTTCTTTCCTCTTTCAGCCCAAGCAGGGCTGCCCTATTTCACCGCAGCAGGATGGTAGTCCTTAGAAGTTGGACCTCATGAGGAGCTAGGGTTGACTTTGGAAGATGTTGGGCCATCATCCATTCAGTTTCAAGCTAATCTAAGCCAACCATGGCAAATTGGATCTGAATTCTCAAGGGTCACTTTCCCTGCCTCTTCATAAAGCCACCTTAAAGAAGGGGGGGCTAGGATGTACCTGGAATGCAGGGTGGCAGCCCCCAAAGGAGACAGATTTTTAAAGGAAACCAATCAACAATGATCCTTCAACCACATGACCTCCTGAGAAGCTTAGGAAAAAGGAGAAAAGAGGAGAAAAAAAAAGAAAGGAGGCCTTCATGCCCAGTTGAACTGGCTTGCCACCAAGATGACCAGAGATCAGGAAGGACCATTAACTTGCTCTGTTCTCTTTCTTTCCCTCCCTAGAACTTCGCAGCCCAATATGATGCTAGTAAAGGATTGGACATGGGCCCAGGACCAATGGTATGGATCTCAAATATTTTTTTAAAATTCCCACTCTTTTGTCTGTTGCAAAGTTACCATATTCTTTACTCATGGTATGGCACAAAATGAAAGAGCTTGTTTGTGAAGCGAAACAGGGTGATTAACATGGCGCCAATCCATGTGAGATTGCTCCTCCCCTTGCCCCAGCAGCCTGAGCAAGGTCTGATTCAGCCTTTCCAGGGCTGAGTCCAGGCTCAGCTAGGAGGACAGGAGGATGCAGCCCCCCACCCCCACCCCAGGGCAGCCGCCATATAGAGTCTAGCAAATCCTTGAAATCTCCACTTGGAGCTGATGGGATCGTGAGATAAAGAGTCACTGCATCCTGCTCTGTAGGGCCACCAGAGAGCTATGTTCGCTACTTCTTCCACTGAAAAGAGTTCAGTTCAATTTAATGAGCATTTATTCTGGGTCTAGCTCACCCAATGAGGCCTAAATTTGTGCTTATTATATTGAATTGAATTGAAGGGCTAAGACTGGGAAAAGGTTGGGAATTATTTTCCATCTGCTTTGATTCATCAGCTAGGATGGAGAAACATTGCATGATCTGAGCTGCCCAGGTGTGATGCCCTTGGGAGATAACTTGAGAACAAAATGTGCCCACTGTGGAGACTTTCTCTGTGCCCCCCAAGCTCTACTGAGCTGGTCCAAAAGAAGACCATTCAGAGGGAATGTTTGAGTGGGCAAGTGGTCTCATCTCAGCCCCTGCCACCACTTTGCCAAAGCAAATTCAACAACCTTGCTTCCCTAGCTGTCTTGGCATGGTGCTTCCTGGCATGGTGAATCAGAGCATTCATTTACATAGCTCTTTACAAATATCTCACTGTTCTACACCGCCCCCCACCCCAGGGAAGGAGGGAGGGACTGTAATTATCCTCATTTTATAGATAGGGAAAATGAGGCAGGGAGGTGAAATGACTCATCCAAGGTCACACAGCTAGTATCTAAGGTCAGAGTTTGAAGTCAGCCCTTCCTGCCTCCAGAGCCAGGGCTGCATCCACTTAATTGCCACTCTGAATGTGTTTCTGAGGTGCTAGACCTAGAGCTTGAAAGGGGAGTGATGAGAGCATCCCAGATATCACCTCATCTTATTTGAGGAGGAAGGACAGGACAGGGCAGGTTGGTCATTCACCTGGGCTGTGCAGCTCACCTTGTCAAAGACTGGCCTTTTTTATAACCAGTCATCATCTGTTTCCCTTTAACAGGGCTTGATGGGACCCCGAGGGCCCCCTGGTGCAAGTGGACCTCCTGTAAGTAAATTCAAATAAGTTTTCCCTTTTTACAAAGAGACTGACTTAAGAGCCCTAGTGTGCTATTCATTCTCTGGTGTTCCTGTCTCCTAGGGAGCCCAAGGGTTCCAAGGACCCGCTGGGGAGCCTGGGGAGCCTGGTCAGACAGTAAGTAAAGATGTCCTGATATGAGTCTGGGTGGATTTGGGGATGTCCAGGGGACAGGCCTCAGAGCAGCATCTTCTCTCTATTCCCCTAGGGCCCCGCAGGTGCTCGAGGACCCCCCGGACCTCCTGGAAAGTCTGGTGAAGATGTAAGTGGACAGATTGGAAGGGCCAGAAAACTGGTCTAAAGTGCACAGCTCAAACAAACTTCCTCATAGAGGATCCTCCCTCCAGAGGCTCAATCATTGCTGCAAGGAGGAGGGGTGGGCTCTTGTTGGACAAGTCCACTATTTGGAACTTGTGACTTTTTCCAAAACATGGAAGCCTAGGGTTCCTCTGAAAGGCTCATCTTCATTCATGAATCACAAATGGAAGGCTTCTGTCTCTTTCCTCACAGGGTCACCCTGGGAAGCCTGGAAGACCTGGTGAGAGAGGCATTGTTGGACCCCAGGTGAGACTCTTCCCAGGATGGAGCCACCCCACACACAGTCCTCCCCAAGACTTCTGACCTCCTGACCTGGTTTTCACCTGACCCAGGAATTTGATCAGCTCAGGGAGCATGAGGGAGGCGGTCCCAACTCCTGATAATGGGCAAGACCTGGATGATGAGCATGAACTAAGAGGGTGTTTCAAGACTGAGCACCTTTATTTCTCTGCAGGGTGCTCGCGGCTTCCCTGGGACTCCTGGTCTGCCTGGATTCAAGGGAATTCGGGTATGCAACATTGCTTTTGTCTGGGCAGGATGCCCCAGGGATGGGAGGCAGGTAGAACCCAGCCTGAGGCCTAGAAACTCTTCTGTGATGCCAGATGGGGTTGTCTGGGTATCAGAAGTACACACCCATAGGGCAGTCACCATCAGCTAGCATCCAGACAGATAATCTCAAATCATTAAGTGTCTGCATCTGTCCAGCCTTTGAGTTGTGCAGACAGAGAAACTGAGGCCCAGAGAGGTCACCTAGCTGCTCAGGGCCTGAGGTGGGGCCTTAGGCTTTATGTCTTCACCCTTCCAGAACTCTATAGGGCACCACCAAGCCTGCTGCTAGGGAGCATGCTAAACATGGATGGGGTCTGCGAATGTGGGGCCTTTATTTAGATCTGACTTGTCTCTCTAGGGGCACAATGGCCTGGATGGACTGAAAGGACAAGCTGGTGCTCCTGGTGTCAAGGTAGGGATTGAATCACATACATGAACAGGCAAATGAACTTCCAACACAGGCATCTCATGCTGGGGGAGGTAGATGACCCATTGTCCTGATGCCAAGTCCTGGGGTAACCTGCTTGTGACACCCTCAGGCCTGGCTGAGATACAAGGAGCCTGGGAGGTGTGGTTCCCACCCTCCCCGAGGCTTGGGTGCCCATGCATGTCCACACACAAACATACATGTGTAAACATGCATGTGTTTGTACACTGGACAGAGGCAGCTTAGAGTGTGCTCACAAGTCCCATGACTCAAGCCATGTGGTGCCCTTCCTGCTGGGCCCCTGAGCTTATTGTTGGAAATCTCATGGATCTTTTCTGGATAATGAACGTCTTTCCAAGCTCCAGGGAGCTTTCTCTCACTGGCTTGGCTCGCCTCTGTCTCTGGTCCCCAGCCCCCCTTCCCCCATACACAGACACACACTCTGACCCAGCTTTACATTCTCCACCCATCACAACTATTATTGGCTTTCTGCCTCTGCTTCTCCTACTTAGGAGAAGGGGGAGGACGAAGAGTGGGGCAGTTGGGCCCCATCTCAGGCTTCTCCTTTTTCGCAGGGGCCTCTAGGCTGGTCCATATGTCCATTCCCCATCCTGTGGTCAACCAGCCAGAGATATTTTGGCCCTGGATCTATTTATAGGCAACAAGAGTCACTTATGATTTTTCCCTCTTTATGGATGCTGGGGCTGAGCATCTGAGAGGTCATCATACCCCTCCTAAGCACCCCTGTCCTCCTACTCTGTCTGGCCTCTCCCCCACAGTGCCACCATGTTGTCAGTGCAAAAGGAATTTTTGAAATGCATGGTGGTTACCTAAGGGCTGTTCATGAAGTGCTTCGAACACAAGGTTCCATTTTTCTTTTCTGTTTAGGGTGAACCTGGTGCCCCTGGTGAGAATGGGACCCCTGGCCAAGCGGTAAGTATCCCAAGGAGCTTCTTCTTTGGGAAATAGGGAGGGATGAGAAACCCCAGGCTGGGACTTCAGGCACTGTGTTATTGGGGCTTACCTGCTATTCATACCAGGCTTTGATGGAGCCGGGTTCTGAGACCTTCTATTTCCAGCCATACATTTCTTATTGACCATCAGTAACCTTGGAAAGCAACCCCACACCCCCACACCCCCACAAGGTGGAGAGCAGAAATTCAAATGTCTCAGTTTGTCTCTTTTTCTGCCTCCAGGGAGCCCGAGGTCTTCCAGGAGAGCGAGGCCGCATTGGAGGTCCTGGCCCTGCAGTAAGCACTTCCTTAGGGAAACTACAATATCCTTTGGGGACTGGACTGGTGGGTGGGGGGAGCTTGGCTGAACTCTATTCTCATGGCTTCCTTCTGCATATTCTACACAGGGAGCCCGAGGAAGTGATGGCAGTGTTGGCCCTGTCGGTCCTGCTGTAAGTTTCTCAAGACCATGTTTATTGGGGGGGCCTGCCCTTTCTGATGCTAGCCCAGGGCTACATAGAGGTCTTTAAAAAGGTTTCATCAATAACCACCATTTTGAGATGAAAAAGTGTTTGCATGAACCTTTGGGTCATTTCTGTGGAGTCTAGACCTTGTTCCTAAAAACCCCACCTAGGCCCAAAGCAGGTGCTATGTGGTCCTCCCAGAATTCTATTAGGTGTCTCTCTGCAATGAATTCCAAAGTGTCCAAACCAGAAGACCCCAATTCACCCTTAAATTCACCTTAAATAAAAGTTATGATCTGAATGGAAGAGCTAGGACCCACCAATTCAGGACTGGGAAATTTCCCACCCCCAGAGGAGTGGACTTACTTGGAAGCCCTGAAGGATCTGGAAGAAGCTTCTGAGAAATAATTTGGAATCTACTTATATTTCCCCAAGCCTTAGCAGATTGCAATGCCTTTAGAAAAGGGAGCTCTCGATGGTTTCCATCGCTCTCCTTCCATTCTCCAAAATCCCCATTAATCATTCCATGGTCAACTTGACCTAGTCCAGTTGCGCCTGTTGAGGGACAGAAATGATGCCCTTCTCCAGGTCAA
This sequence comes from Macrotis lagotis, assembly GCF_037893015.1. Lineage (NCBI taxonomy): Eukaryota > Metazoa > Chordata > Mammalia > Peramelemorphia > Peramelidae > Macrotis > Macrotis lagotis. The sequence continues at coordinate 226,450 of NC_133664.1, forward strand.
GTAGCCTCTTGGGACTAAATTCTCTGGAAAGCAACAGGATTTTTGGATCCATGCTCCAGAGATGATTGCTGTCCTCTTCCAATCATTTTGTAACAATAAACATTCAAATAAGAGCAGCACATTAGTATAACTTTTGAAGGTGAGTACCATTGGTAGGATCCAAGGTACACGTGTGTGTGTATGTGTGTGTGTGTGTGTGTGTGTGTGTGTGTGTGCGCGCGCACGCTTTCAGGGTCTTTGAAGGCTAAAAAACACTAACTTCCAAGCCAGGACTGTTCTCTAGTCCCTTCAGTGTTCCTGTCCTGGGTTTGCTCAGCTTCCACTGGCCATGCCTCTCTAATTTAGGAGCAGAGGGCTATGGTGAAGAGGAGAGAGGCTCTGGACTCTGCTTTTGATGTGACCAGTCCCCTCAGGGGCCTGGGCTTTCTTCCTATTACCCTCCAAAGCTGTGCCTTCTTTCTTGGTAATGGAGTCCCCATTATTAGCCCAGAAACTAACAGGTCAGTTGCCCCACGACACAGGGCCCTGCCCTCTTGACCAATGAGGATATCTTTCAAACTGCCTGCTTTGTTTCCCTAGGGTCCCCTTGGCTCTGCTGGTCCCCCTGGCTTTCCTGGTGCCCCTGGCCCCAAGGTAAGTGAGGATATGCCTTCCATTTGCTCATGACCTACAGAAAGGTATAAAGTGGCTTCTTTTCCTCAACATTGTCCTAGGTCATGTAGTTCCCTTATCAAGGGGGAAATTCCTAAACTGTATTGATCCCATCCTTCTGTCACGTTCAAAAGTTCATTTAAACAGGACCAGTTCTCAATCCCAAGTAGGTAGCTGTCAGCCCATCTGAATCTCAGAGTTGGTGGAGAAGGCAGTGAGCCTGGGTTAAGACCTGACCCCTCCCAGGCCAGGTCCCAGAGCATGAAAGGGGTCCCGCTGTCCAATATTAGAGATGAGAGGAAGCATTTATCCAGGTGACCCAGTTGAAAAGTAGTCTAGCCAGGATTCAAATCTAGTACCTACTGGTCATAGAAGCCCATCCTCCCAGAGTCAGCCTTGACTAATGAGGTAAACCTTCGGCAATCACCATCTTCTTGGCATTTGATCTTCTAGGGAGAACTCGGACCTGTCGGCAGCCCTGGCCCTGCTGGCCCTGCTGGTCCTCGTGGGGAGCTGGGTCTTCCAGGCATGACAGGCCCTGTTGGTCCCGCAGTAAGTGATCCTGGTCCTCCAAGTATGGGGAGGAAGAGGGGAGCAGGGGAATGAGAGATAGTGGAGTTGTCTAGTCACCAGGGTTCACCATCTCTTCCTTCTTTCCTAGGGTAATCCTGGTGCCAATGGCCTTACAGGAGCCAAGGGGGCTGCGGTAAGTGTCTGCAACCAGGGCCCATGTTCTGCTTCTCTTGTGGGTTCAGTGACAGCCTCAGGCAAGTGACTGGAGGCTCTTTGGTTTGTATCTGCAGGGTCTTCCTGGTGTCGCTGGTGCCCCTGGTCTGCCTGGTCCTCGTGGCATCCCTGGACCTGCTGGTGCAGCTGGTGCCTCTGGCCCCAGAGGGCTCTCAGTGAGTGACATTATTTCAGCATCATCTTCCCCCATTCAACCCCCTGCATCCTTATCCTCTCAGGAGTCCACTCTATCCTTGGTCCAATTGGCTTGGAGAGCTCCTGGGCCACAAGATGGTCAGCCTAAGATGGGTGGCTCCCCATGGAACCTTCCAGATCTCTTGTTCTTGGCACAGCCTCTGCCCACACTCCCAGGCCTGCCCTTTGCTTATGTGCCACATTAGAATAAGCAATTTGCTTGGTTTGCCCCAATGGGCCCCCTGGTCCAAGGTCTTGCCAAAAGCTTTGTCCGATGACCCATGTGTCTTGATTCTAGGGTGAACCTGGTCCTGCTGGTTCCAAAGGAGAAAGTGGAAACAAGGGAGAGCCGGTGAGTAGCTGCTCTGTTGGGGTCCCTTCTTCCTCCTTCAGTGACTTAGAAATGACATAATGACTTTTTATTTCTTGTTTTTGTGGGGGACAGGGCTCTGCCGGACCCCAAGGCCCTCCTGGCCCCAATGGTGAAGAAGGCAAGAGAGGTTCCAATGGTGAACCAGGGTCCACTGGCCCCCCAGGCCCCCCAGGACTCAGAGTAGGTACCCAATGGAACTCCTTGGAAGTGGGTCAGCCTGTGGGTTTCTGGATTAAACTCCAGAAACATCTGTTTGCAATCAGCCTCTGAGCCAGTGATTCACTGGCCTGGTATGTGGCCGGTGGAGTCAGACTGGGCCCCAGGCTGCACTGCTAGATGGGGGTTGGGGGGCTGCCTTCCATACTTGGAAGCTCTCTCTTCTCTCTTCTTGGGGGTCTCCCATGGCAGCTTTGTCCTGACCAGATTATGTTCTACTTGGCAGGGTGTCCCTGGATCCCGGGGTCTTCCTGGAGCTGATGGTCGAGCTGGTGGCATGGTAGGTGGATCCCAAAGACTTCCTTTAGCCCCCCAAACCCCGCCCTCAGCAGACTTGGCCAGATAGAATAGGCCTCACCTCCCATTGCTTATTTTTTGAACAGGGTCCCCCTGGTAACCGCGGTTCCTCTGGTCCTGCTGGAGCTAGAGGCCCCAACGGAGATGCTGGCCGGCCCGGGGAGCCTGGCCTTATGGGCCCCAGAGTAAGTCCAGCCCCATCCTGGCCCCTACAGGGTCACCCTTCTTCTCTGACCCAAGGATGAAAAGGAAGAGAGCTTAAAAGAAGTGGGTCACTGCCTGTGGGCAGAGGCCAGAGCTTAGAAATGGTGTATAAGCCTGATTGGTGGGTTCCCAAATGCCAGCTGTTCCTCCTGGAGGGTGGAAGGCCCTGACTCTGGACTGTTGGAGTGACCCAAGCCAAGTTCCCCTTAGAACCAAACCCTGTTGATTTCATTCTGAAGGACACTTGGCTGGTCTCCTCAGAGTGTCCTCTGCCAGAATGCCATGGGTACTGGGAGCCTGGGGGGGGGGGGGGGCTGTGCAGTGACCAGGGTTCAGCATGGCCCTCTCTATAGACAGTTGTCCCCTGGAACAACGACAACAGCAAGTCATTGTACCAGAAGCAGACAGGACTCTGTCACAGGGTCACAGTGGACAGTGATCTGACCCTAGGCTCTTTCTAACATGGCAAAAATAAGTTTGATGTAGGGGAAAAAAATAGATGTGAGTTCCATTGCACTTACAATAGAGGCAGAGGCAGACAGACAGAGACTCAGAAGGCTGAAGAGGCCAGAGAAGAACCCCTCCCCTGCTGTTTCCCAGCTCTTTCCCCCACTCTGTAAGCTAAGGCACGACTGCAGCCTGTTCTCCTTCTGTTCCTAGGGTCTCCCTGGCTCCCCTGGAAATGTTGGCCCTACTGGGAAAGAAGGCCCTGCTGTGAGTATCTCCTGTCTTCCCTGCCCCCTGCACACCTAGATGCCAGGTTCTTAGCCAGGTGACTCTTGCTCATCCTGAAGATCAAAGAGTCCCCCAGAGTGCCCCCTTGGGCCCTCACAATGGGAAGGAGGGGAAAGGTGGGCCCCACCTCCTTTTTGGAAGAATAGGCTACATTACAGGAAGCAGACCCATCCTAATCCCTCCCATGACTCCCCCAGGTAGGGGAACTTTCTCCAAATCCTAAGTGTCTTGACCTCCTTTAGGGTCTTCCTGGTGCTGATGGCAGACCCGGTCCCACCGGTCCTGCTGGGAATAGAGGCGAACCTGGTAACATTGGCTTCCCAGGCCCCAAAGGCCCCAATGTAAGTGGTATTTCATTCGCTTATTCATTCAATCATTCATTGAGCCAAAATGGTTTAAGTGGCTGTTGTGTGCTACCATAACTCTGAGAATGAGAGACCCATTCATGATGCCCTCCCCTCTAGAGGAGCAGGGAGAAATCCTCCACCTAAAAGGGTTGTGGCTGAGAACAAGGTGACCATGCCCTCTCCCTGGACCTCCCTCAGCTCTCACTAAAGCCCTTCTGGGAAGGTGGCAGTTCTGCCCTCCTCCTCACTCCCAACCCCAAAGCTCTGGGGACCTCCACTAGCCATGGCGCCCGACTTTTCTGTGCTTGGCCTGATGCTGTCTGTTTTACCCACCCTGACCTGTGTCCTCACGTCTCAGCCCACCAGCCTACTGCTTACAACAGTGACTGCCAGAACCTCTGGTTTGATCTCAGCCCACCTCCAGGGACCTCGAAGAGACACCCTTTGAAATTTTTCTCTTGCTCCTTTTCCTTGTGAATAGCCGGGGATCCCCGTGTCCACTAAAACCACTCTCAATTAGTCTGTACCTCCAAAGAGATTTGTGCTAGGAAGTAAATACAGGGGTTTGTCTGTCCTGCAGAGACCCAAGTACCTGAGACTCTTACCTGGGGGGGGGGGGTTCAAGGTCTTTCTTCATTCCTTTTCTGTTTTTATTTCAGGGTGATCCTGGCAAAAGTGGAGAGAAAGGTCACGCTGGTCTTGCTGGTGCTCGGGTAAGTGTGGGGGACAAAGATGTCAGGGGAACAGGGGACACTCAGTATCACCCCGAGGGTTAGGGGGCTCTTGCTCTGAACTTTGAAGGCCACTAGGCACCTTCAAGCCCCCACTGCAGACCAGTACTGGGTTCCTTCCTTGGTCTTGTAAGAAGAAGGAATTGGTGAGCTGGGGCTCCTGCCCTCAGGTGGACCCTGACTGAGCTCAGCCTCTCCTCCCACCCAATCCCTCCCAGATAGACCTTCCTGGGCTTTGCAGACCTGCTACCCTTTGTGATCTTGTGTCTCTGTTTTCCACAGGGTGCTCCTGGCCCCGATGGGAACAATGGAGCTCAGGGACCCCCTGGCCCTGCTGTGAGTATTGCTACAGTCTCTCTCTCTGGCCCCATGCTCTGAAGGGCATTTTTCCTCTGTTTCAACTTCAGGAAAAATGATGTTTCCCTTTTTTTTTGATTTTTTAGGGTGTCCAAGGTGGAAAAGGTGAACAGGGTCCTGCTGGGCCTCCGGGTTTCCAGGTAAGCCAGGTTGAAATCTGTGCCACTGTTTAGGGTCCCTCCTTGTTCAGCTCCAGAATTAATACTGACTCTGCCTTTCTTTTGGCACATGCAGGGTCTACCTGGCCCCTCAGGACCCGCTGGGGAAGGTGGCAAAGTAGGAGAAAGGGTAAGTACTGGGGGTTTTGTAGCACCCTGCCCTGCCTCTGTCACACAGTCAGCCCCATTCCCCTGCCCCAGCCCCGGCCCTGACTGCTCTGACATCCATGGGCACTGCTGAGTTGTCTTCTCACAGGTCCTCCCCAAGAGAGAAATTTGGGGAGTCTTGGTTGAACATGTGAGATGTCAAGATAGACTGACTACTTCTCCTTGTCTTTTCTCTAGGGTCTCCCCGGTGAATTTGGTCTCCCCGGCCCTGCTGGCCCAAGAGTGAGTATCTCTCAGAAGGCCCTCAGAAAGCCCTAGAGGTCAGCCCACCCGTTCAGACCTTCTGTGTCCAGTGCACTGGAGCCTCTGGGCCACACATGGAGGCCGGCCTTCTCCCCAGAATGGGGCTGGCTACACTTGAAAGCCCAGTTGTTGTAGATCAGGAAGAAAGGTTCAAGATTTAGGGGTCATTCCTTCAGATTTGGAAAAAGAAACTTCAAATGGCAGATCTGCCCTCAGGATTAGAAACAAGTTCTGTTAGGGGCTTTTTGGTGTTGTCAGGAGGCCTCAGGAGCCTTGATGCTTGACCCAAGAGCCAATGGCAAATAGACCAGAGGGCTCTGAGTGCATGCTCTGGCCTTGGGCCTTGGCTGCCTAAGGCTGCCCAGGACTGCCCAGGACCTTGGAGCTTAGTCTTCTTTCTGGACCCTGAGGAAGGGAGAAGCATCAAGGCCCTGGAAATGTTCTCACCCTTTGGAAGTAGCTGGCAAAGGAATGCTCCCATAGGCTCTCTCCTAACCGGGCATTTCTAAAAAGAACGTGTCCAGTGTGTCCCACTCATCCCTCCCCAGATGCATTACTCCCGACACCCTCTCTTTTCTAGGGTGAGCGTGGTCCCCCCGGAGAAAGTGGAGCAGTCGGTCCTACAGGTTCCATTGGAAGCCGAGGTCCATCTGGCCCCCCAGGCCCTGATGGCAACAAGGTAGGGGGCAATGAATGCCATCATCTTGGGCAGGAAGGGGGCTCTGTTAGGGAACATTTATTTTTTTAGTCATGTCCAACTCTTGGTGACTCGTGGCCAAGATACTGGAGGGGGTTGGCCATTTCCTCATTTTACAGATGAGAAACAGACAAACAGGATGAAATTACTTGCCTAAGGTCACCCAGCTAGGAAGTGTTTGAGGTTGGATCTGAAATTAGGACTGGCACCTTATCCACTGGGGCCACCTGGTTGTGCTGTAATGGGTCCTAGGAATATCCTTATTCCATAGAAAGCTGAAGTCTGTAGGTAGGAAGGGATTCACCCATGCAGAAGTTTGAGTTGAAGTTCAGTCCATATCCTAAAGACTTTGCCATGCCAGTTTCCATTACCTGGATAAAATGGCTCAGCCTGCTTTCCTGCCTCCCAACTTGGTTCTGACCATTTCCCTGGATGTGAAAAAGTAACAGTTCTCTCCTAGAGTACCAGGCATTTCAACACCTCTCCCCTGAGTCCTTCCTTTGGGGAGGGAAGGCCTAGCTGCTTTCTCTGGGGTGTGGTATGAGGCATAGCCTAAAAAGGAAGACTGGTCTCCACAGCTCTCCATGTTATCCTCACAGGGCTTCCCTGTGAAGGGATGCACCCTGGAAAGTCATCCTCCTTCCCCCCATGTGGGAGACATAGATTCTAGGGGAAATATTAGGGGGAATGAGAAAACTCCCAGATTCTACCTTCCTTGCTATTCCTTCTTCCTTGGTGAAAAGGGGGTGAGGTGATAGGGGATGGCTCCAGTATAAGGACCAAGTCTCCCTCACTCTCCACACCTAGAGCTCATCACCTCTCCAGCCTTCCCTTGGCATGGGATGGTATGAGTGGGGTCAACTGATCAAGCACATGGACTGTGGAAGTCTGTCCCTGTCACTCATGAAACACACATTTCTTTTATTTGTGGACAGGGTGAGCCTGGTGTTGTGGGTGCTCCTGGAACTGCTGGCCCTGCTGGCTCTGGTGGAGTACCAGGAGAGCGAGGTGCCGCTGGTGTCCCTGGAGGCAAAGGAGAGAAGGTGAGTGTGAACACAGGTCCCTCTAAAAAATGGTGGCATGTCACCTGCCCCAGAGGACAGAGAGAGAGGGCTTCCCCTTGTTGGTACCAGTCACTGGTGCCAATACTGGACCAGATGGTTTCTGCCCCCTCCAATGTCCCAGGTGATGCCTGGGTGATGGAGATGTTGCCAAGGTCTTCTCTAGTACCCTCTGGTTGTTTTAAACTGAAACCACCAAGGGAACCTAGCCATATGGTCTTCTTTTGCTTCCAGGGTGAAACTGGTCCCAGAGGTGAATTTGGTAACCCTGGCAGAGATGGTGCTCGGGTGAGTACAGTTCCCTTTCCCTGGCTCCCTTGGTAATGGAGCTGGTGGGAGAAGGGCTCAGGACAGGTCAGAGTCCACTGTCCTCGACATGTCCCTAGACAAAGATGGCCAGTTTGCTTCAATAGCCATTCAAGCTATCACCAAGTAGTCTGGACACAAGTGGATGGTTCCCAGCTCTTTGGAATTTAGAATCAGTCAAAGTTAGGGGTTCCACTAGAAAGTTTGGCCCTAAGAGGTGACTGAGACTGGGAATGTTCTGGTAAAGATGCCTACCATGGTTAGAGTGATGCCCATGGTGGATAAGTCTCATCTACTCAGAGGGCACAGACATTGACATCCACCCCTGGGTGCTCTACTAGAATGGACCTCAGTGGTCATCTTGTGCAGCCCAAGAGTGGGCCATTGTCAAGGACAAGACACATTCCCATGTGGCCACTGCTGAGCTGTGAGAGGCTCATGGTGTTCAGAGAAATTAGGTCCCTTCCCTCTCCTCCCCAAAGGAATGGATGTTCCAAGCTCAGGTTTACAGTGGACAGTGCAGATGTGAGCAGAGAAGGGCAAAGGCAGGGACAGCTCCAGGGGCTCAGGGCTTTAAGTGGTTCAGTCAGGCCCTGGGTTGCCTTGAAAGTCTCAGTCCTATTGCCATCAAAAGATGGCTATCATGTGACCTTTTCTAGGTTTTCCATTAATTTTGTTAGGGTCAGTGAGAGCAGAGATAAGGGGCTTTTGAGAATTACACCTGAGGGTCCCTCTTGCTGCCATATTCATGGTTATTCTAAGACTAAGGCAAAGAGAGCCCAGAAAAAGGTCCTGGAGGTCCAAGGGCCATTGCCCTGAGCCCATTATAACTCTACTAGAACCACCACCCTCCTGTTAACTAAACACACTGCCCTAGAGCTTGAAGGTTCTCTGACTGCAGACTCCCCTGAGTCCCTCCAGATTTTCCATAGTCTTGATTCTTGGGGTCTTCTCCTGATGGCTTCACTAGACCTTATATCTAGAGCTGAGAGTTGGCATGAGTCAACACATCTGAGGTGGGGAAGGAGGGGGAAGAGAAGAGGGAAGGAAAACAAGAGGGAACTAGAGAGAAGAGCAGTCACTGACAATGGGGAGCAGAAACTTGTGAGTAAAACCCCTTTCTCATTCTTTCTTTAGGGAGCTCCTGGTGCAATGGGTGCCCCAGGTCCTGCTGGAGCCACTGGGGAGAGGGTAAGCATGTGTTCTTGGTGATTTCCTCAGGCCTAGCCCAGTCCTTAACCAGTCAGCCCTGACTAACCAGTGGAACTCAAGAAGCTCGGGGTGGGGGTGGGAGGCAACCCAAGTAAAGCCCCTCATAGGCCTTGCTCTGTCTCCTAGGCAGCCAGAGGATGATTTCCCACCCTGAGCAGCATCTCCCCCATATGGGGTAACAAACGTGTCATGTTTGATGACTCCTAGCACACCAGCTTCCCTCATTTATGAAGCAGATCTCTAGATACCCCCTAGAGTACTCCAATAGGCCTCACTGAGTGGAGCCCTAAAGCCCCCACTAGGCACTTCATTTACCTGCATCTGGACTAGAAAGGTCTTTCCTGAAGCCTGTGGCCTCTTTTGTTATTAGTCTGACCACCAGCCCTCCCATCCCCATCCCCTTCAAGGCACAGAGTAGCAGCATCCTCTCCCCAAGGCATAGCCTAATGCAGATGTTGGGGTAAACTCCATCATCCTTAGTCCAGATCTGCTTCCCGTGGGCTATCTATCCCATGAGCTTCCCTCCTCTAGCTATCCTTTGTTGCATCCTGGTCACACTGGCCTTTGTTCCCTCCAGGGTGAAGCTGGTCCTGCTGGTCCTGTTGGTCCCACTGGGGCTCGGGGTGCTCCTGTAAGTAGCCCCATGGCTGGATTTGAACAATTGGGAGAGGGGGAAGTCAGATTGATGTCTGCACTGATGTCTAAAACAAAACTTGTCCTTTCTTCTCCTTAGGGTGATCGTGGAGAGGCTGGCCCTGCTGGTGCCAATGGATTTGCTGGCCCTCCTGTGAGTCTGTGGCTAATATACATGAGTGGGTGCCCGGCTGGGGAGTGGGCAGAGTAGAGACTTCCTCACTACAATGGCTTTTCTCTCCTAGGGTGCTGCTGGCCAAGCTGGAGCAAAGGGAGAACGTGGAACCAAGGGACCCAAGGGTGAAAATGGTGCCGTTGGTCCTACTGGCCCTGTAGGTGCAGCTGGCCCTGCGGTGAGTGGTGCTTACCAGTCAAATTGGTACCTATTCATTGTCATGGTTTGATTTCCTGGGAAAGGCTCACAGACCTTCCATCAGCCAGTTCTATTGACTTCTTCCTGTGAAGACAGCTCCACACAGAGATAACGACAAGCAGAATGGGGTGGCCATCAGACCCAAAGGTCTGGGGTGGTCTTTCAGACCAGCCCTTCCCTCCAGTAATGTCAACACACATTGTTAGTCAATTTACTCAGACCTATGCCCACAAGGATTCCATGAGGTAGGGAGCAAAGTCATGCTATTCCCATTCCAGAGGAGGGGACTGAGACAGAGAGAGAGAGGGACTGGCCAAAGGTCTTAGATTATTGGAGCTAGAACCCCTCCAGAATCTCTAGCTGCCTCTGATGATTTAGATAGAGCCTAACCTGATGGGAGAAGGGTAGACAGCCTTTCAAACTGCCCAGATCTAGAAAAAGAAAAAGTACATGGCCTCCCTATTCCATTACATCCTTTGATTCCTCAACTGATCCTACCAAATGTCCTTGAGCCAGGGAAATCTTTCTGAATTGGAAGTTGAATACATGGAAGGATGACTGACCCTTGTTTCTCCTTTTTTCTGATCTAGGGTCCCAATGGCCCCCCTGGTCCTGTTGGAGGTCGTGGTGATGGTGGCCCCCCTGTAAGTCCTTGAAGTAAACTGTGGCCCTCTGTTTGGTCTTGTAGATGACAGGTGGTCCTCTAGGGGGGTTGGTGCAAATGATAGGAGGGACAGAGAAACATCCTGCACACCTGTGCTCTCATTAGTAGACTATGAGAGTGAATCCCTGGGCTCAGATGTTTCCCAGGGCTGGCAGACCTCCCTCTGCTTTTCCAGTCCCCCTTGTCCTCCACACCTCAGGCCTCTTCCCCCTTTTCTAATCTCTGGGGAGTGGCACCACCAGCACTGGCCACTCTCTAGGGCAGGAGGCTTCTGGCAGTCTGGCATTCCCTCCATGCCCCCAAGGGCTGGAATATAAGAAAAGTATGTGGAGGTGGGGGGAGTCTTCAAGGTACCCCTCCAATAATACCTTGGAGACAGTGGCCTTGGTCACAACTCAAGGGGACTTAAAAGAGAAATGGCCCAATGATTAGTGATAATCAAACTTGACCCTGGTCAAAGTCTAGTCTTAACCATGAACTTTCTTTGAATGTGCTTGTTTCCTAGGGTGCCACTGGCTTCCCTGGTGCTGCTGGAAGAACTGGAGCCCCTGGCCCTGCTGTGAGTATGCCCTGGCAGAGAATCTGTCAGGGAAGTAGAAGGGACTCTCCTTTTGCTCCTTAACTGTAGCAAGTCCCACACCCCCAGCCTCAATTTGTTCAAAGGAAAGTCATTGGCCTGTCAGACTGTCCAAAATTAGTAGCCCTGCCCCCGTAACCAGAGTTGGCAATGCCAGCCCAGAGCTACTCACCTGGAGCCAAGGCTTCATTGGGCAGAGGCAGGAAAAAGAAAGAAATCCCATGCTGGCATTTCAAATGGGTGCAATTCAGAAAATCTTGTGAATACCTCTCCCCCAGCTCCTAGATGAGAAACAAAATGTCCATGCCCCAGGTTTCCCCTTGACCACTTGAGGCTCCCATGTGCCAGCTGCCCTCTCCCATACTGGGAGAGAAGCTCAGACCCAGGTCCACTATTGACCAATGAATTCCTATATTTAGTAAACACTCTGGGCAGACACTGTTCTACTCCCAAGCTCCCCATGGCAAGGGAAGCCCTGTCCCCCCAGATTTCTTGATGAGATGTCCCTTTCCCTCTCCATTCTGGTTTGCTTCTGCTCTCTCCCAGACCCTTCTCTAGTACATATGACCCTGGACTAGTCTATGGTATAACTATCTCTACTGTGCTCACCTGCAGGGTATCACTGGTCCTCCTGGACCCCCTGGGGCTTCTGGGAAAGAAGGCCCTCGTGGTCCTCGTGGTGATCAAGGACCCCTTGGCCGTGCTGGAGAAACAGGTGCTGTTGGCCCCCCTGGCTTCGCTGGAGAGAAGGGTCCTCCTGGAGAGGCTGGTGCCTCCGTAAGTACCATCCCAACATCCCCTGAAACAAGATCCCTTGTGGGCCTGTTGACTACCTTCTCAGCAGATTCAGGATAGCCTCTAGCCTAACCCCCTGGGTGGCCAAGTAGCTGGTCATGAATGGTGCAATGTCTTCAGCCAGACCAACATCCAGGAGAGTGCCCAGGCTGGCCACAGCATTTGGCATCCTTTCTTTTCCACAGGGTCCCCCTGGTTCCTCAGGTCCCCAAGGTCTTCTTGGTGCTCCTGGTATTCTTGGTCTGCCTGGCTCAAGAGGAGAGCGTGGTCTTCCTGGAGTCTCTGGATCACTGGTGAGTAGTAGCTGTCTAACAATAACTTTCATAGAGGCCATAACTGAAAGGCCAGTCTGTTCCTTCTCTCCCTGGCCTTCTCTGGCTCTTTTCTTATCCTCCCTGTTGGCTCAGTGCATACTCTAATCTCCAAGTGAACTGGTACTTGCAACTAGAACAGTGTAAGCCATGGTATCTTTAACCCAAGGATAGTGTCAGGCCCACAGACACTGAATGCCTCTTCAACCTCTGAGGCATGCTCACCACTAGCATTAAGGGGAGCCCTACCCCAACCAAACCCCAACACTCTGCTCACTAAGTATCTAACTCCATGGACTAGAAGAGCAGCACCTTCTACCAGGGGCCACTCACTTAGCTGGCTCCTCACCCCTAGCCATCAACTCAAAGGGGCATCTTGTTTGTTGGAGAATTCACAATGCCTTTTTCTACCTTTACAGGGTGAACCTGGTCCTCTTGGCATTTCTGGCCCTCCAGGTGCTCGAGGTCCCCCTGGTGCTGTGGGTGCTCCTGGTGTCAATGGAGCTCCTGGTGAAGCTGGTCGAGATGTAAGTCAAAAGCACCCAAATAGAGACAAAGTAGCATCCTTCCATCCTGGTCAGCATGTGGCCCTTGCCACGAGCAGATAGTCAGAATGTTCTAGTACCTAACTGGCCTTTAAAAGGTCTTTGGGGAGAGAGGAGGGTTAGCAATTATAAACCTCTTTAAGGCCCACAAAGAATTTTATGAATATTATTTCTTCTTATCCTCAACAATCCTGGGAGATCAGTACAATTATTATTACCTTCTTACAGATGAGGAAACTGAGACAGATGGAGGTTAAGTGACTTGTCCAGAATCACCCAGCTAGCAAGTATTTGGGGTTAGTTTTAACTTAAGTCTTCCCGATTCCAGATCCAGTGCCTATTCACAAGTTCTTTGCTTATCAAAGTCCTAGGAAGTTTTGATAGATAGATAGAGAGAGAGAGAGAGAGAGAGAGAGAGCGAGAGAGAGAGAGGCATTTTAATAGATAAGGGTTGAGGTCCTTCTACCTCTGAAATTCTGTGATTCTAATACAGCACATACTAGAAAGCCAGAGACTTGATATGTTGAAGAAATACAGACGGAGTCTCAGGGAAAGAAAAGTTTCAAGGAGCAATCTGAGCAACCCCATTCATCCCCTTCCATGTCCTTTGGGTCTAAGGCCCTGGTCAGCTAGCAGCTTAGCCTGAGACACAAAGGAAGAGTGCCTGTCAATCCCCAGTAATTCCCGGCCTCCAGTTCCCAGGAAAACTGCTGGGCTCTGTCAACTTCCTCAGAGGGCAGCCAGTTCCAGAGGTCCTGCATAGGAAAGAACATGGGGCCCTCCTCCAGAGCTAAGTGGTCCTGGTTACCCCACTAAGATATCCACTCTTTATTTTATCTTCACAGGGCAACCCTGGAAATGATGGCCCCCCAGGCCGAGATGGACTTGCAGGTCACAAGGTATATCCATCCTTTCAGTCTTCCCTTTGACTGCCTCAGATATCTCCAAACACTCCTCAACATTATCAAATGGTTGGTCCTGAATGTTCCTTTCCTCCCCTACAGGGAGAGCGTGGCTACCCTGGTAACCCTGGTGCTGTTGGTAATGCTGGAGCTCCTGGCCCTCATGGAACTGTGGGACCCGCTGGCAAGACTGGAAACCGTGGTGAGCCGGTGAGTGAATCAGTCACCCAGTCGGGCTGCCCATTCAGGACTTTCCCTGGGTCTAACCTGTGTCCTCAACAGAAAGGGGTCCCAGATCTTGACCAAGGCTATGAGTAACTCCCATCTTTTATCTTTCTGGTTGGTAGGGCCCTGCTGGCTCAGTGGGTCCCGTCGGCCCCTTCGGTGCAAGAGGTCCTAGTGTAAGTATATTGGGGAGACTTTGTGATTATAGAATATCTTTTTCCAGAAAAGCTAAGTCAATTTTTTAAACATCCTCTTGACTTTTAGGAAAGCACATCTTCTAAATCTGTCTTCTTCTTTCCTTCTGGGTTCCAAGGAGTCCTTAAGAAGCACTGGCAGCAATAACTCCTTTTATTGTTCTCATTTTACAGATGAAAAAATGTAGAGAGGGAGGTGTGTCCTAGGTCACTTATCCTGCTGCCAATAGCTCTACCTACTGCCTCTTTGCATTAGGGAAACTCTAGGACTGTTCCCTAACTTTATTCTAATTTCTTAAGACATTTTTTAATGCTATGGTACTAATGTGCTACAGACAGAGGGAGAGCCGGAGTCTAACCCTAACCTCCTCTGTCTTTCACATTTCTCTTTGTTGACCAGGGTCCTCAAGGTTCCCGAGGTGACAAGGGAGAACCTGGTGACAAGGGACCCAGAGGTTTGAATGGCTTCAAAGGACACAATGGCTTCCAGGGCCTTCCTGGTATTGCTGTAAGTTGGCATCTGCCCCACTCCAAAGCCCCATCACTGTTGACCCCGAAAGCCCAAGACAAAGTCATTTGACACTGTCCCGTCAGCAGCCATCAAAGTTAAAGACATGCAGTCATCCAGAGAGGGATCAGGAGCCTTGTCCCTATGTTCAAAGAACCTCATTGTGCTGAAGCATCTCATAAATGGAATACCTAACTGAATTCTAGGCACTCTAGGGGTAAAAGACCAAGTTTTGACTGGTCCTGAATTTCCTTTTCTTTCCACAAAGGGCCAACATGGCGACCAAGGTGCTCCCGGCTCAGTTGGCCCTGCAGGCCCCAGGGTGAGTGAATGCAAGGAGAGGAGGGCAGTGGGACCCTTGTCCCTCAGCTTGGACTCTGGGCAGTAAACCTCTCTCCAGAGGAGGATGATGAAGGTGGTCTCACCCATCCTCCATCCTTCCTTCTCCTGAACATCCCCCCCAGAGCCTTTAGTCACAGCACCTTCCAGCTGTTCACTGGGGACCATTCTCTTCTTTTTCCAGGGTCCTGCTGGTCCTTCTGGCCCTCCAGGTAAAGATGGTCGCCCTGGACATGCGGGTGCTGTTGGACCTGCTGGTCTTCGTGGTTCTCAAGGCAGCCAAGGCCCTGCTGTAAGTGACTTTTGGAAATCAGACATTGATCTCGGTTCACCTTCCTTCAGGTCAAAACCAGGAACAGGATAAGAGGGAAAAGAAATATCTTTGTATCCTGACCTATTACTTAAGACAGTGAAATCATGGCTCTGTAGCATCAGAGCTGGAGAGTCTTTGAGTGCTGTCTGACCTTGTCCACCTTCAGACAGTATGAAGCAATCGAGGCTCAGGGATGCTAAGGGACGTGGTAGCAAGTGCCCATATACCCTGACTGTGAGACATTTATTCCAACTCTTTGAAGACTCTGACACTTGACCCTGAGGTCTGCTACCTCTGGTGACTTTCTCTGCTGCATCTTCCTTGGTGATATCCAGTTTTCTTAGCACTAATGTTTTTAATATGTCAGATGTGTCCATGGACCTGGGAGATGCCATCAAGATACTTGAGGCAGATGTGGTTTGGTTTGCTCCCTGTCCTGGAAGATGGTGCCATGGGTCCCCTTTTCTCCTCTCTGACCTCTCTCCTCATCCTCCCTCCACAGGGTCCTCCTGGTCCCCCTGGCCTTCCTGGTCCCCCTGGCCCAAATGGCGGTGGTTATGACTTTGGTTTTGAAGGCGATTTCTACCGGGCTGACCAGCCTCGTACTCAAGCTTCCCTCAGACCTAAGGACTATGAAGTAGATGCTACTCTGAAATCCCTCAACAACCAAATTGAGACCATCCTTAGCCCAGAAGGTTCCAAGAAGAACCCAGCTCGTACCTGCCGAGACCTGAGACTCAGCCACCCAGATTGGAGCAGTGGTATGTGGGCCCTGGAAGCAGCAACCCCACCCAGCCTCCCTCCTCACCCCTACTCCTGACATACAGAAGATAAGGGTTATTAAATGGGGTCACAGCCTGGCTCCTCTCCTCTGAGTTCCCAAAAGTTGTTTCAGGCTTTGCATATGAGTAGCTGAGCTTCTCTGGTGTGCTTAATAATGGCTCAGCTTTGTAGGCTCACTTCCAAGCTTGAGGCATCACCTGCCTGCCCATTGTATCCCTGAAGAACCCAGGTTCCAAAGGCCATAGTCTCTCCACAGGCAGAGTCTGACCAGACATCTCTGATCGCCAGGCTGCAGTTCCCTCTGTGTCCTGGTCACCCAGACTGGCAATGTCAACAGCATGTGATTCAACCTTGCCTTGCTTTGTCCTATGGCAGGTTTCTACTGGATTGACCCCAACCAGGGTTGCACCATGGATGCCATCAAAGTATACTGCGAATTCTCCACTGGAGAGACCTGCATCCGAGCCCAACCCGAGAATATCCCTGCCAAGGCCTGGTATAATAACAGGAACCCCAAGGTCAAGAAGCATGTGTGGTTTGGGGAGATACTCAACGGTGGCACCCAGGTGAGACACCGCTTCCCACTACCATTGAAACTTGTCCTCCCTGAGCTGGGGACCTTCCTGGGGAGGTTGTGTTGGCCTCTTCTGTGTTCCAGGATCTGACATCCGTGAAAAACAAACCTCAGCAAGCCCAATCCCAGGTCTCAGGGCATGCTCCTCACAGGGGACACAGGGTCCTAGGTAGACCAGTGTGGAGGGGGATTGAGTGACTTAATGTTGCAGACTTTTCACAATTGTTTCACTTGGTGGGGTGGCCATATCCTTTGAGGATATGCCTTCTATAACCTCATGTTCCCAGTTGTCATCCCCAGGAGATGGGAGAGTCACTCTTCTGAGACTCTTTCTCTCTAGGCAGCCCCTGGGCCCACACCAGTAAACCTCTTCTCAAGGTTCCTAAGTTCCAACAGGCTCAGGAGACCTCCATGGTCCCTTTTCAGAAGGGTCCCTCCCTTCTGACCTTTCCTTCTCTCCCCTGGGCCTCCTCCCACACTCCTGCCTCCCAGTGAGTATGAGGTCCACTGTCAATGAATCCACCTGGGCATCATTGAACTTCAGTGCTTCTGGCCCCTCACTGGACTTCTTACCCTGCTCTCTTAGTTTGAATACAACACGGAAGGTGTAACTTCAAAGGAAATGGCCACCCAGCTAGCCTTCATGCGCCTATTGGCCAACTACGCATCTCAGAATATCACCTATCATTGCAAGAACAGTGTGGCCTACATGGATGCTGAGAGTGGCTCTCTGAAGAAGGCTGTCATCCTGCAGGGCTCCAATGATGTGGAGCTCATTGCTGAAGGCAACAGCCGGTTCACATTCACTGTACTGGAGGATGGCTGCTCTGTAAGTAACCCACATGTAAATACATCACATGGCAGAGCTGCCCATCCACTGCCCTGCCATCAGGGTACCTCAAAGGGAGAGGCAGAATTTCAAGTTAGAGTAATCAGCATTAGAGTTTCTTTTGAACCTCAGCTGCCCAGATGATGATGGGGTCCTATTAGCAATCAATCAAAACAGGAGTATTAGATCCCAGTACTAGTCTGGGGAAGCACGGGGATCTTTTTTTTTTTTTTTTAGAAAAGAAAATTAAATAAAATAATGCATAACTGAAAGAAAACCTGTCTTAATTAGAGGTCATTGAAAAGAAAGATGTAATAGTTTCCTTATTCAGATCACAGATCCCCTCAACTAGGTTAGCTGTCTCCCTGACCTCTGGGGACCCCTGTTATAGCAAAGCATTTAGGGCACTGACTATCATTGCAGAAAAAGACTCCTAGGATGCAATTAGCTCTAAAATTGGGGGGGGGGGCTTTTACTGAACTGGAAAGTTCTTGTAAAGTGACCAAACCCCATTTATTATCATAGGGCTCTCTTGGAATGGGGAGAGCAACTCTTAGCCATTATTCCTATAGACAGTCAGGCCCAGGTCATTCCCTATCACTATGCTAATTTCCTTTTCTTCTTGTCACAGAAAAAGACCAATGAGTGGGGAAAGACTGTCATTGAATACAAGACCAACAAACCCTCTCGCTTGCCCTTCCTGGACATTGCACCTTTGGACATTGGTGATGCAGACCAAGAATTCCGTTTGGACATTGGCCCAGTGTGTTTCAAATGAATGAACTCAAACTAAATTTAAGAAAAGGAAAAAAAGATAAAAAAAAGACAACCAAAAATGTTCTCTCTTTGCCATTTCTTCCTTTTTTGTACTGAAATCTGATTCCTTCTGTTTCTTCTGCTCATCTCCTGCTTAAACTCTGGGCAAAAGAGAAGGGTCAGGATTATTGGAGCACCGTGCAATGCAGTTTAATACAGGCCCCCATCCCCCCACCCTCCCCAAAGGACTTGGAAGTGTCTCAACATCCTAACACCTTGTTGTGGGAAAGGTCAACCTTTGTAAAGAACAGAAACCAAAAAAAAAGAAAATAAAAAATAAAAACCATAAACATTTGCACCACTTGTGGCTTCTGAGTATCTTCCACAGAGGGAAGTTTAAAACCCCAGCTTCCAAAGGTGTTACCTACCTCAAGCCCCTCCATGAAGGTGTACTCCCCATCCCCAGGTGCTGGACAGAGGGGTTCTTCTGCTCCCTCAAAACCCCAAGGTGCTAGTTCTATGTATGTTAGAGGTGTTTACAATACTTGAAGAATGTTGGTGGTGCTAACAGACCCTGGAAGCCACTCTCTGCACTGTTGTTCTGTCCTGCTCTAGTCAGCTGGGGGGAGGGGGAAGGCAGTTTCCATCCAGGCTTCCACCCTGATAAAGCAGCCAGCTCTTTTGCCCAACTTTGTCCTCGTCTGATGTTCCAGTGCTCATCCTTCCCCAGGCTCACTCTCATCCTCATCAATGGGGTCAAAGAAGTCTCATTCTCAAACAAGACAAGAAAATGAAATTGTGCCTATTTTGTATATGTGAGATGTTTAAATAAATTGTGAAAAAATGAAATAAAGCATGTCCAATGTTCCAAAAGAAAACAATGAATGAGTAAAAGTCCTTGCTTCAATGCCTGAACCAGCAGCCTTCCTCTCTGGGTGCCTGGTCTCAGATCTGCAGGGTGGGGCCTCCAGAGGACGCTGATGGAGTCCAAGGGTTGCTGGAGCAAAAGAGCCTCTGATCCACATGGGATCAACCAGAAACCTGGGCCCAGGTCTGGGAAAATTGAGGCAAGCTTTCCTCAACAATGGGACAAAGAAGCTTGGCTTCCTTGCCTTAGCTTCTGCTCCCTGGTCAAAGGATTGACATTTTGTGGTGGGGGGGAGGGGGGACAGTTAGGAAAAGGGGGCAGGACCCAATAAATGAGACACTGTATAGGAGATAAGGTGGCACCAGAATGTCAGCTCTCATTATATTCACAGCAGACAGCAGAACTGTGCATCTAGGTCACTCTACTGTGGCCTCTTGGGCTGGTGAGTACAGGGTCAGGGGCAAGTATGAATGTGGCAGAGCCAAGATTGCTGCTTTGGGGCAGTCCAGGTGCTGCCATCATGGGGTTCATTCTGCATCCAGGGTGAGTATGTTTGGTATAAATACAGGCTTGGCATCATCTGTGCCCTGGGGCTGAGTACTGTCAGATGAGAAAAAGATGCTTGTCAAGCTGCCTGGTAGATAATAGATGGGGGAAGGGCAAAGAGAAGCCAGTTACTCCTTGCAGCAGCTGCCCATTGGCCCTTCCCTGAAGCAAGGACCCCAGGATCCCCTGAAGAATGAGAGAAGAATGTAAATAAACAGGTGTTTTGAATCCTTCAACTTGGTCCAAAGTAGCCACTGACTGGTCCTGAAGGGTGGAGCCATGAAGACCACATGAGCCTGCTGGCCTACTTCCTTCCACCAGAGGAAACCAACCCTGAAAAGAGAGTAGGGGTGGCTAGGTGGCGCAGTGGATAAAGCACTAGCCCTGGAGTCAGGAGTACCTGGGTTCAAATCCGGCCTCAGACACTTAATAATTACCTAGCTGTTGTGGCCTTGGGCAAGCCACTTAACCCCATTGCCTTGCAAAAAAAACAAAAACAAAAAAAAGAGAGTAGAGAATTTCTGTACTGCAAAGTCAGCACCAATCACTGGTTCCAATCTCAGGGTTTTGGGAGAGGCCCAAGAACAGTTGGGAGGATCTGGCCCTACAGAAATTACTCAGTCCCAAGTTCCAGAGAAGATTCCTCCTCCTCCAAGTTATGCCCCTTAGCTCCTGATAATGACCAGAAAATTCATAAAGGTTTCTTAAATCCTTTATGAAGGATGACCACTCCTCCCCAGTAAGATGTCTGAGTTTGACAATGACCTCCCGCAGAAAATGATTCATCCCAAGATTGAACTGAGTGATCTCCAGAAAACTCAATGGGGGTTGGTGATCAGCACCTCTAATTCTACTCAAAGGAATTCAGGCATGTTTCCCCTCCAGGCTCACTCCAAGTGCATCTGGGAGTTGTGTACCCCTTTCCATCTCAGATCTTGAGTGTGACTTCAGGGACTGACAAAATTGCAGCTCTCATTGAGTAGTTGAAGAAACAGAGAACTAAGAGAGGCCCCTGCCCACAAATGTACTTCAAGACAGCCAAGGAAGCAGTGGAACAGTCCATGCCTCCAGAGTCCCAGTCTGCTCAACACCATTCTGGCCTTTGTGGGTATGTACCAGCCTTTAACTACAGAGACAAAGAAAGCCAGCAGGGAGAAGCCTGTGTCCTCCCCTTCCCACACCATGAGGAATCTTTTCATTTTCCACATCCCACAACATATCCTACCTAGTTGGAGAGGACCATCAGGATATTGGTGACAAAGGAAGGCTACAGCCTGAGAGCTATCACTTTTGCCCTTGTGTCAACACCTAAGTCCCTCACTCCTTGCAGATTCCCTGTGAGAATACTTCCCATCTTAAATACCATGCCAAAGTCAAGACACATAGACTGTCAGCCATGGAAGGGCCCTCAGATGGCACTGGGTCCAATTTTTTGCTCATTTTGCACATAAGGAGCCTAAGAGCAGCCTGGTCTTCCCACTCTAGATCCATCCCTCTATCCATTGCACCACATAGAGAAGACTTTAGTCAAGACCCATGGATAGGGGACCTTCATTTCTCTCTTCTCCCTTCCTCCCCTAGCCAGCCACATAGTACTCATCATGAAATATCTCCTACTCACCTTTCACTCATTCCCAGAGACTGTCCACCACATGTCAACACATTAATGAGTAGCTTAACTCTATTAGATAATCAGATTAATTATTTAGATAAATATAATTAGATAATTACATAACCAGCAGCAGAAATTCATTCACAAATATAAAATATCATTTGGAAAAAAAATAAATTTATTCACATAACCCCAGTCTCCCAACCCCCCAACCCTGGGATACAACCTCATTCTCCCTGGCTCCTGCAGCCTGCCTAGTTCTGCATTTGTGTGAGTTTAAACATTCTGGTGCACATGGAAACATCACCTGAAGCAATCCTTGGGCTGCAGGAAGGTTCTAGACTGTGCCAAGTCTACCTTGGCATTGTGAAAGGAGAACAACTGAAGCAGAGAGGTTGAGAAGTCTGCAGAAGAAAAATGTAGAAAAGAATAGGAGGGGACAAAGCAGAAGAAAAAGCCAGGAGTAGAGAAGAGGGAGTTTCCAAATTGTCTCTATTTTACCCAGGGCAATATGTGGTAAAGTTTTCTGCTGAGGGTGGGGAAAGGGTATCCACAGGAAGTTTGCAGAAGGGTGAGGGGAGGTAAAGGGAATAAGAATTTATAGAGGCATCAGTATCTAGGATAAGCACTTTATGGTTAGGACCTGATTTAATCCTCATAACAACCTAGCAAAGTAGGTGCTATTACTACCCTCATTTTGTACTTAAGAAAATGGAGACAGACTGTGACTTGGCCAGATTACACAGCTAGTAAGCACCTGAGGTTAGATTTGAACTCAGGTCTTCCTAGCTCCAGGTCTAATGTTCTGACTACTTTGGCACCTAGCTGGAGGAAAAGGTTTGGAAAAGCTGGCTGTGGTGAATTGAGTAGTGAATCAGTTAGGGAAACAAAAGGATTGCCTTGCTGCAGTGAGGGCCCATTTGAGATTCAGTAATATAAATTTGCAGTGAATCTAGTCAAGATGACTTCGTGAATTTCTCTAGTTTCATTGAACAGAACCTGAGTTGCATCAGTGAAGGCAGATGGTAGGAATAATACAAGACTGGAACTTGGAAGGGACTCAAATATAGTGGAAAATGTGGAGTTAACCAGGGTGTCGAGATGGGGAAAGGAGAAAAGGGTGGACAGTGGCCACAGCCTGGGAAGAATTGAGAGACAGAGGTGTGTAAGGCAGAGGAAAAGATAGAGTGATCAAGGACTGTGATCAGATAACAGAATTTCAGAGTTCATGAGCAGGGAAATGGAACATGTAGGTATGTTGGCAAGATCTCGTGAGAGGCTCATACTGCTGCAAAGCACCTGAGACTTCTATCATCTATTCATAGGAGAGAAACAAACTCAGACATCCATGAATGTACTCCTGCTGCTATACTGAACCATCCTAAAAAAACTCATGTGGTCCCCTTCATCTTTATCTGTCCAAGATGCCTGGCTCTGTAAACATGGAATGATGGGCTGTTAGGAATCTCCCCCAAGCAAAGAGGCAGGGGGGAACCTGGGGCCCTCCTCAGGAGATGCTTATCATAGATAGCTAAACAAGGAGTTTTGTGTGCATTTCACAAAACTGAGGGTAGAAAGACTGAGGTTCATCAGTTCTGGCAGTCTTTTGGGTGGACCACGAGTCCAGAATCTTCATTCCAAGCCACTGTCCATCTGGTTGCTTTCCTGACCAAAAGGGTAAGAAGTAGACCTCTGTCTGAAGTCCAAAAGTCTGGACAGGAGCTGCTCATTTCCCCAGATATTTGCCTCCCATGAATACCTCTAGAGGGACTTCTCTTTATTTTTATGCTCTTCAGGTCCTTCGAGGGTGGTGGTTGTTGAACTGTGACAGATTTTTTTTTTTGACTCTTTTCCTTCTCTGGTGAATTAAGGCACAGAGGCCAGGTGACTTGTCCAAATCCACACAGCTAGAAAGTATCTGAGATAGAATTCGAACTCTAGGCCTAGTGCTCTGTCCACTGAGCCATCTTCAGATCCTAAATTTCAAACATCTCTTAGTAGAGACCAGCATGAGATTTGGACATGTATTTGATGACCTGAAGGCCCTCCCTGGTTTGGCATACTGTTTTCTCTGCATCCACCCCTTTTCTCCCTCTCAAAGTAAACATCACTTGGGGCCAGCTCCAATGACACCTGATCCATGAAAACTCTTCAGATGACTCCCTTCCTTCAGAGATGGTCTCTACCCTTAGATACATTCACACGTACACACATCACAAGGAACTCACATATATACAACATAAGCACCTTACACTGACATTTCATACACACCCACTCACATACACACATCCTTGGTGATCTTATCAGGTCCAGTAGTCCAGTTAACTTCTTTAAAGTAATGATTCTATGATCAATTCATCTAACTATAATATCTCTCCCCCACATTCAGTCTAGAACTTACAACTGCTTTTTGGATATTTCAAAACTATATGCCCCATCATCAATCTGTTCCAAAATGAATTCACTCTCTTTCCCCAACCCTCCCCTCTTTCCTTACCTTCCCTAGTGTGGGGTGTGGGGGAGGATGACTTTGATTCAAGAGAACTACCTCTTCACTAGGGATAATGTTCATGGAAGAGAGAAGAGAAAGGATGTCACTGAGTTGGGAGGTGAGCAAAAGGGGAAGGAAGAAGTACTAAATGTTTCTTTTCTCAGTGAACTCTGGAGTGAGGTCCTTGGCTTGGGGGGAGAGGGTGGTACTATGGATGTTTGAGGAAGATTTGGTAGCATTGATCTGGAGAGTTATGTGGTCACATCTCCTGTTGTTTTGGCTCTGCAATAGCTCACATAAGACTTCCTATGTTTCTCAGAATTACTTTGTCATGAACATTATATAATTGGAAAGTGGAAAGGTAAAAGTTATACCCACTTCCTAAAGCTGAACCTATATCAGTCAATCACAACCCTTCTCTGGAAGATTTTATACCAGGTTGGTAGTCTCTACTCATGCCATCCTTGGCTTCTGTACCTTTTGGTTTCCCTACTATCAGTTTGTCTTTTTCTTTTTCCCAGCTGGCATCAACAGTGGTTTCAATCACTCAAACAGTGTGATCCCACATTGTTCAATTACAACTTGATTCCTAAAGTTGAAAATAAAACAATTTTCATTCTCTGTAATGTTTCTTAGTGTGAAGTTCATCCATCATGTCTGGTCTGGCAAGGTCTTTCCTTGAGCTTCTGAAACAGATAAAGGACAATTATCTTCATATAAGCATCGAAATCTGTGTGACCATCTCATGAAATGTTTCCTGCTGCCTTGTGCTCACAAGGAGACACATTCCACTGATGTCTTTGCTTCTCTCACCCCAGCAGCCTGCACTGACTGGCAAAGAATTAGATGCTTAATGAAAGCTAGTTGAGAGATTCCTGCTGAGGCAGTGAGGGGGTGCAATGGCTAGATCACTAGGTCTAGAGTCAGGATTCAAAAGCAAATCCAGCTTTAGGTGCTTACTTGCCTGTGGATCGGAGCAATCTAGCCTGTTTCCTCAAGTGTAAAATAGTACCTCCATCCCAGAGCTTTTCTGAAGATCAAATGAGATATCTGGAACATGCTTAGTGCAATGCCTGGCATATAGCTGGTGCTTAATAAATGCTGGTTTCCTTTTTTTCTTATAGCTCCCCCTTCATCTCAGGCACATTATGCCTGGTCCTACTGATGACTCCTCCTCAGCTTGCAATCTACTCAAACTCCCAGACAAACTTGCATTAGCTGTGCTTTCCTGATATTGTATTAGTAAAGTTGATTTTTTTTATCACAGTTGTAAAGTTTATCTTTATTTTCTTGTTCTTTTCAGCCTACTACTTAAACCAAATTACTTGACTTCGATTTGAAGGGGGGGGGGGGGAGTCAGGCCAAGTCACCAGCTTCACTTTCTCCTCCTGAGTCATCTGGATCCAGTGACCAGATGTGAATCAGGATGACTGGAGATGGCCCCTGCTGTGGGGCAATCTGGGTTAAGTGAGGTTGGATGTGAACTCGGGTCCTTCTGAGCTCTATCCACTGTGCCACCTAGTAGCCTCGCAATATGATTGTAAAGGAGCGGTATAGTGCTCTGAGAGAGGATGACCAGGATGGGGAGATGAATGTGAACCGATGCCAAGTGGCAGGAGCAGACCCCGGGGACGCTGTAGACACAAGGGCAGAAGTGCGTGCTGATCGTGCCGATCCTGCGGATGCCTCGGCCCTGCTCGGCAATGCAGAGCTGAAGAATTCCCTGGTCAAGCAGAGAGGAGCCGGCGATTTTTGGCTTTTCAGAGTCTGGGGTCTTGCCTGGGTCTTCTTTTTCTACAAGACTAAGACAGAGATGCTGGAACCCAGCGGAGCTGCTCGCTGTTTTTGAGAGGCCAGAGAGCCACAAAGTCTGACCTCAACGTTTCTTCATCTCCCCGCAGCTGCCAAGGACCCCTGGGCTGGGGCGATGTGGTGGCCGGCCTGGAGGTGGCCCGGCCCTGCGCGGGGCCCGGACTTGAGCGGGGCCGGCCCCGGGGATGGCCAGGCCCTGGAGATGGCCCGGCCCTGGGGATGGCCCGGCCCTGAGCGTGGCCCGGCCCCGGGGGTGGCCCGGACTTGAGCAGGGCCCGGCCCCGGGGATGGCCAGGCCCTGGAGATGGCCTTGCCTTGAGCGTGGCCCGGCCCTGAGCGTGGCCCGGCCCCGGGGATGGCCAGGCCCCGGGGGTGGCCAGGCCCCGGGGGTGGCCCGGCCCCGGGGGTGGCCCGGCCCCGGGGGTGGCCCGGCCCCGGGGGTGGCCCGGCCTTGGAGATGGCCCGGCTCCGGGGGTGGCCCGGCCCCGGAGATGGCCCGGCCCCGGGGGTGGCTCGGCCCCGGGGGTGGCCCGGCCCTGGAGATGGCCCGGCCCCGGGGGTGGCCCGGACTTGAGCAGGGCCCGGCCCCGGGGGTGGCCCGGCCCGGCGCGCCCCGTCACCTGCAGCAGGGGCGCGGCTGTGCGCCCCCCCCCCCCCCCCGGCTCCTCGGGGTGAGGCCCCCGCGTCAGCACGTTCCCGCTCTTGATTTCCTGAGTCGGGAGTGCTCGCGTGGGGCCGTCACGCGTGGATTCTGTCCCGGGGAGGGCGGGGGCGGCCCTTCATCCTTAGGCTGGTCCCGAACTCGGGCCCCGGCCCCCCTTTTCCCCGGCGGCCCCAGGGGCCCCACCTCCGCTCCCCGGCTTCTAGGCCCCTGACCCGGGGGGGGGCTCCCAGACCCGGCGGGGGCAGGAGGCTGCCGGCCGCTCTGCCAGCCCCGAGCACGGCGCCGAGGCGGGGTCCGGGGGGGGGGACCCCAGGAGGCCGCGGACGCCCCCTCCCCGGCCCCGCCCCCGGCACGCCCCCGGGAGGAGCCGAGGGGAGCCGCCGCGCTCAGGCTTGGCTTCCGCGCAGGCGCGACGGGCCGCGGGCCGAGCCGCAGGGCGCAGGCGCGGGCCCGGGCGCGGAAGAGGGCGCGGGCACGGCGGGGCCGCGGCGGCGCGCGGGGCGGCCGCGGCGCAGGACGAGGAGCCGCGCAGCCCGGGGTGGCGCTGCCCCGGCGGCCCTTCCCGAGCCGCGCTCCCGCCGCCGAGGCCCGGGCCCCGCCCGCGCTCCCGCGCCCGGCTCGCGCCCCCGCCCGCGCTCCCGCCGCCGCCGCGCGCTGTGGTCATGGAGGATTCAAGATGGCGGCGCCGGCGTACACGCGCGGGCGGCGCGAGATCAACCAGTACTTCAGCGTGAGCAGCGCCAAGGGGCTGGCACTGGCCGCCGCGCTGCTGCTGGCCGCGGGCCACGCGGCGCTGCGCCACTACCCGGGTGAGCGGGGCGCCGGGCGGGGGGCGGGCGGGCCGCGGGGGGCGGGCGGGGGGCGCAGCGCGCCTGCGCGGCCCCGAGCCTCCGCCCTCCCTCCCGCGGGGGCGCGCACGCCGGGCACGCAGCCACGCCCGGGCCCTCCGCTGCCCCGCCTTCCTGCGGGGGGGGGGGCGGGGCGCGGCCTGCGCGCACCCCGAAGCTCGCTGCGTGCGTCGGACCCCGGGCTGACCCCCGACTTCCCCAGCCCCCCTCACTGTGGAGCCCCCCTCACTGTGGAGGCCCTGCCAGCCCCCCCTCACTGTAGAGGCCCCACCAGCCCCCCTCACTGTGGAGGTCCCACCAGCCCCCCTCACTGTGGAGGCCCCACCAGCCCCCCTCACTGCGGAGCCCCCCTCACTGTGGAGGCCCCACCAGCCCCCCCTCACTGTAGAGGCCCCGCCAGCCCCCCTCACTGCGGAGCCCCCCTCACTGTGGAGGCCCTGCCAGCCCCCCCTCACTGTAGAGGCCCCACCAGCCCCCCTCACTGTGGAGGCCCCACCAGCCCCCCTCACTGCGGAGGCCCCACCAGCCCCCCTCACTGCGGAGGTCCCACCAGCCCCCCTCACTGCGGAGGTCCCACCAGCCCCCCTCACTGCGGAGGCCCCACCAGCCCCCCTCACTGCGGAGGTCCCACCAGCCCCCCTCACTGCGGAGGTCCCACCAGCCCCCCCCCCCAAGCTTCAGGGCCCGCTTTTGAAAGAGAGGGGCCTTTGCCTTGCAGCCTGGCTCTAGCCTTGCCAGACTTCACCAACTCTGGATCCATGGATGAGCAGATATTTGGGTTAAGCTTGAAGCTAGAGCAGCAGAAGCGGGAGCCCCCTTCCCTCTGGGGTCCTCTCCTGGCCAGTGGTCAGACCTGGGGGGACTCGGCACGGGGACTCATTTTCTCCTGAGTCTAGCTGGCTGCACAAGCCTCTGTGAGTGTAAACGGGGGCACTGCCCCTCGTGCCCGGGGTGGGCAGGCGCTGTGCGGCCCGCAGGGCCGAGATGCTCTTCCCAGTTTTGCTTCGGGCCGGACACCTGCCCTGTGGGTCATTAAACAGCCAGACTGAGACTGAGGAGCACAGTGAATAGAGCACTGGCCTTGGAGGCAGAGGGCCTGAATTCAAATCCAGCCTCAGACGCTTCTTAGCAGTGTGATCCTGGGCAAGTCACTTCAGTCGGCTTTGTATTAAAAAAAATCCCACTGTCAAGTTGACTTGATTGTGACTTCCCTAGGGTCTTGGGGGAGGGGGAAGCATCTCATTCACCAGTGGACCACGAGTCCGACATGAGCAGCGAGCCCCCTCTCAGCGTGTGAAGAATTCCCTGGTCAGAGGTGAGAACTGCCCAGTGGATTCCGACTGGACGCTCAGACCAGCCTCTCATACCCTTGCTTTGGTTTTGCTATTGCTGTGCCCGTGGCTCAGTCTATCGGGCCGTCGCCCATCCCTCAGTTCTTGACACCCTCTGCGATGGGCAGGCTTTAGGAAGGGGCCCCAAGCGACTTCCCAGAGTTTGGTTCTGGATGTGATGAATGGTGAGTGGTGATTAACTTAAGGTTGCATCTAGACCCAGTTTATTGGCATGATGCAAGGAATTCCTTCCTTTTTAGTGCATGGATTTCTTTGGGATTATGTAAACAAGTCTTTGGATAAGTTACGTTCTATTTCTGTTTAGGTTTGTATTTGTATTTTACCTACCAAAACTTATACATTAAATTGAGTTTTAGAAGTTAAAATTCCTGACTTAGAATTCTGAAGTGGTTTCGTTTGCCTCATTGTCTCTTCTATTCATTATCTGCAAGTAGAGTTATTCCCTTGGACAGAGGGATATGACCAACAAATCCTCTTTAGTGACCTTTCTCATTTTTCATGCTTTTAATTTAGATGTTCTTTTATTTTTAAAATTGGGGGAATGCTTTTGGCTTAGGAATTACTTTCCTGGTATGGGAAAGATTGTGTCAGTCTGGCAAACGTAAGAGATACCTAAGAAAGCAACACAAAATTGGACTGTCCCTTGTGACAGTCCAACAGCAAAGACACAACTTCTGATCAAGCTAGGTGTCCGGTGTGTGGTGAATTTGATTGAGATTTAAGCTAAGGTTATTTGAAAGCCTCTGCTTCTTGGGCAGCTTTGCCTGACCAGTCTTCTTCCCCTTTCATCTGTTTGCATTGTCTGTTCACAACAGATTGGCCACCCAACTGCAAGTCATAGTCTGGACAAAAGTCGATCGTTCTTCCTCAGCTTCCGTTTTCCAGAGCACCTGGTTAAGGTGAAATTGTGGTCTAGCTCTCCAGCTCTCATGGGCCAAGTCCTTCACAGACAGGAATGTCTGGAGGATGGTGCCATCCCCATTCTTCTGCTCTGGAGACACATTGTGCCATTCAATAATATGTCAGCTCTTGGTTTAGGGATAAGAAAACTTCATTTTCTATATCTATTCAGCATCCAGGATTAAATATTTTTAACTGCTATTTTATTGTTTCAATTACATATTATGAAAGTTTTTCAACATTCATCCACTTGCATATTTATAAGTTACACATATGTCTACCACTTCCTTTCCCACCACCTTCCCCTTAGCTGCAAACTGTCTAGTAAAATTTGTACATGTTTACATATTAGTCATTTTGTGTATGAGGAATTAGGGCTAAGGGAAAAGAAAGAAAACCGTGGAATATGAAGGAAAATCCTGAGAAGTCTTAAAAAAAGTGAACATAGTGTTCATTCAGATTTTGTGGGTTGTGGCATTGTCTGTGGCAGGTCTCGAAGGTTGTCCTAATGCTCTGAACTTCTGAGAGGAACCACGTCCATCAGAGTTGGTCAGCTCAATGTTGTTGTTAATGTGTATGATGTTCTCTTAGTCCTGTTCCCTTTGCTCAGCATCAGTTCCTGTAATTCTCTCCATGCCTCTCTAGTTTTTTTTTTAATTGAATTGAGGGGATAGGGCGGTGAAAGCAGCTCACTCATCTCTTTGTTTTCCATCTGATGGTTCTAGGACATGATTCCTGTGAACATCTTCTCTCCAGCGGTCGATTTCTTGGAGAGAAAGTTTGGCAGCCTCACAGTTGTATGATGCACAAATATAAAGTCAGGTAAAGCTCTTGTTTTCACATGTTTTGCTTGTTTTCAAGGCAGAGGGTATAGAAGGAACAAGAATGCCTGTAGTGCCTGGTTCAGTTCTTGACTTTGAGGAAACTCTTATGACTTGTGGTCATTTGAGGCTGATGTTTCAAATGGACAGGACTCCAGGCCTTGGATGGTCACAGGCCCTCAGGTGATGCTCTAAGATCAGCCGTATGTTTATAGAGCAAAGGGCTGGAAGTAATCATCTCTTCCTTGTAGGTCAGCCCAAGGCCAGTATTCAGTTGGGTCTTTGTGAAGGTTTTCTAAAGTGGTGCTTTATGAACTTAATCTTTTTTAAAGAAAAGGTTGTTACTCTGAAATGCAGCTGCTCCTTTTGGGACATTCTGAGCCTGGACTTTGCTGATGAGACATCTGCTCTAAGGCTGCACCAAGAAGGAATAGCCTCAGGAGAGAGGAGGGTCAAATGGAGCAGCTCAAAGCTTCTGAGCTTACCAGTAATGGAATGGAGAGAGAGGAAGGATTTTTTTAATGTGGCATTTTAAAAATGTTGAGAGATAATTTCTGGGTAGTTTAATCATTTTATTAATAATGGCAGCATGTTTACTAATAAAATGATGGTCACTTGGCTGCCTTTTTTAAGACCAAAGACCCTTCATGTCTGTGGGCTCACAGTTTATATGCCCTTGGAAGAGCAGATATTCTTGAGGGTTATCAATTAATGAGAAAATAATAATATAATGAAAGACTGGGCTTAGGATATGTGACTTGGATCATTCAAATCTTAGTCAAAGAGACTTCTCAATTTCCATCTCCCCTCTCTGATAAAAAGGAGGATCCATATTTTCCCAGACCTGTCTGAGTAAACACAGTGAGCAGACATGCACCCATTAGTCTAAACTTAGAATTTCTTTTTCAGTGTTTGATTAGATCTCAGCCATACTGGCTGGGTATGTCTTTCAGATCCATTCCCCACCCTGGTTGATTTCTGGATGAGGAAGAAGAACAGGGGGACCTTGGTCCTAATTTAATTATTACTTATTCATACAAGAGAAATAATCACTTTTTTTCAAAAATTATCATTAAGTGGAAATGTTTTACAAGATATCACATGTGTAAACTATATCAAACTACCTACTATTTTCAGAAGAGGGGAGGGAAGAGAAAAATGTGGAACTAAAAATCTTGTAAAAATGAACTGCAAAAATTTTTATGATATATAACTGAGGAAAAAAGAAAAAATAATCATTAAATCCTTTTGTTACAGTGAAGCAAAGAACTGTCTCTTTGATAAACATATTGCATTCATTGGAGACTCCAGAATTCGTCAGCTATTTTATTCTTTTGTAAAAATAATTAATCCTCAATTCAAAGAAGAAGGAAATAAGGTAAGAGTGTATGTTTTTGGGAAACTAGTCAACTTAGGAAAGTTTTATCATACCCATATGATAAAACCCATATCATACTATTTTAGTGGTATGATAAATTATTCTTTTTGTGCTAAACCCAAAGAGCCAATCATTCAGGCAATCAGTAAACACTTCATAAGCACCTGCCATATGCTAGATAGCTAGGAGATTCAGTTGATAGAGCTTGGGTCTGGTGTCAGGAATATCAGAGTTCAAATCCAACCTCAGATATTCAGTAGCTGTGTGACCTTGGGCAAATCACTTGACCTCTGTTCACCTTAATCCACTGGGGAAGGAAATGGCAAACTCCTCTAATATCCTTGCCAAGGAGACAACTCAGACAGTATTAGTGTGATATGTTCAACAGGTTCACAAAGAATCAGATACAACTGAACTACAGTGTTGAGGTAGCAGAGAGAGGCAGAAGACAGTCCCTCCCCACAAGGAACTCCCAATCTAATCAGAGAGACAAAAGCAACAGCTGTATATAAAGCAAGCTATGTACATGATAAATAGAGGGGCTGCAGAAGGCGAGATTTGAATTGGAACTTAAAAGATGCCGTGCACATTGATAAGAGTGGTGGAGGAGTACCAGGGAGAATGCCTGGAGCTGAGAGATAACAGCCAGGAGACCAGGGTCAAGGAGCACATATCAGGGTTAAGACTGTAAGAAGAAGACTGGAAAGGTAGCAGGGAGCAATAAGGAGCCATTGGGGTTTTTGTAGTCTTCTAAGTGTGTGCATATGAGGGCCTGAAGCTGGGCTGTGGCGGCATCAGAAGAGAGAGGGGGATTTATTCAAGAGATACTGCAAATGGAAACTCAGCAGGCCTTGGCATCATTGACTTTGGGGGTGTGTGAAAGAGTAAGATGCCCAGGAGGACTCTGAGGGACTGGAAGGATGGGGGTGCCCAGGAAGGCAGGGAGGGTTTGGGGGAAAGATGATAAGTTCTATTTTGGACACTGGATGTGGGGCAGCTGGTGGTGTAGTGAATAGAGCACTGGCCCTGGAGTCCTAAATTCAAATCCAGCCTTGGACACTTAGCAATTACTTAGTGAGTCATTTAATCCCATTGCCTTGCAAAAATTAAAAAAAAAAGGTGCTACTGGATGTTCAGATAGAGGTGTCTTAAGAGAAAGTTGGAGACATAAAATTGGAGGTCAACAGGACAGGCAGAAGTTAGACTCATCAGCTTGTAGATGGTCACTGAATCCATGGATGCTCATGGGCTCATCAGGTAATAGTGGAGAGAGATGAGAATAGGGCTCAGGACAGGATCCCATGGGTCATTTATGGTCTGAGGGTGTGATCTGGAGGAGGATTCAGGCAAGGAGAGAGAAGGAACTGTCAGAGGTGGGAAGAGAAGAAGAGAGGGGGAGAGGGTGGCCTGAAAACATAAGAATGAAGGAATCCAGGAGGAAAGAGTAATCAGCCCTGTCAAGTGACCTCTAAGAGATCACCGGTGAGTTTGGAGAGGGCAATTTCAGTGGAACAGTTGTTAGAAACTGAACTGTAAAGGGTTGGGAAGAGAGTGAGAGGAGAAGAAATCGAGATTTCCCTCTTCCAAGGGGAGAAGAGAGATGGGAAGACTGAGGGAAGGGTTTTTGAGAAGGTTGAAGGAAACATGGGCATGTTTTCAGGCAATAGGGAAAGAGTCAGGAGAGGACAGATTGAAAATAGATTGGGGGGTTGAGGGGTATCAGGGAACAATCTGTTTGAGGCAGCAGGATAGAAGGGAGAAATCCCTTGTGTAGTTGGAAGGGTTGGCCTTGACTAGGATCATGGGAAACAGGTATGGGAGGAGGAAGGGACAGATTGACAGAATAAATAGAAGGTAGTTTGGAAGGGGAAGGTGTTTGAAAATTAGGACTCATAGAGAGGCTGCATCCCAAAGGACAGGCAAATGGGTGATCCTGTCCCTTGAAGGATACTCTTCTCTCATTTTGTGATACTGATTTCTTCATAGCTTTTCCTTAACCATGGGTGCTCCCAAATCTCTGTCCTAGGCCATTTTCTCTCTGTACTCTTACTCTGCTTCCTTCCCTCCATAATCCAACCAGTCTGGTCAGAGATCTGAGGAAGAGGCGATAGGGAAGGCATGGTCAGCTCAGAGGAGGAAAAAGGCATGGTCAACAATGACAGGCTGCAGAGAGGTCAAGAAGGTGACTCTTCAGTTGGGCAAGTAAAAGATTACTGGTAACTTTGCAGAGAACAGTTTCATTTGAATGATGAAGTTGGAAGAGAGTGAACCCTTGAAATTAGTGTTAGTGAAAGTGAGACAGAAGCAGATTTTTTTCCCTAGGATTTAGACTGGGAAATAGAAAAGAATTCCAGAATAATGACTTGAGGGGCAATTGATTCCAGTGAATGATTTTGAAGGATGGAGGAAGACTGTTGGGAAGGAACCTGTATATTGGAAAAAGGAATGATTAAGGGGCTAATCTACTGAAGGAGATGGCAGATGGGTGGGTCTCAACAGAAGGAAATGGCAAACTGCTCTGTCAAGATCCATAAAGAATCAGATTGAACAATAAAAGGACTGTCCTGACCAGGGATTAGAACCCTGCCCCCAAGCCCTTGGTGGCTTGCAAAGACCACATGGATGGCACCTGATCACTATTTTATCTGTCTTCTTGTGACATTGGGTGTGTGGACATTAAAGCTTTCTTGGATTTGGGTATGATTTAGGACAATGAGAAGGAAGAAGATTCAAGGCTCAAGAAGAGGTTTTTCAGGGAGAAAATATTAATGTAGGTGTTAATAAAGTTCGCCAAGGTAAAGAAAGACCTCATTTCTTCCTACATGTAAACCTCAAAGTTACAGCGACCTCCCAAGAGGAGCCTCTTCAGACCAACCCCCTCTCAGTCTCCCTGGGTTTATTTGGATCTGCGTGGTTGTGTTTCTCCAGGAGAATGTCACCTTCTATTCCAGAGTTGTCTTGATAAAATCTTTTGGTTTTATACCAGATGTTTCCCATGGAACAAAGGGAAGCTGGGAAGCAGAAGCCGCTCTCAGGCTAGGGTTTGCAGTGTTCTGTTCTCTCAGGCCCCCACTTCTTCACCAAGGACAAGGAATGTGTGAGATCATTGGTTTCCCCAAATCTGGAATCCAAGGGATTGGAATTTGTTGAGTATGAGGTTCATAGTTATGGAACATTTGGTTTGTCTCATTTTGCCCCTTCTGTATTCACTGGGTCTAACTCTTCTTATGGGATAGTAGTAGAGTCCTCCCATGGCACCCTGGGTTGGATTGGATGTTGCTTAAGTGAAGTTGTCCTCAGAGTTCTCAAGTCTGATGTGGGGGTCCATTCTGGATCCATCCTGAGAATTTGCCTGCCTTCTTCAGATCTCCCCAGGGAGACAGTGTTCCTCTGGACTATAAAGGCTTGTGTGCATGGACCCACTATAAATGAGAGGGAATGGGAAGGTTATTTGGGGTCATCCAGGCTCTTCCAAATAAAATAACCCCCCCCAAAAAAGTAGATGAATGAGAAATTCATATTTTATTTAAAGTTTTTCATATTAAAACTTTAACATTTTTTTTCTTTCCTCCCTTTCTCCCTTTTGCTTCCTTTGATAGCATGAAAACATTCCTTTTGAAGACAAAATTTCATCAGTTAAAGTGGTGAGTTAATCACTAAAATGTCATCTTTTAGAATTGCCAGTGTTGGTGCTTTGGCAGGATAAAAACAATATAAGGACAGAATAAATGTGGGTTATTTGTAACTTGTGAGTTACTTTGTGGACAGAGTGAGGTCAGATCTTTAAGAGACCATCTGATCTTTATCAAAGTAGAAACTGAGACAGAGAAATGAAGTTCCTTTAATCTGTCATCCTCACCACATCCCACCT
Organism: Macrotis lagotis; assembly: GCF_037893015.1. Classification (NCBI taxonomy): domain Eukaryota; kingdom Metazoa; phylum Chordata; class Mammalia; order Peramelemorphia; family Peramelidae; genus Macrotis; species Macrotis lagotis. The sequence goes on from NC_133664.1 coordinate 261,611, forward strand.
GTATGGATTAACTCCTGAGAGCCACTCTAGCCCTAACCTGGGGGTCCGGGGAAGTGCCTGGAAGGCAGGGGATGTCCATTGTTTGACATAAAGACAGAGCTCTCCAAGCTCATATCTCTGATTGGAGACCTGTGACTGGTGTGCAGAGATGCCCAATGACTGGCTTGGACAGCTTCCCTCCCCTGGGTGAGGCATGGCCAGGCCAGTGATGGCTCAGGTGTGCTTTGTTTCTCTTAGGATTTCCTGTGGCATCCAGAAGTGAATGCTTCCATGAAGCAGTGTGTCAAACTGTGGACTGAGGTCAGTATTTAGGGGTTCAGTCAGACTCCCAGGAATTGCCTGGAGCTCCTCTTGGCAGAGATGGCCATGGGCTGCTTTTGCTGGCCTCTCAGGCACGCTACCATGGGATGACCCAGCCAGGGCCCTGCCTGTCAGAGGCCAGTGCATTTCCTTGATTAATAAGGAAGGCCCTGAGCCTCAGGATGAAATGAGTCCTCAGAAAACTTCCTATGTTCCCTTTGTCCTCACCAGCTTACCTCACAGGTCTCTCTCATGGCCCTTGGAGAGGACAGGGTGATAAATGGACTCTCTCTAACTGTGCTTCCTACCATGGAGTAGGAGCTTCATACATACTGGTTAAATTTGAATGTTCCCTCTTTAGGAGCCTGTTGGAAAGCCTCACATCATTGTAGCCGGAGCTGCCACGGTGAGCAGTTGTCGCTATTCTCTGTTGGTTTCTGCCCCAGTCAAGATTCCAGAGAGGGGGACTGTCAGATCCTTCATCAAATCCAAGTCACTCTTGTAATTCAGGCACCTGAGTGACTTGTGGGAGGCCCTCTCTTGTCCTATATTTGTCTTGTCCCTTTGTTCTATCCATGGGGTGTCTGCCTTCTGAGTCCCTTCAGACAATGGAGGAATCAATAAGGGGACAGTCAGTGGGGGCACTTCTTTCCTCACTGCCAGTGGATTAAAATGCAGCTATTTTTGGCTTCATCTTTTTAGTGGTCCATAAAGACCCACAATGGCAGTGATGAGGCCCTCGCCCAGTATAAGACCAACATCACGTCTCTTGCACCACTTTTAGAGAAATTAGCCAAGACTAGTGATGTTTATTGGGTCTTACAAGGTAAGGAACTCATTTCCTTGATAAATGTCACTGGTCTATTTTGAATGATTATTATCCTTTTGAGAGGAATCCTGTTTCTTTATGAAAATGAATATTGGAATGAGCTCACCCCTCAGGTAATTCTTCAAAGCCAGAGATGGCAGCTTATAGGCAGGGCAACAGCCTGATAAATCTCTGTATGAGCCAACAGGGAGACCCTTACTTGCCTTTGTTGGGGAAGCTCTGGATGTGCCTCTATTTGTAATTGAGTGCTTTAACTGTGTGATAATAGACTCTGGGTGGGGGCAGGGGGTGTCCCCATCAGATGGGCAGAAGCCAGAGTCTTGGATTTAATCGAGAGTGGCCATACCCCAAAGGGATACATACCCACTAGAACAGCTCAGTCCTAAGGAAGGGAAGCCCCCCACCTCTTCTTAGAGACAGTTTTCACTCTTGAGGAGATCTTAGGCATCCCCAGCAAGGCTCTAATGCCACCCAGATACTCCAAGATGGTTCTGTTCCCCCAGAATCTTCTTTTCTCTAAGAAGATAGTTTAAGGAAGAAGAGGGAGCCAGTTTGGCAGAATGTATTAGAAACCCTCTCCCTAGGAACCCTCAAAAATGACTTGTTTGCTGTATAGATCCTGTTTATGAAGACCTGCTTAGTGAAAACAGGCGGATGATCACCAATGAGAAGATCAATGCCTACAATGAAGCTGCCATCAGCGTCCTCAATGGCAGCGCCAAGAACACCAAGTCCAGGGTCAGAGTGTTCCGCGTTTCCCAGCTCATTGCACAAGAAACCATCATGGAGTCGGTGGACGGTCTCCATCTTCCGGAGTCAAGCCGAGAAACAGTAAGAACACAGTGACCTCCGGTGGTCAGCGCTGGAAGGGCCCTCCTAGAAGTGCTGTGCCCCAGAGCACCTGGCTGGGAGCTCGCTGGTCCTCCTGGAGTGGTCTCTGCCCTGCCTGTCAGCCCCAGGCTGAGTGTGTGTCTGTGTCTGTATCCTGGGGCTTTGTCCATTGACCTGTGGGGACTGCCCCTCGGGAGGGAGTCTTGCTGTTGATGACTTAAGTTTTTCACATTCCCCGGGAGCTGGTGGGAGGGGACAGTGGGGTCCCTGAAAGAAGAGGTAGGGACCCTGAGGAGCCGCTCTCAGCCTCATGGGAGGGGGGGAGTCCTGACCCACTGCCTGGATTTCAGCTGCTTTACAGCTCACATTCTGTCTTTGAAGCCACATGTGTTGGGAGGGACTAGAGGTGGCCTTTGGGCTCAGCCTGGGGCAAGCAAGGTTGGGACTGGGATGGAGGTCAAGCATTTGACCTCATTTAAAATCGATGGCGAGTCCTTGACCAGGGTCAGCTCCTGTGTTGCGCACCACATCCCTGGGTGGTGGGTGCTCTTATTCCTCGTGGTTACAGATGAGGAAACTGAGGCTGAGAACTGCTTTGTGTCTGAGCCTGGCCTCTGAGGGATGACTAGGTGGTTCATCCATCCAGTCCATGCTCCTGCCACCCTTTCCCTTTCTTGGGCACACTCACCTGGCCCAGAAGGCTTCAGTCTGCATCCTGCCACACAGACCCTTGGCACCTCAGTTTTCTCCTCTGTTAGTGGGGCCACAGTGAGCCAGTTGGGATAGCAACAGGCTCCCCTTCCACCCTGGTGTCTGGGCCCTCGGTGACCCACCCCATCTCCTCCGGCAGAGTGCCATGATTCTCATGAACGTGTGCTGCAACAAGGTGGTGAGGCCCATCGATGGCTCCTGCTGCCAGCCCCCCGCGGCACCTACGCTCACTCAGAAGCTGGCGGCCAGCTTCTTCGGCCTGTCCATCGCGGGCTGCTTGGTCCTGCACCTTGTGCATCGCCACGGTCACCGGAGGAGCCGGCCGTGTCTTGATGTGGAGGCAGGGGAGGAGAAGAAGGTGGCCCCTGTGCCCCCTGCCTGTCCCTCCGAAGTGGTCCTGCAGTCATGCTGCAAACTGGGGCTGATCATGACCTATTTCTACCTGTGCGACCGGGCAGATCTGTTTATGAAGGAGAACAAGTTCTACACACACTCCTCCTTCTTCACACCCATCATCTACATCCTGGTTCTAGGAGTGTTTTATAATGAAAATACCAAAGAGGTAGGGGAGGCACCAGGACCCCCCTCAGGGGAAGGGGGACTGAAGGCATGTCAGCCCTGGGGCAGGGGAGGCCCTGGGAACAGTCTGGCTCCTTTAGCTTCCCGGGCCCTGGGTCTGAGAACTTGAAGGGGACCCTGACTCCAGGGTTTGGTTGGGGGGGCCTTGAGTGAATAAATGTGGGAGATGCTGCACATTACCCTGGGGACCTAGCCAGGCCTGCTCTCAAGAGGGCTGATACTTGTGTTCCAGAGTCTGACTTGGCTCCTCCTGGTAGCCCAGGACCTGACCCGTGTCTTCTTGGGGCTTACCCTCTTAACAAGGGCTGACCCAGGGAATGAAGCTGAGGTCCTGGGCCCCAAAGACTTCAGTCCAATTCCTCTCCTGCTGGGGCATTTCACTGGGTGTGTTTTTCCAAGCATGGGCCACTGAATAGGGAGTGGGATTGGGGGATTGGGGGGGGTACCAGTTTTCCCATTCCCCACCCTTCTGGTAACCAGGGATTGCCTCTGTCCTGCCCACAGACCAAGGTGTTGAACCGGGAGCAGACGGAGGAATGGAAGGGCTGGATGCAGCTTGTCATTCTCATCTACCACATCTCCGGGGCCAGCACTGTAAGCATGCCAGCTGCTGTGGGGATTTTCTGGTGATTGGGGTTCCAGGGTGGTTTCTGGGGAGAGCCCTCTCCTTGTGGCCCCATCAAACCACACTGGAAAGTTAAGGAAATGAACCAGTACTGCAATCCCAATTGAGAAATGCTTCCTTGGGCAGGCAATCTGTATCTGCCTCTCTCCAGGAGAGGCTGAAGCTGTTCTTTAGCTCTTCTTTGTGCATGCAGTAGGTGCTTCATATGTGCTTGTTGGATCACAATGAGTATTGATCCTGCTGAGCAGCTCAAGAAGCTGTGTAGGCTGAACTTAATGATCAGGAGGTAGAATTAGAAACTAAAGTCAGGGGTCAGATTTGAATTCACTTAGAATTCTGAAACTAATTGGATAGTTACCTACATGTATATGTGATAGCAACTGTAAATATTTCGGGGACTAGATGTTTGGAGAGAGATGGGGTAGGGGATGGGCCTCTGAGCTGAAATGTCCCATGCACCTGCTGTGTCCACCACAGGAGCTGCCCCGAGGCCTTGCCCCACCGTCCAGACTACTTGGTCCAAGATGAGATGTGCTAGGCATCACAGTGGGAAATAGAGAGGATGGGAAATTTCTGCTTCAGTTCCTTGATGTCCCTCTTGTCACAGAGCCCTCTTGGTCCCGCTACAACCCTGGGAGGCCTTAGACCCATTCGACAGATAAGGAGACTCATCTGCTTAGGGCTACATGGTCACCTGTTGGGAAAGGTGTTGAAAGGCTGCCTCCTCTTGTCCATTGCCCACTCCACCCAGGGTGAGGGGGCCAGGTGAAGAATTCCAACTCCAGCTGGTTCAAGTCTTTAATAAACTTGATGCTCTATCTCTTCAGTAAGTCCAGCCTTGTGAAGATGAGATTTCATTTGTTGTGTTAGAATTGGGAATATCAGGGAAGAGTTGGAAAAATCTTCTAGTTGTAAAAAGACATTTGTCTTGAAGTTTGTAAGTTTGTAAGGACTGCTTAAATGCCAGGCCATGTTTCTCTAATGAATCTGTGACCTCAATTTGGGAGGACTTCCAATAATCATTGTGTGTGGTTCTTGCTCTTCCCACATTGTCACACCATCACCAGGGTGCTAATCTCCCTTTCTGGCCATTGACCCTCCAGTACCTGCTGCTCTCACCCCATGCCCAGTCCCCCTTCTCTTTGGGTCACACATCTCCTGGAGCCCTTTCCTAGTCTTATTTTGGAGGCCTCTTTCCATCACCCATCCTCCTAGGGATGCTTCTCTTCTGCACCTGGCAAGATTGAAAGGTGGGGTCCTGGCCAGGTCGGCTCTTTTGTTGTCCACTTTGGGTTATAGTCACCTTCTTCCTTGGTTTGTAGTTTCCTGAGGAGCTGAACAGGTTGGACTCCTGTGTGATCACAGGGTCACCTGCTACAAGTAGGGCATGGAGTAGCACGGGCTTTTGCTGTTGGATGATGGGGATGCATGGAGGGAGTTCTATCCCACCAGGTTGAACTCTTTGAAGACTAATAGGGAGGAAGCACTGTGGACTCCCATGCTCTCTACAGTGTTTAATCCATGTGAAGATTTTTGCTCCCTGGTCACAAAAGGCCTTTCCAGAAGTGGTGTTGTTAGGGGTGGCTAGGTGGCACAGTGGATAGAGCACCAGCCCTGGAGTCAAGAGTACCTGAGTTCAAATTCGGCCTCAGACACTTAATAATTATCTAGCTGTGTGGCCTTGGGCAAGCCACTTAACCCCATTGTCTTGCAAATAAATAAATAAATGAATGAATGAATGAATAAAACAGAAGTGGTGTTGTCTCCAGGGTGGGTCTCCTCTTTCTGTACTTACTCCAGACAGGCTGATTTCCCCATCTTTGTTCTTGAGGTCCCAGGAGATGCCAGACTTCTGTGTAATCTGCATGTAGTGGACCTTTTCTCCCCATCTTCATCTTGTCTCCTTTTGCCTGGAAGTCTCTTAAGGTTTTTTGTGTCTGAGGGGTGGATTGGGAGGGTCTTCTCCAGTGGCTCATGGGATTTCCCAGACATTTCCACCTCAGCCACTGGTTTTCATGGCTATCTTTTTGTCCATTTATGTTTATAAGTACTGTTTAAGACCAGACTTTCCATGAAATGTTTCCTTTGCCTTTGGGCTCTGCCTCCTTTCACAGAACTGCCTCCCTTTTCCTTTTTGGAGTCCATGAAGTGCCTTTCTCTCTTCCTTACTCCTGGGGCTTCCTATGATTCTGGTGCTGTTTAGATCAAGCAGGTCAAGATAGGCATGACCCAGCACCTGCCAGAGTGCATTCACCCATGCATGACAGCCATACATGGATCAAGGGTCTTTCCCTTGGCCATGGAGAGAGTCAGAACGCTTTGTAACATCTCCACAGTCACTGTGGAGGCAGAAGGGGCCACCCAGGAGGGATGGATTTTGTGTTTCTCTTGGTTTCCTTGGTTGTTAAAATCCCAGGCAGGCTGTGGGCTAAGGATAGACCCCAGCCCACTTAAACAATAGGCTTGGTCACTTTCCAGGAAGCAGGAGTTTGGATTCCTGTCTCCATTCTCTGACTCAAACCCAGAACTTTTGTCCATCCTAAGACAGGAAGAACTGTCATCTTTAGTGCATGTGGCTCCTGCTCCTATCCTTGGAAGTTCTCAGCCCCTTCTCTGCAGCCCCTTCAGTCATGGGCTCCATTCCCATGCAACCTTTGTAAGATGGTTGCTTGGATCTCAAAAGGAATTTCCACTTGAAAACAAAGGCACTGATTGTGGTGAGGCTCTTGGGCTGTCCTCCAGAAGCCTGTTGAATCCATAGTTACCTATGCTTAGTTCGATGTAGCCTAACACACTTGAATAGCTCATTTTCTTTGGGAAAATAGATTCAGAGTTCCTTTTGGGTTGCTAGAAATCCTCATCCCCTGGTGTAGTCTTGGCAGGAGAATACTGGGACTCTGAAGACTCCCTGGCTTCCATGGCTTGGAATGGGTGCCCCTGTCAGGTCAGAGGAGGGGGCAGGGAGAGCACTGAATTGCATCCCCCCACAATCCCATCTACTCTAGACCAGAAGTGGGACCTTCCCTTTGAACCAAGTCATCTTCTCATAGGTGTAGCTTTCCGTCCATCAAATCTTTAATAAATGTTGAATGATGTCATCCAAGTAGGGTGATGAACAGGAAGGGTGTACAGACTTTGTAGGGTTAGAGAGGGGGAGATGGGCCCTCTAGGAAGGAGTGGGGGCTAGCTGCCCCCTGTCACAGAGTCCAAGGGGTGCCAGAGTGGGCGAGTCATGATCCCTGAGGCTGGGCCCTTTCTCCTTTGAAATGGGGGGACCCTCCCTACACTTTGGGTGAATTGCTTGTGTGCCTACTGATGTCACCTTTGAGTTTCTGTCCAACCCTAACCACCCAATTTAATGCGTTTTTTTTGCCAACAGTTTTTGCCTGTGTATATGCACATTAGGGTTCTGGTTGCTGCATATCTATTTCAAACAGGTTACGGGCACTTCTCATACTTTTGGATCAAAGGAGACTTTGGAATCCACCGAGTATGTCAGGTAGGAAACAAATAGACAGACTAGTGAATGAAGGAGTAAGCAAAAGAGGGTAGATGGACCAATGGATGGATGGATGACTTCTATGGCCTCTCCCTCTGACTAGTTGTGGGCCTTTGGGTGGAAGATCTGAGCCTCTCCTGGCGCCTGCAGTTAGAAACTAACTGTGCCTACCAGCCTAGCAGGGGACAGAAACTAACTGTTCCTACCAGCCTAGCAGGATCCCCTGAAGAATTTGTAGAGGGTACAAAGTTTGTGCCATCTTCCCAACCATGGTCCTGTGATGGGGTGGGAGTGGAGTGGAGACTGTAAATTTTTTATGCTGTAAATTTGACTTGTGAAGCCAATAAAGATTTTTAGACCTGAGTTCAAATGTAGCCCCAGATACTCAGTAGCTGTGTGACCTTGGGCAAGTCTCTTCACTCTGCTTCAGTTTTCTCATCTGTAGAATAAGTGTAGAAAGAAATGACAAACTATTTAGAATCTTTGTCAAAAAAAAACCTAATTGGGGTCACTATGAGTTGGGCATAATTGAAATGACCAAATAACAACAACAAAAAATTTTTTTTTTCTCCCTTCTCTCCTCTTACCCATTGGGAGGGGGAAAAAGCCAAATATACATAAGTATATGTACATCTAAATAGCTTATAGGCATATAAAAATGTGAAGCAGTGTATGTCTGTACAAAAATCTGCTATTTTAGTCCTAAATAGCTTTTTTGAATTTAAATCCTCCAGAAAAAATGACTTCAGACTGAACTGAAGCTAATTCTTCTCTTTCTGCTCTGCTCCCATTCCCTTTGCACCAGGTATTATTCCGTCTCAATTTCCTGGTCGTGGTGTTATGCATCGTAATGGATCGGCCTTACCAATTCTACTACTTTGTTCCTTTGGTCACTGTGTGGTTCTTGGTCATCTATGTCACCCTGGCTTTGTGGCCGCAGATCACCCAGAAGAAAGCGAATGGTAAATCAACACTTCTTGACTTTGGCTGCTATTGCAGGGAGGGAAAGGAAGGAGCATAGGAGGGAGAAGAAGGGAAGGAAGGAGGGGAAGCAGAGGGGAGAATGAAGAAGTGAGGATGCGAGGATTCAGGTTTCCCATTTATCTGAGGCTCTTGGCAGGAGGGTGGGGGTCAATATAGTAGAGTAGTGGACTCCAACTAGCAAAGGCACCAAATCAGTCATCTTTCCTGTCCAAGTTGACTTTAGGGAGGCAGAGAGGGGTGACTAGCACACTGGGCCTGGAGTCAGGAAGACCTGAGTTCATATCCTATCTCAGACACTAATTAGCTGGGTGACACTGGACAAGTTACTTCACCTCTGCTTCATTTTTCCTGCCTGTAAAATGTGAATCATAATAGAACTTCCCTCCAAAGGTTGCTGTGAGGATCCAGGGAGATTATGATAGTAAATTATAGGTATAGACCAGTTGTCTGGTACCTAGTTGGCACCTTATAAATGGTAGCTACCAGGAACTGCCAAACCCCAGAACATTCCAGTGCAGGGAGGGCCTGTACCAGAACACAGAGAGGCTCCAAATCTAGCCCAGAGGGGCCCTATCTAGAATTCCTAGAAGCAATATAGGAATATGTTTTAAAATTTTTTATAAATTTAATAAGAACACTCAAGGGGGAAAAAAATGGGAAAGCAGTGAAAGCAATATAAAAAGAAGTTGGAAAAGGCCCCAGAGGTACCAAAACTACCCCCAGCAGCAAACTCCTTGAAGATCAGAATGGACCAAATTAGAAATCAATGATTCCATGAGACAAGAAGTAATAAAACAAAGTCAAAAGACTAAAAAAAAAAAATGTAAGGCATCTCATAGCAAAAACAAGTAAGCTGGATCAAGGAGAAAAAAGTGTAAGAATTGTTAGACTACCTGAAAGCTATGACACAATAAAAAGAGAACCCAGAAATCCTATTTGAAGAAACCACAAAAACTGCCAAAATCTCTTAAAACCATAGGGCAAAGTGGAAATAGTAGAAATTCACTGGTCACCTCCTGAAACTCCAAAAAGAACTCCCAGGAACATCACATTCACAAAATCTAGAACGTCTAGATCAAAGAAAAAAACCTCACTGTAAGTGAGAAAGAATTGGAGTCCCAAGGATGCCCAGGCAGGACCACACAAGAGTTAGCAGTTACTCTTTTAAAGGAGAGAACTTGGAGCACATTATTCAGAAGGTAGGGCACATGGGCTTACAGACAAGAATGACTTTCCCAGCAAGACATGAGTAAAATCCCACTGGAGGGAACCAGGATTTTTAAATAAAATAGATGGCTTCCAAGCCTTCCTGATCTGAACATCCAAGCCATGAAACACAAACCCAGGACTCGAGTAACATTTAGAGATCAATGGGGCAGAAGACCCCAAGGAGCTGCAGAAAGGGAAACTGCTTACCTTCTCATTTGGGAGAGAGGATGCATGTCACCCTCTGACCTTGTCATCCTCAGGGGACCTTGGAAGGTACTGTAATGTCTTGCTCTCAAGAGAAGAATGGAAAGGGAAATTTATTTTTAAAAAAGGAACAGGGTCATACTTCTTTTTTTTAGGGTTTTTTTTTTGGGGGGGAAGGCAAATGGGGTTAAGTGGCTTGTAATTATTAAGTGTCTGAGGTCAGATTTGAACTCAGGTACTCCTGACTTAAGGGCCAGTGCTCTATCCATTGGGCCACCTAGCTTCCCATAGCAGGGCCATACTTGAACCTCATTCTCATCTGGATTAGTCAAAGGAAGGATGAGTACATTTTCTTAACCCAGGGCTGAGCACAATGACTGGCCCATGTTATTTTTGACTAATCACACTGTTGGGTGCAGAAATGCATTTCATTGAGTAGGGGAATTGGAGAGAAAAAGGAAAAGAGAGAGGAAAGAATAAGAGGAAGAATAGGGGAGAAATTTGTCCTAAGCAAAACAACTGTAGGTTAGGAGATTAAAGAAATATTGATAGCAGCACTTTTTGTGGTGACCAGGGCGGGTGGAACTCCCCATCAATCAGGGAAGGGTCAAACATGGTGCAGTAGAAGAATGTAATGGAAATACTGTTGTGCCATAAGAACCGGGGATGGTTTCATAGAAACCTGGAAAGATGTGCAGGGGCTAATGTAGAACCAGACAGACAGTTCTCACAGTGTCAACAGTATTTTAAAAAGCTTGGGACCTGACCAGAAGAAGGGCCCTGGCATGACTGAAGCAGGACTTTGGGGGTTTTGTTTTCTTTTTCTTTTGTTTCCAGAGGGAGGGCCAGAGAGAGGCAGGAGGGGAGAGGAGGTGGATTGGTTTAGTTGGAAAAAATAAAATTTCATTTAAAAATTATTCATTTCATTTGTGAATATTAGATATAGGCTTGTTTTAAAATTTAATGATTTCATTACCCTCCCTTCTTTGTAGAGGTGACGGCCATTGCATGGAGCATTCTATGTGCTGTCAGACCCAGTTGTGTTGTGTAACCGTGTTCTTTTTTTCATTTTGAAATTCTTTGTTATAAGGGTCGTGGCTCTCTGGGAAGGGAGGGGAGCAATATGGAAATTGTGACCAAAAAACAAGCTACAAATAATTATTTTTTAGGTTTTTTTTTTTTTTGCAAGGCAAATGGGGTTAAGTGGCTTGCTCAAGGCCACACAGCTAGGTAATTGTTAAGTGTCTGAGACCGGATTTGAACCCAGGTACTCCTGACTCCAGGGCCAGTGCTTTATCCACTATGCCACCTAGCCACCCCTACAAATACTTTTTAAAAAATTAAATGAATTTAAGATTTTTTTAAAAGTTATAAGACAATATTTCAATGAGATGGCTGCCCACACAAAATGCCTGAATTTTGAGCTGAAGAGAGATCTCAGACAGGCTGAGGTCCATGACCTTTGACTGCTCAAATAGCAGAGGTGGCTCAGAGGATGACCAGGCTGTGCTGGAATCTGTAGAAAATAGTGTCCATTGTTTCTGTTTCTATAGAAAAAGTTGTTCCCTAATTCAGAAAATATCTTGTCTCACAGGAAGTTGCTTCTGGCATTTGGGCTTGCTACTGAAGCTGGCTTTCTTGCTCATCTGCATCTGCTTTCTGGCCTATTCTCAGGTTTGTATCCTCTACTTCTCTTTCAGCCTGGCTGCACCGGGATCACCCTGGGTGCATGACCCCAGAAAAAGTGCAGTTGGTGATGGTGCTCGCTGTCAGTGGGATTTGGGGATTAGTTTTTAAAAAATAATGTTGATGTCCTAAGAATCTCTTTTAGTGGTGGCTTTTAATGAGGTTTGGGACGATTCTGATACTAGAAGCTTTGAGGTTATCATTTAACCTGTGGTTTTTGGTCCTAAAGCCTCCTTGAATTTCCCAGCTTCTAGGATGAGTAACTCTCATTGTTGGAAAGAGCTACTCTTTTCCCATGCTGGGCCATAACTGGTGAAACTACAGAAAAGGTTGCCCTGCATATAAAAGGATTAGGATCTCTTCATCTGGTAGGGCCCTGCAGACCCCAGGAATTCAGACCTTTGAGACTCAGGGATCCCAGTGACTGTGTCCACTGACCTTTGTATGTAGAGGGACTTGGGTCAGATGAATCTCTGGCTCTGGCCCATGCCGAGAGGGCATCTTGGCAGTGCCCAAGCCCTACCAGTGAGGGTGGTCATGATGAAGTCACACAGTGTTTTGTGGTACAACTGTAGCCTGTTTACAGAGTCTGGGATAGTCTCTGCATCCCTGAGAAATATCCATCAGGTTCTTCAGCATTGAGAGGGAGGGAGGTTAAAGAGGAGACACAAGTGTGTCTGGTATAAATGGGGTGTGGGATGTCAACCTGGGGAAGCTGCCCCTAACCATGCTAACCACAACCCTGGACAGTCAAATGAGAGAAGGTACCCATGAAGTGAATGTTTCCCCTGGCCCAGGCCACTGTCCTGCCCTTTCTAGTTCCCCTGCACTCACTTCTCTTTGAAGACTGGCTTCAGACCCCCTCCTTCTCTCCAAATTGTTCAGCCCAGTGACCTCTTCTCAGTTCTCATTCTTCTTGACCTCAACACCATTGGATGCTGCTCACCACCCTCACTTCTCTGGATTTTAGGGACCCCTGCAGCTTTGTCCAAGCATTTGCCTTCTTTCAGGCAGGCTACGATGAATCTCCTTGCTCCTCTCTTTTCATCACCTCCTGTAGCTGTTGTCATCCTCAGGGGTGATGCAGCTTTGGATGCAGCCCTGGATGCCCCTGGGGACTAGAGCTGAACCTCCAGGTTCTTAGTCATCCAGTGTCCATGACTCTTCTCTGTCTTCTCATCACTTGCTTCCTCAGTCATCCAGATGTACTCCATGCTGTTCTGGAAGGCCCCCAGACAAGCCCCTCTTTCTGAGTTTGTTTTCTCATCCCTCCCTTTCTCCAACTCAGCTAATCTTACTGCTACTTTTTGGAGGTCTAGGGCCAGACCCATTGCTGGTCTGCAGAGGCTTTGAGCTGCTCTTTCTGGGCAGAGCTGGTCACCCCTGATTTGGGAGCCTGGTGGTCCCTGTCTTGGTGCTGGCTTCATCCATCTCCCCAGCATCAGGAATTTCCAGGCCTGAAAGTCCCTCTCTCCAGCTGCTAGGGCCTTCCCTGGTTGGCTCCTCGAGGAGGCACAGTAGTTCCTTTGCTGTTGCAGCAAACTTCCTTAGGTTCAGTCTTAACTCTACCCTTGTTGGATGAAAAAGGAATTCAGAAGGGTTCAGAGAGTGGGCTATCTTATGGGAGGCCCCACAGCATCAGTGTCATCATGACGATCCATCCCAGAAGATGCCAGAATGTGATCACTGACCCCATGGCTGGATGCTGCTTGATGGCCTCTCTGTATTTGTTTTTTTCAGGGGGCATTTGAGAAGATATTTTCTCTTTGGCCATTGTCCAAGTGTTTCGAATTGAATGGAAATGTCTACGAGTGGTGGTTCCGGTGGAAATTAGACCGTTATGTATGTAATCACTTGAACTTGGGACCTTCCTGACATCTCTACTCCCTTTGGACTTTTTTTTTTTTCAAGAGGGTCATTGGGACTGCATTCTGGGTTAGGTTGAGACAGGGACCAGTGTAAATTTGTTCAGGAGGGGAGGGCGTTGCAGTCCAAGGGACCTGGTGACCCAACTGTAGAAGGGGCCTGGTGCCTCTGACCTTTTGCTTCTTGTCAAGATGACCTTTCCATGATTGCCATGGGGTTAGTGAGTTCCTGGACCCTGAAAGGTTTGGGGCTGAGGTTGAACAGTCATTGTTCAGATAGACAATGACTGGAAAGGATTCGCCAACTCAGAGATTCTCTGGTCCTACTAGAGATGAGTGAGAAGAGTGGGTGTGGCCTGGAAGAAGGAGATGTACCTCTTGAGGTGAGGATCTGAGAAGGCAAGGCAGGCGATGCCTCTGATGCTGTTAGGTTGGGGCTAAAGGTCTCCTTTTTAAGGGCCAGCCATCTTGCTCCTTGATGGAGAGTAAGAAGGGGATGGGCAGCCCCAAGCCAAGGCAGATTAGAAAAGGGGTGCAATGCACTCCTGTCCCCACCGTGACACCCATCAGGACAATTCAGCTGTGTGCCTTCCCTCTGCAGGTCGTGTTCCATGGGATGTTGTTTGCATTTATTTACCTGGTCTTGCAGAAGCGCCAGGTGCTTTCAGAGGGGAAAGGGGAGCCCCTGCTCTCCAACAGGATGTCCAATGTACTCCTGTTCGTTTCGGTGGTCTGTTTCTTGGTGAGTTCCCCAACACCACCAGCGATGCCTTTGGTTTGGGGTGGAGAGGGAGCTGCCCCTCTGCAAATGGGCAGAACTCAGCAACAGAGATAGCCAGGAGGAGGAGGTGGGGAAGGAGCAGGGGGGAGGGGGTCTCCAGTGGGGCCTTCTCTAGCCAGTTCACCTGTTCTCAGGCCTCTGTTTTGACATGGTGCCTGAGCAGTCTGGTGGGGCGGGGTCTTGCGCAGGCTGATTCCTGTGGCCCTTCCCTTCTAGACCTATTCCATCTGGGCCAGCAGCTGTAAGACCAAAGCCGAGTGCAACGAGCTCCATCCCACAGTGTCGTTCATCCAGGTAGGGGCCCTGGTGTGCAGGGGAGGCTTCCAGCCCTGAAGAACTTGGCTGCTCAGTGGGCTTTTCTCTGGCTTTTCCATAGATTCTAGCTTTCATTCTCATCAGAAACGTCCCAGGATGCATCCGCTCAGTGTACAGTTCATTTTTCGCTTGGTTTGGGAAAATCTCCTTAGAGGTGAGTTGATTGTCTCGCTGTGTCAGTTGGCCAGTTCCTCTTCTGCCCCTGGTCTTAGCCCTCTGTAGGACCCTTAGCTGACCACTGGTTCCTACCAACCAACCTCTTGGGCCTCCCTCTGCTTCCTGGGAAGTCTGGCCTGCCCAGTCCCTCTCTCAGCTGACCTTCCAGGCTTCTCAGAGCTCCAGACCTCCCTGTCCACCAAGGGAAGGAGCCTTCTGCGGTGCAGCCTGTGTCCATTCTGGACTGGTTCCCGCTGCTCACCTAGCTCCTGTGTTGGCTTCTTTGCCTCATCCTCGGGCCTTCCCTCCACAGTTTCTCCTTCCAGCCTTATCTCCTTCACTCCCACTCTCTGGATTCCTGCCCACCTTCACACATTGGCCCACCCTGCTTTTTGGTTTGGGGTGTTTTTTCTTTTTTTTTTTCATGCTCTAATTCATACAAGTTATTAAGGTTGTTTTTCCCATTCCCCTATTAAGGAGACTACAAGCTTCCAGTGGGCAGTGCCTGGTCTTGTGAGTCTGGCTGCCTAGAGGGAAGAGGGTGGTGGAAAGAACCTTAGAGGCCTCTGCAGAGCTACCCCAGGCACTGTGAGGAAGGATTTGCATCCATGGTTCCCAGACTCCAAGACTGGGGTGGAGGGGGATCATCAGATGTCCCATTAGATGCTCACCAGGGGTTTAAAGTGGCTGCTGACAGTGGTGAAGATTTTTAGAATTTAGAAGATTGGGTCTAAGGGTTGAAATGAAAAAAAAAAACCTTCCCATCCCAGGTTGAGATGTGTGCTGCACATGCTGCATGTCTGTGGCATGCTTGTGTTCATGTGCTTGTTCCTGAACCCCACCTGAATGCATCATTACCCAGACTTGGGGAGTGGCATCTGGTGGAGGACGCGATCCTTTGGGGAGCTTCCTAAGGTCTCCGAGGGACTCCAAGGTCTGATGCATCTGGATTTTTAGACTAATCTGAGGTTGTGAACAGAACTCAAAGTATGGAATCACCATTTTAGTTTCTTGGGAGTCCCAGGATTATCATATCCTCTTTATCTCATTTAACCTCCTCCCCCCACACACACACACATTTTAGCCTCCCTCTCCAAAATTAGGGTTAGAATCTCCATTGTGGGTTTTGACTGACTTCAAGAGAGAGAATATGGGTCTTTTTTTCCTCCTGATCACCAACTGGATTAGTTTCTCCAGAGGGCCCTTTTCTCAAGTGTGTGGTGCCCCCAGGGCAGGTTCACCATGTCTCCTGTCTCCCCAGCTCTTCATCTGCCAGTACCACATCTGGCTGGCTGCAGACACCAGGGGCATCTTGGTCCTCATTCCTGGGAGCCCAATGCTCAACATCACAGTCAGCACTTTCATCTTTGTGTGTGTGGCCCATGAAATCTCACGCATCACCAATGACCTCGCCCAGATCCTCATCCCCAAAGAGAGCACGGCACTCTGGAAGAGGTTGGCCTGCATCGCAGGCTTCTTCTCTGCCCTTCTCCTTTTATCGTCCATCCAAGGGGACCGTGGGCGGTAGCCTTCCTGGGGCCCAATGGTGAAATGGCACATCTGCCCAGGGGGCCATCGAAGGCCGTGGGGGGCCGGTCCTCTACATTCGGGATGGTGCTGGGCCCTCCTGCACTTCTCTCAAGACATTTTCTTAGTGTCTGTGCGATGATGTCCAAGTGCAGTATTAGGGCATGGATTAGGTGGACTGCATGTTTTCCTGACATGGTCTTCATCACCAAATCAGGATCTGCTTGGTTCTGCCCCCACTGGGGGGTCCTGTTCTGTGCCTGTGATAGTGTTGTGTTGGCTTGTAAAAGGGTAAATATTTTCCATTCAGAATTCCTCCCCTCCCCCACTTGACTTTTCATTACTAGTTTCCCAAGGAGAAAGTCAGCTTGGTTATGGATTGATTTGACATTTTTTTCCTGTTATTTGTTTTTATATATTATTTCCAATGTTTGGAAAGTCCTCCCCACTCTCTATTCAACCCTCCCGGATTCATCTCACCTTTATTCTTTCCTCAAGTAAAACCTGAGTGATAAATCAGGGGCCTGTGATCTTAAGTCTTAAACCATCTTTAATTAGGCTTTTTGGTTTTTTACCAGCTGGCTATTGTAGATAGGAATTTATTTATCTGTTGTACAGATTGGTTTATGATTTTTAATGGTTAAAAAGATTGCACTTGTTTACTGGGGGGGATAAATATATTTTCTGTTAATGTTATGTGAATGTGTGAAGTAATTTAAAAAGTCAGTAATTGTTCTGTTGGATGCTTATTTTTGTATTGGCAAGAGATCAATTAAACTGCTTGCTTCATGTGTTTCTTTTGTGGTAGAAGGAACCCTGGGTTTGAATATGTGCTACCCAGCCATCCTACTAGTTCCCCTTCCCCGAGTCTGCCAGGGCTAGAAGGTGGCCCAGCCTGCGAAGAAAGTGTCCTGGGCCCCTACCTTTCTTCCCCCCCCCCCCTTCCCTTTTCTAGGTCATGGATGCCTCCAAGGCTCAAAATCTCTGGCTATTGTGAATTTGTGTGGATTTGAGAAATGTTAACTTTAACTGCTGAAACCTTCGAAGATATCTTGAGATTCAAAGCTTCTTTCATAAGAATCATGCCTTAAACCCAATAGGTCAAAGGCCAAGCCCACAGGGTCTCTGGGCTCAGGGTGAATGTAGATAGCAGTTACCATTTGGACCAGGAACCCTGAAGATCTTTCCCTCCCAGGTCAATTTTTTTTTTATTTTTTAGACTGGGTAAAAGAGGCAAGGTCATTCTTTGCTCATTTCTTACTAGCCTTAATCATGGAATGGGCATTGTCTCTCACTGCCTCTAGGACTCAGTCCTGATCCTTGTCTGACAACTAGATCTGATGGCTCTGGAGGCAAAAAAGAGAGGCTCTCGACTTTGCACAGCACCCCCCTCTTAAATCCAAGTTACTTGCAAGTCATGACAGCACCTTCCTGATATAGTTCTCTTCAAGAACCAAGGAAGAAAGAATTCTCTCTTGTCTATGATCCATCTCTGTTCTTTTCTCTAGTTAGTGTCTTCTCTCTCTGGGCAGGACCAGTAGTGACCTCCAGAACAGGCCTCTCCCCAAGGATTTATGTGGCTTCATCCATCTAGGCTTGCAGGTGCCTCCCAGATTAAGACCCTCTTTTCCCAGGAGGGGCCTCCAGCATCCTCCCTAAAGTGTTGTAAAGAGTTGGTTAAATTTTCTTGTTACACATCTACTCTGTAAAACCATGGTTTTGAAATCCAATTCACAGATATCTTTTAAAACCATTCTTTCCCAAGTCTCTTCATTCAACCATGATAAACTAGACTCATCACTGCCTCCATTTCCTCATCTGTAAAGTGGAGATAATAGCACCTACCATCCTTGGTTGTTGTGAGAATTAATGTAATATTTGTAAAACATTTAGCACAATGTTCTTCTTTTGACTATTATTAAGTTGGAAGAGGTATCCCATCTGTTCTAACCCACCACCTAGAACCTTGGAAATCATCAGGACTCAGCAGTAATGGTCAACTTCCAGTCACTGGGGACTCTGAAGAGAATGGTTTTCAGTTGGATTATTCATGAGAAGCCAAATTTTAAGGGACTGAGAAGAAAATGAGGTCAAGAAGTGGAGGCATCCATGCCAACTTTGGGTTTTAGTTTCTTGGTGTCCTTTCTTACCTTCTGGATCCCACATGTAATTCCAGCTGAAATGAACATAAGTAACAGGACATTTTATCTTTGTTAATAAGTTTATTTTAAAGATCACCTTTAATGTAGCAAATATAAAGTCATCAATGTCATACAAATTGTCAAAAATGTCCAAAGTACAAAAAAAATACAGCCCATTAGTTAAATGGTCGTTATTCTCAGGACATAGTGGGCATGCACACTATCCACCAGCAAAGCTCATGCGTCCTTTGGATGAAAACGTAAGTACAATGAGAAGATGGGCACGCACTCCAATCACAAATCCATCGCTTCAGTCAGTTTCCTCTCTTCAGGGATACCATTTACCTGGAAGACAAAGATGCATCGTGACATTGGTAGTTTCAGGAACAGCCCATTGCCACTCCTCGGTAGGCACCAATATTTAATTCCTGTTATTTTTCTATCTTTGGCTCAAAGGGAAAAGACAAATTATAAGAGCAATACTTCCCCACCCCACCCCCAAGCCCCCAAACCTCCCATCTGAGCAGTTTCACAAGTTTGTCGTTCATTATGGTGTCTCTGGAGAAGTCCCCCACCCTCCACCCATTTTACAGATGAGGAAACTTAGTCTGTAAAGTCATGTGGGTACTATGTGGAGGTGCCAGGATTCAAGCCCACATCTGCTAACCCCCCCCCCCCCCCGATCACAGCCTCTGAAACCCATGGTCAGAGCTCAGAAAACTCTGCTCTATTTACATAGAACACACACACACACACACACACGATTTATTATCTCCCCAAGAGCATATGAAGCTCCCTAGAGGTGTGCCTCCTTTTTATCTTTGAACCCCAGGTGCCTGGCACAGTGTTGGCCCTTCATTGTGGGGTGGACATTAAAGGCCTAACTCCCAAGCATCTGACAAAACAATTCTAAAGGCCTGGAAAAAATCCTGGGCCTTATTGTGACCAATGAAAGGTAGCTGAAAAAAATACCTCTAACTAGTGACCAACACATCTATTTGTACTTCTCCACACGAGTCATGGAAGGCAGCCTCGATGAAAGTCCAAGAAGGGAACAGGTCTCTAGCTGCCACATCTGTACAGTGACAGTTCACCAGTAAATGCTTGTTGTGTTACACATAAAATGACCATTTGATCCAGTCGATAAAACACCACTTCAAGTTTCTCTCCAAGGCTTTTGTCAGAATCCCTCCCAGTTGTTTGTTTCATGACGTGAAACACAAAAAGGGAGCCACTCATTAGCCAAGATCCATCACTCGTCACTGTCATGGAGGACACCCCACAGCCAGTCCCAATGGGAGAGGGGTGTCCCCCGATACTTTTGTTTGAAAGTGACATTGTGATTGTCAGCTCTGTGACCCTAGGCAAGTCACTAAAGCTCTGCCTCAGTTTTTCCATCTGTATAGGATGATCAAAACAGCACTCAGGTCCCAGCTATTAAATAAAATGCTATTTATCATGATCACTCCCAATCATTATTATTACTGTTGACTGCAAGACATTCCACATCATTCCAGAGTTTCCTAAATGAGATCTATGATCATTCAAAAGAGCTTTGTCTACATCTCAGGAAAAATAGAGGGGTAAAGAGTGTCTCCTGCCCCAAGGGTGATGCAGAGCTGGTTGGGCCAGACTGGGACACAGATGCTGCTTTAAGGACCCAAACTCTCTGAAAAAAAGTTTCTATGCTGTCCTTGTGATGCACTGGGATTATGTGACTGTGGTGCATGTTAAAACATGGGGAAGTGCATAGTGGACAAGGGAAGGAAACCAGGCATCTCCAACCAAGAAAGAGAAGAGAAGGGGGAATAAAAGATGGTCTAAGAGATATATGACTGGTCACAAGGCTAGAGATGCCTGATGAGAGTGGAAAGTTGTTAGCCTGTTGGGTGGAGCTTCTGCCAAGGGGGCCTAGGATGGGTTCCATTAGGGAGAGAAAAGACTGCCCATCTGGCACCCCCTTGCAGGCTGGAGCCCCAGAGGCAACTACCTACTTGAGGGCCTGGGGCTGGCACCATGAGGTGGTTGGGTTTCTGGCAGAGACCAACCAGGACTAGCATCACTGTTGCCCACCCATTCTCCCTACAGGACTGTAAGGCCCTTGGAGAAATTGAGACAAAAAGCTCTGTGTCTAGAATGAAAGCTGGTGATCCACTGAGAAGTTGGAATTAGACTTAAGGGTTGGAATTTGGGATTGCCTGTTGGCCAGGATCATCATTGTTTTCCCAAAGAAAAAAGCCAGATCAAATTTGAACGATTAGAGAAGTGGATATTTGTTCTGGTGCAAAAATTTTAGAAGAGATGGGGGTTCTCAAGTGGTGTACAGGCATCTACAGGCCCCCCGGTGCCTTGAGATCACCACCCTGCCTGGGAGTGATGCCTAGCTCCAATTTCCATATCTTTGCCCAAACCTCTCTCTCTCTCTCTTCCTCTCTGGCTCCCACAGTCTTGGACCTCCTTCAGAGCTCTACCCAAGCTCTCCTCCTTAGAGACAGCTAGGTGGACTTACTCTAGAACAAGTCACATAACATCTGTTTGCCCCACTTTCCACAACTGAAACACAGAGATCACAGAGTTGCTGAGTGAGGCCCCAATAAATCTCCTTTGTAAAAGGAGTTTAGCTCCCCCTTCCCCACCAGAAGCTCTCTCTGTTGCCCCTGTCCATCCATGGCTCACCCATTTGACTGTTGCCTTGTCTTGTGATGCTCCCAAGACATCTTACCCTCATCATCTGACTACAGGATGACTCACAATGCAAGACAGAGAGGCAGCATCAAGGATAGGGTTGGGTTTGGAATTAGGAAGACTTAAGTTCAAGTCCTCAGTTTCCTCATCTGTAGAATGGGGACAACAACTCTTGCACTCCCTCCTCCAAAGGGATAAAATGAGAGTTATTGAACTGAATGGAGACATCTTTTCTTTCAATATTACACAGTCTAAACTTCAGGCAAGCCGCTTAGCTTTTGGGAGATGACTATGTTCGATTTTTTAACATCAGAAAGAATATGATGGAAGTAGCCACTGGGGGACTCTGCCTGTGGCATGGGGCTCCTCCTGCTGGGGATATGAGGTGCCTTAGGAACTGACATTTACCTGGCAAGGAACAGTCACCCTGCCTTGGACTTCACAACCTTCTCATCCCTCTCGGATTAATATCTGAACAATGATTTCATAATACTTGCCTCAAATCTTTGAAAAGTTGTCATACGAAATTCTCCTTAAAGCCCCGAAAGCAGTAACAGAGAAGATGGATTTTAAATTAAAAAACCAAACATGGTAAAAGTTATTTTTCAAATTGCTGGCTCAGCAGCCTGAACAGCCAGGACCGCCCTGTGATCAGCCTAGGGCCAAGGCTCTCCTCCTCTCCCTCCCCCTTAAGGCACAGCTCCAGCCAGGTCCAGGAAAGCTGGACAGCCACAGCCCCAGGTAGATCCATGGGACCCAGGACAGACAGACCATGGCTGAGGGTGCTCTTGGAGACCCCTTAGCTAGCAAACAGTCTGAATAAACTGATCTGTGTGGGAGAGTGACCTGTCTTGTCCTCAGCAAGCAGGCACCAGGGTACCACCCATGACTCAGACAAAATCGAGGAGAAGCTACCATCTCATCAGAGAAAGGTCTAAAGGGTGGCACTGCCAAGAAAAAAAATGACCAGGAAGGAAATCAGGTGACATCAGGCCCAGCTTTGCAAGCCCCTCTCATTGCAGACTAGCTCTGTCAGGAAGATGCCCCAGGGAGGATGCTCAAAGGTGCTGTGCCCATGACAGGCCCCCAGCGGTTTGGCTGCAGTGAGATCTGGAATCCTATCCCCCAATTAAGTACGGAAGGAATCTGGGAAGGGCAGAGCCTAACCCCCACCCTCCCCCCCCAGATCAATCAGCTTGGAGGGCCTAGGCTGCATGGAACCATCCAAGTCACATGCTCATACCCTGAATTTACAAAGCAATCATCCCCTCAGCCCCAGGCAGGTCAATGATGAACTAATTCCCGCCCTCCACTCCTTGGGTCAAAGTACACTTTGCTTAGCAAATGGCCCTGACCTGATGTGCCTTGGGAACTGGTATCATTTGCAGACACTGGCGGTACTCACCAGCTGCCTGCTGCTGTGGAATCTGTGTCTGATGTGGCAGGTTCCTAGAAACAATGAAAATCTTAGAGTGAAACTGCAGGTTTCTGTAGACAGATTATATTGCATTTAAAAAAAAAAAGCTAAAAGAACCACACATCTTTTAAATAGCAGAGCTGATCCAAGGACTGAGGACTTTGATTCAGTGAATTGAAGGCCTATCCAAATCTACCTCCCCCACCTCCCCATCTACAACATCAACTGTGGAAAGAGGAGACAAGTATACCACATCTTCTAAGTACTAGGTACTATGCTAAGCACTGGGATACAAATAACAGCAGTCTTTGCCCTCAAGGAGCTTACATGCTGAAGAAGAAAGGCAACCTGCAAAAAGGAACTGGAAAGGGTTAGAGGGAGAACACTGGGGAGGGGAGAGAACTGTGTTTTCCTAGCAGGCAAAACTATCAGGTTCTGGAGCTAAGTCTTCCAGAGGATAGCAGCTAGATTTGAATGAAGCTAGGGAACCTAAGAAGTAAAGGTAAAGGAAATTCATGGAGATGGGAGATGAGGAGTCATACCCAGAAAACAATAGGCTGACTGGGTGGCTGGAAAATCAATGAAATCAATCTGTGCAGAGTTCTTGTCTCTAGCTCGTTTTGTTGTTTAATCATATTTTTTTTTCCTTTGAACTAAAGAGTCTTTGGGTTGGCTACTACAGAAACATATCGCTGGGGCTCCTAAGTGATGGTTTTTGAACTATTAACTACCCCCACCATGATGTGCCTCAAATGAGGAGCCTTGGGGGAGAGACCACAGCAGTGGGAGTGTTTGTATGTGAGTGAAGAGGACAAGGCCAGGGGGGACCACCTGGACAGTGAAGAGCTCTGGAAAGAGGCACACACACTCATCCACTCAGAAAAATGACAGAAGGGACACAGAGAATGAAGAAGTTTCCTCATCTCCCTATTTGATGCACCTGATAGTGAAAAAACAAATAAAAAATCTCAACCCAAATCCAAGGAATAGAACTAAATGAAACTCATTGTATTCAATCATTCCAAAAGAAAGGCTTCAACAATCTGGCATTAAAAACATGTGGGAATTATTCTGGCCAGATTTGCTTGACTGGCAATTCTAACTGGAAAGAGACTTTTCCATGACCTCCATTGCTGATCACAGCTCCTCAATCTATTTTGATTCTTCCAATGGCTTGGCTCTGACCCTCTCTTCTAAAGCCAGCCTGTCCCCTCCACCCTCAGGCATCCTGAGGGGTTCAGTGACTAAGGGGAGGGGGGAGGGGAGGAGACCCAACTCAGCTCAGTTCTTTTAAGGTGCTGGGCCCACCAAGTTTAGGACCATATTTCACCCAACTGCTGCTGGGCTGGGAGGCCAAAAGCCATTCCTCATTCCCCGGGGTTGCAACTGTCCAGAAAGCAGG
Organism: Macrotis lagotis; assembly: GCF_037893015.1. Classification (NCBI taxonomy): domain Eukaryota; kingdom Metazoa; phylum Chordata; class Mammalia; order Peramelemorphia; family Peramelidae; genus Macrotis; species Macrotis lagotis. The sequence goes on from NC_133664.1 coordinate 285,357, forward strand.
TCTCTGGTCTCCTTTGGGTGGAGACATCATCTTAAGTAATAGGATAGGGTGGCTCATGCTCCATTACAGTCATTACATGCCCCTCATTACAAAGTCACAAACTGAATTGACTTTTTTTTTGTTTTTTTTCAAGGCAATGGGGTTACATGACTTGCTCAAGGTCAACAGCTAGGCAATTATTATTAAATGTCTGAGGCCAGATTTGAATTCAGGTCTTCCTGTCTCTAGGGCCAGTGTTCTATCCACTGCACCACCTAGCTGCCCCCTGAATTGACTTTCAGAAACACAGCATTTTAAAATTTGGAAAACTTGAAATTTAGCTGAGTTTTAAGAGTTAAGGAAACACGAAGACAAGTTTAAAAAGTTGTCTGTTTCTTTTCTCTGACTCATGAAAGTGCCAAATAAATCCACTACCAGTGAAAAGCCTGAACCCAAAGAACCTAAATCCCACTAAGCATTTTGTGCTGGCTCCTTCACTGCACTGGTACCCCCAAACAAACCTCCATAAGTCATCCAAACCCTAGCCCAGTCTGAAGCATGTTGTGATGTGGGTCAGTAACCATCAGATGTAGGGTCATCCAAGTCAGCCTCCTCTTCCTCAAAGAATCAATGAATGATTCCTGCAAAAGAGGGTAAGGGAGAGGGAATGGAAAGCCTTGACCTTTTGGCATGGATTTTCTTTAAAAGATGGCCTTTCTCTCCAACTCCCAAAGTGTTCTGCTACTCTGCCTCTGTCTTACATCACAAAGAACAGCCACTATGAATTGAGAAGCCTTGTGGTCACAAATAGATTTCAGGAAGGTTTGTGAACTTGAGATGTCAAAATTGCATTTTTTTGTCAATACAGTTGGTTTTCCTTTGCAATCCACTATATTCAATTTGTGCTTTTAAGAATATGATAATGAGACTTCAACAGATAGACAAGTCCATGACACAAAATGATTCAGAACCCTGTTGTAAATACATGATTGCCCAAAACAAATAATATCTATCAAGAAAAGTAAAATTAGGGGCGGCTAGGTGGCACAATGGATACAGCACCAACTCTGGAGTCAGGGGGACCTGAATTCAAATTCGACCTCAGACACTTAATAATTACCTAGCTGTGTGGCTTTGGGCAAGCCACTTAACCCCATTTGCCTTGCAAAAACCTTAAAAAAAAATTCTGAAAAGTAAAAACATTGTTTTCAGATAGACATGAAAATGTGTGGTCAAGTAGACATGAAATACCAAAAAAACAAAACCCAAAACAAATATGCTTCCTCATCCACTGAGTATTCAGACTGGGCCAAAAAGGCTTTTTCAGACATGTACCACAAACCCGGGTTCTTTGTCACTCTTCGTGGGAGGCTGTTGGTTGGTAGGTTCGACTGCTAAACATCCACAAAGCCTTGTCATTGTAGGCAGCTTTCCCTCATTCAGCACAACTCATGCTACCTTCTACTCTTGCCATCAGCCAGCGTGTACTCGCCAGAATTGGTGGAGGGTGGCAGGACAGGGAATCTGCTGCTACCACATCAAAGGAGTGTCCCGGAGTGAGACGGTCAATTGAGAATAACTTCCCTTAATGTTTCTCTTAGCTACTGCCCTCACTCCCTTTGCCTTCTTGTTCCCTGGTTTCTTCAAGCAGGACCCACTTGGCCTACCATTATCTAGGTCAAGGAGGGACCTTTTTTATTCCAAAGTGACTGTTTTTGTGATTTACTGTACTCAGTGAAGACTCCTGGGGGTGAGTGCTTGGGATGGGAAAGGGACTAACCCAAACAAAAGAAATCAAATAAGAGACCTCAGATCTCTTGGCCTCTCACCCCTGTGTGTGAGGTCTTCTGAATGGAAAGATTCTGTAGTGCCCATTTATCAAAAGAGGGTGGCAGGAGAGCAAGTCAGTGGAGGATCTAACCTGCCTCCTCAGATGTTTAATGTATGAAATGGCAAACAAGGTTAATATTAAATAAAAGCTGTCATAGGAGGGATTTGTCATGTGACCATGAGCAAGTCTTCCATCTCCCAAGTATCAACTCCTGGGCTTTTTGCTCCCTGGATGGACATTCTATGATATCTTGGCATCCACCCCATGTCTTTTTTTTCTTTTAAACAAAGGAATACTTACAACATACAAATTACTGCCCCCTCTAACATGTGGGAAGCATAAGCCATCTCCAAACACACACTTTGCCCCTTCGGTTTCTGAATATGCTCACAGAGCCCAAGCCCCTGTTCCAAGTGCAAACCTCACACAGGTTCAAGTCCCAAGGACCCTTACTTCTCAGGGCCTCTTTCAGTGAGCTGGTGGTGCTACCCTGCCTGACATCTTAGCTTTGAGATGGCTCAAACTCCTGGGGCCTTCAGGGAGCAGTTTGGCCATATGTTAAGAGGAGAGAAGGCTGATGACTAGCTGTAGGAGATGGGAATGCCAGTCCCTGCTCTGCCACCAGCTAGCTTTATGACCCGAGGCAAGGAACAGACTCTTATTTTCCCAAAGGACTTAGGAGACTGACCTCTCACAAGTCCTTCCCATCTCTGGAATCCCACCCTTGAACACAGAGCTGCTGTTGCCTTGATTCCTGGGGCTCCTCAATGTATCTTTGCTTCAAGTTCTTCCTTCATTTGAGGCCCAATCCTTGGACAAGACAAACTTTTCATTTGCCACATTGTTTCAATGAGAAAATACAATTCCCTTCAAGAACCTGTTTCCAGGAATCTGTAGCATAGCAGAGTATGGCAGCACAGGGAAGGGAAGACATAGAGGACAGCTCCCTGACCCCAGCCACCCCTTCCCAACCAAGGCCCAAGTTGGGAGGCTCAAATCATATTGCGGAGATTTTGTAAAATCATTAAAAGTGTTCAACAAATTTAGGAATATTCAGCTGCCTCAAAGATATGGTCCAGGGAGCAGGGAAATGAATGAGGTCAGCCTGGACAAAAAGCTCCTAATGGCCAAAGGTACAAACCTGCTGCTGCTGCTGCTGTAACCTGCCAGCCCTGTACCCTCTTTGACCCATGTTGGGGTTAAGACTGATGCCTACTTATCTGGTTAATGGGGCAGATGGAAAAAGAAAGAAAATGATGGAAGGGACAGTTAGATGAAGCAGTGGATAGAGCACTGACCCCAGAGTCAGGAGAACTTGAGTTCAGATCTGGACTTGGACAATTGATATCTATTAGCTGTGTGACCCTGGCAAGTCACTTAACCCTGACTGCCTCAAAGAAAGAAAGAGAGAAGAGAGGAAAGGGGTGGGGGGAGAAAAAGGATGGCAAAGGAGAATTCTCTCTTGCCAAGAGAAGCTAAATGCAAAGAAAAGGCTGAATAAGGAGATGAGCATGGCTACCTTTCTGGCCAGGGGCTGGTTGAGGCTGATGAAGGCTGTTGACTGCATTAGTCAGGAACTGAGGAGAAGAAGAGACAGTATGTCTAAGCAGAGCCTATCAAGACTGACCTACAAGCATTTAAGCTAAAGGGAAGTTCAAATGATGATCTCCCCAGAGTTTGAGGCCACTGGTGTCTTTGAGATCCCTCTAGCTCAGTTCCACAACCTGAATTCTGGGCAGATGTGACAAATCTTGCACCACCTCAGCAATGCAGAGTACCCAAGGTCTTGAGTGGCAGCAAACACTATAATGAGACATGCTCTTCTCTGAAGTGCCTCGTCCTGCTTTGGGGTCCCATGGTCACCCCACTCTAAAGACCTTGACAATCCTCATTCTTTCCCTGGTAGCCCAGGAGGGTCTTAAGAAAGACCCTGCAGCCACCGATCCAAGCTGTTGCGGCAATACTTACGGTTGGGCCTGCATCAATGGCATGCTGGTATTGTCATAACTATCCGTGTTCAGCGGGGGGATGATCTCCCCAGTGACTGGGTGGAACACAGGCAGTGTAGATAGTGGCCAAGCGATTTCTCTGTTCTTGGACATATCCCGCAGCTCTTTCGTGGATTTCTGAATAGCACTGTGATGGACCAGTTGGATGCTAGGTCAGAAGGAAGAAACAAGAGTCATTAAGAGTCAACGGCTCCTCCAGACAGGAATGTCTGAAAAGTTATGGGAAAACAGTTCTCTCCAAATAAAAACACCGGTTATTGCGTTTTCAGACTTGCTAGACTCTACCTCTGAAATAGGAAACATCTTTAGCATAAAATTTTACATAGTTGGAAGAAATTTAAAATAATTATTTGACTAATCTTGAAATCAAGGATTGTTTCATTAAACTAAACAAATAGTGTGTGCAGAGTATCAGATTAGAAATCTCCTCACCAGGAAGTGCACCCCCTTCCATGTTGGTTGGAATTCTCACCCTAACTACCATTTTTACCCAGATCCTTCCTTCCTTCCTGGGTGGGTGGGGGGCATCTCAAGGATATGCAGAATATCCCTTTGTGGGTAGACTCTGGCTATAGATTTGGGGGAAGTCTTTGCATCAGAAAGCTGGTCTTCTCTTCATTCTTTATACAACTGTGCAGTAGGAGTATTTTCAGTTTAATTAGCTACACATTCACTTCCATGCCCTTTTTAGTGTGAATTTCCTGCCCCTCCAAGATCTAACTATTTAAAAAGCAGCTCTCGCATTTTGGAAATAAATCATGGGCCAGATAAATGGAACAAGCGCCTGACACACATGGATGAAGCGTGAAGGACTACGGAGAGATGGGAAGTCAATGGGAACAAAAACAGCAGGAAAGAAGACACTTACTCTGGGGTGTACATGTTTCTCTTTTCCCTAGAAACAAAACAAAATGTATGAATTAAATCATAGCATTGATATTTGGAACATCAGAACTATGTGCTGATGGTGGTCAACATGAGGTGGAGATGCTGCAAAGCACGGCCAGGCCCTAGATGAGCATGAACAAAGAGCCAGGACTGGTGAGAGACACACATGGAGAAAGAAAAAAAAAGCTTCGGGCTGAAACCAAGAAAGTTGGTGATGGGATGGAACAGATGATGTGAAGGATGGAGAGAGGGGGCGGTGCTGCTCGTTGGCTCCCTTCCTTATTCCTCTGGCCTCCTGGGTCTACTTTCTAGCCTCTGGGCTGGAGAACAAAGGCTTGGCCCTCCGGCCAGATCACCCCTGACCAATGCTGGGGTTTCAGATGGTCTGCACACTCCACTGTGGCCAAGAATTCCAAGTCTGATCCAACTCTCACTTCTGGTCCAGCTGAAGCATCTACTTGGTGTCCACCATGCCAGCAGAGGCCCAAGAATAGCATCTGCTCTCTGCACCTCTCGCAAGTGGGTCACTAGGTTTCAGTCTAAACCAGAATTAGAGTTGGAACATTCTTGGGACCTAGCTGATACCGAAGGGGTTGCCTTATTCCTGCTATTAGACCTCCTACCTCCATTTAAGAGGGTCTCAAAGTGAGTTTAAGACATGTTTAAGAGGAAAAATAGTTTCCACTGGTTTATCAAGAATTTTATGGTCTACAGAAGCTCCTTTTTAGTGTGAGCTGGTGTGTTGTGAGCTGAGAAGACGCCACCATTCATTCCATAGTAGAGTGCTGAAGTACTCACACGCCTTCACGGCGGCAGCACATGATGTAGGCAAGGACCAAAAAGAGCACCAGCGCTACAGCTGAGGGCACGGCCAGCGTGATGAGGAAGTCCGAATAGTAGTCTCTGCTCTTCAGCGAGTCCGGAGGAGGCCTGTACTCGCCACCATCAGGCAGAATCCCCTCTCCACAAATCACCTCCTGGTAGGTGGACACTTGTTTCGTTTTGTCAACCTGACACAAGAAAGAAAATGGCAACACACAGATTAGCCACCAGGAGCCATGGGTGCTATCAGAGCCTGTAATGGCTCTCTTTGTAGAGTACTTTGTATTTGTTATCTCATGGAAGCCTTACAGCAACCCCATTTCACAGCTGGGAAAATGGAGAGTCAGAGGGGGATTGCATCCAGGGTGGCCACCTGGTTGCCACCACCTTCCATTTATCCAGAAACAGCAAACAAGACAACCAGGAAATGAAGAGTCCTATTCCACTTGTAATAAGACCCTGAACTCTTGATGCCCAGGCCATATGTGGACCAGTAGCCTGCTTGCCCCCCCCCCCCACAGACAAAGATGTGATCCTGGAAGGGGAGGAAGAACTGAGGTGAGCTCATCTGGGATCCCCGAGATAGTCAGAACCCACACCTTGGCGATCCTGGGCTCTAACCCTGGGTTCTAACATAGCTTTACTACAGCCTTCAGACTAGGTAAAAACCTAAACAGAAAGGATTCTCCACCATGCTTCCCAATCCTCCATGACACACCTGGAGCTGAGTAGTGACACTAATCATGAGCCAGCTAAAGGCAGGGAGAGGAAGAGGATTTGTTCCTGAAGTCTGTTGCACTGGCAGCACTCCTTCCTAGGATCAAACAGCTAAAGACATAGCCCATTTCGAATTCTTTTACAATAAACTTGGATTCTATTATCCCAAGAAATGTCTCCTGTCTGACCTTGTCCTGGCAGAGCCCTGAGAGGTGAGGGCTGCAGCATTTGTAGACAAATTTGACAAATGAGGAAAGTGATCTCTGAGGCAGAGTCTGAACCCAGGCCTAGCACTCTTCCCCATATGACTGCCTCTCCAGGGGTGCTAGTAAGAAAATTTCAACTCAGAAAGAATTGGGAGCATTGAATTTGAGGATGAAATCAAATGAAGACAGTGCTAAGCCCCTCAAGTTTGTCACCTGACTAAATCAGGGGTTGCTAGAACCAGAAGGGGTGGGTCCGGGCAGGGGAAGCTACTGATAGGCCCATGGCAATGGGGAGAGAAGCCACAGCAAATAAACCCAGTTGGGCCAGAACCTCACTGAGCACCTAAGGTGAGGCGAGCCAGCTCAGAGTTAGCAAACACCACCCACTGGGAACCTGGAGGCTCAGACACCTATTGTCCCAAGCTGCCAAGGCATGTTTGGACACCAGAAGCCATGTCATTAAAAGATTTCCAAGACTGGTTCTGAGCACAGTGGTGGGCACTCAGCAGGCACCCCATCGATTTTTGTGGGTGGAATGCCTGAATGTTCTGCTCTGGACATGAGCCTGTTCTTAGAATTCTTTGTCTTATTCCCTGGCCTTCTTCCCTCCAGCAGAATGGAAGCTCCTTGAGATCAGGGATGGCTCAACTTATGTCTTTCTATTCCCAACACCTGCCAAGCAAGGAGCTTTGCATACCGTAGGCATCTCAAAAATGTTGGTTGAACCTCCCATGAACTTAGCAGCCTATAAACTTGGAGCTGAAAAGACTGCCAAAGTCACCAAGATCATTTAGAGGTAAGGGCAGGGAAGCTCTCAGGGGGTGAAGGGCATCCAAGCTCACATGGGAAGGGAATGGCAAAGCCAGGAGGCAAGTCTCTGGACTGGGGTTCCAAGAACCAGTCCATAGCCTGGTGTTGCCTCAATGGGAAGCACCTCAATTGTAATCTCCCCTCCCAAGGCGGCCTAAGGCATTCTCCGAAGGAAATTCTTGGCCTGGTTGGCCACCAGAATGAGCTGTCTGAGGAGACCTTGATGGTCAGATCAGGGCTAGCAGACCAAAGTTGAGTTCTCTTCAGTAGAGAGAAGGATCTGTGTCTAGTCTCTAGTGAATCCTTTCTCCAGGAAGTTGTTAGGGCCTTCCCCTCTGCTGGGTATGTCCACTTGATCCTGATTTTCTCTTGTTTTTTTTAGAACTGTTGGTTTTAGATTGTCAGCTCCTTGAGAGTAGGGACCAGTACTTAGCACAGTGCCTGGCTGCAGGAGGTACCTAATATTATTAGTTAGCTGACTAAAGAGACAAGTGTCCACCCAACCAGCAAGCACTGCTCAGGGATAGACTATGGGCAAGCACAAAGAAAAAACCTAGAGTCAAGGGACAGCCTAGGGAAGGGGAAGCCTGCAAACAAGGAATTACATATGAGATCTGGAAAAACAGACTGAGACATAGGCAGCACTAACAGATGGAACATTTATGGAAAAGTAGCTCCTTTGGAGCTCTTGCTTCTAGTCACATATTTGCCTCCAAGAGCCCTCAGGGTCTTCATACTTACCAGAGAAATTTTGCACCAATCAATATAAAACTGAGCTCGAAATTTTTTATCACATGTTATAACAGGTTCCATTTCTTGGCTGCACCGCAGCTGGTTCTGGGGATTCTCCACCTCCCGTAAGCATGAAGAAAAGGGAACATCAGCACCAACCATCACATAGACCCTAGAGAGAGAGAGAGAGAGAGAGAGAGAGAGAGAGAGAGAGAGAGAGAGAGAGAACAAAAAGAAACAGGCCTAAGATGTTGGCTGGCCCTGGATGGCAATGAAAAATGAAGAAGTGACAACCTACTTGACCCCTCTATGGAAGGTTATAGGCTAATGGTAGCAGCTCAGGAGAGCAACTTTTCTGAGAGCTTGGGGGTGTGCGTGGGGAGGGAAAGAATCAGAGACAGAGACACAGAGAACACAACTGAGGGTAGATGGAGAGACTGCCAGGTACCCAAGAAGAGCTGAGGACTACAACTTTGCACTAGATTTGCCTCAAGTTTCTTAGCAATTGAAGCCATGAGAGAAAAAGCCTGGGCTCAACAATATAGGCATCTCATGTAGCCTGCAGAGATCATCCCCTTCTTCCCTGGAATTAAACCCAAGCAGAAATGGACAACAAACATCCTTGGAATGTGGATACTGAGGAAGAAGGGGAAGATCTTTGAATGCCCTTCAAGAGGAGGTGCTGAGGTGGAGCTCCAGGGATGCTTCTAACCTCAACTGTGCTTCAATTCTGTGCTGTAAGGAGCACAGGGCCCTAGGCTGCCCTTTCCCCCAAGTATTTCTTTCCCTGAGCTCACAGTTGTCTTGCCATGCTAGGGTGTCAATTCTTTGAAGGCAGACAGGAAATATGCTCTTTTTCTCTGGGTAGACTGAACATCTAGGACAAGACCTGGCACCTGCCTATTGAATGGAATCCTAAGCTTTGTGAGCAGAAACTCTAGGAAGAAGCTAGAGTCAATCATTAAAGAAAAGGCTGGTGAACATCTAGAAAGGGTGACAGTGAGTACAAGGACCCAGCATGGCTTGGATCAAAGCTGGCTGGATCAGACTAACATCACTTTACTTTTCTGAATTTTCAAACTAGTAGGGAGGGGAATGCTGGGGATAGTCCTCTAATTTTTGACATAATTTTGATTTAAAAAAAATCTCCCAACTATTCTTGTAGAGAAGACGGAGAGAGGAGGATGAAATAAATGGTAAGATCATCAGATAGGTCCAACATGGTTGGATGGCTGGATCCAAAGCATGCTTGTTTTTAGTTCAAGGTAGAGAATGCTGGGGATGGGGCTGTTTCACAGGGTTGTCAACCACTTGGATGAAGGCATAAATGGCATACTCACTGAATTTGCACACTGCTAAGATAGAGACAGTGAAAATGCTGGACTAGAGAGGCAATGTCCTTTTTTTTTTTTTTTTTTTTAGGTTTTTTTGCAAGGCAATGGGGTTAAGTGGCTTGCTCAAGGCCACACAGCTACATAATTATTAAGTGTCTGAGACCATATTTGAGCCCAGGTACTCCTGACTCCAGGGCTGGTGCTTTATCCACTGTGCCACCTAGCTGCCCCCGAGGCAATGTCCTTTTAAAAAAGACCATGATCCTAGGGTAGGGTGTAAGACAAACCTAATAGGATGAAATTCAAAAGGGTCCAAAAAGCCAGTCCCCTTCACAAACATATGATGAGGAAGGCTTGAGAGATAGCAAGTGTTCAGAAACAAAGATCTTGGGGTCTCAGTGGAGTGCAAACTTAATGTGAGCCAGCAGTGCTCTCTTCAGACTTCATCTGGAGTACTGTGGGTGAGGAGCCGGGGATAGCAGCCATGTTGATTAAGGACTTCAGAGAGGTAAATTTCAGCTCAATAAACTTCCTGTCAATGAAAATTTCCCCCCTTGGTCCCTTCCTTCTCTTTCCAGTCTTAACTCAGCACCTAGTGCACTGCCATAATGACTAGAGAGTTGAATATGAATAATCTAATGGTATGGATAATAGAAGTCAGAAAGCCAACAAGTTTAGGATGTCTCCCATGGGAACTATTAGATGGCATGCTGTTGATTGAGGGAGGAGAACAAATGAACATCTTTTAAATGGACACATTTAAAGACACTGACCAAATGACCAAGTGCAAAGGACAGACAGTTTCTATTCTATAGCCACATGGAAGGAGGTGTGCACTGGAGCCTCACGGATCTGGACTTGGCCTTGTGCTCCTTTGCACTTTCATCAATGACTTAGATAAAGTCATAGGTGCTAAATTCATCAAATTGTTGAATAATAAACTAGCTAAACCCACTGAATGGCATTTGTAGGCTAGAATGCTCTAATCTGCTTTAAAAGGATACTCCTTCCTAGCCAAGGAATGCAAGGTCCAATCTGGTGGTTAGCTGTCGTGATGGGAAGCCAAGAGAAACAAGCATGGGACTGGAGGTAAAAGCCCCCATATTCTCCATTACTGCCTCTTCAACATGGAAAACTGTTAACATTTTTATGTCTCAAAGAGGATCCTTCAATCTTACTAAAGAGAAGGACTTGGGGAAAATAGCTTTTATTTAGAATAGATTTGTAAAGATCACTGACAATCCAAACGGCCATTGTGATACCTAAATGCCACAATCAGAAAACGTGAGATCTTTGCTTACCCTTCCTTCATATCATTAATTGGGAGGGGTACACGTCCTCCACGGTCCAAGGCTGATGTGATGTTAATGGCGTTCAGACGCTCGGGCTGCCAGACATTCTTCACTGCCCCAAGAAAGTCACCAAGAACCTCACTAGCCAGCATTTCTTCCACGTTCATGTTTTTTATGAAGAATTCAGCTTGATAGGGTAATGGGAAATCTAGTTTTTGATGAGAAAAATGGATATATTTAATTTGAGAATTTCCAGGAACTCAAGAGAGGTAGCACTGTTGTCATGGCAACAGGATCCCAGTTTCAACCGGCTTAGTGGCTTACATAGGAAAAGACGCAGCTCCTGAACGTCAGTCCATCTTGATCCCCATTCTAGTCTTAGTCCTTTAGGTCTTTTTTCTGAATCCTTTTACCATTACCCAGTATGTTAATTATCCCCCCAATTCTGTGTCATTTGTAAGTGGGGTGAGCATGGCATCTCTGCCTTTATCCAAGGTATTCAAGATAAAAATGCTACAAAGCTCAGGACCGTACCCAGATGTCTGGGACAACTCCTTCCAAAGGAACAGTGAATTATTAGCAACTACCCCTTGAGTCCAGTCACTCAACTAGTTCTGAATATACTTCATCATATTGCTACCTAACTCAATTTTTCATAATTATAAGATTAGCATTAGCTATTCTGTCAAATAACAACATTTCTTCATGAGGGATGATTCCCTCTTCATTCTCCATCTTTAGTGATTCTCCTCTGAGATCAGCCTTCCCCCATCTGCCAGCTCTTTCAGATCCCAGGACAAAGGTCACTTGGGTCATAAGGGTAGACCTTGCCCAAGGCCACCAAATACTTTGTCTCCTGGCTGATCTGAGGATTAAAGCCTTTCCAATATGAAGATTATTTATCTCATTAGAAAAAATCAGACAGGGGCAGCTAGGTGGCACAGTGGACAGAGCACCAGCCTTGGAGTCAGGAGTACCTGGGTTCAGATCCGACCTCAGACACTTAATAATTACCTAGCCATATGGTCTTGGGCAAGCCACTTAACCCCATTGCCTTGAAAAATCTAAAAAAAAAAACCAGAGACAAAGTTGGCTAATAAATAGCTCATGCTTTCCTTAATTTTTGCTCCTTTCCCCATTACCTTTAGCAACACTCCCACCTTGGTTTATCTCATCATTGCTCCCTAGTCTCAGTGCAATTGGAGTGGTTGCCCACTTGCCTCCACTCAAATGCTTATAAGAGCATTTGTTTGTTTGTCAATTGTTGGAAAAATCAGATGATTTGGGGTCCAGTGGTTCCAAAGCTATTCCACTATGCCAGCCCCACCCCCACTTCCAGAGTCTCGATTCTTCAGAAACCTGGGGGCTAGGCCCAACCAATGTCCTTCACGAGACACAGAAGAGAGGGAAGATTTCAGTCACAGTTTCAGCTCCATCTTAGAACCTTAAACCTGTAAATAGGCAGTTCTCATGGACACAACAGTCTTTTCTGAATAAGGAACTTGTTGGAAACAACTCTGAATTTTAATTTCCCACAAACAGTTATTAAAACTTTCTACAATGTTCCCACTTCCCACTTCCCCATCTTTAGAGACATCCAAAGTTTCCACTTTGGGAATAATTTGTTTATATACATTAGGAAGATTACACTCCTTGAGAAGCAATAAGAGGGGAGAAGAGGAATACAAAATAGCAGCTGGGTCTGGACACTCATGGCTACCAGCCAAACCATCAGTTATTTGGAAAATGCAACTAACCAGTGATGTCTGTTCGTAATGCAAGCCTGGGCTGAATTTAACCTTTAAAAAACAACAGCTAAACAAGGGTTGAAATCTCTAGAACACATCTCCTGACTAGGCCTCATACAGGATGCCTCAGCGCTTCCTCGTGACTGTTTCCTTGATGCCATCAGACGCATCAAACTCATTCCCTAGTCAATCCCTTTGTCTTTACCCAAAATCAGCTCCTACAAGCTAAAACCAGGGGATCCTTTGGGTTCAGGAAGGAGTTTTCTAAGCTGAGCAGAGATGTCTTTCTTTCCAAGGTTTAGTTACTCAAAGCGTTCTCCCCATTTAACAAACATCCCTGCTTATGCCACCTGCTTGTGATCCACCAACTAATCTCTGGATTGTTTTTGATTTCACTTTCTTTGTTATATCACATTAATACCTGCACATGGAAAGAGTGGTGGATTGGTATTCCACTCACTGGCTATGTGGCCTTAGGAAAGTCACCCAACCACTCTGTTCCCTCAGCTTTAAAATGAGAATCCCTTCTGGCTCTAGATGCTCCTGGAATTCTAGGACCTGGGAAGCCCAAAATTGTTTTTAAAAATCATTTCCTTGGGGTAATTCTAAGACCTCCAGTCCACCTTGGGATGTGCTGCCCTCTGTCTAGTCTCCATTTTTCTTTTCTCCCTTTTAGAAAGTCATTGCTAACCCTCCTGCTTTGTTCCCTGAAAAACATTGAGTGATGTGAACACAAAAACCTGCTGCCAAGGGAGGCTTGGGGGCCGCCAGCCTGAGCTCCCCGAGCTCAGTTGCCATGGTCACGGCCTCTCATCTAGTCCTTCTGATCACTATTCTGTCACTGCTGAGCAGGGGCCTCTGAGAAAAGCAGAGGAAAATGGTAGCAGGCTGGTCACATGGCAAGGGGACAAGGAGGAGGACAAGATGTCTGCCATCCCTGCAGGGGGTTATATGAATGCTTGAGGTCCCAGGAGAAAGTGAGCCAGGACCGCAGAACTGCCCTGGGGGAGGGTCCTCCACTGAAGGAGACTGCAGGGCTATTTGAGCATATTCTAAGACAATGGCTCTTCCCATAAATCTTAAAATTCACTTTCACATCCATTAGGAGAAAAATAATTCAGCCCTTCAGACAAAAGGAGCCATCCATTAGTCTGCCACCTCACCTGCAGACCCCCATTGCAGGATAGTAGGAACCAATGAGATGTCCTGAGAGCCATCTGGAAAGCCTGGGGCAGGGACACTGCCACTAGGAACCCAGTCTCTGAGAATGCTTCCTCCAATGGACAGGAACTTCCCTTTGATCCCCAGGACTTAGCAGAGTCTGACAGATGGAAGGAAAAACACCTTCTCTCCTGGATCTTTTGGAGCTGATTTAAATGATCATATTACTGGGAATAGCTGAGTCATTCACAACTACCATTCAAGCAATATTGCTGTTCCTATAGACAACATTCTATTTCTTTGACACTTTTTATTATTTCATGCATGTTTTTCTAAAATCAACAAGCTCATCATTTTTATAACAATAATAATCCAGCACAATCATTTTTCACAACTTATTCAGACATTCCCCAATTGATGGGCACCCCTCTGCAGCTTCCAGTTCTTTGGAGCAGAGAGCCACTATAAATATTTTAGAACATATAGGTTTTTTTCCCTTTTCCCCCTAGATATCTTGGGAAACAGATCTAATAGAGGTATTGCTGGGTCCAAAACTACTGGATCCATCAACAAGTGAATTAGTATCCCAGGTTTTTCCATATCCCCTCCAGAATTTTCATTTTCCCTTTCAATCATTTTAGTCAATTAGAACCTCAATTTGCATTTCTTTACTCAAAGAATAATTTAGAACATATTTTCATATGACCTATATTAACTTTGATTTCTTCTCTTTGATCACTTCTCAACTGAGTAATGACTCAGTAATATACATACATACATACATACATACATAAAATTGAATCAGTTGTCTATATTTTTGAAATATAAGACCTCATCCAGAAGACTGGCCATAAATTCCCTCTCCCTCCAATTTTCTGCTTTCTTTCTAATCATGGCCTTGATTTTATTTGCAAAAAAGCCATTTTTAATTTAATATAATCAAAATTATCCATTTTATGTCTCACTCTTTTTAATCATAAATTCTTCTATCCATAAATCTGATAGGTAAAAATGTTCCATATATTTCAGATCTATTTATCACATCTCCCTTTATGTCTAGATCATGTATCCATTTTGACTTAACTTGGTAAATGGTGTAAGATATTAATCTATACCTACTTTCTGCCAGATGCTTTCCAGTTTTCCCAGCAATTTTTTCATCAAATAGTGAATTCTTACCCACAAAAGCTTAAATCTTTGATTTATCAAATACAAGGCTATTTACTATTGTGTATTATATGTCTATTCTGTTCCACTGATACATCTTTCTATTTCTTAGCCCAAAAAGTTTTGATAATTGCTGCCATCTAATACAGTTTAAGATGAGGTAATGCTAAACAATCTACCTTTACAATTTTTTAAAACTAATTCCTTTGATATTCTTGACTTTTTGTTCTTCCAAATCAATTTTATTATTTTTTCTAGCTCAACAAAATATTTTTTGTAGTTTAGTTGGGATGGTACTGAATAAGATTAGTTTAAGTAGAATTATCATTTTTATTATATTTTTTCACCTATGAACAATGAATATTCCTCCAATTATTTAAATCTGACTTTATTTGAATAAAAAGTATTTTATAATTATGTTCATATATTTCCTAGGTATTACTGTCTATGGATATTTTAAATGAAATATCTCTTACTATCTCTGGCAGGACTTTGTCGGTGATATGTAGAAATACTGATGATCTATGTGGTTTATTTCATATCCTGTTACTTTACTAAAACTATTATTTCAACTAACTTTGTAGTTGAATTTTCAGGATTTTCCATCTGCAAAAGAGGTACTTGTTTTATCATGTCATTGACCAGTCTGATGCCTTCAATTTTTTTTTTCTTTTCATATTGCTATTGCTAGCATTTCTCCTACAATATTGAATAATACTGGGCATCCTTGTATCACCCCTGATCTGAATGGGAATGTTTCTAGCTTATCCTTGTTTTAGACATTGCTTGCTCATAGTTTTAGATATATATTTCTTGTTAGTTTCAGGAAAAGTGCGTTTATACCTATGCTTTTCAGTATTTTTAATGGGAATGAGTGTTGGATTTTGTCAAAAGCTTTTTCCTCAAACTAGTGATAGAATCATGTTTTTTTTTACTTTTTGTTACTGATATAATAAATTATGTTAATAGTTTTCATTAAGTTAAAATATCCCTGCATTTCTGGTATAATCCCACTTGGCCACAGTGCATACCTAATATTTCTATAATCTCCTTGATAGTATTTTGTGGAAGATTTTTGCATCAATATTCATGAATGAAATTGGTCTGAAATTGCTTTTCTCTGCTTTTGCTCTTCCTAGTTTAGGCATCAGCACTATATTTGTTTCATAAAAGGAGTTTTGTAGGGATTCCTGCTTTCCCTTATTAGTATTCCAAATAATTTTTAGAATTAGTTGATTTTTAAATGTTTGGTAGAATTCACTTGTAAATCCATCTGGTCTTGATGTTTTTCTTATTCTTAGGAAGGTTATTTATGGACTTTTCAATTTCTTTTTTTTAAAATAGATTTACTTACTTTACTTATTTTTATAATTGTTTCCCTTTCTGTTAATCTAGGCAGTTTATATTTTTGTAAGTATTCTGTTTGAATTAGATTGTTAAATTTATTGCTTTAATAACTGCTTTAATTTCACCTTCATTATTAGTATATTCACCCTTTTAAATTTGGGTTTCTTCTCTTTTTAAAAATATCATATTAACCAATGGTTTATCCATTGTATTATAGTTTCCCATAAAATCAGCTCCTAGTTTTGTTTATTAATTCAAGTGTTTTCTTATATTCAGTTTTGTTAATCTTACTTTTGAAGTTCAAGATTTGCAATTTGGTGTTTAATTGTCCTTTTTCAAGTTCTTTTAACTGCATACTCAATTCATTGATCTGCTCTTTCCTCTACTTAATTGATGTAAACATTTAGAGATATAAATTCTCTTCTGATTAATACTTTTGCTGCCTCCTAGAAGCTTTGATATTCTGTCTCATTATCATTCTCTTTAGTGAAATTATTGTTTTGTGATTTGTTTCTTCACCCACTTATTATTTAAGATTAAGTCCTTTATTAAATGTAATTTTTATTGCATTCTGTCCTGAAAATGATGTATTGAATAGTCCTGCTTTTCTGTATTTTGACAGTTAGGTTTTAATTCCCTAATATATAGTCATTTTTTGTAAAGGTGCCATGTACCACTGAGAATTTTCTTTCTACTCCCATTCTGTTTTTTCCAGATGTCTCACATATCCAGCTTTTTTTAAATTCTCTTTACCTTCTAGACTTCTTTCTTATGTATTGTTTGGTTATATGTATCTAGTTCTGAGAAGAGAAAGCTGAAGTCCTCTGCTATTATGGTTTTGCTCCCTATTTCCACCTGTAATTCATTTACCTTTTCCTTTATCAATTTGGATTCTATAGCATTTGGTGTATATATCTTTAGTATTGATATAACTTCATTATCTAGGGTACTTTTTAACATAATGTAGTTTTTCTGCTTATCTCTTTTAATTGAATCTATTCTAACTTTAACTTTGTCTGAAAAGTTATTGTTTTTAAGTCAATAATCTCTTATCAGGATTTTATAGTACTCTGTCCAGAACTCTGGGAAATGCATTTTTTACCTGTCTTTTTTGGTTTTTGCAAGGCAATGGGGTTAAGTGATTTGCCAAGGTCACACAGCTAGGTAATTATTAAGCATCTAAGGTCACATCTGAATTCAGGTCTCCCTGACTCCAGGGCTGGTGCTCTATCCACTGTGCCACCTAACTGCCCCGGGAAATACATTTTTTAAAAAACCACGGGACCTGTGATTTCCTCCTTTTACAGGAAGGCAAATTGGGGCCGAAAGAATGGAACTGACTTATCCATAGTAACACGGGTAGTTGACAGTAAGTAGGATTTAAATGTGTGTGTCAGGGTCAGGGTGGGGGGGGGAAGGAAACCCCACCTCGATTTTAGGTTAGAGATAGAGAAAACCCTCAGTTTACAGATGAAGAATAAAATGTTTCAGGGAGTGCAAGTTTGTACCCTAAGATAGGTCCCCCCAGCTATCTGAAGTGATCACTTTCAGGGTCAGAAACATGTATAGGAGTATAGCAACCAACATCATTTCACAGTATTCCCTTTTTTATAAAGAAAGATTCTATCTTAAATGTGTATTGGTGATATTTCACCAGTTTTTCTCATTTCCTAGGGGTTATGGCAGTTACTAAAGAGGATTCAAATATTATTTGTTCAGAGAGGCTTAGTGAACTCTGAGTACAGATTAAAGAATATTTTTTAAACTTCCTATATTTTTCCTGTTATTTTGTATGTTTCTTCTTTTGTGATATTGCTAATATGGAAATGTTTTGCATGACTTCAACATGTATAATCTATACAATCTCTACCTTCCCAAGGAGTGAAGAAGAGGCAAGATGGAGGTAGAGAATTTGGAACTCAAACGTTTTTTTAAATGAATGCTAAAGAATTTTATATGCCATTGGGAAATATTTGAGAAAATTAATAAAAATATATTTTAAAAAAAGTTTGAGGAAACTCTTGGCAATATTTCTTCCTATCTTTTAGCCTGAGTTAAAATATGACCGAGTTCATATTCAACACAGGCCCCTGGGACCCCTACCCTGCTCCAAAGACACTTTTCTATCAAATGTACCTTCTGCTGACATAATGTTGATCACCAGGTTGTGCCGAGCTGTCTCAAAGGTGCGCCTGTTATAGGCTGTTATCTAGAAGAAAAAAAGGGCAAGTTATTTGACAACAACAGGATGAAAATTCCATTCTACAATCACTTGTCATTCTCCTTCTGGCCTTATTTAGCCTATTAATTTTAGCCTACAATTTTTAGATGTAGTTGGGCAATAATGAACTAATCTGGTTTAATTAAATGGAAACTACTCATCAGCTCCCCCCTTTCCTCCTCCATTCATCAAGATCTCTGTATTCACTAAAGCTGATTTCTTCTTCCTGTCCAACACCCAGACCAGCTCCCTGTCTAGTAATACTGTCTGTCCCAGACCTTTAGACCAAAATCTCTGTAGCATTTTCAAATGCAGGTTGAAATCTTGGCTTGAGAGTAAGTATAAATAGCCATATTACTGTTCTGCCCAGAAACACTAAGGGTCTTCTTCTCCCTGTTGCATTGTTGTTGTGTTTTTTTTTTTTTGGTTTGTTTGTTTGTTTGTTTTGCAGTAGGCAAACTCAATCATTTTTTGACTTCTTACACAGCCTTAAATCACTGAAACTGAGGCTTGGGAAAGGTCTTCCTTAAAAAAGCCAAGGTCTCTTGCTTCATCTGGATCATCTTCAGTCATCTGAAACTACATCTTGCCACTGGACTCCAACGATTTTGGAGAAGAGAGCGAGGCTGATGATTGCATAGCTCTGCCTCACTTCAATCCAATTCACTTGCAAGTCAGTGACGTGCTGATGTCACTGGTCTTCTTCAAGAATGAAAAACAAAAAATCAGAATGAAATCTGGGCATCAGACATGCTTTGTCCTTCCCTGTGAGGATAGTCAGACCAAACTTTTTAAGTGATTATAGATCACTTAAAGGGGCCTCTACATTCTCCTGGGAATTGAGGCAAATGGTCCCATGTCATTCAGAAACAGGAACAACTGGAACACCTCTCCACCCTCTCAGGGAATCTCTCCTTGGCCCAGACTCTGCTCTGTATATGGCAAATCCCAGAGGTGACCACTAGTGAACAGACATTTCCCTACTTTATGAATAATCTGATACTAATGAGCAGAAGGTCATCAAACAAAACTGTCTGCTCTTAGATCTTCCAGGGAATTGTGAAAGATCTTTGATGTGAGGGTAAGCGCTGATTCACAGAGAAAAGAGCCTCAAAGGTGGCATTTTGTTCCACTGAATAAAGCCCAATGGGACTTGATGTTCTCTCCATCTTTCAGTTAATTCCAAAATGATAAAGATGTGGGACGATTGTTGACTATTCATTGAGAACCTGCTTGCTCCCTCCTACTACTCTCATCAAGGATGCCTTTGCTTCACTTGTAAAGAAAGGCATATAGATGGGAAGGCAGGAAGGAGTGTCAATTGGTGCTATTGTTTTCTCAGTCACCTTTTGGGGTATCAATAGGTTTCAAGATATATTTTCACAACTGTGCTATTTTTCCCTCCTTCAGATTCCTTTCATATCAGTCCCTCAGCATTCATTACATTGGCACTCTAGTCCAAATTTTCTCTATATAGATGTGGTTCAATCTGGCAACTTTTTGGTGCCATTTCTATGATATATCTCCCCTTACCACAAGAGGCCAGTACATCCTAAATGGGGATGGACTAGAATCCAAGTGTGGAAGGTCCATTGTCCTTGACAGGACAAACCTTTTGTTCTAGTACTCTTTTTTTTTTAAGGTTTTTTGCAAGGCAAATTGGGTTAAGTGGCTTGACCAAGGCCACACAGCTAGGTAATTATTAAGTGTCTGAGATCGGATTTGAACTCAGGTACTCCTGACCCCAGGGCTGGTGCTCTATCCACTGCGCCACCTAGCTGCCCCTGTTGTATTACTCTTTATAGATCTTTTCCAGTTTTCTTAGGATTGTCATCTTCCTTCTATCATCATCCTTGAAGATGGCTTAGCTTTTAATTGAATCAAAGTAAATTACTTAGTTGGCTCTCTTGCCTGGTTTCATTCTCTGCTTTAAAAAAACAATGTTACTACCATTCATTTTTGGGTTTTTTTTTTGTTTTTTGTTTTTATTTTTGCAAGGCAAATGGGGTTAAGTGGCTTGCCCAAGGCCACACAGCTAGGTAATTACTAAGTGTCTGAGACCAGATTTGAACCCAGGTACTCCTAACTCCAAGGCCGGTGCTTTATCCACTACGCCACCTAGCCGCCCCTTCTACCATTCATTTTTGTAAAATAAGACCAATGACTTTTATTCTAACTTGAGGCAGAACTCCCAAATGCAACTGAATATATTAAAATGTAATTGGAAAATGTTTGACAAATAAGTAAAAATACAACTGAGCTTAGATAATGCTCAAAAGTGATTTTTAAGTCACTGTGCAGCCTGTAGGTAGAGATCCCACCACTGCTCCGAGCTGCCCTGTCTCTGGACTCCATCTCTCTTTGTGGACAGCAGATACATGAGGGACTTTGGGGACCTTTTGGTCTTGGGTGGCAGGGACACCTATATCCAATTGTAATCAGAGGTGCAGGTACCCATTTACTCTCTCTCACTGCTAATCACTCATTCATTTCCATTCTCATTGCTTCCCTTTCCTATCCCTTTTACATTCTGCTCCTTGCCCTGAGAAGTTGCTGATTTGACTGTGGGCTCACTTCCATGCCATTAACCAGAATTTGTTTTACTTGGTTTGTAGTTATTTGGGCTTTTCTCAAAGAAAACCTTTCCACTACAGAATTGTGAAGCTTCTGCTGGGATTCTCCTGCCTTTCCACATGGTTCTCTTAATCTCCATGGGCAGGAGGCAGTGTGATCTAGTGGGCAGGTCAGAGTCTCCAGAGTCAGGGGACCTGAATCCAAGCTGAACTCATATACTTGCTATCTCTATGACCTCAAGTGAGCTCTTGAGGGTCTCAGGGGTTCAGTTTGCTCTCTTGGGTGCTGCCTAAACTAATGAATCAACAGAAGAACTGGGCAGCTAAAGCAGATGAGGAAAGGGAAGCAGATCTGGGACTCAAGTCTGCAGCCTTTTACCCTCCCTGGCTTCTCATGCTTGCTGAATAAATCACAGGGAGTTCTCAGCCTTGCCCAATCCTTGCTTTTCCAACCTGGCTTCCCTTTATTGGCTGGGTTGACTGAGAGTGGAAAAGGAGGAGCCTGGCCTGCAGCAGCCTGGCAGATCTCTGGCTGGAAGCTTTGGGCAGACGTCTGGGTCTCCAGGTTGCTTGACTAGTTCAAGAACTCCCATCACTATGTTCAAAGGGAACCATGCAATGCCACAAGAAGGCCTTTCACTCTATGATGGAGGGGAAGAATCCAAGCTACATGATGGAGGCTCAAGGCAATAGAGAAGAGAGGGATTTCATCTTTTTGTTTCCAGGACTATCTGGAGAGGTCTGTAGGGGCCCAATGCCACCATTCATATTAGGAAGATAGGGAACTGCTCATGGGCAGATCCAGGGACATCAGATGGTCATACTAAGGACAGCAGCAACTCAGGCAGCTCATTGATTAATTAATTACATGACAGCCTGCTGCCTACTATGATATTAGAAAATAGAGGAAGGAATATAGCTCCTAGAGCCTAGCCAGCAGCCATACAAGTAAAGTTCCTTGGAAGAATGAAGATAACAGGACCCACAGTGTCTGACCCTGAACTTCCCCAAGAACTTCTATTTTAATGTGGGAGGGAGAGAAGTATTGCTCAACTGAGATGAAAATGCAAGCATGAGGCAAGGACAAGCCTCAGGCAGGGGCTGGGTGAATTCTGAGATGTCTTTCCCAAAAGGTTTCTTGGAGAAGGTGTCTCTAGGCTCTGAGGGCTCTGAGGGAAAGAGGAGAGGATAATAGCTCCTTCCAATGCAAGGAGGTACAAGGCACAGATATCATCATTACTTTTCTTCTTAAAAATATTTCATAATTTGAGCTTTTCACTAATTTAGCTTGACCTTTCCCCAGTTATGGACATTGGTGAGATTTTCTTATAACCACCTAAAGTTGATATCTACAATCACCATGAAGAGAAGCAGAGATTTCTACAAAGTTTTTCCAGACAACATCTCACTAAAAATGGGAGGAAACCACAGACTGTCAATCTTGCCCCAAATTCTCCAAGTGGTATGGGCTGTCTGAGGGTACCTCAATAATGGTTGGTTTTCCCACGTTTTCTGCTGTTGGTGAGCCATACAGCACGCCATCACTGTAAGGTGTCCTCTGAATGTAGCGGAGCCATCCAGGTCTGTCCGGGTAACCCATTAAGTTTGTATTAAATGTAATGGGGTCATTACTCATCTCACCTAGGTAAGAAATAGGCTATTAATGAAAACATGCAAGGTAACTATTGTTCCCACTCCCCCTTGATTACATTATGAAATCATTTCTGTCTTCCTTGCTTTTAGGAATGCGAAACATGCTAAGATAATAAGGCCAAGTCCTTCCCATAGGGCAGAGAAATCTCAAAGGCCCATTAGAAGTTGCTCTAATCTACTGGGAGGAAGAAGGCCCCTTCCCCAAATCCCCTAGGAAACCCATTGTTCCCTGCTTGTGGAAGGAAGAGAAAGGAGACAGGTTCAACCCTCAGGAATTGGCCTTAGGCTAGGTGGGGGCCTGACATACAGCAAGAACTTAATAAATTATGGACTGACTAGGTTGGTCATGGGTCTCAAGAGGTAATCCACATTTCAAGAGCAAACCACAATTAGGGTGAGGAGCAGTTAGCTTTGAATATTATCTACTATCTATCCTTTCTGGGCATGGTGGGAGGCACCCAGGACTTGAGCAGCATGATTCAGTACCAAAGCTGAGGGGCCATATTTCAAGAGCCACACACAGAAAGATGCCTCCCTAGTTTGTGAGCACATTCTCCTAATGGAAGAGCAAGGCACTGATGGAGGTGGGGGAGAATGATTCTTTGAAAAAATGTTTTTCTTTTCACTTGGCTATGTATTAATCCTGAGAAAACCATTATATTACTGATTTTTTCAAGTGTGATATAAACCATTATAAAAATGGACGAATATTTTCACTTTGTTTTTGTAAGTCTAGGTAGATGTAAACACATTTTATGTGTTCATACATTATATAAGTAAATGTTAAAATTACCTTATTTTCCATGTTCTATCTCTTTTACAAAAGATGCAAGAATAGTTTGCATCTTGCTGCTGTCTCTAGCCCTCATGAGTAATGCTCCCAATATAGAATCAAGGGAAATGGCCATCAAAAACTGTTCACTCAAATAAATCTGAAGTTATGAGAAATTTTCATGGACTTAAGTTTGCAGTGTCTTTTCTATTTCTGAGCCTGACCCTGACTTTTTCTGGAAGTGCTAGGAAGAGGCTTTATGCAGAATAATGGCCCGTACAACCATCATAATGCTTCACTGGGAAAAAGACCACTGTCCAAGGATAGTCAGTCACTGGTGGTGGTGGTGGTGGTGGCCTAACCTAATGCTGCTGAATCTCGACACGCTTTCCTCTACTTCTCCATTTCCTGTCCTGATGCTCTAGCTTCCCTTTAATGTTGGCCCTCTAGCAGGCATAATGTAGACATACAAGAAGGTTGAATTGACCCCTGGGCTGCCCAGCTCCCACCCTTCCCTACAGAAAGATCAAAGGGTCCCATACCAGGCTTCGGAAACGGGGGGAACTCCCCTTTAAAGTACTCCCGCTCTAAAACATGAACAAAGAGGACTCCGGCAGATGGGTACACGTTCCGGTCAGACTGTACCTTAGAGAGAATGGTGTACACTGAAAAGGAAGAAAAGAGGAGAGACACAAAAAAGAGGCAGGTGAGACATGCTGGCTGGAGAGGGGCAGCAGGCCTCAGCCTTGCACATTCGCTATTTCTGTGGCGTGAACAGATCTGGGGAAAGAAAAGCAAAGGCCAAACATCCTGGTTAGTAACATTGTGACCGGTTTAGAAAAGCACTGCTAGTCCTAGAGGCAGCTCTGGGTCACCCTGAAGAGAAGGAGCCAGATATTATACCACAGGATATATTGTAGCAGCACCCTTGCGATACATCATATCAGCACACTCACTATCTAGTCACTGGGCCCAACCCTTTGGCTCAGGGAGACCACTTTCTCCTCATCTCTTACGGCAGCATGTTGACCTCCAGAGAGGCAATAAAGAAATTGTTGCTGACACCCATTCTCTTCAACTTTTAGGGTTACAAGGCATTTCCTTATGGAGAAGTCTTGTTCAAGTCACTGTCATAAGTGAGAAATAGCAACAGCTCCAGGATGGGAGCCCCAGATCTGAGGTCCCCTGGGTCCCCACCATGCCTCAGCAGGTAAAGAATCCCAATGCTGATTCAGTTAGGCTTTGCAATTGATCCTTAATAGCAAAGACCCAGACCAGACCCAACATATCACCAAGCCAAAATAATTGCCTTGTCTTGCTTGGAAAGGAAGAAGAAACCCAAGTGAGAATGCATGGAGCTATGAATGCAGGCCCCAGCCCAGGTTGTTCCCCTGAATTACGCAGAGAAACAAAACATGCTGCCTTTTGGTGCTTGTTGTTTCCTGGCCAGAATACAACATTTTTTCAATACCAAGGCCTTCAAAGAGCCAAAATGACCAGCTAGCAAAGAGAGAAGGAGAGATGTCTGGTGGCCAAGAGTGTGACCTCCAGCTGGGAGGGAAGCTCAAGATGGCCACTCCCACCAAAACAAATTCCTTGGCTTTGAAACCAATCAGACCCCTGTTGGATGGAGAGCAGTGTGGCCCCAAGGATACTGGCTGATACGGCTGCCTAGCTATGGCCTTCCTCTGGACCCCCTGACCACATGCTTCAGGCCCCAGCACATTGGCAAGGTTCCTGAGGCCACTGTCTGGCAGCTCTGAGCACAGACATTCTGAGGAAGGAAGGAAGCTCTTTCAGATATCCAGGAAACTACTAGCCAATGTAGCTTTTGGATTTCCATGGATAGAAGCACTGCTAAGGACAGGGGTCAAGTACCAAACCAGAAAGAACCAGTGTGATTTCACTGGTCTGGGAATCTACTATGGGCAAACTCCCACCACCAATGCAAAGCAGCTCCATTTTTGCCCTTTAGAGTCTTAGAAAGATGCTTAGCTGCAATTTAAGTTGCAATGAAAAATTTAACTGGAATGCCAGTCAGGGTGGATCAAGCCTAGAAAATCTGACTCCAGATTTTCCTGGCTCCAAGGCCAGTTCTCTACACACCACACCACACCACACCACACCACACCACACCACACCACACCACACCACACCACACCACTTTCTGAGGCACACATTCTTGTATCTGAGGAAAATTGTTCCACTTAAGCTCTGGGTCCTTATTTTCCACGGACAATTAAGTATGAATAGAACCCAAAGCCCAACAGAAAGGAGGCAGCATCAGGCAGGAGAGCTCCAGAACTCTTGGGAACAGCTTGGGCCAAATGAGTGAAAGGCCTCGTGACTCTTTGGGTGGCCAAGGGTCTTGAAGACCTTCCAGCAGGTATGCTGCCAGGAAACTCTTCAAGTTTTTGGCTGAGTTGGCATTTAAGGCACATTGCTAATAACTTAACTACCCTTGCTGAAATAATCACTTCCCCAACACCTCTCTGGTTCAAAGACTGTACACTAGTAACACAAGAAGGAGAGAGATAATCGAAAGGAAGCTGGCCTGGGCTTCAAGAAGGCTTGCAAACAAATACTCTTGTTGAGCCTGGGCTAGTCATATCCACTCACTGTCTCAGGTCACCCACGGGCATGGTCAATAGGTATTCCCCAATGAGTTTCCACATGGAGTTTCCTAGCTCCCACAAGTCCTGAAAAAAAGGAAACATGTGGGTGCTGAAGTCAACCCTCTGCAATCATCTCCTGAATCTGGTCCAACCATATTAGCTCCCTCTACTTTCTTGGACCCCTCCAGTGTGACTCAAAGACAAAATGCTGCTTGAGTTTAAAAGCTGACTGCCCATTATGAGTCTTTTATTCAGTAACATTGCCAGCCCCCCTCTCCAGTGTGCTTTCCTTCCAATCCTGCCCCCATGCTGGAAAGTCTCTTCTTCTCAATCTCTGCCTCCTAATTTTTCAGACTTCCTTCACATCCCAGCTAAAACCCTCCCTTCTACAGATTATGCCCTCTTCCATTTATTCTCTTCACTTCATCCTTTTTTCCCATTAAACTGTAAGTTCCCTGAGAAGAGGGGGTTGTCTTTTGCTTGCCTTTGCATCCCTACCACTGAACAGAGTATCTAGCTCATAATAGGCACTTAATAAATGTTTTATTTTATGGATGAGTAAACTGAGGCAAAATGAATTTGTGTGATTTGCCCAGGATCATACAGCTAGCAGTAGGGAGGCCAGCCAAAATCACTGGAATAAAAATAACCATAACAACTCACAATTCCTCTAACCCAAGGGGAAATTCCCAACAGCCTCCTGAAATAGAACCGGAAAGATTCCCAGCAGAATCCCCATCTGTGTCTGCAGACTCATGACAGAATGTGGACTTCTTTACAATGGTGGCTCCAAGCCAACCTACCTCTTTCTGCTTATTTCTATTCAAGAGCTGAGATAAGTCATTCTAAATTCAGTCCAAAGGCAGCCCACTCACACTGAGCCTGGAGTGGCCTACCGTGCTCATTTTCACAGAATCGTCTTCCCGCCACATGCTCCGAATCTATCACTGTGCAACCCAACACTTCCTGCATCCTGCCTCTCTTCCCTATTTCCACTCTGGCCCAGGGGCTCATCCTCAACAGCACAGTCCATTTGAACCACCTTCACCTTTTCCTTCTTCCAATCCAACCTTCTTTCCCATGCATAAATATAGTCATTTTCCATTTAGCTGCTCAGTTCACAACCCTGTCCCTCTACTGAAATTTTCTCTCCTGGATTACTAGCAGATTAGGCAATACTAGAACTAGAGCACATCCTAAAATTCAACAAAGTATCACAGAATTTTGTGCTACTGATGTAAAAATGATGAAGAGGTGGACTCAATGGGAGCAAAACTGACCAAAATTCAGATTAATGTGTAGACAGATAAGGTTTTTAATCCAAGGTGAGATGATGAAGTCTGCCTTTTTTCTGTATCTTCACACCTTCTAGGCTAAAGTCCTTGCAAAAACCCTTTCCATTCTCAGCCTGCACTTCTTTTCCAACATTTAGCACAGGGCCTAGAAGAATATGGCAGGTGCTTAATAAAAGTTTATTGACTGCCTCCTTGGAACTTCAGCCTGGCTTCTGATCTTTCCAATTAACTTGAAACACCCTCCCCCAAATTACAAATGATCTCTTCCCTGCTAAATCTTTTTTTAATCCTGATCATTTAGGACCTCCCAGCAGCCTCTGACATTGTCGATCACCTTCTGACACTCCATCCCATCCAGGTTCTCCTGCTATCACCTCTCTTGGTTCTCTTTCCTATCTGAGGGCTCCTCAGTCTCTTTTGCTGGATCTTCATCTGGGTCATGCACACTAATTGTAGGTGTACCTCAGAGATCTGTCCTGAGCCCTCTTCTTTTCTTCCTCTGTGCTATTTTACTTGCTCTCATCAGCTCTTAAGGAATCAATTCATGCTTATGAAGATTCTCTAATTATCCAGCAATAATCCCTCTCCATCACCAACTTCCTTTTGGACAGCTTGACGTGGCTAGCTCAATGTTGTCTCAACTTCAACATATCCAAACCTGAACTCATCATGTTCTTATGCAATGCCTGCCCCTTTCCCAGCTTCCCTAGAGCTGTCAAGAGGTCTACCATCCTCTCAGTTATCCAGGCTTGAGAACCATGGGTCAACCATGGCTCCTCCCATCCAATCACCCTTCCTGCCAATCTGTTGCCACATCCAAACAATTTCCAGCATTTCTCCAATAGGTCCCTTTCTCTCCTCTGACACTGCTAGCACCCTAGCTCAGGCCCTCATCACCTCATACCTGGACTACTGCTAGGGTCTGAAGGACGATCTCAGGACCTGGGATGCCTCTCAACTCCACCCTCCACTCAGCTGCCTACTGATCTTCCTAAAGCCTGGGTCTGACCATTCCCCTCCTCCTCCTCCCCAACACAAACACGCTTAATCAATACCAGGGACTTCCTATTACCTTCAGGAATAAATAGAAACCCCACCTTCCATATACTTTCTTAACTCCATTCCATGTGTTCTGGGATCTAGGGACACTGTCATTGCTGTGGCTCACACAAGAACTTCCACCTCTCAGTCCCACACCTTTTGACTGGCTGTCCTTTCCACCTGTAATGCTCTCCCCACCTCTCACAAACTCCTGGCTTCCTGGATTTCCTTCCTTGTAGACTCCAGACAGGGAGCTTCTGCCAGTCCCCACCCACACCCCTATGCCACTCCATTCCTTCACTTCCCTCAGCTGTCCATCTTTTCTCTCCACTTTTACCTTCCATTTACATAGTATGGATTTTGTGTGGACCTGATTATTTCAGTGATGTCTTTCCCCTCAGAATGCTCCTTGAGGGTAGAAGTCATTTTTGACAGGGCTGGGAGGAGAGCTCACAGGGGAGAGGGGGCTGCTGGCAATGTTACTGAATAGAAGACTCAGTAATAGGCAGCTAGATTTTAAACCCAAACAGGATTTTGTCTTTGAGTCACACTGGAGGAAGCTAATATGACTGGACCAGATTCAGTGGTTAGTATAGCATCTAGCACATAGTCATCCCAAGCAAAATACTTGTTGATGTCCCATCTGATCCCCATTCCCTGGAGAGTCACTGCGCCCTCATTCACAGCAAATTAGATCATACCAAAGAAGGAAGAGACAGAAAACACGTGTCTACCATCAAGAGGTCTGTTCTCCTTTACATTTGCTTAGTATCCTCAGAATTCCCTGGGCTCCTTTGGCAGGCAGGTAGCTAGGATGCCTAGGGAAGTCCTCCTCCCACTGAGTGATGTAGCCTTCTCTTCAGATCTGGGACAAGAGCTAAGACTGTCTAGGTAATTAAGACAAACACAGCAGGCTCTTTAATGACCATTTAGATTTGACTGTTTGGATTGTTTTATAATTTGTGGAAGCCAAGCTGGCTGTCCCATTAGGTAAGGTCCCCAAGACTCAGGGGAATGAGAAGTGTGAGAGACTTCTTAAAGATCCTTTAGGATGGAGATGGGTAAGGCCCACAGAACATTGCCAGCACTCTGAAAATGCTTCAGTTGTCTTTTTCTGATACTAAAGGGAAATGAAGGTGGAGTATCAAACCCCATAGCCCTGACTGAAGGAGAACCAAAGACCCAGCACCTCTAAAGGTTCAGACCCTGTGCAGTCCAAGCAGAGGGAGGGTACCTCACCCTTTCTTAACATGGCCACCCCATCTTTCAAAGGGGAAATGTGAAATGTGACAGAAAAGCCATCCTCTCCAGGGGCTTCTGCTCTGAAATTCAGCTCCAATGCTTTTAAGATCAGATCCCAGAAACTACTTTCTGATAGGCTGAAATGCCACAAATGCAGTATTCTGGCAAGTGCTTAGCATGATGTTACCCAGAAGCCCCCAGCACTGACAAGGTTTATGCAGTTTGAGGAGAAAAAGGAGCTGCAGCATAAGGAAAAAAATACGGTTAAGAACATAAAGGATCAGAAGGTTTAGAAGATTAGGAAACAGAAGTTGTACTTTCCTGAATGATTTACCCTTTATCAAAAAACTATCAGGGGACATCAGGGGAAAGGCAAGAGGAAGAGTGGAAGCGGACATGTCCCCAAAGCCCCGTTGGGGTCAAGTCACCACCTAAACTCACCATTGCTCTTCCCAGCTGCCTTTTTTTTGCTGATAACAAAACTGTTGGCTTGTTTTGTCTTCCAGTTAACTGTCCCATCTATGTCATCAGCACTGCTTAATAAAAAAGCTTTTCAGAATAAAACAAATGCAAAAAAAAAGAATTAATGTTAAATCAAAAGAGATTTGTACACATCAACTCCAGTTATCTGGAACCCTCCTAGCACAGCTGACATAGCTTTATTTTTAATTTTTTTGCTATTTGCAAGACAATGGGGTTAAGTGATTTTCTCAAGGACATACAGCTAGGTAATTAAGTGTCTGAGGCCACATTTGAAGTTCTCCTGACACCAGGGCAAATGCTCTATCCACTGTGCCACCTAGCTGCCCCTATCACTTTGCTTTCTCACAAGACTTTGCTAAAGAGTTTTCAACATCACATAATTTAATGGGGAGCTATTAAGTTGCATGATATGACTTCAAATCTATTCCCAAATTTCTTGGTACTCTTTGCCCAAAGGAAAGACCAATGTTTCAGAATTCAGATAATTTACATTATTTGCATGAATGTGAAACTCTCTGAACTTGAGTCTTTGCAGACAAAGAAAACTTTCAGCATGTACACAGTTGTAAAAGTTTTTTTTTTTTTAAACCCAACTGTCCCAATTTACCTTCTGGCTGAACTTGGTTCTTTGGATGCCCAGAAACTACTGAACAGCCAGTGACATATTTCAAGCCAAGTGGTGAAACATTTCCTCAGTTTTCACAAATGCTTTTATGCCTCAACCCCATGAGGCACCAAGTCCTGAGCCACTCAACTGGTAAACAACTGAGTTGGGGGTTGAAGCTGTATGGCCTGACTCCAATCCGAGTCCAATCAAAAGGTAACTCGACTAACCTTTTTAACAAGACCAAGGAAGGAATGAAAAAAAATCTCCTGCAGAAAGGTCAACAAGAAAAACACTCTCCTTCAGGAAAGATGCCCTCCCTGCCCTTTGACCACAAAAAGTTCAAAAGGGGCTGACACTCCAGAGGGAAGAGGCAGTCCAGGGACTGTGGTTATACAGATGCACATTTTACACTCAGATACTGGAGCTTCAGTCTGATGCATGTCTCCTCAGCCACTAAAGCCAACATAAGGGGGAATTGTTTTCAACCCTTCCCGCAGGTGCTGCTGGGTCAGACTTTTTGGTCTTTCTTAGCTGAGGCTGGTTGGGATACCCTGGACATCTAACTGCTTCCCCAGATCCTAAAGGAGGCCTGATGACCAGCTGTCCAGGTTCTCCAGGGCTCATCTAGCTTATGTGCATTCAGAGTAGGTATGCCCATTCCCACCCCACCACCCCCATTGCCTCCCACCCCCAGGAACCTAAATGAAAATATATCAGTTTTGAAAATCATCCTTAGAAGTTTCCATAACACCTGGGTGTTGGGACTAAGGGCTAGGGAGGCTAGATTTAACTAGTCCAGATCAAGGCCTCTATGAGGTTATATTACTGTAGCCAATGGACCATGACCTACATTGTTTGAGTGACTGCCTTGTGCCAGGCCCTGAGGATTCAGAAAAAAACACAAAAGGGTCCAGTGGCCACAGAAAAGGAGAAGACTAGGGAGAAGCCATCTCTGAG
This sequence comes from Macrotis lagotis, assembly GCF_037893015.1. NCBI lineage: Eukaryota > Metazoa > Chordata > Mammalia > Peramelemorphia > Peramelidae > Macrotis > Macrotis lagotis. The sequence continues at coordinate 316,859 of NC_133664.1, forward strand.
CCTCAGGTGAAGGGCTAGGCTAGAAAAAAATTTATTTTATGTTGCTGCACTTGCCATTGTTGCAAGGAGCTTTTCTATCCAGATCAAAATGGGCTGGACAAGTCATCACTGGTGGCTAAGATAAACTCCAGCTTCTCTTCTGATCACCTAATGCCTCTTCCTGACCACTAGTGGATGTCTGTACAAGATCATGGTCTATGGGTAATAATTGAGGCAGAATGGAACAAATGAGAACATATCACGAAGATTTTAAGAGTCAGGATTTCTAGAACACATTTTAAAACAATCTGAGAACAATTTTATGTGATTTGATCCTTCCTTTAAAAAAAATTACCTAGACTCTTATACAGAGTAAATTTTCATTTCACAAACATAACTCTCTTTCTTTTGGCCTAAGTTTCATCGGAATTCAAATAGATGTCAAAGATCTTTAAGATAAGAGGAGAATTCCTGTCCTTAGGGCCAACTAGAAATATCTCCAGGCAGGCTAATAAGTCCTAGAACAAAGATATTAAAGAGAAAAAGGCCATTTCCCCCCAGTCAAAAACTTTGTATATGACTGATAAGTCTGAGGTTATCCATTGCTATTCTGAAACTTGTTAGGAATGACCTTGGTGGTAATTTGCTCCCCCTCACTTGAAGTTTTCCTGCAAAGGATGGACTGCCTGCCTGCCCCATGCTGGTACACTTGGCAAAACATGGAAGTTCAGGTAGAGGTTGGATCAGGGAAGCCTTGAGGTTCCCTCCACCTCTGAGATTCTAGGATTCTGGGTCTCCAAATTATCAGATATGGTTATAAACACACAGAAAAATAAAACGTATCTCATAATATTGGGGGGAGGCCTTTACTGAGGAAAGCAGGACAGCAAATAGAAGGAGGGAGAGGAAAGAGAATAAGTATTTCTTAAGCCCAGGCAGTATGCTATGCTGTTTAGAAAAAGAGAAAAGCTTCACTATAACCTTCAAAATATCCAATATAATCCTGATGGAAAGAAGTGATTCAAATGTCAGGAAAATGACTAGAGATGTGTGTTTTTTCCTAGTGTTGATATATTATTGCTCTCCCAATCCCCTCCCCCTTTACAAGGCTGATTCTCACCCTATAAAAGATGAAGATAATCTAAATTGATAAAGAAGTGATGAAATTTAAGCTCCCAGAAGGGTCAATTTAATTGTTTTTGTCTTCATATTCTTAAGGTGCCTGGTACCTAGTCACTTACTGGATGTTAATTGATAGCTTGAAGTCCACACTTTCCTTTTCTTTGACTGATTTCATTTTATACATACACATATTTATTTTTATTTAATTAATTTTTAGATTGTCTCTACTTTCCAATAAATCTCTCTCCATAACCCTTCCCAGAGGGGGTAACCCTTTCAAAAAAATAAAATAAAAAGGAGGGGGGAAAAGCCCCATCGAGCTAAACTAACCAACATACTGGCAACAGTCTGCCATGATATGCAGCGTTGCCATGGTCCCCAACCTCTGCAAAGCAGAGGGAGGGGCTTTCTCACATCTTGTCTCTGGGCAGAACTTGGAGATTTTCATTTTGCTGCATTCAGCTTCAATCCATCCACCACCATGGATAGAGCTCTTCCCTAATTAACAGGCACCTGCTTTGCCAAACCTTCATTTTAAATAAAACCCTTCAAGTCGAATAGGATGAAAGCAGGAACCCAAAGAGAACAGAGTATCCTGTCCTATGGAATAATACACACATTGGGTGGTGATTCCTAAGCAATGGAGAATGGCTTTTCTGAAAACAGGCATGACAACAAGTAATTTCACATATATATATGAGGAAGCTCAGATTGAACCATAAGTAAGATACACTATCCCTTTAAGTTAAATGGAGGTGTTTAGTAGAAAAAAGGACCCAAAAAATGTCTTTGTAAAGGAAGAGATTTTTGTCAGATGATGGGGGATATTGCCATTAATATGGATGAACATTTTGATTTCTAAGAAGAATAGAAAAAGAGCTTTGTTTTTCACATACACACACACACAATGCTTTTAGATAGTATTTGGACAATTATAGAGAGGGAAAAAAACTGTGGTGTAAGAGATACCCCTCAGATCACTTAGTGACCAATAAAGAATGATGTCTTGATTATGTGGGAAGAGGGGCAGAGGAAGTTCATTTATTCATTAGAGAAATGTGAGTATAAAAAATTAGTTTCAAGGATACCAAAGATGTGCAGGATTTCAAAGCCACAAGGCATGTTGTTTTTTGTTTTTCAGTCGTGTCTTACTCTTTGTGATCCCATTTAGGGTTTTCATGGCAAAGATACTGAAATAGTTTGCCATTTTCTTCTCATCTGTATGATGGAAATTCATCTGTAAAATGCAAAAGGCAAAGAGGGTAGAGTGACTTGCCCAGGGACACACAGTACTGAGTGTCTGAGACCAGATCTGAACTCAGTCTTCCTAACTCCAGGCCAGGCATTCTGTCCCCTGAAGAACCTTCTTGCCCTAAGAGTGATGTATCAGCTCATTTGCATATACCTGGTATATTATTATAAACTTTTAAAATGAGGATAAATGTTTGGAGACTGAGATATGATTAAAAAGTATCCTTCAGATAGTGTCAGTTAATGAAAGAATTTGAAAATGCTTTGATCCCAGTAAAGAGGAGAGGAGAGCCCACTATTGACCAAGGGTTCTAGCGCCAACTTATCCAACAGAGCACCACCTTTACAGAGGGCATGGCACTCTCTGTTGCCATCTGGGGCAATCAACCTGTGTTTTGGTCATGATTGAATCAGGTAGCATCTGGGGAGTGAAGAGCTGGTCCATCTGATCTGGACTATCCAGAGATGTCCAGGTAGATGACAATGTCAATGATTCAACTTAAAGAAAACTGAGGCTTACTTTCAGAACAATTACTAGATGTCTTTTAAAGGAGATTATTACTGAAAGAGCTTAAAAATACTATTTAGAGCAGAGAAGGAAAAAACATTATTCTCTGGCATCCTCCAAGACCAGCTGAGGGATTCAGGAGTAAAGCAGTGACTTAAGAATTAGTTTTGTGTTGTACAAAAGTACCTGAATGGCCCCTATAGTCCAGTTTTGAGGTCCTCTGAACCCCTGAGTCTTCCTCTCTTAGGTGCTTCTCCCTCATAACTACTCACTATTCCTTGGTAGGGAAAGAATGATTTGGGTTCCTGTGTATATTAAGGTGTATTTTATTATGTATTAACTTAATATAAAAGCATCTACAATTTTTTTACTTTAAAAGTCTTGTTATTGCATTAAATATCACCTCTTTCGAGTGGTTGATTGTTTAGAGGGAAAACACACTGGTGGAAGCTCACACTAGAATGGTGAATTTTAATAGAAGCATGTGGTAGTGGTCTATCTCTGGGTAGCAGCTAGTATAAGAGCAAGAAGTTCAGCTAGGTGATACAGGGGATAGAGCACAGCCTTGGAGTCAGGAGGATGGGAGTGTGAATCCAGCCTCCAGACACTTGATATTTACTAGTGTGTAACCTTGGACAAGTCACCTGACCTGGACTGCCTCACATCCAGAACCAACTCCAGTAGTCTTGATTCCTGTCTGGTCACTGGACCCAGATGACTATGAAGGTGAAAGTGAGGCTGGTGATTTAGCACAAGCCCACCTCACTCCAATTCACTTGCTTGTTATGGAATCACCTCCATGATGTCATCTTCAAGAATGAAGGACAAACATCAAAATAAGAGTGGGCCAACAACCCAGCTCACAAAAGAAGTGGATTTTGTCATGCCCTTTTAGAGTGTTATGGATGAGGATTTTTTTTGACAATGTGGAGGTACTCATGGACCTGATGGGATTTAATTCCATGCTTTTGTGCTACATAAGATATAAGATCACAGGTATAGAGCTGAAAGGTACCTCTTAGAGATGAGGAAACGAGGCTGAGAGTGGTTATACGATAAATAAGAATAAGGAATAGAGCTCAAATCTCTTGATTCCAAAGACTGACCTATTTCCAGGGTACCATTCCTTCATTTCAGGGTATGTAGAAAGCTAAAAGACCTGAAGAACTGAGTTTTCATGAAGCTAAGGATTCTATGAACTGAGGACAGAGGGCAATCAGTCTAGGCAAGGGGTGAACTCAGCAAAGGTGCTGATATAGAGGGTCAAACTTGTTCAGCATCAAACTGAGGCCCAGACTCCATCTTGGGGCTTTTCACTGCAGGGTCTCTCCAAAGTTTTTAAGGACCACTGTGACATAGTTTGGGTCCTTCGCATGGGTAAATCTGAGTATAGACCCACTTCTGAGAGCAGGACTTGAGTCACATAGCTCCATGGTGCAGTTAAGGGAATAGAGTCTTAAAAAGGCTTTGTGCGAAGAGGGGAGAGACCCCAGGAAAGTACCATGAGAGAGGGGTAGGAGTCAGAAATGGAACTACAGGATTTCTCTTCATGTTTAACTGGACATAAGTTCAATTTGGGATTTCATCAGGTGGGGGTGGGGGGGAGAGCTGGTGTGGAAATTCAAAATGGCAACTGGTCTGAAATTTGGGAGTTTTAGGAAGTCACCTAGAACATTGTATGGTTTTTGTCCAGTCATCCAGCCCTTGAGAGAGACCCCCCCCTCCCCAATGCTGCCAACTCTTCTCTGATGTGATAATTATTAATTTCCAATTTCTAATCAATCCTCTTTTCTTCTGTTCTTTTGGTATGTTGGTTGGTATTGTTATTATCAGGAAAGATGAAGATAAGTAAATAAAATTCTATGACAAAGAAATCAGTCCCAACTAAGATAAGTAAATAAAATTCTATGACAAAGAAATCAGTCCCAACTCTTGGTCAAGTGGGATTTTAAAAGAAGGCAATATATTTGGAATTGCAAGAAAACTGTATGGTCCATAGAATGAGGTTTCTGTAACTTCCAAATAAGGAGTATTAGCAGACCAATTTGTCTGTAATAATAGCTAAGAAAACACTAGAAAAGACACTGAGCTGATAAAAATTCGCCTGTATATCCTTCTATTAGTACAAATTAGGATCTCCAAGACTGATAAGTGTCTATTATGCTTCTTTCAATAAAATAACACTTTACTAATCATAATAGTGAACACAGATACAATATTTAAAATTTGCAAAACTCTTTACATATATTCATGCAATCAGAGTGATATAACAACTTTGGAAGGAAGGTACAATTATTACCCCCATCTTGTGGATAGTGAAACTAAGTCTGAGAGTCAGGGTGACACAACTAGGAAATATCTGAGGCAGGATTTAAACTCTGGTGTTCCTGACTCCAGACCTAGCTTTTTATCCCCTGTGGCTATTCAGCAGCCATTTGTTCAAAATAACAAAACTCATTTGGGATACAGCAAAATGACATCCACAACAAAAAGCTGACCCAAGATTAGATGTCAACTGAAAGGTGCCAAGGGACCAGGAGAATGTGCTTCTTTCCTCCCCATCCAGAGACTCACTCTCCTGCATCTTTGGGAACTAGGCAGCATCCTGGCTGAGCATTCAATTTGCAGACCACACAATAAATCAATCTTGCCAACATGAAGTGAATTCCTAACTCCAAAGAACTCTGTCAAAGCTTTGGAAGAAGGGACCAAATGTCCCTAGAGCTAAGGGTCTCAAAACAATATATACACAAGAGTCTCTCTTTGTTTGGGAAGCAGACCTGAGCAGACTGACTACTACCAAGGAAAAGGACCTCATCCCTCCCAAGGAGGGGCAATCCTCCTCAGGCTAGTTTGTTTAACAAAAGGTCTGCCCATCTGGTCTCACTTAAAGGGGCAGATTTCTTAGCTGGAAAAGAAAAGAAATAATCTAGACAGGTAGATCCCATTCTGTCTAAAAGTTGCTGATCTTAAGAACAGTGTTTCCTTAGACCCAAGAGAATGTAGGGAGTCTTACGATGAAGCTTAGCAACCTTCTAAGTTTGACTATAACTGAACTCTAACCGCAACACCACTACAGCTCCAAATGAGAACATTTTCCCCAAAGGAAACCCACTTTTTTTCCATGTTGACACCATCTTCTGTTCAAGACAGACCTCTTAGGTCTTCATAAAAACTGTTTGTCATTGGGTGATCTATGACATGGTTATGAAAGACAGCTACCCTGTCAGAATTTAGAACACAGCAGAAAACAAATGGTTCCAAAGTTAATGTAATGAGATGACTTTCAAATGGGAAAGGGCTTCTTCTCTCTCACTGAATGGAAGCTCCCTGGGAGTAAAGAATGTTTACCATTTATAACTGTGGACGCCCTCCACTCCAAAAGTCCAGCAGGTGCCTTATAGTCAGGAAATGCCAAATAAAAGAATATTGAATTGATTGGAATCTTAGGTAATTTTAATCAGCCCATTTTCCCATTTTAGCTTAATTCAATAGTCCCACAACAGATTGTGGCAATTCCATGGACAACAGGCCACACGTAAAGACCCCACTGGGAACTGATCTTGTATTAGACATAATGCAAAGGTGTGACTCTTCAAAGCTGTCCTAATGGACAAACACCCCCAAATACCCCCAGTCCCTCTTTTTTGATCTAGTATCAGTTGGTCACTTTATTACTTCCTTGGAGGGGAATACATTGGTATTACTCAGAAATGACTTAAAATGCAAAGTTGTGGGCAGCTAGGTGGCATAGTGGATAAAGCACCGCCCTTGGAGTCAGGAATACCTGGGTTCAAATCTGGTCTCAGACACTTAACAATTACCTAGCTGTGTGGCCTTGGGCAAGCCACTAAACCCTGCTTGCCTTGCCAAAAAAAACCCTAAAAAAATGCAAAGTTGCTTATTCACCATTTGAGGCCCATCTGTATAATTGGGAAATCCTCTTTTCTTGTGTTTTTTTCTTCACGCCTCTTTCAGTCTCAAATTCCAAACCCATGGATTTCAACAAACTTGACTGCCACTGCCCATGTAATTTGGTAACAGTAAAAAGCACAAATCAGAGATGTTTAAATAATGTATTGGCTGGGGAAAAGGTCATAGGCAGAGGCCCCTGTGCCTTAGAAAAGCAGGGCAAAGAAGCTGTGGATGAAATAGAATTGCTCTTACCCACTGCCTACTGCCAACTCCTCCAACACATTAAAACCACAGACCAATAATTTTGTTCTTTTTAGAATTGAATTAGTTCAACTCCTCTCACTTTTCCAAAATGTCAGTTAACTGTCAATCTCAAGAGAGAAATTTGTTGAGCCCCTCTAGCTGTTATGACTGTTTAGGAATTCTCAAAATACATGTTAAATTTGTTCATAGGGAATGAAAGAGTTAAACTATGTCTCAACTTACCCTCCAAAAGGGCACTTTTTTTGCACTCTCTTTAGAGTCCTTTAGGCTTTCTCCAGGTGAACAGTTAACTCCAAGTCTCACAGACTCGCCATGAGAGTTATCTGTGAAGGATTCCTCACCCTCTTCAGTGCTACAAACTAACTCCTTCCAAGATTACAGTGAATTCTTAGTCTCTGCATTTTCTTAAAACCACAGAAACTGTTACCAAGGTCTGTGAGGGAGGGACTATGGAAGATGGAGTATTCAGCATGCGATTAACATTGCTGCCAGCAATTCATCCACCCACATGCTGCCCATCACTGCTGAGAAGCTTCCATGGAAATGTGTTTTCATTTCTATTGGCTTTTCTTCCATTTGTATTGTGAATTCTCTGCAACCATAATCCAAATAAGAAAAAGAGGTTCATCTGAAAATGTGGGACATGAAAGATGTCACCCACTAGTAGAGTGAACCCCTTCTTTACAGTTGCCTGCAAAGCATTTGCCAAACTTAGTAATCAATAGGTGTTAAGGACCAACCATAAGTCAGACATACTATGCTAGGCTAGGAGGGCAGAGGGGAAGGAAAAAGAACTTACATTCCACTGGGATGGGGATGGGGAAAGGTGGAAAAGGAGGAAACATTCACCAAAAAGTAAATTCAGTCTAAATACAAACACAAAATAATTGGGGGGGGGGGACACAAATCATTAATTCTGGAGAAATCAAGACAAGCCTCTTGGATGAGGTGGCACTTGAGTCCATCCCTAAAGGTCTGCAAAAGTTCTCAATAGATGAAGGAGAGGAGGGAGAGAATTCTAGACATAGGACAGCCTATGCAAAAGTGTGATGGTGGTAGATGGAATTTCATGAATGGGAAACGGTGAGCCAGTCAGGTTGGTTCAGACATGGACTGTATGAAGGGGAAGTAAGAGCTCATCATTCTGGAGAGATAGGATGGGACAAGGATGTCCAGAGCTTTCTTTATCTGTTTTTTGATTGATTGCTATTTTATTTAATTTTTCCAATTACATGTAATTAAAGTTTTCAACATTCATCTACTTACATGTTTATAAGTCACATAATTTTCTTCTACCCTTCCTCCCCACCCCCCTCCCCTAAGCAGTAAACAAACCAGTGAATATCTGTACAGAACTTTCAATACCAGATAAATCTGGATCCTAGTCTAGTTAACTGATGTGGCCAGACCAGCTTTTTAGAAATATCAATATGGTGACTGAATAGAAGATAGACTGGAGGGGGTGCAATTTGAGGAAGGAGGGTACCAGGAAAGCTATTCCAGTGGTCTGGGCAGAGTTTTAATAAAAGTCTGGATTCAGATGGTCATTACATATGGCAGTAGATAGAAAAGGAAAGAGGTAAAAAAAAAAAGCTGCAGTAGTACTGATCAAACTTGGCCACTGATCAACTCTAGGAGAAGAACTGAGACTCAACAGGAATTTGTCCCTAGACACCAGGCATCGTGAGGGGACTCTAAACTCCAAAAGACTCTCATTCTGCCAGAGGAGTCAACATGGCCCTATGTTCACAGGGACAGGGACCATCGTAGAGAGCATTGCCTTGACCAGAGAAGGTGAGCGAGTACTCACCTTCTCTCTAACATCCAGAGAGATGCCTGGATCCCTGAGGGGTGGATGCACTGAGGGCTTAAGATGCCCAGGAGCATGAGGGTTCATACATACATCAAACATATACACATACATGCAGCAACATGTCCCTATCGCATACATTCTGTGTGTGCACATATCACTCACATGCACATTTATATACCTGTCATACACAGACACACATCACATATACCCACACACATAAACACAAAGTCATCTTTGTAGAGTGGAAGGCAGGAACAGTGAGATGGTGAATCAAGTGAATTAATGGAAGGCTGTGAGGAATTAAACTGAATCTTGAAGCAAACCAAGATTTTTGAGATACAAATTTGAAGGAAGAATCCATTCTAGGCATGGAGGATAGGCTGCGTGAAGAGAGGGAGATAAAAAAATGAAGGGTGTGTGTAAGGAGTAGTGTTGGATGTGGTGAGGAGGAGGGTTTGACTGGCCCATGGAACACATGAAGATGAGGAATGAGCCTTAATAGGCCTTTAAATGCCACAAAGGGAGATGTATATCTAACTAATAAAGGAGCAGGAAAGCAATATGATCATACTAGTTTTAATGGAAAAATCCCCAACAAATTAAGTAAAATCATTGGTTAAGTAGGTAAAAAGAAAAAATAAAGAAAAACAGCATCAAAACCAGTATCAAAAATGGAAAAAAGGCAAATGAAAGACCATTCAAGATAAAATTGAAACAATTATTGGGAGCTATTTTGTCCAATTATATGCCACTGACAATCTAAGTGAAAATTGGATGAATTTCTACAAAAATATAAATGGCCCAGATTAACAAGATAGGAAATAAGATATTTAAATAACCGAATCTTAAAAACAAAGAAACTAGACAAGCCAAAAATGTATTTCCTAAGAAAAAATTCAGTGTCAGATGGATTGACAAGTCAATTCTACCAACCATTTAAAGGAAAACTAATTCGAACACTACATAAACAATCTGAAAAAAATAGGTAAAGGAATCCTATCAGTTTTCTTTTTTATTAAAAATATGGTTTTGATACCTAAACCAAGGAGAGCAAAAACAGATAAAGAAAACTCTAGACCAATTTCCCTAATGAACATGCATGGTAAATTTTTTAAATGAAACACCACTAAGGAGAGTAGAGCAATATATATTCCAAAGAACAGACACAATGACCAAGTGGAATTTATACCAGAAAGGTGGAGATGGTTCATTAGTAGGAAATTTTAAAGTATATTTGAACTAATAGATGCAGAAAAGACTTTCAACAAAAGCAACAACTTCTCCTACTTAAAACACAGAAAAATCATAGGAGCTCTTCTTAAAATGATAAGGAGTGTCTACCTAAAATCAAGAACAAACACTGCCTGTAATGGGGATAAATTAGAAGCCTCCCTAATAAGATCCGGGAGATATGAGGAAGTTATGATGAAAGTGATTATCACCATTTTTATTCAATATTGTTTTAGAAATGCTAGTTACAGCATTAAGGCATTATTTTCTAGAAATTAGAAAAATAAATTGAAGGAAAAAAGTAAGTAATAAGGAAACAAAACTGTCACTGATATATAATTGCATGCTTAGAGAACCCTAGAGAATTAACTAAAAACTATATGAAACATAAAATAAACCCACATAAATCAGTATACATATATACATATAAATACTTTACACAAATAAAAACAAATCAAAACAAATGGAGAATTATTAACTGCTCAGGTATAAGCCAAGTTAATATAATAGGAATTAGAGTTCTACCTAAATTAATTTACTTATTTAATGCCATACCATTTTAGTTTCATTGTTTATAAATAATACTTACAAATTAATATAAATATATTATAAATATATAGAATTATTTTATAAACTATCAGAAATTTATTTATAATATATCAAATGCATTACAAAATTATAATTTACAAGTATATTATAAATTAAAATGTTTATTAATATTATTCATACAATTATTTTATAGTACTAGGAAAAAATAATAAAATTCAACTAGAAGAGCAAAAAGTCAAGACTTTCAAAGGAATCAATGAAAACAAATGTAGAGGAAGGTGGCCTAGGCATAACAGATCTCAAATGGTATTTCATAACTAGTAAACATCAAAACAATCTGGCACTGGTTAAGCAACAGATCAGTGGACTAGATTAGGTACATAGCATATAGTAGAAAATGCACACAGTAATCGAGTGTTTGATAAACCCAGATTCCAGCTTTGAGCACAAATTCTCACTTTGCAACAAAAACTACTGGGAAAACTAGAAAATAATCTGAGAGAAACAGGCAGAAAACCACCTTTCTCATATCATATGCTAAGATAAGATAAAAAAAAGTATACATGATTTAGTTAATAAGCAAATTAGGGGAGTGTGGAATAGTTTATTGTCAGATCTATGAAGAAGGGAAGTTTGTGATCAAAAAAGAGAAGATCATGGGAAATAAAACATAATTTTGATTACATAAAATTAAAACACTTTTTCATGAACAAAAGCAAAGGAGCCAAAATTAGAGGGAAGGCAGGATACTGGAGGGAAATTTTATAGCAAGTTTCTCTGATAAAGACCTCCTTTCTCAAATCCATAAGGAATTCAAAGTTACAAAAATAAGAGCCATTCCCCAATTGATTAATGGTCAAAGGATCTGAACAGGCAGTTTTCAAAAGCAGAAATCAAAACTATATTGATAAGAAAAACATGCCAAATCACTAATTAGAGAAATGAAAATTTAAGCAATGCTGAGGTACCACCTCACAACCATCAGATTGGCTAACATGAGTGGGGGAGAGACTGGGAAGGGGAGAAAATTTGAAACAACATTTTTTAAAAATAAATGTCAAAATTTGTTTAAAAAAATTAAGTGAGAAAGAAATTAACAAGGGTAAACAGTTCTTTTCTAGAAGTTTGACTGCAAAAGGAAAGATATAAGGGTTGATTGATTGAGGGAAGAGTGGTACCAAGGGAAGATTCTTCCCAGGATTAGGGAGGTCTCGGGGTGTTTGGAGGCAGGGAGGGAATGAGACCATGGATAAAGAGGAGGCTGATTATAAGAGAAAGAAGAAGCTCCAAATGGATACATAACTTGAACTGTAAAGTTCACACACACACCCCCCCAAATGAAGAGAATTAGCTCAAGTATCTTCCATAGCTGCAGTAAAGAGGAGAGATCTAAATCAAACAATGGAGAGGAAAGAGCTAAATTTCTTTGAAACTATAAAAGCTTTTGTGAGTAACAAATTCAATATAACTAAGACATTTCTCTGATATTAAGAGCTCTAAGAAATAGCACCTATGCTTACATATACTACTGATGGCTGGCCGTTTCTGAATGGAAATGTCTTATATGCACTGGTCAAAGGATAGCAACAGTTCTCAAAGAATTCAAATTATTAACAATATATGAAGAATACTAGAAATCATTAATAAGAGAAATGTGAATCAAACCCACCCCATGATTTCAGTTTACACTCACTCAGCAAATTGGCAAGAGGACAAAAGACAGAATGAGTTGATATTGGGGATGCTGTGGAAAGATGAGTACACTGTTACAGTGTTGGTGGAGTTGTTCAATTGGTCCAACTGTTTTGGAAAGAAATTTTTAGTTAGCCAATAAAGTGACTAAAATATCCATATTCTTTGACTGAGAGATTCCACTCATTGTTAAGCGTATACCCCAAGAAAGAAAAAAAGAGTGTGGGGGAAAGGAGGAAAGGAAAAAAAGGAGGAAGGAGAAAAGGGAGGTTTCATTTACAACAAAATATCCTTAGCAGGACTTTTTGTCCTAACACAGAAACTGTTGATTGGGGAATGGCAGAATAAATTGAGGTCAATGAAAATGATGTAATATTACTTGGTGATAAGCAATAATGAAATTGAAGAATTCAGAGAAGCCAGGGAAAACTGATCCAGAGTGAAGGAAGAAAAACCAGAAAAAGACACACAAATTAAATGAACAATAAAACAAAACTGTTGCTGAGGAAATGACATTCCTCCTCCCACTCACCCCTATCCATGGATTCCTGAGGTAGGAACTGTGCTTGTGCTGTCAAGGCATGGTTCAAGGATGGGTTAGTTTGACTGGTTTGCTCCCTACCCCTCCTCTTTTTTTTTTTTTGACACTCTCTAGAGAGGGGAGGGAGAAGGTGATATGTGAATCTCATAATTTGAAAATAATGTTTCTCTAAGGACAAAAAGGACAAAAGACTGATAAAAATAGAAAAAAAACAAAAGTAAAGAAAATGAGAGTATTCAGAGGAGTAAGACAGAGGGGAAGCTTCCAGAGAAGATGGGCAGGGATGACTTGACCCAACAGGAAGACTGCCTCCTCCTCCACTGAGTCTGGAGCAAGAAAATGATGGGATGAGGCTGAAATTCCATTGAACTCCTTTCTTCAAAGGAGTTCAGATCTTCAATGGGCATGGGTAGGAATGTGGTGCTAGATGAGGTCAGGAACAGATGCTGTGGGAACTATGATGGAGAACTGGCTGGCAGAGTGAGAGGACTGGCTGAGGCCAGAGAAGACCAAGGGACTATCAGATAAGCCCAGTGTGGGAGGAACCCAGAGCTGGGGTTTGGAGAACATGGTGGGGACAAGGACCAGAGAGTGTGTCAATATTCTAAATGTAGTAGCAGGTCCAGGGAGGCAGAGAGCACGGAAGTCCTGGAGGCTAGAAAGGGTGAGGCCCAGGAAGCTATAATCACACAGGAGGTCAGTAGTGTTCCAGACTGTGACTACAGGACACCCAAGAGAGGGAGGACAAGTCCAAACGAGGGGCTATCCTCCTGGACTGCGGGAGGTCAATGGATGGAAGAGCACACTGAATGAAGGAGCATCACCATGGATGCTAATGTCCTGAATAGAAAGGTGGTGGCTGGGGTGGATGGTAGAATAATGCAGGGGGTGGCTGACAATACTGGATGGAGTGGAGTTGGGCCAAAAGGAAATTTGGGTGGGGTGGCCTGTGATTGGTCCCAGAACTGATCTGGTATGGGGGGGGGCAGAGAGGACAGAAAATCCACTAAGGAGGGTGGTCCCAGAGAGCAGTGTCCTAGGGGAGTGAGGCTGAGGGAATGGGTAGAGGGAGCTTCAGTCCAAGCAGCTCAACTGGGTTCTCAGAATTCTAAGGGGAACCAGATTGGATTATTTTTCCCTAATTTATTTTTCTAGGAGTGTGTGTGTGTGTGTGTGTGTGTGTGTGTGTGTGTGTGTGTGCCTTTGAAGGAGGTACTAACAGAAATAGCCTAAATCATCTAGGGGGCTAATCTGTGAGGATTAACGGGGCAGGGTTGGCCAGAGTGAGGCGATCATCCCCAGCTCCCTGGGTTGTGATGGAAGAGGGCCATTCAAGAAGCAAGTGGTCTGTGACACCATGCCTCAGTTTCCCCACACACACACACTCTTCTGGGGTGCACTGGGCCACTCTTCCCCAAAGTTTGCTATCACCATCCACACAGAAAAGACCAAGTGGATAAAGGCCCTACCTGGGGCAGCGTGACTGGGAGTGTGGCTCGCACGGACGAGGCTAGCTGGGGTCTCCCGCAGGCCCCCACGGGCCCCTCTGCACACCCACTAAGTGAGGGAAGGCTGAGCCCGGGGTTCGGGGAGCTGGCGGGCGCCCAGGACGGGGGTCTGGGGGCGCGGCCGTCCGAGGGGCCAGCGGGGGCCGCGGCGGGCTGAGCCAGGCTGGGGGCGGCCTCCTTGGCAGGCTGGAGCTGCCCCGGGGCCCCCCAAGCCCCGCTGGCGCCCCTGCGCTGCGGCCTCCGGAGTGAGGGGAGAACCAGGAGGGGGAGGGGAGGCGGCCGCGGCCGGGACGCGAGGGGGTGCCGGGACCCGTGTCCATCACGCGTGGGGCCGCGGCGGGAGGGGCCGGGGCCCGGGCCCGGGAGAGGGAGAGGGTGAGCGTGAGGGCGGGGCGGGCCCACGCGGGGCCCGGGCTCCCGGGGGCGGCGGACGCACCTGTGAGCGCCAGCAGGGCGGCGGCGGCGGCGGGGCTCCTGCCCGGCCAGGGTCCCCCCGCGGGGCCTCCGGGCGCCCGCAGCATCTTCCCGCTCGGTCCGGGCTCGGGCTCCTCGGCCCCGCGCGGCCCCGCCCGGCCGGAGCGGCCGGGGCTCTCGGGCTCCCCCCGGCGGCGGCCCGGCCCGGCCCGGCCCCCGCCACGCCCCCGCCACGCCCCCGCCACGCCCCCGCCACGCCCCCTTGCGGCTCCGGGCCGCGCCTGCGCGCTGGCCGCCCCAGCCCGCCCCGCGCGCCGCTCTGCCAGACGGAGCCAGCTCTCGCCTCGTGCAGTCGCCTCCGCCGACGCTCCCGCCGCGCCCGCCCCCCGCCCGGCCCCGGCGCCCCCCGGGGGCCCGCCGCCGCGCCCGCCCGGACCCCCCGCCGCCGCCCGGCGCACAGCCGGGACCCGGGTAAGCGGGACCCCCGGGGACCCCGCGCCGGAGCCCCCGAGCCCCGAGCCCCGAGCCCCGAGCCCCGGAGCCCCCCGTGCCCCCCGTGCCCCCCGTGCCCCCGAGCCCCCGCGCCCCCGCGCCCCCGCGCCCCCGCGCCTCGGGGCGCCCTGGGACGCGCTGTCTCGGGGCCGGGCGGGGGCGGGGGGAGCCCCCAGAGGAGCCCAGAAAGCTAGGGAGCCCCTCGGGCGGGGCGGGAGGAGGGCGTCGGACCCCCGGGGGGAGGGGAGAGAGAGAGCGGAGCCGGCGCCCCCTCCCGAGGAAGACGGGCCGGAGCCCCCCGCGGGGACAGGTGAGTGGGGGGCGGCGAGGGAGGGAGGAGAATGCGGAGAGTGGGCGGCGGGAGAGACCCCCGGGGGGGCGGGAGAGAGACCCCGGGAGAAGGGGGCAGGAGAGACCCCGGGAGAAGGGGGCAGGAGAGACCCCGGGAGAAGGGGGCAGGAGAGACCCCCAGGGCAGGCGGAGAGACCCCCAGGGCGGCCGGAGAGACCCCGGGAGAAGGGGGCAGGAGAGACCCCCGGGGGGTGCGGGAGAGAGACCCCGGGGGGTGCGGGAGAGAGACCCCGGGAGAAGGGGGCAGGAGAGACCCCCTGGGGGGGCGGGAGAGAGACCCCGGGAGAAGGGGGCAGGAGAGACCCCCGGGGCAGGCGGAGAGACCCCCGGGGTGGCCGGAGAGACCCCGGGAGAAGGGGGCAGGAGAGCCCCCCGGGCGGGCGGGGCGCCCCGCGGGGCAGGGCAGGGCAGGGCAGGGGGCTGCGGCAGGCGGGGGGCGGCGGTGCCGCAGAGCCGCAGGTGAGGTAAGCCGCCGCGGACCCCGGCCCCCCCGGCCGTGCCGCACTGGGGAGGGGCCTCCCCGCCCCCCAGCTCTGCAGAGGCGCCGGCGGCCAATGCGGACCCCGCTCCTCCGCCCGCAGCCCCGCCTCCGGGCCCCCCCAGCACTGCGGCGCCCCCCGCTGCCGCCTCGGACCCCAGAGCCGCAGAGCCGGGGGGGGGGGGGGGGCCTCGCCCCGCCCCCCGCTCTGCAGTGCGACCACCGCCTGGGAGGAGCCAGGGCTGCGGAGGAGACCCCGGAAGTGGGCCGGCCCGGCTCTGCCGCAGCCCGCGGACCCGCCCGCTCTGCCCGCTCTGCCCGCTCTGCCGCAGCCCGCCCGCTGCGCCACGGCCCCCCCGACCCCCGCGCCCGCCCCGCCGCCCGGGGACCGCAGTGCGGCCGCGGGCCCCCCCACTGCGGGCCGGCCTCGCCCCAGATCCGCAGTCCGCAGGGGCGGGCGCGCCCTACCTGCGCGGCGGCCCCCCCGCCTCCGGGCGCCCCCTCCCCTGAAACCTCGCCCTCATGGGGGCTACTGCATCCCATGCCCAGCCCCCTCCCCTCCAATCCCCCCTTTGTGGGGGTGACCAGCAAAGCCCCCTCGCCTTGTAACCTGGCCGATAGGGGGTGCCCGAATCCCCATCTCAAGCCCCCTCCCCTTAAATTTCCCCTCACAAGCCGGCCGTTCTGGTGAGTCCTAGGTCCTGTCTCAAGCCCCCTAGCCTTCACAGTGGTCACTGGAAGCCCCCTCCCCTCACAAGCTGCCTTGATGGCGGTCGGGCTTCCTCATTCCAAACGCGCCCCTCTTATAACCCGGTCTCTACTGGATCCGATCTCAGGCCCCTCCTCATCACGAGAGCGCCCCCCACTTACACACCAACCTTTGACGACTGGACCCAATCTATACTGCACCTTTATGGTGATTTCTAGAAAAAGTCCCCTCCTCTTACCTCACCTTTATGATGGTCATTGGATCCAATCTCAAGCCCCCCTCCCGGGCCCTATAGCCCCACCCTTATAAATGAGCTCTATCCAGATGACCCTGGTAGTCTAGCCTTAAGCCCCTTCCCATCTATAGAGCTCTACAGCACCCTTTCTAAGGTAGGTGCTATTGGTTATTAACCCCCCCCCCCCCATTGCCTTGCCCCGGACTTTGTCTTCCCAGAGCCTAGCCTCTACTTGTTCTTCATCCTCAAGCCTCCTCCAAGCACCTTAATCTCTACCATAGGCCTCTTATCCACTCCCCCCCCCCCCGAAAAAGAGTCTAGCCTGGTTAAGCCCCTTGTCAATTATACTTCAGCCCTGCCCCCCACAGTCACCCCTCAGTGCTGCAGGCTTCTGGCATCCAAGCCCCACCATCTCTTTGGAGTCATCCTCATATTTCTTTCATTATAAAAGTCCTATAGATTCACATCCCTCCCTTTTGGATAATATTTTAGCCCATTCAGACAACCCAAGTTCATTACCACAGACCCCCTAGCTTTAGGGTTATCAAAGCTCCCCCCATCTCTTAACATTCCACACCCCCCAAATCCACTGCCAAAACTAGGCACTGCCAGGACTACCCCCCTCCCCATCTCAACGGAGACTAGTCCTAACCCTCCCCCATTCTCTTACAGTTCCTAATCTAAGGGGCCCCCCAACTCCTTAGAGGCTGGCTCCCCACAACTGCCATTCATTTCTACACTCCTGTACATTCACAGCCCTCCAGATTTTAAAAGTCCTTAGCCTCTCCTTACAAGGTACCCTTTTGTCTAGAGTCACATAGACTCAGACCCTCTTCACATCTATTTCAAGCCTCTCCCCCATTCAGTTATTACACTACCTGCCCCCAGTTACTACTATTCCTTCAGCCTCAAAGCTTTTCCACATCTCTTGGCATCTACTCCCTAATGTTCTCAGTACTACCAGCCTCTAGGGGAAGGGTTAGCAGAGCCCTGCTCCATCTCTTAACATGTTATCCCCTCCCACAACTTGCCTTCTTTACTGTTGTCTTCTTGCCCCAAAGCCCCACCTCTTCTCTTTAGAGTATACCCCACCATGCCTTAATTCCCTAGTCTCCAACCTTATCCCCATTTCTTTAGTCTCCAGGAGGCATCCTCCCTTCATTGCTATAGCCCTTTGGACTCAAATCCCTTCTTCTGTTCTATAATTCAGCCTCAGCTTCTCCCATAACCCTTCGTTACTACTGTCCCCTATCCTCAAACCCCATGCCTGCCTATTTATTACCTACCACCCACAACCCATCCACATTACCACACCCCTTTAATCTCAACCCCTTCCCCATTTTTTGATATTTTAGCCCCTCCTCACAATCTACCCTCATTGCAACAGGTCCCTAGGCTTAGGGTTATCCTATCCTTAAATCCCAATACGATTTAGTGCCCCCACAAGATTCTCTCATTACTTCAGTCCTCTGGAATCAAACCCCATCTCCATCTTGTTAAAGTTGTCACCTCCACACAACCCGCCCCCCCCCCACCAACTCTCATTGCTACAATTCTCTAGCCTCCAACCTTTTCCCAATTTCTATATAATACAGCCCAACACTGTTACCTCCATTACAACAGATCCTTGGAGGGAGGGGTAGAATTAAGAAAGCCCCACCCATCTCTAAGCATACTCCCTCCTCCCATAAATTGCCCTCATCACTATTGTCATCTTGCCACAGACCCCTTCCTCATATCCTTATAGTCCAGCTCTCCTCTGCATCCTCCCCTCCTCACTATTGTCCTCTATCCTCAAACCTGTTCATTTATTCTCAGCCACCTACAACTCACAGTCATTACCACACCCCTCTAATCTCAACCTCTTCCCCTTTTTTGATATTTTTAGCCCCACCTCACAGTCCTCATTACTACAGGTTCCTTGGGTTTAGGGTTATCTATCCTCAAACCCTAATACTACTTAGTGCCCCCATAAGTTTCCTCATTACTATAGTCCTCTAGCATCAAACTCTCTTTCCTACTCATTAAAATCTAGCCACTCCTCCCACTGTTCCATTACTATAGTCTTGAAAACTCAAACCATGACCTTGGCTCCCTACAACCTACTCTCATTGCTACAATTCCCTAGACAACAACCCCTTCCCAATCTCTTTGTTATCCAACCCTGTACAACAGATACTTGGGGGTAGGGTAGAATTCTGAAAGCCTCACCCCCATCTCTAAACATAGTTCCCCCCATACACCCCTTGCCTTCATTATCTTGCCACAGACCCCCTTCCTATATCCTTTTTTCTCACCCCCCCTTGCCTTCTCCTTTCATTACAACTATCCTTCATCCTCAAACCCCCTCCCTGTCCTTGTATCATCTACCACCCACACTCCACCCTCTAAATTCAGCCCCTCCCCATGATCTACCCCTCTAGGGTTAGGGTTAGAAGATCAAAACCCCACCCCATCTCTTAACATAATCCTTTTCCCACAACCTACTCTCTTTACCTTTCATCTTGCTTCCAGTACTCTTCCCCATCTAATCCAGCTCTCCTTAAACTACCCCATTACTAGAGTCTTCTAATCTAAGACCCCTTTCCCTTTTTAAAGATTATAGCTCTCCCTCACTCTTGCATCACCCCCCCATCTCTTAATGGTCTGCAACCTTGCCACAACTTAGTCTCATTCCTACAGTTCTGTATTCTTTTCATTTCCTCCCCATTACTTTAGAATCAATCACCCCCATCACTAGAGACCTGTAGACTCAAACCACCTCCCTTACACTCCTTACTATAAATCTCTAGCTTCCAATCCTCTTAACATCTCTATTATCTGATCTCTCCCCCAATGTACTCCATTACTTCAGTTCTACAGTCTCAAACCCCCTTCCCAATTTTTTTAACCTAGCCCTACATTCACTCTCAATGTGTCTTCTGGCTACAAATCCCCACCCCTTCTATGTATAATCCATTTCCATCTCCCTTCCCCTATAACTGATTTCTTTATACAGGCTTTTACTAAACTCATTTCTACCCCTATTTAGTCCCCCACCCCCACCCCCATGCACAACCTACCCTAATTGCTATAGTCCTCTGGAACCAGCAACCTCCCCATCTTATTCAAATTTACCCCTCCCCAAAAGCTACTCATATTAGTCTTCTAATCTTGATCCCCTCCTCATAATCGACTCCTCATTTCTATGGTGGTCTAGTCACAAATTCCTTCCCATCACTTTATAATCCAGCCCTCCACAATTTATCTCCATTACAAGAAGTCCCTAGGATTAGGGTCAGGGTTATCAAAGCCCCACCCCCAATTCTTAACTCCCCCCAGTCTTAACACACACACAGACACACACACACACACACACACACAGTCTGCCCTCATCACTGTTGTCATCTTGCCTCATCCTGCCTCCTCATCTCTGTAATCCAGCCTCCCACACATCCCCATTATAACAGGTCCCTGGAGTTTGGGTTAGGGTTAGGGTTATCTCAGCCCTACTCCCACCTCTTAATATACTCAACATTATTATCTTGCCTCAGACTGTTTCCCTCTCTCTTTATAATCCAGGCCCCTACAATCTACCTCCATAGCAACAAGTTTCTAGGTTAGGGTTAGGGTTATCAATGCCCTGCCCCCATCTCAACATATTTCCCCCTCCCACCATCTGCCCTCATTACTGTTATCCTCCTGTCTCAGACACCCTCCCCTTCTCTTTATAGTCCAGCCCCTGCCTTTGTATACTCCCCTCATTACTATCCTCTGTCCTCCAACCCCTTTCCTGTCCCTATATCATCTACCCCTCACCCACAACCCACCCTCATTACCATACCCTTCTAATCTCAACCCCTCTCCCCATTTTTAGTATTTTAACCCCTCCCCACAATTTATCCTCATTACTACAGGTTCTAGGGTTAGGATGATCAAAGTCCCACCCCCAACTATTAACATGTTCCCCCATTCCACAATCCACTCTCATTACTTGTCATCTTGCCTTCAACACTCTCCCCCATTTTATAATCTAGCTCCCCACAATTACTCCAGTCCTCCAATCTTTGAAATTTTAGCTCCCCCTAACTCTAGCATCATTTTCCTCCCATCTTTTCATATTCTGCCACCCTGCCTTAACCTACCCTTATTTCTACAGTCCTGTATTCTCTTAACTTCCCATCACTTTAGAGTCAGTTGCCCCCCCACCTTCCCCTTCTATTTAACCTCTTCCTCATCTATTTAAAGTCTAATCCCTCTACACTCCTTACTAAAAATCTCTAGCCTCCAACCCTCTTCCCTACCTTTTCATCATCTAGTCCCTCTCAACATACCCCCATTAATTTCAGTTCTATAGTCTGAAACCCCCTCCCATTTCTTTATTACCCTATTCCCCACAAACTACTCCCATTATAACAGGTCCCAGGAGTTAGGCTTCACATAATCCACACCCATCTCTTAACATGCTACCCTCTTCCCGTAACCTGCCCTCATCACTGTTGTCATCTTTCCTCAAAGCCCTTCTCCATCTCTTTATCTATCCCCACCCTGCTACTCTCAAAGTGTCTTCTGACCTAAGGCTCCTCTCTTGATAATCTTCCCCCATCTCTCATATTTTGCTTTTATTATAATTGGCCTCTATTTCTTAAATTCTCTCCTGCTTTGGGATCTAGCCCCTACAAACCTACCTTTATTAATAGTTTATCCTCAAGCCCTCACCTTTAGTTCCCCCACAACCTTTTCTCATTACTATAGTCCTCTAAAAATCAAACCCCCTCCTCATCTGATTACAATTTAGACTCTACAACCTAGCCCCATTACTATATTTTTACAGCCCCCCCCCAACCTACTCTCACTGTTAGTTCTCTAGCCTCCAATCCCTTCCCAATATCTTTATAATGTAGCCACCCATAATCTGACCTCATTACCTCAGGTCCCTAGGAGTAGGTAGAAGATTCTCAACACCCCACCCCTCTCTAATATAACACCCCCCTCAGCCTGCCTTCATTGCTTTTGTCATCTTGCCTCAGACTGCCTCCCCATCTCTATATTCCAGGCCCCTAGATTTGTGATCTACCCCCATAATAACAGGTCCCTGGGGTTAGGTTAGGGTTATCAATGGCCCATCCCCATCTCAACATCCCCTTTCCACCACCACCTTCTCTCATTACTAGAATCCTCTTGCCTTAGACTCTTCCCCACCTCTTTATAGTCTAGCCCCATCTGTACCCTCCCCTCATTACTACTGTCCTCTATCCTCAAATCTCATTCCTGCCCTGTGTCATCTATCCCCCCAGCCCACCCTTATTTGCATACCCTTCTAATCTCAACCACCTCCCCAGTTTTTTAGTATCTTAGCCCCTTCTCACAATCTGCCCTCATAACTACAGGCCTCTAGGATTAGGGTTAGGGTTATCAAAGCCCCATTCTCATCTCTTAATCTAATCCCCTTCCCATAATCTACTCTCATTATTTTTCATCTTGCCTCCCAACACTCCCCCCATCTCATTCTCCAATTCTTCACAAACACCTCCATCACTATGGTCCTCTGATCTTCAGACCTCTTCCATTTTTTTTAAGATTTTAAATCCCCCAACTAGCATCAAATTCCCCCCAGTCTCTTAATATTCTGCCACTCTACCAAACCTACCCTCATTCCTACAGTCCCATATTTTCTTAAATTCCTTCCCATAATTTTCAAGTCAATTCACACTCCTTCCTTTACCATCCTCCCCTTATTACTACAGTCCTGTACATCTCTCCCCATCTACGTAAAGTCATTACTACAGCCCTCTAATATTAGATCCACTCTCCATGTCTTTAGATTTCACCTCCCTCCCCATAACCTATTCCCATTGCTAGGATCTTCTAGACAAACACTTCCCCTTTCCTATATAGCTCAGCCCCTTGTGCTCCTCTCAGCACTTAAGCTCTCCAGCTTTAAACCCCTACCTCCTATCTGTAGAGTGTCCCCCCATAATCTAAGGTCATTGCTATAATTCTCTAGCCCCCAATCTCCTTCCCATCACTTCAGAGTCAATCTCTCCTGCTGTAGTCCTATAGACTCAACCCCCTCCCATCCATTTCATTCTAGCTCCCCACACAATCATTGCTACTTGTCCTCTCAACTCCCCTTCCTATCTCTTTAGAATATAGGCCCTCACATCCTCCTCTCATTACTAATCTCCTTTAAACTCAAGTCCCTTATTTAATATTTTAGTACCTCTTCACAACCTAATTCATTACTGCAAACTCCTACATGATTACCCTCCTCATTTTGCCCTCTCTCCCCCGCCCCAGTCTCTTTAATGTTCAACCCCCTCCCACAATCTACTCTCATTACTGTTGTCTTCTTGCCTCAAACCCCTTTCCCATTTCATTTTCTTCTGTCCTCCCCACCAGTTTACTAACAACGTTGTATAGCCTTCTGTCCTCAAAACCGCTCCTCATCCCTTTATAATCTATCCCCCCCATGATCTCTTATTACTCTAGTCTTCTAGTCTGGAACTCCCATTCCCCACCCAGGTCTTTATATTCTTACCCACCCCCATAACCTATCCTCATTACTACTGGCTTATATTCACTCCTACTTCATTATTTTAGATTTAATCCCCCCACATCCTCCCCTCAGTAATACACTCCCATAAACTCCAAACCCCCCATACATTTGAAGTGTAGCCCCCCAGTCAGCTGTTTTTTTTTGTTATAAATCTCTAGCCTCCAACTCTCTTCCTCATGCCTTTATTATCTAGCCCCTCAACTTATCACATTACTACAGTTCTATAGTCTCAAACCCCCTCACCTTTTATGATCTAGCCCCCCAATAATCTGCTTCCTTGCCTCAGCCTACTAGTCTCAAATCCCTTTCCCACAATGTCCCATCATTGCTACAGCTCTCTAGCCTCAAGCCCTTCTTCATCTCTTTATAATGGAGCCCCTTCCCTTCATTATTGACCTCCTTTCACCTCACCCCTAATTCCTTCCTCCTGGTCCCTTGGATCTCTTTTCTGTCTTTTGTGCCTGTAATCAGATGTTGACCCGGAGCATAGAACTGCTTCTCCTTTGCCATCCCCATCGCTTCACCTTCAACTCAACTGATATTCTGTATCTTCCTTATTCACAGGCACGAGGAATTTTGGAATTCAGAAAGTAGACGATAATACCTGCTGGTGCCAGATCTAAGGGAGCAGCCAAACCTGAGAGTCGTGTAAAACCAGACCCCCCACCCTGGGGTGGGGGGGAGGGCTCCCAGAGGAGGAGGAGGAAGAGGACCACCTGCACTGCCTCCACCTAGAGCCCTGACCCATCTGGATGTACGCCAGCTAAAGAATGTAATTCAGAGATAGTGATCCAGATTGTTTCCCATCTGAACTGACCCTGTAGAGCATGGAGCCACTGGGGGGACTTCCACTGAAGCCACAGCTGACCAACTGATCCTTGGCCTGGTGGCCCCTTCTTCTCATTGGTGGTGGACTCTGGGACTCTAGGCCACTCCTTGGCCTGTTCGCTGTCTCCTTGGGGTCTCCCCCTTAGCTGCTGCCTCTACTCACTCTGGTCCCACCAGAGTGACCAAGCCCTTCCCAGGGCTTCTTTGATCCTGCTTAGGCCAACTGCCAAGATCTTCAATCATGCCTACCAGCACCGGTTCTGGCGCTTCGGCCCGCCGCTGCAGGATGGAGGACCTCACAGCTGAGGTCCAGGCCCTGCGGGCTCAACTCCTCCAGCAGACAGAGGAGAATAGCTCCCTGCAGACCCAGCTCCTCCAGCTGTCAGAGGAAAATGCCAACCTGCGAGGACAGCTCCAGGCCACTCCTGTGGGGGCCATGGGCCTCGCTGCCCCTCGTGGTAAGTGCCCCGTTGGTCTCCCTGAGAAGTTTGATGGGACCCCTGAGATGCTCCCCAGCTTTTTGGCCCAGAGCCGCCTATACATGGAGCTGAGGCCTGAGGATTTCCCCACGGAACACGTCCGCGTGTGCTTCCTCACCAGCCTTCTGAAAGGGCGTGCGGCCCGCTGGGCCACCCCATACCTGCTGGAGTCCAGCCCTCTGCTGAATAACTATGAGGCCTTCATCGATGAGTTCAAGCAGGCCTTCGAGGACCCCCAGCGCAAGGAGGCCGCCAACCGCAAGATCCGGCGTCTCCGCCAGGGCCTTGGCTCGGTCCTGGATTACGCCAGCGCTTTCCGTCTCTGTGCCCAGGACCTGGACTGGAACGAGCCAGCCTTCATTGACCAGTTCCTGGAGGGCCTCAGTGACCCCATCCAGGATGAGCTCGCCCGTGTGGAAGTGGCCCGATCACTGCCTGCGCTCATCAACCAATGCCTGCGCATTGAGGGAAGGCTGAATTCTCGGAGAGGGGCTTCTCCCAGCAATTCACCCCAGCCCCAGAGCTCGTCTCCTCCAACTGATTCGGAATCCAACCAGCTGGTGACTCGGCCCCAGCTGACCCCGGAAGAGAGGGAACGCCGCCGAAGACTGAACCTGTGCATGTACTGCGGACTGGCTGGCCATTATGTGGACAACTGTCCATCCAAGAAGCCAAAGTCTTCTGGGGTGGGAAACTCCCTGGCCCCGCTGTAGAGGGACCCCCAGCGCCCGGGCCTGAAACAGAAAGGTCCCCCCCAGATGACGCGTCATCTTCTCACTTGCAACTATTGATCACGTTACATCTCCCGGACGGCTCCTACTGCACCGTTCGCGCCATGATTGACTCCGGTGCCTCTGGCAACTTCATAGACCAAGATTACGTTGCACAAACTGGAATCCCAGTCAAGATCAAGTATTGGCCAGTGCTGGTGGAAGCCATCGATGGACGGCCCTTGGCCTCTGGTCCGGTGACCCAGGAGACCCAAGAGCTTGTGGTAGACATTGGGGAACACCGCGAGAGACTCTCCTTTGATGTGACCCAGTCTCCATTCTTCCCTGTGGTTCTGGGGGTGCGATGGCTAACCCAGCACAACCCCTCCATCATGTGGAGTTCCCGCACCATTGTCTTCGACTCGGAGTATTGTCAGCACAACTGTCGGGCAGCCCTACTGATGGGGCCCAGCATGGGCCCTGGAGGAATGGATGTCCAGGAGGTTCTCATGCCAGTGACGCAGGAAGCTATCCCCTACCCCGCACCCTACAACTACGCTGTGGCCCCTGCCAGCTACCCCTACGCGGTGTCAGATCCAGAGCTGATGGCTGTCCGAGACTTCCTGGCCAAGAATGTAAAATGGGTTTGCGTCCAGCCGGCCTCCCCTGTGGGGGCCCCGGTTGTCATCATGAAGAAAGTGGGAGAGCTGTATCTTTGCAACGATTCTCAAAACCCCAATGCCATTGCTGTCTGGAACCAGTATCCACCACCTTCAACTCCTTATGTATTGTACCAGCTCCAAGCAGCCCCCATCTACCGCACCAGGTCCCCGGCGGGGTATACGACCTGGTCCATGTTGGGAAGGGAAATGAATGGAAAACTCTGCTTAATTCCCTTTTTGGTCACCTCCAATATCCGTTGATGCTGTCCGGCTTTTGCAGCGCATCCTCCTATTCCAACAAGCTCAGCAAGATGTTTTGTGACCACTTCACTCACCACCACCACATGGCCGTGGAGCTGACCATATAGCGATTGATTCCTGTGACTACAGTCTCTCTAGACTCCAAACTGGCTTCCCAGATGCCAGCTGTATATTAAATTAGACAAGTGTCTTGTCAGCCTCATTCGTGTGAATCTCTTGGGGAGCCATCTCAATGGACTCTCGTCAGGCCAGTGTCCACCCAGACTGGCCCCCTCCCCATGACACCCAGGGGCCTTAAGGACCGGCCAGGAGCTGCAGCTATTCATTGGTTTCCTCACCTCATTCAATAGATCTTTTAGGAGGAAATGGGACTTTCCATAGACAGACGCTGAAAGCCCTGAGACCTTGATCTACACTATGACCTCAGTTTCCCGCTTCCAGGCTGGCCATTTCTCATTCTTTGTAGACACTAATGCTTCACACACGGCCTTTGGGACAGCTCCCTCCCGAATGAGGGGAGAAGCGGGGCCGCCTCGCCTCTGTCCCTTGTTATCTCACAAGCTTCGCACCACAAGAATCTGTTCTGCCGCCTGGAAGAACCTCGCCAGTGCTCCAAGCTGCCTTTGGCTCCTGGTGACACAGCCTACAAGAGACCATGCACCTCACCACCATGTGATATATTGCCAAAATCGGTAACATCTACCAGCTACCAGAAATCCGCACCAGCAACAACCGTGCTGGTCCCTTTTTGTCGTGATAGTCCGATGAGTGTCTCCCGCAGTCCCTCAAGCGAGTGGACGACCCCCTGCCCCCTACCCACCGCAGCCCCCCTCCAGCTGGGGCCACTTAACTGCCACCTACACGCTTAGCCCTTTCACGGCTCCTAGATCAATCTGGCCTCAAGGCAGGAGGCCCATGAAGACCCACCATTCTGTACAGAAGATTGTGGGTCATGTGGCCCAGCATCAAGACCCCCCCCCCCCCATCACTGCTGGTCCTTCTCTGACCATGTATACTACTGCCAGCACTGACCCCTCATCCCACCCCTGTGTCCAAGCTCTCTGCATCCTGTCCTATTTCCAAGGTTCCCAGACAACTGGGATCCTGCCTTATTCTTTCCGGTCCTCCTGGGGACTGGAACACCGTTCTATGCCCCACTCCAGGACGGAGCCCCCCACTGCCGGAAACCAGCCTCCACCTGCTTTCTGGGCCACCCTCCCATTGCCCACTTTTGAACCTCCCTTGTGAAAATTTTAGGACAGCAGAATGTTAGCTGGGTGGGAGGGAAGCATTTTCCCTGATGAGTGGTCTCTAAAGATGAAGGGAGTGAGCTGCCTTTCACTGGAGGAAGTGGAGGCTGGAGAAACCCTGGGTGGGCGGGGCAGCTCTTGGGGAATTGGTTTGTAGACGGAGGCCTGGACCTGCTGGCCCCCAAGAGCTCTTCACCTTCATGACCCTCTGCTGCTGGCTGCTTGACTGCGTGAAGCTCCTCCCTGGCCCCTGCCTCTGTGCTTCTTGGCAGAGAGCTTGCCTGCCTCACCCAGGCTAGTCCCTGGCTCCCGGCTAGCCCTGATCGGGCCTTCACGTGCGTCCCCTGGGTCGCCATACTTGCTTCCCTCATGGGGAGCGAGCCCCCAAAATCCCAGGCCCCGATCGGGAGGGTCTGGAGCCCCTATCCCAGCCCCACTGGCCATTATCATCCCATAGGGTAGGGCGTCCAGGCCAGTAGAGGAGTGAGAAACCATTTTTGGAAGGATGGCTAGGCCATCCCCGCTCTGCCCCAAGATCCACTCCCCACACTTTCCTAAGCGGCCTTTGCAACTTCTGCCAGGGCCCCCCCTGGCTCCCCAGATCAAAGTTATTGTCCACTTTCCAAGCCTTTAGTAAGAATTCCAGAGCCAGGAGACACTGTGCCAGTCTGCATCAGTGTACCCCAATCCGTTTGAGTAGACATTGGAGCCAGAAATGTGCCCCACTACTCTTTCTTGAGTGCCCTTAATTCTTGTTCTTCAAAGAATCTTCACTTAGCCCAAATCCCCAATCGGCCACGCTGGCGTAGCGAAGGAAGCCCTTGTTCAAAAGGGCAGCTGGAGGAACCTCCTGCCCCATCACGAGGATCCTGCTAGTCTGGGAAAGTTCATTCCTACGCCCCAATTTCCAACTTTAGCTCCAGAGCCTGGCTCCAATCTTCTTGAGTCCATCTTCCCAATAATGATGTTTTTCCCTCCTGCCCCAAATTAGAGCTTCAAATCTGGCTATTAGGGCCCCAGAACCCACTAGAGTCTCCCTGGAGTTCACCCAGGTGAAACCACTCCCAACTGGCTTGAGTCACTCTGCCTCATCTCCAGGTCATGTGCATCCCCAGTCTGTCCATCCATTTGCCATTGAGCCCCAGGACAAGAAGGTTGACCCACCCCTCCCCGGGGAGCTAGACTTCGAGGTAGGAGGAGGTTCTCCCAGCCTTGCACCCCCACCTGCTTCCATCTTGTCGCCCATGAGCAGCAGCAGCAGCAGCAGGAGCCCCAGGCCACGAAGCACCTGTGGTCTTGGGACACACGCTCATTCCGAGGTGCTCTTGCGCATTCGGTCGTGCCTTTATGCCCCATCGGGGAGCGCACAGACCCACGTCCTCTGGCTCGGTCATTACACCCATGGTCTCGCAGCCAGGGGCTGGGGTGGTCTCGACCGCGAGGCCGTGTGCGTTACTTTGTGTGACCACCTGCAAGATGTGCCAGGACTCTGCAGACTGGACAGGCAAGCTAGGGGGCCCCAACCCTTCACCTAAATCTGAAAGCACTGGGCTCTGGGCTCAAGGGATTGCATCATCAACCAGCCATTGGCCCAGTGGTTCACCGCTATATTTCATAATTGTGGGTGCTCTAACAAATACTTGACTTACTGGAAACTCTACGGTGCAAGGTTGTTCGTTGGGGGCCCACTTTCTATGCCTGTACCCCACATCTTGCCAGAATGTTCTGCTATCAATATTCCCGCTCTACCTGGTCCATGTGAACCACCAAAGGATTCATGGGAGGGGGGCATTTTAGGACCCAGGAAGAGGACCTTAACCAAGACTTGCCTGCCCTCTCTCTGGAGCTGTATCCAGCTGTATCCCCTGAGCCTCCGAGCTGGCTCCAGGGTCAGACTTGGATACCAGCCACAACACTATCAATTGTTATCAATGATCATTCCCCCCTTCAGAGAGATCAGAGACTGCACCCAGGCAGCCCAGATACTCTCGAGGGGGCAAAGCCCACCAGCTTGTCTTAGGCTGACCAGGAAAGAAAGGCCTCGGAGAGCCCCAGGCCCTCCCCGAAGCCACAGACGGCTCTGAGCGGCCCAAGCGCTCCTCCATCTGGGTGGGGCTCCCATCTGGGCACTGCTCGCCCTGGACAGCCACACGCCACCTTTGCCTGGTCTCTTGAATCAATCGCCTCCACACTGCTCAACTTTGCTGGACTCTCCCTCGTGACCCCTGCTGACCGTGTGCTGTTCAGCTTTGCCACCCCCTCTAGCTGTTGTGTCCACCCCGCTGTGGCTGCTGTGAGTCCTCCTTATCTGTCCAGCAAAAAACTAGAGCAGACAGGCCCAAGGGACGTGAATCAGCACGCCCCACACCCAAGTCTATGATTGCCAAATTCCACAATACAGAACATTCTGGATGTTGCAAACTGCCTATGAGGAAGCGACGTCGGTTGACAAAGGGAATTCTCATTCTTCAGAAACACTGTCCTTTGCTTATTTCCGCCCGCATATCCTCCTCGGTGCTGCATGTCCCAATGTGTAATCCTTGTTGGTTGTGTTGTTGTTCCCGTTTGTGAAACAGCCGCCCTCCCTCAGCACACTGCCACTGAACCCATTTTTACTGTCAGAGAGTTTGGCCAAGTCAGATGGGTCCCAGGGTGTGTCTCAATATGGTGACGGTTGTTCGTTGTCCGAGTGAGTGTGTTGACATGGTAGGAGGTATCCAGAAGTGATCGCCCGAGTGTCAAGAGTTGAAGAGCACTTCAGATCAGGGCTGGGGCAGTTCCAGATTTGGAACTGGTGTTGGTGGGTTGGCATCTGTTGCGACGTTAGGGTTGCGAGTTGAGGGTTAGTTAGGATACTGAAGCAGCTAGCCAACAGTCTGTGCATGTTCACAAGCGTCTGCGCCCTTGGACGCTGACAGAGGAGTGTTTCTCTGAAAGGGTTAGTTACCATCCCAGCTGGAATAGTGTGGGTACATCATTCTGCAGTGGAATGCCAGAGATGGAGCATCCAGGTGTCCTTTTCAGGAAGATGCCAGTGATGGATGGAGAGCATGGCCCGCTTCCGTAGAGCAAGGCGCGCAGCCTGACACTTCCTCCAGGGAGCGTCTGCAGTGTGACTCCAGAGCTGCGTGGCACCCCATGACCAACTGCCTTCGGTGTTGCCAGAGTTGGAACCCGATGGTCCTGGTTTTTTGGGCATCTGAGCCACAGAGAGAGGTTTTGAGTTTGGAGGAAAGGAAGAGGAGTGTCCGGAGGGGGCTCAGACAGCTTTTCTGAGCAATGCAGGAAGCGAAGGAATGCGTGAACAGATGGACGTTCACAGTTGGTTGGGTCGTGGGCTACTCTCTTATCAGAATCCTATTTCTTTGGTGGAATTAAAAAGCTTGTTAGTCATTGAAATAAATGTTAAGTGATTTATGTTTTAAAAAAAGTTAATATATGTTTGTGTTCTGAAATAAACTTTAAAAAGCTATACTTCTTTTGGGGAACAATTTGTTTTTATACACAATAGAATCCAGTTGCCTCAGTTGTGTTAGGAAACATTGTATGCCTCCTGGTGTCCCAGAAATGGGGCTTGGCCATTGATGTAAGTCAAGTGGGGCTTGGCATCTCCTAGACCCTGGAGATGGAAACCAGAGGGACATTCTGGAGTAAACAACATACAGTCAAAAGGTAGGTTACCCAATCAATCCACTACTTAAAAAAAAAGGTTTTAGATCACGATAGGAACTCTAAGGCCATGGAACTTGACCCTTCTGCCCCCTTCATACTCAACCCTCCCCTTTGCACATACATACATATACATACACCCATGTGTACCTAGCCCCCATACACATACAATTCATGCATACATGTGGCACAGCCCTGCACATACAGAATCCACACACATGCCTCTTAGACCTGCATGTCCATGGCCTACACACAATGTGGAGTCCATCTGTGTGCACATGCATGTCTGTACAAATATGCATTACCCACACACACTGTTGTCTATGATTGGTGAAGGCTCCAGAGTGGAAGAGTCAGGCCTTCCCTGTGTTGACCTGTGATGTTCATTTCCTAGGAGGAGATGACTCTAAAGTGAATTCACAGCAGTAATCTCATGGAAAAAAGATGTCTCACTGAAGAGCACTCTCAATGCAATTGTTTAAGACTAAAGGGAAATCAAAAGTTCCTGGGAGCCCATTGGCCTTACTGGCAATGAGGGCTGGGCTAAGCCCCACTCTGGGGGTGTTGGGAATGCCCCTACACACATGCCTGCACCTCAGATTCTCTGCACAGGATTTTGTTTTTAAGGCTCATTCTGTGTAAGTTCCTTCTTATGAACCCTAAGCCACTATTCAATACCTTTCATCTTCCACATCATCAGTTGGCCAAGTTCTAGACATACATCATGACTGGGGAAGCCCAGAGACAAGATTGCAGCTGCCCTTCTCAGAATCCATAATTTGAACTCACATATTCCTGCAAAGGTAAGGCTTCCATTTCATAGGTGCTTTGTGATGTGCTCACTCTCCCCATTGTCCCCCTATGCTGCCTCCTCTCTGGCCCTGGCAGGAAGTCCTGCCCTTATCCTCCTAGCTCCCTGCTCCTTTGGGGGGATTCCTCCTCCCCTTGACTTCCAATATGGAAGTCCTGGGTGGGGGTGGCCATCCCTCTGGACCATTTGAAGTACAGGACTGTGTGTCATTGAGGTGACTGTCCCATGGAACTATCTTCTTTCAGTCCAAGGCCCACCCTTTGATGACCTTCCCATCAAATCCCTGTTTCTCAGAGCAGAGAGAACAGGTGCACCTTGTCCCCAGGTGCAATGTTTATGTTTAGCAGGGCAGCTCAGCATGCTAGCCTTGGAATCCCACCTCATACACCCTTCCCTGCTCATGTACCCACGAGCAAGCATTGATAGCAGGACAGTCATACTTGTAGGGTGAGTGGAGGATCCAGGAGAGAATTCCAGAGGGCCTTTACCAGCCTCCAAGGATAGGAGACATCTCCACCATTATCATCATGGCATCACTCCAAGTAGCCCAAACACTTTCCTCCATGTCCACCCCATAGTATGAAGTATCATCACCCTCAATTTAAAGATGAGTAAACTGGGATTGAAAGGGGCTAAGTGACTTGTCCAGGACCACCCAGAACCAGAACTCCCATCGAGGCCTTGTATTCTCTCTCACATCTTGCTGCCACCCTTTGGGTCTCAGTCTGAGCTGCTCCACTTGGGGAGGAGGGGGGGAGGCACTCCCCTTTCTAGAGGCAATAGACTTTTTCTGTAGGTCTATTGTAGTTTTAACTGAAAGAAATAATCCAAACTAATTGTTTCAGTATTATATGTCACAACTCCAGATTCCCTCAGATTAAGGTTTAAAATGGTGAGAGGTTGCTATATAGCATCATCAGGAAAGAGGAAGATTTGGGTTCCAATTCTTCATGGTCACTGTGGATCCATCACCAAAGCCACCCTAGTCTAAGGCTGCCTTGTTCAATGAGCTGTTAGGCATCCTGGGAGAGAGATGAAGAGGGCAGGGAACTGGGTTTCTAGACCTAAGAGTTCTTGTATTGGATGAAATCAAAGGTCTGTTGTCAAGACTTAATTTCTGTGTAGAATTTTTGGTATGGGAATTACTATCACCTCACAACCCAAGCTGCTTGGTCGTGTGTGTGTGTGTGTGTGTGTGTGTGTGTGTGTCCATTTATATGTAAATATGTATGATTTCTATGGCTAGGCAATGAGCATTTCTTAAGCTCTACTGTTTCCTGGGAGCACAAAGAGCTTTCCCCGCAGACAACTGTGTACAACCAAGACAAGAACAGACTCCATCGGGCATGGTCTCTGAGAAAGCATTGAGATTCAGGGGGACTAGCAAAGGAGTCTGGCAGAAGGCAGGATTGCAGCAGCTAAAGCAGGAAGCCAGGGTGAAGAGCATAGACACCAGAGGAGATGCTTGGAGGTAGGAGATGGCCAGTCTTGTATGAGAAACAACCAATGCCTGGAAGATGGGAGGGAGGGGGATATGATGATGATTAGAAAGGTAAGGGATCGGGCAGGTGGGACAAGGAAGGAGAGAGAAGAAAGGAAGAAAGACAAAATGGAGGGAGGGGAGTGGAAAGCAAATGAGGAGAGAAGAGCAAGGGAGGGAGAGTGGAGAGGCAAAGGAGGAAAGGAAGAGAAGGGGAGAAGAGAGATGATCGAGAGTAGATTGATAAATGATGCATGAGTGACAGCTATAGATGAGGTTGTAGTGTAGAGGTATGAAGATAGAAAAACCTTTGTGTATTTCATTTATTAAGCTTAAAACTACACCCAAATTGTTGGGCAGCCCTGTGGCCACACAGGACTTCAGGGTTTGCATGGTATTCATTTGATCCATATATATTTATATATATATATATATATACATATATATACATATATATACATATATATACACATATATATGTATATAGGTATATGACCACATATATTTACACATAGATGTTTATGTCTGTGTGTATATTAAGGGCAGCTAGGTGGTGCAGTGGAGAGAGCACTAGCCTTGGACTCAGGAGGATGAGCATTTGAATCCAGCCTCAGCCACTTGGCACTTTCTGTGTGACCTTGGGCAAATCCCTTCATCCTGATGACCTTGCATCCAGGGCCCTGATTCCTATCTGGCCACTGGACCTGGATGGCTCTGGAAGAGGAAGTGACAACCAAATCCAGTTCATGTGTTTGTCACGGAATCACCTCCCCTGTTGTCATGGTCTTCTTTGATAATGAAGGACAAAACATCAGATTCATATTAATCTTGTTGTGAAAGATGAATCAAATCCAAACAGAAGGGCAAAAAAAAAACATTTGGGGGGGGGGAAGACATAATATAAAAGACACTTAAAAATTGAGGAGAGTGAACTTTGATCTTCACTCAAATTCTACAGTTCCCTCTCTGGATATGGATGATATTTTCCATCACAAGTCTTTTAGAATTATCTTTGATTATTGTGCTGCTGAAGTGAACAAAGCCATCATCATCTAATGTAGCTGTTAATGTGTATAATGTTCTCTTGGTTCTGCCCACTTTGCTCAGCATTAGTTCATAGGTCTTTCCAGGTCTTTCTGAAGTCTCATCCCTCATCATTTCTTACAGAACACATAGTACTCCATCACATTCATATATCACAATTTGTTCAGGCATTCCCCAATGGATGGGCATTGCCTCAGCTTCTAATTCTTACCACCATGAAAAACGTTGCTACAAATATTTTTGTTCATGTTTTTTTACCCATTCTTGTAATCTCTTTGGGCATTGCTGAATCAAAGGAGAAGCACAGTTTGAGATCCAAATTTGAGCACAATATTTCAAAAGAAGTCTGAGGAAGACAGATGACAGGGAAGCTGACTTTCAGAAATGGAACCCAAGGCAATCACATTAGTGTTGGGGGTGGGAAGACGGGCACTCTAGCCCCCTCTAAAGTATTCATTTCTCAATTTACTCAATGCTAACTAAATATGCCTCTCCCAAACTTTATTTGTGAAATGAATTTTTTTTGTATCTAAATGCCAGACTGTATTGATTCTGGCTGACTTTCATTTTACTTGATTTGACCAGTCTGGCAGAACATCAAAGTCTGTTTTGGATCCCATCTTTGACATTCACTCTGTAATTCTCCTCCCCACCCCATAGCCAAGTTGGGATCTACAGCTAGGTGGTGCAGTGGATGGAGTACTGGCCTTGGAGTCAGGAGGGCCTGAGTGCAAGTATAGCTTCAGACACTTGATACTTAACAGTTGTGTGACCTTGGGCAAGTCACTTAACCCTGATTGCCTCATGTCTTGGGCCATCTCCAGTTGTCCTGATCCATATCTGGCCACTAGACCCAGATGACTGGAAGAGAAAGTGAGGCTGGTTACTTAGCACAGCCTCCCTCCCTGCAATCAAATTCATGTACTTGTCATGGCAACATCTCTCTGATGTCATGGTCTTCAAATAGGAAGGATAAACATCTGGAGCAGCAACATTGATTAAAGTGCTAAATGTCTCAGGGTCAAGCAGATATCCTTGAGGCTCTTCGCAGAAAACCACACAGGGAGCCATCCATTACTGGCCTTCCTTCTCATTTCTGAGTATTCTGAATTTGATGATATTGTTATCAGATCCTTATCTCTCCACATTCCCTCCCTGTATAATAAGAGAGAGACACCTTGCTGACCTGAAACACACATCCCCTTGTTACTTGGTCAGTCTTTTCAGGAGTTTTCTTGGCAAAAGCACTGAAGTGATTGACCATTTCCTTCTCCAGCTTGAGGAAACTGAGGCAAATTGGGTGAAGGGATTTGCCCAGGGTCACTTTTCATTTACTCATTTAATCACCCTGCTCAAAGAAAGGAAACAAAGGTAGTCTGTTCTTGTGGAGTGTATGTCATCTCAGATGCTTATTGGTGGAATCTTTAAATGATGAGTTCTGGATTTTTCCTAGAAGTGAAAGTCAAACTGACTGGCCTGCAGTTTGCAGGTTCTGTGCACTTTTCCATGCTGCAGGCCCCTCTCCTGGTATCTTTTAGGCACCATTACCAAGGACTACAGTCCTATTTGCCCATCTTCTGCTTGGCCTGACCCAGGAAGTCCCTTGTGGCTCTCTCCTTTCTACTCAAACCCTTTCGCCTTTGCAGAGAAAACAGAAGGAAATTTAAATGGAGCAGCTGATTCCTGGCTCTTATCCACTCCAAGCAAGGCCCTTCCAGGAACATGGGGTGACAGGGGTCTGGGGGAGAAAGTCTGGGTAGCATGGATACTTCATGATGCAGTGATCTTGGGAAGGGTTTTTACTGGTCAGTGGTAGGGAGAAAGAATAGCCCGGAGGCACAGAAACTTCACACTGGGAACCCAATAGGAAGGAAGGAAAATTCAATGGCCCTTGGTCATCCTGCCCAGCTCCTCAGCAATGGAGACAGATGGAACAAGGAGAGATGCACTTTAAGGTTGTCCAGTCAAAGGCCAGAAGAGAAAACTGGGGTTCAGGGGGCAGGACTTGGAGTTGTTCTGAAAATATGATAAAAATGGGTTCAAGTCCCCGAATATCTGTTGCACCTGTAACTTAAGGATGTTGCCTTCTTGTTGGTCCTCTGGGGATTGGCCAGTATAATTCTGGAGTCTTAGCCACTGGTCCAATGAGCCAGAGCAGACAATGAATGAAGCATTATGATACCAGCAAGGGATCCCAATAATAACAGCAAGCCAGGCCCCAGTCTTCAGGAGTTCACATTCCCAAGGTAGGCAAGGGAGGACACAAAACAAAGAAGAGGTGCTTTTCACACATCAGATGGAAAGAACCCTCGGTCCTTAGGGTGAGAAAGGATAATACATCATCATTAATGTAAACCAGAATCAAGAACACTGGTGGAGAGAACCTTCTGTGGGGTGGCTTCATTAAGGCAGGAGGGTGGCACCTGTAGAGGAAATCTCCATAAAGACTTCATCCCTGGACTCAACTTCCTCCCTGGCAAAATAGTGCTGAGAGGGCTACATGATCAAAAAGGTCCTTTCCAACTCTAACATATGTTGTCTGCTAGGATGTTAGTGTGTATCCTAGGAGGAAAAGAAGCTCCCTGGGGAACCAAGGAGGAGTGGCTTTAGCTAGCCATATTCCTTTGGAGTAGAGGCAGGGATGAAATGGGTTATCTCTGGGAAGGATAGCAAGAGACTCCTCTTTTTATGTCCTCTAGCAGTGGGAATATTTTGCCCAGGGATTTCTGAGACTGTGAGCAGGCAGAGGAAAACATGCAAACTTGTATGACCTGAAGCTGAGCATTGGGGCACTTGGAACTAACTCTGGCATTGCCAGGGTGTTAGAGGCAAGCACAGACCAACTGTAGCTCAGGTTCTGGAGTCTGGGGAATGTACCAGTGATATCCAAGACATGCAAGCAATGGGAGGGAGGGGTCAATGATACACCTTGTCATATCAAGGGAGTTTGATAGATTGTGGGGATGGGGGAAGGAACCATAAAGAGGGGAGGGGAGGGAATAAGCATTTATATAGCCTCTACCATGGGCCAGCTACTCTTCTCAGGGTTTTTAAATACTATCTCACTTGATCCTCACAAAGGCTCTGCAAGGCAAGGGATGCTATTATCCCCATTTTAAAGCTCAGGAAACTGAGGCTGAGAGGGTTTAAGTGGCTTGCCCAGAGTGTATGAGGTTTTGTAGATTTGAACTCAAGGACTCTTGAGTTAATCACCCAATCCATAATGACATCTCCTAGCTGTCACTGAGGCAGGAGATTAGATAGCAATGTAGTCCTGACAAAGCCAAGAGTCGGAAGAGCAGGGCACATCTGAGACGAGTGGGTCAAAGTGGCAAATTGTCCCTGCTTCCAGATGGCACAAGGAGTAGTGCAGTACTAGAACATTCCAGCAGAGGGCGGCAGAGACTGTCCAGACAGGCTCTTGGCTGTCTCTGGAGAGGAATCTAGTCCAAACAGGGCCAGGGCACTGAAGCCTCTGCCCTCTCCAGCCCATTTTGCTCTATTCTTCCCATGGATTGTTCCACTCAGACCGCCCTGCAGATGCAGTTCAGGCCTGTCTGACTCTTCCTGACCCCACTTGGGGTCTTCTTGGCAAAAATACTAGAAGAGATTGTTATTTCCTTCTCCAGCTCATTTTACAGATGAAGAAACTGAGGCAAACAAGGTGAAGGGACTTGCCCAGAGTTCCACAGTCAGTAAAGGTCTGAAGCCAGATTGTACTCAGAGAGGAGAGTCTTCCTGACTTCAGGTCCAGCACCACCTCTCTAATTCTACACAAACCTTCTCCAATCAATCAATAAAATGCATTCTGATCTGCAGTCGCTGCCCTACAAGAGCTTATAATGTCACATGACATCCATCCCCCTGTGGCCATATAAAGTGCCATATGTGCACATTTACATACATAATACACATGCACAAGACAAGCTACATGCAGAATGCATAAGAAATCATTAAGCACTCAGAGGGCTTGGGGATAGCTTTGTACCTGCCATCTTCATTGAAATTATGGGAAATCTGTGGATGTGGGTGGTAAGTGACATAGGAATGAAATTCATAGCCCTCTGTGCATGACCAGAATTTGGGCTGAGAAGCCAACTTCTGCATAGACAATGCAGGCTATTGTGCAATGAGAGCCAACCCAGGTCCCTTTGGTGCCAGATTGGAAGGAAATTAGAGTCCTTGGAAGGTCTGTGCATAAGACTTGTCTTTCAATGTCATTCTTCTAGTCTGAATTTTGTTTATAAACAAGGGAAGAGCCCTAGCATGGGGTTGAGGATCAACAGGTTGGAGTACAGAAGGCAGAGTCCAGTCAGTCGGGCATTGTTGCTGGCCATATTTGGGATATTGGGCCTCAGCCCCCATGTCTCAGCTTTGGGCAGGGCAACCAGAGTTGGGCACCTTGTCATCACCTTATTCTTTGTCCCTGGCCCCTGGGGCAATGAAGGCAGTGAGAATCCCTGGACTCTGTTCCATCCTCAAAGGGTATTAGAGACTGGGTACCACCATGACCAGGTTCCAGCTCCCACTCTCATTACTCTGTGCTTCAGTTCTGCCTCTCATCTCCTCCCAACTGTCCTGTTCCTACACTCCGTATCCCACCCAGCCCCTACCCTTGTGAACCCAGCCTTTGCTAACAAGTTAGAGAGGACCATGGTGCCAGAGTGCTGACCTGGAGTCAACAAAAACTGAGATAAAAAATGAGCCCCAAACTTACCAACTGTGGGACCCTGCTGATATTCCACCCCATGTTAGGGCTCTTCCCTTGTTTATAAACAAAATGCAGACTAGAAGAATGACATTGAAAGACAAGTCTTATGCACAGACCTTCCAAGGACTCTAATTTCCTTCCAATCTGGCACTGAACTGCTATTTGCCTTGGTTTCATCAGCTGTAAAATGGGGATGATAGCAGCTACTTTACAGGGTTGCAGTAAGGATCAAATGAGATAATAATGGTAAAGTGCTGGGTACACTTAATAAATTGTTGCTGTCCCTTCCCCACTTTGTTCCAGATGTCCCTTTTCCATCTCCTTGCAGGCCCTACAACCCTGGCTGCCCTGGCCAGGGCCAGGGGCGCCTACCTCACAACCCTCCCAAGGTACTTGTCATTCTCTTCCCTCCTGCTTCCAGAATTCTTGTTCTCTGCCCTGATCTCTCCTTCATCCACATGTACCACCTGGTTTAGCTCTGTCACTACTAGGTTGTTGTCTTTGTCATGATCTTCCTGTTCATCCCAACTTCTGCCCTCCTCCAAGGACAGTTAAATATCTATTCTGATGACCCCTGGCTTCCTAGCTCATTGGTATCCATGGTCTCCTAGAATGAGCTCTGGAAAGGACTTAGGGGGTAGTCTGTTTTGGCTGTCTTATTTTATCAATGAGAAAATTGGACATTTGAAACATGAAACAACCTAGCCAGGGTTCTCCCAGTAAGGATCAGAGGCTGAATTTGAACCCAGATCTTCCTAGTTCTGAGACCTGTTGAGTATATTCTCATTGTATCTCACCTATTGCAACCTAGAGGTCGGCATTCCTACCTTCAAGGAGTCTAAGCCAATCCTCCAGGAGCAATTTTGGAAGAAGCCCAGGCTAGCCATGTTGGCTCCCTCAGCTACAGTCTGGCTGCTGCCTTTGTCCTCCAGGAGGAAGGCTCCTTCTCCCGCTGCCCCTCCCTGCTGTCTGCCTTTCTCCATTAGGATAGAAACTTCTGGAAAACAGAAGCTCTTTCTTTTTTTCCTTGTATTTTGGCCTAGTGGGTAAAGCACTAACCTTGGAGTCAGGGGGATGGGAGTTCTAATCCGGCCTCAAACACTTGCCACTTAGCTGTGTGACTTTGGACAAGCCACTTAACTCTGCCTGGCATCCAGGGCTATCTCCAATGGTCCTGATTCATCTCTGACCACTGGATCCAGATGACTCTGGAGGAGAAAGTGAGGCTGGTGATTTAACCTGGCCACTCCCACTCAAATCTAATTCATGTGCTTGTCATGGCACCACCTCCCTGATCCCTTGGTCTTCTTTGAGAATTAAGGACACACATTATCATGCCAGCATCTGGCATGGCCCCTGCCCAACACACAGTAAGGACTCTATGAATTCTGGGGCATCCTCTCTGGATCGTCACCACACAGATGTTTCTAAAAATAGTAATACATGTTCATCTATGCCTACTGTGTACCAGTTAGTGAGTGCAGCCCTTTTGAATGATTCTCTCTCTTAATCCTCATGGCAACCCCAGGAGGCAGGTACTGTTATTCACCCCTTTTTTGCAGATGAAGAAACCAAGGCAGACCAAAATGAAGTAATTTACTCAGGGTCACACAGCCTGGGGCTGAATTTGAGCCCAGACACTGGGCCAATTAGATACCAACAAGCATTTATTAAGTGCTTTGTGAGATTGTGTTACAAAGAAAGGCAAAACAAAGTCCCCTGCTCCCAAGGAGCTCCCAGGCTTGGGTAAAAGTCAAACAAAGGAGGAAGGGATGATTGGAAGGAAGGCTTTTTGCTGGGGCTTGAATGTGGGAGGCAGGGATGAAGGGGAAAGGTGTGCCAGGGTCCCAGGGAAGGAGCCAGGTCACTGGAAACCCTGGGGTCATGGTTGAAGAGGAGAGTTTGGGACACCCCACCCCAACA
The DNA here is from genome assembly GCF_037893015.1 of Macrotis lagotis. Lineage (NCBI taxonomy): Eukaryota > Metazoa > Chordata > Mammalia > Peramelemorphia > Peramelidae > Macrotis > Macrotis lagotis. Next base: position 358,276 of record NC_133664.1, read on the forward strand.
CCTCTAAGAGGAGAAGCCTTCCTCCAATCTCAGAGGACTCAGCCTGCCAAGGAGGAGTAGGGGATGGGGGCTTCCATTTCTTGGCACTCCTGAACTCAGAACAGGGCCTGGCACCTACACAGTAGGTACTTAATAAAGGTGCATGGCCTGACTGACCACCTTTCATACACACTCTCTGTTCTTGTCTCTTCCCCATCCACTGCCCCTGGAGAATCTCCAGATTTCTTCCTAGCACAGTCCTTGCCCTCTCCCACAGGACCCCTTCCCCCAAAATTCCCTCACTTTGGGTCCCCAGCCTCTCTGCTGAGGAGATGTTACCTGGTGATGGTGGTGCTGGGAAATGGTTGGTTTTTGGTTATCTGACTGAACACATTTGACAGAGTTTTTCAGATGCAGAAAGTGCCATAGAGAGCAAAGGGATTATGGATTGCATGTTAGGACTCTGGAACTCAGCTGAGTCTCACTAAGGATTATTAATTGATGCCTTTTGTTTTCATTTTTCTATCACCCCACCCCACCCATCTCATTCATTCCTCCCTATTGCCTTCATTTAACCATTTTCTCCTGGTACTTATGGGCACTCTGCCCAAAGATCTAATGAGAATTCTTGGTGTTTACAGGCCCTAAATCACTCTGGCTCTGCTTGATTGGTCAACAAAGTCAGTCTCAGGCCAAGACCCCCTGACTGTTGTTTGGTCCCTGACTTGTTCAGAGTAAATTCAAACAGCAATTGCTTCTGTTTTGACCAAAAACTCTGAGGGTCTCCCCCCACACACCCCAGTTTGATTTTGGGGGGGGCACTATGCAAAAAAGGCTCCTTGCTTTTTTTCTTTCTCACCTTCCTTAATTACTGGGTTACCCTGTGGGTAACCCTCCCAGCAAATTTTATTTTTTATTTTTTTGGAAATGGTCATTCTTGATCTCATTGCCTCATCTCTTTTATCTAACCTTAATGATAGAGTCATTTTTGCCTCAGTCAAACTGTGACCTGGGAAAGACCTAGCTTTAAAGAACCCACTGCATGCAGGGCATTTCAATGAAGATGGCAGGTACAAAGCTTCCTTTGTGGAAACACTATGTCATCAGCATTGCTCTTTATTCTTGGGGACTTCTCTTGGGAAAGTGGCTGGAGGAGTGTTGCAGTGAGAGGTTTGCTCCAGGCCTCGTGGGGGGAGGAAGGATTACGTTGGCCAGAGGCCCCCACTGACCTTGAAGGCTCACATTGCTCATAGCAAGGATAGAAACTTGAGTTGCACTTAACCATTCCAGCCCCAACCCCAGCTTTCTCAACCAACAAAAATATACAACTTTTGCCTTTGAGACTGAGCCCTCTTGAAGTCATCTCAAGTCAAGACACTGTGCTGACTGTAGGGAATACAAGCAAAAAGAAAGTGAGTGCTCGCAAGGAGCTTCCATTCACACATCAAAGAAAGATGGAAAATGTCTCCGTGCTTGGGATGAAGGAGAAATTCAGAGGGGGGGGCCAGGAAGAAGACCTTCTCAAGCCCAGGAGGTTTGGGGAATGCCAAGTTTCTTGGTTCTACCTCAGATTTGATGGTTCCAGGTGGGGTGTGCTGAGACACCCCTGGGGAAGGGTCTCTCCCCACCAACACAGGACTTCTTTTCCTCCTCTCTCCTTCTGAAAGCAATCCTACTGCTTTTCTTCTTCAAACAGTCCACACATGTGCTACAAACCTTACATGATAAATATTAATCAACCTTAGTAAATGTTAATTGTCTGACTTTGCACACAAGAAGTCCTTGTCTCTTCCTTCTTTGGGGCCCTTCCTTGATTGTTGGAACTCTGAGGCTAAAGCCTGAGGTGTCATGTATTCTGCTGCCTATGTGGACTGCTGGAAAGAATTCTAGGTGCTGTGATGCTGCTTAACAAGTGGTAAGGAATAGAGTAGGTACCAGAATTTCTCCAGGGAGAAAGATATAGGGCACCAGAGACTTTGGAAGAGAGAGACAAGTGTGACCCTAGAGACTTTGGGGCAGAAACACATATGGTTCTAGATACTCTTTGAGAGAGAGACACATGGAGAGAGGAATATCATATTTCAACTAATCATGAAAAAAAACCAAACAGCCCAAATCTCTTCAAACCAGAAGCCATGGAGAGGAAACTGGCTCCTCAATATTTCTCTTATAGTTTGTCTTCTTAGAAACTGCTAGAAAGGAACTTTGGAGTTGATATTAGACCCTCTCACCAAACCCATCACATTTCCAGCTAAAAAGCTCATTTCTTCTTGGGTGCAGTTTCTAAAATGTATTCTAATCATTGTCACTTCTCCAGTTTCTATGTTGCTTTTGTCCCTGGATACATGTACCTACTTACTATTCCCTGGTTGATACAACCATCATTTGGTGGAAAGGGGCAAGCTGGTGTTAGAAGCAAAGGTCTATCCTCCCATGCGACCAAGGTAGAGGCTTTCCTTCTGAATTCAAATTCCTACCTCTAGACCATATTAGAGATTTCTGAAATGACAGATTTGGTTTGAGTCCAGTTTCCCTCAGGGATATTGAGGGAAAGAACACAAGACTGGCCTTTTCCTTGATTTCTTCAGGGTACAAAGCATCCTCTTTCTCAGAGGGGGCAGAGCAGATTCCAGAGATATCTTTCTGTGCCACCCCTCTCATATATGGGGGGGGCTTCTGCTTTAAGCCTTCATGCAAAGCTTTCATTGGCATAGAATGGATTCTGGGCAGCATCAGCTACTTCTTGATGTCCTAGGTGGGATCCATGACCCAATTCATCTTTGACCCTTGGCTCAGGAGGAGGATGCTTTCAAACAAGTGACTCTTGAATCTTGGAGTATCATTGCTTTTTGTAGCCCTTCCCTGGCATCTTCAACTGAAACAAACGCAGTTGCTACAAGGATGTCAGGCTCACGACCCTCCTGGTGTGTCCTTCATTTGGTGATGCATCAGACATTCATCCCTCCTGCAAGTATCACTACAGCCCCAGAATTCTTCTGTCATTCAAGCTCATGTTCTTTCATCACCTTCCAAAAGACCTTGCTGACTTCAAGCCCCTCCATCCATTTCCTAAAGTGAAGAGCATGTCACCTCCTCTCCTTCAAATCAATCAACTTCAATTGGCTCCCATTTACCTCCCAAATCAAATAACCAACTCATTCTTTGGTTTCTAACACCTTCTAGTCTTTTGACCCATCATACCCCCCACCTACCCACCCAATACTGCACTAGCTTTTGTTCTGTTCTTTGCCTACATCACTCCATCTCCTAACTCTACCTGGACATGCTGCTCCTCCTGGTTTCCCTCAATCTCAGCTGAACTCCTTCCTTCTACAAGCTCCCCCCCTCCAATTTTTCCTACTAGCCAGAGTTACCCTGGGAGCCCTTTGAGGCAGGAGATCTTGGACCTTTCTCTGTATCCCAGCACCGCTGCTGTTGTCGCTGTTGTCAGAAGTATTCAACAGTAAGGATTCCACATAATCAATAACTCTAAGAACTGCCTTGGTCCAAAACCAATGATGCCAAGAAGGAAGCCCTGCACAAAACCCATCAAAGAACAAATTCTAACAATCTTTCTTCTTGTGTCTTGCATAGATTCCTCCTGCTGTGATTGAAAACTTCTTTCTCTGTTTCTCCCCTCTGTGTGTGTCTGTCTGTCTGTCTCTGTCTCTGTGTCTGTCTCTCATATTTTATTCTAGTATGGCTGTCTAGTCTTAGATGTCCTCTATTTAATTTGGAGTTCATAACCTCCAGTTGAATCATACTTATTTTTGTGGAGTTATTTATTCTGGCCTTTTAGACTTCCATGCCCAGTTTGCCATTCTTTTCTGGCTGCTGATCTGTGGCATTGAAGTCTCTTTCTTGGAGATTTCTCCTGGACATTTTTCTTCTGGATTTAAGCTGAATGTTACTGGAAGTTTTCCTTCTTTTGGGAAGGGTTGGGGAGCTTCTTTTTTGTTCTCTTTGGCCTCCAGTTCTAAGAGATTTGGGTTGTTTGTTTTTTTATTAGTTGAAATTTGATATTCAGGCTCTTTGTTCATTCTAGCCCCTTTTCTTAATGTTTCATATTTTTACTTTATTTTTGCTGTAGAAGGTGAAAATTCAATGTGTACTTCACATTTTTCATGAGCTCCCTCAACATGACATACAGGAACATTTACATTTCATCTTACTATGTATACCTTTAAGGGACAGCTAGGTGGCACAGTGGATGGAGCACCAGTCCTAGAGTCAGGAGGAACTGAGTTCAAATTCAGTCTCAAACACTTAATACTTAGCTGTGTGACCTTGGGCAAGTCACTTAACCCCATTGCCTTGCCAAAAAAGAGAGAGAGAGAGAGAGACTATGTTCACCTTAACTATTTAAACAGTTTGACCACAAGCATCATTTCACTTGGTATACATCCTAATTGTAAATAAAGATGCTAATAACATATTGTATTTTTCAAAATAAGATTAGTTCAAATGTTTTAGTTATAAGAAACCTGTGTTCTAAAATACTGTTTGCATGAATTTTTTTAGGGAAAGTTTTTGCTTTATTTAAACAAAACCTAAATTTTGTTGTTGAATCATTTCAGGCATGTCTGGCTCTCCATGACCCATTTGGGATTTCCTTGGCAAAGATACTGGAGTGGTTTGCCAATTTCTTTTACAGCTTGTTTTACAGATGAGCAAACTGAAGCAAACAGGGTTAAGTGACTTGCCAGGGTCACATAGCTCATAAGTGTCTGAGACCAGATTCTAACTCAGGAAGATGAGGCTTCCTAACCCTAGATCTGACACTCAGAAAAGTCATGGAAATCATTCTTTTTTCACTTGAATGTAGACTTATTTTCAGATAAAGTAGTGTGAATTTCTTCAGATGTCTTGGTCCTTGTGTTATCTTCTCATTACCAAACATCAATGGGTCCCTTTGTGTTCATTTAGATGGGTGGTCCAGTCACTCAGTCCCTGAAGATGGTGCTTCAGTCTTTCAGATGCCGTTGAGTCCATTGTACTGGTGATGTCCTAAAGTCTTCATTTCCATGCTCCCCATCTTCTGGCCACCTCATTTAAAGCAAGACCTCAGCAGGAGCAGATTGGATGAGTTCCATAACCCAAAACTAGAACATTAACAGCTTGGGCCACTCTCTGAGCTTTGTAAAACTTTCCATGGGGCCTGATAGCCATCATGGGATGGAGCCCATGAACTCCACCATCCTCTGATGAGATGCCCAGTCCTCAGGGAGCTGCAGTCACCTCTAAGGTTCCAAGCATCCTATTCAGCATGTTCTCTAAATGGACTCTTGGCCCCCATTGGGTATCCTAGTGTCTGACAGACAGCAGGTGCTTAATAAATGCTGATACCCTGACACTTTGGGGCTGCTTCCCTTTGCTCTTTACTACCTGTCCAATCTTATGTGCTCAGGGAAGTCTTCCAGGAGCTTGGAGATCACAAGATCTAAGAAATGTGTGATTTGAAGCACCAAATTCTAGAAAAAGGTCCTTAGATACAACCAAGTCAGAGCCTTGCTAATACCCAGCAGTTATGTGATACTTTGAGGTTGGAAAATGGCTTGAAAAATATTATCTCATCCTCACAACTCTTGGAGGTGGCTTCTATTATTAACTTCATTGTATAAATGAAAAAATAGAGGTAGACATAGGTTAAATGATTGGCCCAGGGACCCATAGTCAGTACATTTTTGAGGCAAGATTTGAATTCAAGACTTTTCTTATCAATTACTTTTTGCAAGATAATAGGGTTAAGTGACTTGCCCAAGGTCACACAGCTAGGTAATTATTAAGTATCTGAGGCCATATTTGAACTCAGGTCCTCCTGACTCCAAGGCCAGTGCCTTATCCACTGTTCCACCTGGCTGCCCCCATCTCAGGACTTCTTGACTCCACATCCAGCGGTCTATCCACTGTTTCACCTAACTGCCTATCTTCTTGGAAATGGTCTTCATGTTGTCGTTGATGACTATGTTTGGTCCTTTAATCTCTAAGACTCATGACATAAGGCAGGTGATGCTATGACAAGCAAGTGAAATGGATTTGAGTGAGGGAGTGCTGCGCTAAGTTACTAGTCATACTTACTCCTCTGGAGCCATCTGGATCCAGTGGCCAGATATGAATCAGGACAAATGGAAATTGCCCTGGATGCAAAGTAATCAGGGTGACTTGCCCAAGGTCAAATAGCTAGTATCAAGTATCTGAGGCCACATTTGAACTCAGGTCCCCCCTGATTCCAGAGTTGGTGCTCTACCCACTGCACCACCTAACTGCCCCAAGGCATGTAGTTGAGATAAACTGTAGCCCACACACTTAACTACAAACCTAATGCATGTCAGTAGAAAATGAGGGGTTTTTTTTCTTCCTGTGCTTCTAAAGTCTTTGCCACTGAGGTACACCCACACTTTGTGTTCCCAACTGTTTTTTCTACCAGTCTCTAAAAGGCAACAGGTGGGTCTTGGTGCACAATTAAAACCATATTATTTTCCCTTGGGTAGGGATCTTACCAACCTAAAATTCCATCCAGGACACCTCAAACTCTTGGCAAGGCATACTGCCTGCCAGGGTCCTTTGGATCCAGGTTCTGCTCCCATCTTTCCACTCTTCTTCAGAACTAACCACCCCTCTAGTCATACACCTGAGTCATTGTACCCTGGGTTGGGGTCACTAGGCAACAGTATCCTGAGCCCAGTCACTGAAGACATCATCCCAGAAAATGGAATTTTATTTGATTGTCCCCAGGGTTAGTGAGCTCAGGAATCTCCCAAGGAAAAACATTTGTCCTTCCTTTTTTCTCAGCATTTCTTCTTTCTCAGACATTTTCAGTCATCTGACTCTTCATGACCCCATTTGTTTTTTGTTTTTGGCAAAGGTATTAGAGTAGTTTGCCATTTCCTTCTCCAGCTCATTTTACAGCTGAGAAAATGAAGGCAAACAGGGTGAAGTGACTTGCCCAGGTTCACATAGTTAGTAATTGCCTAATGTCAGATTTGAACTCAGGAAGATGAGTCTTCCTGTCTGTGCCACCTATTTATTGAACAGCCAGGGCATTCCTAAAGATAATTTTCTCTCTCTGCCCCTCAGAGAATGAATGGGAACAGCTGATGTCCTAGTAAGGTTCACTGACACTGCCAGACTCTCTTCCTGATACCTCTAAATTGGCCACATGGATGGTCAAAGCATGAGAGGGTGGGGATCCAGCTTGATGGTGGTATTTGGCTAATACCTCCAAGAGACTGGAAGGGTGCGTGCCCAAGAAAACCACTGCTTTGCTGAGACACAGTGCAGCTGGACATGGCAGAACCATAGTCTGCAGAGTCATATTGTAAATCCTTAGGAGCCTCACAGTGTACCTCAAGGCTGTGAAGTCTTTGTCATATAGTCCTCTGAGGCCAAATCCTTCCAGAGGATGACTAGATCTTGCTTTGTGAGTAAGTAGGACCTGATATCAGGACCTGTGTTCCATCTACTGCCTCTGACATCTGTCCAGTCCTGTCACCTCTTAGTCCTAGGGTCCCAAGTGGAAAACCCCCAAAGGCCAGGACACCTGGGGAGCCTGCTCCAGGTTGGGGGTGGGGGACTGGGCCAACCTCCTCTCTGGGTCAGGCTTTTCCTGGTGCTGAGTCCACTTTTATGTAGCACTAATGTAACCAAGTATTTATCCCTATTAGCTTTCATTAGTAACCCTGATGGTTACGTTGTTTCCATGAAGGCATGTGGTTCCCGTTTGACTACTGTTGCCTTAGTTGTAACCAAAGGAGGGCGAGTCTTTTTCTCCTGCCCACAGTGTTCTTGTGTTGGTGTTCTCGACCTATTTCCTTTGGAATGGCACTTTTCCTGCCTCTAGTTCTCATCAGATTTTCTGTTTCCTCTGGTGTCTGTACCTTTTGGGGAAGTTCCCCTGCTTAGTTTCCTTGGACACCATGGAAAAAGTCCTTACAGTGGTGGTGGGGTCAATTCTTTGATCTCCCAGACTGCTCTTCTTAGGGCTCATAGGATTCCATGAGATCTCTTAAGTTTGGGTCATTGCAGTGTAGTGACTGTTTTCATTCTAGAGTATTCCATAGGGATAGCCCCACGTCAAACCACTCCTCTAGCTCACTGGTTCCTCAGGTCATTCTGGTTTACCTTCTGGGGCATCTACACAGGTTACTTCTGGCTTGGTTCTCACCTGGATAAGTGAATGCTTTGACTTCCCCAAGCTTCATGCAATAGCAGACCAAGGACATTGGAGGGGGGAAGTGATATCTGTAAGATTTGGTCAAGAAAATAAAGGTCTCCTTGAGGAAGGAAGGTTGGAAAGCAAGGTTCTAAGGGGGAGTGGTAGGGGCAGGATGGGGAAACTCACCGGGAAGACCCTCCAGAGTTCAGTCCTTGGGCCAGAAATCTATATGACAGCTCCTCTTTGTATGGTGTACCCTTCAGGGAAGTAACAGTTCAGAACTGCCATCATCATCATTTGCCTGGTGTCATAGAGCAACTCAAGGTTTTTTTTTTTAATTTGTAGAAGAGTCAGGAATTTCTTTTCCAAGGTCTTGATGATTTTCCACTGGATAATTCCTCTCTTCCTGTCAAGAGCTGGCCAGTTGTGGATAAGGTCAGCCATACATCCAAGTCTGAGCAATGTCATAGAAGTATCCTGAGCAAGTTCCTATCTTGGATTCCTCTTTGCCGTCTGCAGTGCAGTTTTCTTTCTGAAGCCTATTGGGAGATGAGACTTCTCCAGGCAGGGGACCTAACTCTCCCTTGACATGGAAGTGGCATTCCTTCCAAGGCTCCAGGGAGACCAATCTGCATCTTGTCCCCAGGTAACTGCTCTCTCTCTCTCTCTCTGCCATCGAGGACCCTGCACAATCCTTCCTGTGAACGAGCTCTCTTCCTGAGGCAGTGGACTGAACTCTGGAAGTTCTTCCCGGTGAGTTTCCCCATCCTGCCCCTACTACTCCCCCTTAGAACTTTATTTTCCATCCTTCCTTCATCAAGGAGAACATATCTTACAGGTATCACTTCCCCCTCCAGTGTCCTTGGTCCCCTATTACATGCAGTTTGGGCAAGTCAAAGTGTCCACTGAGTGACTCCTCAAATCCTACCCCAACACACACCAGTTTCCTAGCTCTGAGAACATTCTTTTTAATGGTCTTATGGTATTTGAATTGATCAAGAACATGGGTATCCAACCTTTTGACTCTTCTGGACCAAACTTCCTAATAAAAACTTGTCAAGAGTCACAAATAGAATGTAATATTTATTTATGACTACAATGTGACCCATATTACCAATGAGTATAATAATAAAATGTAAGGTTGCAATGCAGCATAATAGAATGTAATAAAGTATGGCAATAAAAATAATGAGTATAGGAACAAAACATTTATTTTTTAAAAATAGGGATATGCCATTTTTTGGTATTTTGCAAGGCAAATGGGGTTAAGTGGCTTGCCCAAGGCCACACACCTAGGTAATTATTAAGTGTCTGAGACCGGACTTGAACCCAGGTACTCCTGACTCCAGGGCCGGTGCTTTATCCACTGCGCCACCTAGCCACCCTGGGATATGCCATTTTTAATGTGAACACTGAGCTTGCTTTTTTGATACCGGTGTATCTATATCAGGTTTGATAGAGGCTGTAACAATGCAAAGAATATCTTCAAGATGTTCATCTGAAACTTTTGTTCTATTTTTACTTTTTTATATGCTTCATATGGGAAAACAGTTGCTCACAAAGGAACATGCTCCCCAAAAGTGATTTCATCAACAGGATAAGTTCATGAAATGCCAAATATTTTTTCTTTTCTTTGTTTTTGTGGAGTTATGTGACCTGCCCAGGATCATACAGCTAATAAGTATTAAGTGTCAGAGGCTGGACTTGAATTTAGATCCTCCTGACTCCAGGATTGGTGCTCTATCCACTATACCATTTTGGTGCCTCCCAGGTATTTTTCTTTAGACACATTTAACTTAGAAAAACTCACAAGACACTTGAATAACATTTTCTTTAAATTGCATCTCTGATTGCAAGTTTTCAAGCAACATGTTGTCAACTGAGGATGGCGTAGCAAATATGAAATACTGAAAGACAGTTGGTGCATCTTTTAAAATCTTGAAATCTATTGTCAAAGTCCTGTGACAAAATAATAGTCAATGCTACATACCATAGAGTTGGCTGTTGCCATTCTGATGAGTGATTTAACATTTTAAAATAAAGATCCTAACCATGCCCAGAGGGCTATAAAACTGAACTTACCCTCTGATCTAGAAAAATATACAAGCATTTTTATAGCAGCTCTTTTTTTCTGGTGGTGAAGAATTATAAAATGAGGGGATGTCCATTCATTGGAGAATGATTGAACAAATTATAGTATGTGAATGTGATGGAGTACTATTGTTCAGTAAGAAATCAAGAGCATGTGAACTTCAGAAAAGCCTGGAAAAACTTGCATGAACCAATGCTGAGTGAAGTGAGCAGAACCAGGAAAACGTTGGACACTTTAACAGCAAATTGTGTGATGATTAACTATGATAGGCTTCCCTTCTCTCACCACTTCAGTGATCGAGGACAAGTCTAAAAGACTTGTAATGGAGCATACCATCCATATGCAGAGAAAGAACTATGGAGTCTGAATGTAGACTGAAGGATATTGTTTTCACATATTAAAATTTTCTCATGGTTTCTCCCCATTTCTTCTTTTCCAACATAACTGACATGGAAATATGTTAAACATGATTATATATGAATAACCTGTATCATGTTGCTCATTGTCTTGGAAAGGAAGGAGGAAAAGAAGAGAGGCAGAAAAATGTGGAACTCAAAATCTTACAAAAAATGAATGTTGAAAATTATCTTTACAAGTGATCATAAAAATATAAGAAAAAATATACACATTTTTATTAATATTCTATTTTATTTTTCCAATTACATGCTATAAAAAATTTTCAACATTCATCCATTTGCATATTTATAAATTGCACATTTTTCTACCACCCTCCCCTCCCGTTCCCTTCCCCTTGGCAGTGAACAGTCTAGTAAAAGTTGCTCATGTTCATTTGTGTTTATATGTTTATATATTAGTTATTTTGTGTATGAGAAATTAGAACTAAGAGAAAAGAAAGAAAGGCATGAGATAGGAAGGAAAACAAAAGAGAAGTTTTTAAAAAGTGAACTAAATAGTAGCTATTCAAATTCTGTAGGTTTTTTGTTTTGTTCTGTGTTCCTCAGGATTTAGATGGTATTGTCTAGAACAGGTCTCCTAAGATTGTCCTAGATCTCTGAACTGATGAGAGGAGCTGCATCTCTCATAGTTGGTCAACTCACAATGCTCTTGCTAATGTGGACAATATTCTCTTGGTTCTTATACATATCTTTTGTAAAAAAAAAAAAACCCAACATCTCTGGCAGTCTGTCAGACTGAACAATGTGAGTTATTTGAAAAAGTTGGGTTGTGTTAGTTAATGGTTAAGCTGGTCTATGATGTTGCAACTGGCATGTTCTCTCCCTAGTTCCTTTGTTTTCTGGCTCTGCAACGCAGGCTGCAGAAATGGGCTCGGTGGGCTGGGTGTGATCCACAGGCCAAAGGTTGGACACACCTGATCCAGAAAGTCTACATAATTAACAAACTCAAAATAGTGAAATAAAGTGGTCACACAGCATTATAAAACAATTCACACAAAAGACAATGCCCTATTATGATTGATAGGCAAAAAATATCAGCAAGTCAAGTACATGGTCACAATCACAGTAATGCAGTTAGCTAAGTTCTCATCACATTAGCACCTTTAATTAACATACATTTATATGTCAATGAAATCTGCAGATGAAATAGATTGGTCCAGTAATAATAGATGCACAAAGAAAGAAAACCCCCAAAAGAATCCTAAATAAGAGATCCAAAAATAAGTACAACCTTCAAAAATTTAAAAACCTCTAGCTTCACTGAGAGAATAGAGAATAAATGGAACAAAATATACTTCAAAGCAATAAAATCATGTGTCTAAAACATTTAAAAATCTGCAAATTTCATTTTTTAAAAAGTGTGAGGAATGTCAGGTGTTTGACTTTCACACAATGTAAGAGGAGATTGTTAGTTTAAGTGTGTGTGTGTGTGTGTGTGTGTGTGTGTGTGTGTGTGTGTGTAAGTATGCACTAGAAAGACTGGGGTCTGTCTGTGGCTGTGGTGCCTACCTGCAGCTATGTGAATGTAAGAGAAAAGCATTGACCCCAATCTGATCAGACCTGACATTAGGTCAGACCTGCTCCATGGGTTGACCTAGGGTCCTCGTCCTTTATAAGTATGTCTGCTCAAGGAGGTTCATGCATATTACTGTTCACTCCCTTGTGCACTTTAGTATAATGACCAGGGCGGGGAATCATTTAATTAGAGAATGATATCAATTAGATTATAAACCCAACCAATGATTGGCACAAAGGGGAGGAACAAGCCTTTCAAACTGTACATTATCATAATTTGGGACCTTCCTCACTAGGAGGGATGGTCCTTCTTTGCAGAGAATTTAATAAAAGCTATTTTAATCACTCTGGACTAAGTATTTGCAATTATGAGCCACTGATAACAAAATTCAATAAACAGAAGTTCCCAAAAGAAATAAAATGTTGAACCCTCTACAGTTCTAAATTCCAAGATGTAAAAGATGATTTACATGAAACACACACACACACACACACACACACACAATTCTGGAAAAGTATTAGAATGGAATTGTCTGTAATGCCAGTATTCCAGGTCCTGGACTGTGCCCTGAGGATCCAGAGAAAGGCCAAAGACAGTACCCAACTTCCAGGAGAGCACATTCAAGTGGGGAAACAGTTAAAGGGAAGCTGCAAAGGGAGAAGGAGGGACAAAGAAGGTCCAGAGGAGTGTAGCTTGTCAGGAAAGGAAGAACTAGGTGACTGAGGCAAAAATGTAGTAAATTCAGTTTTAAATGAAGCAAGAAGAAAGAATTAAGTTATCCCAATGCAATGATGGAAGCAAACCCCCAAACCCACTAAAGATGAAGTTCTGAGTGTTGGTTTGAGTTAGGAAGAAAGGGGTAAAGTTGAAAAGAAACAAAGGCTCTCTCATTTGGAATGTGGGTATCGCCTGTAACTTCTTTCTCTTCTTCCCACCCTCCCTCCCACTCTGCCTTGACAGACTAAAAGAGGCCAGGGGCTCCAGGTTTGTGGTGACATCATATGTTCTAGCTTCTTGGGGCCACAGGTTAGAGTTGGGTGGCAGGTGGACACCAAAGATGGATGAGCACCTCTGAAGCCCACAGAGGGGTCCAGGGCTGCCTTTTTGCTCAGGTAAAGGGGATCACAAAGCAACCCTTTGGGAAGTTGAGTAGAAATCCATTCTCCAGAACCCTGAACCTTTAGATGGCAAAAGAAATGCAAAATATTTAAAGGGAAACTAGAAATATGACTCACATTGTGCCCAATGCTAGGGGCACAAAGAAAAGGGAGAACACATTTTCATGTGTGCACACACACAAACATACATACATGTAAGCAATACAAACATATGCATGTGTGCACACACTACACACTCCCATGCATACCCTGCCCTGTCCCTGACCTCAAGAAGCTCACAATCTAACAAGAATTCAACATGCAAACAATTGTGAGAAGAGGAGGGCAGGGGAGGTTGTCACAGACATCAAGCAGCCAGCTTCCCCTACCTCCAGGCTCTTCAACCCTCTAACAAGTTTCTCTGTTGAATGGCATATGGGCAGTATTCAGGGAGGCCCAGCAGTTCTGTGGAGAGGGCTTCAGAGTCTTTTTCAGAGCTGCTCATTGACCTTTGGTGTCCACCTGCCACTCAGCTCTCACCTGTAGCTCCAAGAAGCTAGAACATACTCCAAAGCAAACCCAAGTTGAGGGTACCTGAGAGGCCTGCCCCAAGCATGTGAAGATTTCTCCAAGTGGAATGGACAGAGAGAACAATTTGTTTCAGTGACTATTAAAGTGATGGAAGGAGGCTCTGTGGAGTGCTTAGAGCTTGGTCAGATACAGAAGACATCAAGGTCATCCACTTCCCTCACCAGTCATCCTGACCTTTGTCTTGTCACTGGACTTTCATGATTCTGGAAGAGAGAATGAGGCTGAGGAATTTGTGAAGCTCTGACTCATTGAAGTCCAATTCATGAGCAAGTCATCACTCCTGTGATTAGCCGTCTTCAAAAACAAAGGACAAACAACAATGTGTCTTAACACAACCTAAATTTATCTTAGATTTCTGTCATCATATTTCTCAGCTGTATGCTGTTTAGCCACATCTTCTTCTTGTACTTGGAAAGCTGAATTTTTGATGCCAACTATAAAAACTTTACATTTATCCTGATGGCATTACATCTTAACTGATTCTGCCCATTGCTCACCACTGTCATTCAGCATGTGGGCCCCCTCCAATATTCCTTTAGGAAATCTGCTAAATTCATCATGGATCCTCAGAAGTCTTCACTGGTCCCTAGAATGTTCAGTCTGCTATTAGGAATTAAGGAATTAGGGTGAGAGTCCAAGGTGAAGAAAAAATCAGGGTGAGAACCAAGTGACAAAGATCTCAGCCTTCGTGAGGTGTCATTCACAGGCCAACAGGTTCTCTCGCTGACCTACTCCAGTGAGCAACCAAATCAAAAGGATTTTCTGTGACTCAGAGATGTAGCAACCCTGGATCACACCATCAGGATGAGGTTTGAACGTTGTCACCAGGGCTGATGCCTTTACTCATTAGGTCTCACTGCTGGGAAGGTTAAAAAGACATAAATATGCCCAAAGATCAACAAGCAGGTGAAAAGTGCAGTGTAGAGGAATGAACATTGACCTTGGCAATAGGAGACTTGAGTTCTCCACCCACTCAGGTCAGCAGGGTGCACTAGACAAATCTCTGAACCTCTCTGGACCCCAGTTTTGCTGAGTGGGGCTATGTACTCGCCTTGTTCCAGAATGAAGGGTTCTTTTTGGTGCCTCTGAGCAATCAAATCCATCAGGAAACCGTACCATGTTTATTTGGGTGAAAGCAGTGATAGGACCTGTCCTCACTTAGGAAAGAAGATGGTTGAAGAGTTTGTTCTTTCCAAGGTCATGGGCAGAAATTCTCCCTTCTCCTTTTTTGTTTCTTCTAACAATGTGCTAAAGGAGCCGAAACGCCATTCTCTAGCAGTGCCTAGACTGAGAATAGGCTCCCCCCGATTCCCATTATTCAGCTCTGGCCAGGGACAGTATGGACTGAAATCCAGCCCTGTCTTTAAGAAAATAAACCCTTGCAAACTTTAGAGCAGGCGAGGGGAATAATTCCTATGCTTTAAGCTTCTCAAGGGGACCAGTTCCTGTAGCAGGCTTGAATGCAAGCTTTCCTCCACTTTTGCCAAGTAAGGCTGGGGTAAGGGGTGAAGAGCTTGGTCTAGTGGCCACCCAGGAAAAATAGCCTAGAGCAGGCTTTGACCTCAGGCCTCCTTATTCTGGTTCATGCTAGCACTCCCTCCCCCTCCCCCACCTGGGGTTAGGAACATGATTCTACATGAGACCTTGAGAGCCTGGACTTAGGTACCAAGAAGATCTCACCTATCCAGGTAGTCCCGTACCCAGGTACGGGAAAGCATGGCAACTCAACCTACCAGGCCCCTCCAATATTTTTCAGTCATACTCCAGACCCCTCCCACTTCAGGGAGACAGTTGTCATAGTAACTGAAGAACAGGCTGTGAGAAGTATTGAAACAGAAAACTTGTGATGGCTGTTTCTTAGTGGTGGGCAGAGATGTACTCCCCCTGCCTAAGGGCAGATGCTTTGAGATCTCTGGCTGACAGGGATGCAGGCTGGTCAGTCATGGCAAGAAGAAGCCATTCTCTGGCTTATGTGTCATGGGATTTCAAAGATAATTCTGAAAAAGGCAAGTGCACTGTTGAAATTCACTTTCTCCCTTAATAGAGTCCCATTGCCTTCCAAAGAAGCCTCTTTCTCAGGGCTGGAGCTGATTGGGGACTTGGCAGACAGTCTGCCTTGGTCTAAACAACTGTGAAAAGTGTCAGGGATGCTAAGATTGCTTGGCCTGTTTGGTTTTTGATGGAAAAGTGTGTGGATGGGGCAGGGAGAGAGCAAAGGGTCCTCTAAGATGGCAGTAGTTAGGACCAAGAAGAATGCAGATTGATTCTCAAGAAATCTAGATAGAAAGCCTCCCCAAACCCAAGAATCTGTAAAATACAATTGGAAAAAGTCTGACTTGAAAAGACCCCTGGATTATAAACTGGCAAAGGAAGAAAGGAAACCCATTCTAGCTTAGGTCATCAAGAGAGGGACTCTCAACCTCACCTTCCAATCTCACTCATCATGGGCTGCTGGGATTCTAGCTCTAGATCTAGGTCCACAGCAGCAGAGAAACCCCCAAATGTGGCCTGAAAATGATCTGAGGTATCATAAAGAACAAAAGCATTGGTCACCATTTGCAAAAATTCTATTTTTTCCTTAACTCAGCTGTTGTCGAGCCTGGCACCAGATCCCAGACAGACAATTCTTTCTTCCCAAATTAGCCTGCTGTCAAAGTGCCCACCATGTGTCCCGCTTGCCATGCCAAGGGATGTGTATGTGTGTGTGTGTGTGGGGGTATTTGTGTGTTTGTCTGTGCATATTTACCTGTATATATGCAAGCCTGCATCTGTGGATGAAGGAGCCTGAAGCTAGTCACCCAGGCCCCAAGTGAGGGTGAATTGGAGGCGGGAACAGGACTAAGTAGAAGTACACTGGGAAAGGACATGACTTCTCAGCTGCCTTCCTGACAAGTCATTTTAATTCACCAGTTCAGAAAACAGGGGTCACAGGAAGCGCCCCCTCACAGGAAGCCCCCCACCCTCTTTTAAAAGATCTGATCTAAAAGACACAGTATTTCTGAGCCTCTACTTGTGATCAGAGACCCTCTTGTGGAAGATCTGGAAAGCTGGGCCATCAAAGGCCATCAGTTCATCTAGGAAGGAAGACCCCTGCTTTCTGCACTGTCAGTGAGGCAGCACCCAGCCTGGAGGATGAGTAGCTCTTCATGTCAGGGAGAACCCTCTGTCTCCCTGAAGTTCTCAGGACAAATCCACAGAACAGACCAAAAGGTCACCAAAGTGAAAGCCTGCTGGGGCCTGGAAAGGGGTATTTGGGTGATCCATGTAAGCATCTCTAGAGGGATGCTATGTTCCCAGAGGTTCCCCACACTCCTCAGTTCTATGTCTATTGGAGTCACCTTTGAAGAAACATGCTTTGGCTCCCATGGTCACTATCGCTCTCACAGACCATGTTCTCTCTTCAGCCCTCTTGCTTCCTTCCTGGGGAACAGAAGTATGTTTGATCCCATGATCTGCTCTCCATTTACTGAAATAACAGGTAGTTCAAACATGGCATGTAGACCAAGAGAACAGGGACCAATCTTGAGAAAGAGAAATCAGATCTCGGGTGAGTCTTCAGGGCAGCCAGGGTTGACATTCTGGTCCACCTTCCATCATTGGAAGATGCTTGGTCCACAATTAGCTACACTTTCAGGTCCTGCTGTTGTCTAAGATCCAATAGGCTCCTAATTTCTGGCCTGAGCCTTAGGGAGATGAGGCTGACTAGATAGTGACTGACTTTCAATGCTCTTCATAGAGAAGAATGACACATTTGTTTCTGTTCCTTTGGGATGGAGTAGATGGGTGGGTGCTCACCCAGAGTCACGAGAACCATGAGCAAGCTGTCTTCTGGGCAAGGGTTTCATGGGAAGGAAAGCATGTTTACTTGTAACATTGTGTCAGTCCATATGTTTTGGTGGCAACAAGAAAATAATTCTGATAATTAACACCTACACATCTGTTTATCTTTATGTTTTCATAATTATTTTTATGTAAACAAAATCTTTAAGAAGGAAAGCACATTCTAGACACAAGACACATCCTGTCCAGCTTCTTTTCTGGTCCTGAAAAAGTGATCACTAACCAAGAACCCCTTAGGGGCTCCTGATCTGGGGGGAACCACAGAAAGTCAGATTAGATGAGGTCAGAACAAAGAACAGAAACCAGGACCTGGGAAGTCATTGCAGATTTGCAGAGTGAGGATGATTCCAGAGAAAGAGGCTTTGGATCTGTAAGCTAGTTGCTTCTTGTCCTTCTTTTTTGAAGAAAACCAAAATAATGTCTCTATGTTAGAGACAAGTTATAGTGTGTCTGACTGTAACTATGACTGATCAGTCCAACACAAGCTCTGAATGCCCTACCACAGGTTGGGTGCAAGTAGTCCATGTGAACACCTGGGGTGGAGATTCTAAACTTGCACATCTCACATTTCCCCTGAGCTACTTCCATTCTGCTTTGCTCATAAAGCAAGGCAACCTATCTAATGAGGGCATGCCATCCTTGGCAAACCTCCCATGCTGTATAAGAAATTCTAAAGTTCTTAAGAGAGACCTTTTTCTTTCCCACTATTAGTTCTTGCCCTGGGTGAGTTTTCCATAAAATGATCTTTTTTGGCAAGTGTGCTTCTAGCATTCTAACAATATGTCCAGTGCATCATAATTGCTCTCTCTGTAGTGATGTTGGAGTGCCGGACAATTTAGCTGGAGAAAGGTCCTCTATGTCTGGTGTCTTGTCCTGATAGGTGATCTTCAGAATCTTCCCAAGACAATTTAAATGGAAGAGATTCAGTTTACTGACATGGCACTGGTAGACTGTCCAGGTTCCTGAGGCATAGAGCAATGAGGTCAGCACAATAGCTCTGTAGACTCTTAGTTGGGTAGTCAGTCTAATAGATCTTCTCTCCCACACTATCTTTCAGTCTCCCAAACACTGAACTAGCTCTGGCAACGTGAGTGTCAACCTCATTGTCCATGGACCTCCCTGGAAAGGACAGTGCCAAGGGAAGTGAACTTGTCCACAATATTCAAAACTTCTCCATTTGCTCTTATAGATTGCCCATATGTGGATGGCATGGTGCTGGCTGATGGATCACCCTCCCCCCCTCCCCTTCCCTTTCCCTCTTCCAATGGGTCAGGGACACAGCATGACTACATCACATTAAATCTCTTTTTACCTTTGCTTCTCCTTCCATCTTCTGGGAATAAGCAGATTAAGTTTCAATCATCTTCCCTGTAACAAGCTTTCTAATGCTAGGAGCTATCTATTTCATGTTCCCTTCCACCCAGGGTCTTCTCATCTCCAGGCTAAGCATTCTCATTTAGGGTTTGGGTTAGATTTGGAAGGAGGAATTTCAGAGGGCTAGAGTTGGGAGACACCAGATCAAAAGCATTTGTCAAGAATTCTTTCATTAATCAAGAACAAAAGTTGGAGGTTGGAAGACAATCATACTAGTGATCTGGCAGTGTTATTCCCATGACCCATCAAGCAGCTTCAGGGAAACCAACATCTTTGGGTTACAGTGGAGTATCATTGAAAGTCTGAAAGGACTTTGAAAGAAAAGGCCATACTAACAATTAGTCTGTCAAGACATGGTTTTGGATTAACTGTGTTGTCACAGCCCATGGTGCCTTGGGTACTGTGAGTCACTATTTTGTTGTCAGCTATCACATAGTAGTGCTTTGCCCAGTGTTGCTGATCAGTTTCACTGATACCGGAGGAAAAATTGTACTCAAGGGTCAAGGACTCTGATCACCAAAAGGTCCTTTACCTATTAAACCAGGTCATGGGATAAAATGATTCAGGAAAAGCCAAGTGAGAAGGAAGTCTTTGCATAACATACTCTTCACTGTAATAAATAAACTGTATAAATCAAGCCACCATTAATTTAGTTGGCATTATCTGCTTTGAAATCAAAGGAAAGCTATTATTATTATTATTATTATTATTATTTATTATCACAAGCATTCTTAGTTCCTTGAACTAAACTTCATATGACCTGGACTGCTTTTTTTTCACCTTCCTTGTCCTGCTCCTTTGATCCTTTCTAAATATGCATGGCATCAGTGTGCTCTGAGAAGCCTAATGCTCTAGGGAAGGAAAGTGTAAAAGCTAAAACGTTAAAAATGTTTTAAAAATGTTAAAAAAAAAAAAAAAACCAAAGATCTTGGCAACTGGGCCCATCACTTCTTAACAAATGGAGGGGAAAGAAATGGAAATAGTGTCAAATCGTATATTCTTGGCTTCACAATCACTGTAATTGTAAGTGCAGTCATGAAACTGAAAGATCTTGCTTCTTAAAAGGAAAGCTATGGCAACTCAGGAAAGCATACTAAAAAGCAGAGGCTTCGCTTTGCTGACAAAGGTTTGCATTGTCAAACTATGATTTTTCTAGTAGCCATGTATGACTGGGAAGAGGAAAGCCAAGCACTGCAGAAGCAGTGCTTTGAATTGTGATATTGGAGAGGATTTTTTGAGAGTCCCTTGAACTGGAAAAAGATCCAATAGATCAATTTTTAAAAGAAATAATCTTAATGGACCAGCTCATTTCATCAGTGCAATAATTGGAAGATCAAATACTGAAGCTGAAGCCTAAATACTTTGGCACCTAATGAAAAGAGACTCATAAAAAGTTCTGCTGCTGGGAAACATCAAAGGCAGAAGGAGGAGAAGGAGGAGACAGAGAAGGAGGAGGAGGAGGAGGAGGAGGAGGAGGAGGAGGAGGAGGAGGAGGAGGAGGAGGAGGAAGGAGGAGGAGGAAGGTCCAGGATGAAATCCATGGAAACATGGAAACAATTGACATGAACTTGGACACACTTGGAGAGAAAGTGGAGAATGGAATGGTCTGGCATGCTGTGAACTCTCGGAGTCACCAAGAGTTGGACAAGACCGAAGGATCAAACAACAACAAATTAGACTGTTAGGTCTTTGGGAGCAGAAAGTTTTGTTTTCTCCTCAGGCTTTGCTGCTGACCCATCTTCACCGAACTTTCTTGACTATAAACCCAGGTCTTCTACCATTTCAGCTCCCTTTCTCCATTCAAATGGAAGCTCCTTAAGGACAGGGTAAATTTTTCTGTTTCTATTTGTATTTCTACCACTTTGTAGAGTGTTTTTCACATTGTAAGTGCTGATTATTTCATATATTTTACCCATTCTTTCTTTTTCATTCATTTGAATACCCACTGGTACGCATCATCCCCCCAGATTATTCATGGAGAATCATTAGCCAGCTAACTTTAGGGAGATTTTAGAAGTGGGATTTACTAAATTGATACAGTAAGAACAGTAGTTACCAAGCATCCCTCTCTGCCCCCCCCCCCATCCACCATTAATCAATACTTAGCATTTATGTGCTAGGGGGAACAGTAAGGAAATACTGGAGTACTAGAGTAAGTACCAGGACTAGAGTAAGGAAGACTCATCTTCCTGAATTCAAATCTGTCTCAGACATTTACTATCTCTGTGACCCTGTTTCTTCAGCTGTAAAATGATCTGGAGAAGGAAATTCCAAATCATCCCATTATTTTTATCAAGAAACTCCCAAATGGGGTCATAAAGAGGCAGATAAAACTGAAATGACTGAAAAACGAAACAAAATATTTATATAATTCTTTAAACTTTACAAAGCACATTACAAATATCATCTCATTTTATCAATTATTATTCTCAGTTTACAGATGAGGAAAACAGCTGAGGGATCTTTAAGTGACTTGTCAAAGTCAAATAGGGAATGAGGGTCTGAGGCAAAATTTGAACTCAGCGAGATAACAGCAACATGGGGGTGATGATCAACCTTAATGGACCTGCTCATTTCATCAGTGCAATAATGAGGGATAATTTTAGGGGATCTTTAATGGAGAATCCCATCTGTATCCAAAGAAAAAACTGTGGAGTTTAAACAAAAACCAAAGACTATTACCTTCAAGTTAAAAAAAAAAAGTTGTCTTATGTACTATGTAATTTTGCTATCTCTTATATTTTATTTTTTCTTCAAGGATGTGATTTTTCTCTCAACACATTCAATTTTGACCAGTGTAAGCATGGAAACAATCTAAAGATCATCAGACTACCTTCTGTGGGGGGTGGGGGGAGGGAAGTAAGATTAGGGGAAAATTGTAAAATTCAAAACCTTAAAAAAATGATAGGTATATACTATTGTATACAATTGTAAAACAAATAAAATATTTATATAAAAAATTTGAACTCAGGTCTTCCTGATCCAAGTGCAGCACTGTCAATTAAGTGCCATCATTTCCTTTGACAAAGATGTGTATGACACACACTCATCACAAAAGCACACAAATACAGGGTAGTGACCTCAAGGTTACCACTTACACATTTATGGCCAAGAGTCACTCACAGCCCCTTCCTGGGATGCTTAAGAAGCTCCCCTTCAATAGAGCAAACTTGTGTGCCACCATCCTTAGCTCCTAATGCAGATACTGCTGTCATTTGATCCAGGTGTGTGGTGAAAAGACCAGTGGTCTTTAGCCATTTCTGAGACTTCACTGAAAGCCTGAGATCACAATGCTAGGATAGGTTTCAGCCAAAGGGAAAATATGGGAATGAGTCCTAAGCAAGGCTAGTGCTGAACTGTCTCCTTTCCTATGTCTCCTTGGGTAGTTGCTTCTCAAAAGGTTCAACCAGAACACCACAGGTGTTCTAATTCCAGGAAATTCCAACTTCCAACTAACCTGATGCTTTTAGATTTCCTAGCTATTGTCCTTTCACTTCACTTAATGGTTTTTAAAGACTTTTCACACTTAATTTGAGGCCTATGACTGACTGAGCATCTCATCACTTGCCCTAAGTGGGATAGAATTGAGAACATCCATCCACTCCACCCATATTTTTGGCTCCTAGAATTCCAATTCAGGTACAGATGGATCTGCCTCTATAATGTATATGGGAAGTGGAGGAGAAGAGAGGGAGTAAGCATTTTTAGAGTACCTACTGTGCCTTAAGCAGCTAGGAGGTACAGTATGGATAGAGTGTTAGCCCTCTAATTCAAATTTGGCATCAGACACTAACTGAATGACTCTGAGCAACTCACTTAACCCTGTTTGCCTTAGTTCCCCATCATGGGCAGCTAGATGGTACAGTAGATAGAACACTGGTTCTGAAGTCAGGAGGACTTCAGTTCAAATTTGATCTCAGACATTTATTAGCTATGTCACCCTGATTGCCTTAAATCCAGGGCTATCTCTAGTCAATCTGATTTATATCTAGTCACTGGACCCAGATGGCTCCTGAGGAGAAAGTAAGGTCAGTGACTTATCTTAGCTCACCCCCCCCCACTCAAATCCAATTCACATGCATGTCATGGCATCACCTCCAAAATGTCATGGTCTTCTTTGAGAATGAAGGACAAGGGGTGGCTAGGTGGCACAGTGGACAGCAGCCCTGGAGTCAGTAGTATCTGAGTTCAAATCTGACCTCAGACACTTAATAATTACATAGCTGTGTGGCCTTGGGCAAGTCACTTAACCCCACTGCCTTGCAAAAAAACCTAAAAAAAATGAGAATGAAGGACAAACATCATCATCATCATCATCATCATCATCATCATCATCATCATCATCATATCATCTGAAAGGGAACTGGAGAAGGAAATGGCAAACTACTCTAGTAACTTTGCCAAGAAAATTCCAAATGGGATCACAGAGTCAAATGCACCTGAAAAATGTATCAATATTGCTGTTAATTATCTTCATTTTACAATTGATGACACTAAGACAAATAGCCATTAGGTGACTGGCCAGGGTCACACACTAGTAAGTGTCTGAGATAGGATTCCAACTCTAGGTCCTGTGCTCTGAGCAGTGTGGTGCCACTGAGGACTCTAGGAAAGAGTTTGAATTATGTCAGTGTTGGCATGGAATTTAGAGTCAATTGAATTGACTCCCATGGTTTTATAGATGAGGAAATGTAGGTCCTGAGAGGCTGAAATGCTTTTCCCCAGATCACCTAGCCAGCTTGGAGTCTCTCTGGAAGCCTTCATCTCAAGAGTGTTGGTGATTGGGGCAGTGCCAGGTATGCCAGGGTGTTCTCCTGGATGTTTAGCCAGATCCAGGAGCACATTAGACCAGAGTTGGGAATGTCAGAAATGAAGAGTTTTCTCCCTCCTCAAACTGGCCAAGACTCATTTCTCTGTGGACTCTGTATCTTATCCTCTGGTACAGTATAAGTTCCTTGATATCATGACTGTTCACAATTTTTTCTTTGTAGCCCAGAGTCCAGCGCATAGTAGGCAATTTAATGATTTTTGAAAAAAATGATCCTCAAGCTCCCTGAGCAGCTGACCTGAGTTGGGGACTTGTGGGCAATACAATCTTTGGTAATGCCATGACCTAGGGGAATTGTGGAGGGACCTGAGCTGGGCATAATTGACCTTCCTTGCTGCTCCCAAGAACACTTCAGGGACTTGTTCTCAGTAACCAGGTTCCCTCTGGATGTTTTCTTGATGAAAACCCCTCATATGCAAGCTGGAGGGAGTGGCAGAGAGTCAGGGCTGGTCAAGGATCCAGGACCTTCCACTCTATCCTCCTCTGTCATTCACTTCCACTGAGGGAAATATGTGGGATTCATTACATGGGGCTTGGTCAAGGACGGAGAATCAATAAACCAGGAAGATGATCTCCACAAAGTGTGTGGTCCCTGCTCTAAGCAAACAGACAGCCAGTCCACTGACTGCCAGACTGTTGAGTGTTTTTTAAGGAGATAACACAGGGGGACATGATCTTTCTGGCCCCACAGACTACCCTGCTGATCAGATGGTATCATGAGTGGGGGACCTCTGGCAACTCTGAAGTATGATCCAAAACTCTACCAGAGAATATTCCAAGGTCAAGCCAATCTCATGAATACAATGGAGATAGATACATCCAGGCCCATCTGACTCTCATCCCCAAATGGCCCCTACTCTCCTGTCTGATGCTCTTATCTCCCATCTACCTCCTCTAAAGTACCTCCTTCAAAACCATGCCAGACTCAGCTCATTTACCATGGGAATACTATAAAGACATTAACAATAAAAAATGTTTCTTGGCTCATTTAGATGGGGAAAGGTTTAGAATCCCGAGGGCCACAAGAGCACCATCTGACCTTCAGCTATATCATGAGGCAGCTTTCATTAAATCTATTTGGAACTCCTAAGTAACTGAAAAATTGAAAACTGTAGCCTAGTGTCTAGGAAGCACAGGGATATGAAGTCCTGAGAGAACTCCCTCTTTTGACAAGAATGACAGGAGTTAGTTCTTCTCAACAATATTGTGATCAAAAGACCTATGATGAAAATTGTCATCCAAATCCAGAGAAAGAGCTATAGAATTGGAATGCAGATAAAAGCAAACTATTGTCACCTAAAATTTGTTTTTCCCTTTTTGTTTTGTTTTGATTTTTCTTTCACAGCATAACTAATATGGAAATATGTGTAACGTGATTATACATGGATCACTTATAGCAGATTACTTGCTATCCTAGGCTGGGGTGGGGGGAGAGGAGGGAGGGAAAAACTTTACAAAAATGATTGTTGAAAATTATCCTTAATTTGAATGAGCTGGTGCTGAGTAAAGTGAATAGAACCAAGAGAGAATTGTATCCATTAACTACAACATTTTGAGATGATCAATTATGAGGGATGCAGCTCCTGTTGGAAGTTCAGAGATTAAGGACAATTCTGAGAGACCTGCTATGAACAATGCCATCCACATCTGGAGGGAAAAAACTATAGTCTGAATGCAGACTATGTTCACTGTTTTCAAACTTCTTTTATATTTTCCTTTTTTTCTTATGTTTTTTTTTTCTTTTCCCCAGTTCTAATTCCTCTTTCACACATGTTTCTTGTTCTTTGTTATTGAAAAAGTCCAAAATGGCATCACTATGTTTGGGACTAATGACATAATGACAGGCATGCAGCCTATCACACAACAGCTCTGTAGACCTTCTGTTTGGTAGTCCATACCCTGATGGTGAATGGAATTTTCTTTAAAGAAGTTTTTTTAGATGTATGTGTGTGTGTGTGTGTGCCATACTGTGGGATCCTCATCTGCTGTGATAATCAGGATAGGGTTGCGTGAGCGGACAATTTTTAGAATGCCTTTTCTAGCCCCATCCTTACACCAGGAGGTGAGCAGTGTGATCCTTAAAAGGGCTGCTCAATCGCCCAGGGGGCTACCAAATCCCACTGCTGCTTTCGATAGAGAAAAGACCCTTTGTCTGGGCCACCTGTGTGCAGGGTTGTGACTCCAGTTCCCAGTGTGTCTGCACCTGCCACTTTGTCACTTACCTGTCACCATAGGACTTTGAGGGATGGTAAAGTGGTGTGGGTGGTGTCTTTTGATGCATGGGTACATTGAATTTAAGGGACATAGAGTTATACAAAGTCAACATGATCTAGTGGCAAGACAAAGTCAAGACAACTAGTGATGGCTCTAGATGCAATGAATGGCCTTGGCATCTTCGATATCTAACCAAACTCTAAGTGCCTGCTTCAGCTACCTTCATGACCTCTGGAAAGAAGTGCTCTCATCCACCACCCAGTCCACCAGTGGACTTCACATGCTTGAGGTGGACACTAACCAATGGGTTTGAGCTACCCTCAACCTGGTTTAGCCTGCTTATTGAAACAGTTTACCAGCCACTGTGCCTACTACAGCTTCTTGGAACTACAGGTGAAAGTTAGGTGGCTTGGGTGGACATCAAAGGTGGAAAACAGTTCTGAAAAGGGCTAAAGAGCCCTCACAGCAGGTTCTTCCTCGAACACCCCACACCCTCTTCCACACGATGACTAATGTGGAAATATGGTAAACATAATTGTACATATACAATTTTTATCAGACTGTTCGCTGCCATGGGGAGGGGAGAGAGAAGGGAGGATGGTAGAAAAATGTGGAAAGCAGAAATTTGCAAATGGAGGAATATTGAAAAACTATTTGAGTATAATTGGAAAAATAAAATAAAAATTTCAATAAAAAAAGGAACATTATCTTCATATATAT
The DNA here is from genome assembly GCF_037893015.1 of Macrotis lagotis. Lineage (NCBI taxonomy): Eukaryota > Metazoa > Chordata > Mammalia > Peramelemorphia > Peramelidae > Macrotis > Macrotis lagotis. Next base: position 385,098 of record NC_133664.1, read on the forward strand.
AATTGGGAAAACAAACAAACAAGTAAATAAATAAAGGTTTTGGGAAAAGGAATGATGGATACTGGCTAGGTGGTTGGGCAGAAAACAGGCTAGACCAATGTCTGACACCACTCACTGATACACACATGGGTTGTGGTTAATGAATGCTGGTTGCTTGATGGTTGGATGGAACTTGAGCCTGTATCAGTTCCCCCCAGGGTCTTCACAGTTGAGCCCGTTCTGTGCACTCTGGAGCCAGTTCGATGTCCTTCCCCTCTTCCTTTTCTTCTTTTGGTACTCCAAGGGCTGTGGTGGTGCCAGGCACTAGAAGGAATTACAGGAAGCAGTTTAGGGGAAGGGAACAAACATTAATCCCCTACAGTATGCCTTACATTGGATCCTCACAGCAATCCTGTGAAGTAGATACTATTGTCCCATTTTACAGATGAGGTGGCTTTTAAGTAATCTGTCCAGGATAACCTAGTTAGTGAATGTCTGAAGTTAAATCTGAACTCATGTTGTTCTGATTCTAGGCCAGGGACCTGAGCATGGTGGTGCCCCTCAGTAGTCTTAGTGCAGAGTTGTACTAATGATGTGGAGAGCATCTTATCATCTCTACTATTGCTTTGTTGAAGGCTGAGGTACCCGTGGGAGACCTGGGAATAGGGACAAGGAAAGAGGGGGGACAGGCCTGCCCCAATGCCCAGGAGCTTATCTTCATCACCATCATTTAATATCGCCCTGCTAAGTTCTTGGAAGCCCCAGATAAAAGTCAATTCTTAATTATAGCAATCCTTATCTGTGGCTTGCCACTTGGCACATTGAATTGAAGGGTCACGAGGCTAAGGAGTAGCAGAAAACTGACAATCCACCCACTACCCTGGGCTTGCCACCTGTTGCCCTTCCCTGTCCAGCCCTGAAACAACTTCAGTTTTGCAGCATTGGGTCCTACAAAATCATCTCCTGTCCTTTCCTTGTTCTTTGCAGTTCTCATGCCTTGTCTTTGTCTTTGTCTTTCTCTCTGGGTCTCTGTTCTATCTGGCTCTAGGTGTCTCTGTCTCTGGATTTCTCAAGAAATTTGACTCTCTAGGGATTACTGGTCTATGAACCTTGAGCATTGGGGAGGGGTAAGCAGGCTGACAGGTAGGCAGACTCTTCCTTTCTCACTCCCCTCCTTTTTCTACTTCTTTTATGAAATTTAATCCTGATTGTGAGGGAGTGATGATGGGATGGCAGGTGCTACCTAGCTGGCCCCAGGTCACACCTAATATTCCCTATCCTTTCTCTGGGCTCTGACATCAAAGGGAGCAACAATCATCCACCCCCTGATTTGCATTCCATCCCTATGCCTGCCCAAACCAAAGTTTCTTTCCCCCTCCCCCTCCTCCCTCTGGCAGTGACTTTCCCTCCTGGAAGATAAGCTAAAGGAGGGTAGGACCTTCTCACTTTTATTGTCTAGCCCCAGGCTAGCCAGAAAAAGGAGCTTAATAAAGGCCTTTCCACTTATTCTTTTCTCTTAAAGGAGGATTGTCCAAAGCTGCCTGAATCCTAGAGGTCTTTTTTACTGTCCTAAGGGGCAGTTATTCCCAAAACTAAAGTCCCATTTTGCCAGCCCTTCTCCTTATTAGTGGGCAGGGGCCACCCCCTAACCCTCCCACGTGGTTGGATATGGGGGCCAGTCCCAATTTGGCTGCACCCCTGAAATCAGAGGTCCGGACCCAGAAGGCAGCTAAACCACTTGGCTTCTCCATCCACCAGCACCAGAGACAGCTACCCTCTGCAGCCTTGAAAGAGAGGCCCACATTTCTGCCCACTGGGGAGTGAGCTGGGAGGCTGTAGAGGGAGACAGACCATAGCTGCCCTATAGGCCAACACAAATGCTCTCTTTTCTCTGCCTGACCCTAAAGCAGATTCCAGTAGCCTGTAGGGAAAAGCTCCAGCTACTAGTCAGTCTACCTTCCTTAAGCATTCACTCTGAGATGAGCACAGCTATTACAAGAGGCTGCTAAAGCCCCTCTTTGCCGTCAAGGAACTTACATTCTAAAGGGAGAGCCAACAAAGAAACATAGATCAAGGATAAATGGGAAATAATTAATTGAGGGAAGACACTTGACTAGAATGAAGGTGGTGCAATGGATGGAACACCAACCCTGGAGTTCAAACCCAAACAGACACTTATCATTTAACCCTGTTTTCCCTTATCTGTTAAATGAGCTGGAGAAAGAAATGGAAAATCACTTTGCCAAGAAAATTCCAAATGGGTTCATGAGGAACAGGACATGACTGAGAGTACTGAACAACACTGGAAATAAGGGGGATGGGGGGAAGGCTTCCTGAAGAAGGTGGTGAGATTTTAGTTGGGTCTTAAGGGAAGCCAGATAGGTCAGTAGTTGAGTGGGGGAGAACAAGCATGGGGAGGGCCAGAGAGATGGAGAATTCATCAGGGAAGGAACGACCAGAGGGCATTGGATTGAAGAGGACACGGAAAGGGGGTCTGTGTTACAAGACTGGAAAGAGGAGACTAAGTCATGAAGCACTTGGGAAACCACTGGAGTTTACTGAGTAAGGAAGAGAGATGATCAGAAAGGACTGGACTGAATGCAGAATGACCCAGGGTGGAGAGCGACCTGAGGCCAGCAGACCCCATGCAGCTAGCAGCTACTACTATAGACCAGGCATGTGGTGAGAAGGGTCTGCACCAGGATGGGGGCAGGATCAGCGAACAGAAAGGGCATATTTAAGAGATGCTGCACAGGTGAACTGGACAGGTCTTGACAACAGTTTGGATATAGACTGAGTACTCCTAGGTTGTCAGCCTGAGATACTAGGAGAAGGGTATTGTCTTCCATAGTATCAGTAAAGCATAATTCCAGGAGAGTTTGGAGGAGAAAATTATATTTTGGATATATTGAATTTAAGATATTTATTGGACTGAGCAGCTAGGTGGCATTGGTAGATATCCACTGATAGAGCACCAGCCTTGAAGTCAGGAGGACCCGAGTTCAAATTTAACTACCTGTGATCCTGGGCAAGTCACAACCCCAATTGCCTCCAAACAAAAAGTTTATTGGACATCCAGATTGATGTGTCTGAAAGATTCAGTAGAGAAGCCAAGGACACCTGATCCTTACACTCCCTGGGTCTTTTTACCTGGGTTTTACCAGAGAGCTCAGTGGCCCCTGGAAAGACCCATCCAAAGAGGGTTAGTGGGTTGGGAGTTTGGGTAAATATGCACCTTTAGAGGAGTTTTAGCCATCTCTGCATGCATGCATATTGGTGGGTGCCAACTTTGCTGCCTTCCCAGAAGGGCTGCAGGATGGGGAAGGTGGCATCTGGCTTTCCTTCCAGTCTGTTAGTCCCTACTCAGGCTGAGAAAGCCCGGGGAAGGTTCCAGTGCAACTTTGGCCAAACTGGTGTGATTCCAATCAAATTAAATCTCTGCCTTAATCTCCTCTTATAATTCTAATTCATCACAGCCCGGTTTCCTCTCTCATTCATGTGTTTACTCATTTCTATTTTTGGGTCCATAAAATACGGATCCTGGGTCCCTGAAGGCAGATCTCTGCCCTGCCAGAGAAGCTGTTTCCTTGTTGCTTCCCAGGACTTCTGGATTCACCAAATAAAGATTGGGGAACAGTCCTTGGCAGAAACTGGCAGCAATCCCAAATGCTACTACCCTCTGGCCCCACCCACATTACTGCAGGGCCCCAGGCTCCCTTTAAGGTCAGGAGCCTGGGAAACTTGCTAGACCAGTAAGAATGTGACTGATGGGGATGAGAATTCAACTGGGTGAGGTCAGCCTGCAGAGTGTGACCTGGACAAGCCCAGGTTCTAGCCCACCTCTGGAGATGGCCAAAGAGATAGTTTGACCCTGAATGGATTCTGTGTGGGCCTCAACACTCAGGCTGAAAGGCCAGTCCTTGTACCATATCCTTCCTCAGCAGTCTGGCCATGGGCCTCTTGTCTGAACTCCCCTGTGGAATGGAGTGACCTGGGACTTCAGAGAGAGAGGGAAGTTGACCCCTGTCCTTGAGGGGACCATGTGAGTTTGTCTTTCTTTGTATCCTCAGTGACTACACTTAGAAGATGGCCAGCTCAGACCTTGAAGTTGAATGGGTTTGAAGTTGGGGACCCAGGGTTTGAGGAGCAACTGGTCTGGCAACCTTTCTTGAGTCTTCTCTGGATATGGAGAGACTCCTCACAGTGAAGAAATTTCAGGTCCTCTCCTGGGTCCAGTTCGAAGCACTAGGAAGCTAAATGCAAAGGATAGAGTGGAATTCTCTCTAGTCAGTGTGGGAGGGTCCAGTGAAAGTCTTGTTCTCCCAGGGTGTAAGCAGAGAATCCAGACCAGAAGAATGGGCACATTTCATTGGCAAGGACTTGGGCAATCGGTGTGGGGGGTGGTCTGCTGCCTCTACTGCACCAAGAATCTTAGAATCTTACCAATAGGACTTCACTGGGTCTTCACAACAACTCCAGGAAGCAGGGGCTTGATTTGAGGCAAAGAGGGACAAGTGATTTATCCTGTGTCTCAAAGAGAATGACATGACAAGCACTGGAATTGGATTGGGGGGGAGGGGGCTGTGCTAAGTCATCAACCTTACTTTCTCCTCCAGAGCCATCTGGGTTCAATGGCCATATATGAATCAGGATGACTGAAGGTGACCCTGAATGAGAGCCAATCAGGGATAAGTAATTTGTTTAAGGTCACACAGCTTGTTAAGTATCTGAAGCTGCATTCAAACTCTTATCTTCCTGACTCCAAAGCCAGTAGTCTATCTAGGACACCACATAGCTGTCCACAACTAGTAAATGTCTGAGGCCAGGTTTGAACTCTGGTCTTCCTGACTCCAGATTCAGTGCTCTGTGTACCTTGGAGCACCCTCTAACAGCCTTTGAATCCCCAGCTTCCTCCTTGAGAGAAAACAGAATGCGGAGGGGATCCATCCTATAGTGCAGGGGAAAGACCCAGATTGAGAAACATTCAGAGGGTTAGAGGAAGATGCCCAGGGATGTTGACACTGTGACCAACATCTGAGGCTTCTTGGGGTCCACGAGTTGATCTTGGAGGGAGAATGAAAGCAGAGGAGGAGTACCATTGGATGTACCCATCAGTGGGCCCCAGCTCCTGAGCAGCCCAAGAGAACAGCTGCCTGCAGGAGAAGGTGGCCTGGGCCTAGGCTCAGAGCTGGTGGACAGAGGGACTCCTTGGAGGAAACCAAGCATCAGATAGAGAGACTTCATGGCCTATATATGTCCTAGAGAGAGTTGCCTTGAGGAAAGACAAAAGCCACCCTCACCTGAGGGTGAAGAAGGCACCTACAGGCCCATCACCCAGTGTTACTAATTCTGAAACATTGGGTTGCTAAGAAGAAAATTAGCTGAATGTGATCTGTCAAAGACTTATGGATGATTCCAAAGGCCAACATCAACATGGAGGAAACCACCAAAGAACCTCCTTCCAGATGGCTGCCATCCCAGCTTAGAGCTGATGGCCTGTATGCAGCCCTACCTACAGGAGTCAGTCCTGTGACATCTCTCCTTGAAGACCACCAAGTCCTATGTGGGGGAGTAGCACCCCACCCTCTGAGTTGGCTAAGCTCCAGAGGGACACTGTGAATGGCCAGTTTCCTAGACACCCAGACTCAGTCTGTCTCTTGGCTATGTTTCCCATCATTCCTAGGATTTTCTGGTCTGGTCAAGAAGATTAAGGTTAAACTCTTCTCCTCTGAGCAGATCCTGCTCCCTTTCTCTCTCAAATCTCCATTCTAAGGGTCTAGCCTCAGGACCCTTCCCCATTGTGCTTGCCTGCCTTTTGGTTTATCTTCAGGCCTGGAGGAGAGAATGAGCCTCTGGAATGTGCAACAGAGCCTTCTGGTTTAAATCCAATTTATGTAAAGTCAAGACATCACCTTCCTGAGGGGCTTGATCCACTTCCAGAATGGAGGACAGGCAAGTTTCTCTGTGTCCTTTGGGGTATTGGTATAGGGAGGCAGGGCTTCCTTAGAGTCTCTGAAGGACTGAACTTTGAAACCTTGAAGGACCAAATGGCATCCATTGGTATCCCATCTTTTAAAATCCTTAAGGGAAAACTCAAGAGAGATGGATAGCCATTTTATTTCAATGTAAAACAGTAACAAAATGCTCATGCCACCTGCTGTCCCGGTTAGTGGCAGGCCCTAGCTTTCTAGTCTGTGACTTCCATACAATCTTGGAAATAGTGTCTGAGCAACAAGCTGCTCTAAAAAGAGTCCCAGTCTAGAGGGGAAATATCGGATTAGGAAATTCATTAATAATAATGTTTTGTCCTTCATTTTCAAAGAAGACCATGACATCAGGTAGGTGATGCCATGACAAGCACATGAATTGGATTGAGTGAGGGGGCTGTGCTAAGTCATGATTTTCACTTCCACCTTCAGAGCCATCTGGGTCCAGTGTTCAGATATGAATCAGGACATCTGGAGATAGCCCTGGAAGTGAGGCAATCAGGGTTAAGTGATTTGCCCAAGGTCACACAGCTAGTAGGAGTCAAGTGTCTAAGGCCAGATTTGAACTCCCATCCTCCTGACTCCAATGTCTGTGCTCTATTCTCTATTCACTGTGACATCTGAAATGGGTAAAATCACATTGAATCTAGGTAGGGCTTGCGGGGGGGTGGGGCTTGCATTATCTGTTCCTATTCCCTGAGACAACCAACCCTCCATGTCTGACCATAGCTGAGTTCAAGAACATGGGGTGGGGGAGGTTGAATGCTAAAGTGGCTTTCCCAAGTCTTGATTCCCCCAGTGTATGTGAAAGGGGCTCATTTCTCTGAAATAGCCCAATTGTTGGTGTCTTGTCCAAAGGGGAGCCAGAATCTGACGCCTCTGCAATAAGCTCACAGGATCAAGTTAGGTAGATCTGGGATTCCTCAGCACAGAGCTGATAGTGAAATTGGTGGATGTTGCTGCAGTGACTAAAAGAGAGAGTGAAAAGGAGAATGGATAAAGAGAAGAGAAGAATATCCTGAGCAGAATCCTGGTGGACACCCAACTGGGGTGTGGGAGGTACATGGATGGTTAGCAATATTTGTGTAACCACTCTATGGCCATAGATGATGTTAGAGGGCACCTGAGGGGCTTGTCTTTCTAGTTGGTTGGTTGGTTGGTTCTTGTCCTTCCTTATCGAAGAAGACCAAAATGACATCACAATGTTTGAGACAAATAACAGTGTCCAATGGTGGCTGATCAGAGCAATACCAACTCGGAATGCACTCCCACAGGTTGAACACAAAATAGTCCACAGGAACACCTGGGGTGGGTGCTCTGTACTTAAGGGATGTCACATTTCCTTTGAGCTGCTTCCATTCTGCCTCCCTCATAGAGAGCAGCCCCCTCACTGATGTTGGGTGGTTCTGTGCCAGTGTCTCCCATGCTATAGCCAATTCTAAAGGTCTTCAATGAGACCTTCAGGGTGTCTCACTTCTTCTGACCCCCTTATGAGCACTTGCCTGGGTGAGTGAGTTTTCCATAAAATAGTTTTTTGGCAAGCATATGGCTGGCATTCTAACAACATGACAGCCTATTGTAGTTGCCCTTTCTGTTGCAATATTGGAATGCCAGGCAGTTTAGCTCAAGAAAGGACCTCGGTGTTTGTATCTCCTCCTGCCAGGTGATCTTCAGAATCTTCTTAATCAATTTAAATGGAAGTGATTCAGTTCCTGACATGGCACTGTAGACCATCCAGGTTTCATAGGTATATAGCCATGAGGTCAGCACAAGGGCTCTGTAGACCTTCAGTAGTAGTAGTAGAGGCAGTCTGTCTGATACCTCATAGTCTTCCATATTTTCTTTCAGAGTCTCCCAAATTCTGAGCTAGCTCTGTCAATGTGAGTGTCAAGCTCATTGTCCATGTGAGCCTCCTTGGAAAGGACACTGCCAAGGGAAGTGAACTTGTCCACAATACTCAAAACTTCTCCATTTGCTGTCATTGATGTGGATGGTGTGGTGCTGGCTGATGGAGTGCCTGGTTTTCTTGGTGTTCATTGTTAGATCAAAACGAGCCCAAGCAGCAGAGAATTGAATCATACTTTGTTGCAGCTTCAGAGGATGCATTGAGGGCACAATCATCTGCAAACAAAAGGGGTAGTTAGTTGGCACAATAGATAGAATACTACCCCTAGAGTCAGGAGGACCTGAGTTCAAATTTGCCTCCAGACACTTGATAATTACCTAGCTGTGTGACCTTGAGTAAGTCCATTGTTTTGGCAAAAAAAAATGTCTTTCTAATATTGTTGCTCAGAAGTGCCCACTAACTGGTGTGTTTCTTAGGGATCTCAACCAGCTAGACTTCCATTAGTTTTTAGAAATTAGGCTACTGTACATCGGGGGGGGGGTACAAAAAGAGTAGATACAAAAACAATCTCTCCAAAGCAGGGTTCACCCTCTGCTCCCATATGCCAGGTCCCTGGGGAGAGTGGCCTTAAAACTCTGGCCCAGAGAATTTTTTTCTCCCACTATGGAGCCTTCAGAAAGTTCCTCTCAGGGAACATCAACAAGCACAAAAGTTGAAATTTCTATTGTATTGTTCGATTAGTATAGATCATATTCAGATTGTATGCTTACTATGTTCCAGGCATGGTTGGTGCTAAATGTTTTACAAATATTATTTCTGCATTTTGTTTTCATTATTTTGGGGGTATAGCTTTCTGATAGACTCTAAGGGACAGGGCTCTTTCCCCTGAGGTGTGACAGTCCCTAAAACTGCCTCTCCTTGAGTGTCCTCACTGTCCTTTAGTGTCCAAAGCAGCACTGTGCTCCAGAGCACCATGACAGATGCTTGAGGTTCATAAGGTTGGAACCTAGACAGTTCCATCAGTGGATGGGTTTTAGTTCAGGAAATCACCCAAAGAGATATGTATCAATGGGCTCAAAGCTACCATGGCACTTGGTCCTCTTCTTCAAGGTGTCAGTCCTATGCCTTGTCACTTCTCACCTAGGGGGAAGGAGAATAGCTTTCTGTTCTTGGGAGACATTCTCTTGGTCTTCTGCACAGCTTTCTGCTCCAGCTGATCCTTAGTGATCCCCTTTATATTCCTGGGGACATAGTGGGAGGAGGGAAAGGAAAGAGATAGAAGAAGCACTCCCCTCATCCATTCTGTGTATCCCTGGAGTCCTTCATGGCTGGGTTAGATCACCCATTGACTGACTGAACAGGTGATAACATGTTTCCATTCAACACTCTGGAATTCATCAAGGACTCATTTTTACCTCCATTTGATCAATGCTTCGATGACAGGCTGTAAGGGGTTTTTTGGAGAAACATTTTATGGAGAACATTCCCCCTTTGACATGAGTGGTTTTCTTATAAAAGGAGACTGGAAAAGCCCCACTGAAGAAAGAGGATGGTCGACAGTCTCCAGTACTCAGAGAGGTCAAAGAGGAGGATGGAGAAAAACCACTGGACTTAGCAATAGGAGATACCAAGCAGCTGAAGGATGAGGCCCTACAAGCCAGATTGCAAAAGACTGAAAAATGAGTGAGAGGAGAAAGTGAAGGGAGAAACTATCTTTAGGAGTTGGGTTGTGAAGCACAACAGAAATTCAAGATGAGAGATTCTAGGATGGAGGGGTCAAGAGGTTTCCCCCCTTATTTGCTATTTTATTTTTTCCTTATTACATGAAAAACGATTTTAACATTTCCCCTCCCCAAGTTCCTAATTCTCTTCTCTCCTCCCCTCTCCCCTTCATTGAGAAGGCAAACAATAACATAGGTTACTCATGTGTAGTTATGCAGAACACATTTCCATATAAGTCATACTATGAAAAAGACAGCAGCCAGGCTCTACCAGTTCCTTCTCTGGAGATGGATACCACCTTTCATTCTAAGTCTATAGAACTGTCTGGAATCTTTGTATTGTTGAGAGCAGGCAAGTTATTCAAGGTAGATCCTCAAACAACATTGCTATACAATGGTCTGGTTCTGCTCATTTCCTTTTGCATCAGTTCATATAAGTCTTTCCATGTCTTTTTCTGAGAGCATCTTGCTCATCATTTCTTTATATTATAAATAGATATGAATATAAATAAAATAATGGATTAGATGTAAACAACCAGTATTTATATACTGCATTAAATTTACAAAGCATTTATGTTTTTATAAACTGTTATTAGTCTTTTTTTCAATTACTTGTAAAGATAGTTTTCAACATTCAGCTTTGTAAAATTTTGAGTTCCCAATGTATCTCCCTCTCTTCCTTCCCCTTTTCTGTCACAGCAGGCCATCTGATAACAGTGGGGAGCTCCCGCAGAGGGGCCTGGCTTCGCCCTCTCCCACCAAGGCTGACTGAGGGCATTTTTAAGTGACTATAGACAGCTCTGATCGCTTTGGCGCAACTCTCGCTGCTCCTTTCCTTTCCCGGCCTGTCAGTTGTGGAACGGCTCTTATTCCGGGAAACTGGGCTCCCTTTTCTGTCTGAGAAAGGAAGACTTTATCAGATAACCGCGCTGTGGGAGTGATTTCCACTTTCGGGAATTCCCAGCTATGTGTTCCCCTCTCTTCTGTTTCCCCTCTTGTCGTACTGTCTGTCTCTTGTCCCTCTGTCTCTGTCTCTCTCTCTCTGTCCCTCTGTCTCTGTCTGTCTCTGTCTCTCTCTCTCTGTCTCTGTCTGTCTCTCTCTGTCTCTGTCTCTGTCTGTCTCTCTCTGTCTCTGTCTGTCTCTCTCTGTCTCTGTCTGTCTGTCTCTGTCTCTGTCTGTCTCTGTCTCTCTCTCTCTCTCTGTCTCTGTCTGTCTCTCTGTCTCTGTCTGTCTCTCTCTGTCTCTGTCTGTCTCTCTCTGTCTCTGTCTGTCTCTGTCTCTGTCTGTCTCTCTCTGTCTCTGTCTCTCTCTGTCTGTCTCTGTCTGTCTCTCTCTGTCTCTGTCTCTCTCTCTCTGTCTCTGTCTGTCTCTCTCTGTCTCTGTCTCTCTCTCTGTCTCTCTCTCTCTGTCTCTGTCTGTCTCTCTCTGTCTCTGTCTGTCTGTCTCTGTCTCTGTCTCTGTCTGTCTCTGTCTCTCTCTCTCTCTGTCTCTCTGTCTCTCTCTCTCTCCCTCTCTCCCCCCCTTCCCTTGCCCCCCCACTGCCCTCTCTGTTATCAAGGCCCCTCCGCACCCCCCTTTCTCTTTTAAGAGGGGTTTTTAAGGTCGGCCAGACTTCGGGGTTTCTCGACTGGGAAGGGAGGGAGCTAGTAGGTGGGAAAGGAGAAGAGAACGGGCTGGGGGGGCTTGAGTTAGTGAGGGGGCAAGCCCCCCAGTGGGGCGGGAGCCTGGGGCGCAGCCGCTGCCGGAGGGAGGCAGGCAGAGGGGTGCGGGCAGAGGCGGCGGGGGCTCCCACGTGCAGCCCCTCAACAGGCGGCTTTGGGGGATCGCTGGCTTCCGATGGACAGAGATCGCCTTTGGGGGGAGAGAAAGCCGCGCGGCGCGGGGGGGCCGGCGAGGAAGGAGGGGACCCCCGCGAGACCCCCGCCCCCCCCCCCCCCGCAGGCAGCCGGCTAGGACTGGCCCCGCCCACTCGAGTGGCCCCGCCCCGGCCCCGCCCCCGGCCCTACGTCGGAAGGCGCCGCGCGTGCGCGCGCGGGTGCGGGCCGGGGTCACGCGCAGCGTCTCCAGTGCGCGCGCACGGGGGGCGGAGGCCGCGCCTGAGGAGGAGGAGGAGGAGAGGAAGGAGAGGAGGAGGAGGAGGAGAAGGAGGAGGAGGAGGAGGAGGCGGAGGAGGCGGGGAGCAGGCCGCGGGCCGGCGGGCGGACGCACGGACGCACGGACGCAGGGACAGAGAGCCGGCGCGGAGGAGGCGCGGCCCCGGAGGCCCGGAGGCCGCGGGCGCGGGCGCAGGTGGGTGTGCGCGGGCGTGTGCGCGCGCCCGCGGGGGCGACCCCTCCCCCGCCCGGGCCGGCAGCGCGCCCCCCCCCCCCCCGCGGGCTGCCTGGGGAGACGGGGGGTGGGGAGCCGGGGCCCTTCCCCCCCGCGCGGGCCCCCACTGCAGCCCCCCCGGCCCCCACTGCAGCCCCCCCGGCCCCCTCGGGCCCCCACTGCAGCCCCCCCGGCCCCCACTGCAGCCCCCCCGGCCCCCACGGGCCCTCACTGCAGCCCCCCCGGGCCCCCTCGGGCCCCCACTGCAGCCCCCCCGGCCCCCACTGCAGCCCCCCCGGCCCCCACGGGCCCCCACTGCAGCCCCCCCGGCCCCCTCGGGCCCCCACTGCAGCCCCCCCGGCCCCCACTGCAGCCCCCCGGCCCCCACGGGCCCTCACTGCAGTCCCCCCCGGCCCCCTCGGGCCCCCACTGCAGCCCCCCTGGCCCCCTCGGGCCCCCACTGCAGTCCCCCCCGGCCCCCTCGGGCCCCCACTGCAGTCCCCCCCGGCCCCCCCGGCCCCCTACTGCAGCCCCCCGGCCCCCTCGGGCCCCCACTGCAGTCCCCCCCCGGCCCCCCCGGCCCCCTACTGCAGCCCCCCGGCCCCCTCGGGCCCCCACTGCAGCCCCCCGGCCCCCCTCGGGCCCCCACTGCCGGCCCCCTCGGGCCCCCACTGCAGTCCCCCCCAGCCCCCTCGGGCCCCCACTGCAGCCCCCCCGGCCCCCTACTGCAGCCCCCCGGCCTCCTCGGGCCCCCACTGCAGCCCCCCCGGCCCCCTGGGGCCCCCATTGCAGCCCCCCGGCCCCCTCGGGCCCCCACTGCCGGCCCCCTCGGGCCCCCACTGCAGCCCCCCGGCCCCCTCGGGCCCCCATTGCAGCCCCCCCTTCTCCGTTGCAGATGAGCCTCGTGGGCGGCCCCGCAGCGCCCCCCGCCGCCGCCGCCTCCCCCCCGGCCGGCCCCGGGCCCTGAGCCGGGCCCCTCGGAGCCCCCCGGCCCGGCCCCATGCCAACATGATGAAGACGGAGCCCTCGGGCGAGCGCAGCACGCTGCGGAGCGCCTCTCCACACCGGAATGCCTACCGCACCGAGTTCCAGGCGCTCAAGAGCGCCTTCGACAAGCCCCCGGGCCCCGGGGAGCCCCCCGCCCGCCAGGCCCCGGGGGCGCCGCGGGGCCCGCAGCAGAGCCGCGGCCGCCAGTACGGCTCCAATGTCAACCGCATCAAGAACCTCTTCCTGCAGATGGGCATGGAGCCGGGGGAGCCGCCCGCCGCGCCCCCCAGGCCCGGGGCCCGCGGGGCGCCCCCCTCCCCGCCGCGGCGCCGCCGGCCCCCCGAGCCCCCCGGCCTGAGGCCCGAGGCCGCGCCGCCCGACGGCCCGGCCTACTCGCGGGTCTCCGAGACCCGGCGCATGTTCGAGCGCCAAAGCCGCCGCGGGCCGGGCCCCGAGCCCCCCGACGAGGCGCCCGCTGCCAGGGCCCCCCCCGGACGGCCCCCGGCCCGAGGCCGTGTCCCCCACCGTCAGCCGCCTCAGCGCCGTCTTCGAGAACTGCGAGCCCCCGGCCGAGAGCCGCGAGGAGGCGGCGGGGCCCCTCGAGGAGCCCGGACCCCGGAGCCCGGCCGGGGCCCCCCGGAGAGGAGGGGGAGGCGGCGGCCCCCGGGCCCCCGGACCCGCGGCCCCGTCTCCGGCCGGAGGACCCCGCGGCCCCGGGCCCCGGGCCCCGCGACGGCGAGGAGCCTCCGGCCGCGGGGACCGGTGAGCCCCCCGGCGGCGAGGAGCCCCTCGAGGAAGGCACCCCGGACCCCACGCCGGCCGAGCCCGGTGCCTACGGGGCGCGGGCCCAGGACGACCCGGACTGGGCCCGGCCTGAGGAGCCGGAGGACCGGGGGGACAGCGACGAGAACCAGGACTACCGGCCCAGCCGCGACTACCTGGAGATCGGGGCCCTGCCCGAGGAGGAGGAGGTGCCGGCCAACCGCAAGATCCAGTTCAGCCGGGCCCCCATCAAGGTGAGTGGGGGAGCTCTCTAGGTGCCCTCTCCCACCCAGAGTGGCCCTGGCCAGCTCCAATGGGGCTTCTCAGGCCTAAACCGGTTTTTTTTTTCAAGCTTTATTTTTCAAGACTCCAGGGTACTCCCCCCCCCCCCATGATATGGCCTCAGGGACCCCCTTCTGGAGGCCACCTTGCCTCCTCCCCGTGGGAGATCTCCCGATGCTCCTGTGGGTAGCCTTTCTCTCTCTCCTGGAGTCTGGCCGCTCCCGGGGCCCTTGGCCTCTGCCGCCCTGAAGGGCTCTCTGCGGGGACCCAGCTCTGTCCGGCTCCCGTGTGGGGTGGCTGCCCCTTCCCAGGTCCTGCGGAAGCCCTGGCCTTAGGTCCTCCCAGCTTCCTCTAGGTGCCCCTGGGCTCTGCCCCATCTCCAGACTTGGTTACCCTAGCATCTCCCGCTTCCACGAGGTCAGTGGGACGCCTCCCACTGAGGAGTGACCTCCACCCCCTAGTTTTCCTGCCCTAAAGCTCAGCCTAGCTGCAGTGTCAGTCCCTCACATTACCACGAGCAATTCTCTGATGGGGAAGATGACTTCCAAAGGGAAGCGTCTCTTTGTGGGGGGCCAAGAGAAGTGGCATAAGTTCCAGAGTAGGGAGCATAAGAGGGCAAAGCAGGCCCTCCTTCCCACCAGGGTCCCCTCCACACACACACACCAGGGCCCCTTCCACACCAGGGCCCCCTTCACACCGGGCCCTCCTTCACACCAGCCCCCCCCCCCCCCTTCACACTGGGCCCTATTGATGCCCAGGGTATGGATAGTCTGGTCTTTTGCTTGCCTTTGAAAGGGCTTTCTGGCCCTCAGACTCAGTTGTGAAGTGGAGGCTGACCCTGGATCCCTTCTCTTGAGGAGGAGCAAGGTGCTTAACCTTAATAGGTTTTGAATTTGTCTTTTCCTGGTTACCCCCCCCCCCCCAGTCCCTTGGGAAGGAAGGAAGGAAGGAGCCAAGGAGAGAGAGCCTTGGAATTTAGGATCACTGTATTTTTTTATTTCTCATGGAGCACATGTTGTCAGAACTCCACCCTGTGCCCAGGACCTGCCTTGGTGATGGTAATGGGAACAGCTCTGGTGCCCACCATCTGCTGGTGTCCCTCCTCGACCCCTTGTGCCTCCATTGCTGAAGTGTCTCTGCCCCCATGCCAGTGAGGGCCTCTCCCTCTGGCACAGGCCTCCGGCTCAGGTTTTCCTCTGCTCGTGCCTCACTGCCTCCTGGCCTTGGCGCCCTGGTCCCCAGGAGAAAAGCAGAGCAGAGATGATTCCCCCCCCTCCGGTGTTGGCACCCTCTTGCTGGCACGAGTGCTTTCAGGCATTCGTGATTAAATGAAGGGATGACAGGACATCTGGGACTTCCTTTGTTCCTTGTGGTTTGCAGTGAATTCTGACTTTTTTTGACCCTGTTTGGGGTTTGCCTGTCCAAGAGTTTGCCATCTCTTTCTCATTGTACAGGGGCAAGCAGGTGAAGTGACTTGCCCAGGGTCACCCGGCCAGTCAGAGGCTGGATTGGATGCCAGGCCTGTTGGCTTTGGCCTCTGCCCTAGGTTGTGCTTAGCTCTATGTTCTGGAGCTCTCGGGAGCTCTCGGGAGCTGGGTTCCGCTTGCCCTGCAGGTTGGGAAATGGCTGGGAGAGGCTGCTTTGGTCTGGAAAGTTCCTGGGTTTTGAGGGCGACTGCCACGCCCTAACTCCCTCCCAGGAAGCTGGAGTGGAGTTGATTTGATCTTGGGCAAACCTAAGGAGTCTGAGGAGGAGGGGACGGAAGCCAGTGAGACCAGGGCTTTCCTGGTGTCCTGGGGCAGAGGATGGTACATCGAAACCCTGATGGTGACAGGCAGCTCATCACCTTACCTTACCCTTGTCTAGCTCTGTGCTGCTTCTTCTGGGAGCCCACTCTCAGCTCCTGGGCCAGTTTCCTCTGGGCTTGGGGGAGGCAGTTTCGCCCCCTCCCCCCAGACGCTTGGCCAGCCCAGCAGGCTCCTGTCCTCCTAAACCACCTCCCTCCTTGGCAGAGGTCACCAGACAGTCTGTTCCTGACTTGAAGTTCCATTGGGGGCAGGTGGAACCCTTGGGTGCATCCAGGGTGCTGCTGCCTTCTCCACCCACCTGCAGCTGATCCTGAGAATCCTGCTGGGGTCCTCTTTCAGATGTGTGTCTTGGTGAATCAATCAGCTGAGCGTCAGAGAGGAAAACACAAAGGGGAAGTTATTATCAAAATCCATTTTTGACAGTATGTAGGGCAGGTGACAAACACTCTCCCTGGGAGGCCAGGGTGCTAGCCCAGCAAGCCAAGTAGTGTCAGGGGCTTGCTTGGTCAGACTCGGACTACAGGTAAATAGAGACACATACCGAGAATGAAGTGGCCAGGAGAGTTGGGGGAGGGAGAGTGGGTCTGCTCCATGGACAAGTGGAGAGGCTGCCTCACCCTGGCCCTGGAATCCGGCCTCAGAAGTGCTCTCCAGCCTCTTCCTAAAGCCCCTCCCCGAACCTCCATTTCAGGAGGGTGCCCTCTAGGCCCCACTCCAGCCCTCCCCCGGCAGGAGGGGGGTTCTTGGCAGTGATCCAGCCTGGTTTCCTTCTCTGACTCATTTTACAGATGAGGAAACAGAGCCTTGTCCAGGGTCATACAGCTTGGTGTGTCTGAGGCTGGATTGGAACTTGGGAAGTTGAGTCTTTCTCAGAACCCGCCCCCCCCCCCTTGCCTAGCTCTGTGCCGTCCCGATTCCCACCCCAGGTCCCCTGGGCCTCCTTGCCTTGGATATCTCTGGCTGGGTCACCCTGGGAACTGAGGGGGGTCTAGTTCTCTTCTGGATGGGGTCTTCCAGAGATGGCCAGCCTCCCTCTGAGTTGGAGAGCACACACACTCATCCAGATCCACTCACCCACACTCCCCGCCTACATGTATTCACACACTCACACTTACTCAGACGCATACTTCTCTATATATGCTCCCCACAACCTTCACACACACACCCGTGTCCTCTCCAACCAGAGTAGCCGTGGGATCCATAGCTCTACAACCTGTGACTCTGGGCCCCCCCAACATTCTTAAGGTACCCTGATGGGTCCCCTGAACCGTCTCTTGCTAACTTAGTACTAGGCACGTTTCCTGCCTCTCTGTGTCTCAGTTGCCAATACATAAGATGGGGGTTCTCGGAGTAGTGACAGGAAAGTTCTTGGTTTCAGGCATTATTGTTAATGTTTTTCTCCCTGAATTTCACCCCATCCTGTCCCATTTCTGAATGCCAGCTAGTCTTTCTCTCCCTCTTTCCTAGCAGTCCCCTCTGTAGAACTGTACAGGGAAGGTCAAGGTGCTGTCCAGTGAACAGCCAAGTGAAATAACTTTGGGGAGTCCATTGGCCCCCTCATGTGTCTGACATTACTATTAGGGGAATCCTGCAGAGTCCTCCAAGAGCCTCCCCTGGGTCCTCCCTCTCCTCCTGCCTCACTGTTGATAATGTGGTCTTCTGGGGGCCTTCTCTCTGCCTGGTAGATCCTGGAGGCCTGGACCCCAGCCTCAGAGTGTGGCTTAGCAGGAGAGGGAGCTTTTAGCTTAAGTGAAGGTACAGGACTCCGAGCCTGGGGCCACCTTAGTCTGGGTGACTCTAAATGGCTTAGAGGCTGACATCTCACCAGAGGGGTGGCCCTGCTAGAACGGGCCCAGCCATCCATGATCAAGCAGCTGAGGAGGATTTGGGGGAAGCCCAGCTTCTGAAGAGGCCCATCTGAATTGTGCAGAGAGGGGGTGCATTTGATCTGGTTCTGAATGGAAAGGCCTTGAAAACCCAGAGGTGTTTGCTTTATCTGGAAGAAGGGGAGCCTTGGTTCCATGCTGGGGGGTGGCAGCAGGACCATGTGTGCTGGATGAGGACAGGAGCTGTTCTCTGGGTCAGGGGTCCCGGGTGTGATGAGAGAGATGGCTCTGGTCTCCTGTGAGAGGGGGGGAGAACAGGAGCTGTTCCCAGGTGTGATGAGGGTCCCAGATGTGATGAGGGAGAGCAGATGTTCTCTGGGTCTGGGGCTTGGCCAGTGGGTGATTTGAGAAATGGATCATTTCTCTGCTTTGGACTCTGGTTCTTGGCTTGGTTGGCTCCAGGTAATTGGTGGTTCCTTTTCTCTGAAACTGAACCCCAGAGATGTCTGAGCAGGGCAGATGTCCTGCCCTCCTCTCCATGTGGACCCCCAATCTCCTTGGGGATTTTAGATGTGTCCCCTAATTGTGTTGACTGTGAGGGAGTTTGTAGATCACCAAAATGCCCAGAAATATTTCAGACCAAGTGCTGCCAAGCTCCAATGCTTCTCTGTCTTGTCTTTGGGAAGTTAACTTCTGGAACCTCTGAGAAAATTTCCAGTCACTCTCTAGGGTATGTTCACAGGCTGCTTCCTGGCCAGGCAGGAGCTCCATGTGGGTCTAGGAGATGCCACAGACTGTGCCTGTTGGTTGCCCCCCGGCAGGGCCTCTGAGGTCATCTGCCTCGACCTGGGTCTTTGGACCTTTTCAGCGAGATGAGGGGGTCACTGGCATATTCCTATTATGACTTTGGAAGACCCTCCCTCTGCTGGTGGCAGGCCAGGGAGGGCCCCCTTGGCTGGGCTCACTGCTCCCCAGACCTGGCCTTTCCTGGCTGTTGGTCATTCTCCACTCCAACATCCTCCTCGCCTCTCCAGATGGGCCAGGATTTGGATTCTGAGGACATGGGTACCCCACGAGTGACTGTGAGGGCACGAGGACTCCAAGGGAGACTCTCCTTTGTTGATTGTCTCCCTTTTGGCAGATGAATGGAAGTGAAAGACCCAAGCTGCTTGGGCCAACAGTGTAGACTGGAGGTTTTGGGCTCTGGGGACTGTTAGAATGATCTTATACTGATGATTTCTCCTCTGGGGCCTTCCTTTCTCTCACTAAAGTGGAATGATTTCATTTTTCTTCAAAGGGGCTGTGAAATTTAATTGAATAAATCTCAGATTTGGAAGGAACTTGAAAGTTCCCTTTTCTGACATCCTGGGTGAGTGGTCCTCTGGACTTTGCTTGAAGACCTCCACCAGGGAGGTCTTTGGCACAGTTGGCTTTCAGCCTGGCAGTGAGCCTGGTGAGTCTCTTCTGGAATGCCAGGACTTTTTCTGTCCTTCCTCACCCCTTTTCCTTCAGCTGATGCTTTAAGGGGGGCCTTTGGGCCCTTGGGCGGCCCTCCTGGGAGTGTCCTTCAGCTTCTCCATGGCTCCCAAGGACAAAACAGACTCATGTTCCTGAAGATTTCTGACTGGGATGCTGAGTTCTCATCTCTCCTTTGAACCTGGGCTTGGTCAAATGGTCTGAGGGAATAAAATGATTTGGGTTGAATTTGGGGTAGGGAAGTGGGCATCTGCTGCATCATTCTTGATGGATTAGGCTCCCTGTCCTTGCCGAGCATTTATTTTCTCCTCACTGGGGTCCCGGTGCCTCCTCAGGGACAAGACTGTGGTGGAAACTTATTTGGGGAAAAGAGAGTTGCAGAGTGGCCTGCGGCCCCGTTTTCAGCAACGTACTGTCTCCTGGTTGCGAGGACATGCACATAACTCCAAGTCTGGGGAGTGGGGGGTGGTGGTGGGTGGCTTACCAACCAGTGTTAGGAATTCTGGCTCGGTTTGGAAATGGTCAGCAGGCAGAGCTTCCATCTACTCTGGGCCCTGCTCTCCTCTCCCTCTGGTCTCTGGCTCTTTCTCTCCACACTCTCTCCCAGTGACCTCATCTGCTCTCCTGACTCAGTGATTATCTCTACAGAGATCCATCAATCAATCCAGCCTCGGAGCTAAATATTGGTGTCTCCCTCCTCTCTCCTCCTCACACCCCCCACCCTTCCTCCTGTTGTCTGTCTCTCTCTCTGTCTTCCTCCCTCTTCCCTCACTCAGTCCTCCCTCCCTTCTCTGTCTCTCCTTCCTTCCTTTCTTCCCCCCTCCCCCCTTCCCTCTCTCCCTCTAACCCATGTCTCTCTCCTCCTCCAGGAACATGGAGGTAGAGCAAGGCTTGTGCTGTGTGGGAGCAGTGACTGGGCCAACTGGGGGAGTCCTGGGAAATCAGGGTGGCTGGAAGGCTAGAGGAGGGGGCTGAGGACAGGAGATGCTGGGAGAAATGACCCTTTAGTGTAGCCCTGAGCTCTTTCCGCCCTCTGCCCAGCTTTGTATGGCATTGTGGGGGCTGGGGCTGGGGCTGGGACCTGGACCTCCCACCCCCCAGATTGCTGCAGTCAGGCCTCAAATCTTGATGTGTCTTGCCAGCTTCAAAGTCCATGGGAGGGCGGGGGTGGGGGGAGATCTTCCTGCTCTGAGGTTTTTGGTCTCTGGCTTCTGGGTGTTTGGAGATTGCATTCTAGGCTCCTGCGGATCAGTCCCTGCCTGCCCTGAACTGCCGGGGAGGTGGCCCGCAGCTGTCTCTCCCAGCGAGAAAGGCGCAGTGGGCAAGTGTGGGTGTTCCTTCTTTCACAGCCCGACACCGGTCTTGGGAATAATCTTGGTTTAGCTGTTCTCAGAGATTTCCCTTCTCTTAGGAAAGCCCAACCCCCTATTTACAGGGGTGCCCAGTGTGTATGGAGTTTTGGACAAAGAAAGAAGCAAGGATGTTGGGTTGTAGGCAGGACTGAGGCAGGCAGGGGGCAGGGGTCCTGCCAGGCTCACCCAGCTAGTCCGTGTCAGAGGCAAGACTTGATTTTTTTTATCTCCCTGGCTCCTGGGCACTGGGATGTCCCTCCTGGAGCTGGCCCTTGCTTGTGCTCTAGATTAGTGTGTGTGGGGGGGAGCAGCTGGGACATACTCTGGTTCTGGGGAGAGGGTGGTACAATGCCTTTGCCCCATTGAGGCTTGCAGGGACTTGAGAGGACCCAAAGACCATTTGGGGAGACAAGAGAAGCTCACCACCTTTATTCTGAGTTGTTCCTGAGCTGTAACCTGAACTAGAGGGGTTTTGGTGGGGGAGGACCCCTCCCTTGACCTATTCCTCTGACAGGGTCTGAGGGCTCTAGGACCATCAGCTAGAGTTCCCCCCTTTCCAGTGACTTATCCTGGGTCAGGCAGGATCTATCTCTGTCTATCATTGCCACCTGGTCCCTAAGGAATTCTCTGTGGGGGCTCCCTGGGGTGCATTTTGTGATGCCTAACACAATTCTGATAGCTTGACCTAACTGAGGACCACAGGGCCCAAGACTGGAGCTGGGAGGGGCTTCCAAGTTGAGTTCAGCTGAGGCTTGGCTTGAAAGCAGGGCTTCCTCTGAAGCTGAAGGCTTGGTGGCCTTTGTCCGAAAGCACCTTCCGTGCCCTTCTTGGATTCTCTTCTCCACAGCCCTCAGCCCCTCTTCTACCCTCCTGGCTGCTGCGCCTCTTCCCTTCCCCTCCATTCCCCACCCCCAGGACAGTCCCTTCCTCTGGGCTTCTGTCCTAGCATTCCTGGGTCTGTGTCCTCTGGCTTTATTTGGGAGCATGTGATGTGGTCGGCCCTTCCATTCTCACTTGCCTTCTCTGTTGCCAAGGTGGGAGTTGGGGACGTTTTTCACAGAAGGAGATGTTGTGGGAGGCTTGGAGTCGGCCTTAGGGTTTCCTCACTCTGCCCGGCTTGACAGGGCACTCAGTCCTGAGGTGCCCCAGGAGGGCCAGCCAAGAGCTCTCAGCTCGGGCAGCCCCATTGGGGATGGCCGCACACTCCATAGGCGCCCCCAGCTCCATTTTGTGGATGGGGAACCAGGCCCAGAAAGGTGCCTTGCCAGGCCGGCCATCTCCTGACTCATTCCCGGGGCAGCTCCCTGGGCATGGGCAGGAACTGGGAAGCAGGGAAGTAGGCTCCAGCCCAGGGGAGGGCTGCCATTTTAATGCTCTTGTTCCCTGTGGTTTGGGTCAAATTCAAAGAAGATTGAGTTAATTCTGATATTATGTAAGGTCTCAGGCTGTCATGGTGATAGCCTGCTCCTAAGCTCCTGCCTCCCCCTCCTTCCTCCTCCCCATGCCTCCCTCTCCTCTCCTCCTTCCTCCTCCCTCCCTTTGCCCTCCCTCATCTCCCTCCTTCCTGTTTCTTGACCTTACCTGGCCTTGCCTGGATGCTTTTGCTACTTTTGTCCGGGTCCTTGACTGTGCCGATTCAGGGAAGAATGAGGAAGGGCCCAGGCCTCGGGGCCTCTCCCAGCCCCTTTTCCCCTCCTGGGCTGTGGCTTCAGAGGAGGACTCAGGGACAACTGAGGCTCAGGTTGTGGCCATGCCCTGCCCAGGGTTCCCCTGAACCCTGGTGCTCAGAGGTGAGACCTGGAGTCCCTGACCTGCACCTGCCTTGTTTGCTCTGAGAGGGTGATTTCAGGGGTAGTCAGGCCTTGGACTCTGGTTCTGGGGGGAGGGTGGCACAATGCCCTTGCCCCATGAGGCTTGCAGGGACTTCAGAGGACCCAAAGACCATTTGGAGAGACAAACTCACAACTTGCACTCCCCCCCACCTTTTTGATACTGTAGAGGGGAGCTCAGTTGGACCCCAGACTCCCCAGAAGGAGGCAAGCAGAGTAGATGGGCATCTCATTTTTTGGTCAGGAATGGATTTTGTGAAAGCATTGAGGGGCCACTTGGATCTTCCCCAAAGCCCTGCACGAGGACCCCTCAAACAGTCTCTTCTCAGGACTCTGATTGTAGCTGATGAATGGATTCATTTTAAGAGAATCTCATCTGCTAATATTTATCTAAGAGGTATTAATTAAACAAATTATTCTGGTTTCCTAATGAATATAATTAATTTCCTGACATTCCCCATCAAGGCTTGGGAAATCAGTTGGAAGTCTGGATAATGTCCCTTGGGGTAGGAAAAAGGCTGTGTTCCAGTCCAGGTAGTTCAGCAGCAGCTTCTCCTTCCTTCTGAGATTGAGCCAGCTGGAGTCTCTGTTTTGACCTTTAGGACTTTTAGGACAAATAGTAATGTGCCCATTTTATAGATGAGTGACTCATTGGCTCTCCGAGTTTCAGGATTGAGGTAACTAAGGTAATTTCTCCAGTTCCCAGATCTAGGAGGGCTTTTGGGTCCAAGGATGGCAGCAGTGGGTGTGTTGAGAAGGGCCCCTGCCCACCTTGGTGTGATGGGCTGAGCCTGAGCCCAGAGTTATGTGTGTACCTGTTTGGGGGACCCTCAGCAGGGAGAAGAGTACCTGGAAGGGGACATCCGTAAGACTTTGTTCTAGGCCTCTGCTCAGGATGGAGTCAGGAGAGAGGAGAGGCAAGATGGTGCTGCCCTTTTAGGCCCCAGGAGTCAGTGGATTCAAATTTAGTGGGGATGGGGGATTATTTCAATAATTGATTTTTTGGTGATCCTGGGTAATTTATGTGTTTATAAGCTTGGTCCTGAGAAGGGCAAAGTCTCACCAGGCTGCTGCCAGAGGGACCAGAGCTGGGGTGGAAAGAAAGAAGAGCAAACCCAGGCCCTGGAGGGGGAGACCAGGCTGAGCATTGAGACCCTGGCTGCCAGGGTCCAACTGGAGCACCCATGACTTGGCATAAGCTGACCAGGTTTATCCTTGGGTAGTAGATGGTTAGCTCATGTGCCTTCCTGGGCCTGGATGGGGTGGGCTGCTAGTCCCAAGAAGGCCAGTGCCAGGGGAACAGGTCTTGCCATCATTGGTCCTTAGACTCCTTGGACAAAGTGGTCCCAAAGAGCTGGAAATGCTGCCTCAAGGCTGGAGCTTGATAGGTTGACTGGGTGGTTTGGTCCTCACTTGATTTGGGGTAATGAAGGGCTGGAGAGGTGGCTCTATCTCAGTGGAGAAAATTGGCAGAGGCATCAGAAACTATGTGCCATCTGAACCGAACTGAGAAGGGGCAGAAAGATTTTGGAAATCTGGAAAGTGGAACTAAGCTGCCCAGGGGCTTGGGTCTTTCAAGGCAGATAAAGCTGGACATGGGGAGGCCAGGTTCCCTGACTGATGAGTCTGACTAATCTGAGAAGAGCTTCTTGCTCAATGTTCCTTGGTAGCATGTCTTCCCCTCCCCTCATTCTATTTGTCTGCCCCCTCCACCCCCATTCCCATCCATCCCTCCATTCCCCCAATTGACCTAACCACTGCTCACCCTGTCCTGCCCCTCTGTCCACCCCCACTATCCATCCTTTGTCATACATCCATCCTCCATCCATCCATCTATCCATTACTCACCCTGCCCCATCTCTCCATCAACTCCCCACCCCCATCTTTATCATTCCTCCATCTCCTCATCTATCCCTCCATCCATCCATCCCTCATCACCCATCAGTCCGTTAATTTTTGGAGGATGATGGATCTGGAATGCCCGTGCCCCTGCTCATTGGCTCCATGACAAAGCTTCTTGAAAAATGCTGAATCAAGAAGTAGCCTCTGGCCAGGATGCCTCCTTCTTGGCCTTGGCCTCTAACTCCTTTGACTTAGATGGGGCCTGTTCACACAGTGCCTTTCTCTATCTTTCATGCTCAGCCCAGTCCTGGGGAGATGGCAGCAGCTTCCCCAGGGCTTTTTAACTTGAGTTGGTGATCTGGACAGGTTTAGTGTCTGTTTGGGTCCACTGGGATCAAGGGGTCAAAGACAGTGGAACCGGAAAGGGGTCAGACAAGTGAGTAGCTGCTGAGCTCACAGGGTGCTAGAGTGGGACATTGTAGAGGGGGAACAGCTGGGCAGTCTGCGATGCCTCTGGGGAAGGTCAGCAGAAGAAGGTGGAACTGAGGCAGATTCTGCCTTTGACTGACAACATCCAGCCACCAGGTAAGGCTGAATGTGGACTGATTCTAACTCAGGTCCCCAGACTCCAGAGTCAAACATGTCACATGATTGCTCCGCTCCTCTCTTGGGGGCGGGATGTAAAGTAGGAGGAAGAAAAGGGAAGGGGATCAGGCTCTGGCTGCTCAGCTATGATCAGTGTGGCTTGCGGGTTGGGGGAGAGTGGAGAAGCATCCCTTCTTCCCAGGTCACTGCTTGGGGCTCTTGGGAACGGCTTCCAGTATCCACTGTGAATTCTGTCAGGCCTGGGGGATCTGGGCTACCCAGAATTTTAGAGACTACCAAAGAGGGTAGAGCTCTCTCAGCCCCTTTAGCTTGAGGGACCATGGGGCAGAACAAAATATCCCTTTCTCCTGGAGCAGAGTTGTGGGTCTGCTGGTCCCCAGGCTAAGGCCCTGTAACCAGGTGGTGGATTCCCGTGGTCTTTGGGGAGCTGCTTTCAGTGGGAGAATCCTGCCAAACATCGAAATTTGATTCATGGGAAAATGTGATGGTCATCCCGATGCTGAGCTGCAGCCTTTATGCCTTTTTAGAAAATAAGATTTTCATGTTAGTTCCCTTATCCTCTCCCCTTTTCAGAGAGCCATCCCATATGACAACAATAAGGTCAGCCCAGCTGATGGTCACATGGAAGAGGTCCAGAAACATCCTAGAAGTGGTGCAGTCAGACCTTGACTTGGGGGCAGCCTCTCCTTGCTCTTCCCAGAGTCCTTCTTGAGATTGTGTTGCATTTGCCTTGAATTTTTTGGGATGTGGCTGTTCTTTTTGTTGACCCCATTGTGGTCAGTGGGTATGCTGTTTTTCTTTGGGGAAACTTGGTGGTATAGTGGATAGAGCACTGGCCAAGGAGTCAGGAGGATGGGAGTTAGAATCTAGCCTCAGTCACTTGATGTTTAGTAGCTGTGTGTCCTTGGGCAAGTCACTTCAACCTGATTGCTTTACATCTGGGGCCATCTCTAGTCGTCCTGATTTCTGTCTGGTCCCTGGACCCAGATGGCCCCTCCATTTCTTCAAAAATGAAGGACAAACTTATTTTTCATGGCTCTGAATCAACTCAGAGCAGCTTTCCAGGCTTCTCCCTTCACAAAATATCATTTCATATGGAGCTATAACATTCCATTTCACCCACACACCACAAATTATTTACCTGTCCCCCAATCTATGGGCATTGACTTCCTTTCTCTTTATGGAGTCTATGGGAACTTTCTTCTTATCCATGTCGTATATAAACCCAACGTCTCTGGTTCAGAGTATTTGGACATTTTAGTCACGAAGTTGCCTTCCATTTTAGAAGCTCCACCAACAATGGACTAGGGTGCTCATGGACATCTCTTCTGGGTATGAGGTGAAGCCTCAGAGTTGTTTTGCTTTGCGTTTTTCTTATTAGTGGTTTAAAACCTTCATGTGCTTGTGAATTCTTGCTGCTTTTCTTTTAAGTAACATTGGCTCATATTCTGTTAATCTATTGGGGAATGGTTTAGTCACATGTGTATTATTGTATTTTAGATTCCAAACCTTTATTAGAGAAATTTGGTACAAAGATTTCTTGTCCTCTTTGGTCCCTTTCCTTCTCCATCCTATGTGCCTAACTGTTGTCTGTGTAGCTTCTCAGTTTCAAAGATCAAAGTTATCTAAAGGTCCTGTGTTGATTTAGAACATTTTGTAAAATATGGTTTAACCCTAATTTCTGACGGATGGTCTAGTTTTCCTAGGTGGGAAGGACTAACCTGTAGGAAGGGTGTGGCCAGGTACTGTCCCCTGGGGCCCCCTCTCCACCTCCCACTTTTTTTTGCAAGGTAATGGGGTTAAGTGACTTGCCCAAGGTCACACAGCTAGGTAATTATTAAGAGTCTGAGGTCGCATTTGAACTCAGGTTCTCCTGACTCCAGGGCCAGAGCTCTATCCACTGTGCCACCTAGCTGCCCCTCCACCTCTGACTTTTACCTCTCAGCAATTTCTGCCTTCACCTCATCTCCTTGTGTATTTTGAGAAAGAATTCTTGTCCTCATTTTCCCCCTTCCAGGGCTGCTGCATTTATTCACTCCTCCAATATTTCTGCTGTTTGGGGGTTCCAGGAGTAAATAACCTCCCTAGTTGTACTTAACTTTCTTTTACCTTATTGAACATCCATCCTTTGTCCAGTGTGGTCAGGCTCAGGACTGGGCTATACCCTGAACACACGTTATTCAGATGCCCTTTCCTCTTTCCAGATTCCTTGCCCAACTTGTTTCTCAACTGAGTTGTGCAATTTAATAACTGCTCTGTGTCTTGGAGTTTTCAGCTGAAGGTGATCTGTGAATTCTTATAATTGGGACTTCATTTTCTATGGGTTGCTCCCTTGTGTTCTTTCCTGCATTATGGCTGTGGGGCTATTTGTCGTTTCCTGTTCTGTGAAGCCCAGGGTCCTCAGGTGGACTCCAAGGACTCCAGACCCCTGCCTTGTGTGTGTTTGCTTCTCTTCTTCGAAATTGTCCTTCTCTTCTGTGTGTCTGTATCCCCAATCCCTTGTTTTCTCCTTTATTTTTTTATTTTTATTTTTATTTTTTTTTAGTTTTTTTTGCAAGGCAAATGGGGTTAAGTGGCTTACCCAAAGCCATACAGCTAGGCAATTATTAAGTGTCTGAGACCGGATTTGAACCCAGGCACTCCTGACTCCAGGGCCGGTGCTCCATCCACTGCGCCACCTAGCTGCTCCTTTCCTTAATTTCTTTAATGAAACTCTCCATCTCAGTTTTACTCATTATTTCTGTTGTGCAGATCATACATTCTGCACTTAAAATTCTTAATTTTGTTTCCCCGGGAACAGTGTATCAGATACCATGTTCTTTCCCCTTTCCTCAAGCATTGAACCCTTTTCCTTGGAGGCCATATTCCTTCTCTTCTTAATGATGTCCCTATTGAATCATCTGCTATTCTTAACATCTTTGAGTTTTCTTCTTGAGATCTTTGATCTTTTGAAAAATTGTCCTGATTTCCCATTCACTCTCTGACTCTGTTTCCTTTGCTGGTGTTTCCTTGGGGGCTGGTCTCAAAGCAACTTGGTATCCTCCCATACTGGGCAATTCATAGTTCCTTGGCCTAGATCTCTGCCCTGAGAGACTTTGGGTGGTCAGAATTTGTCCTATCTGGATGCTGTGCTCTTTACCTAGACCTTGTGGGCTGCTGTGCCACCCTCTGCTACTCCCACCCCCATGCCCCACTCTTTATTGCCCATTTTTCTGGGCCATCAGCAGCAGTGATGACCTGATTGTCCTAAGGCTTGTCTACCTGGATACTTTGCTGTTCAGAGCTTGGCAGCATTGGTGCTACAGCCCTGTGGCTCCCAGCAAGCTTTGACCCCTGAGGGATTGGTG
Organism: Macrotis lagotis; assembly: GCF_037893015.1. Taxonomy (NCBI): domain Eukaryota; kingdom Metazoa; phylum Chordata; class Mammalia; order Peramelemorphia; family Peramelidae; genus Macrotis; species Macrotis lagotis. Next base: position 413,056 of record NC_133664.1, read on the forward strand.
CTGCCCACCATGCTGGCTGATTGGCTGCCTGAGTAAGCTTCTCAGCTAGGAACCAAAGTCTTCCTGACCCTGCACAGAGGAAGAAGGTACCAGGTGTGGGGTTGGGGTTTGTTGCAGGTCGGAGTGTCAGGACCCAGGACAGCCTCTGTATTGGATGTGTGGTAGCAAGGAGGGGAACTCAGTAAGCCTCAGGTCTCAAACTTCCTTTTGGCTTTTGGGCATCCTAAACTATCTCTAGGGCTTCATTTCTATTTTGGAGGAGTTTAAGAGGTTGTGTTGATTGGAGAAAATGTCTAGTCTGCAATTTTTTTGCTTCCCATAAGGATGCCCTTGTGAAAGTCCCTTTTGCTAGGATTTTTCAAATTGATTTACTCATTTAGTCTGGGTTTTCTGTTCTCCCTTTCAAGGGCCTCAGAATTTGTGGGCTGTCAAGCCTCCTCTTTTGGTTTGGGATCAGAGTCCTATGATTGACACGGGTCAAACCCATGACTCTGCCTTCCTTGGGATTGGTTATTTGCAAGCAGCTTTCAGAAGGGAAGTAGGAATACCCTCAACATAGCCCAGTATTCTGGGGACCACAACCCAAGAGCAGAATCTTGGAAGGTGGCCACTTGGATGCCTCGATCAGGAAAGGGCCAGACCAGGCCCTCCAACCAGCCGGAGTCCTGGAGACTTGGCACAGCCTTTCACTGGAATGGGATGGAGTGATTCTTTTTAATTTTGCCCTCTCAGAAGGCTGCGGTTGGTTTGATATTTGTTCGTTTTGCTAGGATGTTTCTTTAAAAAATAAATGTGCATTTGGCAGGTGAAAGCATCTTAGAAATGGGGGGTTCTGAAGGGGAAGGAACCTAAGAATAGCACTAGGGATAGGTCCCAGAAAACAGATGATCTGGTTCTGCTAGAGGGCCCAAAGGGCTTGCCTCCTGGCTCCTGGGGGTTAGGATGGCCTAGAGAATGGAACCTTGGTCAGTAGACATGAGGGAACCCATAGATGAGCGACATTTAGGTACTGAGTGTTTGCCAAGTAAGAGTGCGTCATAGTCCAGTGGTTCCTCATACTGTGACATCACGGCAGCATCAGCTGTGAGGTCCTGTGGTCCTTGGGCATCATTTTCCACATCATCTCCATTCATAAAAACAGCCTTGGTCAGGTCAGTTTTGGATCCCCTTGATGGGATCAGGACCTTGGGTGGGCTGGAGGTGGTGGGGTGGGGGTGGATGGGCCCAAAGGCTTGTAGCTGCTGAGACCCCAGGAAGCCTCCAGGAAAGAGACAGGAGCTTGGAAAGAAGAGTTGAGCCAGGGATTTAAAGCATGGATCCTATTGGCCTGCACGCCTTGGCTTCTTGCTGATTACATTTTATGATGAGTACATGACAGGTTACAGTTTCTGGAAAAATATGCTTAAGTGCCTTTTCATCAGAGAGAGTTTAGAGCCCTGGCTTCCCCCTCCAGATGCCTGTGGGCCTGGACAAAGTGCCCCCAGTGAGAACAAGCTGACTGTCTGGGACCGGCCTCCCTGCCCCAAGTCTACACCTGACAGGGTGGTTTTCTCCCCTGTGATTGGGGCATTGAGCACAGAGAGCATTTGGGTCTGTAAGCCAATAATGCCCAGAGTGAATGAGACTGAACCAGACCCAGCGGGGTCTCCCTGCACCCCATCTGGAGTCTCTGGGCTCTGACACTGGGACCTTAACTGTGCCCCAGGATTTCCCCTTCAGTAAGAAGTGCCCCTCACAGCAGCTAGCATCACCAGGCCTCTGCTCACAAGTCGCCAGTGGGACCCAGCCTGGCACTGCCCCTCCCATCTACACCTGCCTCCTTCATCCAGAGTGTGCCAGCCAGGAGGGACATTACCTTAAGCATAGGTGCCCCAGGCTCTCCCCTTCTGGGACCTCAATGCCACACCTCCATCTCTCTTGTGGACAGATCCTCAAGTTCTGGCTGTGGTTGCCATTGTTTCTTTTCTTAAAACTCTTAACCAAACAACATGGATTTATTTCTTCCTCCCTGTGCCAGGCCAACAGTTCAGAGCCTCCTTTGGGGGTCCCAGTCTCAAAACTAAAGCCATGAGGCACCCACAGATAGCTGGGTAGTTCAGTGTATAGAAAATTGGGCCCAGAGTCCAGACCTGACTGGCCTCAGGCACTTACTAGCTGTGTGATCCTGAACAAGTCACTTAAATCTCCATTGGCCTCTGTGAGGATCATAATAATACTTCCCTCCCACTCAGCATGGTGCCTGGCGAACAGTAGGTTCTCCCCCTCACCCCTACTAGAGTTTGACCTGAAGACCCCATACTCAGCCTGTCTTTGGGGTGGACACATCAGGGCTTGAGAGGTGGGAACCCCAGACCTTTGTCAGCTGCCCTAGACAGACAGAAACAGCTGATGTCAGACCAAGCCAGCAAGAATCCTGTGCGCTAGGCTTCTCCTAATCACCTCCTCATTCGAGGGGGTATCTCCATTTGACAGATGAGGAAGCTGAGACCAGGCTGGTTAAGTGATTTCCTGGGATCACCTTAGCAGAACTTTCTGGCCTTGGAGGAGCCCTTGATGAGTTCTTGCTTCATTGGATTGAATTTCAGAGTGAGGCCCAATGACCCCCCAGGTCAGATTCTCAGGGCCTCCCCACCTGCCCCTGCCTTCCAGGACCAAGCTAGGAGGCCTAAGCTTCCCCAAAAGGGTACCTCCCTACCCCCATCAGCTGTCTCAGCACACTTACCTTCCCATCTAGCTTTACAAGCCAGCTTGGTTTGACACTCCCATGTGAAAATGTCACAAGAGTTTTAGCCCTAGTTTCGTCCTTGCTAAGGGAGGAAAACAGAGGAGAAATGGGTGGTTAGGGCTTCCCTTGCCCCCTTTGCATCTTGATAAGGGTTGAATGGCCTTTCTGGGGCTGAACCCTATGACCAAAGAAGAACTATGTAGCCATCCCATTGGACTTCACCTCTGGCCTCCCTTATAACCCTGTGATTCTGGGCAGCCCTGAAATGACACTACATTTCCCCTTGTTAAGTCATCTTGGCCCCTTGAGATCTTTGTGAATCCTGGTGAAGTCTTCCTGGGTCCTTCCCAGGGTGTGTGCAGCTGTGGTGATGGCCCCTTGGACGATCCTTGGGAAGGAGGCTCTGCATGGGAGGGAGAACTCAGCAGGCTGCCCCACTAGGTAGGCTGTTCTATCTCCAGAGCATCGAGCCCTCCCCCTCTCACCCTCTTGGGCCCTCTCAGGCTTCCTTTCTATGCCAACACATCCCACAGGCAACCTCTCCCCCCCAAAAAAAATGACTTTAAGACAGGAAGAGACCAGGGAGTCTGGCCAGGTGGTTCCAGAATCTTCTTTATCTTCAATCTAGTCAGCATCACTGAAACACTGGGGTGTACCAGACTCTGAAGATGCAAAGGTAAAATTAAAAGCAGGTCTCACCTCAGTTGAGGTGGATAGACAGATAAATACAAGGTAATGTGAGAAGGGTGTGCTCCAGGCTGCAAATGGGTGTAGGTGTGGCACATGGAGCCCTGGAAATGCCTCCCAGCTTCACATTGGAGCCCTGTCCTGAAAGGGGAGGGTGGGCCCCAGCTGTGCTGGGAGGAAGTTGACTCTGGCAGCAATGTGGCCTGGGACCAAAGGCTTCCTCTTTTGTGAGTGAAAGGGGGCAGAAGACCTGTCTAGAAGTGGCCCACTTCCTGAAACCTCCTGGGCCCTCCAGGGAAGAATGTTTAATCGACTTGTATTTAAAGATGTAGGGAAAATACCACTTTCTTAGCTAGCTGCCAAGAGGCCAAATTTGGCCCTCTAGCAGAACCTAAATCAGAACAGGTGAGTGGAGGTGTGCCAGGGGAATGGAGAAGAGGGTACAGAAATGAGACAGGGTCTGGCAGCTCATCAGAGTAAGAGAGAAGGGACAAAGCCAAGGGCAAGAAGCAGGGGTGGGGGTGGAGGGGTGTTGGAGAGATTCACGAGTTGGTTTTGAAGCATAGGGAGTTTGAGATGATGGTGATGGGAGGACTGGAGGTGGGCTCTGATCTGGAAGTCATTTGTGCCAACCAGAAAGAGTAGCAGGTTTGATAGTCTTGGGGAGTGGGTAGGGGGAGCCCAGGCCTGGATGGGGACTAAGCTTGGAGTGGACCAGTGGAGGCCAAGGAGGCTGGAACAGAGAGCCACCAGGACTGTCTGAGAATGGAGAATGGGAGCTGCTGTCCAGGGCCCCTCAGACTTGGCATCATTGCCTGTGCTCATTTGTGGCAGGTTGTATGAGGGTCCCAAGCAGGTTTGGGGGGTTTAAGGGTTCCCAGAGACTTGGGCTTGTGTATCAGCTGCATTTGGGACCATGAGAGACAGACAGAGACACAGAGAAAGAGAGGGAGGGAGAGATTAATACTCTGATAGACCCTGAAGGGCTGGCAGAGACCGCAGGAGAGAGAGAGAAAGAAGGAAAGATGGTTGGGGAAGAGGCCTATGGGACCAGGCACAGCTAGAAGGTTTGCCTTGGCACAGGGGGTGGCACCATATGTTTTCCCCAGAGACAGACAGGCTTCTCCTTTGCCCTTCTTTGGTTCAGAAGTCCTCCTGAAGGAGAATTTTGTTTTGTGTTATTTCCTATTCTTATACAAAAAAAGATTTTGTTTCCAAAGGAAACTGGAAGCATCTATCTGGGAATCAATGACTTGGGTTGGTTCTTGAAGGGTGTCTGAGGGAAGATCATGGGCATCCCTAGGACTGTTCTGGGGAGGGAGGAGGGAAGGGGTAACTCTACTCCCTGCCCTACCGACCGGGGTCTCTAGGCCTATTAATAAATGATGAGATAGTCAATCTGTTTGAGAATTTGAATTCTGGGGAAAAGTCATTTAATATACCTATTCTGGCTAATCCTAGAGTCTGGGGATCCTGACTGAAACTAAGCAGGCCTGCCCTCAAGGAGCTTGATGTTCTCTTGTGGAAATATGGAGTCCTGTCTGACACTTTTTTGACAGAGATGCTCGGATGGTTTGCTCTTTCCTTCTCCAGCTCATTTTCAGATGAGGAAATTGGAGACCAATGGGGTGAAGTGACTTGCCCAAGTGGATCTCTTTGACTCTGTACCACTTCATTGTCCACCTAGTAGTGCAACCTTTGGATCATTGTGTCTCTCTTTTCACACTTCCAGATTGCTCTCCAAAGGCTGTACATTCATGTGCTCCTCTTCCCACAGATCTCAACATGCGTGCAGATAGGAGGTGAAACCTCAAGGTTGCCTTGATTTGTGGGTTGTGTTTTAAGAAAGATGACCATGTCAAAATAAATGACATCTCTGTGATGGGGGCATTCTGCAGACCGAGCAGCCCACGGGTACCTCCGTTGGATTCTCCATGAGGATTGACTTCTTGTTATTCTGGAGGGAGGCTTTCTTCCCACTCTGTGCTGTCTTCCTTCTCTTTTCCCTCTTCCTCTTCATCCTCTAATTCCCCCCCTCCACTCCTCCTCTTCCTCATGCCTTTAAAAGAAATAGTTTAGTCTAAATTTAATGACCACTAAAAAAAGAATTTCTCTATACAACAAAGAACAGAAGTAAAGGTTTCTATGTGGTTCTCTGTGATATATTCAGCTTTTTAAACATTCTTAAAATTTTTTTTGGTTTTTGCAAGGCAATGGGGTTAAATGACTTGCTCAAGGTCACACGGCTAAGTAAGTATGAAGTGTCTGAGCCAGATTTCAGCTCTGGTCTTCCTCACTCCAGGGCTGGTGCTCTATCCACTGTCACCTTGTTGCCCCAGTTTACTTTGAAAATACATTAATGTTCAAAACTGTTCTCTGTGTGTTTCTTCTGTTTTCCTTTTTAATTATCCTTATCTTGTTCCTTCTCTTTTTGAGGGGTATTTATTGCTGTTTCCTCTCCCTCTAATCTTCCCTCCACCTATCCCTATCCATCACAGATATCCACCCAGCAGTTGAGTCCAAGGTTCTCAAGCAGGATGGCAAGCATCTTGGGGCAAGTTCTGGAGGTCAGAGTGTTCTCTGGTTTCCCTGCCAAAGCTCTTGGCATCAGCTCATCCAAATCCTCCCTGTCTGTCTGGCACCTCTTTGGTTTCTTGATGTAAAGAAAAGCACTGCTATAAATACTGTTGTTTCTCTCTCTGACCTACCCCTCTTCTTATGGGGTCCAGGCAAGCCTTTGAGAATAGCCTGAGTGTTAGCTGGCCCAGCCACGTTCCTACTTGGTTGTCTTTGCTGCTGATTGCTCTGAGGTGGAACCTCAAAGTGTCTCTAATTTGTATTTTTCTAATGATGAGTTATTTGAAACATTCTTCATGTGGTTTCTGATAGCTTGCGTTTCTTCCATTTTTGAGTCAGTGGGTACAGGACAGTACTGGACCTCTCATAATAGGAACTACTCCTTTCCCTTTTCATTTGCCTTGTGCCAAGCCCATTCCTCTCTTGGACAATCTTTGGGGGCTTACATGTTAGGGAGAGGAAGGTTTTCCTTCTGTTGTTCCAGTTTGTGGAGGACATTGTTCTCAGGACCCTGGGGTCATAGCTCTACACATGACTTTGCAGGATAATGAGGCCCAGAGGTGTCATAGGACTTCCCCAGGGTTCGTGCTTAGGTAGTCCATGGCAAAGGGCCCTTTCCTATTACCCTTGCTGTGTCCACGGTCTTCTGATTGCATCCCACCCTAGAGGACCACTGGGTCTCCCCCAGTACAAAAGTTAGTTAGGCAGACCAGTCTGTTAGATGGCCTTGTTAGGCCTCCTGCAGATGGCCAGGGAACTGGGCCCAGGATTGATAGGGGAAAGAGTGTTCTGGAAATGAGCAGGACCATCTGCTGCCTCTCAAATGCCAAACCAAACTCTCACTGTGGTATCTGTGGGTTGGACCCTTTTTTTCCTAGACACTAAGTGAGGGGCCTCATTTCCTGTTAATCTGGAGAAGTGAGACATTTGGATCCTTTCTGCAACTCTGAAGTGGACATGCTGAAAGCACCTGCTCCCTGGGTGGCTGTGAGGATTGAATGGGATCACATTTATAAAAATCTCTTTGCATGCAGAAGGCATCACATAAATGCTTATTCCCTTCCCTGCCCTGTCATAGACTTGTGCTCTCCTCCAGTCTCCACCCCATACAATCAACAACACCTCAGAGCTTCTAGAAAATGGGACTGGGGCAAAACATTCTAAACTGAATAAAAATGGTAGCCCAGTTTTATCCAAATTAAGTGGTTGACACTCTCTATATGGATGGGTATAAATAGATACCCATCCGGCAATAACTTGTAGCAGCATCTGTGGCCTTGTGCTGCTTCGCAGCCTGGGCCAACCTGGTTGCCATGGGCAGCCTCCCGCAGGTACTTGCCCCTCCAAGCAGAAGCTGCTTGGGCCTGGGCAGAAGGAGGGTGGCGAAGGTTAGGAATAGAGTGGGGTAGCATTATGAGGGGCTCCTCAGCCCCATTTCCACCCCCGCACCCCCTGCACCAGAAGATAGGCAACAAATGTGACATTCTACCTTGAAAAAGATGTGACATTTGCTGGTGAAAGTGGGTGTTGGAATCAGAGTTGCAGCTGTTCCTGTGAAGTGGTAGAAGGGCTGGGGGACCCAGCAGCAGAGGCAAAAATGGCACACTGTTTGGGGCAGTTCCTTCTGCATCCTCCTGGTTTCTCATGAATGTAATTGGGCACAAACAAACGTGAAATTTGCCTTCGGCTCAAATTGTTCTCTAATATGGCATTTCATTTGTAATAAATTTGTGTTTTCAAAACAAATGTCCTAACAAAACTGCCTGTATTGGGAATTAAAAATTGAAGGCCTTTGCACTGGGTGGGATGTCTTCCATTGACAGTCATCACTGATATTGGTCTGAGCACTAGGCCATTGGGGTTCAAAGGAGACCAAAGTGACATCACTGCGGGGGCGGAGGTGAGTGTGTCCAACTGCATCTGGTCCAACCACTACAACTCTACCACAGGTCAGACACAGATGATCTGCTTGAACATCTAGAGCAGAGATGGCTTGAAGTTTGTGCTTCTGATATTTCTTTTGAGCTGCTTCTGCCCTCTCTGAGGAGGGCAGGCCATACTGGGCGGTCCGGGGCCAGGGTCTCCCATGTCTCCCAGTCTGTTCCAGAGTTCTCAGAGAGAGACCTTGAGAGTGTCCTGATATGGCTTCTCCTGCTCCCTTGTGAGTGCTTGTCTTGTGGGAGCACTCCATGAACTAGTCTTGTATACTTTTGGCACTGTAAGCATTAAAAAGAAGCATTCATATACTTGGCAGTTTAGTTGAGAAGGGACCTTGATATTTGGCTTCTCCTACCAGCTGAGCTGCCCAGTCTGCCTAAGTCATTTGGGAGGGAAGTGATTCAGTTTCCTGATATGGCACTGGTAGACTCTCCATGGCTCTGGAGACCTTCAGTCCAGTGGTCACTAATTCCCTCCTCTCCCATACTTTCTTTTATTGCCTCCCAAACACTGAGCTAGTTTGTGCCAACCTCATTGTCCATGGATACCTCCCTGGAAAGGACACTGCCAAGGGAAGTGAACTTGTAACCAGTGGTCCCCCATATGGATGGGGTGGTGCTGGCTGATGGAGCCCCCAGATTTTCTTGTCAAGTCAAGCAGCAGAGAATTGATCCACATTTTGTTGTATCTCAGCCTCACGGGCTGTGCTAAGGGCACCATCAGACAGAAGATACAGACAGAAGATCATGCACCACTTTTTCCACTTTAGTCCTGGCTTGTAGACTTTTCAAGTTAAATAATGTACTATCAGCAACAGCTGGCCCTGAAGCCACTGGACACCATGTCAAGCGTAGGGGCAAGCACATCCCCTTGCTTCACTCGCTTGGGGCCTGGGAAAGTGCAAGATCACTGTCCTTTATCCAGAACCAGTGCAAGTTTACCATTGTGGACCATGTGCAAAACTCTGAGCTACTTCTTTGATCTTCCCTAAGCCCCAGACCTGCTAGTTTCAACTGCCTTGGTCAGTCAGCTTGATGAATGTCCAGACCTTGGAACTGCTCCTGGAATTTTCACCAGATTAGCCATTTCTCAGCCCTTTTGGGATAGATGATCATCTTCCGATATGGACAATGGAAGCATCTTTTTCTCCCCCAGTTGATATTTTATTTTTCCAGTTTCAATGTCATGAAAGTTTTTCATCATCCATCCACATGCATAAGCATATCTACAAGTTCCATAATTTCCTTCCACCCTCCCTTCCCACCCCTCTCCCCTTAATGGCAAACAGTCTGGTGAACATTGTACATACACATTTGTGTTTAACATCTTTACAGATTAGTCATTTTCTGTATGAGAAATTAGGACTAAGGAAAAAGAAAGAAAAACACAGAATAGGAAGGAAAAACATGAGAAATTTTTTTAAAAAGTGCACATAGTGTTCATTCAGATTCTGTAGGTTTTTCTTTTGTTTTCTTTTGTTTTTCTTCCTCTGAATGTGGATGGTTTTGTCCACAGTAGGTCTCCCAGGGTTGTCCCAGCTCTCTGATCTGCTGAGAGGAGCTGAATCCATCACAGTTGATTATCTCACAATGTTGTTCTCTTGGTTCTACTCCCTTTGCTCAGCATCAGTTCCTGTACTTTGTTCCATGCTTCTAGAGTCTAGTCCATGGTTTCTTACAGAACAATAGTACTCCATAGCTTGTTCAGTCATTTCCCCAGTTGACGGACATCCCCTTAATTTCTAATTCTTTGCCACTACAAAAAGAACTACTATGAATATTTTGGATCATGTGGGACTTTTCCCTTTTTTATGATTTCTTCTAAATATAGGCCTGGTATTGGTAGGCTAGGTCAAAGGCTAGATCATCTTAGTCAATCTGATAGGTGTGAGGTGGTACCTTATAGTTTTTTTAATTTACATTTCTCTAATCAGTATGATTTGGAACATTTTTTCATATGATTATATATGTATACATATATAGCTTTAATTTCTTCATTTCCTTTGACCATTTGGGGAATGACTTGTAACCTTTTAAGTTTGATAAATTAATAAGTTCTCTATATATTTTCGAAATGAGACCTTTAACAGAACCCCTAGCTGTGAAAATTGTTTCCCAGTTTTCCTTTTCATGGCAGCGTTGGTTTTATTAGTGCAAAAACCTTTTAATTTAATATAGTCAAAATCATCCATTTTGCAATTTATAATATACTCTTTTTCCTGTTTGGTCATAATTTCTCTTCTTTCCATAGATCTGACAGATAGCATATTTCTTGATCTATGAAATTGGTCTTATAGTATCGCTCTATATGTCTAAATCCTGTACCTATTTTGACTTTATTTTGAATGTGGTGTGAAATATAGGTCTATGCCTAGTTTTTCCTATACTATTTTCCAATTTTCCCCCAAATTTTTGTAAAATAGTGAGTTCTTATCCCAGAAACTGATGTCTTTGTGTTTGTCAAACCATAGATTACTATAGTTATTTGCTACTGTTTCTTTTGTATCTATCCTAATCCATTGATCCATTACTCTTATTTTTTTAACGAAGAGATTTTTATTCTTTTTTCATTATATATGTGTATATATATATATAAATATATACAAAAAATAAATATATATATAAATATATGTATATACACACATATACATGTGTGTATATATATAAAATTTGTTTTTCAATTACATTCGATGTAGTTTCTACCAACCATTTTCTTTTGCAAGGCTTTGAGTTTTACAATTTTTTCTCCCTCCTTCCCTTCCCTCCGCCCTCCCCCCAACAGAAGGCAATCTGATAAAGTCTTCATATTTGCATTCATGATATGCATCGATCAAAATTGAATGTGTTGTGAGAGTAGAAACAGCTCCAAAAGGAAGCAAGAAAACAGAGATAGCAAAATTACATAATTCATAAGACAACTTTAAAAATTGAAGATAATAAGCTTTGGTCTTTGTTTCAACTCCATAGTTCCTTCTTTGGATACAGATGCTATTCTCCATCTCAGATCCCCTAAAATTGTATCTGATCTTTGCACTGATGGAGTGGGCATGTCGATCATCACCCCATGTTGTTAGTGTGTATGAGTTCTTCTGGTTCTGCTCCCCTTGCTCAGCATCAGTTCATGCAAGTCTTTCCATGGTTTTCTGAAATCCTGTCCCTCATGATTTCTTACTGAACAATAGTTTTCCATCACAATTATGTACCAGAATTTGTTCAGCCATTTCCCAATTGATGGGCATCCCCTTGATTTCAATTCTTTGCCATTACAAACAGAGCTGCTATGAATATTTTTGTACATGTGGGATTTTTACACTTTCATCATCTCTTCAGGGTATAGACCCAGTAGTGGTATTGCTGGATCAAAGGGTATGCATATTTTTATTACTCTTTGGGTGTAATTCCAAATTACTCTCTAGAAAGGTTGGAAGAGTTCACAGTTCCACCAACAATATATTAGTGTCCCAGATTTCCCATATCTCTTCCAATATTGATCATTGTCCTTTTTGATCATATTGGCCAGTTTGAGAGGTGTGAGGTGGTACCTCAGCATTACTCTATTTCTTAACCAGTACCAGACAGTTTTGATGAATGCTGCTTTATAGTACAGTTTTAGATCTGGTAGAGCTAGTCTACCTTTCTTTACAGTTTTTTCATGAGTTCCTTGATATTCATGACCTTTTGTTGCTCATATGCTTTGTTTCTTTTTTGTTATTTTTGTCATATTTTGTTACTTTTTCCAGCTCAGTAAAATAGTTATTTGGTAGCTTGATTAATGTTTGTCCTTCATTCCCGAAGAAGACCGTGATATCAGGGAGATGATGTCATGACAAGCACTGAATTGGATTTGAGTGAAGGGAGTCTGTACTAAGTCCCCAACCTCACTTTCTTCTTCAGAGCCATTCTGGGCCCAGTGATCAGATAGCAATCAGGATGACTGGAGATGACTCTGGATGGGAGGCAGTCAGGGTGAAGTGACTTGCCCAAGGTCATCAAGCTAATAAGTGTCTGAGACTGCATTCAAACTCCTGTCTTCCTGACTCCAAAGCCAGTGCTCTATCTACTGCACCATCTAGCTGTGTGTGGTAGTTTGATTGGCATGGCTCTGAATGAGTAATTTAATTTGGGCAGAATTGTCATTTTTATTATATTAACTTTACCTAAATTGGAAGCATCCTTAAGAATGTAACCTCTTGCCATATGACCCAGGACATTTCAGTCAGCTTTTGTTTGAGCAGTGTTAAGATGGAATCCACACGGTGCTTTTCAAACCTCTTCTTCAGTAGAAGTTCTGTTAGAGAGGGATTGACTTCAACTTGAGGTAGACAGAGGTTTCAGTAGTGGTTGATGACAGTCTGTTGAGAATATCACAGAAGTGCTCAGTCCATCTCTCCAGGATCACATCCATATTACCAATCAATGCACCTCTATTGGTACTGAGAAGTTGAGGTACCTTTGGCTTAATAGCCTTCAGGGCATCATAAAAACCCTTTGGCCTATTACTGTCAGCTTAAAACTGAATTTCACCCATCTTACTGAGCCAAGAATCCTGCTTCTTGCTAAGTAAGCTTCGCTTGTACTTTCCTTTTGTAAAAAAAAATTAATTTTTCTTCCATTTTCATGCAGAATTTTCAGCATTCATTTTATGTAAGATTTTGAGTTCCACATTTTTCTGCCTCCATCCCTTTCCTCTCCCCTCCCCATGACAGTGGGAAATCATGTTTAGCATTTCTATATTAGTCATGGTGTGAAAGAAGAATCAGAACAAAAGGGGAAGAAACTATGAGAAAAAAAACAAAACAAATTTTTTAAAAGTGAAAATAGTATGCTTTAGTATGCATTCAGATTCTATAGTCTTTTCTCTGGAGATGGATGGTATTTTTTTTTTTTTAGGATTTTGCAAGGCAAATGGGGTTAAGTGGCTTGCCCAAGTCCACATGGCTAGGTAATTATTAAGTGTCTGAGACAGGGATTTGAACTCAGGTACTCCTGACTCCAGGGCCAGTGCTTTATCCACTGTGCCACCTAGCCGCCCCTGGATGGTATTTTCTATCTCGTCATTTAAAATTGTCTTTACTCATTGAACTGCTGAGAGGAGCTAAGCATATCACAGTTGATCATCGTGCAGTATTGCTGTTACTGTGTACAATGTACTCAGAATCAGTTCATGCAAGTCTTTTTAGGTTTTTCTGAAATCCACCCTTTCAGGATTTCTTATAAGAACACTAGTGTTCCATCATGTTCATATACCATAATTTGTTCAGCCATTCCCCAGTGGATGGGCATCCCCTCAATTTCCAGTTCTTTACCACTATCAAAAGAACTACTATAAATATATTTATACATGTGGGCCCTTTTTCCTGTCTTATGATCTCTTTGGGGTACAGAACTAGTAATGGTATTGCTGGGTCAAAGAGTATATACAGTTTTATTGTTCTCCAGAAAGGCTGGATCAATTTGCAACTCCATCAACAAGTACTTAGCTATCTCAGTTTTCCACATCCTCTCCAACAGTGATCATTTTCCTTTTTTTGTCATTTTAATCAATCTGATAGGTGTGAGGTATTACCTCAGAGTTGTCTTAATTTGCATTTCTCTAATCAATAATGATTTGTAGCATTTTTTCACATAGCTATAGTTTTAATTTCTTCATCTGAAAACTGCCTATTCATATCCTTTGAACACTTATCAGTTGGAGAATGACTTCTAAATTTGACTTAGTTCTCTACATATTTTAGAAATAAGTCCTTGGGGGCAGAGCCAAGATGGCAACAAGAGAGGATCCTTTCTTAGGTGCTCTCTCATAAAACTTATAAACTAAGGACTCTAGCTAAATTTTCGAGAGATAGAACCCACAGAGGGACCCAGTGAAGCAGTTCTCCTACTCAAGGTAACCTGGAAAAGAGCAGAAAGGCTCTGCTCCCCTGGGTTGTGGGGCAGCCTGCCAGAGGGGTGGCCCACCAGAGTGAAAGAACTTCAGCCTCCCGGAGGCAGCCCCAGAGTGCTGGGAGCCGGAGCTCACAGCAGCGGGGGAGTTTCCTGACCGGTGCCCCATGGAGCACTGGGCACAACTTGGGGGAACATCGGTGGGGGGGGGGGGGAAACCTCTGCTAGAGCAAGTGCATGAAGCCCCAGCCCTCAGGGCAGACATCCAGCAGTGTGGCCCAGGCAGCCCATATCCAGGAAACAGAAGCACCAGTTGGAGCCAGTAAGCAGGAGCCCCCAGGGCATGAGCTGAGCCTAGGGAGGACAGTGAAGAAAGAGACTTCCCAGTTCTTTCCTCTGTCCCTGGAACAGGCCTCTGGGGCTCTGACCACATTCAGATCCTGATCACAGTCTAGGCCCCTCCATAGAACAGCAGGGCCCTTCCCCACCTCAGCCCCATGGCAGAGGGGGGCACTTATGGTCATTCATAGACCAGGAGGGAGGACACACACTGAGATACTTGTGGGAGTGTCCCAAAAGCTCAGGAAGCACCCCAAAACCAGGCTCAGGCTGGGAAAATGAGTAAACAGAGAAAAAAGAGGAATGCCATTGAGAAATATTTTGCCTATGAGCCCAAGAAGGATAAAAACACTCAGTCTGAAGATGAGGAAGCATAAACTCCTGCATCTAAAGACTCCAAGAAAAACAGAAATTGGACTCAGGCTATGACAGAGCTCAAAAAAGACTTTGAAAATCAAATGAGGGAGATAGAAGTGAGAGATGCAGGAAAAACATGAAAATGAAGTCAGCAGCTTAGTCAAGGAAATCCAAAAAAATGCTGAAGAAAATAACATGCTAAAAACCAGCTTAGATCAAATGGATAAATCAGTTCAAAAAATTATTGAGGAGAAGAATGCTTTAAAAAGCAGAATTGGCCAGATGGAAAAAGAGATAAGAAAGCTCTCTGAGGAAAACAAATCCTTCAGACAAAGAATAAAACTCAGGGAGATTGCTGAATTTACGAGAAATCAGGACTCAATACTTCAAAACCAAACGAATGAAAAATTAGAAGAAAATGTGAAACATCTCATTGAAAAAAACAACTAATATGGAAAACAGATTTGGGAAAGATAATTTAAAAATTATTGGAATACCTGAAAGTCATGATCAGGAAAAGATCTTTGACATCATTTTCAAAGAATTATTAGAGGAAAATTGCCCTGATATCCTAGAAGCAGAGGGCAAAATAGAAATGGAGAAGATCCACCAATCTCCCTGAGAAAGAGATCCAAAAAAAACCACCCCCAGGAATATTATAGTCAAGTTCCAGAACTCCCAAGTCAAGGAGAGAATATTACAAGCAGCCAGAAAGACACAATTCAAATATCGTGGAGCTGCAGTCAGGATCACACAGGACTTAGCAGCAACTACATTAAGAGCTTGGAATATAATATACCGGAAGGCAAAAGAGCTTGGAATGCAATGGAGAATCAACTACCCAGCAAAACTGAATGTCCTCTTCCAGGAAAAAGATGGACTTTCAATGAACCAGGGGAATTTCAAATGTTCCTGTTGGAATGGCCAGAGCTGAACAGAAGTTTGATCTTCAAATACAGGACTCAGGTGAAGCATAGAGAGTGGAGGAGAAGGGGAAAATATGAGGGACTTAATGATGATGAACTGCATGTATTCCTGTATAGAAAAATGACACTGATAATACTCATATGAACCTTCTCAATTAACAGAGCAGGTAGAAGGAGCTTTTATAGATGAAGCACAGGAGAAAGCTGAATTTGAAGATAAAATATGGTGTAAAATGGAGTCAACAGAAAAAAGGGAAATATAATGGGAGAAAGAAAAAGGAGAGGGGGAATAGGCCAAGATATTTCATATAACAAGATTGTTCTTTATTACAATGAACTATTGCAATGATATGGAAGGGGGGAAGGCAAGGGGTAATGAGGGAATCTTTGCTATCATCAGAGGTGGCTAGGAGAGGAAACAGCATATATACTGAATGGGGTATAGACATCTGGAGTAAGGAGGAGAGAAGAGGGGACAGGGGGAAGGGGTGGGGATGTGAATGATGGAGGAGAGGATGGACCAGGGGGAAGAGTGGTCAGATATAACACATTTTCTTTTTTACTTCTTGTGAGGAGCTGGGATTGGATGACCTGTCTGGGATTATAGGGCCAGGTATATGCTGGGCCTAAGGGGTAGTATGGGGGCTCAGGGCCTCTTGGCTCCAGGGCCAGGGATCTGTCTGCTGCACCACTCAGCTACCCTACAGCAGAGTCAGAGTGAAAGGAGAGAGAAAATATAGTACATGGAAGTGGAGCAATACGAAATGAGGGAGCTGTGATCAGCAATGGCAACATTGGAAAAATATAGAAGTAACTTTTGTGATGGACTTATAAAGAATGTGATTCACCTGCGACAGAGTTGTTGGTGTTAGAACACAGACTGAAGCACATTTATTATTATTATTATTATTATTATTATTATTATTATTATTATTATTATTATTTTGGGGGGTTGCAGGGCAAATGGGGCTGGGTGGCCTGCCTGGGGCTGCATAGCAGGGTGATCGTTGGGTGTCTGAGGTCGGATTTGGACCCAGGTACTCCTGGCTCAAGGGCCTGTGCTCTGTTTGCTACCCGGCCACCCCTACTATTATTACTATTTTATTTTATTTTGGGTCTTTTTTTTCTTTCTTTGATTTTTGCAGGGCAGTGGGGTTGGGGTGGCTTGCATGTCATACAGCTGGGTGATTGTTGGGTGTACAGGGCTGGATTTGGGCTCTGGTGCTCCTGGCTCCAGGGCTGGTGCTCTGTCCACTGTGCCACCTGGCCATACCTACAATTATTACTATTATTTTTTAATTTTAATTTTATTTTTTTTCTCTTTCCTTTACTTTATTGCTCAAGTGATTTTTTTTGGGGGGAGGGGGTATTTTGTTTACTCTTTTTTTTTAAGTTTTTGCAAGGCAGTGGGGTTAAGTGCCTTGCCCAAGGCCATACAGCTAAGTAATTATTAAGTGTCTGAAGTCAGATTTGAACTCAGGTACTCCTGACTCCAAGGCCGGTGCTCTATCCACTGTGCCATCTAGCCACCCCTTTACTTTTAAACAAGAGTATTTTATTAATGTATAAAAAAATTTGTACAAAATGAGAATAAATAAATATTAAATTAAAAAAGAAGTAAGTCCTTTATCAGAAATACTAGCTGTAAAAATTATTCCCCAGATTTCTGCATTTCTTTTTATCTTGGTGGCATAGGGGTTTTTTGTGTATAACCTTTTTGATTTAATATAACTTATATTATGCATTTTGCATTTTATAATGATCTTTATCTCATTTGTTTTTAAATATCTCCCCTCTCCATAGATCTGACAGATAAACTACTCCTTGTTCTCCTAATTCACTTATGGTATTACCCTTTATGTCTAAACCCTGTCCCCATTTTGACTTTGTCTTAATATAGTATATGAGATGTTAGTCTATGCTTAGCTTCTGCCATATTATTTTCCAGTTTTCCCAGCAGTTTTTTCCAATAGTGATTTCTCATCTCAAAACCTGGAGTGTTAGGGTTTATCAAACAGTAAATTACTATGGTTGTTTACTGCTATTTCTTTTGTATCCAATCTATTTCCTTGATCCACCATTCTTATTTCTTAACTAGTACCAAATAGCTTTGATAATTGCCGCTTTATAACATAGTTTTACATGTTACAATTAGGCCATCTTCCTTCACATTTTTTTTCTCATTAATTTCCTAGATAGTTTTGATCTTTTCTTCCTCTGGATGAATTTTGTAATTACTTTTTCTAGCTCTATAAAATAATGTTTTGGTAATTTGGTATAACATTAAATAAATAATCGAATTTAGGTAGAATTTTCATTTTTATTATATTAACTAGGCCAACCCATAAGCAATTGATGGTTTTCTAGATCTGACTTCAGTTTGTGGGAAAAAATATTTTGTAATTGTGTTCATATAGTTTTTGAATTTGTCTTTGCAGGTAGACTCCCAAGTATTTTTGTGCGGTCTATGGTTACTTTAAATGGGATTTCTTTGTTTCTTGCTGTTGAGTTTTGTTGGTAATATGTAGAAGTGTTGATGATTTATGTTTGTTTATTTTATTTCTTGCAACCTTTCTAAAGTTATTGTTTCATTGGTTTTCCAGGATTCTCTAAGTATACCATCATATCATCTGTAGAGTGACAGTTTTGTTTCCTCACTGCCTTTTCTAATTCTTTCAATTTCTTTTTCTTCTCTTATTGCTGCAGCTAACATTTCTAACACAATATTGAATAGTAGTGGTGATAAGGGGCATCCTTGTTTCACCCTGATCTTATTGGAGATACTTGGAACTCATCCCCATAGCATATAATATGATGATTTTAGATAGAAGCCACTTATCATTTTAGGAAACACTTCATTTATTCCTATGTTCTCCACTGTTTTTAATAGGAAAGGGTGCTGTATTTTATGAAAAGCTTTTTCAACATTTATTGAGATAATCATATAATTTATATTGGTTTTGTTATTGATATTATCAGTTATGCTGATTGATTTTTCTAATATTGAAACATCCCTGCATTCCTGGTTGCTTTGCTAATATTTTATTTAAAATGTTTGCATCAATATATTTTTCTTGGTTTATATATCAGCATTATATTGGTGTCATTAAAGGAACTTGGCAGAACTCCTTCACCTATTGTTTGAAATCATTTATATAGGATTGGAATTCATTGTTCTTTAAATGTTTGGTAAAAATTCACTTGTTAATCTGGCTCATTAAATTTCTTTTTCTGAAATGAGTTATTTAAATATTTTATTTCCTCTTGCTGTTAATCTGGGCAATTTAATTTTTGTACATTTTTTTATTTTTTGAAAGACAGTGGAGTTAAGTGACTTGCCCAAGGTCACATAACTAAGTATTAAGTGTCTAAGATCAAATTTGAACTCAAGTCCTCCGTAGTGCTTTATCCACTGCACTACCTAGCTTCCCCTATTTTTGTACATTTTCATACATTTCACTTAGATTGGCATACCACTGGGAAAAATAGCTCCGAATTATCACTTTTATTTCCTCATTGGTGGTGAATTCACTCTTTTCATTTTTATTCTAGTAATTTCTTCTTTCTCCTTTATTTTTCAAATTATCTATTTTATTTTTTTTATAAAGTATTCCTAATTTGGTATTTAGCTGGGGATTTTTAATTTTTTTTCTTGAATTTTTTAGTTGCATGCCCAATTCATTGATCTCCTTCTCTATTTTAGTCATGTATTTAGAGATATAAATTTTCCCCAATAACTGCTTTGACTGCATCTCACAAATTTTGGTATTTTGTCTCATTGTCATTGCCTTGGATGAAATTATTATTACTTTGTTTTGTTGTTTGTTCGACTCATTCTTTAAAATTAGGTCATTTAGTTTCTAATTAATTTTTATTTCCTTTGCATGATGAATTGGGTTTTTGTGCATAACCTTTTTCATTTAATATAGTATATATTATGCATTTTGCATTTTATAATGTTCTCTATTTTGTTTGTTCATAAATATCTCCCCTCTCCATAGATCTAACAGATAAACTACTCCTTGTTCTCTTAATTTGCTTAAGGTATTACATATACTTTTATTACATCATGATCTGAAAAGGATGCATTTAATACTTCTGCCTTTCTACATTTGATGGTGCAGTTTTTAGGCTCTAATGGAAGTTCAGGTTTCTTGTGTAGGGGACGTCTACTGCTGAAAAAAATATTTATTCCCTTTTATCCCCATTCAGTTTTCTATAGAGGTCTACAATATCTGACTTTTCTAAAATTCTATTCACCTCCTTAACTTCTTTCTTGTTTATTTTGTAGTTAGATTTATCTAATTCTAAGAGAGGAAGACCCCGCTAGAATTGTTTTACTGTCTATGTCTTCTGGGAAAGGAACTGGATACCTCATTTAACTAACTTATCCTCTAAGAATAGGGATACTATATCACTTGGTACATATATGTTTAGTATTGGTATTAACTTTTGGGAAGATGTAGTTTCTACGTGTATCTCTTTACTATGTGTATCTTTATACTATGTATCTTTATACTATATGTATCTCAAATGTAATAGTGTAGGATTCTGTATCTTAATTCACTCTACTCTTGACTTCCATTTTTATGGGAGAGCTCAAACCATTTACATTCAGAGTTATGGCTACTAATTCTCCATCCTATTTCTCTCTTCCCCCAGTTTGTACTTTTCTCTCTCCTTCCCCCATCTCTCCTCACCAGTGTTTTGCTTCTGACCACCAATTTCTTGGCCCTCACTTCTATCAGCTCCCTCTCCCTTTTCTTCCCCCTTTCCCTTCTGCCTTTCCTCCTCTCTCTTGTCTTTTCTTTTTCCTTTCCTCTTTAATTCCCCGTAGGGTTAGATAAATTTCTAAACCCAACTGAATGCATGTTATTTCATCTTTGAGTCAAGTCCGATGAGATTTGCCCTATTCTTTCTCCCCTTTTCCTTTTTTTACCAGCACAATACTTTTATATGCCTTCAATTTTTTTTCCATCAAAATCAACTTATGCCCACACCCTCTGGATAAGTATACTCCTTCTAATAGTATCATTTTCTCATACAGAGTTGTAAATAGTTTAATCTTATTGAATAACATTTTTTCCTTTCCTCTTTACCTTTTTGATGCATCTCTGAGTCTTAAATTTGAGGAATGAATTTTCTGTTCAGCTCTGGTGTTTTTCTTCTATTTCATTCAATGTCCATCTTTTTTCCTGAAAGAGTTTACAAAATGCAGGGTACTTGATTCTTGATTGTAATCCAAGCTCCTTTGCTCTCCAGAGTATCTTATACCAGGTCCTCTGATCCTTTAATATCAAAGTTGCCAAGTCCAGTATAACCCTGACTGAGACTCTTTGGTATTTGAATCATTTTTTCTAGCAGCCTGCAGTATTTTTTTCTTGACCTGATAATTCTGGACTTTGGCTACAATATTCCTTGGCATTTTCATTTTGGAATCTCTTTTAGGGGGTGTTTGGTGGATTCTTTTATTGACTAGTTTATTCTTGGGTTCTAGAATATCAGGGTAGTTTTCTTTGATAATTTCTTTTTTTTTTTTTGATCATGACTTTTTTGAGGGAATTCAGTGTTGTCTTCATAGAGATGGATAAACTATCCTGCTGGTATATCCAGAGTTCTTGGTTTTTATTCAGTAGCTTCTGAATATTTCCATCATTTTCATTCCACTTGATGGTTCCAAGTGTTCTGACCCAAATGAGTAAATGCAGTGCTGTTCTCCAACTTCCCATCCTTTTCTGCTTTACTGCTGCCAGTTGTGCTCTAATCTAAACACTAGGTTACAAAGGGTCACTGCCCTCTGGCAGCTTATAGTCTAATGGGAAAGGCGATGCCTAAAAAGAAGTTGAAGGAGCAAGATTAAAATCCCAGGTCCCAGGTAGAGAATGAGTGGAGCATCCTGCAAAAAGATGAGATTCTAGGGTTCATGAAACCCATGAGGCTAGCCAGCTGGGAGAGGAGTAGCGACTCCCCAAGCGCCCTCCTTCAATGGTGGAGGATCAGGGAGATCTCCAGTGTCCAACCCACTTTCTGTAGTGGGGGAGGGGGGCTGATTAAGTCCTCATGCAGAAGGGGTGACATATGGGTCTGCTAGTAGGCACTTTCCCATGTGGGTCGCATTGTACACATTTCCCCTATCTCATGGTGGGTACTTTTCTATGAGTCTCATACCACATTTTCAGTAGTATCCAGGGCTTACAAATCTGTAGCCCATTCCATGCAGAATGTCACGCTTGATGATGAGAAAAGGAAAACTGCATGAACAAGGAGAAAGAATAACTCTTGATTCTGTCTGCATTGTCTTTCTTTGCCTGCTAGGTCACAGGGAGCTCAAAGGTCTCTCTGCAGACTCATGACTCCTGCTTACCTTTTGGGAACTGAGGGCTGCCTAGTCAGGATGTCCAATTTGCTTGTGGTGATGATTTTGATCTAGTAGAGGGATGGGAGCAGGAGTTGGGGGGGGCAGAGGAGGACAGGAGAAGCCACACAGTGCTCACTGTGGACTTTAGGTTGAATGTGCTCTTCTCCATCTTGGCATGGGGCACAAGTTGGTTCTTAGAGAGCAGGGAGGCTGTGGAACAGCTACTGACTCACCTGGAAGGAGAAGGAGATAGAGCCAGGTGGAAAACTGAAGCTCTTTTGTTTTCAAGGAGAGTGGCAAAGAATGGTCTGATATCCTCAGCAGTTGGGTGACACAGAGTAGGCACATTGTTTGCATGCTGGCTTGGGGGTACCCAGGACAGAACCTTGGGGGATACCATCACACAAGGGATGATCCAGTGGAGGAGTGGAGGAGATAAGTGGAAGGACCAAGAGACAGCAATAGGATAAAAATCCAGGAGCAGGAGAGGAGGGTGGTTGATGGGGGGGGTGGGTCAGGAAGGATGAAGACTGAGGAAGCAGCTTGGAGAGGCAGCTCAATGCCTAGTGGACTCTGGGTCTGAAGTCAGGAAGACTTGAGTTCAATCCTGAGTGACCTTGGACAAATCATTTAACCTCTGCCTGCCTCAGTTTCCTTAAATGTAAAATGGAGGTCATTATAGCCTATACCTCCCAAGGTAGTTGTGAGGATCCAATGGGATCATAAGTATAAAAAGTGCTTAATACAGGACTGGCACCTAGTAGGCATCTTCCTTTCTCTCTCCTGCCTTGGAGAGAGGCAGTTTCAGTCTAGAGGTGTGAAAGTTCTCATTTATAGAAGTGAACTCCCTTTGATTGTTTTTTGAATGTTATTTTATTTTTCCAATTACACAAGGGTGGTTTTCAACATTCATCCTTTTGTAAACTTTTGAGTTATACATTTTTCTGTCTCCCTCCTTTTCCAGCCCCCCCCACCATGACAGTGAATAAGCTGATATAAGCTATCATGTCTATTATGTATAACCTATTTCTATATTAGTCATGTGGGCTTTCTGTTTGGAATTCAGGTCTCTATCTCCATACAGTGACTCTTAGCTCCCTCTCCTGGGGGTGGGTCTGCCAGGCCCCAGGGAAACAAGGGGTAAGCATCACCTTGGTGTCAGGCTGATTTTGGTCAGCATTTCCAGTGACTGCTTTAATATTTGGTAAATAGATTTCCTTTTGACCCTATGTGTGTGCACAAGCCATGTTGGAAAAGGAAGTGTCTTGAACTTGGGTCAGTCTGGGAGATTCTCCTCCCCAGCCTGAGAAATCTGGAAGGCTGGAGGTCTTTGGAGTGGTTGCTGGACCCAGGCCCTGGCACCCCAGGCTGGGGTCCCATGGGGGCCTCTCATCCTCTCCAGAGCCTCACTTTCTCCCTGCAGCCTTGGATCCTTTTTTGAGGTATCCTCAATGGGCCAGCCCACTTCCTGGTCTCCTGACTTGTTGCCCACATCAGTGACATCAGCCCCAGTCACGAGGCTCTCGTTATGAATTGATGCTTATTGTGAAGGGTGCTTATTGTGAGGCAGGACCTTGGGCTGGGACGGTCCTCAGCCTGGGTAGGCCTGGAGCCCCACAAGAAAGGTTCCTATAATATGTTTCCAAAAGGTGACCCCAGGGAGGCCTTGTTTGTCCTGCCAAGGGCCCTGCCTGTAGAGGGGAGAGGGTCCCCTTCCTTCAGCAGGTACAGGGCCTGAAGGGCACCTACCTCCAGGTAGATCAGGGCAGCCTTAGGAGGGCCAGGCCCCAGGGAGAGGCCTCCTCCTAAATGCTGCCATGGGGGTGTAGTTCTGCCTCTAAGGTACTTGGGGTCTTTGAGAGAGGGAGGGAAGGAAGGAGGGAGGGAGGAAGGAAGGAGACCCAGAAGCATTTATGAAGTTCTCATGGTATGCCATACCTCACTTAACTCATCCAAAGCCTGTGAGGCAGCTGCTGTTATTATCCCTAGCTTATAGGGCCTGCTAGTTCCGCATTCGCTGCTCCCCATGCTGGGGTTCCCGGGTTTTCTCTTTAGACTTACTCTCTTGTAGAAGTTTCCCAAGAGTCCACATCCAGTTTGCTGGGCTGTCATTTATAGGCTCTGTTCTCTTCCCCTTTTTTGGACAGTTGGTCTAAAGCTTTGGAATGTCACCTTATGTTTCAGCATATATGACTGTCTTAGCTGCTTGGGGAGGGTCACCCTGACCAAGGTGGCCCTTGGTCTGGGCTAGATGCTGTCTGTGCCGAAGATCAGCCTGGTGAATGTGCCCTGCCATTTCAGCTCATTCCTCCTCAGAGAAACAAGAAGGAGAGAAGAGGTAGGGCTGGGGTTTTCGGTTTTGGTTCCAACAGCTTCATCAAGGTCAAAGTCTGTACTTTTAAAGACCCAGCCCCTGCCCTTGAGGAGGCCCCATCCAGCCATAGCACTGGCTCATCTTCCTCATCTGTAAAATGGAACTTGTGACTGCCATGTTCCATTTGAGCACAAAAACTGTGTTCTTCCTGGGACTCTGTCTTCAGTAGCTCCTACAGACTCCAGCCTTGCTCTTCTCCCAGACATGCACTAGCCTGAAGGACCAAAGTCTAGGCAGAAGGGCAGTGCATGGGGGTGGGGCAGTGATTTGTCTGGTCTCTGTCTCTCTGCCACTGTCATCCTGGCTTTGAGGAGGAAACCTCAGTGGTCAGTGGAGCAGGACACTCAGATTAGGGTTTGGCAGGCAATGCTTTGGTGCTCACTCACGGTCGGCTTCGAGATGGTGGTAAGGCTGGCCACCCTCAGAATGAAACAGGAAACACAAACCCAGTGGTTCTGCCTTGTCTGGGCCTGGGAGCAGGGGGAGGCATCCTTGTTTCACCCGCAGTTGCCGCATTGTCTCTTCTTCATGGTGGCCTTTGGAGTGACTTGCATGTCCTGAGGAAAGGCCATTCAGAAAGAAAACTGAGCAGTTGTTTCAAGAGCATGTTTGGCTCTGGGGTTGGCTTTTCTTTCTTCTAAGAGGCTCAGGCCTGGAGCTGATGAGGATTCAGAGGTGTCCTTCTCTTGTCTGCAGCCCCTGGAGGTGGACACCTTCTTGGCCTTCTGAATGTGCAGTTGAGCAAAGAATTGAGAAATGTGGGTCATGCAGCATGAAGATATATGGAAAGGAAGCCTGGTCCCTCTCCGAGGTCCCCAGCCCCCGTCAGACTAGTGGCAAGCCCTTGCAAATGCTTTCTAGAATGCAGGTGGTGGACTCAGTCTGGGCCAGAAATGGAAAGAGATTGGTGTCCTGCTCAGGCTGGCTTTCTTGCCCTCAACCTGCTTCCATTGGACTCAGTCACATTTAGCCCTCCATCAGTCAGTGCTTCTCTCTGGAACAGTTCCTCCCGGTGACTTGTGTTCTTGGCCAGATGGCTGAAGCCAATCCAGGGAAGCTAAGTGAGAACTTGCTGGGAGCTGGTCAGAGATTTGGGATGTGGCCGACTCTCATTGTGCCCATGAAGGAGCAGAGGGGAGCAGACATCCACCTAAGAGCTGGGGCTAGGGGAACGGATGTCCCTCTGAGAGCTGAGCAGAGGGAGCAGACTGACCCACAAAACCCTCTGAGTCGGGGAGGGGAGGGCTGCTTCAACGGAGGCTCATTGCTTTGAGCCCTGCTGGCTCTGGTGGGGTTCTGGGACCCAAAGAACTCAGCCAGAAGTCTTATCATTAAAGTTCACAACCATTTGTCATTTAGAGCAGCAAAACTGGATCAGTCAAACCCTTCCAGGGTGGATGAAATGGGTTGTGACTGTTCTTCAAAGAATCCTGGACAAGTGTTGTAGTTTTCTTCCTCCTAATTGATGACTATGACTGGTTCAGTTTGGACAATAAAAAGGTGCCAGCCACAGCCTAGTCAGACAGATGGAATCAACCCAGAATCAGGAAAAGACAATTCACATCGCTTCAGCATCACTTGTTCAAAGTGGTGGTGGTGGTGGGGAGAGCAGGTGAAACCAAGGATCTTGCTGCCCAGGAGCATTCTGTGAGAGTTCAACAAGTTGCTGAGATGACTTCAGCGCTTCAGCAGTGGGGAGGAGGGTGTCTGGGCCAGATGAATCTCCAAGGGTGCAACAGGGAGACCATGCCAAGGGTCGCATACTCCTCTCCTTTTCTGGCTTGTTGACTGACTGACCAATTGCCTGACCAATCCCCACCTGCAAAACAGCTTTGTGAGTATTGTCTGGGTGAGGAGGGATTGTTTAGTTCTCTAGACTTGTATCCCCAGAACACAGTAGACACTCAGTAAATGCTCATTGATTGATTTAAAACAGCATGAAGCTGTGGGGGCAGAAGTGTGTGTGTATAAAGCTTTGCCCAGCTGTATGACTCTGGGCAAGTCATTTATTCCTCTTGGCTGCAATTCCTGACAACAGTAACCTCCCTGGACCCTAAAGCATTGCAGAAACATGGGCCATTATTTATTGTGGCCATGGCTAAAGCTGAACTGGAGCAGAGGTGGTCTTCCCTCCAAGACATTCCTCCTCACACATCCACACTTACTGAGTTTCTGACATTGTGATCAGCCTGCAAAAGAAAAACCCTCTCTGCCCTCAGGGAGCTTCCATCCTAAAGCCCTTGGAGAAGTGCAGGCCATGACTGGGGCCCAAAGGAGGCCGAATCTCAGAGGAAAACAGAGGTGGGGATCAGAGATGGTCTGAGGGCAGTGAGCAGTGCCTGCCAGGAGGCTTGGAGCCGGGCCAGCCGGGAATCCCCTTGTCATAGGTGGGCTGCAGAAAATGGAAGCAGATCAGACCAGGTGAGCCCTAGAGAATGTCTCCAGGTTAGAAAGCCAGTGGCCCACTCACCTGAAAAGATCCCTTCCTTTTCAGTAAAACTCCCCAGGGAGCAAGGACCTACCTTAGTCTTCTGAGAAAACAGGAAATAGAGCCAGTCACTGAAGGAGGAGTAACTTGGAAGTAAACCTAAGGCCTGTACATATAAGCAGCCAAAGCTTCCCTTTAAGCTTGTCTCAGGTCAGTCAGATGCCAGCAGGTGGGGCCTCCAGTCCACCCTGTCATGGAGATTGCTGTTGGCAGTCATCCCCATGTCAATGAGTCCATAGCCAGACCTGGATCAGGCTGCATAACGGGGGGTGGTGGAGGCATAAAGCATGTCCCTAAAAGACCCCACAAGCATCCTCCAGCCCTGATGGCCTATGATACCTCTTAGCTGATCTCATGTCTTTCGGGAAGTTGGCAGCATCACTTGCTTAATAGATCAAGCCTTCGTTCCTTGGCCACAGTGCTTCAGGGAAGCCAGCCAGTGGAGTCAGCCTTCCAGAAAAATTCCCTAGCATCTCTGGAGGGTCGACGCCTGCTCTCCACCCTATTTCTTATGAGCTCAGGGAAGGAAGGGTTAAGATTTAGTTTTAACTTGTTTGCCCAGGGAGTGTGGTGGTTTAGGGGTAGGTGAAATAGTAGTTTTCTTTTTAAGTTTTCTCCTGGGGGGTGGGTATAAAGGAAGATGGGTTCCAATGGCAGCAAGACCCCTCTGATAGATTTTTTTTTTTTTTTAGGTTTTTGCAAGGCAAATGGGGTCAAGTGGCTTACCCAAGGCCACACAGCTAGGTAATTATTAAGTGTCTGAGGCCGGATTTGAACTCAGGTACTCCTAATTTCAGGGCTGGTGCTCTATCCACTGTGCCACCTAGCTGCCCCTCTGATAGATTTTTGATAGCGCAGCACCAAGTTATGGGAATGACAAACAAATACTATTGAGTTATGTAACATCTCACATGAATCTACAAATGATTCAGCTAATGGTTTGTTTGGGTTGATTCAGCTCATTTCTTTGTTTCAAAATTAAGGCTATCAATCTGTCTTTGTCTTATTGTTTGGGTTTTTCCCCAAAAAGTTTTGTCTTGTGTTTAGTCATTGTCGATTCTGTTATCCTGAATGATTTCTGAAGGGAAGAATGCAGGCAGGGATGATTGCCTGAATTGTCATGAAGCCATGAGTGCTGTCTGAGAATTGCTGCAGGGGGGTGTCTTTGCTCAGGAAAAAGTGAAGGCTGACTGAAGCATGACCCAGGTTGGAGCCTCTTGACTCAGTTTCCCCATTATGCTATATCCGTTCTGAAGAAGATATTTACCCACCTAGTTAATCCTGAGTCTTTCTCTACCCTGATGCTGTATGATAGACTGTTGTGAGTCATGATTGGAATCAAGGAGACCCTGTGTGGGTCGATGTCAGATGAGCACGTGCCCTTGAGGGGACCATGCTTGGCATTGTTGTAACTATGTACCTCCTTTTCCTTTTCCTAGCAAATGTCTATAAACAGGGCTGAGTGGTAGATTTCCAGTCTAATATTGAATCTGTTCATTAATAGAATGATACTGGAACATCTCTGAGTTAAGTTTTATCATTTAAATCCATGTTTGTGATCATATTATAATATAGGAATAATCTCCTCCTAAAGGAGAAATTAGACAAGTAATAAAAATGGAAGGTATGAGTTTTCTAATTAAACAGAGAGGTAAGTTTTGAGAGAGCAACAAGAACCATACACATATTTGTAGATAATAAATGAGACTGGCTACCAAATGTATCTGGCATGGAAATTCAGGCTTGCTTTATATCATTAGTAATGCTTGCCAAATTGGCTTAATACTATTATTTATAAAATTCTACTGGTAATTGTAAAGAAAATGAATTATTTTCCTATTTTAAAAGTATTTGGTCATTTACTAGCAGATTTTGTCAGAATTATCTGGGAAGCTCTCCAGCAATGATGATGATGATGATGATGTTGTCCTTTGTTCTTGAAGAAGGCCATGGCATGAGGGAGGTGATGCTATGAGAAGCACATGAATTGGATTTGAGTGAAGGGAGGCTGTGCTAAATCCCCAGCCTCACTTTCTCCTCCAGAACCATCAGGGTCCAATGGCCAGATAGGAATCAGGATAACTGGAGATGTCTCTGGCTGTGAGGCAGTCAGGGTGAAGGGATTTGCTTGCCCAAGGTCACACAACTAGTAAGTATTAAGAGTCTGAGGCCAGATTCAAACTCAGCTTCTCCTAACTTCAAGGTCAATGCTCTATCTACTACATTATCTAGCTGGTAGTTAATTGTGGGAACTGACTGAACCATACTGACTCCCCTCTTGTGACTGTTCTGAAGCCAACTCAGTTCCCTTTCTGTTTAATTATGAGTCCAAGGTCTGTTTTGTAAGAAAACCTTATTATGGGAATTTTCTGCATGTTTGACCCCGGTTCTGTGTGATTGGGATGCTGGACCCTCTCCCTGGGCTTAAAGACCCTTAACTAAGGACCTTGGTGTTGCTGACCAGAAACCTGCTCAGATCTGAGGATTAGTGCTAGGAGTTTTCTCACAGTTCTGTATCTCAAGCAAGTCCACATGACCTACCTGACTGGCCCCATATAGGTCACTCATTAATTCCATGATCCTTTGATTGTTCACAGAGACTTGGGAGCAGAGGGGCAACCTTGTCTGGTTTCAGGAAGTTATACCTGTTTCACTCTCCCCCTTCTAAGTCCCTAATCTTTCTTTCAATTAGAAGTCAGATCACCCAATGTGGTATCTTGGTTAATTGTTTTTCTTTTCGTCAGTCGGTCTTAGAAATTCTGTGATGCTCCATATTCCAACTTGTTGGCCAGTGGGCATGTGTTGTTTAATATACCTATATGTTTGGATGGTCAAACCTTGGTTTCTTCAGTCACTTGTCTTTCGCTCGCCACATGATGAAGCATTGATTCTTTTCTAACTGACCCTCATGTTCCTCACCATGGCTCTTACAAACCTCCTCTCAAAAACCAGATTTGCTGCAGCCTGAGAAAAGTCAATTCACCCATTGGGAACTCAGTCATTTTTCTGTTTCCTCACCTTAGAATTCAGTTTGGAAAGAAGAAGCAGCCCTGCCCACCAACCACCTTCCAGATCCCATCCCTGTCCTTTCCATTTGGACCCTGCCTGATCCTCCCTTTCTTTGTCCACGGTTCTTTCCCTTCAAATGCATCCAGCTCTACCCCATCTGGCTTCCTCCATCTCCTCTCCCATTCATAGACCCTTCCCAGAAGAAGGTCTTCTCTGTTGTGTGCCTCCACTACCTCTCTCCCCATTTTCCCCTAGCTAGACCCTCCACAGTTTGACTTTGTCACTGCACTTCCACTGTCTTCTCTCAAGTCCCCAGGGGCCTTTTCTAGGTCCATCTTTGGACACTCATCTCTTTTCCTTTCCCAGTACAGCCAGCCACCCATCTGACCCTGGGTATCCTGGTTCCTCTTGGTGACACGCCCTACTCCCATTTCTCATCTTTTTGGAGACCATGCCCAGATCTGAGTCTTCTGGGTCTTTTCCCCAGACTCCCTCCAGTGCTTCCCTCTCCCCCAACCCTGCCCCACCTCCTGACTTTTCTTTTTCTGCTGCTGGCTCCATTTTGTTCTGTCATTCAGGAAAATTAATGTATTACTGCTGATGAATAGTAATCTCTCCTGGTGCCAGTCACTGGGGATAAGGATAGAACTTTAGTGAGCCAACATCTGGCTCTTGGTAAGTGTCTTCTGCAAAGGGAAGTAGAAGCAGACGAAGGAAGGAGTGATCTCAGAAGAGAGAGGGCTTCTCACTGGACAGAGATCAGGAAAGGCCTCTTACAGAAGCTGCTGCTGGTATGAGGCAGAAATGAGGAAGTCCAGGGACAACCTGGAGATGGAGTGCCAGTTTGGGGAAATCAGGGACAATCCTCCAGGGGAACAGTGCAGTCGGTCTGGTGCTTCATCCACGATGGGCCTGGAGAAAGGTTCTGTGGGGGGAGGGCTTCCCTTGGCCAATACCCTGGGTCAGAGGGCACTTCCTAACAGTCCTGAGGAGCAGGCTTAGGGCAGGGACAAAAGGAGAGTTGAGTTCTGTTTTGAACCCCTACTCATCTCTCCAGATCTCTGTGCCAGGGACTCCCTGTATCTGTTGCCTGTTGCACTGGGGATCCCTGGGATTCAACCTCCAGGTCATTGTGACTCTCCTCAGCTCCCCCTTGTCTGCAAGGAGCCCCTGCTCCTCTTCTCATTCACTGACAGCGCCCCCCCCCCGAGGAGCCTCCTGGGTCCTTGAGCTCTTGCTGGCCACCTGCTCTCATCACTAGCCTTTCCTTACCCTCTCTGCTGGGACGTCTCTCCTGTCTCTCTCTCCTTTGTCTCTGAGTATGTGTCTCTTCCTCATCCCCTGGCTGACTTGGGGTTAGAGCTTCAACAGCTCACCCCAGAGTCTGGTTTTGTTCAAGGCTACATTGCTCACTTTGTCCAAGAATCACTCCATGATACACTTTCCATTTTTCTCCCTTGCTCCTGAGAACCTGGATCTCTCTGTTTATTGGCCATGGCTTCCTGTTTCTTCAGGTTTTCCACACATACTCCAATGAAGATTATGACCGGAGAAATGATGATGTGGACCCTGTGGCAGCGTCTGCAGAGTATGAGCTGGAGAAGCGAGTGGAGAAGCTGGACCTTTTCCCAGTGGAGCTGGATAAAGGTAGGAGCTCCACTGGCATTGCCTCTCACAGGCCTAGAGTGGCTTGGGGGTTTTGGGGGAGAGGGGAAGGTCAGTTCTCTGGGGGTTTCTGGAGGTGATGTGGGGTGATGGGGTGCCCATCTGGGACATTTCCTTCTCTTCCCAGATGAGGATGGACTCGGAATCAGCATCATTGGCATGGGTGTGGGGGCTGATGCAGGACTAGAAAAACTGGGGATCTTTGTTAAAACGGTGACAGATGGTGGAGCAGCCCAGCTGGATGGTCGGTAAGTTGTGCCCTTCTAGACTAGTTCTGGGGAGGTGAGACCAGGAGGTTGGGTCCAAATCTGCAGTCTTTCTGGGTCCAAGTTATCTTGCCTCCAGGGGTGGCCACCAGGGGAAGGCTGGAGGGGTATGTGCCTGCCTGCCTGCATCCGAAGGCATATATTTCAGTTTTTCTCAACTGCTTGACTTCTCTGATGGGCTGGCAAGCTTGCTGGTGTGGAGAGTGCCTCTAGGGATGCAGGCAGTGACCCTGCTTGGTCAAGCTCAGCCCTTGAAGAATTGGCCCTATCTTCCAGGACCCTTCCCAGGGTTCTGCACCCGGTCCCTCATTTCTGGGTTCAGACCTCTCTGGATGTAGGTTTTGTACTTAGGGCTGGGGGGGGCATCTTGACCACCCACCCCAGACCCCAGATGGCCTTAGCTCCAGCCTTTGAAGAGTGACTGGGGCACCATCTTCCTGAGGCTTTCTTTGGTCCCTTTGGGCAATGTTTTTGAGAATCACTTGCTTCTTTCCTGAGATTTCTATTCTTGGAACCAGATGCCCCGTTTTTGGGCCTCAGCTGTAGGATTTCATCAATGCCACTTTGCCCTTCTGCACAATGGAACCAATGATACTTGAGCTTCCACCTCAGAGGACTTGTGTTCAATTCCTGGACAAGTCTCTAATCTCGCTAGGGCTCAGTTAACCGTCTGGTACAAGGAGCTTGTGACCCTGCCCAGTGCTGAGTGGGGAGACATGGTTGCACCCTCAGGCTGAACATCCTTCAGGGATGAATCTTAGACAGAGTTGGGTCCTGGGTCATAAGGAGAAAGATGACATCTCCTCATGTCCATTGAAGGGGTGCACAGGGATTGGGGGCAAGGGGAGCCAGGGAGTGTCTAAAGAATGATGGTAGTTGCAGAGTTTACCAACCCCTGTACCAGCACACACCTGAGGCTCATTAGGCAGCTCAGTGGGTGCAGGCAGCCCAGAGCAGAGGTAAGGGGGACCTCTGAGTCTCTCTGGGGAGTAGATAGCCTCCGCAGCTTCTCTCTCTCTCTCTCTCTCTCTCTCTCTCTCTCTCTCTCTCTCTCTCTCTCTCTCTCTCTCTCTCTCTCTCTCTCTCTCTCTCTCTCGTTGCTAGGCCCCTCTGGGAGAAGATTCACAGTACCTCCTGTCTGTGTTAGATGGGCTCCCTCCCTAGCCATGAGTCCATCATTCCAAGGTTTTCTCCACCTTGAGCGGCCACCCGCTTCCCAAACCTGTACTTTTCTCCTGATGCCCTTGTGTCCTTTTATGATGGGCACACCGTCTGTGTCTGTGCCGTTGTCATTTCCTCTCCTGAGACTATCCTGTTCAGTAATACTGTGGTGGAATCTTTAACGGGCGAATCCCCCAGAAGGGGCAGGCATGGACCTGTAAGGCTCGGGTATTGAGGGGTTCCTACCCCCTTCCTCCTCTGGGTCACAGTCTTTCACTCTCCCTCTGTGGTGCAGGTCATGGTTCTCCTTGGTTTGGTCTGGCCTGATACTGTCTCTGTTTATATGGAAACCCTTCTTTTTCTCAAGGAAACTTTCATTCTGCCCAACCCCCTTGGGAGCCCCTGCCCCAATACAGACAGCAGCCAGAGTTCAGAGCCCCTCTCCCCTGCACTGCAGCCTTCCTGGGGAGGGATCTCCAGTGTTTTCATCCCTGTTGGGATCTGAAGGCCATGATCTTGCTTTTCACTTGTCACAGTTCTGGTACCCTCTGGGTTTCACCAGGACATGGTTTTGACCCAGGTATGACTTCAACATGCACACATAGACACAGGCACACTCTATGTCTGGCTATTTTGTAAGCAAGATGGGAGGAAGGAGGGAATCCCACTGTGGCTAGATCTCCAGGTCTGGAGTCAAAGAGACCTGAGTTCAGATTGAGCCTTAGCTACTTTCTAGCACAAGTCACTTACCTCCTGCCTGCCTCAGTTTCCTCAACTGGCAAATGAGGACCATAGTAACAATTAGCTCCTCCTCCCATTCCCAAGTTGTAATAAAGATCAAATGAAATGATATTTGTAGAGTGCTTAGTACAGCAGGTACTCGAGCCATGTTGTTCCTTGTTTTCTCTCTCAGATAGCTCTCTCTAGGGTCACTCAAGAAGCAGCAGCAAGTGGCCAGGCTGTGCCCATCCCATCCCTAGCATTTCAGGCAGGGCTGGCTCTTGACCTCGCCTTGATGCCATTTCTGGTAGCTCTTCCTATAGTGAAGGAGAATGTCCCTTCCCACCAGGGATGAACTCTTCTCAATCTTTTCTGGAACAAATCAGAAAGCCAGATGAATCCTCTCACCTTTACTGTTAAAATGAGGTGTTCAGGCTGACCCCATTTCTTCAGAGAAAAATTACCCAGGCTGACTTTTCTGTGGTTGTTTTTAAAGGATCCAGGTCAATGACCAGATTGTAGAGGTGGATGGCATCAGCTTGGTGGGAGTCACTCAGAACTTTGCTGCCACAGTCCTCCGAAACACCAAGGGCACTGTCAGGTAAGTGCCTCCTGCAAGCTGCCTGGGTTGGTGGAAGGGGAGGGCTTCCTGGGGTGGGGGCGTGGACTTGGGGTCCCTGTTTGGGGCTGAAATGCCAGAAATCAGGAAAGAAGGAGCTATTTTACCAAGCCAGAGCCCTACAAATGGTTATACAAATGGGAGCTCTGGTGGCTCCCTATGACTTTCAAGATGAAATGTCTTCTGTTGGACTTTAAAACCCTTCACCATAGTCACCTTCTCTGTGTTCCAGCCAGTTGACCTCATCCCCACTCTCCACACCTTTGTTTGCATTTTTGCCTAATCTCCCCAAAGTTTTGTGGTTAATTTTTGGTGTAGGTTCCCTCCCCCTCCAAGGATAAGCCTATTGAGGATAGGGTTGTTTGTGTTTATCTCCATCACCTTGTACAACACCAGCACCCAGTTGCTTATAGGATGATAAATCCGGAGTGAGATCATTGGGAGCAGCTGCTCTGTTACACCTGAGGAAAGTGAGGCACAGGGAGGCTAATTCAGGAACACCCTCAGTGTTCAAGGCAGCATGCTCTGGACCTGGGACTGAGTGGAGACCTGTGGAAGGAATTCTTCCCTGGTTTTAATCAAGTACTCCTCCTGTGGCGTGGACTCTGGGATGTGGGGATCCTCCACTGACCAGAGTAATACAAGAAGAGCAGTGGGACAGCTGCTGCTGACTTGTTGACCCTTGTCATGGAGAAGGTTTGTTCAGTCTGCTCTGATGAAGATGTCAGGGCCCCTCTGTGGCTCTCTTCCCACTCCAGGCTGGCCTCCAGATCTGAGCTTCTGGAGATGTGCCCCCACCACAGAGTTGCACTCAAACTCTCTTTGGGGTCCCCAAGAAACCTTGTTGTGAAGGAATACACTCAACCTTTTCATTCCAGTGTGCTTTCATTTTGACAAAATCAACCACTGACAAGAATGACATACTGATATAAAGCAGAATGGTTTATATCCCAGGTATTCCTCAAGAAGTAAGCAGCAAAAATCGCTACTACACAATTCACACGTAAATTTGGTTTTCACTATCCTAATAGTGCAAATGGTATCTGTAGGGAGAGTGGGTGCTCACTTAGAAAAACCTGCCACGAGGAGCAGTTAGGTGGTGCAGTGGATAGAGCACCAGCCCTGGAGTCAGGAGGACCTGAGTTCAAATGTGACCTCAGACACTTAGTAATTGCCTAACTGGGTGATCTTGGGCAAGTCATTTAACCTCATTGCCTTAAATAAATAAAATTAAAAAAAAAAACCTGCCCATGGCAGGCCATGAGTGAGGAAGACCTGTGTGCCCAGGCTGACTTTCAGCCCTTGAGAGAGTCAGCTTTCCTGCCTTCTTTCTGCCTTGGGAGTTTTTATCTTGAGTGGTTCAAGTTTGTCAAGGCCCTTGCTAGCACATCGCCTCAGCCAGACCTGTTGATGCTGACTCTGCTCCGGTGGGCTTCTCCCCCGGCAGCATCTGTAGTGTCCCTCCCTTCCAGGCTCTGAAATCTGGCTTTGACCCTTCTCCATCCTCTTCTCTTTCCAAGTTCAGATGCTGCTGACACTTGCCCTTTGCACCGGGCAATCTGCCATGAATTTACCTCAGGGCAAAAGAAGTTGTGCTTCTGCCCTTGGAGCAGGAAGCATTAGAGTATACTGACAAAGTCAGAGAGTTTCCCATTGACTTACTAGAGGAATCATCACTGGCCTGTGCGACATTGCTCACAGCTGTTATTTTCCCTCAGCGTGATGGATTCATTGCATAGACCTCTTGAGCAGGCACCTGTGGAAGGGGGTCCTTGTTTCAAATGAATGTCATCATTACCCACTCTGGGGACTGGGACTCCTGACAGCAGGCTGTGGCCATCTCTCTCAGCTCACACTGAGTTCTGGGGTTCTCTGCTTCTTGGGGGAGTTCATGGGAGTGTTTGCACATGGGCAATCCCAGCATGTTACCCCTGTGCACATTGGGACAATTTACTGAAAGACAAATTTTAAATGATGTAGCTCACACAAATATTCTATGGGAATTTACTCTAATCTAGGAAATCCAAGCTTTTCCTAGGCCGTGACAATACCTCCCCGACCCCTGTCATCAGATCCACCTTTCATCTTGTCCTTCCCCAAACATTGCCCAGGCAGTATAGTTCCTTGGAGGTGGGCCAGCTGTCAGTGGCCTCTGACGCAGCCAGACAGATGACCATCCCAGGTGTCTTGTCCACTCTTCCCTTCTCCTTCCCTCCCCTTGGCCCACTTGACAGCAGGGATTCTTAGACCCTGGCAGTCCCTCTTTAGTGGTAGCTGGGCAGTGACACAACCGTGCTCCCTGACCTTCTTCCAGGTTTGTGATTGGCCGAGAAAAGCCAGGCCAAGTGAGTGAGGTGGCCCAGCTGATCAGTCAAACCCTGGAGCAGGAAAGGCGCCAGCGGGAGCTCCTGGAACAGCATTATGGCCAGTATGACGCAGATGATGATGAGGTGAGCCCAATTCTAGGATGGGGAGGTACAGGCATGGCTTGCAGGGTCCTGGCTACTCAGCTCAGGAGCTGTGGATTTATTGTTCAAAAGGTTTGGGTGGAAATCTCACCCCTGCCTCATTCCTCATCTGTTAAAGGAAGATTGGCCTCTGAGGTCTCCTCTAACCTGCATCTGTATCCTGTGACTATGGTTTTTCCATCACTCCCAGAAGTGAACAACCTTGGTGTGGGTGTGTTTCATAGTGAAAGAGATAGTAGGAAAGCATGACTTGAGGTGGAGGAGGTGATTGCCATGATGGGCAGAGTGGAGGTCAGGGGTTAAGGGTTCCTGGAAGAAGGTTAACTTTGGCAGAAGAGGTGGAGCCCAAAGGCATTGTTGTTTGTCCTTCATTCTTGAAGAAGGCCATGATATCAAGGAGGCGATGCCATGACAAGCCCATGAGTTCAATTTGAGTGAAGGGGGGTAGCTGTGCCAAGAATCCAGCCTCAGTTTCTCCCTCAGAGCCCTTTGGGTCCAGTGGCCAGATATGAATCAGGATGACTGTCAATGGTGTTCAGGCACCTTGTGAAGGTACCATCTGAGCCTGGAGATAAAAAATCCTGGGGACAGATGCATTGCTCTCAGAGCACTCACCATGCTGAGAGAGAGATGGAGATGGGTGGACTTCCAGTAGGGTGGCCCAGGGACAGTATTCAGGTCTCCAAGGAGTTGTGGGAGAAGCTGTGCAGAGGTTTCTGTGGTCCAGGTGCCCCGGAGCCCATGTCACTTGCATCAACGCTGGCCCAGGGACTCATCGGGAGCCAGCGTTACCCAACAACTGGTAGTCCTGAACATGCTGCTGGGGGCACATGCGAGTGGCAAACAAGGGCCAACCCTGGAGCAAGAGGGAGAGGACCTTGATGGGCATTCCCATCAGTGGTGAAAGAGTTACATGGCTGATCTCCACATGAGGCCTCTGGTCAAGCTGGGCATGGACAAGGGGAAGGAGGCTGGGGTAGGCAGCCTGTCCTGGAAGGTTCCATTGTGGGTTCCTGTAGCCCTCAAGGCCACTGCTCTCCCCATTTCCCTATCCTGCCACTCCAGTATGGCCCCCATTCTCACGTGCATGAGTCACAGAATCAGGCAAACTGAAGGTAATACAAGCTTATGGTTTCATTGATGTGATCCTTTTTATTTTTTCCTAAAGGAAATGTTTGCCTGTTGATTGTTTTATTAATGATAGCATTTTTTTCAATCAGTACTACCCCTTACCCCTCATTTTCCAGATAAATAAACTCAGACTCAGGGGCCTGAGGGGACTTTACCCCTCCATTCCCAGACCCTTAGTCCTGGTTTTTCCCCCCACTACTCTGGCTGCCTTTCCTCTGTTTTATTACAGAAATCAGGAAGCCAGGGGACCCTCTGTAGGTGCTGCTCTCTCAGCTCAGGAGGGCTTGGCCTGGTGTCTCTATGCCTTCTGTTAACAGAATGAACATCATGGATATATCTTTTGTCCTCAGTTGAGGATCATACTGGGTCATACTACTGCTGCTGACCCCAGTGGAGGCTAGTCATGTTCCTCCTGGAGCCCCAGAACTTTCCTCTGGGACCTGAGGGGGCCCTTCTAGGGTCCTCATCTCCAGGATCACTGGTCCTCCCTCATCACTCCTTATTTTTATTGAAGGAAGCTGTAAGATCACAGGAAAATAATTTTGGATTTTCTGAGTAAAAAGCTAAATTGATAGCTCAGGGTATTTCAGAGGTTAGATGCCATTGCTGTTGGTCTCTATGAGGGGACAAAGGAGGAAGTTTTTAACCTTGGAGCTCGTGCGTGTGCTCTTTACTGTAGTTGGCTTTTTGGCACCCCCACAAGAGCTATGGCAGGGAAACATTAGTGTTATCATGGGAAAAACCTGAAGCCAGCAGAAACTAAAAGACTTCCCAGCATCTCAGGTGTGCCTGGGGTCATGGGCAGGATTTGGAAATTCCATGTCTAGAATTTCTGCCTTCCTCTAGATTCCAAATACAAAACTAGTTTTTATTACATTGAGTGTCCTAAAAGTGACTTTCAGTTATTGTTTTTGGTTTGATTCTAGGCCATTAAAGTTGAGAAGGACCTTTGAGTTTGTTTCCTCTCTGGTTTAGGTTCCTGGTTCTGGATGAGCCCTTACCATGATAGGGTGCTCACTGTTCCTTCTTATTTATATAGAATAAATAGAGTAAACCCATTAAAACATCCACAAAACAGTACAAGTTTAAAAATGAAAAGCAAATTCCTTGTCCTTTCTTCTCTCCTCACCATACCACTTTAGATGAACAGCAAATAACTATGAATTAAGATAGCGATAATGTAAATAGGCACCATTCACTCTAGAAATCTAAAAGTCATTTCAACTTTTGTTTGTCATTCATAGACAAATGTTTGCCTTTGTCTTTGATATAAGTTTCTCATTCCAACACTACTACCATTACCACAAAATATTCTTCATAATTTGCTTAATATTTTTAATTTTTAGAAAATCAACTTTATTGATATCTTTTGTTTTTACATAGCCTAAAATTTCCTCCATATCTTTTATCTTCTCTCTTCCCAGAGAGCCATCCCATGTAACAAAGGGATTTTAATCAACAATTTTCAAAAGGCCCCTTCAGGCTTCCTTCATGAACATCCAAGTGGCTTTTTGTGATACTGCCCCCTATTGACAGTATGGGGTAAAAGAGTATGTAGGGAATGAAACCCTTCAGCTAGAAATCCTAATTCTGATATATCTTCCAGAAGGAGGAGCATACAACAGAATAAAAACTGAAATCATAACCCTTTTATTAAGTGGAAAAAGTCTAAACTGAAATACAGGAGAAAGAAACTGAGAAGATTTCCTGTTTCATGGAACATAGCCTATTCAAGATTTTAAAAGGGTGATTCCCAAAATATTCTTTTAAGTAAAAATACCATTCAAAGAAAAAAAAATAATGATTAAATGTGTTTGTGCCAAATGATCATTTGCATTTTGTGATTAGTCGTGTTTCCATTTGTCAATCTCCTTTTTTTCCTCTTAATTTTTTAAATTTTTTATTTGGAGTTCTAAAGTTTCTCCCTCCATCTCTTCCCCTACTCATTGAAAAAGCAAAAAATATAATTCCTATTATACATTTGAAACCATGTAAAATATGTTTCTACATTAACCATGTTGTGAAAAAGTATGAAAAAAGTGAAAATTCTTTGGAATTATCGTGGATCACTGCTATGATCAGAGTTCCTGCGCTATGATCAGAGTTCCTGCTCCTTTCACAATTCATCATTATCCAGTATTGCTGTTACTATATTCAATGTCCTCCTGCTTCTTCTCGCTCAACACACTCATAGAAGTCTATTCTGATTTTTCTGAGACGGTCCTGCTTGTTATTTCTTATAGCACAAGAGCTTTTCATCATAATCTTTTACCAAATTTGTCTAGCCATTTCCCAATTGATGGCATCCTCTCAATTTCCAATTCTTTCCCATCACAAAAAAGAGATTTTTTAAAGATCTAGGACAACCCTGGGAGGTCAACACCATCCACCTGCCATCAAAAAAAAAATCCCATCAAAATCTGGACGAATACTGTGTTCACCTTTAAAAAAACTTCTTATGCTTTTCCTTCTTTTCCCATGGTTTTTCTTTTCTTTAGCCTAATTCCTCATACACAAAATGATTAATATGTAAACATATTAAAAACAAATGAACATGTACAACTTTTACTAGACATTTTACCACTGAGAGGAGGGGAATGGGAAGGGAGGATGGTAGGAAAAATGTATAATTTATAAATATGCAAGTGGATGAATGTTGAAAAACTTTTATAATATGTAATTGGAAAACAAAATAAATTATCAATAAAAAAGAGCTTTTGTAAATATTTTTGTATGTCTCAGTCCTTGTCCCTTTTCTTTGATGTCTGGAATTCTTACAGATTCCTTCAATAATATCTAGTTGTGGTATTACTGGATCAAAGGGTATGCACAATTTGTTTGCCCTTTGGGCAACTGAGTGATTACCAGACATGACGGAGTCCTTGGGAGGAATGGAGTTAGAAACAGCATCAGAAATGGCCACCTCCTACTGAAGACTTGTGCATCTCATGACTTCATCACAAACTGTTTTCCATTTACCTAAAAAAGGCAACCAAACTTCCTGGTTGTACCCTCATAGCAAACATTGGCATCTATTGTAGATTAGGTGATTATAAAGAGAAGAGACAGACAGGATGTGAGAGTGACAAAGGCAGTGAATGGTGTGGAGTGCTGGACTGATCATGGATTCATCTTCTCCAAGCTAACTATTCACATTTACCCAAAGCAGTGGCCCCTGGGCATAGGACTACTGGAAGAATAAATGTCAAGAGATTAGTATCTCTCTGTGTAGTAACAGTTTGTTGCTAATTTGGAGGGAAAGTAGATCCAATACCCAGTTGACAACAGTGGGGTAGAAAAGGAGTGCAAAGCTTTCAGAGATTTGCTTCTCTGGATCAGAATACTCAGAAACACCAAGACTGGTTTGATGAAAGTGATAGGGTAATACAGAGGCTATTAAATGAAAAACGAGGCTTCCTGGCACAGTAAAAAGGCAGATGAAATTCAGTTTTATGCAAATAGTAACAATCCCATGTGCTTTTATGATGCTTTGAAGGCTATTTATGGACTAAAGACCTATGGTGCATCTCAGTGCTGATGGATCCACATTGATCAATGATAAGGACATGATCCTAGAGAGATGGACTGAACACTTCCATAGTGTCCTTAACAGACTGTCATCAATCAGTGCAGAAGCTATGACCATTTATCTTAAGTTGAAGTCAATCTATCCCTAACTGAAGCTCCAAATGAAAAAGAGGTTTTGAATATCATTAGACTCCTTTCAAGTGGCAAAGCACCTGGTGCTTGTTCTATTCCAGCTGAGATCTACAAGGTGGGGGATCCATTGCTCATCCAAAAGTTGACTGAATTTTTCCAGATTATATGGCATGAAGAGGTTATCCCCCAGGAATTCAATGATGCCTCCATAGTCCATCTTTATAAAGGTAAAGGGAATAGATTGCCCTGTGACAATCACAGGAGTATTTATCTTTTAGTCATTGCTGGTAAGATTCTTGCCAGAATCCTTCTCAATAGGCTGATCTTCACTTGGAAGATGGTCACCTTCCTGAGAGCCAGTGAGGCTTCAGAAAGGGTAGAGGAACAGTCAATATGGTATTTGCTGCCTGACACAAATATTTGTAAAATGCCAGGAACAGATCAGAGGTCTGTATACAACATTTGTAGATCTGACCAAGACCTTTGTTACCATCAGTCATGAGAGTTTATGGAAAATTATGTCAAAACTTGGTTGCCTGGAGAGGTTTATCATTATTGTACATCAGTTCCATGACAACATGCATGTCCAGGTTCTGGATAGTGGATGATACTCTCAAGATTTCCTAGTCACCAATGGGATAAAACAAGGATGTGTCCTTGCTTCCATACTTTTTAACATGATGATTTAAGCCATATTCTCAAATGCCTTCACCAAGGATGAACATGGCCTCAAGGTCAGCTGCTGCATCAATGGTGAATTCTTCAACTTGAAAAGGCTACAAGCCAAGACTAAAGTGGAGAGAGAGCTGGTGCATGGTCTTCTATTTCCAGATGACTGTTCGTTCCTTCAATGCAGCCTCTGAAGCTGAGATGCAGCAAAGTATAGATTGATTCTCTGCTACTTGTGCTCATTTTGGTCTAACAATGAACACCAAGAAAACTGAGATGCTCCATCAGCTGGCACTGAACCATCCATTTGTGGAACTGTCAGTTTCAGCAAATGGAGTTTTGAATACTGTGGACAAGGTCACTTGCCTTGGCAGTGTCCTTTCCAGGGAGGTTCACACTGACACTTGCCTTGCCAGAGCTAGCTCAGCATTTAGGAGACTCCTAAAGAAAGTGTGGGACCGATGAGGTATTAGACTGACCACAAAACTGAAGGTCTCCAGGGCCATTGTGCTGAACTCATGACTATATGCCAGTCAAACCTGGACAGTCATGTCAGGAAACTGAAACGCTTCCACTTAAATTGTCTTAGGAAGATTCTGAAGATCACCTGGCAGGAGAAGATGCCAGACACTGAGGTCCTTTCTCAGCTAAATTGCTTGGCATTCCAATATTACTCCAGAGAGTGTGACTATGATGGGCTGGACACATTGTTAGAATGCCAGTTGTGTGCTTCCTGAGAGCCAGTGAGGCTTCAGAAAGGGTGGAGGGTGATAGGAAAATACAGAAGACTATTTTATGGAGAACTCACACAGGACAAGTGGTCACAAGGGGGTCAGAAGAAGTGATATCGAGATACCCTGAAAGTCTCATTGAAGAACTTTAGAATTGATTGTACAAATGGGAGGCACTGGCACAAGACCAGCATGATGTCCCCTCATCAGTGAGGGGATTGCACTCTATGAGGAAGGCAGAATTGAAGTAGCTCAAAGGAAAAGTGACATCCCTAAGTTTAGAGAACCCACACCAGGGGTTCCCATGGACTATTTGTGCCTAACCTGTGGTAGAACATTCTGAGCTGGTATTGGATGATCCACAGTTGTACACACTAACTCAACTCTAATATAGTGATGTTATTGTTCTCTTTGATAACCAGGGCAAGAAACCATCCAAATCCAGATTGCTTTCCAGAATGCTTAGACTGTTCACAGCTCCACCTACAATGCATT
Organism: Macrotis lagotis; assembly: GCF_037893015.1. Lineage (NCBI taxonomy): Eukaryota > Metazoa > Chordata > Mammalia > Peramelemorphia > Peramelidae > Macrotis > Macrotis lagotis. Next base: position 456,301 of record NC_133664.1, read on the forward strand.
AGTGTCCCACATCCCCTCCAACATTTGCCATTTTCTTTTCCTCTCATGTTAGCCAGTCTGATAGATGCAAGGTTAGTACCTGAGCTTGTTTTAATTTATATTTTTCTAATCATTGATTTAGAGCATTTTTTCCATGACTATAAAGAGCTTTGATTTCTTCTTCTGAAAACTGCTTGTTCATCAACTTTTGACCTTTTCCCAATTGGGAGATGGTGCATTTGTGTTTGTACCATTGTGTGAGTACATATGTGTATAGCATAGTCATGTCTGTATAAGTATGCTCACATGTTCTGTGTGTGGGGGGGAGTACAGAAATGTGCTTGTGAGCATGTGTATGTGATATAGATTGGATACACTTGACCCTGGCTGACCCAGACAGACACCTGACCATAATGAAGGTGGGCTGATCGGGTGGCCATAGCTGTATTATGATCTTGAGCAGCCCCCACCCCGGAGCTCTTCCCAGGGCCTTTCTGCATATTTCTGAGTGAATAGGGTCAGGCCACAGGGAGGATTTTCCAAAATGCCAACTTGCTTCCATGACAGGGATGTTGATGGTTCTGTTAGGAGACACCCTTTGGGTCCTTCCCTTTTCTTTTCGCATCAGCTCCTGGTCTGTGACCCTGGCCACAGGACACCTGCTGGACCCAAGAATCTTCCTCCTTTGCCATTTGGTCACCTGACGCTGTTTCTCTAGGTCACACATCATCATCATCTGGCCAGGGAATTCTTACCTTGTCTTCCCTTCAGACAGGGGAGTATGCTACTGATGAAGAGGATGAGGAAGTGGGGCCTTCCCTACCCAGCAGGGATCTGGCCATCGAAGTGTTTGAGCTGCCAGAGAATGAGGATGTATTCTCCCCATCAGAGTTAGACACTGGAAAGCTCAGTCACAAATTCAAAGAAGTAAGTCATTCCTGGGTCTAGGGCCTTTCTTCTGAAGGCTGCAGGCATTTCTCTAGAAAGCCCTTCCAGCTGAGGGTCACCTCAGGCGGGCACCAGTGTGCAGTTCAGAGGGAGTTGGCTATGTCTAGGGAACAGTGTTTGAGGACCAACCAGTAGCAGATCCAGCTTCTCAAAGCCCCTGGGGGAGAACAGTTGTGAAAACTCATCATTTCCTTTCTGGGGGTGGTCTAATGACATCTTTCTGGCATCTACCTCTGGGGCTTCACACTGGTTTGAGCAAAATTGGGATGGGGTGATTGGGAGGCAGAGTGATTCAGAGTTTGAGCCCTGGGTGTAGATCCTTCCCATGAGAACGACCCACGGCTCTGGGCCTCAGTTGTTTTGGTATCTCTGCTTAGCACCAGGGTGCTTTGTCTAGGGAAGCTTGACTAGTTACTCTGGACGTGTGTGCCAGCAGAGTGGCCCCAACATGCTTGCCTTCCTGGTCCCCCGATTCCCCAGTAGCCTCATGTCACAAACCCTGCCATTGGCAGAGTTGGGGCAGAGGTGGAGGGAGGCTTGAATGTTTGTGTCCCTTTACTGGGATCACTGGGGGTGCTTCTAACTTAGCTTCAGAGGAAGGTGAAAGCTGAGTGGGGGAGGAATGACTCGTGGGGTGCAGAATCAGTGGGTTTTCTGCTCGGTTCTGCTAAGAGCAGGGTGGGGGTCATTCACCCCGGCCACCCTGCAGCCATGCCCTGGTCTTGGAGTGCCCCTTCCCCTTGACCATCCTGTTCAGACTGGGGACCAGCCTTGGAGGTGAGCAAGCAATCCTTCCCCCAGTGGGACCTTGGAAGGCTTGTGAAGGTGTCGGGGTGGAGTTTGAGGCGGCCTTCTGACTATCCAGGAGAGTCCATCTTTTTCTTTGATTTTCAGCTGCAGATCAAACATGCTGTCACGGAAGCTGAGATCCAGAAGCTAAAGAACAAGGTAAGGAGGGTGAGGTCATGGTGGGGTACCTCACTGGCAGTGTCATGGCAGGGCACTTTGGTGGCAGTATTGGGGATGCATTTCTCACTGGTGGTGTTGTGGTTGGGCACATGTGGCAGTGTTGGGGCAGGGCACTTCACTGGCAGTGTCATGGCAGGGCATGTCGGTAATAATATTGGAGATGCACTTCTCACTGGTGGTGTTGTGGTTGGGCACATGTGGCAGTGTTGGGGCAGGGCACCTTGGTGGTGGTGTCATGGCAGAGCACAGCAGTTTCAGTATTGGGGTAGAACATCTCAGTGATGGTGTTGTGACAGGGCACCTCCCTGGCAGTATCATGGTGGGCATATCGGTGGCAGTGTTGGAGTAGGGCATCTTGGTGGTGGTGTCGTGGTGGGGTACATAGGTTGCAGTATTGGGGATGCAATTCTCACTTGTGGTGTTGTGGTTAGGTACATGTGGGAGTGTTGGGACGGGGCACCTCGGTGGTGGTATCGTGGTAGGGTACAATGGGTGGCACTGTCATTGTGGGAAACTTCACGGGCAGTGTCATGACCCTGCTGAGGTGGTCATGGTAGCACCATGGCACATCGTGGCAGCAGTGTCAAGGTGGGGGTGGCAGCAAGCCCTGAGTAGAAGGGAGGCCATGGCCAGGGATGCTCAGAGGGCACTTGTGGCTATGCCTGAGGTGGCATCTTCCCTCTAGTTGCCCCCAAGTCCATCCATTTGCTGTGTGCATTAGTGGTCCTGGGAGAAGCCCTGTGTACTTTTTCAGGGTAATATATCAGGGAAATGGTTTCCAATGGGAGTAACTGAATCTTGAAAACAAGACTTAATCTTTCATCTGTTTCAAAGGGCACCTGGTTTGATATGCCAGGAAGGCTCTAAGATTGGGTAGAGTTCATTGGGTTGGCTGGTTTTCATTTTATATAAATAGGTTTGGAAAAATAACAGTTCAGTGTCTCTGGTGGAGATTCAGGAAGGGAGGGAGATGCAGCTCTTGAGGAAGAAGCAGAGGTCTCTGCACTTGTCCCAGTTTCGTGTAATATGCCTGTGGAAGAAATCATTGATTTTTTTTCAAGTTTGCAAATATCTTTGGCTAGTCAATATTTTATATGGTTTTAAGATTAAGGATCAGTCCCTTTCCAGCTATCTTTCTTGACTTCCATAAACATGATTTTGGTGGTTCTGCATTTAAGTGATGTGGCCAGTCCACATCCTACCACATTTGGGGTGTCAGCTGGGTCCACAGAGTGGGATCCAAGGCCCCATAACCAGATTCTCATCTGCCCCTGGATAGGAAAGGGAGCCTTTTCAAAAAGGTTTGTTTTGGAAAATGGGAACCCTGGCCCAGGCTCCTTAGCTGTGTGTCCACAGTGGCTCCCACCCCATCCTGGACCTTGGTAAGGCTGGAAAGGTTGGAGGTGGGGTGTGTGTGGGAGGGCCCTGGGGGAACACTCAGACCCAACTGGGACCTGGAAAGTGCTGTTCTCTCATCCCAGCTCCAGGCTGCCGAAAACGAAAAGGTGCAGTGGGAGCTAGAGAAGACGCGGCTCCAACAAAACATCGAGGAGAATAAGGAGAGGATGCTCAAGTTGGAGAGTTACTGGATTGAGGCCCAGAGCTTGTGCCACACGGTGAACGAACACCTCAAGGAGACACAGAGTCAGTACCAGGCCCTGGAGAAAAAGTACAACAAGGCCAAGAAGCTCATCAAAGATTTCCAGCAAAAGTAAGACCGAGGATGGGGAGCTTGGGGGGGGGGGGTTCCTGGGGAGACAGAGAGGGGTTGAGAGGGGGCTCCTCTGGGAGACAGATAGGGAGGGCTGAGAGAGGTGGACTCCTCAGGAGACAGAGGGGGTGGATAGGAGGGGACACCTCAGACATCACTCCCTCATAATCCATTCAAGGAAGAATGGAAGAAAGCCTTTATTGAGCTCTGTTTGCAGAGTGCCATAGTAGACACTTGGGGTGGAAGATCAGGGAGACCATCCCTGTTTCCGAGGAGCTCACATCTTAATGGGGAAGATGATTTGTAGGGGCATGTTTGTGGTGCCTCTACCCTCTGCTCTCAGTCAGTGGAAAGTAGGGCCTAGAGAAGAGGTGTGACCACCTTCTCCCTGTCCTGTAGCTGATCCATCTATTGTTGAGGAAGAACAGAGGAGAGACATCTCCTTGAGCCCTGTGGTTAGGAGAGTAGACTAGGAACACCATTGCTGGGGGACAGCAAGTGTCCTCCCCAAGTGCAGAGAAGAATTTCCCTGGATGTCACCTCCTCATGAGCTGATCCACAGCAGATAGCTGTCCTGCCCTCAGACCCCATCCTTCAGGGTCAGTGATGACTCTTGGCCCACCACTGAGCCCCCTCCCATGACCTCTGAACCTCCTCCCACTTTCTTCAGGCACTTCTGAGTGTCCAGACTCCTCTCTTATTAAAGGAGGGAGATTTGGCCTCCTTCATCCTCTACCTTGGGGCAAGGCAAAGAGGGTTTTACCAGAAACAGTGGCCCCTTAGGTCTAGTCGCCTTCCTGTTGGTTGACTAGCTTGGAAGTCCTAAGTCTGGGTCCATACCCTGCTCCAGGATATTTCCCTTCCCTAATGACAATGATACCTGGACTCCCTTAGAGTTTGGCCAGTTAGAGATTTGGTCAGTAGGTGTATGGTCATCCTTAGTGGATACTAGTCCATTTGCTTCGCTTGGCTCAGGGCTGCCCTTGGGCCCAAGGCAGGACTGGGTTGTCCTTGGATGGGAGTGTCTATCACCCTGGTCCAGGTACAACCCCACACATCCCCACCCCCATTCCTTCTTTGTGAGTTGACCTCTAGCCCTGGCTCACCTGTCTTTCAGTGGCCAGATAGGCTTTCCCTGGTATGTTGCCAGTGGTCAAGGCACTGTGAGGCACCTCAGGGATATTAGTGGAGGCCAGGATCTTAGGCTCCACCTGGGTCATTCCTTGAAGTCCTTGAGTCCTTCCAGGCTGGGCTGGGCCAGTCTGCTGCTCTGGCCTTGTCCCTTCTATCTCTCCAGATGGCTGCTGGGATGGAAGTCTGAGCTTATATTCATTTAGGACCTTCTCCGACTAAAGTGCTTCCACGTGTTTATGGAAAAACTCAGGTCTTTTTGTTTCCTGCCCTGGGATGGCCCTTTTGCTTAGGCTTGGGCTACCGCCATGCTGAGGCTTCTCTGAGGTTTCCTCCTCTCTATGTTCGTTTCCTTCTAAAGAGAACTAGATTTCATCAGGAAGCAGGAAGCAGAGAGAAAGAAGATGGAAGAGCTGGAGAAGGCCCATCTCATGGAGGTCCAAGGCCTGCAGGCTCGGGTGAGTCTCAGCCTCACGGGGCCTCTCAGCCAAGCAGGGAGGCCATCCACCTCAGCCTGCAGCACATACCTGTCTCTCCTAGATTCAAGAGCTGGAGACCGAGGTCTTTAGGCTGATGAAGCAGAACCCCAGCCAAGTGAACAATAACAACAACATCTTTGAAAGGAGCACGTGTCTGGGCGATGTCCCCAAAGGAGAGGCCATGGAGAACCTGGATACACAGGAGCTGTCTGGTCAAGGTTTGTGCACATTGGCCTTGGGGCAGTGGTGGAGAGACCGAAGAACCCAGCACCTAATGGACTGGAAGGGGGAACCTGGGGTGCTGGACCTCCCAGATACTGAAAAAACCCCTGAAACCTCCCTGCTCTTCTCTTCAGAGAGGCCAAGACAGCAATCCCATTTCCTCTCTCCCTTGCTTCTCCCTCATGGAAGTTTGAGTCCTTTCCTTCTGGGCAAATGAAAGGCTATTGACCTGAAGTATTTTACATATTTGCTTTGTCCTTACTAACCACTGTCATTTGTGAGTTTAGAGTGTAGTATTGAGATTACAATGGGGAGAGACAATTGAGAGGCAAGCATCTGGAGGAGAGGGAGAAGAAGAGAGACAGACAGAGATGGGGGACGGGGAGTGTTCCAGATCAGTCCAGAAGAGCTGAAGGTCCCTGTGGCCTTGTGCCTTCCCAGGAACCTGCCAACCTCTTCTTGTGGCCCTCCATGAATGCTAGTTTGGCTTGGTAACCCTCGCACAGTGGCCAGATTCGGGTGGGGCTGATTGAGCTGCTTCTGTGCCTTTTCTTCTCTCTTTCCATGGACTTACTTCTTATCCAATCACTTGGATGAGTCAGGAGTGTGGACCAGGTGGACCTGGTCAGGGGAGTATTTCCCAGGGCTAATACCACAGTCATACCCAGGGCAAGTGGCCTCCAAGGTTCTCTCTGTCAGTACAGTGGATGGAAAAACCCCTTCAGAGTCACCTTTCATTCCCAGGCGCCCTTCCCTCCAGACTGAGTGGTCACAGGCTCCTTGGTAGCCAGGAGCTGCTAACCCTGAAAGATTCTCAAGCCATCTTGCCAAATAGGGTGAGCCGCCAGGGTTGTCCCCAGACTGGCCCTTTCAAATTCGTTTTAGGACCTTCCAGCTGGCACTGGTGGGGGATTCCCTGCCCATGCACTCTGGGGCCACTAGGGGGCAGCCGTGTGCCCCTCATCCAGACTACTCCCTTGGACTGCAGGGAGGTCACACTGGCAACACCTTGCCCAGGACAGGAGCACACTGGCCCTTTCAGCCTCAGTCTTAGGCTCCTCCTGAGATACCCTCAGGGCCCTGGCCTTGCTTCTTGCTCTCACAGCCCCCTCTTCCTTTTCAGCAGCTCCTACCTCCCAAGGCTGGGTAGATGGCCAGTGTGCTGACTAGAGGGGAGGGGGAGCAGGATGTCCTACTTGCATCAGATCTGGGGGAGGGAGGTGGAGGTGGGCTTGTGAAGTGAGGATAAATTAAAGACATTGTCAGGCCAAGCCTAGGAGTCAGCAATATCTTCCTGGAAGCCTCAAGCCAGATTCATCACATGTGTTTGATAGCAGAGAAATAACCTCTGAGGGCTCTGCCCTGGCCAGGCACTGGTGAGGATACTGGGCATTGCTGCAGACACCTGGATCCCCATATCCAGGGGTTTGGGGGAGTGACTGCAGGCGAGTCTGGGGCTTTCTTTTCAGGCCTGAGTCTATCTGGGAAAAAGCAAAACCTTTCTTTTCTGGACTGAGCCTATTTTGGACTAGTTTGGAAAGCATAGAGAGAGTGAGAGAAATAGGAGAGAGAGAAAATGAGAAGAGAAAGGAGGGAGAAAGGGCCAGAAAGAGGGGAGACACTGGGCTGAGAGGTCCTGCTGACTGTTTCTTTCAACCTCTTGTAGGAGAGTGTTGCCCCAGGAATGAGGAATGTGTCACCCCCACTTCCCCAGGAGGTTCTCTTTGTGCTTAGTGTGGGCCCTGCAGATGGGGCCTCACAAGTCACATTCAGGGCTGGTCATGTGAGTCTGACCAGGGCACATGAGCCTGAGACACCCACAATGACTCACCATGCTGATGTAGATAAATTGGCATCTTTCCAAGCCTTCTCATGTCACATTGATAAAATTGATTTTGGGAACCCCAGTGTGAGTTGACATTCATCCTCCTGTTGGATCCAACCAATGCTCCTTGCTTGTGGTGCCTTTGTGGACACCTGATTGTTCTTACCCAAAGTTCTGGTCAGTAGTATTCCCTACAGTCTCCCATTCCCCCCCCCCCAAATTACATGCAGAGATGGTTTTCAGTATTTATTTTGATAAAATTTTCTCCCTCCTTCTCTTTCCTGATATAGGGATATAGCAATCTGATTAATGCATGCTTGATATAGGTCAAACAGATTTCCATATTAGTCATGCTGTAAAAGAAGAATCAAAGCAGAAGGGAAAAACCAAGAGAAAGAAAAAAGAACAAATTTTAAAAAGTGAAAACAGCCTGCTTTGGTCTGCATTCAGACTCCATAGGTCTTTTCCTGGAAGTGGAAGGCATTTCTCATCCCAGGTCTTGTAGAATTGTCTTTGGGCATTGTACTGCTAAGAAAAGCAAGTCCATCAGAGTTGATCCGTGCACAATGTTGCTGTTCCTGTGTACAGTGTTCTCCCGGTTCTGCTCACATCACTCAGTTCTCTTAAGTCTTTACAGGTTTTTCTGAAATCTGACTTTTAGGCCAATAGCATTCCTTTATGTTCATGTGCTACGATTTTTCAGCCATTCCTCAGGTGATAGACATCCCCTTAATTTCACATTTTTTACCACTTCAAAAAGAACTGCAAGAAAAAAAGAATTAAGTCCTTTATCAGAAACACTGACTGTGAAATTGTTTCCTAGCTTTCTTCATTTGTTCTAATCTTGGCTGCAATGGTTTCGTGAAAAAACTTTTTATTTAATGCAATAAAAATTGTCCATTTTGCATTTTATAATGTACTCTATCTCTGTTTTGGTCATATATTCTTTGCTACAAATGAAAGGTAAACTGTTCCTTGTTCTTCTAATTGGCTTATAGTATTACCTCTCTACCCATTTTCGACCTTGTCTTGGTATAAGGTGCCTCCCTAGAATTTCACAGGCCAAGCATTTGTCCCATTCATAGATCAAGGTGTTAAACCATCTGGGGTCAAGCTCAGTTGTTGGGGTTGTGGTTGTTGGGCTTGTTTGTTCTGTCATGCCTCTCAAATCTCTCAAGTCTTCCAGAGAGGATTTACAAGGACCCAGTAAACATGATTGTCTGTGTTTTTCGCTCCTGAGCATGAGCACCCCTGGACCAGGTGGCCCAACTTCATCAGGGACACTAGCTCCTAGTTCTCATAACAACCTCCTCACTCATCCTGGGTACCGGCTCACTGGCCTCCACTTTTTGTGTTTCTCCTTTACCAGGCACTGGTTCCTTCATATGAATATAGCTTCTTAGTATAGGATGCCACACCTACCCACTAGGGCCTGTGTGTCTGTGTCTTGTCCCTGTCTCATTGTCTGTGTCTATCTGTGTGTCTGTCTGTCCATGTCTGTGTCTGTCTGTGTCAGTGTCTATGTCTGTTTATCTATGTGTGTGTCTGTGTCTGTGTCGATCTGTGTGTGTCTGTCTTTGTGTCTGTGTCAGTGTCTATGTCTATTTATCTGTGAGTGTCTGTCTTCAGGAAATGGAGAGCTCGGGCTCAGGCTTTTCATCATTCCTCTTTTGGGCTCCTTCATTGATCCCAATTCTTAACATCTTTCAAAGCTTTTGTTGTTGTCCAGTGCTGCAGTTACCACATTCATTGTCTCCTCCTTCTGCTTAGTGCATTCTTCATCAGTTTATGAATCTTCAAAACTATCCCATTTTGAATACTGTCATCAGAGTTGGAACCGCTCTTCTAGCACAACTTTCGCCAACTCTTTGAAGCTATAGTGTTCTCATTTCACACAGTGTAGTAGGCTCCAACATGTTCGTTCTTCTTATCCGCTGGTATTGATTGAAGACCAAGATTTTGTCTTCCTTTACACAAAGCCTGAGTTGACAATTCTTTCCTGGATGCTTCTCCTTCTCTAGCATCTTCTCTCAGCTTGTTCCATTCCCTCCCACCTTTTTTGGGCAGAATCCATTCTGACCAACCATCACCAGTTACTTCCTCTTCTAAGTTATGATCTAGAACTCCATATCCCATTCTCCACTGCTTTCTTTCTTATTCCTTGCCTTCAGAAGAGAATAGTGAATAGAACTTCTGCCTCCTGCTTCTTCAGCCTCCATGGTCTGTAGTTTCTTGTCCTGGACTTTGTAATCTTCAGCAATGAGTTTCAGTATATAGGATTTGAGAAAATGTTTGTAATTGTGCAGTTGCAAATCCCCAGTTTCTCATCATTGTGTGATGTCTGGACATATGTTGCCTCAATGCCCCTGAATGGGGAATCACCAACTATCCTCTTCCTTGCCCCATCATTGGCAGCTTCTGTGGTTCAGCTCCACCATTCTCTGGGGTACAGTCCACACAGCTTCCTCCTCCAGCCTCCTAGTTCCTTCCCTTTCCTTCAGGAGGAGCCTCAAATCCACCTTTCTCTGGGTGCCATTTTCCTTCCATCCTCTTCCATGACCTTCCCCCTCCAATGTCCTGACAAAGTTCACATTGCTCTTTTAGTACTTGTAGGTCCTTTTTCTCTCCCTGAACCCCTTGACAATCTGGGGTGTGGGAAAGAACTCAGCCTGTGCTGGTGGGGGCAGGGCTCTATTACCTCCCAGAGGTATAAGGATGAAGTCAGCCATCACATCCAACTGCTTCCTTTGTCAGAGAAGCGGAGAGCATGTAGGTGTGTTGGCCCCTCTCCCCAACTGTGGATGACTCAGGAGAACATACTCAATCAGGGGCCCAGAGCAGGTGACTTTTGTTGCCTCTACTCCCCTGCTCTGGGTCTGCTAGAAAAGAGACACCATGATTTCCGGCAAAGGGGAGGCCTTGTGCTCAGGGTGTACACAAATGGGGAAACTCGGCTTGGTGAGAGAGAGTCAAGAGAAGAAAAGTACTAGAACTAAGGGACTCAGGAAGGCTTTTGGCAGAATTGTGTGTCTTTAGCCAGGACTTGGGGGGGGGGGCAGGAGGGAAGGCACAGCAGTCATGAGGAAAAGTTAATGAAAGTGCTCCAAGTCTGGAGAGGAGGGATTGCTGGGAAGAACGGCCATAAGGGAGGGAGGCAGGAAGGACTGGGCAATGGGCAAAAGGGAAGGGAGGTGACTGGATGGCCATTAAAACATTTCCTAGGAGCAGCTAGCTGGTGCAGTAGATAAAGCACTGGCCCTGAAGTCAGGAGGACCTGAGTTCAATCTGGCCTCAGACACTTAAAAAATTACCTAGTTGTGTGACCATGGGCAAGTCACTTAACACCACTGCCTTCCAACCAACCCCCCCCCCCCCCAAAGAAATTCCTATTTGATCCCCTAGAGGAGCTAGGAAATTACTGCAGTGTGAGTAGGGGAATGACATGGGCCTGAGCTTTAGGAAGATTAGTTTGGTGGCTGAATGGAGAATGTTCTGGAGTAGGGAGGGGCTTAAGGCAGGGAACCCTTCCCCAGCAGCGATCATGATAGTCCAGGAATGAGGGAATGAGGGTTGTGTCAGAGGAGAGGAAGTAATATATAAAAAAGATGTTTCAAAGGTAAGATTTCCAAGCCTTGGCAGCACTCCTGGACATGGAGGGCAGGGGGAGGAAGAGGAGCAATGAGAGAGGGTGAGGAGTGAGGGATGACACCTAGGCTTTCAGCCTGGGGAACCTGAGAATGGTGATGCCCTCAAATGGTACTGGGGAAGTTAGGAGCAGGGGAGGCTTTGGAGGAAAAGATATAAGGTTCATTGTTGACAATGTTGAGGTGATAGCATCTGGGCATCCAGTTCATGACATCCAGTGGGCAGAAAAGCTGAGATGTCAGGACTAGATAAGTTCATGGTAGTTAAGTTGAGCTTGGCAGCCGTGGCAGAAGTTGGCATAACTGAAAACAACTTGACAACTGTCCTTGGCAGTTGGGATTATCTATCCTCCACCCCCCCCCCTTTATGGTTTCTAATCTGCTCAAGGATGACTTTGGAAGGAGCCTTTGGGAGAGGAGGGTTTTGGGGTGGGTCCAGGTGGCAGTCTGTTGATGTGAGCTAGAGGAGGGGGCAGTAATGGGAACCAGGAATACTTTGTAGCCTGGGCGTCCCCTGATTACTAAATTACAAGGACAACCACTACAATGTTGCCCTTGTCCTAGGGCCTGAAACTCCTGATTGAGGGAGAGGAAATCCTGGCTGGAGCAGGCCTTCAGGTGCAGGCTGTGGGCACAGAGTGAGGCTGAGGGCCCTTGTTCAGAGGGGCTTCCTCCCCATCTGTATGTAGGGGTCTCTCTCCTGAGCCCTGCCTAGACATAGGGGTGCAGGGCAAAGCAGGAGGCCAATATCAGCACTCCTGGGTTGTGGGCCCTTCTCTCTCTCTCTGCCTCTCATTTCCATGGTCCTGTATTCTGGTGGGGGAGCGACCAGAAAGGGGACAGGATGGGGGGGCAGCCTATCTTCCCACTATGCAAGGCTTTCCCTTCAGCTGACTTCTGTCTACTTTTTGATATTCTGGGATGAGACTGAGACCAATAAAAACTGAGAAACAGAGTTTCTGAGCAATTAATAATTTATTAATTTGTTCAACCAGCAATCAATAAATTGGGGGTCATTTCTCTCTGTAACAAGGACATCAAGGGAGACCCTGAAAGGCCTTGAATCCCTTCTGAAAGGGAATTAACCTGACTAGTGAAACTGGTCCTGGTTTGGTGGTCTTTTTGTGAGGAGGCCGGTCACAAGAAGGGGGGAGATCAGGAACTTCAGTAGCCTAGAGGGCCCTGGGCAGGGGCAGCCAGCCCCATGGGCACTTCCCTGTGGCTGCTTTTCTCCCCCATGAGCTCAGGGGCCCTAAGCTCTTCATGGGGAGGATGAAGGACAAGGAGATCCCCCCCCCCCCACGCCAACTAAGCTCTAGCATGTACCCTTTGAGGGCTAGGAGCAGGCTACCTGACTAAGCCAGACCCCTTCAGACGTGTCTACCCTTTTCAGGGATTATCTTTTAAAAGAAATAAAAAGAAAAGGGTGGATCACAACTGAAGAATTAGTTATTAACATAAAAGTATAATACTGATTTCTCCCAAGACCCTAGCTCCAGAGCATGGTAAAAGGGGCCATACTGTTTCCCCCAGACTATCACCAGAAAGGACAATGGGAACAAGACAGTTTGTAGTCAGGGGGAGCCTTGGGTTCAGATCTCTGTCCTTTTCTTTCTGACCTTGTGACTTTGCCAAAGTCCCTTGCTGTCTGCCTGTTTTATTTTTTTATCCAAGGAATGACAGGGTAGGAGAGAGGCCTCTCTTTCACCCCTTTCAGGACCTGGGTGGGCCCTCTCCCCATCTAAATTCAGAGACTTGACCCAAGACTCCCTTCTTTTATAAGTAAAAGGTACTAAAAGCACTTGCTACTAAAAGTAGGAAAGGCCTGTTCCCCCAGGGGCTTAGAGAAGGCTGGGCAGTGGCTGCCTGTGGGACCTGCATGTCCCTTGGCCTCCCTCGACAGCAGCCTCTCCCCCAGCTTCACAGCCTCAGCTTCTCTCTTGCAGTGTTTAGCCTGGTCTCCACTCCTCTGCCTGGACCCCACTGTTCAGAACCCTCGGCTGTTTCTGTTTCATGATGACCTTTGAGTGTTATTTCCTTAGACCTAAATGAAGCCATCCCAGAGACAGAGCGTCTGGATTCCAAAGCTCAGAAAACGCGAGCCCAGCTATCCGTGAAGAACAAGCGGCAAAGGCCCTCTCGGAGCCGACTGTACGATAGCGTCAGCTCCACCGATGGGGAAGACAGCATGGAGCGGAAGGTGAGAATGCGCCCTGCTGGCACTGCACTTCTGCCCGCGGATCAGGAGGCAGGTTAGGGGTCAGCCACTCCAGTGTTGGGGCAACCCCCTTTCTCCCCTCCCCTGACCCGTGTACTCACCGAACAGTCCCTGCGCTGCGTAACCCGCTCTGTGTTCTCCCAGACCGGCGCCTTTGGGCGGGCACAGGCCCCAGTCCCCTCTGCCAGCCTTGCTGACCTGCCAAATGAAGCCCCCTGGCCACCACCCACGGGCGCACCATCCACCTTACCGCTGTTTCGGGGGAAGCGCTTTCCTCCGCTCTCCTTCAAAGCCCGCTCCTTCCCACCGCTCGGCCGCCACCGAGAAGGCGGCCCCAGGAAAAGGTACCACTTCCTTCCTCCACTTCCACCTGCTGGGCGTCAGTGCCTTCTTCTGCCAGGGGGCTCATCCTCTCTCGGGACTGCAGGGGTGGGGGGAGAGGAGACAGGCTGGGTCAGGTCTGGCCTTTAGAACTTTAGGCTGGCCCTGAGGAGAAGGCATCTCAGCCAGGGCAGGCCCAACTGGAGACCACAGGGACCCAGCCCAAGGTAGCACCTGGTCAACAGGACATGGAGGGTGGGTGACTGGGTGCTTGCTTCCAGGTATGCTTCTCTCACTGGAGCTGGCTCAGGCCTGGCATGGATCTCCGGCTACCCTGTGCCAAACTAGGGCCAAGCCTGGGAAAAGAGCTCCCTTTCCTTACTCCACTATGACAAGGGCCAGCCTTAGTCTTCTGACACCACGAACAACACACATGGTCTGGGGTTGCCTTGGCACATGACATTTTGGTCACATTGGAATTGGAGACTCTTCTCTGAAAGTGAAAGGGTACCCACCCAGCCTGGTGTCCAAGGGACATGAGGGGCATGTGTGTGGGCACTGCCCCTCAGAGATCCCTGGTCTTCCTGTCCATTGTCGTCCTCTGGCACATCAAACTGAGGAAGAGTTCTCTGGGACCTGATGGGAATGGTTCCTGGTCCAGGAAGGTGTGGTGAGGGGTGCTTGACACCCCCCCCCTTCCACAGTGGAAAGAATCAAACATAGCCCATTGGGAGTGGTCTGAATAGAACTGAGTCTCCTGATCTGGGGTCAACAGGCAAAGCAGAGCAGAAATCCAGAAGCCCCGAGGCCTGGGCCCTCTCCCTGCCTGAGAACAGTCAGAGTCTTCTCTCAAAGATGGTTTAAAGAGAGAAAGGCTTAGAAGGAGGATGAATTCAAAACCAATGGCTCTTTGCAGGGAGCAGCTGGGGAAGAAGGGGTCTGCAATACCATGTCCCAGGCCAGGCCTAGCTGCCCATTTGTGGATGCCAGCAACGTTGTGTAGTTAGGACAGAGAGTCATAGCCTGCCCCTCCCGTCATGCCTCTGAGGATGAAGGCCATCATGAGCCACATGGAACTTCCAGAAGCTAAGGGGAGCCTGGACCAAGATATCTTCAGCCAGTCTGGGTGAGCGTCCTTTTTGAGCAGAAAAGTCTCAGGGCTGTGCTCTCAGGTGGCAGCAGAAATAAGAAGGAAACAGTTACTGGCATCTTCAGAACCTTCAAAGACTGAGGGAACCCATCAGTCTTCATTTTCCAGATGAGGAAACTGAGCCTGGGAGAAGGGAAGTTTGCTCAGGGTCACATAGCTTCTGGTAAGTATCTGATGTGGGATTTGAAGTCTCATGTTCCTCTCAATGCAGTGACAGAATTAAGTCAGGAGGCAGCCCCTGTTGTCCAGCCTGAGCCTACCTGGGGCCTGGCCTGAGAAATGCTCATGGGCCGCTGTTGGATTGAGTTGAGCCAGTCTGAGGCGATCCAGGCCTTGTTTTCAGCCACTCATTGGGATAGAAGGCCCTGACCTGGTTAGGTCACTTCAACTCTTGGGGCCCCAGAAGATGGGAGGGAGTATCATGTCTGAATGGAATCTCATATCCTGACCCTCCTGACCCAAGGTGCTTCAGCACTTGTCTCCTGAGGTGGTGAGAAAAAGGAGAGGAAAAGGCAGCCAGGTGATCCAGTGGATACAGCACTGACTCTGGAGTCAGGAGAACTGAAGTTCAAATCTGACCTCAGACACTTGTAAGCTGTGTGCCTTCACCCTGATTATCTCTCCTCTCTGAAAAATCAAAAAAGAAGAGGAAGGCCAAAAATGCACATTAAACTTCTTAGGGTATCAGTTTTGGCTCAAGTGGAGAGGAAGCTAAGGAGGGGCAATGCATAGGGATGGTGGGCATTCTGAGTGGTAAAAAGTCAGTTAAGGACCATACCAAAAGCATGAATTTGAGCATGGAGTCAGAGGGTCTGACCTGGCTGTGAGAAATCAGACCTCAGGTCTCTGTGCCAAAATGCAGAGTTGACCATAGGAAGACAGAGGAAGTCAGCAAGCCTCCTCACCCCCTCCATACCAGGAGGGGCTATTTCTGAGGTTCAGAAAGGGAGAGGCAGGAATTCAGCAAAATGTTGGTCTGGGAAGTAAGTCTTGGAGGCATAGGGAGCTGGGGATCTAAAGATGTGACATAGGTGATTTTGGGCTTGGCAGAGATGATTGTGGGCATGGCAGAAATCATTGTGGGTATGGCAGAGAGTGTGGGCATGGTGGGTGTGGCAGAGATGTCAGAAATAAAATTGGAAGTAAGAAAGTAAGAAATATCTTACTAAATTTTACTAATATCTTACTAAAAACTCCAGACTTGGACCACTGATGAAACCAGGAAAAGATTTTATTTATTTTATTCTTTAGAATGGATGTCCTAAAAAGAAGGGGGCACACCCAAGGAGTTTACAATCTTTCAGGTCCACTTAGCACATTTCCCCTTGGTATGTTCTCCCCTCTCTGATCATACAGCACATGAATATTTAAATGAACTAGTTGCCACCCTGTGGGTGTGTTGGCTAATATTCATAAACCTATTAAGCATGCGTGGTTACTGATGCTCTAATCTATGTCTAACCTAGGAATTGGCCTTCACCAGCTTTTATCTACTTACTAGAATATTTCTAGACATTGCTTTCTTTGAGTCTTACCCTTGTCTTTTCCTGCCTGGATCCACCTGACCCGCCCCCCCTTTCTTGTGCTCATCACTCAGATTCCGCTTATTCTTTCTGGAAAAGTTAATCCTTTCATCTCTTTCTCAAAGAGATGATTGTAGGTGTGGTGGGTGTGACAGATGATTGTGGGCATGACAGGTGAATGAGGGCATGGCAGAGACTGTTGCAGGCATGGCAGAGGTGATTGTGGGCATGGGAAGGTGTGGGCAGAGGCGATTCCAGGGTAAAAAGAAAGGCACATCCTCGAGGAAGAGATTGGAGTCAGAAAAGACAAAGGTCCAGGGCCCACAAGGTTGGAGGCAAGGAAGGAGTGAAAATCCTGGGTGTGTTGAGGACAAGAGGAGCTTCCGAGAAGGGATTAGAAACCCTGGGGGGTGAGGGGGCAGGCTTAAGAGCAACAGAAGGCAGAGGGATGAGCTACTCTACCTCTCTTTTTGTCCTACTATTTCTCTTCAATGGGAGTGACCTCTGGACTAGGGAGAGTAATCATGCCTACCTAGATAAAGAAGCAGCCAGAAATATCTCTGGGTTCTCAGGGGAGTCCAGCCCCCAGGCCTGAGTGGATGACTTACTGGGCCACTGAAGAAAATGGAGCCTGGATTGACTTGAGTTGACATCTTGAAAAACAAGCAGAGGCCCCCCACGTCATCTGGATTTCCAAGAAGGGGAGAGCAGAGTGTGTAAACAATCACGCGGTGGACTCCATCCTGGCCAGATGATGGAGGGTTGGTTTGTGAGCACTTGGAAAAGGAAGCAGGGGTCAGCAAAATGGAGCCACAAAGGTCCAGCTGGTCAGCCTTGGCCACACAGCCGACACATTGATGTAGGTCAAGGTAGGGTTGTGGGTGCTCTTCAGCAGGACCTGGCTCGGAGCACCCCTGATGGATATGGGCAGAGCATCTGATGAGGTCTGGGAAGCTGTGTTCCTGAGTCAGATGGAAAACACCTGATCCTTTCTGGACATTAGCATCTTCTTGGTGTCTGCACCCAGAGAGGGCTTGGGCCCCAAGTACAGACCCTACCATGTTGTAAGCTTTTACCAGCTGGTGATTGATTGTACACCTCCTGAATCCATTCTTGGCTTTAACCTTCTCATCTCGGGCCTGGATCAAAGGCACTCCAACTGGCTGATGGGAGGGATTTTAATGGCCTGGATCTCCAGGGATAGATCAGATGCTGGGATGAGGGTGAAGTTACATATTTTTATAAGGTCCAGATGACAGACTAGCCAGTCAGTTTATCTGTAAAAGATCTGGGAGTTTTAGTGGACCACAAGCATCTGCCCTGGTAATGGCCTTTGTCCAGTTGGTGGTCTCTGCGTGCCTCCCAGCAAGGACCTGGGCCTCCCCTCAGTCTCCTAAATGACAAGCATAGGGAGGATAACACCCTGCAGGGCTGTTGGGAGAATCCAATGGAATGCTGTCTGGACCAAGGCCCAGCGTAGATGGGGCCACATCAGCCTTCATCGTCTTTTGATGCCCACTCAACCAAAAACGCCTTAAGAAGCTTCAGGTCACAGGAGAGAATCCTGGGACTGCTCCCTCACCAAAGGGCTGCGCCTGCTAAGGGTCAGAGCCAGGAGGAGGATGGCGTGGCCTCAGGCTGCCCTGACCCCACCCTGCACTGCCATTGGTCACTTCTTCCCCTCCACTCCCCCCGACTCCACCCTCTCCCAGCACTGGCTCTGGTCTGGGAGGGGTGAGGGAGGACACCCCAGGAGAGGCCAGCCCCCCCACACCCTCCCCACAGGACCTAACCGGCTCTTTTTCACAAACAGGGTCTTCCAAGCCAGGCTGCAGAATGTGGCACCTGAGCCCTCCGGAGGGCAGCCGCCCACTCGGCCGACTCACGCTCCCTTCTCATGGTTTAGTGCCCGCAGAAAAGGACCCCACGGCTCCAGAAACCGGCCGGCGCCTGCCCCTGCCCCGGAGTCTGCTCCTTCCCCGGAGCCTCCTCTTGGGCAGCTAAGCTCAGATAAAAAAGGGTCCAAGGTAGAAAACTTGGGCACCAAAAAGCCAGACTAGAACCCCTCACCTTCCCCTCCTCACCTTGGTGTGGCTTGGTTGGAGATGCCCAGGAACGGTGGTGTGACCAAGGCCTCCCGCTCCCTTCTCGTTTCCCTTCCTCTCCTGTCTCCTTTTTTCTCCCTTCCATCTCCCCAGTTTCCCCCCTACTTCTTCTCTCCTCCCCTGCCCTCCCCTCTTCTCTCATCTCTCTTCCCTCAGTTCTTCCCTCCCCCTCTAGCCATCATGCTACCCTCCCCTGTGGCTTCAACTCAGCCCCTGAGTTTGGCTCATCTTGATTCACTGACTGGCACCAGTTGCCCCAACAAACCTCCCTCCTCATTGGGTATCTCTCTTTGGTGATAGCACCAAACTGCCTCTCCAGAGAGCCTAAAAACTGCCTCCCCCAGCCTCTGCTGGCCCTTGCCAGGCTCCAGGCCTTGGCCCTGACAGTGAAGGCTGCCCTACTTTCAAGGAACCCTGGCCCTTCAGGGATTCCAGGCCTGGAATTGGAATAAGATTGCCCCCTGGGACTGGGATGGCAAAGGCTGGAGAGTGAGACTGGAGTCAGGGATGGTGCCATGAGGGAAGATGGGCAGGCCAAGGCAGTGTGAGGCTGGATCAGGGGGCATTGCCTGCCAGCCAGAGCCCAAATTTCATTCAGAAGCAGAAGTCCAAGTGACTACTACCACCTAGGCCAAGCAAGGGGTGACAAAGGCCTCCCAGTGGGTATTTTAGGATCTTGGATGGAGGTTCCAGTCCAGGCCAGATGCTCAGGGCTCAGTAGTTGTTTACTGCCGAGGGGTGAGTCAGGAGGAGACTCAGACAAGTGGTTCCAGGGTAGATGGAGGAGGATGGACTATGAAAAGCTGAAGAGGTCGAGGGAGTTAGGGCCTGGGCCCTGGCAGGATGGGCAGGACAAAGGGATGAAGGCTTTGGCTGTTGCTCACACTCTACAAGTTTAGCACTGAAGAGGAGCAAGTTGGGGTGGAAAAAGACTGGCATGGTTTCTGAATTCAAAGGAAGGCTTGATTAGCCAGGGAAAACGGGGTCTTGTAGGTAGTTAAGGAGGATGAAAAAGAGGCCCCAGGCTGGCATGGGGGGAGGACACGTTTGAGACTGCCCAGCTGTGTGGTGAGGCAGATGGGCAGGCAGCCCAGGTAACACATGGAGCTGCCTGCAAGGCATGGAGCATCCTGGGGGCTGAGCTGGAGAATGGTGATGGCCATGAGAGGGCACTCCTTGAAGCCTCTGGAGGTGCCTCTGCCCCTGCCTCCCTCCCAGATCTCTTCCTGGGGTTTTTTTCTTGGACTTCAACTCAAAGAACTGAAGCCAGCCGGCTTGGATTTGGGGCTGCAAGGAACTTCCACTGGTGGGCAGTGCTTGTGGTCTGGATGCTCAACCCAGCTCACCCTTAGGGTTCAGAAGACGTGTCTGTCCCAAGACATTCACCTTCACAGAAGACATTTTTGGAGGGGCAGCCCTCCCTGGTATTCCCCCATCAGACTGTTCCAAGGCAGGTGGAATACCCCCAGTTGAAGCACTGGTCTTGGAGGTTAGGGACAGGCTCCCAGCCCCTAGGGCTCCCCACAGATATGGTTGGACCCCCTTCCTCTTGTGTTGGGACCAAGCCATCCCTGATTCTCTTTGGGAGCTCTGGGGCAGGTGCAGTCACCTCTAATTTGTGATGGATGTGCTTCAAGGGGCAGGGGCTCAGGGGGATTGCACACTCCCAGGACCCTGGGCCAGCCGGATACGTCTCAGCAGAGGGGGTGACTGCCCCCTGGAGCATGCTGAGGAGGCAGCTCCTGAGGGGCTGCTGACCTCTCCCCCCCCCCACCAAGTTTTTCACTCTTGTCTTCTTTCCTGCAGAATTTCCCACTCCCTGATGATTTCAGCCCCAGCAGCACAAGCTCTGCGGACCTCAGTGGCCTTGGGCCCGACCCCAAAGCTTCAGGCCTTTCTCGCTCCTTGGCCCTGTCATCAGATGAGGTGTGCCCCTTTGGGGTCCTACTGGCTTCCTGGTGTGGGATGGGAAGGCAGGTGAAGGAAGGAGGGTGGGCTTGGAAGATCAGACCCTGCCTGGACCCGGGCCCAGGCCCATCCCACCCTGCCTGCAGATGGGGAATATGAACTTTGTTCTGAATACATTTCTTTCCTTCCCTTCATGCTCTCATTCAGAGCCTGGATATGATCGATGATGAGGTGAGCGCTCTGGGCTGTGAGGAGGAGGGGACCCTAGGATAGGCCTGGATAGTGTCAGCACCTTCCCTTGGGAGAAGGTCCTTGGAGATAGGCCTCAGGAGCTTCACAGGCTTGACTGGTCTCACTGTCCTCCTCTTGGACCTCCCCCTACCCTTGTGTCTCCAGCACTAGTATCCTCCTGGCCACTAACTACCTCGTTGCTTGTCTTACTTTCCCCCAGGCTTGCTCCTTTTGGCCACCTCTCCACAGCCCCATGGTTGTTTCAGGTCTCTGACCTGGCCTGACCCATTTCCCACCAACATTTCCTTTCCTCTGGCTGTTTTCCAAAGAAAAGCTCCACCCCCACCCCCACCCGCGTTTCTCACCCCTGCTGTTAAATTTTGGTCACACATCAAAGAGCATTTCTTGGGTAGATTTAGGACTTTTCGGTTGTCTTCAGAATTCAGGGTGTCTACTCCTGGATGCCTCAGAAGAGGTCAGGGGTGCCTGGATAGAGTTCAGTTCCTTTCCCCTCCATTCGTTGTCCTCTGTGTGGAAGAGGGGCAGGGGGCTGCCTCTCCCCACCCCACTGACTCTCCTGGGATATCTTGGAGCTGCCCATCCTCTGTCTTAGAGCTGAGGCCCCAGGGCCCACTGACCTCTTCGCCTTGTTCCTATCCCAGATCCTCGATGATGGGCAGTCACCCAAGCATAGCCAGGGCCAGAGCCGGGCCGTACGGGAGTGGAGCGTGCCCCAAGTGTCCCAGTGGCTTCGGAGCCTCAACATGGAGCAGTATGTGGCTGAGTTTAGTGCCCAGGGCATCGGTGGGGAGCAGCTTCTGCAACTGGATGGCAGCAAACTTAAGGTGAGCAGGGGGAGGGCAGCCAAGGAGCAGAGCCCTGGCTCCCACATCCACCCAGCTCCTCTTACCTGGGAGCTTCCCATGTCAGCCCTGGCCAGTCCCGGTGAAGTTCAGTCTTGGCTGCTTTTCCATGAGCCTCTGCCCCCTTGGGGCAGTCCCTGATCTCCCATTTCCAATGGAAATCACCATTAGGCCATCCCTTACAGTCTGGAGTGTACCAGCTGCCCTTGCCAAAGCTCCTAGCTTCCTAGTAGGACCGGAGATGCTTCAGGCCAGACTGCTTACCAGCAACTCTGGCCCTTGCTCATCATGGGGAGCAAACTTGTGAGGACCCCCACACTGTGCCAGGTGTTGGGGATGCCCTACCATGCCCTCAGAAGCTAGAAAGCTAATGGGGGCAGGCTTATGGTTTGCGGAAGGGAAGGCTGAGGCAGGGGCTGCTGATGGGAAGTGGAGGGATCTGAGTCCAGTCTCTGCCCTCTCTGAAGGAAGACATAGGGAGGAGACTGATACCAACACCCTGATTCCACTCTGAGTGCCTCACCTGCAGAATGGGAGTGGTGGTAGCACCTGGCTGTGAAGGCTGTGGCAAGAGGCTGAGGGAGAGTGCCGCTGGCCATGGTGGAGTGCAGTGACTCCCAAGAATTGGGAGAAGCCTCCCCTTGGCCCTCAGGTGGTCCTCAGTTGCCTCACCTGCAGGGCCACAGGCATTCCTGCTTGGGGCAGGGGGCTAGCAACCCCCAACAACTTGGCCCTCTGCCTGCCTTGGAGCTTGGGGCCAGGGGCCCAGACTTGGGGAGGGGACTCAGGGCTTTGACGGGAGGGCCCTTGTGTCTCTGCCCACAGACCCTCGGGGTGGCCTCATCCCAGGACAGAGCCCTCATTAAGAAGCAACTGAAGGACATGAAGGCGGCCCTGGAGAAGGCCCGCAAGGCCCAAGAGAAGATGGAGAAGCAGCGGGAGAAGCT
The DNA here is from genome assembly GCF_037893015.1 of Macrotis lagotis. Lineage (NCBI taxonomy): Eukaryota > Metazoa > Chordata > Mammalia > Peramelemorphia > Peramelidae > Macrotis > Macrotis lagotis. The sequence continues at coordinate 478,475 of NC_133664.1, forward strand.
GCGCAGGAAGGAGCAGCAGAGGAAAGCCCGCAGGGCCGAGCCTGCCTCCCCAGAGCCACCAGAGACTGCCAGGGAGCAGTGAGCCTGGCAGGGCCGGGGCTGGGCGCTTCCTGCACCACCAGCTCGGCCCCCCCACCTGGGCTTCCTGCAATAACTCTGTGCTCGCCGTCTCCCTCCCTGGGAGGATCCCCAAGTACCTTGGGCTGTTACCAGAGATCCTCATGTGGAAGAGAAACAGAAGGGATCCTGGGAGCGGGGTGGAGGGGCGTGCCGCTTATCCCTGAAGAACTTGGGTCATGTGTACCCCACCACCCTCCTGGCCTGGAGCAGGTGAGAGAACCAGGCAGGGCCTGGGCAAGGCTGGCATCTGTGGCCTCCTCTCTGGCTGCAAAAAGGAGCACCCCCCCCAGCTGTCCTTGAAGTCCAAGAGGAAGCCAGAGCCTTAAAGCAGAGCTGGAGGGACTGTGGTGGGTGGGGTCCCAAGGAGGGGAAGGAGCAAGGCTTCCTGAACAGTCCTGCACACCGAGACCCCCCCCACCTCCTGTGCTGGCCCTCCCCCCACCGGCTGGTCAGCTGTGCTGACGGGCACCCCACAATCCCACATTCCCAACCAATTCTGAACAGAAAATTTCTTTTTTCACATGTCAGGGTGCCTCAGGAGCACCCCGACTGGGCCATGACTGAGGACTTCTTGTTTCTACTGGAGATTTTCCATGGGTTTGGACTTAAGGAGTATTTTGAATTCTGTGCCCTTTGGAGATAAATGGAAGCATCCATTGTGGGATGCAGACAGAGGGCACCTCTTGCCCTGAGGAGGCTGCTTGGCTGGCATGTGGAGGGTGGCCCCTGGGAGCAGAGCAGGGGAGAGAGGCCCCTGCAAAGCTGGGCTGGGTCAGCATGCCAGTCATCCATGAGCAAGGGGCTGGGGGCACCATGTTGGGAAAATTCTGGAGGGTTTTCTGCCATCTAACCACTGCCAGCAGTCTGTGACCACTATACCCCAAGAAGAGGACCTGCCTGCTGGCTTTTTGAGAATCTCCCAGGGGACCCTTGGGGACTTCAGCTGACATGGATTTGAACTTGGCTGCTCCTGGGGGCTGAAATTGAGGAAGGGGCCAGCTTGTCATCCCTTCAGGTGTCTTCTAGGCGGGAGGGAGGCAGAGGCTGCTCCATGCTGAGCAGAGATGGGGTGGGTCTGGTCTTCCTGCAGTGACGTTGGGATGGCAGAGCCTAGGGTGTGTGTGTCTGTCTGCCTGTGTCTGTCTGCTTTGGGGTTGGAGGACAAAGCTGCTCTTAGAACCTGGGCGGGGAGGGCATAGGCTAGGATTGTGTCCTCCTAGAGAGCATTCCCCCATCTGGTCACCTGGAAAGGTGGACCCTTTTGGTTCCTTTTAAGTCTTATTTAGGGAAGAAAAAAGAACCTGGACTGAACTGGCTTTTTCACTGTGATGCCTGAACTCTAGGGTAGGGCAGGTGAGTGACACTGCTTTGCCTTCAGGTTCCTTGGTCTGCTAGTGAGGAGTGGGCTTACCAGGCATGACTCCCAGGTAGTTCAGCCTGGCTTGTACCCATACCTTCCCAAGGAGTGGGCAGCAGCTGGAAGCAGAGCAGCTGATGTCCCTGTGGTGCTGTGAGAAATTGGGAGGCAGGGACTGACCAGTCTATTGTCCATTCGAGGACCAGTGACCTTTGACCAGACAGAGAATGAGGGCAGCCCAGCTCCTAAGGACATCTCCCCAACACCGGTCAGCACTTGGCCACAAACAAATGCTAAGGGCAATGACCTGTGCTCTTCAGTCAAAAATGAAGAGAACGGGGGATGCCTGGGCATCAGTGGCCTCATTTCCCGGAGGAAGGCCTCTAGCCCAGAGCCATGGGAAACTCACCAGAGATTTCTCAGCTCATGTGGGAAGAGTATGGAGTAGCCTGAGGAGGGGGGAAGCTCAAGGGTTTCACCAGGGAAGAAGTTGACTCCATGGTCATGTAAGCTTTAGTCCATTCTCAGGTATAGCATCACAGACCTAGGGTTCAGAGGAACCCCAAGGAAACCTCATCAAGCCCTACAGAGATTCCCAGGGGCACACAGCCAATAAGCATGGGGATATGAACTCTGGTCCTTGTGGCTTTACACTCAGTGCCCCCACCCCTCCAGGTTGCTGCTGAGTTGGGGCATTCTCCCCCCCCCCCCATTTCTGAGTTTGACTGTATTCCTTTATTTCTTTTCTGGCCAGTCTCAGGAGCAGTGCCATAAGAACACAAGATCAGAATGGAACCCTTTAAGGGGCTGCTGGCATCTGACTTGGGTCAGTCATTCAGCCCCCAAGTTTCCATCAACCCCCTTCCCCAAGTATCACATAGAGACTTCTTAATTTATCACATTTTTCACCAGGAAGATTTATAACTCTTTTGCCCAATACACTGGTGGTGCAGTGGATAAAGCACTGGTTTTGAAGTCAGTAGGATGAGTTCAAATCCAGTCTCAGATACTTGATACTAGCTGTGTGACCTTGGGCAAGTCACTTAACCCTAGCTGCCTCATGTTCAGGACCATCTCCAGGTGTCCTGGTTCATATCAGGCCACTGAGCCCAGATGGCTCTGGAGGAGAAAGTGAGGCTAGTGACTTGGCACAGCCCCCCACCCCCCACTCACATCCAGTTCACATGCTTGTATGGGATCATTTCCCTGATGTCATGGTCTTGGAGAATGAAGGACAAACATTAACCCAGTACACTGGTGAGATATCTTCAAAGCTAGGGAGGAGGAAGGCAAGGATGAATGACCAAGGGTGGAAACCATCCCAGACAGTGTTGTCGGTGTGGGTCTCACTGGGGACCAAGGGAGATGGCAGCTACAAGATGAGGAAACTTGGGCTTCAACTGCATTCACATTGTACCATGAACCAGTTGGTACTTGGGATGTCAGTGTGCCCTTCCCACTCCTCCCTCCAATTTCCCATTAATTCACATCTGAAACATTGAACTGAAAATGGAATAAGGCCCATAGGTAGATTCCCTCCTTAAGGCTCAAAGTGATGTTTTGGGTCTTTGGTAGCAGCAGCCCTGGCTTAGACATGGGCTACTTCTCCCAGAGTGTGTCCTAGGTCCATTCTGTTGTCTGTGAAAGCCTCATTGAGCTCATGTTGACAGCACAACAGACCCCTCCAGGATTCCCTCAGCAACCAGGGTCTCCCAAGCTGGTAGAAAATAGGTGGTTGGAAGGCTGATGCCCAGGCTCTGGACAAGCTCTGGCTCACATTGAGGCACTGAAGGTTTAATGTTGGCAGTCTGGACAGAACCCCAACTGGTAGACATGACAGGGCTTCCATACTCAGTCCAGGAGTGGAGGAGTCTTTTCCTTAGTCTCAGGAAGTCATCTAGGTCTAAAATGCATCTGCCTCTTCCCCACTTGGGGTTGAAGGTCCCAGAACAAGAAGCCCCGGAACAAGGACTACAGGACCAGAAACCCACAGAGCAAGAATGGAATCTTGACCCAGCATCCTCCACTAGCCCCAGAACAGGCAGGGATGGGGGCTACCCCATCTGGAGTGAAAGAGGACCCCTCGGTGTTGCGTGGATGCACTTTCCTATGTTCATCTTGAGCCAAGCAAGGCATCCAGGAGGATGTCTCCAATGGTTCCAGTGTCTCAGCAGAAACATTCAAAGACATTCCAGCACCTTCTGGTGGGTGCATTTTTATTAAAACTTGTTTATGGTGGATTTGGGCAAATGGAAGGGTATAATGGCTTCAGAAATCTGTGCTTTATCCATGTTGCTTTGAGATCTCCCTCTTGGCTACTTGGTGCCAGACCTCCCTCCAATAGCAGGCAGTGTGGTGGGGAAACAAAGTCCCACTTGTTAAGGAGGTGAGTATGTGTGTGTGTGCTTGTCCATGTGTGGTATGGGAGTTTGTGTGCATGTGAGTGATGTGGGTGTTTGCTGGGTGAACCTGAGATGTGTATGTACATGTGTGTGAGACTTGTGTGCATGTGAGTGATGTGGTTGTGTTGGGTGGCTGTTTTGTGTGTGTGTGTGTGTGAGAGAGAGAGAGAGTGAGTGAGTGTGTGGCTAAAGTACTTGTGTCTGGAGGCACTGAGAGAAGGGATCCTTCCTTCTTGTGTGTCGTCCCACGTTCCGATTTGCACACCTGTGTCTTCTGTCAATCTGTGGAAGAATTGAGTGTGAAGGGACACGTGGCTGCCAAGGCTGAGGCAGGGCCCTCCCTGGAGGTCAAACCCTGGAGCTCCAACGTTGTCTCTCCCCTGCCCCCCACAACTCCTGCTTTTGTACTTTTCAGCCCCCCTGCAATTCAGTCCCTTGCAGTGACAAGTGCCACATTTTGCTAACAGATCATTGGGCAGCTCAGAAAGAGAGAAAAGATGAACTGTCCCAGTTTTTAAAAGTCATTTTTATTTTCATCATTCTTTAGAATGACATTGAGGGAAACCCAAGTGTTGAAGTAACTTCAAGTATGTAAGGATAGCATGTTATCCAAAATTCTTAGTTTGTACATCTTGGTGTCTGCTCATTTGCATGGAAGAGTGCTGTGTCCCAGCCGTCCTCATCCTTGGCCCTCCATCGAGTGAGTGAGCCATCCCGCGCCCAGCTGTTGGTTTTCTGACCAATGGAGAAAGCTCCCGGGATGACATGTGATTTCCTTGTGTAAATAAACTTGCCGTTGAGTATTATTGTTGTCACACAACGAATGAATGCAATAAAGAGCAGGCTTGAGATCTGTCCAAGGTGCTTTTGTCCTCGGTGTCTCCCCTGGCCCAGGGCCCACATTTACAGCTCCAATTGGGCTGGCCCAGAGTCCCAGCAGGGTTGTCCCTCAGGATCAGAGCCCACATTTCCCAGGAGGATAGGGCTCCAAGGCAGATGGAGGAGCTCCCTCATCCCTTCCTGATTCTCAGACACTGCTACCTCCAGTAGCTGTGTAACTGCCATTTGAACACGAGTATGGGTCATGTCCTACGTTTGCCCAAAATGCTTCATTTAAAAGTGGGGAAGAAATGCCAAACCTTTCTGCCCAGGCACACGTCAGAACTGCAGCTCCCAACCCATGGAGGGAGCCCCAGAACTAGTTCTTTTGTCCCCATGCAAGGGACACAGAATTGACTTTTCTGGAGACTGTTACTCAAACCCAGGCCTCCTGAAACCTTACCTGGTTTCTCTTCCAGGAATTTTTTAAGTAAATAAATGTAAATAAAAGTAAAAACAATCACACCCAGGATGATTGTTCAGTCATTTAGACAAGTCTGAATTCATGACCCCCATGCACCATAGCACTGCAGACCTCCACTAACTCTCAGTCTGTCCAAGGTCATGTTCATTGTTTCCATGACACTATCTCTCCACCTCATCCTCTGCCATCCCCATCTCCTTTTGCCTCCAGTCTTTCCTAACATCAGGATCTTTTTCTATGTATCCCATTATGTGTTGAATGGCTAAAGGATTTAAACTTCCGCTTCAGGATTCAATCTTCCAGCAAATAGCCCCAATTCATTTCTTGATCTTTTGGTTCATTTGATTTCCTTGCTGTCCAAGGTCTTCTCCAGCACCACAACTTCTAAGTGTTGGCTGTGCAGCACTGAGCTTTCCTTCTAGTCTAACTCTCACAGCTGTGCATTGCTGCTTGGAGGATACAAGGTGACATCTCTGCTTTTTATTTTATTTTATGCCACCCAGATTTGCCATAACTTTCCTTCTAAGGAGCAAACAGCTTTTAATTTCATGGCTGCAGTCACCATCTGCAGTGATCTTGGAGCTGAAGAATTTAAAATCTGACAGTTTCTATTTTTTCTCGTTCCATTTGCCAGTTGCCAAGATCTTAGTTTTTTTATGTTAAGTTTCAAGCCAGATTGAACCCTCCTCTTTCACTCTTATCAAGAGGCTTCTTAGCTCTTCTTCATGCTCTGTCTTCAGAGAGATATCATCTGCATATTAGAAATTGTAGTTATTTATCCCAGCAACCTTAATTCTGGCTTTTGGTTCATCCAGCCTGGCATTTTGCATGACATGCTCTGCACCATGTTAAATAAATAAGGTGACAATCTATAGCCTTGTTGTCCTCCTTCCTCAATATTAGACCCAATTTAGGATTTTAACTGTTTCTTGGTTCACATACAAGTTCCCCAAGAGATGATGATCTGATCTTGCCATTTCTTTAGGGACTTGTCGTATTTTGTCATGATTCATATAGTGAAAGGCTTTAGTGTACTCAATGAAGCAGAAATAGATGTGTGTGGTTTTTTTCCCTGGAACTCCCTTGCTTTCTCCTTAATCCAGCAATTCTTGACACTTGGGTCTCCAGTACCTTTGCCTCTTTGAAGACCAACCTAATTAATAATTCTCAGTTCATATATAGCTAAAAATTAAACATAAAGAATCTTAAACATAAACTTGCTGCCATGTGAGTGCAATTGTTGAGTAATTTGAACATCCCTTGGCATTGCATTTCTTTAAGGTTGGGACATAAACTGATCTTTTCCAACCAGTGACCACTGTGGTGTTTTCCAAATTTGCTGGCCTATTGAGTTGCTGCATTTAATAGCATCATCTTCAGATATATAGAGAACTGAGTCAAATTTATAAATATATAAGTCATTTCCCAATTGATAAATGATCAAAGGACATGAACAGGCAGTTTTCAGCTGAAGAAATCAAAATTAACTATTGTCATAAAAAATGATCCATTATTGATTTTGGTATGATTAGAAAGAAAAAAACAACTCTGAGATTTCACATTACACTTATCTGATTGGATAATATGACAGAAAAGGAAAATAAATGTTGAGGAGAATGTGGGACAATGAGGACTATTGGTGGAATTGTGAATCAAGCATTCTGGAGAGCAATTTGGAACTCTTCCTAAAGGTCAATCAAACTTTACATGCCCCTTGATCCAGCAAAGAAATAAAAGAAAAGGGAAAAGGACCTCTTTGTACAAAAATATTTATAGTAGCTCATTTTGATAATTAGAAATTGAGGGGATAGCCATCATTTGGGGAATGTATGAACAAGTTGCTGTATATGGACATAATGGAATGGAATGTATAAAATAGAATATATAAAAATGGTGAGCAGGCAGATTTCAGAAAAACTGGGAAAGATTTACATGAACTGATGCAATGTTGAAGTAAGCAGAACCAGGAGAATACCTGTGTGATGATCAATGATGAATAACTTAGCTCTTCTCAGAAATGTAGTGATCAAAGACAATTCCAAAGAAGTCATGATTGAAAATATTATCCATATCCAGAGAAAAAACTGATGTAGTCTGAATGCAGATCAAACATGCTATTTTCACTTTATTTTTTCATTTTTTCTTTTGATCTGATACTTCTTTCACATGACTAATATGTAAATGTGTTTTACATGATTACACACACACACACACACACACACACACACACACACACACACACACATATATATATATATCCAAATGACTGTTTTAGAAAAGGGAGAAGAGTGGATGGGGGAGAGAGAAAATGTGGAACTCAAAAAAATTTTTAAAATGAATGCTAATTATTTTACCTGTAATTATAAAAAATGAAATACCACTTAGAAAATAGATCCTGTAAAGAGCAATGTAGGCAAGATTGAGGAAGAAAATAAATTCAGCATCTTCTTTGAGGATTTTTAAATAATTCAGTTGGAATTCCATCACCTCCCCTAGTATTATTGTTAACAGTAAGTTAACAATCCTAAGTAAGACCCCCTTGACTTCATTCTCTTGAATGCCTGCTTCTGGATCAGTAAGTACACTATTGTGGTTATGTTAAGATCTCTCTTGTACAGTTATTTTGTATTTCTGTCACTTCTTGAGCTCTTCTGCTTCTCTTAAATCCCTACCATTTTTTGTCTTTTATCAAGCCCATTCCCATTCTTTTGTTGTTTTTTTTTCTATTTCTTTGCACTGTTCTTTTAAGTAAACTCTCATCTCTCCTTACTGTTCTCTGGAATTCTGTGTTCACTTAAGGGTTATCTTTCTCTTTTCCTTTCCTTTCTTTCTTCTTCCTTCTTCTTCTTCCTCTTCCTTTTCTTCTTCTTCTTCTTCTTCTTCTTCTTCTTCTGCTGCTGCTGCTGCTGCTGCTGCTTCTTCTTCTTCTTCCTCTTCTTCATTTCCACTTCCTATTAAAAAATTTAGATTATTTAGGTTCTGTCTTTTCTTAAGTCTGAATTTTGCAATGATAAGCTCATGATCTGAATCACAGTCAGCTCCAGGTCTTGTTTTAATTGACTATAGAATTTCTCCACCTTTGGTTGCCAAATATATAATCCATCTGATTTCTATATTGACCCTCAGTTGATATTGTTTTGTTTCTTACCTTAGCCTTTCAAACTCTTATGATAAATGGAACATTCTTTTTGGTGTCATTTCTCGAGGATGTTGTGGGTTTTCCTAGAATGGATCCACTTTGGCCTCTTTGGCATCAATGGTAGGGGCACAGACTTGTATTACTGTTGTATTACTGTTGAATGATTTTTTTTGGATTCAAACAGCTATCATTTGGTCATTTTGGAGATTATAGTGAAGTTGGTTGTTTGGTTCTTGTCCTTTGTTATCAAAGAAGACCAAAATGACATCACTGTTACAGAGACAAGTTACAGTGTGTCCAGCTTGGTTGATCAGGCCAGCATGAGATTGGAATGTTCTGCCACAGGTCTGGCACAAATAGTCCAGGTGAGCACCTGGACTGGGTCCTCTAAATTTGTATCTCATGTTGCCTTTGAGCTGCTACAAGTCCACTTTGCTAGAACACAGCAGCCTCTCTGATCATGTATCTCCCATACTGCACAATCAATTCCAAAGTTCTTAAGAGTGACCTCATATTGCTTTATCCCCTCTGATGTCCTTGGCCAGCTTTTCTCCTCCTTATATTGATTATGAGGGCTACTCCATTTAGGAATTCTTGCTCACAGTAGTAGATTCAGTGACCTTCTGAATTAAACCCACCCATTCCCAGCTACATCTGCAACCTGCAACTGAACTTTCTTTGGGCATTTAGCCCAGTTGCTTCATTAATACTGGATCTACTTGGAGTGTTCTGTTGGACACCTTCTAACCACCGTGGCTCATCTTCTAATGTCATCTCTTTTATCACCTCAGTGCTGTCTGTAGAGTTTTCTTGACAAGGACCCTGGAGGGGTTTATCATTTCCTTCATGTCATACCAGATAGAACCAGAGCATCTGCTCTGTCTGGTTGGGGCCTGAACACCCCCCCCCAGTTGTACTCAGATCATCACTTGTATACCAAATCACTTTGGCAGATATGTTTGTTTCCCCCCAGCAACAAGAGGAGAATCCATAGCAGGAAGACCCCTTCTAAGAGTCAGGGCTCCAATCAAGGTCACAAGACAAGGTGGAAAGATCTCTGAGTTCTAAGCCTGTCAACACTCTGAACACAGACTTCCTAAACTGTAAAGTGGGAGGGTTAGAACAGACAGTCCAGGAGATCCCCAGAGTCTTCTTGAGAGGGGAAGGGTAAAGTCTGAACTTTCTCAGATCATCTATTAGCAGAAGAAAGCAAGTTTTTTTAAAATTTATTTTATTTTATTTTTAATAGTATTTTATTTTTTCCCCAATTACATATTGTGAAAACTTTTACATGCATTTTTACAAGATTTTTGAGTTTCAAATTTCACCCTCCTCCTCTCCTTTCCCCTCTTCTGAAAATGGCAGGCGTTTAATATCATTTATACATGAGCTATTAAATAAAAGAATTTCATATTAGTCTCTGTTGTGAAAGAAGAAACAGATCAGAAGGGGAAAAATAGCCACGAGAAAGAAGAAAGTTTTTGAAGAAAATGTTTTTTGATCTGCATTTAGAGTCCATCTGTTCTTTATCTAGATATAAATGACATTTTCTTTAGGGGTTCTTTGTACTTGGCTTGGATCATTGTGTGGCTGAAAAGAGCTGGGTTGTTGCTGTTACCATGTGAAATATTCTCCTGGTTCCACTCACTTGACTTTGCATCAATTCATGGAAGTTTTTCCAGATTTTCCTAATATCTGCCTGCTCATCATTTCTTATTGCACAATGATATTCCATTTCATTCACATACCACATCTGGTTCAGCCATTCCCCAAATCACGAACATCCCCTTAATTTCCAATTCTTTTCCACCACAAAAAAAACTGCTAAAAATATTTTATACAAATAAATTCTTTCCCCTTTTCTTTAGTCTCTTTGGGGGAAAGATGTAATAGGGGTGTGCACAGTTTGGTGTACCCTTTGGCATTGCTTCAAATTTCTCTCCAGAATGGTTGGATCAGTTCACAATTCTATCAACAATGTGTTAGTGTTTCAGTCTTCCCATATCCTCGCCAACATTTATCATGTTCCTTTTTTGTCATATTAGCAATCTGATAGGTTTGAAGTGGTATCTTAGAGTTATTTTAATTTGCATTTCTCTAATCAAAGGTGAATTGGAAGAGTTCTTCATATACCTAGAGATAGTTTTGATTTCTCCATCTGAAAATTGCCTGTCCATGTCCTTTGATATTTTTAATCAATTGGCAGAAGGCTTAAGTTCTTTGAAATTTGACTCAGAGAGCTTGTTTTTGGCAGAGGCAGGAGCCTGGGAGATAGCTGGGCTACCTTCAACTCTGCTTGGGATGGACTGGGCCAGCTTCTACTGGTTTCTTGCCCACTTTCTCAGGTGCTGGGCTGTTCTGTGGGTACTTGGCCAGAATCAATCACCACTCAGGCCTCATTAATAATGAACAACTTCCCTATTTTGAGTTTAGCCTTCTAGGCCCTTGGGATTAGTGCCTGACCAGGTCAAGAATAATTCCCAAGGTTGCACAGGTGTATCATACACCTGTCTGTGCATGTGAAGATTTAGTTTCCTCCCCCCTCCCCCCCCAGGATTGCATAATCCTGGGCACCTGTTCCCATACTTACATTAAAAAAAATTAACGAGCAGTTTTCAGGTCACAGCTAAGAGGATAATTCCAGGTCTAGTGAGGAAGCGGATTGATTAGGGCTGGGAGTGGACTGGTAGGAGAGTCCCACAAGGAGAGCATCCTCCCTGCTCCCTGCAGCTGGCAGTTAGTCCTGTTCCCAGACAATCCTTGGGCAGAATAGTGAGAATCAAGGCAGGAAAAGTTTCCAAAATGTTTGTCTTCAATAGGAGCCGGAGTTCAAGGAGGTTGTGGAGGAGATGCCCTTCGGCTGTGGATAGACCTGGGATCCTGGACAGACTCATCAGCCAATTAGCAAGCCCGGGTTAGGCACAACCCAGGTGGGCTCTGGGGGTCCAAAGATGGGGAAGCTGGTGCTGAAAAGGGAAGCGATTGGCTCAGGGCAGAGCAGCTTCTATTGGAATGGAAATTCAAGGCAAGTCTCCCTGATTCTAAACCTAGGGCTTAGCATCTACTGGGAAAACCTGGCAGCAGAAAACCTTTCCTGCCCACAATGAAGAGGATCTACCTTTTAAAAGCCCCAGCCCTATTGATCCGTCCAGTGTCTGTCACCCACAGGGTCATGATCTTGTATTTACTCAATATACCCCGTTGTAGACACAGTCCCTCCCAAAACAGCACCATCTTGCAGATGGGGACTGGCTCACATCTGTCTTCAGTTTCCCCCAGGGTCTGGCACAGCATCTGGAGCTTAATGAATGCTTGTTGACTGATTGATCATCGAAGTGCTGGGTGTGGGAGACTCAGGCAGGCCAGGCTGGGAAGAGGGTCAGCATCGAGTTGCTCTTAGCTGGAGGACTGATGAAGTTACATGTCTGAGAGCCCATGCTAGGCAGGCACAGGGAGGGATGGCCCTGACGGTTGGGAAAATGCTAGCCATGGCTCCTATTCGCTGGTTAGGCAGTGCCCCACTGTGCCTTGTGGGCAATGGGGGGGACTAGTAGCCCATGGCCCCAAAGTATCCAAAGGCTGCTTGGGAGATGGATGAAATCTGGAAAGCAAACTTTGAGGGAGAGCAGAGGGAGCAGCAGCGCTATTAGGAGATGGAAAAGGGAAAAGAGAGGAGAGAAGGGGGAAACAGAGATGGGGTGGAGGGCTCTGTGTCCATCCACTTGGAATGGGAGCTCTGCCAAGTTTGGGAATGTCATGCTTCCATTTTTTTGATGCCTAATTACATGTAACATTTTCTTGGGTCAAACATTCCCTCTTTCCTTTCCTCTTTTTGTCCCCTTCCCCCCTTCCCCCCATCTCCATTCCAACCAGGCGACCTGAGATTCCCCCATCTGGGAAATTCTATTCTTTAGGACCATAGGGAGACCAGTGTTCAGCATTTTGGAAAACTTGAGACCCCAGTCGGAATGGGGCACTGTCCAGTCGGCAGAAGGAGACAGACCCACCCCCTGACCATCTCAGGTCACATTTCTGAATACTAAAGTCAGTCCTGGCCATGACATTTGAAGATGGACATTAACCGGGGGAGTGTGTGCAACCAGAGGAGGGTGCAGGAAATAACGTCATGCCTACCCTTGGAGAACCAGCCAAAGATCAGAGGGATGCTAAGGCTGAAGAGGACAAGCCAAGGAGCCTGAGTTTTGCTGCCTTCCTTTGCAAGATTCCTGCCTGGAGGAGGGTTCTAGAGGAAGGAGCTAGGAGCAGCGAGAAGAGGGGAGGCTGTCCTGGCAGGTTTGGGTTTGGCAGCAGTAACAGCACCCTAGCAGTGAGGACTTTTCTGAAAAGACAAAAGGCTGCCTGAGGAAGATCTTTCTGGTGGGGTTCAGGGTTTCTGGCAATGGCTCAAGAATAGAGGGAAGGCCAATTGATAAATGGTCAAAGGATCTGAAAAGGCAATTCTCAGATGAAGAAATTAAAGCTATCTATAATCATATGAAAAATGCTCTAAATCATTATTGATTAGAGAAATGTAAATTAAAGCAACTCTGAACTATCACCTTATGCCTATCAGATTGACCAATATGATTAAAAAGGAAAATGATCAATGTTGGAAGGGATGTGAGAAAACTGGGAAACTAATGCATTGATGGTGGAGTTGTGACCTGATTCAATATTTTTGGAGAGAAATTTGGAATTGTAAAATTGTATGTAGCCCCTTATCCAGCAATACCACTACTAGGTTTGTATCCCACAGAGCACGAAAAATGGTAAAAAACCCACATGTACAAAAATGTTTCATAGTGGCAAAGACTTGGAAATTGAGGGGATGCCCATCAATTGAGGAATGGCTGGACAAATTGTGGTATATGAATGTGATGGGAAAACTATAGTTCTATAAGAAATCATGAGGAATGGGACTTCAGAAAAGCCTGGAAACATTCGCATCAATGAATGCTGAGGGAAATGAGCAGAACCTTGTCCACACTAACAACAACACTGACTGATGGTCAACCATGAGAGGCTTGTTTATTTAAGCAGTACAAAATCAAAGACATAAAAGACTTGTGATGGAAAATGCCATTTGTGTCCAAGTAGGAATCTGTGGAGTTTAAATACAGACCAAAGCTGACTCTCATCAGTTTTTAAAAGCTGACTTGTGTATTATTTTTTTATTCTCTCTAATGGGTTTTTTCCCTTTTTGATTTGATTCTTCTTTCACAACCTGATCAATATGGGTTTATATTTAACATAGTTACACATGTACAACTTGTATTAGATTGCTTTCTGCCGGGCAGGGAGAAAAATGTAAAACTCAAAATCCTCAGGAAAAAAAAATCATGTTGAAAACTCTCTTTGCATGTAGTTGGGAAAATAAATAAATAAAATGTTAAACCAAAAAAGGCCTAGAGGGAATGCCCCATTCCCCAACCCTCTAGCCTCTGATGGCTCTCATCTTCTTTAAAGACTTCTGTGGGGTGCTCCTTCCTTTGTACTTCTCAGATACCCCATGGCCTCAGCCCCCCTGGCTCCTAAGAGCTCAGAGCTTGCAGTATAGAGCCCGGTGGAAGACGGTGCCTATCAGCAACTTCCCTTCATACACGGAGGCCACAGTGCTGCCCTGCAGGATGGCACCTTCTTCTACGTACACCTGGGTCACGGTCGGCTTGGAGGAGACAAGGTTCTGGATGCGGAGTACCTGCAGCAGAGGGGAAAGTGGCCCCGGCTCAGCCTTGTCCCTCCACTAGCTCTCTCCGACCTTGCCTGGGTCCATGGAGGACCCACGGCTGACCACAGAAGACCTGCCAGCTTCTAAGGGAAGGGCCCCTGTAGCTCCCAGGTTGCCCCAGCCCAGGGACTGGGAAGTAGGGGCTGCCAACCCAGTGGAGAACATCTTTCTGATGTCTCTCCCTCTGGCTGCATCCGGGGAAGTGACTGTGTGACTGAACTGGACAAGCTTGGGAGCCAGTCCAGACTGACTGAGTGAGCTCATGGCCTCCAGGCCTGGCTCTGCTCCTTAGCACCTGGGACTTCCTCTCTCATGCCTCAGTTTCCTCATGTGTAAAACAAGAGGACTGGCTGCTCATTCTATGAACTCAGAGCACTTCTCAGGGGCTGGGCCTCATGACGAAAAAGTCAACTCAGGCATCACCACCACACTTCCCAGGTTGAAGAGGCTGGGCCTCTTCCTGACCCCCAGATCTCAGTTATCCAGTGAGTCCCAAGAAAGACTAGAGGGCCCCAAAATCATGAAATAAGAGGGGCCAGCGACCACTGGTGGTCAGCACTTGCCAGGCCTCTGGGGAAGGAGCCCACCCTACCACCAGACATCTCATGGGACTCTAACGGGACCGTAGAGCAGCCTCCTGGGCCCTGCCTGGAGCCCATCAGAGTATCACCATATGATGAAAGGAAATTCTGAGTTTGGGGGTTCAACTCTGGGATACAGGGATGCAGCCCAATAGGTAAACAAGTACCTGAGAGAGAGCCCATACAGGGCCCACTCATAGCCTCTTACTGGCATTATCCAACACTCTGCCTCAAGAACTCTCCCTCCTTCCCTCAACTCCCCTCCCCCCACCCCCTCCAGGTCATACAGAGAGGAAGTATGTGAAACTGGATTTGAACTTGAGTGTTCCTCACTCCAAACTCAGCATTCTATTCGCTGTTCCATCTTTCTGCCTTAATTAGATAGTTTCACACTTTCTAAATGACAAGTGTCATTCTTAATATTGACCAACAAGTCTAAAGAGAAAAGCCAACCCTACCTCAGACCTGAGAAGAGGGAAGCTCCCATCATTCTGCTTGGGAGACCAGATTGGCTGGGTCTGGTTTGATTGGGATTCCTCCCCTTCCTATCCCCCCTTCCCCCTCTCTCCTGCCAAAGTTGGAGAGAGAGATCAAATCATAGTCAAAGCACAATAGTTTTTTTTTAATGCACCTTTCCAGCTGAAATATTTTTTTAAAATAGAACTTCTCCCTTAGCCTAGAGAAAACATGCTAGGGTAGAAGAAAGATGATGTCTCCATTGCTTCCCCCAACTCACCTCTGATGGAGGCGGATTCTCAGGGTCATAGGAAAAAATCCGCATGCCATTTGGATGGCAGCCAACCCAGACGTCCCCTGTGGTAGGATCCACAGACAAGTTATCCACAAGGGTGTCAAAGGCGAGGGCCTTCCAGAGAGAATGGAGAGACAACAGAACAATGTCAGAAGCAGCAGCATCTCGAACCCAGGGTCATTTCTCATTTTCCCCATGTAGTAGCAGAAGCTCATTGATGTCTTCCATGCTAACTTTTCTATTGAGCATAAAATTTCCCAGAAGGAATGAGGTGTGAAGGTCATGGGAGAAAGTCCACAATGGAGAGGAGGTGGGGAGAGGAGCGGCCCCTTGGGCTAATGTCTCATCAAGTCAGCCAGTGAGCCCCAAATGGAAGTGAGGTAGAGATGGTACAAGTGTGGGTGCAGGTTTGTTTCCCAGGCTAGCCTGAACACAGACACAGACAGACAGACAGACACACACACACACACACACACACACACACACACACACTGAAACACACATACCCAGACTTACACAGACACCAACACACACAGACACACACATAGACACACACACACTCACAGGCACACACAGAAATGCCAGGGAGAACACCCTCGAGTGTGGACCAGGTAGCTCAGCCCATGCCCCCAACCACAACTGCTGTCCCTCCTGACCTCTGCCTCTTGGGTTCCCTCCTCCCTGCCACCCTGGCTTCCCCATGTCTTCCCATCCTCCCAATGGGAGCTGGTGTGGACCATGGACTCTTGGTGTGCACCTGAGAGTGTTTCATCTGCCTGTCCAAAGGCAGGACCCATTCGCCTCTGCCTCAGTATCCCTGGTGCCCCATCCAGAGTATGGTCTATCCTGAAGCCGGTGAGCTCAGTGCAGACCGGCTGAATGAGGACTGGGTTGAGGAGGAGCACAGCAGAGGACTCGGGGAGGAAGCCCTGGGAACTTTGAGAAGACCAAGGCTCTGTCCAGTTGGTCTGTTTCTAGCCCCAGTGTGAGAGATGACATGGCCCTTCCCCCAACAGGCTATGTGGCCCAGGACCCACTTTCCAGTCTTGGGGGGGGGGGGAGGGACTTGGTGCTTTTGGTTTTCTCACTAAAGTTCTGGCCATGTGCCACAATATGGGACCCAACAGATTGATTCCCAGCTGATGCTGTCTACTGACCACATCTGTTTGCCATGACTCCCCAGGAGCGACAGACATTGGCTTGAGAAAGTCACTGCTCTTGGTTCTGTTCTCTTGGGCCAAACAGAACTCACACCTCTTCTCTACCTGACTGCTTCTGTAAGGTGGCCAATACACTTCTCCTAAGCCTCTGGATCTCTAGGATACCAGCACCCAGGACCTCCATCACAGGTTGGTCTTGGGCTCATGGTCCTTCATTACATTGGCTGCCATTCTCTGGACCCCCCAACTCCCAAGATCATCATCACATTTCTTAAAACATTCCACACCCAACTAAAGATGAGATCCGATGAGGTCAACGTCCACCCACCTCTGAAATAGAGGGAGCCACCTGGGGGCTTCTGCTAGGGAGTTGCCAGCATTGCTAGACCTTATGTTACCCAGCCCAAGATGACCACAGTTTTCTCATACAATTGTCTTAGACTGAGCTTTACTATATCAAACCCCATTTTACCCCAGATTTGGGGAGAATTAGGAGTTCACAAGAAGATTAAGCAGGATCTCATAGATTCAAATTCTTTGAGATGCCCCTGCTGTTGCTACTGGTCATGTGGTGGCTCAGCCCCCAGTACTCCAAGTGGCCCTTTGGTCCTTGGTCTGGACCAGGACCACAGCAAGTACTTCCTCCCCTGACCATCACATGTGGCAAGTAGCACTGCCTGGAATGGGAAGATGAATCCTGCTAAGAAGAGGAGCATGGACTCAACTAGCTGCCTGGGACCCAGCTGTCCTGAGTGGGTGACCAAATGCATTCAGTAGCAGAGATGACTGGGGAGTTCAAGAGCTCCTAGTCCCTGAGCCTATCAGATGGAACTAACTGGAAGCAAGGGGACTATCTTCACTGGAAGAAAGGACCCCTCTCAGAAGATGTGAACTAAGATTTGTTTGGACAGTACAGGTTCAAGGTGAAATGGGAAAAACTGTTTTATGTTTTAATGTGGTGAGATTGTAACAATGGTAATAATGGGAGTATTTACATCTTTTGGCATTTCTAGTGTGTGTGTGCGAAATAAATAGCTGTTTGAAACCTGGTTTTAGTGTATTCTGAGTTCTTTTCTATGCCCTCTTTAAGGAGATTTAGAGATAAAATACAAGTATGGAGCAGCTGGGTGGTACAGTGGTTGGAGTACAGGTCCTGGAGTCAGGAGGACCTGAGTTCAAATCTGCCTCAAACAATACTTACTTAGTTGTGTAACCTTGGGCAAGTCTCTTAAACCTATCTCCCTCCCCCCAATAAACAAACAAATAAACAAACAAACAAATAAATAAATAAAATAACAAGAAAATTACTTGCAAGAAAATGACAATAAGGAAAACAAGATTAAACACAACCCTTCCTACAAGTGAAGGGGGATGGGAGAACCCAAGCATGTGAGAAAAAGGGTGCTCGTCCTTCTCACAGAGACTTGATCCCATCATGCCCAAGGGTCTAGAGCAGAGGAGACCCTTAGGAAAAGAGAGAGACCTTTGGAGGCCAACAGTGGATTATTATTTTGACAGGAGAGCACTGGATGATACAGTAGATAGAACATCAGCTCTATAGTTAGGAGAATTTATAATTCAAATCTGGCCTCAGACACTTTCACTTACTAACTGTGTGATCTTGGGCAAGTCACTTAACCCTGATTGCCTCACCTCCAGGGCCATCTTCAGTGCTCCTGATTCACAATCTGGCCACTGAACCAGATGGCTCCAGAGCAGAAAGTGAGTCTGTTGACTTAGCACAGCTCCAACCCCGCCCCCCAAAATCCAGTTCATATGCTTCATATGCTAGCATCACCTCCCTGATGTCACAGACTTCTTGGAGAATGAAGGCTAAATATCATCATTATGATTGTGACACTTAAAATTATGCTTTACAAAATATCAAGGGAGCAAATTAAGGGAGAAATGAAGGGGCAGCTAGGTGGTGCAGTGGATAATAGGGCACCAGCCCTGTAGTCAGAAGTACCTGAGTTCAAATCCAGCCTCAGACACTCAATAATTACCTAGTGGACACTGGGCAGTAATAATTTATGTGAAAGTGGGAATCCCCTGGATGGCAAAGGAGTTGCCTGCCAGAGTGGCCACCAAGGCGCATCTCTCTTGAGGAGATGTCTCCAAATGCTTGAGTATCATAGACTCCTTCTTGGTTTTGCTTCCCACTTTGTGGACCATGCTGCTAGAAGGACTTTGCAGTTGCCTCACCTGGAACTTCCCTCAGTTCCTAGGCCATACTCTGGATGATTCACTTCACTCCAGATCATACCTCTGCCATGCTGTTCCCTTTGCCCATGGTTAAACTCTTCTACTTGGGGTGAGGGCCCAGGCTGCCCAAGCTTTGCTCCCTTCCTCTCTGGGCTCTTACACCAAACTTAACCTTTGGTGGACTTCCATGTGTTCCAGGGACATGCTCAGTCCCAGAGATGTTTCCTGTTGTCTTTGCTGCCTTGATGGGAAAATGCATCTTACCTTCAGTGCTGTGAGGCTCCCATTGGCATGTTTTTCAAAGATGTGAATCTTATGACCCAGTAGTTCAGCCACATAAAGGTACCTTTGAGAGAGGAAAGACCAACATTTGAACACCCAGATGAAGAATGTGCAAGTGAAGGAATAGCTGTTCGGCCAACCTTCAGAAAGCCAGGATCTTCCCTCTGAAGAACAAGTCCCTTGGTCACCTCCATGGTACCCTTCACTGAGAAAGGACTTATTGGGGTAACAAGATAGCACAGTGGATAGAGCACCGGCCCTGGAGTCAGGAGGACCTGAGTTCAAATCCAGCCTCAGACATTTAATAATTGCCTAGCTGTGTGGCCTTGGGCAACTCACTTAACCACACTGCCTTGCTATTAAAACACACACACACACACACACACACACAGAGAGAGAGAGAGAGAGAGAGAGAGAGAGAGAGAGAGAGAGAGAGAGAGAGAGAGGAAGGACTTATTTCTTTCTAGGAAATCTGTTTTACCAGCACAGTGATGCTTTGTTAGGGCCACTGCCAATTTCCTTACCTCCTTGCCCTGTTCACTCACATTTCTGTTAATGTTCTACCTTCCTAGGAACCCCTGGAGACTACAGCTAGTGGGTGAGTTGCACCTCTTCCCCTTTGCACAACTTCCTATCTCTGGTCCTGAGACCTGGAACACCATCATGGCAACATTGCCAGTAGACTGCCTGGGTGCCCCACGGCTCCACAGGTCCCTCCTCTGCCCCTTCCTCCCCACTGGGCTGAGGATGTGAGCTCTGGGGGGTGGGGGTGGGAGGATGCTTCTGACTTCTGGTTTCCAATCCTTAATATGCTAAATAAAGATGGCAATTATTGTAACTATTAATCATTCACGCCTACTGCCAAGGTCATGAGGAGGATGAGCATGTTGGTGAGAACTCCGGACCTGGTATTCCTTCTCTGGCTTTAACCTGGTGGCACCTGCCATTAATCCCAAGGGATTAATCCCAAGCTCTCCCTAGGGAGAGCTCTGAGGTTGGGAGTTGGGTTTCCTTCTGTAAGAGGTCACATACTTCCCATCGGGTGAAATGTTGATGCCATTGGCAAAGTCAAAGCCGCCTGCAACCTCACGCACTTCATTCGGGCTGTAGTAAACTACATTGGACCATTTCAAACCCAAGTACAGCTCCCAGGACCGGAGGTAGAGATCTGAGAAGTAGTGGTCATTGGTAGCGTAGAAATGCTCACGGCCCACTGCAACGATATCGTTCACACTGCATTGTAGACAAAGGGACAGAACATCCCGGAATGAAAAGCATATTCATACTTGACCAGGAAAGGGATTTTCCCTATAATGAAAAACCAGATGGGACATAGCCTTGGGTGTATCCATCCCCAAGAAATCCCTGCTCATGTTCCTTGGGGGGTCAGAATGTGAGCCACAGCCCTGATGCAGAGCTGTCCATAAGGGGCTGATCTGGCTTGATGGGAGCCAGATAGAAGATAAGGGGGGCCTCTTCAAACCAGGATGGTCTGTGGGGAGGTCCCTCTTAGTTCTACCAAGATGTTGCAAGCTTGACCTGGAACCCTTGACTTTCGTAGAACTGGGGTTCAACTGTATCAGCTACAATGGATGAGATCAACATGGTGTGGAGGAGATATGGGGCTACCCTGAGTCTGGATGCCATTTTCCCACTGACTTGGAGGACCCTCCCCAATTGACAGAAAGGCTGCACCTGAATGGAATTCATCAAATTCTGAGATGGAGGTTAAGACTGGGGCAGAGAGAGAGGATGGGTTGGGTCTTTGGAGCTTCAGGGAAGCTTAGCTAGAACCATCCAAAGGACTAAAGGACAGGCCCCAAGAGAGATGCTCAGGGCCCTGGTCTCATAGCTCTCTCACTACCATGGAAGGAATAGAAATGAGGAATTTCTGGTGAAGTGGAAAAGGAGACCCTGGGGAGCTCCTGGGGCACGATCCCATCCATTCCTCTGGCTTGAAGTAAAAAATAGACAAAACTGCTGAGGAAGACTACTGAGAACCACCACCACCGTGAGGTCTGAGGAGCAAGGCTTTGGGTCCAGGCCCAGACCTAGGAAGGTGGAGTTGGGCATCCCATGTCTCCATTTGGGGCCATACTTGGGAAGCAGCTCATGTTGAATTGTTTTCAGGTACAAGAGGGATCGCTCTTCTTCTTGAAACTTAAACAGCTCCACAGTGGTCCTGAACTGGGGGTGATTCACCACAAAGAGGTACACGGTGTCATCTGAGGGGAAGCACAGAGAGCCAGCTATTAGCCCAGCCCCGAAGCCAGGGTTTCCACACCTAAGGATCTGTCCGGAGATGCCTTTCTGAAGGGCCCCTTCATGGGGCTCTTCTGGCTTCAGGAGGGAGATGGCTGAAGATGCCAAAGCCCTCCCAGGACTCTGTCTGCCCCTGCAGCCTCATGCAGAAGCTGGGAAGAGCTTCAGGTAGGGCCATCATGGGTGGAGGTAGGGCAGGAGGACTGTGGAGGCCTCAGAAGGGCTGTTGTCCACCACAAGAGCCCCAGTCACTCCTGAGGGGTCTGCCTTGGCGATGCTGGGGGTGTTGATGACCTACAGAGTGGACTGGCTTGTACTGCTTAAGGAGTAGAGGAGTGTGTCCATGATAGGACCTAGAGGAGGGATGGGCTACCCTGAAGGAGAAGCAGAGCACAGTTTTTTGAGAAAGGGAAGTCAATGGGGGCAGAGAATTCAGGAAGAACAGGCTGCAGGTTGAATGAGACAGAGGGGAGAGTCACAGCAATAACGGCATTGTTTAGAGTCTTCATTGGGAATTGTGTGTCATTTGAGCCTCACAATAATTCTTTGGAGGTGTAATCCAGGCATTCTGAACTCCATTTGACATACAGGGAAACTGAGGCTCAGAGATGCTAAGAGTGACCCATCACCATGAAGTTCCAGGGGCAAAATTTGAGCCCAGGTATTCCTGACTCCAAATCCAGCTCTCCACTTGCTGTGGGAGGTGACCGGAGTGATGGTTTCAGAAACCATCCAGTCCAGCCCCTTGTTTGACAGGTGAGAAAACTGAGGTTGCTGGTCACCCAGAGAGGGATTGGGAGGTAAAGCAAGGTCCTCAAATTCCCCTTCCACTGGCCCAGACTGCCTCCACATTTGACTCCAAGAAGAAGGCATCACTTAGGAAGGTTCAAAGGCACTTGGGGGCTGACTGGAGAGAAGACTTTGAGCTCAAATTCCTTCAAGAATTCCAGTACCACTGGTGGAAAGGAGCCAGCTAGTTGAGATTCATGGGAAGGGGAAACTAGCATAGCTGGTTTTGCAGTTACTACCATGGAGGGATCAGCAGGGGAGAGGGAACATAGGATCATGTTTCCAGCCTCCAGCATGGGGAGAAAGAAGAAAAATAAACTGAGAGAGAGGCCAGGAGAAGAAAAGGTGATGAGGAAGTATGGGCAGAGAGGCTAGTTGGTAGGGCAGAGGATGGACAGAAGAGGCAGCTGACTCTGGCCCCAAGAAGACCTTTGAGAGAATGGGTGTAGTTCAGTGGCAGGGAAGGAACCCAGGTAAAGGGGCTCAAAAGGATAATGAATCAGGGAGACCTTGAGCCAGAGGGGTAAACTGAGGCACTGATCAGAGAAAAACCAATAGTAACCCATGCTAGGGGGAGTGAAAAAGGGATATCCTTTAGTCCCTAGTGAGTACTTTGATTTATTTTTAGTTTGATTGTAGGATTAAACTCCTTTCTCTGGGAAAAGCTAGCCCTAAAAGCTAAGCCAGTCTAAGAAAGATATGCTCTTAAATTAGGTTACCTCTAGATTTAGTGAATAGATGGATTGATAAGACTCTCATTCAGTAGCAGATAATTTTCTTTTTGTTGGACTCAAATCATCATAGGATTATGACTTTAAAATCTTTTTTTAATTTTAAAATTTATTTTCTCAACTACATGCAAAGATAGTTTTCAACATTCATTTTTCTGTAAATGAATTCATTTTTAAGTTCCACATTTTCTCCCCCCTCCCCTTAATGGAGAGTAATGTGATATAGGTTAAACATGTATAACTATGTTAAATATATTTCCTTATTAGATAAGACTTTTTAAAGGCTGGGTTCCTCTATCTGGCTGTTGGAGAAAGTGGTGTAGCTAATGACTCAGTTCCCCATTCCAGCCTAAGGTGAGTAATGGAATCTTGGCTGTTGGAGGATGGGAAGTGACCACTTACTCCAAACCTCAAGCTTTTCTAAACAACTTTCTGGCTACAAAAGACATCCCCTGTAGGCAGGGACTTCTGGGGGAAATCTCTCTTTAACAGAGAGATGTTGCTCAGGAGAAGCAAGCTAGACCTCTCTTGTCTGATCAGGTGATTTTCAAACCAAGTTTCCATTTTTTAGATTCCTCTTCTCTGTTATAAAATCAGTCTTCCAATCCCTTCTTTTTCACTAATTATTGATGAATTAGTTGACTTGATTTAATGGCAACTTCCTATTTCTATTAAATCATTTTCACTCAAAAATGGTAAGTCTCAGAAAGTTTCTTATTTCAGCTAATTTTAACAGAAGTCAAGTGACCAGAAGTACCTGGGCAGCACTTCTCTGCCAGTGGGATTAGGGTTGGGGGAATGAGGAGGGTACAGCCTCCCCTGGAGGGGTCCCAGGCCCTATGGTACCCCAGCAGATGGAGATGACATTTCCCCTGAGCTGAACTCCAAAGGTTCATTTCTGTCAGGTTATAGGAGGCTATGGTCCAGCTCCGCCCCCTCAGCTCTCCCTGGTCAGGCCACCCCCAGTCTGAGGGTCCAGGAGGTTCAAGTTAGCAGAGATCTTGGGGACTATCAAGTCCAAACTTCTGTACTCTCAGGGAAGAATGGCCCAGAATGGGGGAAAACGTGGCTGGCCCAAAATCACAAAACACTTAGGGCAGAGATTCAAACCCAGCCCCTCTGACTCCAAATCCAAATCCAAATTTTGATTAGAGTCCCATATAGAAAGAAATCACAAAAATTTGCACCAGGAATGTGCAGCATGCAAAAGGTTTTTGGGGCCTGGAAGCCTCCTCCTAGGAACTCATCAGTCATCATCTAGGTAATAGGTAATCTCTGCTCTGGCATGCATCTCATGTATATGTACATGCATGTCTGCACATGTGTATGCCTGCTGGGTCTTGGACAGAAATTCTCAGCTTTGGAGGGGAATGTGGCCCACAGGCCTTAGGCTCCCTTTGCACAAACCTCTGTGACATCTTACCTTCATCAGTGAATGTGCTGATCCCGTGTGGGTTAAGTGAAGCCCTGTCCAGCCCTTGCCCATGGATCGGCAGCACTACAGCCTGAGGCTTTTCTTCATTCAGGTCCATAAGAAGTATTTCTCCAGGCTTATGTGGATCAAAGCTCTTTATACCAGGATATTTTAGCCCCTTAAAAACAAACAAACAAACCAAGACCAGGGAATGGCTCTAAATGCTCCCAGCTCCAGACTGAGCCATCATCTAGCCAGGCTCCCTTAGCCTTTGCTTCTAGGGACTCCCTCAGTCAGGTTCACACCCGACCCAGGTTCTGCCAGTGGAATCCAAGACACATCGACACATGCCTCCCCCCCCCCATCCTGGGCCAACGGAGGTTCTGGTGTTTAATAAATATGGACTGAACTCACTCATGAAACTTAGGAAGACCAGCTAGGTCTCTCATGAAGCTATCCAGAGGTAAGCTTGTGAAGGGACCTTTTTTTAGCTGATGCCCAAGACTCCAGATACATCTCACTGGGAAAGCCCCTGGATTCCCCAAACCAGTTCTGGCTTCTGGACCCCAGCTTAATGGTCAGAAGATCTAGCAGAGCAGAGAGGACTGGGGAGCCAGTCAATGCTGGGGATGGTCTCTCTGGAGGCCACAGGGGAGGGAACTCTCCACTTTTCCTCGTGACTGAGGAGAAAGCAAAATCAAAATGGTTTGGGGACTTCTTTTTAGGAGGATTAGAGCCTGAAATCTCTGGGGTTAGAAATGGGGGCTGCTGGACCCAACCTAGCAATGAACACACATTTGTGAAGTCTCTTGTACCCTCCCATTCTAATAGGAAGGGCAGAGGACCCAGAGAAATGATCACCAGGCCAGATACTATGGAGAGAGGGTACAAGGTAGTTGCAGTAGCCCCCAAGAAAGAAGCAAGCACTAAAGCACAAGGCTCAGACAGCTATACTCAGACAAACACCAGGTAGCAAACAAGAAGTGAGCTTGAATCCTAACTCCCAGCTGGAGGCGCGCCGGCCCTCCCAGGCTCCTGAGGCTCGCTGGTGAAGCTAGCTGGACAGGGTGGGCACTTCAATTAGCTTGACCTCTCTCTGTGCGTCTCTCTCCTCAAAGCAGACAAGGTTCAACAATTTCTTGCCTTGCTGAAAGGATTATTTCATAGTTCCATAGATGATGAGAAGCCCCAGCTCCAACTGACTCTCACCTACAAGGAAGACCTGGTTGCTGAAAACAGAAACTATGGAACTCAAGGAGAAAGGGTCTGCTCCTTCTTAGACTCTGTGATCGATGGAGGACTAGTCTACCAGATCCTCTGGATTTGGGGAGAGCAGCTGGCCAAGGATTTTGCTTACAAACATAATAATAATACAAATAATTCAGATAAACCTCAGACAAGTCACCCCAGATCCTGTGGTATGGAGTCTTGTCCCAGACCATGAAGAGACGGGCATTTGGAATTTGGAAGGAGTCTTTGGTGGGAGCAGTAGTTTGAAATTATTCTGCTAGAGATGAAGGAGAGAGGGATGGTGGGTGAGGAAGCAGCAGCAGCAGCCAAGGTGGGTACTGGGTGGGAGCCGAGTAGCCCCTGGAGCCTCCCCTTCCTCCCTTTCCACCTGGCTGACTGAAGCCAACAGGAAAAATCTGGACCTCTGCCCAAAGGGCTAGCAAACTACACATGCTCTTTGATCTGGCAAGACCGCTGCTGGCTCTGTATCCCAAAGAGATCAAAAGGAAAGGATCTATATGGACAAACATATTTATAGCAGCTCTTTTTGTGGTGGCAAGGAATTGGAAATAAAGGGGCTGCCCATCCATTGGGGAATTGCTGAACAAATTGTGGTAAATAATTGTAATGGAATATTGTTGTGCACTAGGAAATACCAAGCAGGATCTCAGAAAAAATCTGGAAAGACTCACATGTACACATGCAAAGTGAAGAGACCGTTGTCCACGTCCCAGTGACATACAAGGAACAACTGTGAATGGAGCAGCTATTCTCAGAAGTACAATGATCCAAGAGAATCCCAAAAGCCCCTGATGAAAAATGCTACCTGCCTCCAAAGAAACAACTCAGGGAAGTCAGCACCGAAGAATCCTGTTTTTCACTTTTTCCCTCTTTTCTTTTCTTTTCTTTTCTTTTCTTTTCTTTTCTTTTCTTTTCTTTTCTTTTCTTTTCTTTTCTTTTCTTTTCTTTTCTTTTCTTTTCTCTTCTTTTCTCTTCTCTTCTTTTCTTTTCTTTCTTTCTTTCTTTCTTTCTTTCTTTCTTTCTTTCTTTCTTTCTTCCTTTCTTTTTTGGTTTGAGGTTTCTGGCACAAAATGACTAATATGGAAATATTTTACATGACAGCGTATATGTAACCTGTATCGAATTACTTAACATCTCAGGGAGACGAATGGGGAAGGAAAGAGAGAACTGGGAACTAAACACTTAAAAAGAGAATATTAAAAATGATTTTATATTTAACAATTCTTGAAATGAAATATTATTTAAAATAACATTTAAAGGGGCAGCAAGGTGGCGCAGTGGATAGATCACTGGCCCTGGCATCAGGAGTACCTGAGTTCAAATCAGACCTCAGACACTTAGTAATTACCTAGCTGTGTGGCCTTGGGCAAGCCACTTAACCCCATTGCCTTGCAAAAACCTAAAAAAATGAAATAAAATAACATTTAAAGAAAATACTTAAAATAATATAAAATAAAATATTATTTAAAAAATAAATATATCTTCTTTTGTCGATAGGAATAAAATAGGAGAAGCTCCATTGCCATTTGCTCTGCTGTTAGTTCATTGGATCTTTCCTTCTGATTTGTACCTGAAGTCTCTTAAATGTGGCATCTCCCCTATTGGAATATAGGTTTTTAGAGAGGGTTTTTCCCACTTTTCCATTTATGTCCCCTGCATTTAGCACAGAACTTTAGATAAAATAATTGCTTAAGAAATGCTTTTCATCTAAAAAAAAAAGAGAAGGAAAGAAAAGCCAACAGGAAGTGACTCCTGGAGGAACCATGGGCTCTCTACATTCTTTTTTTTTCCACCAAAATTTTTACATTTATTTCTTATTAGATATTATATTAAGTATAGAAGAAAATGTAATATTGTAAAGGCAAGAAAAACACTTAATCACCCTATAAAGCAGTGCACAGAAAATGAAGTGGGACAGGGAGGGGAAAGGAGGGGAGTGAAATGAGGCATAAGCCTAAGTGATGATCAATGGTCCGCACATTTAACAACTTTCTTTGTTAACCCTTTTAGTATTGTTAACGGCTTTCTTATTTTCCTTTCGTGAATCAGCTCTTTCTTCAGATAAGCACGTGGTGGACATGGCTGGGCAACACTGGCTAAGGAGATGGAGGCAGCCGAAAATACTGAACAAATAAGCAAACAGACAAAGGTGAAACAATATACTCTGAAAACTCTCGATTCTGTTGCTGGGAAGGAAGGCCCCATCCCTAGGAAGACTTGGCGCTTTCCTTCTCCTGTCCGATGGTTTCCTGGGAAGGAAACCTCTTCTGTGTTGGTCTTTTTCGGCTTATTCTTGTCAAATTTCTCGGCTTCGGAGAGGTCTGGTTTGTCACACATTTTGGCTGGCTTGCTGGGTGCCCGGCGTGCCTACTGCTGCTGCTGCTGCACCGCCTCGGAGCCTCTGGAGGATTCAGCCTGAGCCCAGCAGGATCGACAGAAGAAGGCGGCTCTCTACATTCTTTTGTATTTATTGCAGCATGCCAACAGGTGGCATTCTCTGCTACTAAGTGATTCTAGACTCTTAAAGCTGACCATTCACCTACTGTACTCCAAGAATAGTCTTTGTAAATAAAGTGAATTTTAATTTCATCTTGAGTTTGTGTCTTTGCTCCAGAGAGTGGGGAAATGAGAGATTCAGATAAGTCAATGGATATCTGACTAGCCCGAACTCAATGGCATTGGGAAACCGAATCTCAGCTGGGGACCAAAGACCCCTCTTGGAGCTCTTAAAAGCTCAAACGTTCATGAATTTGTTAACAGTATATTTCTTAAGCTTTTTAACTTTACATAGGAAAGAAGACCCATGGGATTGAGTCTTACTTAAGTCAAAAGAGCTTTGCAAGTTAATTTTTGAAGAACTAATAGTGGCATTCCCCTGGTCAGCACCAAAGATAGGGGGATAACATGGGGTCTCATGGCAAGGTCATGCCCTGAGCTAGCCCAGGGACTGCTGACAGCTACAATCAGTTCCTTTCACTCCCCAGAAGAGAAGGGGTAATTTGGGGGAGCCCGGGTGGTATGGGCATCACAGCTGCCAATCATAGCACTTTTCCCTGGCTAAAGTGCTCTCCATACCTGCTGGCTACATAAATGAACACTAGAACTCCATCCACAATGGAAATTAGCCCAGGCACGACAAATGCTCTACTGTGAAAATCTGGTGACAAAGAGAAATAATTCCAGTATTCAGGACAGGCCAGAAGATGGAAGAGGAAGAGAAGGAATCCCATGAAGTAGGTGTGTGCCACTACCTTGGGACATATTGAAGGAGATGATGGCCCAAGCCCTTTCTTTCAGAGAGATTATTATGGGGAATGGTGCTAGTATCTGGGAGGCTGAGGAAGAAGAGGGGCTAGGATGCTGAATGGAACCCATTTGGTGAGGCAGCCTCCTTGAACCCATGTGAGCCCCTGAGGTCAGAAACTTGGTGCTGATATCTGGTGGACTGAGTTGGTGGGTAGTCCTCATTTCCATGTTCCCTTCTCATTTTTGTTTCATTAGTTTTGCTATTGAGCTTTCCATGGAGAAGAAAATTCAGGGTGTAATAATCAGGGTATCAGTTGCTATTTAGGAGAGCTAATGATTGGGGGGGGGGGGTATTTGTGCGTGGAATAGGAAAAAAAATGGATCCTTCCAGGACCTAGTGTGAATCTGGAAAATGAGGAAGTTGGCTGAGAATGGGTCCCATTCTGGGCAATTCCCTTTTGGTGTTACTCCTCCCACCCAGTTTAGGTCCCTTTAACCAGTCCAAGCATGTTAATTCAGGAGAAAGATGTAAATGGGGGAGAGAGAGGAAGAGAGATCAGAGTGGGAGAGGAAGGAATCAGGAGAGACTGGGCAGAAGTGAGAGTCCATTCTGAAAGATCAATATTCTGGATGAAACTGAATGGAATCATTTGTGCATTTTAGGGACTAAATTTTGTGCCGTCTCATCATATGACAGAGAGGAGGGGACAGAGACAGAGAGACACAGACACACAGAGAGACAGAGAGAGAGAGAGAGAGAGAGAGAGAGAGAGAGATAAAGAGACAGAGACAGACAGACAGAGAGAGAGACAGAGAGAGAGAGACAGAGAGAGAGAGACATCTTCATCTGAACCTAGACAATATATCTAATATGGACCATTTTGGCAAAGCCCTAGAGCTAGGGATGGAAAGGGGATGGGACAGAGGTTGGGGGGGTCTTTCCTGAGTACCTGGACCCCAACCTGTGCTGCACAGGTAGTCACCAGCACCTGTGACGGTTTCTGGATGTGCAGCCCCCTCATAGAGATCAGCTGGCCCCTGGGGTTTGCTGCCAGGCAGCACTTGGGTGAGGGGGGGCTAGCTGACACTCACGCAGCTCAGGAAAGCCAGGCCATGGGGGAGTATCTCCAGGTCTTCAGCACCAGTTTCTGCAAGAGAAAAGTGGGGAGGGGTGTGGAAGGGAGGGGAGACTCAGCTCCCATTTCCCTAGTCCTCTAGTCCAAAGGTCCACCCTGCTCCCCCTCCTTGTCCTCACCCTCTTGGATCCAAGCCACCTTTGCCTGCTTTCTGAAATGGAAGTGGAGGTCAAGGTCAGAGTCACAGGGATGGGGGACAGGGTGCATTTAGAGCCCTCTGTGAGACCTGGGGCTCCTGGGCAGGCAGTGGAGCTCTGCCCAGACTCACTGAACTACCTATTGGGCCTCAAGTCATGACTTAACACCTCTTCCTGCCCACTGGTCTCTTTGGCCAGCTCACCCTCCTTCTTTTGGGGGATCAGAAAACAGTTAAATTGGAGGCCTGGGAAGGGGTGCTAGATGCAGAGAGCTCCCCATGTTCTGGGGTGCCAGTCTGGTGAGCGACATTGGTTTCTAATGCTCAGAGCCCCTGATGATGCAGCATCCCAGACACGTGAGCCCATAGGATGTGTGTGTGCGAGGGGGGTGTTGGGGTGGGAGTGTATGGGAGATATGTATATGTGTATGTGGGGTATGTGTGTGTGGTGTGGGTGTGGGGGGTGTATGTGTGAGTGTGGTTGTGTGTGGGGTTGTGTAGATATGCTATATGGGCCGTGTGCAGTGTGGGTGTGAATGTGTGTGTGCGGTGTGGGTATGGGTGGGGGTCTGTGTTTGTGTATGTGTGTCTGTGGTATGTGGGGTGTGTGCAGTATGGGTGTGGGTATGTGTGTGTGTGTGTGTGTGTGTGCGGTGTGGGGTTGGGGATCTGTGTCTGTGTGTCTGTGGTATGTGGGTGTGTGTGTGTGCATGTGTGCTTCTCAGCTCCGCCCCAGCCCCAGAGGACCTTGCCTGGTGGAACCAGAAGCCTCTTGGGACTTTTGAAATCACTCTTGGTTCCAGGTCATGTAAACAAGGCCAGGGCTTTGTTGTGCAATCCTCTGGCCTTCACTGTGATTACCATCCTTATTTCCAAAGGGCTCTGGGATTGCTTCCCTGGAAGCTAAACTCCACAAGTCAATGCAAAATAACCTCCCCCCCACCCCAGGCCAGATCCAGGAGTCGGGCCACCACCTACCAATGCCTTTAATGAGGTGACAGTGAGGAAGGTCCACGGGCTTCACTTCTCGGGAGGCATTGAGCCGGGCTCTGAACAGGAACCAGAGAGAAAACAGAGAAAAGCACATCGAGTTGTGGATGTCAACCTCTCAGTCAGGTTATTCAGTGTCTGCCCTGCTCTAGCCACTGTCCTGCCCGGCCCCATCTGGTCAGCACCTGGACTTTGGGGAAATCCTGCCTCAGGACAAATCCTGCCTCTAAACATGAGCTTTGGGAACCTCAAGGCAGACAGGCCCCCATAGTTAAGAAGGGGTCTTTGTGCACAGGTCCTGGACAGGTAACTGAGAGGGGCCAGCCCCTGACCAGTTAGCACAGGAGGGTTCCCGGGCAGTGGCAGGGGGCAAGGCAAAGGAGATGGGGAGAGAGGAGGGGCAGAGTAATGATCTCTTTGTGGGTGGACTCTGGAGGAATGAGGGAACAGATTTAGAGAGGGGACAGGCATGCCTGCCATGGGGAAAGGGTGGGCACACTCAGGGGGGCTCTAGAGGGTTTGGGCAGATCCATTGGGAGAGATGAGGAGGCAGAGCCAGGGAGACCTGTGGACCCCAGGAAAGTTTGCTCTTCCAACCCACTCGTTGGCTAGGAGGAGAGAGGAGCCTTCACCATGAAGCACAAAGGGCAGCTGTGGCTCCGGAAGGGCCATGGCCCTGCCATGGAGTCAGCAGCATCAGAGAGTCTGCAGGCAGTGGAAGGTCAAGATGATGCAGGACCTAGAATGAGCAGGAAACCGCAGAGGAGGCCCTCCCCTCAGATATGCCCTTCACGGCCCTTTCCTAGGTCTGCCTCTGTCCTAGGAGCACAGCCAGACACTGGCCATCTCCATGTGTGAAGTGATAGACTCTGGAGACCTGGCTAGACAGTTGGCCAGGTAAGAATGGAAGTGCCCAGGAAAGGTCTGAGGGAGGAGAAATTAGGAGGCCCTTCCTGACTGAGGAATCAGGGAAGGCTACCCAGAGGACCTGAGCCCCAGGAGCCAGGGAGGGTTTGAGAGGCCCAGACCTGGCAGGCTTGTCCCAGACCCAGCAGGATTGGGAAGGATAAGAACATGCAATGGGAGCATGTGCAATCGACTGGAAGAAGGAGTCTGCCAGGCCAGGGAGCTTGCACTTCTAGGGAGGCCCTGAAGGTTTGGGGGGTCAAAGGGATTTGGAGGAGGAGACTAGAGTCAGGGAGAGCAAGCAGGAGGTGCCTGAAGCCAAAAGGCTGAGGAATGCAGAGACAGATGAAAGAAACAGAGAGGGACAGAGAGAGAGACAGAAACAGAGAGAGACAGGGAGAGAGAGAAAGACAGACAGATACAGGCAGAGACAGAGAGAGAGAGAGAGAGAGAGAGAGAGAGAGAGAGAGAGAGAGAGAGAGAGAGAGAGAGAGAGAGAGATCAGAGAGAAACAGAGAAAGAGGGAAGAAACACAGACACGCTGACAGAGAGACAGAGAGAGGAAGAGGGACAGGAAACTTTCCAAGACAAGAGTCTGGGTCTTGAGCCTGTCCAGGTTGTGGGATCCCGAGGTATTCCCATGATACTTTGAAGTAGTAAAAGTAATTTCTTCACAACCCCCCAGGAAGTCGGGTGTGGGGATGACTGTGAGAGGCTGGAGCCCAGAGGCCACTGTTCTTGTTGCTGCTAAACTGGCAGTAGAATTGGGAAATGGAGGAGGCGATGGCCCAGGGTCCCCTGTTCCCCTCTGCTGCCTTTCTAGGCTCCATCCAGTAGTCACCCCCCTCTTTGGGAGGTCTCTCAGCACCGGAGCAAGAGCCCCTTTCCTCCTTATCCCCCAGATCAGTGGCCCACCTGCTTGCATTTCCCTCTTGGGTGGCTTCTGGCTCCAGCTATATCATTTCCTGTGTCCCTCTCTCCCCCTCCAAGTTAGCTAAGCCCAGGTTGGCCTGTGTCTGCTTCCACAGCACCCCTTGGGGTGGGTTCTCACCTGTTTTCAAGCCCCTGAAGGAGCAAGATCACTTCCTTCCCAGGACCCTCAGAAAAGACCTCTTCAGCTACCAATCAGACCTTCTCTGGGCAATTCCTCCCACATCCCATCCCCCCACCCCCGAGTGGATCTGGATTAGTTGAGGGTCTCCTGGTTGTTCTCCCCTGCCTGGCTGCTAGGTTCTAGGGGATTCTGAACTCTGCCCTTGCTGAAGGAGCCTGGCCTGGGCTGCCTCTAGGCTCTTAATTCTCTGTACCAAGTCTATCCTAAACCTGAGACCTTCCCCTTCTTGGTGTTGGGTAATCCTGTCACTAGATCCCTTCTGCAGGTCCGGTTAGAGATGAAACCGTACACCAGTCACCCCTTAATTACAGCCAGGAATCCTGAGGAACTCCCCCCAGGTGCTGCATGACTCAGCACAGACACAAAACCAACTGGAACACAGCTCTGCAGGCAGGAAGAAGCCTGGGCTGCTGCCCCCAGGTCCAGGCTGATCCAAGCAAGAGGGGCATGGGAAGGAGAGAGAGGGAAGGGAAGGGGGAGGGGAGAAGGCTTGCCTTCGTCTTCTACCCTTCCAAGTTGGAGCAGTGGAGGAGCTGGGCAGGCAGGGAGGGCACTTAGAAGGCTTTGAGGGTCCGAGCTGGAAAGGACCTGTAGCTTTATAACCCAGAAACCCCTCAACAAGAACTAATCTATTCCCAGCTGCCAGCTCATTCCCCTCTGAGCTTCCCCATCCAGGGTAGGGAACTTTTTTCTGCCAAGAACCATTTGGCATCAATCATGGGTTATAGTAGCTCAAACATTTAATTAATTCACCCCTAAAAAGTCACTAGATTTATTGACTTTTGAGTCCCATCTTTGTCTTGGCAACATCAGACCACTGAGTGCTGGAGATTCTCCACCTCTGCCCTAGAGCAGCCCTCAGTATTTAGGGGACAATTTGGGGCAGCTAGGTGGCCCCAGGACCTGGAATCAGGAAGGCCCTTCTTCCTGACTTCAAATCCAATCTCAGGTGCTTCCTAGCTGTGGGTCCCTGGGCAAATCACTTCACCCTGTTTGCCTCATCTACAAAGTGGCTAAGGAAGGAAAGGGAAAACCACTCCATTATCTCTGCCAAGACAATCTCAAATGATGTCACCAAGAGTTGGATATGACCGAACACTAAGTGGGGAACAAGCCCACCTTTCTCCAGCCAGCAGTTTCTCCCTTTCTCAAATCCTGACTGAAGGTATTGATTTAGGAGCCACTGAGCAGAAGACATACCAGGAGATGCCCAACCTGGGACTACCTCCAAGGGGCAGGCAGCTGCTGTGCCAGGAGGCTGTTTTGGGTTGAAGAGAGGGTTTTCCCAAGACCTGCTGGGGGTGAGGAGTTCAAGAAGTCATAGCTCCATTTCTGGGAACCTTTGCCTACCAGCTTCTTCTAGATGGGCTTGGTAGAGCCTTGCTGTTTCTCCTCTCTTGGCATCACACTCTCAAGGCCTATAAACTGGTCTTCTCTACTCAGGGCCACCGTTTGGGGGTGGGGGTCAGCACACCTCTTCTCTCTGGACTTCCAGACTTGGTGCAAGAGCTCTTTAGTATGGAAATAGGGTCAAAGAGCACAGCTAAACTATCTCAAGCCCTCAGAAAGTAAAGCCCCAGCTGCTGCCCCCAACCATAGTAGAGCTTCCCACCTGGAAAGACCAGGCATGTCTGGCTTTCTATCAGCTGGCTACATCCCACAAGTGGGAGTCAGACCATCCCTAAGTAACCCTCTAGGGTTACTTCATTGTTTCACCCAGAAAAGGGAGTGGGACACTGAACCCTTGGAGGACTCTTGGGATTCTCTTTGGTGAACTAACCAAGGAACTCTTGCCTTTTGCTTATCACTCTGGAGGCTGAGGTCAGCCTCAGTGGTTTTGCTCTCCCTTTGTCTTCCTCTTTTCTCCTGGCCTCAACTTGCCCCAGCATGAATTTAGGGTCAAAGTTCCAGGTATTCTCCTTGCCTCTGGGATTCTGCCCACTAGGAAATGGGTTTGATTTAAATTACACAAGGTTAGATGTTTCAAGAATGAAGCTGGGCCGCCTTCTCTTGCAGCTGGGGAGAGAGAAGCAGCTGATCCCTAGTGGTCTCCTAGGAGTGACACCTGGGAGCTGTTTTGCCCTTGAAAAGAAGGCACAAAGTGTCTCTGCACCTTGTGGGTGGGTGGGGTTCTTGCTGTAGTCCTAGGCTAGCCCCATCCCCCCCAGGTCATCTCAGCTCTCCCTTCTTGAGGTGGGCTGAGGACTGAGCTCCTTCCATTGGAATTCTCTGCTCCCAGATTCCAGAACTCCCCCCACAACTCCTGCAAGGGGTTGCTTCTCTCCCACTAACCCTCCTCTCCCCTCCCCATCCCTGTGCCAGCCTCTGACACCCCATCCAGTTGCCAGCCCTGCAACTCACCGGAAAGCTGCCCGCCTTTCTGCCACCAAAGCCAAGGCCAGAACCACCAGGCTGAGCAGCAGCAGTCCCCGTGCCATGGCCAAGTTCACTCTGGAAGCTGCTTAGTCTGCCGGAGGGGACTGAATAGAGTGGGGAAAGGCGGTAGGGGTGGTTGCCCAGTCCTTGGCCACCCCCCTCCCAGATTTGTGTTCTGTCCCGCCCCCTTGGGACACCCAGTCAGGTGCTCTGTTCCCAAGGTTCCTGGAGCATGCTTTCACTGGCCTCTGCCCTTGTTCTACTTCCCGGGCAGGCCTAGCAGGAGAGGAATCAGGACTGACTATTGGAAGCGATTTCTTGTACCCTGAGGGAGAAAGGGGGCTAGTTCATCTGTTTCACCCTAAAGGGTGGGATGTTGAGCAGAGGAGGGAAGTTGGGGAAATTAGTTAAAGCTCAGGATCTGGAAAAAGCTTTCCCACCAGGGGCTGTTCCAAAAGGGCCAGGGCCAGGGCTGTTTCTGAGGATGTGGGGCAGGAGAAAAAAGGGGCATGGAGAGAAGTAGGGGAAGAAGGGGATGGAGAGAAAGCAGGAGTGGGTAAAGGCTCCCCTTTGTAGGGATGCTAAATGGGGGGTACTTGAGCTTCCCAAACTCATGGTCTTCTGAAGCCCTTTGTGGTGAGAGACAGTGGGACCGCAAGGCCCTCTATGAGGTCCAGGGCCTGGATGATTGTGAGCACAGGACTGGCCTTAACAGAAAGAGGCAAGCTAGGAAGTGGACTGGTCTGGAGAGGCCAGGAGGAGAGGATTCTGTTCAGGGCTGTGGAGTCTGAGCAGCCATTGTGGTGGACTGACTGGAGACAGTCCAAGAAACCCAGAGGCATCTGCAGAGCCATGATCATGGTAGCCTCGGCAGCTGTATGAAGTGAAGAGTGAGGAAAGTGGCCCAAGACAGAGCCCCAGCAGGCAGCATCATACAGGGCAGCCACAGTGAGGGTCCCTCAAAGGAATCCAAGGAACAAGCCCAGTGGGAACAAGAATTTCTTAGGTGTCTACCGTATGTCAGACACTTTGCTAATTGCTTTGCAACTATTACCTCCATTGATTCTCAATAAACGTGGAAGTCAGTGCTTTTATTATTCCCATTTTACAGTTGAGAAACTGAGGCATCCAAGTGTCATGACTTGCCCTGGGTCACATGACTAATTAGTGTCTGAGGAGACTGACCCCAGATCCAGAACTCTCACTACTTAGAGACCAAGAGAAGGACTCAGAGAGAGCAGTGTCACAAAACTCAGGGATGAGAGAGTCCCAGTATGCACAGCTACCCAGATGTCCACAAGAATTTGACAAACATCCCTTGGAATGGGCAATTTGTGAAGAGTGTTGGACTGCAGTGAGTGAGCAGGAGGGAAGGAAAAGCAGCCCCCAAGGAAGGAGTTTTTACCTTGAAGAGGGGGCAAGTCTAGTGGAGGTTTGTCAAGGGTCAGTATGGACCTAGGCAGGCCTGAAGGCAGCAGGGAAGGAACTCAAGCATAAAGAGAGTTGGAGAGTCGGGAAGGGTAGATTATGATTGATAGGCATCGGTGGCTCCAGACTGGAGCATGAGGGGAAGGAATCAGGGAAGACTTCCTGGAGGTGGGAAGATTTGAGGTAGGCCATAAAGGATCAATTGGGGATGGCCAGATGAAGAGACAAAGAAGGGACATGCTAGGCTTGAGAGATATCTCAGGAAAGGAGCTAATTCTGCTAATCAGAAAAGAGATGGGAGTAGTCCTAAGTATCACCATCATGCACAAGGAGGGAAGTGATCTGAGGGGTGGCCTCAGTGGGGGGAGACATCATCCAGGGGATAATGATGGGGACTTGACTTGTGTTACCCACAGTAAAAATAGAGCGAAAGGGACAGGGGAAAGATGTTGCTCAGGCCAGACAATGGGGTTTGGTTGTCTGGAAGGGAAAGGAGAGATAGAATGGCAAAGGGAGAGGAAAAAGCTCAAGAATCTCAGGGCAGATGGATCCATGTTGTTGTCTCAGATCAAAATAGTAGTGGAGTTTTAGCTTTCACCTTAGCAGCAAACTGGGTGGCTCAGGGGATGGAGCAGGGGGTGCAAGTCAGGAAATCCTGAGTTCAATGCTGACCTGGGACATTTACTAGCTGTTGACCCTGGGAAAGTCACTTCATCTCCATTTCCTCCATGTCAAATGAAGGCAATACTAGCACCTACTTCGAGATGATATTTGTACAGTAAATGGTGCAAAGGATGAAATCTAGAGCTTTGTGACCTCCCTTAGTGAGGTGAGTACCCTGAGTTTGCATTGGATGAGACTGAGACATGCCCAGGCTTTGATCCTTAGAAGTGGGCAGAATTCAACTGGGAGACAGCCCAACCAGCAGCTTATCTGACAACATACACATTGGGGACATTAGAAGGTGACCCAAGATGAGGAACTAGTGAACTGGAGACCAGGGTACAAAAATGGCTGCAACAGACAAGAATGTTGAGCTTAATTAAATCAAGAAATTCAATAGTGATAAATTCAAAATTCAAAATGTGGATTCCAAAAAACCAATTTCCAAGTTGATGTAATGAGATTGCATCTGATGTCCAGATGATCTGGGGGATCTGAGTGTACCACAAGCTCATTGGAGTCAACAGTGTGACTCAGGAACCAAGGAAACTAGTTAACTGCTCACCTACCAGGCAGTCATCAGAAGGTTCTGTTGGGATGATGATTGTTCTGGTCAAATTGGACTAGGGGCAGTCTCTCAGGACCCTCTAGTTCTGAGTGCTCTCTCCTGGGACAGTCCCCTGTAGTCTGTAGGCTCTTGACCCTGCACTATTGGGTTTGAACCTGGGGCCTCTGTTATGGGAAGCTGTGAAGAGGAGAGGAAGTCAGTCATGCCACAAGCAGGTAAGGACTGCTGCAATTTAAGGACTGGTGAAATTTAAGATGTCTGGAAGGAAACCAAAGAGCTAAGAGGAGGAGAAGTTGGCAAAGGGCTTTGAGATTTTGTCATTGGCAGATAGGGAACTGGGTAGGTTTAGCCTAACAAGGCAAAGACTTGGGGTGGGGGGGCGATGAACAAGAATTAACTAAATATCTGTTCTTTGTTGGCATTGGAGATCCAGAGCCAATGACCAAGGATCCCTGCCTTCAGGAGCTTCCATTCCTTCTCCCTTCACAAGCACTTTTCTCTTTGGGGCTTGGTCCCAGCTCTCCTTCCTCTGAGCTGCCAAACTTTCCAGGGCTGGCATCCAGGCTAGTATGCAATTTGATCTACCACCCACCCTCTCCTTCCCTCCTCCCCCCTCCCCCAACACTGGATGGAGCTTCCTTAGCCAATCCCAAGACTTCCTTTTGTACTAAAATACATAGTTGATATATTTACACATGGCTTTGTATTATTTATTGCTTTGTTCATCTACTGAATAAGCAGCAAAACAAACAAACAAAACCACCTTCTTAGGGTGGGCTCACACTTGAAATTGCCCAGAAGAGGAATGATCTGTCTGAAAAGGTGGGAGGTCTTCAAGCCCTAATCAAATGCTTACTTATTGAGGGTGGTGGGACTTGGACATTTGCTCCTCTGTAATGTCCTCCCATCTTCTACCTATTTCACACCTACTCTTTAATGGCAGCCTCTCAGCCTCTTTTACTACATGGTGGTCATCAAAGGACTGGGCAAGGGAGAGTAGAGGTGGCATTCCCTGGTCACACCATCTTCATTGTGTGACCCTTGGGCAGAAGGCAGTCAAGGGTTCCTTAGCCTCCTCTAGTGAATTCCTTCACCTTGGACTTCACCACCATGACTCAGGTCTTCCCTCAGTCCCTGAGGGCCCCTTGTCCCAATGGGGAGTTCTTTCCAGATCCTCTATTTTGGGAAAGGCTCAGATGGCCACCCTTCTTTCTTTGGGTACTATGGGCCTCTTTCCCCCTGCCTTCACCATTGCAGCTTCTCTTGTTCTGCTTTCATTAGAATGGAAGCTCCTTGAGGACCAAGAGAATCTTTCTCTTCACAGATATTTGCATCTCCATCCCTTAACATAATGCCTGACATATTATAATGCTTATTGATTGACTGACAGACTTAGTCTGTCCTTGTCCCTGGGATCCATTGCTAGGCTTGAAATTCAGTCCTCGACACCCTACTTGTCAGTACAGAACCACAGAGTTAGAGAGAGTCATCGAATCTTAGCCTTCCTCATTTTACAGAGAAGGAAGCTTCAGAAACTCAGGGAGGACAGCCACTTGGTCAAGGTCTCTGCAGGGAGTCCCAACTAAGCTGGGACCTAGGAGTCTCCCAATTCTAGCTCCAGGAATTTTGGAAGTGGGCTTGTGTGGGCAGTTTAATTCTCTGTGTGAATGTTCCATGAGGAGACTGACTACTTCTCTGGAAGAAGAGATCTAGGTTGAGTCATTGAAGAAGCTTGGAATCTACCAGTCAGCACCATATCCTGGGACTTACCTTGTAAGATTGCCTTTCCTGAGTTTGTCTCATGTTAGGAGCAATTTAGCCATGTTCAAGGTGAACTTCCTCTGCTCTTGACTCAACACCTTGTTCAGAGAAGCTGGAACATGGTCTGCCTAACCCCCCCAATATAGAAACAAACATATATACATAGATATAGATATATATGTATAGATATATATATATATATTTATATATGTGTATATATATATATATATATATATATTTATATGAGGACGGGAGTTTGAATCTTGTCTCAGACACTTGACACTAACTAGCTGGGTTACCCTGGGTAAGTCACTTAACTGATTGCCTCACATTCAGGGCTATCACCCAGTTATTCTAATTCATATCTGACTATTGGACTCAGATGGCTCTGGAGGAGAAAGTGAGGCTGGTGACTTAGCACAGCACCCCTCACTCAAATCCAATTCACATGCTTGTCATGGCATTACCTCCCTGACATTTTGGTCTTC
Organism: Macrotis lagotis; assembly: GCF_037893015.1. Classification (NCBI taxonomy): domain Eukaryota; kingdom Metazoa; phylum Chordata; class Mammalia; order Peramelemorphia; family Peramelidae; genus Macrotis; species Macrotis lagotis. Next base: position 518,762 of record NC_133664.1, read on the forward strand.
TTGAAGGACAAATATTATTATATTGAGACTGACTCAACAGGTCAGGACTCACAATAGGATGAGAAGAGAAATTTTTATCAGGAAAGACCAGGATTACCCATGCCCCAGAGAACATAGCCCAGGGTAGCTCTCCCTCTGTGTCTAGTATAAGCCTGCAAGAGCAGGGCACAACCTTCAATTTGGAGTTCTCCCCACTAGACCCTCTGGTTCTTGGCACCAATACACTTGGGAAGGGAGAAGGACCACATGATCCAGGGGAAATGGGGAGGATGCCAGAAATGTTTGCTTGTCATTTTCTACAGGGAGAAGTGAGAGTTTGGGGAGGAAAAAAAAGCGAAGAACCCTAAGGTACTAGGGTTGAGAAGATAGGCATAGTAGCCTCATTTTGTCTTCATAGCCACTTGGAGCTTCAGGTAATTGGCTTCTCTGTGGCATAGAAGTAGCCGTCTTCTCCCTGACTGCTGTCCAGTTGAAGTCAGGCAAAACATTCCTTCCCTACATCTGGTTCATATCAATGTAGGTGTGAGTAGCTTCTTCCTAATGCTGACCACCACCACTCCTGTGGTCAACTATGAGGAATCTCTGGAGCACATTCAGCTGGTCCTGGATGGACAGACACACTCGCTTCCTGGATCTTCTTTCCAAGTCATTCCAACATGGTGGAACTGGCCAGTCTTTGAGCCCCTTGGCTATAACCTTCCAGAGCCTGGGGTCCCACCCACTCTTCAGTGAGGACTCTAGAAAACCATAGTGCCTCATTGTCATTCTGCCCTGAAGAGTTCTCTGAGGAACCCTACCCCAAAGGTAGCCCTCCTCTCCTTTGCCCTGGTTTCTAGAGGGGCAGCCCCTCGGTCCCCATTGACCAGCCTCCAACTGGATTTTTCAGCTCCCATTTTAAAGGCTAGTTAAACTGACTTCTTGCCCAGAAGGGACTCCTCCCCCACCAGGGACCACATGGGTGGTGTCAAATGTACATCTGTTCCCACCCAAGGAAATGCCAATTGTAGATTTTCTGTATTGTTTTTATTTACCATTCTTCACCTGGAAGACCTCGCTTTTCTTTGCTTTGGTTTACCCAGAGGGGAATTCTGGCCCTCGTTTAGAGGTCACAGTACAGTGTTCTGTGGAAAACTGTCCCCACCAGCATCTTTTGATTGTATACAGCAGCAACTGTGCTCCCCTGGAGGATGGATCCATTGTTGGCATAGACCACAGTCACAGTGGGTTTCTGGGAGAGGATATTCTGGATGCGAAGCACCTGCCAAAAAAGGGAACTCAGATGTTGACCATTTTCTCTAGAATCACAGCAAGCCCTGGTGCTAGCGTGGGACCAACTAATTGGTGTCTATGGCTAAAGCTGAAGGAGCTTTCTCTTTTCTTGGCTTCTGGTGCAAGACCTGAGAACACATATCTGGCTGCTTTGCAATCCCCTTTCATCTCTTGCCCAAGGCCTTGGAAGGTTGGAGGCATAGGATGGAGCAGAACATGGGGATATGCATCTAGGGTCTTCAAACCTGGAAGACTTGAGGAATGAGTCCAGTGGATGGAGAAGAAGACCTCTGTCTGCCTCACTTATGCTCATTTTCTTGCTCAAATTCATTTGCATCCAAGCTGAAGGAAATATTGGGAGGTGATCCTCATGGTGGAGGGAAGCTTACCTCATGAAATTATTTTCATGCTTTAGTTAAGCAACAGTTACAAAGAAATTTCTAATCATCAATCAAAGAGTTGTGTAAAACAACAGACTGATAGAGTTCAAGGCTAAAGAGATTTGGGGAAAGCTTGTGTCTTGGGCCAGTGCGACTTGCTCACTCTTCTGTGGTTTTGGAGCTGGAGACTTACCTTTTAGAGAGGAAAATCGGACTGTAGACTAAACCCTAGATATTGACTTCTGAGGAGCCAACTGTTAGGTGCCTTTCACTTGTCTAAACCTGAGCAGGTAAAGGGCCTGCTTCCTCCAAAGAGAAATAAACTTTGGGGCTGAAGGCTAAAGGAGAGGTGGCAGCGCTCACTTTGTAGCCATGCCCAAGTGCCAAGCGGAGCCAGGCCTGGGAGCAGCCAGGAGACCACCCAGCAATACCCCATCCTGCAAGGACCCTGAGCTCAATGGGGCACTATCCAGTCAGAGGAAGCTGGCCCAGCTTCAGAAGGCAATAGCAGCAGGACTTCACTAAAAGATGTTGGAGACCCTGTAGCCCTGGAAGAATGGATTCCCCTGGGTATGATCCCTTTGGGGATTTCTCTCGCCACAGATTCCTTGGTTCACATGTGTATCACATGTATGTCTCTTTAAACTGATTTCCAAGGCAAATCCAATATCTCAATGAAGATGCATGGAGAGTTATAGGGGAAATGATCTATTTAGACCAGGTTTTCTAAAAATCTTTGCTTTATTAGTTTAAAATTGAGCTATGACTTCTGGTACCTGGGACCCTAGACCAATCTTACTAGTTCTATTTCATTAAATGTCATTGCTTTAAGATAATTGTACCCTATGGCTGACCAGTAAAAGAAAACACATGTGAGGATTCAGGAACTATGGTTTTGTTTTATTTTTTCATGGATGTAGACCAGGGAGTACCTTGAATCTGGTAGAGTTTAGAGATGAGCAAACCCTTGAGCTTCCCTTTACCTCTGTGTTACACCTCATTCATGAACTTCAAAATTCCTTTCTAAATCATAATCTTTTATTATTCCATCTTCCCAGTACCTTCCAACCCTTAACTCTGTTCTTCATCTTCACCATGCCCTCTTTTCCCTCCACTCCTCATTACTTTCCCAGGTTATCCTCCCTGACTTGGCTATACTCTCCTTAAGTCTATCTCTTAATCCCTTGGCAAACCAATTCAAATCTATACTACACTACTCCCTAATCCCCTCACTCCCTTGTCCTATTGCCATTTGTGCCTTGCCAGACCCCAACTTTGAATTGTTCTCATCACCTACCTCCTTCTCTCCTATTCTCTTACTGCTCAATTTGATGTGATCTAATATCAACAGCCATTACTGTGGCAAAGTAATTTTTCTATACTTACCAAATAGATTTCCTACCTAAATCTTCCCATAAAGGACTGTAAACCTTGTCCCTTTTCCCTACCCTCCCAGCATCTCATACCCCACTGAAAAAATCAAGAGGCTGGGAACTCACTGGAAGGTCCCTCTTTTCTACTCATCTTCCATTCTTCCATCACTTATTTTCTCCCCATGTAGTCTCCTTCACTCTGGCTTTTGATGAAGAGGTGACCCTTTCTCTCTCTCTCTCTCTCTCTCTCTCTCTCTCTCTCTCTCTCTCTCTCTCTCTCTCTCAGGAAATGGGGTTAAGTGACTTGTCCAGGTCACACAGCTAAGTAAGTATTAATTGTCTGAGTCCGGTTTTGAGTTCAGGTCCTCCTGACTCCAGGGCTGGTTCACTATCCACTGCTCCACCTAGGTGCCCCTAAGGTGACCCTTCTCTTGTCCAAAGTCAACCTTCTATATGCCCTCAAGTCCATGTCCTCCCATCTTCTCCCAGAGATGCCCCTTGTCTGTCATCTCCACTCACACTTGCCTTCTGAGCATTTCTCCTTTACTCTGAAAGCCACTAGCCCCACTAGCTTCTTTCAAATCTTTGGCTAGCTAAATTCTGTGAGAGGGCCATTTATAATAGATGCCTCTATTTTATCTCCTTTCACCTGATCTTAAACACCCTAGTATCTGATTTTCAAACTCATCTTTCAACTAAAACTTTCCTCCCCAAAGTTACCAGTTACCAAAATTACTCAATCACCAAACCTACTGGCTTTTCCCTTTACTGCTGTTCATTCTCTCCTCCTTGATCTCTCTTCTTTCTGGGTCTTTCCTGTTTCTCCTCCTCCCTGTCTCTGTTGGGTCTTGCCCTTAGGAGTCCTGTCCTGGGCCCTCCTATAGATATTTCTCTAGTCCTCCTACCAGGCTGGTATCATTTCTGAGTATGCCTCTGCCCATGAGCATGAAAGAAGCCATACCTCTGATCCAGGGGGGTCCGCGGGGTCATACAGTAATAGCTTCATGCCATTCGGGTGGCATCCTGCCCAAACATCACCCGTGGCAGGGTCAACAGACAAGTTATCAACTAACGTGCCCAAATGGAGAACCTTTTAAGGAAAAGGGGTGTCGTGAGTCCTCTCCCCCCTCAGCCCCGGCTACCCCTTCCATCTTCAGGAGAGGGAAAGTCTGGGACTACCCTAGAGTGGCCACTGATACCCCAGGGGCACCTGCCTCTCCCTCCAGATGGACTTAGATGCTTAGCAGTATCTTCTCCCTCCTCATCCTTTTGAGCTGGAGAGACCCTGAGAGCGCCTAGAAAGACCCCACCCCCTAGTCTGTCCTGAAAGTGGTCTTCTGCCATGCCCCAGGGATATTTACCTTCTCTTGAGTCAGGTTCCAGTTGTCGTGCCTTCTCATAACATGGATGTTGTGAGACGTCACTGCAGCTACATAGATATACCTTCAGAAGAAGGTTTGCTTTGAGAAAAATCAATGGGAAGGAAGATGGAGCCCACCCTCCTTTCCCCTGGTATTCTGGAGAGAGCAGTTACAAGGACTACTGACACACCCTAGAGAATGACAGAGGAGAAAAGGCACCAGGTGGTGCCAGAGTGCTGGATCTGGAGTCAGGGAGAGCTGAGTTCAAATCCAGCCTTAGGTGCACTTACTGGCTGTGTGACCCTCAGCAAGTCATTTCATTGCAGCCTACCTCAGTTTCCTTAACTGTAAAATGGGAATAATAGCTCCTCCCTCCCAGTGTTGGTGTGAGGTTCCAAGGAGATTGTTTTTGTAGAGCACTCTATGAAGGTAAACTATTCTTAGAAGACCTGCAAAGTGGAACAGCAAATCTCCTGCCCTTCTTTCCCTCTCTGCCTTCCCAGTTCTTGCAGCGACTGGAGAGGGCTCCTTTCCCAAGCCCACAAGAGTCCTGGCTCTGGATCCAGCCCATGTTTTCCTTTTGTCATGATCCAGAAAGGACAGTTATTAAATGATTTGAAATTTCCTGAGGTACAGGATGGACTTCAGATTCACCAGGGACTTGGTTCAAGCTATATATGCCTCTTCTGGGGGACTTGGGAAATCCCAAGAATAGATCTGTGTGAAGAAAAGTTCTCTGATCCCTGCCTTACAAGTAGATAATTAGGGGGCAAAGCAGAGACAGGATGACCTGAAATCAAATCAGGTCTTTTGCTTAGCTATGTGACCCTGGGCAAGTCATTTCCCCACAGTCTACCTCAGTTTCCTTATCTATTTTTGTGAGGAAGAAAAAAAACAGAGACTATATATAAGGTGCTTTATAAATTTTCACTATTATCATTCTTTAAAGGTGATGGGGAGATAGATAGATGACCTATCTGTCACTTCCTCTCACTCTTCCTTCTGCCCCTCCTGCTTGAGAGTCTTTCAAAGATTCCAGATTGTTCCACTTCCCTGAGTCTTCTCTGCTCCAGGTTACACATCCACTTTAACTCCACTGATCCTACATATAAGACTTCCCAATTATGCCCACCTCCTCATGCTTCACCTCCTTAGACAGAACCCATTCTCTCTTTAGTTGGGTAGACACACATTGCAGAATGTCTGCCCTGGCCTTCCCAGCCCTCAGCTCAGATGGCAACAGGTCTTTAACCAAACTGGCTCTTCCATGGTGCCTGCTATGTACATGTCACCCATTTCCACTGGCCTCCCACTCTGGAAATCTTCTCATGATTTCAGAAGTTTGTGTCACTGATGCCCAAGGAAACTACCTGATTCTGGGCAGAGGACAGTTCTCCAGAAAACAAAGAAGTCAAGTGGGTGGGTGAGTGGGTGGAAGTTTCAAGCATGGGTACATACTTCTTGTCTGGGGAAATTGTGATTCCATTAGCAAATCCAAGCCCACTGGCCACCTCTTTGACTTCGCCTGGACTGTAATAAATCACATTTGTCCATTGTAGGTTCAAGTATAACTCCAACTGTGACAAGAAGTCATTGGTGAAATAGTGGTCATTGGTGGCATAGAATTGTTCTGGTCCTAGAACCACGAGGTCATTTACACTGCAATAAGAGGTGGGGGTTGGGGACAGGCAGAGAGGGAGAGAAATTAAATGCTATATTTGGATCACACTTCAAACTCCATCAAATTATTCTAAGACATTCCAGTAGGAAGGAAGTCATTTATATAGTAGGACTCTAGAAAGATGCAGAGTTAATAGACCCCAAGTAAACTAGCTCCTGTAACCCCTTCTCTCACAATTCAAATAACACAAATAACAAAGAGCTCATCAAGAAAAGAAGAAAACAATCACAAAAGAGAAAGGGAATACATTAGAGGTCACCAAAACATAACTTGCCCTTTCAACAAAAAGGAGTCCAACCTCCAGAAATCAGACAGAGCCCATCATTTGAGAGACAGAGGTTGAGTTTGGTTTATTTGTTAGTTTTAGCAGCAAAACCAGTCCTGGGGGAAAGACCCAGAAGGGTTATTTCCCCTAGTAAGTCAAGGAGAGCCAACAAGCATTATTCGATGCCTACTATGTGCTCAGGAAGCTCATAAGCTGATGGGGATGACTTATTTGTAAATGTGTTTGACAAAATATGGATGGAAAATGCTGACTTGACTGTTCCCAACTGAGGGGAGGGGGAGGGAAACTTTGTAACTTGGAAATATGCATCTACAAATGGATGAAAATAAAGAAATAAAATTTTAAAAAAATAATCTGATGGGGAGACACTGAGGTAATCTTGGGAATTAAGGGAAATCTTGGTCACTAAAAGAAACTGGGAAAAGCTTCTTGCTAAAGGTGAGATTTGAAGTGGGACCTAAAGGAAGCCAGGGAAGGCAGAAGATGGAAATGAGGTGGGAACATGGCTGCGGAGAGTGTCTAGTCCAGTCTCCCACACATCTTTGATTGGCATGGGAAATGAAACCAGACTGAGGGCACAAAATCTGAATTCCTGCCTTTTTTGAATACATCTCTCTCTCTCTCTCTCTCTCTCTCTCTCTCTCTCTCTCTCTCTCTCTCTCTCTATATTATATATGTATATAGTTTATACATACAGATACATTTTGTATACAAGGGCAGCTAAGTGTTGCAGTGGATAGAGCACTGGCCTTGGATCAGGAGGACAGTAGTTGGAGTCCAGCCTCAGACCCTGGACTATTACTAGCTGTGTGACCTTGGACACTTAACCCTGATTGCCTCCTATCCAGGACCATCTCCAGTCATCCTGATTCCTCCCTGGCCACTGGAGCCAGATGGCTCTGGAGAAGAAAATGGGGGACCTTGGGCAAGTCACTTCACCCCATGCCTCAAACAATTAAAAAGTATTTAAAAAAGAAGAAAATGAGGCTGGTGAACTTACCTCCTCTGATGTCATGATCTTCTTCGAAAGTGAAGGACAAACATTAGACAGGTGTAAACACATATATTAATATTTAAAGGTTGGTCTAAGGCATTAATAGAAACTAAAACATGATAACAGTAGTAACATCCATGTAACCCTGCATCAGAAATTGTTCATGTGGTAGAATAATCAAAGCGATATTTATTGGCCACTGGGCTTGAGCTGGAGGTCACCTGGGATGGCTCCCAAAGAATTGGAGTTAGAAGCCAGAGGAAGCCCATCTGAGGGAAGGGAGCAGGAAAGGGTTTGACGAATTTGGGGTGGGAAGTATTGGCTCTATGATTTTGTGGAGTAGAATAAATATGAGTGGGGAACCTTCCTCTACTCAAGTTGGGTCTCCCTGACTCTCAGGCTGGCACTCCATCCACTCTTCCTGGCTGGAGCTGAAAGATCATTAGGCCAATCCCTGGCTCATTCCTGCTTCATCCCCCAGACTTTCTCTACTATGCCCAGAGCCAGGTCCTTTCTCTTCCCTGCCCCCCTCAACCCCAACCCTTTTCTGTTCTCTTTCTCCTATTAGACTGAAGCTCCCGGAGGGCAGGAACTGCTTGCCTTTCTCTCCGTACTGGCCAACCTACAGAAAGTGCTGAGATGGATGAACTCCAACTCCCTTCAGTTTCAGAGGAGAAACTGAGGCTCCATGGGGAGAGAGGCACCGGGTTACATTTGAAAACTTGCACCCTGTGCCCTGCACCCTACAGCCTGTAACCTGCAGCCTGGAGGCAGCCTAGCCAGAGAAACCATGGTCACCTTCAGCTCTCTGAGGCTCTGCCAAGGGGGGAGCATGCAGCCCCCCCCACAGCAACCCAGCCCAGGGAGGAGAAGGGCTCTTCTTGTACCTTGAAAGCAGCTCATGGGTGATTGTTTTCAGGTGGATCAGAGAGTCGCCTTCAAACTGAAAGATTTCCACTGTGGACTTCTTATGGGGGTGATTCACCACATACAAATACACGGTGTTGTCTAAAGAGGAAAGACAGAAGAGCCCAGGAACAGCTGCTTCCTCTGGTTTCTTTAAGGACCGGGAACCAACCTGGGAGGCCTGACCTTCCTGACCCCAAGGCTAGCCCCCACTTGCATCATTTGGAACTCCATCCTGACCCACTGTATATTCAACCTACCAAAAGACAGAGACCTAGAGAGAGGGCACTTTATGTTTGTCTGTCCACGTCTCTCTGTCTTGTGTGTATGTCTGTCTCTGTCTCCCTCGTTGTCTCTCTGTGTCTCGCTGTCTTTCTCCCCAAGGCTTGGCCACCTACACCCCATCCCTTAGATGCCTTTAAGCTCATTCCACAAGCAGCCCGCTGACCAAGAGTCTAGCAGGAAGACGGAGTCCCTAGAACCCATCGGGTTAGGAGGTGATGGGATCACACCTGACTATTAGGAAATTCCTTTTGACCTTTGAGTGGACCATGGATTTGGGGGAAAGTTATGAGGCTGAGGGCCCAAGGAAGAGGCCACTGAGAGAGAAGGCCTGCTCGAGAGGGGTTTTTTAAAAAAATAACTTTTTTTCCCCCTGTACTTAAACACCAAAAAAAATGAACAATCCTTACACAGAGTAGAACAGGAAAAGAGTTTACAAGGAAATGCATATCTGGAGAGTGTAGAGTTTGCTTTTTCTTTGAAGTATATAACAAATTAAAATGTAACTTCAAAGCCTTTTTTCCATTCTGGGCCCCCTTTCTTTGGGGCAGAAGTCCACTTGCTGATCTGCCTTTGGGCCCAGGCTGGCCAGCCTCTGCCACCCAAGAACTCAGAGTGCTCTCAGCGATTCTCTGAGGCATTTCCCAAAGGGCGAAGGTTTGTAGCAGGCTAAGACCTGGGATTGTTCTTGGCATCCCTGAAGGACTGAACTTCTTGGAGCTTCCGTATCCCCCCCACTCCGGCTCTCCTCCTCCTCCTCCTCCTCCTCCTCCTCCTCCTCCTCCTCCTCCTCCTCCTCCTCCTCCCTTCCACAGGGAGCCAGCAGTCAGATCCTGTCCATGGGTGACCAGAGGAGCCTTACCTTTGTCAATGAAGGCGCTGATCCCATGCGGGTTGAATGATTGCACATCAAATCTGTTTCTGATGGACAGGGCCAGGGCCTTTGGCTTGTCCTCATTCAGGTCCATCAGGAAGATTTCACCAGGCTTATCAGGTGCCAAATTGGGCATGCCTGGGTATTTTAACCCCTTCCAAAAGCAGAACAGCAAATCCATGTAAACAAGTGGGGGTGACTTAAGCTCTGAGAGACATCCTGATGGACAAAGGTACTCCTGTGCCCTTCATCCCCAAGTATTCTTCACCCATCCCTGGCCTGCCTTTGCCCTGGGTAGAGTTAGAAGAGAGGTAAGAAGGATGATGGGCTGAGCACATTGTAAACATTCTCTAATTGGAGTCTCATAACAAACTGGGAGACAAGTGTTGTCCTGGCCATGATTTTACAGTTGAGTAAACTGAAATAATTAAGACCCACCCAACTCAATGAGCTAGTATCTGAGGTTAGATTTGAACTCAGGTCTTCCTGACTCCCCACTCAGTGTTATAACCACTGTGGCAAAGTGATTGAGAGAAAGGAAGGGGAGGATGAGAGTTAGAGAGTTGGGGATAAGGAAGGAGAAGGGAATCCTGAAAACATGTGGTGTGATAGAGCCCCATATCCTTGGAGAACCCCAGTTTTCTTCCAATTATCCATGCTAACTTCCTGTTTTCCATACTCCAGGGGCCAAGCCAGGTAAAGACTCTCTGGCTCCATGGTGGTGAAGGAAATGCCCTAAAGAGTGCCCACCCAGATCTGACCTCCTCCTGTGAGCATGTTAGAAACCAACACTACCACAGTCTTCTAGGAAATTCCATTCTGGCCCAGACTCTTTGCTGTTGCCTAGATCCATATTCTCCAGCCCCACTGAGACTATGTGGAGCAGAGTCCTAGGCATCTCTGGGCTGAAGGAATAAACCTAGGGAGAATGAAGACACAGTAATCCCCTTGGAGAGTACAGCTTGAGAAGAGAGGTGGTCTATGCAACCCAGGCTGAGTGCAGAGTATTACCAGGAGGGACTGCAGGAGCTGAGGGGAGGAGGCCCCCGAAGAAGAGAGTCTGAGAGAGGCCTTATGAGGTGGCAACAGAGCCAGAGATGAGGGCATTGCAGGGGCCTATAGCTTAGGAAAATTGAAAGGCGGTGCCCATCTCACAGAAGGGAAGACTGGATGCCAGAGAGAGAGGGCATTCTGGGGAGATATAGGGGCCAGGCTGGAGGGCCTCTATCCTTTTACTCTGTGGGCCTACTAATGAACAGTGGGGGGTCAGACAGCTGGACCTCAAGAATCCTGAGACAGGAAGACATCCTAGACTAGGGGCAGCAGGGACCCTATGAAATCTTTAGAGAAGAGCAACAATGAGTCCAAAAATGGACTTTTAGACTCATCAATTCATTGGCAGCTTAGAGTAAATGGGAGGGGGAGGAAATACTAGAAGCCAGGGAACCAATTGAGAGACTGTAGTCATAGCTCAGGAGGGGAGGCCCTGAGAAATGAAGGCCCCCAGACCTGAACCAAAAGGACTATGTACAAAGCAGTTAGCTCAGGGTCTGGCACATAGTAGCTGCTTTAGAAAGGCTAGTTATTATGATTATGATTGTTATTGAAGATGTATGGGACTTCTGTCAGAGGCCACCTAGTCCATCTCCATCTTTTATCAGGTAGAGAAAATGGGGAAGGGAATAAGCTTTTATAGAGCACCTACTATGTGCCAGGCCCATTATCCTTATTTTACATTTGAAGAAATTAAGAAAAATAAAGGTAAAATGACTTGCCCCGGGTCATATGGCTAGTTAAGTGTCTGAGGTAGAATTTGAACTCAGAGCTATCATGTATCTGTATCACCTAGATGCCTTGAGGAAACAGAGATAGTAAAGATTTGGGTTCCTGCTTCCCCCAGCCAGTGGCTTGCCTGCTTCTGCCCTCTCACCTTGGTCCTGTTGCAAGACAACTATATATATATATATATATATATATATATATATATATATATATGTATGTATATATGTATATATGTATATATATACATATATATATATATGTATATGTATGTATATGCCTGACTGCTGCCCACCCCCTGGGGGAGTTGGAGGGGGAGAAGCAAGTAACTCACAGTGCTGAGGAAGGCCAGCCCACTGGGCAGTATATCGATGTCCTCGGAACCATTCTCTGTGGGAGAAGACCAGAATCAGTGGCCTTTCTAAGGACTCTGGAATTTGGGGAACATATGAGCTCTTGGCAATCTCCCCTCCACAGAATACAAAGTCCTCCTGGGGAGCATTCTGATTTCTCAGAAAAGCTCTGACCTTGAAGGTTCAAGACCCATGACCTGGGCTGGGTCTTCTTATTGGTGCCATGGTCCCATTGCCTCTCTGAGGAGTTACATGTACCTGGCCTGACTTTGAGGCCCTCCCACCTTTGACTACATAGACCTTTGAATGGGGGGCGGAAGAGAGGAAGATGCAGATCTAGACAACCTGGACTGCCATAAACCTGGCTTTCACCTTCCTCTTGGCTTCAGCTTTGGGATGGAAGAGGACCATGGGGGCAGTCTGGCCTCAGAGAACAGCCAGGAGCCAAGGAGGGAAAATGAGGTGAAAGATAACTCAATGAGTCCCTCCATAGTGGGATGTTTGAAGATGAGATTGGAAAGAATACAATAAAAAAGAAAACTGAGAGATAAGGGAGATTTTCAAATGGAGAGAAGTGATTTGAGGAAACCCCTAGGCAATTGGACCCAGGCTCAGTCATCAAGTTTGCCCTTGAGAGCATGCATGTAGTCATCAAGCACACAAAAGGAATCAATCAACATTTATTAAGTGCCTACTGTGTGCCAACCAGGCATTGTACTAAATGGTGAAGATACAAAAAGAGGGGAAAAGGCAGTCCCTGCCCTCTAGGAGCTCCCAGTCTAATGGAACCCAGAATTCTTGATTTAGATTTCACTATGGACTCTCCCCTCCCCCAGATTTCTCCATTTCAGCCCAGTAAATTTTGCCAAGATATTTGCTGTGACAGGCTCAGGCTGGGAGCTCCCCTTATTGGAAGGAGATTTGCAACTAGTGAAGGGGTAACCATATGCTCCTGGTTGGGCATTGGCCTCTTTTGTTGGGTGTGCTGAAGTGAAGCAGATGGGGGTACTGAAGCTACCATCTCTCTTGAACATCATGGTTCTCCTGAGTTGGGGGAGGGTGAATGGTCCAGAAAGAGGTTGAGTGTGATAATTTCTGGTGAAGTCCTCTCAGGGTTAAAGAAGTGTCTATGTCAAGAAAAACCTTGCATTTCAATGGACCTAGGATTATTAAGTATTAAGACTTCTGCTAACTGAGGCATCCTGATCTTGAAAATCCTTCTTTTTCTAGTCAAAATACTTGTGAAGGTCATTAGAACCTCTAAGTTGCCCCACATCTGGTAAGATATATTTTGAAAAACATTACATCTTTTCTTTGCATATGTCTCTGGTCTAGATTTCTGTGAATAGACTGAAACCCAACCAATGGGCTAAAGGGGAAGGGAGTTAGGGAAATTGAGGTTAGAATCTATATAATCTATATAAATATATTTATATAAATACAAATATATAAATAATCTATATAAATATATAATCTATATAAATCTATATAATCTATATAAACCAAGCTTGCTATGCTTTCCGTGCTTTTCACTCTCTTGGTGTGTCTGTGAGATTGTCTGCCCTTTTCTCCAGAAAAGTAAATTAAAAAAAATTTCTCTTGCTCAGACCCAGTCTCTGAAAATTTTCTTTAGGATATTTTTATCCTACATAGTTCTGGTCCTTAAGACTCTCTTGGACACAGATACAAGCAAATACCATGCAGACAGTTCCATCAGATCATGATTTAGTGCCTGGTCAGGTCCCTTAGGGGAGTGGGGAGGAATCTGGAGAAGAGACAGCTTGAGCAGAATTGAAAGTCTGAAGGAGGAGGCACAACAATAAAAAAGGACTTGACCTGAAGACACAGTATCATGAGATCACATGAACCTGTGTACACAAGCCCAGGAAAGCAAGACCTGTGAGTCCAGAATGGGGCAAGTCAGGGACAAGAGCCCCTGGGTGACCTGGCCCCTGCCTCCCCCAAGCAGTTTGAGTTTGTAGGGCTAGAGGCAGGAAAGCCCCCAAGCTGCTAAAGTCTGTAGGGGGTCCAGAGAACATCACAAGCAGTTGAGTCTATAGAGGGGGGAGGGTCACATTCAAAGTGTCAAGGAAAAAATTACTCTCTGAAGTGCTGGCTGAGAACTCTAGGGTATAGAATTAATAATTAGGAAGAAATAGCAAAGTAAAAAGAGAAAGTGCAGAAAATGATTAAATATTATTGACTTGCTCCTTCTCTGTAATTCTGTGCTGCCTTTTCTCCCTCCCTCCTCCTCCTCTCTGCTTGTAGCTTGCAACTTTTCCTTGACTCTTATCTCTCAATATTGAAGTGAGCAGAAAGAGGAACTAGGTCAATACTAAATAATAGAGAGAGGGGGAATTGTTTCATGAAGACTTGGTAAAACAAGTGTTAAAAATGGAATTTATTTCAAGCTATAGAAACAGAAAAAAAGGGACAGTGAGTATTGCTAGATGGGGAAAATATGTTAAACTAATCATGAAAGAAATGCTACTTTACATTGATAAAGCTTTGAGGAAGTAAATTTCAGGAGGAAGATAATTAGGTCTTTGTCCATAAATTGATTATATAGAAATATCAGGAAAAGGGAACTTGAAGCATGTGCTGCAAATAGTTGATCATTTAACAGGATGAATTAAAGTTTACTCTGAGGTAGAATTATAGCTTCAGGAGTTTATTAGTGGAAATATAGATCCTGATAATGTTATTTGATTTCCAAAATATTGCAGAAAATGTTGGGACATTTGAGGATCTAAAAACAGAAGATCGCCCAGAAAAGATTTAGGACTGTTCCCTTAAAGAGAAGTTATTTGATTTATTTTATCTGAAGAGAGGAGCAAAGTTTATTCCAATTAGACTGTGGGATTTTTGAGTGGCTGTTTGTTTTCTCAAGATTTATTAATTAAAATCAAGAAGTGTTAAATATTAAAATCTTTGAATGAAAAGGTCTATTGTGAAAGTGGAATCACATATTAGAGTGTGGTATATATAGGAGTAAAAATAAAATTTTAAATAAGCTATGGGAATCTAGTTCAGAACAGCATGTACTAAAATCACAAGAAATGGAAAAGAATAGTGGAACAGTATTTTAAGGGAAAATGTTAGTTGTATAGTCTAAACAATGGGCTTAAAAGCCTTGGGAAGAGAAATAAAGGGTTGTGAGGTAAAATGAAGAGGCATAGAGAATGTTGGGGTTCTTGAACCATTTGTGAAGTATGTTAAAGCATATAGAAGGAAGGTATGAGCAAGTTTAACTTTGTATAAGTAAAAAGACTGATTTGGGGAACTTTGAAAAGTGATTTAAAAATCAATGTAGGGGCGGCTAAGTGGCGCAGTGGATAAAGCACTGGCCCTGGAGTCAGGAATACCTGGGTTCAAATCCGATCTCAAACACCTAATAATTACCTAGCTGTGTGGCCTTGGGCAAGCCACTTAACCCCATTTGCCTTGCAAAAACCTAAAAAAAAAAATCAATGTAAAAAGAGAAAGAGTATAGAGAGCTATAAGTATATTGAAAAGCTATAGAATGTCTTCTGGATTTGTATAATTCAGGTTTTTGTTAAATTAAGATGTGTTTTTTAAATGAAATTGAGGATAATTTGAAAATTGCATTAGACTGCCCCTTTTACAATTTCTAGCAGTGAATTAATTGAAAAGCAATAATCCCTACAATATGAAAAACGTTACATGAAAGCAATTGCAACATAAATGTTAATTTTTTAAAAATTTTTATTTCTTCAATTAGATAACTATAATCAACTAATCTGTATAGAGTAATATGAAAATTGCACGTAACTGAATTAAAAGGAGTTTGTAAAAATGTACAATTTTGATTATGATATTGTGGTATTCCTAAATGTTCTGTTGTAATATTAAGATATGTTGGTCAGTGAGGATAAAAGTTCTAATAATTTAAAGGCTGTTTTGGATATGACTTTTGGAATTTACAAGATTGTTAAGAGAAGTATAAAGAAAATCTTGTAACCGTAAGAAATGATGATTTTTAGAAACATCTGTCTTAAGAATTTTTCTGTATTGAAAAGTTCTAGGGAATAAAGAGAATATACATAAAATTGAAATGTGTTACATATAATTAGTAAACTTTGTATAAGAACAGATTCAAGGGGTGGCTAAGCGGTGTAGTGGATAGAGCACCGGCCTTGAGTCAGGAGTACCTGCGTTCAAATCTGGCCTCAGACATTTAACAATTACCTATCTGTGGCCTTGGACAAGTCGCTTAACCTAATTGCCTTGAAAAAAAACCTTAAAAAAAGAACAGATTCAAGCTAAATTTTGTGAAAATTTTAAAACTGTTAATTTTAAAACAAAGAATGAATTGAAATTTTGTCTATCACATTTGTAAAACTTTGCATAAGAAAACTGGAGAATACCTTGCCAACAGTTTATCTCTCTCAATGTCTCTTTGACCCAGAAAGTTTGTGAAGTTTTGTTTTCTACCTCACGTTTATGGAAGGGAATATTTATAGGTAAGATCAATATAGTTTATTTAACATCTAACATTTAAGGAGAAGAAAATATATCTATTTAAGATGTTGTTCTATATAAATGTAACACTGCCTAGCATAGGAAAAACATTTTCAATGAGGTTTTGAAATTATCAAATGTATAAAATTAAATTTGTGGAGAATCTTATTTTCTTTTTGAAAATAGCAGTGTATTTGGGATAAGAGGTAAATAAACTTGTAAAAAATGTAAAAAGATATTCGTGTGTAAAAGATTCAGATATAAGGTTAATTTTAAGAGAACTTGTTTTGTTTTACTTTGAGAGAATGAGATGTCAGCATGGAAACCTTATGTTTCATGTAAGTTAAGAATTAAATGTTCAATTTTAAAGAAGCAAAATGACAAACTCAGAAGACTAGTGTATAGGATATTGGGAAGTATATCTTAACTGCAAGATACCCTTCCAATAATATTAAATAAGTGTGTGTGTGGGGGGCTTTGAAAAATCGAAAAGTATATAATCCTAGATAGGTAACTTATTGATGAGTAAGATGTTGAAAAGTTATGTGATCTACTTTTGTAAATATAATTTATTGTACTGTAAGGGTGTCAAAGCTTGGAATTAATAATTGCTTCATAGGGATAACGAGGGAAAATATCAAAAGTCATGATCCTCTGGGATCCCTGAAACTTTTAACCAATGTGTTGGACCTTGTTCTAGTTCTGTAGGTCCAGGTATAAATGCAATAATGGAAAGATTGTTCTTGTAAAGTCTAGTAATTAATTTACTCATTACTGTTTTGTTACATTTGGAATTAATAACACCCTGAAAATTTAGAGTCATCTAAGACATTCTAATGGAATGAAAGAATTCTAAAAGTATGGATTTGTATTTCAAACATAATTAAACAGGTTTATCATAGTGAATTATTTGTCAATTATATATGTAAATGGGAATTATTGTGTATAATACATATGTATATATGTAATGTATGTATAGGCATATCAAAACTGTGATTGTTTGCTTTGAAGTAAAAGTACCTAAGTAATATGGAAAAGATGAAAATAATGACAATAATTTGAGATTTTTCTGTGATAATCTTTAAGTAATTGTTATATTAGAATTCTGAAGATTATCTCCTAGCCAAAGAATGTGTTTATTATATAATATAGCAGGCTAGAAGGAAGGGTCTCTAACCAAGAGGCTCCTTATATGTCATCTTTATCCAGGAATGAAGCACATATGATTTCAGACAAAGGGATGCAGATCAGAAGTTAATACCACCAGAGGGGCACTCAAAATAGATATATGTGTAGGGAAGGGGGCTGATTGATTGGGACCTCCCCCCTCCAGATTATAATGAGTATTTAGTCCTTGGGAACTGTATTCACTTGGATATCTAATTAGATAGAATTACTATTTTTGATCATGGGACTTTGAATTTTGTTCTGTGTTTGTGTCTGATATCAGACATGATTAGTAAAGAAAGTGCTATTGAGTCGGTGCCCTTTTGAAACCCAGAAGCCCGATGGAGGTTTGGAGACTATAGGTAACAGGTGCATTGGGATAAAAAGTTGAAGGGACAGCTTTTCAGTGCAGCCTGGCTTGATTTCCTCAAATATGACGTTCAAATAATGTCTCACCAGTTAAATCTAAAATTTTACTTAAGGCATTTGACTATGACTACCCACAAGACCTCTGCCTGGAAACCGACACTCAAAATTATATCTATAAAGAAATTTTCCTTTGATGTCCTAGATCTTTATAGTAAACTGATAGAAGCAAATCTGATATAGAAATTTTAGATTAATTGGAGTTTAATAGCTAGATAGTCTAAAATGTTGGTTTTGACACCTGCTGTTAGCTATGTTCTGACAAGAATTAAGATCCCTTGATTTTTCTATGTTAGAAGGGATATTTAGGTAAGAAGAATAAAAAAGGTTTTTGTAATCTTGAGATACAATTCTGTGCAATAGTAGTTTCAAGTTCTACTTTAGGAAAGGAATGTAAGTCAGTTAAGTATATTAGGAGAAGAATTACCTATAGTATAATTAGAAACATATTGGGAAGAGAAATTCATTTTAGTTAAGGATGTTTGAGTTATTATTTTAATAAGAAGCAAGAGTTGAGAATGTTTACTGGGCATTCTTTGTACTCAGATAATCATCTTATGTATATATTATTATCAAAAATTAATTTGGAAATTTTCAGCAACTTCATTTGTGCAGTGACACAATTATAGAAGTTTTATTTTTGTTAAAGTGAAATATGTATATCAAATGACAGTAAGGCAAAATGTAAATATTAATAGCTCTATAATTTTATTATCTAATGATGAAAGCATGAGTCTAAGTCTGATAATATGTTGTGCTGAGAAGTTCCTTTGTCAGAAGAGAAGATCTCACTAAGTTATCTGAACTGGAGAGAACTTTTGGGAATGAAGATACAGAAAGATATTGAATGGCTCCAGGAAAAAAGAAGAGAGAATGGACCAGGTCATCTTCCTCCATCTTGCATCTATGTATGAATTGTTCGATCAAGGGTAATGCCTCTTTTAATATATATATATATGTAATTTTCCCCATGATTTTGTAAGTGTACCACCCTTACTTATGCTTTATCTTATGTCTGTTGCCTGTCCATTGCTGAGAAGAAGAGAGGTCCCAAATGGACAGGAAGAGAGAATAGAACCTGAGGGGGGGACTTCCGGCCAAGATGGTGGAGAGAAGACAGGCATAGTTCTAAAGTCTCCTGATCTTTCCCCCAACTATCATATGAAACAAACCTCTTAAAAGATGAGGAGCTCAAAGCCATCCATAGCCATATGAAAAAATGCTCTAAATCATTAATTATTAGAGAAATGTAAATTAAAGCTTCTCTGTGGTATCACCTCACACCTCTCACATTGGCCAATATGACCAGGAAGGATAATGATCATTGTTGGAAGGGTTGTGGGAAATCTGGGACACTATTACACTGTTGGTGGAGCTGTGAACTCATCCAACCCTTCTGGAGAGCTATTTGGAACTATGCCCAAAGGGCAACAAAAATGTGCATACCCTTTGACCCAGCAATACCACTACTGGGTCTATATCCTGAAGAGATGATGAAAAAGGGTAAAGACATTACTTGTACAAAAATATTTATAGCAGCCCTGTTTGTGGTGGCAAAGAATTGGAAATCAAGTAAATGTAAATGTCCTTCAATTGGGGAATGGCTTAGCAACTGTGGTATATGTATGTCATGGAACACTATTGTTCTATAAGAAACCAGGAGGGACGGGATTTCAGGGAAGCCTGGAGGGATTTGCATGAACTGATGCTGAGTGAGATGAGCAGAACCAGAAGAATATTGTCCACCCTAACAACAACGTGGGAGTGATGTTCAACCTTGAAGGACTCGCTCATTCCATCAGGGCAACAATCGGGAACAATTTTGGGCTGTCTGCAAAGGAGAGTGCCATCTGTATCCAGATAAGGAGCTTTGGAGTTTGAACAAAGTTCAAGGACTATTCCCTTTAATTTAGAAAAAAACAGATATCTTATTGTCTGATCTTGTTGCCTCTTAGACTTCTCTTCTCTTTAAGGATATGATTTCTCTCTCATCACACCCAATTTGGATCAAGGTACAACATGGAAACAAAGTAAAGATTGACAGATTGCTTTCCATGGGGGGGAGTAAGATTGGGGGAAAAACTGTAAAACTCAAATAATATCTTTAATAAAAATAAATTAAAAAGAACCTGAGGGGGAATTATGGATGTGAGAATCTTTCTGAGGGGATGTATCAAGGATAGTGTGAGAGGACTTCAGACGCAAATATGTGTGTACACATATATGCATATATGTATTTTGAAATGAGAGGGGAAATTGAGTGGGAATTGAGGTTAGAATCTATAAAAAGCAAGCTTGCTGTGCTTTCAGTGTGGCTCTCTAAAACACTATTTTGGTATGTCTATGAGATTGCCCACCCTTTGCTCCAGAAAAGTAAATAAAAATGTTTCTTTTGCTCAGAAACAGTCTCTGAAAATTTTCTTTAGTGTATTTTTAGCCCACACAAAGTCAAGTGGGGGAAAGCTGTTGGCCTGGCCTCCAAGAAGGCAGGCTGATGCTTCTGGATTGCATCACCAACAGGATGGAGCAGTGGACATTTTCTCTGATCCTTGTGACACTACAAAACTTCCCAATCTAGTATTACGTGTAATCGATCCAAACCATTTTGGCTGTCTCCATGAACTAGGGATGAAGAGAGTCAACCATCACCACTTAGGCATTCTTTACTCTTCAAAGAATGTATAAAGAAAAACAATCTATGTGAATGTGCCAAGTCTTTGTAGTTCAGATAAAGGACTTGGGATAATTGCCATGTAAAGCAGTCAAAAGTCTGCAAGGGACATCATTCCCATTTGGATTTCCCCTAAGTGTGTTTTCTAATCCTGGAGAGCCTTTAGAGAGGACTATTTCCCTATAATATTAGTCTTTAGTATCTTATTCTGAATATCTGTGTTTTATCAGAAAATGTCATTTTTCCTCTTGTGTATTTAAAAAAAATTCCATTAAAAAAAAAACAAATCTAATGAGCTAACAAGTCATTGATCTAATCCCTAAGCCACTCCTCCTCCATCATCCTGCTATAGCACTTCCACAAAACTGCTCAAGGACCATGGACAGACCTCAGTTCCAACCCCTGCCCTCTTCCCAGTAAACAAAAAGGAAGTGGCTTGCTAGTTCTGACTGGGAGAGCACTAAAGCAGAACTTTACTTCAGAGAGCACCCTGAAGAACAAAGGAAGTTGGGGCAGGCCCAACATCCATCTGGGTCCATTCTAGCGTCCCCAGAAGTCCTATGCAAATTGTACAGCAAGTGAAGAATCAGGAACACTGCTAACTCCAGTTCCTGCCATCAGAAGCAGACAGAAAGTGAGCAATATAGGGGGGGGAATTTAAGGGGGAAAGACTGAACATATGAAGCATCTTTAGAGGAAGAAAACTGGAGGAGAACTTGAGAGGAAAAACTAAGAGGAAATTATAAATAGCAAAAGAGATTGTGGCTTCTAGATAAACAAGTCTAGAATTTGCAAATGAGTATTTCAAGACAAAGGAAAATAAATCAGCGCCTAATGAGGCAGAGAAGTCTGTGGATTCCCTAAAGAGCTTGGAGTCACAACATAGGATTCCCGAGTGGTTTAAAAGAGAAACAAGAACTGGAAAAGCAGAATGGAGGGCCTGCACAGCAGAAATAATGACCAGAATAGAAAACACAAATCCAAGGAGGCAAGTCTTACTAAAGTGAAAGACAACCTGAAAGAAGAGGCATGAAAATCTTAAAGACAGGAAAACAGAGAAATAGGGCAAGGATTATAGAACTCCTGGAAGAGCATCACAAGTCAAAAAACTTGAATAATACAAGAAATACCACATGAAAGCTACTAGAACTTCTGACCTCTAAAAGCAAAATGCCAATAGAAATATTCCACAGATCACTCATAAGGAAAGAACCTATGCTGCAAAATCTGAGACATTGACTATGTCTTTAAAAGTGTGTCTTATTCTGCATTCTGATTCTTCCTCAGTGAGTTTCCTCATTAGTCCTCTGAAGTCCTGTGTGGTCATTCAGCATAATAGCATCCATCTACATTTCATATCTTGTTCATTCTTTCTCCAATTTATGGGCACTCCCTTAGATTCTTATTCTTCATTACCCCCAAAAGAGCCATAAAAATTTATGCACATCTTCTTTCTTCTTGCCTGCTCTCCCCTCCACCATTATTTTTCTCTTTTCCTCTCTCTCCATTCCACATGTGTGGTGTGAACCTGACTCTGTAGGACTTCAATTTTGGCTGCTTGCAGTGTTTTTATGTTAACCTAGAAGCTCTGGATTTTGTCTATGATATTCCTGGAAGTTTTCATTTGGGGATTCCTTTCAGGAGGTGACTTGTGGATTCCTTTTATTTCTACTTTGTCCTCTGGTTCTAAGAGATGTGAGCAGTTTTCTTGATTTCTTGAAAGAGCATGTTTATGAATTGATGTTGAGTGAAGTGAGTAGAACCAGGAAAACATTGTTCATATTACAAGAACATTGTATGATAGACTTAGCTCTTCTCACCAATGCAATGATCAAAGAGAATTCGAAAAGATTTGTGATGGAAAATGCATCCACATGTAGAGAAAGAACTATGGAGCATGAATTCAGAACAACAAATACCATTTTCACTTTTTAAAAATCTGTTTTTTTCTCATCTCTTTCCCTTTTATTCTGATTCTTCTTTCATAGCGTAATAAGGAAATATATTTAACATATAGACATATATATAAATATAATAACCTATATCAGATAATTCACTATATTGGGGAGGGGGAGGGAAGGGAGAAAGTGAGAAAAATTTGGAACTCAAAACCTTTCCAAAAATGATTGTTAAAAATATCTTCACATGTAAATGAAAAATATACCAAAAAATAAATATCTGGTTTAGACTCTTGATATGATGTTCAGATAGTTAAAATTTTTTTCTACTTAAAATTTTTCTTTCCAGGCTAGTTCTTTTTCTATGAGTTGCTTTACATTTTCTTCATGCTGCTTTGTTCCAATGTTTCTTGGTGCTTCATGGCATCTTTGACTTCTAATTTGTCCATTTGAATTTTTAGGGTATTTGTTGTTTAGGCAGGTTTTGTGGTCTCTTGTGACAAACTGTTAATTCTCTTTTCAATTCTTTTTTCTATAACTATAATTGCTTCTCCATTTGTTCTCCTCCAGTGCTCTCATTTCCATTTATTAAAAAAAATTAAACTTTTTAAAACTCTTGCTTTAATCTCTCTCCAGAATTCTAGTTGAATTTTTGCCCAAAGTGTGCTTTTCTCTGAGGTTTTGCTTGTAGATGTTTTGGCAGTCTCTTCATCTGCATTTGTGTTTTACCATAATAACTCATAATGGTGATGTTTTGTTCACTTGTTTGATTGCCCATTCTTCCAGCCTACTTCTTGCTTGGTCCTACTGACTTGGATTTGGTGTTAGGGTGGGGCTCTGTGGTACTTCTGAAGGGAAGCTCCAGGTTTTTAATGGAGGGTTAGGGTTATTCTAGAACCTGAGTTTCCAAAGGGATCTGATTGAGGGCAAGGTCTAATTGCTATCTCCTGATCTGAACTCTGCAAACTTCTCACCTCAAGGTTGTCTAGTCATACCAGATCTAGAATTATATTATAAAGCTGCAATCATCAAAACTGTTTTGATTGAGAAACAGAGAAATGGATCAATGGAATAGATTAGATACACAAGACACTGTAATAACTAACTAATCTATTGTTTCATAAACTCAGACCTTCTGGGATAAGTCCAGCTTCTGGTATATAAGTTCACTATTTGTCAAAACTGCTGAAAAGCTTGGAAAATAGTATGGCAAAAACTGGGCATAGACCAACATTTTATATCCTATACCAAGATAAGGTCAACTGTGGGTATGCGATTTAGACATAAAGGGTTATACTATAAGCCAATTATAAGAGCCTAACAGATCTATGGAGAGGAAAAGAATTTGTGGTCAAACAAGAGATAGAGAACATTGTGAAATGCAAAATGGATAATTTTGATTCCAATAAATTGTAAAGTTTTTGCACAACCAAAACCAATGCTACCAATATTAGAAGGAAAGCAGAAAATTGGGTACTCCTGACTCCAGGGCTGGTGCCTGTGCCACCTAGCCGCCCTGAAAGCAGAAAATTGGGAAGCAATTTTTACAGTCAGTTTTTCTGATAAAACCTCATTTCTAAACTATATTGAGAACTGTGTCAGGTTTTGAAGAATACAAGTCATTCCCCAATTGATAAAAGGATCAAAGAATATAAACAGGCAATTTTGAGATGAATAAATTAAATCTATCTAAAGTAATATGAACAAATGTTCTAAATTACTATTAATTAGATAAATACAAATTAAAACAACTCTGAGATACCACCTCACACCTATCAGATTGGCAAATGTGGCAGAAAAGGAAAATGATAAATGTTGGAAGGGATATGGGAAAACTGGGAGACTAAAGCTCCATTGGTGTAGTTGCCAACTGATCTAACTATTCTGGAGAGAAATTTGGAATTATGCCCAAAGGGCAATAAAATTGTGCATACCCTTTGATCCAGCAATACCACTGTTAGGTCTGTATCTCAAAAAAGATCTTAAAAGGAGGGGGGAAGCCCACATGTACAAAAGTATTTATAGCAGCTCTTTTTTTTTTTTTGTTGGTAAAGAATTGGAAATTGAAGGGATGCCCATAGATTAGAGAATGGCTGAACAAGTTGTGGTATATGAATGTAATGAAAAACTATTAATGTATAAGAAATAATGAGTGGTCAGATTTCAGAAAATCCTGGAAAGACTTACATAAACTGATGTTGAATAAAGTGAGCAGAACCATATTGTTATAACCAAGTAAATTGTATGAAAATCAACTATGATAGACTTAACTCTTCTCAGACTTGTGATAGAAAATGACATCTACATCCAATAAAAGAAATATGAAATCTGATAGCAGATTAAAGCAACCTATTTTTACCTTTTAAAATTTTTTGTCTTTTCTTTCTCATGGTTTTCTCTTTTGTTCTGATTCTTCTTTCACAACATGACTAATATAGAAATATGTTTAACATGACTAAGCACATATAGCCACCTATAGCAGAATACTTGTTTCTTGGGGAGGGGAAAGGGAAAAGAGGGAAGGATCAAAAAATTTTTACAAGAAAATGAAGGTTCAAAACTATCTCTGCCTGTAATTGGGAAAAAATTAAAAGTAAACTAAATTATTTAAAAAAATATAGTCTCCCCTTCTCCCTCTCTCCTACCCCACCATCAGCAAGCTGGGAAATTCTGATGGTTCAATAGCAAATGCTTAGGCTCCCCTTTGGTCTGGGATTCCTGCCCGGATTATTCCTCTTCAGACTGGGTCAGATGCTTGAAGTGAGATCTTGCTTTAGGCCTGTTGTCTGAGCCATACCACTGCTGCTATTATCTTATCCAGGGTTTCCTTTTTGCTCTGCCTTGGATTTGCCACCTAGACTGTTCTAAAATAGAGTGAGGAGTCCCTTCAATTCCTGAGAACTCTTTAGGCTTCAGACCAAAGAGAAAGAATGATTTCTTTGGATCTTTCCACACCCCAAGGAAATGACTCTTGGATGGATGATGTGTGGCAAAGGCTAGGGCTGACTCTCTTAACCACCCTCAGAATAAGTGGGTGCTCCCTTTCCCCTTAGAGGAGTGGCGCTGTGCTCAGGTTTGAGTGATTCGGGTTCAGATGTTCATGAGCCACAACTGAAACCCAGGACTCACCACAGTAGGAGCTAAAACAATTCCCAAATATTATTCCTTCTTAGCCCAGGCATAACAAGTCTGACATTCTTTTGCCTGAGTTTACTGAAGTGAATCAGTAACCCAGTCTTTCCTGTCCCCAAGCAGACTAATGGGGTACTTAGCCATTCCCACAGGACCCAAGAACACATGGAACATCACAAGTGATGCAATTTTTGTATTGTCTTGCATGGGGAGCTTACCCTGGGAAGATCATTCAAGCCCCAAATCAGATTGTTTTGTCATTATATCTATTTATATATATACACACACATGCAGACATATTATACATGTGTTCTGTGCCTGAACTTTCACCAGAAGGCAAGGGGAGTGGTGGTATGGCCTTGGGCTAATGAATTCTCCCCACTGGAGGTTTTACTGAAGAGCCTTTCTCAGCATATTGGTCAGAGCTGCAACCCCTTCCCTTACCAGAGACCACCAGAGACCACCAGAGAAGTAACTCTTAGAGGTGACATGTATAAAATGCAACCAATAAGGGAGGAGAGCAGTGATGTTAGCAAGGATCCCATTATTTAGTTTCCTCGTCTAGCTAATTTTTTTCCTTAACTCTGTGTTTTCCACCAGTAGAAGGAACAAAAATGTCAATACTGCAACTTTTGATGTCCTGGGGCAAAGGCCTGTTTATCCTGGTTCCATTTCTGATTTCATTATCTACTTCCTATTGACAGTGATGTTTGTTGCCTCTCCCCGAATGATTGCCCCTGGAGGGAGGTGTCTCCCCAATGGAACGAGATGCTCTGCATAGAGTCACCCTTATTATGATATGGTTATCAAAGGTCTCTGATGAACTTCAGAGTCTTGCCCTCCTCCCTCGGTTTTCACATGGCAATGGTATTAAGTGATTTGGCCAAGACCATTCAGCTAGTAAGTATCAAGTGTTTAAGGTCACATTTGAACTCAGGTCTTCCTGATTCCAGGCTGATGCTCTATCCACTGCATCTCCTAACTGCCCCTTGCCGAGC
This sequence comes from Macrotis lagotis, assembly GCF_037893015.1. Taxonomy (NCBI): domain Eukaryota; kingdom Metazoa; phylum Chordata; class Mammalia; order Peramelemorphia; family Peramelidae; genus Macrotis; species Macrotis lagotis. The sequence goes on from NC_133664.1 coordinate 545,074, forward strand.
CTTTTGTGAACTGATCAGTCCTTGTTCTGGTTTATAATATTTTAATGGATCCTTTAATGAAGTTTGCTATGATCTTCTACCTTCACAACATGGGCCGCCTTCCCAACACATTGACTCTGGGCTCTGACAATTAAAGAACTCATTCATTCTCCAGCCTGGCCTGTGTGGAGGCTGAGAGGGCTAGGGAAGCAAGGAGGAACACCCTCAAGGAGCCTGGGAACTCCCAACTGGAAGGAATAGCTTGGACTCTAAGCAGTGAATGCTGCAGGGTCAACACCAAGGGGCCCCTCCAAAGATTGTTATCTCTCACCTCTTCTCTCTCTTTGTCTCACTCTGTCTTTTCTTTTGTCTTTCTCTCCCCTCTCCCTTCCCCCGCCCCCTTTCAGTCTGCCTCTGTTTCTTACTCTTCATCCAGGACAATTTTCCCTCACTTGCTCTTTCCCTCACTGTTCCTATTTTCCTCCCTCTTCTTTCTCCTATTCCATCCTCAGGCCTTTACATCTCATCCTTTGTGTAATTCCTCCTCCATTTCCTTTTCTTTCTTCCCTCCATTCAGCATTTGAGGTTCTACTCTTTCTACTCTCCATCCCTCCTGTTCTCCTTTCTTCATAAAAGCAAAACAGCAATCAATCCATCATTAAGTGTTCATTAAAAGTTTGTGGGAGAAAGCAATTATAGGTAGGCCTTGTCTCTGTATCCAGACTGCCTTCAAGGTGCTGGAATATGTACAGCCATATACTCATCCATCTATCTACTATTGTCTCTATCTAGTTAACTGTTTATCTCCTACCTAGTCAGTCATCCTTTTCATCCTTTTCCATCTCTCTCTCTCTCTCTCTCTCTCTCTCTCTCTCTCTCTCTCTCTCTCTCTCTTTCTCTCTCTCTCTCTCTCTCTCTTTCTCTCCTTACCTATCCACTTATCCATCTATCATCTATATTTATCTATTTTTGCAAATATACCCCCCCATCAATAAGAAAACAAAACAAGCTTTTGTTTCTCTAAGAAAACACACACAGAATTGCCTTGTTCAGCAGGTTCCCTTGTTTTAGACCTGACTCAAGTTTGCAGCTAAAAGGTTAGCCAAGGACTACAGGGAAAAAAGGTGGGACCAAGTTTTCAGTCCAGCCAACCCTGGGTGCTAAGGGGCAAGTCATTTATCTCTCAGATAAGTCTCAGTTTCATTGTCTGAGAAATGGGCATGATCATCAAACTCTTCAATTGATTTCACAAGCTGTCATACGCAATGCACTGTGTGTGGAGGATGAGCTGAAGGCTGTCCCAACAGTCCAGATGAGAGGACCAGGGCCTGAGCTGCCTGGGGCTGCTGGGGAGGGGCAGGAGACATTCAGTGGACCAGGGGTCCCTGGGATAATGGTCATGCTGTGAGCAGAAGGGAATGGATCTAGTTTGGGGAATGTCAGTCCCTCTTTGAGTCCAAGGGCAAATCTCATACATACCTAGTCCTTGAATTAAATAGCAACTCTGAGGTTCTACTGGGTCCACTTGACGGAAAATATTCATCTGGTGTCTGCAAAAATATAATTTCATAACAGGAAAAAAATGAACTCATGAAACCCACGAATATCTTTGGAGGCCTCTATTGGCCTCTACTGAGGGTCTTCTCCATCATCCAGGGGGCATAACTAGCCCAGGGGTCTGGCACAGGGTAGGTGCTTCATCTAATTTAATTGATTTCTCTGCTTGAAGCCTTGAGGGTGTCACTTTCTCTTACTGAACCTCGGTTTCTTCATCTGGATAGTAAGGCTAACAGGAATGGTTTCAAGGGAAAGTCTAGACACGAGCAGAGTTTGAAGCCTGTATATCCCCCACATACAATGGGAGAATTTATGGTTCCTGAATTAATTAGTGATCAGCACCAAGCTGTTGAAATGTCATAGGCAAAGATCTTCCTCTCTTAACAGACTACACAGGTGATAATTCATGATTTCTTTTTAATTGATTTTATTTTATTTTTCCAATTACATGCTATGGTTGTTTTTCAACATTCATCTAGTTGCAAATTTATATGTAAGTCATTTTTCTACCACCCTCCATTCCCTCCCTCTGGAGATAAGCAGTCTGCTAAAAGTTGTCCACATATATAAGGGGGAAGAAAGAAACAAGAGATAGGAAGGAAAAAAACATAAAAGAAGTATTAAAAAACTGAATATAGCATACATTCAGATTCTGTATCCCTCCCCTTCCCCCATCTGGACATCTGGATGATGTGGTCCATTGCAGGTCTCCCAGGGTGGCCCTAATTCTTTGAACTGCTGAGAGGAGTTGCATCCATCACAGTTGGTGAACTTACAATGTTTTTATGTGTACAATGTTCCCTTAGTTCTGCGCCTTTCTCTCAGCATCAGTTCATCTAATTCTTTTCATGCTTATCTAGTCTGACCATTCAAGGCTCCTTATATAGAACAATAGTATTCTATAACATTCATGTACCATAATCTGTTCAGTCATTCCCCAGCCAATTTCCAACTCTTCATCACTACAAATAGTTTTGAACATGTGGGACTTTCCCCATTTTTAAAATTTCTTTTGGATATAGGTCTAGTATTGATATTGATAGTTGGTGTTTCAAAACAAGCTCCTAGTAGAAATTTTTTTCAAAGGATCATGGGAAGACTGAGCCAGGAACTCCAGTTTCAACTCTGAGCCTCTCTATTTCCTTGTCCCTTTATTAAGGTGCTCCAGCCAGGTACTGGAAAATCACTCCCGAGCAGGGAACTTGCTTGGCTTCATGTCCATAACCAGTCAAGTGCCTACACAGCTCTGGTGCCCAGGGATGCCCTGGCAAGGAAGAACTTGTAATGTGTATGCCACAGGTACATGACTTGCACAGTGCCCAGCCGGGTGCCTCAGGAATGTTATGATATGGGCTGTGTCAAAGCAAGGACAGTGCCCACAGGCTGAGCTTTGCCAGGGTTTTCTTCTCCCCAGAAAGACTGGAAGTTTTTATGGTTCTCTTTCTTATCAATCACAGGAATTATAAACCTCCTTGGACAGCTCCGAGAAACCTTGGGGTCACTGGGGGAGGGAAAAGGGAGGGAATTTCTTTACTAGTTTAGATAAGAACTTGCAGCCTGCTCAAGGCACATGCTTGGAACCAGGGCACTGCCAGGCTCTGGGTCCATGAGTCTGATCACCACTCCTCCCCTCACTGTACCTTCAGTCTTGGTCTTAGCTTTGGGAAATGGGGTGGGACAAAGTTAAAGGCAGCAGCCAGGACTCTTCCCTCCTCTGCCACCCCTCTCAGCTGCTGGGCTTCTATGGACAGCTTTCTCTCTGGGATTGTCTAGAGTCCTTTTTTGGATTTCTTTAGGTCTCTGTCTCTGTCTCTCTGTCTCTCTCTGTCTCTCTGTTTCTCTGTGTCTCTCTGTCTCTCTCTGTGTCTCTCTATCTCTCTGTGTCTCTCTGTGTCTCTCTGTCTCTCTCTGTCTCTCTCTCTCTGTCTCTCTGTCTCTCTCTCTCTCTGTCTCTCTCTCTCTCTCTCTCTCTCTCTGTCTCTCTGTGAGTGTGAGGGCATGTGGGGAACAGGCTGAGGCTCAGTTAAAAATCCACAACTCCATCCTGCGAGGCAGCCCCCCCAAGGGCTCCAGATCCTATTCCCCCCCCCCAAGAATCTCTCTTAGACCCTCCAAGAACTGAGGAGTGCCCAGGCAGCCGGGGGTAGGGGAGCGCCCACACCCAGCAACTTCTGTAGGGGTTGCCCGGCAGGAATGAGAGAGCACTGGGTGGCCCTGCTCTGCCTCGATGTCCCAGTGCCCGTGGTCCGAGGGCCGGCCCAGGACTGTGCCAGCCCCCTTGGCCGCCCCCAGAGTGCCCAACTCACCTCAAGGTCAGGAATCTCTCCCCCAAGAATGCCAGAAGCAGCCCCAGGACCGTGAGCGCCAGCAGCTTGGCCATGACCGGGTAGTCAGACGGCCGGGGCCGGAGGAGGCCAAAGAGATACTGTGGGCAGGAGCCCGAGTGCCAGGCAAGCCTGAAGGCCAGCTGCCTCAGAAGGCAGCGACACCCTCAGTCTCCTCCTCCGGTGCCCTTGGGGCCAAGGGCTCCGCCCTCCTGCTCCGGTTGGTGCCCAGAGGAAAAGGGTGGCCCGAGGGAGGCTCGGGGTGGCCTGTCGGTGTCAGTCCGTCAGTCCGTCCGTCTGTCGGTCAGTCCGTCTGTGTGGGCCAGTGCCTTTTTAGGGGCGTCCGACCCCCTGGGAGCAGGAAGGTAGTGCCCCCTCCTCCCCAGCCCGTGGGAGACGCCTGGCCTGGCCCGACCCAGACAGGCGAACTCTCTTGGACCAGGACCCCCTCCCCTCCCCAGGAAGGCTGGTGTGGTCTGAATTCCCTTCCCCAGTCCCCGCCCCACCGCTGGCGGCTGGGGCCTCGAAGGTTAGCTGCTCTCCAAGACTGGAAGCCATCTGAGGAGAACGGGGCGCCGCTAGGGCACCCCACGGGGCGTTAGAGTCGGGAGGGCGACCCTGAGCCACTGGTCGGAAGACAGCCCGGGGATGGGAGAGGGACCTGGCCCCAAGGAGCGCCTCCGGGATTTCCAGCCGCGAGCCTTTGACGCGCCCCAAGGGCACCCCGATCTGGGGCGCCCCGGCCAACTGAGATCTGGGCCAGGAAAGGGCTCAAGCTGGGCCCGGGACCTGGACGGGTGAAAGTGTCCGACAAGATGGAAGGCTGATGAAGGCCAGGAGGTGGGGGCGACCTGGGATGGGCAGTCCCACTGCCCAAGCTCCTGGCCACCTGGGCCCTCTCTCCCCTAACTGCTCTCCCCTAACTCCCCGGGCCTGGGCCAGGGGAGGGTCATCGAGGGAGGCACCAGCTCCTGGGGACTCAGGAAAGGCATGGGGTGGGGTGGAGGGAAGGAGGGGAGACACTGGAGCCGGTCATTCGGGACAGCTGGCTTCTGAGAAGCCCAGGTGAGGACGGAGGGCCAGCCAAGTCCCCCGAAAGTCACTCTCCAGCTAGCCGGAGAAGAGTGGACAGCACCGTGCAGCTTCAGTCTGGACCAATGAGCCGGCTGCTGTTGGGATAGAGTTGAGAATGGACATCAAGGGAGGAACCAGGGCAGAGTCCCGAGTGTGAGGATGCTCCTCTGGTCCTCCCGTGGAGGATGAACTGGAGAGGGGAGGGAGAGTCCAATCAGGAGTGGAGAGCAGATGTGGAGAAGAGGGGGTGGTGCTGGATGGGGGCAAGGGAGGGGAAGAGAGAAAGTCTTGGAGAGTGAGTTGAGACTGGATGTGAAGGGACTAAGGGAGGAAAAGTGGAGGATGACTCAGGTTTGCAATCCAGACTCCTGGAAGATGGAGAGGCTCTCCACAAAAACGGGGAAATGAGGAGGAGAGGAAGGTTTGGGAAGAGATGTCCAGGCCTGGTTTGGACAGATGGATTTCTATGATGCTGGTGGGAGAGACAGTGCTTCAGAGCTGTTAGCCAAGTTTTCACTGAGCAGGGGACTAAACAGGCCAGAGACTAGAGCACCAGTAAATCATAGAACACTTTAGTCTTTACTTTCTTTGCAAGGAACTGATGTGTAAAACATGGGATTCCTCGATTCCTTGGAGCTTTACCTTGCTGTTGTGGAACCATGATCCTAAATGGGCAGGTGGATCATAGGACCATCAGATTTGGGACTCATGTGATCTGAAAATAAGGCCCTGAGTGGAGACAGTAATGCAGAGGTCGCATCACTTCTGACCAACCAGGTAGAATGACTGGGAATGACTGAGCTGATAGGCAAGCTCACTCTTTTCCCAGGTCCAGAGACTGTGAAAAAGATATTTAGAAATTAAATGATGATCATTAATGATCATTGTTAAGTCATTTCAGCCATCTCCAATATGAAATCATAATTTTTGGCTGAACTAACACAGTAAGAAGAAAAAACTGTCAAGCTCAATTCAATGATCCTATATTAAGCATTTACTGTGTGCCCTGAGGATAGGCCCCTTTAATACTAATTACTATCATTTATTCAAAGTCCCACTTAGGTCTAATTAGTAGCGATTGCATCTATCAGCAAAAAATAAGACATCAAGGTCTCTAGTGATTGGGAAGTGTTTGCCTCCTGTGACCACCTACTCAAACTTGGAAGAGTTGGCAAATGTGTCGTTGCTGCTGATATTCCAAATTAAGGTTACGCATAATAAATGGGAATTTAAGGACAGTTTTGGGCAAGCCCCATGCAACCCAGGAAATGTCTATCAACTCAAAAATGTACAAAAGATGTGTATACTATTGTATAAAAACAACCTGAATGTTACAATAAGGTACTGGAAACACCCTATAAAAGAAAAGGAAAAACTTGAGAGTTCTCTGGTCCCAGTTTTCCTGGGATTTTCCAGATCTCGGGGTGATCCTTGTCATTGTTCTTATCACCTGTGCCAATCTGACGGCTGGCAATCAAATGTTCTCATTTGCCTGTATTGTATTATTAATGATTTAGAGCATTTATCTTATGGTTGTCCCTTTCTATGCTAATAGGAAGATTTTAAAGTCTGTGTGATGAAAACTGTCCATTTTACATGCTGTGATGTTCTCTCTGTTTGATCACAAACGCTTTTCCTTCCATCAATTGCTACCTTTTTCTTCTCCCAACTGGTCAAATTCAGTTTCTTCATCTAAGCCTCAGGTATCAACAGACCCAAAGTCCTCTAAACAGCCTTGCTGAACAATGTCCTTCCTAAAATGATGTGCCTAGATGCGGGTTCTAAACACTGCAGAGTACAGAGGGATAACCAACCCTTATTCCTGGTCACAAGCCTTCTAAAAAAATCACAGGAGCATTTTTGGTGGCTTGCAGTTCATTATGAAGCTTTGATCTTGTTCAAATTATGGTCTAGCCAGCTCCCCACAACCCACTGTTTTTTTTAAAAAAAATTTCCTCTGTGACTCTACTCATGGGGAGAGAGGATGAATTAGCCTTGTTGAATGGTGCAGACTTACCCAGTGATCCAAATTCTTACTTCTTCTCTGATCCTGACCTGCAGGTCTAAAGGTTGGTGAGAACAAGAGAAAGAGAGATATTGTAGGTGATGCACAGCTGCATAGGAAAATTGCCTTCTGGGAAAGTTGACTGAGATTGGGACCCAGGAGATGTCACTGACTCACAATAACTCAGAGAAGACACATAGGCGACCATAAATCCTGGGCACATGAGTCAGTCAACCCCAGATGGTCAGCAGATAGGGCAGAGCTACAGCAAGGCAACCTTACTCTTATTGAACTAAATTATTGTCTCAATTTTGCAACTAAGAGAATTGAGTTTCCGGCTATACAGCTAGGTAGGTGGATAGATAGTTGTTGTTAAGTCATTTCAGCCATCTCCACATTTTTACAACCCCATTTAAGATGTTCTTGGCAAAGATCCTGGAGTGAATTGCCATTTCCTTTTCCAGCTGATTTTACAGATGAGGAAATCGAGGTAAGTGACTCAAGGTCACGCAACTATGAAGTATGTGAGGATAATTTGAACCCAGGAAGAGGAATCTTCCTGACTGCAGTTAGGTTCTCTTTGCACTGTGCACCCCCTAGCTGCCCCTAGATAGACAGATGTTCAATATTAGACAGACAGATAGATGGCAGTAGTAAGAGGTTTACAAATATCTCATTTGATCCTCACTAACACTGAGTGGTAGTTGTGCTATTCTTGTGCCCACTTTCCAGTTGAGAAAACTCAGGCAAAATGTTTGTTTAGAGTTACACAGACAACCCAGCTCCGAAAATGGGCAAAGCAACAGAGCCTGCGTCTGTGCAAGCAAAGAGACCTGTGTCTGCTCCTTTAAGTCAGCTATTTGACTCCGTACAGGCTCCAGAAGCAGCAGCAGCAGCTGCTCTTGCTGAGCCTGCTCCTGCTTTGTAGGTCCTGGCCTGCACTGCTCTGGGCTTCTCTCTCACCCTGGTGCAATGACCCTTCCCAGTTGACTTCTAAGTTATCTTGCTCTGGAAAATTGTCTTACTCCATCTTTCAGTGAATTCTGCCACTCTAGAATTTGTTTAGAGTCATAATCTGAAGATGTCTGCAAGAGAACCCGGCCAGTGCCTGCCTTTATTCTGCTCTCTTGACTCTACCCCCAGAAAGGAACAACTCCCTCATGCTGCAGAAGAGAAAACTGAGGCTATGAAAGGTTTAGGGCCTGATCCAGTCACGTGGCTAGTAGGTGTCTGAGGCAAGATTTGAGCTTGAGTCTTCCTGCTTCTAGTCCTAGTTTCCTAGCCTCTGCGTTACCTAGTCTTCCAGAGACTCTACCCATTGAGATTCAGGGATTCCTCTAGCTCTTTTAGGATTCTTGGCCTCTTCTCCTCATCTGTCTCTCACTTTACTTTAATGACTGAATGGGCACTGCCACTGACAAAGTGTGACCTGGAAAAGATCAAGGGCTCCAGGGCTCCAGGGCCATCTCCAGTGGTCCTGATTCAAGTCTAGCCCCTGGATCCAGATAGCTCTGGAGGAGAAGGTGAGGCTAGTGATTTAGCACAGAGCCCTCCCCCCAATCCAATCCCCTTGATTGTCATGGCATCACCTCCCTGAAGTTATAGTCTTCTTCCAGAATGAAGGACAAATATCAATCAGAGTCAGTGAGCTGCTGAGATGTCCTTTGAATTCAGGCTGGCCTCCAAGGCTCGCTCGCTCTCTCTCTCTCTCTCTCTCTCTCTCTCTCTCCCTCTCTCTCTCTCTCTCTCTTTCCTCCCCAGCACCCCCTGGTGGCACCTACTTTTCATGTCATTCTGTTTATTTTCTAGTCATCATATTAAGGTGTTTTTACCCTCAGCATTTCTGAAGATGATTCCTCCAACATCTTTTTTCTACCCTGCTTCCATTACTGGAATTCTCAAAGGAAGACAGTCCTGGGATCCCATGGCTCAGGGAATTCCATAGAGGAAACATCCAGCTCAGAACCAGAAGGGGCATGACTTTTGTCCCTTCTGGTTGACATTCCTCCTGGAGGATTTCCAGCTATCATGCAAGGGTGGCCATTCTGTGGCATGGCATCCCCCTTGCATATGATTTCAAGCATTTGGATTCAGACTTGGTTTCCTTCCTGAAGAGGGATCCCCTGCTTAGAGGGGCCTAAAATGAGATCAGCCTGTCAGTCAGCAAGTATTGATTAAGCACCTCCTGTGCCTCGGGATCCAAGCTGAGTGCTGGGGATACAAAGAAAGGCAAAGGCCAGTTCCTGTCCTCAAGGAGCTCCCCAACTAATTAGCTCAACAATGCCACAGACAGAGAAAGAGACAACTGTTGGAAGGGGTGAGGCATGAGTGGTGAGAGGACTAGGAAAAAAGGAAGGAAGCAGAGAACTTTGTCTTAGATCATGATTGTTGCCCCTGATTTATTGCTTTTGCATTAGCTAAACCATAATGCATTCTACTTTAGCCTTTATATCTATCTATTTATCTATCTATCTATAATGTGCATACATACATACATATATCCCACTCTCATTTTCAAGTATGTTTTTTATAAACAACATATTGCTGGGTTCTCTCTATTCCTTCTGCAAGTGCACTCCCCTATGTGTGGTTGGTCACTCTTCTTCACCTTAGTCATAGCCAATATTGACTTCATGTCAATAAGTATGGGTCACAGGTCCAGTGCCATCAGGGAATACCCCACAATCCTCCCTGCCACTGTCTGTGGATGAAAGTATCCCAAACTATAGCTGCTGCCAATACAGCTGCCCCCACTTTGCTGTTTATTGATATATGTATATTTCCCAGAGAGACCTCATCTGTAGTCCAAGTCTCGCCTAATTCCTGTCTATGTTGTCTTCAACTAGATGACTACTTTAGTCCAATTTTTCATTATTTCTGACATTTTAAAATTCAATTTGAGGGAATGTTTGAAGTTTTTCAGAGAGGAGTTTGAGAAAACCAGGTGATTTCCTGTCTTATTCTACCATCTCCCCTCATGTGGCTATTCTTGGTTTGGAAAAGTCCACTCTCAGTTCTTCAGCCTCAGTCCGATGCTTGGAAGGGAAACAGAAAGGGAGGACTTCTCCTCCATGCTAGCTGAGCAAACACATGAAAATTGCCAAGTGCTCCTTCTGGAAGGCAGGCATTAGAGGGAAGGAGGATGTGGGAGAAGTGTTCCCTTCTCTATGCTACTCCTGCGGCACTCTGGAAGACACAAGGTAAAAGGTGAAGAATGGATGAAAGTGTAAAGGTACTTACAATCAGAGAAGGGAATTCCCTGGCAAGATTTCCTTTTCTCAAGAGTCTGGGTTAACCAAATTATCCCAGGGGCAATGCCAACCACCAAAGACCTCCTCAGAAGCTGCCTTTTGTCCTCTTGAAAATGTGTCAGTGGACACAATCACTTTATGGGGAGGGCCTGGTCAAATGTTGTGGACAGGGAGCCAAGTTGGCGACAAGAAGGGATCGAGTCTTAGGAGCTCTCTGATAAAATTCATCAGCTAAGGACTCTAACTAAACTTTGGAGAGACAGAACCCACAAAGGGACCCAGTGAGGCAGTTCTCCTACTCAAGGTAACCGGAAAAAGAGCAGAAAGGCTCTGATCCCTGGGATTGGAGAGGCGGCTGCCAGAGGGGTGGCCCGCCTGAGCCAAAGAACCTCAGCCTCCGGGAGGCAGCCCCAGGGTGCCGGGGGTCTCAGCTCACAGCAGCGGGGGAGTCTCCTGAGCTGCACCCCGAGGAGCACCAGGCACAAAGTGGGGGAACAGTGGGGGACCTCTGCCAGAGCTAGCACGTGGAGCCCAGCCCTCAAGGCACACAGCAAGCAGCATCTTCTTTCCCCAGCCCTGATCCAGGAAACAGAAGCAGGGTTAGCTGGTAAGCAGGAGCCCCCAGGGCATGAGCCCATTGAGCTGAGGGAGGGGAGTGAAGAGAGACTGCAGAGCTCTGTCCTCTGCCACTGGAACAGGACTCTGGGGCTCTGACCACATTCAGATCCTGACCACAGTCTAGGCCCCCCCATAGAACAGCAGCCCCCCCCCCCCACATCAGCCCCTTGGCAGAGGGGGGCGCTTATGGTCATTCACAGACCAGGAGGGAGGACAGAGCCACACACACTGAGACCCTTGTGGGAGTGTCCCAAAAGCTCAAGAAACACCCCAAACCAGGCCCAGGCTGGGAAAAATGAGCAAGCAGAGAAACAAAAAGAAGACTATTGAGAAATATTTTGCAAATGAGCCCAAGAAGGACCAAAATACTCAGTCTGAAGATGAGGAAGCACAAGCTCCTGCATCTAAAGACTCCAAGAAAAACAGAAATTGGGCTCAGGCTATGATAGAGCTTAAAAGACTTTGAAAATCAAATGAGGGAGTTGGAAGAAAAACTGGGAAAAGAAAGGAGAGAGATGCAGGAAAAACATGAAAATGAAGTCAGCAGCTTAGTCAAGGAGATCCAAAAAAATGCTGAAGAAAACAGCATGCTAAAAACCAGCTTAGGTCAAATGGATAGAACAGTTCAAAAAGTTATTGAGGAGAAGAATGCTTTATTATAATGAGCTATTGCAATGATATGGAAGGGGGGAGGCAAGGGGGAATGAGGGAAACTTTGCTCTCATCAGAGGTGGCTAGGAGAGGAAACAGCATATATACTCAATGGGGTATAGGCATCTGGAGTAAGAAGGAGTGGGGAGCAGGGGGAAGGGGTGGGGATGTGAATAAAGGAGGAGAGGATGGACCATGGGGGGACAGTGGTCAGATACAACACATTTTCTTTCTTACTTCTTGCAAGGAGCTGGGAATGGAAGGCCTGCCCAGGACCACAGGGCCAGGTGGATTCTGGGCCTAAGGGGTGGTATGGGGGCTCAGGCCTTCTTGGCCCCGGGACCAGGGATCTGTCTGCTGCCACTCAGCGACCCTACAGCAGAGTCATAGTGAAAGGAGAGAGAAAATAGAGTACATGGTAGTGGAGAAATAAGAAAGGAGGGAGTTGCGATCAGCAATGGCAACGGTGGAAAAATATGGAAGTAACTTTTGTGATGGACTTATCATAAAGAATGAGATCCACCCATGACAGAGTTGTTGGTGTTGGAACAAAGACTCAAGCACATTTTTTGTTATGATTATTTGGGGGATGGTGCAGGGCAAATGGGGCTGGGTGGCCTGCCTGGGGCCACATAGCAGGGTGATCTTTGGGTGTCTGGGGCCGGATTTGGACCCGGGTGCTCCTGGCTCAAGGGCCAATGCTCTGTCCGCCACCCAGCCACCCCTACTATTATTATTGTTTTATTTTATTTTGGGTCTTTTTTTTCTTTCTTTTTCTTTTTGGTTTTTGCAGGGCAGTGGGGATCGGGTGGCTTGCATGTCACATGGCTGGGTGATTGTTAGGTTTACGAGGCTGGATGTGTACTCAGGTGCTCATGGCTCCAGGGCTGTTGCTTCATCCATTGCGCCACCTGGCCATACCTACAATTATTACTATTATTATTTTTTTATTTTAATTTTTTTCTCTCCCCTTTACTTTTTTCGCCCAAACAAGTCTATCTATATTCATGGGGGAGGAGGGGTATTTTGTTTACTTGTAAACAAGAATATTTTATTAATGTAAAAAAACATTTGTACAAAATGAGAATAAAAAAAAAATAAATTAAAAAAAAATGTTGTGGACAAAAGCTCACTGCTCTGGCCAGGTCACCACATGGGGCTCATCATGGGAATTTCCTTGACCAATTACTCTGACAATTGTGATTTTATGTAATACATGGAAAATCTTATTTGAAAGACTTGTAAAAACTGAACCAGTTTGTTTTGTGGAGATGTCATTCATTATAACTTGGGATAACTTTTTTCTTTCAAATAAATTTGAATGATCAATTTCCTATTCTATCAGTAGGAATTTATAATTTTATGGCTAATCATGTATTAACATTCTCTAATTTGTAGCCTGCATCTGAGTGTAATATCCCCCCACTAAATAGGTTTCATTTCCTTTTATCTCTCTTTCTTCATTTACAATTTTACTGATTAATATTTTCTTTCTCTACTTAGAATTAAATTTCCTAATGGTTTATAGACTTTATGAGTTCTTTCTGGCTTACCTAGTCAGTCTTCTTTCTTCGTTCTATTACATTTTTGTCTGCCCTTAACTTAATCTCTCTCTTGTCAAGTAATAATAATTTCTCGAAGCCATATCATGATAATAATGCTCAGGCTTCATATGGGTCACTTTGCTCCCTAGGAAGAAATTAAAGCTCCAAAAGTCTCCCCTTTGTTAATCATAATCTAAGAAGATAATGCACAGGATGCCAGGAGACCTTCCTCCCAAGAAGAGACAACTGGAGTTGATGTTAATCTTTGAAACCGAGTCTTGGGCAGAGGCATCGGAAAACCAGTCATGGTAGGTTACTAAGGATGGTCACTGATGTTGTCTGTTCTTTGATTCTGCATTAAAAGTCTAGTTTCTTTTCCAGATTCTTGTGGTCATTACCTCAGGATGGTCTCTGCCTGTAGGTTAGGGGTAAGATCATAGTGAATAAAACTTGACAATTTCCTTTTATTATATTTAGTATTATTTATTATATTTTATCATACTCTATTTGTCCTTTTTAAGGATAAGTTCCTTAAGGACTACTGATTTGTTCCTTTTCTAAGTTATTTCTCACTTTTCCCCTCTTCTTAGTTTAGGTAAGCTGATGTGAATTTGCTTCTAATAACTACTTGCCACAGATTTTGGCTTGCCATGTTATTGTTTTTGTTTTTAATATCTGTTAATTTTTTTTAATTTTCCCTTGATCCAATCAGTGATTTCCATTACATCTATCCATCTTTCCATCTATCTATCTATCTCTATCTGTCATCTTTTAGTTGTTCTTTTGTTATTTTTTAACATTACTGCATTATGATTGGAAAATACATGTTTATTTCCTTTCAAACTTAATGAAAAAATTTTGACTTAGCACATGATCAGTTTTTATTAAAGTTCCATGTATTTACAAATAATGAGCATTCTCTATTTTTTATTACAGATCTTATTGCTTTATTCTTAATCTTTTTTCCTAGAGTAGTAAGATTCTGACAATGTAGTGCTGCAATTCTGTTTAATAATAAATATCACATTCTGTTGACCTTAATAATTATTGTTGTTAATATTTTTATGAAGTTAACGATTGACTAGTTTGATAAATATAAATTAAGAATAAATAAATGTTATTCGATTCACCATTATTCTATGACCTTATTTGTTTTTCAGTGTTTTCTAGTTTGAATTCTCTGCCCTATCTAAAAATCTTTATAGCCACTCCTACTTTTTTGACCTTGAAATTGTATGTTATATTTTAGATGAACTTTATGTTAATCTACTTGCATCTTGCTATTTTAAATATGTCCTATAAACAGTGTAACAATATAATGAAAGTTTTTTCACTCAATAGACTTTTCATTTTTTTTCTTTTTATGGAGTAATTCACATCATTGGCCTTCTGACTTTTTTATGCTGCTTAGAGACAGTGAAATGTCTTCATCTTCCACAAGGGTTTCTTTCACTGAAACCAATGAAAGAAAAACACTTTTTGCTTTTGAAATGATTAATTTTGATTGGTGTTCCCCTGAAGTCTGACTCTCCCTTATATTTCAAGTTTTGTCTTTGGGAAAAGGAGTTCATCATCATTCCCTTCCTTCAATGTTTTGTTTTACAATACATCCTTAGCTGTTTTAAACATCTATTTTTAAAATAAATTCCTATATTTAATTACTTTATAGTTGTCATTTTTATTCTGCATATTTTTTTAGGTGTACCAATGGAGAACAGAGGATTTTTCCCTTTTGTCTTCCTAGAAACTAGCATAGTATCTGTTACATGGTAGCTATTAAATAAATTGTTGTTTGCATAATTACTGTTTTAGAGCTCTCTTTCTCTTTTGTGTTCATCAAAAGGAGCTCTTTAAATTCAATATCTCCATTTTCTTGTGTTGTTGAAATGAAAACACACAGGTTACAATTTAGGGTACAAATCTGTAGTAGGAAGAAGCATTGATCAACCCATAGAGAAAGGACATCTTTCTAAGACAAGTGGATTTTTGAATAACCATTTTCCATAGGCACTTCATAGCATATAGAAAACCAGAGTTGTCTGGGTTCACCACTGGTCAGCCATCTGGCTTGGTCCAGTGGTCCAGAAGAAGGGATGGCGACTCACCAATCTGCTAGTCTATTGTTGACTTTGGAGTCTGAAATCGAGTGAACTATTTTGTTTTTAGTTATATTTAGTTTTGGCACTCCTTGCCCTAAATTTGGATTAGAGTAAGTTATTTATGGAGATTATGTGAGAATGTCCATTGTAGTTAAGATTTCTCCCTGCTTGGATCCTATGCTTTCTCCATTTGTAGAATAATATTTCATTCACTTGTCCACTCTGAAAAGTTGTCTTTGACAAGGTTCTCAATATAGTATCCATGTCTTCACCTTTTTTAGTACTTTTAGAATTCCAAGATTTATGCTATCTTCCAAAATTATTTCTTTTTCTGAATATCTATTAGTTGATTTTTATATTTTGTTATGTTTTGAATGGGAATTTAAGAGATTAACAAGTGTTTCTTCAAGTTCTTTGATTTGTCTTCATTACCAATGACTATTTGCTGAATTTTATTTATTCTATTTTTTTGTAGCTTTCATTGATGTTTTTAGGTCTTGGATATTGCTTTCCATTTCTCCCTAATTCTTTTCTCTTGATTTAGAGACGTGTGTGTGTGTGTGTGTGTGTGTGTGTGTGTGTGAGAGAGAGAGAGAGAGAGAGAGAGAGAGAGAGAGAGAGAGAGAGATGTCACTGTTTTGTGCATTTGTGGTATATTGGGCTGTGCTTTGAGCTTTCTGAGATTTTGAGCTTGGAGCAAATCCAAGGACTGGGTAGAGATGACCGTACCTCAGAATCAGCAGCTGCCATGTCCTCGACCACATCTTCTGCACTGCCTCCGGCATGGCGCCTCAGCGTGTGGGACCCAGACACGAGTGTCTCAGACCTCAGGGAAAATGTCATCTGAGCTATGCAATGGTGTGACCTGGAGCCCCCTGGCGGTCATTTGCCTAAACTGCGTATTCCTCTTTCTGAATGGGGAGCCAATCCTGTCTTTTTATGTCTGTGTGTGTGTGTGTGTGAATTTGTTGAGTTTGTGCACAATGCCTTTCTACCTGTCACTTATTAATTGCTAAAGAACAAGATGCATTTCTTCATTTATTTTAGTCACCGAGTCAGAGCTGGCAGGGGACATCAACTCCAAGAACTGAGTCTCAGGGAAACCAAGGGACCTGCCTAGGCAACAGCATAGATTGGAATCCAGGTTTCTTTCTACAGCATTTCCTTTCTAAGTTCTCCTCACTGACTAGGCAGTGGATAATCAGAAAGATAAGTTTCTGACAATTATGTTCTGCAAAACGTACCCATGTGGGCTTCTGAAACAGGCACCATCTTCTCACTGACAGGCCAGGAGGTTCTGAGTTTTCTGCTTTGGGCCCCTAAAGAGCAGTGGGATACTTGACGGCCACCCCCCCTCCTCAAGAAGCACTGTGGTAAGGCAAGGCAAGGATGACAGCTGGAATCCTCAAACCTTTCTTCTCTGATTTGACAAGACGTGGTAAAAGAATTGATTTGGGGATCAGATCCTGTCTAAGGAAAGGTTGATAGACCCTGGGAGCATTAACTACCAAGGAATTAAATAACCCACACTGCCTCCCTCCTGCCCACCCCCATTTGACTTGAAAGAGGCTGTTTTTCTTTTTGTGGTGACAGAATTGAAAACAGGAAATGTCCATAAACTTAGGCCTGGGCAAACAAACAGTGATATAAAATTCAGGGGAACTTGATTGCTCTGCAAGAAACAACAAGCAGAGTGAGTACAGAAGAGCCTGGGAAGGCTTACATGAACTGAAGCAGAGGGGAGGCAGCAGAACCAGGACAATATACCCAAAAGGGAAAGAACGACTAGCACAAAACAGTTACCGCCAAGAGGTGTGGATTTATTCCTACCAGCTTAGCCTGAAAAAGAGACAGGAGAGGCTCCCCTTTCCCTATCTTTGTTGCACAATTGAGGGGCCATGGGAATTGTTTCAGACTTGCATATGCCTTCAGACTCTGTCAGTACGCCCATTAGTTTTTTGTAGAACTCTTTGTTTGGGTTGGTTCCTTGAGAAGGGGTGGCAGAAAGAATTAGGGTGGAAATGCAGGTGATGTTAAAGATAGCCCAAAATGTATTTTTTAGTAAGGAAGTTGGCTTCTTAGGTGTCCATTGATAGCATCTAAAGGATGACGCAGAGAAATGCAACCTTTGAGTTTGAGGAACCTTTACTTGTTGAAGTTGTAAACAAAAAGAGAACAGTAGGTGGTGCTGGAAGAGGTTGCTGCTGACAGTGCCAGTGGGCAATCAGAGCTCTTTCTGTCCTGGAAGCCAAGTGAGGGCTGGGGGTGGGAGGTGAAGACAACAGGGCAGGGACACTTAGCTGGCAGTGCAGCTGCCCACACCAACTACCCATGCAGCTCCTGGAAGATGGGCACCCCCTTCCATGTTGCCTATATCTTGCTCACCTATACTATACCAGCTTCTTTAGGATGAACAATTCACAGTGAATTCGGTGTTAGTGAGAGTTGGAACTATGGTTACCCCTCAGACTTGACACTGTAGGGCTCTGTGGTATAGAGTGCCAATGAGCAACTTTCTGCCATAAATGGAGGCCACGCTACTGCCTTGCAATACGGAACCATTGTTGGCGTAGATTATGCTGACTGTCGGGGTCTCTGAAAGGATGTTTTGGATCCGAAGCACCTGCACAGAGAGGAGCACAGCCTGGTATCAACCCCTGCCCCTGCCCTGCCCTCAACCAGCATCAGCACCATCAGAATCGACCTCTGCCCATGAGGAGTCTCCCTGTATGAAACACTGGCTACCTCTTCATGCTCAATGTGCATCATGCTACACCACACAATCCTAGAAGGGTTGACCCCGCAGCACCATCCCATAAAGAAGGCTCTGACTGGAGGGCCACTGGCTGAATATTTTTCCCGAGGGGAATGAGGGGTTCTAGGGGCTTAGGTCAATAGGTTGGTCTATACCAGCAAGGAGAGAGAAGATGAGCCTCATCTTGGGCCGTTAAGGGACCTGCAGAGACAAGAACCCACCTGGGATGCAGGAGGGTTATTAGGGTCATAGATGAACACCTTCAGAACGTTGGGGTGACAGCCCACCCAGAGATCTCCCGTGGAAGGATCAATGGAAAGATTATCCACTACTGTGTCCAGGTGGAGCACCTATCAAAGAAAGATATGACCATGTCTCCCCAGGACACACATTGTCAGGTAAATCATATCATAGGACATTTCATCATCTCCCTTCTACCTGACTCCTGGGCTGAGCTACACATCCTCCTCCAGGATGTGGACATGAACTCACTTAGAGTAAATTTTTCTCATTGTGTCATGTAGGATGAAATGACAATGGCCATCAGCTCTTGAAAACAGGAACTCACTCTCTCCAGGTAAGCCTGACCTGTGGACTGGCTCAGTGTCCCACGAGATGGCTAGCCATCTTGAACCACCTTCCTAAGAATGTTTGAGCATGAAAACACAGACACAGAGACTCTACTTTTGTTCATCAGTTTTCCTTAGGGAAGAACTGGATTCCTGAGCTTTTTACCTTGGGAAAGCTCACTGGATGCACAGATTCAAGGCTATCAAGACCTTGGTCCAGAATTCAACCTCCCCCTAGGGTCAATACTGAATATGTGTGTGGGAGAGGGGAGAGGTCTGACTGACTTTGAGATATGTCAATGTGTCCACTAAGACAAGGCCTTCCCTGGACACAACCTTGTGGGATATGCAGCTGAAAAAAGAGGGATCGTCTTATCACCTTACCTTCATCTGAGTCAAGCTCCAATTGGCATGTTTTTCCATGACGTGGATTTCATGGGCAAAGCTATCTGCAACATAGATGTACCTTCACAAAAGGGACAGTTGTGTTAAAAGTGATGCATTCACATAAAGTCTTGATCTATATCTAGAGCTGGGGTCCTCAGCCTGGGATCCACTGGATAGCCAATAATTGAATGTCAATACAGTCGGTTTGATGGATTTTCTTTAGTGCACTTGAGGTCTCCGTGAGGCCCGAGATGCTGACAAGATGAAGATCACCTGAAGCCTCAACAGTTAGGCATGGTCTGCCCACTGACCACTATTGTTAATAGCTGTATTTCAAGAGTGGAACCTGAGGGCTCCTGGGGAATGCTGGGATCATGGCAAGGCAGGACTGGAACATGAAATCTTCTTACTAACTAGGAACAGCCCCCAAAACCTCCCTAGTGCCTAGAGGTTTAGAAAGCACTCTCCATGACCACCTTCTTGGACCCTCAAGACTGAAGGATAGGAAGCCTCAGAGGGGCCTCAAGGGCTTGGCAAGGCAGAGGTTGGCAAATATGTATTTGCTCTTAATTCCTTAATTCCTTCCTCTTATCTGAGCAGATCCTTCCCACCTGGATGAATGTACACTTTGTGACTGATGTCTCTTGTGACACTGAAAATGAAATTGCCCTTAGGACAGTTTTGTCTTGTGACAAAGAGTCAAAGTTTG
This sequence comes from Macrotis lagotis, assembly GCF_037893015.1. NCBI lineage: Eukaryota > Metazoa > Chordata > Mammalia > Peramelemorphia > Peramelidae > Macrotis > Macrotis lagotis. The sequence continues at coordinate 564,596 of NC_133664.1, forward strand.
CTGCAGGGAAAGAATCCCAACTCCAGAATCTGGAGACCTTAAAAGGCTGTGCCCTGTATGACCTTGGGCATCACTTCATCTCCTTGGTCTCAGTTTTCCTGCCTGATCAATAATGGGGGGTGGACTAACTGACTGTTGAGAACCCTTTCAACTCTAGACTTATGACCCCCCCTCCCAGAATCTCTGAAAAAGTGTAATTATAAAAAGAAAAGACCTTTAAAACCCAACCAAACCCTATGGATGTTAGGGAACTGGTCGTCTCCAGTGGCACCAGATGATGACCATGACTTCCTAGGAGTCTGAGCTCTCTAGGGCAGGGACCAACAGACCATACTTCTCATCTGATGACATGGTGATGCCGTTGGCCATATCAAAGCCCTCAGCCACCACACGGACACCCTCGGGGCTGTAGTAAATGACGTTTGTCCAGCGCAGGTTCAAGTAGATCTCCAGATACTTTAAGAAAATATCTGAGAAATATGGGCTGTTGGTGGCATAGAAATGCTCCGGGCCCACAGCGATGATATCATTCACACTGAAAGAAAGAGAAAAGTTAGACCAGGAAACCAAAACCTAGACCTTTCGCAGGGCAGGTTGCTATTCATCCCCAATAGCAACTGGTGTCAGGGACCAGAAGGAACCAACCCATGCCTCCAGCAAGGTCAGTTGGTTCAACATGTCCAAAGATTGGGACAAATGAGTTCAGAAAGAGAGTGGGACTGAGGGAGGGGATGAGTGTGGGGGAGGGGACAAGTGTGGGGGAGGGGACAAGGACCACATGAGCTCCAGGAGGAGAGGTTATAAAGGAAACTTTGCACCTTCCCCACTCCTAGCCTAGCAGAGGGTTGGAGTGCAGGAGATGTTCATGAAGTTTTGGGAAGGAATGGGGATTAGGAGGAAATTAAAAAGAAGTTACACAGTTGGGATATTCAAGATGTCTAGAGAAATGGGTATGCCAATGATTGTCTCTGAATTAGGGTGGTGCTATTCCTGGCCAAGGTCAGAGAGGAGCAGGACAATTGCTCACACAGGGAGACTTCTTTCTTCTGGCAATTTAAGGGGAGGAGCAGCCAAGCCCAGAGGGGCAGGTCTGCCCTGTGTCCAAAGTCAGCTTCCTGTGAGGTGGGCCTGGGCTAAGCACCAGAGTTCTGTCTCTTGAAAGCTATACCAGCTCTGAGAAGTGCCTGGGAGCCTGTTTCAATGGTCATGCTGGAATCATGGCCCAGTTGGGCTTCAGATGGCAGAAGTATATGTGGCTGTTGTCTATGATTCTAGAGTGGCTGCCCACCCATTTAGAGAGCACTGGCCACTGAGCACAGGAGGCTGTAGGGAAGAGAGTGCCATCTTGTCTCCTACCTCCCAGAAGCCTCAGGGAATCACCTAATTCCAACTGGAAGTTCTAGTTGTTTCCTCTGGAGCTTCTCATTATCAATGCTTTTCCAAACTGTGGTGCCCAGAGGTGGACATACTGTGCACCTTAGGGAGTGTCCACACAGAGATCATCAAGAGCTGTTTGCCAAATCTACACATGGATGAAGCAAAACAAGATGGTGGTACCTTGGGAGGAGCTCATGGTGGAGAGTTTTCAGATGTAAAAGAGAATTTTCTTCTTCTAAAAATTTAAAAATTTCCACTGTGCTCTTGAACTCAGGGTGATTTGCGACAAAGAGATACACGGTATCATCTGAAACAAAGACAAAGTATGGTGTCTCAGGGAAGACTTGATCACACGCCTTGGCCCTTGGTGCTGTGCTTCTGACCCTGGAACTCTGATATGTAAGAGGAACATCTGGAGGGCATCCCTCCAATATTGTCCTGGTTTTATGATGACTCGGTTATCCTGGCACAGTCTCCCCTCTCCACCTACAAGAATCAATGAACCCTCTCCTTCTCCCCCGAAGGTCCCAGGCCTCAGGGCTAATGTTACACCAGGAAGGCTTTGAAGAAGGCTGGGCTCTGACTGGGAACAGCTTGGGGAATTCACAGAAATCCCTGGGATGAATCCATCCTGAGTTGGAAGCTTCTCTGTGGTGTTGGTAGAGGTCAGCCTATGAATGGGTGTGAGATCTTCCCACTCCCCACTCCCCACTCCCTAGCTCCAGTTTGGGCATCAGCTGGTGCCAGAATCCTTCTTCTGTTCTTACCTTTGTCAATGAATGTGCTGATGCCATGGGGATTAAAGGATGCCAAGTCAAATCCCCGGCTGACTCTCAGTTCCAGAGCCCGGGAGCTCTCCTTGTTCAGATCCATCATTAGGATTCCTCCAGGCTTCTCTGGGGCAAAGCACTGCATCCAAGGAAACTTGAGGCCCTGGCACAAAACAGTTCCAAGCTCATGAGTCCTTGCTGGGTTGGACAGGACAAAGAGGCAGAGTTTTAAGCTACCAGGGGGCTGAAGGGTCGGAAGCCCTGCAGTCTATTCTCCACCACCCTTCTAGGGGAGTGGGAAGATATAGGGGATTGTTATGGGAAGACAGGGGAAGGACCCCCTGAAAATCCTGTCTCTTCAAGATGGTCCCTCCTATGCAGTCACTGGCCTGGAGGGGCTAGCTACCACCCTGGTCAGCAGAGGATCTGCCTAGGGTTGGGGCAGGTGGCAGCTATCTGAAGTAAAAAGGGGACAGATTGTGCTTGGCATAAAATAATACTTGGTGTTGGGGGGGTGGTGCTTCAAACATGTCAAAAATGCGTATTTTAGAAAAAAAACTGCCTCTGAACTGCAGATGCAATCCTGGAATGAGGCAGGCCCCAAGGGAGGGGGGGACCCAGCTTTAGGAAGTCAGAGAGATACACACACACTGAACTTCCATCCAGTCTGGCTACTTACCAGGAGGTGATCAGTCCCAGGCTCTGGCCCTGACCCACAGATTGCAATATTTCCCATCCTGACATGCTCAGAGAGATAGAGAAAAGACACTTACCACACTAAGGAAAGCCAAGCCATTGGGAAGTATGTCGATGTCTTCAGAACCTGCTTCTGGAAATAAAGGGAAACAGAGGCAGCTGTGGGTCTCAGTGCTCCAGGTGCCCCCAGATCAGGCCTGTGGAAACCTGAGCTGCCCTCTGGTCCTTGAAGCTGCTTAACCTGGGGGAAGGATAGAGCTAGGTCCCTCCAACTCTCTGAGGTTCTTGCCTGGAATTCTAGTGTGTCTTCTCTTTTGACTTCTAGCCCAGTTTTTGGGCCTGGGGCCTTCTGAGAGAGGCCCCAAGTGGAGGCCTAGGTCCCTGCTGGCATGTCAGTTCCTCTGCCCTTCCCAGAAACAAAGCAGAAACAGTAACTTGGGTACTTGGGTGGCCGCCCTGGGTCTGGGAAAGGAGCTGGCTGTGCCTAGATAAGGAGGCTCTACGATGGGCTCCTTCCCTTCTAGACTCAAGTTTCCCTCTTTCCCACTGTCTCCTGTGCCTTTGGAAGTGTTGGATAATGACAGATAATGGGAGCAGGGGAGAGGGAAGGCTGGTTGAGTGGTGGCTGGAAGAAGTTGGTTTTTAGAAAGAGGGGGCTGCCCCTCAGTAGTCTTCCTTGGGCACAAGCCTGCCCCTTTAGGCAGGGAACTCTTGGCTTTGTCCTGGATTTTGGTCCTAGTCCTCTGGCCTTCTACAGTGAGCATAGGGATAGAGGCATATGGTATCTGGGCCCTTCTGAGGCCTTGAACCAGCTTCTCAGGGCAAGAGAAATGGGGCAACATGATGTTGGGAAAGTGCTGCAACGGCAACCAGGAAAGAAGGTAAGTCAAGGGAAGCAGGGAGCCAGTGATTGCTGACAATCCAGTGCACATGGCCATCTGCTGGCCCTGGCCATTCTAGGATTTCCCAAAGCCATCATTGGGAGGGGGCACTCAGGATGAGGTGGGAGGAAGAGGGTTCTCATGCCACTCCATATGTGACCTCTGGCAAATCAACTGACCTTTCTGGTCCTCAGCTATCTCATCTGCCAAAACAGGGAGGTGCTGCCCCCCAAACTTCTTGGGCTGCTGGGAAGGTGGCTTAGCAGCCTGAGGGTGATGCAAAACTAAACTCAGGTGTGATATAGCCTTCAGTCAATCACCAGATTTTCATTATGTGAATGCTCACAAGGTGCGAGGGCTGTGAATCCAAAGATAAAAGGGAATAATTTGGACACATTCAAAGTTACATACAAGATGAGTCTGAAGAGCTTTTGGAAGAAGGACACAACAACTTGGGGGAAGCAGGGAAGGCTTGGAGAAGCAAGAGGTGCTGGACTTGAGTCCTGAAGGCAACCAAAGGCCCTAAAGGAGTGGGAAGGGACCAAGGATTGGAGTAAATTTGAACCAGGGCCAGCCAAAGTGAAGCCCAGAGATGGAATGGGAGTTGTTTGCTGGGTCTAGATTATAGAACAAATACAGTGGGGTGAAGTAGAAGATTGGGAAGGTAGGGAGGGACCAGGAAGAGATTTTGACACCAAGCAGAGGGTTTTTTCCCTATCTGATCTCAGTGGTAACAGGGAATCCTTGAACTCTTGGAGTAGAGAGAGGCGTGACTAACCAGACCTGGGCTTTGGCAGTTGGAGGCAGAGAGGCCGGGAAGAAGGCTATTATGGTAGGGGGTACTCAACAGAGAGATGACAGGACACTGACATAAGGTGGGGGTGTGTGAGCTGTAGACCTAGAAGTGGCCAGATCTGCAGGTGATGCAGGGAAGGAGAAGTGAACCTAGGGTCAGGGAAGATGGCGGTGCCCTGCACGGTCAAGCTGGAGGGGCCTGGATGGCTCTGTTTAGAGATGTGGAGTTGGAGATGCCTGTAGAGTATCCAGTTTGAAATGTCCCAAAGAAGGCTGGTGATGTGGGACTAGAGCCCAGCAGAGAGACTAGGGCTGGATACATGGGTCTGAACAACACCAGCATAGAGAATAACTGAGCACATTCAGTTCAGAACTGCTGAGAATGTGCAAGGCAGTGAAGAGAAGAGGACAAAGGGCTTGAGGAAGGAGTCTTGGGGCCTGCCCAGACTTAGCAGGTGTGGCTGGAGGAAGAGCCCTCCAAGGAGCCTGAGGAGAAGCTGGGCAGGTTAGAGGAAAGCCATGCGAGAGGGTGCACAGAAACCTAGAGAAAATAATGTCCAGAGAAGAGGATGGCTAACAGACCCCACAAGTGCAGAGGGGTCAAGATGAGGCAGCCAGAGCAAAGAAGAGATGACTAGTGGCTGGGAGGAGTCTGGGGTCAGCTGAGTGATGAGTGAGAGAAGGCTGGAGGCTTGGCCTCCAAAGAGGGGAGAGGCAGGGGCATAGCAAATGAGGATTTTGGAAAGGAAGGGAAGGGAAGATGCATTAATGGAGTGCCTATCAGGACTGTGCTCAGCACTTTACAATTATTCTCTCATTGGATCCTCACAACAACTCTGGGAGATAGGTGTTATTATCCTCATCTTAAAATTGAGGAAAGTGAGGTAGACAGAGGTTTTATGATTTGCCCAGGGTCACACAGTTAATAAGTGTCTGAAAATGGATTTGAACTCAGATCTTCCTGACTCCAGGCTCAGAATTTCTATACATTGTGACACCACCCAGCTAGCATCAGTGGTGCATGTTGAGGGGGCCACTTCACTATCAAAAACTTAAATTAAGTAGGCAATGGTGGGAGGTAATGTCAAGGGGCTATGGTTTCCATTGTTTGTTGGTGAAATATGAGGACTGGAGCCTCAGTTGGGGACCAGGATGAGGATCCATGGCAGGCTTAAGAAGAAGAAAGTTTGGGAAGAATAGGAGGGCTAAGTGATGGGGAAGCTGCCCTGCTGCTTTGAAGGCCCTGCTGAGAGAGGGTGTCACCCAGATCTCTGGCAGATCCAGTTTTAGGTCATCATCTTGGAACTCTCTTTGGCTGTAATGGGCAGAGGCTCAAGGTGGACAGAAATCCAGAGTTGCTGGCTGTCCAGGCCTGATGGGCAGTCGAGCAAAGGTGGAACAGTGAAAGGATCCAAATGAGGAGAGGAGAAGGATAAAGTGAGTAATGGAAGGCCTGGGGAAGAGCTCCACGCTCGGACACATCATGCTCAGTAGGTGCTGTCCTCACCCCTATTTTCCAAAAGAAGCCATGGTAAGGAGACATAAGATAAGTGGATAATGGTGGGTTCCGGAAGTCTCCCTTTATCACCCTGCCAAAATTAGAGAGAGTACATATTTTTTGTGAGTCAGAGTTTAGAGCATGGTGTCCAGAGGAGACAGGGTGGCACAGTGGAGAGAGAGCACGTGCTGTCCAGGCCCACTTCCCTGAGGGATGATGAGGGATTGGAGAGTGCCCTCCAAGCTCCAGACCCAGGATCCTTCTTACAGGCCATGCCCCAGTGCTCCACCCCAGAATACTAGGCAAGGGCCCCCAGGAGAGTATTAACACCTCAAGAGCAGGAATGGTGCCATTCATCCCTATGTATATGCAAAGTGCTCAAATGGCAAGTTAGCCTTCACCCACTCAGGCCATGCCAGGTGCTGGATGTCATAGTGAAGACAGAGGGTCTCACTCACCTCTCTGCTCACCAAATCCAGCCAACACAAAGGAGAGCCCCTGACTCAAGGGCAGCTGATCCCACAGGAACACAATGTGGAAGGGCTGATGGTCTAGCTGAACCCCTTGGATTCTGTAGTCAATAGCCAGTCATCAAAGAGAGAGAGAGTAACTGCTCTTCCACTCACGTACACAAGGTTCACAACAACCCACTACCAAGCCTTGCCTTGAAAACCACCAGAAACAAGTGGACTTCTGGCCTGCTGCTGCCCTCATTCCATTTTCAGAGATCTCTCTAATTGTTAGAAAGTCAAAGCCCAATTTGCCCCCAGATCTGCATCCTGTAACTTCTCCCTCCTGTTCCTGGCTCTGCCCTCTGGAGCTAAACAAAAGAAAGATATGCCCTTTGCACACTTCAGGGCAGCAACTGAGTCATTGCTGGTCTTTTTTCCAGGCTAAATGTCCTCATTAATTCTTCCTCCTGAAGTCTTTCATGATTGTCTTCCTCTGGGTACTCGCACCCCCCCTCCCTTCTGTGACCCATTTAAGAAGCATTTACTGCTAAATGGCAGAGACAACAGAGAGGAGAGTGTGGCCAAGTCCAGACTAAGGCTTTCACTATTAAGCTGTCCTCTCCTGACTCTCTCCAACCTAGCTCTGACCCAGGCAGTGGATAACATGATGCTGCCTCATTTTTAGGATGCTCTTCATAAGGAAGTAAAATTTGGAGCCTTGGCAGTAACAGAATTCTTAGTTATGGAATACTCATTACTAATTAGGTCTTTTCTCTTGGAAGCGTGCCCGGCTTGGCCCCAACAAAGTTGTTCCGGGTTATAGTGAATAGGACTCTTTCATCCCTTTCCAGATTTGCTAAGTGAATCGAACAATTGTGAATTTCCCAACTTTTAATACTGCAGTAATGACAGACCTACCACAATAGAGTTGGGCTGAGATCAGGAGAGGTTAAAAACAGTGTTAACTCTAGGCTTGACTATGCCCCTGGTAATTCCACATTCCTCCAGAGACTTGGCAAAAGATCAGTTCCCAAAATGTATGAACCCAAAGAGAATCTAGAAGACCTCACCTATACTAAACTCATAGGGAAAAAAGCCAGTTGTGTTTCAGAGGGTGGTGGAAGGTGTGGACACCCTGTCCTTCATACATACCTACACCCTTGATCAAGTGGCAGTTGGGAAGGTCAACAGGTTCAACTTCTTTGGAGGTATTAAGGCGATTCCTATGAATGTAAATGGGCACATCAGCTAATGGCGCTTCACCTAAAGACTCTTGTGCCAAGTAGAACTATGTTCCCAGTACTGCCCACCAAGGATTAAGCCATGCCCATATCCTCTGAAGTTCTCCTGATGTGCCACAGGTAAATAGAGTCTATGACAAGCTATGGGGTGGGGGGGAGGTAATGGGGAGGGAGAGCTAGTTCAGAAAATACTCACCCCTAAATTCAATTCAGCCAATATTTATTGAGGGTTACTGTATTCAGCATCAACCCTCCTCCCCTCACCCCCCAGAAAGGGAACAGGTGCGTCAGAAAGACCAAGGGAAGGATCAGACAAAACTATAAGGTACGGGCACATGTCAGGGAGCTGCCTACCTTCTCTCCTAGTTTCCCCCTCCTTCTGATCCCTCTGAATGTGAATGAATAATACAAGCCCAACTTGGTGGCAGATTTTCACCTGTCCTCTCCAGCCCAGCCCAGTCTCAGCACCTCTGCTGAAACACCAGCAGCTTCCCTGATTGTGGGGGGAACAATATAAATGGAGCTATCTACTGGTTGTCCCAAGTTCTGGAGTAGAGACTTAGCAAGGGTCCCTCAGCTATAACAGAGCTGGGGCCCAGACATCCTGGTAAACCTTAGCACTTAACGCTTTTTCTTGGGACAAGGATCACATCACGTAAAGATGGACATGGTGGAAGGCCTGGACGGACTGCTCAAGAGGGTACATTCCCAAAGGTCCATGATGGACAAAGATGGTACAAGTCAGTCCCCTGGACAGTCCCCTGGCAGCCTGCAAGTCCAAGCTTCTCCCAGGCTCCCAGGACATCTGCCTGGCTGATGGGACACCAGAGGCAGTGCTTCAGTTGAATCATTTCCTATCCTGACACACCACCACTCCACAGGTGCCGCCAGAGGAGGCTGCAGAATGTTGGATGGAGGACTCCGGGGTGGGGTGGTGCCACAGCCAGGCCCCAGAAGGAGCCCTTCATGCTCTTGGGGAGAGCCATCAACATCCCTGAACTTCTCCACCTTCCTGCCTGGCCCAGGCTGTGTGTGTTTGTGTGTGTGTGTGTGTGTGTGTGTGTGTGTGTGTGTGTGTGTGTGTGTGTATGGGGGGTGTTCTGGTATACCCTGTGGACTTACATGGAAGAAAGAAAACAAGTATTTATTAAATGCCTACTGCATGCCAAGCACTTTATAAATATTTCTCATTTGATTCTCCTATCAAGCCTGGGAAGAAGGTGCTATTATTATCTGAATTTTGCAGATGAAAAAACTGAGGCAGACAGTTGAGTGACTTGCCAGGGTTACACAATTAGTAAATACCCGAGGCTACATTTGAACTCATGTCTTCCTGACTTCAGGGCAGCTAGGTGTCAAAGTGGCTAAAAGGATGGGCCTGCAGTGAGGAAAACTCATCTTCCTGACTTCCAATCTGGCCTCAGACCCTGTCTAGTTGTGTCTGATCAAGTCACTTCATCCTATTTGCCTCAGTTGCGTCATCTGTAAAATGAAGGAAAAGGCAAACCGCTCCAGTTATATTGCAGAGATAACCCCAGCAAGGGTCACGAAGAGTCAGACACAGCTGAACAACTGACTTCCTGACGCCAAGTCTGGCATTCTATCACAAACCTCATTCCAATAACCAGGTGCCGTCAGGGGCTACGCTGGCCCCATATCTCATATCCTGCCTGCTTGCCCGCAGATCCCTTCGACTGACCCACTTGGGAGCCACTCCAAATTCAAATGGGGGAAGGTCCCCAAGGATGGTTCTGTATTAGGATGGCGGGATGTGCTTGGGAGCTCATATCCGGATGTGGATATGGATGGGGCGGTATGACTGCAGGCCCATGCCAGTCCTTTCCTGCTTCCACAGTGGCCCCAGGACAGACAGAGAAGGAAGAACATCCCTGGGCCCCTTGGAAGAGAAGGTAAAATAGGGAGCCCAGGACAACTCCTTTGGCTTCACAGGGTCCAAGTCTGGGCCAGCGTTGAGAAGACACCATTTGGGGTCATCCCTAGGGTTCCATTTGATAGGTTGAGCCCTTCCTGGGTTCACATCCTGCTCTTACTGGGTCAATCTCTGGGGCTTCTGAATCTGGATAAAAGTGAGGCCAGTGAAACTGCAAAGTTGTAGCCAGAAAAATTGCAGATCCCAGGTGGAGGCGGGATTTGAGAAACCATCAAGCCCAACCTCATGTCACAGAGAAGGAAAGTGAGACCTGAAAGACCACAGGCTCCTAGCCCTGGGGCTGAGAGAAGGGCAGCGTCTGGGCTAGCAGAGGGTCTGCAAGAGACGGCCAAAGGCCTTGGACCTTTCAAGAACGGGCCCAGAACCTTCAGCCTCATGTTAAGGCTGAGGAAAGCGGCTGGGGCCAGAGAAGAAGGAAGCTAGCCACGGTCTGGCTGAGACATGGGAAAGGCCTGGCCCAAGAAGCCAGGCAGAATCCTAGGCTCTCTCTCCTCCTGTCCCATTGCAGGAAGCAGCGTGTAATGGGCTTCACTTTGGGAGGGGGCTCTCCGGCCCCCAATGACCACCATCAGTGAGGCATGTTTAAAACCTGGGGCCTGAGGGAAGTGAAACCAGAGCCGGGGTTAGGGCTGGGGGGTGAGGCTGCTGCCAGCTGTGGGGGCGCCAGGAGAGTGCGGGGTGTTCCACCCCAGCCCCTAGAGAAATCGTGGGGCCAGGAGCTTGTGCCCCAGCCAGAAGCGCCACAGATGGGGGGGAGAATGAGGGGGGAAGGGGAAAGAGCGATCTGGAGAGGCCAAGTGCCAAGTGCCCGCTGGGAGTGTGGGTGGGGTGGAGGGGCACCGGAGCAGCCTGGCGGGAGCCTCAGGGGCCCTTTCCTTCCCGGGGACGGAGCCCGCGGGCCAACGCGGCCAGAGTCCGGCCCGGGGCCACCCAGACCGCCGGATCCTCGGCCCGCGCCCCGCCCGGCCCTCTGGGGGGGAGAAGACTCCAGGCCCCCCGCGCCCCCCGCGCCCCCCGCCCGCCCTCTGGGGGGGGAGAAGACTCCAGGCCCCCGCGCCCCCCGCGCCCCCCGCGCCCCCCGCGCCCCCCCGCAGGCCCCCGCGCCCTCCGCGCCCCCCGCCCGGCCCTCTGGGGGGGAGAAGACTCCAGGCCCCCCGCGCCCCCCAGGTCCCCGCCCCCGCGCCCCCCCGCGCGGCCCTCTGGGGGGGGAGAAGACTCCAGGCCCCCAGGCCCCCCGCGCCCCCCGCGCCCCCGCGTCCCCCCCGCGCCCCCCGCGCCCCCCGCGCCCCCCGCGCCCCCCGCTCTCACCTCAGCGCCAGGAACCTCTCGCCCAGCAGCGCCAGAGCCAAGCCCAGCGCGGTGACAGCCACCAGGCGCGCCATGGCCGCTGCTGCCCCGGGCCCCCGCCCCGCCCGGACCCCTCCCCTGCCCGGACCCCGCCCCCGCCCGGACCCCTCCCCTGCCCGGACCCCGCCGCCTGCCCGGACGCCCGGACCCCCCTGCCCGGACCCCGCCCCTGCCCGGACCCCGCCCCGCCATGACCCCGCCCCTGCCCGGACCCCGCCCCGCCCAGGCTGGGCTGCTCCCAGGACCCTCCTGGAGGCGGGGTCCCGGCCCCCGGCCCCACCCTCCCCGGGCTCCCGCACCCTCCCTTTTCTCCGCCCCCATGTCCCCCTCCCTCGGCGGCCCCACCCGGCCACCCCGGTTCCTCCCTCCCCCCCCCCCAGTTCCCTGCCTCCCCCTCTCTCCCGCGGAGCCCGTGGCACCAACCCTGGAATTGCCCCCGGGATCTTGTCCTCCAAGGGGGCCCCTGGCTGCAGGGAGGGCGGGATGGGGGGGGCTTCCTGTCTGGGGCGGGAGTCACTTTGGGTTTAAAAAAAACAGTTTCGGGGCGGCTAGGTGGCGCAGTGGATAGAGCACCAGCTCTGGAGTCAGGAGGACCTGGGTTCAAATTTGACTTCAGACACTTCATAATGACCTAGCTGTGTGGCCTTGGGCAAGTCACTTAACCCCATTGCCTTGCAAAAAAAAAGTTTGTTAGATTGGAATGAGTTGCATGACACCCCCCCCCCCACCACCACCAATGCTGGGATTTCCATTAGACCTATCTCGGCCTTTTCCACCTTGATCTGAGCTGCTCTGGGCAGACACCGCCCCCTCCCCCTTCCCTCCAAGAGACTGTAGTTTCCTATGACCTTTTCGTTGCAATTTCGGGAATGATGAACCCGGATCTGCCAAATGGCCCAGGTGACCTTCAGTGGAGATGACTAGAAACCCTCCACCTAGCTTCTGATCCTGCAGGCCTGGTTTCTGGGCCCAAGTGGGCTTCTCCAGCCAGGTGGGACTGGACTTGTGGCCTTCACTTCCATAAACCCCACACCCGGCTCCTTAAACACCCAAGTGAACCCAATCCAAAAGCCCAGAGGTGTGAAGCTCTCTCCGGATTGGTGGAGATGAATGGTGTGAATGGTGTGAGGGATGAGGCAGGAGGATGAAAGGGGAGAAAGGGTGGCAGAGAGAGAAACCGGAAAAGTAAACTCCACCAAGACCACGGCAGGAGAAGAGCTGGTCTATCATGCTTCTCTCCCCAGTTTGCACCATTGAGTATTTTAGGGAACTCCTCTTTGGGTGAGAGCCTGGCACCGCTGTCTAGGTGAAGCCAAGTTGCCTTACTTCTAAAGGGAGAAGTTTGCCTTTTCTAGTATTATATATATATATATATATTCTTTCTTAGGGGTCTCTCATCTGCACCCCACATCCCCAACCACTATTCCTATCCCCTCCATATTAACAGAAGGATTCTGTTCTGCCTTGGTAGCATCTCTCTGTGGAGAGCACAATGTCACCAAGCCACTGTACGAAGGTGGAGGGAGAAGAGGTTGGAGATTTGCCCCTTGGAGTTTCAGGTGAGGGAGCTCAGTCATTTTAAGAATACAGTGACCTTGGAGGGAATTCCTGGAGCCATCTCTGGGGGTCCTTTGCTCCCGGGCCAGTCCTCTGGGGCCTGGTGGGAAATTGTCTTTCTGGGTCAGCTTTGTTTCAGATACAGTTGGGAAGTCACCTATATTCTCTCATTGTTTTGCATTGTTTTCTTTCATTTTTCTCTTCAATGAAAGAATTTATTTTTAGAGTCCTAGAGAATTTGGGTCTCTGCTGGAATTTGTTAATGCGGTTTATTTTGCTAATTGTTTTTGTTTGGAGATGCCTCCGACCTCGGGAAAGCTCTATGCTTTTCAGTTGCTCGTGCCCATCCTCTCTAGAGATCACTCCCCACTAGCCCCCGTTTAATGCACAAACACTGGACTAAAATTCTGAGCTAAGCAAGGCAACGGTACAGCAAAAGACTTGTATTCCAATTCCAGCAATCAGGAGTCATTATCTACAATGGATCCGGGGATCAACTTCTAGTAAGGAGTTGTCTATGGGTTAGTATCACTCTCTCTATCTCAGCAGCTGCAGCACCTGGAGGCCTCACAGTAGTCTGAAGCTGGCTTCAGAGATCTCAGGACCTTGGGAGAAATCTGGGACCTTCTCTCTTGCTTGAGCAGAGTTCTCTTGCCTGCAGTGGGAAGGCTCCTTCCCCCTGTATTGTCTGGCATATTCTGGCATATTCTCTTCTCTGTGCACTTTCTTTGAATTCTGCTTGGCTATGGACTTGGAGAAATGGGGTTCTTGACTGTCTTCCATGTGTTTGTTGTGAAATTAGCATTTGGTGGAAAGGGAAGCAAACCTTGGATATAAGCTTGGAATTCTCAATTATGAACAATATCTGCAAAGTTTACTTGAACTTGAAATACACATCCCCTACACCAATGATATTTAAGGGAGCAGATAGAATTCTGGCTTGGCACCCTTTCTTGCAGAGGAGAACAAAGTGACCTCCAGCCCCAACCTTTTTTACTTTTTCTCCAAGCAAGAAGTAATATCTCTTCTGGAGAAATGTGGGAAGAGAAGAATCTAGGGATATTTATTCTTCCTCCTTTTGAGTGACACAATGACACTCTCATGCAATATGTCAGGGACAGCCCTTATAACAGAGGAGCCTTACTATACCCATTTTACAGAGGAGGAAAATGAAGTCAGTAGTACCCGTGATTTGCCCAGTGATGTACAAATAGTGAATGTTTGAGAATGGATTTGAAGACATGGACTAAAGGGGAATTAAGCCCAAGAAGTTATATAGGTACTTAAGAATGACATTCCAAAGACACAAAGAAAATCAATTCAGCTGGGGAGAAATTTGCCTAATTTACAGTTGACACCAAGTGGGCAGTGAGATAACACAGAATGTGAGAGTGAGAATCCAAAGCAGCTTAGAACAGGGGTCCTGGAGATCTGTCCCTTGCTCTCAGACTGCCAGTCAGCTAGGAGTGGCTTTACATTGTTTGTTTAGGTTTTTGCCAGGCAACAGGGTTAAGTGGCTTGCCCAAGGCCACACAGATAGGTCATTATTAAGTTTCTGAGGCAGGATTTGAACTCAGGCACTCCTGACTCCAGGGCCGATGCTCTATCCACTGCACCACCTAGCCACCCCCTGGTTTTACATTTTTAAGTAAAGCTTGTGTTTTGGTTGAACTGCAGAAAAACAGACATTGGGCCAGATTTGATCCCTATGGTTAGTTGTCCCTTGGCCTGGCATCTATAGTGAGCTGAATCCAATAAGATAAAATGGAAAGTCTTAGGTTCTCCTTAAAAAACAAACAAAATATCATCTCTGAAAGTAATACAACAATGATGGTGAAGCTAAATACCCATTCACCTGAGAGAGATCTGAAGCATTTGTGGGTCCCAAGAGGATGATGTGGTTGTGGTTGCAAAGAATGCAAAATGGGATCTTAGGTTGCACTGATACTGGTCCTGCCCACAGTTCTAGGGAGACCTCATTTTCTTTCAATATCAGGGTCTTTACTGGTGAGTCCCATCTTCTCATTATGAGACTAAAGTATTTAAACTCCAGTTTCTGTATCGGAACTGAATTAATTATTTTAATTTCTTTAAGTATTGACTTATTTAGGGGTGGCTAGGTGGTGCAGTGGATAGAGCACTGGCCCTGCAGTCAGGAGTGCCTGAGTTCAAATCTGACCTCAGTCACTTAATAATGACCTAGCTGTGTGGCCTTGGGCAAGCCACTTAACCCTACTGCCTTGCAAAAAACAAAAATTATTGACTTATTTGATCTTGTCATCCAGAGGATTTTCAAAAGTCGTCTCCATGAGCACAATTCAAAAGCATCAGTTCTGTGCCTGTCGACTTGCCTTATATCCAATTCTCACAGTCCATCCTTGTAACTGGAAAAACCAGAGCTTTGACTATCCGGACCTTTGTCAACAAGGTGACACTTCTCTTTAGAAGACTATCCCGATTTGCCACGGCTTTCCTTCCAAGGAGCAAGGATCTTTCCGTTTCCTGGCTGCAGTTGCTGTCTGCAGTGACTTTTGAGCCCAAGAATAGAAAATCTGACACTGCTTCTATTTGCTGGGATGTAAGGGGAGCAGTTGCCAAGATCTTTGTTTTTTTTAATGTTAACCTTCAAGTCAGTTTTTACACCCTCATCAAAGAGGCTTCTTAGTTCTTCACTTTCTGTCTTCAGAGTGGCATCATCTGCATGGCCAAGAGTGTTGCTATTTCTTCCAGCACCATTAATCCCAGGTTTGCTTCCAGGTGTTTCTCTACTCTGCAAATAAGTTAAACAGATAAGGCGATATGAGTCAGCCCTGTACTTCAGCCCCAATCTTAAACCGACCTTCCATGGCCAGTTCTCACTCTGGCCCCCTGGCTCCCACACATGTTGTTCAGTAGGCAACTAATGGTCTGGTGTTCCCATTTCCTAGAAGACATATTGTTTGTAATATACACACAAAGGCTTTATTGTAGTCAATGAAGCAGACAAATGGCCAGAGAGCGCTACTGATCAATTGATATAGGTGGATAGATAGATAGATAGTAGTGTTAGATCAATCAGTAAGTAGGTAGGTAGGCCGGCAGATGGCTGGACACAGACAGACAGACAGACAGACAGAGCAATAATAGACAGCGATAGATCAGTTAGTAGATAGTATTGCCATATTTTCCACTGGACCCCGGTGAGGAGGGCTGGACAAGTCAAGGATGCAACTGACAGAATTTGTTATCGGCACCTTGAACTGTTCTCTCACAGTATGCCCTTGAGGGCTGAACAAGCTATAAAACACTCTATCCCAGACTGATAAACTGTTTGTGCATTTGGGCCCCTTGGAGACAAAAGTGGAGCATCAGATCCTCATGGTCTAGTAGTTCCCCCACCCCCACCCCTTTTGCTTTTCTCCTCTCCAGGATGGGGTTAACTCTTTGTCACCTCTCTGGTTCTCTTCCTCTTTCCATACCACTCTCATTTGGGAAGAAGATTACCTTCCACTCTTCCCCTCCTCCCTCATCATAATTTAGATATATCCAAGTTTCTGTCTGAATTGTGAACTCCTTTGAACTTGGTTTAAGTACACCACATAGGCCACTAATTCTCCTGTAATGAATCCAGTTTCAACTCATGTCTCATGAACTTATGACTGGTTTTTTGTTTTTTTGGTTAATAATTGTTATGTAGGTAGGTAGATGGAGGGATGGAATGATAGACTGATAGACAGTCATAGAGAATTCCTTGGCAGGTAGATGGAAGGATGGACAGAGAGTTAGTCAGATGGACACGAGGATGACAGATAGAGCAATTATTATGCACTTACTATGAACCAGGCCCTATGCTTAGTGTTGGTGATACCAATAAAAGTCCAAACAGCTGACATTCTCTACCTTTACAGAACCTCAAGGAAAAGATGACCTAGAAAATTGGTAGTGGGCAGAGCCAAGATGGCGACAAGAAGGGATCAAGTCTTAGGCGCTCTCTGATAAAACGTGAAACTAAGGACTCTAACTAAACTTTCTAGAGACAGAACCCACAGAGGGACCCATTGAGGCAGATCTCCTATTCAAGATAACCTGGAAAAGAGCAGAAAGGCTCTGATCCCCAGGGTTGGAGGGGGGAAAGAACTTCAGCCTCCCGGAGGCAGCCCCAGGGCATGGGAGCCGCAGCTCACAGCAGGGGGGAGTTTCCTGAGCTGCAGCCTGGGGAGCACCGGGCACAAAGTGGGGGAACAGCTGGGGACCTCTGCCAGAGCAAGCACGTGGAGCCCAGCCTTCAGGGCACACAGCGAGAAGCTTGGTCTTTCCTCTGCCCAGACCCAGAAACAGAAGCAGGCAGAGCGGGTAAGCAGGAGCCCCCAGGACATGAGCCCATTGAGCTGAGGGAGGGGAGTGAAGAGAGACTGCAGAGCTCTGTCCTCTGCCTCTGGAACAGGACTCTGGGGCTCTGACCACATTCAGATCCTGATGGCAGTCTAGACCCCCCCCATAGAACAGCAGGGCCCCCCACACCTCAGCCCTGTGGCAGAGGGGGGCGCTTATGGTCATTCACAGACCAGGAGGGAGGACAGAGCCTCACACACTGAGACCCTTGTGGGAGTGTCCCAAAAGCTCAGGAAGCACCCCAAAACCAGGCTCAGGCTGGGAAAATGAGCAAGCAGAGAAATAAAAGGAAGACCATTGAGAAATATTTTGCATATGAGCCCAAGAAGGATCAAAATACTCAGTCTGAAGATGAGGAGGTACAAGCTCCTGCATCTAAAGACTCCAAGAAAAACAGAAATTGGGCTCAGGCTATGACAGAGCTCAAAAAAGACTTTGAAAAATCAAATGAAGGAGTTGGAAGAAAAACTGGGAAAACAAAGGAGAGAGATCCAGGAAAAACATGAAAATGAAGTCAGCAGCTTAGTCAAGGAAATCCAAAAAAATTCTATAGAAAACAGCATGCTAAAAACCAGCTTAGGTCAAATGGATAAAACAGTTCAAAAAGTTATTGAGGAGAAGAATGCCTTAAAAAGCAAAATTGGCCAGATGGAAAAAGAGATAAGAAAACTCTCTGAGGAGAACAAATCCTTCAGACAAAGAATAGAATTCAGGGAGATTGATGAATTTACCAGAAATCAGGAATCAATACTTCAAAACCAAAACAATGAAAAATTAGAAGAAAATGTGAAATATCTCATTGAAAAAACTGATATGGAAAACAGACTTAGGAAAGATAATTTAAAAATTATTGGAATACCTGAAAGTCATGATCAGGAAAAGAGCCTTGACATCATTTTCAAAGAATTACTACAGGAAAATTGCCCTGATATTCTAGAAGCAGAGGGCAAAATAGAAATGGAGAGAATCCACCGATCCCCCTGAGAAAGAGTTCCCAAAAAACCAACCCCTAGGACTATTATAGCCAAGTTCCAGAACTCCCAAGTCAAAGAGAAAATACTACAAGCAGCCAGAAGGACACAGTTCAAATATCATGGAGCTGCAGTCAGGATCACACAGGACTTAGCAGCAACTACATTGGAAGCTCGTAGGGCTTGGAATATAATATACCGGAAGGCAAAAGAGCTTAGAATGCAGCCAAGAATGAACTACCCAGCAAGGCTGAATGTCCTCTTCCAGGGAAAAAGATGGACTTTCAATGAACCAGGGGAATTTCAAATGTTCCTTCTGGAATGGCCAGAGCTGAACAGAAGGTTTGATCTTCAGATACAGGACTCAGGTGAAGCACGGAGATTGGAGGAGAGCGTGGAAATATGAGGGACTTAATGATGATGAACTGCATGTATTCCTGCATAGAAAAGTGACACTGATAATACTCATATGAACCTCCTCAGTTAATAGAGCAGGTAGAGGGAGCTTTTATAGTTGAAGCACAGGAGAAAGCTGAATTCGAAGATAAAATATGGTGTAAAAATGGAGTCAATACAAAAAAAGGGAAATATAATGGGAGAAAGAAAAAGGAGAGGGGGGAATAGGCCAAGATATTTCATATAATAAGATTTTTTTATTATTACAATGAGCTATTGCAATGATATGGAAGGGGAGAGGCAAGGGGGAATGAGGGAACCTTTGCTCTCATCAGAGATCGCTAGGAGAGGAAACAGCAAATATACTCAATAGGGTATAGGCATCTGGAGTAAGGAGGGGGGAGCAGGGGGAAGGGTTGGGGATGTGAATAAAGGAGGAGAGGATGGACCATGGGGGGTCAGATATAACACATTTTCTTTTTTACTTCTTGCAAGTGGCTGGGATTGGATGGTCTGTCCAGGACCATAGGGCCAGGTGGATTCTGGGCCTAAGGGGTGGTATGGGGACTCAGGGCTTCTTGGCCCCAAGATCAGGGATCTGTCTGCTGCGCCACTCTGCAACCCTACAGCAGAGTCAGAGTGAAAGGAGAGAGAAAATAGAGTACATGGTGGTGGAGAAATAAGAAAGGAGGGAGTTGTGATCAGCAATGGCAACATTGGAAAAATATGGAAGTAACTTTTGCGATGGACTTACCATAAAGAATGTGATCCACCCGCAACAGAGGTGTTGGTGTTGGAACAAAGACTGAAGCACATTTTTTATTATTATTATTTGGGAGAGGGTGCAGGGCAAATGGGGCTGGGTGGCCTGCCTGGGGTCACATAACAGGGTGATCTTTGGGTGTCTGAGGCCGGATTTGGACCCGGGTGTTCCTGACTCAAGGGCCACTGCTCTGTCTGCCACCCAGCCACCCCTACTATTATTACTATTTTATTTTATTTTGGATCTTTTTTTTTCTTCTTTTAGGTTTTTTACAGGGCAGTGGGGATAGGGTGGCTTGCATGTCACACGGCTGGGTGATTGTTGGGTCTACGGGGATGGATGTGGGCTCGGGTGCTCGTGGCTCCAGGGCTGGTGCTTCGTCCATTGCGCCACCTGGCCATACCTACTATTATTAGTATTATTCTTTTTTAATTTTAATTTTTTTCTCTCCCCTTTACTTTATCTCCCAAGCAAGTCTATATTCATGGGGGGAGGAGTATTTTGTTTACTTTTAAACAAGAATATTTTATTAATGTAAAAAAACATTTGTACAAAATGAAAATTAAAAATAAAATTAAGAGATCAAGAAAAAAAAGAAAAGAAAATTGGTAGTGCATGGGGAAGGGAGGGGATAAATTCAGAGAGTCTAGAGTGGAACTGGGAGCTGTGGACAAGGGTGGTCCAGGCTCTTCATGAAATAATGATACTGGGGGGAAAGTCAGCAATCAGAAGAGGGGCTGCAGGAGTGGAGGCCACTTCTGGGTGAAGGCATCAGAAAGGAAGGGAGAAAGTCAATAACAGGTCCAGAAAAAATAGAGCATCAATAGACTGGCCATTGCTTCAGTATTCATATCTCAGTGTCCTAGGAAGAAGACACTCAAATGGCAATGGCGACTTGGACCGGCATTCTTGGACACATCCAGAGGAGATCCCTTCCAAGAATAGCTTCCATGGAGTACCGATGCACCGATTCTGTATTGAACCATGCCCATTCATGAAGGAAGGTCAAGGCAGAACCTTGAGAGGCTGTTCCAGCTTTGTCAGCTTGGAGATGGCATCATGTGTTTGACAGTACCATGTAACAATGACTTTGCCGCACCTCATTTTTAAATGAAATATCATCATGTGAGGTAGAGAGCTGGCACAGTAAATAGACATCTGGAAGACTGAGTTAAAATTTGGTCTCAGACATTTCCTAACTGTGTGACCTTGGGCAGGTAGTGCAAGATCACTATTCTGATTATCACCCACTTAATGCCTCATTTGACACCCTTTCCCCTTCTCTATCCCCCTTCCAGTAGAGCCAGTTGGCTTTAATTTAAGTAAAGGTCGTCGTCTGCTCTTGGGATTAAAAGAATTTGGCTTGTGACTGGAAGCTGAGGAGCATCCTGGGACTTCCTCTGGGTGGCCTTCCACCAGGTGCTTCATGGAAGAGGACACCAAGGGGTCCTGAACCCCAAGAAGTGTCTGCTTCTGTGGAGATGTGGGTGGGGGATGGTAGGCTCTGTCAAGCCTAGGCTGCTGGGTCTGTGGTGGAGCTCACAATCCCACAATGGGAATTCCAAGTTAGGGTTTATGCTACATTAAGCTTCACTAATATTTTCATTGTATTGGGTCAAACCAGATTAAATGGCCATGGAAAGGAATGTTGTGCTGGGGGAAAGGACCAGCATCATTCTGGAACCTGAGAGACAGACAGAGAATTTCCACGAAGCCCTGTATGGCAAACATTTGTCTTGCCCATGTCTCAGGCCATTTCCCAGGCTACCCTTCTTCTAGTGGCCAGAAGTAATGGGATGAACCAGAAATGGACAAAAGTGCCCTTGAGTGGGGGGATGTCCAGAAATCCTTCCCAGACCTCCATTGGGGGTGGTCACAAGAGTCAGGGCTGGAGAGGTCTAGGGAGGTGGGGTGCTCCCAGCTGTGAGATACAGTTCAAATTTCTCCTTAGCCTGAGGCCCTGAACTTCAGTGGGAGGAGACAGATGAAGGCCAGGCCAGGAGCACAGAGCAGGGCAAACGGCCAATTCTTGAATTCCTGTCATATTTAAATTCTTGTCCTTTCCTGTTAGCTTTTGGATTTCTGTTTGCTTAGATTCTGCTACAGTCTGTTTCCGTCTGTCTGTGAAACTGCTGGTTTGGATGTCCTGGCACAGCAAGCATTATCTGCTCACAGATGGGACCCCCTTTGACCCCATGACTTTGATCAGCTCCCACCTGCTCAGTGAACTTTGGTTTCCTCCAATGTAAAATGAAGAGGGTTGATTTGTGAACCTCCAGCTTCATGGCTACTTCTATCTCTGAAGAGTTTGGGGTCATTCACAGTAGAGGACATTCCTCTGCCTGAAATGAACCCAAGGCTAATCAAGAGATATGATCTTGGCTTTCTGCAGTCAGTCCAGCCCAGTGATTGTCTTTGTAAATGTAGTCAGTCCTCCAATGGGTTGGAGGAACTAAGATATGGAGGCAGAGCTCCCCCCATTTCATAGTGGAGGAGATGAAGCCCAGATAGGGGGAAGGCATTTTTAGCTCTAAACCAAAGGAACTTTTCTTGTTCTTACCCATTTCATTAGTCTGGGGAAATCCTGGTGTGGAGTCTCCCTACACTGATTCAGAGTGCAATTCCCCTGATACCTCAATTCAATTCAGCAAGAGCTTAGGAAGTTCCTACTATGCAACAGACCTTACAGATAGAAGGATAAAAATATCCTACAAATATCCTAAAGATAGCCTACAGATAGAAGGATGAAAACCAGCTCGTTCTTTCCCTTAAGAAGCTTATACAGAGTATTTATTTATATATTTTATATAGACTATATATGTAATTATATTATTATATATAATATATTATTATATATACTGTATATATAATATATTGTATATTTATAATATATATATATATACATATATATATTCTACTGAAGAGGGAAAACAATGTGGCCATAGATAAATAAATGTAATAGCCCCTATGGGGCTAGGTGCCAAGCCTGGCTGGCAGTGAATGGCACGTTACCAGAGGGCAGAAGAAGGGTATGGGCATCAGTCAAGGTAGCGCAAGGACAAAAGTGGCCAAATCATCCCCAAAGAAGAGACATCCTCTCTCCTCTGCATACACAAGATTTCTGGAGAGAGTGGTAAGTTGTAAGGCTACTAAGGCACCTTTCTACATAGGGCCAGGGACCTACACAGGGAGCATGTGTGGTCCAGGGGTGGCCTTTTGAACTGGGGGGATCTTTGAAGAGCTCTACTAAATCTGTTTCTTGGTAAGATGTGAACCCCAATTCTCAGTATCTCCAGCATGTAACCCAGTACTTAGCACATAATAGGCATTTATACCTCTTATTCTGACTTGATATCCACCACCTAGTTCAAACTGGGTATACATATGGGGAATCATCTACATCGAGATGATGATTGAAGCCATGGGAACTAATGAGATCTCCAAGAGAGTGCAGAGAGAAAAGGGTGAGGGGGGGGGGGCAAGGCCACAAGAAAGGCATGACAGAGCAGCTGTCAGAGGAATAAGAGGAAAATCAGGAGAGGACGGAGTCACAGAAGCCCAGGGAGGAGGAAAAGGTGAGTGACAGTGTCAGAGACTGCCAAGGGGTGGGAGAGGGGGAGGTTGGGATTTGATTTGAGAATTTTAAAGAGAAAGAGTGGTTTTTAGTAAGTGAAGATGGAAGAAGATAGACCTTAAGGTGATGGGTTTTCAGCAGGTAAAGGCAGATGCTGTCTGCTTTGCTCATCACTTCCCAGTGCTGGGCCAGCCCATTCCCTGGTATCCTCCCTGGGACTCATCATCAAGACCTGGGAATTCCCTAGATCCCAAATCTCTGAGGATGCCAGATCCAGCATCATGGCAGAATCAAGGTGAGGGAGGTGCTTGGACATTGCTCATGGACATTGAAACTTCTCTCCTGAGTGTACAAAGTGCAGTCCTGAACCTCTGGGGACCAAGTCTTCCTTCTTCACACACTCGGCCAGCAAGCCAGCTGGGCAACCCTGAGTTCCACCCTGGTCTCAAGTAGTGGTTCTCATTAAGGAGTCATCATTAATGGAGCCTTAGACAGTAGATTATCTGAAAGAACATTATGAGCAGCATGATAAATTCCTCTGGAAAATCATTACAAAAGAGAATTATGGCCCAAAAACATTGGCCAGCACTGTCTTTGGGCACAAGGAAAGATGCCTTTGGTTCTAGGATTTCACTGCTTTGATTGTGAGCCCTAGGGAATTGCACTTCTGACATAATTGCCCATTGAGGAGGGTGAGGATTATCCTTCCGGTCTAGATCCTTCTGGGGTCTAGCCAGGAAAGCAGGGGCCACATCTGGTAGATGTAGTAAAGGAGGACAAGACAACGAATGGTCCATTTCAGTTACATCAGTGCTTCATCCCCTGGCACAGGGAACATGACTGTCTTCTTGGAACCCTCTCCCCTTCACAGCTCTGCCATAACCATTGTCTGGCTCTCCTCAGCCCATGTTTGTGGGGTCCTGGAACCTCTGATGGAGCAATGCCTGGGTTCTTGGGTTCTCTTCACAAGGCCATTGCTCCAGTAACATTTTCTTAGGCAGCTTGAAGAGCTGCTAGCTTGCTAACTTTCTGCCCATTGTCATCTCACCCCCCCCACCACCACAGCCAGGGCAACTTTTGGCAGGCCAGCATCGGGCTTCTTCTTTGTTCTGGGTCTTTAGGCAGTGTGCTTTCCTAACGCTAACCCTAACCCTAAATTAGTCTGCTGTCTTCAGCAGAAACAGTTGCAGAGCAGGAAGGAATCATGTGCAGGTTGCAGAATGAGAGCCCTGGGTGGGGGGAAGGTAGACTGTGGCAGAGCCTCTCCAGGCTGGCTGTGGTGCGTCAGCCTCTACTGGGGCCTCCGTTGCAGGAGCCGGTTCCCATGGCAGCAGCCTGGCAACTCTGGCCTGATCAGAAGTACATCTGCAGGCTCGTCCAAGCACAGGAGCTGACGCTTCTCTGCCTCTTTTAACTGAGATCTGTCCAGTGGTGTCATTAGGGTTCCTTATTTGGGGGCTTGCTGTGGGAGGTGGTGCTTCTCTGGAAGGAAGGAAGGAAGGAAGGAAGGAAGGAAGGAAGGAAGGAAGGAAGGAAGGAAGGAAGGAAGGAAGACTTTAAAGGAGAGGTAATGGAGGTAGTGCATGAGTAGTTCCATGGGTAGAAAGTCTGTGTATATGAATGTGTGTGTATGTGTGCTCACGCTTGCAAGTGTGAGGCAGAACTGCCAGTGGGCAGTACGCTTTTCCAGATTGCTGGCAATCTCTTCATGTCTCTCTGGGCTCTCCTTAGTCCTTCTTGAGCCCTGCAATTTTCTGGTCCTTCCTTGAGCTTGAGGATGCTGCCCTCTTTTGCTCCGTCACTCAGCCTGCCTCTCAGGTGCCATCTCTCCCCCATAGGCATAGGGATCTTTTGGACTTGAGTCTGGCCCTCAACTCCTTTCCAGTCATTTCCTCCTTCCATGTGCTCTCACTTGGATGGAATCTCCATCTCTATATTCTCATCACCTAGAACAGGGCCTGGTCCAGAGGAAGTATTAACAAAAATATCTGTGGTCTGATATAGTTATTGAAAGATTTGAGAATCGTCACTTTACAAGACAGAAGCAAAGCAGTCTCTGCCTCTGGGAGCTTACCTTCTAGCGAGGGGAAACCCCAGAGTCAGACAAGCAGACAGTCCAACACCTTGGCTCTTCCTGAGCTTGGCTTCCTGCTTCCCTGGTTCTACCTTCTTCAAAAGGCCACCCCTGGACCACACATGCTCCCTGTGGATGAGGAGGGACCTGAGGACAGGATTGGGACCTTATTTGTCTTTGTGTCATTCATAGGCATGAGGATGAGTGTTTTTGGGCGGAGGTGGAGATTCGGGAAGGACCCTTTTGAAGTAGCATTTGAACTAAGACCTGAAGAAGATAATAAAGATCAGGAAGGAGGACCTTCTATGTATAGGGGTCAGCCAGGACAAAGACATGGAGGCTGAAGATGGAGTCACAATGAATAGGACACAGTGCCTAACCATAAGGAGCATGGGGAGGGAAGATGGAAAAGATGAGTTCGGGTCAGTGGAATGCCAAACAGAGGATGTAATAGGAAGCTCCTGAAGCTTATTGAGAAGGGGGGTAGCTTGGTCAGATCTTTCCTTTAGGAGATTCATTTTGTACACAAGCTATAGGATGGGTTGGAATGGGTAGAAACTGAAAGTAAGCAGGGTAACCAGAAGGCCACCACCAGATGTGGGGTAATGCGTGCTTGCACCCAGGGGTTGTTTGAACAAAACCTTTGAGAGTTTGAACAAGTGAGTGGATATGAGAGATGACATATTTGTCATTGGATTGACACTATGGGGTGATGGAGATGATGAGAATGACTTCAAGGTTGGAAGTGACTGGGAAGATGGAGGTTCCCTTAGCAGAAAAAGGAAAGTTTGAGAGAGAGGGGAGTTTGATGGGAGTGAACTTTCTCCTAGATATGCTGGATATGAAGCCCCTAGAGGAAACAGAGTTTAAAATGTCCAATTAGTGCCCCCAAGTGAGAGCGGAGCAGAGGGAGAAGAGAAGAGGACCCAAAACTGGGGGGATGGAACATGAATAAAGAAGAACTCCTGGGTTGGTAGGCAGGAGGACAACCAGATCAAGTTGGGCCACAAACTACATGGCCCAGGGATGTACCTTGGCTCTTCCCAATCTTGCTTCCCTGGTCCCACATTCTTGAGCACAGGACGGTGGACTGGAAGAGAGCTGAAGGCAGGATTGGGGCCTTATTTGTCTTTGTGTCATTCATAGCAAAGAGGATAAGTGCTTATGGTTATTGAACAAAACCTCAGCAAGCAGCATGTGCTCATATTCAGTATAATGATTGTCCAAGTTCAAAGGTTGACCCTCACCCCATGTTGTTGTTAGTGTGTACCATGTTCTTCTGTTCTGCTCATTTCCCTCAGCATCAATTCATGTAAGTCTTTCCAGTTTTTCTGAAGGCCTATTCCTTGTGATTTCTTACAGAACATTAGTTCTCCATCACATTCATGTACCACAGCTTATTCAGCCATTCCCCAATGATGGACATCCCCTCAATTTCCAATTCTTTGCCACTACAAACAGAGCTTCTAGGAATATCTTAATATATGTGGGATTTTGACCCTTTTTCATGATCTCTTCAGGATACAGACCCAGAAGGTATTACTGAATCAAAGGGTCAGGTGCTTCCTTCTTAGGAAGTTGGAAGGGAAGGGTGGAAACCAAAGGCAGTGAAATTCCTTCAGCCAACAAAGCTGGCCTCAACTGTTCAGGGACATGTGGAAAAGGGTTGCCCTTTCCCTGGCCTTCTACCTTCTGCATGGCTAGTCCTTCATTGGTTATGGCAACAAAACAGGGCTGCCCTACTAGGGAAGGAGAGAGGGGAAACTGCCAGTCTCTGTGTTCTTCCATGTCACCATTCTAGGGCCTGTCTGCCAGTCCTATTTGGCCACTACCCAAATTGGGGTGGCCTTGGGCCCACCAACCTTGGCAGCCTCAGGTCAAACCTTCCTACTCGGGTGGTTTGCATATGGAGACAGAGGAACTGGGTCCAGATTCAAGCTTTGCACTCA
Source organism: Macrotis lagotis (assembly GCF_037893015.1). Classification (NCBI taxonomy): domain Eukaryota; kingdom Metazoa; phylum Chordata; class Mammalia; order Peramelemorphia; family Peramelidae; genus Macrotis; species Macrotis lagotis. The sequence continues at coordinate 591,259 of NC_133664.1, forward strand.
CTCCCTATATATGGACAATGGGCAGGTCCCAACCCTTTTGTGGCCCCAAATTGGCTTAGAGAGGCTTGAAGTCCCTTCCCTGCCTGACTATTTGGTTCCAGCTTGGGGAGTGGGCTGGGGCAGGGCTCTTACACTCAAGCTGGCATTGGGTCATTATCTACTTCTTGGTTTCTCCCTCGACCCCTGGTTGTTACCTGAGCTTAATTCAGTTAGCAAGGCAGGGTCCCATGTCTTGGTCCCATGTTTCAAGCAATAAGAGAGGGGAGGGGACTGGGGAGGGAAGAGCCCTTGTTCTCATCCCAATTCAGTGAGAGGCTATGACTCTGGACAACTTCATTCTCTTCTGTGAGTCTGTTTCCTTGCCTGAGGCAGTTGGACTCAATGGTTTCTCTGATAGACCCCTCCAAGCCCTGATGTCCATTACTCTGGGTGTCTACGATGGCATGTTCATTTGACAGGGGTTCATTAAGTATTTACTGTAGAGGCCCCAGGTACCAGGAGATTAGACAAAATTCTATAATGGGAATAGTGCAAAGAACATCAGGACTGGGGTATTGTGGGAATTAAGTGGAGCTCTGGGGGAGATGGGGAATTTAAAAGAATGGACAAGAATTTAGCCCAGAATGAGAGACAAGATGGGACACCAAGCAGCAGGCACAGCCTGCTCAGGAGCAAGAGAAGCCACTCATTCCTACTGGAGTGTTGGCCATTCAACCTAGCTTGAGCTCAGTTGGGTTAATCCTGCCATTCCTTTCTAGCATACACTTGCCAAACATCTTCCTTACTATGGAGAAGGAAGCATAGAAAAGGCAGCTGAGGCAAGAAGATGAAACCCTGGGGCTTGGACTACAGTCCTCAGCCCCTTTTACCAGAAATTGGAGGACAGATACAGCAGGAGGCCTCAGAGAGATGACAAGGCAGCTTGTCCAGAGGTGACCTGATGGGGAAATCGAGTACTCACTCATTCCACCTTCTCTACAATGGAGAGGAGGATGATGTTTGTTCTTCTTTCTCAAAGAAGACCATGACATCAGGGAGGTGATGACATGACAAGCACATGAACTCGACTTGAGTGAGGAGGGCTGTGCTAAGTCATCAGTCTCATCTTCTCCTTCTGAGCCATTTGGGTCCAGTGGCCTGATGTGAATCAGGATGCTGGAGATGGTCCTGGATGTGAGGCAACTAGGGTTAAGGGACTTGCCCAAGGTCAGTGTCTAAGTTTCTAAAGTGTTTAAGCCCGAATTTGAATTCTCATCTTCCTGATTCCAAGGTCAGTGTTCTATCCACTGCACTACCTAGCTATGGAGGATAATACTCCCAGGTCTTAATCCAAAAGACTGAGATCTAGTGAGTGCAGAGCTCAGGGAAGTTAAGACTGGATTGCAGTGAGCTGCCTGTCTCCTGGCAGTGGAAGGGTTAGGGTCCTTCTCTGTCAACATCCCCACCCTTTTCCTCCCCAGAGGTTCTGAACACATCCAGCTCATTGTTAGTATTTCCTCTATAAGTAATGGAGCATCTGGTTTTCTTCACTTGTCTGAATAGCAACCCCTGCATCTGCCCTCCCTGACAAGAGGCCTGGGGACCCTGGCAAAGCAGACCTACCCAGGAGTGCCATGACCTCATGGCCAAAGACACTTGAAGGAGATGGATGGGAATACTCAGCAGAGAGAAGGGCTGATTCTGAAATTGTTTTGTGTGTGTGTGTGTGTGTGTGTGTGTGTGTGTGTGTGTGTGTGTGTGTTATAGCCAGAGATAAAAGTGATAGGGACAGAGAGACAGAGAGAGAAACAGACACAGAAATAGAGGCAAAGAAACAGAGACAGACACAGACAGAGATAGGCAGAGACAGAAACAGAGAGACAGAGACACAGAGAGAGAGAGAGAGAGAGAGAAAGACAGAGAGACAGAGAGACAGAGACAGAGATAGAGACAGAGACAGAGAGAAAGGGAGGGAGGGAGGAAGGGACAGAGAGAGAGAAAGGGTGGGAGGGAGGGAGAGACTGACAGACAGAGAGACAGACAAAGAGAGAGACAGAAAGACAGACACAGAGAGATAGAGACACAGAGAGAGAGAGAAAGGGAGGGCAGGAGAGAGAGACACAGAGACACAGACACACCACATACAGAGAGACAGAGAGAGACACACAGAGAGAGAGCTTTTCCTTCCTTTGCTAGGCTTTTCTCAACCAGGTCATTAAGGGCCGTCCCAGGAGAAGCCCTCACCATCAGTGATGGCTGCCACCTTTGCATCTTACATAGGCCACAGGACCTAGAGCTGGGAGGGACTTTAGAGACCACTAAGTCCAACCTCACCATTTTGTAGGTGGGAAACAGAGGCTCATTGAGGGTGAGTGAATGTCAAGCCCAAATAAAGGAGCAACTGGGGAGGAGCAGGGTGGCCTCTACCTCCCTTCCAGTGCCAGGTTCAATGCCCACTCTCCCCGGGCTCATGCCCCCGGTGTAGCCCTTCACCAACCTTCATTGCTATAAAAGGCCAGACCCCATACTGCTGACAGGCAGTGACGGTGTCAGTGCCCATGATTAGTGCCGGGCCCATTGGAGACCCCAACTTGTTGCCTGCTGGTGGTATGGAGGATGAGAGGATTTGAAAAACTGGAAGAAACCTTAGTGGTTATTGAGTCCAACCTGATTTGGAGGCAGCCTAGAAGGAGCAAATACTCCATGGGTTATGTCCTGTGACCCGGAGAAGAGCAGATGATGGGGAGTTGCTGACCATCCTCTTTAAGGAAGAGAGCTTGGACTTGCTTTGGGTTACCCCAAAGGGCAAAAGGAGCAGTGAGGGAGCTGTCCAACAATAGAGGGGTCGGGGCCATGCTCTGAGGCTGGGAGCTGCTGGCCCCTTGGCATAAAGGAAGTAGAGTATTTTCCTCCCCCTCAGGGGGAAGGTGGATCAGGAGGGACGGGGGTGGGGCGGTGGGGGGTGGTCAGGAGACAGTGAGGGGCTCAGAGAATGGGAACCTCATAGTTCAGGCTAGGTCTTGTTCTCTGAGACTTCCCAGTCCTGAACTTGATTTCCAGGGCCCATGGCAGGTATTCATCATTGACTTTCTCAATAAAGTGTGTCTGTGAGGGGAGGGGGGTGTAGGAGAGGGGACCATGCCCACATTTGGTGCTCTTTTTCCTGGTGGACATTTGGGGGGAGGCTGAGGCCTCAAGGAGCAATATATCTGACTGGAGAGATCTGGGCTGGTCTGCAGACTGGCCAGGCCTCAAGGGGCTGGGCCTTCCCTGGCCTGAGACCTTTGATCTCGGATTGGCTCCCATTTGCTGAGAATCCAGGGACAGCATTTGGTCCCTGGCCCCGAGGCTTCTGACAAGCTTCAGGTCACAAGATCCTAGAATCTGAGACAGGGAAGGAAGGACTCAGAGGAACCTGCCCAGAAACTGTCATGTGACATCTCGCAAACCTCCAGTCAGGGTAAGGCCTGGGGTTTCAGGTGCCCTGATACATTTTCTGGGAACACACATGGCCCCTCCAGGTTTCTCTTCCCTGACTGTCTCATGGATCCCCCTGGAAATCCTGATGGGGAGCCACCCCTAGTCGGGGCTGGGCATTCTAGATGCACCGAGGCCAGGCCAGGCTGTAGGACTTGAAAGCACCAGACCAGCTGATAAGGGTGTTTGGAAGCTTCGGCTGGCCCCAGTATAAATAGCACAGGTCAGCATAGCTCAGAGATAAAATTAGCTGCTGTCTCAACCCACCCAGCACCACGGCAAAAGCAGCATGGAAGACACGGTTTCCACAACCAGAGAATCCACCAAAATCACCAAGAAAACCTTCCTTGAGGCTCTGAAGGCCAATGACTTTGGAAAGTTGAAGGCTCTTTTAATCCAAAGGAAAATTGATGTGGATACAGTGTTTGAAGTGGAGGATGAAAACATGGTCTTGGCATCTTATAAACAAGGTAAAACAAAAGTACTCGGTGTGTATTGGCATGCCTACACCCTGAAATGCCTAACCAGTGAGCTTGAGATTACCTGTGGCCAATTCTACACTAGCTATTTCTAAAAGAAACATTTGACCTCCCCCGGCCCAACCATCTTCTCTCTATCCCCAGGAACTGACAGTTCAGCTCAGCCAGCAGTGTCTATCCATCCATCCATCCATCCATCCATCCATCCATCCATCCATCCATCCATCCTTCTGTACACACAGCCATCTCTGTATTTTCCTCACTTCCTTTAGGATCAAGGAATCTATCTAGCAGATAGATTCAGGAACTAATGGGCAGGCATACTGACCATATAGGAATTTCATCCCAGGTCCTCAGGTTTCACAAAAGGCTTCCCTCAAGCCCTTCTGAAACACACCATTTATTATCTTTGTAGGCACAGCTTTTGTCCTGGTGCTGTCCTGGACATGGGGGGGGGCAATGCTGCTGTTCAATGTCATCCTAGTGGGGAGTGGGCTAACTTTGACCCAGATGCTTGAACAAATTTTCTTGGCTGGATTTATTACCCCAGAAACAACCAGGGTCTTCCCCCCCTCCTCCAAAAGACTTTATAGCTGTCTGTCTTTCTGTCTATACCTGGAGTTCTGCTCCTAGACTATCTGAAGGGAGATGAGGCAGCTTGGAGGCCTGTCTCAGGCTCCAACTCCAACTCTGCCAACACTATCAGCATTTACCTCTCAAGAGTAGAAATTGATGGATGTCTGCCACTATCTGGTTTTGGGGTATGAAGGTGACTGTGTCCTCAGGGAGGCTGGACTGATAGACTGTGGCAAAGTCACCTACTCTTTAGCTTTTCCTGAAAAGAAGAGATCCTGCTCATTGGGGAGGTTTGGAAGGAAAGATCCTGCTCATTTTTTGGTTTAGAAGGAAAAAGTGAATTTCATAGATTTAAGTGAATGATAAAAATGGGAGAGTGGACTTGATGATCATTCCACCCCCATCTCCTTTTAGTTCTTTTTCTTTTATAGGGGTGCTTGCCGGCCTAACATTGTGTTCTCATTATTGGGGAGCACTCATACTGTGGAAATTTCATCCCCTGATACAACAACTCACCTATAATTGAGAGGTTGAGAGACTTCTCCAGATAGCCCATGTGTATCAGAGGGAGCATTTGAACACAGGTCTTCATGATCCTGAGGCCAGTCTTCTCTCTGGCAGACTGTGGGTGACCTCCCACAATGATACAATATGTATTATTATTCTCATTTTACATATGAAGAAACAGACTCGGAGAGGGAATGTGTTTGTCCAGTGGTTAGATAGTAAGGTTCTTAGATTCCAAGACTGGTCTTCAACTTACTACCTCGAGTAGCCTCTCAAAGCATCTAAGACCAAAGTGGTTCATTTGCTTCTACTTAGACTAGCAAGTGGTTGACGTTGATTCCATTTTGTTTTTTATTTTTCTGTTCAGATTTCGTAGACTAACTTTCATGATGTGAAATGTCTTCATTGGTTACAGCATCCCTGCTCTGAGATACCCAGGCATTCATTGCCTGGCCCCAGTCAGACCTCCTGGGTTCAGGAAGCACCTGTGGTCAGTGGAGGGGCCCTTGACTCCAGGGTACCCTCTTTAATGCTTTGATTCAGTGTGGATCCCTTCCTAGGGCTGAAGTCTCACTCTATGAGTTGGTGTTTTGATTTATTGAGAAACAGAAAGTGTCATTCTCCCATATCACCTGCCCAAGGAACGTTGATCTAAGTTCCCTGAAAAAGCGTCTGAGGTACTAACAAAGCTCAGTGGTAGACTGATGACCTCGAGGCAGGAAGATCTGAGTTCAAATCCTACCACAGGCACTTTCTAAGTGGGTTAACACTGGATAAGTCTCTTCACCTCTGTCTGCCTCACTTTCCTCATTTGCAAAATAGAAACTTGTGGTGAGGCTCCAGAGAGATAATATCTGTAATGGTTCTTTTCCAGGATGGGGTGAGGGGAGGGGGGATCTCCGTGTCTTTCTCAGTCATCACAGTCTCTATCCATGAAGGGAAGGGGCAGAGCAAAGGATGCTGCTCATTTCTTTAGATCACAAAGATGCAAACTTGAGAAGCCCACAAGGAGAGAGTCATAGAATCCCAGGACCTCAGAACTGGAAAGGAAAATGCCTTCCTGGGAATTTCAAAGAAGAACAGTCCTGAACCTTCCTTCATCTGAACCTTCACTCTCAAAAAAAATGCCAAAAATAGTGACCTAATGGTGCCAGACCCATCCCTGCATCTGAAATTCATTTTAAAAATTCTATTTATTTTCAAAATGTTTACATCACTGATATTTCTCAATATTTCCCTTTCTTTCTCCATTCATCAAAATTAAACAACCCAACTATCCAAAAAGTCTGGAATTATCTACAGTGTTCCATCCCTACCATATTCTGAAAAGAAAGGGGGAGATGAATTTTCTTGTCTTTACTTGAGATTATTTTGTTGGTTTTCTTTCTTTACTTTGCTTCATTTATCACTGTTTTCCAGAACCAATTCACAACTCTGTCAAGGGTGCAGCCCATCTTCCACTTCCCTTTAAAGTGGACTATTTCCATCTTTTACCATTGGGGCTGTGAAGTGAAAGTTTGATTTGTTTTCATTTGTATTTTACTTAATGGTAGTGATTTGGAATATGTTCATGTGGTTGTTAGAAGTTTGCAATTCTTTGGGGAACTATTAAAGGTTTACTGCTTTCTAAATGACATCCCCTTTCGTATTCACTATCTTTTTGGAGTATTGTGGAATGAGGTAGATAATATTCATCTAAATGTCATTTATGCTAGACTTTCCCCCCAGTTTCCCCAGTAAATCTTTGCCAACAGAAAATTTATTAAGGAATTTATGTGTGAAGGCTTATTGTACCCTAGGCTGTGGAGTTCAACTTTTTCTGCCTCTTTTTGTCTATTCTATGTAACTGATCTCTACTTTTTTATCCAACACCAAATTTTTAAAACTTACATCTTCTTTTTATCTCTCTCCTACTTCCCCATACCAAAAGTGAAAAAGAAAGGCAAAGGAAACCTTTGTGACAAAGTCCTGCATTGGTCGCATCCATGTCTCCTTCTGCAGCATAAGATGATTACTGTTATGGGTAACAAGATTCTTCATCAGCATTACCAATTAATTATGATAACTAAAGAGCATGTAGATAGAGCACTGGACCTAGAGCCAGGACAACCTGAGTTCAAATCCAACCTCAGACACTTACTAGTTGCATATTTCTGGAGAAGTCGCTTTCACCCTGTTTGCTTCCATTTCCTCATTTGTAAAATGAGTTGGAGAAGTAAATAGCAAACCATTCCAGTATCTCTGCCAAGAAGACTACAAATGGAGTCATAAAGAGTTAGATGACTGAGAACCTCTCAACAAAATTCCTTAATAATGTAACTTGAGATCTAGAAGGACTCTTTCTCCTTCATTTCTGATTTTTTTTTCATTTTCCCATGATATTCTGGTTTTTATGTTGTTTCAAATATATTCTGTTTTTTTTTCTCTAGTCCTCATAAAATATCCCCTTTGTTGTTTGATTGGTATAGCACTAAGGAAATAAATTAATTTGGGTAGAACTATCATTTTGTTACATTAACATAACCCAGTCATGTGCACTAAATAGCTTCCTTTCCATTTGAGTTAGTCTTTATTTATTTTAGGAGAAAGAATTTTGTAATTGTATCTGTTCAGGTGCTAAATGGGTGTTGTTGGATTGAGCACAAGTCCTTGTGTATTTTGTGGTTTTTGTGAAGAGAACTTCCCTTTTTATTAGTCTCTTCAGGAATATGTTATTGCCGGTATAGACATTCTGGTGATTTGAGGGGGAGGGAAGAGCTATTTTGTGGCTCACTACTTTTCCGAAGGTATTCATTATTTCAGTTGTTGATTCCTATGATTTTCTATTTAAATCATAAAGATGCAAGCAAGCCACAGGCTGCTCTGTCTATATTTATACCTTTAATTTATTCTTCTTGTCTTATTGCCATGGCAAGCTCTTCCATCACAGTTTCACAAAACTTGAGAGTTGGAAGGAACATCAGAAGCCATCTAGTCCAAACCATGCACAGAAGAAAACTGGAGCACCAGAGCAAAACCAACCAGGAGTGGATGTCCGACCTCTACCTGAAGACCTCCAGTGAGGGGACACCCACCACTTCCTAAGGCAGTTGGTTCCACTCTGGGACAGATCAAGTTGCTAAGAAGCCTTTCCTTTTGGTATAGTGACTCAAGACTTGGGGGCAGGAGTGTCTGAGTTCGGATTCTACCTTAAGCATTTACCAGTTGTTTGACCTCAGACAAGCCGCCCCCCTTCTGGGATCATTTTATCCCGTCTCCAAGTTGTGGTGAGGACAAAGATGAGACGGACTTTGTACGGTGCTTATTGTTGCTGTGGTTATTCCTGTCCTTGTATTTGTTATTATCATTATTTCCAGTTCTGTTTTCTTCCAGGCAGACAGAGCAAGTCCAGTCCTTCCTTCTCCATAGGTCTTTGATATCAGGTCTCCCCCAATCCCACCCCTAAGTCTTCTCCTCTCTAGGCCAAGCAGGCCAAGTACCATTACTAGGACCTCATATGACATAAGCTCCAAGTTCTTCACCACCATGGCTGCCCTCCCCTTGGCCTCTGCAGATACCCACTGCTGCTCTAAACTGAACACAATACTCCATTGAAGGGCATCTGTAGGGACAAAACAAGTGGGACCATCCCTGCCCTGTTCCCATAAACCATGCCCCTCTTAATAAAGCCCATACAAACGTTTGAAGCCCACTTTAGATTTATTAGAACAATTGTCTAATCTACTGCCCCCATTTTATACTAATGACATTGATTTCTTATGAATAAAATTTAATATTTTTTAAGAATGATGTCAAATAACACCAAGGAAAGAGGGCATCCTTGCTTTTCTCTTTTACTTCCTAGGAAAACTTCTAGGATTTCAAGCATACAATGCCAATTCTTAGTTTTAGATAGATCATTTTTATTGTATTTTTTCTTTTTTTAATTTTATGGATTTAAGGCAATGGGGTTAAGAGTAACTTGCCCAAGATCACACAGCTAGGCGATTATTAAGTGTCTGAGGACAAATTTGAACTCAGGTCCTCCTGACTCCAGGGCCTGTGCTCTATCCACTCACCACCTAGCTGCCCCTATTTGTATTGTAATGAAAAATACCCTAGGAGTAACTAGGTGGCACAGTGGATAGAGCACTGGCCCAGAAGTCAGGAGGATCTGAGTTCAGATACAGTCTCAGGCACTTACTAATCACCTAGTTGTGTGGCCTTGGTCAAGTCATTTAACTCCATTGCCTTGCAAAAAGCAAAAAGGAAAAAAAGAAAAACATCCTTCTATGCCTATGCTTGATATTTCTTTTTTGTTTGCTTTTAGAATAAAAAAGTGTCTTATTTTGTCAAAAGACTTTTCTGTATCTATTGACATATTCCTATGATTCAATATGACTAAGTTGTATATTTTTATAATAATGTTGAACCTCTCTTGAATCCTTGGTATAAATTTGACTTTATCATAGTGAATGATTTTGGAAGATTAAGTCATTTCTTTTTGAACAGGATTTTTTTTTTACAACATTGATATCCTTATTCAATCATGATATTGATACATAGGTGTCTCCCCCTCCCTTTTTCCTTGTTTTACCCTTCCCTGTTTGGGGCATTAGTGTTATGACTTATGTTGTCTTATAAAATTATTCTCCCATTTTTTGAGAATAATTTCTGAAGTATATATATTAATAGTTCTTCAATTTTTTTTTAGTTTTTTTGCAAGGCAATGGGTTAAGTGGCTTGCCCAAGGCTAGGTAATTATTAAGTGTCTGAGGCTGGATTTGAACTCAGGTCCTCCTGACTCCAGGGCCAGTGTTCTATCTACTGTACCACCCAACTGCCCCCAATTCTTCAAATTTTTTTTTATAGAATTTTCCAATAAATCCAGACAAACAAGCGGTAGCTCATTTATAACTGTCTTAAGTTTGTTTTTGAAATTGAATTATTTATGATCACATTTGCTGTCTTACTGATTGGGTATTTCATATTTTTTAGATAATCCTCTTTTTTTTGACCTTTCAGTTTTACTGGTATAGAATTGTATTCTGCCAGTAAATTGGGGAAGTGCCTCAATGTTTATGGTTAGGTGATGAATTTGGTTTGGAATCTATTGAGGGTGAAGTAAATCTAGGCTATGTCAATGGATATGTCATGAGGGCAGGTGAGGATTTGTTATTCATGAAGCGTCAGTTCAAAGGGTGACCCGGTAGTACCACAGTGCATGGAGTGCTAGGCCTAGAGTCAGGAAGACTAATTTTCCTGAGTTCAAATCACTTCACACTGTTTGCCTCAGTTTTCTCATCTAGAAAATGATCTGGAGAAAGAAATGGCACACTACTGCAGCATTTTTACTAAGAAGAAGAGTCAGACATGGCTGAAAATGAACAATGCCAAATTTAGAGACCAGCTGGGATTGAACAGTTGATCCAGATATTGAATGAGCAGATGCAGGGAGGCAAGGAGCCTTTCTGTAATGATCTGAAAGTGGGTTTGAGTCACTTTGTTGGAACTGATGACAAAGTCAGTGATTACTAGTACCAGGTATCAGTATCTTCTTGGTCTCTTTGGGGATCAAAAGTCCCATCTGGGATCTTTGTGCTCGATTTGACATGTGAACATCAGACTTCAGCACTGAAAACCCTCTGGCACCTCCTCCCCCCTTTCAGCTTCCTTTTGTGTTCCGACTTCCTTTGTTAGCTTGTAGGCTCCTCCAGGACAGGGGCTAGCCTTCATTTGTACCCCCAAAATTCAATACTTAACTTCATTAATAACTTTATTAAGGTACTTATTAACTATTCAACTCTTTTCCTGGATCCTATTCACCTTTAAATAGATGAAACAGCATCCAATTGCCTCAGTCAACAAAGACCTGATCTCCTCATTGAGAGGAGAGTCATGGACACCAAGGACAGCATCAAGTAAGGGAACACGCTCTTTGATGAAACATTACACAGAGGGATCCCAGAAGACTTGCAATAACAGAACAAAGGAGCTGAAGAGAGCCAAGTAGAAAGAACTTGGCTTGAAATTAAACTAAACCAGATCATTCCTAAGATATTTATTTGTAGGGGGAACCGGAAGGAGAACAACCATCAGATGTGTTATTCTATAATTATCTGTTTCTGTTGGTAAAAACAGTGGAGCCACCATATCTAGACCTCACGAGCTTGATTCTTTACGAGGGGAAGGAGCAATGATATTTAAGATGATGAAGGAGGTGAGGAGACATGAAGAGACCTGGACAAGAACTCCAGAAGACATCCAGAATGGAGGGAAGATCATTTTCAATTGATGTAGGGCTTGAATTTCAAGACATCTTAATGAAGGGACGATTTCAAATCAATTGCTGAAAGTGTTTGTCAGCAAGACAATATGGCAGCCACCTCTAAAGAGGCAAAGTGTCTGGGAATAGGCAGCTGATAGCCCTGGCGTGTTCTGCCCTGGTCTACCCCCAGACGGGATGTTGTCATGGGTCCTAGCTGTCCCATTATTAAAGATGACATCAATAAATTGGGGAGTGGAGGACTTTGTTCGAATCTATGAAGATCTGCCAGATGGAAGAGGAAAAAGACCTTTTTTTTTTTGCTTTGCCCTCAAGGACAAGGACCAATGAGGAGAAGCAGCAGCATATTAAAGGAACAGATATCGTGATGGGAAGGTATTTTCAAGAAGTTTGGAAATGGCAACTGGAACCAGACCTTGAAGGGCTCAAAATTCCAGATGGAAGAGCTTGTATTTTTTCACAAAGGCAAAAGGTAACTGCTCTAGACTCGGGGACTTAGGGGAACAGCATAGTCAAAACCAAAGTGAATGGAGGGTCGGTGAATTGGTTTGTTTGCAGAAGATGGTGCCCTCAAGGCAACCTCTGAAGCTGAGATGCAACAAAGGAGGGGTAGATCCCCTATTGCTTGTACTCATTTTGGGTATATATATATATATATATATATATATATATATATATATATATATATATATATGTATGTATTTACCCGGCAATGGGGTTAAGTGACTTGCCCAAGGTCATACAGCTAGGTAATTATGAAGTGTCTGAGGTCAAATTTGAACTCAGGTGCTCCTGACTCCAGGGCTGGTGCTCTAGCCACTGCGCCACCTAGCCGCCCCACTCATTTTGGTCTAACAATGAACATCCTGAAAACCCAGGGGCTCCATCGAGCAGCGCACCATCCCTATGTGGAATCATTGGTTATTGCAAATGAAGAAGTTGTGAGTCCTGTGAACAAGTTCACTTCCCTTGGCAGTGTCCTTTCCAGGGAGGTCCACATGGACAATGAGGTTGACATTGCCAGAGCTGGCTCAGGATTTAGAGGCTCTGAAAGAAAGTGTGGGAGAGAAGAGGTCTTAGACCAACCACCAGACTGAAGGTCTACAGAGCTGTTGGGCTGTATGCCTGTGAACCCTGGACAGTCTACCAGCCATGTCAGGAAACTGAATCCTTTCATTTAAATTATCTCAGGAAGATTCTGAAGATCACCTGGTAGGAGAAGATGCCAGGCACTGAAGTCATTCCTTAAACTAAATTTCCAAACATTCACACATTACTCCAGAGAACGAAACCATTGGGCTAGCTGTGTTGATTGAAAACAAAGCATACACTTACCAAAAGGATTATTTTCTGGAGAACTCACACAGGGCCAGTGCTCACAAGGGGGTTAGAAGAAGCAATACTGAGACACTCTAAAGGTCTCTCTAAGAACTTTGGAATTCATTGTGCAGCATGGGAGACACTGGCACAGGATTGCCCAGCATGATGTGACCTCATCAGAGAGGGGGCTGCCTCTATGAGGACAACAGAGGAAACGTGACATCCATCAGTTTAGTGTACCCACCCCAGGTGTTCACATGGACTATTTTTGCCCAACCTGTGATAGAGCATTCCAAGCTCATATAGGTTTGATCAATCACAGTAGGACACACAGTGGCTTGTCTCTATTATAGTGATGTGACTTTGGTCTTCTTTAATAACAAAGGACAAGAATCATTATCAATCACCATCAATATTATCAGAAACAATAGTCTGGCAGATATGTGACTGATGAATTTCAGAGAAGAGTACTGGAATAGGGAAATCAAATAGGAAGCTATAGCTGTAGTCCTGGTGAAAAGTAATGAGGGAAGGGCAACAAAAATGTGCAATCCCTTTGATCCAGCAATACCACTTCTGGGTCTATACCTTGAAGAAATGATGAAAAAGGGTAAAAACATCATTTGTACAAAAATATTCATAGCAGCCCTGTTTGTGGTGGTAAAGAATTGGAAATCAAGTAAATGTCCTTCAATTGGGGAATGGCTTAGCAAACTGTGGTATATGTATGTCATGGAACACTATTGTTCTATTAGAAACCAGGGAAGCCTGCAGGGATTTGCATGAACTGATGCTGAGTGAGATGAGCAGAACCAGAAGAACACCGTACACCCTAACAGCCACATGAGGGTGAGGATCAACACTGATGGACTTGCTCATTCCATCAGGGCAACAGCCAGGGACAATTTGGGGCATCTGTGATGAAGAATGTCATCTGTACCCAGAGAAAGAACTGTGGAGTTTGAACAACTCCAAGGACTATTACCTTTAGTTTTGGAAAAACCATTATCTTATTCTATAATTTTTGTATCTCTTATACTTTATGTTTCTTCCTTAAGGATAGGATTTCTCTCTCATCACACTCAACTTAGATCAATGTGTAGCATGGAAACAATGTAAAGAATAACAGAATGCCTTCTGTGTGGGGGGTGGGGTGGGAGAGGGAAGCAAGATTGGAGGGAAGTTGTAAAATTCAAAATAAATAAGATCTTTAAAAATAATAATAAAACTTAAAAAAAAGAAAAGTAATGAGGGACTAAAGTTGGTGGCACATAAATATGGAGAAGAGGGCAAATAGATACAAATGATCTTGTGGTTGTTCAGTCATTTCAGTCAAGTCTAACTCTCTATGATCCCATTTAGGATTTTTTTAGCAAAGATCCTGAATTGATTGCCATTTTCTTCTCCAGATTATTTTATAGATTTATATTTTATAGAAATTGAGGCAAACAGGGTTAAATGACTTTCCCAGGGTCATACAACTGCTTAGTTTCTGAGACCAGATTTGGAAAATGAGTCTACCTGATTCCAAGGCTAGTACTCAAAGTCCATCTAGATACCTGCATGTGATGAAGTTGGAGTAAAATTCATTATAAGTGATTGGGTTTGGAGAAGGAGGGAGCAGAAGGAGGAGTCAAGGAAATTTTTGGTGGGGCCTTCAGCAGAAAAAAAGAGGGAGATAGGATGTCCTCTGGTTTGAACTTTGCAGATTTGAGCTACCCATAGAAGACTCAGTTAGAGATGTCAGTAGGAGGCTTATCAGAAACTTTGGGACTGAATGGGTAGCTCTAAGGGTCAACTGCACAGACAGGGCTGGGAAACCCAAGAGAACAGATGGAATTCCCAAAGGATAAAGAGAGGAAAGGAAGGTAGGGGAGGGAAGAGGCCTTCCTCCTCACCATCCTCAGCAGCTTTTCTTGGGAATCCCTTGACCTCTGTGAATTTATATATATATATATATATATACATATATATATATATATATATATATATATATATATATATATATATGTATGTATCCCCCTCACCCCTACTTACCCAGACCAAGAAACACAGCTACATAGCACACACGCGCACACACACACACACACACACACACACACACACACACACGAGAGGATTGAGTCTCCAGGACATGAATCATCAGGGACCAGCGCTGCTACCATGCAGGTCTAGCTGGACATCTCCATTTATCTTTTGGGGCAGGGCCCATCTGGTTCATGTTCTGTCCTTTCTGAGGACCACCTAGCTTACCTACCCACAGGTACACCAATCAGGAGGAGGTCATGACTTTGGCTCTGTTTTATAGGATACTGGCTACCCAACTACAAGCTGAAGTCATCTTGGGCCACGGGCCTGCATTTGTCTGTCCTGTTTGGTCACATCGAGAGCCTTTTGGTGTTGCTAGACCATCATGCTACCATCAACTGTCGACCCAATGGGAAGACCCCCCTCCATGTGGCTTGTGAAGTGGCCAATGTTGAGTGTGTCAAGATCCTCTGTGATCATGGGGCAAAGCTCAACGCCTACTCCTTGAGTGGCCACACGGCCCTACACCTGTGTTCCAAGGAAAGCTCCATAGTCTGCGCTAAGCAGCTGGTGTGGAGAGGTGAGTCACCTCCTCTGGGCCTTTCCCTGAGCTGCCACCAGCACCCTGGTCCCTGGATGCCATTCTGGGTTCATATCCTTGGGTTTCTGTACTTGAAGTGGGATCAAGAGGGCAGGAATCCATGTGATTAATTCAATTCCATTGCTCATCATGGTAAAAGAATCAGTGGCCTCTGGATTCCCAAACTCCAGGAAAGGGTTGGCCCAGAGACCTGCTTGGAGATGCTGGTCCCCCCAAAATTACTCTGTTCCCCAGCACAGCATAGACACTTGGCCTTTCATAATAATTATGACCTAAGGCATCACCCTCAGTGTCCCTCTGGGCAGAGCTAGACTGGTTTGGGGATTTGAGTCTCCTGTCACTGCCTACCTGGCAAAGAGGCCTCAGAGAGAGGGTGCCTCAAAGGGACCTGCTCACAGGTATTCCTGAAAGGCTAGAGATGTCAGGTCAGACTTAAAGTCAGGTCCTCTCCACACTGCTTTCCCTAATTCAAAACAAGAGAAATTTAAATAATAAAACCAGATAAGAGACCAGAGAGATTTCCTCTTGGATGCAGATATAGACTCTGCTCATCCATGGCAAAGGGGCCCGTTCAGGGGACAGATGTGATTGGAGAATCGATGTAGCCAGGGCCAGATGGCTGCTGATCCTGCAGAGTAACCTGTCTTCTGGGCATGTTGGGAGGGATCTGCTCCTGCCCTCTCCCATGCCGCCCCACTCCATCAGATACCATTTCTGCTGCAACTGCCCTCTGCCAGGCTTCAGATACCTGAGGATGCCTGAGGCATGGGACTCTCTTCCTCCATGGAGCTGTCTCTCTCTTTCTCTCTGTGTTTCTTTCTGTCTGTCTGTCTCTATCTTTGTCTTTGTCTCTCTTCTCTCTTTCTACCTTTCCTCTGTATCTCCCTCTTCTCTCTCTAATTCTCTTATCTCTCTTTCTTTATCTTGCTTTCTGCTCTCTCCTCCTTCCTTCCTTCCTTCCTTCCTTCCTTCCTTCCTTCCTTCCTGCTACTCAGAGCAGATCACCAACTTCTTGTAGTCTACCTTTGTTTTGCTTATCAATTCTGTCCCCTTTGAGTCTGCCTCATCATGACCATTTGGGGTTTTCTTGGCAGAGATACTGAATGGTTGGTTATTTCCCTTTCCTTTAAACAGTATCTTCTCAGATACTTCAACCCAAACTCTTTTCTGCATCTAAAATTCCTGTTGAATCAAAAAACCATCTCTCACCCATCTGGGGCCCCTTGAAACCATTCCATAGATTCCTTTGAGCAAACACATCAAGGTAGTGGCCTGAGCTATGGCACCTCCCAGTGTTCTCTAGAGCCAACAAATCATTTCAGGAGCAACACTGAAAAGGATCTGCCAGGCCCAGGAACTTTTGCTCCTCATTGCTGCATTTCTTGGGGTTCACTTCCAGCCCTCCCCAAATGGTCATCCACTTGAGGAAAATCACTGATGAAAATAATTCAACTCCATAATCAGATACAATATAATGCATTACATTGTCCTAGGGCTGGGGGTAAGAAATCTTTAAGAAATTCACCATCTTTTAGAACCTTCAAGGGGATAAGGGTAAAGCAAGTCAGATAGCAAAAATTCGCCAAATCTCCTAGAGAGGTGCAGTGAGAGAAGGGCTGTGTGAACACCCAAAGGGAGGGTGATTACTAATGGGGAATTGGGAGTGATGGGTAGCATTAGGGAAGTTTTCCTGAAGGTGGGGACATGAGCTAACTTTGGAACAAAGGCAAGTAATTTAAAAGCTGATGATAGGGAAGGACATTCCAGGTCTATGGAAGAAACTGAAGGAACAGAGGAAGGACAATTCCAAGCATGTTCAGGAGTCACAGTGGAGAGAGACAGACAGACAGAGAGAATGAGAGAGAGAGAGACAGTGAGAGAGAGAGAGAGAGAGAGAGAGAGAGAGAGAGAGAGAGGAGAAACAGAGAGACAGAGAAACAGAGACAGAGAGACAGAGACAGAGATAAGGAGGAGGAGGAGGAGGAAGAGGAGGAGGAGGAGAGGGGAAAGATGAGAAGAGGAAAGGATAGAAAGGAGGAAGGAGAGAAGGGGAAGCAGGGAAAGAGAAAGACAAAGACAGAAACGTAGAAGAAAGAAAGAAGAGGAGAGGAGAGACTGAGACAGAAAAAGAGACAGAAAGAACAGAGAGAGGACAGTGAGAGAAAACAGAGAGAGAGAGAGAGAGAGAGAGAGAGAGAGCGCAAGAGAAAGAGAAAGAGAAAGAGAAAGAGAGAAAGTTGATGTGTTAGAGAATGTCTCTCCTGATAATTCCTTTCCAGAGCATTGAGAAGGTTGCGGGGCAGCTTGCTCACTGTGCATCCTTGTTGGCCTTAAAGAGAAAGTTTATCTGTCCTGAGAAACAGTTGAGGCAGAAAAACTCAAAGACTGTGCCCTTCAGAATCTTGAGGGAAGTGAGCTATAGAGGAAGTATCTAGCTCTTGGGAGATCATTCTTTGCCATTTTCCTTGCATCTCTACCAGAGGGCAAAAGGAATGGTGAGGAGGGGGTTTCTCTCATTCATCTTTTCTCATTGCTTATTGGGTTCTTGCATCAGAGCTGCTTCCCCAGTAGGAGATAGCAGTCCTGGTAGGGAAGTGAAGCATGAGTCCTGATAGAAGAGAAGAGGGCTGACTAAAATTCAAGAGAGAATTAGCCCTGGCAGTTAAACAGTGAATCACAGTGCCAGATAGACCCAGGGAGCCAAGTTGAGGAGCCTGCCTAGCAGAGACCCTGTTAGGGCCTTGCAGGACCATAAGCGTGAGTTGCATTGGCCCCAAGTGCTCCCTAGGAATATGCTCTTCTACCATTTGTACCCCTCTTCGTGCCTATTCTTCTCACTGGTGAAGTGGGCTTTTATAGAAGAATGTGAGCCAGGTTTGAAACTGGGAGAAGTTTTTAAGCTCCTTTACATTTTGCCATCTTGGTTTGTCCGAGATGCCTTTGACCTGAACTAAATTTGTCTACTGGATGACTTTGTAGATAAGTCACCCATGGGGCTTATGAGCTTTAGTTCAAAGTCTAAAGCTGCAGATTGTCTCTGAGCTGGGGGGGGGGTCTACTCCCTAGAGTGGGTGATTCCCCCCATAGTCTGTAACCTGTGTGTGCTGAATTGGAGAAGCAGGAATTGAAGAAGTAGGAAGATGTGTACGATGCCAGGCATATAGGCTGCTTTAAAGGATCCCTTCCAGGAGGGAGTCTTGGTGAGGCTATGGATGTCTTAAATCTGGATAAAGGGGTTGAAACTTGATTTTGAAGGCAGAATGGAACCACTGAAGATTTTTATGCAGAGAAGTTACTTGATTAGATTTTTTTTCCCTAAGAAAAACATGTTCTTGTGGCAGGGGGAAGGACAGATTGGAGGGAGGAGAAAAAGAAGAGGCAGGGAGACCGCCAAGAAGATAATTGGAACAGCCCAGTCCTAGAACAAGAGAGGCCTGTCCTTGGCTTGTAGCTGTTGGAATGGAGAAGATGGACAGGATGGACGGAAGAGATGCTGGAGAAACGATAAGGCTCTGTAACCGCCTACTGGGATATGAGCAGGGTCAGAGGGAAGAGTCAGAGAGAACCAGAAGGTTTCCAGTAGGCTGACTGCTCAGGACATGTGAGTTTGCAGTCCAGAGGGGGCCCAATTTGAGACCCAGATTTGGGAGCACTGAGCCCCAATGAGGCACAGCAGTCCTCTGCTGTTTGGGAGTCCTTTGCAGAGACTAAAGGCAAGGGAGTGAATAAACTTGACAAGAGTATAAATTCAAGGAGTGCTGCCCCTTGGAGATCACCCCATTAGGGAATCCAAAAGTGGATGGTGAGGCTGCTCAGGAGACAATCTAGGAATCTTTTGAGGGTCCCCAAGGCAAAAGAGGAACAAATGGCTAGACTGAAGCTCCAAGTTCACCAGAGACCCTGAGGGCCTTCCACCTCACCACAGCCTTCCCTGCGAATGCCCTTCAACCTCTCTCTCCATCCAAGAGATTCCTTGTCCTGTGTAGGTGTTATATTCATCAGGGAAACCTCCCTGACATCAAACCTCTGGTGCCATCCAGAACCAGACAGGTTGGACAGATGTAAACCCAGCCGTGAGAAGGATAAGAACATGGGACTGAAGCTGGAACCAGTCCACTGACCCTTTATGAAAAGCTTATGCTCTGGCAGATACTCTGCTAAGCAAGTGCTGGGGATACAAAATCAAAAGACAGTCTCTTCCCTCAAGGAGCTTACAGTCTAAGGTGGGGAGGGGGGACATGAAACACAAAAGGAGGCAGGAAACGGGGGGGGAGGGGAGGGGAGCATCGCCAGGAGCATCCAGTGTGGAGCCATTCTGTTCCAGGGAGTTGAAACAGGGTAAGCAGGAAGTGGCAGAGTGGGGTGGTCTGAGTCCAGTTTCTGCTTCTCTAAAGGAAGGGACTGTGTTGCCAGGTGCCAGAGGGGTTCCCCACAGGGATCCCCATTCAAGCGAGGGAAGAGCCCAATGCATCATGGGTGGGAGCCCTGGTGCTCACTGGTTCTAGGGAGGGTGATCAGGGAGGAGAGATGGGGCCACAATGCCAAGGACACACGTCTAGACTTTCTTGGTTTTATGGGGCTCCCCTGTCGCTTTGCAGTCAGCCCAAGGACGAATCAGCCCAAGAGGTCGTCCCTTGATAACTTGGGCTCCCTGTCCCTGAACCCCATGGAAGCGTGGGGAGGTGCTGGAATCTTCACCCAGAGAACAGGGCCGGTTATCAGAGTGAACCCTTAACTGCTTTGGGTTCTGTTCTGAAAAAACCCAAACCACTTCCCTATGCACCCCCTCCAAGGGGGCCACCTCAATGGTGCATTCTCTGAATTGACCAGGAGGTGGCACTCTTTCCTAAATGAAATGATTTCAGAAGAGTGTCCAGACTGGCACCCTCAGGGTCCTGGTCAACAAGTCCATGGCAAGCATTTATTATGCACCTACTGTGTACCCGGCGTGCTGCAGATACAAAGAAAGGCCCTGCCCTCAAGGAGCGGCCCGACCTCTTGCCAGCTATCAGGTCCAGAACAACTATGGACAGGATAAATTGGAGATGATTCAGAGAGAAGTTGCTGGGAGAACATGGGACTAGCAAAGCCTCCTGGCAGGGGAAACCTGTAGCTGAGTCTCGGAGGAAGACTGGCTTCCCTGGCCACGGCTGGAAACGTCTTGGAGTGGAGGCCTGTGTCCTTGGACCCTAGCAGATAGGGTGGGGATGGGAACCTCTCGGAATGCCCATCATCTGATAGGACAGCTTTTAAAGTTGCTCATGGAGATAACAAGTCACTTCAGAGGTGGAGATGGAGAGTGGACATGGCCAGACTCCGCTTCAGACCAGTCTGGCATCTGTGTGGAGGACGGTCTGGGAGGAGGAACAGACTGGATTGCGGGGGTCCACATTCAGTGTTCATGGTGTGTGTCGGAGGGGCTTTGTTGTTGTTGCCTGCTTTTTGTGACTCCCTTTTGGGGTTTGCTAGGCAAAGATCCAGGAGTGGTTTCCTTCTCTCACTCCTTTTACAGCCAATGAAACCGAGGCAAACAGGGTGACCCACCTAATAAGCTTATGAGGCTTGGGAAGATGAGTCTTTGTGATTGCCAGTCTGGTTCTCCCACCAAGCTGTCTGGATGGGCTCTGCCACCCTGGCCATTCCCTCCCTTCAGTCTGTCTCTTCTCCTCACTTTCCATCTTGTCCCATCCTATTCTCAGGTGCCAATGTAAACATGAAGACCAACAACGGTGATGAGGAGACGCCCCTGCACGTGGCTGTGCGTGGGGGGCTGCCTGAGCTGGCCGCCTTCTACATGGAGCACGGCGCCCTGGTGGACAGTGTCAATGCCCACCTCGAGACTCCGCTGGCCCTGGCAGCCTACTGGGCCCTGCGGTTCAAGGAGCAGGCCTACAGCACTCCACATCACCATGTCTGCCGCCTGCTACTGGCGTCTAAGGCCCAGGTCAATGCTCGTGACGAGGACTTCAAGGCCCCACTGCACAAAGCAGCTTGGAACTGTGACCAGGAGGCCATGCAGCTGCTGCTGGAGGCCGGTGCTGAGGCCAACTTGCTGGATGTCAATGGCTGTGCTGCCATCCAGTATGTTCTCAAGGTGACACCGGTGCGCCCGACGGCCCGACCTGACCGCTGCTACCAGTTGCTTCTCAACCATGGGGCTGCCCGCATCTATCCGCCTCAGTTCCACAAGGTGAGTTCCCTCAGGCTGATGGCACTTATGAACTCACCTATAAAAATCCAACTACTTTCCCTGCCCCAGGAGCCAGGGGAAAGTGGGTCAAACAATCTGAGATGAGCAGGGAGCCAGGCCAAGGTCCTCTGACAAGCTCACAATCATACAACTCTGTTCTGCTTCCCATGTGCACACACATTGGGTTCAGGACTGTGACTGGTGACCAGATCCCAAATCCCAAACTTGGTCCTTTGGTGAGGTTCAGTTTTCCTGGCACTCAGGACCCAGGACACTTGCTCTTACAACTAGGCCAGATGCACTATAGCAGTTTGCATAGGAAGTTCTCTGGGGTTTCCTCTCTAGAGAGAAGCCCTGTTGTCTTCAAACATAGCCTCTAACTCCATAGGCAGGTGAAGGGACTATCCCTCTCTCACTCCAAACTACAGTCAAATTGGGTCCAATACTAATATGACGCATCAGGAAATTGTTAGTGAGATGATGAGATTTAGACTCTACCTTTTAGAAGGCAGGACATCGAAAACCAATTCTACTGAGTTCAAGAAAACTGGAAGGAGTCCAAGGGTGAGTCCCTGTGACTCAAGTGCTGGAGAGTTGGAGCACCAAAGAGACAGAGTAAGGGAATGGTTGGATGAATGGCTGGATGGCTGGATGGCTGGATGGTTGGATGCTTGGATGAGGGGGTGGATGGAGTACAAAGTGGACAGATGGATACTTGGAGGAATGGATGGATGGATGGATAGATGGATGCTTGGATGGATGGTTAGATGAGGGGATGAATAGAGTGAATGGGTGGGTGGATAGATATTTGGATGGATGGATAGATGGATGGATGGATGGATGATGGATGGATGGATGAATGGATGTGTGTATGGGTAGATGGTCGAATGGGTGGGTGGATAGATGGGTGGATGGATGGGTAGATGATTATATGGATGGATGAATGGGTAGGTGAATACTCTTCAGAAGAAATCCAAGGTGGAGAATGGGCTCAACTCCTTGTCCTCAAAGAGACACAGACAGTTCTGTTCAGTCAACCCTGGGTATATGCTTAAGGGCTTATCTCAGCTCCCCCAAGATTGTCCACATCAGGGAATATTTCTTCCTCTTTACATCTGGCTGCCCAGGGGCATGGGGGAAAGAACCTGTCACAGAGTTAGTTGGAAGATTTAGACTTTGAACCTGACTGCCACTTCCTTGTGGAAGTGCCACTTGTGCCACTTCCTCGTACCACTGCCGTGTGACCTTGGACTAGTCACTTTCTCTGTAGGTCTCAGTTTCTTCTATAACATTGAATCATTGGAGTGAGATAGATAGGGTTCAACACTTGAGCTGGGAAGATCTGAGTTCTAATCCAGCCTTAGACACTTGTTGTGTGACCCTGGACAAGCAACTTCATTTTTGTATGTCTTGATTTCCTTGATTAATGGGGATGCTAACAGAAAGTTCCTCTTAGGGTTGTTGTGAGATTAAATGACGTAATGTTTATGAAGTTCTTAGAATAATCGCTGACACATAATAGGTGCTTAATGCTTAATTTTGTCCTTCAACTTGGGTGACCCAAGGTGTCATCATGCCACTTAAACTCAGATTCTTTATTTGTAAAGTGAAGGCCTTCAAGGTCTCTGCTAGCTTAGAGCTCCGGTCCCTTCCAGTTCTTGCTCTTCAGCATCTTGAAGGCCCCTGCTTACTCAATCATTCAGCACTTAATCTCCGGGGATTTGGAAAACTTTTCTTAAGAATTCCATGTCATGTTGCTGTTGTTTTCAGGCAGCCTTGCTTTGGCTGCCATGGGCTGGAGGGTCCTGGAGGCCCTTTGGTTGACCATGGCTTTCCTCCTGCAGGGAAGCACTATCCCAAGGTCTACCCAACCCAGTCCCCTCTCAGCTTCTGGAGAACTTCTCTGGCACAGTTACCTTCCATCCAAGGCCTGAGGCCTCCACTTGCCCTCTATTGAATCAACTTCTACATCCTCAATTTTAGGTCAGAGTTCAGGCAAGTTCCCTCCATATAGGACCTGTATATCCCATATGTCCCATAGACCATACTAGGTTGTACCCTCTGTACCTTAACTGAGATAAGTCAGCACAGGCCAAGGTCTGTGGGGAGCAAATCTCTTCTTGCTAGGACTCTCAAGACTCCAACAGTGGAGTAGAATGGTGATATGACCCCTGAGTCACCTGGGTATAGACTGAGTGGTACAGGAACTATAGACCCTCACTATAGACTGAGTGCTTGAGTTTACCCCCCCACCGATCTTTCCCCTTCAGCTTGGCATGACCTGCTTGGGGTTCTGCCACCCGATCTCCTGTTCCAGACAATTCATTGGATGACACATTCTAAAATTTGCTAGGAATCAAAGTCAATCTCACCAGCTTCTCATCGGCAGTTTTACCTTTCTGGGAAACTGGGCATCCATTGGTTTTCCTTTTCTCCATGATCATTCCAGTATCCCTGGGAGAGGCTCAGCCATTATACTCTCCAGTAATTTCAGAACCCCAGAAAGGTGATTTCAACACATCAAGGGCACTCTGACTTATTTTGGGTTTCACTCCCTACTGGCCATTTTTGGTCTGCCTTTCCCAATTCAAAGATCAGGGGATCCTAGAGTGAGAGCCAGCAGGAACCTCGTAGATCGTTGATTCCACCCCATCATTTTACAGAGAAGATTAAGACCCAGCCCCAGAGGAACTGAAAGTCAGAGTCAGGATATGAATCTAGGACTCAGAGCCTAGAGCCCCCAAGATTGATCCAGATTGCTGTCCTAGGCTGGGGAGGGGGAACAAGGGTGACATCAGAATGGAACAGCTTTATTTGTCTTTGATGTCAGAGATCACCAGTTCATTCTATCCACTGGATCATGTCCACTCCCTGTTGTGGATGTCTCAGAACACAACTGCCATTTAGTAACATGACATGACATCTCTCTGAATGCGCTTGAATTAGTGAATGACTGAGTGGATGACTAAATGAATAAGTTAGTGAATGAATGATTGATGAATAAGTGGATGAATAAATCAATAAGTGAGTGAGTGAATGAATGTATTAGTGAATAAGGGAATGAATGAGTGAAGGATTCAGTGAGTGAGTAAATGAATGAATGAATGAGTGAATGAGCAAGTAAATGAAAGGTGCTATCTATGTACCATACGTGTACATTCTTTTGCAACTCCCCCCCCCCCCCGCCACACATCGGTCCTGGTTCTGCCTCCAAAGAAAGCACATCCATCCTCCCCCTCCCATCCTGAGTCCTCTCCTCCCTAGTCCCACCCCTTCTCATCTCCCAGGCCTTTAGGTCTCCCCTCATCCTGGTGGCCCTCCCTCATCTGAGGTTCTCCTCATCACTGAGGGGCTCCCCATGGGGGCCTGGGCCTTGTCCCCCATGGGGGAGGAAGGGGATCCTGGTGGAGGGGGAGTGAGTGAGTGAGGGTGTAAATGAAGGAACGGCTTCCACGGTGCCTTGCCTGCCTGGTGACTGATGGTTGGGTGGGAATGGTCAGCACCTTCCCAGAGGAATGGCTTCCTTGGACAGTGACTATGGGGCTGGGTTGTGCTTGCCTCCCCAGATGGAGGGAGAAGGAATTAATTGCCTCATTCTTGGTCCCTATTCTGACCCAGTGGCTGCGGTGTTAGCAAGTGTTTATTAAGTGTGTGCTCCTGACTGACCTTTGATGGGGGAGCTTTCATCTCCTGGCCCTGTTGCCTAGGTGTTAGAGTCTTGCCACGCCTGTCCTCTAGCGATTGAGGTGGTCGTCAATGCCTATGAGCATATTGTGTGGACACCCAAGTGGAAGGAGGCGATTCCGGAGGACAGCTTGGAGGTGAGCATCGAGGATCCCCCTGAGGCTTGGGTCACCTGGATCATGGGCTAGAACCCCTGGACAGCCTGTAGGAAAAAGAGAGGCTCAGGCAGGGGTAGGGCTGATCCAAAACCTTGGGAGAGAGACCTTCTGGGGCCAGGGGGATGCACCCAGCATGCACAATGCCACCATGTTTATTGGCCATCTCTCCTGAGATGGGAGGGAGAGTATCTGAGGGAGGAGCCTGGTGAGCACTGTCCTCCAAAGTCTCTGTCCTTACCTGGGACTTCCTATGACCTCAGGAGTGCCCCCTCCACACCTGGGCCCAGGCCTCTGGCTAGGAGCCGCTGCTGCTGGCTTGGCTAGGCATCACCAGCTGGCCCACAGTTGTCTAGGCCATTATGAACACCTTTCCAGCCCGATGGAGTGTTCAGAATCTGCTCTAGGTATCCAAGGATTCTGAACATTTAGAACTCTGCTGTAGGTCATCCAGGACTTGGGAGCAGAGCCAGACTCAGCCAGGACAGACTCAGTCAGGCCAGACTCAGCCCAGGTCAGACTCTCAGCTCAGGCCAGTGTCCAGCTGCCCAATCTGGACAGCCACTCCTTCAACTGACCTCATGTTTCATGGGGTTGGGTGCAGGGAGGCTTGTGGTCATCCTTCATTCAAGGACTGTCTAAGTCATGTTGTCGCACCTCACCCTCATGGGTTCCATGAAGAGAAAAAGAAGGGTGGTGGGCCTTGGCCACTGGGGTGGGACTGACCTCTTTTATGTTTTCTCACAGAGGCACTGGGACTTCTACCACTCTCTTTTCACCATCTGTAGCAACACTCCGAGGTCCCTCATGCATCTGTCCAGATGTGCCGTAAGGAAGATCCTGCTTAGCAGATGCCACAAGGTCATCCCACTCCTCCCCTTGCCTTTTCCTTTGAAGAGCTACTTGCTTCTTGAGCCTGAGGGCATCATCTACTGAGCCTCCCTGCCAGCTCCTGAGCCTAGGGTGTGCCAGGAGACCCAGACACCCACTGAGAGACTATCCTCTGGAAGAAGGGTTTCTGGGCTTCTCCTCAGCCTCAAGGATCCCCGAGGGGAACGGGCCACCTTGGGAGGGAAAGGGCTGAAGAGCCAGTAGCTGCTTGGAACTCCTTTCCTGCAGGGATTGGCCTGGGAGCTGCTGAGGCCCATGCCAGGCTCTGGGATTCTGTGTCTGGGCAGCCAGGGTTTGAATAAATGTTTGGGTAGGCTTTCTGAGTGAAAGAATACCATACTTCAAGGATTTCCAAGCAGTTCATACAGGACAGGAGGGTGTTGATGGCCCGTCCAGGACCTTGGCAAGATAAAGAAGCCAGGACACAGAGTTCTCAGTGGCAGGCAGAGACCAAAATCCTCTGCGGAGGTCTCTTTAAGGCCAGCTTGGGGGCCTTGCCAAACGGTTCATTCTTTGCCCTGATCCACAATGAGATTACGTTGTGGTTGACCCAACACTACAGCTGAGTCAGCAGGGCCAGAAGGGAACAGCCAAGAAGAGTTAAGAGGCAAGATAGCCATGGGGGAGAAAGCCCAGGTCCCATGGGGAGCCCCTCAGTGATGAGGAGAACCTCAGATGAGGGAAGGCCACCAGGATGAGGGGAGACCTAAAGGCCTGGGAGATAAGAAGGGGTGGGGCTAGGGAGGAGAGGACTCAGGATAGGAGAGGAGGAGATGGATGTGCTGTCTTTGGGGGCAGAAGCGGGACTGATGTGTGGTGGTGGTGGTGGGGTGCAAAGGAGCAGGTTAGGATGGGATATAAGAAGCAAACTACAATTAGGAGCTCTCCCAAATTGGGGGGGGGGGTGAAGCTTAGAGTTAGGGGGAAGCCTTCACCAAAGGCTGGGGCACTGATAGGCAGGAATGTTTTAGGGAGACTGGTCCAGGTGGCTCCCAATGAGTTATTGCTGTTGAAATCAGTGTCCCACTGCACTCTGGTATCCCACACTCCTTGGGTTCAGTTTGTAAAGAGGAAAAACCCATCCCACTCCAAAGCCTACCCTACCTTGGGCACAGACTACCTTGGGAGGTTAAAACAGCAAAGGGACCAATGAGTAGAGTGAGGAACAGGAGCACTGGCCCACACCTTAGAGGGGTCTTTTGGGTATCGGGGGCCTGCAAGCAAAGATCAAGGCAAGGGTGGAAGAGCTTTGAACCTACTGTCTTGTCTGGCTGCCAGTGGAGACCCTTTCCTCCTTGAGTCCCCTTGACTGCCTCTCATGGCTCTTTGGCTTATTGGACTCTCCTCCTTGGCCCTGGCCATATACAGCTGGACCTGGGCCTCCCTGCCTCCTCCTTGCCCCTGCTGCTTCCTGGGGTTGTTCAGACAGGCCCACTAAGCCCAGAATTTAGAGTTGGGAGGACCTAGGAAGCCATACAACTGAGGCCAACTGGAGAAGGCATCCCCCTTTCACTGCCACAAAAAGTGGCCACCTGGCCCTCCGGCATTGATAGGGTGCTGTTGTTATAAAAAGTGATTGACCTCTCAGCAGCACCAGAGGTGGGTGCTCTCCTGAGCCCCAATTTAGAGATGAGGAAACTGAGACAGGCAGCTTGCCCAGAGTCACACAATGGCAAGTGCCTGAGGCTGGGTTTGGATACAGGTCTTCTGGTCACCTGCCTACCCTGGAGAAGATGCCCCATTTATTTATTATATTATTCTCCCCTCTCTGGCTACATGCAAAGTGTCCAAAGCTTGCTCTGGACTGGCAGACCCTTTCTGGAAGCTTCTGTGACCTCTCTGAGTCTTTTCCCTGGAGCATCGCGAGATGACGAGGCTCATTCCAGTAGCCCCATAAGTCGGCCATCTGGCCCCTAGGCTCCTGGCTCTATGGTGGTGGGTGTGCTGCCATCTCTGGCCAGGCAAAGGGGCAGGCTCTGGGCAGAGGGCTCCTCGGTGCCGACCTCTCATCCCCACTGCCAACATTTCCACCTTCTTGGAGCCTTGGCCAGAATCCCATCCACATGAGCTGGTTGTCTAGTGCCTGGTGTCCATGTACCAGTGGATGGGTTCTCCCTGGTGTCTCTTGCTGGGATGCTGGGGTCTTGCCTCCCACAGGCTGGAGTTCCTGGGAAGAAGGGGCTTTCCTTGCTCTGACCAGGGACCTGAAATCAGAGCTCCAGTGTGCTCGGGACTTCTCACACCTTAGATAACCAAACCTTCACACAAATGCTCTGGGGCAGCTTGCCCAAGCTCACTGGCACAAGCCAGAACATGAATTCTGAGCTTTAACCCTCTGCTGCACATCTGGCATCCATGACCCCAAAGCACCTTGGCTATCAGGCCAGAGGAGGCAATAGAATGGCTAGAAACACTTGTGTGGATGTGTTCCTGTGCACACCTGCAAACATAAGGTGACAGCCACATACTTATCCTTTTCCCCAACTCTTGTGTGCACTCTGTCCTGGGAGGGACCATGGTGGGGGGAGTTCTTTGCTATTGACAGCAATCTCTCCCCTGCAGGAATGACAAGCCCCCGTCATCCTGGGGATAAAAGCAGGGAGCAGAGGGTGGGATTGAAAAGGGAGATGCTGAGCCAAAGGATGCCCCCATGCCACCAGGGGCTCTGCAATGCCCCTTGCCCCCTGCTCTGTCTGAGGGTCTGCCCAGCTAAGCCCAGAAGGGCTCCAACATCTTTGCAGGGCACTAGGTGCCATCTGAGCCTTTCTCTGCTGCCCTAGTGGAGGGGCCGCTCAATCTGTCCATGGTGGGAAACCCCATCCACTAGCACCCCTTCCCCTCTTGCCTTTTCTGGCAGGAATGGGACTGTCTGTCTGCTGGGCAGTGACCCCTCCTAAGGACCCCCTGAGCAAGTCGGGATGGCTGCTGTCATCTCCACTTTGCAGGTAAGAAGACTCAGGCTCCTAAGGGCTTGGGGACTTCTGGGGTTCTCTGCCAGTACCAGGGGGGGCAGTCTGCTACCTGGGTCTCCTTGCTCCTTGGCACCAACCCCTGGATACTCCAGCCCAATGGGACAGGTTGGGTGATTCCTTTTGGGGGAAAATTGGCACTGGGGGGATACAGTCAGCTCTGAGATTCTTGGAGTCTGGGTCCTTTGACAGAAAAGGGAGGTGGTGGCCTCCTGCTCCCTTGACCTTGTAGCACCACCACAGGAACCACCTTGAGCCTGGAGGGAGGGGGTGGGGAGGCAGGGCAAGCAGGGGCTCTAGGATGCATTTACCATGGGTCAGGAGAGCCAGGGCTTCAGGGCACGTTGAGGCAGATGAGACCATGACCTTCCTCGACCCCAAGGTTTTCTGGGGGTCTGTAGAAAGACGGGAAGCTTGTGGGGTTCCCCTGAAAAGGAATCCTGGTATTGGCTGCCCCCAGCCCAGCTCTACTCTCCGTGAGAGGCTCACCCTATTTAGGGACCACTAGGGAGGGAATGACTTCAGAGACCCTCAGCTCAAAGATAAGTCTGAGTAGTCAGAGGTGAGGGGAGATGGGCCAGGGCTGTTTCACCCCACTGCCAGGAAAGTGGGTCCCTGCTCTCCCCATCCTCCCAACACCAGATTTGTGACAAACATTTCCAGAGCCTCCACTCCCACCATATTCTGGTCCCCCTCCCACCATCAGTGAAGAGAATGTCCTGGGCCCCCCTCCACCACCAGACCTGTGATGGGCATGTCCTGGGCACCTCCTCACCACTAGGCCTGTGATGGGTATGTCCTGGGACTCCCCTCTACCACCAGGCCTGTGATGGGCATGTCCTGGCCTCCCCGCCACCAGACCTGTGATGGGCATGTCCTGGGCACCTCCTCACCACTAGGCCTGTGATGGGTATGTCCTGGGACTCCCCTCTACCACCAGGCCTGTGATGGGCATGTCCTGGCCTCCCCCCCCACCAGACCTGTGATGGGCATGTCCTGGGCACCTCCTCACCACTAGGCCTGTGATGGGTATGTCCTGGGACTCCCCTCTACCACCAGGCCTGTGATGGGCATGTCCTGGCCTCCCCCCCCACCAGACCTGTGATGGGCATGTCCTGCCCCCCCACCAGGCCTGTGGCTGACCCCCAGGCAGGTCAGCAGGCCCAGGCCATGAGTCACTCCTGTTTTTCCGCTCCTTTCAAGGCTTGCCCAGGGCCTTGCAGGAAGGCCGCCCCCATGAGGGCAGGTGGTGAGGTGGGCAGCAACCCCAGAATCTCTAAATTTAAACCTCGAGCCCAGGACGGCTCCTGGAACCCTGGGCAGGGAGGCGGGCCCCAAGGCCAGCAGCCAGGCCCCTGCAGGGGCGGCTGATGACGCCACTCCTGACTCAACCCTGGGTGTTCGTAAACATGTTTACCAGGCCCCGGATCCACTCAGTAGGGAACAAACCGTCCTCTTTGGGAGGCGGCCAGAGGGGCAGGAGCTGGGCTGTTCCAAGAAGGGGAGGAGCAGCCAGGGCCTCCCTTCTCTGCCCCAGCAGCTGGTGGCCCATGCCTGGCCTCTGAGGACAGCTGGTGGGGGCTCTAGGTTGGGGGTTCCGGCCCCCTCTTCCTGCCGCTGGAGCAATTTTGGGTGGAAAGTGGCTTGAACATCCTGACACCGGACAGGGCTCCCCTGGCAGGAGGCCAAAGGCCAGGATGAGCTCCACTCCCAGAGGCCTGCATACCCCAGCCAGGAGGCCCAGAGCCCCTGGAAGGGCAGCATTCCCTCCCCTGCTCTCAGACTTCAGTCTCAGGAGGGGCATAAGTGCCAGAGAAGCTGGCATCCAGCTCCTTGGCCGTGGCCTCCTTCCAAGGAAGTGCCTACTGTGTGCAGACCCTGTGAGAGGTGCTGGCGGATGAGGAAAGGCCAGGAGCAGTTCCCCGGCCTCCGGGAGCACCAGTGTATGGGGGGACAGGCCGGCTCTAGGCAGGACGAGGGAGCGCGAAGGTGGCAAGGATGCTGGGAGAGGGTCTCTGCTCCTTCTGAGCTAGCACTGCTCTGCCTGGGGCGGCTGCCTGTCGTGGGAGCTGGGGAGGTTTCCAAAGGAGAGCAGACACAATACACAATATACTGAACATATCCCCGAGGGATGATGGGAGGCCTGGAGCAGAGTCTTGGGGGGGTGAGGAAAGAATTGGGACCCCAGCAAGGGACCTGAGGAGAGGTCAGCTAGGTGGGGGAAGATTCTAGAGAGAGATATGAAAACCCCCAGGGGGTGTCAAGGGACAGGGAGGGGAGATGACCAGGTCAAGAACAGGACAGAGAAGGCACCTTCAACCAAATGTGGGGTCTGAGTTCAAAGACTGGGAGGTGGGGGAAGCCCTGCGTCCTGGTGCCCCTTCCTTGGAGCTTGGCTGCTGAAGGGAGCAGAGATACGGGATGATGACCTGGGGTGGGGGGGGGCGACACAGAAGAATAAGGGAAATCTGTCCACATGATGGGGAGTGGGAATGGGGCCAAGGAGAGACAGAAGAGGATCTGGGACAGGAGACGATGGTCTCAAGAGGCCTTAGCAAGGTCGTCAGAACCAGGACCAGAGGAGGAGGAAAAGGGGGGTAAAGAAGGGTTGGGAGGGGGGAGAAGGGGAAGCCTGCATTCAATGGCCCTGTGTAAGTGGACCTGCCTTCTATGGGGGGGGGGGGGAGGAAGAGGAGGAGGAAGAAGAGGAAGAGAGGAGGTTGGGAAGAGCAACTGTGAAGAGCATTGGCAGTCAGGGAAGAATCCGGATGACAGACGTGTCGTGTTCATGGCTGTGTGGCGGGACAAGGGGACCAGGGACATGGGTCACTGGTGGAACCTGCCTGAGCTGGTCTGAGATTGGGTCCTGAGGAAAGAGAGGAGGGTGAGGCTAGAGGTGGAAGACGAGCGGGCAGACCCCAGAGGCCTCAGGAGGCCTGGAGGCTCACCGTGGAGATGAAGAATGAGCTGAGCCTTGGTGATGGGTGGAAGGCTGCCTTGAAGGGGTCTTCAGGCAGTGTCTGGAAGACCCCCTCCTTGTGGTTGCCCACTGCAGTCCACCTCACAGTGAAGCCCGCTTGGGCTGCTCCAGAGGGGCCTTTGCTTTTCCCCGGTCACTATCTCGCCATTGGCATCTCCCAGTGGCAGGTTGGCTTTCTGGGTGTTGGATGAGAAACCACCTTCCGAGGACCAGGCTGGGAGGCCGGTGCTTGAAGAGGTTCTGGAAGTGTGCGCTGCTGGCTGTCCCTGGCTGTTCTGGCCATCCTTGGTTGCCTCAGGCTGCCTCTGACCACCCCTGGCTGTCCCTGGCCTCCTGTAACTGCCATCATCACTGGTGAAAAGGCTGCCCAGCTAGGATCCCTCTTGGTGTTTTCAGCTGCAGCTGCCCCAGTCAAAGGATCGGTGGCTCAGTGGCCTGTGGAAGCGAAGGAGATCCTTGGGGAGCAGAATTGCGTCTTTCCAGAAAGGGGGAGCCTGGAGAACACCTTCCTGCTGCAGTGTGGTGTCCGATGCTGTGGCCAGCCACCAAGCCACTGGCCTCACTAGACAGATGAAACACTAGCACCAAGGCTGGGGGGCTTATGGGGGAAATCTGACCCTGGTCTGGGAGGCGAGCAGCACCTGGTGGCAGGAGTCGGTCTGTGCTCTCTGGGTCATTGGTTTTAGATGCAGGTTAGTGTGAATTTGGTGGGTGAGCACAGGTGAGAAAGGAGCAAGGGCAGCCGCCAGTCAGAGGGAGGCCTGAGAGGAGGCCTCGACTGGACGGTGCTCAGACTTGGATTCACTCATGTTCCCCATATCCTGTATGTTGCAGGAGAAGAGGAGGCCCACACATGCACATGCACAACCACGATGCACCCACGGACCACATAGACATACACACTATTCGAGACTCAGCTGGTGCCAGCCATTAATAGTGGGCATCACTGAGGACCACCATTCTGTTAAAACTCACATAAAAATAACCAGCATCAGGACCCAGGTCATACTCTGGGCAGGGGGAGTATTTTGTTTCTCTCTCTCTCTCTCTGTCTCTCTCTGGCTCTCTCTGTCTCTCTCTCTCTCTCCTTTCCTGTCTTTTTCCCATCTTCTCTCTCTGTCTTTGTGTCTCTCCTCCTTCCTCTCCCCATGTCTCTCTGCCTCCCTCCCCTCTATCCCAGGGATGAAGAGGCAGCACCCCCTGTGCCCCCCACTCATCTGTCAGGTGCCCATGCACCTCTATTTTTATCATGCTGCTTTCTTTTGGTTTTGAGAGGGTGACTGGTGGCCAGTGGAGACTAGGAGCTTCATTTCTGCTCTTTGGGGTCCCACCATGAAGCAGACCTTTGGCACCAGTGGCAGCAGAAGCCAGGGCTGGGAAGGGACCAGTGTGGCATCCCAGCACCTGCTTGACAGCAGAGGACTGACCTAAGGCTGAGAATGGATGCCCAGCTGAACAAGGGAGCCACTCTTACCTAACTGATGCCTCCCCCTAAATTGAATGTGGCAGGGACTTCTCAAAGAGAGAAAAAGCCCCTTAGGGTTGGGGCTTGGGGAGCCCCCCAGGCCCTGTGTGTCTCTCCAGGAGGATTCCTAGGGCCCCTCTCCTCAGGCTCCTGGCTTCCTGGGAGCCATCCCACATCACTCAACACATTGAATCTCCTTCCAGGGGACACGACACTTCCCAGGCTTCTCTTGTTCCTGATGGGGTCCCTCTTGCTGCTTCACCTTGTGCAGGGCTCCCCTGGTGGGCTGCAGCTCCATTGGATCCATCATTTCAGCAGAAGGCTCAGCAGCAGCAGGTGGGTCCTTGGTAAGAATGGTGTAGCTTCTGACCAACCCCGGGCAGTGTGCTTTGGTGCTTCACAGCCCCTGGATCCGTTCCCTTGGCATCCCAGGGGAGAAGGCAGAGGCTGCTGAGAATCCAAGTGTTCAGACAGGCTTCAAACACTAATCTAACTGCTGGCCCAAAGTGATTTTTGTGGAATTATCCAAGTGATGATTGAACATCAGGCCCCCCTCATCTGGGTGTCCCCAGTCCCAGTGCTATTCAATACACAGCTGGTATTTAATAAATGTTTGCTGTTGCATTGATTCACCCCCGATGAAGCTGAACCCAGGTCTGCACTGATAGTCTCACAAGGAATAACCACAAGAGAGTCAGTCCCTTGTAGGGCCAGCTGGGTCTATGGACAACCAGAAGTATCATCTGCCAGGATATAGGACTCAGTAGGAACCAGGGTCAATGCCAGATGGGTACCAGGCTTCATGGAACTAACTTCTTCAACCAATCCTTGTGTGCCACAGACCCCAGGTTCTCCCCCCTAGCTTCCTTCTGGATACTCCTTACATGGGGTGCAAAGAAATGAGCACAAAACTGAAGATTAAGTTTGATGAAGGGAGAGAACTGGGACTGTCTCCTTCCTGTTCTGGAAAGCTCTGCCCCTACTAATGTAGCCCAAAGACCCTTCCCTTCTTTTGGGCAGATCCATCATTGTTCTGATTCGAGTTGGACTTGTGGTCCCATGGAAACCCTGAGGCCTTTTCAAGACAGCCGTTCTCTAAACAAACCTTCTCCACTGGATACTTGTGTTCATTCTTGTTTAATTCCACGATACCTTCTAGACTTTTCAAGATCTTTAACCTCAAGAGCAAACTTCAACTGGAGTGCAACATGGACATGTCCTCAGGAGGCAGAGCAGATAAGAAAAAGTCCCCATGGGCATCCAGCCCACATTCTGAAGGTAGCTCATGGAGTGAGGAGGCCGTGTGTCCAACAGTGAATGGCTAACAGGCCAGTTGGACAGCACTGTGGAGCGTGTGAATGGGGAGAAGATGAAATGGAGGGGGGGAACAGGCGGGGATGTTGGGTTAGAGAACGATACTGAGAGTTGGGGGCTAGGGAGAGTCAAGATTGGACTTGGACTTTAGAAAGACCGCGTTGGCAACTGGGCAGAGGGAAAGACAGGGAATGAGAAGATGGGTTACATTAGAAGGGGCGGAGCTTTCCAGAACAGGAAGGAGATAGTCCCCGTCCTCTCCCTTCATCAGTCACCTCCATCTTCTCATTTCCTGCCCAGTTGCCAACCTGGTCTTTCTAAAGTCCAGGTACAAGTCTGAGCTGGGAAGGCAGGATGTGGGGAGCACCAGCATGACCGTGGCTACCATGTCTCCTATCTCCAATAGGGGCCTGCCATTTCCCTTTAACCCAACAACTTCAACATCCCCATTGATGACACAAGTCTCTCATGGCTATTATGATAGTAAAAATGTTTATTACAAAAAGTGTCACAGTTCTTTGTACAACACTTAATTCACACAGCAATAACTTTACAATTGTACCACATTCTCCTGGGGGGGTCTCCCCAATCAGAGAGAGTCAGCCCCTGGTCCTGGACCTTCCAGACTGAGGTCTTACTCCCTGGTGTGGGCCAAGCCACAACATACAGATTGGTTGTGCCCCTTTGGTGATGACTTTGGTGGGGCTAGCCCTGCCACTTCAACTCTGGTCAGCACCAGGCCATCTATCTGCTCTCTCTGCCTGAGAGTGTGACCCCCACAATTATCTTAGCACCCATGAGACTAAGGGAGTCTGTGCCAGCCAAAACTCCACTTGCTACTTCTCATGCAAACTTGGGGTAAACAGGGATTTTGGCACCCTTCTAGCACCCTTTGCAGTCCCAAAGAACCATCCCCAAACTCAGGTGTCACATCCAGCAAGGATGCAGGCCCAGGGCTGGCCTGGACCTGTGTTCTCACTCCATGGCAGTTTGCTGGATTCCAAGGCCCAGCCCTGCTCCCTTGCCATTGTCTGTCCACACAGGGGCAGGGTGCCCTAAGGCACAACACTCAGCTCCTTCCCCTTCCATCTGCCTTCCCCAACCTGATCAACCCTACTCCCCAACAACAAATCCACCAAGGTGAGTTGAGTCTGATCTTCCCCCACTTCCAGTGGGGGTTTTTCAAAACCACACAATGGTCCTTACTGAAGCCTTCACCCTCCTACTCTAAGTAGAAGCACATTTCCAACCTGGTCTAGAAGGGCTGCCATCCCGCTCTGGCCCTCCAAGGGGCCCTGGCCTCCCTCTGGCAGCCCGAGACCCTGGCCTCCATCCTTCTCCCACCAACAGCGACCTTCCCACATACTCTGACTCCCCTTAGGGAGAGGTTCACCACCCTTAGGGCCTCACTGGCACCTGAACCACTGGCTGACTGAGCAGGACAGGAATAATTCAGGCTTGGGGAGGAAGACCCTTGCCCTTACCTAAGTGAAAAGCTAGTAGACAGAGATTTTGACCTTTTCTCATTCATCTCCATTGACATGCACTTGGCTGCCCACCTTTTGCCTTGGGGTTATCAAAACAGTAGCTAAAGGCCACATGTCCATTTCCAAGGATGTGATCCTGCCTTGGGGCCTCCTGAATGGCTGGGAAGCAGGGGCGCAGCTGGCATTGCACAGTCCACAGCAGAGCCCTACTCACTCCTGCTTCTCGACCAACACCACATCAGAGCTGACTTTGGGTGAAGAAATGGGGACCTGCCTGCTCAGTGGTCACCTCTGTCCTCTCCCCTTCCAGAGAGGGATCGGGCCAGAGCCCTGGCTTTGCCTGCCTCAGGCTGGCCCTTGGGAGCCTCCTGCCAGGTCATCCAGACAAACAGTGCGCATGCAGTCAGCCCACAGGGCAGCATCTTCAGGAAGCTCCGGCATGCCCACACCTACACACACACACTCATGGCTGGCTCTTCTGACCAGGATTCTGATCAAGCTTGGCCTTGGCTTTTGTTCCCACCAAAGTTTGTAGGCCCCGTGCTTTCTGACACCATCTGGCCTCGCTCACATGGCCACCTTCTCTTTGGAGAGGTTCCTGGGCTCTTTGCTTGGGGTACACCAATCCCCCGCCTCTGGGCTCGCCTGGTAGTGTTTGAAGGCTGACTTGTTGAACACAGGGAGCTTCTCTATGGACTCAGAGGATAGTGCCTGTCATGGGCAACACACACACGCATTAGTGGGGACCCCAGGACTCTGGGTGAGAACCTTGTAGAAATGACCTGGAGGAATATCCCAACCCTCTCTCCCTCAGCTATGCTGCCCATCCCTGGCCACTGTGCTGGGCTGGTGGTAAGCATCTCAGACTTCATCCATTCATTCATTCTCTACAACATATGATCTTTTATAACACTGTGAGAAAACCTAGAAGGAAAGAGCTCATTGCTCCTATGGGGCCTCCAGCACAAGTGCAGCTATTCCAGGAGGGGACCCCCAAGCCCTGATTGCACCCACTTGCTACTTCCTCTCCCCCCAGGGCTCCCAGGCTGTCCTTGGGTCTCTAAGGATGCCCTCTCCCAGAGCATATCATCCATGCAAGGCACTAGGGAGGGGAAGCTAGGCTAGAGGAAGCCTTGGATGGGACCCCCCAGTCTTGTTGTTCAGGTGTGGATATTTACAATTTGTTAACTGCTGAGGGACAGTGATCTATCCAAGAGGGTAGATCAAAGGTAGAGAAGATGATGCCCTTCTCCCTGCCTGCCATCCCCACAGTGCCCCCCTCCCCCTCCCCATCTCTTCCAGTAAGTTGCTGGCAGGATCGGATACAAGCCTTGAGCAACCTGGGCTGTTGTTTTTCAGCTCGAATATCATTAGCATAATCTGTGGGAAAGCTCTGACTTTTCCCAGGATGTTCAGTCACCTATGGGTGATCCCACAGCAGGATTGTCAGCCGAGCTGAAAAGCCTCTGGGCACCATGCCCCTGGCTCAGGGAGGGTGACTGCCACTCTACTTTAAAAGGATCGATGAAGGGAGCTGTTGGGGCTCTTCCTCCCGGGCAGGTTCCCATGACTGTACCTTTAAGTAAATGATTGCATCCGTTCCATAGCCTGACAAGGAATAGAGGTGCAGGTCCCCTTGAAAGTACTTGGCATAGAGACGAGAGATAGGCAAGCCATACCCAAAACCAGCCTGGGGTTGGGGAAGAGAAAGAGAGACATGGATCTTGGCCACCTGAAGAGGGGGGGCAGAGCCCAGGCCATGGGACTCAGGAGTCTCCTTCAGCATCAGGCCTTGCCAGCACTTCCCTGCTCATATCTATCTCCTTGATCCTGGTTGGCTGATTCTTTCTATTCTTTTTTTTGCAGTCCTTCTTCCTAAGCTGCTGATTTCCTCATCTCTAAAATTAGGGGGTTGATTTGGAGAGTCTGCTCCAACTAAGTCACTAAGGCAGGACTCTGCTAATCAAAGCCAACTACTACTCCCCTTCCTTTTCCCTCCCCTAAGCCCAGGAGACACTTCTTACCAAGGGAGCGTTTCTGGAATTATCCATTACTGGGGTTGGGGCAGTCGTGTAGGTATAACTGAAGAGGCGGTCAATGATTCTCAGGGGAACACCACCCCCACGGTCTGAAATCTGCACAAAAAAGGAGAACCTTCAAAGCCCTTGATTCAGAACCTCTGCTCCCCTCCCCAAAAGCTACCTTAAACCATTTCAAAGCCAGCTGGTCAACATAACCTTTGATGGGTATTTGGTCATTGGTTTGGCAGCCACCCATCAACACCAAAGAAAAGAACTGGGTACTTACTTTGATGGTTAGGTCTTCATTTCCCAGGACAATAGTCACATCAATGGGCGTGAGGGATGACTGGTTCTCCTGGTGCTCCACTGTGGCCCTCATAGCATTCTGGGGACAATCAAGGGGACCTTGAAAATTCCTAGAAGCTCAAGGCTCTCATTCAGGAGAACTAGTCTGTGGCAGAGCTTTTATCTATTTAATATGAAGGGAATATGACTACAGGGAGGGGCAAGACAGTGACCCCTTTCTGAGACATTCACAAACAGCTGGGGGGGCTCTTCTGGGGGGGTGAACGGGAAGGACAGATGGTGCATTGGCTCTGCCTGGGAGTATTCCATGAGTTTAATCATGGAAGGGATAATTAGCATCATCTTCTGCCTCATCTTTTTTTAGACCAACTGATAAACAGGGACCAGAGGTGTATGAAGAGTATTTGCCCCCCCCTTCTTGTCCTGTCATCTTGCTGTGTTGTGTGTGCAAAGGAGTTAGCCTTGCTTGACTTGATCTGCTTAAATATTTGCTTTTTAAAAGCATGAACATAATTGCTGAGGAAGAAAAAATCCAGAGGTTCGATGGCTCCTAAAGGGCCCCTGAAGCGGCCTAGACCATCTACCCCTCCCTTCGATCCCCTGAGGATAGCTGTGGGCAGCTCTAGGCTCAAGGTACTAGGTCAAGTCTGACAGTCATAGAAGCCCTGAGGCAAATACAAGCACATGCACATTGGGGAAAAGAAAGATCTCTTGGGCCATTCTTTCCATAGGGGAGAATGCCCAGAGTGATTCCTAGAAGTATCCAGAGGTAGGAGGGGGAGAGGATAAGCACATGGGTTGGAGCAAGGGACAAACCATCAAACGAACTCAATCCAGGCAGAGTCCTTTGTCCCTAGGCTTCCCCTCCACCAGTCCAAGGGAGGGAGTACTTGG
Source organism: Macrotis lagotis (assembly GCF_037893015.1). Taxonomy (NCBI): domain Eukaryota; kingdom Metazoa; phylum Chordata; class Mammalia; order Peramelemorphia; family Peramelidae; genus Macrotis; species Macrotis lagotis. The sequence continues at coordinate 630,847 of NC_133664.1, forward strand.
GCAGTTTTCTATTTTCTCTGAGTACCTGACTAGACCTGATCATACCCTGCCACATCAGGAAGCTCCCAAAGCACACCAAGATGCCAGTGTCTGAGCAGGGATGAGGCATATCATTTGGGATGTTACTAGTTGAAAAAGAGTGAATGAATTGATGAATGGATGGATGGATGGATGGATGGATGGATGGATGGATGGATGGGTGGATGGATGGATGGATGGATGGGTGGATGGGTGGATGGGTACATGGATGGGTGGATGACTACAGCACTGTTGCAGGCTAATCTTCCTGTGCCCTGTAGGAAGTACCCAACATCCTGGGAATGACATGAGAGCATGAATGAATATCAAGGGGTAGAGCATTGGAGAGAAGATACCCAGGAGTGCCCAGCGCATCTGAGAGTAGGAGGCCAATCATTCTTACCTTAAAGAGCTCAAACAGCATGTGGTGAAGGTGTGAAGGGACATAGACGATGTGAATGGGCTGGTTGGGTACTTTTCCTGTGAAGAAAGCAAACTATCTAAGAATTAGAGAAGAAGAGCTTCACTTAAAAAAGAATAAAACCAGTGCCCACTAAATGGAGGATATTTTGTTTCACTCATCCAGGGGCCAGGCCAAAGCAGAATAAGGCTCCTACTCCTTATTGGAGGCTCTGAAAGTTAGAAAGGCTGGGCTAGGCCCCGGATCTCTGGAGTTGCAACCACACTGAGAATTCAGAACACGGGAAACCCCTTTGGCAAAGCAGAGCCAAACTGATCTGAACCTTCTACAAGGCAGTGTGACAGAGTGACAGACTTGCCCAGGGTGACAGAGTTACAATTAACCACCAGTGATAGAACATGAGCCCCAACTGTCCTGACTCCAAGTCCAGCCCTAACCGCTGTCACCATGCAGATCAAGATAGAGGAGAAAATAAATCACATGCTAACCCTATTCTGATTTGCTCCCTGTTTTCATTTTTCACTTGCAATATCAAAACATAAAGCTTGGTTAGCTTCCTATAAACTGCATATGAAATTCCTTTCGCAGATTAAGTAGAAGTTTCACCAACAGGTTAATGAATAAATAAGAAAAAACAAAACCTTTTATACTCTGGAAAGACTCCAGACTTTCTTTCCAGGCAAGGACTTTGACCTTATTTGCATCTGACCCCAGAGCTCTAGCCAGTGAGTGTTCCAGAAGCCATGTTTTCACCCGAATGTTCTAGAATCCTGTGATCTTTTGAATTCTCTCAGGGTCATGAGCCTTCCTGGAGTCCTCCATATCTGCTTGGCCACCCAAGGGCTAAACCCTCACGCTCTGACCTCAGTCTTCACTTCAAAGAAGTGGGTCCATGTCCTAACTACATAGCTTGCTAACCTCTCCCTCCCCCAGGACTGGGAAAGGTGGCCAATGGGAATCAAAGAGAGTAGGGTAAGGTGGGGCAGGCTTGAGGGAGCCCTTTGGGTGACCCCCAGACTCTGACTGTGTCCAGGTTGTCTCTGGGGGTAGGTGGGTGAGGGAGTGGGTTGGGGGAGGAAGTGGTTCTTAAGAGCACCATCATAGCTCTTACCATTCACTTGGGTGAGCTTCATTTCAGGAGAAACGAGGTAATACTGGTCACAGAGCATGCGGGCACAATCATAGGCATCTGCAACACAAATGGGTCATCACTTCATTTTCAGGGTCAGAGAAGGGGAGGGGCTCTCCATTGCATCCCCTGAGATTTCATTCTCAGGGGCCACCCAGGAGCTTCCAAACCCCAGAAGTCTTCCCTTCCCTACAGAAGTTTCTGTGCAGGTTGAGGTCCAGAGGACACCAGCCCTATGGCCTCATCCCCGCTCCCTGACCAGAGGCTGGCACTTGTACCTTGAACCACTGCAACCACATCACAGTGGGGATCAATGCTTCCGATATGGCTTGGGTTTCCTGACTTCGAGTCACTGAATATGAGAACTGTGAAAAGCAGAGCAGTTGACATAGTCATTCGAAAAGGGAAATTTTGGTGCCTCCCTCCCAAGCCTTCTGTGGCAAATCAATTGCTCAGAGAAGCCGAGATACTCACTGTGCTGGTTCATGAGCATTCGGGTGGAGATGCGATTCATATAAAACCTATCCAAAAAGTACTGGAGATTCTGGTTGGTGACAGGGTCCACGGTGCCTGAGTCTTTGTACTCGATGATGCCCTGGGCCATGGTGGGGATCACGTCGTGGTTCCTGTTTCGGACTTTGATCAGCGCATCTACAAAGCTGAAGCCACAGAACTTTGGTTTAGGAAGTGTCCATCCCCAGAGGAGGCTGGATACACCTGTGGCTTTCAGCCCGGCCTCCCAGTGGGTGCCGTGTGCCCCTTGTGGTCCTTCAGAACCTCCCAGAACCCTGAGGCAAGGGCAGGATGGGGCCGTTGAATCCTATCGATGACATATCCCAAGGACTGGTGATACCAAGAGACTTGGATCACTCGTTGCAGAAGATCTCAACACTCCTCCACCCTCTCCTCCAGGCTGGTTCTAGCTCTCCCCCATTGGCACCCCCAGACCACTGTGCAGGGGTCAGTGTTATCTGCTGGGGAGAGCTTTCCTGTCTCCTAATGGGGCCTTCCCAAAGAAAGTCAGGCCAACCACACCTGCTTATCTCACCTGGCCAAGTCTGGTTACACCAGACTTTTTGGATTCACTCTCTAGCCCTTGAAGACCCCCAACCCGTCTCCTCTGCAAAGGTGGGTGGGCAGTGTGATGGCAGAACTGGGGCCCTGGGGGGTGGGGGTGGATTGTCTCTGCCTTTGGATCCAAGAGCCCAGAAGGCCATGGGCCCAGTACAAGGTGTGACAGGAGCCGGTACAAATGCAGCCTGACGGAGGCTCTATGAACACACGGGTCACTTACTCAGACAAGGCCTTATGGTCCTCCGGGCTTTTCTCATGGAATTCCACTAAGTCCATGAGGCTCTGTATGTACCTGAGAGGGAAGAGCTTGGAGTTAAAAATGAAATGCGTCTGATTTGGGCGAATCAAGAAGCTGGTAGAAAGGAGCCCAGGAAGCTCTGAGGCACCTCTGGAGCGGCAAGGGGAGCCTGCACCCAACAGAAGCTTCTGAAGGAAAGCTTTCTGGGCAGAGCTACCCCCCAAAGCATCTCGGTGACCAGAGAAAGGGGAGTGCCTCGGTTTCCCTGGGGGGGGGGTCCCCTTCTCTGGCAGCATGATCCTGTGCTCAGGATAGCTTGGACATAGGTCTCCTTCATTCAGGCAGCCCTGGGGAGGTCCCAGGGGCCTGGCTTGGCTCCCTCTAAGGTTGGAGGTGGAACTGGCATCAGGGCAACTTCCCTCCTGCCTTGTGGGTAGGGCAGAGATATGCTGATGTCACCCCGGAATTCTCCAAGAGACTAAAGGTGGAGGGGGGGGCAAGGGCTTTGAGAAGGTCAGACAAGGGCCGCCTGCCTCTTCCTGGGCCACTGGTCCTGGGCCCCCCCCGAACCCCTTTGCGGGACCTGGCTGGAATCTCATTTCTCCCCTTCTGGCCCCCGGCCGGCCGCTCACCAACTCTTCACCAGCTGGACGGAGGAGGTCCGCACCAGGCGCTCAGGGAGGATGTCGATCTCCTTGAGGATGTTGGCCAGCCTCACGGGCAGCTCCTGCCTCAGGAAGGCGAACGAGGTCTTCTCGCAGGCGTTGACCGAGCCTGGGGGCGAGGGGGCGTCAGACTGGGCTCCCCGGCCCCCCAGCGCTCCCCGCCCCCCCCAGCGCGCCCCGGACCCCCAGCGCGCCCCGGACCCCCAGCGCGCCCCGGACCCACAGTGCGCCCCGGACCCCCAGCGCGCCCCGGCCCCACAGCCCGCCCCGGACCCCCAGCGCGCCCCGGACCCCCAGCCCGCCCCGGACCCCCAGCCCGCCCCGGACCCCCAGCGCGCCCCGGCCCCACAGCCCGCCCCGGACCCCCAGCGCGCCCCGGACCCCCAGCCCGCCCCGGACCCCCAGCGCGCCCCGGCCCCACAGCCCGCCCCGGACCCCCAGCCCGCCCCGGACCCACAGCGCGCCCCGGACCCCCAGCCCGCCCCGGACCCCCAGCCCGCCCCGGACCCACAGCGCGCCCCGGACCCACAGCGCGCCCCGGACCCACAGCCCGCCCCGGACCCCCAGCGCGCCCCAGCCCCCCAGCCCGCCCCGGACCCCCAGCGCGCCCCGGCCCGGGCCGGCCCCGCTCACCGAAGTCCAGCAGCTGCTTCATGGACAGCGGGGACGGGCTGAAGCGCGAGAAGCGCTCCACGGCGCGCGGGGCCGGGGCCACGCACGAGCCCGAGGCGCCGCGCAGCACCACGCGGGCGGCCCGCATGGCTCCGGGTGCCTCTGGGGGTTCCGGGGGGACCTTCTCGGGGGTCGGCGGCGGCGGTTCCGGGGGCGCCGGTGGCTGGATGCGGGGGTCCTCTCGGAGGATGCTCTCAGGGCTCAGGGGGTCGGGGGCTCGGGGATCCTCTCGGCGACTCAAGGCTCCGGCTCAGGCTCGGGGTCCCAGGGCAGGTGCGGCGGGCCCCGGGCCGCCCCGGCTTTTGTGGGTCCCCCGGGCCCCGGGCCCGCCCCCGGGCCTCTGACGCCACCGAGAGGGGCGGGCCCGGCCGGCCCTTTCCCAGGCGCGGGGACTGCCCCGGACCCAGGCCCCCCCCGAAATCTGGGGACCGAGCGAGCGCTCATTGGCCTGCGCCGGGGAGACCTGTGACAGCAGCCAATCGGAGGAGCCCCCTGCATTTGGGGTAAACAGCTCCACCCGGGGAGCCGGCTGGGGGGGGGGGGCAGTAGCACGTGGGGTCTGGGCTGAGGCCGGGCGGGGGGCAGCGCGGCTCACCCGCGCCCCGAAGGTCAGCCCCAGTGGCCAGACGTGTTTCACTCACCCTCAGGCCTTCCTTGGCTCCCAGTTGCCCCTGTCCCCTCGAACTCCCTGCCCGCGGCCCGGACGGGGCCCGGACGGGTTGGCCCACCCTTCCCCCTTTCCCCGTTTCCTCGCTTTCTAGCCTTCTTGGCCAACCCCCCACCCAACTAGATGAAGCTTCTGCCCCCTTTCCCACTCCCACGTCTTTGTCCCGGCCGGCCCCGGGTGACCAGGACTCCCTAAGGCTTGTAGTTCTTCGTCCCAACCGTGTCCCCTCCCTCAGAAGATAGTGGGGAGGAAAGGAGACGCAGTTGGGAAGGCTTGGATTCAAGTTTGGCCTCAGACTAAGGGACTGAAAGAACCGTCTTGGTTTCTTCATCCAGAAAATGGGGGCAATTGAACGAAGCCCCTTCTTGAGGCTGAAATAACTGAAGGTGCTTGGCCATGGGGGGGGGGGCAGGCCAAGAGAGGGCACAGAATGAGGAATCTGTTGTTATTCCCATGGACAAATGGGGAGACAGAGACCCACTGAGGGGAAGCCACTGGCCCAGGGTCAGCAAGATGGCAGTAGAGGCTGGAGCCAGGCTCAGGTGGATGTATTCACTGGGGGTGGGGCTTTGAGCATCACCAGGTCTCAGTAAACACTGACTGAATCATCATCCGGCCTTGCCAGAACATTCCCAATTCCCACTCACTCACCCCTAGGAATTTGGGAGTGAAAGCCAGGTGGATGGCAGTCAGCAGCTGAGGCCTGGGCTGTGAGAGCTGGTGGGGGGCTGCTGCTAGGATCTCCTGTGCTTCTTGCCCCCGGTTTGGTTTGGGCTTTTTTGAGGGAGGAGTGCGTCAGAACAAGAGGAAAGAAATGACCAAAGGCATGGTGAGCCATCTTCAGAAAGGGGACCACTTTGATAGTAGGCGCATCTTTCTGCTACTGCTCCTGGATTCAGTAACTGAATGAAAGAGACACGGGGACCTCTGTCCCCAGTATATAGTTCATGAGCCACCGAGGAAGGTTCCTAGTAATTCCATCATTGTTTTTAGGGGGTTCTAAGGAAAGATGAAAGAAGGCACAATAGCCCAGATTCCCCACCCCCAGATCTGCTCAGAAGAATGATGTCTCATTCTCCTTTGGTCTCAGATTTTCCTTTTCCACCTTCTTCCACGTGGCTTTGGCTGCCCTGCCCAGTCCCTCCTCAAAGTGGAGGGCAGTGAAAAGTGAGAAATCTCCTTCTCTGGGCCACTTCCATGAGACGTGGAGGGAGCAGCATCTACTGACAGCCTTGGCCAGTCCAGCTGGCCACTCCTCTGGGTGCTTGCTGGGAAAGTCCTAGAATAGAAGTGAGGCTCTGGTCTGGAATCTGCCCAAATGGGGCAGAAGTGAGGAAATGAGGCTGCCGTGGCAGAGGGCTGTTTACCACTTACGGTGAGGACCAAGCAGGGACTGGCTCTAGGGACAAGGATGTCAGTTATGCCTTTCCCAGAAGAAGATCTGGGCTGCCCTGGGAGTACCTGGGATTGACCCCCTGACCCAGGAGTTTGGATCTGGGCTTAGCAAGGAGCTAGAAGCCCAGCAGTTGGGAATTGTCTGTAGGCCATCCCTGGGGCAAGCATGGCCTGGAATTGGCATCCTGAAGATCAGAGTTCAAATCCTGTATCTGACCCCTACTTCAGCAAACTTCTCTGCACCTGGGGCAGCTTTCTAAAGTTCTAAGTTACAAAGGACTGAGAATTGTGTAGGTGGCCCTGCCAACAACATCCAAGGGAATTCCCACACCCACAAAATCACAAGACTGTCCAGCCTTGGCACATCAATGTATTCAGTCCTCTAAGGAAGATAGGGAAGCACCAAGGACCCAGCCGTACCCCTTGGGTCATTGGGCAAGTCTGATCTTTTCTGAATTTACCCCCGGGGAAGATGGTCTCTAGGGATGGACCCCTGGGAAAGGTGACCTCTGAGAATTGACCTCTGGAGCAGCTTTCAGCTCTCTATCCATTGGCCTGTGATACCCTTCCCCTACCATCCCCTCTGGACAAATGGACCGAGCTGGAGCAGTTGGGGGGGGGGGGAGTGCAGGACAACCATCCTGCCCAAGGTCAGGCAGAAGAGCATCTCCTTTAGGGTTCTCATCCATGCCCACACCATGAGTTTAATTTTCATCTGCCCAAACAAGATGCACCCATCCCTCCTTCCTCTCCCCACCTTTCCAGTCACCCAATCTTCCTCCATAGTCACCCTCGGCTTTTTCCTCTCCCATACACCTAATCCAATCAGTCATCAGTGTTGATTCTACCTTTCCAGGTCACACCCCCACACCCCCAAGTCTGCCTCACCCACCAGTGTCTGCTTCTTCAACTCACAAGTGGACTGTCAGAAGCATGTCTCTTCAGACATTGAACCTTTCAGATATTGAACCCTTCAGAGTCTTCTTAGTTCTGCATTCTAGGTCCAAAGGACCTTCCCAACTCTAACTCTGCCTTCTCCTAGAAGGATCCTATGCTCCAGCACCAAGGTTTATTGACTGTTCTCAAACCAGTGGTTGGCCGGTGGGGTGATACTTTTTTGGCCACGGTAACTTCACAAAGTCAAGAAATGTAGAGACGTCTCTACATTTTCATATCCCATGTTTCTTTTGAACTACTTCAATTCTGCTTTGCTCATAGAACACAGCCCTACCTTGATGAGGGCATGCCATGCTGGATGGGGATCCTGGATCAGTGTCTCTCATGACATGTTATGGATTCCAAAGCTCTTCAGAGATACCTTGAGAGGGCCCTTGTTTCATTCCTTCTGACCCCCATATTAGAATTTGGCATTTGAAGAACATGATCAGTTCATCCGAACTTCTATCTCTGCAGGAGAATTGGTATCACCAGGAGAGAAGCCAAGGGAACTCAATGGACATGGCACCAACATCTGGCAGAGGAGATTCATTTGATGATGATCTGAAAGCTGTTCCAGGGGAGGGGAAGAAAAAGATATTGAAAAATAGAGCTTGAGAGTGAGAAGTGAAAGAAGCCACAAGCTTACCAACTATTTAGTAAGTGAACTGTTCTAGCATTGGTTACACTGAAAAATGAGTTTAAGTGGGAGGAAGGGGAAAGAGATGGGAAGAGAGTGCATTTCTCTGGATTGCCTACTGTGTGCCGGACACTTGGTAAATATTATTTCATTTGGTCCTTCCAACAACTCTGCAAGGCAGGTGCTGTGGGTTCCCTTTTAGAGTTGAAGGCTTCCTGACACCTGGTTCTCTGCTCCATCCTTTGAACCACTTCTAAGAATTGAGAGCTCCATGAAGAAAACTCTGAGAACATGGCAAGGAAAAGGAGATTGATAGTGGCAATGGCTGCAGAGAGCTTAGCAAGGATCAGAAGCGGACATTAGCAGATTTGCTGATTATGGGTCATTTGGGGGAACAGTTTCAGGTAAGTGATGGAGTTGAAAGCCAACTTGCAGAAGAGAGAGAAGAGAATGAAAGGAGAGGAAGTGGAGACAAAGTGAGGGGGACAGGAAATGCCTGAATCCTAAAGTGGGATGGAATCAGCTATCTGTGTAATGTCACTGGCCCTTTGTAGCAAAGAGAGAGTAACCATCAAATTAGCAGGAAGGATAAAGATGAGAGTTTGAATTGAGGGCACTAATCTCAGGGCCCACTCAGAGAGCTCTACTGCCTGGCAGTCCTATTTGGGGCTTAGAAGTGAATGAGGGCACCAAAAGGAGGGACCCTACTCCAGGGTCAGAGACTGATCAGGGTCAGAATTCCTGACTGTTTCCTTTGTGATTGCATTAGGGTGAAGAAAAGTCTTTTGATTGGGTGTTAAGGCAAAAGCCATCACATAAAATTCTCTACAGAAGAAAATTTCTCTCTTTCTTCCCTGGTGGTGATGAGGCAGGAACCTTGTAAGCCTCCTGGTGGGGAGAGAGCTAGCTTTCCTTGCCCCCAAGACTCACAAGGGCTGCAGCAGGTTCTTTCTATGGTGAGTTTCTCTTGCCCTGCTCTTGGACAAGTGAGTATCTGAGATGGAATGGAACAGGCTGAAACTCCTGGAGTTTCAAAAGATCAGAGCCCCCCCCCCACCTTGGTGTAGCAATCAAGTACAGAAAGGAGCCATTCTGAATGAGTAGCTCTGTCCCACAAGAAGAGAAATTCTTTGTCCAAGGACTGGGCTGCAACCAGAAGAAATCCTCCCCCCCCCCAAAGAGAAGAATTTATAGACTGAGATGACTGAACTGTAGTTCTTGTCATATCTTAACTATTGAGTTTTTTGTGAGAAGCTAGTTAATTGGTTATTGATGTATCTAGGAAACATCAATGAGTTAAATAATATTGGGGCATTAATCACTGGCAATGATATTGGGGGAATACACTGGATCGGATCTCTAGTTTATAGCATTAGAAGAACCCCACACCTCCTCAGAGGGACCCTTAGAGCCCCAAGGAGAAGAAACTTAGAATCTTAATCTCTAGAGACCCAATCTGTTAGAGGGTATGTACATGGAGAGACTAAATCTAGAATCACATTACAAAATGAGAGTGCTAAAGGTAATGACAACAGTTCCAAATTAACCTATTGAAGTATTTTACTTTGAAAAATGGAAAATGGATAAAAGCTAAGACATGGGCTCTAATTATTACCATTTCTTTGAAATGTTTACCTAATATAAAACAGTCCTCCCAATAATGAGGTTGCATTCATTCATTCCTTTAAGGAGCTTTCTTCACACTGTGCAGTGTTTAGTGATGGGAATCCTGAGGCAAAAATGACATAGTCCATCTTCAAGTAACTTCTATTCTCTGCTCTCTTTGCCAAGCAGAGATAGGTTGGACAGAGGCATCATTAATTTGGAGTCTGTGTGAAATATTACAGATGAGGGTGGCATGAGGTGGGGTTGTAAGGTCTTCTAAGACCCAGGAAAAGGAAACTGGAAAGATTGCGGTGGGGGGGGATCAGCAGAGCGGATCACTAATGGATGAAACTGGAGACTTGAAGCACTTGGAATCAAGAGCCCTGGCTCCATCCCTTGTGATTTGATGTTTGCCTTATGCTCTTGAAGATGACCATGACTTCAGGGAGGTGATGCCGTGACAAGCACATGAATTGATTTGACTGAGGGGGTGCTGTGCTAAGTCACCAGCCTCACCTTCTACTTCCGAGCCATATTCAGTGACCAGATATGAATCAGGACAACTGGAGATTGTCTTGTATGTGAGGTAATCAGGGTTAAATGCCCAAGATCACATGGCTTGTAAGTGTCAAGTATCTGAGACTGGAGTCAAACTCATCTTCCTGACCCTGGGCTCAGAGCTCTATCTTCTGACCCACTTTGCCATCCCATTTGTTTGCCATCTGTGTGTCTATGGAGGCCACTTCTTCCCCTTTCTGGGTCTCGTTTTTCCCACATTCTACTCAAATTCAGGATCTGAGATCCAAAACCCTTGTGACTTAATGATTTAGTCTCTCCAGGATGACAGTAAATTTACCCTATTTGACTTCTGCCAACTCATCTTCCTGAGTTCAAGTCTGGCCTCAGACACTAACTGTGTGACCCTGAGCTAATCACTTCACCCAACTTCCCTCAGCTTCCTCATCTATATAAAATGAACTTGAAAAAGGAAGTGGCAAACTATCCAGTATTTTATCCTGACAGATTCCCAAATGGGGTCATGAAGAGTCAGTCAAGATTGAAACAACTGAGCCAACAGTCCTAGCCCCTGATGTCTGAAAGGGGATGAGGCAGAGAAGCCTGGATGGATCTGAACAAGCCCAGAGAACAGCCACTCACTCCATCCTAGAGCTGACAGTGCTTGGGGATTGGTTCTCAGGAAGCTTCCCAGAGGACAGGTGGCTAAAAGAATAGAAAATGATTCAGTCACAACGGAGCCCCCAGATGACTGTAGAAGCTCTATCAAGTCTCCTTGATGAGGGCGTTCCATGGCATTCTGAGAAATGAAGAGGCAGGCTGTCCCAAACAAGATTCCACAGACCACAACTGTCCAAGGCCCCAATGGACTGAGAACAGGGCCCCAGGGTGAGCCGGCCTTCAAGATTGTCCTCCCACAATACTTTTATTCACAGGATCAGAGCTTTGGGAGTTTTTCTGAGATGCCTCTACCCAAACTTCTTTCATGACCTCTTATATCAAGTGAGGAAAAAAACTGGGACATGTGTTTAGCAAAAATGTGTGCCAATGACCTAAAAAGTGTTTGTTTTGCACGGGATCATCTGAAAAGAAGGCATGACAAGCACTCCAGGATGCCCCTCTGCTGATCACCATAAAAACAGGAGACATCAGCATCTGCTGGTCCCCTTCCCCAAGAACTTCCCCACAAATACTGAAGATGCCACCACTTTTTACAATGGTAGAGTTTTGGGTTTAGCCTTCATCGCCTTCCACTTGGGGGTCCTCTTTTTAAAATGAATTTTAATAATCTGTCCTTTCTCTTAAGCACTGAATCCAGGTGGTTTCTTCTCTCTTATAGTCAGTGGGGGATTCTCAGGGAGAGGGTAAGGGAGGAGACAGGGAGAGAGGAGAGGACAGGGAAAGAGAGGAAAAGATCCAGGGAAGGGAGACCGGGAAGCTCGGGATTTGTCTGTCCACTCAGCCTGGTCTGTTCATGACCACCTCAAAGACCAGGGCTGCTTCACCAATCTGAGAGCACCCATACAATAGCGGGCTCCAGAGGTCCTGTGTGGACTTAGCATCACATTCCTTATGGCTAAGGCTGCCTGAACCTAGAAGAAACTCAGATGTAGGGTGGTCCAGTGGGAAGAGTCTTGGGACTCAAAGGGCAGGGGGTACCCCAAGATCTAGGACCTCCCTTGTCAATATGGTCTTTTCCCCTTTGCTAATTCTCTGACCGGAAGCAAGCCGGGCTCAGCTAAGCCACTGAGCCCAGGAATGTGCTGCTGGGGAGAGGGGCCCAGCCTCAGGGAGCTGAGGTGGGAAGTGAGACCCCGAGAAGGAGAGGAGAGAAGAGGTGCAGAGGTGGAAATGCCACCTCTCTTGGTGTCTGAGCCCAACCTCAGACACTAACCATCTGGGTGGACCTCCAGAAGGGCAGGTTCTTCGTCTGAAAAAAAGAAGAAAAGGACACTGTGCCATCCCCCTCCCCTGGTGTCTGAGGAATGCATTCCAGCCCTGTGGGTTAATAATTAGGGTCACCAAAGAGAAACAGGCTGAGAACTGGAAGGGATCCCCTTCCTCCTTCTTAGAAGAGGATCCCGAGGTCCAGAGAAGGCCTGGAGGGAGTGACTGACCTCAGGGTTGTACTTGATGGCTGAGTCTGGAGGAGGGTGGGGCTGGGGGGCTCGGGCTTGGGAGGTGTGGGGGGCCCCAAGTGGAGGCTGTTGTGCTCCCTCTCCCGGCCTGGCGCCCTTCCCTTCACGTGGGCCAGCCTTCAGCCTCCCCTCCCCCGGCCAGAAGCAGAAAAAGTGGGTGAGAGGTCAGCTGCGCCGAGCCTGCGAGTTTAGTGGGTGAAGGGTCACGGCTGTGGAGGGTTTTCCAGGAGTCGGGCGGCTGCGCAGCCCAGGCTGGCCCGGCCCCGGAGCTGGCCCGGCCCCGGAGCTGGCACCGGCCCCAGGAGGGGAAAGGTTGGCTGGGGCCCCGCCTTGGCAGCCCCAGTGGAAAAACAGCTGATGGGCTGACTCCTGGGCCCAGGCACAGGCTGAGAAACTGGGGTGCCCTCTTTCCAGCCCCCTGTCCCCCTCCACCCCCAATCTTTTTTTTTTTTTTTTAGTTTTTGCTAGGCAATGGGGTTAAGTGGCTTGCCCAAGGCCACACAGCTAGGTCATTATTAAGTGTCTGAGGTTGTATTTGAACTCAGGTCCTCCTGACTCCAGGGCTTTATCCACTGTACCACCTAGCGGCCCCCCAATCTTTTCTTGCTTAAAAACAACCAGGCAAATCCTTGGGAGATGTGAATGCTTGCCAGCCCTGCCTCCCCACAGACTGGGGATGGAGGGCAGGGTGGAAGTGGGTGGGGAGCCAGGGCTGGGGCCATGTCCTTTGAGTCCCCAGCCCCTCCTAAAACCCCGGCTGCCCTGGTGAGCTGGCCAAGTGCAATGTCAGCATGGGCTTAGGAGGGGCCTCCTGTGGTTAGTGCTCATGCCGCTGACTCCGAAGTGGGGGTGGGGTGAGGGTCCAACCTTCTTGGAGCAGAGGAGCCCAGGAGGAGACAGAAGGGGGCTGCTGGGCAACGGAACAAAGAGCTGTGGGAGGATGGACCCTGGCCCCCGGGGAGGGCAGCCACCCAGCCTCAATGGTCCCAGGCTTGCCCTTGCCTCCCTGGGTTGCTGTCTTTCTTCTTGCCCTTCCCCCCCTTGGTATCTAGGTCTGTTTGGCTGCAAACAAGGAGGCCCCAAGCCTCTTTGCCACCCCCCCCCAAGGCCTGAGAGCCCCTGGAGAAGTCCCAGGCCAGTCTGAGTCCAGGGCTCCAAGCTGAGGAGGGGCTTTGCCCATGCTGTGTTCTCCAAATGCAGTTGAACCCTTTTAAAACAGCAGTGTGAGGGTGACTGACCTCTCTAGAACCATGGCCTGGAGCTGTCCCCATCCATTCTCCCCAGCTCCCCCCACTCTCCCTCCAGGCAGTGCCCCTCCTCTGCCTTCATTTTTTAGGGTATCTCACATTTATTGACCTAGATCAGGAAGGGACCATCAAAGCCATTTCATGCAACCAGATCATTATACCGATGGGAAAACTGAGAGGTCAGGGTACAGAGCCACCCAGAAACCACCACCACTTATGCCCAGTCCAGTCCCATTTCCCTTGGGCCATGAAAGAAATGACTGAACTCAGAAGAACCATGGGGGTCTCAGGATCTCCCAGAACCTTGACAAAGGAATACCAAGGGACTCATCCTTGGAGCAACTTCAGACCCTCAGAAGGACCACCCCTCTATTTCAGACCCTGGAAGTCACCTCCAGTTGTTTTTCTCCTTAGAATAATGCTTATGAGGTTGAAATAGGGTAACAAGAGAGGGGGCCAGGAGGGTCACAGGGAGGATGTACCCTCAAATCTGGAAACTTCCTAGTCATGTGACCCTGGGCGAGTCACTTCACCTCTGTCTCAGTTTTCTCAACTGTAAGATGGGGTCACCGACCTCGCAGGGTTGTGAGGATCAATGAGATAATCTTTATAAAGTGCTTACCCCAGAGCCTGGCACCTGTAGGGGCCCTCCCCCCTCCCCTCCACCCTCCACCCAGCTGTTTTTCTCTTTAGAGTAATGTTTGGGAGATTGTGACTAGGGTAAGAGAGGCTTATCGGACTTCCATCAGTGCCAGTTTAATGAACTGCTAAAGGTTAATTGACCTTCAAAGTGACATTGGTCCAAAGCTTGGCCAAGGACAATGTTGGCCATTGACACTGGAAAAAGAATAATGGCCCAACTGAGAGGGTGGGGAGGAAAGCTAGGCATGGGTGAAGGATTGCTGAGGAGGTCAAATCTTGTGGGTGGGTGGGTGGATGGTGCGGGATAGAGCCCTCAGATCTGAGTACAAATTTGACTTCAGACACGTACTGGCTGTGGGACCCTGGGCCAGTCAGTTAATCCTGTTGGCCTCTGCTTCTCAGCTGCAAAAAGAGTTGGAGAAAGAAATGGTTCAAACCAGTCCTGTATCTTTGCCACCTCCCAGGGCAAGGTCTGAGCCATGGGAGAGGAGACTCATGAGAGGAATATGTAGCCTCCATCTGAGGGAAATATGGGCGGGGGGGACAGAGATGTGTGGAAATGATGAGAACTTGGTAATGGAGTAATCATTCCACCTGAGTTGGTGACAGAGGAGAGCCAGGCCCCTTACTCACTTGCCCCCTGGATTTGGGGGAAACAGAGTCCAAAAGGAGCAGAGGAAGGAAGGACCCCAGGATAAAGCATGGATGAAGTCAGGCCAGTCCAGAATGGGAGACACAAGAATGCTATTCTGAAGATCCAAGGAAGAAGACAAGAGGACAGTCCAGAAGCACAGGGACCCCGTGACCTGTGGGGGCAGGGGGATGACTCCCAATCTATGAGAATCAGGAACTGAGGCTGCAAAGTTCAGCAGAAAGACTTGTTGACTTGTGCCTTAGCTCTGGTGGGAAAGAGGAAAATCAAACAGGTAGGAGGCAAGACTGCTTGACCTTGCCCCAGTGAGACATGCTAAAAGTGGGGGACAGGTTCCTCAGATTTTATTGTACCTGTTTTCTTCACTAAGGAGATTGATCTCTGGACTGGGAAGAACAGAACACATAGGGCTTCCAACCTGATGGCTAAGAGAAATAAGATGATCTAGCTGCCCTGCGAAGTTCAAGTGGCCCAGCCAGATAGACTAGCCCCAGGGACGGAAAGAACTGGGAGGCCACTCTTGAACCTGTGTCAAATATATTTTAAGAGAATGGACTGGAGAACGAAGAAATTCCCATTTTGGGGTGACGTAGGTCGAGGAAGCAGATGGGGGAGAGACTGCCAACTCCAGGTCAGTGAGATTGACTTCAATTCTTGGCAAAACTCTGGAACTCCATGAACATTCCAGTTACATTCAGTCACTTAGCATTGATTAGAGTTGATAAAGGGATGATTACTTAGATTTCCCCCAATAGCTGTGGGATACCCTCCCTATTTCACTACCTCGATCCCTGGAGAGAAGGACTCACATCAATTTCTCTCCCAGAAAACAGGGCTGATGGGGACTGATGGCACCAGCCCTTTGGGGTCCTCCTCCTTCCCTCTAGCAAGGATGCTGAGGTGACCTAGTATTGCTGGCAGCAGGGTCTCCCTCCCAGTGACAGAATCTCAGAGCTGGACTAGAAGCCAGAGGATCTACATTCAGATGCTCTTGGACCCTCTGGCATGGCTCTCCTTTCCTGACATCGGGTCCAAAGCTGCACAGAAAGACAAGGTGAAACAACGAGAGAGAGAGAGAGAGAGAGAGAGAGAGAGAGAGAGAGAGAGAGAGAGAGAGAGAAGGAGAGAAGAGAAGGAGAGGGAGAGGGAGAGAGAGTGAGATAGGAAGAGAATCGGGGTAGGTGATTCGCTCAGGGTCACACAGCAAGGAGGTCTCAAATGTCTAAATCAGAATTTGAACTCAGGTCCTCCTGGCTCCAGGGCTGGTGCACTACCCGAGTGGTGATTTTAAGCCTGGTCTCTGATTTTTCTCAAGTTGAATGGTGATGTCATCACAGCCTCCTCGGGATGTCTTGTTCTCCCTCCCCCACCTCCTGGGCCAGGGTTCAGATGTTCCTCCAAAGTTCTCAGGCATCTCCCAGACAGACCAGGTGGAATCTCTGGTCCCCCTCCCATCCCAACCCCATCCTCCTCAGGATCCAAATGGCCATTTGGGAAGTTACTGGGCCAACTTCTGATAAGCTTGAGCTCTCACCCAGATAAGACTGAGCAGGAGTGGCTTTTTAAAGGGGCCATTAGATGTGGGTGAGTTCCCCTTCAGGGTCTCCTGGGAGACGCTCACTCCCCCACCCTGCAAACAAGCCCGTGGCCAAGGGGCACCAGGAAACTCATCCTCCTGTCAACGCAAACAGCATCTAAGCCTGGACCATACTTGGCCCTCGGGGTCCAAGAGGGACCTGAGAGAGCTGAGTTGGGTGAGGAGGGAGATTAGGGAAGCCAGGTAACCTCCTGGTTTGAACAAGCCTGGCTTTGGGGGAGCTGGGGTGGAGGACTTGGCCAGGACTTTCCCTCCTCCCCCTGCCCTGTTCCTCCCACCCTGGGGAAGGTCAAGGGTTGCAGCCTGCAGGGTGGTGGGGGTTGGGTCATCTTCCCTTTGGAGCCGTGGGAAAAGCAAAACAGAGACAACATGTTGCCTGGGCTGGGGATGGGGGTGATCAGGGTGGATATAGCCTGGGTCACAGTCTCCAGCCCGATAAGGTGTCTTCAGCCAAGCCCAGACAAGAGTCTTCCAACACAAAGTACAGTAAACAAGTGGCCTTATGTAACTAAGCGTGGCCCAGGGCTCCTGCCCTCTCTCAATCTCCGGTGACACTCCAGCGGGACCCTGGGGCCTTCCTCCATCTGGGAAAAAACAGGTTTCAGGCTGGCAGAGTCTGGCTGGATCCCCACAGGTGGAAGATGCTCCACAATCAGCGAAAATTAGACTTGGAGGCAACCGAGGCTCAGATCACTGTCAGAGCTTCTAATTGCAGGGGATTATGGGCAGGCAGAAGAAATTCCACTAGCCCAAGGATTGTCTATAAGTTATCAGTAGAGGAGAGAGTCATCTTTCAGACCCATCCTTTGCGGCTTTCTAGGATATATACCACTGGGGACTTGAGATAATGGCTCTAGGGAGTCACTTGGGACCCCTACCCTGAGAATTCTGAAGGGAGAGGCAGCCCCCCCCCCACAATGGTCTTTTCCTTGGTCCCACTGGCCCCACGAACAAACCTATCTCAGATTCTCCTGCCCACCTCCAGATCTGCCTGTCTCTGTTCGTGCCCATCCTCCACCTAACCTCAATGAAGTTTTCTTTGTGTGAGTGTCTGATGGTGCCACTCTTCTCTCAACCACAGAGCTTCTCCATGGGCCCAGAACACAACTCTCTCCTCCCAGTCCCAGACTTTCCTTCCCATCTGCACTTGTCTCTTCCATCTCTCTGTCTCCACATCCTTGCTCTGGCCATCCATCCCCCTGCCTCCACCCCTCTTTGCAAAATTCTTTCCTTCCTTCAAAACCCAGCTCAAGAACGAGCTTCGAGGGAATACCTGCCCAGTGTCTCCATAATGCGGACTCTCCATCTAAACTGCCTGGCCTACCATAGGGGCCTAACATTTGCCTCTTGGGGATGTCATCAGAAGCCATGAGGCCATTCCCAACTCTCTCTCCAGCCCTCATTGCTTCAGACAACCTATCTGATACTCATCATCCTCCACTAGGTGCCTTCTTTGCCTTTCCTTGGCCCCTCGAGGGTCCCTCCAGGGTCTCACTGGTCATGGTTTACCCATCAGAGCCCCTGGATGATCTCTGGGACTTCAGTTTTTCCACCTGGCAGTTTGCTTTGCTGATGAAACCCTTGGTATTCTTTTGTAGCTTCTGCTGCTCAATAGAAGGTAAACTCCTGGAAAGCAGGGATTGTGTCCTTTGTGTCTTAGCATCTCCACGGTCCAACAAAGTGCCAGGCTGAATTCAGTGGCATTCCCCAGTGCCTGCTTGCCATGGTTCATCTTTCAGTGGCAGAAATAGGAAAGGTCTCATTACCCCATTTTACATAAAAGGAAACTGAGTCAAACATGATAGGGCCCTCACTCAGCTAGAAAGGGTTAGATGCTGGACATGGAGATCCATCCTCCTAATGCCACTGTCACTTAGCAGATAACACAAAGAGAAAAGCTGTTCCCCCCTCCCAGACTTGGGCTTGAGGGAAAGGTCCTGGCCCACCCTGCTGCTAGCAGGTGCTAGTGGGAATTCTCTGGGTAATGGCCCTGCTCTTCAGGTACCCAAGGCAGAGTGATGGGTAAAGGTCAGATAGTCCACATTTCATTTCTGATGGATTTTCTTGCTTCATTAAGCACCTACTGTGTGCCAGAGAGACTGGATACTCTCAACCCCAGGGTGGGAAGTCAGGACTGTTACTATCTGCATTTTGCAATTGGGGAAGCAAGGGCAGGCAAAAGTTAAATGACTTGCCCAGGCTCACGCAGCTATGAAGCATTAGAGGCAGAATTTTCTTTCTTTCTTTCGTCCAATTGATATTTTATTTGAGTTTTCCAATCCCAAGTCATGAAAGTTTGTCAACAATCATCCACATGCATATGCATATTTAGAAGTTACATAACTTCCTTCCCCCTCCCTTTGGTGGCGAACAGTCAGGGGAATATTGCACATTTGTGTTTAACATGTTTACAGATGAGTCATTTTTGGTATGAGGAATTAGGATGAAGGGAAAAGAAAGAAAATCCTGAGCTAGGAAAGAAAAACTGAAGAGAATATTTTCCACAGTGAATGGAGTGTTTGTTCAGATTCTGGAGGGCTTGCTTTGGTTGGGTTTGCTTGTCTCCCTCGGGCTGGGGCAGTGTGCCTTGTCCACTGCCAGTCCTCAGGGTGTCCCAGCTCTCTGGACTGCTAATCCGAGCCGCATCCCTCAAGGTTGCTCAGCTCACAGTCTGATGCGCATGTTGTTCTCTTGGCTCTGCTCCCTTAGCTCAGCATCAGCTCTAGAGGCAGAATTTGCACTCAAACCTTCCTGACCCGGCTCCATCAGACCTCCCCTGCCATGGAGACATGTTGTTGCTTGTGCATGGATGCTTCTTACTTCATCGGGAGCCTCCTTGGCAATGGGAGATGGAGTCATGAGACACTCTGTGGGCCTATTTGGGGAACTGTTCTTTGTAGTTCTCAGGATCTAATTTGTGACCCAACTTTCCAACCCACATGCAATGTCTGACGAGAACTGACCTGGAGCCCTGGCTGCTGGGTTCTTCACAGCCTTCTGCCCTTGACTCACCCAGAGGGGCCAGCTGGGCAGGCTCAGCCTTCCTGAGACCTGGAAGGTTGCCAGAGAAATGGGGCTGAGAGTTCAGAGAGCTGGGACAACCTGGCGAGACTGGCTAAGGACAATGCCATCCCCAACCAGAGGAAGAAAACCAAACCCAACCCAAACCCTGCCCAATCTGAATGAACACTACACTCATTTAAAGAAGTCCCCTTCTGTCTTTCTTTCTCAGCTCCTGGTTTTCTTTCTTTTCCCTTCATCCTCATTCCTCATACTGAAAATGACTCATCTGTAAAGATGTGAAACCATAAATGTGCATGTGCACAATTCACCAGACTGTTTGCCATGGGGGGGGGGGAGGAAATTACTTAAACTATGCATGTGGATGAATGTTGAAAAGTTTTCATAACATGTAACTGGAAAAATAAAATATCAATTAAAAAAAGAGATGGAGGTGAAAGTCAGTGACTTTTGTGGAAGGCAGAGTCCATGAGAGGACAGAGCCGAGGGACTCAGACCCCTGGGGTGCTCAGCAGGAATCTCCTCTATTCATGCCCGCTGTGCCCTTGCCCAGGGAGGTTGGGAGATATTATATACTGAGTGTTTCAAGAAGGAGCTATGGAATTTGCCTTAGATAATGATAATGGTTACGCCCTGTCTGCAGTGAGGTGGGCGCTGAAGGAATAAAGCTCACCCCTGTTTCCCAGAGGAGTTAACTGAGGTTCGGAGAAGTTAAAAGACACCCTGGTCCACCGATCATCAGTGGGATGGGAGCTGGGAGCCAATCAGAGGCTCTCACCTTTGCTCCTTCCCACCTGTGTGACCCTTCCTTTTTCCCAGCCCCCAGTTTCCCACTCCAAGGACCCTTCCAGTGTGGAGTTGGACTCTTTTGTCCCTTGGGTCCTGGCCCAATTCAAAGACCATGCCTCTAGGACCAGGACTTTAAGCCCTCAATGATTCTACTTCCTTCCTGTCTGGGACCTAGGATCAAACTGAGACTTCGGGGGAAGAAGAGATAGAACAGGCCCCAAGTCAGGATGAATCTTGGGGGAATGGCACCTAGGGTTGTTTTCCCTGGGAATGAAAAGCATCCCAAATCCCAGGGGTTAGAGGTCAACTGAGCCTGGACAGTACCCAGAAGAGCAGTCCCATAGGAGGCAGCAGCCCCCCACACCAGAAGAGTGAAGTCTGCTCCAGGAGTTCTGTCTCTCCCTCCCCCTGCCAGAGTGGTGCTGGGGCATCCTAGGACAGAGCTCCCAGGCAGATCCCATCCATCCACAGATGGGACCCACACAAGCCTTCAAGGTAATGAATGATTCATAAAGAGTGTAGGAGAAACTTTGTTCCTCAGCCCCACCCCTCACCAGAAAATCCAGAAGACCCAATGGCCTTCCAGAGCCTGAAGCAGATCCAGACAGCCCTCAAGGTCAGTGGGTCCAGTCAGCACCTCTGAGGGCTTGGACACCCAGGAAGGGGTGGATGTCCCAGTCAGTCCTTCCTCCATGGCATAGGAGTTGGGGAGGCCAGGGGTGTCAGTCTATCTGCCTGCCACAAAGGGTTGTTCAGGGGCTCTGGGCCCAGGACCTGAGCCTTGTCCCAAGCTGCCTGAGTGGTGGCCATGGGCTGTGGGACCTGGATGGCCATATGGCCATGGGGTCATAGCTCTGCCCAGGTGGGGGGACTGGGGAGCTTCCCTTGGAGATCTGCCAGAGAAATGGGGCTGAGAGATCAGAGAGCTGGGACAATCTGGGATTATCTGGGCAGTTAGCTCCATCCCCTTCCTCCCTCATCCAGGCTCCCCTGCCCCTCCCCAGAGCATCCCCAGGAGCCAGCAACCTGAGGCCAAAGGTACCTCACAGAATACACTTCAGAAGCCACTGAAGCCAGACCCACCAGCTGGCAGTGGCCCCCTCTAGTGGCTTCTCAGCTGAGCCCAGCCGCTTGGGAAGGACTCCAGAGGTGAACAGAGGACTCTGCCTTCAGAACATTCCATTAAATCTCTCTGCAATTTAGCTGAAGGCCCAGATGATCCTGACTGAAAAAAACAAGCTCTGGGGCTTCCCTCCTGAGGTCAGTCAAAGCTGTACCTGGGATCCAGGTGGCTGCCTGGGTGGTGGGGCTGGAGGGAGGTTGGGAAGCCCCCCACCCTGCCTCCTGCCCTCCAGGCATATATCCCAGCAGCCTGACTGGCACCATCCGACTTTGTAGCTTCTTGGGGAAGGCTCCTCTGTTTATGCAGGTAACAATGCAGTGTTTTTATGACTCCCCATCTCAACTATCAGTGCTGATGGATCCATATTGAGCAATGATAGGAACATGATCCTAGAGAGATGGACTGAACCCTTCCATAGTGTTCTTAGGACCATCCTCAATTAATGCAGAAGCCATTGGCCTCAAATTGAAGTCGACCAGTCCCTAGCTGAAGAGACCATTAGAGTACCTGGGTTCAAATCTGGTCTCAGACACTTAATAATTACCTAGCTGTGTGGCCTTGGGCAAGCCACTTAACCCCATTTGCCTTGCAAAAACCTTAAAAAAAAAGAGAGAGAGACCATTAAGCTCCTCTCCTGTGGCAAAGCACCTGGTGCTGATTCTATTCCAGCTGAGATCTACAAGGTATATGTGTGTGTGTGGGGGGGGGGGTCTGTTGTTATTCAAAAGCTGACTGAAATTTTCCAGGTTATATGGCAAGAGGAGGACATCCCCCAGGAGTTCAAGGATGTCTCTAGTGTTCTGCTCTAAAAAAGTAAATAGATTGTAGGGCAGCCAGGTGGTGCAGTGCATAGAGCACTGGCCCTTAAGTCAGAAGGACCTGAGTTCAAATCCAACTTCAGATACTTAAAAATTATTTTGCTGTGTGCTCTGGGGCAAGTAGCTTAAGCCCACTGTCTTATCAAAAAAAGCAAAAGATAAATAGATTATCCTGTGACAATCACTGTGGGGTTTTTCCTCTGTCATTGCTGGTAAAATCCTTGCCAAAGTCATCTTCAATAAAAGATGGTCACTTCCCTGAGAGCCAGTGTGGCTTCAGAAAGAGCGAAGGAATGACTAGAGTCCAGAGTCAAAAGGAGGTCCTCTGACTCTCCATGCAGAGGTCAGCAAAGCCAGACCTCCATGCTGTCTGCATTCATCCTTACTATAGGTCTGGTTCAGCCAGCCAGCCATCCTGCAGATTCCCATTCTTTGCTACCTCAAAAAGAACCACAGACATTTTCTTGCACTCTTAGAATTTTTTCCTCTTAGGATTAATCTCTCTTAAATCAATGCTTTTTCTAAGTCCCCCTCACCCTTCTGCTCTTTCTCTCCCATCTCAGGAGGACAGCAGTTTGAATCAGGTTTGACACTTGCTAGCTATGTGACCTTGGATCAGTCACTTAATTCTGATTACCTCACATTTAGGGCCCACTCCAGTCATCCTGATTTATATCTGGCCACTGGACCCAGGTAGCTCCAGAGGACAAAACTGGTGACTTAGCACAGCCCCCCTCCCCCAACGCAAATCCAATTCATGTCATGGCATTACCTCCTCGATATCAAGGTCTTCTTTGAGATTGAAGGACAAATATCATCCTTTCCCTTTTGAGTTAAATATATTTCTCTGCCCAATTTTTAATGTGTGTGTTTATTTTTCCTTCTTTTGATCAGTTCAGCTGAGAAGGTTCACCACTCCAACACTTCTTCGACTTTGTCTGTATTTATTGAACTATTGTGGGGACAGGGACACCCAAGAAGAAGAGAATGACTCCAAAACATCTATGAACAAAGCTCAGAGAAAAACAAAGCTTGGGCACAAACTCAATTAGAATTCCTGGGAGAGATGAAGTACCTGGTCAAATAGCAAACTTCATGCAAGTTAGACTAGATCAAAGGGAAGCCAATGACTCCATGAGTGTGCAAAAAAAAAATTATAACAAAATTAAAAGACTGATAAAATTGGAGGAAAATGTAAAATGTCCCATAGCAAAAACAATTGACCTAAAAATATATATCAAAGAGTCGGCAAATTAAGACTCATTATCTGAACACCATGACCCAAAAAAGCTAAGACATCTTAATAAAAGGAAATTGCCCACATCACTTAGAATGTGGAAATAGGAAAAAAAAAACCTCAGGTTTCTGAAAGAAACTCCCAAATGAAACCTCTCAGGATCATCTTAGCCAAAATCTAAAGCTTCCAGTGCAAAGAAAAAAGACTGCAAGCAGGAAGAAAGAATTCAAGTACCAAGGAGCCACAGTTAGGATCACCTATGATATATCAGCTACCACTATAAAGGAGAGGAGAGTTTGAAGTAAAAGCTTATAGAAGGCAAAGGCTTATAGTTAAGAATCAAAACTAAGTATAATCCTACAAAAAAAAAGACCTTTGTAATGAAATAAAGGCCTTCCAAGTGGAGGTGGAGAGCAGTTTAGAAATTCAAACACAGGTGTGAAGATTAACACAAAAAAGGTAAATGTGAATGAATGATAAAGGATTAAAGAAGAATGAACTGCTGACATTCAAACATGGGGAGATAATGCATGTGTCTCCACTGAGCCCCATCATCAGAACAGGTCAAAGGGGGGTCCAATTAGCTAAAATATGGGAGTGAGTCTTAAGAAAAGAATGATGATCTCAAGAAAAGGGGAGGGGAAGAGGAATACCCTCTAGGGGAAGCAGAGGAAAGGAAAAACTAGGGGAAATTATTTCAAATAATGGGATAGACAAGAAACATCAATATGGACAAAGTGGAGTGTTTGACTGATCAAGAGAAAGAAGGATAGATATACATAAGATGCCACATACAGGGTTGGGCACAGAAACATCTCATTCAACAGTGAAATAAGAGAAAGGGGGAAAGATGAGGGGGAATTAGGGAGAACATTGATTAAGAGAGATTAATCCTAAGAGAAAAAATTCTAAGAGTACAAGAAAATATCTGTACATGGTAGTTGGGTATCACAGTGAATAGAGCCCCAGTCCTGGATTTAGGAGGACCTATGAGTTCAAATCCAGCCTCAGACACTTGACATTTACTAAATGTGTGACTCTGGGTAAATCACTTAACTGAATACCTCAGTTAAAAAAAATCTATCTATCTATCTATCTATCTATCTATCTATCTATCTATCTATCTATCACCTACCTATCATCTATCTGGGTTTTTTTAAGGTAGCAAAGCATTCACCTGAGGAATGGATGGACAAGTTATATAACAGATGTAATTATAATACACACATATACATACAATGTACACAGCTATATGGGTCTGCATATATATCCATATAGTTGTAATTTATGTGTATGTCTTGGAAAAGTCTCTAGGATCCTATGAACCTTGTGACTCTGCTTCATCATTTCCTTCTGTCCTTCTGGGTGATTGGTGGAAACATGAACTCATTTTCCACTGAGCTCCACAATTTTGTCACTGCTCTGAGCTAGGTACATAACCCACCTTGCCTCTTATTGCCTCTTTTTATGTAGTTTCTTCCCCCATTAGACTGTAAGCTCCTTGAAGTCAGGCAAGAACTGATTGGAATTTTCATTTTTGGAGGGAGCAGCCACATTGATAAAATTAAAAATTAAATACTGGCTAATACTTATCAATGGGAGCTGGAGGAGGGGTGGGAATTGTTAAGAAAGACTCATCTTCTTGACTTCAATCTGACCTCAGACATATACCAGGTAAGTCATTACCTCATCTGCAAAATAATTCAGAGCATGAAATGACAGCCCACTCTCATTTACTTGAATCTATTGGGTACATCACGGAGAGGACCAATCTCCCCAAGAGGCTCATATTGTCCAGGATATTAGCTTTTTTTCAATAGAGGTTTAAATTCCAGGACTATTGGCCTTGGGGTTGCCAGAGAGGCCACCCTTAAGTCCATGGCCTCCTCTGAGAAATCCCCACAAACTTGTGAGAAAGTCAGATTTGAAGATGCTGCTTGCCATGAATTACCCCTCATTTAGGCAGGGGTTCAGGAAGAGGTGAAGAGGGAAAGTACCCCACATACTGGGAGAAACCCATGTTGAGGCACAGAGGATGGGGAAGATAATGTGTAATTGAACATCAAATATGAAGTCATATGCAGTCTTACAGGAAAGAGCTCCGGGCCCAACAGAGGAGGAGTGTGGGCCAACAGTGCAGATGCTGAAGACTCCAGGTGACCAGTGAACAATGATTGCTCAGCTTCTGGGTCTCCCAGAATGACACATCATCTGCTTCCATCTTTAGGTCTTGCATTTGTCCCATTTTCTGAGAGTCACACAGACTCTCCTTGTTCTATTTCCACCTGCTGCCTGCTGACATTAGACCCAGGAAGCCTGTGCCCACTCTACTGGAGACAACCAGACCCTAGAGACCTTTGGACTTCCTGAAGGGCTTGGAAGAGGGCTCAGTCAGAAGCCTGGGAGAAGGTACCCACCAATATGTGGTTGAGGATTTCATCCTCTGCCAATGATGGCAGGCCCTGCTCAAACTTGGTCCAGCTGGGCTTCCTTCTGGCATTGGGTATGTTCAGGTAGGCTCAGGGGTATTTCTGGTGCTTAGGAGAGCCCCTATCTAGCTGAGAGGTGAGCACTTGGGCTCTCTGAGCGCATAGATCTGGACCCAGCCTATTTTGGACATATACCCAAGGAACTAGGGAGTCTCAGAAGCTTAGGACAGAAGCAGTGGTGGGATTCAACCGGTTCACACTGGTTCAGCAGAACCAATACCTAATTTTCTGTTGAGTTCCATGAACCGTTGATAAAATGACTCTTGTAATCAGAGTTCTCTCTAAGATGGACACCTGGGCAGCCACCCAATGTGGAAATCACGAATTTACATTCCTGAGTCTTTTTAATGTTCATCTGAGCAATAGTATTTTCTAAGAGCCCATGGTAATGTTCATTCCATCCACAGGTGAAAACAATTGAACAGAACTATGCTTATAATATGTACTTATTCTTTTTAAAAACTCATTATACCTTTGACAAAATACTATTTTAATTCCCTCATTTTTGTTTCTTTAGTAAAGAGAAATTATGAGTGCACTGGTGTTTCCTGAACAGTGAAGTCAATAGGAAGCTGGGACACAGTGCACCACTAGAAATATAGATTTTTAAGGGTTATCTTATCACTTATTTTGGATGCCATGGGAGTACAAGAGAAAAAGAGTCCAAATGAGTGTTGGTTCTGCCTCTGTTCCACCACTGGCTGCTGGGTCACATGGCTGCTTTCGCCCCATAAGGATATGTTTGCTTACTGTGAGTAATATGACATAATCTAGTTTGGGTACCTCTTTTTTGTTCTTATTTGAGTATTAAATGCATGAAATATGAAACCGCCTTTCAGTCTATCTGTTTGTATACTAAAACGGTCATTGAGGCAGAGGACTGGAGGTTAATTTCTGTGAATCCCACCACTGGACAGAGGCTGCTTCTCCTAAAATCAAAGTACAACTGTGGCCATATAGCCATCTACACCAATGAAAACTATGGAGTGGAAGAGAGTCCTGATAAAAGTCAGCAGAAGCTCGGAAGGGGCTTCAGCAGGAGCCTCTACAGCTGATGGACACCGAGAAGGGCTTGTTTCCTCGGTAAGAGAAGGCAGAGGATGATTGAAGAAGCCCCATTCTTCCTTCTGGTTCAAGTCCCCCAAAAGACTCCAGAGGTCTCCCCTCTCCCTCCTTTCTGTGGATGGGATTGGGAAGGAGGGGCTGGGTTGTTGGCCTTTAGAGTTGGTTCTGGGATGAACACCCAGCCAAGGGTCTTCACCTCTTTTGTGTCCTGGGTCCCATTGCCTGCCAGTCTATGCATGCCTCAAAACATGATGCTTTTAATGCATAAAATAAGATTAATAGGGTTTCTAAGGAAACCAGTTCCATTGCCATAAAGTTATCAAAGTTAACCAAACCAATCCACAGGAAACCCTGGTCAGGAGCTCCCTTGTCAAGCCTTACTTCTCCTTATAGACAGTGAGGAGCACTAGACTTAAAGGCAGAAAAAGTACAAATTCTGCCTTAGACATTTCTTAGCTGGGGATCCCTGAGAAATCTTTTACCTGCTCTCAGCCTCAACTATAAAATGAGGATCACTGCAATCATTGCCATAATCTGCAGGGTTGGTGTCAGGATCCAACAAAATAATGTGTGGAATGGGCTGCATGGATGTGACAGAACTCTAGAAATGACCATTATCATGTCTACAGATGAGGAAACTGAGTCCTTGCTCACCACCTACAGAAGTAACCTTTGAAGCTTGGTCTCTGCATTCTGAATCTTTGTTCTTTTTTTTGTTCATTTGTTCATTTGTTCATTTGTTTGTTCAACATTGGGTCAGCCAGAGGAGGCCTGGAAGTGGTCCAGGATGATTGACCAGTGTCCCCAATCCATCTGGGTAAAGCCCCAGGAGCAAGTGTACTTCATTCCAGGTTTTCCTCAGGGGTCTCCTTCCTGGGGCTTATCCTGGTGGGACTCTGGGTCTCCCACCCAGAAGGGGCTGTAGGATCCCTGGGAATAGGCAAGCTCTTTTTGGTACTACTTAAGAGTCTTTTCTTCTAAGTCCATTTTCTGTCTTGCTGGATGTTCTCACCAAGTATATGATGTGCTAGCAGAAATATTGTATTGGATGTGGGCAGGAGGCTATCTCACATAGCTCCCAGTCCATTATTCTCTCAGGACTTAACCCATCTCTGAGTCAATTAATTAAGCTGATGGTCTTGGAATGTTTCTGGATCCAGCCTGGCCAGGAGCCCTTTGATGGTCTGGTCAGGGAAGGAGGTCCAGCCAGCACATTGTGAGCTGTGGGAGTTGGTGTTCTGATGGCTTACCCCTCAAGAACCTGAGTCATCCTCAAACCCTAGAAATACAGGCTCTCTCATTTCTAGTCAATGCACAGATTCCTTCCTTCAAGAAGTATTTCTTGAGTGCCCACTGGCTATGTGTGACCTTGGGAAAGGGGGAGTGGGGAGATGTACAGACAAGTAAGCTGACTGCAGAAGCTCACGGTCCACTTGGGATGGCCAGACTTACACTGTAATATGGTACCCCAAAGGAACTGTTGGTCAGCGCTATGGGAGACACATACCATTAAGGCTGGGCCTTCAAGGATGGGTCTTCCAGATGAAGCAGGAGGCAGGGGTTCCAGGCAGGAAAGCAGGGAGGGTCAGGAGGTTGGAGACAGAGTGCGTGTGGGAAAAACTGGGAAGAGAGACTGGCCTGTTAAGCAGAGGACAGCTTGGAGAGGGCCTCCTTAGGCAGTCAGGGGGTAATCTAGTTGTCTGCCATAAGAATTGTGAGAAGGAGATGAACTGAAGGTGTGGAGACTGGTGAGGAAAGAGGCCTCTGGAAAGTCCAGATCACAGAGCAGATGGATCTGGATTGGGCCCTGGGAATGCTGAAGAGATGCAGGAAAGGAAAATGCATCAGGATATGGTAGCTGAGGGAGAGGCCTGGGACTGGACGAGGAACCAGGACACTTGCAGGAGATGGGTTTTGGAGAGGATGGTAATGTCTTTGCTTTGGGTCCTTTGAAGCTGGGGAGCTAGCAGAGCATGGAGGTGGGAGCATCCAATGGTTGGGAAGGTTGGGAAATAGAACAGGATGGTAGAAAAACACTGGTTTCAAAGACAGGGGCCAGAATTCAAATCCTGTCGCATCTAATGTGGAGGAGCTGAATAACCCCAGGCAGGACCTTTAGCTTCCTTTGGCTTCTATTTTCTTTTTGTAGAATGAGTGGGTTGGAACAGAAAGTCTCTCCATTTATGATCCCAAGGACTATGCAAACTTTGAGAGACAGAGGGGGTTCAAGGCACCAGTTTGGGCATTGATGAAAAGAGGTGAGAACTGCAGGATGGAAGGCAGAGAGCCTCTGGACTGGTCTCTCTCTGCACTATGCTCTGTTAGCTCCCTGAGGACACTGGACCGGTGACAAGGCATAGCAGACATGGGGAAGATTCCTGACCAGGGGTGTCAGGACAGGAGGGTGAGCCCACCCTCTGTTGTAGGAGCTGCTGCCTCCCACCCCCTTCTTGCCAAATCAGACCTCCAATAGGTGAAGGCTGGGCAGCATGAATGACCTTGGGGAAGAGCTGGGCCTGGGTCTTATGCTAGGGACTCCTGCTGTCTTCATACTGGCTCCATAGACTGGTGGCTTCCCATGAGGTCCCCTGGTCACTGTGGATCTGCTGCCCACAACCTGGGATGGTTCAGTAGGCATGACCTCCATTGCCTCCTGTCTCATTCAAAAGGGCACTTTTCTTCCACTTTCTATTATACCACAGTGGGTAGAGTATCAGCCCTGGAGTCAGGAGGTCCTGAGTTCAAAAGTAGTCTCAGATACTGGCTATGTGACCTTGCCTAAGTTGTTTAACCCTGATTGTCCCACATCCAGGGCTACCAACAACCATCCTATTGCTATCTGGCCACTGGACCCAGATGGCTCTGGAGGAGAAAGTAAGGCTGGGGACTTAGCACAATGCCCCTCACTCAAATCCAATTCACATCCAAGTCAAGGCCTCACCTTCCTGGTTATGGTCTTTTGAAAACAAAGGACAAACATCATTACTCACAGACCTTTTCCCTGTGGTAAAGCCCACCAGGCTCTCCTTGGAGCCACTGAGACTTATCTGGTCAGAAATACAACTGCTGACATTGCCTGTGAAAAGGAAAAGTTTAAACTGGACCTTGAAGACCAAGGGTGGGGCCTCAGCCCCCATTCACCACAAGGGGGCTCGGGGGACAGCCATCCTTGTCTTCCTGCCCTTTCCCCTAAAGCCAACCTTGGGCGTCTTGGGAGGGGTTTGGGGCTGAGGAAAATCCATGTTTTACTGCAAAGTCCCACTCCTTCACTCTCTGCTGGGCCTCCCATGAGGCCAAACTGAAGGCATCTATGGAGTGGACCTCTTTGCTTGGGGGGTAGAGGGGGTTGTCACCACAGAAGGGGGCAGGAAGGAAAAGGGTCAAAGATGGCGCCAGGGACAATCAATACTCTAGCATCTCCCAGGGCTCACACACCCTCAGCACAGTTTTGGAGGGGGTGGTGGCAGGTACATTCTGTATCTGTGTTTGGGGGCTCAGCATCTCTGACTCCCCTCAATTTCACCATCCAGAGGCATGGTCAAGTAAAGGAAACCCTCAAGGTACCTGGACTGGCAGAATGGAGATGAAAGATTCTGGAGGATATTGTCATCCAAATGCAGAAAAGAAACAGCATAGAGAGAGCTGAGCCTGGAGTTAGGAAAGCCCCAAGTTCAAATCCAGACTCAGACACTTACTGACTGGGTGATATTTTCCTTATCTAGAATGGGAATAATAGCAGGACCCCCTCTCAGGACCATGGAGAAGATCCAATGGATTAAGATGCCCCATGCTCTGCCAACCTGATAACTCCACCAAGATGCTTATTATGATTGTTCTGAAAGAATGTTCACATAAAAGAGCCCAAAGACATGAAGCTTCCTCATGCACCGGGCAAGTCCTCCCTTTGAATGGTGCCAGGTGGCAATAATAATAACTGCCACCACAAGGAGAACCAGGGTGTGTAACACTTGAGGGTTTGTGAAGCGCTTTACATCTATGAACTCCTATTCTCTTTTGCAACAGCCCTGGGAAGTGGGTGTTATCATTACCCCCATTTTACAGACGGGGAGCCAAGTCAGCAGAGGAAAATGGGTCTGGAAGTTTCCCTTGCCAGTCCAAAGGTGGGAGGTGGTGCCTCTGAGCTGTTTTTCTCTGGCGAGTAGGGATTGGGATGCCCATAGACAGAGCTTCCCCACTTCTCACTTCTCCCCTTTCACCCCCCCCCCCCAGGAGAGGGCAGAGAGCACAGTCACTCACTAGAGGGTGCTCAGACCATCTTTGCCCTGAGTCTTTAGAACTCCAAATTCCAAAATGGCATCTCATCTGTTTGCATCTCCGGATGGAGGGCCCTGCCCCTTGCCCTGGTTGGTCATGGGTGCCATCCTCTGTCTTGGCATGCTCTCTTCTGGTTTCCCCAAGGGCTCTTTTCAAACCTGCACATTTCTTTCTTACCCAGGCACTGGAGAGCATCAGGGCTGGGGCTTTGCCACATGGCAGAAAGGCTTTCCAGGATTATGAGGAATGGACTTCTCCAAAGGAAATGTGTCTGTCCCTATCACAGCACCATCTAATGTGCTCAGGGACTTTCAGAGCAGCAAGGAGTTCCAGGCTTTGGGGAGAGGGAGGCTATCTCCAGGTCAGTTTTGGGTGCTTCCTCACTGAGTGCCTGGGCAGGTCCCTCGACCTCTGCCAACTATAGTTTCCTCGTCTGTAAAATGAGACCTCCCAAAATTGCTGTGAGGACAAATGACTAAACATATGCAAAGTGGTTTAAAGTATATGTGCATGCTTGCTATTATTATTATTATATCAAATAAATGACAATAATTAATGAGAGATATGCCATTTCTCACTGGCATAAAGTCTAAATGAGAATGCCTATCTTCCGTCCAGTCATCTAGCCATCTAACTATGTCTATATCCATCTATCATTTAATCATCCATCCATCCATCCATCCATCATCTCTCTGTCTTCTACTGAACCAGATCGCAGGCCTCTTCCTTATTCACTTGAATGTTTCTATCCAGTGTCATGGAGGTCCAGCAAAGTGATGAAGGTGAGGATGGATCCCAATATTGATAGGAGGTCCTCTAGAAGCTCCTGTTTGTGGCTAACTTTGGGCTAATTGCTCTGAGTCTCAGATCATGGAAGAATCTCCTAGATAAGATTCTGAAGCACATGGCAGAGCTGGACAAACCATCCACCAAGAAAACGGTAAGAGTACCCACCCAGTGCAGAATACCCACTGCCCAGATTTTGTTATATAGTTGGATGGAAGATGAATACTTATATATCTAAGACAGAAGCAATCAGTGGTCAAGGAAGTGGGCTCAGAAGGGAATAAGCTGGATTGCATTTGGAAAACTGTCTTCACTGACTCTGAAATTCTCTCCAAAATAAAATAAAACCCATTTAAAAAAACACATCAATGAATCCCCTTCCATGGCTGTGAATCATGAAACATCTCGGATAGTTGAAGAGTCAGAATTACAGACCATTGGAAGGACAACGAAGAGGCAAATGGGGTCCATGCAGGCAGAGCCATGAAAGAGATCATCCAGGGCATGTGTAACCAGAAAAGTCATGCAAAACCAATTGGTCATTCACTTGTCAGGGAGTTGACATGGGAATGACTTTTGCATTTTGGGTAGATCGGATGACCACTGGGATCCCTTCTGACTCTCAAACAGAGGCACCATAATGAAAGGAGAGAGTTGGGCTGGAATCCTTAGACAATTCCAAGCTATGTAGCCATAAGTGAGACTCCATTTCCCCATTGGTAAAGTGGGGCTGATGTATGAACATGACCATATTGCCTGTTATAACTGTCATGATAGTATATGGTGCCATCTCAGTGGGGCCCTTCCTTTCTTCCTCCAAGTCCTTTCCCTCCTTCCTGATAATGTAGCTATCATAATTCTCACAATTGGTCAGTTAATAAGCAGTTTTTAAGTACCTAATGTCAGGTTAAGTTCTGGGGATTCAAAAAGCCCTCAAAGAACTTGCAGAATATGTGAGAATTAAAAACACTTCAAGAGTCATAATTTGGGGCAATTTGACATTCATCCTCCATTTTCTTTTTTTTCTGGGGATAGAATTTATTGGAGAAAATGAAAGAATGTAGGTAAGTTAGCCTAAGGTATCAGAGTAGGCTCAGAAGTCATCAAAATTGGGTCATCATTGTGGAAGAGTGCTGCTATCTTTTACCCAGTGAAGGTATATGAGGTTCCCCTGTTGTACAGGCAATATAACAACTTCAACCACTTCATATAGGTGAAGAGAACAAATATATTCTGTCAAGGAGGGTGCCAAGGTAGTTTGAGTCTTCATCATCATTATCATCATCACTTCACCATCTTCCTGAATTCTTCCTCTCCATTCATAGACAGACATAATTTGAGGTACTAGATTAGCACAGGCAAGTAGTCACTTCACCACAGCCCTGGCAATAATGGTGATTTTGTCACTGGGGCAAGTGACAAAGACAACTGAGATGGAGCCAGCGATGTAGTCGGAGTCATTGGGGATGGACATTTCAGGCAGCCTTGAGGTCATGGAGAAGGCTCAGGGAGCAGCTGTGGGGTAGGAGTATGAGAAGAGCAGCAAGTGCATCCACAGGAAGGCCAGGAACAAAGCAACCACTCTGCTGAGAAGCCAGACCAGGGTGCCTTGCCCCACTAACATGTAGCAAAGGTAGGGGTTGAGGCTCAAAGGAGGAAAATAACCCAAAGCCAGGCACAGAAAAACCAGAAAAAGCTTCATCCTCCATTTTCAAAGAAAATGACATTAGGGAGGTGATGCCCTGACAATTATGTGAGTTGAATTTGAGTGAGGGGATGCACAAAGTCAACAGACTCTCTCTTCTGGAGTAATCAAAATCAAGTGACAGAATTCGGGGCGGCTAGGTGACTCAGTGGACAGAGCACCAGCTCTGGAGTCAGGAGGACCTGAGTTCAAATCTAGCCTCAGACCCTTAATAATTACCTAGCTATGTGGTCTTGGGTAAGCCACTTAACACCATTGCCTTGCAAAAAAAAAATCAAGTGACAGGACGAAAGTCAGGATGACTAGCAATGGTCCAGGATGCAGTAGATGATCTTGACATCCTCAATGTCCATCCAAGCTCTAAATACTCCACAGCACCTGCTTCAGCCACCTTCATGGTTATTGGAACAAATTGTTCTCATCTGTCCATTCCACCAGGGGAATCTTCACATGCCTTGGGTGGACATCCTCCTAACTCATGAGTGTGATGCAGGGGAAAGATGAAGAGAATTGTCAATGTAACAGAAAGAATTTGGGTGGAGATGTAAAGTGACTTGAAGTAGAGAATTATGATTGTAACTAAAGCAATTGTAATCTTAAAAGCTGCTTGGGGTGGAGACCTCCATCCCATTCTTAATGTATCTGTGTTTCATTGTTTAATGTAAAATTTGTAGCTGATCTCCTTAGGGCTTTACCCTCTACTTAATTCCTGGTCTAGTAAGAGAAAGGGAGTTCACTTTTTGCCTTCTGGATGAGAGGCAAGACAAAAACCTGGGTTGGGCTCAAGGCCTCTCAGTCTTCTCAGACAATGGCCCAGCCAAGGCTGCTTGGCTGTTTCTCTCTCTCTCTCTCTCTCTCTCTCTCACCCTTCCTTATGTCCTTGTAACCTTTTTAATAAATTTTTGTCTTATTTCCACCCATGCTTTCCCAAGTCTGAATCATTATTCCTCAAGTAACCATGGCCTACAGGTTTGAGGTTTGAAGGTGTGAGGAATGCAGGGTATGGAGGGGGACCCCTAGGGAATCCATTACAAAGGGTGATTGGCCCAGCCAATCACAAACCTGGGAGGATTTTCCTAATCCCATTCCAGAGATGACATATCCAAGATTAGAAGAAACTAGTCCTCAGCCACTCAAGAGTGACCTAGAGATCTTGACCTAATGCAACTGAGTTTGCACAATTAGGTAATCGAATATTATCCCACCTCTGTGACTGTGATTGGGGTTCATCAGCATATCATGCATCTTATGATGGGGGGAGGATCATATTAGGGGAATCTCATGGGATGGGATTAGGCTGTAACTCAAACTCTGAGCAACTATGAAAATCCAAGAGGGAGAGGAAAGAGTTTCTGAAGACTATATAATACCTGCTTTAATAGCCTTACCTCATGCCTCATGCCAGGTGAGGTACCCATATCCTGTAAGATTCGTGAATAAAATAGACAATTTTCTCTCACTCTAGCAGGTTTTTCTTTTATTTATAACAGAAGGGTACCCTCAATCTGGTTTAGCCTATCTGCCAAGAGGATGTCTGGGGAAGTGGCCTTTGAGCATACTGCAGTTCTTAAAGACACAAGTGAAAGTTGGGTGAGTCAGGTGAATACCAGTGGTGGGTGAGTAGCTCTGAAGAAAGCTCAGTGGATATTGGGGGAATCTCTCTGCCTAAAATCTTTCCCCCTCTAGTTCATTCTCCATTCAGGCAGCAAGGTGATTTTTCTAAAGCCCAGGTCTGACCAAGTCATCCCATCCTGAACAGCTCCAGAATTAAGATTATGGCCTCCAGACTATATAAACTATAAAATTCTGTTTCTTTTAAAGCTCTTTCATATCTGGCTCTCCTACCTGTCCAATCCTCTAGCACCTTAAAACTCTCCCCACCACATCAGGGACTCTTCTACCCAGTGACCTTGGCCTTCTGGCTGTTCCTTAAGATCCTCTTTCTCTTAACTCTGGGCATTTTCTCTAGTTATTCATCCCCCATAACTAGTTCTCTGGTTGTTCACCCCTTACTCATCTCTGCCTCTACCTTCCATGGATTCCTTCCAGTCTCATTGAAAACCCCCATCTACTCCAGAAAGCCTCCAGCTCTTACAAATTTTAGTGTCTTCCTTCTATCACTCATTTCCTGCTTGTGAGATATTAATATTAATTAGCGATTTGGAGAAATTATGAACTAATGATTTGGAGAAATTCAGTGTAAGGCTAACCCTAACCCCTTTGCTTTATGATTTTCTATTTCAGTCTCTAAAGGTCAAGCTAATCTCCTCTATCCCACCCAACCCCACCCTACAAGGAATTTTTGGTCTAGAGTCCAAAGTTGGAGCTGTATGGGAAGATGATGAGAAATCCCTCTACTCCCCTTCACCTCCCATTGTACTAACCAGAGACCATTGTCACGCTTCCAAAAGAACTTCCCCCATTTCAGCCTTTACGTCCCCCTCCCCTTCTTTCAATTCAAATATCACCTGGTTCTGACCCTTGTAACATTTCAGATGGCCTCTTGTAAAAGTGTCCTATTGCTTTCCCTCCAAAATTGCTACCCTCCCTTCCTTCTTTCCTTCCTCCTTCCCTCTCCTCCCTTTTTTCTTTCTTCTTAACTTCCTCCCATCCTCCTTCCCTTTCTTTCTTTCTTGTGTCTCCCTCCCTTCATTACTTCATTCTTTCCTCCCTCCCTCCCTTCCTCTCTCCCTTCCTTTCTTTCTTCCATGTTCCATATGTTTGCCTTAGCAAAATTTCTGGATGGCTCCGACCCATCGCAGGAGAATACCAGGCTGTTTTGAAAAGGGACAAATACAAAAGTTGTCAAATAAAAAAGTCAGTGCAGTCACTAACTTGCTGTGCATCCTGGCCATGGACTGTTCCTCTCTGTGCCTCCATTTCCCCATCCATAGGGCAGGAGGACTAGCCTCAAACTGCCCCTTGGCTTCACTTGTTCAGGCTTTCCCTGACAGTGGGGTCCTGCTGCAACTCTAGGACCGGGCCTCTGGGGGGCTCCCTCTTCCCACAAACGCCCCAAGTTCTTGTGCGGCGGGCTGGTGGATGCTAGCATGGCTCTCCTTTGGACAAGTCCACTGCTCTGGGCTCCAGAGAGTCAAGGACTTGCTTTTTTCTCTCCTGACCTGGGTGATATCATGTCTTTGATGATGTTTGAGGCACAGGACTCCAGGTTGGAAGCCGCTTCATGTGTCATTTTAGGGGAGATGTCCAAAGGGCAAAACAATCCCCATGGGAAGCAACAATTCTGCAAGTAACCAGGAGAAAGACATTAATAGAAAAGAAAGGCAATTCCAATCACCCCAAACTATTCTGCACTCACTAGAAACTGCAGGTGGGAATAGAAGATGTTCCAAAGCACAAAGGAATTCAAAAGCCAATCCCAATTGATATTTGCCCACAGCTGAGACTTCCCTTTAAAGAAAAAAGATGAATATCCAATTAAAAGTTGTTGGGCGAGGAGGGGGGGAGGCTAGGTGGCACAGTGGATAGAACACCAACCCTGGAGTCAGGAGTACCTGAGTTCAAATCCAGCCTCAGACACTTAATAATTAACTAGCTGTGTGGCCTTGGGCAAGCCACTTAACCCCATTGCCTTGAAAAAAACCTAAAAAAAAGTTGTTAGGAGCATTTGAAAAAGGAAAAACAGATCTGAACAAAATCCTTGCTTTTTAAACTTCCAGAAAACAGACATATAAGAAAGCCAAAAATATAAGCCAAGGAGAGTGACAACAAAGACACAGAAGGGAAAGACAATTTTGAGA
The DNA here is from genome assembly GCF_037893015.1 of Macrotis lagotis. Taxonomy (NCBI): domain Eukaryota; kingdom Metazoa; phylum Chordata; class Mammalia; order Peramelemorphia; family Peramelidae; genus Macrotis; species Macrotis lagotis. The sequence goes on from NC_133664.1 coordinate 668,168, forward strand.
TTTCTTTCTAAAAATATCAAAGGAGATAATGATGAAAATGGAAATCAAATGCAAGTATTGATGGAGAAAGAAACCTGAAACCTGAACAAAACCTCATAACAATATTCTACCCATGACTGGTGAATCAGTGGGTGTGAGTGAATATGTGTATGAGGGTGTGTGGAAGTGCAAGTGAGAGTGTGTATGTGCATGAGTTTATCTGGGGATGTGAGTGTGTGATTGTGTGTGGATGGATGTCTGTGCGTGTGAGAACATATGAGTGTGTATAGGGACCTGCCTGGGCTGTGGGCTGCTGTGGGCTGCTGTGGGCTATCTGACTGGAGACCCTTCCACGTTCTTTGTCACAGCTGCCCCTTAGGTCCACTGTGGCTCACATGTTACTCTCTTTTCCTTAAAATGGCAGAAGTGACTTTGTCTAATGCTTTGATAAAATCTAGAAAACCTCTTCATAACCTTGCTCTGATCTAATAATTTGTAACAATAACAAGGGCTAGAGTTAGTGCTGTACTTGGAGGCTTGGAAAGAACTTTGCAAACATTCTTTCATTTTATCCTTGCATCAAATGCCCTGCAAGGCAGACGCTCTCACTTTGAAAAATTGGGACAATGAAGATTAACTTCTCTGTCTCATCTGTAGCTGACCTTTGTATATTGCTTCCCCCATTAGGATGGAGCTTCTTGAGAGCAGGGGCCCGTGTCTTTGCCTTCCTTTGTAAGGCCACAGCTTAGTGGTGAGCAGCAAGCATTTAATAAATGCTGTTAAGTAGCCTACCTCCAATTTTGTTCTTCATGGTCTTTCCAAGATCTCTAATAGCCATCACATCTGACAGTCCTTTCTTTTAAGAATGTGGTTTGTCATGGTCTGATGATTTAAATTTAGCCAGGGCAACCAGCATCCTACTGTCACCTTTCTTATCTTAGGGACCAGTTCCCTCACACAGCCTGGAGGAGGATTGAACTGAGCAGCTTCCCCTTCTCTTAGTCATTTGTGGTCCCAAGCAGTGACTCAGCCCTCCTGGGAGTTTTCTCCCCAACAGAGCTCAGGACCCCCTTGCCTTGCTGTCTCAGGTTCACCCTGAACATTTGTCCTTCTCAGGCTCTTCTTATGGGACCATACCACCATCCACCAGCTTTCAGAAAGGGTTCAGGTGTCTCTGCAATGGTTACCCGGGGGGGGGGGGTATGCTGCTCCAGGAAGCCACAGGTCAGAAGCTTGGTTTTGCTGAGTGAGATCATGAATCTCTAACTTTTGATTAATGTACCTGACTGTCCCTGACGTCTGGGTCTTGGACCTTTGGAGAGTAGCACCATCTAGTCCAATGCCCTCATTAGGCAATTAGAAAACTGAGGCTCAGGGAGGAGAAGCTCACTGGTATGTGCTTAGGATGACCTGGATGATATAGTATATGACCCATGAACTGAAGTGATTGACATGGCATGCTCTATAACCACTTATGTGGGAGTGCCCCTTTTCTTTTAACCTTTCCATAAGTGTATCTCCTTCAAATCAGCTATGTTTGCTTCTTGGGTCTCACTGAGATCTGGGGTCCTCTCTTCAATCCTTTAGGCTGGACCAGCTCTTCCTGAGAGGAAGGAGACACATCCATCTACATTCCTGTCCTGGCACAGGACCTTCCTCCAGTTCTATAGCAGCAGAGAAAAGATCAAAGATGCCCATGGGCAGGGTGATGCCCTGTGATCAGCAGTTGGTGGGTAGGAGTCTAGGCAGCCTGAACCAGACAGAGGCTGAGGCCACCGTGCTCCTTGAGGGGCAGCTCCACCAATTCTTGACAATCAGGGCCCCTTCCCATTTGCCTTGGGACTGTTCATCAGTTTCTGTAACCACCCTTCTGCTTCCCAGGGACCCATTGCACAGCGCTACAGCACTTGTGAAGTGGTGGGCATCCCAGGCTGGCAAGGCCCCACTTAAAAGGAGCCCCAGCCTCAGTCCCCAACATGCGTGGGCAGAGTGTGAGGAAAGAGAAGGGAACTGAGGACAGAAGCCACAGGAGCAGCTGGAGCCTGGGCAGGAGCAGGTGGCAGCCTGGGGGAGGGGGTGGGGGAGCTGCCACAGCGCCAGGCAGGCTTCTACGAGGCCCTGGAGGACAGGATTGCAGATAATAATATGGTGGTGGCTGTCTCTGTCTGAATGGGCCCCTCGGGCTCGGCCCTGTCCAGGTGCTGATGTGAACAGAAGCGATTACCAGCCTCCCCCTTCACCAGCCTCCCCCTCCTCCCGCCCTCCCCTTCTCCCTCATGCTTTCTCTAGGAAGTTATTTGCTACCTCCCTCTGAGGGGGTAGAAGAGCTTTCTTCCTCCTGCAGTAGGTCCTGGGACAGCTAGACTCCTCCCCTTCCCTGCCTCGGCCTCTCTTGCAATGGTATCTGCCAGGGCTTCTGCTTTCCCAGTCAGAGACAGAGACAGAGAGACACAGAGAGCCAGAACCAGAGATGAGAGAGAAAGAGAGAGAGAGAGAGAGAGAGAGAGAGAGAGAGAGAGAGAGAGAGAGATGGAAAGACAGAGACAGAGACAAAGAGAGAGAGACAGAGAAAGATGGAGATAGAGACAGACAGACACAGGTACATAAACAAAGATGGAAAGGAAGACAGAGACAGAGAGAGACAGAGATAGAGACAGAAACAGAGGGGGAGAGAGGGGGGGAACAAAAACAAAGATGAAGAGGGAGATAGAGAAAGAGTCAGGGAGAGACAGAGACAAAGACAGAGACAGAGACACAGGGAAACAGAGACAGAGAGAGACACACACAGAGAGAGAGAGACAGAAATAGAGTCAGAGACAGAGAGGGAAAAAAGAAATCCCACACTGCTCACTCCCAAGGGAACATATGTACTATTATGTTCAGAAGAATCAAAGATTCACAGAGTGAATAGAATGTAAATTCTGTACAATCAGGATGATAAATGACACCTGCCTACCTTGTAGGGTTGTTGTGAGGATCAGATAGGACAGTAACTATAAAGAACTAAGCAAATTGCCTGGCAAATGGTCCTAAGTAAATGTCAGCTCTTATCACCACCATCATCATCATCATCATCATCATCATCATCAATATCATCCTGGCTCCTGATATTGAGGGTGTGGTCCTATTGGAGGCAAACATGGTGCAGCTGGTGCCCAAAGTCACTGAGCCCAGCTAAGGTGATAGAGACCAGAGACATGTCCTGACCAGTTGGATTTTGCTCTTCCACATCCAAGAACGAGGACCCTTTGAGAAATCCACCTCTTAGCCACAAATAGTAGTTGTCAGAGTTGTATTGTGGCTTAGTCAAGTCATGGCATCTTTCATGGTTAGGAAGGTAAATGGTCCTGGAGGGAGAGAAAATTACTCCGCTCCTGTGACTGCCTAGACGGGCCTGTATCTGAGCTACTGGGACTCCAGGACAGGGATAAGGAGAAGCATGCCCAGCCCTGCCCTGCCCTGTCACTGCTGGCCCTCAGCAGTCATTGGGTAAGCTGGGGACAGCCACATGGCCCAGGACTTGCTCTAAAAGGGCTTCCCCCCCCCCTTCCATCCACTTATCAACCACATTAGGATTCAGCAAGGACAAAAAAGTCAATTACCATCACTTTTGGGGGGAGGGAGGGACAAGTTCAAGAAACTAAGATCTGTGCTTTTTGTAGGTCTCGCTTTCAGTCACTGTAGGATAAGGAGAGCATGTTCTCAGCACTTCCATTATGAGTGCTTCCTTTCTCCAGTGGAGTAGCTAGTGGTCTCATCATACCTTCTCCTGCTTGGTGATTCTTGTACATGGCCTCCCCTAAAATCCTTCACAGCAGATCAGCCCAATACTCTAGAGACCGTCTTTGAGATCATACTGAAGGCAGCCGCCAGGCTATCCATTCTCACTCAGTCCATAAATGGCCAACCTTTGCTTCTGGACATATAGTTCCTGAAGGGTCATTTTGATGTCATCTCTTGAGTGTTAATCTGCTTTGCCTGATTGATGGCTACCAGGATTCCTGCAAGGCCAAAGTTGGAATGGTTTGGGCATCCCATAGGTTCCATCCATCTATCTAGTGCCCATTCATTACTCGGAATATTGGTTCTGGAAGGGAAGGTTTTGATTTCAGGGAGCAGTTGGGAATCAGAAAGAATCGAGGACAATTTTCTAACTTTCTCCACCCACCCCACCCACCCCCATTCACTTGTAAATCCAGAGGATTCCCCTTGGGCAATGCAAGACTGAGATAGCTGTACTGATGGGCCAACCCCCGAGACTACCTGTGCATTTGCATTTTTCATATGCTTTGTTTTGTCTCCATCTGTATGTAGGCATCAATCTCCAGTGGTTGGAGAGGACCTGGGGGATCCTCTTTAAAGCTCTGGGACTAGGGACTATCAACACAAAGTCACAAGTCACAGTGTTGATTGCGATTTGCTCTTCTGTTTGGACTCTGTGTAGGGCAAATGCTCATGTGGTAAGCACCCACTTTCTTATAGTAGGTCATGCTTAATTTTTACAATGAGTCAGTCAATCAATGGGCATTTATTAAGCACCTTCTCTGGTGCAGGCACCATGCTAGACTGAGGATAAAAAGAAAAGGAAAAACATCCAGTCCTTCTCAGGATGCTCAGTTGAATGGATAACATGTACACAGCTATGCACACACATCAGACATGGGATACACACAGCAGAAGGAAAGTGTTAACATCCACAAGGATGAACAGGAGTGCAGAGTTTGCCTTTTTTTACATGAATACTGTGAAGATTTATTTCTGAAAATAAAACTGCATGTTAACAGGACAATTGGCAAAGGTTTCCTGAAGGAAGGTACATTGAGTTGACTTGAAGAAAACTTGGGGGCAGCAAGGAAGAGGCCATGAGCTCCCAGCATAGGGGATCACAGGAGAAAATGATCAGAGGCAGAAGATGGAGGAACAGCCTGGAGATCGTTGTCCCTGATTCAAAAAGGATGCTGCAGTTAAGTGGCAAGGAAGGAAGGCCTTTGGATGCTGCACGGAGCATTTTGTATTGGATTGTGAAGGTGATAGGAGCCCCTGTGAATGGAGGAGTGACATGGTGAGATGTTTGGAGGATGTTTGGGCCAAGCAGACTTACTAACAACTACTGTGATAGGTCAGATGTGAGGTGAGGAGTCAGTGTCAGAGAAGGAAAAAAGGCATAGATGACAGAAGTTTTGAAGATAGGCAATGACAGGACTTGATGCCTGATTGGATATGGGGATGGGAGAGAGTGAAAAATCAAGGCAGACACCCAGAATTCCAGTCTGAGTGAGTAGGAGGAAACTAGTACCTCAATTGTTAGAAAAAAGTTAGGAAGAGGGAAGGGTTTTGGGAAAAAGATAGAGTTCAGTTTTAGACACATTGAGCTTAAGGTATCAATGGGTTAGACATCCTGGAGATTAGGACAGAGGTTAAGGCTGGATACATAGAACTGAATTGATGGAAGTTAAGGAGTTAACATACCAAATGACAGAATAGTGATAGAAGAGAAGTGAGTCCATGAGATAGCCCTGTGTGGGATACCTGCCATCAATGGGAGCAAACTAGATAAAGATCCAGCAAAGCTGACTGAGAAGAAGCAGATCAACAGGCAGTAGGAGGACCAGGCTAAAAATGTCATGCAATCTTGGCAGAAGAAAGCGCCTGGGGAAAAGGAAGCCACTGATACAGTCTAAGGCACCAATGAGTAGTTTCTATGGGATACCCATCAGGGAATCTTTAAGATCCCGTTGGAACAGGCAAATCTTGGTTGTAGGAGAGACAGCAGTGGGCATGATGGAATTCACTTGGAAGTCTTTAGGGGAAAGCCTAGGTGATTGCTTTGGGAGATTATTTTCTAAGCTTCAGTTGGAGTAGACTGATCATGCCAACATCTATCTAATCATAGTCACCTCCAGTTTTTTAAATTCTTTAATTCTTAACCATTGCTCCTGGTTTTGTCCTCTGGTGACAAGCAGAGCAGGGTTGATTCTCCTCACCAACTCATCTTTTCAAAAGTTTGAATATAATTCTCCTGTCACCACTGAGCTTTCCTTTTTCACTAGAGCAGAACATCTTCATTTGCTTCAAACAACTCTCATCTGAAATGAACTCAAGGCCTTTCCTCTTCCAGTGTGTTTTACTTGGGCTTTTCCTAGCTTATCAGTGTCCTTCCTGAATGAGACAATTGCTCTGACTATTCCAGAAGTCAGAAGAATTATCATCCATCTAGACCTTGATGCTCTGCCTTTCTTAAGTCTGTTGATTTAGAAATATTAGAATCTCTCTCTTTAATTTTCTCTCCTTCCCCTCTTTCTTACTCTCCTTTCCTGTCTTTTTCTCTTCCCTGTTCATCATCCTTCCCCTCATCCCTTTGTTTCTCTTTTATTTTCTCTCTAGACTTCTTCATTTAACCCAATATGGAACTGTCTACACCTTGTTTACTCTCTAGCTAATACTTTGAATAAAGTTTTTGCTTCCCATTAATTAAATAGAAGGATAATTGAAATGTTTTCTATTTCTCCCTCAGGCAACCAAGTTGAATCATCCTTGACACATAAAGACTCTGTGTGTTCTTTTCAAGCTAGCATTCCTTGGTAGAAAAATAAGAATTCTCCATTTCTGCTTTGGGAGCACCTCCCTGATTCTCCTTCTCCTGAGGGCAGGGACCACATTGTATTTTCACATCAGCATCAGTGAGGCATAAATCAGCAGATTCACACTTTTCACAGGTGTTGGTTACTGCCATGGAGCAGATGCCAAATGGAAAAAGTGGCTCCTGACTGATGGTTCCATCCCCTGAATGGTCTTGATTGGGATTTTAAGAGCTGTGAAGGTGTCTCCTGACTTTGTCTTTCTAAGATGCCATATTTTCCAGAAAGACTGAACCCAGAGCATACAGGGGACCCTGAAGTTGTCAAGTATGAAGCTCCCCAGGCTGATAATTAGTAATTTGCCTTCCAAACTGGACTCCCTACATGTCTTTGGGAATCAAAACAAACTGTGCCAGGCTGGGAAATTTGCTTGTGCTTCTGGGACCATTGTATCCTTCATACTCTAGCAGAACCCAAGGGAAAAGAATACAGTTTTTGTATCACTTTGCTCCTCCCCTTTGACAAGGGTTTTGTCATTTCCCCACCTTTCCTGTACCTTTCCCCTCCCATTACACACTCCTTCCTGGTATATGAACTCAGTTCTCTTACAATAAACCTTTTCACACAAGTTTCATGATGTTCTGAGTTTCTGTTAACAGGGAATAATATGATTAGTGCATCAAGTCATAAAATCTTAAGGGGCTTTCAGAATGAGATTGATAATTACTCAGATCATCCTTATAGAAGACTCTGGGGTCTTAGTCTAACTCCCAATTTATACTGAGGAGTTGGGCATCCAGGGAACAGTCGGTCATATCTCCCCCTCAGAATTTGGAGGATGCCCAAAGGCCAGTCAGTAGTATAATGTAGAGAGAGCACTGAACCTGGAGGGAGAAAGACCTGAGGTCAACTCTCACCTCAGATACTTCTTAGCTTTGTGATATGGGCAAATCACTTCCCCTCTGCCTCAGTTTCCACAACTGTAAATTGCAGGGCTGTTGTGAAGACTCAATGAGATGAGATTTGTAGCGTACTGAGCCAAAGTGACTGACACACCCAATAGAGGCTGAATAAATGATTCCCACTTAGAGATTCACAGCCCAGAAGGAAAGAGGGTCTGATTGTGGGTTGGTTCAGGCCTTTTGAATGCACTCTAAGATCTGGCTCAGCAACCAGCCCAAGGTTTTTTCTTCAGCATTCCCTAAGTGGACAGAAATTGGGGACCATTGCACATACTCATTAGGACTGTGCTTTGGTTGACCTTTCCCCATGATGCCATACTGAAGTTGACTTTAGTGTTGTTTGTGAGGAGACTCAAAGATCTGATATCAGAGGACCTGACTTCAAATCCTGAACCCACAAGTCCCATTTCCCATCTCCGGCCTCAGTTTTTTGACCTATAAAATTTGGTAGGGGGAATAAGAAGGTCTCTTTCTTCTTTCTGTCCCAGGTCCCCTGTATTTTACAGATGGTGAAATATTTCCTTGGAAGGACCAAAGTTTAATTTTATAGTGGTCTTGTCATAGACTGAATGTTCATAGCTGGTTTTGGATAAGACTGAGCAAAGATGTATAGCTTTTCATTTTCCTGCAATTCTCCTCCAAGACCAAGCATATCCAATGCACTGTGACTCTGCTTTGGGGTGCCCAGGTGTGGTTTGCTATGGTGCATTGTGGGGAGAGGGGGAGATCAGAGCAGCTACAGATCCACCCAATTGAATGGGGAGCTGGGAGAGGGAAGGTAACTGGAGGTCAGTAGCTGACCTGACCCAGCACCTCCTGTGATACAGATGACAGATTCTTCGAGTCAGTCACACCCCTTAATAAAATTATGTGGGGCACAAGTCCCCAGGAGTCTCTGCCAGTTCAGGAAATCTGCACCCCTGTTTGTTTGCATGCCTGTTTTCTGGGATCCATAGTTGTCCTGGGTTGGTGTGGTCAGTCCCACAGCTCCCTTTTGACTCTCCTTCAACTAGACGCATATAGTATTTGCCCCATTGCTTTCCCCTTCAGCAAGAGGTTGGACCCACACCTCCAGATGGTGTTTTTAGTTGGTCTTACGTGAGGTCTTGGCTTCTGCCATGATACTATCCACTACACCATCTTTCACACAAGGTATCTGAAAGCCCAACATTTTGGTGCATCTGATCTAACAGTTTGAATTTTGGATTCAAACCATTTCCTGTCCTCTGCAGCAGGGACAAAATCCATAAACTCAAGGAATTCATTTTAATTTATTTTACTTTGATGTGGTTTTCATTCTGGTTGCAAGATAATATATTCCCAGGAACTGGGATTTAGATGAGGATCTCTTGGAGGATGGCAAATCTGAACGGAAATGAATGGAATTGGCTTTGGGAATGAGGCTACATTATAGGAACAGATGGAGAGACTCTGCCCTTTCGCTCCTTGCTTCCCCTCCAACACATGCTTAGGTGAGCTCTGCTTTTAGAAACCTTAGTGAATGCAAATCAGCATAAAACCTGACCAGGGACCAAGCTTTCATGGAGGATTCCTCACAGTGATCATTTGAGATTGGATTTTTCAAAAAATGTACATTTCACCAAATTTCTAGATATTTCACTAAGGTTATTTATATATTGTAGTAAGGAGCAGATCTATCTGTCTGCCCTTGATCTTGACTTCCCCTCTTTTCTCCTTGGGGGGAAGGAAATCACCTGTGAAAAGGGGTCTTTCACACAGGATCTGTGCAATCAGGGTCTTCATTTGCACAGATGAGGCTCACCTTGCCCTGTCAACCACTGGACCCTTTCACTTGGTTTGATCCTCCAAGTCCCAAGGTGTTTGGAGGATACCAGACACATCTTCAGCCACTCAGTTGAGGTCATCATGTCTTTCTGGTTCCCAAAGCCATCAGGGCTTTCCCACTTATCACCATGATTGCTACCAACATCATCATCAGGTAGCATTTGCTAAGGATGAAATTGAACTGGTGCTGGGCTAAATACTGGTAATCTCTAGTGTTTATTCTAGTTTTGCCAAGTGTTTTATACTTTGGTATCATTTTGCTCTAACAGATGAGGAAACTGAGGTAGGCAGAAGATAAAAGGGCACACAGCTAAGTGTCTGTGACTAGATTTGAGCTCAGGCATTCCTGATAGCAGGTCCAACACTTGTGCACTCTGGTGGTTCCTAACTGTCTAAAGCCTGTGAAAAACCTTACTAGAGGCAGCTAGGTGGCGCAGTGGATAGAGCACCGGCCCTGGAGTCAGGAAGACCTGAGTTCAAATTTGACCTGAGACACTTAATAATTACCTGGCTGTGTGGCCTTGGGCAACCCACTTCACCCCCTTGCCTTGCAAAAAAAAAAACAAAACCCTTACTAGCCAGATCTTACTTCCAGGCTCCCCATTTACTCTATCATTTCACTTACTTCTCCTGTTTGGAAACCTGAAGTCACAGGGAATGTCTCAGGTCTTTTCTTCTAACCTCCCCTCTAGTCTTAGGTTAAATCTTTCTACTTCAATGGGCCCACTGCCTGCCAAACCTACCCTTTTTGTACTGCCTAGGGTCAGTGATGAAATGCAAGAGGGGCAGAGGACTAGAGACATCTCTGAGCTGCTCTCCTTTGCCCCATTCCTGAGGGGAGGCTCTACACAGGCACTGGGAAGCTCTCCATGTTTAGGCAGGCAAATGAAGGAAGGAGATGCTGGTCATCGTTTCTGTGTATGCTGACAAATGCTTGCCTTTAAGTATCCCAGGGACTTAGTCTCTAGAAGAAGTTGAAACTTTGCTTCTTTGGCCCCAGAAGGCAGAACCCGGGAATGGAATAGTGGGAGGAAGGGACAAGGTAGTTTTAGATTTGACATAAGGAAAGTAGATTGATCTGCCTCAAAAGATGGCAAGCCCCCCAGTCATGGATAAAGAGATAGACAGACAGACAGACAGACAGACAGACAGATAGATAGATAGATAGATAGATGAAAAGATAAAGAGATAGAGGAATAGATAGATGAATGGATAGATAGCTGAATTGATGGATGAATAGATAGATAGAAGATAGACATAGCCTCTCATTGGATTCTCACAACTACTCTTGCATTGGTGCCATTATTATGCCCATTTTATTGATGAGAAAACAGAGGGGAAGTGATTTGCTCAGTCATATACCTAGTAAATGACTGAAGCAAGATTTGAACTCTAGTATTCCTAAGTCTGAGGCCAGGCTCTAAAGCTGGATGCCTACTTGGATGTTTTGTAAAAGATATTCTCCTTTTTATGTAGAACCAAGAGAATATCTGACACATGAACAACAAGATGAGATGAGCAACTATGACGGATGCAGTTTTTCTCGGCAGTTCCGTATCAAGGAGAATCCTGAGAGAACTGTCATGGGAAATACCATCCACATCCAGAGGAAAAAGCTATGGATTGTGAATGCAGAGCAAAGCAGACTATGTTCACTTTTTAATACTTCTTTTATGATTTTTTTTTCCTTTCTCTTGGCTATTTTTCTTTCTTATTTCTAAATCTTCTTTCCCAAAGTAACTAATATAGAAATTTGTTAAACACAATTGTACATGTACAACTTTTACCAGATTGTTTGCTACCGTAGGGAGGGCAGAGGGCAGGTTGGATGGCAGAAAACTGTGGAACTCAGAAACTTGCAAATGGAGGAATGTTGAAAACTACCTTTGTGTGTAATTGGAAAAATAAAATAAAATCATAAAAAAATGAAAAAACAGATATTCTTCTTCTGTTACTGAGTTCATGGGTATATGAACTTTTCAAAAAATATTTTGATATTTGTATTTCAATATGACTGATTTTCTATAATCCCATGTGTCTTATTTAATGCATGAAAAATGTGATTCAGAGAAGGGATTCCTCAAATTCCCAGGCCATCTAAAGTACTCAAGTCACAAAAGAAGTTAAGAACCCTCCAACCTAGATGGTTATGAGGTTCCTGCCAACTCTCAAATTCTGTGTGATTCTGTGAATTTTGTCAATAAATGTTGATGAAGCACTAGCAATGGGCCAGGCACTGCAGATTCAAAGGCAATGAAATAAGTCCATTCTTTCCTCATGGAGCTCAGAATGCAACTTGAAGCACCTTTGAGAGAGTTATGATGAGACAGAGACTTTATTATAAGGACAGAATCTTTAAACATAACCCTAATATAGGAGACACATATTTGATTAGAATGAAAGATCGAATCTATTAGCATAAAGAATTACTGTCTGAAAATGTTTGTTGGGAAAACTAAAAAGCAGTCTGGCAGCAGTTGGGGTTAGACTGGCATCTCACACCATACAGCAAAATAAGGTTCAAGTGAACATATGACCTAGAGATGAAAGATCATGTCACAAATCAATTAGAGGAGCAAAGAATAAATTATATTTTAAAGATTTTATTTATTTTGAGTTTTACAATTTTCCCCTAATCTTACTCCCTCCTCCATCCCCAACAGAATGCAATCTGTCAGTCCTTACATTGTTTCCATCATATACATTGATCCAAATTTAATGTGATGAGAGAGAAATCATATCCTTAAGGAAGAAACATAAAATATAAGAGATAACAAGATCAGACAATAAAATATCAGGTTTTTTTCTAAATTGAAGGTAATAGTCCTTGATCTTTGTTCAAACTCCACAGTTGTTTCTCTGGATGCAGATGGTATTCTCCATTGCAGAGAGCCCCCAAATTGTCCCTGATTGTTGCACTGATGGAATGATCGAGTCCATCAAGGTTGATCATCTCCCCCCATGTTGCTGTTAGGGTGTACAGTGTTTTTCTGGTTCTGCTCATCTCACTCAGCATCATAAACCATATTTTAGATTGATGAATGAGGAACTGACCATACCCAAACAATGACTAAAAATAATACCTGAAGCTAAAATGGAAATTTTTGATAATATTAAATTTACAAGTTTTTGTATAAAGGGAAACAGTTAAGAGGCAAAAATCTTTAAAGTGAGTTTCTCTGATAATGGTTTCATTTTCAAGATATATAAAAATTACAATGATCATCAGTATAAAATGGTCAAAGTATATGAATAGGCAGTTCTAAGAGGGAGAAATTTAAGTTATCAACAGCAATATGAAAAAAAGTTTAAATAACTATGAATTAGAGAAATATTCATTAAAGCAACTTTGGAATTCTACTTCTCCCTGACTTGAGTGCCAAAATTGATTTTTAAGACATCTTTTTAAAATTTTTTTTTATTTTTTATTAAAGGCAATGGGGTTAAGTGACTTGCCCAAGGTCACACAGCCAGATTTAAACTCAGGTCCTCTTGAATCCAGGGCTGATGCTCTATCCTCTACACCACCTAGCTGCCCCCAAAGTTGATTTTTAAAAAATCAAAATGACAAATGTAGAGGGGCTGTAGATAAACAGACACAACTGTGAATTGACATAGTCTTTGTGGAAAGCAATTTGGAACTGTGCCCCCAAAATCACAAAACAATTTCAATCAATCATAACATTATTAGACCTATGGTCCTAAAGAGATCAATGGAAGAGGAAAAGTCATCCATATGAACAAAAATAAGGACATCAGATCTTTTGGAGGTGGAAAAGAAATGTAAACAGAGATGTCAATCAATTAGGGAATGGCTGAATAAGTTATGGCAATGAATGTGATAGAGTACTATTGTATAGACCTGGGAAGCCTTTTGTGAACTAATGGAGACTGAGGAAAGGAGAACAATTTACACAAATGACAGCAATACTGTAAAGACAAACTATCCTAGGTGCTCATATCAGTGTGATGATGAAGTAAGATGATAGTTACTGGTGTGTAGCATATACTTCCCTTCACTTCTTCCCTAATGACCTACCAAAAGTCCAGAGTCTATGATGAAGCAGAGACTCACTGAGAGGGGAAGGATGGATATTCAAAATAAGATTTCTGAATATCAGGATGGTATTATGTGTATTTGTTATAAAGTTTTGGTCTTTTCCAGTGGAAGAATGAGAAAAAATGTTTGAAAATTGAAAAAAATAAAATTTAATGATTTAAAAATGGCTTGGGGTGGCTAGGTGGCACAGTGGATAAAGTACTGGCCCTGGAGTCAGGAAGACCTGGGTTCAAATCTGATCTCAGACACTTAGCTATGTGGCCTTGGGCAAGCCACTTTACCCCATTTGCCTTGCAAAAACCTAAAAAAAATGACTTGGAAAAAATGACAAGCCCATAACTGGTGCCAGATCCAGCAAGACCATCAGAAAATCTTCATCAGATAATCCACCAAATTGAGCTCAGGTTTAAATATGATAATCTGTTCAATAGCACCCTTGCTTCTGGAAAGGGCAAGTCACTCAGGTGTTGGGGAGTTCTACACACCACCCTCGTGATTGCTCAGGACCAAGATCCCTTTCCAGGTCATCACTCTGCCATATGGTTGGGTCTCTCTCACTTTCTGCACTGTCAAATAATAGGTTTAATAAATCATCAGTCTGTTAATTGTGACCCCAATAAGAGTGAGCTCCCCACTTTCTTTTGAGATGATCCACTTCTAGATAGAACTAATTGTTAGGAAGTTCCTTTTTCATCAAATTTCAGTCTGTCCCTATGTATGGTTCCTAGTTCTGTCTCCTCCTCATCAAACCCAAAGAAATCTAAGCCTCTTCCAAGTGACAGTCCTTCAAATGCATTCCCCTTCTGCCTTCCAAGTCTCTCCTCCATTCTAAATATATACAGTTTCTTGCATCAGGTCCTGAAGGGCAGAGCCTCTGACCCTCTCTGCCCTCTAATTCCCCCCCCCCCCGACTGTGGTACCCACAACTGAACATTAATTGCCTTTTGATCTCCCAGTCTTTGACCATGGCAACATTCATGACGTGTAGCCTTTCTCATACTGACCCCAGCCATCCCCTTTGGATGAGCTGTCTGAGATTTCCGTACACACACCACTATATCACCTTTCTACCTTTGAACAGTAACATTTCCTTCTCCGATAATAACCATCTTCCATCTCTCTCATTCTTCTTCCTCATTTCACTGAAATGCCCCTCTCCCCATTCCCTGTTCTTCTATTCTGCCCTAGGTTAACTTCCCTTCAGAGTCTTGGCCTATGGTTGACCTGATCAATTCTACACTGGCCTTTACTCTTAAATACCTTGAACTTTTGCTTAGTGCAGTTCACATCCAGGGTTACCCCTCCATCACCTTTTTTCCTCCTACAACTGTGCTGTTAAGGGGAAGAAAGTCCCACTACTGGGTAGACCTTATGGCTCACTTCATGTTTATGTTACAGAATCTCTACCTGATCCTCATTGCTACACACCGATCATTTAGTCTTCACTTCATCACTCCATTTCATTCCCTTCAGTGTTTCTTCTAGAGAGATAAGCCATTTGGTTATGTTTACCTGTCTAGTGTCTGAGTTATTCCATCTGGTATGTGGTTCCCTCAGATCATCTACCCCAAGGTGCATGATAAGTCCAGTCACACAAAATTGAAGTTCATGAGATACTCCATGTGTTTATAGACTAAGTCGCAGTGCAAATTATAACAAATTCCTTGAAGCAGAGGCATTATTCAAATTTGCACCTCATATTTCCATTGGGTTGGAACCAATTACTATTTTTTATATAATTATAACTTCAAACCATATGAATTCAAATTTATACTAATTAAAACCTAGCTTTCTTTTACAATTCAGTCAGAAGTCACAATTAGATATTATAGTAGTAGAAAGACATTTTCCTTCAAACCTGAGGTAATTCTTCTAGAAACACACTACCAGTGGGCAGAATGAATCTGCTTAGATATCACATTTTGAATGATGAATGTCTGAAGCATCACAACTCACCTGTAAAGATGCAGGATCACTGATATTTAGTGACTTGGCCATGTTCCTCTTGGCTGGGCCTGCTCCTTCTGAGCATTGCTCTCTGTTGGCCTCATGATTGACAAATTTCTCTTTCCTTGTATCTTTTCAACTTCCTTGTTTCAGGGTCTGATGACTCTTTTGGCTCCTGACTGATAGGATAATTCCAGAGCTTAGGATGGTCAAACCTTCATAGCTCATGAGCCACCACATCCAGCCAAAGCCTTGGAGTAAAAGCCAGTTAGAATGGCTGGTGCTTAGGATTGTGTGTTCTTTTAACCCACTTCTTTCTGTTGTCAGGGTTAAGACCTCTGTTCTAACCCTCTCTCTGACTTGAGGTTAGAAAGTCCCCCATTTTACTCTAAACAATTCCTAAAATTGTTAGCCTGCATCCTTCTCAAATCACTTTGAGACTGTTCTATCAAACCATCAAGATTGTGGACTGATGTATCATCCCTTCTCCCAGCCCCCAAATCCTCTGAATCTGGCCTCCAAAATGAAGTTGCCCAAGCTGAAGGGCTCCACTCTGATCTTTCATCTTCCAGGCTCATCTTCCTGCTTTTCCATAGTACCATAGCTTAGAGCTAGAAGGAATCTAATTCACAGAGAGCAACATTTTCCTTTTCTATTTGAGAATATTGAGACTTGGGAATTTGAGACCATATGTGTAAGGTCACATGGGGGAAGAAATGAGCAATAGATCCAGAAATATTAGATAAGCCAGTCAGGCTTTCTTAGCTCCCTATTTCCTGACAGTCTTCCTATTGCCTTCTTCATAGTTCTCTGACCTTGGTTCCCTTATCATTTTATATTTGGGTTTTGGGTTTTCCCTGTAGTAGAGGGGAGATGGTTGGCACCCCTTAGCTTTACCTCCCTCTCCTTCCCCCCTCCCTCACAACTCTTTGGAGTTTGTGAATTAAAAAAAATATTCTTGATAAATCTATTTCATTACAATTTTTTGTAATGTGATCCTGTGTATTTTATTTTCTTTATTTAAAGCAGTGTTCTACAAAGGGACCATGACTCAGGGTACAGAATGAGACTTTTTTTTATATATAGCCAGTATGGTATTTTGCTTTACTGATTATGCTTATTTGTTACAGAGCTCTGCCCCCTCCTCCTCTGGGGGAGGGGAGTGAGAAAGAAAAATAGGTTTTTGTTCATTGAAATCTATCCAGTGGCACCTTGCTCTGGTCTTTAAGTTAGAGGGTTCCGGCCATCTTCTAGAGGACACAGGATCCCTGTGGAAAGTCAGTCCCTTGATTGAGTGCCAGACCGTGTGCTAAGTGAGTCCTGAAGACAGACTAAGGTGGTCACCAGGCAAGAAAATAAGCAAGAAAGCAGGAGATTCCCAAGCACTGGAGGGGAGATGCTGGCTCCAGGGGATGACTTATGATCTGAGGGAAGGAGAGAGAGAGAGAAAGAGAGAGCGAGAGAGAGAGAGAGAGAGAGAGAGAGAGAGAGTGTGTGTGTGTGTGTGTGTGTGTGTGTGGTGTGTGTGTGTGTGTGTGTGACAGAAAGACAGAATCCGAGAGAAGGCCTTCTTGGCTTGGGGTGGGGGCCGGGGCGGGGGCTCAGGGCTTCCCTTCCCACAGGTGCTCTGCTCGCCACCATTCTTCCCACTTCGGGGAGGCTACCCCAAGGGGCTCCCCAGGCAGGCTGCTGGGTAGCACCCTGGCCAAGGCCTTCCCCGGTCCTCACTGGGCGGCCCCTGGGGGTCCTAGGAAATCTCGGAAGCTGAGTCAGGGTCAGGATCAGGGTTGGGGGCGGGGTGGGGAGGGGCCGGTGTGGCTCTGGGGGCGGAGCCGGAGGTGCCCGGCAGGGGCCCCGCCCGCCGGCCGGCAGTCTGTCCTTCCAGGCCGGGCTGCGGAGGCGCTGTCCAGCGGCTGAAGGCGGCCCCGGCAGGCCTGCGCGGCTGGGCCCCTCCCCGCCTGCCTCCGGCCCTGCCTCCCGGCCCTGCCTCCTCCTCCTCCTCCTCCTCCTCCTCCTCCCCCACCCCCCGCTGCCATCCCCGCTGCCATCCCCGCGGCCGCCGCATCCTGAGCTCCTGGCAGAGGCCCGGCCCGAGCCCCAGCGGAGCAGCGCCAGGTAGGCAGCCCCCGAGCCCCCGGTCGACACTTGACAGGGACTGGGACGCGGTCCCCGGCCCAGGGGCAGAAGAGGGACCGGGGGTGCCCCCTCCGTTAGCGCCTCCCCTCCCCCAGCCCCTGGCAAGAGGGAGCGGACCGGGAGGTCCCCGCACCTCCCCAAACAATCCCTCCTGGCCTGGCCCGAGGAAGGGGGCTGGAGCCCCAGAGCCCAGCGGCCGCAGGGGGCCTGAGGATGCTGTGGCGCAAGCCTCCGCCTCGCCACGCCCTGGGCAGGCGCCGGGCACCCGCCCGCCCGGAGCGGCCGGGGCCCTCTCTGATGTTGGGGGGAAAGCCTGGCCTTGGAGCGGGTTATGGGGGGGTGTCCTTTTTGCCCCCCTCCCCCCATCATCCCGATTTGTGGATGAAATCTAGAGCTGATCTGGAGGCTCAGACCCTTCCCCCACCCGCTAGGGTTCATGACTCAGAGTTGGGGGAGAGGAACGAGAAGGTGGGAGAATGAATCAGCAATCCACTGGGGGAGTTTTCACGCCTCCCGTCAGCATTCCTGCTTGGCATTCTGGTGGGCCAAAGAATTCGTCCCCTTGACCCTCCCCTTGCCAGCTTCTCTGACTTCTTCCTGAGGATGATGGAGGTCCCCACACTGAGCTTGTCTTCAGCCATCAGTCTTTCCTCCTCCTGTCCAGAGTCACTGCTGTCTTCATGAGAACAGGGCCCATTTTCTTGGCAGCCTAGTTATGAGTGCCCCAAGGTTCCCCTCTCTTTTTTCTTCTTCCCATCCCTATGCTCAGGCCATTTCCACAGCCTAAGTAGAACCTTAGAAGGAACTTCTGCCCTCAGAGAGCAGCCTTGTGAATGTATTTCAGAAACCATGAGGCTGAGTTCTGACTGGGAAATCAGGGTGAGTTCTCCAGGTGGTCAGCTGTCTTTGGTCAGTGTTTGCCCAGCATGAAATTCAGAGAACCTGGGCAGGGTTCTCAGCTTGTCCCCTCATCTGGCAAACTGCTCCCTAAAGAGCCAGAACTGTGAATGGAAAAATCCCCGCTGAGCAGAGGCCATTTCTTTGAAATCTACTGTCTGATTTCCTTTGCAGTACTGCTCAGTGTGTCCTCCTTGGGCTCCCAGCCCAGCAGCAAAATAAATTGTTTGCTGTAGGAGATGAAAAAGAACAAATAGAACCAGGAAGGCAATAGGCACAATGATGGCACCGTGAGAATGGAGGATCAATTCCATGAAACAGCTCACTGTGGAATTAGGTTGACAAGTCTTCTCCTATGAGAAGAGACAGGAAGTGTCCTTTCTTCCTTAGGTTGGAGAGGTGGAGGACTAGGGGTGTGGAATGTTGCATACTCTGTCATTCTTGTCTCTTGGTTTTGCTGAAATGTTTGGTTTGTTAGGGTAGGTTCAGATCTGGAAATTACTGGCGTAAAAATGAGCAGGGAAGGGAAGGGAGGGAGGGAGAAAGAAAGAAAGAAAGAAATGAAGGAAGGATCAAATAGTACTTTGGTCTTTGGAGTGGTCCCCAAGGAAATGTGGTGTCCCACCTTTCTTCCACACATGTGAATTCTTTGAAATTCATTCCTATCTGCCAGTGCCTCTCTCCCCTGTGACCATAAGGCTGTCCCCTTGTTACCACCTACATCCCAGTCTTGTTTTCATGTTTAGATGACTGCCTTTTGCACCAGACTCAACAGTCAAAGTTCTAGATAAAAATCACCTGGCACAGATGAGGATATGGAAGGAAGTCATTGCCAGCAGCTGGCTGTTTGAGGGTCAGTAACCTGGTAGGAGCTCAGAAAAGCATCACTTCTGTTTTGAATGTCTTTAGAGGTTTGTAAATGGGAGAGAAATCAGGGTGGAGTAGATGGGGAAGGATTATTTTTACTATTAGAAGAAAGAGTTGGAGTCCTGGAGGAGTCACGACAGAGGGAGACTGACCTTGTCCTTGCTGTAGTGTGGCAAGTCAAGGAGGATGGACGCTTCAGGCCCTGCCTGCCCTTGTCCCAGCACCCCTACTTTCCTGCAGCTTCCTTCCAGGCAGATTCTGCTTCTGTTCCTACAGCTAGGTTGAATGGAGATAATTGCTGACATTGATAGAAAACCTTAAAGTTTACATAATGCTTTACTCATGTGATCTTGTTTATCCTCACACAGTCCAGGGAGGTAAGGGTATTAGGATTGTTATCCTCATTTACAAATAGATAAATTGAGGCTTAGAGAGGGTACATGACTTGACCAGAATCCCACAGTTAGTCTCTGAAGGCAGAATTTGAACATTTGTCTTTCCTGACTCTGAATCCAGATTTTAATCTACTGTGCCAAATAACTGTAGTCCATATGATCTCCCTTTGAAGACTGCTCAGAATCTTCTCTAGTCCAGGGAGTGGGCTCAGGTGACTCGATCTTCCTACCACTGCCCATACTTTTCCCCACCCCAGACCCAGATCTCAGAATCAGTGAGTCTAGAATACTGACATTTCAGTGTAGACCAGAGGTCCCACCTCTGGCTGGCATCTGGTGTCTCTCAGTCCTGTGGGTCAATTTAATAACTCCCTCAAGTTCATTCCTAGTGGTCACTAACAGGGAGTCACAGTGGATGTGGTGGGAGAGGTACCAAGACCTGTAGATAGATTATGTTCTAGGCCCACCATGTCTGAGGCTTTGATGCCCACTGAATGTCCCGTGTCATGGTTTAACCAAAGTGGTCTGGGGCCCAAAGCTTGGAGTGGGACAAGAGATCAGAAGAATGTCCCACTCCCAGGGACATGGGTTGAATGAGGAACACCATGGCCCTTCTCTAAAGAAGAGGGGAGTCAGAGTCTTAGTCCTAGTGGACTTCCCCAATCTGCCTCTATTTATTCATCTACGCAATGAAGTGGTGGCACAAGATGTCCTCTAAGGTCCCACCTCATTCTAGCAACTTGTGGTACTCACTGGCATGGAAGTTGTCTGCTGTTGCACATTTAAAGTGTTTTTCATTTTTATAAAATTCCAAGGAAGGGATCCTAATGAAGATTACTCCTTTCCAATCAGTCAGTAAGTACTTAAAAAAAATTATGTCAACATTTCCATATTAGTCATTTTGTACAAGAAGACTAGAATAAAAGAAAAAAGAAAATAAAAAATAGCATTCTTCAGTCTGTATTCAATCAATATCAGTTCTTTCTCTGAAAGTGGTTAGTATGCTTCATTATGAGTCTTTGGGGATTTTCTTGGGTCATATGTTGTAGAGAAGAGCTAAGTCATTCACTGTTCTTCATCAAACAATATTGCTAATACTAAGTACAATGTTCTGTCTGTTCACTTCATTATGCATCAGTTCATGTAAGTCTTTTCAGATTTTTCATATACCATAGCTTGTTTAGTCATTCACCAATTGATGGGCATCCCTTTGATTTCCAATTCTTTGCCACCACAAAAAGAGCTGCTATAAATATTTTTGTACAAATAGATTTTTTCCCACTTTTTATTGATTTCTTTGGAATATAGTATCTGGATCAAATCATATATACAGTTTTATAGCCCTTTGGGGACAATTCCAAATTACTCTCCAGAACGGTTGGATCAGTTCACCAATCAGTTCACCAATGGTTGGATCAACTCCACCAATAATGCATTAGTGTTCCAGTTATCCCACATTTCCTCCAACATCCAACATTTTCTTTTATTTTTTTGTCATATTAACCACTCTGGTACTTCAATGTTGTTTTAATTTGTATTTCTTTGATCAACAGTGATTTAGAACATTTTTATGTGACTATAGACAGCTTTGATTTCTTTGTCTGAAAACTATCCTTTGACTGTTTCTCAAAGGGGAATGACATGCTTTTTGTTTTTGTAAACTTAACTCAGTTCTCTATATATTTGAGAATACTTTCATAAGAACTGCTTGTTGCAAATTTTTCTCAGTGTTCTTTCTTTATAATTTTAGTGACATTGGTTTTATTTGTGTAAAAACTTTTTAAATTTTATATGATTAAAAGTATCTATTTTAGATTTTGTAATGCTACCTCAATCTTCTGTGATTCTACATTCTTCCATTTTTTTATAAATCTGACAGATCATTCCATTCTCTCTCTCTCTCTCTCTCTCTCTCTCTCTCTCTCTCTCTCTCATGTTTTTTGTTGTTGTTGTCTTTTTTTTTTTTTTGTGAGGCAGTGGGGTTAAGGGACTTTGCCCAAGGCCACACAGCTAGGTAATTATTAAGTATCTGAGACCAGATTTGAACTCAGGTACTCCTGACTCCAGGGCCAGTGCTCCATCCACTGTACTACCTAGACACCCCCATTCCATGCTCTCTTAATTTAATTTTGGTATCACTCTTTATGTGTAAATGATGTTTCCATCTTGACCTTTTCTTGGTTTACAATGTGAGATGTTGGTCTATATAGAGATTTACAGAATCTGCCATACTGTTTTCCAGTTTTCCCAGCAATTTTTGCCAAATAATGAATTTTTGCTCCAAAAATCAGGATCCAGGGCACCGGCCGTGGAGTGAGGAGAGTCTGAGTTCAAATCCAGCCTCAGACACTTAATACTTACTTAGCTGTGTGATCTTGGGCAAGTCACTTAACTCCAATGCTTTGCAAAAGCCAAAAAAGAATAAAAAAGGTTTGAATCTTTGGATTTATCATATACTAGATTACTGTGGTCATTTACTATAATGTAATTTGTACCTAATCTTTTCCACTGATCCACCACTCTATTTCTTAACCATTATCAAATTGCTTTGATAATTACTACTTCACAATACAGTTTGAGACCTGGAATGGTTAGACTATATTCTTTCACTTTTTTTCATTTATTTCCTTGGTATCCTTGAGCTTTTGCTCTCCCAGATGAATTTGGTGGGTTTTTGACTCTATAAATAATTTTTGATAGCTTGATTGGAATGGCACTTTAGGTTTAGATTAGGTTTAGGTTTAGATGACTTTAGGTAGAATCATCATTTTATTAAATTGACTTGGCATACCCATGAGCAATTAATTTTTTTCTAGTTGTTTAGATCTGAGCTTATTTATATGAAAAATGTTTCATAATCCTGTTCTTATGGTTTCTTTGTCTTGGCAGGTAAACTCCAAAGTATTTTATATTGTCTCTAGTTCTTTCAGATGGAAATTCTCTTTATATCTCTTGCTGCTGAGCTTTGTGGGTTGTATATATTAATGGTGATGATTTATATGGGTTCATTTTATATCCTGAAACTTTGCTAAAATTATAATTTCAATCAATTTTAATTGATTCTCTAGGATTATCTAAGTGAATCTTATCATCTGCAAAGAGTGAGACTTTTGTATCTTCATTGACTATTCTAATTTCTTCAATTTTGTTTTCTTCTCTTATTGTTAAAACTAACATTTCTAATACAATATTGAATATCAGTGGTGATAATAGGCAGCCTTGTTTCACCTCTGATCTTATCCTTTACAGATAATGTTTGCAGATGGTTTTATCTAGATACTACTTAACATTTTAAAGGAACTTCAATTTATTCCTAAAAGTGTTTTAATAGGAATGGGTTCTGTATTTTGTCAAAAGCTTTTTCTGTATCTCTTGAGATAATCATATAATTTCTATTGGGTTTGTTACTGATATGATCAGTTTTACTGACAGTTTTCCTAATATTGACCCAGGCCTGCATTCCTGGGATAAAGGCTATCTTAGCAGCTATTTTCAATGCCAGTACCTGTCTCAAAGAAAGACTGGAAAATCTTGTTGTAAGGGCAAAGATTCACATCCATATTAGTTCTGTAACATTCATTGTCTAAGTCCACTCGTCTCTCTTTGCTTTATTTTATTTATAATAAAATAGGTCTCATGGTGGATAGAGCACTGGCCCTGGAGTCAGGAGTACCTGAGTTCAAATCCAGCCTCAGACACTTAATAATTACCTAGCTGTGAGGCCTTGGGCAAGCCACTTAACCCCATTTGCCTTGCAAAAACCTAAAAAAAAAAAAATAAACAAATAAATAAATATAATAAAATAGGTCTTCAGGAGAAACATATGGACATCGGATCTGCCACAGTATTTCCTTTTTCCAGTCCATTGGCAAGTACTTACTAAAGTAATCACTCGATGATGACTCTTCCTAAAAATTGTATTCTTTGAGAATCTTGCTTGCTTTCCCCTACCCTTGATGGGGATTTTTCTTGAACTGACTCATTAGCATAGAGACTTAGGATCTACCTTAAAGTCAAGCTTTATAATCTACCTTTTAACATTTTAGTTTTTCTAATCCTGTGAAATGTTGTATTATTCATTTTTTAATTGAATTTTTATTTTATTTTCATTTTTGATTCTCTCCTTGCCACCTCCTCTTGCCCTTCCCACCCCACATTGAGAAGGTAAGAAAAAGAAGGCCTGTTACAAATATAAATGCACAAGCAAAACAAATGCACTCACTAGTCATGTGCCAAAAAAGAAAGAAAAAAACCACACACTTCAGTCTGTACTCTAACTCCATCTGATCTCTATCTGGAGGTGGGTGGGTAAGCTTGCCTCATTCTTTGGAATTGTGGTGTGTCATTGTGTTGATTAAAGTTGCTAAGTCTTTCAAAGTTCATTATCTTTACACTATTGTTGTTATCTGTTCAGTAGTTTATGGTTTTGTAGAGGAGCTAAACATGTAATAAATTAACTATAGTCATAGCATATCCTAGATTTTTATAACTAAAGGAGATGGCCTTTCCAGTACTTTTCATTTTCTTTTTTTGTCAAGTTTTTTTTATGGGTTTGAGGTAGGACCTCAGAACTGTTTTAATTTGAATTCTCTCAATATTAGCTATTTATTGCATTTTTATATTGCTATTAATAGCTGGATTTCTTAGTCTGAAACTGCTTATTTAGAACTTTAGACAATTTAATTAGTGGAAAAATGGATTTTATTCTTACAAATTTGACTTAGTTTCCTATATAGCTCAGAAATGAGACCTTTAGCAGATAAACTTGCTACAAAGATTTTACTCCAACATCTATTTCTCTTCTAATTTTAGCTGATTCTGCTTGTGCTAAAACTTCTTATTTTATGTAGTGAAAATTGCCTATTTTGCTTTGTATGAAATGCTTTCTCTCTTGTTTGATCATAAACTTTTTCCTCTATCCATCCTCTGACAAGTCATTGCTTATATGCTCTCGAATTTGCTTATGATATTACTCCCTATTTCTAAATCATGTACTCATTTGGAGCTTACCTTAGTGTGAGATATTGGTTTATATTATGTTTCTGCTATACCATTTTCTAGATTTCTTAATAGTTGTCAAATAGTAATGAACCATAGGTTACTGAATTTATTGTTTTCTGTTTACTGTGTATCTAAACTATTCCACTGATCAACATCCTTATTTCTTACCTAGTGCCAAATTATGTTTGATGATTGTGACTTTTTAGTAAAGATTGAGCCCTGGCCCTATCCTCTTTCCCATTTTTCATAGGTTCCTTTGATATGCTTTATTTTTTGTTCACTAAGATGAAATTTGAAATTTTTTGGGGGGGAGCTCTATAAAATAATCCTTTGGTAATTTGATTGGTATGGCACTGAATACACAAATTAATTTAGGTAGTTATATTGGCTTGGCCTACCCATGAGAAATTAACATTCCTTCAGTTATTTAGATCTGGGTTTTTTGTATAAATCATATTTTATAATTGAATTCATATAGTTCCTCTTTGTGTCTTGAGGTAAACTCCCAAATATTGCATATATTCTCTGTACTTTTTTCCCAGTGATTAAAATGGTTTTTATTTATTTATTTATTTGTTTGTTTATTTAGTTAGTTAGTTTTTGCAAGGCAGTGGGGTTAAGTGACTTGCCCAAGGCCACACAGTTAGGTAATTATTAAGTGTCTGAGGTCCTCCTGACTCCAGGGCCAGTGCTCTATCCACTGTGCCACCTAGCTGCCCCTTCAAATGGTTTTTATTAAGATATCTTAACAAAATGGCACATCTCTGTCATGGTGGGAGAGAGGGGTGGGGAAATCCCCAAATACAAGCTCCTTTATGCGCTTGGAAAGGCTCTGTTCCTGCCCCTTCTTGCCAACCATAGGCTGGGTCACAAATCTAATTGATTATTTGGTTCCTCTACATTCCCCCCCCATTATGCTAATGAGCAAGAACAGCTAGCTCTCCTTGAGCATGTGCAAAGGAGAAGGTCAAGACTCTAGGTTAAGGGAAAACCAGGTGGGACAATCTCTTCAGTTTTTGATCAGATTGAGGTCACCTGCCCATGAGGCAGCAACAGGGGCAGAGCCCAGTCTTTGTAATGTCAACTTCCAATCCTCCCTTCACGTTCTTGTGGAACCCAAACACCCACATATTCCTCACAATTTCCCCCTTTTCTTTTATAGTATGAATTTGGGGTTCCACGCCTTATTGGTGATTTCTTGCTTGAATCACAATCCTTATTACTGACATAACTATTGACTTTTTCTTCTATCAATATTTTTACTTCCTCATTATCAGCGACATGAATCCATCCTATTTTCCAGGTTTATGCGGGAGCACATGGCACCTTTCTGATATCTTTTTCTATTTGCCTATTGACATCTATCTTGATAGATTCAATTGACCACAAACTCCTCCTTCTCTAATCAATAGATATGCTTGCATGGCTTAGCCAGACAGCAAGTCCAAAGCCCTAGCTGTTTGACTGGTAATTCTCTCCACTACAGCTTAGAATCTAATCAGGATATAAATTGGGGTTCCATAGCCCCAATTCCTATCGTGTGCCCAGGTAGTAGGCCCTTAAGTTTAGATAACAACTCCCTGACCAACCCTTTGGACAAATGTGTGTAGGCAACAGTCCCACAAATCCAATAATGTCCCTTTAGTGCTGGTTTGTCTTCTAGGAATATAGTTTCCAACAAATGGATAATACTTCCAAGGTCCTCCTAGATAAACCATATAATCATCATGATAATAGGTACATTCCCAAAATCACTATACCTCCTTACACTGGCAAGTTTTTATACCAATGCCTTTAGATAGGTCTTCCTGGCTCCAAAATTGATCAAAATAAATCCCTGATTTTGTGCCATTGGGCCAACCCCAAGAATAACTAATATGTCTGGTGTTGTTCCTTGAATTATTTTTCTTGCAAATGACCATTTCTGCACTTTCCTTGCAAGTCCATTATTAACTCATAATCACAGTTTACCTTAAAAAGTCCCCCATTTTATGCATTTTTCTTTCTTCCTTCCTTCCTTCCTTCCTTCCTTCCTTCCTTCCTTCCTTCCTTCCTTTCTTTTTTTCTTTCTTTCTTTCTTTCTTTCTTTCTTTCTTTCTTTCTTTTTCTTTCTTTCTTTCTTTCCTTCCTTCCTTCCTTCCTTCTTTCTTTCCTTCTTTCTTCCTTCCTTCCTTCCTTCCTTCCTTTCTTTCTTTCTTTTTTCTTTCTTTCTTTCTTTCTTTCTTTCTTTCTTTCTTTCTTTCTTTCTTTCTTTCTTTCTTTCTTTCTTTCTGCAAGGCAGTGGGATTAAGTGGCTTGCCCAAGGACACACAGCTAGGTAATAATTATGTTTCTGAGGCAGGATTTGAACCTAGGTCTGAACTCCAGGACTGGTGCTCTATCCACTGCGCCACCTAGCTGCCCCGATTTTGTGCATTTTTCCAAGGGATCCAGGTACCATCATTAGATCTCACATGGGTCTCAGTCCACCTATCTCCTCAAGTTGTCTGTCCTTTTTTTTTTTTAAGTTGAACTCTTTCTTTCTGGGTTCTATTGGGAACATGTAGAAATGCTGATGATTTATTTGTAATTTACTACAGTTGTTAATTGCTTCAATTAGTTATAGTTAATTATCTACATTTTTCTAAGCAAACCATCATATAGACTCCAAAATTTATTAATTTTGTTTTTTCTTTTTCTTTCAATTTAGTTTTCTTGTCTTATTGCTATAGCTAACACTTCTAAATCAATACTGAATCATCATGGTGAAAATGGACACCCTTGTTTTAATTCCCAATCTTCTGAAAAGGCATAGAGATAATGTTAGCTCTTGCATTTAGGTAGATATTACTTACCTGCTCTCTTTTAACAGGAATACATATTACAGTTTCTTCAAAGTTTTTGCAAGGGAGTTAAGTGGCTTGTCCAAGGCCACACGGCTAGGTAATTATTAAGTGTCTGAGGCCAGATTTGAACTCAGGTACTCCTGACTCCAAGGCCAGTGCTCTATTCACTGTACCACCTAGCCGCCCCTAAAGGATCATTTATTGATAGTTATTTTATTGCAATGAGAATGGAATGAGATATATGTAATATATCAGCTTTTCTACCTCTGATAGTGAGGATTTTTTTAATGCCTTAATGCATAGTGAATTTTTGTGAAGGTATCATGCACAGCTGAGAAATATGTATACTCCTTTCTACTCCCATTCAATCTAATCTTTCTAAAATTCTTTTCTTTTCCTTCTTTTATTTTGGCTAGATTTATCAAGGTCCGAGAAGGGGTAAATTGAAGTTCTCACTATTTCACCTTTATTGTCCATTTTCTCCTGTAATTCAGTTAACTTTTTCTTTAAGAATTATGTTGTTGGGGAAGCTAGGTGGCGCAGTGGGTAGAGCACTGGCCTTGGAGTCGAGAGGGCCTGAGTTCAAATCTAGCCTCAGACACTTAATAATTACCTAGCCATGTGATCTCGGGCAAGTCATTTAACCCCATTGCCTTGAAAAAAAGCAAAAAAAGAAAACAGAATTATGTTGCTAGGCCATTTGGTACATAATATTAATACTCATTCATCATCTATGGTACCTCTTTGTTTTAGATCATTACCTTCCTGTTTTTTCCCTGTAGATCAAGTATCATATATTCTTCTCTACCCATTTATTTTAACTCTGTGGATATCTTTCAAGTGTGTTTCTTCTTCTTTTTTGGGTTAAGTGGCTTGCCCAAGGCCACACAGCTAGGTAATTATTAAATGTCTGAGACCAGATTTGAACCCAGGTACTCCTGACTCCAGGACTGGTGCTCTATCCACTATGCCACCTAGCTGCAGTGTATTGTATTCTGACTTCGAGACCATTCTGCTATATTCTTCTACATCAGTCAGTTCATTCTATTCACATTCACAGTTATGATTGCCAGCAGCATTTCCCTCTATCCTATTCTCTTTTTTATGTGTTGCTTTGTAAATTTTTTTGCATTTGATTTTTTCCAATTGCATTTAAAAATAGTTTCTCTCCGTCCTATTCTCTTACATTTTCTTTCTTTTCCTCCCCCCCCCAATGTTAATCATAATGGAGGAAAAAGCAAGAAAAATTCTAAAAGTGAAAAAATAAGCTTCAATTTCAAATCAGAGGTCAGCAGTGCTCTCTCTGGAGATGGATAGCCTTCTTCATCAAGAATCCTTTGGGAAAAAAAAGAATCCTTTGGAATTATCATGAATAATTGTATTGATCAGAGGAGTTGCCTTTCACAGTTGATGATCATTATTGTTTTTACTGTGTACAATGTTCTCCTGGTTCTGCTCACTTCACTTTACATCATTCCATGAAAGTCTCAAATTTTTCTGAAACTATCCCCCTTCTTATAATACAGTAATATTCTGTCACAATCATTTACCACAACTTTTAAGTCAATTACCAATTAATGGTTATCTCCTTAATTTCCAATTCTTTGTCACCACAAAAAGAGCTGCTCTAAATATTTTTGTATGTTTAGTTCCTTTTCCTTTTCCTTTGATCACTTTGGGATATAGACCAAAGGGAATGCACAGTTTAATAGCCCTTTGGTCATAGTTCCAAATCGCTCTTCAGATGGTTGGATTGGTTAACAACTCTACCAACAGTGCATTAGTATCTCTGTTTTTCCATACACCTTCTGGCATTTGTCATTTCCTTTTTTGTCATGTTATCCAATTCAATAGATGTGAGGTGGTACCTCAGAATTGTTTTAATTTGCATTTCTTTTAGAACATTTTTATATACCTATTGTGTTAGCTTTGATTTCTTCTTCTGAAAACTACTTCAATTGAAGAATGGCTCTTATTTTGTAAACAGCTTTTTCCTCTATATTTTATTACATTATTTTTTCTTATTGACATTTTATTTTTCCAATTACATATTATGAAAGTTTTTCAACATTCATTCATATGCATATTTTAAGTTACACTATTTGCTTTCACTGTTCCTTCTCGCCCCCCTCCCCTCAGCAATGAACAGTCTAGTGAACAATGTAGATGAACATTTATGTTTAACATGTTTACATATTAGTCATTTTCTTTATGAGGAATTAGAATTAAAGGAAAAGAAAGAAAACCATGGAAAAGGAAGGAAAAACATAAGAGAAATTTTTAAAAAGTGAACATAGTGTTCATTTAGATTCTGTAGGGTGTTTTGGTTTGTTTTATTTTTCTTCATCTGGATATTTGATGGCATTATCCATAACCAGTCTCTCAGAGTTGTCCTAGCTCTCTGAACTGCTGAGAGGAGCAGCATCCTTAAGGTTGATCAACTCACTATGTTTTGTGTTTTGTAACTGTGTTGATATATGTGATGATTTCTTGGTTTTGCTCCCTTCACTCAGCATCAGTTCTTGTAATTCTTTCCATGCTTCTCTATTTGTGGTTTCTTATAAACAAAAGTATTCCACAGCATTCATATACCACAACTTGCTCAGTCATTTTCCAATTGATGGGCATCCTCTCAATTTCCAATTCTTTGCTACTACAAAAAGAGCTGCTGTGAATATTTGGGAATATTTTTCCATTTTTTATAATTTCTTTGGGATCTAAAGTCTAGTATTGGTATTTCTGGGTGAAAGAATATGCTCAGTTTTATTGCTCTTTTGACATAATTGCATATCCTATATATTTTAGAAATGAGATTTTTATCAGAGAAACTTGCTGTTAAATTCACCCCCTTCAGTTTCCTACTATTTTTCCCAAGTTCATCTCCATGTATTTATTGAAAACCTTTTAAATTTTATATAATAAATATTATCTATTTTATGTCCCATGATTCCCTGTTTCTTGCTCAATCATTAAAATCCTCCCTTATCTGACAAGTAATCTTTTTTTCCATGCTATCTTAATTTGCTTGTGACATCATGGTTTATGTCTAAATGCTACGCCTATTTCAACTTTGTATTGGAATGTGGTTTGAGATGTTAATCTATGCCTAGTTTCTGCCAAACTGCTTTCCAATTTTCCCAGTTTTATTTTTTTGCCTCTAAAGCTTGAATCTTTTGGTGTATTAAACATTGTGATTTGTTTTTTGTATTTTATATACCTAATCTCTTCCACTCATCTACCATACTGCACCAGATTGTTATCATGATTATTGATTTGTAATATGACTTGAAATCTGATACTGCTAAGACAACTTTCTTTGACATTTTTTCAGTTTCCTTAATTTTCTTGACCTTTTGTTCTCCCAGATAAGTTTAGTTATTCTTTTTTTAGCTTAAAAATAGTTGTTGGTAGTTATATTGATGTGGCAGTGAATAAATAATTTATGTAGAATTATTATTTTTATTATATTGGCTTGGCCCAGCCATGAGCAATAATTACTGTTTCTTCTTTGTTTACATCTGTCTTTATTTGGTGAAAAGTGTTTTGTAACTGTGTTGATATTACCCTTGGGTTTGTGTTGGCAGGCAGATTCCTAAGTATCTTATGTTGTCTGCAGTTCTTTTAATTGGGAATTTAATTTTCTAGCTCTTCCTACTGGGTATTATTGGTAATATATAGAAATGCTGATGATTTGTGTGGGTTTATTTGATATCTTGCTACTTTGCTAAAGTTGTTCATCTCTAGAGTTCTTTAACAGTACTATTGTATCATTGGTGATCATTTGTTGCCCTTTCTTATTCCTTCAATTTATTTTCCTTATTGTTTTAATGAACATTTCTGGTACAATAATGAATAACATGGTTCTCTTTTAGTTCATCTGTGATTTTTTTTTTGGCTTTTGCAGGGCAGTGCAGTTAAGTGACTTGCCCAAGGTCACACAGCTAGGTAATTATTAAGTGTTTGAGATCACATTTGAACTCAGGTCCTCCTGACTCCAAGGCTGGTGCTCTATCCACTGCACCACCTAGCTGCCCCCTATCTGTGATATTATTAGGAAAGTTTCTAGCTTTTTCCCATTCCAGCTAATGCTTGCTCTTAGTTTTAGATAGATACTACTTATCATTTTAAGAAAAAATCCTTTGATTCCTAGGTTTTCTAATGTTTTAAATAGGTATGGGAGCTGAATTTTGTAAAAAAAAAGTCTACCTCCATTAATATAATCTTAGTATTATTATTTTGGTTATTGATATAGTCAGTTAGTTAGGCTTTCCTAATGCTGAAATAATCCTGTTTTCCCAATATAAATTCTACCTGATCATAGTATGTAATCTTCATGATTTATTGCTGTATTCTCCTTATTAGTATATTATTTTAAAAAATTGAATTAATATTCATTTGGTAAATTGATCTATAGTTCCTTTCCTTTTTTTTGCCCTCCCTGGTTTAGCTGTCAAAAATATAGAAAGGATTTTACTAGACCTTCTTCTTTACCTAAGTTTTTCAAATAGTTTATTTGTTATTGGATTTAATTGTTCTTTAAATTTTTGGTAGAATTCCACTCATAAATCTATCTGATCTTATTTTTTTTCTTTAGGAGTCTATTCTTAGTTCAATTTCTTTTTCTGAGACAGGATTATTTAAGTATTCTATTTCTTATTTTTGTTTTTTTGGACACTTTATGCTTTTGTGAGTATTCATTCATTTCATTTACATTGTCAGTTTTATTGGGATATAACTTGGTAAAATAACTCCTAAAATTGTTTTAATTTCATTTTCTTTGGTTATACATTCATACTTTTCATTTCTCGCTACTGGTAATTTGGTTTTCTTTTTTAAAAAATCAGATTGGGTGGCTAGGTGGCATAGTGGATAAAGCCTTGGAGTCAGGAGTACCTGGGTTCAAATCCGGTCTCAGACACTTACTTAATAATTACCTAGCTGTGTGGCCTTGGGCAAGCTACTTAACCCCATTTGCCTTGCAAAAAAAAAAAACCTTAAAAAAATCAGATTAACCAATGGCTTATCTATTTTATTGTTGCTTTCCCCCTATAAAACTAGTTTTATTTATAATTTCAAAGGATTTTTTTACTTTCAATTTTATTAATTTCTCCTTTGAGTTTCAGAATTCTATTTTAGTGTATAATTGGAAATTTAAAATTTGTTCTGTTTCTAGTTTTTTTTAGTTGTATGTCCAATTCATCAATCTCTTTCTCTCTTTTATTGATATATGTTCATATCTTAAAAGTATTCTATTTCATCTTCCTCTCTAGGATTATTCTTGGTAGGTTATTCTTGGTTGTAATCCTACCTTCTTCATCTCTTTTTCTTTATTTTTCTTTTGACTGGGAGATTTGGATTTTGTCTATAATATTTATAGAAATTTAAATTTTGGAACTTCAAAAAATTATCTATATATTATTGTTATTTTGGGGGATTTGCAAGGCAATGGAGTTAAGTGATTTGCCCAAGGTCACACAGCTAAGTGAGCATTAAGTAACTGAAACTGGATTTGAACTCAGGTCCTCCTGACTTCAGGGCTGATGCTTTATCCACTGAGTCACCTAGTTGCCCCTATGCATTCTTTTAATTTCTCCTTTACCCTCTAGTCCTAAAATATCTAGGCAGTGTTCTTTTATCAGTTCTTGAAATATAATATCTAGGTATTTTTTTTTGCTTGTGGCTTTCAGGTAATCCAGTGATTTCTTAAATTATCTCTCCTTGATGTGTTTTCCAAGATGGTTGTTTTCTTGATTAGATAATTCACATTTTTCCATTTTTTCCAGTCTTTTGAGTGCTTTATTATTTCTCCATGTGACATAGTCATTAGTTGTCATTTGTTCAATTCTTATTTTATTTTTTAAAATCTTGATAGTATTTTATTTTTTCCAATTACATGTAGAGATGGTTTTCAAATTCATTTTTTTTTTAGTTTTTACAAGGCAGTGGGGTTAAGTGATATGCCCCAAGTTACACAGCTAGGTAATTATTATGTGTCCATGACCAGATTTGAACTCATGTCCTCCTGACTCCATAGCTGGTGCTCTATCCACAGTGCCACTTACCTGCCCCCTCAAATTCATTTTTTTTTAGGTTTTTACAAGGCAAATGGGGTTAAGTGGCTTGCCCAAGGCCACACAGTTAGGTCATTATTAAGTGTCTGAGGCTGGATTTGAACCCAGGTACTCCTGACTCCAGGGCTGGTGCTTTATCCACTATGCCACCTAGCTGCTCCTCTCAAATTCATTTTTGCAAAATTTCCTTCCTTGTTCCCTTCCCTCACCCATCCCCAATATAGCAAGCAATCTGATATTAGCACAATGATGTTGAACAAATTTCTACATAGTCATTTTGTAAAAGAAGAATCAGGACAAAAGGAAAAAATCATGAGAAAAAAAATAAATAAATGAAAATAGTATGCTTTTAGTTATATTCATTCTCCATAGTTGTGGAGAGGCTGTGCAAGCCTCTTTTTTTTTATTTGCAAGTCAATGGGGTTAAGTGGCTTGCCCAAGGCCATACAACTAGGTAATTATTAAGTGTCTGAGACCGGATTTGAACCCAGGTACTCCTGACTCCAGGGCTGGTACTTTTCCACTACACCACCTAGCTGCCCCTTGTGCAAGCCTCTGAACCCTGACTGCCTCACATCCAGGGCCATCTCCAGTCATTCAGATTCATATCCCACAACTTGACCCAGATGGTTCCAGAAGAGAAAGTGAGACTGGTGACCTAGCAGAGCACTGCCCCACCCCCAGTCAAATCCAACTCATCTGTGTGTCCTGGCATCACCTCCATGATATCACCACCCTCTTTAGAAGGATAAACATCATCTTTATCTATTAGATATCACGTACCCATTTCATCTTATTTTGGTATACATGGTGTGAGATGATGTCTAGCTAGTGTCTACCATACTATTTTCTAGTTTTCTCAGTATTTTTTGTCAAATCCCAAAAGCTGGAGTCTTTGAGTTCATCAAAGTGTAGATTTCTATTGTCATTTACTTCTGTGCATATAATCTATTCCATTGATTCACTACTCGATTTCTTAGAAAGAACCAAATAGTTTTTATGATTGATGCAGAGTTATTTTCTTCAGCAAAATTTTGTAACTTTTTCCAAGTTATTGATTCTCTTTGCATATTTCTTCCCTGTTTTCTTTCCTCTTTTTTCTACCATCACTCTTATTTGCCTTTTATCTTTTATTAAAAATATCTATCTGTCCCTTCTTCCCCCTCCCCCCATGGTAAGCAATCAAATATAGGTTATATATGTACAATTATGCTTCAGTCTGTATTTAATCTATATCATTTTTTTTCTCTGGAGGTTGGTAGTGTGCCTCTTTTATCTCTCTTTAAACTTCTTGCCTTAACTCTTCTAAGAACTTTTTTTCTTAGGTTTTTGCAAGGCAAACGGGGTTAAAGTGATTCGTCCAAGGTCACACAGCTAGGTAATTATTAAGTGACTGAGGTCCTCCTGACTCCAGGGCCAGTGCTCTATTCCTTGCACTACCTGGCTGCCTCTTCTAAGAACTCTTGATGAACTTGTGTAGAAGCTGCATTTTTCTTTGAGGTTTTACTTGTAGATGTTTTGTTGTCACTGTCTTCTGCTCTGTTTTCTTTCCCAAAATACAGTTGTTTTCTTTTAGCATTTTCTCACTCTTTCAGTCTGCTTTTTGATTTTTTGTTAACATTGGACTTTGGGGGGTGGCGTAGTGGTGTAGTGGATAAAGCACCAGCCCTGGAGTCATGAGTACCTGGGTTCAAATCCGGTCTCAGACACTTAAGAATTACCTAGCTGTGTGGCCTTGGGCAAGCCACTTAACCCCGTTTGCCTTGCAAAAACCTAAAAAAAACCCCAAACCAAACATTGGACTTTGCACACTTTTATTGGTGGTGTAGATGTCTGGCCTGAGATAATTTCCTTTTATGTCTTTCTGCTGTTTTCTCAGCTTAGTTTAGGAACCTGCCAGTTTTCAGGGATCATATAGCATTGAGATCTATGGAAAGGTTTATTTGCTGCCCCAGCTCTGCAAGTTTCTGACCCAGGTTTGTGTCTGTCAGCTTGGCCTTAGCTGATTGTAAATAGTATATGGAGGACTACTGTTAAGGTTCTACATATTCAGTACTGGCTCCCCCTTGTTCTGGGTCTCTTGTCCTGGTGATTCTTGTGCGGGACTAAAGGTTAGAAATGAGTCTCCTATGCTCCTGGCCTCAAAAGTATGCAATAAAAGTTTTGTTTTCTTATTATTTAATCCATTCTCATTTAAAGTTTTGAATTAGATTTATGTTTTCATCCATTTGTTTCTCATATTGTCCCCCCAAAAAATCTGAATCCCCCCTTTCTTCTGTATTTTTGTTGTTTTTCAATTTGCCTGTCTTAAGCAACTCTGTCCCCAACAGTTCTTGCCCTCACCCTCATACCTGTCCTAATTTTGGATTTTTGATTAATTTTTTAAATTCCTTTTTCTTTCTTTCATCCAATTGACTTTTTCTTCTCCTCTTTGGTCTCTGAGTTAAATAGTCAAGTAAACTCTCCCCTCCTTTCTTTCCCTTCCTCTTACTGTTTGGTCTGTTAGTTTTTATTTCATTTTCTGGACCTTTTTCTAAAAAAGTGGGTTTTTTTCCTTCATCCTCTTTTGAGACCTTATCTCCATTATCTTCCTTATTCTGTCCTTCCCCTACAAAAGATCCTTTACACCATCCCTGACTCTAGTCTTTGGACTTTCTTCTTGTCAATATTAATGTCTCTTTTGGATCCTGCTATTTTGTTTTACTTTTTATTCTAGACTCTTATTCCTTGACTTAAGGCCTTTATCCTTATTAATTTCTTCTTCTTTAGTCTCCATAGTTTTCCTAGAATGAAAGCTTCGGCAGTGCCTATTTTGAATTCCTTCTTCTATGATACAGCCTTGGAGAGCTTGCCCCCTACCCCGTTTACTCTGGTGCCTCACTCTTGGGAATACCCATCCTTCATGATTTAGAGAGGATTTCCTCCTGATTAGCCAGCTCATTCCCACCCTTACCATCCCCCCAATAATTAATTTTCTATTTGCCACACAATCACCTTTCAGGGTCTATGCCTTCCCACCCAAAATATTTTGAAGGAAATAAAGCAATGACTGAGTGATTCTTCTCTGCTATTTACATGTTTCCTTTGGCTTGTTTCCCCAGGACGCTACGATGTCTGACAAAAGTGACTTGAAAGCTGAGCTGGAAAGAAAGAAGCAGCGGTTAGCCCAGATCAGGGAGGAGAAGAAACGGAAGGAAGAGGAGCGGAAAAAGAAGGAGGTGAGTATGGAGGAAGAAGGCCATTTGGCCCTACTCCATTGCCTTTGACTATTGAGAACTTAGATCTCAGAAATGCTAGTTTCTGCCTGGCTTTGTTCAACTTGGTGATCAGGACAACATGCTGGAAGCTTCACCTGGCACCTTGGGGCCCCTTGGGGCACCTGACTTCTTGTGTCAACCCCAGGGATGCTATGGAGGAGTCACCTTCTTAATAGCCCTCAGGTTCCTGTCAGAACCTGGAAGGGGCATCAGAAACAGTCAGCTGAGAGGAGGAAGTGAAGGGCAAATTGATTTCTCTCCCTCTTTCCACTCCTCCCCTTCTCTCCCATCCTCTCCCCTCTTTTCTCTTCTCTTTTCCCTTTCCTCTCCTCAGTTCTCCTCTCCTCTTTCTCCCACTTCTTTCCCCTCCTCTTTTCCTCTTTCCTCTTCTCTCCTCTCCCTCTTCCTTCCTTTTTTCATCTCAACAATTTCCCTAATTTTAATTATTTTCACTACACAGAAGACTTTCAGATGACTGTCTAGCCTTTCTCCCCTTCTAATGAAAAACCAGAGAGCATTTTGAGACCTTGTTTCCATTTTCTTCCCTACTGTACATTTTTCTCCCAAAGCCCCTTGATGTCATCTCCTCCCCTTCTCTCCACCTCTTACTTGACTCCTGTTTTTGATGAAATGATCTTTTTCTCTACTATCCCAGTGCTTCTCCTGGATTTCATGCCATTCTCTGTCCTTATCTTGCCCAGAGGACTCCTTGCTGTCTCTGTCTTCCATTGCTGTCCTCACCACTGAACTGAAACCATCCTTTCCAAAGTCATCCAGATCTCTTATTTGCTAAGATCAATAGCTTCTTCCCAGTGTTCTTCTCCTTGACCTCTCTCCAGCCTTTGACATTATTAATCACTCTCTTCTCCTCAGTACTCTCTTCTATCTAGATTTTCATGACCTTGTTCTGTCTTGGTTCTACACTACCTCTCTTACTGCTACTTTTCAGTCACTTCTGCCAAATATTAATGATTATGATAGATGGATAGATATAGTATTTAAATAGCACAAGCACTTTACAGTATGATCTCATCTGATCTTCACAACTCAAGGTAGATACTATTATTAAGCCCATTTCACAGTTGAAACTGAGGCAGAGAAGTTCCATAACTTGTCCAGGATCACACAGCTAGGAAATATCTAAGGCTATATTCGAACTCGAACCTTCCTGACTTCAGACCCAGAGCTCTGTCCACTGTGCCACTTCTGCCTTTCTCCCATACCAGAATGCACTCTCTTCATCTTCACCATGTATCTCTCCTTCCTAACTACCTTCAAAGTTCATCATAGATTTTCGCTCCTTTATGAAGCCCATCTTCAATGCCTCAGTTCCTACTACCCTCACTCCCATAACTTTATATTTTGTGCTTAAGTAGATGTCTTCATGTAGGCTCCGTTAGCAGAATGCAAGCTCCATGAATGTTGGAATTAGCTTCTGTTTGTACCAGTGACCTGGCATTCAGTGGGCACATGAGTGGGGCATCTCTGAATAGGTTGGCCTGGGCTGGGTAGTGCAATGGTTTCTCCAGCTGAGTGTTACAGTGCCCCTTTCAGTGCAGTATGACAGACCTCTAGGATTTGTAGAAGTTTCTTCTCCAGGACTCTCTCTGAGGGGATCTGATCTGACTCTTCCAGGAAGGAAAAGAGAGAAAAATGGTCTCCCAAATTCTACCTCAAAACCTCTCACTCTCAGTAAGCTATTCCTCATATTGCCTTCAGGTAATCAGTCCCAAGAGTGGTACATGGAGCACTGGACCTGGAGTCAGGAGGATTTGAGTTCAAATCAGACCTCAGACACTTAATAAATATGTAGCTGGGTGACCTTGGGTAAGTCACATAACCCTATTGCCTTGCAAAAAGCCAAAATAAAAAGAAGGCGGAAAAATCAGCACAATTGATCAGTGCAATGAAAATGTCCAAATCCACGTGGAATGTGGGATGCTGATGACCTTCTACCTCCTTCAAAGGGTGGGTTAAGGTTGTCCTCTCATCTCACCAATCCAATTAATCACTAAACATTTGATGTTGTTGCTGAGTCATTGTTCAGTGTGTCTAACTCTTGATGACCCCATCTGGACAGAGGTACTGAAGTGATTTTCCATATTCTTCTCCAGCTCATTTTAAAGATGAGGAATCTAAGGCAAACTGGGGTAAGTGACTCACCCAAGGTCACATAGCTAGTAAGTGTCTGAAGCTAGATTTGAACTCGGGAAGATGAGTCTTCCTGACTCCAGGGAGAGTACGCTTACTCTAAGCACTATGGCATCACCTAGATACTCATATCTTACTTATTCTTTGTAACCCCATGGAATAAATATTCATGGTGTTTCTTAGTAAGAATACTGAATTGATTTGTCATGTCCTTCCCAAGTTTTATGCAGGTAGAAATGAAGTGACTTGCCCAGGGTCACACAGCTAGTAAGTGTCTGAGGTCACATTTGTACTCTGTTTTTTCAGATGCCAGACCCTTCAAACTGTCCACTAGGCTACCTAACTGCCCCTTTTCAGTTAAACACTGAGGATACAAAAAGCCCTCGAGGAGCTTACAGTCTATTTGGGGGAGACAATTTGAAAACAAATATATCCCAAGAAAACCACAGACAGGACAACTTGGAAGCAATGAACAAAATGAAGAGGGGCTAGAAAATCCCACTTGATCTGTATAATTCTAGGACATTCCCTTTTGATTTTGTTCTTTCCATTTTCATTGCAATAGTTACTGCAGTTGTTTTCTTTCTCTGCTCACCTCTCTCTGCATCAGTTCATGTCATTCAGCTGCTCATCATTCTGCAATTATGGAGGAAGAGCTTGGGCAACCTCAGAGTGTACCCCAAAACTCAAGCTGTGAATCCTTGAGCATTACATCCTCAGGAGGCAAGGTCTGCCTTCCTTGCTACTAGCTCATGTGACTGGCCCCTCATTCTGGAAGGAGAAATATCTGTATGGCTTTTTAATATTAGGAAAATATCAATTGTGCCTGTCCATAATTTCTGAGGGCTTCCATGAGTCCAATCAGAGGTAAATTCCCTCCCGTTGTTCAATGTAACTTCATTGTTAAATGCAAACATGCCAAGATAAGAGCAACCTCAGCTCATCCCTTTACCCCTTCTCCAGCTTCCTGCCTCTCAGTGGGTACCTGACCCCAGTCACATAGAGGGAGTGGGGCCCTCTTTAACTTGCTTTTCCCTGACTCTTCCCTGCACAGG
Organism: Macrotis lagotis; assembly: GCF_037893015.1. Taxonomy (NCBI): domain Eukaryota; kingdom Metazoa; phylum Chordata; class Mammalia; order Peramelemorphia; family Peramelidae; genus Macrotis; species Macrotis lagotis. Next base: position 708,155 of record NC_133664.1, read on the forward strand.
AAGTGGGCAAGACTAGAAAAGTTTTTCCCACATTCTCCTCCAGGCTGGACTCATTCACTCAACCCAGTCACTTCTTATGGCTGTTTTCCTTTCTCTCTTTCTCTCTCTTTCCCTCAAGCAGTCTCACCTAGACCTTTGTTTTTCAGTCAGTTCTCAAGTAGGAAAAGGTTTAATCTGTGAATTTTGCAGGCTTGTGAAATAAAAAATCCTGAACTTTCATGCTTCTAAGGCTAATTGAGAGTTTTTTTACCTCCAAGAACCTTGATCTTTATAACAGCACTACTCATTTCCCCATCATTAATTCAAGTCTTTGGTGTCTTAGCTTGCAGGTATAGCTTCAATTCCTTTCTTTCTTTGCACAGTTCTTCTATTGGGGGTTTTAGGAGTTTGTGAAGAAGAGAGAAAGTATCTAGTACTGGTTTATTTAAATTCTCTATTATTCTGTTCATCTGAGCATTTCAGATCTTTAAAAAATCTTCTGATACTTAACTTGTTGATTTCATTGACACATCATTTAAAAAATAGCCTCTAATATTTCATTTATTTCTTCTTGTGACATTTTTTTCAGTTTGGATCCTTATAATTTGATTTTCATTTTCCTTTTTAAAAATTAAATTATCTAAGGATTTATCAATTTTATGATTCAGTTTCCCTATTTTTCCCTTTTAAGTGTATTTTTTGTTGTTGCCTCATTTGAAAGCGTGCCTGTAACTTTCACCATTTTTTTACTTCATTTGAAGCTTAATAGATTTTGCTCCAATCCCTTGTTTTCACTCAGTTCAAATCTTAATGTTTCACCTATTTGTCTTGTACTCAGTTTTGATCTTAAATCCATTATGCTATCATCTTTTTTTTAAATGGATGAGTTTATCCCATTTGAATTCATGATAGTAATTATGTATTTCCCTCTGATTTCTTATATTTCCTCCTTTCCAAGCTTCCATTCCCCTTTAGATGAAAAAGAGGGCTCAGCTTGGGTGGTGCATATTTTATAGAAGCTACTTCTATTCTCCTGCTCCATTTCTTAGTTTAGGTCTTAGTTCATCTTCTTCGTCTTATTTTCATTCCTTTTAACTGTTCTTGGTAATATGCCCTCTGAGATTAAAATTTATTTGCTTATGCTAAATCCCTCTCACTCTTGAAATATGATATAAGGACTTTCTCTTCTCTCTCTCTCTCTCTCTCTCTCTCTCTCTCTCTCTTAGATTTCAGATCATCCAATGAGTCTTGGAATTTTTTGTCCTTTGACTTTCTAGCAAATTTGTTTTTAAATATTAGATGTTCAACATTTCTTCTATTTTTTTTCCATCCAAGGCGACCAGGTCAGCTAGGCTTTTATTTCCCTTTAACTTTGCTCCTAACTTTGCAGACTTCAAAACCCTACTGCAACTGCTGTCTCACCCTGCAACTTCCCTTGTCACTAAGGGCCTCCTTGCCCTGGAAGATCCAGCTTCTCACACACTCTCATTGGTGAGTTCTTCCTTCATTTTGGGGAGGGGTCAGGCCAACTGGGCTTTATTTCCCTCCTGGTTCTGATTCTGACTTTCCTGACCTCGAAACTATGTCCTTGAGAAAAGTATCTTATTCCTTCCCACCCCCCACCCTACCTTCTTTTTATCTTCCCCTATTAGGAGTTCCTTGGGGTCAGGGACAGTTTTTCTTTTGCTTATAATTTAACTATCTATCTATCTATCTATCTATCTACTTAGGTTTTTTGTAAGGCAATGGGGTTAAGTGGCTTGCCCAAGGCCACACAGCTAGGTAATTATTAAGTGTCTGAGGTCAGATTTGAACTCAGGTATTCCTGACTCCAGGGCTGGTGTTCTATCCACTACACCACCTAACCACCCCATATAATTTAATTTTTTTTTTTTACCATTTAGTTCTATACCTGGTCCACATGAAAGCCCTTAAAAATGCTTGTCTCTTTCCTTTATTCCATTCTTTTTTTTTCTTACTTCTTTCTTTTCTTCCTTTCTTTTAAGAATTCTTTATCTCATGGAGTCATGAACTTCTATTTGGCATATATTAATTTTCAGAGACTCTATTACTTGGGCAAGGGTTTTCGTCTCTTATACTCAACTGTTTATTTTTCTTTCAAGTCTTTCCTCCAGATAGCTCATTTCTTTGTCAGTCCTTTCCTGTAAAGTTCTCTATTTATATTATCATTTTAAATTAAAAAAAAATCTTCAAGGAATTCTAGGAATTCTAATTGACCTTGTGTCTGAGCTAGGTTTTTCACTGGGGCTTTGCTGATAGATATTTTGGAGTTAGTTTTGTCTTTTGCATGTGTTTACTGTGTGTTCCCATCTCCAAAAGAGCTCTAAAGGGCTGCCTGGTGGACAGTCAGACCTAATCAGTGCTCCACCATTGGGTTCAACCATTCACACTCACATGTGCATTTTACACACACACATTCACACACACACACATCCACAGGCACATTCAAACATCACATCCACATGTACATTTACACATTTACACAAATATCCATGTGCACATTGACACATATCCGTGCAATCAATAACACACACATTAATACACATATTTATACCCACTCATAACACATTCACACATGCAAACATTTTCTCACACATCCTCACACACTCACAACACATTCACACATACCCATTCACATACACATTCATGCACACATTTATACATATATTTACACATGCCCTGATTCACAACCCTTCCACACATTCACACACATTTACTCATATATCCCCATATACTCACCATATATTCACACACACATCCACACACATTCCCACACATCTTTACACACATCACTGTATACTCATGACACATTCACATCCACTCACACATTCACACACACACCAATTCATGCACATTTACTCATACATCCCCACATACTTGCCACATGTTCACACACACAAATCCACACACATATTCATGCAGTCACACACATATTTACACACACTAATTTAAACATATTCACACATACACACAGACACACCACTCACTATACATTTACACACTCACACAATGAGACAAGGTGCCTCACGTGTGGTTCTGGGGCTGCCCATCTCTGCCACCCCACGTTCATTCTTCCTTTCATGTCTCCATGATAGTTTTGCTTCTTCTGCTCCTTCTCAGGCTGACCTGCAGCAGAAAAAGGAGCCGGCTCCGGAAGACTCGGACCTGGACCGTAAGCGCCGAGAGACTGAGGCACTGCTGCAGAGCATTGGCATCTCCCCAGAGCCACCGCTAGGTACTTAGTTCAGGGGGCTCAGGAGCTGACCTCTGAGCTCAGGGTCCAGTGGCTGCCAGCTCCAGAGGGGACCTCGTGCCTGAGAGAAACGTGTGGCTGTGGCCGGAGCCTATCCTCATGTTTCAGCGTTGACTTTGTTTTGGTTCTTTTTTGTCTGGTTGCGTTTTCTGGGAGGGTGGGGGGAGGCACACCTTGGCTGTCTGCTCCTTCTCAGCCATTCCCGCGTGTGCCTGGACAGGCAGCCCACCGCCAGAGAGGGTGAAGCCTAGGGAGCCCCGTGCTGAGCTCAACCTCCCTCTCTGTGGCATTTGGGAGATCCTTCTTATGGATCAGCATGTGCCAAGGCCTGACCAGATCCTCCTGCCAGCGTCCTGCCCAGGGCTGATGGGGAGCGGGGTGGCAGAGATGGGTGCCCCCTTTTCCATCTTCTTTGTGTTAAACATTACTTGTCCAGGATTTCAGAGGTGGAGACCACTTTTTGTTCTCCCCCTCGATTTCCATTCATTCCAGAATCTTCATTGGGGTAACTACCTGGGGGGCAGACAGTACATTAGTGGGGAGGGGGCCCTTCTTCAGACAGAGGGAAGTCTTTGGTCCCTTCCTAGTTCTAAGTGTAGCTCTTGAGTGGTGGACAGGCTATGAAAGGGGCAGACCTCGCTTCTAGCTTAGAAGGGCATCCTGAGATAGGTCACAAGAGTCACCTCCACCGATACAGGGCTCTGAGGGCACACAACCTGAATGACCAAGGTCCCACCGTGGCAATAAACTACATCTATTTAGAAAACGTCAAGAGGCCTTTGACAAAGAGAGGAAACCCTGCATGGGCTTGACCCATAGCTCCCCAAGTGTGTGGCTATTTCTGGGGCTCACCTTCCTCTTGTGTAAGGGGAATGGGTTGAACCAGCTGGGCAGTTCCATGATTCTGGAGCTGCCAGTCTAACAAAGTCCAAAGTTGGAACTTGTTAGCAGTTGAGATATTGGATTTGTCTACTGTTACCTTGGTGTCACAAGCTGGGATCACTGAGGATATGAGATAGAGGTAACCAGCTAGTCAGGCTTCGTCCCCAAGGCCTGGGAGATTGGTCCCAAAAGCTTAGCAAAGCGGCCTCCAGGCACGGATGACTATAGTATCTTCCTACTTATAGGAGATCAGAGGCATGGAGAGCAAATGACCCCAATTTGACCCCCAGTGAGTACCCCCTCCCCACATCTGCTCAAGGGCCCCTCCTCACAGGCTCATTTCTCTGCCATTCCCCAGGAAGCTTCCAGATTGAGCCCCCTCCAATACTCCCAGACTCTTGACAGAGGTGTGTTACACCCTCTCCCTTATTAAATAAATAAGGAAAATTATAGATGATTGGAACCAAATGGAGGGGTCTCCTGTAAATGAGAGAGGCCTCTACCTTCTCTAGGCTTGTGAAATGAGCCTGGGCTGGGGCCAGCCTGGCAGGAAGGTGGGGCGCCATTCTGGCTTCTTTCTGAAGGACATTCAGAGTAAAAAACACATGGAATTTCTTCAGCTTTGCTGTTCCTTCACTTTGCATTCAGTCCCTCAGACCTGGAATGGTTTCCATTTTCCTACAGAAAATGGCCCCTGAACAAGGCATGGGGAGCCCTCTCCCTCCCCATCATCCGGAGACCCAGAGCCCCCAGGGGAAGGAAGGAGAGGGAGGGTCTGTGGGGAGCAGGTAGGGAGACTTCCCCAGGGCTTTCCTTTGTCACCAGGGTCACTCCTGCCCTAACCCAGCCACAGGTGGCCCTTGGGCCCCAGTGACCGGCCTTGGTTGGCTAGGGCCGTGTGGCCTTGGATCACAGTCGACCCTGTCAAAACTCATTTCAAATTTTAATTTCTAAAACTATGTAAAATTCACTTGACTTTCTTCCTTTTCCTTTTCTTTCCTTTTTTTCTTTCTTTGTCTCATTCCAATCTCCTGCCCATTCGATCGGTTTCTTTTGACTCCGTTTGCTTTGGTTTGTCTGACGCTGCTCGTCACCAGTGCAGTCGCTGCATTTTGTAACATGGGATACCTGTTATTTTCATTATTTAGTCCCAACCCCTATGTCTCCCTCTTCGAAATCAGCGAGCACGCCTAGCGAAGCCGGCAGCCAAGATTCTGGAGACCTGGGACCGCTGACCAGGTAAGGAAGCTGAAGGCACCTGGCTGGGTGGGGGGGCTTCTGCTCCAGGGCTGTGCACAAGCTGGTCCTGGCCCTCTCCTGTGGGGGCTGGCTCAGCACTCTGGGGGCTCTGGACAGTTCCCACTGCTGGGACCTTCAGGGTCTGCACAGGGCTTCTCCTCAGCAGATCATCAAGGACTCTTGTACCCAGTTTACAGATGAGTAGAGGTTCTGAACCAGGCTGCGGCCTCCACTCTCTCAGCTCTGGGACCCTGGCCCTGACTTCTTCATCACACCTTCCTTCACCTCTCCTAACAATGACAAGAAGAGCTGGCCCTTGTGGATCTGTGACTAGCAGATTCCCATTCTCTTTTGGGGTGGCTTATATAGGCATTTGTGGTGAAGGGAGGGGGCAGAAATCTGACTGTACCTCCACAACACAAGAAGAAAGCTGTTGGGGTGGCTAGGTGGAGCAGTGAGGTGGCTAGGTGGCACAGTGGGGTGGCTAGGTGGCACAGTGGATAAAGCACTGGCCCTGGAATCAGGAGTACCTGGGTTCAAATCCCGTCTCAAACACTTAATAATTACCTAGCTGTGTGGCCTTGGGCAAGCCACTTAACCCCATTTGCCTTGCAAAAACCTTAAACAAAAAAGAAGAAGAAAGCTGTGACCCCAATGAAGGTCAGAATATACCCATTGAGAGTTGCTGGGACTCTCCAAGAAGGATGGTGCCAGAGGCAAGGGCAGGAAGTGGCAAAGGTGAGGGTACACCCCCATATCTGTCCTGATGTGATGGAACACAATCTAACACAGCAGCTCTGAGGGAGGTGAGTCCGGGTGCAGGGGAGGGTCAAGTTCAAGAATGCAGACAAACCAAAGACAAACCAAAATTCCTGGGAGCCCTGGAAGATTGTATCAGAATCCTTGTTTGTATACCTGGGGTGACCATTCTCCCTTCAAGAGAGAGCTGGGGGGAAACCAGAGGGAGGCAGGTGAAGGGCTCCATTCACCTTGTAGCATCCTCTGGGGAGAAAGACCAGGATGACTTGTAGTCCCAGGTTGGAGGAAGAAAGCTCTCTCCCAAGAGGGACTCCCCCTTCCTGCTCCTCTGTTTGACAACACAGGGAGGTGCCTGTGACATAAAGGCCATAAAGGATTCAGAGACAGGGACCTGGGTTCCAATTCTTTCTCTGTCTCTTACTACTCCTGCCCCTTCCCTTCTCTGTCTGAGACCTGGGAGAGTCTTTGCATCTCTGCACTGGGGCCAGACTCTGGCTTGGGGAGTTTCAGAAAGGCTCAGCAGCTGCCTTTCCTCAGGCTGCCCCTGGTTGGGAGGGGGAGGGACACTGTCCATGGCCCTTTCCCAGGAAGACTGTGGGCAGAGGCTCTGACTCCAAGACTATCCTCTGTGACTCTTCCTTCATCACTTGCTTGGAACTGGACCCCAAAAGGGCTTCGGCGGCAGGGGCGTCACTGCTCTGTTGTCAGCCCAAAGCCAGAGGTCCTCTGAGCCTGTTAAGGGGCTTTTCATCTCTTAGGCCAACTGGAAGCCTTACCTAGGGAAGAGTGACCCTTGGCTCACTCTCCTCCCTTCCATATCCAGTGCCTAGGCCCAGCATGCCCAGGGTTTGCCCAGTGAAGTGGCTGCCTGGGGAACCCCTTTCAGTGGCTATCGTGCTGATCCCAGGATCAAAGTGGAACTTCTCTTTTTCCAGGTCACCCTCCATGAGCTGACTTCTACTTCCCTTTCTGACTTGCCCAAGTCATCTTCACACGCTTGTTTCATTCACTCTGGGCATCAAGTCTCTCAAGGTGAACACAGGTTGTCTGTACATCCTCTAGCCACCCACTGACCTCTGCTTCTCAGAAGAGACCTTTGGGGCTCTTGGACATCCCGACATTCTGATGGTGGCCCCGAGGGTCCCTGGCCTTTGGAAAGCATTATGAAAACTTTTCCACTCTGTCCAGGGTAGACTCTCATTTGACTTTCCCAACCATTCAGGGTGGCCACCACAACACTCATTTTATAGATTAAAAACAAAGATTCAGAGAGAAAAGTAAGCCCAGCTAGGATAAGGTAGAGTCTCACTGCCTCCCAGCCCAGCACATTGCCTTTTACTCCACCTCACTATCCCTCTTCCTACCATACTCCACTGCTCCATCAGACCCTCTGGGGAATGCCCTGCCTCAGGCAGGAAGTGGGCCCATCATCCTTACATAGGGTGGCTATTTTGGCTCTAGACCATCCAGATGCCTTGCTGCCAACAGACTTTGTGGAGCATTCCAAGGACCAGAGATGAAGAGGTCATCCAAGGTCATCTCATCTAGGCTCTTGTTAAAGGGGGAGGAATTGGAGGCTTAGGGGGGAAATGCCTTATATTGGGAGACCAGGGAGGGACAACATTCTTGTAATGAAGTACCCAAAGAATTGGCAGGTCCCTGGAGGTCGTGAAGCAGGATGGTGCCTGTTAGCCAAGGGCCTCAACTGCCCTCTCCAGCTTGATCTTTTTGTGCTTGCTTGGCCTTCTTCTGGACTTTGGGTCCCACCCATTTTTAGAGTCCACTCTGCCAATGGTGATCCAACAGTGTGTTTGTTTCCCTTGTCTAGTGGCTCAGCTGAGAAGTTGTCTGCCTGCCATCATTGGAGGAGGCTGGAAGACTAGGAGGGAGGAGCTGTCCTCATTCTCCTGGGCCTGGTCTCATCAAGGCAAACTGGTCCAGGGGTATCTAGACTGGCTGACTCCCCATTAGGGAGCACCTCCAAGGCAGTGGTCCCCAGCTTGAGTGGATTAAGCCACCCAAGTCCTGATCTCCAAAGAGACCAGTGACTGGGGATATGGTTGAATGAAATCTGAAGCATGGTCTGGGGTCTGAGACTGGCTCACTACCTGGTCCATGTGCTGGCTGACTCCAGTCCTGGACATGGTCATCCAGACTGATCACAAGGGTGGATGGTCGGGGCAGGGGGTGAGGCATGATCCCTAGCAGGCTGGAGGAATGGAGAGCACAGTGGCAGTCCGGGGGAGGGGGCTGTTAGGCACAATGGGTCACTCCTCCTTGGACTAGCTGGCTCCTACATCAGCTTCCCCTATTCCCTGGGTCGTAGATGGTGAATGTGTCACAACCTCCCCACCCACTGCCATGTGCTGCAGGATGGCCCTGCTATGTCAAGCCCAAGATGGTCGTCATTGGCAGCGCTTGGGAGGCTGCTATTCCCGGCTGTTAGCTCCTGGGTTGTGGGACTCCCTTGCTGGTAATTAGTATGTCAAGCAAATCCGACCATCCTCTTTCCCCAAATAGCAACCCAGCAGGATTTCCAACAGCAGATGAAAGAGTTGGGCCAACCTTCCTTTCATATTCCATAGTGCAGTGGCTTGAGAATGAAAGGTTTGGGCAGGAAGGGCTGGATCTGGGGCTGATGGAACTAAGATTGTTCAGCACCCAGGAGAACAGAGGCCTCATTCCCCCCCCCTAAGTTTCCAGTCAGAGGATGCTGCAGAAATGTGGAGTTCCCCTAAGCCAGGGTCTTCATGGGGCAGTGAAGATAAAGGAGGCCTCCCCCAGTCCCACAGGTAGGCTTAGGCTCATCTCTGGAGCCAGGCCAGGAAGGATTGTCTCAAGAGCCACTTCACCAGAGAGGAGGGGCCTCAGGGGTCAGATCAATTCAAGGTCTTCATTTTACAGATGAGGTAACTGAGGCTCACAGAAGCAAGAACAAAAAGAATGTGTTCAAATGTTCCAGAGACTTCAGTTACATGGGAAAGAAAATCACCTGACTGGAGGTTGTTGAGTGACACTTGGATCTCCTTCTTTGGAAGCCTGAAGGATAGGACTGGCTAGAAGCTAGCAAAGGGGCAAAGGGGCCCAAATCTTTGAACATTTTCCCTTTATAGGACTTTTATGTGCCCTTCCTATAATTTTTTATAAAAGTAGAGTAAGAAGACACATTCTATTGCAATCAGGTTATCATATAGGCAATTAAGAAAGACAGTGAAAAAAATGTGTCTGAAACCCCCTTGATCTGCCCCCAGTCTGAGGGGTGCTGCCTACATGGAACATCCATCTACAATGCACAGCCAAAGCTTTGCTATTCTTAAAAACAAAAGCAGACAAAAGGAAAAATCCCAAAGCTTCACTGGCCCCTAGGATCGCCTCAAACTATCAGGCTCCCTGAGAAAGTCTTCTCCACTCATTGCCTCCTCTTCCTTGCTTCTCCCTCTCTTTTGGACCCTCTGCAGTCCGTCTTCTGTCCTCCTCTCCCCACTGACATGGCTCCCTCCCAAGTCACCAATGACTTCCCTTTTGGTCTCTCCTCTTCCTTCCTGATCTCTTTGTGGCCTGTGTCACTGTTGTCCACCCTCTCTCCTCTCTGGAGCTCTCATGTTCTCCTCCTCCCTGTCTTATATTTCCTCTTTTATTTGTGGATCTTTCTGCAAGTCAGATGCTCAAAACATGGGACTGTCCTTCCCTTCTATGTCGGTGACCTCTCATCAGGCTCCATTTATTTGGAGTACATTTTGTCATAAAACTATGTGTCTACACATTGTCTCCTCCAGGAGAATGCAAACACTTGGGGGGGCAAGATCTGTATCCATTTTGATCTTTGCATCTCCAATGCCCAACCCAGAGAGAACATTACCCATAGTTGGCATTCAGAAAATGGAATTTGGTCCAGGCTCCTGAATCCCTATTGGAGTTGTTCCATTTATATCTTATATCCATTCTGAGACAGTAGACTCCTTCAATATGCTGTCTGGCTAGAATAGCAGTCATCTCTTCCCACTGATGAGCCTTCTCTAAGGACGTTGTCAGCCACACCAACTTCTGAGAGTTTGGAAGGGGTCATTTTAGAGTTAGATGACCAAGACTCACCAGACAAATGGAGGTCAGTCTCTAGGCCAATTTCTAGCAACCAATTTTTTTTCTAACCAGCAGTAGAAACTACCTCTTAAGAAATGATGAGGGAAGGGCTTGAGGTTCAGAGCCCAGAGAACACTTCCAACAGGAATCATTTTAACTGACCCTATCACTTTGGTTGTGAGAAGCTCCTTCTGAAAGGTAAGTGTCTAGTGTAAGCAAGCTGGGTTCTAGACTCCATTTAATACTATGCTTTGGGATCCACTATAGTAGGATTTAGAGGAGTTCTTTGAGTTCTATTGCCTGATTTGGGGACCCTGACAATGAAGGAGGCAACATTATACACAAGTCTGTTACAGTTTGCTCAAACATGGATAAACTTCCCCTCTACTTCTTGTTCTGGATTACTCAGATGCTTGCAATTGGCTTTTTCCTCCAGTGCATGGCTAGCTTCCTTCTGCTAACCTGCCTTGAAAATGAGTAACTCTGGATCCACATGGACCCTGGAGAAGAACAGGGTATGAAATTCAAAATAGAATTTATGAATTCAAGTCCACCTAGCCAAAATTAATTGAATTATAAAACCATGTGGGCAGTTATATAATACTTATAGGAAACTGGGATATATCTCTTTCAGAGTTGGATAAAGCTAACAAAAAATTCATCAAACATAAAAGAAAACAGAGATGAACATACTTCAAGATTAGTTTTGCAAGATAGTATCTTCTAAATGGAAATATTAGATAATATATATTGTCATTATCATATGATACTTTTATAAAAGTGATCATGTACATATAAATCACAAATAAATGTTAAAAGGCAGAAATAGTAAAGTATCCTTTTTATTAGTTATTAACTAATATACAAGAAAAAGATAGAAATCTACATAAAGACTAAGTAGTAGCACCCTGGATAATGAGGCCAAGTAATAATAACTACGTATCAAAGGAATTAACATCGGTGCTAAGGAACACAATAAAAATGAGGTAACGTGAAAAAAAAATGTGGAATGGAGTTAAAGCACTGCTAAGAAAAAAAATTATACTAATAAAATAGGAAAATGGGATGATTAACACAGAAAAAGACAGGATTAATGACCTGAGAATGCAAATGACAAATCAAGAAAATAAACTAAAACCCAAATAAGCATAATAAAAGAAACCTTGAAAATTAGAGGAGAAATAGAAACAAATGAAAACAAAAGGAATGCAGAAATGACAAGCAAAATTAAGAGCTGGTTTCTTTTTAGGGTTAACAAAATCCTTAAACCACTAGCTGATGGTCATAAAAGAGAGGGAGATCCAATGACCAAAATAAGAAATGAACCAGGTGAACTGGTAGTGAATAAAGAGAAAATAAGAAACAGGAATCATTAGCTAGCATAGCCAATTTACTGCCTCTTTACTGAGAACTTAAAGGAAAAGAATGACCACCTAGAAAATTAGGAAATATTAACAAAATTAGCAAAAGAAGAATCAGTCCCCTTAAAGAATACAATCTTAGAGAATGAGTTGAGTAAGCAGTAAATGAATGACCCCAGAAAAACGAAACAAACCAGAACTTTGGCCTAGACAGATTTAGAAGTATATTCTCTCTGAGCTATTAAGATCTATTCCTTTCAAATCATTCTCCATAATTAAGAAAGAAAGCATACTCTCAAACTACTTCATGAGACAAACAGAAAACTAATACTAAAACCAGAGCTTTATAGAAGAGAATGAAAACCATAGACCTACATCACTAATGATATTTATCCCCCCCAAAAGTAAAATCTTAGCAAAGAGGCTATAGCAATATACCCTCATGTTCAGACTGGTATGGCCATAGACTATAGTTGGGCATGAAGAAAACAACTAACCTAATTGGAAGCCCCAATTGAATTATTTGGTCCTTGGCTTTCTTCTGAGACCACTCGAGAGCCCTTCTCTCCTGGCATCGATCCTTGTTTGTCCTTTCCCTGGCTTTCCTCTCACCCTGGGTCTGGGGGCTCTGCACACTCTGGTTCTCTGTATGTAAATGGCATTGACTTGATTCACAAGATGTTTTTTTCACCCTTTTTGTTAACCCTGTGTGTTCTTTTTCCCTTTGTGCTGCCCACCTGATAACCAGCTGCCTTAGGACCCTGCAATGGGACACTGACCCCTCAGTGCTGCAGCTCCAGACAGACTCAGAAATTGGGTATATGTCAGCTCTTTTGTTCTGTATTTGGTTGTTTCAAAGCAAAGCTTGTGTTGGCAAGGCTGGGCTCCTGTCTGTCCCCCTCTGCTGAATCTGCAGTTGGCAATGCTCACTTCCTTCCAGTCATTTCCTGAACTTTGAAGGAAGCATCTTTTTGAGCAAAAGATGCCACAAAAAGATGACCATTGCTAGCCCTCTCCATGTGAACCCCTTTTCTTTCCACAAGGGACAAGGGGAACAACATCATCCCCACAAGTTCCTCGCATGACCCATGTGTGAGGATGGCATTGTCAGCTGTGCCATCTTTAACTAACACCTGTAGAATTCTCTTTCTGTCGGGGTCTATATTCAAGAGCTCCTCTTGTGTGCACCTCCCCCCCAGGGCCTCATCACAACCACTGGTCATTAGGGCCTGGGTCTTTGTTAGTGCCCAGGCCACTGGAGAAGCCTGTGGAAGCAGTGGGGAGGGTGGGGGGTTCTCTTTGGCTCAGGAACTTCCTTAGGGTCCTCAACTATAGTTCTGCTCAGCTGAAAGATCCCCTCAAAGCCCCTTTCTAGCTCTAAACCTAGGCCCCTGTGACTTCCTCCCAACACCTTAGGAAATGACCCAAGTCAGTAAGAAGGGAGACTCTGATGGGCTCTGTTTCTGGGTGCAGGTTACAATCACATGGGAGAAGGGTAAAAGACAGTGGAAAAGAAAAACAGTTAGGGTATGGTGGAGAGAGGGTGCTGTCTCCCACCTCAGCATTGTGGAGGCAAGGAGACCCACTGAAACCAATCTCCATTTCACAGAGGCTGTTCTTAAGGCCCAGACAGAGTCAATGACTTGTCCCAAATCACAAGACAGTAAAAGTCTCAATGAAAACAGTAACAGTCAGAATTCTTGGAATCAAAGAATACTTTAAGGGTTTCCAGGTGCTTTGTAGATAGCATATCCACTGATCCTCATGCCAGCCCTGGGAGGGAGCTACTATAATTATCCTACTTACAGATGAGGAAACTCAGGATGGGAGAATTGAAATGACCAGTCCAGGGTCTCCCAACTTATCAGTGACTGAGGTAGGTTTTAAATTCAGGTCTTTGGATTCCAAGTCCCATTTTACTTCCCTGACCCCCTTTGCCTACAGTCCTTGTTATTCCAAATAGCCAGGACTTCCACCCATCTGTTTCTCTGATTGTAGCATGGACCCCAGAGAGTCTTGGGTAGGTAGAGGCCTGTTCTGAGGAGGATTCTGTCACAGTTGATCCTGTGGGCATTGGGTGGGTCATTTACCAACTGGAGAGGCTGAGCCATTTTAGAAGCCCCCTCCCCCCAAAAAAAACAGTATTCTTGGAACTTTCCTTATGGGTTTATGTGACTAGGGAGCTGCCTCCTGAATGTATTTCCATGCCTGAGACCTCCAGTCCTGGGCAGTTTCTGTCTTCTTGCACCTGGGCATCAGAGCAGATGCAGATGAATTGTCTGGGGTCAAAATGACTTCCTGGGAGCCTTGGTTGGGAGTGCTCTGATGCCACACAATTAAAGGGCACCTAAATCTGGGGCATCTGGGACAGTGAAAAAGACCTTAGAGATGGGGCTGGCCTCACCAGAAGCTGGTTGGGTACCTGGGCTCAGCTAAATCTGTGGAGCTGGTGGGAAAGAAGGGAGAAGAGAAAACAGAAAGGCCAAGTGAAAAGGTCAACGGTCCCATCTCCTGGTGGAGAGTGGCCATCAAAGTAGCTCCAACATGGACCCTGGGGGGAGAGAGGAGGCTTCTCAATCAGCCAAAGAAACCTGCAAAGGACTGAGGGGGCACAGCACAGGGGTCCAGGATGGAGAAGAAGGCCAAGGCCTGGGATCAGTGGAAGCATCTCAGAAATTCTAAACACAGTTTTCCCTGCTTGGCTTCTTGTTTCCAGCATGTCCTTGGGGGTAGTCAAGCTCTCTGGGCCTTTGTTGGCCCATCTGTTCATGGTAGGATGGAGCTGAGCCAAAGGCAACTATGACTCTTCTAGCTATATGTCTATGCTGTGGTCCCTGAGTGTCAGTTTCCTCATCTATCAAATGAAGGGAATGAACCAACTGTGCTCTAAGGTTCCTTCTATCCCCGGAAGTTGAGAGCCCCAGCTCCAACCCCCCCCCCAATCTGATCAGGTGCCCTCTTGTTAAACTAGACAAAGTTCATCACATTCCGTGTCTCCACTTGTCATTCATTCCTCCAACCCCTGTGGTCTCTGCACTGAAACTATTCTCTCCAAAGTTATCAAAGATCATTTTTTAAAAAAAGTTGTTCTCCCTTACTTTCCCATGACCTGTCATATTTCCCAGTCCAAAAACCCTTCCACTTCCCAGAGAACCATCCCCCAAAACAAAGAATAAAATGGCTAATTGATTCATGGACAAAAGTCAGCATTGGAATTGGGACTCCACACCCCCAGCTCTGCAGTAGTATCTCCTCTTGTCCTGAGTCCACGCTCCTGCATTCTCAGTTCTCAAAATTCAGATTTTCTTTATTTGGGAGGGGGAGGCTTTCTATGCATGCTGTTTGATCCTCTTGGCTCTTGTTCCTTCACTTTGCTTCAGCCCTTATAAGTCTCCCCAACCACAGTCAATGTGATTTAGAGCCCAGAAAAGTTCGCTAGATGCATATCCCACAATTTCCTTAACTAGGGTCTAATTGATGGGCATCTCTTGTATCCAATCCTTTCCTGCCCCAGGAAGCACTGCTATAGATATCTGGGTATATTGGAAAATGTTTCATCATTGCCCTGCTTTGGGTTTATACTCATCACAGAGATCTTTGTGTTTTAACAAATATGAGGCTACCTGGTATTATGACATGAATAGGGAATTGACCTTGGAGTCAGGAAGATCTGCGTTCAAGTCTCACCTCAGATACATGTTGAATCTAAGCCCTGAGGCCAATATATTAACCACTCAATGTCCTAGGCAGCTCTAAGGTTAGAACTTGCAGAGAAGGTGACAACTTGTGTTGGAGAAGAGAGTTTGTCATCTGGGAGCTCCTTACTCCACAGAGTTTGCATGTCCTGTCTGTAGCATTTTTTAAGCATAATTCTAAATGGTTTTTCAGAGTGGTTGGACCAGTTTTGGCTACACCAGTAATTCATCATTGGGCCTGTCTCTGAGATGCCCAGTTATCATACTTGGTGGATTTTTCTCACTCCTCATTCTGGTTGATTTCTCTGTATTTCACACTGCTGGCCAATCCTCTTGGATTCTTTCTCTTTTCTGGGCCTTCAGCAGTGTTCTCTTTTGGTTCTCCTACCAACTTAACCATTTCTTCTCAGATTCCTCATTCACACACCTCCCCAACTGTGGGTGTCCTCCAAGTCTCTATCTTGGGTTCCATTTTAATGATCTCATCAACTCCTTTGGGTTCATAATGATGATGATGAATGATGATTATTTTAATGATTATCTCTTTCCCTCTTTGAAAACCCCTGAATTCATAACATCTGGGGTGTTTTTGACTTACTACTTTTACCACCTCCTACATCACAGAAGTTTGTGAATCCTAGCCACCCTGTCTGCACAGTTCCTTTCCTAACAGCTTCCTCCCAAATCCCAGGACCACCATCCTAGTTTATTCATGAAGCCCTAACAACCAAGGTTCCATATTGGTCTTCCTATCCTGAGATTCCCCCCCTTCCCAAGTCCAAAGACATTTCCCTAAAGCATAGATCATACCAAGTCACAATCTCCAAACAAAGACCCTTCTAGTTGGTGTTTAAAGGCCTTCTTCATCTGACATCAATCTACCATTCCAGACTTATTGATTCAGGCACTCCACAGTCTAGTCAAATTGATCTTGTTCCCATTTGACATTTCATCTCTGGCCCTTGTTCAGGCTCTTCCCTAAGCCTGGAATGCCCTCCCTCCTCACCTCCACTTTCAGAATCCCTGCCCTTCAAACCTCAGCTCAGACATCAACTTCTGCAGAAGACCTTTCCTTATTCCCAGATGCTGACACACTGCCCACTGCCATATACACATACACAAATCTAGCACATGACAAGAATGCCTCCTTGGAGGAGCCAGGGTCAATATTTTAGGCACTAACCACTGCCAGCCAACTTTCCCACCTTCCATGATGATGTCTTCCTGTCCAGATGAGATCAATAAAATGGAACCCAAGATAGAGACTTGGGGGACACCCACAACTAGGGGTGAGATGTGAATGAGGCATCTGAGTTATGAATTTGAAACATCTTTTAGGGTGAGCAAGTCTTTGATTGGGGTGCTACATTTTCCTCAGCTTTTCTCTCTCTGGTTCATCTGTATTTAGGTTTTTTTGTCTCTGACTCTGTTAGTGACCAGTTGACTGAGGATATTGAGGAGAGAGGTAGGTGGAGGTAGGAAGGCTCAATCTTCTTTCATTTTCTTTTCTCTGTTGAGCTTGAATTTCATCCCAAAGGTCTCTTCCAGCCCTTAATGGAGGAAATCCCCAGACTTAGAACTGGCAGGGATCTCAGAACAAGGTGAGTTCCTGAAGCCCGAGTCCCTCATTCTGCAGAAGGGGAGCCTGAGACCAGTGAGGAAGCAGTAACTTGTCCCCAGTTTGCTAGCTCCTTAGGGACAGAGCTGGCCCCCCTGCCTTCTACTATTGATCTTTCTAGCTGGCACTGCCACTGCTTGGGCTGCATGCAGGTGGATTTGAGGCCAGCCCTAGTAGGTCACATGCCCACTTCATGGTTTGTTCCATATGTTCTTCCTAGGCGGAGACTGCATAAGCTTGGCGTGTCCAAGGTGACTCAAGTGGACTTCTTGCCGAGGGAAGTTGTATCCTATTGCAAGGAGACACAGACCCCACTGGACACCCACCAATCTGAAGGTAGTATTCATTTATTCTTCCACCTTGATATGTTTCCATGGAAGAGTACAGATTGGGAGAGGGCTGGAGTGTGGTGGGGCAGGAAGGGGATCCTCCTTCCCTCACTCTTTCCAATGCTCCATTCAGTGAATCACCTCCACCCTAAAGACAAAGGCTTCGAATCATTGAGTGAGGCAGGAGGAGGGTCGGGAAAGCCAGGATATGAGGGGGACAGGTGGTCAGAAAGATAGGTTTTCTCTTCCACCCAGAAGTGATTCACTTTCACAGAAGTAAACATCCCATGGGTGGGATTGGATTTGCCATATGGGCAGGTGAATTTGATAGAAATCCTAGAGAGATCAAACTAAGATTCTCCTTATTTTAAGTTTTTAATTACGTTTTCTTCTATTAACAAAAATTAGCTTTCCCCCTCCTACTTACTCCCACCAATGGATAAAAAGAAAAGAAAACTCAAAAACTTGTAAAAAGTGAGTCTCAAGCAAAACAAATTCTTGCCTTGGTCCTAACCCCTAATGTAGGAATCCCCCACCTCTGGTGGCCAACCGGGACAGGGATAGCATGTTTCATGGTAACAATTGTGGCTGCTCATTGCGTTGACTAGAGTTCTTCAGTCTTTCTGTGTCTTTATTATTTTTGTTCTTGTACAAATGGTTCCTCTGGCTCCTTCCTTTTTCTCTGATTCATTTCAGAGTTCTTTCCCCATTTCTCTGAAGAATCATCTCTTAAAATATAATAAGATTCCATTGCATTCTGATGCCATATTTCAATCAGTCATTCTCCAAATAACAAGGACCCCCTTTGTGTCCATTTCTTTGCTGCCACAAATAGAGTTGGATGTTTATTTTTATGCATGACGAGCCCTTTGGTCTCTTTGGGGTCTTGCCCCACTATTGTTATCAGTGTATCAAATTATAAGCACAGTAGTGGGGCAGGGGGGGGATTCCAAATTGATTTCCAGAATGGCTGCCCCATTCACACCTCCACCAAAAATGCCTTCATGTGGCCATGTTTCCACAGTGCTCCGCCATTGATCATTCCTCTTTTTTTTTTGGTCAGCTTTGCCAGTCTGGTGGGATGAGGCCCAGCCTCGGTTGCTTTAGTTTGCATTTCTTTATTTCTTAGGGATTTGCCTCATTTTCACCTATAGTTTTAGGAGCCTCTTCTTCATCTTCTTTGACTTTTCTGAACAAAGTCATCTCTAAATGCTGAGTCACTTGACTTGGACATTTGTCAATCAGTGCGACTTTTAGCCTCCTATGGTTGAATGAATTCTTTAGAGAGCTTGCAAAAATGGGCAACCAAGTTGTGGGTTTTGCCTTCTTAATTTTGGGTTCTTCTACCCCTGTCCTTAGCTCAGACAATCATGGACTGGGTCAGGTCCCTGTTCCCTTGACCCTGCTGCAGGCAGAGCTGGTGGGCCAGCTAGGTTGATGCAGTGGATAGAGCACCAGCCCGTGTCAGGAGGACTTGAATTCAAATCTGATCTCAGACACTTGACTCTTACAAGTCTCTTCACCCTGATGACCTCGCATTCAGGGCCATCTCCAGTCATCCCGATTCCTCTCTGACCACTGGACCCAGATGGCTCTGGAGGAGAAGTGAGGCTGGTGACTTAGCACAGCCCCTCCCCAACTCAGATTCAGCTCCAGATCCCTCTCCCTAATGTTAGAGTCTTCTTCAAGAACGAAGGACAAGCATCATCAGCTTTCCCGTGAACTCTAATCCACAACCCTTAGGAGTTCCATGCTATTCCAAAGACATTGGTCAGTGCTGGCTAATAGAGGAAAAGGAACGACTCTGCCTCTTGAGACATATGTGCACATTCATGTTTGTATGGTTGTCTATCATCCTGGGATCACTGCTATGGGATGCTTTTTCCTTCCCAACCTCCCTGAGTTCTGGGCTCCCAGAGCAGGCCAACAGCACCCTCTGGTGGCTATTAGTAGACCAGGTCCCCAAGTGAGCCCAAAATATCCAGGAAAGAAAGAAATGAGAACTGATTTATCAGGCCTGTCCAGAACTTTCCTGGGAGGGGCCAAGGGGACAAGCATAGCTTTTAGTCTTGAAGACTGTAGCCTGAACTAGTAGCAGCAGATCAGACCAACCCAGACAGGCTTTGGCAGAGAGAGGCCTATAATCCCATCTCATACCTCCCTAGTAGAGACCATCCTATTACTGCTGGCTAGGCTGAGATACCAGGACTCCTTGGTGGGGTAGTTATGCCTAAGATTCTGCCGAAAGCAGGCTGACTGGGCACCATCTATGGACTTCTCATAGATGTTTGGGGTTGGCACAGATCAAGACAGGGTGCTGGCAAAAGATTCTCTGATATCTCAGGGAAGCCCAGAGAATTCCCATATTTAATGTCATCTGTCTCCCAGTAGAAATTCAGAACCCACTCTGGAGATCTGGGTGCTGGTGAGAGGCAGGACTGGAGTGAAGTAGACAGACCTGGGGTTGAGTTCCAGCTTTGTTCCTTGTCTGGGTCACCTTGGGTAGGTGGTGAAGCCCTCCTCACCCTGTCTTAGTTTCCTCATCGGTATCATGAAGCTAATCACCCTTGTACCTCCTTCCTCCCTGAATTGTTCTGAGACTCAAAGGAGGCAGGACCTCTAAGGGGTCCTGTAAGTGGGGTTATTGTTATCTCAAAGTTATCCTTATGATTTCTCAGAGTATCTCTGCTCATAGGCAGATCTAGTCAGCAGTCAGACCCAGGGTAAATAGTGAAGACTTTTGATTCATAGTCCATCCACTAAGGGCACCCTCACCCTCTGGACACCTAATAGGAGAATGATTCCTAATAGGAGAGTTGTAGTCCTTCCACAACCTTCATGGCTCTGGCCATGGTGCTGGAGGTGTTGCCTCCATTTCAACCCTCACCTCCATGCTCCTGTTCAGTCCCAAAGAGACAGGGAGGGGTGGGAGCTGTCTCTCCCTTGTTCTAGGTGGGTGCCAGGATTCATGTTGAATTTTTCACTATGTGGGCCCTCCCAAACCATTCCTGAAAACTTTCACCATATAGAAAACTAAACGAGCAAACATTCTGAGGGGTCTATTCAGAAAGAATTTCCAGATCATAGGAAATCAATCAAATCTGTGACAAATCCCTCCTGTGTGCCAATGCCTGTGCTTGGTACAGAGGATGTGAAGACAAAAGTGAAGCAGTCTTTGATCACAGGAAGCTTGCATTTTATCAGAGAGAGACTGTGTACTCAGTGGAAATAAAAATCTACACAATTCATAAGTTATTTTGTTAGAACACTGACAGCTGGAGGGGGAATTAGGAAAGGTTTCAAGTAGAAGGTGATTCCTGAGCAGTGTTTGGAAAAAGAAGATGCACTCAGTGGTGAACAAGGCTAGGCATAGAGAGTGGGCAGAGATGAGGTCTCAGACACTTAATAATTACCTAGCTGTGTGACCTTGGGCAAGTTATTTAACCCCATCACCTTTAAAAAAATTCAGACTTAAAATGAAGAAAGTAGAGAAACCATGAAACTATTGGTATAACTTAAATAACATCCTTTATCAGTAGGAAGTGGAAGTGATGAATAGATTTAAGGGATTAGATGTGGTAAGTATCTGTTTGAAGAGCTATAGAGAGAAGTTCTCAATATTGTACAGGAGGCAGCAACAAAAACATCCCAAAGAAAAAGAAGAGAAGGAAAGCAAAATGACTGTCTTTGAAGCTTTACAAAGAGCTGAGGAAAACAGGAAAGTGAAAGGTAAAGAGGAAATGGAAAGACACACCCAGCTGAATGCAAAATTCCAGAGAAAGAGGAGAAAGAGAAGAGAGCTTTTTAAAATGAACAATGCAAAGAAATAGAAGAACACACTAGAAAGGAAAAGACAAGCAATCTCTAAAGGCAAAAATGGTAGAGACTTAACAAAAGTAGATGTGTGGCAAGAATACACACACACACACACACACACACATACACACACATAAACACAAACACACTCTACAAGAAAGATCTTAATATCCCTGATAGTCATGATGGTGTAATTACTGATCTAGAACCAGATATTTTAAAGAACCAGATATTTTAACGAATGAAGTCAAGTGTGTTTTAGGAAGCATTGATAACAATAAGACTGGGGAAAATGGTGGAACTTCAGCTATTAAAGTGTTGCATCAGCAAATTTGGGAAACTCCCCAGTGGTCACTGGATTGGAAAAGCTCAGTTTATGTTCCAGTCCTAAAGAAGAGCAATGCCAAAGAGTGTTCAAATAATTGACCAATTGCACTCCCTTCCCTGGCAAGTGAGGTTATGCTTAAGATTCTGCAAGCTGGGCTTTGACAGAAGAGCAGGTTCAGTTTTGAAAAGGCAGAGGAACTAGAGACCAAATTGCTAACATTCTCAATTATGGAGAAAGCAAGAGAGTTCCAGAAAAAAACATTTATTTCTTCTTCACTGACTGCTCTAAAGTCTTTAAGTGTGTGGTTCACAACAAAATATGGCAAATCCTCAAAGAGATAGGAGTACTAGGACATCTTATTTGTCTCCTGAGGCACCTGAAGGTCTTATCTTGTAGGGAATCTGGGATCAAACAATGTGTTTCCTTCTCATCCCTGGATTCTGTCTGTGTGCAATGGGGTGAAAGACCATCAGGCCCCTCCTACTGTCACCCTAGATTCCCTGATTGTCCCCATTCACTAAAAGCATCTCATCTGCCCAGAACAGTCCATTTCCACTACCTTCTGGTTTGGGTATGCATGAGATTTGTTTTTCCCCATCCCTTAATGCTTCTCCATTGATCTCATTCCCCTACATTAGTGCTTGCCCTCTCTCTGTCTCTCTGTCTCTGTCTCTGTCTCTGTCTCTCTCTGTCTCTCTCTCTCTCTGTCTCTCTCTCTCTCTCTCTCTCTCTCTGTCATTCTCTCTGTGTCTCTCTATCTCTCCCCCCTTCACCCTACCCTTTGCCCATTTGCTTCAAATAGCTCATTTCTTCCAGCATATCCATTGAGGATAGACTAGGATGATATAAAAAAGATTTGTAAATATAAAAATGTAGATGGAAATAGCAGCAGGCATTTACATCATGCTTTATGCAGTTTGCTCTCTATGGGTTCATGCCTTTGGTCCTCATAATATTCTGTGTATCTGTGCCGGTGGGAAGGGGATTGTAGAGATCATTAGTCCTATTTCTAGGTAACTGACCAGCAGACCTGGGATGCCAACCTTAGTCAGAGGACTCCATATCCCAAACTCTGATTATGGCATTAAGACCAGTCATGGAACTCTGTTCTCCTCCCCCCCTTCTCTCTCTCTCTCTCTCTCTCTCTCTCTCTCTCTCTCTCTCTCTCTCTGTCTCTCTCTCTTTCTCTCTCTCTCTCTGTCTGTCTCTCTGTCTCTGTCTGTCTCTCTCTTCTCTTTCTCTCTCTCTCTCTCTCTCTCTCTCTCTCTCTCTCTGTGTCTCTGTCTCTCTGTTTCTCTCTGTCTCTGTCTCTGTCTCTGTCTCTGCCTCTCTCTGTCTCTCTCTCTCTCTCTCTCTCTCTCTCTCTCTCACACACACACACACACACACACACCCCACACACACACACACACTCATGAACATGGAAGGTGTGACCAACAACTTTTCAGTCCAGATTCTTGCTGCCTGTGGGATTGGGGTCTCTTTCAATGCTGGTCTAAGTTTGGATATAGCTTAGCTCTGGGTTCATAGGGAGTTCTGGGTCGGGACCTATTGTAGACACAATAATATAGCCATCCCTTTTAGGTCTGAAAGGTGATTTGCACACATTATTTCACTTGATCCTCATAACACTAACAATAGTAAGTGCTATTATTAGTCCCACTTTGTAGATGAGAAAACAGAGGCAAATGGTAGTAAAGACACTGGCTGAGATCTTACAGCTAATAAGTGGTTGAGGCCAGATTTGATTTCATGTCTTCCTGACTCCAGGGGCAGATCTCTGCTTGTTGTACTGCTAGCTGCCTCATATATTGGGGGGGGGGGGAGGGTTGGACTCCATTGGGTTCACTGCTTTTGTGTTTGTCTTTAGATCAATTAGCTGTCAGCACAAGTCAGGGATGCCCTGCTGGGCTTTATGAAAGCACTGAAGTGTGTTCCCTGGCTCTGGAGAAGAGGGGCTCCTTCTTGCCCTGCCTAATCTTCTCAGGAACCCCCTGGTCAGTATGTTGGGCCACATGTGCCTAGTGGGTCCCTTTGTACACTGCACACCTGGACCACACTGCCCAGCTCCTGCCCAGCTCTGTCTTGAGGTTGCCTCCAGATTGATATGGTGGGGTTCTGGAGGAGACCCAATCTAGGGTTACTGCTGTTCATTTGATGCCCTTTCCCCCCACCAGGCTGGAACTGAGGGCTCACAAATTGGCCCCATGTACTCCCTCAATCCAACACAACACCTAGCATTTATAAGGGAGGTCATGGAAACTCCAACCAGGGTGCCCCTCTTCTGCAGAAGTAAACTTCCTCTATACTTAATCAAGTGTTTTAGTAGCTGGAAGTTATTTGAAGACCCCGGGGAGCCTGGAGGTATCACAGGTGGGGGCATACTATGAAAATCCAAGTGAGGCCTGTTTATATTTAGTGAACACCTGAGTTCAGGTGGTAATCCAGGAATGAAGTAGATTCAGTTTCAATCCCAGCCAAATGTTGGCAGGGAAAGATTATGTTTTTAAGGAAGGAAAAGAAAGGGAGAGGACAGAAAGAGAGATGAAGGAGAGGGAGGGGGAGAGAGAGAGAGACAGAGACAGAGAGCTTCTTGAGAGCAGAGAAACTGAGGTAACAGTGATCAAACCCTGGAGAAAACTTGGTCCATTTTATTACAACAAATGAGGAAATGTGTAACTGTGGAAATCCAGACTAAGCTCTGTAGTGTGGGTGCTGGTGTTGGGAAGGTTCATGAGCCAGTCCTGGGGTGCTTTTGTGGTACTAAAATTTGAAGCAGGGAAGATTTGGGGGGGAGCGGTAGAATTTCAGGTAGTGTATTCTTTAAAAGAGTCTGTCAAATTTCAGTATCTATCTTTCAATTCAACACACCTGGCATTGTGTCTTGGTTCTGTGTTAACCATCTACATTGTCTGACTAGAACTTCTTGTATCCGGCTCTCTGTTCCATCCAGGGCCCCCTGGGAAGGTCAGATCCTAAAGGAGATATAAACTGAGATCTGAGAGAGACTAGGAAAGAACACAACCAGATTCAAAGGGTTTAGCTTGCTTTGGGCTCATTGCTCTCTGTAATGTCACTGGGGAATACAATTAGCGCAGGCAGATCTGCAATCCCTAGAAGCTGTTAGCTGTGAAGGGCTTCAGTGGGTGGACACAGATGAAGCTGCCTCTGACCCATCATTGGACAGGTCTAGAATTTCTGATGAAGTAAATCTCCTGCTCCTGTGTGGGATCAGCCAGCATTTCCAAGGTCTTCACCATCACTAGAGGCCAAGCTTGGCTGAGGGAGACATTGAGGGGATCATCTAAATGGTCCTTGGAAAGATCTGGCAAGTGGGAAAGTTGGAGAAAGAAGGGTCATGCAACGCTGTTATTGTTTTTGGACTGGATATGGGCTCCTCCTCCTTGTGGCCTGGCCTTGCTGGACAACTTCCTGGGTGTCTCCATCACTGCTCTGCTTCCCTGACTCCTGCCCTTGGTTCCTACCCCTGGCTCCCGCTCACTTATCAGCCTCTGTGAGCAGTGTTCCTGGGCATGCTCACAGCTGTCCCTTTGGCACCGTCTCCTTCATCAGCATCTCCTATGAACAAGGGACTATCCAGGGGAAGGAGTTGTAATGGGGGCTGGGACCACAGACCCCACCTCTGCCACCGAGCATGGCACCTTTCTTCAGTCCTAAGGATGCTTGACAGAGAGAGTCTTCCATTCACTGTCCTCATTAGAAATCCCTACATAAAGAAATTTCCAAAACTGACTTGGTGAGAAGGTTTTCTTGTGTAGCGTTCCAGTCATAGTAGGAATCATGAACCAGGCCAGCACACCTCCCTGGGATTCATCGTGGCTGCTCACATCCACACACTGGGCCTTCTGACCACCAAGGTCAGCATCTGACTAGTCTGCCCTGAACACTGAGGGATGGGGGTTTACCGAGGCAGGAGAGGGAGAGGCCCCAGGAAACCTTCCATGGAGAAGTCAAAGGTGTAGTTTCATTCCCTTGCTCCTTCATTCTGTGAGTGATGCTGATATCTGTCCCTGGCTTCCAAGCAGGAAAGAAGAGGGATGTCATGGCAGCAAGTGCCCTGGCACCTTGAAAGGTCCTGCAATAGTCTGTGCTGGCAGGGCTCACTAAACTCTGCTCAGTACGTAGGATAAGATGTAGTCCAACCTGCAGCTGTGCCCACCTTGGCTGATGTTGATGTCCTCTGCCTAGAGTCAGGAAGAGCCAGGCTCCCCTTGGGCCAGTCCACAAGGGAAAACTGTTCAGCTATGGGGATGGATATCAGAGGGAGGAGAGCCTTCTATCCTGAAGGGGAAGCATCGCCCACCCCCACTGAGGAGTGCTTGGACTCTGGTTCCAGGTCCTCCCTGGGGGAGGGGCTGGGGGGAGGGAGGTATTTCTTGGCCTGGGGCTTCACTTCTTTTTTGTGGTGACATGTGGGGGTGGGGCAGGAGGGGCTGTGCTGAGTGCCAAGCCCCTGCTACATGATTAGCTGTGATAATGACATGCTTTCAGGCCTGGATCATTTCCCGACCCTTGGAGAGAGAGAACATACAATTAGGGAGTGATGTCAGCTTCCAAAATGTTGGTTGAGAATGTTGGTCTCACCAGAATGCCAACCTTCTTAGCAAAGCTGGCAGACCCATCTCCTGGCAGAAGCTGCTAGCCGTGTGATTTAAAACTTCCTGTCCTGATAATTGATGTGTTTTTATTCTTTCCATTTCCTGAAGTCTGATCAGAATTAACATAGCCATTGGAATTTCCTGTCAATGCTACTTCCTCCCCCACTGAGCTAAGTGGCTGAGCTCGTCCGGGTCAGGCGGACAGCAGGGTCAGGCTTAGGCATGGCCCAAACTGCTGGAGGGTTGCCTCCCATGTAGATGGCTTGCCCATCACAAGTTGGTCTCAGTCTCATAGGACCCTGGCAGGGCTGGCTTCCTCTTGGGGATGGCATGGATGAAGAGCTGGAAG
This sequence comes from Macrotis lagotis, assembly GCF_037893015.1. Taxonomy (NCBI): domain Eukaryota; kingdom Metazoa; phylum Chordata; class Mammalia; order Peramelemorphia; family Peramelidae; genus Macrotis; species Macrotis lagotis. The sequence goes on from NC_133664.1 coordinate 734,483, forward strand.
TGACCCCAGACACCTTCCAGGCTGGATCCCTTGAAGAGAAGCTTCTCAGGAAAAGGGGGCTCTGGTCCTTCCTCTGGGCTTGACCCCTCCTCAGACCACTCTTCATTTCTTTCTGGCTGGCTAACTGCTAGCCTGGGAGGGCCGGCTCAGAGCTAGTGGGAGATAGATCAGGAGCCTCAGGGAAAAAGATAATAACCATTAAGAGTTTACCCAGCCCTTTGGTCGTGTCTTCTGAGCCTGTGACCAACCTGAAAGAGAAAGGGACTGCGAGCATTGTCATCCCCATTTTACAGAGGAGGAAACTGAGGCCCGGGAAGATTAAGGGGCATGGGCCCAAGTCACACAACGGGTATTCAGCGTCGACCAGCAATAAGACAGTTGCAAATCATAACTTCCTGATCAATGAACATTGGTCAGTAAACCCAGACTCCATTTCTGGTGACGATGACTGGGACCGAATAGGCCTGAGCTGCCATTTGTCCAATGTTTCATTCATCCACGCAGGAGAATGTGTCACTCGTTTGGGCCTTGGGTCTTGGCGCCATCTGGAGGTCAGCCGCTTTCAGCTCCATTGGCTAGTGTTCTCTGCATCACAAGCCTAAGGGTCTGGGCCAAGAGCCCACAGACAGTGACTCCTTTCTTTGTGGGCTTGTTGTCATGGCCACTTTTTCTTCTGGAAAATGACTTTTTTTTTCTTGAGGTGAGAGAAGAAAAATCCCATAAGCAACTCAGAAAGGTGAGGAAGGTTGTGAGTGGAATTCAACACTGTATTTCCCAGGGAATGTCTGTTCTTTGGGTTGGGGATTAGACTTTGCACCCTGCCCAATGTCATCTGTTAGAGTGACAGTCTCCAAGCACTTCTCTGACAGTGTGCCATTCAGCAAAGTCTAACAGACTGGTGGAAGAAAGTGTCTCAGAGATGGGCCTCATTTTGGATTGAGAGGACCAGAGACCATGGTGGACATGGTCAGCCAAGGGCCAAAGGTGACTTGGTGTGTGGGGGGGGATGACTCTGGCTGGAAGACCACACCAAACCAGGCAGAAAGGCTTCCTGGCCCGAGGGGACACCTCGAGCCCCTGGGATCCCCGCTGAGACTCAGTGTCTTCGCTGGAGTTGGGGGAAGGGGTTGGATAAGATAGAGGGTGATGAGAACATTTGCTCCTCTGGCTCTGAGGCAACCCTTGAGTCCCATGAAGGAGACTTGCTCGCATGGTAAGAATGCTGGCATTCTTGGAGCTATGAGGGATGGGTCGCTAGGGCACCCAGCTAGCCAGACTGATCTTCAGGGGAGGACTTAGAGCTTTTTCAGATCTCTTCTCCTTTAATTTCCCTGCCATTTTTCAGATCCTCTTTTACCTCATAATCACACCTCCAGCAAGTCTGACTTGGGCAGCCTGGCTGGGGGCAGGGGGTATGGCATGAGTCAGAAGCCCCAGAGGGCCCAGGGCTCCTCCTCTGAACCTCAGTGCAGCCCCATGCTGACCCTAGCATGCTATGGGAGCTGTGGTCCAGTCTGAGGGGATGCAGTATGAGCTGGACCCAGAGCCAGGAAACTGATTGGAAAGTGACAGGAGATCAGTGGAGAAAGCCAGGCATTCTCCATGGCCAGAGACAAATTTGGAGGTTTGGGTCAATGGTTGAGAGGAAAGTCTAGAGCCTCTGCCACAGTCTTGTGCCTCAGTTTCCTCATCTGTTAAATGGAACTCAGAGCAAACACATACAACCTCTCTCTCTCCCCAGCATGACTGTCAGGCCCGATACCAGATTGTAGAGACTGTTCCCTCCCTCACTCCTCACATTTGCCCTGGCTTTGGCTGCCCTAAAGCTCAGGGGCTGGTCATCCTTCATTCCAACGCCGGTCCTCTCCAGGGAGCCAGTGACCATTAAGGACAGGTCTTTCGTGATCAGAGCCAATGTTTAATATAGTGTTCTGCTGTGCGTGGCCCTAGGGTGCCAGGCAGAATGGGAGAACCCAGATAAAAGCCAGGGGCTTTCTCCTCCTTCAGCCGCCTGCCACGTCAGCTTGGGGGCCACCACCGGCGACAGAAGCGGAGGCCAGCCAAGCCGGGCAAGCCCCAAGGCGCCAGATGCTGCAGCAACAGCAGCAGCAGCCCAGGCCCCAGCTGATCTCAGAGCTAGTTGAGTATCAGGTTCTACCCTTAGTGGTGAGCGAGTTGGGGAGGAGGGCCCCTGGCCCATCCTCAGCTGGGCTGGGCCCAAGGCTCCTGGCAGATCTTCAGGACAGTGTTGATGGCCTGGGAGCAGCCGCCAAGACCAGACTTGTTGCCTAGAACCTGAGATGCCGGGGAGAGGCCCTGGTGGAGGGCCAACAGGCCTCAGTCGTTTCATCTCAGTCACCGTGTAACGTTGTCATTACTGGGACAGAAAGAAGGAGGGAGAGACAGAGGGAAGGAGAGAGGAAGGGGGGAGCAGCTACCCCAACCACCTTCAAGAAGGGAGCAGGCATTGGCTTGGAAAATCATCATGCCAACTTCAAAGTTCAGACGGTGTCAGAGTATCTCTGAACCGGGTTGTGTGGCTATCTGGAGTGGCCTAAGGCCTGCCCTGTCTCTTGGGTGACTCTGCTCACTCAATCCCACTGATAAATGAAATCAGATTCCATTTACCTAAGGTTCAGCTGACCCTCAGGGCAATGTTCCCAGAGGGCTGCCAGCGAGGACCAGCTTGGGGTACAAGGCTTGGGCTGGAGAAACCAAAGGCAGGAGGAGATCTTGTCAGCCCCCAGATCTCAGTTAGCAAGGGCAGCTGATGGTCATCCTTGGCAAATCACTGCCCACGAAGTCAGAGGGTAAGCTGAGTCCCTGGAGGGCCAGGCAGGGCTGGAAGGAGGAACCCAGAGTGGACTAAAACCGCTTGCCAGGAGAGAAGTCGGGCCCATTCAGGGGCCAGTCTCTCCCTACCCCCTCTAGTCAAGTGTTGTGGAGGGGGGGGATGGGAGCAAGCCACTCCTGAGGACTGCATCCGGTCCCCTTCTTGGCAACCTGCCCTCACGTCCACAAGAAGTACAGGGGACATTTGCTAAAGCTTTGCTAGTCTTGAAGCCATTCCTCTCCCCCAGGGGCCCATTTCTGGGTCTCAGGGACAACCTGTTGGCCGCCCTGGGCTAAGCTTTTGCTGGCATCACTTCTCATTAGGCTGACACTCCCCAGGTCTCAGCAGCCGGCCTGGCGGACTACAGGACGATTTATGCGGTGTCCCACACTCTTTCATGGGGAGCCCCAGCGATGGAGGTGTGGGTCTGTGGGGCCTCCCGAGCCCTCGATTGGGTTGCTGCCTTATGTCAAAGAGGCTTTGGTGTGCTCAGAAACGTCACGTCATCCCAGGCAGTGGCGCCTCAGACTAGGAAACTGAGTCACCAAGGACTCACTGGGCTTTAAATCTACTTGTCTCCAGCTCCAAAGACACACCCCCTGGCCTGGCCTCCAGTGGAGGGAGTATGGTCAGTCTTGCCTTGGACCTTAGAATAACTGTCAGAGAGAAAAATCTGCCTCCCCTTCATGGGAACCAGGCCCCTTTTGACTTGAATGTGGTGAAAGCAGACAAGGAGAGTTCCTTGTGCTCCCTTCCCCCTTCCCCCATGTGCACACACACAGGCATGCCCCCAGAAATGCCCCAGCAGGTGTCTCTGGGGGGCTCCTTGCCCCTGATGGTGGCAGGCACCACTGACCCAGCCTGGATCGGGGATGCCAGAAGTGTCCACCTTGCCTTCCAAGGCTGTGAAGCCCCAGAATGCAGGAGAAACCTGTCCAAATGGCTGGCAAAATTGGTAAAACTACAATGCCACCTGGATTGCAGGAACTGGTGTTTTCTGAGTTCATCTGTGTCTGTGCCCATAGTGATCCAATTCTATCTGAATTTGAGCCCAGTGATTGACAGCATCGGCCTTCCTGGGTTTCCAGGATCTTCTCTTCCCTTGTTCTCTTCCTCCATGTCTCCCCTTGTCTCTTCTCTGCTGACATTTGTCCAAGCTCCCTAACCAGCAGAAGCCCAACCAACAAATGCCAGTGAGAGCAGCAGGAGCACATTACCTGGCCAAGGCCACAAATCTTGTTCATGTCCTCTCCTGAGGAGAGAAGGGAGGGGGAAGGCAAAGAGAAGAGCCAGGGCCTCCCCTTCCCCATGGATCCTTGTTAGTGATCCCTGCCATCAGGGACCCTCTGCCAGTGGGCAGCCCTGGAGTCTCTCTCCTGGGCACCCTTCCTATACTGCCAGCCATCTGCTCATTTTTCTCCCCACAAACATTGTCCTCTTCTGGGTTGCCCCCCCACCCCTCTCCTTTCAGTTCTATCAGGTGAATCTTTCTTGACTCCTCCTCTCTACCTCACACATCATCTCGGTAATCCATCCAGAGCTGGGGATTCTCTGGAATGTCTCTCAGAGTCATCCCCCCTTTCCATGCCCAGTCATTGCCTTCTTGCTGTCAGTATCTCCCCTCCCCAATCTGCCCTCCACCCACCTGCCAAAATCCTCTTCCAAAGCAGAAGGCATCTTGACCTTGGCTCATGAACTGTCAATCCCTGCCTATTACTTCAGCTATAAGAGCCTCAGGTTTAGGATTCTGCACAAGCTGTTCCCAGTTTCCATCTTTAGACACCGAGTATTGCCCTCTTTCTACCACTCTATGCTCCAGCCAAACTAGGCTACTCACTGTTTTCTGACCTTGGCATTTCATCTACCACCTCTTTGTCTTTGCTTACCTCTTTGTTCTATGCTTTACCTCCTCACGTCTGCCTCTCAGAATGCTTTGCTTCTTCCTGGGGTCGGCTCCCATCTCAGATCCCCTTGGTTGCTGGTGCTTCCTTTCTCCTCAAATCATCTTGTCTTTCCTTGTCTTGGTGGGTGGGTGTTTGCATCCCATTATCTAGCACAGAACCTCGGGTATATGGCATGGGTACTTATGTGGAATGCTCGCAGTTAAGGGGCAGCAACTGAAGTTGCAGTCCCTCTCCCTTAAGAGAAGAATCTGAGGCGGGAGAACTTCAAACTAAGGAGTTGGAGATAGATCTCTGGCTCCTCTCCACCTCCCCCAGCTACCCCCCCCCCCCCCAGGTCAGCTCCCACTGGCTCTGCATCCTGCTCTCGGTTCTCTTTAGGCAGCACGGAGCTCACTCCAACATGGTATTGCCACCTGTGTTGCTGGCTGCATGAAGCATGATGGGGAATTCACTGTGGCTGAACCAGGACATCCTAAAGAATGGACATCTGAGGAAACCTAGAGGGACTCCGAGAAACTTTCCAAGCTCTACTCGAGGCTGCAGGGAAGTTCTAGAGAGTCCGTGCTGCATGGAGGAGAGTAAAGTCTGGGCTGAATCTGCCTGTGGAGGAAGGTGGAAGCTTGGCTGCCCATGTGGCTGGTGTCAGAACACCTGGATGCCCTCCAGAATGCCTGTCCTGCCAGGAGAACAGAAGAAGCAGTGGCCTGACTTCTTCTAGGGATGCCAGGCTGAGAAGGCTCAGGGGCACTTCTTACTCCCTTCATATTGGGGAACCCCAGATAGTTTATTCAAGGGCTTTGCATCTCCCACTTCTGGACAAGGGTAGAAGGATATCTTTGAAGTGTTTGTGGGCAACTTGGCATCAGTGGGTAGTCAGCACCTAGACCTGAGGACAAAGCTGGCGGTCATTCATTCACTTCTTCCTTCAGGAAGCAGCATGACAGAACCTGAGGAGATTCAAGAATGTCTAGGTGGCCCACCCCTAAAAGAACTTCTGGTGTAGCGGAGGAGAGCAGGCACCTCCCTACAAGGCAGGTCTGCCCCAAAGCAGAAGGGTGCCAATGGGCAGTGGCTTGACTCCACTGAAGAAGGACTCCTCACGGAGTAAGGAAGGAGGAGACCCAGAGGACCCAGAGGCAGCTACGCTGTGTTCTGAGGTCCTGGGACAGGTCTCCCAGCTTGAGGCAGCAGCTGCAGCAGGAAACCAGCCATCAGAGCCCAGACCAGAAGCAGTAAGGATTCTGGTAGGAAGTGGCAGCATAACTTCGAACCCAAGTCCAGCCTTCCTGGCAGCCCAGCCCTTCTGGCAGCCCCATGCACTCTTTCTTCCTGAGACTCAAAGTCAGAGGAACAACAGACCTCCCCACTGTCTGCAAGGGCCCCGATCTCCTCAAAGGATGATATGTGACCTAAATGCTCAAGCCTAACCCTGCCCCAGCACACCTGCTATGTGACCAAAGCATTGTTTGGTTACAAACTGGACCAGAGTGGAAACTGGACCGGGATCCTGGAGTTGGGTTCCCCAAACGTGAGCCTGTCTCTGCTCCATCCTTGTGACCTTGGCTGTGCCCCCCACCCCACCCTGGACCAGTTGCATCCTCGGGAGATGAATGAAACTTTGTAAATCCAATTGGGTAAAGAGTTCAAGAACTATTTCAGAAATAACTGAGGGAATAAATGATTTCGCTCTCAGAAGTGTCCCAGGCGCCAAACTTTCTCCATTCCAATACACTTAAGCCTCCAGGGAACAGATTAAGTTTCCCAAAATGTGGCTTTGATCCTGCTCCAAGGACTCCCTATCACCTTCACGCCTTGGCCCCATTGTTCTTTATCTTTCCAGACAGCCCTCCTAGCTTGTCATCTGGCCTAGGCCTCCTTTCCAAACAAACAGAGGCTTAAGATGGAAAGAGTATGGATCTTCCCCCAGGAATTGTAGGAGGCAAGTGTGTACCCCGAGTTCTTGGTTTATGGCAGGGTCACTGAGTCCTTTTTGAAATTTTTATTTATGAAGATAATGGAGTTAAGTGACTTGCCCAAAGTCACACAGCTAAGCAATTATTAAGTGTCTGAGGCTGGATTTGAATCCAGGTCCTCCTGACTCCAGGGCATTTGCTCTATCCATTGTACCACCTAGCTGCCCCAGGGTCACTGAGTCTTTAGTGAACTGAAGTGTGTGTGTGCGTGCATGTGCGTGCGTGTATGTGTGAGAGAAAGAGACAGAGAGACAGAGATTGACCAGAAAGGCAGATCAAAACCAGAGCTGGCTATCTAGGCATTACCTGAGAGCAGCAGTACCAGTCTTTACAAATTGGTTGCCTGAGGCACAGGTGGGACCCATGACCCACCAAGGAGTCTGGGGAGGGGCTTGAGGAGAGTATCTAGTGGTAGGAGTGGGAGGCAGACAAACATTTGGTTTGGCAAGGAGCTGGCAGGCAGATAGCAAGAGTCTTCAGGCACAGACTGGCAGAGCCCAGCAACCCAAACCCAGGAGGGAGAGGTAGGGTTAGTGAGTAGCTCAGTCCTCCCATTTTATAAACTGCCTCTCACTGCCAGGTAGATGCTTTGCCGTTTTACAGCTGAGGGAAATGGCACTCTAGCTTTGCATCTGAGACTCAAACCCAGCTTCTCTTGGCTACGCCTCCTGTGTCCACAAGGTCAAAGGCGTCAAGGGGAAGTGGCGCCCTTCTCTGTCAGCACCACGGATAGCTCCCTGGAAGTCCGGAAAATTTTAATGGGCTGGTTTGAGCCCCCAGCCTGCGCCCTCTCAACTCTCTCCCATAGTTGTGACTTTGAGGCCTGGGGGATTTGTGCACTCTGAAGCACCACGATCACTGAATTCTCAAATGGGAAATGATCTTGTTTCTTAGAATGGTGGAGCTGGAAGATCTTGGAGGTCATGAAGTTTAAACCCTTGTTTTACAGTTGGAGAAACTGAGGCCCAGAGATACTGGGGAGGGGAGGTGTGAGGATTAGAATTTAGAACCCTATTAGATTCAGCACTGTGATTCTGGAGAATTTAGAATCTCAGGCTGGGAGAGACCTTTGAGTTTTTCCAATCCAGTCCCTCATTTTCCAGATGAGAAATCAAGGCTCAGAGAGAGAACATGATCCCCCGATTTCCCAGCTAATGGGACTGTCTTCTTAACTTCTGATCTGGAAGCTGGTGCTTCCCACACTCTTGGGAAAGTGGCATTATTTCTTTGCCATTTCCAGACCTTCATGAAATGGATGGGTGAAATCAGGAGGGTTTTTCTACTCTTTTCAGTAGATGCAATTCTTTCATTAAACTGAGAACATCTTTTCAAATGGGTGGAAAACTAAATTTCAAATGTGAGGAAAAACCAAAATTCATTCAAATGAATAGAAGTAGGAAGCAGGAGTGCCACTGGGGGACATGGTAACGCAGACTAGTGGGCAGCCCCAGCTCAGTATAGGTCTGCAGGAAAATGCCTACCAAAAAAACCACCTCCTCCAGTACCCTGAATGTTCATGAGAGAAAAGTGAAGAGTTGTCGGAGTTTTGCCTCAGCCTCTCTGCTCAGATCAAGCCTCCTCCTTGGACCTGTCCCTCTCCCTTGCCAAGTACCCCACAGTGAACCAGTGTCCAAGTCAGGGGCCCCAAGCTTCTAGTCCCTTCTTGTTCCAGGGCCCTGTGGTTGGGGGTGCTTTGGATCAGAGGAGGCATGGGAGCAGCCTCCAGAAAGGGCCCCTTCCCAAACATTTGCACAATGCAGCATGTTCAACTCAAGAAATAATACTGGCTTTAGAGAGTTCTTTCTTGCTAAGAACGTGTTCCATTTCTGAAATGTGTTTGGCAAATTTTAGGGTGAAATCTTAGCATCTTGACCTTCTGAAGCTCAGCTAGGCTTCCATCTTTTCAATCTGCCTTCGACTCCCTCTCATATCTCTAAGCGCTAGGCCCCAGCTCCATACTTTAGGACACAAGAGACATTTAGGAAGTCCAGGGGTTCAGATCAGAGTTGTGATCCCACAGATCCCCAAATGGACCAGGCAGGTTGCTGTCATTGTACTCTTGCCCAGGCTGTTTTCCCCATTTTCATGGTCTTTCTTGATTGACTCTGCCAATCCTGCCCACCCCCCCAAGTCAGAGCCCAGATGAAGTTAGTCTACTATGCAAATGGGGAGGTGGGCTGGTGTAGTGAATGGAGACCTGAGCTGGAAGTCAGTGGGGCCTAGGATCCTGACAAGTTTCCCAAGCCTTAGTTTCCTTCTTTGTTCAATGGGCTTTTCTGAAAAACAATACTGCAGGCTGACTATCTGGGTCTGAGGGTTATGGGAGGCCAGTAAGATGGTGCGCCTGTCAATCAGGATTAGAGACTAGATGTCCATTTCCATTGGTGGGTGGCTCCTGTGGTTGAATGCGCCTGCCCCAGTGGAAGGAAGCCCAGGCTGAACTCCTGGGGTGTCTGCCCTCCTTTCATGCCTCCCCCATTGCTCCTGCCTTCCCACCTCTGCCCCCATTAGCTTGTGCTCACCAGGAGGGTGAGGGCTGGCTCAGCCTGGCTCATCAGCCTGGCCCATCAGCCTGGCCGTCATCCTCCTCAGGTGCTCAGTGACAGCAGCCACTCAGTCCCCATGCCTCAGTAATGAGAGACAGAAGAGCCATGGGGCCTCCCATCGTCTGGGTTTGCTCATGGCTCAGTGAGCCCAGCTGAGCTGTTCCAGGCTCCTTGGTCCGGGAATCGAGAAGCCCCTGCAAGGTGTTGATTGGTCCTCAGAGATGGAGCTTTCGGCAGGATGGGAGCATCCAGGGTAGACCACCATGCCCAGGCAGTGGTCTCAGACTGGGCCGGGCTCTGGGGACAAGAAGACCAAAACTAGCCAGTGCCCCTCCTTGGGGGCTTCTTTTCTGGGGCCTGAGTTTCGACCATTTTTTTTATTATTTTGACTTTTCAGTATGTAAATGTAACTTAATGAATTATATTGCTTTAATCTTCATTGTAATGAATTACCTTAATGAATGAGAACAGGGAGTTCTTTGGTGAGGGAGAAAGGCTTGGCTTCTGACCTTGGGCATGAGCTTCCACCATGGTTCCATTCACCACCTTGGGATGATTGAGGCCCTCCATCTTTGGATCCGCACCACAGCTTGGTGTCCATTTTCCAACATCAGCAAAAGCCAGATGACTAGAGGGAAGAGTGACTCTCTGTTGGCCTGTAGAGGTTTGGGGTTTGGGTCTATCCATCACTCTAAACTGTGGTTTCCAAGGCAGTGACTAGGTGACCTCAGAAGAATGGCATTCTGTGATTCAGTGAAAAAGTAAAAACGCTTGGTCTTCCTTCGCTTGTGGGGAAGGGGGGAGGAGAAGAGCAGCTTCACAGGTCTTGATGGGGCTTTTCTGAGACAGCTTCCAGCTCCACAAATCTCACTTCAATCAGTAGAGGGTTAGGACCTTAGCCTCCTGGTATGTGCGGCTCCAGAGATCCAGGTGGGTGTGGAGGTGAGCCCTGGTGAGCAGCCGGGTAAGGGAAAGAGGAGGTTAACCTGGTTAGAGTGTCTCACCCCCCTGCTCCCAGCCTTGCCGTCCTCTTAGCAGAGGTGACAAGGGCCATACCTGGAAAAAATGTTCAGGGGGACATCTCAGGAAAACCCTCCCTTATGAAAAGAACCCAGAACTGTGGGAGGGAAAAGGAGCTGAGAAAGAGCTGCGCCAGCAGAAGGTCAGCTTAGGCTTCCATGAGCCGGTGCCCTCTAGGGCAGCAGCTCCCAGAGCTCTGGAAGCATAGAAGGTCTCCCTGCAGCTCAGAGGCCAATCACTGCTGCCATTGCACCTCTGGCTACACCTTTGGAAGGCATTCCATGGACCCCAAATACCCTGGTAGGAAGTGACAGCCCAGGCCTTCCCAGATTTGTTGGCAGCCAGGGCAGCCACGATTGGACTCCTGGCACTGGTCAGGTCTTTGGAGCTTGTGTTGGCTACCTCTCCCTGGGGTTTTTGCTTGATATTCTGGACCCTGGCACTCTTGCCCACCCCATTCTCCCATCAGACCACCCGGGCCTAGGGAGAGCATTGTTGGACAGAGAAGAGTGTGACTGCCTAGGGCCCTGTTTTTATTGAGAATGGACTTTAAATTCTATGCCTTTGGGAGATACTGCTATGTTTTGTTGGACTTCAGTTGAGTTTCCTAGGATTGGGAATCCTAGACCACCTCATTTTATAAAGGGGGGAACTGAGGCCTTAGAGCCTCGCCCAAGGTTCTGGGAGCAATGAATAATGAAAAACATCGTATAATCTATCCAGGTGTTTTTTTTCCCCTTGCGACAGTTTTCCTGTAAAGTAACCAGAAGACTGGTCAGCAGATAAAAGGTGTTTTTAACCCCAGTAATCAGCAAGGCTGTCTGTTGTGGAGGGGTTTCAATCTGCACTGGAGAAGGGACACTCCCAGAGCCTTGAAGGTGCACAGCACTCCAAACCAAGATCTCTAGAATAGGAATCTCCCCAGGCCTTCTCCTTTCCCTTTTCTGGATAGGGACCCACGGGGCTTCAGCTTAAGTCAAAGAGGAACAGATGTGGATGGGAAGGGTAGAAAAAGATTCGCCCTGGAGAGAAATGGACTGACTTTGGTGGAGTCAGGGACAGATAATTTGAGAAGCAGAATTTTGGAGCTCAGCCCCCACCGCCCAGCCCCACGGGCCCCCACCCTCCCTGATCCACAAACTCCCAGCCCGTAAGTGGCCCAGCAGATGGCATGTGTGCAGCTCTGCCAGCAGAGGGCACTGCTGCCTAACTAACCACCCAGGTCCCCGCGTGTTCACAGCCCGATCTCCCCTCAGAAATGGGGGAGGGATCCCTTCCTTTCCTTGGGCTGCCCCAGGGCACTTGTCGTTTCACCCCAAAAACCTCAGTGAAAGAGGGCAGGCTGAGCTGAGCCTAGCCTCCCAGATGACCCATGGATGGCCAAGGGTCCTGCGGGTCCCCCCCTTTGCCCCCAGAGGTGCCCGTGGCCAGCCAAAGACACTGGGGTCCCTGCCCCAGTCCCTGCGCAGGGGGCTTTTTGTTCCCAGCTTCTTCGGAAGCTCCAAGCCTCATCCAAGCCTCATCCAAGCTGCAGAGGATATCTGAGGTCAGCGAATAGACTTCCACCCTCTCACAGATGAGGCTGAGAAGGGAAGAAAGTTACCTAGGGTCACACTAGTAGCAGGTGTCTAAGGGTAGATCTGAACCCATGTCTTTGGACCCAAGAGTGGTGCTCTTTTTTTTCCAAAAATATTTTATCCCGCCCCCACATTATATGTAAAAACAATTTTTGACATTCACTTTTAAAATTTTTGAATTCCAAATTCTCTCTCTCTCCCTCCTTCTCTTCCCCTCCCTGAGATAGTAAGCAATTTGATTTAAGTTACAGGTACAATCCTGAAAATGTATTTCCATAATAGTCATTATATGGAGGAAATTTCAAGAAGGAAGGGAAGGAGGGAAGGAAGGAGGGAAGGAGGGAGGGAGGGAGGGAGGAGGAAGGAAAGGAGGAAGGGAAGGAAGGAAGGAAGGAAGGAGGGAGGGAAGAAGGAAGGGAGGAAGGAAGGGAGGGGGGAAAAGATATTTCAGATAGTAGCAGGTCTTTCTGGAGGCAGATCGTCCTTTGAGATTGTCTTGGATTGTTGCATTACTGGGAATAGCTAATCATTCACAGTCCTTCGTTGTGCAAAGTCCTTTTAGGCCAATGTTCTGGTTCTTTTCACTTCACTTTGCATCGAGTCATAAGAGTCTTCCCAGGATTTGTCAGAAATCATCCTGCTCAGAGTTTCTTACAGCATCACAACCATATAGTCCAGCTTGTTCAGTCATTCTCCAATTGATGGGCATCCCCCCAATTTCCAATTCTTTACCACCACCACAAAAGCTGCTATGAATATTTTTGTACAAATAGGTCCTTATCCTTTGTGTTTGTTTGTTGTTTTGCTATTGGTTTTTGCAAGGCAATGGGGTTACATGGCTTGCCCAAGGTCGCACAGCTAAATAAGTATTAAGTGTCTGAGGCCACATTTGAACTCAGGTCCTCCTGACTCCAGGGCCAGCACTGTATCCACTGGGTCACCTAGCTGCCCCATCCCTATTCTTTTTTAAAAATCTCTTTGTGCTACATTACTAGTAGTGGTGTTGATCAGTGTTCTTTCTACTGTACCCAGAATTCCCTTTTCATGGACAATGTCTGGATTTTGACTAAAGTTTGGCCACTCATTTGAGCTCACAGTGGGAGTGTGGTTTCCTCTGAAAGGGGCAGCTTTTCCACTCTTTCTCCTTAGCTGATCTCTTCCTTCTGTCATTTCCTGTGGTGAACAGATTGGCCTCTGAAAGCATATGAGCTGCATTTCCTAAGAAGGTGATTCCTTGCCTCATTAGGACTCAGTTGAGTGGCTACCAAGGGGATGCTGACCAGTCCACTTTATCACCAGATCACTTCTGAAGTGTCTGACCTCACAGAATTGCCTCATTGGCTGCTGTGGTGCAAAGGCACAACACTTGTCTACAGTCTTAGCTCTCCTCCTGGCTATAGATCCTTACTGAGTTCTCTCTGACAGTGTTGGTGGGGCTTTGAGACATAAGAACCTTAGGTTTGTGGGACTGGCTCTTGGGTGAAACCCCTGCCATGTGTGCCCATCAAAGCAGCTCGGATGCCCCTGACCGTTCAGTAAGCAGTCCTGGAAAGCTGGGGGGGGGCAGCATGGCAGCTGTGCCTGGAGCAGAGGAGTTCTCTGGGATACAGTGTTCTGCCCTTGCTTCATTGGCCCAAAAGAAAAGAGGATGGTAAGACCTTTGTCTGTCCCTCCCTGTAGCCTTGGACACCAGGTTCTCAGTTTGGGCAAGACAGGTGGTATTCTCTGTTGGTCCCCATATGTGAATGAGCTGAATCTAGTCATGGAACTGGGAATTGGCCCTCTGCCCTCCCTTGCTCTCCTAAGGGCCCTCTTTCATTATCTGTATGTCATGGCATTCGAACTTTGAAGGTGCCTCTATGGCATTCCCTCTTCTAACAATTCTGTTGGAGTGTGGTGGCCAGAGGAGTAGGGGTGGACTGGGAGATGGCTACTGAGTATTCTGGGCTAGAAATGAGCCCTTTCTGCTCGAAATTCAATAGATTGTTACTTTCTTAGGGTTCCTGGTGTCTCTCACCATGGAGTCAGCCAAACTTTCTCTGACTCCTGTGCATAATTCATGATTTGGAAGAGTCTGAGAAGCTGGAGGGATCTGAAGAATGGTCTGTAAATTGTAAATTATCTGACAAAGTCCCAGTGGGTCTGGCTTGATCCCTCCTCACTCTGAAGTCTCTGCCACACGTTGCTCATGGGGCCTCAGCTTCCCAATTCTCCCCAGTTCTCCTGACAGTGACCCAGCATTTGACCACTTCCCTCTCCAGGTGTTTCTATGCCCTTCTGATCATCTGGCTTATGTCATTACAAGCTGATGAGGACCTTGGGCCATTCAAGTTGGCAACCACTTTAGACTGAGGACTGACTCAAGACCAAGACTGCCCAAGTGGGTGGATGGGCAGAATCAACACTCCCCAAGACTGTGATGGAGAAGGCTGTGTCTGGCCCTCTCACAATCACTCATCTTCTATGGGAATGTTCTACTCCTTCTTTTGTTGATAAGTCAATTTTTACTTGTGGCTGACTCTTCATGTCCCATTTGGAGTTCAGTAAAATGGCAGCTAGATGGTACGGTGGATGGAGCTCTGGGCCTGAAGCCAGGAAGCCTTATCTACCTGAGTTCAAATCTGGCCTCAGACACTTACTAGCTGTGTGAGCAAGTCACTAAACCCTGTTTTCCTCATCTATAAGATAGGCTAGAGAAAGAAATGACAAACCACTCTTGCACCCTTGCCAAGAAAATCCCACAAGTGGTCATGGAGAATTAGACACAACTGAAATGACTGAATAACATGAGGGTGCAGGGGATAGATGGCATAGGTGGAAATAGCTGGTAGAAACAAAAGGAATCAATGAGACTTTTAGACGGGGCCTCTAGGTGTGTCCACATTGGAGAAGAGGGCATTAGTTGAGGATTCATCTCTTGTGGGGTTATATTACTCCAACTTGCAGGCCTGTACCACAAGGAAGGAATTTCTTCTGTACATATAAGGTGACTAGTCCTGAAGGGGCCAGGAAGACTTCCATGAGGAACTTCAGTATTCTACATGCTCCACTTGGTCCCGGAGGCCAAGGCTTCTCAGATGACTGGCCCAATCCAATGTAGGGGCCTGACCTTTGAGTTTTCATCCCCCCCTTGCCTTTCCTCAGCCATGGGGTGGATTCCAAGATGGAGTGGGAAACATAACTGTTGGATCGTCCTCACTATGACCAGTGGCCTGCAAGCACAGGGCCTCGTTGTGAGGCTTCTGGCATGAAAGCATAACCACGTGCATGTGAGGCATGTATGTGTCCATGTTGACAATGTGGTTAATGTTGATAGGCAGCCGACTCACAGTTCACAGAACCCTGGGCCTGGAGTCAGGAAGAACTGAGTTCAGATCTGATCTCCAATATTTAGGTAGCTGTGTGAACCTAGGTAAATCATCTGTCTGCCTCCGTTTCTTTCTTTATATTTTTTTTTGGTAAGGCAACAGGGTTAAGTGTTGACCAAGGTCACACAGCTAGGTAATTATAATTATGAAGTATCTGAGGCCAGATGTGAACTCAGGTCCTCCTGACTCCCAGGCTGGTGCTCTATCCATTGCACCATCTAGCTGCCCCCTGCCTCAGTTTCTTTAACTGGAAAGTGAAGATGATTACAGATCTTTCCTCCCAGGACTGATATTAAGGATCTAGTGAGATAATGACGGTAAAGCTCTTTGCCTCAGGCCTGGCCCTATTTCCACTCCATCTGAGTAGTTAGAGCTAATAGTCATTGAAGTTGGAAGGCCATCTCTGGTTACTCTTTTCTGTTTGCTAAAAATATTACTGCTGCCTCGGGTCACGATCACAAGGTATCCTGGCCAGCCACTGCCCTCCCACCTGGCATGGGGAGGGGGAGCAGGGAGTGTCCTGGCCTAGACCCCAGTGCAGACTGGGCCCCAAGGCAGGTGGACCCCAAAGCAGACTGGTCCTTCCAGCCTCTCCACACAAGCGATGATTGATTTACATTCTGAACTGGAACTTGGGGGGACGCTGGCCTGCATTTAATCATTTAAAAGGGAAAAAATAACCTTAATTTTATCAAGAGCAATCAAAGGACTTTTCATCTTTGAAGCAATTATGAGAGGCAAGAGCTGGTGGCTGGGAACAGGCAGGCACAGAAGCAGCTGCCAGCAGCTATTTTTAATTTCCATTTGAATGAAGAACCAATCTTTGTCATAAGGGGCTTGTCCTCAGTTTTGGGGTGGTATCTATAACCCCAAGCTTCATTTAAAGATCCCTGTGATATCTGGCAAGTCTTCAGCTATCAGGCCCTCTCCCTTGGCCCTGGGGAGCAGAATCAAATGGGAGCCCACTCTGTTCCTGCCACCATCTCCAGCTTCTTGGGTGGCATTTCCCTGGGTGGCAAGGTCAGTGCCAGGGCCCCACATGGAGACTGGCTCAGCCGCTACATCCACCTTAGAGGAAGCTGTTCTATTTCTGAGATGCTCAGGTTTCCCCAGTTTCCTTGTGTGCCGGGAAGGGTGGGACCCCAGCCTCCTGGCCTCAGTGCCCAGCGAACCCAGGCTTCTTGCTGTGGTAGCTGACTCATTCTTTTGGGTTTCCAAAGTGACTTCTCCTTTCAGATCTTCCCTTCCTCCCTACTGGTCTCTCACCCTCTCAGGTGTTCTAGGCTCTAGGCTCCCCACCTCCTTGTCTGCCACTCCCAGGTGTTCTAAGCCGGAGGCCTCCAGTTTTCCATTTCTTTTGTGATCTTGGATTTCTAACTCTTCCTCTTTCTTGAAGCCACATTGGACTTGAACAGGGATGTATGTGGGGGATAGAAAGAGGAGGTGTCACATAGCTCTTGGCCTTGAGAAACTGACAGTCTCACCTAGGAAAGGAGGGGGCTGGACTTGAGGGCCTCTGGGGTCCCCGGTGACATTCCTACCATCAAGCCTGACCTCCAAGGAGAGGGAAAGAGGGTGTGCAGGGTCTGTGCTGGCCTGGCCTCAGCTCCTGGCCTCTCTGGCCTCCTCACCTTTCAGCAGCTCGCATGCTGGTCTGCACAGCTCTGCTCAGTGGTTGGGAAGGGCCGGGGTCTGAAGGCCACAAGCAGCTAGCCCTGCTGACTTTCCTGCTGCTGCACAGAGCCCCTTCTCCTGTGGAGATTGGGGCAGGGAGGGGAGGGGGGCCTCCTCAGGTCTGACCTGGTGTTATCTGCATGTACCTTGAATAAGACCAGAGCTGCCTTGGGCTCTGGAGCTGGGGCTGGGACCCTGACCTCAGGGTACTCAAGAAGAAGGCTTCCCTTGCTTTCTAGCCATGGGCCAAGTTGTGGGTGGAACTTGTCTGCAAAGGTGAAGAGAGAGAGAGGAATGGCCATGGTCCTGCCGGGAGCTTCCTCCCCTTCTTCAGCCTCTCCCCAGGCTGCTTCCTGGAGTGACCTCTGCGGTCAGCCTGGCCAATCTCCTCATTTTACAGCTCTTATGTATTGAGAGGCAGTGGGAACCATGGAATGTTATATTAGGGCAGCATGGTGCCATCCCCGTGTGATAGGAAGAGTAGAACAGAGGGGATGAGGACCCAGACTAGAACTAGGGAGGTGGAGAGAAGAGAGGATGCGTGGGAGAGATCTTGTCTAAGAAGGAGTGATGGGATGAGAGCCTTGCCGATTGGATGGTGATGATGGAGGGGAGGGTCGGCTCTGAACCCCTGAGCCTGCATCTGGGGAAGCATCTGGTCAGTCTGGAGTCAAACACAGCGACCGCTGAGCATCTGTCAATGCCCAGAAATCCACTGGGGGGTCAAGGTGCAGGAAATGTCAGACCCCCCCAAAGCTTAGGGCTGTCCAGATGAGTGAGCTGTCCTGGGTCACCCTGATTTCCTCTAGCCTGTGAGGACACACCCAGAGAGGACCCCTTCTTGCTCATGTGAGCCACCTGTCACTTTCTCCTCCATTGAAGCAGAATAAGGGTTGCAGCCTGGTTCATCTGTAAAATGGGGAGATTGGCAGCTGGCCTCCAAGGTCCAGTCTCAGCCTAAACCAGTGACCCCGTGAGAGAAGCAGAAGTGCGGCTCAGACACATGTTATTGGAAACCAAGTCTTAGCAAAAACAAAGAAACCCAATCCTTGATACAATTGCAGGAATCCAAGTCTCTCTTTTGCTACAAGCTGTCTGCTCCGTCAGGGGCATAGCAACCCCTCAGCGGCTCAGCCTGCCCTCCCTTCTGGCTGGGACTTCTCTGCTGGGCAGGTTGGCTTGCCGGCTTCACTTGCAGATGATGTCATTTCTCACACTCAGTGCATATCACACACACACACACACCAGACATAGACCTACACACATACACAGACACACCCCTCGCTTTCTGGTATCCCTGCCTTCCTGTTTCTTTCCGGATTGCTTTTGTTTCTTCCTGAGGAGGAGGATGTTTGTCCTTCATTTTAAAAGAAGACCATGATGTCAGGGAGGTGATAGCATGCACATGAATTGGATTTGAGTGAGGATACTGTGCTAAGTCACCAGCCTCACTTTCTCCTCTGGAACCATCTGGTCCAATGGCCAGATATGGATCAAGACCACTGGAGATGACCCTGGATGTGAAGCAATTGGGGTTAAAGGACTTGCCCACTTAGTTAAGTGTCAAATATCTGAGTCCAGATTTGCACTAGGGTCTTCCTGACTCTAAGACCAGGGTTCTCTCCACTTCACCACCCTAGCTGTTTCAGTTGGTATTCTTCTCATACCAGGTTTCTTCCTGGTTGGTATTTGACACATTCTGATAATACTTCATTGTCTGGACCCATTATCATTTGCTCTCATCTTCTAGTTGTCAGAAATATCTATTTTTCCCTTTTTTAAAAATTATTACACAAATAACAAATTTCTGCTAATAAGGGTCTTAAAATGACCTGGGATATGGTGCCAGTAGTAGAATCACCAGCTCAAAGGGCAGGAAAAGGCTTTGAGAAAAATTTTTATTGATCTGGGAGCAGCTAAATGGCATGGTAGATAGAGCATCAGGCTCAGAGACAGGAGGACCTGAGCTCAAATCTGGTCTCAAACACTTAATTATTACCTACCTGTGTGACCCTGGGCAAGTCACTTAACCCCATAGGCCTTGCAAAAACAAAAAGAAAACAAAAAACCCTGACACTATTGATCTTCCACTCCACCAACAATGTAATAGTATGCCTGTTTCACCAATATTAATTGCTCTCGTTTTATACCTAACTTTGTGACCCTGGGCAAGTCAAAATTTCATAGGCAGGCCTTGCAAAAACAAAAAAACAAAAAAGACTCTATTCCACCAACAATGCAATAGTATGCCTGTTTCCCCGATATTGATTGCTTCAATTTTATGTAAGCAAAATAATATCTGGGAGTTATTTTATTTTAATTTATATATCTTCCCATCTAATGATATCAATTAAGATCCATTCCATCCAAAAGTATCTGACAAATGAGGCTACCCTGGGGGTCATAAAAGATGAAAGCATTTTGGGTATTTTAAACTCATTTATGGAATTAATTCCAAGCTTTCCCTAAATATTTCAAATCACCAAATCTTCTGTAAAGCAAACCATAATTGACCTAGCAATGAAAGGTAAGAGGATTCAGTAGATAAGAAAATCATGTCTATTTGAAAACAAAGTATTTTTTTAAAGTTCAGAAGGAATTTTGGCTTAAACTTGCCTCAACTCCAATCCTGAATTCTGGCCATTAATGCTTTTCACTCTAAAGCAAGTTCCATTTATCACAAGAAATGCTGGTTTATTTTTTAAGTCATATATATTTATTTATATATATATATATATATATATATATATATATATATATATATATATATATATATATATTTTTTTTTTCTCAATATGAGGTTGTAAAAGAAGGGAAAGGAATGTGGTTTTTTTTTTTTTTTTTTTTTTTTTTTTTTTTTTTTTTTTGCTGAGACTTCAAGGTCCTGTTGTTAGTTCATAAATAATTAAGAAAGAATGCAGGAAAACTTTCAGAACACTTTCTCAATTAGTAAATCTTGCAAACAAGTTCACTTAAAAAAGCATTGATGAGAGGTAGCTAGGGGTGTCACAGCACATAGAACACTAGCCCTAGAATCAGGAGGACCTGAATTCAAAACTGGCCTCAGATACTTACTAGTGGTATGATCCTGGGCAAGTCACTTAACCCCAATTATCTCCAAAAAAGAAAAACAAAACAAAACAAAACATTGAGGAAGTCCAACATGTTATTCTTTGGAATACAAAGGGTTTGGAATTTAAGCTATTTTCTTTTCATTTCCTCATATGTCTCCTTCCTTCCCTGCCTCCCCAATCCCTCCTGGTTCAGAGACCAGGAGAACCAGACCCACTCACTAAATGACAGAGTAGTTAGCCAAGACCTATATTCAAATCCAGTTTCAGATGCTGACAAATTGTGTGACTCAGGGCAAGTCATTTACCCTCTGTCTGCCTCAGTTTCCTCATCTGTACCTACCTCCTAGATCTATTTTGAGGAGAAAATGAGATAATTTTTACAAAGTACATTGCACACCTCAAAGTCATAGAAATGAAACTCTTATTAATATTACAGTGATGATTACCCATGCTTAGCCTATCACTCTTGAAGTCTTCTCTTGTCCAGACTCTGGATCTTCATTTCTTTGAATAATCTCCACATGGGATAAACTCGAGGCCCCTGTCCTGCTGGCTTCCCTCTTCCAGATCATTTCTAGCTTCCCTAAAATATGGTGCCAGATGATGACCAGGGCAGAACCCTGGAGATGATGGCATCTGCCCCATCTGACACTCTCCTCCTCATGTGTGTCACTGAAAAGGTCCTTCTGAGTCTTTCTCCAGCATCCACCAAGCCGGCACTCCCTCCCAACTCAGCATCATCTGCCTGTCCCCATGCCTTTTTCCAGGTGTATGATGGAAATACTCAAGGGCACAGGAGGCTGGCTCTAGCTCCTTTGGGCTCCTCAGACTCTTAAGAGCAGACCTGAGAGGCTCAGCCTTCAGCTCTCTGAAGAAGAAACTGAGACTAAGAAGGTGATGGGATGGGATCCCTAGCATCCCACAGCTAGTACCATTCCTGTTCCTCACTCCTCCAATTCCATCTAACAAAGGTTTGCTAAGCCCTGGACACATGTGAGGCACCAGGCTGAACTGGCCCTTGGCTCCACTCCTTCTTGGGTGACCCTCCTTTTGTCTTCTGTATCTAAAGCCCTGCTGTTGAGAGAGTTCCTGGGGCATCCCCATGTATCTCTTCCTCCAAATCTGAGTTGGTTTTCCTCATCCCTTCAGAACTGACCCTATCATCTCTCCCTCACCACTCTTGGGTTGCTGTGGCCCTTTGCATCCTCCCAGAAACCTTTGAAGACCGCTTTTCCAATCAGTAAACTCAGTGTGCATGGCTGGCTCTCCTCCGGCCCAAACTCTTGGATGGCATGGTTGCCTCTTCTCAACTTCTCACTGTTTTGGAAACCATTTTTGTTTACCGGATTGCCCTCTGATTGATATTTTATTTTATTTTTCCAATTGAAGGTTTTTCATCATTCATCCACTTGACTATTTATAAATTCCACAATTTCCTTCTTCCCTTCCTTCCCAGCCCCCTCCCCTCAGTGGCGAAGTCTAGAGAACATTGTATGTGTTCATTTGTGGCTACCATGTTCATATGTTAGTCCTTTTGTATATGAGATTTAGGGCTGAGGGAAAAGAGAAAACCATGGGCTAGGAAGGAAAAACAGAAGGGAGGTTTTTCAAAGGTCAACACAGTGTTCATTCAGATTCTCTGGTTCTTTTGATGTTTTCTTTTCTTCTTCATCCAGATGTGGATGGCACTGTCCATAGCAGGGCTGTGCTAGCTGCCTCCATCACAGTTGATGAATCACCTTCCCAATACACAGCGACAGCTTCCTTTTAGCTTTAATGGTGGTTATGAGTCAAGGTTCAGTCCAACATGCTTTCAAACAAAAAATCCATGAATAGTCAACTAACATTTATTAAGGGATGACTGTGCCAGACAAAAGGTGGTTTTGCCCTTCAGGAGCTTACAATCTAATGGAGACAACATATCAGCAAAGCAAGCTACATGCAGGATAATCAAGAAATAATTCACAGAGGGAAGGCATTGGAATTAAGGATAGGGAAGATTTTCTGTGGAAGAAGGGATCTTAATTAGGACTTAAGAGGAAGCTAGGGAGGTCAGTAGTCAGAGCAGGGGAGAGAGGGCATTCCAGGAAGGGTAAATAGCCAGAGAGAATACTGGGAGCTCTGAATAGAAGAGATCAGTTTGGGAGAGAGTTGCAAAAAAGACTGAAAAGAGGAAAGAGGAAAGTTAGGAAAGGCAATGGATGCCAAGTAGAGTTTGTGTTCCCTGCTTGAGTCAATAGGGAGCCACAGGAGGTTTTTGAGTAGGGGCAACATGGTCAATCCTGCATTTTAGGACAATTGCTTTAGTGGCAGAATTGAGGATGGGCTTAAGTGGGAGCGGCCCCATCTGCAGCAACCACTACAGTTGTCCAGGTGTGAGGGGATGAGGAGGGTGTCCCATCAGGGTTGGGGCAAGTTAACAAGAATCATTGAGTCTTTGCTTAAAGTGAGGAAGAAGCTGAGGGAGAAGAGGAAACTTGCTGAGTGGAAGAAGGATGAAAGAAGGGAGCCAGAGGAGATGGGGAAAGTGGCAAAGAGGATGCTGGAGGCTGCCTCCCATGGGGGTCTGTGCTGCATCTGGTGGCAGAGACTCTTCTTCATGGGAAGGCTCCAGTCTAGGATGTTGTGGGAGTGACCAAGATGGGACTGAAGTCCCAAATGCTCCTTCTGTGTGGCTGAAATTTTTGCAAGAGTTTCTGAATATGTCCTGCTCCCAGCTGCCCAGTCAATGATCACTTGTCTGACCTCTGAAAAGGTTCTTCTATGCTTGGCTACCTCAGTTGGCCACCTCAGCCTCTCCAAGTACCCTGGGAGGGGTTGTGTATCACTGGGAGTCCCCTCAGCTGTTACCGCTGAAGTGGAGGGTGGCAGGGAGCAGGAGAGGATGCTAGTGGGAGAGTGTGGCTTCAGGTCCAGGGCCCAGACCCCGAGGCTGGCTCTGCCATGGGAGCCTTGAAAGCCAAGAGAGATGAGAGATTCCAAGCCAGTGATGGGGCGGGGGAGTCAGGTCCTTGGGCCAAGATGAAGCAGAGAGAGTGGGTGGGGGGACTGTAGGTGGGCAGACAAGGGAGCGGACTGAGCTGGGGAAGAGGGAGGTAAATGACCATGAGGGGCAGGGGCTAGGCAGGGGTTAAGCTCAGCCCCAGAGTGAGCTTGAGAGGGGAAGGGGAGAGCTGGACGGTAGCAGCATCCCAGCAGCAACAACAGCCATATGGTCTAGTGCTTTTGCAGCCCTACTGAGGTCCAGACAGACCCCGGGCTAAGTACATTGCAGATCATCTATTATTTGAAGGCAACAAGTGCTTTGGGGATGAGACTGGCCCTCCAGAGCCGCCATCCTGCCCCTGGGAGAAGCCTCAGGCCCAGAGGTCAAGGGGGCCAGCCCAGGGCAGCTTGCCCCATTCCTCCGAGTTTTCCTCTGGACAACTGAGGCAGGTGCAAGGTGGCTCCGCAGATGGTTGGGAGTGGGGGGAAGAAGCGTGACAGGTGCTGAGCCTGCTGGGAGCTGCCACTTCTCTGGCCTCCTTGGGATTTCCGGAGGAATCAGAGATGAAAGTCATTCCCCATGGAGCGCTCCCAGGGAAGGATTTAGAGGCTCAACTTGGGGGGTGAGAGAGAGAGAGAGAGAGAGAGAGAGAGAGAGAGAGAGAGAGAGAGAGAGAGACTGTGTGTGTGTGTGTGTGTGTGTGTGTGAGTTTGTGAGATTGCTATGAGAGAATGTGTGTACAGGTAAGTATGTGTGTGTGTGTGTGTGTGTGTGTGTGTGTGTGTGTGTGTGTGTGTGTGAGAGAGAGAGAGAGAGGGAGAGAGAGAACAGGCTCCATGGCTTTCTAGGACCACCAAAAAAGTGTGAGGATTGTACCAACAGCAGAGACCCAAATGGCTTTTTGTGTGTATTTGAAAATGTTGCTCAGCCTTTAGCCAAAGTTTCTGGCCTTACAATGGCCCAAGCCTGGGGGAGCCCCAGGAAGCCTGCCCCTATGTCACCTCTGGCCCAGGCACACATGGAGGCCAGAGACCAGAAGCTTCGATGCCATTGTTTTCCCCATCTCCAACGATTCTTTTCCCCTCCCCTTTCCCATAATAGACAAAACTCCTCAGGATGCATTCTAGGAGTCCGAAGTCAAATGAACGCTGGGAGGAAGCCACTGGGGGAAAGGGGCAAATCTTGACAGATGGGTGATGAACAAATAATGTCTGCCTTCAACCCACCCCACCCTGGCTGGTTTCCCCATCCAAGCACTGGAGTCCATTCAAGTCTATTTAGTCATATGAACATCCAAAACCCAGGGAGGCATCTGGGAAAGAAAAGATGGAGAATAGAGATAGAGAGGAAAAAGAAAGGAGAGGAAAAGGGAGGAAGGAAGGGGAGGGGAGAAAGAGGAAGACAGAATGAGAAAGACCAAGAGAGAAAGAGAATGAGAGACAGAGAAAAGGGGGAAGAGAGGGAGCAAGATGGGAAGAGAGAAAAATAAGAGGAAGAAAGAAAAAAGAGATGAGAGGAGAGGAAGAATGAGAGAATGAGTCAGAGAGAAAGTACTAGATAGAATGAGAGGGAGAGAGAGAGAAAACAAAAGCCAGAGATAACAGATATAGAGAGCAGGGGGGAGAGGAGAGAAGAAGCAAGAGATTGAGAGAGGGGATGAGAGAGAGACAGAATAAGAGACAGAGACAAAGATAGGGGAAGAGAGAGAGACAAGAGATAGGAAGAGGGAATGAGCCAGAGAGATGAGAGGGAGAGAAAGAATGAGAATGAGAGACAAAGATAACAGATATGGAAGGGGAGAGAAGAGGCAGAGAGATTCCTGCCAGGTGTCCAGATACTTGAAGTCTCCCACCTGGAGCACACCCTGCCTCTGGGGCAGCCTTGGGGAGGCTCTCCTGATCTCTCTTCCATTGCCTCCTTCTGTTCAGGCCGTCCGGAGTGACACCAATGTCTCCCCTGCTCTTCACCCACCTCCCCTCCACAACTCCTTAGGCCATTTGGCTCCTGGTTTTCTCCCCAGATGCTGCCCTCCAAGCACCCAAAGCTGCCTTATTTCCTTTTACAAAGTTGCCTCTCAGAAGGCTTGGGTTCCAATCCTGATGTATTCTTTGGGTGGTCAGGACTTCAGCTTCTATCTGCACCATGAGGCCAGACAGAAGCTCAAATCTGGATGCCCACCTCATCTTGTTTAGTGTCTAGACATTGGGCAATTGGGTCTAGACATTGGAGGTGTGGCTTTTCCTGCCAATGCCCCTCTTGGATTGCTGCCTCCGTGGACACGCTAAGACCGGTGCCTGGGGAGGATGATCGGAGCAGAGGGGAGAGCCTGGAAGCAAAGAGGCCGATGATGAGGCCTGGGAGAGGGGATCCATGGAAGGAGAGAAGGGGTCCCTGCTGCCTGGATTCATCTGACGTCACAGGACTTTTGGAGCAAATCAGTCCCCAAGTATTTATGAAGCACCTAATGTGTGTAGGCCCTGGGATTCAAAGACAGGGAAGTGCCCAATTTCTTCAGCTCTCAGTGAGGTGGAGTCCTCGGGCCCCTGGCTCTGCCCTGCTCGTGTATCCCTCTGTCCCTGAATCTGCAGCCAGAAGGTTCTGCCCCCTCCCTGCTTCGAGCATTCTTGGGGACCCAGCTGAGCACTGCAGCCTGCTGAACTGTCTGCACAGCCTTCTCTCTAGGGCAGAGGAGCTGGAGGACTCCTCTACATAATCCTCGGCAGCTGCCATGTGGGCAGGGTTCCCTGGCACCTCCCAGACCCAGGCAGGAGTTCCTAGGCATGGTTCAGGGTTTGAGACGCAGCTAAGCCATCCCAGAACTGGCAGCTGCCTCTCTGCCTTCCACTCTCAGCCTCCCCGGGGTCCAAGTCTTAAGTGAGGGCAACTCAGGCCTAGGGGGTCAGCGGCTGATGTCTGCTCTTTCCTGTCCTGAGACTGAGGCTGCATCTCAGCCCATCATCCAAGGGAGTGGTCGGGGCAGACCCTGGGCCTTGTTGCCAAGACACCAAGAGTGGGGGAGTGAATGGCCCAGGGAGAGGCTCCTCTGGGTCCCCTCCCAATGTCCATCAGGCCACGAGCTCTATGAGGATTGATTGTTTTACACAAGGTTGTGGGGTGGCTCCCAACCACCAAGGACCGGCTGAGGGGGCTATATTGGATCCCAGGCCCGATAGGGACCCACTGAAGGTTTCTGGGTAAAAAAGGATGTGACTGCTTTGTGCCAGAGGACCTTGATATTGGCAATGGTCTATAGAGGACAATTTAGAAGGAGAGCAGTGAGGAGGCTGTTTTCAGAATGGGGCCTGAGAGACAAGAGAAGGCAGAAAACTTGTGGACATGGCCCACTGTCCCAGAGAATTCACTGGAGGGACCAGAGCCCAAGGGGATTCCAGCCTTGAGAGCCCAAGTGACTAGCACCGGGTAAGGAGAGAGTTTGAGAGGAGAAGGAGGCCTGGCCAGGGGTGACTTTCAGCAGGGAAGAGAGGGCAGAAAAAGGAGGGGAGATGTCCCAAGCAGGAGGAAGAGGTGGGAAGAGAAGACCCAGGAGGCAGGTATCCAGAGAAAGGAGGTAGCCTGGAGTAAGGCCCCGGGTCAGCCACATTTGCAACTTCCCTCCTGCCCCCCTGGATGCTTAGAACATGACGTCTTGTCAGCCTGGACTCTGGGTGGGCCCTGGACAGCTGCTGGGCCCTGCCTGCTTGACGGAACCTTGGACCTAGCTCCTGCCCACCTTGGCAGCTGGCCTCTCTGCCTCCATCCCCCTCATACTCTGAATGGACCTCAGGTCTCTGCTTAACCCAGGGCTGACCTTGCCTCTGCCCCCCCAAACCTGGGGCTCAAGGCTGAAGCAAGGGCAAGCCATATCAGGGGCATGAGGGGCTTTCCTGATTTAGAACCCACTTGGACTGTGACATTCTCCATCCTGCTTTTGGAGCCACCAGATCTAGTCTAGAAGGTTCTGTAGGTGTGCCCTGGCTGGCAGCCTGTGGCTCTGAGAGGTCCAAGAAGCCCAGGTCTTCTCTCCTCCCCATCAGAGAGGGTGCTGTGCTCCAGGCACAAGGAGAGACACAAGTTTAGAGTAGGTACCCCAGGCATTCACCTGGATCATCTGTGCCTGACCTGGGGTAGAGCATTCCGAGCCTCCACTGGACAGTCAGCCACAGTCAGACTTGAGCTAATTCATCCCTAACCTAGGGATGTCATTCAGGTCTTCTTCAACAATGAAGGACAAGAACCAAGCAACCAGCAGCCCTGGAAGACCCAGAAGACCCAGAGAGTGTCGGGGCCTCCCCGTGGCACCCGGCCCCTGAGCACCATATGGGAGAAGGGGTCCTAGGCTATTTCCCTAAGCTCATCTGAAGCGTCCCTAGCTCTGGGCTCGGCACTGTTAAACTTCAAGGATGAAGCAGGGCTGAGAGAGTGAAGCAGCGCACTCACAGAGCCAGAAATGAGATGAGAAGAGGTACCCAAGGATTCAGGGCAGCAGAGGTGAGGAAGGTGGGAGAGAGGCACAGCCCGTGCAAAGGCCTGGAGGGGAGATGGGACAGGCTCTGGGTGCTGGATTGGGAAGTCCATTTGGCCATCGGGTAGAGGCTGGAAAAGGAAACAGCTTCAGATGCAGAATGGAGTGCCCCCCCAACACCAGACCTCTCCCTAGTGCCCCAGGCCATTGCCAGCTCCTTGAGGGGCCTCCATCCCTCTAGGGTGGGTGTGGGGGGATCCTGACATTGAACCACTTGAAAGGATGTGAGGTCCAGGGCTCCTTGCCTCCTCACTCCCATGACTGGAGATGCTTCAGAAAGGGGAGAGTGAATCTGGCCCCCTCCGCCACCAGCTCGCCCAGCCCTTCCCCTCCCCCAACTCTGGCCCTGACTTTCCCCACCTGTTTATAGTTAGTTCCTCATTTCGAAACAGCCGATCAGACATTGGCCTGTTAAAAACAATTTTCCCTGGTGGTGTCGGATATCAGACCGGCCTTGTCGTCCTGACTGATAGACATCAGAGGAACTCCACCGAGCTGCCAATCACCGCATCTCGCTCCCCAAACACCGGCCTCAAATTCCCCTTCCCAGCTAGGCCTGCCGCCCGGCCCAGCCCCAGCTTTCTGGCTCACCATCAAGGACAGAATTTGGCAGGGAAAGACACTGAAGGGGTAGCGCAAGGGGCAGTTGCCCCAAAGGAAGCCCCTCTCTTAACGAGGGTTCGGCCTGGCCTGCGTCTGGGTCAAGGAAGATCCATCTCTGCCCACGATGGCAAATGGCCTAGAATAGAATTCAAGCAGTTACAAGACCTTCAGCCCCCCTTTAAGTTTACCCATGTTAGAGGTCTTTATTTCCTAAGGGAGACAGCATCCCAGGCCCTAGGCCTGCCTGGCCCATGCTAGGGGCCTCTTGGGTGGTCCTCCCCTTCCTATGCTTGCCCAGGGCTCTTCAGGTCTTGAACATCAGTCACTCCTCCAGCCCTGCGGCAGCCACCAGCGGTCACAGTGAAGGGTGATAGACCCATTGAAATCTCTGAGATCTGGGTCTGGAGAAAAAAGGCTAAGGACTGACTCAGGGTTTCATGATTGGCGGGGTGGCATAGGTGATGACTGAGCTCACAAACACTTTGAGGTACCTGCAATGGACAAGAAGGCTGTAAGCATCATTATCCCCATTTTACATTGAGGAAATTGAGTCACAGGCTGCAGCCCCATAGAGGGTTGGCATGGGATCTGAAGTTGGACCTAGGTCTTCTGGACTCCCAGTCATCTTTCCTCAATTCCACTATCCTGGTGTCTGTGGTGGCTCCGGAAGCCCACGAGAAGCCCCTTATGGCAGGAGCCCCGGCCAGTATTGAGGCAGAGCCTTGAGGGAACCCCTGTCCCCAGGACTAGCCACAGGGGATCCGGCACTCTGCTGCCCCATCTCCCAGGCTTGGTATGAAGCCCACACGAGAACCCAGAGGAGAAGAACTTGGAAAGCCCAGGGAGATGGGGGAGGGCATCGTGGCCCCCAGATCTCTTCCGAATGACACCATTCTTCCTCCATTTTCTCACCGCATGACCAGAGGTGGTCCCCGGGAAGCCAGCCAACAGCTCTGGCCTAGCCTGAGGAAGCCTCCTGCGCCCAAGGTGTGGAAAGGGGGCCTTGAGGTAACAAATGGCTGTTTCCTCTCCTGGCTGGGCCTCCAGGACTCAGGAGAAGGTTGTTTTGTTTTAGCTTTTAAAAATATTAACACCTAGTTTATTTTACCAAGTGCTTACTGAAAAGCCTGAGAAAAGTCCTCCCAGTCTGACTCTTGTCAGCAGCCTTGGGAGCCCCCGGCCTCACCTTCCTAGCCAGAGCATGGGCCGCCCCTGCTTCCAGGCCTGGTCAGCGGCAGCCTCCCTTGACCTCCACCACACTCTGGCCCGGCTGTGCCCTCAAGGTGGCAGACAGTGGCAGAGAGCCCTTAGAAATTCACCCCGGGATGGAATGACAAGTCAAGTTTGCTTTGTCCTGGATGGGGTGAGACCAGGATGGACCCTCATCCCAGAGTCACTGGCCCACAAACTTGGGCCCAGACCAGACCAGGGACCTAAACTTGAGTGCCCCTTCCTGCTGCCAGAGGACTTTACAAATAAGATCTCATCTGAGCAGTGAAACAATTGAAGAAACTGAGGCAGGTGGGGGGGACATATAGGTGGAGAAGAGCGAACCGCATTGGCACATGGCCAGAGGGGGCCACCTGCCGCTTGTACCCGATGGTGGGCTTAGAAAGGGTAGAGGTGCTGGGGGGCCCTGAGTAGACTGGTTGCGCTGCCTTGGTTGTTGACTCACGCCGGTGGTAAGTGATCTGGGACCCGATCCCGGTTGAACCCTTCCCTGTAGGTCAAACAATAAATTACTTTGGTGAGAAATGCATTGGAAATGAGGTGTCTGGCTAGCAGGTGTCTCTGGGAGAGAAGGAGCCCCAGCTGAAAAGCTTCAGGCCCTGAGCTCATTCCTGGACCCTGGGCCCTGGGTCGACCGGGAAGACGCTTCAGGGGTCACAGGGGCAATGCAAAACTTCAAAAAAAGCTGCTTTCCCTGGAGATGGGTGAGCAGGTGCCTGGCTCCAGGGTCTTTGGGGAGGATTTCAAGGTGGGTTTCTGGGGTCCCTTGAGGCTCCATTGTCCAAGGCAATCTCCAGATTTCCAATTCCCTCTTAAGTGACCCCCCCCTTCAAGACCAGAGGCTTGACTTTAAAAGGAGAACTCCCTTTCATTTCCCCGTCTCTCTATTTTTCTAGAGGATGAGGAAGATGAGGAAATGGTGGAGGCCAAGAGTCGGCACGACTCAGACCTGGAGCGTCCAGATGAGAAGCAGGAGGTGAAGGAAGGTATGGTGTGGATGGAGCCAACCCTGCCCTTCCCTGCCAAGCACCAGATGGGAGAGGGTGGGGGGCATATGGTGAGTCTGGGAGCCCCCTAAAAGCCAGTCCCCACTGGGCCCCATTCAGGCTGGGTTTGGTGAATGGCCCCCTGTAGAAGTAGGTATGTGCCAGTCAGAGGCTAATTGAGTGCCCAGAAATCCTGGTCCTTGGGCAGATCTCTTGGCTTTCCCTCTACCTCTGCTCTTCCTCCAGTCTTCCTCATGGGGAGAGCCAGGTGGGCAGAGTGACTCTGGGGGCACCAGCATCTGGAGGCTGCCTGCCCCTTCTGGACACTCTCCCTTCATGCCATGATCCCCTGACCCCTCAGATCATCTTCCCAGCACCTTCCTGCTTTGGTCTTTTAATTCTGCAGTGACTATGGCATCCCATGATGGGCAGCTGCATCTCCCCACCAAAGACCATTGAGGTAAAGGGATAGGCTCCTGTGGTGGCTGGGA
This sequence comes from Macrotis lagotis, assembly GCF_037893015.1. NCBI lineage: Eukaryota > Metazoa > Chordata > Mammalia > Peramelemorphia > Peramelidae > Macrotis > Macrotis lagotis. The sequence continues at coordinate 765,270 of NC_133664.1, forward strand.
GCCTGAGATCCCTAGACACTCCTTCCCAGTGTGCTCTGGCCCAATCTTTCCCTCTTCTTTTCTCAGTTCTGGCACCAGCATGATGCCCACATACAGAACCTGTCCAGAACGGGAGTAGGGATGGCTCTGACTGTGCTCTCATCCACTTTGTCATCCCAGTGTGGCTGGTTAAACCAAACCTTTCACACTACCTTGAATGGCACTGAATTGTGGGGTTTGGGGGTTTAGGCCCCTTCCTACAGCTTCAGCTGGAGCCAAGGGCAGAGGGGACCGGGCTGGCTTTTATTCAGGGCACTGTGGCCCTATGGGGTGTTGGAGGCAAGGACAGGAGATCTCTGTGATAAGGCTAGAGACAGTAGTGTGGCTAAGCACGTCTTCCAGGGCCTGGTGGGGGGGGGAGGTGGAAGAGGAGGAGGAAAAGGAGGAAGAAGAGGAGGAGGAGAAGGCAGGAACAGGACCAAAGAATTAACCACACATCTGACTCATGAATATCCCTGTACCTAGAAAGGGTGGCTCCACACTTGGAGCAGCCACACTTGGGTCTGGGCACCCAAGTCATCAGAGACATCTATGTGATAGATGTCACCATGGCATTGTTTTCAAACTTTTGACCAAAAAGCAGACACATCTCCTACCACTGGTTTCCCAGGTGACGATCGTTTTCCTCCCACAGGGTGGGTAGGTCCTGTATTCAGGCCTGAACTAGTGTGACTGTGGCATATCATTCTGCTACTCTGTGACTCAGTTTCCATATATGTGAAACAGGACTAAGTATCCTGTTCCCCACCCCCAGTCGACTGGGGACCTGCCCTGCAGCCCATTCTGCTGAGCATACTGGGGTCAAGGACACGTGTCCCCTTAGGGAGGGTGTCCATGCTTGTGGCAGCAATGCCCATCAGGGCCAGAGGAGTCATGACCCCCTGAACTGCCACGGAAGCTTCACAACTCCGTGCCAACCACCATTAGCCAATGAGGTGGGAGCGGGAGCCCTGAATTCAGGTGAATATGACAGGGAGCAGGGGTGGAAAAGGAAAAAGAGGGGCTGAACCCAGGTGGGAATATCTGGACACGAAGGTCGGTGCCTTGCACTTTGCGGATCCTGGCAGAGCACGGTGGAGGAGGGGCTGTGGTGCCCCTGGGGTGGCTGCCATCTCTGGGGCCACAGCTCCAGGCAGAGAAAGGCCTCCATAGGCCCAGGCCGCGCTCCTCGGGGTTCATGGAACTGATTAGGGCTCCCCATGCCTCCCCCTCTGCTCCCGGCTTGTGTGTAGACTGCACCTAATGGGTTAAAGGCCTGTTTATGTTGGCATGTGACTGGGCCTTCCAGCATCCAGGACAGCGGCGGGAGCCATGGCGCCACGGCGGCCCTGCGGTCGCTGGGAGCTCCCTCCCGGGCCGGCCTGCGGAGCTGGCCTTTATTACTCAGCCATAAAAGCTCTCTTTGGGCTGAAACTTACTTTGGGCCTGGCAGGGCAAGGAGCGGGGTCAGGAGCACCCCGGCCTCTTCGGGCCTGGAATGGGAAAGGAGAGAAGATGCAAAGAAAGATATCAGCCCATTCCCTTGCTCAGAGTCCCCCCGCCCCAGTCTGGAGGAGGCCAGCCCCTCAGAGAGGCCATGCAGCCTCCTTGGCTTCTCTTGGGAATGGAGGGGGCAGGACCCCCCCCCCCCCCAGAAAGGAGGGCAAAATGGAGGGGATTCTCAGACAGCTTCCAGCCTCAGAAGGAAAAGCCTGGTTTGGAACCAGCCAGGAGCTGCTCCAGAGAGCCCAGAAGCCAGGGCTGGGCCCCCAAACCAGCCCAATGTTGCCTCTTCATTTGCGCTTTTAATGGGGACAGATTCCTTCTCAACCAGCTGAGATTCAGGCAAAGGAAAGAGCGCTTTTGGAATCAATTCTTCCTAAAGACAAGGTCTTGCTTTGCTTTGTCTCCCCACCCCAAAGGCCCCCGGCATGCAACGCAGGGGCCTTCTGAACATCTGGCCAGAAGCAATTCTTCCACATCTCTCCCTGTCTCTCTGTCTCTCACTCTCTGTGTCTCTGTCTCTTCTCTTTTTGTCTCTTGTCTCTCTCTCCTCTTTTTATCTTTCTCTCCTTCCTGTCTCCTACCTCTGTTCCCCTCTTTCTTCTCGCTGTCACTCTCTCTGTCTCTATCTCCCTTTGTCTCTCCTCCTTTCTTTATGGCTTCCCCGTCTTATCTCCAGCCTCTCTTTTTCTCTGGTAGCAAGGATAATACCCCCAGGTGAGAAGCCTAGAGGAGAATCCCAGTTGCCCCAAGAGCCCCTGAGAGGGGCTTACCCTTGAATTCCTGTGCCTGTGGGTCCCAAGTCTCTGTGGTTCCCACCCTTCTGAGCCAGGCTGGAGAGTTCTGGTTGGGACCCCACAGAACAGTGGGATTGAGCCAAATGGAGCCAGGAGGCTAAATAGCTCTTCATCTAACAGTGGAGCTGCCATGCTGCCATCCCATGTGAGCCTTGGGGTCACACAGAGGGTCTAACAGTCGATGGGCTCAGCCACACTGCCCATGGGGGTTGCTGCCCAGACTGTGAGGGACAAGAGTCAGGTGGTGGGAAACTCCACTCACTCCTGGGCCAACTTGGCCACTGAAGCGATGTCAAAGTACCACAAAATCCGAAAGTGGCCAGGGTGGGTGGGGTTGGGGGGAGAGGAGGTGGTGCTGGGGTGCCTGGGGGCTTGGGCTCCAGACTGCAGCAGGATCCTGGGCAGATTCTGGTGAGGATGGCTCAGCAAGCCTGGGCTTGAGGAGTTACCAGGTGTCTTTTCTCTACTGCCCTGGCCTTCCACACCATCCAACCCAGTGTGTGTCAGGGAGGAACTAGATATCTCTCTTACTCTATCCATGATGTCACTTGTCCAGTTCTTAGAGAGAGAGACAGACAGACAGAGACAAAGAGAGAGAGATAGAGAGACAAAGAGACAAAGAGACAGAGAGAGACAGAGAGAGAGAGAGAGAGAGAGACAAAGAGACACAGAGAGAGAGAGAGACAGAGAGACAGAGACAGACAAAGAGAGAGAGAGAGAGAGACAGAGAGACAGAGACAGACAAAGAGAGAGAGAGAGAGAGACAGAGAGATAGAGAGACAAAGAGACAAAGAGACAGAGAGAGACAGAGAGAGACCCTCATCCAAACTGGTTGTTGGTCCTGACTTTTAAAAAAACCAGGCTATCTGGCAAGAGCAGAGTGGCCCACTCAGACCCCAGGATCCCCTGAGACACCAAAGACTCAGCAGAAAGGCAGCCTTTGTTTCTCTTCCAGTCCCAGCTTAATTTGGAGTCAAACCCCATCTCCTTAGCTCAGACTCTGAGCGGCTCCTACCTTCCCGAGATGAGCCTGGTCCGGGCCCCCCGACTTTGATCAGCCATTTCTATTTCTCTTGGAGGGGAAATGAGGACTGTGTCTCTTGAAAGCTGAGATCAAAGTGACAGCAAGCGGCTGGAGCAAAATGACAGAAAATTACCCAGAACCTCCTTTTGCTTCAAGGTCTGTGATAAATAGCTGCAGCTCTCCCCAGGAAAGACGGAGGGAAAATCCTCCCAGGCCAGGGCTCTGGGCTATCTTTCCTCAGCAGCCCCCCCCCCCCCGACATCTGCAAGGCCTGGAGCTGGGGGTCAGAGTAGCCCCAGAAGCACCCAGTCTCCCCTCTACTGACCACCTCTTCTGACTGTTCCCTCAGCGTCACCCCCATGCCGTTCTCCAGCTCCCTGTGGATTGTGTGGTCATTGTGCCCAAGCACCTGGAGGTGAAGGCCCAAGCCTTTGGCGGCATCCTGCCAGTGTTTCCACAGAATAAGGAAATGAGTGCCCCCACTGCAGCTCCCAGGGCTTGGCAAGGCTGTCCCCCCACCCTGGGAGTCTCTGGGCTCCTTCTGGGCTGCAGGGGATCCTGAGGGGATGGGGGAATCAAGACCTCCTGCCCTTGGAGACCCTGATACTGGAACTAGCAGAGAGGCCTAACTCTGCAAAGCTGGGTGTTCCTAATCTCCTTCTGTGGAGCTTGCATCGGCATTCTTTTGAGTGTGCAGCAGATAGAGCATTGGACTGGAGTTGGGAGGACCTGAGTTCCAATCTAGCCTCAGTCCCCTCCTAGTTGGGTAAGTCACTTTGCCCTGATTGTCTCAGTTTCCTCATCAGTCAAATAAGGTAGAGAAGGAAATGGCCAATCACTCCAAGATCTCTGCTAAGAAAACTCCAAATATCACATGAAGAGTTGGACAAGACTGAACAACCAGAGCCCCACACCAGCCCTGGGAGGTCAAATAAATCGCTGACAGCATTTCAGTCAGGAAAAAGGAAGCTGTGAGATTACATCACCTGACAGATGGGAGTGGGGGTGGAGCCTTAGCAAGACCCAATTCCAGTTCCAGCACCTCTTGGAGGTGCATCCTTGCTGCCCCTTGGATGTGGGGGGCAAGGAACGAACAGAGCCCTATTCCACAGAGTGATTCTGAGGAGCCCCCCTTTCCCCTTTCCCCAGGTGTTCCTCCCCACCAGCAAAGGGAAAGTAATGCCCACGTTCAGAAGGGCCTTCTCTCACCTGCCCAGAGCTGACCCAGTAGGCAGCTCTATCCTCCACTCCTTACCGGCTCACTCCCCAGAGCCAGTCTGGTGCCGCGTCCACAGCCTCCCTGGTCAATGCCCACTCCTCTCCTCCGACCCTGTCCCCACCCTGATGCAGCTCCTCTCCCCCCACACATGGTGGCCGCTGGGTAGTCGGCTTGCCTTGAGTCTCTCCCCACTCCAATCCATACTCCTTTCCGCCAGAGTCGTGGCCCTAAAGTCTGGGTCTGGCCATATCACATGGTTCCCTATTACCCCTAAAGTCAACCTTGAGCCCTTCTGTTGGGCTTTCAAAGTCCTTCATTCCAGGCCCCCATCTTCTTACTCGACACCCCCACTCATGCCCATATAGTCTGTGACTTAGTGACCATCCTTGACCAAAACATTCCTCTCTGGAACCCTGGGCACTTGTCTCAGGCTCTCCTCCCTGATGGCCACCCCCAGTCTTCCCTGGCTTTCTTCAAGTCTCTACCTCTTCTGAGGGGGTCTTCAGGGTGGTCTGCCTGCTTTCATGGGGGTGCTGTGGACTATTGATCCCATCATGGGATCCTTTAGGGTGGCAGGACTTCATATACAGCAGGTACTTCTGAAATGCTTGCTGCTTCCAGGTAGGCTGATAAAGGAGGGGAACCATCTAACTCCCCACCCCACCCCCACTCTGAAAACTGGTCTGTGCTGAGAGAAGATCCGAGGGACCCGATGTCCCCTCAGCAACAAGAGACCATAGACCTCAGCTTCCCCTCCACCTCACCTGTTGCTTCCAGATTCTTTTTGCACAGGAATGGCTCCATATTGAAGGGCTGTCTAGAGGGATCTGACCAGGCCAAGAATTGTCATTAAATGAGGAGAGGGAAGGATTGTCAGGAGGTGCTCTGAAGAGCAAGGAAAAGCCCCCACCCCGGGCAGGCATCCTTCAAAAACCTGTCCTTGGCGAGGCTCCATGCTGTAGGACATGGAAGTTGCCCTCAGGAGTGGGGAGGTGCTGGGGCGCTCCCAGCCGCACAATGGGGCCTCCCAAGCAGAACCAGATGTTCATTGGGGGATCTTTTCCTCTTGGTAACCTTTGGATGCCTCACCCAGGATGGAGTTCAACGCACCTGTTCCTTCTCCTCATGTGTGACATGGCCACATCTTCCCAGGCCCCTTCCAAAGAGAATCCTTTCCAAGGGCTGAGAACTTACCCTGGATATTTTCATGGTTTGTGGACACCATTTCAGTCCAGGGCCCTCTGACTCCTCCAGGCCCAACCCACCTCCTCCCCAAGCCTAGGAAGCCCTGTTCACATGTCTTTGACCCAGAGGATGACCTGGAGGGTCCTCTAGTAAGCCCCAGCCCAATGTCACCTACAATTGGCCATATCTGGGTCTCTCTCCCATCATCCAAGGACCCTGCCAGGGCATCAGCATGAAGTTGACAAGATACCTTGTCCTTGTTGCGGACAAGACTGGAAGGCTACAATTTGCTTGATAGTTTCAGAATTAGAGGATTATTCACTGTTGTGTTGTGTCCTTCTCTTAGTGACCTCATTTGGGGTTTTCTTGGCAAAAATACTGGAATGTTTGTTAGTTCCTTTTCTAGATAATTTTACAGATGAGAAAACTGAGGCAAATGGTAAAGTCACTTGCCCAGAGTCACATAGATAGTGTCTGAGGCCAAATTTGAACTCAGGAAGATGAGTCTTTCTAACTCCAGGCCTAGCATTCTACCCATGGAGCCACCTAGTTAACTGCCTGTCACCCACATTTCCAAAGTTCTTCTCTGCTCTAATGGGGTTAGATGAATCTGTCACCCTATGAAATTTTTCTCTTTTTTCCATTTCTTTATTTTTCCCACGACTTTTCAACAATCATTTTCTGACATTTGTCTTCCCTCCTCCTTCCCTCTGACAGAGAGCAATGTAAAGTAGACTCTCCAAGGCCCTGTTGAGTCTTAAAGACTTTTTCTTTCCAGGATCCTCCCCCTGAGAGCTCTGGTCACTGGGCAGGTGGGAAGCAGCATCCCCCATCCATGGACACTGCCCTGACTGAGAGACCTGGGCAGAACTGTCTTCCAGGCCCTGTAAGACTTCTGAGTCCCTCTCTCTGTCCTGTCTGTTCTTCCCAGCCCCTCCCAGGGAGCTGACAGAGGAGGAGAAGCAGCAGATCCTTCACTCAGAAGAGTTCCTCATCTTCTTTGACCGGACCATCCGGGTCATCGAGCGTGCCTTGGCTGAGGATTCAGACATCTTCTTTGACTACAGTGGCCGAGAGCTGGAGGAGAAGGATGGGTCAGTGGTGCCCTGCCCATGGGTGGTTTCCCAGAGCAGCCACGGAATGATGTTGAGCCTGCCCTGTCATTAGTACCAGCTGCCAGGGAATTCTTTTGAACTTGGTCGCTGAACTCATTCCTGGTGACATGAGTCTGTCTTCCTCCTCTCTGTCTGTCTTCCTCCCGGGGCTCCCTCAAATGGAGTCACCCAAAGGGCAGTGGTAGAGCTCTTCCTGACCTTGGTGGTGTCTGAGGCAAAGCCAGCCTTGGGGTCAGGAAGCCTGGGGCTCCACTGGACTTGGGCAGACTTGAACTGACTGGCTAGTTATGTCAAGTCCCTGAAGGCCTCAGGGCTCTAAGACATGAAGGTAGAGCTGCCTGGCTCACCTGCAGTGGGAGAGGGTATGTACATACTGGGTTTTCCCTTCCTTGAGGCCCCACAGGTGCAGACTAACAACAATCACTGATAAGCTGCTGGGGAGCCCCTGCTCCCCGATAGGAAAGACCAGAGCAGATCCAGAGGCAAGACATGAATTCCCCTGAAAATTGGTCGAGATCAGACCCCCTCCCTCCAAAGAGCAGTCATTGGGGCCTCCATGGAGGCCTCCTGGGGCAGTTGGAAAGTTGTAAGAAAGAATAGGGGTTTGAGAGGGGTCCCTCCTCTCTGCCATACCCTGGCATGACCTTGGCAAGTCTCTGCCTTTCTCAGAGCCTCCATTTCTCTACCTGTCAAGGAAGGAACTAACTGGTTCAAGTGATCTTTGATTCTAGAATTCAAGACTCTCCTAAGGAGAAGCCCCTGGCTTTTATACCCACCACCTTGGCAGCAGCTACTCCTTAGCATCTTCTCCAAAGGCAAAGGTTCAGGGATAGTTCTTGGCTAATCTGGTTCAGCTGACTATCTGGCCTGCTAGCCAACCAAAGGATTGGGGGCTTCTGTTTGGGCATGCCATGCCAAGCATGCCAGGTTCCTGTGCTGGCAGTGCCAATTTGGGAAGCAGCACTGTGGTGACCTTCTTATCCTCTCCACCACAGGGATGTTCAAGCCGGGGCAAACCTTTCCTTCAATCGCCAGTTCTATGATGAGCATTGGTCAAAGCATCGGGTGGTCACCTGTATGGACTGGTCTCTGCAGGTAAGAATCATTAGTATGAATCATAATTGGCAGGGGTCAAAGAGCCGTGTCTGTGGTTTTCCCCAAATTCTTAACTCTGGAGAGGCTGGTCCATGCCCTCCACCTGGCGAAGCACAGTGCTTTCATGGTTCCATGGTCATTGTGCCCAGTAAAATATCCCACCACCACCTACCACCTGCTGCTGAGATCCCTCATCTAGTTGATTTTAACGGGTCGCTAGGACCAATCACATTGAGAAGCATCTCTCATTTACCTGCGAATGTGGTGTCCTGGGCAGCTGCCCACCTGACCTGCTGTGACGCAGCCAGGCAAGAAGGAGAAAGGGGCCCAGGAGCAGGGGCTGGGGGGCTGGGGGAGGGGAAGGGGGTCTCAAGAGATGAAAGAGACTAACCAGGCAAGGAGAGGTTGCTGGGAATCCTGCCTGAGCCCGGTCTGTGGCTGCAGCTTGTGGAGCCACAGGATGTCCTGGGTGCACAGTGTGTGTGGACACATGTGTGCACATGGACATGGGTGAGCATTGCATGATGTATGGGAGAATGTGGGCACACTGTGTCTGTGTAGATGAATGTGTGTGGAGGTGTGTGTTAGTGTGTGTACAAGGGTAGGCATATGGTGGTGTGTGTGAATGTGTACACTGTGTGTGTATGAGCGTGTCTATGTACATAGCATGTGTGGCACTGCATACATGTGTGCATGTGTATGGTATTGCATGTGTGAGGTGTGTGTGAGTGTGCATGCATTGTGTGTGTGTGTGTATGTATGTATAAGTGAGTGTGTGTGCCCACCCCAGATGTGTTTGTTTGTGGCTGTGGGTGTGTGTTCCTGAAGGCTCTGTGACCATCTCTGGTGGTCCATCCAGGACACTGTGGCCTTCCCTAGGGAAGCTGAGGCCTTTTCCCCTGGCTGAGCCCAGAGCCTTGGGTGGGGATTCCTTTGGGTTTGTTGAATCCTGTCTGTTGTCTTGGTGGTGGCAGAATCTGGGTGCGTCCGAAGTCCCTGACCTGGGGCTCAGCTCCTTGAAGCCCCTTTGGGTCCTGCCCAGAGGGACTGGGGACGGGTCCCTTAGTCGGCTGGGAGTTGTTGCTGTTTAGAGCTTTTCAAGCTGACTTGGGGGGAGCATTTTTGAAAAACAAAGTGAGGTGACCCCGATGGGAAGCCCTGGGCTCTCCACCTGGTCCCCTTGGGTGATCACCTCCCTCTCAGAAGCCATGTCAGCTTCTCTCCAGTTGTGGGTTTCAGTGGGACTGAGTTCCAGACCTTCAAACATCCATGACATTATAAGGGGGGTTCTCTAATAAAGAAAGATATGTCCCCTTTCCCCCAGGGTTTGCTTTCGATGACTCAACCAGTTATGGCAGAGGCTGCCGGCAGAACTTGATTCCTGGCCTCCATGAGGAGCCTGGTAAGGTCCAAGGACCAACTTGGCTCTCTCAGGGGAAGTGTGGTAGGTCATCAGACTGAGCACAGGTATCTCTGGAGCCACAGCTGCTGGGTTCAAATCCATCCCATCACTTCATTACTCCTTAAGACTTTACTACCCAATCATACAGATAATCTAAAATTGGCCTTGGGAGAGACCTATACGCATGACCTCATAGACCCTCCCTGATGTCCTAACAGCCAGCACTCAAGAATCTGAAATGAATCCCTAATGTCTCCAGGAACAGATACAAAACCCTCTGCTAGGGGACAATGTCTTTGCCATCTAACTGTCCTCCCTTTCCGGACTTCTCATGTCTCAGTCCCAACATAGAACCTTCAATCCAGTGATGTGCGGCCTCTTGGCTGTTGTAAGAACAAAGCCCTCCATCCTCCATCTCCCATCCCTGCACCTGCCGCGCCCTTCTCTGCACCTCCTAGCCTCTCTAAGTCCAAGTGAAAATCCCTCTTCTTGGAGGAGCATTTCCCCTTTCCCCATCCACCTTCATTCTAGTGCTTTCCTTCTGGTGATTATTTCCAAATCATCCTTTCTCCAACTTATTTTTTGATTGTTTGTTTTGGCTTCTTGTTAGATGGTGAGCTCCTTGAGAGCAGGGGCTGTTTTTATACAGAGTCCAAAGTCCAGTATACAGTAGGCATTTCATAAATGTGCATTGCCTGACTGACATTTGTAGGGTCAGGCTTGTGGAGAAGCCAGAGTAGCAGATGCCCGGAGCTGAGAGTAGGAGCATCTCATGTGAGGGATGGGAAGGTGTCAGTGTCCCCAGATCACAGGTTCTCTGGGGTGGGAGTGGGGGGGAGGGTCTCATAAGACCAGAGAGTAGAAAGGGGCCAGGTCACATATTTATGTTGATCCTGGAGGCGAGAGGGAGCCACTGGAGCTGCTATCTCTGGGCGGGACATGTTCCTCTGAGAGACACTGGCTGAGTGCAGCCGCTGTTCATTTGGCCAGCATGGTTCCCCCCTATCTTCCCTACCAGGTCCCAAAGATCCCATCTCCACTAGGAGGTTGGCTGTGCCCAGACAACAGTTGCCTTTTGAAGGCTGATGGGGGGGACAGGGGTCCCTTCTACAGCTGGGGGAAGGAGCCCATTACCACGGCCTCTTCTTGTGTCATGAGCCCTGTTTTCAGTCCAGAGGCATGGGTGTGCTCCAGGGCTAGTCACCCTGGGCTCAGAGGACAACTCCTCACGGCCTCCCTGGCTAACTGGACACGTGGTCTCTCCTACCCAGTACCCGGAGCTGATGGTCGCATCTTACAATAGTAATGAGGATGCTCCCCATGAGCCCGATGGAGTGGCCTTGGTCTGGAATATGAAGTTCAAGAAGACCACACCTGAATATGTCTTCCACTGCCAGGTAAGACTCTCCCTCTTGTAGCAGCTCAAGGCTCCACCCACTCCACCAGACTACCCCAGACTAGGAGTTGGAGGATGAAGGAGGGGGAAGATGACCAGTGATGCTGGAGGTTGAGGCCAGTGTCTACCTCCCCATCCTCCCACCCACCCCCACACCTGCCCCCACCTTCCTTCCCTCTCTTATCTCCTCCCCGGGCCTGCACTGTGGGCCCAGTTTTTGGTCAGTTGATCACAACCCTCAAGAGGAAGTTTGCTTCCTCTGATTTGCACAGGCCAAGTTGGCCCTTCCATGTGGGACTGTTGCCAGTTCTCGTAGGACAGCAGTGCCCTCCCTGGGTTCATTTCTCTGGGTTAAGGCACAGAAAGGTTTGTGTGTCAGGTGGCCGGGGGCCCAGTTTTCTGTGATGGTCAGAAAGAGCTCCGAGGGGCTCCCCTCTCTCTCAGAGGCCTCATCTCCCTCAGGGACCTCTTCTCCCTTAGTGGCCCCTACACAATTCCTTCCCTGAGCTCAGCATAAAATCTTTCATTTTCCCACATGACTCAGAGTGGGTTTGGCTGGTCAGAGAGCCACCCCGGCCAGCCTGGGGCAGATCATGCCAGCCCCTTCTCTTGGGATTATGGCATGGTGTGAAATGGGCCCTCTCTGGCCCCCAGCCTCTATCAGGCTCCACAGCTGGATCACACAGGGGCATCCGAATGTAGTGGGAAGGTGGGGCATATAGAGGTCTGTCGTTCAAACGTCCGGGCCTCACTGGGGAGTCGATGTGTGTTTATACTCGGGCTCATTATCAGATGGAGCCGGGGCTGGGCTGAAGCTGGGGGAAGCCTCTCTCAGACCATGCTGTTCTAATTTTCCCTCCCAGAAGCAACTTCCCAAGCTGTCCAGGTCTGCTCATGCTAACCAGCCTTTCTTGGGGGAACCTTTGAAATAGGAACATTTTATTTTGTTCAGAGTATCAAGTTTGGCTCTTTCTGTGCGTGTCAGCCCAAAGTCCTAATGATGTGCAGGCTGGTCAGAGGCTCACAGAACATGTAGGAAACATGAAACAAGTTGGGGTTGGGGGGGGGTGTTGAGCAAGGAAAGCTTCTGGACTGACTTTGGAGGCTGCTCAGTGGCACAAGCTGGGGCAGGCTGTGGGGCAGTGGGGGACCAGAGCAGCTTAGGGACCTGCTGCCCTGCAGCTCCCTGGGGCCAAGAGCCTCTAGATAGGGTCCTGGCTGTTCACAGAACCTGCATTCAAACCCTGCTTCTCATCGCTCTCCTGGGGCTGAGATGGGGGGGTGGCCCTTAAGATTTCTTCAAGCTCTGGATCCTGAGGAGCACCCACTAGAGATGCCCACCTCTTTCTCCAGCCTCTTGATCCCGGGGGGCTGGCGAGGAGTGGGGAGGCAGGTCCTGCTGGGGGCTGGTCCTACCAGGACGACCCAGGACCAGTACCTCTCCATGGTCCTGAAGCTCCTCCATGGGCTTCTCTTGGAAGCTGGGCCCACTGGTCCATGGAGACCCTGAATCAAAGAATGAGCTCTTCTACTAGTCAGCCAACAAAGGCCTAATGTGGCCTGAGCCTGGCCGGGAAGGGGTCAGTGAGGGAGAAGGGAAGCTCAGGATGGGACCTTCCAGCCAAGGCAGGAGCAGGGCGGGAGGACTCCCCTGTGGGTCAGAGAGGCTTTAGAGGCCACCCATATTAATGTAGTTCTCTCAGGACCAGGTCATCCAACCTGCATTTTTGGATCCCCAAGAAAGGGGAGCTCCTCCCCTCCAGAGGGTCACTGGGAGTTCACCCTGTTGGGAAGACCGAATCAGCCTCTCTGTCCCTTCCCTCACGGCTCCTCTTCCTGCTCCTGGAGTCCAACAGAGCTTGGATACCTGGCTAGGGAGGGCCAGCCAGAAGCAGGAGAAGGAGCTTGAGCCAGGAAGGAGGAAGCGGGCATTAGTGGTCAGAGTTAAGTTGATATGAGAGCAGAGAATCCCAGGTTGGTAAAATGAAGGTTGGGTTGGGGCAGAGGACAATAGCAAGGGCATTGAAGGGGGAACTATCCCTACTTTGACCCCCCACCTGGATAGATCCTGAACTACTGGAGCAAGGGACCCTTCCCAGGTCCCCCCAGGACTTGCTTGGGGGGGGGGACACTGATCATACAGTTCATGCCAATGATCTCAGCTTCTGGACCTCTCTATAACCAAGGGCACCCCTGAATTTCTGAGGACTTCCCAGGACCTGACCTTCCTCGAAACACATGGTCCAGAATTTAGGATTGACAAGACTGGATCCAAGCTCTAAGCCCACCCCCTACCCCTTCCCCCGTTAGCTTTGCGACCTTGAATATGAAATAACCCATCTGTGGAACTCTCCTTTTATACGTTCTTTTTTTATTTTGAGTTTCAAATCTTCCTTCCATCCCTTCCCACCCACTGAGAAGGCAACACAATGACACTCATTATACTTGTGAAGTCGTACAAAAGTCTATATTAGCCATATCAAAAAAAAAAGCAAGAAAAGTAGAGTGGAAAAATCGGCTTGTGTCTACTCAGAGTCCATCAGCTTGCACTTGCCCTGGAGGTAGAGAACATTTTTCATCACGGGTTCTTTGAAACTGTCTTGGATCTTTGTATTACTGAAAAGACTGAATCTTCCACAGCAGAACAGTGCTAGAATCTTGCGATTACTGTATACAGTGCTCGCGTGGTTCTGCTCACTTCAGTCGGCATCAGTTCATACAGTCTTTCCAGGTTTTTCTGAAATTTGCCCGCTCATGATTTCTTCTCTCACAATAGTATTCCGTTACATTCGTTTACCACAATTTGATGGGCATCCCTTGAACTTCCCATTCTTGGCCACCACAAAAAGAACTGAGTATTTTTGTGCACGTGAGTCCTCTTTCTTTGCTATCATTGTGATCCAGATCTTTTTTCTATTGGTCAGAGGAGAATAGAAGTATTTTACTGTCTTCCATGAAAAGGAGGACATGGCTCACCTCCCTCTAGGGTCATCTGCCTCCAGGCATCACAGATGTCATCCTCTCTGCCCAAACCAGGCCACCATCAGCATGCCTGGCTATGCTAACTGAAAAAGAGCCTTTAGCAATGGACTCTGCTTCCATTCTAGCCCTGAGAAGGCTGAGAGAATCGTCGACTCCGACGCAGGCAGGAGGGGCAGGCAGGGGCATTTAGTGGCTCCCTTCAGAGAGGGACAGACGATGAACTTGTCACAAAAAGCTTCCTGTGTCCTTGGGTCCAGCCGGTTGCTCCTCTGCCCACAGGCCCAGGTCCCACTGCTCTGTGGGCAGGTCTCCTGTCCCTGCTAAACTGGGCTCTGGTCTGGCATTTTCTATTTTCATTTCACTGCAGGCCGCCCCTGCTCTCAGAGTGAACATGGCCAGCCCAAGGGAGGCCATGGGGCGGCTCCCTCCTGTGTGGGCAGCCACCTCTGGGTGGGACCGCCCGGCTGCTCAGCTCAGCCTGTCCTGCTGTGGTCTCCATCTTCTCAGTGGAATGGAGAGAGGCAGGAACACACACCTCCAAATTATATGGGTTGGGGTAAGTGGGAAAACTACATTTTGGGGCTTGGCTCGGCTCCAGGCTTTTCATTTTCCTGATTCAGGTTCTTTGTTGTAGGGTTTCTTTCCAGTGATTAGATATATGTTCAATTTTATGCAGTGTGGGTGGGCGGGGGAATCTCCTCGGACCTGGTCTCCTGAGGGTTAGCCCCCAAGTCCTCCGAGCCCCCACTTTTCCACCAGATGCTTTGCCACCTCCATGGAGCTAAATGTTGCCTCCTGCCTTCATTGACCTCAGCTAAGACTCTGTGTGGGGATGGGGAGGGGAGCAATGGCAGTCTTGGGAGGGAGGGCTGTGGTCTTGTGGTTAGCAGAGGGGACAGAAAGTCGGGCCTCACAGGCTGGGCTTCAACCCAGCTCACCGCTGCCTCATTCAGTGACCCCAGCACCATGTTGGCTTGCCTTCCTGGAAGGAGCTCCATGATGAACTTGGGGCCTCCTCCTTCCCCCCAACTCTGCCCCGCCTCCCCCCTTCCCTTCTCCGTCTGGCCCTGAGCCATGACAGTGGAACTGCCTGTGGCTGCAGATTATGGAGAAGGATTGAAATAGCTGTGGAGGGATCCCTCTGGGGCCCAAAGGGATGTGGTGGGATTCAGTTAGGATTGTTTCAAAGGCAATGGTTCTCCTTTCATCGCCCACCAGTTCGCCACCCTTCCTGGGTCTGGCCATTGAGTCTCAATGGCAGGAGAAGGAGCCCAGGTTCTGAGGTCACTCTGGGCAGCATCCCTGTCCACCTGCCCCCAGCCCACTCCATGGCTCTGGGGGGCCTCTGCTACTTGTTCTCTGGTCACATTAATAGGACGAAAAGAGGAAGGAGAGAACAATTCTCTGCCTTGCCAGCTGGTCTGGTCATGATAGGGCAGGGGGATGTATGGCCTGAAGGCAAGAAGACCTGAGTTCAAATCTGAACTTCCCCTCTGCTTGCCTCATTTTTTCAATGATAAAATGGGGATAATAAGAGCACTGGCTTTGCAAAATTGTTGTGAACATCAGATGGGGTGTCCTTAGCAAAGTGTTTAGAAAATTGTAAGTGCTTAATAAATACTTGTTAAGATTAAAACGGATCAGGGGCAGCTAGATGGCACAGTGGATAGAGCACCAGCCCTGGAGTCAGGAGGACCTGAGTTCAAATGTGACCTCAGACACTTAACAATTACCTTACTGTGTGACCTTGGGCAAGTCACTTAATCCCATATTGCCTTGCAAAAATAAAAAAAAAAAGATTAAAACAGATCTTCTGAGGGGCAGACTGAGAGAAAACATCTGACTCCATCAGTCAGGCCTCTAGAGGAGTCAGGGAGTGTTGGCTGCGGCGGAGGTGCAGTATCTCTTGCTGTGCCACAGATACCACCATGAAGAACAGGAGGACCATGGATACTCCTGCTTCACATCTTTGCAGTCTGTTGTATGATCGCCGATGGGGATGCACACAGACTCCCCAGCGCCTTGCTCCACCTTCTCCCCATGTCCATTCTCCAGAATGAAAGCCTCAGGAGAGACTCTGTTGCCTGTATAACTCTTCCTGTAGAGGAAGCTTCTCCAAAGCTCCTGGCAGTGAGCAAAGCCCTCTCCTTCTTCATCAAGGTCCTCACCCAGGTCCTGCACATGTGGACAGAAGGATAAATGTGCTCAGCTCACTCAGGAAGGGGACCAGAGTGGGGCCTTGGGTCCTGGGGATGAGTCGACTGTCTCTGCCACCCTCTGAGCTGGGGCAGCTCCCTGCATCCAGAGGACAAGTCCCTGACATCTCCGAGCTGGGCCTTCCTCCTTTTGGCCCAAGGCCGTGGGAGTCTCCTTGCAGCTGGTAATCCAGAAATGGAGGGAACGGTGATGGGTGATCCTTTAGGACTTGTCCACTTCTATCATTGCCACTGTTCCAGGAGGTGGCTAAAACAGATGTGCTGGGCATCCCTCGTGGGGAGATGCAGAAATCGTCCCAGAGAGGAAGGGATCTGCTTGCCATCCCTCTCCGTCAAATGTCTAATAGTCCACCTTCTTTCATTTTTTTGCCCTTTATTTCTGGGGCCTCTCACCTAGAAGAGAACTTCCCTTCAAGCTTGCATTAAGCACCTTCTGTTTGCCAGCCACTGACTCAGGGCTGGGAATACAAAGAAGTGAGCCAGCCAGTTTGGAGACAAAGGCACAAAAATCCTCCCTGGTTGGGGGAGTCAGGACCACTGAGTGGTGGGCAACCTAGGAAAGGTCTCTGGTGGCCTGAAGAGAGGGGGGCATGCCAAAGAGACAGAATATCATGTACAGGAAATGGGAAGTACTCAAGAAGGAAACAAACCATGATTAATCACCAGTATCTTTGCCAAGAAAACCCCAAATGGGGTCCCAAAGAGCAGCGCAGGACTGAAAGAAGTGAACAACAACCATCACCATGTGCTGGGGACTTTATAAAGATGACCCATTTAATTCTCACAGCAACCTAGGAGGTGAATGCCATGATTATCCACATTTGACAGATAGGGAAACTGAGGCAGGAGTGAACTGGCTTGCCCAGAGTCCCATCACTGGACTCAGCTCCCTAGGCACCTGGCCCCCCAGCAGCCTCTAACTTCATCTCTTACTGGGGTCAGGGAAGGAAGGGATTTGACCTTGTAGTCGATTGGTTTTGTTCCTAAAACCAAAGAGGAGCTTTGGAACAGCTGTGTGGAGGGTGCCTTGGTGCAGGGAGGGTCTCTACTCAGCATGACCAATGAGGCGGGGATGGCAGTGATCCCAGATGGGGCAGGGGGCACATGAGCCTGATCAGAGAGTGGGAGCATTGGGGAGAAGGCTGCTCTGAGAAGGCCTCAAGGTTGTGAGTGCGAGCCTGCAAGGTCAGACTGGACTCTGGGCTGGGAAGGAAGGTCACTGACCAGAGAGGAGCAGCATCTGCCAGCTTCCTAGCCTGCCCTCCCTTCACAAGCCCAAAGTGAGGGGCATGGGGGTTGTCCAACTCAGCATTGGTGCCTTGCTGAGGACCTGCCTAAGCTCCTGGCTGGGGGTGGGGTGCAGGGTGAGGAGGACAAGGTTGGCCGTTGGGTCCATGTGGATGTGGGGGCTGAGACGACCTCACAGGGAGAATCCCCCAAGTCTCTGGCCATGGGCTGAGGAGGCCTTCAGAGAGAACCACAGGTATTCCTGGGGCTGGTTCCTATTAGGCAGTGGCGGGAAGCTCCAAGTCTCTCTCCTCCCTGCCTCCTGAAGCCATTAAATTCCAAGATTGTTTACACAAGGGAGGGTTTGGTGTTCTCTGGGATGGAGCAGCCTGGGCAGTTAGGAAGGGGGGCAGAGAGAGAAGCGGAGCCAGCAGAAATCAGTCAGTAGGGACCAATGCACAACAAGGGGGCCATTTTGCGTTCATGGCCTACCCTCCATTTGCCATCCTCATCACCCCAATGCATGACCGAGGTTCAGTGTGATGAAAAGGTTTTCTTCCAGTGGTTGCCTCTGCCCATGATCAGACATCCAGGGGAAGCTGTGACAAGGGAGCAGTTGGCCAGAGTCGGGAGCCAGGCCAGAGGCTGTCCATCCACTCAGGGGCTGCCCACCTCCTCACCCACGTGATCCTGACTTTCTTCTTTGTATGGAGTCCCTGCCAAGCTTCAGGCAAGGCCAGAGGCTTCAGAAGCAATGGAGCCCAGGCTGGACCTTCTCATCCCTCCAGGACGCACCCTCTCCTAAGTTAGAGACCCTTGGAGGGAAGTCCATCTCAGACAGTGACCAGAGAAGGCAGCGAGTGAGGCCGCCAGGCAAAGGTCCCTACCCTCCAAGAGCTTGATCCTAACCAGAGAGGAGGAAATGGGCATCTCCCAGGGACCAGTCAGAAGCCCCAGAAGGGACTCCCTAGGGGCCATGCGATGAAAGATGCCCCCAGCTCCAGACCCAGGGAAGGCAACCAGTTAGGAGAGGTCATGGGGGTTGAGTGGTTGTGAAAAAGGGGACATGGAGGAAAGCCTAAGACAGAAAGGACTGAAGGTGGAAGGGGAGCAAGAGAAAGATAAGGTCAAGTTTGGAACCTGAGAATTATAAGGATGGAGAAGCTTTCGGTGGTATTAGATAATTTTCGAAGAGTGGAAGGTTTAAAGAGAAAGAAAGAATTCTGTCTGGACAGAAAGAGGGGAAGCAGTGGATAAAGTGCTGGTCTTGGTCAGGAAGACCTGAGTTCAAATCCAGCCTCAGACTCCTATTAGATATGTGGACCTGGGCCAGTCACGTTCCCCTCAGTTTGCCCTCCTTTGTGAGATGGGTTGGAGAAGGAAATGGCTAAAACCACTAAGAGATCTCTGCCAAGAAAACCTCAGATGGGCTCCTGAAGAGTCAGGCTCAACAGCAACAGCAATGATGTGGGACTGGAGCTGAGGAGAGAGAGGAGGCCTGGGAGACCAGATCTGGGAACTGCTGCAGGGATGACCAAGAGGAGAGTTGGTGAGGTGACCGAGGGAGGGAGGACAGAGGAGAGGCCAGATGAGGGGATGTGTCCCTGGAGGAAGCAGCTCCCGGGACTTCCTCTGGCCAGAATCTCACCCCAGGAGGGCTGGAGGGAAGAGCCTGCTTCTCCCCAGCATGTCCTGAACAGAGAACTTGTCCCAAAGCAAAGATGTGTGAGTGTGTGTGTGTGTGTGTGTGTGTGTGTGTGTGTGTGAGAGAGAGAGAGAGAGAGAGAGAGAGAGAGAGAGAGAGAGAGTGAGAGAGAGAGAGAGGGCTTGCATGTCGGTGGGTGTGCAAGTGTCTGAGCATATGTGTATGAATGTGAGTTTGTGTGGGAGTGGGAGCTTGCCCGGGTGCATCGGGCATTGTGTGTGTGCACACTCCAGGGTTGTGTTGAAGCTGCTGGTGAGAGCTGTGGACCCAGCAGGGGCTTGGGCAAGGAGACCCTCGGGAGCTCCGGGAAGAGCAGGTTCCAGATTCTGCAGGGCCAGTCGCCCACCCTCCTCCTTCAAGCCCACCATTCTCATAAAGCATTGGAAGTCAGCATCAGGCCCAGGAAAGAACGCTCCAAGCAGTTGCCTACCAAGAACATTCTAAGAACTCTGGGGAGGGTTCAGAAGAGACAACCAAGCTGAAGAAGAGCCTGGGGTCTGAGTCACATGCAGATCAGTCAGAGAAGACTAGGGGAGTCACGAGAGCTGCCTTCAACTCTTCCAAGGGACCTCTGGAGGTCAGACCCAGGAGCAATGGAGGCCCGAGGTGGACACCAGGACAATCTGCTCCCAAGGTTGGATGAGGGCCCCAACGGAGAGGCTGGATGAGTGGCCCTCAGGGCTGAGGTCTGGGGGAGCACAGGCTGGATCCACAGCCTGGGCAGTGCCAGCCTGACTGCTCCTTCCAAGACTGGAGGCCTGAGGTGGAGCCCATTGCAGGCCAGTCACTGTCCCGGCCCCTTTCTACTGACAGTCCCAAGTGCGCTGCTCAATTAATTTCCAATTATTTTTAATTCCTCTCTGGCACCATCTATAAAGGATCCATTAGTGGGTGAGCTGTCAGCCTCGGCTGATGCTACAATTAGGGCCCAGGTAAGCAGGGGGGACTGTAATTATTTTGACAGGGAAGTGATGGGAGTTTGCCCAAATGACACAGGCTGGCGAGGACAACATGTCAGCCACTCGGGGAGCTCTGGGAGACGACTTGACAAGGCAGACATGTCCGTTCCGACGACTAGACTCCTCTTGGGCTGTTGCCAAACCTATCCTGTAATTCTACCTGGGAACAAAAAGGCCCAGGCCGGGAGGCGGCATCCAAGAGAGGGAAGAGCCCTGGATCGGGGGGCCAGAGCCCCGCATCCACCAACCCAGGCACAGGAAAATGAGGAGGTCACTGGGATGATCAGGTCACGAGGCCCAAGGAAGCCTGGGGAACCCAAGTGGGGGCCTGGAGCAGGGCACCTGGGGAGGCTCTGCCTCTGACCCTGCATTCTTGTGCCTCGCCCATTGGTCTGACTGAGAGCAGATGCGTGGGACAGTGGGCAGCCTGGCCAGTAAGCTGGCCAGGTTGTGGTCATGTAGCCAGCAGGGCTGAGGAAAGGGGGATTTAGGAGGCAGGATTACCTTTAATCAGGGATTATTGCTGTTTGGTTGTTTCAGTCAGATTTAGGACCCCAAGGGTTTCCTTGGCAAAGATATTGGAGTAGTTTGCTATTTTCTTCTCAGCTCATTTGACAGAGGAGGAAACTGAGGCAGACAGGGTGAAGTGACTTGTCCAGAGTCACACAGCTAGTCAGTGTCTGAAGTTAGATTTGAATTCAGGTCTTCCCAACTCCAAGCCTGGGGCCCTGGGCATTATGGTGCCACCCAGCCACCCCCTGATCAGGTATAAACCACTTGATTTAGGCCCTGGGATGCTTGGGTGGGCTGCCCGGCTGAGGGCCTGGCTCTCCAGGCTGACTCTGTGCTGCCTCCTCCCACAGGCAGTATGTGGCTGGTCACCCCTAAGAAGGCTCAGAGCCACCATGCTGATGAGCCTGGGCTTCCAGGATGCAGCAGCCTCCTCCTTCAGCCCTCTAGGGACCTGGCATGTGGTCTCTCTCAGGGGGACCCCTGCTCTCTGGGACCCACTGAGCAGAAGGGGCCCAAGGGCTCGGGCTGCTGGGCATGGAGCCTCCCGTCAGGCTCCAAAGAGAAGCTTGTCACCTGGGGGAAGGAGGCAATGCTGGGGGCTTGGAAGGGAGAGCGGTGGGCTTCGCTTCAGCTGCTAGAGGGGCTCGGGAAATCCCTGCCTCTGGTCACTGCCTCAGATTTAGCACCCACACTGCGGGCTTGGAGCAAGGCCAAGGACGGCAGAGTCAGGCCGGTGGGCTGGGGTGGGGGATCAGGTTACCCCTTCTTCCAGGGTAGGGTGGTCCCAGCAGGCCAGGATGGAGTTCATTAGCAGAGGCAGGGGCTGCTCCCTGAACCCAGCCTTAACCCTTTAGCATCAGCCTGAGGAAGGTCTTCCCCAGCCAGCAAGGAAGAGGCCCAGGCACCTGTCTGCCGGGAAGCCCTGGGGGAAGGACTTCTCAGCACAGTGGCTGGGGAAGTTTGCCGACTGGCTGACGGACCGACTGACCGGCTGGCCGATTGGCTGACCTCCACCAGCTGGGCCTCTCTGACATTGTCTTTAAGGCAAAGAGTCAGTAGAAAACTCTTGGGTGTCCTCGGTTGCTCGGCTTTGCCCTCTAGGGTCACCCAGGGCTCTCCAGAGCAAGTGGTAGAGGCTTTTCCTGGTCTTGCTGCCTGGCTAGTGAGGGGCTGCTCCATCCCCAGGGTCTCATTCAGACCCCACCCCTGGGCTCTGCCCGGGCCTGCCAGGCCTTCTTCCCTATGTGACCCTTAGTGCATTCCCCCTCCCCTTTGACATGGAGACTTTGATGTCTGTTTTCAAATACCTGGCCTCTCACTTCATCCACCTCAGGCCATTGAAAAGCATTATTAAGCCCCTGCTATTTGCCAGGCATGATGTGGAATATTTGGGGCACAAAAACAAAGCAAAGCAATCCTCAAACTTTTAAAAGGGGAAACCTCAGCAACCCTGGAGATTGGGAAAGCCTGCCTGGGTGGGGGGAGGGAGAGTGCCCCTACCATGGGAACCGTCTGCTCCCAGGTGTGGAGGCAGGAGATGCAAGAGGAAATGCCCATCTGTTCATCTGGGCCAATGGCCAGAAGGCCACTCAGATATCCAGCAGCGAGCATCATCCCAGAGCAGGTACTGCCGATGAGGAAGACAGCAAGGGGACCAGCAGCAAACCCCTGGCTGATGCCTCTACAAAGCAGAACCCTGGCCCTTGGCCTCTGGATGGATGTTCTGGAGAGAGAGGCAAAGGGAGGCAGAGGAGGGGTGGCAAAGTGGCTGGTATAGGTGAAGATCAAAGGAGACACAAGGAGAAGCCAAGCTGTCAGCTGTCCAGGTGGACTCCAGACCACTGGAACAGAAGCAGGGTATCGATGTTCTCAGAAGACCTGCTCCAGGGACACGCTGGGTCAGGGATGGGAGCCATGTCCAGGAAAGAACTCAGCCGGAGGAAAGCGGGGAGGGTGTCACTGCACCTGAGATTTCATGGACTCCTCCAGGTGAGGAAACTCCTTTTGGCAGAAGTTGGCAACATGGCTATAATTGAGAATGTACAATTTGAAAATCTTTGAAGGGTCAAGGGGAGTCCAGTGACTCAATCAGGGTCACACACCTGGAAGAAGGGGGCCAGGAAAGACCCTGAGCAGAAGGGAGCACTGGGACCTATGTTTGAAGGGGCAGACGTGAGGAAGGATGGAAAGCCCACTGTCAAGAGATGGAGTGATTTGCATTGGGAAGAGTGTGAAGGTCATCAGGAATGGAATAAGGTATGTGTGAGGACAGGGACCTGTCTGGCTGTGGCAGGAGCTGACCCCAAGGTACGCAGGCCTGAAGAGGAGGAAGGAGGGACAACCAGGAGCCTGTTGTAGGAGTCTAGAGCAGAGACCCTGGGCCTGAGCAGGGCCATGACTGGACGACTGGAGAGAAGAAACTGGGGGAAAGTAAAATGAATAGGACCTTGTAAAGTGACTGGATGTCGGGCAAAGAGGCTGGAGGGAAGGGGAAGAACTGAGGATGTGTGCAAATGGGGCTGCCTGGAGGAGGGGAAGAAGGCGCCAGGCCTTGGTGCTTGGCCCCGTGTCCTTCATGCTTCTACTGATGAGCTGGATAACAGAAGAGGGAGCCTGTAACAAGGGGAAATTTAAGAGGCATTAGTGTCAAGCAGGGGTAAGATGAAGGGAAGTGACTGTTCTTAAAAAGATCTGGAGGTCTGAATGGACTGCCAGCTCCAGTGATAACCAGCTGTCAACAGCAGGATGCCCTTAAGCACCATGGAGGCAGGCCCTTCAGGGGCCCACAATGCCCACCACATCCTGGGCATCCATCAATGATTGCTTCAAAGGCACTGGGCATCCCTTCCTTCAAGACCTTCATTCGGTCAGAGGCTGATGGTAGGGAGACTTCCCCTCACCCAGAACTCTTCTAAAGGAACTCTGAGAACACTTCCAAAGTACGAAGAGAATCTGACTGAAGAGGCTGGAGGGTCTCCTTGCTCCTAGGATGGGTCCCTTCCTCCCAGTCCCCAGCAGGTCCAGTCCCATCCTCCCGGACCCCAATTCTCGGCCAGCCTCCTTGGGAAGGGGGAGGGGAGCCAGTTTTCTGGCTCTTCCCTGTGCCCCTCTACAAGGAATGACTTGGTAGTTTTTCAATCTGAGCAGCTTCCATTTGCGGCGCCGTTTCAAGTCGGCCGGGCGGTTTGCTGGTTGGGGCCGAGCAGCAGGCGTGTGGCTGA
Source organism: Macrotis lagotis (assembly GCF_037893015.1). NCBI lineage: Eukaryota > Metazoa > Chordata > Mammalia > Peramelemorphia > Peramelidae > Macrotis > Macrotis lagotis. The sequence goes on from NC_133664.1 coordinate 788,847, forward strand.
GGCCCTGCAGCGGCCTTTCATGTGGCCACCTGAGACATTCTCCCCAAGCCCAGACAAACATTCTTGAAGACTCTGAACTGGAGACACCCACAATCCCTCCCTCCCCTTTGGCCCTTAATCCTTCATGTTTTAACAAGCACCCGAGTTAATGCAGCCTACACTCTTTCCTGCTAAGTTGGAAAGCCGTCTTTTCTCTTGAAAAAAGCCATGTGTGCCCCCCACCCCCCGCCCCAGTCCATCCCCTTGTAAATCAAAGGCAGAGATGTCAACACACGCTATCGCTGAGTACAAACTTCCCTTTTTTTAATTAAGTAGGATTTTGACATTCGGGTTGGAAGGAGGCTGTTGGGGGTGGCTTTTCAAGTAGGAAGGAGATCCATGGAGTCGTCTCTCAGTCTTTTCTTATCCTCATCCAAAAAAAAGTTGAATTTGGCCCTGGCTCACAGCTTGGGCCCAGTTTTACACAAGCCCCTTGAACCCATGAAATGCTTCCCTGAATGAAACCAGAAAGTCTAGCCAAGCCTAGAGCCTTTTCTGGAAAATCCATCACCAGGCAGTGCTATCAAGTGACTCTTTTCCCTTTGGGACATGATGGTATGTGGTGGAAGGGCATCAGGCTTGAAGTCAAGAAGACAGGTTCTTTTGGGGAAATAACTTAATCTTGCCTCAGTTTCCTTATCTGTAAATGGGCATGATAATAGCAGCTACCCACCTGTTTATGAAGGGATCAAATGAGGTGCCATGTGGAGAGAAAGGGCTATTGAAATGTCGGCTATTCTCGTTTCTTTAAGATTCTGAACTGGTATCTTCAAAGGAATGAAATGTTGGACCACCACAGAGCTGGTTATACCTGTGATCTTAGCCCATGCCTGGCACCTGTTTGCTCTTTGTCCTTTGTTTTTGGAAAGGGACAATGATGTCATGGAAATATGTCTTGACTTGTGTATGAACTGGATTGAAGGGGGGCAGAGCGACACAATCATCAGCCTCTCTCTTCCAGAGTCAACAGGTCAGGGTCAAGGCAAAGTCAGGATGACTGGGGTGCCCTGGGTGCCCTGGGTGCCCTGGGTGTCTTTGATGTCTAACCAAGTTTCAAGGACTCCGCAGGATCTGCTTCAGTTGCCTCCATGACCTTTGGAACAAACTGTTCTCATCTGTCCCTCCCATTGGGGGAGACACCACCTTCCTCATGCACAAGTCTGAGATCCCTCAGGCCTCCTCAGCCTGGTTTAGCCCAGCTGCCAAGAAGGTTCAGCAGGGTATGGCCACTGCTGATGCTCCAGCTTCTTGGAGGGCCAGGTGAGAGTGGGTGAAGGTGGACACCAAAAGTGGGTGAGCAGCCCTCATCTCAGAGGGGCTGGTCGGACTTGAACCTATCAGCTGTTATGACGAATATCATTCCAAAGGACCAGCAGCCACATGGAGCTGGACTAGTCTTCCTCAGCGGCAGCTTTATTGAGAATGATCCTCTATCTGCTCCATTTGATGGTGCAACAAATAGAGGCCTAGTCTTGGGGTTGGCAACGCAGAGACCCAGTCATTACCTATGTGATCATCCTGTGTTCTCTTCTCTTCCCCCCCAATTCCAAGTGTTTCCTTTGTAAAGTGAGGATAACAAAAGTCTTACTAAAGATAACCTTTGACTTAGTGCTTTAAAGTTTTCAAAGAATTTTACAAATGTTACCCCCCTTGATCTCACAACCCTGTGAAGTGCCCCATTTTACAGAGAAGGAAACTGAGGTTGAGGGGTTGGGGGCTTGCCACATAGCTAGGAAGTGAGAACTCAGGTTCCTGACTTGGACTCAGCAGTCTAGTATATAAGGATTGTGGTGAGGATCAGATAAGGTAAGATAACATGAGAAAACCTTGTTTGCAAACCTGCATTTAAATGTTTGTATTATTATTAATACATTCTAAGATAGTACCAAAATAAATTTTTTGACCAAATTTTCTAAATCTTTACCAAAATAAATAAAATAATAGCATTCCACCAAAATTGCTCTCTCCAAAGTAGCCAGGGTGGCCAAGTTGCCAAATCCAATGACCTTTTCTTGGTCCTCTTTCTCCTTGATCTCACTTTAGCCCTCTGACCCTGCTGGTTAATCTCTACTCCTTGATATTCTTTTCTCTCTATACTTATGGGATGCCCCCCAGTTCCCCTCCTACCTCTCTGACTTCTTCTCAGTCTCCTTTGCCAGCTTCTCCTCCAGATCATGCCCTCTTATCATGGGAGTCCTTCTGGGCTTTGTGCAGGGTCCTCTTCTTTTCTCTTCCCCCTTTGTACTGCTTCCTTCACCTGGTGAGCTCACCAGCTCCCCTGGATTCATCACCATTCATTCATTCATTCATTCACCATCTCTCTGTTGAAGACTCTCAGATTTATTTATCCAACCCTAATCTCTACAGTCTCACATCTTCTACAGCCTGTTGGACTTCTGGACCCAGAGGTCTCAGAGACATTTTAAACTCAACATGGCCAGAACTGAACTATTCTCTTTCCTCCCAAACTCACTGCCCTTCCCTATGACTGTGGAGGACACCATCACAACCAGTCCTCTAGACTCATAACCTAGGGGTCTTCATTCTCTCACCATCAACCTTTCACCTCTGCATTATCTCTCCCCAATGGTACCCCCTTCTCTTCTCTGACACTGTCCCCACCCTGGCAAAGACCCTTATGGCCTCACACCTAGACTATGCCAATAGCTGCTGGGGGAGGGGGCTCCTGCTTCAAGCCTCCCCCTGATTCCAGCCCATCCTCCAACACTAAAGTGATTTTCCTATAATTCAGTTCTGATCATGTCATAAACCACAACCTTCCTCCCACCCCACACACAGTCAACAAACTCCAGTGGCCTCCAGAGTCCATAATAAAATCCTGTTTGGCACTGAAAGCCTTTTATACCCTACCTCTCCTCCCTGCACTCCAACCCTCCACCTTTCCAGTCTTCTTTAATCTCACTCCCCAACACATCCTCTGACACTAGCCTCCAGGCTGCTTCATCTCTGGGCATTCTCTGAGCTGTCTCCAAGCCTAGAATGTTCTCTCTCCTTTGCCTTGATTATTGACTTCCCAATTCCTCTTAATCTGTGGGACTTTCCTCTGCTATTTCTCGTTCATCTTGTAGAGAGCTTGTTTGTACAGAGTTATCTGCTTGTTTCTCCCCTGTTAGACTGTAATCTCCTTGAAGGCAGGGATCTTTTTTTTTTGATGCCCTCTTGTACTTACCCACAGTAGTGTCTTATTTGTCCTGTCCTGTCCTGTCCTCAAGTATTCTACCACTCCATAGTCTCCAAAGTGATTTTCATTAAGGACAAGCATTTATTAAGTGCCTACTATATGAGGTCCTGGAAGATACAATTACATTCTTTTAGAAAATATTTAAAATTTTAAAATCTGTATTTTTTTCTAATTATACGTAAAAACAATTTTAACCTATTCAAAATTTTTTTGAATTCCAAATACTTTCCTTCCTTGAAACAGTAAGTAATTAGATCTAGATTAGACATGTACAGTCATGCAAAACAGATGTCCATATTAGCCATATTGGTTGGGAAAGAAAACATGAACCAAAGACCTAAGAAAAATAAAAATAGTGTGTTTCTACTATTTTTTCATTTTCTTTCTTTTTTGTAGTCAAGTCTTCTTGTAAAAATGACTATTGTGGAAATGTTTTATATGATTGCACATGTATATCCTGTGTCAGATTCCTTTCCATTTCAGAGAGGAAAGAATGGAAGGAGGAAATGATAGAATTTGGAACTCAAAACTTTAAAAAAAGGATGTTTAAATTGTTTAAAATACATAATTGAGGAAAATTAAATATTTTTTTAAAATAGTATGCTGTGCATAGTATTCAGACACCATCATTTTTTCTCTGTAGGTGGATGGCATTTTTTACCATAAGCCCTTCGACATTACCTTGAATCTTTATATTGCTGAACTACAAAAGCACTCACCATTTGCTGTTCCTGTGTACAATGTTCTCCTGGTTCTGCTCACTTCACTTTACATCAGTTCACTAAGTCTTTCCAGGTTTTTCTGAGAGTCTCCTGATTGTCATTTCTGTACAATAGCATTCCATAACATTCATTTACTTTAGTTTGTTTAACCTTTCCCCAATTGATGGGCATCCCTTGGATTTCCAGTTCTTAGCCACCATAAAAAGAGCCACTACAAATATTTTGGTACAAAAAGGTTCTTATATGTTTTTTATCTCTTTGGGATAGAGACCTGGAAGTGGTATTTTTTGTTTGTTTGTTTTGAGGCAATAGTATTAACTGGCTTACCCAAGATCACACAGCTAATAAGTATTAAATGGCTGAGGCCAGGTTAGAATTCAGTCCTCCTGACTCCACGGCCAGTGTTTTATCCACTACCCCCTAACTATTCCCTAGTAATAGTGTTAAAGGGTATGCACAGTTTTACGACCCTTTGGACATAGTTGCAAATTGCTCCCCAGAATGGTTAAATCAGTTCCCAACGCCAACAATGCATCAATGCCTGTTTTGTTTTCCTCCAGCCCCGACAACAATGACATTTTTTCCATCATTAGCCAATCTGAGAAATATGAGGTAGTATTGAGGAGCTCACATTTTTTATTCATATTCATTAATTCATTTTTCAAACTCTGGATCACAGTTGTATGATACTATCCAATACCATATATTCCTTTGGACACTTCAGAGGGGAAAGGAGCCGGGTACAGCAGTAACTGGACAGGATTATCTGTGGGAAACTGAATTTATGCTTCTTCCTAAAAACAAAGGCCCATCTTGTTAACAGCAAAGCTTTTACAACATACTGTAATACTGAGACTCCTGTCACAGGACAGCAAAATCTTCAAATGATTAAAGCTGTAGGTCACGCAGAGAGTTGGAAAGGTATTCAGGAAGTAAGAGATTTTCTTTGTGTAATGGGTTGTGATGACAAAAGAATTCTTGTCAAGTGACCAATATCCAGATGATAGCATTTATCAGCTCTCCATCTTTAGTGGGACTTGGACTCACAAAGCTACCACATGATACGATGGATGAAATGTGTTACGGGAAGGACTAAAAAAGATATCAGACAAGTCCACTTGGTCTATGCATGTCATAAGAGCGAGGCTGGATAAGCTTGGAATAACTTGTCCTCTGATGGTTCCCCCACAGCGTCAGCTATCTAGAGGCAGACCGCTCACATTCCAAGGAGAGCAGTCCATGTTAATCCACTATTTCCTAACGTTGGTGACTCCTGAGTACTCTAGGAAAAAACCAGACACCTCTTGGCCTGGCTCCCGTTGTTCCATCTGGCCACAGTGGATGTGACTCCGGGTCCCTCAGATCTGGCATAAACTTGCACTGGCCATTCTGGAAGGATCCAGAATTACTTCCCCCTCCCCCATCCCCTCCTTCCCAAATTACCGGGTGCACATTTTGTGCTTGGTCTTTGTATGCTTCTACCAGTGCCTGTTTTCTTCCCTTATAGAACATAACATCCCTGAGGGCAGGGGCTATTTCATTTTTCTTTGTATCTCTCACACCTAGCATAGTGTCTGAAACAACTTGGAGTTTTCCTTCTGTGTCTCCTACCTTCCCATGATATGTACTTCTTGATTGGTTGGCTCTTGGGGAAGCCTTGCGTGCAGAGTGGCTCCTCTAGGAGGAGCTTTGGGGAGGTGGGACCCTGAGAATTTGAACTCTGCTCCTTGAGTTTGGGGTGTTCCAGGGGCTCTGAACTCACGGGCCAGGGGGCTCTCCCTCCACTGCACCCCTGGGCTCATGGCTATGTCCTGGGATGGGAATGAGGGTTAAGAGATTGGCAGAATAAGGTGGCTTTTTGCTTCTCCTCCCCTGGAAGGTGATAGGGAAATGTCCAGCATGGCTGAGGTCCCCTGGGTGGTTGCATCTTCACCTGGGGCTGGGAGCAAGCTGCTGACTGGCTGAAATGTCACCCATGCCCAGGAACCCTCCCCCAGGCACCTCAGGCCAACAGAGGCTGGCTTTGCTCCCAGCCTCAGGGCTAGGTCCCCAAGGCCCCCCGCCTGACCCTCCCCATCCCCCCCACTGCACTGGCAGCATCTTCCCCAGCCAGGGCCCAGCATCGGGACTAGATGTGGGCATCAGGGCTGGCGTCCAAGCCCCGTGGCCTCTGCGGTTCCAGGACGTGCTTTCCCTGGGCTGGCCTGAAGGAACTGAGAAATGAGAAGCAGCTTTCCCTGCCACTTGAAGGCAGTTACGGCCTGGCTTGGGTTGCATGGGGAGTGTGTCGAGAGTGAGGAAAGGGCTGACAGCTGAGCCTCCACCCCTCCTGGCTCTGTGGCCTGAACCTCCTCAAGGCTTGGGGGGAAGAACCCAGCTGACTCTGCCTGAAATAGAAGAGGAGGGTGGGGAGCCCTTTGGGTGGGTTAGGTCTGGGCTGGCAGAAGTGGGTGTGGATGCGTGTGGTCAGGGCTCAGATACCACGCAGGCAAACTCAGTTTCCCCAAAGGTAAATAAGGGGGAAGAGGGCAACCTGGGGCCCATTCTGAAGAAGGATCAGTTGAAAGAACTGGAGAAAACTGAAGTGGAGGAAAGGGACTAGGTCATGTGGGGAGGGGCGGGTATCAGATGAGTCCTTTTAGACCCCAAAGGAAAGAACTAGGAGCAAGTTGGGAGTTAGAGAGGAACCGGTAAGGCTGGTGAGCAGGAGAAGCTTGCTGCCTTCCCTCCTTGGAGGGCTCCGTCAGAGGCTGGACTGCTGCCTGGTGGAGGGGGCTCCCTGACTGTGGAGTGGCTCCCAGGTGGCAGAGGAGGGCTCCCAGGCAGTGGAGGGTCTCCCAGGTGGTGGAGGGGGCTCCCAGCAATGCTAGGAGAATCCCGCTGCCCTTGGGCCACCGAGACCCAAGGCTTTGTTCCCTTATTTGCCCTGGAGGGAACTGACAGCCTTCCATGCAGCCACAAAGAACAGGAGATTCAGCCCACTCATCAGGAGAGGTGGTGACAGGGCCACCCACAAGGAGGTCCTCTGACTCCATGTCCCGTTTCCCAGGCCAATGGAGGCTCCCTTAGGACAGGCTCAATCATATCCTTGTTTCTAGAGTCCCAGCTCCCAATACAGTCCCTTCCATGCACATTTTAGGTCCTCAATAAAAATTAAAGAGGAGAGGGCAGGGGCAGCTAGGTGGCACAGTGGATAGAGCCCCAGCCCTGGAATCAGGAGGACCTGAGTTCAAATCAGCCTCAGATACTTAATAATTACCTCACAGTGGTGGTCTCTCCCAGCTCTGGTGGGAAACCTCATGTCTTGTGAGAAGCCCAATCTCATCAAATAGAAAGGGATCTGGCTCAATCTTTCTGGGTGGTTGGACTTGGAGTAGGGAAGACCCGAGCTGGTAATTGCTCTGTGTGAGCCTGGGTGTCTCCCCTTGAGTTTCCTCATCTGTAAAATGGACACAATGACCCTCACGGGAGCTGGCTTGCCAAGGCCCTTCCAATCTTTGCCAAGGAGGGCAGGCCCGCAGGTTGCCCCTCTTACTAGAATGCCAAGCCTGGGACCTGGGTCCTTAGCAGGATGCTTCTTCTTGCTCTCTCCAGTCCTCAGTGATGTCTGTCTGCCTGGCACGCTTTCATCCCAACCTGGTGGTGGGCGGCACCTACTCCGGCCAGATCGTCCTCTGGGACAACCGCAGCCACCGGGGGACCCCAGTGCAGCGGACCCCCCTATCTGCAGCTGCCCACACGGTAGGTCTGGAAAGCCACGAGCCAGAAGGAGCTGAGGGGCATCCTTCCAACTGGGGCGGACCCAAGGGAGGACACTAGGCCCGCCCCAAACAGCTCTGCAGACCCCACCCCACAAAGCTCCTTGGGAGGGGGAACTTTTGCTCCAGAGTCTGCCGTGACAACATAATCCCCGGGGTTAGAAGTCACCATCTCCAAACCATTTCCCGTAATTTAGTTAAACGGGCCAGAGCACAGGCCTTTCCTGGGGAGAACGACAGGTGGGTGTTGCAATTAGTGGGGGGGGGGCATGTCTCTCTCCATGGCTTCTCTCCTGACATTCAGGATAAATGATACTCTTTCTCCATATTGCCCAATTGAGGGTCTGGAATACAAGTGGCCCATTGTTTCCAGGTTCCTGGCCAGGAGAGGCGCCCCATTTGTTTCATCTGTGGGGCTCCCACTCTTCCTGGGCCGCCCAGGGAACGCATCTGCTTCCAGGGGGGCAGATTGCATCAAATCAGGATCAGGGGAGTTTGCCCACATCAGGGTGATGGTGATGAGGAATGACAAGCCCAACTCAAAGCTAATGAGACCTGGCAAGGGCCTTCCATCCAGGCAGGCAGGGAAAGGAAGTGCCCACAGTCTTGGGAAATTGGTCTCCCCATTTGGTTCCAATGACTTAGACATGATTGTGCCCTGGCTCTCCTGGATACACTGGCCTGGGACCCAGAGGCCAGGGAGACACCCAGGAGAATCTGGATGAACCCTCCTGGCAGATGGAGAAAAAACAGGTATTCTTGGCCATGTGGTCCAGGGCATGGGGAGCACCCGGCTGTCTTCAGGCATCTGAAGGCAGAACCTGGAGCAATGAATGTAATTTGTGAGGAGGCTAAATTAGGCTCCACACCAGAAATACTTCCTTATGATAAGAGCTGGGGGCTGCCTCAGGAGGTGATAAGTTCCCTGTCAAAGCAGATCATCAAAGAGAGCTTGAGTGACCATCCCAGAGCTTGAGATGCAGGAACCTCAGAGGCCCAATGGACCCCTTGTATCATGAGGAGGCTGAGGCCAGGGGGTAAAGTGACTTGCCCCAGGTGGCACTAAATGCCTCCTATGTGGTGCCTAGGGTAGATCCCCTCTCCTCTGTCCCAACCTCCCCCAGACTGGAGGGGAGGGGTCTGGCTTAGTTTGGGTGAGAAGCTGCTGGGACATCTTCTGGGTTGTAGGTCATGCCCACACATTGCAAAGGGACCCATTTAGGGGCCAATCTCCAGCAATCTTGAATGTTTCTGGGAATCACCAGTGTCTACCAGTTAGGACCAGGCAGAGAAAGTCCCGGAATCCAACCCCTAGAAAGCCTTCCTTGGACTCCAAATAGAGACTGGACAACCACTGGTTGGAGATAGTTGGAGGGGATTCTGTTGGGGGATGGGTTGGCCTGACGGTCTCCTGAAGTCCCTCCCCATCTTCTGCTGCTGGGATCCAGGAGGTGGCATATGGTGAGCAGCTGCCGGGCCAGTTGGTGGCCTCCCATCATTCTAACAAGGGGCTCAGCTTAGCTCTTGTTGGGGACTTTCCTGATTCTGCTGAAAGATGGTTGGGGAGGACAGCACCCCCTCTAGATTTCTGGACTCTGGTCAAAGTTCAAATTACCTTCCAGATCATGGCCTGCTCTGCTGGCAGTTTGGTTCAAAGAAATCAGGCTCGAACCCAAAACCAGGGCCTCTCTAGGCAGGTGCAGGGTAGCAGTACCATCTCTTACCCACAGCCCTGGTGGAGCCCATTGAGGTACATCTTCTCCAGGCTCTGGTGGGCTGTCTGGCCTCTCACCTGCTGTCTCTGTCCACAGCATCCTGTCTACTGTGTCAACGTGGTAGGCACCCAGAATGCTCACAACCTCATCACTGTCTCCACCGATGGGAAGCTGTGCTCCTGGAGCCTGGACATGCTCTCCACTCCTCAGGTGAGTGGTCTGCCACTGAGGCAGGGTGACCCAGGGATAGGTAGCCAGACACCTGCCTGCCAGTCTAGAAGGGGCTGCAGGAGAAAAGGAAAAAAGGGAGCCAAGCCACCTCCCTCCATCTCCCAGTCATTGCCTCCTCCTCCTCCTGGAAATATCAAATCGCTGGCCTTTCCCCTAGGAGTGTATTAACGGTAACTGATGTAAGGTAATATGGTGAAAATGGTTATTAATAGTATTTCTCTGTCTCTGTCTCTGTCTCTGTGTTTCTCAATCACATAGGGGCTTAGGGTGCAAAGGGGGGCATGCCCCTTGTGGCAGAATTGATAATTGCACATTCCACATGTTGCGGTTGATGGTCTACCTATCTGGGTGTCTTTCCCTCTTTGAGCCTCGGTTTCCCCCTCTGTAAAAGGAGAGCACTGGGTCTGTGACAAGTGAGCTTCTCTTTTGAGGGGGCATGGTTGAGAAGACAGTTCAAGGGTGAGACTGTGACTTCCATGAGGTTGGAGAAGTGAAGGATGGGGAGCAGGACAAGGGGGTTGGAGGGTGCCCTCTTGGCCAGTGAATGGCCAGAAGGCTGACCTGAGCCCCTCCTTCCTGTTACAATAACTTGATATTTTCCTCTGGGGACATTTGCCTCGCAGCATACCTCCTCACCCTAGCTCCCCAGGAGGTCTGAGCTTCCTGACCATCTAGGGGGAGCCTGGACATCAGCTCCTTTGAACCCTGACTCTTGAAGTTGCTCTCATAAAATGATGTTCCAAGAAAGTCTCTGAGGTCTTTGGTGTGGGGGGAGCAAGGAAGCTGGAGCCAGTGGTCTTGAGGCAGAGTTCCAGGCTATTGTCAGCTTTCTAGGCAGGGCTGTGTGGGTCTCCAAGAAGTGGGAACTGGTGATGCTTGGGGTGAAAAGCCCCAGCTCTTTGGGTCAAATGACCACTAGATGGTATTTGTGACAGTGGACCAGTAGAAAGGTGACGCTGATCTGTTTTGGCAGGAGAGCATGGAGCTGGTGTATAACAAATCGAAACCTGTGGCGGTCACCGGAATGGCCTTCCCGACGGGAGATGTCAACAACTTTGTGGTGGGCAGTGAGGAGGGGACTGTCTACACAGCTTGCCGCCATGGAAGGTGATTTTCTATTTGTCTCTCATTACTAATAACTGTGTGTTCTGAGATAGAGCCAGATGCTGGCACTTGGCCTCTAGAAGGTCTGTCTGAGTTGTTGCAAAAAAGGAAAATGAGCTGTATTGAGATTGGGCTAGGGAGCCATTTGGCTCTCAAGATCCTCCTTGGGCTGGCATGCCAATGCCAATATGGCATATTGCCGGGGGCAGGTCTACGGAAACCTAAGGAATCTGGGAAGATGTCTGGGAAAGGTGGATGAGAAAGATGGAGACATCCAGTTCACTGACCACCTGCTGGGGGGAGGCTGTGGTAGGAAGCAACCCTGTCCCATTCTCAGGGGAGAAGCAGGGGCACACCAAAGATCTCAGTGGATGAGCACACAAAATCAATTCTAGTGCTTGTCGTGGCATCTCCTGCCTGATGTCAGGGTCTTCTTCAGGAGCCTAGGACAAGCATCACTTCAGAACCGTTACCCTCATTATTGTTCAGTGTTCAATCTACCCCAGGACTTCCATGAAGGAAATCCTCATGGGAATGGAAAAGGGAAGGGTTCAATACTAGGCTGGGGGGGTGAGACAATACTAGGAATACTTGCAATACTAGGCCAGGCAGAGGGTCAGGCATCTGAAGATCATCCAGACCTCATGGGCCTCAGTGGCCACCAGTGCACCATGGAATGGACTCCTCCTGAGTCTCCTCAGTGAAGAACCCTCTTGTTTATTGTTCCAGAACATTTGCTAAATCTGAGCTGGAAGTGAGGAAGAAAAAGGAAGGAGGGTGGGAAGGAGGAGAGGGGCTGGGGGGAATGCTCCATACAGGCTTTGGTTTAACTCATCTCCCCACCCCCAGCCTGGAGAGCCTTCTGTCCCTGGCTTGGGAGGGATTTCATTTTGGCCTTCTCTGGAAGGGAGTCCCTTTTGGAGGCTCTAGCACTGCTTCTTCTCACCTACCCAGGGAAAGGTGCAAATCCCCCTCCATAAATTCAATGAGCTCCTGATCCTGTTTCCTATAAATCTTTTAAGTTCTGGAAGGAGCAAGGCTGGTTTCTCCAGTGATCACCTCGGAGATCAGTTCCTCATGTTCATTAAACTGATGGGAAGGGATGCTGGCCAGAGCATTGCTCCAGGTCCTGGCACTCACTGGGCATGGCTTCCATGCCCACCGAAATCCTTGCTGGCAGCCTAGGAGCACTGGCAGGTGGGGAGTGCCCCCTCTGCACAGTGACGGAGGAAGGGAATGCCCTAGGATTTGGCAGCCCAGCCACATTCAAGGCCATGCACACATGGAGCTGTGAAACGCCTTCATTTTGGCATCATTGTTGAGACTCCTAATTACATGTGACTGCAGGGACAGTCTGGCATGAGAGGAGATTGTTGGAATCAGTGCCAGGCTGCCTGGAGCTCTGGCAATAGGTGGCATTTAATTAGTGTCTGGCCAGCGTCCAAATGAGCTCATTCTCTTTCAGAGGAAAAGGCTATTGTTTTTCTTTCTCCCTTCCTTCCTTTCTTTCTCTCTTTTCCCTCCCATCTTTTCTTTCTCCCTCCATCCCTCCCTTCTTTCTCTCTTTCTTTCCTTCATCCTACACTCCTTTCCTTCCTCCCTTCCCTTCCTTCCTTCTTTCCTTCCTCTTCCCTTCTTTCTCCTCTCCCTCCCTTCCTCCCTTCCTTCCTCTTCCTCCCTCCCCTCCTTTCTTTTCTTCCTTCCTCCCTTCCTTCCCTTCCTTCCTTCTTTCCTTCCTCTTCCCTACTTTCTCCTCTCCCTCCCTTCCTCCCTTCCTTCCTCTTCCTCCCTCCCCCTCCTTTCCTTTCTTTCTTCTTCCCTTCCCTCCTTCCTTCCTCCCTCCCTCCCTTTCTTCCTCTCTCCCTCCCTCTATGCTCCAGGCCCTTTCACTAAACTACACCCACACCTCCCTCCCTGTGCCATTTTCTGGGTAGACCTCATCTCTAGATCCTATTCGGCAAGAGGAGGACATAGGTGTTCTGACATCCATGACAGGAGTCATCTTTGAGGGGGAGATGCAAGTCTGGACTGGAAAGAAAATGTGGGTTTTAAGGATATCCACTGAGTCTGTCCTCTCTGATCTTCTTGCAGCAAGGCTGGCATTGGGGAGGTCTTCGAAGGACACCAAGGACCAGTGACAGGAATCAGTTGCCACATGGCCGTGGGCCCCATTGACTTTTCCCACCTCTTTGTCACCTCATCATTTGACTGGACAGTTAAACTGTGGAGCACCAAGGTAAGAAGTCCCAGACTGAAAGTCTAACTGAGCTCTCTCTGCTCACCTGAGTAACATCCCATCTCTCTTCAGGTTTTCTCAGGCCACCTGGCAGGCCCACCTCAAAGTGTGGGCCTTGATGTGGGCCTCAGTGTGTCCCTGAGGCTTTTCCCAGGGCAAGATGCATTCCTGGGCTCTTAATAGACAAGTATTACTTTTACAGGGTTAGGGTCGGTCAGGCAGAAAGCAGCCCCTCCCCTGGAGGAGCTCAGCAGGATAAAAGGAAGTGGGGCGAGATGATCAACAGAGGGAAGACATTAGAATTAAGCAGGATTGGGGAAGGCTTCCTGGAGAAGGGGGTGATAAGGGAGGACACTCTAGACCCAGGGAACAGTTGGAGAAAATGCTCAGGAATCAAGACATGAAGGAGGCTTGGGCACAGGATTCTAAGAGGTTGGCGAGGGCAGTAAATTGTGAGAAGATGGGAAAGGGAGGTGGGGGTGAATATAAAGGTCAAGCAGAGCCTCTTTTATTTGATCCTGGGGGTGAGAGGGAGCCACAGGAGTTTCCTGAGTAGGGAGGGACATGGTCAATCCTAAATTGTAGGAAAATCAATTTAGAGGCTGAATGAAGGATGGACTAGAGTGGGGAAACCCGAGGCAGCTATTTCAACAGGCCAGACGTGAGGTGATGAGGGCCTGTATTGGGCTGGGGGCAGTCTTAGAGGAAAGAAGGGGGTATATTCAGGGGATGCTGCAGAGGGGAAGTCAGCAGGTATTGGCATAACCTGGGAAGGTGGGGGAATGAGAGGGAGGGTGAGGAGTTCAGAATGATTCCTAGGTTGTGAGTCTAGAGAACAGGTTATGGTGGCATTCTCCATAGTAACAAGGAGTTATGTTCTCACCATGTGGAGTTCTTCAAGATGTTCAACAACAGAGAGATGAGGGGCTGGAGAAGTGGATGGAATAGACTCACCTCTAAAGAGATGGACATTGAATCCATGGGAACTGATGAGGTGGCCCAGCCCTGGACCTCTGGAGCCCTTTGCCTTTAGTGGGTCTTAGTCTGAATGAAGATCTAACCAAGGTGACCAGTCAGCTTGGTAGGAGGGTCAGGAGAGAGGGCTCCCAAAGGTCCGGAAAGAGTCATCCATCAAAGACAATTCACAAGAGACTTGTCCTAAGGAAGGAGGGGAAGGGAATGGAACAAGCCTACTAGATGCCAGGCCAAGTGATAAACTTTATACATATTACCTCACTGAGCCTCCCAACAACTCCTCCCTGGAGACCCTTGAACAGAGGTTAGGAACCATTTGTGAGGGACTAGACCAAAGAATTTCAATGCCTTCAGTCCCCTGGTTTCACTAAGACTGCCTCTAGGTCCTGTGCACTAGGAAAGAAAATATATCTAGAGCTGACCATGCAGGTGTATATAAGAAATAAAATAGCTAAACTAATTTCCACAGGATGCTAGAGCTATTTAACAAGGATTGCCCATGCCTGGAGAAGCCTCTTGTAGCCCTGAGGCCTTGGTCCTGCTGGTCGATGGGATCTCTTTGGACTCCAGACTGGGACTCTGCCTACTGGCTCTCTCCATGCCTCCCCCCCTAGCCATTCTGCTCCCCACTTCCCAGGAGGGCAGCAGTAGCTCATGGACATGAAGGAGGCCCTGTTGGGGCTGGGTGGTGAGAACTCTACTAGGAACAGGGAGACCTAGACCTTCCCTGTCATCCCCTTTTGGGGACCCAGGAGTCTACAAGAATTCAAATGAAAATGTTTGCCATAGGAAGCTTGCTCTGTCTCATTGACTGTGTACCCTGATTTGTCAATTGATGGGCATCCCCTTAATTTCCAATTCTTTGCCAGTACAAAAAGCACTGCTATAAATATTTTGGAGCATGTGGGACATTTCCCATTTTTTATGATTTCTTCTGGATATAGATTAGAATTGGAATTGCCTGGTCAAAGGGAATGAACAGTTTTATTTTGGGGCATAGTTCCATATTGCTCTCCAGAATGGTTGGATCCATTAACAATCCCACCAACATTGCATCAATGTCTCAATCCTTCCAACCTCTCCAACACTGATCATTTTCCCTTTTCCTTATTTTGGCCAATCTGATAGATGGCCAGAGTTGTTTTAATTTGCATTTCTCTAATCAATAATGATTTGGAGCATTTTTTCATATGATTATATATGGCTTTAATTTCTCCATTTGAAAACTGTCTATTCATATCCTTTGACCATTTATCAATTGGAAAATGGCTTATAACCTTATAAATTTTATGCAATACTCTATATATTTTAGGAATGAGACCTTTATCAGAACTCCTGGTTGTGAAGATTATTTCCCAACTCTCTGCTTTCCCTCTAATTTTGGCAGCATTGATTTTATTAGTACAAAAACTTTTTAATTTAAGAGAGTCAAAATAATGCAATTTGTAGTTTATAATGTACTCTATTTCTTGTTTGGTCATAAATTTGCCCCCTTTCCAGAGAACTGAAAGAATTTATCCATGGTGCCACCCTTTATGTCCAAATTCTGTACACATTTTGAGCTTATTTTGGTATAGGGAATGAGATTTGGTTCTATGCCTAGTTTTTGTCATATATTTTCCAGTTTTCCCAACAATTTTTGTCAAATATTGAGTTCTTATCCCAGAAGATAATGTCTTTGTGTTTGTCATTTACTGCAGTTTCTTTTGAACCCATCCTAATCCATTACTCCATTTCTTATTCAGTACCAGGTAGTTTTGATGAATGCCACTTTATAATATAATTTTAGGTCTGCTAGAGCTAGGTCACCTTCCTTTACATTTTTTTTCATCCGTTCTCTTGCTATTCTCGACTTTTTGTTGCTCCAGATGAATTTTGTTACTATTTTTTTCTAACTCAGTAAAATAGTTATTTGGTAGTTTAATTGATATGGCACTGAAGAAGTAATTTTATTTGGGTAGAATTGTCACTTTTATTCTATTAGTTCAGCCTATGAGCAATTGATACTTTCCCAATTATTTAGATCTGACTTTATTTGGGTGAGGAGAGCTTTATAATTGTGTTCATATGGTTTCTGGATTTGTCTTGGAAAGTAGATTCCCAGGTATTTAATGTTGTCTATAGTTACTTTAAATGAAATTTCTCTTTTTTATCTCTTGCTCTTGGGCTTTGTTGTTCATATATAGAAATGCTGATGATTTATGTGGGTTTATTTTATATCCTGCTACTTTGCTGAATTTGTTAATTATTTCAAGGGGTTTTTAAGATGATTTTCTCTGGTTCTCTAGGTGTATCATCATATGATCTGCAAAGAGTGAAAGTTTTGCTTCCTCATTGCCAATTCTGATTCCTTCAATTTCTTTTTCTTCTCATATTGTTAAAGTTGCATTTCTAATACTGTATTGAATAGCAGTGGTGATAATGGGCATACTTGATTCTCCCCTGATTTTGTTGGAAATGATCTGAGTTTGTTCCCATTACATATATTTATTGATGGTTTTTGATGGATACTATTTATTATTTTAAGGAAAACTCCATTTATTCCTAAACTTTCTAGTGTTTTTAATAAGAATGGATGTTATATTTTATCAAAGACTTTTTCAGCATCTATTCAAATAATAATGATTTCTGTTGGTTTTGTTATTGATATGTTCAATTATGTTGAGTGTTTTTTATAATATTGAACCACCCCTGCCTACCTGGTATAAATCCTACCTGAACATGGAATAACTTACTGTAATCTCATTGCTAAAATTTTATTTAAGATTTTTGTATTGATATTCATTAGGGATATTGGTCTATGATTTTCTTTGTTTTGGTTCTTCCTGGTTTAGATATCAGCACTATGTTGGTGTCATAAAAGGAATTTAGTAGAACAACTCCATTTTTTAAAAAATAGTTCATATAGAATAGGGATTAATTGTTCCTTAAAAGTTTAGTAGAATTCACTTGTAAATCCATCTGGACCTGGAGACTTTTTCTTAGGGAGTTTATTGATGGTTCTCCAATTTCTTTTTCTGAAATGGGGTTAAGTATTTTCATTCCTCTTCTGTTAATCTGGGCAATTGTATTTTTGTAAATATTCATCCATTTGATTCAAGTTATCCAATTTATTGGCATACAGTTCCACAAATTAGCTTCGAATTATCTCTTTAATTTCCTCCTCGTAGTTGGTTTTGTTTTGGTTTGGTTTTTTTGATACTGGTAATTTGGTTATCTTCTTTCTTTTTTTTAAAATCAGATTAACTAAAGATTGGTCTATTTTATTGACTTTTTCATAAAACCAACTATTTATGAGATGAGTGGTTTTCTTGCTTTCAATGTCATTAATCTCTCCCTTGATTTTCAGAATTTCTAATTTAGTATTTAATTGGAGATCTCTAAAGTGTTCATTTTCTAGGTTTTTAGTTGCATACCTAATTTATTGATCTCCTCTTTCTCTAGTTTATTCATATAGGCATTTAGAGATATAGTTTCCCCTCAAAACAGACTTGACTGCATCTCATAAATTTTGGTGTAATATCTCATTAGTATGATTTTCTTGGATATAATTATTGATTATTTCTATTATTTGCTGTTTGATCCACCCATTATTTAAGATTAAGTTATTTAGTTTCCAATTAGTGTTTGGTTTATCTTTCCATGACCCTTTATTACATGTAATTTTTATGGCATCATGGTCTGAGAAGTGTATATTTATTATTTCTGCCTTTCTGAATTTAATTAAAAGATTTTTGTGCCCTAGTACATGGTCAATTTTGGTAAAGGTGCCATGTACTACCAAGAAAAAGATATATTCTTTTCTATCCCCATTAAGTTTTCTCCAGAGGTCTGTCATATTCAAGTTTTCAAAGATTTCATTCAACTTCTTAACTTTTTTTCTTGTTTATTTTGTGGTTAGATTTATCTAGTTCTGATTAGATTTATCTAATTCTGAGAGAGGGAGGTTGGGGTCTCCCATCATTAAAGTTTTGTTGTTTATGTCTCCTTGTAAAATCAGTTTTTTCTCTAGGAATTTAGATACCACTAAGTGCATACATGTTTAGTAATGATATAGCTTCATTACCATTGGTGCCTTTTAAGAATATGTAGTTTCCTTCCTTATCCTTTTTAATGGGATAAATATTTGATTTTTCTTTCTTTGAGGTCAAGATCACTCACTACTCCTGATTTTTTTTTTTTACTTCAGCTGAGGCATAATATATTTTGCTCCCTCCTTTTACCTTTCCCCTGTGTGTATCTCTCTGTCTCAAATGTGTTTCTCGTAAACAACATATTGTAGGATTCTAGTTTTTCATCTATTCTGCTATCCACTTCCATTTTATGGGACAGTCGCATTCACCTTTTGACATAGACTCATCTCTGGTCATAGATCTGTGTTCTTTATAGTTTGAATCGCTGTCCAGATGGTGGATCCTGCTCTTAATCAGTTATTTCCTGACTCAGTTTCTTTTCTGCATGTCTTGCCTTCAAAGGGCAACAATGAAGCAAATATAATGTGTCCCTGAGGGATCCAGTTTAAGATCAGCATCTTCCCAAGTGCCGTTTGTGTCCCCAGAGACCACCACAAGTAGGTAATGGTCAGGTGTTTTTAAGTCATGGGACATGCTTCTGTCTTGTAAATATGCCTCACAAAGACCATGGAGCTCCCTGTGTTATCAGATCACCAAATAATTATTTCAGTTCCCCAAACAGTGAGTCACTAAGAACCACTAAGGCTCTTCCAATGAGAAAGTTTCCTCTATGAAGACCTCAGATAGCTCATGAAGGTGAAAGCTGGGCATTTTTGGTGATCTCTTCATTTCCTTAAGATCATGGAAGGAAAATCAGCATTGTTCCCATTCTCATTCTAAGAAGTGGGAGGGATCAGAAAAATTGGAGAAGACTTGGGAGCCTAGGTCCCAATCTGGCCATTGGGGAAGAGGCAAAGTGAGATTTTAGGAAAGATTTCTGAGCCTGAAAGGGATATGATCTAGTTCAAAACATTATTTCAAGGGGCAGCTAGGTGACATAGTAGATTACTGGCCCTGGAGTCAGGAGTACCTGAGTTCAAATCCGGCCTCAGACACTTAATAATGACCTAGCTGTGTGGCCTTGGGTAAGCCACTTAGCCCCACTGCCTTGCAAAATAAACTAAAAAAAACACCATTATTTTAAGAATATTGTGAGACCATCTGGAAGTCAAACTCAGAGTTGAATTAATAAGAAATTATTTAATTGTGAAAACTTCCATTTGTTTGCCTGTCAGTGAGCCTGGGAGGAAGACATAGAATGACTAGCTCTGGGTTTGCCTCATCCAATGATTACATGGGCAGCCTCCTCATCCCAGCAAGGAGGGGACCCCAGGCTCTCAAAGGCTGAAGCAGCAAAGATGAGCTTGGGCAGATGGTGCACAGGATTTGAGCAGAGTTTCTGAGAAAGTTGATTTAATGAGTAAGGACCCCTAATCAAATTCTAATTAATTTTTGTACCTCCAGACCAAGCAAGTGAGCACCTTATGACCACCTAGTCATGGATGTATAGTCTGTGCCATTTTCTCCTGCCTAACCTAAATCAATGGAAGTGTCCCATGCTTCACCAAATCTACGATTCCCTGCTAATATGACATTTTTGGCCCTCAAGAGCAAAGTTTACCAATCAATGAGATTCTGTATTTCATACCACCTCTTTTGCATAGTTGGGTATCAAACTTTATAAAAATAAGATCCCAGAAGAAGGAGGCCTCTTAGATTGTGAGAAAGATCTGAAATACACTTCATTAGAAGGGCCCATGGATGCTTTAATTAAGTGCCATTGACTCAGAGCTCTGCCTCAGTCTCTTTTATTGAAGGTGGGACAATTGCTCTCCAGAATAGTTGAATCAGTTCACAACTCCACCAACAGTGTATTAGTGTTCCAAGTTTCCCACATACCCTCCACAATTTTTCCTTTTCCTTTTCTGACAAATCAGTCAATCTGATAGGTATAAAGTTATACCTCAGTTGTTTTTAATTCGAATTTCTCTAATCTAATTTAGATCATTTTTATATGACTAAAGATAGTTTTAATAAGCCTAATTTATTCTTTTAAAAAATTTAAATATTTTATTTATTTCTTTTTTCCACTACATGCAATGGCAGTTTTTACTAATCTTTTCTTGCAAGGTTTTGAGTTTTTCCATTTTTTCTCCCTATCTCTCTTCCCTCCCCCCTGACAGAAAGCAATCTGATCTAGACTCCACATTTATAACCATGCTAGACATAGATCGATATTAAACATGTTGTGAGAGAAGAATAAGATCCAATCAGAAGAATGAAAACATTAGAGAGAAAAAAATGACATAATACGGAAGACTATTTTAAAAATTGAAGATAATAAGCTTTGATCTGCATTTACACTCCACAGTTCCTTCTCTGGATATGAATAGTATTTTCCATCACAAGTCTTTTAAAATTGTCTTTGATTATTGTCCTACTGAAATAAACAAGTCCATCATTGCTGATTATCCCTCCATGCTGTTGTTAGTGTGTCCAATGTTCTTCTGGTTCTGCTCATTTTACTCATCATCAATTCATGCAAGTCTTTCCAAGCTTTTCTGAAATCTTGTCCCTCATGATTTCTTATAGTTAGAACAAGAATGTTCCATCAAATACATATTTCATAATTTCATCAGTCATTTCCCAAATGATGGGCATCCCCTCAAGTTCCAATTCTTTGCCAACACAAAAAGAGCTGCTATGAATATCTTTGTACATGTGGATTTGTTAGCCTTTTTCATGATCTCTTCAGTTTACAGATCCCCACAGTGGTATTTCTTGGTCAAAGGGTGCACACAGTTTCATTGCCCTTTTTAGGTTTTTGCAAGGCAATGGAGTTAAGTGACCCATGCAAGGCCACACAGCTAGGTCATTATTAAGTGTCTGAGGCTGGATTTGAAATCAGGTACTCCTGACTTCAGGGCCGGTGCTCTATCCACTGCACCTACCTAGCTGCCCCATACTAATTCATTCTTGATAAAACCCTGAAGACTCTTTGCAATCTCTGCTTCCCTTCTTAAATATGCACTAATCACCCCTTTTCTGAATCATTCTAGAATTACCCAGGAGTCGAAGTCAAGCTGATTGACCTAGTTTATAGGTTCTGTTTTCTTCCAAGTTTTGCATATTGATACAAGATTTTCCTTTCTATGGTCTTTTAGAACCTCTCCTAACTTCCAGATACTACTGACAGTGGCTTATCATTCATATCCACCAATCAATTCAGTACCTAAGAGTATTGTTCATCTAGTCTAAGTGACATGAATCCTCTAGGTCAACCAGATACTCCCTCACTCTCTCCTTATCATGTCCATCTGCCTATCTTGGGGATCAACTCCCTGTGTGTCATGGATGTCCTGTCATTGCCTTTAAAAAACATTCTGTTTCTTGGCAGAGGAAACAAACAGAGTCAAACTTGAGTAGTTTTATGGTCTCTCTGGTGTGAGTTATCATTGTTTTATCTGTCTCTCCTGAATGAAGATTCCAGCCTAGCTATAGCTTCCTCCTTTCCCCAAACAACCTCAAGTCAAACATAGTTCTCCCCCACTCCAGACTTGCCCTCATCTCTATCCTGATTACCCTTTTACCCCTGTCATGGCTCATCCAATTCAACCCTATCACACAATCCTCCCTTTCCTGTACTCTACAGTCTGGCAAATTCTCCTCCCCACCTCCATGCCTTTGCCCTGACAGTGTCCTGTGCCAGGTGCTTTCCCTCCTCACCTCTGCCTCCTTTCTGGCTCAACTCCCACACCATTTTCTATAGGAAGTTAATCCTGCTCCCTCTCCCCGTATGGGTATTTATATGCTGTTGACATATTTACAAACACACAGGGGAATGTGGCTTTTCATTTTCTAAATGTACTTTGTTTCCCAAGTGGACAAATCAAAAGTAAGGTCAGTATAAGGCAGGCTTTGAACCCAGTGAAAGCCCCATGGGTATTGAATGAATTTTGGGGGACTCAATGAATGAATTAGTGAAGATGAAGACAGGTTACAGTGCTCAGAACTGGGGAGAAAAAGAGAAGAGGAGAGGGAGCCAACACCAGCCCATCTCTTCCCTTCTGAGACGTAGTATAGTCAGGGCCTCTGCAGAAATGAGAGAAAGCAAGTCTTGCACAGCCCAATAGGGAGAGTAGTTGTGGGCAGTGGAGACATTGCCATCAAGATCCATCCATTGACCCTATTTCAAAGATGAGGTAGCAATACAACCTGGGCCTTTGAAAATCCTTGGGGTGCCCTTGATTTTTCAATGGCCATCTTTGGTCATCTTAAAAAGGCATCCTTGGGTTTGCGGAAGTAGCTCTGTGATGGAGATCTGTGTAGTTTAATTGTATATAATTATAAAATTATTGGCTCTGGTCATTATGCTTGAGAGAGAAAGATCCTGAGACACTGCTGGCTGTTCCTTAATTAAGTAATTTTTTCTTCCCTCTGGAGACCTAAAGGATCCCTTTCTTCAGTCCATCCCCAGACCCCCAAATCCTGAGGTTTTTCTCCCCATGTTTATTCCAGGTCTTTCTCCTCTATATTGCTTCCCAATTGTTTTCTTTTGACTTGTGGCTCCTGCTCCCTTGGTGTCTCCATTGGATGGAGTTTTGTCAGCCTCTGGCCCTCCCCTGCCCTCCCGCAGATGGTTTCTTCCCTGATTCCATTCCTAGGCACCTGAGATCATTGGAGTGAAAGCTGGAAGGGACCTGGAGACCACATTGTCAGGACTCCCCACATACACACACACATGCTTTTATCCCTTAATTCCGCCTAGGAATTTTTGGGCTGCCTCCCGTTCTTCCTCTAATTACTTGAGGGGTCTGTGCTGTAAGTCATTGTTCTGCCTGTGTGGCTCCTTTGATATGCCTCGATCCCACTTTCCCAGCCCCATTTGGGCTGGGATTTTTAAAACTTGTGATTGATTTGGGGGAAGTCTTTACTTTATTGTGAGTGCCCTGGCTATTTTGTTTCTGTTGAACTGTTCTATCATCCATGTTAAGTCAAACTATGATAAGTCTGCCCTTGGAGCTGCCCTTCATGCTAGAAGAGCTGCCTCTTTGACCTCTTCCATCCCCTTAATCTCCCCATCCCAGAAAGCCTTTCTGACCATACCAGCACCCAGGGTCCCCCCCTTTGGGGTTCCTCTTACAAGGTGAGTCTGTAGCAGACTTCAGGAGCAAGGTCCCCAATGGAGAGTCTTTGGTGACCCACATGATAAATTCCTGAGGGACCTGAGTTCTCAAGGAAAAGATCATTAGAGGGAGCTGTGCAATGCACAATAATGTGTCATTTCCCATTTTGGGCCAAATTACATGCCCCTCTGCCCCTCCTTCCCCCCAGACTGAACATCAGAACCTGAGAGGCTTCACTGCTGGTGACCCTTGCGGGAGAGCCAAGGCTCCAAGAGCCCAGGGTCCAGGCTTTCTGAGCCCCATCCCATGGCTCTCAACCCCTGGATTTTCTTCCTGTGACCTTTTAGCTCCTTCTCTCCCAACCCCACTTGCAGCCCTCCCAGCCAACACACCACCTGTCCCCATTGCCACATTCCTTCCTCTCTTGGCTCACATCACCTAAGCTCACCCAGGGAGAAGACTCTGGCTGACTTTGAAATCAACCGCAAGAATGTAGTGCCGGCATTTGCCTCCAGACCTGCAGGGCTCTACTGCTTCCTTCCCTTTCTTCTCCGGCCCCAAGCCCCCTCCTCTGTTCCTGGGATATAGCCACTGTACCTTCATGTGTCCAGGTATGGGACAAACAGGCCAAATGTACTCACCATCTCTACCTGATGCCTTTGAACCAACTGCCTGCCCTCCCCCATCAATCTGGGATGCTCTGTCCAGAGATTCTAGATTTGTCCATAGAATAGGATGCCCATCAGAGAGGGCAGTCAGCTTCCCTTCTCCTATGGGCGGGTGACCTCACAAAGGAGGCAGAGGAAACGATGGACTGCCAGACATCCCCTTCTCTCCTCCCAGATCTGGACATCCTGTTGCTTTGCTCTGGCTTTGGAGTCTTACAGAGAACTTTTCACTCAGGCTAATGGTTCCATTGTCTACATGGTCTTAATTCTGTGCCAGTTCAACTGGTATTCTCAAAGGTCTTTGTTCCTATACTCAGAATTCAATGATGATCCATGACACCAAATCTCCCCAGCTGGTCAGGCATCGGGCCCCATATTTCTTTTGGGTTACTACAAAAAATGCTGCCATGAATACTTTGGTTGTCATTCAATGGGTAGCATTTGTGCCAGGTGCTATCTATCTGTCTATAGACACTGAGGATAAAAGGGTAAAAAACAGAAACGTTTGTCTTTGCCCCTTTCACTGTGGAGCGAGAAGACGAAGGGGAAAAAAGGGACATTTTTTTGAATTACCTACAGTGTGCCAGGTCCTGTGTTTGGTGCTTTACAAATGGCACCACCAGCCTAGGAGGTGGCTACTATTATATTTCCTCTTTTACAATTGAGGAAACTGAGTCAGGCTTAAGGGTTAAGGCACTTGCCCATGGTCAGAAATTGTCTGAGGCTAGATTTGAACTCAGGTCTTCATGACTTCTTGCCTCCTCTCTTCTGTGTCGCCTAGGTGTCCATAGCAGGTACATGAAGGAACAGGTCGGGACAGGACTCAGGACCTCACGAAGGAGGCAACACTTAATCTGGGACTCTGAGGGAGCTCCAGATGTTGAGGTGGGGGTGATGATGGAGGGTATTGCTAGCTTGGGGACTGGCTTGTGAAGCAATGGAAATGGGGCATAGGTGAGGAAAACAGCTCGTCAGCCAGTCAGGGCTCCAGGCTTTGCAGGGAATAGCTGTAATTGAGGCTGGACAGGTGGCCCCCGAGGGAAGGGCTTTAAATGCCAAACAGATCAGAGAATCGGACATGAAAGGGTAAAATTTTCTATATACAGAGGATCTCTTAGGTTACATTTTCTATTCTGTCATCTCAGAAGCAAGAGGAGGATGCTAGGATCTCTTGGGGATGAGATAGTCAGAGCTGGGACTGGGACTGGGCCCTTTTTTGTCTGTGCAGGAGGGGTAGAGACAGGAGAGCAGCAGACTCAGGGCTTCTGATTCCAAGACCAGGAGGGTCCCCCTGCCCCAGGACCTGGGAGGCAGGGACCTTTGTCCTAAAATCACCTTCCTTTCTGAACTGTGGCCTTTCCCAACTTTGGCTTCCTGGTGGGGAAGGGACCTTGCTCTCCTTCCCTGGAAGCCCACTGCTGCTGCTCATCTTCCTGCCAACCCCTCTCTCACCAAGGGATCTGCCATCATTAACCCCACATTTCTTGGATGTCATTCTCCTTTCCAGTTCTGGAACAGTGGCTAAAGGACACTTCCATTCCCCCAAAAAGTTTCTGGGAGAATCCCACTAATTACCAATCCAGCCTGTTCTTTGAGGATCTTCATGCTGAAACATGAGAAGGGGAAAGCAGACCTGTCTTCAGAGGCACACGAGGTGACAGAAGGCAAGATGCCTTCCACCTCCCCACCCCCACCCCCAGCGAATCTCTGCCTCCAAAGTCACACTTGGGCAGTGGAGTCAAGACTTCATGAAAAGTGGAACAGACATCACATAATCCAGAACTCTCCAATGACTCGCATCTGCTCACCCGGGGTGTTGACTATCATCAACTTGTCTGGTACACAGTCCAGACCAGGGAGGGATGCCCAGTGGATAGTGAGGTCCTCCAGCCCCAGAACATCAGACTCCTCCATGAGATCCATGAGGATTTGGTAGAGTTGGGCTTAACTATCCACACAGGAAAAGTCAAGTGGACAGAAAGCATCCAGGCTGGGAGATGCAGTTGGATGGGCAACCCTGTTGCTCATCGTTCATTTTTGAAGAGGACTGAGGATACCACAGGTGATGTGGCTTGACCATAAATTGGATTTAAGTGAGGCAAGGTTACACGAAGTCATTGGTCTCACTCTCTCTCTTCCAGATTCATCCATGTCTAATGGCAGAAGAAAACAACCCTCTGGGTAGGTCCCTCTGGGTGTATCTCTTGAACACAGCCCAGAGATGGTTGGCTGGATTTGAAATTGGAGAATGGGAAAGGGGAGCAGACTGGATGGACTTGGGGAAAGGCTGAGGGCTTTTCAGGACCTCAAGTGTGTCTTTGAAACAAAGGCCCATCTTTTTCTTACGGAGATTTTTGCTTGGCTAGGAGTCATGGACCACCCTGGTGCCGAAATAAATAGAATGAAGGATTCCCTCCTCCCTCCCCTCTCCATTTGTACACTCAGTGAACAGGGAAATAAGAGACTGCTAGGTGTGAGCATCGGGATCATCTGGAGGCCCTTAGAAGCTATCTGACCACTGACCACCGACCGGCTCTTGGGCAACTTTCAGGGAAGCACAGGTTCTGGACTCTAGCAGCAGAGGCTGGGTGAGGTCTAGAATGCTGGCAGCCCTGGGTCCTAGTGCCACCCTGGAGATGCCCCGAGAAGCAACCTACTCTCCCTTGGGCTGGGTGGCCAGCCAGGGAAGCCTGGGGCAGGCCTGGGCCTGGAGGGAGCTCAGGCTTGGGCTCAAGGCAGCTGATGGCAGACCCCTGGGCAGAGCGGCCCCCCAGCCCATTCCCCAGCTTTATGGGGCCAATACCAGTCAAAGCCTGTTTAATAGGATACATTCTTTGATAGAGATAATTAACTTCTTTCTCTTTGGCGCCTCCTGGATTAAGGAGGCTTCTCCCATGCAAATAAGCAAAGCGTCAACGGGAAACAGAAATCTGGAGAGAAGACAACCTTTTATGTGGGTTCCAGCATGTGCTTAGGGAAGGGCCCTGGCAGAAAGTCCCCTGAGGGAGGCCTGGGCAGCCGCACTCCCCATGCCCCCTCCCTGCTGGGTCCGTGCCAGGCCGAGGCTCCATGGCACTTCTCACAAGGACACATGACCTGGGCAATGGGATCATGGACAGCAAAGCCTACCATACCCCCTTGGCATCTTCCTGCTGAATCTGTGCCAGGTCAAGGACCCATGGTACCCCTCATGAGGACACAGGATCCAGGCAATGGGGCCATGGACAGTGAAGCCTGCCATACTCCCATGTACCCTCCTTGCTGGGTCTGTGCCAGGCTGAGGACCCATGGCACGCCCTCGTGAGGACACAGGATCTGGGCAATGGTACCATGGGTAGTCAGGCCTCCCACACCCTTGTGACACCTTCCTGCTAAATCTGTGCTGGGCTGAGGTCCTCACAAGGACCCAGGATGAAATGAAGGAAGACATTTTTCCATCCAGAAATGTGTTCCTGAGTGATGCTCTGCAAGCTAGCAGCCCTCCTCTGTAAAGAGCCTATTAGGTGCTGGGTTCTGTCCTGGGAAGCAACCCCTGGCCTCAAGAAGTTTCTGTTCTATCTGGTGAGACAAGAACCTGAGAAGTCAATACAAATTCAACTCAAATCCACTCTTGGACTCATCTGACCTTCTCAGGGAGAATCCAGAAGGGAAGTTGAGGTCCTCCCCCCCCAGGCCTCAGGGCAGCTCTCATGCCCAGAAGACCCTCCTGACCTACACCTGCCACTCTCCAGGTGTCCCCCCCCCCACTGCTCCAGGATCTGTCCTCAAGGCCTCTCCTAGGGCAAGCTGCAAAGGCCCAGAGGGAGTCTGACAGACTGCAGGCCCGAGGCCAGGCTATCTTCCTCTGGCCCCCTCCGGCTCAGCAATGTCCAGAAGCAGCAGGACCAGGGCTGGGGAATGATGAGCCGCAGCCTGCCTCATTGGCGGCTGGGAGGGAGGGATCAATGGGGCTTTTTGAATAGTCAAGAGAGAAGCAAGGCTTCCTGAGGTCTCTCTGTCCTTGGCCCTGACCAGATCTTCTCCTTAGTCTTGAGGCAGGGGAGCATTTTAGGGAGGACATGGCAAAGCTGGAGGGCATCCAGATGTGTTGCCAGGATGGAGAAGGGCCTGGATGCCATAGCATCAGAGGTCCTGGTTTGGCTTAGAGAAAAAGAGGCTGGTGGAGCAAGGGGCAGCTTGCAGAGGCTGATTGAGGCTGTGGCTTCTTGACCATGTGGACTCCCTCCACAGGTGGTGAGTTCTGCAGAAGTATCCATGCATCCCTCCCCCTCAGGCCCAGAGGTATCTGAAGCTCTATTTCTGAGGCTTCATTTTCTAAAAGGGAAAAGCCCATCTTCTTCTGGGACTACAGAACCCTCAAGACTGTTGTGAGTCATCCTGAAGCCCCAGTTTCTCTTGTTCCCTTCTCTCCCTCTCTGCCTCACTCTCACTCCTCTCTCCTTTTTGTCTCCCTCTCTCCCTCTGTCTCTCTCCTCTCTGTTTCTGTATTTCTTCCTCTCTCCCTCCCTCCATTTCCATCTCGCTCTCTCCTGTCTCTCTCTCCCTGTCCCCTCTCTGTCTCTGTCTGATTCTCTCTCCTCCTCCTCCTCCTCCATTTTCTGCCCTTTACATTTGCTGGTTTGGAAGGCCAGTTGCCCAATGGTTTCTCCCTTGTTGCAGGACATTGGCCTTTTGCTTTTTCTTTTCATAAGAAAAGCCAGGAGTCAGTCCCCTTAGCTTCTGCCCAACCACTGAGAGAGAGAGAGAGACAGACAGAGAGAGAGAGAGACAGACAGAGAGAGAGAG
Organism: Macrotis lagotis; assembly: GCF_037893015.1. Classification (NCBI taxonomy): domain Eukaryota; kingdom Metazoa; phylum Chordata; class Mammalia; order Peramelemorphia; family Peramelidae; genus Macrotis; species Macrotis lagotis. The sequence continues at coordinate 817,421 of NC_133664.1, forward strand.
AGAGAGAGAGAGAGAGAACATTTTAAAGGGAACAATCCAAAAAGGTCTGGTCTGTTCTCTCTGGAAGGGACCTCAGTTGGCTGGGGGGGAAGGGAAGCAGGGAAAGAAAGAGGAAGGGGAGGAGAAAGAAGAGAAGAGGAAGAGGAGGAGGGGGAAGAAGAGAAGAGGAAAAGGAAGAGGAAGGAAGAGGAAGAGGAGGAGGGAGAAGGAGCAAAATAAACTGTTGCTTGCTGGCCTTTGTGAAACAACTGGATTCTTGTGCTCAGCAGACTTCCCACATCAAAGCTTCCCACCTCCACCCCCCCCCCCCCCCAGAGTCCAGCCTGGACGCTGAGATGCCCTTTTAAGCCTCTATGTCTTGGCCTTCATGCTCAGTCAGAAACACTGGTGTTTTCCACAGCCCTACTGGTGTGGGAGACCTTAGAGTCTGAGGAAGGAGGACAACAAGGCTGGACGTGTCCAGATGCTGCAAGTGCAATGGTGCCTCACTGCTCCATCATCTCACTGGACCAAGCTGATCTGACCAACAACGGCAGAGGCCCAGGATGGGAGGGTGACAGCCTCCGCTGGCTGGTCTCAGCTCACACCACTGAGGGAGCTCTGCCCCAAGCATGACACTTCCCCATCGGAGTGATGTGAGTGCCTTATCCTCCCTGGCAGCAGTGCCCTGAGCATCCTTACAGTGCCAAATGGGCGACTGACAGTAGCGGATGGCACAGCCTCTTTTTTACCCTGATCATCATCAGGGCATCTGACAAGGCCACGACACCACCTTCCTGGGGTTTGTTTCCAGGAGACACTGAGCATCTTGGGACACAGCTGTCTACCCCAGGAAGTTTCCATGGTGCCCAGGATGCAGTGTGGGTGATAGACCTTCCCTGGACCCTCCCTAGGATCTTGAGGAGACTTTGTTTATTCCCCCCTCGGTCAGCTGTCCAGGCCCAAAACAGTAGGAGGGGCCCAGAGGAGGCTAGGACTCAGATGGGTTCAGGTATGTCCTACATTGGAAAGGAGAGGAGGTGGGATTCCAGTCTTCCTCTGGCCCCTCAGATTCAGGGTTTCAGATTTAACTTGGTTTTTGTTGATATTTTATTTTTCCAAATGCATGTAATGAAAGGTTTTCAACATTCATCCATGTGCACATGCATATTTGAAGTCACAAAGTTTCCTTCCCCCTCCCCCTCCCCTCAGTGGAGCACAGTCAGGTTAACATTGTAGTAAATATGTCTAGCGATCAATCAGTCATTTTTGGTCTGAGAAATTAGGATTAAGGGAGAGAAATACATAAGAGATGCTTTAAACAGTGAATGTGGTGATCATCAGACTGTGAAGGGTCTGTTTTGTTTTGTTTCGTTGTGTTTTGTTTTGTTTTTCTTCCTCTGGATGGGGGTAGCATTGTCCAGAGATGGTCTGTCTACTGGGGTTGTCCTAGCTCTCGGAACTGCTGAGATTTAGCCTTCAAAATCTGAATTATTTTACAGTCTCAATGGATTAATCTTGTCATTTAGCGGAAACTTGCAGTCTGTGGGAAAAAATGCAAAATAATGAAGACAGAAAACCAAAGTCTCTCGGAAACTGCCGGGGATAGTAAGAGTAAGAGAATCGGGCCCAAGTCTGCCGGCTCTCCTGTGGCCTGGCCTGAGGCCGATGGAGCCCCCACAGGGGCGCAGCACTAGCGAATGCAACCTGCCCAGCCCCGAGGCTTTCCTTGGACCCTTGGCCTGACAAGCCATATGCCCCTGATTTAATGCAAGAGCAGAGTGACCTTGGTTATGGACAAGGTGGAAGGGGAGCCGGGGGAGAAGACAGGAGCTGAGGCAAAGGTCCGCTCCCAAGCCTTGAGGAAGCCATCTTATGTGGCGGTACACAAAGAAAGGTCCGAAGCTGACCCTGCCCTCCAGGCGCTCCCACTCTGTCGGGGAGAAGGACTCCGAAACTACTGGGTGGACAGTGGGCCAGCTCTGGCAGGCAGCGCCATCCCAGAAGGCTTCTGGGTAGATGTATGTGTGTCAGAATGACAAAGGGAGGGGAAAGGAGAGAGCTCACCCAGGCACCTGGCACAGGCCCCAGCACCTGAGGCAGACGAGGCCATAGCCTGCAGTCAGCTCCCCAACAGTGACCGAAAAGGCATTCATTCATACGGGCTAAACATTTTACAATCATTCTCCCATTGGTTCCTCACCCCACTCTGGGCAGGCAGGGGCTCTTATTACCCCCCTTTTATGAATAGGGAAACTGAGGCAGGCTGCAGGGCAATGACTTGCCCAGGGTCACGGAGCTAAGTGCATGTCTGAGGTCTTCCTGACTCCAGGCTGTCTAATCTGTCCTCTGGCCAAAGTGATCTTCTGAGGACGCTCCTCTGCTCAGTCAGCTGCCTTGGCTCCCTGTTCCCTGTTCTGTCACCATTCCCAGCCTCCCAGGCCCTGGTTGTGAGCTACCAGCGGGCTCTTGGAAGTCCTTTCAGCCGCGAATAACCGATCATTTGGCCATGTGACACTCCAGCCGGGTTCTCTTTGCAGTGACTGTGCTTCACCTCATGCCCCCCACTCTTGCCCCCTCCCCATCATCTCACTTTCGTCTCATTTGTCCCTGCGCGGGCTTGGTGGAGTGGGGGTGTTGTCGTACCCCAGCACGCAGGAGGCAGGCTCCAGCATCTCTGCTACAGTTGGTGAATGGCTAAGGGGCTTTTCTGTGGCTGGCACTGTGTCTGGAGGCAGGAAGACTTGAGCTCCAGTCTGATCTGAGACAACCACCAGCTAACTTCTGCCTCAGTTTCCTTAAGTGTATGGGACTTATAAGAGCACTCACCCCTCCAGGGGGTGCCTGGCGGTGCCAGCCCAACTTCGACCATACCCTCAGGGAGCTCATAACTGAATAAGAGCGTCGAGATGCCAACTCTGGGAGCCAAGTCCCGGGCAGTGTGAGTGGAGAGTCCTCTCAGAGGGGAAGCAGGGGAGGGAGGGCATTCCAAAGACTCGGAGCCTGGCATTGCCCACGTCGCTGGGTGGGGGGGGCTGTAAACTGTCTAAGCGGGAGTGGGGGGGGAGGAAGAGGCTGGAAGGCGGATTGTGCATTTGATCCCTGGACCCCCGGGGTTTATGGCACCTCCGCCCCGCAGGAAGATCGCCTGGGGTGCCGGGGAGGCGGCCCGGGGACAGGAGGAGGTGCCGGAGGGCCAGCTTCGGCGGGGTGGGGGGCGACGGGGGGATGGGACCTTGGCAAGTCCTGAGGGGGGGCGTGCAGGAGGCAGCGGAGGCCGGGTTGTACAGCGGCCCCCCGGCAGAGGAGCGGGGGGGCAGCGAAATGGGGGGCAGAGGAGCCCCCGAGAAGCGAGGGTCCGGGAGGGGCTGCGGGGGAGAGGGCGCTAGGCTTGGGGGTCACGGGCTCTGGGGGGCAGCGACCAGAGGGACAGGCTTTGCTGGGGGGGCAGGTTGCTGCCCTCTGGCTAGGCGGACCGCGTGGGGGCGGGGTCCACGAGTCCCCCCACCCCGGGCCGCGTGGCCGCGGTCTCGGGGGGCCGGGGGCCCGGCTCGGCGCCCCCTCAGCCGCGGAGAAGCCTCCCCCCGCCCCCGGGGCCCCCCTCCCCGGGTGCATTAATTGTTCGGGGATTGGGCGAGTCCTTACTCCGAAATTAGGCGGCGCGTGGCTGCCGCGGGGGGCCGGGGGCGCCCCCCGAATAATGCAGGGCCTCCAGCGGCCGCGCGGGGGGAGAGGAGCCCGGGGCGCCCCCCGCCGCTGAGCTGAGCAGGAGGCTGGAGTGGCCGCTGGGGGGCAGGCGCCTCCCGTCCGCGGGGGTCCAGGGCGCCCCTCCCCGGCTGCCCCCCGCCCCCAGCGCCCCCTCCCCGCCTCCCGCAGCACAACCGCGCTCTCTACTCGTTCGAGGACAACGCCGACTACGTGTATGACGTCATGTGGTCCCCCGCGCACCCCGCGCTCTTCGCCTGCGTGGACGGCATGGGCCGCCTGGACCTGTGGGACCTCAACAGCGACACGGAGGTCAGGCCCCGGGGAGCGGGGGGCGGGGGTCCGGAGGGGCCCTTGGAGTCTTGGGGCGGGGCCCTTGGAACTGGCCAGCTCCCGGGGGGGGACCGGCTGGGGCGCGGGGTCCCCTGGAGCCTGGTGGGGGCCCCTCGCCCCTCCCCTGCCCACTCCCCAGACGCTTGCGGGGGATCCCAAGGACAAGCCCAGGATGCCCCGGGAGGGCCTGCCGGGTGTCACCCCAGCCCCTGCTGCCACCCGGGTGTCGCCCCATCCCCGGCTGCCACCCCGGGTGTCGCCCCATCCCCTGCTGCCACCCGGGTGTCGCCCCATCCCCTGCTGCCACCCGGGTGTCGCCCCATCCCCGGCTGCCACCCCGAGTGTCGCCCCAGCCCCTGCTGCCACCCGGGTGTCGCCCCATCCCCGGCTGCCACCCCGGGTGTCGCCCCAGCCCCTGCTGCCACCCGGGTGTCGCCCCATCCCCGGCTGCCACCCGGGGTGTCGCCCCAGCCCCTGCCACTCCCAGCAGAGTCCAACCAAGGCTGGCGAAGGCACCGTGCCCACTTCCCCGGCCCACCGTGATGGGCTCCCCCCACGCAGGGGCCCTGGCCAGGGAGCTCCCCAGCGGTGCTCATTTTCCACCTTCCCTCTGTTGGGGGTCTGGTCCACGATTCCAGGCCTCTGGCTTGACATTCAATGCTCCTGGGCTTTGCAAAGATGGGAATTCTGGGGGAAGCAAGGTGAAAAGACCAGGGCAAAGGTGCCTCACCCCACCCCAGGCCCCCAGCCCTGGCCTGGGCCTTGCCTTCTTCAGCACAGCTGTTGGAACTGGGGAAAGACTGATTATTGGGAAGGATCTCCTCTCCCAGGGCCTGCTCTCTGCCTGAGCCCCATACCCCCTCACCTGAGGGCCCCAAGCAATGCCTAAGGACGGAGCAGGCAGCGGGCTGGGCCTCACCTTGGCTGGGGTGCAGCGGTTCAACCTTCCCTTGAGTGCCATGGGTCAGAAAGGATCATTACAGATACCAGCGGGCAGGGCTGGGGGTGGGGGGCTGGGAACTGGGGGAATAGGGGAAACACTCTGAACCCATTCCTCCAAGCCTAGGCCAGGATCAGAGCCCTCCACACCCCGGGATGTACCTTGCCACCGCCCAGCCAGCGCCTAGGGCCTAGGGACCTTGGTCTCCCAAGTGCAGCAAAGAGAAACCCTTCTTCCTGCAATGTGGTTTTTATCCTCCTTTCTCAGTATTTCCTTTCCTAGTATTCCCCCCCTCAGCCCCCCAAGTTGGTCTAAAGCTTTAAGAGCCACCATATCCCTTGGACCCACTAGAACTTCCTCAGTATCCCCAGCTTCTGGGGTCCATGGGTCCCTGCCCTGAGAGGTCCCCTACCCAGGCCAAGTCAGAGGCCCTCTCCCCACCCTCTCAGAATGCCTTTTGGGTGAATCATTATTGCTCCTGTAAGGCCAGGCTCTCTGTGGTTTTAATTCACAGAATAACAACCCAGCTGCCCAGTGCACTGGAGCCCTCTCCAAGGTCTCGGCTTCCCAGCCTGTCCAGACTGAGCTGGGGCCGGAGGAGAGCCCAGGCCCTGCTCAGCCCTTTCCCTTGAATGTAGCCAGCTTTCTGTGGGGTTTTGGTGTCATCGGCAATTGCTGTCAGCTGTTGGCGAGGTGACCCCTGGGAGTTAGGCCTTGGACCTCTGGAAGGAAACTGGGGTCGTTTCTGTCTAAAGCCCCCGGTCCTGGAGGTTCCGAAGTCCCAACCGAATGGGGCCATCCAGAAGGAAGCTCAGAGGAAAGCCATACAAAAGCAGTAGTATCAGCTGGTCGGTGGGAATGAGGGAGAGGGAGGGGGTTCCTGCAGAAAGGTATGCATCAGAAAGCTTAGGGCCGGGCCGGGGGATGGAGGGAGCCTCAGAGTGTCTGACAAAGGCAGTCAATGAAGCATCAAGGGCTGGGAACTGCAGGGTGCTGGGTGAGAACAGGCTGCAGGAGTGGGGACTCTCCCCTCTGCTTCCTTGGCCCTCAGTTCTTCCCTACCCAAACATGACTTGACTTGCAAATGAATTTCTTAAGATAAATTGTACTTGGACCTTAAATCCTCCGACTTTCTTAGCAACCTCAATCTGGTCATTTCTGAAAGTTCGCCTTTCCTCTGGTCTACCAGTCCTATGGCAGTGCCCTCTGGAAAGGGCATCAGCTTAGAGGGGCATCAGCTGGAGAATGGGGGTGGTGCTTGTGTGTGTTTAAGAGAGGCAGAGACAGATTCGCAGGGAGAGAGCAGACTTCCCTCCCCTCCCAGGTCTCTCCGGAGCCTGGAAGCCTCAAGTAAGAAAACTGAAGAACAATTTGCCAGTTTCCCCTCCCCCTTCACTCAGGTGGTGTAGATTGGGAAGGGGGGGGGGGGCTCTGCCAGGCAGACCCTGGAGGCCAGATTCAGAGATCAGAACTTTTTCGCCCTTCCTCGGCAGGTCCCAACTGCCAGCGTTGCTGTGGAGGGCGCATCGGCCCTCAACCGTGTCCGCTGGGCCCACACTGGCAAGGAGGTGGCCGTGGGGGATTCCGAAGGCCGCATCTGGATCTACGATGTGGGAGAGGTAAGCGTGTCTTCCTCCTCTACCCCAGGGCATCATTCAGAGCCAGGTTTCTGGACTATGAAGGGCTGTTGACAGGGCGGTAGCTCTGGCCTGGGAGGTACCTGGGGAGTGCCTCTGACTTGACTTCTGGGGGATCCCGTTGCCTCCTGGGCAGGGCTCGAACTCTCCCCTCGCAGGACAGTCAATCCCAGCCCTTTAGGAAGCTCCCTGCTCCCTGTTATTGTGTTGTGAAGCATAGCCTGCCACTGGGCCTCCCACCGGAAGGCTTCCGACCTCCCAACAGGCTTTGAATGATGAGTTCTAATTGAGGACTTTGGTGCCGGTGCCTGCTAAGACAAACTTTTAATGGGGATGCTCTATGGAAAGCTCCTTTTCTTTCTCTTCAATCATACACACAAGTTTCATGTGCTTCCCGGGGCTTTCCCTGGCGGCTCTTGTGGCCGGTACACCTAGGAGACATTGAGAGTCATGTCTATCTAAAGCCCCTGGTACTGGGGGTTCAAAAGTTCTAACTGAATGGGGTCATCCAGAAGGAAGCCCAGGGGAAAACCATGTGGAGAAAGAAGGGAAACAGTGTCTGTCAAAGGTGTGCTGGGCCAAGGTAGTCACTGAAGCATCAATGAGTGACCTCTGTGGCCCAGTCCAGTCAAACGGGCTCTCCCCTAGGCTCCTGGACCTTGACTGGTCCAGGGGGAAGCTGGGCAACTGTCCCATGGCTCATTGGAGCAGCATGGCTGGGGCCTGTGCCAGCCCAGTGGGGGCAAGTGATGTGAACTGGTAAGGGAGAGGGACAATGGACGGTTGTGTGAGAGCCATCTCGTGATCCCCAAGCTCTTCACCGACTTGGAGAAAGATGGCGCCCTAGGAATAGGAAATGCTCCTGCTAGGGACTTACCTCTGCCCCTGGTCATCCAGAGATAGGGAAAGGGTTTGGAGCTTTGTGAAAGATCCCTTGTAGGAAAATCTGGTCTGACAGAAAAAGACCCCCTCCCTCCTTCCCCCCACCTCCCTCAGGAAGAAGTCAATGGTATTTCCAAGTTACTCCCCCATATGCTGGACCACCTAACCCACCTTCACTTTTTGCCTTATTGTGAAGGAATAAATGATCCAGGGACATTTCCTCTTTATGACTTTCGGGATATTTGGTTGAAAATGCCAGGCTTTCTCTCCTGGGTGAATGGGGTAGCAGACCCCATTGTGGCACAGGTGGGCTTTGCAGGATGCATGTTCCATGAATGCCTAGCCACTGGTCCACCCCTGGGCTCAACCAGGGCCAGGACTGCTGGAGGGAAGGACCTGAAGGTCACTGCTTGTGGGGGTGCGGGCCCCTCTGCACTGTTGGGTGCGGTTCTGCTCAGGTTTCCACCATGATTTTGGCAGGCCAAGGCTGGCTTTTATTTTCATATTATTCAACTTACTTTTCTTGGTGATATTACAGTCTCTGGAAATGTCGGCCGTCACTGGCTGGTTTCATCTATTGTCTGCTGTCTAGACAGGCTATAGAAAAATATCTTTGCCACACAATAGGCCAAACAATTAACTCTCACCTCCTCCCCCCCAAAAATGCAAGCACACAACCCAGAATTCACTGTAATTTCCCAAGCTTGTCCCCCACCCCCACCTCTCCAAGCAGGACAGACCCATCGTTGCACAGAAAGTCCTGATTCAAGGAAACACCAAGCTCAGGAAAATAGAAAAGAGTCCTAGGTAAAGGGGTTCTGAGTGTGGGACTCAGGAAACTGGTTCCTGAATGTTGACTCGGCCCCTAGGTATCCTTGTATTCTCTGAAATGACCTTTTCTCTTCTCTCTTCACTTGAAGACTCTAACCCGAACCTCTCAAGGCACTACAAAAATTATAGGTGCTGGGAGTTACGCCTGACTGAAGGGGTGGGGGGAGTGATTTACCGTGACCAGGATGGTCATCCTAGGGAGAGAGAGTAGGATCATCCCCCTTCCCCTCCAACCAAAGAGGCCTCCTGTGGTTGAGTCTCCATGTGAGGAAGGGTCCTGGCTAAGTCTAGCTCAGTGGGCAGGTGAGAGATCCAATAATTAACCAATCAATTCAGGGGAAAAATAGGATTAAATAGCCAGGCCAGAGGTCAAGAAGGCCTCTGTGATCTGGATTTGTCTGGATTGTTGGCAGCAGAAGTCCCAGAGGGGCCTCAACAGAAGGGGGTAAAAAGGGCTTCTTGGGCTTCATTTCTAGTGTCTCTCTTTTCCAGAGGGTGGGTGAGGGTGACCGCACTCTGCTCACAGGACATAACATTCTCAGCTGTCCTGGAGAAAGCATTTGATGGACTTCTCGGTGCCCATCATATTGGGGTGTCCTTGAGATTTAGGAAGAAAAATAATCAGAATTTTCTGTTTAGGCCACCCTGGAGGCCACCAGAAAACAAGTCAGCGCTAGAGCCGGGGTCCTGACCCCCTGAGCTTGATCACTGGTACGATGTAATTTTACATTTATAATTTGTGGGAAATCTCCCTTCACCGGACTAGGGTGAAGAGGGACACCTCTCCTACCTTCTACCCTTTCTAAAACCCACATGGGCCCCCTCCGGCTGGGCCTGGGACCCTCCCCCAAGTGAGGAGGGGCCTCCCTCCAGGTAGATGCTGGGGCCGCAGCTCTGATCCAGCCTCCCTGATGCAACTAACAGGCAGTTCCTAGGGAGCCGGGCTGATCCAAGGCTGGGGCCTTGGCTCGGAAACATGGCTAGCGTCCTCAGGTAGGCCTGCCCACCGACTGGGCCTCCCCCCAGGGTTCCTCCATAAGGCTTGCATCAGGCAGACCCTTAGCCTCTGTCAGACCCTTCGACCCCATCTTCCCAGGGCAGGTGCTTGGTTCTAGTCACTGGAAGGGGCATGAATTGACTTCATGGGAGTAGTGGGGTCCCTCTGGCCATTGTTGGCCCTCTTCCTTCTGGAGGCTCCCTCTCTTCACCAGTCTCAGGGGATGAGTGGGGTTGGTAGGAGTTTGGCTTTTAGGTCAGGTCTGTGTTGATTTTTTCCCCTCTAAAACACAGAATAAAATGTTTGTTTCAAAGTCCTATGATCTCATGCAGTTAACTGGTTCGGGAGGAAGATAACAAGCCATAATTTACTATAAATAAAACCAGCCTTGCTGGGCAGACCGAGGCCGGGCCGGCGGGCAGGCGGGCGGCAGTGATGGGGATTTGATGCTGCTAGATTTTTCAACACTGCATATACATGGGGACAACTAATTTGCAAGAAAGCCTTGTGAGCCCCAACTTTCTTAGGGATGAGCAGGGCTCACAGAGCTGGGCCAGGGGCTAGCTAGGGCTTCTCCCCGACCCCAGTCCTGCTTTCCCTTTGGCTGCCGAGGGGATCAACAAGGGAGGTGGAAGACCGTGAGTCCCGGGCTCATTTCTATTCCTGCTCTGCTGTGAAGTGAAGATGCCCCCATCTCTGGCATGGACTGGCTAGTTGTTTTGTAGCCAGCAGCTTCCAGGGTGGGTTCTCTTCTCCATTTTCCAGAAAGGCCATTTTTGCAGCAGTCAAATGACAAAGCTCTGCTCTAAAAGTATGCTCTAAACTAAAATGGAAGGAATATAATGGGGGCTCCACCATAAATCCGTCTGAATGTCGCTTAGGATTACCCAAGCTTCATTTGCTGACTATCCTTATTCACTGACTCCTTAGGAAAATGGGCATCTCTGTGGGGCTTTCCCCCCTTCTAAATGCATATTTGGTGTGAGTGTTCAGAGCCCAGCCAGTATTCAAGCCAGCCAGGGGCTGTTCAGGATTCATTTATGTAGAGCACAAGTATTTCTAGGAAAGGGGAAAATGCTGATGTTTTTAGGTGAGAAAAGATTCTTGCTCGGACCGTGCCACCTTTCAAATGTTGGCTGAAAAATATCCAAAAGGCCACATGAAAAATCAGGATGAAAATAGCTTCGAAATTCCCAGAGGAAAAGTGGATGAAGCATTCATTTGAAGGAGTGACCATTCAAAATCCCTTGGCCCAGACAGAGGAGGGGGGACCTGCGGGGTGACCAGCAGGGATTCCACTAAGGAGAAGGGAGGCATGGGGCCAGAGTGGGCTCCCGAATGTTCCCACCACCAGTCTCCAGTTGTTGCTCTCTGCCTGCAAAGCGTGACATGATTTTTTTGTTTCTCTTCACTGAACATGGGCTTTTAAGGTAAACCCAATAAGAGTTCTTTAATGAAAAAAATACCCTGGGTTGAAATCAGTCAGTTTAGCTCCTGTGTTTTATGAAGGGCATTACCCCAGGCTTATTACTTGGGCGATAAAATCTCGAAGCTCCAGGAGCCCCGGTGGGGGGGTGGCCGGCCCTCGGCCCCCCGCCGGCCGTGATCCCCGAGAGCCGAGTGTTTCTCATTAGGCTCGGCGCGGCCTCACGGGGCTGGGGCTTCATTCAGGCCTTTGGACAAGTCTCGGTTTATTTTTCGGTGGATAAACAACGTTATCTTGTTAGCGGAGGCCAGACATTTCCTCTGATTTTACCGAGAGAGGAGAGAGCTGGGTGCATTCTGGGTCCGGTGATGCCAACCAGCTGGCTGAGCATGGGAAGCCCGGGCAGAGCCGGGTGTTGCTCAGGGTGGAGGCGGCTGCCACCGCTTTCTGGCAGAATCCCTCCATTCTCCTCCAGCTTGGGGTGGGGGGGCCATGCCATGTCCACAAAGCACCCGGATGCCCGGATTTTCAGAAGCTGAGAGCCAGCGTTCCTCATCTTGAAGTAAATCACCCTGAAAATATCTTCTGAATCCATTCACGGTACGAGCCTTGAGAAGTTGGGAATATTTAAAAGAATTATTTCAACAAAATCAATGGATTCAAATGGGGTTTTTTCCTCCTAGAAAAGGTATTTTAAAATAGTAAATTCTTATGTGTATTATTCTTCATCTCTTAGTAGAAGAATCTTTTATTTTGGTGATTACCCACTTAGAATAATTGATTGGACTAATTATTGCATAAATAATATGGCAATTTAGATACAAGTTTATAGTTTGCTTGTGAGAGCTAATGAAAACAGACCTATAGGAATAATGGTGGGGTTTCAAGCCCGTTTTCTTCCTCTTTTCATATTGATTGAAAAATATTCATGATTTGTGCATAATCCAGGGGAGCTGATTAAGATGGAAAAAACCCCTCTCTCTAATTTTGTTCCATCCGAGGTGATGTGGGTAGTAATTTGCAAAATTCGCTAGCATGTGTGTGTGTCGTCGCAGCAGCCGGGGCTCTCGGGCACACGCTCGTGGCTCTTCTTGGGCTCTGTCTTCTTGGCCGCCCCCTTATCGCTGTTTCAGTTTGGAGCCAGCCCTGGATGGGAATACATCTGTGGTTTTAGGGATAACAGACTCGGGTTCCTTTTGGAAATACCAAAATGGTGAATTTTTATCTTAGAAAATTGTAGCTTGGGTTGAATCTCCGAACAGGGTGAGAGACTTCCCTGAGCCAGAGAGCATCCACAGAGGGCTTGGTTGAATTTCATTCGACATGGATTCAGGGGTCTCCAGCACATGGGAGCCTGCATCTGCCCAAGTAGAGTAACCTGGACTTGGCAAGGGAAACCTGCCCGAGAGCAGTGGGGGCCTCTGGCTGACATTTGGAGGATGGTGGGTTCAGGAGAAATCTTGATTTTAAAGGGTGTTGTTTTAGAAAGTCCTGAGGTGCAGAATGCTGTGAGAGCTCACACCCAGCTGCCTAGGTCTGGACCCCAGAGGGATGAAGACCCCCGGCCTCCCCACTCTTCCCTAAGGACTAATCCCAGGAAGGCCCAGGAATGCTTCCTGTGGCTCTGGGAGACTGGGAGGTCCTGGTAGAGAAGGGATCTGTGACCGTCCCCTTGGATGTCTCCTCACTGGCCAGGACTCCTTTTGGCTAGCACAGTGAAAGGGACACAGACATTCCATGAATGTCATGCCTTCAGGTGCTTCTCCAAAGAGTACTCAAGGTCATAGATATGGAGTGGAGGGACCCCTCATTTAACAGATGAGGAATCTGCATCAGACAAAGGTAAAGTGACTTAACCAGTCCATATCTGAGCTCAAATTTAACCCAGGCTCTTCCCAAGGCCCTCTGTGTCATGCTAAGTTGCCTCTAAGTGATGGGGGGGGGGGGGTCAGGGTCCCCCTGCCAGAGATCCCCTCTGGAGACCTCAGAGACTAGGTGGTGATCTGGCATCGCCTCTCTTGAAACCTGGCCATTGTTGGGCCGGGGCTGTTGGACTTTGCTCTGCTTGTAGTGACTGATGGAGGGAAGCCCCCACCTCACCTGCTCCCAGAGAGAACAGCTCCCTCTGCCCAAACCAGCTGAGAGAGGGCCCAGCTCCTCTTTCTTCCCTAGTCGATGGTTTCTAGGAGTTTGCCCATAGATCTGCGATAACAGTGGCTTGGTGGTGGCTGGGCAGGGGCTCACCAGGGAAGCCACTAAATGGTTTTGCCCTTTGAAGTGCCCCCCACCCCATCCTCTCCTTCTCTTTGGGGGTACAGGCTTGCTCTAAATCACCCAAGGCCCAGGAAAAAGCCCTAGACCCCAGGGGATCCCCGCAACCCCAGCCATCCCCCCTTGTTTGGCTAGGAGTCCAACCCTTGGACCCCAGGTCAACCTTCCCTTAATCTGGCTGGGGGTCTGCCCCCAAACCCCCTAGTCATATAGCCCCCCTTCATCTGCCCCCATCTCCCCCTTGAGTCTGACTGGTGACTCCCAGTTATCTCCCACTCAGAGAGAGCATGGGACAATCTCAGAGTTGGGGGGGAGCGGCCATCATGGGAAGGATCTTTCCACAGGAAAGCTGGTCTTCACCTTGAGTTTGCCCAAGAGTCCAGAGGGCACCATCCCGCATCCTGGGCATCCTGGCCTGTCTTCCTCCACCTCATCACTGCTCTAGAGCAGAAACTTCACCCACCTCCCAGCTGAAGAGGAGGTGGGGGGTGTCACTCAGCAGCCAGGCCCCCCGCCTCTCCCCACTTCTGGGCAGCCAGGCTCTGGGCCAGAATGATACTGACCCCCCATCTGCTGGAGCCCACGGCGGGGGGCAGCCTTTGGGGCCCAGGCTTCTAGACAAGGTCCTCCCCTCCAGCGCTGTTTCCTGTTATATTGAAAAGAGCACAGGAGCCACATCCATTCATGCAGGGCCCTTGAGGGTCAGTTAGAGAGGGGCTCATCTTCCAGCCCCGGGGGGGGGGGTGCTCACAAACCTTCTGGGGTGAAATAAAAGCCAAACCTCAGGTCCCCTCCCCACCTCAGCCCCCCGCAGACCCCTCCCCACCTCAGACCCAGGACTTCCAGCCCAGCTGGCTGGCCCCGTTCTGGGGGCCCAGTCTCCACTGGCACTTTGGGAATCCTTATCTTCAAGCTGGGCTCAGTCCACAAGGGGTGAAGACTTTCTGGGTGGCCCCCCTCCTCCCACAATCCCCTAGCCCTCCCTGTTTGGTAATCTTGAGCTAATCTGCCCAGGAGGAGAGCGGCACCTCCCTGAGGGCCAGGCCCCCCTCTCCTGACCTCCCACCCCTCCGACGACTGGGAAGCGGTGCGGTCCCTGGGGGGGAGTCAGTGCGAGAGGAGGAGGAGGAGGAGGAGGAGGAGGAGGAGGAGGAGGAGGAGGAGGAGGAGGAAGGGGAGGAGGGGGAGGAGGAGGAGGGGGAGGGGGGGGAGGAGGGGAGGGGAGGGGGAGGAGGAGGAGGAAGGGAGGGGGAGGAGGAAAGAGAGAAGAGGAGGAAAGCAAGGGGAGGAGGAAGAGGGAGTTAGCTGACCCTCCCTCCAGCCCTCAGCTCTTGAGGCTGACTTGCCTTCCTTGGCTCTGCTTTGGGCAGACCCAGAGGCTCTGCCTTGGCTCAGCGGCGTGGAGAGTCCTGGGGGCCCAAGGGGAGGGCACCTCCCTTCCGCCTGCTCTCCTGGCCCCTCTCCAGCCTCAGTTTCCTGATCTCTCAAAAGATGGCAGTCTTTGTTTCCCAAGTCCTCCAGTCCCAGAAGCCTGTGCCCTGGCTTGTGTGCGCCCCAAAGAAGTAAAGAAATCAGAGAAGAGAGGGGTCCTCGGTGGGTGAGCAGAGGTCTCCCTGCTCTGGGCCTTGGCTGGGCCCCGACAGGCTGCTGCTTCTCCTTGCTGTCCGGGGCCGGTGGCTCCCCACTAACACTTCCACCGAGATGGACAAATATGGTTCCCGTCATTAATCAGTCCCTTTCCAATCCTCTCCCAGCATGAAACGATTTAGAAAACTGGAGGCGGCCCGAGGGACCAGGGTTTGAGACATGGCCCTGGGATCAGGAAGGCCGAAATTCAGATCTGAGCTGGGTGACACTGGGCAAATCCCCGGACCCGAGCCTGCCTCAGTTTCCTTCTCTGTAAAATGGAAGCCCGACATGCGTAGGGCCTTCTTCTGGCCTCCCCTCCCAATCGATTTGCTTGTTCATCTCCCCAGAGGAGGTTGGTGCCAAGTACTCTACGGACCAGAAGCCTGGTTGAGCTCTTAAAATCCCAGAAATCCCGTCTGATCCAGCGTGGGATGGGGGCTCTGGCTGATTCTGCTGTGGACCGGTGGGCGGCGGGGGGAGAGGAGGGTTTGTTGGGAAAGAGAACGTGAGCAAAGCCCAGATGGAGCGCCAGCTCCCGGCAGGTGGGGCCCCAGGTGGGCAGACCCCAGGCATGCTGTGGGGGAGGGCTGCATCCAGAACTTGGGGATGCCCATGTACCACCTCCTCGGAGCCACCTCAGAACCGGAAGCTTGGATTTGCAGGAAGACAGTGTCAGCCAGTGCCCAAGGCTGGTTTCGACCCAAGCTGTTCACTTAGCCAGTTGGCTTTGCCCAGTCACTCGGGCCCTTCCCCAGGCCCGGGGAGAGAAAGGCCCTCTGGCCCACTCTGCCTCAGTGGTTCTCCTCTGCCCTCCCACCAAGCCCTTCTCTCTGTGCCTCATTTCCAATGCGCAGCAAGATGCTGGGGAGCCTCAGGGGAGGGTCACCCGGACCCCCTTCCCCACAACCAGGTATGGTCTCTCGAGCCATCCACTGCCTTCGAGGCCATGACACTGCCATTCCAGACTTGCCGGTCGGCCTGTTTTCCACTGCCCTCCAGAGAGGGATGGCTGGGGGGAGGGGGGTCCAGACACTGAGCTGCCAAGTTGGGAGGACCCTGTCAGAAGGGAGCTGAGAGTGGCTCCCCTCCCTAGGCCCTGGTTTTAGATTGTAGTCTTTGGGGGGCTGCTTTTTGCTGGGAACCTGCCTTGAGCCCCTTCTCCATCTGCTTTCTGTCAGCCCCTTTTCAACACCACTGGCTTCTGGGGCCTCATTTCCTGACTGCGGCGTTTTCCCAAATTGAAGAGAAATATGCAGAATTGTGGCAAATGGGGCTGAGCTGGGCAAGGAGAAGTGGACTGAGGAGAGGGCCCCCCATGCCATTCAAAACTACAGTGACCTTGGGCCGGGGGCAAGAGGGAGCCCGTGGGGTCTCCAGGCCCTAGCTAAGAGGCCAAGGAAAACTCAAAATCCTGAAGATCCTGCTTTGCTGGGTTTGGCTGCCCCAGGGTTCCGGTACCTGATCCACAGGCTCACCCTGTCCCCTGCCCCCCACCAGCTCCAGAGAGCTTCTGGGGACCCAGCTTGGCCAGAGAAGGTGGAGCTGGTGGAGGTAGTGCTACTGGGGGAAGAAAATGGACAATGGTCACTCCTTGACCTTTCCGAGAGCGGATCTGGGGCCAGGGGCTTGAACAAAAGGGCTGAGCCCAGGCTCAGTCACAGTGGGGGCACCCGGACAGCCTGGGGCTACCTTGGGGGGCTGCCAGCCCATCCTGGTTCTCATTTTTAAATATCCCCTTTTCTGTGCCAAACACTTGCATAATATCTTGAAGCTGGTCCGTCTTGGAGTCCATCAAGAAGCATCTCGAAGGCCTTAAAGTGCTGCAAGACTGTGCGGTTCTGTCTCTCTGTAGCTCTCTCCCTCTCTCTCTGCCCCAACTCCGTCTCTCTCTCTCTCTGCACAGAAGAAGCTGTTCTGACCTTGGCTGGGGCTCTGAGGCTTGGGGAGCTTGAGTTTGGGTCTTGGGTCTGGAGGGAGAAGTGCCTGGCTGAGCCTGGGACTCCCGGCCCAGCACCATGACTTGGGTCATGAGGCCTGGAGCTGCCCTGAGGCCGGGGAAGGCCACTGGTGTCTAGAGCCGCCTGTGGTCAATGGGCAGAAGGAAAAGCTGCTGAGCTTTGAAGGAAGCAGAGAGAGAGACCTCCTCCTCCTCCCAGTGCTGTTCTAACCCGCTGGGGGGACCCTGGGGGACACCAAGCCTGCCAGGGCTCCCAGGGTTGGGGGGGCAGTTTCCTCGTCCCTTTTTAAGCATCCATCTGTCTTTTCTTCCAGCTTGCAGTTCCTCACAATGATGAGTGGACCCGGTTTGCTCGGACCCTGGTGGAGATCCGAGCCAACAGAGCGGACAGCGAGGAGGAAGGGGCGGCCGAGCTGGCGGCCTAGGGCGGCGCTGGGCGCAGACCCATCCTCCGGCCTGGCAGACCGCCCACCTGGGGGGACCCTCCTGTGTTCTCCGTGGCCCTACTGTTCCCGTGGCTTGCTTGGCATGTTCCCTGCCCCACTTCCAGCATCCACCCCTCCCTGTCCTGAGTCTAGAACCCACCAGAGGGGTTCTAGACTTTATATTGATGTCTCCCAAGTCAAAAGCAGGAAAGGGAAGCCAAGTCTTGATGGATGTCCTTGTTGCCTTTAGCTGGGTTCCAGGGCTGGGGGCCCTAGTCCTCCTGCTGCCCCCCAAAGTTGGGGGGGGGGGCTTGGTCCTCTGAGACCTCTTAGAAATGCGCTTTCTGCCCTTTGCTGCTCCTTATTTATTTCAGGGTGGGTGGGGGTGTTTGGAGGTGTGTTTGTGTGTGGGGGGGTAATGTGTATATGCATTCGAGTGCTGTAGGGAAGGAGCCTAAAGCCTGGGCTCCTCAGACCCCTGGCTGGCCTCCCTGCCTCTGTCAAGGCTCTGCTGACCTCTTTCATCAGGCCTGAAGGGAGGGCAGGGGGGCATTGGCATTATTTCAAGGGTATCTGGGTCATGCCAGCCAGCAGAGGCTGGCAAAAATTGGTAGTTCCTCAATGTGACCCTGGGATCACCAATAAAAATCTTCCAAACCAGTTCTGTGGCTTTAGTGTTTGTCCCCCCAGGTGGGTCCATCCAACCTGCCCTGCTTACACCGGGGGGGGCAGGACATTGCCAGCACCTCCCTGCATGTCCATGCTCATGCCCACCCCCCGTGCCCATGACCAGAGGGTCTTCATGGTTTGGGAAGATAGACAAGAAAACCCAGGGCTTTCCTAGGCAGGGAACTGGACCATGAGCCAAAGTTTGGTCTGGTCTGGGCTTGATTGGTGGTGTCTGTCTGTCTGTCTGTCTCTGTCTCCCCTGCCCCCATCCCATGGACAAGGAAGTCCTGGAACTCTATGAGTTTTGTCTGGAGGAGGAATTTCACCCAAGGGTCCTGGGTGGGGGTCTTCCAGCCCATTAAAACAGATTTTTGCTGCCTTGGTCGGGGAATGTTCTTGGGGATGCAGATGAATCAACAACCACAACCACAACAACCAGGGCCCCAAGGTTCAGAGCCTGGGCTTTTAACAAGCTTCCCCAGAGGTTGTTTGCCCCCCCCCCCCAAGCACGTAGGTCACTGAGGTCCGCCAGCTCTGGCTCGCTGACCGGGATTTGGTGGGGGGCACCCGCCCCACTGGAGAATCTCCTACCCTCCATTCAAACAGATGGAGTCAAGACGGTCTAATGGCACTCTGCCTGCGGGTGGGCTCTGCTGCACCCGCCCCAGGAACCTTTCTGCAGGGTCCCAAGTGAAAGCCCCTCACATGAACTCTCTGGGGCCCAGCAGGTGCTGGGAGCCGGCCCAGATGATTCCCAGGGGTCTGCACCTGATAACAGACAGTTGGGGAGGGGTGCGGGGGGTGGGGCAGCAATGGTGCTCTGGGCTTGGAGCCACAGGGGCTGGGTTCAAATCCCAGCTGATCCTTCCTCCCTGGGCACTCCAGAGGTGGGTCACCCTTGCAGGAGACACAACTTCCCTCAGGGTGGGGAGGGCAGCAGCAGCTCTGGGCACCCGGGTCACCATCACCTGACCTCGGAGCGCCCTCGCCAGGCATCCAGTCCCTGGATCCCAACGTGACTCTGGCTGTCAGGGGCAAGGCTGGCAACAACCTGGACCATTTCTGAAGGAATGCCAGAAACCACCCCACTTTCTGAAGGGGCACTGAGGGAAGGGGGTGCTGGGGTTCACCCCCCTGGCTCCCCTAAGCACCCCACAGGATGTGTCAAAAAAGGGATTCCCAGGGGCCCTGTGCTGAGGTGGTCTGTCATTCCACAGGGAAATGCAGATGCCTGGGGGATGAGGGAAGAGAGCTGGGGGGGGGGAGGACTCGAGTGAGTGCTCCTTTATGGAAATGACACCACCAGGGACACACAACATTTCCAATGTAGATGGGGGGGGGGGGAGCCAAACTGGGTAGAAAAACAGATTGTGGCAAGTCAAGGGGAGGAGGGGGAGGGGAAGGAAGGAGTGGGGAGAAGAAGAAGAGGGGAGGAGGAGTATCACAGGGGACCTTGGCATGGCTCCATAAAGAAAGTCGATTGCCGAATGTAATGGGGGGTTATTGGGGGTGACAGGAGATGCTACGTCTCTGGGGAGACATATGGGGGTGGACTGATCCTCAAAGGGCCTTGGGACAACTGAAAAGAAGTAGAAGTTCTCAAAGGTCTGAAGGCAGGAAGGGGGGACCCAGCCAGCAACAAGGGGGCCAGGGCCACCTCTCTGGAGGCTGGAGGCTGCTCTGTGTCCTGGGCCCAGGGAAGAGAGGCTCCTGCCTAGAGCCACCATCTAGCTCAAAATGGGGACCCAGGCCCCTAAGTTTTGCTGAATTTGCTCTCCTCTGGCTCCTCGAAGCTCCCCCCCGAGGCCTGCCCCTGCTTGGTCCCCAGCCAGAGGTCATCAGAGGATTCCGTCACTCCTATGACCCCCCCCCCGCTTCTGTACTGTGCTCCCCAAGCCCCGTGGCTGCCCATCCTTGGGCTCCAGAGCCACTGGTCACCTTCTCTGACTGACCTGCCTTCAGGGGGCTCATGCCAACATGGAGGGGGGTGGGTCTGGAGGAGGTAGCCCCCAGTCCAAAGCAGAGTCAGACCCAAATGGCTGTTTCAAAGGTTTATTTCTCTCTTCAGAAATAAATACACAGCCCATCCACCATGGCTCAAGGCACCAGAAATCAGAGACCAGTTTTGGCTTCAACATGATTTGAGGTAAAGAGAAGGGCAGGGGTGGTGGCCGTGGGGGAACGTGCTGGTCTGTCCACCTTTTGGTCATATATCTGACGGAACGGGAGAGACAATGCTGAGGACACGGCCCAGCAGGAACAGAATTCGAGGTCTCAACAGTCAATGTGGTTTGCATTACAGAAAAACATGTTTCACATCAATACTCTATAATCCGATCCAGAGACAGAGCCCACGTGTGTCAATGTTTAAAACCTGATGCCAGGCAGCATAGCCTATTTAAAAAAAACTTGGGGCTTCAGTCCTCTCTTCTTCCCGACTCCAGGACCAGTGGCTCTGGCCACACACCCAGGCCCAGGAAAGGGTCCCTTGGGCCTCCTCCTATAGGATGTGGCTCCTTCCACAGCCTCTCTGGGGTCACCCTGACCTTTGGCAAGGTCTGGGGTCACCTCAGTCCCAAGAACGAATCATGAGCATGAATTTCACCGTGATCTGGTTAAGGAAGCACAAACCCCAAATGATTCCACATAATAATCATGATAAAAAGCCCCAACCCAAATCTGAACAAGAGACATGTGAGGGGAAGGAGAGTGGCGCAGCCCTGGCAGGTTGGTGGCATGGGCCTGAAGGCCTAGAGACCTAGGGGGCAGGTGTGGATGATTTGAAGCGAGGCAAGTAAAGTCCAAACTTGTTTTCAATGCCTGCAAATGTGGCCACCGCCAACTTGTAGCCCCCAACGTGATCGGCGTTGGGCTCTGACTTGGCAAGCTGGGATTTCACAGCCGGCTCCCCTGCAACTGGTTTTCTGAAAGAAAAGAGACCAAGTGAGGTTCTGGAGGTCCAAGAAGGTCCCCACCCACCCTTGCCTCATACTCACGTGCCCCCAAAGTCCACATAGAGCCAGCGCTGCAGCAGCTCATAGGTCAGCAGCGTCACACCAAACTGGGGCGATGACCGGAACACCCGGGCTGATGAAGAGAGGGGCATGGCAAGCTGAAGCCGGCCACACCAGAAGCTTCCGAGCCCTTCCCCTGAGGTCTCAACGGACCACCCGCCAACTCCCTGTCTGTACCTCCTGTTCCCTTCCACAAGGCTCTGGGGCCCTCTTCTCGAAGAATCTTCTGGAAGCAGTCTATGACTCCACTGTAGGTGGTCTGGCCTGTCCGAGCTGCCACCTGCAATCTGGTCTTGATCACGTCAGCGGGGGTCACCAACGACGCGGCCGGCATACCTGCAGGAGCACGAGCCATCCATGGGAGACACTGACTGCCAGATACCAATCTTTCCTCCCCACCCCAGTGCATGTGGGCACAGGTGCGCCCGCCCTCATCAGGACCTCCCTCCACCTCCCTGCCTAGGCTGAAGTGGACCAATTGTCACATTTTGAGAGGCGAAGCTTGCTTACCCCTTCCTTTTTTTTTTTTTAACTTTTTTCCTTTTTTTATTCTAATTTTATTTATTTAAGGCAATGGGGCTAAGTGACTTGCTCAAGGTCCCACAGCTATGCAATTATAGTGTCTGAGGTCACATCTGAACTCAAGACCGCCTGACTCCGGGACTAGTGCTTTATCCACCTCACTGCTCCACCACCTGCCCTTTCTGAACTGTCCCAGAGGCCGCCTCCGCTCTCTTCTACAAGGAGAAGCCACATTTCTTTGTGCCAGGGACAGGCACTAACCCCAAGTCCTTGGTGGGAGGTGAAGGGACAGTGGCCACCATCTCCCTGAGGGACTGGCTCCAGGCTGGCCAGAGGCAGGGACCTGAGACACGGACAGCCTGGCTTCCACTGCACGCTCATCCCTCTGACAGATGCTCACCCTACAAACCCTTGGAGGAACTGCTTTATTCCAACGTGGAAGAGCCAACAAGGCAACTTCTACAGGAAGGGTGGTTGTGGGCCCAGGGCCTGCCTGGCAGCCCTGACACTTACCAGCAATGGCCCCCGCCAGGAGAAGGCTGCCAGGGCTGACATGCCCGTCCTCCTGAGCGAAGGATGCCTTCACATGTGCATAGCAGGGAAAGTAAATGGCAGAGAAGGGGATGTCCCGCAGAAAGCATGCTTTGGCGCCCTGCAAAGTGGAAGAGGAAGTGTGAGAGAGTGGGCGAGGATGCAGGAAGGAGAAGGGGAGGTGGCTGGGTGCCACACAAGGAAGAAAGGGCGAGGGCCCCCAAGAGCCTGGCAGACACCAGCATCAGGAGGAGCTCCGGCCCAGAGGGGGCAGGTCCCCAAGCATGCCCCAGTCAGTCCTGACCACCATGCTAGAGGGGAGGGAAGCATGGCAAGGTCCCATTCTGTGGACACATGGATGGGTCATCTGGGACGGAATTAAAACCCAGATGGAGAAGGCTGGTAGTGGGCATCTCGATCCATCAATCTATAAACCTGGAGCCACCAAATGATAACACAGAGGGGTAAAGATGGAGCCCAATGGTCCAACAGCACTGGGTGTGAGAGATGTTGGGGCTGCTCAGGTGAAGTCTCTCAGGTGAAGGGTCAGGGTCAAGTCTTCCTTGGTTTCCAATAGCACCCCATGCTAAGGGGGCTTCTGAACTAAATGTGTACCCCCCTCACTGTCCTGGAGAAAAAGACCACCCACAAGTTCAGTGAGAGGGTTATCTCAAGAGCTGCCAATTCCACCAGTGGGGAGAAGGGCACAGTGACTTTAGGGAGCAGGCCAGAGACAAAACCAAGGCCAACTAACAGGTCCTCACATTCCCACAGGAAGGTGGAGCTGCCAGGATGCACCCATCCACCATGATGAATGGCACTCACAGAGCACCCCCCTCCCCCTTTTTTGCAAGACAATGGGGTTAAGTGACTTGTCCAAGGTCACACAGCTGAGCAATGATTTAAGTGTCTGAGGCCAGATTTGAACTCAGGTCCTCCTGACTCCAGGGCCAGTGCTCTATCCACTGTGCCACCTGGCTACTCCTCTCCCCTCTTTCTCACAGATGCTCCAGTCTTTACTTCTGAGATTCACCAGACAGCCCCCACCCCGACTGATCTAGGTCTTATCTTTCCTGGGGTGCACCTGGAAGTAAACCAGGCCTTAAGAGACCTGGCACTAAAGTCTCAGACCCAGACATGTGTCCCTCTGCCAGAGCCCCCAAGAGCAGCCGGCCCTGTCCCAGCCTGACCAGAAGGGGAAGAGGCCGTGCATGCACCTGGGCCTGGGACCACTGGCGCAGAGGACCCAAGGTCACCCAGGTGAGCTGCTCTGCTCTCCCAACATGCCCAAGGGATGCCATGCACTGGGTCATGGTAGAAACCTGAGGTCACCATCTTAAGCTGCGGCTGGCTCAGCCAAGGATAAGGACAGCAGCATCAGCTAGCCCGCACCTTTGCCCGGCTGCCATTTTCTTGTGCCATTTCTGAGAGAAATCGCTTCCCCTTATGCAAGTCCCCCCTGGAAGCCAGCAAGGATCACGTTCTCACTGTGCTCCCTTCTCCAGGGACATGAATGCTAACTTGGGAATACCTGCCCAAGGGCTCAGCTGCCAAGGGCCTGACCTGTCCAGGGCTGACCTCTCTGTAAACAAGGCCAGAGAGGTGGCTCTGGCTTCGCTCCACCATCCCCCCAAGGGTGGGCCTCATTTCACTGGTCTACACCCAAGCCTAGTGGACTGGGGAGGCCTCCCACCCTCTGGCAAACAATCCCCCAAGGGGCTTCCCTGCCTCTCTCCCCCATCTCTCTGTCTGTCTGTCCTGCCCGGGTCTCACCTGAGAAGAGTCTGCAGACAAACCCACGCCTTCCCGGCAAGAGCAGGGTAATTAGCCTGACAAAGGCACCTCTGTGTCGGCCGGCACAAGGAGCCAGCCGGTCTGGGAGACGCAGGCTTAGCCTGGCCTCCTGCAGTGAATGCACATTGTCTAGCTGGGGAAAGATGCCAGCGCGGGACCTGGACACATTCAAGCCCACAGTGGCGCACCTTGTCTGCCCAGGTGATTGAAGGGCTTCTGGGCCGGCCCCTTGTTACCCACCTTCCAGGTGGAGGATTTATTGGGCGCGGATAATTGTTATTTGGATCCCAGAGCTCCAGACAATAGGCAGCAAGTCACCCTTTGATCCCTGAACATTCTTCTGGCTTTTCCACGTGATTAACCCTTGGCTCCAGGGCTGGGGAAGGGGGCTCCCCCAGGTCCCTTCCTCTGAAAGATGACAGCAGCAGAGGCTGGCCCATCTAGCTCGGCCTCCACCTCATTCCCAGACTCCTTTTGCACTGTGGGCCCTCACATCCCCGCCACCGCAGGCGTGAGGGGAGGAGAACTGAGGCCAGACACAAGCCAAGGGCTGGGCTGGAGGCCTGAAGGCCGGCTCCCTTCCCTCTCCTGGGCTCAGCCGCCTCTCCACGTTGGCAGGCTCAGCCTCTGCCGTCTAGGCCCTGAGAACCACCCTCCCATGAGTCAGACACCCAACTATGGGAGGTGACAAAGGCGAGCTTCAAACCCAGGCTAATGGGAGACAATGAAGGGAGGCCCAACGAGGCCCAACACTGGGCAGGGGACAGGAAGGCCATCAGCATTTCTTAGGATTTCAAAATGGATGAAAACCAACAGTCCAATCACTCCCTGGGCAAAGATTTAGTCTTTATTTTAGGAAAAGAAAGTCACCCAGTGGTGCCACAGTGACCCTCAAAACACCCTGGGAAGGGTCCAAGGGTCCACAGAACAGAAGCATGCCAGGATTTTAGGGGTAATGATAGAGTCCCCAAAACTTATTTCTCCCCATACTTGGGGAAGGTGAGGTGGCACCAGGATGCAAGAGGCAGTGGGGTTGCTGGCCCACTCTGCCCTGGCTCTGCCCATTTTTGTAAGGCTACTCCACGTGGGCAGGATGGTCCTTGATAAACTAGTGTCCAGAGGGGAAAAAAACGGGTGGTGACCCCCAGGGAAGTGACTCCAAAGACTGCAGGGAGCTGCTGCCCAGAGGCATGAGGAAGGACAAGGCTTTACTCTTTCCTCTCCTCAAGCCCTGGAGGGCTTCAGGGGAAGGATCCAGATGTCCAAGAGGAGAAGGACCACCTTTGAGGAGCAACAAAAGATTGAGGGGAGAAGAGACAGCATAAAGATGGGGCTGGAGCCCCAGGAGGTTGTGGATCCTTTTTTAAAAATGGAGGGTACTGGAGGAGGACCCCATCTGTGGGGAGAGACTCAAGGTGGGACTGAGGGAGAAGAAGCTAGAAGCAATGAGAGGGCACGGCTATTGGGGGATGAATGGCAGAAGAGCAAGGGGAGGTAGAAGTGAAGTGTGCAGTCACCCAGAGTGGGTGGAGCAGAGACCCCGGGCCCCAGGGTCTGAGAACAAGCTTGGTCAGGGCCTTTGCTTTGAAAAATCTGGGGCTCAGGCAGCTCTGGGACAGTAGGGAAAGGGGGTTGGGGTAGACAGAGCATGGGGGCCCTCATGTGACAGACTAGGGGGAGAGGAGGAAGGCCAGAATGTCCCCCTAGGCTGACCAAGCTCTGCAGCTGGCTGGCACTGCTCAGCCCAAAGCTGGGTCAGGAACTTGGAGAGCACAGAGCAGGAAGGCAAGGAGCAGATGGGACCCTGGAGGAGGTTCCCCAAAATCACCGGTGAACAGCCCCAGTTGACTGGCTCTACTACGAAGTCCAAAGCCAGGGAAGAGTCTGGGAAAAATAGCCAGCAAACAGAGGATCTCACACTAGCCTTGGGGATGACTAGAAAGAGGGAATGACTAAAACAGCTACTGGCCAAGTCCCAGAAGAGAGTGCAGTTTGGGACCGAGTTCACCTAGCAAGACAAAGAAAAAAATAAGACTTTCTCTATTTAACGAGAGCAGCAAAGGGAGCAACTGGAAGCGGAGTGAGAGCCAGGTCCAAAGAATGCGTCTTGTCAGGACAAAGAGGAAGTAACTGCTTGACACAATGTCATCCAAGGAATACAATCTTTAAAAATTAGGATGGACCAAAAACAGTGATTCATTACCCACGATAAGAAGAAACAGTGGAAGTAGGAGGGCTGAACACACACAAAAAAGGAAGTTTAAAGAATCTCTTATTTAATATTCCAAGAAATCCTCACACTGTCCAGAAGATAAAGTGAATACAGCAAGAATCAACAGTCTTGACTCCCTAAAAAAAAATAGATACTCAAGAACATTGCAATCTGGATCCAGAGCTTCTAGGTAGATGAAACTATTTAAGAAGCTAAAAAGAACTCAAGCAGCCGAAGCCCTGGTGCAACCCCTGGGAGTAGCAACCCACTCAGAAGGGGCAGAGCCTGGAACATTCCAGAAGGCAGAGGGCTGGCAGAACAGGAGCCCTCTGTAGAGAGAAAGGACTTAGAATAAAAGAAAGATGGGAGCTCTGGAGAAACGACAGAAGCAAAAGGCAACCAAGGTCACAAAGATGGGGGTCAGAAATGAGGCAGCACCCCGGCCCCACGGTTGGGCAGGGCACTGTGCCCTGCTGGCCTCAGCTTCCTCATCTCTGCCAAGAAGACAATAGCAGCAACAAGAACAAGGAGTGTTGGGGGCACAGGAGAGTGGCTGAGCTTCTCTAAGTGCCAGGGTGGGGGGGGTTGTTCCCTGCTGCCATCCCCCCCAGCTCTGGCACCCCTCCACACAGGGCCAGCCCCCACAGGCCCAGGCCCCACAGCCCCCGAGGGAGGTTACCTTGTAGATTCCGAAGAGGCCCAGGTCGCGGAGCACAGTCAGCGCACTGACCCGCGGGCCAGTGGTTATCTCTCCGGCCACTTGTAGTCGGATCTTGACGATCTCCAGGGGGTTTGTGAAAATCACCTGCGAGCCTCCAGCCTGAAAGTGAAAGAGGTGAGCCTTGAGGAAAGAGTCCCCCAAGCCTTGCCCCCTCCCGGCCCCTTAGGGAGGGGGCGTCCACAGAGAGGCGTGGAGAACCCCCCCACAAGAACCCTCGGACAGACCTGGAGACGTAGCTGAAGAAACTCAGGGGTGGGGGGACTGGGAGGAGCTTCCCCCCCTCCAGGGCCATCCCTCCCCAGCATGGTCAGCCCCCTGTTGCTGCCCTGGAAGTCCGGTGGGCTGACCACAGGAGAGGAGGCCAGGCCATGGCTCGGAATGTGGAGGGCATCCAGGCCAGGCTGCAGTGGGCCATACAGTGAAGACATGTAGGGGCCAGTAGTTGAACTCAGGCCCCAGGAGAGGAAGATGGGCCGTTCAAAGTTGGGGTGGGGGGAGCATGAGTAGGGGGAAAATGAAGAGAACTGGCCCTTAAGCACAAAGCCTCAGTCAAACAGTGGACTCAATGAATGATGCATGGAATAACAAGAAATCTTCATCCAAGTAGAAAAGGCTGAAAGAAATAGAGGACAATGGAGGCCTCTCCCACCCCCAAATGACTGACCTAGAAATTTGTGACCCAAAAGAGCCTGAACCTCCCCCAAATAATGGACTGCTTCTGTGCTTGCTACCCCAAGCCCTGAGCCCTCCTAACAGCAAGCACTGTTCAACTTCTCTACTTACACCCCAGTCAGCTGTGCAGCAGTCCCTGACCCTTGGAGACCCTCTTTGAGAATTTCTGGACAAAGACTAGAGAGATCTGCCAATTCTTCCTTTAGTCAATTTTACAGACGAGGACACAGAGGTAAACAGGGTCATGTAACCTGCCCAAAATTCATTTATAAAATTGTCCAGATCTTGGGACCAGAGGGCAAAGAAGAAAACAGAAAGAATCCAGTGATCACCTCCTGAAAAATATCCCCAAAACTCCCATGAATTTCATAGCTAAAATAGTTTTCTGCTCAAAGAACAAAACAGAATAAAATCCCCAGAAGCATCCAGGACTAAATC
Source organism: Macrotis lagotis (assembly GCF_037893015.1). NCBI lineage: Eukaryota > Metazoa > Chordata > Mammalia > Peramelemorphia > Peramelidae > Macrotis > Macrotis lagotis. Next base: position 845,006 of record NC_133664.1, read on the forward strand.
TGGATGGGTCATCATCTGACCCACACAAGCCTTAAGAGCTGCCACCCTGAAAAACAGAAGAGCCTGAACCTAGATAATTAAAAAAAGAACAAAGGATCCAGGGTTCTACCAAGAACCTTGATGTAAGGGCCAGGAAGAAGGACAATTTGATTTTCAAGGAAGGAAGTAGAAATTTGAAAAGAGTAAAGGGTGGAAACGTTAAGCAAGGTCAAAGAAGGAGGCAAGGAAGATTCTGGAGAGAACAGGCACAGATGTCTGACTAGGGAAGAGAGTTGTGGAGAGCAGACGAGGAAGCTGAGGGGCCTGAGCCGGGGGGGGGGGGGGGGACTGTAAAGTGGAGGTGGACCAAGGAGGGGTTCTGTGATGAGGTGTCCCAGCTCCTCCTTCCTTGGGAAAAGAATTTATCAAATCTAAATGTTGTGGTGTTGTCTTTGAGGGCAATTACCATGCCAGGACAGGGGGAAGGGCAAGAGGGAGCCCTTAAGCAAATCTGCATTGATATAATGTGAATCCCAACTGGGACTTTTTAGAAGGTTTTGGTGTCCAGAAGCTTCCATGGATGAGACCATGGACTTGATGCCCAGAGCCTTGATCTGACGCATCCCCTAACAGACTGCAATGGACTCGGGAGTGAGAAGTGGAGGTTGTAGATGTCTCCACAACAAGCCAAAAGAGTATATTTGATCTCCCCAAACTCAATGGCTCTATACATCCTCCATGAAAGTCCTGCTGATCCTGTTGAGAGGCCATGTGGATGTCCATAGGACTTGACAGCAGGAGGCACATGTGCATATATGACTGTTTCATCAAAAAACACTCCTTGGCTATGGTAATTCACTGATATTTCTACCACACTCTCCTCAGCTCTTTATAAACACCAAAGTGAAACTATGCAGGGCAAAATATTTGTCTTCTACTAACCCAAGTCAGGGTGCTCTAAATTTCAGGAATATTAGACCTGTTTTAAGCCATTCATCCCAGATTGAGAATCATCTAGCCCAGAGAGACCCCAGGATATCAGGTCCAATGGCATCCCTTCCCAAAGATCCTTGGGATGCTAAGACTGAGGTCTGAGGACACTCTTCTGTTTCCTTTTAGCCTTTCAACATGCCCCTGAAATGGTGAACTCTGTCAATAGGGCACCACAAAAGTATCCTGAGAGCTCTCATTTTCCAAAGGATGCCATTCTCATGGCTCAACCCCTAATTTCTAGGGTTTCTACTGGAGAGAAAATAGCCACTCCAGGGAGTTTCAAGTCTAGACTCTATATCTGTGATCATCTCTCTCATATTTGCATACAGGGATCACCTCTGTGGGCATCTTTTCCTGCTGTGGGAAGCAGTGTTCTCCTAATCCTGAGCTCCCAGTCCCCTCTTCAACACTACCCTGCTGTTCTACCAACCATCCCTAGGACCTCCTAGACCAAGATGTCCTTATCTGGTCTTCCATACATGGATGGCCCCTTTCAGTTCCACGAAGGAAGGGCCAATCTTGGTGAAGGTCCCAGTTAGAGAAAGCATGCACCCAAGAAATGTTTCCTCATCGATCTGTTCATTTGAGGCATTGTCAGCTGTACAATGAGCTGGAAGGGGCCTACCCCAGGTCTCTGACTCCCACAGGAACACCTTTGCCAGTGTCCAGGTTCACATCACATTGGCCATTCAGTGGTCTGTCTCCACTGACTGGGAATCCAGATGACAAAAGAAAACCTTCAAATGAATCGGAGGAGCAATATCAGAGGTCTGGTGCTGGAAGGGTATTCCTGGTCACTTCCAGATCATGCCATTTCCTTTTTCCCCAGATCCCCTGGATAGGGTCTTATCTTCCTCCTTAGGGGATAAAAGAGAGACTTGCTGGGGGACATAAATGATTTTGCTTGCTCCATTTATATTCTTAATGCTTAGTATAATATCTGGCAAATTGTATAGGATCAATATTTTTTCATTCAATCCAAACCCCTCTCTTTACAAAAGGAGAAACTGAGGCCAAGGCAGCAAGTGACTTGTTCAACGTCCCAGACATTATGCAACTGAGTCAGAATCTGAAACCAGTATCAATTGTGTAACATAGGAAGCACTGACACAGGACATCCTCACACCCAAGAAAGTGCTGAGTTCTACGAAGCAGAATTGCAAAACAAAGGACAGGTGAGAATCACAGGCTGAGAGATAGCTTCCTCCTAAATGTTTCTATTTTTGCCTGACCTGTGATAGAGATTGCTGAGCTCATACTAGTCTGATCAGCCAGACAGAATGATGTCACTTTGGTCCTCCTTGAGTCTGAAGAACAAACTCAAGTCATCATTATGGTCTGGAAAATGGTCAATGGCAATGGGTCTCAGGGACCTTGTTTTGGGGACTGTCATGTCAACCTATGCAACGCTGACAGACCTGACTCTAAACTTCAAACCAAAGACCATTGACCACCCTTATCCTGCCCAGGCCACATAGGTGATCTCACAGATTCTCTTGGCCAAGCAGGACCTGGATGCTTCTCTTCAAATTGCCATTGTTTCTCATGGTCCAGTTAAGGTAGAACCTATGGGGCTGAAAGGGCAAGAAGCCCTGAAGGGCAAAGTCAAGAGGGGCTGACACCAAGTCAGGAAGGATAAGGGCACCCATGAGGGTACCTGAAGTTAGAGGACAGCAGTTTTGGTGCAAGGAGGATCCTCAAGTCCAGCTGAGCCAATGAGGAAGTTGAGGGGCGTCTGAGATGGGTGATGAACTCAGGTCCTTGGGATACTAAGCTCAGGGTTCAATCCATAATCATCACACTACTGTTCTGCAGAGAAATGTCACATTCTACCCATGGGCTCAAACAAGAAAGAAAGTTCAGGAGGACAAAAATGGTGGAGGGGTATGGCAGGACCAAAAAGGTGGTGTTGAAACAACAGTGCATCAGGTGACCCATTTATTTGATTTTAGCATGCACTAGGAAAGGCAGAGTGTCCTGAAGAGATTATAGCACTGCACTGACCCTTTCTATAAGGACAAGGACAAGCCCAGGAAAACCATCTGCTCTGCCATGAGGGTGACCAGTGCCGAGACCACACTCAAGGAGGATAAGCTAAAGGAGCTGGGGATGTGCTGCTGGAGAAGCAACTCTGGGAGCACAGCTGTTGGCTCATGCACTCGACAGGGAGACAAAAGGAAAGTGCAGTAGGAGCTTCATAAATGCCTATTAATTTGACCTGGGATTAGGTTTCTCCTGTTTAGTCCCAAAGTCAGAACCAGGAACAATGTGGGGGGCAAGGGGGGTTGTTAAATGGCACAGTGGATAGCGTGACAGCCCTGGAGTCAAGAGGACCCTGGAGTCACATCTGGCCTCAGATGCTTAGTAGCTGTGACCCTGGGCAAGTCACTTAACACCGTTGGCCTCCATTTTCTCATCATTAAAATGAGCTGGAGAAGGAAATGACAAATCATTTCTAGTATCTGCTGAGAAAACCCCAAATGGGATGGTGAAGAGTCAGACATGACTAAAATGACTGAATGACCAAAGGGGAGAGTTGGGAGCCTTGAGGCTGAGGAAAGTTTCTGAACCATCAACTTTCATCAAGTGGAATGGGCTGCCTTGGGAGGTGGAAGGAGACCCACCCGAGATATGGTCTGACTGGAAAGGAGACTGTGACTGAGCTGTACCTTTAAGAGTCAAATGTAATGTGGGCAAGCTTTACTCTATGCCTAGGATCTGGAAAAAAGCAAAAGAAAGACAATGAGGAGAAATTTCATGCTTGTTTGACCTCTCTCAGGGATTACTTTATGACAAAATTATCAAGAATTCTATGAATTCTGCAGAGACTGTTCTTTGGCATGGCTGAAGAAGAGACCAAAGTAACTTATTTTCTCTTACTTTGGGGGAGGAAGGGAAATTTATGAAGACAGTTCCAGAATGAACTGGAAATTGAAGAAAACTGACTTGTCGTTATAGAAATGATCTGAGGTGATTTGAGCAATTTTCTTTCTCATAGCTGGACTATTATAAATAAGATTGTCTTTGTTTTCTTAGCTAATGTTATCTATTCAGTATTTAATCAATGAAGGATTTAATATAAAGTTCTAAGTAGATACTACTGGGAAAGAGCTTTTTCCAGTTGATTTAGTAAATATTATTTAATAAATTCAAGTAGGAGTTCAAGGTAAGTAATGAATGAAGACAAGCTCCAATTTAAAAATTTCTAAGAAAATGTCCAATTAAGGCAGCAGGCTCAATAAAGGGGGACTGCCATGGTAGGGAGTCTCGATCCCTCAGGGTCTGCTGAGGCCCCTTCCAGCCCTCAGAGACCGGGATAGTGTTTTTTTCTGGGAGGACTGCCTGCTTCCTGGTCAGCACAGACTTCCTTGATGAAGTTCTCTAGGGGGCCAGACTCAGGAGCTGGGAGTGTCAGCACATTCCCCTAACCATCCCTCCAGCAGCCAGTCACAAATAGACTTTTTTTTCTCCCCTGGAAATAAGAGCCTTTTTTACACATCTGGCCAGAGGCAGGCCTTTGGACAAGGCGTCCAAGAGCCTGTCTTGGAAACAAAGCCACCATTAGCTCTGGACCACTCTCTACATGCCTGGAAGCTTATGGTGACGGGGTGGGGGAGGTCTCATTCTGTTAGAAAGTCAATGTGTTCAATATGACAGTAACGCAATCACACCATTTCATTCTGGATTCACACGGCAGATACTTCAAGCTACTTAAAAAATTAAGTGGCAAATGTATATGAAGAATATGGATCTTGATATTTTAATTATGCTCAATTGAATGTACTCAGATTTAAAGTGCTTTCCTAAGTGACGTGTGCTAAGAATATCTAATTGCACACTGACATTCTGAAATGTGTCCTTGCACATATCAAAAATAGATGAATATAAAGTTATGGAATATGACTAATTTTTCAAACAAAATCCTAATCCATGATTATTTTACAAATTATAACATAACTCCAGATAAAATATGAAATTTTACCTTTGGGCTCAAGTCTGACCGATGATGATAATGACAAAGACACAGTCTGTGCCAGGAAGACAGCCCTTTGCCCATCAACAGGCACAGATTCCAATGGGAGAAGACCCCCCACCAGAGGGATGTGGCAAGTGAAACATGTGGAACCTGGTTCCAAGCAAGCTAAAGCTCCCCTCTGAGGACAATGATGGCCAGAGAACAGGGACCTGGTTGGGCCTGGTTGCATGGTTGACCTGTAACATTCAAAGTCTGGCCAATCTTCTTCTTCTAAGAAGGTGGGGAAGATGTTATGGCCACCTGTCCACCTGTCAAGACCACCTGTCCAATGGCATGCTTGACCCACAGAACCCATAGGGGCTGAAGCTGGCCCAAAGTCCACCCCACAGAGCAAGGAGGAAGATGAATCACTGATCATCAGGTCAAATCTGAGGAAACCCCAAGGTCTTTGTGCCCTTGGGGAAGGTGATTAACTGCAGTGGTTGAAGGAGGAAGCCACACCCCAGCTTTAGGAGACCAGAATCTGCCACCACTGCAGGACCTCATGGGTGCTACGACCCAAATCTCCTCTCTCTCGTTTCCCCATTGAGTAACACTGGTCACATCTCACTGACAGTCCACACACTCCTGCCATCCCTTCTCTCTTCACAAATCTGGCCAAGAAACCAAAGTGGAGCCGGCTTGACTGACGTTAGAAAAGCAATTAAGTGAGAGACCTGTCAAATCTGTTAACGTTCTGATTCTGTGCGCTTGGTATCACTTAATGACTTACAGACCGTTCCATGTCTCAGGGTATTTGAACTGTGAGAAACATGGGACCTCATTCTTCTTCCTATTTCCATCCTAATCAATCCCTTGTGGGTTAACTCAACAACTAGAAGGTTAGAATAACCCTGTCCCTTCTCAAGACAGTGAGGAAGAAAGGACAAAGATGTTCTGGGACAAGGAAAAGGTCCAGAGACCTCAGGGCAGCCCAGAGCCACCCCTAGGATGGTAGACATACACAGATCCCTATATGCATAGTCAAGTCACTCCCATTAGTCTGGAACTCGAGTTCCATTTTTATGAAATGGGTTCTTTTCAACATCAAACTGCAAAAGTCCATCTAGATTCTGATCCCTTTTTTGAAGAGAAACAGAAAACGTTAAACCTACTCCAGTGTACTCTATGCAGCACCTGCATCAAGCTCTGAGTTGGCAGGCTGGAACCTTCTTGTTTCTTCTCAGGCTCAGGGGTAAAGGGCCCAGCCCAGTTGAGCTTCTTCCCACATGGATAAGATCTGGGGAGTGTCTCTGCCCCAAGGATTCCACGTCTGAAGTGGGGCCTGCTTCATGTCAGTCACTGCTAGAGCAGATAAGGAGAAGAGACCAGTTCCTAGAGTCTGCAAAACACTGGTGGATCTGGAAGGTGGCAATTCTGAGAAGCTCTTGAAATCTCTCAAGACATCACCCAAACTTAGCTCCAAGCTGGACCCAGTCACTCTAGGTACCCTGAAATGCTGGCTCCCAGGGGCACCAACGAGAGGCCTGCTGTCTCTGGCTAAACTGAGCTTCGGAGGAACAAGAGGGGCACAAAAGCTCTCTCTGTGAGAAAAGGAGGAGCTTCATCACATTAGCCTGGCAGAGAACATCATGGTCCCTACAGAACTTTGCTTGGTCAGGGTTAGATTCTTAGTCCACAAGGTGGGAACTAAAAGGAGCTGGGGCCTCCCTCTTGGCTTCTTCAGGACTTGGCACAAGAGATGGCTGAGGAGGACAAGTCATTTGAAAGCATGGAGACAGTGGGAAGACTGGGGGGGGGGGGTCTTCCACCTTCACCCCTAAGGAACTGGAGGCTCCAGCATCTCTATTGCCTTTAAGCACTACCTAGAGGGAAGGTAGGGAGCTCTCCATCAACTCTGGAGAAGGAGACCCTGCTCAGGGTGAGGCTGCAGGACTCCCTTGATGGCCATCAACCAGAGCACTGCAAAACAGTGCCAGGCTACATTGGTGGAAGATGGCGGCGGTAGGCCCTAAAGTCAGGGTCTCATTAAGCTACCACTTGCTTATAAAGACTTAAGAACACAACAAGCCTTCATCAACTCTAAAATTTAACCAAGAAGGAATTTAATTTCCTAAAGTCTTGTTATCACCCATTATAAATCCCAGTAATTTTCCATGTCACAGGAGCAAAGACTTCATAGAAATTCACCATAATGAGCTCAGCCTAAAGACTTCTCCTTTTATGTAATTCAGAGTGGTCTGTGTGGGCTCTGCAGGCAGACTCTTGGGGGCAGAGGCCTCCGTGTCATTCCTCCCCCCACCAAAGCCTGCAGGTCAATGGGCAGATTTCCCCCCATCCCACAATTTATTCTGATTCAGTTCCAAATCTCAAGAAGTTTCTAAGTCAAAGGACATAGTTTGGAGGAAATTCAAGAAGAAACAACAGGACAGTGGACAGTCCCTTAGAGTTTTAAAGGGGGGTGTGCTTCAAGCAGATGGGTCAGGCCAGTCATACTCTGTGGCTGTGTCTCTCCCATGCCTCCAACACCAGCACTGTTAAATCTAAGGGGTAATGAGGAGCCAAGGGACCACCGGACCACATGAGGAAGGCTTTCAAGGTCTTCCTTGGACGATGGCCTGTCTGAAGTGCAAACTGCATGAGAATTGGGGGCTTCAATTCTGACATCCCTGATTTCTTGAACTAGGTTTTATCAGGGAGAGATGACAGCTCCGATAATCAAGGGCTGGCAGGTGCTGCTCTCAGGCTTTTCCATATCAGCCTTAAGCACAGGGGCTGCCCTAGCAGCTTGAGAATGACAGAGACTCATCTTCTCTGCAATGCTGCAGATGTCTACTCAGGAAAACCCAAGTGTGAATCTTGCCTCAGATGCTTATTCACTCTCTCATCCTGAACAAGTGACTTCAGCCCCGTGTGCCTCGATAGTAAAATGGGGAGCCATCTGCTTCCCCGAGTGCTCAGAAGTACCTGACGGTGCTAAAGCAAGAATCACCCCCCCCCTTACATATAGCCTCTGTCTGCCTTGGTTTCCTCAACTGTCCCCCTCAGAATGGGGGAGAATACCTGGCAAGATTGCGGTACTCTTTGAAGGAGATGCTCAGTACTTAACTTGTCCCCGTTTTCATCTCTGCCTTCCCCTGCAGGCCCTGGCCAGATCCCCCAGCTGCCAGAGGAAATCCTCAGGGAGAAGCCGAGTATAGCCTGGTGCTTCCCCTGCCTTCCCTGGGCCCCTTATAGATGGTGCTCCAAAGGAGAAGGCCAGGCAGGCCTCTGCTGACATGGGCTTGACTCTCAGCCCTGATGCCAGACACACAGAGAAGGGCAGCGCTTTTCTACCCCAAGACATGGCACAATCTGTGAAATGTTCACCTGAAGCAAATATTGACCCCAGAAATGAAGAGCCGGTATCACAGACCCTGAGGGTGGTGGCTGGGGCTCTGGCAAGAGGGGCCCGGCCTCTGACACCTTCATGAAAGGAAAATCATCCTTGGGGCGTTTGTGGGGCCAAAACGTGGTACAGCATCTCCTAACTAAGATCATGAAGCTCTCCTCTTGTACTCCTACCATAGGTACTCTGAAAACTGCCTTCCTGAGAGTGGCCCTGCCCAGGAGAACCCTGGGGGAGAGGGCGGCTGCTTCAGGAGTCTCTCTTTTCCCCAGTTCAGTGATCAAAGGCTGTGAGCAGCCAAGCAGGGGCCGACCCCTCTCAAAAGAACAGAAAGCTCAATCTGCTGAGTTCCTGCCTCGTTGAAATGACCGATGATGGAAGGGAGACAGATAAGGGACAGAGTGTCCCCTGCACACTGCCCTAACCACACCCCCAGGAGCCTCTGCCCCCAGTGGCAGGACCTCTGCCCCAATGTGAGTGGCCATTTCATTTTTCTTATGAGAACAGAAGCCTCTAGGAGCCACCCCGGCTTCTGCATGACACCGTCCTCTCTTAGCAACGAGATGGACAGTCACGATGCCCACAGATGGGGACCCAGCATGCAGTGAGTCAGGGCATGCCAGTTTCTCCACCCGGGGTTTAAGGGAGAGGGGAGTCCCTTCCTGCAAGGGTAAAGGTGGGCCAGGGAACAGGCAGGAAGGAGCCCAGAGCAAGACAACATGCGGAAGGAGCTCGCTTCTAAGGCGCCGAGAGCAGGGGCAGAACACAGGCAGGCAAGAAGGCCAGAGGCCTTACCCGTCCGCAGCAGGAGCGGCTGGCGCTGTCCTATGGGCTGGGCCTGTGGTTAAATACAGCTCCTTAGTCCACAGGAGTACAAGGGGAGGAGGATCCACCACAGCGTGAGCGATGAGGTACTTACACAGCCGCCAGCAAGGATCTCCGCTGCCAGGGGAATGGAGCCATCTTTGCATTGGAACTTGTCGCGGACAAAATCATTGACCTGAAAGGCAAGACAGAAACTTAGAGGTGTGTCCCGGCAGCATCCCACAGTGAACCCACCAGCACCCCGCACACTCACTGTGAGCTTGATGGCCTTCTCCGGGGCAACCCCCAATAACTGCGGCAACAGACCTGAGGGCCAGAGAGCATGGGCACAGTCAGAAAAGAAGGAAGCGTGCCCCAGGGCCAGACACTTGCTACCCTCCCTCCTCTTTCCTGAAACAGGCCCCAGGCCCCTCACACTGGAGCTAAAAGATAATAAACCAACTGAGAATGGCTTGCCCTTCTGTCATCTCTCCAAACAAAGCAGAATCTAAACTGGCTTCTGTGGACTGCAGAGACCCCAGGTCTTAGCGTGCTGGCTGTGTGTGGCTGTGCATATATATCCACATAAGTAATAAGTTATTTATAATTAAACACATATTTGTATATGAATGGCAAGGCAGAACCTTGCACCAACTACAAAAAGAAAGAAAATTCTCCTTTGTAAAAATGATGAGCTTTGACGACTAGCTTTGGTTTTTGGCATCATCACAGCTTTCCCTGCTCTCCTTTTCCTTCATTTGGGAAGACAGCAATCCCTGTTTTCCAAATAAAAAAATAGTACTTCATTAAAGAAAACTTGAAAAAAATCAAAGGAAAAAAATCAGTTTGTGGAAAAAGTCTAGCTGTGTAGTGGGAAACATCCATGGATCCCCATTATCCCTTGGCAAGGAGGCAGTCAGGAACAGCTTCTCCCATCCCTTTTTCATTAACATTATCGATTTCTGGTCCATTCTCAATGTTTCCATTTACACTGTTGTGGTCCCTGTTTTTCACACTGTTTTTGTGGCTCTGCTCCAGTGCTATAAATGTTTTCATCCTTCTCTGAAGCCATCACATAGACCATTTCTTAGGGCACAGCAACATTCCATTTCATTTAGGTGCCACCACTGGTTTAGCAATCAATGGGCATCCATTTGTTTCCAATTCTTTACTATTTAAAAAAAAATATGACTAACTCTTCTGGTGTACAGGGGGACTATCTTTTTTCTCAGTGGCCTCCTTGAGTAAACCTCAAGCCCAGTGTCAGAGTATAGATATTTTAGTTACTTTACTTGCACAATTCCAAAATGGTAGTACCACTTCACCACTCCACCAACTATGTACCAAAGTGCCTTTCTTTCCACAACTCTCCAACATAGATTCCTGTAATCTTCTGTCATCACTGTCAATTAACAGGTTTTAAGGTTAAAAACCTTAGGGCTTTTTGATTTGCAGATCTTATTAATGATTTGGGGCAGATGTGTCAATATGCAGCCCCCAACACTCCTGGGGGGGCATTCTTTTACAAATTAAAATGCATTTAGAAAACAGTTCACAAAATAAATAAAAACAATAAAAATGGAGAATTGAACGTGGCTTTTAAAGTTAATTTTGCAGCCCCTATACAAGGATCATTATGCACAGCTTATTAGACCATTTTCATTTGAAGCTGACAGTGCTGATTTGGAGCATTCCTTCCTGTGATTTGAATGCTGTGTAGTTTTCCTTTGAACGGCTTGTTTATATGATTTGACCAGCCACACAGACATAATCATTTGTCTACCTCCTATGCTAAATCTTATCAGAGACTTGATGCAGACTTTCCCCCCATCTGACTGCTCTCCTAGATGCATTCATGTTGTAATCAAAGTTTTTCTATCCCATAGCTGGGAGAGGGACATGCTCCATTTCTCTTCTGAATCTTAAAGTTGTATCTCCCTTTCGGATTTATTTTGGAGCATAGTATAAGGTGCTGGTCAAAGTCCAATTCCTACCAGGCTGCTTTACAGCTTTCCCAGCAGTTTTTGTCATATAATGAATTCTTGTTCTAATAGCTTGGACCTTAATTTATTAAATGCTAGCTCCCTGTATTCATTTCTACTTTTGTATATTATATATCTAATCTGTCCCATTGATCAACCTACTTCTTAACTAGTACCAGATTGTTTTGACGATTATCACTTTGCTATTTTTTTAGGATTATTTTTTTTGCAAGGAAATGGGGTTAAATGGCTTGTCCAAGGCCACACAGCTAGGTAATAAGTGTCTGAGGCTGGATTTGAACTCGTATACTCCTGCCTCCAGGGCTGGTGCTCTATCCACTGTGCCACCTACCCGCCCCTTGCTATTTTTTTTTAAATCAGATGATTTTTAATGTGGGAATGTCATTCCCCTTATCCCTACTTCTTTTTCATAATTCTCTTAATATTCTAGATCCCTTGTTTTTTTCAAATGAATTTTAATGTTATTTTATCAAGTTCTATAAATCTTCCCGTTGATAATTCAATTGGTTTGACATTAAAAGTGTAAGTTAGCTTTAGAAGTATTGTCATTTTTATTATGTTGATCCAATCCAGTCATGAGCACCAAATATCTCTGTGGCTGCCCTTTATGGCTTTATGAAACTCTTTGTGATTGAATCTATATAAGTCTTATGGGAGGCATGTTGGGAGACATTCTCATGTTTTGGAGCTATTTGGAGGGGCATTTTCCTTTCTATTTTAGTTTCTTGTGCTTTGTGATTATTATATAAATATGGATTTTTGAGAGTTTATTTTATAACCCAAAAGTTTGCTAAAGCTCTTAACTGTCTCGATGAGTCTCCACTGATTCAAGTCAACGTGGGGAGACTTTTATCTGTAGAGTGGAAATTTGAAACCAAACAAGAGAAAGCGGTGATCGTATAAGTACAAAAAATGGGTGAGGTATATAAAGAGAACTTGAGTTTGAATCCTATTTCAACTCTACTTCATGTCTGAGAAGCTCTACATCCCATAATGCAATGGTCAATCGAAAAATTTAAAAGCTTGCGTGAACAAAGTTAATGCAACTAGAGCTAGAAGAGATGAATTTAACTCAGAAATCAATGATCTTGGACCAGGATTGGAGAACTATGGCACCTAAGGAATTGCCACAAATAAAGAGAATGAGAATTCCTTACTAAACAGAGACAATTTTCCAAAGATGAAACTAAAGCATCAATAATTGTAGGAAAGAATACTCCAAATCACTAATAATAAAAGAAATGCAAACCAAGAAAAGTCAGATTTTTTTCATCTGAAATTCACCAAACTAGTAAAACAACAAAGGACAAAAATAGTAAGTATCAGGAGTGGTGGTTCAATCATTTTGGAAATCAATCTGGAATTATATTTTTAAAAAGTCACTAAGTGATAGGTACCCTGCAATACCATTCTGAGACATATGGCTCAAGGAGACTAAAAACAGAACAAAAACCCAACATATTTTAAAAAATGATCATTATGCTTTTGTTAATAGCAATGAACCAAAAGAAAAAAAAGGAAACGACTGAACTATCCAGGCAGCAAGTGGAGCCCTGTTGTCCTGCAGAAGAAAATGAGACCATAACTCCAGCCAAGCTTGGCAAGTCATATGGTCTGAAGTAGAAAGAGGCCAGCAGCACCCTGAGAACCACGGATGAGACTGCCACAGGAACCGGAAGACATCAGGGGTGGTGGACCACAGACACAGAATAGGGTCTGCCACATGGCCAGACACGGTCAAACCACTACAATGAACGTCTTCAGAGAACTGTGGAAAGGCCATGAGTAGACCATGGAGCAGTCTACATGTCCAGAGGCCCCCAACAAAGCCAGACACAAAACAATCTCGACTCTCTTGGGGCTCACTTTTGAAGGCAGGTGAGTTGGAGGTGAATATCAGACATCATAGGAGCAGGAGGAAGCAAGGATATTTGGAGGCAAAAAAGGCCTCCCAGAGCAGGGAGAAGCTGGAGGGCATTCCCGGCCTGGGCACAGCTTGGTCAAAAGTCTGGTATCCAAAAAGCTATGGTTGGATGAGGGAGATGGAAACAGGAAGACATGGGACAGGCTGGGCTCTGATCTGCCATAGAAATGGAGGGAGGGGGACTACAAATATAGGAAGGGGGATGACATGAAACAAATGAATGGAAGTCAAGGGCCTTCTGACAGGAGGCTGCCTGGTTCCCTGGCACCACGGGTGCCAGCACAAGGACCAGTCCTGTATCTTGGCAGGTGTCCCAGGCCTGGCTCTAATTAAACCCTCAGAAAAACTAACAGTCTGACAGACTGACCCTGGGACCTCACCCTGCTGCAGCCCACTCTTCTCCCTATGCTGCTTCCCCTCTGCCTACACTTGACTCCTTTCTCTTGGTCTTCACCTCACTCAATCCCTCTCAAATAGCCTTGGTCCAGCCCACTTGATCCTCTCAAGAACTTTGGTGATAATCTCCACTTTACAGCTGTGGAAACTGAGGTAGATGGGAGCTAGGAAATAATTCATACAGCGTGGGCACTCAAGTTCTGAGAACTGGGGGCACCCTCAGTGGAAGAAGGGCCCAGTTGAGGTCTGTGGCAGTAACAAAGGTGGTAGATGGTGCCCTTCTGTCTACTCTTGTGACAGACTTGGCAAACAGGCCTGGCCAGGGCATTCCTGGGCCACTGCAGACCCAGCTGCTTGCAGACCCATTCTCAGGTCACTCTCCTGGTGACCAGCTCCTCACTGCCCCTCACAATCCTTTGTCCTCTATTAGATTGTAAGGTCTCCAAAGTTAAGGATGGGCTTTCTTTTTCTGAGCATAGTGCCCAACTCCTGCCTAGAAGCCTGGGCCTGAAATGCCCATGAGCCTTACTCCCCCACTCCAGGCTCCAGTCAGTCACCACCACACCAGGAGGAAAGATGACCGCCACGTTGTGGATGTTCCACGATCTTCCACAGCACTGCCTCAGCTTCTACCTTAACCAGAAGGTGTGTCCTGGGGGCTGTGGGCAGACAGAGGGGCCCCTAGGGTTCAGAGAGCCTTGAGAGACCAATAGAGGTATCTGCCAAGGAGCAAGGGAGCCCCCACCAGTGCAAGTCTTAGAGTACAGGACCCAAGGGCTAACCACTGCAATGACATGACTTTCTTTTGGATTCCCATTACAGGAAGGCCCCAAGCACATGGCATGACTAAAGAACTATAGTCTTTTCTAAGGGACCAGGTCCCATGGCCCTCTGTTTCCTAGAACTGCTGAAGGGTCAGGGTTAGAGGGATTCCTGGCAGCCCCCTCTGTTGGCTGGCCATCCCTCAGCTGGTGGGGTTCTGGGGGGCCCACCCACCCTCAGCCCTCTGAGGCAGCCTCAGGGGCCTCATTTCTTCAGATTACTGAAAGGGGCCAAGCAAATAAACCCCAAAGGCAAAGGGAGGCCACTCCTCTCCTTATCTCTGCTGATTATTATTAAAGCTCTGGAAGCTTCCTGAAGTTAAAAGGTGACTTTGTAGGAGCCACATTCACTAATGGGACTGGAGGGAGAAGGCCCAGCCTGGAGGCTACTAGAGTCTCTTCTGTTCAGCAAAGCCGTTGCAAACCTGACCAACTCACTGACTGGCAAGTTGGCTCAGGCCTCCAAGGGTCCCTGATCCATAGGACAGATCGGGTCTGCCATTTGCCATCTAGGGAGACTCAACCACTGGAGGGGCAGCAGTGGTCAATGGTCTGGTACATGGTGGGCACTTCCTAAAATGCTGGGTCCTCAAGGATGCTGCCCCCCCAAGCTTCTTCCCTTTCTCTCTTTGGAGCAGCAGGGACTGTCCCCAGCCCGAGGCCCAAGCTAGAGGAGAGGCCCTTGGTAGAGCTGGTCACCAGCGGGTCAGGCTACAGGACCCAGGGCACATGAGCCAGAGATGGCCATTTTGGCAGCAGAGTGTCCAGGCTTCTTTTCCTGGAGTGGGTGCTCCTCGAGGCAGGGTTAGGGTTAGGCTTTTGACTTCCTCTATATGCTAGGGCCCAGTGGGAGCATGTGCTATCCTGCCTGGCTGCTGGGGTGAGGGCAAGAAGCCAGTGGCAGAGCAGGCAGGGCAGGGTGTGGATGGGAGGTGCTGACACCAGGGGCTGGACCCAAAGGGGTCCAAGTGAAGAAACTGCTGCTAAAGAACCACTTCTCTTCAGGGAGGATTTGCAAGGGTCCCTGGAGGGGGGAGGGGGGAGGGGAGGGAAGCGAACTTCCACCGTCAATCACCCATCCAGGGTCAGAGACCTTCCAGGAGATGAGAAGAAATGGGGAGGCCATAAGAGAAAGGATCAAAAGGCCTTTGAAGAGGAGGAGGGGGCTTCCCCAGAGGTAGGCTGCCTTGTTGAGATCACCTGGCCTTCTCTGGGGAGAACCAGGGACAGCCAGGGACAGCAGGGGGCAGAAGAGGCCAGCCCAAGCAGGGAGCCAGCCCCTTGTCCCAAAGAGGAAAACCCTGGAAACACAACATGTCCCCAGCTGAACTCCTCCCCCCATTCCTGCTAAGGGTCCCGACTGAGCTGGGCTGGGGCAGAAGACCCCAGGACACTCAGGACATCAGAGCAGCCCCTGCAGAAGAGGCCAGATCTTCCCTAGTCCACATCCTCCACAGGGAAACAGAGAAAGAAGGCCTTCTGGAGCCACTCCTCAGACCCCAGACCCAGAGCGGGAAGGGACCTTCTAGGAGGTAGTCAAGGCCAGCCGCATCAGGGAGCCCCAAGCTTGAATCTGCCTGGGATAGCGACCCTGGGCATATTTCTCATGGTAACCAGGGTTTCGAACAGCATCATACAAGAGACCCTCTAAAGTTCACTGCAAGCCTTTAAGGGTTTGATTCAATGCTTCTTTTTACAGAGGAGAGCAAGGAGCTACATGGTGGACAAGTGACTTTTCCAAGGCCCCACAGTACCTCTACATGGGGCAGGCAGGGACTGCTGGTACCTGCTCACCTGGCACATCTCTCCTATGGCTCTATTACCCATGAGGTGCCCCACCCTCCCCATGGCTGGATGGAGCCAAGGCTCACTTCAACCTCTGGGAACCAGCCCCTGGGACTGGTCCAGACAGAAAAGGGCAGGACAGCATGGCCTGGCACATGGCCTTAGGAAAGGGCAGAGAGGGAGCCAAGAGGCCAGAAAGCCCTGTGAGGGTGGGAGCCCAGGAGGCCCAGAATGAAAGTTGGGTCCCGCACACTACCTTCCTCCCCGGGACCCCGAGATGCAGCCACTGACCTCGATACAGCCCAAAGAAGCCTTCGTAGCGCAGCACTTTCTTGAAACAATCAAAGCTGTTTTTGTACATCAGCTCCCCCACCAAAGACCCGGTGGATCGCTGGTTCTGCATCCGCGTCTTCACCAGATCAATTGGGTAGACGGCAGTGGCTCCCACAGCTGCAATGGGAGAGATGACGGGGGTGGAGGGAAGGGGAAGTGGGGCGATCTACACAGGTCAGTCTCACAACTGGGTCTTATCTTGGCTCTGGATAAACCCCCAAAAAGGGTGGGGAGGCAGGGGTTGGTCCATGCTGACAAGGAAAACAGGCCATGGAGGGGGAGGTAGCAAAGGAAAGGGAGAAGAGGAGGCAGGAGGACGTAAACAATCATTGAGGACTGACCTCCTGCAACGGAGCCCAGGGCAAACCTGTAAGCAGACTCTGCCACGTGGACGATCAGAGGGCGAGGGTCTCCGTGAACCCTCTGGAGAAATGGAGGTGCACCAAACCCCCAGAGGCCAGAATTCGGGAGCATGGCCAGGACACCGGGAGGGAGAAAAGAGGAGAGAACGAATGAATGCAGAAGCTTCCCCCAGCCCCTTGTGCCAGGGCAGTGCCCACACGGACGCCATGCCCCTTACCATGTTTCAGCTAACAAATGATTAGGAAGGTCTGGCCTGAGACACGAAGCAAACAGAGCTGTCCCAAGGGCAGAGCCTAGCCTCTCACCATGGCTGCCTGCCCTCCCCATGGATACCCACTCACTGATTAGGATCCATTTGGGACACAGGTGTTTATCAGAAAAAGGAGCACTTTGAACATCCCCATGTTCAAAACTTTGAAATTCTCTGACTGTAAAAAGCAGAGGCCAAAGGGCTCCAGCATGAAGTGACCCCAACAGAGGGTTAGAGGATGCCACAGAGCCTAGAGCCCTGGGCTTGGCCTCCAGAAGCCTGAGGTCCAATCTGGCTTCAACCTCTGCCTGTTTCTGTTTCCCCAATTGGTCAGAAGCGCCCCTGTCTTCCAGGACTGCTGTGAGACTCCAATAGAGCATCTCCTTCATGGTTTCCTTATTAGCTGAGGTGAGGAGGCCCAAGAGAGGGGGTGTGAGCAAGGTCCTGATGCCCATAGGTGAGAAATAGGAAAAGGAAAGCCATGGGGTGTCTAAAGGGGATTGGGGGGGGGGTGGAGAAGCCATGGGAGCAGCCGGGGGACGGGCTGGTGGGGCTTAGTGCCAACTCCCTCCCTAGTCAGGGAGGCAGCAGAACAAGGCCCCCTCCCCAGGAGGCCACAGGATCCCCCCCACTGGCCGGCTCCAGCTGCCTCTCTGATGGGGGGCCAGCTGGCTTCCAGGGGGCTGAGTTGGGCTGGCTCCCTCCTTGCCTCCCATCCTCCTCACACAACTAGCCACTGTCCCAGGGTAGGGAAGACTGGAGAGCAGGAGGCCTGGCTCAAGGCCTGGCAGTCCTCAAAGGCAGCCTGCCCCAAGCCGCTGTGGTTACACTGGCGTCTCAGAACAGACCCACGGCTCCCGGCAGCCAAGGCCTGGTTAACTTGACGGGAGGTGTTTTCTACAAAGTGACACTTGATGACATTAGGGCTCCATTTCTTTTTAAAAGGCCACTTAACCATGGCCCTTCCATCAAGGGAAGCCTTTCCTTCTTGAATGTTAATGAACAGAAGGTCCAGGAGCACCTCTTAACAGGACCAGGCCTGGGAACCAAACCCAAGAGTAGGATCCATGCCTGGCGGAGCACAGGGCCAGACAGAGCCATGGCCCCAGGATGGGGTCAGCACTTGGAGAACCCCTGCCTTCTAACCAGGTCCATGATGCCCTGAGGCCAGAGAGTTGGTCAGGCACCAGCAGAATACAAACCGGCTTCTGGGATTCAGTCAGTTTTATCTGCAGGCGCTCCCCAGTGAGGGGGGTGATCCTCTCAATGTCAGCCAATGTCATGCGTCTGCAGAGAAAAACAGGGATTTTCCCAAGCTTGCTCTTGGGTGTTGCTGCCCCACCTCCCAAAAGGGACCGAACCCTAAGGAGACTCCCCCAACACCACAGCATACCCTCGAGGTTCATAGAGGTCAGCCAGCTGAAACAGAATGTCCACTTCCATGGGGGTGATCTGCCCAAACTTCTGAGCTGCCAGAGCAAACTCCTCTGGAAAAGGAAGCAAGTTGGGAGGAGAGAATGAAAGTTGGCTGACTTCTCTGCTCCAGGCTTCATTCATAACCTCCCCTTTCTTTTTTTTGTTTTCCTCCCTTTTAAAATTCCATACAAAAGTGCTCTTTATCCCAAATGATGCTTTTCTGGGAGGAACACTGATCCCAGGTGAAAGAAAAGGCGGAAGCTAGGAGAGGCAGGAACTTCCACAAGGAGCTGGGGTGTCCAGGGAATCCCCTTGGGGAATCCCTAACAAAAGGGGTACATGGGGGGTGCTGTGTGAACCAGTTGAGGTCAAGCCCCGGAAGCCTTGGGAATCCCAGGGGGATTGTCCCAGGGGACCGGAATCCAGGCCCCCAACAGAAGCTTGGACGGCGGGATGACTCCCTATGCCCCCAGCCTCCAGGACTACCTTGGTGATGCAAGGAGTGGATCTGCGGTAGGGTCTTTGATGGAGGAGGGACGAGACACACAAAGCCAACTTGCTTTTGGATTCAGAAACATTCCAAAAGCCTCTACCACTAATCCCTGTCCAGACACCAGGCAATGCCTTCAAGAAGCACGGGCTAGTGTGAGGAGGCCACTCGCCCAGACCCTCCTTGCCAAGGACCCCAACCATGTTGCTGCTCACCCTTGGTGACCTCCACATCTTTCCTGTTGCCAGCCAGTGTGGTGTAGATTTTCCTAATGATCTCCATGTTGTTAAGGAGAGAATTAAAGCCATTGAAGTAGGAGAAGCTCACTTGGTGGGCTGTGGTACCTCCTGCAGCCTTGAGTGAGGAAAGAAAGAGAATTCAAGTGGGTCTGAGGTGTCCATGTGTCTACTGCAAGATCATCAAGACAGTGGTCCTCACCAGGTCCGCTCTCCTTGCACAGCCAGCTCAGGAGCTGGGTGCAGAACACAAGTTTCAATGGAGGATGTTTTCTAAGTTGGCTTATCTGATCTAATGAGAGGATGCAAAAATCTTCTACAAAGCAAAGGCCCATGCGCACACAAAGCCAACCTCTAAGGAAATATGACAGTGTTTCCCTGAAGGCCACCATGGACACTCATGGCTGACTTCAGATCACCATTACATAGATTTCTAGCCATAGTGCATGCTTTGGGAGAAACGGGAAGTAGCATGGATTGGGGGGAACCTTGACATGGAGTCAGGGGGAGGAATTCATGGAGAACCAGGGTTTCTGATGGAAGACAAGGAAATCCCCCAAAACATCCCATTAGGAAGGGAATTTCTGACTGGAATATGTTCCATTCCATCTTTCTTTCCTTAGGAAGTCATCTTAAAGGGAGAGTCCCATCAATCTTGATCTGCCAGCCAGCCAGCAAAAAGTCACTGGTTAAGTGGCTGTCGGGGGCTCAGCCTCCCAGATGGATAAGCTGTACCAGAAGGTGAAGAGAGAAAGAAGGCCAGGGTCTTCCCCCAAGAAGAGAGCAGCAGGGATGCTGTTGACATTGGGGTTGGGGGTTCCACCAACTCCCCTTTCTCAAGACTAAGAAGTGTAGGGAGATGGTTGGGGGGGGGGGTGTGGAGCTGAGATCCAAACCACTGTGGCCAACTAAGGACCCTGATGCTTCTGCCAGGGACTAGAGCCTCCAGCAGGGTAGCAGAGAGGGGGTCAAACCCTAGGGCCAGCAGTCCCAGTCCCAGCAGACCATAGCTCACCGCAACCAGGGACTCCTCCACAAAAGGTGTCAAGACATGTGGGCGGATGGTGACCATAATGTCCCTGAAGTCCAAGGCAGTGACCCGGCCTGAGCGTGCAGTATCTCGCTGCATAAAAGCCTGCTTGGCATGCTCCAACTGTATTTCCTGAAAAACAAGAAAGGGTCTTCCATGGTCGTCCCTGCCTTCCTTCATCTCTGCCACCTGCCCCCAGGCTTACCCTCCCATAACCTGCCAAGGGATTCAGGACAGAATGGAGAGAGCCTAAGCCCAATGCTCTCAGAGGATCCAGCTCAGCCCCGGACTAAACCTCCTCCTGAATTAAAGGGGGAATGAGCCGGATGTCAAAGATCCAGCGTCTCAGGCTAGAGGCCCAGACCTTCTCAGAATGCCTAACTCCCACCACGACAAGCAGGAGGAGAACAGGGAGGCATAAGCTCCTGGGCATCTTGAGTAAGGATCTTGTCTGGGCCTCTGCCCCTGAGGAATGAATGTGACACCTTTGTGGGAAGACTTCCCTGGACCGATGCAAAGGAAAAAGACAGACAGTCTGCCAATCAGCACCAGGGTCGATGCAGTTGTCAAGGAGCCTGAGGGGGTGGGGGGGGAGGGGGCAAGACCAGCCAACAGCCGCCTGGGCAGTGCTATGCCAAGGAGTGGAAAGTGAGCATCCTCTCCCTTCTCAGTGGACATTCTGTGGTCATTAATGCTATGGGCAAGTGCAGAGTGAGAAAAGCCCTGGGAGGCCCTGGCGGGGAGGACGCAAGCCCTGGCTTTGATTGGGGACTTTTTCTGCCTTTGCCAAGCCCCCGACTGCCACTGTCTGTGCCTCCAGGCTCCCCAGCCCAATGTCTCTTGGGGGATGATGACAACTGGTCCTTTGTCCTCCTCTCTGCTCTTTACCATTTCACAACAGGTGGTTCGAGTTCCACCACTCCAGATTTCCCTCACCATGACTATGCCTCAGTAGTCTGTCACTAAGGTGAAAAGCTGCCATAAAATCCAGGCTCCTGTGTACTGGACCAGTGACGTTCACCTCATTTCTTAGAAAGGGAAGTCAGATGTCACACAAGATCACAAGGAAAATGAGTAAAACTGGAGCCTGTCAACAGGCCAATTGTGCAAGGCCAAGGCTGCCTCCAGATATCAGCTGTGAAGATGAAAGTTTTCTATTTTTGGATATGTGAAGGAGGAGACTTCTCTTGTGCAGGTTACCAGAGCTCTGTCTGCCTCAGTCTCTGTACCCCCTCCCTACCACACTCCAGAGCCTTCTAGGGTTCCCTAGAGCCAAGCTTTGCTTGGCCCTTAAAGCCCTTTGTCACCTGTCCCCTCTTGGGTCCGATGTCCCTGACCTCCTGGCTCTCTCTCAGCTCTGGGCATCTTTTCTGGCCACTCCCCAGGTCTAAACGCTCTTCCTCCTCTGCTTCAATCTCCTCGGCTACCTTCCAGTCCCATAATCTCCTATTTATCCTGTCCATAGCATGCTTGGGGTCTCCTATTGAGAGAAGGGACCAGCTTCTGCCTCTTTTGTCTCCCATAGTAGGCACACGATAAATGCTTACAGACTCCTGACTGTGATTAATAAAAGCTTCCTGAAATAAACTAAATTGGGGAATATTCAGTAGGGTTCTAAGAAGGTGCAAGTTGAGCTTGGTGAGCCTGGGAATCATTGAGAGGCACCTATGGCCCTGTGGAAGTGCAGGTGATCCCCAATTTAACCTGGGCTGGACTTGTGGATCCAGAGGGCTTCACAGGATGTTTGCCCACCACTAGGGCCCATAGCCAGTAGGCAATGAAAGATGTTTTTTCTAAGAGAAGGGAAGGGTCATATAGGAGATCTGGGAGAGAGGCAAAGAGCTAGCTGGATCCCAAAGGGAAACTTCATGATGGGAAAGAGCTTGCCCCCACCAGAAGGACTGCTCACTCCTCAAAAAGTACTGCCTCCAAGGGCACCAGCAGTAGAGATGCTAAGTATGTCCAGTCGATGGGAGCTCTAAGGACAGATTAAGCCCCATGAAAGCCATCCATACCAGACTGGGGGTGAGCAGGCTGGCCACAGCCTGGGCTGAGGGAGGCTCCTTCCCTGAGGAGACATCAAACCTCTGAGTACTGCGTGGTCATGGGGGTGGTGGTAGTGGTAGTAGCAACCATGGTAGTGGTAGTAGCGGTAGTAGTGATGATGGTGACAGTTTGAAGTTAAAGTCTACACAAACATGATTTTGGTTGATTTTTCCCAAGAACCTGGGGGGGGGGGTCAAGTGCTGCCAAGGTCCCCACTTGGCAGATAAGGAAACTGAGGCAGACAGCAGTTAGGAGACCCCATCTCCAAGACTCTAGGTCTCTCGTTTCCACCCTGTGCTCTGAAGTTTGTTGTTCTCCTATGGAGGATGGGGAAGCTGGCTACAGCTTCTTGGTTAATCCATAGAGCAAATTCTCCTGAAATCCTTGGCTCAAGCCTGTGTTGCCACAGGGGCTCCTGGGCTGAGAGAGCCAGGGCAGAGCGAGATGACTGCAGAGCCCCATCACCACATCTAGCTGGGACCAGAATTCAAGGATGAAGCAAAGGGCCTGCAAGGCCCTCCTCCCATGGCCCCAAGCTTGTCCTCATTTTAACACTAAAGTTCCAGAGGTCCTCTCCCAGTCCAAATGGACGTGGGGGGGGGGGGGGGACTCAGCAGCCTCCACTGCTCCACTGGGAAGAGAAGGGATTCACAAGAGGAGTGAGAGGGGCAGACTCTGGGAGGGAGCCTCCAGCTAGGTCCTCACACTGGGAAGCATGAGAGAAGGCTGGCTCTCTAGCTGAATCTTCTAAGCACCCTCAGGGAAGCAGAGACATAAGAACCACTAAGCACCCAGGCCCCGCTTGCCAGGGTCTCACATGCATGAAGAAAGGGATGATCAAACCACTATACCAGCTATACACCCACCTGTGTTCAAAGGGGATCTGCAGAGAAGCACCCATTGGCCTTGCACCCTTGGGGAGCTGCCAAATGAAGCCCAAGAAAAGGTGATCTGTGGAGGGAGGAAGTCTTGCACATGAAGGGGCTGGAGCTGCGGAGGGCTGAGAAGAGGCTTTTCCTTTCCTCAATCTCCCATTCCATAGCTCCAGAGCTCCATGGTCCATGCTTCCTTAGCATCATTGAAAGCCAGACCCTGGCATGTGAAAGGGGCAGGGTTTGGGCAGTATGTAGGAGAAGGCCAGGCAGGGGCAGTGAGAATGAAGAAGAGGGAGCACCACTGACAAGCTAAGACTTTAGGCCTGTCACCTCATCTGATTTCCCCAACAATCCTGGGGAGGTACTATTAGCCCCTTTTGATAGGTGAGGATCTTCACCCAGAGTTCTGTTCTACTCTGCGGTAGGCCTGGACCACACATTCTATCCCTAATAGACTGAGGGGGTGGACAAGGACCCCTGCAAGGGGACCCAGCCCCCTTAGAGTTCTGGATCAAGGTGACTTGAGAGGCCAGAGCAGGGCACTGCTCGGACCAGGGAGTCAGACTCACCAGCAAGAACTGAGTGAACTCCACATAGGGCAGCCGCCTTTTCCGTTCCTTCCCAAAATGGAGCTGCACAAATTCTGAATTCCAGTTAAATGGAATGTGCTGGTGAATGGTTGTCCGTTCAAAAACTTGCTTGACGTCCTCTGAAAAGGGAAGGCAGATAAAGATGGGAGGAGTTAAGCTGAACTTGACGATTCATAGAGTTCCTCAGCTCTATGCTACTGCACAGACAAGCTTATAAATTCTAACGTGGAGAATAAGAAAACACTCAAAGTCAAAAAAATGGAGGAAAAAACAAAGAAAAGATAACAATTATAGAAGACAACATTATGAAATGACAATCAGGAAAGTAAAAGGAATACACTTCAGAATAAGAGTCAGTCACCTAACATTTACTATCTAGTACCTGAATAAACCTGAACACAACTGTTCTCTCCAGAGGGCCTTTCGAACTCTGACCTTTGCCAATCACCTTCTTCACAATCAAGTGTGCCTGTATCTCCCCATCCTTAAACCCCCTCTTTTTGTGGAAATCGAGGGGGAAGGGCTGAAAAGTTCTGGCATATGAATGGGATGGAAACTACAAGAGGCTGCGCATGAGAGAAGAGGAAAGCCTTGCATGAACTGATGCTGCATCAAGAGAATGCAGCACTTCTTAACAGTTCAGGGATGAAGGCACTCCTGAGAGACTTGCTGCGGAAAATGCCATTCACATTCAGAGAAAAAAAATAAGGACTCTGAAATGTAGAGCAAAGCACATTATCTTCTCTTTTTAAAATTTCTTTCATATTTTTTCTTCCAAACTCAGGTTGTTTTTCCCCTTTAGTTCTAATTCCTCTTCCACAACACGACTAAAATGGAAATAGGTTCAACACAATTGTCTGGGTACAATTTTTATCAGATTGTTTGCCACCCTGGGGAGGGGGAAAGGAAGGGAGGGTGGGAGAAGGTATGGAACTCATAAACTTACAAATGGATGATGAAAACTACCTTTGCATGCTTAAATTAAATTAATTAATAATATAACAATAATATAATATATGATATAATAATATAACATAACATATTATAATATAATATAAACAATAAATTAATTAATAAAATTAAATTTGAAAAACCTTCCCTTGACCCTTTCCTCCTCTCAAACTGTTGTTTAAACAAATGCAGTCAAACACAAGCTTCATCAGTTTAATCCTTCAGAAAATTGAAATCAGAGTGCATTTCAGGCATGGTAAGCATCATCTAGATGACAGCTGCTTCTTGGTAAACTCATCAAACTTCTCACTTTCTCTTAACATTATTAATTTTCTATTTAAGGTTTAGAAATCTATTGATCAAAAGTTGTTTTTGTTGTGCACACAGGATTAAAAATTCCATCAAAACAAAGATCTGGCTCTTCTCTAGCACTCTGACAAAAATCCCTGTCATCTGGCTTGGTTCTCTTTAAACTGAATTGCAGATCTGAGAGCATCTCTCAGGTCTCCTTCTCCTGCCCTCTCAGCAGTGTAAGCTCATTCCCCTCTCAGGCAGCCCTGGGAGCTAGGAAGGTGAAGAACTCCTTGGGGTGGCCACAGTGAAAGGGGGTTCCAGGAAGCTGGGGCAGGTTTACATACAAAACTAATCTGTTCAGCACTCGTGACAATGAGATTGCCCCTTGCAAGAAAATGTCATGCCCCCCTCTCATCAGTGCCTAGGCTTCTACATGATGAACTCTGAGGAAGACAAGAAAAATGTATTGAAGACCTGAAGACCTGATCATCAGTGTACCAAAAGAGGACAAGCTCCTAATTCTGGATGAGTTTAATGACTAGTGGCCATGGCAGGGAGTCCTTCAGAGGAGTGGGGAGAAACAGCAGCAGCCCTGTCTTCCATTTCCCTGGATGCGCCCCCATGGCAAACTCTGGCAGCTATCAGCCATCAGGAGAGGAGGTAGACCAGTCGTGAGAGTGACAGAGGTGATGGGGGGTGCAGAGAGCTAGACAGAGCACAGACTCATCCTCTTTAAGTCTGATGTTCACATTCATCTGAAGCAGGCAAAAAGAAAGTGGGGGTGCAAATCCTACCCCTCTGCTCAGAGGTAGGTCACTGGTCCTTTTCTCCATCTGAAAAATGGACTGGCAGGGATGGTACTGCCAGTGAAGCCCTTCCATTCTCACTCAAACAAGAGTGCTCTGGAGGGCAGCATGCAGCAGTCCAGAAGGATGACCGGCATCAGGTCTGGAGGCGGGAAGGTCTGAGTTCAAATCCAGCCTCAAACACCTCCTTGCCAGGTGACCCTGGACCAGATACTGGTTGCCTTAGACTTCCTCATCTAGAAAGGACAAGCCAGGATCTCTACTAAGAAAACTCCAAATGGGTCTGCAGAGAAGCACACACAACACTGGCAAATCTTTTCCCAGCCCAGCCTTACCGAAGGTTACCTCTCCGTCACCAGTTTTGTCAAACAGCTGAAAAGCCACCACAAAGGTGGCATCTGGGGCGCAGAGGATAGACTCAAATGCGATAAATTCCTGAAAGGAGATTAGCCTGTGGAGAAGAGGACACAAGAGATAGTCAGTATCAGTGGAATGCATGCACACTCACACACACACACACACACACCTCATTCTCACATGGGAACACACTGACCCACACACATACTTACACATTCAATCACACATGCACATGCATGCATCACACATACACACACGCACACACCCTCTCAAGATTCCAAAGGAATTACTCCCAGCACCCCGAGGCACATTTAAGGCAGGGATGGAACAGCTTGGAAGGGCTCTTGAAGATGAAAATCTGCCTCTCAGCCCTGAGGGCTGCAGTTGTTATCCATTGTGTTCACCCAGCATAAATGGGGTTTAATGACAGAAACAAGGCACATTCTTCAACAAGGGACCATTCTGTTCTCCTTATCATCACATAAATTCAGATTTCACAACCAAATCTGATTCTGTGTGGAGCAATGAAATGGATGGATCAGCCCTGGCTAGATCAAAGCATTGCCATTTCTCCCAGGCCAAGGTTCTGTGCCTATTTTACAGGTCCATCCTAAAGGCCAGAGGAGAAGGCAAACCTTCAGGGTAGGAGGGAACCCTCAGCTTGGGGAGCTGAGTCAAAGCAGCAGAATCAAAGGGAGAGAGAGTTCCTGCCCAGCCCCATGCCTCTAGAGGCCAAAGACAGCGTAGGAAACCCAAGGAAAAGCCCCAGCAAGTATGCTTCCAGGCCAGGCCAGCAGAAGGGCACAGGACAGCCTGCAGATTCAAGAGGCAGGAATGATCAGAAAGAAGACCAGGAGCAGCAGTCCAATGTTTCTCCCAACTAGTCCATCAGGGGCGGCCCACCAGAGGGGTGGCCTGCCAGAGCAAAAGAACTTCAGCCTCCCAGAGGCAGCCCCAGGATGCTGGGAGTCACAGCTCACAGCAGCGGGGGAGTCTTCTGAGCTGCACCCCGGGGGAGCACCGGGCACAAAGTGGGGGAACAGCGGGGGACCTCTGCCAGAGTGAGCATGTGGAGCCCAGCCCTCAGGGCACACAGCAAGCAGCTTGGTTTTTTGGGTGCCGATGGGGAAACAGAAGCAGGTGAAGCCAGTAAGCAGGAGCCCCCAGGGCATGAGCCCATTGAGCTGAGGGAGGGGAGTGAAGAGAGAGTGTGAGCTCAGTCCTCTGCCCCTGGAACAGGACTCTGGGGCTCTGACCACATTCAGATCCTGATCCCAGTCTAGGCCCCCCCCACCTCAGCCCTGTGGCAGAGTGGAGCACTTATGGTCATTCACAGACCAGAAGGGAGGACAGAGCCTCACACACTGAGATCCTTGTGGGAGTGATCCAAAAGCTCAGGAAGCACCCCAAAAAACAGCCTTAGGCTGGGGAAATGAGCAAGCAAAGAAACAAGAGGAAGACCATTGAGAAATATTTTGCAAATGAGCCCAAGAAGGATCAAAATACTCAGTCTGAAGATGAGGAAGCACAAGCTCCTGCATCTAAAGACTCCAAGAAAAACAGAAATTGGGCTCAGGCTATGATAGAGCTCAAAAAAGACTTTGAAAATCAAATGAGGGAGTTAGAAGAAAAACTGGGAAAAGGAAGGAGAGAGATGCAGGAAAACCATGAAAATGAAGTCAGCAGCTTAGTCAAGGAAATCCAAAAAAATGCTGAAGAAAATAGCATGCTAAAAACCAGCTTAGGTCAAATGGATAAAACAGTTCAAAAAGTTATTGAGGAGAAGAATGCTTTAAAAAGCAAAATTGGCCAGATGGAAAGAGAGATCAGAAAACTCTCTGAGGAGAACAAATCCTTCAGACAAAGAATAGAATTCAGGGAGATTGATGAATTTAACAGAAATCAGGAATCAATACTTCAAAACCAAAAATAATGAAAACTTAGAAGAAAATGTGAAATATCTCATTGAAAAAACAACTGATATGAAAAACAGACTTAGGAAAGATAATTTAAAAATTATTGGAATACCTGAAAGTCATGATCAGGAAAAGAGCCTTGACATCATTTTCAAAGAATTACTACAGGAAAATTGCCCTGATATTCTAGAAGCAGAGGGCAAAATAGAAATGGAGAGAATCCACCGATCCCCCCGAGAAAGAGATCCCAAAAAACCAACCCCCTGGAATATTATAGCCAAGTTCCAGAACTCCCAAGTCAAAGAGAAAATATTACAAGCAGCCAGAAGGACACAGTTCAAATATGATGGAGCTGCAGTCAGGATCACACAGGACTTAGCAGCAACTACATTGGAAGTTTGGAATACAATATACCGCAAGGCAAAAGAGCTTAGAATGCAGCCAAGAATGAACTACCCAGCAAGGCTGAATGTCCTCTTCAAGGGAAAAAGATGGACTTTCAATGAACCAGGGGAATTTCAAATGTTCCTTTTGGAATAGCCAGAGCTGAACAGAAGGTTTGATCTTCAGATACAGGACTCAGGTGAAGCATGGAGATTGGAGGAGAGGGGGGAAATATGAGGGACTTAATGAGGATGAACTGCATGTATAGAAAAATGATACTGATAATATTCATATGAACCATCTCAGTTAATAGAGCAGGTGGAGGGAGCTTTTATAGTTGAAGCACAGGAGAAAGCTGAATTCGAAGATAAAATATGGTATAAAAATGGAGTCAATAGGAAAAAAAGGGAAATGGAATGGGAGAAAGAAAAAGGAGAGGGGGAAATAGTCCAAGATATTTCACATAATAAGATTTTTTTTTATTACAATGAGCTATTGCAATGATATGGAAGGGGGGAGGCATGGGGGAATGAGGGAACCTTTGCTCTCATCAGAGATGGCTAGGAGAGGAAACAGCAAATATACTCAATGGGGTATAGACATCTGGAGTAAGAAGGAGCGGGGAGCAGGGGGAAGGGGTGGGGATGTGAATAAAGGAGGAGAGGATGGACCATGGGGGGAGAGTGGTCAGATATAACAAATTTTCTTTTTTACTTCTTGCCAGGTGGATTCTGGGCCTAAAGGGTGGTATTGGGGCTCAGGGCCTCTTGGCCCCAGGACCAGGGATCTGTCTGCTGTGCCACTCAGCGACCCTACAGCAGAGTCAGAGTAAAAGGAGAGAGAAAATATAGTACATGGTAGTGGAGAAATAAGAAAGGAGAGAGTTGCGATCAGCCATGGCAACGTTGGAAAAATATGGAAGTAATTTTTGTGATGGACTTATCATAAAGAATGCGATCCACCCATGACAGAGTTGTTGGTGTTGGAACAAAGACTGAAGCACAATTTTTGTTATTATTATTTGGGGGAGGGTGCAGGGCAAGTGGGGCTGGGTGGCCTGCCTGGGCCCACATAGCAGAGTGATCTTTGGGTGTCTGGGGCCGGATTCGGACCCGGGTGCTCCTGGCTCAAAGGCCAATGCTCTGTCTGCCACTCAGCCACCCCTACTATTATTACTATTTTATTTTATTTTGGGTCTTTTTTTTTTCTTCTTCTTTTTGGTTTTTGCAGGGCAGTGGGGATCGGGTGGCTTGCATGTCACATGGCTGGGTGATTATTGGGTTTATGAGGCTGGATATGGACTCGGGTGCTCGTGGCTCCAGGGCTGATGCTTCCTCTATTGCGCCACCTGGTCATACCTACAATTATTACTATTTTTTTCATTTTAATTTTTTTTTCTCTCCCCTTTACTTTTTTCGCCCAAGCAAGTCTATCTATATTCATGGGGGGAGGGGTATTTTGTTTGCTTGTAAGCAAGAATATTTTATTAATGTAAAAAAAACATTTGTACAAAATGAGAACAAAAAATAAATTAAAAAAGATATTTTGGGGCATCTAGGTGGCACAGTGGATAGAGCACTGGCCCTGGAATCTCATCTGATCCTTACAATAACCCTGGAGGGTAAGGGTGGATGTCCTCCCCATTTCACAGATGAGAAAACTAAGGCTTGTCTAGAGACACACAGTTCCCCTTCTGATATGGAGAGATGCTGGATGTACCTAGAAGTGGCTATATTTTGATGATTTAAAAAGAATGGAAAGGGAGGGGAAGAGGAAAAAGAAGTTCCCTTGATGAACAAGTGAAAGTCTACACCAACAAGGAGGAAGGAGTGAAGGAAGCTGCTGACCCTTCCTCTGTATGAACTGGTCAAAGCCAGGAAGAATACACAGAGACACACACACACACACACACAGTTATGAACAGAAGGGCATTTCATTAAAGAGGGAAAGGGAAGAAGGGGGAGGGTGGAGATAACAAAGAGAGAAGAGGGATGGTAACAAAGAACTATAAACTGACAGGGTGCTCATCAGTTGGGGATTGGCTAAATGTCATATCAAGGTGGTGGAATACTACAGCGCTATAAGAAATAAAGGTCAGGAATTTTAGAGAAATCTGGGAAGACCTATAGAAACTGATGTAGATTGAATCAGTACCAGAACAACTAATACAATGGCCACAACATGTAAAGATAAGCAACTTTATAGAAACCTTAATCCGATAAGATCAGTCTTAAATCAGGAGGACTCCTGTTACCACACACACACACAGAGAAGCAAAGGACTCTGAATAAACAGAGACATGAAGATAAATCAAACATGGGTCAATGCAAAAGTGTCTTTTTGCTTGATGATATTAGTAAAAAAACAAAGTTGTTTTCTTTCTTCTTCGGGGGGGAGGGTAGTGGGAAGGAGAAGAGATGATTCTTTGTGGATGGAAAATAAAATTTAATTTTAAAAATGTTGTCTTTATTTCATTGAAAGAACATTGAACACACTGAGAACATTGTCACTCAGGGAACTGTTCTCTAGTTGACGAGAACTGCTGGGAAAACTGGAAAACCATGGTGCAGAAACCCGGCTGAGGTCAGCATCAAACACCATACACCAGATAAACAGGTTGAGCAGGACTATAACATAAAAGATCACACAAAGAAATTTAGAAAGTCAAATTACTTCTCTTCCAGAGCTACAATCAGGGAATAATTCTTATTGGAAAGAATTAAATAGATTTTATTAGTTCCATGAAACTGAATAATTCTTCCATAAACAAAACTGATGAAACAAGAAGCCAGTAATAGTAAAGGGGATGTGCATCATATCTCCAAATGTGGAAGTAGCCAAAGGATAGGAACAAACAATTCCCAGAACAGCAAGTAAGGAACAATCACTGGAAATATCACTCCCAATTTTAGCAGCAATAAAAGATTTTATTAACTGGGAGGAGTTGGGCAAGTCCCCTTCAGGTGAGCAAAGGTGGGTCCCCGAGGGGAGCTAAAGGATTCAGAGCCTGGTCCCAGGCAGTGTCTCCTGAAGCTCTGGTACACAGTCTGTGACAGCAAGTCCTTTCTAGCCTCTTGAACCTCATCAGACCATGGTCCAGAGGGATAAGACACATAAATTTTTGATTTGCTTATCTAGTTTATGATCTCATTTTAATTAAAAAGAAAAAATTTGATAACAATATTGCAAAATCATTGATATAATTTGCAGTTAGATGGCACAGGGAATAGATGACTACTAGTGAGCTGCTTCCCTGCATTTCTTCAGTGATAAAATGGAGATAATAAAGTGTCTAGTTCCCTGTGCTCACATTTGTAAGGCGCTAAGCATGATGCTCGTCAAACAGTAAGCACTATATAAATGCTAGCTGTTATTATCACTATGTCTACATCTTTGATTGTTCTCATTTTAAAACCTTATTCTGAGGAGAGGTCCATCCCCAGTCTTCTCCAGACTGCCAGCGGGGTCTGAATCACCAGATGGTGAAGCCCACCAGCCGACACACTGTGGAGAACCTTCCGGTGACCAGAAGCAACCTGGGACTATGATGAGATGACTGCCCAGCTGCTTAGAAAGGCACCTACATTGACCCTTTTCCATGGTTGGCTGGGAGGTGCAGAGGAATTACTGTTGGCCAAGGTGGTCTGGATCTTGGGCCTACTTGTCTGAACACAAGGCAGCCAAATGTGCCCAAACCAAGTCTGGGGTAAGTACCTTGATGCTCTGGCTCTACAGAGTGGATGGGCATTGGCAGTGGTCACTCTAACCCCCTCTCCTTCATCTACTCTGAGACTCAGGTTGTCCTCTCCATGGTCTCTAAACTTCTTAAACACCACTCTCTCCTCCTTCCTTGTCTATCCAGATGCTCCTCCCCACAGCTCTGTCCTTGGCCGCCTCCTATCTCATGGGCAGATTGACAAACATAAAAGACCTCGTCTCCTCCTGGGCTCCATTCTGATATCTCCAACACAGTTCACTCGTTCCTTTTGTATCTGGTGGCCCCCTCCCCTTCCCCACGTCTTTCAATGTCCATCACCTGGACTCCTCACTCCCTAAAAAGCCAAACTGGAGGTAAGCCCTTCACCACTGGGTCTCTGCTGTTATTCCCTTTTGTTTAGACTTCTCCAATAACTCTCCCCTCCTCACATCTCCCCTCTGGTCATGCATATACCCACACTCAATGAACTGATAATGAGGTAGCTAGGTGGAACCACTGTAGATAGAATGATTGGACTGGACTCAGAAGACCCAAGTTCAAGACCAGCCTCAGGCACTCCTTGTGATCCTGGACAAGTCATTTTACCTCTGCCTGCCTTGGTTTCCTCAACTGAAAAGTGGGAATAACAACATTATGAGATAAGACACTTTAACATAAGTGTCTGGTACACAATGGGCACTCAGTGAATGCTTCTTCCTTCTTCCCTCCCCTTTACTTCCAGAAGTAAACAGAAGCTCTTCTAATCTTGGCTCAGCTCTTCTGTCCACTCCACCCCCACACATGTCAAATTTACCACCCTTGGACCCTTGGACCATGCGGCTGCTAGCTGGTCCCCTCTGAGATTCCTGATCCCCCCCCCCACCATCAGCTATTTGCCCAATGAATGGGAGCTCTTTTGAGGGTCAGGCACCTCCCCTCAATTGAAGGAAGTACAAAAATCAATGCTTGCTGGCTGACCCAGTTCTTTTTTGGTTTTCCTTCACTTTAGAAGTGCCCTCTGACAAGAAGGTTCTATATCATTCTCTGGTTTTTGCTTAACTTTGAGTTCATTCAAAAATCTCATGCATGAGTGTTCCCTAAGTTAGAAGGGAAGAAAGGGACCATTTGGGTCACCCTCAAAAGTTCATTTACTCCCTGAATCTGAAGGGCTAGGAAGAACATAGGTAAAAGAATCCACTCTCTGCTGTATCCTTAAGACTGTTCAGCCAGGGGGCAGATAGGTGGTGCAGTGGATAGAGCACCAGCCCTGGAGTCCGGAATACCTGAGTTCATAACCTGCCTCAGACACTTATTAGCTAGCTGTGTGGCCTTGGGCAAGCCACTTAACCCATTGCCTTGCAAAAACCTAAAAAAAAAAAAAGATTGTCATGAAATTGATTTTTTGAACCCAAGGCTACAACTTTACATTTATCTCCACTGAACTGCGTCTTATTACACTTGGCTTACCTAGCTGACCTTCAAAGCTTTATATTCCTTGGCACCCTCTCACTGCCCCCCCCAGGACATTCTCCACAAGGAACATCAATATGCACTTTGGGCATACCTGATTGACACCTCTGGTCCTGGTTGAGACATGTACCATGTGTCTCTGCAGATCACAAAGGGTCCTTCTGTCCCCCACCTTTGTCAAAAGCCAGAAGGTTCAGGGCTTGGTCATGGGAGTCAATGGCCCTCCCTCCTGAGAAGAACCTCAGTAAATGGGAACCTCAAAGGAGACTTCATTGCCCCCAGGGTAACAATCAGTTCCAAAGGAACAGCTAATAAATAGAAAAGAAAAGGTCACAACATGAAAGAATGACTGGGAGGATCTCACACAGTCATCAACAGGGCAAGAATTCTTAACCAAGTGATGGACTGAGGAAGTCCCCAAAGACAGCATGTGTAACAAGAAAGTATAAAGGGGAACTATAGGGGAAAATGTCTTTGAGCACAAGTGCCACTGCTCCAGGAGAGGAGGAGAGCCACCAACCCTCTAGTCCTGAAGGAAAAGAAGCCAGGAAATGATGCTCTGAAGAGGTGAACTAAGACCATCTTTCTGAAAAAACATTCAGAAAGAGACTAGGGAGCAAAGAAGGGGGAGGGGCCCTAGCACTGAGGAAGGGTCCATCCTCTGCCAGGTACCACACCAAGTGAGACCACTTGGCCATTTTCAAGAATGGGGGAGAGAGGGGTGGCTAGGTGGCGTAGTAGATAAAGCACCATCCTGGGAGTCAGGAGTACCTGGGTTCAAATGCGGCCTCAGACACTTAATAATTACCTAGCTGTGTGGCCTTGGGCAAGCCACTTAACCCCATTTGCCTTGCAAAAACCTAAAAAAAAAAAACACACAAAGAATGGGGGAGAGGACAGAGGGACAGATCTCACTCTCCAGCACTATCTGCTGGAGATGAAAGGAAGCCAACAGAAACATGAACAAGCAGGGCAGCTTCAAAAGTCATGGGTTTAATTTTTAATAGGCCTTCCCAAAAAACACTGCAGACTGTCCCCATGAACCCTCTCTTGCTCAATCTCAAGGTGATTGGAAACAGACAGCCAAAGGACAGAGCCTGGCAAGAGAATGCTGAGTTAAGGGCAGCATCTGAAGGCCGGCATCACAGGAGTTGGAAGGGCTGGGAGCAGAAGGTTTTCAAAGCTCGGCTGGGAAGCTCTATCTTCATCTGGAGGCACAGGGATTTAGTGGAGATTACTGAGGGCACCATCACGAGTCATGCTGGAGGTGCCATCTAAGTGGTTTACAGAGAAAGTCATTGGTTCTAAGTCTCCTCTACTTAGCATTTGTCCAGAATCAATGGCCACCAAATCTGCCTGGCAGACCCTGATCCATCTTCCTTTTAAGAAGCTTTTACAATCTCACAAGCTCATGCTCACTCTGTCTCTCTGTCTCTCTCCCCACTCCCTATATAAAATTTTGACCTGTACTTAAGTAGCTATTCTCTTTGGCCAAACCATAAACTCTGGGAGAACAGGGAACTTCTCTTCTGCCTCACCCATGGAGAAAGCTCCCAAAATATAGAAACATTAGGAAAAAATCTAACAAAAGTGGTCATTCACTTCCTGAAGTTCTTCAGAAAACCCAGAAGTCACTTTCAGTATCTTCTCATCATTAACTTCTCCAACATGAAGAGGTTTTCTTCAAGCACATGTATTCAAGATGACTGTGCATGTCCATCTAATTCAAATGTGTTTGCCTCTTTTATCGAGTTTCTTACCATTTTCTAACATTGCCATTACAAAGACAGTACTTCAGCTACGTTGCTGGTTAAACTGAGAGGCTGTATGCATGACCGCAGAAGGGGATGCCCTTGGATTCAGTAAGAACCGAGTTCAAGGCTCATCTCTGACCCACAGGACACATTCCCTTCACCTCGTCTCTCCTCAGTCTGCTCTCTTGGACTCAAGCTTTCAAATCTGAATGAGTGGAAAGGAACCCCAAGTACTTTTGATGAAAAGTGGGATCCCTTTCCCAGTGCTATTTGAAGGAATCCTGCATGTGGATACAGGACAGGCCCTCACCCCCATGGACTCCCGGCAGACTGGTGCCTGGAACTCAGCTCCAGAAGGTGACCCTTCCCATGGAGTCTCACCAAAGGGAGGAGGCAGCTGATAGACACTCCAGTCTAGAAGGACCCTCAATGAAGTTCAGCCCCTAAACCCTGTGGGTTCCAGCACTTTCCTGTCAATTCTTGGGGCCTAGATCATAACTGGGCCATTTTTTAAAATATTGAAAACTCTATTTTGGTATAACTGGCTTCTTTGGTCAGCCTTTGGATTATATCTTATGTATTTTAAAACTTGGTTCTGAGACGGTGTCCATAGCCTTCTACAGTCTACCCCAGGCATTTCTTCCCTCTTTTCTCAATCTTATCATCTGAGAAGCTGTCCTTGCTGTGAAAACTCAAATTGTGATTGTGTTTCATTTATCAAAACAAGTGAATAAAAAGAAAAATACCTTCCAAATTTCAAAGAAGCCATTTTCCAAATGTGCTGTAATATGAGAGCTGCCAGCAAGGCAGCAAGACAAGAACAAAGGGGTGAGAGGAGGAGGAGGAGGAGGAGGAGGAGGAGGAGGAGGAGGAGAACACAAGAAGAGAGGAGAGATACACCCTAATCCCGATGGGAATCAGGGAAAAGGAAAGGCATAGCTACCTCCATAGGCCCCAAAGCTACCAGGCAGGCTCTACAAAATTAGGAACAATTATAAGGATAAAAGGAAGATGAGAGACCCAGAAAAGCAGGCTCCAAGAGCCTGGAGGTGCAATTTGCTGATTATCAATTAAGTGACCTGGGTAAATGCCTAACCCAATTAAACCATTAATTGTGCCATTACTAGTTTCCTTTAAATAGGATGGAAAGAAAGAAAGCCAACCCAGCCCAAAGCCTGCCTGGCTAGTTGGGGGGGATTGTTCCTTTGATTCTCCCTAAGAGAGCTCCCAAGTGCCCTTCACTTGAGTTCTATCAATAGTCTGATTGCCCAGGGAAGATCCTTTTCTCTGGGCACTTGGAGCAGATGGCCACATTATCTACTTTGTTCTTAGATTTAAGGGGTATGGGGGAGTATGGATAGTTTTTGACAAAATTACTTTTTTCAAATGGCAGAATCTCCTTCTAAGTCAAATAAATTGAAACATGGTGCAGAGGCCAAGATGTGAAGTTGAATCAATAATCATCATCCCATCAATTTATACCCTCCCTTTTAAATAAAACATAATAGATGAAATCAAAATAAAATTGGATCACTTGTTAGAAACAGCAACTGAGGACTGAAGAAAGTTTACATTTTCTTTCAACTGAGATATGCACATCCAATTCTAAGTTTTGCACATTTCAAACTCCCCAGGTATTGCCGTCCCTCACAACAAACCCTTGGCAAATCCAGATTGGGCCAGCTAATGTCAAAAATGCCCCTGGTCCATGAGATGATTCCAGCATCTTCACGATTAGCTCCGAAAGCACCAAGGCCGGAGCCGCCCTGGCAGCCGACCGCCTGGGCCAGCTGAATTCAAATTAACCCCATTTTTACATGCTAATTAAACCAGCTATTTTCTTCTCTGTGTAGTTGGGCTCCCTGAATAGCAGAGTCTACAAAGGCTTCCCAACAGCTAGGCTCTCCCACAGTCATGTCTTCATTTACTCCTATTATGAGTGCACAATACACTAAGTGAGGAGGGATTTTTCACAGTCAATTACCCGGGCGGCCGGGCAGGCGGCGCTTTCTGTTCCAAGATGCTGCAATAATGCCAGCCCCCGGCCCCCGCCTGCAGCCCTGCAGCGGCCGCCATTCCTGCATCCCGGCTGGGGGAGGGCCAGGCTGGGCCAGGGTTGCCCAGGCAACACATTTTTCTCCTGGCTTAGCCTAAACCTGTGCAGAATTTCATTAGAGGTCACTCCTAACATCCAACCCAGGCAAACAAATATCTCAGCATCCATCATTTTGAATTCAATGCAGAAAGGCAGAGCCCAGGTGAAGCCCCAAGAAAAGAGGCCTGAGATGGAGGTCCCTCCCCAGGCTGGTGAGTGGAGGTCCATCCCCGGCCCCAGCAGAAACTTCAAAGCCACTCATTTTTTTGGTACAACCATAAACTGGGGGGCGGGGGAGGCTTAGAATTACAATATTAAATGCAAAATCCCTGTCAATTGACCTACAAGTAATTATGCACCTGCAAGGTAACAGGCCCATGCTTAGCTCTGGGGATACAAGGCAGGGGGAGGGAGATCTAAGCACCAAACAAATCAAAAGAGAACAACCTGTGTTCATCAGGACAGACTACCCCAAAAGGAGGAAGGAGTCAAAGGAAGAAGAGGAGGAGAAGGTATTCCAAGCTTGGGCACAGCCAGTACAAAGGCACAGAGAGTTGAGAGATGGAGGGTCTCTTGAGACGAACAGAAAGGTGGATCAAAGTGTGTAAGCAATGAGACTGGACAAGTAAGAGAAGGGATCCCTGGATTCCAGAGGCAGCAGAAAGCCACTAGCATTTGCTGGGTAGGCTGATCCACCATCAGATCAGCTTTTTAGCAGTGGTGCAGAGGATGGCTGGAGTACCCAGCTGGAGACCAGTGCAGAGGCTGGAGAGCCAGGGGAGAGCAGGGGCTGGGTAGGGAGGAAGAAAGCTTCAAGAGAAACCAAGGAGAGGGAACCTCAAGATGTAGCAGGTACTCAGATCCATTCATCCAAGGCTACTCCGACACCAAGGCCAGACCAGGCAAGGCTGAGTGTGGGGAGGAGGAAGACAGAGAGGAATTCTGTTCAGAAACGTCCAATTTGAGAAATCTCTGATCTGTTCTGTTTTTCTGAATACATCCAATAGGTGATTGGGGTCACTGGACTAGCTGAAGGGGAAAGATGGGTTGGACACACAGAAGATAATGCTTATTTGACCACATGAGGGCTTCCAAGAAGCCTGGAGGAAGAGGATGAGTCCACGTGAGCAGCCACAGGGCAAGGGGGTACTAGGAATGGCAGGAAAAGAACCAAAAGAAACCTCATCTGAAGAGAGAGGACAGGTGTGCACCATGATGTATGGCAACTAAGAGTTGTGTGGAGAGGGCCGCTGCTGTCAGGGGACAAGGCCAGAAGGCAGAAGGTCAAAGGGCACGAGAGGAGGCAGAGCCAGAGAGAGAGGGACAGTATGTACAGAGGGAAGAATCCTTCAGTCATGCTCCATAACTCTGCAATCCTGAGCTCTATTCCCAGGACCATCAGACTGAAAGCACTTGGAGGGGGCCAGGCTCAAGCCCAAGGGGTGGCATATGATAGACTCTCAGAGCATTATCTCTGAAGAGTCTGATTTGCTCATTTTTAATACATGTGTATGTTTCAGTGATAAAATGAGAAACAGTGACACCCCCCCACAGCCATCTGCTTGGTAGGTACAAGTCATATCCCACACTTAAAGCTTTGGATGAAAATTCCATCAGAATAATGACCAAGTACTACAAAATCCTAAATCAAAGAAAAATAGAACTACTTATCACCTGCTACATTTATTAAAACAAGAAAACAGAGATCAATATACCTTAGATAGCATTTTTTAAAAGAAGTTGAAGCTAAAGGCAGTTTCTTAGCCATATCTGGTCAATTTAGATTTATAGGAAAATTCCAGAAATAGAAATGAGCCCAAACTGTCTATTTCTTAAGATTTGTTTTTATGCATTTCATTTGCATTCCCCAAAACACCAAACTCACCTTAGTAAAAAGTCTTAGAAAATGGCATTATTTTCAATACATTTTTATTTACAAGTAATTTTAGCCACATGGAATAAGCTGATCCTTAGGTTATTAATATAAAGAAATTTTCAGGAAAACGAATGGAGAAGTAGAATTTACTATTCTCCATATTTTTCCCCTCTGGGAGACAAGCACTCACAAATGCTGATTATGTAAGGTAGGAAGCTTCAACCTCAGAATTTTGAAGGGTCCCAAATTCACGGTTACTCCTCAAAACACTGAAATCTTCTAGGTCTCGGATCCTTTTCAACATTAAAGACTATTCTGCAATTCAGCAGAAGACAGGGCCAAAGGCAGGAGGTTCCAGGAGAGCCCAGGACCTGGTCTGTTCCCCAGTCCACATTCAGCTATTCAATCCAAGTAAGACAAGTTAGAGAAGTGAGTTTTGGGGGGAAATTTCCAAAGCAGATTTCTGTGAACAAGGTCTGACGTTCAAGATGTAGAAAGAACTGATCCAATGCAGAAGAATGTTGTTCTCCAGGGGATAAGTGGTCACAGAACAAGCAGAGGCTGTTTCCAACATGAAAGCTGTGGACTACCTCTAGATACTCTAAATCACTGAAGAGAAGAGAAATATAGATGAAGACATTTCTGGGATCAGCAAAGATGACAGAGAGGAGCACACGGCCAGAACCAGGTCACAGAAACCAACAGTAAACTCAGCCCATAACTCTAAGAGATCCAAGGAGGGAAAAGACCCCAACGTGCAAAATACAGATAAGAGTTCTGTTAGGGCAGGAGAGTACCCATCAACTGGGGAATGGTGGAAGGAAAGTAACTGGAGGAAAAGAAGAAAGAAAACTGGAGAAGAGCCCGATGATCTGATGCAGAGCTCATTGCAAGAACTTACCCTTGGTGCTAACAAAGACCCTAACTTACTAAAGACCATCTCACCCAGTGACTCAACATCAGCAAAAAACTGTTCAGGGTTCAGTCACTCCTCGCTGCTGAAAACAAATTGTCCCATCCACATTTATGGAAAGCATCAGACTAGGAAAGATGACTTTTGGGTAAAGTTTAGGCTATGAACTAACTCCCACTAAGGTCTGAAATCAAAGGAGTCAGCAACCAGTTTTCCAAATGCTTGTGGTAATTGTATGGGGTACCAAAAGCCCTGCGGGACCAATAGCCACTCCCTCTCCCTGTCCAGAGGGAGCACCAAGGAGATAGAGGCAGAGCAGAGGAGCCAAGGCTCAGGGTCCAGCCGTCCCCCTTTCCCCCCACACACACAAAGAGCCCCAGTTTGCTCTCTTGAGTTTGCTATTCCTGATGGAGACAATGGTGCTCATTTTAGAAACTCTTCTGCCAGCGACATGGCAGCTATTTCAGAGGATAGAAAGGAGAAGATAGCAAAATTGTGTGCAAAGAATAGTAGATTTGAGGGTCCCCCCTCTAAAGAGATGCTAGGAGAGAGGGGTGGAGGTCAGCCCTAGGGGAATGTCAACTTGATGAGATGGCATCTCCTCTGATGGTCAACAGAGGGCTCTGGGCCAGATGAGCAGAGAGGCCAGTCCCTCAAAGAGCAGATCACACTGGGAGACTGTCCAAAAGCCCCAAGAGTTATGACCCAATGGAGCCAGAACAGGGCTCAGGTGCTCATATGGCCCACTCTCAGATGGTTTAAGAGGGCTCGTTCCTTTACCCTGAGGAAAGCCTGGTGGGGATGAACAATATGTCTAACAGAAACTTCTTCAATATTTCTCTGGCTCTTTATAAAATGTGAAGCTTCCTGTCTGGTGTTCGTGGGCCCCTCTTCTACCTGAAGGCCTAGGGTTCCCAGGAATATGCTACTTGTGCCATCTTTTAGCTCCCCCCATTTTCACTGAGAGGCCCCATTCCTGGAACCCTGCCCCACCTTCTATGAGGACCTTTCTACAGCCCTCCCAAATCTAATGGCTTTCCGAGGACCCCCAATCTCTCCTCATCTGCAATTTGACCATGGGCAGGGACTGCTTTTGCCCTTCTCGATCTCCAGCCCAGCACAGGCCCAGATATACTATAGGGGATTAATGTATGCTTGTGGCAGACCGCTGACAGATATGGTAGGAGGGATATAAAGGATTTAGTGACATACAGTGCTCTTCTTTCCACATCCTGAGGGAGAATGCCCCAACTGGGGAAGGGGGGGGGGGGTCTCCCTTTTCTTGTTAGGGCTTCAGAGCAAAAAGCAAGGGGACC
The DNA here is from genome assembly GCF_037893015.1 of Macrotis lagotis. Classification (NCBI taxonomy): domain Eukaryota; kingdom Metazoa; phylum Chordata; class Mammalia; order Peramelemorphia; family Peramelidae; genus Macrotis; species Macrotis lagotis. The sequence goes on from NC_133664.1 coordinate 886,533, forward strand.
CACCACTGCTCCCAATGAGGGGCTGGCCAGAACTGTTCAAACCCCTGAAGAATGAGATGCTGAAGAGGTTTTTGGAGCCCAAAGGCAAGTGATGGCATCTCATCACCTTGCCGAGGAAGCCCGTTGCCCTGCCACTCTCTCTCCAGGTTTCAGACACACAATATTAGCACAAAGTAACTACCCAAAGAAAGGAGGTGAACTAGGCATCTTGAGAGAAAAGAAGAAACAGATCCCTGATTCACTAAGAACGGATAGAGAGGATTTTTGTGTTGATGGCTTAACTGAAAAGCTGGATGGCCAGGTTGGAAATCCAACCTTCCCCCATGAAGATTCCCCCCAACCCCCAAAATCAAAGCTCCCATGAATCCTACAATTTCAGAATTTTAAGTATCTTAGACTCATGTCTAACATGTTAAAGCTTCCACTAATTAGCAAGGTGAGGGAATTCCCTGCATTGAATTACTGCAAATCCATCGATTATTGCCTTTCAGCAGGATCCATAGCCTCCTAATACTCTTAAAGTGGCGCCAATTGGGAGCCTTATTAGCACTCACCATAGGGCAATGCCTAGATTCCATTCACACAACTTCAAGGTGAAAATAGATATATACAAATAATTTCATCATCAAGAACATAATATTTACATTTATCTTAGAATTTAGAAAAAAATTACTCATTTAGACAAAAATCACTTAAAAGAAAAAAAGAAAATTAGACAAAAAGACAATTTTTCCCTTATAAGGAAAAGCCAGTGTGTAAGAAACTATAAAAATAAATAATATCCTTTTTCTTGGATTCTTTGCCCTGCTCTCCCCCCCAGGTCTCAGCCCCTCACACCACAGCCAGATAGGACTAGTCAGAGTAACTACCCACTTTGAAAGATAATTTCAGAAGGTCACCTTTCTAGAGCCTCAAAAGTTCTTGCTGCAAAGAGCAACAGTGTTCCACCTAAGCATATGCTGGGCCTGGACACACACAAAGTGGGCAGCATGGTACTCTGGAGAGAATGAGAGCTAAGAGAGGAAAGATGAGGACCCAGATGAACAGGGCTACCAAATGGCTCTTCCTGGGGTGGCAAAGAAGTGGAAATGAAAGGGTCAGCCAATATACATGGAAGGGCAGGACAAGCTGCGGGTCTGACTTTCCTGACCCCATTTGAGGAGGGTCCAAGCTGCCCTCAGGTAGCCTTCCTGACTCCAGGCTTACCCCTCTCTCCCCTGCCCTTGGAATGGATGGCTACTGTGCTAGAAGAAATGATAAGCAGGCTTCTGAAAACCTCTGGAAGACTTCCATGAACTGATGCAAAGCCGAACACAGAGCCCTGGACAATGAAACTGTGAAGGACCTTGGAACTGAGGAGCACACTGCCCACCCCCAAGTTCAGATAGGAAGGAGGCAGAGGGAAGGCTGAAGCATATTTTTTCTCCTCTCTGACCTCTTTCCCTCCCTTCCTCCCTCTTTTTTCCTCCTCTCTTCCTGACATGACTAACTTGGGAATTTATTTTGTACAACCTCTACATATCTGCAACAGGGTATGGGGGAGTGGGGAGGAGAGGGGGAGAGGAAGGAAGAGAATTCATAACTGAAAATAAAACAGAATTTCAAAAATAACCAAGAACACTCAAGAGAGACCCTATAGAAAAAGGAAGGGCAACACTGCTTGCTGCTCAGGTCACAAAGGAAGAAGACTGAGAAAAGGCTCTGGGATTTAGCAAGAGTGAAGTCGCTGCTCAGAAACCCAGTCTGAAGTGGGGCAAGAGAGAGAAGAGGGAGAGGAAGAGGAGTGGGGAAGAAGGAGAGAGGGCTGGGGCTATCTGAAGAGGCAGCTCTGAACAGACACTCTCCGGGTCTTTGGCTTGGTACTCTGTCCATCATCCTCTCCCTCACAAGAGGGAAGCTCCCAGAGGGCAGGGGTGACCTTTCTTTTCCAGTCTGAATTCTTAGCATCTGCATTCCTCTCCTCCACAAAAGGCATTTGATAGATGCTCAGCTGACTCATGACTGGAGGAGATAGCGAAGACAGTGGGAGGGGAGCTGGGGCAAAGTGAAAGGTCCAGCGCACACCCCAGCACAGCCTGGAGAGCTGGACTAGGGGGAAGAAAAGAGGCCAAGGGAGTCAGGGCTCCATTGAAATGGTAAGCCAGGAACAAGGGGAGGGGGCTGGGTGGGTGCCTGAGCAATGACAGGAGCAGAGGTGAGTCCCTGTAGAAAATGCAAGAGGGAGGAATTTGGGCAGATTCAGGAATGCCAGGGCACATCCCATAAGCACTGAGTCCAGTCCACTCAGTCAAATTGTAGGGAAAACCCTGATGGCTTCCAATAGTCTGAATAAGCCTCTGCCTCCAACCACTGGTCCACAATTGGCCTGGGAATGAGCCTAGAGGGTACAGGGCCTACCCTAATGAGCCCCCATCAGTCTGATTGCTGCCTTGTCCCAGCTGCTCTTCATCCAAGGCAGACCCACAGAAGGCCCTCTTCTTCTTCCATCATACTATTCACTTGGTGACCTCACCTTGAATGGCTTCCATCATCATCATCATCATCATCATCTCTCTGCAGATCTAATGACCCACATCACCAATCCCCTTTTTGGGCAATTCAGTTTCCTCAACACATCCAAACACCCTTCATTCTCATTCTTCCCACTTATTGCCAAGGGTACCAGAAGGGTTGGCCTATCAAAGTCCAAACCAGGTCCAGGGATAAAGGGCAGCATAGACAGAATGGTCTTCATTGCCTCCTGCCTAGACTGCTGCAATAGCCCCGCTCTGGTGGGTCTCTCCACTTACCAGCATATGCTGACCACATCCCCATGCAATAAACTGCAGTGGCCCCTACTGCCTTCAGGAGCCAATGTAAAATTCTGCGTCCTTCCTATCCTGAGCTCCTGTGAACTCTCCCCTTCATGAACTGGACTAAATTAATCCCTGGACTGTCTCTGAAATGCTCTCCCTTCAACCCCTATTGCTGGGGACTTCCATCTGATACAACTGTCTTTTCCCTCTTATGCTGGGGATCCCTCCTTTGGGGGTCTCAGGCAGCCTTTGGAGCCCTTCTCAGAAGTAGAATGTCTGTTAGGGCTGAGCTCCTTCACATTGGCCACAGGGAGGCTTCAGGGAATTTATCAGCATGTGTTTTTACCAGCCTCTAATGGCATTGGGATGCTTCTTTCAGGTATTGAATGTTAAGGCACTAAGTGACTGGGCCCCTGGATCACACCCTCTGGTGCTTGTCTTTGGAGGTCCATAGCCCTGTCCTTTCTGATTCCACTGCGGACACCTATGATGTCCAAATGGGGGTTCCTCTATGACATTTCAGGGCACCGTCCGGAAGTAAAACTATCTTGACACAGAGGAAAGGAGTCTTGGGAATCTTCTGTCCACAGGTCAGTAGCAGGGTCAAAGCCAACCCCACTTTATAATGGGTTGTGCTCACATAAGAGCATAAAGATGAGAAAACAACACTGCACACTGCCGGAGGAGCTTGGAACTGACTGAGACTGATTGGATGGAAGTCTGACCAAGGGAGCCAGCAGCCTCACAATCCAGAGAAATGATATGGAAGAAGAGGAGAGGAGAAGAAGAGAAAGGAAGGAGAAGGGAAAGAAGAAAAGCCTGCAGAAAGCTCAGCCCAAGAGCCAACAGAGCCAGCTCATCTCCAAAGCTATGGACATGCCATCATTGTACCTGACTGACATAGAGAAGACAAAGGGTCCTGCCCAGTAACATTGCTGGTAGATAGAAGAGCTCCTGGACTCAGCATCCACTAGGCTTTACAAAGAGCTGGCTCTTCCAAACCCCCTCCCATCCCTCAGCAGCTCTCTCCAGCCAAAACCCAGCAAGGTTCTCTAGGCAGTGTGGTCTGGTGTGAAGTGAGGCTCTGGGGCCCAGACAGTGTTACTTCTTTCCAGGCTGGGAGTCTTGTGATCAAGACCAACCAAAGGATGAATTGTGGGCTAGGGTTAGGGTTAGGGTTAGAGTCGGTGAGGAGCCATGCTGGCAGGGCCAACTGAGGACCAGATGATGTGCAGAAGGCTGCTGCAGCCACTCAGTGAAAAGATGTGGAACCTAGAGACAGCCAGCCATGCTCCCAGTCTACCAGCTACCCTAGGAAAAGCCATTTCATTTGCCAGGATTTTTCCTAATTTGGACGTGACAACCAAAGAAAGCATAATGGATATCCTTTCAAATAACTTAATTGCTCAAAGTGAAAAGATAATGTCCCAGCCCCATCAACAGGAAAAGTTCTTTGAGCTCATTTCCCAGTGAAACAGAGTGGACATACCCATCCTTTGTCTGGTCCACCACACTTCCTAGGAGCTCCACAGTCTCGGGGTTGGGCTGACAATCTCCAAAAATATTCAGGTACCGGTTGACAAAGTCATTTGGAGACATGAAAAATTCGCCATTTTTTTCAACACTTGCATACTGTTAAAAAAAAAACACTTGATGTATTTGACTTGATCTCAAAAGGAATGATTGCATCTGTAAAGGGAAAAATGAGAAACTCCTCAAAGCATCCCAGCCCCAGAAGAGGCATCAATGGTCCCATGCCTTTCTTTGTACACAGAGGAGAAACAGGCTCGTATGTCCATCAAGCTCACTGCTGGTCAAAGTTCAGCAGAAAAGCAAATGGAGGAAAGCTGAGGTATTGAGATAAAAAAGATGACAAAGTGGTGCTGCATCCACTAGAGCCATGAGCCACCCAGGACAGGCTCCCCTGGGTTGGGGGTGGGTGGATACCTACTGTGTGCCAAAGACAACCTTACTGGAAAGTATGGCCAAGGTGACATCCCCCCTGCCTCCCTGCCCCCTGCTCCAGCTCTACCAACCCCGGAAGAATCAGAAAACCTGCAGTGCTGAGTCTCTTAGGAAGGAGGACAGCTTCCAAGTCCACTGGGGGAGCCCTTGGAGAGGGCTGGGAAATCTAAGGGTCCTTTTCCCAGCAGTCCCCTCCACCAACCCAATTCCCCAAAGAAGTGCTGTGTGAGCAGACACTCAGGAAACATAGAGGAACCCTGAGCTCTCCCACACCTTCTGCTCATGATTCCAATCTCTAGCCTTAAGGATAAAAGAACACAGGTTTGTGCTGGTCAGTTCAAGACAAGCTAAATCATTCAAGGAAAAATCTCTATTTAAAAGCATCAGTTTTCTGTTCCTGTTTAAGACTCATGTGAGAAGCCCATAGCCCAGGCTGCCAGCAGTGCCACCACCAGCTAGTCATGCTCCCAAACACCTGAAATCCAATCTTCAGATTTGCCCAATTCCATTTAGAAAATGATTGTTAAACCCCCAACCCTCCTATCTAACCTTCTAGGAGCCACCCAGAGGAACTCCAAGACTGAAGTGCTCAGACAAAACTCTCAGAAGACAAAAAAACATATCCTGCTTGGTATGGGGAGGAGAGATGAGGCTTTCTGGAAAAACCCAGCAGTTGCTGGATTGTTTTTGTTGTGTCCTGTTTTTCCTGTATATAATGACCCAGGCCAAGTTGTACTGACTTCCTTGCAAAGCAAAATATTGAGGGGATCAATAATAACATGCACAATATATCCAGAGCCAGCCTTCTGACCATTAACCCCACAGAAGACAGGCAGGAGGGGCAGAATCTAGTTCTGAGACCAATTCTGTGGTCTGGTCATGCCAGGTTGCCATGAGACTCCAAGTGTCTTCTTGGCCTCTTCAGTTTCCAATCTACTTCCCAAGACCTAGATGGGAGATGTGGTCAGCCCTGGCCCTGGCCCTGGCCCTGGCCCTGCCCCTCCTCCTCCCAGGTCAGCCAGGAAGGCCTCCATTCTGTGACTGGAAGCTTGCCTCTTCTATGGGGTGAAAGCTAAGACTTTCTAGTGGAAGGCCCCTCTGGCAGTCCTGGTCACATCAGCACCTACCTTCCCTCCTCCATTCTTGCATGGGGTGGGATGGGGAGGGGAGGTGTTAATGACTAAAAACATAAGGCCCTCACAAACAAAGGCTTTTCAGAACAAAGGAACAGACAGGATGATGAGAATATTAACAACTGCCACTGGAAAACATCTCCCAAAGTCAATCACAGATCACCCAAGCCCCTTCCCTGCCACAATGCCTGGCCCAGGTCAACTTGAGTTCACTCCTCTCTGGGGGTGGGAGGCATCAGAGTCCCATTCCCCACAGACTCTTTGGCTTATCTGTGCTTACCAAAGCAGGTGCTCCAGCTCTTCCCACTCTGAAGCTCCCCATTATCTGCTTCTCTCTCTTGTGCCCTGGCTCTCAAGCTCTCCACACTTCCTTCCCTATTCCTGACAAGCACACGCTGACTTCTTCCCACTGTAAGTAACTTCCCTTGAGCCCAATGATCTCTACTACAAAGTCTCTTTACAGTGCTCTCTCTCCTCACTGTCAGACTCTCAAGAGAAAGTTCAAACATTTATTAGATGTTTACTGGACACTAGCCAAATGAGGGGAGAAAACCTCTCCTCTAAGCTCTCTGGGCAGTCTAGTAGGTTTGAAGGCAGTCTGGCTGGCCAGGGTGATTGCTCAGTGGAGGTTCCAGGACGAAGCTGGGGGGGTGGAGGTGGGGAGCAGGCATGGAAGAGACTGACAGGGGGCTCTAGGCTGGGCCAGGCTGTCTACATACCATTCAGGATCTCTAATTCTTCATATTCCCCTCCTCAATGCTTGGAGCTGTCCAAGTGATGGTCACCATGAATCTCCCAGTGGCTGCATGCATTCTGTGTCTCTGCGAAACCCAATATAGCCAACCTCCCCATCTTCAGTCTTTCCTTCTCCCTCTCTCCAGGAGACTTTAGTGGATCATCACACCTATCCTACTTCCTTGTCTGGGGTGCATCTAAAGGCTCCATCCTGGGTCTGATTCACTAGCTATCTTCCCCTCCACCCCATACTCTCTCTGAGCTATTCAACTCAGATGCATCAATCACACCTACAGATCTTTGTAATAGGTCTCTAATGACTTTTCAAACTCTGTTCAAGGGCCACCTCCTCCAAGAAGCCCTTCCATTCCCCTCTAGCACCCTCAAATTCCAAATTACATGCCTGAATAGCTGGCATTTTCCCTGAATGGATGATAAAATACTTGATAACAAGGTCCTCTTTATTTTGGGTGAGAAGGAAAAAGAAAAAGGAAACCAAGAAGGAAAACAGATGCAAAGGTCTCCCACCTGAACTTGCTAAGGATTCTAACCAGACTGTGGACAGGTACCGTGTGGGAGTGGATGCACCCTTATGAGCACGAATGACAAAATCACTTCCTGACTTAAAAACCTAGAAGAGTCTTCCTCAACCCAGACGGAACCAGAGCAGTTACGAATCTCTTTGCTTCTCTTTCCTCAATCATGTGAATCATCTCCATTTCCTTCTGCTCATGCCCACACCCATATCTGACGGGCATTCCTATCTGCAGACTTTCCCTGACTCTTTCCCAGGACCTGCAATGTTCAACTTCTTAGTTCCTGGATTCCTTCCAGCTCCCATTCCAATCCCACCTCCACCTGGAGAAAGTCCTTCCCTGTCCCCTCCCTCCTCCAGGGAAAGCACCTCTCCCTCAAAGACTGTCATCCATCCACCAGCTCAATGAGGGGCCCTGTTTGATCCATGAGCCTCTAGAGGGTAAGGCTGGCTTTTACTTATCACTTTGTCTCCACTGCTCAACACTTTATCTGGCACAGAAAATGTTTAATAAATGAGGGTGACTGACTGATTAGTCTTCCTTCATTATGGAACTAGAACTGGTCACCTTAGCCCCCAACCCCCCTTCTTTTCACCACCATTTCTGTGGAGACAATTGCCTCCTCACTTCCTTCATCCATCTGTCCCTTGCTTTCCACTCACACAGCCATCCCCTACACTGAGCCCACCCCCCAGTTCAAGTATTGCAGCAGGTCTTCCTGCCTAAAGTGAAGGGGCTGCATCACACCCCTACTGCTCAGTAAACTTCTGGGATAGAAGGCTGAACTACTCAACTGCTCTCTTGGCTTTAAAAGGTTTCACAAGCCCTGAATCCAGGCTCTCAGGTGACAGTCTGTCCCCATCTCTGTAGCTTAGCACAGGTGGTTCCTCATGATTGGAGTGACTTCCACATCCCTGAATCCCCAGTTTCCTCTAAGGTGCAGTTCATCCTCCCCTACACATGTCCTCTCCTGACTCATCCATTCTCCTGGTTGTCAGAGCTACTCAAAGCAGCATCCTATATGGATAGATTATCAATTGGTCCCACCTCCTTGAGACATGACTGACCTAAACAGCTTCTTTTCCAGTCTCTGCTCCCTTCTGTGTCATCTCTCCATCTTCTCTAAGTTCCCCCTACAAGGGAAGCCTGGGGAGATCACATGGAGGGATTGCAAGGTTGTCCACATACTTTTGTTTGCCTATTTTCCATTCTTCTTCTTGTAGTTCAGTTTGCAACCCTAAATGCCCTTGGGAATGACTTTGTTTAGCAGGATATTTTCCCAAATTTTCTGTAGTCTGGTTTTACCATCTCTTGTTTCTGTCTCCATAGGATGAGATTTCTCTTAATTTGACAAATGACAAGTTTATTTTCTAAACCAGAGTTGTTTTTGGTGGGTAAGTCAAATGTTAACACTTTCTTAAGTTCTTTAGTCAGTGTTGGGATCTGCAACCAATTTCCTAATTCTGATTTTCAGTGTTTAATTTCTTAATTGTTCTTTTTTTTCCTCCACCACTCTATTATTATAAGTTTTTGTTGTAGCTCATCTGATAGTTTGCAGACTAACTGCATCAGAGAGGACTCCTGCTCATTCTGCCTTGGGCTAGAGACGCACAGACAGGCTTCTGGACAGTGCACCGGTTTTTGGTCTTCTTCCTGAATCTTCCATCTTGCTCCTTCCCAACCCATTTCAGTTGCCAAGCATCAGAGGGTGGTTGTTGTACTTGGGCAATATATGCCCTTTATTTCATCCTCAGTTTGGACCTCAAGAAGGATCAAAATGACATCACTATGTTAAAGATTGAAGTCAGTGTGTCTGGGCTATGGCTGTTCAGCTCAATGAGCTCAGAAAATTCTAAAAAGGCTGGGCTCAAATAGGTCACCTGACCACTTGGGAAGGAGATGATCCTAGATTTTGACATCTCACAATTCTGCCTTGCTCCCAGAGCACAGCTCCCTCTGATGAAGGCACACCAAACTGGGCAGTCCTGGGTCAGAGTCTCCAATGCTGCACAATCAACTTCAAAGTTCTTCAGAGAGATCTTGAGAGTGTCCTTATATTGCATTGTTTTTTCTGACCCTGCTGTGAGTGCTTGTCCCATAAAAGTCTTTTTAGGCAGTATTATCTTCGGTATTCTAACAACATGGCCAGCCCATCATAGTTGCACTCACTCTAGTAACATTTGAAAGTTTGGCTGTTTAGCTTGAGAAAGGACCTCAGTGCCTGGCATCTTCTCCTGCCAGGAGATCTTCAGAATCTTCCTAAAACAATTTAAATGGAAGCAATTCAGTTTCCTGACTTGGCACTGGTAGACCATCCAGGTTTCACAGGTATACAGCAAGGAGGTCAGTACAACAGCTCTGTAGACCCTTATGTCTGGTGGACAGTCTACTCTTCTCTCCTACACTTTCTTTCAGAGCCTCCCAGACACTGAGCCAGCTCTACAATGAGAGTGTCAACCTCATTGCCAGTGTGAACCTTCTAAGGACACTATCAAGGTAAGTGAGCTTGTACACAGTGCTCACAACTTCTTTGAACCATAATCATTTGAACCATAATCAATAGTTCTACATATGGGTGGTGTGATGCTAGCTGATGGAGTCCCTGGGTTTTCTTGGTGTTCACTGTTAGGTCAAAATGAGCCCAAGCAGTAGAGAATCGATCCCTACTTTTCTACATCTCAACTCCAGAGGCTGCACTGAGGGCATAATCATCTGCAAACGGATCATACACCAACCCTCCCTCCATTTCAGTCTTGGCTTCTCAGAAGGCAATGAGCACCAGGCCTGGAGGTAAGAAGGTTCACCTTCCTGAGTTCAAGCCTGGCCTCTGACACTGTCTATGTGACGCTGGGCACAACACTTAACCCTATTGGCAATGGCAATTGGTAAAATGAGCATCTTGGCAAGAAAACCCTACACAGGGATCACAGAATCAGACAGGACTGAAAAAGGACTTAACAACAAAGCTCCCAATTTTCCCATGACCCTTTTACAATCACTAGTATGGCACCACATGAGATCCAATATGCCATGAGAGAGTCTTTATGGTAGCTTTGGGCATATGGAAAGACCCATTTCCCAGACACCAACTCTGCTTCCGGAAGGAATCCCAAGGGATTTGTCCTTCCTGTTCCTCTCTTCATTCATTGGTAGCTAGTTGGCCCAGGATTTAGAGCATGGGCCTTGGAGTCAGGAGGATGGGAGTTCAAATACCACCTCCAGCACTTGACAATTACTGGCTGTGTGACCCTGTGCAAGTAACTTAATCCTGATTGCCCCACATCCAGGGCCATCTCTAGTCACCCTGAATCATATCTAGCCACTGGATCCAGAAGATTCTGGAGGAGAAAGTAAGGCTGGTGACTTATCATAGCATCTTCACTCAAATCTAGTTCATATGCTTGTCATAGCATCTCCTCCCTGATGTCATGGTCTTCTTTAAGAAGGAAGGACAAAACATCATTATCCTCCTCCTCCTCCTCCTCCTCTCTTCATTCCTAGTTTATTAGGAATTTTTTTTCTTCAGATAGTTTTTATATCTCCTATTTCAATTGGCCAATTTTATTTTTAAAGGAGTTGGCTTTTTTTTTGTTTTTGCTTTTTGTGGGGCAGTGGGATTAAGTGACTTGCCCAAGGTCAAAGTGCTAGTAAGTATCAAGTGACTAAGGTCAAATTTGAACTCAGGTCCTCCTGATTTCAGGACCCATGCTCTATTCACTGAGCCTACTAGCTGCCCTCAGGAGTTGTTTTCTTCAGTCAATTTTTGTGTTTCCTTTTCTAAACTGTTGAATTTCTCTTGTACTTCTTTTCTCAATTTTTCTATTTGATTTTTTTAAGTTCTTCCAAGAGGTCTTTTTGGCCTGGAAGACCCAATCACATTCTTCTCTGGGGCTTCACATGTAGTCCTTTTTCATCATGTTCTGAAATGGTGCTGTGATCTTCCTTATCGCCAAAGTAGTTCTCTATGGGCAGGACATTTCTCTGACTTTTTTTTAACTTAGTTTGAACTCTGCTCCTGGGCCACAGGGGCACTGTTCCAAACTTCTTGTGTTGAAGGAGAGGCCTGTTCCCAGACTTTCCATGGCCTCCAATGCTAGCAGCTTGTTTTGCTAAGGCCTGATCGCACCGGCCGCACAGGAAGTCTAGGACTCTCAATCTGCTGTCTGTGCTGGTGTTGGCGCCCTTATCCCTGGTCTGCTGAGTCAGGACCAGGGAACCTTGAATGCAGAACTTTGCTGAGGCTGAGGGACTCTTCTGTCCCCTATCTGCACTAGTCCCTGCTCCCTCTCCACCCAAGTGAGACAGACCTTTCCTGACATCCTTGCAAGTTAAATTAAGTTGGAAAAATGCTCCAATCTGTCTTTTTATGAGTTCTATTGTTCCAGAATCCATTTAGAGACTTGATTAATGTTGTTTTTGAGAGAAGCCCAGGAGAGCTTCGGGAAGTTCCTAGCTTTTCTCAGACACCTTTGGCTCTGCGCCCCCCCCCTTTCATTTCTATTAACAAAGTTAAGAGTGATAGGATTCAACTCCTCCAGGAGCATGTCCATGAAGTCACATGACAAAAACCTCACATAAACAAGACCAAGAGTCAAATTAAAGTTTGCTGAAGTCTAAAAACAGTATGATGTTAGCTCCCATCTCCCTTTCCCCACCACTCTGCTTCTGTCATCAAAAGGAATTGCACAGGAATGGTGTCAAGATCCATTTCATGAATGAGAGCGGCAATGAACATTTCTTTACAAAGTGACCCCCCCCCCCAGAATAGGTGGCCTTTGTAAAGCTGACTCAGTCTATTTCCCTGGGCCAAAACTTGCAAGAGTTTATACTCTACTGGCACAGCCTCCAAGAGCCCAGGGTCATCTCCTCTTCACAATGAGTAATTAAAGTAGGCCATCAAAGTTGGGGGGGGGGGCACATGCTAATATCAATCCCCCCCCCCAATATCAATTTCCAAAGACAGTGCCTGAGAAAACATCAACAATTACTTAGCTAGACAAAGTCTTCATGAGGATCATCTCCATGTGAACTGAGAGCATTGTCAATGGGTGCTTTAGCAGAAAAGAAGTTTGTTACCATACAATACCACACAATGAACCACAGCCTCATCACCTCACAGTCAAAAATCAGAGAAGACAAGCTCTCATTGATCCCAAAAACATTCAACTTGGCAGAACAAAATGCCATCTTATGGCTCTTCACCAAGGTGTCTCTGACACACATACCAAGTGACCCTATGATAAACAGATGCCACGTTCAGCTGGGAAGCAGAGGGGCTCACCAACACAACAGAGGCATCAGAGGGATTCCCTATGGATTGAGAGATCCTGCAGAGGCTCTTGTTTGGGGTCAACATTGCTGACTCATACTAAGTCCCAAATGCTTCAGTGGATGAGAACTAAAACAAATGAAAGGAGTTTGACCTGTCCAGATGTAGATTGCCCAGATTTCCCATGCATCTAAGAGTGTTGGGATGGGGTTGACAGAATGGAGGAAAAGACTGAGCTGGGAATCAAAACAGCTCCTGCCTCCTCAGAGCTGATAGTCATTTGTTAGTAGGTGGTGAACTCTTACACAACCATCTTGCAGTCAGTAGTCACACTAGAGGACCTCAAAGAAAGCACTGGAGAGGATTAGGGAACATCTGAGCAGGCTGAACACCATGGCAAGGGCCAGGGTGAAGCTGGGCAGACCTTTCCTGGTTGAACTCTGGGGAGGCCAAAAGGGTTGGCATTGCAGCAAACACCCCCATCAGCTAGAGACCAGATCCCTCTGAAGGGATTTATCCTTGCCCTGGAAAGCAAGGATGGTAAACCATTTGGGCTCATCACTCAGTAGGAGCTTAAGCAATGCTACAGTCTCAATCTTTGAGATTCATTTCAATTGTGCCTTCTTCAATGAATACTTCATAGAATTCATGGCATTAGTCCCTCCCATGTACCTAATGTTGCCACCACAAGGTGAGCCTGCCTCTGTCCTTGGTCTCCTTGTCAAGTGAATTTGTACTAAGCTAAGAGTTCAACTGAAGTAGGAAATCATGAATAACACTGCTGCAAAAACAGGGTACACCCATGGATGGAAGAACCTGGTTTACTGAAAGCTTAGGGAGAGACAATTCCAATACCCAGGGGTATTTTAGAGATCTCTTGAGAGAAATAGCCCATTCTATGCCACCACCACTTATTGCTAGCTCTGCAGTCTGGGGACAATGGGAAGAAGACTAATTCTATTTCCTTCCAAACACTGTCTTACACTGAACCTTTCCACCTCTGTTTTGGAAATGTAGACTCCAGAATTTCCCATGTGGGCTGACCTGGACAGGGGCCAGAGTCTCATTCCTGGGATTAGTCCTGGCTTTCTTGGCTGCCTTCCTCAACTCTACAGGCCACACTTTTCTCTCCTTACTTCAACAAGCTATAGCAAGTGCTATCCTGTCAATCACACACTGTAGCAGAGACACTCAAATGAAGCTGGACTCTTGGTCTAGACATTCCTTCTAAAAACACAAAGCATAATCCATCCACATACTGCACCCTCCCATATACAAGTTCCCAACAGCTTGGGAGAAGCTTTCTAACAGATACTGAATGCCCTTTGCCACATTACTCAAGATGCTCTCACTTCCTGGGTTCTGTGTTATGTATCTCATCCATAATGCCAATAGAACAGTGGCAGAAAAAAGAGCAATCTGTTTCTGGGAGAAGATTTGCCCAAAGGCAATCCAGGTCCACTCTGGACACAATATGACCATTTGCATTGGCTGTCCCATGAGTGACTGAATCTACTCAAGCTGTTGAGAGGTGATGGATGGAGGCTCAATCATGTCTGAGGAATCACTTACCCCAAAGGAGCATCTGGAGGACCTAGCTGCCCACAGAGAGAATCCATATACTTCCTTATTTATCATGTTGTTACCTATACAGACTCCTTCAATTCTCCAGTATGACTGAATCTCACAACCTTTAGGAGGCACATATCTGCTTATGTTTCCTCTGCAGCTCCCTTCCCTCTCCAAAATGGGTGACTAGGATCCCATTGGCTAATTAGTAGACATTCAATAAAGCAGGTCAAACTATGCCCTCAGTCTAGAAATAGCACTTGGCTCAATACCCTGTAAGGGACCCTGGGACAACTCACAAGCCCTGGGACAAATTCCTTTCCTGGCTGTTACCATCTCCCCTATTATAATGAGAGCTCCCTTTGAAGACAGGCACTGCTGCTATCTCTCAAAATGATATCCCCATGGCTTAGAAGTGCCTGGCACAACTCTGTGCTTTTCCTTCCTTCATTTACTCACCAAAATGGTCCCAACACTAGTCATTTATCTGAATCTTTACCTGGGGTTGCAAGTCAACTCAGATAAGAAAGAGCCAAAGACTTCATCTGACTTCCTCTCCAATCCTCCCATTTTTACCTTGTCAAATCACAACCTGGGTACTTCTCATCATTCACTGCCTTCACTCCTAATTATGAGTTGCTTGAACAAAGGTCAAAGTCAAATTCTGTTCACTACAAATCTGTGTGTCCTCATCTCTATTGCTGCAGCAAGACAACATTTTTTCACCTTCTTGATTCACTATCCCAATCACTATAGCACACTTCCCAAACTTTTCCATCCCTCTTTGAGCTTTCCTTGGCTTGTCTCCAGGCATGCTCTCAGTTAAAGACCTTGTATCATTCATTACTAACAAGTAAGCCATTGGTAGAGAGCTCCCTCTTCTCCCCTCTTCCACTTCACCCTTTTCCTTGCCAAAATAAAGTCATTTCTGTTCATACACAAAAGATTTCACTTCATCCCATCCTCTCCTCTCCAGACTTTCTCTCTCATTAGTCCTCAATATCTCCCTGTCTACTGGTTGCTCCCCTCCTACCTAACAGCCACTATTGTCTTGTATCTCTCTTCCTTTCACAGCTAAACTAAGAATACTGTCTCTACAATCAATGCTTCTACTTCCCGTCTTTACTGCAATCTGACTTCTGACCTCAACATTCAACATGAACCATTAAATGGCCTTTTCTTCACCTTCATCCTTTTTGATCTATCTGCAACTGTTGATGCTTCTCTTTCATGCATTTGTTCTTGGCTCTCTTCATTCTCCCAGCCCTCCCTTCCACTCCTGTTTTCTTGGATGAATCATCCTCTAGCTCACAAACTGCCAGTGTTTCCCAATGATCTAGCCTGGTACCTCTTCTTCCCTAGATGACCTCTTCAGTCCCCATTCCATGATCTTTGGGCTGATGATTCCCAAATCTACAAAACCCATAATGCGTTTCTTCATTGCCTTTTGGGGGACTCAACTTTTCCTTTCTTTGGACACTGTAGCTCATGGATATACATCAACCATGGAAGAAGACCTTTGCTATAAGAGGTAAGTGCTCTAACTATAAGGAGAGACAGTTGATTCAGAAGTGACCTTCCCACTGGAAATCAGATTTTGGGGGTTCATTAAAATATGGCTGATGTACTTTTTTTTTAGGTTTTTGCAAGGCAAATGGGGTTAAGTGGCTTACCCAAGACCACACAGCTAGGTAATTATTAAGTGTCTGAGACTGGATTTGAACCCAGGTACTCCTGACTCCAAGGCCGGTGCTTTATCCACCTAGCCGCCCCACTGATTTACTTTTATCAGGTGCTTGACAAACTGTTGCCTCTTTGCTTCTCTCCTCCAAGTATTAATGAAATAGCAGTGTGAGGCAGCCATACTGACTCACTTTAGAATTCTTGATTCTTACTCCTAATCCACAGTACATCTTTCACTAAGCTTCACTAACTCAAATTGAAGACTGAATCAAATCATTTATGAAATTTCTCAACCACTGTGAGTGCAGCCATAAATATCATGATATAAGCTATAATCAGTTTTTAACTGAACAGATACCTTTATTCAGTCCAAGACTTTTTATATAAATTTTATTGATAACTTGTTTTGAAATTGCCAGAGTCCCAATATAACCATTCCCCAAATAAATGTAGATTTTCATGTCTATTGATCTCAGCGTTACTGAATTATGATTCTTTCTGTTTAGTCTTTTCATTCATCTACATTTCATTTTTTTTAAACCAGCATCAAATGGTTTCAATTAATTACTGACTGACCATATAATCTGAGATACAGAAGTCTACAGCTTGTTGTTACAACGTGCATGCAGGGTAACTGGAATAAGCCAACAGAACTGGAGGAAGGCACTGGGTTCTTAGTGGAGTGAAGAAAGGATTTCTGTCAAAGGTTCATTTTGACTGGGACTGGGAAGCCAGGGAAACCCTCCAGAAGGCAATATGGGGACAAGCTGTGTAAACTACTATACCCGTATAGTAATGTAGGTGACACTGCTATTTTTACACTATCTTGATATAGTTCAGCCACAGATACTAACTATCTCTTTATATGAGTCAGTCTTTGTTGCTTACAACAAAATCTTAAGCATTTCCTAGTTTTCTCCTTGATTCTGCTAGAGTAAAATAGTTATAGTGCTAATTTTCAGGGTCGCTGCGTACGCTTACTACCTTACAGAAGCAACTGTCTCACTTAGCTTCTTTGATGATCCTCTAGGATTTTCTAAAGTAGTCATCATATCATAAATAAAACCCAATAGTTGTTATTGAATTTGAAGCCCTTAAACTGTCTCATTGTTGGCACCAACATTCTTAGAACTGTGGGGTATAAGGGCAGAGGAAGAGTCCTCATATCTCTTCTCCTGGTCTGACTGGGAAAGTTTCTACAACCCTTGGTGTCTACTGCAGCAACACTTGGGTTCTTAGACACTATGAGATTGGTTTATATGAGGTTGATTCGAAGTATTAGTTCATGAAATTCTGGTCTGCATTCTCCTCCCAAAAAC
Organism: Macrotis lagotis; assembly: GCF_037893015.1. Taxonomy (NCBI): domain Eukaryota; kingdom Metazoa; phylum Chordata; class Mammalia; order Peramelemorphia; family Peramelidae; genus Macrotis; species Macrotis lagotis. The sequence continues at coordinate 903,537 of NC_133664.1, forward strand.
TGCGTAGGGGATCTATCAAACCTGTTCATAGACTTAACAAAACAACAACAACCAAAACTCTGTATGTTCCTTTTCTGCTCAATTCCCCTGACTGTAGAGGCAGTGATTTCTTTGAGTCATGAACCTCTCTAAGCTGATCTGGGGATGGAGAGTCAGCACAATCACACTCGCCCCCCCAGATCATCCTAAGGCCTCCCCATTTAGGAGACCTTGTTGTATTTGGAATATTCACTTGGCAGTGGGAAGCATCTTAGGAAAGTACTCATCTCCTGTCTCACAGTTATATTAATCATCAACAGACCAATGAACCAAGTCATTTAGGTGACTGAAGCTATCCTCCAGGGACTGTGTACTTTTAACATTTAGAAGGGAGAGTTTAAAGAGATACTTCAAGGCCACCTTCAGCGAGGAGTCAAATGCTCCTTTTGCCTTTATTCTTTGTGATCAGCAAACAAATAAAGCAGCATCTTCCAATTTTAAGACAATTCCATGACTGTGAAGACATCTGCTGAAGAAAACTGCATAAATGCAGGAGAGAAACCATATGTAAAAAATATTTATAGCAGAACTTTTAGCATTGCATCGACCTGGAAACCAATTAAGTGCCCATCACTTGGAAAATGGCTGAAAAAATTATGGTTTATGAGTGTAATGGAATACTATTGTGCAATAAGAAATAATGAAAATGACAGCTTCAAAGAAGCGTGGGTAAACCAGCAGAATCATTTATACAGCAACTACCACATAGGAAAGCAAAACAACACTGCCAGATTTCAGATTAGAATTTTAATCACTGTGATACCCAGAGGTGACTTCAGAAGACTGAGGATGAATCCTGTTTACTACTTTGCAGACAGAAAGCATACTTTTTCCCCAGACATGATGATGGTTGCTCTGTTCTACTGAATATATGTGTTCACCTAAAAGAGAGCATTGTTGGTGGCATGGAAAGGAAGAAGTTATGGAGGAAGGGGAGCTAAGAAAAAAGTCTACACACAAGAGAAGGTTCAAATTAATTGGATTAAAACCCCAAATAGTCCCTGTGCTCTCAGCTCCCTGCCTCTTTCCTAGCCCTCGTGTCTCTGCCTGGTAGCCTCCACAGGGGCTGTTCCTTAGACCAGCACCCAGACCAACTTGTCTGCCTTCATATCTGCCAAGCATCTGGAGGAGAAGCTGGAGGGTCTGGCCAGGAACTTGCTAGCCATCACTTTGCTGATGTGCTTTGGTCATGTGAAGATCATTTTCTTTGGTAAGAAAAAAGACAAAAGTTAACAGAAAGAAGAAAGGTGGATATGGTAAAGTTCTCTCTGCTCTGATGTCAGATTCTGGGTAAGGTTTTGCCTCTAGGATCATGTCCCTCTTTCTGTATTCATTCTCAGTTAGCTCCTCTTGGCTCCTTGTCTCTATGCTTCTTAAAATCTAAGCCAGTACTGATGCCTTGTTGCTGGAGGTGTGTAGACTGGTCCAGTTTTGATCCAATAATACTACTACTACTAGGTGTGTGTCCAAAAAAAAGGAAAAGGACAAAATGTACAAAAATACTTGTGGCAGATCTTTGTGTAGTCTATGGATGGAATAGAATTCTACTGGGTTGGAAGAAATGATGAATGGGCAGATTTCAGAAAAGTCTGGAAGAACTGACCTGAACTGATGCTGAATGCAGTGAGCACAACCAGGAGAGCACCGTACATAGGAACGACAACAATGGAACAATGCTCAGCTCTTGTCAGCACTACAGTGAGTCAGGACAAATGACTCATGATGGAAAATACCATCCCCCTCCAGAGAGAACTGAAGGCATCTGAATGCAGAGCAAAACTTACTATGTTCACTTTCTTTTTTTCGTGGTTCTTTTCTTTTGGCTTGCTTCTTCTTCCACAACATGACTAATATGGAAATATTTGAAATGATTGTACATACACAACTTATTTTTTTTTTTAGGTTTTTGCAAGGCAAATGGGGTTAAGTGGCTTGCCCAAGGCCACACAGCTAGGTCATTATTAAGTGTCTGAGACCAGATTTGAACCCAGGTACTCCTGACTCCAAGACCGGTGCTTTATCCACTATGCCACCTCGCCACCCCCATACACAACTTATACCAAATTTCTTACTAACCTGGGACGAAGATAACTTGGAACTCAAAAGTTTTTAAAAAATGAACGCTCCCGGGGCAGCTAGGTGGTGCAGAGGATAGAGCACCAGCCTCGGAGTTCGCAGGACCTAAGTTGTGTGACCTTGGACAAATCACTTAACTTCCCCCATTGCTTTGCAAAATTTAAGAAAACTGATTGCTACAAATTGTCTTTACATGTAATTAGGAAAAAAATGGCACAGCTTAAAATAAAATGATGAACTAAAAAAAAAAAACTTAGCTGACTGAGGAATTCTGAGTAGAGGGGACATGCTTAGGATGATAATTCTAGACCTGGAGGGAACTCAGGGAACATGTAGTCCAGCTCGGCCCTCATTTGATAGATGAAGAGCCAAGAGTCAGAAGTGAAGTGACTTGTCCAGAGTCATACAGGTCAGAGGGCAGAGACAGAACTGGAACTCATATCCCCTGACTCCCAGTCTAGTCCTCCTCCCCCTTGTGTGGTAGTACTTCCCAGACGTTCTCCCCTCCCCTTTCATTCGAATCAGGTTTTGGCAGTGCTGCTTTCCCTTCAGAGACACTGTGGCCAAGGGGTCCTGCCTCTCCTTCCTGGGGAAAATTAACATTTGTTTTCACTCTGTCCACTTTCCTGCTCAGGGGACAAGTTCACAGTACAAACTTTTAGCTCTTCTGGGCCCCATTGCTCAACAAACAGAATCTGCTCCCCTTCATGACCACAGTGCAACAATCCACGTCACCAATGAGTTGCAGCATCAGGTTGGACACACCTACTCTAAAGTCTTCCTTCCCTTCAGCCAGAATCACTTTCCCACCCACTGAAAGATGAAAATCTAGAATGTGTCTGCTACCACACTGCCCTCATCCAAGACCCACCAGGTAGCCAGAGAGTTGGCTTCCATCACCTTCTCCTTCTCCCAGAACAATTCTTCACCCAAATCTTCCCCAATTCTCTCTCCACCCCTCCACCTTCAAGAGGAGAATAGCTTCATAATCCTTAAAGCTACTTGCCACCCATTAGACACCTGGCCTACCCTAAGCTTCAGGTAACACCATGAGGGCAAATTTACTTCCAAAGAACCATAACCAAGTCATCAGGTCAGAGTTTCTCTGGGATGATATATTCAAGTTTTCCCAAGGGGATAGCCTTTGGGATCTCAGACCCTCAGGATCTTGTGGATACTGTTAGTACACAGGTATGCGGACCACAATGTGCATCCTAGTCCTCCTTACAAAGCTCGTTGGTAGATTCTGTACTCAAGGTCTCTAGCAATTAACAGCAAAGCCCAAAGCAGTTGACTTTCCCAAGGAAAAAAAGCAAAAAGCAAAAATACAAAAGGAAAGGTTCAGATAAACCAAGTCCCCAGGCCTGTGCAGTCATGCTCCTGACAGTATGAAGGGAGTTCTGTCCTGGAGAGAAGGGATAAGGGGGAAATTCTGGCCTGCTAGTACAATTGGCTGCCAGGCCAGGGACTCCAGTCAGAACTCCTCTTATGTTGCATTAATTATCTGCAACACAGAAATAAAAGTCTAAACTCAGGCTGCAATGAGAAAACGATGTCCCTCCTTGCTCCCAACAGATGAAAATATGGACCAGAGATTTCTTAGCTTTCATGACTGACTAAGTGTTTAAATATACCAGTGAGAAAAGGAATGCTGAGTCAATGCATTTCTTTCATACTGACCTTTAAAAATATTGTTTTCAGGTTGGATGGATCCGCCCTCTTAGTTAAAGTCACCTATAAACATAAAGATATTTATGTTATAATCAATCAAAAGCAGAAAGGCAGAAAGAAGCAAAATATAAGTTAAAAACCAAGGGATCCCATTCTCATAGGGTAGAACCTAACCCCTCATTGTACAGCAGATCGTTCAGGGCTAAGAAGAGAATGAAGTTTCCAGCATGGTCGCAGTATGTGAAAACCTAAACCAGGCACTCTCATACTTTTTGAGCCGCCCCCCCCCAACCCTTAAAATTATCTGAGAACTTTCATGAGCTTTTGTGAGTATGAGTTAGATATACCACGTATTCAAAATTAAAACAACTTATTATTATGGAAAGTTTTGACCTGGTCCATCCTGAAAGTTTTGGGGGAACCTTGGGGTCCCTAGCTCCACTCTGGGAGTGAGTCTCAGTCTGGATTCAACCCAATTTCCTGGAGAGCACAGCATATAAGTGGGAGGTGCAAGGCTGCTGAAGAATTTGTCTTTTTGCTGAGGTCAATAGCCTTCAGGCTAAGACGATAGTCTCCTGAAGGCAGTTTGCCTCCAAAACCTTCAAGGTCTATGGTCCCCCGATACTAAAGACTCTTAGCTGGGCAAGCCAGGATTCCAGGCCCCTCCAGGACTTTGGTTTTAGAGTCCCCTCAATTGACAGTTAAGGGAGTTGTGGAACTTGTGATTTCAGACCCAATGCATGGTCTCCTGGAGCAGGTCAGACTACTTGAGTCCCTAGCTTTACACAGACATGGAGGCTCAAGCTACTCAGATCAGAAAACATTCTCCCACAAATAAGAACCAAAGTCCAGGGCTAGCTGTCACTGTATTCACATGAAAAACTGATGAGGGGAGCAGGACCAGTCTTCCTATTATCACCTCCATTTGTCAGGGGAGGAACCTTGAAGCTCAGAGATGAGGCCAACAACCTGATATCACAGTCAGAGGGGGCACATGTCAGACTCTGCCATGTCCTGAAAGAATTAGGAGGGGTTTGTGGCTTTGGACATTGTGCAGGACACCTAGCCCAGATCCAGAGGGAAGGACACTAAGAAGAGAGCTGGGTCCAGAACCCCAGGAAAGAATGTTTGCTCTCCTCCCTCCCCTGGCAGTTCCCAAGGCTACAGCTACCAATGATCTGATAAAGAGACCAGGAATCCATGAAGCACCTTTCATTTTACAAAGTGCTTTCCCATTCTTGTCACATCAGTTCCTCACAACGACCCTGGGAAGTGGGGAACAACTCCATCACACTACACAGCAGCTTCTTAATCCTGACTCTGAGTCACCCCTGAGCCACCATCTAGTTTCAGGGTGAAATAATTATCAAATCATATTTAACCCAAAATTTAGGTGGTTCAAGTAGCAGATATGACAGATCTGGAATGGCAAGCAAATAAGCTAATCTGAACTTTTTTTTTGATGGGGAAGGGGTAGGGGAGGAGTCCCAGTAAGAAAATTCTTTCTCCCAAAGAAAATCACTAACTACTCTGAAATTTGAGGTCTTAGGAAGCTGCAAGGGTATTTGTCCAGCCACAGCCTGGATAATCAGAGGTAGGACTTGACTACACTAGATGTTCCTAACTCTGAAGCAGGATCTCTAAATCTAATTCATTTTCAATTCAACAGTTCTTTTTTTTAAAAAATGGCCTGGAAAGGGTTGAGGATGGGAAGACCAAGCCAATCTCCAAGGAAACACATTGCTCCACTCACCCCAGTCCCCCGAGAAAAGTCTGCACCAAGTCAGCAAAAGCAAAACACTAAGGGAAGGCAGCAGAGCATCAGGAGGGTGGCCTTTAGTAATAAAAAACTGGTTTATGGGCTATTTCAAAGACTGACCCCCAGGGTCTTTCTGGAGATACATCACTAGTACCTATTCCTGGATTTCCTACCAACTCAACCTCCAATTGCTGACTTGGGTTCCACTTGTGCCTCTGGCTTGTCTTTGGGGCCTCTGACTTTTATCTTCTGCCAAGCTTTAGTGGTTATCTTTTTGATTTGGGCTCTGGAACCATGACCCCTCTAAACAGTTTAATGAATCATTCACTACTCCAATACAATCACTCAAATAGAGAACCACTCTAAGATGCATCTGAAAAAATATGGGAGGTGGGAGGCAGGAGATGGTGCTCTGGCTTCCCACACTGCAACCCTTCCCTCTTGGAAGTTGGTGGCATTCCTCCTGGAGGGCAGGGATTGTCACTCTGCCTTTGTGCTCCACAGCATCTGGCACACTCTCTAAGGGTCAAATCAATGCTGGATGACTTGATAGCTGCCCCAGCCAGGATAAACAATGAAAGCCACAGAGAAAATACAGAGCAAGTTTCTGAACCAGACTGTCCAGTCAAGTCAACACCAAGCATTCCTTAGGCATCTTCTAGGCCCCAAGCCCTGTACTGAGCACCAGGAAGATGGCCCACAGGTCACAACCCAGAAGGCTACAAGAAGACCAGATGAATCCTAGTCAGTCCTTCCGGAGCTCCCCAGATGCTGGCTCTGACCCAAGGACCCAGTTAAGGAAGGAAGGCTGGAAAAACCCTTCAATGCAAGACACTGACCCTAGAAACAAATCTTCCAAGGAAAATACAGCTTGGACAGAAAGAAGGTCTACTGGAATTCTGAGGAAAAAGGAAGAGGGAAAAGTGATACAATAAATGAAATGAGAGCTCTGAAGCAGGGGTTCTTAATCGGAGGCTCAGCACTTTTTTTTCCCCCAATTTTGACAGCTGCATTTCAATACAACAGGTTTCCTTTGTAAGCCTCTGTGGTGTGCTTTATGAATTTAAGAATATGATGCTGAAAAAAGGTCCATAGTTTCAGTAGCTGACCAGAAAAGGAGACCAAGGCATACGAAAAGTTAAGAACCCCTGGGAAAGAGGAAAGAATTCAAAAGGAGAGCTGAAGAAGAAGCAGCAACTTAAGACAAGAGACCCAAAACCTTATTTAAATGAAAGGCTCACTAAATGGAAACCAAAGATTCCATGACAAAAGAAAACACAGAACAAAATGAAAGTGCTGAGGAGACAGAAAAGAGTTCTAACCTTGGAAGGTCACTGGCACAAACACTCAGGAGAAGCAGATCTTGAAAAACTACACTTCAAAAGGAAAAATGATAAAGACATCAAAGTAACTTCATTAAAAAAAAGTTTAAACCAACTGGGGAAGCACTTTTAATGAAATAGAAGATTTTGAAACTACAAACTAGAAATCTTGAAATGCAAATGAAAAACCCAATAGAAACATAGAAAAGGGACTACATTAAAATAATAAAAAAAGCTACATTCCAATAAATAGTTTACTTTTCAATGGAAGAAACAAAGGTTACCTCAGAATCCAGGAATCTTCTAAGCAATGGAAAGAGCACCACAGTTCAAATCAGGCCTCAGACACTTGACAATTTACTAGCTATGTGACCTTGGACAAGTCACTTAACCTTGATTTGCCTGGTAGTCCTGATTCATATCTACCCAATGCACCAGATGACCAGAGAAGGAAGTGAGGCTGGTGACTTTGCCCAGGCCCCCTTCCCTCAAATTTAATTTATTTGCTTGTCATGACATTGCCTCCCTTGATGTCATAGTCTTCTTCAAGAATGAAACATCATCAGTGTTATATTATGTAATTTTACTATCTCATACTTTATTTTTCTTCCTTAAGGATATGATTTCTCTGTCATCACATTCAACTGAGATCAATGTATAACATGGAAACAATGTAAAGACTAACAGAATGACTTCTGTGGGGGTTGGGGGAAGCAAGAATGGGGGGGAATTGTAAAACTCAAAATAAATAAAATCTTTTTAAAAAAAGAATGAAACATCATCACAGTGCAGTCAGCGCAGAGGTGATGGCCTGGCAAAGAACTGAAGGGTAAAGGAGGTGAAGGACAAAGGGAGGATGGAACATAGGGTGAGGGATCATGAGTCAAGAGACAGACTGACAAAAACCTAGGACTCAAGGATACTCACTAACTTAATAAACATCACATCAAAGAAAGCTCCAAATCATTAAGGAGAGAAAGGGAAATAAAAAACTAATTCTGAGGCTTTACCTCATACCCAGCAAACTGGCAAAATTGACCCAAGTGTGAAAACTAGTTAAATTTGGAAGGCTAATGAGAAATGAGACACATCAGTGCACTGTTAGTGGAGCCTGAGAATCAATACACCCATTCTGGAAAGCCATTTGGAATCACAAGAGCAAAGTGGATAAATGGGCTAAACCTTTGACTCAGATTCCTGGGCTGAGTATTACAAGGGGCTCAATGTCAGAGAGAAATCTCTACAGCCAGGAAAACACTAAGGGTGCCATTTTTATGTTAGCAAAGGCCTAGATGCAAAATAGATCCCTTGACCCTTTTTTGCAGAGGGGGGTTTCACCTACACAGGTTTGGATAAAGTTGATCTCTATGTTGATCTGAATTCTTTCTCTCTCCTCCCTCTTTTAAAAATACCTTGTTCCCTGGAAGGGATCATGAAAAAGAGGGTAAAAAAACATCACTTGTACAAAAATATTCATAGCAGCCTTGTTTGTGGTAGAAAGTAAGTGAATGTGGTATATGTAAGTTATGGAACACTAGTGTTCTATTAGGAACCAGGAGGGATGGGAATTCAGAGAAGCCTGGAAAGATTTGCATGAACTGATGCTGAGTGAGATGAGCAGGACCAGAAAAACATTGTGCACCCTAACAGCAACATGGGGGTGATGATCAACCTTCTTCAGTGCCACAATCAGGCACAATTTGGGGCTGTCTGCTATGGAGAAAACCATCTGTATCCAGAGAAAGAATTGTGGATTTTGAAAAAGACCAAGGACTATTACCTTAAAATTTTTTTAAAAAGTTATCTTATTATGTAATTTTGCTATCTCTTATACTTTATTTTTTCCTTAAGGATATAATTTCTCTCTCAACATATTCAATTTTGATCAATATATACCATGGAAACAATGTAAAGACTATCAGACTGCCTTCTATAGGGGGTCAGGGAAGGAAATGAGATTGGGAGAAAAATTGTAAAATTCAAAACAGAATTTTAAAAAAGTTAAAAAAAAACCTTTTTTCTAGGATGGCTCTCTGAGGAAAAGGGCAAGAGATAGGAGGAATGTAGGTAAAGTAAAATCAAGTCATCATAAAAACCATCTTTAAAAAAAAGAGACTGATCAGATAAGAGGTCTGGATAATACAGGAAAGAATACCCAAGTTCGAAAAAGAGGATGAACATCCCTTCCTGTAGCTGGGAGGAGTAGGGAAGAGGAAGTCACAGGAACTAAGGAAACTGGGGACTTGGGAAGAGTAGGTGTTGAAGGGAGTATTTATGTCCAAGTCTTCCTATTTGAGGATTGGAGGGGGAAGGAGAGAAAGTCAACCAGGAATGCAGTGATATATATGGATCTTAGGAATTAGAGCAATTGAATGAATCTGGACATGGGTGACAATTGGGAGAAAAAAGAATCTGCTCCTCCACCAAGTCAACACATGAGTGTGGGACAGGCACTTCTGAAAGGGGCATCATATGGGTGGTGGGCTCAAGGGAAGCCTAACAGCAGCAGAGGCAAATCTAAAAGGATAGGGATATGGCAACCACTGACAAGGTAACCCAGAAACTGAGTCAGGGGTTGGAGAGAGGTTGGTGAGGGAGGGATGTGGTTGGACTGTCCAGGGCCCTCCCCAGGGTTCAGATGATGGAGGATGATGGGACACATTCAAATACAAAGATGGCAGACCCAGGAAAGACTCCAGAATTAATTTGATGGTTTCTTGTTTAGTCAGTTGGGGAGAAGGATCTCAGAAGTGAAAGAGAATAAAATCAGCTGACAAAGGCAAAAGTTAAAACCCTACCAAGAGTCACTGCTTTCCACTCCATCCTGGGGTCAGACATCCCAAGCCACCTCATTAGAATTGAGTTCCCACCATCCTGAACATACCACAGCTCAATAACACCCTCCGTCCCTCTCCCCCTGAAACTGCTGAGACATCAAGTCTAAATATGCCTCTGGATAATCATCAGGGACCAAATACAACAAATCTAAACCCTCTTTAGGCAACAGAGAGGAAGAAAGGAGTACACATTTACCATATGTCTGTGTTATGTGACTCTTCATGACCCCACTGGAGGCTTTCTTGACAGATACTCTGAAGGGGTTTGTCATTTCTTCTTCAGCTCATTTTACAGATAAGGAAATTGAGGCAAACAGGAGACAGTGACTTGTCCAGAGTCACCCAGTTAGAAAATTTAAGGGCCAGGATTTGAACTCAGGAAACAAGTCAGATCAGGCCCGGCACTCTAGATATCTCAGCAACCCTCTGCTAGTCCTGGAAAAGCTTGCTTTTGTCAATAAGGGCCATACTTGGGTTAGCTGTTCTGGATGCCCTGGCCTGGGAGCCAAGGTTGGGTGAGGCAGAGCAGTGCTAGACTTGCCCATACTCTCAACCTCCTGGCCAGTGGTTGGCTGCTTTTTACTGGGGCATGGGAGATGATTTTCATAAAGGAATAAGGGTTCAGCTGAAGGAGTTATTATTCCAAAGGGATGTCAGAGGTGGGTCACTCATTTGGAAACTTCCCCAGGAGGAATCTGGTAGGTCAGATGCTTCCTAAACCCTGTGCTGGGGCAGAGTGAAATTTCTTGAAATCCTGGGAACCTTGAAGCCTGGAGCAGCCCAAGAGCTCCCCTAGAACTTAACACTCCCATATTCCAGCCTCAAAGATCCCAACTTCACATTTGTAAAGGGGATCTTTCTTTCCAAAGACCAATTGTCAAAGCCATTTCGCTTAATCAGGTTCCACCCACTCCTGGCTGCTGGTCCTTCCAGGAAGGGCAGGCTCACGAAGCCCTTTCTGGTCACAAGTCCCCAAATCCCACCTGATACTTAATCCCTCTCAGTGGATTTGAAGGTCACCAGTTCTATAGCATTTATCACCAGGGTCACAGAAAAAGCACCCCAAAACCTGAAATGGTGTGTCCATGGACTAACCCAAACTGTCCACTCCCTTCCTAGCTTGCATCTTCAAATGTCTGCCTGGGCTACTTCCCATCTCTGACCTTAGACATCTGTTCTGCTCCTGAAGAGATGCGGAGGCAGTGCCAATGGCCCTTCCCTTCACCTCAGCAGAGTCAGTTGGCTGGTTTTTTTCATATTTTAAAATAAAGTTTTATTTTTTAAATGTAAAATTTTTTTAGTTCCAGAGCAGCCAGAGAACACAGATCCTCCCAAAGTCATGTCCACAAGAGATAGCAGGAATAGTTACCCCCATCAGTAAACTCAGCCCAGAGGAGCAAATCAAATAATAAACATTTATTAAGCACCAGATGCCACTCCCTACCCTCAAGGAGCTTACAATCAAATGAGAAGACAACAAGCAAATAGGTATTAACCAAGTTCCAGACAGATAACTACCACGTAATTGAGGGCTTCCTAAGAGACTTAAAAGGAAGCCAGGGTCAGTGATGGAGGCAGAGAAAGGCCAGTCTGAGTCACAGTGGGGGGGGGGGGGGGTAGGGTGGGGGGCAAATAAGAAGTCAAAGAATAGGAAAGGCAGGAGGGATCTAGGTTCTAAAGGGCCTTGGTAGAGGCTCAGACCTGAGGGTGGCATGATCAGACCTGGATGAATGGAAGATGGATTGGAGTTGGGGATGGGAGAGAAAGACTAGAGGGGGGCAGATCCTGCACCAGCCTCCTGGGGTCAGGCATGGGGGTCAGGACCCTGAGAAGATACAATAGTATTTAGATGGAGCCCCAGGACAGGGAGGGTCAACCCAAGAAACCCTGGGCAGCAGACCTACCCATAAGTTGCAGGGAGGGAAGAGTGAAACCAGGCCCTGGCAGGGAGTCATAATCCAGCAACTAGAGCTGAGAGGAGAGGATGATGCAGTGGATAGGAAATCTGTGTCAGGAGGCCCTGAGTTCAAATTTGATGTCAAACATTAATTGGGTGACCTGGGAAGTAAAGTTGCTTAATTCCAATTGTCTCTCCATCCCCACCCACCCCCAAAATGACTAATATAAAAGTATTATTGCACATCTCAAGATCCCCCAAAGAAGCAGTGAGGGATAAGGCAGTAACAGTGCTAGCCAAGATCCCCAAAGAAAAATCCATTTTCTATCCAGTCTCCAATGGGACTTCTCTAAGGATTCCATAGACCTTGGGAAGGCCCAGGTTCGGACTTTGTCCTCGACATGAAAGGTATGTGGCTGGGGGCCCAAGTCTCTTGGACTCTCCTCTGTAAAATGGGAACACTACTCTGCCTCTCACAGGTCCAGGAGGCTCCCCCATGCCTTTCGATCAGAAGGGAATCATAATCCTTTCATAAACCATTGGGACTCCAAGGTGTTGGCCAGCAAGCTAACCCCATTCAGTCAAGGAAGACAGGAAAGTGAAGCCCCTTAGAAGGAAGTCCAAGTGGGACCTAGGGTCAGAGAGAACCTGGAAGGAAGCCGAGTGGGACAGGAGGATTTGGGGTGAGGAGGGAGGTCACGGGCTGAAGCAAGGGGAAGTCCCTGGAGATGGACCCCATATACAGAGTGATCTGATTATTGTTCTTACCTCTAGGGAGGTAGATCTGATTTCCAAAACTTAAGCATTTCTCAAGCTCCTGTGAGATTACGAGCACTGGGTGATTTTAGTCTTGTCATCATGGAGCTTCTACTGACCAGGGGGTTGCCAACATAGATATCCCCTCCCCAGTTAAAACAAGGTGTTGGGGACAGCTAGGTGTGCAGTGGATAGAACACCAGTCCTGGACTCAGGAGAACCAGAGTTCACATTTGGTCTCAGATCCTTGATACTTACTAACTGCTGGAGGGGAGCACTAGCAGCTTGGAGAGGAGGGGGAGGCCTCTGAGTTTTACTAGTTCCAGACAGACAGACACACAACCTTCAAACATCCAGGCTGTTCCTATCATTAGCACATCAATCATCAACATTTCAAAGGTGTGATCACACAAAGAGAAAAGGAGGACGAAGGCAGTCTTCAGATGAAGAGAAGGAAGGAGGCGGTGGCTCTCCAAAGCCCCAGTCCTTTACCCAAGTACCAAAGATCTGCCCAACTCCCTCAAGCCAGGAGCCCTAGACAAAGCTCTCCCTCTAATGCAGGCATTGTTCCAGAGTGCTTCATTTTGGGGATGCTTACAGGTTCCTACACTGAGTTATCAATGGGCAGGCAGCACACACCTACACTGAGACATGCCAGACAAACACACACACACACACACACATGTGCATAAAAAGCAAATAGGGTTAAGACTCCCCTGAGTGCTACAAAGTGAAAGGCACAGTATACAAAGTAACAACCAAGAGTTGGAGGATCAGACTGGGCTTTTCTCAGGGATACAGTGACTCAAGTCAACTGAAAGACTTTGGATGAAGACTGCTGTACCTGGCCAGAGAAGGAACTGAAGGTATCTGAATGCAGATGGAAGCCCCAATCAACAAAATAACAAATCCCTACCCTAGCTAGTTTGTGAACTACTGGCCCTCATTCTCACATACTTCATTAGCTCTTCTTGGCTCTTTGAGCTACACTCCTTATTTACATATCCCTCATTAAATACCAATTGAAGTTTTACAGAAAAAAAGTAAATGGGGGGGGAGCAGCTGGGAATCAGGGAAGAGCCCCAACTGGGGAGGAAGTCAGTGATTCCAGGAGATGGGGGGGGGGGGCAGGGGAAGATGCAAGGCAAAGCATCCCAGGCAGGGGATAAGGGATATCACAGAAGATAAGGAGGAGGCCAATGCAAAAAGCAGAGAGCCATGGCCCCCTGAGAATAGTCTGGAGCTCCTTTGATCTAGGAAAGTCCTTCCTGGTATGGGTTTTTCCCTAGTGGGTAGGGATCTCTCATAGAACCACAAAAGAGAGGCAAAAACATTCCTTTTTGCCTCAAGGAGTTTCAGTCTATGGGGGAGTGGCACAACATGCAAATCAGAAAAAAGTGGAAGAGACCAGGAATAATGAACAGAGGGCAGATACTATCTAGCATGAAGGGAGACCAGGAATCATTTGAGAAGGGTTGGTGGGGGGTGGGAGAGGGTACTGCAAATAACTCCCCCCAACAAGACTACAGTTAACTGGACTATCTTTAAGAAGTTTCATTTTTTGAACCCTCTGGTCATTTGGATGGCCTTGGACTTCAAAGAGAGTGGCAGCAGGTGATGGGGGGGCAAAAGAGGAAGGGTTGGCTTCTCTTAGCATTTGGACAGCTCCCATTAGAGAGACAATCTAAAAGGAAATCCCTCAAGGGCACAAGTATGGCCCAGCAAGTTAGAGTATGATAGACCCACAATAAACATTATCCAGTTTGAAGAATGTGAAAGGTCCTATGACTCTTCAACACCCTGGCTCTGCTGCTCTAAATAACACATGACAAAGCCCTGGCTGGTAGACCGTAAGCATGTAACACATGTTTGCTTAGTAGTCCAGTCTAGAAAGATGACCTTGTGCCGGAATTCTGCAAAGCCTCCCAGAGGATGTCCCAGAGCTTCCACACAACAAACCATGTGAAGGAAGGAACAGATCATGTCAGATGGCAGACTTGGGACCATAACCTGGACTTTCCCGCCCCCTCTCCAAATATTGTCAACAAGACGAAAAATCACTGCCAAGGACTACAAAAGGATGACTGTCAGATTTTCGATCTCTACCATGCACAGACAGCCTGTGTAAATAGGAACAAAAGTCCATCCTCCTTTGTCCTCAGCTGTTGATCTTCTTCATCCCCAACACCACATGGCTTCCAAGGGTCTGGCTGGCTCATAACCAACAATCCTAGTCCTCCAGGTTCCCAATTCACAGAAATCCTGACTCAGCTGGCCCTCCACCACCTTTCAGAGGAGTGGTCCAAGATGGCCCCCCTCTAAAAGCTGGAAGTTCACAGTTCCTAAATTAGCTTTGCAGCCCCATCTCTACCCCCATCTGACCCAACTGCCTCTACCATCCAAGTTCTTCAGCTGCTGTTTTCTTAGGTAGGGAACACTAGGCCTGAAGTTTCCAAATCACATGGCCTCAAATTCACATGATTCAACCCCCTGGTCTCTCAGAATAGCAAAAAAATCCTCTTGTGTTTGTCTAAGACTGAACCCCCCCCCCCCCGGCCTGGCCCGTGGGTCCTCCTCCAGCCACTCAAGCAGCCTTGGTCCCTTCTCTTTCTGCTGAACTCCCCACTTACTGAAGGATACCGATGGGACCTCAGAGCAGAAAAGCAATAGTTAGTTACCCTAACCCAATGGTCAATAGCTTGGTGCTATTTGATTCATCAATGCCAAGGCAGCCCAGCCCACAGGAGGATGGTCCTCAAGCCCAGGTACCTTTCTATCATACCAATCCTGCCTCCAATCCTGCCTCTTAAAGGGTCTCACATGCTCCAGTCCTCTCTAAGGCCAAAAGGTTGACCCTGATCCTTACAGCAGTGCTCACCCCTGTCCCAGGCTGACCAGAATCAGCTTTCCCCACCCATCCCCACTTGGCAGGATCTTTTCCCTACAGATGCTCCCTGGAAGGCCTCTTAGCATGCAACCTTCAGAATGGAGCCATGCTATGGCCCCAAGACTCTTCTCTGTCCTCATCCCTTTAGACCCACCTTTTAGGCCCTTCAGAGTTGGCTAAATCAAAGCGCTCCCTCTCCTCCCCAGGCCTAAAATTCTTTGCCTGGTTCTGGTCCTGGGCCTCATTCCTGCCTGCTCTTTCCTGATCTGGATCTTGGGGTTGAAGGTGCAAGGCGCCTGTGTGTGTGTGTGTGTGGGGGGGTATTTCAATGTTCCCCCTGCACCAGGGGCGGGAGGGATTCAGTGCGCCCTCACCCTCTTCGCTGCTGTTGAAGGGCGGTGTGGCGGCGGGGGCATGGGCAGAACTGCACCCCCACGGCAATCCAGGCCTGAGGGCCGGTGCCAGCGCCAGGTGGGGTGGGGGCTCTGGGCCCTTTGGCATCCCAGCAGCCACCTGTGTTTCATGGTCCTTCTGCTCTGCTTTCTGCCAGGGCCTTGGGGCGCCTCAAGGTTGATCTCAAGTCGGTGTGGCCGAGCCCCCCACGGACCCCCCACGCATCCTCTCACCTGCCCCGGCAAGGGCCAGAGCCCCGATGTGGGGGGACATTCCAGGTTTCAGGAGCTGCCCCTCCGCCCCTTCCCCGGGCGCCCCCGGGGGCCGGGAGCCTGGCACACAGCAGGCGCTTAATCAGTGCCCGTGGCTGCCCCCGGCCCCGCCGCTGCGTCTCCGGGCGGGGGGATCCTCGCCCCCCGCGGACGCGCCCCACGTGCACCCCCGACCCCCGGCTCACCTTGGCGGCCGCCATGCTCCGCGGAATGGGCTCTGGGCGGGCGCCCGGCGCGTTCTCGGCGGCGGGCGCGCGCACACCCCGTCACTGCCGGGGCCACGTGACCGGAGGGGCGGGGCCGGGGAGAGATGCCAGTGTTCATTGGCCGGCCCCTCAGGCGCGTGACCCTCCGCTCTCCGGTTCGGGGGCGGGGCCGATCACGTGAGTCGGGGGCGGGGCGTCTCGGGCACGTGACACCGGGGGCGGGGCAAGAGTGCTCCCAGAGGAGGGCCTGGGCGGAGCCGGACACCTCCGAGGCCCCTCCCCTCCGAGGCTCCTCCCCTCCGAGGCCCCTCCCCTCCGAGGCTCCTCCCCGAGGCCCCTCCCCTCCCCGAGGCCCCTCCCCTCCGAGGCTCCTCCCCTCCGTGGCCCCTCCCCGAGGCCCCTCCCCTCCGAGGCCCCTCCCCCAGGGCCCCTCCCCTCCGAGGCTCCTCCCCTCTGTGGCCCCTCCCCGAGGCCCCTCCCCTCCTAGGCCCCTCCCCTCCGAGGCTCCTCCCCTCCGAGGCCCCTCCCCTCCGAGGCTCCTCCCCGAGGCCCCTCCCCTCCGAGGCCCCTCCCTTCCGAGGCTCCTCCCCGAGGCCCCTCCCCTCCGAGGCTCCTCCCCGAGGCCCCTCCCCCGAGGCCCCTCCCCTCCCCGAGAGGCCCCTCCCCTCCGAGGCTCCTCCCCTCCGTGGCCCCTCCCCGAGGCCCCTCCCCTCCGAGGCCCCTCCCCCAGGGCCCCTCCCCTCCGAGGCTCCTCCCCTCTGTGGCCCCTCCCCGAGGCTCCTCCCCTCCGAGGCCCCTCCCCTCCGAGGCTCCTCTCCGAGGCCCCTCCCCTCCTAGGCCCCTCCCCTCCGAGGCTCCTCCCCTCCGAGGCCCCTCCCCTCCCCGAGGCCCCTCCCCTCCGAGGCTCCTCTCCGAGGCCCCTCCCCTCCGAGGCCCCTCCCATCCGAGGCTCCTCCCCGAGGCCCCTCCCCTCCGAGGCCCCTCCCTTCCGAGGCTCCTCCCCGAGGCCCCTCCCCTCCTAGGCCCCTCCCCTCCGAGGCTCCTCCCCGAGGCCCCTCCCCTCCGAGGCCCCTCCCTTCCGAGGCTCCTCCCCGAGGCCCCTCCCCTCCTAGGCCCCTCCCCTCCGAGGCCCCTCCCCTCCAAGGCCCCTCCCCGAGGCCCCTCCCCTCCTAGGCCCCTCCCTTCCGAGGCTCCTCCCCGAGGCCCCTCCCCTCCGAGGCTCCTCCCCGAGGCCCCTCCCCTCCTAGGCCCCTCCCTTCCGAGGCTCCTCCCCGAGGCCCCTCCCCTCCGAGGCTCCTCCCCGAGGCCCCTCCCCTCCGAGGCCCCTCCCTTCCGAGGCTCCTCCCCGAGGCCCCTCCCCTCCTAGGCCCCTCCCCTCCGAGGCTCCTCCCCGAGGCCCCTCCCCTCCGAGACCCCTCCCTTCCGAGGCTCCTCCCCGAGGCCCCTCCCCTCCTAGGCCCCTCCCCTCCGAGGCCCCTCCCCTCCAAGGCTCCTCCCCGAGGCCCCTCCCCTCCGAGGCCCCTCCCCCGTGGCCCCTCCCCTCCTAGGCCCCTCCCCTCCGAGGCTCCTCCCCGAGGCCCCTCCCCTCCTAGGCCCCTCCCTTCCGAGGTTCCTCCCCGAGGCCCCTCCCCTCCGAGGCCCCTCCCCTCCGAGGCCCCTCCCCCGAGGCCCCTCCTCTCCGAGGCTCCTCCCCCGAGGCCCCTCCCCCGAGCCCCCATCCCCGCAGGAGCCCCTGAGAGCACAGTCTGTTCCCTGAAGGAACCCCTACGCTGACCCCAGTGCCTCCCCACATTGCACGTTTAGTCACGGCCCCCTGCCCCTCATTGCAAAGAGATGGAATAGCTTCTGCCTGTTACTAGGGGGGCATCGAGGGCATCGGCATCATCAGAGGGACAGGATGGGGTTGGGGAGGCCAGAGGTGAAGGTCAGGCCCATGCAAGTCTTGGGAAATGTGTACAGCAGGGGGATGGGCAGGGCCTCCGGGTGCCCAGCTCCTCCTAGCTCTGGCCTTATTAGGCCCCACAGAGAATTCCCTACTCAGGTGGGGGCTCCTGCCTCAGGTTTTCTAGGAAGGACGATGACCAGGACATTGAAGGACCTTGACTCAAGTCAAAGGAGAATCAGGCGAACGCCAGAAGGGCTCTCAGGCTGCTTCCATTTCATCTGGAATCATGCCCTAAGAGGACAGCTGCCCCAGCATGGAAAAGGCTGGGAGACATAAGCTTCCCCTTCCCTGGGAAAATATGTATCAGATAAGTCATGGAGGAAATGTTTGTTGGGTTAAATGATGGGTGAGATTCTCACTCTGATTCAGAACAGAAGTCTACCTTGAAGCCAATAAGACTGGAAAGCTTGTGAGCCCACATGGACCCTGGACAGCCACCCGGTACTTGGACCAGTTGAGCCAGGGGGCCACTGCTCAACCTCCTTGGCCATTAGTTATAGCTTGTGAGGGATCTGGGGTAGATGGATGGACAAAGGGGCATCATCTATGTTGACCTACCTCAAAGATGGGCTGACATTTTAAGCATGTCCAGTCACTAACTCATTGGATCCTCAGACAACCCCTTGGAGGTCATGGGGTCATGCCACCCCCAAAGGTTTGCTGTAGAGAGGGAGTCCTTCCAAGAGCCATCTCAGTTTTGTACCCCCCCCCAAAAGAAATATAACAGATATTTGACAAATGGGTCATGGACCAGGTGCTCCTTGGTTCGGCTGCTTTTTCCTTTCCTGAGTCCTGCCCAGCCTGACTGAATTCTTGCATAGAAATCCCCTCTATAGGCCCCCTAACACCCCCCAAACCTTCCTTCTGTCTCCCCAAGGCTCTCCCTAAGGGTACCACCCCTCTTCCCTCTCTCCTTGATGCTTTGCCTACTAAGCCGTGGACTTGCAGGGTTTCCCACTCACAGCCTAAGGTCCAAAAGGAGGGATGACCGTGGCATTCCTCCCTTCAATTCCATTGACCCTCATCATTTTCATCACTTCTTGGCCTTCCCCAACTCCATTAGTGGGTAAATGTCAGCTGCTGTGAACCATTCCAACAGAGTTATTGCCCCCAAAGTTGGTGCAATCACTTGGATGTGCTACTTGCCTTCTTTGTTGTGGGTTTGAGAATGAAAACCCAAAGTTTATAAAAGCCATGAAGTAATAGAGAGAATGGGAGGAACCCTATCTGATGAGATGGACCTTCTCTAAGATTCCAGGCAGGCTTCCAAGTATAGCAGAAAGGCTCCCGTGGTGGGTGGAAGGGAATGAGGAAGAGTCCAGAATATCCTGTCTTAACAGTTTTCAGAGGAAAACATGTTCACCAACCTTTTTTTTTTGTATGCAGGCAGGAAAGGAGTCAGGCAGAGGAAACAACACCTTTAGGCAAGGGATGATTAAAAGAGAAAAAAGGAAAACAAATCAAACTGCTATGGCTTCAATTCTTGAGAAGGGGCTACACACCCATGAGCATAGCCTGTCTTGACAAAGCTGTCCTGCCTCTTTGGCAAATATCCAATGGGAGGCTTCCTCACTATATAGACAGAAGGAACTTTGTCTATTCCTTTTACAAATGAATTCCTTAAGGCCCCCATTAAGGGTTGGGTCCCATTCATTTAACTAGGAATTTTATTTGCCAAGCTTCACTAATTTTACAACTTCTTTGTAAGCCTATATCGCTTGATTCAAAAGTGTGAACTTCACCATGCTTGAGGACCCTTCCAGGATATGTTTGTGACCAGTGAAAAACTTCCCAAATGGAGCAGGGGTCCTGAGATCAAGGTCAATGTCAGGGACACAAAGCCCCCAGATTCATCAACAAACTGAAATTCTTCCTTCGTGCTATTCATTGTCCTAGGCTCTGGAGATACAAATTAAAAAGTGACAGAGTTCCTGCCCTCAGGAAACTTCCATTCTACTAGAGAGGCAGAATGAGCACAGAGAATACCCAAAATAAACTCAAATGCATTTTTGATGGGGAGCAGTGGGGATATCTGGAGTAGGCTTTCTGTAGAGAGGGCTTTTAAGCTGAACTTTGACAAAAGTTAGGGATTCTCTGAGTTAGGGATTAAGTTAGGGATTAAGTTAGGGATTCTCTGATTCTCTGATTCACTGCATGGGGGATAGCCAGGGGAAAGACAGGTGAAATGGCTTAGCATAAGAAGGAACCGGAAAGTCAGCCTGGTTGAACTGCAAGTACATATGATGAACTGGAAAATCATCAAATGACAGGTTGCAAAGGTGGAGGACTAGAGACCAGTTCTGGAGTTAGGAGTACCTGAGCATAAATCTGGCATCAGATTAATAATAATTACCTGCTGCATGATCTTGGGCAAATCATTTAACCCCATTGCCTTGCAAAAAACAAAAAATCAAAAAAACTGATGGCAGACACAGGAGTCTGTATTTGAAGCTAAGCAGTGGATGGGGGGCCAGACTTGTACTTTAGGGAAATCACTGGCACTTCTATGGAAGACAGGTTGGAAAAGGGAAGGGACTTAAGAGGCAAAATGATGAAGACAAGAACCTAGGACAAGAGGTCACGAAGGCAAATTTGAGAGGACACATCAGTTGATTGACTGTGGGAGGACGGAGTCCAGGATGATGTGAAGGTTTGTAAATGTGGATAACCAGAAAGATGGTGGAGTTCTCTCTGGACGACAGGGAAATGGTGGAGAGAGGGAAATGAGTTCAGATTTGGATGGTAGAATTTGAGGTGTCTCCAGGACATGCAGTCCCAGTTTGGAATGTGGGCCTTCAGCTTTGGAGAGACAATGGCACAGGCCCTCTGTGGAAGAAGGGATTAATCAACCCTTGCACGGCTCTGACTTGAGAGAGCCACCATGTATACCACCTACCACATTCCTGGAGGAGTGTGTACCATTCCGAAAGCCACTCACCTGTACCTGCCCTGGAAGGCAGCTGCTATTGACTTAGCTAGCTGCCAGACCTGCAAAGACACCCTGAAAGAAGCCAAATGTGCAAAAACATTTTAAAAACAGAACAAAAAAACAAAACAGAAACAAGATAATTTACACAATGACAACAACCACATTTGTGGTTCTTCATCGTTCCTTTTCCAAGAGAACCAATGACATCACTAGTGAGGTGTTTGATAACCTCATCAGAGAAAGGAAGCACAAGGTCATCAATCTCACACACTCTCTCTCTTCCAGATTCATAAACTCCAGTAGCAAGACAGAAGTTAACTGATGATGGCCTGGGAGACAGTGGATGATCTTGGCTTTTCTGTTGCCTGGCCAAGCGATAAGTGCACCTGCTTCACTTGCCTTCATGTCTGTTTCCCATTCCGCAAAAGGGGAACAAGGAAATCAGGTCTGAGACCTCTTAGTTATGTTTAAACTGGTTTAGCCCATCTGCCAAGGCAGCTTAGTGGGGGAGGGGGTATGACATGTTGGCCTTCTACAGCTTCTTGGAGGCACAGGTGACAGCCAGGTGAATGTAGATACTGGCACAGTAGATAGAGCACTGGTCCTGGAGTCAGGAGGACCTGAGTTCAAAGTTGACCTCAGACACGTAATAATTACCTAGTTGTGTGACCTTGGTCAAGTCGCTTAACCCCATTGCCTTGCCAAAAAAAAAAGTGAATGAGAAGCCCAGATGAAAGCAATGACCAATCACTCCTTCAGAGAAGTGAGGGTGAAATGTGCTGAAGAGAGGTGCTAGATGAGGATAGATTTCCTTTGACCGTAATCATTTGTTATTAGGGAGGACTATCACCAGGGCAGGGAGTTTGAGGTAGTAATAATGATGCAAAAGAAAAAAAAAAGTCTTAAGGAAATCTTATCACACACAGGATCAGCTAAAGGTAGTTCAAAAGAGAAAACTACCACCCACTGCAGTTCTGTTGTTTGTATTGTTTAGTACACATTTGTAAAAATGTCCTTCATACATAGTTTTCTATTCTTTATTGTATTGCTCAACACGTAATAAAAATGAAAGTTTATTTTTTTAAGAGTAAAGTACCCACGAGTGGCCTTGGAATATCTTCAAGAACAGTTGATCTGTGGAATAGGATGACAAAAGTAGAAACCCACTGGCCCTGAAAATGATGCCTAGGGCCATATGGCATGATGCCAGAGACTCAGGAGAGTTTTCCTGGTCTTTGGTCCAGGAGGTACTTCCTCTTTACATACACTTCCTCTCTCTTGAATCAGTGCATGATAGGAGAAGTTTTCCTCTGATGGCCAATGATGGAGGAATTCAAAAGGTACAAACTGTGGTTCAGATTCACTGGTTGCTCTTGGTCATGACTTGGCCCATTCATAAATTTGCTTCGGGAAGTTTTCACTGAAAGATTAGGTGGATAAAAAAGGCAATAAATTAGGAACGCTTATAATTGTGTGCTGATATGATCAATGTCATTTCTGTAGGGAATCACAGAATCTCAGGGTGATAAGGGACCTGTGACATCATCTGGTTTCACACATGGCTGACCTTTAGTCCTTTCCTCAAAATTCCTAACAAGTATTTACCCGGCCCCAGTGAAAGGAGCCTATCAGCTCTTGAAGTTACATTCTATTTTGGAGCAATTATAGTGGTCGCACAGTTTGGAGCTTAGTTATTGTGTTCTTCAGCAGAGAGGCTGGAAAAGATGAAGAGGAAGCCATTTATCCCAGTTTGTTCCACACAACTATTCTAACCAAGATCAAGTGATGATCAAGAAATTCAAGGCAAAACCAGACTCCAGTTCAGCATAAGGAGGTAGCCAGAAAACTGGGCCTTGGGACGGAATCACTTCTTAAGTGCTTACTGTTTGCCAGGCCCTGTGCTAAACACTTGGAGGGTCTTGGCAGACCCTTGTAGCTCTCTATGTGCCATGCAAGGAGCATGGAGAAGGCTTAGTAAGCAAGCTTTCCTCCCACCCTGTGGCTTTAGCCCCAGAGCAGGATCTTAGATTCACTGTGGAGATTCAGGCTGGAATTTGCAGCCTTATGATTTGATGAACTTAATGCAAGGAAAAGGAGTGAAAAAGAAAAAGGATGGGAGACAGTTTGGGGAGCTTACTTTCTCAAGCCTCCATAAAGCTGTAGCATGCCAACATGTCATACCCCTCTAAGCTATCTTGGCAGATGGCTAAACCAGTTTAAGCATAACCAAGAAGTCTCAAACTTGACTCCCTCATTCCTCTTTTGTGGAATGGGAAACTGAGAACAATTTGTTCCATACAACCATGAAGGCAACTGAAGCCGGTGCACTTAAAGCTTAGTCAGGCATCAATTAGATGCAAACAACCAGAGTGTCCCATGTATCTCAATTTGTTGAGCCACTTAGCTCACTGCAGAGCTCAGACAAGGAAGGAGAGTACAAGTCACCATGTAAGACATAGCTTTCTCATCTGAGCCCCCTGAAATACTTGGGGAAAATGAAGAAAGGAAGTACAGGGTCTGGCAAAACCCCACAAAGCCCCAACACCCTCCCCTAAGTGGACAGAACCTGGCCCTGACAAACAGTCCCAATTCAGTAAGCAAGACTTAAAGAGGGAGGAAAAAAAGATACTGATGATAAAGGGTTTTATAAGCAGGTATGCCTAAGACATAAATCCAGGAAGAGAAGGTAACTCTTCAGCTACAAGCAGTCTCAAAACCCCAAAATAAACAAACCAAAATACCCTCAGCTTACACATAACAGAATTAAGGGTTTTTTAAAAGTTAAAAATGATATTTAGGGGCGGCTAGGTGACACAGTGGATAAAGCACCGGCCCTGGAGTCAGGAGTACCTGGGTTCAAATCTGGTCTCAGACACTTAATAATGACCTAGCTGTGTGGCCTTGGGCAAGCCACTTAACCCCATTTGCCTTGTGGAAACCTAAAAAAAAATGATATTGTAAATGAAATTAGAGCACTATAGGGGAAAACTGTAAAAGAAATGAGAGTTTTTTAGGAAAGACTTGGATGGGAGAATTAACTTTTTAGAACAAGAGGTATACAACATTGCCCAGGAAGACCAAACAGAAATGATTGACTCCATGAGGCAATAAGAAATATAAAAACCAAGTCTAAAGACTGAAAGGAAAATACACTTCATCCCAATTGACTTAGAAATCACATCCAAAAGATGGACCACCTGTAAATATGACCAAAAAAAGGAACTAATTTTGTGAGTCATGAAAGGGAATGGTCTCCATCTTGTAGAACCAGAAGAAAAATTAAAATAAAAGAATCCATTGAAACCTGCTAAAAGAAACCCCCCAATGAAAACTCCCAGGAATATCATTGCCAAAATACTGACTTTCCAGATCAAAGAAAACATATGCAAACAACTAGTACAAAAGAATCCAAGGACCAAGGAAGAATGTCAAAATGAAACGAGATTTGGCAGCAATACCATGGATGTGCTTATGCATATATGTGTGTGCATACATGTATGTGTTTGTTTCAAGACTGGGTCTCCCCTAATTCTAACTCTTCCCTTAATTCAGAGCTGGAAGTACGCCAGCCACTTATGGGCCTGATCAATACGGAGGGATTAATTTGTTTTGCTTTTTGGGCCTCTCCTTCCAAGGGCTCACCATACTGGTGCCAGACTTAACTAGGATAGATGACTGAATCTTCTACATTGAATTTTCATTGAGTTCTGGTCTTTTTTAGTCACAAAAGCCTGAAAGTTGTTTAGTTCATCAGATATTCAATTTTTCCATCCAGGACTATATTCAATGCTCCCCCCCCCCCCCAACAGCTGGGATTATGACTTCTTGCAGCCAGACCTGAAACAACCACCACAGTGGAGAGCTTAGAAGATGGTATTTCAAAAATAAAAAGTCATGCCTCTCCTTGACTTATGAAGCAAAACTGAGGATGATTCTACAAAGAGAGAAAATAGAGGGTGTCCAATCATTCCTAATGGAAAGACAAGAGGTGAGTCGAAAATTTGGAATATGAAAATATTTCAAAAAATATAAAAAGGTAAATACAGGGGAGTAAGAATGTACTAGGTAAGGACTTATTGAAGTCTCTGTATTTTATGGATGGAGAATCAAACAAGCAGATCCTCTAATGTCCTCTAATGTCATTGGGGTCAAAAGGGAGCTTTAGAACAGTTTTCTTATGATTTGATGATCTTAAAGCAAGGAAAGGGAGTGTAAAAGGAGGATGGGAGACAGTGTGGGGAGCTTACCCTCTCATTTAAAGGGACTTGAAAATAGGAAACCATTCCAAAAGGAGTTAGGAGTGGGAGAAGGGTATCACAGGAACCTTACATCCATCTGAACCAAAGAATGGTAGAACACACACACATACACATACATACACACACATATTCAACTCAATAGAAATATAATTAAAAGGGAGGGAGGGAGGGAGGAATTAGGGAGACAGCAGATTCAGGGAGGGATTGTTCAAAAGCTTAATAGACTATATAACTTCTGAGAGTAGATCATAAAGAACATTTAAAAAGGAAAGAAAGAGACTGTGATTGGGATCTTGGAGAGGGGGATCAAAGACTGGGCAGGGGAGTGAAAAACAGATCATCTCTCTTCTTTGTAAAGGATGGGGCATATTATCAATGAAAGAAAAACCTGCTAGAGTGAGAGAAAATTGTAGATTTTATTCACAAATCCTGCAGGATACAGGTAACTCACCTAGTTAGCATTTGAACATCAGGTAATTTAGTCTTCAGAAACTCCCCTCCCTCTTGGATTTTCATAGGGTGCCAGAGTTTAAGTTACAATCTAAGACATCTGCCCATCCCATGACATGCCCCTAATATGATCCCCCATCATACCACACATGATATGCTGATGAACCCCAATTGTCACAGGAGGTGTGTGGCATAATATTCAATTACCTAATTGCACAAATTCAGCTATATTAGGTCAAGATCTCTAGGTCACTCTGACCGGTTGAGAACTGGGTTCTTCTAATTTTGGGTTTGTCATCTCTGAAATGGGATTAGGAAAACTCTCCCAGTTTTGTGATTGGCTGGGGCCATTCCCCCTTTGTAATGGGTTCCCTAGGGACCCCCCCCACACACACACACCCAGTGAAGACCAACAACACCCTACATTCCTCATGGGGGCAAAGAGAAAAATATCTGAGTTGGATGGAGAAAAATACAAGGGCTAATAACCATGAACTCAAAGATAAAACAAAAGAGGAGAGCAGAATAGATTGGAAAGAAGAATCTATATCACTTACAAGAAACACACTGGAAACATAAAGAATCACCTAATTAATATGAGGGGCTGAAGCTAAATCTGTTAGATTTCAGTTGAAATGTTAGAAAGCAGAGCAGTGTCATGCTCTTAGACAAGGCAATAGTGAAAAGGAATTATAGACAATAAATTAATATAAATACTTAACATCTATGCACTAAATGGCCACATTGGCCCCTAAATACATAGAATAAATAGGAAAAGGACAAATTACAGAGATAAATAGACTGTCAAATTATAATGGTTGGGATCTCAATGGAACTCAGGCTGTGCTAGACAAATCAAACAACAAACAAATAAGTTAAGGATTTGAATAGACTTTTCTAAAAGTTAGCTACTCTAGCTCTCAAATGATTACTGAATGGAAATAGAAAGGAACAGTTCTATTTCTCAACACTATATGACACCTTTACAAAAACTGGCCATGTAATTGTGGTATAATGCTTTTGGAAACAAATACAGAAAGACAGAAACATTAAACATCCTTTACTTGACAAAAATGGCCTTTGAAAAAAGGATTAAAATTAATTAGAGACTAAATAACTTAATTCTTAAAAAATCAAATCAAGAAAAAATAGATAATTTCTTCCAAGAAAATGGCAACAATGAGCTATTATGCCAAAACTTTTACAATGTAATCAAAACAGTCTTTTGATTGTAAAATGTCTGTCTCTTAATACTGCCATCGACAGAAAGAACAAATCAGAGAAATGAACATGCAGCTTTTTAAAAAAACCAGATAAAGTGGGGCAGCTAGGTGACGCAGTGGATAGAGCACTGATCCTGGAGTCAGGAGTGCCTGAGTTCAAATCCGACCTCAGACACTTAACAATTACCTAGCTGTGTGGCCTTGGACAAGCCACTTAACCCCATTGCCTAGCAAAAAAAAAAAAACCTTAAAAAAAGAGAGAGAGAAATAAGAAAAAAAACTGGTGCTTCAAATGGAACTTCTTCAGCCCTGACTCAGCTACTCCACCACCAGAACCTAGAGCTATTGCCATTTCCATTAACCCCTCACCTGCTGATGTCTTTCAGTCAGGTTCCAAAACTCCCTGGAGTGGTCTGACATTTTCAGCGGCCTCACTCCGAGTGGCGCAGAGCTAGGCTTCCTCCAGTTTTTACCATTGCCAGTTCTGTGGAGTTGTCAGGAGGGTCCTCATCCATTTTTTCATCTGTTCATTGGAGTGTTGGACCTTCATTCAAGCACTAAGGTCTGTCTAGCTCTAAGATTCTATTAATCTGTATTTCTTCAATGCCGATATAAAGTGGTCATTTATCCCTTGGCCAAATTACAGTTAAGATTTGCCATCTTTGACACCTCTGAAACAATTATTATACATTATATATAGTAAGAGACCAGCATGGTGAGAAAGTCCAGGAAAGGAATGTGTATCCAAGCATAGAATTAGAAAACTGCATCTGGAATGTCTAGGATTACTGAGAGAATAAGAACTAACATGCATGGAGAGAAAGAGAGCCAGCCCAGCTTGGCTTTTGAACTTCCAATGTCCAGTTTTAATTGAATTGGACTATGTTTGAACTTCTTGAGTTCATTAGAGACAGTGGAAGTCTAGCTGCAGGGCAGCCAACCTTTGCAGCCAGCTAGACTCTTTTATCATGCCCAAATCCATTAGGAATCTGCTGTGAGCATTCACTTAGCAACAGCTACATGAAATGCTTAAGACACAAGGAAGCCTCCTGTTTATGCACCTGGAGGTTAGAAATGAGGGGAGCCCTTTTCCTTCTTATGAAGTTCCTCAGTTGGGCATGCTGTCCTCTCTGGAGGCTTACCTGCCCTGGTGGTTGTGAAGGTCAACTCGGGCTGCTGTTCCCTTGCTACTCTCCTTTTTGGCCATGGCAGATGGGGTCAGATACCCTCCAGGAGTCTGAGTCTACACTTCCCTAACACTCTGTCTCTATAGGAAAATATTTCTTTCTTGCCTCACTCTCCAGTGTGGAGTATACTGGGCCACTCAGAGTACCCATATGAACCCCCATATAGTACAGTGGGAAGAAGAGAATGGCTCATCAGCACTGGTGTAGAAAGAAATCTCACCAACAAAAGGGTATCTTGTTATCTTAAAAAAAAAAAGGACTCCCTAACATCAGCTCACTATTGGGCATGAATTAGTTATGAAAAGCCTTCACAATTGAAAGAAACATAATCATCCTTCATGTATAACAGATTTGTTTATTCTGTAAAGATTCATTTCAGTTGATTAATTATTAGTATCTGCTGATGGTGGGGGTAACAAGGCAGCTCTGATGAGGGAATTATGGAAGTACATGCCTAGAATATTCATCATCCATTATACGTTGTGTATTCTTAACATGTTTATCTCCTTTTAGCCCTATGGACCCCTCAGAGGAATTAAAAGGCATAGAACATGCTAGTTTCTTCTGGTCTGACAACTGATTTTCTGTAGAGGATTTTTCTTCTTTGGTGGCAAGAGTAGGATGCCTCTAATAGACAGAAGTGGGCTCCTGTAAGACAGTCATGCTTCCTCCAAAGATAACAGATACTGTGAGTGCTCATTCTTACCTTGGCTAACCATGTCACCCTTGGCCCTAGACCTGTAGGGAGAAGGGAAAACACCCAGATCCTCACCATTTCTTCTGCTGCTATGTAGGCCTAGATGCGTCGATTGGTTTTAAAGGGTTGTCTCGGTGGTCAGGACACTCAGGTTCATGTCTCACATCTAATACAGATTAGGAATGTGACTTGGGTACAGCATTTTACCACTTGGACTACAAATGATTTCTTTGCATTGGTAGAGGGACATGATATAGCAGGACTTCCCTAAGTCCCAATAATACCCAGTCCCATACTGGCATAGAAGAACAAATAAGGTTGCATTATCCCTTAGCCCATTTCCCCTAAACTCAATGCAAGGGCTGGTTCAAATCCAGCCCTCAGATCCCCAGGTTTCAGTTTCCTCAATTGTAAATTAGGGATCTTCATCGGGCTGTGAGGATCAAAATGAATCATCCACACTTCTCCAGCTTCCTGGATGACTTTCCTAGAAGCAGGCTCTCAAGAGCTTTGGAGTCTCTGCTCTCTGGACTCCTCATTCCTTCGTGGGTTATAAACTAGTCCCCTAGATTGAAATGCAAGAATGTTAGTGATTGTGGAGGCTGGAGGGGCTGAGTGGGGGAAGGCTTATTGCATTCACTGCTGTCTATTAGAGTACAAAAGAGAAGGGACATTACTGGAGGGAGGGTCAAGGGAGAGATTGGAAGATAAGATCTGCTGCAGAAGAAACTCCCTTTGGCAATAGTTCAGAGGTCATAGAACTTGCCCAATCACAGTGACCTGAAGAGAGTAGGGAGGGAGGGAGTACACAAATCTGGAGGAATTCCTGGTAAGAAGACCAGTCTTGCACCCCATCCCCCCAATCCAGGATTGAAAACAGGTATCAAAATAAAAAAAAAAACACAGACTCCAGGTGAAGACCCCAGTGGAGCCAAATCCTGACCCCAGGAGGAGCTTTTTTAAAATCAGATCTGTGTTTCAAAAGAGTTTTTTCAGAGGCAGTTGGAAAAGGGGCAGAAAGCAGCCAAACCCTTCAAGGCATGAGAACCTAAAGATCAGGGCTGTAAAAACTAGGTGCTCAAGAGAAACTGGGGGAAAACTACCAAGGTGACTTGCAATGGCAACATCCCATAGGGTACCTAAGCATGGGTAATGTCTTTTGCTCAAGGCTAAAGTGGAGGGAGTATTGGTGCAGGATCTTCTGTTTGCACATGATTGTGCATCAGTGCAGCCTCTTAAGCTGAGATGCAACAAAGTGTGGATTGATTCCCTGCTGCTGGGGCTCATTTTGACCTAATAACGAACACCCAAGAAAACCCAGGTGCTCCATCAGCCAGCACCGAACCATCCATAGTGGGGCCATCAAATACAGCAAATGGGGAAGTTTTGAGAACTGTGGACAAGAACTGGCTCAAATTTAGGAGGCTCCGAAAGAAAGTGTGGGAGAGAAGAGGTGTTAAACTAACGACCAAACTGAAGGTCCTCAGAGCACCGTGTTGATCCCACATTGACGCCAGGTGAAGACCCCAGTGGAGCCAAATCCTGGGTGAGGAAAATGTGGGTGTTTGGGTTCCACAAGAATGTGAAGGGAGGATTGTAAGTTTACATTAGAAAGACTGGGCTCTGCCTATTGTTGTCTTATGGGGGGAAAAAAAGCCCAGGGCAAGAGCTCACAAGGGGGTCAGAAGTGATACCTGAAGGTCCCGCTGAAGAACTTTAAAATTGATCGCATAGCCTGGGACACACTGGCACAGGACCGCCCAGCATGGTGTGTCCTTATCAGGACTAGAGGGTGCTGCACTCTATGAGGACCGAAACAGCACAAAGGAAACATGATCTACATAAGAGTACTCACCCCATGTTCACATGGACTATTTGTGCCCAACCTGTGGTAAAGCTTCCGAGCTCACATTGGTCTGATCAGCCACAGTCGGACACACTATGACTTGTCTCACAGTGATGTCATTTTGGTCTTCTTCCATAATGAAGAACAAGAACCAAGCAACCCAAGCACGGAGGATTATTGCCCTAGAAGGAAAGGAAGTGAAGTCAGCCTATAAATCCCTTGCTGTGGCACAAGGGGAAAACTGGAATCTGCTTATTGAAGCCCTTCTGCAATTGTGGTCATTGCTACAAAATGAGACAAACAGCTTTCAGCATGACATGGTATTTCGACTGTCCACCCTAGGCTTCTGAGCGAGCTCGCTCCCCAGTGATCCTGCTTCTTTTCTGTAGGTGCCCAGGGGAAAGTGACCTC
Source organism: Macrotis lagotis (assembly GCF_037893015.1). NCBI lineage: Eukaryota > Metazoa > Chordata > Mammalia > Peramelemorphia > Peramelidae > Macrotis > Macrotis lagotis. The sequence continues at coordinate 934,599 of NC_133664.1, forward strand.
TGAAGGCCAAGCCTGATAGCCAGCACCAGTAACTCCCTCCATAGGATAACTGACTCCAGCTCTGGCCATTTAGTTGAATGAGGTAATCACTGAGATCAGTTGTCTAACCCCAGAAGAGAATGTATGGGAAGCCTTTGCAAACCTAAAGTTCTTGTTTTAAATAAATGCTAGCCATTTTCAACACCAGACAGAGCTTCAATTCCCCTTCTTAGAAAAGCAAGCAGATCAGTAAAATACATGGATAAATTTAATATGAGAAAAATTGAAAGCAAACATTAACAAAGCAACTGGCTAATCACTTTTAAAATTCCCTTATTTTCCATCTGCTGTTATTTGCTCTTCATCTTAATATAGATTTGCTAAGGGTTTTTTTCCCAGGGACTGAAGCCTCTAGAGCTTGACTTCTTTTAAGCTTGAAGCCTTAAGAAACCGCACAGGTGTCCAACCCCAACCTGACTTCTCTCTTTCCCCTTGCTTCCTTAAAACTTAAGCCTGTAAGATGGCAACCATGCAGAATCTAGAACCCAGGACATGATCCCTTTCTCTGAATTTGCCTCAGATTTGCTGTAAACTTTCTCATTCCCCTCAGAGTTCATCCTAATCCTCCGGTTGGTTTTTCAGGCCCTCCTTACCTTTGCCATCTTCACAGGGCAGTTCATCTCACTGCCCCTGGCCCTTTCTCTGCCTGACCCTCCTGCTTCTCTTTCCTGCTTCCTAGCTTGCCTTGCTTCCTTCACCTTCTCAAAGAAGGATCTCCTTCCCCTTATCTTCCTGCCTTCCCTCTGAGATAAAATACCTTTTTTTTTATGTATGTTTTTTGTTTGGAAATTGTGGCCTGATTGTCTTCTCCCCATTAGACTGTAAGCACCTTGAAAGCAGGCATCAGATTGGTTAATTTGCTTTTCTTTGTAACTCCAGAGCTTTAAGCTTAAAAAAAAATAGTCATTGACTTGACTAATTCACATTCCACAGCTCATATTATGGCTCCCTTTTGGACTCCTACTGGACATTTGTTCCCTGTCCTCCCCGTCCTCCCCCCCGCAGCTCTCAAATATTTCAAAACATGTTGAATGTAACAGCAGCAGACAGCTTTGAACATTCAAAACAGAAGTTTCTCTCTAAAACAATTGCTCTTTGAGCCAAGCAACACATTTCTGATCATAGACTTTGGGTAGAACGAGCGGCAGTGCCGCCAGTCACCATCAGATCTTAGTGTGTGGTGTGTGGACCCAGTCCTGGGTTCCATCATAGCTAGTGGCAGAAAGGCCCACCTTGTCAGGGATGCTGAGGCTTGGGAAGCTGGGTGTATCCATCTGTCAGGCTGTGGAAAGCCTTTTGTGTATCTCTGTATTTCTTTTCCACTTTCTCCCTCTGAGGGCTTTTCTTATATTTTTTTCTAGTGCCAGAAAAAAGTCATTCAAAAGATGACAGCTAGAAGTGACTTCACATCACCTCCCCAGTCTCCCCCAGTGATTAGGGTCCATTAGACATTTTTCAGGGCAAGAAATGCTCAGACCTACTTTGCATCAACATATATGAGGCTAGCAGCACCCTAGTCTCTGGGACAAGTTTCTTCTGATTTTTATCTCCAGAAGTCTGGTAAAAGATGAGACTGAATGCAGGTACTTCATGAGCCAGGACAACTTTGTCCTCTGGCACCAGTATTCTGAATGGTTCTATGCAAGGGTTTTCATTCCTATTCTTTGCTAGTCCTAGGGTGAAATTTTATATCAGAACAGACTGCATTTGGGAAATTGTACAGCCCTTTCCCCAAAGCCTCTTTCACTAGTACCTAAAGCCTGTTGTGGGAGAATGCCCAGGGGGCTGCCAAGGTCAGGCCAGCAGCAGAGGATAAATTGAAGGGAACTCTGCCACATTGGCAAGGATTAGACTAGATAAAGTATATACAGGGAGGTCAATGTGGGAGGCACTAGCATCATTCTGAGGGTACTGGGAGATCAATTCTCAAACTGTCTGGAGGAGGGAAGCCTTTACTAAAGACCAGGAAAAATCTTTGGATCTCATCATTGCTTGTACTCAAAAGGCAAAACTGGGTATGTGCTCTCACTGAATGATTCACCCTACAAAAGATTCTGTTGGACAGAGCAGACTTTGGTTCTACCCAGACAAATGCCTTTCATATTCAAAAAGCAAGAAGCCCAATAGAGCCCCTCCATCTTTCAGTTAATTGGGGGATGTTATCACTTTGAAGTTCCTAGCAATGCCTTATTTTATGTACCAGAGGATTCTCATCTAGACTTTGTGGGGTGTAGTTCTGCATAAGCAATAATTGATGTTTTCTGGGTCAGCTTTTTTGAAATATGTGGGAGCTAAGATGCTTTTTGCTCTGCCTGTGACTGCTTTTCCCATTTTTTTCCCTTTAAATGTCATTTCTAATTCTTCTCTCAGCTTTAAGGACTATGAAGTTAGGGTCCAGGTGTAATGATTTCATGGAGACAATAATTTGATGTAATAATTTATGTAAAATTTTCCATTTTTCCTAGTTCCTAATCCTCATTCCACATTTGTCCTTGATTGCCCTTCTTGGGATGGCTTGGCTCAAGTGGATACCCTGTCAAGATTTCTTTAGACTGGTACAGAGGAATGAATGATAGCCATAAAAGCTGAGAGTGGCAGGGATGTGAAGCATATTCAGGGTTGCTGGGTGTCCCAGAAACTCTTCTGATTTCTTGTTGCTGGGTTTTAATCCGCTTTCAGCTCCTTCCCCTTTGGAAGATGAAGAGGTAAGACATGGAGACTCAAAGATGTGCTTTGTGAAAGTTGCTGGTTGCTCCTTTCTCTGACTTGAAGTCAGGGGAGGAGGAGGTGACTGTCACCAGAGGCCCAGCTGCATTGCAGACTGATTACAGCCTTTCTCCGAGAGGGAGTTAAGAGAGCCCAAACCTGGTCAGTGCCAATAGCCCTGGGGCCTAAGAGGAAGGTCCTGTCTTTACCTCAGAAATCTTGGCAAAGCAATCCCCAAGTTCCCCATTCCAAATGTCACTAGCCAATATATTCAAGACCGGTCACTGCCAGGGCAGCTCTTCTCTGCAATAGTTCAGGTTACGTAGAATTTCTAGAAAAATACCAAAAGAGATGACATCATTCAACAATCTTATGATTATTACTATCAAATTCAAATCCACAAACACTTTGGAAATGTCTGTGAGGCACAAAGTCTTAGACACAGACAAAGTCACAACCAAACATTCCCTGCTATTGTGTAATGAGCTTACATGCTTTGGGGTTGGGGGAAACGAACAGGGTTACAATATGATAAGTAACACACATCACATCCCAAGTCATGCTAGTATCCAGAGGGACAGTGCTAGTGAGGACTAGTCAGAGAGACAGGACTTTTAATCTGACCTCTGACACTTCCTTAACCATAAGGCCCTGGGAAAGTCCCTTCACCTGTGTCTGACTTAGTTTCCTCATCCATAAAATAGGGCTAATAATAACCTCTGCCTCCTAGGTGTTGTGAGCACCAGATGGGATATTTGTAAAGCTCTTAGGTCAGTGCTTTATATACAGTAGGAGAATAAAAACATCTTTCCTTCCCTCTGGGGTCATGTTTCTGCCCTCATATGTTGGTCCTGTTGTCCATGTCAGGGTCTCTCAGCTACACAAGTTTTTGGCTCCATCTAGAGAAAGGACATAGGTAAAGAGAAATCCTCTGAAGAAAAAACATTGGGTTTGGTGAATGATTTTGGTCCTGAGCAGAAATTATTTGGGAAACTAATCCAGAAAAGCAAGTGATGAGAAGACCAAGGCTCCTCCCCTGTTTCTGCCACCTACTACCTGGAACATCTTTGGCAGAAGAGCAGAGCCAGAACAGGAGGAGAGATTGGAGGGTAGAACGAGGAAGGCCAGAGCAGGAGGAGGAACTGTAGAACAGTAATCCTTGGATAGAGAGAGCTCGGTCAGGGTCACACTGTGGGCACCTCCAAGATGAAGATGAGTGGATGTGGAGAAGCAGGTCAGTGGTGGGGTCAGCGAGGAGGTCAGTGTAGTCAGTGTCATAGTCAGTGCTGACTGGCGGCCAGCCCTGGGGGTGGGTGAGACAGGAGGCAACAGGGTAGACTTTGACTCCCAGGAGTTGGCATGGGATGAGGCCACAGCCGATCTGGGGATAAGGAGGGGCAGTAGCAATCAGGTCAGGTCCCTCCCACTGCCTTGGGAAGGGCTGGGTGGTGTGGGTGGAGATTGGACCTGGTGGTGATCAGGGCAGGACAGGGTGTTCCTGTGTCATGATGGCCAGAGGCAGGAACACAGGATGCTTGGCATGGAGAAGCCTAGGAGAGCACAGGTCACCTTCAAGTGCTGGTCTGGCAAGTTCCAAAGAAATCAGATTTGTTTCTTGGCCGGGGGGGGGGGGGGGGGGGGGGGGGGGGCAAGTCATAAAAAAGGCACTTAGATCTGATTTAGAGCAGCCAAAGTGGGATAGAGGCACCCAGGGGCAGGTTAGAGGGAGGGAGGCACCTGGAGGCAGGGAGACTCATCTTGAGGAGTTCCAATCTAGCCTCAGACACTTCCTCTCTGGGAGTCTGGGCAAGTGGCTACCCCACTGTTTCAGTAGAATGAGCATAATCTAGCACCTCCCTGGAATTCTTATGAGGATCAGATGAAGTCTTCTTTGTAAAGTGGTGAAGCACATAGTAGGTGCTTAAGGAGGAACCCATTGGGTACCTTCCCCTTTTATCCCACCTTGAGAGTGAAAGGTCAGATCAGAAAGCTTTCAGTCGGCAATGTGAATGGAGTGGTCAGGTCAGAACAGGCTCCAGCAACCGGGAGCTAAGGCTCACACTCTTTATAAGGATATGTGATCTAAGAAGCAAGGTGTGGTGGTTTCTCTAGGGGTTAAGAGTCACTTGGGGTTTCCATAGGAGCTAGGAGTCCTTTAGAGCTTCTATGGAGGTTAAGATTCCAACTGGACAAGAGTGAAACTCAGACCTGGATCCAACAAAGAGGTCCTGGAGTCCTCTTAGTGGGTGACCACTAAGTGGAGGTTTTGGAATAGAGATTCTTTCAGGTCCTGGGCTGACAAAGAAGGCCGGTGAAGCCCCTTCCCACTTAGATTTGGTGACTTTGGAGCTCCTGGAGAGCAATGATGACCTGACCCATTTTCTCTTCCTCCTTTCTGATCTCTAGTCCAGTCCTGTGTATAAAACAGATACCTTCATAATTGATGACATTTTAGGATATTTAGGATATAGGAGGAGTTATCTTGTTTCCCATGAAGAACTCAGGATTCTGATCCCAGAGTGCAGTTGTAAAAGAAAACAGATTTATTCAAAAGTCCCAGGGCAGCTAGGAGGACCTGAGTTCAAATCCAGTCTCAGAAACTTAATAATGACCTAGCTGTGTGACCTTGGGCAAGTCACTTAACCCCATTGCCTTGCAAAACCTCCCACCCCACCCCACCCCCGTCAAAAATTAACTACAACACAAAAGAAAAGACAGAGAGAGGGAGAGAGAGTTGAGTTCCTTAAAAGCCACATGGTTTGGGGCTTAGGCAGTTTAACCAGGCAGGCCAGGGTCTGATTAACTCCAGCATTAGGAGGTTAGAGGCATAAGATTAAGAGAGAGTTAGGGTTAGGGATCGGGATCGAAAGTTCTTGAGGTTAGAGACCATAGGGTTGAGAGAATTAAATTCTTTATGGGCCACATGGTTTTGGGTACAGTGGCTGGTGAAGAGGAGCATTAAAAGCCAGAGAGATAAGAGCAGAAGAGAGTGAGAAAGCTCCAGGTCTTCCTTAAATATCCTCCCTGGACCCCTCGGAGTGGTCCCGTTTGATGCTGGAGAGATTGCTGTAGAAGGTGTGACTGTAGGCTGAACTCCTTGGTTAATGTGCCACACTATCTCCCAGGAGTAATCTAGCATCCAACCTGGTCAGCACCTGGCCAGGGGCAAAGGAAAGGTCAAATACAGAAAAGATTATAAAATTTGTTTCCAATTACACTATTCCTCTAGTCCATAATTCCTTGCATCAGAAGGAAGAGAAAATGCTGTTGACTATGTTCTCCCAAAGCATAGTTGCCATTAGAGTCTGTGGTCCATTGGAAGAGGCCAAGGAAGCCACTTTAATCTGGAGGGTGGGCCTGGGCCTCAGCTGCCTCATATGTCATGGAAGGGACTGGGCTTGACCTCTTGCTCTTCTGGGAAGCTTCAGTACAGGTGGTTGTGGCAGTAGTTTAGGAATAATTCTCAGAGAGAACTGCTGAGTGCAGACTGAAGCTCACTGCCCCACAACATTATTAATGTCAAAAGGTTTTGCATGACCACAGGTATACTGGGTATCAAATGGCTTGTCTTCTCAAGGGGTAGAGATGGGTTGTAGGGAGGGAGAGAACTTGGAATTTAAAATTTTTAAATAAATATAAAAAATGTAATTAAAATAAAACTTCTCAGAGAGGTTCAGGAACTTCTCGGGATCCTAGACTATTTCTTTTAAAATAATCAGACAAAAGTTTGTTAAAAAAAAAAGGCACACATCTAATTATCTTCAGCAGTGATGGGTTAACAACAAACAAAAAACTCACCTCCTAAAAAAGCTTCATTAGAAGGTGGGAGATTCCTTTCCCCCTCACTTCTGTCAACAGCAATGATGGTCTCAAATACCGACTGCAAACTGCCTCACTTGCTTTTCTATTGTCATTCTTTAGAATTCTCAGTTTCTCTTGCAGCCATACTGAATCTGCTGATGGCAGCCAAGAGGGCTCTTCAGCTCCAAATGGTGAGACAGGGTCTCTGATTGAACCTACTCCAAACATCATGTCTTGGGGCTTCCAATTCTCAAAGCAAAGCTTCCCCAGGTATGATCTCAGTCACCTCTTCTCCAAACTGTTTTCAGCCAGAGGAGGGTGGTGCAGCCAGGGCTCTGGACTTAGCAGGGTTATGGAGGCTCTGCTTGTGGAGACAGCCAGGAGGTGCCCCCCAGTTTCTAAGTGCCTCCAACCCCTGATTATAAAAAAAGTGAAGTCAAACCTTAAAGGGTGATGTAAATGCATGCTCTCCTTATTCCTATTATCACCAAGTAACAGAGGCATGGATCAGAGCCAGGTCTTCCAATTTCCAGTCTAGCATCCTTTTTTTTTCTTGGCAAAGCAGTTTGGGTTAAGTGACTTGCCCAGAGTCACTCTGTTAGGAGCATATGTCTGAGGCTGGATTTGAACTCAAGTCCTCCTGACTGCAGGGTGTTCTAGCCACTGTGCCATATAGCTGCTCCACCCCCACCCCTTTCTGGTCTAGCATTCTAAATACTACTACAGCCCACACTATTTTTTTAAAAATGTATTTATTTATTTTGAATTTTACAATTTCCCCCTTCTAATTTCGCTTCCCTCACCCCCCCCATAGAAGGCAGCCTGTTAGTCTTTCCATTGCTTCCATGGTATACACTGATCTCAGCTGCATGTGATGAGAGAGAAATCATATCCTTAAGGAAGAAACAAAGTATAAGAATTAGCAAAATTACATAATAAGATAACTTTTTTAAAAAAAATTAAAGGTAATGGTCTTTGGTCTTTGTTCAAACTCACAATTCTTTCTCTGAATACAGATGGTATTCTCCATCGCAGATGCCCCAAATGGTCCCTGGTTGTTGCACTGATGGAATGAGCAGGTCCATCCAGGCTGATCATCACCCCTGTGTTGCTGTTGGAGTATACAATACTCTCCTGGTTCTGTAGAGTCCATACTATTAAGAAACCAGGGTGACTCTCTGTACTACCCTCTGACCTGCTTGCTAATCATGGCTGCTTTGTACCTCAGGTGGGAAGAATCGTTCTTTTCTAAGAAACCTGGACTTTAGCAGATGTGCCAGAATGCTACTGGCTCAGAGGCTTCTGAATGGGCTGGGAGGACCTGCCCAAGGCTGAGGTTGTGGCCCAAATTATGAGCATTTTTAAATTTTTTTAATTTAATGTTTTTAGGTTTTTGCAAGGCAAATGGGGTTAAGTGGCTTGCCCAAAGCCACACAGCTAGGTAATTATTAAGTGTCTGAGACCGGATTTGAACCCAGGTACTCCTGACTGCAAGGCCGGTACTTTATCCACTATGCCACCTAGCCGCCCCGAAAATTATGAGCATCTTTAAAGGAAGCATGAGGCTACTGCAGATGAATGACTCATTGACCTACTGACAGTTCAACTCGCCTTGAAATTCCTCCTCTAGGACAAGCATTGTGCTAAGTTCTGGGAACCCAAAGGTGAAACACAAGTCCCTGGCCTTATGAGGGCACCTTCTATGGGGAGACACTATGAAAACAACTACATCCCTGCAGAAAAACCCAGTGTCAGTCTGTGGCAACCTCAGAAGAAGGCACCTAGCAGGAGGGAGACCAAGGAGAGCCTCTGCAGAAGGACCCAAAGGAATCCAGGAAGGCAAGACCCAGACAGGAGGATAAAGAGCCTTGCAGGCAGAGGGACAGTCAGTGATGTGAAGAGCATGTGTCTTGTGTAGATTGTGAAGTCAGCAAGCATTGCAGGGCCCACTGTTCTAGACCTGTGCTAAGCACATGGTTATAAAGGATGGAAGAAATAGACCCTGCCCTCAAAAACCTTGCAATCTGATAATGGTGGTGGCAACTGGAGAGACTATGGACCAACAATTGTTAATAGCAAGATTTAAACAGGATAAATGAGAAACAATGGAGAAAAGGCACTCCCTGGGAGAAAGGGGGATCTAGGAAAGACTTCTTGCAGAAGGGAGGTGGGGTTGAGGTGAATCTTCATGGAAGCCTTCATGTGGAGATGAGGAGGGAGAGCATTCCAGGCATGGCTGACTGCCAGGGCAAAGAGTCTGAAGAGGGAGCAGCCTGCTTAAGGAAAGGCAAAAAGGTCAGGATCACTCACAAAAAGGTGAAGAAGATGTGATGGGCTGAGGATAGGCAAGTGAGTGGGTAATGAGCTCATGGGTAGAATCTTAAGGCTGGGAGAAACAGTGAGCACATTGTTGCTCTCCTCTGGGTACAAGGTGTTGAGAACCGACCACCCGTTGATCCTAGGCGGAAGGGGACAGCTGTGTGAGCAGAGGGAAGGGGATACTTAGCAGAGAATATATGAAGACAAAAATGGTTTGACGCTAGTCTGATAGTTAAATTGGTTAACGAGTTACTGTGCTTATTTCCACACTGATTTCTTCGGATAAATCCTGTTTTCCCTCTTTCTTGTAAGTATTGGAAACACCCCTTATTTATTTCCCTCTTTATTATTTATTATATGTCTTCAGGTTCTCATTCTGAAAGGCCTCTCTCCTCTAGAGTTGACTTACCCTGAAGATGTTAAGTCTATAGGAACCCATCTCTCCCCTGAGGCTAGTTGGAATCTTGAGACTACTCCCTATCCAGCACCTTGGAGAGAGACACCAGATCCAGAATGAGGAAAATGTCAAACCCACTGCAGGCTGTCCTGGTCAGTTCCAGGATGCTACCACATTTTCAGAAGAGTGTTGATAGGCCAGAAGTCCAGAGGAAAGTGCCTTGGGATGATGGAGGAGCTGGAGATCATGACAAATGAGGATTGGTTAAAGGAAGTAGGGATATTTGGTCTGGACAAGAGAAAACAGTAAAAAAGGGTAACTGTCCTCAAGTATTAGAAGCTCTGCCACATGGAAGGGAAAGTTGACATGCTTGGTTTGGCCCCAGAATTTGGTAGGAATAGACAAAAGTTGTAGAGAGGCTTACTGTGGCAAGATGAAAGAGGAAATTCACCTACTCAGCACTGAATTGTGTCCTGGGGCAGTGGTTGATGGTGAATATATCTCTGGAAGGGCCTCCCCTCTCTCTAGCCCACCTGTCCCCAAAGTTCTGACTACCCAAGCCTTGCTCACCATGCGGACACTGGACATCTCTCCCTCCTGTCCATCTTTACCCGACCACCATTGTCTGCCCTCTTTCAGTGACCAACACTTAAACCAAGATTAACTTTGCTACTTGGGAGGGCATGCAATCTACAATCACTCAGAATCCCCAGGAATGGAAAACAAAATTATCTCTCTTTGAAAATGATGTAATGATTACTTTGAAAATGCTAAAGAGGGGGCAGCTAGATGGCACAGTGGAGAGAGCATCAGCCTTGCAGTCATGAAAGCCAGGAGTTCAAATATGATCTCAGGCACTTACTAGCTATATAACCCTGGGTAAGTCAGTTTCCTCCAAATCATTTAATCCCAGTTGCCTCAAAAAAGAAAGAAAAATAAGTCAATAAAAATGAATTAAAACAAGAAAGTCAACAAATTATGTGATATAATACAAAGCCACACAAATCACCAGCATTCCTGTACATTACTAGCTAAAAATCTAGCAAGAAGAAACAGAGCAATTTCAGTCAAAATAAATTGTCATTCAATTCAGCATGCATTTATTAAGCTCCTGTATACAAGTCCCTTGGACTGTAGCTAGAAAATCCAATTCTTTGTGGGAGGCAAGAATGCAACATCTAAACAAAATGAATGCAAAGCAATTTGAGGCAAAAAATAACCCTAAAATGTGGGTGGTATGAGAAAGGTTTTTCTTATAATGTGGAAAATGAGCCAATCCTTATGGGAGAAAAGGATGGTAAAAGAAAACAAAGAAGGGAATATATTTCAGACAAGAAGGTGAAGTCAGCAAACAAATTGATGTGCAGATGTAATAACAAATTTAGGGGATGTAGTATCGGTGTCCTTTGATACTGTGAATCACACCCTTCTGTATCCTCTCTGGGTTTATGTGACCCTGCTTTTCTATAGTTGACCTATCCTTGGTCACCTATACTAGATCTTCATCCAGGCTGATCCCACTATTTATGGGTGCCCCTCAAGGCTTTCTTCTAACTATATGCTTAGCAATCTCATTGGTCCCATGGATTTAATAGTCACCTCTCTGCAGATGATTCTTGGAAATATTCATTCAGCCTGAACTTCTTTTCTGATCACTAATCTTGCATTTCCACCAGCCCATTGAACATCTTAAAACATTCCTGAATTTAACACAACATGTCCAGGACAGAACTCCTTCTCTTTTCCCCAAAACTTGCCCTCTTCTGAACTTCCCTATTCTTGTCAAGGACACTATCCTCCTCCTCCTAGTCACACAGACTCATGAACCAGATGTAATCCTGGAATCTTCATTGTTTTCCTCCCTCCTATCCTTCATGTCTCCTCTCCTCTGACACCGCCCCCATCCTGGTGCAGACCAGTATCACATCTGAATCACTGCAGCAACTGCTAAATGATCCCTCTACCTCAAGTCTCTCCTCATTCCAGTCTGGCCATGACATTCTCCTAATCAATAAACTCCAGTGATCCCCAGGATCAGTTGCCTCCAGGAACAGATATGAAAGGGCTTTATACAAAAACCAAAGGTTTCTTCCTGCCTTTCTAGTTTTCTCATCCTCATTCCATCTATGTACTCCACAATCCATGACTCTTCCTTTCACTTCCTTAAGCATGATTCCGTTTTCCAACTCTGACCACTTTCCTGGCTGCTATCTCTCATGTCTGGAATTCTTTTCCTCCTCACTACCACATTCTGACTTCTCTAGATTCCATTGATCTTCTGTAAAAAAATCTTTCCTTATCTTTTTTTAAAATAATTTTTATTTTATTAATCTTTTAATAGCATCATAATTTCCCTGTTTCACTCTTATTTCCTTTTCCAGAGACCCATCTCAATATAACAATATGTTTTCAAAAGAAAAGGAAAAAAATCAGATCAAATGATCCTTATTTTGAGGAAGTCTGACAGCCCATACCACATATCAGCCCCGTGCCTCCTCACCTCCACAAAAGACTGGGTGGGGTGCCTTGCCTGCTCTCTTCACTTGAGTCCCACTGGTCTTCAAGTTTGGAGACCTTAGCTGCACTTTTTCCCGACTGCCCCTCTCTCTCTACCATATGTCCCTCCTCCCATCTGACTTCCTTTAAGACTCAACTCATTCCTCCCTTTCTGCAGGAGCTTCTTCTTGCTCCCCCACCTCAGGCCTATGTGATTACCTCCCTTACTGTCCCATCACATTTTATCTGCCCCATTAGAATTTCAATGTCCAGAAGGCAGGCAATGGTTTTACCCATTTTGTGTCCTCAGTCCTTGGCACAGTGCCTTGACTAGCATGTATAACCCAGTGACCACTGAGTGACCTGGAGGGTAGGAAGTGAGGGGAGACAGGTCTGGGATGGGAGGCCAGGGCTTTGTGAAGATGCTTGGAGGAGGGTAGAGAGAGAGAGAGAGATAAGCAGTCCATTAAGGGAAGTCATTGGGAAGTTCCTTAGTAGTGTGTGGGAGAGGAGGTGTGGTGGTCACCCAAGTGAGGAGAAAGGTTTTTTTTTAAAGTAGGCAGCTTGTGGGAAGGGATGGGAGGAAGGAAGAGGCAAGGAAGCTTCCAAACCAGGGAATTGGACTAATCTCTTAGGACTTTCTGAGAAAACTGGTCTCAACATCATTCCTATGGTAGAAAGAAGAATGATGTTGGACATTGTCCCAAACTGAGTGCAAAGTCCATCTTGGTTGCCCCCTCACTCACTTGGAATTTCTTCAGACTCCTTTCTTCATCTGAACTCCTTGGTTGGCCTTCATCTCCATTGTGCCATCACTGGTTTCACCATGCTGTGAAAACATTGGGTTCTGTTGCCTTACTCATCTCTGAATACAGATAAGAGTCATGAGCTGCTATGTCTGTTCCAGTGTGGGAAGAACAGACATTCTTTACTGATGGTGGTTTGAATCACAATGGATAACTCACTGTAGGCTTTGGCCAAAGTCTATCCATGAGCAGGAGACCCAGTAGAACTGGTCCCAGAGGAATACAATGTGAACTCCCAGCTAAGAACTCTCAGTTGCCTTGGGGATACTGATAGGATAGTGGGAAATCTAACCTCTAACCTCCATAGTGCTCCTTTGATTCATCATTATGAGGTGGAGGTCATCTTGGCTCCTGAAGGCTCTGCCACTGACCCTGGAGGACTCACCTTCAACTGGAGAAGGTTTAAATAGTGAGCCAAGTATGCTGGTCACTGGGAGCTGAAACAAAGACAAAATATGGGGGCAGCTAGGAGGTGCAGTGGATAGAGCACCAGTCCTGGAGTCAGGAGGACCTGAGTTCAAATCTGTCACTTAATAATTGCCTAGCTGTGTGACATTGGGCAAGTCACTTAATCCCATTGCCTTGCAAAAGAAAAGGGAGACAAAGGTGAAGTGATTTGCCCAGGGTCACCAAATGAGTCAACATTTCTGACTGAGTTTGATTACATGACTTCCAACTCAGTTTCCTGGACTCCATAGCTGCTAGAGGAAGGAAAGAAAGGGTGAAGGGAGAAAAAGAAGGTATTGATAAGGGAGGAAATCAAGAGGGGGAAAATGCCTATACTAGATTGAGAGGACCCAGGTGAAGGCTGTGTTGTCAATGACATAGCTGAGAGGACTGGGGGATCAGTTCTCAAGAGGAGGGAGACACTGAAAGTAAAGGACAAACCTTCATGGTTATTACCATTCTAAGATGACTCTGTAAAATATCAGTGCCTATTTGACTATTTTCCAATCTATATAAACTTTTTTTCTGAAACAGTGAGATGCCTGGAGGGAGAAACTCCTTTGATACGATCCAAGTGAGTCTAATCAGAACCCACCAGAAATAAGCCAAGATTCTTCACCCAATTGTAATGGTCTCCAGACCACAGGCCTAGTATCCATCACCCACCTCTGTGGAAAAGGGACAGTGAAACTGAAACTGAAAGCCCTCAGGAATGACAATGACCCCCAGTTTACGGATTCAGACTAACTCTAGTGGGAGTAAAGTGAACTTGGTTCTCATGGTAATCTGAGTAGGTACTGACCATTCAAGAAAGTGGACCTCCAAGTGGGAACATCTCCAGATCAGAAAATTGCTGGGGGGAGCAAAAGAGGCGTGTGTTGTCTGGACCACATATATTTCTACACATATACCTTTCTATCTGTATATTCATGTGTGTGCCTGTTTTTCCCACTGATTCTGTATGCATTTATGGGAGATTGAACCTCAGGGTCATGAAGAAAATGCTTTGGACCTGCTGTTATACTTCTCAATTAATACCTTCACCTTGAACTCATTGTTGTAAGTACTCTGATAAATATGTACACTGGTTGAGGTCCCTGTCCTAGAGGGTTAGGGCTTTGGACTCTGAATAGCTTGAACCTTAAGAAGTTGCCCCATTGGGAGCCCAATCTAACAGAGCAAGCCCCAAGCACTATATGAGATCAGTTCATCAGGAGACCAACCTCACTTGGGGTTTTCTTGACAAAGATACCGGAGTAGTTTGCCATTTCTTCTCCTGCTCATTTTAGGATGAGGAAATGGAGGCAAACAGAGTTATAAGTAACTTGCTCAGGGTCATATATCTAGTAAGTATGTGAATGTGGATTTGAACTCAAGCCCCCCTGACTCCAGGTCTTGGGGCTCTATCCACCACAATGCTACTTAGCTGAAATGTAGACATTTAGGAAAATACCTTTTACTTGCACACTTGGAACTCTCAGCGGCTTCAGATCCTGAGAAATGGTATGAAATCACCTGGTGACATGGTGGCGTGTGTGTGTGTGTGTGTGTGTGTGTGTGTGTGTGTGTGTGTAGGGAAGGAATGAGGGAAGGGTGGGAAAAGCTCTGGATGAGGAATTCGAAGACCTGGCCCAGTTCCATGTTCTGTTATTTACTGCCCAGACTTTGAGGCTCTCTAGGTCAAATGTGGGGGAAAGGAGAGGAAAGATTGAACAAGAGAATCTCTGAGATTCCTTCCAGCTTCAAATCCTCTTATACTATGTGTTGAAATAACCAAGAATGAGGAAGTAGAGAGGAAAGATGGCTACTGACTTCAAGGAGTCATCTAATGAATGACTGAGAGTATCTAAGTATCTTTAATGTCAGAGACATAACCTTTTAAAAATTATTTTTATTTTTCCAGTTACATGCAAAAACAAGTTTCAATATTCACTGTTAAAAACTTGAGTTCTTGGGGCTGCTAGGTGGCACAGTGGAGTCAGGAGGACCTGAATTCAAATCCAGTCTCAGACACTTAATAATTACTAGTTGTGTGGCCTTGGGCAAGCCATTTGACCCCACTGCCTTGCAAAAACAAACAAACAAACAAACAAACAAACAAAACCCCTTGAGTTCTGCCTTCTCCCACCCCAAACCCCCTCACTGAGAAAGCAAATGATTTGATTTAGGTCAAAAAACGCATTAGAGACCTAATCTTGAAGGAGCAAGGGTGGTGAATGCACTTCAGTCTGCTCAGAATGGAGCTGTAGGGATGGCCATGAATCTGCTGCCAGCATCCTCACCTATTTCTGCTTGGTTGTCATTGCCAAACCCACAACACCCTTCAGGAGTTAGCACATGCCTCAGGACTGTGGGCAAAGCCAAGCCCAGTCATTGCAGACACACACAAGACCTCGGAATGTGAGCAGCCAACCCCAGTCTCCTGGAGCTACACAAACCACCCAGTTGAGCCCAAAAAATGAAACCACTGAGCCAGTCAGTGGAGCTGCCAAGACCATTCCCTGCACCAGTGTTACTAAGTAGACGCCAAAGCCTCCTTAGCTAAACAGGAACCCAGGAGAAGGGGAGTGGTGGTGGGGGAGCTTTGGAGCTCACTACTCCTGCATAGGATTACTTCAGCTCCTCCAGCTTGCATCTTCTGTCTGCTGACCTTGGACACTTCCATCAGCATTCAGCTCACCATTCTGGACTCTCTTTCCATCATCACTGAGTCAGATTTTTGAGGAGGGGGCATTGACTCAAAGTCTGAATTCCTAATGTGACTTCCATGCCTCCCTCATTCCCAGGAAGTTATTGAGGCTGTGTCTAAAAGGAAATAGCCTATCAAGGGAATAGAAATAGGAGAAAGAATTGCTCATCTTTTTTTTCCTCCCAACTTAAATTTTTTTTTCCAATTACAAGTAAAAAAAAGTTTTAACATTCACTTGAAAATTTGAGTTTCAAATGCTCTTTCTCCTTCTCTCACTGAGAAGGTAAATAATTTGATACACTATACATGTGTAGTCATGTAAAATATAGTTCTATATTTTAGTCACATTGTAAAACAAAGTTGAAAAAAAAGTAAAAAATAGTATGCTTCAGTCTGTATTCAGACAACATCAGTTCTTTCTCTAGAGATGGATAGTGTTTTTCATCATGAGTCCTTTGGGATTGTCTTAGATTATTGTCTTGCTGAAAAGAGCTAAGTCATTCAATCATCTCACAAAGTTGTTGTTGCTATTTATAATGGTCTCCTGGTTCTTAACTTTGCATCAGTTCATGTAAGTCTTCTCAGGTTTTTTGAGAGCATTCAGAGTCAATCATTTTTGACGTGTGGTTAGCCCTTTTAGTTCTTATTTCTGTCCCTTCCCCACTGACTCCTTTGAAGTGGCCAGGATCTCACTAGGTAACAGTCTAAGAACTGGGCTCCTTAGGCAGTGGGATGGGTACTTTTATGGGTCACTTCCCTAGTAATATTTGGCTCCAAACCCTACAGTTATTTCATCAAATATGTACTCCTTGCATGGCTTTCAGGACCTCATAAATCTTGGCTGTGTCCTATTCACTGACCCATGAACTTGTCACATTCTTGCTCCTTTATCCTCATATTTATCATTTCTGGTCATTTGCAGCCACTCACACAAACCATCACCCTCTTTCAAGCCTCTCTCAGTGATCACCTGAACTTAAGCATAGCATCTCCTCTATGTCCAGTGGACTTATTGGTCACCTCAAGACCAGCCATGATACACTATGAGTGTGGAGAGAGATGGGACTGATGAGTGATAATTCTGATTGCCCTGGAGCCACAGAAGTCTAGGGGAAAGCATCCCAACCTCCATTCCCGGTGCCTGCTCCACCAGAAGCAGTGAAGATAGGACTCTGAGTGAGAAAGTTCTCACCACAGTGGAGCTGTGATTTCATCTCCCTTTTGGGTTGCAACTATCCCAAATCCCATTCACACTAATGCATTTGGTGCCCACAGCACATCTGCTGCATCTCCTCGGGGCTCTAGGAGCAGCTCTTAGGAACTAGTGCTATACTGTTCATGAGCCACTGGCGAGCTGCTAGGATTGGGGTTGCTTATCCACTAGTCAACTAGGCTTAGGAAGCTTTTAGAAAGGGAGATTTACTGTGATTGTGCAGTAAGAACAGTTGGTACCAAGTATTCCACAAAAAGTCTCACAGAAATATATACAGAGTCCAGGGAAAAGTTGGCTTAGGCTAGACAGTGCATAAGCCTAATAGAAGACTGATAAGCCTTTTTGCTGAAGTTCTCAAATATTCTCTTCAATGTGACCTCATTTTCTACTGGGGTCTTTGTAGAACTGTGAATTTCTGTCTAGTATGTTCTTGGCCCCAAGCATAGAGGCTATACCAACTTTGCTCATTCATTTCTTTAATCATCCATTTTGCCCTGCAGCCTCTTCTAGTTGGTCAGTTCTCCTGGACCTTCTTTTTTAAAAAACATTTATTTATTTATTTATTCATTTATTTATTTATCCAACTATATCAACAATCTTTTTTTGCAAGATTTTGAGTTTCACAAATTTATTCCCTCCCTCCTTTCCCTCTCCTCTCCTGACAGAAAGCAATCTAAAATAGGTTATACGTGTATAACTGTGCCAAAATTAAATTCATATTAATCATTTTGTGAAAGAATCAATTTAAAAAGAAAAATATTAGAAAAAATAATATATGACAACACTTGTTGATTGGCCTGATCTTGGAACACTGCTAGAATGCTGAAGGGGAAATGGGAAATCCTGAGATCCTCCTCCAGTCAGTAGTGGGAGGTGAGGGAAGAGATCATAGTGTCCCCTTTCTTCCCATCAGTGATTCCTCAGGAGGTTTAAGGAGAATGCTCTCTCCTCATTTGCTGCTCATTGGAATCTCCCTCCCTCTCTCTCTCTCTCTCTCTCTCTCTCTTAAGTCTATATCAACTCCATAATGACCCCTAGACTGAAAGCAAATTTCCTTAGGCAATTTAAATATTTTTCCTGTATAGTGTCACTTCCATGTTTATCCAGTAGCCTTTGATTGATTGGGTTCAATCTAGATGTATTCAAGCTAATACATTAAAGAAATGGGATGATGGTAGTAAGGATTATGGAGAGTAACAGCTGAGCATGGAAAGAGAATGACTGATTTTAAAAGTTTCATTTTGTTTTTAACATCAAAGGACAATGGAGGAAAGAATGTGTATAATTTAAATATGTACTTTGCCCAACAATCAAAGGTTGTCCAATTGAGCAACCTCCTAATATTCCCAAGCTGATAGGGGAATGAGATCAAAGAAATTTGGAGACTTCTGATCCGGCCAATCACCAGTTTTCCAGCTACTGCCATCTCTATTGGATCTCCTAGACTGGCTTGTAGTAGTTCTACAGGGGGGGATGTCTTGTCTTTTTGACTGCAGTCAACTTTGACACCAAAGAGTGCCTTTGTCTTTGTTCAGCTTCAGAAGTTTCCTTCATTCCAAATGATCATGAACCTAGTCTCCTTTTTCTTCATCTTCTTCCTCTATACTTCTGCTTCTCCAGGGATATGGATCTTGTTTTTTCCCAAGGACTGGGGCCCAGTTATCCTAGGAAATGGAGCCCTTCCTCCCACCTCAGCCATATCTCTGACACTTCCTCTCCCCATTGAATTCCTTTTTCTCCTTTCTTCATTCTGAATCATACACGTTATCATTAACCTGAATAATGATTTTCTCCTCAAACTATTTCTACTCTTTACTGTAAGAATGGACATTTAGTTAAATTTCCATGTACTAGGATCATTACATTGTCAAAATCCTCAAAAGCAAAAAGAACTTAAGTTATTCTTTAAGATTTTAAGAAAGTGATCAACCAACTACACACACACACACAAGTTTGTTTGTTTTTAGTACAAGGGAACCAAGGCTGGAGCTTGACTTTAAGTCCACTATGTGGTGAGTTCAAGGCAACTAGGGAGAGCTAGGTAAAGTTTAAATGGAGCTCTTCCTCCGGAAACTTCTCCTTTCCAAGTGCATTAATTAGATACCCTTCCTTCTTTAGCCACCCTTTCATTTTGTCATTACAAAAAGATAACAGTGAGTAAAATCTGGAAAATTTCAAAATAAATGAAAGAAAATCATCCCCTCTATGCCATTCAAGCTAATACATTAAAGAATTGGGATGATGGTAGTAAGGATTATGGAGAGTAACAGCTGAGCATGCAAAGAGAATGACTGATTTTAGAAGTTTCATTTTGTTTTTAACATCAAAGGACAGTGGAGGAAAGAATGTGTATAATTTAAATATGTACTTTGCCCAACAATCAAAGGTTGTCCAATTGAGCAACTCAACCATAAATGAAAGGATAGTGGAATGGCCACTATCTGGTAAGAGCTAAATCATCCAGCAGTTTGACTCAGATAGATGACTGTAACTTTGTGGAATGTGCTGAACTTAGCATGAGGTTAGTATCTCTGGAGAGAGACTCTTCAAAAAACAACAGCAATTAAAAAACAAACAAACAAACCAAAAAGAACCAAACCCTAACCAAAACCTAATTAACCTCCAAATGCAACATAACATTATAAAATGTCCTTGGGGCTTCCACAGGGTAGTAGTCTTTGACTTATTCACCAATGTGAATCTGATATAAAGCCAAGCAAGAGAAAGATTCCCTATTAATAGTAATATTCTCTACTTCATTCTGTTTAAAGGTGACATTGGACTGTGAGGAATATGGGGGTGTTTGGGTTCCACAAGAATGTGAAGGGAGATTGTTAGGTTACATTACAAAGATTGGGGCCAGCCTGTATTGGTACCTAGGAGTAGGTATGTAAGTTAAGACAAAAGATTTAGCCTCAGCCTGATCAACTGAGATTAGATCAGGTCTGCCCCACCTAGTCCTGAGTTAACCTAGAGTCTGCTCCTTCTCCTTGGGGCATGCTCAAGGAGGTAACTGTTCTTGCTCATTAGAATAATGAGCAGGGCAAATGTATCAATTAGATTGTGACTCCAGCCAATGATTGGCACAAAGGGGGAGAAACAAAGCCTTTCAAAGTGCATATAACACCTAGCATTTCCAGATTTTGGTGCCCCTTTCCCCATGAAAGAGATGTGCCATTTATTAAGATGTCTTAATTTAAAAAACATTTCAGGGGGCAGCTAGATGGTACAGTGGCTAGAGCACCAGTCCTGGAATCAAGAGGACTAATCTCATTGCCTTAAACAAAAAAAAAATTTAAAAAAGAAGAAAAAAAACATTTTAATCACTCTGGACAAAGTATTCATGGGCCATTTATAACAGGACTAATTGCACCAAACTTCAGAGCTCTATAAAGCTTATCAATCAAACACACTGAAAATTTGAGAGCTTTGGCTAGCCTTCCATCCTGAAACAACATAGTGTAAGACAATTGCCCATGGTATGAGTTGCTGTTGGATGCTCTTTTGCTAAATCAGGCCATCTGTAAGTTTTATCTTGAACAGAAGCTTCAGAAAGACAATGAGCTGGGCTTGGCAATGAGAAGGGAGAGAAGACTGGGTTGGAAGACATTTGGGAATTTGTGCATTACTGTAAGTGATCCCCAGCTGCTTTCTAATGTCAAACTCCTTCTCTTCAACACTACAGAAATAGGATGTCCACTTCCAGGAGCCAATATGGTGGAATAAGCAGTAAGGAGTTATAACCCTTCCATATTTGCCTCTAAACAGTCATTTAAAAAAATTGTGCTCCAGAAAAATCCTGGAATAGCAGAACCAGCAAGGGAATGAGGGTGAAACAATCTTTTAGTCCAGAAAACTTGGAAGAACCGATGGAAGTGTGGGGGGAGCAGGGGAATGCACTTTAGGACAAGAGGCATCCTAGCAAGCCAGCAGCAAATTCCACCTCAGTAAATGAGCTGCGGATTCTGAGTTCTAGTGGGGTGGAGCAGGTAAACTCCAATAATAGCTGGCCCTGCCCCCACAGGCCTTAATATAGCCCCAGGGAAGCAGGCATCCTCTAATGACCAGACACTACTTGTTTTAGTGTAGCCCTAGAGAAACTCACTTTGAGGCACACCAGACACCATCACTGGGATCTAGTTCAGCACCGATTGATAGACCCCTATGGTGTACAGAAGAGAAAACCAGCCCCTACCTCACCACCCCAGTGAAACACCAGACACAAGAGTCCCCAGTGGACCCCAGGGAAACATTATCACAACACTAAACAGTCAGGACCTGCAGCCATTGACACAAGAAGCCTGAGATAGTGTTCCCTTCCACTCTAAGAGCAGAACTCAAATTTAAAAGAAAGGAAAAAAGACCAAAAAAAAAAAAAAGATGAGTAAATAATAAACAAAAAAGAATATTACTGTAGAAAGTTATTATGAAGACAGAAAAGACTAAATCAGAAACTCAGAAGAGGACAACAATGTCAAAATACCTATGGGCAAAACCCAAAGAAAAGGGAAGTGGTTTCAAGCCCAGAAAGAATACATGAAGAGCTCAAAAAGTAGTTTAAAAATTATATAAAAGAGGTGAAGAAAAACTAGAAAAAGAAAAAAACAACTGTTTTAAAAGTAGAATTAGTCAAATGAAAAAGAAGATACAAAAAATCTATTGAGAAAAATGAGTTTAAGAATACAGTTGAGCAAATAGAAGAGAAAGTACAAAAGTTAATTATGGAAAACAACTCCTTAAAAATTAGAATTGGGTAAGTAGAAGCTATTCAAGAAATTCGGAAGAATGAAAAAATGAAAGAAAATATTAAATACTTCATGGGAAAAACAACTGATCTGGAAAACAGATCTAAGAGAGACTGTATCAGAATCATTGGACTTCTTGAAAGCCATAATCAAAAGGAGGACCTGGACAACAGTGTTGAAGAAAATGATCAAGGTAAACTTTTTTGATGTCCTGAAATCAGAGGGCAAAATGTTGGTTGGATTCTTGTCCTTTGTTAGTGACAAGATAACAAGACCAAGGGGCAGCTAGGTGGCACAGTGGATAGAGTATCGGCCCTGGAGTCAAGAGGACCTGAGTGCAAATCCAGACTCAGACACTTAATAATTACCTAGCTGTGTGGCCTTGGGCAAGCCACTTAACTCCATTTGCCTTGCAAAAACCTTAAAAAAAAAAAAAAGAAAAGACCAAACAACATCACTACATTTCAGACATAGGGATGAAAAAGGTAAAATAGACATTGAAAGAATCCACTGATTGATTACCTCAGGAAAGAGATCCCAATAAAAACTCCAAGGAACAGTAGAGTCAAATTCAAAATTATCAAGTCAAAGAAAAAAATACTAAAAATGGTTAGTAAGAAACACCATAGAAATAATGATTGAGCATCTCTCTCATCTCCCAAAGTTATTTATGTCTAATTTGACTTTGGTTTTGTTGGCCACTGTTCATGAATTCACATTACAGAAAGCTAGGATATAGCTGGCCTTTAGAGTCTGGAAAACCTTGGTTGAAGTCCTTTCTCTGACACACACTAATTGTGTGACCCTGGGCAAGCCATGTAGCTTCTCAACTTTAAATGCAACTTTTTAGGACTATATGGCAAAGAGGAGGTACTAACCCACCCCTAATGGAGGAAGTTTCCTCATTCAGGAGAACCTTTTACCAAGGAAACCACTAGTCTGATCCCTATCTCAGAGTGGAAAGGAAAAAATACACATGGCCAACATGTTATTGCTCTATAAAGTAAGTGAGGAGAGAAAGAGAACACTTCTCTGCTCTTGCAGAATCTGGAAAAATATTATAAAAGTAGGCCTTTTGATCTCCTAGAGTCTGTAGTCTAACACAGCTCTAGAGCTGGGATCCTATCATATTTTTAGTCAGTGATCCCATTTCATCCTTAGTTGTGCCTGTGTTCCTTTACAGGCCTCCTTGCTCCTGAGCTCAGAGTTTGGCATTACAAATAAGCAACAAATATTTGATGATGAACAATCACCTTGATAGGATGTCATATATATGTAGACTTAACTAGAAAATGTTGTCTACAAATATTCATCTAGTTCTAACCTATCCTTTCTGGTCATATTGGCAATATGAGAAATGTGAGGTGGTACCTCAAAGATGCTTTAATTTGCATTTCTCTAAGCAATAATGATTTAGAACAATTTTTCATATGACTTTAGATAGCTTTGATTCCCTCATCCGAGAATTGCCTTTGTATATCCTTTGACCATTTGTTAATTGGAGAATTAGGAAACTGTTTATAAAGTGTCCTCATTGTCCAGAAAGAACAAGCAAATTGGGGGGGGGGGAGAGAAATCCCCCAAGGAATGTGGCAGCTTTAAAACTCATGTCTCCTTTTAACAAAGATTACCAGGGATATAAACCCACAAGGGAAGGTGGGGGAGGGCTGGGGAAGGAGAAAGGACTTTCAGCTGTACCAGGAACTGGGCAATTTTTTTGCCACATATGTTTTCTAATATATTCATGAGCTTACTCTTCCTATAGATGTTGTGTGTATTTGTTGGAAAATAAGCCCAAGGATTATGGGAGGAATGTTGTATAGCAACTGGTCCTCCTAAACTATCTTGGTAAATCTCCTTACTAAAAAGTTAACAGGCTACTGGCTGATAGTTACTGGGAAGTATATCAGTGGGGGCTCAGAAGCTACAGTGTTAGAAGAATAACTCCACAAGTTATCTTAAAGCCCTTAGTAGACCTGAAACCAATATGAAAAGAAAAGTTGAGAGAATGACCTCCATAAGGGTGTTACAGATCTTTTTCCTAATGCTTGTTTTTATTTGAAAATCTAATCCCTTGGGCACAAAATAGGATGCACTTTTTGGTGTTAAATGGAAAGATTTCTTATTTGGAAGAAATTTAATGACAGACTTTAAGTCTCCAAGAACTATGTTAATCCAAAGCATTGGCAACTTTCACCAAGGTCAAGGTCAAAGTTGAGGGGGGGAAGAAGAAAAATTAAGAAAACCAGTCTTTGTGATGATCAAGAAACCTCCAAAGGCTTATCCCAATTGCACAGGGAACTTAAAGAGTTCAGATAAAAGTAAGAAGAGAGAAGCATTTGTCTTGTTTGAACAATGCTTCTCCTCTCCTGCTGTCCTGGGATGACTGATCTCAGCCATTAAGGGATCAAAGACCCTGACCTGAGCTGGAGAAGAGGGGGAAGGGAGCTGAGCTGTGCTGAGTGACCACCCATCAATGGGCCTTATTGGAGGCCTCCTGCCCATTCTTCAAAGAGGAGGGAGCATTTGGATACCCAAGATAGATGAGTCTCTATGAAGAAAGAGATCTATCTATGTGCGTGCATCCGTATGAAATACAGTGATTCACATGTGGCCTTTGGAGAAGGTAATTGTTAGTAATGACACAAGGAAATCCAAGATCTGTGTTAGATCAAGGAGATGGTACCTGTAAAATCTCCCTTCTTGATTCCTTTTTGTTTTCACACCACGGTCATTTTCAGATATTTTACTTCCCTGCCCTAAAGCCAAAAAGCTATCACACACCAACACATCCACTCAGTCTGAAAGCCAATGTAATATTCCACATCTATGATCCCCCATCTCTGAGAAGAAAGGAGGGAGATAGATTTTCCCAGTTGTTGTCTGGTGGCACACCTAGGACTTAACATTTTAAAAGAATCTCTAACTTACAATTATGCTAGCATCAATGGTTAAATTAAAATTTCTTATTCCTCCTCAATTTGATGCCCCTCCTAGGCCTCCAAGACACACCCCATGAATTCACTCTGGCTCAGAAAGGTAAATTATGTTTCACCCCTCCCCATCCTCCACTCTCCCCGAACTAATGAAAAACGTGAACTCAGTCTATGAAGCATTGCCTGTATGCCCATCCAGTTCTCATGAGCAACAGTAAACATGAAGGAGATGGTTGCCTGTGATTAGAAGTTTTTGTAGGCTGGGAGCTGAGTGACGTGCACTGGGCCCCTCTTAGAGGAATTTGTGACTCTGCCTGTCCTGGCAGAGAATTCTGGTTAAATGTCCATTGGGAGCATTTGCACCACAGATTCAGCAATGGCTACAAAACAGGGCTTGTCTAGACTTAAGAAAACATTAATAATACTTAAAAATGGGCATGCATTCTAGAATCTGGTTGTTAAATATTTACCAGCACCCTTCTCCCTCCTCCCCACCCCATTGTTCTCTAAACATTCCTCCTTCAGTCTCAGCATGAATGGGGTAGTAGAAGGCTCAGGGAATGGAGTCATCAGCAGACTGGAGGTTAATGAATAATATTCATAACTGGCATTTCTGCACTGATACTTCAAGTTGTGCACAGTGCTCTATTGGAGCCTCTCAACAACCCCTCCAGGCTCTAGTGTACCTAAGCTCTCAGTTAAACACCCACATCTCTTTGCTCCCCCTGGGTTCCCTGCAGTCCACCCTCATCTTCTCCTCCCAGCTGGTCTGTGTTGTACATTAGAGGGCTTCTCATAAGTTAGTGCCAGGGAGACCCTTGGGTGCTCCCCATCTTCTCTCCCTCTTGCTTCCTGATTGCCTTGCCTCCGTTTCTGAACCTGACCATACCCTTGAGGCAGATGCTCCCCTTGGAAGTCATCCTTGGGAGCATGAAAGTGGCTTTGGATTCCAAGAGGCAGGGCCTGGCCGCTGAGTCACCTGACCACATCTGATGAGGATAATGGATGGCTTTCACCTGAGAAGGACCTGAAGGAAGCAACTTGCCCACTTATACTGACCAAGCTTGAAAACAGAGAGTGGAAGAGTAACAATGACTGTCAGAAGAAAGGAAGGTGGAGAAAGGAGTGGGCATAAGTCAGTCAGCCAGTCAGTCAACACACGTCTTCCATGCCCACAATGTGCCAGGCCCCATGCTGAGCCTGGGAAAGTCTGAATGGCAGTTCAGATAAATTAGACCCACAACTCCAGGAGATCTATAGCCTCAAGGCCCTCACTGAGGCTAATATAGTAGCAGCAACAATGAGGGTTAGCCCTTATACAGAGTCTTAAGATCTGCAAAGTGCCTTACGAAGCTGTTTTCTTTCATCCTCACAGCTAGCCTGGGAAGCAGATGCTATATAATCTCCATCACACAGATGAGGAGATTGAGGCAGACAACGGTAAAGTGACTGGCCAAGGTCCTAGGGCTGGGAAGAGTCACAGGGTGGCTCCAGGCCTGCTACTCCACTCCTTTAGCAAGCTGCCTTTATTTAAAATGTTAATTAAACACATTTCATTTCCATATCTCTTAGGAAATCGATTTGAAGCATCATTTCACATAGTCGGTTGCAGTTTTCAAGCTGTCCTTTCAAAAGACCACCTATCCTTTGTTCCCTTTGAGAACAAGCTTTCTTTTAATTTACTATTTCACTTCTCTTCCTCCCCCTCAATTACATGTAAAAACAATTTTTAACATTTGTAGGTTTTTTAAAGCTTTGATTTCCAAATTCTCTTCCTCCCTCTCTCTTTTCACTCTCCTCCAGATAGTAAGCAATTTGTTATAGGTTATATGTATGCAGTCATTTAACCCATTATACATCATTTTGAGAGCAGCCTTTTCCAAAAGAAAGGGGGCAGATAAAAGAGAGAAAGCAGGTAATTGTATTTATTAAGCTACCCAGATGAGGAAATAGCAGGGTTAGCAGGAGAATGTGATGGTGATATTTTCATGGAGAGCAAGGGTAGCCAAGTTCTCAGGGAGATTTTGAGTGGGAAGCCATGGCAGCCAGGGAAGGACTGTCCCTTTAATTCCCTTGTTAGTTCAGGTGAAAGATGTCTCTGCACAATCCAGGACTAGTTATGGGCCCCCCAAGCCTCCTGGGTGCCCCTGAGTCAGATTGTGGTGGAGAAAGAGAAAAAGGAAGAAACACCTGGTTTTCAAAGTCAACACTGGTTTGTGAGGGTTTCTATGTAGACCTGAAGCATGCCCCTTCTATTTAAGTTCACCACCCTAGAATCAGGAAGGTATTAAATGGAGAAACTCCTGTCATTCTTACCAAAGACCTGGAGATGCTACTGCATTCTGAGCAGTCTGGTAACCTTTGGAACTGGCTCAGTGGAGTGTCCGGGAAATTCTGCTTGGTCCTGGTCCTGGAGAACACTTTTATGGATGTGATAAGCTTGAAATTATGTCATGGGAGGTTCAGTGATGGAATTGGAAGGAGTTTAGTATTGATAAGAGAAAATGAAGGGGCAGCTAGGTGGTGCAGTGGATAGACCACTGGCCCTGGAGTCAGGAGGACCTGAGTTCAAATCCAGCCTCAGACACTTAATAATTGCCTAGCTTGGGCCTTGGGCAAGCCACTTAATCCTACTGCCTTGCCAAAACCTACAAAAGAAAATGAAGGAACAACCAGAGATTGGTATCTAAGTGCTTTTTTGTGACCATAGAATGGAGAAGGAATTCAGCTTCTCCTTGGCCACAGACAGAAGAACCAGGAGCATTGGAGGCAAGGGGAAGGGTGCCAAGAGTCAGATTTAGGCTCTTTTTCAGGGAAAACCATACAATAATAGGTAGAATGGGCCACTTGGGAGGTAGGAGTCCCCCTCAGTGTAGCTCTTCATGGATGACTCAGTGAACACTTTTCTACTACATCATCATTCTTTGCTCTGGAAAACCACTCATTTTACCAGTTGAGGTAATGAGCAAATTTTTGTCAATGACAAGTAGTTGGAGGACTTTCCTGGCTTGAATTTTGGGGCTTGTTGTGAGAGGTCCAAGGCCAACAAGGCAAAAACAAGGAGGGAGCAGGATCAGTCTCTGCTTCCCCTCCTAGAGCAATCAAAACTTCAAAACACCTGCCTGATGAAACATCAAAGATTTGTCTGTTTAATTTGAGGGTAACAGAGAGAATAGAGCCTTTGTGCTTTCTCAGTAAAGTTAATGAAGTTTACTTCTTTGGACTTCCAATGAATAATAAACAAAATTATGCTATCCTTCTCTTTGGCCTCAGTCCAGGGCTGTCACACTCCATGAGGCTTTTCTTCTCTGGGGAACATGGCATTTCATAGTCTTTTCAGGGAGAATTAGAGAGCTTAGTTAAACTTCCAGACCCTGGGTTGTGGCCAAGGTCACATGATGGAATTCTTGTCACTTTGAGATGATTCTTTGTGGATACAAGCAGGTGACCAAATCTTCCCAAGCACTTGGAGGCTTGGTAGAAGCATCTAGCATAGACCTGGCACAGCAGATGAAGTCTGTCCTCTTCAAGATAGTTTAGAATAGGCTCATGAAATCAGGAAAAGTACAAAGTGCCCTCAGTTTACTGGAGAAACATTCCAATTTTAGATCTCCTGCTTCTGGTATCTCACATGAAAGCTCTGCCTAAGGGGTTGGATCACATCATTTCCACTCTAAATATAACTGGAAAAAAGTGTTTTAAATGGAATTTGAAGCTTAGGGGGAAGATAATTCAAGGGAAGGAGTGTGGGTCTTTGAAAGAACCAGGTAGAATGGAGTTTATCAAGAGTCAAAAGACAAGGAAACACCTTATTTTATGGAATGTTAAGTTATCTTGCCTTGCTTTGATCCAAAGCACTTTTGAGAAGACCACTGTGAAGATCATTATAACCCATAGGTCTATCAAGAAAATGCTCTACTCTTTTTGGTGGAAAAGCATTGGAAATTGAGGGGATGCCCATTGATTGAGGAATGGTTGAACAAGTTATGATATATGATTGTTGTGGAATACATTTGTGCTCTAAGAAATGATGAGCTGACTTGCATGGACTGATGCTGAATGAAGTGGGCAGAACCAGGAGAACATGGTCCATAGTAATATCCACATTGTATGATGATCAGTTGTGATAGACCTAGCTCTCCTCAGCAATACAGTGATAAATGACATTTCTGAAAGACTTGGGATAGAAAATACCATCTATACCCAGAGAAAAAACTATGGCATCTGAATGCAAAGCAAAGCATACCATGTCCACTTTTAAAAACTTCTTTTATGTTTTTTTCTCACTGATTTTTTCTCCCTTTAGTTCGAATTCTTCATTCACAACATAATTAATATGACAATATGTTAAACATGATTGTACAAATACAACCTATAGCAGATTGATCGCTGCCTTGGGGAGGGGAAGGGAAGGGAAGGTGCTAAAAATGTGGAAACACAAAAGTTTTATGAATGTTGAAATGTATCTTTGCATGTAATTGGGAAAAAATCAAATACTATTAAGAAAATAAAGATAATGTTTTATTTTAAAATCAGGAGATACTCTAATGAAAAGAGAGTAGGGTCCCTGTCCTAGAAGTGTAGCAATCCCTCTAGGCTCATTTTCCATTCTCTACTCACACAGGCAAGCTCTGGTTGCCCAGAGCCACTCTTTTTTAGAACATTTTAGGCCTTCTAACAGAGTAACCCTGAATAGCTGCGGTCTCTATTTACTATCACTCATAAACTCTTATCTGTTGTGCATTCCTCAACCCGAGATCTAATGGCCAGATGATAATAATTCATTTTTACAAAAAGATATTCACTGAGAAGGTATAGGGAAAGATATCACCCTCCCCAGTGCCCATCAATTGGGGAATGACTGAACAAGTTTTGGAATAAGAATATTATGGAATACTATTATTGTTCTATAAGAAATCATAAATGGTCAGACTCTAGAGAAGCCTGGAATGAATTGTGAGATCTGATGCTGAGTGAAGGGAGCAGAACCAAGAGAACAATTTACACATTAACAGCATTGTGAGATGATCAACCTTGATGGAAGCAACTCCCCTCAGCAGTTTAGAGAGCTGGGACAACCTAGGGAGACCTATTATGGACAAGGCCATCAATATCCTAGACAAAAAAAAAAAAAACCCCAAACAAAACCAAAACAAAAAACAGAATCTGAATGAATACTTCATTATTTTAAAATTTTCCTTCATATCCCATGGTTTTCTTTCTTTTCTCTTAGTCCTAATTCCTCATATCCAAATGACTAAAATGTAGACATATTAAACACAAATGTACATGTATAATGTTCACTAGACTGTTCACTACGGAGTACATTGGAAGGGGAAAGGGAGAATGGAAGAAAAGTGTGTAACATAAATATGACAGTGGGTGAATGTTGAAAAACTTTCATATCATGTAAAATAAAATCTCAATTAAAAAAAGATTTCCCCAAACCAGGTCTCCTCTCCCCTCTAGACCCAATAAGTTTATGGGAAGAGTGGGCTTAATTTAAGTTCAAAGTGTCTGTGGCAAAATATTCCCTCCCAAACCCAGGGGTCTTCTTCCTGGGAATCCTTCCTTCCCCTAGGTCTTATCCAACAGATTCACTGCTGATTGCCCTGTGGCCAATGGATAAGCTTCTTTCTCCATCGCTCAGCTAGCTCAAGAAGGTTCTCCTTGTTATTCTAAGGTCTTCTCACCAGACTCCTCACTGGACTAGAGGTCTGAAAGCTCTTCCAACATTTCAAAGGCCCCAAGATTGTAACCTGGGCAATTCTACCTCCTATTACTAATAATTTTCAAAGAATAAGGCCAAAAGACAAAAGAAACCTAGATAGAACTACCATTCACATCCCTGGGGTAGTCAGGGAGGAAGATAAGACTGCTGTTGCCTCTGTGGCTGCCTCCCAGTCTCCCCCAACCAACACCTCCTGGATATTTTGAAATCTGCCTGGAAAGAAGAAAGCCTCCAGAAGGGTTGATGGTGAGTTTGGATCTTTCTGGTACAAGCTACTGCTGAAGTTAAGAAGGAAACTCCTTCCATACTCAGTCCTAGCCTCAGTTCACTCCTGATCAGGACCAGGTCCCTCAAAGTTTCACCTTGGAATTAGGTCATATCCAGCTGGAACTGTTAGTCAGACTGGGAGGACTCTTCCCTGTTCCATCCACAATCTGTCCCTTCAGATGGTGAAATAACCCCTCCATATTTGAGAAAGCTCCACAGTTGTCATGGTCCTGGCATGACCCCAACAGGTACAGTGGGCATCAAGATGAACTTGCTCAGGTTAAATCTCCAGGGTTTAACCCTGGAGGAGTGAGGGGGGGGGGGGGGGACCTGGTTTGCAGCCCAGGCTGATGAAGACCTCTGATACATTTATAGATACTGGAGGGCCTGTCCTGCTCTGAGCACTGAGGATCCCAGTCAGTGCCTGCCCTCAGGGAAGAGTCCTCCAAGGGAGTTGCAAGCAGTAGATGAAGGGTGGATAGAGAAAATGTGGAGGGACAGTTCATTTACCTGAACAGTCTGACCATGTGGGATGGGACCTGTCTGAATTAAGGGGGTCCATAATGCACTGAGTTCAGAGTCAGCAAGACTGATCTCTGAGTTCAAATCCAGCCTCAGACGTTTACTGACTGAATGAGCCTGAGCAAGCTATTTCATCCTGGTTGACTCAGTTTCCTCATCTGTAAAATAAGGAGAATGGGGTCATGAAGAGTCAGGACTAAAAACCAACTGAGCAACCAAGGAAAAGTTAGAGGAGGAAGAAAGAAGAGGATCTGAGGAGTTGGAAAAGGCCAAGTGAAAAAGGTAAGGAGAGTAAGCTGGTAAGGTAAGAAGCTAAAGGGAAACTGTTCTGTCCCTTCTGATTCTTTGTGAATCTATTTGGGGTTTTCTTGGCAGAGATTTTGGTATATTTTAGCCTTTTTCTTCTCCAGGTCATTTGACAGATGAGGAAACAGAGGCAAACAGGGTAAAGTGACTTGCTCAGGGTCATACAGTCAGTAAGTGTCTGAGGCCAGATTTGATGAGTCTTCCCAACTCCAGGCCTGAAGCTCTGTGACCATGGTGCCCCTAGCTGCCCTAAAGAGAAACCAATTGGGGCTGAAGGAGTTCTCGAGGTATTGGCTTGTTACTAGTGAGGTACCCAGACATGGAGACTGGCTCCCATGCTCCAAGGGCAGCTTTCCACTTACCAAGTCATTAGGTAAACCCCAGGATGTGGGGTTTCAGTGGTCCTGGAGGTTCAAGAAGAAACTAAGAAGGGACTCCTGACTAGCATTGGGGGAGGGAGAGTATAAGAAAAACATAGAGAGGAGAAGGAAAGAAGGAGAACTACTGGAGCCTTAGAGACACTGGCCAAGGGCTCCAAGGGCCAATAATGACTGAGGAGATGGCCAGATGTTGACAGGGGAGAGAGGATGTACTTAGCACACCGTAGGAGCTTAATAAATGCTTAGTGAAGGGTGAGTGAAGGGTCAGAGGAAGAAAACTGCTAGTTGAGAATTCCTGGTGAAGTGGGCAGGGAGGAAGTGATTTTTTTGACCCATCTGTTGACTTCCCAGAACAGGTATCCAAGATGTAACAATCTTCTAAAAAAGTTAAAACCAATGATTCTAACCCACTTTTGGTGATTTGTATACATACAAATGCCATTTTGGAGTCTTTGTCAAAGATCAGGATACCTTAGGCTAGAAAGGTCACTTCTAAAGGTCACTAGAAAGGTCACATAACAAAAAATGTAGGAAGTTCCTGATCAGAGATAGGGGCACCATGAAAGACATGGTGGAAATTTATCTTCTTGGAATCTTTCGTTCTCATCAAAAAAGATTCACCTGAAAAGGAAAGAGGAAGAAGAGAATGACCCATTCATTGCCAAACTTGACATCATTCATTCACTTCTAGAGAGATTAAACCCAGAGAACAGGATGCTCTGGGTGTGATGGTTGCTACACAGAAGAGGGATTGGATTCATCCTGTTTGACTCTAGAGAGGAACCAGGAACAGAGGGAGAAAATTGCAAAGAAGAAAGTGTTGGCTTGATGTCAGAGGAAAAACAATCCACACAACAGCTTCCTAAGAATTAGAGCTTCTCTGAGGGGGAGGGTGTCCTGATTGAAGGGCTTTCATATGAAGGTTGGAAAACTGGCTGACAGTATGTGGTGGAAGGGATTCCTTTGAGGTTAGGGATCAGAACAGATTAACGCCTTCTGACTGTATTTCTGTGATTCTGAGGTGAAGGGGGCTCCCTAGGAAGATGTCATCCTGCCTTAAGAAATTGAGCACAATGAATTCAATTATCAGAAGCCATCCTCAGGATCAGATGACAGCCATACCCGTCTCTCCATCATGGTCCTCTGCCATGTTTACCTGTGCACGGGCAGGAGTTCCTCAAGGCAGAGGTCTCTAACTCCTGAGGTTTCACCTTCCTCTTCCCCGAGCTGAGATCCACATGACTGCTGTCTCTCTCCGGTAAGCGAGAGCCTGGCAAAAGGTTTAAATTCTGCTTGATGGATCCAGGGTCACCCCAGAGTGGTGGGGCCCGTTCCAGCTGAGTCTGGAAGAAGGGGGGGGAGTCAACTGGAAGAGAACATGGGTGTAGTCAAAGCTCCCAGGACTGACAGCATGGTCAGAGAATTGGGCACATTTCCTGGGATGCTTGTCCTTTGATGCTGTTCCACACCAGAAATCTTTTGTTTCCCCTCTGCTGGCCTGAAACCTTTCTCCCCTCGTACCGGTCCTTCCTCACTCCTTACAGAGTTGGTCTAGATTCTCAAAGAAGGATGACTGAACAGCCAGGGAGGTAGGTAGGGGGAGCTGGCAGGAGCATTTGGGACCAGCCTCCTGTGGTCAGGAAACATGGAGGAATGGCCACGTCAAAGTCTGCTTGTCGGTGGTTTGTTCCACGCCATGAACCACAGACTGACCCAAGTGCAAGAAAGGCCTCGAGAGACACTGGCAAGGACAGCAGCTGTCAGCCTAGGACAGAAAGCAGTCTCTTGTGGCTTTGCAAAATGGACATCCTGCCAATGTTGTCCTGTGGATCCAATGGGAGAAAACGGCTCTTTTCTGGGGAATGGCTCAAAGTCCTTTTGGTGATGAAGATGGTCGTCATCTTTCTCTGCAAGACAGTGAGATAAAAGGCATGAGGGCCTGCAGCAAGGCAGCCTGGCTCATTTCATCCTGGACAGAAGCATGTGGTCTGATGGTCAGAACATGGAAAGGCGTCACCAAGTCTGGGTCCCATTCCCAGCTCTGCCACTGACTCACTTGCCAACCTTGGCTGGCAGCTCCACCTTGGTTTTAGACTTTAGAAGATGAGATTGAAGGCCTGTATGTACATGTGTATAAGGGGGGTGGGGGGAGAAGGAAAGTTGAGGCAAGTGAGCAAATGTTATACCAGTCTGAAAAGATGTCCTGCCAGATCCTTGACTTGAAGAGATTTGGAAGGGAGAAGAGGAAGAGAAAGGAAGAAGAGGGAGGAAGAGGAAGAAGAGGAGGGAGGAGGAAGAAAAGGAATAAAGGGGAGGAATAGGAAGGAAGAAAGAGAAGAGGAGGAAGGAGGAGGAAGAAGAGGAGAAGGAAAAGGGAAGAAAGAAAAGGGAGAAGGGAAGAGGAGGAGGAAGGAAGGAAAAAGAGGAAGAGAAGAAGGCCATGGCATCATGAATCTTGCAGGCTCCTAAGATTCAGGTTGCAGTTTGGAGAGCCCCTGACAGCGATCTCTGTTCATCATCATCAAATCATCCGATTTGAGGGGAGCCAGGGGCATCAGGAGCTCGGGCAAGGAGGCGCCACAGCACCTCCATACAAGCTGAGGACTGGGGAGAGGTCTCTCCACCTTTCCCATCTCTGTGTTATAGCCTTCAATTCACTCAGCCTGGTTGCCTAGTGGGGGAGGGAGGGGGAAGGAAGCAGCTAACCTCAGGGCCCTCCACCCTTCCATAATTGTGGTCTTCTCCATTAGAACTTAAGGTCCCTGAAGGCAGGGACTTCTATCCTTTCTGGCTTGCCTTTCTCCATTAGAATATTCGCTTCTTGAGGTCAGAAACTGTCTTTTCTGGTTCTGTTTTATTCCCAATACTTAGCATATATAGGATGTCAGTCATTTTTTCATTGGGTCGGATTCTTCCTGACCCCATTTAGGGTTTTTCCTAACAAAAATAGGGAGAGGTTTGCCATTTCCTTCTCTAGCTCAGTTTACCAGATGAGGAAACTGAGGCAAACAGGGTTGAGTGACTTGCAGGGTCACACAGCTAGTAAGTGTTTGATGCTGGATTTGAACTCAGGAAGGTGAATCTTCCTGACTCCAGACCCAGCTCTCTATCCTCAGTCAATTTTAAATCAAGCTCATTAAACTGAATCCCTCCTATTTCTTCCTGGTTTTCTGTTTGCATAAACTCATCTGAGCCTGGCAACAGCTTCCTAAGCCACATGACTATACAGTCTTGTCTGCTGATTTAGAGGGGTGACCTTCCCTGGGACCCTGGTTCCTAACTTTCTGGGGTAGCCTGGTTCAGCCCTGCCATGAAAGAGCCCTGGTCTTGTGATGCCTGGGCACGGGGATGATGAGATCAGGTGGAGACAAACTTTGTAAATCTTTTGTTTGCATTATTAAGAGAATCTTCCTTCTTCCTTTCATGTCTGAGTAGGTCACCCCTGAGGGCCTGACCTACAACCTGATTTAGGTTGTATGGTCTTCAACTGGGGCAGCCAGGAAGCAGGTGCTGGAAACACCCAAGACCACCCAAAAGGGACCCCTCCCCAAAAGGCAAAAATCTCCAATGCTGGACTTGGGTCACTCCCAGGTCACCACCCCCTCCCATGGACTCTGAGAGAGAATTTAAGGAGGTTGAGAAAGGAGCTTGCTCTTTTTTTATTTTCCAGCCTCCTGTTGAAGCCCTGGCCAGCGGGCCTGGCCAATTCAATCAGCAATTCTCTTTAAACTTTCCTTAACTTTTCTATCATCCTCTTAATGTGTTGTTGTAACTCCCTTTAATAAATCTCTATCTTCTTTCCAAAACCTGCATTCCTGAGTCTGAGTCAAGATTCATCACGGAGCCAAACTGAAGCCAAGAAACAAATCACTGACACTTGCATAGTCACATCATGGGCAGAGGCTCAGAAGGGAAAAGGGGAAGCCAGAACCCACCAAGAGGACAGAATGCTAAGGGGGTGACTTCAAAAGGGGGAAGCTCCCCTTTCTGATCTACGTAGAAAGGACTCTGCCACCTGAACATTGGTTGTGCTTCTGAGAGTCCCAAAGAGGCCAAACTCTGAATTGTCCATCAGGCTGTGAGATGCCTGCCTTGGCCAGGGGAGGGGAGTTGGCTGGAGGTTTCCAGTTGGGAGGAGATAGCATCCAGCAGGGAGCCGAGATAGGAGCTGGCTTTGGACTGGAGAGTAGTTGGCCTGGTACCTGAGAGCTGAGCCCCAGAGAAGAGCAGAGGATGGCCATGCCCCTGCAGAAAAGGGTCATCCAGGCCTGGCAGCTCTTGGTGCCCAGTGAGTCTCTGCTCCCTGCTGGCACCATCTCCTCTTGGCCTCTCAGGATCCTCTGAATTTGCACTCATTCTTCCCAAGGATCCTGTGGACATCGGTGGCAGAGTTTTCCTCAGGTTTGGCATAGGGCTGGTGGGGAGGAGGACGTTTTGAAGTTAATGTTCTTCTAATGCCATCTTGGTAAAGCCCTTCACTCTAAACTGGTGTCCACTGGCAGAGTGTTAGGGGAAGTCCACCAGGAGGGGCTTGGGAGCTCTCCTGCCTCAGAGTGAGTACCTGACAATTACCATCACTCTATGAACATGAGAGGGCTCCCTCCCCTGGCAGCCCAGAGACACAGGCTGGATGACCACTGGTTGGGTCCATCCAGGTGCATCATGGAGTGTGGCTGCTGGGTCCCTTCCAGCTCTCCCAAGGGCAGTTCAAGACTTAATCTGTAAGCTGACAAGTTCTGGGGTAGGGAATGCAGGGGGGGAGGTTGTTCCAGGGAAACCTTGATGCAGAGTGGAGAAGCCTTGTCACTTTTACATGTAGTTCATGGAAAACTGTCCTTCCCATGAGAAATGGCTTCTGGTTTGCTTTAATTCGGTTCAACAAGAATATATGAATCACCTACTGTGGACCAGGCCCAATGTGCCATGTCCTAGAAACTAAGATGATGATGATGTCTTTTGTTCTTGAAAAAGATTGTGAGGTCAAAGGGTGATGCCATAATAAGCACATGAATTGAATTTCATTGAGGAGGGGGCTGTGCTAAGTCTCCAACCTCACTTTCTCCTCTAAAGTCATCTGGGTCCAGAGACCAGAAATGGATCTGGATATAACTGGAGATGGGCCTGGATGCAAGGCAAGAGACTTGCCCATGGTCACAGAGCTGGTAAGTGTCTGAGTCACATTTGAACTCAAGTTCTCCTAACTTTGGCCAGTGCTCTCTCCACTATGCCATCTAGCTACCCTGAAGCTAACATGAAGCAATGAAAGCTCTCTTTTCCTGGAAATGGTGAAGGATGTTGGGGCTGTGCCTGACCTCTGTTAGACAGGACCCTGTTTTCCCTCACTTCAGCCTGGAAAGGAAATCAAGTCCACACAACCTCACAGTGCTTCTTAGATGCAGTGGGCTTTGAGGAGAATCTGTCAGTGACTACTCTCCTCCCTGTGAAGAGCCCCCAATGACTCTTTTTTTTCAGGGGGTTTCCCAAAGTGCCTTTCTTGGGCCAGTCCCGAAAGGCAGCTCCACCGCAGGTCCTCTTCACCCATTGTCCTTTTTGAGGAAAGTGGCCTGGCCATGGATTCATCCAGGTAGTTCCTGGCTTCCAGTCAAACACATTGCCTCAGACTGGGAAAGACAGCTAGCTCACTGCAAGGTGACCAGAAGTCTTCAATGCTTGGTAGCCCACTGGGCAGCCCAGAGACACCTCTCTTCAGCCACATGACCATTACATACTGGCAGCAATGGAGGACAGCAAAGAGATTGGGGCTGAACATAGCCCCACTCCCAACCACTGCCTGTTTGATGGGAATGCCCCTCCTCCCCCACTACCACCTTTGCCCAGGATTCCTACAATTCAAAGTTTCAGAACAATTATCTCCTAGAGACACAAGTCAGGCAAAATTGACCCTCAGCAGTAAAACAGTTAATCGGGAAGCAATTATGCCCCCAGCATGCCTCTGAAGTTTTAGGAATGACTTGCCCCTGAAGGATGAAATTACTCTGTTTGAGACTGTCCCTTTGATTTCCCCAGTCTGCTGGGGGGGGGGGGGGAGGGAGGCAGCAATTTTGGACCATGAGCTGTTCCACTGAAGTGCATGTTGCTGGCCTGTCATTCCCAATGGCTACTCTGGGGAGGGCTTCACTTTGATCTCTAGACAGTTAAAGTGGATGGCAAGAGTCCATGGGGAAGAGAAAGTTCATGTTCCCTCTCCGAAACAGCAAAGGGCAAGGTCAGGAGAAGAAGAGATTGTGGCACAATTAGGGTTTCATCTCCAGCAGAAACTGGTCCTCTGGTGCATCAACGCTTGACTAGAAGCCCAAAGAAGCAAAGGAGACCTCGCCAACCACATCATGGCTTCCACCCTTTTGTGGGAATTGGGAGAGTCAACTATTGTTCTTGAAATTGGGTATTGAAGCTTGTAACCCTTGGAATAAAAAGAATATGGAATATCCTGTAGGCCACTCTCCTTCTGAGAAGACTGGAGCTGGTTCAGCAGGATCACAACTGTGCTGGTGGTACAGGAAGCAGCATGTTGGGCAACAGGGATACAAAGACCTCAAAAGGCTGACTTTTACTGGAAACTGAGACCCAGAGAGGGAAATAGATTTATCTGAGGTGACCCAGTTCATGAGGGTGAGAAGAGAGAATCAAAGAGTAGAATATTATTAGAAGAATAATGTCATAAAATGAAGTTCCTTTAGATCCGGCCCCCTCTTTCTTCCCCAGAATGTCTCCAACATTACAACTCTCACAAAGGGCTGTCCAGTTTCTACCTAAATAGCTCCACTTAGGGGAACACAAAAGGAAATGAACGCCTACTCCCAAAGTAAAAATGACTAAATCATCTCCAAGTTTTTGAATTAGCCTCCATATTTTGCTTATATTTGGGTGTCCTGCAAGGCTTTCCTCATCTTCTCTGTGTCCTCTCCTGTAACCTCATCGATGCCAATGCGTTTAAGTGGGATCTCCATGCAATTGAGACATCCAAATTTTTATATCCAGTCCCAGTTGCTCTCTTGACCTCCTCTAGGTCCCCTTTACTTGGATGCTTTGTGAGCTTCTGCAGCTCAACCTGACCCAAAGAGAGCCCAGTCTCTTTGGAGGACCCCCTTCCCTTTCTGATCTTTCTTTATTTCTGTCAAGGCATCACTATTTTCCAGTCATTCCCTGCTGTAGACTCAGCATCCTCCTCAGTTCTTCACTATCCCTCTCCCCTTAGATGCTCCCTCCAAACTGACTGCAAATGTGGTCAGTTCTGCCTCTACAACAACCCCTTGATCTACCCCATTCTCTCCTTTAACGTAGCCACCATCTTAGTTCATGCCCTTATTTTAGCTCACCTGGACTGGCCCTACAAGTTCCTCTTTGGTGCCAATGCCTCATAGCTCTACCCTCCCCGGTTCTCCCACACAATTGACAAAATGATTTTCCTAAATCAAAGATCTAATCAAATTCCTCCCCTGCTCAATAAACAACAATGGCTCCTACTGCCTTTTGGGGCAAATACAAACTGTAAAGTATAATAAAATTGGAAAAATAGGATGGGACCAGGTTTTAAAGGACTCGGAACTCCATGCAAAAATAATCATGTGACATGTTTTAGAAAGACCTCTTGAAAAACTGAGTGGTTGATAGATTGAAAAGGTGAAGATGTGATATAGGGAGATCCAAGAGTCTGGTTTAAGCCCAACTAACCTAGGAGAGAGAGAAGCCTTCAGAGCAATCTCTTCCCAGCCACAGTCACATTTTAAGGCAAAGGCTGTGGTTCCAAGGCAAAGAATGAAAATCTGACTCAGTGTGGACAGAACCCAGGAGATGAGCCAAGAGGGCAGAGTGATGGTGGTGAGGCTGAGATGGAGGCCTCCAGGGGAAGGAACTGGAGACTTGTGGGGAGGAGAGGCTCCCCCCCCCCCCGCAACAGCTCCTAAATCTGGAGCTGGTCTCAGATGGAGAAGTTGGAAATAGGAAGAGTCTAGGGCCAGCCTACAAGATCAGAGATCCTTGGGCATGCCTCCTGGGACCTCCCCAGCTAATCCAGAGAACAAGTCTCTGCTCTGCACAGATACCCAGTCCTCCTGGCAGCCAGTGGAAATTTCCCTCCTTTTCCAAGGGGCCACAGGCCTAAGCCAGAGGAGCCAATTGGGGGGGAAGCACCCTCGGCCTGAAGTGACCTCCTATTTTAAGAAAAACCAAAAGTCCCTAAAGAAGGAAAGGAAAACAGAGTTCCACCCAGAAGGAAATGGTGTGTCAACAGACTGGAAGGAGTCCTTGCCTGAGGGCAGTGGAAAGAGAGACCAAGGGCAAGGCCAGACCATCCTTTGGGGTCCATGGAGAGCAAAGCCTGAGATATGGCTGGGGCACAGAGCTAGCCAAGGGTCAACAGACAAAAGAAAACTGCTGAGAGAAGCTCCTTGATAGGTCCTGGAGGTTCAAAAGGCCAGGTAGGTCCTGATTTCTCAGAACTCCCTGGAGGAGAGGAGGACCTCTTAATGCACCTGAGGCCCCCCCCCCCCAGCCCCATGTAAAATTCTCCAGAGGTGGCTGCCTTCCCTTCCCTCCACTTCCTAATTCTCTTCCTTTCCCTTTGCCATATCCCTTGATCTTTATTCTGAGACTCTTTGGGGCTTCTCCCAATGATCCCTGAGCCACAGAAGAGAAGTCTCTTCCCAAGCCTGACTTTTTCTTCTTCAAGTAGGATTAAGTGGCTTTGGAATAGACACTGGGAATATGTCTGGGCCCAAACAGAGCTCAGTAAAGTGAGAGGCTGGCCCAGATCTGGGCTCTAAGAACTCACATTAGAGAACTCAGCCCTATCAATACCACAGACCCTTGGGCAAATCCTGGTACCTTGGAACCCTCCCTAAATGCCTAGCCACTTGCTGCCCTTGGGACCCCTCCCCTGCTGCTTGGGGGAGAGTTTGACTGACTCCAGCTCCTTGCTCCTTCCTTACTCATGGAAATGGTGGGCTCCCTCCCTCAACACACCCCTCCTCCATGGATGCTCACTGGAGCATTCTTGGTGCTTTGCAGTCTAAGGCTGGGTGGTGGCTGCCTCAGGACCATGGGAGCCAGCTGGGTGGATGAAGGAGGGACCTAGGGATGTCTTGAATATATTTATATCTTCCAAAGGTTTGACTCTACTGTCCCAGATCTTTTACCCTCTCTAATAAACAGGAGTTTTCAAAGCTGAAGACAATCTGCCTTTCAAATCCTCTCCTGCTGAGTCTAAACACGTTAGCAGCCAAATGTCTACCCATTCTCAGGCATCAATCAGATGAGATGGGGCTGCTTGGGGCTTGATAAAGACTGGCAAACACTCCAGGCTGGCACAGAATCTCTGAACGAAGGTCATGGAGATGAAAAGAAGGTTAAAGGGCATAGTGGAGTTTGGAGGTATCCCAAAGGGACACAAGACCATATGGCTCCTCATGGATTGTCCCGGGGCTGGGCATTCACAGATCAAGTGCTCGCAGGAACCTCAGAAGTCACCTCATTCAACTCTCACATAACAGAGGAGGAAACTGAGGTGGGGAGAGTGGAAGTGATTGGCCCAAAGTCACATAGGGAGTAAGTATAGGAGTAGAATTTGTATCCAAGTCCTGTGATTCCAAAGTCAGAGCTCCTTTTGATGTCATTATGCCCAAACTCTGCAATCTCCAAGAGGACACAGAAAAATGAGAAACAAAATTACAGTAGCATGAGTCCCCACACCAGTTTGAGGTGAAGAAATAGACATTTTTGGCCAAAAAGAGAATGAGAATAGCTTTAGTATTTCTTGAGGAGTCTGGCTGGGGGCAGTTCTGCAGAACAGACAATAAAGCTAATGAAGCAAATTGAGAGGAAATTTCTTGGTGAAACCTCTTCTACCATCAGGCTCAACAAACCCAGAAAGGACATATTGAATTGAACACTAATGGTCACACCTTAAACTGCTGTGGAGGAGAGAAAGTCCTTAAGCAGATAAAAGATGGAGGTGATTACAAATAAATAATACCAGTGACATGAAACCCAAATGTTTATATGAACAAAAATAATGCAACTAGGAAAAGCAAGAAGTCAGCTGAGAGGAAAAGGACCTTTATATGACAGCTCTTTCAAAGTTCTAAGAAATCAATACAAACAAAAGCTATTGCCTACTGTGTAAGTAATAAAAATTATGCACAGATAGATCTCAAAATATTGAAAAGTACAACCCATAAGAAAGAATGCTTCAAATACATCAAAACAATTGAGGTGAAGATGACAGAAGATCAGAAAAGTCAATGTTGGTGGAGCCATGAATTAGTCCTGCCACTCTGGAAGCAATTTGAATTATTCTAAGAGCATGATTAAAGTGTCCCTAGCCTTTGACACTGCATCCCCCTCCACACACACACAGACAGAACCACTGCAAGGCTTATACCATTTGTAACTTATTCTAAGCAAAGCCCCATGGACCCCAAATATTGATATCAGCAAGGATGGGGAAATAAAGTTGAAATTAATTGACCAGGGAATGTCTAAACAGATCAGAGCAGAAGAGTCTCTTGGAGCTGTAAAAAAATGATGGATGTGGTCCTAAAGAGAAGCATGAGAAGCTTCCCATGATGCAAGATGGAGCAAACAGAACCAGGACAATAACCACAACAATGTAAATAGAAGAATGGAAAAGGAACATTGCATAGTTAAGAGAAGTAATCAGTCCCCATTGCCCATATCTTGCCCTAGTCAACCCCAGAAAAGAGAATAGAAGGTGTACTTAGACTTCAATGCCAATGACAGGCAATGATAGACTTTTTGTTTGTTTGTTTTTATGTTTTTGCAAAGCAAATGGGGTTAAGTGGCTTGGCCAAGGCCACACAGCTAGATAATTATGAAGTGTGAGGCCAGATTTGAACTGAGGTACTCCTGATTCCAGGGTTGGTGCTCTATCCACTGCCCACCATTCTTTCTTGGTGACCCCCCATTGATAGACCTTTTAAAATGTGTTCCTTATATTTGCTAAATTGTCTATTTTCTCTTTTTCTCTGTTCTAAGGGATCCATTTTGAGGAGAGGTAAGGAAGAGGGCAGAGATGGTTTGGGAAATGTCGATGATGTAAAATCAGAGTATCCTAGGAAGAATCACTGAAGTTCACAAAACAAGTTTGGAGCCTGAGGTACCTTAGAGATCCTCAGGTCCA
Source organism: Macrotis lagotis (assembly GCF_037893015.1). Classification (NCBI taxonomy): domain Eukaryota; kingdom Metazoa; phylum Chordata; class Mammalia; order Peramelemorphia; family Peramelidae; genus Macrotis; species Macrotis lagotis. The sequence continues at coordinate 977,557 of NC_133664.1, forward strand.
AACCCACCATTTTTGAGGACACTGAAGCATAGAGAGCTTAAGTAAACTCAGCCAGGGTCAAAGTGCTACAGAATGCTAGTACAGCAGTAAAAATGTCTCTTTACCATAGAGAAACCGTTTGAAAGTGAAGGTGGTGGTGAGTCCCTTTTGCCACTTTCATCTGAGATAAAATGACTTACTTAGGGCAGGTCCATAGGGAAGGCTGTGGGCAGCATCCACCCCCCACCCCCCTTAGATCCAGCTGGAGCTAGAAAATCACTTAGAACTCATTGAAATGGAGACTTGGGGATTTGAAAGGGAGCTAGTCCCAATCTCAGCTGATCCATATACAAAGGCATCTCTGCTCCATCAGCCAGTCATCAGCTAACAAGTATTCATCAACAAACATTTTCAATCACTTACTAAAGGCAAGACTCTGTGCTGAGCCGTGGGGAAGCAAAAAGAGGCAAAAGAGGGTACTTGACCTCAGAGAGTATCTGGAAGGGCCTCAAGACTCAGGTCTCACCACCACCTTCACCTTCAAATGGTTTCTCCAAGAGAACTTCCTTTAAGGTACATTTTCATTGCTGTCCTCACATTTGGTAACACTGTGAACCTGGGTGAGTTTACTTCATCTCTCTCTGCCTCAGTGTCCTTGGAACCCTCCAGTACCTCCTCAGCCATTCCTTTCCCCTTCAGATCAGCTCCTTGTTGACCTTGAGTTTTCATGGTCTATTTGCTGTTTCTCACCACTAGTCCTAGAGCTCATTTCTCTCTTAACAAGATCTCCCTCTACCTTCTCTAAAAGTGTAGCATTTTGTATCTAACCAAAGGCTTTATGAAAATCTAGGCAAACTGTGTCCCCAGGCTTCTCCTCCTCTATTAGTTCTGTCAAAAGAAGAAATGAGGTTCATTGGGCATGATTTGTTCATAAGGCAGCCAAATTGATTCATTCTAGAATTTTCCCAAGAATCAAGGATCACTGGCCTATGTAGACTCTTTGTTCTTTTTATTTTTAGGACCACACATCACTTTCTCCAATTTTGGGGTGCCTCTCAAATCCCATGAGTTTTTAAATGTCACTGACACTGGCAGTTAAGGTGGGAGTGAGAAAAGAATATAAAATTATGGGGGAGGGAGCATAGGGGAACATTGGGGACAACACTGAGTTCAGAATGAGAAGAAATGAGCCTGGATGCCTGTTCTGGCCTTTATTCTGAGTAGTTCCTATATATAAAGTCATTACTATCTGTATTGTCTCCCCCCATAGAATGTAAGCACCTGTGGACCTGTGGTTTCATTTTGGTTACATCCCAATACTCTGCAGGGAATGGGTGCTTAATAAAGTGATTAACTGAATAAAAACATGGTACCACCATAATCACATGGCATCCCTCCCCTTGGCCCCTACTAAATCTTGACTCTGTCTCTTGCAAATTCCCAAGTTAAAAGGAAGATATATAAATGAGGGAAACTCTTGCCAGTCAGCAAGAGGCAAGTAAGAAGAGAGTAGGTACTATGCTTTGCCATTCTTTGTATCCCCAGAGCTTGGCACAAATCCCTCAACACGTCATAAGAGCTTAAAATAAAAGTTTGCTGACTGACTGACTTCCTAATGGAGGACAGGTGGACTTCAGAGGAGTTTTATCCATGTCAGTTTGAGGAGGTGGGGGAGAACTCCCAGTCTTCATCTCCCTGGTAAAGCACTTTGGTTTGGAACTGAGTGATGCAGAGTGAGGGATGCCATGAATGGTTTGCCAAGGAGAGCCCGCAGCAGCCACCACACCTCTACCAATTCTGTCTCACGCCTTCTCATTGACAATGCCCTCCATCCCCCAGCTTCCATTGTTGGGACTCAGAGAGCACATAAAACATCCCAGAACATGGCATCCCCACATTGGCAAGGACATGAGAAGTCACAAGATCCAGTCGTGACTTGAACGAGAAACCCCTCCCTGATAACCCTGCCTGGAGACTTCTAATTAGAGGGAGCTCTCTACCTGCTGATGTGACCCATTCCACCTTTGAACAACTTGGGGGGTTCAAACCTAAATGACCCTTTTTGAAATTCCCCCTCCCTTATTGCTCCAATTTCTGACTTCTGGGGTCAAGGAGATAGGATGAATTCCTTCATCTATCAATTCCATCTCCCTCCCTTAACTCCCAGGCTCCTCTTTTCCTTCTGAAACATCCCTGCATGCTTCAACTGATTCTCCTCGCCCTTTCCCATTCTGGGCAGCTTTTCTTGAATGTTTTCCTCACTATCACCATCTTTCTAAAACCTGTCGAATTAAACCAGATGTAGTCATACTAGAGAACATACTAAGGGAAAGACTATAATTTTCACCATTCTGTTCCCTGGATCTTTCTTGGTGACCCTGAGGTCACAGTAGCTTTGAGGACTGCTGGGTCCCACTCTTATTGCTCAATTACAGATCATGAAAATTCTCAAGTCTGTCGCAGAATTGCCCAGTTTGTATTTGTTAATTTGTGTTTTTGTAATAATGGGTGAGTAGAATTTTATACTGTTATCATTTTTAATCATGTCTGACTCTTGGTGACCCCATTGGAATTTTCTTAGCAAAGATACTGGAGTGATTTGCCATTTCTTTCTCCAGTTCATTTGACAGATGAGGAAACTGAGGCAAACAGGGGGTCACATAGTTAGTAAGTATCTGAGGCCAGATTGGAACTTGGAAGATGAGTCTTCCTGGCTCCAGTCCTGGGGAGCTGTGCACTATGGCACCCCCTAGCTGCCTGCAGGATTTTATAATTATTCTTATTAAAATTGGATATAACCATTTTTCCAGTCGACCAAGATTTGTTTTGAGCTTGATGTCTTCCATTGTGTTAGTTCCCAACATTATCTCCAAATTCCTGACCAAGGTAGCCTATCTGTGAAGTGGGCTGGACTAGGGACCCAGCTGGGTGACCAGGTTTAACTTCTGGAAGCCTCCTCTTCTTCATCTGTGAATGAATGAATGAACTGGACTCGATGGGCACTAGCAATATCTCCAGTTCTAAACTGATGATTTTATCATCCACTGTGGCCTCAGGAAGCCTTCTGAGCCTCTCTTCTCTTTCTGTATGTTTGTAAAAGTTTAACAACTGCCTCTGAAAAAAGTATGTATGATACACACTTAAGATGAATCTGAATTGTTCACATTTTTCTCCATCACTTTCCCATGTCTAACAGTCAATAAAATAATAAAACAAATCCCAATGTGTGTTTTTTGCTGATTTACAAGGTGTAAATAAATGTTCACCCTGAGAATTTAACAATCAACTCTCAGAAGCCAGATCCTGCCAAGTCCCATTCCACCCCCCTCACCCATCTGCCATGTTTCCAGGCTGCCCTAAGATGCTGTTGATTCATCTTGAGATTTTTTTACTACCCCCCCCATTCATCAAATTGTGTATTAGCTATCCCTCCCAGTTCTGATTAGTTGGAAAATTTAATAAACAGAGCAACTTTGGGTAACTCCTGATATGACCCCAAGCACTCTCACACTCTCTCTCTCTCTCTCTCTCTCTCTCTCTCTCTCTCTCTCTCTCTCTCTCGGGTGTATTTTGGATCACTTGCTACAACCTGTCCTCTCATAGGCAAGTTTGAGATTTTCTGTTTTTGTTTTTGTTCTTTCCTATGAAAGGAACCAGCTTTGGCCAGAACCACATGGCTACAGTCCCAGCTCTTTTTCAGGGTCCTCCAGGTAACCCTGCCATGAGAAGAATGCATTCCTATTGCTTGCTATTATGATTCCTTGTGCTTCCTTTTACATAAAACCAGAAACAATGCTATTGTTGACTCCTCAATATGAAACATAAATTAAATGAGGCCAAAGCAAGACTAATCACAACATCAATCAATGTTTATTCAATAGAAGGAAAGAGCAAAATAATCAGAATATACCAGTCTGCCCATTAAAGTCTCCCACCAATGCACATAATCTCCATGGAGGAGAGTGGACACATCTTTATAGAAACCAAATAAGTAAAGAAATCCATGTGTTGGGGGAACACCACTCTGGACAGCAGGTTTTCATGTTCCTTGGTTACCTTAAAGGCCAAACTGCTTTTCTCCTCTCTTTTCTTCAGGTCCCCACTGTTTTCTTACAGGATAAAGTTGCTCTCTGCTACTCTCAGATGACTAAACCAGTGAACCCCTCTTAGCACACAGTTAGCATTGGCAGGGGGACGTGAGTTCTATTCATTGTTCTAAGCCAGAGAAATGACCCTCCTCAGATCTACTCAGTGATCTTTAAGGGTCTCTCCCTTTCAAGCTATAGAAACAAATAGGGCCATGCAAATGTTCTTCATCCAGCTCTTCAGATGGCAAGGATTCCATTTTCTACAATCAGCTCTCCACAAACAGTTGCCTCTCTTTCAACCATCACTGCTCTTAGCAAAATGGCTACAGATCCTGCCTCACAATTTTGATCAGTTCCAGTCAGAGTCTACTTTCTGCCTTTTGTGAGCATTTTCCCATTGATTTCTGTGTTTTCTATCCCTTACTCTTGTGCTCAGATTTTTTGCTTGCATCTATCTTCTAGTCATCTCCCTGTCTTCTCTATCTTCTATTTCTTTTCATGTTAGGGCTTCTTCATAAGCAATGACCTATCTCCACCTTAGGATATAGAGCTGACAAGATCCATTTTTCTACCAGGTCTGACATCAGATTTTCTAATGTATTTTTCCATAATCCAGTTATTTGATGTCTAATTGATCACTTAGAGATTTAAAAACTCTGAAAAAGGGGTTGTTGCAAGGGAGCTGATGGATTCCAATGCCCTAAAGCCATTTTACTTCAACCAGGGCTTCCAACAGGTCCTCCCAGCACAGTTAGCAAAACAACAAATTCCTAGGTCTTACTAAGCCTCTGTGTTTCCCAACAAGTTGAAAATAATGTTTTCCTTCCCAAATGCTGCCTTTCTGTCCTTTTTAGCAACCTAAAGGTCTATATATATGAAAGAGCCAGTTCCTTAAATATTCCTTATGCAAGTCACTGATAAAAATGGTAAACAGCTGTGGAGTCATCCTGTGGAGACCTCCTTCTAAGTTGACATTGCATCACTGACAGGTCCTTCAACCAATACTAAATTCACTTAATTGTGCTATTGTCTAGCTCACATCTGTCTGCTTTGACCATAAGATTGGCGCAAGACTGTCAAAAGTTTTGCTAAGTCTAGGTGGATTGTGCCCATAGCCTTCCTTTGATCTACCAGTCTGGGGAGAAAGGTTAAGGACTATGCCAATGGAATGTTAAGAAAGAAAACAAACCAGATTTAATTCAGTCCCATAACCAGAAAATCTACAAAGCTGATGACTAGTCAGTTCAGTACCGATGGTCAGAAGGGTTCCTTGCTCCAAATTGCAAGGACAGATGGAGTTTCATTTGAGGAGAGGGCAATAAGCCCCTTGCAATTTGGGCAGGGCCTCCTAGGGGTCACTCTTTGCATCTATGTCTATGTTGATCCCCTCATGTTACAAAATGTGGGCTCATCACTGATAGAGGAATAGAAAGGAAAATACCAAATCATCCAAGGAAGTGATCAGTGCTGTCTGTCCAAAAGGAGCAGGGGTGAGCCCTGAGCATGTCATAATCCCTCTGATGCCAGTGTTCTGGGAGTGAATGCCTTCCATGCTGGGAGGTGCCCTCCTGGAAGTTTTTAAAAATGGGAAACTTTGAGCTTGATCTGTTGTCCTGTTAAACAAATTACAGAATCAAAAAGTTCAAGTACAACATTATGTAAAGATAGGTGGTATCCTTAAGAGAGAAGCAAGGCTCAAAAATCAGTCATAAAAACCCCCAAACAACCTAATTTATGTTAGAGCTAGGAAGCGAGCAGGATTCTGTACTGACATTTGAAGTTTGAAATGGTACATTAGTGTAATTTTCTAGATTTCAACAAGAACATCTATTTTATGTTAAAAACAAAAATTGCAAAATTACTCTTGTGTTTGGGCATGAGAAGTTGTCATGGGGGTACAGAGTTTCTGTTTTTTAAAAAAGCTAAACAGTTTTTTACAGGCTGCACATGGTGAGTATCAAGCTAAATGAGCTTCAAACTTTGTGAAAATGTCTTAAAATGGAAGTTAGAATTTTCATGAAAATTTCATTGGCCTGATCTGGAGTCCAGGATGTTCCCCAAGCTGTGCTGAGATGTGCTTTTGCAGATACGGCTTCCCTCCCTGGCAGAATATTCAGCATCAGCTTGCTTCTTTGTCATCTCCCCACTGCTTCTGGATGTGCTCTTTGGGGACAAATGTCCTTGAAGGCAGTGATCATCCATTATCTTGTCCCTCTTCTTCAGGCTAAAGCTCCTTTCTGCCTTCAGTTGATGCTCGCATGGCTTGGACTCAAGGTCTTTCCCCACCCTGCTTGCCCTCTCCTCTACTCATTCCACCTTATTGATTTCCTGGGGTGCCACTCTTCAGGCAGAGTGAGGAGGAGCTGGCCATTCTGTGTTTTGGTCACCACATCCCATCTTGAGTTTGCAGTCTACTCTCACTTCCAGATCTTTTCCAGATGTTTTTCTATGGGTTTTTCTTTCTCATCTTGTGTTTGTGAAGGTGATTTCTTGAACTCAAGTAAAAGATATTAGCGCAGCAAGGTGGTACAGTGCTGGTTGGGTGTGGAGTCAGAAAGACTCATCTTCCTGAGTTCACATCTGGCCTCAGACACTTACTAGCTGTGTGACCCAGATAAGTCACTTAACTCAGTTTTCTCATCTGCAATATGAACTAGAGGAGGAAATGGCAACCACTCCAGTGTCTTTATCAAAAGAACCCCAGATGAGGTCCTGAAGAGTGAGATCAGATCTGACTTGAAATGGCTCAACAACAAAACAAAATGTTGCATTCAGCACTTTAAAGTCTAGTCTGTTAAGAGGTAGTGGAGGGGGGTATCTGGAGTCAGGAAGAGCTGAGTTCGAATCCAACTCAGATATTTCTTAGCTGTATGATCCTGGACAAGCCCTGCACCTGTTTGACTCAGTTTCTCCAGCTGTAAAATGGGGACAATAATATCTACTTTGCAGGTTTTGTGTGCCTCTGATGAGACAACATTTGTAAAGTGCTCACTGCAGGGTGAGGGGGGGGTCCAGCTTCACCCCCAGCAGCTGCATAGGCACATTCCAAGTAGACACTGGTGGGGATGGGTGGGAAGGGGCTGTCAGTCAATGGTCACCCACCAAGGACAGCTCCCGGGTGCTCCTGGTCACCCATTGCAGATCTGCCTTTTCTTGATGGTTTTTAACTAGTGTAAAGATCATTCTCCCAAATGAGGAAGCGAAGTTTCACTGCCACCTCCTCTCTGGTGTCTCCCTCTGCTCATTCCCTGAGAGGCTTCTATCCCTTCCCCAAACCCAGACTCCTTCTCACTGTCCTTTGCCTCCCTCACCTGCCTCTGAGTGTTCTGGGCTTTGGTCCTTGAGCATAGGCCCACAGGCCCTGTCACTTTAGTGACCATCCTCTTCCAGGCTTGAACTGAAGAAGCCAAGTGGGGTGGTTGGTTGGTTTTCTAGGTCCACACCAAACTCCTCAGAGCACAAGGTTCCCCATTCTCATTTTCATCTGTTTTGGGCAGACTTCCTCTGACATTCCCTATGTGACCACCTTCACCTTCCTCCTCCTCTTCCATGGGTCTCAGTTCTCCAGAGTCATCTTTTTGCTCTTCTCATGACCTCCCCTCTGTCTGTCCTCACTTTCTTAGGGAACCACACCTGCTCTCTTCACCCTTCACCTCCTCATCTCTTGGGTCCCTGGTCCTCTTGTCCTGTCCTCCTCAGCCCATCCTCAGACTCCCACATCCATCTGCTGAGTAGAGAGTCAAAGGAAGTCTCCCAATTGTTCTGCCTTCAGATATTGGAGGGAAGGAAAAATGGAAGAGAATAAGCTTTTAAACAGCACTGACTAAATGCCACCACCACTTATAATTTCATTTGAGCTTTACAAAAACGCTTTGCTCCTTCAGTATTAAAGCTGGTGTTTGGCTTTTCTGACAAAGAGGGGGATGAGCCTGAGCCCGTTCAGGTCTGGGGATCATCTGAGTCGATGATCATCAGAGAGCCATGGTAAGCAGAGGGAGACTGAGGGACGTTTGGCAGCAAGGAGCTGGCAAGCAAGAAGTGTTGTCAAAACAGTGACCAAAATGTTTAACAATAATAATAAAATCCAGCACTAATGTAGGACTCACTGGATGTCAAATATTGAACCAAATGCCCTACGATGATGATTTCACAACTGTGGGAAGGAGGGACTAACATTGTTCCCATTGTACAGCTAAGGAAACTGATGTAAGCAGAGAGGAAGTGACTTACCCAAGGTAACCCAGGTTGATAGGTATCTGAGAGCAGCTGGAAAATCAGGTTTTTTTGACTATCCATCAAACTACCCAGATGCCTCTGATGATGCCTGGGGGAGAAGGTACTAGATAAATACCTCCTGGTTTGGAGAGACCTTCAGCTTTCTAGGGAAGAGCAGGACCCAGATACTGGGTATACATAGGGTGAGGAGGTGGGAGGGGGTGCTATGTCTACCAGTGGAGTGAATGGAGAGTCTTGATGTGGCCTCATCCAGGTCATAAGCCATACATGTACAGAAGTCTGGGACTGGATGAGGTCCTTGGGTCTTCTCACTCCCTCTGCCTAAGCTGTTCTCCCAGAGCTAGGCCAACCAGCCTAGCCAAGCCCAAGGCATCACTTCTCTGCCAGCTTCTGAACTTAGCCCCTTTGCTGATGTGGAGAGTGGGCTGCCCGACTCCGGGACTCCCTTTGTCTCTTCATCTAAGCAGTGGGCTAGGGTTGACCATCCTGGGAGGGGAGCCCTGGAGGAGCTAACGAGGTCCAGACCAGGAGGAACTGGAGGTGGGCAACAGGGCTGCCATTGTTGGGGGAGGGCCACCTGGGCAGCCTTGTTTTGAGTGCATCCAAAATAGACCCATTCATCTATTTTTAGGCTTTCTAAAATTAGCGTTAGGAAAACAACTGGGCAAATCCCAGCCATGGCCAGCGTCATCCCATGATTAGTCTGACAAGCTGAGTGACTTTTCCATTAAACAACGGGGACCCCAGCCAGGAAGGTTTAAAGGTCAATAGCGGCCGTGATAAGAAGCCCCCAATGAGGCATTTCTCCAGGGGCTGCCGGAATGAAAGGCTGACAAGCTAATTGCTCTTACTCCCTAATTAAGCAGGCCCTTCTTCATTAGGAATTTGTCACAATTGGACAACATTTGCAAGGCCTGCAAGTTCTACCTGAATAATAATTAGGAAATCTCGACAACGAAGCCGGCCGGCACAGGCTGACAAAGATTAATTGAATAATTACCATTTCATTCAGAGAAAAAAGAGCATCGGAAGGAAGCGGTGGCCTTGAAATCACAGCTTCCCTTTTGGCAGCATTCTCACTGATGGCCAGGAGAGCCCTGGACCAGAAGGGCCAGCCGCTCCCAATGAAATTCCACTTGCAGTCTCTGGAGAATTCTTGGGTTCTGAGCATTCAGAAAGATTTTTCAATAAACAGGAATTGTCTTCCACAAGGTCTAACTTGTGTTCTTAAGAAAACCAAAGGGTCCTGGCTCCTCAGCCTCCTCACCTGGCCTGACCAGCTCCTCCACACCTCCTGGCTATACTCAGACAGGCTTGTACCCTTGAGTATGCCCACAGGTTTCCACTCCCATGCTCAGGCAAAATTCCTTCAGGTGATCATAATTTTTTGTCTTCCATAATTTCCTTCCACTTGTCTTCTTCCTCTGCCTCACAGCCCCAGAACCTATTCCTCCCCCTCACCATGACTTCAATCTCTGCCCCTCCACAGTCACCAGGACTATCACCCTCCACCACCCTCTTACTCCGGCCTTATCCTTTGTTAGCCCTTCTTTGCCACATCCAACCTTTGATTACTCTCACCATTCATCTCTTTTAATCCTATTGGCATCTTTCTGAACAAAGCTTGAAGAAGCTAGGAACTGTGTTGACTTGATCTACCACAAATTTATGTCATGGGGTCTCACACAGGCCCTCACCAGAGCAAGACAATCCCTTGCCACACACATGCCACTCATATCAGTGGTTCTTTCTCCTCAAGCCTCCCAGGCCTTTTTGTCCCCACTGATTCAGATGAGAAGCTGACCTCATAGTGCCCTGAGAGCTCCCTCTTCTCCCCATTTTCTCACTTTGCATCACTCGGGGACCTTCCCCATTTTTTCCTCCTTCCCCTGTCTCACACAAAGAGGTGGGCGTCCTCTGGAGCAAGGCCAGCCATTCCATCCCTTGAACCCCATCTTCTTTAGTCATCCTCACTCTTTCTTCAGTTTCTTCCTGTCTCCTGGATGCTCCCAGCCACATCTCCCCCCTGCTTCAGATAACTTCCCATGATGGCAGCCTCTCTGCAATCCTCTTTTCTAACCCCCTTGAGAAGGCCGTCCACCATAGGGGTCTCCACTTTCTTCCTCTCCCTTTCTCCTAAACCCCTGTGATCTCACTTCCAACCTCATCATCCAACTGAATCTCCAATGTCTCCAAAGTTCCTCAAACATCCTTCTCTGAGGATCCTCTGCCACCTTGGATGCTGTCCAATCTTCTCTAGGTTTGGGGGCCCCTGTTTCTCCTACTTCATTTTCCACTGGTCTCATCCCTCTTCAGGTTCCTGATGCTTCTTTCAAGCAGGTCCCTCCCGATAACTGTAGGATTCCCCCCAGGTAGCTTTTCTCCCCTGTCCTCTCTATCTTGCTCACTGATCTCATCTGCTCACAGGGGTTCAATGATTATCTCTAGGCTGATTCCATGATCTAGTTATCTGGCCCTAACCTCTCTCCTGGGCTCCAATCTTACATCACCAGCTGATTTCTGCATAGATCCCATAGACAAATCAGTCTTAAGCTGATCAAAATATAACTCATCCTCTTCCCCCCTCCACCCCTGCTTCTCTTCCCACCCGCCCTGTTCTTGTGGAGTCCCATTCCCCCAGGCTTATGCCCTAGGAGGCAAGTCTCACCCTGCCCTTACTATTCAAGCTGTTGCCAAAGTCTGTTGAGTTCACTTTTGCAAGATCTCTGGAATGGGCCTCCTTTTCTGACTCTGCCTCCACACTGCTGCAGACCCTCTTTCCCTCCTGCCCAGATCATTGCAGTAGCTGCTGGGGGGAGTTGGGGTCTGCCAGTCCCAGTCTCCCCCTCCCCCCCCAGTCTATTGTTCATTCAGCCACCAAAGGGATCTAGCCCTCACCATGTCTACAGTGGCCCACTTGCAGTCATTCCCTCCAACTCAACTCCATCCCTTAGACTCTCCACTCTTGCTCTTCACCTCCATGGCTTCCTTGAGGATTCAGCTGAACTGCCTTCTCTTGATGGGGCATTCCCCAGTCTCCCTTGATGAGTAGTACCTCTAGCTGGTATGTCCTTGGTTGTTCACAACCTCCCCCTCCCCCTCTGGTATCATGGTATACAGCATGCAGACACACAACAAACACTTGATAATTACTGTTGAATGGCAGACTGCCCAGTCCATGATCAAGCATGAACAAGAGCCATTAAATGAATCCTTCTTCTCCCCAGACACACTGGGGGGAGGGGGGCACTGTCCTGGGCCTTAGGACAAAGCCCACAGAACCCTCCAGTCTTGGACTAATGACTGGGGGTTTTGAAGTAGAGGCTGCTTGAGACAAGAGAACAACAATGAGCTCTGTCTATTGGGGGACTCTTTCCTTGTGGGGTGATTAAGGGACTTTGAAGGTGGAAAATTGGTCATATGGAGAGGCTGTGACTTCCTGGAGCTTCCGTGAACTTTCTTCTTGGAAAGCCCCCGGCTCCAGGTGACTCCAGGCTGAGGGTTTACTTTGGAGTCTCTGTAGAGACTTGCCTGTGGGCTGTGGGTCATGGCCTGGGCCCCCATGGGCCCCTCTTCCAAGGGCAGGGAGCTTTTGGAGTCTGTGGGGAAGCCCTGTCCAGGGTGCTGAGAAAGGAAGACTTTCCCTAGGTTTCTGGAGAAGAACTTCCCTTGTTTAATGGGGTGAGCCCTTCCCAAGTGGGCACTGAGGCCAAGCCAAGAAGACCAAGAGAGGCATCAAGTACCCAGAGAGAGCCAGTGGCCAGAACAAAGGTCCTGGCATCAATCCCAGGAAATCCGAAGGTAGGTACCAACCAAGTTAGGGCCTCTTACCGGTGGCTCCCGTGACCTTGGCCAAAGCATCTTGGGCCTCAGCTCCCTCCTTTTGACTAAATCTTAGATTAGACCAATTTTTCTGTCCTAGAACACTCAGACCCTTGGCCCCCAGAAACCCTTCTAGTTGGACATCTCTAGCCTGGCCTGGGGGACTTCCACTGCTGCCAAAGGAAGTTGACAGGGTCCCTTAGTGAGTAGAAACTCCCCTTCACCTTTGGCTCTCTTTTTCAGCATAGTCTGAGGAATGACAGACTTGGGCTAACCAGCCTGGCAAAGGGGAGGCGGGAGGGCAGGAGGAACAAAGCAGGTTTACTCAGAGCTCACAGAGAGGGGACCTGAGCAATGGACAGCTATAGGATTTGCATAGTACTTCAGGAATGTTATCTCATTTGATTCCGCATGGTAGATGCTCTTATTCCCATTTTATAGTTGAGGAAATGGAGGCAGACAGGTTAAATGAGTTTCCCGGAGTCACAAAGTTATTTACTGTCTGAAGCAGGATTTGAACTCAGATCTTCCTGCCTAGTGAACTGTAGTGCCCCGGCTGTTCTTATATAGAACAAGTGTATAGGCTTGTACACTTAGAGCTGGGAGAGACTTCAGGGGACAGCCAATCCAAGGTCTTTATTTCAGGGGAAGAACTGAGGGAGGTAAGATGACTTATTCAATAGTAAGTAGATGAGATAGGATTTGAATTCAGCTCCTTGGGTGCCCTGTCCAGCATTCTCCTCTGGATGTAAGGAGATGGCCACTCCCCATCTGACCCACAGTTGAAGAAAGACCCGTCCTGTCTGCCTAACTCATAGGGCTCCAGTCTTTCAGCCAAGCAGAAAGTCACTACACAGTCCAGGTCCTCAGGTGGTTCCTCTGACGTAGTGCTTTACCTGGTCCCTCTATCTTCTTCCAGGACCTAGGTTCTGTCTACCAGAGTGGAACTAATGAAGGTTAGTCCCCTTCCAGGGAGGAACAGATTGAGGCTAGCCCCCTTTCAGGATGGAACCGATGGAGGCTAGCCGCCTTTCAGGAAATAGCCCAAGATGTGGGAATGGCCATCAGATCTTCTTGGCTCTTCTTGGCTCCAGGCTAACCACACCCAAGGCCTTCAGCCCATCCTTGTATGACATGGTCTCCAGGCCTCTCTCGGACCTTTACCTGCTGATGTCCTGAGTCTCCAGATGAGTCTTCCAAAGGCCGCCACCAGAGATACCCCTCCTCCCCCAATCTGCCAAGAGAGGCCCCAGAATGCATGTTCTTTATTAGGGGGACACATTCCAGCCACTGTGTACCTACTGTCCACTTCAGATCAGAGGATCAGTGGCCAGGAGGCAGTGCCACAGTGGAGAGTGTGTTGAGGCTGGAGTGAGGAAGACAGTTGGAATCTAGCCTCAGACAGCACTAGCTAGGTGACCCTGAGCAAGTCACTTAATCCATCTGTTTCAATTTCCTTAACTGTAAAAGGGAAATAATGGTAACATTGACTCCCTAGGGATATTGTGATGTCAAAATGCAATATCACCAAGGGCTTAGCTGGCACATTGATACATACTTAATAATGTCTTCTTTCTTCCGGAAGCATCAGCTGATCTCACCCTGGAGGTCAGAAGATGAAGGAGGCTGAACTGTCCAGCTCTGGCCTCTCTGATCATTCCCTTCAGAATTCCTTTATTCACCTTTCCAGAGTTTTGGGTCTATGATTCCCTGGCTTTGACTGAGGGACATTAGGCTCTAGCCCCTTCCCTGTCCCTCAGCTATCTACAGTGGCTCTCCCATTCTTCATGGACACTGGGATTGAGGGAAGGGGCTCAGCCACCATATCTCCCAGACCTCTCAGCATTACAGGTTAAGGGGAGCTCAGCCAGGGACCTCAGGTCATCCAGGTCAGGGCAGTGCTCTCTGATGACCCACCCCCACCAGACACTGTTGCTTGACCTCTAGACCATGAGCTTCCTTCTCCACTAGCAGCCCCAGCTCCTTCTGGCCTCCGATACTTGGCCTTGACACCATTTTCTGTCTGCTGGTGAGCATCCACTGAATCCCTTTTGGCCACAACCCCTTGCCTCCCCCCCATGATAATCATTCAGTTGCATTCTTGAGGGGCACCCCTCCTCAGCTGACCTCTTTTGGTTTGTGGGAGCTGAATCCTTTGAAATGTGGTCTTCCAAAGTTTAGCTTGTAAGCAGACTAGCCCCAGCCTCACTCCCCTCCCCACAGTGAATTCTGGGGGTGAGAGAGCTGCCCCTAGAGGCTCCATGGATTTTCACCCTATCAAAAAAAGAGAGCAGAGACAGGGCAAGCAACTGCCTTCCCCATCCCCAATGTCTGCTGGCAAGGTAGGGGGGAAGGGTATAGAGGGACTTAGCCTTAAGCTCAGGAAGACTCAAATCCAACTCCCAATGCTCACCAGCTGTATGACCCTGAGGAAGTCACCATGCCTCTTTCAGACTCAGTTTCCTCCCCTGTAAAATTTGGATCAGTCTGGCCACTCCCTCCAGGGTCATTCTGCAGCTCTAATGAGAGGATGACCCACAAAGTGTCCTCATGGGGTTTGTGACTCCTGGGATCCATCCTCCAGACTCTCTCTCCCCTGATGTCCAGGCACAGCCACCCACCAAGCTCGCCCCTCACTTCCATGATTCGAAGGCTATCCCAGCCCTGTGATCCAGACTCCTGCCCTTGTCTTTTTGAAGGTGCTGGTCAGAAGGGTCACGAGGGATGGCCCTCCTAGCTCTCGGTATCACAGCCACACAACCTCCCAAGGCAGTCACCTATATGCAACCACCCATGTACAAATCACCTCCACACAGCTACAAGATACAACCACACACACACACACACACACACACACACACAGTCCCACAATACTGATCATTCATACAAAGTCACACAATGCAGTCACACACATCCACAGCACCATAACTCTAATGGGGCAATTCTATTAATAGGGGGAAAAAAGAAAACTGCCGTTAGCTCTCCGCCTCTCCATCTTGGTAACTCATCAGATTCCTGCCTCTGCCCCTGTGGCTTTCCCAGATTTTAACTGTGTGATTCCCATTAGCTGCCTTCCTATTGCTTCCACACAGCAGGAAAATCCATTATGCTCGGAGCCTGTTCGGAACGATCTGTTTCTATGTGGGCTGATGTTTCTAGCACCAATTTCCAGGCCCGGCCCTCCTGCCCGCTCTCTGGCTTATGCTGGCTGCACAGAACTGAAGCCCTGGAACAAGGGATAATTGGTAGTGAAGGTGGGCTTTCTGCAACAGCAGAGACAGTGGTGGGCCTTCCTAATTTCCTGTATGCGAAGGACCCAAGAGGAGAGGGCGCCCTTCCAGCCCAGGGCAGCCCAGTGGGTGAGGGCTCTGCCCAGGGTTGGCCCTCATTTTGCCCAGTCCCCCAGGGACAGAGCAGACCAGAAGCACGTCCCCCAAGCATTTGCAAAGCTCCTACTGCATACAGACTGAGCATTAGGTGACATGGAGAGGAATGAATGAAAGAGCAAAAAGCATTCAGCTTTAGTGCAGGGGAGAGAAAGAGGGAAGCAAGAGAGGCCTTCATCCTCCAGCGCCTTCACTAGACAAAGGAGTAGGGGCCAGGAGAGGGGCCTTTCATTGGAAAGATGTATGGAGGGTGAGAAGGGCCGCAAGGGAGTGGAAGGCTTTGCCTCCCCCAGGAGCAATGGCAGAGTGGACATAATCATGGTTCCTGATGCCAGAACTGAAGATGAAGACTGGGGAGGAAATACAGCTGTTCTTAGGGCAGGGAGATCCAGATCTGCACAGATAAATAAATACAAGTTGGGGAGTGGGGGGAAGCCTTCACTACTGATGGGGACCTCAGAAAGAAGTCAGCATCAGAAATGAGCCTTGGAGAAAACTCCAAAAGGGAGAGGTGTGGAGGATGGAAACCGAGAAGTAAGGAGGAGTGCCATGGATGGGGGCCAGGTGGGCCAGTTGGAGCCCCACATACAATACATCAAAGGCCATTGTGAGATCTGTCAGAAAAGGGGGGGGGATGTGAGGAGCTCACCAAAGCAGGGATGACATGGTTAGACTTATCCTTGGGGAATGTGATGAAAGTCCAGAGATGTGGAAGAGAGATCCCAACTGAGGAGGATCCACTGGGAGGTGAACCTCAGGAGGGAGGGAGAGAGGTCAGGGTAGAGGTTGTATGAATGATGGGAGAGAAGCTGTAGAGGGCAAGGTATGGGATGGAAGGAGTGGCAAGGAAGAGGGTAGGGAGAGGCCCAGAAGGATGGCAGACTGCAGAAAAAATGAGGTTATAGAAAGAGAAGCAGACTGAGGAATTAATAGACATTATTCATTGGACATGTTGAGGCTGAGATGTTCATGGATCTGGTGATTTGAATTTAATACTTTTCTTATCTCTATGTTTTGGGCATCAACTTGTCGTTGCCTTTCCAGTTGGTGAATGTAGGGGAGTCCCACATACTTGGCAGAAAAAATAAAAGCAAGATTGAAAGAGTTATATCCATCAGAGTCCCATCCACCTTGAGCAGAGGTCATTCCCCTTCTTTCCTCAATACATTCCCTCCCTCCTTTCAGATGTCCTCGGCCTTCCCTGCCTTCATAGTCCTCCTTCTGACTTGGTCTGACTTCCTTCTTCAGCTCATCTAGTTTAAAACTGTAAGGGAGTTATGGCTTCTGGAGTCTCCATCATTCCCTCGCCTCATTGGGTTGGCCTGCCTCTTTAGGATTCCATTCCCTCCTGGCTGATTCCCCTGGAGCCCTTTGGTCCATGGGATCCTATGGATCTTCAACCTTTGGAAAGTGCTAAGGTCTATGGCAAACTAATCCTGGCTTTCTCTCCTTCTCCAAGACAAGCTGGGAGAAAGTGATTACAGCTCTGAGGTGTGGAGGCAACAGAGGCACCTCATAGTCCTAGCTTTGGGCATAGCTTCAGAGGATAGACAACCTTGATTCAGACCAGAGGCCACCAGGCTTCTTCCAGCTCTCAAAATTCTGAGTTGGTGGAGCCACAGTGAGTATCCCCATAGATTTAGTAGCTTCCATGCTAAAGGAGCAGAGGGCTTGGAAGGCAAGGATGACAAGAATCAACTGCCCGACAAAACTGATGCCATCCTTCAGGGGGAAAATGGAGATTAATAAAAAGAACTGCCAAGATTTCTTGATTGAAAGACAAGTACTGAATAGAAAATGGGACATCCAAACAGAAGACTCAAGAAAAGCATAAAAAGGCAAACAAGAAAGTATCTTTGTAAGGATCACCATAAAATTAAACTTTCCATTCCTACTTGGTTTTTGTTTTTGTTTTTGTTTTGCAAGGCAAATGGGGTTAAGTGGCTTGCCCAGGGCCACACAGCTAGGTCATTATTAAGTGTCTGAGACTGGATTTGAACCCAGGTACTCCTGACTTCAAGGCTGGTGCTTTATTCACTACACCACCTAGCCACCCCTCCATTCCTACTTGGGAAGATGATCCATGTAACTCCTAAGGAATGGATCATTCTTAGGGAAGTTTGGAGGAGTCCACCAGGCAGATAGCATAGAGGTGTGTCAATTATCTTGAAATGGCTTAAAAATGAAGGGGTGAGAAAGAGGGTGCCCTAAGAGAAGGGGGAAGGGAGAATGGGGAACAAGGTACACAAGGGAGAGATTTTTCTAATGGAAGGGAAAATGGGTTGATGGTGGCAGGCAATGCTTGAGCCTCATTCATTGGAATTGGTTCAAAAAGGAAAAATATATACACTCACACAAACCCACACTCAGCTGTGTATAGAAATATAATTTACCCAATAGGGACATAGGAGAGGCTGAGCATAGCGGGGTGATGACAAAGGGAGGTACAGATTAAGGAAGGTGGTTGTTAGAAGCAAAATAGACTTTGGTGGAGGAGGAGGGACAAAGTACAAAGGAAAAAAGAAGAAACAAAAGCTAATGGAGGGAATAGACAGTAGTTCTAGCTGAGGATATGAATGGGATGAGCTCAATTTAGGCAGATAGCAGAACAGATTAGAATCTAGAATCCAACAATAGGTTGCTTACAAAAGGTAGTTTTCAGAAGAAGAAATCAAGGCAATGGATAGCCATATTTGGTCATATATGCTATTCAATACTCCAAATCGCAATAGATTAGAGAAATGTGGATTAAAACAACTATGGGACCCTCTTATCAGAAATGGCCAACACTGGGGGGATGAGGGTAGGTTAGGTGCACTGAGGAGATGCCAGGCCATTGGAGAAGGAATGAAGTGATCAGCTTTTATTGCACTATAAGAAATCCCGTGAAGTAAGTAGTTTCAGAAAAGAGACCCCCAACGAGGCAAACTCTATGGGAACAGACACAAAGCCAAGTGAGCAGAACCAGGAGAACACTGTGGTCCCTGCCATGATGATCAAATGGGAAGACTGGGACAATTCCAAAGGACTCAGGATGAAGCGACGCTCTCCTCCTCCAGGAGAGAACTGAGGCACTAGGCTTGTGGGCTGAAGCATGATCTCACTTACTTTACTTTTCTTGCTTTTTATTTTTTGATAATATGACTAATATGAAAAAGCATCCTGTGTTTCCAGGGCCCGTTTACATCTCGCACTCAAGTCAGGTGGGCTTTTTACTCCTTCCAAGCAGAGACATCACCTCAGGGTTGTAGCTGCTTCCAGACTTTTATTTTGGTCGCAGCCCCCAGGGGTGGAAAGCACCACCTTGTTCATGGTTATTTCAGTTTAAAAAAAATGGCCAAGTGGAGTAGCCCCAGGTGCAGCGTAGTCATCAGGGGCAGGCCAGCAGCCCCTGGGGCAGGCCAGCAGCCCCTGGGGAGAGGAACTGGAGCCCTCTGATGGGCAGCTTGTCAGGCCAAGCTGGCTTGACCATGATTGCCAACTCATTTCATGGATGTTTTCCAGTTTCGGCGATCCTCCTTTCTCTTTCTCCAAACAAGAGGGCTCCTGAAGTTGTCTGTTTAACGTCTTTCACTTTGAATAAAGGCTACATGAACCATGCCCCCTGCAGCTGGGCCTCGGGGGCAATCACTCCCCTGGAGAGCCCAGCCTGGTGTTGGCTGGTTGAGAAGGGCCAGGCCAAAGGTTTCATTGTACAGCGGGACCCACCCTCAGACCTGCCTGCAACCTGAGCCCACCCCCAGCCCCTCAACGCATGCACACACACACACACACACACACACACACACACACACACACACACACACACTCGCCAGGAGGACAGATAAGTGGACACAGATGGTGAGCCCAGAGGAGGCATCCTGGAAAATGGCCCCAGGCTCCTCTGGCCGCTGTCCTTTCATTCTGCACATGGAGGGTCTTTACTGCCCATGTCTGGGTTGTTTCTTGATCTGAGATCACTCCCCTTTGGGTTGTTGGCTGCTTCCTGTGGGTCATGTCACTGGAGCATCCGAAAGATGCCCAGAGATTGATTTGACGGAAACTGAACATTCCTTTCAACTCCTGCCCTTGGAGCCCTGGCCGAACAGAAGAAACCTTGTCGAGAGGAGCCCCTCTCCAAAGCAGGACTCCGTGGCTAGGAGAAAACTGGGGTGGGGGAGCATCATCTGATCTGCAGGCCTACATGGGGAAGAATTCACTGGTCCCAAGGAGACAAGGAGGTGCCTGAAAAGAAGCCCCATTAATGTGGCTGGCTAGCTTGGGAGCAACTTTCTCAACTGGCGATATTCCCCACCAGTGCCCCACCCCCAGCGTTTTTATTTCTGTATAAAAATATGCAAACAATTACCTGGATTTGGAGGGGCGTAATTATGAAGAAGTTCCTCTCTAAAAGGTTATTATTGATTTCTAGAGTTCCTCGGCTTAATAGAAGACAGACCGAGGACTGAAAAGAAAATGTCTTGCTTTCCAGTGGAACAATAAATGACTCAGAGGGGAAATGGAAGATTGGAGGCGGCTTTCCAAGAGGCTGGAGGTGATGGGCTGAGGACCCCCAGAGCTGCTTGGCTGAAGAACTTCCCCATGTCGTGGCCTGCTGATTCCCCCAGCCTACTCTGCCCTGCTGCCCACAAATAGCCAGGGCATCTTTGTATGGTGGCACTATGGGACCAGCTCCAATGAAAGGGCAGATGAGGACATGCTCCAGGGGAGTCTTCTCAAGGGAGGCTCTGCTAGGTGGGGAGTGATTGCTGTCCAAGTAGAAACTCGGGCTCCGTGAAAATGGGGAATCTCAGAGCTGGGTCAGGCAGATGGGAAGTGTATTTCTGAATGGGAACCAAGGGACTTTCAAGACTTTGTGGGAAGGGAAATCTTTGGAGGCAGCCTGTTCTATACTGGAACAACTCTAAAGATCGGAAAGATTTTTGCTGACATTCATTGACCATAAAGGTCCATCTTTGCACCTTCCTTTCCCCAAGCTTCCATTCCCACCATTGCTCCTGGTTCTGCTCTCAGGACCAAACGGAAGACATGTAATCCCTCTTCTCCACACCAACCCTTCAAATGCTTGAATACAGATACAATGTGCCCACTTCCTTCACTCAGTCCTCCTAGATTGGGGCTTCAAGGCCCATCCCTGTCCTGGTTTCTTTCTTCTAGACCCTCTCTACCTTATCACTGGCCATCCTTAATGGGAGTGCTCTTGGTCCTTCCCCATGCAGAGCTGCCTCTTCTCTGTCCCAAGTCATTGTTTGACCTTGGGCAAGCTATTTACCTTTGGTCTGCCTCAGTTTCTTTTTCTTCAAAATGAGAGGGTTGAAGACTTCAATGTCCCTTTTGACTCTAGGTCTAGGATTCTCTAAGAAACAATTAAGGATAATTCAATCAATGAGCACTTGTTTAATGCCAAACAATATGATAGGCCAGAAGCAACAATGACCCTGACCTCCGGAAGTGGACATTTTCCTGGGATGGAACAACAACTGCATTTATAAGGAAATGGTCTTAAATGTATTTGCATTTCATTAAATAGTTCCCAATTACATGTTTTAATATTAATTAAAAAATGTTTGAGTTCCAAATTCTCTCTGTCCCATTCCTCCCTGCCCCTGGTGAAGGCAAGCAACATACACACAGTCAGGCAAAACGTATTTCTACATCAGCCAGGTTGCAAAAGAAAATACATAAAAGAAAACCAAAGCATGTCCTTTCATCCGCACTCAGAGCTTCTCAATTCCCTCTATGGAGATGGAGAAAAACACTCAACCTGAGTGCTTCGGAACAGTTTTGGGTCTTTGTATTGATCAGAATAGTCTTTCACAGCTGATCATCAATACAGGTTACTGTTACTGCATACATTGTTCTCTTGGTTCTGCTCATTTCACTCAGCATCTGTTCATGCAGATCTTTCCAGGTTTTTCTGAATCATCCCACCTGTCATTTCTTACAGAACAATAATTCTTAGGGAATTATAGTACCACAGCTTGTTCAACCATTCCCCAGTTAATGAGGAATCCACTTCCATTCTTGGCCACCACAATAAGAGCTGCCATACATGTTGTCCAACATGTGAATCTTTTTGCTCTTTTCTTTGATCCCCTTGGGATACAGATCTGGTGGTGGTATGGCTGGCTCAAAGGGTATGGACAATTTTATTGCCCTTTGGGGCATAGTTTCAAATTGTTCTCCAGAATGGTTGGATCAGTTCACAACTCCACCAGCTTTCTCAGTCCTCTCCAGCATTGGTCATTTGCCTTATCTACCATATTAGGTAATCTGATAGGTGTGAGGTGGGTTGTTCTAATTTGCATTTCTCTAATCACTAGTGATTTAGAACATTTTTTATGTGACTATTGAGAGCTTTGATTTCTTCTTCTGAAAACTGCTTTTTTTTTTTTTATCTCATTTGACTATTTATCCATTGGGGAATGACTTGCATTTTTATAAATTTGACTCAGTTTATTCTATATTTGAGAAACAAGGCCTTTATCAAAATAACTTAGCATAAATACCCCTCACCCCCCCACCCCAGTTGCCTGCTTTCCTTTCAAATTTGACTGCATTAGCTTTATTCATACAAAGAAACAAGGACTTTTTATAAAAGTCATGACAAAATGCTTTCAGGGCAGGGGGCAATAACAAGAGAAGGTTTCATTGAGGAGGAAGCTCTTGAGTTGAGTTCTGAATGGACTCTAATGGATTCTAAGAAGGAAGGAGCAAGTCCAATTCCAGGCAGAGAGGACAACTTGAGCTGGGCTATCACACACAAGGACCAAAGAGTGAAGTATGTTTGGCTGAAATGACTGAATTCCCAATCTGATCTAGGAGCATATAAATAGCCCATACCATTTCCTCCTGCCTCACCTAAGGAGGAGCCCATTCATCCTATGACCCCCCACCTAATGGCCAAGGCCATTTCTGCCTCCCTCAACTGGTGGTCCTGCCAACATATTGTTGATTCTAGTTGTGTCATATGCTGCTACAAGCAGGTGGGCAGTGGAGAGGGTGCCAAGCTGGAATCCAGGAAGACTCAATTTCATGATGTCAAATCTGGCCTCAGATATTTCCTAACTGTATAACTTTGGGCAAGTTACAAGACCCTGTTTGCCTCAGTTTCCTCATCTGTGAAATGAGTCAGAGAAGTAAATGGCAAACATTCTAGTTTCTTTGCCAAGAAAACCCACAATGGGGTCAGGGAGCGTTGGCCATGACTGAACAA
The DNA here is from genome assembly GCF_037893015.1 of Macrotis lagotis. Taxonomy (NCBI): domain Eukaryota; kingdom Metazoa; phylum Chordata; class Mammalia; order Peramelemorphia; family Peramelidae; genus Macrotis; species Macrotis lagotis. Next base: position 1,000,284 of record NC_133664.1, read on the forward strand.
CAATACCAAAACACAAGGAGAGCCTAGGGTAAATGCCAAGGATCCAAAGATAGACTTAAAACAGTCGATGTCCTTAAGGAACTCTTTGTTTAATGGGGGGAAGGATGTAAAGAAGCTTGTCCTCCCAGCTATGCACATCTCTTCTGGCCCACATCTTCCAGACAGTCTTCCTCAATCCCCCTTAAGCCCAGCGCCTTCCCTCTGGTGTCTGAGCAAGCCAAATAGAAATCCACTCCATGTTTGGGGATTCTGAGCTCTCACTCCCCACAGTGAGGGGCTGTCATCCTGCATCTGGATCGGAAGTCAGACAGCCACAAGGTGCATTGCGGTCCTCTCCCTGGCTTAGCTAGTCACATAGTGCTCATCACCAGTTGGGCTCTGGGATCCTAATCAATACCATGTTGGCTCTCAGAGGATGTGCTGGGTGACCACCGTGTTGGGCAGCATGGTTTCCAGATGCGGAACAGCCCTGGGAGCTGCCAGCCTTGGCGCAGGGCAGGCCGAAGGCTGTGCCTCCTGGGGTATGTGTGATTCTCTTCATTTGGTGTGGTGAAGATGAGGTAGCTCCTGTCTGTGGCCCCAAGGAGCCGCCATGGAGGATTGTGGGCATCCTGCCATGGCCAAGGCTAGAAGAACCCAAGAAAGCTCATGGGCTGCAATTACCCATTCTCTCTTGTCTCTGTTGGTCTTGGCTTCCAGAATTCTGAAGGAGGAATTACAGGTCATTTTTCTAGGGTGAGAATTTGAGCACCCTTTCCCTGGGTTTCATCTACCTTGCCCACTTACAACCTTGGACTTGCTGAAGCTTCTGGTCTGAATTGGTGAGGCCATAATTCAAGCACCACCCTAGGGATCATCCCAAGTCAGCTTCTTCTCTAGACCAGATCCCACCTCACCAGCCCTTCACAGCAGCCCTTCCCAAATACCCGAGGTCAGCTCCCCAGTTAGTGACATACATTAAGGAAGACAAATGGAAATATAAGGGGGAGCACAAAGATGTAGGGGAGCTAATCCAGCTCAGGTCAATCCCAACTACCTGCCCTAAAGCAGATCCCTCAGATGTGGGAGTGGGTGGGTCTCTAATTCTACTTTTCATCTTTTTGAATTTGAGCACTGGGGAGAGAGGTCAACCCATGCCCCCTCCAACCTTGAGACAATGACATGCCCATCCCTATTGGACTCCATAGAGGTTTCATCTTTCTTATTCTCACCAGTAATCTCTTTGGACAAGCCATATACCTGAGGGTGCCTTCCCCCCGAAAAAAACAAAACCTCCAGCATCTTCTGCATTTTCTGTATCCAAGACACTGATGATTTAGTCCATTCAACCAGAGGATGAACTCCCTTGGGAAAGATGGCTTGATCTTGGAATATTCCAGTTAATCCAGAAGAAGGAAACCATAAGGTCAGTCTAGGAAATGTAAGATGGGAGAGTCTGGCTAGCCTCAAAAGATCTGGGGTCCTAAGTAGATTCTGAGGGCAATGGGCAGCATTGGGTGGTGTGGGGGCCAAGAAAGCAAAGGCTGGGGAGAGTCGTAGCTCATCACAAGGGTCTGAATCAGTGTGGAAGGAGAGATGGGGCCTGGGTGTATCCATACCACTCCTCGTCTTGTGGGATGCCACCTTCTTCTGAGCTGCAGGGAAGGGGACTGGGGTCTTACTTGTGGGTCATTGTTACTAGTGGTCTGTAGGCAGGACTCCACATGAAAAATGGCTGGCATCTTTTCAACATTTTCAAGGTTACCAAAGTTCTTGGGCATCCTTCCACCCCAGGGAAGCCCATCTGGAAAACGTCAGCTACTCCCCTGCCACTCTGGACCCCTTTACAGAATGGTGGAACCCCTTCCCAGGGCTGCTCAGCCTATTAGGGTCAGAGGAGGCAGCATCAAAGTCCTGGACATCCTGAAAGAGTCCAACACCCTCGAGGTCATGCCACAGTGGTAACATCCTTTGCAATGCATTTCAAGCTTCCTGGAAGAACATCAGGGAGTCTATGAGAAAGCCAAAGGACCTGTGAGAAAGGTGGGGGTGAGGCAGGCTGAAGCCTGACCAAGCTGCCCATCCTGAGGGTCCCGGTGCCCCCTCACTGCCAGGCAGGAGCTTGGAAGGTTGGCTCAGCTCAGTCTTGGGGTCAGTGGGAGGTACTGGGCTACAAAGGCTATGGAGTCACACGGCTTGTCCTCAGGTCTTCCATTCTGCTGAGGAAAGAGGGAAGGGGGGGCCTTAGGGACAGGTGAGAAGATCTGACTTCTGGGAGGCAGACCTGAAGATGAAGATGTCGCCAGGCTCAAGTCTTATGGAAGAGCGAGTTGTCCTGGAAAACAGAGCTCCCACAGACAGCATAGGATGAACCCAGTTTAGGAAGGCACCTGGGGGCCAGGCTGTACCCTGGGGCACCAGGGAGGTGGGAGCCTGGAGCTTCCCAAGCTTCCATCGAGCCCCAACTAAACCCCATCTTCCCAAGACACCTTTGTCAACCCCTCCATTGCTCCAGTTTGTCCAGTCTAGCCAAGGTGTAGCTGCCCCTCATTAGACTGTAAGTTCCCCGAGGACAGGGACTCTTTTGTCATTCTTAGCATAGAGTGGGAGCTCAATAAATGATTTTTGTCTGACTGACTCAGATCTGGATGTGGAGAGGAAAGTCAGAAGTGACCTGAGTCAAGAAGCACCCCAAATGTCCACAGCCCCAAGCCAAAACTCAACAACAGTGTGGGTCCAGGTCTCACTGCCCTCCGTGCTGAGATCTCTACCAGCTCCTAACCAAAGAAGGGCTCCCCGTCCCTACCCCCACCCCCAGGTCCCAGCCCTGTCCTTGCCTGAGTTGACCTTCTCTGGGAGCCTCCATGGCCTGACCACAACCAGCAGGGTAGCTCCCACCATCCTTCGGTGGACCAGCCTCAGGTCCTCCCATCAGGGAGAGCCTTTGGGGAGTACTTTCTCACAGACCTGGCCACATTAGGCCACCCCAAGTCAACTGAGGAGAACAAATGCTTTTTCAAGGGGAAGGACAGAATGGAAGCAGCTGCAGCAGCCCCCTACCCCTGCTAAACTGGGAACCCAGGAATTCCCCCCAAGATTGTGCCCCCCCCCAACAGGGGAATGACAGAGACTGGACCATTCAGCTCTTGCCTCCATTCCTCATGGCCCCATCCCTGGCAGCAGGGACACTCTGAGCACACTTGGGGGCTGGGGCTCATGTCCCCAACACTTCCAGCATCTTCTCCACAGGTCTCAGCATGCATACTCCACCATGGGCCATGGGAGGCCATTAATCACACAATACTCAATGTACTCAAAACAAGCACTCGCCCCCCCCCCTTGTTCCACAGAGCCTGGATGGGAAGGGTGACCCTGGCACATGGGCATTGTGTGGGCAGGGGAGGTAGAGCACATGGTAGCAGCTAGGGAAGACAACATCTGGGCCAGCGCCTGACCCTGCCTGTCAGAGGATGCCAGGCCAGGGCTCCTCGGGATGTTTACACAGATCACCACATCCTGGACTTTGAGCTTTTAATAGCTAGTGGGGGGAGACATCACATGCCCTGCTTGGAATGAGGAATGGGGGTGGGGGCTTGAGCTGGCCCAGAGGCCCTATCTGAGACGCCTTTGCAGCCCCTGCCCCACGTGACCCCAGGAAGGCAATGAGGCTGCTGCCCAACAGCCCTGGGGGTGGGCGTCACTTCCAATTTGTCCAGCCTCTCTGATGGAGAGCAGGCCCTGGGAGCCCGGCCCCATGTTGGCCTTTGTGTGCTGGCAACCAGGGAACCAAACTTGGCTCTGCCCGTGAGGCTGCAGGCTCCCAAGTGGATTTTACCACCTGGGCCTAATCTGATTCACTTATAAAATCATTTGCCAGGTAAAAATAAACCTGTCTCTCTAAATCTAAAGCCCCCAGCTCTCCAGGCCCTGCTGGCTTGGCACCTGCCAATGCCCAGAGGACTCCCCACCAATCTGGGCCAAGGCGCTCATTTGAGTCCATCTCTGAGGCTTTGGGCAGAGAGCTCATTCCAAAGCCCCTAGCCTCGTCAGAGGGTACCCTCCTTGCTGCCCTGGTCCCTGGGTACTACCACTTCTAGAGCCCTTGAGGAATTCAAAGCACTTTCCATGCCTCAGCTCATTGGCATCTCACAGTTCTAGGAGGAGGCACGTGCATGAGAAGCATTTTGCAGATGAGACTGACCCAGCCTGAGTCCATAGACTCCATTGTTCCATGGGAGCCAGTGCTTCCTCACCTTTGTCATCTTCTCCCACAGTGAGACTTCTGAGAAAGGTGTGCTTGGAGACAAACCTTTGGGTGGGCCTTTCCAGTGGGGTTAATTTTATGGAAAGACTATGACTGGCCATGTAAGCTCTTCACATTGACCTGATTGTGGCTATTCTCAGACCTTGCAACCCACTACCCTCATTTCTGTTTCTGGCACCTAGAACCATTCTTATCTTCTCAAGCTGATGGGGGCCCAGAGCAGGATATTATCTCCTGGTATGGAGGAGGTCTGGGTTCTAGACTCTCCAGCAGAGCCTAAATCTTGATAAGCTGGAACAGCTTTAGGCCCAATCTGGTGGGAGACTACATGTGTGGGATAGTGATCTGCCACAATAAAGAGGATTCCATATTTTCAGAATTCCTAAATCATTGAAGGGTTGAGGTCACTAGGGAGAGACTGGTTAGGGCAGAGTTGAAGTTCTGCTCATCTCTAGAAGACGCCTCATGTGCTTGTTCCCATGGGTCATTCAGGATTATGTAAGAGGTCTCTTGGGCTGAGGAATTTACGTTCTATGAGATAGCCATCTCCCTTCCAGTAGTCGGATACCACCCCAAGGAAAGGGCACCCTAATAGATGAATAGATGGCACCCTAAACCAAATTCTTAAACCATAGACACATTCTTTTAGGTAAAACTGTATTATAAACATTAAGGAAAGGATCTGTCCTTGGACAAAGAGAGCATTGTGGCAGTCTGTCCACATACCTGGGCAGTGGCACACATGCTGACTTAGAAGGCAAAACTGACAAAAACTTATTTCAGACTTTGCCTCCCCTGTCTGTAACCTCATCCCAAATGCAGGACTCACTTCCCTCCCTCTCCCACCCCATCTCAGGACTCAGTGTTTGTGCTCATCACCCAGAAGGGGGAGCAGAGAAAGCAGTTATGGGGCCGCTGTTTGAATAACCCAAGTTGCCAGTGATCTCTTTTTTCTTTTAGGTTTTTGCAAGTCAAATGGGGTTAAGTGGCTTGCCCAAGGCCACACAGCTAGGTAATTATTAAGTGTCTGAGACAGGATTTGAACCCAGGTACTCCTGAATCCAGGGCCGATGTTTTATCCACTATGCCACCTAGCTACCCCTGCCAATGATCTCTTAATGGACTCAGATGGACTAAATGGACTTTTCTCAAGCTCCACCCTTACTGCCCTCTTTGATGCTGTTTACCACCTTCTCCTCCAAAACATTACCTCTCTGACTGGTCCTTCTCAGTCAGTTTGGCTGGTTCATCTCCACATCATCCAGTCTGTGTGGGGTCCCTCAAAGCTCTGTCCCAGGACCTCCTCTCTTTACCCTTCCAACTCTTTCTTTCCTGATGACTTCATGAACTCCTACAGGATTAACTCTTATTTTCAGGTAAATGACTCCCAGATCTTTATCTTCAAGCTCTGAGCTTTGGTCCCATATCAACATTTCAAACTGGCTGAAGATGTCTCAAATTCCATATATCCCAGCTTAGTCCAAACATCACTACTTTGGCCATTTGTCTGCCATCCCCTCCATCCTCTCAGATGCCAAGTCTGGTTGTTTCCATTGGGCCTCTTCTTCCCACTTGTTACCTAAAGATGACAGTAGCCTTCCAAAAGTTCTCCTTGCCTTTCTCCTTCCCCTTCCACTCTCCCCAGAGCTTCCAGAGGGCTGGATTTTATCTCATCTCTTCCTTGCTCAAGAAGGTTTTGGGTCTCCTCCTGGCCTCTAAGTTAACACACCAATCCCTCTATTTAAGAATCAGGACTTTGGCAACACCAACGTGCACCATATAAACCATGATTGCCTTCTTGGTTTCCTCCGAGACTCATGCTTTCAGCCTTGTTTTAGTACTAGCATTGGGTCCTATTTTCTATTTCCCAATTAATTTGTTGAGTATCTATATGTACTAGGCACTCTGCAAAGTGTTGGAGCCACAAATACACAAAAAGGAACCCATTCTAGCTCATAAGGGACTTCAAATCTCAGGGGAAAACAAAGACATATTTGAGAAGGAGATGCTAAAGAAGTGAAATCCAAGCTGTTTGGGGAGTTGAGCATGTGGGGCAGGAAAGAAAAGTCTTCATGTGAAAGATCTTGAGCAATTTCTTGAAGGAAGAGAGTCTAGAGAGGGAAGTGATGAGGGCAGGTGTTCCTGGCAAGGGGTACAAAGTAGAGGAGAAATGGCATATTACGAGAGAGGACCAAAAGGCTAATTGGGCTGGTTTACAGAATGTAGGACTACAGGTTATAAACTACATGGGAAATGGAGCCCCTTCCAGTTCTGAGAATCTGAGATGCTGCAAAATGCTAATTAAATCAATCAAGCTTTATTAAGTCCTTTCGGTTTACCAAGATTCATTCCAAATAATGAAACACAAAGAGGCAAAACAGTCCTATGTGAACTCAAAGGAAGCCACGTGGCTCCGTGAGTAGATTGGAGGATGAACTAGCAATGAATGGGAACAGATACTGGAACCAGGAAATTCTAAGAGGAGTGAAGAGGACACCATTGCAGAGTGAAGGCCAGGCTGAGTAAGAACATGGAGTCAGGAGACGGATTGAAAAGCTTCTGTTCTTCATTTCTACACATTCTTGAGAACCTCAGCAACTCCCATGGACCTATCATTTCTTTGGAAATAACCCACAAGCTGCCAGGTGGTCCATTAGATCAATGTGCTGGGCTGGAGTCAGGAAGACCCAAGTTCCTCAAACACTTAACTAGCTGGGTGACCCTGGGTAAGCCACTTAACTCCTGTTTGCCTCAGTTTCCTCATCCATAAAATTGTGGGAAACAAATGCTATTTGCAAAGCAGTTAGTCCAGTGACCGGCACCTAGTAGATGCTATAGAAACATTAGCTATTATCAGCTATACATTTAGCCTTGGTCTTTCAGTCCAACATCACCAATTGTCTCTTGGAGATTTCAAACGACATTCCCAGAGACCTCAAATATCAAAAAATGCTCTTTATTCTCCCACATCTCCCCTCTTCTACACCTCCCTTTGCTGCTCAGGGCACTCTTCCAGTCTCCTGGGGTTGGATCCTTGGCATTCTCTTCCATGCCTCTCTCTCTTTCACCCTCTATTGTCACCCAGTTGCCAAGTCTTGGTGATTTTCTATTACCATCACATCACAAATATCTGACCCCTCTTCTAAATTCACACAGTCATCACCCTAGTTCAGTTCCTCACCTTGTCTCACCTGGGCCATTGTGGTCCTGACCTCCTCTCACCTGGAGGGAGTGAAAGAGGAATGGAGACTTGCCAAAGACCTCAGGTGGAAGGCTGGCAGGAGGGGGGAGATGTGACAAGCCCATGACTCTTCCTGATCCTCCATTGGCCACGCTCCACCAGAGGTTGCATGACTGGTGGCAGGTAGAATCCCACTTTCTGACTACAGACATTATCTACTTTTCACTGAGGCCTGTTTGTGCCACAGGTTTTGAGGTTGGTTAGACAACCCCATCATCTCACAACATCTCACATCATCTGAGCTTCACTGGGGTGGGTGGGAGTGGGGCTCTGTGGTCTTGGCTCATGGCTCAGCCTTCTTGGAAACATCTGAATTCTCTGTTCTTCCAGATTCTTCTGTCTTCATGGATCGAGTCTCATAGAGGGCACAGAAGGGGCAGACAGGTACATTCCTCACCTGAACAGGGATGTGACAGCAGCCTGCTCTTAGGGTGATATACTTTCTCAAGAAGCTTCTACGGGTGTGGGGGGGAAGACTCTCTTCCTCAAGTTCAGGGGAGATTAAAAAAACAGAGCAAATGGAGATTGGTTTGGCCTCTTCTTCCTTTGATGATGGAACCTGGGACTTTGGTGGGGGAAAAGAGAGGAGGCTGAGTCGTTCGAAGCAATGCAGGAGCCCACTACTGTGGCTCTGCCTTCTTTCTCTGTCCTTGGTGCTGGGATGAGTCATTTGTTATCCTTTCTTGGGTGGAGGTGAGGAGGAGGGGGAGGACACCAGGGAATTACAAGGGCACCATGCCTCTTGCTGTGGGCATCACCAGCTGGTCCATTAGTCCACATCATCCCATTATCAGCCTTGCACCTGCCTCCCTCGGCTGTCTCCAGCGTACTCAGCCAGGATCTGTCTCACAAGTTAACTGAGAGAATTTGTTTATAAACTGACTGGAGAGGAGCTAACTGAGGCAAACGTTATTACTGTGCACATTAATCGCATTTCACCAGCCCGGCCTTGTCATCTTATTGATGACCATATCTGGTGTGGGCTCAGGAAGGCGGCTTCCCTGGCTGAGGATCAGTTAACCCCAATACCCACAGGTTCACAAGAGGAGATTTGCTCTGGGACAGATGACCATGGGTCCAGAAGGGCATGCCTCCCAGCAGTATCCTTCTAACTCCCTTTTTGATGGAGGTAAGTTGCACTTTTTCAAGACCTAGGATGCAGTGAGATACTGGACACCCTCGAACCCCTGTCTGTGGCATCCCAAACCCTTCTAATAGGCTTTTCCTTTTTCAGCACCGTCCATTCTCCATTAGCCTTATGTCTCCATTTAGGAACAGCTGTGCCCAGAGTAAAGTTTCCCTCTTGGTGCCAGGACAGGCCTCTCCTGCCCCCCCCTCCCCTTGCCAGTCCTGCTCCATCTGCTCTGTGACATTAGACATGCCTCAAGTTTTGGTTTGGCTGCAATAGCTCAGATCAGACCTTTAGAAAGAAGGTCTTTCCTCTTGAGAATCATCTTTCTACCTGAAAATCTTGGCCAGGCTCTCTTCCTCAGTTCATGTGAAAATCTCCTGCTTGTAGTGGCCTTTCTCCTCCAGTATCCCATCATTCAGAAAGCCCCACCTATGCCTGGCTTTTTACACTAATGATATGAGGGTTGGGAGTTGGGGAGGGCTAGGTCCCAGCCCTAGAAGTCTCCTTGGTCCATACCTATCCCTATGGAATGGTACAGAATCAAGAAATTTGAGAATTAAGGGGTGACTGGGGCCCTTCCAAGGCATTCATTCCCCAATATTGGCTGGCTACTTACATCTGGATAAGAGACACTGAGGAAGATTTGTCTGAACTGAGACAGAGTGGAGTGAGTAGGACAGTCTAAATATCATTGTCCCAACAATTTTAGAAGATTTTGCAACTCTGATCAGCTGGGGTGGTGGGGATTCTAGAGGATTAGGGCTCCTGATAGGCTAGGGGGTCAACCAGAGTAGCTGATGGAACAATTGGTTCTGCTTGTCTGTACAAAGGTTTCCATTTTTTCCCCCTCAATGGGAGGGACAAAAATTAAATGCATGATAACTGAAAAAAATTGAAAGAAAGACAAATCAATGCTCAAATCCTCTGGAGTTGTTCCTGGAAATTCTCTTTGGTTTAGATTAATTGCCTATTTATTTATTTATTTGTTTGTTTATTTTTTAGGTTTTGCAAGGCAATGGGGTTAAGTGGCTTGGCCAAGGCCACAGCTAGGTAATTATTAAGTGTCTGAGGCCAGATTTGAACTCAGGTCCTCCTGACTCCAGGGCCAGTGCTCTATCCACTGTGCCACCTAGCTGCGCCCCCCCCCCCCGTTAGATTAATTGCTGAGACATTCTTTGATTCCCAGGAGAGGTGTTCTCCTGCCACATCTTGGGTCACAGCTGAGCTAGGGGAACCTTGTAAGAAGGGGATCTTTGCTTTGACTGGTAACAGGCTCCTCACTTTGGAGGCTGCAGCGCAGTCCCAGAAATGGGGGGCTGGGGGAGCACAGAAGCCTACCACCATATTTCTGCTTGAGCAAGGCCATTTAAACCAAAGAGGACAACATTCTTCAGGTAGCTGGCACTGGGTTGGAAGGAACAGTTCTTCCCTGCCAACAAGACTCTGATAGCCCCACTTTCCAAATGTCTTCCAGGAAGGGCTTGGCAGAGGTATTCACTCTGTAAGGCTTTCCGACTCAAACCCAGACACTTTCTAGGAAAAAGCAGCATCCGTAGATGCAGATTCAGATGTGCTGACAGAGCACAGAATAAAGCCATTCACAGCACTATCTCTTCAGCTGACAGTCCTCCTTCCCATGCCCCATCTTGGAGATTGTGCTGGACTGACCAAGCCAAGGAGCATCTTTTCATCCTGACAGCTATTCTGAGTGGCCACAGCTGAAGACCCCAGTCCATCCAGGGCAATGTTTGACCTTAGTCAAACCTCTGTCACAGTTTCTCTGACTGTAAATATGGCTAGCCATGGCAACAACCCCCATCATTATGCCTGGTTCATGATAGGCACCCAACTGATGTACCTTACTTTCCTTCTAGGATACTTTCTCTTAGTGGCCAGATCCAGTGACCTTTTCTCTCCATGACCTCTCTGAGCCTCTGACACTGTTGGTCACTCTCTCATTCTTGATACTCTCTTCTCTCAGGTTCTCCTTCTCTGCCTCCTTGGCTGGATTCTCCCCCCATCCTGGGTCCTCTTCTCTTCTTCTACACTACCTTCATCCTAACCTCCATGGATTCAGTGACTGTCTTTATGCTGATGACTCTCCCTTGCCTGTCCTGTCCTGTCCAGGCTTCCTGTTGACTTCCAATCTCATGTCCCCAAGCACTTCTCAGACATCTTAAATGGGACATACACCAAACTGAACTCATTGTCTTACCCTCTACACCTTCTCCCCATCTCCTAACCTTCCCTATAACTAATTCTCTAATCCCTCAGGCTTGCACTGGGGAGTCATCCTGGACTCCTCACTATCTTTTATTCCTCACCCCCACATCCAAGATGTGCCATGACCTCGGCAACATCTCTCCGATATGAGCCCTTCTGACCCTGCCCCCACCCTGGGGCAGCCCCTCATCACCTCATGCTGCTGGCGGGGGGAGTCCACTGACTTCAAGCCTCTCTCCCCTCCAGCCCAACCTCATTCATCCACCCAAGCGGTTTTCCTAAGGTGTGGGTCAGACCGTGTCATTCCTCTCACCCTACTCTATAAACTCCTTCCAGGAGCAAATACAAATTGCTGCTTGGCCTTCAAAGCCTTCAAACCAAGCCCCTCCTATCTCACCAGTTTTCTCACATCTCCCTCCCCAATGCCTATTCTTGGGTCCAGTACCCCCGGCTCCTGGCTATTCCATGAACAAGGCCCTCGTGTCTCAGCTCCAGGATGTCCCCTATGTTTGGACCTCCCTCCCTTTTCAGCTCTGACTACTGACCTCCCTGACTTCAGGTCCAAACTGGAATCCCACCCTTCCCCAGGTCCGTTCCCCAGTCTCCCTTCTTTCCAGAGCCTCCCCTGTGGTTCGTTATTGCCTTTGCATCCTGTGGAGAGCTCACTTCATAGTTACTCATCTGCATGCTGTCTGTCCCCTTAGATTGTAAGCTCCTGGAAGGCAGGGTCTGGTTTTTGCCTCTTTGGCACAGTGACATAGTAGAGTTCAATAAGTTCTTGTGGTTTGATTGGCATCTTTGCCCAGTTGTCACAGCAGTAACTCAGCCTCACCAGCCCCACAAGGGTGCTCGGCTAAAGTTGGCATTCTCCCAAGTCTATGGCTCCTCCCCCACCCCCACCCCATGCTCCACACCTGGGTCTGCTCTCTCCTCAGGTCTTTTTATGCCTGGTTGAGGCACCAACTCTCATGCTCTCTGCCTTCTCTCATCTCCCTGGACCTTTTGCCCCTATCCCATTCACCCTGGTAGCATTGGGTCCCTCCTCCAGGGAAGATGATGCATTGTTTTCTTTTCTTTGGGGTATTCCTGCTGGGAAACAGCTCCATTGTCCTTGAGTGTCTGGGGGAGCAGCCCAGCCCCAAAGCATAGGCATGGGGGGTGTTTGCCCAACTCCAGCCCAGAAGCCCTGAGAAGCTGGGAGGGGCTTGGCCCCACACTACTCTGCTCCCTGGGGGATGCTCAAGTCTGGCCACAATGCTCTGGTGGGACCTCTGCCCCTTGCCAGCACAGAACCAACAGATTGTCACAGGCTGGTGTGCAAGGGTGAAGGAGGGGATGACCGGGGTGGGAGGAGTAGATGGTTCTGGACATCTGTTTTGGATGGGGGCAGCAAGGCCTGAAGCAGAACTCAGCTAAGATGCCCAAGCTCCGCCCAGCTCAGAGCTGCTCTACAGGGCACTGTGGAGACCATGCTTGAGACCCTGGACCTTGGTCAGGAATCCTCCTCCCATTGCCCATCTGCTGAACGTACTGGGCCTTTGCCCCAGGCAGGAGGACCCTCACCTGAGGCTGACCTGTCAGTGGGTTCTGTTCTGCATTTGTAGACACAAAGGGCAGGAGAGGTGAACTCCAGCGGCTGCGTGGTTCAGCACCGTGCAGCTGGGCTCCCTGAGGGGTATTTCACCAGCAGCTTGTTGCAGAACTATGTTTTCCTTTTCTCACTATGAGTTTATAGTCCATGCCTTCTGCAAGCAGGGTCCGATTCAAGATGCAGTTGCAGATATGTCTTTGACTTGGAGGGAAGAAGGTGCAGGTTGACATGGACTGGAGGAGCTGGAGAGGCTGGGGAGCCTCTGTCAGAAGGAAGCCCTTCCAGCTTACAAATATTTCTCCCCACCTTCCTTGACTCACTGGAGTGGGGGAAGATAGTAAGGTATCAATAAATGAGCCTTGTGACTGCAGTGAGTAGAGAGGTTCTTGTCAGACCCTGAAGAGAGATGACCTTCCTCTCAGTGGAGAGGGAGGAAAGGGAGAAATAGCCTCGCTACCATACCCCACATACATTTCTGAGGTCTGTTCTCACAGTCCCTCTGGATACAGGTCCAAGGGTCCTGAAGTGACCTGCAAATCTCTTCACAAGCTGAAAATCTGGCCATAGCTCTTTCTTCTGCCTTCTTCCCAGAAATCTCCATGACCAATCCCATATATATGTGTGTGTATGTGTGCGCATGTGCACATGCATGAGCAGACCACCACCCCCCAAGTCCATTGCTCTGTATGGTGGATTTGTGGGGCCCCAGACCCTAGGTAGTCAGGGCACTGCTTCTTCCACACAACTCACTGCATTTCAGGTGAGGCCTTAGGAGACATCTATATGCTTTACCAGATTCTGCTGTTACCCCATTTCACAAATGGATGCTCCAGAACACACCTATGTGGGGGCCAGAGCTGACCCTCCCTTTGTATCTTTTCTGGGACCTTCTCTGCTTTTCCATTTCCTCTTTTAGAGCCATAACAACAGACCCCTCAGTGTCTTGGCCATCTCTCAGCCCACTGCACAGATGGCCTTTGGAAGGGTTAGACACTGTTCCTGGCCTTGTCTCCTCAGTGGTGTTTTGCTTCTTTGGACCAGCATGTCTGCCACTGACTGGTACAGGAAGATGAGGGTCCCAGCAGTTCTTTTCCCTTCAGTGTCTATTTGTTCTACCTCCAGGATCCTTTCATCTGTTGAGGTAGTCATTTCTTTTCTTAGATCCAGAACCATTTTTCCTCTATTACATTTTTTGCCCTTTCATGAGGTGGGGCTGCCAGGAACCACAATCTGTCATTTTTTTCCCATGTCTTACTGTTGAAAATGGTCTTGAATTCTGAAGGTGCCACTGATCATCAGCTTCCATGTCTCCTGGCAAGGAGGCCCAGAATGTGCTGACCAAAGTGTTTTCTGGGTTCTTGGGGCCTCCTTGAGGGGATGACTGGCTCCACTTACTCCCATCTCTTAGGGAAGGTTCCCTAAGGTAAGATGGCATCGTGACCTTTGTCTATTGTCCAGAGTTCCAGAGAGGAATTCAGCCTTCTCTTCTATTTCTGTGAAGATGGAAGTCATTTTTCAGTCTGCAAAGTGATCTAAAGGGCTTGGCTTTGGAGGTTGGAGATAAGAGGAATCTTCCAGGAAAGGTACCATTACTTTGTTCTCTCAAATTTTGTAACCTTCTCATAAAGGTGGAAAGAAAGGACAAGGACTTACTAGATAATTCATCCTGGTTTGGAGAAGCCATTAAAGGTCACTCATTTGTGGAGCACAATTTCAGTAAGTGAATTTTGTATTTATTTTCAAAAAGAAAAATCTCTCCAAGGTCAATATGTACGGAGAGGTCTGAAGAAATAGCCTTTCAGTGAAGCTAAGCCACATTTTGGTGAAATTGGCCTCCAGGAAGCATCCCTGGTCTAATCCCAGAATTTATGGCTTATGGACCGGACACAAGCAAGAGGGCTGAAGACTCACGCAGGGTATTGACAGCAGATAAGCTAAGGGGGCCATGCTGAGAAAATGAGTGTGATCCCCTCTCAAGTATCATTGCACATGGTGACTCCAACGAGGCTGAACAAACCCTCCCCTCAGTCCCTCACTACCTTCATGCTGAATGTAGGATCAGCAGGGCAACAGCAATGGGGTTCTTTGTCATTCATTCCAGCGAGAGAACACCCTCTTCACTTCAGTCTGCCTTCCAAAAGAGCCCTCACCCTAACATCATTCTGGACTAGAGAGGAGAGGGCTAGGGATAGAAGGGACCAAAGAGGTTTCTCATCTAGCCCTTTAGTTTACATAGGAGAAAACTGAGACCCAGAAAGAAATAACTTGTCTAAAGCGACACAAGTTGGCAAGTCACAAAGGCAAGCTTTGCATCCAGGTCACTTAAACCCAAACGCTACAAAGTTCTTTTGGGATTCCATAATAACTTGGAAGGAATATTTTCACTCAATCACTGCCCCTTGTGGAACTGGGATTTTGCATGACAGTCTGCCTATAGCACCCACAATAACCCAAGGAAACTTGACCACCCTATTAGGGAACTTCCCAGTCACTGGCTTCACGGCATGAAAAGAAACAGGATAAAAGTGCCAGAGTGTGAACAAAGACACCACCTCCTGATGAGCTCCTTGAACAGGTCACTCCATCAGCCAAGAGCGTAGTTCTCTTGTGAAATCTGGAGTGTGTCCTGCAGATGAGGAGCAGAGCAATGCACCCAGAGCTTTCCCCCTGGAGTGTTCCTGGAGCTGGTGAGCTCCACATCAGAAATGATGCCAAGACAGTGCTAAGAGGAAGACACAAGAAGTCTTGTTCCCAGGGTGGCTAGGTGGCACAGTGGATAAAGCACCGGCCCTGGAGTCAGGAGTACCTGGGTTCAAATCCAGTCTCAGACATATAATAATTACCTAGCTGTGTGGCCTTGGGCAAGCCACTTAACCCCATTTACCTTGCAAAAACCTAAAAAAAAAAAAGAAGTCTTATTCCTTATGGGCTATTTTGTTCTTCAAGGAGAGCTTCCTGCTATGGTGTCCGGTATGAAGAGCCGTTATTTGATGGCATTTCATCCTCAATGGAATTAAGATCCTCACTGAATTCTTAAAGACTCTCTAACCCAGAGGCACGCTTAACAAAACAACCATCAAAAACATAGAGGAAGGTCAATTGGCAAGATGAAAATTAAAAATACAAACAGATCAGTGTCAGGTAATAACATTCATATCTTGCAGAAAAAAGAGGATTCCATCACTGTCATGTACCACGACTCATTCAGTCACAGATCAATTGAGGCACTGCCTCAATTTCCAGTATTTTAATATGTTCTTCTAAGTGGTTGTACAAAAATGGGCTTTTCCTCTTTTTTTATAAAAAATTAATTTTATATAGATATAACATTGGTGCAGGTAGGTCAAAAAGCAGGTAATAGCTATTTTGTGTCTAATTCCAAATTGGCTTGCCCCCATGCAGAACTCTAGCTATAGGGCATTGATGACTTATTTTCCCACTGCCCTTTTCATCATTTACCATTTTTCTTTCTTTTTTGGCTATCCTTGCTAATATGATGGGTATGAAGCAGAATCTCAGAATTGCTTTCATCTGCATTCTCCAGTTAATCATGTTTGGAGCATTTTTTTAAAAAATGACTTTACATAGTCACCAGTCCTCTCCATCTTCCCGGGCATTTGGGCTCACAATCTTGAGGTTGTACTGGACTCCTCATTCACTTCTCTCATCCAGTGTTGTCATTTCCCTTCAAAGAACCTCTCATCAAAATCCACTTCAATCCACCTCCCGGGAGCCTCTTCCTGGGACTGAGCAACAGTCTTCTAATCGATCTCCCTGCCTCAGCCTCTCCCCATTTGAATCTCTCCATTCAGTTGGTAAAATGATTTTCCTCAAGCGTGGGCCTCTCCTTTCCTCAACAAACTCCAAGGTTTATTGCCTTCAGGATTTAGTACAAACTCTTCTCTTGGCCATTTAAAGTCCTTCAACTGGACCAACTTGTTTCCAGTCTTTTGACCCTGGACTCCCCCTTCATACTCTGGGCCCTCCTTACTATTCTTTGCTTGGGACACTCCATCTCCCATTGCTAAGTCTTTGTCTTGGCCAAGTCTCATGCCAGTCTTGCTTTTCTCTCTCCTCGAACTCCTGGTTTACCTGATTCTTCAATCTCACCTTCTGCAGGAAGCTCCTCCTCCTCCTCCTGCCTTCCTTTACACTATTGTCTCTGTTCTCAGCAAGTGATCTTGTCCATGATTCATTGTTTATCTGCCCCATCAGAATGGGATCCAGGAACAAGAGTCCTCTCTTGGCTTTTTTTTTTTTTTTTAGGTTTTTGCAAGGCTAACGGGGTTAATTGGCTTGCCCAAGGCCACACAGTTAGGTAATTATTAGGTGTCTGAGACGGATTTGAACCCAGGTACTCCTGACTCCAGGGCCTGTGCTTTATCCACTATGCCACCTAGCCGCCCCTGTCTCTTGACTTTGAATGCTCTGCTCAACCTTGGCGCCATTGTTTTGATGTGATGGACTGGACCGTCTTCTGTATCACCTTGCACTGTCCAAGGTGACACACAAGGCACCACAGTCCTGGAGCCTTGTCAGGCATCTTGTGGCTAGGCAGCGGGTGAACCTTCACAACAGCAGGGGAGGGAGAAGCTTGGGTTTAAGCCAGAGGGGCACCAGGGTTACCCCAGCAGAGCAGAGACATTGGGGTGAAAACAAAGGCAGAGAGGCCTTTGGTGGGTGGCACGTGGAGGCGTCTTAAGGAAGTCAAACAGACTCAACGACTTAATTGCCCCCAATTGCCAGGTGTTCCTGCAAAGTAAATCATTTCTTGTCTCATTTGTCAAGGTTTTTGGTTGCTATTTTTCTTAATTTACCAAAAGAGGCTTCTGGAGGCAATTGAAGTACATGGGGGGGGGGGGTAACTGAATTTTCCTCTATCTTGAAGATAAGGAGCTAAAGTTTTGGATTTCCTGGGAAGATGTTCATCCAATATTTTTCCCTGAAGTCTGTCCACTAAACCATTGGAGTATCCCTAGGCCCACAGACACCCAGACTGACCCCCCTGCCCCCCACATTCTACAGACCAAAGTCGGCATTCAGGAGGAAAGGGTCCTAGATCACAA
This sequence comes from Macrotis lagotis, assembly GCF_037893015.1. NCBI lineage: Eukaryota > Metazoa > Chordata > Mammalia > Peramelemorphia > Peramelidae > Macrotis > Macrotis lagotis. Next base: position 1,017,780 of record NC_133664.1, read on the forward strand.
GGACTCCAAATGCTGACCTTCAGGAAGCTGACCTTGGGACCCAACCATCCCAGATGGCAAATCACAGGCTGCACAGTTGAAGAGAGCAATGACATCCTAGAGGGCATTGTGCCCTAGTCCCCCTTTCCTGAGGAAGAAACTGGGGCACCAGAGAACCTTCAAAGCGGGACCCCAGGTCCCTTTCACTTGGACTCCTTTTCCATCATAGCCCCAGCTGACCCTGTAGAGATCAATACACACTCACCCACACTCACACTCACCAGCTAGGGGCACAGACTCCCATCCACATATATATCTCTATAGATTTCATCAGCACCACCGCCATCGCCCAAGGTGCCCACACACTCACACTCAGCAGATGCTCACACAAATCCCTCCCATAGGGACCTTTAGCCATATTCACCTGCCCACTTGCACACAGTCGTCTCCAGAGGTGCCCACTCACACTCATACACACTCACACACATCTCTCCACCAGCTTTCCTTCCCCACATCTATTCACCTCCCCATTCTCACACACACACAAACTCACGTGTCGTCTTCTGGGTCAGAGGAGAAGCAGCTATCCTGCTTCCTCACCAGTGACTGGACCCCGCTTTCCTTGCCCAGAGCCTCCTGGCTGGGCAAGGTCAGGGCACCTGTCCCCAGCTTCTCCTCCTGGGGCCCCTGGTCACCTCTAGGATCCCTCCCCCCAACCTTTCCCCACTGATCCAGCCAGAGAGGCAGCTGGGGGGGGGGGCAGAGGCCCCAGGCCTCGGTCCCAGTGACCAGCCCTGGACAAATTGCCTGGAGCACCTGGATTAATTGAGTTTCCTGCTCCTGCCTGGCTTTTGTGGCCCATGAAAGAACTCAGCTCAGGTGAGTTAACCTGGCTTTTGAGAGAGGGCACCTGTGGTTATCCCAGCGTTTATTGTGAATCCAAACACCTTGGGCCTTTAAACAGGGAAAGAAAGAGGCGCTGACAAGAGGCATGCCGAGGGGATTAGGGGGCTTTCTTTCTCCCTCCTGCTCCCCCCCCACCCCCGGGCATCTTTTGGGATTGAAGAACAACTGAGTCCTGGGAAATTACAGGGGGCCAAGCTTCCCAGAAATTCCCCAGATGGGAGGAGGCCCTGCTTCTTCTGAGAGCCTGGGAGGGGCTCCCTCCCCCAGGGTGGGCTGCCTCTAATTGACCTGGGGTTTGCAGGAGGTGATTTGATCTGGCCTTGCATCCCTATCCAGCCCAAGCTCTGGCCCCCGACTGAGCCCCAGGCCTGGCTGCAGCAGCAGGGGAGGGGAGGGGAGGGGAGGGGAGGGGAGGGGAGGGGAGGGGAGGGGAGGAGGAGAGGAGGTGCTTGGACCATGGATGTCCACTTGCCCTCCAAGGTCCAGCTAAGCCCCAGAGGCCCTGCCAAGGAAGGCAGAGGCTGGTGGGCAGAGGGAGCAGAAGCAACTGTCCTCCTTGATGGGGAATGTGCCTCTGGTCTTCTCTGGGCCTCATGCAAGGATAAATCTATAAGGGAAACTTGATGTGGCAGAATCTCAAAGCCAACAGTCAGCTGTCCCTTGGATGCCTCCCTCCTGCCCGGAGTCAGCTTGCCCGGTCATTGGTCAAATGTACCCTTGTACCCAAGCTTGCTCCAGCACTTCAGAGTCACAGGGTCAAGGTCCCTGTGTGAAATGCCCACTGTCTGCTGGGTATGAGGCTCCAGATCCTTAAGGAAGCAGCCCCCACTCCCAGGAGGCTCTTTTTTCCTTTCTCTTGGCAGAAACAGGATCAGCAGGAGCATAGACATGAAACCTCCTCTGGAGGTACAGGGAGTTTCTGGTGTGTGTGTGTGTGTGTGTGTGTGTGTGCGCATGTGCGTGTGCTGGGGCTCCCCGGGCCATTCGGGAGGGTGTCTGGTATGGAGGACACTTGGCTCCTCAGCTTAGACATCCTCTAGGTTTGGCATTTGGACCAGCCTGGCTGTGCTTCCCAAGGTCAGACAAGCTGAGGCTCCAGAGTTTCTCCAAGTTTGTAGGCAGAACAAGCCCAAGGCAGGATTAGAACCCTAGACCTAAAGAGACTCTTGAGTCCCCATCCTTTCTTGTCCTCATTGCCAGGAGAGGGCAGATGCTGTTCATGGGCTTCCTTGGTTCAGGATCTAAATTTGACTGCATCACAGTCATTCCTCCTGTGGCCATCATTCCCCTCTCTCCCTGACCTGATCAATAATCCAGGTTCTCCCCAGAGGGCTCCTGACCTCCAGGCTCAGACTACTGCTGCCCTCCATCAGACCTGGCTCTGAGAGCAGAGGGGCAGCTTTGGCCTGGGGAACCAAAGCAGGTAAAAAGCAGCCCCTTCTCCTGGGATCCCGGGGAGAGTAAGTCCCAGTGTGTGAGCCTGTCTGTGCCTGCCCACATGGACCCGTGGCCTCTGTGGATGGCAGAGCTCTGGCTGATCTGTCCCACTTTTGAAGAGAAAAGTCAGGCCAGGCGAGGAAGGGAGTATGACCACCCAGGCCTGGCTAACCAGGAAGCAGAGGGAAGTAGAAGCAGGGAGAAGGCCCCCTGGGAGCAGGTGCCCCCCCGTATTCCCCTAGCCCCCACACAGGACCCCCTCGTGATCAGAAGACACCACTCAGGGAGGCCCCACAAAGCAGGGACTCTGGATGGACAGAGGACTCTGCAGGATGCTCTTCTGTCCGTTCCGTGGGACCGAGTTGGACTACTGGGGGCAGAGCAGGAACCTCTCCCTAGGATCCTGGACCAATTATGTCCAGGGGCCTATCCAGACTCGTACTGAGTCTGACCATTTTCGGTCCCATTTGGTAAAGGTGGACTTGATGCCTGGGCCCTGGAATCCTCTACGAATTTCATAGACCCTCAAAATATCTGGAAGTGGAAAAGGGAGGTTGCACCTGGGGGGAGGGCAGCGAGGGCAGCGAGGCCTCTTCCAGCATCCTCTGGCCACCGAATGGGCCCCACCTGCTCTGACGGAGTGGGATGTGGAATCAGGCCTGGAGTTGGGGGCTGGTTGTGGCTGGTGCCCAGCCAGGAGAGGTGGCACCGGGCCAGAGCAGACTGGGTCTGGCCAAGAGAGGACTTTGAAGACAGGAGATGCCAGGGCTTCTCTTGGCCGCTGTCATTTTGGTTCTGGGCGGTGTCATCGTAGGAGGTCCTTGTGGCAGGGGATTCCATTCCTTGGTTGCCCTGGAGATGACTTAAAGAGGAGGAAGGAGGATGGAGGGGGGGAGGGGGAAGGGAGGACTGTGGCTGGGTCTCCCCTTTCTCCCTGAGAGGGCCAGAAGGGAGTCTCGCAGAATCTGGGCTTCAGGGGATGGAGGGAGGAGACCGAACAAAGAGGGAAAAGTCAAGGCCTTGCCCAGCAGGGCTTCCTTGTTTCCAAGGGGTCTGCTCCCTCTGGGAAAAAGGAGGCAGGGGATAATAGGAACAGGGCGGGGGCCTTGGTTGGGGAGGGGGCCTGCCCCCCAGGAAGCTATCCCTCCCTAGCCTGGCCTGGAGGCTGGCCTCAGCTCCATCTCCCCGGCGAGGCTCTTTGGAGCCCTCCTCACTGGTTCCCATGGTAACAGTCTCCAGGTGAGTTCTCCCCAAACGGCCCACCCCCTCCTCATGTTTCTCTTTCTCCCCAGTGCTTGGCTCGGTCACGTGTCTGCGGAGGAGGCTTCCTGGCCCATTGGCCAGCCCCACATTCCTCTCCGTGGGCTCAGCCTCTGGACTCCACACAAAGAGGCCCCCCCACCCTCAGAGAGGGTGCCCGGGGCCCCAGTGCTGCCTGTGCATCTGGGAGTGGAACAAATGGGATTAAAGAGGAGTGGGGGAGCCTGAAACCCTATCTGTCCAGCGAGGCCAATGCAGGTGCCCCTTGGGCCACCCCCCCACCTTGCAGGTTCCCAGAATTTCGCTCCAACATCTCTTCCTGCTGAAGAGATTCAGCTGGAGCCCAAGCTCCTTGCCCCCTGCCCCTGGGAGACAAGACCTGCTCAGCTGGGCCAGGCTCTGGTTGTGGAATCGAATCCCCCCTAAAGCTAAAATCAAGGGGTGGTGAGAAACCCCATCTGTGGCCAAAGTCAGGGGGTTCAGAAATGTCTGCTTCACTAGAAAGACCTCGGGGCAGGGGGGCACCTAAAGCCCAGGTTTTGGGGGCACAAAGGCTGTACCTGTCCCGGAGAAAGCCTTCAGGATGTGGGAAAAGGAGACAGCAACCCCAGAAAGGGCCTGCCGGGAGCATGGCACCCATTGAAAGGGCTTCGCGTGTCCAGGACAGGATGTGAGCGAAAGGGAAGGGAAGGGGAAGAAGAAGGAAAAGGAAGAAGAGAGAAGCAGGATGGGAGGAGAAGGGGAATGGGAGGGGGAAGGAGAAGGAAGAAGAGAGGAGAGGAAGGGAAGGGGAAGAGAAAGAGATTGCCAACATTTATGAACTGGCTGTTGGCCCATCTCCTTATCCCCTCCAAATGCGAACCTATTCAGGCTGGCAGCCAGGTGGCTGGCATCAAGGAGACTCCTCACCCTGAATTCAAATCTGGTTTCAGAAACTTACTATCTGTGTGACCCTGGACAAGTCACTTCACCCTGTTTGGCTCAGTTTCCTCACCTGTAAAATGAGCTGGAGAACCATTCCAGTATCTCAGTCAAGAAAACCCCAGCTAGGCTTCTGAAAATGAAGGAATGTCAGCCCCAGTGAGAAAGGGAGCCTGCTGCCTTCCTCAGTGAGTGGCCCCTGCTGGGGTTGAGGGGCAGAAGGAGGAAGGAATTTTACTGGGTTAGAACCCTCAGGAATTCTGCCTTGTCTTCCCTTTGTTGACCATTAGTTTGGATCCTCTCAGATTGGGTCTGACTCCTACACTCCTTCAGATCTCCTTGCTATGGTCTTGAGATTAACCTGGCCTCTTCACTCTCACTCACCCCCAACACAATCTACCACCAAGTTAGGCCATTTTTAACCTTCCAAACGTCTCTCGTGACTCTTCTCCCTTTGTCTACACTCTCATTGCATTTTTTTCCCCCTGAAATATTGAAACACTCGGAATTGGTTTCCCTGCCTCAAGTCTCACCCCTCCCATCTATCTTCTATTTAGCTGCCAGAGTGATTTTCCTAAAGAATAGGTTTGACCTTGCCATGCTTCTCCTTAAGAAACTTCAGGAACTCCCTATTGCATCTGGGATCAAATAGAAAGTCTTCTGATGCTCTTCCTGCCTCTTCTGTCCTCTTGCACCCCGCCCCCCCCCCCTCTAGGCTCCAGCAACACTGGCTTCCTTTCTGTTGGGCACCCATAGCCATCTCTCCTGGCTGTTCCCGTGGCTTCAGTTCTGTGTCAGTTCCATCCCCACTGTCCTCAGGAGGCCTTTCCTGGTCCTCCCCACTGGTAACACCTTCCCTGATGAGATTGCCTCCCATCTCCTCCAAATAGAGCTTATACATCTCATAATTTCCATGTTGGCTTTCCCTTAAGCAGGCACAAATCTGGAGGATAAGGGGAGTCCTGCTTTTCCCGGTTCCCAGTGCTTAGAAGAGCTCCCTTGCACATAGGGCTTAATTTTTCTTTTTAATTTCTGACTGATGGCTCCAACTAAAATATTTGGCCTTGGTTTCTGGTCCCTGATGAGCTCTGTGATGGGGAGCCAGGGCATCTGAGGCAAACCAGCTTAATGGAAAGAAAACCAGGTGCTCAGGGAGTCCAGATACCACCTCCAGACCTTAACTGGGTGACCATGGGTCAGAGTATGAACCTTGGCACTCTCTTCTCTAAAATGGGGCCACTGGATCCTGTGGCCCCTACAGGGTTGGGGTTAGAGTCCAATGGGGCTATTGGGAGAATCCATTTGTGACTTTTCATTACACATGATGCATCTGGAAAGTGATATAGGATTAGAATGCATTCCATCCTGCCAAGTAACTCTCCTCCCCTCCCCTGTCCCCCCCAATCCATGGTCACATCTTCCAGGTCCTTTCATCCACCATCATTCACTCTGCACTGTGGGTCATTTGTCATGGGTAGGTTTGAAAGAGTCTTTGAGACTCTCAGAAGTCCAACCCTTTTCTTCCACCAATGCCCAGCTACTGAGCCACGAATAAAACACACAGCCTTAAAACCAAAACCATGAGAAAAAGACCATTCTCCCAGTTTGGTTTGGGAGGTGGTGGGTCCCAGATGAGGAGACCTGCACAGTCCTGGCTGGAACCCCATGAAGGCACCAGCAGAGAGCTTGCTTGCCATTCCACAGCTATTAAGCTTCAGAGAAATCAGGCCCATCACCATCAGGCCTTTGTGAAGGATGGAAAAATGGGGTTTGCTTCCTCCTCCAACCTGTTGGGAACTCTGTCTCCCAAGGCCCCTGGCTCATTTAGTCTGTAGCTCAGGGCAGTGACTTTTCAGGGTCATACAGCTAGTATATGGCAGAGAGAGAGTCAAGGTATTCAGGGTGAGGCTAGGCTTAGAGCCAGCTCTTCCCTACCTGTGTCTTTGGCCTCATTTGAGAATTTGTAACCTCTAAGTGGGAGACACCTGAGATAGTATGAGTGTATATTAGGGTCGGTGGGCACAGGTCCATGTGGGCATGGACCAGCCACCTGTTGGAAGTGTTACTGCTCCAGCTTTTCATTACTTGGTTAAAAAAAAAAGAATGCATGACTTTCTTTAGTCTATTCTCAGGCCTCTGTTGGAAAAGAAGGAAGCCTGGCATTTGTCTAGATGCCTTCTGTAGGGAGCTGGGTATTGCAAGAAGCAGGCCATGAACCGACAGGAAAAGCTGCCAGAGAATGCAGATGGAGTTGGCTGTTTGCTATTTCCCCAACAGCCAGAGGTGGCTCCTCCTAAGCCTTGATGCTAAAATGTTTACCAAAGCATAACCAATAGACTCCCCTGGGCTTCTGCATGTCTCCTTTCTCCCCTTTCCCCTCCTCCTCCTTCCTACGCTGTTATTTGGCTCAGCCCCCTCCCCAAATCAAGTGCACTTTTGCAAAGAATGGCCTTGGCCCAGAGATCCTCTGGCACTGACTGGGCCCCTCATCCTGTTTGTCAACTTAGACAATCTTTTCTTGTTCATTCTGCAAATATCGATTTGTTAGCAGGTTACTGTCCATTGGGGTGGCCGGGTGGGCCTGGGACATTATCGGTGGTTTTGGTCCTGATTCGGGTCCACAAGCCTGGGTTTTTTCTCTTGGACATGATAGACATGGGCAATGAGTGAGCACCCCAGATCCCCTTCAGAGGGGCTTCTTTCATGGTTATGCTACTTGCAAGCATCAAAAAGCAGACAAGAACAAAGAATCGTGGAAGAGTGGCTAGCCCAGGTGAAGCACTTTTGTTTTCCTAAGCCACCGACTGTAATGGCCCAGATGCACCCCATGTACCCACAGCTTCTGGAAGGGGGTTTGGGGAGCCAATCTTGGGGCTCAGACCTGCACATCATCACAAGAGGCTGTACCCAAAAAAGGAGCCCAGAGATTCTGTCCTCCACATTCTGCAGCAGGGAAGTTGATGAAAATTGCCCAAGGAGAAAGCAATCTGGGGGCCTATGGCCCCAGTACAAAGTGTTTAGCAAATGGCATTGACAGAATTTTAAGGGTGTCACTGAAACTCAGCTTCCTCTTCCCACTGGGTGAGTCTTCCTCCACCCCATTCACATATTCAGAGGATAAACTCATTTAGCACTTAATCCAAAGGGGCCCTCTAAGCAGGGGTGGGGGGCATCTGCAGATTTGGCTATGCTAGGCTGGAGGCAGGTTCCCCAGATCAGTCCCCACAGAAGAGCATCTCTCTGTGTAGCCTGGAAATTGAGGGAGGGAGGGAAGGAGCAAGCCTGGGGGGAGGGAGGGTGGGCGGGCAGGCTTCTCATTTTTGCTTTTGTTCTCCGTTCTAGCACCGAGCCAGGTATTTTGGACATGCTCTAGAAGGCTTCCTGGAAGAAGAGAGAAATCAGAAGGGAGGGCAGCAAATACACATTTTGATAGCAGCAGGGACTGTGGGGGAAAAGGAAGAGAAGTTGGGGGAGGGAACGGAGGGCCTCACCCGCACTAAAAAGGAGAGCCCAGAAGGTTCAACGACTTCTACTTCTGGACCTGGGAATGTGGATCCACCAACTAAAGTGGTCTCTGAACAATAGGAAAAGGATGAATACGCTAAGCACCTGGGGATTTCTTCCTTTCTGAGCTCCCTAGGCTGGGAATTCCCATCCCTACTTAGGAGCTGAGATGGATTTTGGGTCCCAGTTAGCCCCTGGGGCTAGTCCAGGATATGGCCACAGGAAGAAGGAAGCCCGAGAGACCCCTTTCAGAATTTTCTGCATGGAAAGGACAGATGGTGGCTCCTTTCTGGAAGGAACTTCTGACTAATCTTTCTGTGGAGCTCCCAGCTGGCCAGTGTGATGCCATGTCCCACTGCTTCTTTAGACTCCATACTCAAGCTCATGGACCAGCAGCTTCTGTACCAAGCTAGGTAGCCCATGTACTCAGGAATCACCAAATGTGGCTGCTGGACTCTGTCCAAGAAAGAGAAATTTGTCTTCAACAACTGGAGAGAGTTCCTTCATGGAATCTGGCTCTTTCCCAATTGCTAGGAAGACCCCCCACACACACTTCTGTGGTACCTCCAGATGAGTGGCAGAGTACTACCTGTGGGCCTGTCCCTCCCACTGTGATGTACCAGGCAGGGGGAACCCAAGCCCTATTCTTCTCAGATATATTTCTGCTTTGTTTCTGTCTGTACATGGACATGAGGACCCTCGTTCCAGTTTAGGCTTAGAACTGCCCAGCAGTTTCTGTCCTTGCTAGGAGAAGAATACCAGTCACACTGCGCAGGGTTCTGACTTTCATTATTTTTCATCAGCCAAACTGACTAGGAGCATTCCTCAATAGGGTGTCCCTCTCATCTTGAAGAACTTGGGGTTGGCTGGCGGGTTTCATGGGCCAGGTGATATTCCCTCCCAACTCCTCTTTCCCCTCCCCCCAGCCACCAGACAAGCGGACCCAGAGGAGAACAAGGGTAACCACTCGCTGTCAGCTGACAAGCATGCCAAGGCCCCTCGAGCTGCTCATTACGGGGAGAGATGCCAAGTCTTTCCCAGCAGCATTTCTATTGGTGCAGGTCACTTGGTCAGTAAGTGTGCTACTGTGTCTTGAGTCACTCGTGGCCACCCTAATGGAATTCCAAGAAAGGAAATGAACTGGAGACCATTAGAATTTTTCATTAGATCGCTGAAGGTTTCCTGGGGAAATAGGGGAGGCAGGAGGTAGGCCCTCTTCTCATCTTGAGGTTGGTACTGACCTTTGTTCATTACCCCATCCAGGGCCCAAGTCCACTGCTAGCCATGGTCTCCAAGGTCAGCACCAGCCAATGCTAAAGAAACCTGGAGAAGTTTTCTCTTGGAGTCAGTCTTTAATCACCCTCAATCTGCTGGTGTTTGCTCCTGGCATGGACATTGCCCAGCCATAAGGAATGCTATGGGTCTCTGGGTAACCAGGATACAAACTCTCCCCCAAGTGGAGATCAGAGGAGGGGCCAGTTTGGAGGGGTCCAGGTTCTGTGATGTCTTATAGGAGGAGGATCCCAAGCATAGAAATACTGCAGGATGTGGACTTTGGAAAGGGAACCATCTGTAGAGGCAAATGTCCCCTGTTGTTGGAAATGGTCTTTGTCACAGACAAGGCAGGGGCCAGCTCTCTGCGTTCAGCTTTGGTGTGAGTGAGCCTGGCACAAGCCCATAGAGCTGCCCTTTCTCTGCTCTGCTCCAGGCCCATTGCCCTGAGCTCAGAGCTGTGGTCTCATTGTTCCTCAGTCCCTTTCCCCCAATACTGTTGCTAGAGGGCCTTCCTGAAGCCCACACTCACCCATCACCTTGGGGAAACCCTTCTATTCGGTCACTGGATGCTTCCTGCTTCGGTTTATCTTCTTCCCCTCTGTCCAACTTGTCTCTATCACATCTCTATTTCAATCAATCATGCCCTAACCCTCCGAATTATGGTGTCCTCTTTACTCTTTCTTCCCTCCCACCTAAACCAAGCAGTACAGTAGAGGGATCTGCCATCTACTTGGCCCCCATCCTCATCACCCTCTCTCTACCTCAGCTTCCCATCTGTCCCTGACCCCCTGACTTCCTCTTCAGTTGCTACCACACACCGCCACCCTGCTTGCATAAGCCTTGAATGGCTCCTGGAACTCAACATAGAATCTAAACTTCTCCACATTGGCTTTCAAGGCTTTCCACAATCTAGCAAAAGATACCTCACAACTTTCCAAAGCCAATTGTCCATTTGAGGAGGGCTGCCCTCCTCCACTCCCATGCACATTCCTAGCTATGTGCTGAGGAAAGGAGGTTTCCTGAGTGGGGTAGGGCCATCTCTTTCCGCTACTTGTGCATGAGGCTGCCTTGGTACACACAATTTCCCCTCTTCACATGGATCACTTGCGTGCGCCATTATGCTGTGACAGGAGATGGAAGTTATCAATCCATCTCTTTTGTGGGCCAGTATAGGTATGCAAATACTGAATCAAAAATGAAAAACAAAGGAAAAGCAGAATAAACAAAACAACCCTCCCTCCCCACAATGGGTCTATGATTCCACACTGATACACACAATAGTTATATAGAGACTTAAAAAAAAACACCCAAGTGTGTATGCTGACAAAATAACCAGTTCATTTTTTTTTACTTTTTAATATATATTTAAAAAATTTTAAAAACATTTTTATTTAAGGTTTTGATTTCCAATTTCTCATCCTCTCCCCTTTGATAAACAATCAACATAGGTTAAACATGTGAGGTTACATAAAACATTTCCACAGTAGTCATTTTGTATAAGAAGAGAATAAAAGACAAAAAAGTGAAAAAAATACTTTAGACTGTATTCAGTCCAAACAAGTTCTTTCTCTGGAGGTGGATGACATCCTTCATCATCAGGGCTTTGGGATTGTCTCGGTGTGCTCAGCCATTCACAGGTCTTCAGAGATCAACATCACTGTTACTATGTACAATGTTCTCCTGGTTCTGCTCACTTCACCATGCATTAGTTCACAGAAGTCTTTCCAGGTTTTTCTAAGATCATCCTTCTCATATTTTTATAGAGCAATAATATTCCACAACCATCACATACCACAGCTTGCCCAACTCTTCCCCAATTGATGGGCATCCCTCCAATTTCCATTTCTTAGCCAACACAGAAAGAACTGCTATGAACATTTTCAACAACCGGTTCTTGAATCTCACTCCATTATTCCTGCTCAGTTTGGTCTGTGCTGTATCAAAGACATGAATCACTGGATTATTCAAATTCATTTTTTGGGGGGGAGGTGTCCAGGATGTGTGAGGTGGGATTTGAATTCAGGTCCTCCTGACTTCCAGGGTCAGTGCTCTATCTGTTGAGCCACCTAGCTTCCGCATCTCTTTTAAAATTATGAACTTCATTTTCAGACATGAGTATTTCAATATACAAAGGACAAGAAGGAGACTTTAGAAGAAACTATGAAGTTGTATCCCCAGCGCTCAGGGAGCGAATGTTCTGTTGCTTAAAATTTATTCTGTATCCCACCTTCCTCTGTCTTAACAGAGCTCCTCAACAAGTTTGTATCTTTGTGAGCGTGTGTATGTCTGTGTCTATGTGTGCGTGTGTGTGTGTATGTGTGTGTAAATTTAACAAGGGATCCACAAAAAGCTCAACTTTGTAGCTCCTTTTTGCAATTTCAAAAAACCTTCTATTGCTGCCCTCTGCTCCCTCATTACCTGTTGCCCCCCCCCCCCCAGCAGAAAGCCCTCCCTTGTAACCTCATCTCTTGTAGGAGTGCCCAGTGGGCTGCACCCTCTGCCCCAGCACATTCAACCCTTCTCTCATCATTGAGCACAATTTGTTTTGGAATTGGAAATCTGCTGCTGTAGAGATGAAGCCTTCCCTCCCTGCTTACCTCAGAGTTCGAAAGGCTGATTACTTGGACCAAAGGGACTGAACATTTCTCAACTGAGAGTTTCTTTTATTTTTTCCAATTACAGGTTATGGAAGTTTTTCAGCATTCATCCACCTGTGTATTTCTAAGTTCCACATTTTTCTACCCCCCTCCCTTCCCAGCCCCCTCCCCTTGGCAGTGAACAGTCTGGTAGAAGTTGGCACAGGCATTTTTGTGTTTCACAGCTTTACACAGCAGTTTGTGTTTGAGGAATTAGGACACAGAGAAAAGAAGGCAAACCATGGACTCGGAAGACAAAACAGGAGAGAAGTTTAAACAAATGAACATACTATCCATTTGGAATCCGTGGGGTCGGAGTGTGTTTTTCCTCCTGGATGTGGATGGCATTGTCCAGAACAGGTCTCCCAGGAGTGGGATTGAACATTTCAAAAAGGTCCTGTGTTGTGTTGTATTGTTTATCAAAACAATTTGGGGTTTTGGCAGCAGTGCCATGAGAAGTCTGGCTTTCCAAAGTCACACCGGGTTGCAGTCTGTCCATTATCTTTGCTAAGTGGTTCTGGTATCTTGGATGGTTTTGATGTGCATTTCTCTGATTATTAGGGAATTTTTCTTTTTTAAACTAATGTTTATTGCTATCTTTTGTCTTTTACATCATCAGAATTTCTCCCAGAATTCCTCCTGCTTCTTCCCCTTCCAAAGAGCCATCTCATATAAGAAATAATATTTTGAAAGAAAAAAAAAAGAAGAGAAAGAAGAAAAACTTCATCAAAACTGACTGAGACATGGAAAAATCTGAAAAGATGGGTCGTGTTCCCCCGCCGGCTCCCTGACTGTGCTGGGATAAGACTGGGAGCATCTTCTCCCATGTTTGCTCTGGGGCCAGGCTTGTCTCTTATACCTTCACCCCTTTCCCTTATTGTTGCTTTGTGGTTCCACCTTCGACCACACTGTTGCAGTCCTTGTTTATATTGCTTTCTTGGCTCTGGTTCCTTTGCACAGCATCAGGTTGTGCCAATCTTTTCATAATTTTAGGTATTCTTCATAAGAGGCAAGCAAGGGGGTGCCCCAGAGCCTAGAATGAGGGGTCTAGAGTCACCCCAGAGACATACTAGCTGGGTGACCCTGGCCAAATCACTTCACCCAACTATTTTAGTTTCTTCATCTATAAATGGAGATAACAATATCACCCACTTCCCAGGATTATTGTGAGGATCAAATTAGATCATATGACCCAGATGACTCTGGAGGAGGAAGCTCCAATTCAATTCACATGCTTGTTGTGGTATCACCTCCCTGATGTTGTGGTCTTCTTCAAAAATGAAGGACAAACATCATTATTATCATTATTATTATCATTATTATTATTATTATTATTATTATTATTTGTAAAGCCCTTTACAAGCCTGAAAACCCTGTATACATGCTGATCAGTCTAATTATCATGTCTTTCAGCTCAGGAATATTCCATCTTATTCAAAAATCACAATTTCTTTAGCCATCATCCAGTTCAGAGGGATCGATTTTGCTCTTTATCACCAGAAAGCATTGCTTCCAACCTTTGGTGGATAGAGGGACTCTCCTTTGAGGGATAAATCTTTTCATCCCCATAACTGCAAAATTCCAACTTCTTTTTCAAAACTCCAACTTTGACCCATTTGAGTATTTTCAGGTAACCGGCAATGCTTTGTCTTTTTTCTGTCAAGAATTACATGTTCATTTATGTATTGGAAAATATATGATTTTGTGCCAACTTCTCTTGTACAAATTGGACTCTCTTTTTCTTTCTCCCAGACTGCTTGGATTTTTTTCTTATTTTGATTGCATTAGTTTTTGTCATGTAAAAGTCATTTTATTTTCAAATAATTAAAATACTGGATTTTCCTTTATAATATCTTCTCTCTCCACAGTGGTGAAATATGCAGCACTTCATTATTTTCAAATTTTTTATGATTTAGACAAAATTGAGATGGTTGCTCCATTTGGAATTTATTGTGGAGCAAGATGTGAAATGTGAGTATGTTTTAGCCCTTAATCCAGATGTCCCAGCATTAGGGAGTTCAGGAAATCTGGAAGGGAGAGCCTCAGTCATGGTTAGCGGCAGACAGAATTATTGTGGAGAGCCAACAAGAAACCACCTTTTGGGGGCCATTCAGTCATCTCCTCTCGTTGGGCCCAGGAGAAGTCTTCCCAAAAAAGTAAAATCAGGGAAAGAATTGGAGTTTAAGACATCCACATGGGCTGCAGAAGATGAAGCAGGAGTGACATTCAATGGAGACTCCAGGAAGAGTCCAGGAGGGAAACCAGCAGAGACTTTGCTATCCGGTGACTTCTGGGCCAAAGTGGGCAGAGAGGAGGAGGGTGAAAAAGATCTGCCAAAACATGCTTCAAAAGGACGACATGAGAGAAGCCAAAAGCTTGTCGAAGCCTTGTTCCCATGGACATGATTCATGGTTTCTTCAAGAAAAGAATTGGCCTGGTGAGCACCGTGTAATAACATTAACAACAAAAATGAAGCTGATTATATTTTGAGACAGGAAACGATTCTTTACTTATGTGGGAATCGTTCAAAAATCAGCCCTGGGTATGGTCAGACCACTGCCTTTTAAGAGGAAAGATCAAAATGAATGGAAATACAAAATGGCAAAAAATATTTGGGAAAAATATATGGCATGCAATTAAAACCCACCAATTTAAACAAGCTATTAATAAAGACAAATGGGAAATGAGCAGCAGAATGGACATGAATACCAATTCTAACAATTCGGATGTAAATCAATCCTCATAATGAGAAGACTAAAAGAATCTAATAAGGGCCTTAGCCAGCAAACAGTTGATCTCCTTGCCAAGTGGAGACATATGGCAGCCAAAGGCAACACCAATTTAGAATATAAACTCATTTGTTAAATCTTATGGAGAAGGATAGTGGGAGATTACATGCAATGTTACTTCACAAATCATTGGGAACCAGTGGAGGGAAAAGTCTATTTCCTTTGTGAGAGCTCCAACTAAAGAAAATCATCTTGAGGGCATTTAAAAATGCAACGGGAAGGACGACAACAGACAGGGAGAAAAATGGAAAAGCTCAATGGAGATTTTGAGGGCAAACTCTTTTCCCCATCAAGAACAGTGAAGACCACCACTAACATCCTGGTCCCAGATGAACTCTGAGGAAGGGGAAATGACACTAAAGAAAACAGACAGGGAACACAGCTGGCCTGAAGGAAGACTCCCCAGAGGAAACAGTCCCTGGAGCTGACATCACTCTGGGGGTGCTGAGGAATCTATTCTGGAGTCACCTGAAAGGCTCTGCTCCAACAGTCTCCCAATCTTCTAGGATAGCTCTAATAATAGGGGCAAGTTTGTTTGTTATTAATACTAACCAGGGCAAAAACTAAGAGGATGGATGTCTGCTTTTTCAAACTGTTCACCTGCAGCATGGAGGTGAATCGGGGCAGAATCTAGACTGAAGAAAGATGATGGATTCAAGGCAATAGGGTTTCCAGATGCTCCCTCTGGACTCTTGGACAGTGCTGATTGAACATCACAGAGCCTTCTGAAGGACCCTGAGGAAGCCTTTTTTTTTTTGGAGCTTTCCTTGGATGAAAGACCAAATTTGCCTCTTGTCTAGAAAAAATGACATGTGGCCAAATGTACAACCAAGAGACCTTGTCCATTGGACATACATCTTGGGCAAAGCCTACACTAAGACAATGAGCTAGGTCTCAAACCCAGCAAGAATAGACTAGACTATCTTGGAAAATTAAACTCTTCTTTTAATGATCCTGAATTTCCCCTATAAAAGAGGGGGAAGGGGCTATCTTTTTAATACCCATGACCTTCCAGTGATATAGAACCCTGCAGCCACCAAAGAAATGGAGGTCAGGTCACTTGTGAGGCACTGCCTAGTGTGGATAAGCAGGCTGCCAAACTAGACTTGAGGAAGTCTGCAGGAGGCGCCCAGGATGGTTGGTCACATGGTGAGGGTGAGGGATGTATAGTGGGCAGCCCACACATGTCCCATGAGAGCATGGGCTTCAGGTAGGACATGAACAAGAACCACCCAACCAAGATATAGATTGGCCTTTGTCCTGTAGTATGGGTAGGGGCAGCCACACCAAGAGCACTGGAAAAGGTGTGGTGTGGATAGACAAAGTGATTTAGGGGCCCAGGAGCTCAACCTCACCAACCACCCTCTTTCTTGGCCCGGACAGCAGGCTTGGCCCTACACAGCTGGCTATCCTTGAAGGCCCATCAAGCTCTTCCATGCTTGTGACACTCCTTTCTCTGGGCTTGGGGGCCTTCTATTCCTCCAAGGCATCCACAAGCACCAGCCAGACTCTGAGGACCATCCCTGGACTCAGTTGCTGCCCTAAATCCCAGGTTCCCTTGCGCACCCAGGGTAAACAAGCCAGAAGCATCCTCTCTGGAGGGGCCAGAAGGGTATCCAGCTGGAGGGTTCCCCAGGGCTCATGGCCTGCCCTCTTCTGCTCTGCTGTTCCCGTTTCCCCCCAACTGTCTTCCAGTTTTCCCAGGAATTACTGTTGAGTTCTCAGGGGCTGAGATCTTCGGTCTGTTGCTTTCTCATTTCCTTTGTGTAACTGGTCCAAGCTCATGTTCCACAGACATGTTGGTGGCCTTACTATTGGAGCTCCAGAGGGTCCAGGGGATGGCTATGTTCACCGGAATGTAAGAAGTGCCTCAGAGGCCTAGGAGCCTAGGGGAGGGAGTCCCTCAGGGAGGGGGGCTCTGCCTTTCTCCCTCCTTTCCCCAACCCCGAGTCTCTCCTCCCATGCTCAGAACACTCTTCTGGCATCAAGAAGAAATGCTCTCTGTGCATTTTCTACTATTTCCCAAGGACTTCAATCTGGCTGTCCACCAGAGTAGCCTCCTCTCTGTTCCCACTTAGCTCCACTAAGCCCCGGATGTCTGTGGAGGGGAGGAAACATCACTCCTATTCCTTTTGGGGCTCCAGGGCTATCATCAGCTCCAGGGTAGAGACAGGCCCTGCCCCCTAAGAGGGGGAGCATTTATTTCCCATGTGCCTTTATTTATACCATGATAGGGGCCATTATTATTGCCATTTTACAATTTAGAAAACTGAAGCAGAGGTTAAGTGACTTGTCTAAGGGCACAAAGTTGGGAAGAGCCTGAGGTCAGATTTGAATTCAGGTCTTCCTGACTCAATCCAGCCCACTATCCACTGCCCCACCTGGCTCCTAAGAGGGAGGAGATGCCATGGGGGGAAGCATATTGGTTCAATATAGGCAACAGAGTCAAAGTGAACATTTGACTGTGTTTTGTTCTATTTTATATTGTGCTCAGAGCAAAGGCAGCCTATGAAGTTGGAAGCTGACCTGGCACCCCCAGAGCTGGCCATGCGGGGGGCATCGTGGAGGTATGACTAGTGCATGGATGACCAAGCAGTGGGGCCTTCCCAGTGCATTTGCTATTTGGCTTCTCAGCTCCAGGCTGATTGACATCTGGGAAAGCCTCCTTCCACCCTGTGGGTCACAAGTGGTTTAAGTATGAAATCCTGAAGCCAATTTGGGGCTGATCAGCTGCTCATTCTCAAAGCCACCACAAGGTAGATAGCTCCTCTGGCCTCAGTTTGTCAGTGTGGCAAATGGGGATAATACTTGCCTTTCTTCTACGGAAGCTTCATCACTCAAAGGTTAGAGTGGACTGAAACATCTGGGCTTATGTCTCCATGATAGAATTTGGGAGTTCAGGAAGACTAGCACCTCTGGGGTGGGGGCTGCTCATCCATCTGTGATGTCCACCTTCACCCACCTCTCACCCTTGGCTTCAAGAAGCTGTAGCACAGCCAGTGGTCCCACAGGTTGAGGGTTGTCAGTGAGTTGGGAAAGGGGGGTAGGGGTCCGCCCCAAGCCTTCCCCCAGTGGGATGGGTCAATGAGAACAACTGGTCCCAAGGGCTCTGTGAAGCCCTTGCAGCTTGCTCAGGAATGGAAGAGGTCAAAGTCTCCACCGTCTGGCCCCTGCTCTTCGATGAGCCTGAAGGAGGGAGCAAAGCTGACGAACATGGGCAGCTCTGCCTCACTTCAATCCAATTCATATTCAAGTCATTGGTCCTCTTCAAAAATGAAGGATGAATCACAGCAGTGTCATGAGCAAAGCAGGAGTCTCCAAAGGGGCTCCTATTGTCCTCAGCATTGCCCGGACAGGGTCCTGGGCCTGACCCCCTCTGGCTTGGAGGCTGCTCATAGACTATGGGGGCATGTGAGGCAAGAGTCATCTTGTCCTCACTCCAGAGGCCTGGACTGAGGCACCCCAGTCCAGAGCAAGATCCTGCTCTGTCTGCCCCACTGCCCACCATCAGGGCACTTTTCCATCCACCGCAGCTGCCCAGCTGCCCCTTCCAATGCCACTGCTCTCTCCTTTTTTACTTAGATTCCCCTTTTTCCTCTAAAGACCCTATTTCCATGTTGTAGTCTGACAACTGCGAAACTCTCTGATGTATGTTAAAGTAGCCACAAGACCCCAGGAAAAACAAAGGCCAAAGACCCCAAACCTCCCCTGTCTCCCTGGAGTTTGGTGGAGATGAGTCAACATGCCTCCCTCCATCTGGGAGCTTCAGGGACAGTGAATCAGAGCCTGGCTGGTTCTTGACACTGAAGACAATGAATTGGGTTATTGTGCATGTAGCTGACTCTGAGTCCCTTTGGGGATTCAAGTATCATGTGGGGATGGGTTGAGGGATGGAGAAGAGGCCACACAGCCCTTCGAACTCTCCAGCACTGGGGATCTGTCTTCTTTCAGGAGAATGGTAGGCTGCTAGTGGGTGTGGGAAGACTTTCCTACTCATCCTCTCCAGCTATGAAGGATCAAACAACAGGAAGGCGCGACTTCTCAGCCAAGGCAGCCCGCAAGCCTTCTCCAGCCTCCCACCAACCCACCGGCTGCCAGTGGGAGCCTGCTTCTTGCTCAAACCTTGCCTTGGACAAGGAGCAAGGAAGAGGTAGGAGCCCTGGATGCACATCCCAGATTTACCACTATGGAGTGACCTTGGACAAATCGCTTTATTTCCTCCCCTCTCAGAGACCTTTCATGAGTGTTTCTAAGTGACTTACACAAGCTCCCAGGACTAGCCAAGAGTTCATGATGGCCTGAATTGAACAGTCTGCTTTACAAAACAGCCTCAGCCCACGACTCTTTCAGCCCTATTGCTAGAGTCTCCACAGAGCTGGGGTCTAATCCATGCTGACCTCTTAATGTGTTGGAACATCCCAATATCAAAAGCCAGAGAAGGCAGCGTCCCACACCATCAGGCCCTCGGAGCTGGTAATGACCATCTTCCTTTGGCAGGTGATTCCTGGCCCCAAACAATACACTGGAGCTCCAGAGAAGAAGAACACTGGCCCCCTCGGCCCCAGCTTCAAGTGACCGAGGGGACCGAGATGCTGGTCACCTTCTATGGGATCATCTCCTCCAAGGCCAGTCGGCAACCTGGTAAAGGGCAGAACAGAGGAGCCAGCACCAATCCACCGGGCAGGAGGCAAAGACCAAAACCACCTGCAGCTGGTCCCAGACTGGCAAAGAGAAACCTCTTGTGGGTTCACCTAAAAGATCAGATGGAGATTTTACCTGAAGCAGACTCTTGGCCAAGTCCACGAATGGGGGGCAGGGGGAGACATTTATCATGCGCCCGCTTGCACCAAGAGATTTATAATTGGATCTCAATGGAACCTGACGATGACCCGAGTTTTGCTGTTGTTCAGTCTTCTCCAAATCTTCATGACCTCATTTGGGGTTCTCTTGGCAGACACGGCAACATGTCTGCCATTTCCTTCTCCAGTTTATTTTATAGATGAGGAAACTGAGGCAAAGGGGGTGAAGTGACTTGCCCAGTCTCACAGCTGGTAAGTGTCCAAGGCTAGATTTGAACTCAGAAGATGAGTCTTCCCAACTCCAAGCCTGGTGCTCTAAAGCTCTCCTCATAAAACCCCAAGAAGAGAAGCTTACCCACCCTTCAGGAGAGCATCAGCCAAACAGGGACATTGGCGATTATGAAAGGTAAAAGGGACAAGAAGGGAAGATGCTGATTGGGGGGGGGGGGGCAATCTCTGTCAGATAGTTCTGACAAGAGTTGGTTTCCAAAGAGATTTAAAGCTGCACCCTGACTGTGGGAACATCTTGAACAGTCAACCAAGACAGGGGCTGGAAAGTCAGCCTCCAAGTGAAAAGGTGGTCAAAGGGGGAGAACAAACAGTTCTCAAGAGAATTGCAAAAATGCTCCAAATCATTAAGAATAGGAGAAATGCAAATTCACACAACCCTGAGGTTTCATTTCTACCCAACAAATTGCCTCCCCCCAACAAAGTCAGGTGGGAATAGTCCCATGTTGGAGGGAATGAAGGAGCCAGGCCCACGGCAACATTATTGGCGAATCTGTGAAGCTATGTGGAGTTCAAGAAGCCAGGAACCCAAACATCAGAACCATAGCTGGTGTTTGCTACAAGAAGGTCATCGATAAGGAGACATTCATTAAAATGTTGTGACCATCAAGAAAGACCTGGAGTCAAGCCACCAGGCCGGGGAGGTGGAGGAGGCAGGAAGCAGCCCATGACAGTGTGGTGTCCTGTCATTCCTGGGCCATAAGGACATGATGGACACAGAGAAGCAAGAAGACTTACAGGAACTGATGCAGCGCCTGGAAAACATGTGTCTAGGAACCTCACATACTAACAGATCAAAGATGAATGGAACAAAATGATGCACCTCAAGGGAGAGGAGGTCATTCTCCTCTCCTACAGAGGGCCCATGTGTGTGTGTGTGTGTGCGTGTGGTGTGTCTGTGTGGGTGTGCAGGAGTCTCTTTCCTTCCCAAGGCCCAATAACTATGAATAGAGAGGATTAAAGGATCTGGGAAATTCTGGCCTCTAAAAACTGGCTCCACAGGCCTGCTGGGCACATGGTCTTTCCCAACTTTTCACGCTTTTTCCAACAGTCCTGGGTAGGGGGATGTCACACTAGACAGATGTGAAAGCCCAGGCAAGGAGACAGAGTCAGGGTGCAGGAAGGCAGCAGCATGTTCCACTGGGGGGACCTCCCCGCTCCCCAAGGCGGGGAGTGAGAACCAGTTCTCCCCACCCCGGCTCACATTCTCAAGGCTCTCAAGTCCCAGCTGCCACCGAATGAGAATCTTGGAGCAAGGTCTCTGCATATCCAACCCCTTCCCCACTTTTCCTGAAGCAAGGTAACTAGATCATGAGGCCGGAGATTAAGGACAAGAAAAGGGCAGTGGGTGCCCCGGGGTGTGCTGGTCTGAAGGGGAGGGCAGCCGGATTTGGGACCAGGTTCTAGATGGAATCCGGCCTCTAGCAAATGGCCTGGAGAAGACTCAGCAGCTAGTAATTGGACAGAAGAGGAAGGAGGTTGAATTGGAAGCTGGCTGGAGAGGACCTCACAGATCAGGAAACTGAGGCTCAGGGGAAATGACTCAGTCCACACTGAGTCAAAGGCAGGATCTGAACTCAGTTCCTGGGATTCCAAGTTTGGGGCTCTTTCCACAGCATCTTGATCAAGCCCTCGAGGATCCCACAATGACAGATGGCTGACGGCTGGACCCCCAGGACTCATACTGCCAATGGCCACAGAAGGTTCCGGGTCTTGTCCCTGGGCAAGGGAGGACACAGGCCAGACTGGTGAAGCTTGGGCTGAAAAACAGATCAGGCTCAAAGGATGACATCATACGAGGAGGAATGGAAAGCTGTGTTTACACAGGGGCCCAAAGAATCAGCCTGAGCTGGCAGTTAGTGGACCCCAAGCTCAAGAGGGTGAGGCTGCCAAGGAGGCTTTCACTGCAGGCTCCTGATGGACTCTTCCTGCTGGGTTGCACAGGGGTCTGCTTTAGGACAAGGTGAGCTCCCAGAGGGATGCAGGGGTCTGCTCTCCTTGAGCCCTTCACCAATGCTGGGCCAGCTTGACCAGAGAATCCAGCCTCCCCACAGGAGTGCTGAAGACTGAGCAGATGGCTGGAGGGGGCAGAGGGAGGAGCACTCAGGACAACCTTCCCGAGCATGACACTGTGGAATACCTGGAGCAGCCCCCCTGGGGCCTCTTCTTCAGGTGGAATTTGTCAGTCCAAGAAAAACCCGTGTCCAAGGTCTAAAAAGCAGGCAACTGGGGCAGCTAGGTGGTGCAGTGGATAGAGCACTAGCCCTGGAGTCAGGAGTACCTGAGTTCAAATCCAACCTCAGACACGTAATAATTACCTAGCTGTGTGGCCTTGGGCAAGCCACTTAACCCCATTGCGTTGCAAAAATAAAAAAGCATAAAATATAAAAAGCTACAAGACACGTGACCCAAGAATAGGGCCGACCACCTCAAGATGAGATGTGCCAGATTTCAATTTAGAGGCAGCCAGCCAAGATGGCACAGGGCAGGACACGGGTTGCTGGCACACTATACTTACTCTCACAAGGCTCCGCTACTGAATTTTAAAATGACACAAAGGTGCCATGACACTTACAGAATAGGGCAGGCAGCCTAGGGATTCCTGCTTGGTTTGACTTCTGCAAAAAAAAGCAATCTTCCCTCCAATGCCCCAACCCCAAAAGTGTGTGTGTGGGATCAGTCTGCCACCTTCTGCCTGGCTAGAAGAGATGGGGGGGGGGTATCCTAGTCCAGCCTTCTCAGTGCCCACAGGATGGACATGGTCTGTCCCCCTGGAATAGTTTCCATAGCAGCAGTCAGGGATGACCCCATCCTTGACCTTTCAGAGATGAGGACCTGAGGGCAGCCCCCATTCCGCCCATCCCCTCTCCCCCCATTCCTGTGGCTGCAGACAAGAAAGAGGAACCAAAACGGGCTTAAACATTTGAGAACATTTTTAATATGGCTCATTGAAGAGATCCCCAAGGCTAACAAGACAGCGCTCTAGAGAAGCTAGTCTCAAGTGCTCCAACCAAAGGAGACTTCCCCATTGCATCTGCCAAGCCCTGAGAGCATGAGGACATCGCCTGACGAAATGGTCACTACACGATTTGGGAACACCATACCTTCCCCACAAAGGACCACAAGGTGAGCTCAAACCATTTATTATTTGCCTCAGGCCAAAATACATGTTGGCAGCAGCAGACAGACCAAGAGCAAGCTAGGGTGGGGGCTTCTGGTCAGCCCAGCCCCTAGTCCTCTCCCTCCCCAGCTCCTGCCCTTCCAGGTGTAGCCAACATTTCCATCCAATGCTCCTCCATCCCCCAGCACCGAACATTGCTATGAGGTCTCCATCTTGTATCCGTGTTTCTCCAATTCAGCTCTGGATAAAAACCAAAGGGACATCGTCAGCAACACACCAGAGAACACAGAAAGACAACACTGGGTCCTGAGTGGTTAGTCAGGAGAAGGCCACAGAGAGCCCCCCTTTCTCCAGGCCATTCTCCACACTGTACTTCCATGCCCAGGGTTTCCCACTCTCTTCCAAACAACCCACACCCCCATCCTAGCTCTGGGCTTTAGCTCATCTGAGATTCCCATCCTCCACATCGACTTGTGCTGCTTATTTTGTTCAACCCTGCCCCGGGATGGCAGACAGCCCCTTCCCACCAAGGGCTGAACAAAATAAGCAGCACAAGTCGATGTGGGGGATGGGAATCTCAGAGGGTTTTTCTCAGATGAGCTAAGGCAAGGAGCCCCTACAAAGGCTGCCTCTCGGGGTCTCTCCTATTTTCTTTCATAAAAACTAAAACCACGAGCAGGCCCTGAACCTGGGGAGAAGGAGAAGGTCCAGGGTGAAGGGACCCCAGGTCACAAACAGGAGCCGTGACTTGGCTCTGGCTCAGATGCACCGCTGGGCCGACGTCACCCCCAAGGATCCCAGAGTGGCTTGGCTTGCTGGGGCCCCCAATGGCTATCCAGCTCTACTTCTTCAAGGATTTCAGGGAGAATGGAGAAGAACTGAAGACAAAGGGAAGGAGCCATGGAGGGGGGCACTGGCGCTGGTTCCCTTTTGTGACAGGCACGGATGACAAGGGTTGGAATTGCCTGGGAAGCAGAGGGCTCAGAGAGAGACCCTAGAGATGGCAAGAAATGAAGTCCAAGACCCTCGAGAGCTGGCAGAAGGCCACAGATAAGTAGGGGGAGGGGGCGTGTCTTTAGATCCCAATGGCGATCCCCAGAAGAGACGGCCCCAAACCTTTCACATTCTTGAATGTGCCATGGCCTGCTCACAAATATGTGTGAAACTAGAGAGAGGTGGGGAAAAGGAAGGAGGAAATAGCTATTTCTTAACCATCCACCATGTCCCGGCTGCCCTGGGGAGCAGAAGCTGTTGTTCTCTTTTACAGAGATGCCCAGGGTCAAACTGCTAGGGAGAGTCTGGGGTGAGATTTGAAGTTGGGTCTTTGTGACTCCAGGCTGAATGCCCAGAGAAAACCTAGAGTGAGCTCCGGGGAAGAAGTCCAGAAATGAGGAACAAAGAGGAGATAAGAAAAGGGCTAGAGTGAATTGAAATGGAATGACCAGATAGAAATGAAGGAAGTGACCAGAAGGAGAGGAGAAGAAGGGGTCTCAGGCTCAGCACCCACTGATCCTGCAGGTTCCTTGTCTATCTACTGATGCATCTTTGTGACCAAACCCGTGCCCCCCTGATCCTTCACTGATGACGGACATCAAGGGGTCAGTCGGGACCCCACTGGCCCTCCCCACTCCTCTTTGGACCGTCTTGTCCGGCTCCCCAGGCTCTCCCCTTCCTAATCAGGCTCCCTTCTGCCCTGTCCCCACTGCTGTGGCATAGACTGGCACCTCCTCCACTCTTGCTCAGCCCCTCAGAGGGGAGACAGTCGATGAGTCTCTGTGACCTCCCATAACCCATCGGTCCTGGAGAACTGAATGCATACTGCGAGAGTGGAAGGACTTTGAGGGAGGCAGAGGTGAGCTCAGCACAGCACAAAATGGGCCGGTGGCTGATTCTAGGCAGGGGCTCGAGTATGGTGAACAGGCCTGGAGGTCCCTTTCCCTTGATGAAAGTGAGAGGCTCTGGTCCCACAGGACCCTCAGGTGAGGCCCATGGGCAGAGTACTAGCCCAGATGGGCTCGGACTAGGGACATGTGAGCCCAGGCTTGAGGTCCGGCTTCGCTCCGGTGCCCGGCGTGGACGAGAACCAGAGCTCGGCCTCCTCCGGCTTGTGATTTCCCAGCCTCTCTGGGTAGGCGGGTTGCCCGCTACAAGTTCACAAGTGGTCGCGGGTGCTTCCCTCTGGCCCCCCAATTACCGTAACTGATTGGAGAAGTCGTCCTCCACGTTGTCATCGTCCCAGTTATCTTCCCAAACGTGCGCGTCCTCGTCTTCATCTAAGCCGGCCCAGTCTGCACCGAGAAGGGGACGGGCCTGAGAGGGCTGGGAGCTCTCCCGGTGTCACCCCTGGAGCCGCCGTCCGGCGCACCCCGCCTTCTGCCGGGCACAAGGTCAGGTGGGCGCCCGGGGCGGGCCCGGGCCTGCTGGGGGGTCTTACAGGGCCCACTTTGCAGCTGGGGAGACCGAGGCCCAGGGAGGCTCAAGCCCGGGGCGCACCAGGGTGGGGGCTCCCCGAGATCTGCCCCCCCCCGAGCCGGGCCTGAGCCCCCCGAGGCCCCCGAGCCCGGGGCCGCCCCCCTGAGCCCCCCGAGCCCGGGGCCGCCCCCCTGAGCCCCCCGAGCCCGGGGCCGCCCCCCTGAGCCCCCCGAGCCCCCCAGCCCGGGGCCGCCCCCCTGAGCCCCCCGAGCCCGGGGCCGCCCCCCTGAGCCCCCCGAGCCCCCGAGCCCGGGGCCGCCCCCCTGAGCCCCCCGAGGCCCCCAAGCCCCCCGAGCCCGGGGCCGCCCCCCTGAGCCCCCCGAGCCCCCCGAGCCCCCGAGCCCGGGGCCGCCCCGCACGCGGCTCCGCGGGGGGCAGGGCCGCCGCCTCGCAGGGGCCGCCGCGCGGGTCTGTCCGCGAGTGCCGGGCGCGGCGGCCCCCCGGGCCCCCCAAGGCCGCTCCTGTCCGCACGGAGGGGCCGCGGGGGCGCTCACCTTCGGCGGGGAACTCCTCGAACTCGTCGTCCTCCTCCAGGAGCCCCAGGTCCACCGGCTGCTTCTTTTCCGACATGATAGCGCCGCGGCCGTCGCGCCCACTGCGCCTGCGCCTAGGCCGCGCGAAGCAGGCCGGGAGGCGGGGGGCGGAGCCCGGCCGGAGGCGCGGCGGCAGCGCGCCTGCGCACGCACGAGCGGACCGGCGCCCGGAGCGCGGGGAGGGGGCGGGGTCCGGGGCAGGCGGAAGGGGGAGCGGCGCGCCTTCCCGGCGCCCCTCGCGCGGCGAGCCGCGTGTGACGTCACGCGGGCCGGGAGGCGGCTGTGGCGCGCGTGCGTGGCTCGCCCCGCGGCCGCGGCCTCCTCCGCCCGCCGGCCCGCCCCGAGTCCCGGGCGGCTCCGGCCTTAGCGGCCCCCGTATCCCTCCGAGCGCGGCGGAAAGGCCCGAGGGGGCCGCGCCGGATCCGAACCCCGGCCCGGGGCCAGCCAGACCCGAATGCCGGCGGGTCGGCTACAAAGTATCCGCCGCGGTTACAAAGTATCGCTGGGGACGCCTGCAGAGCGCTGAGCCCGCCGCCCCCGCCGGGCCGGGGGGGCCCGGGGCGGCCGAAGGGGTCTTCAGAGACCCCCGGGGTGTGATGGGGGCAGGCTGGGCGTGGCGGGCCCCTCCTGGCTCTCCCAGGTCTCCTTTTGGACGATCCTGGCCCCCTCGGGCCGTCCCGTGTGACACAGTCTGTCCCCCTTACAGATCTAACGGCTCAGGGCCATGAGTGCGAATGCCACCAGATCGGATGGTTCTGAAGCCGCGCAGAGACGCGGCTTGGACAGAGACGCGGACGGCCACAGGCCAAGCTGCCCCCCCTTTTCCCACAGCACCCCCACCCACCGACTCGCCACGCGCCTGCTCGGACCCATCTGAAGGGCTCCCTGCCCCACGGCCCAGTGACCTTGGGCTCATCCCCCTTCCTGCTGTTGACTTGTGTCTGAATCTGAGCCATGCGGCCATCTGGGCCATTGTTTAAATGGGAGTTTTGTCTCATTAGTCTGGCTAACCTGGGGTCACCGGGCCTGGAATCAGGAAGACCTGAATTCAAACTTGACCCTGACACTAGCCCCGAATCCCAGGATGTCGCTTTTGCTGTTCAGGACGTTCAGTTGTGTCTGACTCTGACCACACTTGGGCTTTTCTTTTTTTTTTGAAAGATTTTATATATTTTGAATTTTACAATTTTCCCCCCAATCTTGCTCCCCCCCCCCCCAGGCAGTCTGTTAGTCTTTCCATTGTTTCCATAGTATGCATTGATCTAAATTGAGTGTGATGAGAGAAATCATATCCTTAGGGAAGAAACATAAAGTATGAGATATAGCAGAATTATATAATAAGATAACTTTTTTTTAATTAAAGGTCTTTGGTCATACTCCACAATTCCTGCTCTGGATATAGTTGGCATTCTCCATCACAGATAGCCCAAAACTGTACCTGATTGTTGCCCTGTTGGTATGAGCAAGTCCATAAAGGTTGATCATCACTCCCACAATGCTGTTTACCTGTCAGATCTATGGAAAGGGAAGCATTTGAGTTTTTGGGGGGGACAAGATACTAGACTTGCCATTTCCTTCTCCAACCCATTTCATAGATGAGGGAACTGAGGCACACTGGGTCAGGAGACTTACCCAGGATCCAATAGCTAGTAAATGTCTGAGGTTGGATTTGAACTCCGCTCTTTCTGATTCTAGTCCCTGCACGCTAGCTGCCCTATGACCCTGTCACTAGCAAGTCATTAAACTGCACCAATTTTCTCATCTTTAAATGGGCATCATAGCAGCATCTGTCTCACATGTTGTTGGAAAAGATCAAATGAGACATTTGTCAGTTGTTTGGCACATCTTAAAGGTCTCTGCTAACTAAAGAGCAGCTGGGTCTTTGCCCCTTACTTTCCTCTAAAAACCATTGTTCCCTCAGTATTTAAAGACTTGTTCTCTACTGGACCTCATACACAAACCTATCCCACTGGGAGAAGCAGCACACACATCAAAGGTACAGAAACTCTGGGGATGCTGTCAGCTGTGTAAATGCACAGAAGGCATCAGACCGAGCTATGGAGGGAGGACAGACAGGACTGCATTGACAGGGTACATGGAAAGAGGAATCCCAGGATGAAACCCATTCTTGAACTTGAGCCTGCGGGGCTCCTAGAACTCTGATGCTGGCAACAGAAATCTGGAATGGAAGACCAGGAACCACTTTTTTTTAAAAAAAAAGACAATTTTAACTTAAAAGCTCTTGACTTTTTTTTGTTTTTGCAAGGCAATGGGGTTAAGTGGCTTGGCCAAGGCCACACAGCTAGGTACTTATTAAGTGTCTGAGACCAGATTTGAACCCAGGTACTCCTGACTCCAGGGCCGGTGCTTTATTCACTGCGCCACCTAGCTGCCCCTAGCTCTTGACTTTTATTTTTTAAACTTCGGTTCCATCTCAGTGATGTTGCCTTTGTTTCCATTTGCTTCCGTCAGGATGAATGATGATCAGGAATACCATTCCAGAAGAATCTAGGGTACCAGCCATTTTTAAACCCCATTTGGCTTTCACAATTTGCAGATGAACACAGAAATCTGATGGCTTTGGTGGTTTTTCTCATTACTCATTCCATCGTGAACACTTGGGCTTTGCTTATACATCACCAACAAAGCAAATCAAAAAATGAAGCTTTCAATGGTATCTCTTCATATGATCATATTTTCTTTTATTTTTCCAGTTTCATGTTATGAAAGTTTTTCAACATTCATCCACTTGCATATTTATATTGCATATTTTTCTACTGCCCTCCCTCCCCTCAACTGTGAATAGTCTGGTAAAGTTGGACTGAAACATTTATGTTTCAATGTTTATATGGAAGGCATTTTGGGTATGAGGAATTAGGACTAAGGGAATCGAAGGAAGGCATTTTTAAAAAGCGGACCTAGTGTCCTTTCAGATTCTGTGGGGTTTTTGTTGTTTTTCCTCTGAATCTAGATGGCATTGTCTCTAATCGATCTATTTTTTTTAGGTTGGTTTTTTTTTTTTTGCAAGGCAGTGGGGTTAAGTGGCTTGCCCAAGGCCAGACAGCTAGGCAATTATTGAGTATCTGAGACCGGATTTGAACCCAGGGACTCCTGCCTCCAAGGCCGGTGCTTTATCCACTACGCCACCTAGCTGCCCCATCTCTAATTGATCTAGAACTGCTGAGAGGAGCTGCAATACATTTTAGCTGAGCAACTCACACTATTGTTAATGTGGACAATGTTCTCTTGAATCTGCTCCCTTTGCTAAGCAACAATTTGTGTCATTCTTTCCGTGCTTCTCTAAAGTTCAACCATTCACGTTTGCTTCTAGAACAATGATATTCCATAACATTCCTATACCATAGCTTGGTCAACCATTCGCCAGTTGATGGGTATCCCCTCAATTTCCAATTCTTTGTCAGTGGTATCTCTTTTACAGCCTTAGTGCTCCATTGCCATGTTGGACTGATTCCTATCTTAAAACCTCACTCTTATAAAATTAAATTTTTCATTTTTGTCCATCCCACCCCCACTGAAAACAGCAAGAAACACATCCAATTTCTGCATTGGTCTTGTCCCCAAAATGCTTGTCTCCCTCCGGAACCTGAGGCTCTCCCCTCTTTGTGCAGAGATGGGCTGTATATTCATTCTGTGTCTTTGGGGATTGCTGTTGGTCAGAGCTCCTCAGTGCTTCACCATTGCTGGTTTTTACAATGAATGTTGTGGATTCTTCTCTTGGTTCTGACTGCTTCACTCTGCATCAGTTCCTACAAGTGCTTCCCGAGCGTCTCTGGAACCATCCCCTGTGTACTGTCTTTCAGTACAAATGTATCCCATCACATTCCTAAACCATGACTTGTTTAGCCATTCCCCACTGGATGGACCTGCCCTCAGTTTCCAAGTCTTTGCCACTACAGAAAGCTACTATTCATATTTTTATCTCTGACTCTATGTGGAATAAGGGATTCTTACCCCAGTGGCTCAGAGAAAACCTAAGATATTTTAATTGTTATGACTGAAATAATCATTGATTATTATTGTAGCTATAGAACAATCAGTCTTTCCTGAAAAGCATTAAATGATGGAAAAATGAAATATTTCACTTTTTATGTTCCTGGATTCCAACCAACTTATGTAATATTAGTACCAAAAGAATTCTTTTTTTAAGCATTGATTTAAAACCAGTTTTGGAGGCTTTTAAAAAACCTCAGAGGGTACCCAAATATTCATACCAGCACTCTCTGTGATAACAAAGAATTGGAAATAAAGTAGGTACCCATCAATTGCAAAATGACTGAAGACACTCTGGTGTAGGAATGTAACAGAATATTCTTGTGTAGTATTAAATGGTGCATGTGAGGAATTTCAAGAAATATGGGAAGATATTTAAGCTGAGCCAAGAGAACAATATACATAGTGACTGACAACCACATAAATGGCAAGATCGTGAAAAGGAAGTGAACTCTTGAGCAATGGAAAACCCAGTGAAGGGCCAGGAGAAGAGAATTAAATCCGCCTCCTCCATGGCGGTAGAGAGGTGGGCGACTCCTAGGACAGAGTGTCGTATATGTCAGACAAAGGGCTGTGCTGCCTCCGGCTGCTTAATTGTGGTTCTTTGTCCCAAGGGATGGTTTCATCTTAAGGGGAGTGAGCGATATAAAAATAAAAGGCATCAATAAAAAAAAAAAATATATATATATATATATATTTTTTTTTTTTTAAAAGCTGAATTGCTTCCTGCTTGGCATTTCCTTTTTCCGAATAGAACGCAGATGTTTAAGTAAAACCAACCGTGTGGGCTTCTGAAAATGCCCACCGTGAACAACACTGTACTTGGCTGTGCTTCTCCTGTCATAACCAGACAAAACATTGAACGTTTGGCCTGTTTGCTGTTTCCACTTTTCCGTGGATCTAGTCGTGTTTCCTCAACATCTTCAGTTTACATTCTTTTTTCTCTGGAAGCTGCTGCTTTTTAGGGTTCCTATGTAGCTCGTCATTCCCTTAGCAAAGGAACATTCGGAATTTCGAGATTGATTCTAGACTGTTCCAAGGACCCCCATCTCGCAGAGAAGCCCTGTTTATCTCGTTCCTTCTCAATTACTTTGTAAATACAAAAAGCATATGAGAAGCCATGCTTGCACCATCATCCCCTAGAATCCCAAGGACCTGATTACATGGTAATGGGGGTCTTAGGAGCTCAGGCTCAACCATGTAGAGGAAACTCGACCGAATGCCTAGATGGGTCGAGCCCAGCAGAGCCACTTGGCACCAGCGTGAGGTTCCAAACTCAGCATTTGCATGCCCAAGGCTTGTTTGAAAAGGCGATTATGGTCTTCCAAGCAAATCATAAGAATTTTAAAAATTTTCTAAATGCGTATTTATATGACAGACGATAACTGCTCTGAAAGAATCATTATGGTTTGGGAAATGATATGCAATTTCAAAATCATCTGAAATCATTTCAATTGCCTGTATTTACATTTCTATAATGGATATTTATAATGGTGATTATTTTAGCGCTTACCTTGTTTTCAAGGATATAACACTGGTTTCTATGGGAACAGGAACGGCAGCAAGGAGCAGAATTTTAAGAACCCCTTTGAATTGCAGTGGCTGCAAACTGAGCTGCAAAGGCGGTTTGTTCTCCTTCCGTATTTCTCTTAATCTTTTAAAACAAAAGTAGGAAATAAAATAGTCACAAATCATTTAAAATACTAATAAAATTATTTTTTACAAAATATCATGTGCCATGTTAAAACGTTTGGGAGATTCTCTTGTTGCCTTGAGCTATTAATCCACTCACCTCATTGAATTCATTGTAGATGATCAATATTGGAAATACGCCAACACTTGGGAACCGTGCCTTGCAAAACTTCATAAATCATAATCTCTAATACCTTTTACCTGCCTTTATGAAATTAAAAAAAAAGGAAAAAAGAAGCTCCAGCACTAATCCCTGAAAAACCATTTAATTTTTTCCCCCTCTATTTGATGCTGTTCCTTTATATAGAACTTTCCCATTTAGAAGTCACTTTCTCCTGCGATATGATTATTTATCCTGGTGCTACGGCGCATTGTAACTGTAAGATATATAATCCCATGCATACTCTTAGACCCACTGGGCCCCTTTCTTTTTACTGTGTTGTTTTAGTAAGTTCATAAATGTTCAAATTTAAAATTTTCTTTTTCTTGGAATAAGTTTAAAACTATAAAAATCCCCACATATAAGTAGGATATTCTCTTTGTATTATTTATTCTATTTAATAATTTTCTCATGCTATGTTTTCCCATATTATTCAAAAACTATTTCCTGGGGAAAAAATTATGCAATTGCTGTGTATTTTTATTTCCCTCTCTAAGAGCCATAAAATCTACCCCAATTTTTTTTTTTTTTGGAAAAGAAAAACCCCTGATTTTTTTTTAAAGAGAGCAAATGAAATCCTAAATAACTCATGTTCTCCCAGGACATGAGTAAGTGTAAAGCAATGAGAATGAGAAGGCTGGCATACTAGAGGTGCCTTATACAATGCCTGCTAGGGCTATTGCTTACATATAATCTGTCTTAAATCCAAAGATTAGGGGGTGGTGGCTGAGTGCCAAACAAGAGGGAACAAGAGCTTGGGTTTTTTCTCCTTTGTCCTGTCCATGGATACCTGGCCCCTGTCTGCATCAACCTCCTCTTTGCTAAGGCATTGACAGAAAGGCTGTCAGCTCGGGAAATGAAGCTGCTAGCATTGCTGTGACCTGAGCCATCGTCCTAACTAGAAAGGGGCCTCCGGAACCTGGCAGATTTCGTTTTCCTTCCGACATGCGGGTGATGTGTGCCTTTGCATTTTGCTAGATGAATAGTTAATGCAGGTCAGGGAATTCTGTACTTTCTAAGCATTTAAGCTAAACAAAGGGAAAGCCTGGGAAACAGTCAACCTAAGATTTTGGAAAAATGATTAATTGCAGTCCAAGCCCATTCAGTCTTTAGCTACCCTGAGAAAGGGGATGAAAAATTGAAAAATAAAAGTGGATTGCTGCAAACCCAGAAACAAATATTGACTGGCCTCTCCAAGTCTTTGAATTTGTGTGTGATCATCCAAGCAATAAAAATGCATCACCATTTTTAATTTAATTTCCAAAATGGGTACCATAAACTGGTCCAGTTCAGGCACAGTTTTCATAGCATCACCTTGAACTTTAGGATGAATTTATCTGGGACAGAAACGGCCTCTCGGAGAGCTTTTCCCAGTCCTAAAACACTGATTTATTTTCATAATATCACTGGAAGGGGGACTGGACAAAATTCAAGGGCGGAGCATGAGAGGTACAAAGGATTTAGGCCAGTTTCCCCAAGTCACACAACCAATGACAAAATCAGATTTTTGGATTTTATCCTGACCCAGGTAATTGGACTTCTAATATGAATACTTTGAGTAATAGGGGTTTTTAAGAGCTGGAAGGGACCTTGGAAGCTGGGAATCCAATCCCCTCCTTTTCCATGGTAGGAAATCAAGGTCCAGAGCGGGTAAGTGATTTGCCCATAGTCACTAGGTAGTACATGTCCCAGGTAAGCTAGAAACCACTTTCTTCCTGGCTCTAAATCTAGGTCCCTAGCTACTGTACCATATAGTCTCTCAAGAACCAAGGAATAAATTAATAGTGCTGCATGAGCAAATGAGATGTGGGAAACTTATTTAGTAGTTCTTGTAACGCTCTTTAGACATCTACCTAAAACTGACTCAGGACAACTATTTAGGAGTTTATAATTTAATGAGGAAGACAAGGATGCTTATGTCAGAAAGATGAAGCCATTCTGTGACTGATTCACTTGGAGGCAAGCTAAGTGGAGATAAGGTAGAAGTGTGATAGCAGAAAGAAGTATTAAGGAAATGGGAGGAAGAAGCATTAAAGGGCAGGGATGGGGAGAGAGGAAATATTCATAGCTTGATCTTAGTGTAAATATGATCACATTCCATACCTCTTTGGTGTAAACTCTAAAGAAGAAAAAAATGCTTCTTATCATAATATGCAGACAGAAGAAATAGATTGAATTCAGGGGGAAAATTAGGCAAAATATCAGAAAAAGTGTTTTAATTATTAGACCTCTTAGCTTAATTGAATAGTCAGTCACCTAAAACAACAGAATGGTAATTTCATCTTTCTGGGGATACATAAAACCAGACTGAACAAAGCCCTAGACATCTTATTGTGGGGAGCAATGCCGTGATATCAAGAGGCAAGCGGAGGACTGGCTGAACTATTAGGCCTTTACTAGCTCTAATTTCTGCTCTTCAATGGCTCTGGGAAGAATAGTTGTTAAATTGCTTGATCTGCACAGAAAAAGAATGCCCCAAGATGTAAAGCCCTAGACAAAACAACCGAGTCAGCCAGAATTTGAACCAAAATGAATCCTGGTTCTTGCATCATGCCCCAGAGAAGCCAAACTGAGCCACTGGCAGAGTGCCCAGAGGAATGATTTCCAGAGGCAAAGACCCTTCCCTGAGAATGCCCAGCCAAGAGGTTTGGGTATTTCAGCTTTTAAGACCCCTCTAGAATGCAGTCCTCAATAAAATTAACTGGAGCAAGACATAATGGGGGGGGGGGGAGAAAGAATCACTAAATCACTAGGCTTGTCTCCTAGGAAGAATAATTACATCTTGAATCTGAAAGCAAATAGGAATCCACTGCATAAATGTGGTTACCACTTGTCACATCTTATCGAGATTCCCTTTTTGATAGCAGCATTGCACATGAGTGATGCTTCCAGGTGGTCTTTAGGTCTTTAGGATGAGTCCAGATGACAGACTGGGACAAAATCAAATTCAGGATCTCTGATTTTGGTTCAGTAGATGAATGAATAAGTGGGAAAGAGCTACCAAGAGCTTACTATATGCTTGGCATTAGCCTAAGCCTTGATAGAACATGGTAGAACATAAAATATAAGTACATATATATGCATATATAAATATATATATATATATATACACATGTATCTGAATGTCTGTCTGTATATATGCACATCTACATATGATGTGGACATGCATATATAGTGTAGGTATGTATGCTTAGGTGCATACATATATGTGTGTATATATGTTTATGTGCATATATGTCACCACCTCAGAGGGGAGTTTTGCTCTGGGGAGTCCTACACATGGTAAGCAGAACCACAGGGTTGTTGTTGCCCATGGCATTTCAGGAAACAAGGATAGTATTGATTCCATTATTTTGTCTAGTGGAGAAGATGGAAAGGGAAGAGTAGCTCTCATGCGGTGGCCGGGCAGATGGCAGGGGGCCCATGTCAGTGGCTAGAAGCATGCCGTGTTCTGAGGTTAGCCAGATAGAGCAAACAAGGTGAGCAATTAGCTTTCATTTGTATGTAAAACCCTATAGAATATAGGACCTTTTAAAAATATGATTAAAATATATTTGTAAAATGAAAAGATGTTATTTTATGCAATGGAGAAACACTAGAAGTTTTCCTAACTAATACAGGAGTAAAGCAAGAATGTCCTCTTTCTCTGAGGTTGCTTGATATATTTGTAGAAATTCAAATTATAGAAATAAGAAAATGGAAAGAAATTAAAGTCAGCTTGGTGCGTATGACTTCCCTGGTATTGACATTATTGAACTGGGAATTCATGGGTCTGTTTTACAGAGATTTTTGAGAAAAAGACCCCAAAAGAAAGCAAAAACTAGCTCAGCATTCCTGAAGTAGATGTGAGAGCCACATGGCTAGGTAATACCGAGCATCAGTAGGATTTTTGCTGGCGATGGCCCCCTTTTACCTCTCAGAGGTGGAAGCCAATGGTGGTAGCTGTCTTCTGGAGCTCCTTATTGGTTAAGGAATGTAGCCTGCATATAATCACCTTCCTAAAACTTTTCAACACACTCTGTGTGATGCTTATCTTTTGATCTTTGGAAGCAGTGGTCACTGTCATACAGAAACATTAATAAAATCATGAATAGTGAAAAGACAGCCTTTTGCTTTTGGGGGAAGCTTAATGTCAATAAAAGAGTTTTGTAATTTCCTCAACCTCTCTTCCTACTTTTGCCCCTCTCACTGTGTGTCTGCATTGACTGTCACAGATAGACACAGGTTAGTTGAGGTCTATAGGGTTTGCCCTCAGATGCAGGATGAAATCCAAGCAGTAAACATTCTTTAGCCACTTTCTGTGTGGAAGACAGGCCAGATTCCTTTGGGTGATCATTGATATCTTCCAAGAATATCTGCTACGTCTTGGGGTTAGTTCCATGTCATCTACAAATGGGAGGACTTCACTATCCCCAGGGATTTCGTCTTTGACCTAGACCTTAGACTGAGTCTGTTCTACCCCCAAGTCAAATGCTTCCTATTTTATTCCTTCCCTGGTGCTCCTAACCAAGTCGAGCTATTTCTGTTGTTACATCTTTCAAGGAATTCTGAGTGATCCTGGAATATAGACCTGTGGAAAAGTGTCCTTCAACCGAATGGTTTTCATCGTCAAGAGAAACGAGATCTCATGTTCTCTCCATCTCAGTCAATTGTGAGTTGGGAAAGATGTGGTCTATTGTTGAATGTCACTTGTAAAAGTCTCCTTGTTCCCTACTCATGCCCTCATTCAGGATTCCATCAAGCAGAGATAGAATAAATTATGGTCCTCACTAATATTCTGAATAAGAGAGAGAATAGGCATCTATTCTCAGATCTATTCCCTTTTCGTATTTGCATTCCTGCAGCTTAGCACAGTGTTTGGTACAGGTGTGAGGACTCGGTAAGTGCTTTGTCTTTCACTCCTTCACTCACTCATTCATCCTAACAATGGAAAGTTTTATAGAGCTAGGCAACATTGAGCAGGGACAAAAGACCCAGAAGCTCCAGGGAAATGATATAGGACAGTAGGAATGAAGCAGGGAAACATCAGATTACGTTGGCAAGCAGGAATAATCACAACTACTTGGAACTAGGCAAAAGCTAGAAAAGTGGCTCAGTGAGGCATACTAGATAAGGGAGAATTGGGAACAAATGCATTAGTTAAGCTATTCTTCAATAGAAGCAGAGCTTTAGTCACTTAGAAAAGAGTTCCTTATTTGACAAGAAGTGCCAGGAAAACTGAAAAGTCATCTGGCTAAAATTTGCCTTAGACCATCACCAGATACCAGATAGCCCACACTCTGGAGAGTAAAATCACACTGCAAGAGTTAAGAAAAGAATAAAATGCAGGACTTCTCATGATTATAAGAAGGGGAAGAATTCTCAAACCAACAGGTATAGAGATGCTCCCCAAAGATCTGAGGTAATTCATATTCTATGAAAGTGAGAAATTTATAAATTATGACTAACTAGACTGTTACCAAGGCAAACAATGATGGAACAAATGGCTGAATAGAAGTAGGGAAGAGTAGACATTGGAGGGTGTGTGTGTGTGTGTGTGTGTGTGTGTGTGTGTGTGTGTGTGTGTGTGTATGTGTGTGTGTGTGTGTGTGACTGGTGACTCTACAAAGACCTAGTTAGGTATAGCAAAAGGAGTACCACACCACACCTAATAAGTTTTAGGAGTTCCATTCTGTACTCCATGATCAAAAGTTATATTTTTGAAAGTAAATGATGGGGGGGGGGGGGGAGCTAGGTGGTGCAGTGGATAGTGCCGGCCTTGGAGGTCCTCAGGAGGACCTGACTTCAAATCCAGCCTCAGACACCTGATAATTACCTAGCTGTGTGAACTTGGGCAAGTCACTTAACCTTTTGCCTTGCAAAAAAGACAAATTAAAAAAAAAGAAAGTAAATGATGATATGAAACGGAGTGTGCAGACTTGGAGTTCTGAGTCAATGATTTCTGATTAAGCTGTTTTGTTTTTTTCCTTTTAAATCAAGAGGACAACTCTAGCCATCAAAAAGCTTCTAGTGCCTGAGACTGGATTTGAATTCAGGTCCTTCTGACTCCAAGGCTGGTGCTCTATCCATTGGGCCACCTACCTGCTATGTTGCTATGTTTACTAAGGCAGGTCAGTCCCAATGGAAATAAAATGACAGTCCCCCCCAGGAGCTGCCTTCTCCATAGCTCCCCTGTCCCATTTTCTCCATCTCTTTAACTAGCCCTTCTGCAAATCTGTGAGGAATTGCAGCCAGGCTCTTTGGCCTACAGCTTACCAATTCTGTTCCCTTATCTTTTTAGAAAATGGGAACATTTATCCTTCACCCATCTCATGACATCCCTTTTGTTCTCTATGAACAAGACTTGACAGAGTCTGCCTGTTCATCTGAGCAGGTCAGAGAGGTGATCTCTTCCTGCCTTCCTACTTCTCATAGGCATCATCTCCCTGTTTTAGTCATTTCTGTTCAATCATTTCCAGGCAAATATTCTTCTCAGCTTAGAAAAAGAGCAGAATTTTGAGCAGCTTTGCATTCTTACCATCTCTAATGGTCCCCAGCCATAGTTCTATCAGTCCTTTTAGCCTCCTGTTTTCCCAGTATCCCAAAAGCAAACACATGAAAGACCAACTCAGTCCAATCCCACTATCTGTGGTTGTTGGCATTCCTCACCAGGCTCAAGTCCGTGTCCCTTTTGTACACTCCTACTAATGACATTACCAATCCATACCAGGGTTTTAGCCAGACTTCTAATACCTGGCCAACTTCACTTTATTTTCAAATTTGTTAAACCCCAAGTTCCAGTTGACTGATAAGTTCTCTGCATTTGCTCATGAGTACCTTAGATCATATCCTTTCCCCCTTCTCATTTAAGAGCTTCATTTAGTGTCTTCAGAATGTCACCTTGAACTTCTCCCATTCCACCTGGGCTGCAGTATTTCTCTCCAGAGATTGTATGTCTCTTTCCTCTGAACCCTTTGCAATATGCTCTCCCAGAATTGAGGGTTCCTGGCAGTCAGAGGGAGGTGGCCCACTTTCCTCTTTTCTATCACAGATTCCAAGACAGACTGGATTGGAATTGAGGAAAGAGTAAATAGACCAATTTCATGGAAACAGAATTGTTGAGAGGGAATATTTAGAGATGCAGGTCAGAAAGGGAGTTGGAGTCTGGCTTGTGAAGGGCCAGGGCATTAAATGTCCTAGCATGGCAGATGGAGAATGAGAAGGGACTTGCAAGGCTATTGGATCTAAGCTATTGCCCTCAAAGCTCCCCAGCTGAACTCTATTCAATTCTATTTATTCAACAACAATTTATTTTATTAGAGGCTCTGAGACCAGAAAGAGAACAAGGGGAGTCTCTGACCTCAAGGAGTGGTGACAGGGGACAGGGAAGACAAAGGGGGGAAGCATTTATCTACTGCTTACTGTGAAGCACTTATGCAAAGGCATTCAGGAGATTTTGAATTCTGATCCTGGAGGCCTCTTCTTGGAGAGAGTCTGAGAGAGCCCTACTTGAGGCAAAGTTGGGAGGCCTTCTAGACAACGGGGATCAGGTCATCAGGACAGATGCAGAAAATGCCAGGCCATGCATTGGATACAGGACCAGACCTGTCCATGTGCCTGGTGTGAGAGTGTGTGTGTGTGACTGCAAGGGGCACCCAAGGGGCCTTAGGTGGTGTCTGCTTGTAAGCTCTATGAGGGCAAGGCCCCAGTGCCAGGCTCAGAGCTCTGGGCTAGGAGGTGTGTTAAATATTAAAGACTGAATGGATGTCTCACTCTCCAAGTCCAAGAGAGACTGACATGGCTTTCTTGAACTCTTTTCCATTTTTGCAGCAGAGACTTGGCTGCCAACTTTCATGGAAAAGCCCCTGGGAAGGGCTTCAGATGAAGAGATGGTGAAAACCCGGGAGTGTTTTTGTGATCAAAGAGAATGCAGCTTAATTTTAGCTTAATTTTCCTTTCTGGTGCTGAAGCCAAGCAATGAAGGCCAGGTTCATCATGCATGGAGCCTGTAATATTTGGGAAGCTTTCTCTGGGTCAGCAGCTACCAAGATTATTCCCACTGCCCCAGCACTCCACCCCACCCTCCTCCTCACCCCAATCCTGAAGGGTTGATTGGGAAAACAATGACTCTGAGCTGGGCTCCATTGTGTCCTACAGTCTTAAAGTCATCCAGGAATCAGGGTGTGGACTGGCTGTGCAGAGACTGGTGTCAACGTGTTCTGGTATTTAAGAACAATTATGAGGCTCCTTCACTTACTCGAAAGTCTCATCTCTGAATCAGCTGTGGCAATGGAGGAATTACTGAACAAAGTTGCAGAATGGGGTGGTCCTGAAACACTTAACCCTCAAATTAATCTGTTGTGTGCTTTCTTTAGTTTACGGTCTCATTTCTCTAAATCTCATCACGTGCTTCCCGGATGCTATTTTCTAGATTTTGTACGTGGTGAAAATAGTGAGTGAGCAATGCGTTGATTTTTTCCTCCAAGACCATGGTTAAGCCATACTAGAGCTAAGAAAACAAGTCTAGTCTTCTGGCCCCCAATTACAGGGCAGAGCTCCTGCTTCACTTTGGTTTTTCTTTAAAAATGCCATTTTTCTTTTCTTTCTGGAATTGTCTGTGGCAAGTAGGACAGTGTGATAAATGCAAATAGACAAAGGCAAATTCGAGACAATTTCTGGAAGGGAAAACCTTAATATTTGGCCTTAGGATTCAGAGTGAGCAGGGACCTCAGAGGTGCTTTGTCCAAACTCCCCTCTTTCCAGACAAAGAACCAAGACCTAGAGGGACAATGCCAAGACTGGCTTCTGGCACAGCCGGAATGGGAGCCTACAGTTCTGACTCCATTTCTGACATTCTTTCAGCACCCCCATGAAAGTTAGGAACTTGGATGATCACCATACTCAGAAATGATGACATTCCACTGGAATCATGAATGATCCAACTGATAACTGAGCTGAGCAGAGTGAGTGATCCAGTTTGGTAAATGAGAGGGGGCTGTGTTTATAGGTGAGGGAAAGCTGATTTAAGGAATCCCAAAGGTTATTCGAAGTACAACCACTGCTAGTTTATCCAGTGAGTGGTATTTGCACCATGCCAGTGTGGTACAGTGGGTAGAGTCAGTCAGGTCTGGGCTCCATACATACTGGGCAAGGGCTTTGAGACTCTCTGGTGCAGAGGAAGTATCCTGGTGAAGAGTGAAAAAGAGAGAGGGAGAAAGGAAGAAGCATCTATTAGGCACTTACTATGTACCAGAGCTTGTGTGAATATTATACAAATATTATCTCATGACCCTCACAACAACCTTACAAAGTAGGGCACTTATTATCTCCATTTTATAGATGAGAAAACTGAGGCAGATGGAGGTCATACAACTAGGGAGAATCAGGGTTGGATTTGAACTCAGGTCTTCTTGACTCTAAAACCTTTGTCCACTGTACCATCTTACCTGTATTTCTTCACCTGAACTCCCTAACCAAAGAAACTATCTATCTTCAAGATGGATAGCAATTCATCATTCCTATTCATCTCCTCATCTCTGTGCAGCTGGAAAATGGGAGGTCCATTATTTATGTGAAAGTTCAGGCCATATTCTTCTCTTGAGAATTTATTGAGCAAGGAAGAAACACTGAGGAAAAAGGACATGACGCAAAGTAGAAATCATTCTGAGAGAAAAACAGGCAAACCCATTGAGTCTCAGCAGCTCATTTATGTACAACCATGTTGATAACTTGGAAACTCTGAATCAAGGAAGTGTGGAGGAACTGTGGGATTATTATGCACCAACCATTGTATCTGACAGAAGTGTGGACTGGGGGTCTCTCAACCTGAAAGGAAGGGGTGGGGGTGACTACTTATTAGGAGAGCCTGGTTCAAGGTCTTAGAAGCCAGATGAGAAGAAAACCACTGGAAGGACTGTTTCCCTCCTTTTCTTGCTCATAACTTGGCATATTGCCACACACGCAGTAGGTGCTTAATACATGTTTGTCGGCTTGAGTCGACAAAAAAGAAACCAATGAGACAAAGCTGTTGACAGAAGTCAGAAGGCAATGGAGAAGTTGACTTGTTACCAGCTGACCTTAAGACAGATTTGGCAGCTGATGCCAGAAGCTGATCTGATTGGAGGAAATTACATATTGAAGAAAATTGAATCCTCTGTTGTCTGGGCAAAAGTTGCCTTAATCTTTAGCATCATCCATAGTTTGAGAAAGAAGCTCTGGGAAAAGCCCTCAGAGATTCCCCCTCAAAGCCCACAGAGAGCAGACTTGAATTGCTTTGTGGATCTCAGTCTGGATCAAGGGCAGAGCCCTGAGAAGCTACACAGCAGCCAGGTTCAGGACTGTGGCCACCGCTTACCCTGGCCAAGAGGAGCCCAGGATGAGCATCGAGGTCCAATGGCACAGATGTTGGAATCTAGCCCAGAGTCTACTCATGCACAATAATCTACTCCCTAATGATAGAAGTGATACCCATGGTCCAGAGCCCTGGGTTGGAGTAGGCACATGGACCTCCCTCCTTGGGGTCTTGGTGCCCATTCTCCCTTCCCCTGCCCCCTTGTACATTATGAGCACTGGTGCAAAAGGGGACCTCAGGTACATGTAGGAGCAATTCTAGTTTGATTATTTCTACTTTTACCTTCTATTTAGCAAATGTTGGAATGTTGTCTCAGTCATGTCCAACCCTTTGGGACCCCAACTGGGGTTTTCTTGACAGATGCTGCAGTAGTTTGCCATTTTCTTCTCTAGACTATTTTACAGGGGAGGAAACTGAGTCAAACAAGATGAAGTGACCCGACCAGATAGTAAGTGTCTAAGGTCAGATTTGAACCTAGGAGCATGAGTCTTCCTGACTCCAGGTCTGGTGCTCTGTTGTAATACACTAACTGCCTTAGAAAATATTATGGTATGATCATGTTTTCTGGTTCCTATTTCATGATCGAGAGTTCTCAGTCTCCTTCTCTACCTTTTTCTTCCTGGCTGCTACTTGTGTAAGAGAGGTGTACTTGAAGAGATCTTGACCTCCCCACCTGAGACCAACCTGAGACTCATGAATATGAGCCTCTGTTCTTTCCTCTGGCTTTCTTGGTCCTGATTTCAGGGGAAGGAGTATTAGGAATGCCCCATCCTTGGGAATTTTCCAAGGTTGGAATGGTGAGTCATGAGAGGTCTGGGAGCTGGCGCCTGCCAGGTGACTGGGTGCCACCTAGCATATATTGAAGGTAGTCAAGAAAGCCCTCGAGTGATGCATTCATCAGCTCTGCCATATTCAGAATGAGCTTGGTGGAATGAATACCCTGGAAGAACCATTTTAAATCTGAGCAACTTTCCCCAGGGACTGGGTTGGTATAAAAGAGAGTTTGCCCTCAGACACTGAAGGGAAATGGATTGTGCCTTCTGTTCTTGCTGGATCTTCAGAGTAATTCTCCTTTTGTAGAAGCTTAAAAATGTCAATGTTCATAATGGAACTGGCTCATGTCAATGAGAAGCACACCGCTAGGAGTTCAGGAGTTGCAGTCATGACTAGAGATGTGTAATTCTCCTATCACGGCTTGCCCCTTGGACCCTGAGAGTTGAATTGAAGGGCAGTTGGGTGCCATGCTCCAGACAACATAGAAATGAAAAAGAGATTGAGGCTCAGGACTCAAATACCTTACAAGGTCACATGTCAGCATGCACTCTGACTCTTATTTCTGCCTTGGCTAATTAATAATGCAAAATCTCAAGAAAGGCAGTAGAATCCCTCCTGTTGGTCCAAGCTGACAGATGCTCACTGGTTCCTGGTTCTACTGCATGGAGATAATCCCCGGCCAGCCCATGGGGTTCCCCCCAAGATTCCTTCTCTGCCTGCCAGGCTCCCCAGAGGAACCTGCCTTCCTAGCAGGAGATAAAGGCACTGCTCCCAAGTGGTTGTAGCCAGAGCTGTCAGCCCCCAAAACCCTTCTCACTTCTCCTGGAAGGTTCAGACCATTAAGTGGACAGGCCAGCCAGAGCAGCTCAGTAAGGGCGGTGGTCAGGGCAGCTGTCTACACTGCCCTGAGCAGGTTCACCAGGACTCCAGTGTATCCTAGTCACTCACTTTGGGAGGAGGCATCTGAAAAATCACCTTGACAGAAAAGTAGAATGGACAGGGATCAGAGGAGGGAGAGGTTAAGTCCAGAGGAGAAGGCTCCAGGCCCTGAATCAAGGGTGAAGCTCCATAGTGCTAATATCTAACTTGTCTGAGGTATTTTAGGCAAGCCTACTTGCCCACAGCCTAGATGATGGGATTGTTTTTGTTTTGTTTTATCAGTGGGGCTACAACATTTGTCTCAAGAGTTAAGGTTCTAATTCCATATTGTCTATTTACTAATAATCCTAATATAAAGTATATAATCACCAGAAGCAGTGCCTTCCCCTCTCGCCCACTCTGGACTCTGGCAAGAGGTCCCTCATGGAGGTCTGGAGCTGGCTTCTACCAAAGCCCTGAGTGCTGCCCTTGCAACAGGGACAGATCAGGTGACATCTTGGCTCTGCCTCTTTTTGGGATCCCTTAAGAAAAGTCATATGTCCCTATAGATTTCTAAGGTTTGACCTTGGGAGAGAAGGGGCCGCCCAGCAAAGCTCTGTTGCAGAGTGTTGGCCAGCAAGCCAAGCACTGCCCACTAAAGCAGACTGCAAAGGGGCCCTGCTGCCTGCTAGGGGCCTTTTCCCTCCCCATCTCTAGTCCATGAGGGCAGAGATGGCAGCTGGCCACATGTGAGTGGGCCCGAGCTGGGATTTCAAGGACTCCATGGTCTCTTCTGCTCTGTATTTCTTCAGACACACAACTCTGAGGAGCATCTACAGCTTTCTAAGTTTGGAGACTTCAGAAACTCCTGGGTCCCTCCTTTAGTGCAATGGGGGATGGGTCCCTCCATCCTAATTCTAATGTTTCTTGGAGGAGAAATGTTGCCCCTAGACTGAAGGAGGCTGACTTTGAGGCCTGGCTTACTGGAAGACAAGGAGGGTTAGATAGGGACCAGATGATGCAGAGAGCAGGTGAAAGGTCTCTGTTCCCTGCTTCAATACTTTAGAACCCACCTCTAGGCGGGTCAGGTTCAAGCCTCTCAGTGAAGACTTGGGAGTCTTTATAGTTTGTTTTGTAATTTTTAAAATTTGATTCATAATTTTTCTGCAAAAAAAGAGTCAGATAAACAAAAACACCTTAGAAGCCCCCAAGGTT
This sequence comes from Macrotis lagotis, assembly GCF_037893015.1. NCBI lineage: Eukaryota > Metazoa > Chordata > Mammalia > Peramelemorphia > Peramelidae > Macrotis > Macrotis lagotis. The sequence goes on from NC_133664.1 coordinate 1,062,740, forward strand.
ACTGTCCCCCTTCTCTAGACATATCATGTAGTACTCAGTGCCTTGCCAAGTGCTCGGCCTCATGGGGACACAAGCTTCTTGAGGGATACAGCCATGTCTTTCTAAACCCATCTCTTAGATGTTGGCAGTGGATCTCTCTTGTGCCACTGTGTGCCCATGGATGCAGCATTGATTTCTCTAGTGATACTGGAGCTGGTATCATGATGACCTGATACTCCTGTTTTTTTGGATTTTCTGGATGCACAGTACATTTTTTCACATCCTTTCAGGTTTTTTGGTGTATGTCTTTGTGTTTTAAATGTGTGTTCTTTGTAAGCAACAGATCGTAGGGCTTTATTTTCTTCTCTAATCTGTCAGTCTTTTTCATTTTATTGCATCACTTAATCCATCCACATCTCAAGGGAAGTTTGCCTGGGAGCCTTTCATGGTTTGGTGGGCTGTCCACTGAGTCTGCTGGCAGAGGCCTTGACTCTGGCCGGCCCCCCTCTGTCATGGGCAGGGGACTCGGGAGATGAGCCGGACGAGTGAGTGCTGAGTGTCAGCAGGAGAGGCTGTCAATCTTTCCCCAGGATTCCGGTGCATTAGTCTCACCGAGAGCCTCAAATCAGCTTCCTTTATTGGATAAATTGGGAGTCGCTGCACAAGAACACCTTTCAGGAGCCACTAACAATATCTATATCTCAGCCGTCAGCCTGCTCTTGGAGGGTAAATTTGGTTTTCTGTCTGTGTATGTGTGTGCGTGTGTGTGCATGTGTGTGTTCTCTGTGTGTGCACGTGTGTGGGTATACATGCGTGTGCATGTGCGTGTGCGTGTGCGTGTGCGTGTGTGTGTGTGTGTGTGTGTGTGTGTGTGTGAGACTGAGTATGTGTGTGTGCACCCCTGCTTGGTGCAGTCTTCTTGGGGAACCAGCGAGTTACCTCCCAGTGAAGGAGGGAAACCCCTGTGTGCCAGGAGTCGGTGGCCCACAAATCCGACAGCAGCCTCTCCAGTCCCTGCACATTTTCACTCTGAGAGAAAATAAAAACTGACTGGAGTTGAGTTTGCTGATTTTTTCCTTTTCCAGACTAGAGATAATTAGGGGTGAACCATCTGGCTGTTTGTATTCAATTAAGAAATCCTGCTTCTGGCCAAATCCACCTTCTCAGCACCAATCAGAGGTGACACCGGCAGTGGGGAAGAGGCAGAGGAAGGGCTTATATTGGGCCGGCCCTGCCTAGCACCTTCTGTTCTGGAAACATTACAGTCAAAACAACTGAAGCATCTCCCTGGGATTGGGTCTCTCTCTTCGTTGGGATCTGGGAGCTCCTTGACCTCCTTGGTGTTCCTTGCCCCCTCTCCCAGGGCACACCCCGTCGGCAGGCTCCAGACTGGCTCTCTGGTCCCCCACGGGCTGGGCAAGCCATCTGCTGCAGCTTTGGCTTTGGCCTCTGACTGTGCCGGGCCCTTGTGGCCTTCATCCTTTCAGTTCATCTAGCACCTACTATGGGCCCAGAATCACTCTTGGTGCTGAGGGTATATCAAAGAGCCAATGAGTATGGAGAGGGCTGAAGTTAGGAAGGCCGAGTTCAGATCTGATCAAGGGTGCTTCCTAGCTGTGTGATCCTGGGTAAGTAACTTTAACCTCTATTTGCCTCAGTTTCCTCATCTGTCAAATGGGCATAGTAATAAGACCAAGGATTGTGAGGACCCAGTGAGGTAATCTGACTGGAGCCTGCTCATAGAAGGTGAGCAGGTAAGTTCTACCGATAGTTTGCATGATGAGGAGGATTTTGCTCCAGGGAATTGCCCAACCAGAGGGAGGTATAGAGAGGCCCCACAGCCCCTGGCCCCTCATGTCAGACCCAGAAGAGGAGAATGGACTCAGAATGAGCTAGACTCAGACATCCTTTTTCACAGGAGATGAATGAAGACCAGGAATAAGGAGGAGTTGATTTAGGAGGCTCAGGAGGTCAGGAGGATGGGGAGAAAACCAGAAGTATAGAGGTAGGGCTCCCCAGCCCCTCAACCCTGCCACACAAACTGGAAAGCACTGGGAAGCCAGGGCAAAAGAGATTCTGAAGAGATGATAGAACCAGATGAAAGGGCCCAGGCTAAACCGAAGAACTCAGGCTAGACCTCCCTCCCAGCAAGCAGGCTCATACTAGAGAGGACAGGACAGTCCATCATCTCCTGACTCTACTGTCCCTTATGCCAGGAAGTCTCCTTGCTGCCTCATAGCTTTCTGGCATCCTTCGAGGTCTAGCTAAAATCTGCCCTCTCCAGGAGACTCTTCCCAGTTTCTTCCCTCTCTTTCCTGCATGCAGAAGGACAGGGACTGTCTTCATCTTTCTTTGGACCCCCAGAACCCAGCAGAGGGCCTGGCCCACAGTGGGTAGAGTTGTTAACTGACTTGTGGACTTGAAGGTCCCCACGAAGTCTTCATGGAGAAAGTGAATGGGGCGGATCTTTGCTAAACTCACGGGGCTCCCTCTGTGAAATTGTCTTGGGAACCCTTGTCCTGGGGACCAGAAAGCTGCTGCTGTGCTCAGGCCCTTCCCTAGGTGATCCCCATCCAGAACCCCAGGCTCCCATTAAGCTCAGCTCAACTCCCCAGATGTCTTCCCTTGGTCTCCGGGCATGACTTGGGTCCCTCCAAGACCTTCGGACTTTGAGGCTTCGGGAAGCCCCTGGGTGTCCTGGCCCCCAGCGTCCAAGAGTGGGCCTGCTTGGGGGGGGCAGAGGGTGGGCTTGTTGAACTTAATTGCCTCAGAGTCTGAAGGGGGAGAGACACAAAATCCAGAAGTCATCTCCATCTGCGGCTTTTACCCCAGAGACAGGCAAAAGCCTTTAAGCCCCACATTCAATTAAGGAGAGAACTGGGGAAGGGAAAAAAGTGATTTTTCTCCCTAATCTCAGCCTTGCAACTCAAACCAAGCGAAAGAAATTGACAGGCCTTAAAAACCGTTTTCCTGCACTACAAGATGGAAGCCTTTGTGTCGTTCCCAGCTAACAAGAGTGCGTTTCCAGTGTGATGGACAGAGAGACTCATTTGGGGGCTGAGCCGCAGTAAACTGACTCACAAGGAAAATCAAAGGCAGGCTATAGAAAGACAGCCTGAGCTGCCTCTACCAGACCCAGGCGATGGGGAAGCCTGGGGAGCCCCTCACAAGGGTGGCCTCTCCTCTTCTCCACCCCCTCACAACCCCAAGTGGAGAGTCAGTCAGCCACCAAAAGTTTATGAAGAGCCTACTATGTGCCCCCACTGCTTTGGCCCCAGCTGATGCCTCCTTACTGCTCCAAGGTGATGTGTCTGTGCCTTGAGTGGTCAGTCCAGGACCAAAGAAGGTCAAGACACCATCCTTCCCTCCATGAAGCTTGCAGGCTTTAGAAAGATGCCTCAAGCTGCCTCTACCAGACCAGAGGAAGTTTGGGGAGCCCCTCACAAGGGCAGCCTCTCCAGTTCTCACCCCTCCACAACCTTGGGATGAGAGTCGGTTAACCAACAAACATTTATGAAGAGCCTTCTATGTGTACACCCTGCTTTGGCCCCAGCTGGTGCCTCCTTACTACTCCAAGGTGGTGTGTCTGAGCTATGAGCAGTCATCCTGACAGGAGACCAGTTTGTCCCTTTACAAGGTCATATAGACACCACCCTGTGTTGTCTTAATGATACTTATTTACTGAAGACTTTTCCTTTCATCAGAACTAATTCATGCTTCCCTAGCCTTGGAGCCTCAGCTATGTCAGGGGAAGAAGGCTAGTAAAGATATTGGGGCCAAACAGACATTTTAAATCTCTCTGGAAGACTGAACCAATCTTTCTCTAAATCGATGCCAGCATTCTGGGTTAGCAAACATTGTAGCTAAATGGGAGAAAACCATTCTAATCCAAGCCCTCCTCTTTTTTTTTTTGTTTATATAAGTTTCTTCCAAAATTTTCCTTTGGGACTAAAATTTTCCATACTTGGTATAAGCCAAAAGATGTCTTTTTTTTAAACCATATGAACAAAATCAGTTAAGCTTTGTTGAGTTATGGGAAAAGAAAAAAGGAACATTTTTCATTGCGTTAGAAAGAGAACCTCATAGAAATATCTTTAAAATAGCAAAATAAAATAACTTTAGTCTTGGCATATGAATAATCCTCCAGGAGGAAAACAATCTTAGCCAAATTTGAAAAGTTAAATATTTTTAAAAGTCTACAATATTGTTGATGCTAAAATCAATTCAATTTACTCTCGTTAATGGGTCATATGGGTACCACAGGGGATTTGAGGAAGATGATTGTTAAGAGAAACTACTCTACAAGGTCAAGAATGAACTCTCTTTCATGAAAGACACTCTCACAGAGTGTTGGGCACTGCCTCGTTCGCTCAGGAGATGTCTGGCTTTGGAGTTACCAAGAAGCCTGACTCCACACCTCCCAGGAAGGGTGCTCCTTTAACTTTGTGAATACACATTTGACTGAGGTCTTGACAACCAGACCCACTCCAAGAATCTCAGTCCTGAGTCACTCTTTCAGTCTTTGACTTCCAAGATTGTTCACAGAGATTGGAGAATAAAGGTTTGGAAATAACTATTTCTCCACTCTCAGACCATAAGCCAGTTTCAGAAGAGGGGTTGGTCAACCCAAGGACTTGACAAGTTGGGTAGGATCAGGTGGGGAGAAAGGGTGGGGAGACCCCTTTGGACATAGTCATGAACAGGACTAGAATTAACGATGAAAAAATTCCTGAAACTTTTTAACTTCCCATGGAGTGATTTTTTTTTTCTTCACCCAGATGAAGTAAGCTCATTGTCTTGGTTCTCCAGATTGTCCAGAAATACTTGTTATTTGAATGAAGACTGTTAAAGCTTATCCTGTATGGAAAAAGGCCATTAAATTCTCTTCTCAGTACCAGTCTGAAATACTAATTTCTTTCCCCTCTCCTTCCCTCTTTGTGTCCATATTTCTGTCTCTATCTGTCACCCATCCCCCATCCTTGATTCCCTCCCCACCTTCCCCAAGCTGAAGGGTGCAGCTCATACCTTCATGGAAGAAACATTCTGGACATTCCCTTTGGTCAAGAGAAGGATGGGATAGTTCTCTAGTAGCTATTGGTGGAATCTTTTAAAAGTCTATCACATATCTTCCCCAACTTGATATGAAACCATTAGATACTCTGATTTGTCACAGTAATGGAAAGTAGCAAGGTGAGCTGGAGAGGTTTTAGGAATGAAGCCATGCACCTTGGAAGCTCTGCATTGCTACCACACCCATCTAGTAGGAAAGGTGACCTTCCACATTCAGGTCTCCCATATATCTTGTATTGATCCTTCTGGTTGTCATCATGGTGCAGAAGAAAAAATGGCAGCATCCATGCTGTCCTCAGCCAGGGTCTCAAAATTCCTTAGGGACCCTTCAGCCTGGCTTTCTAGCAATCATATTTTCTAGGAATAAATTAAAATGTGACTATTAGTATTATCTGTAAGCAAATAAGGTCATTTGAGCCTTCTCTTTTTTTTTAGAAAAAAATATGAATTCACCACAGTCCATCAAATCCCTTAAGCTATTTTTCCAAAGTTTAGATTCAATAAAACCCAAACTGAATTTTGCCAAGCACCTTTTCCTTTCATTAAAAAAACCATATATATTTTGGGGGAAATTTAACCCATGTGTTTTGGATTCATTTGTATCTAAATCACCAAAATGGTGTTTAAAAAAAATAAATGGTCTCATTGCTATTGGAGAAGAGGTTTGAGCCTTTTAAAGAAACTTTTCTTCTTAAAACCAGGAAGTCCTAGGCTGCCAAGGGTAAAAAAGGCATGAATTCAATTGCAGCTCCAAACCCATGACTTCGAACTGGGGGCCATAGCTGGCAGAACAATTTCATTCCTGCTTTGTGATTTATTGGATCTCATACTCCCTACATTCAGGAGACCTGGTGAAGAGCCCAGTAAGGCTACAGAAACAGAAATGATTACTGTAAAAATGTTTCAAAAAATAGCCACTGGTCCAGGAGGCCACCTCGACTAGTGGAACGGGCACCAGACCAAGTTAGGGAACGGGAGCTCAGGGTTGGCCACCTCTGCTGAAGCAGCTGAAGATTCCTAGAAAGTCAGGTCACCAGTTGACTGCCCATCCCCTGTGTTGGGATAGGACAAGCTGGCAGGCAAGCAGAAGCTTCCAAGAAATAGTGGCATGCTGCCAGATGAGTGGGTCAAAGGTGGGGGGACACCACTTGTTCTCTCCACCCTTGGAGACTCCCCATGACCTCTAGAGAGGAGCAGACAGGACCCAGGCCCTTCTCCTTCAGCCTGCTGTAGTCTTCTCCCTCCAACCTGAATCCATCTACTTCTAGGATGGCTAGTCCTCTCCAAGATGAGCATGAGATGCTTTCTCAAGAACAATCCCTGCAGCATTCCCCTCAGCAGCTGCTTTAGTGACTTGTCTTTTTCCTGTCAAAAGTTAAACCATCATGTCCCTTCTTGGTAAAACCATTGGAGTAATTTTCCAGTTCTTTTGAGCAACTAGCACTTTGGAGCCAATTATGGGCCAAGCCTTGTGCCAAGACAATCCCTGCCCCCACAGAGTTTTCATTCTAATTGGGGAAAACAGTGCATAAGCAAGAACTGAAAAGTGGAGGTAGGGGCAGTGGGGGTTGAAGTCCAACCAGTCACAAGCAGAGCTGGGAGAGGACTGAAGAATGGAGGTCCTCAAAATGGAGGTTTGGGTGACAGCTGAGAGAAGGGGGCTTTGGGGGCAGAGAAGCATTCCAGCCTAGAAGACAGAGGCTCCACTAACCACCTCCTCTATCTTGGAGTTACCCCAGGCATTGAAGCATACCACCCTGTCAATCGTTTTGGAAAACTGAGGCAGTTCCTCTTGCACAATTACAAGGTCCCTTCCTTGTTTTGCATGGTTTCAAATGTTTCTGATCAGAGCCAGCATTGACATCTGACAGCTTTTCTTACCTGTGAAGGAGGTGAGCTCACCAGGTTCAGACAATCTAAGTGAACCCAGAATTACTAAATACTTCCTCACTCTTGCCTGATGATCTTGGGCATCAACTACCCCATCCTGGTCCCACTTAATCTCTGTTTTTCTGTAATTTACAGAGCAAAGGACATTCCTTTGGAAAACAGAAGAAAAATTAGAGGGAAACAACTGTCTTCTCTTTTTGTCAGTTGACCTCCCATTCATCTAAAAGGAAGGTCCTAGCCCTATTTTTGATCCCCCTTTCTGTCCAATGTATTTTTTAAAGGAACTCTGTTACTTGTCCCTCACTTCCCTATCTAGTCTCAGCCAATTCTGTGGGTTCACATTCCTGACATGATTTTAACAAGACCACAGCACACCCTTACACTCTTCATCTGTGACCCAGCCTGCCTTCCATCTTCTGTGCAGTTCTGTCTAAGGGCTACGTTGGTTGGTGAGTTCTCTGTCCATTCACACCAATCTTTTCACAAATACACATTTGTCTCTTTTTTGGAACTGTTTCATATCTTCAGAATGTCATTATTGATCATCTCCCAACGGTTTTCATCTGACTTTCCCTTCAGCCATTTAGTTCACCATATTCTTAGCTAGTGTTGGGACCACAGGATAAAAAATATCCATTTTATGATGACCTTCCTTGGTCCCAAATTATTCCCTTACCCATAAATCTGACAGACAAACTATTCCATGTTCTCTTAATTTGCTTAAGGTTATCAGCCCTTGTGTGTAAATCATGTACCCTTTTTGATGTTATCTTGAGTGTGAGATGTTGGTCTGTAACTGATGTATGCCAAAATGTTTTACAGTGTTCCTAGCAGGTTTTGTCAAATAATGCAAAACTTAGAATATGATAATCATTTACTACAAAATAATGTGTACCTAAGCCAATACCAGATTGCTTTGATAATTGCCACTTTATAATATAGTTTGAACTTGAGTATGGCTAAACTACTTTCTTTTGTGTCATTTTTTTTCATCGATTCCCTTCATATTCCCAGATGACTTTCATGATTTTTTTCAAGCTTTATCAAATAGTTTTTGATAGTGTGATGGTTATAGCATTGAAATAAATTATTTTAGGTGAAATTGTCATTTTAGTATATTGACTTGACTTACTCATAAGCAATTAATGTTTTTCTGATTGTTATTTGTGTGAAAAATGTTTTATAATTGTGTTCATGTAGTTCCTGGCTTTGTCTTGGCAAGTAGACTTCCAAGCATTTTATGTTACCTGCAGTTATTTTGAACTTTCTGTCTTTTACTGCTGTGGATTTTGTTGGTAATATTTAGAAATGCTGATGATTTATGGGAGTTTATTTTGTATACTGCAAATTTGCTAAAATTCTTAATAATTTCAAGTAGCTTTTTTAGTTGATTCTTTAAAATTTCTAAGTATAACATCATATCATCTGCAAAGAATGATAGTTTTATTTTTCATTGTCTTTTCTAATTCCTTTAATTTGTTTTCTCCTCTTATTGCTAGAGCTCACATTTTTAGTGCAATATTAAATTGAGAATTAAGAATGGGCATCTTTGCTTCCCCCTTGATTATATTGTGAAGGCTTCTAACTTATCCCCATTATAAATAATGCTTACTGGTTGTTTTAAATAGATATTACTTATCATTTCAAGCTTCATTTATTCCTACGCTCTCTAGTATTTTTATATCGTCAAAGGCTTTTCTGCATCTATTGATATAATCATATTTCTGTTGGTTTTCTTGCTGGCATGGTCATAATTTTCTTAATATTGAACCAGTCCTGCATTACTGGTTTAAATCCCACCTGGTCATAGTGTATGATTTTTTTGTGATATATTGCAGTAATCTCTTTACTAATGTTTTATTTAAATTTTTTGATCATATTCATTAGGAAAATTGATCTGTAATTTTCTTTCTCTTTTTTGGCTCTTCTTGGTTTCTCAGCACCATATTTGTGTTATAAAAATATTTGGTAGGACTCCTTCTTTGCCTATTTTTCCAAGTAGTTTATATTAGTATTGGATTAATTGAATTTTAAAATGTTCAAAAGAATCAACTTGCAAATCTATCTGGTGCTGTGGATTTTTTTCTTAGAAACTTCATTGATGACTTGTTCAATTTCTTTTTCTAAGATTGGCTTGCTTAAGTATTTTCTTTCTTCTTCTTCTGTTAATCTAGGTAATTTTTATTCTGTAAGTATTCACCCATTTCCTTTAAATTGTCAAATGTATTGGTATATAATTGGGCAAAACAGCTTCTAATAATTGTTTTAATTTCTTCTTCATCAGGGATAATTTCACCCCTCCCATTTTTAATATTAATTAGCTTTCTTCTTTCCTTTTTTAAATCAAATTGCTCTATTTTCCCCATAAAATCGGCTTCTAGTTTTATTCATTAGTTCAATGGTTTTCTTACTTTCAATTTTATTAATCTATCCATTGATTTCCCAGATTTCCAATTTGTTGTTCATAAGGGATTTTTCATTTGTTCTTTTTCTTGTTTTTATCTGCATGCCCAATTCATTGATCTGCTTTTCTTCAATTTTATTGATGTGAGCAATTAGAGATATAATTTTTCCTCTATCACTTTAGCTGCAACCTATAAATACTGGTATGTTGTCTCATTGTTTTCTTTTTCATTAATGAAATTATCAATTGTTTCTTTGATTTGTTCTTGGACCCACCAATTTTCTAGTATTGGATGATTTAATTTTTGATTATTTGACAATTTATTGCAGTCCAAACTTTTATTGCATTATGATCTGAAAATGATGTTTACTAATTTTGCTTTTCTGCATTTGGTTATGAAGTTTTTATGTCTCAATACATTGTCAATTTTTGTGTAGGTGCCATTTCCTGCTGAGAAAAACATATGTTCCTTTTTATTCCCTTTCGGAGTTTTCTTTAGAGATCTATCAAAGCTAACTTTTTCAGAATTTTATTCACTTCCTTAATTTCTTTCTTATTTATTTTTTGCCTAGATTTATCTAGTTGTGAGAGGGACAGGTTGAGGTTTTATTGTTTATTTCCTTCTGTAACTCATTCAACTTCTTTAAAGATTTGGATGCTAAAACCATTATTAGCTGCATACATTTAATATTGACATGGCTTCATTGTCTATGGTCCCTTTCAGTAAGAATGATTTCCTTCGTGAACTCTTTGAATGAGATCTATTTTTGCTTTTGCTATTCTGAGGTCAAAACACTATCCCTGCTTTCTTTGTTTCATCTCTAGCCCCTTACCTTTACCCTTTTTGCCCATCTCTGCTTCAAATGTGTTCCTCGTAAAGAACAGATTGTAGAATTTGGGTTTTTAATCCATTCTGCTCTCTGTTTCCATATTATGGGTGAGTTCATCCTATTCAAATTTGTAGTTAGGATACTGAGCTGTTTGCCCTTCATGGCATTTTTCACTTATTTTTACCCCCCACCCACCCACTCCCACCCCCATCCTGTCCTTCTTCACAAATGCTTTACTTCTGATCACTCACTGTCTTACCCAATAAACTTGTCCTTTTGGCAATCCCCCTTACCCCTACTATTATCTCTTTTTCTTTTTACTTCTATATAGACTAAGATAGATTTCTGTATCTGAGTGTGTATGTTATTCCCTCTTTGAGCCAATTTTGATGTAAGGTTTAAGCTTTGCTCCCACAACCCCATTATAATAACTTTTTTGTGCCTCTTTTATGAGATAATTTAGCACCATTTAATCTTCCCCCCTCCATCTTCAGTGCGATTTTCTTTCTCACTCCTTTATTTTGTATTTTGGGCATCATCCTGTCAGAGTCAACTAATACCCACACCCTCAATCTCTATACTCTCCTTCTAATTGCTCTTACAATAACAAAGGGTGGAGGGTGTGATCAGGGAAGACTAGCAGGTCTCTTCCACCTCTGCTGTCCACCTGATCTACCTAATTCTCAGCTCTGGTTCCAAGAAGCTGGAGTAGTAACCAGATAGGTATTGGAGAGATCATTAAGTTAGGGGGCTGTCTGCCCCAAGCATGGGGGATGAGGACAATTTGTTCAGTGGTCACAGGCAGCTGAAGCAGAAGCTGTGGAGGGCTTCAAACTTGCTCAGACATGGCAGATGCCAAGGCTGTCTACTGCATCTTGAGCCAATACCAGTTTTCTTGATTATCCTGTCACTGTACTGTGAGGACCCTCAAAGAAAGAATGAGGCTGCCTTCTTTTTAATCCAGTGGCTCAAAAGTCATTACTCATATACTAATAAAGTTGAGCTATAGATATTATCTTACCATATGGAAATAGAGACAGTTTAACCTTACTGAATTTCTTATGCTTTCTTTTTTCTAGGTTCTTTTTTTTACCTTTTTATGTTTCCCTTGAATCATATTTGGATGTCAAATTTTTTATTCAGTTCTAGTTTTTTGTTAGAAATGCTTGAAAATTCTCTATTTTGTTAAATGTTCCTTTCCCCCCGCCCCCTGAAAGATTACATTCCATTTGCTGGATAGTGATTTTGGATTATAATTCTAACTCCTTTGCCTTCCCTGGAGTGATTTCAAGGGAGGTGAGATGGTCCTCTCCCAAGACCCCAAGAGAGCTCCTTGAGGCTGGCAATGCTATATATAAACTTTCGTACTTTTTAGACTTTTTCCTCAGTGAAAAGTCTGATACTCTGGGGATGTGAGATAAAGAAATAAACCTAATGGCACTGGTCAAGTTCTGGTCCCGACTACAAGAAAACTGTCTAAATCCTAGCCCACAAGCTTACTTGCAGTGATCACGGTAAAATACTTAAATCACACATCAAATGACATGAGGAGCTGGGCTTCTATTTCCCCTTCTGTAAAATGGGGCAATACCATTTGGTCTGATCACCCCATTTATCAGTTGTGAGCAAAGTGCTTTATAAACCTCAGGATGGCAGCATTCATGTGAGCTATCAGAATTTTTTTTATCCAAATGTGAAGGAGTTTCAGAGATTCTCTCAGGAGACAAAGTCATCTTATTGGGGAAGGCTGGTTGGAATATGAGGACTCTGGAACTTTAGAGGAAGAAGGAGCCCCATCGAGGAGGGAAAAGAAGGACCACAAGAGAGACCCTGTAGGGAGCACTATGGAACTGAATTCACTGGGGATACTTTGGCTATGAGAAACTTTGGGAGGCAAGGCCCCTGGTCAGACAGGTCCTCTCCCTCCATCATTTCTCTCCCAAGGTATTTGCTTCTTATCAGGTTAAAATGCTGTCTGCTTTCTACCAGCCAAAGAGGCAATCGGGGCATGGTCACTTCCCTTTGTAGATAAGAATCCATCCTGTTTTTTATTCTTCTGTGGTCCCCAGAGGTATCTGGCAGGCAGAATGCTAAATGGGCTTCAAGGATGCTTTCAGAGGAGTGCCAGGAGCCAGGTCATTCACCGTGCTTCCAGAAGGTCAGTTACAGTCCCTATGAATGATATCTGACAGACCCAGGGAGGGGGACTTATCTCACATCTGACAACCATTTCTTTTTCCTAGGATGCCCTGAGAGTCAGCCATGGGAGGGAGGCATCATAGAGAGGACCCGGCAGGCAGGCAGCGTTCACAAGGAGTCCATTGTGTGGAGGCTGGCCCCTGTCTAAATCACATGCAGTAAACCTCTCCTGTCACCCCTGTCTACTTAGGGTCAGGTAGAATTCCATTTACAGGTGAAGTGGGGAAGGGAGCACAAGTCTCCAGACCAGAAAGTCAGGACTGGGCTGGAAGCACCTTGAGAAGGAAGTGAGGAAGGGAGGCCCCAGTCTGTGACAGGGGCCACTCTCACTTTACCACAGATCTCTGTGGTCCCTGCACCAACTCTCTTCCTCCCTGGCCTGACCCCCAGGTGCCATGCAGAATGGTTCATCACTGGGCCAGTCGGTCCATCAGTTCAAACTGTCATCTTGTGCTATGCATCCGTTCAATCCTGAAGGCCCGAGCCATTCCCTTTTTGAAGGTGGCTGAACCTGAGTGAGGCCCATGGCAACTGGATCCATTCCAGGTAGAACATTCCTAGCCGAAAAGTCAATTGGGAGCAGAAGCTCCAGGCCAGCAAGAAGATAGGGTCAAGGACCTGGAAGGCACATTAGGGAACAGATGAGCCAGGAAAAGTGCCATCATTTGAGGTAGGAGCTGCATGCCGTCAAGCAGTGGAGCATGGGCAGGGTCTGGAGCCAAGACTGTGGCGGATTACCAGCCAAGGGAATTTGTCCAGGCTGTGTGGCACTCGCAACAGAAACAAAGTTCAACTCAGACCCAATGGAGCTTCAAAGGGAAGGAAAAAAATTACAGAATCTAATAGCTTTATGTGGTTTCTATCAAATATTCCAATAAAAGACTTATTCCAATATTACATAAAGTGTTCACAAAATAGGGAAGTAAGTGATCCTACCAAGCTCCTTTTATGAAACAAATATGGTTCTGATGCCCATATAAGTGAGAGAAAAAAAAAACAGAGGAAGAAAACCATACACTATTATCCAGAATGAAGATACTGAATAAAATATCAGCAAGGAGGCCAAGCAACAGATGAAAACAATTCTACCAAGGATGCAGGACTGGTGTGATTTTAGAGATAGACTATATTGATAATATAAACAATGAAAACTATATTCTATCAATAGATGCAGAAAAATTTTTTAAATTTAATTTATTTCTTTATAGATTTTCTTGGGTTTTTTTATTTTATTTATTTTGAATTTTACAATTTTCCCCTAATCTTGTTTCCCTCCCACAGAAGACAGTCTGTTAGTCTTTACAACATTTCCATACTACACATTGATCTAAGTTGAATGTGATGAGAGAGAAATCATATCCTTATAAGAAGAAAAAAAATAAAATGAGAGATAGCAAGATTACATAATAAGGTAATGGGTTTTTTTTTAATTAAAGGTAATAGTCTTTGGTCTCTGTTCAAACTCCACAATTCTTTCTCTGCATACAAATGGTATTATCCATCACAGATAGCTCCAAAGTGTCCCTAATTGTTGCACTGATGGAATGAGCAAGTCCTTCAAGGTTGATCATCGCCCCCATATTGCTGTTAGGGTGTACAATGTTCTTCTGGTTCTGCTCATCTCACTCAGCATCAGTTCATGAAAATCACTCCAAGCTTCTCTGAATTCCCATCCCTCCTGGTTTCTAATAGAACAATAGTGTTCCATGACATACATATACCACAGTTTGTTATGCCATTCCCCAATTGAAGGACATTCACTTAATTTCTAGTTCTTTGCTACCACAAACAGAGCTGCTATGAATAATCTTGTATAAATTATGTTTTTACCCTTTTTTATGATTTCTTCAGGATATATACCCAGTAGTGGTATTGCTGGATCAAAGGGGTTGCACATTTTTGTTGCCCTTTGGGCATAATTTCAAATTGCTCTCCAGAAAGGTTGGATGAGTTCACAACTCTACCAACAATGCATTAGTGTTCCAGATTTCCCACATCCCTTCCAACAATGATTGTTATCCTTTCTGGTCATATTGGCCAGTCTGAGAGATATGAGGTGGTATTTCAGAGATGCTTTAATTTGCATTTCTCTAATAAGTAATCATTTAGAGCAATTTTTTATATGGCTATGGATCACTTTGATTTCCTCATCTATAAATTGTCTTTGCATTTCCTTTGACCATTTGTCAATTGGGAATGGCTTGTTTTTTCTTTATTTGACTCAGTTCTCTGTATGTTTTAGAAATGAGTCCTTTGTCAGAAATGCTAGTTGTAAAAATTGCTTCCCAATTTACTACATTTCTTTTGATCTTGGTTACAATGGCTTTGTCTGTGCAAAAACTTTTTAATTTAATGTAGTCAAAAGTATCTAGTTTGCTTTTAGTGATGTTCTCCATCTCTCTTCCTTGGTCATAAAGTGCTTCCCTTTCCATAGATCTGACAGGTAAACTACTCCTTGATTTCCTAGTTTGCTTATAATATTATTTTTTATGTCAAAGTCCTATGTCCATTTTGATCTTATCTTGGTATAGGGTGTGAGGTGTTGGTCTAATCCAAGTTTCTTCCATACTACCTTCCAATTTTCCCAGTAGTTTTTATCAAAGAGAGAGTTTTTATCCCAATAGCTGGACTCTTTGGGTTTATCAAACAGCAGATTACTATAATTGCTTCCTGCTATTGCACCTAGTCCACTCCACTGGTCCACCACTCTATTTCTTAGTCAATACCAAACAGTTTTGATGACTGATGCTTTCTAATATAATTTTAGATCTGGTAGGGCTAAGCCACCTTCGTTTGCACTTTTTTTTCCCATAAAATTCCTGGAAATTTTTCACTTTTTTATTTCTCTGTATGAATTTACTTACAATTTTTTCTAACTCATTAAAGTAATTTTTTGGCATTTTGATTGGTAGGGCACTAAACAAGTAGTTTAGTTCTGATAGAATTTTCATTTTTATTATAATAGCTTGGCCTATCCATGAGTAGTTGGTATTTGTCCAGCTTTTTAAATCGGATTTTATTTGTGTGAGAAGTGTTTTGTAATTGCTTTCAAAAAGTTTCTGAGTCTGCCTTGGCAGGGAGACTCCCAGGTATTTTATATTGTCTGAGGTTATGTTGAATGGGGATGCAGAACATTTTTTGACAAAATGCAATACTCATCTTCTTAAAAATAAAAATGAAAAGAATAAATGTACTTTGGACAGTATATGGAATCTATCTAATACTATGAGCCAGAGATAGCTATGCTAGAAAAATACAGAGACTTCCCTATTAGATCAGAGGTGAAATATAGATGTCTATTGTCCATATTAGTATTATTCCATATAGCTCTAGAAATACTAGTTTTAATAATTAGACACAAAAAAGAGAATATGTTTAAGTAAAGAGGAGACAAAATTATCATTTTTTGGTAGATGATGTACTGTTTTACTCAGAAAGGCCTGGAGATTTAACTAATAAATTAATTAGGCAATCTATAACTCCAGTAAAGAAGCAAGATGTAAAATAAATTCACAAAAACTTTCAGCCCAGCAGACTCCTCTACATGCATCCTAATCCCCTCCACAGCCCTCACTATATTCTCTTCACCTCCAGTCTCTCCCTCTCTGCTCACTGACTCTGCTCCCCCCACTTTCTCATCCATTCATCTATCCCTGAACCTGTTCTCTTCCATCTTCCCCCTTTCCACTAAATCCCTTGCAAAACCCACCTTACAGGCATTTGGCACTAACAACAAACTCAGATTTACAAAGTGCTTTACATGTATGATCTAATTTGATCTTCCCAACAGCCCCAAGAGATAGGCTTTATAATAAGACCTGCTTTATTTTTTTTTAGGTCTTTGCAAGGCAATTGGGGTTAAGTGACTTGCCCAAGGCCACACATTTAGGTAATTATTAAGTGTCTGAGGTCAGATTTGAACTCAGGGACTCCTGACTCCAGGGGGCCACCTAGCCGCCCCTATACCATGCTTTATAAACCAGAAATTGGAGACTGAGAGCTTAATGGACTTGTCCAGGGTCCCCCAGCTAAAAAAAGGGCCTAAACCAGAATTCAAACACAGGTCTTTCAGATCCAATACTCACTCTACTTCCTAGTTAACTGTGAATGAAGGGCCTTCATTATCCTGGAAAAGTCCAAAGGAAAGCCACCAGACTGGCTGAAGTCTAGGAATTCAGGCCTTGTGAGTCGGGACTGAAGTGATGAGGATGCTCTCTTTGAGGGTGGCTTAACCTTGTTATTACTGGTCCTAGAGCAGGACCAGGAGGGGAAGAGGTCCAGAGAGGCAAGTTGAGGCAAGGTGCTGGGAGGAGTTCCCTCAGGAGGAAAGAACCCTGTCCTGGTTCTGCCTTGGTGGCAGGAGGTCAAGGTCCTCCTTGTGGCTCCCATCTTGGGAAGGTAGGCTGGGGTTCCCCAGTTCTTCAGTCCTGTGGGCCAGTACAAGAGTGGCCCTGGGGCAAATGGGGGGAGCCATGCCCCCTGAGAGCCCAGAAGGCTGGGCAGACTCCCAAGGACTGAGTGGGAAGAGGACCTTGGCAGTCTACCAGAAGCTGACCCAACCTGTGACCCTCCTTTCATATCACCAGGATGTTACCATCAGGAAAGTTGTCTGCTCTGCCTCTTCTGGATGCACCCAAGTCTGCTGCATTGAATGTGACCAGGAGAGCCTTGCCTTCCTTGCCTCGATGAAGCTGAAGAAACCAGTGATTCAGGGAAGCCCCAGAACAAAGGCAGGTCAATCAGTGCACAAACTTAGAGTCACTTCATCAGATGATGCTGACAGAAGGCCAGCCGCACCTTGGGAAAGGAGAAAGCCTCCAAGGTAAAGGCTGCCAAAGAAGCAACACGAGGAGCCCAATTCCAATATCCTGGTCTTGACCTAGTACACTGGAAGCTGGGTGCTGAATTCAGGTCCTGCACTTCTCAGGAGCCCCTTCCAGGCATGCACACCCCACATCCCAGGAAGATGTACCAAGGACCTGTGGCAATGATTCAGTTCTAGTCTTTCATTTCCAGATCAGAAGGCGGCTCCACACTCATGTAAATACCCACACACTCACTCACACTCTCACCCATGCAAATACATGGTCACTCCTGCACTTACTCACACCCATCCATATCCATGTTAGCACCCACCTCCATACACACATGCACACTCACAGCTCATCACGCCCACCCATCTACACATTCACATCCACTCACATGCACGCACACATCCATATTTGTACATACTCTTACACATATGCACATGCTCACCCTCACTCACATGCATTCATACTACACACAAATTCACACCACACTTACACACACCCACACATCCATATTTATACATACTGTACACACACACACACACACACACACACACACACACAACACTCACCCATAGAGCTAGACCTTGCTTCTGCTTACTTCGCTTTGCCTCCTCAGCCTTCTCTGAACTCTATATATTCATTGTTCCTCGGAGAACAGGAATAGTCCATCACATGGGAAGGGTTATCTTTCTAGCAGTTTCCCAGCCCGGATAAATCCAATTCTGTGCTTCCTCAGAAAGCTCCACTATAAATCTTTGGGGCCTCTTTGTCTTTGATTAATCATCAGATCAGATGAAATAGACTGGAAGATCCCCGGAGGCAGAAGCAGTTCCATTTCTGTCTCAGTGATGCAGGGTCTGGTGGGAGACAGAGTTTAACAAATGCTTGGTGACTGATTGGCTGCTTCCCAATATTAGGCAAGGGAGGGCAGGAAGACATGGCCTGGCACTTGGTAGGAAAAGCTGGCCGGAGCCCAAGCTTGACCTGGGAAGGGAGACTGACCTCTGTTCTCTCAGGGGATGGGAATTCCAGTCTTGGGTTGTGTCTCCTTCATTTGGGGGGAGTAAGAGCCAGTCCATCGACAAGTACCCATTTAACAAAACCCTACAAGCCAGAATTTACTGAGGGCTTTTTCACATATTATCTGACTCAGTCTCCACACCAAGCCATTATGACCCATTTTACAGAGGAGGAAGCAGAGGCTGAATTTCACGGCTAGGCACTGTAGCAGCCCCAGCTTGTGTTTAGGCCCATGATGGCCCTCTCTTAGGTTCAGCCCAGGTTGAGTGGGGACCAGGAGAAGGTTTCCACCTCGGCTTCAGTCCTGGAGGACTCCTGGAGCCCTAAGGATGTCTCCAGAGCTCTCAGGACACCAACAATCTGTAGCCTATCCCTGGAGCTGAAACCCCTGGGGGAGGGCACAGAATTCTCTACAGTAGGAGAACTTTTCCATTTAGAAATTAGACCTCTGTGTGGACACTGCCTTTTAAGAAAAGAAGATGGTCCAATTGACAAATGGTCAAAGGATATGCAACGGCAATTTACAGCTGAGGAAATCAAAGTGATCCATAGTCATATGAAAAATTGCTCTAAATCACTACTTATTAGAGAAATGCAAATTAAAGCATCTCTGTAATACCACCTCACATTTCTCAGACTGGCCAATATGACCATAAAGTACAATGATCATTGTAGGAAGGCTTGTAGGAAATCTGGGACACTAATACTTTGTTGGTGGAGCTGTGAACTCATCCAACCTTTCTGGAGGGCAATTTGGAACTATGCCCAAAGGGCAACAAAAATGAGCAATACCACTACTGGGTCTATACCATGAAGAGATCATGAAAAGAGGTAAAAATATCACTTCTACAAAAAATATCATAGCAGCCCTATTTGTGGTGGCAAAGAAATGGAAATTGAGGGAATGTCCATCAATTGGAGAATGGCTTAACAAACTGTGGTATATGTATGTCATGGAATACTATTGTTCTATTAGAAATCAGGAGGGATGGGATTTCAGGGAAGCCTGGAGGGATTTGTATGAACTGATGTTGAGTGAGGTGAGCAGAACCAGAAGAACATTGTCTACCCTAACAGCTACATGGGGGTGATGATCAATCTTGAAGGACTCGCTCATTCCATCAGTGCAACAATCAGGGACAATTTGGGGCTGTCTGCAAAGGAGAATCCCATCTGTATCCAGAGAAAGAACTGTGGAATTGGAACAAAGACCAAAGACCTTTAATTACAAAACAAACCGTTATCTTACTATGCAATCTTGCTATCTCTTATACTTTATTTTTCTTCCTTAAGGATCTGATTTCTCTCTCATCACATTCAACTTAGATCAGTGTATACCATGGAAACAATGTAAAGACTAAGAGACTGCCTTCTGGTGGGGGGGGGGAGGGAAGCAAGATTGGGGGGTGGATTGTAAAATTCAAAATAAATAAGAAAATTTAAAAAAAGAAAAGAGGGTGTCAGAGTCTCTGGGAACCTTGACCCAGCTGAGAAGATCCCCCAGTGCTCCATGGGGCTAGGAAGCACGGCTGCATCCCCGAGTTTGCCGGAGCCTCTTCCCTCCTTCTCCTCCCATGTGGCCCGGCTCATCTGCCACACACTTTACAGCTTGCTGCCCTGTCCACACTGGCTGCTCGGCACAGGGGAGGATGGTCACCCACTCCTCTCTTCTAACCAGGGAACAGCCAGAGCTCGAGATGTGGCCGCTTCCCTAAGGTCAGGGATGCTTGGTGGCAAAGTGACAAGAGGGGAGCAGTGAGTTAGGGGACATCATAATCAGAGAAGCCAGACTTGCCCCTGCAGACAGTGTGGCCCTGTTGGACCCCGAGATGCTGCCAAGCAGCTGTCTCAGTTCAGAACTACCGGGTCTCAGGATGAAGAGCAAGGCTGGCCTTCATCAGGCCCAGCTGAAGGCTGAGTGAGCATCCCAAGAAGGCTCTGGTCACAAGCTCACTTCTAGTTAAAGGACTTCTGTGGGTAGGCTGGGGTTACGCTTGATGTCCTGCCCTCCCTCTGTTGGCACAGATCACAACTTCCCATTTGGGACCTCAGTCTCCAAGGCCCGCTCTCTCTCTCTCTCTCTGCTCAGTCCTTTGTTGGTGGATCCAAGGTGGCTCATGCCATCTCCAATGGCCCCAAAGTCAGTTGGCATTGGGTTACCAGGGAGCTGTCCTGCTTTAGGAGGAAACCAGCAGCCCAATGCTCTGCTCTTTCTGCCCCTGCTGACTTTAAAGAAGGATTTCACCTTCCTAAGGGGCCTCTGCCAGCTATACTTCACTTCCTTTTTTTTTTTTTAGCATTTAAAATCTCCCCCACCACCACCACCAGAAGCCCTGGGGACACCCAGGCCCAAGAAGGCGATGAATTCTGGTGGCAGTTTCAAAAGAAAGTGGCAGGTTCAGAAGAAAGCACCAGGCTGATCAAGAGCTGGTGTGAGTCAGGCAGAGGCTGGCTTTGCCATGGTTTAGAGGTTGGGGAGGGGCTGGAAGGGGCTGCTCTCCCCCATTCCAGAAGATTCCCAAGCTTGGAGAACTCAGGTTAATCCTTTCACTTAGTGCAGATACTAACACACCCCACATACCACATACACTCCTCCAGATATCTGTAATGATGGCACCAGAGGCCAGCTGGGGGGCTGGTCTCACTCCAGTCCCCCAATCTTGGCATTGATGGTTCAAACCAGACTGCTGATAGGTGGACATGGATTAACCCAGCTCCTCACAGGTTCTCTTCTCTGCATTCAAGCGCACAACCTGTGGTGGGGCCTCAGTGTTGTAGGGTATTATCTTGCAAGATCCCAGGCATGGAGACCTTGACCCCTCAGTTCAGAGGCACAGATACAGACAGCTCTGGGACCAACCCCCTTGGAAGAAAGGAGGGTTTTCACCAGACACAGGACAAAATGTGGGGTCAGAAAGAGAAGAAAGAAGAGAAAGGGAAGGAGAGAGAGCTTACCCCCACCATGAGTCTCGAACTCAGGACCTGGGCCAAGGGCCCTGGCCATGTTTCCTGGCTGACCCAGAAGTATCCAGGCCTGTTAGAGAAGTGCTGGTGGGGAGCAGGAGTTTGGGGTTTCTTTCCCTGTCTTTGTTTTTAGGGAGTCCTGTTCAAGGACAGAATCCCAAGGTGACAGTCGTTTTCTCTTCCAGGATGTGACATGAAGTTTGTGCCAGAAGCTGGGGGGAGCGGAGTCTCTTTTCTGAAGATTGGCGGAGAGCCTTGACTCACGCACTCTTCGTGACAGCTTAGAGACCTCGACGATGCTAACGGCAAGGGAGGCAGGTAGGTGTGAGTCAAGCTGCTTTCGGAAATAAATGTACCAGGAGCGAGGGCTATATATGGAAGAGGATCCCAGGTGGAGCAGGGGGGAGAAGGCAGCTCCTTGGGGAGCAAGTCTCGGAGCTTCACTCAAGTCTGAGGAGGAGGTCCAGATTCTGGGGGAGTCAGACTTGGGACATGGCTGACACCTGCCCAAGGAAGGGGCGGGGTGGGGGGGGAAAGGGCCTCTGCTGGGCAGGCCTCACCATGCCGGAAGGAAGGGCCAGGCCAGATGGTCAGAGCTAGGGATCACCCAACCTCAGGCTGAACCTTCAGCTGACTGACCCTGTGGCTCTTCCTTGGGGACTTTTTACTGGCAACTCCGTGGCACCAGGTATTATAGCTGCTGAGGCCTGCTTCTTCCCTGGGTCAGTCACTTGGGTAGGCCCAAGCTCTAGGTCCTGAGGCCAGGGCTCCTCCTGGCTCAGCTCTTTCATTGAGCCTTCCACTAATCAGGAAGGGTCCATGGAGATCCCAATCCCTCTCTTCTTCTCAGATAAAGATGGAGAACAGCCCATTCTCTGCTCATAGCCCAGATGAGCCCAAACAGTTTCCAGAGACTCTGCAGCTAAGAGAACCACCTGAGATTTGGGCTAGAGGGATGAACTGAGCCTGGATTTGTCATCTGGTCCAAAGGGAGAGATGCTCCAAGAGACACAGAAACACCCCTAATGGGCTCTGGTGAGCAAAGCCCATGGTATGACCTTTCAACAGGGTGGCCTACACTTCAACCTTCTCTTTTATTCTGAATCTCTGCAGTCATCCTCCCACCAGCCTAGGTGCGTCAACCTGGAGTTCCCCATCTCCAAGGAGCCTCAGAGCTATGTCTCAGACCTGAGGCTTCCAGGGTACCCCTGGAAGTGCTAGCATAGAGTTCATTTTTAAGTCTCAATATTGATGGACTCAGGCCCTCAGGTCTGATGGACACACCCGAGCTCAATGTATATATGAAACCCAGGATGGCTTTAATTTTATCCCCCAATAAAACCTTCCTTTCCCTCTGGAAGGAGTCCCAAAGCCCCCTTCCTTGCCAAAGACTGAAAAAGCCCCTCAGACCCAGAGTGCAAGTCTGCAGGCATGACTCCCCTGGAAAGAAGGCCACTGGAGACAGACAGTTGGGTCCCTTCTTCCTCTGCACCCACCCTCCGGCCCCAAGACGTCTCTGCAGAGCACACACGACCAAGCCTCTTCTTAAATCTAGGGGAGTGTGTTAATAGGAGGCATTGCATTCAAATATAGCCCAGGCAAGGAGAGGATATTCAAAAAGAAATGGAGATGAAAACATTCACACTTTCTTTTGAGAAATTACCTATTCCATGGGGAGGCACTAGCAAAATGGGGGAAGCAACAGCACTATGTACAAACAAGTGATAAAGAGAATAAAGAGCTAAGACACCAGAGAAGGAAGGCGCTAAAACAAAGAGGGCTTGGTAAAGACATTCTGCATAAGGTGAGATTTTAGCTGGAACCTAAAGGAAGTCGGAGAAGCTGGAGGCAGAGAAGAGGAGAGAAAGAGTTTTAGGAATAGTCAGAGAAAACCAGAGAAAATGGCCAGAAACAGAAGATGGAGGAGCAGAAGAATGGGAGACCTATGTCATGGGAAGGAAGAGTAAAGTGTGAGATGACTGGAAAAGTGGCGGGGGGTGGGGTGAAGATTGGACCCAACAACAGATGTTTATTTGTTTGGTTTTGCTTTTTGGTCTTTTTTTTTGTGTGTGTGAGGCAGTGGGGTTAAGTGACTTGCCCAAGGTCAAACAGCTAGGTAATTATTAAGTGTCTGAGGCCTGATTTGAACTCAGGTCCTCCTGACTCCAGGGCTGGTGCTCTATCCACTGCACCACCAGGCTGCCCCAACAGATGTTTATTTGGCATGAGTTCAAGACCCTTCACTTCCTTGATTGCCACCCTTGGACATTTTCTTAAGTCTTTCTGAAGGTGAAACACCCAAACTGAACCCAATGCTCTATATGGGCTCCAACCAGGACCTCGGACAGTGCAGGCACCCCTTTCTGACCATAGCACATGACAGGGCTCATTTTGAGGGGAAATCCTATCATATGGGTGATTCATCCAGACCCACAACCAACTAAAACCTCAGGTATTTTTTCCAAATTGTGTTCTAGACCTGGCTATTCCTTCTTGGACTTGGCAATACTCACTTATTTTTAAAAATACATCCTATAATCCCCCTACTGATTTTTAACCAAAGTTTTGGGAGTGTAATCCATGGTTCCACAGTCATCAGGGTGAAGTGTCCCTTGGCTCTGTGTTCCTTCTCATTTTCTTGTCCAGGGACTTGGATGTCAATAGAAGAAGCACAGCTCTCAAATCACACTTGAACTGTAAGGGAGGACAGACCCATAGGGTGACAGCAGCAGGATCATCCTAAAAGGTCTTAACTGCAATAGGTTGAATAGGGTGAAAGTCAGTGGAGGGATTATAAAATGTATTTTAAGCAGAAGTAAGAGAGGAGCAGCAGTCGTCCTAGGTCCCCCAGGGAGGAGAAGCTGGTACTGGGGGACCCAGAGCAACAACTGTTCCTCTCTTACTTCTTCTACTTAAAATATTAACAAGAAAAGTAACCTTTTAAAAATTATTTTACTGATGCCTTTGTTTAAAAATCAGGGTTATTTCTGGGAAAAATATACCAACTTCCTCTTCCCATTTAAAGCCTTCCTTGGGACATAGAAAGATACACATTAAAGTGACCAGATGTGATCAAAATATATTTTTAGAAATTATCCTTCTCTCTGCCATTAGTATGTATTATTATCCTTTTATTTGGATCCTTCATTAGGTTGCTCTCCACTCCCAACCTAGAAGGAACTAGGTTTCATGGTGGCTGAAGCACCAGGCTTTGAAATGAGAAGATTTGAGTTCAAATCTAGCCTCAGACACTCATTAGTGGAGGGAGTTTTAAGTAAGTCACTTAACCTTTTTTTGCCTCACTTTTCTGAACTGAAAATGAAGATAGCATCTGCCTCATAGAATTATTGTGAAAATCGAGAGAATAATTGTAAGATGTGCTTGGCATTTTGCCTAGGAAAAAGCATGATAAGAATGCTTGTTATTGTTACTACAGCTATTACTGGTCCCTTTACATGATCTTTTCATTTCCACATTTTTGTCCATTAGCATTTCTTGTTCCTTTCACTTTGTCTCAGTTCATGCAACTTCCCATTTTTCTCTGAATTCTTTATTGTAATCTCACAGTACTTTGTGGCTATAAAAAGTGATGTGAATATTTGGGCACATATCAGAGCTTTCTTCCTGACGTTGGCCTCTTTCAGGGTCAAAGGGTAGGGACACTTGGATCATGTTGCTTCCAGATTTCCAATGTCTTATTCAGACCAGGTGAACCCATTCCCCCACTCATCACAAGAGTAGTAGAGTGCCTGCCTTCCCACAGCTCCTCCTACTTGGACTACTCGTATCGTCAGTCCAGATCTCCATGGTCTTAGGCAAAATTTCATAGATTTTGTAACTGAGGGCCATCTTCCTCTTCATGATTTGGAATATGATTTCACTTATCCTTTATAGTTTGCAATGGCTTGTTCACATCATTTGGCTTGGCCTGTTCACATCTTTTGACCACTTGTCCCTTGGAAACATCCCTTGATGTTATGTGTCTTATTTGCCAACCAATAAGCATTTATTTGGTACCTGTCCTTAGGATACCCAGGGATGCAAGTGTCAGCCTTTGTTCTCAAGGGGAGACAGCAAGCAAACACATGCTGTACAAGCAAGCTGGAGACCAAGGGGAACTAAAGGGAAGGTGCTAGGATCCATCAGATGATATTGGATGTACATTCCACCCTTCTCTCGCCAAGGGCTCCCTTCTAATTCTATTTCATTGATTCTAATGTTATATAATTAAAATAGCCTATTTTATCTTTCACTGTCTCTTCACTCCATGATTTCATAGCTCTCCATCTCTCCACAGATATGACTAGTACTGAGCACCTCTCTTTCCTTTTTTAAGACGGTGTGATCATTTCTACTTCAGTAACACGATCATGATGAGCTTATTGTGGGATGTGGTATAAAATATTGGTTTAATCCTAATTTCTGTTCAACTGCTTTCCAGTTTTACCTTCAGTTCTTATGAGAGAGTTTCTTTTCTTTTTTTTTCTTTTCTTTTTTTTTCTTTTCTTTTCTTTTCTTTTCTTTTCTTTTCTTTTTTTTCTTTTCTTTTCTTTTCTTTTCTGCAAATGGGGTTAAGTGGCTTGCCCAAGGCCACACAGCTACGCCATTATTAAGTGTCTGAGGTCAGATTTGAACTCAGGTACTCCTGACTCCAGGGCCAGTGCTCTATCTACTGAACCACCCAACCACCCCGAGTTTCTTTCTTTTTAATTTGGGTTCTTAGATTTAGCCACCATCAGGCAATGGTTTTTGAATTCATTCTATTTCCTACATTTCTTTTCTGTTCCACTTGTCTTTCTGTTGTTCTGCATGCATCTCAGTCCTGTCTGAACTTTTGTGATCCTATTTAGGATTTTCTTTGTAGAGATACTAGAGTGCTTTGCCTTGCCCTCCTCCAGCTCATTTTACAGAGAAGGAATCTGAGACAAACAGGATTAAATAACTTGCCCAGGGTCACACAACTAGGAAGTTTCTAAGTCTAATTTTGAACTCAGGAAGATGACTTTTCTTATCCCAAGGCCAAACAAGCAATCCACTCTGCCACAAGCTGCCCAAGGTGACTGAATTTATAAAGCTTTAAACTTGAAACTGAATTATTTACATGCTTTTGGGTTATGTTTGCATAGCCTGACCGCAGGTGTTGGATAGCTCTCCGATGAGTTGTCTCTCTTCCTTAGCTTTATTTATGTAAATTTCGTATGGGATGCAAAGTGACATGAGAAAGATAGATCATTGTGCACAGTAACACTGATGTTATAATGACGATCAGCTGTGGAAGATGTGGCTATTGGATCAATACAATGATCCAAGACAATTCCAGTGGACTCAAAGGAAAAAATGCTAACTGCCCCGAGAGAGAGTACTAAAAAATTGGACTACAGAGGAAGTCTGAGTGCAGACTGAAGCATATTTTTTCACTTTATTTTCTTGCTTTTTTTTGGAATTTGAAAAATATGAAAATATGTTTTGCATGTCTTCACATGTATAATTGCTATCACATTGCTTGACTTCTCAATGGCTGAGGGAGGGGAGCAAGAGTGAGAGAATTCAGAACTCAAAATTTAGAAAGAAAAAATTAAAATAAAATAAGTAAAAAATGTCTTGCCTTGGTATTGATGAGCTATATATAGGGAGATATAGTGAGTATTTTGTGCTTATCATATGTGCTTATTTTTTATTTATTTATTTTTTTAGGATTTTGAAAGGCAAATGGGGTTAAGTGGCTTGCTCAAGGCCACACAGCTAGGTAATTATTAAGTGTCTGAGCTCAGATTTGAACTCAGGTACTCCTGACTCCAGGGCTGGTGCTTTATCCACTGTGCCACCTAGCCACCCCATATGTGCTTATTTTGAAAGGAATTCATCTTTCCTTTGTTTCTTCCTAGTTGATTCCTCTTTGTTCTGAAATGAAATCATCATTAAAGCAATTCAAGGAAATATTAACTTCTCTGCTTTCAACACCAGTGTAATTGAACACTATCCCTTCTATAGCCCCCTCTGAGCTGGGTTTGTGATGTTTCCTGGATTCTAATCTATTCCCCTTTCCTGTACAGGGCATCTTTTGGTGGGTAACATAGCTTCTGTTTCTGCCTTTGTTAATCTCCATCTAAAAACTTTGACCTCTGCCTACTTCCATGGTTCGGCTCTGTGGACTTCCAATGTTTGGTTCCTTTCCTGAACCAACTCACCTGTCACCTTCTCCGGGAAGTCTTTCCTATCCCCCAGCTTTGTGTGTCCCTCTTCCCCAAACACCTTGTATTCAACATGTATACACACTCATCTATCCATTCCAATTGTCTCCATTAGAATGGAATTTTCCTGAGGGAAAAGACAGCTTCATTTTGTGCTTTACTATAACTAGTATTTGACATAGTAAATTGGTCAATTTTGACCCATTGATGATGTTTGTCCTTTGTTCTCAAAGAAGATCATGACATCAGGGAGGTGATGCCATGATAAGCACATGCATTGGATTGCAGTTGGGGAGCTGTGCTAAGCCACCAGCCTTACTTTCTCCTCCAGAGTCCTATGGGTCCAATGACCAGATAGAAATCAGGATTGGAAATGCCCTTAAGGAGAGACACTTAGGGTAAAGTGACTTGGCCAAGGTCACACAGCTAGTACTGTCAGTTGTCTGAGGCTGGATTCGAATACCAGTCCTCCTGACTTCAAGGTCAGTGCTTTATCCATTGCATCACCACCAGCTGCTCCTCCTGACCCATTGGTAAATTTTTGTTGACTGAGTCTTCACACAAATACAACTTCTCCATTCCCAGAGTCGCCCCTCTCCTCTTTCTAAGTGAGGTGTGCCTGCCCTCCCAGAACTGTATTGCATTCAGTCTCAGTGAGGTCATTTGCAGTGGAGGTTGACTGTTCATGAGCCCATTTAGGGTTTTCTTGGCAAAGATACAGAAGGGGTTCTCCATTTGCCTCTCCATCTCATTTTACAAATAAGGAAATCGAAGCAAACTGGGTTAGGTGCCCAGGGAATGTCTGAGGCCAAATTTGAATGCAGGAAGATAAGTCTCTCTGACTCTGGGCCCAGCACTCTATCCACCATGCCATCTAGCTGCCCAGTTTCCAAGTGAAACCAGACAATACACCTAACCTCAATGTCTATCAGTGATTGGTAGTTGTAACTATTACTGGGTGACTGGAGCCTTGGTGCTCCAATCTGGGAGAGGTATGCTTCTTTCTTACCCTTGGTGGCCACCATCCCCAGGTCTCACCTTGTGGTCCTTCTTAACAGGACTGAACCCCTCTCCTGCTCCCCATGATCCAGTTCCCTGAATCACATGCAGGATCCCACCCCAACTCTTTAAGTCTTGCTGGGGCCATTGCATGGATCATGAGGGGTATGATCATGGTTGAAGACAAAGATGGAATTTCTCACCCCAAGTCAAATAGAGCTTGAGATCATAGAGAAGCAATTGGGGCAGAAACAAAGAGGATCCAATGACAGAAGATTTACACTTAAGATCTTCTGCTGGCTGAGTGTGGCTATAAAGCTGGAATCCCCCAAAGAGCTGACTTATTCAGAACCTACATATAAAATCCCTGCCTACAAAGGGAAGAATTGAAGATCACCGAGGAAGGGAACAGATCACCTGAAGAGAGCAGCAGCAAAGAGGAGAAATCTCTTCAAGGACCATATGATAGGTTTACAATCCAGCAGTTCCCAGCTCAAGAACATCAATAAATGCTTGTTGACATCACCAGACTTGCCCAATGATACCAACACTTTGTGGAAGCTATGTGAGAAGCAGAGACGTGGCTCTATGGGAATCTATGTAGCCTTGGCCATACTCTCCCAGACCACAAGTGCAGCCAAGGTGTCTCCCTTGAGTTGTATGGGGATTTTCTGCTATTCCCCATGCACAGAGGGAAGGCTTCCTGACTAACTTGTCCACTGGTTGTTCTCATAAAATGGAAGTTGGTCAAGCCAAGTCATAAGCTATCTCTTAATCCCTTACCAAATGCCGGGTACTTTGCTCATTCTTAGGACTAGGAATACAAACAAAAAGAAAGACAATGTCTGCCTTCAAGGAGTTTAGCCTACTGTGGAACTGTATAATGCGGTTGCAAGATTTGAGGAGGGTATGTTAATAAAGTCCAGAGGGTTGGGTCCTACTTCAAAATGGAGCTCACCAATGAGAGAAGGAGACTACAGGATGAGAAGAAGACAATTGAGGCATGGAAGCAGAGTATGGAAAGTCAGAAGTAGAGCTGAGAAAATAATGAAGGAAGGCTGACTTGGGTCCTTCTTCAGAAGGAGCTCACCAATGGGAGAAGCTGCAGGGACACAGAAGTTTTCCAAGGAAGAGGAGCTATGGCTTTGAGGGGAAGATAATCCCTCTCAGTGAGTCTTTAACTTGGGGTCAACTTTTAGGAGAGTTTATTTATGAGTGACATCCTAAGCTACACAGCTTTTATACAAAGTAATCAATTCTTCTCATAAAGAGATGGGGAATGAATTGAATGAATAATAATACGCATTTTCCGGGGCACTTTACTGCATGCAAAGTTCTTTCCTCAAAAAATCCCATGAAGTATGTTCTATAGCAATTATTAGCTCCATTTTACAGATGAGGAAACTGAGTCTCTGAGATATTAGGTGATTGCTCATAATCACATAGCTTGTGTCTGAGATGCGATTTGAATCCAGGACTCCTGACTCAAAGCCCAGCACTCATTCATCTAAATCCACCCAATTCAAAGACCACATAAAAAACACACACACAACAGAATAAGACTCCTTAATGACCTGAACAGATCCCAAATGACTGGGATCCTGGCATCCATCCTTCCTCTGGCACAGGCTTTACCTGAACACACACTACTAAGATGCTTCCAGAGCCAAGTTCCTCTGGCTGAGCAACAGGTTTCTGATTTAACCAAGTCAGGTTGTGGGGGGATATAGAGGACAGTTCACCACACCAGACGGCTGGTGGGGGAGGGAGGGATAACCAATTTGGAAAAAATCAAATCTGCTCCATGTGGACGTGGCCATGGGAACCTTGATAATTGGGTTTTTATTTGGAAACTGACAATCCTGTTTCTCTTTTTCTCTCATTGCGGTTTCCATGTTGCTTCCATTTACAAACATTTAACATACAATTTGAAAGTTTATTGTTGTGTTATGGCTTATGTTCCATACAACAACGGTCTTAAACCACTTCAGAGAGAGGATAATAATGACAAATTTGAGCTTTTCTCCACAGGAAAAGCGGTCGTGGCGAGTGCAAGAGACTGTGTTTAGTCAGCTGTCATTAAAAGCATTTTAATTTGCTGTTGACAAACAAGATTTTCCAAATGATTTACACTGAGGTTTCTGGGCAGAAGGCCATGAAGTCTGTATAGAACTATGGAGAACCAATCCACAGAAGTGCTTATGGAGCCCTTGCTTCACCATTGGGAAATTCCAGTAGAGAGACCTAATATTTTTAATTTAATATTATCTGTGAAACAAAGATTATCTAACCCCAAAGTGTTGTTTGGCCTTTTAAAAATGTCTGTTGGGCTTCCATGGGCGCCCATGACTATAGTTTCAAAGAGAATGAAGTGTTTCATCAATATAGGATCTTCAAAGTTGGCAACTTTTACCCTGGGGAGTACCAAGGGGAACTTATGCCAACTTCTTCACTTGATTTTGAATTGATTTTTTATTTTATTTTCCAATGACAGCTTCTTCATTTTATAGTCAAGAGACAGGAAGCTGCATGCCAGTTAGGGGAGGCCTGGAATGAGAACCAGAGTCTCTGGATGACCCCCCCACCCACCCAGTCCAGTATATTCTGAAACCTCCTGTTGTCTTTGGTGTGACTAGGGTTGAGGCACTGAGAGAGCTCTTGTGTCTACAAGCCTCTGGGTTGCTGAAGTGATGCAGATTTTTCAGAAGGGAATGAAGACCCAGGAAGTCGCAAAGGCACAGAGAGGGACCACCATCACTCAGCCCATTCTAAAAGCAATGATGGTGATGCTGTGATTTCCACTCTTTGAGACAGGGAAAGTTGAGCCGCTCCTCAGTTCTCTTCAGGCAAGGTCTCCTGATGTCCAGTTTGGAGTATTTGAAGAAAGTGTTTGGGATGAGGGAGTCTGGGAATCGGGGGGTGGGAAAACCCATGAGAAGCATTTGGATAAGAAGCAATGCAGGGAGATATAGAAATGAGTTGTCAATGGAGGATTCTAGAGACTGAAAGGAACCATGAGAAATTCAGGCCAGACCCCTCATCCAGCAGAAGGGTGGGGGCAGAGATAGTCATGGGCTTCAGTGATCCAGATTTCTGTAGAGATCCCTCCCCTCCACCAGTAGCTTCTCAACCTGCATGAAAGATCCCTTTATCTTTCCAAAGTTGGAACTGCCCCCAAATGTTGCAAAGACAAGATTTGGCAAATTCTTGGTTTTAGAGTACGCTCCAGCTCATTCGGTGTATAAGAATGTGGCAAGCAAATTTGCTGGGATGTGGTGAGAGTTCTCCACTTGCCAGATTCTCTATGCAAATATAAAGAAGGTAAAGACAGCTTAGTCTGGATTGTAAAAATGTTTCAGAAGACAATCACGATGCAATTATTATTTAGCTATTATAGACTTGTCTTTCTGGACATTATTTAATCATTTAACATTTTTTATTTTAGTTTTGTCTTTTATACCCAGTTATACTGATATCTATTTACTTTATAATTAATTTGAATTGGAAATATATTTTTCTTAGCCTTTGCTATTATAGCCTATTAATAAAGAGATTTAAAACTTTAAAAATTCCATTTCATATTTCCAGTGGGCTGGACCAATAATAATGTTTTACATACAATTAATCTTTTTATATATAATTATAACTTCAAATAGTGCAAATTCAGATAATGCTCATTGACTACTTCTGGAGATCTGACACTTGCACTAACTGGGACATTCTTGTTTTAGGTCTAATCTTCTCTAACAAGAAGGAATCTGTTCCTGAGTTGATCTTGAGGCAAGGGGACAATTCCCTTCTCTAGTATGGGACTTGGGAAGATGCAGCTGAGTATAACCTGGCGTGCCCCTGATATCTGACTAAGATTCTGCAACGGATGTTTGCCCAGGAGGAATGAAAAGTTCTCAAAAGTGAAATTCTGAAGACATGAGAGGAAACAGTTCTTAGGGGAAGTGAAGTGTGTCCAAAGGGACAAATGGTTGCATGGGAATCAATTCTCAAAGCTTCATACAGATGGTGGAAGCCAAGACAGGTGAGAAGACACAGCTGCAGAAGGCAGGCATAGCTGGCAAGGTAAGGCTGACCAGGGGCACTATGACACACCATGACTGAGTGTGGGGAGCATGAGAACGGAAAGAAGCTCCACCTACACTCTTTGGGAGGTGATGGACTCATTCTCTCTGATTTTCCTTCTCTGTCTTGCAAGGATAATGGCCATTCTGTTTGAATTAGACAGAGATTGACCTTGTAAAGTCATTGGCATAAGAAGCTTCCAGATGAGGAGATCTCTGCCCTGCCGATTCAAGGCAGCATCTTCTCTGCTTAAGAAGGTCTCAACTCCACAAAGGGATAACACAGAAAGGCAGTAAGAGTGGTGGAATTTGAGTTGATCAGAATCGGAATGGAAGCGTTCCTTGGAGTTCACACCGAGACTGGACGAGTTCTTGTTAGCTTGGTTAGAGTGAAGATCCCTTTCAGGTAGAAGTGGGGTCAAAGGCAATGTAGAATGAGCAGAGAGGGAGGGGGGAGAGAGAGAGAGAGAGAGAGAGAGAGAGAGAGAGAGAGAGAGAGAGAGAGAGCAGTCTGACAGGGAAGAGGAGGACAAAAAGGATTCAGGAGGTTGGAGGGCATGGCCACCAGCCCCTACAGAGAGCTGAAGAATGATGAGGATGGAGAAAAGACAGACTTTTACCTTCACATCATGGTCTGGATGATGCATTCATTGCTTGTCCACATTTTTCAGAGGCAGCAGGTGGTAGAGTGAAGACTAATAAGGTTTGTCCTTCATTTTTGAAGAAGACCATGACATCAGGGAGGTGATTCCATGACAAGCCCATAGATTGGATAAGAGTGAGGGGGCACTGTGCTAAGTCATCAGCCTCACTTTCTCCTCCAGAGCCATCCAGGTCCAGTGGCCAGATATGAATCAGGATCACTAGAGATGACCTTGGATGCGAGGCAGTCAGGGATGGTGACTTGCCTAAGGTCACACAGTTAATACTTGTCATGTATGAGGTCAGATTCGAACTCCCATCCTCCTGAATCTGAGGCCAGTGTTCTATCTACTGCACCACCTAGTTGCCCTAGTACAGTGAATAAAACACTCAAGAAAACCTGAGTTCAAATCCTGCCTCAGACCCTAATTCTCTGTGTGACTCTGGGCAAGTCTCTTAACCGGTCTCAGTCTCAGTTTCTTCTGTTGAAAATAGGACTAATGAATAGTACCGGGCGCCCCAGGTTGGTGGGAGATCAAATGTAAGGCTGCTATGGAAATGTGAGCAAATGTTACTATTTTCCTGCATGGATTATTAATTAGATTATTTAGAGCAGGGTCAGAAAATCTTGAGATTAGAAAGAGTCTTGGCGGAGAAAGTGGTCCACAGGGTGGGGGAGGGGATTGAGAGGAGGCATTGGGGTGACCACTAAGAGAGTGCTGGGGAGTCTGACTGGAGGATGAGACCAGAGGGTTTAGAGGAGCCTACTGGAGACACTTCCTCCCACAAAGGGAGGGAAGCGATGGGACGAGAGTGAAGGAGTGAGAGGGAGGGAAGATGACTGGAGGAAGAAAGATTTGAAGATGAGGGAGACATGGACATGCTTGGGGGCTGCAGGGAAGCAGTCACGGGGAGGATGGGGGGGAATTGAGTAAAGTGAGGGAGTGGAAATGCTCGAGGTGGGCATCTGTGGGAGGGAAGGGATGGCCGGGGTTTGCCTTGGCAGGAGAAGGACACCTCTTAATGGAAGACGGGTGGAGGAGGGGATGGGGAAGACATCTGGGTTATGTAAGATGAGGAGGAGGGAGAAGAAGGAGCTCTCCCTGAAGGGCCTCAATTCCTTGGAAGCAGCTTCTCAGCTGAGGGGGTGGGGGGAGGATGCGCCCTAGGAAGTTTGAGAAGGGATGAAAAGCCAGGGGGTGAGTGGGCTAGTGAATCAAGGAGGGGGGTGGGGGGAGGGCTGTTTGCCTAGCACCAAAACAGTTTGGGCATAAGAACTGGGATCACTGTTCCCCCCCCCTCCCGAAACCTGGGACTGGAAAAGGAGGCTGATATGGTCACATGCTGAGAGGGGATGAGGGAGAAGAGGCAGAGTTTGGGAAGACTGAGCTTAAGAGAAAAGGATGCTAGGCTCCTAACCAGAGATATTTGACAGGAGTGGGACCAACCAGTCTGGCCAGATTAACACAAATCAGATCTAATGGGATGGGGTGAAGGGAGGGAAGAGGGAACCATCTACAACTATCTATCAAGTTCACAGCAAGTCAGGAGTTGGGGATCCCTTCAGGGTGAGGGAGAGCTGGGAGATACAGAGGGCCAGATGCATGTTGGGTCACATAGCTCATGGAACAGCCTTGAAGCTGGGGTGGACCCCAAAGCACGTGTCAGGCAGTGAGGTGTAAAAAGACTGGGCAGGGGGAGTGACAAAGGGCTTTGAAGGCCAAGCAGATTGTCTCATATTTGCTCCTGGAGACCATAGGGAGCCACTGGAAGTCCTGGAGTAGGGGAGTGCAGACAGGAAAGGTAGGGAGCCAACCTGGATGACCCAAGGGCAGCAAGAGGGTTCCTCCTGTTTTTACACGATGACAGCTGTTAGGCAGCTGGGTGGTGCAGTGGACAGAGCACTGACTCTGGAGTCAAGAGGACCTGAGTTCAAATCCAGATTCAGACTTACTTACTAGCTATAACCTTGGACAAGCCACTTCACCCTGTTGCCTCGAATTCAGGACCAACTCCAGTCATGCTGATTCCTATCTGGCTGCTGCCCCAGGTGACTCTGGAAAAGAAAGTAAGACTGGGGACTTACACAGTGCCCCCCCAAAATAACAATTCACTTGCTTGTCATGTGACCAAAGGACAAACAACGCTGTGCCAGGGCACCCCAGGTTAGTGCCCCCAGATGGCACACAAATATAGGCTGTATACATGTGTAGAGGCACACAGACACACATGTGGTCACACAGACTCACATGAGCACTCACAAAGAGACATGGACACAGACAGACTACAGAATTACACATTCACACACCCAGAGACAGACACATACATGGTCGCACACATAGACACACAGACACACATGGTCACACAGACTCACACGGGCACTCACAAGGAGACTTGGACACAGATACAGACACAGGCTTACATGTTCACATACAAGCCCACACACAGAGACAGACACATACATGGTCACACACACAGACACACATGGTCATACAGATTCACACAGGCACTCAACAAGGAGACATGGACACAGACACAAAGACACAGAGTTACACTTTCATACACACAGAGACAAACACATACATGGTCACACACAGACACACACAGTCACACAGACAGATACACAGACACATACAAGGAGACATGGACACAGTCACACAGACAGACACACATGGTCACACAGCCTCTCATGGACACTCACAAGGAGGCACGGAAACAGACACAGAGTTACACATTCACACAAGCACACATACACAGAGACAGCCACATATATGGTCACACACAGACAGACACAAAGACACACATGGTCACACAGACTCACACAGGCATTCACAAGGAGACATGGATGCAGATTCACATACACAGAGTTACATGTTCACAAACACAGAGCACACACACAGAAAGCCACATACATGGTCACACACAGACACACATGGTCACACAGACAGATACACAGACACACACAAGGAGACATGGACACAGTCACACAGACACAGACTACAAAGTTACATGTTCACACACAAGCACACAGACAGCCACACACATGGTCACACATATGGAGACACACAAGACATACATACACATATAAATGCAGACACACAATACACACTGACACACTCCCCCCACCTCCAAGGCATGGTTCCTTGTGCCCCATTTCTATCCCCACCACCTTTCCTCCTGGTCCGAGACCCTCTCTAACTTCATTCTCTCCTTTCTCACTCTGCTCCCTAACAGCAACAGATTTAGAAACATAACTGCCAAATAAAGTCATTCAACAGAGTAGCTGTGTGAGCCTGAACAAGTCACTCACCCGGGCCTCAGTTTCCCCATCTGTTAAATAGGGGTAATAGCAGCCCTTCCTTTCGTGACTGTGAGAAGTCTAATATCTGGCACATGGGTGGCCCTGTGTAAAGGCTAGCCGTTGCTATTACTGATCACAACCAAGAACTGGGCTTCTCGATTAGCAATCTGTGTGACTGGATCTCCTGGTGGAACCCTGGGAAAGGCCTGCTGTGCCCTTGCACCCATCCCTCCAACCCCCTGAAGTTGTCTCTTTACCCTCCCCACCCCCCACACCTGTGGGGCTACACGTAATCTGCTCTCTCAAGAGCAGCATCAGTGGGACACCAGCTCCACTGAGGGAGAAGGGCCAACCATCTGCTGGTCCTCCAGCAGAGGTCAGAGAGGCTCATTCCTGGGGGGCCCACAGAGTGATGAGATCTTTGACCATATCCTCAATGAAAAGGGGGCTGCAATCTGTGCTGGCAGAGGTCATGGACACACTGGTGTGGTAATGGCAGGAGAAATGACCTGGACAGAGAAGAGCACCCATGTAGGGGCAGCCCCAGACTCACTCCTCCCATCAGCCCTGACAGAGAGGAGGCCCCCACAAGATACACAGCATTATTATCTCAGCTGTTTGAAAGCATGTTTGTCATGCTTGTTTGAAGACAAAGCATGATTGAAGAGGGAAAGCCATACAACAGTGTCAGACATGGGATTTGAACTCAGGTTCCTCCTGACTCCATCAGATCATCTTGTCTCCCACAATTGGGGAATGTCAATACAATCTTGTCCGCCTAGGGCCATAACCTGCCATCCTGGCCCCAGGGCCAGTGGACAAAGAGTTCAATCACTGTGCCCACTGACCTTGGTGGCCTCTCCCTGTGCTTGCTTTTCCCCCTTCCTACTCTCCCAGGCTGGCCATTAGGGGCTGATTCTTTAGAATCCACATCTGTACACAGTGAACATTAGCAGATTCCCATTAGGGCAGACCCATGGCCCCATTATCAGTTCTTCTCTATCTCCTGAGGAATTCGTACCTATTTTGTGCCAGCAGGGTGGGAGGTGGGCATTGGAAGGTTCATCATGTTTCTGACTAATGAAATGAACACAACTGAAAAGCTTTTGGAGCCAGCCCTTGGAACTGTAGAGTATAAATTAGGTCATTTCAACAAGATTCTAGCATTTTATGTCTAAGCTGTTTCAAGTTCATATTGAGACCCAGATCAACCGGACAATTGTTCTCCAGGGGCTCATGGCTTCACTTGTTTCATTAGAAGATAAATGAAGAGTCTAATCATGAGGTGATGTGACTAGAATGCATTCTCCAGAGGTGGGTCACATTCATCAATCAGATGGAAATTGTGTATCTGAGAACCAGAGCAGGAGACCAGCCAGCCAGCCATCCTTACCTTCAGTCGGGAAGGAACGTCCCTCCCCGTAAGAAAACAAGCCTCAAGAGGGGGCTGCAATCAGATCGAACAATGAAGTTTATTTTGGCAGCTTTGTTCAGGTGGTTTGAATTTGTCTGCCAAGTGGTTACTGTGATTTATTAGTGCCAAGCTAAGTTCTAATCTATTCTATTTATAAATCTGACCATTTAATAGATTTCTCTAGATCTCCTTTTCTCTGTTTTTCTCTTTCCTTCCCTCCTCCCCCTCCTCCTTCCCTTTTTTCCATCTTCCCTTTCTCCCTCTCTGGAAGATGAATCTTTCGAACTCCAGGTCTTGTACTCTATCCACTGGGCTACCCAACTGCTCACTGTCATCTAGGATGTGCTTAATAACTGTTGATTGATTGATTGTTGATTAATTGATTGAAAAGAAAATATATTCTCATGAGGAAAACCAGGAACTAGTAGTGGGAGAATTGTGGAGAGCGATTGGGTTAAGATCAAGGGAGGGAGAAACCAAAGTGATTTTTCTTCCTCAATGAAGTATTGACAAAATAATCCATTTGATTAATTGCATCAAATTCAAATAGAAACAGATCAATGTTGGCCAAATATTGATTTAGAAAATCACAAATGAAGAATAACTACATTTATTTTGCTAAACATTTCCCAATTAAATTTTAATCTGGTCTCAGCACAATGACATCTCTTCAAGAGACCATATAGACAGGCAGAAGAAATAAATGAAATATTCAAGAAAGAGATTACAAATCTGTCACAAAACCATGACATATTAGTGATGGAGGATTTTTGTTATTCAGATCCATGTAGAGCTTTCTCCCTGTCTCTCTGGCTCTCTCTCTCTCTCTCTCTCTTCCTCTCCTTTGTCTGTCTGTCTCTCTCTCCCTGTTCCCTCTGCCCATTTCTCTCTCTCCCTTCCTCCTTTGTGTCTTTGTCTCTCCTCACCTTCTCTTCCCCCTTCCTCTTCTTCTTCCTTCTCCTCCTCCTCTCTATTACTTGTCTCCCCCTCCCTCTTCAAAAACAGAGAAGCTAATAATTTCTTGTCTTACCTTAACGGTTCTTTCATTCTCAAAAAGGTGAAGAGTATTCTGTTCAGAATCTGAATCTTATGTCTGAGGTAGAAATGATGAGCACTCAGAATGAAAATGATCTTTCCTTCTTAGAGTTTGGTTCAAAGAGGAAGAAGAAGGCTGAGCATAGTCCAGTGTGGACTCTAGATTGGGGAAAATGGAGCCAAAGAGTTTAGAGAAAGAAAAAGATTCCTTGGTCTAAAAACCTGTAAGACAAGACGATTTGTGAACTTGGATAAGAAATACCCCTGTGTCTCTGTCTCTGTCTCTCTGTCCCTATCTCTCAGTCTCTCTGTCTTTCTCTCTATGTGCATATATGTGTCTTATATACACATACATATGGATGGATATGTATATCAACAGAATTCATTTCCTTTGCAATTCAATGTGTTTTTAATGCATTTAAAAGCACCATTCTCCCAAGGGCTTTGTTGGCTTCAGCTGACAGCCATAGGAGTCCAAGACACAAGAATGGCTCAGAGCTCTGCCATAGCAGAAATCAGCCCAGAAGCAAGAGAAAAGACCCAAGAATGACATTCTGGAGCCAGAAAGGGAAACCTCCTCAGGAGGAAGAACAAGATTATCCAGGGAATACAGGAACCAAGAGAAGGCAGGAGTGAGGGGAGATAATGGGCTGGAGACAAAAGCAGGTCCCAGTCCACTGCCATGGTGAAAAATGCTCAGAGGACTCAGGCACAGAGTGTTCTGTGGCCTCCAGGAAAGCCTAGGTCAACAAAAAAAGGAGCAAGGATGGGTTTGAGGAATGGAGGATAGTCGAAGAAGGGAGTCGGCCACTACTTGGCACAGATAAGAAAATAAGAGTTGATGCAAAGATGTTCCATTCTGGGTCTGCATCTGTCTTTTCTTTTTTCCACCAAAGGGAATAATGACCTTTGTCCTAAAAATGGCAAAGCAAAAGTGTTTAGCAAGTGCTGAGAGTCAAGATGAATAAAGTGACAATAGAGAGCTGTCAGGTGCCTTCCCTCTCAGTGAGCCCTGTAAAAATGCCTCAATGTGACTGCCGAGCCACTTCAGGCCTCCCTGGAGCCTCTGGTCAAGGAGAGAGGCTGGAAAAATTCAATCCACTTTAAGTTTCCAAAAAGGGAAGCTTATCAGAGTCTACAAGCCATAGACCCAGGAGTTGGTCTTCACTTGCTTGCAAAATTCTACAAGTGATGATGACCAAGGGGCCAAAGGGATGACCATATTGGAAAGAGGGACATGACCCAGCCCAAATGGCTTTCCCAGGAGTTGCTCCTGCAGACTCACCTTCTCTTCTTCTCCAATATCTTTGCTAAGTGAAGAGAATGAGAAACGCTGTGGTTACAATTGGTTGTACTTTAGCAAATATTAAATACAATATGTCCTACTAGAGAGAAGTGGGTTCAAAGAGAACATGGTGAGACGGGAGATGGTGGGGGAAGAAGCTCAAAGAATAGCCCTTATCAACTTAGTCTAAGAGCTCTATTAGAACTCCCTCAAGGAGCTAGACTTGACCCTGGGTTAGTAAACATTTTGATCAGTGACTGGGTCAAAGGCACATAGGATCCATTACTGCCATTACAGTTTTCCAATAACCCCAAACTGGTAAGGAACATTAATGTGCTAGATGACAGTGAAGACTAGAACACTGGATCGAATGAAGCAAGTTAAAAATTAAATATCAATGAAATTTGAAATTTTAAACTTGCATTTAAGAAATCTACTTTTTTTTAAAGAGAAGATTGTAACTGCTAAACAGCAGTTACTCTGACAAAGATCGGGGTCTCAGTGAGTCCGATCCAAACTCAAGTAGTTAGTTTTGTGATGGGGTAGCTGCCCCCAAAGTACAAAGACACAATGTGATCTAGACTTCACTTCTGGGGTTGAGGGGGAGGTGCTAGATATTTCAGGGTTCCCTCTGGAATTAATTGACTTAGTCAGATCACATCTCAGGAAGGACTTTTCTAAAGTGGCAGAGCATTAAGAAGACAGGAGCAACTTGCACATGGTCTTGAGTTCGGAATCAACCAAAGGAAGTCAGGGAAAGTCTGGAAGTATTGAACAGGTTGTTGCTTAGAAGGTCTGGCTTGTTTTGTTTGACACAATAGAGCAGAAGCTGGAGAAAATTGTGAAAGGGACAGACAAATGGAGGCCCTTTCCTTCCACCTCATTCTGACCCAGAGTGGAATTGGTTGCCTTCTGAGGTAGTGAGCTCCCAGTCACTGAAGCTGAATTACCCAGCTTGGATTGGGTAATGACTAGGAAAGCATGACTAGGAAAAGATGGAGTCTTTGGACTCGGGAGATGCCCCAGGATTGTGATCAGATACTATATGTTTCATAACTCAGACAATTTCTGAAGATTGAATCTGTCCATTTTAGGGACCTTGAACTATCGCCCATTGGAACTGTACGGGACCCTGTCTATCTCTCATCTCCTCCTCCTGAGGCTTGGGACCTGGTGTAGATGTGAGGAGAAGTCTGGGGTCCCCCCAGGACCTAGGATCTGGCTTTCTGGTCGAAGCTCTGGGATGCTGGTTCCCCCCACTAAGGTTGACTGCCTGGAGGGAGTCTCAAAGAGAAGTTGTGGTGTTTCTGAGTCCTCAGAGGAAGTGTACTAGATTATTTGAAAATGGCTTGTTTTCCATATCACGAACAAACTCTAAGAACAAAAGTAAGACTGGGTCCATCAGTGGGAAGGGATCAAAACCAGGGCCATGCCGGATGCGGGAAGTGGGGTGTGGGATGTGGGGAGCCAGGTGGGTCTCGCCTCCCTCCCTCCTCGTTCTGGCTTTTCTCTCTTCCCTGAAAGCAGATCGTTGCAGCAAAGGAATGTTTACCAATTGTAAAAGGTCTTGGCCCATCATCGCACATGTTAGGGTTGGAATAGCGCTTTTGTTGCCAAGGTGACAAACACTTATAAATATAACACATCTTCTAATGTGCTTTTAACTCGGTATTTTTACGGCTTTTAAATCAGATACCATTAGCAAATATATTAGGTAATTTAGCTGAAAGACCATTTTCCCCTCCACTTTTTGTAACATCCCCCAGGTATTTGAGTAAATGTCTGTTGTGACACTCTGCTCCTGCTAAGCTGCTCAGGTAGGGTGATGCAGAGAGGATGGCAGGGAAAGATTACCGTCTATTACCTT
The DNA here is from genome assembly GCF_037893015.1 of Macrotis lagotis. Lineage (NCBI taxonomy): Eukaryota > Metazoa > Chordata > Mammalia > Peramelemorphia > Peramelidae > Macrotis > Macrotis lagotis. The sequence goes on from NC_133664.1 coordinate 1,104,714, forward strand.
GCCTTCTTTGGAGCAGGAAAAGGAGTTCGGGTGGGGGGAGCAGGAATTATGCCTGGGTGGTTGGGGGCCCCCACCCCTGAATAGCTAGAGCCAGAATCAGAGACTGCGGAGGAGGTGCCCGAGGCTGGCCAGCCCCCCAAACCCACGCCTTTCCATGTTTTGTCCTGGTTACCTCAGGGAAGCAAGATGCCAAGGATCACAAGCCAGGATTGGCAGTCCTAAAATTGGTTGCAATACTATTTGTCCTGCAAAATAGCCCAGCAGAAGGCCTCTGGCCTTGCGGCTCCTTTTCCTCAAATCCTCCTCACATGGCAGAGGTGGTGGACACATTTATTGACTTCTCCTTCCCTCGTAGCAGACTCATCTGGCTGGCCTCTTGCTTTGTATCCCTTTATTAAACTCATGCCTTCCTTTTCAAGCCCCTTATCTCTACAGAGGCTCCCAGGCTTGCTATTTACTTGCTCTGTGCTTCAGTTTCCCTGGATGCAAGTCTCTGGTGGCTCCTGACTCTTAGCGCTGGCTCTGTGGACATAGTGCTTGTGGAGGGTCTGCCTCTTAATGGAGGGGAGAGGCTCTGCCCTCCCAGAGGCCCTGATTCAAAACTAGTGTGCTTGGGGTAATGAGCGTACCAGAAGCATGTGGAAGGGTGCATGCGCCTGTGCGGTTTGTTGTTCTCTAGAAAAACAAGCTAGAAGGCTTAGTTTCTCCAATAACTTTGGAAACCATTTTAATCCATCAGACCAGCCAGTAATCCTCAGGCAGATTGAATCTCTTCAGAGCCAGGGAAGATTATGGGATTTACTCAGGTCTTTGGCAATGGGAAGCAGGACCCTGGAGGTTAGAAAATTGGGATTAACCAATAAGCAGGCTCAGAGGAAGGCCCATTAGACACGAGAGACCCAGGAGCTGAGGCAGAATTCCAGCTCCCTTCTGGGGGCTTCAGTTTCCAGGTAACAGCAAGGCTTGACCCTTAAGGTCCCTTCTGACTCTTAACCTGAGGGTGGACACCACAAGCAGGCAGATAGAGCCAGGGGTCCAGAGACAGGAGAGGGGATGGGGGCTGCAACCAGGTTGAAACAGGGAGGTCCACAGCCTTGTCCAAAGGGTACCCTCAGGTGATCTTGTCTCTCTCCCTTGGATCCTGGGTTTCTCCAAGTCCTCCAGGCTGATGGTCCAGCCCAATGACTAGCAATCAAGAGGCCCAAGGACCCTGTCCACCTGGCCATGTTCATCTTCTCTGTTTTTTCTTGCCCTCTTTTTTCCTGCCTCTTTCTTTTCTTCTACAGGAGATTAGCCATAAATTGTCATGGCAACCAGGGTCTATGCCGCCTCTGCCTGTGCCCTGTCTCACTCCTTGGACTGGTTACCATCCACCATCCTTTCTTGGGGAGGCAGGCCCACCTCTCTTCCTAAAGGGCCTCGGGGGAGGGGTGCAAAGCCAGGGGTCAGAGGACTTAAGTAAAGAATGGCTTGGAGCCAGAAACCTGCCTTCCTGTACCCACTCTGGCCTCTGTTGCTTAGAGCAGTTTCAGTGGGCTGCTAGAAACCTTGGAAAGAAGGCTGAATGTGCCAGCCAGCACTTGGATAGGGGCTAGTCCTGGACCCAGGCCAGGAGGACAAGGAGCCTCCAGCCATGGTGCTACTTACTGCAAAGATGAACAGAACTGCCCCAGAGGCAGCCCTCAAAGGGGCTTGAGTGCTTTTGTCCAGGTGGGATCTCTGCCACAACCCCCTTGGCCCTCCCTGCAAGGTGTTCCCACCCCATTTTACCAAGGCTCAGAGAGCAAATGATCTGTCCAGGGTCACACAGCTGATAAGTTAATAAGGAGGGATCTGAGCCTGGGTTCTTCCAGTTCAGAGTCAGGTATCCCATCCAGGGTATCAAAGGAGATGCCAGAGACATCGGACCTGTGAGGGGGTATCCAGTTACATTCTGTGGATGCAGGGACTCATAGACAGGGGAAGAGTAATTTTTATGGTCATCATTTTTTTGAAAGTTCTGACAAAGATCCCAATCCCAGAGGATTAGGGGTGCTTAATTACCCAATTGCTAAGCTTCCTCCTATAGTAACTTGTCATCTTGGGTTCAGGGAGCCCCCTCTACTTGGTCGCTGTCCAGGAAACGTCTTTCATGTCTACATATTAAACTTAATCTGTCCCTCCCTCCCTGTTTTAGGAGACTGTGTATTCATCTGCTAAAGACAAGATGCTTAGTCCATGATTCCAACTTAACAGCGTGCTTAGTTCAGTTGAGAGGTAGTTTAGAAGATATTCATTGAAAAAACCTATTTTGTATAGTCACAAAAGACAGCGATTGAAGGGAGTTACCCACAAGCAGCCTGTTTTGTGCCTTCTTGGGGCTCTTTTCATTCAGCAGCTTTATCTGTCATGAGGAATTTAAGTTCCATATTTTCATCTGTCAGTTGTGAAAAGGCCTGTCAGCCGGGGCTTACCCTGCAGTTTGCCAAAAGGCGGTTAGCCCCCGACACAATACCGCCTTAGACATGGGCTCCCAGACTGCCGCTAATACCCGCCTTCCTCCTCAGCCACCCCCATTCGATCAGGCTTAAGTTGCAGCTTCCATTTTTCTCCAGATTTAGCTGATGATTGTCATTGGGATGGAGGTGAGTTTGGGCTGGGCTAGTACCTGTTACCTGGACCCTAAGAACAGACTGGGGACTTTTGGGTCTTCCTTTGGAAGTCAAGGTTGTTAGGGTGACCATTGCTCACTACTCTTGGATGGCTCCTTAGATGATTCCCTCTAACCCATGTTTCTGATGAGGACTCTAGAGATGTCACCTACTTCTCATGGGGTGTGGGGCCACCAAGGACAGGATTTTGAAAGGCAAATCTTGTTTGACTCTTCCTCAGTGGGGCCCTTATGTGCAGGATGCAGTAGCTTCTGGGATGAGATATTATTAGCATAATTGTCCACCCCAGTTGCCTATCTCTGTCTTTGTCCCTTTGTCAGTCACATGAACATGCATACATATTTCATATTGTAAGGATGACTGGAGAAACTGGGGTTCACTGCCCAAAGGACTCTTGAAGACCAGAGGTAGAATGCAAGGATCAGGGAAATGGAGACTTCTCTCCAGCACTCAACAGTTCAGCCATGCAAAGGGCAGGGTTCCGGAGAACTTCTGGAAAACCAGAGAAAACCTTCCAGGAATAGGGTGATGTCTAGGGAGCCACAACGGCTTCCGTTCAAGGCCCATTGGCCATGGGGTGTGCACTAGAGTACATGGAGATGCCAGCTCTGTCTCTGTGTCTATAAGCTTTCCACAAATCATGGGCACACCCAGAGAGCAGCCCAAGACATGTGCCTCACTCCCTGTGGATAGCCAGCCTTCTTCCTGTGCTAGCCAGTCCTGCCCTGATGCAGTCACTGGGGAGGGGGGGAGGCAATGCTGACATCTGGGAAAGAGTAAAATAAAATACCTAGCCTTCCACTGATTAGCTGATTAGTAAAGTGGAACTCAGAGGCTAGAACCCATTGGCACATTCTGCCCTATCTTGGGATGTGTGTGTGGTGGGGGGAGCAACATGTGGCCAAAAAAGAGGGGAAATGAAGCTGGGTCCTAGGAGAGTCCTCTAGTGTCCCCTGTGTCTTAAGTCCATGGCTTGATGGATGATGCTTGTGGTCCCCAGCAGGACCAAGAGCATGCTGGTCCTGAGGGTCACAGAGCATAGCTCTCATTTTCAGTGAGGGAGGAGGCACAAATTAAGGGCTGAGAAGCTCTGGCCACTCCAACCTCCCAGAGGCAGCAGGGTTTGAGTTGATGTCTTGGATAATTTGCAGGTGATTTGGTCCACTTTGGACTGCCTGGGGAGCTGGGTTTGCTTCCAAATTTCAGCTGAACTCTGCCTTAACCCCTTCTCCTTGTCTTTGTTCTCCCTTTGTTTGGCTCTGCTCACTGTACTTGTGGCAGAAAGGAGAAGATACTTGAAATGAAAGAAAGGCAGCCTGCATCTTCTTCAACCCCTCTCCTGGCTTTGTCTGCCCCCCCTTCTCTGTGGTGCTCACTTATCCAGGGTTTTTTGTGTCTTGGCAGTGAGTCCCATTCTTTCTCCCAGTTTGTGAATTGTTCCCCACCTGTATGGTGGCCCCTTCTGCAGGACAGCAGGAATCCCACCTGGGGTCAGTCACTGCTGGAGCTTTGTCTCCTCAGGTTTGGAATCAAGAGAGAAGGGCTTTTTAAATTTCTAAAATCACAACTTGGTGTCACTAAAGAAACTCTCCAACCCTTTACCCAATGTTGAAGGTTTTCCATTCACCCTTATCCATATAGACTTTATGTATCTATAAAAAAAAAATTGGGAAGAGCTTCTCCACCCAAGAAGAGAAAAAAACCCCAGCATACAAAGACACTATCTCCACGACCTCAGGCAGTGTGAACAATGGGTATCCAAGATTACCCTTCTGGGACCAAAGAACCCAGAAAAGAGTCGATTTTCTGACCAAGGGAGAGGCATTGAATCACTTCAGTCTGGATCTCTGGAGAGACCCAGATGCAAAAAAGAGAAGGGAATGGCTACAAAACAGCAGGGCAGCTCCCATCCTTCTTGAGGAGGCAGGCACAGGAGGTTCTGGTGTTGGATAGCGTGTCCGAATGCAACAAAACATGTTGTTTATTGGAACATTTGGTTATTTCATGTCCTAATGCTCATGATGCATTATCTGTAAAAACATCATCCATAAAAAGCAAACAAACAAATCAAACCCACCACAAACATCAGTCAATGCAGCTGAGAAGACATCAGGAACTAGGGAGGAGGAGGAGGAGAGGAGGGGAGGCAAGGCAGAGAATGACTACAAAGAGTGTGAACAAACCAAAGTGAATCAGCCTACACTTTAATACACAAGGACTTTAAAGCAGTCGGAAAAAACAGACACATTCTGGGAAGTAGAACTCTGAGTTCAGTCAGAAATGAGGCTAAGAAGTGGATATGATCCAGAAAAAGAGGTCGGGGTCACTGGGCATGGTGAGGACCAACCAACGTTACCAAGACGTCTAATCAAGATGATAAAAATGAAACGGATTCGATTCTAACAGACAAGAATGAAGAACTGATAATGGAGTTTCTTTCTGAGAGAAGACCATAGACCTTGGCAGGGGAAGTGAGCAGGATCGATACCATCTTAGTACTAGTTATGAGGCACTTTAAAGTTTGCATACCGCCTGCCAAGGTTAACTCATTTAATTTCCACAATAGCTCTGGAAAGGCAGTATATTTATTATTATCCTCACTTTACAGGCAAGGAAACTGAGCTTGGGATGCTAAACACTTACCTAGAGTCACATGGTGATCAGCAGCCAGAGACTCCTGGCTTCAAGTCCCTCTGAGCATTTGATCCCATATTCCTGATGGAACCTCTTAGAGCAACTAAGAGAACCCAGACAGAGACAGCTAAGAACCAGTTAAACGCCCTTCCTACCCACGTCTACAATTCAAGCCTCTGGCACTCCTTTGGGTCAAAACATAAACGGTCCCCTTCCTTTCTTTAAAAAATGTTTTTATCAATATATTTTGTTTTTACATCACCTCTTTTTTTCATTTTTTCTTTTTCCTTCCTTTCCTTTTTCTCCCTCCCTCCCTCCCTCCCTCCCTCCCTCCCTCCCTCCCTCCCTCCCTTCCTTCCTTCCTTCCTTCCTTCCTTCCTTCCTTCCTTCCTTCCTTCCTTCCTTCCTTCCTTCCTTCTTTCCTTCCTTCCTTCCTTCCTTCCTTCCTTCCTTCCTTCCTTCCTTCCTTCCTTCCTTCCTTCCTTCCTTCCTTCCTTCCCTCCACCCTTTCTTTCTCTTTCCTACCCTCCCTATCTCACCTAGGTTGGAAGTTCAATAGCCATATACTTGACTCTCATAGGGAGGGTAGACTGTGATCCATCTTCCCACTTTCTAGTAGTTGTTCATATATACCCCTTGGAATGGTGCCACAACCCCTTTGGGACGACATAGTGGCTACCATTTTGGAGGCCACTGGCCTACTCCCATAAGAGTGTTGTCCTACAGGGTTATGCTGTCCAATTCTTTGAAAGACTGACCAAGTACAACATCCATTTTGACAACTGTAGCTGAATTCAGTTGGAATTATAGTTAGCAGGGAGCCATGGAGGGGCAGAATGTCTTCCTCTAACTTGCCTAAAGCCTTTTGTGAGTTATTGCCTTCAGAGGCAAATGATACTTCTACTTTCTGCAGGGATACGTGGGCTCTGTCCAGGGTCAGGGTGGCTGCATCCAAGCCCCATCCTGTGGGATCTCAAAGCACTGTTCTAAGGACATCCCACTCAGCCCCTGGTACATGAAGGGCCCACTGGGTACTCAGGAAATATCGGTCAAATTGAATGCTGGAGTGCCCAAGATGGGGATGTCAACACATACAACATGATAGTCATTCCCAGAATCAGCTTGGAGAGCATCATCTCCAGTTCATGGCATACAGAAACAGGGAGGAAGATCTTGGAACTTGGGCTGGAAAGAAGGAAGGAAGGAAGGAAGGAAGGAAGGAAGGAAGGAAGGAAGGAAGGAAGGAAGGAAGAGAAACTCCCAAAAAGATCATAGAGGAGCTAATTCATTAACCCAATGTTTAATTACTTACTAAGCACCTTAATGAGGCTCCCCATATCCCTAGGCAGTGAGAAGACTGCACAGGGGAATCCATGGAGAGGGAGGGCTGATGGCTCGGGCTATGGCAAATATCTTGGGCAGAGTTGGGCATCAGGCAGCCCTTCCATAGGAAAACCTGCCAGCTTTAACAGGCACAGAGCCAGGGAGTGCCTAAGATGGGGATGTCAACACATACAACATGATAGTCATTCCCAGAATCAGCTTGGAGAGCATCATCTCCAGTTCATGGCATACAGAAACAGGGAGGAAGATCTTGGAACCTGGGCTGGAAAGAAGGAAGGAAGGAAGGAAGAAAGGAAGGAAGGAAGGAAGGAGGGAAAGAAGGAAGGAGGGAAGGAAGGAAGGAAGGAAGCAGGGAAGGAAGGAAGGAGGGAAGGAGGGAAGGAAGGGCAATGAATAACCTCCATCCAGTCAGAAGAGCCTTCTCAGCCCACACAGGGTCAGTCACCTAAACAGGGACCCAATCTTGCTCGAAAGCCTTTGGCTATTCCTTTACCATTAAAGGCCTTTCATATCCATTGGCTTGTGGTCCTCCTGCACAGACCTTCCATTCCCACCCCACTGCTGAACTTCTTATCCCCCAAACAAATCATGCAAGTTCCCCCAAATGCTTTTATTTATACCATCTCCCCTTCCCAGAATTCCCTCCTTTCTTCTCTTTGTCTCTCTTAATAATATTCAGTTAGGTAAGGAATGGATAGAATGTTGGGCCTGGAATCAGGAAAATCTGAATTCAAATCCTGTCTCAGATACTTCCCAACTGTATGACTCTGGGCAGATTACTTCAGAGCTGCCTGACTCAGTTTTCTCATTTGTCAGATGTGAATAATAATAATGACATCTACCTCATTGTTGTTGCAAAGATCAAATGAGATAAAACTCCTAACATTTCTACTGTATTATCTTTTTTTTTAATGGGACATGACATGTTGTGGGAAGTAGGTGTTATTTACTTTCTTTTATGGGTAAAGTAACTGAGTTTGAGAAGTTAAGTGATTTATTTGCCTAGGATCATATAGTCTCACATGGGGAAGGGACATTCTCTCCCACCAAATAAGCTTTTCTGAAATGTCCAAAGACCAACAAAAATGGTCTTAGTAGAAATCAAACTGGAGGGCTTCATGGGAGATGGGCAGACAGAGACCCCTAGGTCTGTAGCAGCTCTTACAATATTTGGCTGCCAGATCTGGTGAAATATGCCCATTACTCAGACCGAAAAGAGCATTGCATGTTCTGCCATGGGGGAGGAAATGGGTTGATGTGTTATATATTCTGTGAATAGAATGCCTTAAAACATGGTGAATGTAAGGAGTCCTAACCCAAAGTTAAGAGGGCAACATGATTTCAAGCAAAAAGAGAGGGGCCTTGGAGGATCCCAGCCTTTTCTTGACTGAGAGCCCCCTTGGAGGGATCGGGCAGAGTATGCTCCATGTGGAAAGAAGTATATAGCTGAGTTTTCAGGGAAAGGAGGGAGAGGGGATACTTAGAGGGAGGGGAAACAAAAGGAGCTATGAGTTGCTAGTAAAACAAACTCTAAGAATGTCCAAAGATGGTTTTAGTTGCTCTTTTTGGCAAACAATTGGACACTGAAGGGACACTTACCAATTGGCTGAACAAGTTATTGTATATGATTGTGGTGAGATGCTATTGTACTGGAAGACATGATGAAGAGAGTGGCTTCAGAGACACCTGGGGGGATGTGAGACAAGGTCTCACCTTGTCCGGGCAGATGCAAAGTAAGCCAAACCTGGAGAACGCTGCACAGGGCAACAGCGATATTGTAAAAGTCTTCAGTCATTTTCAGGCACGTCTAATTCTTCATGACCCCATCTGGGGTTTTCAGGGCAAAGATGTTTAACGTGTCCTTCTCTAGCTTATTTGACAGGGGAAGAAGCTGAGGCAAACTGGGTGAAGAGACTTGCCCAGGGTCGTCCAGCTAAGAAGGGTCTGAGGATTAATCTATACATTATGGCATCAGCTAGCTGTCCCCTTATAAAGATAATCAGCTTTGAAAGATTTCACAATGCAGTGACCCACCACAATTCCAAAGGACACCTCCAGAGAGAGGAGTGATGGAGGGAGAGGGAAGACTGAGGCATGGTTTTGTTTGGGTTTAGGTTTTGGACCTTGTCTGGCAGAACATGTTTCTAACAGGAATTTTGTTTTTCCTTCTCAGCTGGGCTGTGGAGAAGGAGAGGGAAAGAGAAAAGAGTTCTATTGATTAAAAACAAAATTTAACCTAAAAAAGATCAGTTTTGGACATGTTTATTTTGAGATGTTTGTGGGATATTCACCAAGGAAGTCCTGCTGGTAGATGAAGGATCCAGGATTAAAACTCAAGAGAAAGACTAAAAATTATACCAAGAGATGGCATTTCTCTAGTGCCTCCAGGGTCTCAGACAACATGCAAAGGGCTTTACTGATATTCTCTGATGTGATTCTCTTACCAGTTCAAGGAGACAGATACTATTAAAATCTTCATTTACAGGTGAGGAAACTGAGAGAATCAGAGGTTCAGTGAGATGCTAAGGATCACGCAGCTAATAAGCTTCTGAGGCTGGATTTGAACTCAGGTCCAGAACTCTGTCCACTGAAGCATCTCATGGACTGGATATATAGAATTGGGAATCATGTAAATAGAGATTATAATTAAACACATGGGAATGGAGGAGCTCGCCAAGAGAGAAGAGGTCCCAATTCATGGTAAGCAGGTAGAATATGAATATTGGTTGATGCAGTCAATGAAACTGAGAGGGCAGTCAGCCAGGGGAGGAGAGCCAGGAGAGAGCAGGGCCACAAACCCCCAGAAAAGTGAAACCATCCAAGGGGAAAGGGTAGTCAAGAGAATCAAAGACTGCAGGGAGGTCAGCAAGGATGAGACCTGAGGGGCAGCTAGGTGGTACAGAGGAAAGAGCATCGGCCCTGGCGTCAGGAGTACTTGAATTCAAATCCAGCCTCAGACAATTAATAATGCCTAGCTATGAGACCTTGGGCAAGTCCCATTGCCCTAAATAAATAAAAAAAATTTTTTTAAAAAGAATGAAACCTGAGAAGGGGCCACTCTAGTGGTCAGGGAGGAAGTCAAAGTGAAGGGAGCAACTTCTGCTAAGTGTGAGGCCAAGACCAGGCTTTGGGAGACTGAGTAGTTAGAGAAAGAAGCCATAAATAGAGCACACATTAACTCCAAGTGATTAGCCCCTGACCTTAGTCCTGTCCTCCAGTCTTGAAGCCCCAATACCCTTAATCTTCTCAAAGTGGAAAGCCCAAAGAGCCTGGGGTCAACCTCATCTTCTGCCACTCCCCCTACCTTCCCTATCATCAAGGGTACCACCAGCCTCCCAGTCTCACCAGTCCCCTGGGTCTTCCCCAATTCCTCATCCTCTCTCTCCGCTTTAGTCAATCCATGGTCAAGTCCTGTCTTATTTACTCTTGATACCCTCCTATCTGCCCCGCCTCTCCTCTAATAGTATAGCCCCTGCTAGAAGCCCCCATCCCCTGGCCAACTCAATGGGACTCTGCCTCTCCCTGGGACTCAAGCCTCTCCCCACTCCAGGTGACCCTTTACCAAACCATCAAAAGGATCTTCCTAAGTGACCCTATCATGTCCCTCTTCAGTAAATTCCAGTAATCCCTGATTACTTCCAGGATCCAAAGAACACCAGTTTGACTTTCCAAGCTGTTCACCATGTGGTCCTTCCCCATCTTTCCAGTCTTTTAACACCCCATCCCCACCAACTCCTCTGGCCTCCTGGCTGGATCTCACCCCTCAACTCCTTGCTGAGCATAACTGCAAGCTGAATCCCTCCCTCCAGATTCCCTCCAGACTTCCTTAAAACTCAGTTAAAATTCCACCTTCTATGAAAAGCTTTTCCTATCTTCCTCAATATGGGAGGCTTCTCTCAGAAATTACACCTCCCCCCACCAACTTATTCTGAATATATGTCTTGTCTTTACCTAATTGCATGATGTTTCTTACTCTATGAGACGGAGTCCCTTGAAAGTAGTGTGTGTGTGTGTGTGTGTGTGTGTGTGTGTGTGTGTGTGTGTTTGATATATTCCCCAGAAGGACACCACCAGCAACTACCACCACCAACCTGCCTCAAGGATGAAGGGAGAATAGGGTGTGGAGGATTTGTGGAAAGACAAAGACAAGAATTTCAGGATGTAAAAGAACAGAGAGATTTTGATCTGCATCAGTGAACTGAGGAACCTTCAGAGTGAGAAAAAGGATACCCAGATTCCTGAAGGATTACATTGAAGATTCACTTTATTTTTAAATTTTTTTTTGCAAGGCAATGGGGTTAAGTGACTTGCCCAAGGCCACACAGCCAGGTAATTATTGTGTCTGAGTCCTCATTTGAATTCAGGTCCTCAGGACTCCAGGGCTAGTGCTCATTCACTGTGCCACCTCACCACCCCCTGGAGATTCATTTTCATGGGTTTATAGACTAAAAGTGGGAGGATACCTCAGAGGTGATCTAATCCACCCCTTCCTTTTTTAGAAAAGTCTAGAAAAGTCCCATCTCAGGCCTCCTGGACAAGGGTTGCCATTTTGTCTAAACTCTTGGCCTCTTGGCCAGCCCTGAAGTTCTGCTCACTGGTCAAGGTTTTACCACCGAGGCACAGGCATATGTAGCCAAAGAGGAGAGTCAGGGACAGCCTTTGAGGCCAAAGGACGACTCCCTTCCTGATTTGCTCCACAAGTATATCTTTTTGTGACTTATTTCATTCGGAATCACAGGCAGGAATCACAGAAAGACTGACAAGCTCTCCCATTCCTCAGATGAGCCTGTCAAGCTCCCATCTCATGACAGAATATTCTGCATTTCCAAACATAGCATGCATGCAACATGTGGAGTCCATGTGTTTTGTGTGTGTGTGTGTAGTATGTGTGTGGTATGTATGGCATGTGTATTATGTGTGTGGTGCATGTTGTATATGTTGTGTGTTGTGTGTGTTGTATATGTTGTGTGTGGTGCATGTTGTATATGGTGTGTGTGGTGTGTGTTGGTGTGTCTTGTGTGTTTTGTGTGGTATGTATGGTATGTGTGCAGTGTGTGTGTGGTATGTATGTGTTTTGGATGTGATTTTGTGTGGTGTGTGTTGTATGTGTGTGCTTGCATGCAGATAAGGAGAGGTTTTTGGACCCCAAGTTTTTCTTTGAGAAGACTTCTCAAGGTTTCCCCAGGAAGAAACTCAAGATCAGTTGGTCTGCTGGGAAACAAACTGAGAAAGTCCCATCTCAGAGTCCAGAAAGACCAGGCAGAAGGAAAGGCCAGGCCCAGGCTCCAGGCCGGGTTGGCCTCTCTGCAGATTTCTAGAGGGAAAGAAGCAAAATCAATCACTTTAAAGTGGGCCCAGGTAGCAGGCTTAATTAGCAGGAAATAAGGAGGGGCTTTGAGGGAGCCAGCCTGGGGGTCCTGGCTGCACCAGGTGCTAGAGGTGCTAGAGGCTTTTAATGAAGCCAGCAGCCTCAAGGGTTCTTTGCTGGAGATAAGCAGCCTTTGGCCCTCATCATCCTCTCATCCTTCGGCTTGCCCCTGCAGGACAGCAGGTGACCAGCCAGGGGATCATCCATCCTTCCTCCAAGGCCTCTGGGAACAGTTGAGCAGAAAGCCCCGCTATCTGGTCATCTCTCGTCTGTCATTCTTGGGCCATTAGGGACAATTGGCTTCACGTGTCCTGGGTAATTAGGAGAGCCATCCCTAGCTCAAGGCCCTGGTGGCTTTGTAGGGAACTTTATTGGTGTCTTTCAGCAGCTTTGAGGGGCTCATCGGCCTTTCCTGGGGCTCCTCTCCCGGGCTGCTTTAATTAGAGAGCTTGGCTCGAGATCATCGACAAAGTACACTTCTTCCTGGGATTTCAAAGGGCTCTCTTGGCGCGGGGAATCAGCTACTTCTTGAAGATCTAGTACTGGTCACTCCACTGAGCGGCGAAACCTGAAGCCTCCCCTTCTGTGGGGGAACCATAAGGGCCATCGCTGGCATGTGCTCCATGGGGGCCTGCAGGAGGAAGGGCCAGGACCCAACTCTGACTGGCAGGGAATATCCTGCTTGTCATTTATTCACTCACTGACAAGTGTTTAAAAAGCACCAGATACGTGCCAAGACACAAGAAAATAAAAATGTCTGCAATTCTCAGGGAGATTCCATTCTATTGAATGAATGAATGAATGAATGAATGAATGAATGAATAATGACATGTTTCCTATGGGTAAAGCACTGGGGTAGGTGCTAGGGGGTACAAATACATTAAGGTAAGCCCTGCTCTCATGGAGGGAGATGTGTACATTCAGGCTTATATTCTTCATAGTAACTGGGGTTGAAGACATGAAGCCCCAAAGGGACTTGCTGTAGGGGTCAGCAGTCAGAGTTCCCCTGGTCCAGGTAAACCGTGTCCCCAGGGACCCCAAAACTAGCAGATGGGTGGAAAGAGCACAGTGAACTGGGTAAACAAGAGAGGTATCACAAAACCAGTATAGACCACTCTAGACCAGTGAGCTTGGCTTCAATTCCTGGTGAAATACCAGAATGAAGTGCAGAGATCTGGGTTGAATCTTTAGATGGAAAAGAAGGAAGCAAACCTTTATGAAGCCGCTATTGTCTCACTTGATTCTCATAACAACTCCCAGAGGTAAGAGCTATCCCCATTTTACACATGAGGAAACTGAGGTAGAGGCTAAGTGACTTCCTAAGTTACACAACTAGTCAGTGTCTGAGGCTGGATGTGAACCCAGGTCTCCCTAACTCCAGGCTCAGCATTCTGTGCACTGAATCGCCCAGCTATCTCTGAAAGCTCACTATGGGTCAGCAGGGTGACACATTAGTGAAAGTATTTGGGGTCTGCATTGGTGGGAGGGGAGGCAGAGCTTCCCACTGATTTCTGTCTCCATCACTCTCTACTTCCTCTGTTCAGTTTGGGTACCACAATTTGAGCACTCCATTATTGGTGAGAGGGCAACAAAAATGGTGAAGGTCCTTTAGGCCATGACAGATGGTGACCAATTGCCTGAAGAATGGCATTTATTATGTGCTTCCTGTATGCCAGAGACCAATAAAGAAGGGAGACTGTGTTTCCCCTCAGGGAGATTCCATTCTAATGGAGGATACAATAAATGCAGCAGCGACTGGGAAGGTGAGGCCCAAAGATGGTGAGTGGGATGACCCAACAGTCCAGCGTACCTTCTCCTGCATGTTGCTGTGTTGATGCCTGGGTGCTGGCTCTCAGAGCAGGGCTGGATAAAGTGGGGGAGAGGGTGATAAAGACTTGGGAGGATGCCCAGGCTCAGGGAGAGCAAAGCCCAGGTTGTCCGGGGTAGAGGGACTAAGAAGACTTAGAGCAGGGTTGGGGGAGGTGGGGGAGAGGAGGGATGCAGAGAGTGAGGTGTTACCTCCAGGTATAGGAAGGAGGCCCCAGAGGTCAGAAGCAGGAAGGAGGGCTGGAAATTACAAAGAAGAAATATCTAGCCAGCTGTGTGGAAAGATAGGGACGTCTTCCAATAGTAGAAGGGAAGTCCTGAGAGCTGGGGGCCACCCCCCTCATTAGGCATCCTCTTTTCTGTGTTGGCTTCCTAACTTTGGGGTCTCAGCACCCCTTTGCCACCTGATGGCTGTGTGACTGGAGAGAGTCCAGATCTGGTGACAGAGATATTCCTACCCACACAATTCTATGCATATCACTTATTGTAGAAATGACTAGCTCACATTCTATATAGTAGATGGAGCCCTGCGTTTGTACAGGATTTATCAAATATAGAAAAAGACCTGCATACATTGATGAGGACATACATAAATAAGATGCATCTATAACATAGATCTCATATATAGGGAACATATAGCTCATACTGTTCTTTGTTGTTGCTTGTCTTTGTTCTAAAAGAGAACCAATGACAACAAAAGGGTGAAATCTTGACTTGCGAGTGAGTTGGATTCAAGGGAGGCAGAGCTGGGCAAATTCACCAGCCTCATTTTCTCCTCCAGAACCCTCTGGGTCCAGTGGTAAATCAAAGGTCAGGATGACTGGAGCTGACCTCAGATACCGTGGGAGACCTCAGCCTTTTTAAGTTAAGGTCTTTCTTAGGTCTCCTTTTGTTCAAGACAACACTCATCCGGTGTTTAAGGAAAGATAAGAAATGAGTTCTAGTTAGCTACTCAAATTAAAAATAAATCAGCATGGAAAGGGTTCCTGGCCAGAAAAGACACAATTGCTATCTACCCTCACTGCAGTGATCAAAACCCACATAATGACCAAGTGAGGCTTGAAATGGGACCCATTATTGGCCAATCAGTGTGATCCAGAGTGATTTAGGTTTAAGACTTGTTCAAGTAGATACATTTGAATCCCAATGGCTTTATCAAAGCCTGGTTTTCCTGAGTCTATTTCAAGGAATCATAAAGGAAGCAAAATGGGAGAAATTCTCCCAGTTCTTTTTTTTTGGGGGGGGGGGAGGGGATTGATAGAATGAATAAGTAGGGAGGAGAAAAAAAATCAAACCCCTAAATCCCAAGAGAGCTTGTGAGTTTTAAGCAATCAGAATTTATATTCCTTTAGGCAGAGCACCCATATTTGAGGATTTGATTCCCCATGAGACAAGGAAGGAAGAAAGGAAGGAGGGAAGGAAAGATGGAAGGAAGGAAGGAAGGAAGGAAGGAAGGAAGGAAGGAAGGAAGGAAGGAAGGAAGGAAGGAAGGAAGGAAGGAAGGAAAGGAGAGAGGAAGGGCAGGGGAGAGAGAGGGAGGAAGGGCATTGCTCAATAGAAACAGACCAGTTGGGTTCCTAGCTGGCCAAATACTGCTATTTTTTTTGCACAACTAAAGAATTTATTTCACAAAAGATTCACTGGAAGAGTCCTTTATAATAACATCTCTTCTGGGGATGTTAACTGGTGATTTATACATTGGTCTTTCTTTTTTTTCCCAATTTATATTTTGTTTTATTTTGCCAATTACATGTTATGAAAGTTTTTCATCATCCATCCACATGCATATGCATATTTACAAGTTACATAATTTCCTCTTACCCTCCCTTCCCACCCCCCAGCCCTCAGAGGCAAACAGTCCAGTGAATATTGGACATACATAATTACAGAGTGGTCATTTTTTTGTTTGAGGAATTAGGATTAAGGGAAAAGAAAGAAAACCATGGGATGGGAAAGAAAAACAGAAGAGAAATTTTTAAAAAGTGACCAGTGTTCATTCAGATTCTGTAGATTTGATTTCTTCTTCTTTTTGGGGGGGGGGATTTCTTTTGTTTTATTTCACTTTTTTCCCTTGTGGCTGTGTGGATAGCATTGTCCATAGAAGGTCTCCCAGGGTTGTCCTAGCTCTGCGAACTGTTGAGAGATGCTACATCCGTCAAGGCGGATCAACTCACAATGTTATTAATGTGTGCAGTGTTCTCTTGGTTCTGCTCCCTTCACTCACATCAGTTCCTCTAATTCTTTCCATGTTTCTCTGGAGTCCAACCATTCATGGTTTCTTATAGAACAATAGTACTCCTTAATATTCATATACCATAACTTGTTCAACTATTCCTCAATGGATGGACAACCCCTCAATTTCCATGTCTTTGCTACTACAAAAAAGGGTTGCTATGAGTATTTTGAAACATGTGGGACCTTTCCCATTTTTAATGATTTCTTCTGGAAATAGGTCTGGTATTGGTTTTGATGGGTCAAAGGGTAGGATCAGTTTCATTATTTTTTGGACATAGTTCTATATCATTCTCCAGGATGCTTAGATTAATTCACAACTCCACCAAGAGTACATTATTGCCCCAATCCTCCCACAACCTCTCCAGTAACAATTGTTTTCCCTTTTTTGTCATCTTAGCCAATCTGATAGCTGTGAGGTAGTACTTCATAGTTGTTTTCATTTGCATTTCTCTAATCAGTAATGATTTAGAACATTTTTTCATATGATTTAATTTCTTTGAAAACTGCCTGCTCATATCTTCTAACTATTTATCAATTGGGGGATGACTTATAACCTAATAAATTTGATTCAATTCTCTATATATTTTAGAAAAGAGACCTTTATCAGGACTCCTAGTTGTGAAAACTGTTTCCTGGCTTTCTGTTTTCTTTCTAATTTTGGCAGCATTGGTTTTATTAGTGCAAAAACATTTTAATTTAATATAGTGAAAATCATCCATTTTGCAATTTATAACATAGTCCATTCCTTGTTTGGTCATAAATTTCTCCCCTCTCCATAGGTTTGGCAGATAAAGAATTTCTTGACATATTAATTGGTCTACAGTATCATCCTTTATGTCTAAATCCTGTTCCCATTTTGACCTTATTTTGATCCAGGGTGTGAAATGTGGGGCTATGCCTAGTTTTTGCCATACTATTATCCAGTTTTCCCAACCATTTTTGTCAAATAGTGAGTTCTTGTCCCAGAATTTTTTTTTAGATTTGTCAAGCACTGATTACTATAGTTCTTTACTACTGTTCCTTTTGACCCCATCCTAATCCAATCTATTTCTTAACCAGTACCAGGCAGTTTTGATGACTGTTGATTTTTGGCATAGTTTTAGATCTGGTACAGCAAGGTCATTTTCCTTACTTTTTTTTTCATCAGTTCTTCAGATGAATTTTGGTTTAATTGTTTTCTATCTCTGTACAACAGTTATGTGGTAGTTTGATTGGTATGGCACTGAATAATTTAGAATTGCCATTTTCATTATATTAGCTCCATCTAATCATGAGCAATTGACATTTTTCCAGTTGCTTAGATCTGACTTTATTTATGTGACAAGTGCTTTGCAATTGTGTTCATACAGGTTCTGAGTTTGTCTTGGGAGGTAGATTCCCAAGTATTTAATATTGTTGTTATTGCTTTAAATGGAATTTCTTTTCCTATCTCTTGCCTTGGGCTTTACTGTTCATATATAGAAATGCTGATGATTTCTGTGGGTTTATTTTATATCCTGCTACTTTGCTGAATTTGTTAATTGTTTCAAGTAATTTTTGAGATGTTTTTCTCAGGTTCTCTAAGTATACCATCATAACAGCTGCAAAGAGTGAAAGCTTTGTTTCCTCATTGCCAATTCTAATTCTTTTCTTTTCTTTTTTTTCTCTTCTTGTTAAGGCAGCTACTACTATTCACAGATTGTTGTTTGTCCTCTGTTCTCAGGAGTGTGATATCTTCACATATAAATGAACTGAATGACACATATGCATCCATTTTAATAATTTGTATATTATTTATAAATCTATACATAATGATACAAAAACATAAATAAAATTATATATAAAACAGCTCTCCTATTACATACAGACTCTATGGCTCATATATTATATACAAAGCTGTAGCTTTGTGTTTGTCTCATTTAGATAGACTCATCTTTATGTATGAGTGCAGAGACATAAAGAGACAGTGCAGGTTTTCTACAGATCTCGTATGCACAGACTACACATAGATGCAGGTGTGCACAGATAATCTCGACTCAGATCTAGAGACATAGGTAGTTGTTATTTGTGGCTCAGTGGTGTCTGACTCTTATGACCCCCACAGTCCATATTGACCCTTGGCAATGCTTTTTTGGGGCAAAGATCCTGGAGTGGTTTGGATTAAGACAGAGGTGAAGTGACTTGTACAGAGTCATGCAGCTAACAAGTGTCTGAAGTTGAGTTTGAATGCAGGTCTTCCTGACTGCAGGCCCAGCAGTCTACCTTGGGCCTCCCAAATATGCATCTAGCTATGTGTTTTTAACATATGTGCATGTGTCTATATGTCTGTGTTGGTATTTTGGCATATTTAATCCACATCTGCTCATATGGCCTCAACTGGACATGGCCCTGTGGGAGATCCGAAGCCAGGAGCTCACGCTGCCCACTGGCTGAGTGGCCAGACCTGGCTAGGTCCTCCCTGGGTTGCCCTCACTGGGGGCTGTTTCTTTCTGTCAGACCCCTCAGGGAGTGCCCCGGCAGCCCTGCCACCACTGTCTCCTGTGTGTTCGGCCCCAGGGGCCCCAGAGCCCTGCCGTGGGGCGCCAGGAGGCTCTGTCCTGTTGGTTCACCAAATACCTCATTCCTGAGACCTCCAGAGAACATCCCAAGGAGTGGTCCACCGCCATCTTTCCCTAGGGAGGAAGCCAGTGTCAGACACTGAAAGGGAGGAGGAGGAGGAGGAGGAGGAGGAGGAGGAGGGAGGAAGAGGAGGGAGGGAGGAGAGAGGGGAGGAAAGGAGAGGAGGGAGG
This sequence comes from Macrotis lagotis, assembly GCF_037893015.1. Lineage (NCBI taxonomy): Eukaryota > Metazoa > Chordata > Mammalia > Peramelemorphia > Peramelidae > Macrotis > Macrotis lagotis. Next base: position 1,123,541 of record NC_133664.1, read on the forward strand.
AGGAGGGCTAGCTCAGGAGCCGGCGCCTGCCTTGGCCTCTGGCTCTCCGGACCAAACATTTGGTCATTGTTTCTCCAAAGGTAATTGAGGCAGAGTCAGATCTGGGATAAATGGCAAGCAGATGAGTCTGAGTGAGAGAATGCTCCAGGAACCTGTTCCCAAAGACTCCCAAGGGGGGCCTCCTTCCCTGGGCCCCTTCCCAAAGTCAATGTCTCTCTTTCTCTCTGGACCCCTTCCCTTCCCAGTCAAAACACACCTGCCTTCCTTCAAAGAGCCATCTGGCCAACAGTGAGGGCTGAGCAGGACCTAAGGGCTGACCCCCACCCCAACCCTCCCCCACTTACATATGGGGGAGGCCAGGCTTGCTAAGCTAAGCTTCCCCCATTCACACACAGAGGGGAGGCCAGACCTGGAAGTCCTCTATCCTCCCCCCCCCAACACATACATGGACCCAGGAAAAGTTGGGACTGCTCTCAGCTGAGACTCCAAAGCTGTTACCCCCAGACCCGAAAACAATAATCTTCAGGGGCCACCTAGTGACCTCCACCCCCATCTTGGCCCCTTCCAGCAATTCTCACAAGTTAAGGTTAGTGATCCATTTATTGCCTTTAGCAAATACAAGTGGCAAACCGAAGGAAATTTTTGAGGTCAGACAGAAGTTTGATCCCAAAAGAACTACCCCCCATTTGGGGGTGGGATAGGGGTGTTCTCTACTCTCGGCCCTTTCCTCTCTACCTGCCTCTGACTTCTACCCCATCCCCACCCCCACCCCAGGCTTCCTTAGAGGCAAGTCTGAGCAAGGCTGTTGGATAGAGATTCTGGACAGGTGGTTGTTCCCTGGGGTTCAGCGGAAGGTTTGGACCAAAGAGCACCTCCAAGGAGGGAAGACATTTCTCTCCAAGGCCAGTGGCTGGCTCCCCACTTTCTCTGCTCTCTCATCCGCCAAGCCCGGGGAGGGTCCCATTGCCATCTTGCTGACCTCCACGATTCTCACCTCCAATCTTTGTCCTCCCTCTGCCCCCTCCCTAGTCTCACTCTTCACCCTTAACCTTCCTTCTTTCCTTCCTCCAGTCATCCCTGAATTTGAGCCCTTGGCCACCCCATGGCCTTTGCTCGTGGCCAACAAGTCCTGAAGTGGGGCTGCTCGGTGGTCAGAAATCATCATCTCTGCCACTTGTTCTTGAGGAGGTGGGACGCACAGAACAGTGGCCATGAGGTGAGGAGATGTGGCAACGTTACTCCTAAAGGCTGGGAAAAGTCAGCACGTGCTGAATACCAGGTGAGCTGCTCTGATGGCTGGACCATGCCTGGACCCTCCCTGCCTTTCCTGGCACCCCTGATCTCAAGAGGTCTCAGTTTTGTGGAGGACCCCCCCCATGAGAATCCAAATCCAGGCTGTCCCTGAGCTCTGAGACGTGGGCTGACCCAGAAAAACTCCCCATGCTCAGCATCTCCAAACTGCTTTCACAGTTCAGACACCCAGCAGAGACCAAGTCAGCAGGATCCGCATTCAAATTCTGCCTCAGAAAATTAGTAGGTGAGCAAGTCATTTAACTTTATCGTCACTAAACCAGCTAAAATTGGGTGACTCCCAAAGTGGTCAATTATGGGCATCAGGGTGAGGCCATACAAGAATTTCATTATCCACTGATTAGTAATAATAAGCACCTACTGTGGGTCGTCATAGTGTTGGGCCCTAGAGGGAAAGTACAAAGGATGAAGCTGTCCTTGTTCTCCAGAAGTTGCCGTTCCCAGAGGCCAATGGATCCAGCAGAAATACAAAGGGTGTGTGTGTGTGTGTGTGTGTGTGTGTGTGTGTGTGTGTGTGTCTGTGTGTGTGTGTCTGTGTCTGTGTAAGTGTGTGAGTGTGTTTATGTACATTTGCATAGTGACAGTACTGGTTTTGGTGGGAGGCCGGTTCTGTCGAGATGACTCACAGCCAGGCCCAGGATGGGGGGGATAAAGGAAAGGGGGTGTGCCCCCAGGCTTGCCTGCCCACGGAGCTCTGGGGGGGTCCCCTCCAAGCAGTCAGCTTGTCCACCTCCTCCTGAATCTTCCATGAAATATAGAAGGGTTCCAGAATCCTCCCTATCCTGATGTGCTCTTGCTCCCTTTCTCCCCTTTGCAGAGCATCTACCTGGCTCTGGGCAGGGACTGCCTGGGCTCTCTACTTCTCTTCTTCATGTTTGACCCCCAGCAGGGGATGAATTTGTGTTTCTTCATGTCTTCTTCCCACACCTCTTGCCATCAGAGAGGATGAGAAGATGGTGGGGGAGGGGCTGGTGCTGAGAGCAGACCCTCCTTTGGACCTGGAGACTCTCCTCCCCACCGTCACGAATGGGAATTTTCACGATGTGGAAACTGAGGTTCCGAGAGGCGGTGAGCTTGTCTCTGTGCCTTCCCAGAGGTGGCATCAGGACAGAGGGAGGCAGGGACCCCAGCGCCCCTGGGCGGAACCCCAGCCCTCTGAGGGAGCCCCCCCTCCCTGCCCTCACCCAGGGAGCCAGAGGGCACAACCCAAACTTCCCAGCTCCAGAATATTTTGGGATGATTTATTTCAGCAACTAGATTGTGGCGGGCTGCTCCTGATTGTGAATTAATTTCCCAATGAGGTATTTCTTTCTTTAGAGGCAGGCTGGACGATTTGCATATGCAGATCTCCCAGGCTTCCATGACCCCCCCTCCTCTGGGCCACCAAGGGGCTCCCACCTGGGACCCCTGGCCCAAGTCTCTCCGGAGGGCTCTGGGGCCGGAAGGTGAAGACCTCTTCTTTGGGCATCCGTTCATTTGCGCCAGTGACTCAGCCGGGGAGGGGGGAAATCATGTGGAATAAATTGCAGTATTGTTAGCAACAACATGCAAAGTTATTCCATGAGACTTCATTTCAATCTGTTCTGCCTAATTAAAGCTAGGAGAAAATGAGGATTAGGGAGTCTGAATTTTAAATGAATTTAAAAATATATGAAGTTCTTGGGGAAGGAAGCGGTGCTTGCCACCTCCAGAGGGGAATGAGCCCTGGCTGGGCCGCTCCAAAATCCTGGGAGCCCAGACCACCTGGCTGGTGGTCTCAGGCTGCCCGTTGAGGTCCCTGGGAAAAAGGGCACTCCCTCCAGAGAGCAGGCACCAGGAAGGGGTGTAATTCTGCCCTCATCTCTCAGGGAGGCTGAAGGGAGACCCTCTAGGTTTCCTTCAACCTCCTCCCCCTGCCTAACTGCCCACTTGCCACCTCCACCACATCTGGCTCATCTGAGGGCCTTCCAACTGGTCTCCCTGCCTCCCATTCCTCTCTTTTCCAGTCCAAACTGCAACCAGGTTTCCTCACAAAGCTGCCTTTAGGAGAGACGGACATGCCCTGGCCAAGGGAAAGGGCCTCAGTTTCTAAAGTTGTGCCCCACTTTTGGAAAAGGAGTTTTGTATGGTTGAGCCAATGTGAGGGATGCACCAAAGGACCAATCACTATCTCCCATGTTCCAGGAACCAGACGAGGCTCTGGGGATGAGGGCAAAGAATGGAACCACTTGGACCCCTGCCAGACCAAACAAAGAGAAGTGGCAAAGGGGAGCTGGACAGTGCCAGAAAAGAGATGCCACCTGTGACCTTCATCTACCCATGGGACCAGTGAACACTGCAGGTGAACAGAGAAAGGTGAGGGAGAGAGCTCATGCCGGACCCCTCAGCAAGCCTTCTCCAGGAGGGAGCTGTGCTCCCCATTGGCAACCCCCCGTGGGGACTTGATGGACCCCCTGGAAATCTTGCTGGCAGAGAAATTGTCAGTCATGCCTGTTTGCAGAGTGCTTCCAGAGACAGAGAGACACTAGAGGGACAGAAAGAGAAAAGAGAGAAGAGCCAGAGACATCCCCTCCAGGATAGAGACAGAGCTTGGGGGAGACAGTGGGGACAAACTCCAGCAATGCCAGAACATGGGAGATCATGTTGGACACACCATTAAGGCAAGATTCCCAAACTGACCAACTGGGTGAGGAAAAGGTTAGGGTTAGTCTGGGAGAAGTTGGGTTTAATCAAGCACCTTACCTAGCAGATCACCCTAAAATCCCAATGAAAAAGGGACCTAAAAGTAAAACATGCCACAATGAAAGGTTAAAGCAAGAATGATCATTTAAACAAAGGCCAAAGGATGATAACAATGGAGGCAGAGGATAACCGGTGACAAATGTGAAAGACTTTGCACAAACAGGGCAGCCGGAGTCAGCAGAGAAACAATTGATTTGAAGGAAAATATTCATAGTGAATTGTTCTGTTGATGGCTGAATTGTCCATGGCTAGGAAGAGTGGCTGCTAATGCAGAAGGCGCTCTGCAGAATCATCAGCCTTGGTTTTTCTAATTCTAATGTTCAGGGAGTTATTTTCTTCAGTGAGGTTCTGTGCCTTTTTTTTTTTAAGCAGTCCATTCTCTTTTCATATCTTTCTTCCATAGCTCCTATTTAGTTTTTAAAACCCCTTTCCCCCTCTATTTTAATCTCTTTCTAATTCTCTGCAGAATTCTTCTTGGGCTTATGTCTCATCTGCAGGTTTCTTTGGGGGCTTTGCTTATAGTTGTTTCCACATTACTGTCCTTTGTGTCTGCATCTTGAGTCTCCCTGAATCCAAAGGACTTTTTTTGGTTGGATTCTCTTGGTGTTTGCTCATTTTTCAGCTGACTTCTTGGTCCTGGATTTATGTAATATTGGCTTTACTCTCTCCTGGGATAGATGTCAGGCTTGAACTTCCTTTCTCTTTCGTCCTTCTTGGGGGGGGGGGGGCGGGGAGCTATGCAGGTTTTCAGTACTGACAAGGTATGACCTGGGAGAGGTATGTTCAGTGTCCTGACCCAGCCGTGGCTCTCTGCCTGGGCACTGGAAGGCTCTTCCACCAGGCACACCACGGTGTGCTCCTGAGCAGCCCCCACTCTGGTGTCCACAGACCTCCCTGTCAGTCTCCTTATGCTACTCAGGACAGGACAGATGACTCCCTGTGATTTGACTTTGTCTGCCTATCTCAGGTCTCTGTCTACTCCAGTCCACCTTCCATTCAGCCACTTAGGGATATTCTTAAGCACAGCTCTGACCATGTCATCCCTCTTCTCAATACACTCCAGTGGCTCCCTAGGACCTCCAGGATCAATTACAAGATGCTCTGTTTGACCTTCAAAGCCATGCATCCCTGCCCCCCCCCCCGTTTTTCCCTCCTCCCAACCTTTGATGCTGGGATTCTGTGATCCATAAGAGAGTCAGGACAGACAGGACATGTTGACTAATGGTCTGTGGAGGTGGGGATGGGGGTGGGGTGGGGGTGCATGTGGGGAAGACAGGGAAGTGCCAAGGGCCTTGCCAAGGTTGGAGCCTGGAGAGAGGAGGAAGGGAGATGCCATTCCCAGCAATGGGGAAGTGAGGAGGAATGGGGTCACTGTGGGCTTCCATTTTCTCAGGATGAGCATGGCCAGCTCATATGTCCAGGAGCAGGACTGGTGGCAGAGATGCTCAGGAGGTGGTGGGAAGGCTGCCTGGCATTCCCAGGCAGAAGCTTGAGATGGGGGGGACCCCCTGGAAGCCAAAACTGAGCATGGGGAGTGCAGAGACTCGAGGAGGCCATGGGAAGGGAGGAGAAGAGGGAAGGGAGGAGCAGCTAGTGAGGGCAAGGATGAGAATGATGATGATGAGCAATGATTACTGGGAGGCAGGAGGTCTAAGCCCTTTCCACATACTATCTCATTGGGTCCTCACAACAACCATGGGAGGGAGATGCTGCTATGATCTCTGTTTTGCATATGAAGAAACTGAGGCAGAAGATGGAAGGACTGCCTGTCTGTGGGGAGAGTGTGAGAGGAGAGTATAAAGCAGCAGCATCAGACTCTGAGAGAAGATGGGGGCTGGGGGGGGCTCCTGTCAATTCAAGAAAGGAAGATTGAGTAATAGAGGCAAAGTGGGTATCGTTCTTTCCCGTGTTCTGGCAGAGCTGGGGGAATGGGCGCCAGGTTTTTTAAAAGACAGGTAAATTGGAGAGAGTACGGAGGAGAGCCAAGCTCGATGAGGGGTTTGGATGAGACAGCCTCGGAGGGAAAGTGTGCTGGGCTGCCTTTGTTCATTCAGGGGGAAAAGACTGAAGAGAGGCAGGCTGCCTTGTCAGGGTATGCTTGGAGGGCATTGGAGGGGATGGGAACCTGCAGCCCTTATTATGGAAGGAGTCCCTCTAGCCCATGGGCCTCATGCTTCACCTCTCTGGGACAGGCATGACCCCTGGGGAGCCAACCCTTACAACCTGGGGCTGCCTCTGTGGTGTTACTCCTTGCATCTTAGAGTCTTAAGAGATGCTCTTGTGGATGGAGCTGGGGCCTTAGAATGTGACAGAACCTCCTGGAAGGACCCAGGACCTGACCGCCATCCAGGCCAAGACAAGGTCAGGGGATGCTGACCCAAGTCCAACATGCAATTGGGAAGAAAAATCTGTGTGTGGGGGGGAGGTGTGGGGGGTGTGGGTGTGTGGGTATGCAAGCCTCCATCCTCAGAACCAAGGAGAACAGGGTCTAATTAAGCTCTGACCCACCTTGGTCTGGGATCAGCGCACACTCCCCTCAAATCCCCACAGTAGCACCAAGTGACCTGATTCTTTGAGGTCTAAGTAACAGAAGTGAACCAACCTGCACCCAGAGAGGGAGTTTCCTCATATGAGAGTTCTCTGTCTTAGTGAAATCCAGCTTTATCCCTGCACACACCCCCACACATGCACACACTCACACACATGCACACATACATGCACATGCACATACTCACACTCATGCATAACTCATACACACTCACACACATTATACACATGTACACACTTACACGATACACATATTCATACAGTCAGAGATGCATACAAACATGCACACACATTCATACACAAACTCACACATGAATACACACATACACACACTCACACACATGCACGCTCATGCATACACACACTCGCTCACACTCATGCATATTCAAACACATGCATAGACACATGTTCACACTCACACACTTGCACACACTCACACATTAGCACACACTCACACACATGCACACACATGCACACACTCATACTCACACACACAAATACACACAAACTCTTGGGCAGATGGTGCAAAGGGACATATGGACTGGACAGAGTGTGAATGACCAAGTTTCTCTAAACTTTCCCCTGAACCACAGGTCCACCACTTGACATGGGTGGTCTGTGGGTCCTTGTTATTTGTTTGGCAAGCATAGATTGTGTGGTCTCTGAAGACCCCCAAATGTCCATTGCTGCAGGGGCTATGATGAGGTACATGGTAAGTGTGGACAGGCTTCTCCTCAGAGAGGAGCGGGAGTCTCTGGGGTCAGTGAGTCAGTGGCTGATGGGAAAAGCAGTTGACTGATGACTTGGTGTCTGCAAGAAAGAGAGGAAGCCATGTGGTGCCAGGCTGCCCCCTGCCCTGCTGAATGGCAAGAGAGCTGGAGAGGCCTTACCATTCTTTCCAGGTCCCGCATGCTGAAGGGTTTAACAGTGATGGCCATCCAGCTTCCAGGAGAGGGAAGCACCGATGGACATCTTCTGGTTTTCCAACTGAGATGGCATTGGACAAAAAAGAGGCTCCATATCTCCCCCTAGCCTAGCCACATAGCCCAGGGTTGGGGCTGGAAGGTCAAGAGAGGTAGAGAGAGGTGAGCACCCACCCACGGCTTGAGGGCATTGCTGCGGGTGAAGAAACCAAAGCAAGCTGAGACCCAAACCCCTGAACTGGGGAAAGGTTACACAACTTCTCTGGTTCTCATAAAGGGGAAGAGCCTGGCCAGGATGCCGTGAAGGAGCTTCGGCCCTGGCCAGGGTCCTGCCGCCCTCCAGGGGATTGGCCAGCCAGACTGAGCAAGCCACAAAAATCCGCTCCAGTCGCCTGCCAGGCAGGACCCAAGGCCACACGAAGGAACTCCAAGAGCCGCACTGAGGGCAGCCCCCCAAACCAACCGTGGACATATCCAAATGTGGAAAACAGAACAACAAGCAACCCAAGAGAACCCAAGAAGCCAAAGACTGCAAGTTTCTCTGAGCTGCTGTGGCTGGGAGAGGACACAAGCACAGACCTGGGGCGGGGGGAACAAAAGCCAGCTGGTGGCTCCGGGTGAACCCCCTCTACATGAAGGACCCCCAGCCAGAGGCCAGAACCTGAAGGCCAGCTCTGTGGGCTCAAGGGATGGGCTGTGGATGGAGGGAGAGGACAGATTGCTCCAAGAGAGCCAGGCTCCCTGGAGGCTGGGACCAACTCCAGCTTGTTTAAAGGACAGGGTTGGGGTAGGGGCAGAGGTGGAGTCTGCATCTCTGGGGACCTCCCTCCCCTTCCCACAGTATTGCCTAGTTCTTCAGAAGAGGGGCCAGCCTCCCCTTTGGAGAGAGGTCAGGCAGAGGCAGGAAGGCAATGAGGAGGAGCAGGGTGGACGACTTACTGTATGATCAAGAAAGAGGCAGTAGGATGGGTCCCCTCGGCCAAGGCATGTCTAGCCCCAAGGATGGGCCTCAGTCATGGTCCAGGTGAGGAGGGACAAGGTCACACTTGGACTTGGGGAAGGTTATATTTGAGGAGTTGGGTAGGGAAAGACTTGAGGCAGGGAGGCCAATTAGAAGGCAGGTTCGAAAGTCCAGGCAAGAGCTGATCTAACCTCGACTCTGCCCTTTGACCATCCAAGCAGAGAGCAGGCTTTAGAAGGAAGATGCTCTCTCTGGTCAGAGCCAAGATTCATGGGCTGGGAAACAATCAGGTCTGATCTTGGTGCTCCCGGACTCTTGTAGCCATCAGTTTTCCCATTTGATAATTAAATGAAGAAAACTGGCTCTCCCTGAGTCCCGAGGCCACTGTGAGTGAAGGACAGTGCTAAGAACAGTGACATCCCATCTGCCCTTGGACCCAGCCCGGTGTTGGGATGGGGGAAGGACCACTGGTCCAAAAATGCTGATAGTCACACATTCTCTTGTGACCAGAAACCAGACATGGATGGGGGCCCATCATCCTCTGGCAAATGACTGAGCAAACAGGGGCAGGCAAATGCCGCGAAATGTGACTGGGCCAGAGGATGGAGGAAGGGAGGGGAGAGAGTCAGACACTTGGGAAGACCCTAAGCTTAGGGAGAGAGAAACCTGGAAGCAATAACACTAGAGGGGTCCAGAGCTCCCAGCAGAGGAGTGAGGGGCTGTGAGTACAGACTGAGGCAGACACAGGCCAGAGAGTGAGTTCCTTCTGTTGGACGACACTGTCTGGCTCTAAAGGAGCTAGTGGTGGTGGTGGTGGCAAAGGCAGTAACACTGATGGTGGTACAGGGTAGCAGCAGTAATAATGGTGGTGTTAGTATTGGTAGTAGTGGCAGTACTAGTAGGAGGAGGAGGAGGAGGAGGAGTAAGCAGTAGTAGTAATAAAAGTAGTAGTAGTAACAGTGACAGCAGTAGCAGTAGCAGTAGTAATAGTAATAGTAGCAGCAGTAATAGTGATAGTAGTAGTAGCAGTAGCAGCAATAGGAGTACTAATAGTAGTAGTATCACTAATAGTAATAATAGTAGTAGTAATAATAGCAATAGTAGTAGAGGTAGCAGCAGTAGGAGTAGTAATAGTAGTAGTATCACTAATAGTAATAATAGTAGTAGTAATAATAGCAATAGTAGTAGAGGTAGCAGCAGTAGGAGTAGTAATAGTAATAGCAGTAGCAGCAGCAGCAGTAGTAATAACATCAACAGTAGCAATAGTAATAGTAATAGTAATAATAGTAATAGTAGAGGTAGTAGCAGTAGGAATAGCAATTGCAGTAATAGCAGCAGCAGTAATAGTAGTAATAGTAGTAGTACTAGCAGTGGTAGTAGTAGTGGTTGTAGTATAGTGGTAGTGATAGTAGTAGTAGCAGTAGTAGCAGTAGTAATTAATAACAGTGGTAGTAGTAGTAGTAGTAATAATGATAGTAACAGTGGTAATAGTAATAGTAGTAGTAGCAGCAGCAGTGGTAGTAATAGTAGTAGTCCCACAGTGGGCAGCCTCTGGGGCTGAATTTGAATTCAGACCTTCCTGCCTGCAGGTCCTAGACTCTGGGGACAGTGAGGCTCCTGAGCTGCCCCTTTGCCTCATCCCCCTGTGGGATGCTCCAAAGCCGGACCAGCTTGTGCCCAGAGGTGGCGGAGGGGGCACCCTTCCCTCCTCCCTGGGCATTCAGCCCTTCTCTTGGCCTTGGGCCTTGGGGGCCGGCCCTGTCCTGAGCTCTTTCTTCGCCTCAGCTGAAAGGCGGCGGTATCGAATGATCTCAAGGTCCCTCCCAGCACTAGAATCCAGTGATTATTGGACTATTACCATAATGATGTCAAGATGTCTTTTTTTTTAATTAAGCAAGAGGGCAAATGTTGGTTCCAGGTGGCCGTGTGGAGACGTTGTTTTCTCAGAAGCGGCTCGGGAGGAGGAAACGGCACTTGCTGATCCCAGGCCGGGCTGCGATGTTATTCTAAGTGCAGAAGGTGTCCAGTTACCAGGGAAATGTCGGTGATCACAAGGCTCAGACAGACCTTCTGTGGCCCCATTCATTCCTGACCAGAAAATAGTTTTTGTCTCCCTTCGAAAGAAACCAGACAGCCGGCAAGGCTCCTTGTAATCACCCACTGCTCCACGCCCGCCCAGATGCTGGGAGCCCGCGGCTGCCACCCGGCTCTGAAGGACTTTGTCGGGCCCTTGGCCTGGGCCGGTCTGAGGTCCATTTCAAACATCAACACCATCAATCACGTCATCTGGGGCGAGCAGCTGGATGAACCCTGGCCATCACGCAGGGTGATTTGTCATCTGGGCCTGTCTGCCCGCGCACAGCACTCTTCCAGGCCCAGAACAATTTTCCCCTCCAAAAATATTCTCTTTGATTCAGAAACCACGTGATTAATAGAGGACAAGGGTTTAAAGCTGGGGGTCAAGGCGAGCAGCCTTAACCAAACAAGTGCATCAGCGGGCAAGAATCCCCCTGAAGCCTGGGCCGCTCCCTGGGCTGGAGGGGCAGGGCCCGCGGGCGCCAGGCGCCTCAGGGGCGACGGCCAGGGCTCCCCTCGAGTCAGGGAGGCCCGGGAAGATGAAGGGAGCTGGGGGGGGATGTTTTACCTCTGAAAGGCCCATTACAAACACTTACATTTTATTAGGAAAGAATTCAGGCCAAAAACTTGGACTTGGACTTAGTCCTGGAGGAGGCAGAACCCCAGGATCTGAGGCATTTGCACAAATGCTTTTCTCAGACTGACACTTTGCCAGGGCCCCCTCTCCTCCCCTGCTCCCCCATGACTGGTGTCCCCCACTGGGCTCCATCTCAGCAAGGGTTCCTCCTCGGGCACCTCCTGCTGCCTCCCCAGCTCTGCCCTGACCCCTCCCTCTAGTGCCGTCCTTCCTCTGCCCCTGATATCCTGGCTTCTCCTGCCAAAAGGGGCAAAGCGGTCCAGTTCTCCTGGGATGGGGCCTTCTGGCTGAGGTCTGGCCTCCTCACCTCCCTCTTACACAAGCACATGTCAACTGGTCCCCCAGGGTGAGGGGAAAGCGCACCCAGAAGGAGCCATGCTTACAACGTAGCATGTGTGTTTTCATGTTACCTGTCACAGCATGCAAGTGAGAGCAGGGTGCCTATTCACCTGCCCCACTCCCCCTTCACCCCAAGGCTCACCAGGTGAAAGTTTGGTGCCCAAACTGCCCACAAAGGAGGCCTTCCCCATGGGCCTCCCAGAGTGCAGGTGTTGCCAGACCTCGGCATTCCAGGGCAGTCCAGATTTGAGGATCCTGGGCCCGGCAGAGGGTCAGGCGGTTACTGGGGGCTTTGGCCAATGATGGTGCCAAGCCCAGCAGCAGGAAACAGCTGAATGCACTCAGCTCTGCCCCCTCGTGTCCTCACCTCCTGCCACCTTCTACTCTCAATTCACCATGGACCTGATCCCTACCTGGGGACACTGCTGGTGGACCCTCCACTGTTAGGAAAGCTGGGTCTGGACCTCCCACCCCCTCATGGCCCTGAGATGACCTGAAGTGCATCTGGGCCCCAAAGCCAGGCCTGCCCCAAGTAATGTCAGAAGCCAGATAATTAGCCCCTTTCCCCCTTTCCAGCCCATGAGCAACTGCAGAGTGAAACTGAGAGGTCTCCTGGGTCCCAAACCAAGGAGACACAACAAGTTTTATACAGTTTTTTAGACTGGATAAAGTTTCTGCCTTCTTTGGTCCCCTCAGAACACATGTGGCTATTGATGGGGAATGCACTTGGCCCCCAAAAGTGTCTCACTCCCCCCAAGAAGCCCATGCATAGGGCTCAGAGTGTCTTGGGAAAGGTGGAGCACTTTGACCCCACAAGGGGATGGGGATCTCTCCAGTGTGCTTGGCCCCTCCTCCAGGGCAGGTTGCAGCATCTCATGCTGTGCCATTCTTATCTGTCTGTGAGTGCTCATCAAAGATCTCCCAGTGTGGTGGAGGCTTTCCTCTGGATATCTCTCAATTACCAAGGAGGAGCTCTGGCTGCCCATCTGTTCCCTCTTGTTCTCACTCCCCCTGGACCCACTGTTTTCCCAGTCAGACATGTCCTCCATGATCCCTGAACACCCCTCCTCGTATGGAAGTCATCATCACTAATGGGCTCCAGCCTCACTCTCCACCGCCTTCGGAATTCTCTGGGACTCACAGCCAAAGAGAACACGAGAGGATATTGGTATTGATGGGCATGGGAGGAAGGGAGCAACCTGAGGGCAGTGAAACATGCCTCAGTTTCCCCAGTACAATCCCTCTGAAGGGCATGTGCAAGGACTCCTGGGCTAAATTCATGGACTGGCCATTTCACTGCATGTGGTAACTTGAGCAACAGGCATTCCTCATCTATGCTGTGTATTTGCATGTGTGTTCATGTGCATGAGATTAGATGGATCTTTTGTGGGGACCTTTCCCTGGAATCTTCAGGAATGACCCACACAGTGGCATTCACCTCCAAGGACAACTGAGAAATCCTTCTTGGTTGAGGGTCTTCCCTAGGTCCTCCATCATGGCCTTCCTGAACACCCTGATCTACACTTCCCATTTCATTGATAGGAGATTCTAGACTAAGACTCCCCCCGCCCTTCACTGAGACTCCTTGACTTTCTTGTATGACCGTAAAACACCCATTCACACAACACAAAGACACACACACACACACACACACACACACACACACACACACCACTTTGGTGGAGGCATTTTATTATAGTGGATTTCCTGTAATCAGCAAACGAGGACCGAGGTGGGACATAGAGGGTTTACACCTTTCAGGTGGCTGGATGTGCTCACACCTGGGCATACCTGGGGAGAGTTGAGCTGTTTTTCTTTGCTCAGGTTTTCATTAAGGAAAAGTCATAGTTCATAGGTCATGATCATAAACATTTCCTAGAGATGAGGATGTGAGCAGAAGATTAAGACTGGTGAGTGTCTTCTCAGTCACATCTAGGGAGACAGAACACTGAGTCAAAATTTGAAATCCTTTGAACACTGGTCCTTCCATACCTCAAAAACTTTGTCACCTTTATAATTTGTCAAGCAAGTCCTAGGCAGGACCAAGGGCTGGGGATTCAGAGACAAGATGACATGTCATAAGTTCCCTCAAGGGACACAGGCTCCATCTCCCAGAGCTGGCTCAACTCCCCCACCCTGGGGTCCTGGAGGGGCTCCATGAGGCCTTTGTGAGGCTCAACCTTGGCTAGCTGCCATTTAATGACCTGGTTCCCTTTAATCACTTCACATCAATTAGGTTTTACAAAAGGATACTTGCTTTAAAGATAGAACGAGAGTACAATCACCTCCCCCAACCCTCTGTGGCGTGTCTCCCCAATGAGTCCAACTGGGGAAGGGAGAAAAGTGTCCAGCCCATCACCTCAGTCAGTTTTACATAGCTTTGGTTCCCCCAGGTTTATGTCCAGGTGTGGCATGAGGGCCAGATGAATCATTCTGGCCCAGGAGGGTCCTGAAGTCACTCCCAAAGTTCCTGGAGTCTCAGAGCATTGATTCTCCATTGAACCCAGACTCCACTCCTCAGCTGCTGTGGCTTGCAATCCCACAACTCCACTCCCTCCACCTCAGTCTGAGCCAGAGAGGAGAGAAGCCCTCAAGGGCCGCCCCTGCCCCTGCTCCCGCCCCCTGCTCACATGCTGTCTCCCTGGAAGCTCTGGGGTCCTCCAGAAGTGAGAAAAGTAAATGGAGCAGGAGTCATTGAAAACTGAGAGGCCTGCTCTCCTTCAGGAAAAGTCCAGAAGCAGTCCCCAGGCTCTTCCGGGCCTCCCCATCAGACCATCACGAGTCTCTCTCAAGGAAAAGTTGTATCCACTAAGCAAGTTAATGCCTCCAGCCCCCATTATACGCATGGGCACATACATTTTCTTGGCCTCATTGTCCTAGATGCTATTTCAACTATCTTATATGGAAACTTTGGTCCTGAAGTAGAATCCGGATGTGGTGTTTATGTTGGAATTGATGCTAAACAGGGCTAGTTTAAAGTTCTACAAAGCTTTCCATTTCACATTGACTTGTCTCCAGTTTCATCAAAAGTACTCCTGCATGGTTGGGCCCAATAACAAATTTTCTGCAGAATCATTTGACTTTCCCTCATCTTTTACAAGTCGTCCTGTTTGTAACCATCCATCATTCTGTTCTCTAATGTGCACATGACTTTGGGTTCTAAATCGGTGCTGCCTTTGGTGGCCATACTCCTCTACTTGGTGAAGAAATGAAGCATTTGCTGTTTGAGATTCTTCTGGGACCTTTTGGCCTCCTATTGGGGAACTTTTGTGGAGGAGATTCAGACCTTTACATTGTGCTCATCTCTTATTTTTCCTGGTCACTGCTGGTTTGACCAGGTCAGGCTGGAGTTGTCATCATGTGCAAGTTCGTCTCATCTTTCTTCTAATTAGGTCTTCCTTTGGACCTTTCATCCAACCATCTAAAGATGTGTCTATAGGAAGCCAAATTCTGAAATTGTTCCCACATTGGTGTCCAGTTGTTTCCTAACTCTTCAGAGATAGTGATTATTTTGTGATGATATACGATGCTGATCACGTCCAGCCTCTTCCAGCTCTCTTCTTGAATTGTGACACTTCCAAATAAGTCTCAAGCCATTTGGCTTCTTTCCCTCCTTAACCCCAGGCCATGTTTTCCACCATATTGCCGCTCTCTTCTCCAATGCTCTTTTTCACACTGAAGTCACCAAATATGAGGATCTGTGTTAATGTGATTCAGAGACTCTTGCCAAGTTTTTCATAGCATTTTTCTCCTTTGTCATCCTTCATAATAAATGTTGGTACGTAAGATAGCATTAACTCTGTCCTCAGGAGTGCTGGAAGATGAGTCATCCAAGGACCCTAGAAGTGATTTTGTGAGTATCACTATGAACCCCACTCCCTTTCTCACCTCTCTGAAGAGATGTGGGAAAACCACTCCTTGATAGATGTTATAAATGGCTCGTGAAAACTTAGTCCAGAGTGATTAAAGTGGTCTTTTTCTTTTCAAAAAAAAGGACCACCTCTCTCTTAAGGGGAGAGGGGTACCAAATCCTAGAAATGCTATGTCTTAGATGAACTTTGAAAGGCTAGTTCCACAATCTAATTGCTACATTTGCCCCCAACCTCATTATACTGGAACAGTATTCTCCTGGAGCAAGGACAAAGAAAGATGCAGACCCTAGGGGCAGACCTGATTTAATCTCAGGTTTTGATCAGACTATCTTAACTTATCTTAACTCACAGGCCTGCCCATAGGCATCCAAACAGGAAGACCCCAGTCTTTATAATGTAAAGTAACAATCTCCCTTCACATTCTTGTGGGACCCAAACACCCCAATATTCCTCACAATAGAGTTTGGCTTCCTTTAGAGCCCCAAAGGCCCAAATGGATATATGGAGGCACTCCTCTTCTACTCCATCTTGGAATGGGCATCCAGTGGACCAGTATTGAATGAATGAGTTCAGATGAATGACTTTAGCCACTTCCCTTCCAGACCATACTAGACTGGCTGCCATGTTGTGTTTCTGTCTGTTTGGTGGGTCACCCTTGCTCCTGTTTTGCAGTCTGAGGCTTCACCAGCATCTACAATCTATCAACAGTAGGAATAACATAAGTGCCTATATAGTGCTTACAATGTACCAGGCTCTGACTTCCTTTGACTCTCATGACAAGCCAAAGGAGGTGCTATTATTCTCTCCATTTTGAAAGAACTGAGACAAACAGAGGCTGACTTGACCATGATCACACAGCTAGGAAGTATTGGAGGCTAAATTTGAACTCAGCTATTCCTGACCACAGTGTTCTATCTATCATATCACCCAGCCACCTCAAAAGAGGCTAAAAAGACCTGTAGGAAGGCTGCCAGATTGTGAGATAGAGCCTCTGTAGGTCTCTAGGAAAACATGGGTGAGGATTGTACCAGAAGGGAGGGCAAGAAGGGTTTTTATCCCTCAGTGATGAGATCATGGTGTCCTCCAAGGATTACTGTCTTCATGGTTACCAGAGCCATGCTCCTTGGATGGCCTCCGTAGAGAACTTTGTCATTCGAGGCGAATACTGGAGCATATAACTCTCCCCTTTCATTGGGACCTTACACACAATCTCCCAAGTATGGTGGTCCTTGATGGTATTTATGCTCCATGTCAGAACCCTAGAGAGCCCAGGGCCTGGTCAGGCAGAGTGAGGCATCAGACACATGTGGTTTCTTGAGAAGAGTTATTCTATTACCTTTGGAGATTTGATACACACACACACACACACACACACACACACAAGACATACACAGTCACCACTGGCTCAAGACAAATGCAGTCTGAATTCATTTTGGCCTCATCCCATATAGCCTTGGCTCACCTTGCTCTGGCTCAGTCTTATGGGAGGGAATCTGAAATTGCTCCCTTATTGCTGAGTCTACAACTCTGCTAAATCTATGTTGAATTGGAGGAAGATGAATGTCAGTGAGACTAATGTGGGTTCATGTCAAGATATGAATTTCCAAATTGAATCCTGTTCACCTCAAGGAGCAAGTGAATAATGGGGGTAACACGTATTGGTTCACAGCTCGGGACAGAAGAAGAGGGTCAGACCACTAGATTTCCCTCAAGTTCAAGGTTAGAAGCCAGTGACAAGGTCACTGGTGGTATGCTTGGGCCAAGTTAGTCTCCTCCTCCAGACCCTGGGACCCCTGATGTCCAGTTCATATTTGTGGCCTGTAGGGAGTATGCGGTCTTGCTAGAAAGCCAAGGCCTGAAAACATCAGCTCTCTCTACAGTTGCCCTTTCCAGGTGCCCAGCAACTATGTCTCACTCATTTTTGAATCAGACAAGCTAAACTTCCCTTCAAACATGTTGAGATAACAAATTAAAAGTCAGGGAGGTGTTAAACCTTAGAGATTCTGGGCTAGGAGGGACCTCAGATATTTAGCAGATGAGAAAGCCAAGGCCCCCAATGGCCTATCCATGACCATGTCTACAGAAAGATGCTAAGCCTAGACCAGTGGACCCCAGGCCTCCCAATATCATGCTGAACAGGACCTATGTCTGCCTAGGAATCTATATGTCTATGTGTGTGTGTGAATGAATATATCCACATGGCCCAGCCTCCTCATTAACTAGGGCCAGAGGAAGTCCTTGCGCATGGTCCTGGATGGTGGGCCTCAGAGGTAGGAGGTCCTCTGACTCCAAAGCCATCCAACTTTTCTCTATATGGTCCTATCCTCCCTCCAGCCTTCATTAGAAGCTCTAATGAGGCAGAGTCCAGGAAGCTGCAGAGAGGATGTTTTAATCAAAAGGGGGTTTAAGGAAAGTGGCATCATGGGCAAGGGAGGCCGATATCTCCAGGAAGCAGGCCCCATCACCTCTGATCTGCCACTGTCCAGGCACCACCCCAGTCCAACTCCCAGGGCAAGCTCCTCCTTCTGCAGCATCTTTCCACCATGTTCTACCTCAGTTTGCCCTCAGCTTCTGCCACAACCTCACCTAGCTGGACTTTGAAAGAAGCCTGTGCCATGCGGACAATGTGGGTATCTGAGAAAGGAGGGGAAGGGGAATTGGTTTGGGGCTTGAGAACCAAGTTCTTCAACACTTGAAGGGGGGAAGAAAGAGCCACAAGGCTGCTTGAGATTTGCATATGTCTCTGGAACTGGTTAAAACAGAACCGATTGGAACCAGATGGGGATTTCTGGTCTGATTTTTAAGTTCATGTGGCTGGGAGGATTCTAGGCTGAGCCTGAGGGAGGGGCTCCCCAGAAGAGGGGTATCTGGACCCAGCCTTCCTGGCACCCAAGGAACCCCGGTCGAGGGCCTGGAGGTGACTGTTGCCTGTTCCGCTGGCCCATGCAGGGAAGACCATGCAATATGGCAGGTTTTCACTTGAGCCAAGAAAGCCATCTCAGGTGAGCATCATGATCCAGAGGTAAGCAGGGGCCCCTGCCATTCCCAATTCAGGCAGTGGACACTGTTGGCATCTGCCCCAAAGTGAGTTATAACCCACAGGCAGGGAACATGGTGGGGAGAATTGCTTGAAGCACAGACCAACCAAATAAGAAAATCCAGACCTCCTCAAAGCTGCCTCATGTCTTCATTGATGAAGCTATTCATTCCTGGGGCCCCAGGATCAATGCCCCCCAAGCCTATGCTGAGGAAAACATGGTGGGTTTGGGTGGGCATGCCCCATTAACAAGGGATCCTTGAACCTGTGTCCTTAAGAAGATACATCTGGGACTTCCTCAGGCACCCCTGGCTGCAGGAGGTGTGTTTTTGAGCAACATATTATCCTCATCCTCACAGACTTCCTTGGGCCACTAAATCCTGGCTAGCTGGTGTTCTGATGAGGATGATTCTCATCCTTAAGATATCAGGATTTTTCTCCAAGAATATGGAAAGCAGGTCATCTTTGTGATGTTCTCCAACCTCCGGGGGCCATACTTGGAGACCAGAGTTCACATGTGCAGCTGCCCACACACATGCACACAGAGTCCAGATGGAGAGGAAAGGCCTTCTTGCCCAGATCCAGGAGCAAATTGGTGAGTCAGAGGCTCTAAGGGTTTCTCCCTTTTTTCATTCTAAAATGAATGGACTGAAGTTCTGATCTGATCAAATGCAATCACATGCAAAAACTCTCTACAAACTGAAAAGAATGAGAAACAATCAGCCATCGTCTGGGTCTTTGCCTTTGATGGCGCCATTCATTGCCTTTCCCCTGGACTCCTTCCTGGTGTACTCCTAGACACTGGTACTGCCCCCTCCTGCCTTCTGGCGGCTCCTCTTTCCTTTGGCTACTTCTAACCCTTTTCTGAAATGCTGCTGCTCCTCAAAGGTTGACCATCGAGTTTCTCACTTGTTTCCCTTGTCCATCACTGTTAGGTCTCCAAGCCTGTGGCATTCACTCACTAAGCTTTGACCTTGTGCTGGGCCCAGCACCCAAATACAAGCAAAGACAAAGACAAGCCCTGCCCTCCAGGAGCTTACACACTGATAGGAAGACAGTCCTGTGAAAGGAACTGAGGAGCCACTGGGGATTGGGGAGGGGCAGAGAAAAGGGGCCCAGAGAGGGGGCCTTAGGGCCCCATCAGTTCATAACCTGGTGGGAAGCACCGAGGTGTGGGCCTCACCTTCAAGGGGATCTGGGGAGGGCATCCAAAGGGGCTCCAAAGTATGAATTCCATAGATAAAGTGAGGGCCTTGTAGAACAATCTAGAGGCTGGCGGCCTGATGAAGAAGAGGTTGGATTTGCTGAGCCTCTAGATGCTCACTCTCCTAATTGCTTTTGCAACAATCTCACTTCCCTTTCTTGGGCCGGATGGGCTTCTTGTTCATGTCCGCTCTTTTGTCTTTTCTCCCAGTATTGAGTCAATCATGTGTTTATAATATAAATTCATAGAGAAAGATCTCAGGGAGGGTGGGAGCCGTCAGCAGCCACAGGAAGCACAGCTGACATGGGTGGAGAGAATGGCCCGCCCCTTGGGCATCCTGCATATTGGCTCACAGAGGAAAGCCTTCTTCCAGGTGTTTTGCCTCTCATCATAGATTGTCCAAGACGCCTGGCAAAGGATGGATTTGTTCAGGAGCTGACTCTGTGGCGCCTTTTGGGGCCTGTCTTGGCAGAGATATTGCAATGGTTTGCCTTTTTCTTCTCCAGCTCAATTTACAGATGAATCAACTGGAACAAAGAGGGTTAAGTGACTTGCCCAAGGTCATGCAACCAGATTTAAACTTGGGTCTTCCTGACTCTAGATGAAGTATCCTATTCACTATGTCACCTAGCTGCCTCACAGGCATAGCCCTCGTAATAGCCTTGTTCAAAGACTCAGATCATAAACATCAAGGAAAGTATGAGGAGATGTGTGTTCACCACTGACCCAGGGGAGATACTTCCAGAGCCTATGTTGGTGAAGGCTTCTCTGGAGGGGTGTTAGGAAGGCCAGGGTTTAAATCTCGCATCATTCCATCACTCATTGGGGGCTCCTAAGCAAGTTTAATTTTCCTAAGGAAAGGGAAGAACAATGCCCAGAGGAAGAGCAAGGAGCTGGAATGGATGGCAATCAGTGACCAAGACCTCAGTGAGACTGACCCATTTCCTGCCCCTGGAGTCCCCCCCAACAAACCTCACCCTGCCCCAGCAGAAGATATTCCATGGCCCTGTTCAGTCGAGCTCCCAAACTCCTGCTTGCCTCCTAAATGTTGTTGAGCTGCCCCAGCTTGCCCTGAATGGCTGGAGCCTTCTTGAACTTGGCAAGAAGACTCCCTGGACAGCCCTCCCACTCCAAGGCCATGGTGGGGTTGTCCAACTCAAATGCAGCTGCTGCCTGCAGGCCATGGCTGAGGTCATGGTGGATGATGGAGGCAGGGAGACCCCAAAGGACCAGCTGTGACCTTGCCCAAACTGCTCTGACCACAGCCTGCACCCATCATGAATACAGTAGGAGCTTATTAAAGGATTGTCTAGTGATTGCAAAGAGAGGACTGCCGGCCATGTGGCCGGAGGAAGGGGTTTTCTAGATGAAAGCTCACAAAGGCCATGGCTGCCCACTCACAAACCTCCCTGGGACCATACTGATCTCAGTTGCTGCCACTCCTCTGACGCCCATGCTGAGACCGTGGAGGAGAGGGAAATGTGACTTCCTGGGGAGAGGGGCCAGGAGACCTCCCCCTTCTCATCCCCCCATCGTGGAGAGGGTGCTGGAACCTGGATGAATGAGGTCTGGGGAGCAGGAACCTGGACCTGTTGTCAGAAAGCCTGGGGAGATATGCCAGAGGGGCTAAGGTCAGCCTTGGGTTTCTTCCCAGATGTCCATGCTGCAGGAGAAGCTGATACATCTCCACCAGCCCCTCTCTAAGTATGGTTTGTCCTCAGTTGTGTCAGAACCCCAATATTTGGCACCTGCCCATGGAACCTTGGACTCTGAGAGGAGAGCTGCTGCCACCCCCCTCCTGGTAGCCACCAGCACACCCCTCCTAACACATTTCCAAGCCATTGACTTCTCCTCTTTCTGCCAGAATGGCACCTGTCACAGGTCCAGGAGTGGTGATGTCTTCATTCATGCATTCATTGACCCACTGATGCTCACACCTCAGCTCCTCCCCATCCATGCACGCACACTCAAACATATCCACATACACACAATCCATATCTACATCCACACACATGTCCACATCTCACTCTACAACCCTCCAGCTCCTTTATTCAACTCGCCTCTTCCTGTGTTTCCTTGACCTTCTCTGGGCATTCCTTGATGACCATTTCCTGAAAAGGCCCGGTGGCATCTGCCCTGGGAGAACAGTGTCCTGCTCCTGCCACAGTCCTGAATCCATTCTGTGTTCATGCAGTCCAAGTGGTGGTGAGGGCCATGGCAGGCCGACTGCTTGGAGAGACTCCACCTTCCATTCCTCATCTGGTCCAATGGGTCTAGTGGGAATGCTGCTTAATGGGGTAGGAAGGTCTACCTGTCACCTGGCAGCTTCACACCTCATGGCAGTTTGGTCCTGGAACTTGGAAGAGCTGGTTCAGGGGAGAGCCCACATCGGAGGGCTTTGCTCAGAAAAGTCAGACCTGCTGCTTCCTTTGGGATGCTGAAGGCTGCTTGGTTCAAGGCCAGACCCTCTGTAGATACTTACCACTCAAAACAACTTCAAATCTCTTCATTCTGGGGGTCACAGTCTCTCCTGACCTTGAAGGACAGATTCCACTAGCCATCTAACCCCAGAAGTCCACAGCTTGGGGACCGATGACCAGAGGTACTGCCCCAAGCAGGTACTGGACCCAAGCATTAGAAATCTGAGGTCCAGAGGGAGCTGTGAGTGAACTGGCCCCAGCCTGGGGTGGCCTTGTCAATAAGCAGCCTCAATGCCCCTAGAGGGAATGTGACCTCTGCCCGTGGCTGCAGCCTGAATCCCACAGTTAGCCATGAGCATTCTCATGGCTCAGTCCCCCAGACCAGGAGGCCCACTGAAAATGAGAGCAATATGGCTGATGTCCACTGACTTGTAGAAATAAGCACGTTTCAGAATAAATTCAAGGTGTGAGCCTTCTCTTTTGACTAGGGCAAGAGGTGGAGCCGGGGGAACCCCACCCTCCCTCATGGCCACTCTGGGCCCTCTTGAGCCATGCTTTCTCTGTTCTCAGTGGCAAAGGGTTTTGAAGGCCAGCCAGTCTAGCCCAGGCCTAAAACACTGGACAGCCAACCTATGGTCAGACAGTTCCTCCCTCCTGCCCTCTGATAGAGTCACCTGGTATCTTCTTTCTCACCTGTACTTCACTGAATGGAAGAACTTGGTCTCATCTGTGCAGCGAAGATGCAGATGAGGTGCTACCCTTGGTGTCAGGAAGATGAGACCTCACAGCTCACCTTGAACGCCCCCTTGCTAGATGGCCATGGAGAAAAGGGGGACCCTTATGTCCCTGATGCCCAATCCTCAGAATCAAAGCTGCTCCAGAGAGAAAAACCTTCAATTCCTGGGTGAATGAATTTAACTAGGTGAGCCGGTCCCCCCTTTACCCCCCCCCCCAACTCCCACCCATGAGCCCCAGAGGCTGCTTTTCCTAGGGGATGATCCTGCCCACCTGGGGAAGGTTCCCACAGTCAGAGGAGAAACCCCAAGCCCCAGTTCAATGTTTTCTCTCCCATCCTATCCCCTGGTCTCAGACAGCATACTCAGAATTCTGTATGACCAGTGACACCCCAGGATTGTTAAAAGACAAATGAGACAGCCTCATGTAAAGCTCTCAGCACAGAGTCTGGGACATTGTAAGTGCCTAATAAATGTGTTCTCCCTTTATTTCCTCCTCCCCTTTACAGCCCTGCATTGCCCACTAGAGCAATGAGGTGGACACCTACCCAGGGTCAGAGAGGCCACCAGCCCTCCCTCCTCCCTTCTCTCTTTGTTGCCCAGGGGAGGACAGGGGTGGACACCTGTTCAGTGCCTAGGAGGTCATCAGCTCTCCCCTTCTTCCCTGCCCCCTCCAGCTCCTCTCTCCCCTGGGGAGGGGTGGGGTGTGATTCTTAAACTGAAGTCATTGATGGTTGACAAAGCAGCTGATTCTCTTGGGTAATTGTACATCAAGAGTGGTTGGTTGACTGAGACTTGTCCAGGGAGATGGAGGTGAGTGGAGGTTCTCTGCTTCCCCTGAACACTCACACCTGTAGGAAAGAGAAGTGACAAGGGAGCCTGACATCCTCCTTCCCAAGTGAGTTGAATAGAAGCATGCATCAGGGTACCCAGTCTCTGCCCTTCCAGGGAGGGGGTCATTCTGGCCTGGGTGGGCATGGGCAAGGAGGACAGCAGCCCAGGGCAAAGGGCAGCTGTGCTCCAAACCCATGGTCCATTCCAGGGGTACAACGTAGTGACTGGTGCCCTCCACACAGGTGGACAATTCTGAGGGAAAGGCTCTTGGAGCCAGGCAGGTAGTGTGGGTACCAGGGATCCAAGAAAGGAGGGACAGAGAGGGCAGCACAAGGACACTGGAGGGAAAGAGGAGCAGCCAAGGAGAAAGAGTAGGAAGATGTCCTAGTACTCCAATTGCCATCTCTGCATATCCACATGTAGTGTGAATTTATGTCCAAACATTTGGGAGAGGACTGGGCAAGAATCAGAAATAGGATCCTTGCCATTTTCTTTGTCCACTCAGTTTACAGATGAGGAAACTTGAGGCAAACAGGTCAAAGTGACTTCAGGGTCACATAGGTAGTAACTGTCTAGATGTTCTGTATATAATAGGGGAAATCTTTTTTCTAATATAATAAAATATTATCTATATATAATATATACTAATATCTAATATAAAATAACATAAAAATAAAATATAATTTTCTAATATAATAAAAACATCCATCTAAACCCCAATTCAAGCATCCTATGCAGTGGGGATATTCTAGAACCTTCTTCCCTTCCCTCTTCCAATAAATATTGGGGTAAATCAAGAATGCCCACCCTCTTCGCTGTTATCTGATATAGTTAAATGATAGCAACAACTAAGACAAGAAAAAGAAATTAAAGGCATAAGGCAAGCAAAGAGGAGATAAAACTATTTCTATTTGTTCTAATGATAAGATAATTTGCTTGAAGAATCCTTGGGAAACAGCAAATATACTCATTGAGATCATTTAGAGCTTCAGCAAAGTTTCAGGTTACAAAATAAATCCTGAAAAACAAACAGCATTTCTGTAAAACAGTAATAATAACAAAACTCAAGAAGCAAAATATAGAAAGGATAATTCCATTATAAATAACTACAAAATATGGGGGTAGTTAGGTGGCACAATGGATAGAGCCCTGACCCTGGAGTCAGGAGAACCTGAGTTCAAATCCAGTCTCAGACACATAATAAATACCTAGCTGTGTGATCCTGGGCAAGTCACTTAACTCCATTGCCTTAAAACAAATAAAATTAGAAAAACTTTTAAATATATAATTACAAAATATATTAAACATCTGGGGACTACAGCACAGGAAAGACTTGTATTGATTTAGTTTTAAAATACTCTTAAAAAGAGTAAAAACAAATAAAGAACCACCTATATAGAAAAATATTCAGTGCTCATGACTGGGTCATGCCAATATGATTGACCATCAAATTACCAACAGGGATCCTTTGTAAAACCAGAATCTTTAACAAAATTCATTTGGAAAAACCAAGGATATGAAATATCAAGGGAAATGATAAAGGGAAGTAGAGATGAAGGAGAAATAGCACTTGTGGATTCCAAACTATAGTCTAAAGCAGTTGCCATCAAAACCATCTGGTATTGGTTAAAATGAGATCAATGAAATAGACCAGACAAGGGAGAATCAGAAACAATGGGATTCAACAACCCAGTCTTCGAGAAAGTAGAAAACGTAAATTACCCAGGAAAACAATCTATTTGATAAAAACTGCAGGGAAAACTGGAAAGCAGTCTGGCAGAAATTAGGCCCAGGGCAACACCTTACACTATATTCCCCAATACACTCTAAATGGATGTGCAGTCTTAAGAGCAAAGATCATGCCGTAGAAATAGAAGAGAAATATATCATCTGCCTTTCATGGTTCTGGGTGAAAGATGAAGTCTTAACCAAGCAATAGATGAAACATTACAACACATGAAAATAAACGAAAAACCTTGGTTACATGAAACTGAGAAGCTTCTGCACAGACAACATTAATGTTCTGAGCATAAAAAGTGAAGCAAAGTGGGCAAAATTCTTTGCATCTATTTTCTCAGATAAGGGCTTGGAATTCAAGGCTATAAACCATCTATTAAAATATAACACTAGGGGCAGCTAGGTGGCGCAGTGGATAGAGCACTGACTCTGGAGTCAGGAGTGCCTGAATTCAAATTCGATCTCAGACACATAATAATTACCTGGCCTTGGGCAAGACACTTAATCCCATTACCTTAAATAAAAAATTAATTTTTAAACCATAAGACTAATAGCCATTCTTCAATAGATAAATGGTTAAAGTATATGATTAAACAGTTCTCAAGAGAATTATAAAGTATTTACAACTACATGAAAGAATGTCCCAAGTCACACTAATAAGAAGAAAAATACAAATAAATCAACCCTGAGTTTTCACTTCACATCCTAAAAAAATGGCACATGGGACAAAAATGGCAATAGTTCATGTTGCAGGTATTCTGGAATTATGGACATACCAATACATTGTTGGTGGAGTTGTGAAATAGTATAACCATTTTGGAAAGCTATCTGGAATTATGTAGATAAAGGGAGAAAAATGTTCATATCCTTTAAGCTAGAGACTCCATTATTGATTGGGTTTGTTAGCACAAGGAAGTCATTGATAAGAAGAAAGTCCCCATCTAAATCAATTTTCTGAGAGTTAAGAGTTGGAAACAAAATAGGGGCTCATTGTTTGGGGGATGGCTAAATAAACTGTGATACATGAATAGACTGAATTGGAATGTGATGGATTGATCTATACGACCTGGTGCAGAGGGAAGTCAGAAGAACCAAGAGAACACTAGCCAGTGTGTGGAGCCGGGAAAATGAAAAGAACAACTGCACACCAAATGCCAATGTAAATGTAGCAAAATTATGAAGATCCAGTAGGACTCAAATGAAGCAAGATGAGAAGGAACCCCCCCAGCCCAGCCCTTGGGGGAGGTGGGAGGTCCCCAGGGGTCACACCTGGCACATGTTCTCAGAGTTTTCATGTATTAATTGGTTGTGTTGAATTTTTCCTCCCTTTTTTTGTCTTTAAAAATACTATTTATCACACAGAATGCCTTTGTAGGGGGGAGGGTATACTTGAGATAACCATGTATGAAAAAGCAGACATACATGAAAAAAAAGAAGGGGAGAGGAATCCTCAGGCAGACTTCCGAGGGAACATAGCCTTGTTCTTCTCAAGATGGGTGCAATTTTCGTGAGTTGGATCTAGGAGTGACCTTTGAAATTCCAGAGTTATTTCCCCTCCTCTCCAGGTGCCCTGACGTGACCTAGGAGTGCAAACATCTGAGGGACCTCTGGGCATCTGGACATCTGGGGGCCCGGAAGATCAAGGCTGCGACAGGTGGGGAGCTCATGGAAGAGGCTCTTGTGGCTGTAGAGTATGGACAGAAGCCCTGGCTGAGCCGAGGGGAGACCAGCTGTCTGGAGAAGCTTCCCAGACAGCTTCCATACTCTGCCACCCACTGAGCCCAACTCAGCCTGGATCTCCAGTCTCTGGGACTGACATCCATTACTATCCCCTGAACCTCTACTTGCCAGGTCTTCTGGTCAGTCACACTCTCTTCTTAGGGCCACAGCATAGTAGTCCAATTGTCTCAGCATAGAGATGAAGCCAAGTCCAAGGTCAGTCAAATGCTATGAGTCTGGGCCTCAGCCCCTTCCTCATGGTCAGCAAAGACATGGGAATACAATAGGAACAATAGCAACTGAGGGGGTCCTTAGTTCCAAGTAATGTGAAATGCCCCTTGAGGGCAAATTTAGGTGTTTATGGCTTTTCAGAGAAATGTAGAAAATGTTTCTTGGGACCCAATTAGTGACCAGGTAGCAATGCTCTGAATAGACAGTTGGGCTAAGCAGCCCTTGGTTGAGAAAGGTGGTAGAGGCTCCTACAAAAGCCCCTTTTCCGTGCTGGAATGGGGGCCTCCATTCAACCAAGACCTAGATTTGTGGGTGGCAGTGGCAGCTTCCTGTTTGTGGACCCTCCAGAATGGTCTCTTATTCAAAGATGGGGGTCTGTTTTCTGCGGAGGCTCCAAGAGTGATTCCAGAGGATGGGTGGGCATACTATGATTGGCATAGAAGACTGCATCCTCACCTCCATGCCACAGCTGCCAGGAAGCCAATGGCAGCTTGGCACTCCTCATCTCTCTGAGACCTTGCCAAGAATCCAGTGGCCTCATCTCAGTCCTTATCATTCTTGAACTCTCTGCGGTCTTTGACCCTGCCAATCACCCTTTTCTCCTACATAATACTTTTCCCACCCCATCTGATGATCCTTTCTCTTTCTTAGCTGAAGCTCCATCTTCCATGAATTGCTTCATCATTGTCATCAACCTTGCTGTTCTGTACTACCTACCCCTCCCAGCCCCCACCTCCAGCTTTGTCCTGGATACCTTCTCTTCTCCTTTAATATTATTTCACTTAACACGCTTCAGTTCTCATGGTTTCCATTCTTACTTTCCAGCTCCAGTTGTCCAACCCGAATCTCTCTCCTGGGTGTTATGTCCAATGACACCTCAAATCCAACAAGTTCCAGCCCAAACTCACTCTCTTTTCCTTTCAACCCTGCCTTCCTCCTCAACTTGTTGAAGTGTTGAAGGCACCATCTTCCTCCCAGTGACCCTGGCTCCCAACTTCAGGATCATCCTGGATTCCTCATTTGCACTATAGCCCCCATCTATCATTTCAATCTCTAACATCTTTCCACTTAAATAATGACTTTTTTGTCCTTCATTCTCAAAGAAGGTCAGGCAAGTGTCTGAGGCTGGATTCAAACTCCCAGCCTTCTGATGCCAAGGTTGCTGCCCTATCCACTGTACCACTAGCTGCCCTTCCACTTAAATATCTGTCCCATGGCATATCTCACTTAACCCATGGAATAATAGACTTCTAACTAGTCTCCCTGCTCAAGACTCTCCCTGCTTGGATCCATCCTCTATGCACTCTCCCCTCACTCTTTAGTAGGCTGGAGACTGCACTAGACTCTCCAGGTGCAGACTCACCAACTGCCTCCCCCCAACCTCTTGCAAAGCCTTCCCTGAGACTCCTGTCCACATGCCTCCGTCTGCATTACAATGTGAGCTGCTTGAGAATAAGGGCCATATTTTGACCTTCCTTTGTGTCTGTGGATCTTCACATGGTGGCTTGTCCATACTTGTCCACTGACTAATGACATCCTTACTGGAGGAGGCTCTTTTCATGTGGAGGAGAGAGGCCAGGGTTAACAAGGCCAAGATTTCAATAAACCTGGGGAGTCCCATCACCTTGGCTTTGGGTTATGGCCTGGAATCCTCCCTGAACCTTCCTCCTGATCCACTCACCAACTATTTGGTGCTTGCTAGAGAAGAGCCTGGGGCCAGCTCAACATGAAGCCCCTACTGCATCTGGGTACCCCAAAGAGCCCACCACTTCCAGAGGATACAGAACCAAATGAGCAGCAGCTCTCTGCCCCACCACTAGCCACTTAAGGAGCATTTGCCACCTGAGGAGATCCTGCCCCCAACCGGTCTCTTGTTCTTCCACGCTTGGCTCTAGAGGTGCCCCCCCCAGTTCTGAACTGTTCTCTGTTTCCCAGTCTAGCATTCCTCTCCTGATTTCACTTCCCCCAAATTCTTGGTCTTGGAATCTGCCACTTCTACATTGTGTCCACTTTGCCAGTGCCCAGAGCTGGCTGCCTCTACTCTGTTGTCTTTGTTCCCACTCCCAAGAGTTTTGGAAGGGTCAGCTGACAGGTGCTTGGTGTCCCCGATCCCTCCCATATTTCCAGAACCTGAGTTTCTCTTCCCCCCAATAGAAATGGCCACCTCAGTTTCTCTCCCTATGGATTTTTCTCACCAAGTAGAGACTATGTGTAGGTGAATGATGAGAACCAGTCCTTCATAGGTCATGTGTCAGAAACCAATTATGGACTAGAAAAGTCTGTTCTCCATCTCAGCACTTGTGCCTTGAGCAGTTGGCAGCTGCTAGGTGCTAGGAGACCAGAAGTCAAGGTTTGGTGTGTTTTATAATCAGGAATACTGCATCCTGAGGTGGTGGCATCACTCCTGAAGACACAGACCTTGATGTTCCCGTGGTCTGGTGTTTGTGTGAGTTTGGAGCCCATACTCTCCAGGCCAAGAGGAGCCTGCTCCTCTACCCAGAGGCAGCCCCTGATGAAAAGGATGGACTTGGGTTCAAAAGCCTCATCCTCCAGTGAGGTGTTTGCTGCCTTCAAGAATGTGATGGACTTTTGTTGTCCCCTTTTCCTGGGATAATGGTGCTCTCTGCTCCACTGATAGCCACTTAGGGAGCATTTGCTGTTTAAGATGGGGGCACCAGGGAAGGGCCTCATCACCTCTTCTGCTCTTGGAGAGAGTCCCCTGTCCCCAGTCAGGCTGGAAGGCAGCAGGGACCCTGACCCAATAAGACACAGTGCCAAGGGAAGAGTACCTGGGGGCTTGGCAACAGTTGATCAGGGATAGGCAGGGACTCCTCCCTTTCTGCCCCACCCCATACAGACTCAGGCACCACCACCAAGAGGACCCCTTGTCTACTTGCTCCAGGTGCAAGACTTCTTAGCTACCGCTCTACTCCCAGGTGTTTCAAGAACCTGTGCAGTGAGAGCCATTCCCCCTCCCCCACTGTTGATGCCCCACCTGCCCCTGTCCCCTCCCAGGTGAAGCTCATTCCCTCCAATCTTCCCCCTCCCCAGGCTAAAAGGACTCCTCTCCCTTCTGATTGGGGGATGGAGCCCCAATGGTTCCTTTAGCTCTAAAGGGGACTGGCTTTACCTCCTATGGAACCTCCAATATCCTGGGTGTCCCACCCCCTCCCTTTCCTGCCTCCTTTTGGATATTTCCTCCTTAAGATTGGAAGCTTCTTGAGGGCAGGCACAGACATTCGGTTTTGTCCATTGAACCCCTGGCATTTAATTCACCTCTTGGTTGGCCTGGGCTCAGGGAATCTGGGCAGAAGGTTCTACAGATACCCCCAGCTTCTAAATCTCCAGAGAATGGCAAGAATGGAACTGTGAGATCTTTGCCCCTGATGGCACAGGAAAGCACAAAGCAACAACTTTAGAATGGAAGCCTCTAGTCACCCAGAGTGTGATGCTATTTGTCTATCTGGTGTGACAAAGGTAGGGGTGTGTGTGTGTGTGTGTGTGTAAGTATGAATGTGTGTGAGTGGGTAGGTATGGGTGTGTGGTCGTCACCTGTAGTGATGGAAGGAGCTCTCTCTCTCTGCCTGGCTGTGCTTTTAGGCCATGTCCTTCACCTTCACTGGGGGGCCTGACCTCCCTCATCAGTAAAGCACTGCGGCTTCTGGTGTGGCTAAGAAGCCTGCCATTTCCTGTGTTGCAGCCCCCAGATGGAGGGTGCTTATGCTGGCACTGGCACTGGCACTAGCTTCTTTGAAGGCTTTCAACTTGGGAGGGCAATGCAGTGCTGAAATGGGAATGACCTGGATCTACCTGGCTGTCCACCTGTCTGTCCTGGTCTCCCTGCCTGCCTGGCTGTTTGCTGGGCTGCCCATCTGTTAGCCCATCTCCCCAGCTGTCTTCCTGCCTTTTCGCCTGCCCAGCTAGCTCTCTGCCAATCTCTCTACATCAATCCAGTTGGTTGCCAGAATGTCTCTCTGCTTGTCTGTCTGTCTGTGGGTCTTCCTTTAAAAAAATAACAATTTATTCTGAATGTAAGAAATAAAACAATCATTTCCAAGACAAGGCGAGCTAGAAAAATAAAGGATTACACCCGAAACTCCAGGCCCATGATGTACAACTTGTTCTTCCTTTCCAGTATCCTCCATCGTAGGATCTTTAAGGTGAATTTGGGTATTTACAAGAGTCCAAATGATGTGGTCACTCACAGCTGTTCCTCAAGCAATCCTGCTGTGACTAGAGACCCATTCTCTTGGCTCTGCTCATGGCTCTCTTCATTGTTTTGTGGAGGCCTCACTTGGCTTTTCTCAAATCTTTGAGTTCATCATTTCTTAAAGCAAAGAGTAATATTCCATCAGGAACACAGACCAGAATGGAGGCATCTCTCCAATGTTCACTTCTTTGTCACCACAAAGAGAGACACGATAAATATTTTAGAACATATAGCTTCTTTTCCTTTTTCCCTAATCATCTTGGAACACAGATCTAGTAAGGTAAAGGAGTTTAGGCAGGGGGTAGCTAGGTGGTGCAGAGGATAGCCTACCAGCCCTGGAGTCAGGAGGACCTAAGTTCAAATTCAGCCCCAGATGCTTTCTGTGTGACCTTGGACAAGCCACCGTACCCCATTGCCTTAGAAAGATAAACACAGGGGTTTAGGTAGTTTGATAGCTTTTGGGACATAATTCCAAATCTCTCTTCAAAATAGTTGGGTAAAGTCCTGCTTTTTCCACATACCTGCCAGCATCTCCCCTTCTTTCATTTTAGCCAATCAAATAGGCATGAAATGGCATCTCAAGGATGCTTTAATCTGCATTTCACTAATCAGTAATGACTTAGAGCATTTTTATAGAATTTACAAATTAGTTTGGCTTCTTTATCAGAAAGCTGCTTGTTCACATTCTCTGACCATTTTTCAATGGGGAACAAACTTGCATTCTTATAGATTTTATGAAGTTCTTTATTTGAGATATGAGACTTTAATCTGAGGAATGTCTACAAAATTCTCCCCTCTCCCAGCTTTCTGTTTTC
The DNA here is from genome assembly GCF_037893015.1 of Macrotis lagotis. NCBI lineage: Eukaryota > Metazoa > Chordata > Mammalia > Peramelemorphia > Peramelidae > Macrotis > Macrotis lagotis. The sequence continues at coordinate 1,155,869 of NC_133664.1, forward strand.
CTTCTGATCTTGGCTACATTTGTTTTATTTGTACAAAAACTTTATTTTAGGATTTTGAAAGTCAATGGGGTTAAGTGGCGTGCCCAAGGCCACACAGCTAGGTAGTTATTAAGTGTCTGAGGCTAGATTTGAAATCAGGTACTCCTGACTCCAGGGTCAGTGCTCTATCCACTGCGCCACCTAGCCACCCTATACAAAAACTTTATCTTAATGTAATCCAAATTATCCATTTTACATCTCAAAATGCTTTCTATCTCTTGTTTGTTTATAAATTATTCACCTTTCCATAATTTTGATAAGTAATATGTTAAATATTCTTCAAATTTCCCTTAATATCTTTCTTCATATCTAGGTCATGTACCTATTTTCATCCTATCTTGGTGTAAAATATTGGTATATGCCTAATTTTGCCAAATGATTTCCAATTTTCCTAACATTTTTCATCAAATAATGAATTTGTATCTTCAAAATATAAATCTTTACACTTGTCAAACACTAGAGTACTATATTCACATATAGTCTGCCTTCATGCCTGCTTATCCCCCGCCTATTTTCTGTTAGCTTGTCTGCCTACCTGTCTGTCTTTCCAACTCTCTCTCTCTCCACTCACTCTCACTCACTCCCTCATCTATCTATCTATCTATCTATCTATCTATCTATCTATCTATCTATCTATCTATGCATGTATGTATCCATCAATCTTTGTATCTATCTCTCTGTCTGTCTGCCTGCTACCTCCCTGTCATTTGCTCTCTCTCTCCACTCACTCTCAATCTATCCATTATCTATCTATTTATCTATCATCTATTTATCTATGAATCTATGTGTATGTATCCATCAATCTATGTGTTTATCTATATATATCTCTCTCCCTTTGTCTCTGTCTCTCTCTCTCTGTCTCTGCCTGTCTGTCTGTCTGTCTGTCTCTCTTTCTCTCTCTCTCTCTTTTCTCTTCTCTTCCTTTCACTCCATCTATCTATGTCTGCCTTTTTATCTGTCTATCTGTCTTCCTGCTTGGCTTGGCCTCATTCTTTTTTTAGCCTAATGAAAACAGTTCAGAACTTTAATGACTTTCTGGAGTCTGGATGACAGAGCAATGCATTTTGTTCTCAGTCCTCCCTGTCTCCAGGCACCAGAAAAGTCCACCTCTTCAGACTACTATTTCTTTTCCCAGTCTGGCTTTTAGGGTTCTGAGCCCTTTAGATACTGACTGGGAAGGAGATGACATGGTGCTGCCTGCCTTTCTTTGGTGTCTTTATACACTGTCACTTTCTCCATGTGAGAATAAGCCAGTAGATCACACTCTCACATGCTGAACAGCTTGGTAATAAATGTTTCCCCAAATGTGTTTTTCTCATTGTCCTCAGCATGTTTGCTTCGCCATGTCTTTATTTTTAGATAGAGCCAAATCCACTGGCATACGCCGTACCTTTCCTGTAGAAAGTTCTCTCTGCTGAAGCACATGGTCTGCCCACCGCCTCTTGGGTACACAACAGATGATTTTTACATTACACAGATCAGTTCTTTTCACTAATAGGGCAAATTGGGTGTTGGTAGATACCTTCCTTCTTGGCATTTTAAATTCTGAAGAAAGAGGGAAAGGCAAACTGCAGCTTTTAAAAGCCTCCTCTAGACAGCTAGGTAGCCAGCCCTGAGGAAATAGGGTTTGGGATACCAGTTTGCCAGGTTAACCTTCTCCTACCCCAGGCTTTGGGCCAGCTCAAGGAGATCAGTATGAAAGACTGGTCTGACCCTTGTCCTCCTTAACCTAAGGAGAGGCTGGTGGTCCCTGCTGACAAGCAGCCATTGGATCCTTCCTAAGGGAGACACTCTGCTTCAACAGTGACTTCATGGAAACCCCCCAAAACAACTCCACAGCCAGGGGGCTTCTTGACATTGGTTAAAAACCATCTCCATGGGAGTGGCTAGATGGTCCAGTGGTTAGAGTACCGGCCTTGGAGTCAGGAGGACCTTGTTCAAATCCAGCCTCAGATACTTAATAATTACCTAGCTGTGTGACCTTAGGCAAGTCACTTAACTCCATTGCCTTATAAAAACAAAAAAAAAGCTCAAAAGCACCCTCCTCATGGAGATCTGGGGGCAGAAGCAAGATGGTGGCATGAAGATAGGAATTCCTGGAAATTCATTCCCTAAAAAACTCCAAAATCCATCAAATTATTACTCTAGCCAAAATACAGAGGGGGGTAGAACCCATAGAAAGACTGAGTGATACAATTTCCCAGTCTAAGACAACTTAGAAGCTTCTCAGGAAAGGTCTGTTTTACCAGAACTGGGGGGTGGAAAAAGCCCCTGCTAGCACAGCCGCAGTGGCAGCCACAACACTGGGCAGAGTGCCTAGATCCCTGTATACCTGGGTCCAGAGGGGAAGTTTCCAGACCTCCTGGCTGGGATCGCCAGGAACAGCCTGAAAGGGTGGTGAGAGAACTCTGCCTCACCAGAGTGAGTGTGGAACATATAACAGCCTCAGAGAAGCCCTGCAGCAGGAATCAGCAGAGCCACCCAGCACATCCAGAGCTCTCAGCACATAGACACTAAGGGAGCTGGGGGACTCAGCTGTTTGCCCATACTCAAATACAGGTTGCAGTTTGGGCTCAGAGCTTCTCATAAGACCTTGGAGAAATTAAAGTCCCCCTGGGTTGTCCCAAACTCCCCAAAGCCTTGGAAGTGTGGTAAATCAGTCATAGGCTGAGGAAATGAACAAATGAAAGAAAATGAAGAATCTGACCATAGAAAATTACTTTGGTCCTGTGGAAGAGGAACCTCTGAGAGAAATAGAAAAATGGGCTCAGGCTATGGATGAACTCAAAAAAGACATCAAAAAGCAATTAAGGGGTCAGCTAGGTGGTGCAGTGGATAGAGCACCGACCCTGAAATCAGGAGTACCTGAGTTCAAATCCAGCCTCAGACACTTAATAATTACCTAGCTGTGTGGCCTTGGCCAAGCCACTTAACCCCATTGCCTTGCCAAAAAAAAGCCTAAAAAAAAGAAAAAATAATTAAGGGAGGTAGAGGGAAAATTGGGAGGAAAAGTGAGAGCAATGGAAATAAATCATGAAAACCAAATTAGCAGCTTGGTGAAAAAATACCAAAAAATACTGAAGAAAATATGTTAAAAACCAGTTTAGGCCAAATGGAAAAAGCAACACAAAAGGCAAATGAAGAGAAGAATTCCTTAAAAAGCAGACTGGAAAAGGAGATAAAAAAAAAGCTCTCTGAAGAAAATAACTCCTTTTAATGCAGAATAGAACTAAAGGAAGCTAATGACTTTACAAGAACTAAGGAAGAAATAAAACTATTCCAAAAAATAGAAGAAAATGTGAAATATCTCATTGGAAAAAACAACTGACCTTGAAAACAGATTCAGAAGAGATAATTTAAAAATTACTGGGCTACCTAAAAGTTGCAATCAGGAAAAGAGTTTAGACTTCATTTTTCAAGAAATAATACAACAAAATTGCCCTCAGATCCCAGAAGCAGAAGGTAAAATAGAAATTGAGGGAATTCATCAATAACCTCCTGAAAAAGATCCCAAAAGAAAAACTTCCAAGAATATTATAGCCAAATTCCAAAACTCCCAAGTCAAAGAGAAAATACTAAAAGCTGCCAGAAACAAACAATTCAACCACCAAGGCTCCATAGTCAGGATTACACAAGATCTAGCAGCATCCACATTAAGGGCACATAGGGCTTGGAATATGACAAGAAGGCAAAAGATCTTGGTTTACAACTGAGAATCAACTACCCAGCAAAACTGAACATCCTCTGTCAGGGGAAAAAGATATACTTTCAATGAAACAGGGGACTTTCAAACTTTCCTATTGAAACAACCAGAACTGAACAGAAAGTTTGATTTCCAAGTACAGGACTCAGGTGAACCATAGAGGGGGTGGAAGAAGGACTAACTATGAGGAACTTAATGATACTGAACTGTTTGTATTCGTGCATGAGAAGAAAATACTGATAACTCATATGATCTTTCTCACTTATAAGAGCTGTTAGGAGGAGCATATATAGACAGGGAATAGGAAGGAGCAGAATATAATGGTATAATATAGTAAAAAGATGGAATCAGTAGGTGATAAAGGAAAGTACTGGGAGGAAGAGAGAGAGAGAAGGGGCTGAGAGATTTCATATAAGAGTCAAGAAAAAGCTTTTTTTCAATGGAATGGAATCGGGGAAGGCAAGGGGGAATGAGTGAGTCTTCATTCTCATCAGAAATGGCTCAGAGAGGAAATAACATACACACTTAATAGTGTGAGGAAATCTATCTTACCCTAGAGAAAAATGAGAAGAAAGGGATGGGATATGGGGGAATGGGGGAAAGGGAAGAGGAATAGGTGATGGAAGAGAGGGAAGATCATGGGAGAGGGTACTCAGATACAACACACTTTTGAACAAGGATGGGGGAAAGGAGAGAGAATGGGATAGATGAAAGTGGGGAGGAATAGGGTGGAGGTAAATACAGTTAGTAATAGCAACTATGGAAAAAATAGTGAAGCAACTTCTTTGGTGGACTTATGATAAAGGAGGAAACTTACCCCAGAGACAGAGCCAATAGAATCTGAACACAGACTGAAGTACACTTTTTTCTCTCTTTTGCTAGTCTTGAGGTTTCTCATCTTTTGGGGAGGGGAGAGGGGTTTATGCTTACTCTCATAAGATTATTGTAATAATATAAAATAAATAAAACAGAAAAAAAATGTAAAAACCATCCCCATGAGCCACCCTACAGTTTTAGCCTGTTACTTGTTTCACATTGGACCTCAGTAACTGATGTTCCTACTTAATATAATATAAATGAAGACAAACGATTAATGAATCTCTGGGACATGAAGAACTATTTAATGGTCAAAGCAAGAACTGATTCAAGAGGAAGCTTCTCCTCCTGGTTCTTTTTGGGCTGAATGTCCTTACAGATCAGAGTTGGACTGAGAAACCACTTGTGATGTGGCCACCCTGACTCCTGCTCCTGTCTGACCTCCATTGTCTGCTTCAGTAAACCCCCTTCTGTGTGGGCATGAGGAGGTCCAGTCTCCTCCACAGGAGAGAGTATTCTGGGCTTCACCCAGTTCTTTAGTAATTCCTTTTTGGCTGCCTGGCTGCTGAATACATGGAGGATCCACGTTGCTTCCCTAAGAGCAGGCCCAGTGTCTGTGTATCTCTTTGGTCACTGTGGCAACAAGAGGGCTGATGAGCTTGTGCACAGGATACCCACTCCTTTGAGAGCATTGGGCTTGGAAGACAGAAGTCGCCATGGAGTGGCAGCCATCTGGACCTGCTCAGACCCCTCCTTAATCTCTTCCCCCAATGCCTCCAGCCCACCCAGCAGCCCCTGCACTACCAGGAAAAGCTGCAGGTGGCCTTGCCTGCATCTGTCACCTCTGAACCCTGGTTGGTCTGTGCTTTCTCACCTTGCTTCTCCTTTTAGAGCCAAGTCAGCACAGAGTCCAGAAGGCAGGGCCAGGCAGGGAGCCACCAGTGTGTCACCCAAAGGGCTTTTCACACTAAGTCACACATGGAGCTATTTTTTCCCTCATTTTCCAAATGATAAAATCTTGTGCTAAGGATCCCTTGACTGCAGTGATAGCAGGGAGGGAGCAACCATAAAAGTGATTCCTCCTTCCCAGAGCCCTCTCAAGTCCCCTGCCATCTCTGAGCCTCCCTTTCCCATCTGTGAAATGGAACTGATCATCCTGGGTTCTTGTGGGGGAAGCCTCCAATTCCTTTAACCATAGCAGAAGGAATGCCAACCAGGAAAGCATTGGATGAATAGCTTTAGAGAGTTTGAAAGGGTTCCTGCAGAAGATGTGATTGGAGCTAAGTCTCAAAGGAGCCCAGGAAACAGAAGAAAGCATCATAGTGTGAGGGACAGCAAATGCATAGACCTGGAGGTGGGAGATGGAGAAGCAGCAAGAGATTTGATCTTAAACCATATGGAGGAGAGTAAGGTATGAGAAGATTGGAAAACTAGGAAGGAGTTGGGTGATGAAGATGCCAAAGAGCAAAATAGGAGCTTCTGCTGTTTACTGAGCTGTATGGATGCCACAATCAGACCCAGGCTTTAGGACAATCCCTTTAGCTGTGACAAAGGACAGACTAAGAACGATTCATTAAAAGGCTTTAGCAAAGGCCTAGGCATGGGGTGATGAGTTCCTGTACCGAGACTGCTGTTGGCCATCTTATTATTGGAGGAAAGGTGGTTCTTCAAGAGATGGTGAGATTTGGTGATGGATATTGGGAACCTTGGTGATGGAGCCAATGACAGGGACATTGGTAAGGGGGACTGGGGAGGGGGGAATAATGAGTTCTGTTCTGGATGTGTGGAATTGAATGTGCCTATGGGAACCCAACTCAACTGTCCAAATAGCATCTGGTGACTCACCCAGAGGGAAAGGGTCAGAACTGGCCAAAGAGATCTGGGAATCATCTGCATAGAAATGAAGGAGGAATCCTCAGGAGGAATATGAGTGAGGAGATCTAGGGCAGAGCCTGGGGGACACTGGTAGTCATTGAATGGACATCAGCAAAGGAGACTGAGAACTCAGAGGGAGCTAGGAAAGAACAGAGGCATGAAAATTCAAGAGTTTCCAAGAGCACCAAGTGGTCAGCAGTGCCCAAGTTGCAAGGGTAGGGTTGAAATGATAGGTCAAGGGCTGAGATGGGGGAGTGGGGAAAAGAGTGTAGCTAGGGCAGAACTAGCAGGGTGTCAAGGGATTTAGGGTCACCTTGAGGATAAACACAGGGTTTGAGTTTGCAAGGTAGACGCAGAGTTGGAATGACAACATCCTGAATTAGATCAGGGACATTCAGAGTTCACAAAGCAGGAAGTGGGTCATTCAAGAGGTACAACAAGGTCAAGATGTGTCTGCCCCTTTGGGCAGCTTAGTGAGGAAGAGGTCATGGATCATGGAGGGGATTTGGGTTTGTGGGTAGATTGTGGATGAAGCTTCTAGGAGCAAGAAGCCTGCCCAAGAACAGCAAAATGAGCCCAATGGAGGTAGGTGGGGGGATGGCCCCAGCTCTTGCCCACCCCCACCAGCCCTGGCCCTTTCTCCATCTTTGACTTTCCTTCTGAGCCTGAGCACCAAGATTGGCTCTCAGTAGGCACTTCAGAAATTCCTCTTGGTTCAAGTTGCTGACCTGTCTTGGAATGTTTGCCAGTCTCAGAAAAGGGACAGAGTGCTTTAGGCAGGATGGGCAAGGTCCATCCAGCCCAGACCCTTCATGGGCCCTTGTGCCAGGGAAGCCACAAATGATGGCCTCTCAAATCCTGAATCTGCCAGAACTTGCTTCATTCCCTGGGCCTACCCGCCCCCTCCAGTGCCCCAGCAGTATGGGGTGGGGGAGGGGCAGAGCACAGTGTTTGCTGCTGGGTCCTTCCTGTCTTTGGTGGGAGAAGGAGCCAGGCTGAACTGGAAGCCCTCAGGTAGAAGGTGGGCCATGCCCAGGCCTCCAGGCACACTCTGGGCAAGAGGCAGCCTCAGAGATGCTGGGCCATGGTTCTTAGGAGCAGCCCAGCAGCAGCTGAGGCTAGTCTCTGCCCTGATTCTTTCTAATTGTGCGTGAAATCTGGGCCCTACCTCCTGGAAACGCTAATTTCTCAATTTCCATCTTGGAAATGCAGCCCCCCATGAGCTCACCGGCCCCTGCTCTTAATCCGCATGGTGGATGTGCAATGCCTGCTGTGATTGATGGGCAGTATCGTTAAAGCATTAGCGGAGCCGCTGGGCCTTCTCCAGGCTTTCCCTGCCAAGGCCAGGCACTCCCAGACAGGACATCAGCAGTACAGGCTCCTTTGGGAAAGAAGACTGAAGCCACCAGCTGCACCCCACCCCAGAAGAGAGGAGGAACCCCATCCCAAGCCAAGTTGCCACTTCTTTGGGCAACCAGACCAGTCACCCATAGCTGCCCTGACCACTCCCAGACCTGGGAAGAGGGAGGATTGCACCTGTCAACAGGTTTCTATGAATGTACCTCCATTTGGGGCTGAACAGTCCAGAAAGAAGAACACTGTGCATAGGTAGCAGCAGAGAGCATGAGGGGGCTGGGTCCCAACAGGCTGAGCCTTCTGCCTCCCCCTGCTCCCTCCCATCTTCAGGGGGTCTCTCTGAGGTGCTTCCTTCTTACTCAGAAGAGCCCCAGGAGACCCTAGCAATGGGTCTCTCCTCACTGGACTGTGGACACTAGATTCCACTCCTGAAATGACTGATCTTTGCCACCTACTTGCTCAGAAACCAGGGATGGAGTGGAACAGAGAGGCCAGACTCAAGCTGTCAGGGCAGAAGGCCAGTGGAAATGTGGTCTGAGCTCTTGTGAGCACTTTGTAAACAGGGACATGCTTTGCAAACCTTGGAGAGTCCGGCCAACACCAGCCACTCTGTTAATGGAGCTGCCACATGTTGGCCTCACCCTGCCAGTATTGCTAGAGCTTAAGTTTGGGCTCTGGCCTTTCCCAAATACATAATCAGAACATGAGGCATGACCAGGGGCAGTTCCTACTCCCCCAGTTCAGTCCCTACAGGAGTCCTAGGCCAGGCTCTACCCTTCCTCTTGAACAAGTGAAGAGGGGGAAGGAGCCCACTTGATCAGTACAAGAATCAGAAAATTCAGGGACAGACTTTGAATCAGAACTGAATTGGAATCCCGTGAGAGATGGATTTCAGGTTAGGATGATGGGAAGCAACAGCGGGTAAAAAGAATCTGCTAGGTCTCCATTTCTGGTTTTCTCTTCTGGGACTGGTAGAAACTGAGGCACTTTGAGTAATCTTCTGTGCTAAACTTCCTAGGTCCCAGCCATATCCATAGAATGATTGTGGGCAGTGCACCAGAGAGAAGATGCAGGGCACTGCCATGTAGATGGGCTTCAATGTATTGTGATTTTCCCCCTTTTTTCTGATTAGTAAAAAGCCAGTGTATACAGTATAAACAATACCTGTGCTTGCCTGGCGATCTGTGTGTTGGAAAGCAATGACTCTGTTCATGAGTCTATTCATTAAGAGCTGTCAGATCCTATATTTAATTAAAAAGGTTTGCACTAATAAACCCAACACAGCCAAGATTAGAAGGAAAACAGAAAGCTGAGAAACAATTTCCATAGTGTGGAGTTCTGACAAAGGACTCTAAAATATATCGGGCACTGAATCAATTTTATAAGCTTATAAGTCATTCCCCAACTGATAAGAACAGCAATTTTCAGATGAAGCATTTTAAGTTATTTAGTCATATGGAAAAAATGCTCCAAATCATTATTAATTAGAGAAATGCAAATTAAAACAATCATCAGATTGATGAAGATGACAAAAAAGGAAAATGATTAATGTTGGAGAGGCTGTGGGAAAATTGGACATTAATTCACTGTTGGTGGATTTGTGAACTAATTCAACCATTCTACAGAGCAATCTGAAACTTTGCCCAAAGAGCAATAAAACTGTCCATACTCTTTGATCCAGCAATACTGATACTAATACTAATATTCCAAAGAAATCATAAAAAAGTCTCAGATGTTCAAAAATATTTCTAGCAGCTCTTTTTTTGTAGCAACAAAGAACTTAAAATTGAGGGGATACCTATCCATTGGGGGAATGGCTGAACAAGTTATATAATATGAATGTTATGGGGCACTAGTATTGTATAAGAAATTAGACAAAACTATCCATATTCAGAGATAAAAACCATGGAGTCTGAATGTATGGGATGTTCACTTTTTATTAAATTTCTTTTTTTTTAGGTTTTTGCAAGGCAAATGGGGTTAAGTGGCTTGTCCAAGGCCACACAACTAGGTAATTATTAAGTGCATGAAGCCAGATTTGAACTCAGGTACTCCTGACTCCAGGGCCAGTGCTCTATCCACTGCGCCACCTAGCTACCCCTTAAATTTCTGTTTTTTCTTTCTTTCCCATTTTTCCCCCTTTCCCCTCAGTTCTAATTCCTCTTTCACAACATGACCAATAGGTAAATATGTTAAACAACAATGTACAGGTACAACTTTGACCAGACTCTTCACTGCCATGGAGTATGGGGAGGGAAGAGAGGGTGGGAGAAAATGTGTAACTCAGAAATTTGCAAATGGATGGATGTTGAAAAATTGCCATTCCATATAATTGAAAAAATAAAATAAAATTTTTCCAAAAAAAGAGCTGTCAGACTAAGACTGAAGGCAGAAGTCCCAGCTCAGATGGGAGTCTGTGACAGTTACCATTGGACAATCCACACTAGCCATGTCCCTAAAACTGGACAGCAGAGTATGACCAGACAGAGATGAGCCTAGTTTAGGAGGGTGGGCTGCCCCATGACCAGGGCTTGGATAAAGAAGATCAGGCTAGTGACTAGCAGCTCCACCTGGTGGTTAAATCTATAATGATGAATTGGTATAAGTTCTTCTGAAGGGCTATCCTACCCTTGGGTTTTTGCAGTTCCCCAGCCCTTTCTGGACAGGTGACAATAACTACCCCAGCTAGGGCACTTTCTCAAAGGTATAGACTTGCTCCAGGGTTGCTCCTTGTCCTTGATCTATCCTTCATTGTCTATGGATTCAATTAATCAATAAACACTGATTCAGTGTTTAGGATGGGCTAAGCCTCCCAGAGGACTTCAAAACTTTCCTGAAGTGGAACTGGGATTGAGGCAAATACTGAGTTCTTTTCCCTAGACTGTCTCAGAATTCTTCAGTGTAGGGTAATATAGGGAACTTCTAGACCCAAAGAACAGTCCTGGGAGACTGGTGCCCTTCTCTTCCTTAGCCTCAAGAAATCCCTGGAGAATCCAGGATAAGTGGAGAAGGGACCCTGGGGGCTCACAACTTTCCTAGACCTTTCCCAGGTCTAGGCAATCACTCTTTGTCACTAGGACAGGAGGAATATTTTCTCAGCTCCAATCTTTACCTTGAACCCTGGTAGCTCCAAGTCCCCTCTCTTTGACCTCATGCAGAGTCCTGTCATCTCAACTCACTTGAGCACATGAACCTTTTAGTCCAACAGAACAGAAATTGGTTCAAGAAAAGAAAATCACATCTCTGGAAAAAAGTCAGAACCTTACAGGAAATTGTGTGAGGGCAATTTTGTTAAGCTGGAAGGAGGGATGTGTGGGGTGTGTATTATGTGTTATGTTTTATGTATTGTGTGTGTGCATGTGTGTGTGTGTGTGTGTGTGTGCGTGTGTGCGTGTGTGGACCAGGAGGAGGTGGTGCCAGCTCTGGGCTGCTGGTCCAGCTCTCCTTTGATGGCTTACATGGAGACCATTAAGGAATCTTGCCTTATGAAGCCTCCTCAGATCCTCAGCACCTCAAATGGAGAGTCCTGAGTTTTAGTCAGTAGGGGTAGAGATCCCCCCACAAGCTGCTTGGACCAGCAGAACTTGGACCAGTTCTCTCATCCTACATGGGCTCCATGTTCAGGTTCTCCTTATCAGGGGGAGGAAGCTGATCCATGTGGCAATAACAAAGGTTTCTCCTTAAAGTTCCTAGAGAATGGGGTGGATCAAGTGTTCCAAGGTAAAGTTGACCTCAGGGGTGCGTACAAGGAAGCTTATGACCAAGCAGGGCCATAGAAAGAACCCTGTTCGTTTTCTTATTGATTACTTTCCCTCCCCATCCCTGGACCTCAGAGACTAGGACTGGACAATCTCTATGTCCTTTAGCAACAACAAATCTGATTTTCCTCTGACTGCAAATGCACAGCAAAGAAAAAAAGGGGGAAAATATCTCAAATATCAAGTTGGAGAGAGATTGAATGATGTCCCTCAAAGGAACTGATGCAGATGGGAACATGATGGTCTCCCTTTCCTCTCTTTGAGAGAGAAGTTGACCCCAAAGTTTTCCTGGTCCTTAAATTTATGTTCATTTGGTCTTTAAATTTAAATTCATCTTCATGTTGGCTTGCTACAGATAAGGATTTGATCCCTCATCTTTGTTTTGCTTTGGGTGCTGCATTATGTGTAGAGAATTGAAAAAAGGGCCATGGGCAGAGGTTGTCTGAAAAGTGATGGAGAACACAATCTTGTCCTGAAGAGTTCCTCAGCCTCTGGCTGGAGTCTTGAAGCTACAGGCTAGAGAATCAGATTAGTATCGATTTTCTAGATAACCACCCCTGGAAAGGGACCAGCTGGTCACAAAACCCCTGAGACTTCAACTTGAGAAGACAGGAATATCAGACAAGACCACCCTTCTCTTGGGGAAGAGGAGGAGGGGGATGGGACTTGGAGGGCAAGTGATGGGAGACAGTTAAAAAGAACAAAAAAAAGAAGGGAAAGGTGGGGGTCATCCTATGAGAGTGGTGTGAGACCAGAGCAGCAAAGAGTGCTGATCACAAAGTCAGTTTCTATAATACCAGCTGAATGGAGGCATTGAGAGACAGCTGGGACACTAAAAAGTAAACCCCAGAAAGAGACAGGGACAATGGACAGATCCAAACCTGCTGTAGTCTTCCATTTATGCTTTTTTTTCTTTTTCTCTCTATTAAAGAATACATTTGCCAAATTTGATGTTATTTCTCATAAACCCTTGTGGCTGACCCACCCTTTACATTTGCAAGGTGTTCCTTTGTTTGGGGCATGAGGGCATGATGGGGATCACATAAGAGAGCGGGCTCTCTTCTGGGTCTGGGGATATAAACCCACATAGACTGGGGGCATGAGTGCAAACTATTTCCTCATTCTCCTTGTGAAGCAGAATCTCGTGAATTTGATTGGACCCTATGATGTTATAGACATGATTGTTTTATAAGTCTCACAAAGTGAGGCAAGCATAGATCTGGGTTTTCCCCTGCCTAATTAGGGATCCAACTCTGTTGTGACCTTGCTACCTTCAGCAGGGCTTCCTACACACACACACACACACACACACACACACACACACACACACACACAGAGAGAGAGAGAGAGAGAGAGAGAGAGAGAGAGAGAGAGAGAGAGAGAGAGAGAGAGAGAGAGAATCTCTTCCTAAGAGCAGAGCTGAGAAGATGACCTAAAATGATTTTGGTGGGGGAAGAAAGGGGGTGTCTGGTTAATGCAGAAGATGTCCACATTCTGTAGGTAAAAACCAGAGAATAGAGGTGATAATGTCCAGATGACAAAGATGGGGTCACACAATGATTGAGAGTCAGAAATGAAGCTCCAACCCATCCCTCCCTGACTTCCTGTCCATTCCTCTGTCCATCCCAAGACATTCCCATGTGCTTACCACTTGTCTCCCCTTTGACCCCATGGGCAGCACTTTCCACCAGGAAGGAAAAGGGGAGCCATTGAGGAGTCTCTTGGTCCTTAGGAGGCTCTGGTCTCCAAAGGCCCTCTCCCAATCCCACTTTTCACACCAACCTTAGACTCCACCCCCTCCTTCATCAAGCACAAGTCTTCACAGGAATGAAGACTCCCTCTTCCTCTTCCTCACAAAAAGGTCAGAGTCCAAACCTTTCATTTGTCTAACTTTGTGGTCATTCAGCTAACCATTCAAAGTGAATAGGTCAGAGGAAGGAGATGGAGGACAGCTCACAAGCAACCCTTGATTTGTAGTTGATGATGCTCTAAGATCATATGTGTAGACCATTTAGCCTATGTCTGGCACATAGTAGGACTTAATACATGTTTGTTCCCTTCCTTGATCAATTCCTCAGACTGCCATGTGAAACCAAGGGAGCACAATGAATGGGCAGCTGACCCAGGGGCCAGCAAGACCCAGGTTCAAGGCTTTACTCTGACCCATGATGGAGCTGGGTCCCTGAGCTCATCTCTGAGCAAATCCCAAAGAGTTTAAGTTTCAGAGAAGACGATGACCTGAATTAACTTTAAACATTTTTCCTTCTTCTAGACCAATAAATCTTGGGTCAAATACATATCCCTACCCCTATAAGCCCTGGATTATAGTCTTCAGTTTACATGAGAAAACCGTCTCATTGAAGGAAAGTCAAAGGTCATCTATCTGGCAAGGATGGTCTTCCTGTTGCCCTGCACTACCTGACACTTCCTGCTTGGTCCTTCTAGGGAAGACTGCATATGGAACATGACCCCACGTGCCTCCCTACTTGGTATGTTTTCTCAAACGATAGTGCAATGAAGGCTGTTGGCCATTGCTCATAGAGATCCAGGAGGAAAAGAAAGGAAAAAAGGCTTCCTCACATGAGGCTAGCAGGAATCCTGTTGGTTCTGGGGTTTTGTATATAATAATAAATATAATAATGGTGATGATGTCTAAAGAACAAAAATCCCTGTCTCTTAAAGATGTCAAAACAATGAGTATTGAAAGAGCTGCTAAGTATTGTTTTCCCTATCGTTGTTCATGGCATTTTCCATTTACTATTTATTTCTTTAGTCATATTATTTAAAACTAGTCTAGCTGTGGGTTCCAAGTTTTAAAATACAGTCCCTAGCATGTACATACTTCCATTAGACCTAAAGAGAGCATGTCTTTGCTGGCTGGGCATCCCAGTGGTAAATTGAACCTCCTACAATGAAGAGGAGAAACGACCTCCAAGTTTGGTTGCACGACCTCCCAACCATGCATTTCCTCATTCATTCATTCATTCATTCAGGTGTTTAAGCACTGAATGGGTATCAGCCAGGAGGAAAATGATTTTGAGGGATAAATTTCAAGATTCTGAAAGAGGGAAGGAAAAAAAAAACTCTGACTTTCTCTAACTTAAACAGCAAGTAAGAAAAATGGCCATCCTTACTAGCCACTGGCTGCAAATCCATTCTCTACTGCCCAAAGGCAGTTTGCATCCTCTTCTCTCCAGTCATATTGAGAAACAGCAGCCAGCACACAATGCAGCATCTCCTCCCTGAAGGTTTGAGAAGGGTTTGGCCAACAGGACTCTAGAGACCACATTGTTCCAATCCATTATTGACTGAAGAGGGCAGAGGAGGTATGCTCCCAGTGGATTCTGAATTATTGATGATGAGGATGCTACTAATTCAGGAGAGAGATTCTCTGTTTCATAGGCCACCCTCCCCAAAGAGGCCTCCAGACATTGGCCAAGATGATACAAGAGTCCTGAAAGCTAGAAGGACAGAGAAGCAGGGTGAGCTGCCCTTGGACCTTTGCTGTTTGGTGAGACATCAAGCAGAGGGATTCCTTCTGTGTTACCTCTATGACCTCCTTGTCATGGAAGATAGACAATCTGGAGGTCAAATGGAAGGGGGACTCCCTAGCTAAAAAAACACTGGGCTATTCTTCAAGGTCAGTAACTGAAGATGGAAAAGCCTGCAACTGCCCATTGAAGTTCCCCAGGTTAGCCATCAAAGTGATGCTATACCTTGGGGGAATCCAAGAACCCACTGGTCTGCCTGCCCTCACCCAGTAGCATCTGGGCCTGGTGTTGAGGGAGCACAGCCATCAATTGACCCAATATCGCACACAATTCATCCCATCAAGCAGATAACAAACTGTAAAAGAAGCAACGTCAGCTAAGCCACTCGGCCCCCAAGACTCCAAACCCTCAAAGAACCAGTCCATCTGAAGATCCCAGTGACTTGCCTCTCATCATGGCAAACATCATGAGAAGCCTCCCAAGAGACAGAAAGCATCATGACCCTCTAAATATGTACCTTAAGTTCATGCCCACTCTTTCCTCCCCTCCCCCCCAGATGTTGCAGGACAGTGTCCCCTGATGCTGAAAGAAATACCTTTTAACTATTGCTCTTGAGTAGATGATTTTGAATAGATGAGTTTGCTAAGAGCTGACTATCCTGGCTGATTAAACCCACACTGGTGGGGGCTCATGAGCTAATGGAGCTCCTAGAGCCTTAAAGTAGTAGCAAACTCCTCCTTGGATTCCCAAGCTATTCATACTGGAGGTGAGTGACTCCAAGGTTCATTTATTGATTTTTGCCTTGTCCCTATGAATTCAATAGTCAAACTGAGGAGACAGATTAGTTCACAGCAAAGTCAAGGTTACATAAAGTAATAGTAAGAAAGTGAGAAACTCTCTTATGGATCTGGAAATTTGTTCAAAAAGACACAGAGCATCAGAAACAGCCTCCCCTGGAGAGAGGTGCAGCCTAAACTCCCCACTTCCACAGAAATCATAGGTCCTGAAAAAAAAATCTTCCCCCCCCCAACCTTTGACCCTCTCCAATGACTCCATCTTTGGAGTAAAACTCAAAGTCACCCCCAGATAGACCATGAACAGAGTAGCATCTTCAGCAACCTCAACAGTATCCTAAGGACCATGGCACCTTTCCTCCGATTTGCAACAGAACCTCCCCACTGGGCTGAGCTTCTTGAGGACAGGGTCTGTTGGGCTCTTTGACTCAATTCCCAACCCTTAATGCTGGCCTGAATCAACATTTAGGCCTTTACCTTCCTGGAAGATGATAGACTTGGTTCAAAGCATCAGTGTCCGCAGTGTGGGGAAGGGTGAAGAGGGAAATGGTGTTTATTAAGTGCCCATTACTGCCAGCAACAACCACAACAACAATTACTTCCAGGCATTGGGCCATGTGCTTCAAAATATGATCTCATTCCCAGAACGAGATGAGGCAAGGAGAGATGTCAATTCATTTCAACACAACCCTGAGGTTTTTGTGGCCTGCAAGCTTGCTCCCAGTCTGCAGGAATGAATGAGAAAGGAAAGTATCAAGAAGGGAGGAAGCTTCCCCTGGCCTCTGCTCTGTGTTCTCAGATCTCACCTAGAGCATTGCATTCAGTTCTGGCAATTTGTGAAGGACCATCCAGTGGAGGGAGCCAGGATGGGGCAGCACCTTGAGTCTGTATTACCTGGACATCTTTAGTGTGAAGAAAAATGGGGGAATATGCCTTCTGTCCTGGGCAGAAGAGAGGGTGAAGGGAGGAATAAAAAATGAAAGTGGCAAACTGACCACTTTGAGTTCATGTCAGGAAAAAGCCTCCCAAGAATGGCAGGGATGGAGAGAGAGGTGGGTAAGTTTAACAGCTGGAGCAGGATGCTCCTCTCCCTCAGAAGGTAGCTTTCAGATGAGGCAAGAGAACCAAGTTTGGGGTTGTGGGCTAGGTAGTGGGCTAGGTGCTGCACCAGCAGATGGTTGAGATCTCCAATGTGGAGTGATCAACACCCAGTTCCTTGTCAGCTTAGAGGCAGGGGTTAGACCAGCTGTCAGAAACCATGTCGTGGATGCCCACCTAGAGCTGCCAAAGAGGATACACTTTGGGCCAGAGAGCCTTCTTTGGTTCACCTACTCTGAGACTAAGTGACCAACTGACTGTGCCAGAGCCCTACCTTGGCCATTTCAGAGAGTCAGTTTGCTGCTTATGCAGATATCCACCAAGTGATGATGGCTCTCATTGTCATGAGCCCAGCACGTGTGGGACAAAAAAGACCGTCAGGTCCACAGGAGAGATCGATTTCTGTCTGGGGAGGCCTAACCCCTGACCTAGTCATGAAAGCAGACTGGATGGCTAAACTGGTCTTGGAAATGGAACAAGGCTTGGCCTTGGCCTCCCAAAATCCAGATTTGCATCCAGTGGGAGCTCAGTTCTGGGTCTGTAAGTAGAGGCTGCTTAAGGGCATCTTGGGGTTCCACACCCATTCCTTCATGACAGCAACTTGCTCTCTTGATCCTGTTTCTGCTGAGGTTTTCTGAACCATGTCAAGACATATAGCCCACTTCCCTCTCTGGCTGACTGCCATCAGGGAGTGCTACCTGCAGCTTGGGAGAGGCTGATTAAGCATCCTATTCCAGAAAGTAGGATCCATCGCCCCTCCCTGATCTCAGCCAAAGGGAAATAGGAGCCCACAGTTGAGGACCCAGCACCAGAACCTTGGTGGGTGGCTCCCTGCCCCTCAAACACATTGTACCGGGACTCCCAACTTGGCAGAGATAGCAAAGGTTCTAGGCCCAGCCTCTTAGAAGGGTGATGTGCAATATAGTTAAATTCTGGTATTTCCCAAGTTAGAACAGAGTTTGGAGATCGAATGACTCAATGCTGTTATTGTGACCTTACTATTTAAGTTGAATTGGATTCATTCTCAAAGGTACCTTCCTCCTCCACCTCCAAGTTCTCTGGGGCTTCACTGCTCATTGATCTCTAAACTGACTGAACCATGGCATGAACATCACTCACATGTGCAGCCCAAGCTCAATTATTCCATGACAGATTATGGAGGCTTTCATTTCCCTTTCACATCACTTCCTGCAGATGACCACTTTTGCCTCTGGATGAAGAATGTTGATGTACACTTTGTAGACTCTGGGGCCTTTATCCCAGCTCCCTGTCCCTTTTCCTCTCTGGATCTCCTTCAATTTCTCTTCCCCCTCTTTGCTATTCCCCTCTCTATCTGTCCTTTCCCCCCTTCTCCAATCCCTTCTAATCCCTCTCTCCCACTTTCTGCCTCTTCCCTTTATTTCTCTTCCTCTCCCCCTTTTCCTATTTCTCTCTCTCTTTCTCCCTATTCTTTCCTCCTTCTTGCCTTTCTCTGCTTCCTCCTCTCCCTCTCCCTCTTGCCTCTGTCTTTTTCTGTCTCTGTCATACACATATGTGTGCACACATGAGTGGGGCTTCAATGAAGCCAAGGGATCAATACAGTGAAATCATCCATCCATTCATCCAGCCAGCCAGCCAGCCAGCCTTCCATTCATCTTTCCATCCATCCATCCATCCATCCATCCATCCATCCATCCATCCATCCATCCTTTCCATCCATCCATCCATCTATCCATCCATCCATCCATCCATCCATCCATCCATCCATCCATCCATCCATCCATCCATCTTTCCATCCATCCATCCATCCATCCATCCATCCATCCATCCATCCATCCATCCATCCATCCATTCTCTTGGGTAGAAGCTCAGCCTTCCCACTGCTCAGTGGGGTGAAAGTAGCTTGACACTGCCCTGGCCTGGGTGAGTGAGTGAGTGAGTGAGTGAGTGTGTGTGTATGTATGTGTGAGTGGAGCCAGAGTGTCTGGCTGCAGCCACCTCCTGCTTTCTTCTTGCCAAAGAAGCCCAGCAAAGACACCGCCCTGCTATTATTCTCCAGCCTGGATGGGCCTGCTGCCCATGGGGGGCGTGGATTTGCATTTATGTGAAACTGTGTCAGTGAGGTGTGGCTCTAGCCACCCACTCTGCCCTTGTAAGTTTGGGGGGAAAGGGGTTTTTCCCCTACAGGAATTTAAACACCATCTAGCAGACTTGCTAATAGCAAGGGATGTCCAGTGGTTGTAATGGTTCAGGGAGTTCAGAAGCAGAGACAGGGCCTGGTGGACAAGCTGCTTGTTTACCCTGGAAATCCCTCTCCCAGTCCACATCAGCCTGAGAAAAGGGGAGGTCACCTCACTGGAAGAAGACACTGAGGCCTGGAGCTGGGTCCTCAGCTGCTCGGTACCAGAGTATGACCAGGGTGCCAGTGTCCAGGGAGCCAATCCCAGGCTCCTTCTCTTCGATATCATCTTGTTTCTGAAACTTTTCTGGCAGATGAACCATGATGGTCTAGATGATATTGGGGGGGGGGGGTCTTTTGACCTTTGGCCAACCCTTCAGGAGAAGCTAGATCTATTTGTGTCCCAGCTTTCTCCAAGCCAGGTCTTAGCTCACATTGGCACCATTGCTAATTCCACCTCTTGCAAGCCGTGAGCAAACTCTTATTCAGGGTTCCCACAGTAGGCCAATGAGTCCAGAGGCCCCTTTGAAGTGTGCTGGGCATCTTTGCTCTGCCAGACCCACTTTCTCTCTCAGCACACACATAGGTACAGACAGGAAGACTCAAGAAGCCAGTTGGGCTCCCAGGGGATTTCCTTACTTAGGGGGTTTGACAGGTCTCCACCTTGTCTCCTCAGCCCCAGAATCTACCCCAGCTTTTGCTGCATCTCTAGAGGAGAGGGTCAGAAGATTGGACAACCATTACCACCAATGAAAACTCCCTAAGAAGAAAACAAGAAGCCAATACAAAATGTCTTCAAGGTGGCTCTCAAAGGTCTTTCCATGTTTTCAAAGCTCCTCCCTTTTATTTCATGGGGAGAGGAGGTTTGCTCTGAGGGGCTTTTTGGCAGTTGCCAATAAGGTGTGGTGAAGAGGGAGGGGCTTCTGGGCTCCTCTGTGCCCTGGCTTGTCCAAAGGAAGCAGTCTTTCTGAAGCTTAGAGAAGAATGATGGAACCCATGTTGGGTATTCCTCAATCCATTCCATTTTGGGGTTGAATAAAGAGAGATGGAGAGAGTCAACCTTTGGTGAAGCTGTGGGTGAAGCCTGTGAGTGGGAACCTGTGGGTGTTGGGAGGAGGGGAAGTCCTAGATCACCTTTGGTTTCATTCCTTCTGCCTTTGTCTACCTTGGAACACTAGTGATCCAGAAAAATATTGTTTCTAATTTAGGATCTTTACAGAGAAATGTCTACTACCAGCCATGTTCTGGTCAGCACCCTATGACCACACACACAGGACTTCCATATTTCAGTGGTCTGTGATCTTAGCAATACTTCCCTCCCTATAGGTCCCACTCCTCCCATAAACTAGCTTCCAAATATTTTATTGTCATGAATATTTCCAAACATAGGCAGATAACCCTGATCCTAATTAAGGAGAAGAACATGATTGACAGTGTCAGAGGATGCAGAGGGCTCAAGAAAAATGAAGACTGAGAAAAGATCACTAATGAGTTGGTAATTAAGAGACCACTGATTATTTTAGAGAGAGAAATTTGTCTTAAATCAGGCTGGAAGCCAAGATTAAGAAGAGAGGATGAGAAATGGAAGTGGAGGCACTGATGATAGGTCTTCTCAAGAAGAGCCACCAAAGGCAAAGGAGATATAAGAGGAGGGGATAGATGGATGGAGGAATGGATGGAGGGATGGTTGAATGGAAGGATGGCTCAATGAATGGATTAAAAAATCAATGGATGTATTGATGGATCAATGAATGAATTAATGTGGGAGTGTTCATAGGCAGCAGGAACCAGCAGACAGGGAAAGATTAAAAGGTTAGTGAGAAAGTGGAGGTGAAGGAGGAAGAATCTGCTGGACAAGATAAAAAGGAAGGGGATCAGTTGTTCTTATGGAGGGACAACTTTTGGCAAGAAGAAAGACCTCCTCATCATGAGAGACAGGTAATGACAGAGATAGTGGCAGAAGTCAGCTGAGTGATGGGAGATAAAGAAGATAAGAGAGGACTCGTGGCCTCCATTCTTCAGTAAAATATGAACTAAGGTTCTCAGTTTAGAGTCTCCATGATCAATGGAAAGGTAAAGAAAGAGGAGGACTGATCAAAGCCATCAGATTTCGTAATACAGAAATCATAGTTAACTTTGAGGAGAG
The DNA here is from genome assembly GCF_037893015.1 of Macrotis lagotis. Classification (NCBI taxonomy): domain Eukaryota; kingdom Metazoa; phylum Chordata; class Mammalia; order Peramelemorphia; family Peramelidae; genus Macrotis; species Macrotis lagotis. The sequence goes on from NC_133664.1 coordinate 1,177,103, forward strand.
AAAGCTGATGAAATCTGAAGTGAGGTTGCAGAGAGGAGGCAGCAGGGGTAGACAACTTTTTCAAAGAGAGAGAGGTGATGCTAACCTGATAGGAGTGTAGGATGGATGGATAGGGAAGCCTTGAACAGGTGGAAAGGCAGTAAGGAAAGGACTAACAGATAAGGAGAGTGTGCAGGATCCTGGCCAAGGCTGGGAAGTGAAAGAATTGGAATAACTCCCAAAGGATATCTTTGTCCTTGAAGTCACAATCAGAATTTCCGAGGGGCAAAGGGATGGATTTTCTTCCAGACCGACTTCTGGTAAGCTAGCAGACCAGCAGGAGGCATTCAATTAATCAACATTTAACAAGCACCTTCTATAGGTCCGCCAGTGAGCTGAGGGCTGAGGATACATAAAGAGCCAGAGACAGGCCCTGCTCTCCAAAAGCTTCAAGTCTAATTAGGAAGATGATGTGCAAACAAATGTATTTGAAGTAGCCAATGCCTAGGTTACTAGGAAGGTTCAGAGAGAAAAGCTGTTGGGGAGACTTCCTGTGGAGGGGAGAGTCTTGGTTGGCAACCATTAGAAGTCAGGAAGTTGTTGGAGTCGAGGAAAGAGCTTCCAGACATGGGGCATGGTCAGCTGGGTCACACTGGACACCCAGTGTCACTGGATAGAAGGGGATGTGTTGGCGATTAAGGAGTAAAATGACTAGAAAGGGCAAAGAAGCATCCAGAGAACTGAAGACTGTAGAGCCTGGAAGAGCCTCCCCAGGAGACTTGGGGGATGTGGGCTAGCCAGAGGTATTCCTGAGGGAGTCTGGTCCAGGAGCTGGCTTGCCGAACAGCTCAGGTCTTTTCTCCTATGACAGTCAGCTCCTTTATCTCTGCTGGGGTTACTTTCAGCTCCTTTATAATGGCCTCTTTTCTTCCCTGTTCTTGTCCTTCCTCCCCAGCCTTCCCATCTCATCTCTCTCACTTGGTCTTGGGGTGGCCTGGAGGAAAGGGAACAATCAGGACAAAGATGGATGTTATAGGAGAGTCTCCCCTTTCAAGAAGCTGCCCTCCCTGAGACAACTCCTGCTTGTCCAGGGAGAGGCCTCCTGGCTCCCAGGAACCCAAGCAAGGTGGGGGGAGGTCCTTTCCTCCTCTGAGAAGCCCTTGAAAAAAGTGATTTAGCCTTGAGGAAGCAAAGTTTCTGCTCAGACTGGTTAAGAGCTGAGAAGCTGGAATGGTTTTAAAGCCCAAATTGGTTCTGGTGGCAGCTGATCTGCTGACCCCCTTCTCTTATCCCTCCTAATCCTCTAATCTCTCGGGGCTGAAAGCATCAGGGATGTGCTGAGCCACATAATGGCCACACTTAGACCGGGCGGCCTCCAAGGACAGAGAAGCAGCAGTTCCATAATTGTCACTGCTGATGGGAGCCAGGCACCAGCACCAGGCCCTCGGGTCACCTCGCATTCCTCCTCTTGGTAAGGGTAGAGTTGGGAGAAAGCTAGTCCTATAATGCTCCATCTTTATTAAATGGGTGGTGGAACAGGCTCAGCTGCCTGGCTGGAGTGCATCTTGTGGGCCTGAACTCTCTGGAGCCTAGGGATGCATGTCTCCTTAGAGAATATGGACATTCATCAAAAGATTCAGGCCCCAGTTTGAGGCTCCTGGAAGGAAAGAATGGGGAAAGAAGGAAGGAAGAAAGGAGAGAGGAAGAAAGTGAGGGAAGCAGGGAGGAAGGGAGGAAGTGAGGAAGGAAGGGAGGAAGGGAGGGAGGAGGAAAGTGAGGGAGGAAAGAAGGAAGGATGGAAGGAAGGGAAGGAGGGAAGGAGGGAAGGGGAATGCAGGAGAAAGGGAAGGAAGGGAGGTAGAGAGGAAGGAAGGCAGGAAGGAAGGAGGGAGGGAAAGAAGAAAGGAAGGAAGGTCCCAATTGGAGCTGGGGAAGCACAGAAGGCCTGCCACAGTCAGCAGGAGGTTCCCCCCTTACCAGAGGACCACAGTAGAGGCTGGAGGACCATGGTCTGAGACAATGGCAGAGGAGTCTCTTTCGGGAGTGGATTGAGCTAGGGTCACTGAGATGGCTTCAGCCCCCTGATATGGGGGCTCTGTGGAGATGTGTGCTGCCTGAGTCCCTGGGGGCTTTCCCAAACTCCAGGCAGATCCCAATGGACCCAAGACCCTTTGCAGGGAGAATGCTGGCTTAGCCATGCTTCCTCCTTAGCACAGACAGACTGACAACTCATTCCCCCACAACTTGCCAGGAAGGAGAAAAGTCTGTGAAGGGGAGAGAGCTCCCTGGCTGATGGGGCTCAGACTCAGGGGCGCTTCCCTGACACTCCCCCAGGGGATCATGCTCAGTAGGCTCTCCAGGGGGACAGAGCTCACAGGCGATCTTGCTCCCAGTCCAAGGATCTCTTAGGAGGAAGGACTATGCTTTCCTTGCCAAGGACACCCTTTTCTGGAGCTCTGTCTTGCTCCCAGCCCTTCGTCTGCCAGGCTTGCCCAGGACTTGCTCCAAATGTAGTTAGCCATTTCTGTGGAAAGTGGGCAACTCAGCAGCCCGGCAGGCACAAACAGACAGCAACCCCAGCGGCCTCCAGTACCCACCACCTTCTCTTGGTTTATTATCCCCAGAGCACAGCAACTAGAGGCCTGAATACCCTCAGACTTTCCTTGTCAGGCAGCCTCCAAGATCACCCCAACTTGGGGGGAAAGAGTGGATGGCAGAGACCCTTCCTACCAAGCTCAGGCTGGAGATTCCTGCAGTGTGGCTGGGCATCTCTAGGTGGCACCTGAGCCTGGGGGAATTGGCATAGTATTAGGAGCAGATAAATGTCACTCCTCCATATGGGGCTAATAGCAGGCAGGAGAGGGATCCGGCAATCTGTGGCTTCGAAGGGCAGGATTCCAGCCCTGAGAGAGAGAGCCTGTTGTCTGCCCCAGGATAATGGGGTGATGCCAGCCCTGACTCCTGCTAAGTGATAAATCAGCCTCCCATCAGCATGAGCCCCAGAGCTCCGGCATCCTGAGGACCCAAAGCAAGCTGCCCCTTCTCTGTTGCACTTCCTTCCCAGGCTCCCCCATGGGAATGGGAGCTCATTCAAGGCAGGGAAGACCTGTCTTTTTATGAATTGTCCCCCCAGCCCTGAAGAGTTGCCTTGCTCCTGAGGCTTAGCAGTGACAACTTTGTCCTTCATTCATTTAGTGATTTGTTCAGATCTCAGAACCCTGGACTTCCCTCAGGGTCCCTGGAGCAGGCCTGGGGACGACCTTCTAGAAGAGGGGTGTCATCTGAGGGATGGAGACCTATCTGGAAGCCCTCAATTAACAGAGAAGGAGACAGAGGCAGCTGAGGGAGTTAGGCCAGGGCCTATGGCAAGCCACCCAGATGGGATCCCATAGCCCAGGCCAGGATCAAACCTCCAGGCTCTTTCAGCCACATCTGACCTTTGCTAAGGTCTCCTCTTTGTAAGGGAATCTGTCATAAGTTCATAATGGAAACGTCGGCCACAAGGGACACAACCACCATCCAGCCCAACTGGCCCTCAGGACCCTCCATATCCTGCCTCTGCCCTGACCACCCCTCCTCTCTCCAGGCTTTTTCTCTCCTTCTCTCCCCATTTCAGAAGTTGGGGTTTGCTTCAAGGCCTAGCTCCTGGATCATCCAAACCCTCTGGGACTCTCTGGGCCTCCCAGGGGGTCACCTCTCTCCAATCATGGCTTGGGGTGACTCAGGAGAGGTCTAAGATGCATGGATATTGTCTTCTTCTAAAGGAGGCATTCCCTGAGGGCAGGACTGCTGTCTTGGACCTCCCAGAGCTGGCCACTAACCAAGGCAGATGGAGCGCCCACAGGCGTGAGGTCTCTGGTCCCTCTCTTTGGGGCAAACTCCACCCCTGGCTGCTTCTCCTGCCCCCTTCCTAGCCACTAGGAGGTGGGATCACCTGCCGCCTCCCCTCCAGAGCAGAGAGCTGAAGCCCCCTCCACTTCAGTGAAGGCTGCACACTAAGGAGAGAGGAAGCCATAGGGAATGACCGGCTCTCAAGCCCCAAGTTTGGGGGAGCTATCAGAAGAAGCTGGTGTCCTCTGGGAGCTACCAGAGTCATTGAGTCCAGGATAGGGGGTCTCTTGCTGGGGTAGCAGTGTGGCAGCATTTGCCCCAAGCCATCTGCAATACCCTGGTACCTCCCCCCCAATAAACAGGTGGACAAAATGAGACCAGAACTAGGCCAAGGAGAGGAAGGCATCTAGCCCCACTTCAACAAGAGACATACACTGAGAGCTGAGAGGTCAGTCAGAGTGGGGACCCGAGAGGGAGCCTCTACTCCGTGTGGGGCTTACCCACCTTGACTCACCCCTCCAGACAGGGGCACCCACAGACAGACTCTCCAGGCTGGACCTCGGTTCTTGTCATCAGGGGAGCCAGCCCTGAAGAACCGGTGTTTCCAGGTCCAAGTGACCTCCCCCGCCCCAGACCAATATTGACCAATTGGGAATAATCCTAGTAGCTCCCATTTCTAGAGTCTGTTGAGGCTCCAGGGTGCTGTATAAATATGATCTGATTTGATCCCTGGAAGGGAAGGGCGGTTATTGTTTCCACTTCATAAAGGTTACAGACAAAGGTTCAGTGACTGGCCCAGGGTCATGCAGCTAGTGAGCCTGGGTTCAGATTTGAACTCAAGTCTCCTGAAGGTTCAACATTCTGTCCCCCTCACTCATAGCTATTCTTTCAGACCCTTGCCCAGGAGAATTATCTGCCCCATCTGGACCCCTTGGCTAAGGCCAATAGAGCTTTTTTGTGGGTGACTTTGATACTCCCCCAAATTGTTATTGTGGCCCCAGCAGAGGGGTGATCTTTCTGGACTAAGGGAGAGAATTTGGATCAAGCCCAAGTGTGTGTGTCCCTTCCAAGGGGCCCACCCTGGTGGGTGAAGGACAGGAGGAAGGTGATTCTGGGGGTGCTGGGCTCGCATGAATTGGACCAGGACAAGCTGTGAAAGCTGCTGCCCAGAGCAGACTCTTCTGTCTCCTGAGGGGGGATTCTTGACCCCTTAGGACTGAGGACCATTGGCAGCCAGCCACCCAGGATGGATGAGGACCACTTAGTGGGCACTGTGATGCCAGCCTGCCCTCAGGCATCACCATGAGGAAGCTCCCCCGTCCCTGCATATTTTTTTCACTCGCTTAAAGGGAGGCCTCCCAGCCACATCCTTAGTCTTTGGGGGAGGCTTACCAAGGGCCCAGTTCTTCGCCCTCCCAGTGAGGGCAGGCTCATGTCCTCATTTTGGACTGATTCAGCCCCAGAAATGGCTACCCCTTCTTTCCTGTGGGATTAAGAAGGTTCAGGGGGCTTGCCCTTCCATGGCCCAGCCTAAGAGAACTATTCCCTCCCTCCTACCACCACCCCCAGCACCTGAGGGTCCAATGCTTTTTCCTGTTGTGAATGTAGGAAAAATCCTCCCAGCAGCTCCTCTGCTGGACTTGTGGTCTCTGCCTTGGACCAGGCTCAGGAGGTTTGGGAAGGTGTCCTGAAGGGAGGGAAGGAGGGAGGGGGCTGGCCCTGAATGGCTGGGCCTGGAGGAGGGGAAGGAGGTCAGTCCCAGACCCAGAAGCTGGGCTAGGCCTGGGCCAGCAGACATTGGCCTGGCAGCCTGCTCACCGGAGGCGGCAAAGGAAATGGGAGGCAGGCCCTCCCTCCCCGGTGGAAGGGAGGAGGTGGCCTGTCTGGGGATGTTGGCCTCACATGCCATTCGAGGGCCACTACTGCCTTTTGCCTCTTTTTGTACCCCCAGACCTTAACACAGGGACTGCAGGCGTGTTACTGAAAGGTATGAGTGAATGGGCTACAAAGTCCCAAATTACCAGCCCCTGTCCTCAGAGAGCCTCCTTTCCATTCCCACCACAGACAGACCAGACTCAAAGGAATTAGAGGGGGGCCATCAGGAAAGGACTCCAGTCTGGAGCCCAACCCCAAAGGATGCTGCCGATTCTCAGCCAGGTCCTCCCAGGCCCAGAATCTGCCCCCTGCCCCGCTTTGTGGTGGACAGTCATTGGGGCCCTCGGCCAGCTCGGCTAGGCCTGCGCAGTAGAGGCTGCCAGTGGAGGGGAGCCCAGCCCTCCCAGAACCACTCCTTCCAGAGGACAGTCCACAACTTCCCTTCACTCAGGATTTCTGAGAAATGGGCAGTGCTGAGGAGGTTTTGAGGTCAGGGAGCTTTGTGACCTTGAATGAAGCTCTTGGGGCTCCCTCTCATCCTTGTGGTGGCTCTGAGAGAAGTCTCCTTCCCCATGGTGTGTAGAGATCCATGTCCCCAGCACTGTCCCTAGCAGGGTCCTTGGCACTGACCCCAGTGCTATCCCTGGCACTATCCCTGGTGCAGTCCCTAGAGCTGCCCCTAGCATTGTCCCTGACGCTATCCCTGGCACTGACCCTGGCCTTGTCCCTGGCACTGTCCCTGCTAGTAGTGGAGTTTGTGCCTGGGCAAGCAGGGGGGCTCTGGGCCACAGGCTGTGGCAGGCCCGGCCTGGGCCTCTCTCCCTCTCCTGGCTGGGCCGCCCCTGGCTTTCTGTTACTTCTTGTTGAAACTTGGCCAATCTTGTCAACTCGGGGACAATGAAAAAATGAGAGTCTGTTAATAGGATTATATGATTTGGGGAGTAGAATGTTGTTGCCGATGATTTATTTTGAAAGTTGATTTCATTTTAGTGCAAACAAGCTCCCCGGGTCCAGCCGGCTGCCAAAGCCAATCAGCCGCCTTTGAAAGACACAATGCCGAGGTGGAAAGCCCCCAGGGTCAACCAGAGGAACCAATTAGGCCAGCTCCCCTGACAGTGTCCAGATCCACCGTCCAGGCTGGCCGGCCACAGGGGACTCCCCTGGTTTGATTTACACCACTGCTGGGGAACTTTGGAATCACCTTCGAACCAAAATAAACATTGAAGAAGGTGCTCAGCTCCCGGGTCAGGTCAGGACAGCCAGGCAGCCAGGGACAGGAAGACAGGAAAGATTCCTTGCCTTGTCTGGGGTGGGGGGTGTCAAAGAATCCCCGCACCCTCCTCGGCCTCCACGGTCACCTCCTCTGGCTTCACAGATAGAGATTTGGCCTCCTCCATACTCCAGACTCTAGCCCTTCTTGGGGGCCCCCTCTCTATGAGTTGGGATGGCGGGTCTGAGGGACAATGGGATGTGCTCTAGAAGGGCTCTTATACCCCCCCCACGATGAAATAGGGCCCAGCAGGGGGATCCTAGTCAAGAGTGTGAAAGAGGGGAGAGGGGACTTCTACTTGGAAAGATCCAAAGGTGTAAGTATGGGGAGATCTGGGGGAGGCAGGGGATGAGGAGCACTCTTCCTAGGGTCCTTCTTCTCCTCTGCCTATGGTTTCACTAATGCTGCTCCCAGAGCCTGCAGAGGCTTGGGGACCTGTGGACATGATTCTTCAGACTTGCCTTGCCTTGAGTGGACCTCTGCCTTCCCCACCAGGACCAAGTCATCTCCAACAGGAAGGTCAGTAGCCTCTTCCCATAAGATTTGCATGATAGCTCTCTCCCAGAGCTCAGGACCCCAAAGCAGGCAGGGCAGACCTCCAGACTGGCTCCCACTTAGGGAATCAGGGGATGGGGGTAAGGGGCAGAGTTCTAGGTCTTCAGCTCCCCTGAGACATTCATTCTTCCAGGGTGGGTCAAGGAGCCTCCAGCCCTAGTCAAAGCCAGAACCTGGAGTACTCCCCTGTCCAAGGTCTGCCCAGGGTGACCATTCATGAGCCCCCCCCCTTTCAGTTTCCATTTCTGAATAAGGAGAAGGAGGCTGGCAGCCATCCCAGGGGCTCCAGCATAACCTCCCAGAAACATCCGTGAGCTTCTCCAGCTCCTGCCCAAGGGATGTTAGAAGGCAGCATCTGGATCTGGGGGGACCTGGCTCTGTCCTGTTCCAGAGGAGGCCAAGCAAGTTCAGAGATGGCAAGAGATTTCCCCAACCCCCCCCCCCACAAGTTAGGGGAAAAGGCAGAATTCACCCCTTGGATCAGCTAAGGGTTGCTAACCCAGCCTCTGTGGGTCTGCCTATATAATGGGAATGTGACAAATTACTTTGGGAAAAGGAAAATGAGTCCAGAATTTCTTCCAGGAGTCCTGGGGCCATTTTGGAAGCCTGGGTTCAAGCCAAGAAGACTTGTGAGCAATCATAAATAACCTTGTGCACTTTAATCCCCTGCATCGGCATTGCCATGCTCCTGTGGCCAGTCACTTGCCAAAGCTGAGCTGAGGGGCTGATTGTCTCCTTGACATTGCATTACACCCCAAACTCACCAGGCCTCCAGGAAGCTGGGTCATTGTTCCTGAAGGTTGGGATGAAGGCAGACAATCCAGGGAGCCACCAGCTTTGGAGAGTCCCGCCCTGATGCTGTTGACCTACCTGAGGCTGCTTGGAATTCTCCTCATTCTGAGCAGGGTGATGGGCAGCGGCGGCAGCCCTAGGATGAGGTGAGTGTGCAGCACAGACCCCTCCCCCAGGAGGCAGGCCCTCAGCCTGCATTAACATGCCTAGTGTGGGGGTCTCAGAGGGGCAGGTGAGGGCTGCTTCTCTGAGGATCCCAGGAGTTAGGTTGAGGGATCGGGCATCTGCTCCTGAGTCCCCACCAGCGTGTTCTCCTCATTCATTCAACCACCAAAATACCATGAGAACAGAACTGCCACAGGGGGTACACCCCCCTTTTCACCCACAGGGTCCCTGGGCTTTTATTTAAATAATGAAGATGTTGAGACATGAATAGAGGGAACATATGGGGCAAGATTGTTCCTCTCAAGTCCTGGCTTGGGGAGTCCCTTCTGTCTTTGGTGGAGTTCCCTTCAGGGCATCAATCCTCCCAGATTCTGGAGCTGGTCCTTTCTTCCATCATGAGGAGGGTGGGAAGCCATCCCCAGGGGACCATCTGGCCAGCTCCACCTGCAAGCACTCCCTCACTCTAGGGGGCTAGGCAAGGGAAAGGTGCCCAAAGTCCCCAGGATTAGCTGCACTGTTCCCAGAGCCTCTTCAGGGCTTGTGAGGAGCATGTAGTCACTGCCAGGCAGATGCATCAGTACACACACACACACACACACACTCACACTCACACTCACACGTGGCCAAGGGTTCATGAACACAGGAGGCTGGACAAGGGCTCAGCAGCTCACTGTACCCCTTGATTCCCTCCCTGTTCAAAAGGAAAAAGGGCACCTTCTGCAGGTCTGGGCATCTTGGGGGGACATTTCCCTTCCTCCCGTGGTACCAGTCAACCACCATGGCCAAAAGTTGGTTCTGCCACATTTCCAGGAGGCCTGGATGCATCTCTGAACCTGACTGGAGCATGGTCCCTTCAGGCTCCCCAAGCATGTTCCTCCCCATAGTCCTGACTGTGAGGCAGAGGCCAAAGCCTGGTTTCCCCATTTTGCTGACAAGGAAGTGGGGTTCAGGGCCTGCTTGGGGGCACATGAGGGCAAGGGCACTGGCTGCCCTGGGGGATCCCCAGGATCTCCAGGGGTGCCCATCTTCATCCAGTCAGGCTTTTCTGGCTGACCTCTGGAGGCCTCCAACCCTGGGCAGTATATGGCCGCTCCAGGCTGAGGCTGGGTGCCTTCTTGGTTTTCTGCAGTTGCTAAGATGGTCCATTCTACGCCAGAGCCAAGATGGCCCCAGAGCAGCCACCAGAGCTCAGAGGGTGCCCATGGGAGCAGAAGGGAGCACCCATAGGCATGTCCCCCTATTAGAAATGGGGACCTCCCCCACAAAGGAGCACAGACCCTCACTGGGGTGGTGACCTGGCCTTACTGGGATGGGAGAGTCCCTTGGGTCGGCATCTCCTCCAGGCCAGGGCAGATAGGGGGCACTGAGGGAGGGGGCAAGGGCCTTCTCTTCCTCTCCAGGGGTCTACCAGGGTACTGTACTGGGGTTTGGACAGAAGAAAACTGAGCTGCCTGTGGTTTGTTGAGAGATCCTGGGAATGGCAGGCCTTCTCCCCCACCCCAGCCCCGTCCCCAGGCAACTTGGAAGTCTGCTGCAGATCCCGGAGCCTGGACCCTGACTGGTGCTGCCTCCATCCTGAGATGCAAGAGCCCGGTGCCCACCCTGAGGTGGGAGGGGGAGGAGGGGACACACAGGCACACCCTGGCAGTCTCAGACACCCACACATTCACACAATGCACACTCTTCCACTTCCACACACATGTGCACACACACATCTGTATTACATCAACACAAGCTCCCACACTTGCACATTCAAGTGGTAAACACTCTCGTTCATACACGCCCTCTCATCTGCACACACTCCACACACATGCAACATACACATGCATGCCCATGAGCACACACTTACACACTCACACACTCGTGTATACACACTCACACTTCTCACACTCATACAACCCCTGTTTTCCATGGCTCAGGGCCACTGTTCATCCCAGGCTCTCTGTCTCTGGTCAGCGGGCTCCCAGTGGGAGAAGAACCACCACCAACAGTTTCCAGGCCCATTTGCTGGGCTCAGCAGAACAGGCCAGCCTCGGGCTGGAGCCGCAGCAAAGGATGCTGGGCAGCCCCTCTGTCTGGCCCAGACCCACAGGATGCTCTGCTCCCAGCCCCCTTCTTCCCTGGGCTCTGGCTATGTCACAAGCTCCCCATTCTTGCCCCTGACCCCTGCAGAGCCCAGAGTCACCTTTGGGGACCCCTGGAATCTGAGTCTGCCTTCCTTGAAACCAAAGCTAAACTAGGTAACAGTTGGACTTTTGGAGTCCAGAGCAGCCTAGGACACCGAGAAACCTGGCTCTCTTCCTCCCTGAATCTGCGTGGAGTCTCTCTCACACCTCAGTGTTTCTGTCCTTCATTCTGATGGGTGACCTGGGTGCCAGACAGGTCATCTAAGGGCAAGCAGCCGCCTTAGCCAGTTTGGCCTCTGCTAGCATTGGGTTTTGGGGACATTTCACGGAGGGAGAAATGAGCTTTCCTGGGGACCCAGATCCCTGGAATGTGGGTCCTTCCACAAAGGGGGACAAGGACAAGAACTGCCCTGTCTTTCTTGAGTCTCCTTTCCATAGGGTCTAACCAAATGAAATGGAAATGCCCCCCAAGGGTCCTCAGCATAGCAGGGAGACCCACTGGGGCAGGGCCAGGTGGCCACTCACAGAAGTGGCAGGTCCCACTAGACTGGCACACTTGACAATCCCTGATGCCCAAGCCCCATATCTGCTTTTCATTTGAGTAAATCAGTCCCTTCTGGAGATCATGTATTTTGAGTTGCCTCTCCCAGTCAGTCGAAGCTGGAAGCAGCAGCAGGGCCTTTAATGCTAATGACTATGGGAAAGAGCCCCCTTGGTGGCTCAGACCCTGCCCATGAGGGGCAGCAGCTCAGGACAGTAGCCTGTACTCTTTGGGGCCTGGAGAAGGGTGCCAAGATGGGGACCTGCTGGGTCTTGGCCTCCAATCACTAGGGAGGGGAGGAGATGCCAGTTTTCTTCTTCTGTTTTCGCTTCCATGACCTAGACGTATTTTCTGGAGTCAACTGGTCTTTCCTGATGTTGCCCTGAGAAGTAGGTTTCATAGTCAGTAACCTCCCAGGGGATGAGGGCTGGAAAGGACCAGACTTTTGGATTTGAATCCCAGTTGATTTGGAAAACAACTCACAATAGAAAGGAGATGGTGTGTGTGTGTGTGTGTGTGTGTGTGATTGTGTGATGACAGAGTGACAGAGAGAGAGAGAGAGAGGGAGAGAGAGCAGAAAGGAAGGACAATGAGAAATAAAGACAGAAGGAGCAGGAGGAGTGAAAAAGAGGAGGAAGAAACATAGAGAAAGGAGGGACAGAGACAGATAGAGATAGAGAGGAAAGAGACAGACAGAGAGAGAGAGAGAGAGAGAGAGAGAGAGAGAGAGAGAGAGAGAAAGACAGAAAGAAAAGACAGAGACAGACAGAGACACAGAGCTTGCTGGTAGCAGGCCAAAGGGAAACTTCTAGCCAGTGACCTTCCTCCAATCCTTGGCAACCCCCAGGAAGAGGCACCTCAGATGCTGCTGTGATGTCTAGGAAGAGGAAACTGATGGCAAAGATGGCCCATCTTTGTACCCCCCATATTTGGGGGTAAAAGTTGCCCAGAACAATTGGGGAGAATGTCCCCAAAGGGATATATGGTCTGGGATCAGGCTTGGGCCAGGGTGAGTCTGACTGGCCAGCTATTTGGAGGCAAGAAGAGAGGCCAAAGGAAGAGTGAATGACTCTGGGAGCCATCCTAGCCGGAGGCCCCCAGGGATCCCCTGAAGATTGTCCTGCCAGGAGTCCAACACAGGCTTTCACAGTCTGGACTCCTGGGAGGTGACCGACATCCTTCTTGTTCCTGGGGAGAAGGTGGCCCAGAACTCACGGGGCTTCCTGGTCCTTAGAATGGAGCAAAAAGTTGGGGTATTTTATTGGACAATCAATCAAGAAAACTTTCTTAAGCACTTCTTAGGTACCAGGCCCCCTGCTAAGCCCTGGAGATAGAAAGAGGTAAAAGACAGTCCCCGCCTTCAAGGAGCTTACAGTCTAAGCAACATGCAAACAAATACATGTCAGCAAGCTCTAGGCAGGAGAGTTCACCATTGGCTCTGAGAAGCTGGAACAGGCACTGTGGCCACAGGTCAGTAAAGCATAGGGGAAGATGGACTAAGCCAGGGGAGGGGAGCTGAGTCTCAAACTCATCGAGGAGTTAGGAGCTGCTGACCTCATGCCTGTGAGACTTCCCCCTCTCCCTCTTTTGGAGACTAGGTGGATGAAAACTGTTGGTTCCAAGTACCATGATGGTGGCTAGAGCCAGTCCTGTGGAGCACTGAGCCATCCACAGCATCCTGGGTCATCTTCAGTCATCCTGACTTTTGTTCAATCACTGGATTTGTTGACTGTGAAAGAGAGAGTGAGACTAATGCCTTTGTGCATCTCAGCTTCACTTAAATTCAATTCACAATGGAGTCAAAACATCACTCATGAGGTCATTGATCCTCTCTGAAAATAACAGGTGAGATAAATAGGAGCTAATGAACCAAGGGAAGGGTCTGGAATGAAGAAGGGCTAGGAAGTCTTCCTAGAGGGGGTGGGATTTAAATGACAGTAGGTTTCCTCAGTCAATGATGTACAAAGAGAGGGGTTCAAACCGAGATAAATCTATAAGGGCTTAGTAGTTTGTGTTCTTGGGCTTCTCAAACACTGGACTTCAACATCCATTGGTTTGTCTTGTGTGTGCCACTATCCTAATTTTATCTTTTTAATCAGTAGTAAATATTTGATGATGACAGCTCCATTGCATAGTTTTAAATCTTTTTTCCTTTTTTTCATTATTTTTCCTTCCTGTCCCTTTCATTCTCCTAAATGGATTTTGGTTTTATTTTAATTTAGTAATGTTGTGACCAGCCTCCTATAGTTGATAGATAAGGAAACTGGAATGATTGAGTGATCTACTCAATGTCATATTCAGGTAGCAGCAGAGCCAAGACTGGAATGCACTTGGCATACTTTCTGCTTCCCATGCCTAAAACAGATATGGCTGCTGACAAAACACAACTCTCAGAAAAGATGGGAGCTTTAGCACCAGACTAATGAAGATTGGGTGTGCTGTACCTGAAAGAATGCTGGCCTTATCCATGCAGGCCAGGACCTACAGAAGAGCTAGGCCTACATGTAAGTGGCCAAGATTCAAATAGCATTTCACTCACCCTCGGCCTCCTTAATTACTGACTCCACTTCTTTGTAAGTGGGTGACTGAGAGCTCGTCATAGAAGCTCGCCCTTCCCAGTTCTAGTCATCTGAAAACTACACCAGAAACCAATCCTACTCTGTTCTGGAGAAGAAGGGGGGGAGGAAGAAGAGAAGGAAGGAGGACAAGGAAGACAACAAAAGAGGAAAAGATGAAAAGGCAGTGGAGACGGAAAAGGAGAAAAAAGAAGAATGAAGAAAATGGAAGGAAAGAAAGGGGAGAAAAAGAGATGGGGAGAGTCATTCCCCAATAGAAAAAATAGTCAAAGGATATGAGCAGGCAGTTTTCAAAAGACAAACTGTAATCTATCAATAGCCATTTGAAAGAATGCTCCAAATCATCAATGATAAGAGCATAATGAAGATTGAAACAAGAGACTGTGTCTTGGTTTTCTAAATGAAGCTCACAAAAGGTGTTGAGAGACTTCTCTAGAATCTTGCCTTTGCCTCTCCAAGGAAGACTTACCCCCAAATGTTAGTTACACAAAAGACAATCACAAATAATAGCATATAAACCATTTATTCAAACAAAACAGCAAAGATACATTGGGGACATCATGCAGAATAGAATATACCAGAAAAACAGAGGAAAATGAATGAATTTTTCTAATGGGAAACAGATTAGGTCTCAGCACAGAACAAGGAAAATGAACCTTGATCTCACTTGGGAAGAAATTTTCTTTCCAAAGTCCCTAGGGTGGAAAGATGGAAAATCAGGACACATTTTGTAGAAGATTTCCCCAATATGTCAGCAGCTTCCAAGGTATTTTCCTTTCCTCCCTCTGAAATTGGTCCCAAATAAAAATTCTCTTCAAAGTTCTCTGCATTCTCTCCACCAATCTAGAGTCACGCCTAAGCAGCAGCACTAACACACCCCAGGCTTAAATAAAAGCCAGATTATTTAAAATCATACACTGGGTTAAAAAAATCAGTTTTGGAAGGATGAGGTAATGGAGGCATGGAGAGGCAGCAACTACTCTGAAAAAGATCTGAGATCTGAGATCAAGTATATCATGGGAAAGTCAAGAACACTTCTGTGACCTTGAACTGGAGGAAGGGGCATAACTATCAGAAAGAAGGGGGTGTTCCAAATATCAAGAGCAGCATGTTTTTGTGAGAACTAAGAACTGGAAACAAAGTAGGTTCTCATCTAAACAAGCTATGGTACGTGAATACTATGGAATATTATTGTTCTGTAAGAAAACATAAAGGGTCGGACTCTACAGAAGCATGGAATGACTTATGGGATCTGATGCTGAGGGAGGGGAGCAGAACCAAGAGAACAATGTCCACATCAAGAACAACATTGTAGGGGTGGCTAGGTGGCACAGTGGATAGAGCACCAGCCCTGGAATCAGGAGTACCTGAGTTCAAATCCAGTCTCAGACACTTAATAATGACCTAGCTGTGTGGCCTTGGGCAAGCCACTTAACCCCATCGCCTAGCAAAAAAAAAAAAAAAAAAAAAAAAAAAGAACAACATTGTGAGATGAAGAACCTTGATGGAAGCAGCTCTCCTCAGCAGCTCGGAGAGCTAGAACAGCTGTAGTAGACTGGGTATGGACAATGTTATCCACATCCAGAGGAAGAAAAACAAAACAAACAAAATGCTTCAGAATCTGATGAACACTGTATAAAAATGACCTCTTATGTATTTCTTGACCTTAATCCTAATTCCTCATAATGAAAATGACTAATCTGTAACCATGTTTATCCAAAATATGTATGTACAATGCTAACCTGACCATCCACTGCTGAGTGGACGGGACTGGGAAGGCAGGGTAGAAGGAAATTTTGTAATATATATATATATATATATATATATATATATATATATATATATATACATATATATACATATATACATATATATGTATATGTATATGTATATGTATATGTGTATGTGTATGTGTATGTGTATGTGTACATACATATATATGCATATGGATGAATGTTTTTAAAAAGTGGTGAACTTTGGGGGGAAGGCATGGTGCTCAAGAGGAGGCTGAGGTGGTGAACACATGTAGTTAGAAATGGTTTCCCATCTTGCCCTGTCCCCAAACATTTTTCCATTTCAGTAAATGATTCTCGTGGCTTTAAGCTTCCTGTGAACTCCATCTGGCACAGGTTGGATCAGCATCCGGATGTGTAGAGAATGGTTCTCTCCCTTCCAGGCCTGGGGAAGGCTGTGTCACAGACTATTTGTGGGTCAGAGAGGTTCTGGACTCCAGGGTATTTCTATCTTCTGGTAGTCCTTGGGAGAGTTCTAAGGGCTCTCAATGAGGTTCCTTCCTTGCCACAAGAATGGCAGCTGCGCTGGCCCAAGGACGCACTCCTTTCCACGAAATTGTCCTACCTTAGCAATTTCTTTGCATCTCTTTGGCTTTGTTTTCCTAAACCCTCCTGATGGTGTCATCATCACAATTTCCCCCCGATGGGAATATGTTTTTATTTCATGGAAGATGTTCCTTCTCTCTCTTTGTCGCCCACTCGGCAGATTCTCGGCTGCCTCTTTTCTCTTCTCTTGCTCAGGCCCTGAGCTCATTTCTCTTCCTGTTGAAGGGGGAGATGAAATTTGACACCAAGTCTCCTCCTACTTCTTTATTAAAATTTTAACATCAACATACAACCTCAAGGAAAAACTGTGGGTTCCCAATTCCCATAATAATTCCCAAACCTTTTTCACCAAGAAGAAAGCACTCCAGCTGTCTTTTCATTCAATTGGCCTCTTTGTTCTATAGATGGGGGAGGGGGGATGGGAAGCAGCCTCACCTGAGACACCCCACAATCAGTGCCAGATGCCAGAGAATTGTTCACCTTTCCCTTCCATTTTGCGCCCAATATTCTTCCTGCTCTGGAAGGCATGTGAATATTTCCTAATTCATTGTGTTGTGAGGAAAAGAGCTTAGAGCTCCTTTCTCTCAGTCCAAAAAGGAAGCCCCCACCCATACCTTCAGGTGGGAAGATCATTCCCCACAGAGTTTGTTCTTGAGAGAGCTCAATAAGAAGCTTGCCAGTTGCATCAGGCACCTGCCCAGCATTGGTGCCTGTGGGATGGGATGGGCTTATCCTTTCTCCTAAAAGACAAATCAACTCAGAGGATGAGTCTTCCCATTCCTTTCCTTCTATTCCATTTGCCTTCATTTTACCCTTGACTCTGGTCCTTGACTAGTCTTTGGTGGCCCTCTCTCTCTACATTCTGCCTGGTCCATACTGGTCTCCACTTGACTCTACCATACTGCCCACCTCAGGACTCTCCCTTTCCTTCACTGGCCACAGGCATCTATCTTTGATTTCTTACCCTATTGGACATTAGTATGAGGAGAAGTCTGTGAAAGTCTGAGGATCCCATCATATACATGGAAGCCCCAGTCATCTCCTTATGGAAGTAATTACTTAGCTTCCTCCATTGTCAAAGGTGAAAATTGTTTGTGCAGTGGGAGACACAGATCCTGGGAGCCATTCTTTAAGGGATTTTTAAGTTTTCATCCTCTCCATTGCACCCCTTTTAATGAGCTCCTTTTTTTCTCAGTCATTCATTCCACTTCCCCCACAGTTTTCTGGGAAGGCATAACAAAGTCTAATTCTCTTCCTTATTGAAGAAAAAATGTGATAAAGGAAAATGAAATTCATTGACAAGATGGCCATTTAAACAGTAGCCAATGAGGTCATCAGTACTTTTAAACCTTGACAGATCTCATATTTGACCAACTTTCCTGTTAAGAATGCTAAGAAATGTTAAGAATGTTACGAAAAACTACAGAATGTTCCAACAGATTTGGAATGGAGCTCCAAGGAAAGGTAAGAACTTATATCTCATCTCCTGCCAATCACCACAAGGGAGATTAAAACCCACCTTTTGGAAAATTCATCGTGTTAAGATAGGTAGCTAGTTCTGGAAAGGAAGAAGAGCAAGGAGATGCTTTAATGCCTGAGAAATGTGCCTCTCATCTTTTGCTTTGAAGAGGATAGAGGAAACAGAAGTCCAAAGTTAATTGAACCTCACACAACCAAAGGAAAGTGGGGCCATTCTGTCTGACATCTGCAGGACCCCCCACTCACCACTCCTCAAAAGCCAAGCATTTTCAAAGCCTTAGCTGGCTGGTGGCTGCCTTGGCCCTTCACAGTCTTGGCCTCTCTTCTGCTTACTGGTCAGCCAGTCTTGCTCCAGCCTCTGCCACCTACCAACCCTCCTGTTTTGGGTACCTCACAGATTTGTGAATATTTCACAGATGGTGAATGACCATGACCCTGAGACCTTTCCAGGCTTCCATTGTCTCCCCTATTGGGGAGAAAGAAAGAGTGAATGGTCTGGCTCCAAGTTCCTTTTCACTGACTTTCTATGTCTTTTGCATTGACTTTTCTGAGTTGTGTTACTTTTCCCAATAGAGCAGCCACTCTTGAGGGCAGGGTCTGTTTGGCTTTTGTCTTAGTATCTTCATAAGTTCCTAGCACAGAATAGATACTCAGACATTTGAAGAAAAGGTGAATGAATGATAATCAAATGGGTGAGGACCACAGGAGGCAATGAAACACCCACAAAGCCATTCCAGGGCTCCTGGGACTGAAGTTATTGATCCAAGGAAAGATTAGTGGGTTCTAGATTTCCTTTCTTTAGCCTTTTCTTGCCCTCACGGGTCATACTTTTTATGAAGAGTCAATAGGAATAAATCATAATATTTAAAGCAGCATCTAGCATGTACAAAAGAGCCAGAAGTGTCAATGCTAATCAACTGATAATTTATTGGGGGTCTAGTGAGTCAAGGTCAGGGTTAGGCACTGGGGAGGCAAAGAGAGAAAAACAGAACAGTTCTGTCTGTCCTCAAAGAACTTCCATTCTAGGGCAGCTAGGTGACACAGTGGATAGCATCAGCCTTGGAGTCAGGAGTACCTGGGTTCCAATCCGGTCTCAGACACTTAATAATTACCTCGCTGTGTGGCCTTGGGTAAGCCACTTAACCACATTGCCTTGAAAAATCTAAAAAAAAAAAAAAACTTCCATTCTATCAAGGGATAACAGAGATTCATGTAGAGGGCTATGCAGAATAAGTTTATAAAATATATAAAAAATAAATATAGTTATAATTAATTTGGATTAAAGGGAATAGTTGAGGTGCAGCAGGATCATAAAAAGTCCCTTGTTGGGGCAGCTAGGTGGCATAGTGGATAAAGCACCGGCCTTGGAGTCAGAGGTACCTGGGTTCAAATCCGGTCTCAGACACTTAGTAATTACCTAGCTGTGTGGCCTTGGGCAAGCCACTTAACACCATTTGCCTTGCAAAAACCTAAAAAAAAAGTCCCTTGTCATTTCTTGCTGCCCGAATGTGAACTTTTGTCTATCTGAACACGCTGGAAACAGTTACTCAGGTTTCTTGTCTGACTAGGTCTTAGTCTCAATGCATCAAAATCCATTCGCTACCCAAGATCTTCAACGAGGGCTCCTTGGAGTCTTCATGGAAATATCTTTTTGTATCATTAACACTTTGAAAAAGGGACACACTGTAAACAAGTTAGAGGTAAGGAGTAATTTTCCCCTGGCTGTGATATGTGTAACACTTCATCAGTGTTTAGCTATTCATGTATACTTTTTGAATCTTCCCCTCCCTTCAAGGTTCAGCTCAGGGGAAACAGCTTTTATGAAGCCTTTAACCAGAGAGACCATCATTAGGTCAATGCTGCTAAAGAGCTCAAAGAAAGAGGGAATCTGGATAAAATGTTCAAAGCAAGGGACACTCATCAGTTAGAAAATGGCTGAAGAAATCATGACCCGTGTTTACAATGGGATATTATTATGAAAGGACCCATTTCAAAAAATCCTGGGGAATCTTTTATGAAATGAGGCAGAGTGAACAGAATAGAAGCAGAAGAACAATGTATACCATAGTAACAACATTGTAAAGACAATCTTAAAAGACTTGCTAATGCTGATGAATTCATTGATCACTTATATCTCCAGAGGATTAATGAGGCTCTCTCCTGACAAAAGGGTGAGGGATTCAGAATGTGGAATCAAACGTGTATTTTGGGATAGGTCAATTGGGACATTTATTTTACTTGTCTATGTTTATTTGTTACAAGAATTCAGTTGTGTTGTTATAAGTTGGGAAGGGATTGGGGGAGCAGTGAAAGTTTGGCTGATGATAGAGTTTCAAACACAAATAGAGGAGAAAGAAGAAGGAGGAGAAGGAGGAGGAGGAGGAGGAGGAGGAGAAGAAGAAGAAGAAGAAGAAGAAGAAGAAGAAGAAGAAGAAGAAGAAGAAGAAGATCAATGAAGCTTTTTTGGAAATAATAAAAGGAAACACAAACCAATGAGACAACTTTTGAAAGTAAGAAGCTGAATTTATTCCATTCTTTTGACAAGTCCTCTGTACATAAAAGTGATTTGTGTTTCCACACATGGTCCTCTTTTTTCTTTTCTATTTCATATATGGAAATGTTCTTTTTGGCATTTATTAAATTCAGGATACAGATTTTAAATTAAATCAGAGTAAATGGAAACAGAAACAGTCATCTTGACTATACAAGCAAGGCGAACAATCTTGGAGCCCCTTCATAGTTCAATTCAGTTTCTGTAATTGTCTCTGGAGCCTGGAGCTAAAAGGATTGGAGAAGTGTGTCTACAGCACCACACTTACTGCTCTGGGTCTTCTCCCACTAGTTACATCTCTGCTAGCACCAAGCTCAATAAACCCTAGAGCATGTGGAGGTACTCAGGGTAGGTATATGGAGCTTAGGGTTGCTGCTTTTCATCCCTGAAACCTGAGACAAGGAGAGAAACACAAAGGGGCAAATTGGTGAAGATGCTAAGACTGACTCCTTATGGTTTGCTTCCCCCAGAGGGTTGCCCAAACTTCTGCAGAATCCGGGGAAAGACCAATCAGCACAGAGAGCAAAGGACAGACTTCTCCAGGAGATCAGGTCATTCTCCATTCCTTGTCACTGGGAAAGGAAACCCGTTGAGATGCTACAGATAAGTAGCTCAAGGGTGAATGCCTCAACATCGTTAGAATGGATTCCATGACTTTTCAGCAAGGGATTGGATTCTTCATTACTTCCACAGTTTCCACTGCATTCTCACACAATGTTCCTGTACCCAGAACTGACATCTGGATCTGCCTGTAAAGGAACAAAAGGAGGTTATGATAAGTTAAAAACCATTTTCTACATTTCACAGTATGGACTGCTGCCACAATTTGGGGGGATGGGTCCCTGGTGCTGCATTCTGTCTGCCCAAAGCATCTTATCACTCTTCCTGTATTAGTCAAAACTCAAAAATTCAGGCAGCTAGGTGGAGCAGTGGATAGAGCATTGGCCCTGGAGTCAGGAAGACTTAATTCAAATCCAGCCTCAGACATTTGACACTTATTAGCTGTGTGTCTTTAGGCAAGTCACTTAACCCCATTGCCGTGCAAAACCCAACAATAACAAAAATTCATAGTCTCTCAGTCTTTCTCATCATACTAAGGGGGGGGGGAGATCTAATTGGTTATAATTCTAATTAAAGTAGGACTGGCTAATGGGTTTAACTCCTCCCTTCTCCCATTATGTAAAGATGTTAAAAGACCCTTGTTAATATGAGTCCCTTCCCCCTCAAGACAGAAGAGTGAGTAGAACTCAGCAGCTCATAGTTCACTCTCTCTGACTTCCAGACTAGTCCTGGAGAGTGCAGCTGAAGGTGCATCCTCTGCACCACAAGAAGCTGAAGGGTCCAGGACTGAGCTCCTCAGGCCTTGGACTAGTGCAAATAGCCTGATAGTTGGTGAGCCTGCCCTAGATCTTTTCTACTCAGTTGCCACAGTGTTTCTAAGGTAAGGGACCAATCCTGCCCTCCACCCCCTATCCCATTTCATTCAATAAACTCCAGAAACACTCTCCCCCAAGATGTCCAAAATCAATCCCCAAAGCTACCCATCTCCTATGTTCCAGTCTCCTTATGCCTTCCTCCCCACAAACTCCAGGGACACTAGTCCAAGAATATGTCTTGTTTATGGAGTCTCCTGTATATGTATCCATGACCCAGGCTGCCCAGAATTCTCTCCTTCCTCATATATGCTTCATGGTTCTTCTAGCTCCCTAAATTCCAATGGTCTGAAAAGCCTTTGACCAGAGGCAACCAGGTGGTGCCAGAATGCCCACTGGGTTTAAAATGAGTAAGAGTTGAGTTCAAATCTTGCCTCAGTTGGATGACCCTGGGCAAGTTACTTGACCTCTGCCTGCCTCAGTTTCCTCAACTGAAAAATGGGAATCAAAACAAGGTTACTGTGAGAATCACATGACATCAAATTTGTGAAACACTTCCAACAGTGTCTGGCAAGCAGTGGGTACTATTTAAATGCTTATTCCTTTTCCTGCTCTTCCCCCATAGCAGTAGCTATGCCCCAAGATAATATTTGTCATATATACATATACATATATATATATATAATGCATAATCCTTACAAACCTTTCTCTCTATCTGCATGCACAGATAATTGCTTACATGTCATCTCTCCCATTAGACTATGCGCTTCTTGAGAGTAGAGACTTGCTGATTGCTTGCTTGCTTGCTTGGTTTTCTGTCTTTCCTTCACTCCCAAATCATAGTATGGCGGGTCCCCTAGACATATTAGCTATGATTATTATGTAACTGTGGAGCTATTGTTGGAAATGTGTGGAATACCAAGGAAAACAGAAGGAGTGCCAACTAACTGGAGAGGGGCAAATATGGTCCAGAGTGATTAAAAGGGAAGAGTCAAGACTCTGCCAACCATAGGTCAATGAGCCAAACATTGAGGCTTGGAGAAATCCCAGGAAGACTCTTCAGAGAGAAGAATCAACGTGACCAACCTGGCAAGGAAGGCTTGGTTCTGTAGAGGTTGCCTGCCCAAGCCCAATCACTCTTCTTGTCCTTTCTGACATCATCAGTAAAGCCATAGAACAGAGCTTCCCCAGATTTTCAGCAGAGTGGTTAGTAAAACTTGCCCCATTTTCTTTTGAAGGAGATGAAAATAAGTGGGTTAGACAATAGTGCCATCATTAGAACTGGTTGTGGCAGGACATCCCCATAAGGAGCAGAAGCCTGGGTGTGACTTATCTGCCTGGATTTTGCTGCCATTCTTCAGCCAGCTTCTTCAGGCACCCCTTTTCCCATTACAAGTTCCTCCCCAGAATCTCCATTTTGAGGAAGCCTCCCTTCATTTTCCGAACAGCAGGGAAGCTGGGCTAATACCTCTAGTTTCCTCTATCTCTGATATGTCAAAGGATATGAACTAACAGCTCCCAAGTAAAGAATTGAAAGCTATTACCAACCAAAGGAAAGATGATTTACAATCACTAGCAAGAAAAATATCAATCAAAACCAATTAAGGAATATATCTCAGACCCAGCACATTCGCAAAAATGATAAAAGATAAAAATAATCAATGCTGGAGGGACTACAGAGAGAGAAAGACATCCTAATGTATTTTGGGTGGAACTGTGAATTGGTCTGAACTTTCTGGAAAATAATGGAATGGTGCCTTTAAAAACAGTAACTAAAATATCCTTCCTCTTTGCTCCAAGATAACCCTGGTACATATATAGCAAAATTCTTGAAATAAAATAATTGTTCATAATGATGATGAACTTGGTACCCAAGAGAGAAGTGGAAATAGAGGAAGAAGGGAAGGAGAGAATGGGAAGGGTACCCCCAAAGAAGATGAGTTTTCTTATCACACAGACATTTTGGATAGGGTCTTTGTGTTCTGGGCTCCAGAAAAGCAAATGGAAGGATGTTTCTGGTGCTGTACAGTCTAGAGTGATTGCCAATGGAATGAGCACTGTGGGGGCTTTAAAGTGGCCATAGTAGGAGTATGGCCACTCATAAAAACTGCTCTGAGAACCTGGGTAGGCGCTGCCTCTCTGGCGACTGTAGTCTGGGAATATGAGGCAGGGAGAATGTTTAGTTTAGACAGAGGAAGAAGGAAGAATGAAGAAGAATGAGGAGGAGGAAGAGGAGGAGGAGGAAAAGGAAAAGGAGGAAGAGGGGGGAAAACAAGAACAAGAAGAAGACATTTGCACAGCACTTTAAGTTATACAGAACCACTTGCACCATCTCATTTCATCCATACAATGATCTTGCAAGAAGAGGTGCCACTATTATGCACATTTCACTGATGAAGGAATTGAGGTTCGTTGTCTGGAGTCACATCTCCAGAAAATGTCAGAATCCCAGTCTCTCTGACTCTCAATCTAGCATTCTCCCCAGTACCAGGCTAGGCTACTAAGCTGGCACTGACATCTAGACCATCCATACACAAATGAGATATGGATAGGAAAGCTCCTGAGAGGAAGAATGATCATTGGGGGTTCTGGCCCAATGACATTTCCAAAGAACACCCTGCTATACTTGGGGAAGGCCAACAGAGCTCAGAGTGACCTAGGGCAGAAAAGCAGACTTCCATGACTATGAAGATTCAGGTGCCCGATGGTTTCTTTGGCACTACCCTAGACCTGACCCTGAGACGCTATGGGTTGTAGGTGCTTGACAAGCACTAGAGGAGGGAAGGCATGAAAGGGGACACCAGGAATGAGAAGCAAAGGCCGGCTTGAGCAGGGGCCCCTTCGCTCCAAGCCAGAGAGTCTGTGGTCTCTGGCAGAAGCTCACAGGGTCTTGTGAAATGCGTGAGCTTGTTCTCGCTCACAAGGAATGTGAGCTCACCAGACTCGTCTTTTATTTATGTCTAGAAAGAAAGAGTGGGGTGTGGGTAACTAGAAAGCCCCTTTCTGTAGATTATTGCCCTTTGAGCTTTCCTTTAGGGATACCCAACCCACTCCCCCCCTTCTTTGGGCCACTTCTCTCTGTACTCTTGGCCTGTTGAATGGGAGCAGAGACTCCACACCTGGAAATGGAAGAGCACCAACCCTCAGCCAAGTCTGTGAGTGATGGATAAGAGCTAGATATGAATGGTGTCTTCTCCTTCAGACTTGGCTAAAGAGGACTCGATCTGGGTTCAGCTAGCCTGGTCCTTGGCCCTCTTTATGGCTGTAATCCATATCACCCTGTAATGGCTGGGGTTTGAGAGGGAACAGCCAGAGGGCTGGGGGCAGAGGAGCCAGAGCCTTGTGAGCAGAACCAGAACAGTTTGTGCAATAATAGGGACATTATAACAATGACTAGGAACTCTAATCAATGGAATGGCCAACCACAATTCCAGAGGATCAGTGATAAAGCATTTGAAATTGTTCATTTAAAAAAATTTAATTAAAAATTTTTTTAATTTCAGTTCTGGTCACCTCCCTGGTCCAGATGGTCTAGTGACATTAAAGAGAGAAATCT
Organism: Macrotis lagotis; assembly: GCF_037893015.1. NCBI lineage: Eukaryota > Metazoa > Chordata > Mammalia > Peramelemorphia > Peramelidae > Macrotis > Macrotis lagotis. The sequence goes on from NC_133664.1 coordinate 1,202,111, forward strand.
CTCCTAGAAAAGCTGAGTCAAGAACAGCTCCTGGAGCCTGGGGGAGTGGAGAGGAGGAGGGCTTTCAAGAGACACCCAGAAGAATCTGGAGTTGAGCTCAGAGGACAAAGAGGAGAATGGATATTCTAGAAGAAGTGGGAAGCAGAAAAATCTTAGAAAAATCAGACCCAGTGAAGGAAGGAAAGAAAGCCTTTCCTCCACCAGGGACTTAGATTTCAGGAAGAGGTGAGCAGGGATGAGAGACAAGACTCAGTTGGGAGAGAGAGATGGTCCCAGAAGCCACCAGGACTCAGGGATATCTGTCAGAGGCAGGGGAAGGTAGGAAAGGTGAGGTGGGGCCAAGAAGACAGAATCGATTGCTTTAACAGTGAGCGGCCCACAAGCAGCAGACCACAGTGGAGCTGGCCCAAGTTTGGGGAAGGAGGTTGGTTGTGGAGACAGAGAGGAAAGGATGAGTTTCAGGGACGTAGGAAGGAAAAGATGACAGAATTCTGGAATATTCAGGGACTGAAAACTGAGTTTACATTTTGAAAGAAATACCAAGTGCCGTAGATGGGTTCTAGGAGAGAGCCAAAGATAACCCCACAGTTGCATTCCTAGGAGATGAGGAGGGTAATGGAGTTAGCAGAAACCCCTAGAAAGGAGAGTGGAAGATGCAGAGCTCAGAGCACATTCCAGCATCCCCCAGGGTTCAACAGACAGAGTCCAAGAGCACCCCAAGCATACTAGAGGAGATGAGGAGAGGCAAAGACCCTTGCTGTGACTGAGGCCGTGGCCAGGGGAAGGGCAGGACAGGAGCTCTCCCCACCCCACCCTAAGATGACAGCCCTAAGAGAGACCCAGGCAGCAAAGACAAATGCGGAGAGCCTCCAGGGCAGACCTAACCCACAGATCAGGACCTATCTGGCACTGGCAAAGGCATCCAGCCAGACTAATCAAGTCACAGATTTCAGAGAGGCTTGTTAAATAGGCAGGGCATCATCAGACTGGGCCCAGGAGGGGGAAGGCCCTAGTCACACCAGCCTTGGAAGAACCTGGACTGAGTTCCAGAGGCTGAGGCACTCTCACCCATGCCAGCCTAAGCAGCACAGATTGGAGAGGGCCCAGGTCAGCCCCTGAGCAGCTAGAAGAGTGTCATTTCTCTTGGACCTCACAAAACATGATGCCTCCCTAGACAGTAGGTAGAAGGCTGCCTTGAGTTGTTGATGCAGATGGATTAGGCTTTAATTTCCAAGAGAGCCAGAATCCATATTTAGGGAAGGTGGCTCACAGTACTTGGGCCACAATCGGTGCACAATTCATTTTGGTTGAATCTTAAGGGACAAGATAGTAGAGGGGTGGAGGACCACCCCTAACCAAGTGTTGGAAACTTGAGTGACCTGCTTACTTACAAAAAGGACCTAAGAATGATCAAGGAAGGCTACATTAGGACAATATGTCAAATCAGCTACTTCTACTGGGGAATGCTCCATGTTCCTGAAGAGTGAGTACAAAGGAGCAATTCAGAGAAGCAGAATCTGAGAAGAAATGCAGGCCAGCCTACTGCAACGGCTGCAAGGCCTTCCGGCACATTTATGGGGTCGATATTTAGAACTGGAGGTTCAGACCTACTAAAGGAAGAAAAACCTTATTAGGTTCCTGGGTTAACCCACTTTGTTCCAGAGACACCTGCCCTGCCCCTGCCCCTGCCCCTGCCCCTGCCCCTGCCCCTGCCCTTGCCCATGGAGCTGTGCATTTCTTCCTTAGGAGCTGCAAGGCTTCTACGAGTTTCTTCTGGTCCAAGGGGTAGGGCTCCTGTTCATCCTGAAAGCATATGGGAGACAACAGCCAAGGATTTCAACTGAGCTAAAAAAAGTCAGGAAACAGGAATGTTTGATGTGTTGGGTAGCGTCTAGCAGGGAAGGACCCATAGGGCAGCCAGACCAAAGCCACTGAAGACATTGAACACTAGAGAGATAGTCCAAGTCCCAAGAGTAAGTGTAGGAAAGGAAACATGTAGACCCTCTCCTCCAGACTGCACCTGAAAAGAACTTCTGGACACACTGTCTTCATGCTTCAGAAAGTTTAGGATTTCCTTGGTCAAACCCCACCACATCAATATAGACTTAAGTGGTTGCAAGCATGGATTATGCAGGATTATATAGTCCAAGCCATCCTAGGCTCCTGGTACAAAGACAGATGCAAAATAAGCCCCGCCTTCAAGGAGTTTCCAATAGAGCCTTATGGCCAATTGAGACCATCTGGGGACCAGCCTCCTGGGCCCCCTCCAGGCATGCAGAGAATAAGCCCTATGGCCCAGTCATGTTTTACTGCCACCTTTTCTAACCTGCTCAAACTAGCTGGAAATGGCACCCTAAGGACACTTGGGAGGAGCAGAGTCTGGACTGATGTCATTGTCAGGAGGGTATAGGGGAAGTAGGCAGAGTCCATGGTACGAGAAAGGCCGTGAGGACTCAGAGTCCCCTGCCATGAGGAGCCAAGAGGTTCTGGGGTCATGGACCTGCAGAAGGCTGAGTGTTTGCCAGTGGCCTGTGGAAGTTTAAGGTGGCCTGCCCCAGATCACCCAGGCAAACTGCTCAGACTTAGCTCAGGTTAAAGCTACCTGAAATGTTTACTTAGTAAGGAGCCTCTGGGCCTCCCAGTGGCATGCTGCCCTACAAAGAAACCAGAACACCCCCACGTCAGGGGCCAGGAAGCTATCTGGGTAGCTCCTGCATTTCTCAGAAATGAAAAACACAGCCCCAGTCTGAAACCCCCACGAAGCATCTGTTCCACACACATGCAGACTGCAGACTGCATCTGACTCACTGGAATAAGCAAGTTGGGCTCCTGAGGCAGTCTCAATGTTGAGAACAAACCGACCGCAGGGTGTGAGCTGGAGGCCAGAATCCCAGGCTCCTGTCCAGAGGCACCAGGTTGCTGAATGGTCTCGATCTTTGTATGGACTTGGGAAGGAGCCTGTAGACAGGCAGCTTCAGGCATAGACAGCAAAGTCAGAAGGAAAAAAGGTCTGACCAGATCCAGGGGAGATGCCTTGGGAGGGCAAATTAGAGCTTCAACAGAGAACATGGCAGAGCGTGTCTGAATGATGGTATCCCCTGGGCTTGGGAGATCTGGGCAAATAAAATTTAATTCTACAGGTATTCACTAAGTATAACTTTACATATTGGTAGTGAGACAAATTATGCCCCAGAGCATCACTTTTTTTAAATGGCAGTTTATTTTTTCTAGTTCAAAATGTTTTGAATTCCAAATGACCTCTCTCCTTTCCTACTCTTCCCTCTCTAAGAAAGTCAGCAGCTTACTATAGATTGTGTGTGTGCACTCATGTCAAACATATTTCCATAGTTGTTTTATTGTCAAAGAAGAAACAGACCAAAAGAAAAGCACCACCAAAAAAGCAAAGACTGTGAAATCAGCCAGCTTCAATCTGCATTCAGACTCCATCAGCTCTTTCTCTGGAGGTCAAGAGCATTTTTCATCATGAGGCCCTTGGAATTGTCTTGCATCATTGTATTGCTGAGAAGAGTTAAGTCCATCATGGTTGATCATCACACAGTGTTGCTGATCCTGTATACAATGTTCTCCTGGTTCTGCTTACTTCATTTATTTTTTAGTTTTTTGTAGGGCAAATGGGGTTAAGTGGCTTGTCCAAGGCCACACAGCTAGGTAATTATGATGTGTCTGAGGTCACATTTGAACTCAGGTCCTCCTGACTCCAGGGCCAGTACTCTATCCACTGCGCCACCTAGCTGCCCCTGCTTATTTCATTTTGGATCAATTCCTGTAAGTCTTTTCAGGTTATTCTGAAGTCTGCCTGCTCATCATTTCTTATAGTAAAATAATATTCCATTATATTCATGCACTACAGCTTGTTCAGTCCTTAATTGATGGGCATCCCCTCAATTTCTAATTCACAAAACAGAATTGTTATAACTATTTTTGTACACATTGATCCTTTCCCCTTTGTTTGGCTGTCTTTGGGATATAGAACTAGAAGTGGTATTGTTGGATCAAAGGGTATGCACAGTTTTATATTTCTTTTGTCATAGTTCCAAATTGCTCTCCAGAGTAGGTGAGTCAGTTCACAACTCTACCAACAATTAATTAGTGACCCAATTTGTCCATACCCTCTCCAACATTTATCAATTTCCTTTTCCATCATATTAGCCAATCTGATAGATGTGAGATAGTACCTCAAAGTTGTTTAATTTGCATTTTCCTAATCAAGAGTTATTTAGAGCATGTTTTCATATGACTCTATAGAGCTTTTTTTAATTTTTTTATCTGCCTGTTCATATCTTTTGACCATTTATCAACTGGTGAATGACTTGTATTTTTATAAATTTGACTCAATCATCTATATATTTAAGAGGTGAGGTCTTTAGCAGAGTTGCATGCTGTAAAGATTGTTTCCCAGTTTTCTGTTTTTCTTTTAATCTTGGTTGCATTAGTTTTGTTTGTGAAAGACCTTTTTAATTTAATATAATCAAAATGACCAACTTTACATTTCATAATGCTCTCTTTCTTTTGCTTGGTCAAAAATTCTTACATTTTCCAAAGATCTGACAGGTAAACTAGTCCTTACTCCCCTCATTTGCTTTTGGTTTCACCTTTTATGTCTAAATTATGTAACTACTATGACTTTATCATAGTATAGAATGTGAAATGTTAATATACCTGCCATATTTATTTTTGTCAGATAGTGAGTTATTATCCCAGAAGTTGTGGTCTTTGGGTTTATTAAACACTGGATTATTATGGACATTTACAAGTGTCTTAGGTAGTTAATCTAATCCACTGGTCCATCACTCTATTTTTTAGCCAGTACTAAATAGTTTTAACATTTACTACTTTGTAATAATTTAAGATCTGATCTGGCTAGGTAACCTTTGTTTGCATATCTGTGAATATAAATAGGATGAACTTTCTCATAAAAATGGAAGCAGATAGCAGAGTGTATTAAATACCAAAATGCTACAATATGTTGTCTACAAGAAACTTAAAGCAGAAAGACACACAGAATACAATTAAAGAATTGGAGCATAATCTATTATGCTTCAGCTAAGATTTAAAGAAAAAAACAGGGGTAGCAATCATGATCCCTGACAGGGCAATAGCAAAAATAGATCTAATTAAAAGAGATAAGGAAGGAAACGACATCTTGCTAAAAGTGCCAGAGACAATGGAGTAATAACAATACTAAACAAACATGTACCAAATGGTATAGCATCCAGATTTTTAAAGGAGAAGTTAAGTGAGTTACAGGAGAAAATAGACAGCAAAACCATACTATTGGGGGAATTTAACTTTCCTCTCTCAGAACTAGATAGATCTAGTTCCAAAATAAATAAGAAAGAAGTTAAGGAGGAGAATGAAATTTTAGAAAAGTTAGAAACGACAGACCTTTAAAGAAAAATGGACAGAGATATTTCTCAGTGATACATGGTGCCTACACAAAAATTGGTCATTATTAGGGCAAAAAAATTCAAAATCAAATATAGAAGGACAAAAACATTAAATGAATTCTTTTCATTTCATAATGCAATAAATGTACACTCAATAAAGAGCAGTTGAAAGCTATATTAAAAATTCATTGGAAATTAAATAATCCTAAAGATTTAGTGGGTCAAAGAACAAATCACAAATCATAGATCTCCCAGTACATGACTTCTGAAGAAAAGCTCTGAATACCAGAATGCAAAAAAATAATTCAAAAGAACCACACAGAAAATGAAATACCAATTCAGATCATTCCTAAGTAGCCTCTAGAAACAAAACCCAAAGTCACAAACTCCAAAATATATAGTGGTTAAATTTAATCATTCAATTTTTAAAATGAGTCTATGAGTGACCAGAGGAAATAGCTTCCAATACAAAAAAAAAAGAAATCCAAATAACAAAAGCTCATTCTGCACATACCATAAAACAGACAAAAATGGAAAAATGTGTTCTAAAGAGCAATGGCATTCAGAATATGGATTGGGTTACCCACACTGCAAAGATGGCCTTAATCCTAAATTTTAAAAATGGACATTCAATAATTAAGAGGTGTTTGAAACATTCTTTGAAAGAAGGGATTATTTGCTTCTCAAACAGACAGAAATGGAGGTAGGGTAAAGGAATGGAGTAGCCAAGAACAGCAAGAGCAACAGACAAGAGAGACAGTAAGAGTCTGAACACAAGGAAACAGGGCTGAAGATGGAAGTCAGGTTGAAGTATCAGTGAAGTGGCTGTGGGACAACATGGACATAGTCTGGAGACACCTTGCTTACAGTTAAAACAGTGTCCTGTGAGACTACATTACAAAATGGACAGAAAAGAGTGTGGGTTATGCCTAGGTCAAATCAAGAGCTAGCACTGGGAGGAGAAGGTGTCCTCTGTGATCACTCAGGAAGAGGAAAACCTGAAGGGGAGTGGGTAAAGGAGAGGGGAAGAGAAATGGGGAGAGGAATGAAGCCTTGCTTTCGTGATGAAAGGGGGGTTCTTCTGATGAATATTTATATGAGTGAAGAGAGATGTTCTCTGATGGGAAATGGGGACTTTGTGCTGGGTCTTGTCTGGGGGGATTTGGTACCTGAGAAAAGCATTTATCCTAATTTAGGATGAGGGAGTTGGAATTTCTAGGGGCAATTGGCATCTGGGTGAATTGGAGGGCATGGACCCAGAGATAGTTTAAGACAAATAGGGGAAGAAAGTGACATGGGTGAAGGCATAGATCAGTGGTGGGCTGCATAATCAGGGACATAAGAAGGCAGGGGGAAGATCCTACCATGAGGCAGTGCCTTCTCCATCACCTGCAAGAATTAGCATTGTTCTGGGAGTGAGGGGCATCTGAGGGGCAAAAACTACAAGGCAATGGCCAAAATGGAGTCAGAATAGATATCTTAAAAGTTTTGATTCCATGAGGAATCCAGAGATTAGAGATATTAACAATCATGGGAGTCATGAACCAGCTAATGAAGGTCTAGAGTAGACAGAGAGAGAAGGATAAAGGGGGGAAAACAGAGAAAACCCTCTCTCTGGAAAGGGATACAAAAAATGTAACAACAATTTAAAAAATCCTATTGAAAAGAAGGAAAGAATGGACCAATGTATTTGACTAAACAAAAGAAAAAAGGAGGGGAAAAATTAAATTGCCAGAAAAAGCCCAGAAAGCAAACAAAGAAAGGGAATAGGGGAGCAGGGATCAAGGACAGAGAGTCAGTGAGAACAGGAACACCTTTAAAAAATTAAGTTAAATTTTTTTCACTTTATTTTCTTTGGGGTTTCTCTTTTTTGTGTGGAGGAGGTTTTGTTTAATTTAGAACATGACCATTGTAGTGATGTTTTTCAGGATTACACATTGTTAACCTACATCGAATAACCTGCTTTCTCTATAACAGGGAGTAAGGTGAGGGCAGAGAATTTGGAACTTAAGTTTTGGAAACAAATGTTGCATGTAGTGGGGAAAAAATAATAAATTAATAACAAACAAAAATTTAAGCTAGGATAACTGAGGAGCTCTATAGTCCTATGCTTTCAGTAGAAAAGGTAAAAAATCATCATAACTTGAAAGAAGAAAAAAGCCCACTATTAGAAACAAGTGGAGGAAATGAACTTCTCCTAACATTACGTGTAGATAGATTAAGCAGTCCAATAAGACAAAAAAGGATAGACTGGACGGGAAAGCAAAGCCCTACAGTCTATTGAAAGAAATAAATTTAAAAAAAACAAAGAAATAGATTAAGTGAAACTGAGAGGATGGAAAATATTCTTATTATGCATCAAGTGAATCCCTGAAGTCGGGCATTGCAATTATGTTATCTGGTAAAATAACAACATCCCAAAAGTACAAACAAAACTCGATTGTTCTAAAAGTAACAAGAATTGACAATCTCGCTAACGTCCCCCAAATTCTCTGGCACCCAAATACCTGTAGCACTGAAATTCATAAAGCAAATAACTCAACCACAAGGAGCCGTAATGACAGGGGATTTCAATATTCTTCTCTCGGTTTTGGATAAGTCTAATAGAAAGAAAAGCAAAAGGAAAAATATTGAATAGGAAATTGCTGAAGAAACTAGAGTGAAAGACACAGAGTATCTTCTATATGAGACTGCAAAATCGTCCATTACATATATCCACATATAGACAGACATAAGCAGGATACATTAATACACAGTCACATACACATTAATGCCACATGGAACTTTTACAAAAATCCACCTTTTAGAAGGGCAGAGAAAATTGTAAGAAATGTTAAAAAAGCAGAAAGAGTCAAAGCATCCTGTACAAACCATAACACAATAAAAATAGTCACTGGTTCAGGGACAACAAGCAAAAGACATAATCTAACAATGAAATCCTAAATAATAAAAAGGTCAAAGAACAAATCATAGAAATAATGAATAATTAGGTGAAAGAAAATGATAATGATGAAACAGCATACCAAAATTTCTGGGTCAGGGCTAAAGTAATCCTCAGGGGAGAAAAATCATACTGCTATAAACACACATTAACAGAACAGAAAAAGAAAGGATTAATGAACTGAATATGCATTTAAAATGTTAAAAAGCAAGACAACAAGTAAACAAACTTAAAATAAGCTCAAATGAGAGGATATTAAAATTTGAAGGAGAAAGAGATAAAATGGAAATAAAACATCCACAGCAATGACAAAGAAAATTAAAAGTTGGTTCTTTGCAAAGACTAATAAAATTGACAAACCTTTAACTAATCTGATTAAAAATAAGAGAACAGAAAATCAAATCAATAAAATATCCAATAGTCAAGGTAAAATTATAACAAAACCAGATGAAATAAAAAGAATAATTAGATCACATTATGTTTAGTTATATGCTAAAAATGAAAATAAATAGAATATCCTTAAAAATTAAAATTTCTAAACTATCAGAAGACCTAATAGAGATCTAAAATTATCCAATCTCATAAAAAGAAAGAGATCTTGTTATAAAGGAACTATGATGGGGGTGGGGAGGACTACTTTACCTGAAAAATTCACAGAAGAAATATAGCAAGCCTGGAGAGAACAGCTAGTTCCCATACTTCACACATTGTTGTTAAACTCAGAGAAAAAAAATTCTATCAGTATTCTTTTATGACTAAAATATAGTCCTAATATCTAAACCAGGGAAAGATAAAACACAGAAAGAAAACTACAGGTCAATATCATTAATGAATATTGACTCAAAGATTTTAAACAAAATTCTAGCAAGCAGACTTCAGTGATCTATCCAACTAATCATTCATTATAATGAAATAAGTTAATACCCAGGATGAAAGATGGTGTAATATTAAGAAAAAAATCCACATAATCAGATTTAAAACAAAGATGTCCCAAACCACATGATTTTTTCAATGGTTGCAAAAAAAAAGATAAGACAAAATGCAGCATTCATTTAAACTATCAAAAAACCCTACAAAGTATAAGCATAGAGGGACTTTTCAAAATATTTATTAAAAGTAGCTATCTAAAGCCAAAAGCACATCTCAATTGCAATGGGAATACATTAGAAACTTCTTCAATAAATGAAAGAGTGAAGCAAGGATGACCATTCTCCCCACTACTATTTGATATAGTTCTGAAAATGCTAGCAACAGTAAGAAGACAAACAAAATTAAATGCATAAGTACGGGTAAAGAGAAGAAAAACTATCCCTATTGGCTGATGATATAATAATATACTTGGAAAATCCTAGGGGATCAGCAAAGAAACCAATTGAGATAATTAATACAGCAAAGTTGTAGGCTACAAAATAAACCCTCAAAAAACCAAAAATATTTCAATATAATAATAGCAAAACTCAACAAATAATAATAGAGAGAGATTTAACTTAAAAAAATACATAAAATGCCCCAGGATCAATCTCCCAAAATGCATGACACACTTACGTAAATTCACTTCAAAATATTCCTTGAAGCGGTAAAGAACAATTTCAATAGATGCGGGAATATCCAGAGCTCATAGTTTGGCCATGCCCAAACGGTAAAACAACAATGCTTAACAATTTATGCTTTGATTGCCATATCCATCAGATTATCAAAGGGATGCTTTATAAAACGTGATAAAAATAACAAAATAAAATAATAAATAACAAAATAATAAATAATAAAATAAATAAAATAAGTATTTGGATGCCAAAAATAAAAATAACAAAATCATTTGAAAAAAAACAAAAAATCTAAAATATCTAGGGAAATGATAAAGAGAAGTAAGGATGAAGGGGGAATAGCCCTTCAAATTAAATTCTATAGAAGCAATCATCAAAGCCATCTGGTATTGGTTAAAAGAGAGAGATAGATCAATGGAACAGACCAAAATAAGGGAGAATCACAAACAATGGAACTCAATAGCTGTGTTTAATAAGGTGGGAAATAGAAATTACCTTACAAAAACTCCTTATTTGATTAAAAAAAACAGTGGAGAAAACTGGAAAGTAATCTGACAGAAAATGGATTTACACTAATACCTTATACCATCTTTCATAATGCATTCTAAATGGATACGTAGTTTTAACATCAATGATCAGACTATAAGAATGTTGAAATGATCTGATGATAAAACTATTAGAAGATAATAAGGATCATATTTCTCACACCTCTGGATAAGAGGTGTATTCTTATAAACAAGAGAGGCAGTCATTGTTGATCAGTCATATTTGACTTTTAGTGCCCCTTTCTTGACAAAAATACTGAAGGGTTTGCCATTTCCTCTTCCAGTCCATTTAATGGGATGAGGAAATGAAGCAAACAAGATTAAGTGACTTGTCCAGAGTCAAACAACTAGTAAGTGTCTGAGGCTGGATCTGAACTCATGACCATGAAGCTTTCTGATTCCAAGATCAGCCCTCTGTGCACTATAGTGCCACCAAGTAGCTCCATAGAAGCAATAACAAAAGGTAAAATCAATAGCTTTGATTACTTAAAACTGAAAAGTTTCTACAGACACCAATCATGCATCTGAGTTAAGAGAAACCCTTAATTGGAGAAAAAGATTCTTTGAATCAATGATATCAATCAATGATAAGGATTTGTTATCCAAGTTATATAAACAATTAATAAACATAATCAAAACAAATAACCAACCCCAATAGATAAGTGATCAAAAAACATGAACAAGCAATTCTCAAAAAAATTTCAAAGTCTTTACAACTGCATAAATGAAGGCTCCAAATCCCAAATAATAGGAGAAATTCATATCCAAACAACTCTGAAGGTTGGCCTGAAGCTGACTCCTAGTGAAATGGGGGCCACCCTTTCCCCTCTCACCCTTAAGCAGTTGTACTTGGGGGTCAGTGTACTACCTATGTGGAGGATGGTTCTCAAACTGATGAGTCTGTGGAGCTCTGGAGGATCTCTGCATCCAGGAGCATCTGAATTAAGGGCCAGGTGTTGGCTGCATGACCCTGGACAGTGCTCTGGCAACGTGGCCACTAAAGTGCAAGGTAGGTCATTCTCTATGCCAACAAAATAGAATTCTTCTCCCTATGTACCAAGTTAAGTGTTCTTTGTGCCAAATTAATTCATTTCCTTTATTCTCTTCTTGTAAGAAAGTACGGGGTAAACTAAAATGTGTTCCCTGTCATAGAGCCTGGGGGGTCCAGGAAGGCTAACTGAAAGCCAAAGGATTGGGAATGCAATGGGAACCTCCTGGATGAAGCATTCGCAGAGCAGGCTTTTAGAGTTATCAGCTGGCCAAAGACCAGGCATCTTGAATGGTTGGGTTTGGCTTCTGGTGTTCATAAACCAAATGATACCCTGTGGTGCCTTCAGGCTATTCTATGATTTGAGGATGACTGGGGCAAAAGAGAACACCCTAGACTTGGAAGTTTGGAGCTTAGTTCAGTCACCTGACCAGGGCATCTTGGTACTACTGAGGACACTCCTAGCTGGATCAGGATCTCCCTCCAGAGATGAATTGAGCCTGTCCCTGGACCTCCAGACAAAGGACAAGTTCCTTCAACTGCTCTTTCCTGACCTGAATCACTGGCGGAGTCCTCATTGCCATCCCACTCAGCTAGACCTCTTTTTCAGTCCTTAATATGCTCTGTCCTTCCTCTGTCATGGACTCTGGTGAGCCCCAGTCTCTGATTAACAGTTTCCCTTTGTCCTAAATGCCTCTACCTCCCATTCCTCCCCTCTTCTTGGGCTCTTAGGAAATACTGCTTGCTGGTTATCCTCTATAATAGAGATTGCTCTGACTTCCTCAATCCTTGCTGGGCCAGGAAAGGGCTGAGGGACACCCTTCCCTGTTCACTGACTCTTCCAGACCCTTCCTCTCCTGCTCCTCCTTCTTCCCTCCCCAGTGGAATGCCAGCCCCTGGAGAGCAGGTATGGCTGTTTTTGTCTATGTATTCCCAGCACTTAGTGTAGCACCTGAATTCCCAAGAAGTATCCAGAAAAAGCGTGTAGAATTATCTGGGACCAACAACCTGAGCAACCACGGCTGTCAAGGCTGGAGGATTAAGAATGCTGCCAACACTCAGCACAATGCCTGCTACATGTTTATTGACTGCCTTGGAGGCAAGGCAAAGGAGGGACACACTTTTTTGACAGGGATCATGAAGGAATTTGTTTTGACTCTGCAAGTTAATTCTAGGGGCTTTGGTTTTCTCTTGTTTATTGGGGAGGGGAGGTAGGAGGAAGAGAAGATGCATTTCTATTCATTGAAAAAATTAATTAAAAATAAAGAAATGCTTATTGAATGAACAGATCCATCAACACTTTTCTCCCTTCCATCTAGCTCCTGAAAGGTCCTCCCAGTGTCCTCTGTGCCCAAACCCCAGCCCTTTCCCAGGACCATTTCCTCCAACACACTTCACCCTCCATTCATGACCCCTAACTTTCTTCTCCAACTCAGCTCTACTCAGACTCGTTCATCTTCCGCATAGCTTCCCTCTCCATCTTCTAGGGATGCTCCTCTGTCTGATCCTGCTTCATCTCTCTCTCTCTCACCCTGTGCTACCCTTGGTCCTCACTGTCATCCTGAGTTCCATACTCATCTCTGTTCTCTCAAGAAATCTCTTCTCTAGCATTTTTCATTCCTGTCTAACCTGGAGTCATGCTTGGTCTCTACCCTTCTATTCCTTAGTCTCTTGGGATACATTGCTGCTAATCCCAGCTCTGGTTCTTCCCCATCATCTGCCTTCTCTCTCCTCCTGAAATGTTTGAAGATCCATAACTGGGCCTGCTGAATCCACCATAAATTTGCTTCCTTCATCTCACTCAACCTCTTGGCCCTCATCTTCTCTGATTGATCCTATCATTTTTTACAGATTGGCTGGTCCAAAGCTTCTCTATTTGCTTTCAGGCTTCTTTAGGATCTCCCACTCCTACCCCAGCAGCAAAGATCCTCCCCTTCCACTCAGCTTGAACTCCCTCCTCACCCTTCCTTGCCTCATCTATAGAAGGGAAGGATAGACACCTCTTCCTTCTGTGAGATGGAAGGGAAGGGAAGTCAAGCCTAGGTTCTAGATGCATGCCCACAAAACACAGGTCATGTGAGATCCCATTCCCACTGTCCATAGGTGTGCATGTGTGTGTGTGTGTATGGGGGGATGTTGATGAGTTCAGGGGGTGTATGTGGGTATATGGGTATGTATGTAGTGTGTGCCTGTATGAGTGTGTGTATTAGCAGGATGTGGGGGTGAGTGTGTGTGCTTGTGGGATAAAAACACATGTGTGAGGGCATTTGTAGGCTATGTATATGAGTGTGTACATGTGCTTGTGAGGTGCAAGCACATGTGTGTATTTGTGGGATATGTGTGGGTGAGTCTATGTATGTGACATTTCCTGGCCCTAAGACAGACTTCTTCCTGCAAATGCTCCAATGTCTCTTAGCATTATCTTTCCTTGGAATCATTCCTACAGAATCTATATCTGGCTACTAGACCCAGATGACTCCAAAGGAGAAAGTGAGACTAGTGACTTCATACAGCAGCACCCCCCCCCTTAACTCCAATTCACTTGCATGTCACGACAACATCTTCCTGATGTCAAAGTCCTCTTTGAGAACAAAGGACCCCTACCACCAACACTACCAACACCATCACCACTAAGAACACCTACAGAATCTGGTACTTACAACCTGGAGCAGGAGATGAGCATAACAATGGGGGAAGCAGAGTGGCACTATAGAGATAGGAAATGATCTAATTCACTAGAAAATGACTACCTTCTCCAAGGTATGCACACTTTAATTAAAGAAGCCTGCCCACAGGACCAGGGGCTGTTCTCTACCAGCTCACACCCTGGACTAGAGGGAGTACCTGAAACAGGAGAGATGACATCTTTACAGCTATCCCAAAGCTAGTTTAAACTTGAGCCTGGAATCTTTGGCCTAGAGCCAATGCCAAGCACCTACCAATGTGGGTCGGTCCCCTTCCCTGAATACCAGATATTGGCAGGCCTCAGGTCTGGCACAGAGGGAACCAAAGGAAAGTAAAGGCACAGCCACCTTGACTGACACAACCCATAGCAGTGTACCTGGGGCTTGTGTTTTCTAAAACTTGTCTCTATCCAGGAGGAAGATGTTCAAAGAATACTCACCAGTTCAATTCTTCACAGGGAACTGAACACTGGACAAAGGCTACTAGACCTAATTTGCTTGTTCTAAGTGAAAGTATATTATTACTTATCATCAGTTTCTTGTATCCTTCCCCCCACCTTGCCTTTTTTAAAACCATATGCTCTCTACCTCCCCCAATGTTTGGCTTCCCTGCAAAAGTATTGTCAAGATATAAATTGTGTGACGGAAGAGCCACCTGATTCTTATTTCCCATACTTAAATTCACAGTCTTCTGCTGCCAAACTTCAGCCCTGAGTCTACTATAATGAAACACAGCTCAAAAACAGAAGTAGCTCCTCTACCTCTCATAGCCATGGGGAGGAGATGGATGCTTAACCAAACAAGAAATAGAGATTATTACAAAGATCAAATAGAGAGCTGTGATTACATGAAACTGAAAACTACTTGCACAAACAAAATTAATGCATCTAGAATAAAAAGGGAAGTGGTTGAATGAAACAAAATAGTTTTATCAAATTCTTGGGTAAGGGTTTGTTACCTGAGATGTATAAACAATAACCAGAACAATATAAGACCAAAAGCCATTTCCAAATAGATAGGTTGCCAAATGACATTTTAAAAAAGCCATCTCTCAAAGGAAGGATAGAAAACTACTGGGGCAATTAGGTGGCAAAGTGGATAAAATGCTGGCCCTGGAGTCAGGAGGACCAGAATTCAAATCCAGTCTCAGACACTTAATGATTGCCTGTATGACCTTGGGCAAGTCACTTAACCCCCATTGCCTTAAATAAATAAAAAAAAAGAAAACTACTAGCCACTACATGAAAGAATGCTCTCAGTCATTAATGATAAGAGAAATATAAGCAACACAATATCTCACTTCAATTGACAAAGGTGACAAAAATGAGGATCATCAGTGTTGAATAGTGCAGTAACAATATAGGCCTACTAAACTATCATTAGAGGAGCCAGGTATTAACACAACCATTTTGTAAATCAATTTTAAATTAAGTGAACAAAGTGACTACTATACCTATACCCATTGACCCCAGAGATTGCTAGGTTTATGGATGTTAGGATATTATTTGCAAAATGAAATTTCCTTGTGTACCAAAAATTTATAATTTACAATTTTGTGAAAGTAAAGAACTACCAAACAAATGGGAAATGGCTAAAGAAATTGTGTTACATGTATGTACTGGAATACTGTTGTACTGCAATAAATGATGAATGTGATGAAGACAGAGAAACCTTAGAAGCCTTACATTAATTGATACAATGGCTATCACTCTGCAAAGGGAAAGAACAATGAAACCAACAAAAAGTCAATATCTCAAAACTACTAATAACAAGTCTGCACTTTTCTCTCTCTTTTTTTTTAAAAAAGCAATTATGGGGAGGCTCTCGAGAAGAGAAGAAAGAAGAGGAACTTCTGAGGGTTGGAAAAAAAATCTATCAATTAAAATCTATTAGAAAATAACCCAAAGACCTAGCTAGCTAGCTAACTAATGTGGCCAAATGAGATGATAACAAAGATGAAAGGGTGGGGAATGGTGATGGGAAACACTAAAATGTAAAGAGGTTTTGGGGATGCAAAGCAAACATGCTACACCTCAACCAAGTTCTGAGCCATAGCTCAATTGTGTATGAAGAGGACTATAAAACAATACATTTGTTTCACAGGCATTGCTTGAATTTCCAGCTTTGACCCAAGATATTTAAGTGCAAAAGATCTCAACTGAGCCTGTGACCTTTCACAGAAGCAACACTGGCTGAATTGACAACACAATCAGCAACACTGATCCTCTTATGCCCCAGAAGTGGGTCTAACTGATGGAACACACCAAGAAGCTGGCTATATTATCAGACTGAAAAGGCTGGAGCTCCCTCATCTCCTGCCTAGAGGTGACAAGAAGAGGTGATGAGGCAGAGAGGAATAAAGAGGTGTCTGCCAATCCTTGGCAAAAGGCTTTTGCCCTAGCTCAAACTCAAAGAAGAATTGGCACAATCTAGTTAAATGATGTAAAATACCTCCCACCCATCCCAGGTCTGGGTCTGAAGAGGAAGACAAGGTCAGGGAGTCCAAAGGATTGACTCACTCAAAAGAAACTTTGAACACTGATGAGCTAAGAGTAGCAGTGTGTCTTGCCAGATCAAGTCCAACAACAGCTGAACCAGATGAGCTCAGCAGCCGATCAATCTACTTGACTCCAAATAACTGTAGAATGACCCACAGAATGATACACCCTTACCCTAAGAAAAGTCAGAACAGTCAATCATTGGAGTGATTAGTGCCCCATTGACCCTGAGCTTTGCTGTGAGCTTGGGGAGCACTCATCAGGAAAAAGGAAATCCAAAGAGTCCTCTGGCTCCAGAGTTGGGAGCAGCTTTGCCCATCATTTATGCCCACCCTTCACCCCCTTGTATATATTTGTAGGAGAGTGTGACTTAGTTTAGGGGATAATGTTTTGTAACTAATGTACTTGCCATGCTGTTTGAATAAACACTGGACTCTGTCTGATTATTAAAGGGGACCCCACTAGTAGGGGCTCATAATTCCTTCATGTTAGATGGATAGATAGACAGGGTTAGCTCAGAAACTTGAAAATAGCAGCGGTGCACATGTCAGTCCCTATGGGAAGGCAGTTTGCTCATGCCAGAGAAATCAGGGGAGAGAACCCAAGCAGTAACTCTCTTTCTATGTGTAGTCAGTGCTGGCACTGATTCTTACTGACAAGAGAGTTGGTTGACAAATTTGCAGTGTCAGCATTTATCCCTCAGAAATTACAAAATCAGGGCTTGATTTATTATTTGTCAGTTGTCCAACCAACACAAGAAATGAAGAAAGCCTTAGTAATGCAGGTCTGTCATGCATACATTTATTTTTCTAGGGAGCTCTTTGTCCAGGGTGCACCCTACTGTATCTATGAACACCCAGCACCTTATAAACCCTTTCCAGATGCCACATACTAGGACATAAATAAAAAGGGGGCAACCTTTATCCTCCAGGACTCAGAGAGAGGAGGCTACAATACTGAAAAAGGGGAACAAAGTCACAGGGCAAATGAGTGACTTGCCCTTACCCAGCACGGGGGCAAAGTTGATGTGATTACACTAACTAAAGTAAGAGGTGGAGAGGAGAGAGCATTCAGGGTAGATGGAAGGGAGCATGGCTGGAGGTTGGAGACTGGCTAGAAAGAATGAGGTACAGATGGCTGAGGATGTTGTGGTTATTCAGCCACTTCAAACTCGTGATCCCAATTGGAGTTTTCTTGGCAGGGATATTGAAGGGGTTTGTCTCCATTTCATTTTATAGGAGAGAAAACAAAGGCAAACAGAGTGAAGAGACTTGTCCACAGTCACACAGAGAATCAATGTCTGACTTGAACTCAGGAAGAGGAGTCCTAGGATTCCAGGAACAGTGCTCTCTGCACTATGCCCCACCCCTACCCGACATTGGACAGATCTACTGAAAAATTATAGCAGCTCAACCCCAGAGCAAAAGGACCCTGACACATGCATTTGAACCTATCAAATAACACCATAAACCCTTCTAGAGTTATCGCTCATTAACAGAACAGGAGTCCTTTCTGTGTGAATGCCTATAAGTGTAATGGTTGTATTATGCTGTATGTATAAATCCTCAGTGTGGCAGGCTCCTCTACAATCCACATCTAGGTTATTGACTTCAGAATCCTTTTGGAGAAAGCTAACCTGCTAACTACAACCCTTTTGGAACCACTTTCCCCTTGCATTTATCATCTCCTCCTGAATTGTTGTTTAGTGGGAGAAGTGACAGGTTTACAGATTAATCATTCAGTGGGGGAGGGAGGCCATTAAGTCCTAGCCCCCCTTTTACAAAATAGGAAATTGAGGCACAGAATGGGGAGGGAAGGACATGTCCAAAGTCACTCAGGAAGCAATTGGAAGATATAGAATTGAAAGGCAGGTCTTGTGGGGGCAACTAGGTGGTGCAGTGGATAGAGCACCCTGGAGTCAGGAGGACCTGAATTCAAATCCAACCACAGCCACTTATTAATTACCTAGCTGTGTGACCTTGGGCAAGTCACTTAACCCCATTGCTTTAAAAAAATAAAAAGTATTTTTTTAAAAAAAAGAAAGGCAAGTCCTGTGTCTGTAGATCATCTAGGCTCTCTCTAGCTCCCCAAGGCTCTCTCCAGATCTCCCAGGTTCTCTCCAGATCTCATATCCCTAATGCTCTGCTTCATCTCCATTTTGAGTCCAATCAGAATTTGAACAGGTGGGCCTTGGAGCCTTTCAGTCTTTCAGATTTCTCTGAGAAGATTCACAGGTAATATTCCCTCAAGCTTCAAGGGTCTAAGAAGTGATAATTTGGGGAGAGACTTTTCCAGGTAATCAGATTGCTAGGAGGTAAAAGTTGCCCTGAAAGCTCCAGAAAGGAAGCCAAAGGGAAAATTCCCACTTGACCTTATGGCATCATAGGACCTGTGATCCATGAAGGGGTCTGGAGGAAAAAAGAGATTTCTGCAGAAATCTGTGTCTGTCTGCCTTGTACTCTGAGGTCCTAGAAGGATTCAGGTCTTCCCTGCAGTCCAAATTAAACCCCTCATCCTCAGACCACAGGCACCTGGAAAAGTAAGGGGGGGGGGGCCAACCAGATAGCATCCTGCTCCCTGGGGGTGAGATGGGGAAGAGGGTCCAGTCCCCAGAATTGAAGAATTGCTGTCTTCTGAAGCCCAAGTTCTTTTTTTCCTTGGAGTGTGAGGTTACACCACACTTGGGGGGGGGGGGGATGCATTGATTCTCATCTCCTGATTTCCACATGACTTGGTTTCTACTTTCACCTAAATGCCTGAGAACTGAAGTTTGGACCGGAGTTCTGGGGGGGGGGGGGGCGTGCAATGCTAGTGTCTGGGCCTCAGGTCTGGGGGCTGGTGGGGGGGGCTGAGCAAAATCTCAAAAGCCTGCCAAGTATTGGCTAACTACAGCCAGGCCCCTTACAAGGTCCCAAGATTGAGCCTGTCCCTGGGCCTCAGGGGACCTCTCGCTACTCCCAACAACACAAAGCTGAACTACCTAGGCTTCACCTAGAATAGAGCTAGCTTGCTCATCTTCTTACTTAAGATTCACACACTCCTGCCACCCTTCACTCAAGTCCTCCCACACCCTGGGCTCCTCTCCCTCTCCACATCTTGTGGAGCTGGTTTCCAGTAAAAGGGTCTTTCTCTAACCCAACTTAGCTGAACCCAGCCTGCAATGGGGTGGAAAGAGGGGGAGGTATCAAGAAAGAGGTAGGAGGGGGCAGTTAGGTGGTAATAATTACCTAGCTGTGTGGCCTTGGGCAAGGCAAGCCATTTAACCCCATTTGTCTTGCAAAAAAACCTTAAAAAAAGAGGTAGGAGAAAGGGAAAGGGAGGGCAGAAGTGAGTCCTAAAGAGGTTTTGGGGAGAGATGAAGCCCCGCCCTGTGAACAATCTCAGAATAAAATGATAAAGAGTGTGATGGATTGCTCAGTGGTCTGGGCCATCCATCCACCCACCTAACTGTCTGCATATTGAGATCTGTCCCCTTCCCCAGCAATCTGTAGTCCCTACAAAAAATCAAAAGGATTGGCTGGTCAGGGACCCAGGAGCTCCAGGTGACTGGTTTAGATATGAGGCAGTCCTGCATGTATGGAGGAAGGCCTGGGTCCCCCACCAAACAACTCTTAGTTGTGGTCACCCTTCACCTCTGCATCCAGCTTTTCTCCCACCCTCCCCCTCCATAGTCTTGGCCTGTGCAGAAATCTCACAACTTGTCAGACTCGTAAGAGATGAGTTGCAAGTAGTGAGTTTTGGTGTGTCTGTCCAGCTGGGAGTGAGGGATGGAGGGGGAGTCAGGATGAGGGGGCAGGAACCCATCTGGCCCTTCTCTGCTTAGGGCTCAGTAACAGAATCATCAGGTGAAAGTCGTAACTTCTGCCTTCAAAGGGTCAGAACTGATCAGGCAGGGACAAGATGCCAGGACCAACTCCCCTCCTCTAACCTTGACAAAAGGCACCTCCATCACTAATTGGGGGTGGGGGTGGGGAAGGACAGGAATTGGGTCTAGAAATTCAGGACCCTAATGGGTCATGCCTCCTCCTTGGCCTTGACCAGGGGTAGCCGCCCCCCCCCCCCAGGCTACAAGGGGACTATGAGGAGGTAACAACAAGAGTTTATGACCCTGCTCCTTAGGGGTGGCAGCCATCTGGCCCAAACAGTCTTCAAATTGGAGGGGGACATAGAAAGGAAAACTGCTTGCAGGCTAAAAAGGCAATGGGATTTTTCCTTGTTTGGAAGCATCAACCAACACTACTGACTAGGGTTAGATGAGCCCAAGATGAAAACTTCTCCACCGGGTTCTTTCTCAATCCTGTAGTCTCATTTGTGGGCTGGCCTCAGCTCAGCCTAGATCTCTAGAACCTAAGAAAAGGAGGGCTCAGCTTCCTGGAAGCAGCTTGGGGGAGCATTGGATTTTTGAATGCGAGTACCAATATTATCTGTATGTGCGCACCTTAAAATCAGGAGTGTGAGCCCACCATATGGCTATGTCTTTGTATGTGTGTGTGTGTGTGTGTGTGTGTGTGTGTGTGTGTGTGTGTAAAGCTGCCTTTGTGAGCCAGAGACCAAGATGGAGAGACACACTCTTCTTTCCAAATGTTGAACATGCAGATAAATTTCCCCTTGTTTTACAATTTTATAAAGGTAATTTCTACTCCAGGAAAAAGAAGAAGAGAAAAGAGGAGAGGAGAGCAAGGAAGAGAGAAAGAAGAAGAAAGAAAGGAGGAAGGAAGGAAGGAGGGAGGAAGGAAAGAAGGAATGAAGGAAGAAGAAGAACAAGAAGAAAAAGAAAGAAAGAAGGAAGAAAGAAAGGAAGGAAGGAAGGAGGAAGGAATAAAGAAAGGAGAAAGGAGAAAGAAAGAAAGAAGGAAGGAAGGAAGGAAGGAAGAAAAAAGAAAGAAAGAAGAAAAGAAGGAAGGAAGGAAAAAAGAAAGGAGGAAGAAAGAAAGAAAAAGGAGGAAGAATGAAGAAAGAAAGAAAGAAAGAAAGAAAGAAAGAAAGGAAGGAAGGAAGGAAGGAAGGAAGAAAGGAAGGGAAGAAAGAAAGAAAGGAGGAAGAAAGGAAAGAAAGGAGGAAGAAAGGAAAGAAGGAAGGAAGGAAGGACGGAAGAAAAGGAGGGGGGAAGAAAGGAAGAAGGCCAAAAGAAGGAAAGGATGAAAGCAGGAGGGAAGGCGAGAAGGAAGAGAGAAGGGGGAGGGGGGGCTGGAGGCCGGTTCCCTCTCATTTGTTTTTTGCCCCCCCCCCCCCCCCCCCCCGCACACCCAGCTGAATAGCTTTCAAGCCCGCAAATGGAGCCGGCTCCTGCCCCCTATTCCGGCGGCGGCCGCGTCCTGGCAACAACGCAATTTTCTATCATCAAGGATAAATGGCATCGAACAGAACATTCTGCTCCAAAGGCGAGCACGCCGGAGCGCCGCCGAGGAGCGCCCGTGATTGCCGGCCTTCCTGTCTGTCATCCCTTTACAAACTCCGCTGCTCAGCCCCGAGCCGCGCCTGTCAGGGCTAATGATGTCTCTTCTGGAGGGGGCGCCGGGGAGGGGGAGGGGGCCGGGGCGGAGGGGGAGGCCGGGGCGGGGGGGGCGGGGAGCCCAGCCGAGCGCACAATGGGCCCCTTTGGGAACCGCGGGCCTTCTGGGAACGAGGCGAATAGCTTTGTTTGCTTCTCCGAGAAGGAAACCCAACCTGGAAGTTGGGCGGCGGTTGGGGGTTGGGGTGAGCAGGGCCGGGCTGGGGAGTCAGGGCCGGGAGGATGCCCCAGCTCCCCGGGATCAGCGTGGGCCGGGCAGAGGGGGGAGAGCGCAGAGGCCCTAGACGTCCGTCCGGTTGTCTGGTTTCAACTGGGAAGCAGCCCCGAGCCGGGACGGAGAGCAGAGCCACGGCCCTCCTTGAGTCTTCTCTGGTTCCCAGAGGTCCAAGCGGCCAAGGCCCGGGCCCAACCTGGAGTCTCCAGGCTGAAGTTCTAGGAACTTCTGGGCCTTCCTGACAGGTCTGAAAGTGGGCCGCCTGGGAGCTCGTGTGGAACAAGCCACCAGGAACTTTCTCCTTCAGACAATGGCGGGGACCAGGGGAAGAGGGGCAAGGGGATCCTGGGGAAAAGGTATCCCGTGAATGAGTGGGCACCAGCCTGGAGTGGGAGGATGGGGTCCCAGGCTAGGAGAGTCTCTCAGAGTCACTCGAGGACCAGATTTGGGAACAGAAAGTCAGGGTTGGGGGCAGGACTGAAGGGCAGTCAGACATGCCTTCCCAGAGGCTAGACAAGCACAGTGAAGAAGAGGACAAATCTTTTATTGTCCGGAGAAATGCAAAGGTTAGGCCCAGGCCCAGCCGCTCCCCCCCCCCCCCCCAACTTCCTCCCCACATGCAAATCCACACACATTGAAGGTGCCGCACCCGGAGGATATCTGTCCCCCAGAGGAGGCCTGGACTACTTACAAGGCTCACCCCCCCTACACAGCCACCCAAGACTGGGTGAAAGCCAGCACTGGAAGCAGAGACCCTAGCAGGGCCATGGATCCAGCTGCACCCCACCCCAGCCCAACCACTGCCTGCCCTCCCTTTACATTCTTCTCAGTTAAAAGACAATTCAGCATCAGTATTCGACTCCAACCCAACAAAGAGAATTTTTGCAGGAAATAAGATGATGTCGAACCAACCGGCATCCACAGGGAAGCACCCAAGACTTCTCTTTCCAAAGCTCCACCTTCCAGAGTTCACCAAGAAGGGAACCTCTGGGACCATTAGAATCACTTCCTTCAGTGTGCTTGCAAAGGTATATAGGGCTTTAGGGATTCCAAAACAAAAGGGAAAAGGGAAGGTTACTGCCCTCAAAGCGCTCAGCTTGGGAGCCGGGGGGAGGGCAGACACCATAAATCCAGAAGCATGTTTTAAGGCAGTGCCCACAGGTGCCATGGCACATGAACTGAGCCATCCTTGGCAGCTTTGGGGCAGCCCAAGAGTCTCCAAAGCTGCCAAGGATGGTTCCAAGATAGGAATGGACTCCATGGTGAAGAACTAGCAGGCGGGTAACCCTGACCTGACCTTCCCGTGATTTACCCTGGTTTTGAGAGAGGAGAAAAATGGTTCCTGATGTGAGCCAACAGACCCCTAGAAGCTCCACTGTGAACATGACTTCCTTTGGATTTCTTAAACAGGAACGTGACCGGTTTATATGGGAGGTGAAGGGGAGGAGGTGGAAAAAAAGCCACAAGCAGCATTCTCCTTGCTCCAATATTTGGAGGTACCCAGGGAGATCTGATTTCCAAGAGCACCCCTGAGGTCAGCATATCTGGGGTTCAGTCCAAGCTACTTTCCTGGACTCCTTTGTGTGCTCCTGAGAAGTCAAGAGATTGGGAGGTCCCCTTGCTTCTCCCTGAAACAGGAGTACAAGTGGATTTTCAGAAAATAACATTCCATTTGTAGGAAATAAGCATCTTTCCTTTAGAAATCAGGGACCTAAGACGTTATCCCCAGTTTCATCTGCGAACAGTATCAAGATGAGACTGGAGATCACATCTTAAAAGGAAAGATCTGTGTATTTCTGGGTTCAAATCCCACCTCTTCCACTATACTAAGCTGTCTGAATGTGTGTTGTGAGGGAGGGGGCAGGGAGGGCAGCCGAGTTCCAGGTCCTTTCCAACTCTATGCCCTCCCTCAAGCTCAGCCTTTGAAGTTCCACAGATCTAAATGGGGGGGGGGGGGGGGAAAGGGAGCTATCTGGTCCTCCCAACCGCCCCCCCCCAACTCCTGCTAATTTGGCCATGAAAAGAGAGACTACATTTACAAGAGAGGAGGTTTGGGAAAACAGGCAACTTCAAGGAGCGCTCTCTTGCTCCCTTTATCAATTGGCCCCCATGTTATGGACGGGGAGATAGTGAAGCATTTCATTACACTCGCTAGCCTCTCTCAGCCTCCCTTTGCGGGACTTCCAGCGTTGGGTTACTGGTTCTTCCATTGGAGGTGGGAGTGGAGAGGTTGAAATCGCCTCCTTCCACAACAGGGCTGTGTAATGAGGACCCTAAGAGTTCTGGAAATCCGATTTGACTGCAGCCCCCGGGGAGCTAGACCCAGAGAAGTCGAGAAAGGACGCTGGGCCAAGGTCAAGTCCACAGGGTCTCTGGCAAACGGAGCAAGGTGGAATGAAGGCGGAGGAATCCTGCTCCCCATCCCCATGTATAGCGGGGTCCCGTGCTGCCGAGGGATAGTCCCTCCCCTTTCCTTTGGGCTCCCAGGTCAAGGCTGAAGAGGTTTGCCCGGTGTCTGCCGGAGCGGTGGCATGAGGCATCATTGGCTTTGTGGGCAAAGTCTAAGAGAAAGACGGTGAGATTTTGAGGAAGGAGGAAGAAGGGGGCAGGGGGGCAGGCGGGGGAGGTCTGTGGAGCCTCCATATAGTCTTCTACCAGGAAAGGGTCTGAGCTACTATCCTCCTGCCCACGGTCGGGAGCGGACTCCATCGGTTGTGCCCTTCGGCCACAGCTTCGGCCACAGCTTCGGCCATGGCTGAGTTCTTGGCAACTGTCGCTGGGGGTTGTATGTTGGTTGAGAAGTGGGGAGGCTTCCATTCTTTCCCGACTTCTGGAGGCCCTGAATGACCCAGGAAGGCTGACCAGCGGACTCGAACAACTGGATGCCGAAGAGGTTAGGGGCACCCAAGACAGACGTCTAGGGAGTCTTACTTCCCACTGTCCCCCTCTCCTTTTGAACCCTCTTATGCCTCTAGCCCGGAATGCCATCTTTCCGAAACCTGGCCCGGAACCAGCCTTGAACCGCAAGGACTGACCCCACCCGAGGAGGGGGCAGATCCTAAGGCCTCGGCGCAGCCCGGACCTCTGCCTCGACTCCACAGAATTCTCGCTGTCTGACCCTAGGGTAGACTGAGGCAGAGGGCTCGCCTCTCCGTAGAGCTGAAGGAGGAGAGTGGGGTGGGGTCGGGGGGCAACCTTACTCTGAAAGCAGATTGCCACCGGTTCCCCTTTTACCGGGAAACTATTTTGGGGGGCAGAGTCTGGCTTACGACTCAAGGGCAGCTGAAATTCGATTCTGACAAAGGGAGAAACAGGTCGCTAAGGCTAAAAATGCTGAGCTGGAGGGGGCGGCCCTGCCAAGCCAGGGCCGGAGGAAGGCTAGGCCCCTCTAGGCAGTCGTCTGGGCCCTAGCTGCCCGGGGGACCATACTGGTCATCCAGAGACAAGTGCAGCGAGGGAACCGATGTATTTGCCATTGTCTTCCTGCCGAGTACACCGGGGACTCGACTTCTCTCTCCTGGACCTCCTTAGGAAGAAAAATCTCGGAACAATCACCCAGCCCGGGCCTGCCTCCATGTTGCTCCTCTGGGGAGGGGGGATTAGGAGTGAGAGCCAGAGCCAGAGAAAGCTTCAGAGGCCAGGATGGAGGCAGGCAGATGCGGGCTTGGCCCTTGGGACTTAATGAAGGAGAGACTGGGGGGGGGTCCCAACAGCCACAGTGGTGGCCCCAGGCCTGCTGAAAGCCGCCTCCCCAGCTCGGCCAGACAAGTGCACTATCTTCAAACGTCCCGGGGCCTCCTTTTGCTGGCCGCTAAGGGACAGAGACAGCGCACCCCGAGAGCTGGAAAAGGAGGAAGTGTCCGGGCCGGAGGACCTCCCGGCTCCCTCTGGGAACAGCGCCCCTTTCTTGTCCCGGAAGAATTCCGAACTTGGTGCCTGGGTTCCACCGAGTTCTCGCCCTCTCTTCCCAAAGCCTCCCCGGGCTTTCTTCCACTGAGTCCAGTGGGGGTCCCCCCCGAGCCATGGAGGTCCCTTCTACTAGGTCCCTGACCCATGGGGCTAATACGACTTGGGAAGAGGGAGGGGAGAAGAGCAGCCTCCAACTTGCTACGGGAGTGAGACCAGGGGAAGGGTCCTTCCTCTGCCCAAAGAGGGAGGGGCGCTGCTCCCTGGGAGGGCAGGGGACCACCACCAGGTCCTGCGACCCCAAACCCGGAAAGAGCAATGGAAAAGACTTTGGTGGCCGAGCTCCACCCGAGCCCGACCCCAGGAGCCTCAGTCTACCCCGGCCTTCAGCTGATGAAGATCCTCTGACCCAAGACCAGGGTGCCGGCTCCTCTCCTCTCGGTTTTCCGGCTCTCTCTGGGTTTTTTCTTCCCGTTTATTCAGCATAGAACTCAAGAGGAGTCGAGCTCTTTATATTCAAAGGTGAAAGGTGACGAGCCAGAGACGGATGGAAGGAGGGAAGGGAGGAGAGGAGAGGAGAGGAGAGGAGAGGAGAGGAGAGGAGAGGAGAGGAGAGGAGAGGAGAGGAGAGGAGAGGAGAGGAGAGGAGAGGAGAGGAGAGGAGGAGAGGAGGAGAGGGAGAGGGGGCGGTGGAGGGGGAGGGAAAGGAAAGGAAAGGAAAGGAAAGGAAAGGAAAGGAAAGGAAAGGAAAGGAAAGGAAAGGAAAGGAAAGGAAAGGAAAGGAAAGGAAAGGAAAGGAAAGGAAAGGAAAGGAAAGGAAAGGAAAGGAAAGGAAAGGAAAGGAAAGGAAAGGAGAAAGGGAGAGGAAGAGGGAGAGGGAAAGGAAAGGAAAAAGGGAAAAGGAAAGGAAAGATGAAAAGGAACGGGAAAAGGAAACGAAAATGGAAAGGAAGGAAGGAAGGGAAGGAGGGGGGTGTTGGTAGCAAACAGTCGGGCTCTTTCTGTGACCTCACGCTCCGAGGCTGCCCAAGGCTCCGGCCAGACCACGGCCACCTCAACCTCCTGTAGCCAGTCCCGATTAGCAGTCAACGAGATTTTTCGGTGACGCCATTTCTCAGGCTGTAAAACTCCCCGCCATTGTGGGACCCTGCGACCCCAGTCCGTTGGGAGCCCCAGTGGAGAAAATGACCGCTCCCTGCCCTTGGCCCACCCTGGACTCGGGGGAAAGGCTGCAGGGATGGAGCAGGGAGGCTGCCCGCCGGAAAGATGGCTCTTCCAGTGGGCCTCGCTTTCCAAGGGAGGAAGGTGCGGATGTGGGGTGCAGCTTAGCGCGCCCAACTTCTCCCTCCCCGTCTGACTGTCCCCCTCCCTGTCCCCTCAAGGACTCTCTAGACAGGCGGCCGGCAGACGGAGAATCCCACCACGGGGAAATTGCTTCAAGATCTGGGGCTCTGCTTCCCCGCCTTCTCCTGTCTGCCTGCCCAGCCTCTCTGGAGGCCGCGGAGGCTGGGGTCCGCGGTCGCCCCCGGAAGGGCCTCAGGCTGCCCCGAGTCCCCGGGGGTCGTGATGCGGCCGTCCTTGGGCCTCCCGCCTCGGCCCGCAGTCCGGACCCTAATCATCGAAGGGGCGTCCTAGAGCCCAGCCCGGGGAAGGCTGGCGTAGGCCGGCGATTTAGGCTTAGGCCCTGCTTCAATTGGGAGGCGGCTTTTTACACTTCAAAGCCCTGCCGAG
Source organism: Macrotis lagotis (assembly GCF_037893015.1). NCBI lineage: Eukaryota > Metazoa > Chordata > Mammalia > Peramelemorphia > Peramelidae > Macrotis > Macrotis lagotis. The sequence continues at coordinate 1,230,082 of NC_133664.1, forward strand.
CCCCACGCGGAACGAGCCCGGCTGTACGGTTTTAATTAGGGCCGGGGCTTCCTTACAAATCTGTACAAGCCAGGGGCTGGGCCTCGGACGCCTCTGCCTTCGGAAGGGGATTGGGGCGGGGGGGGGGGTCTTCCGGGGCCCAGCCCCTGCAGCTGCCGGCCTGCCACTACGCCCTCCCGGCCTCCTGGCCAGCCGCGCCCCGGCTGGCTCCTTCTTGCCTGTGTGTCCTTAGCTCCGGCTCCGGCTCATGGAGACACAGGAATACATCTTGTAGATACGGGATCCAGAACACGGCACTCGGCATCACCAATACCCACGGATGCCCCACCCCGGCTGGCTCTCCTCCTGCTCCTTTCTCAGCCGCCTAGCACGCGGGGTCGAGCTAGGGTCCGAGCTGGAGGGACTGCTGGCACAAACCCGTGGAGGGGGGCCAGCCAGGAAGCCAAGGAAAAGGGGGGGGGGGAGGCCGGGAGCTGGGGAAGGAGGGTTGAGAGCCAGCCCTAAGGGAGAGGCTTGGGAAGGCCTGGAGAAAGGTGACGAGGCCGAACTTCAGCTAGACCCTCGGGTCAGGCCCCTTCTAGAGCCCAACTAATTAGGGGCAACCCGCACGACATGTGGGACGTCCGGGCCAGGAGACCTCGGAGCTCCGGCGCCAGGGGACCCCGCAGCGTGTTCGGGAGAAGAGCTGAAGTTGCTGACTGGCCGACTGGCCCCCGGCTCCCTTCTCTCTCCTCTTCTCTTTCTTTCTCCTCTCCTCTCCTCTCCTCTCCTCTCCTCTCCTCTCCTCTCCTCTCCTCTCCTCTCCTCTCCTCTCCTCTCCTCTCCTCTCCTCTCCTTTCTCTTCTCTTCTCTTCTCTTCTCTTCTCTTCTCTTCTCTTCTCTTCTCTTCTCTTCTCTTCTCTTCTCTTCTCTTCTCTTCTCTTCTCTTCTCTCCTCTCCTCTTCTCTCTTCTCGTCTCCCCCCACCAACCTTTGTCTTTACCCTGCCTCCAATTAGTTCTCCCTCTGCTTTCTCCTCCCCAGACCTGCTCTCCCTCCAGAGCTTTTCTGTTCCATTAGTTTCTCTTAGCGGAGATGCAACGAAAAAAAACCTAAGAAGGCCGAGCTCCCTTTGCGTTATTCGATCGCACTTTGGATCCCCTTCTTTCTACCAGACTGGAGGGCCAGAAGGGTGACGGAAAGGGGCCGGACTGGGCCCTGCGACGTTTGTTTGGGCCAAAGGGAAGACGAGAGACCGAGCCTCGATCTGAGGAGACGCACCCCCAGGAATCCGAGGACTCCCCCAGGCCGCTTGGCCAAGGCCACTGGTGGGCTCGCGGGAGCAGGGTGCCTGCCCTCCGGGGGGCGGCTCCCCTGAAGCTGCAGCCGGGAAAGCGAACCTTCCTCATGGTCCTGATGGGAGCCTCCTAAGGCTGGGATTGCTCCCCGACAGCTTTGGAGCCAAAGCCGAGGGAGCGCCGGGAGGGGCAGAGAGCCTTTGTTGTGCTTGGGGGGGGGGGGGCGCGGAAGATGCTCCGAGGCCACAGAGGTGGCCTCTTCCTGTCGCTGTCTGTTTGCTCAGGGCCAGAGACAAGTGGCTGCTCCCGCCTTTGGGCTGCACCCCCAGGCCCCACACTTCCGGACGCAAGTGCTCCGGGGCCCCGCCCGGGCTAGAAAAGGACCGAAGGGCCTCGACAGAGGGTCGAGGCCTGGGTTTGGGACTAAATTCTGGGAGGGCGCTGGGCGCAGATCATGGGGACGGGGCTGCAAGCGAAACCCGAAAAAGTCAACCAGAAGCGGCGAGCGCCAGGCGAACTGGAAGGGCAGCGTCTGTGTTCGGGGCTTGTTTCCCTGGCTATTCCCATCCAAGAAAAATAAGCCCCTCCGTTTCTGGGGGTTTGACTCAGAAGAAGGGGGAGCAGGGTCCCCAACGACTCTTTCCCTAAGCAACCAGGATTCCCAGCTATAACTCCCCCTTTCCTAGGCCACCTCCACCCAGCCCCGCAGTTGGGGACGCCCTGGTCCGCCTCCTTGATAGCCTGTGCTAATTGGGGATATCATTCCTGGAACCTTCCTTCAAATCAAGATGAAAAGAAAGGTAGATAAAGCGAAAGAACCCCCCCCCCCAAACTAGATCCCTGCGGAGAATACCTGCGAGGGTCTGCAGCTGTTTCATAGCTGAGTTGGGGCCGAGAAGGGTCGGGGGTCACCTGTGCCACTCTCCAGGGTTTCTATTCCGCTCCCCGCCGCCACCAAAATTGGAGGGGCGAGGCGGACCCAACCCTGTGCTTTCTAGGCTCGGAGGGGGACGTAGTAACTTTGCTGAAGCTTGTTTGAGGTCACCCGAGCTAAAAATTGCAAACGTCCCGCGGGAGCCTCAGGCAGAGCCGCAGCCCTCTCCTAGATGCTCTCCCTCTCATCCCCCTTTGGCTATTGCAGGCTGCAGAAGCCCGAAACAGAATGGCGCATGTGGCCTATGGGCCAGGGCCACGTTCACTCACCTCCACTCCTGAACTGAGAGCACCCTGGCTCTAGAGTCAAGTCTGGGGCCTGGCCGGAGCGGCGCCTCCTTCCTCCCATCCTCCTGTTCTTAGAAAGCAAAGTGACCTCCAACTGGTTTTGAAATTGCAGGGGCGGGTGGGATGGCGTTGGAGTCCACGCAGTAAAAGAGCTTAGCTTGGAAGCCGGCGCGACCACGGCAGCGCCCAAGGGCGCCGAAGCCCGGACTTGGGCCCACCCTGACGCCTCCCTCCCTCCCGGACGGCCACTCTCCCTAGTCTTTCTCAGACCCCCGGCCTTGTCCTCTCCCTCCCTCCCTCCCTCCCTCCCACTCGGCCGCAGGCCTGAGCAGCTCCCAGAAGCAGGTGGGGCTCCGGGGCCAGCCTCGACCTCCCTCGTGTGGCCTCCTCTCCTGCTGGCATCGCGGCTCCTAAACCCAGGTTAATTCCCTGGCCAGACCTCTGCGGACTCCCTGTCCAGAGAGAAGGCCCCCGTGACTTTGAAGGTCGTCGGCCGCCCACCCCTGGCCCCGCTGTCCTTCAGGAGGCCTACGGTAGGGCACAAGAGCTAGACAAGCCGGCCTCCCGCAGGTCAGGCAACCCAGCTTGGTCAGGCACTGGAGGCCCCTGGGTCCGCTCTTTGCCATTCCGCGGACATCTGCCGCGGGGGCTGCGGAGACCCCGAGGCCCCCCTCTTGATCTCCACCCTGGCCCGGAGCCTGCTGATGAAAGGTGACCAGATGGGTTCGAGGGGCTGGTGCACCGCCGGAGGATCGGAGGCCAGCGGCCGGCAGCCAGGCTTTGAGGCCTCCCGGTGGCCTTCGATCTGGCTTTGGGGCCGCCCGGGTCGGCGGCCTGGTCCAGCCCCTAGACCCGATAGGCGCTCCAAAAGGCTGGAAGCAGATACTGGCCGCCCAAACCAAACCAACACTTGGGGTTGGAGAAAAGGGGAGCCCCCCTTAGGAGGAAGAAGGCAACCTAGCGTTGCCAGCGAGCAGACAAGACTGGGCATCGGAACCCCGAGGGGGGGGAGGCCGCCTGGTCAAGGTCACCAGCTGCTTGGGTTCCATCCCCCTCTGACACAACCGTCCCGGTCCCCAAGGATTGAAAGTGTGGGTGGCTCTCAGGTCTTCCTCCCTTCCTCCCCCCCACCCCAAAGTCTTGAGAAGGCCTGGATCCTGAACAGAGTGAGGATTGGGGGAGGGGGGCGGTAAAGCTTCGGAGCTGCACCTGCTGAAAGCAAAACCACAGGGGGAAGGGCCTCCCAATTCCTGGGCTCCAGGCAACGAACCGGCCGCGTCTACGGGCGGCCCAGGCCTCCTGGCCCTGGGTGAGCGCAGGGCGAGGCCCTCAGAGGACCTGCCAACCTGCGGGGGGGAAACTAGCATCCCTTTCTCCCCTGCCTCCCTGTTCCCCCCTCCCCCTCCCCTGCACCCCCCCAAGTCACAGCAGGTTTGAAGCGAGTAGATCAGGTTACCCTCTCGCGTGTTAAAGCAGAACGCTCGTGCAAAGCGGCCACACAAGGCCCAACATTCACGAATGAATTCGGAGGCGCGGAGGGACGGGGGGGGGGGGTGAGGTGGGGGGGCGCTCCGGAAAACCACGGGCCCAGAAACCCCGGGAGAAAATCATATGGCTACAGCTCTGCTCTAGAGAGGGGAGAGAGAGAGAAGGGAGGGAGAAAGGAAAGAGGGAAGGAGGGAAGAAGGAAAGGGGGAAGAAAAGAGGAAAGGAAGGAAGGAAGGATGGAAGAAAGGAAAGATGGAAGGAAGGAAAGGAAGGAAGGAAAAAAGAAGAAAAGAATGAAAGGAAGGAAGGAAGGAAGGGATGATGACAGGAAGGGAGGAAGGAAGGAAGGGAGAAAAGAAAGAAAGGAAGGAAGGAAGGATGGAAGGAAGGAAGGAAGGAAAAAAGGAAGAAAAGAAGGAAAGATGAAAGGAAGGAAGAAAGGAAGGAAAGATGGAAGGAAGGAAAGGCAATGAAGAAAACGCAAAGGAACTCGCAGGGCTCTTGCTCATGGGGATCTGGGGGATCTGGGCTTGGCCCCACTTCTCTCAACTCCAGAGCTTACCACTAAACAAAAAGAAATGCAAACGGCGGTCCTGGCTTGTGCCAGTCTGGGAGGCAACGAGAAAGAGACCTGGGGAGCCCTCCCCACCTCTCAATGTCCACTGGGCCAACAGCTGGCTTCTGGGCTGCGGGCTGGGGGAAGGCGGTGGCCGAACCCCAAACGGTTTCTTTCTCCGAAGAGATGGAAGGCCGCCTGGAGCCGGTGAATCCCCGACAAGCAGGCACACCAGCGCACACGGCCCCTCACACGCTTTTCTCGGGAGGGTCCTTGGGGTTCTCTGAAGCTAGCGAGCCCCGAAGCCCCACTGAGCCAGGTGAGGTCCGCGGGTCCCTGGATCGGCCTGCCTTCCATCGGGGTGGTGCCAGGCCCAGCGCGGCCTGGAAGCTCGGGCTCCCCCTCCACACGCGCGCGCATACATACACACGCACATCTGGCCACCACACACACACACTGCTTCCCGTCCCACATCCACACACACGTATCCGCCCCAAGCCCTTCTAGCCCGTGAGGTCCGCAGAAGGTGACCGCCGAGGCCGAGGGCCACGGGGCCCCCTCGGCACCCGCCCGCCGGCTTTCCCGGTCAGCCTACCTGGTCGCCGGTCGGGGGCGAGCTGGGGAAGCCCGGCTGGCCCCAAGCGGGTCTGGAGCCCGGAATGAGAGCCAGAGAGAGAGAGGGAGAAGGAGAGAGGGGTGGGGGTGGGGGTGGGGCGGGGTGGGGAGAGAGAGGGAAAGGGAGAACTCGAGGGGGCGAGAGGGAGAGGGGAGAAGGAGCCGGCGCGGGGGGCGCCGGGCCGGCCGCGGGAGCTCTCCCGCTCGGCTCTTCCCCGCGGCCGTCCATCTTTGCCGGAGGAGTGCGCCTACCAGCACCTGGATGCTCCCCTATAAATCCCCTGGCAAATAATAAACGGCCTAATAATAACAAGGTATGGAGTTCTTTTTATAGAAAAAAGAGAGAATTGAAACGAAATGCGGCGAGGAGACAAGCGCTTGATAAGAGGATAATTGAGGCGACAGCAGCGTATAATTAGAGGATAATTTATGCTATATCCACTTTTATTCCACCTCCCAAAATAAACCCAGTCCATAATCATTACGGGGAAATTGTTCGGAATTGTGCGGCTCCCATTCGAACCGGGAGCCGCGCTAATCACGGCTCCTGATTACAGCCCTAATTGCCTCCTTCCCCCAAGTAAAAATAACTGCAAACAAGAAGGGGCGCGCGCGCCTCCAGCTTTGCCATTAACGATGTTGATGATAAAATACAATCAATCGGAATTGGGATGCGAGGCGCGCCGAGGACGCGGCGGGCCGGGCCGGGGCCGCGAAGAGGCCGGGCCGGGCCGGAGCAGGCCTCGGGCCCGGCTCCCCCGGGGCCCCCTGGGCCGGGGGAGGGAGGAGGGGAAGGCTCGAGGAGCCAGTCCAGGGCCTGGGGGCTCCCCGTTGCCAAACCACTAACCACACGCATCATTTGCATGTATCTGAAAGCAGCACAGTGGCTTCTGTTTTCAATAGGAAAAAATGCATTAGTGTCAGGCCTGCGTGGGGCGCGGGGAGCGCGCGGGGGGGGGGGGGCGCGCGGGGCCCGGGCCTCTCCCCGACGGGAGGGAGCTCGGGAGTGTGTGCTTTGGCTCCCTCGGAGGAGAGAGGGGGACGGGCCGCGGACCCCGAGCGGGTCCCCTCTTTCCACCCCCCACCCCCACCCCGCTCCCGCAGCTGCCCGAGTGTCCCTCTCTACCCTCGGCTCGCCCCTCAGGCCGGGAGCTTAGAGGAGCGCACGGGAGCGGCGTGAGGGGCGAGGGCCCGGGGGCCCCGGGGGGGGGAGGGTCGGGTCCGGTGGAACTCCCCCCCCTCTGGACCCCGGGAGGGCGGGGGCCGGGGAGGGGCGCGACCGGGGAGGGGCCCGGCCGGGGGGGGGGGTCTGTCTTTGGCGCGGACGGCGGGGCTCGGCCGAGGGCGCGGGTCGGGGCGCCGGGGCCCGGCGGCGCCATGCCAGCCTCGGCGGAGGGCAGCGGGGTGCGCCCGGGGGCCGCTCTCTCCTTGGCGCTGGGCTGGCGGAAGGCAGGCGAAGAGCTCGGCGGCCCGGGCGCCAGTAGAAGCCGTGCGCCTGTGACGTCAGGGGTTGGCTGACCAATGGGGAGGCGCTGCCCTCTGGAGACAAACCATTCGACTCGTGGCGTCGGCATGAAGTCTGCGAGCAGAAGCGCAACTTTCGCAGAATCCACCTTAAAATCTCTGCCTTAAACGGCGCCAGCCCCCGAAAAGGCAAGGGGGGCACCGGGGGAGCGCGGGCCCCCTCCCCCTCGCCGCCGCGCTCCGCCGCCAGCCCTCCCCCTCCTCCCTGCTAGTTAACAAGGCCCCGCTCACTAGATCTCTTTCTATTAAAAAAAAATCGAGGGGAGCGAGAGAAAGGGAGCGAGGGGGAGCGAGGGGGAGCGCGGGGGGAGCCAGGAGGAGAGAGCAGAGAGGCGAGCAGCGAGCGAGCGAGCGGAGGCCAGAGTGCGGGAGACAGCGGCCGCCGGGGAGAGGCCGGCCAGAGGCCGGGGAGGCCGCCGCTGCCGCCGCCGCCGCCCCCCGACCCCACGTCGGCCGCGAGCCCGCTGGGCGAAGGTGGCCGCGGGGGCCGGAGCCGGCAGCGCCCCCGAGCCCCGCCGCCGCCGCCGCCGCCGCCGCCCGGGGGGCCCGGGCCCAGGCCGAGGCGGCCGCCGCCGGGGAGGACAGCGCTCCCTCCGGCCGCCAAAGTTTTCATGATGACCATGACCGCGATGGCTGACGCCCTGGACGCCCAGGACTCGTCCAAGTCGGCCTTCATGGAGTTCGGCCAGCAGCAGCAGCAGCAGCCGCCGCCGCCGCAGCCCCCGCCGCCTCCCGCGCCCCCGCAGGCGCCCCCGCCGCCGCAGCCGCAGCCCCCGCCGCCGCCGCCGCCGCCCCCGCCGGGGCCCGGGCAGCCGCACTCGGCGGCGCAGCAGCCGCCCAGCTCGCCGGCCATGGCGGGCGCCCACTACCCGCTGCACTGCCTCCACTCGGCCGCGGCGGCGGCGGCGGCGGCGGCGGCGGCCGCGGGCTCCCACCACCACCACCACCACCATCACCACCACCAGCACCACGGCGCGCCCTACTCGTCGGGGGCTGGCGGCGGCGGCGGCGGCGGCGGGGGCGGCGGGGGCGCCTACAGCCACCGCTCGTTGGCCGCCGCCTACCCCTACATGAGCCACTCGCAGCACAGCCCCTACCTCCAGGCCTACCACAACAGCGGCTCGGCCGGCCCCACGCGGCCCGACGACCCAGGTGAGAGCCCGGCACCCGCGCCGCCTGCCCGCGCGCCGCCCTCTCTCTGCCCGCGCTCTGCCGGCGGCCTCCCCGCCTGCGGCCCTTCCCCGGTCCCTTCTCTCTCTCCTGCAGCCCTGGCTCCCGCCTCCGGCCTCCTCCCAGTTCCAACCCGGCCCGGCTTCGCTCTCGGCTTCCCCCTGGGTCTCCTGGGTGGGGGCCGCCCGGACCCACACACTCCTCCTCCTCCTCCTCCTCCTCACACGGAGCCCCACGGACGCGGTCCCCGTTGGTCCCGGGGGCCGGCCCTCCCGGCTTCTTACCCTTCTTAGCTGCTTCACCGCCGCCGGGCCGCCAGTCTTCCTGCCCCGCCGCCTCTACCTGAGGAGCGGGCTTCCCGCGGGGTTCCGGCCCGGGGTGCCTCTGACCCTTTGGCTCGCCGCTGCAGCCCGGCTGCCGGCCGGCTCGATGGGAAGAAGCGGGGCTACCCGAGAGGGTCCCTTCTCTGGCCAGGCCGCCGTGGGGAAGGTTCCCACAGGCTGGGGCACAAGCTGGCCCCTCCTAGCCCGGAGGTCGGGGAAACTCGCCCGAGTCTTTGTTAGCCCGGGAGGACAGGGAGGCGGGCTGGCAGCCTCGCCCGAAACGGAGCAGAGTCGACTGGAGGCCGGGCGGCGGCAGCCAGGCAATCGATCCTACCCTCCCCCAGTCCTTCTCTGTTGGGGGGGGGGGTACCTAGGGTTTTCAGGGAAGACCCCCCCCCCCCCGGCCGGCTGGGAGGGGCGGGGATGCTCTGGGCTTTGGGAGTTGGGCTGGCCTAAGCCCACACTTCGAGGAGACGGAGCAGAATCGCTGTGGCAGCTCCCAGTCACCCAGTCCCAACCTGGGGGTGGGGAAGGAGGGAGGCAGGGCTGGCACGGTTACGTGCCCGTACCTTCTCAGCTGGGTACCTGAGCAGCCGGCGCCCTTATGCCTGGCGCGCGCGCCCCCCACTCCTGCCGCGGCCTGGCTGGGGGACTCTCACCACCTCCCCAGCCCAGTCCTCGTTTCCTTCCTGAAGGCTCGCTGGTGGGCACTCCCAGGGTCCCCGGGGCGCCAAGGCTGCAGCCGACACAAGGATTCGAGCTTTTCCAGGCCGGCTGGGGCTCAGGGAGACCTCGGGGAGGGAGAAACGAGGTCCCTGGGGGCGCCCCGCACTGGCCCCCGCGGATCCCTCCCCCGGCTCCCTCTCACCCGCTCCCTTTGCTTACAGACCAACAGAAAACCACGGTCATTGAAAACGGGGAGATTCGGTTCAATGGCAAAGGGAAGAAAATCCGGAAGCCTCGGACCATTTACTCGAGTCTGCAGCTACAGGCTCTGAACCACCGCTTCCAGCAGACCCAGTACCTGGCACTGCCCGAGCGAGCCGAGCTCGCGGCTTCCCTGGGCCTCACTCAAACCCAGGTAATTCCTCCCGGGAAGCTTCTAGTGGAAGACGAGGGGAGGGGAGGGCTTGGGACCCAGGAATTTTGGTTTCTCGGCGGGGCCTCCGTCTGGGGGGCACGTTTGCAAGGTAAGGACAAGCCGAGGAGCGTTGGAGGGAGGTCCTGGACTGCTCTGACCTGGCGTCCGGGACCCTCCTCTCCACTCCGCATCCTCCACCTCCCACCCCCACGGTCCGGCCCGCACCGCCGGCCCCACCCCGTGCGGGAGAGAGGAGACAGAGCTAGCGGGTTAGCAGGCGAGAGCTTGGCCGGAGAAAGGCAAGGATGGTGCCCGAGGAGCAGAGGGAAGAGGCCAGAGGCCTCCTTACAAGCCGGGGGAGCAGTCTCCCGGGGAGGTAGGAGAGAGTAAGCAGGCAATCTAGCACCCTGGCAGAGCAAGGAAGCCAATCAAGAGACGCTAGACGGGGACCGCAGCTCTAGCTGCAAAAGGACCCCCCCCCCCGCCCTGTAGCAACAACCAGTTCCCTTTCTAAGACCGCCGGGGGTTGGAGCAGTCGGGTATCCGAGTCCTGGGGCCTGCAGGCTCGGGACAGTGGCTGCTGGAGGCTCCAGGCAGTCTTTGTCAAGGCTCCTCTGGGGCCCAGTAGGCTGAGACTAACGACTGGGAGGGAAGGGTGCTAGATGAAAGGGGACTGGAGGGTGTCCTTGGCCAGGAACGCCTGGGCAAAGGTGCCCACTGGCCCAGATCTCCTCTGGCACACCCTGGCCTCGCCCGGGCAGCTCCCGACGAAGTTCGTGGGTGCAGGAGCCGAGGCTTAGTGCGGAAGCTGGGGAGCTTTGCAGAAACCGGGTTGGAAACTCAGTGACCGAAGGCGGTCCTTGCCCGGACCTCACCCTGGAGCCTGCTAGCCAGGCCTGGAATGTCAGGGGAGGCGGCAGCTCCTGCCGCCTCCCCATTGGCCGAGATTTTCCTTTCCTTTACTGGGAAAGCTGCGCTTTTTGAGAGAACATCAATTTCTAGCGACTAAGATTGTGTGTCTGTTTACCTTTGCCGAGGTGTTGAGATTTAGTGTGAGTATATATGTTGGGTGCGGATGGTAGCCGGGCACAGTGTGGAAAGCGGATTGGGTTAGATATGTGCATAGCTGTCCTTGTTTGTGTTGTGTGGGCGCATGTATGTGTTTGTGTTGTGTGTACATGTATGTGTTTCTATAGATTTGGAAGCTTAGCCAAAGATGTGTCAGTCCCTGTGGATTATATACGGGTTCACATACTGTCCACATACACACATGTGTGTGTATGAAGAAGGTCCATCCTTTGGACCCTCCACACACTCCTGGCCAAGGCAGGGCAGAGAGGCCCCGCCTCCCTTCCTCCCCCCGCCTCAGCTTCCCCGGGGGCCTACACTTGAGCTCCTCTGCTCAGCATAGGCCTGTCACTCTTGCAGGCCCGACCACAGTGGGATCAGAAGCTCCCCCAGTGAGTGAAGGCTGGCTGAATGATGAGCCTTGGGGCTGCAGCGGACCCTGGCACTCTCCCGCACTCCCCCTTCAGCTCTTGGCCACCCTGAACTCACGGTTTGTCCTTAGAGCCACGGCATCTGTTAGGGCTCACCCTCCCTCTGGTGCCCATACACACAGGCCTTGGGTGCAGGGAGAATAGAAAGGGAATCTGAGAATAGCAAAGGAGGGGCCCTGAGCAAGTCTAGCCCCAGCAGGCTCTTGGCCCCGGGGCACAGTGACTCAGTGGATTGATCCTTTGCCTCCTGCGGCTAGGTTGGGGCTGGCCAGGGGCCTGCTCGGGGCCTTGGCTTGGCCCTGTCGGCCTCGGCTCCAGGTGGGAGGGCCCAGCCGGCCTGCACTCCTCACCTCCCTGGTGACTCCTGCCTTTTGCTTCCAGGTGAAGATCTGGTTTCAGAACAAACGCTCCAAGTTCAAGAAGCTGCTCAAGCAGGGGAGCAATCCGCATGAGAGCGAGCCCCTGGCGGGCTCGGCCGCCCTGTCCCCCCGCTCGCCGGCCCTGCCTCCCGTGTGGGACGTTTCTGCTTCGGCCAAGGGAGTCAACATGCCCCCCAGCACTTACATGCCGGGCTACTCCCCCTGGTACTCCTCTCCACACCAAGACACAATGCAGAGACCGCAGATGATGTGACCCCGCGGCGCCCACCTGGAGCTGGCGAAGGAGTCACCTGCCAGGGCTGGGGAGTTCCCGTCTGGGGTCTCCGAACCAAGCGGTGCCAGGCAAGCAGGGCAGGCTGGGACCAGGAGGCCGGCTGGGCTGTTCTGCTTTGCTTTTCTCTCCTCACTCTCCCCTCCCGCCTCCCCCACGGAGCGGCCTGGCCCAAGGGGTTGGAGCCTTGGGGACAGCCCAGCTCTCCCCAGATCTCCAGGAGGGTTCTGGCTTCCCAGGGCCTCCCCCGCGGTTGGCCTGGCCGGCTCTCGGGGCCGAGACTCGTTCCGGACTTGCTAGCCCATTGGAGTGAGAGCCTTCGGCTCCAGGCGCAGGCTCGCCCTGGGTGCAGGAAGCTGCCCCGAGGAAGGAGGAGAAAGAGCTGTTCCACTTCTCCTGCCAGGCCCGGACAGGCCACAGCAACTTCCCCCTCCTTGGCCTCCCCGCCCCCTTTCTGCCCGGAGCGAGATGCTCTGAGCCTGCCTGTCTCACCGGAGGGGGGCCGTGAGGGGCCGGCTGCATGTTGAGCTCCAAATGGGCAGAGCAGGAACACAGACAGAGCCTCCTGCGCACCCCCAGCCCTGGCTGCCCCGGCCCCCTCTGCAAGCCCTGACAGAGGGCAGTGCCCGACCCCCCCCTCACCCGGCCGCCCAAGTCTTGGCAAGGCCCAGGCCGGGAAGTGACTGCGGACGACCCCCACCCCCACCCCCCCGGAGCAGCTGCTTGGGACGCTTAGAACGAAAACCTTTCTGTATATATTGTTGAATTTTAGCTGTACAGACTTTGTATGTTTTTGTCTTCTTCTTTCATATATGGAGTAAAAGCCCCCAGATGCCCAGGACTCTCTCTCTCTCTCTCTCCTCTCTGCCCCCTTCCCCCTCCTCCTCTCCTCTCCCCTCCCACCGCTCTTCCCCACCCCGCCCCCACACTCGTTTCCCCCACCTTGAAGAAAGACCTCGTTAATAAGAAAAACAAGTTCTGTCTCTTCCAACAAAACCAAACTAATAACGGGCGCCTGCAAGGGCGGGGACCCCTCTCCTTCCCCCCACTGCTTCAGAAGGAATCGTGGTCTAGCCCTCACCCCCCCCTTCCTTCCTTCCTCCCCTGCTCCTCTTGCCCCCCCTCCGTTTCTACCTCTGCAATTCAGGAGACATGCCTAAGGTCAATCTTTAAGCCTAGGACGGTGTGGTCGCCCCCACCACCACCACCTCCCTGCCTTCTCCCGTCCTCCCCTCCCCAGGTACCCACTCTCCGGCTGTTTTTCAGAATCCGCCAAACCAGGCAGAAGCCAGGGATGGGCTCGGCCACGTCTACACTGGCCGGGGCCCAAGGGCCCTTGACCCTTAGGAAACCGTTCTGGCGGCTGGGGCGGGGGGGGGGGCGCGCTGCCCGGCCAGGCTCAGTTGGGGCTCTTGGGGGGTCCTGAGCGGGGGTGGAGAAAGCTCTCCGGGCCAGGGCGCTGCAAAGGCCTGGGGCCGCAGAGCCGGCCGCCAGCCCCATACTGCGAGGATGAATGGCTCCGGCAAGCCCTGGGCGGCCTGCAGACCTGAGCCTTGAATGCCGGGCGCCATTGATCTGGAGTCAATGGGCCGTTCGCTCTCTCCCGGCTCCCCCCAGGCTAATGACAACCGCCGCCGCCGCCGCCGCCGCCGCGCAAAAGGACAGTCCCTATAATTAGGCACAAAGCAAAAACTACTTACCCAGAGACCCGCTCCCTCTTTGTTGCGGAACTTCCCCGCGCAGTCAGCCTTCAGAATGGTTTCAGACCGATCAGTCTCGTCATTTTCTACCGTTCGCATTGTTCCATTAGGAAAACTGTTTTCTTTTCTTTTCCCCCCTTCCCACTGTGAAACTTTGGGCTCTGCGCTCCCCAGGATCACGGCGGAACAAAGCCTCCAGCTGCAGTGCCATCCAATTTGAGGCAGACATTGGGGACAATTTCAGGGTTTTATCCACAAGAAGGTTTTTTTCCATTCTCTTAAATGCAGCCATAATTAGAGTAATTTTTCATGTAGCCCGCTGATTACAGCGTTTTTACCGTCAAAGATAATTACCTGTAATTTCCCCCCACTTTTAATACTAAAAAGCCATCTTTATTTAGATTCAGGAACAGGAAAGGCGAAACAAAAGAGGGAAATTATTCTGTTATTCATACACAAATTGCAGAGACGTAGGACCTAAAATTGAAAATTAACCAAAATTATAATGCTGAAAAGAATGGAAGAGGCTGCAGGAGTACAGCTGCTAGTGGGCTTTGACTGAATTATTCAAATTACGTTCAAGAGAAAGCTAGCTACCATACCATCCATGAAACCAACAGGAGACCCGTGCCAAACCACTGGGAGCGCCTGGCATCCCGGACCCTAGCGAGCTCCTGGGAGCTGGAGGACCTGGGGCTCTCAACTCTTCCCTCCCTCTTTCTTTCTTGCCTCCCTCCTTCCCTCTCTCCTTCCTTCTTTCTTCTCCCCTCCCTTCTTTCCTTCCTTCCTTCCTTCCTTCCTTCCTTCTCCCTCCCTCCCTTCCTCTCTTCCTCCCTCCCTCCCTCCCTCCCTTCCATCCATCCTTCCTTCCTTCCTTCCTTCCTTCCTTCCTTCCTTCCTTCCTTCCTTCCTTCCTTCCTTCCTTCCTTCCTTCCTTCCTTCCTTCTCTCACTGCCTTCATCCTTCCCTCCCTTTTTCCTAAGGTCTTTCTTTGACTTTTTTGCTTCCTCCTTCCTCCCTTCCTTCTTTCCTTTCTCCCCCCCCCCCAAAGGGTTTATGTCATAGTTCCTGCTCCTTTGGGTCGGGATGACTGGGGATGGGAGGGGTTTATCGTTAAGGGGTCTGCAATCTCAACCCGAAAACGGAGTTGAATCGTCCCGAGAGTCCTAGAACCTCCTGCGTTATGCGGTAACTCCGCAAAATAGCCTCCTTCGGAAGCCCTTGACTTCCAGGCTTAGATGTGTAGGAGGAATGTGTCAACATCATCCTTCCTGGTCCCCAGGGGCAAGTGGTCTTGGCTGGGCTGGTCGGAGAGTTCCTTTTGGGCTCTCTGTCTCTAAAAAGCCGGGGTGGGGTGCGTGGAAGCAAAGGAGGGTCTCCCCAAAGCCCCTGACCATCTCGTTGTCTTTGACACAGCAGCTCAGCACCCCCCCTTCAAGGAGAGCCCTTCCTCTCTTAGAGAAGGGCAGAGCACCTTGGCACTTTGGCTTCCCAGGAGCCAGCCAATTCTTCGCTTCCTTTGCCTTGGAGAGCTGCGGGCTGAGCCAACGACAGGCGCCCTGAGTTCTGGGAAACAGCGTCATCTATGGACAGCTGGAAGCAGCTCTCCCAACCTCCACCCAGCCTCGGGGTGAGGGTGGGGGGGACAGGGGAGACATCTTTGCCCTGGCCCGTGGCAGTGCATTGACAGAAAGGCCCGTCCAGCTAAATGACCAACTTTCAGCTTTCCTTCGGTCCCTCCAGCAGGCCCTAAACAACGCCCCGAGAACTGTGGGGGGGGGGGAACTGGGAAGCAGACTGTCTCCAAAGAAGTGGGTGCCCCTGACCCAAGTCAAACTGTACCAGTGGGAGGGCCTCAGACAGAGGTCGCCAGCCTTTGGAGACTTTTTTCAGGCCAGGGACAGACCAAAGCAGCTCCAGGAGTTTTCTGGCAAGTCTCTCCCGGAATTCGGCCAGCCAGCGGCCCAGACTGCGGCCCAGCCAGGACCGAGGGGAGGCCCGAGCACCAGCCTTGGCCTGGCCAGGCAGAGAGATCTGATCTCTGCTTTGGCAGTTCAGACGAACCTTCAGGGCCCGCGGCCTTTCCCCGGGCTTCACGACCCACATTGAACAGAGGCCCCAAACTATCTCATTCATATCAGCCAGGAGGAGGAAGAAAAGGGGTTGGGTCAGTGGGTGAGTGGGAAGGCAGACCAGCAGAGACAGAGAGAGACAGAGACAGCGATGGAGCAGAGACGAGAGCCAAAACTGATACAGACCAAATAGAGCTAGAGAAAGGCGAGATTTCCTCAGCACACCCCACTCTGGGTAGAGGGCCTGGCCTTCCTCGCCTCCACCATCCCTGCCTCAGTGTCCCCACCCCATTCTCCACCCTACTCCCACTCCTCCAACTTCTGTCTTTCAGGGCCTCGGCTGGAGGCGGAGGGCTGGGAGCTAAGCCCCGAAAGCCCTGGGAGGCTCCGGAGGCCGAGGCCTCTAGCCACCCCAGCCTCTCTGAGGCCATGGAGCCGGGCAGCCCCCGAGGCTGGCCGCAAGGACGCTCGAAGGGCGCACTTACCCCGGGGCCAGAGCCGGCAGCGCTTGCGCTCGGGGCCGAGACGCCGAGCCCGCGGGGCGGTGGCTGCTCCGGGCGCAGCTCGCGCTCCCTGCACCGTCGGGGAGGGAGCCCAGCCAGGTGTGAACTTGCTCGCACAGCCCAGCACCTCTTATATCGGCGGCGAAATTAGCGGTTATTACTGTCACTGTTTAGTGATGGTTAGCTTGATAAAAACACACACACACGCTGCTGTAATCAGGACCCGGTGCATCTTTGCAAATTACAGATAATTGGAAACGTCCAGATTATGATAATAGCATCCTAATCCAGCCCGAGAGGTAATGATTCCGGAGTGTTCCATGGGAAGCTGGCCAGTGGGGCCACGCAGCCATTGTGGAGCCCCTCGTCGGGCTCCACAAATGGGCCGCTGAGAGGCTGCCGCCCGGAGCTTCTCGTTTCCTGGGCACTCGGGGAGACCTGGGGGGGGGAAGGTGAGGAAGGAGCCGCGCCCGCTCTGGGGAAGGGAGGGGGACGGCGGCGGGCAGGGCGAACGTCGAGGACAAAGGGCTGCGGAAATCCCACAGGATCTCGACTGGCGCCTTGGGTTCCGCCCTGACCGTCGGGCTCCCCGCTTCTTTCCTGGGTTCCCGGGATCCTTCCGTGAAGGGAAGGAAAGCTGAGCCCCGATGGTACGGCACCCTTCCCCCCCGCCCCATACGCCAGGGCCTTAGGGCCCTGTTGCCACCCTGACCCAACGCATGGCCTCACAGCCCCTGCCATTCCCTCTAACCCCACCGCACCCCACCCCACCGGAGACCTTAAGTGGACTGGTCATTGCCAGGGACCTTTTCGGAAATGTCTGAGGTTTCCGTGGAGCTGCCAACGGTGGAGGCAGGTGGGCATCGGGGGAACTCTGCCCACCTGCTCGGGCCCCTTCTCTGCTCACCCTTTGCAGGCCCACGGATCCTGAAAGGCCCGAGTAGAATAAGGTAGAGTCTGAACACAGAGCCCCAGCGAGGTTGGCCTGCTGCCAACTGCCCCTTCTGCCTTGTGGGGATGCCCCCCCACCGAGCTCACAGACCTTGATCCTCCTGCCGTGCTCAGCTAGGACCTTCAGGAGCTCTGACCTCCAGGAAAGTCGAGGGCCTTGTACCTGGTTCAGGACAATGCCCAACTGGAGGTGGGGAGGCTCAGGTTCTTCCCTCCTTCCTGCCCCCCACCCCAAGTCAGCCTGGAAAAGACCAGAGAACCCTCTCGATGTTGGGTGCACAGGCTTCGAGAGAGCCAGAGTGGGGAAAAGAGATCTCCATCGCTTGACATCATCCAGGTAGGTGCTTACACTGGGTGGGTGGGGGGGGGGTGGGTGGACTGTGCCAGACCCAGGGAGGAAGTGCTCGGATGCTTGGGGTCTCCAGCCTTCCAAGTCAAAGAGGCGAATTTGCTAAGGACCAGGGAAACCTCATCTCTGCCTCTTCCCCAGCACTTCTGCCCCGCACCGGAGACAAGACCATCAGGCTCTGCCTCCCAGGGAGGCCAGTGGAGGGGACTGGTAGGGCATTGTTGGAATTGTTTGGCCTCGTTCAGACCTTCCTTCTTCTTTCTAGCAAAGGCCCAGTGGTCAGCACCTCCAGCAGCTTCTACTCTATCTTCTTGGGCTGGTGGGGGGAGGGGAGGATCTAAAGTCGGTCTCTAGTGCCAACTGTTTCTCTTGGTCAGGGACCACCTGTGGGGTATTTGGGGGGCCTCCACCATTCTAGGGACAGTGTGTCTCACAATCGCCGAGACTGGGCAAGGACTGCTACTGAGGCTGGAGATGGAGCGCCCCGAACAGAGGCATCTGTACTCCTTGGACCTGCAAAGACCTGGACCTCATTTCAGGTGCGACTTTGACACCAGAAGATAATTGTCTCGGAAAGCTCGAAATCGCTTCCTATACGCTCCTCCGCGCTCCTTCTCTTCCCCCACCCCAGCCTCCCTCCCACGCAAGAAGCTCGACGTGAATCAGAAGCTCTGGAGAACAAAGACCAGGAACAGGAAAGCAGACGGCCGAGATCCCCACCAGCCTGGGGCTCCTTTCCAGACCTTGGCCAGGGTTGTCCTCACCATCCTGCTCTTAGACAACTGAAAGAGATTAGATCCTTTCTCTCTCTCCCTCGTCCCTTCTCCCCTCCCTCTTTTCCTCCCTAGTTCTCTCTCCCTCTTCCTTACCCTCCCCCTTGTCCCTCCCCTTCTTCCCAGTATCTCCCTATTCCTTTCCCTCTTGTTTCCTTACCCTCCTCCCTCTTCCTTCCACTCCTGTCCTCCCAGCTTCCCCTTTCTCTAGCCTTCTATCCCCTTCCTCTTCCTCCTGCTCCCTTTCCTTTCCTCTATTACTCCTTCCTCCATCATTCTTCCCTTTCTCCTTTCTTTCCTCTTTTCCTTCTTCCTCCTTTTCTCTCCTGTGTCTCTTCCCCCTTCCCCTTCACTCTCTTTATCCTTTCATCTCCTTCCACTTTCCTTCCCTCCTTAAAGGGCCCTTACTGCTCCCTTCCTCTGTCTGTTCCCTTTTCCTTCTTTCTTTCCTTCCCTCATTGTTTCCATACACAGAAGCAAGAGACAGGGCCACAACCCCTCAGATTAGGCGGTAGGGGGTGAAAGTAGCAAAGTTATTTTGAGAAATGTGAGAGAAAGACCACTTCGTGCTCTCTCCTTCCCGGTCCCTAGGTCCGGCCCTGTTGGCCCTAGGGGCATCAATGAATCCAGACTGGTGGTGACAAGGTCATACTCAAGGCCGCCCCCCCCCCAGGAACCACTTGAGTGAGGAAGAGGTCTCAGGGCTAAAAGCAGGTCTACCTTTCCCCGACTAAGGCCAAGTGTCCTTGGCTAGCCCCGTAGTCAAGTGTGTGCGGAAGGAAAACTTCTAGTCCAGAGACACTGGGGCCCTGTGAGTAGATGTCTATTGACACCCAGAAGTCCTGGGCCTCGAGAGAGGGGGCACCCAGCTTTAGTGAGTGACCCTTGGGGACAGCTGGCTGGAAGTTGTGAGGTGGGGCATCTCTGCCTTCAAAGGGCCAAGAAGAGTTGAGCTGGCAGCTGAGCTGGTGGGTTCAGTGGGATGGGGGAAAGCGCTATTTTGGAGGGGTCGAAATTGGGGCGAGAGTGGGAGGGGGCAGGAAAAGGGAGAGAAAAGGCAGAGACACTGGACCTTGAGGTTTAAGACTGGAAGCTTCTCCAACTGTGAATGTGTGTGAGTGGATGTGTGAGTGGATGTGTGCGTGTGTGAGAGACAGAGACAGAGAGACGGCAACAAAGGTGCACAGTGAGAGAGCGACAAAGAAGAGACAGACAAAGAAGGACAGAACCTGAGACAGACAAACAAAAACAAAGGGACAAACAGGCAGAGAAACAGAGTCTGAGGCGAGGATAAGGAGCGCTGGAGCAATGGGGTAGGGGGGCATCGCATAAAGGTTCTTTCCCCAGGGCCAAGGTCTGTGCCAAGCAGAACGAAGCTGACTCTCCGGGGTGGATGGGAGCCCCGACTTGAAGGCGGCTGAGAGGGAGGGAGCGAGTCCCAGGGCAGCGGTAGCGGCGGCGGGGGGGGGGGGGGGGGGGGTGCGTGTGGGGCTGCGCTTCAGGCCCTGTGGCTCAGCCCTGGAGCCGCCTGGCACCCGCAGGAATGCGGCTCCTCTCTGCTCCCTGGGCTGCCCCCGGCTCCACTCCGACAGAAGGCTACTGGAGGGGTGGGAAGGGAGGGGAGGAGGAGAGAAGGAAGGAAGGGCTGAAAGAGGAAAGGATCCGACATGAGTGCGGCCCAGGCCAGCCTAGCTGGAGAGGCACGAACAAAAGGGAGCTCATCTGATCCCTCTCGGCAAGATTTGGGGAATCCGCGCTCATCTGCTCCCAGGAGCTGGGCTCCGCGGTGCTCGGCCCGGGTCCTTCTGGTCTGCTTCTTGCTCCCTCTTTTCAATGACAGAAGCTCCAGGAGGCTCCGCGCTTAGGGAAGAAGGGGAGGGGGGAGCTTCCCGCTCAACCGCCCCCCGTAAATTTGAAAGAGAAGCAGAAGGGTCTGGGAGGGGGAATTGCACCCCCTCCAGACGGGGTCCCTTTCCAGAGTCCCACCTCCCCCCACAGGCGCAGAGTGGGGGCAGTTCCGGCAGGACTGCGTTCCCCCCCCCCCCACCATTGTACCAAGCCCCTTTCAGATCAGAAGGGGAGCTGATGAGAGAGATCCAGAGATCCCCGAGAAACCGAAAGAGACCAAGAAGAGACACGGCCACAGAAAGCCCGACGGGGAGGCAGCCGAGACGGAGAGAGCCAGGGGCAACGGCAGAGCTCCTCGCAGAGGGACAGCTTGGGAAGCCACATCCTGGAGATATTTTGGGAAGCCGGCTTTGCCGCCACCGGGTTATTTTTATTTCTAGTAGCTGGAGACTCCAGGGGGCCCCAGGCCCTCCCGGAGAGGGCTGTCGCAGGGATCTGGTCTCCAGGCGCTTCTACCGGGTATTTTTGAATACCATTCGCCGACGGGGCCAAAGAAATGGGAAGAAAAGGAGAAAAGGAAGGAGAGAAGCAAAGCAAAGCAAGTCAAACGAAGCAGGCCGAGTCTCCCCCAGCAAGCCTGGGAAGGCGCTCTTTGCTCCCCTCCCGGATTCCAAGCCAGGGAAGTGCCGAGGTGGCCTGGCTGGCCCGCGACTGGGCAGGTCCCGAGCCCCCCCCCCCCCCCCCGCCTGCCTCCCGGTCACCAAAGGCCACCCTCCCAGCAGCCAGCAACGCCCGAGCTTGGCTCAAGAAATGCAGCCCCTCTCCTGCCCCTCCCTCTTTCTTTGTGAGTCTGGAGAGCCCAGAGCAGAGGGCGTTCAGTCTGTGAGCTGGAGAGGGAAGGAGAGGCGGTAGGAGGGGTGGGCACGGGAATGGTAAAACTGGTGCCAAGGCGACAAACGGAAGCGGGGGGGGGTGGTCACACCAAGAAGCACAGTATTTGGAAAGCCTATGCGTCCCAGGCGGGAACAGCACCCACCATCGCACGCTTGGAGAAGCCCACCCGAGCTCTCGCAGACCTTCGGGTCCTCCGGCATTCCGGAGAGGTGCTCCACCTGCTCTCCGTCCCCTCCTTCCCCATCTTCGGGGGAGGACTGCCCGCCTCCTTTTTTTTCTCGGGCTCTCGGAGTGGCCATCCTGGATGGAACCGAGGAGGGATGGCTCCCGGGTCCTGGGCAGTGGGGGGAGGGGCTGGGAAGAAGCTGGGCTTCTGGCTTTGCCGGGACATCTGTGAACCCGCCTTCTCCCTGGACTCCCCGGGCCCCCAGGTTTCAGCTCTCCGGCCCAAGCCTCTAGGCGGTCCCATATCAGGCCACTAATACTACACATAACTCAAAAAACTCGCCCCAAAACAAAAACGAAAGAAGACTAGACAAAACTGTACCAAACCCCAATTTGACAGCCAATTGGAGGGGTTGGTCCGGAGAGCCAAGTCGAGAGAGGCCAGGTCAGGAGGTTGCCGGGCACACGGAGAGAGGACAGGAGCAGTAGAGTTGGAGCTTGGGCAGGGAGGAGGTGAGGTCTTTGGCATTTGGACCCTGCACCATCAAGGCCAGTAAGTAGCCTGTCTCCCAAGCCGTGGAGATGGAGGTGCCCAAGGGCAGTGAGGAGGTCTCAAGCTCTAATGCTAACCACCACGCCGCCACTAACACCAACCAAGCAAGCAACCTAGGACAGCTACCCCAGGCCAGCCCTTGGTGCCCGGGGCTTCCTCTGTGCCGATTCTGCCCTTGCCAATTTACCGCCCCGACTGTCTTTTGCTAGCAGAGAAAGTCGGGAGGTAGAACGGGGAATAGCCTAGGCCGAGGGCGAGCAAGAGGCAGAGCAACAGACAGAAGAGCAGACAAAGACAGACGGAAAAATACAGCCGGCAGCCAAGTCTCCAGACCGATAGTGAAAGCCTATCAGAGCCAGAGACCCAGCTCGGCGAGAGCCCTTTTCGGAAAGGGCTAAACGTGAAGGGCTCTCCTTTGCCAAAGGGCTAGACAAACTCCAAGCCTCCTTTTTCTGTGACAAATCAGTCAGCTAAGAAAGAGATCTGAACAATACCCAGATTCTTAATGGTGATGAGCCTGGTGGCTCCATGGACTTGCCCAGTCGCTCCGCCATGTGGGGAAATGCCGCTTCTCCCAGGCCTGGGAGGGTCTCCCGATTGGAACCGCTCAGACACCCTGCTTCGATCTCTGCCTGGGCTAAGTCCGACCCGAGGAGAGCCGATTGCACTGGCTCCAGGCGCCTCCTCCCCCCCCCCCCATTATCAGAAAAAGAGTTCCCTGCAAAGGGTTGTCATCGACAGTATCAGTCATAGAATCATTAAAAATAATGAAAACAGAACGTTTGAGATCGCTTTTCTCTCATTCCTCCTCCTCCTCCCTTCTTCCTCCTCTTCTTCCCAGGCAGAGGCACCTCATTTTTACTCTTTGCTTCCCTCTCCAGCTTGCTTGGGGCCCAGTGTCATCTGCCTAATTGCTCTGGTCGCCTCCACCACGGCAACCTTGCAGAATGACAAATTCCGGAGGCCTCAGCGCTTGCCCGAGCAGCCCCGCTGGGGGGACCGAGGCGGGGTGAGGGGAGAGCATGACAACTTCCCAACGTCTCTTGAGCAGAGCTGGTTCGAGGTGAAGCTCGAGAAGCCCTGCTGCTACCAGGTGGCCAGATCCCTAAACCCCAGGAAGCCCCGCTTTCTGCCTGGGCGTGCTATGGGAAAGAGAAAACCAAAGACCATGATCCATTGTCCCAGGGAAAGTATAGACGGGACCCAAATGGGCCTGGGGCTTCCCAGGGGCCTTCTAGGACCCTCAGAATTATCTCCCCCCACCATTTGCTTTCAAGAAGCATCTCCAGACAACTGAGAAGTCAGAAAAAAAAGATTTCCCCAGACATGCTGTGTTCATGGTGGAAATAATTTTATTTGTCCAGAATATACAGTTTAATTCCTCTATCTACACCTATTTACATGGGTAAAAGAACATCGAAAAAAGTCTTTGAAAAGTTGAGGTCAGAGATTTCAAGGCACCATTGATAGTGTCCACGGATGCGCAAAAGTTCGTCTAAAAAAAGGGGGGGGGGCTTGGAAATGCAATAACTTACATGCACGAGCTTTACACGCGGCCCGGGCCTCCGGTGCGGCTTCACACACTTCCCCACAGGCAATCCTTTCCTTAACATGCCTACAACAGCAACACGCGGGAGTCCGGGACCCCGAGGCAGAGCGCAAGCGGCCGCCGGGGCGCGGGCAGGGAGCCGCGCCCGCTCTCGGCTCCCTAGTAAAGCGTCCCGGAGGTGAGCGCCAGCGGATGCTGGAGGGAGCCGTGCGCGGGAAGGTGGGAAGCGAGGGACCCGGCCCCGGGGTACCAGGACGCTGAGTTCTCCAGGTAGCTTGAGGCGGGGGACGGGTTGGAAGCGGGAGGGTGGCCGTGGGGGGGATGGCCCAGGGAGCGGGCGGCCGCCCCGCTGCCCGGAGGCTCCCACACAGCTGGAGACTGCGGAGAGTTACACGCCATGGGGTCGCTGGAGCTGGGGCTGTGCTCCGGGGGCAGCTCCCCGTTCTTCATGATTTTCTTAATCTTGGACCTTTTGTTCTGAAACCAGATTTTCACCTGGGAGGGGGAAACCAGTGCGGCAATTAGGAGAGCAGGTGGGGAGGGGGAATGGGGACGGCCTTAGCAAACGCCCCCCACTCTCACCGCGCCTTCCCTCGCCGTCTGGGGCCCGCTAGGACCACGCGCTCCTCCTCTTTCGCCACTCACACCCCCATTCCCTCGCGGCCTTTCTCCGCCTAGCCAGAGCCCGCATCATACAAAATTAGGGGCTCGAGCCATGTGTGTGACTCCCTGTCTCCCTGCCTCTCTCCTTTTCTCCCGCTCTTTTTCCCTCTCGCTGGCCTCGGCAGCCCCGGGGAGACTGGCTCAGTCGGTCTCTGTCTGGCGCTCGATCCGGGTTCCAAGCCTTTCCCGCCTCGGACAAACGCTACAGACCCGAAACCTAGAAGCTCCCCCCCGCCTTCAGACCCAGGCAGCCCCTCCTGCTTATTCCCGAGGGCCTCCCTCCCTCCCGGGTCTCCAGCGCAGGAAAAGGAGAAAGGTAGCAAAAGAAGGGAAACGGCCGCTTTGATCCGGGTGGCCGCCGGGTGTGCGGGGAGCCGCATGCTCTTGTGCGTGGGAAGCTGGGGGTGCGGGCGGATAGCGTGAAAATCGGTTTGGTGGGAGTCACCGCGCTGACCTTCCGAGAGGAGACGCAAGGACAAAGGAAAGGCCCGAAGGAGGCCAGGAGTCGCTTTAGAGCCCGCAAAGCCCCAGGAAAGGAGAACGGACAGGAGAACAGGTGGCCAGGTGGGCAGGTAGGCTGCTGGGCTGGGAGGGAGGGGCCAGGCTATCAGTAGAGGGCAGATGGAGAGAAAGGTGGCCAGGGAGACACCAGGCAGCTGCCTCTTCCCAGCCCCCGGGCTGGGGCTGGAGGAGCCTTCTTGGCCATTCCCCTAGGAGACCGAGGGAGGGCCGGCGTCAGGAGATGAGATGAGCCTCCAAGACCCAAGGCTCCCACACTCCTCCTCCCCGCGGCTCACCGGGAAGCCTACTTAGCACCAGTGCTGGGCGCTCCCTTTGTTTCTGGGTATCCTGCCGCTGCCCTCCTTCCCCGCAGGCAAAGAGGGCGCAGCAGGTCTTCTGGGCTGCGAGGTGGGGGCGGCCAGCAGGCCAGAGGAGCCCCGCCGGCCAGGACTCTCCAAGGCCTTGGGAGGCAGCGGGAGGAGCGGCCTGGAGGGCCCAGGCCGGAGCGATCTGGGAGGGGGCAGCGCCCGGGCTCTCTCCGCTCTCCCCTCTTGCTCAGAGCTTTGGATCGAAGTTGGGGCTTGGGCTAGGCGGGAAGGGGCTGGGGTCAGAGTTTCTGGCGGCCTTCTGGCTCTACCTGTGTCTGCGTGAGGCCCAGAGAGGCCGCCAGCTCGGCGCGCTCGGGCAGGGCGAGGTACTGGGTCTTCTGGAACCTCCTCTGCAGGGCAGCCAGCTGAAAACTGGAGTAAATGGTCCGGGGTTTGCGGACCTTCTTGGGTTTGCCATTCACCATCCTCACCTCGGGCTCTGCGGAGTCTTTGTCTAAAGGCAGACACAAAACCGGAGCGGGTGAGGGCCCCGCCGAGCCAGGAGGCAGCTTGCTCCCCGGCCGCCCGCCTCTCCCGGAGTCTGGAGGGCCCAGGGCGCCCAGGGCCCCGCCAAAGTCCCTTGGAGCCCAGAGGCCAGCGGAGCCCGGGACAGCCGCCCCCCACTCCCCACTCCCTTTCCCTCCTTTAAGGGGCCGGAGGGCCAAGGCGGCCGGCTGGACGGCGGCGTGGCCTGGCCTCCTCTCTGCCCGTCCCATGGTCTCGCCTGCTCCACCCGGGGCTTTCTCGGGGCATCCCGGGCCTCGCCCACCCCCTGCCCCGAGGCCTGGGGGACGCGATTGTTGTCTCCGCCCTCACGTGGCCCGGCCCGAGGAGGGCATGCCGCCGCCCTCCCAGCCCACCCTGGCTGCCCGGAAGGCCGGGAGCCGAGGGCTTCTCGGTGGTCAGAGCCCCGGGCAAGCACTCGGGGCTCCCTCCTTGGAGCCAGCGGCTGCAGACAGAGGCCCGATTATCCCAGGCCTGTAATCTCCCCGCAGATCGCTAGAATACACTCGCGTCTGGTTTCTTTTACAAATAGACTCAGTAAGCCCTTGGCGGGGGGGGGGGGGGGGGGGGTCATTTAATGAAGGGAACAGACAGTGAAAGAAGCCCGGCGGGGCCGGCTCGGAGAAGGGGGGAGGACAGACCGGCGGCGCCCGGCCCGGGGGAGCCCTGGACCCTCCGAGCCCGGACCCGCGGCTGCCGAGACCCAGCGCCTTCGTTAGAACAGGGAACGCTGGAAGGCCAAGCAAGAAGTCGGGGGCGGCCGATCTGCAGAGGGCGAAGGAAAGTAGAGCGAGGGTGGCCCGAAGGGAGGGAGAGACAAAGAGCCCTCTCTGCTCCAGAAGCATCCCTGAGCCCCCCGCCCCAGGGGCTCAGGTTATCGTCCGAGCTCCCGGGCCGGGTGCCCACATGCGTGTCCACGTGTGTGCCGTGTGTGTCCGTCCGGGGCGAGGTGGGGGGCTGGATGTGTCTGTGGGGCGTGTGTGCTGCGCGCTCCGCCGGGGGGGAGGCGCGCCTGCGGTTTGCTTCTGCCAGCTCAGGAGCTGCTAATATTAGAAGGCTTATTCATGTGCTGGGGGGGGGGCGCTCAAAGCCCGGCAGCAAAACCGAGACCCCCCACTTCTGACTGCAGCGCCGCCGCCGCCGCCCCAGCTCCGGAGCCCGCAAACTCGGAAAGCGGTGTGTGTGTGGGGGGGGGGGGGGAGTGTGACTGTCTGCGCGTGTGCTCCCTGTGCTATCTGGGTGTGTGTCTGGGCCAAGAGGGGGTGAGCACCCTCTCAGCACCCCGTCGGCCAGGCACACACCCCTCCCTCGCTGGAATGGTTTTTGCCAATGCCGAGCTGGAGAAGCTGGCTGCGCCTCACGAAGCCGTCCTGGCTGGGCACCTGGGCCCTACGCGCCCTGGGCGCAGGCGGACAGTGCCCCGCGCCCGCCGCTGTCCTCGTCCCGGCCCAGGGCCTCGCGGCTCCTCTCCTTGGAGTTCTCTGTCCCGAGCTCAGCAGTCCCCCCCGCCCCGTCGCCCCCCACCACCAGTCTGGCTTTCTCCAACTTCCCGAGATTGGCATCTTTCTGCCCAAGTCACCTGGGGAGTCCGGAGCAGCCGCTGGGGAGCGGGGGCCCTCCAAGGCGGCCAGAAGAGCTCGGACCCTGGCGGCCCGAACTGCCGGTTGCCCTCTCCCTGCCTGGCATCTCCCTTTAAGCCGAGGGGCGCAAGGCCTCGGGGACCCTCCAGTCTCTGCCCTTTCACCCCCCCCCCCCTCGCGCTTTCGAGCTCTCCCTTCCGTCTCTCCCCAGTCCCCGCCTGGTACCAGCCTCCCCCCCCCCCCAGGCCGACCAACCCTTACCTGGCTGGCCGGAGGCAGTCTGAGCCCGGCCGTAAGCCCCGCTGTACTGGGGGTGGTAGGAGCTGGCGTAACCGTAGTCCGCGTAGGCTTTGGCCGGGTAGGTTCCCGGCGGCGGCCCCGCGGCGGCCCCGCCGACGCCGTGGGGGTGGTAGGGGTACTGGTAAGGGTGCAGCGCCTTGCCGTAGGAGGCGGCCGGGGGAGAGCAGTAGCCGTGCGGGCCCCCCCCCCCGGCGGGCTGTAGTAGTCGGCGTCCGTGGCGGAGGATTCGGGCAGAGTGGGCGACTCTTGGGACGGGTGGTGCATGGTGGCGGCCGTCTGGAAAGGAGCGGGGAAGTCGCTGGAGCGGAGGCTGGGCCCCCTGCGGTCAAAGACCCCGGTCATGGCTGGGCGGGGAGGCCGACCCCCAGGAGGTGCAGGCGACGGAGGCTGCGGGGGCCGAGGCGGAGGCGGCCCAGGCAGAGGCTCCAGTTCGCTCTCGGGGCTGCTTGGGTCTAAGCAGACATGGCTGTGGGAGAGGAGGAGACAGGAGGAGGAGGAGGAGGAGGCGGGGGACCGGAGAGGGAGGAGGAAGAGGAGGAGGCGGGGGCGCAGGGGGAGGAGGAGGCGGGAATGCAGGGGGGAGGAAGAGGAGGAGAAGATGAAGGAGGAAGAAAAGAGGCGACGGCGGCGGCGGCGGCGGCGGCGAGGAGGCTGGGAGCCTCGGAGTCTCGGGCTGGGGCAGACTGCTGGCGGGCCGCAGCCTAGCCTTGGTTAAATCCTTAATTGAGCGCTTACGCACAGCGGGGTGGATCGGGTTCCATTGGCCAGAGCCGTCGGGAGCAACGCCACTCGAACTCACCCAACGAGTTCAGCTCCTTGACAAAGCGGAGCTTAAAAAAGAGAGAAAGAAAAGTGATGTGTGTGTGTGTGTGTGTGTGTGTGTGTGTGTGTGTGTGTGTGTGTGTGTGTGCTTGTGGCAGGGAGAGAGAGGAGGCACAGATACAGAGAAACAGACACACACACACACACACACACACACACACAAACAAACAGACAGGGAGGGAGAGAGAGACAGAGGACGGTGCTCTGAGGAGCTTCCTCCTTCCCTGCCCTGCAACTCCACCCAAAGCAATGACACCCTAAGACACCTATTCCAACACCTGCTCGGACACAAATGCTTCTGGCAGTGACACAAGCCTGGAGGAAGGCCGACTCCAGGTTCCAGGGGCCAGGGAGCCTTTACAAGAGTGGGACTAGGCTTGAGGCCAGGCGTGGGGCTGCCTGGGCCCTTTATTTCTCAGACAGCGGGGTTCCTGGGGATGGCCCCATGTCGGGGACTGCAAATCCAGGGAAGCCAAGGACGGAGCACTGGACGGGGCACCCCAGGGCATCCACCCCCACCCGGGATCACATCCCGCGGGGGTCCCCACACCAAACACATACACACCCTCTGGGCTACACACTCGTAGAAGCGGCTCCTTCAGCTTTCTCGGGGGGCGGGGTGGAGAGAAATGCAGAGATGAAGGGCTCCGAGGAGCTCTCTCCTCCCCTGCTCCCCTTGCCTCCTGGCTCCCTGGGCCTTCTGGCTCCCAGGCTACAACAGGCTCTGAAGCTGAGAAGCCAGGGCCCATGCATTCCGGGCCTTGGAGTCCAAGAGCAAAGCAGACGTCAGAGAGCAAAGCAAGAGAGAGGCCTCTGGGCCTTCCTCTAGAGGAAAGCAGACTCGGCGTCAGTGGGTCAGGCCGAGGAGGAGGGAGCTGGAGGGAGCTGGAGGAAGGATGCTTCCTCCCTCCTCCTGGGCCAGAAACCACAGGGCCCTCACTGTGTCCTTGGGTCATGGGTCCTTCCATTCCTAAAGCCCAGGAGAAGCCCCAGACTTTCCCAAACTCCTGACTCTGGTCTCTTGGCTCGTAGTACTGCTTCTCCACTCTCTCTGGTTATTCCCCCCTCCTCCCGCCTCCCTTTTCCTTTCTTAAAACCTGGGGTAGGGGTGGGGAAGACACACACACACACACACACACACACACACACACACACACACACAGAGTTGGGTTTAAACAGAGATGTCTATCTTCCTTAGGCTGCGCTCCTCAAGTCACAAATCTCCTTCCCTTTTTTCCTCTCTGCCCCCTTCCCCCGCTCTAACATCAGGGCCGAGAGTCGAAGGGGCAGAGTGGGTTCCTAGAAGCTTCTGCAAGAGCGGCGGGAGCCCTTTTGTCACTGGCTTTGGGCCAGGGAGCCTTTGGTGCCTGCGAGTGAGCCCTGGCGTGCCTGGGCCCTGGCTGCCTAGGTGGCAGGGGCTGAGGTCCTTATGGTTCTCTCCCAACAGGAGCTCCCCAAAGAAGAAACGACTCTGGGGAAGGTGGAAAGAGAGCACAAGGACTCTCCGTGTGTTCTGGCTTCCAATTCCAAAAAAGTCTAAGAGGAGACCCCAGCCAGTTTGGCCACTAATCCCTGGGGCTCGGCCTTGCTGGCCTCCAAGTCCCTTCTCGGAACTCACACTCACCCAGCCCCGGGACCAAGTATTGGAACCAGGCCCTTTGACGTGCCAAAGCGGCCTGGATCTCCTCTGGGGAGACTGAGGCTGCCCGGTGGGGCCCAGGTTCTGGGGAGGGAAAATGCGCCAAGGGGGATGACTGTGGATGTGGTGTCCTCAGGACCCCCGGGGCCTTTTCTGTGGGGGTGGCTCTCGGCTGAGCCTTTCTGCGGCTGAGCTAAACGTGGCTCAGGTCCAGAACTCTACGGGCTGACAGTGAGGTACCCCCAGCTCCGTCAGCCCCCCCAAATTGCCAGTAGGCCAAAAGGAAATCTGTCTCAGTCTCTCCCTCTCCCTCAACTCTTCTGCTTCCTTTTTGTATGTTAATAACTGGGGGGGGGGGGAGAGCCCTCCTGGATGGCCCCCCGCGCCCCAGCTGTGACTGCTGGTGGGAGCTGTTGCTGCCGGAGCTGCTCATCTCTATTCCCCATTTCAGGCCCATTAGTGGTCTGCCCCTGCTCCCCATTCCAAGGGGCGTGTGTCTGTGTCCGTGTCTTTGTTGTGTAGGGATGGGGAGCGGGGAGGAGGGGCCTCTATCCTCTCTTTTTCTGGGGTACCGTGGCTGAGAGCCTGTGGGAGAGTCGGGGCACCCACTCTATTTCAGTTCTTCCCCTCCTCCTCCCTCCGATTCTTGGGTGGGTGATGCCCCCTTTCCTTAAAGGACTCTCCTTACCCTCGGTCTCAGTCCTAGGAGACTGCAGGGGAATGCGTGGACTTCCCACCCAAGCAGCTGCCACTCTCCTGCGTGGATGAGGCAGGGGATTAATGGGGGGGGGGGGAGGATGTGCTTGATGCTGCCGACTGAGACCAGTCGAATGCCTTGCCACGAGCGCCACCTTGTGGCCAATCCCAGCAGCTTTCCAGACCACGCCGCTTTAGCCAGGTTCCCAGAGAGATGAAGGGGAGACTCAGGACCCAACTCCTTAGGACCTCTACCTGACCACGTGGCTGCCCCTACTCCTAGACTTTCGAGTCCATCTCCATCAATAGATGAAGAAACTCAGGCTGAAGAGATGAGGGAACTTTCCCAAGAATAGGCAAAGTGGCTTAAAGTCTCTCGAGTCCACTCCCTCATTCTCTCCCATTCTGCTTTTGCCTTCTCCAGGGCCAGACCAAGGTGATTGTTATGTCCTCCCTCCAAGACCAACACGGGTCTTTTCCCCCTCTTCCCTAGGGCTGCAAGTCTCACCCTTTATGCATCATCCACTTTCTCTGCACTGACCACTAAGGCCAACTCCAACAACTTTCCCCACAAACCAAGGGTTCCCTCTGCCTTCAGGAAACTGTAAGCTCTGCCCTTACCCAGAGGAGACCTCAATTATAATCCTTCTCCTTTTCTTCCCCACAGTTCTCCTTTTTCTCTTCTTCCCTCTCCTTTCCCCCTTCCTCTTTCTCAGCCACCTCTTCCTCCTCCCTCTTCTCCTTCTCTTCCTTAGAAGTTCACTGCACTTCTTCCTATCACTCCATCATCTTGGTTCCCAGTATTCAATTTAGAAAGATTGATAGGGAACAGACTGAGTCTGGTATCAGACGGCGGAAAACCAAATCGTGGACTTGCTTTGCAAGGCAATGGTTAAGCTGTTGTTGCTGTGTAAGATTTTGGCAAGACAAATGGGGTGAAGTGACTTGCCCAAGGCCACACAGCTAGGGCATTATTAAGTGGCTGAGACCGGATTTGAACCCAGGTATTCCACACTCCAGGGCCGGTGCTTTATCCACTGCACCACCTAGTTGCCCCAATGGTTAAGTTTTGATACGGGGAAGGTTCTGAGTAGTATGTGATTAGCTCACATATATTAGGGAAATGGCCTGGATGGCAGTTCAAAGGCAGTATTGGAGAGGGCACCAGGAACAGTCAGGAATCACAGGATTCTTCACATCTGACCCTTTTCTCCACCCATCTGACTAACACTCTAGCTCATTAATTTTTTTTCCCCTGAGTTCATTGGAATGGCCTTATAATTAGTTTTCTGGATGAAAATCTTTTCCCAATCTAGTCCATCCTCTGCAAAATTACTAAAGTAATTTCCCTTCCCCTCCCCTCCCCTTCCCTTCCCTTCCCTTCCCTTTCTTTTCCCCTCTTTTGTGCACAGAGCACACAAACAACAGGATACTCATTATACATGTGAAGCAATATGAATTTCTATATCAGTCATGTTGCTGAAAATGGCAAGATAAATAAATAAAGAGAAAAAGGCTGCTTCAATTTGCACTCAGAGTCCATCAGTTCTCTCTCTGGGGGGAGGAGAGTGTTTTTCATCATGGGTCCTTTGGAATTGTCTTGGGTCATCATATTGATGAGAGTTAACATTTCTCTCCATGAACACTCTACTCTGACCAAACTATCATTCTTGCTAGAGGGTATATTCTATTTCCCATCTCAATGACTTTGCCTTTATATCCACTTTCTGGAATGCTCTTCCTATTCCAATCTTCCTTAAAATTCCTAGTTCCCTACACAGCTTAGTTCAAGTGCTACTTTTGACATGAACCTGTCTTTGATCTTGCAAACTGGTAGTTCTTTTCCTCCAAATTATCTTTTATCTTTTTAAATATATGAAGTACATGTTACTATCCAATTCTCTCATAGTAATGGAGGTAAACTGGAACAGCTGGTTTCCCCCACCCCAAATAGGTCTCCTTCCCCAATAGTATACTTGACCTTAGATTAACTGGTTGATACCATCAATCAGACATAGAAATGTCATTCTTAAGTCAAATACCAAAAAAGGGCATTTCCATACACAGCAGAGCACAAAAAGATGATTTCTTGTATATAAAATCATAAATCTCTATGTCCTATTTATCAAAAAAAGGACATAATAAATTCCACACTTTATTTTCAACATTGTCCTACATGTCTTTGCTTCATTCTAAATTTCCTTCTAATTCTCTTTTGTGATTGTCATTTGGGTCAAAATTTTAAATTTTTACCCAAGACTATTTTGTTTACATCACTATAGTTAACCTTTCTCTTTCCTCCCATCTCTTAATTAAAAATCTTTAAGACAAAAATAATAGTAATAGTTAAGCAAAACGAACCCAAAATGCTGGCTCTCTTTTTCTCCTCTTTAAGCACATCCCCATCTCTTCCAGGAGGAGAGAAATATGCTTCATTGTAGGGCCCCAGGGACGTGGTTGGTCTTTGTGTTGCTAGAGCTCTTACCATATTGTTATCCTTGTATAAATTGTTCTCCTGGTTGTGTTCAATTCACACAACAACTCTCAATTGTCTTTGAAATTCTTAGCAATTTTCTCATATTTTTTTGATAAAATCATATTTTATTATACCCCTAGGGTAAAATTCCTTCAAACCATTTCCAATGGAAGGGGGCTTCTTTAGATTCCAATTCTCTGCTTTTGGGTTTTTCTCTTTAATTCTCCATTTTCAAAACCATATTCCAATACTTATCTTTGAATGCCATATTTTGCAATATTGTTGGCAAAGAATGTACTTTGATAATTATGTAACATCTGTTTTCTTAGGCTGACCCACACAGACTGCAGATGCTGCTACTGTCTCTCTAAGAACAAGGGGAATCTGGTGGAAGAGGCTTTGGACTTACAGTTTTAGCTGTCATTCCATGTGGCACTTCTGTCATTCAGTGGAGTTATTTAATCAAAATCACCTCCCCAAATGATAGCCTCCAGATACACAACATTTATCCATGCATGTGAATCTGTCTCAATCAACATTTATTAAGGACCCACCTTGCACCAGGCTAAGGACTCGGGAGGATACAAAAGAGGCCAAAGATAGTGGCTACCCTCAAGGAGCTCAGCCTCTAATGTGGTAGACCACAAGCAAAAGCATGTTATATTCAAGATAAATGGGACATAACAAATATAGCAAGACATTAAGAAGGGATTCCTGTCGAATATGGGGTTTTATATAGGACTAGAAGGAAGTCAGGAGGTACAGATGAAGAGGGAGAGCATCCCAGGCCTGCAGAATGCCCAGGGAAAATACACAGAAGAGGAGCAGCTAGGTGGCGCAGAGGATAGAGCACCGGCCCTGGAGTCAGGAGGACCCGAGTTCAAATCCGGTCTCAGACACTTACTAATTACCTAGCTGTGTGGCCTTGGGCAAGCCACTTAACCCCATTTGCCTTGCAAAAACTAAAAAAAAATACCCAGAAGTGAGAAATGAAGATTCTTAGTCATAGAACAGCTAGGAGCTCAATGGCACTGGATCAAAGAGTGCATGAGGAGGAGGTAGGTGTAGAAGACTGAACAGGTAGGAGGGGTCAAGGTTACTTGGAATTATTGTTGCTGCTCTTGTTGCTTGTCTTTTTTTCTTGAAGAAGACTATGATGTCAGGGAGGTGACACCAGGACAAGCAAGAGAATTGGATTGGGGGAGGCACTGTGTAGTGACCAGCCTAGACTCACTTTGTCCTCCAGAGCCATCTGGGTTCAGTGGACAGATATGGATCAGGACAACAGAAAATGGACCTAGATGCAAAGGGAGGCCTTGGCCTTTTTAAGCTAAGGTCTTTCCTAGCTCTCAGTTTAACTGAGGCAACACCCATTTAGTGATTAAATCTAGCTAAGAAGTGAGGCAGAGGCCAACCCTCAGTGTTTCTGGCCAAAACAGTAACAATGCCTATTTTTGTTCACTCTGAGCCTTTTTGGCATCCATTAAATGAGAGGAATCAACTCTGGTGCTCCCTGGAGAGTTATTATTCTCTCTTGATGGCTTTTATTTTGAAGTAGTAAACTCTATTGAGGTATCAAGGTAAGTAGAGTCATAGAGTCATAGTTCAGAGCTCACTGGGGTGAGATTTAGGAAGGGATGATTTCAAATTTGGCCTCAGGTATTTCCCAACTGTGTAACCCATCACCTGCCTCAGTTTCCTCAACTGTGAACTGGGAAACAGCACCTACCTCACAGCATTATTGTGAGATTCAAAAAAGAAGTTTTTACTGCTCAGTTCCTCAAAGAATCAGGAGTCTTTCCCTTCACAAAATTTTCCATGTCTTCTTTGGCCTTGTGGAAGTGACTCTGGGGGGCAATTAGAGTTTGACCACAAAGCCTAGGAACAAAGCAGATCTCAAATAAAAAAATGCTCCTCAGCTGCATAGTCTATTTTGGGCATGAAGATGATCATATCAGCCATTAGCAGAGACAAATAAAGCTTGTTAGAGCTGGATAAAGCTTGTTAAAGAAAGACAATTGGACAATGTCAAAGTCGGTTTGGGCTGCTTGAGCTCATCTCTTCTAACAGACATCCCCCAAAATGGTGGAGTGGATGGCGGCAGCTTCCTTTCACTTTTGACAGTGTTATCTTTTCTGTGGAGACTTGCCTTGACAGCATTTCATCCTGAGATCATGAGATCATCCCCCTTGACTTCAACCTGAGAGCCTCAGGAAATGCCAGGCACGGCAAGATTCTGATGCCAGGAACAAGAGAGTTGTAACTGGAAAACTTAGGAAGTCATGGGGTCCTTGTGGCCTTTGGAAAATGGCTCAGAGGTACTCCTGGGTCCACTGCAGGCTCTGGGATCCTGTCTTCCTTTAGTCAAGAGGTCTTATCCAACATCACAAGACTTGATGCTAGGCAATCTTTCCAGAGACAGCTTTGTTTTGTTTTCCATGGATTCCTTTAACAAATTTGCAACAAGTCAAGATGAATTTATCCGGGGCCTACAATAGGTGAGGAATTGGGCTGGGGACTAGAGAAAGTCAAACAGTTCTTGCCCTCAAAGAACTCACATTACAAGTATGCAAAGAACTAGGGTCTCCATGAAATTATAAAAGAATGGAGCCTAACCCATGATGGAACATACAATTTTGCTCTGAAAGAAATGATATAAGAGGGGGCTACCATTCAGATGATGTGAGACTAGATATTTGAACAACCCAGGCTTCCATTCATCATGTTCCCTTCAGATTGTTTGGAAAAACCAGCAACATAACTGGGCCACCAGGAACTGGCAATGGGAGGTCAGACTTTTGCTGAATTCACTGAGCAGAATTAGTCAGCTGGAGGGGTTGCTTCAGGATCCTGTGGCCAGTGGTTATCTTCTGTACCCGAGAAGCCATGAATGGCCCATTGGGAGGGTGGGGTAAGGCACATTCAGATTTTCCAGGGCTCAGTTTTCCTTCCATTATGCATGCATTGCCGGAATGGGCACCTTTCCAGTCTTAAGACTTGTTATTTGATGGAATATTTTTTGTTTATTTTGTTAGTTTGCTTTAATTTTTTTTATTTTGAATTTTTCAAATGAAAAATTCCAAATAAAAATAATAGCTAGCATTTACACAGAACTTTAAAGTTGGCAAAATGCTTTAAAATATGGTCTTGTTTCATGCTCACAGTCTTGGAAGGTATGTGATATATCATCCTCCATGTTATAAATGAGGAAACTGAAGCATATGAGGATTCAGTGATTTGATTAGAGACATGACTAGTCTGAGGCAATATTTGAAGTCCAATCTTCCTGACTCCAGGGCCAAAGTTCTACCCACCACAGGAGAACAGAAAAAGAGAATTGTACAAGAACTCAATGAACTTTTGTCATGTAAATCTTGTTTTTCCTTTTAAATGTATCATAAGTTCAGTATGTGGTTTTCAAGGTTGTCCTGCTCATCCATATTTTCTTCTAGATTTCCTATTATATGGGTTTAAAACAATGCTGTTATGCCCCTCTTTGCTTTTTCTCTTTAACAATCCCATCACTATTCCCTGTTCCTCCCAGAACCACTCCCCCAAATCAAAAAGCAAATAAAATATCTTTTGAAAACTAATATACACAGGCAAGCAAAACCCCTTCCTGCATTGACTGGATCTGAAAATGAAGTTCTCATTCTTCACTTTGAGTCCATCAATTTTCTGGCAGAAGGTCAGTAGCATGCTTCATTATTGAGTAAAGTCAAGTCAGCAAGCATTTTTGAAGCTCCTATTGTGTGTCAGGTGTCCTGCCAAGTGTTGGAAATATGAAGAAAGTCAAAAGCTACTCCTGGCCCTCAAGAAGCTCCTAGTCTAATGATTGTGTGAAACCATCATTGGTTATGATACTAATCAGCATCATTGTCTTTCCAAGTTGTTTTTCTGGACCGTATGGTTGTTCTTTTAGAAACTGGGCTCTGACTTGTGCTCACTTCATTCTGCATCAGGTTATACAAGTCTTAGCAGTTTTCTCTGAAAGTCTCCTTTTCATCATTTTGCAACAACATTCTATTACATTGACATACCATAATTTTTCACTCATTCTTCAATGCATTGGCACCCTCTTAGTTTAACTGGAAACATTTTCAAATCATTCAGGAATGAGAGGGACTATTTCTTATAATGAATTAGTCAGTTGAGAAATCCATAAGTATTTATTTAATCATTGCTATCTGCTCAGTGCTGAGAATGCAAATGTCATGCATGTTTTGCTGCCACCCTACTAAGAATCCCTTAGTGACACTGGCTGATTGCTTCCCAAAAATATCTTTAAGGAAACTTTCACATAAGAACTGATCAACTGCACATGTAACTAAAAAAATGCCAACAAAATTTGAAATCCATAATTAAATACTAAAATAGAAATCCTAGAAAGCAAAGAAATGATCAAAATTTAACACAAAACCCATTCTGCTTATAAATAAAATTAAAAGGTTTTTTAAAAGAAAAAAATAAAATAGATGAACCATTAGTTAATTGGATTAAAAAAGAGAAAGACCCAATTACTAGAAGAATTCATAACATGTGAAAAAGATGGGAAGTATTAAAAACTATTTTATCTAATTACATGCCAATAAACCAACAACTTAAATGGAGTGAATGAATATTTACAAAATTATACAACAGTCCAATTAATAGAACAAGAAATAGATGGTAGAAATGACAAAATTTGAGAAAAGAATTTGAATGTGCTATAGATGAAGTCCTGAATGAGGAAAAAACATGTATTATGAATGAATTCTATCAAACATTAAAATAAGAATTCCAATAATATACAATTTGCAAAAGCAAATTAAGAAAGGATACAAATGGATCTAGATATCTAAAGCAAAGAGAGTCAAACTCAATCTCAATATATCCCCAATGAACATCAACCCAAATACGTTCAATAAAATACTAGCACAGAACCTTTGGCTTTACTCAACAGCAAGACCGGCTAGGAATTTTACTAGGAAAGCAGGACTGCTTCAATATTTTGAAAACTATGAAAACAATTATTGTTTAGTTGTGCCCAACTCTCCATGACCCCAATTGGAAATTAAGAAAAAGATTTTATTTATTTTGAATTTTACAATTTTCCCCCTAATCTTGCTTCCCCCCACACAAAAGGCAGTTTGTTAGTCTTTACATTGTTTCCATGGTATACAGTGATCTAAGTTGAATGTGATGAGAGAGAAATCAGATCCTTAAGGAAGAAACATAAAAATATGAGATATAGCAGAATTACAGAATAAAATAACTTTTTTTAAAAAATTAAAGGTAATAGTCTTTGGTCTTTGTTCAAACTCCACAATTCCTTCTCTGGATACAGATGGTATTCTCCATCGCAGATAGCCCAAAATTGTTGATCATCACTCCCATGTGGCTGTTAGGGTGTACGATGTTCTTCTGGTTCTGTTCATCTCATTCAGCATCAGTTCATGCAAATCCCTCCAGGCTTCCTAGAATTCCCATTCTTCCTGGTTTCTAATAGAACAAGTGTTCCATCACATACATATACCACAGTTTATTAAGCCATTCCCCATTTGATGGAGTTTTCTTGGCAAAGATTCTGAAGTGAGCTGTCATTTCCTTTTCTGGCTCATTTTACATATGAGGAACTGAGACAAACCAGGGCTAAATGACTTTCCCAGGGTCACTCAGTTAGTATCTGAGACTAGATTTCAACCCAGAAAAAGGAATCTTCCTGATTCCAAGCCAGGTACTCCTAGGCACCTAGCTACAATATACCCCATTAGTTAAAATTATATGTTTATAAAATTAGATACAGGAAAAGCATTTGCAATTTAAAATACCCAATTCTATGAAAACTTGAGAAAATACAGGAATAAATATACTTTTTTCTTAATTTGTTGAGTAGTATCCATCTAAAATCAAGAACCAGTATGATCTGTAATGAGGATAAACTAGAGCCTTTCTCAGTAGACCAAAGGTAAAGCAAGTGACTATTATCACAAATGGCTATTTGATATTGGGTTAGAAATCCTGACTATGGTATCACAAATCCTGGCTATTGTAGCAATAGGACAAGTCAAGAAAAAATAAGCTGTGGCCAAGAGGAAACTTTTTTCTTGTGGATTTTTGTTGTTGGACCTTTGGTAGTTCTTCTAATCTTCTAAAACTTACAAGGTCTTAGCCTGGTTCTACCCATCTCCAACACCCATTCCTTTATGATCATGATAGAATAAACCCAACAGAGAAAGAAGAATCAATGGGGTGACTGGGCGGGGGAGTTGGATCCCCATGTTTGGAAGGTTATAGCACTTCCTCCTCCTCACTTAAAAGCATAAGGAAAAGAGAATTGATCTGTTCCATTCTGTGTTTAGCAGTCACTCAGAGTCTTGGACCCCAACCCTAAGAGATCACAATAAGCATTCAGAGATCTTTGCCATCTCTGAAGTTGGGGCTCTATCTATCCAAGGCCCAGTCATCACCCATTTCCTGAGTCTGACTCCCCAAGTCCTGCCATGTAGGAGGCATGCAGGGCTAACTTTACCTTTTCCAAGGATGGAAATTCCATTGGTTAGATGCAGCCACTCCACCATGCCTATTGTATTCTCATGCATCTTGGGGGTCACTTATCCTTTAAACTTCAACGTTCAAAGTCTCACTAACAGCTCCACTACCATTCTGTCTTCATCATTCAATGGTATCTAATATTTCTAAAGTTACCAATGATGTCTTAATTGCAAGGCATGTAGCCTTTCTCAGGCTGTTTGCTTGTGGCCAACTCTGCTGCTAGAAAGTTGACTTCCCCCTTTATCCCCACCTTCTGACTTTCTTCAAGACTTGGCTGGATTCTAACTTTCCAAGTTCCCCATCATGCACTCCCCCACGGCCAGGGTCTTTCATCTATCTCAACTATAGTTTGAGTTCACGGAGTTGTGAGCATGCTTCTCCCTCATTAGAATGCCAGTTCCCTGTGACTAGGACAGCATCTTGACTTCCTTTGACTCCTCAGCACTGGGGACAGCTCCTGGCAGAGTAAAAGCTTCATCAACACTTGACTGACACCAGCCACAAAGACCTAATATTCTCTGTCATGGGACCCTTTACCTATTGGTCTAGTAGCCTGTGGTTGTTTCCAGATTAAGGTTTTTAGATGTTTGTCCTTCATTCTCAAAAGAAAACCATGACAACAGGGAGGTGATGCCATAACAAGCATGTGAATTAGGTTTGAATGAGGGCGGACTGTGCTAAGTCACAGGTCTCACTTTCTCCTCTAGAATCATCTTAATCCAGTGGTCAGATATGAATCAGGATCACTGGAGATGGCTCTGGTTGCAAGGCAATCAGGGTGAAATGACTTATGACTTTTCCAGGGTCACACAGCTAATGAGTGTCAGTTGTCTGAGGCCAGATTCTAACTCTGGTCCCCTTGACTCCAAGGCCAGTTCTGAATCCACTGCAGTACCTTGCTGCTAGGTTTTTAGAAGCATAAAATAAAATATATTGGAAAACAATTATATACAGCTCTCATGGTATTTTAAAAATCCTGCATTCATAGACCCTGAACTAAGAACTCATGCTTTGGAAGAATTTCCATCTGGAGACTCAGTTCTCCTAGAACACTGGACAGGATAGCTCAACCAACAAGGCTTCATTTCACTCCCATCTCTTTGGCCTATGGCCACAGTAGGGTGGTCCAGTTAATAGAGCACTGGATCTGGAATTGGGAAGACTTGTGTTCCAATCCATCCCTCAGATCCTGACTAACTGATGACTCTGGGCAAGGCACTCATCTGTTTGCTTCAGTTTTCTCACTGTATGGTGGTGATAATAAGAGCATTCAAGACTCAAAAGATTGTCTTAGAACAGTGTATGGAACACAGTAGATGTGTGCTTATTCCCTTCCCTTACCCCTGCTCCAGAGGAGGTCACTTGCCTTGCCACCATATCAGTCCTCTTTCCTTCGCATCCCCAGGCCTGTAAGCATGAACCACAACTAAATAAACTCTGTCATGATTACTGGAGACACTTTGTCTATTCTTTGATCCCCACTCACCACCTCTAACACTTTTTGGACCAACGTGTCCCTCTCTGCTCATCATTGCCCTATGTGGGATGATGAGTCTATGTGCATTGTTTCTTGGTTTAGACTGTAAGGACTGTCTTTGTTTTTGTAGTCCTAGCATTTAACCTAATGTGTAAGTACTTTTTTTAAAATTTATTTTTATTCTCATTTTGTACAAATGTTTTTCTTTACATTGATAAAATATACTTGTTTACAGGTAAACAAAATACCCCTCCCCCCATGAACATAGATAGACTTGCTTGGGCAAAAAAGTAAAGGGGGGAGAAAAAAAATTAAAATTAAAAAAATAATAGTAATAATTGTAGGTATGGCCAGGTGGTGCAATGGACAAAGCACCAGCCCTGGAGCCACGAGCACCCGAGTCCATATCCAGCCTCGTAAACCCAATAATCACCTAGCCATGTGACATGCAAGCCACCCAATCCCCACTGCCCTGCAAAAACCAAAAAGAAGGGAAAAAAAGACCCAAAATGAAATAAAATAGTAATAATAGTAGGGGTGGCTGAGTGGCAGACAAAGCATTGGCCCTTGAGCCAGGAGCACCTGGGTCCGAATGTGGCCCCAGACACCCAATGATCACACTGCTATGTGGCCCCAGGCAGACCACCCAGCCCCACTTGCCCTGCACCCTCCCCCAAATAATAATAACAAAAAATGTGTTTCAGTCTTTGTTCCAACACTATCAACTCTGTTGTGAGTGGATCACATTCTTTATGGTAAGTCCATCACAAAAGTTACTTCCATATTTTTCCAATGTTGCCATTGCTGATCGCAACTCCCTCCTTTCTTATTTCTCCACTATCATGTACTATATTTTCTCTCTCCTTTCACTCTGACTCTGCTGTAGGGTTGCTGAGTGGCGCAGCAGACAGATCCCTGGTCCTGGGGCCAAGAAGCCCTGAGCCCCCATACCACCCCTTAGGCCCAGAATCCACCTGGCCCTATGGTCCTGGGCAGGCCTTCCAATCCCAGCCCCTTGCAAGAAGTAAAAAAAGAAAATGTGTTATATCTGACCACTGTCCCCCCATGGTCCATCCTCTCCTCCTCTATTCACATCTCCACCCCTTCCCCCTGCTCCCCCCTCCTTACTCCAGATGTCTATACCCCATTGAGTATATTTGCTGTTTCCTCTCCTAGCCATCTCTGATGAGAGCAAAGGTTCCCTCATTCCCCCTTGCCTCCCCGCTTCCATATCATTGCAATAGCTCATTGTAATAAAAAAAATCTTATTATGTGAAATAGCTTGGACTGTTCCCCCTCTCCTTTTTCTTTCTCCCATTCCATTTCCCTTTTTTTCTTATTGACTCCATTTTTACACCATATTTTATCTTGGATTTCAGCTTTCTCCTGTGCTTCAACTATAAAAGCTCCCTCTACCTGCTCTATTAACTGAGATGGTTCATATGAATATTATCAGTATCATTTTT
This sequence comes from Macrotis lagotis, assembly GCF_037893015.1. NCBI lineage: Eukaryota > Metazoa > Chordata > Mammalia > Peramelemorphia > Peramelidae > Macrotis > Macrotis lagotis. The sequence continues at coordinate 1,271,869 of NC_133664.1, forward strand.
CTATACATGCAGTTCATCCTCATTAAGTCCCTCATATTTCCCCCTTCTCCTCCAATTTCCACGCTTCACCTGAGTCCTGTATCTGAAGATCAAACCTTCTGTTCAGCTCTGGCCATTCCAAAAGAACATTTGAAATTCCCCTGGTTCATTGAAAGTCCATCTTTTTCCCTGGAAGAGGACATTCAGCCTTGCTGGGTAGTTCATTCTTGGCTGCATTCTAAGCTCTTTTGCCTTCTGGTATATTGTATTCCAAGCCCTATGAGCTTCCAATGTAGCTGCTGCTAAGTCCTGTGTGATCCTGACTGAAGCTCCACGATATTTGAACTGTGTCCTTCTGGCTGCTTGTAATATTTTCTCTTTGACTTGGGAGTTCTGGAACTTGGCTATAATATTCCTAGGGGTTGGTTTTTTGGGATCTCTTTCTCAGGGGGATCGGTGGATTCTCTCCATTTCTATTTTGCCCTCTGCTTCTAGAATATCAGGGCAATTTTCCTGTAGTAATTCTTTGAAAATGATGTCAAGGCTCTTTTCCTGATCATGACTTTCAGGTGTTCCAATAATTTTCAAATTATCTTTCCTAAGTCTGTTTTCCATATCAGTTGTTTTTTCAATGAGATATTTCACATTTTCTTCTAATTTTTCATTTTTTTTTTGGTTTTGAAGTATTGATTCCTGATTTCTGTTAAATTCATCAATCTCCCTGAATTCTATTCTTTGTCTGAAGGATTTATTCTCCTCAGAGAGTTTTCTTATCTCTTTTTCCATATGGCCAATTTTGCTTTTTAAAGCATTCTTCTCCTCAATAACTTTTTGAACTGTTTTATCCATTTGACCTAAGCTGTTTTTTAGCATGCTATTTTCTTCAGAATTTTTTTGGATTTCCTTGACTAAGCTGCTGACTTCATTTTCATGTTTTTCCTGCATCTCTCTCCTTCCTTTTCCCAGTTTTTCTTCTAACTCCCTCATTTGATTTTCAAAGTCTTTTTTGAGCTCTATCATAGCCTGAGCCCAATTTCTGTTTTTCTTGGAGTCTTTAGATGCAGGAGCTTGTGCTTCCTCATCTTCAGACTGAGTATTTTGATCCTTCTTGGGCTCATTTGCAAAATATTTCTCAATGGTCTTCCTCTTGTTTCTTTGTTTGTTCATTTTCCCAGCCTAAGCTTGTTTTGGGGGGTGCTTCCTGAGCTTTTGGGACACTCCCACAAGGGCCTCAGTGTGTGAGGTTCTGTCCTCCCTCTTGGTCTGTGAATGACCATAAGCACCTCCCTCTGCCCTGCTGTTCTATGGGGGGTCCTAGACTGCGATCAGGATCTGAATGTGGTCAGAGCTCCAGAGTCCTGTTCCAGGGGCAGAGGACAGAGCTCTGCAGTCTCTCTTCACTCCCCTCCCTCAGCTCAATGGGCTCATGCCCTGGGGGCTCCCGCTTACCGGCTCCATCTGCTTCTGTTTCTGGGTCTAGGCTGCTGAAAGACCAGGCTGCTGGCTGTGTGTCCTGAGGGCTGGGCTCCACGTGCTCTTTCAGAGGTCCCCCACTGTCCCCCCACTTTGTGCTGGTGGTCCCCAGGGTGCAGCTCAGGAGACTCCTCCGCTGCTGTGAGCTGAGGCTCCCAGCGCCCTGGGGCTGCCTCCGGGAGGCTGAAGTTCTTTGGCTCTGGTGGGCCACCCCTCTGGCGGACCGCCCCTCTGCCCCGGGGAGCAGAACCTTTCTGCTCTTTTCCAGGTTACTTTGAGTAGGAGAACTGCCTCACTGGGTCCCTTTGTGGGTTCTGTCTCTCGAAAGTTTAATTAGAGTCCTTAGTTTATGAGTTTTTATCAGAGAGCTCCTAAGACTTGATCCCTTCATGTCACCACCTTGGCTCCTGTAAGTACTTTTTAATTCATTTTCTAACTCTATTGGATTTCTGTGATCCTCTGTGAGCTAGTGGTTTCTGGACATATCCAACACCTTATGTAGTTATGAATCCTGACTTCTCCCTCCATGGAAGCCTGGAACAATCGACCTGAGTTTGAGAGACCCATGACTTCCAAGGAAGTGGATACTTACTCAGATGAGTAACTCCTCAGGAACATCCCCACTAGTCCCAAGCAGCCTTTAAGATGGGACTCTTTCCTCAGCTACATATTCATTTCTATTTGTATAACTATATTAGAGTTAATAATAATGATAACAATAGGGATTATTCTTTTGATCACCATTATGAAACTCTCCAGATGCAAGGAATTGGACCATATCTTATTGGGCTAATATTAGTATAATTGATAGTAGATCTCTAAAGCCTTTGACCTGACTCAGGGACAAGAGGACACTTGGAGTTGGGATGTGTCCCACACAGAAGGTCAGACCCTGCTTCCTACATCATTTCTCTTGGCTCTGCATGTGGTGGACCATTAACCAGATCAAACTGTGGGAGGATTCAGAGAAAGACTCATTCCAAATTCAAACCAAGATACATTCTCATGTAATGTGCAACTTTTGAAACAAGGTCATCCAGATTTTTGTGAAATTTATGTTCTAGTTTTGGCTTTAAATGAGAGATGTTATAATTTTAATTTAGCTTAAACTGTTCTTTCAAACATCATTGTAGATAACCAATTGCTCATTTGGAAAAGGAATTTTTTCTTAAAATTTCAACCTCTGCCTCTAATTTTTTGAGTTGCTGTAGATAAAAAATAACTCATGTCTTTCTTACCCAGGATTAGTGCCAAATTCCTGAGTATCTCTTGTTACCACATCTTAACCTCAAGTGGAAATGACTGTCTAAATGACAAATATTATTGAATTATGTAAATTAGGGTAACCTGAACATACCTTCCACTGAAACACAGGAATCAAACCAGTTAAAACAATTTGGTGAATGACTAAAGAGATGAGCACATTCTTCAAGTCTTCCCCCTATAAAATGAGATTTCCTTTTAGTTTATCATTTAGAAAATTCAATGAATGAAGTTATGCTAATCTTTTAAAGTTATTTAATCTTTCTGTCTGCTGTCTAGAGTTCTATATTTATTTTAATCAGTATATTTAGTTATTAGAAATACTGAGGCAGCTAGGTGGTGCCAGAGCGCAGAGAGTACCAGATCTTGGATTGGAACGACTGGTGTTCCTGATTTCAGACCTGGCCTCAGACACTTTGGAGCTGGGTGACCCTAGATAAGTCATTTCCCCCTGTTTGCCTCAGTTACTCATCTATAAAATTAACTGGAGAAGGACATGGCTAGCCCCTCCTGTGTCTCTGCCAAGAAAACCCCATGGGGTCATGAAGACTAGGACACAATCAGGAAATGATCGAACAACAGTGACCATAGAGATTTGTTCACCTTATTTGCCATCAGTTCCTAGAAAGCTTTTCAGATCCAAAGTGATGCCCATCAATGGAACAATAGTGAGGCAAATTGTGGTGCATGAATAAATGTGTAAAGAAAATAGAAAGACTCGAGAGGACAAAAGCTCAAATGAGATGCCCCCCCCCCAAACAAGCACACCAAGACTGATGTGAACATAAAGACCCAAGTTAAGAAATAGGATAAATGAATGATCAAATAAAAAATACGCCATAAAGAACTGTGATGGGTGCCAGACATGCTCAAGACACAGACCCAAAAGAAGAGCATGACTCCAAAATATCTACAAGCAAAGCCTTAAAGAGCAACAGCTTAGTCACAAGTTTAGTAGAATTCCTTGGAAAAGATTAAGAGAATTTTTTTTTGCAAGGCAATAGGGTTCAGTGATTTGCCCAAGATCACATGGTGCTCCATCCACTGCATCACTTAGCTGCCCCATAAAAGGATTTTTTTAAAGAACTAAAATTATTTTAAAAAAACAAATGAGAGAATTAGAGGGAAAGTAGGGGGAAAGTGAAAGTTGGAGAACAATAATTGGAAAGAGAATTGCTTCGAAGAAAAAATACAAAATCTCCTAAAGGACTAAGCAAGGATAAACCATCAACATTATATAGTATGGGGAGAAGATCCATGTATCCTTTCAGAATATTATCATCCTCAGGGGTCATAGAAGAAGGCTAATCAGAGGAACTGGGAGGGATTCTGAGATACATGCACACATATGCATATTCCCATACATATGTGAGTATTGTTCAAATCATGACATCATGGACCACAACATTCCAGGTCCTTCTATCCTATACTACCTCTTTGTCTATCTAAGTTCATGTTCACTGTTTCCATGAAACCAATCTATCCATCTGCTATTCCCCTTTCCTTTTGCCTTCAGTCATTCTTAAGAGTTTTTGCCATTGAGCCCTACCTTCTCATTCTGGGACCAAAGGATTTGACCTTCAGCTCCAGTATCTGATCTCCTAGTGAACAGCCTGAACTAATTTCCTTAATTGTTGATTGACTTGATCTTCTTGCTGTTCAAGGGACTCTCAAAAGTCTTCTCAAGTGCCACAATTCAAAGGCATCAGTCAGTTTTCCTTAGAGTTCAGTTCTCACCACTAAACATGGCTATTGGGGAAAAAGCATGACTTTGACTTCATAGACTTTGTTGGCAAGTGATGTCTCTGCCCTAGGCATAGTGTTTAGATTTGCCATAGCTTTCCTTCCCAGGAACAAGTGTCTTTTCATTTCAAGGCTGCACTTGCTATCTTCAATGATCTCTGAGTCCAAAAAGATGAAATCTGATATAGCTTCCATTTCTTCTTCCTTTTTTTCCCAAGAATGTGATGGAACTAGTTGACATGATCTTAGTTTTTTTTCAGAGCTAGAAGAGGTATCCAAGATCATTTAATTGACCTCCCCTTCATTTTTCTTTAATTTATTTTAATAATATTTTATTTTCCCCAATTACATGCAAAAACTTTTTTTTTTAACATTTCTTACAACTTGTTCAACCATCCCCCATTGAGGGGAAGTCACATCATTTTTCATTCTTAGCCACCATGAAAACCATTATAAAATTTTTGGTACAAATATGTACCTCCCCCTCTTGAAATCTCTTTTAGCAGTGATATTGCTGGATCAATGGATATTCACAGTCTTATAGTCCTTTGGGCATAGTTCCAAATTGCTTTTCAGAATGGTTGGATGAGTTCACAAGATCACCAGCAATGCATTATTGTTCCAGTTTTCCCATATTCCCTCCAACATTTCCATTTCCCTTTTTGGTCATGTTAGTCAATGTGATAGATGTGGGATAGTACCTCAGAGTTGTTTTAATTAGCATATCTCTAATCAATAATAACTTGGAGAATTTTTCCATATGCCTATGGATAGCTTTAATCCCTTGATTCCTTGACTGTTCATTTCCTTTAATCATTTCTCAATTGGGGAATGATTTGGATTCTTATAAATGTGACTCATCTCTCACTTGACTCAGTGCATTTTTGAGAAATGAGGTCTTTAATTGTGATTATTTATATAAGATTTATCCATCTCCTCTCCCCCACCATTTTCTTCTCTCCTTCTAATTTTGTTTGCATTGATTTTGTTTATGTAAAATCTTTTTAATTTACTTAATAAAAATATTTATTTTACACTTCATAATGTTCTCTATGTCTTATTTGGTACTAAATTCTTCCTTTTTTCAAAGATCTGACAGATAAACGATTCCATGCTCTCCTAATTTGTCTAAATTATATTTAAATCATGTATCCATTTTGACTTTAATCTCAGTATATGGTGTGAGAAGTTGGTCTATATCTAGTTTCTGTGATACTGTTTTCCAATTTTCCCAGCATGTTTTGTCAAATAATGAGTTTTTGACCAAAACCTTGAATCTTTGAGTTTATCAAACATAAAATTACTATAGTAATTTATCTGCTGTGTATTATGTATCTAATCTAGTAGTGGCCCCCACTTTATTTTGTGACAAGTACTAGCTTCTTTTGATAATTAAAATCTTAGTGGGATCCTATGTTAAATTTCAAGCCAGCTTTCACATTCTCCTCTCTCACTTTCTTAATTCTTCTTTATTTTCTGCCATCAGAGTCAATGAAGCAGCAGGTGTTTTCCTGGAACTCCCTTGTTTTCTCCATAATCCAGTGGAGGTTGGAAATTTGGTGTCTGGTTCTACCTCTTCAAAAGTCAGCTTGTTCTGGAATTCTCATTCACATTTTGCTGAAGCATAGTGTGTAGAGTCTTGAATGATGTTTGTCCTTTGTTCTCAAAGAAGAGCACGACTTCATGGAGGTGATACCATGACAAGTAATTGAATTAGATTTGAGTGAGGAGGGCTGTACTAAGTCACCGGTCTCACTTTCTCCTCCAGAGCCATCTGGGTCCAGGGGCCAGATATGGATTAGGATGACTGGAGAGGACCTTGCATTCGAGGTAGTCAGGGTTAAGTGACTTTCCCAGGTCACACAGCTAATTAGTGTCTGAGGCTGGATTTGAACTCCCGTCCTCCTGATTCCAAGGCCTAGCATAACCTTGACACTGACTTTCTTTTGGATTGGGATATAAATTGATCTTTTCCAATTCATTAACAAATAACGTTTTCCAAATTTTCTGGCATATTGATTGCTGAACTTTAACAACATCTTTTAGGATTCTAAACAGCTCAGCTGAAATTCCACCACTTTCTCTAGCCTTTTTGTTAGTAGGACTTGCCAGGGCTGGCTTGACCTCAATTTCCAGAATATCTGGCTCCAGATCAGTCACCATTCCATCATAGTTACTGATGATGTTTAGATCTTTCTAGGTTAGTTCCATATATTCTTGATACCTCTTGTAGTCTCTTATACTTCTATTGTCTACAATTTTTATCTTTTATCATGCTGATTTTTACATGAAACATTCCTTAAAGAAATCTCTTGCTTTTCCCATTCTATAGTTTTATTCTCTTTCTTTGCACTGCTCATTTATGAAAACCTTCTTATTATCTCTTTCTGGTATTCTCTGAAATTCTTCATTCAATTGAATGTTTCCCTTTATCCTTTCCCCTTTGCTTTCCTTCTTTCTTTAGCTATATGTAAAGCCTCATCTGAAAGTCATTTTGCTTTCTTGCTCTTCCTTTATTTTGGATTTTTTTGTTACTCCCCATAAAATATTATAGATAACTATTGGACAAAAATTAAGCCAATTGGAAAGCCAAAAAAAAAAGAAACTTGGAAAGCTGTGTAGTGGAAAGTAGATATGATCTATCCAAATGGGCATATGACATTTAGACATGAGGGGATCATCATACACAGATTAGAAGAATAAAGAAAATATCTTTCAAATCTATGATTGGGAAAGAGTTCATAGCCAAGCAAAAAGTAGAGAGGGTTGTAGAACATAAAATGGGCAATGTTGACTACATAAAAGTAAAAAAGCTTTGCACAATTAAAAACATGCAAATAAAATTAGAAGAGAAACATAAATGAAAAAAGGATTATAGCAAGTTTCCCTGATAAAGATCTTATTTCCAAGATACAGAGAACTAAACTAAATTTATAAAAGCAAGAGTCATTCCCCAATTGATAACTGGTCAAAGAATACAAATGGTCAGTTTTCAAGGGAAGGAATCTAAACTATTGATAGTCATATTAAAGATGTTCTAAATTACTATTCATTTTAGATATGCAGACTTGTCTGAAACAACTCTAATGTTCTACCTCACAAACATCAAATTGACATAGTTGATGAAAATAGAAAAGACCAGTGCTGAAGGGGTTGTGTGCAAATATGTACAGTACATTAATATGCTCATGGTAGGGTTATAAACTGGTCAAACTATTCTGGGTCGTGAATGAGGACTATGTCCCTAAGCTATTAAATTATGCACAACCATTGGCTCAATAATCCTGCTACTAAGAGATCAAAGAAAGAGGAAAAGGACCCATATTACAAAAATATTTCTAGCAATTCTTTTTTTGATCCTGAGAAACTTTAGTGTTTCAGGATTCCTATCCCAATGGCTTCTCTGGAAAAATATTTTTCTTGAAAAGCCAGGTCCATTCCTTCCTTTCCAGTCTTTTTCCACTTCATTCCTCCTCAAATGCTCTGTAAACCAGTGACAGTAGGTCTCTTGCCCTTCCTTGCATAAGACACCATCTACTGACTAACCATTCTTAATGACTTTCTTTTATGCTTGGACTGTTCTCTTCTCATCTTCATCTCTGGACTCTTGGTTTCCTTCAGGTTCTAGCTAAAATTCCATCTCTGCCAGATGTCTTTTTCTTTCACCCTTTACAGTAATCCCTTTTCTGAGGATAGTATCCCAGGATCCTGGCTACATTTTCTATAGAGGATCCATGAAGTGACCCGGACAATCCAAAGGGAAAGAACTTGCTAAGCAACTACTATGTTCCTATTACAGTGCAAAGATGTTGCAGTGCATGGGTAAAAGTGAAAATTCCTTCTTGCTTTCCAAAAGGTTACCATCTCCTGAGGGGAGTAATATAGCTCCTTGTAGGTCAACACAAACTGTATGAAGTCATTAGAGAGGAGAATCAGGAAGTCTCTCCTTGGAGGTCACCCTTGACTCAGGCCTCAAAAAAAATTAGAATTTAAAAAAGTGGCAGTAGAAAGATGTGGGGGCAAGGAGAGAGGTAGAAAGCAAGCCAACTTCATTAGAATGGAGCCTGGGCAAGAAGGAGGAATGTTCTTTCTAAGATCTGGATATATCAGCTGGAGAGAGATGCCTGAGCAGCTGGAGAGGCCAGACTGACTATTGATCATAGAATGTTGTGTGCTATCCTAGAGAGTGAGCTCAGAGTTCTGCTTTGGGAATCCCAGCTGGGCAGACCTAGGAAAGATGGATTGAGAGGCAAAGAGACAAGGCAGAGAAGACAATTGGGAGGACTTTCCAATAATCTGATTTAGAAGGGATAAGGGTCCAAAGGAAGCTGGAGGCCACATGGATGGAGACAATGCATTTCATAGAACAAGCAGTTAGAAAAGACTGCATTTTGCACAATAGCAGAGGGTCTGGTAGAAGAAATACCCATATGACTGAAGCACAAAAAATATAAAAACAAAAAACCCTATTTAGAACCTTCAGCTGCCCTATGAAATTTCTCATAAATCAAGCCTAGAACAGATGTGGCTCAGTGACTTCTTAGCTGTTGAAGGCCTGGAGGCCTGGAGGCATCCTCTCTGGCCCAGGGTGCTGGACATCCCACCTTCTCCATCCTTCCCTGTCCAAACCAGTCCAAGCCCCCCCGCCCCCCCAAGCCACCTTGCAACCTGATGACACTTCCATCTAGTGGCCAGACCTGGGAACTGCAGCCTTTTAGCTCTTTTCAGGTAAAATGCACAAAATTCAGAGTTTCTACAAGAGACTCTGAAGCAACCTTTGAACTGAAATAGATGTAGGTAAAAAGAGCCTATGGTCTATCATGGACCCTGTGGGGGAAGTCAAGTGGCTGGCAGGGGGTGAGGGTTGTCGCTTGTGGGGCTGGTAGGAGAGCCTCCTGGCCAGCTTGTTTTCTTCCACCTCTCAGTCCTGGCAACCTATAGTTGCCAGTCTCTGAGCCCTGGAACCCAGTCCCATGGGCCAGGCAAGGTTTGACCTTGCAGCCTTCTGGGCTTGGAAGACCCTGGCATCACTCTGGAGAGCCTGGAGACACTGCCACACCTCAGGACAACCTCTGAATAGGGTGGTAGTGAAGAGAGCCGGGGCTTCCAGACCTCTCCTACCTGGGGTTCTTCAAGGACATTATGGAGGGGAGTCTGGTTTAGGCCCAGGCTGGCCTCAGAGGCTCCCTCTGAGATATTGGAATTAGCACCTAAAAAAGGGACAGTTGTCCAGTCCAGTTGATGAACTTTGTTTCCAGGCATGGGAGCTTCTTCCTTCTTTTCTCAGTCAGTCTCAGTCAAATGTATTCTCTTCAGGACCCCTTGGGACTCTCAGCAGCTTGGGTGTGATTTCTGAGCCTCTCCATCTGCCTCAGAAGTCTCTCCAGAGTCAGTCCCATGCTCCTCCTCTGCACAAGTCTGCTTTTTGCTACTTTCTAGCATCCCCTAGACTCAAATGGTGATCAATTCTTTGCCCTTCTTGGGTCCTCCATGCTCTTGTCTCCATATCTTGATGTGTTCTTGTTCCTCTGCCAAGAATATCCTCACTTCCACCTGTTCCCCTGTGCAACTTTCCAACCTGCTTAGGTGACCTGAGTCTTCTAGAAGAACCCATAACCTCCCCCCCCCACACATGGGCTTCCTGCTTCCTCCAGTACTCACTGTCATGTACAACTGGAAAATGGCTTTGTCCTTTAGAATTTCTGGGAGCTTGCTCTGTGTCCTCACTGGGAGATGTGTCTCCCACTTCTTGTAGCTTCCCACCCTTGCCTGCCTGTCATGCTCAACTGGAAGGGAGGCAGCAAACTCTTGGGAATGGAGTTTGTCTTAGCCATTCCCCCAAAAAGTGGAGGCAGAGCAAAGCAAAGGGCTGGTCGTGGAAGAAGCCCAGGCCCTGGACTCCTGTGGTGGCCAGTGCACAGGTTCCCCATAGACTGAGGCAGGACCCACTCAGCTGTGGTCAGTGCCAAGGAGACACATGTTCACAGAGAGACACCCACACACTGGGTACACAGATGAACACATGAGCACACATGAATACATTCCCACACATGGACACACATAGAAAGACACATGCTCACACGTACATCCACATAGAGATAGACACACACACACACAAGCACACACACTGCTATGGGGCACAAGTCCATTTGGTGGGGAGGTGCCTAGGACTCCTATATTTAACACATCATGGAAAGTGGCCTGACCTGAATGAAGAGAGTAGTTAGCTTCAGATGTCTCAGGAGGGGCCAATGTCTCCCCTACAGCCCCCTCCCCAAAAGATAGGGCCACACTCCACATCCTACATGCTTGGAGAAGACCTGAGTACAAAATTCTGGTTTCTCATGTAAAGATCCTTTTTAGCCCCTCTTCCACCCTCTTTTTAGAAAAAGAAAATCCCTGCAGAAGTTTGAATGAACAAGATTTAAAGCTACTATCTGATATCAACCCAAACACCAGCTAGGTCAACACAATTTTGGTTAAGAGTCAACTGAAGGATTGAATTCTCTTCTGGGCCCCAGGTTTTGAAAAGGGTTGACATTTTGGAGTGAGTTCAGAGGGGACCCACAAAAAGGATCAAAGGTTTGGAAACTCGGCTCTTTGCATAAGGTTTCAGAGAAGCAGGCAAGTTCTGTCTGCAGAAAGGGGGACTGAAGAAACCGTCAGAACTGTCCAAAATACATACAAGGATGTTTGCAAGAGGAAAGGGGCAGATTATCCTCATTACACCAAGAGTAATGGGGTTTAAAGCTCCAGGAAAGGAGGGGAAAAAACCCAAGATTTCATATTATGAAAACCTTTGCTTCCAGGCTAGACCTGAGGGAGTCAGGCTGCAGAAGTGGGCTGAGGTGCTGGTAGGAGCCCTTCCAAGCACTGCCCTACCTGTGGCAGTGATGCGGGGCTCTGCCCTGCTGGGCTGGTGGGGGCACTACCAAGCATTCCTCCCAGGATCAGACTCAGAATCTCCGAGCAGGGATGGACTCAGGCAGCATCCCCTTATGAGTAGACCCAAGGCCCCGAGGAATGGAGGGGACACTCAGATCCATCTCAGTGGAAGGGTTCATAGTGGGGCTGCTGGGGTCATGCAGTTGGGCTCTTGCATCCCAGAGGTCATCAGTCCAGTCATTCTGTCTGGGTCCCTGGCACACCCTGGGATACCAGTCATTGAGCACAGAAATTGGGCCTCTATTTTCTGGTACTGAGATGTCCATGCTGGGCCTGCCTCTGCTCCTTGTTCCCCCTGTTTGGGGGGATCTTAAAGAGGAAAGCAGCAACGATGATTGTTCCATGTCGTCTTCCCCCTTTCATGTCTTTTGTAGGTGGCATCTTCTGCTTTGCTTCATGTCTTCTGACCCCTCCTCCCAGCAAGCCTTGGTGACTGGGGGGCTGAGGCCAGTCTTCAAGCTCTAGAGGCCTAAAAGGGAAGTGAATTATGCTGGCTGGCCTGGAGTCAGTCATGATGAGAAACAGCCCAACATGGTTTAGGGTGCTGTTCTCTGGCTGCATAGGTGACTTGGGGGGAGGGTGGGGACACCTAGGTTTGATGCCCATCTCATGGGCAATGAGGGGAGAGCTGGGGTTCTGCCAGTTAACAGTAGGAGCAGGATGCTGGGAGTCAACTCAACGGCCAACACTGACTAAGGCTCTCCTCTAGACCAATCACTGGGCCTAGTCTCTGCCCTCAGGGAGTTTACAATCTAATTTGGGATCCTGCTGGCTTTAGATATTTTTTTAACCACCATTCAAGCATTTATTAGGTGCTTATTGTGTTCCAGGCAAAATAAATATAAAGCAGTTATACACAAAGTATTTAGAGAAGGCATGGTATTTCTATATCTTTTAAAATTTTATTTTATTTATTTTGAGTTCTACAATTTTTCCGCTAATCTTCCTTCCCTCCCCCACTGGCTTTGGATTTTAAACAGAAATAAGGCTGAAGAGCAAGAAGCTCTGTAAAAACTCTCTCTCTTGTCTCACCCTCATTCCAAAAAGGGATTGCTCAGAAGGGTGTGTTCCATAGCCTAGCAGATCTCCCCAAACCTCCCAGCTCTTGGGGGATGGCATGGCCTCCCCTGGGATTGACAGAATCTGAAGGACAGAACTCAGGAGAGGAAGGGCAAATCTCCTAAGGGGATTCCTCAGAGGGTACTCTCTCCTTCCTAGACCACTTCCTTAAAGCAAACACTCCACAGAGGCATGGAGAGAAGTGGTGTTCTCTGTCTATACACTGGGCAGAGTAGTTGGTAGTATGGCTGTTTCAGAGTACCGATGATGAACTGAATTCTTGCAGTTTTACATCGCAGTCATTTCTGGATCTATTCCCCACTCCCACTACATTCTCTGGAACTGAGACCTTCCTTGTAATAAAGAACAAAAGGTTAAGTAAAACCAACATCAACCCAAGGATTGAATCTGGCAGCATAGGAGCTATTTTGCCTCTGGAGACAATACAATACAGAAGAAAGGGGGGAAATAGCTTTCAACAAGGAAAACTACTTTTAGCTTCTCCTTTTCCCCCACATCCTTCATAGTATAGGCAAAGAGGGATCTTTTTAGAAATATGATTAAAAAGTATCAATGTAAATCTAGAAATAGGTCTACAAGGAACCCAAAAGAAGTTTTTTTTAACACACACACATGTAAAGCAAAAATGTCCCATTTCTCATAATTTGGTTTTTCTGTTTGTTTTTGCAAGGCAATGGGGTTAAATGACTTGCTCGAGGTCACATGGCTAAGTAAATATTAAGAGTCTAAGGCTGAATTTGAACTTTGGTCCTCTGGACTCCAGGGCTAGTTCGCTTTTCACGGCCATGTAGTTGCACAGTTTTGTTTTTAGAAATGTTTTTTCCAGCTTACTTATTTCCAACTTATTATTACCTCATTTGAAATTTTCTTTTTTCCCTCCATTTGATATTTTTTGTATTTTTCCAATTACATGTTATGAAAGTTTTTCAACATTAATCCACATGTATATACATATTTATAAGTTACATACTTCCCCTCCAACCTCCCTTCCCACCCCCCACCCCCATTTGAGGTTTTCTTGGGAAAGACACTGAAATGGTTTACCATTTCCTTCTCTAGTTCATGAGGCAAACAGGCTAAGTGACTTTTCCAGGGTCACACTGCTGGTAAGGTTCTAAGGCCAGATTTGAATTTAGATCTTCCTGATTTCAGGCTCAGAATCCTAACCACTGTGCTGCCTAACTACCCTCTAAAGGTTTTTTAGCTCCTCTGACATGGGGTCAACACCAAGGGATTCTGTCCATCATTTGTGTCTCTTACTTCCTTTACAGCAAACTATTGATTTTGCTCTATTGACAACTATGAAAGGAATGGCTAATACAAACTGGTGCCCCTATTGATCATGCCAGGTGGGCAGGTGTGGGAAATGACAAGGAGTGGGAGATATAGCAAGTACTAAAGAAGTACTAAAGAAAGAGGAATGAAGTGACTTGCCCAGGATCATGCAGCTAGTCAATGTCTGAATTCAAATTTGTACTCAGGTCTTCCTGACTCCTTAATATCACCAACCTGCCTCATTGACTGCTATGAACTATGATGAATGAAATTAGTAGAATGAAAAGAACAATTTATACTACAGCACAAAAAAATTATACTATAACATAAACAAAATGAACACTTTTGAAAAGCTTAAGAAATATTATCAACATAATGATCGGCCATGAGTCCAGAGGACCAAGATGAAGAATATTACTGACCCAACAGAAATGATGGCCTCAAGATGGAGAATGAGGTACATTTTTAGATATAGCCAATATGGGAATTTGTTTTGCTTATTTTTAAAAATAAAGATTTTGTATTTCCTTTGGGTTTCCAGTAGTAGAAGGAGTTGGGAGAAGGGAAAAATGCTTGACAATTATGAAAAAAATTTTAATTAAAAAAAAGCCAGGATCTCCAAAAACCATTGTGGTTTCATTAAGAACAAAGAAGCCAGGTCAAATTAATCCCATTTCCTTTGTAAATAGAAGTGCTAGCCTGGTAGATTAGGGGTTAATCAAAGCATTTGACCAAAATATTTCATGCCATTTGAATAGGGGCATGTCCTCTATTAATATAACTAACCACAATGCCCTGATATTTGTACCAGGTGAACAGCTTCTTTAACTGAATTATAGAATCAATCCATCAAAGATAAACTAGGTCTGAACATTTGTGGAAAACTATTGAACCAATCAATCAAAGACATAAATTATGCAGAAACAACCTCATTACTTAAGTTGGAAAGTGAAATTCTTTTAGCTCTCAAATAATTGAGATTTGTTGACTCTGACATACTTTTGGGTTGAGCTAGAGCAGAAATAGAGATTCCAGCAGAAGGAGAGATCAGTAATTGCTTAAAGAATTCAGTTTTGGATCATGACTGACCCAACCATTCTGGAGAGCAATTTGGAACTATGCCCAAAGGGTACTAAAACCATGCTACCCTTTGATGGGGCAATTCCACGTCTAGATCTATATCCCAAGGAAATCATAAAAAACAGGAAAAGTCTCCCACCTTCCAAGAAATTTATAGCAGCTCTTTTCAGATTGGCAAAAAATTGGAAATTGAGGACTGTCCATCCATGGGGAAATGGATAAACAAGCTATGGTATATGAATGTGATACAGTGCTATTGTTCTTTCAGAAATGATGAGCAGCTGGACTTTAGAGAAACCTGGAAAGACTTGCATGATCTGATGGTGATTGAAAGGAGCAGAACAAAAAGAACACTGTTCACATTAACAAGAACAATGTAAGATGATCAACTCTGAGGGATGCAGTTCCTTTCTGCAGTTTAGAGCTGGGACAATCCTGAGAGACCTGCTATGGACAATAACATCCCAAACCAGAGAAAAACTATGGAATCCGAATTCAGAGAAGAACATAACTATGTTCACTTTTTTTTAGTTTTTTGCAAGGCAAATGGGGTTAAATGGCGTGTCCAAGGCCACACAGCTAGGTCATTATTAAGTGTCTGAGGCTGGATTTGAACTCAGGTCCTCCTGACTCCAGGACTGATACTCTATCCACTGCTCCACCTAGCTGCCCTCTATGTTCACTTTTTTAAAATTTATTTTTTATTCTCATTTTGTACAAATGTTTTTTTTTACATTAATAAAATATTCTTGTTTACAAGTGAACAAAATACCCCTCTTCCCCCATGAATATAAATAGACTTGCTTGGGCGAAAAAAGTAAAGGGGAGAGAGAAAAATAAAAATAAAAAAATAATAGTAATAATTGTAGGTATGGCCAGGTGGCGCAATGGACAAAGCACCAGCCCTGGAGCCACGAGCACCCAAGTCCATATCCAGCCTTGTAAACCCAACTATCACCCAGCTGTGTGACATGCAAGCCACCCAATCCCCACTGCCCTGCAAAAACAAAAAAAAAAGAAAGAAAAAAAAGACCCAAAATAAAATAAAATAGTAATAATAGTAGGAGTGGCTGGGTGGCAGACAGAGCATTGGCCCTTGAGCCAGGAGCACCTGGGTCCAAATCCAGCCCCAGACACCCAAAGATCACCCCACTATGTGGCCCCAGGAAGGTCATCCAGTCCCACTTGCCCTGCACCCTCCCCCAAATAATAATAACAAAAAAATGTGCTTGAGTCTTTGTTCCAACACCAACAACTCTGTCATGGGTGGATCTCATTCTTTATGATAAGTCCATCACAAAAGTTACTTCCATATTTTTCCACCATTGCCATTGATGATCGCAACTCCCTCCTTTTGTATTTCTCCACTACCATGTACTCTATTTTCTCTCTCCTTTCACTCTGACACTGCTGTAGGGTAGCTGAGTGGCGCAGCAGACAGATCCCTGGTCCTGGGGCCAAGAGGCCCCAAGCCCCCCAACCACCCCTTAGGCCCAGCATCCACCTGGCCCTGTGGTCCTGGGCAGGCCTTCCAATCCCAGCCCCTTGCAAGAAGTAAGAAAGAAAATGTGTTATATCTGACCACTGTCCCCCCATGGTCCATCCTCTCCTCCTTTATTCACATCCCCACCCCTTCCCCCTGCTCCCCGTTCCTTCTTACTCCAGTTGTCTATACCCCATTGAGTATATATGCTGTTTCCTCTCCTAGCCATCTCCGATGAGAGCAAAGGTTCCCTCATTCCCTTTTGCCTCCCCACTTCCATATCATTGCAATAGTTCATTGTAATAAAAAAAATCTTATGTGAAATATCTTGAACTATTCCCCCTCTCCTTTTTCTTTTCCTATTCCATTTCCCTTTTTTCTATTGACTCCATTTTTACACCATATTTTATCTTCGAATTCAGCTTTCTCCTGTGCTTCAACTATAAAAGCTCTCTCTACCTGCTCTATTAACTGAGAAGGTTCATATGAGTATTATCAGTGTCATTTTTCTATGTAGGAATACATGCAGTTCATCCTAATTAAGTCCCTCATATTTCCCCCCTCTCCTACAATCTCTATGCTTCACCTGAGTCCTGTATCTGAAGATCAAACCTTCTGTTCAGCTCTGGCCATTCCAAAAGGAACATTTGAAATTCCCCTGGTTCATTGAAAGTCCATCTTTTTCCCTGGAAGAGGACATTCAGCCTTGCTGGGTAGTTCATTCTTGGCTGCATTCTAAGCTCTTTTGCCTTCTGGTATATTGTATTCCAAGCCCTATGAGCTTCCAATGTAGCTGCTGCTAAGTCCTGTGTGATCCTGACTGCAGCTGCACGGTATTTGAACTGTGTCCTTCTGGCTGCTTGTAATATTTTCTCTTTGACTTGGGAGTTCTGGAACTTGGCTATAATATTCTGGGGGGTTGGTTTTTTGGGATCTCTTTCTCGGGGGGATCGGTGGATTCTCTCCATTTCTATTTTGCTCTCTGCTTCTAGAATATCAGGGCAATTTTCCTGTAGTAATTCTTTGAAAATGATGTCAAGGCTCTTTTCCTGATCATGACTTTCAGGTGTTCCAATAATTTTTAAATTATCTTTCCTAAGTCTGTTTTCCATATCAGTTGTGTTTTCAATGAGATATTTCACATTTTCTTCTAATTTTTCGTTTTTTTTTGTTTTGAAGTATTGATTCCTGATTTCTGTTAAATTCATCAATCTCCCTGAATTCTATTCTTTGTCTGAAGGATTTGTTCTCTTCAGAGAGTTTTCTTATCTCTTTTTCCATCTGGCCAATTTTACTTTTTAAAGCATCCTTCTCCTCAATAACTTTTTGAACTGTTTTATCCATTTGACCTAAGCTGGTTTTTAGCATGCTATTTTCTTCAGCATTTTTTTGGATTTCCTTGACTAAGCTGCTGACTTCATTTTCATGTTTTTCCTGCATCTCTCTCCTTTCTTTTCCCAGTTTTTCTTCCCACTCCCTCATTTGATTTTCAAAGTCTTTTTTGAGCTCTGTCATAGCCTGAGCCCAATTTCTGTTTTTCTTGGAGTCTTTAGATGCAGGAGCTTGTGCTTCCTCATCTTCAGACTGAGTATTTTGATACTTCTTGGGCTCATTTGCAAAATATTTCTCAATAGTCTTCATTTTGTTTCTTTGCTTGCTCATTTTCACAGCCTGGGCCTGGTTTGGGGGGTGCTTCCTGAGCTTTTGGGACACTCCCACAAGGGTCTCAGGGTGTGAGGCTCTGTCCTCCCTCCTGGTCTGTGAATGACCATAAGCGCCTCCCTCTGCCATGGGGCTGAGGTGGGGGGGGGCCCTGCTGTTCTATTGGGGGGCCTAGACTGCGATCAGGATCTGAATGTGGTCAGAGCCCCAGAGTCCTGTTCCAGGGGCAGAGGACCAAGCTCACAGTCTCTCTTCACTCCCCTCCCTCAGCTCAATGGGCTCATGCCCTGGGGGCTCCTGCTTACCTGCTCTGCCTGCTTCTGTTTCCTGGATCAGGGCTGGGGAAAGACCATGCAGCTTGCTGTGTGCCCTGAGGGCTGGGCTCTACGTGCTCGCTCTGGCAGAGGTCCCCCGCTATTCCCCCACTTTGTGCCCGGTGCTCCTCGGGGTTCAGCTCAGGAGACTCCCTCGCTGCTGTGAGCTGAGACTCCCAGCACCCTGGGGCTGCCTCCGGGAGGCTGAAGTTCTTTGGCTCTGGCAGGCCACCCCTCTGGCAGGCTGCCTCTCTGATCCCAGGGAGCAGAGCCTTTCTGCTCTTTTCCAGGTTACCTTGAGTAGGAGAACTGCCTCACTGGGTCCCTTTGTGGGTTCTGTCTCTTGAAAGTTTAGTTAGAGTCCTTAGCTGATGAATTTTATCAGAGAGCTCCTAAGACTCGATCCCTTCTTGTCACCATCTTGGCTCTGCCCCCCATGTTCACTTTTAAACATTTCTTTTAGGTTTTTTTTCTTTCTTTCTCGTGGTTTTCCCCACTTAGTTCTAATCTCTCTTTCACAACATGACTAATATGATAGTACATGTAAACTCTTAGCAGATAGTTCGTTGCCGTGGGGAGGGGGGAAGGGAAGGGAGAGTGGTAGAAAAAATGTGATACTCATAATAAACTTGCAAATGGATGCCTATTGAAAACTACCTGTTGCATGTAATTGGAAAAATTAAATTAAATTTAAAAAAAAGTTTTGGATCATATTAAAAAGCAGACACACTGAATCTATGCCAAAAGGTCGGGGGTATGACAGCAGATGGAGTATCATCAAAGAGACTGGATCATTAATAAATAAAGGTTTCAACCAGGAACTGAGATATATTGCACCAAACCCTTAGAGAAAAGTTCAACTTCAGCTCTTTATAAGGGGCCCAAACTCTGGCTTATACCTACCTCAGGGATTGCCCCCAAAGTTTCAAGGGCTTTCTCTGTAGGCAGAACTTGTTTCATTATGTTTTGTTTTGTTGTGCTTCAACGATATTTCTATTTTTTTAAACAAATTGAAAGTTTGCATCAAGCCTGTGCTAAGCCAGTCTATGAGTGACATGTTCCCAAAAGAATGTCTGTCACATTTTGGCAATTCTCACATTTCAAAACTTTTCATTATTATTATGTCTGTTATGGAGATAGCCTGGGAGATATTATGTCTTTGATGTTCCTATTCTTTTGGGGCACCATGAACCCTCCCAAATAAGAGGGCAAACTATGCTGTTCCAAATGCTCCCCCAACCAGCTTATTCCCTCTCTTTCAATCTTTCCTTGAGTTTCCCTATTCCGTGAGACACAGCTGTATTTAAATTAGGCTAATTAAAAACTTTATAATGACTTCTAAGTGTTCAGGTGAAAGGAAGAATCAATCAGTGCTACAAACTTCAATGTCTTATTTCAAGAGCCATCAGTATGGAGGCAAGATGACTAGAGCAAAAAGATGAATACTTGCTAAGAAGGCTCAGACAATGGCTAGCACTTTTTTAGACTTAGCACTATTGTACACTTAATAGACTACAGAACAGTGTGAACATAACTTTAATGTGCACCGAGAAACAAAATTTGAGTGATTTGTTTTATTGGGATGCTTTTCTTTATTGTGGTGATCTGGAATCTCTGAGGTATTCCTACCCTCCTTGCTACGTTTCCTCTTGGAGTATGAGGACACTTTTTATTGAATGGTGTTTGTCCTCATGGAAGAAAATATCGAGAGAAATACTCTCTCTCTCTCTCTCTCTCTCTATATATATATATATATATATATATATTATATATTATATATATATTCTTCTTATGTATATACTTTGTATACTTTTCTAAAAGCAAATTAACTTTAACTGGAAATCAATAAGGGAACAAACTGGTGGGGTCTCCTAAGAAACTAGAAGCTGCTCCATCTTGGAGAAGTCCATCCACCTTCCATCTTGACCTATTTCCACACCCAGAGCACTGGTCAAACACACTTTGGTGACCTAACTCATTCATAAATGGGAGCTGAAGGATTAGTCTAGAAAGCTTATACCTATGGAAAGGATGGAGAAAAAGTACTATGATTACAATAAGCTGCATCAAGAACTGGTTAAATAATCTGACCCAAAGAGTAGATGAAAGAATTGGTGTTCATTTGGAAGAAATTTTTCAGTGGAATGATCTGCTGACTTTCCCTTAGACCTGTGATGTTTAACATTTTTAGCAATGATTTAGACAGAGGTTTTGAAAAGATGAAGGAAGAGAACCATTGACATTCTCAACGAAAAATCAGCCTGGGTTATCAGCTTTAAGTAGAGGGAGGAGAAAAATGATTCAAAGACTTTCTGTGGAGAGTGAGGTATCTGGTAGAAAGATGGACCAGCTGCAGTGAGGGTCTTGCTGAGGTTGGATACACTTGGCCACTCAGGAATCTTGGTCACCAGGCCACCCAAGAGCACTCCTTGTTTGCCACATTCATTTTAGAATGGGTGTTGAAAACAGATATGGGTTTTGAGTGAGCCAAGTATAGCATGCCACCACAGAAATCAGACGCTTTTCAAGAGCCTACTCGAAAATGTTGTTCCTTTTATTTCTTGTGAGCCTTGCTGCCCATGCACAGGAGTGAGAAGGATGACAATTTTCATGAAAAATGTTTGTTATGGAAGAAAATGATGGTAATTTCTTTTCACCAAATCCACTCTGTTGATACTCCTCCACTGTAAAAAGACAGATGGTGGAAACCACAAGCTCTGTACTCCAAACATAGGGTTTCTTCGTGTTTGTTTAATTCAATACAGCTGCCTCCACAGTTTTGAAACCAGTGTTGTATAGAAATAAACTCTCTTAGAAGAAAAAGTTATTCATTTCATCTTGTTTGTACAGTTGATGCCAACTCACCCAAGCCCTGCACTTTCTAGACCTGTAAAAACACCAGGAGAGCTTGGGGACATTGACAAAAGATGGCTGAAGATGTTGTGTGGGCCCTAGGACTTGGGGTTACCTCTTGGGGTTCACCCCCAGGACACAGGCATGCCTCAAAGTAGTGGCATTCAAGGCTCACCTACGTTCCTGCCCATTGAATGAATGTCCACTCTGAAAAACCAAATGGCTGATGCTTGTGGGTGGGATTCTGAGGTTGGGGGAAGGAAATAAAACTGAGGTTTCTAGCTGTGTCCATCAGAGCCTGTCTAGATCATTTGGGACAAGAAGCTTTACTTCCTGCTGCATAGACTTTCTCTTTCAAAATACTCAGAGACCACCGGGAGGAAGATGAGAGAAGGAAACGAATTTCCTGTCAATTTGGGGGCTGCTGAAGGGACCCGGCATGTGAGATCCTCTGCGGGCTCTCCACCACCCCCTTCTCTGGCTTAAACATGGCTGCATTCAGAGCCACCCTTTCACATCCTTGCTCACATTGTTGGCCTTTGGATTTCCCACAGCCCTGAGTTTGCAGCTCTTAAAAGAGAAGCATTTCTTCCTTGCTGGAGTGGGAGGGGGGCTTCTTGGTTTTGTTTTATACCAGACCAAAGTCACCTGAAGGAAAAGAAGTCAAGGAGATTTGGGGGGGTGAGGGGACCCCCAGGGGTCAGATCTGGGGGAGACTGGAGGTTTCTAGCAAGGGCTGCAGATGAGAGAATGAGATGGGCTCCAGGGGACAAAAAGTTCACTGTCTCCTTCCTACTGATATGGGAAAATGAGGGACTGCCTGAATGCAAAGTACCACCCAGAGAAGGGGATCTGCAAGGTGCAGCCTGCCCTTCAAAGACTGGCATTTTGTGAACAGACTAAGATTTCCCTTTCCTTCCCCAACCCTTTCTTCCCTTTTCCTCCCCTCCCCTGTCCTTCCCCTCTCCTCTCCCCCATCTCTCCTCTTGTTCCCCTCCTCTCCTTCCTCTTCCCTCCCTTCCCTTTCTTCCCCTCTCTGTCCCTCTCCTCCCCTTACTGCCCCTCCCCTCTTTTTTTCTTCCCCCCCCGCCCCATCAGACCCAGGGTCACAGAAATAAGGACACAGTCAGTCTGTCCTGTCAAGTTTGGTCCAGATCACTCTGGATTTCTGTAAACAAGATGGAAAGCCTGGCCTGCCCAGCAGTGGGTCTCGTAACTGCGGGCACCTGGGAGACAGACTTCAGAGCAAAGGCCAGGGAGGTGGTTCATAAGCATTCTTCTGAACCCTGATGGAGCAGAGAAAGAGGGTAGGGATGCCCAGTATCTAGGAGCAGGGGAGCCAGGTCTTGGGTAGGAAGCAAGTGCAAGGTGGTAGGAAAGGAAGATGCTCTCCACACTATGGTTTATCCCACTTGAATGTGAGCTCTCCTCAAGCACCTGTGATTGCCCCATCTGTCCTCTGTTGTATTTGAGAGTGCACTCCTCCATTGTTGTTCTGGGAGAGGGTTCTCTCCTTCCTTCAGACATCAGAGATGTGCCCCATCTCAGGCACCATCCTTCAACATCTTGAGGCAGATAGCACTGATTAAAAATAATGATTGCCTCAGTTTTGGACCTTGCTATTCATTGGTACCCTTGGTTCCCTCTGCCTGTGCTTGAAGGGCTGGAGGGCAGAGTTAAAAACTCCTCCCAAAGCCTATACTTAGAGAGAGCTCAGAAGCTCAGCCACTCTTCATTTCTTACTAGCCATCATGGACAAGCTCACTTCCCTTGGCAGTGTCCTTTCCAAGGAGGTCCACATGGACAATGAGGCTGACACTTGCATTGCTAGAGCTAGCTCGTTTGGGAGGCTCCAAAATAAAGTGTGGGAGAGAAGAGGTATCAGACTGACTATCCAACTGAAGGTCTCCTGATCCCTTGTGCTGGCCTCATTTTTGTATGCCTGTAAGACCTGGACAGGCTGCCAGTCATGCCAGGAAACTGAATTGTTTCCATTTAAACTGTCTTAGGAAGATTCTGAAGATTCCCCTGGCAGAAAATGCCAGTCACTGATCTTCTTTCTCAGATAAACTGTCCAGCATTCAATCTGCTGCTGAGAGCGCCACTATGATGGCCTGGCTATATTGTTCAATGCCAAATATACACTTGCCCCAAAGACTATTTAATGGAGAACTCACACAGGGTAAACACAAAAGGCAAAAGAAGGGAGACTCTAAGGTCTCTCTTAGAACCTTGGAACTGATTGTGTGATCTGGGAGACCCTGGTCCAGGACTGCCCAGGATGGCGAGTCCTCCTCAGTGAGGGGGCTGTGCTCTATGAGCAAGGTGGAGTAGAAGCTGCTCAAAGGACACTCGGCATCCCTAAGTTTAGAGCACCCATCCCAGGGGTTCACATGGACTATTTGTGCCCGACCTGTGGTAGAGCACTCCAAGCTCATATTGGCCTGATCAACCATAGGACATGGTGTAACTTGTCTCTAACTGAGCCATGTTGTTTTCCAGCATGAAGGACAAGAATCAACCACATCCTTCCCATTCTCCTTCTACCCCTCTCTTTCCCTTTCTTCTCCTCTCCTCATTTCCATTTTCTTGCCCTTCCTTACTCTGGCTCTCCTCTCTTTTCTCTCTTCCCCCTCTTCCTCTCTCCTCTGCCCACCTCCCTCTTTTCTCTCTCTCCCTTTCTGTGCCTCACACTTTTCTTTGCCCCTTTCTGTCTCACCCTCCACTTTTCCTTTTTTCCTTCTCATTCTTTCTCTCCTTTATTTCCTCTCCTTCTCTAGTGCTCCTCTGTTATTGGGGGGCTGCCCTCAGTGGAAAGACCCTCCCACTCTTTCTGTCAGTGTCTGTCCTGCTCCTTCAGGGGACTCCTACCCCCCACAGGGGAGGGTGTCTGAGAATGCACTGTTGTGCCCTGACTTCTCCTTCAGTTGCTTTGGAGAAAGCTTTTAGGGAATCGTTACTCTCCCCACATGCTGAATGTGTTATCCAAAATATGAATTATACATTAAATTTATGAATGAAAACCCCAATCTAGCAGATGGCAGACTTGCCTTGTGGCTGCTACCTGAAGACAGTTGGACATCTTTTGGTTCTTCTAACATCCATCATCCCTGCCCTTCCCTTCACCTTCCTCTGACTTAGTTCGTCATTGCTTTTCTCTCTCTCTCTCTCTCTCTCTCTCTCTCTCTCTCTCTCTCTCTCTCTCTCTCTCTGTCTCTCTCTCTCTCTGTCTCTCCCCCCCCCACACACACACTGCAGCTTGTAGTGGGCAGACAGCCTTGTTAGACTCATTCCTTGCCTTCTTGGGAGAGGACTGAGGGCAAGACTGGCAGATAAATGTGTGGAGTATCCCAGAGTCCCTCCTAGCTCCCTTACTCTCTGCCCAGGCAGGGTGTGTGGCCTTCCACTTTCCAGCTGGTTCAACCTCAAGATTTTTTTGGGGGGGAGGGAGGACTGGAAGGCTCCTCAAAGACTTTTTCTACCCTTAGTCTGGATAAGGAAGGCCATCTGCTAGGGGGTGCCAGTCCTTGGTGCTCAATGTGACATTGGCACCCTGGCAAACCCCCTCTGATGGCTCTGCTTGCCTTGCTTGAGAGGAACCTCATTTCTTTGGTTCCCCTGAGGTTCCTAGAGTGCTTAATGGCAGATATTAGAACAGAGTAGTCATGGCTTAGCCTTCCTTTGGAACCCCACTTGGAACTCAGTGTGGGTGGTCAAGGAGGGAAGGAAGACCAGTGAATGGGTAGGAGGCTGCCCTATTAGATAAGAGTCCAGTTGTGAGTCAGGAGAAGGGCCTTCAACTGGCTATCATGGAACTGGTAAAAGAAGGGTGAAGGGTAAGAGAAGTCTATTAAGAGAAGGGCTTCAGGGAGGTTTCATGGAGATTTCCCAGGAGACCTCAACCTGGCTCTGTTGAAGAGGGGTCTCTGGCTCCCAAGAAGCAGCTTCTCTTATGGCTTTACATGAGTAGGAATATGTCATGGGAGGGACTTCAGAGAACAGAGGCTTGAGCTCCTATATGCCCACCTAACTTTCTTGTTTTAAAAAACACATTTGTCTCATGATCTTTTTTGTAAACCCCTCCCAACATTCCCTCATTAGCTAAATGTGTTTGTGGAGAAAAGCCCCCAAAGAGAAGATACCCTTGAGAGATGTAGAGGTAGCTGTTCCTAGGTAAAGGCTCCAGGGCACCCTGATCATCTGGCTAGGCTGTGGCTTTCAGCTTTTCTGATCTCATGACCATGTTATACCCTTGAGAGTTCTTGAAGATGCACCCCCAACCACCCACCCAAGCACTGTGCTGTGCTTCTAACCATTGATGTCACCCATATTACCAAAATAAACTACCTGAGCATGATCATGCCCCTGCAGTCACCCTGCCCCCACTGGGAGAAGCAAGATGCCAAGAGAGCATAGCAGAGCATTGGGGCAGGGGGGAGAGGTGGTGGCCTCCCCTCTGGAATGGGACCCACAGTCCTCTGCTGAACGAGATGTGTTTGACTGACCTTGGGGAAGGGTCTACAAGCAGAATGACCCAGAATGGCCTGATTGGTCTGGAGATGGGAGTTGTGGAAAACATCTACTTTAATTGAAGGAGCTGGTAAGCTGCTGGCTTCGAAGTCAGCTTCTGTCCTCAAATCTGGGGAAACAAGAAGAAGGGAAAGGTGGTTATATGTTCACTCTCCACCCCATTAATTGACTATTTCTCTTAGGACCCACCTAGGCCCAGAGCCCTACCTCTCAGGCAGCTTCCCCCAGTGGTGGACAGACCACCCAAGCAAGGCAGCCGCAGAGGCTGGATTTGATTTTGAGGAGCCAGGTCCCTGATCATGTGTCTGCCTCAAGTCACTTCCCCAAGGCTGCCCTCCAACTCCTCCTGCTTGCCTGGCTGGAAGATTGAAGGAGGACAAGGATGTCTGAAGCTGATGCAGCCTGTGTCCTGTTACCATCCCTCCTGTTCTCACTGAGAGAGCCTAGAAGCCTGGGGCTTGATGCAATCAAGAACCAAAACCACCCACAAAGTCTTGGATTGTAGGCACAGGGACAGCAGTTCTAGGAATTGGGACAGGCTGATCTTGCTGTCCCCTGGCCGCCTCCACTGTCCTCTGTGGTATGGTCTTGGTACCATGAATCAAGAAGGAAAGAGTTCAGAACTTGGATAAACACCATGACTAGCCATGTCTCCAGTGGACCAAGGATGAAATATGTTACCCATCTGCTAAAAGTGGAGTGAGGGACCAAGGGTGCTGAATGAGATGCACATCTTTGAACTGTATGGCACTGCCCTCACTTGTTGTGAGAATTGTTTCATCTTATTTGGATAGTAACAGTGATGAAAGAAAATAAGAAAGTAATTGTTCTCAAGAAGCCATGGAAGCATCTTTCAAAATGGAACAGAGGGAAAGCCAGACAAGCCAAACACCTTGGAAAGTAACATGCTGAATGTCTTTTAGATACATATGTAGGTATATTCACATTGAAGCAAGCTACAGGTAATAGAGATGCACAGGTTAACATAGGAGCCCTTTTT
Source organism: Macrotis lagotis (assembly GCF_037893015.1). Taxonomy (NCBI): domain Eukaryota; kingdom Metazoa; phylum Chordata; class Mammalia; order Peramelemorphia; family Peramelidae; genus Macrotis; species Macrotis lagotis. The sequence continues at coordinate 1,298,549 of NC_133664.1, forward strand.
TATCTTTCCAATATTGTCCAGGAAAATGGTATTCTCATTTTTATAGAGAAGATCTTGGTTAGTTGGAGGCTATCCCAATGAGGGTCATTAGCTTGGTGAAGGGGAATAGAGTCCTTGTCCTCTTGTTTTGTATTGCTTCTTATCTTTGTCTTGTTCTAACAGGGAGTGTTTGGAGCCATCAACCATGCATCATCAGCTCTGCCCTTGGGTCTTTTGGAGATGCTGAGGCTACTGGTCATGAGTGGAATTGTGTGAATCAGTACTGAAGGCCTTGGGGCAGCAAGGACCCCTTCATGAATGCTGAACAGTGAGGGCTATTGCCCTTTGGCTCAGCTGCATATGTCAGCCCCCTCTGGCACTCTGGGATGGAGGGGCAGGAGAGTGATTGCTGCTTCTTCACCCACAACCCAGCATTCTCTAGATAATTCCCAAGTCAGGAAAGCTGGGCACTAGAAAGATCCATTCTCTCCACACTCAAACTCTGATGTGTCCATCACAAGCTCCCAGAACTGGCCTCCCAACTTACCTTCTTCATTGATATTCCCCCTGTGTAGAGCAAACCCTTGGTCTCTAGGGCCATGGCTTCCGTCTCCTCAAAGTTGACTGTACTAGGAAGCTGTCTGATATGTGGCCACAGCTTTTGATCCCTTCTTTTGTGAAAGTATTGACTGCCTGGGACATTTTCCATTCTCTTGAGCCTTCTCCACTAAAATCCACTGGGAAAAGGACTCCCTGGGGTTCATTCCAATGGTGCCACCTCCAGGATGAGGTCAATCTGCTTTTCTCAATTTTACTTTCTTGTGACTTGAACTAGCTAGTGTCTCCAAATCACCATAGAAATAGAAACTGATCTTATGATTAGGGAGCACTGTCCCCCCCTCCTCATCTGGGAAGCCACCAGCTTTCTGTCTGGGTGAAGAACATCATACCATATACTTGGACCATGAAGAAGCCCCACTAAGGAACCAAAGAAACATTAAAAGGGTGTGTTTTGAGATCTATATTTCACAAACTTTGGTCTTGCTTTGGCTTCTCCCATTTGGTGATTTTACTTTGGAACAACTTCTTTCAAAGGGAATCAAACAGGTGTGGCCCTGCACAGTGACCTTTGACAGAGGTGAATTTGAGACAGCTTGGCCCTAGTGCAGTCTCAGGGTATCCCCCTCAAGGGAGCAACATGGGGGCTAAGCCAGCAGCTCCTGGGCTTGCCTTGGTTTTTCCTGGGCTCTGTCTATGGACTCCACCAATGAGCAAAGCCCGTAACTGAAACAACCGTCACCAGTTCAAAGCTTCATTTGAGAGCCACAACAGGAAAAATCAGCCAACAACTGTGTCTGTGACTGTTCTCAAGGAGAAGAGCTTAAGGAAGAGCCTCTGTAACCATTACTGCAGTGGGTTCATGAGGAGCTTGGCTGGGCCTTTTTCCTTACTGGAAATAGAGTTTTTGAAGTTCAAAGGCTTTTTATAAAATGCAAATGTATATTCATTTTGTTTCAAACAGAGGAGGAGTCAGGAGGATCAAAGGACCTGGTTTTAGACCCTAGGTCTATGTGACCTTGAACAAGTCCCCAGACCTCAGGTTCTTCCCCATCTGAAAGTGAGGGAGTTTCACTGGCTGGCTTCCAAGGTCCCCTCTACTTCTGAATGTGTAGTCGGATGAACAAGATCATTTACTCCACAACAATGGTCTAAAGAGAAACATAGACATGTCTCTCACTGGCTCATTATCTGTGAAGCAGATCCATGTGCATAGAGAGCTCTTATTAGCATGTGCCTGTGTATGTGTGTGTGTGTGTGTGTGTGTGTGTGTGTGTGTGTGTGTGTGTGTGTCTGTGTAAGGGCACCTCCTTAGCATCTAATATCTTCCTCCAGAAACAGAAACAAACCCAAGACTAACATCCAGGACAATGACAAGAGGTCCTGAGTATGTGGGACTGCATGATTAGCCTACACTTGGCTCCTGAGGAGCCTGAGGATCAGGACAGTTTGGTCACTGTGCCATGGTAGCAGTTGGTGCCCCCTTTTTTGGCATTCTGAAAAGGCAGACAGGGCAGTGATAGTGGAACAGGGGAGCCCCTACTTGGATATCTCATGGGAGATACTTGAACTAAGGTGGAGAAAAGCTGAACTGACCTGAGATCTAGAGAGGATTGCATTTAGATGGAGACCAGAGAATTAAACTGGGTCCCTGGAGGAGATAAAGTCTTTGCCCCAGGCAACCAGAGATGGCAAGATCTGAAGGTCACACAAGTCTCCTGAAAAGAAAAGGGAGGTTTTCTGGAACTTGTCTCCTGAAGATGTGAGAGACTCCTCTGAGGCAAGTAAATCAAGTCTTCTGGACAGAAGAAGAACAATCCCATGGTCCAGACCTGGAGGAGCATGAAGCAATAAAGAAGTTGTGTATGGGGGGTATGCAATTTGACCCATGAAGGTTCTGTGTCTCTGCCTATGTCTTTCAAGATGTGAGGCTTCCAGGGAGGCAAGACAGACATCTCTAGAGTCCTCCTCTCACCCTTCTCCAAGGGAGACTTTAAATTGGATTTGAGTGAGGGGGGCCTGTGCTAAGTCATCAACCTCACTTTCTCCTCTAGCCTCCAAGCTTCAGTGACCAGATAGGGATCAGAATGACTACAGTTGGCCCTGGATGCAGTGGGAGACCTTGGCCCTTTTATGTTTTAGGCCTGGAGAAAATGTGCTAGACATTCCACAGAATAAATGAGTCTGTCATCAGGAGACAGAAAACTCAGCTGACCTGAGTCTCAGATCTCACTCAAAATGAAAGTACTCCATGTCCCAGGGTAACAGACTGGGAATAGGACCACAATCAAAGTGCCAGATTTCTTCTCAGACTCTTTCTCTCCCTTCAGAGACCTAGAGAGAATCTGGGACCAGGCATCTTCTCCCTTGAATGGAAAGTCAGAAGAAGCTCTTTCCTCCCTAACTCTCACCCAGTCTCACACTTACAGCCTATCCATCTCCACTATGAGGCAAGTCTCATGCAAGTGGACAGGGAGCAGCAAACCTACCTCCCTCTGTGGACCCTATGGACACCCTTGTGACACTGCTGGCTCATTGTGAAGAGAAATGGATGCTCTCATGAACCCAAGCTCATTCCTTCCCTCCTAGGAGAAGTCTCAACACCACAGGATGGTGCTTATTCTTAGCAGAAACAGTGAATTTGTGAGAGGTGAGACTTAGCAAACCTGCCTGCTAAGGAAGGGATCTGTTGGTAATCATTTAACATTTGGTTCCCTAGAAGACATGTATGCAGGAAACACCTTTAAGCTCCACTATATTATTCACATTTTCTTCATCACTTCCTTTACCCAGACTTGTAGGTTTGTCGGTATTGGAGCTTCCCTCACTTCTGCCCCCAAAGTACTTCCCTTCCATAGGGCAAGTCTCCAAGTCTGGGAGGAAGATAGGAGTCCCTGAGGAAGGAGTGACTCACCAGTGGCCCCAGTGGGCTGAGTGTTTTGTCCACTGAGGGATGAAATAAGACCTTTACTCAAGCCAAAATATATGGTTGCCTTAGATGCTTGCACCATAGTTGGGCATGTCACACAACTATAGCCTGATGTTCCCAGGAGTCAAATGGTGAGGTTCTCAAGGAAATGCTGGGTAGGGATTTGTGAGGGAACCCCACCTACCTCCCAGAACCTGTACAGTATAAACCTCAAACTTAGAGTTCTAGGCCATGGCTCCAAGGAGACTGTTCAGAGAAAAAGGATGACCAGATTACAGACTCTACTGCTTCCTGTCCTTTGATAAAAACCATGGGTTTGTGACCCTTGAAAGGGCAGTATAAAAAGAGCTTCTGGTCTGGAGATCCAGGGAGAAGAGAATTTCATGGCAGGACTTCTGACTTCCTGGGAGGACCAGAGAGCTGGAGGTGGAGTCCAAGTGACTATTACAGCACTTCAATCTGCTTGATAGATTCTAACCTTTCATTAGAGAAAAGTCATGGGATTCACTCCCTAATGAGGTCTTCCATGAACACATGAGGTGTGTGTGTGTGTGTGTGTGTGTGTGTGTGTGTGCTTGTACATTGGTTTGGGGATGTTCTCTTCCTCTTTTTCTTCCTCTTCCTCCCCCCCTTTCCTCTCCTTTCTTCTCTTCCTCCTCCTCCCCTTTCTTCTTCTCTTCCTCTACTTTCTCTTCCTCCTCTTCCTCCTTCCCCTCCTCTACTCCTTCTAGCCTGATGCTCTAGTGGCAAGTTCTGAGTTTGGGGACAGGCACCCAGAGCCAACCACAAACAATATCACCGGCTTTGCTTCTAGTGCCCCATAGAGGAGTAAGGAAACTTTAAAAACTTCATTAAGGATAAAAGCAAACATGAGACCACTCCAGGGGCTCAGCAGGGAAACCCCAGGGCCAGCCTTTCAATGCTCCTTCCATAAGATTCATCTCATTAAATCTGGAGACAGGACAACAAGCTTTCTTCTCAGTTCATTTCAATAGATGTTTATGGGGTGTTTAATTCCCTTTGGGTTCATGTAAAGGCTTCAAAGACATTTTGATGAGGCAAGTCCAGGCTAAGATGAATCCTTGTGACCTAAAGTACTTAGGGTGGAATTCTTAAAAGATTCCTAAAAAGCCTCTTTCCCTGATGTGGGCCATCCTGCAAATGAACAACAAAAGGATGTTGGACTTTAACCACTGTTTTACCTCCTGCCCCCATTAACAATAATGATTCGTGGGAGATTTTTTTACGTGTCCTTTTTTTTGGTGTTCACTGAATCAGACCCAAAAGTCATCATTAATGACCCAAGGCTGAGTCTCAGAGAGGTCTCAGGAGTGGCCCAGGGATCTAGGCTTGGCCTTCAATGCTTGTGTCAAGGACTTGGAAAAAAAGCACAAAAGAATCACTTAACAAGTTTGCAGATAGGGGCAGCTAGGTAGTGCAATGGATAGAGTACTGGTTCTGGCGTGAGGAGGACCTGAGTTCAAATCCAGCCTCAGACACTTAATAAATACCTAGCTTTGTGGCCCTGGCCAAGCCACTTAACCCCATTGCCTTGCAAAAAAAAATCTAAAAAAAAAAACAAGTTTGCAGATGATGCAAAGCTGGAAGGTCATATATCTGTGTTGGCTGGGTGCCCTCCCACCTTCTGGCACCCCAACTATGGTTAAAGAGTGTTCACTTCATCTTGGTGAGGCTTCCCAGGTGCTGTACCCCAGTCCCCTTTCAACTGCAGCTTCCCATCATGTACTCTCTGCCACTGTGAAGGTGAAGGTTGTCTCTCTGTTGTATCTGTGTCCCCCTTGTTGGCACCCTGATTATACACAGTGTTTAACAAACACTCTATTCATTTATTCTTAGATAGAACAAACTGATGGGCTCACCCAAATATCAAAATTAATAGCAATGAAATTTCAATATTCGAGATTCATCTTCATTGGTCCAGATCAGAGATGGGGAGTGGTGAAGGATGTGACCAGGAAGCTGTCATTTGAAAAAGCTTTGGGGGGTTATAGGGGATCTCAAGCTGCATATGAGATAGCAGAGTGATAGTGGAGTCAAGAAATGGAATGGAATCTAAGAGAGTCCAGGAACAAGGAGGGGATGGACTTCAGGACTCTACCCTGGCCCAAACACATCTGGAGTGGTGAATTGAATCCTAGGGCCTGCAAGTCAGAGTCAACCAGAAGAGAACAACCAACATGGTGGGGACCTCTTGCTCTAGGAGGATCATTATAGGGAAAGCAGCAAAAACAATAAGAATCATTTATGTAGCACTATAAGGTGTGAGAAGTTCTTAACAAATATCTCATCTGGTCCTCACAAAAACCATGAAAAGTAGATGCTCTTGTTATTTTTATAGATGAGAAAACTGAGTCACAGAATGGTTAAAAGATGAGTGAGTGAAGAGTGTCAAATGAGTGAAGACTGTTGCCCAGCTAATAAGTGTCTGAAGAGGGATTTGAACACAGGTCTACCTGACTCCAGGTCTTTTTCTCTACCCACTGTGCCACTTTCAAAGAGGCATGAAATTTGTTCTGCCTGGCCCTAGTGGTCAGAACAGTGGATAGATGCAGACTTAGCAGAAGGGTTATCCCAACAACTGGAACCATACCAAAGAAAAATGTTGGAATTCCCCCTTTGGTCTGAGTGTAATCTGCATGTTTGATAAGCATGAGATACTTGCACCTTCTCCACATCACTGACAAGACCAGAAAGTAACTCCTGATCAAACCTAGATTGATCTCCGAGTCTTGATTCCTTCTGAAGTCACTAATGAATTCTTTGCAAGTTTGCTCATTAACGCAGAATAGAATCCTTTTACCTGGACTATCCTCTCATCCACACTAGTTTATCTTTACCACAAGAACAGCAGCAGATCCTTTCTCCAATGCTTTGCTCAAATCCAGGTGACATAATGGAAACAATCAATGTTAGAAAGACTGTGGGAAGAGCAACAAACTACATTATTGATGGAAGTATAAAATATTACATTCATTCTGGATTTCAATGTGGAATTGTCAAAGAAAAATAATTAAGTCTCTAAAACCTTTGAAGCAATAGCTTCACCACCAGGCTTAAATGTAATAAAATATTCATATCATCATGTTTTGTGATAGGAAAAAAATGAAGCAAAATAGATGCTCATGGATTGGGTTCAAAGCAGTGGGGGAATGGAAAAACAGGAAAAAATCTCAACAATAGTATTTGAATGTGCTGTAACATTCTTATATTATGCAAGCTCTGATACCATAACTAGATAAGACCATGTCTCAATCAATCAATCAAAAGAGCCCCTGGATTACATGTGAAGTCTTTGAAAGCCTGTGTCAGAAGTAAAAGGATGGCAATCAAGAAGCTGTTCTAATAGACATCATCAGAAAATAGAATCCAAAGGAGAACCTTGCAATATTTCTTAGACAATTGGGAATCAGCTGAACAAACTGGGTTAAATGGATATAATTGAATTAAATGGACAAAATTGAATTTCAGGAACCTAAAGGGGGAACAGACATTTCTGTAGCACTGAGCAGATCATTTGGAGTCGTGGTAGAATGGAGAGAGCAGAACCAGGAAGCCAATGACTGTTTGACTATTTCTTCACAGACTGTGCATGTGCCATGCCCTTGGGTAGTCCACAGCACCAAGAGAACTGTGGCACAAAAAGGACAAGTTTTTACTCCAGACATCACCTCAGGATCCTTTAAGGCACTTTAGAAACTAAAGTTCTTGACTCATTGCAAGGGCAATGAAAAGTTGCCTTCTGGTGTAGCGCAGACTGAAATTTAGGACAAACCAGGGAATTAATATTTTCTTTATTGTTTTTCCAACTACAAGCATCAGTAATTTTTACCAATCTTTTTGTGTAAGGTTTTGGATTTTACATGTTCCTCTCTCCCTCCTTTCCCTTCTCCCTCCCCTGACAGAAAGCAACCTAAGTTCTGTATTTATAATCAAGCTAAATACAGATCCAAATTGATCATGGTGTGAGAGAAGAATCAAATTCAAACTGAAGAAAGAAAAAATTAGAGGGGGAAAAATGAGCCAATCAGAAAACTTTTAGAAATTGAAAATAATACACTTTGGTCTTCACTTAAATGCCACAGCTCCTTCTCTGGATATGTGTGGTATTTTCCATCACAATCTTTTAGAATGGTCTTTGATTATTGTCCTGTTAAAATGGACAAGCCCATCAAGGTTGGTCATCACCCCATGTTGTTGTGAGTGTGTAGAATGTTCTGTTTCTGCTCATCTCATTCAGCATCATCTCATGCAAGTCTTTCCAGGCTTTTCTGAAATCCTGTCCCTCATGATTTCTTATAGAACAATAGTGTTCCACCACATACAATAGTTTGTTCAGCTATTCCCCATTGATGGGCATCCCCTCAATTTCCAATTCTTTGCCATTATAAAAAGAACTGCTATGACCAACCAGGGATTTTGAGGGGGAAATGGAAGTGAACTAGTTATCATCAGACAAATGGGTGAGCAAAAAAGAGGAGCCAGTGGCAAGACCAAACATGGATAGCCAGAATGCTCCCTATTGCCTTCTTCATGTTGGGAAGAAGTCACTCAGTGGGATGGCTAGAATACCTAGAATGAAGTCATGAGAAGATATACACAAAGAATTGAGTCATTTTTCACACATATATAAGAGACATTTGTTGGAGGGTAGCCTTTAAGGTTCTAATTAGTTCTGTGGAATCAGATACTTTGGGAGCCAAGCAATAAGCACAATGGGCTCTGATATACCCTGAATCTTCCATTCCACTGTGGGATGTTGCTGGTGAGAACTTACCTGATGTGAATGGCAATGGAGAAGTAGGTACATGGACCAGTAGTTACTGGTGTTCTTGCAGCCATCTTTTTTTTAAACTTCCTTCCTCCTTCCCTACACCTTCGCTTCCCACCTCCACCCAACAACACACTCAGACCTTCAGATTCTTTGAGAATACATTCCTCATCACCCCTCAACATTTTATTGTTGCTGGAACCCAACTGTTTTTCTCATTTTATTTTTTTTAGGTTTTTTTTGCAAGGCAAATGGGGTTAAGTGGCTTGCCCAAGACCACACAGCTAGGTAATTATTAAGTGTCTGAGACCAGATTTGAACCCAGATACTCCTGACTCCAAGGCCAGTGCTTTATCCACTACGCCACCTAGCTGCCCAAAATATTGATGATGATTTTATTTTATTTTATTATTTTTATTTTTTAGGTTTTTGCAAGGCATATGGGGTTAAGTGGCTTGCCCAAGGCCACACAGCTAGGTAATTATTAAGTGTCTGAGACCAGATTTCAACTCAGGTACTCCTGACTCCAGGGCCAGTGCTTTATCCACTTCGCCACCTAGCCGCCCCTTTGTTTTTTCATTTAAAAAAAATGCCACTTAATTGCCTTGAGGCTCCAGTCTGGAACCATGATACTGAATCCAAATGGATAATTCCACCCTCCTTGACAATGAAAAGACTGCTGTAAACCTTTTCTACAGACCTTTTCTATCTTTTGTGTGCTTGTGATCTTCCTTTCCTTTTCATTCATATATACTATCTTTGATGACTACCTGTTTGTGTCTCTTTTCTCAACTTTTTTTTAAATTTGGTTTCCCCTCTACCACTTCTATTTTATAAAGCAACATTGCTCATAAACTTCTACCATACTTCTTTAAGATTTTAGAAACCAGTTAATATCTTAAACTACTCTTGCCCCAGCTGTGAAAGTTATGCTGACTAAGGTAGATTTTGCATTCTTTTGGTTTTATGACAATCTATATATTAAACTTCCATATGAAATTGCTAAAGTCATGACATTTATTTTTTCTATTAATTTCCCATTTTCACCAATTGTTTCATTAGGTTTCCTCTACTTTAAAATGAGTATCTTTTTTAAAAAAAATAAATTTTGATATCTTTTCCTTAATTGATACCATCTGAATTCCCACTGTGTTACTTTTCTACCCCTCATTCTCCCCAGAGAACTGTCCCTTATGATAAAGTATTAAGGAATGAAAAAATTACAAAATCAAATGTTATATAAATTGTTCATATTATCATTTATATATTGATTATGAGATTAAAGCAATATTTCACACCTGACTCCCCCAAATACTGTTAAACAGCAAAGGGAAAGATGTCAGCTGATATCTCTTTTTTAGGGTCCAGTTCAGTTGTGAACATTTTACAGCTTTCATTTTTCATGATAAAGCTACAGTGTGGCATAATAGTGAGAGTTAGCCTTAAGGGAAGGCCTCATTCAGATCCTGCCCCTGACAAAAGTTGTGTCCTAGGCAAATCCCCTTACTCAATGCTACAGACACCTCTCCCAAGACTGCAAGTTGTGGAGGAGGTGTGACCCTGTGTGGGAGAGGCAGCTCCCTCACCCAGAGCTCCCCATTATCATCTTCATGAGTCTCCCCATGTTTCTCACTCTCTTCTTCTTGACAGTGGCCTTGACCCCATCTTCCTTGAAGTCTCACTCTCCTTTTAAGAGATCCCTTTCTCCTTTCCAGTTCCTGAAGATGTTATCTTTCCCTACTCCAATGTAGGAATAGCTAGGTGGCTCAGTGCATAGAGTGATGGAACTGGAAACAGGGAGATCTGAGTTCAAATCCAGTCTCAGTCACAAGTTTTGTGACCCTAAGCAAGTCACTTCATCATTTGCCTCATTTCCTCATCTGTAAAATGAGCTTGAGAAGGAAACAGTAAACCATTCCAGTATTTCTGCCAGGAGAACCCCAAATAGGTCCCTATGTGTCAAGACTAAACAAAAGTAACTCGAATGTAGGCTCTTTGATGGCAGGCAGGGAACAACTTTCTTTTGGTATGTAACAGTATTCTCATCACCCAGCACACTGACTTGACTAGAAAACCTTTGACTACTTTTCTATTAGGAAAGAATTTTCATCTTATAGATTTGTGAATTTTATATGTATGTATATATGAATATATGCATATTATGTGTATACATGCATCTACCTACATATATCTAACCTTAGCTATCAGAACTTATCAGGAACATTTCAATAAAATATTTTTCTCATTTGACAGTTTGCCTGATCCTAAGCTACATTTTTTTCATACAGTTTTCCAATTTCATGTAATAAACATGATTTATCTTTCACAACTGGATTTTGTCTTTTTGGTTAAGAATTTGCCACCCTTTCCCTTCTTCCAGCTATGAAAGCTGTATGATCTCCTCTCCTACTGTTTCTTCTAGCATGAGTATTCATATCCAAATGGAATTTAGGGTAGGCCTTATCTTTTTCTCATGTTTATTCTTCTCATATTGAAGGGATTTTGATCTTTTTCTCTGACTCTATGGGTACAAATAACTCACACATCAGTTGTAAATCATTTCCTCTCTTCTAAAATTATTCAATTTCAGTTTTGTGATGTTGAGACTTTCTATGTCCAATGACTTCTAATTCTTTCCTTAATGAAAATGGTCATGATATATTTATATGAGACTTCTGTGCAATCTGCAAGTTTTTTCCCTTTTCTTCTCCCTTACTTCAAAATCATATCTCCCAACAATCCCCACCTATCCCATTCCCATCTTTGTCTTGAAGTCACCAAGTCCCCCAAAGGTACGATTCTTTTTTTCTCCTATCCTTTTATGCTCTATATTACAAATTAGTACAATATTTGCAATTATTTTTGTGATTGTCTTTTTGCAAATACTTCCTGTGAGCACCAAGATATGAGTCAATTAGGAATTTTCTGAAATGATTCTTGCTGCTTTGTGTAAGAGTGAGGGTTGATTGAGAAAATCAATTGTCACCCCACCCCATTTAAGGTAAATGTGAAAATGCTACACTCTGAAACTTTAACTGACATTATTCTGCTGCTTTCAAGGGTAATTATTCCTGGGAGTGGGGAGGGGTCTATGAACCCCAAGCAATAAACCTCTGTTTAGACCAAATATGAAAAAATCCTTGCTTACCTGGAAGGAGATTGCATAGGAACAGCATTCTGATTTCCTGAGATGTCACACTAGGGAGCTAGGTCAGAACCAAAGGGAGTGGGAAGGAGAGGGGGGGGGGTAGCTTAGCCTCTGGGGGGGGGGGTGGAGGAGGAGGAGGGAGTCAGATCTCAGGCCTTGGTCTCTGAAGGAGGACCGTATAAACTTTGGAGGTCCTATCAGCATCCCGACAGCATCCCCACATTAAGCTAATGACAGATTCTGATAACTAAAGACAGACCAGATTCAGTCATGCCTTTAGCAAAAGCCCAGAAGAAAAGTTCCATCATCCTTAGAGGAAGTATCCTGAAGAGTGATCTGAAGTCCACTCTCCCTTGGATTCTTTTTGTGGGAGACTCATGGTGGAAAGGAATATAGAAATAAACTATAGATGAGATTAATTGGAGATAATGGCCTGAGGGAAGACCATGGAATTAAAAGGAGAAGGATGAGGTTTCCTCTAGGAGGCTGGATTTTAATTGGGACTTTAGGGAAGCCAAGTCAGGAGTCAGAGCAGGGGGGACAGCAGAGGAAAGTTCCTGGAGTCTACAGATGGAACAGCATGGAGGTCAATGACAATGCCCAAGAATGTGTTTGGGGAGTTTGTTGTTAGGGAAGTGGAGAGGTAGGAAGGGACAGATTAGAAAGGACTCTGAAGGCCAAACAAACTATTTTGTATTTGCCCTTAGAGGCAATAGGAGGATGGTCTGAATTGGAGAGACACAGGAGACAGGCAGACCTCTCATCAACTATTGCAATAAAGGAGATGTGAGGTGATTATGATCTATACCAGGCTGGTGGCAGCATCAGAGAAGACAAGGGCATCAGGTATTCAAAAGATGCCCCAAAGGTTCCATGGACAAATCTTGGCACCACACAAGATATGAGGGGGTGAGAGGGAGTGAAGAGTCCAGGATGACTGGTTGAGAACCTGAGGAACTGAGAACAGGGGGTGCCCCCCTGAAGTGATAGGGAAGGTTGGAAGGGGATGGGTTTAGAGGGAAAGCTGTTGAGGTTAAGTCTGATGGACATCCAATCTGTGATGCCCAGTTGGACATATAGTCTGGGCCTTACTGCTCCCTTCAGAGAGGAGGGGGCAGGGCAGGTAGATTTGAGGATCGACAGCATAAAGATGGTAATTAGATCTTTCGAAGCTGCCAAAATCTGAAGTGAAGTAGTACAGGGAAATGAAGAGGAAGCAGGAGCTCACTGCAATCACACTGGTTGGGGTTCCCTCCTTCCCCCAGGGCTCTCCTTGAACCCCAAGGGAAAGTGCAGTAGCCAAGCTCTCGGGTACAGCTCTAATGCTCCTGGCAGCTGAGGGAGAAAGTCTTGAGTATGGCTGCTTCTGGACAACAAAGTCTGAACTGGCCACCTCCTGGAAAACCAGAACTCCACCCTGACAAATGGCCTTTGTTTATAAGACCATCAGTTCCTGGAGGAGCACATCCACTTGTCCACCACTGCACAAGGGCCTCCCATTTAGAGGAGTTCCTATGAATAGTCTTGACTGTGACTCTCAGCATCTTCTTTCTCTGATCCCACTGCCAAATGTAGTTGTGGTGGTCCTTGGAAGCCTTGCTAGGATGGCACACCAGTCTGGCCTTGTGCTCCAGTGCTATAGGCTTGGGAGGACCATCTTCATGGTATGATAAGACAACAGAGGGAACCCTCATGGAAGGCGAGGGAGCAGGGAGAAAAAGAAACTTCCAGATTCACAGTTTTCTGCATATAGGCTGAAGCACAAAATGAGCAAGATTGAGATGGGGCACTAGTGGAGTATCTTGATGTACTGGAAAGATATAAGGGGAACTGGAGGAGAGAGAGTGGGGATGTTCTAGCTGAAAGGGGGAGACAGGAGACAGTTATAAGGGAGCAGAAGTGTAGAGGAAAGATACAAAACTCCCCTCCCCAACAGGAATAAGAAAGGTAGACCCGATGAGGAAGCCAGGGAAATCAAAGATCAGGCACCAATAATGGCAGCAGCAGCAGATAGTTGAGGGAAACTCCATGGAAGCAGAGGCCTTTAAGAATAGGCATAAAAAGTGTTCAGTTGCCCCTCACCCTTTGCTCTGCACCAGAAAACTAACTGGGGGGCTGAGGTTCTCCTTGGGTCAGAATGCTCTCCAAACCTCTATGATCTATGGCTGAAAGGCAAGACCCTGTTACTACAAAGCCAAAGCATTGAATGAGACTGATGAGCACCAGACCCCTTCCCTTATCCACCCCCACCAAATATGGAGCTGCTTCTAATGAGAACAACTTAATGAAAAGACATTGCATCTGGCAGGTTTGTGACCCATGTACCAGAGTACCCTCGGGTCTCTGAGTTAGCCAACAGCTTAGAATCATGGAAAGTCTTGATCTTTTCATATGGCTGAAAAGATGTTTCTCAGGACCTTCAGTCCCCCTCCCACTGTTTCCAACATCCCACTATGGCAACTGACCAGGTAATAGGTTTCCTCCAATTGAACAGCCTCTTGCTACTCATTTCTGCCAAGCCGAGCCTACGCTCCACTGGCATTGTCATGTAGTCTGGGCCTTACTGCTCCCTTCAGGCTGAATACACAAGTTCATTTTTATTAATTCATTGGAAAAATATTTTTTCTATTTTCTTATAAGAACTTCAGCTCGCAAAATAATATTTATAATACATGTTCTCTGACTCAAAGGGGAAACCAGAAAAAAGCAAAATGGAACAAGAAATTAATTTCCAATTTACAAGAATATTAACAGATGATGTATGGTTAGAAAGAATTTCCTGAAATAAAATAGCCACAGTACCGTTTAAGCCTTGCCAGAATTTTCCTTAATGTGGTCTGTTTGAATAGCAAATAAAAGCTATTACAATAAGGCTGGGATTCCTTCTAAGCAAATGTTTTTCCTCAATTAAAGCAAACAAAACCACCCCAAGGTTCCCTTCCCCCTTCTCCCTGAGACTCTGACAGACATTGATTTCTGTTGGGTGGAGGGATTTCCTTTCTTTATCTCAATTGAGAAGGTGCCCAAAGGAAAGGTCCAACCTGAGGGAAGGAACCAATCTTTCTGCTATGACCATCCCAACCAGGGCAACTCAACTTCTCACCCTGGAAGGGCATTCCCATCTTGGATTGGTCTGAAAACTAGCCGGGGTGGCAGTCAGGGGCTCCTTGCCTCTCTCTCACCATGGCCCTGTGGGGGGGGGGGGACGACCCTGTTCTCACCAGTCTTCCCTCCCTCTCTCCTGCCTTACAGCTTCCTTTTAAGGCTAGTCTTACAGAATGTGAGCTCCTTGAATTTCGCAGGGTGGGTGGCCCAGTCACCTAGGGGTTGTTGTGTTCCACTGTTAGCAAGCACTTCATAAATGCTGGTGGCTGTGCCAACAGGCCAGGGCAGGCCAGGGCACGCCAGGGCAGGCCAGGGCGCCTCTCTTCGAAATCCTGCCTTCTGCCATAAAAGAAGAAACGCTTAAAGGAGTCAGCTGGAAGACAGCCGGGGCTGCCCCCTGCCCGGTCCTCCACTGCCCCAGCCCTCTTCCCTTCCCCACTTCCTCCAGCCCCTCCCTTCCGGGAAGTGAGCATCGATGAGGATGCCCATTTCCCACAGGAACCAGAGGCTGACATTTGAGGGACACTACAAGGAGACTCAGGGGCAGAGCCCCCAGTCTGGGGTCGGAAAGTTAGGGTACTCCCTAGCTGGGGGCGGGGCGGGCTAGCCGCTTCACCACCCTGCCTCAGTTTCCTCCTCTGGATTCTGGGGAGAACAGCACCCCCCTCTCACTGGTGGGCACCCTAGGCACGGTGGCCGGCCAGGCGCGGGCCCTGCCCTCAGGTGGTTTCACCCCGCCAGCACCGCGGCCAGGGGCGTCAGCACCGCGGCCAGGGGCGTCAGCACCGCGGCCAGGGGCATCGGCACCGCGTCAGCACCGCGGCCAGGGGCATCGGCACCGCGGCCAGGGGCATCGGCACCGCGGCCAGGGGCATCGGCACCGCGGCCAGGGGCATCGGCACCACGGCCAGAGGCGTCGGCACCGCGTCAGCACCGCGGCCAGGGGCATCAGCAGCGCCCAGGGGCATCAGCACCGCGTCAGCACCGCGGCCAGGGGCATCGGCACCACGGCCAGGGGCATCAGCACCGCGTCAGCACCGCGGCCAGGGGCATCGGCACCACGGCCAGGGGCGTCGGCACCGCGGCCAGGGGCATCAGCACCGCGTCAGCACCGCGGCCAGGGGCATCAGCACCGCGTCAGCACCGCGGCCAGGGGCATCGGCACCACGGCCAGGGGCATCGGCTCCGCGGCCAGGGGCATCGGCTCCGCGGCCAGGGGCATCAGCACCGCATCAGCACCGCGCCCAGGGGCATCGGCACCGCGCCCAGGGGCATCGGCTCTTGGGTCCCTCCATCCCCCGCCCCGCCCCCTCTCTCCTGGTCACTGAGGCCCTTTCGGTGCCCGGGGGCCTTGCGCCGTCTCGGGGTCCTCGGCCCCCGGGGGCCCCGACACTAGGGTTTATTAAACGTGAGCTGGAAGGGCCAGGCCTCACTTCCTCTGCAGGAGGAGGCGTGCGCTCCCGGGAGGGGGCTTCGCCCGGCTTCTCGGGGGCTTCGCCCGGCTTCTCGGGGGCTTCGCCCGGCTTCTCGGGGGCTTCGCCCGGCTTCTCGGGGGCGCGGGGGCCGGACGTCGAGCCCGGCACGCGACTCTGGCCCATCTTGTACCCGACCTGCTTCCGCCTCCAGCGCGCGCTCCTCTCCCGGCGCAGGCGCACTGCGAGCTGGCCCGCGGGCCGGAGACGACCCGGGAGGGTGCGCGTGCGCAGACACAGCCGGTCTGGGCGTGGAGACGTGCGCCGGCGCCCTGGGTACCGCCGGAAGCGGGGCCGTTCAGAGGCGGCGGTGGGGAACGGAGAGGCCGTGCGGCACGCAGGCGCAGTTGGAGCCTCCGAGGGCGGAGGCGGAAGTGGGCTTGGGCGGAGCGGAGGGGCGGGGCGGAGCGGGGCGGGGCCGAGCCGCGCACGCAGGCGCACCGGGCCCCCCGCCCCTCCCCGCACCGGGTCCGCTCGCGCAGGCGCAGCGAAGCCGCCGGGCCGCCATGGCGGGGCCGCACGTGTCCCGCGTCCGGGCGCTGTACCGGCGCCTCCTGGCGCTGCACCGCGTGCTGCCGCCCGACCTGCGCGCCCTCGGCGACCAGTACGTGAAAGACGAGTTCCGGAGGCACAAAGACGCTGGCCGCCAGGAGGCGCTGCGCTTCCTCGGCGAGTGGGAGGCAAGTCTGCGCGTGCGCGGGCGCCCTGGCCCCGGGGCGCAGCCTGCCTGGATTGAGCGCCTGCTGGATGCCGACGGCCCCGGAGCATGGCGGCGGGCGGCGTTTATGCAGCGCCAACTGTGTGCCCCACGCGTGTCCGTGCGCCTCCTCCCGGCCTCGCCGTCCCGGGGCGCCCGCGGGGCCCCGCATTTATTAACCACCCCCCTGTGTACCGACCTCCTCTCTGCCAGCCTGGGTGAAGCGCCTGCTGTGGGCCGGCCTGGGGACAGGGGCAGCACCTGTCCTGGGGGGACAGAGTGGGGGGACTGAGCAGGTCTAGAGAGGGGGGACACGCGGGGGATGGGAGGAGAGGACCCCACGGCTGTCCGCGGCTGGCGGCACTGAGAAAGGGGCCGGGGGTCACAGCAAGGAGAAGACGCTTCCCGGGCCTGGAGACCTTGGCCGGGGGCGCGGGGCCCAGGAGTGCGTGGAGGGAGCCGGGGGGGGGGTTAGCCAGGACTTTTACTGGATATTGGAGGTAAAAGGGAGCCACCGGCCTCTAGTGAGTAGGGGGCTGTGACTGAAGCGTGGGGAGACCTGGGGCAGGCGGACCCTCCAGCAGTCATGCGGTGGTCCGGGTGCGAGGGGACCCAGCTGCGCTTGGCTTGGAGGGGGAGGTGGGGGGTGTGATAAAACTGTCAGTAGGCTGCGGAGGGAAAGTGGCCCGGGCATGCGGAGGGGAATCACCAGAAATGCAGGAGTGGGCATTTGCGATCTCTCCCAGAGATGCTACTGAGGAGAAATCTCCCAGAGATCCAGCACGTTGGAACCAACCAGAGATGCTGCAGAAGTGATCTCTCCCAGAGATGCTACTGAGGAGAAATCTCCCAGAGATCCAGCACGTTGGAACCAACCAGAGATGCTGCAGAAGCAGTCTCTCCCAGAGATGCTACTGAGGAGAAATCTCCCAGAGATCCAGCACGTTGGAACCAACCAGAGATGCTGCAGAAGCAGTCTCTCCCAGAGATGCTACTGAGGAGAAATCTCCCAGAGATCCAGCACGTTGGAACCAACCAGAGATGCTGCAGAGGCGATCTCTCCCAGAGATGCTACTGAGGAGAAATATCCCAGAGATCCAGCACGCACGTTGGAACCAACCAGAGATGCTACAGAGGCGATCTCTCCCACAGATGCTACTGAGGAGAAATCTCCCAGAGATCCAGCACGTTGGAAACAACCAGAGATGCTACAGAGGCGATCTCTCCCAGAGATGCTACTGAGGAGAAATCTCCCAGAGATCCAGCACGTTGGAACCAACCAGAGACGCTGCAGAAGTGATCTCTCCCAGAGATGCTACTGAGGAGAAATCTCCCAGAGATCCAGCACGTTGGAACCAACCAGAGATGCTGCAGAAGTGATCTCTCCCAGACATGCTACTGAGGAGAAATCTCCCAGAGATCCAGCAACATTGGAACCAACCAGAGATGCTACAGAGGCGATCTCTCCCAGAGATGCTACTGAGGAGAAATCTCCCAGAGATCCAGCACGTTGGAACCAACCAGAGATGCTGCAGAAGTGATCTCTCCCAGAGATGCTACTGAGGAGAAATCTCCCAGAGATCCAGCACGTTGGAAACAACCAGAGATGCTACAGAGGCGATCTCTCCCAGAGATGCTACTGAGGAGAAATCTCCCAGAGATCCAGCACGTTGGAACCAACCAGAGATGCTGCAGAAGTGATCTCTCCCAGAGATGCTACTGAGGAGAAATCTCCCAGAGATCCAGCACGTTGGAACCAACCAGAGATGCTGCAGTGATCTCTCCCAGAGATGCTACTGAGGAGAAATCTCCCAGAGATCCAGCAACATTGGAACCAACCAGAGATGCTACAGAGGCGATCTCTCCCAGAGATGCTACTGAGGAGAAATCTCCCAGAGATCCAGCACGTTGGAACCAACCAGAGATGCTGCAGAAGTGATCTCTCCCAGAGATGCTACTGAGGAGAAATCTCCCAGAGATCCAGCACGTTGGAACCAACCAGAGATGCTGCAGAAGCAGTCTCTCCCAGAGATGCTACTGAGGAGAAATCTCCCAGAGATCCAGCACGTTGGAACCAACCAGAGATGCTGCAGAGGCGATCTCTCCCAGAGATGCTACTGAGGAGAAATCTCCCAGAGATCCAGCACGCACGTTGGAACCAACCAGAGATGCTACAGAGGCGATCTCTCCCAGAAATGCTACTGAGGAGAAATCTCCCAGAGATCCAGCACGTTGGAAACAACCAGAGATGCTACAGAGGCGATCTCTCCCAGAGATGCTACTGAGGAGAAATCTCCCAGAGATCCAGCACGTTGGAACCAACCAGAGATGCTGCAGAAGTGATCTCTCCCAGAGATGCTACTGAGGAGAAATCTCCCAGAGATCCAGCACGTTGGAACCAACCAGAGATGCTGCAGAAGTGATCTCTCCCAGAGATGCTACTGAGGAGAAATCTCCCAGAGATCCAGCAACATTGGAACCAACCAGAGATGCTACAGAGGCGATCTCTCCCAGAGATGCTACTGAGGAGAAATCTCCCAGAGATCCAGCACGTTGGAACCAACCAGAGATGCTACAGAGGCGATCTCTCCCAGAGATGCTACTGAGGAGAAATCTCCCAGAGATCCAGCACGTTGGAACCAAGCAGAGATGCTGCAGAAGCAGTCTCTCCCAGAGATGCTACTGAGGAGAAATCTCCCAGAGATCCAGCACGTTGGAACCAACCAGAGATGCTACAGAGGCGATCTCTCCCAGAGATGCTACTGAGGAGAAATCTCCCAGAGATCCAGCACGTTGGAACCAACCAGAGATGCTACAGAGGCGATCTCTCCCAGAGATGCTACTGAGGAGAAATCTCCCAGAGATCCAGCACGTTGGAACCAACCAGAGATGCTACAGAGGCGATCTCTCCCAGAGATGCTACTGAGGAGAAATCTCCCAGAGATCCAGCACGTTGGAACCAACCAGAGATGCTACAGAGGCGATCTCTCCCACAGATGCTACTGAGGAGAAATCTCCCAGAGATCCAGCACGTTGGAACCAACCGGAGATGCTACAGAGGCGATCTCTCCCAGAGATGCTACTGAGGAGAAATCTCCCAGAGATCCAGCACGTTGGAACCAACCAGAGATGCTACAGAGGCGATCTCTCCCACAGATGCTACTGAGGAGAAATCTCCCAGAGATCCAGCACGTTGGAACCAACCAGAGATGCTGCAGAAGTGATCTCTCCCAGAGATGCTACTGAGGAGAAATCTCCCAGAGATCCAGCACGTTGGAACCAACCAGAGATGCTACAGAGGCGATCTCTCCCACAGATGCTACTGAGGAGAAATCTCCCAGAGATCCAGCACGTTGGAACCAACCAGAGATGCTGCAGAAGTGATCTCTCCCAGAGATGCTACTGAGGAGAAATCTCCCAGAGATCCAGCACGTTGGAACCAACCGGAGATGCTACAGAGGCGATCTCTCCCAGAGATGCTACTGAGGAGAAATCTCCCAGAGATCCAGCACGTTGGAACCAACCGGAGATGCTACAGAGGCGATCTCTCCCAGAGATGCTACTGAGAAGAAATCTCCCAGAGATCCAGCACGTTGGAACCAACCGGAGATGCTACAGAGGCGATCTCTCCCACAGATGCTACTGAGGAGAAATCTCCCAGAGATCCAGCACGCACGTTGGAACCAACCAGAGATGCTACAGAGGCGATCTCTCCCAGAGATGCTACTGAGGAGAAATCTCCCAGAGATCCAGCACGTTGGAACCAACCAGAGATGCTGCAGAAGCAGTCTCTCCCAGAGATGCTACTGAGGAGAAATCTCCCAGAGATCCAGCACGTTGGAACCAACCAGAGATGCTGCAGAGGCGATCTCTCCCAGAGATGCTACTGAGGAGAAATCTCCCAGAGATCCAGCACGTTGGAACCAACCAGAGATGCTGCAGAGGCGATCTCTCCCAGAGATGCTACTGAGGAGAAATCTCCCAGAGATCCAGCACGCACGTTGGAACCAACCAGAGATGCTACAGAGGCGATCTCTCCCAGAGATGCTACTGAGGAGAAATCTCCCAGACATCCAGCACGTTGGAAACAACCAGAGATGCTGCAGAAGTGATCTCTCCCAGAGATGCTACTGAGGAGAAATCTCCCAGAGATCCAGCACGTTGGAAACAACCAGAGATGCTACAGAGGCGATCTCTCCCAGAGATGCTACTGAGGAGAAATCTCCCAGAGATCCAGCATGTTGGAACCAACCAGAGATGCTACGGAGGCGATCTCTCCCAGAGATGCTACTGAGAAGAAATCTCCCAGAGATGCAGCACGTTGGAACCAACCGGAGATGCTACAGAGGCGATCTCTCCCACAGATGCTACTGAGGAGAAATCTCCCAGAGATCCAGCACGCACGTTGCAACCAACCAGAGATGCTGCAGAAGTGATCTCTCCCAGAGATGCTACTGAGGAGAAATCTCCCAGAGATCCAGCACGTTGGAACCAACCAGAGATGCTACAGAGGCGATCTCTCCCACAGATGCTACTGAGGAGAAATCTCCCAGAGATCCAGCAACATTGGAACCAACCAGAGATGCTGCAGAGGCGATCTCTCCCAGAGATGCTACTGAGGAGAAATCTCCCAGAGATCCAGCACGTTGGAACCAACCAGAGATGCTACAGAGGCGATCTCTCCCAGAGATGCTACTGAGGAGAAATCTCCCAGAGATCCAGCACGTTGGAACCAACCAGAGATGCTACAGAGGCGATCTCTCCCAGAGATGCTACTGAGGAGAAATCTCCCAGAGATCCAGCACGTTGGAACCAACCAGAGATGCTGCAGAAGTGATCTCTCCCAGAGATGCTGCAGAGGTGAAATCTCCCAGAGAAGTGGGAGAGGTGGAAGAGAGCAGAGGTGGGCCCCCCTTGGCACCATATTGAATCTTAGGGTGAGAGAGAGTGAGGATTCCAGGTGACTCCTGGTGAGGGACCTGCGGGATTTGGGTGCTTTGGACAGTATTGATAATGTTTTCCCTTTGTTTTTGAAGAAGATCATGACCTCAAGGAGGTGATGCCATGCCATGTACATGACTTACATCTGACTGAGGGTAGACTCTGCTAAGTCTTCAGCCTCATTTTTGCCTCCAGAGCCATCTGGGCCCAGTGGCCAGATAGGAATCAGGTTGATTGGAGATAGCCCTGGAGGAGAGAAAGTCAGGGTGAAGTGACTTGCCCAGGGTCACACTGCTAGTAAATGTCAAATTATTGAAGCCAGGTTCGAACTTCCAAATTTGAACTCCAGCCTTCCTGACTCCTAGACCAGTATTGTATCCACTGTGCCACCTAGCTGCCTTGGACAGCAAAGGTTGAATGGCATATCTCTGAGGATGATTGTTTTTACATCTGTAAAATTAAAGGGACTTGAATATTGAATATTTAAATATTGTTCTAACCTGTAAAGTGTCATAATCCAGTAATTCAGAAATATATCATCTTCACTTCAGATTAGGGAATAATTCTTCATCACCAGGTCTGTGCAATGTAAAAGAGATACTGAGAATGGATAGTCTTTTCAAGAAGGAGGCAGCTGGCTAGAGTGCTGAGCCTGGAGTCAGAAAGACCTGAGTTCAATTCCTACCCTTGATGAGGATGAAACGAGAGAATATTTGTAAAATGATTAGCATGGTGCCTATATACAATAGACACTGCAGAAATATTTCTTCCTTCTCATCACATCCATTCCCACTCTCTCCTCTTTTCCTCCTTTAGGGAATTTAAGGAGGCTATGCACAGAAATATCATAATCCTGGAGTGAAAAATTCATAGAGTTTGGCATTATCTCTATATGGGGAAAATGGGGTGTCCTATTGGGGGAAAAACTCAGTGGAAAGGTTGTTGGGGGGCTTTAATGAGGATCTGTGTGGACAAGAGTCTGGGGCTTTGAGGGAAAGAAGGTCAGAAGCTGGGATCAAGAGACCTGATTTTGAATCCCACTATCCCACCTCTTAGGCTAATTCCTTGATGGAAAGGAGTGGGGATTTCCATGAAGACAGACTGGGAGAGCAGGTGGGCCCAAGGTGGCTACTTAGGAAACAGCTTTTTCAGAGCTTTGTCAGCTAAGAAAGAGGCAGAACTTCTGCTCAGATGAGGAAGAGAGGAAACCAATCATGTGACAGTCCAGAGCATATCTCTGGACAAGGGATCCTGGTGCTCTGACCACACTGGAGGGCTTCCAGGACCAGAGAGTGGGGACCAAAGGACTGAACTCAGGCCACTGGAAGGCCACGAGAAGTAGCCCAGTCAAGCCCCACAGAGGCTTTGGCCTCGGCATCCTGGGCTCAGATCTCTGCTCTGTCAGGTCCCTGTGGGTCCCTGTCACTCGGCCCCTAGAGTACCTTTCAGGCCAGCATCAGTGATTATGCCTCTGGGCTCCAGGCTACCCTGAAAGATTGAATGTCAAAGAGAGGATGAAGGGAGGCCCCCTGCATGGGTGCCCCCCCCCCAATTCTGGTGCACAAGCTGGTGCCCAAAGAACTTTTGCATCAGATGCCCTTAATTGTGAAGGGCCAGCCCACCCTCTTCACTTGTTAAAGCTTTTTTTTTCCAGGAAAGGTTCTCATCCAATAATTTGAGAGCAAGGCCCCATAGGGAGGCTGGCAGAATGTGGCCCTGCCTCCTTCAGTCAGTGGTGGCTCACAAGAGTCTCCTCTCATCTCTGATTCCTTACCCCATTGCTAAGTATGTGTAGGGTACAACTATGCAGCCATTTCTTAGTTTCCACCCAGAAAGAAGCTGTTCTCAGGAAGAGTGTGCCCAGGGGATCTTCCTTCCTTTACCCTGTCCAGATTGCTTTCCAGATCTGGTGATTCATTCACAACTTCACCAACAGTGAGCACATTGGTGATGCCTCTAGTATTTCCTTTTTGGTTCCTTTTTGGGTCTTTTTTGCCAATCTGATGAAGTGGGAGGTGGGAAGCTTAGAATGGCTATCATCGGCATTTCTGTCATTAGTGTCATGATCAATAGCCTGGGTTTCTTCTCTTGAGAACTGTTCATATCTTTAGGCCATTTATCTATTGGTTGAATGACTCATTTTCTTGGAAATTTGAATTGATTTCTCGTATATCTTGGAAGTGATACTTTTCTCAGCTTATGGTTTCCCTTTTAATCTTAGGTTTATTGATTTATTTCTGCAAAAAACCCTTTCATTTTGATGGACCACTGCCTTCCTAGTTTGACTAAACTTTCTCAAAAGAGTTCTCCCAGTGTGGGGCTGATCTGGAATTGGGTGTAAATGTGTGCAATGTGAAAACAGAACCCATTAATCATCCTGAAAACAGACCCACCCCCAGTTCTGGGAGGGAATAACCAGAACTGGTTCAACCATTATTTTACAGAGGCCAGGTGACTGGCCCAGGGTCACACAGTTAAGACATGTCAGACACTCCCCTGACTCTAGGCCAGTGTTTTACTCTCTATCAGGAGCCATTTAGAAGAAATTGTGACTTTTTCTCTTTTCCGTTACAAGGTAGTCCTAGACCTTCCTGTAAGTGCAGCCTTTTTTGTCTTGACAACAGTGATGCTTATTAGACTCTGAGATTGGAGGGGAAAGGAAAAAAAAATTTTTGCATGCAGTGGTCTTCATCAGGACTTCACATGATAGCCTCTGGTGGTTCACATTTCTATTTTCTAACTGCAGTTAATATTCAAATAGGCATCAGCAAAATTGAAACCTTAGCTTTCATCTTTTTAGAATATTGCTATTATTTTTAATGAAATGATTAGAAAGCTCATTTCCTTAGTTCCTTACAAAACTAAGAGGCATCATGGCTAAGTCAAGTGTCAGTTTTGGATAGGTCTGGGTTCAAATCCCTCTTTGACATTAGCTTGGGGTTCCAAGTTCTAAGTGTCTACTCAGCCATTGTTCTTGGTGCATAGAATTTCTACACCAGGACTGACAATGGGACTTGATATCCCAGATCCTTTCCATCTTGGCAACTTAGGAGCTGCTCAGGGTCCAGCTCATTTGAGAGAGTCACAATTTGGTTTTCGATTGACCTGACTGGGGGTTGATCCTTGAGACTTTGCCCTCTTCTCTTTTCAGTAGATGAATTTCTAGGTGTGGGAGACTCATTTGCTCGATAGGACCAGCACCACCTGCAGGTGGGAAAGTAATAGTTTCTTTTCTATTACACAGCCTGCTCCCAAGGCCAGTGTTTCTGTGTTTATTCTTGTATGTTGATGTGGTACAAGATTTAATTAACTGGGCTTGTTTAACCTCTTATAAATAATGTTACAGCTTTTTTCCATTCCGTGAATGATCCTCAAGATATGATCCTTAGTTAATGGAAAAAGAGACCTAAGGGGAATGCAAAAAAACAAGCATGTCTTTGTTACAAGGTTTAAAAGAAACAGTATATTTGATCTCTTTAAGAGAAACTTTAAAACCATAGCTTTTTTATATCATGAGAGTATTAAATTTTATTTAAATTTCCTGCAGTGGTCTTTGAGGTTTATCTATCAGAGAATCTAAAGGTATTTTCATTAAAAATGTGACATTTTATATACATACACATATATGATTAAATGAACTATGGACAGCCCCAGACCCAGCAATCTAGGGAATCTCCCTCAATTTGGACCCTGAATCAGACATTGAAAACAATGCCAGAAAAAACACTCCTTTATGTTTAGCTTGAGGGTCAGCCAATAAATCGATCAACCTCCTTTATGTAGTTCACAGATAGTGATATACTTTTGATATATGCAGTGAGGAAAGTCTTCTAAGGAATAACATCACTTGATTGAATTAAATGTTCTTTTCTCTCAGAAACTGAGCAAAGTAGAATCTTGGATTTTTGCCTTTTCCAGGCAATTAGTTGTATGACTAGAAAGGTGTGGTCTGCTAAAAATTTCCTTTGTGCAAAATTGCTTTCCTCTCATCACTATTATCAAGGATGCCTTTTATTTCTTTCATGGAGATTATTTTCATAAAGATTTTGTAGAGTTGGTCAAATAAGATTCTGGATCTGGGTATTATCTTGGTTGTATTTTGGGGTAATAGCAAGTTTTGAGTTTTTTTTAAATGGAGTATTTGGTGTACTTCTTTCCTTTTAAATATCCTGAGACTTGCTCCCTTTATATCTTCAGAACTGTGCTTATTGTGCACAATCTCCCTTTCTTTCCTTAGTTCTTCACAGGACCATGGAAAACTTGGAGAAAATCTGGTCCAAACCCTACATCTTACAGATGAGTTGCTGGAAGCTCAGAAGTTAGATAACTTGTCAGTAGGAGTGGCTGACCAGAGACTGGAACTCAGACCCTTCAAGTCCAGACTTAGAATTCTTGTTCTTGAATCTGCTCTCCTGACCTTTCACAGACCTCCCAGCCAGAGCCCTTTCAGGATCATGCCCTTCCCAGATAGTGCCCTTCTTAAACACAGCACCCCAGCCTGAGCCTCAGGTCCCCAGAGGACCCTGGGACTGTTATCTCCTT
This sequence comes from Macrotis lagotis, assembly GCF_037893015.1. Classification (NCBI taxonomy): domain Eukaryota; kingdom Metazoa; phylum Chordata; class Mammalia; order Peramelemorphia; family Peramelidae; genus Macrotis; species Macrotis lagotis. The sequence goes on from NC_133664.1 coordinate 1,324,709, forward strand.
TCCTTCTTAGTGGTATGGCCCTGAAGACCCTCCAGTGGCAGGAAAGCTCCAGAGTTGGGGGCTGACACTAAGTCTGGTACTACCAGAGTGATTTCTAAGGGTTGGTTTGCCTTTGTTTTTGAAAAGGACCAATGACATCACAGGGCTATGTTTTGATTCAGATGTGAATTAGATTGAAATGAGTCTGCACAAAGTCATTGGCCTCACTCTGTCTTCCAGTCCTAAGTCTAGAGGCAGGATGAAAGTCAGGATGGTGGATGATGGCCTGGGTGGCAGTGGATGACATTGGCACCTTCCATGTGGACTCCATTGCACCTGCCTCTGCCACTTAGCCTCCAGGAGCAAGGAAGGCCAGATCTCACTGGGTCAGAAAAATGGCCAGAGCTTCTGTAGAATTGGGCCTGGCCATGCAGGTAGACTCCCAACTCAAAGATCAGGGGATGCTGTACTGATACATATTAAGCTGAGGTGGTCTTGACTCCCTGAGTGATCTACCGCTGACCTGGTGTCTCTTCTGGGCTCTAGACTCATGTTCACCCATTGACCACACACCTCCACCCATGGTCCCTTAAATTCAACATATAGAAAACTGTTTTTCCCCCCTCATATCCTCCCCCTGAACGTGCTTCTACCCCTTCCCTTTTTGTTCCCAATGACTGTTTCCCATAAAAAGTCATTCTTAACTCTCCTCTTCATGTTCTCTGCAGAGCCTTTTAGTTATTAGGCCCTGTCACCTCATCTTGTGTTCATTCCCACCCCACCTGCCACCCTGGGCCAGGCCTCTTCACTTCCTCCTTGGGCTGCTAATATGTGGCCTCCCTCCCCAGTCTGTCCTTGACATCTGACTAATTTTCTTAGAGTTGCTCCAAAAATGTCATCCTGCTGCTTAAAACCCTTTAGAGCAGCTCCTCATCGCCCACAAGTGACGCTTCAGTTCCTTAATCTGACATTGGAGGCCCTCCTCACGGAGGGTCACAACCTTATTGCACATTAATGACCTTTGTAAGGTTCACACTTCCATTTTCTGAGATAGCACAGTGGCAACTGTCACATTTAGAGACTATAATTGGGGAAGCTCTCCTGTCATCAACAGAGAGAGAAGAGTTTGGTCTAGAAACCTCAAGAGGCCTTTCCCCTTTTTGTCTGTTCATTGTCCCCTGGGGCTTCATGCCTAATGAGCTTGGGGAGATCTGGCTTAGTTATATGACTCTGCAAGCTTCATGTAAATGTGATTTTTTTCTACTATTCATAATCCTCCAAAAGCTTCATGAATTTATTTTAGAACATAAAATAAATTTATATTCTAAGATGAGATTGTTCCTGGCTACCATTTCTCTTTGCAAAGAAATCAATTGTTTGCTGGATGAGATATTTAGAAACTTGTGATTTTTCTTCACTGTGGCACTTTATTTAAATTTCCTCAGAATATGTTGATAATCAATGCCAGTCTCTTCTTTTTCCATTTCCCATTTAAACAGGTCAGGTCAGGCTAACCAGTTTCATGCCATATTGTTCCCTCAAGTCTTTGGTCTCATGTTTCCAGACAGCTGATTCAGGAATGAGCCCCACCCCGGGAGCCACCATGAAGTCCATTCCTCCTGCTCAGCACCTCCCGATAGGATAGTTCCATAGCCCCCCTTTCTGAATGAACATTTTCTATTTTTCTAAATATGACAAACACGAACATTTCCATAAGCTAGCAACAGGAAAAAATGATAGTCTATGAAACTGAGAATCTCTTCTACATACAATTTTTTAAAGAAGCATGTCACAAATTCAACCCCTTAATTTAAAAGTGGCCCTACTTATCTTTGTCTCTTGTTGAGCAGATGGATGGATGGACAGATGGATGGATGGATGGACGGATGGATGGACAGACAGTCAAATTGGCAGACAGAGAATTTGCTAGGCACTCAGTATATTTTAGGCACTGTGCTGGATCTGAGTTGACCAGATTGGCTGGGACCCGCTCCTGAGGTCAGTCTTGGGAAGAAGTCTCCAATCTAAATAGCTGAGTTTCCCCTATCTCCCATTTTTACAGAGTGAGAAAGCAGTGGACAAGGACTTTTCCTCTTTTGTTCATTTTATTTATTTTTAAATTTTATTTTTTAATCACACATGCACACACACACACACACAAACATACAACAGCATTCTAGAATCATGGTTGATCAGAATTCCTAAATTTTTCAAAATTGCTCAGTTTTAATTATGCTGTTACAACTTTTTCTCCTAAGTCTGCTCACTTCATATTAAATTCTTCCTCTCCCCTTCCTCCTCCCTCCAATTATTCTTTGTCTTTTCTTCTCTAATATATCCTTTTCCTATGGCCTTTCTTCTTTCAAGATCATTGAAAAATCAATTGATTTTCATTCACAATCACTTGATGACCCTAACTGACCTCACTGTTCTTTGAGGAAGCTTATATCCTTCACCCTTTTACAGTTAGAGTACATATACTTCATCCATGTAAAGTCTTTTTTGGATACTGGGTTTGTATTTCCTTTTTTTTCTCTTTAATATTTCTTTTTCTCTTCCATATTTAGAATTTTTGCTCAACTCTGGTCCTTTCTTCTTTTTTTTCAGGAATACTTGGATGCCCTCTACTTTATTATTTGTCATCCATTTTTCCTCTGTAGGATTATAGTAACATTTTCTGGTAAGTTATTCCTCAATAGAGCAACTACATCTTTGGCTGTTTGAAATCTCATATTCCATTCTTTCCCTTCCTTTAGGTGATATCTGCTAAATTTTGTGTGATCCTTACTGTTCTCTCATGGCTTAAACTCTTTCTAACTAATGAGGAGTTTTGAATTTTCTTTGAATCTGGGAGTCCACGACTACTGGAATTTTCATTTAAGAGGATCTTAAAGGAGGTGATGGGTGGATTCTATTTTCACTTGGCCTTCTGATCAAGAGACCTAGGAAGCTTTCTTTTTCTGGCCAAGATTTCTAGGAAGGACAGTGTTTCTTAAATCACTTCTTCTCAGTCTATTTTCTGGGTCATTGTTCTTCACATGCATTCCCCCCGCCCTATTTTTTCAAACTTTTGACCTTGTCTTAATAGTTCTTGGTGTCTCATAAAATCATTAATTTCTGTTTAGTTTGTTCTCATTTCCAGGGAGTCTCTTTCTTGAATTAGATTTTGAGCTTCTTGTTCCCAGATGGCCATGGCTGGGGTGGAGGAGAGGATGGTGAGATCGGTCATAGTCTGAGATGCTGCTGGTCTAGGATCAAGCACTTGGTCCTTACTCCTAGGCCTTCTGAGAGACGCTCCCCCCTCCCCCATCCCTGTGGAGCTGCTCCCAGCTCTGATCTGGGGGACCCTCTGGGAGGGCTGGGGGACATTGACTCTGGAGTCCCAGGATACTGGCTGTGCTCTCTCAACTGTTGAGTGACCTCTGGTATTTCTCCTTGATGCGCCAGTCATTACGTGGTGCCCCCCTGGCTGTGCCCCAGTCCCACCTCTGCTGTGTCTTCTCAGACCAATATTCAGCTCTCTTAGACTGTCTCATTCTGACTCCCTTCTCTAGCAGGTTTTCGACCAGGTCCTTCCTGGAGGTCTGATGGGGTGGGGGAGAAGGATGGCCCAGTCAAGTGTGGAGACTGGCCCCCACCAGCCTCAGTCTCCAGTCTTAAAGAGTGGGCAGAGTGGCCTTCATGCAGGATATATAGGGCTCTATTGTGTGTGGGGGGTATCTTAATGATGTCTTAAGCAGTGAGTGTCTGATTAGTCTTCTCAGCATATACTTTTGCCCTTACTAAAAGGGCATTCTTCCCCATTTCCGTATCACTGACTTGGCCCATCTTAGTTCTTTATCCTCAAAATGGGAAGAATAATAATAACAGCTGCTTGCAGGCCCTGGGCTGCATTAGACAAGGTCCTTCTCAGCTTTGTCTTAGGGGAGCTCCTTGCATTCCAAAAGAGCCTCAGTGCCCCTCAGGTCAGCCACATGTCATTCCTGGCCAGATGTTTGCCCTGGCCAGTCTCCATCGCTTTCTCTTTTGTAATCAGTTAGCAAGCATTTATGAAGTGCCTCTTGTTTCCAGGGAAGTGCTAGTTACACAGTGAAGTAAGTACGAAACTCCATGAGTGGGTGGGGGAGCAGTGCGAGAGGAGGGGGCCCGGCCCAGCTGAATGAGCTCAGGGACTTCTTCCTATAGAAGGGCAAGTAGACAGGAGGCCTGAATGGGACACTCCATTCCATCTGAGGGAAAAGGCTTCCAGGAAAGGCAGGGGGAACATGGAGGGCTTCATAGGAAGAAGAACTTGAAGATGAGTCTTGGATCTTAGAGGGAATGGGAAAAGGCCTGGCAGGGTCAGCCAAGAGCTGATGAGGTCCTGGACCACACTGGTAGTCAAGAGTGGTTGAGAAGTGTTGGTAGAATCTGGGGGCTGAGGGAAGGAGACACAGCTCGAGCAGGGGCTGGAGATCCAGATTCTGGAAGCAAAACAGCCCCTGTCTTCAAAGAAGATTCCCATAGCCTCCCCAGTAAAGCCTTGACTGATCTCTACCTTCCTCCACAAAATGATCGCCATTGAATACTGCATTTATTAAATACAGGTGGCTCCATGGGGAGGGGTGGCTATTCCACCAGTGCAGAGAAAGGGTCCAAGGCACTGTTTGTTCTGTGGTTGTGTTTAGTGCTAGTAGCAAACTTCTTGGGGGGGTCTGGGGGGGGGGTTGTAGCTCAGTAGATGCCTCTTCAACTGGTGTATGATGCCAGCTAAAGTGTACCTAGCTCTTGCCAGGGTCAGGTACTGCGCAAATAGTATCTCAGGTGACCCTCACAACAGCCTGAGGGAGGTGCTGCCATCACCCCCATTTTACAGATGAGGAAATTGAGGCAGACGAAAGTGACTTGTACAGGGTCATGCACAGAGCACCCCACCAAAGTAGAGTATTTCACCAAAGTAGAGAATTTGGGAGGAGGGAAGGAAGAAATGAACATGAACCAGTGTGGGCTCCTCTCTTCACCCTTCTTTGCAAATCTCTTATTCAAATCAGAGCAATCACCCTTAGAGTTCACACACCTAGAGTTGGAGAGTAGGATCCTTGCATCCCCAGGAGCTCCAGGAGGCCCCCGCTACTTGTATAGGGGTAGAATGCTCAGGCCCCCCTTGGCACAGAGCCAACTCTATCTTTATGAACTTCCTGGTGGTCTTCTGGGCAGCCCACCCATAGGAAGGACCAAGGTAGTCCTTTGACTATAACTTTGAATAGCGGCAGTTTCCAAAATTACCACACGAGGGCAGAAGAGCCTCATGTCTGGAAGACCTCACCAGGTAGTCTGCAAATCCTATGCCTGTCTTAAACATGGCATACTTCAGGCTTCACATATTCATTTTCCATAAAATGCTAAAGGATATGTAGTTTATTTCAAATTCTAAAATGGTTTCTCATTTGTGATTGAAAAAAGGGACAAAGACAGAGAAGAGGGAGGGATAGGAGATGGGGTGGGGGACAGGTTGAGGGAGGTTGAGGTTGGGTCATGGCCACCAAGAGAAATACTTCCCTGTGTCAGCATTACAAAGGTCATGTGGATGATGTCATCGACCTGGACTCCTGGGCAGTTTGACCTCTTAAGGTCACTGAACTGGCAGGGGCAGAAGGAGGCAAGGGGAGGCCCTCTGGCATAGTATATTCTGGTAGAAAACTTCTTGACTCAGGATTGAAGAGGTGGTAAGAGCCTGCTCTGGACTGGGACCTCTGGCTTCCCAGGATGTGTTCTCAACCAGATGGGGCTTTAGGGAACTCCAGTTTGATATAACTCCATTGTGATGGCCAGAAGATGCCAGTGTTGTCCTAAGATTCCCAGGGTTCCAGCCTCTGGCCTAAGCACCTGTCAGAGCACAATGGGAATATTAGATTTGGTTCTGGGCAGCACAGAAGGGTCCTTGATAAACTGGAGAGTGTCTTGGGGAGCAGAAGGAGATGACTCAGAAGGGCTTAGTTATCTTGTCCAACAAGCATTGCTTAAAGGAATTGGGAATGTCCAACTTGGAAAAGAGATGGCAGCTGCCTCCAAGCATTGGAAAACTCACTACAAGCAAATGTGTCTCACCAATTAGAACTGTCCAAAGGGACCAGGTATTTCCAGTCCCTTTCCCACATAACTCCTCACCAGGTATCAGAACCAGTTTTAGAGATGACAAGGATCTTGGAGGGCATCCAGTTCAATGCAGAGAGGTGACAACAAAGCACACATCACAGGGAGGATGGGTCAGAGGCCAGGGTTGAAGAGAGGTTCAGTGTGACCAGAGCAGTGCACTTTTCCATTGTCCCACAAGGCATGAGTTGGATCATGTCACTGCCCTGCCCAAGAGTCTTCATTGGCTCCAGGAGGCCAAAGGGACTACTCCATTGGTATAAAATCCTTCCCAGTCTGGCATCCATCTGGGGACTCTCTTCAAGGCAAATTACTTTCTCATGTATATCTTCATAGTTCAAGGAAGCCGTTACTGTTTTCTTTGGTTTTTTAAATGAAGAAATAAAACAGATGCAGATCTAGTTTGGTGCATTTCACTTGGGCCACTTAGACTTTTCCATCTGTTTTCCATTCAACACCTCATTGTCGGAAGTGACTCTTGAATCTCGGACTCACTATTTATTCACTTGAGAGTTTGACATATAAATAGATTTGGGGTCTTGGTTCCCAGCTTGAAACTAATCTGAAGTCATTCTTGCCACAGTCAACTGCTGCCATGACCTGGGGATCACAACCATCAAACACATCTTGGACCTGAAACCCTCCCTCCCCTCAGGGAGTTTACTTTGATCAGAGAGTGTTGGGACCAAAATACTATAATAAGAAAGAAGGCTATGATAAGAGTGAGGCCCTGTGTATGGGAAGATGGGGAAGGGGCATGAAGAGTTAGTGCCACCAGGACTTGGCAGTGAATGGGATGTCATGGCAGAGGGGGTGGGAGGACCAGGTGATCCTGAGCTTGTGAACCTGGGCAACCCCAGGCAACTAGTACCTGGGGTGAAAACCCAGGCAGAATAGGGTCAAAAAGAGTTGGGCACAACTCAACAACAGCAAGAATCAATTGGAAGTCATTTACATAAAGATAGGAATGGAATCAGTGGAAACTGAGATTACTAAGAGTGAACTAGAAGCACCCAACTCTTGTCTGATATTGTTTTGATATTAGTTTTGGTATAAATCTCTTCCCCCTTCTGTCCCCCTCCCCCATGCTCCCTGAGGACTGCCTTTGACTTTATCTTAAAACAGTATTTTCTTAATTGCTTGGCACAGTACACCCATATTTCACACACAGTAGGGATCGAATTGAATGTTTCTTTGGGTGAAATGAAAGAATGAAGCCTTCCTTAGCAAAAGATTTAAAATTAAAAAGCACTTGAGAAAATGAGAACACAGCTTTTCCTAAAATGCATTTCCAGACTAATGACAATGTTGGGCCAGAACAAATAGTAGGTGCCATGTTGCACCTTTTTCAAGGTCAAGTGTTTGATCATGGTTTGGATAGCAAGGGCTTTTTAGGGAGAGGAAGATGAAGTTGATCATTTTGTCACCTTCTCCTGGACTCAGGATAAAGGTCCTTCAAGCATCACTGAGTCCACCATTGTATTTATGAACTTATTTATAATACGCAGGCCCCGTGGAGGGTCCTGAGGCCAGTTCTACCTAGCACCATGAGGAGACATTTTAATAACTGGCTTAGTGTATGCTTGAGAATAGTCCCATGGTACAGAGAGCTCCTGTGGGGCCTGAGGAGCCTTTTCAGCTATTTTCTCTAGGACAAGGCAAGGCAGACCCAAGGGGGAATCTAGAGGCCAGAGAAGGTCAAAAGTTATCCAGAAGGGGAAGATTTACCTTGGGCCCAATGATACTGGAGGATTTCTATGGAATTTTTCCCTAACCAGGAAATGTCCGTCATCAGGAAATGGAGTTAATAGAGCTGAGCTCCAAATCCTTTTATCATGAAGCATTTAATCATCCAAATTAAACCTTTGGAGGGAGAAATTCCAAAGACTTCAGCTTAGTACCTGGTATTTCTTAAATCTCCCAGGACCCAGTTCCTGAGCTTTCTGTGCTTAGTTGAGGGTCTGTCTGGCAATGAGCTCATCCCGCACCAACACTGAAGCATTAGAATAATAATTCTTGCTAATCTTATTTTGTGAAGACAGACAGTCTTGAAATTAGTTTGAGCACAAAGGAATCATGACATTGATAAGGTTTTGAGGCCTAGACTATTGACTTTCTTTCAGTGTTTATTTCTGAAAGCAGCTCAGGGTTGGAAGAGATTGTACAGGGCACCTGTTCCACCTGTTGGGGCTTATCTCCCCAGTTCAGAGGCGAGATGCAATGAGCCTTTGATGAGGCGGGGGCCAGGGATCACAAGTACCAGAGCTGTCAGCTTTGCTGCAGTTGGGTTGAGCTCACCCTAGAGACCCTCAGTTTCCCTCTTTATAAAATGAGCAGTTTGGATGACATGATCTGCAATGCCCTTTCCAGCTTGGAGATAAATGTGACTCAGCATTGGATAATAATAGGCTTAGAGTTTCATTTTGTCTGGGTGGCTTCATGATAACAGAATGCCCCTTGGAATTATGACAATAGAAAATCTGCTCATTCTTCCAGCCCTTTCCCCCACCCCCCATGTGCTGCTGCCAGGAGCCACAGGCACCTGGCTGGTCCTCTCCTCATGCTGCAATTCTCTGCTTCCCAACTCTGTCTCCAGAATTCCCTAGCTTCGTTCAAGATCCAGTAAAAGCTGGCCTTCTCAAGGTGGGCTTTCATGTTCCCTCTAGTTCCAGTGTCTTCCCTGGGCCAGTTCTCCCCACCCTCTCCTACCTAGATCTCATTTGCACCTTGTCTTTTCCAATGGACAGGTTCAATGCCTGGCCTATCCGTGCAGCTTTGTGAGTATTTATTTGCTGACTGGCTGCATGGTACTACCCTCCTGGACCATGCCTTAATCCTTCGAGGGGAGATGATGTATTCCACTGGTCAGTGTGCTTAGTGACGAGGGCCTCCACTGGAGGGCAGACTCCAAGCTAGCCAAGAAAGGTATACCAGCTGGCTAAGGAAAAGGAAAACTTCCACAGGGGCAGCAGTTTATTTATCCTGAAGTAAAAGACTTTGAAGGAGCTTGAAGCACAGTCCTCAAGTATCTGAAGAGATTCCCTTTGTAGGGCTGGCATCAAAAAGCAAAGCTGGGGGCCAGTAAGTGGAAGCTAGGGAGAGGAAGTTGGTTTGGTCACAGCATTATGAAGTGCTGTTGTGGGGGCCAGGGTCAGACTGGCAAGTTCTGCCTGGGTAGGGGCCTGTTCTGTTGTATGGTCTCCTGGGTGCTCTCCAAACTTTGGACTTCTGGAATGAATCCTGACCCACCTACAATCTTAACTCCATGTTAGATGAATCTACATACCCTCAAGCCATTCATGGGCATTTTCCACTTCATATCCTTGGCCTATCTTTGAATGAAATAAAAGGATACTTTTGTGAGGGGCAGCATGCTCTAGTAAGAAATGTCTCCATTATGGAGGTGGTTTTCCTTACAAAAAGATTCCAGTAGCTATTAAATATGCTCTCTAAGTTAGATCTCTAATTTGAAAGGTATATCATTTAAGTTTTTTCTTTGAGTTCTGATTTTTTTCTTCCCCTCCCTCCTCTCTAAGATGGAAGGCAATTTGATATAGGTTATGTTTGTTTTTTCTTTATTAAAGATTTTATTTATTTTGAGTTTTACAATTTTTCCCTTATTCTTACTTCCCTCCCCCCACCCCCACAGAAAGCAATTTGTCAGTCTTTACTTTGTTTCCATGTTGTACATTGATCCAAATTGAGTGTGATGAGAGAGAAATCATATCCTTAAGGAAGAGACAAGAAGTCTAAGAGGTAACAAGATCAGACAATATGATATCAGATTTTTTTCCTAAATTAAAAGTAATAGTCCTTAGTCTTTATTCAAATTCCACACTTCTTTCCCTAGATACAGGTGGTATTCTCCATTGCAGAGATTCCCAAATTGTCCTTGATTGTAGCACTGATGGAATGAGCAAGTCCATCAAAGTTCATCATCGCCCCCATGTTGCTGTTAGGGTGTACAGTATGTTTCTGGTTCTGCTCATCTCATTCAGCATCAGTTCATGCAAATCCCTCTAGGCTTCCCTGAAATCCTGTCCCTTCTGGTTTCTAATAGAACAATAGTGTTCCATGACATGCATATACCACAGTTTGCTAAGCCATTCCCCAATTGAAAGACACTTATGTGATTTCCAATTCTTTGCCATCACAAACAGGGCTGCTATGAATATTTTTGCACAAGTGATGTTTTTACCCTTTTTCATCATCCCTTCAGGGTATAGACCCAGTAGTAGTATTGCTGGATCAAAGGGTATGCACATTTTTGTTGCCCTTTAGGCATAGTTCCAAATTCTCTCCAGAAAGGTTGGATGAGTTTACAGCTCCACCAACAGTGTAATAGTGCCCCAGATTTCCCACAACCCTTTCACCCTTTCAATAATGATCATTATCCTTTCTGGTCATATCGGCCAGTCTGAGAGTTGTGAGTGGTACCTCAGAGAAGCTTTAATTTACATTTCTCTAATAATTAATGATTTAGAGCAATTTTTCATATGACTATGGATTGCTTTGATTGCATCTGTAAATTGACTTTGCATATCCTTTGACCATTTGTCAACTGGGGAATGGCTTTTTTTTAAAAATATGACTCAGTTCTCTGTATATTTTAGAAATGAGTCCTTTGTCAGAATCATTAGTTGTAAAGATTGTTTCCCAATTTACTACATTTCTTTTGATCTTGGTTACAGTGGTTTTTATCTGTGCAAAAGCTTTTTAATGTAATCGAAATCATCTAGTTTGTTTTTGGTGATGTTCTCCATCTCTTCCTTGGTCATAAACTGCTTCCCTTTCCATAGATCTGACAGGTAAAATAGACCCTGATCTTCTAATTTGCTTATACTATTGTTTTTTTATGTCTAAATCCTGTATCCATTTGGATCTTATCTTGGTATAGGGTGTGAGGTGTTGGTCTGATCTAAGCTTCTTCCATACTAACTTCCAATTTTCCCAGCAGTTTTTATCAAAGAGAGAGTTTTTATCCCAATACCTGGACTCTTTGGGTTTATCAAACAGCGGATTATTATAATCATTTCCTGTTATTGCACCTAGTCATTTCCACTGATCCACCACTCTATTTCTTAGCCAATACCAGACAGTTTTCATGACCGATGCTTTATAATATAATTTTAGATTAGGTAGGGCTAAGCCCCCTTCTTTTGCACTTTTTTCATTAAATCCCTGGAAATTCTTGACTTTTTATTTCTCCATATGAATTTACTTACAGCTTTTTCTAACTCATTAAAATAATTTTTTGGAATTTTGATTGGTAGGGCACTAAACAGGTAGTTTAGTTTTGGTAGAATTGTCATTTTTATTATATTAACTCGACCTATCCATGAGCAGTTGATATTTGCCCAGTCACTTAAATCTGATTTAATTTGTGTGAGAAGTATTTTATAATTGTTTTCAAAAAGTTTCTGCCTTGGCAGGTAGACTCTCAAGTATTTTATATTGTCTGAAGTTACTGTGAATGAGATTTCTCTTTCTAGCTCTTGCTGTTGTATCTGGCCAGTAATATATAGAAAAGTTGAGGATTTATGAGGGTTTATTTTATATCCTGCCACTTTGCTAAAATTGCTAATTGTTTCCAGTAGTTTTTTGGATGAATTCTTGGGATTCTCTAGGTAGACCATCATGTCAACTGCAAAGAATGAGAGTTTTGTCTCTTCCTTCCCAATTCTAATTCCTTCAATTTCTTTTTCTTCTCTAATTGCTGAAGCTAACATTTCTAATATGATATTGAATAGTAGTGGTGATAATGGGCATTATAGGTTATATTTGTGCTATCATGTAAAATATGAAAGAAGAAACAAAACAAAAAAAGCCTACCAAAAATAAAGTGAAAATAGTCTGCTTTGATTTGCATTCAGACTCCATTAGTTCTTTCTCTGAATGTAGATAGCATTTTTATCTAGTAACTATAGGGGCTGAACTCCAGGAAGTATCCCCACTTGTGTATCTTCATTTTTATTGTGTCTTTAGATGAGCTACATGGGATTGTTGTTTTATGCCAATTTAGGGATTAACATCTCATTCATATTTGTCATCTGTACTCTCTTTTCTAGTCTGTTGATTCTATTGTGGTTTCAGGGAGGCCAAAATCATAGATTCTCTTTCTGGAGGACCCAGAACTCTGTCCCTGGGCTTTCCTCTTCACTCTAGATAACTTGTTTGGAAAATATCTTATCTCTGGTACCTCCTTCAGGAATTACTCTTTTTTCTGTCCTTTCCAAAATTCTAGTCTCAATCTAAGTCCATCAAGGACCTTTGTAATGACTACAATGGACTCATAGACATGGTGTCTGTATGACTATATAATGCCTCTCTTTCCTTCACTCAGACCAGGGGAAAGATAGTGAACATACAAACCTGGTAGCATCAAGTTTGCCTCATTACCCCAAATTCTGCATGGTCCTATTACACCCAAAGGTGCCCTCCCCGGTTCATAGACCAACTCTTCTATACTTGCTTCAGTATCAATATTCACTTCTAACCATCTATGTTGAACAGGAAGCTGAACCCCAAGGAACCAATTGACTGATGAGCCAGAGGATTAAGTTAAGTCTGGGAAGAGGATATCTACAATAGGGGTATCTACAAAATCTTGGGCTCCAAAAGTTAGGGACTCAACTAAAAGGGAGATTCTTCTGAAAAAATCTGCCAAGTAATTAGCATGAGTCAACTTGATGCAGCAGCCAAGGAAAGTGAGGGGATCTGAACTGCATGTCCAGAAGTGAGAAGAATCCTGATAAGACTACTACTTTCTGCCCCTTGTTAGGCTTGTCTGGTGAACTGTGTCCAGAGAGAGAGAGCAGTTGAGAAAGGCCATAAAGAAGCGACATGATGATCAATGAACAGGTTTAGGCATATTGAACCTAGAGAAGACAAGACTCAGGAGCAATGGAGATATGTTTTAGAATCTGAAAGACTGCCATGTGGAAGAGGGATTTGGTTAGTTCTGCTTTGCAGGCCCAGGACTAATAAGGGCCAATTGCTTGGAGGCAAATTTAGACTGCATCTCTGAGAGAGAAAAGCAAAAGCTCCCTCACTGCGAACAATATCCAGGAATTTAGGGCTAGGGTTAGAGGTCAGCTTTATTCTTTCATGATTTTTTTTTGAAATATAATAGTGAGACTCTTTCTTTGGGACATAGCTTTCAGATATTCCATTGATTCTTCAGTTCTCTGTCCTTTGATCAGTTTTCCTTCTCAGTTGTTTTTTTTTATGAGAGACACCTCATATTTCTTTTTAATTTTTGTTTTGACTTTGTTTGATATTCCTTGTTTTCTCATGAAATCACTGACTTCTATTTAACTCATTCTGATTTTCAGAATCTTCTTTCCTAGATAAAACAATTCTTTTTCTACTAATTCTCCATTTCCTACAAAGTTCACATTTCTTTTCTACTTCTTCTCTCTAGTGCTCTCACTTGATAATATCATCTTACAATTCTTACAAAAAAAAAATCTTTTACCTTGTTTCTTCTAGGAATTTTATTTGATTTTGGTGCCAAGCAGACCTTCCTTTGAGTATAGTCTTTGGAGTCACTCTTCTCTTCTGGGTTTGGATCTCAGTCTTCCCTTATACCATATTAGCTCTTTATCATGGGATTCATTTTTGTTTATTTGTGTGTTCTTCCAGAGTTCCAAGGGCAGCTTGGGTCAGGAAGCTATAAATGTTCTAATTAGGATTGATCAGTGTGTATTAATCAGTGCCTTCTTGACTTTCCAGACTTCAGACCCCAGTATAGGGCCAAATAATACAAATGCAAGCTTACCATGGGTTGAGTTCCAGTGGACAGTTGCTGGCCTTATCAACTCTGGCATCTCACTGCAAATTTTTCCGGGTTCAGAATAACAGAAATACTAAGCCCTAGCTCTGGTCTCTGATTCTGGGGATTTTGTCTCAAAGTTTGCTCCTGAATCAGAGGAACAACACCCACTGCCAGCCAGCCTAGCCCTGGTTGAACTCTGGGAACTGGTACTGTCCTGGTCACTGGTGTGTGAACTGGAGCTAGAAAAATGACCTCCTTCCTCAGCCTGGCATTTGTCTTTTTTTGGAAGAATTGTATGGGGCCTTCTATTCTGCCATCTTGGCTGACTTCTGAAATGGATGAATATCAACAGAATGGATTGATCTATTGATTGTGTCCTAAGAAAAGAGAATGTTAAATACAAAATGATTACTTTAGAAATGTAGACACAATTTCACATGTATAACCCCAGGAACAGGGGAGGGAAGGTAGACTTTGGAACTCAAAACTTTGAGGAGAGAGAGAGAGAGAGAGAGAGAGAGAGAGAGAGAGAGAGAGAGAGAGAGAGAGAGAGAGAGAGAGGAGAGAGAGAGAAATATGCAGGAAGATGCAGAGACCAAGGACAAGATTCAGATTGCAGATATAGTTACAACAGTCCCATCTGTATATAAACACTGCTGTGGTGATAGTAAAAGGTCAGGGACAGAATTTAACAAAAATACTTGGAAATAAAAGGAATTGTAATTAGACCAGCTGACCAGGCACTGGACATGAACTACCCCAGCTTATTCTCACTTCTATTGGGAGATTGAGATTGCCCTCATTTGACAGCAAGAAAATTGAGTTTGAGATGGGTGAAGTGAGTCACCAAGATCCCACAGCCCCTGAGTGCTAGAGGGTAGATTTGGAGTTCCAATCTCTCTGAGTTCAGTGCTCTGGGGAGCCCTCCCCAGCTTTCCCCCTCCCCTGCCACTCCCCCTAACTCAATTTCCTGCAAAGGACTGAGATGCTGGCAGCCTTTTTATGGTTCTTTTGTCAAAATTAATTTATGGGTTTCCTTTGTAAATAAATTGTAATTAATTTATAATCTAGTTTTATGGTATTTTATTCATGTTTATTAAGATTAGCATAAAATAGAGGACTTAGAACAGCTGTGGAAAAGAGGTGAGAGATTTTAGGAGCTAAGGAAACAGCTTGAGCTAGAGATATAGAAACAGGGAAATATGGAGAGAGAGAGACAGAAAAGAGAGACAAGGGGGAGCTGGGGGAGAGAGGGAGAGAGAGAGAGAGAGAGAGAGAGAGGGAGAGAGAGAGAGAGAGAGAGAGAGAATATAAGACAGAGTGAGAAGGGAAGGAAGTAGTGGGGAGAGAGGTGGGAAACAGAGGGGAGAGAAGACGGAGAAATTGAGAACGAAGAGAAAGAGGAGGGGATGGGGAATGGAAGAGAGAGGATAAAGAGAGGAATGAAGAAAGAGGAGGGGAGAGAGAGTGGGCAAGGGCAAGGGTGTGCACAGACTTTAGGATTTAAAGTGAAAGGAGTTTTTTGGTAGTTTCTGTTTGCATTTGATGGGCACTGGATCTGCAGAGGCAGGTGGTGCTTAAGATGCCCCTGGGAATCAGTGAGTGAGTAGGCCTGGCATCCCTTTCTTTCTTCATTACTGGTCTCACTGGTCTGGAATCAGGTCCCAGGTTCTGCAGTGGGGGAGGAGCCTGAGCTCTTGGTCCCTGCCATTGGCCAGTCTCCTGAGACAGGTGCCAGCCAGACAGCCTGGGGATTCTTTGCTCTCCCCCCTCTCATCATTTCAACTGCTGTCTGGCTTTCACCAGTGCCACCATGATCTTTTAATTCAAATAGAGTCAATGTGAACTCCAAAATTCCCCAATTGTAACCTTCCATTCAGCCCATGCTTCAGGTATGTGTATCACTCACAATCTGATACTCCTTGTTTCTGGTCCCCCAGCTCCAAATATGGAATCTGACCATTGTCATAATTATTTGGAAATGTCCAACAAAATCCATTAAAGTTTGAAGGAATATTTTATAAACTCAACCAAATCATTATCTCTTGGGATTCTTAAAATAGTATGACTGAAAATAATTTTTTCTCTAGTGACCAGTAAATTTTTCTTCTTAAAAAAAACAAACAATCCATAATTAGACTAGAAAAGGAAGAATAGAAGAGGCAAAAGTTTTAATTGCTCCCCAAGTGTATTTTGCTAAAGTAATAACAATTTTTTAATTGGAAAAGAGAATGAATATGCCAGAAACTACTAGTTCATTGAAAAACTCATGGACATGTTTTCACCACCTAATCTGTTCATCACTTAAATCAGCCTTTTAAAGTGAAATTTCTATTTGTGTTTCCTATTTGAGATTTCAAGGATGTTCAATTATGGGTCAGACTTTTCTGATTTTATAAATTCTGAATTCTTGAAATTGTTACAGATTCATTCTATAAATATTATGTCTAATGCATGCTTCTGTTACAACCATTTTCCACCTCCCTTCGTGCAGATTCATGTGTTCTGTGCCTTGTCTAGAGAATGCCAGCCTGCTGGCCTTCTCATCCTCCACTGGCTGAGTGCCTGGACCAGGCTGAGCATCTGAACATCTGGGCTACGATATGCACACTTCTGTCTTCATCACTTTGTACAGATTTCCCCAGGCTTCCCCAGAGCTGTCCCTGTCATTGTCTCTTATTACTCAGTAGTATTCCAACATATACATATATGTTTAGTCATTCCCCATTTAATTTGACACCTCTCTGTTATTAGAAAACTACTTTAAAATGACATTCAATAATCAGTGAACAATTATTAAGTGCCTGCTAGATACTGGCACCAGGTAGTAGCTGGGTAAGCAGAAGGAAATATGATATATAGAGACTGGGAAGTTGGAAACCACAGGATTTGACAATCAATTGGTTATTGATTGGGGGATGGGAATGAGGGTCAAAGACTACAGTCACATTGATAGCTTGAACACAGTGATGCCCTTGACAAGAACTGGGGAGTTTAGGAGATGGAAAGGAAAAGAAAAGAAAAGAAAGATAGTGGGTTCTCTAGTCATCACAATGATAGACTGGAGAGTTGCTGCTGCCATATACTGTCCATCTTCTGCCAGAGAGGCTAAACTTAAAATGCCAAATAAGACCCCCCCCCATTTTACTGGGCTATGCGAATTCATTATGTGGGTTTTATTCAATGGGGGAAGGCTGTGAATGGGGAGAAAAGAAATGTAAAAGAACTAAATGCATTATTATTTATTGAAAAAGATAATGAGTTCTGTTTTGACTGAGTCAAAGGCTTTCTATCAACATCCTTTTGTCTTCTCGATAGAGATGATAATTAAACCTATGGGAGAGAATGTGCCCTCATCCCCAGTCTTCTGCCTTCCTTATTTCAGCTTCTTCAGGATCTTGGACTTTCTTTAAGTCTCAGTTCTGGTGGCTTCTCTGGGTAGTCTTCTTTGACCTTCATTGCTGATGTGCTTCCTTTCCCCCTCCTCAGATATCTTGTATTTACTTCTCTGTAGATCCCTCCTGTAGATTCAGGAACTCGTTTGCATCCTAGTCTGACTTAGAGGTTCCCAAGGCCTTAAATGTGGGATGTAGAGAACGGTGGAGCAGTCCAAGGGTCCAGAGCCGAGCCTTCCTTCTTGCTATCTTCCAGGCCCTTGGAGAGCCAACCCTCAGGTAACCTAGGCTTCCACATAGGGATTGAATTGACTGGAATAGTCAGTTCATAGGGATAATAGCTGGCTGCTAGGAGGTCTGAGGAGGGGGCATGAAGGCCAGTGGAGAGCCAGACCCCAGGCTGGGAAAGAGAGAAAGTCTAAAGCAAGGGGACATAAAGTCTTGAAAGGAGAATCCAGACTGTGCCCCAAACCCCAGGCTAGAAGGTGAGGTGTCTGGCATCTTAGTTGAGTTTGTGATTGGGAAAAAACAGCCATAAAATGCAAAAATACCTCGTTTTGCATAGGGAGGTGTGTGTGTATGAAAAAGGAACACAATGAAACATTTCTAATGGCAAGGTTTAAAAATATCAATTGTCTTTTATGTGACTTTGGAAAAACTTTTGTTTTAAATGTAAAAAAAAAAGACCCTGAGATGCATTAAGAGCTGAGCTGCCAGTGTCTGTCTAGTGGGGGGAGGCAGTGCCACATAATGTCTCTAATTGCAGAGCAAGGGAGCATTTGAAGCGGATGGATTGCTTTGTCTTTTGCCTTTGTTCAGCTCTCTTTCAGCTGGTGCATTAGCCAGTTTAGGCGGCTTTGTTCTGTTCAGATGGTTCAGCCACACCCCGGGGGGTCACCTGCTTGGGCCTGGCCCTGACACTGAGGCTGGACCACAGGCACCCCTCTTTTGAGCTTTCTGAATTCACCAATTAGAAGCCAACAGAATTTCAGGGGGAGGGGAAAGCTTCCTATCTGTAATCAGCGGCCCAAGAGACCCAGGCCCTTTTGGAGAAATCCTTCATTTCAGTCACCACATGATTCAGTCCTTTTCCCTGCAAGGCTCCAGGATAGGCTCCCCTAGAGGGGCCTATGGGGGAAGAGTAAAGCCAGCCCAGGGCTGTAAGATTTTGGGGAGGAGGACTAAGGCGGGAGGTGACCGCTGAGATTCAGCAGGGGCCTATGGTTGGGGCAGTTGACCCTGCCAGACAAGGAGGTGTCAGCAGGAGAGCACATTCATACCAGTTGGGTCAGAGGGGACCCCAGGGGCCTGAACAAGACTCCCCTCTTCCATAGAACTGGCCAGGGCCATTCTTTGGAAAAGCTCTGAGGGCTGGGAAATGTCTTTTTTAGAACTTCCTTGCAGCTTCCACCACCTTAGTATTCTTAGTTCTCAGCTCTCAGAACAAAGCAAATCCAGCTCCATTCTCAGAGACTGAGAGCCTGAAGAAGAGGAAGAATGGGAGGGAGCTGCCACATCTGAAAGAGGAGAGAGACCTACCTAGACTAGACAGTCTACAGTTCTCCATAAGGTGCTGGCAACACATGTTTAATGGACAAGTGGAGGAAGTGGCAGCCTGGTCCTGAGACTTGGCCACTGTTGGTGCTTTCTGCCTGGGAATCTTGTCTTCCTACCAGCCTTAAGCCCACTTCAGCCCAACCTGCTGCCCGATCCCCTTTTCCTTCTTTCCTCTGCCCATGTAGCATTCAAGAACTGTCTGCCACTGGTGAGATGTGGGGAGGATGCCCCTCACCACTCGGCAGTGAGCTTGGGAGCATGGCAGTGCCCAGGGAAGAAGGGAGGGTTTGGTGGAGAAGGAGGAGTCCAGTTTTGGACATGGTGTGTGTAAGATATCTGCAGGACATCCATTCTGAGGTGTCCAGTAGGTGGTTGGAAAGATAAGACCTGAAGTCAGTGAAAATGTTTGGGCTGAACAAGTAGAATGATCTGCACAGAGATGATGATTGACATGGGGCTGAAATAAGACGGAGGGAAGAGAAGAGGGTCCAGGCAGAGCCTCCCATTTTCATGTTTCTTTGTGTCTTGACTTGACCCATGGTCAGTGCTTAATTATAGCCTGTGGATGGATCCTTATTTCTTTCCTTGACTCCAGCCCCCATTATCCAGGGCCCACGAAGCAGCTCTGCTTTCATGTTCCATCAACCCTTGAAAAGGAAGCTCCTACCAGGCAGACAGGCCCCCAGCCCAGCCCTCGCTGCCCTCCTCTTCCCACTTCAGCCCCTCCCTTGTCATCTTCAGAGGGCAGGGGCTGACTCAGTGCTGGTGGTCATCATTCTGTTTTGTTTTTCACATCTGTCTGGAGAGAAGGAGGCCAGGGATGGCCTACTCTCCTTATTGTTCTTTCAGATTCAGCACACTCCTGTTCTGTTGGAGGAAATGTGGGCCAGGTAGAGCACCTGCATGAGAGCTATTTTGGGGGGCTGCTGAGAAAGCACAGCTCAAAGAGCAGGTGGGAGATGGTTAGTAGTGGGGGGTGGTCAGCAGGTAGGGAACAGGCTGTAGGCAGGGACAGTCAGCAGATGGGGATGGTCAGCAGTGGGGGATGGTCAGCAGGTGGGGGATGGTCAGTAGGCAGCTCTTTCTGCTCCCTTAGGCTTTGGGCTTGGAGGGCACATGGTCCTAGGAAAGGTTCATGCACATGAGGGGCAGTATAAGACAGGATGCTCTAAGTGATGGATATATATGTAATAAAGTCAAATTCTAGTTTATTCTAAAGACTGTTTTAGATTGGGTTTTTGCCCCCAAGATAAAGTACCAATTTCGAGGCTTAGACTTCAAGCCCTTTCCTCCCTACAGAGAGCCCCTAGAAGGCTGCCCCACACCAGAAGCCTCCTCTCTTGCTTCCACATTGAATATTTGTGTGGCTCCATGTCCAAGCTCCTCCTCTTTTTATCTCTGTTTACATTGATGGCCAGTCCAGTGAGCCACACAGAGGTGACACTTCACACGTACTCACTGATTTGAACTAGGATCTTCAGATCATAGATTAAGAAAAGACCTCTCATGAGCATCTCACTGCTCCTGTGCAAATGAGAAACCAGAAGCTGAGAGAAGGTGAGGAAGCTAGCCCAGAGGCAGAATTTGAACCCAAAGACAGTAGAGACCATCTGGCCATACCACCATCATGCAGATCAATCCATTGAGTATTTATTAAATGTGTCCTATGTGCCAGGCACCCTGCCAGCTGGTGAGCATACAAAGACAAAAGAAAAACAGCCCCTGCTCTCAAGGAACTTATAGTTTGTTGGAGAGACAAGGTGGAGAGGGTTGGGGAGGGAGAGGGAATGGAGAAAGAGGGAGAGAAAAAGAAAGGACAGAGACAAAGGGAGACAGAGAAAAGAGGTGAAAGATGAGTTGGAGGGCAAGGGCACTAACTACTGGTTAGATGCTTGAGTACGTGCAGAATCATGGTGGGATGCACTATCACATATATCACTTCCCCTGGACTGACCACACACCTCTAGGAGGTGCTGGCAAAGTTGGTCGCACACATACACTTAGCAGCCTAGTGCATGGAGACAATCCAACCCATGGGATTGGAAAAGATCACCAAGAGAGAAAGCTGAGAGAGAGAAGGCAGTAGGACCCCAGAGGACAAAGCCTTGAGGGACAGCCAGAAGGTAGCTCCCCTGAAGCTGACTGAGAAGGAGCAATCAGATTGGGTGGAGGAGAATGGGGAGAAGGCTAGGGGAGGAGAGTCTGAGCTGGCCAAGAGTGCTCCTAGCCTCAGAAAGTTCCAGGGAAGTGAGTGGAGAGTAATTAAAGATTGATCTTGAGTGAAAGGAAAGGAAGGAGATCTGAAGAGGAAGAGAGCTCTTGTGAGATGGTCAGTCTGATTCCCACCTCTGTCAGGGTACGCAGCCTCCTGAACACATAGCTAGCTAGTCCAGAGGAAGTTAGAGTAGTGAGACTTTATCTTGGAAGGATTTGAGAGCTCACCTTCATGACTTCCAGGGATGAGGGATCCCCATGACCCCCCCAATTGTGTCCCCTTGGTAGAGAAGGGCAGTTCAACAACAGGCTGCCCCAGTTCAATGACCACCCCTAAAAACTGTCCACCCACCAGCCCTCAGAGTATTCCACGCATTGCCTGCCCTGGGAATGGTATCCTCAGCTGATGGAAAGATCCAGACAAGTTAGCAGAAGATGCCACCAACCTCAGTGTTAGAAAGGACCTCCCAGATCATCCAGCCAGACCCAGCCACTGATTCAGGGAGCCCATCTCAGTTTTGGCCATTTCAATGATTGGAACATTTTACCTAAGAATGAGCCCAGAGACTGCACACATTTCCCATTGCCCCAGATCTGCTTTGTGGGCATCCAAGTGCATCTGAGCCCTTCAGCTTTTTAAATACTGTGGATCTGGCTGAGTGAATTTGACTCCTTTCCCAACGCCTTTTATTAATTCTTGTCTAGCCTGGGTTCAATTGAGAAAATGCACCAATAGTGCTCCAGAAATGTCATATGAAAACCAAATGGTCTCCAGTCTGCTCTCCACTCTTGTTACCCTTCATCAGACAGGCTCCATTTTGTCTTTCTATAATGCGTAGAGCTGGGCTTTGCCAATCAGTACCCTTCCCCCAATTAAAAACAACATCTAGGAGGTGCCACATGCATAAAGCACCAGCCTGAAATCAGGAAGACTCCTCTTCCTGGATTCAAATCCTGCCTCAATAACTTCCTCACTGTGTGGTCCTGGGCAAGTCATTTCACTCTATTTGCCTCAGTTTCTTCATGTGTAAAATGAGCTGAAGAAGGAAATAGTCAACCACTCCCCCAATGGGATCAAAGAGCATCCAAAACAAGTGAAGTGGTAGAACTACAACAATTCAAAAAGAGCTTCAGACCCTTCCCTTGACCCCATTTCCTCCTAAGCTGCCATTCTTTCTCTTTTTCCTGTCACCATTTCCCCCATGTGCTTGAACTTGCCGGGAAGCCCATGGTGATTCTGTCACACATCTCTCTTCAGGACTGCCCCCCCCCCCACTGATCCATTTTTGGCCGCTGTTGACTGGCTTCTCTCTTGTACTGTGTAGAACTTCTCCAAGGTTCCCTCTTTTCTTCTCCACCTCACTTTTTGTGCCTTCGACCTCTCTGCCCTCCCACCTCCCTTCTCTGCTTTCCCACAGCCTGATGGATCATCTGGGTGGTGATGTCGGGGAGCCAGCACCCATCCAGGGCTGAGATTTGAAGAATGATGTATCTGCCTTGATGCTCACCCCAATCTGGGAGAGAGGGAGGGAGATCCCTGTGTTAGGGAAGCTGAGTCAAATGGAGGTTAAATGACTCAGCCAGAGTCACACACATCAGTAAGGATCTAAGATCCTCTGGATTCCGCTGCCTCCACTTCCTCCAGAGTGCCCCCAGCTACTATTTGTGTGTCCCAGCGATACTTCAAACCTAGTGTATCCACAACTGAATTTAGGGAATGAGGGCATTGTAGCAGAGTTTATAAGGTGCCACTAGAGCTACATGATGTCACCTCTCCGCCTTGAATAAAACTCTTTTATAGAGGAACTGAACTCCAAGTGGCTGGCCTCAAAATCCCATAACTCACTTTAACACCAATGGAGAGACATTACTAAAATAAGCATTAATGAAGACAGCAGTTAAGATGTCAAATGGCTCGGCTGTGCCAGATAGTTCAGAGATCTCTAGAGAGGGACCCAGGGGAGAAAATGGGCTTCTCTCTATCATTTTTGTGAGCCCATTTTCCCTTGGAAAATCATGTCCTCTTAGCAAAATTAAAGGAATTCAGAATTTTCTTCCCAAAAGCAAAATGAATCATAGAATTCTTCAACTTCTCCTTGAAATTTCTAGGTAATATGTCCACCGGTCAGCCAGGACAATGGTGTAAGCTCAGGCTGAGAGCAGGATTTGATTGGGAAGAGATCAGATGGAGACTGGAGAACCAATAAAAATGCTGGTGAGGGGTGTGACCAAGCTCCACCCTAGCTCCTTGCACCTTTGGGAAGCACCAGATGGGATAGCCTGGGGCCAGATGAGAGACAGGTCCTGTCCATATTGGAGGTAGATGATGAATTGGAAGCATTCCATTTCCAGTTCTTTCTGTGATTTCTATTTGATTCATCAACATGGCAGACAAGTAAAGTTTGGCCCATCCTGACTATTTCTGGTGCATGTTCTTCATCAGGGTGCAGGGGAAGATGGCAGACTGGGCCTTCTGTCCAAATCTTAGCTGGGGTCTCAGAATTATAACATTGTTAATATTTTTATAAATTCTAACAATAAAGCGACAGACATGGCCCAGGTCTTCTCATGATTCCCCTTGATAACAACCACCCCCACCCGCAATTGTGGCATTTGGGTGAAAAGACTTGGTGGCTCTGTGAATCAAAGTTGGACTTGGAATTGTGAAGACCCAAGTTCAAACCCTGCGTCAGACAACCACAACAATAACTAGCTACACACTGATGAAGCACTTTGTGGCTATTATCTCAGTTGATTTTCCAAACAACCCTGGGAGGTAACTGCTGTTTGATGGAGGTCAAGTGACTCGCCCAAGCTGAGAGAACTCTTAAGTAATTGTAGCTGTGTGACCCTGAGCAGGTCACTTTCTCTCTGTACCTGCAAATTAGAGATAATAATACCTCCCTAATAGGGTTATTGTGAGGTTCAAATGAATTAATATATGTAGAGCACTGTTTTTCTCTACTGATTTTTGCTTACTGATTTTGATGTGGCAGGGTGACCCAGTGGGTCTAGGGTCCAAGACCGGGATCAGGAAGATCTGAGTTCAAATCTGGCTTCAGAAACTTAACCTCTGCCTCAACTTCCTCAAATGTATAATAAAGATGATCATAGCCTCTGTCTCCCAACATTGCTGTGAAGAAAAATGAAGATAATAGTTGCAACAAGATAGTGCTTAATAAAGACTTTCCCCTTGCTCTTCTTCCTTTGCCCTTTGTTTCTTTAGCTCTACAAGGAGAACCCTGGATTGGGCTACAGTTCTAAGAAAGGATAAGCCACTTAGCCAGTGTCTTGCACAGTTCTGGTATGCAGTAGGCGCTTATTCATTAAGGCCCTCATTTTCTTCTCTGTAAGCTCGAGGAATGCTGCCAGCTGAAGAACCACGAGAGCTTGCTTTCACTCTTTCTTTCCTATAAGCAGCATGACTAGTAAAATGGTGAGAATTAGTTGAATTTCCAGTAACTTGAGATCCCCTTATTGCTTCCAGCCTGAAGAAGCAGGCACATCCTAGTGCATCCTCAGCTCCAGGACCACAGAGAGTGGGGGACCTAGTGCTTTTAGTATCAAGGCAGGTCAGTGACCTGAGCCCCAACCTCTCTACTACTGCTAACCCTGCTTTCTCTCTCCTTAGAAGTATGCCACGGTGCTAGGCCAACAGATAAAGGCGGCAGAGAAGGCACAGCTAGGAGCCCGCCTCACCGAAGAGCAGTTGGATGACTTCCGTGAGGAGCAGATCGGCCAGCTGCAGGAGCTGATGCAAGAAGCCACTAAACCTAATCGGCAGTTCAACATCAGGGACCCAGCCTTGCCCAAGACCTAGACCACCCACCCACCCCCCTGCCGCTGGCAGGAAAGCTCCTTGGATTGGGGGGGGGGGGTATTCTGGGTCAAAGGAGTGATACGACAATATCTGTGCCTGAGAAAAGTTAAAAAGAGTTGGGACTCTTCTGAACTATGTTGAAGTGGCTACCAATAAGGGCTTGCAGTTAGTCATTTGGGGAGATTTTGTCCTTAAAATATCAGTCTCTTTACTTCCAAACCTCCATTTATCCAAAGCAGTCACTCAGTGGCATGTCTGAAACCTTTAGAAGATGTGATCATTGGGGCAGCTAGGTGGCATAGTGGATAAAGCACCGGCCATGGAGTCAGGAGTACCTGGGTTCAAATCCAGTCTCAGACACTTAACAATTACCTAGCCGTGTGGCCTTGGGCAAGTCACTTAACCCCATTTGCCTTGCAAAAAAAAAAACCTAAAAAAAAAAAGATGTGATCATTAGCTCTTGTATTTGATGCTATATATTCAGAGCTGGAAACCTGATCATTTTTAAAGTTCTAAAACACTTGCCATTTTCAACCCCCAAATACAGTGTGATCTATTGTCACATAATCAGTGTGGGTTCTTATTTTTTTTATCTTAACCGTAGCTCTTCTCTCTAAGCCATCTGAGTCCAGTGGCCAGATATGAATTGGGACTCCTGGAGATGGTGATGGATGCAAGACAACCAGGGTTAAGTGACGTGTCCATGGTTACACAGCTAGTGTCCAAGACTGGATTTGAACTCAGGTCCTCCTGACTTCAAGGCTGGTGCTCTACCCACTGCACCATCTAAAGTGACCAGGGGCTTCAAAGGTCATAATTACTCTATTGGTTCTCTGCTGCGCAAAACACAAAAGATTTCCAAATTATTTGCTAACAAAAATGACTGTTGCATACAAAAATATTTTGTATATACCCCAAATATCTCAGAGAGATTTTGAGGAGAGTGAAACATGACTACTGATGACTCTTGCATTTAGGTTTTCTAATTGTATGAAAATAGATGATTTAAAATAATACTTTGAAAACTCTAAAGATTGTTTTTAGTTGTGTGTTGTCATTACTGTGACCTATTGCTTTTAAAGGGACTTGGGCAGTGACTCCTGGTTACTTCCTGTTGTCCTCAAGTCCTCTTTATAGAGCTGCCGACCCCACACCATTCAGGGATCTCCCCCCAACCAACCCACCTGTGCCATTCATGTCATCACAGTACTGCGGCTGGCCGGATCAGTCCTTTCTTGCTCTCTCTGCTCAAGCAGCAAAATGTCATGGCTGTGGGTCTCTGGATGTACCACCAAATCCAGAGCCCTCCCAGCATATGCCCGATGCACGGCTGTGGCCTTGCCCCGGCAGAGGGAGCACCACAGCAGTGGGGTGGAGCACCAGAGCTGACTCCTTGACCCCAGTCCCTCTGTTTGGCATTGCTCTGTCCCCATTCAAAAGCCACCTTCAGGTGCTTTTGAGATAGCAGCTCATGTGGAAGGCTAAGGGACCTGTGGAGTGGTGGGAATGGCGCATGACCCTGGGTGGAAGCTCTGCAGCCATGCTGGGGGGTCCTTACAAAACTTGTTCTCTGCCCTCCCTGGAGCCCTCACTGCTGCTGGATGAGCCTTTCCTTCCTACCTGGTTGACGGCCTTTCTTTCCCATCCATGAAGACAATATTTGTCAAGAGGAACATATTGAACCCTCAGAAGACTCTTGCCCCCCTTCACCCCAAGCCACTGTTTCTTCCTTTCTTGTCTCCTGTTCTATTCTCCCCCTCCCATTGTCTCCTTAGAACCCCCAGGTTCCTCCAGGCTGGCTATGGGTTGCCTCTAAAGGGATGTCCATTCCCCTCCCTAGGGGTTTGTTTTTTGTTTTTTTTTCCAGATTTTTGCAAGGCAATGGGGTTAAGGGGCTTACCCAAGGCCACACAGCTAGGTAATTATTAAGTGTCTGAGGTCGGATTTGAACCCAAGTACTCCTGACTCCAAGGCCGGTGCTCTATCCACTGCACCACCTAGCGGCCCAACCCTCCCTAGAGTTTTGAATGCTCTTAGGGACCCAACTCTTATTCCATCCTTGCATTCAGGACACCAGTTTAGTGAGTGAAGATTGGTTACAATGGGACAGGAACTCAGTCCAGAGCAAGACCCTTTCAAAAAGGGTCAAATCCTTGACCCTTGACCAGTCAAACACCACTGCTTCTGATGAGCTGGGTGGCTCGCAGCTCATTGTCCCAATGCATGAGATGGTGGTGTGAGCCAGAGTAAGGCAACCAGAGGATGAGACATATATCTCTCCCAGCCATTGCCCAGATTCTGCATGAAAACTCAGTGGCAACAGCACTTTGCCTTGAACACAACAGTGGGGGTCTAAGACAGCTTCTTGACTTGCTCATTATGGGCTTATAGGCATGTCTTTGCAGACAAATTCTGTCCTGAGTTCTCCCTTCCTAAATGTTCAACACCCTACAGGAGAATAGGCCTGGGTTGGCTGGCTCTGTTGGCAGATCAGGAACATTCTTGAGACTCTCTCTACAAGACAGACTCCTTCTAAGCCCTAAGAGACAAAGACAAAAGCATCATCCCTAAAGGAATTCACATGTAACAGAAGAGCCCCAGAAACACAGCAAACCAATATGGAAAGGCAGAAAGAGGAAGCAGATCCTCGAAAGACCCCATCACTTGAAATAATGAACAGAGCAGCCACATCCCCAAAATGAGTCTCCAGAATGAAAACTCCCAAGGAGCCCTGAGAAGATGCAGGGTGAAGAAGAGTTAATAATTAGATGAAAGAAAAGAATCTCATGAAACCAGATACCAGAGGTGCAGCTAAAGGCATCCTTGGGGAAAACCACATCTCTACAAACATACTTTGACAAAAGTAGAAAAAGAGTGAATTAATGAATTATGTGTTTTTAAAAGTTAGAAAGTCAGCAAAATAAACACGAAAGAGATTTTAAAGAGAAGAAAAGTAGGTAGAAAACAAACTAAAATTTCAACTGAAATGATAAAACTAAAAGCTGTTTTTTGGAGGGAGGCCAATAAATCTTTAGCCAATCCAGTTAAAAAGAAGGAAAAAAAATTAAATCAACAAAATAGAAAATGAAAAGGGTGAAATCCCAATAAAACCAGAAGAAATAAAAGAATGATTAGAACCTGATTCTTCTCTCACAACACATTCAACTTTGATCTATGCTTACCATGGATACCTTCTGTTGGGGGCAGGGAGAAAATTTGTAAAACTCAAAACCTTGCCTAAAAAATTGCATGTACTTGAAGGACAAAATATATAATAAATATATAGGACAATATATATATAATATATATAATATATATATAAATATATAATAAAAAGGTGCTTAGAACCTAATATGCATAGGTTATATCTAATAAAACAAAAAATAGAGGATTACCTTCAAAAATATAAAATACTCAAATTAACTGAAGACCTAAGAGAGATCATTAGTAATCCAATCACATAAAAAAAAAGAAAAACCACCAAAGATAGGGGAAACTGATAGATTCACAGGAGGTTTATCAGATTTAAAGGAAGATTAATGCTCATACAGCACATATTATTCTCAGAAATTGAGGAAGAAAGGACCCTATAGACCATTATCACCAGGGGTGCCAGATACTTTGTAAATCCAAGTCAGAGAGGTTTAGGAGCATGACCTAAGCCTCAAGGTGAGCAGGGAGGGGAGGTGCTACCTGGCTGACCAGGACAAGAAGGCTGAAGCCCAAAGTTCTCCCTCCTTGGCTCCCTCTGGAACATGGGCACTGCAGCCAGGACCATCCACTCTCCCCAGTGGCTGCTCTGTGTCTGGACTTGAGCCGAGAGAAGGGGGGGGTTGTCAAGATCACATGACTTGGTCATCTAGGATAACCCCTTTCTACTCCTTTTACTCTAAAGGGAAACCCAAATCCAGTTTGGTTCTGCCCAAATCACTAAATGCTTCTAAACCCTAAAACTCCTTCTCTGTTTAGCTCTATCCCTAGCCAGGAGAAAGCATTTGTCACTCCTGACTACTCCCTCTTCTTGGATGCACTCTCTGGGTCCCCTGACTGGTCACCCCCCTCATTGTGGGTATACTTATGGTTTTATCCAGGGATTCTTCTCCCTCTGCATTCTCCCTCTTGGTGGCCTCATCTACTTTCATGAGTCTGACTACCACCTTCATGGAGACTGACGCCAGATCTCTCCATCCATTACCAGGAGTCTACTGAATATGACAAACTGGATGAATTTTCTAGACATCTTGCCTTCAGCATAACCCAGATTGAATTCCTTCTCGATCATCCCAAACTAAATTCCATCACTCCAGAGCCTTCATAATCCCAGCATGATCCTGGACTCTTCTCTCTTGCTCATCCTACATATTCTTTTTTTTTTGCAAGACAAATGGAGTTAAGTGGCTTGCCCAAGGCCACACAGCTAGGTCATTATTAAGTGTCTGAGACCAGATTTGAATCCAGGTACTCCTGACTCCAGGGCTGGTACTCTATCCACTGCACCACCTAGCCACCCCTCATCCTACATATTCAACTAGTAGCCTAATCTCACCTTTTCTACCAGCTCTTTTCTATTAGGTTGGTCAGGCCCATGTCACCTCTTGCCTTCATGGGTGAAATCATCCCCTAAATTGTCAGTCTCCTACTCCTCCTTTCACCTAGATAATGATGCCAAAATGATCCTTACTCACAGAGCTGACTGGGTTTCTTCCCTCCTGACTCAGTAGATAGAGCACTGGGCCTGAAGTCAGGAAGCCTTGAGTTCAGATCCAACCTGCTAAAGTTCTCAGCAGAGTGAGCCTGGATGAGTCACATTAGCTCTGTTTGCCTCAGTTCATGGCACAGCGGATAGAGCACTGGCCTTGGAGTCAGTAGTCAAATCTGTCCTCAGACACTTGATTCTCACTAGCTCTGTGACTTTGGGTGAGTCACTTCACCCAGATTGCCTTGTATCTGGTACCATCTCCAGTCATCTTGATCCCTATCTGGCCACTGGACCCAGATGCTCTGGAGGAGAAACTGAGAGCCCCCCCCCCCCCCCGCAATCTAATCCATCTGCTTGTCATGGCATCAGCTCCCTGACGTCGTGATCTTCTTGGAAATGAAGGACAAACAACAAAATAAGCACCTCATTCTGAGGGTTGTTGTAGACAAAATGAGATCATATTCGTAACATCCTCTGCAAACCTTAAAACGTCATCAGAATGCTAGTGCTTATCATTAGCCACCGCAACTCGCCATTGCCTTGAGAATGAAATATGAATTTCTAGTTAGTTTGCTTCCCTCTTCACAAGATGTACCAGCTGATCTTTCCACCACATTGGCACAGGGGCCTTTGTCTGTGCTCCTCACGCAGGGTGCTCCATGCTGGCCGTCCTCCAGCCTGGGGTGCTCCCCCTCCTAACCTCTACCTCTTCTCTCAGGAGTCCCTTGTGAGATGAAGCCTGCCCTGATCTCCCCACCTTGTCACGTCCCCCTCAGACCACCTTTTATCCCTTGGTTTTCATGTACTTTCTATGGATTTCTGTCTTTGTCTCCCCCATTAGAAGGGAAGCTTCTTATGAGCAGGAGTTGTTGGACGTTTAGTATTTGTACCATGGACACCGGGAGGCTTGATAAACGCTTGTGGATTCATTGGTGGACTATTGTCACGCCTAAAAATGGCTCAATTAACTTCCTAGATGAGTCTGGTTTAAAAAAAAAAACTACTGCTGGGAAAACTGGAAGACAGTATGGCAGAAACTAGGTTAGACCCGCACCTCAGTGATTAAGGACAATCTAGAAAGTTCTGTTAAGGAAAATTGACATCCAGAGAAAAAAGCAAAAACTATGGATTCTGAATGCAGAGCAAAGCATACTATGTTCACTTTTAAAACCCTTTGTTTTTTCTTTCTTTCTCATGTTTTCTCCCTTTAGTTCGAGCTCTTCTTTTACAACTTAGCTAATGTAGAAATATTTTTAATGCAATTTTACATCTACAATCAGATTGTTTACTGCCATAGGGAGAAAGAGGGGAAGGGAGGGTGATGGAAAAAATGTGGAACTCAAAAGTTTGCAAAAGTATGAATGCTGAAAACTATCTATGAAATTGAAAATTGGAAATGAAATTGGAAAATAAATAAATATATATTTTTTTAAAAAGACAAATCTGAACAAAAATTTTATTCCTTTCTAATTTGAGTCCCAAAGTTCATTGGTATGGGACTCTCAACTTGTTGGTGGAGATCAATGCCCCAAGCCTAGAGGAGGTTGGGGAAGTTGGTGAGAGGGGAAAGAAGAGACATCCTCCCTTGGCAGTCTCTCAAGTCTCTAGGTTCTGCAGTCACTCTGGGTGCTTCTGAGCTGCAACTTGGGGAGAGAAGGGAAAGCTATCAACCCCTCTTTGAGTTCCTGAAGAACAAGACTGAAAAGAAACCACCAGGAGAGGAGCACCCGTCTCCATCATCCCTGTCCTCAGCTTGTCATGGTAGAGACAGAGAAGCTTCCCCACTGGGGCAGATCTGGAGCTCTGTCTCCCAAGGGGGTGCTCCTTCTCTTTGGACTGTGTGGCAGACTGTCTTCTGGGCATCCATTCTCTGATTTCTGCTTGGCTGTCGACTTGGATCAATGAGTTTCCTGTCTACTTTTCCAATGCTACTGTGGCATGTGGTGAGAAGCTGTGCCTTGAAAGCTTAGGCTCCTCCTTTCCCCCCTAATCAAGAGCAGTCAGAGGGTCAGTCTGAATCCCCTAGATTAACAATATTGAGGAGTCAAAAGATAAATTGCCATTTGGCATCCCCCAATCTCCCACTTCCCCTCCTGAAAGGAAAGCAGATCTCGCTTGGAGAAGGCTGGGAGAAGAGGTTAGAGGTGTCTTCCCTTCAGGGTCCCCATGCTACATGTTGGGGACAGTCAGTCTTCACATGGATGACATTGGCCTCCAGGCCCCACCAAAAACATCCACTGAGTGCTCTGCTGTCTTGTGGAATCTTTCTCAAAGAACAGGAAAGTGACATTTGGACTTAATATGCCTAAAATTCATAATGTGTGCCAAGGAAAGACAGACAGACAGCTCCAGGCAAGACACACTTCACAGAAAGCTGTCCAAAAGGATCTGGCTGCCCTGAAATCAAACATAAGTGAGATGCATGACGGTAATAGCTCAAATTTATCCAGTGCTCCAAGGCTTAGGAAGTACCTCATATACAGTGTCTAAGGAGAGACCCCATAAATCCTTGAAAATTTAGCCTGTTAATGGGATGGGCACCAAAACATCCTTGCAGACAAGATGGCAGCCCACCATTTCCATACCAAACACTCTCCAGGGACATTATCCAGTCAGTTATCCAGGCATAACATGCTCAAGCGTAGAGACCTGGCTGAAATCCAGAGCATGGGGGAGCAGACCAAGGTTCATGGGAACCCTGGATTCATGACTCTGACACCTCAGATTGGGGTAGTGGCTACCAGAGATTGTTCACAAGCTATTCTAGGCCTAGCTCCTCCGGCTCTGGCACTTCCCAAGGGGACAGGCTTTATTATGTACCCTTCTGCTCAGCCCTTTACAAATATTATCAGATTTTATCCTTACAGAAACCTATTCTTATCATCAATGCAGTCAGAAATTAGGTGACTTGCTCAACTAGGAATTGTCTGAGAATGGATTTGAACCCAGGTCTTCCTGACTCTAGGTATACTAGGCACTGTGGCATCCCGTGGCTGCCCAAGCATAGAGAATTCTAGGCACAGGGGTTTCTGGTTTATTCTTCAAGTTTGATGAGGACAGAGATTCATCCACTCCTAGCAGTCAGGCATCTTCCTAGTTGGACCTGCCAGGAGCATTTGTGCTTCTCTCTAAGGCTTGGGGGCGGAGATGATGAAGAGGAAAGAACAAGTGGAGTGAACCCCTTGAGGCTGCTGGAACTGTGCCCCAGAACCCCAGGCTCTTATCCAAGGTACTTGATGCCAGCCTGCCAACCTGTAGGTCTCCAGGAAAATCTCTGAAACAATTAGGTATAGCTGGGTTCTAGAAACCCCCCAAATTTCTCCATCAGGAGTGTCTATAATGGGACACCCCTAGATTCATGCCTGGGAGTTGCCACATCAATGTTTCCCATTGACCCAGAAACTACCCTTGTGCCTGAGCAGCTCTCCCTGGGATGGGGGAGGACTGGCTCTTCAGCTGGACGGTGACCCCCCCTCTTCTTGGGGCAATCTCCCTCCTGGAGCACAACAGAATTTCACCAGGGCCCCACCAACTCTGTTGATTGGATGAGGAACTCTCAGGAATTTTGGCTTCTGACCTAGGGTTAGAAAAGGAAACAGAAGGGCAGGAGGTGCCTAGAACTTGGGGTCCACACGCCTCTGAGAAATCACAAACTGGCTACTCTTGGGGGGACAAAAAGGAGCATCCTGTTTGGCTTGCTGCTCTCTAGAAGAGATCATGGGAGAAGAGAAGACTGAAATGGGCCTGCCCATCAATTTTATAATAGCCCTTGACTTTGTCCCCCTATGTTCCTAGCCCTGGCCATTGGCAGGGCAGAGTAATGGATATAGGACACTCTATGTGGAGTCAGCTCAATTCCACTGGAGACACTTCTCAGATGTGGGATCATAAGAAAGTCCCCTAGCCTTGCTGAGCCTCAGTTTCCTCATCTGTAAAATCATGGAGATGGGCCAGAGATTTCAGCCTCTGAGGTCCCAGCCCTTGGTCAGTAATCAATGCCTCACGATAAAATACAACTTCAAATAGGCTATTTGGGCAGCTTTAATTACCCCTGGCTCTTCATGTGTGGCCCAGGTCGCCCTCTGGCCTGGGCTGGTGCCCCTGGTCATTGAGGTCTGACTCAGCAGGGAACCCCCAAGGGTGGATTTGGTCATGGTAGAGGAAGGACCCACAACACAGCTGTTCCATGAAGAGGGAGAATGGCCCCCCAGGCTCAGTCCTGCTGACTACCCACAATCAGTGGGGCTTGAGCTCCTGGTGGCCTTCTGTACTTGGGCAAACAAGAAGCCACATCAGCATCCTGGGCTAGTATGTCTGAAGGAGGCTTTCAGTACCTCTTAGGAGAGAAAGAACCCCCACGAAACCCTAGTCTCACCTCTTGGGATGAGGCTTAGGAAGAGCCAGTCAGGCTGCTCTGTCGGGCATGGGTCACCTGGAATTGTTTAGGAAAAGTTGGGAAATGTTGCCATGGATCTGGGTCCCTGCCCACACTAGGAAGCCAGGCTGAATTCCATCCCTGGAAAATGGCCTTGACATCCAAGAGCAGTTCTTACCAGACCTCATCCATAAAGGAACATCTTCCATGTCTTCTAGAACAAATATACCATAGACCCTGGTTGTAATCTGAGCAAGATGGCAAGGCCATTTAGCTGAGGTGGGACTTGACTATTTCCACAATCTGTGACTTGTGAAGCCTGAACTCTCTCTGGACTGTCCCTCCTCCATGAGTTCCTTCAGGGTCCCCTTTTCCATAGCTTCCCCCCAACAAGGCTAGAGGGGGCTACCTATCCCAAGGAAACCAAAGATTCCTCCCCAAAAGGAAAGCATACCCTCTTGTAACTTGCTTATTGAAGGTTCAATGAATTTCCCCCCAGCTTTGTAACTTTTTGTGAGTTTTCCTGACTGCCACCCCCAAACTCTGAGAACACAATAATGTCCTCGAGGTTATTTTCAGGATAAGGATGAGCCCCTGCACTGGGCAGGCTGTACACCAAGGTCAAAGAACATACCCAGAGGATGAACTACCACAGGCCAATCCTTTGTTCAGAAAGTCTCTCAGTGGGCCGAGTCTCCTAACTTGACTTTTCAGCACCTGTAATACTTTTAAGACTATGGGAAAAGTTAGATTCTAGATGATATCAGAGGCAAGGAAATTCACTGTCTAGCAGATGCAGGGGAATTCCAGAGGTGGTTGAACCCCAAATCCTTCTCTCTAGCTGGGGACCTGGCTTTTGTCTTAAGCTAATTGTCTACTGACTGACTTCCAAAGGTGAGCCCTCTGGTGGGGACTCATGATCTAGACCCTTGAGCCAGGAATAGTGGTTGCCTCTGGTGCCCAGCAAATTCGGGAGCAACCTCAGAGAGGATGCCACCCATGATTCATGAGCAAGTCGTCCACCCTCAACATTGGCCATCACACCAAGAGTCAGATCTCTTCTTCAGG
This sequence comes from Macrotis lagotis, assembly GCF_037893015.1. Classification (NCBI taxonomy): domain Eukaryota; kingdom Metazoa; phylum Chordata; class Mammalia; order Peramelemorphia; family Peramelidae; genus Macrotis; species Macrotis lagotis. Next base: position 1,359,725 of record NC_133664.1, read on the forward strand.
GGATTCCTAAGTTTTCCTTTGTGCTCTCCTCAGAAGATCCTTTGCTTTCTTCTATGCTTCTTTTCTAATTTTTTCCCATTTGGGTTGCTTTAGCTGCCATAGCTCCTTCTGCCCTTCCGCACTGCGGGAAACAATTGCCTTTTCAGTGCTCCCCTGTTTCTAAAGATCTGAGTTGGAATCCTGCCTCAGATGCTTACTAGTTGTGGGACCCTAGACTATCTGTGTCTGTTTCCTCATCTGTCAAATGGGGGTCTGAGTCATGTTTGGCAGACACATTTCCAAACACTAGGTGACATTCTTCTGATTTGGGCTTCAGACATAGTGATGCAGGCCAGATGTGATGGCCAAGTCACTGACTCCTCTGGAATAACCAAATGTCAACAGTCCTTTATTTCAGTTTGACTTAGATTTGGATGATAAATATGCAGCTGCCCTCATGCCAGGGTCCATGGTGGCTTTCCTTCTCTCCCCTTTCATCCTGCAGAAAGAATCCCCAAGGACCGAGTCTAGGAAGACTTCCTGGGATGAGGAAGAGATGGACCTGGCCCCCTGGGAGTGGCCTCAAAGAGAGCCTCTGTGAAATAAGAGGTGCCATATTACTGCACCTTGGATTGGGCTGTGCTCATGTCCTCCTCCCTGCCCCTTGAGGAAATCACATCCTTCCTTCCAAACTCATCTCAAACTCACTTTCTGGACCTAGCCCCCTTCCTAAGTTGCTTTTTTATTAATTCTGTGCTACTTATAGGTAGTCATAGGTCATCATAGAAGGTAAGATCCCTGGGGCAGTGGTGGGATTCAACCATTTCACACCAGATAGGCAGAACCAATTCCTAATGTGTTTAATTTGGCAAACTGGTTAATCAGGGTTCTCTCTAAGGTGGACTCCTGGGTAGCGCCCAATGAGGAAATCACAAATTTATATTCTTTACTTACTTTCTTTTTTTAACATTCACATGCACAACAGCATTTTCTAAGCATCCACAGGAGTGTTCATTCCATCCATAGATGAAAAAAATTTGATGAAACTATACTTGTAACATTTATTTATTCATTTCTTAAAACTTATTGTGCCTTTGATGAAATACTACTTTAATTCCCTCATTTTTGTTACTTTGGTGAAGAAACAGATAATGTTTAAAAAAAAAGTGCCAAACAACCAGGGGCGGTGCAAACTATCATTTGTTTCCACTTTGTGTCATGCCCCAAATTCCGCCAAGATATTATGAGTGTGCTGGTGTTCCCTGAACACAGGAAGTTGGGATCCAATGAACCACTAGAAATATAGATTTCAAGGGTTATCCCACCCGTATCAGAAGCCATGGAAGTAGAAGAAAAAAAAAGAACTTGAATAAGTAGAATGAGTGCTGGTTCTGCGTCTGTTCCACCACTGGCTGCTGGGTCACATGGCTGCTTTCGCCCCATAAGGGTCTGTTTGCTTACTGTGAGTAATATGGCATAATCTAGTTTGGGCGCCTCTTTTTGTTCTCCTCTGAGTATTCAATCCATAAGATATGAAACCACCTTTCGGTCTATCTGTTTGCATACTAAAATGGTCATGGGGCAGAGGACCACAGGTTAATTTCTGTGAATCCCACCGTGCCCTGAGGTCAGTTGTGTCTTACAGAGACATACAGCAGTACTGCCATGAGAGTCATTCAGGGGAAGCCCTCCATCCCCACTGCCCCACAGAAAAGGGTCCCCAGAGATCTCATAGAGGGTTCCGTGGGCATCACAGCAAGAATCTCTGTCTGGGGTCATCCAGGGCTTCCTTTGCCTCTCCTCACAATGACCTGTTACTGTTTATGGGCAGGTATTGTCACCTCACTTTTGAGGTGAGGAAACTGAGTCTCAGAGAGGAGCAATAGTCATCAAACTAGGACTTGAACTCAGCTCCTCTGATGGTCCTCCAACCCCCATGTTGTGTGTGCGGGTGTCTATAGGCATCTGTGACTATGTTGATATTAGGGTAAGGGTGGGTGGATACAAAAGACTGAGAACTCATACCCTTTCTGCTGAGACTGGAAAGAACATAACTGCAGATCACAGAGTCAGCTCACCTGCATACAGAGGCAGAAGGGGTTGTCACCTTTAAAGTGGCATAAGGAATGGGCAAGATTTTGGTGGGAGAAGGGGACATTCCTGACAGCAAGCAAGGTGGGAGAAGAGGCACAGAAGTTGGAGTTAAGAAAGGGTTTGTGTTTGTTTTTGTCTGTTAGTGGGGCAGAATAGAAATGACCGGACCCCCCAAGCTATGTCCCCACAGATCAGAGCCCAGGGGTTCCAAGACCATGAGAACCACAGATACAGCAGATCTCAGGGGATTCCTGAGCTTCTTGCTTTGGGATGGTGTGGAAGGTTGTAAAAGTTAGGTTGAAGAAAGGATCCTTATCAGTGTGACCAGGAAGAGCATCCATCATCACCCCGGGTTTGCATTAGAAAAGAGGAGTTGTGGTCTGAGGACACAACCTAAGCATCCACTCCCAGGGGGCCAGGAGGAGAATGGGCAGGCTGCTCTCTTCCCCAATGAATTTTCTTCGGGGAACCAGTTATGCCGTGATTACCATCGATGAGCGTCCATCAAATTAATGAAAATACATTGAGGCAAGTTCCCTTCAGCCATGAAACGTGAGGGGACTCGATGCTTCTCTTCACTGCATAAAGCACGATTGGTATTATTATTCTGATAAAACAAAGATGAGTTTTAAGAAAACAACCGCAAGTTTATTGCCTTTCAATTAAGTTTAAATTAGACCTCCCATGAACAGAGTCATTAGTGGTGCAGGAAATGACCCCAAGTCACCATCCAGAGTGTCAGGCTTCTAGAAGCTGCCCAGCTTGCCTCCTCCCCAGGGAGCTGCTCATCTGTGACGCCGGGAGGCATGTGGGAAGCAGAGCCGGAAAGCTGAAATGGGACTGATCCCTTTTGTCTTTACTTTAAAAACCAACAAAGACAGCTACATTGAGGCAAATGTACTTAATGAGACTAGGTGGCATTTCCCTGGGACTCCAAGGCTTACAAACGGTTTTACAAATATTCTCTCATTTGTCCCCACTATGATTCTCCCCATTTACAGTAGAGGAAGCCGAAGCAGGCAGAAGTGATGTGACAGTGTTGGAGGCTGAAGTTTAACTCAGGGTTTTCCAGTCCAATAGCCTTCTGCCTGCACTACTTAGCTGTTTCTGTCTATGGCCCAAAACCAACCTCTCCCCTTCTCCCAGGACCCTACTAGTGTGTCAAGCTGGGCAGGTGTGCCAGGGAGCCTGACTTTATAGAGCAATACCCCTCTCTCCCCATTAAAATGCTCTGAAAAGACAGAATTCAGAAGACTGCCTTTTCCTTGTGCTTTTCTCACTAAACTCAGTACTCTTTGAAAACATCTAGGCAGATTCCTGCACTTGCTCCAGTTCCCTGCTCTGTTTTTCTCAAGTCTTGAGTATATATATTTCAAAGTCACTCCCCAGTTCTGATTTTTTGGGGATAGCTTCTGCTAGGAAGGCTAAAGGTCTCCTCCATTTCATCATATAGGGTCCTCAGCTTTGCAGAGGACATTGTTCTTTTTTTAATATAAATATTTTTGTTTTCCAATTATATACAATAGTAGTTTCTACCAATCATTTCTGCAAGGTTTTGAATTTTACAATTTCCCCCCTCCCTCCATTCCCTCCCCCCAAGAGAAGGCAATCTGATATAGTCTTTACATTTGTTTCTATGTTATGCATAGATCAAAATTGAATGTGTTGAGAGAAAAGACATATCCATAAGGAAGAAAGAAAATATCAGAGAACTGACCATACATAAGACAACTTTTTGAAAATTGTAGATGATAAGCTTTGGTCTTCATTTAAACTCCATAGTTCCTTCTCTGGATACAGATGGTATTCCCCATCATAGATATCCTAAAATTGTATCTGATCATTGCACTGATGGAGTGAGCAAGTCCATCAAGGTTGATCCTCACCCCCATGTTGTGGTTAGGTGTATGATGTTCTTCTGGTTCTGCTCATCTCACTCAGCATCAGTTCATGCAAGTCTCTCCAAGTTTCTCTGAAATCCTGTTCTTCATGATTTATTATAGAACAATAGAGTTCCAGCACATACATATACCATTTCCCAAATGATGGACATCCCCTCACTTGCCAGTTCTTTGCCACCACAAACAGGGCTGCTATAAATATTTTTTGCACAAGTGATGTTTTTACCCTTTTTCATCATCTCTTCAGGGTATAGACCCAGTAGCGGTATTGCTGGATCAAAGGGGATGCACATTTTTATTGCCCTTTGGGTGTGATTCCAACTTGCTCTCCACAAAAGCTAGATGAGTTCACAACTCCACCAAGAATGCATTAGTGCCCCAGATTTCTCTCATATCCCTTCCAACATGGATCATTGCCCTTTCTGATCATATTGGCCAGGCTAAGTGTTGCTTTAATTTGCATTTCTCTAATCAATAATGATTTAGAGCAATTATTCGTATGACTATAGATAAGTTTGATTTTCTCATCTGAAAATTGCCTCTGCATATCCTTTGACCATTTGTTTTATAAATTTGACTCAGATCTCTTTATATTTTAGAAATGAGTCCTTTGTCAGAAACACTAATTGTAAAATTTGTTTCCCACTTTACTGTTTCCTTTGATTTTGGTTAGAGCAGTTTTGTTTGTGCAAAAGTTTTTTAATTTAATGTAATCAAAATTATCCAGTTTGTTTTTTATAATGTTCTCTATCTCTTCCTTGATCATAAATTGCTCCCCTTTCCATAGAGAGGAAATTATTTTTACTAGTAAGTCCATCTCCTTTACCTTTTGGAGCATTATATTGAAATTTTCCATTTCTTTATGGTAGGAGCTGCCAGAACATGTGTAATCCAGATAGCAATTCCTTGGTACTTGAACAGATTTCTTTCTGATAATTGTGGCATCTCTTCTTTGACTTAAGAGATCAGATATCCATGAACTTGTGGAATAGATTCGTTTTCTCTTTACTCTCTGGCTGCTTTGTTTATGATTTCTTTATAGTTTCCCAGGCCTTTGGAAATCATGAATGTCAGATTGGACAGTGTTTTCAAAGATCTCTTCTTGATTGGTTTACCAGATCAATTGTTTTTGATGTCTGATATCCTACATCTTCATTTTTCTCAGCCTTTTGGCTGGTTTGGTGCCAAATTTCTCTCCATATCATGCAACCACTGATTTTCATTTGGTCTTGTGTTCAGGGAGTCCATTTTGGGGGTGAGGTTTGCCACTTTCTCTTCTGAACTAAGAGAAATTATTTCTCTCTTTTGTTTAATAACTAGTTTTTGAATTGGTTTTTCCTCTTTTCTGCTTCTGCATTCAGAAATCAACTCATGTGGGAAGTCTAGGGCAAAGACTCATGTCTAATCTAAGACAGTAAACAAATTTCAAGTTTAGACTAATGGATGGATTCCTCCTCATTGTGTTTACTCAGACAGGTCTGGGAAAATGTAGGTTCTCCCTTTTGTCAGGAAGTTGATATGATTATTGATAACTCTCTTTGGCCAGGATTGGGTGCTCAGTGTTAGACACCTCAAAAATATGTCCAGCTCTCATTATAACGTTCATCCTCCCAGTGCTTGTTAGCCAATCACAGTTGATTTCCTTCCTCAGGTGCGCCCCCTTTTCCAGGGACATATAAACGAGAATCCACCATCATGAGTCATCATTGACTTTCAAAAGTGCCACTGATCTCCTTTATTAATAACATGTTAGCTTTATTAATAAAATGATTCATTACCCAGAAATGAAGTCTCTCCACTTTTTCAACATCGCAGAACTATATTTTATCCTTTCCCCCATCATCTTTTCCTCATGGAGTTTTTTCTTCCATTTTTTTTTTCATTTCTTTGAAACATTCTGTAGCCCTTGTGAAAACCTGTTTTTTCCCCTTTGAATTTCTATTTTCACTCTTTTTTGAAGACCTAGATTTGCACTAGATTTTGAATATTCCTAGATATTTTCTTTGATTTGCTTATCTCTCCTGCTTTCCAGAATTCCCTTCCTTTAAGGGAGAGTGCTTGGCCTTGCCATCTTGTCTTGTGTCATCTTGTATATTTGTGTTGACCAGCACCTCCCTGGGCCCTTTGCTGCTTCCCTTCCAGACTCTTTCTCAAAGCTCCTGGGCACTTCAGACCAAAGCCGAGGGTCATCTCAAAATTCTCCACAGGCCATAGGGTGTCAGATTTGCATCAGAGAGGTGGCCCAACGGCACTGTTTTAGGGGATGGTCTGCTCTAGATGATTTCAAGGCAATACCAGCAGCCAGGACAAAGAAGAGAGAAGTGGAAAGGTCTGGGGCTCTGGATAGGCTGCCATTTTATCTTTCTTGACTTACTCATTTACACTCTCACTTATGCTCCAGGGCTTGGTCTTTCCCCATTTCTTGTTCTGTCCTTCACCGCCCAGGTTAGCTGCCCCTCCACCAGAGAATTGAGGTCCCAGCAATGGGGTTTTCTGAAGCTTTGTAAACTGGCTAGAGCTACTTTTGAGGTAGTTAACCAAGAGGTTCTGACAACCTAAAAGTTCTCCAGAGGGAAACTGAACTGAGCTGTACTGTCCATCTATGCTGGGGACATGGAGAGGTCTGGATTGGGGGGATGGAGGGTGAGAAGCAGCATTAATGCAGTGCCTGCTGTATACTGAGCTTTGCGCCAAGGGCTCTGCTCATGGTACAATTGGCCCTTAACACTGGCAGGGTCTGCTAGCATGGCTGCCATTTTATAGATGAGGAAACAGGTTCACAGAGATCCCCAGCTAGTAAGTGTCTGAGGATGGATTTGATCTCAACTTCCTGACTCCAGGCCCAGTACTCTGTGTATTCTGGCACCCATGGACACCACTGAGGGTGCCAGCTGGGAGGATTAGTTTGCTTATCTCTAGACAAACTGTCTACGGGGAAAGGGGGATATGGCAACCAGCTCTTCAGCAAGAGAGGCCCCGTAAGGCCGAACTCAGGTGTACCCCCATCAAGGGACCAGGACAAATGGGATCCAAGGAAGAAGAGCTGTCACTTATTGGCATTGCCCCATCACTGAACCCTAGCCCCTTTGCTGCTGTGGCTGCCCCCTTCCTGCCTTGAGGATGGCGAGCCTGTCTCCTCTCTCTGTCCAGCCCCCTCTCACAACCAGGGGAAAGCAAAATGGTGGACCTAGGTGAGGCCAAGTGATTCCCCCCCCTCCATGATGTCTCTCCAACTTTTTAAACATCACAGAACCATATTTTATCCTTTTCCCCATCATCTTTTCCTCATAGAGCTTTTTCTTCCATTTTTAAGGGTTTTTTCCATTTCTTTGAGATATTCTGTTGTCTTTATGAAAATAGCAACTCAAAGGAATCAGCGCTGTGAGTGACTGTCTCTGCATCCTGGTCCACTCCATGCCCAACTCCCACCCAACATGGGCAAATTCAGTGCTGTAAAAACCAGTAAAAATGTGAACGCCAGGATAACTGAACCAATCTTTACAGTTCATCCGGCTGTCTTCCTCCCCAAGGTGTCATTCAGGGTCCATTCTTCCTCCCTTCAGGCTTAACTTTGACACATTGATGGTCACTTCTCATTGTGCTTCAACAGTGACCAATAAGTCATGATGGCCGGTTAAATTGTGGCTCCCAGGACATCACATAGATTGGGACAACAGGGCCTCCTTTTGACAGAAGGGCTCTCGGGAAACACTGAGTCCTGAGGAAAATGAGTGGTGAGAATAGAATTGTGGAGACAGCTCCTGAAGGCTGTGGTGAGTGAATGCCCCCCCACCCATGAGAGAGAGGGGCAGGGAGGGAGAGAAAGAGAGGCAGAGAGATAGAGATTGTGTGAGAATTCCTGTAACTAGAACCTGAGAGCTCCAGAACCCCAGGCCCCAGGTTGTAGCAGATGTCCCTGAGATTCTGGGAGCCGGGTTCATTGGTGCAGACAGTAGGGGAGAGTGAGGACTTGGGAAGGTGGTGAGGATGAGACACAAACATAGCGGTGAGTGTGATGCTGTCCCCTGGCCCTGACCCTCCAGCCACTTTCTTTAATTGAGGTTGGATGGTGAGCCCAGCCAGAGACACCTGAGACTCGGGGAGCCCTGGCAGGCCCCGAGTCTGGACAGATGAGGCCTCAACAAGGCAGGGAACTGAGTTCTTGTAGGTGAGATGACCTCAAGGTGGGGCAGACGAGCCCCAGCTTAGGAGTCTGGTTTGGAACAAGGCTTGTGGCCATTGGCATAGATGATTGAGGGTCCTTCTGACCTTTTGAGACTTGGGTTGTTCTGCCCCCTCTGCTGGTGAGTTGGTTCCCTGGGTGACAGATGGAGTTGCCAGCACCCCAGGGGTTTCTGAGCCCCTTCTGGCCTGTGCAGAACCTCACCAGGCCAGTCTGGTGCTGGTTCCTTCAGCCTGCCAGTGATGCTACCTGGGCCCTGGGCATCTCCCCAAGTGCTCAGAGCTGCTGGGGGTGGTGTAGTGGGTTGTCTCCAGTCTCTGGAAGTGAATACTGAATACTGAATACTAAAAAATTTAGTCCCTGGCATTGTATGTGGGAATTTGTCTCTGGGCACTTCTGTCTATTCTCTTCATAAAATCATGATCATCAGCCATGGTCCCCCAGGACTAAGAATTTTATGTGGCATCTGAGCAGCCCTGGCTTCTGCAAGTAGATGTCTCTTCAGGCTCTAAGAGAACACAATTTCCCTCTTCTACCCTCAAGCCCCTTCCCCCAGAAGCACCAAGGGTTGAGGTGAGGCTGGCAGAGCCTCCCAGAATGTCTCAAGAAGGGGACCTTGGGGGTCCTGGGGGCTCCGGCAGTGAAGGGACTTGTTCATGGTCATGTGGCTTATAAATGATAGCTCCTGAATCCAGGTGCACATCACCTGCTGGAGAGGGAGTGGAGGGCTTTACTGACCATCCCACTTTCCAGGACCCACTGCCCCCCCACCCTCCCAATTGGAGCTCTGTAGTCATGTCACAGCCTCCTCCCTGTGGTGAGGGGATTGCTGGAGAGGAGGCTCCCTTCCTGGCCCTACCAGACCCCTGCAGATCCCTCAGACCTGGGTCAGTCCTCAATATCCCCCAGAGCAGCTTCCTGGGCCAAGGCATGGGTGGGCCTTGGCCCCTCCCCAGAGGTACTGGACTCTTGGGTGGGAGAGGACTGGTCCCTGGACAGAGAACCGCTGTGCTCAGCCTGGCTCCTCTAGGCAAGGCCCCGTCTTGTGGGTCTGGATGAGCCTCGAACTGCTGAAGAAGAGTCTTATTGGTGGTTTTTAACCTTGACACCAATGCACCAAGTCTCTGTAGGACAGTGCCAGAGGGAAGATGCTGGCAGAGGGGCCAGGGAAGGGATCATGGCCGGAAGAATTAGGAGAAGGAGAAACTGTTGGGAAATGGGCAAGGGGAGCCAAAGTGAACTTCTGCCTCCTGGGCATGGTTCTTCACCCACTCTTGGGAGTCCTCCTCCTCCTCCTCCCCCTTCCCCCTCCCCTCCTCCTCTTCCTCCCCCTCCTCCACTCCTCCTCCCCCTCCTCCTTATTGCTCTCCTGATTACTGATGCCTGGGGCACTGATTCCAGGAAGAGCCGAAGCCAGACTCCTCCTCAGGCTTTTCTCCCTGTCCCCCTTTTTTCTCCATCTGCCTTGATCCCCACCAGCTCCCCCTTCCCCAGTTTGCCATCTCCCCTTCTGTGCTGTCTTCTTCATTTGTATTGTAAGCTCTATAAGGGCAGGAACCGTGGAGGTGAAGGACAAAGACCCAATTTATGGCATGGTGAAGAACCTCCCAATGTTCTCTCTCCATCCTCTCTGTCTCAATCTCTGTTCTTCCCCTTTCCCTCTCCTCCCATTCTTCTTTCCTCCCTCCTTCCACCCCTCCCCAGGTCATGCACCAGCTAAGTGACCCAGGCAAAGGCACCTCAGTGGGGGGGAGCCCCTCTGCTGGCCTTGGCTAAATTTTCAGTAGCCCAGAGTCCCAGTGCTCATTCTAGACCTTGGGTTCTGGGGTCATGCCCATCACAGTGGTTCATGGAACCATGGAGAGGAGCGGGCCTCTCAGAGCATCTTGGAGCTTGGGGTATTTGTCTCCAGGTTCCCCTCAACAGAAAGTCCCTGGAAGGGGCCCAGAGATTGTCTCTAGACGTCACAAAGAGGCAGGCAGTGGGGCAGCCAGCCCAGACCCCCAGGTGTGTGCCCATGGGCAGCAGGCTGCAGCTTGGCTGCGCCAAGCCTTCCTTCTCTGAGGCTGCAGGGCCTAAGTGGCCTCTAGGGACTTCTGTTTGTTTTACTTCTGAAGGGGCCAGGCAGCAGACAACCCCTGGGAGGTTTCTCGGGTCTCAGGGAAAAAGTTGGAAATTGGATCTTTTGGGAATAAGGGAAGCTAAATATGGCAGTCATTTCTTCGGGGGCTACAAGACGGTTAGTGCCCCCCTCCCAGTTTTGGGTGGGGAGGAGGGTCCAAGCCACTGAGGTGGGGCAGCTGCACCCCTCCCCCAGTCTCCTCTCTCCTTACCCTCCCAAGAGGAGACTGAAGAAGTCTTGGTATGCCAGACAAGTCCTCCCCTTTTCTTTTAAAAACCTCAAACCCTGGGGTCCTTAAACTTCTTTTTAAACTCAGAATTCTCAGGGTTTAATCAGTTGTTGCTCTTCCTCAGCCCTAGAGAGAATAGCTCTGGGGATGGGCACCCCCAGCCTGGCAGGGAGGGAGGGCCCCCCCAGTGCCAATAAAGCCTGGAATTCCCCTCTCCCCCAAAATGATTCAGTGGGGAGGGAAGCCCAAGAGGGATTGCATTAATTAGAAAGTCACCCCAAGGTGGGAGGGAAGAGAAGGGAAGGGGAGGGAAAAGGAGGAGGGGGGAGAGGGGAAGGGAGAGGAAGGAAGGGGAAGAGAGGGGAGGGAAGCTCCTGTCCCAGGTAGGAAATCTGAAGAAAGCAAATTCCAAGGAAGTCACCTGCTTCCTGGGGAGCTATGGATTGGGGCAGAAATAGGAGTGGAGGGAGAAGTCCCTGGACTGGCCTAAGGGGAGCTGAGATGGAAGATGAGAAGAGTGGGTGCTATTGGTGCTGCCCCAGGAGTTGCAGACAAGGGCCCTTCCCACCCCCCACCCAGCTCTTCTGTGGGTTTGGCCTCAAAAATCATCGATTAATGAATTCTGTGTTAACCATCAGAGTCAAAAAAAGATGTTAACCAGGGTTTGGTCTCAACAAAGAGCAAAAACAGAATTAATCAACAAACATGTTTATTAATCAATCTCTGAGTTCACTAATTATACAAGAGTGAGGGGGAGGGGGGACCTGGCCAGAAAATCAGACCCCAAAATTGGAGCCTCTAAAAGGGGGGTGGGGGTTCTGCCACATCACTGACAGAAGGCCGGATCTGAAAATCTCCTTCTGGCATTGTCCATCAAAAGAGGGCCCTTAACTTAGGGTGGGACTGGATCTCAGCCACACCTACCAGGGGGTATGTCCAGGGGGGCTGGCCAGAGGGCTCTTGGTGCCTCACCAGTAATGCTGGGACCTCCACAATCTTCCCCCTCCAGGATGTCATTATCACCTGGTGACCTGCATGACCTGCATTAGAGGTCATCACACATAATTCATGATTATCGACTAGACAATTTATACGGTTCCATGGCCCCTGCTTTGGGCCAAGCACTTTAGAAATATTTAATCTTCAAAACACCCTAGGAGGCAGGTACTATAATTATCCCAATTTTACCATTGCAGAATTGTCCGGGACTGCATGGCTATGAAGCATCTGAGGCTGACTCTCCTTTCATTCTAATTTTGCCCCAGAACATGCCATCCCATCTACAGCCCCACAGCCAACTGGAGAGAAATGGACTTCATTTCTGAAGTAAAAGATCTAAAAATCGTTCTGGCCCCAAACAGGCTTCCCTTTCCTAGGAAACTCTTGTCTTGGTCCTCAGGCTCCTTCCCCAGCACTGGACAAGGCCCATTTTGTCCACTGGCACAGACACAGTCTTCTTGCCACTTGAGCCTTCCACCATGGCCTGGCCTTCAGACCCTCCCCACAAAGTTCAGCTCCAGTTATGATGCCTCCATTCATGCCCTGTCACCTCCAACCTCATTGGGTAATCAAGGGTCTTCAGGCTCTGGCTGCTTCCCTCCTTCTGGGGTTCAAGCTATGCCCCCCTTAGCTGAGGGGATGCAAGACAAAGTGCTTGCCCCCCCTTCACCCCTCCTGCAGCTGGGAATACATTTGTCCTGGGCAACTCTAGTAAAGTGCACTGCCTCTCCATTAGAAAACTAATGTCTTAGGGCAAGGATGCTCTGGTCTTTTCTTGGAATCCTCTGAGTTTAGCTTGGGACTGGACCCCCATCCCATTGCTCCTTTACGAAGTAGTTCTGGCAGCACCAATAGCACCCACTCTTCTCAAAGTAGTTCAGAGGCCAGTTGTGATCCAACCATTCTGGAGAGCAATTTGAAACTCTGTCCATGGAGCTATTTCACTGTGCATATACCCTTTGACAAGGCAATGCCGCTACTAAAAAAGGAAAAAGACCAACATATACAAAAATATGGATAGCAGCTCTTTTCTTGTGTCAAAGAGTTGGAAATTGAGGGAATGTCCATCAATTGGGGGAATGTCCATCAACTGGGGACAGAACAAGTTGTGATGGCATCCTATTGTGCTATAAGAAATGAAGAACAGGGGCGGCTAGGTGGCGTAGTGGATAAAGCACCGGCCCTGGAGTCAGGAGTACCTGGGTTCAAATCCGGTCTCAGACACTTAATAGTTGCCTAGCTGTGTGACCTTGGGTAAGCCACTTAACCCCATTTGCCTTGCAAAAAAAAACTAAAAAAAAGAAATGAGGAACAAGCTACCCAGAAAAACTGAGGAAGGCTTATATGAACTGATGCAAAGTGAAACAAGCAGAACCCAGAGAACATCGTACACAGTGACAGCAATATTGTAAGATGATCTACCTTGAATAACATAGCTATTCTCAGCAATACAATGATCCAAGGCAATTCCATAGGACTTGTGATGGAAGGTGCTATCCATCTCCAGAGAAAGAACTGATGGAGCCTGAATGCCAATTAAAAATAATTTTTATTACTTTATTTTTTCTGGGGTTTTTTTCGTCTGTGTGTGTTTTTTTAAATCACAGAATGGAAATTTGTTTTGCATGATTACAAATGTATAACCTGTATCAAATTGCTTGCCTTCAAATAGTGGTGGGGGGGAGTAGAAGAGAGAGGGGAAAAATTTGGAACTGAAATTCTGAAGAAAAGAATATTAAAATTGTTTTCACTTGTAATTTGAAAAATAAAATATTCAATTAAGGGGGGAAAGACTGTCATTTTGGAAGCCGTGTGGAAGATAAATTGGAGAGGGGAACCTGGAAGAAGAGAATTCTCTAGGCCGCTGTCAGGGTTGTCAAGGTCTGTGGGAAATGAGTGGGTGATGGCTGGAAAGACATTATGTGGAGAGAGAATCAATGAGACATTTAAATTCATTGGGTATGGGTAGGGGTGGAGTGGCAGTGAGGAAGAGTAGAAAGTTGAGTGCGATATCAAAGTGGAGAGTTTGGGGAAGGGAATCCAAGCAGTAATAGAAAAACCAGGATGATCTTTTGGATGTGTTGAGTTCCTGGTGTCTGCATCACATCCAATCATAGATGCCTATCCAGTGATACAGACCTGAGGTTCAGAAAAAAAGATAGAGGTTTACTCAATGGACTTGAGGGAGAGATAAGGGCTAATTGTATAGAGCTGGGAATCATCTGTATAAAAAGCATCACTAACTTTTGGGAGTTAATGAGGTTGATTAGGAGGAAAATCTTGTCATTGAAGGAAGACAAATGGAACAGAAACTGTGGGCCCCTCTTAAAGAAGAATGCAGCTGTGGGGTGGGTATGACCAGGATCCCCTTAGCTGGGCAATGAGTGCTAGAGTTACCCAACAGAAAGGTGAGTTTCTTTAAGAACTCATTGAAATAGAGGAGTCATGAACCAGGTCATTCTGGGGGTGGAGCAGGGGGAGGGACATGATTATGTGAGAAGGAAGATGAAAGTAGGGAGCAATGTACTTATTTGCTGTGCCCAGCCATTAGAAACTTTTCTGGCTTCATCCTTCAATGGCTCTCCAGAGCCTGGAAGTGGTCTTGGACTTTTAAAGATTTGCACATGGGATTGTAGGTTCTGGCAGGTCTGCTGATCCTGGAAGATTTCAAATATGACATGGGCATGTTTGCCATCTGAGAGCTGGCTTCTAGGATCCAGAGAACCTTGGCATCAGAGGCCTTGGTATAGATTTTTTAGACCCAGACTGGACTGGGATGGGATTGGGTGGTGGGGAGGGTGGTTGTGATCAGTGCTGGTGCAATGAGTATGTGCAAAATAAACTAGGAGGATGCAGGTGGCTGCTTTTCCCCTTTCTCTCATCATCCACACCTTGCCCCTTGGCATACACTCTGTCCCCATAATTGAGTCATTGGTTATTGACCTATTCAGATAGAAACCATGACCTTGAAGTTCATGTGGGGGACATCCTGAAAGGCCAAGGGAACTCAGTTTTCCTGAGTACAGTGCCCCCTGATGTATGCTCACAGCACAATTGGATTCAATCTTCTGCTTCTCCCTGGTAAACCTTTCTCTGTCCATGATGCCCACCATTTTTGCCATTTGAGAGATGGTAGAAGAGGAAGAGAGTGTTGAAGTCTGCCCCCTCCCTATGCAGATACAGCAGAAGAGATGGTGGGAGGGGGCTATGCCCGCCCCAGGCTGTGTCTAGCTACTGCCTTGCCCTTAGAAAGCTGCCTTGGGCTCCAAGTGGTTGGTTTCATGGAAGTGTTAGTATCTCTGCCCCCTTGGGATCTCATTGCTCGAAGTAATCAAGCAGTTGATATCAGCTTAACAAAGTCCTGCACCCCTTTGAGGAGTATTAACTGAGAGGGGAGCCTTGGATGGTAAGAGGCTGACAGACGCCTCAATTCACATTTCAGATCTTCCCCCCCGTCCACTGGACAAACAAGGGCACAAAGTGGCCTACTGCCAGGGATTATTAGCACATCTCTAGACCCCACAGGAAGAGGGGAGAGACCACCAGGCAAGACTAACACAGGGGACCAGGAAAAGTTCCAGGGAGCCCTCCCCCTGCTAGTTCCTGCCAAGAGGGTTTGCTCTCAGCATCCGAGGTGCCCACCATCACCCTCTCAGCACTGGCAGGGGCTGCTGTCCACAGGACCAGGACAGAGTAAGTTCCAAGCTAGTTCCATTGTCTAGGATAGTGGCTAGAATGGGGTCCATGCTAAAATAAGAGCTTGGTATTGATCAGGGCCTGTTTGCTGACCTCGTACAGCAAAACCTGACAGGCCACTCTCCCCTGCTGGGCTCAGGATGGCAGTCAGCCCCAAGCCATAGCCAAAGGAGTTCAGGAAGCAGGAATTTGAATCCTCTGAAGTCCAAAGCCCATTCTGACCCAAAGGCAAGTATCCTGGTCAGTGCCCATAGAGAATAAGAAGGCAGGGGAAGGAAAGGTTGCCTCCCGGCAGTTCTAGGGACATCTGAGGGGCAAAGAAGCTGAAGACAGTGATGGGGATAGATCAGCAGTTCTGGTCTCAGCACTTCCCAGCAGTATGGCCCATGCCAGGCCCTGAACTCCTCTGAATTTTGCTGTTCCCATCTGTAGATTGGGGACAACAACATGCATGTTCCCCCAGAGATGCCAGGATGAGCAAGCCTCATGGGAGCCTCCAAGGACCAAGGACTGGAGGGGCCACAGAAGAGGCCAGCTCCATGAGGTTCTTGGAGATCTGAGTCTTCCAAGGGGTCTCTGACTTGGTTTTATCAGAGCTGTAAGACCATCTAAACAAATCTAAGCTGTAGTGACTGTAACTTGGCACAAATAGGGCAGGGAAGGGGGCAGTAGTCCTGGGTCCTGGAACCAGTTAGCATAGTAGAGGGGAGTAGGTAAGAAACAAAACTATCCCCATCTCCAACCATCCAGGTGCTTTGGAGGAAAAATGAGAGAAAGTGGGGCTGTTCTCCACTAGTTCACCTGGAGAGTCCACAAGGACTATGCCAGGAAACTGAACCATTTCCATTTTAATTGTCTTAGGAAGATTCTGAAGGTCATCTGGCAAGAGAAGGTATCAGGCCCTGAGGTCCTTTCTTGAACTAAACAGTCAAATATTGAGAAGTTGCTACGGGGCAGGGGGGGGGGTAACTCCAATGGGCTGGACATGATGTTCAAACACTTTCCAGAAAGACTATTTTTATGGAGAACTCATACAGGGCAAGCCCTCACAGGGATGAGCTGTCAGAAGTATTCTCAAGGTCTCTCTTAATAACTTTGGAATTGGGGCAGCTAGGTAACACATTATATAGAACACTGGCCCTAGAGTCAGGAGGACCTGAGTTCAAATCCAGCCTCAGACACTAGCTGTGTGATCTTGGACAAGTCACTTAACCCCATTGCCTTAAATAATGAAAAAAGAACTTTGGAATTGATTGTGCAGCATGGGAACCCCTGGCACAGGACCCTCCGGCATAGTGTGCCCTCAACAGAGAGGATACTGTGCTCTAAGAGCAAGGCAGAAGGGAAGCAACTCCAACGAAATATGAGATGCACAAGTTTAGATTACACCCCAGGTGTTCACATGGACTGTGCCTGCCCTGTGGTAGAGCATTCTGAGGTCATAGTGGCCTGATCAGTCAGAGGCTGTAACTTGTCTCTAATATAGTGATGTAGTTGATTCTCTTCAACAAGGAAGAACAAATATCAACCAGCACTCTGGTGTTCTGGTCTTTGCCTCCATCTATCATCCTCTGCTTCATTTTTCTCCAGACACTTTTATGTGTTATCTTTTATGCTTGCCACCAGCAGAATCAATGATTTATCAGCTTTTCAAAAGAAAACAAGTTTATCTTATGCTCAGCAAAGTTTAATGGAAAAGATCCTCCATACTTTGTGGAAGTTCAATATTTGGAAATTATTAAACTCCTTTAGAAAGGCAAACTGGTAGCTTGGGTTCATTTCCACATTGATAACCCTTAGCAACCATCAAACACCCTGGCAACTGTGATCCTGCTGGGTTCCTCTTTTAAGAGCCAAAAAAAAAAAATGACTTTCATGTGGTTCTTTAATAGAAAAGCTAACAGACTCTGCTTTTCTTATTAACTTCTGATTTGTCAAGATAAAATAATGGAGGTCCTTGGTCCTGGAACCACAGACTCCTAGAGTTTCATGCAACCACAAGAGTCTAACTTTCCCACTGAGATAGGAGCAGCCTTCCCAGGAAGTGGTGGCCTCCCAACCCAAAACTTGAATTTCTGCAGGTCAGTGGCATGCCATCTTCTGAGTCTTGGTTTCTGTTTCTCTCTATGACTCTCTCTCTCTCAAAGGAAAAGGAAGGGTTAGTTCCCAGAAGGTGACTGCTGCCTCAGGCCCTGGGTAACCCTGTGGGTGGCTACTCTGGTTCACAAGTCCCAAATAGTGAGCTTCCCATTAATAGTCATATGAGTAGGCACACTTGGCCCTTAGTAAAAGCATTTACTAAGATGTCTTAGAATAATTGCTACAAAATCCTTAGGAACTATAGATCTAGGATTGATTGTCCCCCAAATATATATATAATATATACAGCATTTATAAGAACACAATAAAGTCCACTGTTAAAGAGACAAACTTGTAGGATGCATGTATGGTAAAGATAACTCAAAACTCTTGGGGCTATAGGGCCCCAAGGAAGTCTGCTCTCTCTTTCTGGAGTCCTAAGGCAGATCTTTTGGATGTGACAGGATCTCAGAAAGGCTCTCAGCTTCTTTCCTCAGCCTGTATCCTGAGTGCCAAAGGTCCTTCTTTAGTGTCTGCCTCCCTGTATCTATGCCTTTCCTCAGGGTGTGTCACTGCACTTTCCTCAGTGGAACATCTCTCACTCATCCATCTCCCCTTCCAAGCTATTTGGTCAGTGGAGACTGAGGAGATAGAATGCTCTTCTTCCTGCAACTTGAGCAAAGACCATACCTTCTTCAAAGACATGCAGGATGCCTCAGGGATAGAAGAGAATACCAGACTGACCCACAGGCATAGAAGCTTGACATCAGGAGACCTCCATTATAATTCCAAGATGTCCACCAGATCTTTGACCCCATTTCTCCAACAGTGGAGTGTTTGGAGCTGTTGGCCAGCTCCAACATTTTGATCTTTAGAAGATCAAGACTACGTACGACAGGAAAATCCTCATTTAAAGAGCTTCCTCTAGGCCTATAGCAATACAGTGTCCTTGTTCTCTCTGTTGGTCTGTATCCCAGGGCATTTAGAAAGCAGCCCTCCTAACATACTTGGCCTTCTCCTTTCAATATGTCTTGTTTTTGTAAGTGACCTTGCTCCTTTTTCTCCTAAATATACAAAGGTCTTGACTTTTGGTTCAGATTAATGTACGTCAAAGTGACAACTGCAAGGAGCTTTTGCACTCTCTAAACCCATTCCCAACACTAGGTGCTTCCCTTTGGGGTATCTTTCAGGAGGAGGGACCCCTGTAAAGACTTTCTGGAGGACATGGGCAGGAAGTGTGCAGGACCAAAGGTGTGGATGGGCTTCCATCTACACTGTTGCTAGGGCAGAGGCAGGACCCAGGAGGAGAAAATTACAGATCTGACCACGCCTTGCTTTCACTGTCCTTGAAGTTGTTGCCATTGTTCCTCTTTGATTTCAAAGAGGAGCAGTAATGTCATGGAATTGTCTGGATTTGTTTGTGAATTGGATTGAAGTGAGGCAGAATTGTACAAAGTCTTCAGCCCCACCCTCCCCTCCAGTCACCAAAGTTAAATGGTAAGCTAAAACTTAAGATGATTGTCAGTGGTCTGGTCCATCCACATAGTGGATGATCTTGGAGTCTTCCATGTCTGACCAAGCTCTAAATGCTCCACAGAGCCTGCTTTCCCTGCCTTCACAACTTTTGGAACAAGTTGTTCTCATCTGCTCATTCCACTGGGGAAGTCTTCACATGTTTGGGGAAGACATTCCCCTTATTCACCAATAGGTTTGAGGTCTGTTGGTTACCCTCAACCTGGTGTAGAACATCTGCTAAGACAGTTTTACTGGATTGGGGTCACACACTACAGATTCTTGGGGACACCTGTCCTTGAAGTAGGTTCTAGGTGATGCAGTAGACTGTAAGTTTATACTCACCTTCTGACTGACCTTTATCCTTCCTGGAAGGGACAGTTCTGTTTGAAGATTTTCATATAACAACTTAGCAAGAGACAGTAAAAACTCATGCCAACCAAGCTTGGACAACCCAGGTATAATTAGACCTTGTGGACCTAAGATCTAAGTTGAACACTAATCAGTGACCTGTGACTGACCCCGAGGCTGAACTCTGATTCTGAACCCTTTGGAGCAGGAGGGAGGGAAGGTACCTGTCCCTTGCTGAGTCTCTCTAGACTCCTTCAACCTCGGAGTGCCATGGCCCTGAATCTGTCTAGACTCACATACATCCTCATCTCAAGTCCCAGAATAGTTCCAATGCATAAGGCACCCAACCACAGGGTGACTGGACTATATAGAATGTCTGGAAACTTCATCTAGAGCCTTGTAAAAGAGTCTAGTTCTGGGCTTCAGCCTCAATATTCCTCTCCCAGGTTGAGGATGGTTGGCTCATAGGGTACTTGACCATCTCAATGGAACACTATGGGGTACTGGCACCCCTCTTCCAAGAGTGAGATGCTCCCATTCTAGGGTTGGGCTCCCCAACTAGTCCAGAAGAGATCTGGCAAGTGCTCTCTTCTCTTCTCTCTCTTTGCTCATCTTCTCTTTGGTTTTTTGAGTCTTTGTGAAAAATGAGAATGAAGATTTAAGGAAGAAACTCTGGTAAACATCATCAAGGGAATAAGCAGTTGCTGAATCTCAGTATCCTATGTTTAGGGCCCAGGGCTTGCTGGGGAAGGCTTCAGAGACTGTTTGGGAAACTTGTGCCTTTAACTATTGAAAAGGAGAAAGACAAAGAATCAGAGAGGGGCACACAGTGCTCCCCAGTTACCTCAAGAAATGAAGATGGTCACCTTGGCCTTGGACATGGATAGACTTGAGATCTTGTCCCCTTAACCCTATGGCCAACTCATCTGCGCCCCCTCCCCCAACCCCTCAAATCCCAGGGAAGGTTTTTAAATGATTAAGTGTGTCAGACTTTCTTGTAATGACAATGTAGTTACCCTCCCTGGGAATTCAGAGAAACTTGGAACTCACTTCTCTGGACTGGAGTTGTCATTTCAGCAAAATGAGGGATGAGACTAGAGGACTTTTGAACACCTTTCAAGTTCAGATATAATATAGCCAATTAGTCATATCTTTACTCTTCTGTTACACTTGGTGTTAGGCAATGCTCCAATTTCTTTCTTGTGGTTGACTTTTCTCAATGCTTTTCATGGAGTTTGACTTCTATTCTTTGTGGTCTTAGACTGGCATCCAGTCCTGCCATTTTTGGAAGCCAGTCTTCTATGAACCTCCCTTCTGGGACTACTCTCCCCATGCTGCTTTCTTCACAATCATCTAAACCAATCTGGTTTTCTCCTGCCTAGAGTCCATGGTTCCTGTGAGACTTCTCACCAACAATTCCTTCTTCTAAGAGCTTCTGGATCCTATTTCTTATTGGCAGAGCTCAGAGATTGGGGTCCATGGCCCTCATAGAATTCATTGGAATAAACCATTGCTGAGGTGAAACCAGGAAGAATTTTCTCCTGGAATGTGTGGGGCCAGCATGGGATGCCAACTCAGGGAAGCTTTCATCATTTCTTGGCTAGTGTAATGTCTACCTCTCAACTCAACACAGTAATCCTGGGGAGATTTCTTATGCATCCTCTTCATCACCTTATAATTCTCTATCTTCATTCTGGGATACCCAGAATATATGCTGAGGAAAGCGTGAGAAACTCAGGAGAAAATGAACATTGGCTCCTTTAATCTACAAGCTTAATCAGACCATGCAAAGCCCCATTCGGTCTTGAGAGGGGATTGATGTCCAAAATGGTTGTCACAAAAGGAGTGGCCTGAGATGACCTCTCAGGTCTCCTCCAGTTCACAGATCTGCAGATTCTCGTCAAGCTTGCAAAGCTCAGGGGTGGCTGCCGTAACAGAGTTCTAGCTGATCACTCAGTCTACAACATGAAGACAGGATGCTTAATTGGTTCCCATTTTTAGTAGATTCGGGCATTATTTACAGCAAATCCCCTCAAGAAAGTGTCGTTTTTCCTTGCAAATTTCTCTTGCAAATCATTCAATGATTTATATCTTTCGTATTTGTTTGCATTCAGGTGTCCAGGAGTGGTTCCATGTGGTCAGTTGGGAATCTCCCTTGACAAGCTGGAAAAGTTCTCATTTGCTCCTTACTTGAAGACTTTATTCTGATGTTGATGAAGTCTCTGAGAAGGTGTGAATTCCCCATTCAAATATATAAGGTTAAAAACTATTTTCCAAATGATCAAAGAATAAGAATAGGTAGTTTTCTTTTCTTTTCTTTTTTGGTTTTTGCAAGGCAATGGGCTAAGTGACTTGGCCAAGGTAATTATTAAGCATCTGAGGTCACATTTGAACTCAGGTCCTCCTGACTCCAGGGCCGGTGCCACCAAACTGCTCCCATAAATAGGTAGGTTTTCAAAGAAAAAAAGTCAAGCTGTCTTTTAAAACAAATACTCCAAATCATGAATAACTAGAGAAATGCAAATTAAAACAACTCTGAGGTTCCATCTCATGCCCATCAGACTGGCAAAGATGACAAAAAAATAATAAATGCTAAAGGGACCACCAGAAAACAGGCACATTAGTTTCTTGATGTCAGCCATATTAGGAATAATTTAAAACTATGCCCTGAAAAGCCTAAAGCATGCTTACCCTTTGATCCAGCTATGGGCCTATTGGGTCCATTGCTCAGTAAAATCAAAGAAAGAGGAAAAGTCCTTACATGGCTAAATATTTATGTCAGCTGCTCCATGGGAATTCCAAACTAGTACCTAAGGCAATGGCCACCTATTGGCTAATGACTAAATAAATGATCAGAGCTGGGAGGACGATTCAAACAATGATAACATTAAAGAGAAAAACCACTTTGAACATGAATCATGCCACCCACCTCATGCTAGGAAGTTGATGAGCTTAAAAATTCAGAACGAAACACACACTTTTCACATGACCAGGATGAGAATTTATTTGAGGGACTATAGACAGTTGTTATGAGGTTTTTCCAATGTTCAGTTGGAGAGTTCAATAGAAGGAAGGGAGAATACTCTTGTGAAAAACAAAAGCAAAAAGGAGCAATGGACGGTGACCTCAGAGCAGACTACAAGATGACTGGGTCTAATGAGTAATACTGATCAAGAAAATCGTGTTGGAACCCATGATGCACCTATTAGATGTGTTGAGTATTGTCCAGAAGTCAATGGTTATGGTTACTGGAAGTTGGGATCACACAATTAAATTGCAGGATCCTAGAGCTCCTCATAATGCAGGAACCTTTTCTCAGCCAGAAAAGGTTTACACTCTCTGTGTCTGGAGACAGATTAATTGTGCAGACACTGGTCAGAGAGTATTGGTATGGGACTTGAGGAATATGGGCTCTGTGCAGCAGAGAAGAATCTTGTCTGAAGCACCAGACTCGTTGCATATGAACATTTCCGGGCAAGCAGGGTTATGTGTTAAGCTCTACTGAAGGCCGAGTGGCAGTTGGATATTTGGACCCCAGTCCTGAGGTACAGAAGAAGAAATATGCATTCAAATGTCACAGACT
This sequence comes from Macrotis lagotis, assembly GCF_037893015.1. NCBI lineage: Eukaryota > Metazoa > Chordata > Mammalia > Peramelemorphia > Peramelidae > Macrotis > Macrotis lagotis. The sequence continues at coordinate 1,382,453 of NC_133664.1, forward strand.
ACATGAAAATAGGCTGAACAGATTTATCCTGTCAATGCCATTTCCTTTCACAACATTCACAACCCATTTGCTACAGGTGGATCTGATGGATTTGTTAATATTTGGGATCCATTCAACAAGAAACGATGGTGCCAATTCCATCGGTATCCTACTGGCATAGCATCACTTGCCTTCAGTAATGATGGGACCACACTTGCAAGAGCATCAGCATGTATGCATGAAATGGATGACCCAGAACATCCTGAAGATGGCATCTTCATTCACCAAGTGACAGGTGCAGAAACAAACCCAAGCCTACCTCATCTAATCATCTCAAGGAAGTGTGGAAAGTTTTTGTGTACTTCCTACCAAAGATACTTGTCCTTAAGGGATAATTTATAGTAAATACGGATAACTCTTTTTGTCATGGGATTTCACTTTTATCCCCCCTGTCTTAAAAGAAATTGTATATGTACCATTTAGTGCTTTAAAAAGAATTTTAGAATTGGAACTCTTGTGATCCTGTGGTGTAACCTAAAAAGAAATTTCTATTTGGACATTTTTATCCTCCTCCCCTTCCTTACCTTCCCCCCAGAAGTTTGACTGTTTGTAGCACAAACTGTGTCATCTTTAAACCAGTTTCAGAAAAAAGCAAATGCACATAACTTTTAAAGGGTGGGAATTCCTTGCTGTGTCCTTAGACCTGGATCAGAAGGAACTTCAGGCACCTAACACAAGGTCACACAGGTAATAAGCATCAAAGTCATAATTTGAACTGTCTTTCTACATTCTAAATTTTTGCCCACAATGATTTGTCAATGAGGAAACCCTGGGAAGATAATTTGGTGATTAATGGCTGAAGAGGACAAGGACTGAGAGGGCAGAAAGAAGGAAATGGGATACATGCAAAAGTATGTTCTCTCTCTCTCTCTCTCTCTCTCTCTCTCTCTCTCTCTCTCTCTCTCTCTCTCTCTCTGTCTCTCTCTCTCTCATTGCTGTTTCCCCAAAGGGCTGGCAATCAGGGAGCAATGAGGAGCTCCTCCACTGATTTGGGAGATGAAGGCATGCAGGCCAGCTGAAGCATCCTTGGGACCACCACACCAGGACCATCTGGGCCGGGCCAATGACATCCTGCAAGCTCCACAGACAGAGGTACCTGGGGACAGTCCTGCCAGGCCTCTTGTTGATGAGATGTGGTCCTATCCAGGGAGGGCTCCCTCTGCAGGAATGCCCTCTCCCTCTGGGGTCTTTACAAGCCCCTTGGAAGGTAGGGCTCCCTGAGGGTATGACTTAATTCACATTCTAGTAGTACCCATTTTTTTTTTACTTAAGCCAGGTTAGGGGTGGTTTCGCCATCTAATTGGTACTATGAGACTGAGAGATTACACAGATCCCTGAGGAGATGGGGCAAGCTGGGGAGTGGGCTACTGCACTCTAGCCATGCTGACTTTTTCTCAAACTAGGAGTGGTATGGGTGCATGGGGGGGGGGGGTTCAAGGGAAGCTAGGGAAGTCTTCCTCCAGATCAGCTTAGACTATCTAGGGTCCTTAGGATACTTAAACCAGCAAGAGAGCATTGTCTTGGTTAAATAAAGCCTATGCTACAGTTAATATAATTTCAACCTCAATCCTTGTTCTCTAGGGAGAGTGTGATGATGGAGAAAACCTCCAAATTAAACCTGAGCTGGGTAAACTCCAAGTTTCATTTCTTGACCAAAATGTTTTTCATTTTCCCTTTCCTTTTTCTTTTCAGTTAGGAAATGCAAGCTGCTGGTATCCTGCATAAGAACAATAAAGATATCTCTATCAGGCAGGATCTGTGGCCAAGAGCATATAAAACAGTTTTTAAAAATGAGTGTTGAAGTTAAACTGATTAAAATGGTATGTTTGCATTTCAAAGTTCCAGTTTTAAAAGTGCCATAAAGGTACATAATTTCTTACCCAGCAACTAGCATCAAAGGAAGGACCCCTTGTGTCAAAGAAATGGTGAGGAAGGTCAAATGAAGCAGCATTAAGTGCTTCCCCAATGCTTAGAAGTCCAACTGCCACCAGACATGTTTCCATTGGTCATCCCAAGGGCATCAAGAGTTCAAAGGTACTTTGGACTAGAGACTCTGCTCTGAGCTATGAGGTTTGATCATCCAACAGATATGAATTGTGGCTAACTCACTAATGCTCACATGCCTTTTCTACGTTATGGGATTGAAAAATCTTTCTCTTTGGGGAAATGTGTGAAGTGGAAGCAACCTCCTTCCCCTCCCATTCCCCACATAGAATGGGAAGACAATACTTCTAGGTCCTCCTTCCAGTGCCTGATCCTGGGATATTGTCAGAGGCTTCAAGGAGATTGGAGAAAAGCAAATGATAGTCTGCTGGAAGGGCATGGGATCCCCAAAGGAATACAAGCTCAAAGCAGGATGCCCCTGATGACTAAGCACCATGGTGAGGAGACATCTGGAATGGAGTTCTTTGGTGTATGAGGCAGGAGTGGGGCTGGAGCATTGCAGTGTGGTAGGGAGAGCAATTCTCTACTGAAGTCCCACTCAATGACTGGGAGTTTGGAAGGATGGTAGAGTCCTGTGGAGCAGCCAAAGAGGGCCCATGCCACCTGGTGGTGTTTTGCATGCATGGCAGCTTCAGCGGAAGATAGATCCTGGGGAGACCACTCAGACAATGAGATCCCTGTTGACATGGGGCAATGACTGAAAATGTCTGATGCCCCCAGGCCTCTGAAAAGAGTTGCTCCATGGCAGATAAGATTCTTTTCTGGGGTCATAAAATGGGTTTTATTTGTTTTCCTAGATCTAAAAATGAAATTGTCCACTCTTTGAGCCTTGTGAACCAGAGAGCTTGTAAGGAGAATTAGGGGGAGGGACCTCACACTGAGTGTGGGAATACCCATTGCTGAAATTCCTAGATTGTTAGAGATGTGGACAATTCCTCAAAGGGTTATGTCATGATAGAAACTATGATACAGATGTTATACTTATTGCCTTTTGTCCTGGGTTCAAGGAGAAGAATCAAGTGTTCTGTAAAAAAATCAAGGAAGACTTCATTCCCATGACATTGGATTCATCCTACTTTCTCTTGTCAGAAAAAACAGAAGAAATTGTAGTGAAGATTTACCCAGAACAATAGACACTGGCATCAGCCATTCTATAGGGTCAGAGGTATGGATTGACCCCTCCCTATGTGGGTCCCAGAAACATGTGTTCCTCATGAGCTACATCTGAATCCTTTGCATGGCCATTCTTCCCAGAATGTGTGTGTATCTGTGTGTGTGTGTGTGTGTGTGTGTGTGTGTGTGTGTGTGTGTGTGTGTACTTATGGAAGGTCAGTGGTGGAACGTTATGCTTTTATTTTTTAGTATTATGATATTTTATTAAGTGAAGTTTTTTGACCTGCAAGTAGAAGTGGGCATGTCCATGGGAACCTGACCAACATGTTTCCTAGTACCTGAACCTATGTGCATTGTCCTTTCAGGATGCCCTCATCCCACAGGGATCCTGCCAGAAGAAAAGGGGAAAACGTAGGCTGGGATTAGACAACTTTAAATAGCCACTTCTTGTTGCATGTCAAGGAGCCATTGGAATACCTTTGTTTATTGCTATGGTGATTAAATAATGGTTTGTAATGAAAACAAAGGATGCCTGGATAATGTGAGCTTAGAGCACCCCAGGGCCCAGCAAGGCAGTTGAAGCACGTGGTGGCGGAGAGGCTGCTAGTTAAAGGAGAACCTCAGTTCCTCTTCCATAAGAATGTTGCCAAGGGTCCTATGGCTGGCTAGCGTGGCAGCACCGGTCACATATTGGAGGGAGATGTGGCTGGAGTATGGTGTTTGGAGTGAGGAAGACCCACAGGCCAAGAACTCCCTGAGCCTTGGGGTCTTTCATTTTCACCATGGTGTTTATCATGCAGGGCTGTTGTGAGAAACACAGGAAATATTGTGAAGAAAGTTCTCTTCCCAATTCTTTATAAATGTCAGCTATTAGGAATCTGTGCTTTTTGTAAACTGCCTGAAACGGTTGGCTACTAGAAAATTTGTTCAGAGAAAAACTGGAGGGGCGACCCGCATGCAGATCCCTAAAACATCCCCCAAAGGAAAAACCATAGAAAGGTGGCCCCAGCCTTTCTAATAAGAGGAAGGGGAGATGTTGGAAAGGGAATGAAGCAACTGTGGGCCAAGAGGACTTTGCAAATATTCCCTTGGTTGGTCCTCACATAACCCTGGGAGATAGGTGTTGTTATTATCCATCTTCTATGGTTGAGACAACTGAGGCAGGCAAAAGTTAAGGGACTTGCCTGGCTCCCACAGGTGGTGGGGATCTGAGGCTAGATTTGAATGCAGTTCTTTTTCACTCAAACTTGGTGCTCTAACCACCACAGTCCCTAGCTGATCAGTGTTGTCAAGGGTGAGTGGTCATGTTTGGGAAGGAAGCATCCAGGGACAGAGGACACAGGGGAGGACCTGGACTTTACTAGGACCAATTCTGCCACTCAAGTCTTGGGGAGGACCTGGCATAGATATGTTGCAGCAGCAGCCAAACCACATAAAAGTGAGAGGAGATGAGCAGAAAGGTCCATGGGACCAGTACCTGATCTCCTCTGTGGTCTGAAATTGCACAACCCCGGTCACCTGACCCTGGCCAGTCCACCCTGGCCTGTGCTGGAGCCTGGGAGGAAGCTGGAGAAATGACTTGGTGGTGGTCTTCCAGTCAAGGAGACTTGTCCAGAGTGTGAGAAGAAGAAATCTTTCCAGGGTGGGCGGTGCACGGACAGAACCAAGGAGCCAGGCGAGGCCACCAGATTGCGCCAACTTAGCTCTGGTCTGGGAGATCAGACAGTGAACATGATCAGACTGGAAAGAAAGAAGCAGTCAATGAGATGCAAGAAGCTACCGGACACATTGGAACTACACCCTGGAACACATAGGAGTGGGGGAGAGGGAAGGGGGAGAGAGAGAGAGAGAAATGGAGAGAGAAAGGAAGATGAGAAGGAGACAGAGGAGGGGAGAGAAAGAGGGAGAGAGAAGGAGACAGAGAGGAAGGGGAGAGGGAGACCTCCAGAAAGGGGGAAGAAAAGGAGAGACAGAGATGAAGACCTGAGGCAGAGAGAAAAGACTTGCGCTCCTCAGAAATATTCTGGGAAGAGTCTAGTGGCCAGTATTGTTCCTCTTGGGAAAAAACAAAGGCTCATGGGACCAGAGAGCCCAGCAGCCCCATTGTCCAAGCATCCAGTGAGGGCCAAGAGGAAAAACTGTCCAGTCAGGCTCCAGATGCGCAGGACCATGGGGAACCTGTGAGCTCTGGACAGAAGCTAATTCATTCTGGAGCCGAGCAAAGAGACCCCCCCCCCCAAGGTATCCCAGGTTTTCAGGACTGAAGGAGTGAATTCTCCTGGTCCCTGTGGAAGTTTAACTTTCTCATCGTGTGTCTACATATTTGTTGGCAGAGGTTTATGAGGGGTGTCTTCTGCTCATTTTGTTACTATGCTATTTAATTAAATGTCTTTTCTTTGAATTGGGTGTCCTCTGAATGACAGGTAAAAGCAAATCTATTGGTAGGGGCTCATGAGCTATGGCTCAAAAAGGTTTTTTCTGTTCATCTCCAGGGCCTTGAGGGGTCACTGAGGCTTCACAGGCCCCTTCCTTTTGTCAGTGAGCAATGACATACAGGAATCTTTCTGAAGGGGAGATGGTGCTTCCATTGCCTTCTGTCTTAGCAGGCTAATCAGTGACTTTCCCTTCCTCATTTTACAGATGAGGTAAAGGGCCTTGTCAAGGGTCACAAAGGCAGGAAGAGGCAGAACTGGGATTTGAATGTGGCTCTTCTCATTCCCAAGCACCAGGGCAGTAACTAACCTGGGGTGAAAAGGGCTTTATCCCAAGGTGTGGATATGGAGGGAATCAAGCTTCCCTGGATTTGGGGGGAAAGGCACAAGACCTCCTCATAGCAACCTCCACGCCTCCTGCTCCCATGGCACAGTGGCCACCCCAGGGTCCCTGACCTCGGCACCCTCTCCCTGTTCTTCATCTGCCCCCCCCAACCCTGGACTGATCTCCCCACTCCCACTCAGCTATTTCTCAGGGAAGAAAATGTTTTCTAGGGCCCCACTCTTGGAAAAACTCCATCATTCTCCTTTGCATCAGAGAGGGAAGATAGGTGGTGCTGATTTCCCTGGTGGTGGTTGGGAAGAACAGAGTGCAGGTGTGCGAGCAACACTCAGCCTGCTCGTGGCCGAGGCTCCTCAGCAGCAGTGCAGATCTCCCAGACCTCCCATCTGTGGCCTCCCTGGTCACTGCAATGTCCAAGTCCTTGACCCAGGCCTCCAGCACATGCCTGCTCCCTCTTTCCCCTTCCCGGTGTCCCCTCCCTTCCCTTCTCACTCCTCTGAGCAGAGCCCAGGTTCCGCAGCAGCAGCAGCCACTGCCCCTTGGCTGTCCACGAAGGTCTGACCCAAATGCAGTTCACCTGTGAGTCCAGATATCACCCATGTGATGTCACTGGTTGCCTTCAAGAATGAAGAATGACTGGCAACAGCAACAATTTGGGGTCACATTTTGTAAGATTTTGGGGGGATTTTTTGATTAAAATGTTTTTTTTCAGAAAGTTGGGACAATTTCCTTTTGTCTTGTGCAGTTTTCATTTATGATTTCTTTAATGTAGCTCTAAAGACAGGCTTTAAAATATGCCCATTGTGTCTCAAATGAAGCTACTAGATCAGACCTGTAAACCCAAATGGCTTTTGTTGACCTCAGAGGCTCATCTTAGGTTTCAGGGGCTTGGAATGGATGCAAATAACCATGTTTTTCTGTTCTGCTCAAAGTCTGAGGGTCTCCCCTCTCAATTCTTTTTTATTCATTCAAGAAAGATTTTATTTATTTTGAGTTTTACAATTTTCTCCCTAACCTTGCTTCCCTCCCCCCACCCCCACGGAGAGCAGTCTGTTAGACTTTCCATTGTTTCCATGGGAGACATTGATCTCAGTTGAATGTGATGAGAGAGAAATCAGATCCTTAAGGAAGCAAAATAAAGTATAAGAGATAGCCAAATTACATAAGCAGTTAAGAGTTTTCTTCTTCTAAATTAAAGGTAATAGTCCTTGCTCTGTGTTCAAACTTCCCTGGATACAGCTGGGATTCTCCATCACAGACAGTCCCAAATTGTCCCTGTTTATTGCACTGATGGAATGAGCGAGTCCATCGAGGTTGATCAGCGCCCCCATGTTGCTGTTGGGGTGTTCAGAGCTACTAGAGCAAGTTTGGGTCAGAGGTCAGTTGTGACTAAATGACCTATGCTTTGGTGACTATCGAGCCTGAAGGCTTTCCACGGAACTCTGATTTGAATAACACAACTGCACCATTCATGGCCTTACTTATTGATAGCCCTGTTCCAAACTTCTTGCCCTGGGTCACATCCTGCTGGGTTAATTCCTGCCCATAACAAAGTTACATCATTGTTTTTATCCTGTATGTTAATTTTGTGATTTTCTTCTATAAAAACTATTTGATGTTTTCAATAAATGACTCTGCCAATTGTCCTGCTGGTATTCCCCACCCAGGTGTATAAGTGTTTTCTCTCCTGAGCTGAATGGATCTCCTGCTGGTCAGGGGACCGCCACATTAGGGTGTACAATGTTTTTCTGGTTCTGCTCATCTGGCTCAGCATCAGTTCACGCAAATCTTTCCGAGCTTCCCTGAATTCCTGTCCCTCCTGGTTTCTAACAGAACAATAGTGTTCCATGACATACATATACCACAGTTTGCTAAGCCATTCCCCAATTGAAGGACATTCACTTAATTTCCAATTCTTTGCCACCACAAACAGGGCTGCTATGAATATTTTTGTACAAGTGATGTTTTACCCTTTTTCATCATCTCTTCAGGGTATAGACCCAGTAGAGACATTTCTGGATCAAAGGGTTTGCACATTTTTGTTGCCCTTTGGGCATAATTCCAAATTGCTTTCCGGAAAGGCTGGATGAGTTCACACCTCCACCAAAAATACATTAGTGTCCCAGATTTCCCACATCCCTTCCAACATGGATCATTGTCCTTTCTGGTCATATTGGCCAGTCTGAGAGGTCAATTCTTACTTAGCCACTGGTCATGGACCTCTGTCCAGCTGCTAGTCTACTTTGGAGGAGAGAGTGATGCTGGTGACTTGACTCAGCCTAACCATCCCCCTGTGATGTCATTGGTCCTCTGGAAGAACAAAGAAGAACATCAAGAAGAGAGGCCACCATCACTCAATCATGCCTTGCTAGGTCCTGGGGCGACCAGTTCAAATGAGGGGCTTATGATCCAGATGCTCTTTGGAAGTGTGGCTAAGAGGCATAAACAAGGAGGCTGCAAAACAGAAGCCTAGTCAATAGAAAGTGCTGGAATGGAGGGGTGGAAGGAGCCCTTGCATAGAGGATGTGCACAGAATACCTGATCTGGAGTCAGGAAGAGTTCTGAATTCAAATCTAGCCTCAGACACTTACTAGCTGTGGGACCCTAAGCAAGTCACTTAACCATGTTTGCCTCAGTTTCCTCACCTGTAAAATAAACTGGAGAAGGAAATGGCAAACCACTTTATATCTTTGCCAATACAACTCCAAATGTGATCATGAAATGTTGGACACAACTGAAAACTAAACCAGAGGGTGGCCCTTGAACTGAGCTTTGTCAAAAAAGGGGTTCACTTGGACCCATTTGGGACTCAATTTGAAGGGAGCATCTTTCACAGGCACAACCAACCAAGGGTCATATTTCTCTGTAAAATCCCAAGAGTATTTGCCCTACCTCCCTCACAGAACCATAATGAATAACATTCTTTAGAAATTTTAACTGCTGAAGAAGGATGATGCATTGTGCACCCGGGAGGATGTCATGAATAACAGCGAAATTAGTTTAAGGAACTGCTTATACCCAGGACCCCCACAGTGTGGCTTTCCATAAATCCATAGAATATTCTCCTCCCCAGTTTCCTAATTTGTTTTCCACTCAAATCATTGGATTCTATAAATCAAAAAAGAGACTGAATTGAGAAAGATGATACATTCAGCTTCTCAGTGGAAGTTCATGATGCTGTAATTGTTCCATGGTAGCATTTATTTAGTTGGCTGCCACCTTTTATTAAAAGTTTGGATAGTTTAAAGAGAGATGGTTTAGATAAGTGAAGATTTCATCCAGATAGCTTGTCTCTAAAATTGCTGAACATATTGAACTAACACATTTTAAGCATGTTCCACTACTTTGTTTACAAACATTTTTGCTATTTAAAAGATGAGACATTAGGATTGTGTTCGAAGTGAAGATTAAAATCATTATGTGGGTTTCGTAAGGGCTTAATTTTGTTTATTCCTACATTCATTGACTAATGAAGATATAAGTAGACATAGTAAAAGATTTGTAATCATGAAATTAAAAGTGTACATGACTTATTAAAAAAAAAACCAAGGAGCCTAAGAGGTGGAGAGAAGGAAAGAGTGTGGGAACAGACAGGACAGAGCTCCAGAGGGGGAGCAGCCAGAGAATAATGTCTCATCAGCCTGAGAAGGGCAGAGTGGGGGGAGGGAGGTAGAAGGGTAAAGTGCTTAAGAAGGGGGGAGTTAGTCAAACTGGGCAGGGGCAGGGCCCAGAGCTGACTGTGCCCCCCAGCCCTAAAGACTGTGAGCTCAGGGTTGAAGGGGGTGCCTGGATCAATGGTGGGCTCCTGAGCCCCTTGCAGTGTGCACATCAGGAAGGGTGTGCCTGAAGGAGTGGGCCAATCCATGTGGACCAAGGGGAATCAAAGATGGTCAATGAATGGGCTCTCAGTCCTCAGATCCCCAAGCCTCTCCTTCCCAGATTCTCTCTCCAACCCTTGTCTCTTTACTGGTCTGTGCTCTGCCTAGAATCAGTTGCCAAAGGAGCACGACCCTGGAATTGGCAGGTCCTGGGGGAGGAGAGACAGAAGCCAAATGGCCGGTCCACCATGATCAGGGAAATCTAGTTGATGGGCCTTAAATTCATGAGCTAATGTTGATGAGACAGTCTTTAAACTGACAGGAATGAAGAGGTGTTTAGTGTCAGAAAATAGCTTCCTGGGCCCTCTCCTTCTTTTCTCTGTGTCTCCTCTGGAGACCTTGCCTCTCCTGGGTGGGCTGCCATAAGAAGCAGCGTCTCACAAAAACAAGATTACTTTGCCAGCCATGGTCTTTCTTCTCTCATCTCAGCTTCCCCCCATTTCCCTGCTGCTTAGAATCAAATCTACTTTCCCCATTTGGCCCAGACATCACCTTAAGCCACCATCAGATGCTGAGGGTGGGACACCCCCTCGCTGCCTCTGTCCTCTCCATATCCCAGTTCCTGGCAGATGGCTTTCTGACCAGGAAAAACTGTGGTCTCTTTTCTACTTAGTCTCAGACCTCCTGGTCCTATACACTCCTTCAATGATGGGCTGTGTTGGCCCCCATTTTCTGGATACTCTCCCCTGTGATGTTGCTCTTGAAACTTCTCCTGCATTTATGGGCCAATCTCTTAGGAATCCTTGACAGACCCAAATGGAAGGTACCCCAAGGCTTCAACCTCATCTTTCAATATACCCTTCCCTCTCTGGTCCAGTAATTCAACTATCTTCTTGATGCAGCTTTATATATCCAGGTCATCTCCTGAATTCAAATCTTATAGAATTAAACACCTACTAGACATCTCCCCTGGGCATCTCTTTGGCATCTTCAAAGCAATATTGACTCCTTCCCCCAGTCCTTCCTCTTCCCCTTTCTTCCTGCTCATAAGGCCACTGTCCTAGGTTAGAGATGAGTTATTCTATTTTCCTCTTTCTATTGAATCTTACAAGGTCACTCTCCATTGGTCATGTGCTATAGGCACTGCACACCCCTGGTGTTTCTCCCCTTTGGATGACCACAAGGTGAAACTTTGGGATTGTGGCAGGAGATCCACATCCATGATGATTGTAAAATTTATAAATTTATAAACTTTATAAAAAAGAGAGCAAATCCAATGAGAACCCTGGGAGAGGCCATCCAAAAAAAAGTAAACTCTTTGGAAGGAAGCCTATGAGAACCTCAACAGGAAGACTGTTGAGAAATTCATGAAAGGGAAACAGGAGGCAAGGATAGGGAGAGTCTGCAGAGAGGGGCCTCAGGGGCAAGAGTTTACTCCTTGGCAAAGACCATTATTGTCTAGGCGTTCTTGTAAGGGGAGCAAAGAGCCCTGTGAGGAAATGGTTCATCTTACTCTCATCATTTTTCAGAGACTAATACTCACTTTGTCCAATTCTTTCACTCGGTCATGGAGCCAGTGTGAATCAGGGCAGGATTTGACCCTTAGTTCTGACTTTGGTGTGTTGCTCTAACCATAACATCATCCTCCCTCTCACCAGGCTCCCTCTTCTTGGTTCATTTGCACCCACATTTGGGGTGTGTCCCCTTGAACAGGGAATTCTCCCAGGATCCCTGCCTACCCGGTAAATGTTTTCAAAACTAGTCCAACCCTGACCTCTGAGGAGTTTTTCTCTCCAAGGAGAAGAACCTTCTAGTCTTGGTAAAGGAGAGTGATGGCACCCAACTCTCCCAGATGGAAATCTCCATAGTTAAATATTCTTTTCGTTTTCTTCCTTTTACTTCACAGGAGAACAGCAAATGGTTTTTGTCTCGTGAATTATAGATTCAAAACTTCACAGCTGACTGGCATCCAAAGCAGACTGTAGCCCTCCGCTCCTTACAAGGCCATTTAAAAGCCACAAGATGGAGGCGGGTTTGTTGTTAAGGCTGGGAGAGTACACAGCATCTTCTGCTTTCTGGGCACATCCATCTGCACATGCATCATGGCAAGATTTTAAGAGGTACCATTTTTAACTGACAGGGCTGGGGGGATGGTCATTAGAGGGGTTTGGGGGTATTTTTTGGCAAGGCAAAGGGGGTTAAGTGGCTTGCCCAAGGCCACACAGCTAGGTAATTATTAAGTGTCTGAGATCAGATTTGAACCCAGGTACTTCTGTCTCCAGGGCCGGTGCTTTATCCACTGCACCACCTAGCCACCCCCATTAGAGGGGTTTTTGAATGAAAACACAGGGTTTTACTTAGGGGCAGGAGTGAAGGGACCTGAAGCCTGCCCCCCACCCCATTCCCCCTCCTTTAATCCTGAAATCTGGTTTTTCCTGAGATCACTGGTAATAGGAGAGAGACCAGGTGCTGCCTCAGAGGCCACCCGTGCCAGCCAGAAGCTAATTCACCATCTTTAAGGATGACTCCACTTCAGTGAAATGGGTCTCCTTCTGCATCTGCCCCTTAGACTCCTCTAGCAACTCATCTTTGGAGAGGGAGCTACCTCCAGGTGGCTGAGGCCTTCCTCCCCTGAGCCTTTGGTGGACCCTTTCCTGGGAACAGGCTCTCCCCTTCCCACCATTTCAACTCATTTCCCCTTTCTCCCCCCAGTAGCTGAGAATTTCCTTGGGCCTGAAGAAGATATAAAATGAACTCAGCCTTGAAAAGAGAAAGCAGAGCTTGGAGGCCCCATTGAGCAGCCTTGGAGCCTCTCCTGGACAAGCCCTCTGGGCAGATGGAGAGTGCCCCAGCATCCCCAGGCCCCATCTCATATGTCACTCATGCTTTGGAGGCTCCAGACTGAGAGTTCACGTGGGCTCCTCTGAGGAATGAGCCGAGCTGCTGCCGGAGCCAGGATGGACAAGGTTTACAAATGAGGGGAGTCCATGTCCATTTGACCCTATTTTACAGGGGAGTAATGTTGTAGCATCTAAATCAGGATTCAAACCCCAGACCCTGGCACCAGGGTCAGAATTCACACTTTCATTCCTTTGTATCAGACCATGGCTTCATCAGCCTGGAAATATCCTCTCCTGAGTCAGACATACAGTCGTCCTCCACTGCCCTTGTGGTTTCTGGGCTGTCTGTGGCACAGAGATGCTCAGGCTGCAACCCTTAGCCTTTGCCACCTCCCTTTTATCTCTACCCCTTTTTAGCTCCCAGTAGATGCCACTGAAGCAGGGATGTTTTTATTTCCAGGGGTCAACACATGACCAATGATGGATCTGAGGTCTTCCCCTGTGCTGTCTCTCCTCTCCTCCACTCTTCCCTCCTCTCCTCAGGGTCCTAGGATGCCCAGGGGCTATGCCCCAGAACCACTGTTAGCTTACCACAAGGATCAGAGTCACATCTACTCCCTGGCATGTTCTGGCCAACAAGCCCATGAGTGGGGCTTCCTAGTTTTCACTGCACCATCATGGCTGGGGCTCAGAGTCACTCTGGATCGTCATCGGCTGAGCCTGGGGGTCACTCCAGAAGTGAAAAAACAGGACTCGTTTGTTCCCAAGGGTACTTATACTCTATTGTGACCCCCTGGGAGAAGTCCAGGGTCCTGTCCAAAGTGCAGGTGGATCACTGACCTACCCTGTAGGGAAGAAGAGGCATGCTGCCCTGGTCCAGCAGGTGCTCTGGGCTGATGGCCTCCCAACCCAATGGCTGTGGAGAAGGTGGCCATCCAGTGGCCACGGGCTTAGACTCAGCTTCTTTATCTGGAGCTCCATTCTCAGGTCTTACCTGTCACTTTCTGCTTCTCATTCATCTCTGAGGAATTTCTAGTGTCTTATTTAGAGGGGGGATAAGGTGCTGTGACATCATAGTTGGTGGAGGGGCTGAGGAGGGATCCAACTAGCCTCTGTCTGGCTTCAGAGGCTTGTGCTTCACCCTGCTCAGTCCCTTCTTACAAGAATATAAATATATATATATATATATATATATATATATATATATATATATATATATGTGTGTGTGTGTGTGTGTGTGTGTGTGTGTGTGTGTGTGTGTATGTGTGAGTGCTTATGTGGGAGAGTATTGTATGAGTATGTGTGTGAATATATGTGTAAGTGTGTGTGTGTATGTGAGAGTGTGTATAAGTGTGCATAGATTCATAAATGTATAAGCTCCATCAACAGCTAAGGGTGAGGCCGTTGTGGCTTCTGCCTCCTACCCGGACAGCTCCATCCAGCACCTCTCACACAGCTGGCTTAACAGTCACTTCTCTGGACCATGACTACAGCCCCGGTGCACATCTCCACCTTCGCCGTGGGCAGTGAGCTGGGGCTGCCACTTTGGCCCATCTCTTGAGCAAGGTGGGTGAAAGAAGAGCCAGGCATCTTCTTTCCACACCATCCGGGAGGCCTTGGTGGGCTCTGATCTGCTTTGCTGATTGACTGCCTATGGGATCTGCTGCCATTTCCTCTAGCTCAGGATGGGTTTCTAGGCAATAACACCAAGAAACTTCAATGAAAAGAAACTCAAATGCTGCCAGGCTCTTGCGCTTATTAAAATTGAAGCTATCTTGGGTCCCAGGCAAGAAGCTTCCTGATTTTTTTTAAAAAGTCAGTAAAGGGAGAGAGTCATGATTCAGAACAAGGTGAATATTCATTAGGGTGAGCAGCCAACTCTCTCCATCATTGACAAGCACCATCAGAAATGAAGGTGTCACTGCCAGGGGCCTCCCAGGAGGGGAATGATAATGAGGTGTCTTGCTTGATCAGCTGCAGACCTGGGCAGACTCAAACTCTGCCTCCATCCAAGGAGTTCGAGGAGACCCCACATGTCCCATGGCCAAGAAGAATTCTGGGAGAGTGACTTTGCCGTGATGGTGTGAATTAATTATCTTAATAATAATAATAACAATAAAGAGTCGTTGGAGCTCCTGAGAGAGGAACCTCATTTGTAAAATGGGAATCATCCTAGCACCCCCTCACAGAATTATAAGGACCCCAAACTTCTGCCCACAATTGGGACTGGTTTTCCTAAGTGTTCTAGAACCCATGGGAAGAATCTCAGCAGAGAAGGAAGCCACAGCACTATTTTCCTGTGTTCTGGCTCCTCAAAGGCCCCTCAGGACTTTGGGCCTCTGCTGGGAGGGACCCCAGGAAGAACTGTGGACACTGCCACAGGACTGCCATCTTCCAATGGAAATCAGCCCTTTCCTTATCCAACTGACTCATATCCCTGCTCCCATGGAACCAGAAATTTCCCCCCTTGTTTTAAACTCCAGAACCCTGTGAATCAGAGTTCTGCACAGTGGGTTTGGGGAGGACAACTGCCCTGGGAGGGGAAGTGTTAGGAGCATCCAAATTTTACAACTGAGAAAACTGAGGCAACCAGAAGTGAAATGACTAAAGAAGTATCTGAGGCTAGATTTGAACTCAGTTCTGCCTGACTCCAGTCCAGCCCTCTACCCATTGGGTCACAGAACTGGAACAGAATTGGGGGACCTGGATTTAGATTTAATTTTAAATATTTGATGCATTTGTGATCCTGGGCCAGTCAATTTCTCCACTCCTCCATCTCCAGAATGGGGATTGTAATACTTTCCATAGCTACCAAACAGAAGTTTTTTGAGGAAGACATCTTGAAAAACCTTAAAATGTCAAAGAAATCTGGGTGGTTCTCAGTAGAAATGCTGTTTGAAGGAAAAGAAAAAGTCTGAATGGAAAACCCAGGGTCCGCTGGGCATCTTAAAGGCACAATCCAGCCCTTGCACTGTTTCCAGCATGGAGGACGCGCTCGACACAAAGTACAAGCCATGATGACTCCTTGCTTTAGTCCCTTTTCAATATTTTTAGAAGCAGCAAAGTCAAAGCCCCAAGTCAGGACTTGCCTCGAATCTGCCCCTCAAACCTAAATGTTGTTTCCTCAGATGAATCATTCACCTTTTCAGCTTTCTACTGTGCGGAGCATCTGGAGGGACCCCTTATCACACATGGATTCTCCAGAAATGCTCCCCCAAATTCAAAGAGCTGCTCCTGTCTAGACTCACTCAAGAAATCATGACTCATGAGCCCCCACCAGTGTTTGTACTTTTACTTATCAGACAGAAAATACGATAAGTTCAAAGCAAATACATTTAACAAAATAATATAGAAAAGTGGTGTTCCCAGCTCCAGCTCCCATAAACCTGGGGCACATGTTCCCCCAAATAGGCATTGGCCAAGTAGGATGAGCGGACATGCCCAAGACACAGATGTGGAGGAGTGTATGGTCTGGGTGCAGCCATGGAGGGACTCACCTTGACAATATCATCCCATTGTTTCCTACCAGCCTCACATGGGTTGGTGGGTCCATTGATAGGCCATGCCTGTCCATGTGTGGTGCCATGACACTACCTGAAAAATGAGATCATAGTCATGGTCAGCACTGGAAGACTTGCAAAGCCCTTTCATATACATGAGACCATTTGATCATCACAGTCATCTTTTGAGGTTGTTGCTGCAGGTATTAGCACCCCCATTTTTATAGATGGGGAAATTGGCTTTGAGGTTAAGTAACTGTCCTGTGGTCACACAGGGTCAGGGTCAGAATTTTCACTCAGGTCAGATTGCCCCTGGGTCTGGTGCTCTGCTCATTAGGCCATGCTGCCTCCCAAATAGGCACCTCTGACCATCTTGAAATGCTAGTTCATTGTCAACTGGTCTTGTATTATTAGACCAGGAGTTGGAGGCAATGTTCTTTCTTTCTCTTTCTCCTTCCTCTTCTCCTTCTCTCCCCCATCCTTTCTCTCCTTCTCACACTCTCTTCTTCCTCACCTCCCTCCCCAGTTTCCTTTCCCTTCCTCCCTCTTTTCCCTCTTTCTCTCTCTCTCCTTTTTCCACTCCTTTCCTTCACTTTCCCCTCCCTCTCCTCTTCCCTCCCCTCCCCATATTTCCTCCTTTCCCACCCTCTTCTCATCCCCTTCCCCTTCCCCTCTTCCTTTCCTTCCCTCTCCCCTCCCCCCCACTTCCCCTCTCCCTTTCCTTTCTTCTTTACCCTCCCCTTCTCTATGACTCCTGATGTTCCAGGCCTAGTCATTGGCAATCATCCTTTCTCCCATGTTGGTGGTCGAGGAGAGGGCCCTCGATGTTCATTCAAACAGCAATTACTAAACCCTTTGCCCAAGGAGCTGCCATTGCTCTGGGGAAGAAGAAGAGAAATAAATAGAGATGAATTTCTGGGATTGGAGAGAACAAACCAAGGGATCAGGAAGGCTTCTTGGTGGAGGTGGCCCCTGAGCTGCACCAGGAAAGGGGGAGCCAACTCACTGCTCAGGAGGCTAACTAGGGCCCAGGAGGGTGAGAGGATCCTGCTAGCTATTCTTCTGGAAGCATCAGGAGAAAAGCCCAGGATGCATCAGAGGACCCTGAATTTGCTGCAGCCACCCATGGGAGAAGGTGACAGAGTCCAGCTGTCACATCAGCCAGGACCAAAAGGATGCTCTGGCTGCCTTAGTTTCTCCATCTTTAAAATGAAGGGTGGGGTGCTTGATGAGCTTGGAACTGCTCTCTCCTACCCCTGCCCTGCAGATCTCCAAGTGGGGGTGGGCTGAGTCCCTGGGAACCTGACTTCTGCCTGTCAAAAGCTGAGCTCTGCCATGTTCACCCTCTTTGGTTTGGATGTAGGGGGGAGGGGCCTGCCAATTCTGGGCTACCAAAGCAGAGAGAAAAGTGGGAACCATGGGAGGGGACCACCCACCTGGGAGCCTGACTCTGGGGCCTCTTCCTTCCCCCAGCACCATGGACCTTCTTGGGTATGCCTTGGCCCAGGAGGACCCCAGAGGCCCAGTCACCAAGTCTCAGAGGAGCTGATGCCTGATGACCTTCCAAGCAGGGCTTCACTCAGACCATGGTGCCTTCGGGCAGCTGCTCTGGCTCTGGCTTTCCTTTCTTTCTTGGCTGCCCTTCCTCTAGCTTCTACCAATTGCTCCTGGTTCAGGCCTTCAGGGCCAAGCACAATCAGCATAGCATCTAGCTGAAGAACAAGCCTGGCATCTAGCTAAAGGTCCTTCTCTGAACCCTTGGGCTCAGCACAATCCTTCCTCAAATGCACCCAAGTCAAACACAAGATATTTCATCATAGATGTCATAGATGGAATAGGGCAGCAGGGGAACCAAGAGACCCTGGACAAATCACTTCATTGCTTCTTGCATCAGTTTACTCAGCTATAAAATGGAGATCATAACAAATGCTGTCCAATCTCTCATCAGATCAGGGCAGAGCCCAGGGATCTCCATCTTGGGCCTGTCATGATGTTCCCCAACAATGCATTTCTTTTCCTGACTGTCACTTCACGCCCTTGACCCAGATGGAACTTATGATTCTTTCCATTCTCTGGGATGGCTTTCAGATGAACTGCCATCTAACCACACCTCACCATCTTGTATGGGGGAGGCAGGGGAGGGAGGCCAACACACTTAGATTTTTAATTTTGTCCAGACAGATTTCCTTAGTACAGGGAACTCCTGGTGGACCCACCTTCTGCCCAAGCAGGTCTGCCATTTTTGTCTTATTTGAAGAGTTTCTGGGGTGTGAGAAGTATCTGGAACAGATTGACCCAGTTAAAGGTGGCACTTGAACCTAGGTCCTCCTAATGCAAAACTAAGTTTTCCAACCATTTTTTCCATCTTCTCCCTCCTTCCTCTCTTTTTTGACTCTGGTCTTGGTATTACATTGATATAGGAAATTTCCAGTAAAGAAATTGCCATCAGCTTCTTTGCACTAAAAATCTTAGAAAATTGTTTCTCCTGCCCTTCAGGATATTTCATCTCCCACCTCCAGGCCTTTGCATTAGTAGTCTCCACCTCCTGGGGAGGGGGCTTTTCCTTCTCACCACCACCTCTTAGAGTCTTTTGCTTCCCTCCAAGCTTAGCTCAACTCCTACTAGTGGGGGCCTTTCCTTATCCCCACACTGATCTGCCCCCACTCCCTGAGGAACTTTATAAGCTTCCTACTTCACCAGGTCCAGGTTGAGTGGCCTCCAGGAGAAGGAAAACTCCTTGAGGGCATGGATTGACTGTTTTCTTTTTGCTTGGTGCTATCCTAGGCCCTTGTACATACAGTAGGAGCTTAATCAATGTTGGTTGAATTGAATTGAAGGGTTTTTAGTTTGTTCTCAATAAAGATATTTTAGAGGAGTGAGTCAGGTGTGGATTATTTTTGACATTTTCTTGTTTGCCCTCTCCCCTCCTGATAATAATAAAGTTCCTTGGTTTTCCAAGCAGCCTCCTATCTTTCAGCTAGCTTGAGAAGCAGTCCCTACAGCTGGACCTCTCCACCCACAGGCCTAAGCTGTTTCTTCTCCCTCTTTTCTCCAGATTCTTTTCTCCAGAATGCATCTCACTTATAACTTCTTTTTCCCATTTTCATCTATGGCTTCATTTCTTCAGGAACTCTGGTAGTTGCATTGGCCCAGTCAGTATTTCTTCTCTACTGCTCCATCAGCTTGGAACTGGAGGTGAATTAGTCTCTGTGGAATTGGAGATTTCATCATGCTTCATTTCTGGGCATGAGCTGAGAGGCTGCCTTGGCATCTTGGTTGAGGAATGTCTGAGATCAGGGATTTCAATATAGAAGATTACAAATAGATGCCCATATTTGTGTGTGTGTGTGTGTGTGTGTGCACATGTGTGCACACTTTGCAAACCTAAAGCACACATCACCCTTGGCCATAAACTGTCCTTCTTACTCAATACCTTCTCTTTCTCCTGCCTCC
This sequence comes from Macrotis lagotis, assembly GCF_037893015.1. Lineage (NCBI taxonomy): Eukaryota > Metazoa > Chordata > Mammalia > Peramelemorphia > Peramelidae > Macrotis > Macrotis lagotis. The sequence goes on from NC_133664.1 coordinate 1,401,935, forward strand.
CTCTGCCTGCCCCTGCTGGCCTCCCCCTCCCCAGGGGTCTGCATTCAGATTTTGGTCTTTACTTTAAAAATGGGTGGGTAGGACTTTTTCTTCTTAGATGCAAGGTTCCCACATAGCTCCCACTTTCATAACTAGTCATTTCCTGTTCATTTCAGTCAATTTGAGGCTTTTGTGATTTTTTTATTATTTTTTTTGCAACACCAATGACTCCCAAATATTTTCTTGAAGAAATATTTATGTTAGACTTAGGAAGCTTTTTAACTTTCCCTTTCTTGTTTCTTCCTCCAGGACCTTCAAGTGTTCTCTTCTATCCATCTTTGCACTGGAATCACTATCAGAGCATTTGTTGAATTAAACTGAAGGGTCTTATTGAGCTCTGCCTCTCATTCTCTGAAATTGATGTTGGCCATAAGGTGTAGATATTTTTATGGTGGTATTTTTGTAAATTTATACCATAAGCACAATATAAGATGACCCAATCTCTCCTAAAATTAAGTTTGCCCTTGCCTTTGGCTGTACGGTAAAACCTTGCTTTGAGAATCGGTGGGTCATTCTTCCCTTTAGTGGTAACTTTCTCCTGCCTTGGGTTTTCATTTGAAGGAGGAACACCAAGCTTGCTGGGATTCAGTCCTTGCAATACAATATTAGCCATGGAACAAGTTAGAATCATGATTGATATGTTAATATTGGTGGATGATGTAAAAGCTGAAGTCCTGATTACCCCTCCTCACCATCTTCTACCTCTGACACCATCAGTGCAGGAGTGAAAGGGGCTGCGTGGAACAGGGGGCCATGTTGACGCTGTGTTTGCTTCATTGATGCATAGCCAACTGGTCCAAGGGGAGCTCCTCTGGACTTAATGACACCGGCTCTGCCCAGGAGATGCATTGTTTCTGCTGACCCTGTGTTCAAACATGGCAGACCCTACCAGAGCTTGACTTCATGGGCACAACCTTTGAGCCCCCAGACCACTTCTACATCACCCTGAGGCCTTAGAATGGGTCAACTCCAAACTGACATCCACATCTCTTAGATTAGAATTTTTACCCCTGGCTCTGGAACCTCAGCCACCCCTATTCTAAGAGAGATGATAATTTCTGCCCTGAGGGAAACAAGGGAAGGACCATGAAGTTACCTACTCTTATCTTCAGCCTCTGAGAGTGCTACTAGACCCCCATCCTTCAATGTTGTTTCTGGGGTTGCATCTCTCATGCTAGTCCATATCTTTTAGGGGGAAGGGTGCCCCAAGCTTACACCCACTCCCTGAGCCCCTTCCCTCCAAAAGACTATGACAAACACAACAGAACATCACAAATAGTGACTAGCTGGTAATTTTTGTCGATCTTTCTCAAGGAAGACCATGACATCAGGGAGAAGATGCCATGACAAGCACATGAACTGGATTAGAGTGAGGAAGATTCTGCTAAGTCACCAGCCTCACTTTCTCCTTTGGAGACATCATGATGACTGGAGGTGGTCCAGGAGGTGAGGCAATTAGTGTAAAGTGACTTTCCCAAGGTCACATAGCTAGTGTTAAGTATTTAAGGCTGGATTTGAACTCCTGTCCTCCTGATTCCAAAGCCAGTGCCTATCCACTATGCCATCTAGCTGCCTTTGAATAGCTGGTAAACCCACAATGGCAACCCAAGGCACCAGAAGTCAGAGAAGTTCTATGGGCTAGGACATACCAAGAACTATGAGAATGAACAAGATGTTTTCTGGGACCAAGAAGCGGTCTCATCTTGAGCTGAGAAAGGGCCCCCAGGAAAGTCTCTATGGAGGCAGGCTGTAAATCACAGACAGGTTGAGCTTTCCCTAGATGCCATTGGCTCCAAGATCTCTCTTGCCACTCTGAAGGGCATACAAGCCTCTCCTGGAAACTGCCTTGAAGAATCTCTGGGACCTACTTCACCCATCTTGGGGTCCATGTACTCGCCAACAGTGGTGACACCTAGGATGGGCACACCCAGTAGCTGGGGAATGGTTTCAAAGCTGTATTACAAGACCAGGAGAGAGAGACTGTGAGGTAGACAGGGCCAAGTCAGAGTGGAGACCCTGTCAAGGTATCTGGATGCTTGGTCAGGTGCCTCTGGAGTGCCCTAAAAGAGTCCTTAGTAACTTTTAAGTGACAGAAGAGGTATTTTTCTGTCATGATCATTTCCTTTCTCCTTGGATAAATGGAGAAACTAAGGCATCCATGAAAGGGAGTGGAGCTTGCCCATTGAGGTAGTGGTGAGGAGATTTGAACTCAGGTCTCCATGCATTATTCACAGTTCAAATGGTCACACAGACCCAAGTGAAGGATGTGATCAAGAAACAAGCCTTCAGTGAAATGAAGCCTCTGTCCTGCTCTGGGCTGGGAGGGCCAAGATGTGCAACAGCACACCTTGGAGATGAGGGTCTGTGGGTTCACAGGACCTTAGCCATCATCAGCTCTCACAGAAACCCTTATTTCACAGATTAGATCATTGATGTCCAGAGAAAAAAGGAACATTCCCATGGTCACCTAGGAAGACAGTATAGCATGGAAGGTGGATTTGGAATCAGATTCCAATGCTGGTTCTTTGACTTATTAATAATAATATCCTCATTTTACAGATGAGGAAATAGACTTTCCCAGCGTCTTTGAGGCAGAATTTGAATTCAAGGTATTCTGACTCCATATCCAACACAATCCTCATGACCTTGGTCAAGTCATTTGCCCTCCCTGGACCTCTTTTTCCTCAATTTAGGGGGTTGTATTAGGTGGGAGATGAGGAGGTCATTAAGAGAGAATGGAGAGAGAGAAGAGAGTTAGGACAGAACCTTGGGAAATATGTCCAGTTAGAGAGCTGACTGGGAGGAGTGGTGAGACAGGGAGGAGGAGGAAAGCCAAGAGGGAGCAAGGTGAGAGGAGAGGGTAGCCGGGGAAACAGGGGCCAAGATATCGCCAAGAGGTCATGGAGGAGGGCCACGATTTGGCAGTTTAGCCATCATTGGTGACCTTGGAGAGAGTGAGAGGAGACAAAGTGGAGGCAGGGCTGGAGACAGTTCTTTCTAGGACTATGGCTGAGAAAGGAAGGAAACTCAAGGAAGCAGGATCAAGAAGGGTTCTTTAAGGTTGGAGGAGACTTGGGTTTGCCTGTGGGCAGTCAGGAGCCACTCAAGAGGAAAAGGACACTTCCATTTCTTGATTTGACAATCCTGAGAATATCCTGGAAATATGCCAGCAAACCCACCAGAGAGTTCCTGTTGGCTGATGCCACATCAACAGGAGGCTTAGTTTCCCAGCCCCAGAACCTGTTTCCTCCCTAATGCCTTTCACCCTGGCCTGGGCGGGTGCCCTCTTTCTGCCTACATATGTCCCTGGTCACAGTAGAGCTCCCTCTGGGAGGGATGGGAGGCAGCCTAGCCCAGCCCACCCCTCACCTTGCTATCTTTGTCCCAGTACATTTGGTTCCTGCTCTTTGGACCAGGGTGGTGAGACAACTGAAAATGAACACTTCAGTCCTGAAGATGGCAGCCAGGCCACAAGCCCTTGGCCACAGGGACTCTCAGGGAGGCTTCCACAACCTGGTTGTCATTTCCTCACCTCTCTTCTTGGTGGCGTCTATTCAAGCCCCAGACTCATCCAAATACTCCCCAGAAACAATGGAGTTCTGTCCTCTGGGAGGGTCCCAGGCAGTGGCCCTCTTTTTCATAGAGCAAGCAGGACAGAATTCCAAAAAGCAGGCTTAGAAGTGATGTTGGTGACAACTCTGATATGTTGTTGCAGACTGGGCTGTATTTGGGTTCTCTCACTCCCTTCCCCAAGGGGCAGGTCAGTTCGGTGACCTGGGAACCCTGAGCCCTTTCAGCCTCCCCAGTAGCATCTTTGTGGTGCAGAGCCACCTTCACCAGCCCAACCTCCTCCAAGGACAATGAAAGACCCTCATACCAGGTCATGTGCTATCCCAGGATTAGCTCACTTCAAATCAAAGATTTGAATGTGGTCCAAGTGGGCTTTCATTTGTGGCTATGCCAAGACATGGCCTTGCCTCCCCTTCCATGTTTTCCTGAACTACTTATCCTCCATGGTCCCCAGGTCATTCGGCTCCCCTCTGAAGCCCCCCACCCTTTTCTCTTTCTAACATGTACAACATGATGGAGGGGCTCCCATGGACAACCTGTTTGCTAAATGGCCAAGAGAAGATCAAGTCACTGCCTGGGAGTCATGGCCAGGGAGTGCCCAGGGCTTCTCTGAGACCACTCAGGGAGCCTGAAGCTCACACGGACCAGGTGGGTATTCAAGGAGTGGGACCCCCTGAGAGGACTATCATGGGTTCAAACTGAAGAGTCAGGGACCCCTCTCTTTGGTGGCTGTACCAGAGCTAGCTTGACTTTGTTGCCTGGCTGAGTTGACTGACCCCATGGTCACTGGGGCTTCTGGACGCAAGGGGTTTAGGTCATGGGCCATAGACTGAAGGGGAATGGAGGGCAACATGCCTTCCTCCATGTTGTTCTCTCTGAGTGGGATTTGGTTCTGTGCATGGTTTGGTAGCAGGTGTCCTCATTTGTTGGACGACCTTGTTTGTTTGAGTTAAACTTTGCCCCATTTACCAGCACCTATTTTAGTGCTTTGTTGTCTATAAAAACCCAACTCATTCTTAAAGATTAAAATTGTGTGTGTGAAAGAAACCAAGAGACATAGAGCCAGTCAGACAGATAGACAGACAGACAGGCAGGTGGACAGACAGGCAGCCAGGCAGGCAGGCTTGGTCCAAGCTGCCAAGACACAGTAGAGATCTTTTCACTTAGGCAAAAAAAAAAAACATCCCTAGTTCTCATGGAAAACTCCTGGGGGCAGATTGAGGGATTTATGAGAGAGCTGGGGCTTCCTGGGCCTTCAGGAGCAGGAACTGGGAGGAGCACTGGCACCCAAGCGGCACCTGGAAATGAGAAAATTTGAGTTCAAATCTAGCCTCAGATCTTTATTTCCTAGCTGTGTGACCCTGGATAAATCACTTCATCTCTGTTTCTGTTTTGTTGATTATAAAAAATTATAAAAACTGAGCACCAGCCTCTCAGGGGTATTGGGAGGATGCAAAGAAATCCCACTTGTGAAGCCCTTGACCCAGGAGCTGGCCCAGAGCAGGTGCTTTATGCTTGTCTCCTCTCTTCCCATCTCACGAGCTAGATTTGCCCAATTCCTGCCAGTGCCCTGGATGCCCAAGGCTGCCAGGCCAGAGGGGTCCATTCAGGAGAGGCAGCTCACTTCCTAGTTGCCCTGGGGTGAGGGTGCCTGGCAGGGCCTTGGGGCAAGAAGTGAACTCCTGGTCCAGGACCCCCTTCATTTCATCCAGGGATGGATCCTGTGTGCATTCCTCCCAGAGCAGCCTCGATATTCCTTTTTTGCAGGAGAGGAGAGAAAGACAAGAAAAACTGAGAGCAATCCTCATGTTCACAATGGTTTTCATCTTAAATAATGGGAGACTATCTGTTGACCAAAGAAGAACATTGCATCTGAGAGATGATGATCACTCCCACTGACCACCAAAATGGTGGCGTTAAGGCAGAACCTCTGCATCTCCTGTAGATCTAGCCAGTGGGACCTGCATGCCCAGTGTCCATCACTCCCCCAAGACCATGGCCAGGCTCATTGACTCTATGATCCAGAAACATCCTGGCAGTGCCCAGGTGAGCAACCCACAAGTAGAGGGGCTGCTAATGGTAGGTGGGTTTGTGCACCAGTTGAACTCAGTGATTCTGGGAATGTGGGCTTCTGGAAAAAGATACCACAGGAAGACATAGGTTTTGGATTGTACAAGAAGAGAGGCTAAAGGGAAAGCATCCACCCAAGGCCTCTCATCCTTGGGCCCTTGCTCCCTCCCTCCAGGCTCCCACATCACCCACTCCCCATCCCCACCAGGCTCCAACCAGACAACATGTTGTTGTGCTGTAACCCTCACAGGGAAGAGATGGACAAAGCTCCTTTGTCATAAAATGGAAGCATGCCAACATGAAGCCATGAAAACTTTAGTTTATCTGGAAAAAGCCTTCAGAACCCTCAAAGTTTGTCACCAGCTGTTCTAAGTGCCCAGAGGAGCCACCCTAACAGAGACTTCTATGAGCCTCCATGGCCCAGCCCACAGGAACTGGCCCAGCCCACAGGAACTGGCCCAGCCCACAGGACCTGGCCCAGCCCACAGGAACTGGCCCAGCCCACAGGATCCCAACCAGCCTCTCCAACTTCCAAGGGGTCAAGAGCATTCTACTTCCTTCGTGATCCTCTAACTAGTGACCACAGACTTGCTCATGATGCCTCCCTCTTGGGGCTGCTGCAGCAATGGGAGACTGGGAGAGAATAGGTTCTACCAGGTGCGGTCCCTGCAGCTGTCTCCCTGCCTCAGCTACCCTAACTCCCTAAGCTCTATGTGGCTCCATTGCCTTGGGATGCTGAGTTATTGTGGTGGGGGCATGTCCCCAGCAAGGCTTAATGCTTCACACCAGCTTGGGTCTATGGCCATAGGTCACTTGCCATGCCAGAAGAAGACATCATCCAGAAGGAGGATATGGCTGCCTCCAGAAGGGAGGGGAGGGTGCAATGGGAAGCACATTGGGTGTGCAGTCAAGGACTTGGCTTCCCCCTTTGGTTCTGTTCCTGCCATGGGGGTCACTCTCCCCCTCTGGGAGGCTCTCATTCCCTCTGCCTTGGTGGGTCTGACCACACTGCCCAGTGCTTGCATGGCTACATTTTCATCTCAGTCCACCCTTGAGTGTTGGAAGTACTGACAGATGTCTGAGCTGAGCCACAGCTGGTGATCTTGGGGAGTTGGTAGAGAAGGAAAGGTAGCCCAGGGCTGGAGAAAGGAAAATGTCTTCCTGGGATTCAGAAAGGAGAAAGAATGTGCAACTGTCCACCATATAGCAAGAAGATTGAATGGCCCAAAATCTGAAAGACCTTCCTCCTTTGACCCCAAAAGGGAGTTCTATGTCCCTGGGACCAGACAGAGAAACTCTGGACTATTAATAAAGAGAGGGCCCGTGAGCCTCTAGAAAAGATGAAATCTCCAAAAGCCATCATGGTGTGACCTCAAAAGCTGATCACGTATGGAGATTTGCTTAAAATGACAAGTTGTATCTATCGAAAACCATCAGCAACATTATCTGTAATGGGGAGAAGCAAGATGGTTTCCCAATCAGATCAGAGATGGAGCAAAGCTGTCCATTATCATCACTATTATGCAATATTACACTAGAAATGCTCACTGGAGCAAGAAGAAAAGAAAAAGAAATTGACTGGAATAGAATAGGCAATGGGGAAACAAAGCTCTTTGCAGAGGAAATGAGAGTATACTTAGAGAATCTCAGACAATCAACTGAAAAACTAGTTGAAATAATTCACAACTTTTGTAAAGTTGTAGAATAATAAAATAAATCCCCATATATCATTATATTTCTATGTGCTACCAAAAAAATCCATCAGGAAGAGATAGAAAGAGAAATTCCATTTAAAATCACTAGTCTAAAAATACTTGGGAATTAGGGGAGGCTAGGTGGCGTAGTGGATAAAGCACCGGCCCTGGAGTCAGGAGTACCTGGGTTCAAATCCAGTCTCAGACATTTAATCATGACCTAGCTGTGTGGCCTTGGGCAAGCCACTTAACCCCATTTGCCTTAAAAAAAAAACTAAAAAAAATACTTGGGAGTCTACTTGCCAGGAAGAACCTAGAAATCAGATGAGCACATTTTCAAAACACTTCTCATACCAGCAATGTCAGATATAAAGAACTGGGAGACTGTTAATTGTTTATGGGTAAACTGAGCCAATATAATAAAATAAATACTAAATTAATTCAGGGCCACATCCGGTTACCAAGCATTATTCTATAGAGCTAGAAAAATAATAACAAAATTCATCTTGAAGAGTAAAGGTCAAGAATATCAAGGAATAATTGAAAAGAAATGTGAAGGAAGTGGTTCAGCCATACTAAGTCTCAAACTGCTATAAAGTGTTCATTATCAAGATAATCTGGCAATGGCTAAGAAACGGAGTGGGGCTCATTGAGCTCTGTCAACTATTTAGTATATTGTAGTAAATGATCGTAGTGATTTTGTGATTGACAAACCCCCAAATCCAAGCTGTGGGAACAAAAATCCATCGTTTGATTTTTTTTAAAAAGCTCTTGGGAAAACTAGAAAATAATCTGGTAGAAACTAGGTGCAGACCAATATCTAAAATCATACCCCAAGCTAGGATAAAAATTGAGACATGATTTAAAGATCCAGGGTAATTCCAGAAGCAAATTAAGGAAGCAAGGAACAGTTTACCTATCAGGTCTACGAATAAGGGAAGAATTTATAATCAAACAAAAGATGGAGAGCATTACAAAATGTGAAGTCGATAATTGTGATTATAATCAATTAAAAGGGGGTTGAACATGCACAACAATTAGTACAGACCAATAACTAAAATCATATACCAAGATAGGATAAAAAGTGATACATGACTAAAAGATCAAGGGTAATACCAGAAGCATCCGAAATTAGAAAGAAAACAGAAAAACTGGGAAAACGTATACAGTATCTCTGATAAGTGTCATTTCTCAAGTGGATAGAGAACTGAGTCAACCTTATAAAAGTCCAAGCCACTCCTCAAATTGATTTGGAACTATGCTCAAAGGGCTATAAAGAACGTCACACTCTACTAGGACGGTATCCCAAAGAAATAAAACAGCAGGGGATGGGAGATGGAGGGGATGCCCATCAATTACAGAATGGCTGAACAAGATGTGGTATATGATTGTAATGGGGAAAAAAGCAGGCTCCAGGCCTCCCCTCCCCTTCTTTTCCTCCTTCTTTTCCTTCTTCCTTCCTTCTCCCCTCCCCTCCCGCTTTTAGCCTTTTCTTCCTTCTTTCTTTCCTTTGTTCTTCCTTCTGTTCTGCCTTTCTTCCTTCCTTTTCTTTCTTTCTTTCTTTCTTTCTTTCTTTCTTTCTTTCTTTCTGTCTGTCTGTCTTTCTTTCTTTCTTTTTCCTTTCTTCCTTTCTTTCATCTTTCCTTTCTATTGCCCATCAAAGAGATCTAGGCAATGATCCCCCCACCAAGAAGTCACCCATCCCATACACTATGGCTCCTGGTTCCTGGTATGACTTTCATACATATTCCCTAGTCCCCCTTCTCCTGCTGTGTGTGTGGTCTCTCCTCTACTGATGGCATGATAACTGGAGAGCAAGGGTATTCTCCATGGCCATTTCATAGCAAAATAACTTTTGGGATGAAAGGATTGATGATGTTGAGCCACAAGGAGATGGCGTTCATTCAGAACATGGGCTTTTTATCTATTTAGGTCCCCGCTGAATAGCCAATTGTTGGAGACCAGAACATCAAGCAATAGTCTTCATTCCTCTGTCTTGGTGACTGTGGTTCTGGTAGTAACCTCTTAATCTCATAATGGAATGTTCTCTGACTTCTCCCTGGTGGGGAAAACTGGATGTTCTTCTGTGAAGTTATTGTCACAACTATGATTATCTTGCTCCCAGATGGAGTGAGAGACCTTCCAATAAGAGGCTGAGCTAATGAGGATTGGCTATCCTGGGGAGGAGGACCAGACCCCAAGAATTATAAGATGGAAAGAAGTCAGGAATATGCCCTGGTATCCAGACTGTCCTCCACCCTTTGTGGAGCCACTCAGACTGTGGGGGTACAAAGACATCAATGAAACAGTCCCTGCCCTCAAGGAGCTCACTTCTTGTAGCTCACATCCATGTCTGAGAGTAGACAAGCAAATACAAGGTTAGGGGGAAAAACCCAGTAGATGGGGGGAACCTGGAAAAGCTTCAAGTGAGAGGTGGTGTTTGAACTGAGCTGGGAAAGATTCTAATGAAGCAAGGAGAAGTAAGAACACTGGAGGCATCAACATGAAGCCTATAAAAAGGCACACCCAGCAAAGGGTCTTGAAGTGTCCTAGGGGAGGGACAAGGGCAGTTGAACTGGGCATGTTACTAGGTAGCAGGAATGAATGGGGTAGAAAGTTGAAGAAAACAGAAACACAGAAGTGGAGAAAAGAGGGAATGAATAACACATGGACTCTTCTGTTTTTCCAGGAGAATGAGAAGGAAAGGGTTGAGGCGGGTTAGAGTCAGTGAAGGACTTACATACCCATGAGAGGAGATTGTATTATAGGAACCACTGGAGAGTTATTATTGAACAAGTGGGTGAGAAGGTCAGGTTTGGACTTTTGATGTTGCTTCGGCAGCTATCAGGAGTTGGGCTGAAGACAGGTAAGGATGCAGGATGGAATCAGGGCAGTGGTAACAGAGAGAAAAAGAATAATTAAAAGAGATATCTGGGAGATAGAATCTCTAAGTTAGATTGCAAGGAGCTAAGAAGAGTATGAGAGATGAGATTAGAAAGTTTTTTCCTAGGAGTTTGCTTGTAAAATAAGAAAGGATGGCTTCTTGGGCAGGGTCAAGTGAAAATTTTTTTTAATAAGGATCAGGGTGAACTGGGCATGTTTCTAGGAAGAAGGAATGGATTCAAAAGATACCAAAAATATTGAACATAAGAGAAAGAAAAGGGCAAGGTAGGTGGGATGGTCTAGAGAGCCCTTGAACAAAGGAAGGTCCATAACTTCTGCAGAGACAAGAGCCAAGGATGAATGAATGGGGTAGAAAGTTGAAGGAAATAGAAACAGAAGTGGAGAAAAGAGGGAATGAGTAATACATGGACTCTTCTGTTTTCCCATCAATCTTTGCTCAAAGGGAAATAGAAAAAAGTGATGACATCAGAAGCCTGAGAAGAGAAGTTTGACACAACTGCTGTAGACAATGATCAAATGACAGAGAAGAACTCACCAATTGTCCAGCAGATATGAGACAGGTGATAGTCTTCAATGTATCTGTGATCTCATTGATGATATAAGTCCAGGGACTCACAGTTGCCCATACATTGGGATTCCTGCCTATGATTTCCCATGAGCTTGCCATGGTAGGTCTCCCTAAAATACAAAGTGGCTTCTTCACTTTCTCCTGACACTGTGGAGATATCCATAGAGGCCTGAGAGTATCCATATCCATTGCTCTGGTCATGTGAACAGCTCATCTTCTCTTTCCACTGGTCCTTCTTAGAAGGTCCTCCTTGGTTATATATTGTAGCTCCTCCCACCCACCATGTGCTTCTCCATTGTCCTCTGGGTCAAACTCATCTTTACATCTTTAGAAGCAGTACCATTCTAGCTTTCCCTATCATGCAACAGCATTAGCAAAATGTTTGCATTAAAAGTTAGGTCTTTGCTTTCTTGGGCAGGCTGGATTCATAAAGAAGCTTGGCAATTTCCCAAAGGTAATCTCATCCATTAGCCACTTCCTTTTCAATTCTGGACCCAACTCATTGTTCATCTGTCCTGCTGCCCAAGACACAAGGACATATGTGTATATATGTACAGACATACTTATACACATGTGCATACACACACATAAACACACATGCATATTCATACTGATGGATGGGCTTTATACAGTGTCTGTTCAAATACATATTGAAATCTGAGCAATAGATATTCTTCATCTTGGTCTTTCAACTGTGGAGGTCAGCCCAAATATCTTTGATTGATTAGAAATCTCTTCCAGGAGCCTCCATAGAGCCGGGGTTTGGTATGATTGATGCATGTGTTGGGGCTTGATTTAATGCTGTTCAAGAAAGAAATGTTTGACAGACTTTATGGTTCATAAAGAATGCTTCTCAATCTTGTACTCTGTCCTGCTTCTGTGTATTTCATCTCAGTGGAAAATACTTTGAGGGAACAGATAGCTCCCTGTTTTATACTTTTCCTGATGTTTATTAAATTCAGAGGGCCATCAAATGATTATTCCTGTTGTGACATTTTCTAAGGAATCTTGAATGATCTTAATGAATGGACAAGGGACATCTTTTTGTAAAAGACTCTATTATAGCATCACTTTGTTCTAATGTATTAAATGCTTTTTAGGAATCGACAAACTATGAGTACAATGGACCCTTATATTCTCTCTCAGATAATTGTAAATTGGTAAAGTGGTGAAAGCCAATTATTGTTCTCTACTGATTTAAAGTGCCTGCATTTCTGTGTACTTAGATCTCATTAAGGTTTAAAAATATGGGTGAGTGGTTAAAGATGCCTTCTTGGGTGTCATTTTAAAGTCTTAATAAACTCTGAGAAGTTCCACCACCTTTGGTGTCCTCTTCTTCTTCTGATGCCTTAACTGTTGGTCAGTCATTGTAAATCAAGGCCACATGACTCTCCTCAGTAGGCAGTCTAATTCAGCTCCTTTTCCCATATCTTCTCCTTGGTGTCTTCTAGCCAAAATCATCCAGGAATAGGAAGTTGAAGAACAAGAATGGTGTCCTTGGTGTAAAAAACAATTCACTGGCATCATATTGGTGAAACTTTGCCAATGTGTAGCACTCGTTCTGTTGACATCTTTGAATGTCCTTGGGGTAACTAGTCAGTTGACTTTTTTGGCAGGCTTCATCTAAATTGATTTTACCCTTCCTTGTTTCTTTCTGCTTCATGGCATAATAACACTAAGAACTTCAACTCATCTAACCCATTGTTGCCTTTGGTAACCATCTCTATATTTAGGCAGCAGGATAGATGTTTGCTAATGAAGGTAGCTTCTGAGATCTTTAGTCTCCTTGTTTTGTCAATTAATTTACATCAGTTAAACTTCTGGATAAAATTATAGTTTGTGTCAATGTCATCGCTATTGTCAATTCCACATTTTAAATTTTCAATGGGTTGTATAAATAATTCAGGGCTAAGTTCATCAAATTGTCAGTCACATCTTTTTCTCATTATTATTATATAACATAATCTTCAGTGAATAGAATCCACACAGTTTCATAGCTTTCTCCAAGTATTCATCTGAGTAAGACCTGAGAAGGTTTATGATGGGGCTAACCTTGAGGTGGCCTGGGGTAAGGCAAAGTGGCCAACAGCTGCAGAGAGAATGGAATCTAAGGCTAACAGAGGGTGGGATGACCCCGACAAGCTGAGAAAAGTTGTGATGGGAAGGAAGGATTAGAGGGAGGGACTGTGAGCACAATCACAATCAATGACTGACCAAATAATGCTCTCCTTAAGAGAAGAGACTGGGGTAGGGGAGTGTCTTATGTCCCCAGTGCTTAGCAAGGGCCTGGCACACTGCAGGTGCTTAATAAATATATATTGACTGATTGGATGAATGGAGCCATGCATGGGTAGATGGACTATACACCACAGGCAAAACAAAGTTTGGCTTTAGGAGGAGTGAGTCAGAATTCTGGATCATCAAAGTGTGTTGTGGGCAATAGTCAGGTCAAGAGGATACCATTTATAGGAGCTAATTTGCACAAGTGACAGAACTGGAAATTATAACCAAATACCTGGCACAGTCAGGATTTACTGGGGATTTGTCTAGACATTTGCTAGACCTTTCCCCCACCCTGGACTCTTTCTCTCTCTCTCTCTCCCTCTTCCCCCATCTCCCTTCCCTCTGTCTCTTTTTGTCTTTCTGTATAAATATCTTTCTGTCTCTCTGTCTCTCTGTGTCTCTGTCTCTGTCTGTCTCTGCCTCTCTCTCTCTCTCTCTCTCTCTCTCTCTCTCTCTCTCTCTCTCTCCTTCACACATGCACATGCACATCTTTCTGTGGGTCTCTCTCTCTGTCTCTCTCTGTCTCCCCTCTTTTCCCTTTCTCTTTGACTCTCTCTCCTTCTCTTTCTCTGTTTCTCCCTTCTCTCTGACCCTATTTCTCTCACACACACTCTCTCCTCCATATCAGTCTGTGTGTCTCCCTCTCTGTCTCCTCTCCTCTCTCTTCCCTTTTTCTGCTTCTCTCTTCTTCCTGTGACTCTATTTCTCTTCCATTCTCTCCTCTCTATCTTTCTCTCTCCCCACATCTTTCCATGGGTCTCTCTTTGTCTCTCACTCTGTCTCCCTCTCTGTCTCTCTTTCTTCTTCATCCCTCTCCTTTTCTCTCTCTCTAGCATGTTCTCTCTCTCTCTCTCTCTCTCTCTCTCTCTCTCTCTCTCTCTCTCTCTGTCTTTCTTCTCTCCTCTCCTCTGTTTTCTTTCTGTCTCCTCCCAAAGTAGCTGTGGTCATTTTTCAGTCATGCCTCTCTTCATGACCCATTTGAGTTTTTCTTGGCAAAGAAGTATTTTGTCATTCTTTTCTCCATTTTTATGATGAGGAACTAAGGCAAAGAGGGGTCAGTGACTTGCCCATAGTCACACAGCTAGGAAGTGTCTGAGACCAGATTTTAACTCATGAAGAGGAGTCTTCCTGAAAGCAGACCTGGAACTCTTATCTACTCTGTTGCCTAACTGATATTTGTCCATTATTTTCAAAAAAGACCATGACATCAGGGAGGTGATGGCACCACAAGCACATGAATTGGAGTGAGGGAAGGGGTGTGCTAAGTCCCCAGCCTCACTTTCTCCTCCAGAGTCATCTGGGTCCAATGGCTAGATATGAATTAGGATATAACTGGAGATGACTCAGGATGTGAGGCAGTCAGGGTTAAGTGACTTGCTCAAGGTCACACAGCTAGGTAATTATTAAGTATCTGACATTAGATTCGAACTCAGGTCCTCCTGACTCCAAGGTCAGTACTCCATCCACTGCACCACCTAATTGACTCAAAGTTGAGTAGCTTATAAATTCTTTTTTTTAGGTTTTTGCAAGGCAAATGGGGTTAAGTGGCTTGCCCAAGGCCACACAGCTAGGTAATTATTAAGTGTCTGAGACCGGATTTGAACCCAGGTACTCCTGACTCCAGGGCTGGTGCTTTATCCACTACGCCACCTAGCCGCCCCTAAGCTTATAAATTCTTAACTTTACTCAGTGCTAATTTAATTCTTCAAGTAATGGAGTAAGCCATAATATCTAATACTCTTCTGAATATGATTCTTCCCAAGAAGGAGAAAACATGAGAAACCTGGGAGGAAGCATTCATTCTCCCTAGAGTTTGTGGCAGAGGAGGAGAAAAGATCCTGGCATAGTCTGGAACACACTGAGATCTTTGGGAAAGCAGCTTCGGAACGTTCTGGACTTAAATTATACAGGAGTGTTGGTTTAAGTTAGATGGGAAACTTTCAAGGATGGAGTTCTAAAGACCCAGAGAGCAATGAAAAGAAGGAAAAAAAGTATTGTCTAAGGAGGCTGGTGTGGAGACCCAGGGAGCTCACAACAAATTTTGATGAGAAAGGAAAAAAGGCAGACAACAAGGACACTCTCCTTGGTATTGGCCAGAGCAGAGCCAGGAGGAGGGCTAGAGGACTGAAACAGGGGCAATACCCTGATTTTCAAGAAAGAGAAGAAGATGGAATCTTGGTACCAGCAGCCTGTTCAGGATGGTGTAGAATTCTAGCAAGAAGCATCAGGGAAGTTGGTGAACATTTAGAAAGGGCAGAAGTGATAAGAAAGAGGCAGCCTGGCTTGTCAGGAGGCACATATTTTCAGACCAGCCCCATTTCTTCTTGTGACAGCATTACCTGACTGATTGACCAAGGGAATGCTGTCAGTATACTTGGCCTAGATTTTAGTAAAGTGTTCCTCAAGCTTTCTAATGCTGCCATCTTGGAAAAGGTGGAGAGACATGGTCAGAGAAAAGGTGTGACTAAATGGTCTGAGGTCCACCTGGAAAGAGGTCTCCAGGGAGGGAGCTTGTTTGGGTGGATTGACACATTTACTGAGGTCTTATTTACAGCCAAACAGATGGCATCATCATCATCAGGAATGTACAGAGACTCAAGGTCAGAAGTGACAACTGACACAATGGATCACAGAGGCAGGGTACAATGCCATTTTGGACAGTGAAAACATGACCTACTAACTGGAGGGGTGGGGGCTGCTGCTCATCCCATTTCTCCCTGTGAAAGGCAGACCAGACTCTGCCTGGTAGGATTCAAAAAGGAACCCAAAGGAGCTGCTGTGACTAGATTCTGTTGCCCAGTGATACCTGAGAGCATTAGCTCTCTTCCGAAGTCTTCTCAAGAGATCACTGCCCTCCACAAGGCAGGAAGATGGGCAGGCCATGACCCAGGTCCTTTGGACTCCAAATGGACTTTCTCTTTTGTTCTTCTGCTGGGAGTTGACTCTTATCTGCCTTTAGTGGGGTGCCTTGCCTCCTCTGGGGGTCCTAGACCCCCTCTCTGTACTAGATATATTGCCTCTTTCAGGGAAACCAGAACCAACAAGTCCTGTCTCCAGGAACAGCCAAATAGATGTGAGGTGTCTCATCAGCTGCAGGATGAAAGGAGGACCCCCAACCCCATCACCAGAGTCCTTTCCAGATACAGCAGAGAAGCAGGCTCCGGGAAGGGCTGGAGAATAGCCGCCCACGATTCCCCAGAGGAGCTGTGACTCACAAACCCAAGTGACAGGTGAGGTGACAGCTCTAGGAGGGGGAAGACAGATGGAGGTACTGGTGGGGGCGCAGGCTCAGCAGAGAAGATGGAGAGGGAGAGTCTGGGGAAAAAGAAACACAAATCACCCAAAGCAATTTGTTCAGAGCCAAGTCAAGCCAGGCAGTGGAAGTATACTCCACATTTGAGCTTCACCTGTCCCCATCCCCTGCAGTGGCTTGGGCCAGGCAGCTCTGCCCCAAATTGACCCAGTGTGGGGAAGGTGCTTGAGTTCTGCCAGCATTCTTCTGCCCATCAAGGTCATGGGTACAGGGGACAGTAGGGAGAGAAGGGGGGGCAAAACGGGCTTCCCACAGACTTAACTTCTGGGGCTCATGACAACATACACATGTCGCCTTATGAGCTATTTCTTGGTTCCTCCAGACTCCCTGCCCCTTCCTTCCAGCCTAGATGGAACTCCAAAACAATGTCCCAAGCTGTTGGTTTTGAACAATAGTCTTGAGTGTGCCCTTATAGCAACTTCATTTCCAGATTTATTCCTACAGCCTCCCCTTCTGAGAAACCTATTCCTTATAATAAAAAAATAGAAAAAATGGTGGAGGAAGCAGTTTGGGAAAATCAAATGATGAAGCCTGGTAGTATGTAGAGTGCCCCACCCCAGAGCCCCCCACTGCCCCCAAGGAGGGAGGGAGAATGGAACTCTCCTCTTCAGAGACAAACTCACTCATGAAAATTGCATAGCTATGAGTGTAATGCCCAAAGATGGTTTTTGTCAGACATCTAGGACTCAGGTAGAGTCAGCGTGGGCTGGGCAGGTCTTATTAAAACACAGGAAAAGAATCTTTTATAGCTATGGTTATGGCAATGGATAGGTTCCTCCCCTGGAGAAATATGGGGGGCAGATGCAGCCAGAGGGCAAACCTCATCCTTATTGCAGACATCCCCCAGGTGCTGGTCCAACTGGTAGAGTCCATAGGGGCTCCCCCAAGCCTGCCTGGCTCCAAGGCAGCCTCCATCACCCTGGCCTAAGTCTGACTTTTTCTCTGCCGCTGCCACCTTCCAACCTGCAGGTATCACTGACTTCCCAGCCCCTAGAGAAACACAATTAAGGGCTGGACTGCTCAGCAAGTGTGAGCCAGACCATGGGGAATACTTAGCAGGGGTCAGAGTAAGTGAGGAATCAATCCATTACCAATGGGCATTGAATGAACTTGGAGACCATGTCCAGCCTGGTGGCACTAACCCTCAGGCTCCATTGTTGACAGGATTCCAGCTTTCACAGCACCCCCCGCCATGACCATCCCTTTGGAATCCCACAAGCCTCTGAGAGTGAGGCAGGAGCCAGTGAGATCCTCCCACTCTGCTATATCCCTTCTTCCCCACCACCTGCAAAGCCAGCCTCATCCTCCATCTTTTCTTAGATCAGGGATCCTGCCCTGACTTTCCCCACACTTCTCTATGTCTGCCAAAGAAAACAGCATTCTTTCTGTGTTCCAAATGGGCAACCTTGGTGGCCTTCCTTATTCTCATCTCTGATTGGATCATGACCCCCATTCATCCAACCAGTGGGCCATTCTAATCATTCTTACGTCAGAAACATTTCTTACATTTGTTTCTTTTCCCCTAGTTATATAGCCTTCAACACCATGCATCAGACTCCTACTTGGTCTCCCTGCCTCGTCTACAATTCTGTCACAGGGCAGTTAGGTAGTGCTACAGTGGATAGAGTGCCAGACTCGGATTTGGGAAGACCTGAATTCAAATGCAGCCTCAAACATGAACTAGGTGCGTGACCCTGAGCAATTCCCTTCACCCTGATTGCCTGTTTCCTCATCTGTTAAATAAGCCAAAGAAGGAAATGGTCAACCACTCTAGCATCTCTGCCAAGAGAATCCCAGATGGATGATGACTGAAACCCCTAAATGACAACCACCACCACATGGTTGACAAAGTAATTTTCCTTAAGCACAGCTCTTGGTATGTGACTCCCATAATCACTGAACTCCAGGGTCCCCTTTTGTTTCTAGAAATAGTTCTTAACTTCTTTGTCCAAAGCACTGCATGACTGACCTCCACCTCCCTTTCTGGCCTTACATTCATTTCTGCCTCTCCTCTTTCTCACACATGGTACTCATCTCCAGTCTCTCCATGTGTGCACTGTTCATGCCCCATACCTAGGAAGGTCTTCTCCCCTCCATCATTCCTTCAAGATGCACCCAAGCATGGTCTTCTAGGGAAAGGACCACTCCACCACCACACTGTGCTTCTCCCCATTCTCCTTCCTGACTCAACATCTCTTTGAATTTGTGACAATATAGACCCCCTTACCTGTCTCCTTCACTAGAGTATCAGCCTCTTGTGAGGAGGGATTGAACCTCACACAGTGCTGGTACACAGTAGGGGATTAATGAATACTTGGCACTGATCAGGAATTACTCAAAGACACAGACCTCAAACAACATTGATTGAGCTTCTACCATATGCCAAGCTCTAGAGATACCAAAAGAGGCAAAAGACAGACCTAAGGAGTTTCTGGGAGATTGCATGCAAACACATATGGACCATCTAGATCTCTGCAGGAGAAATAGGAGATAGTGACCAGAGGGAAGGCCCTGAAATGAAGAGGGGCTGGGGAAGGCTTCCTGTAGAAGGTGACATGTTAGTTGAGACTTAAAGAGAGGTCAGGAGATTGAATGGAGGAGGGAGAGCACTGCAGACCTAGAAGAGTCGGTGAGAATGTGCAGATACAGAGGGTCTTGTTCCAGGAACATCTGGGAGACCAGTGTCGTTTCTGTGCCGGGCTTTCCGGAGTGAAAATCCTTCCTTCTGGCAGAGAGAACTTATGAGGCTCCACTTTCTCTCTGAAATCAGGATCATCCCGCCCCCTTCAGGCAAGGTCTTCTTGGAGCCCGCTCTCAGGAAAGGGTTCAACCCCTCTTTGGTGTCTCAGCTTCTTCCCCAGCCTCAAGACCTGCTGCCATCTTATGCCTGTTCTCCATTCCCCAGACTGGCTTCCATCTTTTGGATATTTCTTTTTTTCAAGTTCCCTTTGCCTCCCATGCATCTCTCCAAACCTGGTTCATTTTCCTCCTCACTGGAATTGTTTCTCACTTCTCTACCTTAGGCTGACATGTCCCTAGAGTAGCTTGCTCCATGGGAGACCATCTACTCTGTTGAAGCTTTTGGCCTGTGTTTTCCAACCTAGGGTACATTGTAGGCCATGCCTCCTATATCACAGACTCTACGATGGAGGGTCACTCTGCCTCAGGATTCCCCTCCCACTAGCAAGCAATCATCTCCTCCTTATCAGGGAGAACCTGATCCAGAACTCTTCCGATGGACACATCGAGGCCTTTGCCAACCAGACCAGCCCTCCTTGGCAGTCAGGCAGCAGTGCTTCTCTCCATTTGTTCTTTCCTGAGACAGTCACTCCATCCTCCAGGACTGGGATACACTCCTGCTGCTCTTCATGGACCCCCAGCTCCTAGGTTTTGCCCAAGTGCCAACTCCTGGAAAAGGTCTTCCCTGAGTCTGGCTCTCTGTACCCACTCAGTCCTCAACCTAAATCACTTGGTCTAGTTCTTGTCCTTGCTTACCTTCTCCCATGTGACATTTCTCAGTAGAGCATAAACTCACTGAGGTCAGGGAGTGTCCAGTCTTTGTCTTTCTCTCTCTCTAGCCCTAGGACAAGGCCTGGCATGTGACTGCTGCTCATTATCGGATGAACTGATAATAGCTTTAAGTCAAGTGTCCAGAAAGACAGGCAGGTCCCCCCCATGAGGACCACCAGTGAGGATCAGTCCACAGGGCCTTCCACAAGCCCTGTCTTGACATCATCATAGACAGAAATCTGTTGTTAAAATGGTGGCCACCAAAGCTCCATGAGTACCCGGTCTCCTGCAAGGAGAATGTAACTGGACTCTGCCCTTGACCCTATTCTCATCAACATCTTCCACCCTGGAGGAGAAAGTCTATGGGTGTCAGAGTGAAGAGGAGTCAGGGAGCAGTTGCATTTCAGAAAGAGAACTCACCAAGACCTCAGCTGGCAGCCTCAGTGGCCCAAACAGAAGCAGACAGAGGCAAATGTCAGAGAAACCATAGGGGTGAAAATCATCAGAAGCCTGAAACAGGATGGGAAATCTGACTTGAGAGCTGGGCCACCGAAGGCTCATCCAACATAGACTACATCAACCAAGGCATTTGTGGTATCCAGAACAAGGGAGTTTGACCACCACCTCCCACACCAATCAGAGCAATTTGCTCTTGGCAACATACTCTGAAAGACCTTGATAAACTGGACCAAAAATAGGAAGGTGAGAAGGAAGATGAGGGTAATAAAATCATTTTCTATGGGGGTTAATCAAAGGAAATGGGGTTACTCACCCTGTGAAAAAGAAGACACAAAGGTCATCCATAGGGCTCTAACTGAGGAGAGATGGGGTGGGGCTACACTTGTACAGAGGCAGCTGGTAGAGGAGTAAGAATACTGGACTTGGAGTTAGGAAGATCTGTGTTCAAATGTAGCCTCACACATTGCCTAGCTATGTGATCCTGGACAAGTTTCTTACTCCCCCAGCCTTAGTGCCTTCATCTGCAAATGACAATACTATCAGCACCCATCTCACAAGGTTGTTGTGAGGAGAAGATAGGCTATGTCAAGTGCTTGCAAATTTTGTAAATGTTGGATTTAATTCTACTGGGGGGGAAGAGAAGGCAGTGTGAGGCAGGAAGACCACTTTCCCCTGTGTCCCTTTCCCATCTTTTCCTCCAGGGGAGTCCAGAGTAGCCAAAGAATGTCAGTCCTTCAGGTGCACCTTTCCTGGGGAGCCTGAAAGCTCCTAGCAAGAATCCCAGTCACAACACTACTTTTCCCACATTTCGAGGCACCCAGCCCCTTGGGGTAGACCCACAGAGTAGGAGATGAGTTTTTCAAGGTTGCCCTGTTGTTTTCCCTCCCAGTCAGCTTCAAGTCCATGTTTGTAAGAGAATGCTCCCAAGGAGCAAAGCCTAAGGTGAAGAACGAGGCTTCTTGTGGAATCCCTGATTCCTTCAGAGAGCAGAAAAGGGGATGGGGCTGAAAGGGAGATGCCTGGAGTTAGGGAAGGCTGTTGGGAGCTCGATTCCATTCCTCATTTGCTCCATAGCTTAGTTCTTTTTTTAAAATTTTATTTAAGGCAATGGGGTTAAGCAACTTGCCCAAGATCACACAGCTTAGGTAAGTATTAAGTGTCTGAAGCTGAATTTGAACTCAGGTCCTCTTGACTCCAGGGCCAGTGTTCTACCCAACTGTGTCACCTAGCTGCCCCCCGTAGCTTAGCTCTTGCTGGCATTTCAGAAGTATGGGTGCAGCCACATAGATCGTCTGGGGCTAGGAGAGCACCATCAGGTCCCAGATTCTACAGTTAAATGCCAGCAATCTTGTGTGACCAGGCCTGGCACCAGGGTAAGAGTCTCATCTGCATCTCACCCAAGAAGTCACTTTTCTAGTGAGATCTTCAAGTGCCACCCTGACCCTCAGTCCCTGTCCCCCTCCCCCATCTCTGGCCCCCTGGGTCAAACCCTCTTCTTTAGGAAGTTTTTCCTGCCATCATGCTCAGATTGACCCATGCCCTGCCATCATCTTAGAAAGGTTAAGGAAGCTGCCCGGTCCCTTGTAGAATGAAGGCTAGGGAGGCACAGGGAGCTGGCCAAAGGGGAGGGGGACGGGGGATGGCCCCCACCTGCTATGTGCCACAGGCTCCCTGAACCTGGGGCACTCAATTACTCTCAGATGGATTGTTTGGAAAATGTCTGCAGCAGGTCCGAGCCTCCTGGAAGCGGATCGATGGGTTTCTCAATTTGATTTGTGAGAGTGCCTGAACACCAAGCTCTCGACTCTGGCCTGGCTCCCGCCCCAGCCTTCCAGGAGCAGAGAATTCTCCTAATGAGACGCAAGGCAACTATTGATGGGCTGCCGCCATCCATTTGACTTCATTTGGACTGGGTACAGTCAGGAGCAGAAAGCAAACA
This sequence comes from Macrotis lagotis, assembly GCF_037893015.1. NCBI lineage: Eukaryota > Metazoa > Chordata > Mammalia > Peramelemorphia > Peramelidae > Macrotis > Macrotis lagotis. The sequence goes on from NC_133664.1 coordinate 1,424,284, forward strand.
GGGACAGAGGTGGGTGTGTTCTCTGGCCGAGGACAGCGTGTGAGGAAGACAGAGGGGACATTGGAAAACAACAGCCACAAAGGACATTTATGAGGCTCCTATTATGTGCCGGCCACAAAGCACTCGACAAATCGCTCATTTGATCTAAGCCGCAAACAAGGGAACAAACACTGCAGCTGACAAACAAGCAAGCCATTTCCCATCCATTCTCTTCATTGAGTCAAATATGTATCAGCAGAAAGACATTTTTCATGGTTTGCCTGGTTGTTAACAAAGACTTGCAGAAACCCCCAAACTTAGGTAACATTTCCAAAGCTGTTTCCAACATTCTCAAGTCTCCGATTCTTCAACAAGTGGCCCAGCTGCCCAGCAAAAGAAGGCAAGGAAGGGGCATCTAGGTGGCTCAGTGGATAGAGCACAGCCCTGGCCTGAGTTCAAATCCATCCTCAGTCACTTAACAATTATCTAGTTGTGTGATCTTGAGCAAGTCACTTAACCCTATTGCCTTGCCCAAAAAACCCCCCAAGAAACCTAAGAGACAGGTGCTCACCCAGCTAAAGGCCAACCTGATAGAGAGAGACTTCTTTATGGGATCACTCAGTCTCAAGAAAGCAAACTGTACCTCCTCCCCAGTCCCCCCACTTTGTCAATCAACAGCATCTCCAAGGTCTCCTTCAGTCCTGAAAGCTCATATCTCTTGAACTCAAGTCTCCCAATCTTCCTGCTTCCTAGCTCAGCTCTTTTATTCTTTTGTCAGACAAGATTGAGGGTCTGGCTCAGAGACTCCTGGCCTTCCCACAGACTTCCTACAATGTTCTGCATATAATGAGAGGACCAGAATTTAGATAGCAATGTCTGGTCAACCTTGGTGTGTGCCTCCTAGCCAGTAGTCTCTGGTATTACCTTTACATGGAGCACTGACTATATTACTCCAAGAATGGAGTCCTTGACCTTCCAGTATTCCTGATAAACACAAGATTGGACAAGAGGAGCCAATTCACCCTGGAGAAGCTTCAATTTGTCCTTTGAATAAACCTAAACTCCTCCTTGAAACAAGGGGCCACCTTTGTATTATCAGCATTCTTCAAGATGATCATCCAATCACCCACTCTATCTCTCTGAGCTGGCTCCATCATCCCCACCCACAGATCTGAGGTTCCCAGGGAGGGACCATCATCATGCTTCAATCACTCAATCTCTCTTGGGATTTGAAGAAGGACCCCTTTTGTGTGGGTCCCCACCAATGTGCTTCCTAGTTATATAAAATCAGTTAATCATTTAATGCTTCACTTCAAGCCATTTACTTAACAATAAGACAGATTCAGCACTAATCAATACATCACAGTCTGCCTATAAACTTGGTCACCTTCCAACAGTGCCATTCATGCAGTGTCTATGGTAAAAAGCATGATGATGTCCTTGGTTTCAAAGAAGACCATGACACCAGGGAGTTGGTGCCATGACAAGCACATGATTTGAATTTGAGTGAGGGGGGATGTGCTAAGTCATGAGTTTCACTTTCACCTTCAGAGCCATCTGGGTCCAATGGCCAGATAGGAATCAGGACCACTGGAGATGGCCCTGGGTGCCAGGCATAGATAGAAAGTATAGATTTACAGGCACTATCTGTGAAGTGGTGAATGAGGAAAACCCATGTTCTTGGAGCAGCCCAGCTCTCTTGAGGTTCTCAGTGCTCTCCTGCTGGTAAATCTGAGCCTTTTCTGCTCTCAGGATGATAAAGAAGAGACTATTTTAACGGAATTATGAGAAACTGCCATGAATAAGAGAAGTTTCCTTAAGTCAAACAGCCACAAAGGTCCATCAATTGCCTTTCAGGACAATTCCACTCACCTGAATTGTGCTTTGTCCATTTATCTCCCACCTTCCTTTTACAGTAGAGCCGAACTCACAGCAAAACTCCTCAGGTTGACTTCCCGGCCATCTCCTCATGCCACAGGATTGTGTGTGGTCCACAGCCACTGCAAAGCCAATCTTTCTCCCTGTGGAGGAGGGGCTCAAGCCCCAGGCCCTGGAGTCAGGAAGACTGAGTGTCATGAATTCAAATCTGGCTCCAGATGCTTACTAGCCAGGAATCACTTAACCTATCTGCTTCGGTTTCCTCATTTGTTAAAGGAAATGGCAAACTACTCCTATATCTGCACCAGAAAAACCCCGAAAGTGGTCACAAAGAATAGGAAGGGACAGCACAGAGGGCAACAAATTTCTCTCTATTTCTTTCTTTCCTTCTTTCTTTTCTTTCAATGAACTTTCAAGAAGCTGCTCCAGCCTTTTCTTCTGTCAATCCATGAAACAATGCCGCCCCCCTCAATCTGCAGGCTCTCCTCAGAGAAATGAAGTCTCTTCTTGCTTCTTCAGTCAGCTCCTTCACAGCTGCTTTTCATTCCCTTCTTGTTGGGTTTTAGCTGCCTTTATTGGTCTGTGACTCAGATTTCCCATATGATATAAAACTCTAAAAATCTACCTTTCTGTTACTTAGGAACCTAATTATCCTATTTTAAACCTCCCATAGTCTCCAAAAACTTATTTGATTTATATAGTCTTGTCAATTAAAATCTTTAGAACTCTAAAAACAGTCATCTGCAAAGAAACTGAGGAGCCTCCATGGCCTGAAGCCTTCCCATGTCTCTGTGTAACTGGTCTCCCTGGTTCATGGAGCAGAGGGGCAGTTCCTAATAGGGGAAGGACTGGACTTTTTTTTCCACACATGGATTTTCATCAGCTTTTTGGCAATAAAAGAAGCAAAGGAACAATATCTTACATCTTTCCCAAGCTGGTCACTATTTTCCTGACATAAAAGTCATTTTTCCTGCTCCTTCCAGAAACCAAATTTCTCAGATATAAAAAGGGTAGTAGCTTCTGTAAGTCTTTATTTTTATTTTATTAATTTAAGGCAATGGGGGTTAAGTGACTTGCCCAAGGTCACACAGGTAGACAATTGTGAAGTGCCTGAGGCTGATTTTGAACTCAGGTCCTCAAAGGGCCAGTGTGCTATTCACTGTGCCACCTAGCTGCCCCTGTAAGTCTTTATTAAATATCCATTGAGTGTACATAGATAATAGAAACACAAAGATGAGGTAGTCCCTGAGGGTTGGGGGCATCCATTCCAACTAAGAATAGTTGATCATCCACAAGAACTCCCCTGGGGGGTTGGGGGCTTCCCTGGAAGGCAGAGCATACAGGTCATTATGCCCATCTTACAGATGGCCAGAGAGAGGTGAGTTACATCCCCAGACCCATCCAACCACTCAGCCAATGCGTCTATCTGGGAATCCCCAGTTCATTGTAAATAGGCTCCAGTCACTCAACTGTTGCTGACAAGTTTCATGTGATACCCGGAGGGCTCCTGGCTGATGATGCAGAATGAATCAGGGCAAAGACTCGGGACCCATGCAGATGAGCCTGGCCAGACGGCCTGGACCAAGGGGGCCTCTTTGAGATTCCTAGCTGTCTTCTCGCCAGACAAGGGAGGGGAGCTCAAGCAATTCAGGAAAATCAGTCACTGGGCATTTCTCCTGGGAAATCTGCAGCCTGGCCTAAATCAGAAATTGGTCTTCTCTGTTCCTGATCCTCTGGACAGCAAGGTGGCTGGTGACTGTCAAGGCAGCAGCCAACCAGCCATCAGCAAAGCTGGGCCACTGACGGCAGGATGAACAAATGTCTGTGATGCTGCAGAGACCCCAGTGGCCAGGACAACCTCTTTCCAGGGGCAGGGTGGCTAAATGGCTGGATTCCCCCGCCCCCTTACTTACAAAATGAGAAAAGAAGAAAAAACATTGCCATGGAGACCACAAGAGGGGATTCAGTATAAAACAATAAATTTCTCTTTGAAGAAACTCTATATAATAAATTCTACACATTGTTTTTAAGGCTGCACAGTTTTTCTTTGATCTCTGCTGTGCACATTTTCCTCTATTTTTCCCACCCCATTTCCCTCAATAGCAGCTACAGAAATTGAGACTAAGATTCTTCTACAACTACATTTGAAATATCTAAACTCCTAGGGAGTCGCACCACAGAGAGGGACTTAAAAAAAAGGTCAAAATGAAGGCAGGAGATATGAGCTGAGTAGGACAGAAGGAGCTGACATAGTGACTCGACAGAGGAAGGCTTCCAACAGATAAATAGAAGGATGGATAGATAGACAGACAGGCAGACAGCTGGGTGGATGGATGGATAGATAGATAGATAGATAGATAGATAGATAGCTAGATAGATAGATAGATAGATAGATAGATAGAGGTAGAAGATGATGATGATAGATAGATAGATATAGATGATGATGATGATAGATACACAGATACACATATGAAGATACCTATAAACATGCACATAGATACTCAGGAACATATCTGTAAGATTGTACTCAGCTTATTTCTTCCTATCATCCATTTCTCTGAAGGTGGATAGCATCTTGCTTCATAAGTCCATGTCTTTCCAAGTTTCTCTAAATCAACCAGTTCATCATTTCCTCCACCTCAGTAATATTTGAACTCAATCACATTCTATCTAAGAGACTGTCTATAAAAGGCTTCCCCCCTCCCATTTTTCTACATTCCTTCTGTCCTTGGCTACCTAGGGTTTATTGAATACAAGACAATTTTAATTTAAAATAAGCAAAATTATCCTCTTTACACATCAACAATACTCTCTCACCTCATAATTAAGGTCTGATACTGCTGAATCCTCTTCCCCCCCCCCCCCCAGTTTCTTTGGAGTTCCTGACCTTTTGTTCTAACAAATGAATTTTGTCATTATTTTTTCTAAAAACAAAATAACTTTTTAAAATGTAATTGGGATGGCATTGGCACTGAATAAATAGATTACTTAGATAAAATTGTCATTTTAAATTTTATGTTGACTTTTACTTACCTAATGGACAATAAATATTGCTTCAATTATTGAGATGCATTTATTTGTATAAAAAAGTATTTTGTGCTTTTGTTCTTAGAGTTGCTGTGCCTCTATATGACTCAGGTATATGCTCAGGCATTCTATGCTTTCTAGATATTTTAAAATAGTCTTGCATATTGATGACTGTAGTTTCCCTATTTTTCACTTTTGAGGAGTGGTTGAATCTTAACTGGAAGCTGACTTCCAGGCTCAGAACAGCCTCTTTGCTCCCCATCTCCCTCCTCCAAGAGGCATAGGGATGAGTAGCTAGGGATGGTTTGGAAGACTTCCTTCTTATTTGGGGAGGAGTTGCATTATGAGCCCTTTTAGGGAAGGGTCTGTCTGACTGGGGAGGGCATTTCATCCCTCAGGCACCATTTTCAGATGCCCCAGAATCATGATGCTGCAACTTTGGAGAACCCCCCTTCCACCCCACCCATGAAGAGGCTACTCTGCTGAGTAACCCCCAGGGACCTTGAGTACTCATTCCTCTGTGGGGGATTTCTCCCCAGGTTGAGAAACCATGGTCTTCCTTGTGGTCACCCAGGTCTTCCTGCCCTGGAGCAGACATCACCCTTCCTGAGGAAGAGAGACCCTGGGCTCCACTCTCTCCTGCTGTATGCTTTGTCCATTCTACTTAATAGGCAGATAATAGATGATAAATATAAGCTTCCTCAGAGCTCGAGGTTGAGGAGGATATAAATAAAAGCCAGGCTCAATGTTCATGACTCATGCTGTGTTTGTTCTGCCGCTGATCCTGAGTAAAGCCTGGGGACAATATTCCAGGAATTCTCCTGGTGGGTCTCCATGGATGTTGTTTGTGTGGTGACCCGTGGACTGAGGCCTCCTGAGCTCTTTCTTCTCCTGCCTTTCAGGGGGTTCAGGGGGGAGTTCTCCTGGCCCCCTCCCCTATCTTCCCTCTAGCCGACTGCCCGGTAGTCCTGTGGCTGACCAGTGCTTCTGGTCCTCAGGAAGCCCAGCCAGATGCCCTCAGCCATGTGGGGAAGTGTTTGGGCAGGGCACCCCACACACCTCCCCCCGAGCTGACAAGCCTGGAGATACAAGCCAGTCTTCTCCAAAGCAGCTCTCCAAGGTAGGGAGGACCTTGGCTTCCCAACTGGTGGTTGTTGGAAGCTGGATGACTGGCAGGAAGCCAGTAACAGTATGGCCCAGACACCCAAAACAGTGTGAGCAGCAAAAGTCCCAGAGAGAGCAGAGGAGAGAGTGAGCATGAATAAGGTGCCCACTGTATCCCAGGCCCTGGGGATGCTAAGCGCTTCACACACATATTGGTCCTTGCACCAATCCTCTTATTAACCCCATTTTACAGTTGAGGAAACAAGATGATGGAGGTTAAGTCCCTTTCTAAGGTTGGATTTGAACTCAGGTCTTTCTTGCTCCAGGATTGAGGCTACATCCTCTCAGATGAGGGGGAAGAAAACAAGGATGATGAGACTGGGGAGCAGGGACTGTGGATGTGGGAAGCCATCCATCACTTAGCATAAGGGAGAACCTAGGAAGCCCACCAGGCCTTGGAGGCAGATTGGAGCCTCAGAGAGTCCCTGAGGGTCACCCCTCAGCCAGCCCAAAATGGAGTTGATGCTACTGGAACCTTGCAAGTGCGGGACACCTCTCTTGTGAGTGACTTCTATGACCTGGAGACCCCAACTGCTCCGTGCATCCTTTTCGGTAAAGAGGGGGGCAGGCTGCACTTCTGTCTGTTTCTAGACTTTGTGGAGTCTCTCCATTAATACCCCAAGTATTGGTCACCTGCTGTTGCACCAAGACAAAGCAAAGCAAGCTGCCAAGTGCATCCATCCTCTTCCTCCTGGCCAGAAGGCCTGCTGCAGGTAAAAAGAGGCTGGGCTGGGGGGGTGCTGCTCTGGCTCCCTGCCCCCACCCACCTCTGCTGCTGCCGAAGGGATTTCCAGAATACTTCTGGTCATTCCAGGCCCAACAAGGAGGGACAGCTTGTGACTGGTGCCCCTGTTCTGGGAGCAACAAGGGCCTTAGCCAGTGATTCTCATGGGCCACCTTTCCAGCACCTGGGAAAAGACTTTGGCCATGCTGACTGAAGCTTGGGAGAGGCAGAGGCAGCGGCTCCACAGGGTTGGGGGCAATGTGAAAAGGGAGAGGTCACCCCCATAGAGGAGGGGGCACTTGAATTGGACATGGAGCTGGCAGGGGTGGCAGCTGGGGGGGACTAGACCGGACAGGAGGAGGTGAGCCCCCAGAGTAGGCTCCTCCGGAGGAATCCGCTTCGGCCTCACCCTGGATCTTCAGACAAGGCCTGTTCGAGCCTCAGATGGTCCTCCTGGGCCTCCAGAAGCGCAGTCACAGTTTGAAGGGGGAGGGGGAGGATGGGCTATAGTGGAACTGAAGCAGAGGGAGCTGGAGAAGTGTCCTCACTAGAACATGAATGACACGGCCTTCCTTGCCCTCCATCAATGGGAATTATTCTTAATGAGCAACAATCAGGGGCAGCCTGCCAGCCCAGCAGATAGGGCAGGAGACAAGAGGCCCTGAGTTCAAGCTGGAACCACTCCTGAGAAAAGGGGAATCAGAAGAAATTGGACCCACTGACAGCAGCATTGATGATGATGAACTGCCATAGGGTTGCTCATCTCAGCAGTACAATAATCAAAGAGTTCCAAAAGATCCCTGCTGGAAAATGCCATCCCTGCCCAGAGGATCTGTGGAGTTGAAATGCAGGCTCGAGCATACCATCCTCAGTCTTTTCAAGTTGTCTTATGTATTTTGTTTTTTTCTTCTAATTTTCTTTTCATTTTTGATTTGGTTCTTTGTTCACAATGGGATTAATATGGATCTATGTTTAATGTCATTATACATGTATAACCTATATTATTAGATTGTTTTCTGTTGGGGGAGGAGGAGGGAAGGAAGGGAAGGAGGGGAACAATTATGAAACTCAAAACCTTACCAAATAATGATTGTTGAAAACCATCTTTGCATGTAGCTGGAAAAATAAATCAATGATTTTTGTTAAAGAGAACCTGAGTTCAAATGTGACCTCCAACAGCTGTGTGACCCTGGGCAAGTCACTTAACTGTCATTGCCTCCAAAAGCAAATTTTTAAAAAATGAAGAGACATTGCTGACTGAAATTTCTGTAGGACTTTGGTGTTGTGCACCCCTAAAGAAGGCATCAAGCATCCTGAGGTGTCTCAAGCTTCTCATGCTTCCAAATTGGGGCTGAATGCACAAGCCCCACCTAATGGACCTGCAACCAGAGCTTTGTGCCTTCCCTCCACCCTCTCCCCTAGCCTTCAATCATGAATTTTTTTGATAAGGAAACCGGTTTGATTTAGGAATGAATAAACAAATCCGATTGGGCAAAATGACAGTATTTCCTCCAAAGTGGAGGTCCTGGAAGAGTCACCTGAGCTCCAGGACCTTCAGGCAGAACAAAATGACTTTGGCTTCATTGGCATCAGGCAGGAACCTCAAAACTGATTAAGAGCTGGAAGCCAAGGAGCCCCCTCCCCCAGGATGCCAAGCAGATGCTATTCCTTCCTGCCCAATTCCACAGCAGACCCTTTGGCCAGGGGAGGCAGAGGGAGGCATAGAACCCTAGTCACAAGGGCCATGATCCTAGAAGAGCCAGTAGCCTGAATGAATTCATAAAGGAAGTGAGCAGCATTGCTGATGTTCCTCTTCTCCCTCCTCAGAGACAGGGAATCTGACAACTCTGGTATCAATGGCAACCTCACTGCTCCCTCTCCTCCCCAGGCACTTGTACTACCTAGGAAATGAAAGCACAGAATGTTCAAAATGCTCTTCGGGGGCCCTACAAGATGGGAAAACAGCCAACAATTGGCTGGAACTCAGAATAATGCTGGCCACCGCATTACTTAGTTCCTCCCACCTCATCTTGTGTAATTGCTGGGGTGCCTAGCTGCAAGGTGACCTACCCAGTACCACCAGAGGAGTGAGGAGGCAAGGGGAGATTTGGGGCCAGACCTTTCCAACTCCAACCTGTGAATTGGAGATCATATTATCCACCTCTCAGGACTGTTTGGAGTCTCACCTGAGATCGTCTCTAAAGAGAGCTTCACAAACATTTAAGGGCCAGCTATTATTCCTAATGACTAAGTGCCTCCTATAGGCCAGGTACCGACTCCCTTTCCCTCATCATTTCTGATTCCTGGACAGAATAACCAGAGCTGAAAAACATCTGAGAAAACAGGCAGGTACTTTCTCAAACCTCCCTCCAGTTTCCTGGCTTGACTTCAAGATCACATTGCTTTCTTCTAGGACAAATAAAGGTGAAGAGCCTCCTGCAGGGTCCACAGGGTTCACAGGCAGGAGGGCCAGCACAGTCCTTCTCTCACATCCTGCATATCCCAATCCTTCTCTCAACCCCTCCTTCCTCGCTTCCCTTTCCTGTCCTCAGGAAACTGAGCTACAAAGGGGCTACTCAGGGCTCCAGAGGTGACGGATATTTCACCTCTTCTCTCCCAACCCTTCTCTAAGAAAGCTTGTAATCCCTTCTAGGAGGCGAAGAGAAGAGACCCACTCTGCTCTGTTCAGAGAGAAATGTGTCTCTCTGCTCCCTTGTTAGTCCTGGGGATGTGACATTTAGGTATAAGCTAAACTTCTGATAGCTGTCCATTCATTGGGAAAGCCTTGTGACGATGACTCAACTTCCTTCCCACTATATAAACACACAAGCAAGTAGGAAGGCCGCCCATTTACCCAGGTTTATAGCCAACAGAAATCAGAGAGTTTGCCCAGGAGAATACATGTCAGACAAGGGAACGTGGAGGAGTTCCTCCTCTAAAAGCAAGATCACTCATCTACCCCAAGAGAAGATCGTCTTGGATCTTCCTCAAGGGGAAATACTACCAAGTGTCTAGAGAAGCAAGCCGGGAGAGGACCCTGAAGGAGACCACGGCTCCTCTCAAGATGGCTTCTTCCCAGGTCCTCCTTCTTTTCCCTGCACAGTTGTCCTGAAGGGAAGTCGGCATCATCCAAAGCCAGAAGCCTGAAGCCCTCAAAGCAACTGGAAAGCCTGAAGAGAGAAACCATTGATGGTCCTTAATAGGAGAGAGCCCCAGACCAATGGACTTGGATGCTTGGAGACGTTTGAGTCCTCATCTCAACACAATGAACACGTAATAAATGTATATTGGCTGATAGACTTTTCTCTGTCCTGAGTCTAACTGTCCTTCTCTATCTGGATGCCCCAGAGGCAACTCAGAAGCAACTCATCAACAACTGAACTCATTGCCACTCTTTCTGCAAGGCTGCCCGGCTGCCTGCCAGCTGTTCTGCTTTTGCCAAAGGTGCCCCATCTGTGGAATTCTTTGTCCTTCCCCTCCCAGACTCCAGGAGAGACCAGCTCCTGCCAATTTTACATCTGTAAATTCAAGAGATCCCACTCAGATGGCCACCACCTTCAGGGCCCCTCCCCTCCTGCTCGGACTGTCACATTAGGCTCTTAACTGTCCTTCCGGTCTACAGTCACACACACACACACACACACACACACACACACACACACACACACACACAGAGCAGCCAAAGTGATATTCCAAAAAACACACATCTGGTTCCACTACTCTCCTGCTCCAAAACCTTCATGGGCTCCCTCTCTCTACGAGGGTAAATTGACCTAACTCCTGTTTGGCATTGAAAGCTTTCGCAGCCTGGTTGCTGACATTCTTCCCCACTCATTTCCAGTCCTGCCCCCTCCCCTCATCCCCAAAGCCTCCACTCTGCCTGGTCCATTCTCCAGACCCACACAGACATGACTACTAATAGAAGGACTAATGTGGGATAAACATAGTATGATGAATCCTGCCACACTCTCCAGGATTCCCATCTCCCTCCTGTGCCTCTGGCTGGCCAAGACCCTGCAGGACAAGACACTAGCTGGGACTGGGGTCCATTGGGCAGTAGGAAGTGCACCATCAATGCTGAAATGATGATCTGCAGACAGAGGAAGTCATTTCCATAAGAAAGTTTCAAGACAACAAGGGCAGACAGACTCAACCGAACCAACTCCTGGGGTCTTGGGCCAGCAAGGTCCGCTGGGCCCTTTCCAGCTAGCATCTTGCCAGCTGTGATCTGTGGAATCTAATCAATGTTTGCTACTGTGAGTCCATGAGAAAATCCCCAGGCCATCAAGATAGCCCTCCAAAATATCAACTATGACAAAACAGACAGACCAAAGGATTAGTTCTTCAGGCTGAAGACTTTGACTGGCCCAGATGTCATCTGTGGCAGCATCATTCTGCCCTCTGCCACAGCTCCATCGCTGTTTGACCTTTGGTGAATAGATCTCTCTGGTTTCAAACACAGCTCCTTTGGGGCCCCCAGAGGGCAGGTGCCACAGGTGCTTTCTCATCTGTGACACTGAATTTTGGGGTTCTGAGCCCTCAGGGATTTCAGTTACACTTGCTGTCTTTCCAAGCTCTTCCTGATCCATGGTCTCTTCCCATCCAGCAAAACCTTTTAATTCCTTTCATTTAAATTTAATTTAATATTTGGGCAAGAGTTTCCTTGCTAGAGATCTCCAGAAAGAGTAAGGGTCCTCAAAGCTCACCATTTCTGGTGAGACTTCCTGGCATATGAGGCAGCAAAGGTGGGGGGGAGGGACAAGTCATGCACCATGATTCATGGGCTCCACTTCTCACGGATGGAGCATCTGTTATTGCCAGCCATTAAGGGCAGGCGAGAAGACGGGCCCAAGAGTGAAGATGGATTAGCCCAGTTAGGAAGGAAGCTGGATTATTTATGGGAGCACAGCTGGGGAATTGGCTTATCCATCTTCCCTGGCCCTAAATTGCCCGACACACTCGCTCCAGGCATGGCAGGGATCTCGAGGACAACAGCACCCCCACACACTCTGCGGCTCAGCAGGGGAACTGAGACATCCACCGTTCTGCAGCAGGAAACAAAACATTCCCCCTGCAATGAAGAAGCAGTGGGCACTGGAGCTGGAAGGCTCTACAGATCATTCACAGAACAGATGAAGAAACTGAGGCCCCAAAGGTCAAAGTAGCAAGTGGCAAGGATGGGGTTTGAATGAAGGCCTTGACTGCCTTCTCTGCTGCCCATCATCCCATGGAGGCTCTGGGCTCTCTCCTGGAAGCCATCGATCCCCCAGAGAATGTCCAGGGGTAGGTGATCACAGAGGTGGAGGGGGGAATCAGAGGAGACCCCCCCCCACACCCAACTTCACATGCTTCATAGCCTGTCTCGTGGAAGACAGACCAGAGTAGGGGTTCTTTGCAGAATGAGGGTCACAGGAAGTTTGGCATCATTAAATTCCCTCCTGATGAAATTTGCCCAATAGTGTGGGGGAAGGAGGACTCCCATGGGGCAAAGACTGGAGGAGCCTGGTCAGACATGTATTAATTGGGTGAATGAGACAGAGATGGGTCCTGAGAGTGCTAGTCCTAGAGAAGATGCCCCACTCCTCCAGGTTACCCCAAGAGCTCTGTACTGTGTGAGAGAGATGCTTCCAGTGTCCCTCTGTGAGAGCAAGTGTGACTGGGGAGAGGGGCCCCCAACCTGGGCTGCCTCCCCATAGTCTGAGTCTGACCACAGGCTGCCTTCTCAGCTGGGGAGACAATTCTAAGGCAGGAGTCCTCCAAGGGTCAGCTGCAGCTGTCCTGGGGGACAGTGAGCCAGCCATGAGGCTCTTCATTGTACACATTTCTTACTGGTCATGGGGAGATGGAAGGGAGGAGGGAGGAGGGAGGGAGCGGGGGAGGAAGGCGGAGTGGCTCCCCATCCCCACACTGAACCGTCAGGGATGTGGGCTCCCTCTCGCAGGTGAATGACTGTCTTTCCTCGGGGAAGGACTGAAGTCTGACATGGGAACACTCAGGAGAACAAGCGAACCTTACCCACACAATTAGAATTCAATTGTCCCCTTTCAAGGTGGGTGCTGATTGACTGCCAAGAACTGTGGGATGGGTGAGCCAAGCTCTGGAGGCCCAGGGGGTGCCCTTGGGGCTGGTGATGACAGCCCTGGGGGCCTGGGTCTCTCTCCCTGGGAGCCCTTTTGGCTCTACAAGAGCCAAGGACAGATGATCACCTGACCCAGGGCAGCAGGGACCAACCTGTGGGCCCCTCTCCTTCCCACCTCAGGCCACCTTGGCTGGGGTCTTTGACAGAGAGATACTGTAGAACCCAGGGAGGTCTAAATCGCAGGGTCTACATCCTACAGGACATTCATGACCATGTGGTAGATGGGAGATCAGTAGGAGGGGGGCACAGAAAAGGAGCTGCTTCCACCATGGAGCCACAAGCTCACACTGGGATTCCCTAGATGGTACCAAGCTAGGAAGACCTGAGTTCAAATTTGACCCCAGACTCTTCCTAGCTGTGTGACGCACTTCAACAATGTTTGCCTCAGTTTCCCCAACTGTAAAAGGAGATGACAACAATGCTAACCCACTAGGGTTTCTGTGAGGATCAAATGAGATCATCACTTGTGGGTTCTATCTATCTCCCTCCCTTTCCAACTCAAGTCTTGGTTCATCTCAGAAGGGGAGTAGAACCTTGTGACTGGGTCTAAGAAGCCAGGGTCCAGGGATGTGCTGACCTTCAGCCCCAGCCAGAGCCATGAACCCCCATGGAAGCTAAGAGAGAAGAGGTCATATGGCTTGGGTGCTGTCAGGGCCAGTGGCAAACAGCTGACCCTTCACTGGGCCATGGTCCAGGAGTCAGCTGGGTAGACATTCTTCTTGGAGAGCTCATTCTATGTCCCTGGTGTCTCCTCCAGAGATTGACTTCTCAAGGGCAGGGACCTTCTCAGTTTGATCTCTGTGCCCCCAGAACTTCGACTGGGCTCAGTAGGTGGGAGGGACTGACCAGAGTTTGGGAATTAAAGCTTCTGCTGAGACTCTCAGTGAGATACCAGGCCACCCATCAGGATGCTGACCTTGGTGCTCACCCAGGCCTGCCAAGCTGCAGGTGGTTGCTGACCTGGCAGGGACTGGGTGGACTCTGGAGCTGGGCTTAGTCTGGCCAGCAGGGTGGGTCTCCTCCTACCCCCAAGGGTCCTGAACCTCAGCTCTTTTCAGGTCACAGGGTCCATCAGAAACTCACCTCCGCCCTGCCCCAGGAAGCTGTTCAGGTTCTAGACAGTGTTTGGGAGAAGCCAAGCCCTTGGAAAGGAGATGAGGATGGAGGGGTCAGCCAGGAGAGTCCAGGCTCAGCAACTGCCCTCCCAGGCCAACATGCTCCCAGCCAGAGGGCTGAGCCCCCCATCCCAACTGTAGACCTAGTGGCCCTCTCCCCAATCAGCCATATTACCCCTCTTCCACTCTGCAGGCTAGCCCTGGCTCTCCCCCCACTCTTGGAGCTTGCTGCAGCTCCCTCCCAGGCCTTAATTTCCCACCTGTCAGATCCACTTTCAAGTCCTCACTGGGACTGATGATCCAGGACGCTGGCTGCCTCTGTCTTCCGCTGCAGATGTTCAAACAGCTCCAGGCCTCTGGTGCCCAGCTTTGGTCCGGGTTCCATGAGTCACCAGCTGCGTGTAGCAGGAAGACACTGAACCCCAGAGGCCATGGTGGCCCAGTGCCCACTCGGCACAGATGGCTAGAAAAGCAAAGTCGTGGGCAGAGCCACAGTGATGTTGCTGAGCTCATGACATGCCAGGAATCTTTCCTGTCTGCATCACCAAGTAGTGACCTCCTACTCCTGGCTGGAGGTCTTCAAGAGGGTGACTGTCCATTGAGAAATAATTGCTTGCTTGGGTGTCTTCCCTCCCTCAGCAGTTTCCTTTGGCACCCTTTTGGAGATGCTCCCCTCCTCCTTTCCATGGGGCCTTTCTAGGCAGGTGGAGAGTGGGGAGGGGACTGTCACCCCAAAGATCTCAGGGAGGCAGCTGCCAAGCAGCCCCTTGGGTCCTTTGGAAGATATCTAGATCTCATCTCATCTTTGAGGGGTGGGTGACTAAAGTCTCTAAATGGTTTCAAAGACAGGGCTTATTCAGTTCCCTGGCCAGGGTGGGCATGCTGGTCAGGCCTCCCAAGTCCAGGCTGAGGCTCCAGGATGGTCTCACCTTCGGCACCAAGGCCAGGAGAAGAAACCTGGAGAAGAGACTCCTGGGAGTGGGGGTGGGCAAGGGGGGTGAGGAACGAAGGTGGCCCCTGCCTAGGCTCCTCGGCCCCACCTTTCGAGGGTGCTAGGACTTCATCAGCCCTGGTTCTGCCTGGGAATGATTAGTGGCATCCACATTTGCTAATAGGAAGCTCTGATGGAAGACCTGAAATGTTATCTGCTGCCGGGCTCTGAGGAACCGCTAATCAAGCTGTCTTTCAAAGCCTCAACCTGCCGGGAATGTTGTACTTGGGAAACAAATGAAAGTGATTACCCATCCCAGACAAAAACCACACTGTAATTACTTTCAATCTCCTCATAAATGTTTTTCTAATCGCAGAGATTTTCAAAATTGTTAGAAAATATGTGATGATGGAACAAGAACGCTTTAATCATAGAAATTAGAAGCGGGAGGGAGGCGGAGGTCACTGGCCGAGCCCAGAGAAAGAGGGATTGCCTGTTCCCACGGGCACTGTGGGCCAGGCTGGGGAAGGGGCCTCTCTCCCCTCCCACGGGAAATCATTCCACAGCCCGTTAGGGTCGGAGGTGCTGGGAATTTGGCCTGGACCAACACTGCCCTACTTTAATTTAATCTGACGGATGATCCCTGGAGATGGGCTCAGGGTTTTCTAAAGCTACCAGGCGCCCAGGCATTCTTTGATTGCTGGCTAGGCCCCCACTGCACTCCTAGCCCATTCCTTCACACTGCCCCCCCAGCCTCCAAGGAAGAGCCACATTCCAGCCTGGCTTCCCTCAGCCTTGTCTCATAAAGGACCAGGGCACCGGGCTATGGGGAGATCAAGGATGCTGAGGGGGCACCAGAAGAGCAGACATCCCACTGGGCCAACTCAGTCACAATTAAAGAATGTGACCAGCACCCTCCTCAGCCTTCCAGGAGACTGAAGGGATGTTCCCAGTCATCCTACCTCACCTTCTCCATTCTGGCACACAGAATCTATACCCTCAGACCCCTCCCTCACAAGGCCCCTAAGGTTCAAGGTTCTGGCCCTTCCCTCCCCTATCGACCAGCTGGTGGTACAATGGACAGAACATGGGTCTTGGAGTCAGGAAAATCTGAGGTCAAATGGGACCTCAGATACAGAGCTGTTGAAGCCTTAGATGATCTCTGTGAGCCATCAAATGAAGCATCTCACCCTCTTGTGGAGAGCTATGGATTGGATGCCAGCAGAGGAGGTGGGTTTGGACTCCAAGAGCAGAAATCAATCACAAGGGCCATGGTGGGTCTTCATTATGGGTTCTTGGCTTCATTAGGTCTTTCTGACTGAGCTTGTGTCTGTATGAAACTCTACCTACAAAAATGACCTTCCCAGGTCCCTCCAATCTGCCTCCCTTCCTTGAGAAACAGTGATTTCAAAGACAAAACAGCTTCATCACAGATATGAGTCACTGTATCCCTGCCTTGGGGGACAGGAAGTGTTCCTTTGAAACACAAGGGAACAAGAGGAAATCATATATACATATGATGAACATGGGGAATCATACCCTTCCTTACCTGAAAGAAATGGAAGTTGTGATTGGGTTTACAAGTTAGATTTCTTTCCTAAGGACCCAGTGACTAAATAGAAATTGTTTCTGCTTTGGCCAGAAACCCCAAGGATCTTCCCCTCCCAGATTTATTTAATTTTTTTGACTAGTTAAAAGAGGCCATTCTTTGCCTCTTTTCTTTCTTTCTTTTTTCTTTTTTTTTAAGTTTTTGCAAGGCAATGGGGTTAAGTGGCTTGCCCAAGGCCACACAGCTAGGTAATTATTAAGTTTCTGAGGTCAGATTTGAACTCAGATCCTCCTGACTCCAGGGCCAATGCTCTATCCACTGTGCCACCTAGCTGCCTCTGTATAGCAGGTCTTTTTAAGGTAGAAAAGAACTGGAAATTGAGGGGATGCCCATCAATTGGGGAATGGCTTAACAAATTGTGGTGTATGAATATGATGCAACACTATTGCTGTATAAGAAATCATGGGGGACGGGACTTCAGAAAAGCCTGGAAAGGCTTACATGAACTGATGCTGAGTGAAATGAGAAGAACCAGAACAACACTGTTCACCTTAACAACATGGGGGGATGATCAACCTTGATGGACTTGTTTATCTCAGCAGCACAATAATCGAAGACAATTCCAAAAGACTTGTGATGGAAAATACCATCCATATCCAGAGAAAGAACTGTGGAGTTTAAATGCAGAGCAAGCTTACTCTTTTCAATTTTTTTAAGTTGTCCTATGAATTAGGTTGCTTTTTCTCTCTAATGTTATTTTCTTCCATTTTGATTTGATTCTTCTTTCACAAAATGACTAATATGGACCAATGTTTAGCGTGGTTATACATGTAGAGCCTATATTAGATTGCTTTCTATTGTGGGGGGGAGAAGGAGAAAAATGTAAAACTCAAAACCGTGCAAACAATGATTGTTGAAAACTACCTTTGCATTAGTTGGAAAAATAAAAAACAAAATATTTAAATTAAAAAAAAAGAACAAGGTCTTCTGCTGGATCTCTCTGTGTGTCTTCAGTTGTCCTGATCTATTTCTGGCCACTGGCCTCAGATGGCTCTGGAAAGTGAAGCCAGTACCTTTGTACAGCCCCCTCCCCCATGGCACCATCTCCCTGGTGACATGGTGGTCTTCAAGAATGAAGGACAAATCAACAGCTATGAGCTTGAGGAGATCATTGGGTGATAGAAGGCTTACTAAACTCTCTGGGGTCTCAGTACAGCTCACTTGGGTTCTGGATACCAATCAAGAAAAGGCCACCCTGGAGACACCTGGGCAGGACTGAGGTTGGGTGAGTGCAAGGGAAGTGTCGTCAAGTAGTCGAAAGCCTGAAGAAGAATGGGTGGGATGAGAGTTACCCCTCCTCCACTGTCTAAATGGATGACTTAGATGCACTGGATCCTAGAGGACAGAGTCAGGAGAAGCCCTAAGCATTAATTAAGAACCTATTGAATACTAAGTACTGAAGATGCATTTAATAAGAAAGACAGTCCCTGCTCTCGACAAGCTTACAATCCCAAGGGGAAGACAACCCACAAAAGAAAGCAGGGAAATGGGGGGAGGAGTTCTGTGGAGTTGGAAAAGTTGGGCATGTCAGCAGATGGAGAGTGGTGTGAACCCCAAAGTCTGGTTTCTGCCCTCTATAAAGGAAGACATTGAGAGGACCATGGGACCCCCGCCTCCAGCCCTTAGATCAGAGAGGAACCTGAGTGAGGTGGTGTCTGACAAGTCTAGAGTTAGCAGACCAGTGATGAGTTGAGACCCTGTTTCTACTTAGGTTTGACATCAATGCTCTGGACACCTCTTGAAAAGGAGTTTCCTCCCACCACTCATCCCAGTCCCTACCCTATAATAAATTCAAGCCTAATTGACCCAGATATTGCTTCAGCTCCCACCTGCCACCTTGTTCAGGCTGTCCTCCAGGCTGGGGGTGCTCCCCCTCCTCTTTTCCATCTCTGGGAATCTTGAGGTCCCTTCAGTGCTCAGTTTGGGGGTCCCTTCCTGAAGGAAGCCTTGCCTGGATTCCTACTCTGAAATCCCTTTTTATTTCCTTTGAATGTGCTTTGGTTTACTTCTCTATGGACTCCAGTCAGAATGGAAGACCCCTGAAGGCAGGCACTGTTTGGAAGTTTGGGTCTGAGATCTCCCCAGTCCCCAGCCAAGGATTTGGTTCCTAGCCTAGGGTTCAAGAAATTCTTTTAATGCTTTCAAGGGAAAGGGAACTGAGGATACTTTCTGAGATGCTGAGACCTTGATGGTAGAGATTTCCCAAATGTGGGAGGAGGCCATGTTCAGTGCCTCTGACACCTCCAGAAACCAGTCTGGGGAAACTTCATCAATATGCTTGTTCTAGAATTGATCATGTGGGGCCTCCAGAGAAAAGGAGCAATTTAGATCTGCCTAAAATCAGAGTTCCATGGAAGCTTTCATTTGGATAGAAAACACCCCAGGGTAGTACTGGAAATCAAACTTTGAAATTATTTTGGTAATATTGAGGTTATACCGAACGATTCTGTTTCTCTGTTGCTCTTGTTGGATGAAGAACATCTAAGGAGGTAGAGATGCCTGCCAGGAGGAGGCAGAGGCTGTCAGGACAAGAGGGGCACTCTGAGACTTGGGGAGTTGCCCTCCTCTCAGGAGGAAAGGTACCATGGCTGACTCCTGACTAGGACCCCAGATGGGACTGAGGAAGAAGTGGGTGGAATCCTGGCTAGCTGCTGGACTCTCCTCTCTATCCAAGATGTGGCCCTGGGCTGCTTCAGACTCCCTGTCCTCACCGGTTTGGGTAGTATTTCTCTGATCTTGCTTCGGGTGAGCCCCTGGTCCCCCACCTCCCAACTCTTGGATCAGGTCTGATTTAGAAACATCTGAGTAGGAATTCATACCCACCCTCTGAACCCATGGGTGCCCCGGTAGGATTGGGCCAGTTTTTAGTGCATCTACTCAAAACATTTAAAAGTTCAGCTATGGGCGGGGGGGGGGGGGGGGCAGGCAGGGAAGGGGCCTCAGAGAACAGTCTACCTAGTCTGCCTTGACCACCATTCAGGGCTTGCCATTTTCCTGACACTCCCAAATGTCCGCATTTATTTCTTGGAACTGCAGCTTTTGAAAGCTCTGGGGCTGTGTTCCAGAACTCTATTCTCTTGGGCTCTGGGGTGCCCTTCCTGAGCCTAGCATGCATGATGAGCCCCCACCAGGCTCCCCAGCCATGGTGATTAGCTCACAGCACTTAGACAGACTCAATTAGCTTTTAGTGCTAATGTGGAACAAGAAGAATCTGGGTAGAGAAGCTCCCAGCCAAAGTCCTTTCCTCAGAAGAGTGGGTCTGGGGTACAGGCAGAAGGGGCCAGGGAGCACAGGAGCAGGGGAAAAATCCCCTTGGAGCCCTTGCATGGGCTCTTAGACAGTTCTCCTTGGAGATTCTGGATCCTGGAGCTCCCCTTTGCTTTCAGTGTGTTTGTGGTTCTAGATGAAGACACCGCTGCCCAAGGAAGATGCCCAATCAAAATTCAAATACCCCAAGCTTCAGAAAATTTCCTTTTCCCTTTGTGGGGGGGGGGGGAGAATGAGCTTCCATCCTCCCCTCCCTCCCTGACCCAAATCAACTCAAGCCCAGGAAAGGTTAACCCTTAAACTGTAAGTCCTTGAAAAACAGATAAAAATGACAAAACTATAGGTTAGCCATCTTTAAGCTTTATTCTCTAAGGTGGAGGCCAATGAGAAAAGGACCACCCTGAACTGGGAAAGAATTGGTCTTTTATGCGAAAATAGGAAAAATCCTTAACCTTTTGGGTGGTCAGACACATTATGTTGCCCACAGGCTCCTTGGCCAATCCCATCCACCTCTTGTCTCTTCCTGGCAGGACCAGCCTCCTGAGCACTGTTCTCCTGAGTTTGTAGACCCCCAGGAGTCTTCATTATTGTTTGGTGAGACCACTGAGAGGAAGCCTGCGAACTCTGCAAAGAAATCCACTTTTTCCCCAGGATTATTGTTTGGAGACTCTTAGTATGCCAAGCCCTCTCACCAGGCTGGCCCAGCCCTTGCTCTGTCTCTTGGGTTTAAAATAGCTCTCCCCTCCCTCCACATCTCAGGTGGGATCAAATCTATAGGTCAGAACAAACTTCCTGGCTGGTTTCCCCAATTTCTCTCATGGTTTTCTGAATTTTTTGCATTTCATTTAAATCTGTGATGGAGTAATTGATGATTGGTGATTGAGACTGTTTTTGCCCACTTTAATTTGTGGGGTTCACCTTCTGTAACCCCCCAGGTCTATGGAGATTAGACAGGACCCCAGGAACCTGGCTTTCCTTATTTGTCCACTCCTGGGCTGGTCACTTGGGGGCAGGCGAGGAGACCCTGGATCTGCTCCCTTTTTGGAGGGCCCCTGTGTGGCATGGCCCCTGTCTTGTGGGGGAGCAGGTCAATCAGATCACCATGGGGCACTGACCACCAAGGACCAGGAACAAAAATGGCAGGGATCTGGGCTGGCAGCTTATACCCCCCAGATGTACATGGTCCAGGACCCTCAAACTAAGGAGGTGCTTGCCTACCCCACAAATCTCCCCCCATCTCTCCCTGACTGTTTCCTCTTCTCCACTTGAGTCTCTTCATTATTTTCTGACACTAACAGCCTTCTGATGGAGTGCTTTCATTTCTTCCCACCTTCCCCCACCCCCATCTCCTGTATTTTCTATTCCACACACCTAGCCTGCAGACACAAAGCTTTGGGAAGCTGCTCCCTGTCTCCCCAGAGAATTCATTTTAGAGCCTGCCTGCCAGGACCCAGAGCCCCAGATAGCGAAATCTCACCCACCAGGGTTAGGAAGGGTGCCTGCCCCCCCCCCCCACCAGGGGAAGGGCGGCTCAGCGGGTCAGGGCTTCCTTCCAGGCCAAGCCCGACTTGGCCTGGAGCCTGCCAAATAGCTTCTAGATCTAGGAGCCCTCCGGACGATCCTAAAGCGCCATCGAGACCAGTCTGGAAGGTTGCTGCCCCTATTCTGAACAAGGAGGGGGTTTTGGGGCCTGCTTGGACAAAACGTATCTGGAGAGGGATTATTGTGCTCACTGGAACCCGGTGCAAGCCCCAGAGGGACTGAGTTTGGGGAACATGAGTCCTGCATCTCCCCCAGCAGCTCTCCCAGGAATGTGCCCCCCCCAACTTGGTAGGACCTCCCCCCTACCTGCATGACCCCCCCCAGCCAACCGCTCCCTCCCATGATCTCAGATTCTGACTCTATCAAACTCTAAATAATGATGACAACCTACTGGGTACCAGTTCTGGGTGAGGTGGAACCTTAAAATCCTGGGATCCCTGACCTCCTGGGTGGCAGTCACCAGGCCCTTGGGAAGGAACCAATCCAATACACTGAACATGTGTCAGGCCAGTGCTAAGGACTGAGGACACAATTCATTAAAAAAGCAGTCCCTGAACTCAGGGAGCTTACAATCTAAAGGGAGAGATAACACAAAGGTGGGGAGATGGGGCACGATGAGACACTGGGCTGGGGGGAGGGATACCTGGGGAGGAGGAGTTTGGTGCTTTGCCCTCCAGCCACCAAGGGGGAGGGAAGAGAAGGCAGAAGGAGTAGATGCCAGTCATGGGTGAGATTAAAGGGGATGAGTTTAAACTGGGAGGGTCAGCAAAGCCAGACGCAGGGGAAGGAGCCCGCTTCCTGAATCCCCAGCTCCAAATGGAGGAGAAACAATGAGGGCCACCTGGCCCCACACTTGGCTTGATCCGTGAACCCCAGAAGTTGAAGAACAGGCTGCTCCTCCTTCCAAAGCTGGGCTGCCTCCTTTCAGGGTGGGGGAGAGTCAGCCAGCTCCTCTTGACTTGTGAACTGGGGTTGGACCAGACTCATCCCACTATGTGGGGGACAGATGGGCCTGCTCCATCTCCATGGATCCCCCAAATCCTCCATTTTAGGGTCTTGTCTGCTCTGGACAAAGAGGGTGTGTTGGGGGCTAGGAAAGGGAAGGAAGATGACCCAAAGAAGATGAAAGTGTTCTCCCCATGAAAATGGGTACTCCAGCATGCCCACAGCCAACAGTCCTTCCAAGTGGGGCAGCCTGTGCACCATTTATAAAGCAGGGAGACCCTACTGACACAGGGAAAAGTACACAAAGGCTATGAGGACAGTGAAAAATGCCCCTGAGGCAGGTCCTCCAAAAGAGCCAGGAACCCCAAGTCCCTCTCAGAGTCCCTCTTTAAAACATGGGCCTCTCCTGTCACTTTGATATGAAGTCAAGAGGAAGGAGAGAAGAGTCTGGGCTCTGCCCTCAGGCACCCTCCCAGAGTGACTGCCACTTTGGTGGACTGGGGTGAATGAAACTAAGGGGCTTCCAGCTCTTGTCTTAGGAATTCCTCCACACCTAGAGGGGAAGTTGAGGGTTGGATGACATTCATCTTCACTGGTTCCTCAACTCTCCATCTCTGATCAGAATGTCTGTCTTCCTCAGCTCCTCCAAGTCAGAGATCTACTGCCCCCATACCCCATCCCAGATCCATTTTTGGCCCCATGGTTACTGGGTGTCCTCAGCTCTCTTTTCATTCCTGATTTCAGTGATATGATGGCTCATGGCTGTGTGTCCAACCTAGGAGGGGGTGGATGCCATTTAGAGTGGAGATGGTTTAAAGCTTAAAGGGAAGGGGAAGCTGGGCTTAGAACTATCAGTTAAACCCCCCACAATGGAAAGTAGACCCCTCAATCTTTTTTTTAGACCTCTCAATCTTATGAGCCACAAGGGCACATCTCTAATGTGGGGAGTGGAGGATTACCTCCTCCTTCTGCAAACATCTAAAAGATGCCAACTGTAAAATAGGGCAGAGCTGGGGCCCCAGCCCCGAAGTGATCTTCATGGCCTTGGACCTCTGACTTAATCCTAAGTCAAAGCTTCAACTTCACCCTGCAGATCGACCCAGGAACAAGCCGCAATGCCAACAGGGTTTTGATTAATTTATTCATAAAAGTTCCAGAAAAGATTCCTGTACAAGGTGTGAGTTAGGGAATTAATCATTCCGACAGCAAATTTAGTTCAGATGAAAAATACTTGCTTTCCTGACTACACTGATTAATCACATCAAATAATTACAGGATTAAAATAATAATTTGTCAAAAGCAGGCTATAGCCTTCCTGCAGAACGAATCCATTGCTTCTGATTAAATCACCCATGAATCCAAGTCATTCTTATTAAGGCAAAAACTCAAATTTTGTGGTTTATAGTTCCAACTCAACAGTTTAGTTGAGAAAGTCCCTTAGTTGGGCTGTCGTATTGGGCTCTTGGGCCCCCTTGGGAGCCTTCTCTAAAGGGATCTAGATTAATACAACCTGAGTTACTAAAGAGGTGAACTAGAACCTGCTTAGGTGTTTCTCCTGGACTACAACATTTACCTTCTGATGAAGGTAAATGAGACAGAAAGAAGCCAAAGGCAGGCCACCTAAATTTATTCAAGATTAACTTAATTTCATTGAATGGGGGTAGGGTGGAGTGGAGACTCATCCCTATGTAACTCAGCCTGAGTCCCTTTGGGTGCTGCTGTGTTGGTGAGGGTTACTGGCTCCTCCATGGAGGAGATAAGACTAAGATGTGGCTGAGAGCTGACAAAGAAGGAGATGGTGCTAGAGTCTTGGGGAGAGAAGACCTTGGGTTCTAGGGACTCTTGGAGGGATGTAGGGAGAGAAAGTGGAAACATGGAAGGGGGACCAGCTTCCTAGTGTGCCCTGATCTCCACCTTGCCTTCTTAAAGACTGACAAATTTCCTCTTGATAGAATCAGGGTCTCTCTCTTGGTTTGAGTTGAGATCTCAGCTCATTTCTACCTAAAGAACTCTTTCACATTTGTGTGTTCTTTGTTACCATCTATTCTGTTTAATTTTTGCAATTTCTATTTGCTGGTTTGCTTAAATACATGGGCTTTCTCAAAAGTGTGTGTGTGTGTGTGTGTGTGTTTGTGTGTGTGTGTCTAACTTTTAGCAGGAGGGAGCTATAATGTAAGCTGAGGGCTGCTTTTCCCATTAAGAATGACCAAAGAATGGGGTAGCTAGGTGGTACAGTGGATAGAGCACCAGCCCTGGAGTCAGGAGTACCTGAGTTCAAATCTGGTCTCAGACACTTAACAATTACCTAGCTGTGTGGCCTTGGGCAAGCCTTGCAAAAAAAAAAAAAGAATGACCAAAGAAGCTTGCTTTCATTTCTTTCCAATTGATATTTTATTTTATTTTTCCAATTACATGTTATGGAAGCTTTTCAACAATCATTGACATGCATATGCATATTTATGTTACATAATTCCTCCCCCCCAGTGGCAAATAGTCTGGTGAACATTGATATACATTTGTGTTTAACATGTTTACAGATGAGTCATTTTCTGTATAAGGAATTAGGTCTAAGGGAAAAGAAAGGAAAGCATGAGATAGGTAGAAAAAACTAAGAGAAATTTTTAAAGAATGAGCAAAGCATCCAATCTCTGAATGTGGATGGTGCTGTCCACAACAGGTCTCTAGGGTTGTCCTAGCTCTCTGAGCTGCTGCTTCCATCACAGTTGATCAACTCACAATGTTGTTAACATTTACAATGTTCTTCCCTCACTCAGCATCAGTTCATGTAATTCTTTCCATGCTTCTCGAGTCCAACCATTCATGGTTTCTTATAGAACAATAGTATTCCATAACGTCCATACAGAACTGGTTCAACCATTCCTCGATGAATGGGCATCCCCTCAATTTCCAGTTCTTTGCCACTACAAAAAGAGCTGCTATGAATATTTTGTCATAAGTGGGACTTTCCCCATTTTTATGATTTAGAAGCTTTCTTTCCAAACTTCTATTAGAAGGTGTGTATTGATGTAATTCTGTTGTGACACCATTATCAGAGACTGCCCAACCTCAAGGTGTTGGACTTGTCTGTCTCGTCTGCATTCAGGGGCACTAGCAGAAATGTGGGTTGGTAAGAAAAGAGGGAAAACCCATTAATTTAAGAAAAGAATAAAGAAAAATGTACTTTTTAGGAGCTATAATTTTGACACATTTCCTTGGAGTAGCAATCTTCTTAAAAACCCACAAAATTAAAAACACAACAAAAAGAAATGAAACACGTAAGCATGGCCCCAGATCCAGAATTTTCCAGGTAAACTCTATTAAATAATAGAAAATTAAGATTGGGAAACCAGTTCAGCAGAATGTCCAAGGTTCTGGATCATTCTTGTGTGGCCAGAAGCACAAACCCAAGATAACTGCTGTTAAAAAATGAAACCAGATCAAGAGGATCACTCCTTAGTAACTCACGTACACCGATAATGACTGAATGGTTAAGGGAGAGAGAAGAGACAAGGAGGGCCCCGAAGATGATGACTCTGGGTGTTTATAAATGGGGGCAAGACCTCCAGAGACATAGGGGAGCTCTGAGGGGGGAGAAGTCACGGGGAAACAGAATAAATTTTGTTTTAGACGACTTGAGTTTGAGCTGCCCCCAGAACACATGGTCAAGTTTCACAAAAGCAACTAGAGATAGAAGACTTGAATTCTATAGAGAAGCAGCAGCCAGATGGAACAATGGAGGAACCGTCTCTGTCATCAGATAGAGATGTGGGTGTGCATGTGGTTGGGAATCATCAAGCTGGAGAAAGGAGATGGACAGGGCAGATGCCCACATATATTGGAGACCCCCAAAGACAAGGCCCTCCTGAAGCAGCGCACTGCACTTCTAGGAGGCAGAATGCTCACACCAAGCCAATCCTCCCTCCTGAATAGCTAATGTCCTGGTCTTCCTCCTCTGGATCTTATCCAACCCATCCCCAACACCCTCCCTAAAAAGTGACATGACCAAATGGAACACACCTGGGCATAGGAAGTCTGGCTAGAGTTCAGGAACAGCAAGATGACCACCTCCCCATGACTGGGCATGCAGCCCAGGACCCCTTTTGATCTCATTGTGGCCCCACCAGAGCCCCTGGAAGCCTCAGATCTTTCAAGTGGATCCCCATCAAGCCTTTCCTCCCCCCACACCTGTCCTTGTAAAGCTGCTCTTGCACCCCTTATTGATAATTTATCCCTAGTTCTAGTCTTTGGGAGCTTTCTGGTACCAGAAAGGTAAAACTTTTCAAATGAAGGAGGGACTAGATAGATCCCTATGAAGCTAGCCCACCCTCCTCCATGGTGCCTAAGATATGTGCCTTTCCTCCATTCAAAAATATGAATAAAAGGGAGGTAAGGTTTCCATGAAATGGCAAAGGAGGCAAGATTAGAATGACTTGAGCTGTTCATCTAGAAGGAGGAAAGGACAGAAGAGTGTAGCTAGGCTGTGCCATCGGCCCTCCCAAAGAGTGGGGTACCAGGAAGATGGCAAGAGGAGGAGCGCTTTCACTTAAGCCCTTGGTGAATCCCCATCAGAACTCAGGAGAGGAAGTTCACCTAGAACAAGCTGATCCACTATGGTACCTGACAGAGCATCTGTCACCAAGGTCACAAAAGAAGTTACTTCCAAAATGGCCTCAGGGATTTTTTTCCACCTGAAGAAGCAGACCACTAAGTCTAGTGTCTCAGCTTGCAAGTGAGGATACTGAAGCCCAAAGAGATCAAGCAATTTGCCCAAGGTCACACAGGAAGTAAATCTATAGGCACTGACTGGCTGGGTGGGATTCAAACTCAGGTCCTGTGACTTTAAATGCAGTGATGTTTACTACATTGTCATCGACCGGTGGGGTTCTCATGTAAAGGCAAACATAAGAGAGTTGTTTGGCAAAGTGTTCCTGTAGCTCTGCTTGCTTCAAGATTCCCAGAAATGCAAGCAAACATACACTTAGGAGGTAAATTATATCTTACTAATGAACAAGATGAATTTTTAATGCAAATTAGCAAAAACTGTGAAATGAGAGTGAGTCCTGGATTTGAGCAGTGGTGCTTCCTGAACACAGAGTCTGCACACCCCATGATGCCCCATGACCTTGTGGCACGCAGCCCATCCCAGTCCCCAAAGGGTCTGCCCACCTAAGGAGGTGAACCTTGATCTTGGAGGTCACAGAAAGACTAACATCTTAAGGACAGGTGTGTACCCTTGATGATCCTGAAGAAGACCATGACATCAGGGGAGATGATGTCATAACAAGCACACTGGGTTGAGGGGCCAGATATGACCCTGGATGTGAGGAAATCAGGGTTAAGTCACTTGCCTAAAAGTCACACAACTAAGGAGTGAAATATATCTGAGGTGGGATTCAAACTCCCATCCTCCTGACTCCAAGGCCAGTGCCCCATTCACCACACCACCTAGCTGCCCTGTGTACTCTTAGAAACAGATCCAAGGGATAATGGGAACATTGAAGCAAGGACTCCAGAGCAGTAGTTTTAAAAGCCCCCAGAGGATCATGTGTATGACTGGGTACCCAGAAGCTTGGGCCAGGTGCCAAATGCCAGCCCTTGGACAGTCCACTTCCCTTCTCTGAGCCTCAGTTTCTTTACCAATAAAATGGGAATAATTGTAGTCCATACTTCACAAGGTAGTGTTCTCTTGTCTACACTTCATGGACTTGATGAATGTTGTCCCTCACTGGTTCATTGGCTGTATAATAAGGACATAGGTGTGGGCAGCTGGAAGAAGCAGTGTGGAAAGTTGTATTCAGGAGATGCCACAGGGCTCTGCCCACCCTCTGCCATAGGCTTCTCTCCTTAGTACTTTTCTTTACAGGTTCTAAGATTGTCCTACAATAGGAATCACCACCAAATTCAGATGCTTTCTCATTGGATTGCCCTCACCTCCAAGTTAACCCAGAGAGATTAGTTCTCCTATTGTCTAACTTCCCTCCATTTACAGACTGGAACGAAATAGCCAGGTGATTTAGTAGCTATGAAACCAAACCATGAATCAATAGACAGCTTTGGGAGGATTCAAAGGAGAAGGCACCTCTTTCCCTCCCCTCCCTCTTCTCCAGCCAGGTGGAGACAGGGATGGGTACTTGGGCTCCTGCTGGGAGGGGTGCCTTCACCTTCTCTGGGACAGGGGAAGGAAATGGGATAATTAGAGGAGCCCCTTACCCTCCACACACACAAGGAGCCCTGCTTCAGATGAAGCTTCCACCATGACCCTGATCACCCTCTCTACTGCCAAACATCTCAGCCAGCAGGTCCCCACTCCTACTGCTCTGACTTCTTTGGGTCCAGATCCTACTTCTCTGCCCTTGCTTCCCTGTGGGATTGGAAGAAGCAGCATGGGATTGGGCAGGGGTCAGTCCTCTGGAACAGCATAACATTTTCCTGCTGTCTTTCCCCCAAGGCCAAAAGTTCCCACACCTGGGAAAAGGGCATGGGCACCTGCTTGAAGTCTGAGCCCTGCCAACCTGAGCCCTAGCCCACTGGTCTTTCTTATCTTTGATCTTACCAATCTCTGCAGTCCCCATGAGGGACCCTGAGGGTTACAAAGGCCATGTCAATAAGCTCAACATTTTGAAGTAGTGACACCCCAACTTGCTTTGGTACCACACTGCCTAGTGGATCAGGATGCACTTAGACAGGTTTATGTTGCAATGTGGCAGCTTCAGTCTTCTGACTTGCTCTTCAGGATCTGTTTTGTCATCAAGTCTTGTCCTCGAACAGTTTTTAGTCTACTAAAGTGAAACAGGTCTAAAAGTAGGCAAGACAAATGTAGACTTGATGGGGCTAAAGGAGAGAAGCAAAATAGAAAGAGGAAAGGGGGCATTTTCACATGTGGAGGGGGGGGCATTCTCAAAATTTAAGCACCAGACAAGAGGCAACAACTTTTTTTCACAAAGAGGCAAATTCCTAGGTATCACAGAAACTTGGGGGGGGAACCCATGAGAACTCCATCTCTTGATAGTGGAGCCTTTTTAAAAATAAACGGAACAGGTCACCAAGATCAGGGAACATTGTACGTTAAGAGAATGTAGACAAGGAAATCCATGAACAATGGGATGAGGCAGCTGGGCTGTCCTCAGAATCTGGGGGGCTCCAAGCTTCAGAACTTGGGTTGATTGGTGCTCCCAACTCTTGGAGTTCATGGTGGGCATCTTCACTGAAGAGAAGGAAAGAACTTCTGGATGCCCCATTCTGAATTGTCATTATTTGAGTGGTCTGTAGCCAGTGATTCCCTCACCATCATGGCACTATGATCCTGCCCCAGGACAGATCAGAAAAACAAGCCTGGGATTTCAAGACTTAGGAGTCACTTTTGTCTTTTAGTATTGGGAGGCTGGGCTGTGGAAGGAAGATTCTGTTTTGTTTGGCCCCAGAGGTAGCACAAGTCATCAGGGATGGAGAGCCCCATTGGAGTCGGGAAGACCTGGGTTTTAGGCTTGCCTCTGACAGCACTGGGAAAATCTGCCCATCATCTGTTTTCCAGGCAACCTTCAACAATGGTGATTTGAAGAATAGTGGTGGATACATATTCATATGAAGAAAATCACTGATCTGGCTAAAAGATGAAGTAAATAAACAAACAAAAATGTCTTAAGACATGTGCATATTTCTGGGTCCTAACAAATGGTTTCCTAACTCGAATCTGGCAGACAATAAAATGTAGAGACATTTAAGTGTTAGAATTGATAAGTAATTCATTGGTAAGGAGCATATTTATCTTCTTTAATGATTCCTGGTGAAACCTCTCCTTTCTCTCAAGAGGAAGGACTGATGGCTCCAGGCAAAGCTGGCAGAGGGAAGAGACTCTCACAGTCTCTCAGAGGAGGCATACTGGTCTTCACTAGTTGAACAGCAAAGCAAGTGGTTGGTCATCCAGTCTTGATTTAGAGTCTTGGTATCATTTACTTCGATCTGCCAGAGAAGGCGTGTCCTATACAGAGAGCCTGAATCCCTCTCATTCCCCCAAGGCAGAGTTCTCTGCTTTGGAAGAGCCCTTCATAGAACCTCTTCCTTAAGGAAACCCAGTTTGCCTTTTGTCCAGTTCCCATCATTGCTCCTGGTTGTGCCCTTTGGTCTGTGTTGATATTTTCTGATCCCATTTCCACATAGAGCCCTTCCTCTTTGTCCTCCTCCCCTGCTCCCCTACCAGGCCCACCAGCCCCAGGAAGCTTCATGTGGAAGACCCAGATACCAAATAGAATAACACATGACCGAGGGATACATTGGCCCTCCTCCGTTTTGGGATCTGTAAGATGGAAATGACGAAACTGTCCCCTCCACTGGCTATACTAGATTTGGGATGCCGTTGCCTCGGTGACCCTTTTTACCAAGCAGTGTTGTTCTCTTAGGAAGAACAACAATAATTGCTGGCGATGACACAACTCTTCAAAGTTCACAAAATACTAGACATGCCCTAGTACTAGGCATTTGGTTCTCTCAACAACGCTGTTACTATTCTTATGCCCACTTTAGAGGTGAGAAAACTGAGACCGAGAGATTAAGGCCTTTCTGATTCCATTTCCCTTACTCTGATCCCTTGCAACCCAGCTATTCCATCTTAGTGGATGGTGCTTCCAAAGAACAGAGGAGACAGGAGAACTAATACCCACAATAATGTGTGCTGGGGATGAAGCTCCCAGCTATTCCTTCAGGAATGAACTTCCTGACAATCAAGAGGACAAATGACTTTGTCAAAGTCAGACTTCATTATCTTCCCTTGCTTGCCTTCACCAAGAAGGACAGTGTTACCTTGAAAATAATCCTCTTTTTTCCTCCCCTGTTTCCTAACATAAGACTGAATCTCTGAGAGATTTCCCAATGCTCCAAGAGTCAGAAAACTAAGATTCTGGTTTCCTCTACCACCAATGAGTTGTATGATCTTCAGTCAATGACTTACTGTCTCTGATTCTCAGCTTCCTCTCCTGTAAGCGAAGAGTAAAATGAGTGTTTGGCTTTGGAATAGCCTTCTAACTTTAAATTCTATGAACTCAGCTCTAGCTTCTCTGAGCCTTAGCTTTCTCTTCCATAAAATGAGGGGAATGGTCACCCACTCACCTTACAAATGAGACACAAGTACTGGACTCTTAGGGGCAGCTAGGTGGCTCAGTGGCAAGAACCTGGAGTTGGGAAAACTTTCAGCCTCAAGCACTTAATATCTATGTTACCTTGGGCAAGTCATTTCACCCTGCTTGCCTCAGTTTCCTCATATGTAAAATGAGCTGGAGAAGGAAATGGCAAACCTCTCCAGTATCTATCTTCATCAAGAAAACCCCAAACAGGGTCATGAGGAGTGAGGCCCGACTGAAATGTGACCCACAATAACTGTACTGTTGGGGTCAGACCCAAGTTCCCATCACAGCTCTGCTGCCTGACCTCTTGTCTGCATCTGTGCTTCTGCCTCCCAAGGTTGTTGTGAGGACAGTCCTCTGTGGAGGTAGATGGTGCTGCTGCTGTGTTGGAAGCCCAGAGACACAAGTCTGACACACACACAAGGCCCTCGACAAATATTTGCTGAAAAAATGAACTCATGCTTTTCAATGACTGCCTTGAATCTTCCCACATCTCATTTCAAGAAGATAAGCCCTAAGTTATTAAAATTTTAATTTTGCCATGAAGAAATCTGCCCATCATGGAACCATAGAATTCTGAGCTGGGAGGACATCGGCAGCTTCTGGTACAACCTGAACCACAACAAGGAATCACCTCTACCATCCTCCCCCCTCAGCAAATACTCATCCACCTCGACTGGAAGACTTTCAGTGAGGTTGGGGGTTGGGGGGGAATAAGAGTGATGAGAAGCGGGTGTCTCTGCCCCAATGGAAAACCATTCTGAAATCTGAGAGTATACGGGAATTCACTTTTAAAACTGGAAAGGAGCTTAGCAGTCATTTTACAAATAAGGAAGCTAAGAGGGTCAGTGAGCCAGGATTACCCAGATAATAAGCATCTGAGACAGGGTCTTTCAGAACCCCCCAATTTAGAACTCTGGCCTCTACACCTCAATGGTTCTGAACATTTTTTTTCTACATGGAGGCAGCTCTAAGTGTTAGGAAATTTTTCTGTGTATCATATTGGAATCTTCTTGTCCCAAATGTCTACACTCAAGGCTTCTCTTTTGCAGTCTGTCTTCCTGCCTCATCATTTCCCTGAAGTTGCTCTCTCCAAAGTTCCCAGTGATTTCTTAATTTCCAAATCCCATGACCTCTTCTCCATTCTCATCCTTTTGTACCTCTCTGTTTCATGTTCCACTGTTAGCCACCCTCTCCTCTCAGAGTTTTCATGATGCTGTTCTCTCCTGGGTCTTCTCCTTCCTGCCTAACCACTCCTCAGTCTCCTTTTGCAGATTTTTTAATCTAGATTAAGCCCAGACCCTCTTCTCTTCTCCCTCCCCACTCTGTTTCACTTGGTGATCTTATTGCTTCTTTGGATTTAGTAATCATTTCTATTGTTAGTGATTCTCAGATCTTCTCATCCAACCCTAACCTCTTTACTGAACTCCAGTATCCCATTTCCAACTACCCATTAGACATCTCAGAGTTAATATGTCCAAAACAAAATTCATCACCTTTCTCCCCAAACTCTTCCTCTTTGAAACTTCCCTAGGACTATCAAAGGGAACCACCACCCACCCAACCCCCCAGGCTTTCAGTCTCATTTATCATTTACACTCACTCCACTTATTCAGTCTGTAACTCTACAACCACTGGTAGTCCCAGTTTGCTGAACTATAAAATGGAGATAATAGTAACACCTTCCTTCCAAAGTTGTTCACATAAAGATAAAGTTAAGAGTTCCTGGCATATGACCAGGACTTAAATGTTTGTTTTCCTTACTTCCTTTTTGCTGGTACACCCCAACCCTCCCTCCCTTAAATCTAATTCATTTTGGAAGTCATGGCATCATCTTCCTGATGTCACAGTCCTCTTCAAGAAAGAAGGGTCAACAACTCATACACTCATCTTCCTGACTGCAAGCTTTTTACGGTTCCTTTCTCTCTTTGTTTAGCTATGCAGCAGCACCTAGAACAGCGATGAACACTGAGTAGCTGCTTCTAAATGGTTCCATTTGAGCTGAATTGAATTCCATAGTGATGGGGCTGCTTCAGTGACTTGGACATGAAGAACCATTGAACCATGGATTTGGAGGTGGAAGGGACTTTACATGTGTAACCCCATGTAACTAAGGGTAAAGATTTCTAAGATGACAAATGAACATCCAGTCACTGCTTGAAAACCTACAATCAGGAGAGTCCCACCCCATCCTGGATCAGTCCCTGCCACTTGGGACACTCCTGCCAGCCTATTACCTTGGACCAGAGGTCAATTGGAGCTTTCTTGCACATAGCAGTCCTTCTGTTGCCTGGCCATAGTCATCATGCTTATCCCAGGGCATGAACATCCAAAGAATACTTTGAGGTATTCCTTACCTTGATTCAAAGATAATTGTACTTTTCAAAAATTAAGGAACCAACAGTGGAGAGAATAATCTGAGTGATTCTCTGCTGCCCCTCCCCCTTACACTACCTGGTTTTTGGAGTGGAAATGGCTAAATGCTTAGTAAGAATGGCAAGGAGTGCTATTTCTATCTTGAATTTGTAATAGAGAATGAGAGAACAGTCTCTTGATAAATAGAAGTTTCAAAGGCTTCACAAGAAAGATGGTAGGATCCCATAAGAAAACTACTAAGAAAGAAGGAAAGGACAGGAATGAGCATCTATGCAGCACTTATTAAGTGCCAAACACTCAACTTTATCAATATAATCCTAAGATTATCCTAAGAGGATATCTTAAGAAGAAGGAGGTGGTATTATCCCATTTTTGCAATTGAGGAAACTGAGGCAAGCAGAGATGAAGTGGCTTGTCTGGGGTCCCAGAGTTAATCTGAGTCAACTCAACTCTTCCTAACTCCAGGTCCAGTGCATTATCCACTGCAGGTATTAAGCACCTACTGTGTGCAGATACTATAAATACTTATAAATCTCATTTCCAATACAAACACATGGAAACTGTCTAAGACCAGTCTAGATGCCAGCCACCTTGGACTTATTAAAGTGGACACAGAAGGGCAGAAAGGACAATGCAGAGTGTCCATGGTACTGAGAGGTAGTGTGAACTCAGCTGACCATTGTTGAAGAGTGGATTTTGTTAAATCATGTTTTAGTTTTGTTTTAGCTGCAACTTGTAAAAGAGAAGATCCAGGGAGGGACTGGCCTTTAGGCTTTGGGTAGATGGGGGCTGAGACAACAGGGAATTAGCTTTGGCCTGG
Organism: Macrotis lagotis; assembly: GCF_037893015.1. NCBI lineage: Eukaryota > Metazoa > Chordata > Mammalia > Peramelemorphia > Peramelidae > Macrotis > Macrotis lagotis. The sequence continues at coordinate 1,458,916 of NC_133664.1, forward strand.
AAGAGAAAGGCCCAAAAGAGCCAGTAGGGAGGGGACACTGAAGACCATGATGAGTGCACACATGCTTTTGATAGATTCAAGGCAGCTAATGAAAGACACCCAAAGGACTCACCAAAGAGATTTCTCAGTCTTTTTGAAGTGAAAGAACAGAAGCATCCCAGGACTGCAAAAGCGGAAATATATCCCAGTTTTCCAAAAAGGAAAGAGATCAGCTTCTCAAAAGTCAAGATCAGAAACTCAGCTTAAACTGTTGGTAGCCTTCCCAGCTCTATGGCAATAAGGAGGCCTTGTGTAAGGGATTCCTTACAAAGGAATCCATAACTACAATAAGCCACTCCAGGGTCATCTTATTTGGGGAGTGAGGCAACTAGGTGGTACAGGAGATAGAACACCGACCTTGGAGTCAGAATGATGGAAGTTCAGATCCAGTCTCAGAAACTTGGCACTTTCTGTGTGACCTTGGACAATTCACTTAATCCTGACCGCCTCACATGCAGTCATCCTGATTCATATCTGGTCATTGGACCCAGATGGCTCCAGGGGAGAAAGTGAGGTTGGTGACAGCAGGCACCCCCCCTCTCTCAAATTCAATTCCATGTAGAATGGCATCACCTCCCTGATGTCCTTTTCAATAACAAAGGATCATCATCATCATTTAGGCAATGACCAGGCTGATGAATGATGCTTTGGAAATGACGGCAGCAGGTTACCATGGAGCCTGTTGCCCTGTAGATGCCCACGGAGGTCATTCATGTAATTGAGTTCTTTGCATATGATGATATACTCCATTGTTACACTTTGTATGTGACCTGTGTGCTCATTAGATTTCTGCAACGTGCTCCAGGTCTAAGAATTATGCTTGGTATATGATCTAATGGCAGAATTTACAAGCTCAGAATGATCCAATAAGGGAAGCTCAAGAAAAATCTAAGAGAGTGTATCACTTATGGAAACCATGTCTTCATTTACTAGATGGGAGCTTTCTAGGAGATGCTTTGTACTTTGTATTGAGTAAGACTGATGCTCTTGGTTTGAAGGCTGTAACATTATCACCCATGGGCTGCTCTATGGGTGATGCAGTGCGACCAGTAACTGCTACCAGTCCTCATGTGGATGCCAACAATTCATGACTATTTTTTTACTAGGAAAATCTATAAGAAATATTTTTATATCATGCTATCATGTTTAAGGGTCAACCCTATCCTATGATGCTTTTGAACTTAAAAGACTCCCTTACTCAGGAAAGGATATACTATTGACAGAGAGCTATAAGATATGGAAAGAAAAGAACACAAAAATAGGATAAAATATAGAAGAAATAGATTTGGGGCGGCTAGGTGGAGCAGTGGATAGAGCACCGGCCCTGGAGTCAGGAGTACCTGAGTTCAAATCTGGCCTCAGACACTCAATAATTACCTAGCTGTGTGGCCTTGGGCAAGTCATTTAACCCCATTTGCCTTGCAAAAACCCCTAAAAATAAAAAAGAAATAGATCTGAAAGAACATGAAAGGGGAGTGACAGGAATAGGGGAAAGAAAGAAGGGAGAAAGGAAGAGAGAGGAAGATGGGGGAAGGTGATAAAGATGAGGGGTAGAGACACCAAGAGAGACAGAGTCAAAGAGAGGAGAAGAAAAAAAAGAAGAAAAAAGGAGAAGAGAAAGAAAGCAGAGGAGGAAGAGGCACGAGAGGGAGGAGAAAGAGAGAGAGACAGAGAGAGACAGAGAGACAGAGAGACAGAGAAAAAGACAAAGAGAAAGAAAGGACCACCCTAAGATTTCTCCCTTCTGTCCCTCGTCTCCTACCAGGTCCCATATAATGCAATATTGCCTTGTAGCAGCCAACTTAATGTAGACCCTAGTTACTGATAGCTAAAGTGCCAAACCAGTTGGGCAGAGTCTGGATTGGTCTCTTGCCAGGAGGAACAAGAGAGCTTGTCCAGGATATGGAACATTTTGGAGCGACTAGAAGGCATAGTGGAAAGAGCCTTGGGCCTGGAGTCAGGAGGACTCTTCTTACTGAGTTCAGTTCCAATTTGGCCACTTATCAGTTGTGTGATCCTGGGCAAGCCACTTCCCCCTGTCTGCTTCAGTTTCCTCACCTGTAAAATGAGCTGGAGAAGGAGTACCTTTTGCTAAGAAAACCCCCAAATGGGATCATGGAGAGTCAGACATAACTGAAAAAATGTCAACAACAAACAAAATGATTATCACTGGTAGTTCAAAGGGATAGCGCTGTTATAATTTACTGAAATGTAGCAAGGTAGCCCAAGAAGTCACTCGTGCTATTTGGGGGGAGGGGAATGGAAATATGGAGGTTAGATAACAGTACAAATCGGTGAATTCAAACGTGGCTGAGTGCCGGCCTCAGAGATTACCCAATAGAGTGGCCCAGGATTTATCAATAACTTAAATATAGGCACAGCTGAGACGCTAAACAAATTTACAGCTGGGACAGAGTCGGGAAGATTATGTATAAAACTAAATAATACTAAAAGAAAGTATCAGGACTCCAAAGTATCTTGTCATAAGACAACATTGAACATGATTAAATAGATTAGGTCTTTCACTTAGGTTGAAAAATCCCCACTTCTCAGGTAGGAGATGAGGGCTGTGAATGTGGCCCTGGCAGGAGTGTGGTTCGACAGCACGGAGGCTTGTGAGCTCACCATGAATCAGCAGTGGTATTTGGCAGCTGGGAAAGCTGACTAATTCTCCTTCATCTGCTCTTTTCCGGCAACATTATTTCCACAAAGTTAGTTCCCTATTTCCTCACAGTGTTCATACTTGCCAACCTTAACTGACTTAAGAGAAGGCAATCAGTAGACAAACAAAGAATCCTGATGGAGACTCAGAGTGAAATATGAGCTGTTATGCCATTTGGGGGAAGAATTGTATTGATTTAAATGTAAACAGTGGCAAGGTATGAACAATTGACTATATTGATGTTCAATACTGGTCAAAATGTCATTTTGATAAAGAGATGGCTTATGTATGCATGCCTAGACTGCATCATGAGGCACAGGTCCCAGGAATAGGGAGGGGGTGATCTGGCCCTATAATATCAGGTGTGCCATGTTGGATCTGGGTAGCCCAGTCTAAGAAGAGGAGGGTGGTCAGCATGGTGAAGGGCAATGAGTCCCAAGAGGGTTAGTTGGTTTGAAGAAGGGAGGACTCAGGGGACATGGTAGTCACCTTCATAAACTTGTGGAATTAGGTTTGTGTTGTTTGGTGCCAGAATGAAAAGAAAGGCACAAGGGGTATACTTTGTAGAAATAGGTATGGACTTGTTTAAAGGACAAAGCTTCCCCAACCTTTAGAAATCTATTATAGTGGAATGTGCTACCTGAGAAAGTGCCGATGTTTCCCCCATAGCCCCATTTTGTACCACTGATACTCTGGTCTTCAGTCAAAGACTGGATGACCCTTGGCAGGGATGATGGAGAGATTCTCTTTCAGGTGAAGAGTGGTCTTGGGGGTCATGAAGGTTATCACCAAGTCTGAAATTCTGTGGAATTCTGGGTTGAGTTCAGTTTCTCTTCACTCACTTGACGACAGCTCTTCTGTTACCTCTTAAATATAGGGGCTCTCCATTGCCAGTTCTTGCAGGTGATCATCCTAGGGCATGTCCTTCTCACTGTCCCAGTTGCCCTATCCCCTACTCCCATTCATGAATTTCTTTACATGAGAATGTCTTCTCAAAATATGAAAAGCATAGAACAGACTGGCAAAGCCCTGGGGCCATGGAGGGATGAGTTTAAGCTAGAAGAGTCCAAGAGCCCTTTGTGGAGAGGACAGCAGCTGCTTCAGTCAGCTCCCAAAGGATAGGAAGGATTCATCAGTCAGGGATGGGAGGAAAAGGCATCGTGGAGATTTTAACAAAGCCAGGGCAGGATGTGTTCAGAGATAAGGATATTATTCCTGGACTGGACCAAAGTATAAAGAACGTGAAGGCAAATAGCATGATATGTTGGGCAAGCTGGCTAGCATCAGACTATGGAGGTCATAAATGCTAATTCTTTTTTCTGCAAGTGCAGGGATCTTGAACAATGTCAAGGCATGATAAGACCATGAAGTAGGAATACCATTCTGCCAGTGGAGAGAAAGTTGAACGGCAGGGGCCTTGGAAGACCTTGGTGGATGGCAGTGACAATGGAGAGGAAGGAACAGATGAGGCAGACTAAACAGAACCTTCCATTGTCTCCATTTGAATTTGAAGCTAATTCAGTCATCTGAAGCAACTCCAGGCAAGGAGGATTATTGTGTGTCTGCACCATCCTATGTGTGCTGAGGGTATCTTTTATGGACAGGAATCATGCCCTAGTGGTCATGGGGTTCAAGAAACTCCAAGAAGGCAGTTCCTTGCAATCCTCTCTGCAGGGGAGAACTTGCCTTGTTCACCATGGAAAGTAACTGGCAGAGAAGTATGGGCTGTCCTTCTGAGAAAGTCTTCATCGCTTCTCTGGAATCCTGCTTGAGAAGAGGTCCCCAGGTGCTATTAGCTGAAGCCGAGAGTATTGGCCCCCATTCCCTCAGAGTAATGAGGCTCACTTGTTATGGCTTCACCTCCCCATCTTGCTCTAGCCTGGACAAGGCTGACGACTCAGACACAAGTAATAAGCAACAGCTCAGTGACATCACTCACAGTGATACTTGGAAATGACAACCGAGGCGGGAGACTGCTCAGGGGCCACCCCCAGCACCCAAGTAATGAAGCCCATTTGTTATTCTCAGGAAGCCTCCCACACCCACAGGATATGGGGAATAAAATCACACAGCCCAACATGTTCCCAAACCAGCAGGCATCGGCAAAGAGCTTCTTATACCCCCAACAAACATATATTAAGCAATGGCTGTATACCTGCTGGGGTTAGAAACATCAACAGCAGCCAGTCCTCCAGGAGCTTCCACTTTATCGAGGAAGACAGGCATGAAGTGATCAGCAACCTCTGCTTGAAGACCAAGACGGAGGGTGACATGGTCCCAACCAAGCTGGCCACCTCCTGGAACTTTCCCTGCCCATGTCCAGCCTGAACCTGCTTCTGGACAAATCTGATTCATGATGACAAATCTTTCTCCCTCACTATGTCAGCCAGCTGGTCTACCAGGACTCCAAGGCAGGTTGACCTTGAAGCAAATCAAATACTTACACATGGATATACACCAGCACATATATACACATATAACTATATCTACATATAATGCATGTGCTATATACAAGATGATGACAGTAGATGCAGATGATTCTAGTAACCACGCCTCTCAAGGAGCTCATTGGTCCTTAGGCTTTATCTGGCCTGGCACAGGTAGAGGAAGCCCACACCGATGGTCCACTCTCAGTTGGAGGAGCCAAAGTCCCACTGATACTCTAAGGAAAAAGGCCATGGGGCAAGTGTGTTCTTTGAAGCTGCCCCAAAGAAGGCCAGGAACAAAGATGGTAGCCTGGCCACCAGCTAGCCCAAAGTGAACTTATCTATTCACCTAGCCAATGCTGCTCTGCTATTGTTGGTCCTTGGTTTCTGAAGAGTTGCTTCAGCCCCTGCTGGAAGCGGAATGGGGGTGTGGGGCAGGTGCAGAGACAAGACTTGAGGAGTGGGCTGTGCTGGCCCTTGGGGGCTCATAGTCCAGGAAAAGGTGAGCCCAGAAGTGCAGCCAGCCCAGATGCAAACCTGGAGGCCAGTGCACTGTCACAGCTCCCTGCCCCCTGTCCAGGTAACATCTGAGGGGAATTCTTCAGGTAACTGTGGGCCAAGGAGAACAAGATGCAAGAAGAGTCAAGATGTGCCTGAGTCCTAGGCAAAGGAGGATAGATCCCCCTGGATGGGTAATGGGGAGCCACAGAAGGCTGGAGCAGAGTGAAGGCTGAGGAATATTCTGGAAAGGGGCAAGAAGACCTTGTTAGGAGGCTGCCCTTAGGGAAAGGCGGGACCTTCCCCCACCTTTCTCTTGTCCTCCTGGCTGGGCTCAGTGGTCAGCTCTTAGTTGGGGCCAGTTCTAGTCTCTAAACCCCAATCCCCAACACAGGCACACTCCCTGCATTTGCTCCACACAAATCTCTACTGCATTTGCTCCACACAAATCTCTATGGACATGTGTCTCCCTCAGAAGAAGTGCCAGTTCCCAGGGCCAGAAAGATTTCATTTTTCCCTTTGCCTGGCACACTGGAGGCACCTGGTAACATTTCTGTGCCCCTTTAAGGTTTACCAGGCACTTGATGTATATTTATATATTTTATCTCATTTTATCCTTACTTCAAGACTGGGGGATGAGTACTACTATTGTATCCATTTTAGAGATAGGAAACTGAGGCAACTAGTGGCACAGTGGCCAAAGAACTGCTCCTGGAATCAGGAAGGAAAGGCCTGAGTTCAAATCTATCTCAGATACTTATTGGTTATATGTCCTTGGGCAAGTGACTTTATTTCCATTTGCCTCAGTTTCCTCATCTTTAAAATGGGGATAATAATAGATTTTTATCTTCCAAACTTGTTGTGATGAAATGAGGCAACATCCATTGAACCCTTAGCAGGTGCTTGGCACAGAGCAGGTATGCAATTTATTATTATCATTATATGTGTATGCACCTTATGCACATTGGGCAGATGGGGAAAAAGTAGGTTAACCTTGTAATAGGAATTGCATAGCTCTCTCTGTCTCAGTTTGTTTCGCTCTTTCTGCATCTCTGTCTCCTATCTTCTCTCACTATCTCTGTCTCTCTGTTGTCTCTCTCTCTGCCTCCTCTTATTTTTTATTTTTATAGTATTTTGCCCAATTATATATCATGAAACTTTAAACATTCATTTTAACATTCATTAGTTAAGCTAATGGGGGCTAAGTGACTTGCCCGAGGTCACACAGCTAGGCAATTAAGTGTCTGAGGCTGGATTTGAACTCTGGACCTCCTAACTCTAGGGCTGGTGTTCTATCCACTGTGCCACCTAACTACCCCAGTATTCATTTTTATAAGATTTGAGTTTCAGATTTTTCTCCCTCCCTCCCCCTCTCCTTTTCTTAAAAGGATAGACAGATTTATGTCTATGCTATCATGCACTACCATGTAAAACATTCCATGGAGTTGTGGAAGAAAAAACAGATAAATATGGAAGAAACTTGGATTAGACCAACACCTCACACCCTAGACCATGATAAGCTCCAAATGGATACAGGATTTAGGCATAAAAATAATATTATAAGCAAACTAGGAGATCAAGGACTGGTTTACCTGTCAGATCTATGGGAAAGGAAGCAGTTTATGACCAAGAAAGAGATGGAGAACATCACCAAAAACAAACTAGATGATTTTGGTTACATTAAATTAAAAAGCTTTTGCACAGACAAAACCACTGTAACCAAGATCAAAAGAAATGTAGTAAATTAGGAAACAATTTTTACAACTAATGATACTGACAAATGACTCATTTCTAAAATATACAGAGAACTAAGTCAAAAAATTAAAAAAAAGCCATTCCCCAATTGACAAATGGTCAAAGGATATACAAACCAATTTACAGATGAGGAGATGAAAGCAATCCAAAGTCATATGAAAAACTGCTCTAAATCATTACTGATTAGAGAAATGCAAATTAAAGCTTCTCTGAGGTACTACTCTCAGACAGGCCAATATGACCAGAAAGGATAGCAATCATTGTTGGAAGGGTTGTGGGAAATCTAGGATATTATTACATTGTTGGTGAAGCTGTGAACTCATCCAACCTTTCTGGAGAGCAATTTGGAACTATGCCTAAAGGGCAACAAAAATGTGCATACCCTTTGATCCAGCAATACCACTACTGGGTCTATAACCTGAAGAGATGATGAAAAAGGGTAAAAACATCACTTGTGGTGGCAAAGAATTGGAAATCAAGTAAATGTCCATGAATTGGGGAATGGCTTAGCAAACTGTAGCATATGTATGTCATGGAACACTATTGTTCTATTAGAACCCAGGAGGGATGGGAATTCAGGGAAGCCTGAAGGGATTTGCATGAACTGATGCTGAGTGAGATGAGCAGAACCAGGAAAAAGATTGTACACCCTAACAGCAACATGGGGGCGATGATCAATCTTGATGGACTTGCTCATTCCATCAGTGCAACAATCAGGGACAATTTGGGGCTGTCTGCAATGGAGAATACCACCTGTATCCAGAGAGAGAATTGTGGGGTTTGAACAAAGAACAAGGACTATTAACTTTAATTTACAAAAAAAAAATCTGCTATCTTATTGTCTGATCTTGCTATCTCTTATACTTTATGTTTCTTCCTTAAAGATATGATTTCTCTCTCATCACACTCAATTTGGATCAATGTTACCATGGAAACAATGTAAAGACTGGCAAATTGCCTTGTGTGGGGTGGGAGGAGGGAAGCAAGATGGGGGGGAATTGTAAAACTCAAAATAAATAAAATCTTTATAATTCAAAAAAAATTAAATAATAAAATAAGAGTAAGGTTTAAAAGAAAAACAAAGCAAAAGGAAACATAACCATGAGGAAGAATAAAGTAATTGAAGAAAATGTGCTTTGATCTGCAATCAGATTCCATCAGTTCTCCTTCAGGAGTCCTTTGGACTTGGCTTGGATGTTTGTGTTGCTAAGAAGAGCTGGATCATTCATAGCTGATCACCACACAATGTTGCTGATTCTGTGTAGATGTTTTCCTGTTTCTACGCATTTCACTTTGCATCAATTCATACAAGTCTTTCCAGTTTTTTCTGAAATCCTCCTGATCCTCATTTCTTATGGAATAATAGCATTCCATCTTACATTAATATGCCACGACTTGTTCACCATTCCTCAATTCATGGGCATCCCCTCAACTTCCAATTTTCATCACCAGAAAAAGGGGTTGTTATAAAAATTTTTGTACATATGGGTGATTTCTTTGGAACACTGACCTAGTAATAAATCAGAGCGTAAACAGAGGTCCAGTTGGCTTTCCAGAATGGTTGACTCAGTTCATAACTCCACCAACAATGCATTAGTGTCCCAAATTTCCCACATCTCCTCCAAAATATTATTTTTCCTTTTTTGTCATATTAGTCAATCTGAGATATGAGGTGGTACTTCAGTTGTTTTAATCTTTAATTACTTTAATCAAAAGTAATTTGGAACACTTCTTCATATGCTTATGTCTTCATCTAAAAATTCCCTATTCATATCCTTTGAACATTTATCAATTGGGAAATGGGCCCTCTCTCTTCTGTCTCTGTTTCTCTCTCCCATCTCTCTCTCTTTTTGTCTCTTTATCTGTCTCTGCCTGTTTGTCTTTCTAATCTCTCTCTCTCTCTCTCTCTCTCTCTCTCTCTCTCTCTCTCTCTCTCTCTCTCTCTCATTTTTCTGTACCAGGAGGAAAAGACCCTTGGGCTCCCTTGCCAGTCAGAATGGAGAGCATGAGCCTAGCATCCCAGTCCAGTCCCTCCACCCCCAGGGCACCAATTCTCACAAATGCAGAGCTTTTTCCATTTACCCAGATTAAATCACTCCTGCAGATATTCAGATCAGCGTCCTTCTTCTTGATGGAATAAACAGGTGATCAGACCCTTCCTCAAATCAAGGTCATGATGAAGTGTCTGGGCATTCCTCCTCTAGGGCAGGGACTTCAGAAGAAAAGCCTGAAGCTTCCCAGAAGTTTCTGAGGAGGCCAGAAACAAAGGCTGGGAGAACTGGATACTCTTCCTGCCTCATGACCGAGAGCTCTGCTCTTCCCATCCATTCCCCAATACTGGCATTCCCTAGGAGAGACCAGGACCCCCGCACGCTTCCTTTCTCCTAGGACCCAAGGCTTTTGGGCATGAGGATGGCTCTCCATGGGGGAAGCAAAGACACAATGGACCAATTCTAGTTTTATCTAGTTGATCAGGGTGCTCATTCACTTCCCAGATCACTTTCACAGACTCACAGGAAGGGACGTGTTGCTTAGTTCATGAGCTGCACCCTGGCCCAGAGGAAGGCAGGTTCCATCCCCCATCCTCATTCCCTGTCCCCCAACCTGGTATATTCCCCCCCAGCCCCAGTTAACTAATAATGTTTGTCCTTTATTTTCTAAGAAGACCATGACATCAGTGACATGGTGCCATGACAGACACATAAATTAGATTTGAGTGAGGGGGGCTGTGCTGAGTCACCAGCCTCACTTTCTCCTCTGGAGCCATCTGGGTCCAGTGACCAGATATGAATCAGGATGACTGGAGATAGGTGAGAATGCAAAGAAATTGGGGTTAAGTGACTTGCCCAAGGTCACATAGCTTGTAAGTGGCAAGTGTCTGAGGCCAGATTCAAACTTCAGGCTCCCCACCCCCCTCTAACTTGCTCAGCTCCAGAGGACTTTGGTGAGATGGTGCCAGGGTAGTCTCTGCTCTAGTGGGAAATTGGGGCAGACACTCTAGGATATTGCCTTCAGGCCCCTTCCAAGCCTGGAAGTCTCAGGGCAACTCCAACCATTCTTTAAAGCTCTGGCTCTGTGTCCATTAACAGCAGTGTTTGGGAATTAGCTGTGCAAGACATTTGCTGGAGGATTTATGGCCAATCCGTGGTTTATCTTCCTTACATTTGTTTCCAAAGGTTATTAGCAAACATGTTGAGGCATTGTTCCAACTGCTTTTCCTCCTCCCTAAAGAGCCTCTCACAAGCTGGAGATGTGGTCGGCTGCATTGCAAGTGTTGTCCTATCTTGGGAAGGACCATCAGTCCCCACAGCACCATAGCTTGCTGCCAGAGCCCCAGGAGGGGAGGCTATTGGGAAGCACTAAAGAGACAGCCCCATGCCAGCTGCTTTGTATGTATGATGCTACTGGGCTTGTGGTGTTGCTGGTCATTTTTCATTCACATCTGGATGTTCCTGACCCCGTTTGAAGTTTTCTTAACAAAGACAATGGAGTGGTTTGTCATTTCTGTCTCTAGTTCATTTTACAGATGAGAAAACTGAGGAAAACAGAGTGGAGTGATTTGTCCAAGGTCCCACAGCTAGTCAGTATCCCAGCCAGAGTTGAACTCATGAAGATGAATCCTCCTGATTCTAGGTGAGTCACTCCATCCACTATAGCACCCCAGTGGGTGGATGACCATTATCTAAAGGGACTGAATGGAAAAGCTTGGAGTTGTAAAAGCACAACTGTCAGCTGTGAATAAACAGTTCCCTCATCCTCCTCTCCTTGTCGTCTGCAGAGGGATGGATGGATGGATGGACGGATAAGTGGATGGGTGGGTGGATGAAAAAGCAGTGGTTAAGTGTTTGCTCTGTGCCAGCACTGTGCTAAGAGATAGAGAAGAAATGCAAACAAGCAAGATGATCCCTACCCTTATAAAGTTTACCCTCTAATCTGGGAAGATACTACAGAAAGGAGAGCTAGAAAGTAGGAGTGGGATCATAGCAAGTCACAGATCTCAGGTTATTCCTAGGCACCATGAAGCCTTCAGTGCTACCTGGAGCAGGAATTCTCAGAGCCCACCACAGTCTCCTTCTACTTGCAATCTTCCCTGTAATTACTGCTTCCTTGGAGCTGATACAGACTGAACAAGGGAAGAAGTATGCAGCCTATGAAAGTACTCCAGAGTAGGCTGGAAGGCAGGAGCTAGACCCACAAGGTACCAGTCGGCTCCTCTCGGGTCTTGCATGTCCTCCAACTTCAGTGATCTTTGGCTTGGTTGGCCCAGCCCCCAATGACTCAGGGTCAGCCCCAACTCAGAACGAGTCATAGAAAGACTCCAGAAGAAGGCACTGACTTTCTCAATCTGCAGTAGCTTGAATCTTACCCCCTGATCTTCCAAATAGAAAAGACCAAAGGAGAGGAACTAGGATTTGGGAGATGATTTCAGAGACCTGAAGGTGACCAGAGGGAGTTTGAGTGATCATAACAATCATATCACACATTCATAGAGCATTTGGAAGCTTCATTTTTCTATCAGACAATTAATGTTTTGGCTGCCTGAGTCCTGAAGATACCTGGAATTGGCCCCAAGCTGTGGCCCAAACATTGGCCCACTATTTTGTGACATGGCACCCAGCTGGGCTGCTATCTTTGAGCTTGATTCCTTTGCACCCTCTCTGGTAGGTCACCCAGAGAGCAGTGAGTTAGCCCCAGCTGGTACAGTGGTCCCTCTTTGAGGGCAGGGCATGGAGGCAGGCTTAGTAAGAGCATGAAGAGGGTCAGTGCCCCTGACCACATGCTGTCATATCACTTCTCCCTCTCTCCTCAGACTGGCTCATGTCACAGCCAGAAGCCAGACTTGAAGGTTTGCAGAAACTTCCCCTACAACAACCCTGTGAGAAAGAAAACTTTGGAAGACAAACAAGTATAATCACCTCCATTTAACAGAGGAGAAAACTGAGGCTCAGGGAGGTTATTACTTGCCTGTGGATACACCATGCATCCCTGTCAGAGATGGGATTTGAATAAGAAGGATGTGTTGAAAATCCCAGAAAACAAGATAAAACACATATTTCTAGGTAATGTCAGCACTGGACCAAAGCTTTGGATCATCTTGGACATGGGTTTGACCTGTCTTAGCCTGTTTTCTCATGTGTAAAATGGATTTCAGAACCACCCAGAGTTTCTGTGGGTGAAGCTACAATGAGAAAGTGAGGTCTAGTCCTTGGAATGAAGGTTGACTTGAAATGACATGTGTCCTTCTTGCCCCCAGAAGCTATTCCCATGGATGGGAATGTCAGCAGGTAGCTCACAGAAGAGCTCTGTTTTGGCCCTCATCAAAGGACCCTGGAGCAGCACAGGGAAAGAGCAAAGGGAGACTATCACCATCTTGGCCATACTTCTGGGAATAGAGCTTCCAGTGCAGGAATAAGACTGTCCCATGGTGAGGACAGTAGAGGGAGATTGCTTCCACCCAAAAGTGCAGTCCCTCTTTCCATGCCAGCCCCAGATCCCACTATGTCAGTCTGGAAGGGGAGGACTTGAGATTTGAGTACTAGCCATTGGGTTCTAGGACAGTGCCTAGAATGGGGCATGATTCAAGGATAGAGAACAGAGGTTCTGCCAGTCATGCCCAAGAGAGAAAGGCAAAAGATAGTCTTCATCAGGCTATGCAACTAGGGCCTAGGTAAGAGGAATTCCAAAGGGTGGGTTGGATGGTGGAGGAAGGAGCTCTAGCCCAGGGTTCCACAAGGGTGTATACCCAACCCTTTTGGAGAAGTTAAGTCCATCTTCATCTCTCCTCTACTAACCTTCTTCCCACCTCTCTGCCTCTGAGATTCTGTGGCCCAGAGGAAGACCCCAGGTGCTTTCATCTACTGGACATGACTATAGCTGCTCCTATTTCTGTAGAACATGCATCTCATCTGATGTGGGAAGTGGATTCTAGGATCAACCCCATTTTCCAGATGAGAAAGTTGAGGCTCAGAGACTTTGCTGCAGTTACACGCAGCTGACCAGTCGCTAAGGTGGAACTTTATAAACCTGTTTCCAAGGGTAGGGCTTTGAGCCTCAATGTCCCTTCCTGCACATTGCCTGTCTTTTAACCTATGTACTTCAGGGCATGACTTTCTCTGATCCCCAGAAGCCTCCTCCATGAGAGTGAGCACCCTATACTGGCTATGAAACTGGTCCCAAAGCAGAAAAGGTTTTCATCCCTCCAGGCTTGATGTTCAAAAATTCCTAAAACTCCCCTGAGTTAGATCCTGCAGACCTAAGAGTAGTTGTCAACAGTCTCTGAGTTCAGGTTATGAGAAAATTTTTTCAATTTTTAACATTTTTATTTAAAGTTTTGAGATCCAAGTCCTATCCCTCCCTCCCTCCCTCCGCTACACCTCCCTGAGACAGTGAGGTTCGATATGTATGATAAAGAAAAACACATCAGTCATTTTGTATAATAAAACTCAAATAAAAAGGAAAAAAAGAAAGTGAAAATAGCTTGTTTCAGTCTGTATTCAATCAATATCAGTCCTTTCCCTGGAGGGGGTTCATCTTGAGCTCTTTGGGATTGTTTTGGGTCATTGTACAGTTTTGTAGCCCTTTGGGCATAGTTCCAAATTGTTCTCCAGAATAGTTGGAGGAGTTCACGACTCCACCAACAGTTTTCCCACATCCCCAGGTTAAGATAATTTTTAATAACGAGCCATATTGGGTTTAAAATAGAAATTGAAGATGCCAGATATCTCTGCTCCCCTTCCTGTTCTGTAAGGGCCAAATATTGTCTGAGAAACTTTCAGATGACTTTTCATGTCATCTTTATCTCACGAGCTGATCAACATGATGACTGGGTTTTCCGACAAGCAGCACCAACTCATAAGCCTAATTAAATTCTTTTCTTAGGGATTATTGGGTTTTCTCATTAGATTTTCCACAGGGAAGGCAGAAGAGAGATCTGGTAACTTTCCAGAGCAGACTCCCATTCCCTGAAGTCCTGTGATCTCATCAAGGTGGCTCTTCCCTCCCAAACTATGGATCACAACCCACCCATGTCTGTCTATCCTTTGGGATTCCTATCCATCTTTTCTATCTCCTCAGAGTATCTCCTTTATAACATATCACAGCCCTCTCTCCCACCTCACATATCCCCATGGCCATCTGAGGGACAGTCATTTTTAAGTTTTCAGAAATGACAGCCTTCTTAGCTTACAATGTCACCAGGACCTTTGGGTGTCGTCCTTTGTCTTGGCAAGTCACTAGGGATCCTTAGGAACCTGGCAATTTCCTCAAGGCATGATCCTCCAGCTTATCCACTGGTATTGTCTGGTATTCTCTCAGTTACCTTTTCTCTTAATATTAAGATTGGGTCTTAATTTTGAACAACTTTATCTTTCCCTCTTTAGGAAACTTGGGACCTGATCCCCACAGCCCTCATAATTACTATCTGCGTTGCAGGTCTTGGTGCTCTTTCTTCCTAGTCTATCAACACACTGGGGACAGCAACATTAGAATCCAAATGTGGTGTCTCTGTAGTTGTTGATGCTAAAAAAGTGTGCACAAACATTTTGCAGATCTTCTCCATCTTTTTCTGCTGTCGTCCTTCTGGCCTCTGCATGTCTTTGGTCACTAGGGTCTCTGCCTTGCTCTCTCTAAATCTGGTTTCAGCCACCCCCACTAAGCTCTACTTTAGAAACTAATGCCACTGATCATCTCCCTGATCCTTCTCCAAGATTTTACAAATCCCACCCGAGGAGATGCCATGGAGCCTTTCTAGGAGTCCTTAACTAGGACTGCCCATAGGAGACAGTGAGGGTGGAGCTTTTGAACTAGTACAAAACCATTTCACCCTCCGAGGATCCCTGGCTCTGTCTAGACTCTTCACCAGCTCCACCAACCCATTCTAGGGTAGAATGTAGCCTTTGCTAGCCCGCCACAGGCCCATGAAAAGAAAAGGACCCTCGGCCTCAGTATTCCCTTCCAAGTTCCCCCATGACTTTCCTCCAAGCTTTGGCGGGGGGGGGGGGGGTTGTGAGGGACTCGAGCAAAATGCCTCTCTGTCTAGTGACCAACTTTTCAGTCATCAACTTCCTTGAGCTTAGTGATCAGACAACAGTTCAAACCTTACCTGTACAAAGCACTCATTAGACGTCAAATAATTTTCACGTCATTAGCTTTCAAATTGTAGCACCTGAGACCTCATGCTCCAATCTGAATGCTGGGCTTCAGGAGCCCTGGGTTCTAATTCTAATCCAGAATGCCAAAGAACCTCTCCCCCTCTCTAGGATGCCTCTGTTTCTCCCTTATAAACTGAATAGACTTGAGCTAGACCTTGAAGGTTCTTTCCAGCTCCAACCAGTGGGAGGCATTTTCCCCAACTCTTTTGGACCATGAGCCTAGAAAAGGCAGGAGATTATGTTCAGAAAGGACTCAAAAGCTGCTAGTTCCCTTTTCCTCTAGGGGCAGACAGTCTCAGCAGGCTGGAAGCTTAATGGACAATGCAGAGTCATAACTGAAGCAACATCAGTGGCTTTTCACAGGTTGATTGTGCTTGGGAGACCAAGTGGCCGCCGCACTTTTGCTTGGCTTCAGAGAAAACCCACGGTGCGCTGGGATATCTCGGAGATAGAAAAATAGGATAGCATTGACTGAGGAGAGGAAACCAAACAACAGTCAATTCTCTGTATCCCTCCTGCTCCCTGCCCAAGCTACACTGAGGGAACTGGACGACTGGGGAACCTTCTTCATTGTGGGCAGAACACAGGCCTAGACACTGAGGGAGACCCCTCCCCTCATGAAGTCTATATTCTATAGAGGGCAGGAGATTGACTCCAATAACTCCAGTGGAGAAGGACACACAGACAGAGCATCAGGGGGGTGCAGATGATGCCCAGATCAGCAATATTGTTAATGATCACTTGCCTCCTTGTTTAGCAGCTAGGCAGCACAGTGGACAGTGTGGACAGAAAGACCTCAATTCAAATCCTACCTCAGACACTCACTAGAAGCTGTGTGACTGTGGGCAAGTACTTGACCTCTGTTTGCCTCAGTTTCCTCATCTGTAAAATAGGAATCATATTGGCACTTCCCTCCCAGGTTTGTTGTGAGGATCCAATGAAATCTTATTTGTATTACAAGCCTTAAAGGGCTATGGAAATGCCAGCTATTGTTATTATTAATTATCATTATTTTTACCTTCTGCCAGGTTCTTTAGTGCCCTGGGCCTTTGAGCCTGGATCTGACCAGTCTTTATAGATCCCCTGAACCAAATTCAACCCTCCGTCTCCAACCTGCATACCTTTATCTGGGTCATTCCCCTCTCCTGACCACCTTGCCTTTGCCTAGTAGAAATTCTTTGCTCTGAGATGCAGGTGGGACCCCTGGACTGAGCAATCAGTTTTCCTCAAGACAAGTCTTCAAAACCTCAAAGAGCATGATGATATCATCCTTTCCACACCTCCCTCCTTCCTCCAGGCTAAGCGGACTTTCCAACTCAACTTCTTTTCTCATAAAGGCTCTTTTGACAGTCTGGTACCCAACAGGGGTGACCAGGGCTGAGACCCAAAGGTATCCCTCTTCCTGGGAGTTGTGGCTCTCACCGACTTCACGTTGGAAGACTCATACCAATGCTTTTTCAAAGAACTGTTCCAAGTTAGGCCTCCCCTGTCTTGTGTGCCGGCAGTGTTGTTATATTTATTTCTCTTTCATTTCATTATGTTCAATACATCCTGTTCTTCAATTACTTGAACCCATTTTTTTCAATCTCTATTATATCATCCAGTGAGTTTGGTCTCCCTCCCAGATTTGTGTCACCTACAATGCCATTAAGTGGGTTATCCAGACCTTTGACCTTCCTCCAAGTCAGTGATAAAAGTGTTGACCACCAAGAGCCCCGGGTCCCTCCACTGGAGACCTCTTCCCCACGATGGGGCCAGCTCTTTGGGTCAGTCTTTTAGTCGATTCCATAATCATCCAGATCACATCTTCCCATATTTTTCTTTTCTCAAAAATTAGAGCTTTCAGGTGACAGAATTACACCATTCTCCTGCCACCAGTTGGGGATCTCAGTCAAAAAAGGGAATGAGGTATGTGCACCATGACCGACATGGGCAAAACCTAGTGGAATTACTGTGGCCGCTGTTTCCTCTTGGGATGTTCTCTAGCCCTCCCTTTCAACCTATGTCCCAGGGCTCAAAAAGAAGTCCACCACACCATGTTCCACAATTCTCTTCCTTTTTTTGAAGCCAAGTCTTCCAGTACCTCTTCGGTCTCCCCAAAGGCCCACAGCACACTGTGGGGGGTTGGGGGGGGGGCTCAACAGCCAGGTCTCCCAGGTCTTTGAGGAGCTGAAGGCAGAGTTTATATGGTCTCAAACCTTCAGCCCAACCTGGGCACCTAGGACCATGCTTGCCCCCAATGGGCATCTTTGTCTGCTTGGCCCTTATAGGGGCTAAATTGACTTGGTTCCCATTCTTCAGTTTCCCTACTCAACCTAGTTACATCCTAGACTAGGAAGGCCAGTCACCTTGACCTTCTCAGACCAAGAAGAAAATCTTTAAAGTCCCCCCAAACAGTGTCTCCCCCTTTGAAAGAGTAGAATTGTAGGGTGTCATTGATTGCAGTTTAAAGCCCTTCAAGGGGTCACTGTATCAACTGACCTCAGGCAATGAGGGATAGCCTGGCACCTGGCAACCAGAGGGACTTCTTTGAGCAAGGTGTCCTGGATCTGTCCTGCTTGTCTCTGGGTCCTGGGCACAAATGTCCCACATCTGTCCCGCATATCCTTATGTGATGCTCAAGGCCCTCAGCTTGCTCTCTGACTCAGCTCAGGGTCTCCTCCTGCAGTATTCTGCTCACTCCCAGAAGAGGCTTCCAGCTATTGGTGACTTCCTAGAATGGCCTGCCAGGGTACCCATGTCAGCATTGGCTCAAGTCTGTGGACTCATGGGGAGGCCCCATGTGCTGGGATTCCTTGTCCACCTTCAGGGGAGAAATATTCCTTAGTTTTTAATAAACTGAAGATCCATAAGCCCTTTGCTGGGACCCTGAAGCTTCTCATCACCCATAATAAATCAATTCCATTAATCATTCTTGGCCTTCTGACTAAAGACAAAACTGTTTTCAGTAGTCAAGTCTTATAAAGCAGCAAACCCAAGGAAAGCTTCTATTGTGTGCTCACATACAAGCCAATCAGTGAGAACCCCCATCCTCCAGAGCTTCTGGCTGGTTGATGGAAGTCGCAAGTTACCCAGATCATCATCTTTTCAAATCCCTGCCTTAAAGTGGCATTTTCAGACACCACAGGTAAGGAGGGATGGGACTGCTGACCCCTTCACCCCCACCCACTCCAGCCCTGGCTCATTCCTAAGCAGCAGGCACCAGGTGACATTTTTACCAGCTTACTGGGGACTGCTGGGGAAAGAAGGGGGTGATGACTTGACTTCAAGTCCATGGTTGGAAAGGATCCAGTTCACCAGTTTTTCATTTCCCTCCTTGTTCTAAATATGCCACAGAACACATCTGTGGGAGTCACTGTCTGTGTGTCAGTACAAGAGGCCTGAGATGGCCTGGTTCCCATGTTCTCAGGTTCAGAAGCTGAATCTAGTTTGGGGGTCTCTGGTTGTCCTTGGCCATGGGAGGCAAGATCAGACAATCTGTCCAACATTATTTATAAGTAGGATTTCAGCATGCAGAATTTGGAGTCTCAAAGACTTGGATTCAAATGCTCCCTTTGATACTTGCTGATAAAATTCCAACTCTCTGAGCCTCAGATCCTTATTCTGTAAAATGGGTACAGGAAGACCTGGAGAACCATCTCTTTGACTTGGGAGAGCCTTCAGTCAAACAGCAATGTGTTGAAAATGCTGTGGTAGGCACAATATTGAGGAGAGGCTTATCTATCCCTGTAGTGGCTTTCTTTCAACTCTACTCCCCATCATAGACCCTTTGGAGAACTGCTAACTCTTGGGGGAATCATTGCTCCCAGTTCCATCTGGAATCACAGAATAGCAGAGTCAGAATCAGCCTCATTTGCTAGAAGGCTTAACTAAAGCCCAAGTTTCACCTACCTTCTTCTGTCCCCTCAGTCAGGGTTCTGCTTGCTTTCCTCCCTCACAGGTGCTATTGAGGTAGAGAATGGCCAAGGCTGAAGGGAGAGAAGCATTGCAAACCTGTGACTCAAGGGCAGAACAGATGACAATAATGATACAAAAGAATTGGCTATGGATGAACATGAGTTTTTTAAAATATATTTTCTCCAATTACATGTAAAAAAATAACATTCATTTTAAAAATGTTTCTCTCCCTCTTTCCCTTCTCCTCTCATTGAGAATGCAAACAATTAGCAAGGTTAAACATTATACAAGGGCAACTAGGCACCCCATTGGAAAACATTGAGCCTGGCGTTGGGAAGACCTAAGTTCAAATCCAGACTCAGATACTTAGCAACTGTGTGATCCTGGGCAAGTCACTTAACCCTGTTTACCTCAGTTTCTTCAATTGTCAAATGAACTGGAGAAGGAAATAGCATACCAGTCCAGTATCTTTGCCAAGAAAATCCCAAATGGGGTCATGACGTCAGACAGGACTAAAATGAATGAGCAACAACAAAAACATACACATGCAGTCATTGCAGTCATACAGAACATGTTTCTATATTGGTTATGTTGTGAAAGAAAACATAGGCCAGAAAGATCATTCACACTGCCATCAGTTCTTTCTGTGGGGATGGATAGAATTTTTCATTTGGAGTCCTTTGGGATTATCTTGGATGTATTGCTAAAAGAGCAAAGTCATTCCCAATTGATCTTTGTTGCAATGTTGCTATGTACAACATTCTCCTAGTCCTGCTAGCTTCACTTTACAACAGTTCATGTAAGTCTTTCCAGGTTTTTTTTAGTCATCCTGTTCACCATTTCTTATAGAACAATAACATTTCAATCAAATCATATGTAACAGTTTGTTCAACCATTCCCCTCAATTTCCAATTCTTTGCCACCACAAAAAAAAGGAGCTACTATTATTTTTGAATATATAGGTCCTTTCCTCTTTTTTGAAAACAGCTCTTTGGATATAGATCTAGCTGTGGTGTTGCTGGTTCAAACCATAGGCCTAGATTTATACCCTTCTCTCAATTTACCAAATTGTTTTCCAGTGATTGGATTAGTTCACAACCCCAGCACTTTAGGGTTCTGTTTGTCTCACATCTTCTCTAGCATTTGTCATTTTTCTTTTCTGTCAAATTATACAATCAGATAGGTGATTTATAGCATTTTTCATTTCATATAGATAGCTTTGATTTCTTTTCCTAAAAACAACCTGTTCATATTCTTTGATCATGTATCAGCCAGAGAATGACTTTTTTATTTTAAATTTGACTCAGTTTTCTGTGTAGTTGAGAAAGGACACCTTTATCAGAGAAGTTTGTCATAAACATTTTCCCCAGTTTTCTGCTTTACTTTTAATCTTGGCTACATTGGTTTTGTTTGTGCAAAAAACTTCCAATTTCATCTAATAAAATCATCCTCTTTATATTCCATTTCCTACTTTAAATTATCCATTCTAAATCTTCTTCAACTCTTCTTTGGTCATAAATTTTTCCCTTATTCCTAGACCTGACAGGTAAACTATTCCTTCTTACCCTAATTTCTTATATCACCCTTTATGTCTAAATCATTTATCCATTTCATCTTATCTTGGTATAAAGAAGGAGATGTTGGTGTACATCTAGCTTCTCCTATGGTGTTTTCCAAGTTTTTGGTCAGATAGTAAGTTTTTGTCCCAAAAGCTTGGATCTTCAAGTTTATTGTTCACTATGTCACTTACTACTGAGGATCTAATCTAATCCACTGATCCTCCACATAGCCAGTACCAGATTGTTTTGATAATTATTGCTTTGTGATACAGTTTGAGATCTGGCATGACTAAATCACCTTTCTTCACATTTTTTTTGTTTCCCATGATATTCTTGACCTTTTGTTTTTCCAGATAAATTTTGTTATTATTTTTTCTATGTCTATAAAGTAATTGTTGGTAGTTTGATTGGAACATCACTGAATTAATAAATTAATTCAGGTAGAATTATTATTTTTGACTCAGTCTACCCATTAATTTTTCCCCTGATTATTTAGATCTGACATTGTGTGAAAAGTTCTTTGTAATTGTGTTCCTCTAGTTCCTGCATTTGTCTTCTAAGGTAGCCTCCAAAGTATTTTATACTGTCTGTTCTTGTTTGAAATGGAATTTCTCTTTCTATCTCTTTCTACGGAACTTTGTTGGTGATATACTCAAATACTGATGATTTATATGGGTTCATTTTATATCCTGCAACTTTGTAAAAGATGGGGCTATGTCAATGCTTTTGACCATTCTCTAGGATTCTCCAATAATACCATCTTGGAACTGAATGTCCAATAAACTTCATTTACAGTTTTTTAAGCAGCCATTTTTTATCTTCTCCACTGTTGATGCTTGCTCTCTACACTAAATATATCCTACATGTATATAGGTATTTAAGTGTTGTCTCTCCTGGAATGGGAAAGCCTTGAAGATAGGGACCATGATTTTACCTTTCTTTGTCCTCAATGTCAAGCACTTATAGGCACTTAATATACTGACAAACATACCCATGTCTGGGAGTGGGGAACAGGGGACGTGAACTTAGACACATAGTAATGAGGTGCATCTGTAGACACCCACATGGCTAAGGCAACTCACTACTTCAGAAGAGCATCCCCCGAAGTTCTCTCTGAATTGCTAGGATGGTCAGAGTCTCAGTCAGATCAGCACCTGGGGGGCTGGACAAGGCTTCAATGGGACTGAGGGAAGCTCTCCTTATGCTTGTTATCCCCAGGTAGGAGAGGACAGAAGGGTTGTTTCTCCTTTGGACAAGTTCTTCCTCTCTTCAGTGTCACTCACCTCCTTAAATCATGGCATGTTGCCTTGGGGTGATTCATTTTCAGTCTGATCCTTATTGCCTTCCATAATCCTTTGGAATCTGTGAGAGGGACAAAGGTAGAGTACATATATGGCCTGGGGCAAAATTCTTTGTCTGACTGGTTTCTTCCTATGCAGTTAAGAGTTTTCACACTCCCCACCTTTTTTAGGGCTGTGATTTTTGTTTTCCAGCTGAAGGCTTCCTTGGCTTTCCCATGCCTCTCTCTTACCCTTGCTTTTGCAGAAATCTCCCCCACAACCTC
Source organism: Macrotis lagotis (assembly GCF_037893015.1). NCBI lineage: Eukaryota > Metazoa > Chordata > Mammalia > Peramelemorphia > Peramelidae > Macrotis > Macrotis lagotis. Next base: position 1,481,466 of record NC_133664.1, read on the forward strand.
TTCTATCTGTAAAAAGAGGGAGCTAGTCTAGAGGGTTTCCAAGGTCACCCCCAACCCTCACACTTTAGGATCTATGAGTACAATTTAAATAGGACTCATTATTCTCTGGCTCTATTTTTTTCCTGCACTAGTATTCAGAAATACTTGAAGATAAGCATTTCCAAACCATGCTAATTAAAAGTATTTTTTACTGAACAGAAAGAAGTTGGCAATGGAAATGTTGTATGGATCTGTTTCAGTGAGAAAGTCATGGTGGGGCAAGAGAGAGAGAGAGAAAGGACCTGTCCTCTTCCCTATCCCTAGAGCTCGCCTTTGATCCACCCAAGGCCTTGTAGACTATCCACTAGCAATCCAAGTGAGTTACCCTAGAAATCCCTGCACTCCTGCACCATGAGAAGGACCCAGGGTTACCTTGGGAAAGTCTATTGCACAATGCCCATTGACTGGTCGCATTGCTCATGTCCACTTCTGGATGGTCCGACCGCTGTCTGATTCATCTACATCATGGGAGTCAAGTCAACAGCAAGCAGTTATTAGGGGCCCACTTTCTGCCAGGTGCTGTGATAAATGGCAGCAATGCAAAGAAAGTCAAAAAACATGGTCTCTGGCCTGAAGGAGCATGGAGGTGGCAGAAAGAAAGCAGCTGGTTGGGTTGCTGTCCTTTGTTCTCATAGAGGACCAATCTGATGCATCTGTGGGGGGGTGGGGGTGGTGATCAGCTCAATAGCCACTAGGAAGGCCCTACCACGGGTTGGGCACAGATAGTCCATATGAAAGTCTGGAATGGAGACAGCACTAAATGTGAGCATCACCCATATCACCCATTTCCATTGAGCTACTACTGGTTCAGTCACTCATGGAGCCCCCCAGTGACTTCTTTGATGCAGGCACACCATGATCAATATGAAGAAGTAGGGATGAACTCAGTTTCCTTATGTGTACTATGGAGAAAATAGCAGTACCTCCCTACCAGGGTGATCATGAGACTCAGGTGAGGCCACAAAGCACTCAAGAAACATGGGCACTCTTTGGAAGCCCTTCCATCCTCTTTGAGCCCTTCCCCAGAGGCTCTGTGCCTAAACCCCCCCATACCCAATCAAGAATAATAAACAATCTGCTCATCCTGTGTCCTCAAGTCTGAATTGAGCTCTCCCTGCAACCCTGCCCTCCCTCAGGTCCTGCTTGGGACCACCACCTCCTTGGGACTACCTTGGGACCACACAGCTGCTGGTCCCAATCTCCTTTCTCCTCCCTTACTGAAGTCACTTTAGCATGGAGTCAGGAAAACTCAGATGCAAATCCTGTCCCAAACTGTTAGTGACTACGGGACCCTTCTCTGCCCTGTTTTCCTCCTTTGTAAAATGAGGATAATAATGTTGAAAAGGTCAAATTAAATAATGCCTACAAAAGTGTTTTGTAAACCTTGAGTCTATTTGAATATTCGGCATTATTATCATTAAAGAAGAAAATGCAACCATCCATCAGGAGCTCCCTCGTCTTGTCCCTCCCATTCCACACCACTCTGACTTAAGAAGACAAGAAAAAGATAAAAGTAGGTGTCATTTCAGGAAACTCTCCATGACATTTGGAGCTATTCCGAAGAGGAAGGGGGCAGAAGATTCCCCCTCACTTGGGGGTCTTTCCAGAGGATGTAGATTAGCATTTGGGGGGGGGAGCCATGGGAGAAGGAATTTCTTTCCATCTGGATCACATGGCCCAGGGTAGGGACTCCCACTTCTGAAATGCTGAGATCCTTCATTGTCCAAGCTACACTCTTTGCCTTGAGGAAAGGTCAGAATCAGGAGCAGAGTGCTCTTTGGGTGATCCTCACCGTTAATCCTTGGGAGCCACAGCATTCATTGGGATCCCTACAGCATCTCCAGTTGTTGACAAGATGGGCATTTGCTTCAGGGGAAGCTCAGGCTCATTAGAAGCCCCACTTCATTTTCCACAGGCAGTGGAAATAGAGGCCCTGACAGACCAGTTGCCAACCAGCCAGTCCAGCCTCTGCGCTCAGTAGACAATGGGTCACCAGGTCATACTTGAATCTGTCTGGTTCAGTGGGGGCAGATATGCCAGAGGCTGGCAGGGTTCTGCTCAGGAGGGTCAATTCTGGCCTAGGATGAAACTTGAGTGAGATGGGGTCACCTTGAACCCTCTGAAGGGCCCTTCAAAGGATGGCACTGTGAGCTCCCCTCAGTTGGCCCATTGATTTTCTCCAATTTTGGCTTGCACAGGAGGCTCGTGGACCCATTAATCCTGGGCACATCAGAAAACCTTGCCATGATTATTCCATTCCAAAGAGAGGAAGCCTTGGAGCCCTGCCAAGAAGAACACACTGTACAGATGAGTACAATTGAACCTCAGTAAAAATAGGTTCCACCCAGTAAGAGGAATGTGAGTTAGGGAACAATGAAAATGTGAGAATGGCTTCAGCAGAGTTCTAAAGGAACCTGCAGGTCTTACCTGAAGGAAGGCATGACTATGCATCACTCTGGGAAAATGCATGAACAGAGAGAACAGAGGGGGTGCAGAGGCCACAGAAGGCAGCCCCTTCCTTGTCAGTAGCCTCCAGACCCCATGATGGTCAGGGAGTCTCAGGGAGCCTCAGGGAGTTAAGCCTGGGCTACTTTCCCCAAGCCTCTAAGTTACAAACTTGCTGCCACCCATGTTGTCACTGGTTTCTAAAAAGACAATGAAATTGACTGATGAGTAGGCTGAGGAGAAGTTTGCCTTTGGTCTGGCTGGGGTTCTAGCCAGCAACCCTTCCCTCACCAGCCCTTTCCTGGTGCCCCTGGGCAGGGGTAAGGGCTCTCTCCTTCCCTCCCAGAATGACTGTATATACATCTGCATTGACTTCCTTGGGGACATACGGGCATACCCACTGATTCCCCAACAGAATGTAGGATTCTAGAAGGTTGGGATGGTTTGTTTTTTTGTATCCAACATTTGGAACAATACTGAGCACAGGGGAAGCTCTTCAACATGAGTTTAATTTGGATGGCCTCTCCCCACATCAATTAGTCCTCAATGAAGGGCAACCTGATCCATCTGGGGGTACCACCCATGCCATATGAACAAACCCCCTTTCCTCAAGGTGCACTAGACCAGTCACAGTGTGAGAGTTGACTCAGCCCTCAGTTCACTCTCTGACTGGGGGTCAACATGGGGCTTCTCTTGCCATTCCATGGTGCTCTCACAGTCACAGAGTTGACATTATTGAATCTGGCACTCTGGTTAATTCTTTGCCCAAGCTTGTTGACGCCCCTGTGGAGCTGTGGAAGAATCAGAAGCTGTCTCAAGAAAAATGGACCTGTCTGAAAAAGGGGGGGAGGTCTGGGTAAAGAGGAGAAGAGAAAGAGCCCAAGAGTACTTGGGCATGCTAATGTACATGGTAAAGGCAGACAGCCCAAAGAGTCAGGTTTGAGATCCTGAAGCAAAAGACTGGAAGCTCTGGGAGGGCAGACTATCTTGTGTCTCTCTCTTGTCCTCCATCACTTCATCTAGTGCCTGGACCCTTGTAGGTTCTTAATAAATTGACTAAAGAATGGTAAGTATTTTCAGATATGTAAGACTTGGCAGAGAGGAGACATAAACCAAGGAACAAGCCACTCAGGACAGAGAATTTGGAGGGAGCCAGAAATGATCACAGAAGGCCAGATGAGTTGAGAGCCATGACTCTGACCTGGGGAGCCCAAGAGGCTGAACCCTAACTTGGCCACATATGAGCCACATCCTTGACTTTTCTCTGACCCAGTCCCCTCAATTCCACTTAGTCATCCAGGTCAGGAACTGAAGTCCATGGCTAAGGGAGTCTGTATCAAGTATCATCACACATTCCCTATCTGGTGATGAATTTAACTGGACATCCAACAGAGCAATGATCCCCACAACATTAGGTGTGTTTCTCCAGAGAGCCATCCAAGGCTGCCTATCACCTACTTGTATTCTGTAGATGTGTGAGGGGCATCAAAGATGGGTCCAGAGAGAGGATCAGAACCCAAAGCCAGAGCCAGGGCTCTCCAGACCTAGTAATAGAGTCCACTGGCTATTCAGGCATAATGGGCATCATCTCTGGTTTCAGTGGGGCAGGAAAGGTCCTTGCCTCTAGCCATCTCCTTCATGGTGTCCCCATGAGGGTCTGCACTTTGTCTTCATTTCCCCGGGTCCCCTTCTGAAATGTGCATGGTCTGGGCAAAGCCTCACACAAGGCTTTCTCAGAGGAAGATGCTGTTTGCTTGTCACTTGTGCATGGAAAGAATAAAGAAATAGAGAAATTCTGAGGGGTCTCCCAGAATCCTCCCTGACTTGTTCCTTATCTGGGAAAAAAAACCCTACAAAGACATGGTGTGTAGGAGTCTGAGGAAGCAGTCAGAACATTTAAAAGGCCATAGATTGCTTGATTGATGGAGAAGGGAAGGAAAGAGAAGGTGATAAGGGAAGGTGAAGTGCTGGGGGTTCAAAGACAGGAGGAGTTAGCCCTGCCCTCCCAGAGCTCAGATTCCAGAAGCAAAGCTACCCAGTCCTTAAGACACTATAAAGTGGGTACAAAATGAACACGAAGCAGGTTTAGAAGGAGGCATGAAAAGCTGGGTGGAGGGGATTGGAGGCTGGAGGAGGGCAAGGGGGGGGGGGGGGCCAAGAAAATCTCTTGGTTAAAGAAGCTTGCTTGCACTGAGTCTGGAAGAAAACCAGGGTGGGGGGGAAGGAAGGGTAGGAAAAATGGCAGCACCTACAGTTGGGGAGGAAAGAAAAGGTCTGGTGGCCAGCCTTGGGGAGAAGCCTCTGCTTAGACATGGAGAGCAGCTTGGGGGGGGGGGGGCTGGGAGGCCAGGTTGGCTTGGTCCGGGTCTAGACTCTCCTTTCTTCTAATGTACAGAAGGTACAGCTGGGTGGCTACCTCTCCAAGCCCAGACTAGGAAGCAGGAAATGGAAGAAAGGGGGAAGGGCAGCCAGAGCCCAACCACTGCAGCCTGCCCACCAAGGATCTCTGCAGACCTGAACACCAGGGCTTTCAGCCTTCCCAAATCTGGAGCCCCAGATTCATAAAGCCAATGCTGTAGCTTCCCTCCTGGCTGTGAATGAAACTCTCTGACTTGCCATAGCCAGATGAGAACCTGAAGACTGTAGTTCACTGTAGACTCTTCAGTCTAGGCCAGCTAATAAGTAAATAAATTTGAAGGAAAGAAGGTAATTTAGTTAAAGACACACCAGGGATGGGGAATGGGAGACAGGGGGATTAATCCAGTTTACTGGACTTGGCTTCACACCAATCCCATCCTGGTTTCATTTGGCTCTGGCCACCATGATCTCCCTGGGATGCTCCCCATGATGCCAAGGCCCAAGGGACCCAGAGTGACCAGCCCAGCTCTCAGTGGGGAGCACCTGGGGCTCCTCAGCAGCAAGGCTAGGCCTAGGGGCCAAAGCCCACTGGGCCCCAGGAGAGAGGGGTCTCAAGTGCACATTCCCTTAGCCTGTCCTGCTGGAGACATTTGTATAAAAGGGGCTCCCAACACACTCACCTAATGAGGCCTTGTAGCTAAAGAAAGGGGCTGCTCTCACCCTGGGCCAGGTCTCCCTGTAATAGCCTGGCTATGCTTTACACACTGTGGTTCTCCCAACTTGCCCAGCTTGGCCCCAGTCTCAGAAACCCCTTTCCCATATTGTCCAGGTATTTTCAGTCTTCCCAAGGGCAGATGAGCATTTTCTCCACTCTTCCCCCCCACCCAGATGCCTTAGAGGAGGGTCATATGGGTCTGAGGGAGGCCAGGGAACTAGGGAGGAGGTCATGGTTCTGTGCCTGACCTGGTCAGAACCCTCAGTGGTCCTGGCTTCAGCTCTCAGCATCACAATCAGAAGGAGATGATAGGGTGAGAGAACTCAGAGGGGGCATGGGGTTACTAGGGGCCTCCAGCTGATGCCAAATGAGGTCTGACTGAAGACACTGAGATGGTTGGTCTAGGAAAGAGAAAACTCCAGGAAGGCAGAATGTCCAGCTTCATGCTTTAAAGTTTTACATAGAAAAGGAACTGGGTTTGTTTGGTTTAGTCCAGACAGTGGCGTGAGGAGGAGGGAATGAGAGTGGCACAGACACAAACAGATGGACAGAGCCAAAGAGTCAGAGGAAGGAAGGAAGGGAGGGAGGGTGGGAGAGAGAAAGAAAAGGAGGATCTAGACAATTCTTTGTCACAAACTGCCAACTTTGTTCCCCAACAATTATGGTTCTCTGAGGGCAGTCATTGAGGTCTACTGCTTAATCATAAGAATCTCTGCTTTCGACCCAGAGAAGCCAGCCTGGCTGAAGTTGGGAGCTTCTTGCTTTATTATGTTTAAGGAAATTTCACATGACCTTGCAAGAGATTCCCTGGAGCATTCAGGAGGAAGCATGGCCAACCTGGGACAGGTTCAGGACCTGCAACAGATGCCCCCAAAGCCAGCAGAGGGGACCAGCCTAGTCAAAGCAGAATGAGCAGGGCAGGGCAGGGCAGGGCAGAGTGATAACAAGGGATGAAGCCCATCTTCAGGCCAGAGGAGGAGGGAGTCCAGGATAGTCTGGAGAGAGGAGGCTCTTTATGCCAGACTCCTGGGCCATTGGACTCCTGGGATCCTTCAGACCACACAAGAAGAATGAATGACTTGGAAAACATGTATTAATGTGTTCCTATGTGCTAAACATTGTGCTCATTGATAAAACAACAAAGCAAGACCATTGCTCTTCAGGACTCCCATGGAGGAGGATTTGGTGGCAAAGGGGATGGAAAAGACTCATGGTCCTCAGGGCTCAGCAGCAAATTGGATGCTGATCTCAAGAATCATTCCCATAAAACCATGTCCATTTAAAGGCCTTTCTTTTCTTGGTCATTGGGTGCTGTGCCTGTAGCACTCATAGAGGGACTGTCAGATCCCTTCCTCATAGAATGGGGCCCTTGGGCTCAGGGTATGGGGCTGTTTCTACTGAGGGTGTAAGGGGGAGTGGTGGTCAAGTTGGTGGTGCTGGTTTGATCCCCTTACATGCCAGCTCCAGCCTCTCTCCCATGGTAAAGGTCATGCATCTTATGATTTTGCAGCTTTTGGGTCAGGGAAGATGATAATTGGGCAACTCTGCTATTTTATAGAGTGGAGCAGGGCAAGAAAGACAAGAAAGAACCAATTAGCTATAATATCTAAGGTTTCTATTGTCTGAGCATAAGACACCTAGATTATAACAACGAGATAGAAAAGAGGGGCTCCCAGTCAGAAGGAATGGGCATGGCTTGGGCCATGGAGGAAGACTGGATTCCCAAATCCAGATGCAGTCTCTGCAAAATTTGGCTACTTTCACTTCCTTGACTAAAAAGACTGTATCAGAAGAAATTAGAGGAGCAAAGGAGAAATGACCTGCCAGATCTATGGAAAGAGAAAGAGTTCATAACCAAACAAGGGACAGAGAACTCCAGAAGACCAAATGAAGAATTTTGATTCCAAAGTTAAAGCATGTTTTGCAATAGAATTAAAATTAGACAAAAAGCAGATCACTGGGAAAATCTTTTTTAGCAAGTTTCTCTGAAAAAAATCTCATGTCCAAGATATTAATTTCTTTAAAGGAACTGATTAAAATATATAAGAATGAGAACAATTCCCCAGCAAATAAATGTTCAAAGGATATGAACAGATAGTTTTCAAAGGAGCAAATTCAAGCTATCAAAAATCATGTGAAAGAATGTTCCGAATCACTAATAATTAGAGAAATGCCAATTAAAGCAATTCTGAATTCTGTTTCACACCCACCATATTGGCAAAATTGATAAAATAAAAGATAGCAAATGTTGGAGAGACTATGAGAAAACAGATAATCAGTGCCCTGTTGGTGGGGCTTGGAAGTGGTTCAACCATTCATTTCAACCATTTGCAAGTGTGCCCCCAAAGCTATGAAACTGGGCCAACCCTTTTACTCAGACACCATTATCCACCCTAGACTCAATGAGTTCAAAGAAAGAGATAAAATACCCACATGGATAGAATGGTTTCATCATCTCTTTTACTAGTAGCCAAAACTAGGAAACTTATGGGGGTGTCTATCTGTTGGGGAAGGACTGTTCATCTTATATGAATTTCGAGGAATATTATTGTGTCATTAGAAATGCTGAAATGGACATTTTCAGTGAAAAGTGGAAAGGTGTTTAAACTGATAAAGGATGTGAGTAGAACCAAGAGGACAATTTACATGATGACAACAATATCACAGAGAAAAAATAACTTTCAAAGTTTTTAGGGGTCAGTTAGATGGTGTAGTGTATAGAACACCAGCCCTGGAGTCAAGAGGACCTGAGTTCAAATGTGACCTCAGACAAGTCATAATTACCTAGCTTGTGTGGCCTTGGACAAGCCACTTAACCCCATTGCCTTGCAAAAAAAACAGTTTTTAAAATGAAACAATTCAATTGCAAACCAGGATTGCAGAGGACTAAAGATGAAGCAAGATAATTGTCTCCTGGAAGAGAGGTGGTGGATTTAAATGCAAAATGTGACAAACATTTGCCCATGGCCAATGAAGGAGATTATTTTGCTTGTTACCACAAGGTTTTGGGGGTTCTTCCTCACCTCTCTCTCCCCTAAAGGTGGTAGAGAGAGGGGAATGGGAGGGACAGATGAGAATACAAATGGAAAAAAAAATAATTTAAGAAAATTTAAGTCTAGACCCGGAACCAACACCCAAGACTAAAAGAACATCCAAGTGTACCACAGTTGAGAATCTTACCAAAAATGATGGTTTAAAATAAATCCTGGAGTCTCCCTTCTGGAAATGAATTCATTTTTCATCTGTCCTATGACTTCCCAAGGTCATGACTGTCCCACTCCAACCCTTGCTATTTGAGACTTTCTCTGCTAACCTCAAAGCTCAGACAATTATCAATCCATATTTCACAATGTTCAAGCAAGGACTTTTCATTGTCTCATGGTGCCTTGGATTTTTGACCAGCAAGTCATAGTCTAAAATCAACATCCAAGATTGTGTTTATATTCAAGGAAAATCAACTGTTTCTTTTCCCATACAACTGATTAGAAGTATTAAATTCCTCAAACTATCCAGTGCTAGGCAATAGGAAACATTGGCAGCTCAGCCCCCAAATGGGAAGTTAGAGATGGTCATTAGAATACTAAGCATATCATCTGACCTTTAAAACAATTAATTTTTGAAAAAGTAGAATTACCTTCACAGAGTCTATCTCTCAAGCCACCTTCCTTGTCTTTCCTTCTGACTCAGACAAATTCAATCTGGTCTCTTTTCTAGTGCAATTCCTTGGCTATATTGAAGTGAAAATGAGTAAGCATCTTAACTGTTCTCTGTGGATTCAGATAATCTGCCATTGACCACATCCAATTATTTTAAATTATGTTAAAGGTCTTTGATGCCTACATAGGGAAAATGGGAAATTCATCCAGACATTAGGCTAGCCACCTCTAATCAAAATGGCATCTCTTTTCCTAATTCAAGACTCTTAAAATTCATCTGGGAGCAGCTGTAACAATGAAAGGAGGGAAACAAAAGCAGCACTATGCTCAGAGGAATTCATCTTGCTCTTCATTAATTGGATTTTTATAAAGTGAAAACTTTGTGCCTGGTCTTCTTATGGTCAACTCTGGATTCTGGCATGGGGAAGGTCTGGGACTGGGCCTGTGGGTTTTTCATTATAGGAAACTGTCTTCCCCAACCAGTCTGGCAGTTCCCCTGCAGCCTTGAGTCTTGGAGAGGGCAGTTTGGTGAGGCTGAGTGATTGGCAGGGTCATGGAGCCAATGTTTCTGCGATAAGACTTTAATGCATTCGACTGGCCTCCAAACCTGGTTCTCTGACAGAATGGAGAGTGGAACAAAGGGGAGTAGACTTGGAGTCTTTTGTTGACTGCATCTCTTGCTTACTTTTCCTTTCCCAAATCAGGTTTAGGGAGGGAGGGAGGAAAGAAAGAGGAAGGAAGGAAAGAGGAAGGAAGGAAGGAAGGAAGGAAGGAAGGAAGGAAGGAAGGAAGGAAGGAAGGAAGATAGGAATCACAAAATATCATAGTTGGAAGGGACCTCAGAGGTCCTTGGAGTCAAAATGACCTGAACAAGCATCCCCATGACAACAAATGACTCAGATCTCCTTCTCTCTCTGATCCTCCCATCTTCTTTCTTTTCCACAAGACTTTATTAGACGCTTTGCTAAGATGGCTGGTGAAAACTCCTCTTGAAAAGGAAGTGAGGTTCAATGTCATTTATATTTAAATTTTCTAAGAGACTGACAGCAGTTGAATAAAGCAGGCTTGTGAGGGCTGAACAGGATTGCCTGTATTTAAAGGATGCTAAATCTGAGGGCTAACAGGGCCATTCCTAGACATAGCTGGGGGGAGTTGGGGCATGTCTGCCCCCTTACAGTGATGTCCAGTCCATAGAGTCACAGCCAGAGCTCTACTAGCAATGCTTTCTGAGTCTCAGGGGCTTAGGTCAGAACAACTCTGGAAGGGTTGTAAGTGAAGTTTGTCATTCTGTTTTACAGAAGGGAAAATTGAGGACAAAAATAGGATCACTTTTTCACAGTTATGCAGTTCCTAAAGTTAGAGATCCCACCCTCCAGGCAAAAGCAAGGTCAATTTAAAAAGTGTGGAACCACAGAATTTAGCATGACCTCAGACATAATGATGCTTTGCAGAGACAAGGCTCCAAAATTTACAATAAGACAATGACAAACAAGATATGGGATTAACACGGAGGAGGATCTCTCCCAACTTTCCTCTTCATTTCTCTAAATAATGGCCAAGTGAGAATGAAAGTGGAATTACAATGGGCCATTGCTGTTCCCCAAAGTCTCAGTCTCTCTCTCTCTCTCTCTCTCTCTCTCTCAGATTTATTTGCCTTTTCAAGCAAGGAGAGTAACCTTTGCTTTGGGGGCTCAGAACAATGGGTGGTGCTTCTTGTCAAGTTTCTAAGCTCAAAGGACCTCAGGGGTTGTAAGGGGACACAAAGGAGCCAAAAAAATAGAAGGACTGAACAAGGGCAAAAGCAGCCAGAAAATCTCAGAGAAAATTAAAAGATTCTAAAAAGAATGAGTGAACAAAAGATGAGCTCCAAAACAATAAAATTATCATAACAAAAAGCATAGATTAACATACCAGAAGGGAAATCTCCTGAGAAACCCTCAGGGTTAGAAGCAAAGCAAGAAAATTCAAAATCAGATCCTGTGGTTATGAGCCTCATTTCTTCTGTTGACAGGGTTAGTAGTTTAATCCCTATCACTGTCCTCCTAACTACACAGGCTCCCAATCTTGTCAACCCTCCCCCACATTTAGCCCCACATGACCAGTCTATGCCAATTTTTTTTCTACCTTCATAAAATCTCTCCTATGTGCCTCCTCTCCACTCACACTGTGGTGATCATTTACATGTATCATAGTGATGTAGAGGATAACGAATGTAAAAATTTATAATCAGAAACAAATTCTGTAATCTCAAAAGCTGTTAAATCTTGTTAAATGGGTGGAGGGTCTTTGCTCTTGAGATGTAAATCGACTTTTATTGTTTTATTGTTTAATATAAAATCTGTATCCTGTCTCCTCATTCCCAACCCCCAGATTCTAACCTTTCACTTGAGTTCCAGCCACATAAGGAGGGAGGGATTTCCCCTTCATCTCACCTTCCCATAGATTCTAGCATGATAGGAAGTGATATGTTGAACTTGGGGGGAGGGGTGACACACCTTGGGGCAGGAAGGACCAGTACTTAGCTTGCCATTGGAAGATACCTGGTCCAAGGTGCAAGACCACTCCCCAAGCACCACTCCTTGCCCAACCTACCACAGAAGGGTATTTAACAGGAATCACCTCCCCTTCTTACTTTCTTCTTACCTCTCTCTTCTACCTTGCAGGATGTCTGCATCTCTCTTTGCTTCCTAGGCCATGTGCTCCCATGCTAGGCCCTGGTGTTCCACCTTGGGCCCCATGCCAAGTGGCCAGACTAAGCCAAGCCTCATTGCTACCCACCCTTCTCCCTCCCTCCCTCTCTCTGTCTCAGCCTCTGTCTACCAAGGACTTGCCTTTTGTTATTCACCCTGTCATAAAGTACTTCTGGAGGAAAAGCTTTTAACCAGTTTACTTCACTATAATAAAATCCTGAACAGTTTGGACATCCCAGAGCTCAGATCCTTTGGCCTTTTCAGTGACCAAACTCTTCCTCCAGAGGCAGCATAGGACATGCTTAATAAATGCTTGCTGACTCACTGTCTAATAAATAGACAAGGAACTAGCCTCTGTATTAGGAAAACCTGTTCTTGCCCCACAGGTGCATCCTCTAACCTTGGATGTTCTAGGCCACTCTAAGCCTGGAAGTCGAAGAAATGGAGATACAACAAAATAATCATTAGAAACTGTCAACAACCTTAGGCAAGATGGCTTCAAAACAGCTTTTATTTCACTGGTGGAACTGTATGATCAATGAAAATTAGTACTCACTGCAACTCCAGAGAATTCCCAGTTTATGCCTGGAAAGGATCTTAGAAGTCACCATCAAGACCTCCCTTCTCACTTTTTGCAATGAGGAAACAGAAGCATTGAGTTTAAATAACTGGCTCAGGCTGGGGTCACACAAAGATGGTACTTAAACCCAGATGTTGACTCTGAGGACCACTCTCCATCATTCTGAGGACAACTCCATGAGGTCATACTGTCTCTTACCAATCTCTTGCCCAACCAAGCATAATAAGAGAAAAACACACCAAAACAATCCAGAGGTTTCACTTCACACCCAGAAGATGGGCCAACATGACAAAGTACTAGCCAGTGTTTCAGGATTTGCAGGAAGATGGATGTGCTGATACACTGTTGATCCAACCAACCTGGAATAATCATTGGAACTAGGAAGAGGAACAGTGCCTAAAACAGCCAGTCACATCACTGTCCCAAAGTCTCATTGCTAAACATCCCATCCAAGAGAGTCAAAGCTAGGGAAGTGACCCACATATACAAGCATATTCCTAGCAGTCCTTTTTTGGTAGTAAAGAATTGGAAACAAAATAAATACTCTTTTAATGGAGAATGGCTAAACAAATGCACACATGAAGGTAGTGGCATATTATTATGTTATGAGAAATGACAAATGTGAAGAATTCAGAGAAATGAGGATGTGAACTGAGATGGAATGAAATAAGGAAAAGGAGAAAAACAAACATAGCCAGGAACTGCAGTGTCTGTGAAAAAGAACAGTAAATGAAAATTAATTCAGTTGTGAGAATCAACCTTACAAGGCCCCAAGAAGACATGAGGGTACATACTTTCCTCCTCCCATTGGATTGCACAACGTCATCCCTCCTACCAGATGCACTTGCTGCTTTGGTTTGACTATGATCTTTACTTTTGGTAACAAGGAGTGATTTACTGAAGCTGAGGACAGGGAAAGCAGAAAAGTTTTGCTAGTGACTGATTAAAAATGTAAAGCAAACCAATCAAATAGGAAAAATGAAGCAGATGATCTCTAAGGTTTCTTCTAACACTGTGTAATGGCGGCAGATTCACCATGAAGGGGCAGAGATAAGGAGCAAGTGAGTGTACTACTACTTCCTCTTACAATAATGGGATAGGGTTCTGACTGTGTGTGGATACTGAATCCACTAAACAATCAGCATATTCACCTCATTCCTCAGGAGTTATTAACTCATTTCCTCCTTTGCTCTCACCCCAAATTCTAAGGTGATCAAGGGATATGATATGATTTTTCTCATGAATTAATAGAAATGCATAATATTTCTCAATTCATTTCTCTACCCTGGCTTATAAAACTAGAGAAATCTCTTTTCTTTTTTTTCCAAGGGAATTAGAATTTAGAAAACTAGAGAATTCCTTCCCATATGTCCTTTTTACTTTTCATGCTAATCTCTGGCCTCATAGGCTTCAGAAAAAACCAATGTTACTGGCTATATAATTTATTAACAATAACAGGCAATGGAAAGACATATTTAAATATTTTTAAATGTACAAGATGTGAGAAATATCATAGTCATATCTAACTATTAACCACAAGGGCTGACTCCTCCACTGACTTGCATCCATTGTTCAAAATTTTAGCTCTCTTAGCATGAAAAAGTTTTTCAAAAATTCTCTTCTCCACAGGAAAAAATAAAATTCCCTCTGTCAAAGTGCCCCTTCAGACATTGCCCTTTACAGTTAATTCAGTCAATCAAGAAAGAAATTCTCTTAATCCTATCACTTGGTGACTCACACAATCTAAGTCCTGACAGTTAAGTGGTAACATCCATAATCTATTCCCTCTCCCTTAAAGATTGGGCAATAACAGCCCAGTCTGTTTGGGAGGGGCCCTTGAAGCTTGGAAAGGTGCAATGGGATAAAAGGGGGTCCTCTCACTTCCTCTTCTCACCCCATTTCCCTCAGTAGCAGCTACAGAAATTGAGAATAAGATTCTTCTACAACAACATTTGAAATATCTAAACTCCTGGGGAGTGCACCACAGAGAGAGACTTAAAAAAAAAAGTCAAAATGAAGGCAGGAGATATGAGCTGAGTAGGACAGAAGGAGCTGATATAGTGACTCGACAGAGGAAGGCTTCCAATAGATAAATAGAAGGATAGATAGATAGACAGACAGGCAGACAGCTGGGTAGATGGATGGATGGATGGATGGATGGATGGATGGATGGATGGATGGATGGATGGATGATGAGAGAAAGAGAGAGAGAGAGAGAGAGAGAGAGAGAGAGAGAGAGAGAGAGATTCTGCTAAGCACTAAAGATATATATATATATGAAAACCAGCTCCTCTAGGAGTTTACATATTAAGAGGGGGAGATGGCTTAGAGAGGGAGGGGTGGCCCCAGAGGGCTATTTTGACTTAGAAATTCAGGCAAGTGGTGAGTGGAGCTCTAGTGGGGTATTTGTTTTTCAGACATTTTAGTCTTGTCTGGCTCTCTGTGACCCCATTTGGGGTTTCCTTGGTAAAGACACTGCAGTGACATTTTATGGATGAGAAAACTGAGGCAAACAGGATTGAGTGACTTGCCCAGGGTCACACAATCAAATTTGAACTCCAGAAGATGAGTCTTCCTGACTCCAGGTCCAGAACTCCAGGGGCAATTAATGACACATTATCCAGGAGTTGATTTGATTGTGATTCCAGCCTGGAAAGGAAGATGATTAGGGTGAGGTTAGGGTAGGGGTGGGATAGAGAGAAAGACATGACAAATGGTGAAACTTAGGCCCTTGTTCATCCTTCATGCTTGAGGGGGATCATGATATTGATGTCTTGACTTCCTCATGCTTTGGATTGAAATGAAACAGAGTAGAGCAATGTTTGCAGCCCAGGGACAAGACAAAAGTCAAGACAACTGGAGATGGCCCAGGATACAATGGATGACCTTGACTTTTCTAAATTAAAGTCCTTCCCAGGTCTGTTTCTCTGAGGCAACACCCATTGAACTGGTCCTGGACATAATGAATGATGGAGGTGACTCCCAATAAGCCCATTGAGATCCAAAGATAGATGTTCTGGACTTGAGAAAAATGGCAGCAGGCAGCATATTCCCTTCCCCCTCCTCATACCCTTTTCCTGGCAAGTGACTAGCTCCTTTTGGCTCCCACAGATTCTGTACCCTGGTACTAATGTTGCTGTGGCAGAGACCTCGTGTACTCATTGAATATTACCTGACCTTCTGAATTGCCGGTGAGCTCTGAGTACTCAACCATGAAAAGCAACATGCGTGGGCTCACCCAGGTCTTAAAGGAAACAAGCCCAGGCCTGGAGCATGGTCCCTCTCTCTCCAGGCTGGGTCCTTCTGCCACTGACCTTCCTATCTCACTTCTTCCTTGCCTCTAGCCTCCTCTCTTTTTTATGGGTACACTAACATCAACCTCTTTGAGACATTCATCCATTAGAGGACATTTAGTGATCAAATACCATGAAAGGGAATGATGCAAAAGTGTGAACCCTCAAGGGGCTCCTAAAGAGTCAAGACATGGGGTGAAGCAGCATTGAAGGGCAGTTTGAATAAAACCACATGTTCATTTGGAGGCTACAGATGTTAAGGACTTGTCAGGAAAGGGAGTGATGGGTGACCTATAACTCCTTCACAGGAAACTTGAGATAGCTCTTAAAATGGAAGCAAATGGGGAGGGAAGAAGGGAAAGAGGCATAGGGAAGATTCCAAGCCAAGGAAACACCATACCTGTTTGGAATCAGTTGTGATTTCTTCGGTTCCTTTTCATCATTTTTATTGGATTTTAATAAGAAAACTTCCCATATTAACCAATATTGATTAAATAGCTATTATGTACCAGATACTGGCTAGGGTCCTTATTTTCAAGGATCTCATCCCATTCTTTGGGCTCCATGGAAATCACAGAAAGATCATCCATCACCACACACACACACACACACACACACACACACACACACACACACAGACACACAAACACACAGCTGGTCTAACAACTCCTTTCACCCCATGTCTGTACCAGTGGGTGGGTTTGTATAAACTGCATCAGGATGTTTTTCTTTTAAATGCTATGAAAGCACACAGTTACCTTTTTAAATGGAATCAGTGCACAATTAAGAAACTTAAAAAAAATCCCAATCCAGTGACCTGGCTGGGCAAATTTCCCTATTACCCTGTCCCAAGAGTCAGGCAAACTCTGGTCTTTGAACAGAACCTTTTCCCAGGAAGTGGAAGGATGTCAGCTTCTTGGTAATGACTCCATCAAGCTGATGCTGGGGATGCAAAGCAGAACTGAGCAAAGAACCTTGCCTACTCCCCATGATGGGATGAACTGGCCTCAGGCTAGAGATTGAACCTGCAGGTTGGGTTGACTTTAGTCAAAGAGGGGGGAGTGGGCAGATGAGTGGGTAGACTGGCTGGTGGCAGGGAAGACTCCAAGTAGGGCTATCTTTTGACTCCTACACTGAAAGGAAATCTGCCTCCAAGTTTTCTGGAAATTGTCAGGTCAGGTGCATTTGCTGATTCTTAGTTCTACTGACAGCTCCCTGAATGGGTCAACCAAACTCTTTTTCCCCAACTTTAAAGTGAGGATGGTGATACTACTCAGACTGTCTGCCTAGCCATAATACTAAAAACCTTTGGAACCAAGCCCAGGCCCCACAATGGGCACTGCAGTATCACTGACTGGCAAACCCTCCCTGTGAGAGGAGAACTTGAGGACAATTTACATGAAAATTCAATCTAGAACCTCAATACAAAAGGAATTCTTATCAGCCCTGTGAATGGGGAAACAGAATTAAATAGTCTCAGAGCCAAAAGCTAAAACCCACCCCTCCAGTTCTCTCATCTTTAAAGGGGCCCCAAAAGGCCCCATGACTTCCTCAAACTAACATCAAAAGTTGGCCTCAGAATTGGGACCAGGTAGGTGTCCAGATCCCAGGACAATACTAGAGTCTGGTGACTAATACTAAAGCCTTATTTAACTAGTAATTTCCATGTTTTAGGGGTGGTCCTCAAGCTCAACACCCATCAACAATGAGATCAGACAGCTGATGGGTCTTTGGACTACATTAAAAGGAAGGGAGCTCCCAGAAGTAGAGAGGTAAGGGTTCCTCCAACCTCTGCCCTGGTCAGACCACATCTGGAGTTTGGGGCTCATTTAGGACAGGGCTGTCCAAAATGCTAAATGCTTCAGTAAACGAAACCCAGCTACCACAGAGCTCTCACTACAGTGGCAAATCAAAATATATCGTCTATTGATTCAATAAAGTGAAGTTGGACAGCCCTGGTTTAGGAAAACCTTGACAAGCTGGAGAGCAGCCAGAGGAGGGTGTGCTAAGGGGCCTTGCCTTCATACCAGAGAAGGTTTGTTTGAAGAAACAAGACTGAGTGGAGGGGAAGGATGAGGGCTATATCCAAGCACCAAAGTCCTCTGGTCAAGATGGTGTAGATCACTGGAGGGCATCCAGAATGTAGGAGGGAAGTCATGCTAATGACGATGGACAGAGAAGCTGAGGCAGGTGGTGAAAAGATTGAAAAGACAGAGAGTTATTATTTCCTCTTCAAAGCAAGAGGAAGTTACCTGAAAGTGTGTGTGTGTGGGGGGCAAATGGTCAGTTCTTCCCTTAACAAGAATGACATGGGAAATCACATGTGCAACAATTCAGAGTGGGGAAAGATTGGAAGCAGGAAGTTAATTGATGTAGATAAGAGGTGACTGAGGAAAAGCAGGCAGCCTGGCAAGAGAAGCACAACCCAGGAGTTGGAGAGGTGGGCAGTAGGGCTGAAAAGGCTGAGGACCAAGGCCTGACAATGGGGTTGCCAACCTGTGACACCCTCCTCTTCTTGTTCACACTCTGAGGCTTCAGTCACTCACATAATGAAAAAGCAATTAGAGAAGAAGATGCAGGGCAATGTCAGGAGTCTTGGCCTGCTGCCAGCTGAAAGGTCTTTCTCAGAGAGGATCTAGTGTCCTCTGACAGCCCCCAGGCTGAGGCAAACCCACATCCATGCCAGCTGGGGTACAGTGAAGAGCTGCCCCAACAGCCCTGGGAGACGGTGATAGAGGAGTGCCTCCAAGTGAGGAAGGGGAAGAAATGGGGCCAAGGAGGAATATGGAGCAAAGTTAGGACAAGAAGAAGAGAAAGAAATGGAAAATCTCCTTGCCTCCAAGGCAGGTTTGCTTCAGGGGTGCCAAGCTATTGGCACATTACCAGAGATCCTCTGTCCAAACTCCTGACATGCTGGGAGTCAGCCTTTGGGTTATTATTACTTTTCTTCCTTCATGACGTACATTTTGTGAAATTAGCATTTGACGCAGTGCAGGCAGAGCTGGCTTGTGAGGGTGATTCAATGGAACAGTGGCTATGGAGGATTCCATTTTGATCATCTCCTGGGGAGAGACAGGGCAGCTCCCAGCTTCGGAGAGTGGGATGCCAATCTGCAGGCTGGCCCTAAGCATTTACTTTCCAGCAGAGCCCAGACCCACTGCAAAGCCCCCTCCAGACCTTCAGAAGCCCGGGCTCTGCCAATCCAAGTCCTAGGGCTCAGAAGCTTGGGAGGCTTGGGGGGGGGGGTCATGCAAGTGCCTCTTCATTTCTGCTTCTGGTAAATCAAGGGACCAGACAAAATAACCTCCAAGAACTCTTGTTCTGAGGGGAGGCAGCAAATGCTGTGTCTAGCAACTTCTCTAGAGAAATGTCCAAGGAATTCATCTTGACTCCATGTTTCCTTGACTTTATCACAGTCTTCTTGACTGAATTACACATGGGAAATCCCCAAGCAGAGGTCTGCCCATTCTAACAACAGGCTCAGGGCACCACTGCCATAGGAAACCCCAGGGACTTGTCCACAAACCAATCCCTAGCCACACTCCAAGGCCCCAGTGGCAGCAATTCTGAAAATGACCAATGAGAAATTTCCCCCAACACCTGGCATGTTGGAATGACGCACTGCCAGCCCACAATTCGGGTACAGACTCCTCTCAGAAACAGCCCCAGAGGAATCTCAGCTGTCAGCATCCTCACAAACACATCCTATCACCTTAAAAGGGTTTCATGTTGATGGGACCCAGCCCACAGGCCAATTTTCTGTTCCTGCATCATCTTGATTGATGGACAGTTTTAATCATTTGATGAACGTGACAAGCAAGTGCAAGTGGGGGAGGATGGCTGGAGCTTCTTTTTCTAGCCCATACATGGAGAGAAAGAAGATACTCAAGGAAACTGGAGAGGGAGATTCAGCTCAGGAATGAGCACATCCAACCCCAATGTGGGGCTCTCTTCCCATCTGGGTGAGCTTTGTGTCTTCATTTCCTTGGCTTTCACATAGAACTCTGCCTAGTGCATGCATAATATCGACAGGTTCCTGGACTAGGACTGATGAGCCATTTGGACTCATTTCTCAGGCTTCTCCGAGTGAGCAACATGGAGAACCATGTTCCCAAGTACATTCTGTGCTCACGGGTCTCTGCAGGTTAATGTGTGCTGCCAGGGAAACTGCCTTCATTGAGAATTAGTGGGTAATGACTCCTTAGTGCCAGCCATCTGCAGATGCCAACATTGGGCCTGCTGAGTTTCGCTGTGACAGCCGGGATGCAGCTGCTGTTAAGACGACTGAGAAGCAATTCAGATTTTCCTTTTCTAAAAGGTGCCAGATTTTAAAAACATCTCAGAAGCTCTCCCTTGGCCACATGGGGGTCAAATAAGCATTAACTTGGGAGGATATTGAGCAAGGGAGCCCCTTTCTGCTCCCTGGTAACCAGGGGAGCTGTTTGACCTACAAGGCAGCATTGGAGCATTTTGTGGGCAGAACCTCTCATTCTTGTCCCTCAGTCCAAAGTCGTGCTCTGATCCATACAAGGCTCAGGAAACAGGCTTGCCCTGGAAAGCAGAAACCCTCCCAATATTTGTTCTGCCTGTGAAATATCTCTAATATCCATCAATTTCCTCATGAGTCCTTAGGTCTTCAGCTAAATGCACTTAAAGAAGAATGGTGTTGAAGGTCACAGTCATTGCAGGAGCATCTGTCCATAGGCAGTGAGGTCATCAAGTGGAGAGAGCAAAGGTCATCCTTAGCATCCAATTAAAACCTGATTAGCATCAAAATGGAAGAGATAATAGAGGTGAGAATTTCAGTCTCTCCAGTTGATTCTAAAAATAGGAAATAAGTAAAAGCAAAGACAGTAACTCTGAAGAGCTTTTCTTAGAGAAGGAGAATGTCAAACAGCCTGATGGCATGTGGCAGCGGTTAGAGAAAGAGGGGAAGATGGCAGCAGTAGTGGTAGCCAGAGTAGGGAGTAAGCCTAGAAAACACCTTAGTCACCAAACTTTGCTCTTCCTGTTAAGTTAATAAAAGATTATGAGCAAAGTCATTTCACAGAATGAGGGGAAAGAACGCAAAGGAAAGGAGTCTGCAGGAAGCTTGGTCTGAGAATCAACCAAATTGGGTCCTTCAAAGACCATTCAAAGAATAGCCACATCTGGAAGGATGCCAACATGTGAATGGCAAATGCTCAGGGGCTAGTTCTCCAACAATCTATTAGCAAATTGAAGACAAGGAACCCAACACACTTGAACTCTAATCGTGTAGTTCCAAATGAACACTGACAATAGCTAACATAGATGCAGATATATATGAGTGTTTCAAGGTTTACAAAGTGCTTTTCAAATAGTAAACAGTCAAGAATGGCTCTTAAGGAGATCTGTCAAATGCCATGAATGCCAGGGACATGTTCAAGAAACTCAAGGACTGAGTTTTAAGATGACAATCAATATTTTGAGCTAGAAATGACCTGAGGCAATCTCCAGTTGCAAATAGTCCATTATATTTCTCCTGCCTTGGAAAACAAAGATCCTTTGTGGGGACTTCTGTGCATCATCTGGAAAATTCAGTCTTTATCATGGAGAGTTGGTAGGGTCTCCATCTCCTGGCCTCTTGCCTTATGGCATTAATTTTCCAGGACCATGATCCCCCTATCGGTGGCACTCTTCTCCTCTCAGAAGCCTGTAGTGAAGTGTAAATCTCCTCTTGGAGCCCAGATCTATAATGGAGACTCTTTTGTCCCCAAGATTACTCATGCGGTAATGCCAAGACTAAAGACATCATTTTTTTCAAAATTAGTAGTCGCTAATATACTTAGAAAATGAAATAGAAAGGCAAAAGGGGCAAGCAAGAATTAGTAAGTCTAAGGACTCTGAATTCAGATTATCTTGGACAGGTATATGTTTCCATTGCCATATGCTTCTACCACTATCAACTTTGCTGATAAATGTCAGTATTTACAGAAGGGGAGATGTATCTTTGTAAGTTAGTCCTGGTGAATTGTCATAACTATGAGTTCCCTGTGAGTTCATCAGTCTTGGAAAATCAGAATTTGTGCCCCAGGGTTCTTTGGCTAATTTGTTCTTTCCTCTGGACTCAGGTTCTAGATTAAGAGGCTGTGCATTTACTTTCTGCAAGGAGGAAGCTGATGGATGAGCAGACTTGAAAATGAACCATAAGAAGTCCCAAGAGTAGGAAGAAAAGTGGAGGGCAGAGAAATGAACCCCTTCTCCTCCCACTCTTGTTAAAATGCCACCAAAAAGGTTTCCAAAAATGAAGAAGTATCACAGAAGGGAAATTTCCTCCATGAATCTCAATCATCAATAATTTTTGAAGCAACTATAGCAACCAGAGGGATTTGCTCTCTCCTCTAAGCAAAAGGCTATAGAGTGCATGTCTAATTCCATGAGGGATCCCCTCTTCTAGCAAATGTCCACACCCTTTAATCTCATTGAGTGTACTATGGACTCATCAAATTGGCCAAAGGCTTCCTCCCTGCCCATTACAAAAGTGAAGGAACTACTACATGTGCCCTAAGGCAACAGTAGCTTCCAAATACTTAGGGTTTCTCATGGTCTATTTCCCAATCTGCCCAGCCATCAGCTTTCTTCTTGCAGAATGTGAGCCCAGAGGAGAGAGCAACCAAAGAAAACTGGGGCATGAATTCTGAATTTCAAACACTAATGAACTCATAGGGAACTCTTAGTTATGTCATTTCAACAGAACTAAAGAAACATCTTGTCCACCCACTATGTAGACAATGTTATTTAGACCATAGAGACAATCTTAAGTCAACTTAACTACTATTAGTTTGTGAATATTAGGGGACAGATGAGAAACAGATTTCATATTTTAGGTTTTGGTTTTTTTGTTTTTAGGTTTTGGTTTTGGTTTTGGTTTTTTTGTTTTTTTGCAAGGCAAATGGGGTTAAGTGGCTTGCCCAAGGCCACACAACTAAGTAATTAAGTGTCTGAAGTCAGATTTGGACTCAGGTCCTCCTGACTCCAGAGTCAGTGCTCTATCCACTGTGCCACCGAGCCACCCCCTTGAGGTGTTATATTTTTATATTGATATTTTATTTTTCCAAATACAAGTCATGACAATTTTCCAACATTCATCCATATGTCTATGTATATTTTTAAGTAATATAATTTCCGTCCACAGTCCCTTCCCATCCCTCTCCCCTCAGTGGCAAACTATCGGGTTAATATTGTACATACACATTTGTGTTAAACATATTTATGGATTAGTTTTTTTCAGGATGAGGAATTAGGATTAAGGGAAAGAAATACATAAGAGATATTTTTAAATATTGTGTTAATCAGATTCGGAAGGAATTTGTTTTGTTTTGTTTTGTTTTCATCTGGATGGGGATAACATTGTCCACGGCCAGTCTAGTAGGGTTGTCCTAGCTCTCTAAACTGCTCAGAAGAGCTGCTTCCAACAAGGTCAACCATCAACAGTGTTGTTGTTAATATGTGCCTGGTTCTCTTGGTTCTGCTCCCTTCATTCAGCATCAGACGCTGTAAGTCATTCCATGTTTCTCTAGCCCTGACCATTTATGGTTTCTTATAGAACAATAGTATTCCATAACATTCATATACCATAACTTGTTTAACCATTCCCCAATTGAGGGGAATTCCCTCAATTTCCAATTCTTTGCCACTGTTATGAATATTTTTCCTGATTTTTATGAGTTCTTCTGGATATAGATCTAGAATTGGAATTGCTGGGTCAAAGGGAATGGGCATTTTTATTGCTCTTTAGTTCCATATTGCTCTCCAGTAATGTTGGATCTGTTCACAACTCCACCAGAAATGTCCCAATCCTCCCACAACCTCTCCAACATTGATCATTTTCCCCTTTTCTCATCTTAACCAATCTAATAGATGTGAGGTGATACCTTAAAGTTGTTTTAATTTGCATTTCTCTTAATAATGATTTGGAGCATTTTTTCATATGATTATATATAGCTTTAATTTCTTCACTTGAAATCTGTCTGTTCATATCCTTTGACTATTTATCAATTGGGGAACAACTTGGCAACCTTATAAATTTGATGCAATTCTCTATATATTTTGGAAATGAGACTTTTATGAGAATTCCTAGTGGTGAAGATTGTTTCCCAGCTTCCTGCTTTCTAATTTTGGTAGCGTTGATTTCATTAGTGCAAAACCTTTTTAATTTAATATAGTCATCTTCTCTTCTCCCTCTATATTACTCCATATAGTGGTTTCAACAACTCCCATGGATTTAAGTGTCATCTCTGTGCAGATGATTTTCAAACTTTCCTATCTTTGCCAAAGCTCCCTGCTGACCTCTAGCCTCCCAAGTCCAGCTGTCTTTCAGACTCCAAGAACTAGACATCCAATAGTCTTCTTGAAATCAACATGTCCAAAACAGAACTCATTACCTTTCCCCTTAACCCCCCTCACACACCTTCCCTATTATTGTTTGGGACTTGAATATAGGCTCACAACCTCTATTCCTCCTCTCCCTCATCCCCCAATCTGCAGCCAGAACCTGCCAATGGCACATCTGCAGCTTCTCTCCATTATTTCCCTTTTCTAGAATTGTTCATGTGTTGTGTCCCCCATTTGACGATGACTATCCCCCGTGCTTAGCCCAGAGCCTAGGCCACATTGGGCACTTAAGTGCTGATTAACTGACTGACTTAGCACTAAAGAGTTCACTGACAAATTTGTTGAGAGAAGTTTCAGTTGAGCAAAGATGAAAAGGGAGTCCCTGCGGGTTCCCTTCACTTGGAGCAGCTGTTGCCATGTGAAGCTGCAGAGGCTGTTTGACAGGCTCTAATTGATAGGGAGTGGGGCCTCTCTATCAGCCCCCCACAGAACTGTTGAGGAACCTGTATCCTTTCCAGGGCATTGCATCAGGATCACACTACCCTCTCTCCAGCCTCAGAGGCCTCCAGCTCCATAATACCTGGCTGCACAGGGGGCTTTCAGCTCCACCTTGTCTGGCTTCACAGGGGCCTCTAGCCCCATCTTGTTTGGTTTCACAGGGGGTCTCAGTCCCACAATACCTGGTTTCACAGAGGGCCAATAAAAGAACCAAAGCCTCAGATTGCTCTTGGGTTTGGCAAAGGCTAGTTCATCCAAGAATCTGACTCCCCCTGAGGAAGTAGCCAGTGTGACAGCTGGGCCCTTCCCCCTCCCTTCCACCTGGGCACCCTGTCCTTCTGCTTCCCACACATTTTGCTTTTCCTCCAGCCCCCTTGTGCTGTTCTCTGTCTGGCTTCTTTCCCCATTGAATGCTGGCATGCATTTCAGTCTGGGGATCTAGAGAGGCATTGCTCAAGATCTGTCCTCTCCCCAGCCCCTTAGCTAAAAAGATGCTTGTGGGGGGAGGGCTCCCTCCTTACCTACCAATAAGCACATTTGCATTGGGGTTCAGCTTTCTCTCATCCCTTTGTCTAGACCTCTGCTTTGGGTTCACCATGCTCAATTTTGCTTTCCATCTTCCCTATTGGACTGTAAGCTCCTTGACAAGACAGTGTTGTTTTTCCATCTCTTTGGTCCTAGAACCTAGCCCAGGGCCTTCTCAGAGGGTGGGCCTTGGGGATGTTTATAGAGTGCTGGAAATCTCACACAACTGGCAGGCCAGTGAAGTAGCTAAGACCACCAAAGTCAGTCTGCACACAGAGCCTCCCTTGGAACAGAGCAGGGTTTCTAATTTCCACAATGATGGGGACCCATGAGAAGAGAAACCTATGACAAGTGCTTCTCTGGGGACCCTGAAATGGGAGTGAGGCTCTCTACAACCCAGAATTTAAATTGTGCTGTGATGGGTGGGGAAGAAGCACCACCTACAGCTGGGTTCTCACGTGAAAGTTACTGAACTTGGATCTAGTTTGATGAAGACATCTTCTTTGGAAAAAGGTATTTCTTAAAACTCCAAGAATGAGGAGAAAAACTAAAGACAAATTTCTTACAAAGTCTTGATGAGTATTTACCCTAAACCAGAAGACCAGCTCCTGGGGATCAGTTGCCACTTGATGGGATCAGACAGAATCTGGGTGGCACTCTACCACCCTCTGCCCATGGGCCCTTCTTCTCTTTCTTTTGAGCTTCCTTTCTTCCTCCTTTTGCTTCTTTCTTCTTTCTTCCTTTTGGATCCCACAATAGAGCTCAAGGACAGAAACTTGAATCAAAAGATATTGCTCACTTCAGAGGAAATGATGATGTCCCAGTTTGGTTCCAGTTCAATAGTTTCAGGGAATAATATGAGTTTGGTTCCAAGCCAAGAAGTTTCTCTGTGTGCTTTCATGCAACCTTTGGGTTGGTTCATGGTTTACTAAAAGATTTCTATTCAGGTTCAGTTTGGGTTAGGCCATTAGTGTGGCCTAACTTCCACCACAAAGATCTGGGCAGGGCATGGGTTCTTGAAATCCACTGGGCCCTGGTCAGTGGGACACCTGGAAAATAGCCCCATAAAATGAAGACAAGTTTTACTCACAAAAAATAATAAAAAACATGTTTATCCAAAATGACTACTAGATACTGAAGACAGAATTATAAGCAATAACTCTAAAAACATGAGACACAGTCATTCCAGAAATGAAGACAGAGATATTCCTATCAGTAACGGAAAGGTCCTGAGGAGGATGGAGAAAAGGCAAGGAGTCCGCTTTTGTCAGAGAGCTAGAGTGACAGCCAGACAGGCAAACAAAGACAAAGACAAAAAGAGAGAGAGAGGCAAAGAAACAGAGACAGGGTAAAACCCAGGCTCTGATTTCTTTCTCTCAAACAAAAAGGAAAAGGAGATCTAGATCTTCATGTCCCAATTATTGCCATTTTCAGTCAGATTCCAAATTCAAAACTGTTCAGCTTCTCTCTCTTGGGAGATAGATGCGACATTTTGACTCCTATATTCCAAGTCTGGCCATCTCTCAAGGTCATAGGAGGCCTCCCCCCTCTCCTAAGGGATAAGGACATATTGAATGGAAGCCATCCTGCCCCATTACTAAGTAGCATGTCTCCTCCTTAATCCAGCCCATACAGTATATGGGGGGAAGCTGCTTCCCCTTAATCCATAGAATCCTGTTGGAGCTTGTATGAGGAACATGCCCTTTAAGATCTCCCCTCTAATACACACACACACACACACACACACACACACACAAACTCACACTCACACTCTCACACACTCACATATACACACACACCAACTGATATTTGGATGGGGACAGTATGAGATGATAAAGTTATTGTGAAGGATGACTGCATAAGCAAGCTCATAGGAGGGCTCACCAAATTGCTGTGGTTCATTAAGTTTGAGTTTCACAGGTCAGATCATGCCAAGACCCAAGCTACAAACACAATGCTCCCAGATTTTTCCAGTCAAGGGGACATTAATCGCCAACAGATACAAAGCTTCAACCTTTAGGAAAGAGATCTAAACCCAAGGTGTGGTGACTGAATGGATGCAACTTGGGACCTTAGACACTCACCACACACAGGACAATGCTAAGGAGTTTCTATTATGCTGGAAAGGATTTTCCCCTGACTCTCACTCAGATTTCCAGAGATCCATTGTGACTTTTTCCCAGTCTTCAAAGGGCACCAACAAAGTGAACTTGTATGATCATGGAAAATAGCCATTCTAGCTGTGTTAGAATAACATGCTGTCCTATTTGCCAATGGTTCTGTGATCTCATCCATCAAAGAAGCAGCAGGATTTCAGACCCCCTCTGTGCTAGGCACTGAGGAGCCATCCCTGTATGAGTAGTGAACCCTGCTTAGTCCAGGACCCTTGTGAGCAGGGATGTTACACAAGGATGATTTGGAGTGGCTAGAATAGCCTTTTTACCCCATTCATCTCTAGATACATGCATACTGGAGGGAGAGCTTCACGTGGCCAAAGGAAAAGTCATGAAATAAAGGACAATTTTTCTCCCTTACTGTGCTTTTTTCAAAATCATTCTCTGGTCTCCAAAGATCCCTCATAAATACACCCTGATACACCAGCTCTACTTCAGCATGCAAAACATTCAGCATATTTCTGGGTATGGAACTATAAATATTAATGACCTGCCACAGGATGGCAAGGCCCCAGTATTTACAAGGAGATCACTATTTCCCCTTCTGACATATTGATGCTCTGGTAAATATGACTGTCATTACTTCCAAGTCCACAAAAGAGTTCTTTTAATTTAGAAAGCATGTCTATCCTCTACTCAGCTTTAATGGATAGCTGCATTCAGGCTTCCCAATTGCTGTTCTTGTGAAATTCTGCTTCCCTGATGACACCTCCCTTCTGTTTTCAAGTGGTCCTGGGTAGGGAGCTTCTAGGAACCAAAGTCTTCATAGCTACACAGGGAAATCCTACCATGGAAAAGCAAAGGAGTCTTTAAAAACCCAAGTAGAGAGTTCAAGACCAAGCTGCAGACACTACTCAAGTGTATTTGACAGAGTCAAGTGAGAGTTCTGCACTACGTGTCACAGAAAAAAATTAAAATTCTTCCCTTCTCAAGAGGAGTTGTCCTGAAGACTCATTCACAAAAGGGACCTGAGAATTAGGACCCAGATGTTTCTGGTCAAATACAGTGAGCACACACTTTGAAATACATTGTTCAGTGACTAGAAGTGATTACAGAATAAGATGCCCCCATAGTAGGAGGACATTTATTCCTAGGCACCATCTCACCTTGTGGTTGGGGCCTCTCATGTATTTAAACCCTGAAGTCCATGAAAGGAGGTCTCCTTGGTCCTGAAGTTCCCCTGGCACATGGAAGTGGAGACTTGATGTGCTTTTGTTATAAATATTCACCACAATCCAAACTTTTGACAGGCCTGTGCTATAATAATCATCAGAAAATGACTGGAAAGAAGCCCATTAACCCACGTTTCTTTTTAAAAATCCTAAGGGAGATTCCCCCCTCTCTATACTTTCCCTCTAATGTACCTCTAAAGATAGACCTAAATGACTTCTCAAGAGAGGACTCGTTACATCAGAAATGTTATTGACATGCTCATATTTGCCAGGTCTTTATTAAATCCTTGTTCAAGGAAACAGGCCTGTAAAGTGTTGCGGTTATTCTAGACTAGTTAGGGGGGGTTATCACCATTTTGGCCTCAGGGAATGTATTCCAAAGATCTAGCAATCCTCCAAAACCATCTGCCCCATGGAACAGTAGTTGGGGCCAGTGTCAGGGGAGGAGAGGGGGGTCCACAAACAAACTGATAAAATCATGAGTCTTAGAAATGACCAAGAATACTTCTAAGCTCTGTCCGATTTCATGGCAGAATTACATGAAACATTTCAAATGTTTCCAAGTCTAATGAAAGCAGAGGAAGACAAGAGTATGGGTATAAACATACATGTACTCATATGTGCCATTTGCTTTTGGAGGTACTAGGTGCTCATTTGTGTGAAAATGTTCATAAAGTACGATGTTGTACAAGTTCATATAAGACTAGAAGTTTACATATGGGGGCTTATTGGTAAATCAGTCAGCAAGCATTAATGAAGCATCTACTGTATGCAGTCACTGGACTAAGTGCTAGGGAGACAAAAAAACACTAAAATACTTTTCCCTGAGGAAGCTAAAATTCTGAAAGAACCCACCTGCAAAACAAGTTATTGAGAGAGTCAACAGAAGGCAGTGTTAGAGGAAAGGCACAAGTAGTTGGGGAACAAAAACCTAGAAAGACCCCCAAAGATCATGAAATTGGTACAGAGTCTTGAATAAAGTCAGGGAACCTGTGAGATAAAAGTGAATAGGGAGCCTATGCCCAACATGGGGGAGAGTTGGTGCCAAGCAGTAAAGCAGGAGGAATATACCCAGGGTCCTGGGACCTTTGAAGACTAGAAAGGTAGAAAGGACACAAATTATCCTATTTAATAGATTATTATTATTATTATTATTCTATATTTGATCCTGGAGTTTATTGACTGTAGGAGGGAGAGCAGGAACAAGGTCAGAGCTACACTTTCTCAGCTGTTTGGAGTTTAGATCAGAATGGGAAGTGCTTGATGCAGGGAGATGTCTAGGCAAGACTTGATGAGAACCTGTGGCCATTCTAGCTCAGGCAAGAGAAAAGACAAAATGCACCAAGAGATTCTGAAAGCAGAAATAGCAAGCCTGGACACTAGACTGGATTGTGCAGTGAGTGTGAGGGAGGAATTGAGGATGGCAAGAATGGCAGCACCTTTGACTGCAATAAGCTTTGGGGGAAGAAGGGAGGGTTTGAGAGGAGATGAATTCTGTTTGGAACATATGAAGCTCAAGATGTCTTGGAGACATCTGGTTTGAAATGGCTCATAAGCAATTGTTAAAGCAGGACTGAAGCTCAGGGAATGGATGCAGACACACAAACATCCATGTGTACTCCTAAGTGTGAGCTGGATATAGATAATAGTTAAACCCAAAGAAGCTGATGAAGTTGCCAAAGAAAAAGAGAAGAAGAGAAGAAAAAGGGCTTTGCCTTAAGCCTCATGAGCACTCCTAGTTAAGGGGCCTGATATGAAGAGCCAGCAAGGGAATCTAACAATGCAGACAGCTAGGAACCAAGAGAGAGGTCATAAGACTCAGTCACAAGAACTCAGAGAAGAGACTATGCAGAAGCATAGTGCCCACTGTAGCAGAGAGGGAAAGGAAGAATGTGGGGAAAAGACCAGCAGGGCTTGGTCCATCGCACTTCTGAATTGTCCCTCCTCACCATTTTCCACATTTGTTCCCTTCTCTTTACTCACTGTGATCTGGCCTTCTATTTGTATTATGGCCATGGCCCCCTCCATCTGGTCTCTTCCTTCTGCAGTCTTCTCTCTACACATTTACTAAATGAATAATTCTTAAAGCACATATCTGAAGATGCCAATGCTCAGAAAAGGCTGATTGGGGGAAGGGGGGCTTCTAGTTAGGATAGCAGCATAAAAGTTCATCAAGGTACCCATCTCTCCAGCATGAACTCCTGCTAAAAATCTAAAAAAGGAAGCTAGATCGATTGTCCAAGAGTCAGCTGCTTCATTCAGCACAGGACATCACAAAAGATAACAAGAAGCCTGAAGAATTCCTCCCCCAAGAAAGCTAGTGAGAACAGGCAAGCAAACGGGAAGTTCTCTAGCACTGACAAGACGTCCTCGGTGGTAGCAGCTCTTATTCAGATTTAGATATCAGTGAACCCTTGGATACATTTCAAATGTTCCATGAACTTGGATGGAGAGAAATTGCATTTTTATTTCAATATAATTGGTTTTCTTTGTAACACAATACCTTTCTATTAGGCATTTAATAGCATGTTTCTGAGAAGGGCTCCATAAGCTTCAATAGACTGCCATCAAAGGGGACCAGGACACAGTACACATGAAGAATCCCTCCTCTAAGGGCACCTGAAGACTGCAAAGCTCTGGTGCTAAGGACCAGGAAGCCCTGATGATGTAGTCAGGGAAATGTCAAGTGCATTAAGAACTCTCAGCACTCTCACTTGTCTGATCAAGGAGGAGGAAATGAGAGCCAGCAGCACTCTGACCTCAGTATTCTAGATAACAGATTGGAGATGTGCAGCTCTCTTAGAAAAGATGCTCCAGAAATATGTGAAGCATGTAGCATGATTTCCTAGAGACTGGAATCCTTGAAGCTTTCTGACTAGTGACGACAATGAGAAACAGAAAGATTCCAGAGAGGCCTGAAGGCCATAGCCATCTGACCTGAGTTGCTCTAGAGAAGCCTGAACCCCAAATAACCCAGGGGACCTGAAACCTGGAATCACTTTGAGCCCAGACACACCAAGGGGGGGGGGGTCAGCAGCAAAAGTCAAAGAAATGAAAGTTAAGACTAAAAGGAGCTTTGTCATTCCATCCAAGTATACAGAGGAGAACAGAGCCTGGCCTTGGTACAAATTCTAAATCAGACAATAAGTACGTGGGAGAAGACCCAGATCTCTCTGAGAAGCCATTATGACTCAAAGAGGACCAATAGACAAACTCAGAAGAAGCAGAAACTCTGATGGAAAAAAATGTCTTGTTCACAAAGATAGCAAGTGTATGTGAAAGAAATACAACAAGAGAAAAGATGAAGCAATAAGGGAAACATAAGGGCTCTGAAGGAAAGAATTGGAAGGGGGAATAAAGAACTTAAAACAGAAGGTAGAAACATACCCAAGTACTAGACTCCTCCAAAATTAGCATGGAGCAAACAGACATCATTGAATCAATGAGATGACAACAAATACTAAAACAACATCAAATGGTTGGAAAAAAGCAGGAAATGTATTGACCTGGAAAACAAGTCAAAGAGGGATGATCTAAGAATCACTGGACTACTTGAAAACTGCTATTTCAAAAACATCAGAAGGGAAAACTTCAATGATCTATTAGAATCAAAATAAAAATTTTTAATTAAAATAATTCTGTTACCTCCTAAAAGAAACCCTCAAGGAAAATCCCCAGAAACATTACAGTGAGAATCTGAAGCTTTGAGGTCAAGGAAAAAAATGCTATAAGTAGTCAGAAAAGAAGATGTGAAATACCAAGGAACCAGTGTCAAGATTACAGAATGACTTGGCAGTTACTTCTATGAAGAAGAGAAGATCCTAGAATATGAAAGCAAAATATAAAGGTATATAATCAAATATGATTTGTCTTGAAAGACAGTATAATTAGGAGGTGAAGTCAAGATGGTGAAGTAGCCAAACAAAGTATAGCAAATTCTTCTCTCCTTAAAAAATAATCCTTGAAACAGATCTTGTGTCGGATACAAAAAATAGTTGTCAACAGATACAGTATCTTCTTACTACTCAATCCTGGCTCATGGATCCATCTCAGAATTATGGAGGAACCAGCACCTCTGGATGGCATTCTAGAATGAGGAGCAATCTAAAGTCTTAAATTGTGTATGGAGAAAGTCAAGAAGTAAGAAGTTACTTTCTTTTATTTTAGGTTTTTGCAAGGCAAACAGGGTTAAGTGGCTTGCCCAAGGCCACACAGCTAGGTAATTATTAAGTGTCTGAGACAGGATTTGAACCCAGGTACTCCTGACTCCAAGGCCGGTGCTTTATCCACTGTGCCACCTAGCCGCCCTAGGAGTTACTTTCACAATATGATTTATATGGATCAATGTTTATTATGTTTATGCTTGTAAAACACATATTAGATTATTTTCTATTGGGAGGAAGGGAGGAGGGAGAAAATGGAAAACTCAAAACCTTGCAAAAATAATGATTGTTGAAGACCATCATTACATTTAGTTGGGAAAATAATTTTTTGCAAGGCAATGGGGTTAAATGTCTTGCCCAAGGTCACACAGCTAGGTAATTATTCAGTGTCTGAGGTCAGATTTGAACCCAGATCTTCCTGACTCCAGGACTGGTGCTCTATCCACTGCACCACCTAGCTGCCCCTGGGAAAATAAATTTTTAAAAAAATACTTTTAAAAAAAGAATGAAGGAGTTAGCTGTGTGGTCCAGACCCCAGAAGACTAAGGTCTCAGCTCCATCTTCTAATCCAGTCTTAGATGGGTTGGAATATTTTGAATCAGCAGAATTTCCCAGCTGGCTGGTAGTAGCTTCATCCAACGTCAGTTTACTAAAATTCCTAATAAGGCAAGCCCA
Organism: Macrotis lagotis; assembly: GCF_037893015.1. Lineage (NCBI taxonomy): Eukaryota > Metazoa > Chordata > Mammalia > Peramelemorphia > Peramelidae > Macrotis > Macrotis lagotis. The sequence goes on from NC_133664.1 coordinate 1,514,804, forward strand.
TGGTTTTGTTACTCGGATCCCCAAAGTTTGACCTGATTCAGGTCAGACATTTTCAGAGCTCAGATCAATTGGGCAACTATCAGATTTTGGCCTGGATCAGACCCCTGTAGGATCAGCAAAACTTGCAGGTCTCCAGTCTGTCCCTAAGATATTAGAATAACAAAACAACACTCAATGCCACCAAAAAATCAGTAGCAGCCCCAGTACAAACATTCCTTCCAGAAGTATGATGGACCTAAACTTGGATCTAAAATCAAGACCAAAGTCATAGTGGAAGAAAGGACAAACAAACAAAAAAAATTAATTACACCATTTTTTAAAAAGCTATAATGGTGATGGATGCTCAAGACAAACCCAGAAGAAGAGAATGACTCCAAAGCATCAACAATCATAGCCTTGAAGAACATGGTTTACCCACAAATTCAGTTTGAATTCCTGGAAAAGATGAAGCAAGACTTTTTAAGTTTAAAAATAATTAATAAATGAAATGAGAGTGCTAGGAGGAAGAATGAAAAGAAATGAATGTGAAAGAATTAGAAAGGAAATTTGACAAAAAAGACACAAAACTTTATCCAAATAACAAACTCCCTAAAAATTAGAATAGAACAAATAGAATCTAATGATTCTGTGAGAAAATCAAAAATATTAGAACACAGACAAAAACTTAAAAATAGAAGAAAATGTGCCATCTCTTAACAAAAAGACAACCAATCTGGAAAATACGTAGAGAAAAGAAAATTTAAGAACAGTATTAATGAAAGCTGTGATACCCTCCTCTGTCACACACAAAAACCTAAATATGAATTTCAAGACATTTTAAAAACTGACCAGATCTCTTAGCACCAGAGAGCAAAATATAATTGAATGAATCCACTAGTCAGCTCCTGAAAGAATCCCTGAAATGAAGACTTCCAAGACCATTATGGCCAAAATCCTCTGATGCCAGAGGGAAAAAACACTGCAAACAATCAGAGAGATTTTAAGCATTTAGGAGCCATGTTCAGGATCACACATAACTTATCAACTACCACAAGGATGGCTTAAATGAAAAAGTAGAGTGCTTATGATATGATGTTCCTGGAAGCCAAATCCATAGGCTTACAACAAGTAAAACTTAGCAGAACTGAGCATAATCCTACAGGGCAAAAAGCCAACCAAAAAATAAACAATAAAGGGTTTTAATTAGAGATTTTAAGTATTTAAGATGGAAAAGAAACAGAACTTTCATAGAAACTTTGAAGTACAAACATAGGAGTCAAGTGAAACATGAAAAAGTTAAACATGAACAATCAGAAGAGAATAAATAAATGGAAACTGTCTATATTCTACTATGGCGAGGGGATCCATTGTGGCATTTCTGAATTCTATTGTCATCTAGAGTCATTAAGGAAGTCTAATTAGACTAGGGAGGGCTTTTTTTATTCTTAAAGGTCTTTTAAAAGGATGGAAAGGGAGAAGATTAATACACTGGGGAAGGAAAGAGGTCAGAAGAAGTTATAACATATAAGAAACATGTTTTGTACGAATGATATGTATAATGAGCATCCTGTTTCTTGCCTTCTCATTATTAGAGGAGGGAAAGGAAGGAAAGAACTGAGAATTGAAATTGACCCAGAAAAGAAATTATCTCACATAATTAGAGTGCATCCAGTACACATTTATTTTTTTTATTGTTTAGGTTGTTTTGCAAGGCAATGGGGTTAAGTGGCTTGCTCAAGGCCACACAGCTAGGTAATTATTAGGTGTCTGAAGTTGGATTTGAACTCAGGTTCTCCTGACTCCAGGGCCAGTGCTCTATCCACTGCACCATCTAGCCACCCCCAGTACACATTTATTAACACAAGTAGGAAGGAATAGGAGGAGAAGCTGACACTTGAATTTCACTGTCAAAGTCAAAGAAAGGAAGAAAACACTCAGAGAACTAGGTACCAAAATACATTTCACTAAACAGGGAAATAAGATGAAAGGAGAGAAGGGGGAATTAAAGGAAGGGTAGATTAAGGGAGAGATTAGCCCTAAGAGAAACAAACTCTAACAGGATATATAACAAGATTTATAGCTTTTTTTATATGGCAAAGATATGGAAATTGAAGAGGTGTCCATCAATTGAGATTCCTCTAAATAAATGATATAGAGATGAAATACCATTGGGCTGGAAGAAATGATGCAGGAGATGGTTTCTGAGGAACCTGGGGAGATTTGTATAAACTGATGCAGAGTGAAGTGAATAGAAAGAGAAGAGCAATTTATGCAATAACATCATATTGTAAAACCAAACAATTGTAACTATTCACATACACTGCCAATGTGATGACCAACCACAATTCCAGAGGACTGCTGATGGAACATGAGGCATTTGGGGACAAATCTAGCAAAGAAATTTCTTTTTTGTGTAGCATTTCCACACAATAAGGTTTTATTGCAAAACTGCCTTTGAGAAAGAATGTATTTTTTTTAGTGGGGGGAAAATCAAAGATGTTCTTGGATTATTTTCTTAATTAAAAAAAGTTGTGAAGAAATTTCTTATGCTCAGCTATATATGTTTGTAATAAAAGTTTTGTTTTTCTTTATCAGTTGTGAGGAAGGATAGGAAAAGGGAAAAAATTAATTTTTAAAAAACTGAGTATCGAATTTTAATGGAATAGAACTTCAAGCATTCCTTATGGAAAGACCAGAGCTGAGTAGAAACATTGAAATGTGAACACAGAAACCAAGAGAAACCTAGAAACGTAAACACATTTGAGTAGTTGGAAGGGATTAAACTATGATGTAGTACTGTTATTTTAACAAGGGGAAAATGAAGAAAATGTTCCTTCAGAATCCGAATGCCTTCAAAAGTCGTAAAGAGCATCTGAACAAGAAGGTCTGGTGTAGTTTTTTTCCCATTTTGATGAACTTAGGAGAGAAATGACAAAAGAGGGAAAGAATTCACTAGAGAATAAATGAGGGAAAAAAGTACAGAACTCACAATTCCTATTCATTTCTATTTGTAAGCAAAAGACCACATAAATATGGAGGGAGCATCTGAACTGTAGAAGGGGGATTGAACAAACAGACCCACATATTCTCACACTTAAAGAGTTTTGTACAGAAATACACCTAACTCATCAGAGAAAGAATCAGGGACAGGACAATAGGAGGGAAGAAAGAATTGAGAAAAGAACAGCCACTGGTGAAAACATTTTCAGTTTCAGAGAGCAGGTTATAAAGGAAATTTTAAAAGGAAACAAATGAGCATAAAGAGCAGTGATCAGGGTCTAGAAGAAAGAAAGGGCAGTGGGTGGGCTAGCGCCAAATCATCTCAGTTCGACATCACTATTGTTGATCATCCTTCTCTTCAGCACCTTCCTTCTAAAGACAGAAGGAAGTGGGAGGCAAGAAGAGAGAAAAGTATAACAATATATAATGGAGGGAAATAGGCAATTACCAATCATAATAGTAAATGTAAATAGAATGCTCTCAGCCATAAAGTGGAAGCTGAGAGGCAAATAGATTAGAAATCATAAGCCAACAAGATAATGTCTACCAGAAAGAAATGTGAAAGAAAAATATTCATACTGTGAAAAATGAAGGGCAAAAGCAGAATTTATTATGCTTCAGGGGAAACCAGGACTAGTTATTATGATCTCACAGAAGGCAATGGTAAAAAAGCATGATTAAATCATTAATCATTATACTTAAATGCACTATAGAAAATGAAATAACATATTATTTATAAGAATTTGATGGCAAATGCAAAGTTGTAAGATTATAGACAAAACATAGACAAGAAAACTACAATAGTTTAGAGTTTTGAGGTATCTCTTTCAGACCTAGAAATATTCATAAAAATATGAATAAAAATAAACTCTTGAATAGAACTTTATAAAACTTAGATATAATTGAGTGTTGGTGATTACTGACTGTGAAAAGATATTCATATTTTTAATTGTCTGTGATATCTTTAGAAAATTTGACCATAAACTTTGATGGAAAAACCTCTTCATAAGCACCGAAAAGCAGAAAGATGAAATATTCTGTAATGACCACAACCCAATAAAATATATAGTCAGTAACAGATCTTTGAATAAAAGACCTAAACTTTAATAGACACTAATAGGGGGAGAAGCTGACACTTGAATTTCACTGTCAAAATCAAAGAAAGGAAGAAAACACATAGAGAACTAGGTACCAAAATGCATTTCACTAAACAAGGAAATAAGATGAAAAGAGAGAAGGGGGAATTAAAGGAAGGGTAGATTAAGGAAGGATTCGCCCTAAGCAAAACACTCTAAGGAATCAGAGCAACAGTAGGTAACTTCACCTAAGAAAATAATACAAATGAGATATCACCAAAACTTTAGAGATGAGTCAAAGTAGTCCTTAGAAGAAAATTATCTCTAAGCCCTTTCATCAATAAAAGAGTTAAATAGATCAATGAACTGGGTCTGCAAATAGAAAATTGAAAAGCAACAAAAAAAATTTTAAGCAACTAAACAACAAAATAGAAATTCTGAAAGTAAATAAATATTAACCAAATTATTTAAAATTATGGTCTTGAGTCCTATACAAGGTAATGAATATAAAAGAAAAAATATTGAATAAAATTTTTATTTTGGTTTATATCTTATATTTACTTTCCTATGAATGAGATATATCCCCCAGCTAGATGGATGCACCTTGAGGGTAAGGATCTCAAATCTAGCAGTATCCCTAGCAGCTGCATCTTAGCCACTTGCCAAGTAGAGTTAATTGACTGACCCATGTCAATTTTGCCAAGATAAGCAAGCCTGTGTTTCCAAGAAGCAGGCACTCTGCAATAAATATCAAAGCTGAATCCACATCAGTACAAAGCACAGCTCTCCTACCTTTTGACTATCCTTCCTTTACAAAGTGTTTAGCCTTCCCAGGATGCTTATTTACTGACTGCCTGGTCTCCCCCCACCCCACCCCAGGGATATGAATTTTTTTTGGAATTGTGTAAAACCTTTTCATATTAGTCATTTTACATAAGAAGACTCAGAAAAGAAAAAAATGAAAGTGAAAAATAACATGCTTCTGCCTATATTCAATCACTATCATTTCTTTCTCTGGGACTGGATAATATCTTCATCATTAGCACTTTGGGATAATCTTGGATAATTGAATTGCTATGAATAGCTATGTCATTCAAAGTTCATCGAACAATATTGCTGTTACTATGTACAACCTTCTCCTAGTTGTACTTGCTTTACTATGCATTAGTTCATGCAAGTCTTTCCAGGTTTTTCTAAAACAACCCTGCCTGCTATTTCTTATAGCACAACAAAATTCCATCACAATCCTATCCTACAGCCCCTAAAGATGGGCATCTCTGATTTCCAGTTTTTAGACACAACAAAAAAAACTGCTATATTTTTGTACAATTAGGTCCTTTCTCCCCTTTTAATGGATGGATTTGGCCACTCTTAACATGAATCTCTTCCACTACCTCCCCTTGTTCCATTTTTTTCTACAGTGGTCCTCTCCATCAAGATCATGCTATTTTTGCCTTTCAAATACTGCCCAGTAATTGCTAAATTAGATAGGAATTGAATCTGATCACATTTTAAAAAGGATACTAACAAACTGTCTAACATCCAGAGAAGGACAGACAGAATGTGAAGAGGATTCCCCCAATTCATGGCTTTTGATGAAGAGATGAAGAAAAGACTGAGTAGATAAAGAAATGAAACATTAAAATCACTGATTCCAATTACATTAAATTAAAAAGCTTTTGCACAGACAAAACCACTGTAACCAAGATCAAAAGAAATGTAGCAAATTGGTAAACAATCTTTACAACTAATATTTCTGACAAAGGACTCATTTCTAAAAATATACAGAGAACTGAGTCAAATTTAAAAAAAAAAAAGCTATTCCCCAATTGACAAATGGTCAAAGGAAATGCAAAGGCAATTTACAGATGAGGAGATCAAAGCAATCTATAGACATATGAAAAATTTCTCTAAATCATTACTTATTAGAGAAATACAAATTAAAGCATCCCTGAGGTACCACCTCACACCTCTCAGACTGGCCAATATGATCAGAAAGGATAATGATCATTGTTGGAAGGAATGTGGGAAATCTGGGACACTATTACACTGTTGGTGGAGCTGTGAACTCATCCAACCTTTCTGGAGAGAAATTTGGAACTATGCCCAAAGGGCAACAAAAATGTGCATCCCCTTTGATCCAGCAATACCACTACTGAGTCTATACCCTGAAGAGATGATGAAAAAGGGTAAAAACGTCACTTGTATAAAAATATTCATAGCAGCCCTGTTTGTGGTGACAAAGAATTGGAAATCAAGTAAATGTCCTTCAGCTGGGGAATGGCTTAGCAAACTGTGGTATATGTATGTCATGGAACACTATTGTTCTATTAAAAACCAGGAGAGATGGGAATTCAGGGAAGCCTGGAGGGATTTGCATGAACTGATGATGAGCGAGAGGAGAAGAACCAGAAGAACACTGTACATCCTAACAGTGATATGGGGGTGATGATCAATCTTGATGGACTTGCTCATTCTATCAGTGCAACAATCAGAGACAATTCGAAGTGTCTGTGATGGAGAATACCATCTGTATCCAGATAAAGAACCATGGAGTTTGAACAAAGTCCAAGGACTATTCCCTTTAATTTAGGGGGAAAAAACTAATATCTTATTGGCTGATCTTGCTATCTCTTATACTTTATGTTTCTTCCTTAAGGATATGATTTCTCTCTCATCACATTCGATTTGGATCAATGTGTACCATGGAAACAATGTAAAGACTGGCAAATTGCCTTGTGTGGGGGGTGGGGGAGGGAAGTAAGATCGGGGGGAAAACTGTAAAACTCAAAATAAATAAAATCTTTAATAAAAAAAAATGACTGAAAGGAATTGCCACACCAGGTAATCCATGCTCCTATCTCTGCCTCCAAAAGAACTTGAAACTCTGTATCCTTGGGAACCTGGGCTCTGATTGATGAGCATTCCCCTTTCAGATCCATCGTTACACTCCTGGGCCATCTCCACACATAACAACCCCTTTCCTGTTCTCCTTCATGTATGATCATCTTCTCTTAGACTGCAAGTTGCTAGAGGGCAGGGATTGGCTTGCCCATCCATTTTGGGGTTTTGGGGTTTTTGCAAGGCAGTAGAGTTAAGTGACTTGCCCAGCTAGGCAATCACCAAGTTTCTGAGGCTGGATATGCCTCCAGGGTCCACACTCCATTCACTGAACCACCTAGCTGCCACCATTCTGTTTACTTTTTCATCCTGAGGTCCAAAGTTCAGATTTTCATTTCATGTTCCCTCCACTCTAGACTTGTTCCCTCTTGGGTTGCACCCCAGTTCCTTGCCAGAAGACTTGAGTCTCATGGGCACCCTCTTCTTCTCCTAAAATTCCTTTCCAGTTCCATTTATGTTGTCATTCCCCATTTAGAACATAAACTCCCTGGGGGCAGAGGGAGCTGCCTTGATCATTTGTACCTGTATCCCAAGACTAGCACTTAGCATATATTTAATAAATGCTTTCTTATTCAGTCAGCCAAAACTGAGAACCCCAGTCTGTAAGGAACTGAGATTGGGGAAGCTGGTATGTGTGGAGGGCATACCAAGGAAGCAGTTGAGCTAGATTACTGTCCCAAGGTACACTCAGAAAGAGCTGCTCCAATAGGCTCTTGGGAAAGAACAAGATGTGTCCCTTTGCACTCATCAGTTGCTGCAGACAGAAAAGTGAATGAGATTGCACCAGGGCCAAGCTATCTATGCATTAGACTGTAAGCTCCTTGAGGCGAAGGGCTGGCTTTTGCACCTTTTTGTATCTCCATAACTTAACCTAGGAAGTACTTGTCACATAGTAGTTGTTTAATAATAATTTATTAACAGGTGGTTGGATCAGGGAAAGTTGCAAAAGAAAACTAAGGGGCAGGCTGCCTCCCACATGTGAACAGGTGCTCCTCTGAGCCCTAAATCCATTCAGAAAACTGTTTTCAGGGAATTCCTTAATATCTAGAGAATAAGCTTCTCACTAGCAGCAAGAGTGTGATTCCAGTCAGATTAGCAAAAAAAGAGAAATATCAGAGTACTTTGAACCAGTTTATTCCCTCAATTTCAGTATCCGTGTACTTTGGGAGTTAGTCTCCCTATTTCTTCTCCTTAGTCTAGAACCTTCTGACAGAATTGAATTCTGCTCTGTCTAGAGTCAATCATAATGATGAGTGTGGGCCCTGGTCCTCTCTGGCATGGGCACAGGGCAAGGCTGTCCTGACTCCTTCAAGAGAAGCATAGGGAGGGGCAGCAATAGACTACTTACTGGTCAGTCCCTCAGTATCTATCCTTATAATTCATATTTGATTCTTCCTTTTCCCCATCTTCCCCAAATCTAATCAGTTGCCAGATATCAATGTCATTTTTAAGTCATTTCTCATCTCAAACCTCCTCACCACTCAAGTCACTTTCTTCAGTCTCATAACTTCTCATCTGAATTGTTGCAGAGGCTCCTGACTGGACTTTCTCACCTCCTAACTGGGCTCTCTCTCTCCTCTTAACTGGGATCTCTGACCTAACTGGACTCTCTCACCTCCTAATTGGGCTCTCTCGCCTCCTAGTTGGACTCTCTCGCCTTCTAACTGAACTCTCTCTCTCCTCCTAACTGGGCTTTCTTCCTCCTAACTGAACTCTCTTACACTGACTGGGGCACAGTAGAGCATAAACTCCATGATGGCAGGATTGTCATCCTTGCCTTTCTAGTCTAGTACCAAGGACAGTTCCTTGTCCACTAGCCAATAGACTTGGATTACTAGTCCGATTGTGTGACTAGGAAGCCCGAGTGCATGGAGTTTAATGGGAGGAATGGTAAAGGTGATTCCAGGTACCTATTCTGCTGGAGAGAAATGGAAGGAGGGAAAGGTGGGAGCTGAGTGAGCACCAGAGAAAGCTGGCAGTTCTCAAGGTACCCCAGAGTCCAAGGAGGTCTTAGGGAAATCTTTTTCAATTCTCTTTCAACAGGACAGTTCAAGAAGATGGTGCTTTTTCATCTGAATCCAAGATGGATTGAGGAAGCCGAGTACTTGCTGGACCGTGCCAAATTGCTGTTCTGGCAGACCGCACTCCCACTGTTTATGAGAATTGGAACTCCCTTTATAAATGTCTCTTAAAAATCATTTTCAAGTTGAAATATGAAAGAAAAAAGTAGGCAGCCTGGAAAACATGAGTTACTTGGACTGAAAACTGCCATGCAGATGCATTAAACACCTCTTTCTCAAGCGGTCCTGGGTAAACCAGCCAAGGAGGCACAGTGACTGGGGCTCCAAAGGGAGCATTCTTTGATTATCCCTACCCCGGGCATGCTGGAAACCAGGAAAGTAACACCCTCAACTTCCCTGACTTGGGATGTTGAGCAAGACTCAGCAAGAAAACTGATGCAACAGACACAAAAAGCGGGGAAACCCTCACAAGCTAGTCAATGGTCAGGTTGCCCATGAGGCCCTTGCTTCCCATCAATTCATCTCTCAGATAGGCATCTAAATTTCATGGGAGCTTGCCATCCCAAATCCAGGAAATGTAAACTTCAGATCACATTTATACAAAGAAAAATGATATCTTCGAGACCTTGTAGAGAGAACCAAAGCTCTTCTTTGGGCATTTCTCTTCCCAGAACTCCATCGTTTGGAAGGAGGCAAATTGTTCTTCCTTTTCGTGTCTTCTGACATATCACCTGCAGGCTACCTATCCAAACTTCTGTCCAGCTTTCCAAAAACAAACTCTCAGCCCTGCAGAGATAACCACAACGACAATAATAATAATAAATATGAGATAATAGAGATAAATACTAAGTGAGATCATTAGAAATCGCATAGCTTAGCACCTTATGGTATTTCTATAATGTAGCTTCCATTATCTATATTCCAGTTAAGGCTGAAGGCTAGGAAATGTCTGAGACTGAATTAAAATGAGCTCCTTGAGGTATGGTCTTCTGGGCACTGCATCACAGTTGCCCCTCCACTTATTCCTCTTTTTGCCCATGCCACTCCCTGCCAACCAGAGGGTCCCTTCCCCCTTCTGTCCTCCTATACAGAGCCAAGGTCATATCTATTCTTTACTGTATGGCTCCTATCCCATAATCTTCTATCTTATGAAGGGGCTGCAGTTGAGAGGAATAGTAACGATAGCTAATATTTTTATAGTGTTTTAAGATCTGCAAGGCATTCCACTTGCATTGTCTTCTTTGACTTGACCTGCGCAGCATCCCTCCAAGGTCAGTGTTATTATTATCTCCATTTTGCAAATGAGGAAACTGGGGCTGAGAAAGTTAAGAGACTTGCCCAGGGACATACAGCTAGAAAGTATTTATGGCTAGATTTGTATTCAGGTTTCCCAAATTCCAAGTCTAGTAGCATATCCACTGTGCCACCTAGATGACTGTTGTATATGCCTCAGGCCTTTTTGCCTTTCATCAGTCACTGGATCTGTGTTCCACACTTCCATCAACACTGACTAATCCATTACAGCCTGTGAAGATAGTCAGGGCACCAGTCCAAAATCCTCCAATAGTGGGAATTGTCTTAACACAAAGGGCCATGATGACTCTATCCTCTTATGATGCTATCATGTCAGGTCACCATAACATATATGGGATCACCAAGAGCATCTGTCCAGTCCAGAACATCCACCTCTTGAGCCTCAAGGGAGCTAAAAATAGTGACTCACTAATCCCTCTGTCTATCCAATGTCAGGACTTTCTCAGAAACACCCCAGATAGCTTTGAAATATTTCTGCTAAAAAATGCTCCAGGAACATCCTACACCCTATTAACAGCTTCTCATTCTTTCAGTTGTGCTTCCCCCATATAAGCAAACTATTGCCCTACAGAAGCAAGGTCATAGAGTCTTAGAGTTGGAGACAACTCTTGGGGCCTTCTGGTTCTACCTGTCCTGAACCAAAAGTCAGATTGGCTACATCCAGTCATCTGCTAAATGGTCTTCTCAGGACAGGGACAAGCTCCTCCCCAGCTCTTGTTAGTACCAGTATAGCCTTTTTGTGGCAGACATTTTCACTGATATAGGTGAAGAGTCCAGTAGAGAAAGTGCTGGGCCTAGAAGACCTCCTTTTGAATTTGGCTTCTGATTTTTACTAGTTTTGTGATGCTGGGCAAGTCACTTAAGCTCTGTTTGCCTCACTTTCCTCATTCGTGAAATAAGGAAGGTGATAGGATTATTATAAGTAATGGGCCATCCTCCTGAACTGGAACAGGTGATATTTGTCCTTCATTATCAAAGATCGTGACATTAGGGGAGGTGATGCCATGACATGAATTGGATTTGAGTGAGGGGAGGCTATGCCAAGTCACCTGTCTCACTTTCTCCTCTGGAGCCACCTGCATCCAGTGACCAGTTATGAGTCAGGATGATTGGAGATGACCCTGGATATGAGGCAGAGTTAAGTGACTTGCCCAAGGTCACACAGTAAGTGACTAGTGTCTGAATCTGGATTCGAATGGCCATCCTCCTGACTCCAAGGCCAGTGCTCTATTGGAAAATAACAAATAATAGAGGTCAGTGTTCAAACCTTATATCATTCCTGGTCAAAGGTGAAGCATGTAGGAAAGGACTCCAAGATGCCAACAAGTGAGTAAATTATCTCTGAACTTCAAGAGGATCAGGATTTGAAAAAGAAAAAAAGCGCTCTGTTGAGTGTTGTCCAGACCTCAGAGCATTTTGTGGGCTCTAACATGCCCTACACTGAGTGGGGCAAAGGGAGGAGGAAGGAGTCAAAGATGAAGAACAGGGACCTTGATCTTGGGGGGGGAATCAAAGCTTCAATGGGTTTCAAACTATGTGATATACTCCACATCTCCCTCAACTTCTAGAAGGTCAGCATTGAGTACATGGGCTGGCTCAGGATCAGAAGTAACTGTGGGACAGATGTCCTGGGAGTCCCATCAGGAAAGAATGTCCCAAGAAGGATTAATGAATCCCAGAAGCAAAATCATTGTAGGTAGTTCCATAACATCAACTGAAAAAGAAAGATAATAGACTGAAAAAAAAACTCACTTTACCTATAGGAAAGGCACCAAGCAGCTGAAGACTGTATGGGCACACAGACATGTTGTGCATAACCCTGGGAGATAAAGGCAAAGGCAGGATCAGCAAAGGGAGAGCAGGAGGAATGAGCTTTTCTGAAAAGGACTTTTTCTTTCCTTTAAATGACTTTTATTAGTGTTTTCTGTATCTTACATCTCATATATCCCTCTCCCTCCCCTTCACCAAGTCCCATCTCATATGACAGTGGTTTGGGTTTGTTTTTAGAGAAGAAAAAATTAGCATCACTGATGGATACATTGGGAAAGACCAAAACCTGTGCCATGTGTGTTTGGTTTCCCCTCCACCAAGGTGGGGGTGGGGGAATCTTCTCTGTCTTCCTTCAAATCCTGCTGGATCTCTACAATGTTGTCCTACTTGCACTCTCAAAAGTGTGTGCATGTTCTTCCACCTCCATGGTTGCAGTTAAATATGCTTATTGTTTACTTGGTTCTGCAGCCTGCACTTTGCATCCGTTTATATAACTTTCCAACAGTATTCATCATATGAATCACTTCTTACAGTACAATGTAAATATACATTCCTAGACCACAGTTTGTTTAGCCATTCCCCAAAGTTGGGGGAAAACAAAAGCCAAAGACTTGTTTTCAATTCTTAGCTATCAGTAATAAGTACCACCATAAATATTGGAGATTTTAGGGGGATTCTTTTTCTGGATGGCTTCCTTGAGGTATAAGCCCTTTCTGGGAAGTTTAATTATTACTATCTTCTCAAAATGGATTTTTAACCACCCCCCTCACTCTGGCACCAGACAGAACATGTTTATCCTGAACACACACCAGTCACCCGGGGAATGGGAAAGGAGAGGAGAGAGGAAGAAATGAGGAAGAAGGCTGAGGAGATGGAGAAGGAGACAGGAGAGGGGATCCTCAGAGATTTGCTATCTGGCAATAAGGGAGAGGTTCCTGAAGGCGGCTCAAGTATTTGGGGGACATTTTCTCTTCTTTAGCTTCAGAGTCCTCGCTCTGTCGGTGGGTCTTCTCACATTTCATTACACCAAGAATTCAATGGTTACACTTTAGGGTTAGATAGCATCCCGGCAGACTTAGCAGGTGGAGTTTCCTCCTTTCACCCGTGAAATCTAGGTCTGGATCCCAAGATTTGTGTGGAGGTGTCTCAGTGTCCCTGTGACCTAAAGCCATGCTCGGTCCAGGGAGGGTGTTTAAATCAACAAGGAAAGAAAGAAAGGGAGGGAGGGAGGGAGGGAGGGAGGGAGGAAGAGGAAGCAGGGAGAAAGAGATAGAAGAGGGGGAGACAGAGAGAGCAGAGAGAGAGACAGAGAGACAGGGGGGAGGGAGTGACAGCGACAGAGAGACAGAGAGACAGGGGGGAGGGAGTGACAGCGACAGAGAGACAGAGAGACAGCGACAAAGACAGAGAGACAGCGACAGAGAGAGAAAGTGAGAGAGAGACAGACAGAGACAGAGACAGAGATGGAACGTGTGAAGGGCAGATTCCCGGGTAACCTAGGTGAGCCCAGAAGTCCCCCAGGCACACCCCGCCGCCTCATTCTTTGCCCAAATCCAGTGCTGTAGGGAGGAAAGGGCTTCTACCTAAGCAAGGGTCCTGGGGATCCGTTCCCAGCCCTCCCTTCTCCCTCGGGGCCGGGGAAGGAAAGTCTTTTTGGGGCAATCGAGGCCGCTGCTGTCGGGGAGCCGCTGCCTCTTGGGTGAGGGCAGAAAGAAGGCTGCCCCCACAAGGGAGCATCGCCTCCAGCTAACTGCTAGGGGACCCAGAGAGCTTGGCAGGCTTCCCGACTCCCTCAGACCAGGGCACCCACCCTCCACCCCCACCCCCCACCCCGGGATGGCTTTGGTGAGAGGAGGCAGCCCGGTCCGACTGCCTGAGTCATGGGCTGGGTGGGTTCAGCTGCGTAAGAGCCACGATCCGAGAGCCGGGGGCCTACGGGGGCGAGCCGCAGCAGAAGGAAGGGGCGCTCCTCTCCCCCTGACCGTCCCACCGACGACAGCTAAGCCGAGGATTGGCGCGCGGGGCTCCGACTCCCCCGACTTCGCGTCACGAGGAGCGCAATTGGCTCCAGGTTTGACGGACACTCGCCGGGCCGGGGGCGGGACCGGGAGGGCTGGGGGGGTGGGGGGGTGGGGGGAGCTAGGCGGGGACTCATTGAATATGGATCAGAAAGTGCGGTGGGGAGAGTGTCACGTGGCTCGCGGCCGGGATAAATAAGGGCTGGGCCAGCCGCCTCCCCCCCAGCTCCCCGGTACCTGCGCGCCCGCTGCCGTCCGTGGGGCCGGCCTCCGAGCACTAGCCGGGAGGAAGAGAGGCGAGATCGCCGCCGGTCGGAGGAGGTGAGGGCCCTCGGCTCCCCGGGGCGGCCGGGCGGCTCGCTCCCTGGCCGGGACCCTTGCCCCGGGTCTCTAGAGGACGGACAGACGGACAGAAGAGGATGGGGGAGGTCCCGAAGCGGGGTCCCCAGCCCAGAGGGGGAAGCGGAAAGCCTGGGAGGTGGGGAGAGGGCTTTGGGGTCAGGGGACTTGGGTTCGAAAGCCCTGCAACTCTCCGTGCTGCCTCAGTTTCCCCCTTGCCCGCTGAGGAATTTGACCAGGTGCCGTCTAAAGTCCCTTCCAGGCCTGGAGTGGGTGGCGGAGGGGGTGTGTGTCTGGGGTCCGTCGGTGCGATCTGTGGCCTCGGGGCACTGCGGCCGCGGGGGTGCTCCTCCTGGGGCCGGAGGGAGGCCTCAGCCCTGCCCTCTGCCCCCTCCGGGTTCCAGCCGGTGTCCCGCCTGGGGCCAGGAGCCTCTTCACGGACCGAGCCCGCCCGCTCCCACATCCCCAAGATGAAAGTTCTCGTGGCCCTGGCCGTGCTCTTCCTGGCGTCGGCGCAGACTCTGGCCGAAGAAGTGGGCGCCAACGACGACCTCAACTACTGGGCCGACTGGTCGGACAGCGACCAGATCAAGGTGAGCCTGCGGGCCGCGGGGCTCGGCCAGGCCGCCCGGGGGGGCTGCCCCGACGGGCCCCGCGCAGCCTCGAGGGTCGGGGCAGAGGGCGCCGGCCCAAGCCCAGAGACGCGTCCCCCCCCCCCCCCAGCCCTTCAGCGGGGCGCCATTGAGTCAGCACTGCCGAGCCCCGACCCCGGGGCAAGGGAGCAAGCCTTTAGGAGAAGAGAACGGAACGGGGAGCTGAGGCTGGGCTCCCTGGGGGGTGGCGGGGGGCCTTGGGAGAGATGAGGAGCGGAGAGCCAGCTCCAGCGAGACCCTGGCGGCTGTCACTGGGCTCTAATCGATGGAGAGCATCTGTGTGTGTGTGTGTGTGTGTGTGTGTGTGTGTGTGTGTGTGTGTGTGTGTCGGAGGAGGAGGGATTCACAGGTGTGTGTGTGAGAGAGAGAGAGACAGAGACAGAGAAGAGAAGAGAAGAGAGAGAGGAGAGAAGACAGCGAGAGACAGGGACAGAGACACAGAGACAGAGACAGACAGAGACAGAGAAGAGAAGAGAAGAGAAGAGAAGAGAGAGAGAGAGAGAAGACAGCGAGAGACAGAGACTGGGGAAAGGGGGAGTGGGAGGAGGGAGGAAAAGAGAGGGGCGGGGAGGAGAAAAGGAGGGGAGCGGAAGGAGAGAGAAAGGGGAGAGAGAGTGAAGAGAAGAGGAGGGAGAGGAAGGGAAACGGGGAGAGAGGGCGGAGGAGGAGGGGGAAGGGAGGAAAAGAGAGGGGCGGGGGAGGAGAGTGAGGGGCGGGGGAGAAATGGGGGAAGAAGAGAGAGGAGATGAAAGGAGTCCAAGAGACCGAGACTGCGGGAACTTCCAGATACTCTGCAGCCAGAAGAGGGGTAACTTGCAGCCTTCTTAGACATCCTGGTAGAGCCCAGAGAGTCCTGGGCTGCCCGAGCCTGGCCTCAGGGTCTCTCCTGTCCTGACTCTCTGAGGTGCGGGTGGGGCTCAGGCCTCAGGTCCAGGGCCTTGGAGTACACTCTGGGGCCAAGCCCGCTGTGATGCCATTCCCTCGAGTGCTCATGGCTGTATCTCTCCTCCCTCCATACCTCAACTCCTACTCAAAAAAAGAAGAAAAGGAGATTCTTCTGGCCAGGGGTGGGGAGGCAGCTAGGGTCCCCAACCGGATGGACCTGAGCTGGCCAAACAGTCTAGGCCAGAGTCCTCTGGGAGGAGCTGCCATGAGCAGGACCCAGATCCTGTTCTCCTGGAGCCTATGAAACTGCAGTGTAGCCCTACTCCCTTGATTTCTACAGCAAAAGATCTGTCAGCCCAACTTGGACTTATAGGACCTGGGGGGGGGGAGTCCCTCCCACCTCCCCTCCCTCCCCCTCCCACCTCCCCTCCCTCCCCTCTCCTCCCCTCCTGTCCTTTACTCTTTGCTTCTCTCCTCTCTTCTTTCTGCTTCCCTCCCCTCTTCATTTCTTTCCTGTTTCTCATTTCGCCTTCCTTCTTTCCTCAACTTCCCCTCCTCCCTTTCTGACCTCTGAAACCTAAATATCAGCCAGGCCAGGGGCCTCTGCCCAGTGAACTCTGTAGTCCTGATCTCAAGGATTAAGGAGGGTACAAACCCCAGCTCTACCTTGCACCAGTGATGCACCAGCTCTCTCTCTCTCTCTCTCTCTCTCTCTCTCTCTCTCTCTCTCTCTCTCTCTCTGTCTCTTTCTCTGTCTGTGTATTCTTCTGCCTTCCCCCAACTCCTCCCACACTCATCCCCCCACCCAGGAAGAGCTCTCCGAGCCCTTTGAGCATTTCCTGCAGAGAATTGCCAGGAGACCCAAGCCTCAACAGTTCTTTGGGTTGATGGGCAAAAGGGATGCCGGTAAGTACCCAAGCCCCTCTCCTGTGTGCTCCAAAGGGAAGTCTGGAACCCCTTGGCCCTTCCCTCCTCCCTTAGACTGGGGGGGGGGGGTGGAACTCTGTCCTGATCTCCCCATTTCTTACTTGATTCTGAAAAGAGACACACAGGAGCCAGCCCCTCTCTGCCGGCCTCTTACATGCATGCTTCCAACATCCAAGTGCCAGAAATCCCCAGGACAGGAGACACTTTATCTTGTGAGTGGCCTCCAGATCCCCAGGGGGGAAGAAGGGTGGGGCAGAGCAATGGAGGGCAGCACCCATCCCACACCCCATCTTTGGCATGCAGACGGGCCATCCATTGTACACATCCTAACTCCAGCCTCCATTTCCTTGATGAGATTCCTTCTACCCTTCCTCCTTCTACCTGGTTAATGTCCATTCATTTTTTATCAGATACCTCAGTTGAAAAGCCAGTGGGCATGTTAAAGGCTCTCTATGGTAAACATCTCCCCCTCCCCTCCCTGACTCCCAGCATTGTTCTCTTGAGCACTCTGCATTGGTGGGCACACTAGCTGATGAGTGGAGATCAGATCTCAGCCACTGAGTCTTCCTGTAGCCATTCAACAGTTTCTTCTGGGCAGGAGTACGGGGGAGGGGGGATTTCTTAATGAATTAAGTTCTATTGCTAATTTTATTTGATTGACTAGAAATCCCCATTGCGCTGCATTCTCCGGGCTCCTGGAGCTGTTCTTGTAGTGGCTCTTCCATGAGCCTGTTTTTTTTTTGACCCTTTGCCAAACTGGCTAAGCAGATGACCAGGGGATTGACCAGGAAGCTGACCTGGGATCTGATCTCTGAGCTGTTCAGGGAGCTGTCCAGGGTGGCTTGTTCTTGGGACCCTCTGAGGCCATTTGTGCTAACTAATCTTTTTTTCCCCTGTATTTCTTCCCAGGCCATGGCCAAATATCCCATAAAAGTAAGTGTCAACATTATTTTCACATTTGTTAAGCATGATTATGAGCCATTTGTCAACAACTTCCCTTGTTTTAGGTACAAATCATCCTACCAGTCTGGAGGATATAGAGTCTGGGCATGACTTCAGTTAGAATGAGCTTTCTGGAAAGGCAGTAGCTGGCTGGGTTCTCTGATGCTTTTTAATGATCAGAGAGATGAGCATCTGTAGGGATCCTGACAACAGCACTCATGAAAACCTCAACATATTTATTAGTGGATCATGCCCTCAAAGAGATTCTAAGTTCTGGGAGGCCAGAGACCTCAATTGTGTCTCTCTTATAGTCCCTGACAGTGTACTCTGCATGTAGGACACATCGAGGCTTGGGGGATTTCATTATCTGAGCATTAAACTCCAGTAGGGGGGATGAGAAATTCCTCAGGGTCTTTAATAAACTCTGATTAGCATCCAGCTATAGAACTGGCATCCTGGTGACTTCTGACCAATCCCTTGACTCTGGAAATAGGATCAGAAATGGGTGTATTCCAACAAGTCAGTTATTCAGGAGGGATGAAATTTGGTTAGCCCCTTCTAGGAATGGGGAGATGTCTCCTAGATCCAAGGGAGAGGGCAAATCTCAATTGCTCATTCAGCCCCCTGACTTTCCAGTGGATTCATAATCAAAAGTTTTTGAAACCTCCAGATATAACTGAGCACCTAAAAACCTCTGGCCTGGGGAGTTGAGAAAGGGATAACTTATCTTAGTTTGTTGTTGGTGTTGTTGTTGATGTGGGGTGTCTGAGATAAATTGGAACCAAAAGTAAAACCAGGTCTTTCAAGCTGGAAGGGACTGTTAAAGTCAGCCAGAACTTTACAGCCAGCTCTTTACAAAGGAGGAAACTAAGACCCAGGGAACTGAGACTTGTCCAAGGTCTCATAACTAGAAGATAGCATTTGAAGGGATTTGAAGTCAGATCATCCAGCTCCAAAGGTTTATGTTTCAATAAGGAAAGATATATATTCAGCAGTCTAGGAAGCTATGATTTTTGTCACTAGACATTTTCTGGCTACCCAAGCATTGGCAAATCAAGTTAACGTCACCAATAAGAATGTTTACCAAAATAGAAAAGATGTGCTGCTGTTTCTAAAGCCAGGTAAATGTGAAATTGTCTTTTCTAAGGATCTGGACTTCCAAGGGGTGGTTGATGGAGACTTAGGTTGGTTAGAAAGAGCTTTGCTGATCCAATAGCTGGGCTTGATGCACCTTCTCCAAAAGGCATCTGAAACTTTCCTAGCATGATTTAGAATACTCAATAGATTAACTCTTGGCAGTTCCTGCCTCCATTGGGGGTTTACTGGCCTTCACTCAATTGTTGGGTCATAGACAGTCACATTCTCAAAAGCTTCTTGGTGAGGCACCAGCCAAGGTAAAAGCAGAGGTTTGGAAATAACTGTATATAAGCAACCCTTCCCGAACTCCACTACCACTCCCCCATGAGCTGGGGGGGGGGGGGGCAGGGCTGAGATTCTCTGCTAAGGCAGTGCTGACCTCTTCCTGTGAGCCAGGAGGAAATTCTGCCCAGCCCTTGGAAGTTGGCTTTTCACTTACCTGTCCCCTGGTCAGACATGGTTCAATTAGGGAAAACAGGAAGAGTTGAATTCTCTGAAAAAGACCTAACCTAGACAGCTCCAATCTGATTCACTTGGAGCCATTTCATTTTCATAAGGCGGGGGGGGGGGGGGGGGGGGGGGGGATGAATTCTGGATTGTGATCCTTAGAGAGAATTTCTGAAACATGTGGGTTTTTCAGTTTTCCTGCCCATGGGCTTACCCTATAGGAAAGAGTCATGTTCCCACTTCAGTGACTGTACCCGTGAAGACAACTGTGATCAGGAGAGATACTGTCTTGTCTTTTCTAATCATAAGAATTCTTTGCATATTTCAACACCCCAACATATATTTTTTCAGGGCATAAAACAGATTCCTTTGTTGGACTCATGGGCAAAAGATCTTTAACTTCTGGTATGTATAACTCTCAAATAAAACTAGAGATAGCATCTTAAATCTGTAACTGTTTTACTGCCCATCACCCCTATCTCCAAGTACTGAAATGAAATAAGAGGCTATAGAGTGTTTAAATAGACCTAGAACTAAATGTAACCATGGGTTGTTCGTGGAGAGTGACCCAGGCAGAGCTGAGAGTGATATGGATCCTTCCTTCTCAAAGTCAGTCATGTTCAATGTCAGAACCATCTGCATCTGCATCTTTCTGCTCATCTGTTCTTATTTGTCTTTAACTGGAAAAGCTAGCTGTAGGGAACCTCCCTGTTGCATGGAAACAATCCTTCAAGGGCATAAAGATCAAGATTCAAGGTTAAGTTTGCTTTGTTCTTAAATAGAAAGCCTCCCAAGATGTCATTCAGCTGCTAGCTTCCTCCTTGTGCCTTTCCATCAATGTGCATGGTAATGATGACTAGAAGGCTAACATGAGAAGAGGGAGAATAATAAACCCATCCCGCTTCTAATTGCAGACTGTCAGAATTTGCCCGAGGTTAAAAGGCACCTTGGGGAGTCAGCTTCTAGGTGTTTAGGTATGGTCAGACCAGGGACATGCCAAGGTCGCACAACCTATGGAAATCTCTCCTCACCCTGGACAACTTTTGGGTGTCCATTGCACCCCAAGCCCTTTTTCTTCTTCTCTGTTCAGTAAAGGTTAAGGAAGCCTGATCATCTGACTTTCTGAAACCCCTCTTACGTTTGGAGCGTTTCATTGTTGTTGCCTTTCACGTCAGGCTCATCCTATCCAGATTAAGTAACCCTTCCTTTCTCCATGGGGGATAGTACTGCTGCTCTCTGAGGAAACCTTTCCAAATGGTACTTGAATTTCTTTAGTTGCTTTTAATTACAAAAGAATGTGTGAGCCAGGCATCTCTCTCTAAAGGCTTTCTATCTCTTTAGAGTATGTTGGGATGATTGAGAACTCTTGGAATGGTCTATGTGAACCATTTTAATACCCTTGGATATTTTTTCCAAGGGTATTAAATATTTCCAACTAAAATGTTGTAGGTATACCAAAGGAGACAGTCAAATAATTAAGGAGGAAATGTTTTAGAAGTCGGGGGTTTTTTGATTTGGTTTTGGATTTGGGTTTTCATTTTTATAGGATTTTTTTTTGGCCTGAAGTAACCAAATAAATAAGCATGGCTTCAATTTGGTTAGATAACAAATCTCCATGTACCAGGCAAGAAGAAGGATCCAGTCACCAGAAAAATTCTTTTGTGCCCACAAGAATTATGTATGGTGATCTGGTCTTAATTAGCCAGGTTATGCTTGATTGCTTTTCTAACTTGTCTTCCTTTGGTAACTGCTTTCCAGGATACCAGGACCAAAAGACAGGCCTAAGGTCACACTGTAAGAGATGGCCTATTTGCTTTGATTTTGTTTAGGCAGGTTTGTGAAACAACCACAAACTTCCCATCCTAGATTCTGGTTAGGAATCAAATGAAATATGCAGCTTTCCCTAGCCATGAAACAGTGTCAGATTTGTCTCTGGCTGGTCTTTGAAAGTCAAGAGATAGGAACCTGAGGCTAGCTTTCCAGACTGTCTTTAATGGTCCCAGCCTCAGTGGCCCAGAGACAGAAATTAGCCTCAGAAAATGGAGGTCACAGAACCAGCCTTTCAACTCAAAGGAAATTAATCAGCAAATGTCTTATTCGCTTTCAATCTTTTAAGTAACTAGGGTGGGTTTTTCACTGAAAGAATACATAGGAAGATCATATCTGAGTCCATTCTAATCCATGTTGAATTAAAAAGAGCCTGTTTTACATTGTAAGTGATAGTGTACAATAGTCCGCCATCACATTCAAATGATGAAACATGCTATCCACCTCCACATAGAGAACTGATGGCCTCATTGAAGGCTAAAGCCTGTTTGCTTTCCATTCCTCCCTCTCCCCTCCTCATTTTGCATGACTGTGTATATTTGTTTCTGTTGCCTTCTCAATAGGAGAGGAAGGGAAGACAGAAAAAGAAAGAATTTAGAATGAAAAATGAAATTTAATTAGAAAACAGTAAATGATAGCAGCCATTTTGCTATTAATTCACATACAGATACTTTTGTTGTTTTGAAGTCTGGGTTTTCCTGCTCACCTTCAGAGAATATCTTCCATGGCTATTTAGTATATAGTTCACAAATTGTTGGGTAACGGGCTTATCTACCCATCTATAATCAAATGGAGAACTGAGTCAATTATCTAGCTAATTCCCACCCCTGGCCCCAAGTCTCTCCAGGTTTAATTATCTGTATATTTTTATGTGACAATTCAGATTTGTTCTACTAATTTCCTCAATTCCCAATTGGGAATGCATGTGTGTATGTGTGTTTTACCTCAGAGCTTCTTCATTAATCATAGGTTTGGGAGCAAGTTTTCCATAAGTAACTTCTGAGAAGCCCCTACGCCAAATCCTGATCATTTTGCAATCACAGCCCTTGGTCTACTGGCTGAGATATTTGTGACTGGGGTCCCAAGAGAAATATGCTGGAATCTTCCTTTGAATTAGGACCAGAGCCCCAGTCCAGTTCCACCAGGATGGGGGAGTCACTGATTGGAGACCACCCCGGCTTAGATTATGTCTGCACTTGCTCTAATATAGTTTTTGATGGAAAAAAATTCCCTAATTCTGTGAAGTAGGAACATGCAACAACTGCCCAAGGGGAGCAGTGGTGATTTTCTTCCTTGGAGCAGCCTGCACAAGCGGCAGCTGGCACATTCTATTTCCCCCTTTTTAACATTTTTACTGATATCTATTGTTTCTGCATCATTTTATTCAGTAGGACAATAAATCAAAGGAGAGAGGTGAATATTTACAAAGGAGGAGGGAAGGAAGGAATGAAGAAGAAAGGAAGGAGAGAGGGAGGGATGGAGAGAGGGAGGGAGGAACCCTAGAAGCTTTCTGGGTCTTTGCAGAACTCTCTGGGGACTCCATTAATTCTTTGAGACCATTCAAACATCATGGCAGTGACTCTTGAGGAGGCCCCTCCACCACACCTAGGACAGTCTTTTGATTACAAGACAGGGCCTTGTTGAGAGAAGGCCGCTTGTCAGGTGCCCTTTGAGGGAAAGGGTAAGCAAGCCTAGCCTTGGAGTTCCAGTGCTCATCCTTCTGCCTTGCCATGATTTCTTTGTCCTTGTGGCCTTGCTTGGTTCTCCTGGCATCAACCATGGCTGGGCCCCAGCTTAGACAGGAGAAACAATCTCATACTAAGAAAAGAAGTCCATGCTTACCAGGTAAGTGACCAAAAACTCTGAAGGAATAGTGTCCAAGTCACTCCAAGAAGGAAGAAGGGAGGAGAGGGGAAGTTGATATCAAAGATTTTAGAAACAGCTAACATTGAAGAACATTTCCTGATTGCTTGGGGTGTGTCCTTTATTTGGATTGCTCAGCAAGCCACCTGCAGACCACAGAAGATGTCTTCTCTCCTTTCAGGGTCCTCGGAATGGAGCACAGCACAGAACTATGAGAGAAGGCGTAAATGAAGCATTGCCCAGCAGCCATCCATGAACAGAGTTGGCTCCAGTGGCCCACGATGATGAGGGTCCTTGAAGATCCTCACTAGGCAGAATGATTATTTATTTAATAACACTTGTGGTTTTGAGTTGTAATCCAATCAGACAATTATTTTTCATATTGTGACAATGACTCCCATTGATAAGTGTTTTCTAGCTCTAAGCTGCATCCCTTCAAAATGGAAGCCCCTGATATTTCACAACCAAGCACAGTATTGGCTATGAACTTGTGCTTCTGGGGAAGACTTGGTCACCTAGAAAAATCAATGTTTTGGTTTATGCTTTGTAACTAATGTAATGCAAACCCTTTCTACTGTTTCTCCATGGTTAAGATGGTCTGTAAGTGGGGGATTGAAAGATACTTGTATCACTGCAGCATGTCTTATGTTTTGTGACTAGAGACAGAAAGAGGGAGGAGGAGGAGGTGGCTGGACGGAGAAAGGGAAGGAGAGAACATAGACTGGCATGCAGGGCTTAGACTGGGATTCCTAGAGCTTCATTTCATGGTAGGAAGTTTTATTGTTGTCCAATGTTTGCCATTAAAAGTACTACCCAGCAGCATCCTGGACATTTTGCCTTTTCCTTTTTTGCCCATGGCAGTCACATGAGAAGAAACCACTGGGGTCAATCATGTGCCTCCCCATCTTGTTCTTGGGAAGTGATCATTTCAGAAGAGGAAACCAAGGAAGCCCAGCCAGGAAAGAGCCTTCCTGATGGACACACAAGGAGATTCCAATCAAAGGCTCTTTGCCCTAGAAATAGAGCAGACCATAGGATGGACTTTCCAAAAGGTTCTAAATATGTCCAACTAAGACCCATCTACCACTCTTATTTACAGATAAATTAGGAGCCAGTTTTCATGGCGCACTGCAGACCCAGAGACTCATGGGAATATCTCAGCCCTTGTTCTACCTGAGTCATGATTCCTCAAATTCCACAAAGTGATTTTTCAGGGTCAACCGTTTAAGCATTCCACATAACTTTGAAAAATCTGCAGAAGTGATTTAAGACAAAGTGCTGATCTGTACTAAAAAGTTTTGTGTCTTCAAAAATCCTCCCTCCAACTCTCCCCCCAAATTCAGACTCTACAGGCAATATCTTGGTTCCTGGTACCTTGCCATGAATGACCTTTGAGGTTAGGGTTGGGGCCAGAGGAACCCAATAGATTAAAAGGTTAAAATAGAGTCACTGAACTGATTGATGGGTACTCAGCTGTCTCTGTGACACAATGGGGCCCCAAGTCAGGAAACTCTGAGTTCAAACCTGGCTGCAGACATTTCCTAGTTGTATGACTCTGGACAAGTCCCTTCACTGCTGCCTCCGTTTTCTCAACTGAAAAATGAGATATTTGTCCAGTGCTTAGTACTTACTAGGTACTTGTTCCCTTCCCCTTCTCTTCAGCATGGTTCCCGCCTTGGCTGGCACACCCAATTAAGAGGCATTCCAGGAACAACAGGATGTGGGTCACTCATTGAAAGAAAGCAACCCATAAAGGACCCCAGGAAATGAAGAGCGGTCATTTTAGGGTTTAAGAAACATAAAGACATCCTACTTTAAAAACAGACCAAGGTTGGATCAAGAAACAGAAATGAGGAGTAATTAAACCCAACAAATAATGAATGTCTATACCACCTTCTGCTGTCTCTTCTTTTTTCTTCTTTTTTAAAAATTTTATTTATTTAAGGCAATGAAATTAAGTGACTTGACCAAGGTCACACAGCTAGGCAATTCTTTAAGTGTCTGAGGGCAGATTTGAACTCGGGTCCCTCCTGACTCCAGGGCCAATGTTCTATACACTGCACCCTCTTGCTGGCCCTCTATGGTCCCTTCTAGGTCATCAAGACACAGAGATAAAAAGTTAGGAGCCTTGGGAAGGTGAAAAAAATTCAAAATTTAAGTCAAACTTTCTGTTTTGAAAGTGAGAAATGGGATTTTGCGAAGGGAACAGGCCTACTTCCGTGAGTTAGCATCTCCATCTTGTGGCCAGTTAGGGGGCTGCTTTTAAAGATTTTAAATTATATTGTATTTTTCATAACTACAGATCAGCACTTAATATTTATACTAAATAAAATGAATCAAGCCCAAGGCTGGGTCAGTCCCATGGGCCAGAGATCCGCATCCTTGACCTGGTGGGCAAGTTGACTTTGAGATAAAGGAAATGACCATTTTAGCACTAAACTTAAACATCAAAGTTTATAGCACACTTTACTTGCTTGTCTCTGAGTCTCATAACTACGCTAGAAAGTCGGGAGAAAGGTATTATCATTACCATTTTATAGATGAGAACACTGAGACTGACAGTGATAAAAAAAAATAATTTACCCATGGACACACTGTTTTCCCAGGCCTTGTTTAACCTCCTCAAAGGAACCTCTACATTTATAGCATTTTTCTTTTAGTACCCATTCAAAAGTACCACTCATGGGCAGCCACCAATATTCCTTTTTACCAGATTTGACCAGGTACCTACAGGCCACCTGGCCAAAAGACAAAAGAGATGAGGAATTTGGGGAGCAGATCCCAAGTGTGGCACAGAAACATTATGGGACACCTATTCTAGTTCTCTTTCTCTCTCTAATCATTCTGTCTCTCTCTCCCTTTTTCTTTCCCTACCCCCTTCCTATCTTTCTCTAAATCTCCATCTTGGTCTCTGTCTGTCTATATATCTGTCTCTGTCTATTTGTCTCTCCCTCCTCTCTCTGACTCTCTCTCCTTCCCTCCTTTCTCAGCTAAAATCTTACTTATAAAGCAATTATCAGTGCCATAATTTCAACTTTCAAAATGTGAAGACACAAATCAGGGAAGGTTCTAATCTGGACTTGACTCTCACTTACAGAAATGACTCTGCTGGTATAGGAAGGAGGGAAAATTAGGGAAGGATGACCATTCTACAAGGTGGTTTATGACCGAGAGAACTGGCCCTCACTTTAAATTTTGAAAACGCTGATTTTGGTGGATTCAGAAGGTAAGAGGATCCCATTCATAAAATTGCTTCAAGGGATATCAGCCTGGGGAAGATGGGAGATACTGATGGATGAGATTCTCAAGTCAGAGAGGAATTCCAACCAGGAGGAAAAGGTAATTTGTCTGAAGAATCTGGTGTGAAATCACAAGGAATCACCAGTCAGTTTTGATTATTTTAAAAAAGTGTAGAGAAGGTGAAACCAAGTCCAGGGAATACAAAGTGAATCCTGGAGACTCACATAACAAGTAACAAGTGATGACAGGCTATCTAGAAGCTTGGGACAAACAAAGGGCTTTTTTTAGAAGAGGAACCACAGAAAAGGCAAGCCCTTCACTTTGGTCCCTGAACCTAAGAATCTTGGAAACAGTCCAGGACCTTCAGCATCCTCTTGAGAAGATTTCCCCCAGAAGACAGAGCCTGGAGCACCACGGCTCCTGCAGGGGTGGCAGCCTCAGCTGCTGAAGATTCCGGAAGCACAATTCTGACCACTGCATTCTCTGCATAGTTGCCCAGTGATTCAACATCAGACATTTGTATGATTTTACCAAACTCTAAAGAAGAGGCCTGCCCACCTAACCCGGAGAACTCGGACGTCTTTCTATCTGCCTAACCATGGAAATCCTCCCTGGCTGCAGTCTCCCCACTAGATGGGAGCCCCTGGAGAGGGGGAATTATCTGACTGTCTCTGTGCAACCCCAGCACTCCACAATGCATTTTCACCCAGAAAAAAAACTGATTAAATACTTTTCCCACCATTCATTCATTCATTCATTCATTCACACCTATCCTCAGACATTTTGTTAGCTGTCTGGACTTGGCCAATCCTTTTAACCTTAAGTCCATAACATAGGAAGACTAGTTGAAGGAAGAAGGATCTGTAGCTTGGGGCCAGAGGGGACCTAAAAGCCGTCTTTAAAGAGGGGAGGGAGTGGGTTGTTCTGTTTGGTCCCCCAGGAAAAAGCTGCAAAGAGACTTTAAAAGGGTTTTAGAGTCAGGAAACCTCCTCAAGAACAGGCCAGGCTACCTCCCTGGAAGGTTTCAAGCACAGGCTGGAGCACCCCTAGGGGAGGGAAGACTTCTTTGGGGAGTGAACTGGATCCATGGCACCTGACATTCCTTCCAGCTCCCAAATTGTGATGCTGGGATGATGATGGAAAAGCCCTGGGGCTCAATTCAGGAAAGTGAGCTAATGTTCAGCTTTGCCCTGCCTAGGAGACAAGTCACAGAGTCTCTGGACCACCATTCTGGAATCCATGATACCTCTAAGAATGGGAAGAGACTCCAGTTCACCCACATGATGCATCCAGAGCTTCCTTTAGCCCCCTGATCCGTGCATATTACAATTCCCCACATTTTTAGGGGGTAGAGAACCTAGGTCTTTTGCCATTCGACCATCTGCATTGCCTCCTTTGGCCCAGCTCCATTTTGCCCATGTCCTTCCTGTACTACAGGATTATCTATGTTTTGCCATTGGGGGCCCTGCTGCTTTGTAGGCACATCCCCCAGGGGGCTCAGAAGAATTGGCAGGTCTGAGAATGCAACAGTTCTTTGTCACCCAAACTGTTGTCTTGCCCTGTCTCCTCCTCTATGATATACTTGTGAATCAGCCTTTGAAGGCCGCATGTCTCCCTGTTAAATGTCACCTCATTTTGTCTGGACCATCATTCCAACCATCCTCTCATCCTGTCATGGTTACTCCTCCCTGCAAAACAACTTCATGAAGTTATGGAAAAAATTGGGGTGCATGGAGGTTGCCTAGTGTGCCCCTCATCCACTCAACTAGGTAATTATTAAGACCAGATTTGAACTCAGGTCCTTCTGACTTCAGGGCCAGTGCTCTATCTATCCACTACCTAGCTGCCCTCCTTTCTTCAGAAACAATGATCCAGAGGCATATTAACCAGCAGTCACTAATAATTACATGAAGAGAAGTGTGGGATCTGACAGCTCACATCCAGTCACTCCTTCCAAGCCATACATCACAAAGATCATCAGAAGGCTCTGGCTGAACTATACCATCTCTTTTTGAGCCATGATAGATGGACAAGGACAGACAAGAACAGATGGGTCCAGATTGACCATGCTTAAAGACATCTTCCTGAGTCACCTCAGAGGGGCAGAAAGGACACCCAGAAACCAGGAACAACCCTATATGAAGCTCTGCTTGGCCCAGAAGTCAGTCATAGACTGGGGGCTGGGGAGTGGGATATTTTTTTAATTACCCCCATGGGTAAATAGCCCTTTCTAAGTCTGGCTGACTAAATGACTCTCAATTGATAATCTCAGGAGATAGCAAATGGGGGGAGGAGGGGGTTAAATTAATAGCTTAGAGAATTAGCCCCCAGGAATACTGGGGGCACCACTAAAACCCTGAGGGGGAGATATTCTGGAGATCCAAATCAGTAGAAGTGGGAATTGGGTAAAGCTAGGGGGAGGATAACACACTCTGCCTCATCTAAACATTCCCTGAAGCATCTCAGTCCATCATTCTCCTTGCCAACCCTCCAAAGTGGTGGCAGATGACAATGGGATCCCCACCCCTCCAATCCACAGTGCCCCAATCTCCTTGATGCCAGAGCAGATCCTGGAGTTTGAGAAAATTTAGTAAGTATTTCAGACCTAAATTCCTGTTTAAAAAAAGTCTGAGTTCTTTCTGTTGCAAGAAATGGAATGTTATCTCCCCACAAATCTCCTGCAAACTACAAATACTTGGGAAGCCAGAGAACTTGTCCTGCCCTCATTATACTTCAAATCCTGGAAGAGATAACAATTCATTCTTGTTTAGACCACATAGCATTGGATAAGAAATTATTGAAAGGAATAGATGAAAGTTAAGCTTAGTTTCCATAGAAAGAATAAACAGAATCTGAGGGATGAGCACAAGAAGGGGGGTCAGGTTGACCTAGACAGGAAGAGACTGGAATAAAATTCAGCAAGAGTAAGATTCAGAGAAAGTAATGCCTAGAAATATCTTGGTGAATAGATAAAAGCTGCTGAAGGCCAATTAAACACAGATTAGCACAGCTGCATCAGGACCACACATGTTTAATAAGTGTATGACTATTAGCCAACACACCCATAGGGTTGCAACTAGTTCATTTAAATATAGATGAGATATTTGATCAGGGAGGGGAGAACATAGTAAGGGGAAGCATTTTAGGCAGACTGAAAGACTGTAAACTCTTTATTGCCCATGGACAATCAGGAAGAGTTTTCATAATCAGGGTTAGGGTTAAAAGATTTACTGTTCCACTATTGTGCTATTAGAAACCAAGAGGGATGGGAATTCAGGGAAGCCTAGAGGGATTTGCATGGATTGATGCTGGGTGAGATGAGCAGAACCAGAAGAACACTGTACACCCTAACAGCAGCATGGAGGTGATGCCCAACTTTGATGGACTCACTCATTCCATCATTGCAACAATCAGGGACAATTTGGGGCTCTCTGCCATGGAGAATACCATCTGTATCCAGAGAGAGAATTGTGGGGTTTGAAAAAGACCAAGGACTATTACCTTTAATTTACAGAAAACTATTATCTTATTATGTAATTTTGCTATCTCTTATACTTTATTTTTCTTCCTTAAGAATATGATTTCTCTCTCATCACATTCAACTTAGATCAATGTATACCATGGAAATAATGGAAAGACTAACAGACTGCCTTCTGAGGGGGAGCAAAATAAATAAAATCTTTCTTTTTTAAAAAAAAGATTTACTTTTCCAAGTTGTGAGTGTACCTACTTTTCAGAAACCCTTTCCTGCAGGATCATAAATAAACATTTCTCCTGACTTCATCACTGGTCTTACCAAAATGGTAAGATAATTCTTTCTTTCAATTTTATTTCTCTCATTGTGCAGTCTAATAGACTGATCTCCAAGAAGGTTAATGCTTTCTCATATCCTTTGTTTATGAATAAATTCTCCCTCTCTCTCAGTAAAACATTGAGAATAAAACTTCAGGTCTAACCTATATTTTCTGTCATTTTATTTTAATCCCAAAATTTTAAGGTTTACAGAATCAATTCATCAAAGTCCTCCCAACATTCAGTTTGGGGTCCTTCATTATTATTTGAATTTTGAGACATACAAGCCCAGCATTTATAAAGGACTGGGTTGCTTCCCAGCTACTCATCACCACCCTCCTCCAAAAACATGGTTTCTTAAGTCCATCTGGGAGGCTGAGGGGAAAGTGGAAATAGAACAATGGTCATGAACCTCCTTGTTACTAATAATAACTAATAACTAAAGAATTCTTTTTAAGGAAATGAAATAACTTACTTTACCTTTACTTTTAGGACCTGATATATTGAAAAACAGGTAGTGTCTTGTCTGAGAGGAAGGGGAGTCTCATGTTCAGCAGTTGTTCAGATACTCCTTTCAAATCAACAGCTGCCATTTTAAAAACAGGGACCTCTCTTTACACAGGGTTCCTCTGAGACCCTGTGGATGTCTCACTACATCTCACTACTCCATCCTCGTGGATGTCTCACTACATCTCACTACTCCATCCTCTGCTGCTACTCCCTCACCTGCTGCCCAAGCATTACTCTCTACTGAAAACACCTGACCAGACTCCCTGGGAGGAAAACACCTTGCCTAGTCAGGGGGAGTGTCCATGTTTCTGACTCATTGCCCAGATTTCCTCCCTTTCACAGGTGTGGATGGAAAGGGATTCATCTTCCTTTCTTGTAAACAATTTCTGGATCCTGGAAACCTTGTAAGACCTATCTCCTGGGGGTTTTTTCTCTAGGTAACAGCCAAAGAACTACTGCTTTCCATGGTCTTAGTCTTTAAAAAACAAACAAAATGACTTCTTTTGTTTCATTTATCAGCTTCACTTCCCAATAGGTCTCTCTGTCCTCTCCCTCTCCAGTGAGGCATCTCTAATAACAAAAAAAAAAGGAGAAAATAGTTGAGTAAATGGAACCAATCATCCCTCAAAGTCTGAATGTCCCCCTCCATTGTCCCCTACCTCTGCAAAGAAAGGAGGGAAGTCAGGTTCATCTCACTTCTTTTGCCAGCCAAGCCTTCGGTTCTTTACATTTACTCAAGATTTTGTTTGGTCCTTTCCTTTTACATCATTGGAATCATTTCCTATGTTGTTCCCCTGCTTTAGTTTAGATCCTCTATCAGCTCATAGAAGTCTTCCCCTGCCTCCCAGCAGTCTCCCTCCTCATTATTTCCTATTATCTTACTCTCACTCAAATTTAAGGTTCTCAATGATGGAAGAATGGAAAAGCCTATCTGCCCTGAAAACAAGGCTGGCCATGGACCTTCAAAGATTCTTTCCTTTCAATTTAGTCCATCAGCAAAATGATCAAACAAGCAACTTTGAGGTGGGAGAACAGGGAACAAAAGAGAGAATTTCCCAGGCAAGTGAAGAGAAAAACCATACATCCAAGCAGAAACGGGACCAGGCAAATTCTAAGCAAACCTCTCCTTAGAAGACAGATCAGTTCAACAGAGAAGCCTGCTTTGCCTAGAAATGCCTTCCTGAGGCAGTAAGTTGGAAAACAATTTTTACAGCTAGTTCTTCTGACAAAGGACTCATTTATAAAATATATAGAGAACTGAGTCAAATGTATAAGAATACAAGTCATTCCCCAATTAATAATATAATAACAATAATTTTGTCCTTCATTCTTGAAGAAGACCATGACATCAGGGAGGTGATGCCATGACATACATATGAAGTAGATTTGAGTTTGGGGGAGACTGTGCTAAGTCACCAGCTTCACTTTCTCCTCCAGGGCCATCTGGGTCCAATGGCCAGATAGGAATGAGGACAGCTGGAGACAGACTTTGAAGGGAGGCAATCAGGATTAAGTGACTTGCCCAAGGTCACACAGTTAGTAAGTGGCACATTTGAACACTCATCCTTCTGACACCAATACTAGTATACTATCCACTGCATGACCTACCTGCCTTCCCCAACTGATAAATGGTCTAAGGATATGAAAAGGCAATTTTTTAGATGAAGAAATTAAGGAGGGGCAACTAGGTATCCCAGTGGATAGAGCACTGGCCCTGGAGTCAGGAGTACCTGAGCTCAAATCTGACCTCAGACACTTCATAATTACCTAGCTGTGTGGCCTTGCCTTGCAAAAACCTAAAAAAAAAATTAAGGCTATCTTTAGGGATGTGAAAAAATGCTCTAAATCATTATTGATTAAAGAAATGCAAATTTAAACAACTCTGAGACACCATCTCCCATCTATCAGATTGTCCAATATAATTAAAAAGGAAAATGATCAATGTTGCAGGGGATGTGGGAAAACTGGGATAGTGATGCATTGTTGATAAAGTTGTGAACTCCAACCTTTTTGTAGAGTCATTTGAAATTACACCCAAAGGGCGATAAACCTGTGCATACCCTCTGACCCAGCAATACCACTACTTGCTCTGTATCCCATAGAGGTTACCAAAAGAGGGTAAAAAAAATCCCACATGTAAAAAATTTATAGCCACTCTTTCTATCGTGGCAAAGATTTAGAAATTGAGGAGATGCCCATCATTTGGGGAATGACTGAGCAAATTGTGATATGTGGATATGATGGATTGTTATTGTTCTGTAAGAAATCATGAGGGATGGGATTTCAGCAAAGCCTGGAAAGACTTGAAAGAACTGATGTTGAGAGAAGGGAGCAGAACCAGAAGAACATTAAACATGGCAACGGCAACATTGGGTGATGATCAACTATCAACTTCAGCAGACAATCGTAAAAGACTTGTGATAGAAAACACTATTCATATCCAGAGAAGGAACTGTAGAGTTTAAATGTGAACCAAAACTTACTATCATCAATTTTTAAAAGTTGTCTTATGTGGGGCGGCTAGGTGGCACAGTGGATAGAGCACCGGCCCTGGAGTCAGGAGTAGCTGAGTGTAAATCCAGCTTCAGATGCTTAATAATTACCTAGCTGTGTGGCCTTGGGCAAGCTACTTAACCCCACTGCCTTGTAAAAACCTAAAAATTGTTGTATTATATATTTCCGTCTCTATTGTTTTTTTCTCCATTTTGATTTGATTCTTCTCTCACAACCTAACATTAGATCTATGTTTAGCATGATTTTACATGTAGGGTCCAGGTTGGATTCCTTTCCATCTGGGGGACAGGGGAAGGAAGGCAGAGAGAAAATGCAAAACTCAAAACCTTACAGAAAAAATGTTGTTGGAAACTACCATTTCATGTAATTAGGAAAACTAATTATTTCTCCCCCCCACCAAAAAAAATGCCTTCTTGCCTGAGCCTTGCAAAAATGCTCAGGGACTGGGGGAAGGTGTTAAGGGGGAGAATGGGATCTATATATTATTTAAAAGTTAATTTGCTCATCTAAGAAAAGAGGAAAAGTGATTTTTCTGGAAAAGCTAAGTAGGGAGGCAGTTTCTAAGTTCTATTTCATTTACTCATGATTCTCAAGGATTGAGGATATTTAAAGAAATACAAAAATGTCTGGAACTATGCCCAAAGAGCAATAAAACTGATCATACCCTTTGATCCAGCAATATCAAAACTAGGCCTATATTCAAAAGAAATCATAAAAAAATGGGAAAAGTCCCACATGTTCAAAAATATTTATAGCAGTTCTCTTTGTAGTGGAAAAGAATTGTAAACTGAGGGGCTGGCCTTCAATTGGAGAATGACTGAACACGTTATGGTATATGACTGTTATGCAGTACTATTGTTCTATAAGGAAACTTGCATAGACGGACTTTAGAGAAGCATGGAAAGAATCACACGAAATGATGATGAGTGAAGGAAGTAGAACCAAGAGAACATTCTACGTTAACAGCAGCCTTGTTAATTGATCCACTATGAAGGATGCAGCTCCTCTCAGCAGCTCCTTGATCTAGGAAAAACATGGGAGACCTGCTAGGGACCTGCCATCCACATCCTGGGAGGGGGGAGAGCCACAGAATTTAAATGTATACTCTATTCATTTTTTTAAAAAACTTCTCTTATGTTTTTCCTTCCCATTGCATGGTTTCCTTTCTTTTCCCTTAATCCTAATTCCTCTTACACAAAATGACTAATATGTAAAACAGGAATGTACACATACAACTTTTACCAAACTGTTGCCTGCCCAGGAGGGAGGGAAAGGATGAATTTGGAAAAACTACCAAAGAATGGAATTGGAAAAATAAAATATCAATTAAAAAAAGAAAAGCACTTAATAAATGCTTAATGTTTTGCTAGCCCCACACATATGCCAATTGCCAAAGGTACAAAGGCAAAATTAATTTAAAGAAGAAAAAAGAAATATAAATATATATGCCAGGGTGTTATTCATTCCTGACCCACTGCATTGGCCCCCCTGAACAGACACAGAATGGCAGAAAAAGATGTTCATCACTTAGGTCCCCTCACCCAGTTGGGACTCACCAACATTAGATCAGAAAAATAAAATCCATCTCTCCTGCAAATCAATTTTTCAGTCAAATCGATTATTATTGAGATTCTGCTCTCTTGACTTTGTGGGAACTAATTTTTGGAATGCTCAGGCACATCTTCATGAATCCAGATGCTTGTATTGCTTCCACTCCAAAAAGAGTCAGTTAGGAGGTAGTTGGTGTGAATGTCCCTCTATGGGGCTGATAAGCAGAGTTAGGAAAAGTGGTCTTTTTTCCTTTGTACCTTCTACACAAAACTCACAAAGGAAGTGGCAGTAATTATTGATGGGTTGTTGGATTAAGAGTCATGTTGGGCTACCCTAAGAAAGTGGGGAGGCAGAGATGCCTGGGATGCAGGCCCACTATGAACCACTGCTATTCATTCCCCATGAGGACCCCCTAGTGTCTCTCCCTCCTCATGAGAGACATTCTGGGATTCCTATTGACTTTGCTGTAGCCACTGTCCCTCATCATGGGCTCTACACCACCTAATTCTGCCCCAAGGAAGGGCTCAGAAAGGTTCTTTTCTCTTCTACTCCCTGAAATCATAATGAACTTCTATTTTAGAATGGTTTTTACTCATAGAGCACAACCTTTCTCTGAGGAGGCCATGCCCTGTTGAGCATTCTTGTGTCAATGTCTGCCATGTCAAACAATAGAGTCCAAAGTTTTTCAGAGACCTTGACAGCATCCTTGTATTTCTTCTTCTGATCATCCTATAAGCACTTTCCCTGTGTGAGTTTTCCATAAAATAGTCTTTTGGGAAAATACATTTTTGGTATTTGAAACTTAAAATACCCATTCACACATTTGGCAGTTTAGCTTGACAAAGGACCTCAGTGTCATGAGATTGACACACAATTCTGATGAACTTCTCCAGGCAACCAAATTTTAACATAATTTTCCATAAACCCTTATGATTCACTGAATCAAAGGTCTTGGTCAGATCTATTCTTCCTGGCATTTTCCTACAGTTGTATATCTACTATTCCTCAACTCTTTCTAAAGTCACACTGGCTCTCAGGTAGATGACCATCTTCCATGTGAAGGATCAAACTATTAAAGAGGACTCTAGCAATAATCTTGTCATGAATGACCATAAGAAAAACTAACCATTAGATTGTCACAGGACAATCTAATGGAATCAGTTAGAAGCACTGGAGGCATCCTTGAGATCCTGGAAAAGCTCCTCTTGCCATATAACCCAGAAAATTTCAGATAGCTTTTCTTTAAGCTTTTAAATCTCAACTGCAATAGAATCAGCACCAGGTGCTTTGCCAGAGGAGAGGAGCCTAATGGCATCCAAAATCTCTTCTTCAGTTGGAACTTCAACCAATGGCATCCAAAACTTCTACTTCAGATGGAACTTCAACCAGGGATAGATCAACTTCAACTTGGAGTAAATGATCAGTGTCTTTCATATTGATTGATGTTGGTCTGTTAAGAACACCATGAGGGGTGGCTAGGTGGCATAGTGGATAAAGCACCGGCCTTGGAGTCAGGAGTACCTGGGTTCAAATCCAGTCTCAGACACTTAATAATTACCAGAACACCATGGAAGTGTTCAGCTCATCTCTCTAGGATCATGTCCCTATCATAAATCAATATGGCTCCATCAGCACTGAGTAGTTGAGATGCACCATATATCATTGGCCCATTAATAGCCTTCGGAGCATCATAAAAGCACTTTGTATTGTTACTATCTGCATAAAACCAAATTTAATCTGCCTTCTACTGAGCCAAGAATACTGGTCCTTTACTTTTGATGAAATTAAAAGCTACCATTAGAAATGGCTGAACTATCCCATTGGTAAACCCCTGTGGAGTTCACATTTTTTTCATTTAGCAGTTTCAGTATTTCTGCATCATTTTCATCAAACAAGTCTTGATGTTTGCAAGTGTTCTGACCCAAATGAACAAATGCAATGTTGTATATCAAATCCCTGAAAGCTACCCACTCTTTTTCTGCTTCACTACCAGCAACTGCATGTTGGCTCAACTTTCCTGTCCAAGTTAGCTGTTGCTAACAAACTGTTACTGCTCAGAAAAGTGCTCTAATCTCTTGACATTAATTCTTCTGGTAGTCACATTGCCTTGGGGTGGCCACTTTGGGTAAATGTAAATATTTAACTTTTGGAGAGGATGAGTCTGTGTCAGTCCAGCACTCTGTACCATACCTTGCCTTTGTCACTCTCACTTCCTTTCTCTTTTTTTATAATCACATAGTCTATTAGATGCCAGTTTTTGCTTCCAGGAAGTTTTATTGTGTTTATTATGTAAAAGGAAGTCAGTATTTATGATGAGAAGGTCATGAGACTCACAAGTCTTCACTAGTAGGTAATCTTTGCTGTTGCTGTTCCCAACTCCATTCCTCCCAAGGGCCCCCTGCCATGTCTGGGAGTCTGAGTCTACTCTAGTATTACTCACCCAGAATAATAAACCTGTCCTCTTTTGGCACACTGATGATGAGAGTCTCTAGGTAAAATTTTTCTTTGACTTCATCAGGTTCATCTTGGTGGGATCATAGGCTCTGATGATGGTGGCTTAGCATTTTCCTTCAAGTGGCAATCTCATCTCATTAACTTTAGGTAGGCATACCAGCTCCGACTTCAGTAAGCTGGCCTTCATTCAGCCTTGGTTCACTCAAGGCTGCTATTTGGATGGATACCTGCTGAGTTCTCTTGCAACAAGAGCTGTTTGTCTTTCAGGTCTATTCATGATCTTGTTAGGTTCATGAGTGTGTGCACATTCCATGTACTTTTGGTGAGTGGAATTATCTTTGAAGTTTTTTATACTTTTTTGTACAGGGTGGGATCCTCATTTGCTGCAGTAATCAGGTGAGTAAGTAGGCAATTTTTAGGATACCTTTTCTAGTATCTTCCTCATACCAGGAGGTGAGCAGTTCAATCCTTAATAGACTGCTCAGACACCCAAAGGGCTACCAAATCACACTGCTGCTTTCAGTGAGAAGATGATCCTAAGGTCCAGGTCATCTGTGTACAGGGTCAGCTCCCTGAGTATAGGTATCTGCTTCTTCATCACTTGCCTGTTGCCAGAGGATTCTGAGATAGATAAAAATTGCAAAGTGGTACGGTTATGTCTTTTGATTCATAAGTAAATTGGATTTAAATAAGGCAGAGATGCATGGCTAACTCTTTCAGAGTTTTGGATAAGTGATAAGACAGTGATAAACCAGAGTCAATACAACTGGTGATGGCTGGAGATGCAATGGATGAACTTGATGACTTCTATGTCTAACCAAACAATATACACTAGTTCAGCTGTCTTCTTGACCCTAATTTCTGATCACTGGAATAAATTGTTCTCCAACACCCCTTCCAGTCTTCGCATGCTTGGGGTAGACATTCCCCTAACTCACTGATGAGTTTGAGACCCCCAAATTACCCTCAACCCTGTTTAGCCCATCTACCAAAATGGTTTAGCAGGGTATGGCTACCCATATATGCTACAGCTTCTTGGAGTCACAGGTGCATTAGGTAGCTCAGGTGGACTACAAAGGTGAAAGGCAGCCCTAACACCAGAAGTACTAATCTTCCCTAAACACAACCTACTTTCCAAATACCATCAATCCAAATACCATAGAGAGAAAAAGAGACTAGCAGGAAGGAAGAACAGCTCAGAGAAGGCTTGCAGCTCCTGGGACTCCCTTCTTCACCCAGAAGCACCCCCCCCCAGAGTTCCAAGGCCTTTCCTCACCCTGCACTGTCAGACTAGCTAAGGGTCAAGTCTACCATGCTGGAAAGGCTTCAAGGAAGATCTTGACAACCGATTGAGGCTGCTTTCCAAGGTCCACCCTGGTAGTAACAGGGATGGGAGACAATCTTCTCCAGCAAGCTAACTACTGTTTCTTTGGTCATGGTAAGTCACAAAGCAAAGATAAAAATGGTATTTGATCCTGATCCCTTTTGCCTCCACTTTGTGGGTAGCAAAGTAGTAGTAGAAAAAAGGGCAGAGGCCTAGGAAAGCTGCTGTTTATAGCATCAGTTAGTCCTTTTCTGGGAAATCCTTGTCCATTGACTACTGAGCAAAGCCATCCTCTCATGTTGACATTCTTGCTATAAACAAAACAAAGAGAAAGAAGAAAGCAGCCCCTGAAGGAAAGGACAGCTTCCAGGTACTCACTAAAAATGTCAAAGCAGCAAGTCAAAGGAGTTGGGGATTTTTCTATTTCCAAAGGCAATAAGAAATGCCATTTTGTAGGGTGATGATAAATATTTGGCAAAAAGGAACTCTGGTTTTTGTTAATTTTTAGGGTTTTTGCAAGGCAAATGGGGTTAAGTGGCTTGCCCAAGGCCACACAGCTAGGCAATTACTAAGTGTCTGAGACCAGACTTGAACCCAGGTACTCCTGACTCCAAGGTCTGTGCCCTATCCACTAGGCCACCTAGCCGCCCCTGGCAAAAAAGAACTCTGAAGAGAATTATAGCACCCATGTTGGGGGCTGAGGATGAAGATGCAGAGAGGTTAAGACCTTTCCAAGATAACCTAAATTCTGATCCTTGAGAACTTCATTGCAAAGCCGGAGAAAGGAGATGATGAAAATGGGAGAGGAGGAGGAAGCAAGACTCAGGAAAAAAGAAATGAGAAAGGCTAGAGATGGGAGATTACACAGAAGCCTCCAATTTTTGTTTGTTTTCTTGTTTGTTTTTTATCAGAAATACTTTCACTAAGCAAAGAGTTCACAGGTGTGAATGTGATGAGCACCACACAAACAAAAAATAGTTTCTATTTTGATGGGGGGAAGCTGCTCTTGATGTGGAAATTGTTCCAGAATCTGTCATCCAGGTGTAGTCAAACCATTGACTTGTCAGGGCAAAGATCACTAAGAACTCCCCTTCTTAAGGAAGAAGAATGAGATAAAGATTTGAAACAACTCAATCTTGAAATGTCAAGGAAGTCATTAATGGGAAACCCACAATGAAAAGCATTTTGGCAATAAATTTTTTGAAGAAGAAAAAAGAGATTTGTGGTCTTCTCTTTAGACTGCAAAGTCCCTGGCCCACCCTATTTCATGGGGTCCCTGGCTCTGCTCTAGGCTTTGCCCACATAGGTATCCAGCCTCTCTCCTTCTTTCCCAGTTCCCCTTTAGAGTTTTTTGTTGTCTTACTAGTTGAGTTCTTCCTATGTGGAATCAACCCTTTATTCCATACTTGCCAGGCTATCATCTGAAAGAAGGCACAGCCTCATTCTGTTGGGCCCAAGTTGAAAGAACTCTAGGGAGGAATTCCAAAGAGGCAAGTTTAGACTTGGCAGGAGAGGCAACAAAGCCCATCTAGGATGGACAGAGTTGACTCTGGGGGTAGTGGCTTCTTGCTGCATGGATTCAAGCTGAGCCCACATGTGAAAGTGTTGAATCTAGGGACTGGGGACTAGGAGGGGGGGAGGTGTCTTTGCTCAAGATCTCTGGGGGCCCTTCCAAGTTTCTGTGATGAATAAATGAAAAATGGAAGTTGGAAGAGGTGGTGATGTTTAGATGGAAGCAAAGTTTGGAGGACATGACGGAGATGAGCTAATGAATTTAAAGGCTAGTTACATGGAAGGCTGAATAGACTGGTTCTGCTTCTTTCTGGAGGATAGGGTCCTCTGCAAGTGGTGGAAGTTGCCTTAAGGATGTTTAGGCCTGTTTGAAATCAAGCTTTCTTCCAGAATACCCCAATATGGAAAGACCTCCTCAGAGCTGGTGGGTTCCCTCACCATCCCTACCCAAGGTCTTTCACTACAGTCGGGTAGCCTGATGTCCCCTCCCTCCTAAGAAGCTTGGGGAGTTTGAGTCTTAATCTATTACAAAAAAATACCCTTTCCTGGGTTACTGTAAGCACTGAGCAAGGAGTTACTGTAAAGATCTGCTGTCCCTAGTGAATGGCAGCTTGTGTTTACAGATCATTAAGTACGTGACCAAAAGTCTGGGAAAGAAACTTGGAGCTCATACTTCTCATTTAAAAGTAATCAGAAGTGAAAGTGAAGCATCTCTGAAATTCTAATATAAGTCAATGGGAAAAGATGATTCAATTGACAAAATTCAATTTGTAGGAAATCTGCAGGAACACATCCTCTGGGGAAACCCCCACCCACCTCCACTGCAGTCTGAAGCTGAGGAGGAAGTCTTCAAAGGTCCCCAAGACTCCACCGTGTCCCCCAGGAGGAGCCATCAGTGACCAGAGCACAGGGAACTTGTATTCATCTTACTGAGGTGTCCTCCAGCAGCTGGTGAGGCACCATGCAAAGCAACCATTTCCTAAAGGAACGCTGGACTCAACCTAGTCAATTTGTGGTTTTCTTGTGGAGCCTGGAAAGACTAGGGTGCTACTCTCCCAACCCGGCTCATGGCAGCATTGCTTCTCCTATTAATTATAATGTGATGTCAGCAAAGTGGCCAGGCACAATTAGTGGGTGTCAATTAGTCATTCACTGAAAAGATGAAATGGCAGCAGCAGTAGCAGTAACAATAGTAACAGTAGCAGCAGTAACAATAGTAGCAGTAGCAGTAACAATAGTAACAGCAGAAGCAGTAACAATAACAGCAGTAGCAGTAACAATACTAACAGCGGTAGCAGTAACAATACTAACAGCAGTAGCAGTAACAATAGTAACAGCAGTAGCAGTAACAATAGTAACAGCAGTAGCAGTAACAATACTAACAGCGGTAGCAGTAACAATAGTAACAGCAGTAGCAGTAACAATACTAACAGCAGTAGCAGTAACAATAGTAACAGCAGTAGCAGTAACAATACTAACAGCGGTAGCAGTAACAATAGTAACAGCGGTAGCAGTAACAATACTAACAGCAGTAGCAGTAACAATAGTAACAGCAGTAGCAGTAACAATAGTAACAGCAGTAGCAGTAACAATACTAACAGCAGTAGCAGTAACAATAGTAACAGCAGTAGCAGTAACAATAGTAACAGCAGTAGCAGTAACAATAACAGCAGTAGCAGTAACAATAGTAGCAGTAGCAGTAACAATAACAGCAGTAGCAGTAACAATACTAACAGCAGTAGCAGTAACAATAGTAACAGCAGTAGCAGTAACAATAACAGCAGTAGCAGTAACAATACTAACAGCAGTAGCAGTAACAATAGTAACAGCAGAAGCAGTAACAATAACAGCAGTAGCAGTAACAATACTAACAGCAGTAGCAGTAACAATACTAACAGCAGTAGCAGTAACAATAGTAACAGCAGTAGCAGTAACAATAGTAACAGCAGTAGCAGTAACAATACTAACAGCGGTAGCAGTAACAATAGTAACAGCAGTAGCAGTAACAATACTAACAGCAGTAGCAGTAACAATAGTAACAGCGGTAGCAGTAACAATAGTAACAGCAGTAGCAGTAACAATACTAACAGCGGTAGCAGTAACAATAGTAACAGCAGTAGCAGTAACAATAGTAACAGCAGTAGCAGTAACAATAACAGCAGTAGCAGTAACAATACTAACAGCAGTAGCAGTAACAATAGTAACAGCAGTAGCAGTAACAATAACAGCAGTAGCAGTAACAATAGTAACAGCGGTAGCAGTAACAATAGTAGCAGTAGCAGTAACAATAGTAACAGCAGTAGCAGTAAGAATAGTAACAGCAGTAGCAGTAACAATAGTAGCAGTAGCAGTAACAATAGTAGCAGCAGTAGCAGTAACAATAGTAACAGCAGTAGCAGTAACAATAGTAACAGCAGTAGCAGTAACAATACTAACAGCAGTAGCAGTAACAATAGTAACAGCAGTAGCAGTAACAATAGTAGCAGCAGTAGCAGTAACAATAGTAACAGCAGTAGCAGTAACAATAGTAACAGCAGTAGCAGTAACAATAGTAACAGCAGTAGCAGTAACAATAGTAACAGCAGTAGCAGTAACAATAACAGCAGTAGCAGTAACAATAGTAGCAGTAGCAGTAACAATAACAGCAGTAGCAGTAACAATACTAACAGCAGTAGCAGTAACAATAGTAACAGCAGTAGCAGTAACAATAACAGCAGTAGCAGTAACAATACTAACAGCAGTAGCAGTAACAATAGTAACAGCAGAAGCAGTAACAATAACAGCAGTAGCAGTAACAATACTAACAGCAGTAGCAGTAACAATACTAACAGCAGTAGCAGTAACAATAGTAACAGCAGTAGCAGTAACAATAGTAACAGCAGTAGCAGTAACAATACTAACAGCGGTAGCAGTAACAATAGTAACAGCAGTAGCAGTAACAATACTAACAGCGGTAGCAGTAACAATAGTAACAGCAGTAGCAGTAACAATACTAACAGCGGTAGCAGTAACAATAGTAACAGCAGTAGCAGTAACAATACTAACAGCAGTAGCAGTAACAATAGTAACAGCAGTAGCAGTAACAATAGTAACAGCAGTAGCAGTAACAATAACAGCAGTAGCAGTAACAATACTAACAGCAGTAGCAGTAACAATAGTAACAGCAGTAGCAGTAACAATAACAGCAGTAGCAGTAACAATAGTAACAGCGGTAGCAGTAACAATAGTAGCAGTAGCAGTAACAATAGTAACAGCAGTAGCAGTAAGAATAGTAACAGCAGTAGCAGTAACAATAGTAGCAGTAGCAGTAACAATAGTAGCAGCAGTAGCAGTAACAATAGTAACAGCAGTAGCAGTAACAATACTAACAGCAGTAGCAGTAACAATAGTAACAGCAGTAGCAGTAACAATAGTAGTAGCAGTAGCAGTAACAATAACAGCAGTAGCAGTAACAATAGTAGCAGTAGCAGTAACAATAACAGCAGTAGCAGTAACAATACTAACAGCAGTAGCAGTAACAATACTAACAGCAGTAGCAGTAACAATAGTAACAGCAGTAGCAGTAACAATAGTAACAGCAGTAGCAGTAACAATACTAACAGCGGTAGCAGTAACAATAGTAACAGCAGTAGCAGTAACAATACTAACAGCAGTAGCAGTAACAATAGTAACAGCAGTAGCAGTAACAATACTAACAGCGGTAGCAGTAACAATAGTAACAGCAGTAGCAGTAACAATACTAACAGCAGTAGCAGTAACAATAGTAACAGCAGTAGCAGTAAC
This sequence comes from Macrotis lagotis, assembly GCF_037893015.1. NCBI lineage: Eukaryota > Metazoa > Chordata > Mammalia > Peramelemorphia > Peramelidae > Macrotis > Macrotis lagotis. The sequence continues at coordinate 1,558,583 of NC_133664.1, forward strand.
AATAGTAACAGCAGTAGCAGTAACAATAACAGCAGTAGCAGTAACAATAGTAGCAGTAGCAGTAACAATAACAGCAGTAGCAGTAACAATACTAACAGCAGTAGCAGTAACAATAGTAACAGCAGTAGCAGTAACAATAACAGCAGTAGCAGTAACAATACTAACAGCAGTAGCAGTAACAATAGTAACAGCAGAAGCAGTAACAATAACAGCAGTAGCAGTAACAATACTAACAGCAGTAGCAGTAACAATACTAACAGCAGTAGCAGTAACAATAGTAACAGCAGTAGCAGTAACAATAACAGCAGTAGCAGTAACGATAGTAACAGCGGTAGCAGTAACAATAGTAGCAGTAGCAGTAACAATAGTAACAGCGGTAGCAGTAACAATAGTAGCAGTAGCAGTAACAATAGTAACAGTGGTAGCAGTAACAATAGTAGCAGTAGCAGTAACAATAGTAACAGCAGTAGCAGTAACAATAGTAACAGCAGTAGCAGTAACAATAGTAGCAGTAGCAGTAACAATAGTAACAGCGGTAGCAGTAACAATAGTAGCAGTAGCAGTAACAATAGTAACAGCGGTAGCAGTAACAATAGTAACAGCGGTAGCAGTAACAATAGTAACAGCGGTAGCAGTAACAATAGTAACAGCGGTAGCAGTAACAATAGTAACAGCGGTAGCAGTAACAATAGTAACAGCGGTAGCAGTAACAATAGTAACAGCAGTAGCAGTAACAATAGTAGCAGTAGCAGTAACAATAACAGCAGCAGCAGTAACAATAGTAACAGCAGTAGCAGTAACAATAACAGCAGTAGCAGTAACAATAGTAGCAGTAGCAGTAACAATAGTAACAGCGGTAGCAGTAACAATAGTAGCAGTAGCAGTAACAATAGTAACAGTGGTAGCAGTAACAATAGTAGCAGTAGCAGTAACAATAGTAACAGCGGTAGCAGTAACAATAGTAACAGCAGTAGCAGTAACAATAGTAGCAGTAGCAGTAACAATAACAGCAGCAGCAGTAACAATAGTCGCAGCACCAGCAGCAGCACTAACAGTCATGGCCTTTATAAAGTGCCCACTTAGTCGTGAGCCAAGTTGCTTTACAAATGGAATCTCATCTGATCCTCCATCAAGATCCGAAATACAAAAAGCCTTCCCAAGTGGAGAGCCCATCCTCCCCTAGCCCTCTGTCCCAGGGGAGAGCAGGCTCCAGTTGACTTGGAGCCTTCCTTCCTTCTCTCCCTCCTTCCTCTCTCTATCAGCTCTCCTGAACTCAGAAGGCAGGTTGACTCTCCCTGAGGCTAAACTAGAAGGAAGTTGTGGGGTATCCTAGAGGAGAAGACCGTCATGCTGAACAGGAGAGGCAAGAAAGATTATGGGGGGAACCAGCCTCTTTCCCTGAGAAATAGCAGAAAATGGAGTTGAGATCAAAGGCATTTACCTAGAACTTCTTTGGCCAGTAGGTGGGCTAGATGGTGGAGCCCCTTGAAGTCCAGACCTCAGATCCAGGGATCCACATGAAGAGTGATAGGGAGCCATGGTACATTCTTGAGCAGAAGAGTAATATGGGGGTGATGATATTTCAGGATGATTAACCTGGCAGCAATAATTATATCTGGATTGGAAGTAAGGAAAACCCAAGACAGAGACAACAGCTAGGAGACATTTAGAATAATCTAGGAATGTGCTGAGAAAGGTCAGGATTTGGACCACAGGGAGAGGGAATATGCCCTTTCTCAGAGGATTGGAGACAATTTGGAAGCAAAACAGATCATTCTAAGGATCTCAGAGAACAGAAGAGTCTAAATTGACTAGTACCAACTAAGCTCAGTACTTGGCTGTGTAGACAAAGGGAACAAACATTTATTAAGCTCCTAGTGTATGTCTACTATGCTAAGACTTGACACATACCACCTCACTGGATCCTCACAATAACCCTGGGAGGTGAGTGCTATTATTAATAGTTGAGGAAACTGTAACTGGCAGTTTAAGTGACTTCCCCAGGGTCACCCAGCTAGGAAGAGTCTGAATCTGAATTTGAACACAGGTCTTCCTGACTTCAGGCCCTGAGCTCTATCCACTGGGCCACCTGGCTGCTTCCATGTGTTCCATTGATACTGGACATGTAAGAATGAAAACCTTTGCTGTGGAACAAAAACTTTTCTGAAAAGTTCTTTAGCAATTTTTGGAGAGGAAACTAGATCAAAAGATGATTAATGAACCTCTTCAGTTTACTGCATTACAGTGGGGCACAGGAGGGAGGAGCAGGGAAATTACAGTTCAGATTTTCCCTCAGTCTTTCATGAGAAAATTGGAGCTATTGAGAATGATTAATTAATCATTAATATCCATTAAGCTGTATTGCAGACCCACTTATTGACGCAGCCAGGAAGCCTGGCTTTCTGCACAGCCCCACAGTAATAGCATCATCCATTCTTTCTTGGCAGAGAGCTGACAGGCTCCACCAGCTCCCACACACTCCAGTCTTTGGGGCTGAGTCTGGGGACAAAAGTTTTCTTCCAATTGTATGAATGGGATAGCCACCCATTCACAAAATGCCAGACGGCTCCTTTCCTTCTGCTCAGGTATCAATGGGGTGCCTTGGGCCCCAACTCCACATCCTCCATCAGCCACCAGCCACCCATCACTCTTGGCCTGCATTTCCTTCTCTCTGAGTGATATTTGGGCATACATTGGGCAACCCTTGGGGTCCTGCAGTATAGACAGAAGTCCCACCAGGCCTGGGACTGCCTTCAAAGTCTGATAGTAATGATCTGGGTGAGTTATCTGGTGCCCTCCTTGAGTCACTCAATGATCAGTCAATCAATTAAATATTCATCCAGTGCCCACCCTGTGCCAAGCCCTGGAGCTACAACTCAATTGGCCTCGCCTTCTAGGATTTCCACTTGAGGTAGGGGAGGATTCAATGTGCTCATAGAGAAGCCAATACAAGATTAAGAGCAAAATAAACAGCCTTTGTGACAGTCAGTTGGGGGAGTCAGGGGAATAACTGAGTGTCTAAGGGGTCCCGGGGGGAGGCAGGAGACAGGGAACAGCCAGGAGACCAAGGTTGGAGCACCCAAGGAATGATTTTACCTGAACAGGAGGACTGAAACACTCTGGGTCTGGCCTCAGGGGCCCAGCCCAGCCCTTCCCTGCCTGGTCTGGTCTGCACAGACACCCTTTCCTCAGTCTCCATCTGTGACCCAGGTTCTGCTTAACATTCAGAGTCCTTTCTAACCTGACCCTCTCCTACCTTTCCAGTCTCTTCCACTTCATACCACCCCTCCCCTCAAGTACTCCAACCCAGGGACACTGGGCCCCTTGCTATTCCTCCATCTCTAGACTCTAGGATCATGCACTGGCTGTGCCCCCTGCCTCATCTCTGCCTCCTGTTTCCTCAAGTCCTGAGTAAAAGCCTACCTTCTTTGGCTAATTCTAAGGCCTTCCTTCTGTTGATGATTGAGGCTGTCTGACACACCTGTTTAGACAGTGTAGCCTGCATGTTGGCATTCCTTAGGAAATGACTTTTTCATACTCCCCCCCACTTACCAGAGCCCTGAACAAAGTGGTCTTCATCTATGTTTGATGACCAACTAGTCATGCTTCTCCAACTCCAGCCTCTTTCCTGGGGCATGTGTGGGATCCGAACCAAATGTTACAGTATTGATTCTCCTTAAACAGAATAATCAGGAGTGAAAAGTATGGAGACATGCAAGCCCCCTTTCACCCTAGTCCCTAACAAAATCTCATCCCCCTGGCCTGCTACCTATTCATATTTATCTAGCCAATCGGCACAAAGTATTTCAAGCCCTATTTGCTTAATGATTCAGATCCAGTATCAGAGAGAGAATTCTGGATCTTTCCATACAGGGGATCAATCAGCACAGTCCTGGATAATCTTTGTTACCACCTGACCTTGGGGTAATGGAAATTGCAACTGGGTCATCAAAACCTTGAGGGAGGCATCACTTAGGTATAGTTCCAATCAGGTAGCATGACCAGAGTCATGACCACTGCTCTGCCCTTGTCTCCTCATCCCCTTCCCAAACCAGGAGAAGCAAGCCAATTCTTCTTTCTAGTAGCTATCCCTTTGCCTTCACTGATCAAAACAGAAGAGGGAACCAGCCCCATGGGCAGCAGAAAGTCAGCTCTGATAGCTCAGATGGGCATCTTTCTCTACCTATAACCCCAGTAAGCACAGCATAAATGATTTTATAAAAAAGGAGCCACAAAGATATAGCAGCCAAAGAACCAGGGGATTTTTAGGTGCCAGCCATCCTTTGGAATCTTCTTTGTCTCTTCCTGGAGAAGGCAATTGGAAGGCAAATGAGGCAGAAGCCATTGTGATAGAAAGGAGCCCCTTGGGTCTTCTTGACCCAACCTGGCCTTGGCGCATCATTCTGCCACTCATAGCACCACTGAATATGCATGAGGAAGACCAGCCTTCCTGGCTGGACTGGGAAGTCCTTCCCAACTGGTCCTCCCCCTCCTCAGAATCTCCAGTCCACTCCACCCCTGTGACAGTACCCTAGCCCCCTGAATTCACCTGGATGGACTTGCCCAAGGTCATACAACTAGTATCAGGTGTCTGATATTTGTCTGGATTTGAACTCCCCTCCTCCTGACTCCAAGGCCATGTTCTATCTACTGTACCACCTAGCTGCCCTCATAGTAACTGTAGGACTCTGGACAAGTCTCTTAACTCCTTCTTTGTATTGGAAGCAAGTCCTCCCTGAGAACCATGAGGTATAAGTCTGAGTGACCTCCCTCCCAGTCTCCCCCTGTGAGCATGGCCCTTGGCTAGGAGATGGGGATCAGAGGACCAAAAGGAATAAGCCTTTCCTTGAGATGTTTCTCTTCTGAGATGCCAGGACATCCTGGGTGAACCGAAGAGGGAGAGAGAGAAATGCCCAGGATCATCAAGGGAGGCAATGGAGGTTGGGGAAAGAGGGAGGGAGGGTAGTGAATGGAGGAAGCCAAGAGCTAGCTAGTCCTCCCACTGCTGGGCTGCTCCCCAAGAGACCAGGAACCAGAAAATGAGAGACTCTCAGCCAGCAGGACTTAAGAGTTGGTGCCCCTCCAACTTCCCCCCCCCTGCAGCTGCCCTTGGCTGCTGGGGAGGCTGCCTCTTGGGGAGCCCCAGCACCCACTCTTCCCCACATGGATCCAGTGACTGGCTGACCAAACAAGCCAGCCAGGAATTAGCTAGAGGAATTTTAACAAGGATCTGGGCTAGCAGCCGGTGCCTTCAGTTCACTAAGAGGAGAGACTTGGGGAGGACAAGGAGAAAGGGCCCACTGGCTAGTGGGAGCAGTCCCAGTAGGGAGCCTGAGCCTAATGGAGAGCTAGGCCAAAAGGAGCTTCCTGGGGACTCTGTGAAAGGAGAGAGGGGTTAGCCTGTGTCTACCAGGTCCACTACCATGGATCTTGTGGCTATTTGTGGGAGATCATGCCCAGGGTGGGGGGAATGTTGTGTTTTTAAGGCCACTAAGATACCCAGATCTTTTTCAAAATAAAGGAAGTCCCTGCCTCACCCTCTTCTACTTGTGATGTGTCTTTTGTACCAGGGACCAAGTTTGCATTGATTTTCACTGAATTATACTCATTAGACTTGGGCCAGTTCTCAAGCTTGAGCTGTTGTATTCTCCCTCCCAGTTTGGTGGGTTGCTCTGACCTTGTCCAGGTCACTAAGAGGGCCAAGTATAGATGCCCAGGATCATCAAGGCAGACCTTCTGCCTCACTGACATGGAACCTTCCCAGTGCCATCCAACCAGCTCTGAATCCATCTGCTGGGGCATCTGTCTGCTCTACAGCTCTCATATTCTCCACAAGGACATCAGAGACTTCATCCAAATTTCTTCACTATATTCCAGATAAACTCAGCATCCCCCTTATCTACTAGGGGAAGAATCCGACTCCAAAAGGAAAAGAGGTCAGGCTGTCATGATGAAGTCAAGTCAGCTCCTTGGAATCCTGGCGTCCTTTTCTGGGGGTTTGCCAACTCTCTCTTTAATGACTGGTCTATTCTAGAACTTTCCCAAACTCACTGGCCTCAAGGGGATGGACTCTATGAAAACTGGACAAGGACCCTGCTGCAGGTCAGGGCCCCCTCTCCAATTGTCTATGTTCAACAATCCCCTGGGCCAGGGGATGTGACTCCACCTGCCCCAGGTGATGGCCAGACATCCACTGCACCTCGGTGTTTACTAGACCCTTACTAGTCATCCTAGCAGTGGGCCCTGTGTGGTCAATTCCAACATAAAGGTCATTCTCCTTTGTAGAGATAAGAGAAGGGGGGCAGTTAGATGATGTAGTGGATAGAGCACCAGCCCTGGAGTCAGGAGGACCTGAGTTCAAATCTGACCTCAGACACCTAACTGCCTAGCTGTGTGACCTTGGGCAAATCACTTAACCCCATTGAATTAAATAAGCATTTTTTTAAAAGAAAGGAAAGACCAGAGAAGGACAAGCCACAAACTAATACTGAGGAAAGTGGGAACAGAAAGAGAAGAGACACAATGATGCACATTCAAAGGGGAAAAGCAGCAATGGAGTCCCCCAAACTATGAAATGATGCTGAGAAGACACATCAAAGCATAGAGAGAAGGCACCCCCCAGACAAGAGTGGACTGTGGGATTATTGTGGCGTGTTTGGGTCCTCCCTCTTTTTGATAATATAAAATAGGGTTCCTCCTGGGAGGGAAGGAAGGAAGGAAGGAAGGAAGGAAGGAAGGAAGGAAGGAAGGAAGGAAGGAAGGAAGGAAGGAAGGAGGGAAGGGAGGAGGGAGGGAAGGAAGGGAGGGAGGAAGAGGGAAGAGGTTATTAAGTGCCTACTATGGATCAGGACTAAGTTGACGACTTCACAAATAGGATGTCATTTAATTCTCACAACAAGCTTATGAAGCAAGTGCTGTTGTGATCCCATTTGGAAGGTGAAAAACTAGGTGGGAAGAGGTGAAATGGCTAGTCCATCATCATCATACAGCTAGCTAGCAAGTGACTGTAGCTGGATTTGAACTGAGGTCTTTCTGATTCTATTCACTGGGCCCCCACATCCTCTTCTCTTTCTATCTGTCTGTCTATCTCTATGTCTATCTCTCTCTGTCTGTCTCTATCTCTCTGTGTGTATCTCTCTGCCTCTGTCTCTGTGTCTGTCTATCTCTGTCTCTGTCTTCTCTTTCTATGTTTGTCTGTATCTCTGTCTATGTTTGCCTCTCTATCTCTGTTTCTGTGTGTGTATGTCTCTCTCTGTGTGTAGTGACTCCTTCACTGAGGGCTGGTGGGTTCACATGAACCCTAGGTCCATCAGCTGTGGAGCTGAGGGGTCAGTGGGACTGAGTGCCCCTACAGTATTGTATTGCAGGGCCTAGCTCAATTCAGAACCATTTTTGGCACCTTCCAACTCAACTTTGGAAATTTTCTCTGAGATGCTGGATAATCAGCACAAACCCAAAGAGCCTAATTAGTCCCAGAATTCAGCCCCATTACCAGATGTTCTAGACATCTAGACATCAGATCTCTAGATTGGTAGTTTATACCTTAGCCAGGAGAGCTGCCAAAGACTCTAGTACATATTCGGAAAGGTCTAGAGCCTAGGTCTCATAGCCAGCAGGGCAAGCTGTCCTGCCTTCCATTGACTGGAGAGATTCATCCAAGGATGCTGGTGCCAGCTCCAACTGGCTCTCGAGAGATGAGACCAGCCCAGCCTGAAATCAGGGCTTGATTTTGTAGTTGATTGTCTAAGTTTTAGAAAATGTTGGAGAAAATGTTACTCGTGCACATTAAACTGGAGGGGTGTCCCTGGAGCACCTACTATTTCCCATTCACCTCCCAGTACAGAAGATGCCCAATAGCATGATTAGGCTGGAAGATCACAGACCTGTTGCTGCTGTGGTTGAGTTATTTGTCATGTCTGACTCTTCATGATTCCATTTGAGGTTTTCATGGAAGAGATACTATGGGTTTGCTGTTAGGGACCATTGTGTGGGGGAATACTGTAAATCTTTGTCACCTGGTGCCCTTGTTATACTAAGTGCCACAGGAGTGGGAGTGGATTAGAGACTGGGGAGGATATTTAAGCACTTGTATTTTGGTAAATAAACAGAGACTTTGGTATGCAAAGGGAGAACTTGTCTTCCTTGTCTCCCACCCCTCCAATACTCACCTAGGAAGAGGTTAAGGAAGTCCAGAAAGGGACTCAACAGTTTGCCATTTCCTTCTCCAGTTCATTTTACAAATGAGGAAACTGAGGCAAAGAGGGTGAAGTGAGTTGCCCGAGTTCACAGAGCTAGGCACTGTCTGAGGCTGAATTTGATCCCAGAGAGATGAACCATCCTGACTCCAGGCCAGAGTGCTCTATGGTAGCCCTAGCTTCTCTGTGCTTTTGTTTATATGTATGTCTATACATTTATATATTGTATATATGCATAAATATATTGTACATTTGCATATATTTACATATCTATTTGGTATATATATGCTACATGCATCCCCACCTGCTGGCAGTGGACCTTGGGAACCCAAAAAGAACAAAAGGTGGGGAGGGGACAGCTCTACTGCCTTTCACTTACCTCCTAGGGTTCCCTCCCATCCCCAGCCACCTCTCTCTCTCTCTCTCTCCTGACCTCCTGCTCCCCATCAGGGGAATACAGCCCTTCTCCTACCACAGATTGAGGTCAGGCTGGCCCAGGGCTCCCTGGTAGAGGAGTTAGGCACCATCCCTTGTTTCCTTGAGGCCACAGAGGAGGCTGAACCTAGGATACTTTCCAGGGCCCAGCCCATATCCCAGTGCCAACCCCATGTCTATGGTCTTTCTGCCCAGGACTGCCTGAAGAGAGGCTCTACCTGGAGTTTCCTACCCCAGGGACTCCCACCCCTGGATGTCCTCCTGTCCTCATCCACAACCAAGCATGAATGATTATGCCCAGCCTCTGTCATCCATCACCTGAAGACCCAGGGAGGTAGGTTGCCTGGGCAGAGCCCATCCTCAGAGCAAACATAATCACATTAGCCAAGCTATTGATCAGCTCCCCCACAGACCTCTGAGGCAGCCATGGAAATTCTCAATCGATGGGTAGTCAGATGGGAGCCCAGGCAGTGGTTGGTATTGGAAGCAGCTCTTCCCTGAGTCCTTCACTGAGCGTTGGCCACAGCCAACCTTGCCCTGCTCTGGTGCCACAGTCTTCCTGCAGGGCAGGGGGAAGGCAGGACCACCTTCTGAGAGAAGGACTCTTCCTAGGCTTCACATAGGCTCCCAGCATCTTTGCTTTGAAATAATATTTCCTTTCTTTCCCAATTAAATGTAAGACAATTTTTAATACTTTTTTAATTTTGAGTTTCAATTTTTTTCTCTCTCCCTCCCTCACTTCCCACCTTCCTGAGAGTGGAAGCAAATTGATCTGGATTATTATACAAGTTCAATTATACAAAAACCATTTCCCCATTAGTCATCAGCATGGTCAGCTCTGGAGGGGCTGGGTTTGCTCCATGTCCACTCTGGGCTAAGTCCCAGCTCCCTCTGGGAGGGCACCCCTTCACTGCTCTCCAGGGCACCTTCTTCTGCAGCTCCCCTTGGCTGGAAGGAGGGAGCCAGTATGTACTCAGCTCACAAGCCCCCCTCCCATTCTGCAGGGTTCTCTAGTTCAACACACATATTAAGCAAACAGAACAGCAGACAGATGACAAAGAAAATGCTGTCACTTCTCTGGAGACCTTCAGACAAAGGATGGGGGGAGAACGCATCTTAACGCCAATGTGGAGGTGAGGGTCCGGTACACATCCCGGGAACCCTTGGTGAGTAAATAATCCTGTTGGAGGCTGGCCCCTAACTTCCACCTGCTTATTTACAAAGAAGGCAGAGTAGCACAGTGGGTAGATGACAAGAATCCAAGCTAACATTTATCTAGCATCCACTGTATGGTTGACACTGTGCTAGGATCTCTGGAGTCCTCAAAATGACAATGGGAGGGAGGTACAATGATGATCCCCATTTTACAGATGAGGAAACTGAGGCCAACAGCAGCTGAATGACTTGCCCAGGATCACCCAGCTGGCAAGACTCTGAGACTGAAGCTGAACATAGGATTTCCTGGCCCACAGTTGGACACTCTATCCATATACCTCCAGTAGTCCAAGGCAGAGAGCTGACCTCAAAGCCACCTTCAGCCACTGACACCTACTGTCTCATGTGATCTTGGGCAAGTCATTTGCAGCCCCCAAGAGGACAAGTTAAAAAGAGATTCTGGCCTCCTTTGGGAAAGAGCATTTCCTCAGCAGCTACTTCCAGGTCTTTTGGAAGAATTGTTGTCCAGGGATGCCAAGAGGGCAGAGTCCTTGCCCAGTCTGCAGTACTGCTGCTGGAGGTCAGGGGGCCTCATTTGCCTTTGCCCCCTCACCATTCCCAACACAGAGGACACAGTAAAGAAAGGAAGGAAGACCCACTTCTCTGAGTGAGAGGCTTTCTCCATCCCTGGAGTGAATGAGGAGGTCCAGGAGCTCATTTCTTCTGTGACCCCCATCTGGCACTCACCAAACTGTGAGGACCCCTTGGGACACCTGCAATGTCATCACATGCTGTCAAGGACCTTATTCCTTTCTGACTGACAAATAAATGGCTTCTCTCTACAGAGGAGACACCAGGATACACTCAGACCAGAATTCATCACCCATCATTAGCAACCACTTTTGAGGAGGGACCTATAATCTGTCCCCCTGAACCAGGCCATCAGGGGCTAATCCTGAAAAATTAAAATTCATTTTCCTGAACTTACAGGACTTCTCCCTTCTAAGGAGTAGCCAGGAGCCCAGACTCTGAAATCAGAAGCTCAAGCTGGACCTTTAGCTCAGGGATACCCAGAGTTGATCTTGAACTCAGCTCCACCATAGTAACCAAAAGCTCAGAGCTAGGATCACAGATTCAGGTCTCACCTGGTACCCCAAACCCTCAGTAGTTCTTCTAAAAATTGTCTGTGGAATCAGTCTCTAGTCCAAGAAAGAGGGGCCAGCTAGAGGTGGGAAGGGGTCTCCAAGAGAGACAGAGACCCCAGACTCAGTCCTGATAGAGCTCTCTGCTACACTGGGAATCCTAATTTGTGCAGAGCAGATGACTGGAAAAATTACTTCACAATAACCACTACAAAATGATGAGAGAGATATGAATACAGGGGATGCCTAAGACACAAACCCAGAAAAGAAAAATCCCAAATATTCTGCTTAGTCACCAGATCCCTTTTAATTCCTACAAGAAATGATGCAAGAATAAATGGCAAAAATCATATCATGCATGAAATAACAGCAAGAGAGGAAAGAATTTGAAAAGATACGTGAGTAATAGAGGAGAATCTAGGAAAAGAAATCACAGTAAACTCCCTGAAAAGAGGATGGGCCAATGAGAAGGACTCCAGGACACAACATGAAATATTGAAACAAGGTCAAAAGACTGAAAAAGAAGAAAATGGAAGATATAATAAAAACAACTGACCTGGAAAACAGATCAAGCAGAAATCATTGAAGAATTGCTAGACTGGACAAATACCTTGACATCTTATTTTGAAAAAATCATTTTTTAAAACAGCCCAGGTATTTACAAAACTATAAAGTGTTAATATTAGCAGAAGAAGGAATAGAATGCTTAAATAAGCCCATCTTAGAAAAAAGAAACTGAACAGGCCTTCAATGAGCTCCTGATGAAGGGGGGGGGGGGAACAGGGCCAGATAGATTTATAAGCAAATTCTACAAACTTTTAATATTGCAGAAACTGTCTAAAAATAGTCCTACCTGATAAATCACTCTAAATCATTATTGGTTAGAGAAATGCAAATTATCTCTAAGGTACCACCTCACACCTTCCCAAAATGACCAGAAAAGACAATGATCAATGTTGCAAGGGAAGTGGGAAATCTGGGACACTAATGCATTGTTGGTGGATCTGTGAACTCATCCAACCTTTCTGGAGAGAATTTGGAATTTTTCCCAAAGGGCAACAAAAATGTGCAAACCCTTTGATCCAGCAATACCACTACTACCCTGAAGAGATGATGAAAAGGGGCAAAAACATCACTTGTACAAAAATATTCATAGCAGCCCTGTTTGTGGTGGCAAAGAATTGGAAATCAAGTAAACGTCCTTCAATTGAGGAATGGCTTAGCAAACTGTGGTATATGTATGTCATTGAACACTATTGTTCTATTAGAAACCAGGAGGGACGGGATTTCAGGGAAGCCTGGAGGGATTTGCATGAACTGATGCTGAACGAGAGGAGCAGAACAAGAAAATCACTGTCCACCCTAACAGCAACATGGGGGTAATAGACCTTGATGGACTTGCTCATTCCATCTGTGCAACAATATGGGACAATTTGTGGCTGTCTGCTATGGAGAATACCATCTGTATCCAGAGAAAGAATTGTGGAGTTTGAACAAAGACCAAAGGCTATTACCTTTAATTCAAAAAATATTATCTTTTTATGTAATTTTGCTATTTCTTATATTTTATTTTTTCCTTAAGGATATGATTTCTCTCTCAACATACTCAGTTTTGATCAATGTATACCATAGAAACAATGTAAAGACTATCAGACTGCTTCTGTGCAGAGTGGGGGAGGGAAGTGAGATTGGGAGGAAAATTGTAAAATTCAAAAAACAATTTAAAAAACCACTAAAGAGCACAGGAATGAATGTAGTTTTCCTTAAAATAATTAATATCTATCTATCTAAAACCATTAGCAAACAGCATTTGGGGGATAAGCTAGAAGCTTCCCAAGATTGTCCATTATCACAACAATTATTCAGCTTTGTACTAGAAATGCTAGCTATTGCAAAACAGAAGAAATTAAATAAATTAGAATAGGCAGTGAGGAAACAAAATGATTTCTCTTTGCAGATGATGTGATTGTATGCTTAGAGAACTCTGGAGAATCAACTAAAAAGCTAAGTGAAACAAAGAACAACTTTAGCAAAGTTGCAGGATATAAAATAAACCTTCATAAATCATCAGCATTTCTATATATTACCAACAAAACCCAACAGCAAGAGATAGAAAGAGAATTTCCATTTAAAGTAACTGCAGGCAGTATAAACTACATGAGATTCCACTTGCCAAGACATATACAGTAATTATATTATTTACCCAATTTGAAGATACTTTTTATACAAATAAAGACAGATCTAAAGAATTGGAGAAATATTAATTGCTCATAGAGAGGAGGAGCCAATATGATAAAAATGACAATATTTGCATAAATTAATTTCTTATTCACTGCCATACCAATCAAACCACCAAAGAATTACTAGAAAAATAACAAAATTCATCCCAAGCAACAAAAGATCAAGAATATCAAGAAAATCTATGGGGAAAAAATGGGAAGAAAGGTGGCCTAGTAGTATCAGAGCTCAAACTTTCCTACAAACTAGTAATTATCAAAAGAATTCCTAGTATGTAGGATTGGATAAGAAAGAAAGATTGATCATTGGAACAGATTAGATACACAACACACAAAAGCAGATGAACACAGCAACCTAGTAATGGATAAACCCAAAGACTCAAACTTTGGGGCCTGGAACTCACTATGTGACAAAAATTATTGGGAAAAGTGTAAACTAATCGGGCAGAAACTATGCCTAGACCAAAAGATAAACAACAGGCACAGACCAACATCCCACATCATATGCTAAGATAAGCTTAAAATGGGTACATCATTTAGACATGGAATGTAATATTAGTAAATTGGGGGGGCAAGCATCAAAGGAGTTACCTATTGGATCTAGAGATAGCAGAAGAATTTACGATCAAACAAGAAATAGAGAGGGGCACAGGAGGTAGAATGGATCATTAAGATAAAATTAAATTAAAATTTCTCACACACACACACACACACACACACACACACACACACACACACACACACACACACACATTCAATGAAGCCAAAATTAGAAGACTAGAAATGAGGGAGAAGCATGGAGGTGTAATTGCAGGAAGTTTCTCTAATGAGATTTAAATAGTGAACCAAGCTATATTTATAAAAATAGGAACCAATGGTCAAAAGTTATTTATTGCATTTAATGATTTCATCCCTAAGGCCAACATGTTGATTAATAAAAAGAGGTCAGTGGAGCAGCCTGGTGTGGCAGAGTGGATAGACCACTGACCCTGGAGTCAGGAGGACCTGAGGTCAAATCTGAACTCAGACACTTCATAATTACTTAGCTGTGTGATCTTAGGCAAGTCACTTAACCCCACTGACTTAAATAATTTTTTTTAAAAAAGAGGTCACTGGCCCTCTTGAATGCCAAAGACCCCTCATAGCATTGGATTCAGTTCATATGCCCTTGGAAGAGTCAATGTTCCTTGAGGATGGCTATCAATTCTGATTTGTTAACAATTCATGAAAGAAGGAATTTGATCTTCGAAGATGGGCTATACTCAAATAAACATCTTGAGGTACATTTCTTGCATCCTCTGAGTCTTAGGTAAAGAGATATCTTCCTTATCACCTGTCTGATAGAGGAGTGAATCCACAGTTCCCCAAACCCAAATAAGTAAACACAACAGCAGATTTCCTCTCCTTCCCCCAAGCTTAGAATTTTATTGACTTTCTGATTTAGCCTAGGGAAATTGAAGATTTCCCACATTGGTTGATTTCTAGATAAGAAAGGAGAAAAGGAGGAAAACCTTGGTTTCCATTCAATAATTACTTATTAACAGTGGGAAAATAATCATGTCTTCCAATAGTAACAAGAAAAATGTGTTTTCAGTCACTAATAATTGAAGGAATACAAGTTACAACAACTATGAGGTACTACCTCACACTATTACACATCAGGTTGGTTGATATGAAGGAAAAGGAAAATGATAAATGTGGGTGTGGGAAAACTGGGACACTAATGCACCATTGGTGGAGTTGTGCACTGATCCAACCATTCTGGAGAACAATTTGGAACTATATCTTTGACCCAGGAATACCACTGCTATGTCTATACCCCAAAGAGATCAGGAACAAAAGAACCCCATGCACAATACTACTAACGACTCTTTTTATGGTTAACAAAGAATTGGAAACTGGACGATGGCTGAACAAATTGTGGTAAATGATTGTGATGGACAACTACTGTGCTGTAAGAAATGGCAGGTAGGATGCTATTAGAAATACCTGAGACTTATATGAACTGATGAAAAGTGAAGTGAGCAGAACCAGGAGAACATTGTACACAGTAATAGGAATATTGTAAGAATGATCAGCTCTGAACTACTCTGATCATTACAATTATTTACCATAACTCCAACAGATTCATCATATGAAATGCTTATCCACTTGTAGATGAAGAATTGATATGAAGATTGAAGCACTCTTCCCCCCTTTGTTTTTTTGCTTCCCCCCCCCAGAACATAGCTTATATGGGAAAATGTTTTACATGACAATTTACATACACATATATACATACATATATACATTTAAATTTTAAAAACAATCCATATCTCTTACCAGCAAAGGGCAAAGTGGAAATAGAATCTACCAGTCACATCCTAAAAGGAAATCTCAAAATGAAAACACCCAGAAACATCAGAGTCAAAAACAGTCTCCACATCACTTAAGAATACTCCAAATAAACATTGAGAATTCAAACACCAAGGAACCACAGTAAGGATCACACAGTATTGGCAGCCCCCACTCTCAAAAAGTGGAGAATTTGGTAAAGGATCAACCAAGAATAACAACCCCAACTAGACTGAACATAATCTTACACACCTTTGTGTATGTGTGTGTGTGTGTGTGTGTGTATGTGTGTGTGTTTGTGTGTGTGTGTGTGTGTGTGTGTATGTGTCTTCTGACTCTACATGAACCCATTTGGGGTTTTCCTGACAAAAATACTGGAGTGGTTTGCTATCATTTCCTTCTCTGGCTCATTTTACACAGGAATATACATGTATATAGATATAGAATAGGGTGTTTTCTTGGTAAGAATACTATGGTAGCTTGCCATTTCCTTCTCCAGATCATTTTACAGAAGAGTATACTCACATTGACCTGCATGTCATCATATTTATATATGGAATTCTCTTGGCAAAGATACTGCTGTGTTTGCTATTTTCTTCTCATTTTACAGTTGAGGAAACTGAAACCAACAGGGTTGAGTGACTTGCCCAAAGACAGAAACCTGGTATGTTTGAGCAGATTTGATCTTGCAGAGTTTTCCTGATTCCAAGCCCAAAGTTCTATCTACAAGTGTGTGTGTGTGTGTGTGTGTGTGTGTGTGTGTGTGTGTGTGTGTGTGTGTGTAACAGAGGATATTCAAGTATTCCTGATGAAAATATTTGAAATTCAAACACAGAAGTCAAGAGAAACTGAAGAAGGTAACTATAAACTAGTATTTGGGAGCTCCGAAAAGGATGTGGTGTTTTCATTCCAATGAGGGTAATAAGAACTATAATGTCAGCAACGTCATCAAAGGAGATAAATAAGATGGGAGAGTTTGGGATGGACTTAAAAGGAGAAAAGAAAGGGAGGGGGAGGATATACTGGGAAAGAAAAGGAGAGGAATAAGGCAGGTGAGAGGACTTATCTCACCTCATCAGGGGGAAGATGTGAGGAAGTAGGCATCACTTGAACATCACTTTGAATCTGATACAAAATAAAGTCAGTAGAACCAGAAGAACCATCTACACAATAACAATATCACTCTAAAAGACTTAAAAACTTTTTTTCAACCACTATGCCCAAAGGACAAACAAATTATGCATATCCTTTGATCCAGCAATTCCACTCATAGGTCTGTATCCCAAAGAGATCATTAAAAAAGGGGAAAGGGGGGACAGCTAGGTGGTACAGTAGATAAAACACCAGCCCTGGAGTCAGGAGGTCCCAAGTTCAAATCCAGTCTCAGACACATAATAATTGCCTAGCTTTGTGACTTTGGGCAAGCCACTTAACCCCATGCCCTGCAAAAAAATTTTAAAAATTAATTTAAAAATAGGGAAAAGATCCCCATGTACAAAAATATTTTAGCAACTCTGTGGGATCAAAGAAATAGAAATTGAGAGGATGCTGATCAACTTGAGATGACTGAGAAAGTTGTGGTATATAACTGTGATGGAGTACTGTTGTGATATAAGAAATGACAAGCAGGATGATTTCAGAAAACCCTTAGAAAGACTTACATGAACTGATGCTGAGTGAAGTGAGCAGAGCCAGGAGAACACAATCCACAGTAACAGTGATATTATACAACTGTTGAATGACTTAGCTATTCTCAGAAATCCAAGACAGTTCCAAAGGACACATGATGAAAAATGCCATCTACATGCAGAGGAAAAAAAAATGATGGATTCTGAATGCAGATCAAAGCAAATTATTTTCACTTTCTATTTTTTGTCATGGTCCTTTTCTTCTGGTCTACTTTTTTCTTCACAACATGGCCAATGAGGAAATGTGTTTTACATGATTGTACATACATAATCTATATCAAATTGCTAATTGATATAGGGAAGATGTGGCATGGGACAGAAGGAAGGAGGAACAAAATTTGGAATTCAAAAATTTTTGTTAAATGAATATTTAAAAATTGCCTTTACATATATGGATAAAATAAAAGCCATTAAAAAAAGAACTCCATCAGCACATTATTCTAGAGGACCAATGATTCAGAATGCTTCTCATCTCCCACTAGAGAGATAATGGACTATATTTGCAGAATTTTTGGACCTGACCAATGTCAGAATATATTTTGCTTAACTCTGCATATTTGTCATAGGATGATTTTTTATTTTTTTCCAGTAGGGGAAGGAGAGAAAAGGTAGATGCTTCTTAATTTAAAAAAAAAAGTTATCTATATCCAGATAAAGAACTGATGGGCTCAATACAAATTTATTTATTCTTTCTTGTGTTTTTCCCTTTTGATCTGTTTCTTCTTTCACAACTGGAACTTATATGGAAATATACTTTGCATGCTACCTCACATACAACATTTCCATTTGCCTACCACTTTCAGAAGAGGGGAAGGAAGGAGAAAAAATTTGGAATTCAAAATCTTGTAAAATTGAATCTGAAAATTGTCTTGATATGTAATTGTGAAAAATAACTAGTATTAAACATTTTAATTTTAAAAAAATAGACTGGAGACTGACCTCCCCCAGGTTGGATGAGAACAACGCATGGCAGTTCAGCCAAGGAACTTGGCACATCCCTGGCCAGCACATCCTGAGGAATGAGTGGTCAGTGCCCTCTGCAGGTGGCAGAAAACATCCTCTTTGTTTTATGCCATCTCAGTTTCCATTGAAGGCCATTCAAGACTAGCACAAATTCCCTTCAGTGACCAAGCACCTTACTAGTCCCCATTACACTAGTCACTGTCTTCCGCCTGCCACCCACATCCAAGCACCTCTTTATCAGAGCCACCAGGTAACAAAGAAAAGGGAAATGAGCCAAAACAGAGGCTGAAATGGGAGCCAGTAGAGAGCAGAGGCATCTTCCTGGTGTCTGTGGGTCCCACATCTAGCAGGGCCGAGACGGGAAGAAGGGCCTGACTCTGTGTCTGTTTGAGCTGCCTCTGGCATCTCCACGATGCCCTTCTCTAGACACATTGATCATGGGACACACTAGAGTACTGACAAAAGATAGAGTGATCAGTTCCCTGTTGGGTGGCACTTTGACACCTGTAAGGATGCTGCCACCTTATGTCCAGACCCAGCCTGAAGATCTAGTGAACCCCCCCTCCAAAGGCTGAAAGATGACCCATTCATCTTCCCGTTGGTAGGCTGTGGTGCATATTACCCTTAGTCTTGTTCTTAATGATGTTCTCATTAGGATAAGTGGTTTGAGAATGTTACTGCTGTGTATGAGCCCCTGCACTAGTCTTGTTGTCAGCTGACAAATGACTTGGTGGGGGGATTCAAAGATGATCAGAATCAGAAGAATCATATTAGAACACAACCCCATAGAGGCAGAAGCCCTAGTTTTGCCTTTCTTTGGACTCCTGGCTCTAGGAGAATTCCTGTATACAATAAGTTTTTAATTGATGCACCTTGACTTACTGGTCAAGGGGAGGAGCTTTCTACACTGGAAGCAGAGAGGAGGGTCACAGGAGAAATGGAAGCACAAGTTGACTGTGCATCAGAAGAGAGAAGGCCCTGGTCCAAGAGTTCTCCACCTTCCCTACAAAAGGAGTAAGGTTCCACAGGATAAAGATGGAGGAAAGGCACCGGCTCTTCTGCCTGGGGTTGAATTAAGAAAAAAAAGCAGAGAATGAAAGGAGGACTTGGAGAAGGAAGAGACATAGAGACCAGCTCAGCCAACTCCTTCATTTTACAGATGAGAGACTAAGATCCAAAGAACTTAAGACCTCACCATAGTCACACCGGGAAGAAGTGTCAGAATTGGAAATCAAGTAGAATCATCTAACCTTGGGTGCTCCCACTAATCTCATGTCCAGTCCTCCATGTTCACTTTGGCTTTCTTCCACAGAATGCAAATGAAATCTGATCAGGGTCTCTGACCCATTATATGGCAATTGTTAGACAAGCAGAGATAGAAGAGAGTCCTTCCTTTTCATGGAGCATTTATCATCTCATAAAAACATTGTCTTACATCATCAGCCAGTGTAAACCCAGGTAACTTCTGTCCTTCACAAAGCCATTCCTTGTGGATGTAGCTCTCCACTTGGACTCAGCTCTGGGTCCCTCTCTAAACCTGTTTTCACATCTGCATAATGGACATAATAAGAGCACCTACTTGATAGAGGAGTTGTGAGTCTGAAATGAGATCAGATTTGTAAAGCACTTTGCCAGCTGTGCATCCTACCAATGTGTTCTATTATATTATGGTAGGACTTGCTTCCATGGGGTTGGGAGCAGAGTCATCCCAATCATCCAGAAGAGTAAACCCATCATGTATCCCTCTAATTCCTCCTGGACCAAGTTGCCAATGTTCCCATTGGAAAGGACAAAGTCAAATGCAGGCACACATTATGTGTGTCCATATGTGTGTATTATATGTTTATATATGAGATGTGTGAGTGTGTGTTGTGTATGTGTGTGCATGGTCTCAAATGTGACTTGTGTGTTAGGATGTTCCACAGACATAAGTGCACATATATAACCTATATCTGATTGCCTGTGGTACGTCAGTCATTTTGTATTATAGGGAAGAGAAGATAAGTGTCTTGAGGACAGGGAGTTCAGTCAGCTTCTGCCTTTGGGCCCTCTCAACAAGTGTCTGTAGAGCATCTGAGGAAAGAGAATCTTTTCTTCCTGTCAAGAAATACATGGGGAAAAATAATCCCCTATGGTCTGTGATGGTGAGGGTATGTAACCAGGAATGGGATCATAAGGAATTCAGAGAAAAACAGTAAGCCCTATGTGAACTAGTGCCCCATGGAACAAACAGAAGCAAGACTGATTTACCCAGAATGATCCTGCCTGGCTTCAATGAAAATGTCCTTCAGTCAAATGCTGAGAAACTGAAAAAGCTGCTAGGCAGTGGGGCTCAGCTCTCCCTTGTGGAAGAGAAGAGGGAGCTACTGAAGCAGCATATTGTATATAATGTCAGATGTAGTCACTGGACTGCTTAGTGACAAAGGAAAGTTCCATCTGGAGAGAGAGAGAGGGAAATGACCATGGGGGTAGCTTTGCCCAGCCTCCCCAAAATGAGAACAGGGATCAGATCTCAGAAGTCTACACAGCTGTCTCCCTCCTGAAGCAGCTTCCAAACTCCCTCAGTGTCATTGGAGGAATAATCATTTCATGGCCAAAATAGATCCAGATAATTCTTGAAATGGGGTGGGATGACGTGAATCTCTCAAACAACCTCAACTGTTCCCAATCAAGGACTTGACTTTGCACATAACATCCCATGAAACATGGCTAGGTTTGTTTTTTTTTTTCCTTTCAAGGGGAGGAAGCTCCCGACACTGCTTCCGTCTCCTGGTAGCCTTGGCTTCCAAGAAGTGAGTTGCATATTTCCACAAAGCCACCAGATGGCATCCAAATAATCCCCAATAGGCACCAGGAACTTTCCGGCTGCCCCCTGGTGGTTCTGTAGCACCACTAGTCATTCATGTTCAATGGGGGAATCCAACATACACCAGCCCTACACATCAAGTCCATTTCCATGAAAGACGATGTAGGGAAGGATTCCTCCCAAAGCCTCAGGTCAGCTCCTGAGCTTTTCCCTGTTCTGGAACTCAGATTCTTCCTGTATCATAATCCTTCTAGGGTGCACAGAGGAGACTGGACAAGGGATACCAGACAGGAAAGAATCTGATTTTTCTTCTTCCTCTTCAATGTTTTTAACAATTTTATTTTTAGTTGGGAGTTCAAATTCTATTCCTCCCTGCCCCCTCCCTGAGATGACAGGCAATCAGATATAGGTTATATATGTGCACTGTAAACATTTTCACATTTGTTATTTTGTACAAGAAAACTCAAATAAAAGGAAAAGATGAAAGAAATGAAGTGAAAATAATCTGCTTCAGTATGTATTCATAAATCAGTTCTTGGAGGCAGAGAGCATGCCTCATCCTGAATTCTCGGGAATTGCCTTGGACAGGTCATATTGCTGAGAAGAGCAAAGTCGCCCATAGCTCTTCTCCAGCAATGTTACTGTGTACTGTGTTCTCCTGCTTCTGCGCACCTCTCTGTTTTTTCTGAAATCATCCTGGTTGCCATTTCTTCGAGAACAATTATATAAAATGGGATTTTTCACTGAGGTCTTCAATGAGGATGAGCCTTTGGGGCTCATGGGCCACCATGGCATTCAGGGACCTCCAGGCTGGCCCACACTTACACAGCACCATGGACAGCGCTATGAATATTCCAGGATTCTGGAGGACACAGAGCACACCAAATATAGGATGTGGGGTGGAGGCTTCTCCTAAGATCAGAGGAATCTGAGTTCAAATTTTATCTCCAATACGCACTAGCTTTGAGAGTCACTTCAGGACTCCAGTCTCTGCTTCCTCATCTGTGAAATGGGAATTAGTCCTGAGGTGCCTCTCCTGTAAGAGTGTAGGAGAATTCCACGAGATAATGAGTGTAAAATTCTTTCAAGTCCTAGCCCTTTTACTAAATACTGGGGATTGACCAAGGATCTAGGGAGAGGAGTGGGAGAATGCCCTCCACCCCCCACCCCCACTGCAAGGCCTCCATGACTTACTCTCAGTTTAGGATCACTGGTCGGTGTGGGACCAGAGAGAGGGCTGCATGACTAGCATACCCTCTGAGTCTCCCAACAGCTCTGGGATGCAGGGACTATCATTATCCCCATTTTACAGATGAGGAAACTGAGGCTGGCAAAGCTGAAATGACTTGCCCCGGGTCACCCAGTTAATAAGTGCTTGAGGCAGGAGTGGAACTCGGATCTTCCCCACCTGAGGTCCAGTGCTCTACCACTGCACCACTTCTCTGTCTAGAATTATATACCATACAGGAAAAATCTACAGAGAAGTTTTCTCATTTTTCTATGCCTAGGCTATTCCATCTCCCATCTCAGTGCTTTTGCTTGACTGTCTGTCCAAGCAGAGAAGGAGTGCCTCTCCCCTCACCTCTGCCTTTGGCTTCTCTGGCTCAAACCCCTCTTTCTGCAGTTCTATCCCCCACCCCACCCAGAGTGCCTTCCCCTCTGAGATCACCATCCATCTTGGACTAGGTATGCTTGAAGGCATATGGCACCTTACCTTTACAGCTGCCAGCATTGCCCTCCATGCCCAGGTAAGCCTGGCCCATCCCCTCCTTTTTGGGCCAACCCCTGAATGACAAGAAGACAGCCAACTTCTTCAAGCCTCAAGCCATTAGTTTAGACATCTTCCATGCTCGTCATCCAAACGTGTTCCTTCATCCTCTATCCGGGCATTTGAACAAGACCCCACGGGAACAGGCATGGAGGAGAGGGTCATTGAGGCAGTTCCAAAATCCCATGAGAAAGGCAGAGAAGGGTCAGCTTTGAAGACATTGACTTCACTGCATTTTTCAAAATGCAGACTGTGGAAAAGATCCCTGGTTTCACACGCAATCTAATGTTTGTTCTTCACAAACGATATTACTCATGCTTGACGGGAGTTGCCAAGTCAGAATACCTAAATTTATGACTATTATTAGTTTATTATTAGTTTTTGCCCTGCCTAGTGCTCAACCTAAGCCTGGCTGGGACAGCTGGAGCTGGTGGCAGCTTTCTGGAGTCACTCCCCAAACCACTCTAGTCTCAGAGACCACAACAAATAGCTGTGACCTAGCACATCTAGCCTTGCACCCATTCTTGTGGGCATGAATTATCAGTAAACCCTGTCACTAGACCAAAGACCAAGCTGCCTCTGCCCTGTCAGATCCCAAACCAGACCAACGCAGGGTCCTCTGGATGAGACCTGTTGCCCCATTGCCAAGAGGATGGCTACACCAATGGTTGCTTCCTTAATCAGCCAACTAATGGCACAGAAAGGAAGGAACACTGACAAGGACATTTGGCTTTTGATTGAAAACTTTATTGGGCTGGATTCATACAGAGCCAGGGAGTGTTGGACCCTTTAGGGGAAAGCAGCAGTCTGCATGTGCATTGAGGGGCTACTCCTTGGGGGCCGACTTGTAGTGAGCCAGGGTGCGGGCAGAAGGGTCAGTGGCCTCGATCCACCTGGGCATCCAGTAATGCGTGAGCCAGTCCGCGTGGCCGGGGTAGTGCTTCTCAAAGACCTGCCGGTAGTAGTAGCCTTCCTTTGTCTTTGGAGTGTTCAGTGGGAACCTCTGGGCAGCATTCTCCAGTAAGGAGTCAGAGACCTAAGAGGGTAAAGGGACCTCCTTGAAGGCAGAGGCTGTGGGGAGGTCAGCGAGGGGAGGGCTCGGGAGCCCTGAACCTCTAGCATCATGTGGGCAGATGGAACATTGCATCCAATACTTGTCCACCCACACTCCTGAGGCCTGGCTGGCTCTGTCTCCACCAGACTTCCCAGCACCCAGGCTGAATATCTGGCATTGGTGCTCCTCAGAGGTGGAAGGGACTTTCACAGCCTGGCCTAAAATCTCCTCCGGCATCCTGCCTCTGCTCAAGGACTTGGCAGCCTGCCCTTCCCCCTCAATGAGGTTTTGGTTTCCTTAAAGGTCAAGGTCAGAGGCTAGCTATGGTGCAGGGCCCCCCTCGGGTACCTGATGCTCAATGTGCTCCTGGAGGATGGTGAACCAGGACTTCTTGACAGAGGCGAGACCGTCGCTGAAGGCTTCTTTCGGCCGCCAGAGAATCTCTTTGGGCAACAGGTTGGCATCCTGAAACGCCTCTCTCAGTAGATGTTTCTCAACCCCATTCTGAATGGAAAAAACTGGGTGAGCACAGCCATCCTCCCCTGACCTCTTGTCCTATCCCAGGTGGGGAGGGGACATCCACTGCCACGCTGGTTCAGATACCTTTGGGATCCGGAGTTCCGGAGGCAGGGACAGGTAATAGGAGGTAAATCTGTGGTCCAGAAATGGAACCCGCAGCTCTAGGCTGAAGAGAGAAGGGAGAAGGGGAGAGCTGTGGGCTGAGGTCACCGGGCCGCCATCTGTCGGGGAGAGGCCATGGCAGCCATGCAGCCCTGCCCCCTCTCCAGTTCACCTGAGAAGGCTGGTCCCAGGAGCCCCCACTCTGGGGATCTGGGACCTGTGGCAGCCACAGTGGTGAAGGTCATGCATGTAAGAAGCACCTACTGTATGCACACAGGCACTAGCAGTCAGGGAAAGCTCCAGAGGCCACCGGGGAACAGAGGAAAGATTCTTCTAAGAACACACGGCCCACCCCAAAGCAAAGATTGGCCCCTTTGGTCCCAGGTCACGGCCATGCCTCGTCCCTCACGCACGGTAGCCCCCAAACCTCTGGAGGCCGCAAGCTGAAGGCACGAATGCCACTTTTCCACCCATCGCCCCTCCCCAGAAGCCCCACCCCAGAGGGACCTGCCCAGTTCTTTGGACAGTGGAAACCACCAGGAAGGGCCTGGAAATCTTTCCCTCCTAAAAAGAGCCACTTCTGCAGGGACTTTGCAGCACAACTGTCCTGCCATCGGGGCTTTAGGAGCAGGGGCAACAAGGTGGCTCAGTGGGTGGAGCACAGGCCCAGAGTTAGGAGGAACCCAGTCCAAATCCAGTCTCACACTCTTCCTAGATGGGTGACCCTGGGCAAGTCACTGAACCCCAATTTCTTCTCCCCATCTCCCCCCAAACAAAGACTTAATGAGGGCTTGGCACTAAAGGCAGCTAGGTTCAGGCCCACCTTGGACATGTGACTCTGGGCCTCATCTGTCAGGAGGGACAGACTGTGGAAGTCACAGAGAGTGCCCACAGGGAGCCCCCATTACCTGGCGACAGACGGTAGTGTCTGAGCCAGCCACCAGGGGGAGGTCTTCCTGAGCACCCCTCCACCCTTGTGCACCCCCTGCCCACCAAGGGGCCCCAAAGCTCTGCCCCCCCCACACCCGGGTTACCCGTGGGCAGCTGTGGTGCGGTCTGCCCGCAGCACGTCAAACAGATAGAGCTCCTTCAGCAGCCTCTCGCTCTCCTCGTGGGCATCCTCGGCCGATGGCGCCTGTAGCGGGCAAACAGAGGCGCCCACATCTGAGCTCGGGTCTGAGAGGGGCTCTGCCCTCCTGCTGGGGAGGGAGGAGGGCAGGAGGGGGAGGGGAAGCAGAGAGGAGGGAGGGACACAGAGAAGGAGTGGAGCAGGGAAGGAGGGAGAGGGAAGAGCATCCTTTGGACTCCGGGGTTCCATGGAGGCAGCCCGGACATGAGGGTACTGGGGTCCAGCTTCAGAGGGGGCCATGGGAGTCAGCGGACTCTTGCCTTATCTTGCTCTGGGATGCGTGGCAACAAGACAAGGCAAGAGTCAGCTGACATTTTCCACCCTCGTTCTAAACCTGAAGTAGGAATTATGGGACTGTCTCAGGCCCAGGGAGATCTGGGTTCAAGATCTGATATCTACTGGTTGTGAGACCCTGGGCAAGTCAGTGCATCCCAGGCAGTGCCAAGTCAGGCCACACTCCAGGTGGCAGAGAAGGTGTGGAACAGCTTCAGCAGAGGAAGTTTCCTGACCTGGGAGTTTCTGGGTGCCCCCCCCCTCCCTTCCCCACCAAAGCAGACTCGAGGGCCTAGGAGAGGTGGGTTACCCGGTGAAAATAGATGTAGCCCTGAGTGAGCTCATCGGAGCCCTCTCCAGAGAAGATGACCACACTGTCCGTGTTCTTCCGGATGTACTTGGAGACCAGATACATGCCTGCAGGGAAGAGAGCCTGTCACCCCGGGCGAGGTGCCAAGGTCTGGGCAAACGGGTTGCTCTGCCCCCCCACCCTGCAGGGTGCTCTCAGAGGGTATCAACCTGGCAGCTGCTCCCCACATTAGTTCATGGCAACCCCAAACTGGCCTCTGCCAGGGCACTGATATGCTGAGGCAGGGGAGGGGGAGGGAAGGAGGGGCTGCCAAATCTCCTGGCCCCAGGCCCCACAAGCTCCCCCAGGATTGGCCTCAGGGGTCTGGGGAGGCAACCCTGGGGGTGGCAGGCAGCAGTACGGCCTTTTGGGAGATCTTGAAGCCTACCTAAGAGCCTCCCACCACTAGAGACCCAGGCAAGAGCCTGGAGCGAGACCCTGCTTCCCCTGAGCCTCCGGGACACTGTGGGGTTGCTCTAGAGCATACCCTGAGGCACTCTGGGTGAATCCCAGGCGGTCATCCTAATGACCGAGACACCCCAGCAGCCCTGGACAGGTTGCCACAGGCCCCCATGCTGAGAAGAGCCACAGGGGTCCTGGGGTGGTGGGCAGCTCCTGTGGTGACGGGGGAGACATGAGCACGGCAGGGAGCTCTGCCTTGGATGGGCAGCCCAGGAAGCACCTAGTGACCCAGCCCTGCCTCGCCAGGAGCCCTTCCCTCACTTTGCGCAAGGGCCACCTCACCCACAGACGCTCGGATGGTGGTGATGTCGTAGGTCTCCAGGCTGAAGATGACTTCGTCCAGGGCTTGGATCCCCTCCTCTGGACTGAAGAGGACCTCATGGTGCTCGCTCCCAATATGAGCCGCCACCTGTGGCAGAGAGGAGGGGTCACCCAGAGGGAAGGGGAGCAGCCCGCAGCAGGGGCAGGGGGAAGGGTGAGCTTCAGGCCACCACCTCCTGCCCCTTCTGTCCTGACTCCTGCCAGGGTCTCCTCCCCTGAACTTCTGGCAAGGCCAAGTCCTGACACGACAGGAGGTTCCTCAGGGCTCCAGGTGCCCCCCCCCCCAGCCTCACCATGAGGTCAGGGGTCAGGGCACTGACCTTTCGAGCAGCCAACAAGTCGGGGCTGTCTTCCATGCCAATCGCAAAGGTCTGGAGCGGGTAGGAAACCTCGGCTTCCTTCAGCTGCTTCAGGAGGGTGGCGGCCACCAAGCTCGAATCCAGGCCACCTGAGGAGGTGAAGACACACGTGACAAGAGGGCACTACCAACCAAGGGAATGGGCGAGGGGGCACAGGTCAAAGGGCAGAGGAGCAGGGCCAGGCCGGGCACAGGGGGAGGACCGGATGGCCAGAGGGACGCCAGGGCCCCTGGGAGGCAGGGTGAAGGACCGTGGCAGGACGCTGTCATCGGCTCCAGCCCTTCCCCGGGCACATCCCACCCAGCGCCCTCCGGCCCACCCTTCACCTGACAGGAGACAGCCGATCCTGCGGTCCGTCATCAGGCGCTTGCGCACGGCATGGTAGAAGAGCAGCCGGATGTTGCTCTTCACCGTTTCGAGATCGAAGCCTGGGAACAGAGCAGAGCCTTGGCAGAGGCGCAGGCTCACCCCCTCCCGTGGCGGCCCCCACAACACACCTGGGCCCCCTCCCCTACCTGAGGGCAGCTTCTCCAGGGGGTCGTAGAGGGTGTGCAGGGGCGGGTCTTTGCAGTTGTGAAACTTCACCATCTCCACAGGCACCACCTTGCCGTTGGTCTTTAAATCCAGGACTTCATAATGGCCGGGGGGGAAGGGGTCGATCTGAAGGCGGGGAGCCCCGGGGTGCTTCAAGCCCACCAGGCCTGTGGGTGCGGGGAGGCAGAAGGCAGGACACAAGTGAGAATGTCCTTGATTGACCCGCCCATTGCCAGTGTCTCCGAGAGGTGCCCACCCCAACCTCCACGGGACTCCTGCTGTACGGGGGCCGGAGGAGTCTGACGCGCACCTGGTGGTCCCCGGAGGGCATCCAGAAATCTGGGGGAAGGCGTGCCCCAGCACCCCCTGGGGGGAGCAGGGAGGACCCCGGCACCCCAGTGGAGAGCAGCAGGTAGGGTCAGCACTAATGGGCTGTCTCTCCCCAGCATTGCTGAATAGGATCTGTAATGGGGTAGATGCCCCTTGGACCACTCAGTGCTGCCCCAATCCCAACGCCCCATCTGTCAATGGCTCTGTCAGTGGCTCTGGGGTCCGAAGGGAGGGGGGAGGCGCCAGCCCACTCAGTCCCTGCCAACTGCCTGTGGTGCCTTGGGAGTCCCCTAAGCTCCTTCCTTTACAAAGAGAGAATGACCTCCTCAGGCCCTCCCCCAACCACATGGGCCCTGCTGATAAGGGCCACCAGAGCTAAGTCTCTTGGGCCTCTGTGTTGGGGGGAGGGTCCCCATTCGCACTCCCTCGGTAAGCTTTCACTTGGCTGTATCAGGCACTGAGCGCCGCAGCCTAATCCGACCCCTTCTGCTCTATCTCCAGGGCCACAGGCCCGGCTCCCGCCACTCTCCTGCCCTCTGGTCTGGGGCACGGTGACCATCCATACCCGCAAGCTCTACCCTCTGGGTGAGGAGGGTCTCGAGCGAGGATGGGTTACTCGGCTATGCCCTTCACACCCAGAGGCAGGCGCCTGTGCACCCTAAGACAGCAAGACAGGTCCAGCCTCTGAGCCAGAGCCACTCCCGGAGATACCAGTTTAGCCTGGTACCCTTCCAGGCGCCTTGGCACTCAGACCAAAAAAACCTGAGCCAAACCCGGAACTAAGTCTGGGCCACCAGACCGTCATCTCGGACCCGATCCAGAGGGGGCGAGAGCAGGGCAGCCCCGGCCCGCGGGGCATCCGAGGAGCCCACAGCCAGGGAAGGGCTCCGGGAGGTGGCTGGAGACATCTGGGCGCTGATCCTCCCAGGGGCCCGGGGGGCTCTCCCCCATGGGCACGGCCCGCGCACCCGCAGGCGGTCGCGAGACGCACAGAGACACCCCTCCCCCGGCCCAGGCCGCCTGCACTTCCTCCTCCAGGTGTGCCCACCTTTGGCTTCAGAGCACACGCCCAGGAGCCCCTCCTCCGTGAGCACTCTAAACAGCGGCCGGACCCCGAAGGTGTCCCGGCCCAGGAAGACCTTGCGGTTGGCGGTGTCCAACAGGACGAAGGCGAACACGCCGTCCAGCAGGGGGGCCATGTGCTCGATGCCGCCCTTGCGGTACAGGTGCAGCAGGATCTCCCCGTCCACCTGCGTCTGGTACTCAAACCCGAAGTGCTTCTGCAGCTGGGGGACAGCGGGGGGGGGGGGGGGGGCAGGAGGGAGTGAGGACCCGCCCCCTGGGGGCCTCCCCGGCCCCCCGGAGCCAGGTCTCGGGTGGGATGTCGCGTGCCTTGGGGGCCGTCCCTGCAGCCCAGGGCCCTGAGGCTGGGGAAGGAGCTGGGGCGAATAGAGGACCCTGAGGAGGGGGAGAGGGGGCGGGGAGCTGGCCAAGGGGGGAGGGGAGGGGCGGGGTGATGATGGTATTTGTTCTTTCTGGCCATCAGGGCCGTGACAAGCCCATGACCTGGATGGGGGGGGGGGGGAATGGGCCAAGACCCCCGAGCCTGCGGTCCAGGAGGCCGGGAGGCGGCCCGGATGCGGCCAGGTGCCGGGTGACTCGTGCCAGGTGTCTGGGGCCACACTGGCAAAGTGAGGGGTGGGGGAGGCAGGAGGGGGCGGGGCGGGCCCGGCGCACCTGCGGGCCGGGGAGGGGCCCAGGGAGGCCCGTGATTGGGCGGCGAAGGGGGTGGGGCAGGGGCGCGCCCCTCCCGGCTGGCTGATGAAACACCTGGGCCCTGGGTGCCACGCAAGGTGGGGGGGTCAAACGGGGGGGGGGTGGCCGATGACGTGCTCCGGAGGGAGGAAGCGCCTATGGGGGGGGGTCGGACCCCTGTTTCAGAGGAATCACTAGTGGTTGAATGGGGGAAGCTGGGGGCCCCCTGCACCCCAAGCATCCCGAGCAGCCGTGGGGGAGGGGGAGGAAACCAGCCCGAGGCGCGCAGGTGGGGGCCCGGCAGGAGGGGGACCAAGCAGCCGGGGGGTCCGGCAGGAGGGGGGCCCGGCAGCTGGGGGGCCCGGCAGCTGGGGGGCCCGGCAGGAGGGGGGCCCTGCAGCTGGGGGGCCCGGCAGGAGGGGGGCCCGGCAGGAGGGGGGCCCGGCAGCTGGGGGGCCCGGCAGCTGGGGGGCCCGGCAGCTGGGGGGCCCGGCAGGAGGGGGGCCCTGCAGCTGGGGGGCCCGGCAGGAGGGGGGCCCGGCAGGAGGGGGGCCCGGCAGCTGGGGGGCCCGGCAGGAGGGGGGCCCTGCAGCTGGGGGGCCGGCGGGGCGGGGCGGGGCGCAGCACCTGCCGGTGGTTGTAGATCTCGCCGTTGTAGCAGAGCCAGAGCCCCGGGCAGCGGCGCAGGCGCAGCGGCTGCATGCCGGACAGCGGGTCCACCACGGCCAGGCGGTGGAAGCCGAAGCAGCAGCCGGCCAGGCCGCGCACCGTCTCGAAGCGGAAGGCGTCGGGGCCGCGGTGGGCCACCCGCGTGGCGCTCAGGCACCGCGCCGCCAGGCCCTCGTCGCTGCCGAACAGCGCCCAGATGCCGCACATGGCGGGGCCGCGGGCCGGCGGGGACTGCGGGCCGGGCCGGGGGGACGGGGAGCTGAAGGGCCCTGGGGGCGGGGCCTGGCGGGGCGGGGCGGGGCCGGGGAGCTGAAGGACCCTGGGGGCGGGGCCTGGCGGGGCGGGGCGGGGGGACGGGGAGCTGAAGGGCCCTGGGGGCGGGGCCTGGCGGGTGGGCGGGGCCTGACGGGCCGGGGCGGGGCCGGGGAGCTGAAGGGCCCTGGGGGCGGGGCCTGGCGGGCCGGGGCGGGGCCTGGCGGGTGGGCGGGGCCGGGGTGCTGAAGGGCCCTGGGGGCGGGGCCTGGCGGGCCGGGGCGGGGCCTGGCGGGTGGGCGGGCGGGGCCGGGGAGCTGAAGGGCCCTGGGGGCGGGGCCGGGGCGGGGCCTGGCGGGTGGGCGGGGCCGGGGAGCTGAGGGACCCTGGGGGCGGGGCGGCCGGGCCGGGCCGGGGGCGGGGCCTCCCTCCTCCCTCCTCCCTGGCCGCGGCCCCGCTCCGAGGCGACGCCGGGCCGGCGTGAAGGAGGCGGCCGGGGAGCGCGCTTCCGGCGACGGGAGATGACGCAAGGCGCGCGCCCCGGCTCTCCGCCCCGCCCCCTGGCAGACGCGCGTGCGTGGCCGGAAGCGTAGGAGGCCGCTCGAACCCACTTCCGCCAGGCTCCCGCCCCCACTTGCGCTCCGATGCCGCTGGCCTCCCGGCCGGTCCACTGAGACCCTCCAACTCTGAGCCTTGTCTCCACTTCGCAGCCAGACGACGTCTCTGACCTGGCAGCCCCGACCCGACTCCCACATTCCCCAGGAAGCTCCCCCAGACCCTTTCCTAGGCTCAGGCTCTATTTCTCCTGCCCGGGGCCTGCTTTGCTCCTCGGTGCTTGCCACGTAGGCGCCTGATAAATGTCAAGGACCGAAGCATCGTCCTTGGGCTGGAGTGGCCTTGAGAGGTCACCTTGAAGAGGAGACGCGCCTTCCTGGGGGGCACAACCCCGGTAACTGCCGGAGCCTGCTCGGGGCAAAGCCGCCAAGACCTCAGCGTGCCCCCCACCCGCCCTTCAAGGAGTTTTACAGATGAGGACACAGGCGCCAAGAGGTGACCAATGCTGCCCACCCTGAAAGGAGCCTTAGCAATGATCGAGGCCCCTCCCTCAACGGGGCGCACTCACCCTGGAACCCTCCTGTCACACAGAAAAGCAGACACAGTGTGCTGA
Organism: Macrotis lagotis; assembly: GCF_037893015.1. Classification (NCBI taxonomy): domain Eukaryota; kingdom Metazoa; phylum Chordata; class Mammalia; order Peramelemorphia; family Peramelidae; genus Macrotis; species Macrotis lagotis. The sequence continues at coordinate 1,590,582 of NC_133664.1, forward strand.
GGACATCTTCCTTAGATTATTTTCTTCCAAAATGTCATATTTCTCCTAGGTTGCTCCCAGGGCCACAGCGGGATTCCTGCTGGGGTCTTTACAGGCCTGTGACCTAAGCTGACAGGCCCCTTGAGGGCTGCCAAGCCTTCGTCCAAGCAGATTTCTGAAAGGCCTTGGGTCATCCATGGGGTGTGTCCAAACCACATAAACAATGTAGGCGGTGGAACCAAAGGTGATATACTTCCCTTTACCTTCCCCCAAATGGGGGTCACCTGAAGTTCTGCAGAGCAAGCCCTCATTGGAATACACCAATCTGGGAAATAATAGCATTTCAAACTTTCAGATCAGTCCAACCAAGGACAGCCCGGACACAGGACATATCGGTCAGCCCGTCAGTTAATAATCATTGATTCGGTTCCTGCTTGGGTAAGGCACTGAACAGAGCAATTGTTCATCCTTCGTTCTCAAAGACTAGGAGGTCAGGGAGGTGATGTCGGGACCAGTAGGAGACCTCAATTGGGGGCCAGGGAGGGGGTGGCAAAATCCCCAGCCTGACTTTCTCCCCTGGAGCTCCCTGAGCAGCCAGCTGGGGGTCAGGCCTGGAGATGGCCTTTTTAAGGGAGGGTCATTAGCCGACCTCAGGGTGCCAGAGGTGAAGCCATTCCGTGATTAAGGCAGATTAGAAGAAAAGCAAAGAAAGGCCTCTTGGGGAGTCAAAGAAACATCAGCCTGCCCACTCCCAGGTGCCTCTGCCTACTGAGGCCCATTTAAGGGCAGAGGACAGAGCTGATGGGGGCCCCTGATGTCTAAAACAAAATTCATGTGTACCATTGTAAGATCAAATTTTGGTAGTGATCTTTATGTTCATGAAGGGGCCCTTGGCACAGCCGGGGTTGGGCAGGAAGACCTGATTCTATCTTGGACCCTGAGGAGCTCCCCCCTCTGAGTCTCCCTCTACATCTTACAGATGAAGAAGCTGAGCCCTGCAGCTTCTCCCCCGGGACAGCTCAAGTGTCAGAGAAAAGGCTTGAAGTGACCAGTCCAGAATCCTCAGCTCTGCCACAGCCCTGAAGAGTACACAGGGGACAGCTTGTCCTTTCAGGCCTCTGCCCATCGGGCAGCCAGATCACAGGGAGTTCTGTAGGAGGGGAGCAGGGGGCTGTCTGGAAGGGGTCCTGGGCCCTGACCGATTTCTCCCCAGCTTTCTGTGGTCAGAGAAGCTCAATGATAAATGTTTGCAGCAGCAGGTGCCTGGTCTCTGGGATTCTCTCTAGGTCTATTCTCTGGGTGTATGCCTCTATTCTGTCTCTGTATGTCCCCTTTCCCTGGATGTGGGTCTGCCTCAGTCTTTCTAGCTTGAACTCTGTGGGACAGAAGCCAAACCCTTTGTAGTTCCTAATGGGCTGCCTTGGGAGATAGGCAGGATCCCCCCTCCCCACACACACACACACGGGATGAGATGAGGGCCACTATCTCGGATGGAAGCAGAGATCTCTGGTCAAGCAGTGGACTGGAGGGGGCTCCGAGATGTAGTCACTGGTGGTGGACAGAGGACCTCTCCAGAGCCCGGGAGAACCTCGGGCCTCTAGTCAGAAGAGTTCACATTCAAGCAGCTATGCTCTGGCCTCTGAGCCATTCCCTTCAGCCCAGCTTTCTTCAGTTCCCAAGTACTAAGAGGAGGCCACAGGCAGGGCCTGCCAGGTTTGGCAGATGCCCCAGTTGGGACCTCATTCCTAGGAAGCACCTGATGGAGGTTCCACTGACCTCCCCCCAGCAGGGTGGCCAGAGCTAGAGCTAGATGATTCCTGGGTGGGCACCCAGTCTGGCATCAGGTTGGCAGAAAACTCAGGCCAAACCATGACTGGCAAGTCTTTTTTTAGGAGGCCACTACACCTTTGGTTCAGGGTCATTTGAGCTGGTTGTTCCCCTGGCCTCCCTGCAGTCTCCAAGGCTGTGAGACTCCTGCCACCTCACCTTTGACTGGTGCAAGGGACTCTGTCAGGACAAGGAGGCTCAAAAATGCTCAAAAGAACTGATTCCCTGGCCCAGTTACTGAGACCCCACCTGCTGAATTAGCGGAGAAAAGTGGACACAAGTCTTAGCCTGTTTAAAGCTTTCCATGTCCCCAGATCCCAGCACCAGGAAGGGAACTTTGCCTCAGGGCCTCAGGACCCTTAGAACTGGACAGGGGAGACAGGGGCTCCAGGCCTCCCTGCCAGTGGCCTTCAGGATTCCTCCAGTGGAATGTCTGTATTCGGCAGCCCCCAGCCCCAGGTTCCTGGGACCTCTGCCCCAAGGTCTCCCCTCAATGAGATCCCCTGGCTCATGGGAGGCATTTCTGGTGGCAACCACCACCCAAGAAGCAGGAGATAGCATCTGTGCCCCTGTTCTACATAAGATGACCTCTAGATATGTGATCAACCCTGATGAACTCACTGGTTCCGTCAGTGCAACAATCAGGGACAATTTGGGGCATCTGCAATGGAGAATGCCTTCTGTATCCAGAGAAACAAATGTGGAGTTTGAACAAAGACCAAGGACTATTACCTTCAATTTAGAAAAAAGCCATTATCTTATTCTGTAATTTTGCTCTATCTCATAGTTTGTTTTTTCCTAAAGAATATGACTTCTCTCTCATCACATTCAACTGAGATCAATGTAGATCATGGAACCAATGTAAAGACTAAGAGAAGCCTTCTGTGGGGGTGGGGGGGGAAGGGAGATTAGGGGAAAAACTAAAATTCAAAATAAAAAAAAAAGACATGGGGGCGGCTAGGTGGTACAGTGGATAAAGCACCAGCCCTGGATTCAGGAGTACCTGGGTTCAAATCCGGTCTCAGACACCTAATAATTACCTAGCTGTGTGGCCTTGGGCAAGTCACTTAACCCCATTTGCCTTGCAAAAACCTAAAAAAAAAAAGATGATATTTAGAACATCTGGTGATTTGGAAATGCTTTTTTCAAGGGTCAGGAATTAGAGGTAGGCCTCCGTGGAGGAGAGGTGATCCTGGGAATCAAGGAGTGGGCAACATCAAGACCCCCCCTTCCCACAGTGGAAGATGCCAGCTGTGGAAGACTGGGAGACAAGTTGGGCCAAGGCTCTCCAAATGGAGCAAGCTGCATAGGCAGCCCCCCCCCCCCCCCACACACACACACAAGTATTCACTAGGACCCATCCTCTCCATCTTCGTTCACAACTCAATGGCAGACTCCTGATTTCAGGATACCAGGGTCCCTTGGGCAGGCTGGCAGCATCAGATGCTTCATCCTGGACAGGTGTGACCATTGCTTCTGACCTCAGAGGCTAGTCCTGGGCCAAGGTTGCAAAGCAGCAGCTGCTCCAGCTCTTGGCCCTTCCCTCTGCTAGTTAAACTAACAGTGCATACAGTTGGGGAGAGGCCTTTTTCCTGGTTCTCTTTGAGAGAAATGAAGAAATTTCTGGGTGAAAACTTCTCAGGGTCTTGGGAAAGTGACCTCTGAACTATCTCGAAAAATATTGGCAAACTGTCCCCTTCCTGAGGATCCTACCTAGTCCTGCAAAAAACAAGTTGGCAAGAAAGAATTATGTCTTGCCTTACCAACAGCTGTGATTGCCTGGGCAGAAAGACCTTGACAAGATTATGAGCCCCTGACAATAGAGGGGGACAGGATGGGGGGTGAGGAGATGCAGTCAAAACTTTTTATCACAGTGTATAAAATCTGCCTTGCATCTTCCATTTCACCTCACTCTCCCAGACTTGCTAGTGGAGGTGACACCCTAAAAGGGCTGGTTCTACCCCAAGAAGCCTTTTGTTTCATTAATTGGGTTGGTAGTCATCTGTCCCACACATCTTGGAGCTCACTCTGTCCACTGCAGGCTCCTTCCTGTATTAAATTCATTATCCGTGCCCATGACCTGTCCAAAGACAGCTGCACTCGGCAGAAATATCCCCAGGAGCACCGTCAGATGGCCTCTGCCAGGCTGGCATCCCCCTGGTGGGACTGCAGGGAGATCCTCAGGGAAGATGCCTGACCCAGGCCAGAAGGGCCCGGGGAACTCCCCTGGGTGCAGGGGAGGAGGAAAAGCTTACCTGAGGCTGAGGGCTCTCTCCTGCAGGTGAGCGGCTCAGAACCTTCAGGTACCCCCTGTAGCTATGAGCCAACGCAGAGACCTAGGGAGTCAATGAGGGGGGATTGGGGAGGGGCTCTGAGCCTGAGCCCAGTTAGGGAAATGCTTTCCTCTCTGGGAACTAACTGGACCTGAGATGAGAGACCAACTCATTGGGCCTGGGGGAGAGCCTCTGGGGGCAGAGCCTTCTAGGGCAAGGAAGGCAGGTGAGGAACCTGGGACCAGGTGTCAGCCCCTCCCTCCTCTCCTTTCAAGCCCCTCCAGGTGCATGCCTGAGGTATAAACAGATCACTATCTGCTTGATGTATCCTGCACTTACAGGGACCCCCAGGGGAGGCCTGAACCTCAGAGGAACAAGAGCAGAACCTTCCTGGCAAGGGGTGGGGGGCAATCCCGACAAAGGCCTATGGGTAGACAGCCTCTCAGGTGGGCTCAGGTCAGAATGGGAAGGGCTGGAGCTGGACCAGGATCTGCTATTGTTCCAGAGACCTAGAGGCCATGAAGGACCACTGAGGCTCCTCGAGGGGCTGGGGACCATGGGATGGACGATGTGGAAGAAAGAGATACAGTCTAAACAGGTAATGAGGGCACCTGGTGGCCATGAGCCTAGAATCAGGGTGTCCTGGGTCCACATCTAGCCTCAGACATTGACTCTAGGCAAGTCACTTAAGGTCTGGTCACCTCAGTTTCCTCATCTGTAAAATGGAGATAAGAACAGAACCAAGCTGAAGAAGATCATTATAGAGAACACAGTGGCTGGCACATAAATACCTATTTCCTTCCCCTTCCTTCTCTCCATGCCCCCCAGGACCTCTGGCAAAGACTCAGATAGCTTCAAAGGCCCCAGTCTCCTAACCTCCCCATCCTGGTTCACTCTCCAGCTTGCCAAGGTCCTCCCTAAAGTATGGTGGCCACAGTCCAGACTGAATGGAGGGGCCCCATGGCCTGGGGAAGGGGCAGGGATTGCTGGGGAGCTGACAGGACAGGGCCCATCTATCCAAAGCCAGGAGAGGTGGGCCCGGGGTTATTCTTGGGATTCTTCTGTTTAGGGCCAGAGCAGGGGCAGCCAAGCAGAGGGGAAACCCCAGAGAATTATTAGGGGGAACCCTGGGAGGGGCAGCAAGGGTCTAAAGAGAGTTCAAGGGAGGACCCATATTTGACCACTGGTGAAGTGGACAGCATCAGGCCCCAGTTCTCCAGGCTGCTCTGGAGCTCTTCCTTGTCTGACCCACCCTCGGGCCCCTCAGTATCTCTCAAAAATCTCTCCCTTCCCTGAGATCTGAGGGCCACCAGGCTAGTCCAGGCTCAAGACCCCAGGCCTGGACCCCTCCCAAGGCATTCAAGACTCCCATTCTCTCCCCTGCCCACTTGACCCACTATAGAAACCTGAAAGGCTGCTGCCCATGTCCGGTCTGCCTAGCTGGGTTGATACTGGGGTGAAGACAGCAGGGTGGGGACCCCATGCAGCCTCTGACATCAGCACCTCCACCCCAGATCAGCTTCAGCAGACCCAGGAGGGCTTTCAGGAAATGAATCCCCAGGGGGAATTCCTGCCTCCCCCCCCACCCAGCTCCACCTTTGTTCCCTGAGTGGCAGGCAAGCAGGATAGTTGGCTTCCCATTCCCCAGGTCACCCAGGGAAAAGCAAACATATCTGAGTCAAGTCCCCAGGCCAGTCCCACCCCCAACTTAACCTTTTCCTTGCTGAGCATTCAACCCCTGCACTTCAAACTCAAGCTCTGCTCCCAAAGACACTAAAGGCCTTGAGGCAGCTAGGTGGCACAGTAGATAAAGCACTGGCCCTGGAGTCAAGAGGACCTGAGTTCTAATCCGAACTCAGACACTTAATACTTACCTAGCTGTGTGACCTTGGGCAAGTCACTTAGCCCCATTGCCTTGCCCCCCAAAAAAAACTTTAAAAAAGACACTAGGGGCCCTGAGAAGAACAAGAGCCCAGAAGCCATAGACATGTCTAGCTCATGGGGGGGAGGGAGGTGGGCTCTGGTGTTTCTAAAAGCTTTTCTCAACAATTCCTCACTGTGGGTGACCTCTGAGAGAGCAAGCTGTGGGGAGTGGGAGACCTAAGGCCAGTTGGGAAAGGATGAAAGGGCAGTGAGTGGAAAGGAGGTGAGGCAGCATTGGGGCAGAGGGCCAGAAGTGGGAGACAGGCTCTGCAGGCAGGGGGCCGCAGACAAACTGCGACCAATGTCAGAGGATAGTTTTTAGATGATTTTCTATGGCTCCTAGGTACACCATCATATCATCTGCAAAGAGTGAAAGCTCTGCAGGGGACCAGTCAGCCTCTCTTCAAACTGACAGAAAGAGACAGACTGAGAGCCAGGGCCAGAGAAAGAAGAGAAGCAGGCTCATAACAGAGACTGGGGGCCATCTGCATCTAGGGTCCGGGACATGGACTACGATCCAGTCCAAGAGCCTGAGAAGGAGGAATTGGGGCCACAGGAAAACCAAGTCAGAGCAGAATCAGAGAGGGCTGTCCATGGGAAGGGGCTGATGGTGTCAAAACTGCCTCATGGGTCCATGTGGAGCTAGAACAGAAAAGAGGTCTCCGATTTAGTGCTACCCTCAGGAGAGCCATTTTAATTCAGGTATGGGAGGGCAGGCACTGGGGAGAAGGTGCATTGGTTCTTGTCCTTCATTATCAAAGTAGACCAAAGTGACATCACTATGAGACAAATGAAAGTGTGTCCAGCTGTGAGAGATCAACCCAATACAAGCTTGGAATGCTCTACCATAGGTCGGGCACAAATAGTCCACGTGAACATCTGGGGGGGGGTACTCTAAACTTACGGATTTTGATTCTGCCTTCCTCATAGAGTGCAGCCCCCTTTCTGATGAGGGTACCCCCTTGCCAGGGGGGTCTGTGCCAGTGTCTTCCATGCCATACAATCATTTCTAACGTTCTTCAGAGAGACCTTCATGATGTTTCGGTATCCCTTCTTCTGACTCCTTGTGAGTGCTTGCCTTGTGTGAGTCAATCCATAGAAAAGTATTTTTGGCAAGTATACGTCTGGCATTCTGACAACATGTCCAATCCATCATAGTTGCCCTCTCTGCAGTAATGATGGAATGCTGGGCAGTTTAGCTGAGAAAGGAACTCAGGGCCTGGCATCTTCTCCTGCCAGGGATCTCCAGAATCTTCCTAAGACAATTTAAATGGAAGCAATTCAGTTTCCTAACATAGCACTGGTAGACTAACCAGATTTCACAGGCATAGAGCATTGAGGTCAGCACAGCAGCTCTCTCCCACACTTTCTTTCAGAGCCTCCCAGATTCTGAGCTAGCTCTGGCAATGCAAGTGTCAACCTCATTGTCCATGTCTACCTCCCTGGAAAGGACACTGCCAAGGGAAGTGAACTTGTCCACAGTACTCAAAACTTCTCCATTTGCTGTCATTGATGGTTCTACAAATGGATGGTGTGGTGCTGGCTGATGGAGCACCTCAGTTTTCTTCGTGATCATTGTTAGACCAAAATGAGCCCAAGCAGCAGAGAATCGATCCATATGTTGGATGCATCTCTACTTCAGAGGCTGCACTGATGGCACAGTCATTTGCAAACAGAAGATCATGTATCAATACTCCCTCCACTTTAGTCTTGGCTTGTAGCCTTTTCAAGAATTCCCCATTAGTGAGAAAGCTGACCTTGAGGCCATGCTCATCCTCAGTGAAGGTGTTTGATAACATGGCAGAAAACATCATGCTAAAAAGTATGTGAGCCAGGACACATCCTTGTTTTACTCCATTGGTGACTGGGAAATCTTGATAGCACCAGCCACTATTCAGCACCTGGGCACACATGCATGCCATCATGAGACTGATGTATAGTACTGATGAACTTCTCCAGACAACCACATTTTGACATCATTTTCCATAAACCCCTCATGACTGACAGTATCAAAAGCCTTGATGAGATCTACAAATGTATGCAGATCTCTGTTCTATTCCTGGCATTTTTCCTGGAGCAGAAAGGCCAGGACCTCAGCCTGCTCTGGGAAGGGGATAGTGAAAGTCTGAGCCCTGAGATGATTGTCCCCCACCACACCCTTCATTTTCTTGGACTTCTGTGGACTTCATTGACAAGCACACCTGTGATGGACCAAACATTACTGTGGGATATTGAGACACCCACCATCATGAATCCTTTTTATCCTTTCCTTCACCATGGGGAGGCTCAGTTTGCAGCAGCCTGATCCAGCAGGTCAGAGGAGAGAACATCCCTTACTTTCCCATAGAAAGCAAAGCAAAGTCTTAAGAAAAAAAATCTCCTGCTTGGATAGAGCAGAATAAATGCATTTGGAAGAGCAAGGATTGGAAAGAAAAGCATCAAACATTTGGGGAAGGAGCCGTAAGGACAGGCCACAGAATTACAAACTGGTAGGTGTTCCATTTTAAAATTTAACTTTTAGCAACAAAACAAAAACCGTGAACATTTCTACCTTCAATATGTCATTCCCCTTTTTTTGTTCATCCTGTATCTTGTTAACAGAATTTTTACTGAGCTGGTTTCTAAGCTGGTGTTCTCACAGAACAGAAAGGCCAGAGTGCAGTTTAATTAATTCTTTCCATCCAAAGGAACCAATTGGTAAGTCCCTTGCAAGCTTCACCTTCCCCTGGTGGTCAGATATTATATGCATGATCAGAAGGGAGAGGGGAAGGGGAAGATGAATCATAGAACAATCTGTCTGGGGCCTTGAGTGATCTTCCTAGGACAAGCCCACATGGAGGACAATACATCAGTGATCTCAGCTGTGATCATCCAAGGAGGACCACGCAGGTGTTTTTGAGTCAAGTTGATTGTTCCATCTTGGGGGGCCCCATTATCCTACCTCGGTACAAAACAGGTTATACTGATTCACTTCACTTCACATAGGCAGGTACATGTCAGGGAAAGAATGCAGGACCTGTCGGGATTGACAAATCAGTTCCTGAGGTGATTTTTTTCTGCTTCCTAGGACCAAAGTTTGCTGATGAAAAGGGAGCTCTAGAAAAATCCAAATTATTAGTATATTAGTTACACATTATACACATTACAATATAACGGCAATATAAAGATCAATTTAAAGACAATAATCTCGGCAATCCAAACAAATAATGCTCCTTTCACACACTCAAAACCAGCTTATTAAGGCCCTACTATGTCCAGGCATTGTGCTAAGCTGGTATAGAAATCTGAAAAAGGAAGACAGTTCCTGTTTTGCATTCTTGCTTGCAATCTACTTGAGGAAGTCAGCACACACACAGAAGGAAACCTCCAAATGGGGTGAGAGGTGGGAGAAGGTCCCTGGGTGCAAGGAAGTTTGAGGAGGAGTTCTCCACTCAACCTTCCAGTCAGGGGGATCCCAGGTCAGAGGGACTGATGATATCATGTGATTTTGCAGGATGAGGTTGTTTCTGGAGCCAGGTGGATAAGCCCGACCAAACCAATGCAATGAGGTGGGAAACGTATTTCTGTTTCTAATGCAATGAATAGTGTTCCAGATGTGTTTATTTTCATCACGATTTAAATGTCAATACGTAATGACAATTTTCAGTTACACAGCCACTTACCAAATATTGAACATCAGTTGTTTCATTTCTTTGCAATTCCAACATGCCATTGGTTTTCCATGACACCTATCTCCTCATTAATGACCACTCAGAAGCTCTTCCTGTTCATATGATGGTCAGATCAAAGAAGGGATTGTTTCTGCGCCTCATGCCATTTCCACAGATAGACCATGCCACCAGCATTGGGTGACTAGAGACTTTTCTATATGATCCCACCAGAATTGCACTGGGCCACTTCTCATTATTTTTGCAAGTTGGCGACTAGGATGTAAAACTACAAAGTTGGCATTTCTCTTATCTTTAGTGAACTTCCAATTTTTTAATAGTGTATAATATCCTGATCTCTCCCTCTCTCTAAATCCTTCTTAGGTACTCTGCAACTCCTTATCATAGTTTATGTCCCCTACCCCCCCAAAGAAAATCTCTGAACTGAAAACACTGCTTTGTTTTTGAATTGGCATCCCCACAGTTTAGTTGTGAGTCTTGGAAAGTATTGGCACCAAATTGAATTGTGGAGCTCCCCACCCCAGAGCCCTGTTTACAGAAGCTGGTGAAAGGGGCCCGCTGCATGGTCAGATGGTCACATCAGCAAATGAACACTGGGCTCCAGAGTGGAGGGCACACACGTGCACACATACAGAGTTATACATCATCCACACACACCCCAACACACAGAGATCCAGAAACACTGACACACTGACACACACCACACACAGACACAGATACACACCCACATAAACAAACACACATAGACATACAGACAACACACACACACCACACATAAGCATACACCACACAGACACACGGACACTGCACATACACATACACCACACATAGACATACACATACTCCACATGTACACACAGAGACACACACCGTACCTCCCCCCACACAGACACACACCCCACACACAAACCACATAGACATGCAGACAACACAGACACCATACATATACACACATACCCAGACACACTGTACCACAAACACACACACACGGACTCACACTCAAATACACACACACACGAGGAGTGAGCCAGAAGGGAGTGTCTGAGGCCGGCAGGTGGCAGCAGAGAGCAGCACTATGACATTTCCAGAGCCCCTGGACTCACAGTGGAGTCCAGGTTGCCGGGCCCAGAAGCCCTGGCTCCATGAGGGTCCTTCTAGGGGCCCCCACACACGTGTGCCTGTCCTGGGGTAGGTGGGGCCAGCCTGTGCGGAAACATTCTGCGTCACTCAACCTGCTCTGGTATTTCATTAAGTGAAGACCCTTGCTCTAACTGGATGGGCCCTGCTGGGTGGCTTAGTAAATCTCCAAGGGACTTTGGACCCACCCTGTCTGTGGGGGCTGACATCGAGGGCCTTAGCCTGGTGCAGCTGCCCCATCCTCATCAGCCCAACTCTTCAGTACACAAGCTATCCCATCTCATTGACATCTTAGTAGGCATCAGTGGCTAACAAACATTACCCAGTTTGATCCTCACCCCACTCCCCTCCCCAAGTCTGGACTTTTTAAGAAGCAGTATGCCCCATTGAACAGAGGCAACTGGAACCAGCAACTGGCCAACTCACATCTGGGGAAATGAGCCAGCGGGGGGAATGGAAGGACATGGAAAGCCAGTTCTGCCCTTTCTACCCTTCCCCAATTTCTGCCTTCTTTTCTAAGAGGAAGAACCTTTGGTTGAGGAGAGATGGAGCAAAGCTGTCAATGGCTAAGAGGGAGTGGAAACTCAAGGATAGTTGGGAACCTGGAGAGAACACTTATCTGGACCCCGGTGACCTCACTCTGTCATCGTCACCTAGCAAATAGAAACAGCTCTTGCCCTCAAGGAGCTTCCATTCAATTGGGGGAGACCATGTGCACATAGGTTCATTTAGAGGAGATGAAATACATACATGATCATTTAAAGGGGAGGCCCCACAGCTGGGGACCGGGTAGGGAATTGAATACCCTTCAGGTAGATGAATCTGGAGATGAATTTTGAAGAAAGCTGTAGTCCAGGATGGAGGATAATTTGGGGAGGACAGAGAAATTATTCTATAATAAGGTTGGAAAGGTCAATTAGGATCCATGTGTGGAAGTCTTTAAGGATCCAACAGGGAAGTTCTTAAACTGAGCCTCAATTTAATTGGGAGACCCTGGAGTTGACAGAATAGGGCATGTAGTCAAGTTCTTTTAGCAGCTATAAAGAGAACAGAGTGGGAAGGGAAGAGACAAGACAGAGGGACCAATGAAGAGGCTGTTAGAGTTGTCCAGGGAAAAGGAAGCGGCCCGAATTAAGATGGTGACACAGGGGATAGAGGGCAGCATTTGGTCAGGAAGACCTGAGTTCAAATTCAGCCTCAGACACATCTTAGCCATGTGACCCTGGGATGGTCACTTCATCCTGTTTGAAGCAATAACTGCACCTCCCTGGTTACTGTGGGACAAAAATGAGATATTTGTATGGCGAGTCTTAAAGGACTAGAAAATATTCCTTCTTATATGAATAGAGAGAAGAGGACAAAGAGAACATGTTAGGGAGGTAAAAATGGCAACCATCCAGCTACTGCTTTGACATATCAATGAGAACTGGTAAGGAGGGAAAAATCAACCTGAACCTGCAAGAGGTCCCCAAGGACAGCAGGTCCCTTGACCTTTGACACTAAGGGAAGAACCAGAATAGGATTTGGTTGGAGAGAAAAGAATGAATTCCATTTTGGACATATTGAGTTTTGAGCTGTTTGGGGAACAGCCTGAAAGGTCCTATAGGGAGAGCATGAAGTGGGTCTGGAGCCCAGATAAGAGTTTGGGGTTGGATATTTAGATTTAGGCATCATCATGAGTCCAAAGAGATATGGGAAGGGGAACCCATAGGGTTTGATGGGATCATGAGAGAAAAGGACCCCAGACAGAGCCCTGAGAAAATAGTTACCAGGAGAGGGCAGGATAGGGTTGGAGAAACTCAGCAAGGAGACTAGAAAGTATGAGGCAGCCAGGAAGGAGAAGAACCAGGCAGCAGACAAAGGACCTGAGAGGATAGCAAACATTTCAGAGAGGTCACCAAGAAAAAGATTCTCAACTGTGGCAATCAAGGGATCCCTGGTCACGGTGGAGAGGGTGATTAATAAGTTGAGACATGAGGTCAGAAGCCAGATTGTAAAGGGTTAAGAGATGAGGCAGAGGAGAGTAGAGGCACCCACTTTTCCTAGAAGTCAGAGGAGACAATATACAGGACGTGCTTTGAGGGGATGGTAGCCCCTAATGAGTATTTGTTGTTATTGAGAACAAGGAAACAGCTTGCCACATGGAAGGATATCTCTAGTCCTTAATGCACATGTAGAAGGAGGCCCTGAGGTTGGGATTTCAGGGGTTCCCTAGGGAAATCCTTTGGGAAGCAGCTCTCTGGGGCCTTGCCAATTAGCCCTTTCTTTAAAACTCAGTCTTTGAGGAAAGGCTCTGAATTAAGTCACCTTGTCAAGGTCATAAGGTCAAAGTGGATCTGAGGTGGGACCTGAACTTCATCTTTCTGGTTTGGAAGTAGCTTCCAGTCATGACGTAACTCTGCCTCTTTGCTTTAAGAATCCAGAATTAAACTCTTTCCTGTCCCTAAGCAGATGATTGAGGACCTAAGGTGGCACATTCTAATGATTCTGAAGCACACAATCTAACTACCCATGACGCTCAGAGCCCCTCCTGTGTTGTGTCCCTGTTCATGACAATGACCCATCCTTTTGCAAAGGAAAGTTGTTTTGCCCTCATTTACTGAACCCCAATTTCCCTCTTTTCCTTCAGAGACAGGCACTACATTCTCTCCCCCTTTCTGAAAAGGACGGGGAACTTTCTTGCCTTTGCCCACTGAGATCGACTATGGAATTGTAAGAACCATCCTGGTCCCTGCCCCCCCCCCAAAGAAAACTGGAAGGGCAGGTGTGTGCAATGGTGAGGTGCTTTTGTTTCCTTATTCAGCATTCATTGTTCAGGTCTCTCAACAGAGCCAGAAACCATTCCACAGCTGGGCTCTGAAAATGAAGCAGAATTCTTCCTGCCCCATCTGGAAAGGTTTTCACAGCTTTTACCAGATTTGTCAGGGAAAACAGCTGGACCAGAGAGAAAAACTACTCTTCTCATTCCGGCCCTAAGTGAGTGGCACAGTCCCCAGTGAGGATGAGCTCATGGAAGGAGCTGAAGTTTCTTTCCCACCCTGTGAGGCGGCAGCCCAGCCCCAGCCCTATTCTGAATCATTGTGACCGGGCTGCCCACACTGCTGGCCTCCCCTCCCCCTCCTCGGCCCTGGCAAGCACAGCAGACTTACCTGCCCCCTTTCCAAACAGCCTGAAAGTCTTGCCAAATTCTATCCACCAGGAGCTTTCCTTTGGTTCGTTTCTCAAAGATCATTTCCCCAGGCCACCTTGGGGAGAAGGCATCCTCCTGATAGATGGGAGACCAGGAGTTATCACCCCCTACTTCAGGGAAAGGCATTTACTATAATCCCAGTGGATTTTGGAAGATAGTTTGATACCTTCTAGGGTCATTTCCATTCCCCTCTGTGTATCACCGTGTAACCAGAACTAGGGTGAGGTGGAGCCCTAACTCCTGTAATAAATCAAAAATATTTCAACCCGAGCATTGAGACAAATGCTCACTTCTCCCTCCCTCTGTGTCTGACCTTGATTTGGGAACTACTCTGATGATGAACACCTGGAAAAGATGCTACGCCCCTGGAAGGTGGCACTAAGCCCACCAGTAAGGAGAAGGAAGACAGGTAAAGAGATGGTGGGAGGGTCTCTGGCTCAGTGAACTCCATCTTAAGGCCTGAAAGAATCGACTGGGGGAATGGTTGAGCGTATCTGGATGACTGAATGACTGTGGGAGATAGGAGGGGAGTCAGAGCCAAAGAAGGGCAAATGGTGTCTTGACTTTCCAGAGGGTGAAGATATGGGTATAGGAACTTGATGCCCAGGAGCAAGCCTTGGAATGGCACCCTTTTCTAGTCTGCCTTTAAAGGGATGGTTAGTGACTGGAACCTAGAAAGGGAAGGCCGAGGCCTGAGCCAGCCTGGCCTCTCAGGCCTAACTGCTGACTGATAAGCCTCATTTCCTGTTCTGAAGCTAAGAAGTCAGTGGGAGAGGAGAATGGCCAGGCCCAGTTGCATTTCATTTCAGCAAGGCACCTAAGGTTTGGGGGAGCTCAGAATCACCCAAAGGGTCAGGCCCCAGGAGTTCTTTCAGTTCACGTCTAGTTCTCTAGGCAAGAACCCGGGGATCTGGGATTAGTGCCAAAGTGTTCAGCACTTTTACAGCAGCTTAGATAAAGGGCAGACTTGGGCCTTATCTCCATGGCAGAGGCCCCCAGACAAATGCCCAGCCAGCAGCATTCCTAGGTCAGCTCTTCCCTACCTGTTTTGCTGCCCCTTTCCCCTAGAAGGAAGAGTTTTACATTTTTAAATACAATAAAACTGTTTAAAAAACGCACAACAGGTGGTGGGCTGGTCTGGCCAGAACGCTGAACTAGCTCTGGCTAGCTGGCAGCCGCAAGGTAATGGGGCAAATGTAAACCAGGGTTCAAAGTATGAAGCTCCCGAGGGCAAGTAGGAAGCGGCGGGAGCAAGGCCAGACCGAATTCAAGCCTGTGCCTCCATTTGGGGCCACGGGGGCACAGCAGGCAGGGCTGGGGCCCCCTCCAGAGCTAACCTGGCCTCCAGGCAGACTGGCTGGGTGACCCTGGGCAAGGCCTTTCGCCCAGTTTGCTTCGGTTTCCCTATGCAGAGACAAAGCCCTCACATGGGGCCACGAGGGCCGGTTGGGCCCCGTAGAGCTTCGAATGCCCCCTCCAGTCTGCCGGCCTTTGCCACACGGCGGCATTGCAGCCCCCCGGCGGGCCGACCCCGGCCGTCCTCCGGCCCTGTGTGCCAGGGCGGTTCCTCCCGGGCTCGCTGTGCTTGGAATCGCAGCCTGTTGCTGCCCGCTCTGTCCCGCTGCTGCACAGATTCTGAGAGGCTCGGGGCTCGGGCCCAGGCCGGCTCGGGCCCAGGACAGCTCGGACCCAGGCCGCTCGGACCCAGGCCGGCTCGGACCCAGGCCGGCTCGGACCCAGGCCGCTCGGACCCAGAACGGCTCGGACCCAGGCCGGCTCGGGGCTCGGGCCCAGGCCGCTCGGGCCCAGGCCGCTCGGACCCAGGCCGCTCGGACCCAGAACGGCTCGGACCCAGGCCGGCTCGGACCCAGGCCGCTCGGACCCAGAACGGCTCGGACCCAGGCCGGCTCGGGGCTCGGGCCCAGGCCGGCTCGGACCCAGGCCGGCTCGGACCCAGGCCGCTCGGACCCAGAACGGCTCGGACCCAGGCCGGCTCGGGCCCAGGCCGGCTCGGACCCAGGCCGCTCGGACCCAGGCCGGCTCGGGCCCAGGCCGGCTCGGACCCAGGCCGCTCGGACCCAGGCCGCTCGGACCCAGGCCGCTCGGACCCAGGCCGGCTCGGGCCCAGGCCGGCTCGGACCCAGGCCGCTCGGACCCAGGCCGGCTCGGGCCCAGGCCGGCTCGGACCCAGGCCGCTCGGACCCAGGCCGCTCGGACCCAGGCCGGCTCGGGCCCAGGCCGGCTCGGACCCAGGCCGCTCGGACCCAGGCCGGCTCGGGCCCAGGCCGGCTCGGACCCAGGCCGCTCGGACCCAGGCCGCTCGGACCCAGAACAGCTCGGACCCAGGCCGGCTCGGACCCAGGCCGCTCGGACCCAGGACGGCTCGGGGCTCGGGCCCAGGCCGCTCGGACCCAGGCCGCTCGGGCCCAGGCCGGCTTTCTGCTCCCGCCGCCACGTCGCCTGCAGTGGGGGCCCAGGGGCGCTGGGCCGCTGCCCGGACCCCACGCGGGCCGGCTTCGCCGATGCTGCCCAGCAGCAGGCCCAGGGCTCGCGGGGGACCCGGGCTGGGGGAGGGGAGGGCCCCCGGGCTGGGGGGGGGAGGGCCCCGGGGGGGGGGAGGGCCCCCGGGCTGGGGGGGAGGGCCCCGGGCTGGGGGGGAGGGCCCCCGGGGCCACTGCCTCGGTTTCCCCTTCTGTAAAGCTGGGGGAGGGCCGACCTTCACGGGGGCTCGGGGGAGCCGCACAGCGGGGCCCGGGCCGCGCTTTCACCCCGGGGAGGCAGCGCCCTGCCAGGGGGCGTCGGGGGGGGGGGTGGGGGGGGGTCCCGGGCGCCGCGCAGCCGCAGTGAGCACCCCCCCCCCCCCCCCGCGGCCTCCCGCTCCCGCCGCAGCCGCTCCCCGGCACGTGACGCCGCCCCGCCCCCCGCGCGCCGCCCAATCCGCGCGCCCCGCGTCACGGCCGCCCCGCCCCCGGGCCGCGGCGGCTGCGCCCTGGGCGGGGGGCGGGGCGGGGGGGGCCGGGCCGCGCCGCCCCCCAGCCTCGGTCCGTCTGGCCCGGCCGGCTCGCGACGTCCGCCAGGTCCGGCCCGGGCTAGCGGCCTGCCCGGCGGCCGGCCGGAGACAAGCCGCCCCAGGGGGGCGCCCCCGCGGCCGCCGCAGCCAGGTAGGTCCGGGGGGCCCGGGTCCGAGCCGCGGGGGCGCCCCCCACCCGCTGAGAGAAGGGCCCCCCAGGAGCCCCCTCCCCGCGGGAGGAAGGGCCGCCGCTAGGTGACCGCCGGGGGCCTAAATTCTGGAGGCGCGGGACCTCCTGCTCCCTGGGGGTGTAATTAGGGGAGGGCGGAGCGGGGTGCCCGGGGCAGGGCTGCAGGGCGGCCTTGGGGCCGCGGGCGTGCTGGCACCACCCCAGCATCCTCGGGGCAGCTGAGCCGGGGCGCCCCTTCCGGTGCCGCCCTCCCGGTGCCCCCCCGGTGCCCCTCCCGGTGCCCCCCTCCCGGTGCCCCCTCCCGGTGCCCCCCTCCCGGTGCCGCCCTCCCGGTGCCGCCCCCCCGGTGGCCCCTCCCGGTGCCCCCTCCCGGTGCCCCCCTCCCGGTGCCCCCTCCCGATGCCGCCCTCCCGGTGCCCCCTCCCGGTGCCCCCCTCCCGGTGCCCCCCTCCCGATGCCGCCCTCCCGGTGCCCCCTCCCGGTGCCCCCCTCCCGGTGCCCCCCTCCCGGTGCCCCCTCCCGGTGCCCCCCTCCCGGTGCCCCCCTCCCGGTGCCCCCCTCCCGGTGCCGCCCTCCCGGTGCCGCCCCCCCGGTGGCCCCTCCCGGTGCCCCCTCCCGGTGCCCCCCTCCCGGTGCCCCCTCCCGGTGCCCCCCTCCCGGTGCCCCCTCCCGGTGCCCCCTCCCGGTGCCCCCTCCCGGTGCCGCCCTCCCGGTGCCCCCTCCCGGTGCCCCCTCCCGGTGCCGCCCTCCCGGTGCCCCCTCCCGGTGCCCCCTCCCGATGCCGCCCTCCCGGTGCCCCCTCCCGGTGCCCCCCTCCCGGTGCCCCCTCCCGGTGCCCCCCTCCCGGTGCCCCCCTCCCGGTGCCGCCCTCCCGGTGCCGCCCCCCCGGTGCCCCCTCCCGGTGCCCCCTCCCGGTGCCCCCTCCCGGTGCCCCCCTCCCGGTGCCCCCTCCCGGTGCCCCCCTCCCGGTGCCCCCTCCCGGTGCTGCCCTCCCGGTGCCCCCTCCCGGTGCCCCCTCCCGGTGCCGCCCTCCCGGTGCCCCCCGGTGCCCCCTCCCGGTGCCGCCCTCCCGGTGCCCCCTCCCGGTGCCCCCCTCCCGGTGGCCCCCTCCCGATGCCGCCCTCCCGGTGCCCCCCTCCCGGTGCCCCCCTCCCGGTGCCCCCCTCCCGGTGCCCCCCTCCCGGTGCCCCCCTCCCGGTGCCCCCTCCCGGTGCCGCCCTCCCGGTGCCGCCCCCCCGGTGCCCCTCCTCCCGGTGCTTCCCCTCCCGGTGCCCCCCCGGTGTCTCCCCTCCCGGTGCCCCTCTCCCGGTGCCCCCCTCCCGGTGCCGCCCTCCCGGTGCCCCCCGGTGCCCCCCCTCCCGGTGCTTCCCCTCCCGGTGCCCCCCTCCCGGTGCTTCCCCTCCCGGTGCCCCCCTCCCGGTGCCGCCCTCCCGGTGCCCCCCCCCGGTGCCCCCCTCCCGGTGCCGCCCCTCCCGGTGCCACCCTCCCGGTGCCGCCCTCCCGGTGCCGCCCGCACTGGGCCTTCACGGCTCCTCTCCCTGGGGAGAGGCTCGGAAGGTCTGGATTCTAATGCAGCCTTGCCCCCAGCTGGGCCGCCCGGCGAGCCACTGGACAAGTGCAGGCCTTGGGGCCGATGCTGGAGGCACCCGTGCCCGAGCTGTCTGGGAGGACTTGAGACCCCGTGGAAAGGCCAAGGGCTCTGCTTTAATGACTCTCGTTGGGTGAGGCCTTGGGACCTTTGCCCTGCTCTGGGCCGGACTCCACTTGAACTGGCAGAACCAGGATTCACACCCAGGACCTAGAGGTCCCCTGCGGCTCCAGCCTTCCCCTCCTCTGGCTCAGAGGCAGCCCTGGGGGAGGTGGGGGGAGGCGCTTCCTGATGTACTCCCACACTAGTGAGGGGACCCCAGCAGGTCTCAGAGACCTGCTGCCTCGGTCTGCTTTGGGGAGCCCCTTTGGTGGCCGCAGTTCCACGGCTTGAGTCTTCTGCAGAGACCGGAAGCCGAGTCGTCCTGCCTCTGCTCTGCGAAGGGGCACCGGGTGTGGGGGTGCTCTTGGCCCCCAGGCCGTTTCCAGCATCTTTCCTAGGCCCATTGGGGCAGGAGCGAGGCGCATGGTCCCCCGCTGCTCCTTTTCCGGTTGGCTGGCCTGGGTGGTGACCTGGAATCCGCCTCCAACATCCTGGAATCCTACCCCATTCTCCACCCATTTCTCAGATAAGGAGCTGAAGGGGCAGGGATAGGCCTTTGTAGGGATCTTGCTTCCTCAGTTTCCCTTCCTCTTCTGGGAATCACTGAGTCACAGGACTTGGGGGCTTTAATGGGAATCCTAGGCCAGGGACAGACCACCATGGGTACCCCCAGCACAGCCCAGACTTGCACAGCTCTTGGATCTGGATCGACTGTGCCTGATGAGATCCCCTGAGGGTTCTCCTGGCATGGGTGCCCTGCCTTGCCTTGGGCAGAGGGGGGCTTGTCCTCCATCCCAGCGGGTGCTGCCTCTTCAGTGCAGGGCGGGCAGGAGCTCCCTCTGGACTGGGGGTTTCCTGGGCAAAAACATAAAATACTTGGATGTGAAGCTGTGATGTTTTGCCCCATTGGTATCTGTTAGAAGGGGGTGTTTCAGCAGGCAGTGCCCCGGGTATGTGGCTTAGGCCAGATTGAAGGGAAGGCAGCCCCTGCCTCCTGGTTCCACTAGCTTTGCCCAGGGCCAGCGTGAATGACAGGGAGAAATGCTCTAGAATTTGGGATCGCCCCAGGGCCCACTGGAAGCCCGGGTCAGGATGGGCCTGGAGCCAAGGGACTGGGGTGGGGTGAGGGGCCGCTCCTGAGTGAAGAACTACCTGTCTGGTCCTGGTGCAGTCTGGATTGTGACTGCCCGGGGGTGGGGGTGGCCAAGAGCAGCAGGATTTATCCAGCTCCTGCTGTGCGTCCAGCAGCCTCCAGACACCCTGGGAGATAGGTGCAGTCATGCCCCCATTTTACCGTGGAGGAAACTGAGGCAGAGATGAATTACTTGAGTAGCTTGGGGCCTAAGACCAACTTGGAGGTTTCTGGAGCTGCATTTGAACTCTCTTCCTGCCTCTGACCCAGCTCTGTGTCTTGTACTATTGACTGCCCCTCCCGGAGGCGAGATTGGTCACAAGGCCAGGACCCAAACATGACAGGGTCCGAGGCTTCATTGGAGATCTGACCAAGAGGTCACCTTGTCCTAGAACCTCTGGAGACCCAAAAGGTGGATTTTAGAAGGCGAATCACATCCAGTCCAATGGTGTGTGCTCCGAGTGACTGATCAGGGCCGTATGTGTGTGTGGTGTGTGTGTGTGTGTGTGGTGTGTGTGTGTGTGTGTGTGTGTGTGTGTGTGTGTGTGTGTGTGTCTATGCACCTTCCTCCAGCTGTTTGGGCCAGTGTCTATCTTGGGTTTTGTCTAGCCCCCTCCCCATAGGATGATAGGATGCCCTAGGAGAACCGCCCGGGCCTCTGCAAACCTAGTGTGAATAGGGAAGCAGGCAGGGAGCATCCTCAGCCCATGAGGGTGGGGGGGCTTCACTGGCCCAGAATCTTAGGACTGAAAGCTGGGAACTGGGCTGACCCACCACCACCAGCCTTACTCATGGAGATTGGGACCCATTCAGCTGCTGCTTTGGGGAACCATCCCTAGGGAACTTCCTCTTTTGGTCTGCCAGACCAGCCTGGGATCATCTTAGATGGAATTCTCTTTCCTCAGTTTATCTACCATTGTACCAGTCCCCTCCTTCTGGACATGGATGGGGCAGGGGCTC
The DNA here is from genome assembly GCF_037893015.1 of Macrotis lagotis. NCBI lineage: Eukaryota > Metazoa > Chordata > Mammalia > Peramelemorphia > Peramelidae > Macrotis > Macrotis lagotis. The sequence continues at coordinate 1,611,561 of NC_133664.1, forward strand.
CCAGGCAAGTCTGCCTCTGGACTCCTGCAGCAATTCTGGACTTACTCTGAAGATGCCAACCAGCTGAGCCACTAGGGCTTCCAGCCAGGGAAGAGACTGCAGGTCTGAGAGTACCCGCTGCGGGCTCGGTGGCCTACAGGCGTGGGGGCCGTGGGGGCCGAGCCTACACTCTTACTGGGCCTCGGAAGGCAGCTGCAGAGAAGGAACTGATGGGAATGAAAGGGGCAGGACAGGGAAGCAGCAGCATTGTATCTTCCAGGAAGAGATAGCATTGTATCCGCCAGGAGGCCAGCTCTCAAAGACCGGAGATGCCACCCACCTCCAGAGAACTTGGTGGAACCCAATGCAGAGCCAAGCCGGCTGGCTCTCTCTTGCCTTCCTTCCTAGTCTTGTACGTAATATGTACAAGATATGGAGCCCTTTTCCATGATTGTATGATGGCTAGATGGGCAATGGGTAGAGCGCCAGTCCTGAAGTCAGGACCCGAGTTCAAATGTGACCTCCAACCAGCTGTATGACCTTGGGTGAGTCACTTAACCCCGATTGCCTCACATCTAGGGCCTTCTCCAGTGGTCCCGATTCTGGCCACTAGATCTACATGACTAGAGAAAGTGAGGCCAGTGCCTCACTGGCCACTTTCCAGCCCCCTCTCCAATCCAATTCGTGTGCTTGTCATGGCATCACCTCCCTGTTGTCGTGGTCTTCTTCAAAAATGGGCCAAACATTCTTATTATTGTTATGTATAACCTGTATCAGATCACTTACTGTCCCAGGGAGGGGCGAAGGAGGGGAGAACAAAAGAATTTGGAGCTCTAAATTTAAAAAAAAGTTTAAATCATTTTAACATATAATTGGAGAAAATATAAAAATAGTAATAGTAACAAAAATACCTAAGTGATAGAGCATTTTCACATATGTATAACACATTTAACAAATGCAGAGAAAGAAAGAAGGAATACCAGGACATTTGCACTGAAGAGCAATGAAAGCTTCCTTGTGTTCCTTTGGGAGGCAGGCGGCTCAGGCACCCATCATGGGAAATGTACCGATGGGGAAACTGAGGAAGTTAGTTGCCTGTACTAAGGGATTGGAGTCCGTTGTCCTGATTCTTAAGTTCAACACTGGCTCTGCTGCTCCCTTACCTCCAGGAGGAAATGATCCTCACTGTGAATTCTCAGACATTTTTCCTATGAGTGGAGCTGGGGCCAGCCAGCGTGGCATGAACCACTTGCTTCCACCTGTGTTTGATTTGTCCCTTTTCCTCTTGAATCCTGCCCAGGGTCCAGGTGACTGCTGATCAGTTTTGTTGGAGTGGGGAGAGGTTGTGTGGTGGCACAGCTTTTCCCATGGGAGCCTCAGAGAAATTCAGAAAACACTTTCTGAGAACTCTTTTCCCTCCAGGTTCTTTTGGCTTGTTTTGGGGAAGAGACAAGAATGACACGTTTTCCCTAAGCTAGTAAATAGCTACCAAATGATCTCAGCATTTTCTGAAAACAAACAAAAACCCCAGCCCTGTCCCTGGGCTTTTGGAAGCCCCTCTGAGTTGCGGGAGGGGTCAGTGGGGGCCACACAAACCCATCCCTGTTCCTTTTCCTGTGACTCAGGCCCACTGGTTCCTTCAGGGACACAAGAGGAGCCAGGGTTCCTCAGCTAAATCCCTAAAGCCAAGTGGTTCCCATCCCCAGCATTCCTTCATCTGTTGCCCTGGGCTTAGAGGCATCATCAGCTGAGGTGGGGATGCTGGTCTGTCCCAGCCCTCTCACTGCCCTCCCCTCTGAACACTCACCATTTGTTCATCCGCAATGTGCTCAGTTGGCCAGGAGTCCCCACCCAGCTGACTGGTCTAGGCTCTGTTTACTTCCCTTGAGGCTCTTCCTTAGGCCTTTGGGAGGTGACTCCTCCCCTCCCTGCCAGAGGAGGCCCCTTGTGGCCTGGGTCTAGGCCTTCCACCCCTGCTGTGACCAGCCATGTGCCAGCCTTGCTGGCATCTTTGGAGAAAAACAAAAGCACCATTAGGGATGAGTTGTTTGTCCTTTTCCCTGCCCATCAGATGTTTGCCATCATGTTTGTCCTCTCTGGGGTCAGAACTCTTCAGCTCTCTGGTATTCCACTAATCTTTTTATCTGTTCCATTCTTTTGGAAGTGGCTGTACCCATGAAGAAGCCCAACTTGGGCTTGGGCCTTTCTTGCCATGTCTTGAAGGTCCAGTTTGTTGCTCTGTGTTCTTTATTCCTACTTTGTGAGTGTGAGGCTACAGCCTTTCTACCTTGTCCTCAGACACACACACACACACACACACACACACACACACACACACACGCTGCCATGCCACACTCTGTTTGAAGGTTGGGAGGATCCCTTTTGTCTTTGTAACTCAGTGCCTATTGCCCTTCCTCAACATGGTAGGTGCTTCATAAATGCGCATTGGCTCTTTGCTTCTGACTGGTTTTTACTGGACACTCCCCCTCCCCAATTAGTGGCTTAGTAATGTCCACTTCTGGGGCCTCCCATGCCAGTGTTGCTGCCCTCTGTGAATGGCTGGTGAGCTCAGATGACCTGGAGTTCTTGTCTGACCGGAGTACCTTCCTTCCCAGGTGCATGTGCAGAGCCCCGTGGCTGTTGTGCTGACTCCCCAGAGAGACTAAGGAGGGGAGCAGCTTGCGTACCCTCCTCCTCAGCCCCAAGGGCCCCGTGTGGTGGTAGGTGGGGTGAGGATGTTGTTATTGGCTGTTTGATTGATTCTCTTTGTCTCCTCTGCAGGTGATGAGCCCCCTGTCCCTGCAGTGGGGCGCCCCTAGGACATGGCCTTGAAGTCGCTGCCCAACCTGCTCACTTTCCTGTGTGGCTCTGTAGTGGGCTTCTTCCTTTGCTATCAGCTCCTGAACATCCTCCTAGAGAAACCGGCTGAAATCCAACCTCACATTCTCCATAACGACCCACACGCCAGGCAGTCGGAGGATGCTGGCCACGGACACCTTGAAGGCCAGATGGATTTCAATGCAGATACCAGCCAACACCAAGGTGAGGGGGGAAGACGGCAGGGTTTCCGAGGCATGTTTCCTCTCACCCACCCTCTGGGAAGCTATCACATCCTGGGGAAGGTCTGCAGGAGGTCTGGGCTCACCTCAAATCGTGGTCTGGGCCCAAGTGCCAGCCAGATTCCTCAGGCTCAATAAGCACTGACTGGCCTCCTGAGATGGGCCTGCTGAGTCCTCCCAAGGTCAAGGGTTCCTGGCCAGCATGGGGGGAGGTGCAGTCAGAGAGCTGAATCTGCCACTTGTGTTTATGAAATAAAGCTGCAGAGCCCAGCTTAGTGGGCTCCGTGTGTCTAGACACTCTAGTCAGTCCTACTGTTGATCAGTTGGTCTTGCTCTGGCAGACACACTGGCCACCAGTGGACAGGGAGAGCTAGCCAGGGATAGGCCCTGGGGAGGGTGGTGGCAGCAGTTCCAAATGGAATCTGGGACCTTGCCAAGGGCAGCCTTGCACTTACCTTTGAGCCCAGCTTCATTCCCTTCCCAAGGCCCCGGGGGGTCCCCAAGGCAACTCATGTGATAATGGGCACGTCTGTGCTGCAGGGTGTAGGCTGTGTGTGAGACCTGGAGCTGGACCCACTACGGTCCATGGTCAGGTGCTTTGGGTGGGGCCACAGACCATGGCTCCCTGCCATGACCCCGCCATCTTTACTTCCCAGATGAGGACAAGCATGTGGCCGAGGAACTGTATCACAAGGTCAGGGTGCTCTGCTGGGTCATGACAGGGCCACAGAACCTCGAGAAGAAGGCAAAGCATGTTAAGGCCACGTGGGGCCAGCGCTGCAACAAGATCCTGTTCATGAGCTCAGAGGAGAACAAGGACTTTCCCACTGTGGGACTGGACACCAGGGAAGGCCGTGACCAGCTCTACTGGAAGACCATCCGGGCCTTCCAGTATGTGTACGAGCACTACCCGAATGATGCCGACTGGTTCATGAAGGCCGATGATGACACCTACGTGGTCCTGGACAACCTGCGCTGGCTGCTGTCTCGCCATGACCCCTCCAAACCCATCTACTTTGGGCGGCGCTTCAAACCCTACGTGAAACAGGGCTACATGAGCGGGGGTGCTGGCTACGTGCTCAGCAAGGAGGCGCTCCGCAGATTCACAGAGGCCTTCAAGACCAACAAGTGTGCCCACAGCTCCTCTGTAGAGGACCTTGAGCTGGGCAAGTGCATGGAGACCATTGGTGTGGAGGCCGGAGACTCGCGGGACCCCAGCGGCAAGGAGACCTTCCACCCCTTTGTCCCAGAGCACCACCTCATCAAGGGCTACCTACCCAAGACCTTCTGGTACTGGAACTACAACTACTACCCACCTGTTGAGGTAAGGCCTGAGATCACGGGGGCAGGGGGGGGCTGGGTAGCTGAACATGGTGACTGGCACCTCCAGACTCCATGTTGATCCTTGAGCCATCACATAGGCCTATTGAGGTAAGGACCTGGAGCATGGGGGTGGGGAGCTAATTGTGGGCACTAGTGCATCCAGACTCCACAGCAGGTCCTTGGGCCCTCACTTGGGCCTGTCACCCTAGTGTGAAGGGGTGGTGGTGGGTCCTGGGTCTTGTTTTTGGTGAACCCTATCTCATGGCAAGAGCACCCAAGGAGTCACTTATTAGAAACAGGATTTGAACTCAGAGTCTGTGGCTCCAAAGCCATAATTCTTTCCATTCCTCTCTATCAGTTTGCATTGTTTATGATAAACATGAGTCTCCTTGCCTAGAAATGGACTGTCTTGTGGTGTCTTTTCTGGGTTTCCCTGCTGTAGGGGCAGGGGCTGCCACCCTGGCCTCCAAGAGGGTCGTCCTGCCCAGTGTCTCAGAAACATTCTCTTCTCTGTGGGTGCTTGGGGAGGGGGCAGGTTACTCTCTGACCTCAATGGGCATCAAAGGAGGATGGCACGGCAGCTAGGTGGCTCAGTGGGTAGAGCACTGGCCTTGCAGTCAGGAGTACCTGAGTTCAAATCCGACCTCAGACACTTATAATTACCTAGCTGTGTCGCCTTGGGCAAGCCACTTAACCCCATTGCCCTACAACAACAGCAACAAAAAAAACTAAAAAAAAAAGAGTGGGAATGGCAGCACTGCCAACTCAAGAGGCCATCCTGGTCCTTGGAACAGACAGATGGACAAATGAGGCAACTGTCTCCAATTCCAGGGAGCTTGGGGAGGGAGGGTGTGCCAGTCAGGGATGGATGATACCTGAGCATCAGGGTGCATGGGGGAGGCCTGGGGACAGAGGCCGTGAAGGAGCCTGAAGAAATTCTGCTCCTTCATTAGACCAGGCCTGGAGGGAAGTGACCACCCCAAGGTGGGCACACCCTCCCGAATGGGGGAGTTAGATGGAGGAAGAAGAAGACCTCTGGCCTGGGCAGAGGCAAACACTCTCAGTTCTCCCTAAAGGCAATGACAGTGGCATCAGAGGCAAATGCCCAAGGTTCTACTTCTGTCTCTGCTGCCTCCTTCCCATGCCACCTTATTCTGGCCATATCTTCCCTGAGCTTCAGTTTCCCCCTTAGTAAAATGAGGGGCTTGGCCTCAGTCTCTCAGGTGGTTCTCATTGCACAGCCCTGAGGGTCTCTGGATCAACCTGGAAGTCCTAGGTTTGAGGCAAGGCTGCCTTTGGCTGTTGATGCTCCTTGGAGAACCAGGCTGTGCCCGCCCAAGACTGTTTATCTGATGCCCTCTGTAAATGTCAGTTAGTGTTTGGTTTGGCTTCCCTGGAATCTGCCCCAGAGGCAGCTCTCTCTGAGTCTCTGGGCTCCCACAGACCCTGTGGGGACCAGGTTTGCTCCAGGCCCAACAGAATGTGCCACATGTAGGGGGTCTGTGCCAGTGCCAGCTACTCCAGGGCCTCCCAGGGGAACTCAGGTCAGGATCCTAGACCATCATGGGGTCTTTCTGGGGTTCGGGAAAATCCATCCCTAGAGGAATCCCCTCATTCTGGAGGTGGAAAGCCCTAGAGTTGTCTTCTTGAGGAGGCGTGTAGGCAGGGCCTGCAGGAAGCACTAGGATCCATCTTTGAGTCTGATATTGGACAAGTGCTGCTGCCCCATATGGACCCAGGTTCTTTCTCTGTCAAACAAAGCCAAAGACCTTGACGTGCTAATCCCATTCCCCTCAGAAAACTGCTCCTGCCCCTTCCAAAGCCTCCAACTGGATCCAGGCACATGAAACCAGAAACCCTTGGGGAGTCTTGGAGGGGACAATGTTCTCAAGGAGCCTGGGAGGAAGATCAGGGTTATGCAAGGGCATGGAGGCTGGAGATGACTAGAGTTTGGGAACAAGCTGGTGATCCAGGGGAAACTTCTTTCCACTCTAAAGCCCATGGTATAGAACTTGGAGGTCAGTGAAACAGACTGGAGAATCTCCAAAAGGAAATCCCAGCCCCCAGGATTTTGAGGAGAAAGTTGGACTCTAGAAAGGGGATGGATGAAAAGCTGGGAGAGACACTGGGTGGAGGGTCCAGGCCTCCCTGGATAGGCCCAGGCAAGCAGGCCTACGGGAAGGATTTGGGGATGGCATCAGCTCCAAAGCTGGAAGACTGAGGCAAGGAGAGGAGAGAGGAGCAGATACTCACTTTAGCCTTGGGCAGACAGGACCCCCACCAGGGCAGGAGAAATGAATTTTTTTTGATGGGGGGGAGAAGTAGTTCTCCATGATTTTTAAATTTTATTTTATTTCCCCCACCAATTACGTGTTAAGAAAACTTTAAAAAAAATTTTTTTCTTTTAACTTTTGAGTTCCAAATTCTGTCCTTCCCTCCCTGGGACAGTAAACAATCAGTGGGCAATCATATAAAACATTTTGTACAAAGACCAGGAGAGATTTTAGGCATTCCTCATTTACACAGGAGCAAACTGAGGCCCAGTGAAGGAAAAGGACCTGCTGAGGTCAGGTAAGCGCTCTGGAATAGAGCCAGGATTCCATGGCAGGCCCTCAGACTGCACACCGAGCCCCAAGAAGAAAATGTGGCAACTTGGGAATTCCTATGACCTTGGAAAGTACCCAGTCACACCACATTTAAGGCTGTGGGGCTTGGTATATTGCCTGGGACCCAGAAGCAGCTTGAGTAGAGTGAACAGAGTACTGGGCCTGCGATCCAGAAGACCTGAGGTTGAATCCAGCTTCTGACCCTTCCTCCTGGGACCTTAGGCAAGTTCCTGGACCTCTGTCTGCCTCAGAACCTGGGCTTAATAATGGCCCCATCCTCCCACGGTTGTGGTGAGGCTCAAAGGTTGATGCAGGGTAGCAGAATTGATAGCAGAGAACACAACGAAGAAGCTTGTCAGTTCTCATTCACTTACCATTTGCAGGATCCTTGCTCTTTTGAGGTCTGTTGTTAGGGCACAAATCTCAGGGCAGTTGCCATTCTTGGGCCCTCCCAGTCTCCCCACTTTTTTTTTTGTTTGATTGAAATGGACTTTTTTGTATTAAAAGTATTTTAATATATATATTTTCCCCAAATTACCTGTTAAAACAATTTTTTAACGTGATTTTTTTTTAAATTTCGAGTTCCAAATTCTCTCCATCCCTTCCCCTTCTCTGAGACAGTATGCAATCAGATATAGCTTATACAAGTGAAATTATGTAAAACATTTCCATGTTAGTCACTGTGTAGAAAAAGAATCCCAATGAAAGAAAAAGAGTGAAAAAAAGAAAGTGAAGCAGAATCCCACTTCAAGCTCTCTGCTTCTCCTCGGAGTGATTGGTAACTGTGATCAATATTGACTGGAGGTTTCCCGGGTGGGGTGCCAGGGTGGCTCCTCTTTGGCTTCTGGGTCTTCTATCCTGAGGAAATCCAGTGGAATCAAGACAGGAGCCGGCGTCCCTGCTGTGGGGCCCCAGCCTTGGGGATACAGTGCCGCAGAGTATAGTCAGCCAGATGGTCAGTATGTCACTGGTCCATCCAAGGGTAACAGAAGCGTCAACACTAGTTCTGGCCTCCAAAGTAGGACAAATGGTCCTCCGGCGCATGGGTACCGTATTAGGAAAATCTGAAGCATGGGTTAGCCGTCTGCCCATGACAGATAAAGAACTGGCCACCTCCCTAGAAGGGTTTGACCTGGCCTCTGTGCAACAGCAAAAGGAGCAATGGGGTGATTTTTTTGGCCTGGGCTTCCTGCTCCCCAGGCTCCCCCAGCAGCCCCCCCCCTACAGATTCTCAGGCCATTGGCTTGACTCCAAATGAAAAGCAGGACCCAGATCCACTTCACCAAATGTGCCTAACCTGGAGCTATCAGGAGCTTCTAAGGTCTCTGGCACTGCTGCCTCCACCCTGAGCAGGTAGAGTCTCGTAGCCTCATTGTGTTCCAGGACATCACCCAACAGCTTCAGGGTCACTGCTTACAACCTGATCCAGTAGCCAAGACTTTCTAGCAAGTGTCCAGGAGCCCAGTCCTTCCAGGATCTCTTCAGATGTGCCCTGATCCAGAGTTGAAAGAAGGTCAACCAGGCCTGAGAGTCCCTGGGTGGGATATTGAATATGTGGCTCACAGCGTGTCCCTCACATCACTTGTGGGATCCTCTTCTGTAGTGAGTTAGGGAAACTCCAGAGTAGATGGAGGCCAACTTGAGACATGGCTCAGATGTAAGTTGATGAGATCTTAACCCAACTTCTGAGATTCTTTTTTGTTTTGTTTTGTTTTGTTTTGTTTGCAAGGCAGTGGGGTTAAGTGGCTTGCCCAAGGCCACACAGATAGGTAATTATGAAGTGTCTGAGACTGGGTTTGAACTCAGGTACTACTGACTCCAGGGCTGGTGCTCTGCGCCACCTAGCCACCCCCAACTTCTGAGATTCTCTATCAGAAAGCCAATTTTTCTTTAAAACCTGCCTCTTGATCATTCTCTCAGCTTTAAAAAAAAAAATAATTGGCCAAAACTGCTTGCCACTCACCCAAGGCTTGTTTCAAGGTCCTCTGGGGGTAAGAAATATAGCCTCATTAGAACTCATCCCCAAGTAGCTGGGGTACCCATGCAAGTCTTTCCATGAACCTTATTCCTTGTGGAAATGGGGTTCTGCTAGCTGAACCAGTTGGTGGTAGAGATGAAGAGACAAGGAGCAGCCCTTCTGTAGTAGGAGGAGATCAGCTCCCTGGTTTTGAGTAGGGAGGAAGCAGGGGATTACTGTTCTCTATCTGCTAACCCCTCCAACCAGTCTTACAAACTGGTTTTTGTACTAAGCTCCATTGGCTCAAATAAATCTTGCCTGCGTTTTTTTTTTAAAGTGACAAATGGCATGCGTCAGTCTCCTTAGACAATCTATGTTATTTCTCTGGAGGCAGATGACGTGCTTCATCATGCAACCTCTAACAATGTTGTTCCTGTGTTCACTTTTCTCCAGGTTCTGCCTTTTTCGTTTGCATCAGTTCACGTCAATCTTTCTGGATTTTTATGAGATCATCCTTTCTTAGAGCTCATCAATCATCTCGCAGAGCACAGTAGCATTCCATTACCATCACAGCTTGTTCAGCCATCCCCTAGTCGACGGGCAGCCCTTCACTTTCTGATTCTTTGCCCTCACAAAAAAAAAAAAAGATGCCATAAAACCTTGTACAGATAGGTCTTTTCCCTTCTTTAAAAAATCTCTTTGGGTTACAGATCTAGAAAGGGCATTTCTGGAGCAGAGCAAGTGCACACAGTTTGGCAGCCCCTTGGGCCTGGTTCCAAATTGCCCTCCAGAATCGTCGGATGAGTTCACAGCTCCATCACCGAGGCATTCACATGTTCCTCCTGCAGGCCCATGAAGCAGTTCCTTTCTTCTGACCAGTCCTCCTCATTTCTCCTCTTCCTTCCACTCCAGGGCCCAGGCTGCTGCTCAGACCTCGCCATTTCCTTCCACTATGTTGACTCGACCACCATGTATCAGCTGGAATACTTCGTGCATCACCTGCGTCCCTACGGTTATTCCTACAGATATCAGCCCAACTTCCCCGAGGCTCCAGCCAAGCAGATGAGCGAGACCAACCCAAAAGAAGACCCTCCAAGAGAAATTAGAAAACCAGGGAAGGGGGAGCCCTCCTGAGCAGGAGGGGGCAAGAAGGCAGTCCTGCACCCCAGCAGCAGCTGCTCAGAGCAGTACACTTTGAACACTGGGGGCCTGCCGAGGGATCTGTCTTAAATGGATGTGCCACCTTCGGGAGGAAGCAGGGACAGCTTGGAGTGTGCTGGACTGTTGACACAGGGATGGACAGATGGTAGATGGCCAGCTAGGCGGATGGATGGATGGATGGATGGATGGATGGATGGATGGATGGATGGATGGATGGTTGCATGGTTGGATAGGTGGGTGGGTAAATAGATGGATGGATGGGTGGATGGATGGACAGATGAATGGACAAACGGATGGATGGATGGATGGGACAAGACAGACAGATGGATGGCTGGAAGTAGAAATGGGAAATATTTGTATTCCTCAGACTAAATGCCTCCATTTGTTGGCAGCTGGGAGTCAGCCTGAGTAAAAGTGTTTGCTTTTGCCTTGGACCCCTCCCTCTTCTGTATGTCTGTCATGGAGGGAGGTCAGCACACAGGCTCCCTGTGCATTCCTGGAAGCAGCAGGTCTGGGGTGAGGAGTGGGCTTCTTCTTTTCTAATCCAACCTGCCTTAAACAGAAGAGCCCCTTGGAGGACAGAGGCGCTGCTGCTGCTGCTGCTGCTTCCTGGTCCTGGCCCTCCCTGAGCTTGTCTGTGCTCCATGAATCTGCTCCATGAATGTGTGGCCCAGGAGCTAGCAGAAGACCCCGGCTTCTACTGGCCTGCCTGGGAGCCCCACAAACCTGACTTTGCCCAAGTCTGCCCACCATCTCCCATGTGCCTGTATTGGTCCTCTCTGAATGTCCTTTTCCCCAGTGTTTCCAGGAGGGCACCTTGAGTAAAATATCACATCAGGTGATTGTCAGTCAGCTAGGCTGCTCGCCTAGTGACCGGCCACCATCTGGAGGGGGCCCCAGGGCCCCCCCCAAGTCCTAATCTGTTTTCTGAAACTATCCTTCCACTGACAGGTATTGGAGGACGAGGGGCCCAAGAGGAAGAGGGCCACTCAACTCTGACTGGGTCAGAGACAGCCCTGGGAGGCACCTGGGTCTAGCTTCCCCACCCCCCACAGTGTTTGGTATTTTTATGGAGGGGAGGCAGAACGGGTGATAAAATGTGCAGGAGACTGCCCAGCAGCCCTCACCCACGAACAGTCACATGCTTTCTGGGTGCCTCTCTACCGCATCCCCAGAACTTGGAGATTATCGTCTGTGGAAATCTCTTATTTCCCATCAGGCGAGCTGTTTCTCCAGAGGCCGTATCTGTGACCTAGGACTTGACTAGTAGAGAGCAAAGCATCATGGGAGGCCAGCTCTCCGTGGGCAAACCGAGGCAGTATTTTTGTTGCTCCACTAGAATGAAAGTCACCTCACTCGAACCCTTCGCTTCCTCCAGACAGCTTCATTTCAAGTTAGCGCCGTGGGCACTGACCTGAGATACTTTAAATGAGCAAGGGATACTTGTTGCTTTGAATCCTTCCCCTTCTCTTGTCTCCTGGGCTCCTGCCCACCTCTGGGGGTATTCCCTAATTACCTAAAGCCCCTACTGGGAACAGTGCACTGCCCTCGGTGCTGGAGGAGGCTTCTCGAGATCTCCAACCCCCAGGGAAACAAGCATGTAAGACCCAGCTGAGGGGGAGCAGCAGTGGATGGGGATGGTGACACCCTCTGAAGGAGGAGGGCAGGCAGTGCCCAGGAGATGGAGGGGGCTCGGGGGGTCTGGGAGTTTTCTCACAGGCCCCTAGAACCAGGTACTTTCTTTCCACCATTGAGACCTGGGGATCCCACAGAAAATGGCTGTTCTCCCTCATTTTCCCAAGGGTGCCTCACTCACCCGGCCAGTGTGCAGGGCCCGCAGTAGTGTCCAAAATGTCTGAGCCATGCCCGGCCTGTGCCTGGAAGCCCGGACGCTTGCCGAGGCCTTGCTGTTGGTCAACCTCTCCCGTCCTCAGCTTTCCCAGCTCATGTCCTCCTGCGTGCTTTCAAGTCCAAGGATGCCGGCAAGCTTGGGCTTCCTGGCTCAGACTGATTTGTTGAGCCAGTGGGGTCAGGTCACAGACTTTCTCCACCCCCCCCCCCATCCCTAGAGCCCCCTTGGTCTCATCTCCGACACCACCGGCCTCCAGCATGCTGGGGCTTAGATTCTGGAATGGGAGGCAGGAAGCTGCTTTTCCTCCCTCCCCTCCTAGCCTGGCCTGGTCTGGCCTGGCATGGCAGGCCTTGCTCACCAGACCCTGGGAGTGAGAGCGCCGATGTTCTTTGTAAACTCATGTTTCTGAAGTGCCTTTTGGAGTGTGGTGGCTTTTTAAAATTCATGAATTTAAATGAAGAATTGCACAGAAATAAAAACATATGGCCATCTCCTGACTTGTTTTCCCTGATTGGTACCCTTGTTTCCAGGTGTGTGCCCACAGGTGTGTTGGTGGGGGAGAGGGAATGTCCTCTCTGGACTGGTGAGGCTTAGCCCCTCTGTATGGTAAGTGACTTTGTCCAAGGGTTTACAGGTAGGACACAACCTGGCTTCAAGCTCAGGAGCCAGGGATGCCTTCCCCAGCCACCCCTTTTCCACCATCCTCTCTGGAGTAGTAGAGTGTTTGGGCCAGAGGCCTGGTTGGGGCAACTCTGCTTGTGGCTTCAGAAGTGAACATCCTGATGAGACACCCTGGGCACTGTCCAGGCAGCTTCTGTCAAATATGGGCACAGGGTCTCCTGCCTGTGCCTTTGGCTCTGGGCTCAGATGGTGTGGACTCCACTCTCCAGATGAGATTTCTGCAGGGGGCTCACAGGAATTTGAGGCAGACCCCACTGTCCTGTACTACCCAGGAGTAGTGACCAAGTCACCCTCTGGACCTCAGCTTCTTGGTCAGCCATGAGAGGACTGGACTAAATGGCAGTGCACAGCATGAGGCCCAGAGAGGCAGGAAGCCCTGAGTTCAAATCTAGCCTTAAATACTAGCTGTGACCCCGGACAAGTCCTTTAACCACTATTGGCCTCAATTTCCTCATTTGCAAAAATAGGGATCATAACAGCACCCCCCTCCTGGGAGGTCTGGAGGCTCTGGTGAGATCACTTTTGCAAACACTTAGCAAACCATAATATGGTAGAAATGCTAGCTCTTCCAGCTCTTGGGCTGGCGTGGACATGACACAATAGTAGGGTCTACACATTATAACCAGCCCCGTCATTGGATAAAGCTGTGACTTTTGGCCTTGCCCCAAGCAAACTCACAGACTGTTCTCCTCCAGCTGAATGACTTTCCTCCCCGTGGGGCTAGTTCTTCACCCAGACCTCCAGATCTTTATCAGAATAATGGCTGTCTCTTCTTGCCCTTGGGAGGTTAAGCTTCAAGACTTGATATTTGGCCAGATGGAATTTCAACTTCTCCAAATTGTCGAGATCACCATTTCCAGCCTTGGCCTTCCTGCCCGTGCTGGCTCCTCCAGCCCACTGACCTGGTGCATACAGATTCAGGTGCCCGCTCTGTCTGCCTCCTAAGAAGGGAGGGAGAGCCCTACCCAGGAGGAATGGCTGGCACTAAAGAGATCCTCCTCCCCCTCCCAGTGTCCAGCCAAGGGAATGGAAGACTTCTGGTGCTGAGGAAATTGAAAAAGGTTTTAATCAGACCCTTGCAGAGAAGACCCAAGCAAGAAGACAAGAGCTGCTCTTAATGAGTCCTCACCTATAGACAAGCTGCTCACAGCCAAGTCCAGCAGGAACTCTGCCTTCCAATTGTCCTCCTCTTGTCTCCATAAACCTTCAAAATGCCCCGGCCACCCCGGCATCTCAGCAAATCATGATGGACTCAAACAATCAACATTCTGATGCATCAAATTACCACTGATATGGAGAAATGGGCCCAAGATGAACACGAGTCACCATGTCAGAGCATGGACCACTAGGTGCAGGCTCCAAAGTGATGTCCTTTCTCATTAGCCTTGTGTGTCCACACCTAGACTGCTCCAAGGTCTTCCTGTGAGCCCATGTGTGGCCTGGCCTGACATGCCTCCTGTGATGGTCACACCAGATGTGGGGAGTGCTGTCCACCATCCAACCAACTCATAAGCAAAGAGGAAATATGAAGATCTGGCCCCTCGGAGGCTGGATGTCATTCACTTACCAAATCTGTCCAACACGTCTGATGGAGTCGACCAGCTACCTGGTGGAGCAGAAAGCTCAGGTGTTGTTTGGGGGCCCCTCTGCCACCCTCACTTCTGATCAAGCACAGATGTCCTCTGGCTGCCATGCTGGCCATAGACTCAGGAATGTAGTAAAGGAGCAGTTTCTGCCTTTAGATCTCCCTTCCTGAAGCTCTTGAGGTGTAAAGAGGCTTTTCTCAGCTCTGGAGTGTTTGTGTGTACACGTGGGAGGGGATTGGAGGAAGGGAGGTTGCTCTTCCCCTACCAGGCCATAGTCAAGTGCTCATAACCTCCGAGGTAAGCCTGCACCTAGGAGAGGGCTGGCAGCCACCAACCGAAGTGCAAGATGTTCTAGCTTTACTAATTCATCCAAAGGAGTCAGGGGCTACTCCATTTTCACTTAAAAATGCATAGAGCAGACTGCAGATGGCACTGGAAGGGATGGGCACCTTCATGTTCCTGTCACAGACCAAGACTAGGCAGGCGCTGCGTCTGTCTTCAACTATTTTCCAGCTCCTTGACCCCAAATCTCCCTGCGTGGAGAGGATTTCACCTAGTTGTGAAATATTACCCAAAACAGGCAGGGCACTGGTTTAAGGAGCTAGGGGACCTGGATTCAAATCCTGGCACTACCGCTGATTGCCCACATGTGGACCTCAGTTTCTTCATTTGTAATACAAGAGAATGGTTCTGGTTCTACTTGACATTTATGTTGTGCAGTCATTTTTTCAGTTGTGTTTGACTCTCTGTGTCTCCAGCTGGAATTTACTTAGCAGACATATAGGAATGGTTTGCCATTTCCTTCTGCAGCCTATTTTACAGATGAGGAAAATGAGGCAAACAGGGTTAAATGACTCACCTGAGGTCACACAGTCAATATCTGAGACTAGATTTGAACTCAGGATGAGGAGTCTTCCTGACTCCAGACCCAGCTCTCTGTTCTGTATCTCAGCTGCCCTGTTTTTATACACTTCAGTACCTGTAAAAGCCTGCCAGCCCTTCCTGAGTCAGGGGCTACTCCATCCAGGAAACTGTCCCATTAAGGAAAGGCATCTTTTCAGGAGTAGTTGGGCAGTCAAGAGGCTTAAATCTGAGCTGGGCTGTTTTGGAGATAGATAGGGATGACTGTCTCTCCTGACCTCACAGCCCCTGGGGCACAACTCAGGAAAGTGGTCCCCCAGTCATGTTAGGAGCCTCTGAGATTCCAAGAATGGAGTCAAGCGACAGGGGCCTTCTGGCAGCCTCCAGGTTCCTCGCGTGTGCAGTGATGGATTGGCGAGACAGCAGAGAAGTAACCCAAGAGCTCCAGGGCTCTTGGCACTCAAGAGGAGCCTCTTTCTGTCTGACTTTTGGGCCCTGTCCTCTCAGAACATCATTGATGGATGGGGCCCCATCAGGGCATAGAAGGCTGCCATCCTCTCGGAGGACCTAGACTTAGACTTATCCCAGTAACCTCTCTAAATACTGAGCATGCATGCGTGTGTGCGTGTGTGTGTGTGTATGTGCATGTGACACACCTCCAGAGTCTAGAGCCAGAGCACACACCCAAGACTCAAGACAGCTTCCTTCTTGTAGCTCTCCCTGTTGGCTTCTGGTTTCCAGTGAATATCAAGGGAACGGTTCATGCAAAAGTGAGCGTGATAAAAGACAAAAGTAGTAGGGACGAACAGAAGCAGAAGAAATTAAGAGGTAGCAAGAATACACAAGAAAATGAGGCAAGAAAAATCTCTGACAGATCACCGATAATCCCAGTGGTGTGTTACTGATCTAGAGGCAGGCATCCTGGAGAATGAAGTTAAATGAGTTTTAGGAAGTATTGCTAACAATAGGAGACTGGAGGTGATGAAATTGTAGCCGAACTATTTAAAACCCTAAAAGAGGATGTTCAAGTGCTGCACTCAGTAGACCAGCAATTTCGGAAAACTCAACACTGGCCACTGGATTGGAAAAGATCGATTTACATCCCAATCCTAAAGAAAGACAATGTCAAGAAATATTTAAATCATGGGACAATCGAGTTCATCTCACATGTCTTCAAGATTACCCTTGAGATTCTGCAATCTCAGCTCCAGCAATAGGTGAACTGAAAATTAACAAAGGAGCACACTGGTTTTCAGAGCAGAGGAACAAGTGACCAAATTGCCAACATTTGTTGGATGATAGAGAAGACCCCTACTTCTGTTTCACTGGTCTCTATAATCAACAATCAAGATGGGAGTGCCAGAACTTATTTTCTGAGGAACCTGTATTCTGGATCAATCCAAAGTCATTAGCATGGTTGCTGGGAGAAATATCAGCAATCACAAATACGCAGATGATACTAGAAAGTACAGGAATTAGGAAACCTCTTGATGGGGGTGAAAGAGAAGAATGTAAAAGCTGATAGGAAGCTTAACATTAAAAAAGCCTCCCAAAGATAAGGAAGGGATGATGTGTGGGGCAGGATGCCACCTGGTTGTGTTAGGAGGAACCAAGAGGGAGGTGCCCATGCAGACGACTCTCCTGGAGAGAGGGACTCTGACTCTCCTCAGTCAAGGCACCTGGTCCTTTCACTTCCTGGCAAACAGAGGAAGAAGAAATAGAAGCAGCGTTAGATTTTCTATTCTTGGACTCCAAGATCATGCAGGCCCCTGGTGAGTGCAGCCATGAAATTAAAGGACACTTCTTCTTTGGAAGGAAAGCTATGGCAAATCTGAAGAGTATGCCTTGCTGACAAAGGGGTCAAAGCTATGGGTGTTCCCGGAGTAATGAGTGGCTTTGAGAACTGGACCATAAAGAAAGCTCACAACTGTAGAATTGTGGTGCTAGGGTCAAATACTGAAATGGAACCTAAATACTTTGGCTTCATAATGAGAAGATGGGACTCATTGGAAAAGACCCTGATCTTGGGGGAGATTGAAGGCAAAAGGAGAAGGGGTTGGCAGATGAGCTGGAGAGTTGGTGCCTTGAGAACAATGAGCTTCAGCTACTCCATTCTAGTCAGCTTGAGCGGAGAGACAGAGCCCTCCCTCCAGGAGGGTCTTCACCACCTTCCTCTGAGCTGCTCCTGGTTTCTCCCTAACCCAAGCAGCCCAGCCCATCCCCCTTTCCCACCTTGGGAGTCAGGCTTCAGAAACAAATATATCACATCTTTGGAGACCAGTCTAGGAAGGATGAAGTCTGACTGTAACAAGGTCAGAGGAGATCTTGAATCCAGGGAGGATTGAAGAGCAATCTGATATCCTGTAAATTTGAAATCCCCGTGTATTTTACAAGTTTACTAAGGGAAGCCAAGGAGAGAGCTAAAGCAGAGTGATGCCCCTGTCCCCCAAGAAAACAAAAGGTGTCACTGCCTCAACCTCCCTCTCTATCCATCATTCTGACTTTTCCTGAATTTTGTCCCGGATGGGTCAAGGGAAAGGAAGGGAGGTGGAGGGACTGGGGAGAATCAATCACTAGTTCAAGTGACTGCTCATCAAGTTGGACTGGGTCTAAGTCCTGCTCTAACCTTGGGCCATTAGCAGGGTACTTGGGGTTCACTAGGCCCAGCCAATCTCTGTTCCTGTAAACCAGGTAACTAGATCCCTGCCTTGAACCTCTGCTAGGGTGGAGGTGAGGGGTTCACATTTCTACACCACAGTAGATTCTCATAATAACACGTAGCAAGGTTGGTTGGTGCCATGATTAGATCACAGGGCTGGAGTCAGGAACACCGCAGACTAAATCCCAGATCAGACACATAATACCGTGACCTTCGAAACACAACTGGTTTTCCTCATCATTGCTGTTTTATAAAGCAACCTTGTGAAGGGAGTACAAAGGAGACTGATTGTATGGGAAAAGTTATCAAAATATGAAGAGAACAAAACAAGTTCATGGGCCTCAAGTCCAGAACCTCTGCTCCAGCCAAGTTGCAGCCAAGTTTGTGGAGCCTAAGTTCAGAAGTCCTGTTCCAGACAAGTTCACGGGCCCCAGTTAGAATTGCCAGCCTGTCCTCTCTGTGGCTTAGCTCCAAGCGCACCATGCTCCCCTCCCACAGCTCTCTCCACCCCTTCCCCCAAGTAGGTGTATCTGCCCTTGCAACTCAGCTTAGAGGTGAATGACCCGCTGAGAGGATTTTGTAGCCCACCCCTCCTCTTCTCCCCCTTCCCCTTAAGGCCATGGTTACAGAGCCTAGGGTGGGCTGGGCAGAAAAGAGGGAAGGCAGACAAAACAGGTGAAAGTAAGGCTGGCCATGCAACCAGATTCATGGGAGGGAGCCCAGGTAGCAGGTCACTGGGGATTGCCTCAGTGGACCTCGCCTTGGGGGCTCTCAGGGGACCTTTCTTCCCTCCTAAATTCTCTAGGGAGCTTCTCCCTGGGAATTGCATCTCGAGTTTCAAGATCTGACTCCCTATTGGGGAGGGGGGCTGGGAGGACTAGTTCTCCCCCACCCCACCCCACCCCATCCTGTCCTGGGTGGGGCGCAGGTGTAGCTGTGTGGGTGTGGCCAGGAGGGACCAGCTCCCCAGGCTCCTGGCAGCCCCAGGCCTGGTGACCAACTGGGAACACTCTCTAAACAAGCCCTTGAATCACTTGGCCCAGCCTGGAAGCGGGTTCTGCCTCTTTGCCCTCTTTGTCGGTGGATTCTTCTAAGACTAGATGCCCTTCAGGACCTGCCCCCTCCCTGCCCTGCATTGCCCGGGCTGATCAACAGCATAGTAAGCGGTAAATGGAGCTTCCCACCTGGCGGCATCCTCTGAGGCCCACCCCACCCATCCGGTTGTGGTGGAGTCCTGACCCACTCTGTGACCCCAACCAGGGGTTTCTTGGCACAGATACTGGAGTCTACAGCCCATTTTACAGATGAGGAAACTGAGACAAACAGAGTGAAGTGACTGGCCCAGGGTCACACAGCTAGCAAGCCAGTGAACTCACAGAGAGAAGCCTATCAGACTCTGGGCCTGGCACTGTGCCACCTCTCTGCCTTTATAACCAGTGACTTGGGTGTGAACAGAGAGAGGCAAGGGCAGCCTTACCTCCTGTTTCACCCCAGGAAAGGACTGAGTGGGCAGCCGTTGGCTTCCTTATGAAGTTACCTGGGAGACCTTTGGGGGAGCCCAGCAAGGACCCTAGAAGAGTCCCTACCCCCTATGAGAGCATCTAGCTCAGTCTGCCACCCCCCCACACACTATCACTCTGGTGACTGCTCTGCAGTCCTGGGAGCACCTGGAGCCACCTGGGGAACATTTGCTGACCCTCCCAGACTGACCTGGGGCATCATGGCGATGACAATTCCTTGGGTGTGACCTGCGGGGGATCAGGAAAGGACAGAAGCCCTAGGGTGGGGGACTCAGAGGTGGGGCTCAGGGCAGCTACTTTGCTGAGGGAGAGAGCCCACAGTTCTTAATTCCCTTCTCTACACCTGCCCTCAGGAAGCTTCCATTCTGTCAGAGAGATGCCTTTGTATATACACACACACATATATGGATGTCCATCCCAAATGCACTCTCTTGTACCCACCCCTGGGCGGCCCTGGCCAAGCTTCCCATAGCAGATCCAGCATTTCTGTTCTCTGACCTTACTGGACCTGTCTCTGCAGCCAGAATCGCCTGCAGCAAGAAAAGTCCTCGCCCAGAATCCTCGGGGCAGTCCTCGGGGCAGCCCAGGTCCTCCATTTCCCAGTTCAGGGTTCTGTCTGATTCTTTTAAAATACATCCTTGGAATGAAGCACTTTCCCAATCTCGTCATGTGAGTGGAAAGTTGGGCTTCAGGCCAGGATGATAGCGATCCCTGCCCCACACTCCCCTCCAATGAAGCCTCTCCCTCTTTCTGGATCTAACTGGAACCTTGATGGAGAAAACTGTGCCCTCGGGAGCCCAGAGAGACTGAGAGGGCCAGGAGGATGGCAGACTGGGCATGCCTTTACCAAGAAGGGCTTCTGGGCCAGCTTTTCCCCAAGGCCTCACTGCCCAGAATCCGCAGGCATACCTGGTATAGCTGGGTCCTTGCCAATGCCTCGGGGCTGCTTCTGGTCAAGGCTGCTGAGCCCCTGTAACTGAGCTCGGTTGGTTCCAAGCCCCCGTCCTCATGGGCCCCCTGGCCGGCCAAACCCATCTCTACCCTCAGCATGGGCCCACCCTCCACATTTGTGGACCCGCTGGCTTCTCAGGATCCAATCACTGCATTCGATTTCCTCCCATAATGCCTGATCTCTATTATGGCTGTTCAGGGATAAGCACCAGCTTCCTCCTTCTGGGAAAAAGAGATTTTTCCAGCCTAGGGCCAAGAACCCAGTTACTCACTTCCCTGCCCCCCTTTAGTTTTATAGGCTGTTCTAATTACACTTATAGAGAGAGGGCTGTAGCCCTAGGGGCCCAGGGCAAGGCCCTAATTATTCCTCCCAATTATTCATGTTGGATCTGAATCTAGATCAAACCATTTAAACTCTTCCACGACTCAGTTTCCTGATCTGTAAAAAGATTACCATGTCAGGTCAGTCATGGGAGACTGGCAACCTGAGAAAGTTAGCTGGGAGCTGGTTGTCTCCCTTCTGGGATAATGAGGAGGGAGCTGGGGGGGAGGGGGGCAGCATCTGTGACATGGGCTCTCATCCATGAGACTTCTCACAAGGGGAGTGAACACACCCACACCCCCCCATGCACATATCAGGATCCAGGGACCCCCAGGACAAGCCCCTCCCTTCTGACACCATGGCCTTGGGGCCTGGGGGCCTGGTCTGGGCTAGACCCTGCTTCTCTGTGTCCACAGATGCTTTGTAGGTGCACAGTCCTGTAGAGGTCCCCAATATACACTCAGATCTGGTGAAGGCTAAGAGCAACTCCATCTCCTCCAGGGCAGGCAGGTGTGGGCAGGTCATCCCAGAAGAAAAGGGTAGCCAAGGACAAGTGTGTGTGTGTGTGTGTGTGTGTGTGTGTGTGTGTGTGTGCACGCACGCTGTATGCTGTGTGCTGTGGGGGGGGCATTCTGTTCATACCGTGGGAAGCTCCACATGTATGTATCAGTGTCGCTGTACATGGACAAATGAATGCATTCTGAATGTAGGCATTGTATGGATGGATGAATGCTGCATGAATGTGGATGTGTGAATTATGTAGGCATGTGCATGTGTATATGTGACTGGGTGAACGCATGTAAGATTGTGAGTGTAGGAGTGTGAATGTCTTGGACTTAGACAAGTGCATGTATGAATGTAATAATGTCAGCACATTCTCTGAGGGTGTATGTGATGTGATGCATGCATATGTGTGCATCAAGATGCATCTCTGAGTGCATGTAGATGTGAACTATAGATGCATGCACATGTGAGCAAATGCATGCGTGTGTGAATATGTGTGGATCATCAGAATAGATTTAAATATGGGGGGATGCATGTGTCAATGTGTGTTTGCCTGAATGCATGCATATAGAAAGTATGCATCATGAATTGTGAGGGCATGCATGAGCATACATGTGTGTGCATGCGTGAACCTTTATGGAAGAATTTTTGCATGTATAAATGTGTGCATAAGAATGCATGCATGAAGATATGTATATACAATGTATGCATGAGCAAATGAAAAATATGCATGTGCATACATGTATGAATGCATGCAAATGTGTGTGTTGTATGAGCCAGTGCAGGAGTATATGTGCGTGTCAAGGACGAAGACTACGTGCACATATATGAGTATTTATCTGTAAACATTAATGGGTGTGAATGTATGAATTCATGTGAATACATTTGTGAATATATGTGAACATATGGATGGAGGCATGAAAGGATATGAGCTGTCCCATCTCCATCATTTCTAGATGTTCTCTGGCTGTTCCCCAAGCCAGGACACTGCATATGCTCACTCCCCAGCACCAAATAACAGGTTCCTGGGACCTAGGAGAGTCCTTGGTTCTGGGACCCCAGGGATTCTGTGGGGCTGGTTATCTGTCAGGATGACTTTTTTTTTTGCTCAAAGTTGGGTTTTTTTCATTTTTATTCTTATTTTAAAGAAAATTATATAAATATTTTATTTGTTTTCCAATTATATACACTAGTAATTTCTATCAATCTTTTTTGGGACAAGGTTTTGAATTTTTTCTCTCTTCCTCCCTCCCTTCCCTCTCCCCGCCCCCCCCAACAGAAGGCCACCTGATAATGTCTTTACATTTACTTCCACGATAAGCAGAGATCCAAATCGAATGTGTGGTGAGAGTAGAAACAGCTCCAAAAGGAAGGAAGAGAACCTTAGAGACAGCAAAATTATGTACTACATAAGACAACGTTTAAAAATGGAAGATAATCAGCTTTGGTCTTCATTTATGCTTTACAATTCCTTCTCTAGATCCAGATGATATTCTCCATCACAGATCCCTTAAAATTGTCCCTGATTGTTGCACTGATGGAATGAGCAAGTTCCTCGAGGTTGATCATCGCCTCCATGTTGCTGTTAGGGTGGACAGTGTTCTTCTGGTTCTGCTCATTTCACTCAGCATCAGTTCATGCAGGTCTTTCCAGGCTTCCCTGAATTCCCATCCCTGCTGGTTTCTTCTAGAACAATTGTTTCCCATAATATACATATGCCACAGTTTGCTAAGCCATTCCCCAATTGATAGGCATCCCCTCAATTTTCATTTTTTGCCACTATAAACAAAGCTGCTAGAAACATTTTTGTACATGTGGGATATTTACCCTTTTTTCCTGATGTTTTTGAGCTACAGACCTAATAGTGGTCCTGTTGGATCAAAGATTATTATAGCCCCTTTGAGCATAATTCCAAATTGCCCACCAGAAAGGCTGGATCAGTTCACAGCTCCACTAACAATGCATTAGTGGCCCAGCATCAATCACTATCTTTTCTGGTCATATTGGCCAATCTGAGGGGTGTGAGGTAGTATCAGGGTGATATTGGATCCCCAGGTTCTGGGTTGGAATTCTGATTCTACCTCAGTCTTGCTGGGTAACCTTAAGCAAGTCCCACCCCCTCTCTGGGCCTCAGTTTCCCCCTCTGTAAAATGAGTAGGGTGGGTTTCAATGGTTTCCAGTTCAATACCTCTTAACCCTAAACTGTTCATCAGCAGGACAGGAATAAGGGGAAGGAAGTCAGGACTGGTCCTGCATGACCTTGAGGCTAGCTCAGCATGGCCCAGAGCATGGGGTCCCATGAGAGGTGTTGCAGGTAGAGGGGTATTCAGATTGTGTCCCGGGCATTGCCCAGATTGGCAAGAACAAATGGGCCCAGATATCAGGATTTAGAGGGTGAGGACTGAGTCTGGGAGCCCAGGAAGCTTTGAGGCTTTCTTGGGTCACATTGGTGAGGGTGGCCTGGGGAGCTGGCCTCAGGTACCAAAGGGCTGATTTGGGGCCAGAGAAGAGGGGAACAGAAGGCTGGTGACCTGGGAGGCCAGGCCTGGGATGAGACTCTCCCAAAGGCCTAGCTGGAAACACCTGCCATCTGGGCAGGCGGTGGCAGCCCTGCCCAGTGGGGAGCACACCAGTGACCAACTTCCCTGTTTGTCCAGGGTGATCCTGCCCTTAGAGTTGAGCAATTGTTAGTGAAGAAGGAGAAAGTAAAGTGTTTAATGCTAAACAGGCAATGACCCTCAGTGAGTCACTCTTTGATGAGCTGGAGGCCCTTCCTCCAGGATCCTGGGGCTAAAGAATCAGTAACCAAGAATTAGAATTGTAAAGGTCCAGGGCTGGGCTCCAGACCATCCTCCTCCTCGCCAACATCCTGCCTGAGGGAACCAGGACTGCAATTCCTGAGGCCAGCCTGGCAAGGCCCTCATAGCTCAGTGCCAGGCTCTCAGATGGTCTCTCCTTTCCCATTGAATGCAGGCATTCAGGAGGAACTCCCTTAATGCACCCCGATCATGATGGTCCAGACAATTCCAGGGAGGAAAATGTCCTGGGGCACATGGGGGAAGGGTCCCAAAGGCTCCATCCTTTGTCCATTGGCCGGGATGGAAGGGTAGAAAGGACCCTGGACTTTGAGGTTGGGGACAGAGATTCAGATCCTAGGTCTGTCAAGTTACCTGGGCAACCTTGGGTGAATCACTTCCTCTTTGGGGTCTCAGTTTCTGATCCTTAAGCTTCCTCCAAAAACTTCAAGTTATGAAAATCTTTTGTATCCTAGGATTAGAGCTAGAAGGGAAATTCCTGATTTTATCCTCTTCAACTCCTCCATAATGTTAATCTTTCTGCTTTGAGTTCCTTTCATGGCATGACAATGTGGTCTGAGGCCTGGGCACCGGGCCACCAGGAGTTCTTGGCTGGTATCACCAGTCTGAAAAGGTGTATTAGCTTCAGCGGGAGGATGAGAGCTCTTGGTTCTCCAAGATCCCCAGTTACTGGAGAAGGCAAGCTTATCGCTGAGGCATGGGCCAGGCTGTCCCCAATCACTTGGGCTAGAACCATATATTCCTGACTATTTCACCTCCTATGCCCAGGGGGCTGGCACAGCTTTCCTAGGAGCTTGGCAGATGCACACACATACACATACACATACACACACATGCACACACACATGTGCATACACACACACACACACACACACGCACACGGCATCCAGGAAGCTCCCAGTTTCTTACCTAGTTAAGAAATTGTCTCCCATCTACTCTAGAGTCACCTACACAATAGCCTCCTGTTGCCCTCTACCAAGGCCAGCTCTTGGTGAGGGTAGGCTCAGGGTAAGGGCATCTCTACACCAAAGTCAGCTTGGATGACCCCACATAATTCCACAATTTCACCATCTGTATCTGTGGGGCACTTGAGGACTTATCTCAGGAACACAAAAGCGACACTCATTCGTTTGTACTTTGGGTCTCTAACCCCAACGGTAGTGGCTCAAGAGTGACCTGCCTTGATACATCTAGCACAGGCTGTGTTAGTGGGGAGAGGAAGTGTTCTCTTTCTGTGGATGTAGAGCTGACGAATGCTATAATTAAGGTCAATTAACAGAGAATAATCACCTGCCAGGGCTGGGCATGCCATGCAAGGGTTAGGCCAAGAGTTCACCGGAGTCAACAAGAGGAGGCAGGACGTGGAAGCTGGAGCCATGGTCCAGAATGACCACCCCTTGTGGCAGTGGGAGTGGGAGTGGGGAGGGAGATTGGGAAGAAGAATCCATAGGACTCAGCTGCTGGTTGGAAGGGGCTGTCAGAATCAAGGAGGGCACTGACGTCATGAGCACTCTGGGCAGTGGATGGAGAGGTGACGAGTTTTGTTTTGGAAAGAGAGGATGGTGCTCCTCTGTTGACTTTTTCCTCTGACCCCAGCTGTGTGAGACACTGGGCAAGTAACAACCTCTCTGGGATTCAGTGGTCAGAGGATTGGGCTAAATTGTTTCTGGTCAAGAAAAATCAATCAACATTTTTTGAGGGCTTCCTCTGTGCCACACATGGTGGGAGTACCAGCGCTGCCTATGGAACATCCACTGGAAGGCATGGCTTGGGACCGAGAGAGAGAGATCAGATCTGGACATCACTCCACAGACCTCATCAGACTGCGGAACCCTCAGCAGAACACTTTCACTTTGCACCCTGAACCTAGATCCACTCCAGGAGTTTGGACAGGGGTGAAGGGGTGGGGATGGTGGCTCTAACTTGTATCCCCCCGATTTCTCTAGAAGGAATCACCAGAGCCTCTCCTTTCTCCTAGGAATGGCCCCAAAAGCCAGTGTCCAAGCTGACAGGCATCAGGTGGGTGGACTGAGCCCCTGCTTTGTCCTATTGGGCCCGTGTGGGAAGAGTGCCTGCTGTATAGGTGAGAAGGAAAAGGAGTGAGGAGAACCTAGAGCTATCTGGTACCCCTATGGGGAAAGGCTTAGCTTTGGTCTGCCAAGTTCTCTGAGGGCAGAGCTGTGAGGGGATCTGGAGGGACATAGGAGTTTCTCATCACTGGAGTCCTCCAAACAGTGGGGACAGACCATTGATGGACAGCCCTGAGCCCCCTCTCAATCTCAGATGTGGTGGCACGACCTTATGCCCCCTACTCACTGTCCCCTCTTTTACTTCCATTGTTCTCAGGAGATGTGGTCCTGCTGCCGAAGATGGGCATTGATCACAAGGAATGACTCTTACCCAAGGCTGATCCAGAATGGGTGGTGATCAACCAGGCTGCAGGCCCACAGGCACATTCTTCCTCTTTTTCACCTGACCCATCGAGGATCTTTTAGAATGATCCTAGGATGGTCAGGGTCAAGTTGGAACTCAGAGCAGTCTGGGTAGCTTTGTCCAGGGAGGTGAAGGGCTGCTCTCTGGCTACAGACATGCTTGGCTTACACCAGCTAAACTCTAGGCAACCTTGGGAAAGCCTCTCAAAACTCTGAGGCCAGGGGCAGCTAGGTGGCGCGGTGGATAAAGCACCAGCCATGGAGTCAGGAGTACCTGGGTTCAAATCTGACCTCAGACACTCAATAATTGCCTAGCTGTGTGGCCTTGGGCAAGCCACTTAACCCCGTTTGCCTTGCAAAAAAACAAAACAAAACTCTGAGGCCTCCTTTTCTTTCTTATGATAATGAGGTCATGGGGTATGATCCTCCTCAAGGTCCCAGGTCTCCTAAACAAATCCACCATGTGGAACATGTGGAGGGAGAGGGTAGGCCCAAGTGGATAAGTGCCCTCTCTCCTACTACCAGAAAAACCACTCTGCATAGCAGCTGCACCATCATAGGGGTGCTAGTTACTATTTGGGGGGCAAAGGTTACTAGAAGGGCTCAACAGTGGCCAGTTTGGCTGGGGAGTGGCTCCCAGGTCTTAGCAGACCCCACTTCTGTTGACCCCAATAATCCCCAAGGCTGAGGAAGCTGCCTAAATGTCTTCATAGGTGTGAGCTTTACTCCTACCAACTCTTTGAGGGATAAGCCTGACCATAAGTTCTCTCCTGGAGAGGAGATTCATTTATGAAGGGTAGAGGTCCTACAAGACAAACCAAACCAAACCGGTGCCCACCATCAGGGGCACTAAGAAGGGGAAGAATGGGCACCCTGGAAGGGCAGGGGCTACTAGAAACTCAGTCTCCAGCTCTGGCTGTGCATCCTGGACAACTTCTCTTCCCCCCACCCCACTACCATGGATTCTTTCGAGACTACGATGGATTGGATGGGCAGGGGCAAGTCTGGCAACCAGCCCAGCAACCAGGGAGAGCCTGCCCTTCCTGCTTTGACACATCTCCACCATGGGGCCTCTGGGAAGCTTTCACCAATCCATCTTAGGGGAGAAATCACCAGATTTGTGTCCAAAGAAGGAGAAAACCTGCCCAAGGTGGAGGAAGCCTTGGTGCTGGTTCTTCATTGGTCTCTCTTGGGGAGCTGGGATTCTTCTCTTCTTTTTTAAAAAAAACTTTAAATTTTTCGTTAATTTATGTACACATGACTAAAATATTCCTGTTTAAGATTAAACCTAATCCCCCTCCCCCACAAAAATATGAAACCTCATGAGACATAAAGTGCAAGAAAGAGAAAAACTGCTTCAGTCTGTGTTCCGATCACATCAGCTCTGTCTCGGGGGGTCACCTTCTGTAGCATAAGTCCATCAGAGAAGTTCCTTCCTTAGTTTTCCACAGTTGCTGATGGTCATTCCCTCCAGTCATTCCTCCCCACTACCATCTATTCTATTGTCTCTCTCCTTTCTGTCCCTCTTCTAAAATGTGCTGTGGGGCAGCTGAGGGGCACAGCAGACAGAGCACCAGCCCTGGGGCCAAGAGGCACCAAGCCCACTACCATCCCAGAGATCTAGCACCCTCCCAGACCCCATGGTCCCAGAAAAACCACCCAATTCCAGCATCTTGCAAAAAGTAAAAAAGAAAATGTGTTGTATCTGACTATCCTCTCCTATGATCTACCCTTTCCTCTACCACCCACATTCCTCCTCCCCCTGTCCCCCTTCTCTTTTTCCTTCTAGATGTCTGTACCCCATTGAGTGTGTATGCTGTTTCCTCTCTGAGTCATTTCTGACCTCATCTTCTTAAGGCTGGAGGATGGGCACTGGAGTATGAATAGACAAGCACCAAGGAGGGAGAAAGGGGTCCTCCCCAGGCCCTGGCAGAGCTGAGTGGTGGCTGACAAGTGGATGCTGCCTTGCTGGAGGGGGCCCACTAAGCAGATCCTGTCCTCCTGGGCTCTTTTCTTCACCCCCCTGTAGGTAGCCTGGAGCCTTCCTCTCACCTACAGAGGGGCCTTGGCCACCTCCCAGCTAGGCAGAGGACCGTGCCACCCAGAGAAGCCGGGACACCAGCAGGAGGCACAGCTGCATTTCGTGGACTTGACTCCAAGCAACCTTGCAGTAGAGCAGTCCTGTGATGATTCCATTGTATGCCAGGTGCCCAGTTGAAAGGGGCCGAGTGGAGTCCAACCCACAAACCACCTCTCTCTGCCCACTGCAGGATCTCAGAGAAACCTCTCAGATTCACTTTCCTTTTCTGTCAAGTAAAGAATGCTGAATTTCAGAGCTGGAAGAGACCTCAGAGCCCTCTAGGACACAAATCTCCCCACAACCTGACTGAGTGGCTATCTGGTCTTGTGAATGGATGAAAGCCTCAAGGAAGGGGAAGGCTCAGCCTGTCCATTCCAATAGGGAAAGCTGTGCTTGCAAGGATGTGCTTCCTGCTGTCCAGCCTCAGTGGGCCTTTCTGTAACTTCTCCCCCCCCACTTCTGGATCTACCTTCTGGGGCCAATCAGAAACTACCAGACAGTCCTCCAGATCCTCAAATACAGCTCCTGTGCCCTCTTTCAGTCACTCAAACACCCTGAGCTCCTTCCTCTGAGTCTCAGATGCCAAGGACTCAATTCCCTCTCATTTTCAGACTGCCCACCTCACCACCCGTCTCACCAGGAACAAATGTCAATCATGTGCACATAAAATAGGAGGTATGTCAGGGGACAGGAGCTTGGGAAGGAGGTAAAGGTTTGGGCTGTTTGCCCTCAATTGTTCTGGCTACCCTTCTCATCCCTGGGGAGCAAGGGGCCACCCCCTATGCACAGGCGGTGACTGACTAGGCGGCACACTCAACGATGGGACCTCCTCCTTTCTCCCAAGGCTGCCATCTGCCCACAATGAGGGGTCCCCAAGGAAAGGTCAAGAGTGGGGAAGGGTGGGGCGGCTAGGTGGTACAGTGGACAGAGCACCAGCCCTGGAGTCAGGAGTACCTGGGTTCAAATCTGGTCTCAGACACTTAATAATTACCTAACTGTGTAGCCTTGGGCAAGCCACTTAACTCCATTTGCCTTGCAAACCTTAAAAAAAAGAGTGGGGAAGGGATGTCTGGGGGGGGGACCAGACCTGAGGTTCAATGCCCAGGAAGATGCCATCTGGATCCTTGCCTCTTGGCTTTCTTCCTAGCACCCGTATCTGTTCTGGGGGTACTCTGCGGTTGGGTGGGGGACATGCTGTCTTTCCTAGCTCCACTATATATTTCCTGACCATCAGGGAAGCAACGGAACAAAATCCTCAATGTCAAGAAACCCATTTTCTGGGATTCCCAGCTGCCACAAAGCCCCTGTTCAAGGCTGGCCAAAGAGAAGAGCAGAAGCCAGAAGGCTGGCCAAAGAGAAGAGCAGAAGCACCTCCCCCTGGGGCGCTGCTGACCACAAGCCCCTGGCCCAGGTGGGGGTCTTGCCAAGACTCTTGAGTAAGATTGTAGACTTCCAGCCAGAAGGAATCCCAGAGCTCATACATTGCTGAGATGAGCAACCGAGGCCACGGGGATTAAGCGATTGCCAGGCTGCCAAGGTTACAGAGTAGGGATGGAGGCTCTAACCCAGGCCTTCCTAGTTCCAGGTCTTGCTTCTCTGTCTACTCCACCATGAACTGGAGCCCCACACTTCCTGGGGTCCTTGAGGTTGGCAGCTGCCAAGCCCAAGTAGGTTTATTTATCCCTTTGCCCATTACACCATCCTGCCCCAAATGGTGTGATTTCAGATGGCAGGAGAGCCAGATGGGAAAAGTGATGGGGTGAGTGAGGATGCAGGGTTGCCAGCAAGGGGGATGTGAGGCTGAGAGAGAGAGAGAGAGATCACCTGGCTTACTGTCTTCCCTCCCCTTCTAGCTTCTCCTCTTCCTGGGGCAGATGACTGGGGGGGCAGCAGCAGGGGCACCTGCCTGGGCCCTCCTCAGGTGTGGGTCGACCTGGCTTGCTTGGCTACAGACCAGGAGTCAGCCGCTCTGATCAGGTCTCATCCAGGGCCTCCCAGGCCGGTGGATGCTCGGCTTGGGGGAATTCAGACTCTGCCACCTCATCTCTCTGCGCCTGCCTCAGTTTCTTCAGTTGTCTGGACTCCCCTTCCAGCTCCTCGAATGGATTCTCTGAATTGCTGATCTTCACAAGTCTGTCTTTCAGGGTTAGAAAAGGGTTGCCTGCACAAGAACCCTGTGAGGCTGACGTGGCAGGGCCCATTTTAGAGAGCAGGGAACTGAGGCCCAGTGAAGTCTGTGACTTGTCCAAGGTCACCCGGCTACTGCGTGTCAGAAGCAGACCACTTCTTTGCCCATTATACCATACTGCTCCAAAGGGGGATATTCCTGATGGACAGAAGAGCAGCATTCTTCTTCCCTGGACCATGACCTCTCTCCTCTCCCCAGTGCCATCCTGGGTCTTCCTCCCACCTGGTCTCTCTCTCTGGAGGCACCTGTCTCTCCCTTTGCTCCATGTCCCCTCCACTCTCATCCCACCGCCTCAAAGCCCAGCCTTGTCCGGGTAGGTCCTCGCCCCCTGCTCCAGCCCTCCTGGCTGCTGCCTGCTTCCTATGCGCCCTCACCTGTCCTCCTTTCCCCTCTGGACCCCAGGAATCCTCCCCAGGTCAGTTGAGAGTCCTAAAGGGCGAGGTCAGCCCCTGGGGTCAAGCCAGCGGGTCCCACCCAAACTGGACCTCTGGGTGCTCTGTCCCAACCAGCGTTCAGTGGTTCCACTTGTTCCCATGAGCACCGTCTTCTCGCTCGTTTTCCCATCCATCAGCAGGAATTAGCGCACCCACAGAAGCCAGGATGATTCAGAGGCAGTTGATTTGCAGTGAGGCATTAGCCTTTGAGGATCCTAATTGGCATCTCGTGGAAGCTCTCAGCAAAGGGATGTGGGCGCCTGCTGGGCCAGCTTCCCTCCGAGGTGTGAGCCCAAAGCTCCCTGAAATCCTCTGATGACAAGAGGCCGCTGGAGGAAGCAAGGGAGAGCTTCCCGTGCTTCCCAAGCTTCCCGAGCTTCCCAAGCTCCCGTTATAGCCTCCTCCAGCCCTCAGGTCTGGTCTCTGCTGGCCACACAAGCTTGGCTTCTAGTGGGGGTGCCGGGTGACCGGTGACCAAAGAGAAGGGAGACCTGAACCCCAAGCCTGCCTTGGACGGGGTCGGCAGGACCTGGACCAGTCACTGAACCTCTGCTGGTCTCAGTCCATCCCTAGGGTTGCTGCATTCAGAGTGAAGGGCCCAGATAAGCTGAACTACTGGGAACTGGGACAACCGTAAAACCCTTACTTCTCACAGGAGCGCCAAGGCCATAGGGTGATGGCCGCGGGACGTTCCTCCCAGGATGACCTTAGAGGACTAGCCTGGGGGGAGGTCGAGGGAGCCAGGCTGGGACTATCAGCATCTGCCCAAGTCTCCTCGGGCTGCCCAGGCCCAGATCCTCCTGGGCTCAGACAGTTTAATGAAGCCCATGGCCAACACCAGGCATGGAGGGTGCGACCCCGTCATCCATTGGCAAAGAGCTCAGGCCTGCCCGCCCGGGCATGATGCAGCCTGCCAGTGGTGGGGAGTGGCTGGGGAGCGGAGCCCTTTCCAGACAAGAGAAGCCTGGGTGCCAAGCTGCCCTCTGGCACCTCCTGGCTGTGGGACCTTGCCTGGCTTTGCTCACCTGCTACATGGGGATCAAGACACCTGCACTTCATCCCTCAAGAGCAGTGAGGGTGAGTGCCTGGAAAGGGAGGCCAGAGCTGTCCTTCCCCAGGGGGCACAGCTCCTGCGGACCCTGGGGGCAGCAAGGAGGGCACCCTCTAAACAGAGCTGAGTCACCTCCCCTCTAGAGCCCAGGTCTGAGAAGCAGAAGTCTCAGACGATGCCCGGATGCCTCTCTGGGACCTGATCCCGAGGCCAGATGTGTACAGAGGGGCCTCACAGCTTGGGTCGACATGGGGACCCAACCATTCTCTGGGTGATGACAGCTCAGGCCGAGACTGGGGGCCGTGGCAGGGATCAGGGTGTGGAAAGGGGCCCAGAGTTGGGCTCTGGCCATCCCAGCTCCTCAGCCCTGCCAGCCGGTGTGTCAAATGGTGGGGGCTGGGGCTGCAGGGGCCGTGCCCACCCTCCCCTTGGACTCTATTGGAAAAGCCTGGGGAACAGAATGTGGTCATCTCTCTGAGTCCACACCCATGGAGTGAGCAGGACATGATCACTGATCAGAGGTGAGGGACCCCATCCTGGGGCAGGGAGGACAGGTGATTAGGCCTAGCTGATGGACAGAGAGCATGGGGAGGATGGTGACCACCATGAGTCAAAGTGAGGAAGGACGGGAAAAACAAGTTTAATGGGGTGAGTCCTCTTCTGACTGCGTGGAGATCAGGGAGCCAATGAGGCATCCAGAGAAAAGATCCTGCCAACTGCTGAGAGGGTGGGCCTGACCTTGACAGACAGTCACCTGTGGCTGGGGCGGGGGGTTGAGGGAGACAGAAGCGGGGAGACCAAAAAGAGGGGGACTTAAGGGTTGTGACACATAAATAGAAGGTCATGGAGGCCCCCCCACAGTATGTAGGGGAAGGAGGGAGGACCAGACCAGGAGCCACTGGCTGGCCAGGGAGCGTGCTCCTCTTGCCCCAGAACTCTGGACATTGGTCCTTTCTGCCCACAGGGAACTCTACTGGTCTTCCTATTTCACTCTTATTTTTTAAAATTTTATTTAAGACAATGGTGTTAAGTGACTCACCCAAGGACACGCAGCTAGGCAACTATCATACAGGGTACCTATTTTTCCACATTTCTCCAGCATTTAGTATTTTCCTTTTCTGTCTTAGTCACCCATTTGATAGGGCTGAAGGGGTACCTCACAGCTGTTTTAATATGTAATTCGCTAATCAAGAATGATTTAGACCATTTTTTCCATGGGCCAATGATAGCATTGATTTCCCCTTCTGAAAACTGTTGGTATGATCATACCTTTGACCACGCATCCCATGGGGAATGGCTCTATTTTCATATATTTGACTCAGTTCTCCAAATAGTTAGAAATAGTCTTTATCAGAGAAGTGTGCTGAATCTCCTCATTTTGACCTCACTGATTTTGTTTTTATTTCACATAATCAAAATGGTGCCTTTTAGTTCACATAATTCTATCTTTGGTTTGTTCCTTAACGCTTCCTTTATCCTATCCCTGGCCACTGAGCCCCAAGGACATCGGCATGTTCAGTTATTACATCATGTCCAACTCTTTGTCACCCTACGGACCAAAGTCATGTTAATGCTGTCCACGGAAATGGGTCTTTGGCATTGCCGGCTCTTTTTCCTGATAAGAAAACTGAGGCAGACAGAGGTCAAGTGACTTGCCCAGCAGAACACAGGAAGTGCCTGAAATTAGATTTGAACCTGGGTCTTCCCGACCCCAAGCCCAACACTGAGACTCTTCTGTGCCCCAACATTGACCAGTGTTACGTTTATCAGTTAGCCAGTTGGCTTTGAGATGGGCCTTCTACCCCAACTCATTCCTTCCAAACCAAGTTCCTGATCCACCTACTCCATCCCAGGTGACCCAATGGCTAAATCTGCCCTGCCTTCCCTCAGTGCCCAGTGTTCCCATTGCCCTCCAGTTCCCAACACTGGTACCTGAGGGCAAGACTTTAGGCCTTTCTCTGCCTCGGTTTCCTCAATGGCAAAGCAGAGATGAGGATAGGACCTAACTTCTGAAGTGACCTTTCCACAGTACTTGCTTGGCTGCCATTCTCATTGTTCCTGTTGCCTACTAGATGCTTATCTGTGTGTCTGCATCCCCTCCCCTTAGAATGGAAGCACCTGAGGACGGGGGTCCTTCAGTTTGGGGTTTTCCTGAAGAATTCCCAGAGTCCCCAGGTCTTCTGGGAGGAGCCAGGGACCCTTTTGATCACAGTCGCCATCCAGTGTGACTGAAACAAGAATCTGGGCAGGAACGGTGGTGTTTATTCTGGGATTTTCCAGTTTTCTAATGTAATATTCAGTAAAGATGGCCTGCTGGGGCTTTGACTTTTTAACTAGTGAGTCCAGAGGCAATTTTCTCCTTACCTCTCCTGCTAATGGAGATTCTGGTGAGCCCCTGCTAAGGCGGGCCCCTGCTGGGGTGGGTCCCTGCTGAGGAGGTACCTGTTGGGATGGCACCTGCTGGGGTGGGCCCCTGCTGAGGCGGGCCCCTGCTGAGGTGGGCCCCTGCTGGGGTGGGTCCTTGCTGAGGAGGTACCTGTTGGGATGGCACCTGCTGGGGTGGGTCCTTGCTGAAGCGGGCCCCTGCTGGGGTGGGTCCTTGCTGAGGAGGTACCTGTTGGGATGGCACCTGCTGAGGTGGGCCCCTGCTGGGGAGGCACCTGCTGGGGAGGTACGTGTTGGGATGGGCTCCTGCTGAGATGGCACCTGCTGAGGCGGGCCCCTACTGGGGTGGGTCCTTGCTGAGGAGGTACCTGTTGGGATGGCACCTGCTGGGGTGGGCCCCTGCTGGGGCAGGTCCATGCTGGGATGGCACCTGCTGGGGTGGGCCCCTGCTGGGACAGGCACAAGCAAGCTGTGTTCCCAAAGTGCATTTTTCAGGGGTCAGATTTGGAAGAAAGTGGGCTATTTCTGCTGTATAGACCCCTGAAACCTTTCCAAGGTGAGTGTTTTTTCAGAAGCTGCTCTGATAGCCCTTTTCCACGACCTCCCCAAGCTGCCACTCTCTGCCCAGTTCCCCGGAGGGAACCCCATTTACTAGAAATGAGGTCACATCCCAAGTGGCACCTGATGCTCTCCGGCCCACTGGTCAGGAGGGGTGGGTTTTTCTCTAGGAAAAGAGTCCCTTGTTTGAGTCATCCAGGGGAGTGTTGGTCCAGAGTCCTCAGAGCCCTGGAGCAGACTTCAGCCAGCCTTAAAACCAGAGGCCACCAGTCCTTGCTCAGCCTCCCCAGAAGCCCATTTCTTGGGGGGCATTTGTTTCACGGCTTAGGAGCCCAGCGGGGCCAGGCCAGCTGCCCTCCTGACTGGGGCAGATCTGGACTGAGCAGCTGGGCAGCTGCGGCTATTATGGAACTCAGTCCAGGAGCATGGCAGGCCCTGGCTCGAGCTCCCCAGCTTCCGAAAGGCCTAGGCACCCTCTGGGCAGCCTGTCCCACAGGTGACATCTGCAGTCTCCCATAACCTCAGCGGTTACATCAAGCTCAGACTCCCCGGGAAGCACGGGATCCGGGGAGGCCCAGCCCACTGACCGCAGCCCTGGCTAGGAAATCAATGGGATCAACTGGACCCGAGGGTCAGAGGCTGCAGCTTTGTCCTGGCCGGTCTCCCTTTGCTGGGGGAAGTGGAACCTGGCTAACTCTGGGCTCCGGCTCTGCCCTGTTCCTCACTGTCCCCTCCGGGGCCCCCCGCTTCTGCCCTCATTGGCTCCCTCCCTGAGATCTCCCCCACCTGACGCCCATCCTCGTGGCGGCCTCACTATCATTAACAATGAAGGCCACTTCACTGGAGCCTCACAAGACCTTGGGAGGTCATCCTCCTACTGGCCTACTCTACAGGTGTGCAAGCTAAAGCCCAGGGATGGGCTGGGACTTGCCCAGGTCACACAGCCCCGGGGAGTGGGGAGTGTTGAGGCAGCATCGGAACTCAGGTCCTCCCGAATCTAAGACTAGCACTCTGCCCTGTGATGCTCCCTTGTTACCAAGGTAGGGCAGGGGGTGGACGGTCCCTCAGGAATGTTGGTCTCAGGTTTTTTCCCAAGCACTTTGCTTTCCCTCTGAGTTGCACCCAAGAGGCTGCAATTGCCACCACTGGAGTGAGCGTCCCCAGCGAGGACATCATCCATCTATCTAGGTGCGGATCTGCATTAAATATAGACTGCGGACAGTCAGGGGCCACATCGCTTTCTAGGGGTGGCTCCCTTTTCTGGGCCTCAGTGTCTGGACAAGATTGACTCCAAGACCCCTTCCTGAGCTGCATGGTTGTGAGTCTGATCTCTGCCTCTCATCCTCCCCCTGCAAAAGCCTGTAAACTGTCGGTTCTGAGCTCCCGGTCCATGGTGCTCCAGAGAAGATTCTCTGAGCGTCCTGCTCCAAGGTCCAGGAGACCAGGGCTGTGCCTGCATGGACCAGTCAGTGAGCTCCGTGGCATGCCCAGCCCCTCTGGCCACTGAGGCAGATGGCCACCTACTCATTGAGGCTCCTAGTGACAAGAAGGAGATGAGTCCATAGATGCCGCTATTATTAATCATGGCCGTGAACATGTATTTCATGTTCACACCTGGGCGTCGATGCAAGCGGCAGCCAAAGTGCTGACACTTTCAGGGCTGTCGCCAGTGGGCATCCATCACCGTTTGGGAAAGTCCTACCTTGATTACTGTGGGGCTGCTTTGGTGAAGGAACCCCGCCCCCAGTATCTGGTCTCGTTTTTTGGGCAGGACAAGTCTGCTCCAGAAGCCCAGAATGAAGTGCCCTCTCTGGCTGCCTCCAGACCCCAATCCAGGCTGCAGACGCTCAGGTGAAGCTGGTTCAGAGGGACAGAAGAGGAGGGGGAGACCTGGTTTGACTCTACTGGGGGAGGTTTGAGACCGACCTCACAAAGGAAGCCTCCCTCCCTGCTCCACCTCCATCTTGGTGACAAATGGAGAAAAAACCAAGTGGTTCTGGCTTTTGCTCCCCCTTTTCTGCCTCCCTAACCCAATGGTCCTCGTTTGAATCTCATGATCCTTCAGAATTGGGCCTCATCTTATTTCCTGTAACCTCTGACGATGGGATACGTGGGCTATGGTCAGAGGGAAGGAAGGTGGGAGGGGAGAAGAGAAGGCAGCGTTCTTCACCCAGCATCCCCCTCAGAAAGCTCTGTCGGGACAGAGAGCATCACCGGCGCGCCCACCTTCACCTGGCCCTTCAATGGCCTCTGAAGGTTGGACAGACACACACACACACACACACACACAGAGCTTGGTTTCTTTCCTGTCAAGTTAAGACAGAATCTGCCTCAAGCAAGTCTTTCATTGACCCAGTGGAACCTCCTAAATACAAAGCCCTTGACCCCAAACCCCTCCCTGGCTTTCAGGGTCTCTGTGGCAGTCTCGCTTGGCCACATTCTGACCCTTACCGATCCCTTCCCTCTAGGTGGAAGGGACTCCAGATTGGAGTAAGTGTTGGGATGGGGCAGGGGCCAGACTTGGACCCAGCTCCGGGGACTCAATTCATGACATTAGAAGTTGGCATAGCCTCTACCCAGGTGCCAAGAGAGGTGGGCATCAGCAGAGTGTGTGGGTGGCATGGGGAAGCAAGCAGGGATGCAGGAAGGCAGGATGCTGTGGCCTCTGGCATGTGGGGATGGCCTCCTCCTCTGACCAGGGCTGCAAAGAAGGAAGCAATCACTAGTCAACTGGCTGCCAGGGGCCAGGGCTGGGGCTAGGGCTGGGGCTGGGCCTGGGGCTGGGCACTCTGAAAAAATCTACAACAACCCTGGGAGGTCAAAGTTATCATTATTCTCATTTTACATTTGAGGAACCCAAGGGAAGTACCTGAGGCCCAATCTAAACAAAGGGTACCCAGCTTGGGAGGCCGGTGCCCAGCTTGGGAAGCCTCAGCCTGGCCTCCCCCATGGAAGTTCAGCTATCATGTGGGGGGCAGGAGGCCCCAGGGGAGCCCAGGTGGGAGCCTCCCACCCTGGAGCTCTGGTGATTGGGCACCAAGAACCAGATGGGAGAGGGCTCAGATGAGGGCCTGGCTCTTCTCTCCCTAATCATTGAAGGGCCCAGGCTCCCAGACAGGCTTGTCTGGTGCCCAGGCTGGAGCAGGGCTGGGCAGAGACTGCAGATGCACTCACCCACTAGCCTCGAACGCAGGCCTGGCGACATTCGTGCTCACTGTTGAATCGGTTGCCGGTGCCGCCACAGCCACTATACCAGAAGCGGGCACATGCATCCACCACCTTGTCATAGTACCACCGGACGACATAGTCCCCACAGTCCCCAGGTTTCAGGGTTTGCAGGCACCGGGGATCTAGGAGGACACCCAATGCAATGAGTCGCTCAGAGTGGGCTCTACAGACCAGGAGATGGGGGCCAACAAGAGGTGGCACGCTTGGGCCTCAGGGGGAGGGTGATTAGGTCAAATGCAGGCCTGGCCTCTGGACCAATGGCCAGGAGGAAGCAGCATGTATGAGGAGGGTCCCAAATGGGTTCATTCCTTAGCTTAGCAGGGGTTACAAGGGACTAACAGCTTAAAGGGGGCTTCCCATGGGTCTGAGCACAGGGAGGAGATGTGGGCATGCCCATGCAGGAAGGTCTAAGACCTGGCTTCAAATCCTAGTCCTAGGGTTTATTTGCTAGCTGTGTGACCTTGAGTAAGTCACCCCACTTCTCTGGGGCTCAGCTTCCACCTGTGTAAACAATACTGATTCATGATATCTGCCCTCTCAACCTCACATGGGCCAATCACAAGAGATGGAGAAGACACTGATGATGCTCTCCCAAAGGTCCAAGGCATCCTGGCTCTTCTTATCATGGACCTGTGTCATCTGACCCCTACAACATTCCTGCGAGGGAGTGTTTTTACCCCCCCCCTTCATAATTGAGGAGATGGAGTCAAACAGAGATTAAGGGACTTGCCCAGGGCCATACAGCCAGGATGTAGCTAAGGCCATATTTGAACTCAAGCCTTCCTAGTTCCAGGCTCAGAGCTCTGTATACGGGGTCATCTAGCCAGTCAGAGTTAAGTGTCTAGCAGGTGGGAGATCCAATAGGGTCCACAAGAGGTATTTTTTGTACCTTACTACAAAGGAAGGAGGTCAGCTCCTCCTGGGTAGCCTCAGAGACAATTCCAGTGATGGCCAGGGTGGAACCCCCCTAGCTGTTCCCCCTGGGTTTGATTTCTTCTGTTTAGTCTCTCAACTGGGAACAACTTTCCCTCTCATATAATGGGAGTCGATATCTAGAGACTCTATAGAATTATCTAGAAAGTCTTTTTGAGTTTGGGTTTAACGAGGTGTCCAAGTCTGAATCTGGCCCCGTATTCAGTTGGCTATAAATGCTTGCCACTCGCGGTGATAAGTTGTTCAGCTCCTGCTGCTGTTTCCTGCCAGTCCTACTTGGGCTCTACTTTTCTGTAGTTTCTGCTTATAATATCTTGGTCTTACATCACTAGGCCTAGCCATTGGAAAGCAGAGCCATGTGGCTCAGCCATGGTTTTTTTGGCCATTTCTTGGTCATTGCACTGTCATCTGGGTTCCCGTGGGTGTCCCCTACAGTGGACCTTTTGGTCCTCTCTTGGACCTGAGCCATCTCATGGGCTCCATCCACTTCCATTAGATGAATCCAGGGATGTCTACCTCCTGGCAGCCTCTGCTCTTTTGCCATGAGGTGATCTCTATTCCAAAATTATTTCTCCATTCTATGTCTTGGCAACATCTACCGACCCTCTTCTTCCTCTGATTAAAGTGCTCATCTCTGCATAGTTGACTTGGCCTGATGGGCCTTGTGCTTCAGCAGTACCATAGAAGCTTATATCTGGACACTTCCAATTCAACTCTAATATTCCAAATATAGAGAGGAAGATTATTCATTGTTAATGAGTTTAAGCTGTCTGTCCCAGGCCTGAGGCTCCAACTCCAGCTTCCTTGGGGATCAACCACTATCTCTAAAGCCAGACACAGGGGATGTCCTCCTCACATCTTATCAGTCCCTGCTTTGAGAAGAAGACAAGAAACTCCCCATATTGCTAGGGCATGTTTGCTATGGTGACTCGGTGCCTCCTGCCCCAGAGAGTGGTGGGAATGAAAGTGTTCAGGGATAGATCATAGTGATGGCCATGACAATGGTAATGCTGCTGTTGTGTTGATGAAGCACCTTCCCGCAAGATGGGGCAGCCCCTGTTCCCAGGAACCCATGCTCAGTAGCCTCTCTGCAGACAGGAAGGTGAGGCAGAGAAGCAAAGAAGGGTCCCAAGGGTAGAGGTGGCCCCCATATCTGTTCCTCCAATAACCCCAGGATGGCCTTCTCTCCTGCTCTTACCTCCCCCCACCTGGAGGCAAGGCAATCTGCTGTCCCAAGTGGAATAGAGGGGCTGCCTGAGGACACATGGGGGTCTCCCTGCTGACATTTGCAAGAAGAGGCTGGAGATCCCCTTTTATTGGGGATGACACTCACCCAAGAGTTGGGCCAGGCAGTCTCTGAGTGATTCTGGGGTTGTGGACACAGTTGAAGGTCTCCTCACCTGCTGGCCCCAACCTTCCCAGCCCATGAAATCTAGAAACTAGAAGAGTGCTGCCTGCTCATCCCATCAAAGAGGAGAGGTGACTGCTCTCTGCCCCCTCCCAATCCCATTCAGGAGGAAATTTGGAATTCAGAGGAATGTTAGTAGGCCTAGAGCAATATTGCCTGTTTCATAGACAAGAAAAGGGAAGATGCCAGGATTAGCCGGCCCTCTCACCTTGATGTGCAGGCTCAACAGTGGGCATGACAAAAATGGGCTGAAGTGTCCTGAGTTGCTCATTCTGTGCCCCATCACCATCCAAGGGGCTGCTGGACTTTCTGGGAGCCACAGACATGCTGCTCATCGTTGCCACAGTGGAGACTTCCCTCCTGAGGGACGGGAACAGTCCAGCTCCTTTGTCCTGGGCTTCTGGAGAACCAAGCTAAAGGAAAACTGAGTCAGTCCCAGATGGTCCTCTCTCCCACATCTTCTCCCTGTGCTCAGACCCATGGGAAGCCCCCTTTAAGCTGTTGGTCCCTTGTAACCCCTCCTAAGCTAAGGAATGGACCCATTTGGGACCTTCCTCACACATGCTGCTTCCTCCTAGCCATTGGTCCAGAGGCCAGTCTCTAAGGAGCTATCATCATTCTGCATGGCCTCTGTCATCCTCCCCCTGCCCCCATCAATTGACAACCAATTCTAGGCTCTACTGTGGGCCAGGTTCATGCTATGACAAAGATGGTACAGGAGAGACTCCTCATAAGAGGGTCCCACCCAGAGACCCCAAGGTGCCAGTTCTCCAAGACCTGCCTCTGGTCACAAACACACCTGTCCTTTTCCCTCCCAGGGAGATAGAGTCACAAGGGTACAAGATGGAAAGTAGGGAGAGGGTCATTTTATCCAGGAGTCATTCTTTGCTCATCATTCTCCCCTGAATCCCATTTTCAATCATTATGGCTTGTCCAGTCCTTCATCCACAATAGTTTTCACATCTACTGACCACCAGTCCAGACCTGTTCTCCCCAGATCTCATCCAGAGAAGCAACTCCCATGGAGAAGAGACCTCCATTCCATTACCACCATGCAGGGCTCCCCTTGAGTGCCAGCCCTGCTCACCACCTGATCTCCACAGTCATCATCTGGGGACACAATCCATCTCTACCACCACTAACCCCAACTGCTATCATTTGGCCTCCAAATGGGCAGGCAAGCATCCTGGCCAAGGCAGCCAGGCACCCAAAGGAAAGATCTTGCCCCTTCTCTCTCCTCAGACCTCCACCAAGATAGCCCAGAACCCTCAACCTAAGGGACCAGCACTTCCTAGACCATTAACTCTGCTCCTAGTCTAGTCCTGAGGCTCCTATCCAGGAATTGAAACCCACCCACCCCCACTCCCTCTGACACACAACAATCATAAATACTGAACACCTAGGAAACGAAGTTCTCATCAATAGAGTTCTTGGCTCCATCACATGGGTTCAACAATGGGTAGATGGCTCAATGGATGGAGGGCTTGGAGTCAGGAAAACCTGAGTTCTAATCCAGCCTCGGCTACTTTGTTGACCCTAAATAAGTCATTGAATCTGCCTTCGTTTGCTGGAGCAGGAAATGGCAAACCTCTTTATTATATCTGCTAAGAAAATCCCATGGTCAGTAAGGCCCAGAAAATTTAATGAGGACTTTTAATAGAATTTATTGTTGTTCATCTTGTGTTTTCAATTGTGTCTGATTTTTTGTAGCCCCAATTTGAGTTTCCTTGGTAAAGATATTAGAGTGGTTTGTGATTTCCTCGTCCATCTCATTTTCCAAATGAGAAAACTGAAAAAAAAAATGGGGACAAGGGTCTTTCCCAGGGTCATAAAGCTAGTAAGTATCTGAGGCCAGATTTGAACATTCTAACTCCAGGCCCAGCCCTCTGTCCACTGAGCCACCCAAGCCTCCCCATTTAATAGGATGAAAGCATTTCAAAGAGGCATTAGGTGTGTCAGGGGTCGACATGACCATCTGATGATGTCATTACAAATGAAAGTGGGGGAGAACCAATGGTCTAGCAGATGCACTTCAAAAGGAGACCAGCTCGCCACAACCAAGTCCATGGACGTGATATGATGGACCATTGGGGTAATGACAAGTCCAAAGCATGGAGAGAAGCTAGGAAGACTTAGATGAAGAGATGCAGAGTGAAGTCAGAAGAACCAGGAAAACAATAGTAATCCCCTCATGGAGAAGGCAGCAGACAATGAGTGGACAAGATGGCCCCCGGGGTCAGGCCCAGTGGAAGCATTGGTTAATTGGACTCACTTGTTTTTGTCTTTTCTGCTTTTCCTACATCTCTGGGGTGCAGAGGGATAAAGATAAACTTGTAAATGAAAGTGATATAAAGATGGAGGGGCTCAGGAAGCAGAATTTTAAATGCAAGGCTCACCAAGGGCTCTAAACCTTGGCCTCCTGAGGCTCTCCCCTTCCTCCACCTACATATTGAATCTAACTAAATCACCTAATGCAGGAAGGGGTCCTTCTTGAATTCAAGGAAGGGTCAGCAATGAAGCTTTTGCCCTTGAAATTCTAGGGAGGAATGCTCAGAGTCTCTATAGCAGGCAAGCTGAGCTAGAAATGGCACAACCCCAGTGCCAATGTGCTGGGAGGGTGGAGGAGTAGGTGTCTGGGAATGGAGAAGGCAGCAGAAGA
Organism: Macrotis lagotis; assembly: GCF_037893015.1. Lineage (NCBI taxonomy): Eukaryota > Metazoa > Chordata > Mammalia > Peramelemorphia > Peramelidae > Macrotis > Macrotis lagotis. The sequence continues at coordinate 1,654,754 of NC_133664.1, forward strand.
AGAAAAGGGAAGAATGGAGTGAAGAAGGCCTCTTCATGCATGTCAACAAGTCCAGGGCCCAGAATCCTGGAGGAGATGAGTGGGACATAATCACACTCTACTATGGGAGAGACTGCTGGGACAGAAGAAGGAAATGGATGAGTAGCTAGGGAGATGGACCCCCTACCCACCCAAAGGTTCCAGGACATGGCCTTCGGATAGATCGAATTCTAAGCATGAATTTGAAAGAGGTGGTAGCTCCAGTGGAAGTTCCTGTATCCTTGCCAGGGAGCCCCCCACGCCCTGCCCCGAGGTTGTGAGAGAGAAGAGGGTTTCTGGGCATGATCTGAAGGGTAGTCAAGACTTTGGAGAGTCCACTTGAGAGGGAGGATAAATGGAGTCCAGTGAGCACCAAATTCCTGCAGGAAGGTCTGTACAGGGGGAGCTCCCCAGAATGACCTTCTCAGGACACGAGGAGGGTGATTCCCAGCAGGCTGAGATGGGCTCACTGAACTTTGAAAAGAGGAGCAGGAAGCCCAGAGAGCCCAGGTCGCCTGTACCATCACCCCCATCCAGTATCATGATCCAGAATGAGTGGGCAGACCCTCCTTGCAGAGGTGCCCTGGTCTAAAGCATTAGTGGTTGGCTGGGGGGAGTCTTGGACTCTCTCCATCCTCACCTGGACTTCACTAAACTATACCCACCCCTTCGGCATGCTCCCAGGTCCAGGGGCCATCACTATTTTTTTTTTAGGCTTTTGCAAGGCAAATGGGGTTAAGTGGCTTGCCCAAGGCCACACAGCTAAGTAATTATTAAATGTTTGAGCACGGATTTGAACTCAGGTACTCCTGACTCCAGGGCTGGTGCTCTATCCACTGCACCACCTAGCCTCCCCCAGGGGCCATCACTATTCCAGGGAGTTTAGGTGCTGCCCTCTGTTCCTTTCTAGACCTATCGATGGCCCCAAAGCTGCCTCTTCTGGGAATAACTGCCCCAGCTGCCAACACCACTGTCCCCACTGGTATTTGTTGGCTGACTTCCCTCAGGCAGTGATGACAGCATATCTCTGGGTGGGCAACCGAGCTTGGTCAGTCTGTCTGGGGACAAGTCTTGTTTATTTTCTTCACTTGTCCCAGACAGCCTCCTCCCTAAGTGCCCTGAGATAGGAAATGTCACCTCCGAGTAGTGATGCTTCCAGATCCCCAGAGGACAGGGAAAACACATACACACAGATACACACACACACACACACACACACACACACACACACACACACTATAGACGTCTAGGAAACACAATAAAAACTTCACTATTTGAAGAAAACCTCTCATTAATACAATGGAGGAGACATCTATTCCAGTCAAATTTAGGGAGGGCAGGATTGATTTCCAAGACTGGACAAAGGTATCAGAGACCACCTGCCCCCACCCCCAGGTCTCCCTTGCAATCCTAGATCTCCCCCATACCTCCTGTCCAGATCTTGTCTGCCCGTAGCTGTTTGCCTGTTGTCTCCCAGTGAGTCTGGGAATCCCTTGCAGGGTCTGGTTTTGGCCTTTTCATAGCCTCCAGCCAGTGCTGGGTATACAGCAGGTGCTTAATCAGTGCTGTCAAAGGTTTAAAATCACCTCTCAAGGAACAAAGCCTTCCATTCTCATACTGAATTTACTTAGAAATATTCCAGAGGAACAAACCCAAAGGTTCTTCCCTTCTCCCCTTCCTCGATGCCCCTCTGGGTCAACTTCCTACAAGAAAACTATAGATCCTGCCCACCCTTTCTCAGAACCTCTGGGATCCATTTTCCCAAACTTCTGAGTCCCCTCCCAGAGTCATTTGCACACCCTCCCCCAGGCCAGACCAGGTCTTGACCCTTGGTGGTTCCTCCAGCTTCTGAAGGCCAGACTGATGAAGGCTCACCTGTCAGATAGTCCTGAGCCAGGCTGGGACTATCTGCCCTCAAGGACCTCATGTTTTCAAGGAGGAGACACCATTCAAATCATAGGCAATAGACCAAAGGTAACCTGGGAGGGGAAACCACTAGCTTCTGGGGGTGGGGGTGGAACACAGAGAGAGGGGCTGGTCACTGAAGGTTAGATTTGAAGCCACAGCCCTTATGATCCACATGGACCTAGAAGCAGCAGCACCAAAGAAGCCACAGAGCACAAAAGGGGGAAACTGAGGCCAGGGATCACACAGGAAAGAAGTGGCAGCGCTGAGGGTCTTGGGCTTTCCAGTGGGGAAGAGACAACTGACTTACCAACTCGCTGCTCTCCATCATCTCCATCTCAGCCGTGGGAGCATTCGCAGTACCCCTTAGGCCCCCAAATTCCTGGTGAAGAATCGAGGACCCAAGAATTTGATCCAGGTAAGAGTTCAAGTCCTCACAAATTTTTTGGAACAGTTTATTCTCCAGAGCTGCCAAGAAAAGCAGGGGGAGACTTGAGACGTGAGGATGGCCCACTGAGGAGGGCTCATGGAGGTTGGCTGCCATCTTCCTCCTAAGAGGAAAGACTTTCCTCCGCCCACCAATCAAGTGTCTCAGATGACCAAGGCGGGATGGAGGCACCTTCCTTCCTCTCTGAAAGTTCCCCAAAGCCCCAGCCACTGGGTCAGGAACGTCAGCTTCCCAAGTGCTGGGTTTCCTTTACCCAGAAGTATGGCGCAGTGCCTGCTCTGGTGGCCGGTGGCTCTGGCTAAGAGGAGAGTCAGTGCAGGACAGGCCCCTGCCCGAGTCTCCCCGGCCCTGCTGGGATGCCCATGCCCCCACGGTCCTGGACTTTGTTTGGACCAGAGCTTGAGGCTGCCTCGTCTCAGGGAGGGTCATACGAGGTGTTCTGCTCATTGTATCCCCCCAAACTAGCTTCCCTCCGTAAGCCAGTGGAGTCTTCTCTGGCCATTTACATTGGGCTTCGGAGAAGGGGTGGTCATGGGTGGCATGGCACAGGAAAGAGGAGGAAGCCCAACCTAGGGACCCCAGGTGGTCAGAAGGGAAGGGTTGATACATGCTGGTGGAGGGGCCTTGGACCGCTGCTGAGGGAAGACAGCCCCTCACCCACTGGGGGAGAAGAATGGGGTTGAAAGCAGCCACACCTGCACAGATTTCTGAATCAAACAACCTTGAAGTAAAGTCTACAAGGTTGAGGGAGAAAGGTGGCCCCTCTGCCAATTGTTGTGCTGAAGGCCTGAGTTCAAATCCAGTCTCAGACACTTACTGGCTGCATGACCCTAGACAAGTCACTTCACCTCTGTTGGCTTCCATTTTCCCAACTGTAAAATGGAGACAATAACAGTCCTCTGTCCAAGGGAGGATCGTGCCCCAAGGGTGGAGAAGGCCTTCATAGCCCTCATTTTGCAGATTAGGAAGCAATTTAGAATTAGGAAGAGACTAGAGACTTCCTCACCCAAGGTGACCTGTCCCAGAATCACAAAGAACTTTCTTTGCCTTTTCTGCCCTAGCCCGGGTCTCAAGGAGCATTCAGTCTCCTGGGCTCTTCCCAGGTCAGTGGCCACAGACTGGGGATGTGGAGCTTTCTTGGCTCCCTCCTCTTGGAGCCTGGGTGATGTGTGCCTCATAAATACCAAAGCTGGCCCAAAGGAAGCTCACCCAGTCCAGGTGAGAGCCTCCCGTCTGAAGCTAGGATGTGTAGGGAGCTAGGCAGCCTGGCCTTTTTCACCCAGGATGGGTAGGGGGCTCAGCCTATCATCTAGGGGCACAGTTGGCTCAGGAGCCCAGGATGGCATACTCTGTCTGACACATGGGGAGGTGGGCCAAGCCTCGAGGCCCTGTGCCCCCTAGGGTCCTTCCTTCCCCTCTCCCTCCCAGGTGTACAGGGAGGCTGCATTCTGTGGTGGAAAGGGATTGTGTAACCTTGTCTGAGTCCCTGCTTCTCAGGGCCACCTCAGTCTGTAAAAAGTGGTCCTTGCCCCCAGCTCTGACTGAAGTCTCAAAGCCAAGACAGGCTTTACCCTTTGGAAGCTTCGGGGTGCCAACCTCACATTTCCCTTGCTGGCTCAACAGACCCTAGGGATGAGCCAGGAAGGGCCTATTAGCACCCTGGGGGGCTGGCAATGGCCCAGGCTAATCTGAAAGTGAGGCACCTGCCAACATGTCCACACAGGTGACAAGTTGGCACAGGGCATGGCTCATAAGGCTGAAGGGTTTCATTACAGCCCTGAACTAGATGGGCCCTTGTTCTGTTGGCACCAGAAGGCAGCACAAGGAGCTCTGGAGAAGGGACAAGGTGGAAACATCAGCTGCTTTCAAGGCCTTTGGAAGCAATGGGCTCCATTCCTTTCTAGACCTATCTATGGCCCTGAAGCCGCTTCTTCAGGGAATAACTGCCCCAGCTGCTGACACCACTGTTCTCACCAGTGTTTGTTGACTGACTTCCATGGGCAGTGATGCTAGCATTTCTCTGGGTGGGCAGCTGAGCTTGGTCAGTCTATCCCCGTCTCTGGGAGTCTTTAGAATATGGTGGCATAGTAAGCATGTATTAAGTATCCACTGTATACAACCCTGTGCCCCCCCTCTCCTAAGTCCTTGGGGATCCTGGGGCAGTGGGCTTAGGCTTCCCCTTACCTGGGAGAGTTAGGAAGTCATCGATCTGGTAGACATGCTCACTATCGGGGTCTGTGGCGATCAGGTCCATCTCTAGGCGAAAGACCTCGAAGTTGGGGTCACTCTCTTTCACCACACCGATCACAAAGACTTCCACGCCCGAGGTATTGGCTGTCTTCACCACCTGCTCCAGGTTCATCTCATCACGGGCATCTGCCTGCCCGTCAGTGATGACCAAGGCCACCTTCCTCACCGCAGGCCTGGCGGCCTGGAACATGACATTGGCGGCCTGCAGTGCAGAGGCTGTGTAGGTGCCTTCGCCCAGGTACTGCATGGCATCCACTGCGCTCTTGAGGCGGTCCTTGCTGGAGAAGTGCCTGAGGTCGGCCTCCACCTCCACCTCGTGGCTGTAGTTGATGAGGCCCATGCGAGCAGCAGCATGGTCCACGGCCACACGGTCGATGAGCTTCTTGACAAAATCCTTAATGATCCCAAAGTTCTCTGGGCCCACGCTCTCGGAGCTGTCGATCACGAACACCAGTTCCAGGGGGCTCTCTCTGCACTTGGCCCCACAACCTGAAAGACCAGCAGGGTCCAAGTGAGGCGTCGGCTTGGGGACCCCATTCCCGACGGCCCAGAGTCCCTCCAGCCTCAGATGGTGCAGCTCCCGGAGGCCATGAAGGAGGACCACCATGCAGGAGAGAGTGGTGGGGAAGCAGACCAAGGGGGGGACAAGGCCACTGGACACCCCTCAACCACACCCTAATGGCACACCAAGTCCAGGAAGGTTATCCTGCAAGGTGGGTCCTGCTCCTGGCCTGGAGCCCCTGCCTACCCTGTCATTGACCTCTGGGGATCTGGTCTGGGGGAATGGGGGCTTGAACCTCTCCACCCTGTTGTTAGAAATCATAACAACAGCTGCCAGAATGCCGCCAGGTGGGGGTTCACCACCATCCTGGGAGGGGACCGGGATTATGCCCATTTTACATATGGGGAAATGGCAGGGCTGAAGAGGCTTGCTCGAGGTCACCCAGCTACTAAATATCTGAGGCTGGATTTGAACTTGGGCCTTCCTGGCCCCACCAGCACTAATGGGAATATATTCCTTCCCCAGTTCAAATCTTACCACAAATCTCAATAATCAGTTTGATAATTTCTTCTCTCTGGAAGGAGGAAAGAGAACATCATTCACTTATGCAAAATGCACAGACCCAACTTGGCCAGGAGGGACGGGTTCCCACCAATACAGGTGTGAGCGTGCATGTGCACAGGTGTTGTGTGTGTGTCTGGGTCCTCTGGCCAGCACACCATGGTGGACACGGCAGAGCCTTGCGCACCAGAACTATTCTCATGCCACTCAGCTGAGATCCCGCCGCCTCTGTGGACCTCACTACCCTCCCCAGGCTTCCCCTGGACCCTTAGTTGGGGCCCCAGAGAGAGGCTGGGCTCCCTCTGTGGTTTTTCTGGGCCAGACCCCGACTACAGGACCCCCCCCCCCCCAGCTTAGCCACCCCGTGACCATCTTAGCTGTCTGATGATCTAGTGCTGCCTGGATCCAGGGGGCTGCTGTCCAGGGAGAGCCGGGTCAGGGCACCCTTGTCAGGGGGCACCACTGGACTGGGCCAGCCGGGCAGGAAGGGCACAGCGGGGGCAGCCAGATTGTCCCTAATTCTAATCTCCAATTAGGTGCTGAGCTGTGACAGCCTTCAAGACCCTCTCACGGTCAGCACTGGGAGACCAAGCCAGGCTCTCTATCCTCCAGCCTTTGGGCTTGCTAGCCACATCACACGGAGCCCCCAGAGCCTCCTGAGCAGTGTGAGATGGAGGCCGGGTCCATGGGGGCTCAGGGTGGGGAGGCAGGTCCAGGGGCATCACCAAGGCCAGGGGCCCATCACGTCCACCCGCAAGGTACTCACTGTGAGTCCGAGGTCCCCTTTGGGTCCTGGCAGCCCCTGGGGAGGAGGGAGAGAGCAGCCGTGAGACCCGGGCTGCCTTCTTTAGCCAACAGAACCAAAAGGCCCCACAACCCAGCTTGCCTGTCTTCCTGGGGCGCCCGGCTCGCCGATCTCGCCCTTCTCTCCTTTCTTCCCCGCGTCGCCTTGGCTGCCAGCCTCGCCCTGGTCATCAAGGCAGAGACAGACATTCACTGCAGGCCAGGGACCTGCTAACCTTAGGGAGGGCACCCTCAGGCTGAGGTCCTCTTCAGGTGTGGAGGGCAACTCCACACTGGGACAGCTTGTGTTCCCTTTTCAGGTGCCCATGTCAATGGTCATGATGAATCACAGACATGGAGCTGGCAGGGGAGTGGGGGGAGGTTCTCTGAGATGCCCTGGCCAGGCTCAGTCACCTGAGGGTCAGGGGAAGCTGCCCGGCCCTCTTCCTCCTTGCCTCTCTGTCTCCTTGGCTCTCCCTCCTCCCCTCCTCCCACTCCCCCCTCTCAGATTCTGTCACTGAAGGGCACCTTGGCAAGGAGATAGCTCTGGTCCAGGCCTAAAATTGAGAGAAAAAAGATCAAGAAGCCACGATCCAGTGACTGGCACCTACCTTTTGGCCAGGCAGGCCGTGGCCCCCAGCACCCTTCTGGCCCTGAGGGCCTTGGGGCCCCTGCTCCCCCTGCAAGGACAAGGGAAGAGCAAGCTTTCTCATCATTCTCTGAAGAGGAGGGCAGCTCCTCCTGAGCATCCCAGCAGGTGCCCAGGTGTGGCTCAGCCGATCCCTTGGGCATGCCCGCGGATCCCCGGAAGCCTGCCACACTCACCCATACCCATCCCTCTGAAGGCTCCAGGACAACGGCTTCCACCATTCACCACAGCCCCTGGTGCCCCTCCCACCATACCTGGCCACCAGCGCCTGCTTCTCACCTCACCTCCCTCCTGGGGGGGGCAACTCCACCCCTGGGCTGTGGATTTCCGGCCCCCCTTCCCTCTTCCCAGGCTCCCCTAAAGCTGCCTCCCTGGATGGGGAAGGATCTGGGGGGGTGGCACACATGATTATTTTCACAAGTATGTACAAGTCTCTACAGTGGCCGTCTGCCTCTGCCGGCACCCTGCTCCCTTCTCCGTGCCAGGCCCCCTGAGGGCAGGGGGGCTGGCATCATCGCCAATCTCTCAGCTCTCTCAGCTTGGCCCCTTGCTCCCTGCCTCCCCGGCTTGGGTCCCTCCTCTGTGAGATCAGAGCCGGAGCAGATTGCAAAGATCATGAGGCCAAGCCCTCATTTTATCAGTGGGGAAACTGAGGCTCCTCTCCGGGGTTACGAGGCAAGGGGCGTCTGAGGCTGGGTCTAGCCCTGTTCTTCCCTGCTCCAGGGCTGCCTGGGAAAGGATGAGAGTCAGCAGGCCAGAGCCGCCATCCCCAAGCCCAGGGCTGAGGCAAGATAATGGTATTTGGTATACAGTCGGTGCTGCACGGATGCTAATGAGGACGAGTGTGTGGAGGTCAGAAGGAGGACACCACCCCTAGAGGCGAAGGAAGGAGAAAAAAGAGGGAGAGCCAAAGGGGGCCAGGGGAGGGTCTGTGCCACAGGGAGGGCTGGGCACCAGGACCACAGACTGAGCCTATGGAGAAAGGGGAGTCCACAAGCACTTATTAATCACTGACTGTGTAGGAAGCGCTCTGCTGAGTAAGCCCTGAGGGGCAGAGCAAGGCCCCCCCCTCCGCCCCAGCGCCTGGATCATGGAGCCACAGAGGTGACCACGGCCACGGGGGACCCCCCGGGCGGCTCCCAGCACGGTCTTCACTGACCGTGTGCCTCATAACGAATGATTCATCGTGCTCCAGGCTGTGACGTGCACCTGCGTATTTTGACTGATGATTACCCTGGCTCTGTCCTGTCTCTCCCGGGTGAATGTTAGCCCCTGGAGGACCAGGCTGTTTTGTCCACCTTTGTCCCTCTCGGGGGCCTTTGCCGTGTCTTGGTCATGTGGTTTCTCCATCAATCTTTGCTAAATTGACTTCTACAAGAAGCTTTGGGTGGGGGTGGGGGGTGGTTCAACCCCCCCTAAATGTTTCCAGGCAAAGTATTTGACCGTCAGTATGTGGATACTTGTCTCATAAAGGGGGAGCCCCTGTCGAGGGTGTCATCTCTGCTGGGGTTCTAGGCTCCTGAGACTGAATAGGCCCCAGCTCCCATAGTCAGCAGGGGTGGACTAGGCCATCAGAGTCTCTGCTTTGAGGCAGGCCTCCTCAGCAGGAGCTGGAGGGCCGGGACGCATGGGGTGGCCACCTGGAGCCCCTCACAGGCTCTCGGTTGGCCATCTGCTAAGCAGCTCGTGACCTAGAGGAGACGTTCTCTGAGCCAGCCTGCTAAGGTCTGTGGCCGGCCTTCATTCCTGCCCCCAGCCCCACTGCCTTCTCCTTGGTCCCCCAGAAAGGGTCAGCTTACTCACCTTTACCCCTTGTGTGCCATAGCCCGGGGGGCCTGGGGGGCCGGGCAGACCTTTCTGCCCAATGACACCCTGGGAGAGAGAAGAGGTAAGAGAAATATGCTGGTCTCTGATGCCCCCCCCCATCATCATCCTTAGCCCTGGTCAGCATGAGCAGAGGAACAGCTGGGAAGGAGGTAAGACCCTGCCCTCTGCCTCGTCTGTGCTGGACATTCAGGGATCCCCCTTCTCCCCTCAAAGGGCCTGTGCTCAGGAAAAGGTTATTCACACTAAAGTGTAATGGACTGAACTGGAGACTCACCCTCCCAACCTCCCAAACGCTCCCACCTGGGGGGATCCACCAGCCCATGTGAGAGAACCCTCCCATGAAAGGTCTGGGATGTTTAGACGACGGGGAGTTGAGGCAAAGGCCTGGTGGCCGGCTTCACTCTGCGGAGAGGAGCCACGGAGGGGCAGAGGTCGAGAATCCCAGCATCTCTGAGGGGGAAGCCCCCAGGGATCCCCTCTAGGCCTCCCCCAAGGGCTGAACATCAGCCTCTCCTGGACAGGGAGCTCACCACCTGCCCCCGGGACAGCTCTCACTGCCCTCCCAGCTTCCCCTTGCCTGGATCTTCTCACCAGCCTGTATGTTCCTTACACACCAGGCTCCTGGGCTCTTCACACATTCACACACAGGCGTTCATATGCACTAACACACACACACATATGCCCACACACTCACACCCATTCTCACCCACTCACACACGCACACTTGCACACCTTTACTTGTTGCCCTTAACTGGAATCAGAAAGTCCCCAAAGCTGTGGTTTCTGGCTGGTGGGGGGAAGGGGTAAAACCTCTGCTAGCTGAAGGCCCCCAGCACTCACCCTGGCACCTGGCTCAAGGCCCAAGATAAGTCAGGCCAAGTCTGATCCTGGTGGCCTCTGGTTTGGGGGACCAAGAGCCCACGAGAGGAAAGAAGAGAGAGCTCTCCTCCAGCTCTAGCCCCCTCCCCTGCTTTCCTCTCCTCTCCACTGCCATCTCTGTCTCTCTCTGTCTCTGTCTCTCTCTCTCTCTGTCTCTCTCTCTGTCTGTCTCTATCTGTCTCTGTCTCTGTCTCCCTCTCTCTCTCTCTCTCTGTCTCTCTCTCTCTCTCTCTCTCTCTCTCTCTCTCTCTCCTCTCTACTTCTCTGTATCTCTATCTGTCTGTATTGTCCTTGGTTGGAAGGGGATAGGCTGCAGGACTGACCACCCCTGGGGCCACTGGGACCAGCTAACTGCCCAGGCCTTTCCCAGAAGCATCTGTGGCTGTTCCCAGTGGAGCCCAATGCAGGGCATCTCTGACATCCCAAAAGTCCCTTCTTCCTCCTCCCCACTCCCTCCTCCCTCCTTCTTCCGGGGCCCTCAGTGGTGGCCTCAAAACCAAATTCAGGGGATGAAGGTGCCATCTTGAGCATCTTTGACACTACAACCAAATTGCTTAAAGGGGCCTAGACTCTCCGGTTTCCCAATGATGCCAGGTCTTCAATGGAATTTCACTAAAGCTCCTGGGGGGTGGGGACAGTCAGGGACAGAATCTCCATTTTTCTACAAGAATCAGCAAAGACCCAAGGTAAGAGTGAATTGTTTGGGAGAAGTCCAAAGGACTCATCTCTGGGTGGATCACAGCCCAATTTCCAAGCAGTGTCCAGCTGGGCAATGCTGACCTTTGGTCCCTGAATTCCTATGCCCCGAGGTCCAGAGGGTCCAGGAGGGCCTCTCACACCAGGTTCTCCCTGAAAAGCAAGGACAGAGAGATAGTTGGTCATTCCCTCACAAAGGCTCCAAGTTTCCCACAGCACCTACTTCAGGTCCAAAGACTTTTGTTACCCTTTGGGCTGGGGCCCCATCCAGTTTTGGGGTTCAGGCCAGTCATCTGGACCCTGGTGGTTTGGGTCGTTTGCCCATTGCCCATCTTCCCCCATGCCCACTTAGTAGCCATCCCACAGACAGTGACAGAGCATCCTTGTCACTTAGGAAAGCATCCAAACAAAGGGAGCCGGAGCTGGACCAATTAACAGGTTTTTTGTTAGAGGTTCATGCTATATTTGGGGAAACAGAAATTTTCAGATGCCATTTCATGCAGTTACTGCCTCCATTCCCCAAGCTCCTGGTCCTCCCTGCACCTACATCACCAGTTGGACAGGTGCTCAGGGCCCCAGGGCAGATGGAGAAGGAGCCACAATGCAGGAAAGAGTTGTTGGATGCTGAGAGAAGCCTTCTTCTGCCACCCTTTAATGGGGAGTGATGCAGGCTAGACCATGGGGCGGGGGTAGTGGAAAGGATGGGTAATCCTCCAATCCTAACCGGAAATGAAGGCTGGGCTGGAGGGTCAGGCAGATTTCTTCCTTGACTTCTATCTAAATGTCTCCCCTCCGACCAACCCCATCCCTTTTGAAAGCCTCTTGGGTCTGTTCAGGCGGGGCATTGACATGGGAAGGTTGTAGGGCCACCATCTTTCAAGGAAGCATAGTCCAGGATAACCAAGAAGTCACTAGGACTCAGGTCTCATCCCCAGCACACCAGACAGGTAAGGTTGGACATCAGCTGATCAGGACTCTGAACTCAGAGCTAAAAGGGACCCGCCTCACTCCTAGATGAGGAGACTGAACTCAAGGTGGTGGATGGAGTTGTCCAAGATTACCCAGAGAATAAGAGCAAAAGCTAGATTGGAACCCAGGGCCTTGGGCTCCAAAGCCAGAACACTTCTACTGTGTACCATGGTCCCAGGCTTGTAGCTCCAGGAGTGGTCAGAGTCACCAAGAGAATGGAAGGGTCTCAAAAGCAGGGACTGTCATTTCTCACTTTGTATTTCCAACAGTATCTAATAATGGTCTGAATTGACTTGAGTCAGCAGCGAGGTCCGGCCCCGGGCAATATCCCAAAATGGAGAGACCCACAGGAAGGGCCCATCTCAGTGGGCAGGCTCCTTCTGGGCTGTTTATGAGAGGACATGCTCCTTAGCCAAGATGAGAAGCCCTGGGTGGGTTGCACCCTGCCCCAGGGGATGAGCAGCATCACACGAAATGGAGGACTGGGCATTGCCCTCGTCTAGTGACTTGTGGGATCCAAGGGGGAATTCTAGCCGTGTTTCCAGTGTGAGTCAGCCCTCGGTGTTTCCACTCCCACTGGTTTGTGCATACGTGTCAGCTATCATGGACTGGAATGGGAACAGAGGAGGCCATTCAGAAGGTGGGGAATGTTCAGAAGAATGGTGCTCCAAGTCATGGCCCACTGGCTTGCATTCCAGTGGATGACCACTCCGCTCCCCAAATAAATCACATATCTGTACACTGGTCAAGTGTGAGCTGGCTCAGCTTTCTCTTCATTCTCTTTGCTTTGGAACTCTTGGATTTCAGGAATTTTTGTTTTGGTTGATCATTGTACCTAAAATCTTCACTTTTTTGAAGTGTAAAATAATGATGGAAAGTCAGATGGGCCCGCACTGAGCAGACATTGGAAGCAGGGCTCCAAGGCAGGGGTTCATTCTCATTGCCCAAGATGAGCCTGGGCCTAAGTCTGGGTCTGGGTCTGTTCCTATGTCTGTAGCAGAGCTCTCATGAGTTCAACCATAGCTTTCAAAACCTCAAATAGAGACATCCGGATTTCTTTTTTCAAAATCTTGATCAGGGGGTAGCTAGATGGTGCAGTGGATAGAACACTGGCCCGGGAGTCAGGAGTACCTGAGTTCAAATCCAGCCTCAGACACTTAATAATTACCTAGCTGTGTGGCCTTGGGCAGGTTACTTAACCCCATTGCCTTATAAAAACTAAAAAAAAAAAAAGCTTGATCAAAGAGTGACTTTTTCTGGCATCTAGGACTATTCTGGAGAACCTTGGGATGAGCCGCTGCTCTGCCTCCCCCACCCCCCACCAGTTATTGTGCCTCTTCTGCTGCCTAATTACTTTCCTGTATCACGGGAGGACTTGTAATAAAAGACTGAGAGAGCATGCCAGAAAATGATTGGTGTTTGAAAAAGAGATAAAAATGAAAATGGGAAAAGTTCTTTGCTAGAATGAAAGGTTGAGTAGATCACTTGGGACTTTGGGTGTGAGTTTGTCCATCTATAAATTGGGGGAAATTCTCAGATCTCAAAGTGGACAGTGAATGCTCAGAGACAGTTGAAACACCTGTGGGTGCTGGCTGGTGCCCTGTGATTGGAGAACTTGAGCCTGGATTTCTGTTTGAGAGGGGAATGCTACAAAAGCAGTGGACAGCAGGAAGAATCTGTGGGACAGGGGCGGCTAGGTGGCGCAGTGGATAAAGCACCGGCCCTGCAGTCAGGAGGACCTGGGTTCAAATCTGGTCTCAGACATTTAATAATTACCTAGTTGTGTGGCCTTGGGCAAGCCACTTAACCCCATTTGCCTTGCAAAAACCTAAAAAAGAAAGAATCTGTGGGACAGGTAGACAATGCGTGGACTTGGATTGGCACCTAGAGAATGCAAGGAAACAAACCCCTCAAAGGAAATGAAAACTCCTTCCAGAGAGTCATCTGGGTCACAGATTGTGGAGGAGCCAAGGCAGCAGCAGCAGCAGTCGGAGCATTCATGGGGACCCAACCTCAGAGGGACCACCTCCAAGGATGGCAGCTTATACAAGTAAATAAAGTCTGACAGGGAAATGGGCACATCCCCACGGGGACCTGAAATCACTGTAGGGCTGTACCCTGAGAAGAGTCTGTGGGAGAACAAGGGAGCTACTCTTCATGATGAGGACAAGGGGCGGCTTGGGAAAGCTCAGTGATGTTACCAGCATACAGAGGGGGTCCCAGAATCAGGATCCCAGATGTAAAAATTGTAAAAATTGCTACTGCCAACAGGAGACAGACAGGAATAGAGAGACAGATGACTGGCTGGGTAAACAGCCATGATAGCTAGAGTGCAGAGAGCCCAGGCAGGGGTGTCCTCCCCAGCCCTCTCCCCTTCCAGTCCAAGACAGGCAGCTTTGAGAACACTCACCTCCCACCTCACCATGCCATGCTCACAGGCCACCTTTGCTGACAGTTGAGCTTCTTATTTCCCTTTTATTAAAGATCAGCAGCAAAGGGGGATGAGACAGACCCCCCAAATTGCTGAGAAACTACCAAACACCTACAGGAGCAAGCAGAGTCTTCTGGCAACAGGAAAGTCACAGCTGTGCCAACCTGGGCCCTGCAGCCTGAACCCTTCCTGCCCAGCCCTCCTCCACTAGCCCCACTTGGCCAGACCTCCTTGACTGGCTCCTTCCAACCTCCTTCCAACCTGCCATGAATCAAATCTTTCAAAATCTTCCTCTTAGAAATGAAGACACTGAGCCCTGGAGAGATGAAGGACATACTCCAATTGATCCACAAGTATTTACACAGGCCTAGGAATGCCCAGAACCACCCAAGGTTGGCAGGATTCAAACCCAGGTCTTTTGACTCGAAAGCAGCCTTCCCTGGTTGCTTCCCTGCCTCTGTCCATCTCTCTGCTCCCATTCCTTGAGGGACGAATGTCAGGCCCAGTTCACTCCTTGGGCCAGACCCTCAGACCTGATCAAGTTTCAAAACTCTCTTCTAGTTCAGGGGGAAAAAAAGACCAGAGCTGCTGCCCCCTCAGCTCATGCCACTGGCCTCTCCCTGTCCAGTCAGGGTAATACTAGGGGGTGAGAGGCCATGGGATGCAGGGCAGGGAGCGCCAGCTGCTCCCTCCTTCCCTCATCCTGACCCGGACCCGTGGCTTTGCCAAAAGGACCTCCTCTCTCTGGCCTGACAGCAACACACCCAATTTTCTTGTAAAGATGTGGGTGAAGGTCAATGCACACACTGTTAGATGCCCAAGGTGCAACAAGGTGAAACTTGTCTCTCAGTCATGCCAGAGGGGCAGCTCGGTGGCGCCATAGTGCGTAGAGCCTTTGGGAAGTGGGGCGGTGAGGAGGGTGTCAGGAAAAGCTGAGTTTGAATTCGACTCCAGATACTCACTAGCTGCATGACTCTGGCTAAGTCATTTCACCCGTTTGCCTTAATCTCTGGAGAAGGAAATGGTAAACTACTCTAGGATCTCTGCCAAGAAAACCTCACACTGGATCATGAAGAGTCAGACACAGTTGAATGACTGAACAGGATGTGCTCAGATTCTCTTCACTGGCCTGGGGCCCTTGCAAACAGTGTCAGCTTCCAGGAGCCTTCCCATGAAAACCTCGCTGGATCCCATCCAGCCCTGTGGCACCCTCAAGTCTCAGCAATCCCCTGGCTTTGGAAGGACATCTTGTCCAGAGTCCTGCAGGTGGCGAAGGGGCTGCTCAGCCTTCCTGCCTGTGGCTCAGTAAGATTTTCTCAGCTGTCCTTCCACTATCTGGCCAAGGCTACTCACTTGTGGGTGGGTAGCTGGGGGAGGCCCAAGACAGCCCTTCCATTGCCCCCTAAGCCATCTATACTGACTCTTCCACCATCGTTGTGCAGTGAATTGATCCCCAGTAATGCTCTGGCATTCAGAAACTCCAGCTCCACTCTGTTGGCTGTGGGACCATGGGTGATTCATGCTATAAACATCCTCTAAGCTTCACCTGGTCAGGTACACAGTACTATGGTTCCATGAGACAATGCCCCATCGGGGTCACCTCTCCTGTTTCAGATTTGGACAAAGTCTAGAGAGTCCCCATGAAGAAGAGTGTGGGCTGGGGCTCCTGTCCATGGCTATTGGTTGACTGAAGCCCAGGCAGGCACAGATGAGGCTGGTCTTCCCTAGTGGTGACAGGAGGAGGCCCTTTCTGAGGGTCCTCTGCACCTGGCAGAAGCTGGACCCAAGAGCAGGCCGCAGGGGCCTTTCTGTCTCAGGCTGAATATAGGTCCATGGATGTCTCTGGCATTCCCCCTCTAAACATGGTGCTGATGGACTAGGAAGGCTGAGGAAGTTCTGTGCCATTCAATGTAAGAACCATTAAAGTCAACAGAAAGCAATGGCTGCACGGCTCGAACCCATAGACTTGGCAAAGAAGCAGCACTTGGTAGGCACAGAGTGACCACTACAAATCACACTGATGACTTGTGGGTGCAGGGACATAAAGGTTGGCATATCACAAGAAGGCAGTGGGATGGTCTGGTCACAAGAGCAAGGTGCAGCAGAAACACAGACACATACCACACTGGCACTGGAGCCATCTAGGAGGCAGAGACCCAGTCCCTAGTGTGGAAATTCTAGAGGTCATCGAGGAACATGGACAAAGGACACTCAGGACCCATGGAGAGATCCCCTGCGGCTAGTCACAGATTGTGGAAGTCCTGCCAGCCATGAAGCAAGAGACTGTCAGAATCCCTCATGTAGGTGGGCTGCTTCTTCCTTACCTTTGCTCCAGTGTCTCCTATTCCCTGTAAACCCATGGGTCCTGGCAGTCCTGGGAGGCCTCGAGGTCCCTAATGAGAAACAAGGGCAAAAAGAGTGATCTCTCTCAATCTGACTCGTGTGAAGCCAGAGGTGGGCTCTCCTGCCAGTGGCTCAGTCAGCAGCATCCCAAGTCACCTGGTCCTCATGCAGCCACTGCATAAGCCACAGCACATCCCCTTTCCTAGGGGCCTTGCCTTCGCCAGAATGCACCAAGAATGTGCTCAGCAGCTGCCACGTGCCAATCAGGATTGGGGGCATGGAGGCAGGACCCAACTGTCCTCAGAGCAGGGCAAAGGATGTGTGGGATCCGCCTGGAGAGCCCAAAGATATGCAGGGGAGGGGTGACCTGCTGCAGTCACCCAGTCAGCCTCATTCCAAAGACCAGAAATGATGATTACTGATCCAGGGGCCACAGGACCTGTCCTGGCGGATCTGGACAGACCAGTCTAAGGGCAGCAGCAATCCTTGTGGATTCATTCAGCAGGCTGGCCAGAACCGACATGGCTGGGACTCACTTGGGAGCTACTAGTCCACATCTTCCCTTTTGATAGCATAATTTTCACTTTCTTGTTAGAAAAATATTTTCTAACATCTCCATTTTAATAAAAAAAAAAACCTGTTGGCCACAAGCAATAAAAAGTACCGCCCCCCCCCCAGGATGTTGGGTAGATTTAACTTGGAGAATTGGCCAAAAGATGTGAGCAACATCTTAGGGCTAAGACAGAGGCAAAGTCCCAACTCCCATAGGCTCAAGGAGTTACTCAAGGATTTGGGCCTCGTCCATTCTGAAAGGTTAGTCCTCCTCTGCTCCCTCAGCTTCCTCCCAATTCTGGCAGACCTGGAACCACTCAGCACGTTTCACTTCCCACTGATCGTTCAGCCAGAGGTCCCCCCTTAGCAATCAGACTGGAAGGAAAAGAAGCATGCCCACTTACAGCTGCTCCAGGATGGCCATCACCTTTGGGGCCAGGCGGCCCCTCAGGGCCTTGCAGACCTTGGGCACCCTAGGGAGAAGTGGACAGTAAATACTCAATTAGTGACACCATAATCCTGAGCTCGAGATAAGCAGGTCTGACTCTAGTCTGAAGGCCCCCTGGAGATGACTGCAGGCCATGAGTGTGTTCCCTTGGAGTCAATGGGGCAGGAGCCAAAATGGGCACAAGCCAGCTCGAGAAAACTGCCTGGAGAGTGAGTGAGAGCAAAGGGAGCAGCTCCCAGGTCCTAGCTGTGGCCTGGAACATCGAAATGGGAGACCCTAAGATGGTGAAATTCAAGCTGAGACTTTCTAAAATTTAAGAAGCTTAGAGAGGAAAGGCCATGAAAAAGTCAGAGCCCCCAGGTAGGCATTCTAGGTAGGAATCCAAGGAGGAAGGAGACCTTTTCCAGAATTGGTCATGGTCTGTGCAGCCCCATCTCTGCCACAGACCAACTGCCAACAGCCAGGCTTATACAAATGAACTGATCTGAGAGGAGACCAAACTGATGCCAGGTGTGATTGTTGGGGCAGAATAGCCCCTGGGGAAGGGGACTGGGGCTGTGTGGTGGTCAGGCTCACCCAGGGCTTGGGCCAGGAGGGAGTAGGCACAGGGATTGGGAATCCCTTCCCTCCATGTTTCACCCTGCTGCCTTAGACATGAGGAAAAGCAGCAGAGGGAACATGGCTGGAACATGTGTCTTTACATAACATGGGAGCTGGGGAGGCAGGAATGACCACCTCATATTTTCCTTATGTGACATATGACTCAGCTGTTCTGTGTTGTTTCCTCATCTATAAAATGGGCTACCAATAACCCACCTCGGACTGAGTGGCTCCCTGAGCTCAAATCCAACTTCAGACACTGACTAGCTGGGTGACCCCGGGCAAATCATCTCCCCCAGTGTGCCTCAGTTTCCTCCTCTGTAAAGTGGGCTGGAAAAGGAAAAGACTAAAACACCTCCAGCATCTCTGCCAAGAAAGCCCCTAATGGGGTCAGAGTGTGCCAGGACTGAAGAACAACTGCATGGGGCAGCAGAGGCCAAAAGTGCTTAAGGTGCTGGAGGAAAACTCATGAGAAAGATGAAGTCCCACTGAAGGTGCCAAGACTGGACAGACTGACTTAAAGCAGCAGCTGCAGCAGAGCTGGGGGAGGAGTAGACATTTCTATAGCTTCTTACCATTACTGTCACGTTTTATTTTCACAACTCTGGAAAGCATGGGCTATTGTTACTTCATTTTATTGATGAGTAGAAGCAAAGTGACTTATACAGGGCCCCAAAACAAGTGCCTGGGGTAGGATTTGAACTCAGGTCTTCCTAGCTTCTGTTTACTGTGCCCCTTGGAGGAATATGGGGGTTGGGAGGAGGATGGATTTTCCTTTCCTCTGCCATCCTGAGCCCTTCTGCTTAGAACAGTGAGTCAGAGTGAGAAGAGAAGACAGAACATGGCTGAACGGTACCTTGGGGCCACGGATGGAAAGTCCGGGTTCTCCTTTAAAGCCTGGCCTTCCGAGCTCTCCCCTGTCTCCCTGCACGCACACACAAACACACCCAATTATTCCCTACCCTACGTGAAGAGTCACCAGAGAAGACATGAGCTTGGGGAGGCCAGAGCTGTGCAAGAGTCTTCTATCAATGGATTTAAGGAATCACCCAATGGGGCAGTGAGACAAAGCCTGAGCTAGGGACCCAGAGGCCTGGGCAAGGGAACTTAAACAAGCCCTTAGCCCTGACCGGGCCCACAGTTCACTGGACGACGCGGATGCTGAGATTTCCACTCCTGCCCTTCCACAGTCTTCAGTGGGCTCACCAAAGGACAATTTGAAAGGGCTCAGCATTTCCCTCTCCTGGCCCCCCACTCAGATCATGGGGAGAAAACTCTCCCCTTTTCCCAGTCTTAGAAATAGCCATAGCTAGTGCCCAATTCCTGGAGGATGCCAGGCCATGATGCAGGCTTTCTCAAGATCATCCCTTGGCTTCCTTAGACCAGCTGGAGCCTATGGCTGGAGGCAGCCCTTGCCCAGCCTTGTCCCCTGCCCCTTATCCCCTCCATGGTCCAACTCTTCCCCCCAAAAAAAGCTCAGACCACCCTCTACCTCCAACAACCAGGAGATCATCCATACCTTTGGTCCAGGAGGTCCCTGAATTGATGCCCCAGGCATGCCGAAAGGCCCCATAACACCAGGTTCACCCTGAGGGGGAGACAACCAAAAGATCCTCTTTAACAAAGGTCTGAAAACTCTGCCCCACAGGAAAAACACCTGAGGGTCTGGATCTAGATCTAGAAAGGAACTCAGAGGCCATCAAGATGGCCCCCCCGATAAAGTGTGCTGGCAAATGTGGTCACAGAAAAAGCAGGACGTCCTGCCTCCGCCTAAGGTAGCCCCTGATGACCAAGGAACCTGGAGAGACCAGCCAAGGAGAATCACAGGCAGCTAAGAACTCAGTCTTGGCATGAGCTGGTTCTGCCCCCAAAGGTCGGAGGTCTTTGAAGTTTCTGGTGGAGCCAGAGAGCAGGTGACCAAGAGTTAGGTGACCCTTCTCTGTAAACTGGGGTTGGACTAAGCCGTAAGCTGGCACTGAGCTGCTCTGTCACTCGGTGGCATTTGTTGAAATGGTGGTTCATGCTGCCCGTGTGTGTGTGTGGGTGTGTGTGTGTGTGTGCCTGTATGTATGTGTGATAATCCCATTCTATCTTCAACTGGGGAAGCTTCTCAGCACCATAGTCTCCCTCACTGGAAGGCCAGGGACCCCAAAGAGTCTACTGTGGCTCACTGCGGGAGCCAGAGCCTGCCTCCTAGAGATCCACCGCAGCTGGCCCACTGTGGAGACATGTTCCCATGATTTACACTGCCTCTCTACCTTTCTGCTGCTGGTCAGACTTTTCTAAAGAACATCAGCTCGGGGCGGCTAGGTGGCATAGTGGATAGAGCACCAGCCTTGGAGTCAAGAGTACCTGAGTTCAAATCTGGCCTCAGACACTTAATAATTACCTAGCCGTGTGGCCTTGGGCAAGCCACTTAACCCCATTGCCTTGCAAAAACTTAAAAAAAAAAAAGAACATCAGCTCAGTCTTGCTTCCCAAGAAATGACTCCTTGGGGGTCCCTGGCTGGTCTGAGCCTCTCCCTCTATGACCCGAGCCAACCTTCTTTAATGGTTAACCACTCTATCTGTCCTTGACCTTTCTAGGCTGCCAGTCCTGAGCATCAGCCTCTTCTGCTCTCCCAGAGCTGTGGCCCAGCAATGAAAAAGGGGCAAGTGCCCAGCATCCGGAAGCCCCCAAGTCATATTACTAGCTAAGGTTGGCAGAGGTCTTGGTTGAACTTCTACAGAGAGAACTTTTTTGAGGGGGGTTGAAAGGCAATGGGGTTAAGTGACTTGCCTAAAGTCTCACAGCTAAAGTATTAAGTGTCTGAGGTCAAATTTGAACTCAGGTGCTCCTGCCTTTAAGGCTGGTGCTCTATCCACTACACCACCTAGCTGCCCCTTTTTTGTTTTTGCTTTTTGATTTTTTTTTTCTGCAAAGGGAACTTAACCATGAGGCAAAGGAACCTCTCTTTGTCAGATGAGATAATTCGGGCTAAATAGGTCAGCGAGGCCAGAGATGTCCAAGCTGAGGCCATGGAGGAAATTTCCATTTTTTCACCAGCAGTTTGGGCTGGGCCATACGAGTGACTGAGCCTATGGTCTGAGGTGGTTGGTCAGGGTGCCCCAGTGCGCTGGCATGGTGGGGCAACCTCTCCTGGGTAAAAGGCTAACCTGCACCCACTAATCTCTGAGTCCCTAGTTCTGGCTCTGGATGAACATCCAAGAGTCTGATCCCTCCTAGCCCAGCAGCAGCTTGCACACCCCTTCTTGGGGCTTGCACTTGGAGGGCCAGCTGGGCATTGGCTGGTAGCTCTGGGACCCCTCTCTGGGCTGGTCAGGACCAGTGGGCCTTGATTTAAGCCCCCATGCTTGTTGAACAAAGCCCAAGTGATTCCACACCAGATCCTCCAGTGGCACCAGTCAAGCTTGCCCACTCTCCTCTCAGTGGGCCACAGACCACCCCCACCCCATCCCCTCTGAACTTCCACGAAGGCTCTGCTGCAATTGAAGACCTCCCCATACCCACCAGCACCGATAACAATTTGTATTGACTTGTCCAGGGAAATGAAAGCTCTTTGAGGACAGGAAGGCCTGTTTCTCTTTGTTTTTGTACTGGTCAGTTCCAGTCAAGAGCCTGTGAATACTTCAAAAGGGACCAGTGAGCTGAGGAGATGCCAAATCTCCTTCGCTCCCTGCCGGATCCCAACTATCCAGGGCCCAGGTTGGGAGACCTTGAGAGGCTCAGGAGACGTCAGTGCCCTGTAAGCCGGGGTCAGTTACTGCACCTCCCAGACTCACTCTCTCCTTCTGTTAAATGGGGAGAGTGATGCTAGAACCATCTCCCCATGGGATCACTATAAGGGATGTCACCTCAGCAGCCTCAGTTCTAAAGGAGCCTGAGGGGCAGCTAGGTAGCACAGTGGATAGTGCACCAGCCCTGGAGTCAGGAGTACCTGAATTCAAATCCGGCTTCAGACACTTGATAATGACCTAGCTCTGTGGCCTTGGGCAAGCCACTTAACCCCACTGCTTTGCAAAAACCAAAAAAAAAAATTTTTTTAAATAAAGGAGCCTGAACTGTCAGAAATGCCAGAAACATACCTTTGGACCCTCAGGACCCATGATGCCCTTCTGCCCTGGATTGCCCTTGCTCCCTTTCTTCCCTTCGTCACCCTGAAAATGCAAGATGGAAAACGTGAATATCCAGGGACCAAGAGCACCAGTGAAAAAATGACCAATTTTCATGTTTCAAGCCCTACTCCAAATTTCTCCCCATTCAGTGGTCAAAGTGATCTTCCTAAAAGAGCCGGTCTGATCATGTGACCGGGACAGCTGGATGGCCCAGTGGAGAGAGCACCAGGTCTGAAGTCAATAAGATCTGAGTTTGAATCCAGTCTCGGGCACTCACTAGCTGTGTGACCCTGGGCAAGGCACTTCACCCTGTTTACCTCAGTTTCCTCCTCTGTAAAATGAACTGGGGAAGAAAATAGCAAACCCCTTCATTATCTCTTCCAAGAGAACCCCAAATGGGGTCGTGGTGAGTCAGACATGACCGAGACGACTGAACCAGCTCCCTAGTCAATCAATTCCAGTGAGTCCTCCTCCAAATCCACAATCCTCTGGCATTCAAAGCCCTTTCTTACCCCCTACTTCCTTACCTCCTACTTTTCCAGTCTTTTGACCCTTTCAAGAGATAGATAGAAAGATAATAGATAAAGGTAAAGAGAATCAGAGATATAGGTAGGGAGAGAGAGAGAGAACAAAAACTGGGAGGGAAAGAGAGAGAGAGAGAGAGAGAGAGAGAGAGAGAGAGAGAGAGAGAGAGATGGTTGGATGGGTGATATAATTGATAAAGCCAGATACATGAACTAATAGATGCACAGAAGAATCAAGACCTGCAGAGCTCCTCTGCCTGACCTATTGGAGATATATAGGTATCTCAGACAAGAACTGCTGATGGGCAGTAAATGGGGCCCAGACCTGTGCAGGATCAGGAGGGGGACCATTGTTCTTTCCACAACTTCCAGCTGCTCCCTGACACCAAAGCCCACCCTCTTGATGCTGATACTCTCCAGAACTACTTGGGTGCCAGGTAGCCCTACAGTGATATCATAGCTATCCATGAAGGATTGGGGGGGGGGGGTCGGTGAGCCCTGGGCCAGCTAAAACCAGACAGCCTGGTGGGCCTTTGACCTATAGAGAAGCACACATGAAGTGAGATAAAAACTGTAAGTGGGCAAGATACCAGCAGGAAAGGAGGGCATCCAGTAATGCTGTGAAAACGAGGCACCATAGGCAGACCTCCAGCATATTAGGATGATTCGTGAGAGGACAAGGACAACAGCCAGGGAATGATCTGTACCAGTTAAGGGAAGGGATGTAGAAGGGGGGACCCCATCAGTCTCCCAATCCCAGGGCAATTGTAGCTTTTCTGACTCCCTCTTCTTCACTCCCTGTAGCCAACTGGTCACTAGGGCCCCTCCTGTTTTCATCCTTACCTCGGTTTAGTTTAACTTTCCCTCGTCTCACTGCTGTGCTCATCTCCCTCCAGCTTTCAACCCCTGGATGCACCCCCCACCCATCATTATCTTAAAAACACGTTCATCTTCTTTCTCCTCTGTTCATGGCTTTAGTGGCTCCAGAAGAAAACCCAAACTCCTCCGCTTGGCACTGAAGGCATCTTAGGTTCGGGTCTCTGCTCCCCAAAACAAATCCCTCATTGCAGCCAGTCACTCTCTACCAGTGGCCCTGCCCATTGCCACCTCTACGCTTGGGTTCGTGATACACCTCAACCTAACACGGGAGTGAGGATCTGGCTGGCTGACTTCCTGAACAAGTTGCCCAAGCTTCCTCATCTGCAGGCCCATTTCAGATCTGGAGCCTGGGGTCCTCTCTAGTCATCCAAACTGTATTCATCTGGTGGTGCAGGACCCAGCTCTTCTGCTCCACGTGGTCGCTATTCAGTCCATCACTGGATGTGCCCACCTGTGCCCTCTGGGAGGCCCCCTGGGGCTGTGACCTAAGTCACTGCAGATTGAAGAGCCCAGAATAAATGTCTGTGGGATAAATGAACAAACGCATCTCCAGACCATCTCTCTTCCTTTGTCTCTGTCTCTCAGTCTCTCTTTCATACTCTATCTCTCTGCCTGTCTCGGTCTCTTTATCTCTCTCACACACACAGAGGAAACATCTCTGGAGGGGCCAGAAGCCCCTCTGGAGGGGCCTCACATCATGCCAGGATGAGGTGTGGATACCTTTGGGCCAGGCTGCCCTTTACCAGCAGCTCCTTCTGGGCCTCTTGCCCCTGGAAGTCCAGCTTCTCCCTAAAGGTAAAGACATTGGTGTTAGTGGCTGACTCTGCTGACCAGGAAGTCCCATCACCAGCCCCAGGACTGAGCAGAGTTGGGGAAATTCATAAACCTGGTCCAAGTGGATCAGAAGGCCCCAGACAACTGAGGAAGCTATCTAGGACCAAATTAATCAGAACATTGTGAAATAGTCTAAGAAATCCTGAGCATCCTCAGTGATGGCTGCTTTTTGACCAGTTTCCACAGAGATGGTTGAGCTTTAGTCCATTCTTCCATCTGCCTCTTCCCTCTTCTCCTTCTCCCCACTACATTTCCCCCTTTTCTTCCTTCTTCCTTCCTTCCTTCCTTGCAATCTTGCTTTCCTTTCTTCCTCTTCCTCTTCTTCCTTCTCTTTCTCCTCCTCCCCTGCTACTTGGGAACTTTGTCACCTATACCTGTGTGACCTTGGCCAAGTCATTAAACCTCAGCCTTCCCATTTGTCACATGAGGAGCCAGACAAAAGAGCCTGTGAGATCCCACCAAGGGTGGGTCTCGTACCACTTTGGGCCATATCCCCCACTGATCATGCAGACTGGGGACCCCAAGTCTCTTGGACTCCCACCATGGTCAGAGGCATCTGCACCGTAAGTCAGAGGCTCTCAGGCCCTGGGTTCAACCTTATACCTGAGCCCATGGTCCTCCCTCTTTGGGCAGAGTGGGAGCACATGCCCCATCCTTCCCCCAGACCCTGTGGCTCTCTTACTGGGCTCAGCTCATGGGGTCACCATGGCCCCAGACCTTTCAAGGTCTTCTCTTTGGGGTGAGGTTTTCTCCTTTGACTGACTGACAGGCCTGCTGTGGTCTGGAGGGGGCTGGGGTTCCAGGGCTTCTTCCCACAGCGTAGAGGAGAGTCTTACCTTTTTGCCCATGGCTCCATCTTCTCCTGGGGATCCTGGTTGACCCGGCAGCCCCATGGATCCTGGCACCCCCTAGTGGTCAAGGAAAGAGTCGCACCTGTAGCTCCAACCAAGGTCAGTCAGAGGAGGGAGCCAGGGCCCCAGTGTCAGACCTCCACTCCCCCTCAAAACCAGCTCCCCAGAAGTTTTCAATCAGCTGCTGGCTGCCCATGTGGAATGGGAGAAGGACTCTTCAGCCCAAGCCTGGCAAGAAGACCTCTGGGGTCCCTGCTGCCTCCTTGGCTTCAAATTTGGGACCTTTGGTAAGAGATGCCTATGAGCCTTCTGACTCTAAGTGTCTGTGTTTCCCCTTTCTTCCACCTTCATAGCAACAAGATGGCCCAATGGGTTGAATACAGTTCAGATCCTGGGTTCAAATCCTGCCTCAGACACTTCTCTGCTTAGTGGACCTGAGCAGTTTCCTCATATGTAAAGTGGGGAGGAGGCTAAGATCTCCTTCAGAGGACTCAAATGAGTTTCCATGAAAAGTAATTTCCAAATCTGAAAGCGTGATGGATACCCCAGGGGTGCAAGGGGTGCTCCTCTTTGGTGGAGTTCAGGGCCCTACACCTATGAGAGGACGGAGGTATCTCCAGACCCTTCAGGCTCCAGGTTTATAATAAGAATGTTTTGACTCTGATGCTCCTTAGCTGGGGGACTATGGGCTTGTCTTCTACTAGAAGCTGAGTCCCAGAATCTCTGCCCTGCCCCCCCACTGAGGGGAGGGTAATCTGGAGGGTCAGTTCTCTCAGAGGACCCTCCATCCTCCTCTTCACTTTGGCCAAGGCTAGTGTCACTCCTTTCACAAAGCTGAGTTCAAGCCAGGCTTCTTGCCGTGAGATCGGCCCAATGTTTCTGGTCCCTTCCTGCCTCTAAAAGTAGGTGGGATAGTCTGATGGAGAGAGCAGAGGCCTGGGTTCAAGCCTCCCTTGATGTCTATTAGCTGTGTGACCTTGGGAAAGTCTCTTTCCCTACTCCAGGCCTCAGTTTGCTCCTCTGAAAAATGGGGATTTGATAGTCTCTAAGGACCTTTCCATCTCTAAAACCTTTGAAAATAGTTATTTTCTCTACTGTACTTTGACCTGAATCTACCCATACCTAAATACAAATAAGTTGATCATATGGTGACAAATACCATCTCTAGGGCCCTGGGTTGAGGACGTTTTTGACACAATCCAGATCTCTGGAGGGAGACCAGTGGTAAGGCCATCAAGAGCAACGGAGACCTGTGACACTGAAGACAGAGCCTTGGACATTCAAATGCTGGAACAGATACTCTGACATAAGGATTGGGATACATCCTCTGACATTGAAGCTCTAGGATAGACCCTTCATACTTGAATTTGAGATTAGGAATTCCGACACTGACTCAAAGTTCTGGGAGGACCCCCTTCAGACACCAAAGTTCATGGATAGGGTCTCTGACTCTGAAGACAGATGGTTGGACATTCAAATGCTGGAATAGATACTCCGACACAAAACCTGAGATAGCCCCTCTGAGTAGCTCTAAGATAGACCCTTCAAACATGAATGTGAGGTTAAGAACTCTGAACCAAAGTCCTGGGAGAGCCCCTCAGACACTGAAGTTCAAGGATAGGGGACTCTGACACTGAAGTCCTGGAAAAAACCACAAGCACCAAGTCTACCTCTTCCCAGAGATATGACCAGAGCTGAGATGGGAGACAGACCCTATCAGGTTGCATCTGCTTTGAACACATAGGCGAATAGCCATATTACTCTACTGGCACATTAAATCAAAATGGCACCAAGAAACACCATGACACCTGTAGACAAGAATTAGCCTCAAAGCCCCACTAAAGTATGCCAACAGCAACAGCAGGGAGGCCAGGACACACTCACCTTTGGACCTGGCACTCCAATCCCTACTGGTCCCCGAAGTCCAGGGGGTCCAGGCTGACCCACTTCTCCCTGGAAGGAAAGAGCAGAGATATCTCTTGAGTGTGCCTGGGGTAAGAAATCAGGAATGCTGGAACTTTAGGCTGCAATGAGCATCATTTTCTTAGGTCCAAAAAGGATGCTGGGATTGTTTCTCATGAGTCTCTGGCAGCCATCACATTTGCCATACCCTGGAGACAGCATTCATGTCCCTGATCCCTGGAGGAAAGACAAGTGGCCCAAGGGAAGCCACTCACATGGTTTTTTTTAGGTTTTTGCAAGGCAAATGGGGTTAAGGCCACACAGCTAGGTCATTATTAAGTGTCTGAGACCGGATTTGAACCCAGGTACTCCTGACTCCAAGGCCGGTGCTTTATCCACTATGCCACCTAGCCACCCCCACTCACATGTTTTAAAAGAAAAGGAAGGTTGTGATTTCCCATCACAGAAGAATAAAAAAAACCCTTGTGTCTCTTTGCCTGTAATCCTGTTTATCACCACTAGAGGAGTCTCCCAGATATCTCTCTGACCGGTTCTTCACCAACATTATAGACCCCAGCCTGAGTGTAAGATGGGTCAGTCCGAGCAAGACAAGGAACCTTTAGGGATTCACCAAAGCAAAGCTTCTATGGTTTGGAGAATGTGGCTCACAAATCCAGGTCAGGGGATTTTGAATAGTTGTTTCTTGCCTCCCCATTGAGTGCTCTTGGGCACAGCCACTAGGCCAGGTCATTGATGTCAGCTTCCCTTACGTAGGACCTTACCTTGGGACCAGGAGAGCCCAGGCCTGGGGGTCCTTGGGGGCCAGGAGGGCCACTTGGACCTTGCATTCCCTTCAAGGAAAAAGAAAAGGGCTTAGGTTAAGAAGAAATTAAGGGCCAATGGGCCCTTCCTGTGGGATGAGCACAGGCTCCAATGATCTCACAAACTTGGTTTCCTCTGCCTCCTGAGGGGCCTGAGCTGGGACAACACCTGGAAGAAGGAAAAGTCTGCTCCATTCTAAGCATGTGTGGTCATTCCGACCTTAGAGGATGGTGGAGATGGTGGAGGCATAAGCTCCTCTTTCCAGTCTAGAAGATTCTCTGTACAGAATCCAAAAGGGGCAGAGATAGAGATCCCAAATGGGGCTGGCAGAGTGCAGGCTAAATGTGCATTTATTGAGCACCTACTGGTTGCTGGGCTCTTCTACAGAGGGAGTGGGAAGGAGACCCGTGAGAGATCTTAGAGAAGGAAAATGAGCCACTGTGCCAATCACATGGCAGTGAAGGCTTGGATAGAGCAGAGTGAAGAGTTGGGGATGGTCCTTAAGGGGCAGAGGGTCTGGAAGGCTAACAGCGACCTCGAAGCAGGGGCCTGAGCTTTGGCCTCAGAGACAAGGGCCAAGGGAGAGAAAGTGGCTGGTGCTGAGCTGAGCTGACTGAAGAGAAGGGGTGAGGTCTATGAGGAGAAGCCTTTACTGTCAGCTAGGGTGAGGGAGTAGTGGAGAGACTGGAGGACAGGAAAAGTCTGAGCTGGCCATTGCCAGAGCACATTGGAGAAAGAGAGTCCAATGGCATGAGCAAAAGGCTGCTGGTCATGCAGTGATGGCAAAAGACAAGAAAATGGTCCCTGCCTTCAGGGAGATCCATACTGCAGGTGATATATGGTGGATCATTTCTACACAAAAAGAGAGAGACATCTTAAAAGAACAGAGAAATTGAAAGAAAAACATAAAAAGAAGCCTCTGAGTATGGGGGCAATGTGGACTCAGTTGAACAAGCGACTCTCTTTGCTGCCTGAAAGGCCCATCAGCCACACCAGTGGATGGCAGCCCAGGTGGGACTCTGCACCAGTCACCCTAAGAAGGAGGAGGGCTGAGGGGCTCCCAGAGCACAAATGTTAGAGGAGGTTCACCAGTGGCTCTCCACTGAGGGAGGGAGGCCTGTGACACAGGCTGAGCAGACCACACTTGGCTCCAGATGGGTCTTTGAATTTTATCCATGAGATTCCAAAGATTAGGACCCCACGCTCAGGGTCTGTTCTCTCTGTCTCTGTCTCTGTCTCTGTCTCTGTCTCTGTCTCTCTCTCTCTGTCTCTCTCTTTTTCTTTTTCTTTCACTCTCTTTTCTTCCTCCCTCCCTCCCTCCCTCCCTTCCTCCCTCCCTCCCTCCCTCCCTCCCTCCCTTCCTTCCTTCCTTCCTTCTTCTCTCCCTCCCTTCCTTCTATCCTTTTTTATTCCTTCTTTCTTTCTCCTTTACTCTTTTCGTCTTACTCTTGCCCTGACTCTCCCATGGTTAAGGAAAATTGCCTTCTCCCCATCACTTTGAACACAGCTTCCCCTACAGAGATTGGACAAGAATTTTGACACCTCATTTAAGGAGCAAAGACACTCTGGTTTGGTGCCCAGTGACTGGTACAATCTCCAAGATAACCGTTTGGCAGGAACTTATGGGGCCACCTTTTTCCATAGGCTTTCCACTGAGCTAGCAGACCAGTTTGGCACTTCATGAACTCCTCTTCCCTCTCCTTATTCTGGGGGTAGCCCAGGGTACAGCAGTGAAGAAGTCAATGCCTAGATACCAGGAACTAATTGGCACTGGTTGCCTTAGGACTGATGCCCAGGAGGGGCAGGAATTATCCTATAAAACCAAAGGAGAGATGCTGAGAGCAGATTTGCCCAGCAGGAAATGGCAACAGCTCTGAGAGCAGAGAATTCCGACACAACTGAAGCAGGAGTGTGTAGGACCCAGTTCTAAAGGGGGACTCATGACCCCACGTCTGTGTCCATCGGGGCCCAGGGAGTGGTGGCCCCATTCCAGGATCCCACCTTCAAGGAAGGGCCTTTGGGGAAAAGAGACTGCTGTGTTTTCTACCGAATTTGAAAGGAGAGATTGCCGGTACCTGGTCACCTTGAGTCCCGAGTCCAGGAGCACCCCTTGGCCCTTGAGGTCCCACAGGTCCCAGATCACCCTATGGGGAAAGGACACTTTGTGTATCATATTCAGACAGCCCTAGTTGTACCACCATAGAATGGCAGCTGAACAACTCAATAGAGAATGCCCCAACTTCCCTCCTAGGTCCCAACACCCCACACGAGGAAACAGTGAAGTAACTTATCCAAGGACACCCAGCAAGAAAGAGTCTGAGCTGCATTTGAACCCACATCTGGTATATTCTATCCTGAAGACATCATAGTATAGTGGAGAAAATGGTGCCTGAACGTGGAGTCCAAAGCTTGGGGTTCAGGGCACTGCATTTCTCCTTTTACCCTTGCCAGATAATACAATGCCTGATATTATTTTACACCTACTTCTGGTAAATCATTAGTCTCCCTTAACCAAGACTGCTGGGACTTCCCAAGGAAGGAAGGGCCAATGGACAAAAATACCCCAACTTCCTTTCTCACCACCCCCGCTCCCCATTAATCAGAGGACAGCGGGTATCATTTAACGACTTGGGGCCTGACTATGAATGTTAGGGGCGTGAGGATGCGGCAGCTACATTTGGTGTAATTGGAGTCAAGATAGAGTTGGGGGTGTGGGGGGGGATGTTGGGAAAGGGATCAGTCCAGACTGATTTTCTTCTTTATTTTCCCCATGATTTCAAATCTCTTCTGTCCCCTCCCTTTCCTGAGCTGCCCCTCACAGCTTAGCCTCCCCACTCCCAATCAGACTTTATTTCATCCTAGCCAGCAGTTGAGGGCAGGCTGGAGGCCACTGTCCTTCTGGGGGGCAGTGGTTTCCTCCCCAGTTAAAGGGCGTAACTCCCCCTTTGTGTCCCTGGGGGCCGTGGGCATGAGAGCCAGTGTGGGCATGCCCCACGACTTTGTTCTGGCTCTCCTAGAAACCATTCTGGGCCTCAGTGTCCCCAGCCTGGGACTTCTGCTTAAACTGAATTAGCCGGCACTTCACATGATTTGGTGGAGGACTGTACAGGATTCCAGATAATGCACCCCCCTTGATTGATTGCTTCATTCGTTCCTTCCTTCATTCATTCAGAGCAGCTTTCTCTGATGTGATCTGAGTAGACACTTACCCTGTCGCCTTTGATAGACAGACCCTGCAGTCCTTGGGGGCCAATGGGGCCTTCAGAACCTTTTTCACCCTGGAAACAACACAGCTATGTCTCAGGGAATGCAGGCAAGGCCTTATACCGAGCATGTGACAGAGACGGCATCGGGTCCGAGGTGAAGCAGTCAAATGCTTCCCCCCCAGTGCCCCTCGGACAATGCTTAGGGCTGAATCTGTCCCCTGCCCCACACCTCTTCTAGCTCGACAGATATTCCGATGGAACCAACTCCCTTCCTCTGGGCAGACCCAGTTTGCCAGCATCTGTGGGCACCCAGGAAGAGCAGGGTGACTGAAGCAGGGGTACAGCCAGGGAGTGGGCACAATAGACCTGTCCATTGGCACTGCCCCCAGAAGTTCCCTCTTGTGAAGGTGACCAGGGAATCAAAGTCCTTACTGGACCCAAAGTCTTTGCCTCTGGTATCTGGGCTGGACTTGTCATGAGGCCTCGTATGTGATGGATTTGTGTCAGAATATAAGTGTGTGTGTGTATGTGTGTGGCCCCTCTACTCTTTTTGCCATTTGTGGTTAGCTTGGGACTTTGGGGCTTGGAGGTCTCCGACCACCATGAGAGCCCCGTCTGTGTTCAAGGTCAGAGAGCTGGGCTTCCCCGATACCCTGCCCTGAGCCCCACCTTCTCAGGGCTTTGAGGGGTTCCAGACACAAAAGATGTGGCCCCAGAACAGAGCACAAGCTGAGGGGCATCAGCGCTGGTCCCGAGCTCAAGGTCTGCCTGGCTGGAGACAACTGTCCTGATCTCGCGGCTGACATCCGTGATATGGGCAGGTGCCCACTGTGTGCTTGAAATGCTATTGGGGACCCCTTGTATGCATTGCTAGCTTCAGCCTGTCAACCATGCAGTCTGGGTCTTACCTTGGGGCCTGGAAATCCTTCTCCAGGGGCACCCCTCTCTCCTGGGGCTCCTTCAGGCCCCCGGGGACCCTGATTACAGAGGAAGGAAGAGAAGAGGAGGGAGGAGGGGGCAAGAAAGAGGGAAGTTGAGTTACTTCTGTCCCTTGGACTTGCTATTCCCCAGAGTGGGCTGGGCTGTTTTAGGGGTCTGGCTGTATTCTCTCTGGAGAAATAGTGCATCCATTTCTCTCGGCTGGCCAGACTCCCTGAGATGCAGGTTCTAGTCCTGGGGGCCTCCACAGAGGCTGGGGCTGAGAACCTCCAGATGTCTCACCCAAGAGGCCTGGTCAGAAGGAAGGTTGAAACAATTGGATTGTTCAGCCTGGGAACATGCAGAAACAAGATCTTGGATCATGGCCTCTGGGATCCTCAGACCCTTCAAAGCTGCCTCTTGCTCAACGGAATGAGCTCTGCCAGCATGTGTTTCAGAAACGGCGATCTGGTCTCCCAACCTGCACTGCCCAGAGCAGATGAACCAGAGGGGGCTAAGGAAGGGGTTGAGGGCCTTCCAGGAAGCCACACCGCTGACAGAGACTCTCAGCTGCCGAGGAAGGACCAGACCCCACCTCCAGCCCTCACCATAACCAAGCTGCAGGGGCGAGCCAGGCCGTCTGGGCCTCCAGACCCTGTTGGCTTCCTGAGACCTCCTCTGGGGTCTTTCTTTCTTTTCTTCTCTAACAGTGAGCCGATAGACTCAGCTGTTCACACACTATCCCAGGGCCAGGGTTTGTCCCCTTTCACAGAGACCAAGGACCACAGAGTGACGGAGTCAAGGACATATTACATAGGCAAGATGGAAGTGAGGGAGCAGGGTCTCATCTCAGAGGGACCCACCCATTGGTGGTGGAGGCTCTGGCAGACTTCCTGCCATGCCAGGAGGAGGCTGGCATCAATACAGGCCAGGGCCCAAGGCTGGCTCCTGCCTGGGAGGTGGCACCAAGCCTCAGTCCCCCTCCGACTTGACTCCCACCTCCTCACGGCCTCTCAGTGTCCAGGCTCATGTAGTGGTTTCATTCTGTGCCTGCCTCTGCCCAGGGGGATCGTACCAGGTCTCAGGTTTATCCTCAGTTATTCTCCCAAGTCATGGTTACAGCTTCCAGGTACTTACAGGTTGTCCGGGCTCCCCAATCCCAACGGGTCCTGGAGCCCCCATCCGGCCCTCCTGACCTCTCTCTCCCTAACAAGAAAGGGAGGACATTGAGTCACTGTTGATATCTCTTACTGCTCAAAACCCCAAAGCATCTCTCCTTAGAGAGTAGGGAGAGAGAGACCCGGGGGAAGGGCAGCCCAGCCCCAGACTGGCCGGGGCACAGCTAGGTGAGCAGAGGGCTTGGGGTCAGGAGAGTTCTCAATCAGAAACCTTTCTAAACCACAGATCAACGATCCCAGTTCTGGCCTGCAGAGGCTCTAGAGCGGCCCAGACTGGGCCAGGGAGAGGAGTGGGGAGGCTTGTTCCATGATGGGAGGGCCCACCAGTCCGGCTCTGTCTGCCAGGTCGAGGCTGACCTGGGCAGGGATTCTGCTATGCATTGGGATGGGGGATAAGGAGCTCCAGGGTGAGCATTTGCTTCCCACAGTGACCCAGGGAAGTGGCAGTTGGCATCATCACTCCCGTTTACAGATGAGGGAACTGAGACACACAAAAATTCAATGCCTGGCCCAAGTTCATACCACAGATCAGTGTTTGAAGCTGCATAGGAGCTCAGGTTAAAAGGCTGGCTGAGCAAGTGACATTATGCCCACCTGAGCAAGAGAAATAAAGGGGAGGGGCAGAGGAAGCCCCTGCCCTGCCTGTGGTCAGGTGGGGAGGGGGACCCAGGAAGCAGGTGAAAATGAAGGCAACCAAAGCCCCCTAGGAAGTGCCTGGGAACAGGGGTGGACAGACACCGCGCTGTGGTTCCCCTGTTATGTAGTGGTCCCTGGTCTTGTCTCTCTACCCACAGGGTGGGCAGAGACCTGAGCTAGGCAGCAGTTGTCCCAGCCCTGGCTGGGCCTTTCAGTCCTCTCCTTCTGGGTGCCTTCCTTGTCTGACAAACATCAAGCTCTGGGTGAGTGGGCCGGGTACAAAGGGCAGAATGGGCATATTGGGCACATGGTTGACCAGCTCAGGGGACAAACAGATTCCCTGCTCCTGTCTTTTACTGCCCAGTCAATGGGAAGAGTGGGAGGGCCTGTGCCTGGGTCATGGACACACATATCACTCCTGCCACTGAGGAAGGCAGAGAAGGGCTTTGGATCTGTGGGATCAAGCCTTCCCCACCCACCCCAAGCCGGCCCAGCACCTTAGAACAGAGCTCCAGGGCAGGGACCTGGCTGCAGTCCCTCCAGGGTGCCAGCATCCTTACCTTTAGCCCCTGCTGTCCGATGCCAGGGGGACCAGGAGGCCCATATGGCCCAGCAGGGCCTGGCTCACCCTAGAAGAAGAAGGGGCTACATTAGGCCAATTACTCTAATTGTGATCACTTAGTGATAGTTCCCAGGATTCCCTGAGGGTCTAACCACCCAAGGGCCCCATGGCCTCACTCCAACCACCCAAAAGCTGGGCATGCATTAATCCAGAAGTCTCAACCCAGTCCTGGGGGACTGGGTTCCAAAGAAAATGTGAAGATCCTAGGTAGACAGCCCCCATCCTTCAGTCATGGGTCATGGAATCAAAATGCAAGTTTTAAAATATTTATTTAGTGTACAAAGCCTGTCAGCAAGGTTGGAGACCACCAGCATGATTTCAGAGGGTGGTCCAGGGCCCACGGAGGATGGGAGTCCAGCCTTGTTTACACTGACCACCAGAAGAACCAGAAGAGAAGGATTGAAAATACTGTCCTGGGGACTAGTCGGGCCTAATGCGGGAAAAGGAAGGTTTCTGAAGGTCTCCCATGTCTCTGTGTTCAACAAGGCAATAAAGGTGGAGTAGAAGAGGCTAAACAGGCCTTCTGCTGGCCCCCTCCACCCTCAGCTGGCCCCGGGACAGAGCTCAGAAGCTCTATTTTGGTTAATGACCCATTGGTCATAGGTCCCTCTGTACCGGCCCATCTGGGGGCAGGGGGAGGAGCATCCAGCAGGTCCAGGGCACAGTCCTACCCCCATCCCCCAGGCAGCCTCTCTTCACAGATGACCCCCACCCCCAGTCCTGCTCACTGTGGGCAGATTCCAGAAGTTGCCCAAGTTCACTACCAGGCCCGATGCCTCCTGGCTCCCTACCACCCTCCACAGCTGTCTCCTGGCAGCTGCTGGGTGAGACAGAGCTCAGGGAGGCAGCTTCCAGGACAGACCACACCTGAGTCTCCCTTCCCTCCCAGACAAGATCCGGGAGCCAGAAGGACAGGGCTAAATTCTGACAAGACTCTGCCAGGCTTGAAGCCTGAGGCCTGGGGGCCGTTGTGAACCTTGGCTCCTGGGCACTGGCTGCCAAGGCGAGTTGGACAGTGGCCCAGAGAGGTCCCTGGGATCCAGGGAAGGGTGAAAGGGCCTGTTAGGATGAAATGGCTCCTTGTGCTGGGGTCTCTTGCTCACATGATGGATTGAAGGCAGCCAGCTCCAGAGCCAGTCCTGCCCCTGCTGCCAGACAAGGCCGCTCGAGGCCTCCGAAGCTGCTGGGTCATGTATGGCCCCTCCACCCTGTACTGGGCCCAAGGCTGGGGGCCGGGGAGAAAAGCAGGCACCCATCTGCCCCATCCTCTCCGAAGGGGCCCAGCTGAGAAGGGTGACCTGGGAGACCAAGGGCTGGCACCTCGGGCCAAGGTGAGCCGGCTCAGGGCTGCCCTGCCTCAGCAGGAGGGGGCATGGCTCTGCATAAGTGTGCGAGACAATTGTGTCCTGCTCTGGTCCCCTGACCCCTCGCCTCTGGTCAGTGTGATGTTAACTTAGAGGGAGGCAGTGTAAAGGGGCAACGACTGAAAATAAGATTGTGAAGGGGACCTGGAAATCACCTCCAAACACCGAGGGAGCAAGATTTACAAGGTATCTCTAATACAATATCCAAAGAGAGCCCAGAGCCCAAGCCTGGGAGCAAGCCCGCTCGACTTCCCGAGTTCAAATCCAGCCTCTGACACTGTCACTTCACCCTGCCTGCCTCAGTTTCCTCATCTGTCAAATGAGCTGGAGAAGGAAATGGAGAACCCCTGACCGAAACATCCAAACATTCCCACCCCTAGGAGGAGGGTGCGAGTGACGGTTGTCAGGCCTACCGCACAGAAATCCAGAGCCCAGCCTCCAAGCCAGGGCTGGTGACACTGAATGAGCAACACCACCTCGGCTCCTGCCCCCCAGGGTTCTCCGCTGCCCATTTCCTCCTGCCAGGGGTGGCACCTGCCTCCATTTCATAACGACTTCCATTAAGAAGTGATTCCTGCCCACCTGTACACACTGGCCTATGTGCATCCTCAGAGAGGACC
Source organism: Macrotis lagotis (assembly GCF_037893015.1). Lineage (NCBI taxonomy): Eukaryota > Metazoa > Chordata > Mammalia > Peramelemorphia > Peramelidae > Macrotis > Macrotis lagotis. The sequence goes on from NC_133664.1 coordinate 1,691,087, forward strand.
TGGAAGAGCTCTGAGAGGGCCCCAAGAGCTTGGGGGGGGTGCCAGCATTTCTGGTCCACAGTCTGATCCTCCCCCACACACTGAGCCCATACCCAGCAACCAGGTGGCCCCAGGCTAGGGCCTCTGAGTTCCAAAGTCTGAGGAAGAACATTCTTCCTCTGGTACCCCAACGTCCTGCAGGCCCCCACCATTTCAAGTAGCAGCATTGCCAGGAAGATGAGGTATACCAGAGGCCCTTCTGTCACACACATGTTCACATGTACACATGCAAATACACACACAACTCCTCAGGCTCCTCCATCTGGGTACCTTTGTGTCCAAAAATTTCCTAACAGAAAGTCCAGAGTCAAGAGAGAGGCCCTTTCTACCCACTGGACCCACATCAGAGCCAGGTCCCTAAGTGGCCTTGGCCAAGGTGCCCAGCCCACACCCAGGCAACCTGGAACAGCGGACATCGAAAAAGACCAAGGCAAAATGTCAGAGAAGGTTCAGGAGTGCAGTTGGCAAAGCAAGAGCCTGGCAGAGCTGCTTTCTCCTTTGGGCAGGGAAGCTTTGGTCACAGAGCTCTCCATCTCTGTCTCTACCTCTCTCCTCTTTCTGTGTCTCTGTCTTTCTCATCTCTCTCCTTTTTCTGTGTCTCTGTCTCCATCTGTGTCTCTGTCTGTCTCTGTCTGTCTGTCTGTGTCTATCTCTCCCTCCCTCCCTCTCCTTCCTTATTGTCTTTCTCCATCAGATCTAGGTCTCATCATTGACTCTTCTAGTGACCTCTCTCACAATTCTATGCCACCCTCATAGCCTTGGCACAGCCATAAAATGGTAGAAGACCAAAGGATGTGATGGGGGAGGGAAGAAAACCCCCACTTTCCCTTCTGGCAGGTGACTTGGTGGTCACACTGACTTATGACTAGGACATGAACCCAGCATAAAACCCTTAATAGTTTTGCAAACATTCTGGTGTGGTCAGAGCTTATAGATTTAGAATTTTTCTGTCATTTTTATGAAATAAACTCATCGAAATTGAACCCTCTGTTATAACAAAGACAAGCAGTTATGCAGTAACAGTCCATTCTTTGACGTGCCATCCTGCCCTGGCGGCTCTCTCCCATCCACCAAGGGGGAGGGTGCTCTAGTCCCCTCCACCAAGACATCTCAGCTCCCAAATCATGCTGGAGAATAGTGACCCCCATGTCTCCACCTCCAATTCTGGGGCCTGGCCTGAGGCCCTTTGGCTTAAGGCCAGAACACCCTTCTAACTCCTTTCCTAGAGAAGTATCCTTCAGTAAATCCTGTTTTCTACCTGCTGGTGGTTTTATGTGAAAACCTGTCTCTCCATTTGCTGGGACTTGACCCATCGTCTTACATCCTTGCATCCTTGCTTTGCCACCCTAACACACACATGGGCACACATCCACAGGGGCATGCACGCATGCATATCCAGAAGGCAACCCTCTTGTACAAAACAGGTTATGCTTCTGGAAAAATTGGCTCCTGGCCTTTCAACCCAACGTCAAAATGTCCTGGTGAGCTACAATGTGGGGAATCTTTTTGTGAAGAGGATTCGTTTGTAATGTGACCTGTTTTTCAAGTTGCTGCATTCTCGGCCAGGTTTCTCATCACGAAGAACACACCAGCACAAACTGGGAGTGCAGGTTGTCTCAATGGCCCTTGGCTGTCCTCGGGCAGAAGGATGATCATCAGTCAAATGACAGTCGACAACTCCCACAAGGATCATGAAAAATGCCTTTGACTTGAGGCTCCCACAGTGGTGGGGTCTGGATGCTGAGATGACTTGGGATTGAATCTTGCCTCTGCCGCCGACCGTATGTCTGTGGGCAAAGTGCTTCACCTATCCAGAAGCATTGATTCTAGACTTAAGGAGGTTCCAAGGCCCCTGGCACCACCCAACGCAAAACAAGAGACCACTGGAAACAGCAGTCTGTCATTGGAAGCAGTGATTTGGCCATCTGCAATATCGACTTAGCCTAAATTCTCCAGAAACGACCTTTGAACCTCCCCAAACATTCTAAAACTTGAAAAAAATGGACTCTTGGCTATCCCCTGAATGAGCTAAACTCAATTCACTTTGAGCCACCCTGACAGATTGAATCTGCAAAGGACAGAAGGACATTTCTCCCTTTGGAAAGCATGAAGGGAGCCATCCCATCAGTTGAATTGGCTGGGAGTCTGGGCTGTATTATGTGAAAAGAGTGGCCTCAAAGGCCAAGAGCAGTTAGGGTGATGGGAATGATTTCATAAGCAAAGTACTAAAGGAAAGGGGCCCTCAAGAGGCCATGAGGTCACGTGGCATGGGGAGGGTGAGGAGAAGCTGAGAATGGGGAGAAGAAAGCCTGGGGGACATTTTTTTCTTTTGGTCAAATTTCCTTCTGAAATCTGTAGGCCTTGAGGGGGAGGAGGTGGATGAAGGGAAGGATGGATAAAGGGTCATTATAAAATGCTTGGCATTCCTGGTGCCACACTCCCCATGAGCATGGGGAAGTTACTGTTGGAACACGGGCCTGTCCCAAAGGCACAGCCTGAGACACTGGAGAAGGAATGCCTCGGCTAAAAGATGTTGGGCTGGGAGAGCCAGGGCTCAGGATAGTCCTTCCAGAGGACAGCTTGAAATAACAAGTCCCTGAACTGCCCATCCCCAGGGATCCTCCCATGGGGCATGTGCCCAAGGAGCTCAAGGATGATGGCCCTGGCTCTGAAGTAGGACCTTTGGTAGCTGCCCTTGGCTTGGGAAGCGACTGAATGGCACAGGAGGGAACAGAATATTATCATCCTGTTAGAAATTCTGAAGATGAAGAAATTCAGAGAAATCCAAGAAAAGCTGGATCACTTCCTATGGATTAAGAGAGCAGCCCCAGGAGAACCACAGCAACAGGGATGGAATCATGAAAATAGGGTGACACTGATACAACAGGAATCCAAGTGAAAGGTGCTCATCTACCTTGGCTCCCAAAGCTCTTGGGACCAAACATTCAGCAAAGAGATGGGGAACTATGGATGTGGAAGGAGCATCTCTGGGTCCATTGGTTTTGCCCAATTGTTCTTCTATGTTCTAAAGGTGGAACTGGTGTATATTGGGGGCAGACACAATGGAAATTTTCCAAAATGACTTAAAGAAAATCTGAGGAAAACATTAGTTCCCAAGCACAGAAGCACCTCCCACACCTGGCACCCAGGGAACCATGACTGATCCTGGCCCTCTAGCCCTCCATCCTTGTCAGGTCCCCTTGGAGACTCAACAGGCAAGGAGGAGGATGGCCATGTGGGGAGGGACACTGGTGCAGACCAGCTTAGCCCAGACCAACCTGGCACCTACAGAGCAAGTATGGATCGGGGCCAGTATACCAACCATTTTTAGCATACACTCCACTCCCAGCGAAGACCTGCAGAGACCTCTGGGTTTCCTCCAGAGAGGCTGAGGTCCCACTGCCCAAAGCATTTCTCCCCAAACTGTCTTTTCAGGTTTCCTGACCTGGGGCTGCACTTTAAATTGTAGAGTAGCTTGGGTATGTTTTCTTCTCTTTGGGGCTAGTGCTCCTGCCCTGGCAGTACCCGGGTGGGTGGGGGACTCAGGTCCTCCTCGAGATGATGCTGAGCTCGGAGAAGCCCTTGACTGAGTTTGGCTCCAATCTTAAATTCAGACCATGAGCTCTGCTTAGAAGCCCGTGACTCAGGATGAAAGCATGCCCACCCATGCTCTGGGATGGACGCTCCATTCCCTGGATGTCCTTTACTGCCCAGAGTGCTTCCAGGTGCTGCCTGTGCTTGGCCAAGCTTTGCGGGTGTTTTCTTAGCTTTCCAGGAGCTGAGCTGAATCATGCACCGGGTCCAAGGGCCCCAACAGAGAGGCTAGGAGTGGGTGTGCGTAGGATGTGTGTCTAGGAGAGGGAGGAGGGTGATGCTCTTAGAATGAAGAGGGGAAGTGGAAGAAGCAAGGAGACATGTGGCAGAACATCTTCAGAAAGGTCAAAAATCTGTGTCCCACGGGGTGCCACCCTCACAGTTTGGAGGTCTTATCTGGGGCAGGGGCTCTCCTGCAAGCCACCTGACCCAACTCCTCAGAGGTCCACACTCAGGCTCAAGGTGGAGTCCAGATCCTCTCCCATAAAGAGAGCCCCCAGGGTAGCCTTTACCTGGCTGAGCTCTGAGCAGATGGTGCCCGTAGAGTCCTCTTTATTTCAAACCCAAAAAGCACCAGTGTTTGCAAAGAGCTGGAAGGGTTCTAACTTCCTCTACAAGCATCCAGTCTTCTAGGGCTGATGCCAAGTGCTTGACCAGGGGACAGAGAGACCCTGTCCCTCCTATGACTTGGATCAGCATAGGACCTTGACTAAGTCACTGAACCTCTCTGAAGTTCGGGCAGTCAGATAGAAATAGCTGGCTACCAGTGCCAGGGGAGGGAAGAGCCTTCCTCCCCAGATCCTCAAGGGGCAGGAATGGGATGGAATTTGGGCTAAGGCAACACAACATTGTCTCCCTTGACCCTCACGACAGGAAGAGTGGTGCACTGAGGATCGAGATCATGACTGATCCATGGTCACACAGTGAGGAGCTGTAGGGGCAAGATTCAAGGCCAGGCCTTCTCAGATGTAGAGCCCAGTGAACTGCCAGCTGTCCCCATGACCAGCGGGGGCCCCCCACAGGCTCTTGGGTAAGTTTAAGCTAGAAGAAAAGAAGGCCAGGTTCTTAAGGGGCCACAAGACATTGCCTCCTGGAGTCAAGGCAACAGAATCCATCAGTCCTGAGGCCAGAGTAAGTGCTGGCAGAGACCAGCCTGGGTGGGGTCAGGGCCCCTGTGGTGTGTCCTCAACAACCTGGCACTGGATGGATGGGCCATGTGCCCCTTCCCCATGAGAATCACAGATCAAGTGGATCAACACCGACCCTTGACCCATGACACAGAAACTCTACTAGGATTCCTCCTTCAACACCAACATTGGGTCCTCAGGACGCTTCCACTCCAATCCCGGTGAAGGCACCAGTGGGAGCCCCCCCAAGAGGACCGAAGGACATCACTCTGTGAGGATCTGACTGTGGCCTCTGGGAGCAGAAGGAGCCCGGAGGCTCCTGCCCAGGTCAGGCAACCAGGAGTCCTGGATTCTCTAGATTCATGCCCCCATAACGAACACTTCACAGGTACCACTGGAAATGAACACCCCCAGCAGAGCTGCCTCCAGGATAGCCCTCAGGGAAGGCCGTCCCTCCTCAGGGGGTGATCACACAAATGGGAATCCCTGAAGTCTGGACCCCACACAGTCTATTTTACAGAGTGGCAGAAATGGGACGCCTGGGACGACATAGTGGCCTACAACCTCCCCCATCAGAAAGGGAAGCAGCCCTCTCTCCTCCAACCTCTGGTGACCTTCCCAGCCCACGCATCCTTCAGGAGCCCCGGTGGGAAGAACGGCGCTCTGAGGAAGCTGGGCCCTGCCACGAGGACGTCCTGTTTGGTTTCTCAGACGACCAGACCAATGGGACCAATGAGAGCCTTTGAACATGTGGAAACTATTCCTGACAGAAAAGACTCAGAAATGGGGGCCAGGATCACATTTTCCCAGACTTGACTCATGGTCCTTTGTGTTCCTTTTTGGCCACCTTTCATGCAAAAGACACAGCCCAGAGCTGGCCCGGACAGGCAGCTGGGGCTCCTCAAAGGCTCCATTCAGGACCCAAGAAAGGACGGGTGGGGTCTCCAAGGGAGAGCCTGAGGCAGATCTAGGCTCTGGGTGGGCCAGGTCGGGGCCTCCTCTCTTGGCTGGATTCTCCTTCTCAGCAAAGCTTATCTTTGTAGGTATTCAGGCAGAAGCACCTGTCCAGCAAAGGCCCAAGCACCAGCTCTGATTGAGACCCAGATGCGAGACCCTGTCCTGAACCCCCCCCCCCCCCAGGTCTCCAGGGAAAAGAGACTGGGCCAAGTGTTTATTTTACCAATACCTCTCTTGGGGCATCACCATGCATCAAGGACCCAAAGGAGGAAGCAGGAACTTTGTCCTGGAGCCCCCTTCCCCCTCCTCCTATTTTTGTCCTCCCTGGTCTGCAGCCTCAGATTCATGGGGCAATCCTTACCCCTCCTGCACTTCTACATGGCTCCCTCTCCTCCTCACTGGGTCCCCTCCTCCTCTGGGCCCTCCTCACGTCCAGCCCATCTTCCTGCCTCCCCTCCCCTCTCTTCTCCATCCTTTCCACAGGGCCAGTCACCAGAGGATTCCATGAAGCTCGACTGTGACCGGGTTGCTGGCTCCCCGCTTCTCACCAGGCTTGACAAGCCTTTTGCCAAAGGGTCTGAGCCAGTCACTCCGCTGTTTTCTCCTCCCCCCCTTCATACCTGCTCAGCCCCACGCTCAAGGCCCTCTCCCTGCTCGGTGCCTAAGCCTGTGCCACTCCACCAGCCTCTTGAAATCCTTCTCAGAGACAGATGCCTCCTATGGTGAACCTCCTTCAACTCACTCCTTCCATCTGCTCTCTGGGGTGGCTTTGTCTCACTAGGTGGGCTGGAACCCCTTCTCTCCTTTTCCCCAGCCCCAAGACGGTGGAAGTTTCTTGAGGGCCGAGCCCCCCTCTCAGCTCCCTGCCAGGCAGCCAGGTGGTGCAATGGTTAGAGCACCTGAAGGCAGTTAGATCCAGCCTGTGTGACCCTGGGCAAGGCACTTCACCCCTGCCTGCCTTAGTTTCCCCATATGTAAAGAGGGGAACGACCCTCGCAGGGTTGAATGAGACAGATGCTATTGATAAGGTGCTCAGCCCAGTGACTGGCCCTCGGTAGGTGCTTAATCACTCTTTGGGCCTCCCCTGCTCCCAGCCCCACGGGGTGACCTCCCCAGACTACACTGAACATTCAGAGATCTCTCATGGCTACATTTGCCCTGCAGGCCCCACAAAGCCAGTCCTGACTCCATCATCCACTGGAACCCTCAGCCCCAGCTCCCTGTCCCCCAAAGCTTCCTGGAATCCCCATCCCACCCCCAAGTTCTCCTAGTGCTTTGTCTGGATTCACCTTGGGGTTGAGGAGAGGATTTTCCAGAAAGAGCCTGGCTGGGATGTCTGAAGACTGATGTTTGACACAGGGGACCCTGGGCAGATCTGGGGGTCTGCCCCCCAGTACCTCCAGTGGGATTGAGCACACTTCTATAAGTGGATCTCCTGGGCATTCTTGGCCCTAAACTCTCTCCCTTCCCCACAATAGGGTGGATTCCCCAAAGAGGGCATTTGGAGCCCAGCTAGATCCCAATGGAGACTCATACTCTCCCCCTCTCCCCCACCCAAGCCTCCCATCTTCCCAACTGCCTTTCTACTATGAAGGACTCCTTTATGTCCTCAGGCCACAAGGTTCAAGGGGAGCCGGTGTCCTCCTGGGAACTCCATTTGCTCCAGGTGACCAGGGCAGGAAGGAATTAGAAGCAATAGGGAAATAAAGGCATCTGTGACCTAGGCAGTCCCTGAAGACAAACTTGGGGCACATGAGCCCACCCCCACCCCGATGCAGAACCTCAGGCCCATTTCTAGAGGCTCTCCCTCAGCATTTCAAGGCCCCAACTTGTAGTCTCCTCTATTAAACATGGGCATCTTAAAGGGTTCACTTTACCTTGTTGCCTTGAAAGCCTTTTGGCCCTGGTTCACCTGGGGGTCCTCTCACACCCTGCCCAATGGGAAAACCGAGAATGAGTTAGATCATACAGCAAATGAAGATCCCATTGGCGACCCCAAAGTTATTGCCCTAGAAGATAGATTGGAGAGAATTTTAACTGAGTGGGACCCTTTCTCAGGAGCCCAGAGCCAGCAAAATGGGAGAGCTTCCTGGGAAGCCCTTTGGGGTCTTCATGAGACTCTCTTGTGGGGCTTGGGGCTCTTGGGGTGCTAGCCAGAGAGCCACCCCCATGGGGATGCTGAGCTTAGACCCAGCGATGGGAAGGACTCACTCTTCTAAAGGGGATGGCCACCCAGAGTGCGAGGCCAGGCTAGACATTCTCCAATCGGACGGCCCAGCCTAAAGCCGGTGACCTCCATCACCCTTCCTCTGAATGAGAGTCTCACTGTTTCTCCCAGGGCAGACCTGGAGGAAGTGTCCAGCTCTCTGCTCTGGCCAACCTGCATCTGCTCTAGAGTCTCTCACCTGAGGTCCCCGGGGTCCCTTGGGTCCGTAGAGGCCTGGGGGTCCCTAGAAAAGAAGAGACAGTATTCAGAGGATGGTGGCTTATCCCGGGCATGGGTCCTGGCATGTGGAACAAGACCATCCCTGTGGGGCTCCTCACAAAAGGATAGTGCAGGCTGGGGGTTGTTGGCATTGCTGTGTGGCTTGCTTTTAAAATGAATTGAACCGCTCCTAAGAGGTTTTCTTCTTCTTCCCAGGGGATGCCCTTTCTTGCTGGGATTGGACACTTCACTTCCACAGGGGACAGAGCAGCTTGAGGAAAAGAGGGATGAGAAGCCACACAAATTCAGCACCCTTCAGCCCAGGGAGGTAGGAGCGGTCATCATCTCCATGATGAGGAAACGGAGGCGGCCAGAGATGTGCCCCAAATCACACAGCCAGCAGATGTATGAGGCTGAATTTGAACTCGGGACTTTCTGGCAGTCTCTTCCCCTCTTGGATATGTGGTGGGCTGCTGCTTGGGTCACCCATCCTCTAAATCAAGAGGACTTGGAATATTTCCTGAGTGGACAGTCACCTGGTCATCCCCTTGTGCCAAGGCCTGCCTTTGTCCCCCCTCCCCAGCTCTGTCTCTGGCACCATCTTTCAGCGTCACACACGGCCTGCTCAGATTTCCTAGGTGATGGATGGATGCGAGTTCTCCTTGGCGGCAATCACCCTTCCTGACTTCCTGAGTGCTCTATCTGGACCAGTCCTGCCTCCCCCACCTTACTCCTCGGAATACCATCGGGAGGTCAGTGATGGTGTCATTGTCCTTCTGCTGCTCCCCCAGGGTCCAGGCCACACAGGCAATGCACATGAGATGCTCAAACCATTCGAATAAAGTGAAGTGAACATAGAATTCTTCAGGAAGTTCACACTCCCCTGACCTTGCTTGTATTTGGCTAAGGCGGACTCTGTCCCACCTTCAGGGCAACTCGCTCCCAGAGGGGCCCTGGAGGCCTTGGCGAGCCAGTCTGGAGCCCTGGCCCGGCATCTTCCATGCTCCCCACTGTTCCACGGTCCAGAAGTCAAGCTCGCCTGCCAGGAGGAGGTCTTCATCGTCAAGGGATCCCCAAGAAGACAGTGACATCCACCGGTGCTGCCTTCCTTCTCTTCCTCCTCAGCAGATGTTCCAGAATGGTCCTTCTGAAGAGTTCTCTGACTGCCCCTGGGGCCCAGGAAGCATCTCCATCAACAGAGATTGTCTTCACCCCAAGGTCAAGCCCGGCCAGGCTCTTCCAGCTCTGGCCTCTCGCCCACATTTCTGCCATCTTAGCCTCAGCCTATTCTGATTTGGCTGAAGCTAGAACTTACCTGGTCTGGCCATGTTTGAGGTGACCATCCCACTGCCTGGCCCACTAGGGAGGCACCACAGGGCCCTGGTGCTCAGGAGGGTGGCTAGTAGCACCACGGAGCAGCGGTCACTCTGCCCTCCTTTGCCTCAGGACAGCACTGTCTGTCCTCTGGCCCTGGACCACAGCTGGGCTGACACTCCCCCACCCATTTTGCTTCCTCTAGGGGAATGCCACCCACCAATTTTGTTACAGCATTACTTACTTTGTCACCTTTCACCCCTGGGGTACCACATTCTCCTCGGTCACCCTGGAGGAGCAGGAAGAGCATGTCAATCGATGGTCCAGTTATTATCAAGCTGCTCTGTCTGTGGGGAGCCCCTTTCCTTCTCCCCAGCACTGGCACCCCTCATGGAGCCCCCATGCAGGGGAGGGGAGCTCACATTCACATTCCCTCCCCATCTAAGAGGAGGGGAGGGGGTGAACTCAGAACTGGCTTAATGGCCATCCCCACAGGCCCACAGGATGGGGGAAGAGCCTTCTCAGGGACCTGCCCCAGGGCCCTGGCCCTGCCTCAGCTGTTCTCCTTAATGACTTTATGAACAGAGATAATCGGGCCCTTGAATCTGGGAGTGGAATATTAATATGTGGCCAGAGCTGGAAGCCACTGACCAGAACAGTCCGGAGCCTGGCTAAAGGCAAGCAGAATGAAAGTGGGAGCGTGCGGTCGGAACCCCAAGGCTGTTCACTGGAGGTCTGGCGAGAGACCTGGTCCATCTCTTGGCCACTCAGGATATAAAGGATGGGCACACAGACTCCAGCCCCAAGCCTCGTCTACAAGAGTCCTGAGAGGAAGAGACCCTGGGGGCTGCCGTCCTCCAGCATAATAGCTTCATTTGAGAGAGGAGGCTCAGAGAGGCTTTCAAGATGACTAATGTGCCAGTCAGTGTGGGCTCCCTGTCTCCAAGCCCCTCACCCTAACCCCCTCACCTCTCTGCTCCACACACAAATGGGAAGGTTCCAAAAAATCAATTTTACAAGTACAGGATAGGAGATGGCAAAGTCATAATAGACCCGAGGGTTTTAGGAGACAGAAAACCCAGGGATGAGTCAACAGGACAATGCGGCATCTCCCATCACCCAAGGCTGAATTAAAAGAAGCAGAGTATCTAGATTCTCAGGGTGTGATTGGCCCCCTTCCCTCTGGGATCAGGCCTGGGTATGACAGAAACAAGACCCTCTCAGTCTCAGTTTTCTCATCTGCAAAATGTGGATCACCAGGCCTCCCTCCCAGGGTTGGGGAATAAGTTAGTCAATAATAATTTATCCGATGCTTCCCCTGTACTGACCCCTCTGCTATTCAGCCTTCAAGTGCCATCTTGTTAGTGTTTTGTAGACAAGGAAACTGAGGCTGAAGACAGGTAAGGAGGTATGGAGGGGGGCGGGGGCCCTGATGCTCTTCTTCCTCTGTCCCCCGTGACCTTCCCCCAGAGCCCAGAAGCCAGGGGCTGTACCTGGCCATGGCACCACAGCTACATGATCCAGGGGGAGTAGCAGGACGTGGAGAAAAGGACCCCCCCAACCACTGGTCAACTATGTGAAATCACTTCCCCCTTTGGGTCCTGGCCTTTTCCTGTGCCAAAATAAAGAGGCTGGATGGTAGCAGGGATGACCTCTGGGCCCTTCCCATCCTCTCTGCTCCCAGTGTCTCTCCTCTATTGAGTTAGTGGTGGGGAAGGGGAGCCCTTGCGGACTGGGAAGGGCAGGCTGAGGTCCCAAGAAGCTACCTACTCTGTGACCAGAGAGGCCAAAGGGGAAAGGACCCATCTGGACGCCAATGTGTATGGCAGTGCCCTTTATGTGGCCAAGAAGCAGAAAGTGGGGGATGCCCATCTGTGGGGAGCAGCTGAGCAAGTGGCAGTCAGTGCTTGGGATGGGATGCTGCTGTGCTGGGAGAAATAATGAGCAGCTGACTTCAGAAACACCTGGAAGACTGACCTGAACTGGTGCAGAGTGAAGCAAGCAGAGCCAGGAGGCCAATGGAGCCAGGAACAGCAAGGGGACAGTCATGGCCTAGGAAAGGCTCGGCTGAGCCACACCATGACTGGGACAACTCCAAGGGACCACTGAGGAAAGGCTTTTGACTCTAGAGGGTGAAGCCTGGACCAGATTGTCCAACTTATTTTAGTTTTCTTGTCTTTTGGGGGGTTTCATTTTGCAAAATGGCTAATATGGAAATGTCTTGCATGACTTCACATGTGTAACTGCCTTCTCAATGGAGGGAAGGAAAGAATTTGGAGCTCAGCATTTTAAAAAATCAATGTAAAAATAACTAATATTTTGAAAAGAATAAAGAGAAACTGGGAGCTGTCCCAAGCATTCGAATGGGCCAGCTCTGCCCTGACCAGATGGGACCGTCTGCACCATTTTTCTCCCACACCCCATGGAAAAGAGAGTTGATCCTCAGAGAGAATTTGGAATGTTGGATTCAGATGGAAAATGTCCATCAGAACAGATGGCCCCAAAGTAAGCAATTGGACCATGGGGAATGGGGACAAAATGAGTCAGTCCCCAAATAGGCTCATCAATGGTTGGCCCAGAATGTACATTCCACTTGGCCCCAAAGATCTGGAAGGGCCAGGTCCCTGAAGGACAGCTTTTGTGTTAAAGATTGATTTTGTCAATGGGAAGCTTGTCCCCACATCTTTTTTTTCTATCAGAAAAGGGCTCCTCCTCATTGGTGGTGCCCTCCATCTTGGTGGAAGGCCCATGGAGATAAAGGGTCAATGGCAAGGCAGACTGTTTGGATGCAAAAGACTGCCTTCCAGTCTCAGATCTGCCATTTGTTGTTGGGGTGACCTTGGACAAGTCACTTGACTGCTCCATGGCTCAGTGTCTTACCTTGTCCCCTTTGTACCCAGGATCTCCCTGAGGAGGAAGGAAAAAAAGGGAGCTTGTAAGTGAAAGCCAACAGCCAAACTCCTCTCGAGCCCATGGTCATTAAACTTGGCCACCACAAAGTCCTCGGACTTTCCTCTTCCCCTTCTTGCACTCCTGCCCCAACCCCAGGCCTTGAATCACCAAATCACTGGTCAGAACGGCCCTTTGGCCTCCCAGTACTGAGGACAGTTGGGGACTTACCCCAGTGCCTTTCTCTCCAGGCTCTCCTTTCTGGGCATCCCCCTGTGACAAAAGTAGCCTGGTCAGAGGGGATGTTGGTTCAGAATACCTGCCCCCCTCAGTCCTCTTCAGTAAGACAAGCTTCAACCCCCCCTACCACAACCCCGACCAGGGGAGTCAGTTACTCTGCTGTCTGCCACAGGCAGGTTCTTCCACTAAGCTCAGTCTTGACCTTGAACATGATGGGCCATGAGCCCCACCTCCTTCTTGCACCCAGGCGGGGGCCCTGAGGTCTTCCAAGACCCCAGGGATAGATGGAGCTCAGTCGCATCTCCTCTGAGGCTCCAGGATCTTATCAGCCTTCATGACCCGGGTCCGTGGGCATCCCAAGACCCCCATACATGAATGCCTGCCTCCTTAAAGGAAAAAGAGAAACCCTGAAGGGTTTCTCTTGGGAAAACCAAGCACAAACTCTCTGGCCATAGAACCTGGAGAACTTGCAGTGTCCTTAGTTGGCAGAAGATGGGTGAGCTCTGTGCCACCTTCCTGGCATCCTCTGATAAGAATGGGCAGGAGACAGTTGTGATAGACCATCACTTTCTCCCACAGCTCTGGGCCTCTGGGACCTTAGGCCCTTCCTCAGCTATCAGCTTTGTTCAAATTCCCACCTCAACAGCCACCAGGGACTCTCAGGAGAGACCTTGCCCAGATGGGGGGGCACAGCAGGGGCCAGGGCTCTCCTGAAAGCCAGTCAAGTTAGTGGGCTCCTTTTGTTCTGGGCTTCTGGGTTTTAACTCATACTGGGGGGATGGGAGGGGGGAGAAGGGAGGAAAGACTCACCGGCTGGCCTTTGGGTCCTCGCTCTCCTTTGCTCCCTGGATAGCCAGGGCTGCCCTGCAACGGGATGACGTGAATAGTGAACAAGGGCGCACCCCTGGGCCACCTAGAAGAGCTCTGAGGACATTTATCCAATAGCTGCCAGAGGGCGAGGGGCCCACAAAGGAGCAGGTGGATGCTCGGGGCTGGGGGGAGGACTCAGGCTTCGCTCGGAGGACAGAAATGGAGACAAATGGACGTGAAGGGAGGAGGGGTGGGAGCTGAGCGCAGGCTTCTCCCAGCCTCTACTCCCTACTCCAGCCCCAACTTGGGGCTAGGCTGGTGCCCAAGAGGCTCCCCAGGCCAAGTCATCTGCTCATTGCATTTAAAGAAGAGAGCCAGGAAGGGGTCTCCAGCAAGGAGCTTGCTCAAGCCCATCTGAGGCTCCCACGGGGAAGGGACCCGGCCAAGGTCACTGGTCAGTGCAGAGCCTGGATCCAAACTCAGACCTCCGACTTGGTGCTCTTCCCTGCTCATCTCCCCACCTCGACACCCCCCCACCCCCACCCCCACACACACATACCCCTTCTCTATGGTCAGACAAGTCAGGTGTCCTTCTCTTTGGCTTGGCTTGATTCTAACTAAAGTTTCCCTTGTTTAACACTCCTGCCCAAGGGGGTGTTTGTGGAAGGGGCTGGCAGTGGCCACAGACTGGGTTCAGGAACCCTGAGAATGGCCACTCTTGGGGCAGGCTTGGGACCCTTCCCCCAAGGGAGTCTTGCTGCTTCCTCTGCCACTGCTGAGCAGCCCGCCCCCCACCCAGATCCGAGGGAGGCAGATACTCACAGGGGCTCCTGGCTCCCCGGCGTCCCCCTTCTCACACTCACAGGGCTTCTGGGAACACTGAAACAGGAGGGCTGCCATGAAATAGTCTCCAGAGCTTCGACAGAACTCTAGAGCTTGCAAAACCCTTTCTGAATGTGGACCTGGGCCTGCGGTCAATCCAGCATCAGAGCCCAGGCAGCTGGGTGACCCTGGCCAAGTCATTTCATTTCTGTCTGCCTATGTGTCCTCAAGTATAAAAGTTAGAAAATGCCAGCATCTGCTGTCCAGGGCAGTGAGGAGGATCCAGGGATAGAATTGTGGGAAAGTGCCTTGTAAATCTGAAAGTTCTATACAAATGCCAGCCATTGTTGCTAATGTTGTTATTCCATTTTGTCAGATCCTCACCACATCCCTGAGAGGGAGATGCAATTACTATTCTCTTTTTACAGTTGAGGAAACTGAGGCAGGTGATGGTGAAGTGACCTGCTCAGGGTCACCTGGCTAGTAAGAGCCTAAGGCAGGATTTGAACTCAGGGCTGCTTGCCTCCAGGTCGAGGACTATCCATTGCACCATATAGTATTTCACATTCTAAGTGATGTGTGACAAAGGACACATTTCCTGTTAGGTGCAGGTCACCCTGAGATTCCTCAACCTCCCCCCTCCTATCTTGTGTTCGTGAGGAATGATGGATGGAGGGTGGGATGCAAAGGTGGCAGGCAGGTGGTTCCTGCTTCCAGAAGGACCCCGGGTGCTTTCCTCCCTTCTGGGATTGCAGGGGTCCAAGGGCTGGGGTGCTCTGAGCAGCCGGTCAGAGACTGTGAGGAGAGGCCTGGGCTGCCCTGGGGTGGGATTTCTCCCAGGTGTATGTGAGTAACCTCTTGGGAGGGGTGGCCTTCCTTGGTTGGTTCCGGGAGACTGACCATGTGGCTCTCTCTCCCTCGGCTCTTTGGAGTTTAGGAGAAAGAATCTGGGCCTGGGTTCAGACCCGAGAATACCAGAGAGCTCAGGAACTTCCTCAGATTCCTGGGGGTTCAAGCCCCCTCCCGAACTCCCTGTCCTCTCCTTTTGCCCAGGTCGGGATCTGTCTGTGAAAACGGTGAACACCAACAACAAAGAGAACTCTTCCAAGTCCAAGGAAGACTCTGCCCTTAGAGGAAACACTCTCTAGGGCTGCTGATGGGCAGTGCCAAGGGGCAATGCCAGGGTGTTAAGGGAAGGCAGGTAGGTCAAGCTCACCTTCATATCAAAAAGGGTTTCCTGTAAAGAAAAAGAAAGGGAACACGTTAACCTGGGCAAGGCACTGCAGGTCTCTTGAATGAAGATGGCCCCAGACCCTGCCCACATAGATGGAGATTAGTGCTCCAGACCCTCAGGCAGGGAAGGCTAGGAGAGGTCCCCCACTTTCCAGTCCTGGTTCTGGTCTGGCAGCCACATCAATGGCATCCCCAAAGGACTGCTCACCAAATCTGAGACTCCCCAAAAGTCAACTCCCTCCCCTGGCCACTTTCCCCCTGGATGGGCTGTCTCGTTCTGCTTAAATGGAAGCTCCATGAGGGCAGGTCTCCCTGGCAGTTTAGCACAGTGTATGTCCATGGCTACTTAGCCCATTCTAAGGGCTTAACCATTTTTTACTCATTCGTCCATCCAGATCATTGCCCCCCTCTCATCCCAACCCCCATCAGAGGCTTCTCCAAGGGAATAAGGAAGAGGACAATGGTGGGGGGGAGGTAACAGGGGGCTGGGGACCCCCCCCAGAAAGTTTTCCAGGCCCCAGGGGCTCCCTCCAGCTCCTTCCCCCAGCCTCCCTCCCAACCCCCTCAAGCCTGACAGCTCACTGTTTGTTCTCCAGCCACAAGCAATGGAAATTCTAGGGCTGCTGATGAGCAGTGCCAGGGGGCAATGCTCAAGGTCCAACCCCATGTAGCCCCTTGGTCCACAGAGGCCGGCAGACTTGGCCCTCCAGACTTGGACAAACTGCCCTCAGATGTCTCCCCTTCTCAGACAGAGATTCCTCGAGGCCCTGATTGACCAGAGGCTTCTCCATCTCTCTGTCTACTCTGGTCAGGGCTAGAGCTGAGAAATGGAACTTGGCAAGGGGTGGGGGGGAACATTCGTCCTGGCAAACTTTGTCTCCCCAATGTCTCCCCATTGCTGACCCCTCCCTAGGAACACTGCAGAGAGAGACTCAGACCAGTCAGATGTCTTCCCAAGGGGCCAGAGGAGACAGTAAGGGGGCAGGGTCTCCATGCCCTGTGTTCTTCCTACCCTAGCTCAGTGTAGAGAGAGAACTGAGACAGGCAACAACAATCTGAACTGCTGGGATCTGGGACTGGGACACTTGGTCCCTCTCCCCCAAGTGCCCCCCAGGTCTCCACCAACAGCCCCCTAGGGCCCAGTCTTAGAAGAAGGTCTTTAATTGGGAGCAGGAAAGGGTTTCGGAATCAATGTGGTCTCAAAAGCAGAGCCAGGATTCACACCCAAGTCCTTTGAGGACCGATCAGAATTTTGTCTCCTCTATCCAATGCCTCCCAGATTTGGCTCTGAAAAGACCCAGATACTGATGGATGAGTAAGGAAGTGTGGGAAGAACCATCTGGTCTGGAGGCCTTTGCTCTGTACCCTCCACTAGCAACGTCAGCCCCTGAATGGGGACAAAGACCCCATGGCCACTCCGTCAAAGGTTGGAGATCAGTCACTGTGGCCTGGAGATGGTCCCACAGTGATCCAGCCTCCGACGGAACTCAGCCACCCACCCGTGCACCTGGATATACCCTTCAGAGAGAGAATGAGCTGGCCTGGAATACAGAGGCTGGCCAAGTCCAGGCTGGCTGGCAGGAGGGAGCTCCCACAACCCAAACACCAACTGCTCTAGGAGCCATAGCACAACTCTCCCAGGGGGCTTCCGTGTCTGCAAACCACAGACCACCAGGCTCTCGGGTGGCTCGAAGGGCTGACTTCTCCGGCAGCGACCCTCATGACCTGGCTGGCAGCTTCGAAGATAGCAAGAATGTGTAGGACCCAGAAAAGAAGTGGCTTCTCCAGCCAGGGGCTGGAGACAGGAGATGGTGGAAGCTGAGGATGCCCCCACACACACCAGGAGCAGTCTTTGTCAGGGAGACCTGGGGAAGCCTCTCTAGGAGGGACCCGGGATGAGAGTGGGGCTGTGGCCCCATCCCCAAAAGCGACCCAGCCTTGGCACAGAACAAAGGACCGTTGGATAAAGTTCTCATTGTTTTCAATCAAATGTCAAGACCAAAGGAAATTTTAACTATGCCACTATGACTGGTGGCCTCAGAAGTCCAACAGTTCCAGTGTCTCCCCGTCTGCTGTTTCAACATCCTCATTTTACACAGAAGGAAGCTGAGACCTCGGGAAAACGGAAAACAAAGCAACACCTCCCCCACCCAGAGATCTTTGTCCTACATGGGCACCTCTGGTGCCAGGGCTGCCTTCCACTTGGATGTCCAGCTGAGCCACCACACTCACCTGGGGCTCCAAGAAGCTGGAGCAGGCACAGCGGCCACAGCCCAGTAAACTGCTTCAGCAGGTGGGCAGGACCCGGTTGAGGGGGACTGAGGGAGTCTCAAACTCATCAGTGAGTTGAGGGGGGGGGTCTATTCAAGCATCCCTTAGAGCTTGGATAGACATCCCCTGCATCCAAAGAGAGCTCGGGGAGGAGGGAACAGTCAGGAGAAAGTGCAGAGATGAAAAGGAGAGTCCAGAAGCCCCAGAAGGGCTGCCCAGGGAGAGCAGGGCCAGCCAGGCTCCAGGCCAATGTATCCTAGAGATGATTCTTGTTTGGGACTGGTTGGTCTCCGGGGCCCTTTTGAGCCTGGGGGTTTGCCTCTTTAGTTTGGAAAGTTAAGATTTTGTGGTTGAAATCATAAGTGACCACCAAATGATTGGTGGCCTGGGTCTCCTGAGGGTTTGAATCCACCATTTCCCTGAAAATTCCATGGGCAGCAAGGAACATGGATCTGGCCATTCCCCCTCTCCCTCCTCCCTCCAGGGTGCCTAGGCAGTGGGGGTGGGGGATGGCCCTAGGGCCCACTTGTACTGTCCCAAAGTGTGGGCAGGAGCCCCACCCTGGCTGCTTCCCGGAATGGGTGGGAGTGTGGAGCGGTTTGCAAAGGATCAGTGTCCCAGAAAAGAGAGGCGGCTGAAGGCAGAGCAGCGAGGGGGGCGGTGGGGAGGAGTCCCCGAGATGGGGGAGTCCATCTGCTATGGCCTCATGGAGGGGTTCTGCATCGTGTGGAGGCAGATGACTCACGGGGGAGCCCAGACTGGGGAGACAGGCGCTAGAAAGGCGGATCACTAGGTGAGCGGCTCCCAGGCTCATCCAACCCTGGCTTGGATCTGTGAGGACCAAAGTGTAGGAGGTAAAGACAACATTTGAACCCAGGTCCTCCAGAATCCCTGCCCTTTCCACTTGAATTAAGAGTAGAGGTGAGGATTACAATGAATTAAATTAAATTATAAAATTAAATGCCTGCTCTAGACAAAGTTGGTTCCAAGAACCACCCAGCCCACAAGGAATCGATAATTCAGTAGACTGCTAGAAGCCTCACATTCAGAGAAGACAGGGGCCAAGTGGAAACCAAGAGCCAGCAGGGGGCAGGGGAGGTTTGGATGGAAATTTCGGGCTCTCAGAAAGGTGCCAGTCTTTAATGGGTGGTCAAGGGCAGTGCGGGGGGCAGGGGGATAGAAGAGAACAGAAACTCATCTGCCTCCCCTGTCAAAACCCTCCCAGACACCACAGAACCAAGCAAATTGTGCAGAGGAAGCAGACCAGCCTGGAGTCCTTTGGAGGGGGATGAACTACAAAGGCACAAATTCTCGCCAGATGATGTGACCAAGGAGGGGCTAGGTTTAGAGGCCAAGGAAGGGAGCCTGGCTTGGGCAGGGGCCCTAAGAACAGCCTGACCTTCCTATGATCAGAGGTGGGGGCAGGTGGGGACAGGGCTGGAGGCAGCTCCCCCAAATTCAGGAGAGCAGGTTGTTAATTCAAAAATCAGCAAGGCTACAAATCTGGCCCTGATTGTTTTGACTTCAGAAAATGATGGAAAAATGTAAAGGATGAAGACTGCAGTTTATTCTGTGAGACAGTTTGGGTTCCACAATGGAACCCAAACTGTCTCAGTATTATTGCTGCTGCAACAAAGGCCGATCCATTGCCAATGGGTATTAAAGAGCATGATGTTCTTTATCAGTACCAACGAGGAGGGAGGAATTGGACTAGGTTCCCAGGATAAACGAATCCACTTGAGACCCTCATTAAGGGAGGGGATGTGGTCAGAGAGGGAGGTTTTAGTCTGAGGGGTCCTAGAGGCCCCAGAAGGGAAAGAAGTGACACCTTCCACCATCCAACAGCGATGGCGACGTTCAGCCAAGAAAGCCTCCAGGTCTACGGGAGCCCCTAGATCACCGTCTGAAAGAGGCAGAGAGCCCCTTCTTCCCTCTGTCGCAGAGAGGAGCCAGGGCTACTCCTGGGCTTGAGCCCATCCACCTCTGACTCATGGGAACATCCCATCCCATGCTCCCAGAAGAAGCACAGAGCACATGAAGGAGGGTCGAGCTTACCAGTTGGTACTGTACATTCTCAATGATGTTGGGGTCACTCAGCAGTGGGATGGGGTTGCCAGAAGAATCACCTGATATCAACCGAAGCTTGGCTTCATTGGCCATCCGGGAAAGGCCAACAGTGATGAATGAGATGCCCAGATTCCGGGCTGCTTCTGAAATTCCCCGGACATCCGGATTCTTAGGATGGTCGATGCCATCGGTCATGAGCACAGCCACTTTCACGCCACCATCACGGCCTTCCTTCTGAAAGAGGCGTGTGCCATTGGAGATGGCATGGTAGGAGAAGGTGCCTTGTCCAATGAAGTTCATGGCTCGCAGCCTCTGCTGGAAGCTCTGCAGGCCTCTCCAGGAGGCGAAGGGCTGGTCGACCTGGACTGAGCTGCTGAACTGCAGGGCCGCCAGTCTGACGTCGGATGCCCGTGAGGAGCCCAGAGGTAGACGGGAAATCTTGTCGCTGAGACTGTGGACGAACTCCTTCTGTTTGTCAAAGAGGATGATCTTGGAGCTTTCGGAGCTGTCCACAATGAAGAGCACATCAATGGGGCAGGGGCCGTCTGAAACAGGAGGAGTGGGTGAGGCCAGAGAGCCACCTCTTGATCGGGGGCAGCCCTGCCCCACAGAGGGTGCCCATTGTGGAGACCTAGAGCTTCCCCCCTTCCCCTCCCCATACCCAAAGGAACCTGGAAGGACCCCCAGGAGGAAGGACCTACTCTGAAGGTAAACCCCTGTCTGTCGATGTCTTGGACCACCCACTTCCAGAAGGTTCTCTTTGGAAACCTAGGAGGTCCACAGAGCAGTGGGCACTGGCAGCCAAGAGGCTTGGTGGAGCCCAAGGAGAGGACGGAGACATCTCCAAACAATGGAGCATCCTTCTAGCTAGCTAAAGAAGACAGGAGAAAACCCTCTCACCCTGCTGGTCACTTCTCCTGAAGGACAACAATGACGATGGTGGGTTTCCCTTTGACCCCTTCTTCCGTTGGCCATGCACTTGGAGGATCACCACAGCCACCCAAAGGAGCAGGCACAGAGTAGGGCGGCTGGTCCACATCGTGGCACCTGACGCAAAAGCATCTGCTCCACCCAGGGGGATGGACAGGGCCAGGCAGCGGTCTCCTGGAATGAGGGAATGGTATTTGTCCAGAGCCCAAGGCTGCCGAGCCAGCAGGGACCACAGAGGAGGCTCTCTTGTCTTGGTCCATCGGTGACGGCCATGGTGGGGCACAGCCTGTGATCCAAATAGGAAGACTCTGCCTCCCACTCTCTACTCTCATGGGCACCTCCTCCCCACATGCACACATGCCCCACAGACATGCCAATACATGTACACTGCACCACAGCAACACAGGCACAGAGTGATCACGTATGACCACATACCAATCACACATGTGTGTGCACATTACCTGGTCACACAACACACATGAATATACAGGTCTGCACACACTGGTGAAGTGGGGAGCGTGCTGGAGTCAGGGAGGCCCAAGTTTGAATCCTGCTTCAGATAGCAGCTGAGTGACCCTGGGTCAGTCACTCTCTGTGCCTCAGTTGCCTCTTCTTTAAAATGGGGACCATCCTAGCACCCTCAGTTGGGTCAGTTGAGAGAAAACTGTAGAGCGCTTTTCTGGCAGCAGCTCCTTTGGGCTTCACTTGACCCCTTTGGGCAGAGGGCTCCTGCCCCCTCCCACATCCCCAGCTGGCTTCAACTCAATCCATCCCAAGCACTGGGTCAGTCCATTTTCCCTCTGATCAGATGCTCTTCCTGCAGTCAGTGGCCATCTCTGCCTGCAGTCCCACCATTCACTGCATTTCCTGCGATCTCTCCCCTTTCCAATCCAGGCAGTTCCCAAATCCTCTACCCCTCCCCACCAACCTTAACTGAATGATGCTTGTCCTTCCTTCTCCCACCTGCTTCCCACCTCCATCCTCCTTGCCCTTGAACACAGGTCCAGTTACACCCTCTCCTCTCCAACCCTCAGTAGCTCCCTATTGCCTTCTAGGCAAAGTTTCCACTTCTTAGGCTTAGTTGGCGGCCCTCTGCCTCTTCTCCAAGGCCCTGACCCTCCACACCTGTCACCTTTCCAAATTCCCCCAGCCCCCAGTGGAGAAGGAAGCCCCAGGAGGGAGGGAGCTCCCTTCCTTGGAGGACTTTGAAGGTTGGGGGAGCTCACATGGGGAAGGCATGAAGAGGATACCCCAACTTCATCCATTCCCTCAAGAAGCATTTTGAAAACACCTGCCTGCTGGGCTGGGTCTTGGGGACAGAGTCAAAGACCAGTGGGGGCCCTGGGGAGCTTCCCTCTCTTCCTCTTCCTCTGGCCCTGCCCTGATAGCATTTGGCAGAGGGACCCCCGTCCTCCTCAGACCACACACAACAGCACAACAAACACTCCTGGGCGGATGCTCTGGGTCCAGGCCTGAAGATGAGTCACCCCAGACTCGCACTTCCAGGAAATGGGGGAATGCTTGTACAGGGGAGTCACTAGCCCAGGGTCCTGAGGTCACAAGCCATCCTTAAAGTGCCAAGGGGGCATCCTGCCAGACCAGCCTCCCCAGGGAGGCCTCCCACCAATATCAGAGGGCGTTTGTGGATATGCACTCCACCGACCTGTGTGAGCCCTGAGACTGGCAGCATCCAAGTCAGGGGACTTGGACCCTTGAGCTGTTTGGTCATCCTGGGGAGCAGGGTCTCCCTGCTCAGCTCGGCCGAGGGAGAGGGGCATGGGGGGGGAGACTAAGCTCTGCCTGCTGGGGAAGCCCCCGTGTGAGCAACCCCCTGGGTAACTGCCAGTGGAGCCACCTGTAACTACCCATAAGACCTCTTGTGTAACTGCTGGGGGAGGCACCCCCTGTGTAACTGCCCCCCATGTAACCCCCAGGTAGTCTTAGGAAAGGCCCCTGGCTTTTCTTCCTTGCCTGTACAGATAAAGTGAGGTGCTGGCCTGGGGGCTGCTCTTGGATTCTTCAGATAACAGACTGTGTTCCCCACTCCCTTCCCTACATCTTATCTTTCTTTAGTTCACTAAGACCTGAGGTCTTTTCTTCTCTTTTGGAGGGACCTGAGCTTGGGCTAAGTGTCCCCCAGGTGCACTCCCCCTCCTTTTTAAATTGAGGGTGCCTCCAGCCTAAAGTCCTCTCCCACTGACTGAGCCACCTCTGGGCAAGAATGACAGGGTGACCTCAGGAAGCAGGTGCCGACTCAGAGGAGCTGCCCTGTCCTGGGGCAGGGCACTTTCAAAGAAAAGCCCACAGGTGGGCAGGCTCGAAAAACAGACCCAGACTCAGCCTCCCTGACTGCCGCAGTTCACTTCTAGCTGGTGAGGTGACAGGCAAAGGAGGGAGCAGCCCTAGAGAGTCAAGGGAAAGCACCCCAGCGTTGGGAGATGGGGAGCACCCAGGGGCTTGAGGGGAGCATCCGTGGGACTGCAGGGAGAGACACTCCTGGAGGCTTGAGAGAAAGCACCCTTGGGGCTGGAGGGAAAGCACCTTTGGAGTTGGAGACAGGGAGCACCCCTGGAGGTTTGAGGGGAGCATCCTTGGGGCTGTAGGGAGGAAGCATCAGAGGAGCTTGAGTGAGTACCCCAGGGGCTCCAGGGGAACACCCTTGGGGCTGGAGGGAAGGAGCACCCCTGGAGGCTCCCTGATGGTGCCAAGCTGCTGAGCTGTCCAGGTCCCCCAGGTGCTGGCCAGGGCTTACCTAGCTTCTCAGGTCAGCAGTCCTGGCCTCCAAGCTGAGGATGGGGTTGCCTGGAGAGATAACCCTGGACACCGTCTGGGCTGATGGCAATCACAAGGAGCTTTGCCTCTGGTCCAGCTTGGCCCTGCTCATTAGCCTCGGTTGGACGCTGAGTGGTTAGGCAGGATGCCAGGCTGGAGAGCTGGGTGGGAGCTGGAGGCTACTTAAAGGTACAGAGCCGTGGAGGAGCCAGACCAGGCTCGCCAGCTTGTGTCCAGACTGACCCAAGTCTGTGGGGCGCATCTCTGCCTGGGCATCCACTGGGGGTGAAGCGACTTCTCTGGTCTCCAGTCCTGTGACTGAAATCTGCTGGGGCGGGGGGACTTCTGCTCAGATAATAATAACTGATAAGAGCAACAATCCTAACTTTGTCAGCACCTTGAAGCTGGAGGCTGTCGTGCCATATGTTCTCATTTGATCCTCACAGCAATCCTGGGGTGGGGGGTGGGATGTTGTTATCCCTATTTTAAAGATGAGACGACTAAGGAAGGCAGAGATCAAGAGACCTGGCCAGGATCACACAGCTAGTAAGTATATGATGGAGCATTCAAAGTCAGGTCTTCCCCTTGTGGTCCAAGGCCCACCAAGCTGCGTTGTTGACCATCTAATTCTCCATTAGGGAAGTGCCTATGTTCATTCCCTTGTGTCAGACTTTTACTTCTGACATGGGCAAACTGGGTACCAATCTGTGGGGGAGGGTCCTATTCTTTAGCAAATAGGTATCTAACAACACTCTCATATGAGTTAACTTAAAATGAGTTTCTGCTTTTGATGTGCTGATTAAAAAAATCGAGACAGATGAGGCTTGATGCGTCAATGGGCTCTCGGGGTCCTTTCTGTGGGGCTCGATGGTTCCCAATTCTATTTGAGTTTCACATTAGGGCTCTGGCTCCTCGTTCCCACCCATGGCATCTGACAATCATTTGTCTGGCACTGGCTGGCATGTCGCCACCAAGGCCCCTTACAAGCATTCAGTTCACAAAGCTCAAACGAGAAACCCAGAAATGGACAAGTCAAAGGACTCGTTCATGAGGTTCACGCCAGAGCCAAAGTTGTGCTCCCCCATGCACAAAGCTGTCCCCGGAGGCTTCCACCCCCATCCCGATGCCCTCTCCCTTGGGGTCTCCTCCTTGCAGCTTTCATTGCCCAGGAGAAAGCTCCCAACGACCTTGTACAAATCCACCTGAGTTGTCTCTCCTAGTACTCCCCTCCTCCCTGAGTCCCCAGGCAGTGGTTACCTCCTAGTGGAAGGGAAAGGGTCTCCAGATTTCCTTGGTTCCCCCCTCCCATACACATATACACAAACACACTCTCGCATCTGTGTCTCTGGATTTCTCTTCATAGGTTCCCACTCAGCCATACTTTGCAAGTCCAGCCTTCAGGAGAACCTATCCTCCCCATAGCCTCTTACCTCCCCCTTTAGAATTGGAAGCTTTCCAGAAGATATCCCACCCAATCCCATTTCATTTTCTGTGATCCCACCTTCCCATGATCCTGTGGCCTCTGGCATGGGAGAGGTGAGAGGGCAAATTGTCCACAGCAGCACAGAGGAACAATTGGGTTCCCCCCACATAAGTGTTTTAGGAGAGGACCATGGCCTCCTTTTCTCATCCCCTGGGAGTCGCTATCCTGCTGTGTTCAGACTAGTGTTCAGAAGACAGGTGTGGAGATGGAGAAAATGACTGCAATTAAATAAAATGACTGGGCTGGATGATAGGATGATAGGCCTCTGGTCAGCACCTTCCACCCACCTCCCAGAGCAGGTAAGGGCAGGTGCTCCTCGACGAGGTGATGCCATCTGCTGAGGTTCTGTGCTCAGAGAACATCTCATCCTGAGGAGTCTGGAAATGAGGAACATTTGATATGGCAACGCGGAGCAGTGGATGGAGCACTGGCCATGGAGTCAGGGAGATCTGAGTTCCAATCCACCCTCAGACCCTGTCTGGCTGCGTGGCTCTGCGCATGTCACCTCAGCTCCCATCTCAGAGTCCTCATCCACAAAAGGAGGCTAAAAATGCCCCCCTTCCAGAGGCATAGACTCTATGTGTACATCCCAGCCCTTCCAGAATTATCTACATGCTGGCTCTCCTAGAGATTGGCTGATGTGACAGAAAGGACACATGAGAGATGCTCAAGGGGAAGGGGGACGTTGGGCTGTCAAAGCACCATTGGGAGAGGTAGGAATGGATTAACCAGCTCTCAGTGCCATCTTCCATTTTCCCGGGGGATAGGGTTCCCCTGGCAAAGGCTGGACCACCAGTCAGTGGGGACTGAGGCAAGGGAATCGCACAGGTGCTCTCTGTGATTTTATATCAAAAGAGAAAAACAAAAAGGGAAAGGACACACCTGGACAACAGTATTCTTGGCAGCTCTTAGTGGTGGCAAAGAACTGGAAAATGAGGGGGTACCAGGATGGTCTCCCCATGAGTCACAGGCCGCACAGCTTTACCTCATGGAAGTGACCCCAGGATTGATGAATGCTTGTTGAACCCAGGGCTCCCAACACCTGCTGGCTGCTCCGTGGCAGGACCTCTGGGGGTGACAGGGCGGGGCAGACACTCTTTGGGGGAGACAAGGTCCAGAGAGCCTGAGAACAGGGCTGAAACCTAGAGGACGGGGAGGGAAACTGGAGGTTTAATGTTGAAGCAAGGCGTTCCCTCTAATAACAATGAGAGATCTGAGTGTAAAGTGGCAGCTGCCCCTTGGAGAATCAGCCTCGCCTGACCATCTGGATGCCCAGACCAACAGCCACCTCCTGGAGGTGGGAGAGAGAATCTCCTGCGTCACACCAGCCAAGGCCGGCTGGCCGGGGTCTCCAACAGTCACGACGGGAAGCCGACCTCCTGGACCCGGGAGGGATGCTGGCATGAGGGTTTGGGCATCTCAGTCATTCTGGGGGCCTTTGGCAACTCACCTGGGATGTGGGTCCCAAGCTCTCACTCCAAGCTGGTGCATGTGGCTGCAGAGCTGGGAGAAGAAAGGGAGACAGGAAGGAAGAAAGGAAAGACTGAAGGAAAGGAAGGAAGGAAGGTAGGTGGGTAAGAAAGAAAGAAAGAAGAAAGAAAAGGAAGGAAACACAAAAAGAGAGAAAGAGAAAGAATGAAAGAAAAAGAGAGACAGAGACAGAGAGAGACAGAGAGAGACACACCTTTACCTAATTTCTCTTTGCTTTTTCTTAAGACCTCCCTTTGTTCCCTGTTAGGGCAAATTCTGGAGGTCCACATATGTCATTAAATTCTTTGTTAGGGTGAAAACTCTTTCAGTAACAGAGAAGAGGCAGCTAGGTGGCGCAGTGGATAGAGCACCAGCCCTGGAGTGAGGAGGACCTGAGTTCGAATTCAGCCTCAGACACTTAATAATTACCTAGCTGTGTGACCTTGGTCAAGTCACTGAACCTCCTTGCCTCTAACAGCAACAATACAATAATAGCAGCCAAGACGCTTTCTGAACAAAAGGGTAACCTAGTCACTTAGACAAGATGCCCTCTGCTAAACAGAAATGCCCCTGATTATGGGGGGTCAGAAATGAGGGGAGTGACGGAGCAAGGGGAAGGCAGGCAGGGGGCCGTGGAGGGAGACAGAGGCCGGGGCGGAGGGGGAGCCGGTGCATGAAGAAGAGAACCTTGGTCTAGGTCCACCCGGTGGGTTGGGAAGAGGGAGGGGAGACTGCGGGAGGGGGGGAGGGCTGTTCCCTCTTTTGGAAGATGCCCATCTTAGCCTTGACACCCCCTCCCCTTCTCCTTTGGGTCATGAGCTCAGACTGGCAACCAGGAGCCGTCCCGACCACTCCCACTGACTGCCCCTTGACCGGGCTTGGCTGCACCAGCTTGGAAATGGATTGGGCACCATCTAGTGGGCCCTGGGCGCAGGGCCCCGAGCCCGAGCTCGATGGGCAGGGGGCTCCTGGGCCGCCCGACCGCTCCTTCCGTCTCCCCTGTCCCTCCCTTCTTCTCTGCCCTCTCCCCCAAAGACTCGAGGAACCGGCTCAGGACATGAAGGACCCTGCATCTACCTGGAGCTTCAGGGGCGGCTCGCACTCGGGCACCCCCCTTCAGCTCAGGACAGTCGGGGGACATTGGTGCAGCCAGTGTCCCAGGCAGCAGAGTGTGTGTGTGTGTGTGTGTGTGTGTGTGTGTGTGTGTGTGTGTGAGAGTGTGTGTGTTGTCTCGGTATTTGTGTGTCAGTGTGCGTCTGTGTGCAGCGTGTGTAGTGTGTGTGTTGTGTGTCCGTTTGTCTGTGTGTCTGTATGTGTGTGTGTTGTCTCTGTATTTGTGTGTCAGTGTGAGTCTGTGTGCAGCGTGTGTGTGTGTGTGTTGTGTGTCTGTGTGTCTGTGTGTCTGTATGTGTGTGTGTTGTCTCTGTATTTGTGTCAGTGTGAGTCTGTGTGCAGCGTGTGTGTTGTGTGTATGTCTGTATGTATGTGTGAGTGTGTGTTGTGTCTGTATTTGTGTCAGTGTGTGTCTGTGTGCAGCGTTTGAGTGTGTGTATGTATGTGTGTGAGTGTGTTGTCTCTATTTGTGTGTCACTGTGTCTGTGTGCAGCGTGTGTGCAGTGTGTTGTGTGTATGTGTGTATGTATGTGTGTGAGTGTGTGTGCTGTCTCTGTATTTGTGTGTCAGTGTGCGTCTGCGTGCAGCGTGTGTTGTGTGTATGTGTGTATGTATGTATGTATGTGTACATGTGTGTGCGTTGTCTCTGTATTTGTGTCACTGTGCGTCTGTGTGCAGCGTGTGTGCAGTGTGTGTTGTGTGTCTGTGTGTATGTATGTGTGTGTGAGTGTGTGTGCTGTCTCTGTATTTGTGTGTCACTGTGTGTCTGTGTGCAGCGCGCGTGTGTGTATGTGTGTCTGTGTGTATGTATGTGTGTGAGTGTGTGTGCTGTCTCTGTATTTGTGTGTCACTGTGCGTCTGTGTGCAGCGCGTGTGTGTGTGTATGTGTGTCTGTGTGTATGTATGTGTGTGTGTGCTGTCTCTGTATTTGTGTGTCACTGTGTGTCTGTGTGCAGCGCGCGTGTGTGTATGTGTGTCTGTGTGTGTGAGTGTGTGTGCTGTCTCTGTATTTGTGTGTCACTGTGCGTCTGTGTGCAGCGTGTGTGTGTCTGTGTGTCTGTGTGTATGTATGTGTGTGAGTGTGTGTGCTGTCTCTGTATTTGTGTGTCACTGTGCGTCTGTGTGCAGCGCGTGTGTGTATGTGTGTCTGTGTGTATGTATGTGTGAGTGCGTGTGCTGTCTCTGTATTTGTGTGTCACTGTGCGTCTGTGTGCAGCGCGCTGTGTGTGTCTGTGTGTATGTATGTGTGTGAATGTGTGTGCTGTCTCTGTATTTGTGTCACTGTGCGTCTGTGTGCAGCGTGTGTGTGTGTATGTGTGTGCTGTCTCTGTATTTGTGTGTCACTGTGCGTCTGTGTGCAGCGTGTGTGTGTGTGTCTGTGTGCATGTATGTGTGTGTGTGTGCTGTCTCTGTATTTGTGTGTCACTGTGCGTCTGTGTGCAGCGTGTGTGTGTGTCTGTGTGCATGTATGTGTGTGAGTGTGTGTGCTGTCTCTGTACTTGGGGCGGGGGCCACACCGGGCCGGGGGGCCGGGGGTCCCACAGACTTACAGAGGGGGAAGCTGCGAAGCTGCGGCCCGGCTGCGGCCCGCTCCTGCCCACGTGGCCTGCGCTGGGCGCCGCCCCTCCCGACTCCCCCCAGGTGGGGGCTCCCCTCCCCCTCGGGATTGGTCCAGGGACCGGTCTGTCCCCGGGGGCGGGGGTGAGGGCGGGGCCTGCGGCGGACGCCGGCAGCGAGGGAGCAGCGCGTGGGGGCGGGGCGGGGCGGGGCAGGGAAGTGGGAAGCGGGCATGCGCAGAGGGGCGGGGCGGGCCCCCCGGCTTCCGGGGCGGCCGCGGCGCGTGCGCAGAGGCTCGCCGGAGGCTGGCGGCGCTGCGGAGGCCCCGCGGGACCCCCGAGCTCCTGCGGCAGGTGAGTGCGGCCCCCGGGGCTGGGGGGAGGGGCGGGCCCGCGGCAGGGGCGCTCGGGCCGGGGCTCGGGGGCCTCCCGGGCCGCCCCGCCGACCCCGGCTCCGTCCCGCCCAGGTCTCCCCGAGGGGCCCCGCCATGAGCGGCTCCAAGCCCGACATCCTGTGGGCGCCGCACCAGCTGGACCGCTTCGTGGTGTGCGACTCGGAGCTGAGCCTGTACCAGGTGGAGCCGGCCGGCAGCTCGGAGCTCAAGGCGGGCTCCCTGCGGCTGTCCGAGGACACGGCGGCCACGCTGCTGTCCATCAACTCGGACACCCCCTACATGAAGTGCGTGGCCTGGTACCTCAGCTACGACCCCGAGTGCCTGCTGGCCGTGGGCCAGGCCAACGGGCGCGTGGTGCTCACCAGCCTGGGCCAGGACCACAACTCCAAGTTCAAAGACTTGATAGGGAAAGAATTCGTTCCCAAGCACGCGCGGCAGTGCAACACGCTGGCCTGGAACCCCCTGGACAGCAGCTGGCTGGCCGCCGGGCTGGACAAGCACCGGGCTGACTTCTCGGTGCTGATCTGGGACATCTGCAGCAAGTACAGCCCCGAAGCCACGGTCCCGCTGGAGAAAGTGAGACTGTCGGCGGGAGACGGCGAAGGGGGCCTGGTGGTGACGAAGCCCCTTTATGAACTGGGGCAGAACGACGCCTGCCTGTCCCTCTGTTGGCTGCCCCGGGACCAGAAACTTCTCCTCGCCGGCATGCATAGGAACTTGGCCATATTCGACCTGCGGAACACCAGCCAGAAGATGTTTGTCAACACCAAAGCCGTCCAGGGCGTGATGGTGGACCCCCACTTCCACGACCGCGTGGCTTCCTTCTACGAAGGCCAGGTGGCCATCTGGGACCTGAGGAAGTTCGAGAAGCCCGTCCTGACCCTGACGGAGCAGCCCAAGCCTCTCACCAAAGTCGCCTGGTGCCCCACGAGGACGGGGCTGCTGGCCACCCTCACCAGGGACAGCGACATCATCCGGCTGTACGACATGCAGCACACACCCACGCCCATCGGGGACGAGACCGAGCCCACGATCATCGAGCGCAGCGTCCAGCCCTGCGACAATTACATCGCGTCCTTCGCCTGGCACCCCACCGGCCAGAATCGAATGATCGTGGTGACGCCCAACCGGACCATGTCCGACTTCACCGTCTTCGAGCGGATCTCCCTGGCCTGGAGTCCGGTCACCTCCTTGATGTGGGCCTGCGGCCGCCACCTCTACGAGTGCGCCGAAGAGGGCAGCGACCCTTCCCTGGAGAAGGACGTGGCCACCAAGATGCGCCTGCGGGCCCTGTCCCGCTACGGCCTCGACACCGAGCAGGTCTGGAGAAACCACGTGCTGGCTGGCAACGAAGACCCTCAGCTGAAGTCCCTCTGGTATACTCTGTACTATATCCTTTGAGTGAAAACTCTTATGGTGGGAGCGCCGGCTGAGACTGGCAGTTTGGCTTCCAGAGACGGACCCGCGGCCTTCTAGAAGGCTGGGGTGCGTGATGCTGCTTTGAGTGGGGGTGGGGGGAGGGGGTCTCGGTGAGGCCTTAGGGTTGCCTTGACCCGACACCAGCCCTCATTCCCAAGGAATGCCAGCTTTAGTATTTCCTATGCATTTTAATACTCATGAAACAGTACACGGAAGACTTGGACCCCAAATCTCCAGGCCACAAGGGCTCACTGGTTTACGCGGGCATCAAAACCATCGTGAAATCCTCTTTGGGTAAGCACAAAGTCATGGAATCATTTGGGAGTATTCTTTAGACAATGGGTAACTTGGGTGGGTGGGGCCTTGATTTAGCTTTTTTAGTAAATGATGCTAAGTTAAAAACAGCCTTTTTGAGGGGTTGGCTGACTGGTGGTCCAATCCTCTAGTGAAGCATCCAGATGCTCCCTTTTTACCAGGGCCCAGAGCTGGCTGAGCTCACACACGGGGCTGAACTTTGTGACTGAGCCCCCTGAGTATGGGGGGAGGGCTCCCTTGCCCTCCTCCCCTTCTCTTAACCCATCTGCTGTCAGATCAGAGCTAAAAATAGGAGACTCTTAAAATTGTAATAGAAAAGGAAAGAGACTTTTCATTTAATCCTAGTTCAGGATTCAACCTTTGTGAAGAGAGGCAGTGTGTCATAGTGCTTAGAGTCCAGGGTTCAAGTCCCTTCTGGACATATGCTGGGTACGTGATCTCTGGGTCTCTGGCCATTTGTTTAATTTATTTATTCTTGCATCAGTGAAATAACAGATGGGTTGTGGGAAACATCAGCCCATCCTCCCCCCTACCCATGCCCCCAAAAGGGACTGATGATTCACTCAGTGAGGCCCTCTGAGCCCCCAAGCTCTAGGGTGCTGGGACCTTGCTGTCAGACAGCAGGTCATCAGAGGTCTAGGAGGTCTAATTACAAGACTGTTCCCACCCCCTAATGACAAGGCTGCCCGGTGTTCCAAACCTCTAATAAAGAGGGACCCACCCTCCAGAATGAGGCTGCTGGGTTCATTTGGGTAAAAGTATTATTATATGTTTTGAAGAGGCCTGGTGTCTGCTGTGGGCGCCTCCTGACTTTGCCTCACTCTTGACCCCAAGCACAGCAGTCAGTGCCAGAGAATCACTGTAGTAGCACTTAAACAGGGGGCCTTCTCTCTTCCTGACCTAGTTCCTTGATCACATGTCAGAATCTGGATGTTCCCAGCTGAGAAATGGCCCCTAACCATGGTGTCCATCCTCTCCTAGGCATGGCGGAAGGCAGCAGCAGACAAAACTGGAGTGGGGCATCCGAGAAGCTGAGTGAGGGCCAGAGTCTGAGTGAAGAGAGGATCTTGGCCTTACAGCTCTGTGGCTGGATAAGCAAGGGGACGGACGTGGACGTGGGGCCCTTCCTCAACTCCCTTGTGCAAGAGGGAGAATGGGAGCGAGCCGCTGCTGTGGCCTTGTTCAACCTGGACATCCGGCGTGCCATCCAGATTCTGAACGAGGGGGCCTCTTCTGAGAAAGGTTATCAGGGTGGTCACAAGGGCAGGGTGGTCCCAGGGGGATCAGGACAGTAAATATAATCTGTCACCTCCTCCTGGGGTCCTCAGACCACTATGAGAAAGAGAGGAGAGCCAATGTTGGCCTGGAGGATCTGAGAACAAAGGATGCAGCAGGATGGACAAAAGGTCTAAGAGAGGAAGGAGTTCAAGGCTGGAAACATGGACTAACTTTGACACGGCAGAGAAAGGGATCAGGAGCCAGACAGGAACCCCCTGAGTCCTGGTGCCCTGAGGCTGCTCCTGTAGGGCCACCTGGGGAAGTGCCATAGCTAGAGGGGAGGGGAAGACTGTAATGGTGACTCTCCCAACATCATTTAGAAAGCTCCTCCTTAACTAACTCACATACCCCCGGCTGATGGAACCAAAGGCAGTTGAACCAAGCTGGGTAAGACTCACTCTTGCACCCAGGTCCTCTCTGAGGATGCCCATGAGGTGGTTCTTCAGCAAAGAAGGGAGCATGGTAGTGAGGTTGGCCCACTCCTCACTGGCCCCCAAAAAGTTCTTCTGGGGCATTTTCTGTGGTAGCCCACCTCCCCCAGATTCATCATCTGGGTTAAACCCCAGCAAGCTGAGTGGGCAGGGGACCGCTCATTCTGACCAGGCATGTTTCTACTATGTAGGTGACCTGAACCTCAATGTGGTTGCCATGGCGTTGTCGGGATACACAGATGAGAAGAATTCCCTTTGGAGGGAAATGTGCAGTACCCTGCGGTTACAGCTCAGCGACCCCTACCTCTGTGTCATGTTTGCCTTTCTGACAAGTGAGCCTGGCTCTTACGACGGCGTCTTGGTAAGCTCCCTCTGACTCTGTTCCACCTACCAGAGCTGCTAGGCCTGTGCTGTTTCCTATGGGAGTCCTCTGTTCACTTGGTCCACCATGGTGGAGCTCTGTTCATCCCAGTTGGTCATCTCACAATGTTGCTGTTGATGTGCACAATGCATCAGTTTATGCAGGTCTTTCCTAAAGTCTGTTGCTGCCATATTTATGCATTGCGCTTCCCTTGGTGTCAGAGCAGCAATGTGAAGAGACCTGGCCCCAGGGCAGCCTCAGCCGGGGGGACTCCTGAGCCCTTCCCCCTACCCCTCAGCTTCCACACCAGCAAAAACAGGGAGTGAAGAATCCCTGTGGTGACTCTGTCTCCCAGGGGCCCATAAAGCTTCTTAGACAGCACGTCTTTAAAATACTTGGGGTCCCTCCCTTGGAGGGCTAGTGAGCCCTCTTCCCAAGGAAAACAGAACATTTCCCAAGTGTTGTGTGAAGAATCCAAAATGGTGACCAAGGTGGGAGATCTGACCCTGCTCTGATTGGCTCCCTCTCCACCTTCGCGAGCATTTAACTGGGCATTGTGCTGGTATTCAAGAGGAGAGAATCCTAGTCTGGGCCCTCCAAAACCACCACAGATGCACCCTATGTTTGGAAGTTAAATGTAACTTAGGTTTTGTGTGTCCAGCTTGGAGTGGTGTTTGAAGCCTGTTGTAAAAGCCTTCTGTACTCATGTTGGGGTGGGGGGGAAACGAAACCCCAAGGAGAATCATTTGGGCCCAGCAAGTAGGAGGGGCTGCCACCTGCCATTGAGATCTGCCAGTGTTCTAAGACCCTGATCTGACCAGACAGCTCCTCCAGATGCCAGTGCTGACCACTAGTCTGTCTTTAGAGATAGCACTTTAGCCTGGATCTCTGGACCAGTTCACAGATCTTTTTAAGGTGTTCCCAAGCTACTGTTGAAGTAGGGATGCTTGGAAATTGTCTGAAGCTATTATTTATACTGGGCAATTGATGTTTCTACTGCATCTCAAGCATCATGTGTGGACGTTTGGTGGGATCGCAGCCTTTGGCTCTAGGACATTGGTCACACCATTAGATGATGTGGGAGGACAAAGTTGGTCCTCTTGATTTGGTAAGAGGTCCATGGAAAGTAAAAATAGGAGCAATGAAGCATGATTGTCCTGAGGTCAGACTTACCACAAGTACTGGCTTGCTTGTTTTTGTTTTTTTTTTCTCTGCAGTATGAGAATAAAGTGGCAGTACGAGACAGGGTGGCATTTGCTTGCAAGTTCCTCAGTGATGCTCAGGTGAGATCTTGTTGAAGAATGCATTGGTGGATCCCTTTGGCACAGGGTCACTGGGGCAGAGGCCCTTGTGAGATGTCTCCCAAAAGGCAAAGTGGTTTTCATTTGGAAAAGCTGTCTTTTATGGATGGTACAGCTGAATCCCTAAATTTCATTGAAATAGGCCTTCTTAGAGTTTTGGGCTGTGCCCAATCAACCTTCATTCTGTGCATACTCATAACAGGAGGAATGGAAGCAGAAGGACTGGGCTGGGATTCCCAGGTCCCAGGCCCTGCTTTGTTCTGTTCCTAACAAGTTCTGGAAACATTTGTTCTTTTGGAAAATGGAGGTGTTAGGCTAGATGGCCTTGCTTTGTCTAGCTCTAGGGTTATATTATCTAGGCATTTGTTTTCCTTTTTATCAGCTAGTTTCTTAAGTTTCCCTTGAATTAAGAGAGGCAGACCCACCTTTTTGCCAGAATTGTGTGTCTTAGATGCCACTTGTGCCTTGAGGCTAGATTGGCCTGGCTGCCTGCCTCTGGGAGTACTGGAACTGTGAAGACTTGGTTAACTGTTGAACCAAGTAAATTTGGTCTGCCCTTTTTTTTTTAATTATTCACTTTTTTTAAAAAAATTATTTATTTTTACAATTCTATGTAAAGATAGTTTTCAACATTCATTTTTGTAAAGTTTTCTCCCCCCTTTCCCTCCCCCATCCTAATTTGATATAGGTGTTACATGCACAATAATGTTACACATGTTTCTATATTAGTCATGCTGTAAAGGAAGAATCAGAACAAAAAGGGAAAAATTACAAGAAAGAAAAAACCAAAAACGTGAAAATATTGAATTCAGACTCCCTAGCTCTTTGTCTTCCGCAGATGACATTTTCCTCACAAGTCTTTTAAAATGCAGTGTTCTTCTGATTCTGCTCACTTATTCAGCATCTGTTCATGCACGTTTTTCTATGCTTCTCTCAAGTCTTGCCTCTCATGGTTTCTTCTGGAACATTAGTACTACTTCACATCTGTATATCATAACTTGTTCAGCCATTCTCCAATGGATGGACATCCCTTAATTTCCCATTCTTGGCTCCATAAAAGAGCTGCTATGAATATTCTTTCCCCCCCCTTTTTTATGATGTAGACCTAGTAGTGATACTGCTGGATCAAAGGGGATGCAGTTTGGTTGCCCTTTTGGGCATATTCAAATTGCCTCCCAGAATGGTTGTTCTCAACTCCATTAGCAGTGCATTAGTATCTTTGGTCTACACTTTAAAGAGCATTCATTTCAGCTACTTTCCAGGTGGTCTTCCGAGCACCCTCTCCATGGATATGGGGCTGTGGGTAAGGTCATGGCTTATGTAGTAAGCTTTGATCTCCTCCAGATCATTTATCCAGAACAGTCTGAAGTTTTAAGAGGAAGCTATTTGGGGGCAGCCAGGTGGTGCAGTGTACAGAGCACTGGCCCTGGAGTCTGGAGGACCTGAGTTCAAATCCGGCCTCAGACACTTAATAATTACCTAGCTGTGTGGCCTTGGGCAAGCCACTTAATCCCCACTGCCTTGCAAATAGAAAAAGCAACAACAAAACAGAGGAAACTATCCAATGGGACTGCCATACTTAGAACAAAATGAGCAAAAATTAACTTTTAAACTTTTTAGTTGAATAGATATATTGAAAAGCTGACCAATGAAATGAAAGAGGCGGGAAATCTAGAAGGAATCTTGCTGACTGGCCTGACAAAGGATGGAGTCGATTTAATGGAAAGCTATGTTGATAGAACTGGAGATGTCCAGACGGCAAGCTACTGTATGCTACAGGTCAGTGGAGTGACCCAGGAGCTTTGGGACATGCTGTCTTGGGCTTTGGGGCTTGGGGCTTTTTCTCCAACATTGGGAAGAATATGGTATTCACCTGGATTCATTTCTTTATTGGATCATGTCAACCAAAGCATCACTTACTATTGGAGCTGAAGCCAAGAAACACTTCAGTGAAGAAAATTCAAATACTAATGCTTGTTTTTTCCTTTGTCAGGGTTCTCCACTAGATGTACTTAAAGATGAGAGGGTCCAGTATTGGATTGAAAACTATAGGAATTTGTTAGACGCCTGGCGCTTCTGGCACAAGCGAGCAGAATTTGACATTCACAGGAGTAAGCTGGATCCCAGTTCCAAGCCTTTAGCACAGGTAAATGACAAACAGTTTGACATATTGACCTTGAAAGTAGACCTGATATTGCAACCAAAGAAACATAAACTCTGCCTAGAAGTGGGATGAGGTTAAAGAGTTAAAAACCACAAGTGCAACCCCACTGTTGTTATTAATGACCACTTCATTCTCAAACGTTTATCCTGAATCTTACTGACATAGTTATCCTAAGTTGCTTATCTGCCCTGCTGTTTTCTGTTCTTTTATTTTTTTATTTTTATTTTTTTTGCAAGGCAATG
This sequence comes from Macrotis lagotis, assembly GCF_037893015.1. NCBI lineage: Eukaryota > Metazoa > Chordata > Mammalia > Peramelemorphia > Peramelidae > Macrotis > Macrotis lagotis. The sequence continues at coordinate 1,728,105 of NC_133664.1, forward strand.
GGGTTAAGTGATTTTCCCCTTAAGGCCACACAGCTAGGTAATTATTAAGTGCCTGAAGCGGGATTTGAACTCAGGTCCTCCTGACTCCAGGGCCGGTGCTCTATCCGCTGTGCCACCTAGTTGCCCATTTTCTATTCTTGTGACTTGGTTAGCAACGATCTTACCAGCTTGGACTGTCATCTGACCAACTGGAATACATTTTCTAGGGTCAGGATCAGGGGGTTTCCATGGCCCAGAACCACCAGGGAAGGTATGGCTAGGCTTAGGGTTTGGGTCTGGAAGTTCTTGAGAGGATGATGTCAGTTCTCAGTCTTCTCATGATTAGATTATCCCCAGGGGAAGATTTTGTCCAGGATATGTAAAACCCATGCCTGTGGGTTCGTACATCATGTGGGTAACTTTGTCCACCTGTTTGGCACAATGTGTGGCACCACTCATAGTGTAGGCAGAGCCAGCCTTGTAATCAGAAGACCTGAGTTCATATCTTGCCTCTGACACCTAGTGATTGGGTGACCTCAGGCATGTCTCTAAGATTTTTATTTGTAGAGAAGGTACACATCTTCCTTGGTAGACAGAGCTTCCCCCTAACATTATAAGTCCTAATTTCTTAAGTCACATCACAAGGTCAGTCCCATCCCCATTTTTCCTCTTCTCTCATTACTTCAAATAAATTTTTATTGTTGTCTTCTGTTTCTTATGTCACCATAGATATTCCCACAATCCTCCTTTTCCCCTTCCCAGAGCCATCCCTCTACTGAACACTATTTTCTAGAAAAGAAATAAAAACCAACACAACTGATCAAATCATTGAAAAAACTGCATACTATGTAATTGCACCTTTGGACCTCCAGTCTTCTCACTTTTGTAGTTTGTCACAGTCATTTTTTTTTCTCGGTTTTTGTAAGGCAATGAGGTTATGTAACTTGCCCGAAGTCACACAGCTAGGTAATTGTTAAGTGTCTAAGGCCAGATTTGAACTCGGTCCTCCTGGCTCCAGGGCCAGTACACCCTGTCACATTCACTTTTGATTTTGGGGTGGGTCGTTCTTCCTTCCATTTAAATGGCTGTAATGTCTGTGTGTGTTTTTTCTTAGTTCTACTGACTCCATTTTGCATCATGTCAAGGAGATCTTGCTAAGCTCTATATTCATTATAAGCATCATTCATAAAACAATAATTTTGTATTATATTCATATGGTACCATTTGTCTAGCTGTTCCCCAATTGATGGGTATCTACTTCATTTCCAGTTTTTGGACAAAAAGCAGCACAAAAAGTGCTGCTATAAATATTTTGGTCCTCGGAGGCCACAATTCTTATCACTAGCTTCCTTGGGAGGCATAAGCCCAGTAATGGAGCCTCTGGTTCAAGGGGTAGGAACATCTTCCTCACTCTATTGGCATAATTCCAAATGATCATGTTATTTCACAGCTCCATCAATAATGTAGTAGTATGTATCCTTCCACAACTCCCCCCTCCAACATTGACTGTGGCCTCTTTAATTTGCATGTCTCTGATTATTAGGCCTTGGGAGATTTTAGCATTGATGTGGAAAAATCAGCTTGTTCTGGCATGCTCTGGATTTCAGCACCTGCTTCTGTATTGCTCAGAATGCCGACAAGTGAGACCCAAGAAATAAGTTCCCCCTCCTCTCCTCCCAACCCCTCTTTCTCCTCAGCCCTGCTGATGTTTTCTTCCTGGTATCTCTGTCTAGGTGCTAAATAAAGGGCATTTCTTCCTCATGGGCCTGGGAGCCCTTCATTCCTTAGGACATAGGGCAACCTCCAATCTGTCCCTTCAATAGTTCTTGTTGGGTCTGATCAGTGTGGGGCTGCCTGGCCTGAGCAGAGTCACCGATCCCACTGCAGCACAGACCTTTTCTTGATTGATTTGAGGAAAGTCAGTTTTTTCTTTACCAGGACTTTTGGAGTCCCCATCAGGTGACCATGGTCAGTGCCCCACCCAGCGCCCTTCATTTCTTGGTTGTCACTGGTGAGTTTAAACTGTAGTTAAAGTTCCCTCTTCTCTGGTCTCCCTCTCTGCTGTGGGTTGGGACAGCAGATGATGGATGGCAGAATCTCAAGATGGTACCTGATGTTAAAAACTCTAAGCTTGATGAAAAGAGGAGAGCGCCACTTCCCCACACCAGGTGACCCTCCTGATATCTGTTTCATAGGTCTTTGTGAGCTGCAATTTCTGTGGAAAGTCCATCTCCTACAGCTGCTCAGCTGTGCCTCACCAGGGCCGGGGCTTCAGCCAGTATGGTGTGAGTGGCTCCCCAACCAAATCCAAAGTTACAAGCTGTCCCGGCTGTCGGAAGCCTCTCCCACGATGTGCACTCTGCCTGATCAATATGGGGACACCTGTTTCTAGCTGCCCAGGTAGGTCTAAACACCAGGAAGTACCTGGCAGTTACAGTAGTTTGGTTTTTTTCTTTTCTATTCATTTTTTCAATTGAAATTTTATTTTTTTTCTCCAGTTGCATGCAATGGAGATTTTCTGCGTTCATTCATTTGCAAATTTCTGAAGTCCTCATTTTTCTACTACCCTCCCTTCCCTCTCCCCTCCCCATGGGAGTAAACAGTCTGGTAAAAGTTGTCCATGCATTTGTCTTTTTATTTATTTTTTAAATACCATTTTCATTTAAAGTGTGGAGTTCCAAAGTCCCTCCCTCTTCCCAGATGCCTCCAAGATAGCAAGCAATCAGACATGGGTTATACATGAATAATTTTGTAAAAGATTTTCATAATAGTCATTTTGTACAAGAAGAATCAAATAAAAGGAAAAATGAAAAAAGGAACGGCTGCTTGCTCGAGTGCGTTCAGACAGTACAAGGTCTATCTCTGGAGGTGGAGAGGGCACTTCATCTTGAGTCTTTTGGGATTGTCCCAGATCATTGTATCACTGAGAAGAATGAGGCCACTCACAATTCTTCGTTGACCAACGTCACTGTTCCTTAAGCTCTTTGTTTGCCAATAGCCCACATGCATGATGCTCCGTTATTGAGAATACTATATAAAAATCACATGGATCAAGGGCATTCTGTGTGCAGAGCACTAGGGCCCAGACATAGCCAGTAGACCGACCCTGCTCTTCTCTTGGGGGAGACCACCCTGTAGAAAGGTGACCCAGAATCCTTAGGGGCAGCACAGTCGTGGGAAGGTCCCTGGGGCTCATCACCTCTTCTCAGGAGGTTGAACCAGGATCCTGGACTCCCAAGTGTGTCATGGGGAAGTGGGGCTTGGGGAGGCAGATGAGTCTTAGATTGGTGGGACAGTTGGACCTCCTCTTGTATCCTCAGATACAAAGGAGGGACTTATAAAATCCTTGTTGATGGGCTGACTAGCTTAGAAATTTGTGAAAAGTGTGGCAGAACTCTTCCCCCAATCCTTGAGCATTGGACCCCATTGGTAATCAGTTTACAAGGCTTACATATGACTTAAGTTTTTCTGTCCATAACATGTTTAGGAGTCATTTTTTAAAGGCCTCGGAATGAAGCATCCTGACACAGTAATGGAAAGACCTTCCTTTTCCTAGGAGGAGCCAAGTCAGATGAAAAAGTGGACCTCAGCAAGGACAAGAAGCTCGCCCAGTTCAACAACTGGTTTACTTGGTGTCACAACTGCAGGCACGGCGGCCACGCCGGCCACATGCTCAGCTGGTTCAGGTAACTGCAGTCACTGCCATCAGCTGTGACTTCTAGGAACCCAGGGATCTGGTCTCCATTCTCCTAACAGCTTGACCTGATGCAGACATAATTGGGAATATAAAGGGGAATAAGAACAAAACTAAATCCAGAAACATTACATTTTAAATGTGAGTTAATGCGCACCCCTCAGGGATCCTCCTGTGCCAATTGCTGGTTTTGGTTTCTATTTGACTTTGCCTTTCTAAAAGAAATGGCTGAATTATGGAGGGATTTAGTTTTTGACTGATGCCTTGGGATGAGATAGGGTTTGAGTGTATGAGCTGTTTTTTCCACAATTGAATACTTGTAATCAGTCATAGTATTAAGATATGTCAGCTTCTAATTGGCTTCCAGGTAAAAGAATCAGTTAGCCTATCACTCAGCTTGTAATAACTTTGGAAAATTCATCAACAGTTTTTTCTTTGCTCATAATCTCATGCTCTTCATCTCTTTCCTGTGTCTTACATAGATCTGCATTTATAGCCTCCAAATTCCTTAACTTTTATTGAACTGAATACATAAAGGCATTTTTTTTTCTACTCTGAAAGAGGCTCAATGGTTAAAAACTTTTCAAGAAAAAACAGTTTTAACTACTTGGAAAAAATAGCAATCTCATTGCCTTCTCTGAGTAATTTCCTCCCATTTAGTTTGTAAGTCATTGATGTTTTGAGGCTTCTTGCTTTGAGGTTTTATTTTCTCCCTTTGGAAATTCTAAAGACGTTCCAGTGTGTGGGGGAGGCAGAGAGCGGATGGGAGTGGGAACTATCTTTCTAACTCAGACCTTTCCCTCTTGTTTAGGGACCACGCTGAGTGTCCAGTGTCTGCATGTTCCTGTAAGTGTATGCAGCTGGATACAACAGGGAATCTTGTCCCAGCCGAGACTGGGCAACCCTAGACCATCTCCCTTGCTGATAGGACTAGTCCCTCAGGATGTTCCTACCTGGTAGTTGGACATCCCCATGATGGCAGGGCACCTCACAAACCCTCCTGCAGTGAGGAACCAGCCTGTGTCCACAAGGGCAGCCTGGTCACTGGCCCAAGCACCTCATTTAGGAAATTCTTGTAGAAATCCAGGCTGCCTCCCACTCCCATGACATTGATAAGGCCTTGGGAGTCCTGGGGAAGCAGGAGATAGTTCATTAAGATATGTAGACTTTCCAAATAATGTGCTTCACCCCATGTTCCTTCATCCAACAATGCTTGTCAACTTCTCGGGGAATCTGGTTCCTTCCTCTTCCTCATTATCAAACCACCCCACATCCAGAGCTGTGAAAAGGAATGAGCTGGACCAGTGGATAATGGACATCTGTTCCCTAGGCCCTCCTCTTCCGCCTGGCACAATCACCCTTCACTGACGTGTTCTCAAGACGACGAGCATGATCCAGTGATTACCTTCAGTTGACTGGAGGAGACAGGGCCTTAAACTTAACATTGTTGAAATACCAGTCAGCCTTTGGGATCTAACTGGATTCCAGCTTTCCTCTAAGTTGGGGTCATCTGTGAGTGCCTAGAGCCCTGACCTCCCCCCAGTAGGTCCTCCTTGGAGTGCTGTCTCCTCTAGAAAAACGGAGGCTCATTTCCGAGGCAGCTTCTCAGGTCACGGAGGACAAGCCCGGTAGAGCCCAGGCTTTCATCAGTCCTCTTCTGGGGGAGGATTTTTCCCGGGTGTCGATTCCTGCAAATATGCTTCCTCTTCAGGCCACAGCAGGGCCTGGGAACCAGCCCAACAAATGCAGTGGATTGATTTTTTTCTGCATTTGCGTATGTATAGAAGGGGTGTAGGGGGGAACTGGTTTCTCTGGCTGACAGTGAACACTTCACTCAGAGCCAAAGCCGGGGCCTGGCTGGATTCAGAGGATACCGGAGTGGAGAGTCTCTGACTGTGCAGGGGTGATACACTGCCAGCCAGGTGGTTTCAGAATCCTGACAGGCCCCAGGGGGCTTGGAGCCAAGCTGGGGGGTGAGGTCTGGCCTTGGGGTGGAGACAGTGGAGAGGCCAGGGCCTCTACTCCAAGGCTAAGGCTCTAGGTGGTGGGTATTTATAATTTTTGTACAAATGTGCTTTTGTTAATAAAGATGTTTTATTGGGTCTCCATGCCAGAGAAAGTTGTGATTTCTTCTGAGGTGTGCCCTGCTTCAGAAGGACTATTGTGGGGCACCTTGGATGCTGTGTTCAGGGGGAGCAAACCATGGGCAGAAACCTGGCCACAAAAGGAGTTGCAGCAGACACCCCAGTGTTTAATGTAGAAGATGAAGAGGCAGGCGCTGAAACAAATACTTCATCAGAATACTTGGTGAGAGTGAGGGGGGAAGGCAAGGTTGGTCTCAGGATTCCAGTGCCTGAGAGCCTCAGAAAAAGGGCATTTGGTTCTGTTCATTCCAAGGTAGAAAGTGGCTCCTTCATCTGGGTACCATCATGCCCCCCACTCCTGGACTAAAAATAGGAATGAAGACCGAGCTAGAAAGAGTCAAAACTTGAAGAGGCTGCACAGCCACGAGAGCAGCCTAGCCCAGACAGTGTGCCAGGAGGTGCGCGGGAGAAAGGATACCTCGTTTTGAACAGCTTCATTGGTCCCGACTGACTGGGTCACTGGAGACCCCCAGAGCCGAAGACCCCCATAGAAGGTAAACTGGGCTGAGAACACCAGAGATATGTGGTGGCCAGGGCTGCTTGCCCGCCATCAAGGGTGGCCACGATGGCCAGGATGAGAGCAGTGGTAGTGATGCCTGGGGCAGACTTGGTGGGAGGCCTCAGTGACAAAGATTCACCTGGAAAGGGCCCTGAGCACTTGGTCAGGGAGCTCTTGGGTGCTTGAAGGTGAGCCTGGACCTGACACCCCCTTTGCTGCTTGAGTTTCCTGGCAAAGGCTTCACCCATTGGGTGAGGACGGATTCTGGAATGTTAGAAATGACTGAATTACAGACTTAGTCCAGAGAGGTTAAAATAGCTGTTGATTAGTTAAACTTTTCAAATTGTGATGTCTTGTCTTATTTGTGGCTTGAAAGGCTTGCTGCTCCCTTCGTGCCTGTCCTTGGTCAGGGCTGCAGTCTAATCAATAAGCTCACCCCCATCCCAGCCTCTCACAATAGGTTTCCCCCACGCTGGGGTCATTATACTCATGAGCACAAGAGTGTATAACAATGCAAAGGAAAGGAAACCTAAGTCAACTTGGAACTAGATGGGGCAGGCCTGGGCTAATCTCAGGTCTGAGTGGGTTGGGGTCGATTCCTTTGTCTTGCACTCAGCTGCAGGTGGACACCAACTGCCACAGGCAGACCCCAGTCTCTAAGGTGTATTTCTATATGTTTAAATCTCCTCTGACATTCTGTGGAAGCTGACCCCCCTCTATTCCTCACGTGTAATGAGACATTGGTTTGTAGTTTGACTGACCCCTTTGGGGTTTTTCTTGACAAGGACATGGGAATGGTTTGCTGTTTCCTTCTCCAGTTCATTTGACAGATGAGGAAACTGAGCAAGCAGGGTGATGTGACTGAGCCTGGGACCCCCATCTGGAAAAGTGTGAGATTTCCTCACTCCAGGCCTGGCCCACTGCACTGCCCTGCCTAGCTGGGGTAGAGAATCACCCACTTTTGCCTTGAGGTGGGAACATAAGGTTTAAGACGTTGAGAGTGCACCATGTAAACGTGGTGGATCTCACTTCCTGGTCCCCTGCAGGCTGGATGGGCTGAGTCGAGCTGATGAGTCCCTTTTTCTGGGCCACTATTTGGTTGGGTGAGGAAGCCGGGCCCAGTATCTGCACTAGTCGTCATCTGAGCTCTTGCATGTCCCTCTGTGTGTTGGCGTCCAGAAGACAGGGTAGTCTTGGAATTTTCCACGTTGAGATAAAGGTCCAGGGATCCCCAAGATGAGTGTTGGGAGCCCAGGAAAGGCAGCTCTGGCGTTCACCAGGACCACAGCCCTGACTCCAAACCCCAACCAGAACTGAGGCATTTCCACTTGAACCCGAAACAAAACTGAGTTCAAGACTTTGAAGCACATAACTTATTCCTGTTCCCCTTTCGTGTTAAAATGGGCCATCCACTTCATGATAATTTTGCAAAGGAAATTTTCAGAAATTTCACTTAGTCGTCCACCTCCTGGGCCTGGTGGTGCCCCAGCGCCTTCCTCATCTACATAGTAAGATCCATTCCTCCTGAGGAAGGCCTGAGAGTCCTGGACTTGGAGCTGAGCAGGCCTGGGTCGAGAGGGCTTGGGTCACAGGCTGCCATGCTGGGCTGGACGGCCAGGCAACCTCTGGCAGGCACTGGGAGCAAGGGCCTTCCTCCTCCCCTTTGCATTTTGGATGGGGCCGGATGGGCAGAGGCAGATGTCCCACCCTACCCTTTCCCCCAGGGCTGCCGGCTTGGAAGGAGTATTCTCTTCCTGTCCTTTTCATAAAGGCTCTCTGGACTGTAGAATAATCCTGTATTGTTTGTATTCCCTTTCCTCCTCCTTTGAGAGTTTCCCATCTGACTGCAGTTTATTGTCATTGGAGTTGGGGTGCTTTTCTGGACCATTGCACCTTATCCTTTCCTGCAATGTAGCTTCCTGCTTTTTCATTTATGTTTGTAAGGCCTGTCTCTTCAAGGTCAGCCCCTCTGGCTCACATGGAATTCCTGGGGTCTTTTAACAGTTGCCTTGGCCTTGCTTCTCTTCTGCCCCCTTCTCCACCACTGAAGTCTGTTTGGCCCTTTGCAGAGATTAGCCCTGGTAGACTCAGGGTTTCTTAATCTGCCAAGTACCGAGGACACTTGTTCAGACCTATATTCAGTCCCATTTCCTTCTTTCATCGAGTTTGAGGAGGAGGAGGATGGTGATGGTCGATGTTTGTCCTTGTTCTCAAGCACATGGGTTGGGTTTGAGTGAGGGGAACTGTGCTAAGTCCCCAGCCTCACTTTTCCTCCAGAGCCATCTGGGTCCAGTGGCCAGATGTGAATCAGGACAACTGGAGACTGCCCTAGATGTGAGGCAGTGGGGTTAAGTGACCTGCTCAAGGTCACACAGCTAGTTTGTGTCAAGGGTCTGAGGCTGGATTCAAACTCAGGTCCTACTTACTCTGGGGCCAGTGCTCTACCCACTGCAGCATCTAGCTGCCCTGATGCCCTCCCCTTCCTGGCTTTTGGAGCTTCAGTGGTGGGACCTGCCCATTGCAGGGGAGCTGGGCAGTGGCATCTACAGCCTCAGAGACAGAGAGGGAGGAAGAGAGAGAGAGACAGACAGAGACAGAGAGAGTGCACACAAGAGAGCGAGCACCTGGTTTTTGGGTGGACCCTGTGCTGCTTCCTTTTCCCCGCTTCCTTTTTCTGCCTTCATGATGGCTTCCTTCATTGATTTCATGTCTTTTTTGACTCACTGGGGAGTTTCTCATCATTCACGTGCTCTGAGTCTTTTCTCCAGACTACTGGGTCACTTTCCCTCATGTTCCATGCTTTTCCTCATTCTCAGTTCTGTCTTATTTTATGTTTCTCTTGCTGGCCTTGGTAGCCAGTCTCCCATTTGGCTGGATGCCTGTCAGCCTTTCTTGGAAGAGAAGTTTTAATGAAGTGGTGCCTGAGGCCCAGGGTGTCCTGGGATCTCTGCAACAGAGGGCAGACGGGGAGACTTCAGCCCTCAGAGGTGTCCTTAGAGGAAGACCCACCCCAACCTGACCCATGTGGGTGTGGCAGCAAGAGCACAGTTTGCTGGGAACATGGGAGAGTGCTCACAAAATGGCAGTGATAGGAGGCCATGCCCGGTGATCATGGGTGCTTGGGTGGCCCACTGAGCCTGCCCTTGTTTTCTAGTGCCAGCAGTTTGGCATTCTCCCATTGTGGGAGAAATCCCTGTTTTTTGGAATTTTTGTTGGCAAAGACAATCGGCGGCTGAAAACCTCCCCTTCACCCAGAGCTGGGTGGGAGTATATGTGCCAGGTCATGGGTAGGGATAATTTGCTTTGCCAAAGGCTCCAGCTTTTTGTAGCCATAGGAGGTAGGCAGGTGCAAGGCCCAGGCCCCTTAGCATGGGCTCTGCAGAGGGTCCTGATGGTTCCATTCAGATCTTTCAATGGCATCCATAGCTTACTTTTGCTGCCTGCTTCCTGGCTGGCCGGGCTGGGCTTTGCCTGCAGGTGATGGGCTTTGGGGATAGTTTCCTTAGAATGGTATCTTAGGGTTTCAGACTTGGAGCCAGCTGCACCCAGGGGGCCATTGGTGCTACCAGTGGTCATGATTCTGTTCCTGATAGGTGAGAGGCCTGCTGATTGAACCCCACCCCCAGCATGCCCCTGTCCAGCCCTGCATCCGGGTCTGGGGAGGCCAGTGAGGGCCAAGCTAAATGTACACAGGGGTAGAAGTGATTAGGTTTCATTTCTATGTGAGTTATGTCTTACGGAGAAACAGCTGAGATGAGGAAAGAGCTATGGGTAGAACCCAAGGAATGTTGGCTTGCAGATGCGATCATCTTCCTGGGAAGAGTCCACATCACACATAGGGGTCCTGCCTTTCAAGGGCCTAGCTACCAAGCACTGGGGAAGGGGAGGTCTGAGGAGGAATTGGAGCCCATGTGGGGAGTCGATCAGAGAGGTCTGGGGCAATACTCAGCACAAGGGAGGGACTCGTGTTTCTTGGTCCCATTTCCAATTGGGACACCCGTTCTTGAGGATGTGTTCAATAAAGGATCCTCTTTGCTCCACTAATGGCAGTTCCAAGTTTTTAGTAAGGGGGTTTATTCCTTACATCCAGGGAGCAAGTCAAGAAGACCCAAGTTCAAATGCTGCTTCAGGTGCCTTAGCTAGGTGACTTCATCTCTACTTGCTTCAGTTTGCTCCTCTGTAAAATAGGGATAACAAAACCTCCTCCCCACCCGAATGGGTTGTGAGGATCCCCTCTGCCTGGTCAAGAATAGGTGCCACCCACATGTGAGCTGTTCCTTAGCTTGGAAAGCAAATACATAGGAACTAAAAATGGAAGACCAGAAACCAAGTCCCAGAGGAGAGGGGGGGGACCCCCAGGAGACCAAGGAGGGTCCCCAGATAACTGGGAAAACCATCCAAGCCCCAACCCTGGAGAGGCCTCCTCAGCCTTGGCAGGGAGATCTGGGTCAGGGGTCAGTGTGGCTGCTGGAAACTTTGTTCTTTCGATCCAAACCCCATGTTTTACAGAAGAGAAACCAGGTGCAGAGATGAAGACCCTGGAGCAGAGCAGGAAGCTGAGCTTTTTGGGGAGGCTGGGAACCAATCAGGGATCGGGCACCAAAAAGGCAAGCTGCCCTGGCCCAGTTCAAAGGTTCTGCGATGACCAGTCATGCAAGCATAGGCCAAAAGGGTACTCAGTCTCCAGAAACAACTTGTAAACAAAATATATAGAACTACAAGGAGAAGCAATTATGGTGGACAGTTATCAAAATGTTTATCCCTGAGGGAAGACATCCTGGGGACTCTAGTGCCATCTTCTGCTCAAGCCTGGCTTCTTCCCTGGTAGTGAGGCTATACTGAGGCCAGGGCCCCAGGCACAAGCAGCAATCTGTTCCCAAAGGCTGGCCAACTGCCATCTCAGGACATTCCCATCCTCTTAGCTCCCCTCTATTTGAGGGCTCATTATCTTCATTTACAAACCTAATGCACTTTATTAGTCAGCCTCCATTGGATAATTTGCAAAGCACTTGAGGAAAAAAAGCCTAGTCTGAAAAATTGGAAAAACCGTGTTTCCTTTCTGCTCTTTGGTCCTCAGGCCATCCCACTGGGGACTCAGCCTCCCAAATGGGGCTGGAGATGGGGGAGTCTGTGGGAGTCAGACAGCCCAGCCAATGTGGGGGGGGGGGGGAAGCAGGGAGCAGTGAGGACAGGGACTGTTGTTGCTCTTGGCATGGCCTGCTAATCCAAAGGGACCTGGAGACTTAAGAAGGATCCAAATTAAGCTGTGCCACCAGCAGTGAGCCTAATGAGGCTGAGGAAGGATGAGGGCTGGTCTTTTAGGTTCTGCCTCACGCTCCCTCTGGCCCAGAAGAGCCAAGACCGGGCCCTGGGAGCATGCCACGATGATGCAATCATCATTCAAGAGCACATCATTTATTAATAAAATAGAATTGCTTGTCCAGGAGAAAGTACCCAAAGCTAACTTGATTGGACAGACAGCCAAGAGTCATCTGGGGCTGGCCCTGGGATGCCGCCAGACGGTAGGAAAGTCCCCGGTCTGATGGGGCTCAGGAGGCCCTGGTCGGAGAGAAGCCACGGTGGAAGGCTGCCATCCTCTGGCGGGAAGCGGCTTCGAGACATCAGTCCTGCGTGGCCCCGAAAGGGTAATACTGAGGGAACTCGTGGATGATTTTGAGAGCATCATTGTAGAGCCTGAGGTCTAAGAGAGAGGAAGGTTCGGGTGCATCTTTGGTGAGCGGAGCTCTCACCTCTACCCCCTCCCGCCCCCCTTCTGGAGATTTGCCCAGGCGGGGCGGGTCTGTCGAGCTGCCCGGCCGTGCCATGGCCTTGCCGGGCTCCAGATGGGTGTGGGACTGCGACATAAAGAGCAACGTGGGGCAAGCGGCCTTCAGTGGAGAGGAGGAAAGGTCACGGCCAAGCAGGGGGCAGGACACAAGGCTCACATGCCCGCCTCCGTCCTGGCCCGGCCACGGTGCCCGAAAGGGGCACGCTGCGCCCACTCTCTCCTGGAGGGGCCCACTGCAGGGCCGGCGCCTCCCGGGCCCGAGCTCTCACCGAAGCTGCCCTGCTGGTCTCTGAAGAGCACGTAGGAGGCGCACAGGATGGTGGCTCGGGCCGACACTCTGCCCACGACCTCCAGGACCCCGGACAGCTCCTCTTCCAGCTGGGGAGGCAGCCAGGCTGGGCCGGGGGACGCCCGCGGGGCGCAGCTCCCCCCCCCCCGGGGCCCGGCTACCCTCCCCCCCCCGGGGCGCAGCTCCCCCCCCCCGGGGCCCGGCTACCCCCCCCCCCCGGGGCCCGGCTCCCCCCCCCCGGGGCCCGGCTCCCCTCCCGGGGCGCGGCTCCCCTCCCCCCCCGGGGCCCGGCCCCCCCGCCCCCCGGGGCCCGGCTCCCCTCCCCCCCCGGGGCCCGGGCCCCCCGCCCCCCGGGGCGCAGCTCCCCCCCCGGGGCCCGGCCCCCCCCGCCCCCCGGGCCCCCCACTCACGGGCTCCGCCAGCTCCACCGTCACCTGCTGGCCTTCTCCGTCCGCCAGGACCAGGGACTTGCCGCTGGGGTGGATCTGGGCGGAAGCAGAGGGGCCGTGAGCAGCCCCGGCCCGACCCCCCGTCCCCGGGCCCCGGGCCCCGGGCCCCTGGCGCCCCGCACCTTCTCCAGCCGCCCCACGAAGCACACGGGCCTGTCGATGAAGCGCGCCACCTGCGCCGCCCCGATGCGCGTCCGCGGTTGCTCCAGCACCTCGGCCATGGCGGGAGAGCGGCCAGCGACGGCCCGAGGGCGGGACTTCCGGCGGCCGCTCGCCAACCGGGCCGCCCTCGCCCGGAAGCTGCTGCGCCGCCCGCGCGCCCCGCCGGAAGCCGGCGCAGGTTTCCCTGGGAAGCGCTCGGGCGAGGGGCGGGAGAAGGGGCGGGGCACCGCCCCGGAAGTGGCCCCGAGGCGAAGGAGGCGGGAGAAGGGGGCGGGTCACGGGCGGGTCACCGCCCCGGAAGTGGCCCCGAGGCGAAGGAAGCGGGAGAAGGGGGCGGGTCACCGCCCCGGGGGCCCCGAGGCGAAGGAAGCGGGAGAAGGGGGCGGGGCACCGGAAGTGGCCCCGAGGCGAAGGAGGCGGGACGGCGCCCAGGTCCTGGGGGGCGGGGGCGGGCGGGGCGCGAGGCCCGGAGCCTGGGGGGCGGGGGGCGGGGCTGTTCGTGACACCCCCGCCTCGGGGGTGCAGGAGGGGCGGGGCTCGTCCCCTCTGGCAGATGGGGGTGCGGTCCCGGGGGGCCGGGGGCGACCCCGCGGGGCTAGGCCGGCCCCTCCGGAAGCTTCACTTGGGGGGCTCCCCGCGGCGCCCATCCTCACCCCACCCCGGGCCCCTCTCTCCCCAGACACCCCCGGACCCGCCGACCATGTTCCACTTCTTCCGAAAGCCCGCGGAGCCCAAGAAGGCCGCGGTGCCCGAGGCAGAAGCCGACGGATTCGTCCTGCTGGGTGAGGCCCGGCCGGAGCGGCGCGGACCCCGTGCGGTGCCAGGAGCCTCTCGGCGGGGTCCTGGAGGCGCCTTTGCGGCGGCTCCCCGACCCCCGCTGCGTGACCCCCCGCCGCCCCTCGCCCTTTTTTTTTGCAAGGCAATGGGGTTCAGTGACTTGCCCAAGGCCGCACAGCTAGGTCACTATGAAGTGTGTGAGGTCGGATTTGAACCCAGTTCCTCCCGACTCCAGGGCCGGTGCTGTGTCCACGGAGCCACCTAGCCGCCCCCTGATGTCCTTCCTTCGCAAAGACGACCATGACATCAGGGAGGCGATGCCATGACAAGCACCTGAATGGGATTTGAGTAAGGGGAAGCTACGCCAAGTCCCTAGCCCCACTTTCTCCTCCACAACCATCTGGTCCAGACGACTGGAGATGGTCCTGGACGGGAGGCAGTTGGGGCTGAGTGACTTGCCCAAGGCCACACAGCTGGTAAGTGGCTGAAATTGGATTTGAATTCAGGTCTTCCTGACTAAAGGATCAGCTTTCTATCCACTGTGCCATTTAATTGCCTCTTCCTTCCTCAGTCACTTGACACTAACTAGCTGTGTGACCCTGGGCAACTCCCCTCACCCAAATCCGGTTCTTATGCTTGTCACAGTATCACCTTCCTGATGTCATGGTTGTCTTTGAGAACAAAAGACAAACATCATCATCAACAGAGAGGAAGACAGTGAGGAGGAGGTTTTCACAAAGCCACCTATGGAACAGAAAAGGCAGGCCTTGATTGGGGAGACCTCAAGGTCCAAAGGCAGCTCCTTGTGCAGGTCTTCAGCAACCAATGCATTTCCTCCTGAACCCACAGCTGCAGCTGCCTCCCCATGAACCTCTTGGATGCTGTGAAATAGTCCTCGCTTTCACAACAGGGGCTTAGAGGTGTATCTGGAATCTCATTGCTCTGGTCCCTGGGAAGATCCTGAAGGCATTTGGTTGAATATGCCACAGAAATTGAAGAATACAACTTTTGTTTCCAGTATAGTAGAGGCTGGGAAGAACTCAGTTTTGGGAAACAGGAAGAAGCATGGTTTGCTTTTCTTGGGATGTTTCAGAGTCTTAACAGTTGGCAACCTGGACCAACTGCTGAATGGGGGTTTGGGGGAAGGGGTAGCTGCGCCTCTTTGGACCTGACTCACAAAAATGAGGCCTGTTTTGTTGGCTGGGGTGAGGGCCCTGCTCTCTGGATTTGCTCATTGCAATCATTCATTTACCTTTATTAAGATAGAAAATGGTTCTGATCTGTGTTGACTGAAAATTCTTTTACTCATTTCCCTTTTTTCAAGCAATTAGATTGGAGTTTCTTTTGTTTCCATTTATATCTTCTCATTTTTATTCCCAGTGTTTAATGAGAAAGTAGAAATAACACTAAAGACTAAAGAAGAGCTTCTGACCTTAACCAAACCTCCCTGAGGAAGCCTTTGCTAGCTAAGGGATTGGTTCTTGGGTAGCTCCCTGAAGGGATGCTCACTTACATTGGGCGAAAGTCACAGACCTTTTCTTACCCAGTTGGATGCTGAAGAGAAGGTCAGTGATGACCAACCCTCTGCCCAGAAGGATTCAGTATTCCAGTGTGTATTCAGAGATTGGGCTTTCTCACCTTCTGGAGTTTACAACTAACAGCTGTGTGGAATTGCTTGTGTGCATCCATATGTGTTACATGTGGATCTGCTCTCTACATATACAACAGTAACTATTTAAAAAATTTTTTTTTTTAATTTAAGGCAATGGGGTTAAGAGTGACTTGCTAAAGTCACACAGCTAGGCAACTATCAAGTGTCTGAGGTCAGATTTGAACTCCAGGGCCAGTGCTCTATCCACTGAGCCACCTAGCTACCCCAAGTAACTACTTTTATACATGGCTAAATAATCTGCTTACAGACTTCTTTGGTAAGAATCACTAGTTTTCCTTGGATACCAAGGAAAGAGTTAAAAAGTCATTTGAGTTGAGACCAATGACCTCAGTCAAGTCATGTTTTCCTCTTGTTTAAAGGTGACTCAGCAAATGAACAGAGCCCATCCCAAGGGAGCCCATCCGAAGAAGCCAAGCAACCTTCTGAGGTGAGAGGTGACTCCTTCTTTGCTATCTTTTGAGAATCTCAAGGAATAAGTGGCAGTGACACGAGACTTTTTCCAAGCCTGCCATGATCTAAAGACGTCTGGGGCTGCAAGTGAATGGCTTCTCCCTCTGTAAATGAGATCTTGCTGAGCACCAAAGCAAAGGGATATGAGGATGGTCTTAGCCTATCTAAATGTTGGAGGTAGGCCAGGTTATCTGCTCCTGGGAAGTAGTAGCTCAGCTAACATGAGAGCAATTACTGCTCTTTATTTTTTCATCCATTGTTTTTGGGGAGCCCCTCTAACTTGGTGTCTTTCCTTTGTGTTCTTCATTGGATCGTGCCCTAAATTCCCTTCCTTATTCTGAGAATCTGTTGGGGTTTTGCTTTTTGCCTTAGAAGCTGGATTCATTTCTGAGCTTTTCTCTCTTTGCCTCCTAATCTTCTGCTCTCTTGTCTTTTGAGAAGGAGGCACGATTAAGTCTGTACCCTTGGCTCCTTCTCTATTCACAGCCTCCCAGTTTTCTCTCCTCCACACTACCAGCCTCAGACAGTTTCTCTTGGGGGTTGGAGGTGAGCTGTGACTGCCATTGCAAACGTCATCTGCAGTTGGATTTGAAGCCCCTGCTTCCCATCTCTTCTGCATTCATAGGTGCCCTCTTCCCACAGAACTGTTCACTTTCTTTATCAAAGTGAGGTCAGTTTGCTGATCTCTCTTCTTTGTTAGAGGGTAGGCCTATCAACTATCAACACCATGTCCTCTCCCAATATCCCAAAGAAAGTTGGGTGAGGTCCAGGGAGGAGGATTCTAAGCCTGTGGGGGTTAGAGGCAGGCATGTTGGGGTGGGTTTCTAACTTGGCTCTCTGTTTTCCTTGGATTTTTATCCTCCAACCCTCTGACTGTCAAGCAAGGCCTGTGGGAGCTCTTCTTTAGAGGAGCACCATTCATGTCATCCTGAAAGCTCCTCTCTGGGATTGTGCCAACCTTTCTTTTCTTCTTTTAAATAAACAGACTAGTAACTTTGAACTGGGTTCTTTATAGCTTCCCAGTGTCCCAGTTTGGAATATCACCCAGTACTTTATAGTGACCTCTCTCGCTGTGCTATCTGCGCATCCCGTCACCGTCATCTAGAATGGGAGACAACAGGGAAGAGGACGAGCAACTTCCAAGACTTCAGAGACTTTTTTCCTCTGAGGTCACCTGATGACTTATGATGAAGGCTGGAGATGATCCCTCATTTGTGTGAATTGGGTGGTGATGGAGGCTGGGGTGAGGACATTTCTGGTATGGGCAATGGTTTGTGGTGATGTGGAGGCTGGTGGAGGTTTCATGCCCACCTTGTAGTTTGGAGCCCTGAGGCCAGTCAACTCTCCTCCCCATTCATTTGCTGTAGAAGAACGGTGTACCAAGAAAGCTCTGTGGGTAAGGGGAGGTATCCATGAGTGTACCCACACTTGGGGTAATATTCTGACCTCCTTTAAATGAAAGGTGGAAGCAAAGTTTCTGTCTCAAGTTTCTACTGTGCTTAAACATGTCCCATTGTTGAAACCAAAGTAATGGCACAAATCATCACTTGTATGAGAATATCCGACAACTCTTAGTCAAACAGACAAAGGTGAGGAAGGGAAAAGAAAAAGGACACCCTCCCCTCCAATCCCATATCCACTTTGTTCTATATGAGAATTTGTCCTGTATGATAACCTGGGCTTACGGAGGCAGAGCTACAATTCTTAGCAGCAGGTGGAATGACTGGAAATGACAGGATTTGCAGGGGTGCTAATGAGCTGTGGTCCTCAGGAGACCCCCACCCCATAGCACTGACAGACACCAGAACTATTTCAAGGGCTCCTTTAATTCTGTTTATGGTCAAAGAAGAATCAGAACAAAAGGAAAACACCATGAGAAAGAAAAAACAAAAAGCTAAAACCAGTACGCTTTGATCTGCATTCAGACTCTACTCTGGCACTGGAAGGCATCTTCCATCTCCAATCTTTTAGAATTGTCTTTGATCACAGCACGTCTGTCATAGTTGATCATCTCACAGAGTTACTGCTAATGTCTCTGAGGTTCTTCTTCTGCTCACTTCCCTCAGCATCAGAGCATGCAGGTCTTTCCAGGCTTTTCTGAAGTCTGCCTGTTCGAGAGCATTCATATACCATAACTTGTTCAGCCATTCCCTAATTGATGAGCATCCCCTTTATTTCCAACTTTTTGCCCCCCACAAAAAGAGCTGCTATGATCATTCTTATACATTTGGTCTTTTCCCCTTTTTAATCATCTCTTTAGTAGTGGTATTGCTGGGCAAAGGGTATGCATAATTCCAAATTGCTCTCCAGAATAGTTGAATCAATCCACAGCTCCACCAACTATACATTAGAGTCCCAGATTTCATTTCCCTTTTCTGTCATATTAGCCAATCTGGTACATCAGAGTTGTTTTAATTTACATTTCTCTAATCAATAACATTTTAGAGCATTATAGATAGCTTTAATTTCTTCATCTGAAAGCCACCTTTTCATACATAGGATTTGACCATTTATCAATTGTGTGATGACTTGATTGCTAATAAATAGGACTCAGTTCTCTATATATTTTAGAAATGAGACTTTTATCAAAAACACTGACAGTAGGGGCAGCTAGGTGGTGCAGTGGATAGAGCACTGGCCCTGGAGTCAGGAGTACCTGAGTTCAAATCTGGCCTCAGACACTTAATAATTACCTAGCTGTGGCCTTGGGCAAGCCACTTAACGCCATTTACCTTGCAAAAATCCTAAAAAAACAAAAACAAAAAAACCACTGACAGTAAAAACTGTTTTTCAGCTTTCTGCTTTCCTTCTAATCTTGATTGCATTGGTTTTATTTGTGCAACACCTTTTCAATTACATCTAAATCATCCATTTTATATTTCATAATGGTCTCTTTCTTATTTGGTCATAAATTCTTCTCTCCATGATTCCTTGTTCTCCTAACTAGCCTATGGTATCACATTTTATGTCTAAATCATGTACCCAGTTTGACCTTATCTTGGTATAGGGTATGAGATATGGGTCTTCCTAGTTTCTGCCACACAATTCTCCATCTTCCCAGCAGTTTTTATCAAATAGTGAGTTCTTATCCCAGAAGTTGGAGTGTTTGCATTGCTCACATTATTGTAAAGCCCAGTGTCCTAGCTGTGTGGAAGGAGGAAGGCAGCATCCTTTGTTTTCTCGAAAGAGGATGCACTCCCATCTGTGGTTTCTGTCTGTCTGGGCCTCCCCTGGGACTGCGCATGGGGTGTTGGTGACATTCACCATGAGACAATCAGGCAGGGCCTTGACTCTCAGTTGTGGCTTCTCACCCCCACCTTACTTCTCTGCTGGATTCTGGGAGGAGAAAGGTTCTTTGTAATCCTCTAGAAACATTCTTGCTTGGGAAGAGCTGCAGATGAACTCCTCATGGGCTCTTCAGCTCGAGGGCCATCACCTCCCAGAGCACACCAGTTGATGAAGCTAGGCTGGAGTCTGAGCACCTGCTGTTCATCCACTCCTCTCCTGCCTAGCTCCAGAGACTGAAGGACAGTCCAGCACCTGCAGGGATTCTTGTTCCTTCCTTCTTTACTCAGAATCCCAAGAGAGCATGCATGCTACAATGATGATGAAATCTACAGAAAGGAGATGGGCCCATCATCCTCATGGTTCTCTCACCTGGTGAAGGACCATTGTTTTAGGGGGCTGTGGGAAGTGCAGCCTTGGATGGTAGGAGAAAAGGTTTCTGCTAAATGCAGAAAGGGTCCTCAACCCTCCAAGTGACAATCCCCCAAAGCCTGTTGGCTTAGTGTTTGGTGCTGGACTCCCCAGCTGGGGGGGGGGGGCAGGGATAAAGGAGACGCTTTCTAGGGATGGGCTTTGGAACCTGCCTTCTGTCCAGATGATTTGAGTGAATTGGGACGCATGATGACCTGTTTGTATCCCTAGCTTCTTTGAAAGGGCATCACGTGCACAGTCCCCAGCCTGCTGGAGACAGATACTAAAGGTGTGCAGATTGACTATACATGTAGCCTAAGAAGGAGCAGCAGCAGCAGTTACACTGGCCAGCGCCATTTTGGAAGAGTTTGAATCACTGCTGTCTCCCCAGTTCCGGAAGTTGCTTTTTTCATACTATGCAGAATTCGTCTTCCTCTTTTTCTGGTTACCTCATGCTCCCCATTGTTTATCCCTTTAAGTGTCCTTGGTGTAAAATCTTGG
This sequence comes from Macrotis lagotis, assembly GCF_037893015.1. NCBI lineage: Eukaryota > Metazoa > Chordata > Mammalia > Peramelemorphia > Peramelidae > Macrotis > Macrotis lagotis. The sequence continues at coordinate 1,748,205 of NC_133664.1, forward strand.
AATCAGCAGGATAAAAACTCAGTCCAAGCAGAATGAACCAACTGTTGGGAAAGACTGATTATTAATTACTTAATAGATTGTCCTAAGTTGCAGTGTCCCCAAGTTGTGTCTGGGTCTCTCAACTGAGCTCAAGGCTCTAGGCTAGGGCTGCAACAGTCAGGGGTCTACTAGAGCTTTGGAGGTGGCCGTGTCTCAGAGAACTGCTGGGGGCTGTGAAACTGGTAGGATTCTAGCTCCTCATTGGCAGTGGGACAAGCAGGGCCCAGGAGGGGAATGGATTTGCTGTCCCTGACTACTCTGCATATCCTTTAGGCTACTCTCCCCACCTTGCTTGTAGTGACAACCAGTTCAGCTATGCATCCATGTTATTCTCTTTATCAGCTGAAAGGCTGGACCTCCATGCCCCGGTCTGGCCTTCTGGCCAGGCAAAGTGGTCAAGGCTTGTGTCTGGTCAGTGAACTGGAAGGACCTTGGGAGAGCACAACACAATGTGCCTCTGACCCCCTTCTCCTTGTTTCTGCCTTCCTGTGAACCTCCCCTTCTCTGGCCCTCTTGTAATGGCCCCCTTAAAGTCAGGGATAAACCAGACAGATGGTGGTGCTGAACAAGAGCTGGCCAGAGTCAGGGGAAGAACCTCTGGCCAGAGGCTAGACTGGGTTGGAGTCTTGAGGAAGCAGGAGTGGCTGGAGGCAGAGGTGAGGGCAGAGGGCCTGGCTTAGAGCAGGGCTGCATGGTGTCTGTCTGTCTGACTTGTAGCAGCCTTGGGCCCAGTCTGAATGAGCTCCCAATGGAGGACTCTGGGATTGGGTGGGGGGCTGTGGCAGTCAGGGTTTGCCTTTCCTGGATGCTCTGTAGATGGGGAGTTGGCTGGGTGGGAACGCAGTGGGGCAAGATGGGGTCTTTGGGGGTAGTCACCTGCTGAGATACTGAGGTTCTATTTGTAGGCTGTTTCAGTAGCCTCTTACTCAGGAAAATAACCTGGAGCTTCCTTGACTCTTCTGAATTAAGAAAAACAAGCCTGGGAGCTTGGACTTGGGAAGGGAGCCAGGCGGAGGGATGCCTGCCTGCGGGGGGTAGGGGTGGGGATCAGGCCAAATGTCTTCTGATTCACCAGACTCCCTGTATTCCCACAGCATCCCCCTTCCCCTGAACTTAGCTCCTTCCTTACCGTGGCTGGGTCCTCCCAGAGCCTCCATCCAGTCTCCTATCCTCCCTGGGCTCCACTCAAGACTGGACTTTTTCTACAGTCCCCAGGCAGATCCCTTCCCCCGTTAGAGTGTAGGCTCCTTGAGGCCAGGGATCACTTTTTTCTTATGGTGGGCTTCTTGGTGCACAGCAGAGCACCCAGCACATACTAAATGATGGGGAATAGCACAGAGGCAGAGACTGGGTGCCAGGCGTGGAGAAGTCTAATCTATATGGTGAGATAGGACTGGCCTTCGTTTTGTTTTGTACAAAGCCAAGGGTTAAGTGACTTGCCCAAGGTCACACAGCTAGGCAATTATTGTGTCTTGAGGTCAGATTTGAACTCAGGTCCTCCTGACTCCAGGGCCAGTGCCCTATCCACCTAACTAGCCACTAGGGCTGGCCTTTCTTTACAGACAGATGGAGGCTTTGTTATATCTTAGCAGAAGCAGGGAGCCCCAGATGCTTTGTGAGGAAGGGAGTAACACTGTCTACTTTAGGAATGTCAACTGGAAGCCCCAGAAGAGGAGGAAGAGAGTCCTGGAGAGAAGTTGTTAGGGTGGAGAGAATGGAATGATGGACGCTGAGAGGATACTGGGAGGGACAGGGCTAAGAGTGAGAATGGGTGGAATTTGAGGTGCCTGAGGGAGTGCAGAGTTAGTGAGTGCAGAGAAAGGGGTCCAAGACTAGCCTTGCCAAGGGAGGGGGGTGAAGCAGAACGGATGGGCCGATGGACAGGTGCCTCCCTCTCTCGGCCCTTCCTCATCATCCCAGGATCATGCTCCACTGCTCCTTTCTGAGCAGAGCCATCACTCTGGCCTAGACTCTTCACTCTCCCTGTTGTGCCTCATCGAGCTTGCCTGAGGACTCAGGATGGGGGCATTGGAACCCAGACCTTGTGTCCTCCAGGTCCAGGCTCATTCTCCTTGGCCTCTTTGCTTCTCCAGGCCTGTGGGTCCATTTGCATGGCCTCGGATGGTGAGTATTGCTCTCCATTTTCACTTTATTTTTTTGTTTTTGTTTATTTGGCTTTTGCAAGGCAATGGGGTTAAGTGACTTTCCCAGGGTCACACAGCTAGGCAATTATTAACTGTCTGAGGCAGGATTTGAACTCAGGTCCTCCTGACTCCAGGGCTAGTGTTCTATCCACTGCGCCACCTAGCTGTCACTTTCTTGACAAAGGTGGTCAGTAAGAATCCAGGGTTCACCAGAGAGGGTGTGAACGATCCCTTTGTGGCTGCCACAGATGCTCCCCTATGGCTGCCATCAGAACTTCCATTCTCCAGTTGGTTCCTACTTTTGGGAGAGGGCTCACCAGAGGGTCCTGACCATCACCTGCTGGGAGTCGGAGCGCCAGTGGGGGTCACTGAGTTGGGAATTGACTGGCAAGTTAGACCAGTGTCCCTGGGGTTTCATTTGCTCAGAATGAGCAGAAAAGAGGAATCATACAAAATTGGAGAAGAGATTGCACTAAGGCTCTGTGGAAGCTCTGCAGGAGGTGGGTTTTCTGGGTCTCCGACAGCCTTATGTGATGGGTGAATGGACACCTGATTGGAATGGAAGCCTGCCTGCGCTCCAGTTGAGGTGGCCTCCAGTGCAGGGCTTCTTTATTGGCCGCATTGGTTGTTGAGATCAAGAAAGCATCACAAATGCCAATTGAACTAGAAAGGGGACTGGGACCCTGCACTGTTGGCACCCTGCTGGCCGGGGCCAGGGCCTGGCGCAGCCCCCCTTCACAGGCTGGGACAGAGGGGACCCAGTCGGTGTTCCATGTCCTTCTCTCTCCCCCAGACCCCATCCTGGCTCTTGTGAACCATCTTGGGAGGGCGGGGGTCAATGAAGCCTATCCGCTGATACCCTTTTCTGTCACAGGGTGGGGATGAAACAGGAAACGACTTTGGATCAGTTGAGATGTTCTGAAAACCCTTGGATACGCTGGAGGGCTGTTGCCTAGGGAATGTGGTGGGATAGATGGAGGAGAGCCGGCTGCAGGGCAGATTCCTTGGGGTGAGGAGCAGAGCGCTGTGGCCCGCACTTGAGCAGAAGGGAGCCATGTAGGCTTGGGGGATTGAGACCTTCAGACTTTGCATCAACATTCCAGTACTGATTCTGGCAGCATCAGCCTGGCCAAGGAGGACAGCTTAGGACCAAAAGAGGCCAAGCAGACCTGGGCTCCATCCCTAAGGGAGACCCCTCGTGGGGAGACAAAGATGCACTCAGCTTTTACCCCACTAAGCTTTCACCTCTCGAGGTGTTAGTGAGAAACAGTTTTGAGGAGGGGGAGGAGACTTTTATAGCAACTGTTCTTGTTGTAAGTGGTTGGTCAATTGATCATGGCATGGTCCTAGGAGGAGGTCCCTGGTTGGGGCTGGTGATCCCCAGTGAGCCCTGGGAACCGCGCCTGGGCTTCCTGCAGCGGACAGTGCATGGGATTCTGTGAGCAATCCTCCTAGGATGCCCCAAGGGATGGAGAGGGCCTAGTGGCCCACCAAGACTTTGCAGTGCTCCCACATTCAGGCACAGACTTCTCTCAGTCCCCAGAAACTTAGGGAAAGAGTAAAGAGGGAGGTGCCGAACCCCTCCCCAGCCCAGTTGGTCCCACCGGACTCCAAGGAGGCTTCATCTTGTTCCTGGACTTCTGCTCTGCATAGAAGCACCAGCTGGGGGCCAGACCAGGATGAGCATCCTCGGAAGGTGACTGTCCTGAAGGCTTCGGTCCCTCAGGTGGGACATGGGAATGGCAACCAGGGGCAGTGGGGATCTTCCTCCAGCCTCACCCTCGTGGGAAGGACAGGGCTGCACCGCCTCAGCTAGCTCTAGGGCTGGGCCTCCTCAGCTCATGGGTCACTGGATCTGCCCAGGGGGGCATTCCCCCTTTAGGCTGTCTGTCTGGTACCCTCGGTCCTTTTCCTTCTCTACTTGTGCATCTTCAGGAATGCTCTCCACTCTTGTCCACATCCTGCAGCCCCCTCACCTCCACCTTGCCTCCCTCCACTCTGTTGGGTCTTGGTATTCCTGGTTGACATCATCTCAGGAAGGTGAGGCATGGATCCAGCCTCAACTCGGGGTCTACCCAAAGGACTACCTGCTTTGAGGAATGTGCGTTCCTCCAGGAGGACCTAGGTACTCAGAAGGAGCCAGAACATTGTGTGTGTGTGTGTGTGTGTGTGTGTGTGTGTGTGTGTAGGAGGGAACCTTGCTTGGGAGGAAGACCCCAGAAACTTGAGAGAGGTGACAGCATGCCAGCCATGGTGGATGGGAAAGGTTTGACCCCCCCCCCCAAGCCAGCCTGTCTGCCCTCCTCGGGATTCCTGCACAGGAGAAGGACTTGGCGGGGAAGCTGCCCACCGGGCCACCTCTTCAGGGCTTCTGGACTGGCTTCCCAGAGGAACCGCAGCTGATTACCCAGCCCTTGGCCATATCTGGGGACATTTGAACTTTGGGGGCCAGTGACCCCCTTAGGCAGTGGCTGCCTCACAAGATGCCAGGGCCGGCCTCTTTTGGGGATACAACCTTATTACAGTGACTGAACAGAGACTTATGGGAATTTGGGGTTCAGGGGTTCTGCTGTGTTAGTGTTTGTTTTCTGTGACCTCAGCCTCTCCAGCAAGCATTTGATAGACTTGTTTTGAAATCTGGCTACAAAATAATCTCACTTTTTTTAGAAATTTGGTCCTTCTCCATTCACTGACCTTCAAAGCCACTTCCTTTCTTTCCAGCCTTCTTCCCCTACTCCCCAGCATGTGGTGCTGGCCCTGGCTGCTCCTCTGAAGTCCTCTGATGGGGCTCCCCCAGGCCTGGCAGTTTCTTCCACCCTCTGCCCTGACCACTGACTACCCCCTACTTCCATTTGCTCCAGGAAGCCTCTCCCACCTCCTTCATTCGGGGCTTTCCTTCTCTGCACCCACTGGCTTGCAGGTGAGCTCCTGTCAGGCTTCTAGCACCTCAAGGGCAGGGATGGCATAGTTTGCCTCTTTTTGTTTCCCTGGCACTAGTAGAGCACCTAGTAAACAGTAGGCACTTAATCATTGTCTATTAACTGACAGTCTTCACTGACCTGGCCTGGTGGAAGTGGCCCGGCTTCTGGTTTGAGAGGCAGCTGGCCTTTTTTTTTTTTTTTGCCAGTGGAAGCCAAGGCCCAGGCCCAGCACTTGGCAGTGGCTTCCCTCATCAGGCGGGCCCCCTCTGCCCAGGCTGCCATCCCCCTACTGCCTTTAGTCTTTCTTTTCATTTTTTCCTTGTTTTGCCTTTTCACTGCCTCTCTTTCTTCCTTTTAAATCTCCTGCAGCTCAGCCTGCAATCATCTTCTACTTCCTGAAACCCAGACCTTCCCACTCTGGGCTTCCCCCCAGAACCCTTTGGATCCCTTCCCACAGAGGTTCCTCTCCATTTATTTTTGGGGAGGTGGTTAGCATTTACTTATCTGTGGATTTCTTTTGTCCTTCCAGTAGGACCCCCCCCTCCCCCAGTATCACTCTACAATACCAAACGTGGAGTTGTTGCCTTAATAAATGTCTATTTAAATGAAATTGTTTGTGATAAATATAGTCTAGGGCAATGTTGTGGTTACTTGTCGAGAGTAGTCTCATTTTTACTGCTGACAATGGCCTAGAACACCTGGCATCTTTTCAATCACAGAATCACCTGATAATTATTGTATAATTTCCAAAAACCTGAGGACCATTGAAAAATCAAATCCAAATCTATATTCTTGGGGACTTCACAAATAATTATGATTAGCTCTCCAACAACCTGATCTCTCAGCTTTTCAAGGAATTTGTAAAAAGATTTTAAAAAGTGATAGGATTGTTAAGAATCAAATGAGGTTCCAAAGGTCATGGTGGAATGGCCTAAACAGGAGGGGTAATGAGTTGTCATGAGCCTTACTAGTGATGAGAGCTCAGGAGGCAGGCTCTTGGGTATACTTCTCACATCTGAGGGGGTAAGAGTAGATGACCAGGAGGGGTGGTCGGAATGGTGGGAGCAGGGATGATGTTGTCAGCTCAGAGTTTAAACAGTAGAAAATAAGTGTGATTTTGGCCTTGTTTTTGATGGTAGTGGTAGTGTCCAAAAAACCAGTGGATAGTTGACTTTTTTTTTTTTTTTTTAGTTTTTGCAAGGCAGTGGGATTAAGTGGCTTGCCCAAGGCCACACAGCTAGGTCATTATTATGTGTCTAAGGTCAGATTTGAACTCAGGTACTCCTGACTCTAGGGCCCATGCTTTATCCACTGTGCCACCTAGCCACCCCGTAGTTGACTCTTATTTAAAAAATGTTTTTAAAGGCAATGGGGTTAAGTGGCTTGCCCAGTTAGGTAATTATTAAGGTAATTATTAGGTAATTATCACCCAGGTGCCCCTGGGTAGTTGACTCAGCTCTCAAGGGTTTCTGACATTGGTTTGGAGATTAAAGAGAAATTGTGTGTGGCCGACTTAGATTTTTAACAAAGCTTTTGATAAAGTGTCTCATACTGTTTTTTTTTGTTTTGTTTTTTTTTAGATTTTTCAAGGCAATGGGGCTAAGTGGCTTGCCCAAGGCCACACAGCTAGGTAATTATTAAGTGTCTGAGGTCGGATTTGAACCCAGGTACTCCTGACTCCAAGGCTGGTGCTCTATTCACTGTGCCACCTAGCCACCCCCTCTCATTCTGTTCTTGCAGAGAAGATGGAGAGAGAGCACTTGAACAGTAATATTATTCTATGGGTTTCAAACTAGTTGGATGATCAGACATAGAGGAGATGAGAATAATTCAGTGCCAAGGTGGCAGGAGGTCTCCAGCAGAGTGTCCCAGGGTTCTGCACTTGGCCCTCTCCTATTTCACATTTTAAGCAGTACCTTGGATGCTTGATGCAGTGTGGATGACGGAGACAAGCTCCAGATGGAGCTGGGCAGACAAATTGAAAATCAGTGTACAACACTACTGAGGGCAGACAGGGATCGATAGCATTTGTTCTGAATAAGATCTGGAGGCTTAATTGGACTTGTGCTTATTCAAAGTCAGCAATGGATGTGGCAGCCAATACCATCTTGGACATTACATCGTTCTCTACCCTGATGGGAGCCCCTTCATCTCTATGTTGGCTCAGATCTGGTGCCCCTGGCTTAAGGATGAGGATCAGCCAGAGGTGCCAAGAGAAGGGCAGCTAAAATGGGCAAGGGCCTTGGGAATCATCCCAAGGAAATGGGCATATTGTAGAAGAGAAGACTGAGACAGACCTTGAGGATGGCTATACTGTCTGGATGAGGATTGGGCTTGTTCTGTGTGGTCCTGGGATGGGGACAGAACCAGGCTTGGCTGAGGGAGGGAGTTCACAGGGGTTTGAACAAGAGGCTGTGGATGCCCCTGTGGGTCTCAAGCCCTGGGACACTAGAAAGGGAGAGGGACTGAGCACCAAAGACTCTGGGTTCCAATGTGATGCCTTGGAAATATTGGATAAATGATTTCACCTTTGAGGGCTTCAGTTCACTCCTCTGTATAGATGAGGGGGGTGGTTCTCTTGGTGCAGATGCAAGTCTCAAAGTTGCTATGAGCAGGGGACTTTGTACTCAGGAAAGTCCCCCAACGATGGGAGCAGTTCCTCCTTCCCTTCTTTCTCTACCTCCCCTCTCTGGGAAGGGAAGAGAGCCCAGGACAGAGCCCTTGGGGCAAGTGTGAATGTGGGTAAGTGTGTGTATGTATGTATGAAAGTGTAAGGGTATGCATGGTTTTGATGCATATATGTGGCATGATGTGTGTGAGGATGTGCATGGTGGTGATGTGTATGTGTAGTATTGTGTGTATGAGTGCATGTGCATGTCTGTGAGTATGTACGTGAGTGTGAGCTGTTCCCAGAAGGCCTTGAGGCAGCCCAAGAGGACAGGACGTCCCTGAGGTGCCTTCCCCAGCCAGGTACAGATATGTCTCTGAAACCCAGGGCCAGCACTGGGAAGTCTCATTGGACATGGTTGTTCTTGGGGTGGACTGCTCCTGCCCCCTCGGTCATCATGTTGTCAAGTGTCAGACCTGGGTGGCCACAGGTCTCCACAGTGCTCTGCAGTGGTTTCTAAGGCCCACCATTATGATTTTTATTCCCTTTAGGTAGATGTGGGAAACCAGCCCCGTGGCAATGGTTCAGGCCCTCCAAAAGACGGTGAAAGCCAGACCGTGGACAGCAGTGTCCTCGTGTCTGAGCTGCTCAGGGACGTGCCCTTCACCCTGGCACCCCATGTGTTGGCCGTGCAGGGTGGCGTCAGTGACCTCCCTGACCACCTGCTGACCTCCAACATCAACGACAACTTGTCACGGTTTTGGTACGATTTTACTCTGGAGAATTCCGTGCTCTGTGACCCCTAATGCATCCACAGGACAAGCGCATGAGCATCATCATCGTCCAAGTGGAAATGTGCTTGTGTCAAACCTCCTCTCGCTTCGTGTTTTCATGTGATTGTTAATGTTCGAGGACCTTCAGGAATCACAAATTCCCTAGGCATTTATGTTTTCACCTCATTTTGGAATTGGCAACATTGGCATCCAGAAGCTTAGACCAGATTGGCCTCTGCCCCTTTCCCCTTGCCAGAAGGAGGATGGGAATTGCTCTTCACTGGGGAAAATCTTCAGCAGAATGGAGCCCCTCCAATGTGTTTTGGAGAAACTGAGGCGCAGCACCTCTGTGGCCTTGCTCCAGAACTCACAGCCTGTCATGGTTGACAGCTGCCCAGTGTTATGAAATGGTTGGGAACCTATGTCCACACATCTCCTACATCCCCAGTTTATGCACAAATCTATGGTTTTTGGTCCACCTCTGTTTCCTCAAGAAAACCATCTGTGGATGAGAGAATGACGCCAATTAGAGACTTGCTGGTCACTATGCAGATGGGAGCTCCTTCTCTCTGGAGGCCCCAGGACACTGGTTTTCAGCCTCAGAAGGTCCATCAGCGCCAGCCTTGAAGGCTCCTGTTTGCAGCCTCTTCAGTGTGGTGACCACCTGGGCCCAGCCCTGGTAAAGGAAAGTAGACAAAGGAAGAGTTCTGTGGACCATGGGATGTGCCCGTGTCACTGGTGGCAAGAAACAACAGCAAGGACCCTGGGCCCTCCAGATGTTCAGAAAGATGTCAGCATTCTTCCTGTGCTTTGGCCCATGTTAATGAGTAAACTTGCTAGGAGAGGGTGGCAGGCTGGGTGTGTGCTTCAGAAAAGAATGGCATTATTTTACTAAAACTTAGCCCAGAGGATGTGACTGGAAAGGACCTGGATTACTATTTATATCATCAGCAGAAATGAGCATTATTTTTATAACGTGTATGTGATCACCTTTTATCACATGCCCCAATAGATCTATTTTTCCACTTTAACCAGTTTTCCTGAATGTTTTGTCAGATTTTGTCTAAAACATTTTTGCGTTTCATTTGCCTCAATTATGTTGTGAATTTGTTATTTGCAAAAAACGCTTATAATTCTATTTAAGTAATGAGAATTAAAATGTGGAACATTAAGAAAATGATTTCCTTCGTATTACTCAGTGTCTATGTATAGTGTATGAGTTCATCAGGAACTGAGAAATTGAATAATCTGTGGGGTATGATGAAGAGAAATCTAAAACACAGTCATCAACAAAAGCAGCTTTTAAAAGAACATCAGTTTTTTTGTGGTAAGAAATCTCCCCCTGAGTAAAAGGACTGGGAGAGACCCCATGAAGAAAAGCCTTCTTGGTGGGCAAAGGTCACCAGGTTGGAAGTGTTGGGGGGAGGAGCGAATTCTTGGTCAGGACCTTCTGTTGGAAGACTCCTCCATCTGTTATAGCACTTAGTGAATCAACCAGGGCCTTTGGGACCAGCGAATCCCAGTTAAAGAAACTGACAGCAGTTAAGCCCTTCTGCTTTACAGCCCTTTGACTGTCCCAAATCACAACATTTTGAGAACTCGTGGGGAGGCTGGAGATAGACCTGGAAAGTTTGGGTTATGGCCATAGGCAAGTTTTTATGCCATGATCGTTTCCAGATAGGTCTACTTCTAAGAACTAAAACAAAACAAAACTTTATCCTTCAAACTCTGTGCTCCTTGGTCTCTTGTGCAGCATGAGGGGGAGTACTGATGCCCCCCACAAGGGACCCTTCTGGGCTCTCGTTCCTCCCAGCCAGGGACCCATCTCCCATGTGGGCACCAGTGCCCCACTGGCCCCCACCCCCTGCAGGAAGGGAGCTTCTGTTCTTCCCCTACTCCCTCACTTCTGCTCATGGTGCCCTCAGCCCCTGGCCAGGTCATGGTCCCCTCCTTGGAGAGTCTGTGACCCACCAAAAACACTCTTCTGTTCCCAGGGAAGACCTGTACTCATAACCTGCAGCAGGAAAGCAGTGCCTTCTCATGTTCTTGAGGATGGCAGGGCTGGCTTTCCTCCTGGGGTTTCATCAAGAAGGGCTTTCACTTTGAAGCTTGACCTCCCAAAGACCAAGGCACTTCTTTTGGTCCATATTTCACCTGGTCAGCAGGACATGCACCGTTCTCTGGAACAAGGTGCATCTCAGCAAATTACATTGGGGTGGGGGGAGGAATCAAAACAAAAAAACTTTTGTGTTGTCCTTGAGAGAAACCTGAACCTAGTTCTTTGTCAAGTCTCTGCTCACACTCAATTTCCAACCCACAAAAGGAACTAAATTCCTCCCAGTCAAAGGATAATTTCCTCCAGATCTACTCTTCAGACAGTTTACCCCAAGTCAGCCCCCTAAACCTCTTCTTAGCCAAGAGCCCAAGAAAGGGAGCCCACCTAGAAGGAGAGCCACCTAGAAGGGGTGCTGCCTGGAAGGGGAACCCACCAGTGCCCTTTTGCTGCTCAGTCAGCCACTCCCATGGCCAGGGGTGCTGGCTTTTGCAGTGAGGTGCATGGAAGGAGTCTCATAGTGGAAGGGCATGGGCCAACACTGCTCATTGATTTTGTGTTCACTCCGGTATTCCACAAGTGATGGTCCTTTGGGCTCATAGGGAGGCCAGGAAGATGAGGTGGTCTAGCATGTCCTGTAGTCTGGAGCCCTTTCCCTTCCCAATTCTGTGATTATTGTTGAGGACCCTGGGAACATGGGCTCAGTTACCTGGGCTCCAGCCTCAGCTGCCCCTGCTCCCCTCAACCCTAGACCTCTACAAGAGCCTGCACCTTGACCTTGCATCAGCCTCCAATCTTTCCCCATCTGACTCCCCAGAAATCTGGGCAAGAGAATGCATCCCAGGGGTGGCTAGGTGGTGTAGTGAATAAAGCACCGGCCCTGGAGTCAGGAGTACCTGGGTTCAAATCTGGTCTCAGACACTTAATAATTACCTAGCTGTGTGGCCTTGGGCAAGCCACTTAACCCTGTTTGCCTTGCAAAAACCTTTGAGAGAGAGAGAGAGAGAGAGAGAGAGAGAGAGAGAGAGAGAGAGAGAGAGAGAGAGAGAGAATGAATGCATCCCTTAACGCCTCTTCCCTGGAGCAATCCCAAGTCCATGTGCAGGTGCTTGATTGTGTCTGTGGGAAGCATGTGAGCAAATGTAGAGCCCTTCCCACCAAGGTCACGGCCCAGGCTGGACTCCACCATCTCTGATGCCCATGGTTGAGAGCTTTCTGAGGAAGTCTTCTCGGTAGGAGGGGCCATGATCCTCCCTGGTGTCATTTAGATTTGCTTGTGTTTGGGCCTGTGTCCAGTGGAGAAGCCTTCTTCTGCCTTCCCTTATGTTGGCTTTCCACATCATGTTCTTGGAAGTTATGGCCATGTGTATCTTTGGATGGGTGCTACAAAACCTGCAGTCTTAATGGGCTGGGGAGAAGGTTAGTCCTTTGAGTGGTAGGTCAGATTCATTCACTATCTGCCCTTGTCCCTTGGGATCAAGAGAAGATGAGTGGCTGAGTTGTGGGGAGAGGACTTTGGCTTCCAGGGTCAACAACGGAATGCCAGGTGTGAGGCTGAGGGGATATGAGGCACGCCTCTCCCAGGATCTCAGGGATGTGGCTGCTCTTGGACAACCTCTCTAGGTCATGGTCCTTGTCTTCATAAGAGCCTTGGCCAACTCCAGGGCCAGGATGCTCACAAATAACTAGAAGACATTCTAGAACATGGCACCCACCAAAAGGAGGTGTGAGGAGAAGACTGCTTGAACATCCCTCCCCACATCTTGTTAGTATTCAGATGGTTTGGGGGTTTGGGCTAGGCCAAGGTTGATTATACTAGAATTGGTAAGAGAATGCAACAGTTGAGGAGCTGCTAAGTATAACTTTATTATAATATTATAATTACAATGCACCAGGCCCTGAGTTCAGCCCCAGGAGTATGAGGCCTCAGCCAGAGACCCTGCCCTCAAGTAGCTTACGTTTCACTGAAGAAATCACTGGAAAAAGCATCTCCGCTTCTGGGTCATTTTAGTCAGGTCCAACTCTGGTGACCCCATTTGGGGTTTTCTTGTTCAAGAGGAGTGGTTTTCTGTTTGCTTCTCTAGCTCCTATGACAGATCAGGGGCAGGGACTGGTCCAGGGCCTCCCAAGCTAGGTTTCCTCACTACAGACCTGGCGCCCTCTCCACTGTATCACCCAGATGTCCACATGATAGGACTGTGCCTATATCAGAAAAAACGATAACTGCCTAAATGAACTGGCATATTTATGTTGTATCAATTAATGTACAAGGGAATGCCTTAGTTTTTTAATATGTTCATTGTACATTAACATATTATACACAATATATTAATATATAATATTTAATTAAAAAATTTTTTTCAGCAAAAAATATTCATCTTTTCCTTCCCCATGAACCCTCTGCATTGAGAATAGGAATAAAGCAAAATCCATGTAGTCAAGCAAAAAAAATTTCTACATTGGCCATGTCCAAAAAAAAACAAAGATTGTCTACATTCTGAGTTTTTCACCTCTCTATCAGGAGTAGAGATATGCCTATTGATCCTCTGGAAATGTTGTAACCCTGTTAAGTTTCCCTAATTCTTTCAAAGTTGCTTGACTTTACCATACTGTTGTTATTCTATAAATTGTTCAGGTTCTGTTTTCTTTGCTTTACATTAAATCAGACAAGTCTTCCTGGGTTTCACGTCATCATTTCTGATGATTCAGTAATATTCCATCAGAGATACACATAGAATGAAAATAAAGGACTGGAGTAGAATTTATTATGCTGCAACTGATAGAAAAATTAAGCAGGATTATGATCTCAAAGTTGAAGCTAATATAGATTTAATTAAAAGAAACAAACAGGAAAAGTACATTTTGATAAAAGATACCATAGATAATGAAGTGTTATCAGTACTAAACCTATATGCACCAAATACTATAGCATCCAGATTTTTAAAGGAAAAGCTAAATGAATTACAGGTGGAATTCAATAGCAAAATGGGAGAGTGGGAGACTTCAATCTTCCCTTTTCAGAACTAAATGAACCTAATAAAAAGTAAGAAGTCAATGAGATGGATAGAATCTTAGATAAGTCTGTTTGGAGAGAAGTGAATGTGAAGAGAAAGGAATATACCTATTTCTCAGTGAGACATGATACTGTTAAAAACTGACTATATACTGGGGCATAAAATCTTTATAGTTAAATGCTGCAAAGCAGAAATATTAAATGCATGCTTTTCAGAATATAATGGAATAATCATTTAATAAGGAACCATGGAAAAATGAATTAAAATTAATTGGAAACTAAATTATCTCAACTTAAAGAATGAGTGGGTTAAAAACAAGTCATAAAAACAATAATTTTATTAAAGAAAATAATAATCAGATGATATACCAAATATAACACAAGCAATAATCAGAGAAAAATTTATATTTCTAAATGCTTACATTAATAAAACAGAGAAAGGATGGACCAGTAAATTGACTCTGAAATTAAACAAACTAGAAAAAGAAAAAACTGAAATCCCCAATTAAACACCAAATTCAAAGTCCTAAAAAGCTAAAGATGATTAATAAAATTGAATACAAGAAAACCCTTGAATTAATAAATAAAATAGACAACCCATTAATTAATATAATCCAAAAAGAGAAAACCAAATCACAGAAGTAAAAAAAATGAAAAGGGTGAATGTATCACTAATGAAGATGAAATCAAAGCAGTTATTAGGAATTATTTTGCCCAAATATATGCCAATAAATTTGAAAATTTAAGTGAAGTGAAAGGATAGTTCAAGAATATAAATACAACATAGAAATTGCCTAAATTAGAGAAGAAAAAAATAGTATATATGAATAAACCTGTTTTAGAAAAGAAATTACACAGAACAAAGTGAGCTTCCTAAGAAAAAAGCATAAGGATCAGATGGATTTTCAAGTGAATTCTAACAAACAGATAAAGATTAAAAAAAAAAGAATCCTACAACATGCTAACAAGAAACACACTTCAAGCAGAAGACACCACACAGAGGAAAGGTAAGGGGTTGGAGCATAATCTATTATGCTTCAGCTGAAATTAAACAAAAAGCAGGGATAGCAATCTTGATCTCAGACAAAGCAAAAGCAAAAAATAGATCTAATTAAGAGATAAGGGAGGAAATTATGTTTTGTCAAAAGGTGTCATAGACAATGAAGGAACATTAATACTAACCATTTTTGTTCCAAATGATATAGTATTCAAATTCTTAAAGGATGGGTTAAGTGAGTTACAGGAGAACAATAGACAACAAAACTATCCTAGTGAGGGACCTCAGCTTTCCTGTCTCAGAACTAGGTAAGTCTAACAACAAAATAAATAAGAAAGGAGTTAAAGAAGTGAATAGAATTTTTTAAAAGTTAGAGATGACAGACCTCTGGAGAAAATTGAATGGGAATAGAAAAGAATACTTTTTCTCATCAGTACATGGCATCTGCACAAAAATTTAACCTGTATTAGGGCATAAACATCTCACAATCAAATAAATGTACAAAGGCAGAAATATTAAATGCATACTTTTCAGACCAGAATGCAGTAAAAATTACATTCAATGCAGACACTGAAAAGATATTTCCTTAGGAAAATGCACCATTTGAAAAAACTGGTATTATGAAAAAACAAATACATTTTTAAATTTTTATTTTATATAATTTACTTTTTCACTGTCTTTACATTGAATAAAAATTAAGCTACAGCTATATAACAAGGAAAATATAGATATTTAAAAATGACTTAAAGATTTGCTTGTGTAATGTGCATTTATAACAAACCTCTAAATGCACAGAACCCCTGCCAGCTCAAAATTTACCCAGTATCTATATTTATCCAGTTGAGCATTTTTATAATTACTACTAATTATAATGTGTAATTCTTTTTCTTCTCTTTGGAAATTAAATAATCTAATTGTAAAAAAATAAGTGGGTCAAAGAACAAACCATGGAAACAATTAGTAATTTCTTTAAAGAAAATGACAACAAGGGGCGGCTAGGTGGCACAGTGGATAAAGCACCAGCCCTGGAGTCAGGAGTACCTGGGTTCAAATCCAGTCTCAGACACAATAATTACCTAGCTGTGTGGCCTTGGGCAAGCCACTTAACCCCGTTTGCCTTGCAAAAACCTAAAAAAAAAATACAGCATTAAAAAACATACCAAAGTTTATCAAGTGCAACTAAAGCAGTACTGTACTTAAGGGAAAATTTATTTCTCCAAATTCTTATATTAATAAAATATAGAAAGCAGATTAATGAATTAGACATGCAACCAAAAAAAAAAAGGAAAAGAACAAATTAAAAATCTCCGATTAAGAATCAAATTACAAATTCTGAAAGCCCAAAGTGAGATTGATAAAATGAAAAGTAAAAAACTATTGGGGCTAATAAATAAAACTAGGATGATTTGATTTTAAAAAGAGAAAAAAAATAAATTGCCAGTAGCAAAAATGAAAGCGTGAATTTGCCATCATCAAGGAGGAAATTAAAGCAATCATTAAGAAATTTCCATCCAGTTATATGCCAATAAATCTGTCAATCTAAGTTAAATTGATGAATAATTATGAATATAGATTTTCCAGATTAACAGAAGAGGAAAGTGAATACTTAAATAATTCCATTTTAGAAAAAGAAATTGAACAAACCATCAATGAATTCCCTAAGAAAAAATCCCCAGGTCAAAGATTGTTTCACAAGCAAATTTTTCCATTTAAAGAACAATTAATTCTAAAATCATATTAAAAAACTATTTGTAAAAATAGGCAAAGGCTAGCTGATATCTATACCAGGAAGCATGAAAACAGAAAAAGAATACTAGGGCAATTTCCCTAATGAACATTTATGCAAAAATTTTAAGTTAAATGCTAGCAGGGAGATTACAGCAATATATCACAAGGGTCATATACTAGGACTCATACAGCTAGGATTTATACCAGGAATTCAGGGCTGGTTCAGTAAGTAGGAAAAACTATCAACATCATTGACCATATCAATAACAAAATCAACAAAAATTGTATCTTGAAAGATGCAAAAAAAAAAAACCCAGCCTTTGACAAAACACAACTTTGTTTCTGATTTAAAACACTAGAGGGCATAGAAAGTGATAAGCATTATTTATTTATAACCATCCTTAAGCATTCACTGTAATGGGATAAATTTGAAACCTTCCCAATAAAATAGAGGTGAAGCAAGAAGGCCCATTATCACCACTATTCAATATTTTTCCAGAAATGTTAGTTATATCAATAAGAGAAGAAAAAGAAATTGAATGAATTAGAATAGGCAATGAGGTAACAAAAACATCACTCTTTGTAGATGATATGGTAGAATACCTAGAAAATCCTAGAGATTTTAATTTAAAATTTAAAAACCTATTTGAAATAATTAACAACATTAGCAAAGTTGCAGGATATAAAATAAATCTATATAAATCATCAGCATTTCTATCCATTACTAACAAAGGCCAGGAGCACGAGATAGAGAAATTCCATTTAAAATAGCTATTAAAAAAACTAGTGGATAAAGCACCGGCCCTGGAGTCAGGAGTACCTGGGTTCAAATCGGTCTCAGACACTTAATAATTACCTAGCTGTGTGGCCTTGGGCAAACCACTTAACCCCACTTGCCTTGCAAAAACTTGAAAAGAAAATAAAATAGCTATAAAAAAAACCAAATGAACCCAGCAATTATATGAACATTCTCACACAAATAGTCCTATTTAAACAATTACTCAAAGGTCAGCTGAGCCAACATAATAAAAAGTGACAATTCTTCCTAAATTAATTTACTTATTCAGTTCCGTTCCAATCAAACTATCATAAAGTTAGTAAAAATATAACAAAATTCATCTGCAAGAATAAAACATCAAGAATATCAAGGAAATTAGTGAGGAAAAATCAACAAAGGAAGGTCTACTAGTTGAACTGCCCTCAAAACTATCTGACATCAATGGATTCCATTTGTATATTGGGTATAGTAGTAAAGAACATAGTAAAGTTTGATTACCCCAAGGACCAGCTTCTGGGATGAGAACCCACTGCCAATATCTGCTGGGACAACTGGAACATGCTATGGCAGAATCTAAACCCACATCTCCTCCCTCTTCCAAGATAAGGTTGCAGTGGGTCCAGGATGTAGACATAAAGGGTCTATCACCATAAACAAATGCGGAGGGCAGGGAAGAAATAGTGTTGGGTCTCTGGAGAAGGGAAGAATTTTTGACCAAGTCAGAGAGCATTACAAAATAGAAAATGGCCTGATTATATTAAATTTAAATTTTGTTTTTGCCCAACCATAACCAATGCAATTAGATTAGAAGGAAAACAGAAAGCTGGGAAACCGTTTTTTACAACTTGTGTCTCTGATAAAGGCCTTGTCTTCTTATAAATTGGACTCAGTTCTCTGCAGAGATCCTCAGTGGATAAATGATCAGAGGATGTGAGCAGGTATCTTTCAGAAGAAGCACTCCAAGCTCTCTGGGGTCATCTGAGGTCCACATCCGTCCATCCAAATGGCTCCTCTGGCAGGTGGGAGCAGTGGCCGAAGCCACTTTCCATTTCTAGGCTCTTGGGAGAGTTGTCCGAGGGGCGTCCGGTGCCCCTGGAGGCTGGCCAGAACCAGCCGGGGAATCTGCATGGGGGAGATGGCATCTGTTTTCTGGTTTGGGTCTTGCAAAGTCCTTCCCACCGCCTCGGTCTTCACACATGAGAAGAGCCTCTAGTTCTTTGGTGTATTCTCCTCTAGTCCATTAAAGAGCAGTGCGGGACAGTGAGAAGGCACTCACCAGCTCTGGAGTCAGCAGGACCTGGGTTCAAATCCCACATCTCCCACTTGCTGCTTAGATGATCCTGGGCAGGTCACTTCTCTATGAGACTCGGTTTCCTCATCTGTAAAACCAGGGGGTTGGCCTTGATGGCCTTTCCAAAGCCATAATCAAAACTCCATGATCAGGGAATTCCCTAGAATGAGATCTGTTCATCCTTTGGTGCTCCTCACATGCTAGATGTGCATCACATGGCTGTTCTTCAGCTGGGGACAGAAGAAGACTAAAGCAAGACCACTGGGCATTGTCTTGTGCCCAACCCAAGGCTCCTCTTTCCTGCCCTGGCCCTAGAGTAGCTCAATACTATTTAAAATAAAGAACAATGACTAGCACGTGTATATGATGCTTAATGGCTGGGCACTGCGCTCAAGCCATTGATCCTCCCACCCACCCTGTGAGCCAAGAGTGGCCAGTGTAGGATATGACATCTAGGATCCTCTCCCCCCACACACACCACATGCAAACCTGTGCCCCCTCTCACTTTCCGCTGGCTTCTCTGACCTTCAAGTCTCCCCGGATCCCCCTCATTGAAGTATCTTCCCTCTGTGAGTTATCTCCCTGCCTATCAGATGGGAGCTCCTGGAGGGCAGGGGCTGCCTTGATGTCTTTGGGGACCCCCCAGCACTTGGCCCTTGGTCAGTGGGCATTGTTTGAGGCCTTGATAGTTGAAGTCATCTGTGCTGAGTTTGACCCCAATGAGACCTGGGTGGCTCTTCTGAAGGCCCCCCCAGGTTGTTTGCAGAGCCCTTGTTGGTTTGTGCTGAGGATCTGAGGCCTGAGCTGGAGGAGGGAGCACATTTTAGCTCAAGAGCTCAGTGTGGGCCCAGCTTTGCCTTAGCGAGGCAGGAAGTGGGAACTTGGCTTGGGCAGCCTCCTACCCACTCTGGCCCAGAAGCCAGCTCCTCAAGGCATAGGCCTCATTCTGTTCTCCCAGTAACATCACCATAACAACTCCCTTCTTTGCTGGAAAAACACGTATTTCCCCTGGAATTTTGGCCCCACAGCCAGGCTCTGGGCCACCCTGCAGGCCAGGGAGCAGCTGCTCCTAGATTTGAAGGTCTGCTGAGCCTTGAGGGAATGGCATTCTGCTTGGGGGGGTGACTCTGTCATTTCTCAAGAGCCCCCCACCTTGACCCCAAGTCAATTCCATCTTCTCAGAGATTTCCCAATGAAGGACCCCATCCAAAATTGTCTGTAGTCTATCTCTTCTAAGAATCGCCTGCATTTTCTGCCTCAAAAATCCTAGTAGCAGGAGAGGATTCTTGGAAGATGGCTCCCCAAAATTTACTCCACAAAAACAAAGTCAGAACATTGCTTCTGAGCAGCAGAAACAAACATGGGATAAAGCAGTTGTCCTCCTGAGACAATCTGAGAAGACCCCAGGAAAGAGGGGACCTCAGAGGGTGGAGGTTAGCCTGAGTGAAATGTCAACACCTCCAGGCCAACTTTGCCAATCAAGCAGCGAGCCCTGGGGGCAGCTTTCATCTCCAGGATGGTATTGGGGGTTATTGGGAGGCATCTTTCGTCTCCCAGGTGGTGTTGGGGGGGTGACAGCTCAGTAGCAGAAAACTAAGGACCTTCCACTGTTGAGAGACACCAAGTCCATCAGTGTCCACTGGACCGTGCCCACCGGACCGTGCCCTGGCTTGTGGCTCCAGGACCCTGCTAGTTGTGGGCATGATGTGCAAGAGAACCATCCCTGGGTTCAATTCCAGGGCAGAGAGGACAGTTGGTGTTTGCAGCCTCTGGAGGGACCTCAGCATTTGCAGGAGTGGCCAGGTGCTCTAGTCGGGTCTTAGGAGAGAAGAGGAGAGCCCAAGGCTGAGCCCCAGGACAGACATCAGAAAACGAGAGTAGGAAGGACCAGAGACTTGGGGTATCAGTCCCCATACCTGGGGACTGAATTTTGATTACACTAAGAACTGCTAAAAATGAATGAATGAATGAATGAATACATAAATGATGAGAAAGCAAAAGAGAAAGTGCCCTACCTTAGATAGTTACCGGGGGATAGAGAAGATCTAGGTTCATATTCAGAGGAAGCCAATGGAGATAAAAAAGACACTCCTTTTTCAGTAGCAATCAGCAAATGGTTCTAAGTACAAAAGAGAGTTCTTTGAAGAACTTAAAAAAGACTTTAAAAATTAAATAAAAAGGGCAATGAGGTGGCCCAGTGGATAGAGAACTGGTCCTGGAGTCAGGAGGACCTGAGTTCAAATCCAACCTTAGACAATAATTGCCTAGTTGTGTGATCTTAGGCAAATACGCCATTGCCTTAAATAAATAATTTTTTAAAAAAATCAAATAAGAGAGCTTGAGGAAAAAATAGAACAAAAAATAAGAGCAATCCAAGAAAATTATGAAAAGAAAGTCAACAAACTGGAAATATAGAACCAAAAATTTAAGGAAAAAACCAATTCCTTAAAAACTAGAATTTGGCAAGAAGAAACTAATGCTATTTTAAGACAGGGCTGTCCAACTTTTAAAAGCTTTTATTGAACAATGAACAATATATTAATTTGCCAATTTAATGAGAGCTCTTTAATAGCTCAGCTTCCTTTACCAAAAGCATTTAGTAAACCCACAGAGGGTCTCATAAAATCACACTGTGGGTCAGGCTTGCTGCATTTTGGACAACCTTGTTCTAAGATACCAAGAAATCATAAGACAAAATCAAAAGATGAAAAAATAGAAGAGAAAGTAAAATTCTCATCAGAAAAACGACCAATCTGAAGAACAGACGGAAGAGAAATAATGTATGAATAATCTGACTCCCTGAAAATTATGGTTAAATATAAAGAATCTTGATACAATATTACAAGAAACTATCAAGGAAGAAGGTCAAATAGAAATAGGAAAAAAATCCACCCATCACCATCTGGAAGAGATCCCAGGAGGAAAACTTACAGGAATATCATTATCAAGTTTCAAAGCTCCTATGTGAAGGAGAAGATATTGGAAGCAACAAGAAAAATAACATCATGGAGCAACAAGGATTGGACAATACCTAGAAGCTATTTCCCCCAAAATAAGACCTAACCAGAAAATGAGCCCTAGCATGATGCAAGATGTTTGTAATATAAACACTATCCCTCCAAAAGGCCCAGTTAAGATTGTTAGCCAGACAGATGCATTTATTACATCATTGCAGCACACAATGGACATATTGAATTTAAAATAATAAGTCATTAGATATAAATAAAAATAGATATATAATAATATAAATTATATAAAATATAAATTAGAAATAAATAAATTATTGATGTACTTAAAGTGATAATATCAATTATAATTAAGAATTCACAAGTACCCAGGTGGGTGCCTTTGGATGAGAGGCAAATGCCTATGCAAACAAATGAACCTGAAACATTGCCAAATGATCAGGGGGAGTTCAAACACAATCCGTGAATAACTTGCACACTTGATAACATCTAGATAGAAAGAAAGCCCCACTTCTAATCATCACTAAGGGTAACAAAGATAAGATTGAACATGTTAAGACGTTTATATTCTTGAAAGCAAAAAGTCTGGCACACCAAGTGGTTATAAGGAAATGGTTTGGTTTAATGCTGCCACTTGTTTCATGAGTTGGCCAGAGAGGTCTACTGGTCTGCAGGCTCTCACCTGCAAAAGACATGAAGACTGTCCTTGCAGAGAGAACAGATCAAATGTGTCTCTTTTGGAACAAAAATGAATATAAGTCCCGCTCTTATTTTCGGGAAAATTCATGTTGAAGGACTATAGATCTTAGAATACTATATATTCCACAGAAAAACAGAGCTGGGGTTATAACCAAAGGTAGCTTACTCAGCAAAGTTAAGGATAATCCTGAATGGGAAAAAAAAGGATATTTAATGAGTCAAAGACTTCACGGTCACTTTTGTGACAAAACCCCTAGAACTCAAGGGAAAATTCCCTATTTGACATCCAGGAGAAATATAAAGTTTTGCTTTTTAATTAAAGACTAATTATAAGGGACTCGATAAGGTAAAATCGTTTGCTTTGTATACTGGAAAATATTAGCAGTCCTTTAAAGACTGTCATCATTATTTGGGTAGTTTGGGGGTTTTTTTTAGTTTTTTTTTGCAAGACAAATGGGGTTTAATGACTTGCCCAAGGCCACACAGCCAGGTCATTATTAAGTGTCTGAGGCTAGATTTGAACTCAGGTATTTCTGACTCCTGGGCCGGTGCTCTAGCCACTGCACCACCTAGCCACCCCTATTTGGGTAGTTTGAAAGAAAGACTTGGACCAACCTGAGTATGATGGGGTGATTCTTAAAAAAAAAAAGTGAAAAACTCTGAGGGAGTTTTGATGTTTTGATGTTTTTGTTATAATTATCTCATAAAAATGAAGGATAAAAGGGAAAAAAATAGATACCAAAGAAGCTAGTAAGGAGTAAAGCAGATAATGCTGGAACCTTTCATTGAGAATGGGTGTATATATCTAGAAGGATATAAAAAATCTTCTAAATTCAGAAAGCAAAAAGAGAGGACAAAGGGATAGGATCAGGGCAGAGGATAAGGGAGGGACTCTTAGAGGGGTGTGTAGGTTAAGGAATAAGAAGACAAGGTAGTGGGGAAATAAAGCAGAGGAGTAAGGAAAGAGGGTAAATAGGATGAGAGGAGGTTGAAGGAGGAAAATTCACAGCAAATAGTTGTAACTTAGAATATGAATGGGATGAATTTACGCTTAAAATGAAAACGGAAAGTGGATTAAAATTTTTAATTCTATAATATGTTGCTTTCAGAAAAATTATAAAATTGAGAGATACACACAAAGACAAAAAATTAAGGGAAGGAATAGAATTTAGTATGTAAAAAAGTAGGGATAATAATTATGATCTCAAAAAGTTAGTTAAAATAGATTTAATAAAAAGTAAAAAATAGAAATACTACATTGTGTCTGCAATATTATTGAAGATGGTTTAGACCACTTAAAATACCTAGACTGTATAAAGTACCTGAGCAAATCCCTGCCAAAACAGTCACAAGAACTGTATGAACACAGACATAAAACATTTTTGTACAAATAAACGTAGATCTAAATAATTGGAGTAATATTTATTGTTCATGAGTTAGGTAAAGCCAACATAATTTTTAAATGGCTATTTTACCTAACATCTATTTATTCAATGTCAATTCAATTAAAGTACTGAAAAAATTATTTTGTTAAATTAGAAAAAATAATTACAAAGTTCATTTAGAAGAACAAAAGTTCAGGAACTTTAAATAAACTAGAGAAAATAGATGTAAAGGAAGTGGATTCAGCACTATTAGATCTTAAAATATATTGTGAATTGAGAACATTGTTGAAATGTAAAAAAATAATAATTTTGATTATTTCAAATTGAAATTTATAAATAAAACCTATATTAGTCAAGAGTAGAAGAAATGCAGAAAATTGGAGGGGAAAATCTTTCATTGACAATCTCACAGGATGTGATGGGTTGGATTATTGCTATGGTGTTGGTTGGTTGGTTCCTTTTCCTATCAAAGAAGACTAAAATGACATCACTATGTTTGAGACAAATGACAGTGTATCCGAGGGTGACTGATCAGATCAATACGAGCTCAGAATGCTCTACCACAAATAATCTATGTGAACACCTGGGGTGGGTACTCTAAACTCACAGACGTCACATTTCCTTTGAGCTACTTCAATTCTGCCTTTCTCATACAGGTCATGCTGGGCGAAACTGTGCCAGTGTCTCCCATACTGTAAAATCAATTCTAAATTTCTTCAGTGTGACTTTCAGGGTGGTCCTGTCATGGAGTCTTCTGACCCCCTTGTGAGCACTTGCCCTGTGTGAGTTCTCCATAAAATAGTTTTATTGGTAAGGGCACGACTGACATTCTAACCACATGTCCAACCCATTGTAGTTGCACTTTCTGTAGTAATGTTGGAATGCTAGGCAGTTTAACTGAGAAAGGACCTCAGTGTCTGGTATCTTCTGCTGCCAGATAATCTTCAGAATCTTCCTGAGACAATTTAAATGGAAGCGATTCAGTTTCTGTCATAGTGCTGGTAGACTGTCCAGGTTTCACAGGCAAATAGCAATAAGGTCAGCATGGTGGCTCTGTAGACCTTCACTTGGGTAGTTATCTAATACCTCTTTTCTCCCACACTTTATTTCCGAGTGTCCCAAATATTGAGCTAGTTCTGGTTAATGCAAGCGTCAACCTCATTGTCATTGTGAACCTCCTTAGAAAGTACACTGCCTAGATAAGAGAACTTGTCCATAGTACTCAAAACTTCTCCATTTGCTGTAATCAATGGTTCCACATCTGGATGGTGTGGTGCTGGCTGATGAAGCACCTGGGTTTTCTTGGTTGATGAAAATGATGGGAAATACAGAAGCTGCTAAATGAAAAAAATGAGAACTCCACAGGGTTTACCAGCAGGATAATTCATCCATCATGCCATCAAAAGTAAAGTACAAGAGAAGCTTGAGAGAGATGCAGGACTCTTGGCTCAGTAAGAAGGCAGATGCTGTGGTGTAAGAAATAAGGAATTGATTCACTTAGGAAAAACATGGAAAGATTTGGACTTATAAAGGAAGATGCTCTCTACCTTCTGAGAAACAGATGATAGGAGGAAATAAGCTGAGGATGGTCTTACATATATGTGCAGGATGTTTGTAAAGAAGAGGTTTTGAATGCCTTTAGGCCCCTTTCAGGTGGCAAAGCACCTCATGCTGATTCCATTTCAGCTTAGATCTACAATGGGGGGGTCCATTGCTCATCCAAAAACTGACTGAAATTTTCCAGGTTATATGAAGGATGGGGGGGGGGTGGCTAGATGGCGTAATGGATAGAGCACTGGCCTTGGAGTCAGGAGTACCTGAGTTCAAATCTGGCCTCAGACACTTAATAAATACCTAGCCGTGTGGCCTTGGGCAAGCCACTTAACCCCATTGCCTTGCAAAAAAAAAAAGAAAGAAAGAATTCAAGGATGCCTCTGTTGTCCTTCTCTATAAAGGTAAAGGGAATAGATTGTCCTATGACAATCATAGGGGTGTTTCTCTTTTAGTCAGACTCTTGGCAGAGGTCTCCATAGGCTGATGCTTCACCTGGAAGATGGTCACCTTCCTGAGAGGCAGTGAGACATCAGAAAGGGTAGAGGAACAGTCGATATACTGTTTGCTCCCCAACAACTTCAGGAAAAATGCCAGGAACAGAAAAGGGGTCTGTATACATTTGGAGATCTGACCAAGGCCTTTGATACCATCAGTTCTGAAGGTTTATGGAAAATTATGTTAGAACTTGGTTACCTGGAGTTCATCAGTATTGTATGTTACTCAGAATCCATCAGGTTTACTTCTGGAGGTGGATAGTATTTTTCATCATAAGCCCTTCTGAATTGTCTAGGATCATTGTATTGCTGAGAATAGTTGAGTCATTCAGAGCTGATCATTGGACCATATTGTTGTGGCTGTGTACAATGATCTCTTGGTTCTGCCCATTTCACTTTGCAGTAAGTCTAGATTTTTCTGAAATCATTCTGCTTATTTTTCCCTATAGCAGTCATAAGCCACAACCTGTTCATCCCAATGGATGTGGAATCAGTTTCCAATTCTTTGCTCTTACAACCAGAGCTGCTCTAGGTCCTTTTCCTTTGATCTCTTTGGGATACAGAAGTAGAGTAGTATTGCTGACTTTAAAGGCATATGCAGTTATATATTCCTTTGAGCATGGTTCCAGTTTATTCTCCAGAATGGTTGAACCAGTTCACAACTTCACCAACAGTGCATGAGTGTACCTAATTTTCCACATTCCCTCCAGCATTTATTGTATTAGCCAATCCAATGGGTGTGAGATGATACTTCAGAGTTGTTTTTCTACACATTTCTCTAATCATTAGTGATTTAGAGCAATTTCTCATGTGACTACACTTAGCTTTGATTTCTTTTTCTGAAAACTGCCTATTCATATCCTTTGATCATTTTCAATTGGGGGATGGCTCTTTTATAAATTTGTCTCAATTCCTCATATATTTGAGAATTGAGACCTTTATCAGACAAACTTGTTGCAATATTTTTCCCCTCTAGATTTTTGCTTTCCTTCTAATTTTGACTCTATGGTTTTGTTAGTGCAAAAGCATTTGAATTTCATTCAATCAAAACGATCCATTTTACTTCCTGTGACCTCTCTACCTTTGGCTTTTTTGCCCTTTTCCATAAATCTGACAAGTCATTTTTCCATGCTTTCCTAATTTGCTCATGACATCATCCCTTCTAAATTACTTCTCCATTTTGCCCATATTTTGGGACACAATGGGGTAGGGGTTAGTCTAGGTCTAATTGACAAGCTGTCATTTTAAATACATATTCTTGATTATATAATAACTCATTGGTTCTATTTTCGAGAAGTTTTCCACATAAAAGTCATGTAAATTATGGAAGGCTCTCCTCCTCTGCCAGTGCCTACAGCCCTGAAGACCCATGATTGTGAAGTCAAAGCTGCCCCCAGCTTCCTTCTGTGTTTCAGGGTGCTGGGACATTGTGAAAGCTTCATACTCCTCAGCCGCACTGGCTCCTTCCATGTGTCAGAATCCCTGTCATACTCATTAGGATACTGATGCTTTCTCCAGTATAACAAGATAAGTTGGAAGTCCCCTTCTTGGAACCTGAGGCTTATTTTAGAAATAATATTTAAAAATGAAGGAGAATTGATTTAGAATTATTTTTGTATGTATATTTATTGGAATGAATCACCGAGCATTTGTTATCTTTAAACAACCAGAGAAGCAGCTTTGACTGAAATTCTTAGATGAAATGCCTGGAAAATATTCTCCATGTGCTGATTTGGCATCACCTGGGAGAGGTTTCTTGTGGGAGGCAGCCAGAACTTCTAGCCCAGAAAGAAGGGATTTAGGCTGACCAAACACCTTTTTAGTATCCCGTAGGCAGGAGATCTTGGCTTAAGATCTGGATAGATTTTTATGGACATCACTGGGAAAACACTTTCACTAATCCCTGGGAGAGATGGAACATTTCCTTTCATTATAGGAAACAAACCACAGTAGGATTCATAAAGTAACAAAGAAATCCCAGATATTTCCATAGCATATTACCAATGCTTCAGTTATCTGGAAATGTCTTTTACAGTCATCATGAATGTGAAATGACTTTAATTATTAGAGTTATTTTGGATCATGCTAGACATGATCACAGTCTTCTTATCTAGAGATTGATTTTGGTATCAGAAATTTCCTTTATAATCCCATTCATTCTATTTGAGGCATTGAAGAGCATCACTCTGAGAAGACCTATCAACTTCACCAGTTGGCTGCCAAAGAAGTTCAGAACACAAAATGTTAAAAAAAAAAAAACCAAACACCTCTCTTATGGAGAAAAGAGGATCCCTAGTTAGTGGGTGTGACCTGGAGGGAGATCCAGCAAAATTTATTTAGGAGGAGGGGTCAAAGCCCAGCTTTCCAGAATGAAGTCACTCCTAAGGAATCATCTATGATGATCGATGATCATCTACGGTCTTTGTTTCATCCCGTCATTCTCTTAACTTGGATGTAAATTTTGCTTTCAAGATCAGAGGTCCATGACTGTGGATTTCTCTTCAAATAATATTGAAGGCAGTCATTGAAAGCTCCAGTTCCTTGACCCCATTTGGTTTGTTCAGGACCAGAGTGGCCCTGGTGCTGAAAAGAACCATAACTGTACTGATGGTGGATATTTCCCAAGAGCTTTGAGTCTATAAAAGTGCTTTTAAGATGGATCTCTTTTGATTCTTGCATGGGTGGTAGGAGGGCTGGGGGGGGGGGCACATTGCTTCACATTCACATTTGTCACACTTCAGCTATAATTTATGGTCCATACTTTATAATCTCAGAGAACTCAAGGGTCACAAAGTAAGTATCCGAGAAGACCTTTGAACCTGACCTCCAGGCAGCTGATGGTCCCTCAGAAGCATCCTCAGAACCTCCAGGCCATTAGACACTGTCGAGGTTGCCCACTGGGTGACCTGGGAAGAGTCTCTTGTTCTCTCCTCATTTAGAATAGGAAGAGGGTGAACTTGGCAGCCTTTATTCATCTGTGATCTCAGCCAGAGAAGAGTCTGGCTCATTTCTTTATGCTCTCATTTAAAAGAATAGTGAATAATAGCAATCGCTTACTGATGTAGCACTTACTGATCCTCACCAGAAGCCTGGAAGGGAGATGCTCTTATTCCCCTCATTTGACAAAATTGAGGCAAACTGAGGCCATGACTTGCTGGGTCACTTGAAGACAAAAACCTCTTTGCTTCTGTTGAGCAGCTGATTGTGGTTGACCAATATGGGAGAAGTCCTTCTCTAGGCCTAATACCAGTGCTCCCCCCTTCAAGGGGACTCTTCCCTTAGCATGTGGAACACTTCTCATGTCTGTGGAGGCCTCATTCCACCAATGCTAGTCATAGCTCTTCTTGAGTCACTGGCAGTCCAGAATTCCTCCTTTATGGCCAACCTGATGTGAAATTTTGCCACAAAGTTGGCTTGTTCTCGGACAGCAGGTCAAGAGGCCTGCAGAGCCTATGCCCAGAGGAGAGTTTTGGGTCATGTCCCTGGATGTTGCTTGCCGGGTGACTTTTGAGGACAATTCTCTCATGGATTTATAATCTGTCTTCTAGACTCCAAGCCTTTCTGGCTTGGCAAGAGAAAATTGTACTTATCAGACATTGGTTTTAAGAACTGAAGGGCAGGGGTGGCTAGGTGGCGCAGTGGATAGAGCACCCACCCTGGAGTCGGGAGGACCTGAGTAATTACCTAGCTGTGTGGCCTTGGGTAAGCCACTTAACCCCATCTGCCTTACAAAAACCTTAAAATAAAAGAAAAAAAAAACAAATATTAGGTTTCTTCTATATGCTCAGTGCCAGGACAGACACAAAATGTGGACAAGCCATTGCCCTCAAGGAGCTTTAATGGAGAATCATATCTATTTCCTTTGGGGAAGCTAGGTGGTGCAGTGGATAAAGCACTGGCCCTGGAGTCAGGAGTACCTGGGTTCAAATCTGATCTCAGACACTTAATCACCTAGCTATGTGGCCTTGGGCAAGCCACTTCACCCCATTTGCCTTGCAAAAACCTAAAAAAAAAAAGTGAAAAAAATGCAGAAATTGATGCAGAGTAATGTGAGAAGAACCAGAAGATATTGTAGACAGTATGAGCAACGCTGTGTGATGATCAACGATGATAGACCTAGCTCTTCTCCGTACTACAAGCATCCAAGTTAATTTGGGATAATGATGAAAAATGCTGTCCACTCCCAGAGGAAGAACTGATGCTATGAATACAGATCGAAGCATACATTTTTACTTTCTTTTTCCTTTTTCTTTTTGGTCTGTGTTTCACATGACTAATATGAAAGTGTTTTGCATGGCTACACACACACACACACACAGACACACATATAAACTAAATATTAAAACTTATTTTTAAATGTAATTAGGAGAAAATGAAATACTAAATATTTTATAAAAAAAGGAATTCATGGTAGTTTCATTATGCCCAAAGATAGTTTCTATCCCTATCCTTTGATCTAGCAATACCACTACTTGGCCTGTGTCCCAAAGAGCTTTTTAAAAAGGGAACAGGACCCTACTGTACAAAAAAATATTCATAGTCGCTCTTAATGTGGTGGCAGGGAACGGGAAACTGAGGGGATGCACAGCAGTTGGGGAATGGCTAAACATGTTTTACTCTATAATAATTATGGAGCACTATTGTGCTATAAGAAATGATGAGCAGGCTGATTGCAGAAAATCTGGAATGATATCAACTGACATAAAGTGAAGTGAGCAGAACCAAAGAACATTGTGTGCTGACCAACTGTGAATGACTTAACTCCTCGCAGGAATGATCCAAGGGATTCATTTTGAAAAGTTCTATCTACATCCAGAGAAGGAACCAATGGAGTTCCAATGCAGATGGAGACTTAGTATTTTTCACTTTCCTTTTTTGGTCTGTTTTCTTTCACAACATGACTAATATGGAAATGTGTGTTGCACGACTGCACATGGAGAACTTAAATGTCACATATGGAGGGGGAATCTGGTCAAAATTTCTAAAAGTGCATGTTAAAATTGTCTTTATACGTAATTGGGGAAAAAAGAAAATATTATTGTTTTAGAAAAGGCCCTTGAGTCCTTTCGGTGGCTCCCTGGGCAGGCCCTGCCCCAGAAGCCCGGGCTTCCTGCGAAGCCCGCCCCCAGCCCCCCTCCAGCCCGCCTGCAGCCCCCCTCCAGGCCCCTCCAGCCCCCTCCAGGCCCCTCCAGCCCCCCACCAGCCCCCCCTTCCAGGCCCCTCCAGCCCCCCTCCAGGCCCCTCCAGCCCCCCTCCAGGCCCCCCTCCAGCCCCCTCCAGCCCCCCTCCAGGCCCCTCCAGGCCCCTCCAGCCCCCCCTCCAGCCCCCCTCCAGCCCCCTCCAGCCCCCCTCCAGGCCCCTCCAGCCCGCCTCCAGCCCCCCCTCCAGCCCCCTCCAGCCCCGCCCCCAGCCCCCCTCCAGGCCCCTCCAGCCCCCTCCAGCCCCCCTCCAGCCCCCCCTCCAGGCCCCTCCAGCCCCCCCTCCCCCCCTCCAGGCCCCCACCAGCCCCCCTCCAGGCCCCTCCAGCCCCCCCTCCAGCCCCCCCTCCAGGCCCCTCCAGCCCCCTCCAGGCCCCCTCCAGCCCCCCCCCAGCCCCCCTCCAGGCCCCTCCAGCCCCCCCTCCAGGCCCCTCCAGCCCGCCTCCAGCCCCCCCTCCAGCCCCCTCCAGGCCCCTCCAGGCCCCCTCCAGCCCCGCCCCCAGCCCCCCTCCAGGCCCCTCCAGGCCCCTCCAGCCCCCTCCAGGCCCCCCCAGCCCCCCTCTGCACAGGTCTGTGCTGGGCCGCCCTCCCCCCTGCAGCCCCCCCCCCCCGGACTGCCCGGACGCCGCCCCCCGCCAGCCGCCACGGCCGGCCTTTGCTGATGTTGGGGCGGCGCTGGGGCCCCTCGTACCCACGGAGCCCCCGCAGTAGTGGTCCAGCTGCCAACGTCTGGGCGCCAGCTCGTGGCCTGGGCATCCCGGGCGGGGGCGCCGCCACCCCTCTGCCCGGCTCGTCCCTCCCTGCCCTCGCCCCGTTCGGCAGCTCCTCCTTCCGGGCCACCCCGGCCCTTGGCACCTCTGGGGAGGGCACGGGGCTGTGACAGGCCCTGGCACGGGTCGTGCCCGCCGGCCCTTGGGCTCCCCGGCCCCGGTGGGTGCCCGGCCCGTTCTCACGGGGGGGCCCCGGCCGCCCCGCTCTCCGGCCCCAACCCCCGCCCCGTGGCCGCCGGCGCTTCCGGGGCGCCGGGCTTTTGGGGCGCAGGGCCCCCCCCCCCCCAGCCGCCTCGGCCCCTCCTCCGGCGGCACGGGGCGGCAGGTGCGCGGGGCGGGGCCGGAGGAGGAGCGCGCAGGCGCAGACCCCGCCGCTCTGGGGCTGTCAGAGGCCGCCCCGCGCGCCCCGCCCCCGCCCCGCCCCCGCGGCGCCCCGTGCCGCCTGCCATTGGCCCGCGGCCCCGTCGCTCCGGGCCGCGGCCAATCGAGGCGCCGCCGGGGGGGGGCGGCCGGCCCGGGGCGGAGGGGGCGGCGGCGGCGGCGGCGGCGGCTCGCAGGCCCAGGCGGGCGCCTCGCGGGTGCTGTCGGCCGCGCCATGGGGGCGCCGGGCCCCGGGCCCGGCCCCGGCTCCGGCCGGCGGCGGCGGCGGCGGCGGCCGCGAGCCTGAGGCGCCCCGCCCGCCCCGGGGGCGCGCCCCGCCCACGCCCCGGGCACGCGCCCGCCGGCCACGCGCCCGTCTCCCTCCGCTCCTCCCCCTCCCGGGCATGGCGGCGGCGGCGGCGGCGGCGGGGGGCGCGGCGGGGGGCCCCGGGCCCGGGCAGCCCCCCGCGGGCCCCCGCATGCGGCGCAGCGCCGCCAGCTCCCCGCCGGGCCCGGGCGCCGGCCGCCTGCTGCAGCCCATCCGCGCCACCGTGCCCTTCCAGCTGCTGCGCGGGGCGCCCAGCCCCCCGGCCCCCGAGCCCCCGCGGGCCCAGGCCCGGCCCCGGCGCAGGAGCGGCTCCCCGGAGCCCCGAGGTAAGGGCCCCCAGGGCGCGGGTGGGGCCGGAGGCTGGGGCGTGCGCGGCCCCGCGCCGGCGTGCGCGGCCCCGGGGCGCCCGGCAGCTGCACGTGGCCGGGGAGGGGCCCCCGCGCCCCGCCAGCCCTGCCCCCCGGGAGGGCCCCGGGGCGCCGGAGCCGGTGACCTTGGCGGGGCTCCGCGGCTGTGTGGGGCCGCCCCGCGGCGGGCCCGGGCCCGGGGCTCCCGCCCCTCCGGCCGCTCGGGCCCGGCCCGGCTGCGGGGGGCGCGCGGCCCGGGGGGAGGCCGGGGCGCCAAGGGCCGCAAGCCGGGCCCGGGGGCCACGCAGGGGCCACGCAGCCCCGGCACAGCCCGGGCCCCGGGCGCCGGGCGAGGCCGGGGCTGCGTTCTCCTGCCCCGGAGGCTCCGGAAAGGCTGGGGGTTTTGACGCGTTCGGACGTTTTAGAAGTTATTTGGATCCGAACTGGGCTGAGGGAGAGCGGAGCCAGGGCAGCGCGGCCCCGCGGCACACGCCGGAACACAGGGGTCACCCCACATGGCCGCCGGCCTCCAGAGTCGGGGTGCAGAAGTGCGCGCCCCCTAACCGTCCCCTCACGGGGGTCCCCGCGGCCCGCCGCTGCACTGTCACGGCCACCCCTTGTCTCCCCAAGCAGGCCCCGGAGCTCCCGGGGGACTGCCCAAGGTGGACAAGGTGGCCCCCCCAGTGACCCCCAGCCAGCCGGGCCGAAGGGCCTGGCGCAGGGCCCGGCCCCTGTCCCACCCCTGGGCTCGGCAGCCCCAGGCCGCGGCCCCTGTCCCACCCCTGGGCTCGGCCCCGGTGGCCCCTGTCCCACCCCTGGGCTCGGCCTCGGCGGCCCGGCAGAGCATCCCCGGGACCCGAGCCAGCCCCGACGGAGGAAAGCCGTCCCGGAGAAACGGAGCGAGTGCGGCCGGGGCGCAGGGACAGACGCCCCGAGCCCCTGAGAGGCCTCCACGGAGCAGGTCGGGGGGGCTCGGTTTTCTCCCAAGCCCTGTGCCCCGAAGTCCGTGCTGGGCTGAGGCAGTGGTCCGAGGCCTCTGACTTCATGCCTTATGGTTGGGGCCGGGAGACCCAGGCTTCTGCTGAAGGGCTGCCGGGGCATCGTGGCTCCTGACTGGGCACGTTCACGGTGGGGCCACATTCCCACAGATGGCAGAAGTGCCATAGTGTCAGAGAGAGGCACAGAGGGCTGCCCCACCCCCGCTGCCCATTCCCTAGGGCTGCTGCCCTGCAGTTTTCCCTATGCTGTAGGAGACTAGGCCAGCTTTGAAATAGCTCTTAGGGTTCAAAAATGCCTTCAGAGACATCTGAAAAAGTGTCATTGGTGTTGGCAAAGTGTGCAGAGCCTCCCCAGAAGCCCAACTGCCCACTGACGGATTGAGATTGATCACCTGCCTCGTCAGCTGCTCTCCCCCTCCCCTTCCCCCTCCTGCAGCCCCCCACCCAGAAAAGCTGTCACCTCCATTGGTCCGTGCTTGTGTTGACGGAGCTCTTGGAACTGACTCACCAAGAAATGGTGAGGGTAGGACAGAGCCTGCTGGCCAGGGAGGTTGGTGGGCTCCGGGCCCCGGGCCCCGGGCAGCCCGTGCTCTTGTGAGAGGCACTGGGGGTGATAGTGGGACAGCTGGAGACCCTGTTCAAATCCACTGGCCCACTTCTTAGAAGAGTAAAGGGGAATAGCCAAATAAACTGATTTTAGTGAAAAAAATGGACACATCTGGACCTGCTGTTTTGTGTGGCCCTGGAGCCCAAGGAAGTAGCATTGAGATTTTGAAAGGCATTTGGACATACTGGATCACAGGTCAGCGGGGAGATTGAGGTGGGAAAGATAGATTGTAATTCAATTGATGGAGCTGATGAGGTCACTAAGGAAAGGAGTCTGGAGGACCGGGAAAAGACCCTGGGTCCTGGGTATGGGGTGAGATTCTGAGGAGGAGCTAGCCAGCCAGCCTTGGGAGAGTCCACTTAGCTTAATGGAACACGAGTTCCTGAATCTTTGCTAGATTTTCACTGAGGCCCATCTGTAGAAATCTCCAGTTGGGGTCCACACCAGCTGAGCCAAGTTTCTGGTACCCAGCAGCTTTTCACTGACTCCTGGGCCAAGAATTGGGGCAGCTGGCCTTTGGGAAGGTGTGATTGGTTCCTTAGTTATGCCCGTCACTCCACCCTTTCTATTGCATGCACGATCCCCCGAGACGATTGTGCTGTATTGCCCGTCACTGCTGTGCCAGTCAGCTCTGCCCCTGAGCTGGAAGCTGTTCAGCAGCAGCCTCTCCTTAATCTGATGGCGGAGGAGTTCAGAATCGCTGGGGTCCTGTCTTTGTGTGTTGAATCTCATGGCTGAATTTTTATTTCAAAGGATTTTGAAATAGTATGAAGTTGAGAGTGGCTGTGTAAAAGTTCAATTCATGGAATTCAGGAACCCAGTAGGAGAGTTTGGATGGCTGTTCCGGAGTTCTGGGGCTTCATTTCCATGAGGTTCTAAGACCGCCTTCTCCCACCCTCATGGGAGAAATGGGAGGAGGGACAGGGTGCTTTCCAAACTGAGTTCTTTTTAAAGCTCCCTCACCATTAGCCCAGTAGTGCCTCTTTCAGAATTCCAGTCTGGTAGGGATGATTTCAGATTATTGCTGCTCATCTCATTGCCACAGTACCACCCCTATTTTCTTTTTTTTTTTCTTTAATATTTATTTATTCTCATTTTGCACAAACATTTTATACATTAATAAAATATTCTTGCTTAAGAGTAAACAAAATACCCACTCCCCCCCAAAAAATATAGACTCACTTGAGGGATGATAAAGTAAAGGGAAGAGAAAAAAATTAAAGTTAAAATTTAAAAAATAATAGTAATAATTGTAGGTATGGCCAGGTGGTGCAGTGGATGGAGCACCAGCCCTGGAGCCAGGAGCACCCGTGCCCACATCCAGCCCCATACACCCAACAATCACCCAGCTGTGTGACAGGCAAGCCACACCAACCCCACTGCCCTGCAAAAACCAAAAAAAAGAAAAAGACATAAAATAAAATAGTAATAATAGTAGGGGTGGCTGGGTGGCAGACAGAGCACTGGCCCTTCAGCCAGGAGCACCTGGGTCCAAATCTGGCCTCAGACACCCAACGATCACCCCGCTATGTGGTCCCAGGCAAGCCACCCAGCCCCATTTGCCCTGTACCCCCCCCCCCCAATAATAATAATAATAATAATGAAAAATGTGCTTCAGTCTGTGTTGCAACACCACCAATTCTGTGGTGGGTGGATCACATTCTTTATGATAAATCCATCAAAAAAGTTCCAACGTTGCCATTGCTGATAGCAACTACCTCCTTTCTTATTTCTCCACTACCATGTACTCTATTTTCTCTCTCCTTTCACTCTGACTCTGCTGTAGGGTAGCTGAGTGGCACAGCAGACAGATCCCTGGTCCTGGGGCCAAGAAGCCCTGAGCCCCCATACCACCCCTTAGGCCCAGCATCCACCTGGCCCTATGGTCCTGGGCAGGCCTTCCAATCCCAGCCCCTTGCAAGCAGTAAAAAAGAAAATGTGTTATATCTGACCACTCTCCCCCCCATGGTCCATCCTCTCCTCCATCACTCACATCCCCACCCCTTTCCCCATCCCCCTTCTCTCCTTACTCCAGATGTCTATACACCATTGAATGTGTTTGTGTGTGTGTGTGTGTGTGTATGCTGTTTCCTCTCCTAGCCACCTCTGATGACAGCAAAGATTCCCTCATTCCCCCTTGCCTTCCCCTCTTCCATATCATTGCAATAGCTCATTGTAATAAAGGAAAATCTTAATATGAAATATCTTGGCCTATTCCCCCTCTCCTTTTTCTTTCTCCCATTACATTTCCCTTTTTTCTATTGACTCCATTTTTACACCATATTTTATTTTCAAATTCAGTTTTCTCCTGTGCTTCATCTATAAAAGCTCTCTCTACTTTCTCTATTAACTGAGAAGGTTCATATGAGTATACTGAGAAGGTTCATATGAGTATTATCAGTGTCATTTTTCTATGCAGGAATACATGCAGTTCATCCTCATTAAGTCCCTCATATTTTCCCCTTCTCTTCCAATCTCCATGCTTGACCTGAGTTCTGTATCTGAAGATCAAACCTTCTGTTCAGCTCTGGCCATTCCAAAAGGAACATTTGAAATTCCCCTGGTTCATTGAAAGTCCATCTTTTTCCCTGGAAGAGGACATTCAGCCTTGCTGGGTAGTTCATTCCTGGCTGCATTCTAAGCTCTTTTGCCTTCCGGTATATTGTATTCCAAGCCCTACGGGCTTCCAATGTAGTTGCTTCTAAGTCCTGTGTGATCCTGACTGCAGCTCCACGATATTTGAACTGTGTCCTTCTGGCTGCTTGTAATATTTTCTCTTTGACTTGGGAGTTCTGGAACTTGGCTATGATATTCCTAGGGGTTGATTTTTTTGGGATCTCTTTCTTGGGAGGATCAGTGGATTCTCTCCATTTCTATTTTGCCCTCTGCTTCTAGAATATCAGGGCAATTTTCCTGTAGTAATTCTTTGAAAATGATGTCAAGGCTGTTTTTCTAATCATGACTTTCAGGTATTCCAATAATTTTTAAATTATCTTTCCTAAATCTGTTTTCCATATCAGTTGTTTTTTCAATGAGATAGTTCATGTTTTCTTCTAATTTTTCATTTTTTTTGTTTTGAAGTATTGGATTGATTCCTGATTTCTGGTAAATTCTCCCTGAATTCTATTCTTTGTCCGAAGGATTTTTCCTCAGAGAGTTTTCTTATCTCTTTTTTCCATCTGGCCAATTTTGCTTTTTAAAGCTTTCTTCTCCTCAATAACTTTTTGAACTGTTTTATCCATTTGACCTAAGCTGGTTTTTAGCATGCTGTTTTCTTCAGCATTTTTTTGGATTTCCTTGACTAGGCTGCTGACTTCATTTTCATGTTTTTCCTGCATCTCTCTCCTTTCTTTTCCCATTTTTTCTTCTAACTCCCTCATTTGATTTTCAAAGTTTTTTTTGAGCTCTATCATAGCCTGAGTCCAATTTCTGTTTTTTTTTGGAGTCTTTAGATGCAGGAGCTTGGACTTCCTCATCTTCAGACTGAGTGTTTTCTTGGGCTCACAAACAAAATATTTCTCAATGGTGTTCCTCTTATTTCTCTGCTTGCTCATTTTCCCAGCCTAAGTCTGTTTTGGGATGCTTCCTGAGCTTTTGGGACACTCCAAAGATCTCAGTGTGTGAGGCTCTGTCCTCCGTCCTGATCTGTGAATGACCATAAGCACCCCTCTCTGCTATGGGGCTGAGGTGGGGGGGCCCTGCTGTTCTATGGGGGCCCTAGACTGCGATCAGTATCTGAATGTGGTCAGAGCCCCAGAGTCCTGTTCCAGGGGCAGAGCTCTGCAGTCTCTCTTCACTCCCCTCCTTAGGTTCAATCCCACCCCTATTTTTTTTTTTTAGGTTTTTGCAAAGCAAATGGGGTTAAGTGGCTTGCCCAAGCCCACACAGCTAGGTATTTATTAAGTGTCTGAGACCGGATTTGAACCCAGGTACCACTGTGCCACCTAGCTGCCCTGCCACCCCTATTTTCAAAAGGTAAAACCTACTGAAGCAGATGCTTTCTGGGATGGGTAGATCATAAAGATCAGCTAAATTCCAATAAATTATATGGAATAATAGGCAAAAGAAGGGATCCCTTCCAAAGTTTTTTTTTTAGGTTTTTTCAAAGCATTGGGGTTAAGTGGCTTGCCCAAGGCCACACAGCCAGGTAATTATGAAGTGTCTGAGGTGGGATTTGAACTCAGGTACTCCTGACTCCAGGGCCTGTGCTCTATCCACTGCGCCACCTAGCTGCCCCCAAAGTCTTTTTTTGAAACAACTATGATATTGATATCTAAAGCAGGAAGAGTTAAAATGGAGGAAGAAAATTAAAGACCAATTCTTCATTATTGGGTAAAAAATCCTACATAAAATACTAGCTAGAAGATTACAACATATAAAAATTGAAAATAGTGCCCAAGTGGGATATATGCGAGGAATGCAGGAATGCT
Source organism: Macrotis lagotis (assembly GCF_037893015.1). Taxonomy (NCBI): domain Eukaryota; kingdom Metazoa; phylum Chordata; class Mammalia; order Peramelemorphia; family Peramelidae; genus Macrotis; species Macrotis lagotis. The sequence goes on from NC_133664.1 coordinate 1,786,686, forward strand.
TCAACATAAGTAAAACTATTAATATAATTGATGATATCATTAATAAAAGTATCAGAAGTCATAATTATATCTATAGATATAGGAAAAGTTTTTGATAAAGAACAACACTCATTCCTATAAAAAACACTTGAAAGCCCAGATATAAATGGGTTTTTTCTTTAAAATGATTAAGCATCTTCTTAAAACTTATTAGCAAGTTTTATTTACAATGGGAATAAGCTAGAAGCCTTCCCAGTATGATCAGGAGTGAAACATGGACGCCCACTGTCACCAATATTATTTATTATTATATTGGAAATCCTTGTAATAACAATAAGAGAAGAAATAGAAGGAGCCAGAAGGGTTGATGAGGTAATAAAAGAATCTCTTTTTACAGATACAGTGTACTTGGGAAATCCCAAAGTCTCAATTAAAAAGTTACTTGAAACAATTTGAACCAAGTGGCAGAATATAAAGTAAATAAATTCACATAGATAAATCACCAGCATTTCTATGCTTCACCAACAAAACCCTGTGAGAAGCGAGAGCAATTTAAAAAATTTCTCTTCTGTTTTTCTTTCCTATCTCATGGTTTTCTTTTCCCTTAATCCTAATTCTTCATCCAGAAAATGATCGAGCTGTAAACATGTTAAACACAAATGTGTATGGACAATATTCATCAGATTGTTCTCCACTGAGGGGAGGGAAATCATATAACTTAGAAATTTGCATATGCTTGTGAATGAATGTTGAAAAACTTTTCTAACATGTAATTCGAAAAATAAAATATCAATTGATTTTTTTTTTTAGCATTTTTCAAGGCAAATGGGGTTAAGTGGCTTGCTTGAGGCCACACACCTAGGTAATTATTAAGTGTCTGAGGTCAGATTTGAACTCAGGTCCTCCTGACTCCAGGGCCAGTGCTCTATCCACTGTGCCACCTAGCTGGCCCTCAATTGAATTTTTTAAAAAAGAGAAGAGGGAGTAAGTGATGCCCCATTTAAAGTACTTATAGATAGTATAAAAGACCCGAGAGCACACTTACCAAAATAAACTCAAGAACTATAGGCACAAAATGTTATAAAATACAAAATCAGATTTAAATAATTGGAGAAACAGTCATCATTTATAGGTAAGTAGGACCAATATAATAATACAAATGACAATTTGACCTCAATCTATTTTTTCAATGCTATTTCAATTAAATTACCAAAAATTATTTTACTGAGTTAGAAAAAAATAATAAAATTCATTTGGGAGAATAAACAGTCAAGAGTATCACAGGAACTGATCAAAAATATAAAGAAAGGAGGCTTAACATTATCAGACCTTAAACTCTATTGTAAGGAAGTCATCAAAACTATCTGATACTAAAATAAATAGAAAGGTAGCTCGGGGAACAGTACCTATACAAACTGGAAGTGACTCTCATGACCTTTTGGTTGACAGATATTAAGACAGTTGTTGAGATAAAAATTTGTTAAAATTTGTTAGAAAATTAGGTGTCACAATGGATAGAGCACTGGACCTGGAGTCAGAGGACCTGAGTTCTACTATGACCTCAGACACTTAAGAATTACCTTGCTGTGTGACATTGGGCAAGTCACTGAACCCCATTGCCTTGCAAAAACCAAAAAAAAACAAACTTAGGAATGCTGGAAAGGAGTTTGGTAGAAACTGGACATTGGCCAATATCTTACACCATTTCTCAAAATAATGGTTACATGACTTAGAAAGGTAAATACTACAAGAAAATTAGAAAAACATGGAAAATATTATGTATAAGATTTATGGACAGGTGAACAATTGATGAAGAAACAAAATAGCATTGTAAGGTTATAAAATGGGTAATTTTGATTACATCAAATTTAAAAAGGTTTTGTACAAATGAAACCAACGTACCCAAGATGAGAAGGAATGAAGAAAATTGGAAAATAATATAGACAATTTTTAAGATAAAGGGCTCATAGCTCAACTGTATAAAGAACTTTATAAAATTTAGGAGTTATTCCCCAGTTGATAAATGATCAAAGGATATGAATAGATAGTTTTCCCCATTAGATGTTTGATGATCTCAGAAGAATGTGGAAAGATTTGCATGAAATAATGAAGAGTGAAATGAGAGAAATGAGAACATTGTATACATTAACAGCAATATTGTTTTCAGGATAACTTTGAGCAAATTAATCACTTTTTCTCTTATAAATACCCAAATTAGTTCCAGAGGATCTATGAAAAAAGATGCTACCTACATCCAGAGGAAAAAAGTGATAAAAGGAAGTATTAATATTTGTGCCTGATAACGGCCATCTACCACCCATCTACCACTCGCAGTGCTCTCCAGCCTCTTGTTTTGTCTTGACTTGGCCAAACTCAAATCAAGTGAAGGTCCTTGAGGGCAGAGCTTGTTTTGTTTTTGTCTTTGTACCTGCATGACTGACCTATTAGAGGGGTTGACCTCTGCACCAGTCTTCCCTTGCTCTATTTTTTTTTTTTGACAATGCTAATCTGGAGAGAATATCCCCTCCCTGGAGTGCCCGTGATCCATGCAGGTCTGCCTGCCAGCCTGATGTTCAGCTTCTCTAAAAGCTGCCTCTGGAATGGGTTTATCTCCTGCTCTTCCCTAGGGCTGATGGCCCTCAGTCTTGGTTCCTGACAACAGGAGGAAGCTGCTCTTTTTCCCTTTTTTTAAAATTTAATTTCATTTTCCAATTACATGCCAAGATAGTTTTCAACACTTTCAACATTTTTTTTTTATCACTCCCTTCCCATGATGATGAACAATCTGGTAAAAGTTGTACATACAACCCTATTTAGCGTATTTCCATATTAGTCATATTGTGAAAGAGAAATTAGAACGAAGGGGGAAAAACCATGAGTAAGAAAGGAAAGGAACATAAGAAGCATTCAACCTCCATAGCTTCTTTGGGTGTGGATGGCGTAGTCACATAGCAGGTCTGTGAGGGTTGTCACTGAACTGCTGCGAGGAGCTGTGTCTATCCTCTTGATCATCTCACCATGTTCTTGGTGTCTCAAGGTTCTTGCAGCTCGGCTCCCAGGGTCTTTCCAGTCTTCTCCGTACTCCCGACTGCTTGTCCCTGCCTTGTTCAGCCATCTCCGGTGGAGGGGAATTTCCTTGGCTTCCATTCTTCGCCAGCACAAAAAGCTGCTCTAAACGGTTTTGTCTGTGGGGGCCTTTGCCCTTTTAATGCCTCTTCGGGATACAACCCTAGTCACGGCCTTGCTGGGCTGAAGGGGAGGCACAGTTTTATCGTCCTTGGGGCAGAGCTCCAGATTGTTCTCTAGAAAGGTTGGACCATTCACAGCAGTGTCCCCCTCTCCCCTCAACCTCTCCAACATGGACCACTTTCCTTCTTTGCTTAGAAGCTGTCTTTGCAGGGGGGTGATTTTGGGTCAGTTATGGGAATGATGGAGGCTGGTGGCCATCTGGATTTCTGCCTGCTTACCTGAAGAGATTCACCAGACAGGAGTGGGGCATCCTCAGAGGTTGGGTTCTTGTGTTTTTCTTCTTCCATCCTTGTAGTCAGCTGAGGCTGAGATGATAATGCCCACCATGGGCTTTTGCTGAGGTAGAGTCTGGGCTGGTGTTGGTGCCTTCATCCGTGGGAAAGTGATTTTAGTGCTGGATGTCCATGGTCATGGAGTTGAACGTTTTAGACCCCGGAGTGACCAGTGGTGCCCCCTCCCAGGGGTGCTTCTGGTGGTGCCCTCCTTCCCAGGAGGCGGCTCTTGGAGAATTGTGAGGTGCTTCAGTCACTGCTGGGTCTCCCTGCAGCCTGTTTCCCTTAAATTTTAAAACATGAATCTGATCTCACTGATTCCAACTTGAAGCTCAGCTTGTCCAAGCCCTTGGGTGGCTCGGCAGTGCCGTTGCTGCCTCAGTGTCTCCCAGAGAGAGTTGGAGCAGTGCCTGCGGAGCCCCTTCTGGATGGTGTCTGGAACATGCCAGGTCAGGGAACCTCAGCCAGGCTGCATAGCATGTTCCCCATAGGATCCCTTCTTGCCCACTGCACATCCCCTTGTACTTTTTCTGACAACGTCCAGCTTTTCAGAGGGGGTCCTGATCGACCCTTTTTTGAGGAGGGCAAGAATGCCCCCACACCTTGTAAAATATAGGTTGCCACTTGGTGAGGTGTTGCGGTGGTGACCTCCCTGTCTTGGGAGTCCAGTGATGAGTCTGACCCCTCTGAATCCACAGTGCTCTTAGTCAGACCAGCATGGGGCCCACTAGTGTGACCATCCCCATCTGGATCTTCCTTCTGGATTTCTTCTCATCCCTATCCAGATAGTTTCTTCAGGCTTGTCCATAAGCTCATAGGGGCTTTGGATGTTTGAAAGGCATCCCAGCAGCTGATCCCATTTTTTCTGAGCCCCTTGTTTCGTGAAGGAGGCAGCGGGATCCAGCCACTGCCCCCAGAAACAGTGGCCCTTGGATCTGATTCTGCTCTGAGGTGTTCCAGGCCCTGGGCCCCTCTGGGGGACGTGTTCTTCACGATGCTGAGATCCACAGCTCCCTTGGCTCTCTTTGGAATGGACTGAAGGCTTGGAGAGACCTTCTAGATGAATGTTGAATTGACCCAGTCCATTTTGCCTCGTGCCTCCTCCATCAGCCTCTGATCGGGGGGGGGGGGGTCCCTGGAATTCTTGTTTCCAGGCTCAGCTTCCCCTTGCCACTTGGCTGGGAAGGAGCAGGCCTTTTTCTTCAGACCTCTACAGAACTATTGTGGGATGGAGCCCACATAACTATGTTGTCGGTCACCCCACTCTCACCTGGAGAGATATTTTCCTTCTCTTTTTATTTTGGATTTTCTGTCCTGGTTCCCTCTTTGCTCTTCTTAAATTGGAACAGACTTCTAGACGATTTGGTTTCCTTCTGCTGGCTTTCATTGAATTCTGGATTGTCAGAGAGGATGAGGAGACCAAGCTGATCCAAGATTTTGTCCAGTTTATCACTCCCAGATGTATTCTACCATACCAGTGAAAGGCTGTGGACATCCAGCTTTGTCAGCATCCCTTCTGTTATGTTTCCTCTGTCTGTTATTGTCAGGACTGCTGGAATTTGGCTAAACAGTCCCTTTTTAGGTGCCAACCAAGTGGACATATAGATCCAAAATATCTGAGTAGTAGCAGCAAAGTCAGGAAGCCCCTAGGCAGCAGCAGTGGCCATTTAGAGTGAATTCAGAAGCCCTCCCTCACCTGTCCACCTGGACTGGAAGGTCTGCCCATCTTGGCTGTTCTTGTGTATTTGAAATCATTGGGGTCCCCTTGTGGTACCTTAGGAGAGGACCCCGGGAGTGGCTGAGGTCAGCCTTCTGGGGGGGTGGTGAGCTTCCTTCCAGCTTAGCTGAATTGATACATTCCATCTAAGAGAGTGAGGCGCAGGGATCTGTCTGGACCGAGAATCATCTTGGTTTGGATCTGAGACAAGGTAGGGCTTTTCTGGTATTGGCTTGGATTGGCATTTTCTGACCCATGGGCATGTCTGTAGGTTCAGCTTCAGCTCCTCTCAGTCCTAACCTGGGTCCCCATGGTCCAAGGTTCTAAAGGTTGGTGACTGGGGATGTGGGTTCCTCATAGCACTCGGCTTGACCAAAGCAGACGGCATTCTTCGTCTGTTGGCCATCCTTTGGGGGATGACTTTCCATCCGCAACTCGGCATGGTTTGGGCCCCAGGGAACATGGGACCCTTTGGGCTCCCCATCTTCCCCCTTTAGAGTATAAGCTCCTTTGTGCCCCTGGAGCTGGCACAGCCTGGCACACAACACTTCTTCACTGTCTCTTGACTTGTCTGGTCTTTGGCAGTATGATGGAGTAAAAGGCACCCTGGATGGGAGTCAGGAGGTCCCAGTTTTGGTTTCCTCCTGCTCCCTGCTCTTTTGGGAAGTCCAGCCTCAGGCCAGAGGCCTCCAAAGGCTCTGGGGCTTGAGCTGGGTCTGCCTTGCTTCCTCCAAAGTGCTTAGAATTTAGTTTTCATCTTTATATTTTTTGGCTGGACCTGTGATTTCACAGGGTGGGACTGCCCCGGGGCAGCATCCCTTAGAGGTTCCCACTCCCTTCACAAAAGGCATCACCAACCCTGTGCATCTCTTCTCTCTGTTTTTGCAGGGGACAGGCCGAAGACGCAGCAGGCGAAAACTTCCAATTCAATAAGACGAACCTCTTCTTTGGATACCATAACAGGACCTTACCTCACCGGACAGTGGCCCCGGGACCCCCACCTCCACTACCCGTCGTGCATGAAAGACAAAGCTACTCAGGTAACATGACTGGAGATTCTGCCTCAACCAGGGCCTGAGGTGAAGGGATGAAGAAGCATTCACTTACCTGGTACTCCTGTGGGGAGTCCTGGACTGAGTCGGGGGAAAGGGGACACCTCTTTCCCTCCCCTTTACCTCCCTCCCTCCCTCCCACCTTCACCTCCTCCTCTCTCCCTTCCCTCCCTCCCTGTCGTCCTCCTCTCCCCCCTTTACCTCTCTTCCCCCTTTATCTCCCTTCCCCTTTACCTCCCTCACCCCCCTCCTCTCTCCCTCTCTTCTTTGCTCTTTTTCTTCCTCCCTCTGTTACCTCTCCCCCCTCACGGTGTCCAGTACATTGTGAAATCCTAATTGATACTCGTTCCTCCCTGATCAGCACAAAAGTTTGGCCTGGGCTTGTTTACCTGGGTTCCTTTGGCATCCTGATGCACTTCTCTTCCCTCACCCCCACTTCCAGGTGCCCACTCTAAGGAGCCCAGAATTTGGGTGGTCCCCCAGTCCTCCAGCGGCGGAGATGATGGGCTGGAGTCTCTATACTCTTTCCCAGAACTCCTGTTCCAGTTGGGGTAGAGGAGGCTTTAATGGCAAAGTAGATGGAAAGCTTGATGGTCCTGAAGGCATAGGAGTAAAAAGAGAGGATGTGTCCGGGGGGGTCCAGGGTGCATCGGTGGGTCACTTTGTGACTTTGACCTGGGACCATGTTTGAGTGATGAAGCAGTTACCCCAAGGTCTACAGCTGGCCTATCACAGGCCTGTGCTGGCCTGTGTTCCACTCTCACCCCAGTGAGACCCCTCTTTCCTGCTGACCTGCTACATTGTCTTGGGCTGGAACTTGTTTTGGCCTGTGCTTTGTGGCTTCTACTGTGCTAGAATTCATTTTGAGACGTTGTTCCAGGTAATTTGGAGGGTATTTTAGGCAGGCATGTGTGTATCCTGGCCTTTACTCTGCCATCTTGGCTCTGCCTCCCCCCTCCCCTGGGCCCAACCCAAATTTCCATACTTTCTTGGAATCCCAGTGCCCTCATGTCATCCATCCATCCTTTGTCCAGGTTAGATGATGATACTTGCTTCCAAGGTGCCTTTCCCACAGGGTTTTCTTTCTGACCCCCTCCTTCTTTCCTGGTTAGGGCCATTGCAGCTGAGCAGCAGGTCAGCCCAGGGGACCTTGGACTCTGCCTCCCTTCTCTCTTGTAGATGTTCTGGAATTCTCCAAGTCCCCACCCCCTATCCTCTGTCCCTTCTCCTCTATAGGCACTTGAAGCTTTTCTGTATGTTTCTGTGCCTAGGTCAGATGCCAAGAACTAAGGAGCCCCCTTAGTGTCCAGAGTTGGGGCAGACCCTGAGACCTAGGGTCCTGGGACTGCTTAGGGGTTCAGGAACTGCAGATGGTATCTCTCTGGCCAATAGAAATGAATAGACATGTTTGATCAAAAATACACATCTGTGAATAGAGACAAACATAGCCATCTGCATGTTATCGGGATGGTGAAGACTTCTTTCTTCCAGGTGGTAGGATAGTTGTTTCTGGGGACCTGTCCTCCATAGGGTGCCCTCCTTGCCCCTGGAATCTGGCCTAATGCTCCTGTCTGCACTCCCCCCTCCCCAAGAAAAAGTTCTAAACCCTTTCCCACCCCATTCTTCTGGCAATAGGCTAGTAAAGGGGGACTGGAAGGGGAGAGAGGAAGGGAAGGATGAGAGGAGAAGGGGGGGGGAAGGCAGATAGAGACAAGAGAGGGAGAGAAGGGGACAGACCCTGGTGCATCCTGTCTGCACTGATTGTGTAGGATCCTGAATGCTCAGCCAGTTTTGATTGCTTCTCTCTTTTTTGTTCTTGACTCTAAGCCAACTGAGGAAGACTCTTTGAGAGTCTCCCTGGGCCTCCACAGATGAAGGGTACTTGCAACAGCCTTGGGGACTCATAGCCCTAATCTCTCCTTAGAGAAGCTGGACAGGTGGTGGAGGAGATCCATTCAGTATCTAGCCCTGGACAGAAAGCTACAACCCAGGAGAGTTTGTAAACCCCTCAGTCATTTCCTGAGAAACTATAGGAATTGAGCAAAATGGGAAATACCACTGATTCACCTCAGAGAAGGGAAGAGGAAAATCTGGGAAGCAATCTCTCCCTCTTCTCTCTCTCTCTCTCTCTTTCTCTCTCTGTGTGTATGTGTGTCTCTGTCTTTCTCTGTTTCTCTATCTTCCCCTCTCTCTTTGTCTCTCTAGCTTTCTGTCCCCATCTCTTCTTCCTCTCCCAGCTCCCTCTTCCTCTCTGTCTGGGCTCTTGTTCCTTCCCAAGCCCAGGTTTAGACACAAAGCTGTGCTATCGCAGAGGCCCTTGCTGCCATGAGTGTGAGGGAGCTTGGTGGAGACCCTGGCAAATGGCTCCGGCCCAGTTATTCCTCTCAAGGATTCTTTGTGCCTCTTGACCCTTGCCTGAGCAAAATGACCTCCACCCTGCCTTCCTCCTTTCTGTTGCAGACCGGCCATGGTCCCTATTTCTGGCAGCTTCCAATTCAGCTATTCCTTTCTGTTTTAAAGGGACTGCAACTTTTCCAAAGAGCAGGTTATTTTTAGCCCAGCTTTAACTGGTTCCATCAGATTTTTCCCCTAGTTTCTTTGGGGTCCCAGAGCCAGAACCACTACCACAGGTTGCCCAGGGTTAGCCGGGGTCTGGGGGGGGGGGCATCAGACAGTTTCTGAAAGGTGCTGCCCTGTTTGTGTGCATGATGGTGAAAATGTCCTAGGAAATCCAAAGCCTAGTGAGCCCAGGCTCTGCCTGTGCAGAAGTTCCTCCATCCCTCATCCACTCTGTCTCTGTGTCTGTCTGTCTGGTCCAGGACCTCTCCCATGCCTTTTTTCCCATTGCCCGTGGTCTTTCTCATCCTCAGAGTGGCCTGTGGTCTTGTCTCTTCCCCATGGAGGAACTGTATCAGTGCCCTGGTCTCTGAAGACCTGAAGCCATGACTACTGACACATGGCAATCATATGGAGGCTGCAGGGACTCTTGGCTCTCCTCAGTAGATGAGGCAGGCTGTTTACGGTGAAGAGCAGCCCGAGGCCTTAGGTACCCCCTGGAGCTAGTCCCCAGAATGGGAATATGCCCACACCAGGGAAGCCATGTGAAACAGTAATTGTGTAAAATAGGGTGGGAGTAAAACTGCCCAGTGTAAGGGACTGTTGTGTGTGTGGGAGCACTGTAAACTTTCATCATCCTCGAGCACTGTTTTACTGGTTGATTGGAGAGTGCTATGGGAGTGGGAGTAGACCAGGGACTGGGGAGGATATTTAAGCATTGTATTTGGTCTAATAAACATAGATCTTGGAGAACTTTCCATCTTTGTCTCCCACCCCTTCTGCACAGGGTGAGGATAGGTTAGCCCGCAGGAACCCAACACTTCCTGAGCAGGTAGTCAAACAGGAACTTAACAATCTGCTTTGGAGAACGTCTGTTTTGGAGAATGAGAACACAAAATATTTTGCTTTCCATTAAAAGGGGCATCCACTTTTCATTGGTTCCAAGGCCTAATATTTTATATTCTAAAACCAACATCTTAAATTGGGCTTAGAAGTCACTCTAAAGTCTAAAGTTGACTTCACATCCTGCCTCTGCTTCCTACCTGTTTAACCTTGGATATCACTTAACCCTTGGACATCAGTTACCGTATCTAAAATTGAGTCTGTGATATTTAATGTGAATTTATCATTTATATATGAAAGGATTGGACTAGATAATTCTATATCCTATTAAAAGAACTGGAGACCATAGGGAACCTGCAGAAAATTGCAAATAAGATGTAAAGAATTGAAGGGATAGTCAGTGCTCTTGGTTGACTATACCCATGTAATAAGATAATAAAAATTCACTTTTTGAGGAACAGAGGGTCAACCACTCAAAGTAAAAGATGAAATGAGTGTGACCTTTATAAAAATTATTAGCAATAAGTCAATATTGAAGTTAGGCAAGGAGATAATAAGAGAGTAGCTAGATTCCCTGGATGAATTTAAATCTCCTGGTCCAGATGGGATACAGTAATAATGGGTGAATGTTACAGCTGAGCCACCATCTGTAATAGTCAAGAAATAATGGGATTGGAGAAGGGCAAACACATTTTCCCTCAAAGGGGAAAAAAATGCATTCTGAAAACTGAGCTTGTTCATTTGACTTCAGTTCCTTGGAAAACTCCAGAATGGATCATTAAAGAGGTAGTTGCCAGATATCTAGACAGGGAAGCAGCAATGATTACACACAAGGTGGAGTCAAGATGGTGACAAGAATGGATCGTGTCTTAGGCGCTCTCTCATAAAACTCATAAGCTAAGGACTTTAACTAAATTTTTGAGAGACAGAACCCACAGAGGGACCCAGTGAGGCAGTTCTCCTACTCGGGGTAACCTGGAAAAGAGCAGAAAGGCTCTGCTCCCCGGGGTTGGAGGGGCGGCCCGCCAGAGGGGTAGCCCGCCAGAGCAAAACAACTTCAGCCTCCTGGAGGCAGCCCCAGGGTGCTGGGAGCCACAGCTCACAGCATCAGGGGAGTCTCCTGAGCTACGCCCTGGGGAGCACCTGGCACAAATTGGGGGAACAGCGGGGGACCTCTGCCAGAGCAAGCACGTGAAGCCCAGCCCTCAGGGCACACAGAGAGCAGCACAGCCAAGTTCCAGGAACAGAAGCAGATGGAGCCTGTAAGCAGGAGCCCCCAGGGCATGAGCCCATTGAGCTGAGGGAGGGGAGTGAAGAGAGACTGCAGAGCTCTGTCCTCTGCCCCGGAACAGGACTCTGGGGCTCTGACCACATTCAGATCTTGATCGCAGTCTAGCGCCCCCATAGAACAGCAGGCCCCCCCCCCCACCTCAGCCCTGTGGCAGAGGGGGGTGCTTATGGTCATTCACAGACCAGGAGGGAGAACAGAGCCTCACACACTGAGACTCTTGTGGGAGTGTCCCAAAAGCACCCCCAAAACAGGCTTAGGCTGGGAAAATGAGCAAGGAGAGAAACAAGAGGAACACCATTGAGAAATATTTTGCATATGATGAGCCCAAGAAGGATCAAAATACTCAGTCTAAAGATGAGGAAGTCCAAGCTCCTACATCTAAAGACTCCAAGAAAAACAGAAATTGGACTCAGGCTATGACAGAGCTCAAAAAAACTTTGAAAATCAAATGAGGGAGTTAGAAGAAAAAATGGGGGAAAAATGAGAGAGATGCAGGAAAAACATGAAAATGAAGTCAGCAGCTTAGTCAAGGAAATCCAAAAAAATGCTAAAGAAAACAGCATGCTAAAAACCAGCTTAGGTCAAATGGATAAAACAGTTCAAAAAGTTATTGAGGAGAAGAATGCTTTAAAAAGCAAAATTGGCCAGATGGAAAAAAAGATAAGAAAACTCTCTGAGGAGAACAAATCCTTTGGACAAAGAATGGAATTCAGGGAGATTGATGAATTTACCAGAAATCAGGAATCAATACTTCAAAACCAGAAAAACAAAAAATTAGAAGAAAATATGAAATATCTCATTGAAAAAAAAACTGATAGGGAAAACAGACTTAGGAAAAATAATTTAAAAATTATTGGAATACCTGAAAGTCATGATCAGGAAAAGAGCCTTGACATCATTTTCAAAGAATTACTACAGGAAAATTGCCCTGATATCCTAGAAGCAGAGGACAAAATAGAAATGGAGAGAATCCACTGATCCTCCCGAGAAAGAGATCCCCAAGAAAACAACCCCCAGGAATATTATAGCCAAGTTCCAGAACTCCCAAGTCAAAGAGAAAATACTACAAGCAGCCAGAAGGACACAATTCAAATACCATGGAGCTGCAGTCAGGATCTCACAGGACTTAGCAGCAACTACCTTAAAAGCTCATAGGGCTTGGAATATAATATACTGGAAGGCAAAAGAGCTTAGAATGCAACCAAGAATCAACTATCCAGCAAAACTGAATGTCCTCTTCCAGGGAAAAAGATGGACTTTCAATGAACCGGGGGAATTTCAAATGTTCCTGTTGGAATGGCCAGAGCTGAACAGAAGGTTTGATCTTCAGATACAGGACTCAGGTGAAGCATAGAGATTGGAGGAGAAGGGGAAAATATGAGGGACTTGATGATGAACTGCACGTATTCCTGCTTAGAAAAATGACACAGATAATACTCATATGAACCTTCTCAGTTAATAGAGCAGGTAGAAGGAACATTTATAGTTGAAGCACCGGAGAAAGCTGAATTTGAAGATAAAATACAGCATATATACTCAATGGGGTATAGACATCTGGAGTAAGAAGGATGTGGGGACAGGGGGAAGGGGTGGGGATGTGAATGAAGGAGGAGAGGATGGACCATAGGGGGAGAGTGGTCATAATATAACACATTTTCTTTTTTACTTCTTGCAAGGGGCTGGGATTGGATGGCCTGCCCAGGACCATAGGGCCAGGTGGATGCTGGGCCTAAGGGGTGGTTCAGGGCCTCTTGGCCCCAGAGCTGGGGATCTGTCTGCTGCACCACTCAGCGACCCTACAACAGAGTCAGAGTGAAAGGAGAGAGAAAATATAGTACATGGTAGTGGAGAAATATGAAAGGGAGGGAGTTGCTATCAGCAATGGCAACGGTGGAAAAATATGGAAGTAACTTTTGCCATGGACTTCAGATGGGGCTTGGTAGCCTGCCTGGGGCCGCATAACAGGGTGATCGTTGGGTGTCTGAGGCAGGATTTGGACCCGGGTACTCCTGGCTCAAGGGTCAATGCTCTGTCCGCCACCCAGCCACCCCTACTATTATTACTATTTTATTTCGTTTTGGGTCTTTTTTTTTTCTTTTTTCTTTTTGGTTTTTGCAGAGCAGTGGGGTTTGGGTGGCTTGCATGTCACACGGCTGGGTGATTGTTGGGTGTATAGGGCCAGATGTGGGTTCCAGGTGCTCATGACTCCAGGGCTGGTGCTCTGTCCATTGCGCTACCTGGCCATACCTACAATTATTACTATTATTTTTTAAATTTTAACTTTAATTTTTTTCTCTCCCCTTTACTTTATCGCTAAAGCAAGTCTATATTTATGGGGGGGAGGGAGTATTTTGTTTACTCTTAAACAAGAATATTTTATTAATGCAAAAACATTATTTGTACAAAATGAGAATCAATATTAAAGAAAAAGAAAAAAAAAGCAATGATTACACAGAGCTGACTCATGACCTTATTTAGATCTTGTCAAACTCACCTCATTTCCTAACTTAGTAAATGATGACCTAAGATTGTTGTGCAGCCACAACAAAGTGCAGGAGAAAATGGGATGGGTCCTGAAGACCAGAGGAAGCCAGCCCCTCAGGTGATGTGTCCTATGCACCTGAGCCTTGAGCTCAGACTCCCCTTAGCCATGTGGCCCTGGGCAAGTCATTGAACTCAATTTGCCTCAGCTCTTCATCTATAGAATGAACTGGAGAAGGACAGACCAACCAACAACCACGTCTCCTGTGCCAGCCAGCTCAGGAGGCTTTTCTGGATTCCAAAACCTTAATTCAGTCTACAAAATGACATTTGCAGACCGGACCACCTGGGGTTCCTCACCATCCGTAGGGTATGTCTCTTCTTATTAGGACTTGCCGAGACATTCTCTGAGGATGGTCACCACTTCCCCCATTCCACCCCCACCCAGGTCGATAGCCATAGTTGGAAGGTCATAAAAATATAATTATAGCTTTTTGAGGAATTTTGTATGATTTTGATATCTATATGGAAAACCCATTGTTGGACCAGAGCCTTTAGGATTTTTTTTCTGCATATCAAATGCTGTTTAAAAAAGACATGCACAATTAGATCAGATATTTTTTATTTTTTTAGTCAGTTGGATGATGGTAAAGCTGTGTGGTCCATAGTAAAGCAAATTTTGAAGGGATCTGCCGCTATTCTTCATCTAGAATGCTGCTAATTCACATAGAAGTGATTCGCACAAATTTTTGTAGAGATGGAAGTAGAGGTTAAGTTGGGTCAGTGTCATTGGTGTTTTTTGAATGCTTTGTTTTGCTAAGAGTCAAACTCATTGCATTTCCTTCTCTTCATCTTTAGTCTTCTTTGGTGTCTACTGCGTCTCTCGTTTTTTGATGATAGGGATACTGACTTTGTTGTCACTAATGGAGTAACAAGTTGGTGATAGAAATGCTGGCACATCCTTTCTGTTTGTGATTCCCTCCCATTTCACTCGTGGGCTTTGAAACTCTAATTCAGATTGTACAAAGATGGTTCCACCTCCTGTCAGGGGTCATCTGTGGGGATTGGTGATGCTCTGCTCAAATGAGTCATGTGTTTTTCTTTCTTTAGACACCAAGCTGTTGGGCTGAAGAGGGGGCAGAGAAGAGATCTCATCAGCGATCAGCATCATGGGGCAGCTCGGATCAGCTGAAAGAGGTAGGCTTGGTGTGGTGGCAGTCCAAGTGGTGAGAAGCCAGTGTGACCCCAGCTGGACTGGATGTTTGTTTTTTGTTTTTGTTTTTGTTTTTTGCAAGACACTGGGGTTAAGTGACTTGCGCAAGGTCACACAGCTAGGTAATTAAGCGTCTGAGGCCACATTTGACTCAGGTCTTCCTGACTCCAGGACTGGTGCTCTGTCCACTGCACCACCTAGCAGCCCTTCCTGGACTGGATGTTGAGAAGCATCCAGTTTCACTTTTCTAGAGTGATTTACCTTCAGAGGTTCTGGCCTGTCCCTCATTTTGGCCAAATAATGTCAGCACTTTTAATTTTATCTCAGCATTTTTCCATTTCCTCCCTCAAATTTATCTCCATATTTCCTATTTGGCAGAGCTCCCATCAGAGGCTTTGTTCCTGGCTGTGTGACAGGTCGTTTAGACTCTGGGATCCTCCCTTGGTTCTCCCAGCACTGGTTGGATGGCCTTGTGGGGTCCTGCTGCAGAGGAGTGAGCAGCTGGCAGTCTTGCTTTTTCTTGGTTTGGGTGCTTGCATGAAGGGTTGGCAGACTCAAGGGTGCAGGCACCAGGGCATGAGGGAGGATCCAGTAGAGAGGGAAGAGAGAGGTCCAAGAGCTGATCAGTGTGGCGTCTGTTGCTCCTAGAGGATACTGGAGAACTTGGCTGCATCACTCTTGGGCTTGTCTTCTCACTCCTCATGGTCATGTTATCCCTGTTAAAGGCAGTGTACTAATGTAGATAGATATAGGGGTGAATCTAGGAAAATTTACATTTAAAAGAGGTGGTTGCCTCAGACACTACATAGTTGTGTGACCCTAGACAAATCACTTCGTATCTTTCTACCTCAGTATCTCATCTGTAAAGTTGAGACAATCTAAATAATAGCCCCTATTTTTCATGGCTATTCTGAAGATCAAAGGAAAGTGCTATAGACAATGCTGCCTTTAATTATTTTTCAAAGCTCGCCTCTGATACTGTGTGTCCATGGATAAAAGAGCCCTTCATCTCAACTTCCTGCCTTTTAGTTTCCCTGTCTGTGAAAGGGGTTCTTTCTTGCCCTTAGGACAGGCAGGTAATGAACTTGTCTGCAGAAGATGAGACTTGGGCCCAAGACACCCAGGCTTGGGTTCCAGCAGGGAGGTTCTATTCTTTCCCTCTTGCTGCCAGACAGCCATTTGACTCTTCTGGGGCTTTTTACATGGTGGTTGTGTCAAACTTTCTCTTCTTGTCATAGAGAATGTCATCCCTAAAGGGAGGCTCTTCCATTTTGCCTTTGAACTACCCCAGACACCTCTGGCCCCAGGCTCTGAGATGTCTCCTTGACTTTTCCATTCCCAACTTTTCCTGGGGTGTCTGTCTGATCACCCCACTGTCTACTCTCTCCCTTTGTCCTATAGCTTTACCCACAGTTCTCTCTCTTTTACAAACTCATCTCTCTGCCCCTTGAACTCTTGCCTGGTCACCACCCACCAACTTGTGAGTGCATTGGCCTCTCCTTCCTCATTCTCAGGGCTTGGATGGACTCGGGGAGCATGCTTTTCTGTCTGGCCCCCAGCAGAGTCCTCAACTGAAAGTAGAGACCCTGGCACAAATCCCTTGTTAGTCTTGGGATTTTGGCCCCCTTGTCATGTCTTCATGGTGGACAGCTGCGCCGCTGGCTCTTGCCAAGACCATGCCTAAGAGGCTCCAGTGTATTTTGTGATCCAGGAGGAATTAATTTTTGTGTTATTTATCATATATTATATGGTTTATCATATTGTGGGTATTTGGACCAGCCTAAGTAGAATGCCATTCTTCAGCCTTTATATTCTCAGGATTTGGATGGAAAGTTGAAAGGAACAAATTAATCTGCCTGTCCATGTTTCCAGTTTCCTGTATTTAGGGTTAGATGTGAAATCAGGGGCACACATTTAGAGTTGGAGTTGAATTTGTATAAAATTATTTGTAGCAGTTCTTTTTTGTGGTGGCCAAGAATTGGATTTGAGGGGATGCCCATCCATTGGAGAATGGCCGAACAAGTTGTGACATATGAATGTGATGGAATATTATTGTTTTAGAAGAAGAGTTGAGCAGGTGGATTTCCAAAAAACCTGAAAGAATGACCTGAACTGATCACAGTTTTGTAACAGTGATTGATGTGAAAGACTGCTCATCTGAACAATGAACTTCTGGTTCCCATTTCCCAACTTAAGTCCTTCTCCTTTCCTTCAAGGGTGGTTTCCATGTTTTGAGGTGTAGGGAACGGCACCTTTCTCTTCTCTCTTGAATAACCCTACAGGTGGATTGACCTGTTGCTTCTGAGTAAGATTTCTCTCTAATCTCTTGTCACTAATGGAAACTCATAAACTTTTTTCATATTTTAAAAAAATAATTTTTTCTTCCTTTACTAACAACTAGATAAAAGTGAGGGAAAAGTCTAGGATAAGAGAAGTGGTTGACTAGGGAAAAAATTTCACCACCAAATATCTCTGATATTGGGTCCAATATTTATATGTGGGCAGCTATCAAATAGATACTATCCCTGACTATTCTGCCATGGTTATATGCCAAAGGATATGAAATACAGTTTTCAAAAGAAGAATTGGAAACTGTTAACCTTATGCAAATGTTGCCCCAAATAAGAGAAATAACAATCAAATCATCTCTGTGGTTTCACCTCATAGCCAATAAATTGGCAAATCTAACAAAAGAAGGAAATGGCTAGTGTTGGAGAGCCTATAGAAGAGGGTAACATTGTTGGTGGAGTTGTAGGTTGGTGCAGCCATTTTGGAAAACAATCTGAAACTGTGTCTGAAAAGGGCCCACATTGACAATACCCTTTTACTCAGGGAACCTGCTGCTGGACAAATAACTTAAGGAAGTCTAGCAGAAGAAGAAAGGTCCAGTATATCCCAAAACAATTCTGTTAGTGCTTTGGGGAATAGCAGAGAACTGGAGGCATGAATGTCCATCTATTAGAAACAGCAAAACAAAAGGTAGTACTTGATTGTAATGCAGCCCTCCTTTGGTTAATGCTAAGATAAGTAGGGCCAAGAGAAGAGTAACCCCAGCAGCCATAGCAGCGGGAAGTGCCAGGAGACCCACAGGAGTCAGACAGGCTGCTGTGGCATCCCCCTGAGGAAGAGCTCTGGGGTGGTGGGGTTGGGACCTATCTCACACCAGACTTCACAGTTCTGCTGACCTGCTTCCCTAACTCCAAATTCACACCCTTTTCAAGGTCTTTGTCTTCAAGAATGCCTCTTAGAGAGAGGACCAGGAACATATTGGGAAACAAGGGAATATAAAAACCAGTAACCAGAAAATACAATCACCACTCCTTCAGAGATGCCTTGGACTCCATGTTGAATGAAGATGGAAGAACCCTTCCTAAAACTTCTGCCACTGATTGCCACTTCTGGGGCCCAAGGCTCCTGTGGTTTCTAGTGGAAGGAAGAAAGGAGTCTGCATCTAGCCAGTCCCTGCAATATCTGTCTAGGTCATAAGGATGTTTCTGTGTCTATGTAAAAGACCAAACTAAACTTTAATATTATTGGAGGGATCCCCGTGGTTGGGAAGTGGTGAAATAAAGACATTCCTGATACTGCCGCCTTTATTAAGATCTGTGTGATGGGGAAAAGGACTGGGACTTAGTAGGGGGCCTGGGGTCATGGGACAAGCTAGATAAATTAACTGTGATCTTTGGGGTTCAGTTTTCCTCACTGGCTATCTACCTTCTCATCACAGACCCTGACATGGAGAACAGGAGGGTGTGTGGTGGGGTCAGGGTCACAGCTAATGAAGGGGCTCATGTAACTGCTCTGCATTATGTAACTGTTCATGTAACTGCATCTAGGATGCCCAAACCTGGATTTCATCTAGCGACTATATATAAAATTATAGGATTATTCCTAGTTACCACTAATCCTCTTTGACAAGTGAGATTTTTAAAAAATTATTATGATAGGCATAGGGACCAGTCCTGAGGTTCAGTGTGATCTCCCAGGTTGTAGGCTGCATTGTAGGAAGAATATTGACTCTAGACACAGGAAAGAGTCACGTGATATAAACTCTCTGGGCTTCAGGGTTTTCATCTGTAAAATGGGGGAGAGAATCCCAGCAGCCCCCCCTCCCTTGATTGTTGTGATGAAAGGACTAGGTACATTTACTGGAGCAGTTTCTGTGACATAAAAGAGCCATCTGTCCATAGAGGACTAAAAGAAATGTGTTTTGGTGGATTAGTGTTTTCACTCTTTAGCAACATTGTTTGAAGGACTTTGGGTCAGAGGTTCTCCAGAAGATCCTGAAGCATCTCTCGGTCAAACTACCACATGAGGGAAGGTTTCCAGATGACTCTCCCCTTGGTACAAGCTTCTTGTGCCATTCTTTTCTCATTTATTGTTAAAACTCAGCTTTGCTTCCCGAGAAAAAGATTGTGAGCTGATTTTTCCAGAAATGTCTATTGATTAGTCAACTCTCCATAAAAGGAAAGACACACTTGATAATTGAGCATGGTTCTGCCACACAGCTCAGAAGGTCATTTGTTTTGCCTTTGAAGCTTCTCCCCCTGAACACATTCTCTCCAGTGTGTTTTGGCACCAAGGTATTGGCCTGCTGCCGACTCTTTCTGCCTTCCTATAGTTGACTGTCGCAGCTGTGGAGTGAATGGGACACGTTGGGGTGGTGGGAGATGGAAGCTTGGGCTTCTGAGCCACAGGGCGAGGCTTCTCTCCCCTAGTTCCCTAGATGAGGTTGGGGCTTCTCCCTCCTCTCACCCACCTTCGTCTCTTTACTTTCTGGTCAGGTCAGATTGTTGGATCGGGAAGTCATTTTTGGACCAGTATTGGCAGAACAACTCCTAGGAGCAACCGGGGGGAGCCCTTGAAAGGTGGGACTGAGGAGGCTCCAGAGCCATTGATGCGGGCAGGATTGTGAAGGATGGGGTCATTGTAGTGGTGGTAATGTGGTGGTATGGTGGTAATGTAGCTGCTAATCTTTTCATCTTTTTGCCCCGTGGATGGTGAACGTGCACATGGTCCACTTCCATGGAGACCTGTGCTCCCCTGTGATCCTTCCTTGTTTCTCTTCTCCAGCAGATCGCCAAGCTGAGACAACAGCTTCAGCGTGGCAAGCAGAGTAGTAGCCGGCACAGCCACCGAGAAAAAGACCGCCACTCACCTCTGCACAGCAACCCTGCAGCCAGCAGCCAGACTCAGGTGAGACAGCTTGGTGTCAGGAGTGTTGTGGGGAGGGAATTGCTCCAGTGGGCTGTGATCTAGAGCTGAGGATAGACTGCCCACAGATAGAGAACTAATGGACTAAGGGAAAAATGAAAAGAACTGCAAGGGGTTGCCACAGTGCCCAGAGCCTTGGGGGGTTGGGGGGTGTTTGGAGTCCGCAGTCCTGGAGTTCAAATCTGGCCTCAGGCTCTGATTAGCCATGTGACCCTGGATAAGGCACCTAACTTCTGCCTGGCTCAGTTTCTTCCCCTGGAACATGAGGGTTTTTTTTTTTTGCAAACATTAAAGTACAAAAATAATAAATGTTAGATATTAATAATTTTATTTTATTTTTTCTTTTTAGATTTTTCAAGGCAGTGGGGTTAAGTGGCTTGCCCAAGGCCACACAGCTAGGTAATTATTAAGTGTCTGAGGCCAGATTTGAACTCTGGTATTCCTGACTCCAGGGCCGGTGCTCTATCCACTGCGCCACCTAACTGCTCCTTATTTTCAAAATAAATTGAGAATTGTTACTTCTTTTGAATTATCCTTGATTCTTCATGAAAAAATTTTAAGATTTTCTTTTAAAAATATCCATTTAAGTATGGTGGAAACTCACATCTCACAGCCTATTGAGGATGACTCTGATAAGAATCTTACTAGCAAGGGACGGCTAGGTGGCGCAGTGGATAGAGCACCGGCCCTGGAGTCAGGAGTACCTGGGTCCAAGTCCGGTCTCAGACACTTAATAATTACCTAGCTGTGTGGCCTTGGGCAAGCCACTTAATTCCATATGCCTTGCAAAAACCTTAAAAAAAAAAAAGAATCTTACCAGCAATGACTAAAAGAAAAATATCCCTGTGATTGTCATAGGACAGTCTGTCCCTTTACCTTTATAGACATGGATCATGGAGGTATCTTTAAATTCTTGGGGGTTAACCTCGAAAATTTCAAGTCAGTTTTTGGATGAGTAGTGGACCCCCCACCTTGTAGACCTCAGTTGAAATAGAATCAGTACTAGGTGCTTTGCCACTTGAAAGGAGCCTAATGGCATTCAAAAGCTCTTCTTTAGTTGGAACTTCTGCTAGGGACTGATTGATTTCAACTTGAGGTAAACTGTAATTGGCTTCTGCACTGATCGAGGAAGTGTTCAGCCCATGTCTAGGATCAGGTCCCTATTGTTAATCGTTGTGGATCCATCAGTACTGAGTTGTTGAGATGCACCATATATCTTTGCAAAATTAGCCTTCAGGGCATCATAAAAGCATTAGCAAAAGTTAATGATTATAGTAATCCTCTTTTTTTGATAAACCCAAAGATTTCAGCTTCTAGGACAAGAAATCACTTTTGCATAAAAACTACTGTCAGATCTATGGAAAGGGGAGTATTTTATGACCAAAGCAGAGAGAGAGAGAGAGAACTTTATTTATTTATTTGTTTATTTATTGATTTATTTAGGTTTTTGCAAGGCAAATGGGGTTAAGTGGCTTGCCCAAGGCCACACAGCTAGGTAATTATTAAGTGTCTGAGACCGGATTTGGACTCAGGTACTCCTGACTCCAAGGCTGGTGCTTTAGAGAGAGAGAACATTATAAAAGACAAAATGGTTAATTTTGCTTACATTAAATTGAAAAGTTTTTGCACAAATAAAGCCAATGCAACCATGATTAAAAAGAATGCATTAAATTGGGAAACGATTTTTATAGCTAGTGTTTCTGATAAGGACTTATTTCTAAAATATATAGAGGACTGAGTCAAATTTATAAGAAAACAAATCATTCTCCATTTGATAAATGGTCAAAGAAAATGAAAAGCAATTCTCAGATGAAGAAATTAATAGTCATGAAAAATTATTCTAAATCATTATTGATTATGGAAATGCAAATTAAAACAATGCTGAGATACCACCTCACACCTCTCAGATTGACCAATATGACCAAAAAGGGAAATGATCAATCTTGGAGGGGATGTGAGAAAACTGGGACACCAATGCATTGCTGGTGGACTTGCAAATCAATAAAATCTTTCTGGAGAGCAATTTGGAATTATGGCCAAAGATTAATAAAAGTGTGCATCCTCTTTGATCCAGCAATATCACTGCTAGGTCTGTGTCTCAAAGAAAAATGAAAAAGGGTAAAAACCCCATACATACAAAAATATTCATAGCATCTCTTTTTATGTTGGCAAAGAATTGTTAATTGAGAGGATGCTCATCAATTGGGCAATGGTTGAACAAATTGTGGTATGTGAATGTGATGGAACACTATTGTTCTATAAGAAATCCTGAGGGATTAGACTTCAGAAAAGCTTGGAAAAACATAAATGAACTGATGCTGAGTGAAGAGAACAAAATCAGAACATTGTACACACTAATAACGATGTAGATCATGATCAACCTTGATGTACTTATTCTTTTCAGCAGCACAATAATCAAAGATGATTCTAAAAGACTTGTGATGGAGAATGCTGTTTGTATCCTAAAAGGGAATTGTGGAGTTTAAATGAAGACCAAAGCTATCTTCAATTTTTGGAAGTTGCCTTATGTATTGTCTTTTTTCCCCCTCTCTAATGTTTTCTTTCCTTTCATTTGGATTTGATTAATCAAGATTAATATGAATCTATATTTGGCTTAATTACATTTGTAGAAGCTATATTAGATTCCTTTCTGACAGGGGAAGTAGAGGGGAGTAAAGGAGAAAAATGTAAAACTCAAACTCTTGCAAAAAAACGGTGAAAACCATTGTTAAATGTTGAAAAAAACAAATAAAAATGTGTTTAAAAAAACGCAACAAAACAATTCATCCAAGGGTAGAAGGACAACAGAATATTGGGGAAATTTTTTTATAGTAAATATATCTAATAAAGGCCTTGCTTCTCAATTATGTTGAGAACTGATTCATATTTATAATAATATAAGTTATTTTTCAATTGATAGTCAAAAAATATTAACAGGGAGTTTTCAGGCTAAGAAATCAGAGCTATCTATAGTCATATATATAGGAAATGCTTAATCACTATTGATAAGAAAAATACAAATTAAAACAACTCACGTATTACAATGGCTAATTTGTTAGAAAAGGAAAATTACAAATGTTGGTGGAGATATGGGAAAATTGGAACATAAATGCATTGTTAGTGGAGTTATGATCTGATCCAGTCATTCTGGAGAGCATTTTAGAACTATCCTGAAAGATTAACCAAACTGCACATAGCCCTAGCAGATCCTTTGGCCCAGCAATACCACTGCTGGGACTGTTTACTAAAGAGATCATAAAAAAGGAGAAAGGATCTATTTGTGGAATGACTGAACAAGTTGCTATCTATGATTGTAATGAAATATTAGCAATAGAGGAAGACCTCTTGAAGGTCTTCTTTAGAACTATGGAATTGATAGTAGGACATGGGAAACCGTGGCCCAGGACCACCAAGCACGGCATATTCTAATCAGAGAGGGGACTGCACTGTATGAGCAAGGTAGAATGGAAGAAGTTCAAAGGATGTGTGAGATGTGCAAGTTTAGAGAAACCACTCCACGTGCTCCCCTGGACTCTTTGTCTACCTGTGGATTCAGAGCTCACATCAGTCTGATCAGCTTCAGCTGGACACACAGTAACTCATCTTTGATATAGTGATATTGTTTTGGTCTTCTTTGATAATGAAGAACAAGAACCAACCAGTAGCATTATGGTGCTATGAGAAGTGGCAATCAGGATGATTTCAGAAAAATTGGGAAGGACACAAACTGATTTGAAGTGGAATGAGAAGAACCAGGAGAATGTAATAAACAGGAACTTTAATACTATATGATGATGAACTGTGAATGACTTCGCTCTTCTCAGTGAAACGGTGATCCAAAACAGTATCGAAGGATGATGAAAAATGTACTCTCTCCAGAGAAAGAGCTCAGGGAGTCTGAATGCAAGTCACCTCTCCGGAAAGAGGTTGTAGGGGATTGCATGTGTACAACCTCTATCAGATTGCTTAGTGACTTGGGGAGGGCTGGAATTTGGAATTTAAAACTTTAACATGTAATTGGGGAAAAGTATTTTTCTTTTAAAAAGATGTCTTCATTTAGTAGAAAGATCCATGGAGCTGGGGTGGGGTTCCAGTTCTGGCTGTGGCACTTACTTGCCATGTGATCCACAGCATGTGGCTGTTCTGAGCCTCTGTTCCTCCTCTGCCAGTGGGGATGAACCTGTTCCAAGTCCCAGTCTTAAGACTTGGGACAGGATGTGACAAGTTGGCATGGTCAGGGAAGCTTCCTTTCCATGAATGTGAGGAATTTCCAAGATCACCATTCCTCAGGCCTGTCTTCTCTTCACCCATCCAATTAATAGGGAAGAACTCTTCAGGGGATTTTGACCCAGAGGAGAATCCCACATGTTTTGTAGGGATGAAAAGATGACAATCTGCATACTGGAGGAACTTTCCCATTCCCCTTTGAAACCAGAAATGGAAGGTGTGCTTCCCAGTGGAACACACCCAAAGCATTCACCTTGCCTTCAGGCCTGGAATTTAGCAGCTAGCTGTTACCTCCCTTCCATAAACTCTGGCCTCTGACGTTTGTTTTCCTCATCTCTTGTTTTGATCCCCGTGTGTGCAGTGACCTTCTCCTAGACTATGTCAATGAGGTGCTGAAGGATACAGACCTAGTAGAGGGGATGCTGACCAGAAGAGACAGGTGAACACCTTGACCCTGAGCCTGATCTGTATCTCAAGAAGAGGTTCCACTCTTTGGCCTAACGAAGTCCTGTTCATTCCATGCTGCTCTTCCCTTTTCTAAAGGCACAGAAGCCTCTTCTCCTCTTCCTCTTCCTTATCCTCCAGCCTGGTTGACTGGTAGCTTCATGAATTGTCAGTCTAGGGCAGGGACCCCAGAGAAACTACATGTGATAGCACTGTGAAGGAGCCTGATCAGTGTCTTCTCTTCTGACTGACCGAGCTCTAGACCCTTCCCTCTGGAGATGGACAGCAAGAGAGGACAGAGCTTTGGAGGGGGGGCAAATCCCGGTGGTAGAATGACCTCCACCATTGAGCTTCAGCCCTGCTTGTTAAGGGGGCCTTCTAGTTTCAGTTTTTGTTAATAATTTGAAAGCCAATCTTGGTTGTCTTTTTAGGCTGTTGGTTCAAGATCCATCTCTATGCCTCTGTCCAATATCTCAGCACCAAAGTCGGCTGTTTCACGGGTACCCTGCAATGTGGAAGGAATCAGCCCAGAACTGGAAAAGGTGTTCATTAAAGAAAACAGTGGAAAGGAGGAGGGAGGAAAGGTAAGTGGGCTTGAGGGTTCTTCGGGTTTTTTTTGTAGGTGGGGCCTGGGGATAGAAGGAAAAAAATCTGAAATGGTTCAAAATGCCATTGGAATGTTTGCCCAGTAACCTCAGTCCTCATTGGAAGGTCTGAATGTGCCAGCACTTAGTTGTGGGCTGGTTGGCCTCGTTCATTTGCCCTTTAATCCAGAATCTGTTGGATTTTTCACCCAGAGCAGAACTGGGGGACTTCAACTCGAGCTTATGAAAACCTGACTTGTCTGGTTCTGATTGCTATCATCTTGCATGGTCCCTGTTTCCCTCTGGCTCTGGAGACACCATAGGCCTTTGGCATCCTCAGGCATCCTCCAGCTGCCTCTGGAGAACTTCTCAATTTGTTATTTGGCCAGTCCAGATGCTTTGTACTCAGCGGAGATGTAGGGTGCCAGGAGGCCAGGCCACTGGCCTGGCTCACAGTTTGAGAATCTTGAGACCCCTTGGGCCCCTGAGGGTGCTTCGTGGTCTGGATCGGGGCTCCTCTATTGTTAGGGCTGTAGGGGGAGGGAGATTGAAAGCAAACCCGCTATTGTCAATAGTTTTAAGAGAGCTATGTTAAGGGATTTTTGAGGGTCCAACAGTTCCATGTCCTAGGGTGCTGGACACTGTCGCTTGAGCTCTCTGCTTGTTTGAATACAGCCTGTGGCAAATTCAGGCCCCATGCTCTCGGCTCAGTCCCCTCCCCTGCTTCCCTGACTCCAGGTAGATTTGTCTTCTTGCTGTCTTTATACATGATCAGAAGTCTGGGAAACCCAGGTTCAAATCTCACATCAGACCCTCCTGGCATAGGACCCTGAGCAAGTCAATTCCCCTCCATCTGCCCTTGAGGGGATTGGGAGGAACCCAGGAGATCCTGCTTGTTGCACGCTTGGCTTTATGCCCTCCACCCAGAAAGGACTTGGAATGAAAGCTCAGCTCAGGCACCGGCTGCTTCTGGGAGGGCTTTCCTGATTCCTCTTCCCCCTCCAAATCAGCATGCTGATGCTAGCCCTTCTTGTCTCCTGGGGCTCGAGTGTGGGCTCTCTGAGGGCAGGGGTGATGTCCTAGTGCCACTCATAGGGTCTGATACCAGCCAGTCTCCTGGAGAGGGAGCTAGGCTGTATGAGGCTTGATGAGTCAGATGGATTAGTGGGTAGGGAGCCCCAAGTGATGTCTGAGGAGGGGGTGAGGACCTGATCAGCCTTGGTTTCAGGCACAGCACAGGGGAAGAGGCCCTGGCACTACAGTGGGCTCTGATGTCTGGGGATGTTTCTTGGCTACTCTTAGGTCCCAGAGTCTCAACTCTGAAGGGGGGGGGGGCTGGCCAAGCTAGCTGCCAAGGTCTGGTCCAGCTGTAGGGAGGTGGTGTAAGGGGGATGGTCAGTTGTAGGGAGACCATCGAGGAAGGAAGAGAAAAGGATAGGGGTGGCTAGGTGGCGCAGTGGATAAAGCACTGGCCTTGGAGTCAGGAGTACCTGGGTTCAAATCCGGTCTCAGACACTTAATAATTACCTAGCTGTGTGGCCTTGGGCAAGCCACTGAACCCCATTTGCCTTGCAAAAAAACCTAAAAAAAAATAAAAAGAGAAGGATGAGGACTGAGAGCAAGGGAAAAGCTGGAATGGCAAAGTCTGTAGCAGTGAACACCTGGTGGGATTGTGGCATGAAGGAGAAGGCAGAGGTAGACCAGTGTCACTGGAAGGGTGGCCTTCCCCTCCACTGAAATGGGGAAGGTTGCAGGAAGAAGGTGAGCTCTGGGCCATGGTGGGGTTAAGAGGCCTCTAGGACAGATGGAAAAATAGTTCAGAAGAGAGATGAGGTTGGAACTTGCCTCTGAAAAGGTGGTGAGTGATCCCAGGAGAATTGGGGGAGGATGGAGAGGATAGAGAGGAAGAGGGACCAGGACAGAGGCTTGAAAGATGCCTTGGCTTAGTGTGCATGAGGAAGAGCATAGTCAAGCAGGGTCGTGGAAGCCAAGGGGATGGAGCTAGGTGGTCGGTATCCAGAGCTGATTTTGATGAAGGCTTGAGAAAGAAGTCTTTCATTGGTAAGTGGGAAGAATCAGAGATGGGGAAAGATTGAATGGTGAGGCAGTGGAGGCAAGGAAATATAAACTCCATGAAGATGGTCATACCTCTGATCTTGCCATCATCCACCCATGATAACCTTTCAAGAATTCTGAAATCCCCTTATCTGACCATAATCTCTGGCTTTCCACCCCTCCCTCTGCCTTCCCTTACAAAACCCTGCTCTTCATCTGCTGTGACCTCCAATCCTTTGAACCCCCACTTCTCTCCCAGGCCATCTCCCCTGTACTAGCCACATTCCTCTTCTGCCCATCGGACTCCTTGGTAAACCAGTTTAATTCTGCACTATCCTCCTCTCCTGAGTCACTTTGTCTTCTTCCTTACCAAGGCCAACCCCTATACCTTCCCAAGGGATCCCCTTCTGTCCCATCTTCTCCAAAAGTTTGCCCTTCTGTCATTCCTGTGCTTATTTTCAATCTGTCATATCTCCCTATCCTGAAAAAGCCTCACTTGATTCTTATTTCTCATCTGCTCTTTATAGTTAATTCCTCAAGAAGGGTGTCTACAATCAGGGTGAGATGTCAAGTGTAGAGACCCCATGCCAGGTATTCCCATGACCTATTTGTGCCCAACCTGTATTAGAATGTTCTGAGCTTGTATTGGTCTGATCAGCTACAGAGGGGCACGCTGTAACTCATTTATCACATAGGGACCCAGGATTAACACTTGGAGGCCAAATCCATTGACCTTTTCTCAATTCTCACTCTCCTTGACTTCTCTGAAGCCTCTGGGTTTATGGACGTCCCACCTCCTTCTGGTTCTTTTCTCACTTCTCTGCCACTCCTCTGTCTCCTTGGCTGCTCCTCCCCATCACATCATGTCCTAGGCCCTCTTCTCTTTTTCTGTACTATCTTCATCTGGTCACCTGATGATTTTCACATCTCCCTTTTCTGCCCCAGGCTCCCTGCCAGCCTCTAGTCTCAAGTCTCCAACTGCCTCTGAGATGTATCTCTGGACATTGAGTCAAAAACAGCTTAGTCTCTGGCCCACAGGATGGATCATTTGGTCTGGTGCTGCTTTGGCAACCGCAGGCAGGACTTTGAAAATCTAGAAGATTTTTAGGGCGTGAATTAAGACCTATGAATGATATTATAAATATCCAAATGGCCTTGGCAGAAAAAGGCCCCCCACCCCTGCCCTAAAACCTCTTATCCTTTCCCTTTTCTAATACTATTGAAGGCATCCCCATCTTCCCCACCTTAGAATCCTCCTGAAGCTCTCTCTCCCTTCCGCCAACCTCCCTGCCCCCGTCATCCAGTCTGTTATCAAGGCCTGTTGACTTCACTTCAGTGTCCCTTGAATAAGCCCTCTTCTCTCCTCTGATTATGTCCCTATCCTGGCACTGGCCCTCATCTCTCACCGTGGACCACTACAGGAGCTGCAAGGGGTCTGCCTGCTTCAGGCCTCTCCTCACTCCAGTCCATCCTCCTATTCATCCACCAAAGGATCTTCCTAAAGTCCAGGTTTGAATGTGTCACTCCTTTATCCTGTGCTCCCGGTGGCCTCCAAGGTCCAACACAGAAGCCTCACTAGTCTTCCCCACTCACTCCCCACCACATCCCCTTTCATGCAGGGACCTGGCCTCAGCCCTTCATCGCTGGGCTCTGGGCTTTCTCTCTGGTCATCCTCCAGGCTTGGGATTCTCTCTCTCTCTCCAGCTCCAACTACTGACCTCCCTGACTTCCTTTAGGTCTCACCTAAAATCCCAACTCCTACAAGGAGTCTTCCCCAGTCCCTCTTCATTCTGGTGTCTTCTCTTTTTTAATTATTTCCTACTTTATCATCTTTATAGTTTTCTTTGGATATATTTGTTTACATGTGACCTCCCCCATTAGATAGTAAGCTTCTTGAGGCCAGGGTCTGTCTTTTCCCTTTTTTTTTGTAACCCCAACATTTTATATAGTGTTGGGCACCTCATAGACTCTTAATAAATGTTTATTGGTTAATTGGACTATGTTCTAGAAATTTGACAGGATGCTGAGTTAAGCTCCCTCCTGGCCCCACCCATCCCCTTTTTTTAAAAAAATTTTTTCCACCCCCTTTTTAAAACTGGAATGGTTTACCTTTTTCCAGTTGGGCTGCCCGCTAGTTCCTCTGCAGAACTTGGGTCCTTACTTCCCCTGTTGCAGCTCCGTGCTGCCTTAGCTGTCTCCTTGCACATCCTGGGCATCAGCTTGCCATGCACCATTTTGTTCTGTCCTTCTCAAAGGCCGGTGGGAGAAGGGTGTCTCTGGTTTCTTTTTGACCTGGTGGTCTGGTCCTTCTTGGGGGCTGAGGCTGATACTCCCCAGCTTGAGTGTCCTTGACTTTCCCTGACCTTCCTGTTTGTTTTTGTTGATGTCCAGACATAGAATTAAAAAACTTGAGTTCTGCCTTTTCTGCCTTTCTATCCTCTGCCCTTTGGAGATTTTGGAGAGTTTGGAACTGGCTCCACTGAAAGGAGGGGCAGAAGAGAGGTGAGAGGACCAGTGACTAGGGCTTAGAAGTGGGATGTCCAGGTGGATTCATCCAGCATTAGGACATGCTTCCTTTCTGCCAGGAGCCAGGCATGGGAAATACCCATGTCCTCAAGGGTGGCACTCTCCTAGGAGTGCATAGACAGGTGAACATATGCAAAGTGGAATCTGTACATCTGTATGGCACCAAGGCTTGTTGAGATCTAGCAAATGGGGGTGGTGGAAATGTTATCACCAGGTTAGATCAGAACCAACCATGGGCCAGGCACCATGCTAACTAAGCCTTGGGGCTGAAGGAAGGGCAGAAGGAAGGCCCTGCTCATGGGGAGCCCTCTCTCAGGGTGACATGATGACAGATGAGTTAGGGAGTGGCCAGGTACCAGCCCAGGATTGGTGGTGCCTCTGTTGATATGCACCCCCTTGTTTAAGAGTATTTTAAATAATTACTCTGTAAACCACACCAAAAATCAGATGAGGATTCCAGCTAAGATACCTGACTTAGAGAATGTCTCTGAGATTTGTTGGCTGTCTTTTTTTGTTCATTGATGTCAGGAGAACACCCGTGGCAATGTAAAACTCAAGGTGAGATTGGGTGTGGAGTGGCAAGGGAAGAGTGGATAAGGCCATGGCACCAGGCCTTGCCTTGAGGAATGCCATGGGAATGGAGAAGAGAGGACAAGAGCCCAACATGTATGCTGGTGATGGAGAGGATATGTTCTGTTGGTCAACTGGAGGCCTTAAGTATTTGGTGGTGCTTCTGGGGGTCAGTGGACAGAGTGACCAGCTCCTTGAATGTGCCAGATATGAGAGGAGCTGATGCTGTGGGCCTGGAATCCCTAGAATCCACACAAGGTCACCAGATGGGCCATGGGCATGACCTCTCGGGATGCTGTTTGTGTTCCAGCCCCTGGATGTTCCTGATGGCCGCCGCGCCCCACTGCCTGCCCAGCACCGCAGTAGCAGCAGCGGCACTCGCAGTATAGACACACAGACGCCCTCGGTGCCAGAGCGTAGCAGCAGCTGCAGTAGCAGCCACTCGCCCTGCGTGTCTCAGGACGGCAGCCCGTGCTCCACTGAAGACTTGCTCTATGACCGTGATAAAGGTGAGGGGTCTGGGCTGTTGCCTCACTTCAGCCTGCTCTCTGGGGAGAGGAGAGGGGGTGCTGGGGGCTCCTGTGAGCTTTGTTAGCCTTTCTGGTGGTGAATGCCTGTGGTGAGGAGCCTCAACTGCCTGGAAGGAAGGCCATGTTGGCCAAAGGTCACACAACCATCGCCGGCCTAGGGGATTTTACATTTTGTCCTGTTTCACAGTACATTACTAAGTCAGAAAACAGACAGGAAATCCACTTGAGTCTTTCCAGGCCAACTTTTCTAAATGTCCAATAACTAGAAATACGAAAACTGAAAACAGCAGGGGAATCGGTCCTCAGTCATTCCAGGTAAGGTTTTCAAAGCTCTTTCACTGGCATAATAATTGTAATCACACTTCCCCCCCAGCCCTCCTCCACACCACCTAACTCCCCTAACCCTTCAAGCACCAGGTGTCAGTCCTGGCAGCCTGGCACTGGCACTGACTATTATTAGTCAAAGATGAATGGGAGATTCACCATAATGGCACCAAGGGGTGAGTATTGTGTAGCAGCATCAGTTATCTCCTTGGAGGCTCCAGATTGACTGAGGGAGTTCAGGAGGAACTGAGGCAGGGTCTGAGCCAGTCTTCTCTCTATCCCACTTGGGAGCTGCCTTCCTGGATTGTGGCCCTTGGAGGCTCTGTGGTGGGCAGCAGGCTGTGGTGTTGTGGCTCCCTGAAACTACATCCTCCAGGCTCTCAGGTGCCACTATCTGACCTCTCTCCCTTCTTCCTCTTGTCGTCCTCTACTTGCCAAGTTGCTATTTCCCAGCCACTCTTCCAGAGGCTGCTCTTGACCAACCAAGATGTATTCCATGGGCTCCTTATGAGCTGTTCTGATAGAATCCTGACCAAAGGTCTGCCACGTTTCTGCTTGGACATTTTCTGATGTTCTTCAGGGCCATGGGGGAAGCTTAGATGATGGGGAGGTCATTTTTGTTTTGTTTTCAAAGCAACTGAGTTTATAATGATGAAGATTCAGTATTTTAAGCTTATCTTTTTATTGTGAAGTTTCCATTTTTTTAAACTTCTGCTTCAAATCGCGTCAAAAGGCCACAGCCCTTCGTGCTGTTGTGCTGTTTTTATCATTACACAGCCTGGGGAAGGAAAATGAAATCAGAGGAAATGACCCCTGTTGGGGAGGAGGGCGTCCACTTGTCAGCCATCGGGTTGTGGCAGCTTTCGCTTTCTTGGGGCTTTCCCTGGGATCCATGAATACTTGGTGTTATTGGTCTGCAAACTTTCCAGCTTTGGGGCAGCTAGGTGGCACAGTGGATAGAGCACTGGCCCTGGACTTGGGAGCACCTGAGTTCAAATGCAGCCCCAAACACTACCTAGCTGTGTGACCTTGGGCAAGTCACTTAACCCTGTTGCCTTGCAAAAAAACTTAAAAAAAAAACTTTCCAGCTTCAAGGGCAGAAGCCGACTGTGCTGACCCCCAAAGGTGGAAAGAGAACTCTCCTCTCCTCTTCCCCAGAGCTGGGTTGATGATAGAGACACCCTGTGGGTGATTGGCTAACAGAACAACCCTGGCATTTTCCTAGTCTGGCACTCTGGTATTTGGCTCATGGTCAAACCTCCCACTGCATACCCATATACACACACACCCCAGCATTGATGGGGAGAGAGATAGGGGGCCTTTATCATGGCACACCATTCCTCCCAGCCACCAAGAGGGCACTTGTTGTTGACAGTGGAAATTGGGGAACTCTGCTAAATCCTGGTGGGTTGGACACCCATGGGGTCCTCTCTTTTGGCTTGTTTCCCTCAGATTTGGAAGGAACTTTGGCGGCCCACTTTGTCTAACCCTTCCCTGAGGAGGAATGCTTTTTGTGACACGGTGGCCTACGCTGGAAGCCCTCCTCCAAGGCAGGAGCCCTGGCCTCCTGAGAGCCCTCACCTCTCTTTGCTAGGGAGTTTTTCTTGACCTCCAGTGGTGGGTGGCCTCCCTGGGATGTCCTTTACCATGACTGCCCTTCAGAAGGGTGAAGAGGCAGCTAACATGGTCTTCTGGATAGTAAACAAGAGATAGGAAGTTCAAAGAGGGAAGGTCCTTTCCTCTGAATGGATGCCTGCTGGGAAAGCTGAGATCAGGAGTGGTGGACTTGCTGATGGTCACTGAGCTGCTCTGAGAGTTGTGGGTTGAGGAGCCACCTTGTCCAACCCCTCGTCTTACAGGTGAGACCAGGAGTGACTTGGACCAAAGGAATGAGAGAGGCAAGATTCCTCCCAAGTCCCTCTCACTCTGGAGCATTCCACCATCTCACCTGACCCCTCCTGTGCTTCCTCTTTGGTGATTGCTAGGAGAAGAGACTAGAGGCAGGGCTGCCCTGCCCTCAGACCTATGCTGGAGGGGATCATCTTGGGCTCTTGCTTAATCTGGGTTTATCTCATAGTTGGTGCTCCATAGCGCATGCTCTTATGATGATTATTGTGCTCACTAGCTCCTCTTTCGTCTAAGGGACAATGAGGTCAGCCTGGCGAGACTTGGGGCTACGGGGAAGGAGAAAGAGTGGAACAAGTTTGGAAGGAGAGATGGAGGCCCAACTGTCAAGAATTTAAAAGCCAGAGTCGATGATAGGTGCCAAAGGCAATAGAGAGACCAGAGACAGGGAGCCCTGAGTTCCAATCCTGCCTTGCACAGGGGAGCTACCTCATTTCTTCATATTCCCCACTGGATTATTGTATGAAATAATACGTGTGTAAAGCCCTTTAGGGAGCTGATGGGTTGGAGAGAGGAGAGCCCAGTTGGGGTGGGGGGAGTACTCCCAAGACCAATACTAAGGGAGGGCAGCTATGTAAGTGGAGAGTCTATAAGACTGGTCCCCCATCCAATGGGAGGTGACTGGGGAGAACACCAAAGTGGGGGGGGGTTGAAAGAATTCTGAGTGTGACAGGGAGAGGAACAAGGAGAGAAAAATGATGAGTTAGGTTTTGGAGGGGCTGCTTGGGCATTGTAACTGGGGTGGGTTGGGAGCTTCAAAGAGATTCCAAGGGTTGACTTCTTTAGAGCTGGAGACTTAGTGAATGAATGTCTAGAGAGGGGAGAAAGAGGACCCCAGGCAGAGCTTTGGGGCATCCAATGCTAGGAGCCAACCAGAGAAGTAGGAGAACCCACAGAAACCAGGACTATGGAATAACCATGAGAGGTGGCCAGCAAACACCCACAGTGGACTGAAGGTGACAGAAAGACCCCAGGGCTTGGTGGTTGAGAGCTCACAGTAACTTTGAAAGTGGAAGCAGAAAGTGTAGATGGTTGGCAGTTTAGTGAGGCCTTTTGAAGGATGCAGCAGACCTTTAGTGCTCAAGGGAGAGACAATCCTCTTTGACCTGAGGCACTGGGAAGGAACTTCAGAAGGAATTTGCTGGTGGTTCTCCAAATAAACAAGTTGCTTACTAGGTTCAGGAACCCCCAAATCCAGAAATTCCCTAAGACCCTGGGGTTCTTAATCTTCAGTATCATAGATCACTTTGTCAGAATCATGCTTTTAGATTTGTGAAATAAAATGAAAGACATTAGACATCATTCTGACAGCTACCAAGGGTTTAAAACAAACCAGTCCTGTGCCTCCCATTTTGGTCCTTGCTCTTGGGGTCATCCCTCCAGACCATCGGCTTCTTCTCAGGCCAGGCTTCCACAGCTCCAGGGTGTCCTAAGGATGGTGGCCATCCTCGGCAGTGTCATCTGCAGACTGATGCAGCAACAGGAAATCCCTCCTTCCTTTGGAACCCTGTGATGGAAGTGACTTACCAACTACAATTGTGTCTCTTGGGTCTGCATGAAATCTTGGATGATGTTAACCTGGCAGGAGGGATCAGTGAAGGCTTTTGCTGAATAATTGAAATGCTGGAGTTCAATCTGGTTGGTTTCTTTTGTAGGCCTCTATTTTATTTTGAGGATTTAAATTTGTGGTTCTGAGAAGCCTTCACTCCACTCCCCAGCTTCACAGTCAGGATTAGAAAGACCAGGCATCACCCTCCTAAGTGCTTTTAAAGAGCCAGACAATGTGCCAAGTATGGCCTGCGGTGTGTGTCCTTAGAGTCAGCTGTGTCAAGGTTGGGGTGTCTCCCACGCAAGGCTGGTGAAGCCCCCCCCTTCCAACTTGTATTTTTGTCCAGGAGGCCTTTCTCATCATTGTAGTTCCTTCTTGTAAACAGTCGGCAGGGATAAGAAAGTGCCCATGATGAGTGGCTCTTGATTCTTTTTGGACAGGAGTCCTACTAGTCCCTCACTCTGTTGCCTCTTTCATGATTGACCCCCAAATTGTGTTGTCTAAGTATGCCCTAAGTAGACCTGGGGTTGAGGCAGCTTCTTTTCCCATCCTTGTTTTCTTTAGGGCTTTCCCACTTCCTCTTCCAGTTCACTGGTGGGGGGGGGGGGGCTGTCCTTCTCCTTCCCTTTGGTAAACCAGTTCATCTGCTGGAATTCCTTACCGCCTTGTCCTCTTGCTAAATAAAGCTGGCCAAACCTCTGGCTTCCTTCCCACCTCAACTTTCTTTGCTCCTGTTCTTGTTATGTTGTATGCCACTGGAAGAACTTAGAAAATTGCAGATTAGGCCTACTCCAGTTGTATTCTCTTATCTCAGTCAGCTCATAATTGCTGTGAGATGATCCTTTCATATCTCCCACTCTCCATGGTAGTACTTCCACAAGTTTGTCACTCTCTCAAGCCTCCCGCATCACTCATTCCCTTTTCCTACATTCTCAGGTGATGATTTCAGTTTCTTTTTTATTAAAATTTAATTGATTTTTCTGAATTGTCTCCCTTCCTCTCTCTGACCTTGCACTAGAGAAAGCTACCATTTGACGTAGATATGGACATAGACATATAGCTAGACATATCTATATGTAGAACCGTATCATGCATCCTTCTATTTATCTTTCTTTTCTCTAGAGGTGGATAGTATCTTTCTTCATAGGTCTTTTGTAGCTGATTGGAATATTTATAATACATAGAATAACTTAGTTCTTCAGTTATTCTTCAAGCAATATTGCTGCTACTGCATACAACATTCTCTTAGTTCTTGTCTTTACATGATTTTCTCAAATCAACCTGCTCCTCATTTGATAAAGCACAGTCATATTCTACAACTTGTTCAACCATTTCTCAATTAACGGACATGTCTTCAATTTCCAATTCACGACCACCACAAAGAAAGTTGCTATAAATATTTTGGAACATAAAGGTTCTTTCCATTTTTCCTGATCACCTTGGGAAACAGACTTAACAGTGGCATTGCTGAGTCAAAGGGTGTACCCAGTTTTATACCACTTTGGACATTTTTTTTGAATTGCTTTCGAGACTGGCTAGATCATTTTACAGTTTCACCAATGGTGTATTAGTGTATCAATTTTGAAAATTACCACGTTCCTGCCAACATTTGACATTTTTCTCCTTTTTTTTGACAATCTGATAGGTATAAGATAATATCACAAAATTGTTTTAGTTTGTATTTCTCTAATCACTAATGACTTGGAGCATTTTTTCATATAACAATATATAGTTTTAATGCCTTCATTGAAAAAGTTTTCTGTTCATATTCTTTGACCATTTATTGTTGGAGAATGACTCCTTAGAAATTTGACAAAGTTCTCCATAGATTTGAGATGAGACCTTTATCTGAAAAACTGTCTATAAAAATTTCCCCTCCAGGTTTCTTCTTTCCTTCTAATCTTAGCTACATTGGCTTTATTTATTAACATTGGGTTTTTATTTATTATTTTAAAGGTATAAAACCTTTTTTAATTTAAGGTAGTCAAAATTTTCCATTTTCCATCTCACCATTCTATCTCTCGTTTATTCATAAATTCTTCCTCTATCCATAAGTGTGATAGGTAATCTGTTCCATGTTCTTATAGTTTTCTTAGTATATCTATATATTTATATATAGGATATCTAGGTCATGCATCCATGTTGACTTTATCTTGATAAATAGTGTAAGATACTAGTCTATACTCAGTTTCTGTCAAACTTCTTTCTAGTTTCCGCAACAATTTTTACCAAATAGTGAATTCTTATGCCACAAGCTTAAATCTTTACATTTGTCAGGCACATGTTTACTATAATCATTTATTACTATGAATTGTATTTCTACTCCATTCCACTGATTCAACTTTCTGTTTCTTAACCAATACCAGATTTTTTTTGGTGTTCATTTTTTTATTGTTTTTTGAATTTTGCAATACTTCCCCCAGTCTCACTTCCCTCCCCCCACAGAAGGCAATCTGATTATCTTTGCATTGTCCATGCTATACATTGATCAAAATTGAATGCTTGAGAGTGAAATCATATCATTAAGGAAAAATAAAATATAAGAGATAACTTTAATTTTTTTAAAATTATGTAATTTTGCTAATAGTCCTTGGTCTTTGTTTAAACTCTACAATTCTTTCTTTGGATACAGATGGTATTCTCCACTGCAGATCCCCTAAAGTTGTCCCTGATTGTTGCACTGATGGAATGAGCAAGTCCATTGAGTTTGATCATTGCCCCCATGTTGCTGTTGGGGTGTACAATGTACTTCTGGTTCTGTTCCTCTCACTCAGCATCAGTTCATGCATATCCTCCCAGGCTTCCCTGAATTCCCATCCCTTCACCACCAACAGAGCTGCTATGAATATTTTTGTACAAGTGATGTTTTTTATTCTTTTTCATGATCTCTTCAGGGTATAGGCCCAGTAGTGGTATTGCTGGATCAAAGGGTCTGCACATTTTATTGTCCTTTGGTGTAATTCCAGATTGCTGTCCAGAAAAGTTGAATGAGTTCACATCACAGCTCTACCAACAATGCATTAGTGTCCCAGATTTTCCACATCCCTTCCAACATTGATCATTGATTGTCCTTTTTGGTCATATTGGCCAGTCCGAGAGGTGTGAGGTGTTTTAATTTCCATTTCTCTAATAATTAGTGGTTTAGAGCAATTTTTCATATGACTATGGATCACTTTGATTTCCTCATCTGTAAATTGCCTCTGCATATCCTTTGATCATTTGTCAATTGGGGAATGGCTTTTTTTTTTTAATAAATTTGACACAATTTTCTATGTTTTAGAAGTGAGTCCTTTGCAGGAATACAAGTTGTAAAAATTGTTTCCCAATTTACTCCATTTCTTTTTTTTATTTTTGACCATCATGTTCCTTTAGTTTAATATCCAAGTTGCAGTGCTAAAGTGTCCCTAAAGGATGTGAGGCTCAAGATGCCCCACCTATTAAAGGGCTAAAATTTAAGGGAATAAAAAGAGGAAGAGACTTCACACAGAGCATCCCTTGGGGTCAGGGTCCAAAAGGGGAGTCCCACTGATAATAAGACCTTGTCCACATATCTGGTCAGTGTCACTTCTCTAGGTTGGCTCTCCTCAGCTGCAGCTTCCTTTCCAGTTCCTCAGTATTAACTGTGGAAATTGACATCCCAAAAGATCCTGGGGCAACTTTCTTGGGGCCAATGAGGCCTTTGATTTGAATTCTGTCTTGGTCTTGTTGGGCACAGGTGGCACTTTGGGCAATGACTTCTCTTGTTTCCTGGGTTTAGGGCCAGGCAGTAGATGTGTGAGTAGTGCAAGAGCCTTCAGGCGGCAGAACTGGGCCATTTCTATGGGAGGGCAAGGTGGATGGCCAGAATCATTGTATGGAAGGAGAGGTCTGTAATTAGCTGAGGCTTCCCCAGTTGTCACCCTTTCCTTCGCCCCCACCTTTATCCAGGGACCTCTCACCATCTTCATTCACATATTGACTTGTGGGTTCATCACTGATGGGGATAATGTAGTTCTCATATTGAGTAGGTGCAGGTGGTGGGGGTGCAGGCAATCAGGGGTTTGACTGGGCCAGGTAGCTTCTGGGTCTGTTTAGCTTCTCCTAAGACCTTTTCAAAGTCCTTGTCTGGGTAGAAAGGCACCAGGGCCCCCTTGGTCTTGGTGGCAAAGTAGTTTATGATGTCATGTAGAGAAGAGCAGGAGACCTGGGAGGAGAGGGGGAATCAGGGCCCTGCCCCTTCCAGGGGATCAGCAGGATCCCAAGGATGGTGACACACCTGGGGAACTTCATGGGGAAGCCACCTACTGCATTTCTTTTGGTCTTAGTTACAGTGGTTTTGTTTGCAAAAGCTTTTTAATTTAATGTAATCAAAATTATCAAGTTTGTTTTTAATGATGTTCTCCATCTCTTCCTTGGTCATAAACTGCTTCCCTTTCCATAGATCTGACAGGTAAACTATTTCTTGATCTCCTAGTTTGCTTATAATATTGGTTTTTATGTCTTAAGTCCTGTACCCATTTTGATCTTATCTTGGTATAGGATGTGAGGTGTTGGTCTAATCCAAGTTTTTGCCATACTAACTTCTAATTTTTATCCCAGAAGCTGGACTCTGGGTTTATCAAACAGCAAATTACTATAATAATTTCCTGCTATCAGATAGTTTTGATAATTGTTACTTTATAAAATAGTTTAAGATTTGGTACTGTTAAACCTCCTTCCTTTACATTTTTTTCATTAATGCCATTAATATTTTTGATCTTTTGTTTTTCAAATTAATTTTATTATTTTTTCTAGCTCAAAAAAATAATTGTTTTGTAATTTAATTGGGATGGCATTGAATAAGTAAATTTAGATAGAATTGTTATTTCTTTTGTTGACTGCCCACCCATGAACGATTAATATTTTTCCAATTATTTAAATTTAAATTTATTGGTATAAAGTGTTTTATATAATCATGTTCATATAGTTACTGGATTTGCCTTGGTAGGTATGATCCTCAGTATTTTATCTAAATGACTAGTTATTTTAAATGGAGTATCCTTTAGTCTCTTTTTTTCAGGGTTTTGTTGGTGATATATAAATGCTAATGATTTATGGCAGTGTATTATTTATGCCATACTACTTTGGTAAGATTATTGTTTCTATTAACTTTTTGGTTGAATTGCTAGGATTTTCTAAGTATATCATCTTTCCTGCAAAAAAGAGATAGTTTTATTTTCCCATTGCCTATTCTGATTTCTTCAATCTCCTCTTTTCTTATTGTTATTGCTAGCATTTTTATTTTTAATTTTTGTGTATTTTTAAAAAATTTGTTTCCCCAGATACATGCAAAAGCTTAATTTTCAACATTTATTTCCAAAACAGAGCTCCAAATTTTCTCCCTACCCCCATCCTACTTCCCCCATTGAGAAAGAAAGTTACTTGATTTAGGTTAAAAAATGTGTTATTGCTAGCATTTTTAACACAATGTTAAATATATTGGCATATAGCATCCTTGTTTCAACTTCTGATCTTAATTGGGAAAATTTCTAACTTATCCCCAAAACAAATTATGCTTATTAATGATTTTAGGTAGATCCTTATTATTGTTTTAAGAAAAAATCTATTCACACTTGTACTTTCAAAGTTTTTAATAGGAAGATTCTGTCAAAAACTTTTTCTCATCTATTAATATAACCATAGATTTTTGTAACTTTTGCTTTTGATATAATCAATTATGATAATAGTTTTCCTTATTTTAAGCCATCCTTACAATCCCACTTGATCAAAAATGTTCTCCTTGATCTGGGAGTTTTGGAACATAGCTATGATGAATTGCTGTGAGTTTTGTTTTAGATCTCTTTCAGGTGGTGATCAGTGAATTTTTTTCTATTTCTATTTTACTCTCCTTGTTCTAAAACTTCAGGGCAATTTTTCTTAATCATTTCTTGAAGAGTGTCTAGACTTTATTTTTTTTAATCATAACTTTCAGGTCATCCAACATTTCTTAGATTGCCTCTCCTTGATCTGTTCTCCAGGTCAGTTGTTTTTCTAAGGAGATGTTTAATATTCTCTTCTAGTTGTTATCATTTTGATTTTGTTTTGTCATTTCTTGGCATCTTATGAAGTCATTCACTTCTTGTTAAATTCTAATTTTAAGGAGTCATTTTCTTCCATAAGTTTTTGAATTTGTTTTTTTAATAGGTTGATTTTCTTTCATAATTTTCTTGAATCTCTTGCATTATTCTTATTTTTTGCCCTTTCTTTTACCTCAACCTTTCTTATTTGATTTTTTTAGGGTTTTTTTTTTTTTTGCAAGGCAAATGGGGTTAAGTGGCTTGCCCAAGGCCACACACCTAGGGAATTATTAAGTGTCTGAGACCGGATTTGTACCCAGGTACTCCTGACTCCAAGGCCGGTGCTTTATCCACTATGCCACCTAACTGCCCCCTTATTTGATTTTTAAAGCTCTTCCAAGAACTCTTCTGGGGTTTGTGACCATTTTGAGAGAGAACTGTTTTAACTTCACTGTCTTTTCCTGAATTTAAACTTTGATTTTCTCTATATCCCCCTTGTAAGCTGTCTATGATCAGGTTTTCTCTTTTTTTGCTTACTCGGTTTTTGGTGATTTATTTCTTTCCTGTTAACTGTGTTGAGTCAGACACTAGTCCAAAGGCATGGAAAATAATATCCCTCACTTTAGGTTAATTGTCCTGTTGTTTTCTGAGTTCCAAATAGGACCCTGACTTCAAGTCCTCTTCCTTGTCCCTGAGCCAAGGCGAAGACCACCAGCAGCGCTGTCACCCCAGATGCTTTTGCTCCCTATGGCACCTTTGTAGAGCACCTCAACCCTGGAACTAAACCATGGCCCCACCTCTCCATGATCACATTCACCAGTGTGTACTAGATCCTTCTCACCCACAGCTATAACCCAGGACTATGTCTGATCAGCACACCTGGGACCTGTGTCCAGCACCATTGGAGGGTCCTTGAATCTTACCCTGTTCAGCCCTCTGACCCCTGCACTTCCCTGGGGTGAAAATTCTGATGCTGGGGCTGCCACAACATAGCTACTTTTTGTTGACTCTAGTGTATCTCCCAGAAGTTTTTGTACTTCAGTAGGCCAGACTACAGCCTCAGTGTCCTCTCAAGTAGTCTTCAACTGGACATTTGCTTTACCCAGCTTTTAATTATTTCTCTTGCTTTAAAGTTCACTTTTTAAATTATTTGGGAGAAATTTGGGAGAGCCAGGTAATTTCCTGCCTTTTTCTGGTATTCCCAGAATGCTTTTTGACTTCACTTCAATTTCACAAGAAAACCCCATACAAGCACAAGTAGAAGCCATTGTCAGGATCTCTCTCTTCCTAATCTCTCTGAGGCATTTCCCCCAGCCACCTCCCTCTTCATTCTTTCCTCTTTGGAGGAGGTGACCCTTTTCTCTATTAAGACCACTCTCATTGCAGCCTTGTTTTCCATTGTACTCTCATTTTCAATCTTTCTGCCCCTGGCTCCTTCTTTCCCTGCTGCCTTCAGACTTGCTCATGTCTCCCCAGCCTTCTAAAAAGCCCTCCTTAGATCTAGCAGTTCCCACTAGCCATCACTCCTTACTTCCCCCCCAAGCTAAACTCTTAGAGAAAGCCATCAACAGTCATTGCCTCCAATGGCTCTTCTTATCTGGACCCCCAGCAGTCTCACTTAAGATGATTGCCCTCTCCAGAGTCTCCAATGATCTCCTGTTTGCCAACTCCAGGTGCCTTTTCTACATCACACCTTCCTCCTGGATCCTCTGTCCTCCTTCTCCTGTGAAAGTCCCCCATATTGAGGAATGCCATCAGCTCCCTTTTTGCAGACAATAGATCTCTGCATGTGCTTGCATTCATATGTGTGTGTACACATGTCTGAGGAGCCTTTGTCTACAAAGGCTTCAATTGTATTGAGTCCCCCAGATTTGACCTCCAGACCTCACTGCCTTCTCTCCTGAGCCCTTGAACCCATCTTTTTCCCTGTCATCAGGACAGTGGGTGCCCTGTTCCTGCTGACCCTCTGTCCAACCATCTGCTCTCCTGTGATGTTTATTCATCCTCATCTTTTGTACATGTCTTCCCCTCATGCCCTTCCCATCCTTGTGTGCAGGATTTTCCTTACAGAAACCCATTGGTGGGTTTCTGGCCTGACACCTTCCCTCCTCTAGTCATGCTCTGCTCAATTCAGCTGTAGAAGTGGCGTTTCTAAACCATTGATCTGACCACATTGATGAATTCCAGTGACATTCTCCTATTTCCAGCATCAATACAAAAATCCCCTGACAACCTGGCCCCTTTGCACTCACTATTCTGACTTAGTGATGCTGCCTTCTCCATGTGTGTCACTTAGCACTCCCACATCTCCTGATCCTCTGCCTTTGCTCTGGCAGTACCCTCATGCCTGCCACCTTCTTCCTCCTCACTTCAACCTCTCGACTTCCTTCAAGGCTAAGCTCAAATCCTAACTTCTGCAGGGATGTTTCCTGTTCCTTTAGAAATTACCTTCCCTCTTGTATGTTCTGGTTAAAATATAAGCTCCTTGGGGGCAGGGCCTAGTCTTTCTTTTCTTTGAATCTCCTTCACAGGGTTTCTGATAGTAAACACTTAAATTGAAAGAAAATGAAGTATAAGGGAGAAACTGAGACCTAAACTAGTTGAGTGACCTGCCCAAGGTAATCTGGATTCCTTGGATCTCTACTGCCTTTCCTGGAATCATCTCCTCTTCAATGACACTCCCCCACACACTTAATACTGTTCATCTCTTCTGGTGAAGGATTTTCTCTACCAATACAATAGGTCTGAATTTTATCTGGGAGGTATTGAAGATTCCTGAGCAAGGACAATATGCTCAGACCTGCTTGTACTTTAGGAAGATTATTTGTCAGTTCTATGGAGAGAAGACACAGAGTTGGGAGGAACAGAGGAGAGAGGAAGGAGGGGGGAAAGACAGAGCCAAAGGGAAGAACAAAGAACCTAGAAGGAGAGGGAGACAGAGAGAGAGAGAGAGAGAGAGAGAGAGAGGAGAGAGAGATTATGATAAGTCTTACAAGCTTTTGACTTTTTTTGTAAAGACATTTTCCAATATATTTTCTTTTTTAAAATTAATTTTTTTCAAGCTATATGCAAAGAAAGTTTTCAGCATTCATTTTTGAAGGGTTTTGAGTTCCATATTTTTCTTGTTCCTTCCTTTCCTCATTCCCTTGACAGTGAATAATCTATGTATAACTATGTTAAACATATTTCCATATTAGTCATTTTGGGCATTCAAAGTCCATAGTTCTTTCTCTGGATGATAATTTCCATCACAGTCCTTTTGATCCAATATGTTCTTTTCAATCAATAAACATTTATTTTCTTTTTTTTTTAATTTATTCTCATTTTGTACAAATAATTTCTTTTTAGGTTTTTTCAAGGCAAATGTGGTTAAGTGGCTTGCCCAAGGCCACACAGCTAGATAATTATTAAGTGTCTGAGACCAGATTTGAACCCAGGTACTCCTGACTCCAGGGCTGGTGCTTTATCCATTATGCCACCTAGTTGCCCCTAATTTTTTTTATACATTAATAAAATATTCTGGTTTAAGAGTAAACAAAATACCCCCTCCCCCAAAAAATATAGACCTGCTTAAGAGATAAAGCAAAGGGGGGAGAGAAAAATTAAAATTAAAAAAAATAATAGTAATAATTGTATGTATAGCCAGGTGCTTCAGTGGACGGAGCACCAGCCCTGGAGCCAGGAGCACCCGAGCCCAAATCCAGCCCCATACACCCAACCATCACCCAGCTGTGTGACCCCATGCAAGCCACCCCAACCCCATTGCCCTGCAAAACACAAAAAATGGGGGAAAAAAGACACAAAATAAAATAAAATAGTAATAATAGTAGGGGCAGCTGGGTGGTGGAGAGCACTGGCCCTTGAGCCAGGAGCGCCCGGGTCCAAATCCGGCCTCAGACACCCA
The DNA here is from genome assembly GCF_037893015.1 of Macrotis lagotis. NCBI lineage: Eukaryota > Metazoa > Chordata > Mammalia > Peramelemorphia > Peramelidae > Macrotis > Macrotis lagotis. The sequence goes on from NC_133664.1 coordinate 1,831,206, forward strand.
ATGATCACCCAGCTATGTGGCCCCAGGCAGGCCACCCAGCCCCATTTACCCTGCACCCCCCAAAAAATAATAATAAATGAGCTTCAGTCTGTGTTCCAACACCACCAACTCTGTCGCGGGTCGATCGCATTCTTTGTGATAAGTCCATCACAAAAGTTACTTCCATATTTTTTCCACCGTTGCCATTGCTGATCGCAACGCCCTCCTTTCGTATTTCTCCACTACCATGTACAATATTTTCTCTCTCCTTTCACTCTGATTCTCCTGTAGGGTAGCTGAGTGGCACAACAGACAGATCCCTGGCCCCTGCCCCAAGCCCCCATACCACCCCTTAGGCCCAGCATCCACCTGACCCTGTGGTCCCAGATAGGCCATCCAATACTAGCCCCTTTCAAGAAGTAAAAAAGAAAATGTTATATCTGACCACTCTCCCCCCATGGTCCATCCTTTCCTCCATCACTCACATCCTCACCCCTTCCCCCTGTCCCCCTTCTCTCCTTCTTACTCCAGATGCCTATACCCCATTGAATATATATGCTGTTTCCTCTCCTAGCCACCTCTGATGTGAACATAGATTCCCTCATTCCCCCCTTGCCTTCCCCCCTTTCATATCCTTGCAATAGCTCATTGTAATAAAGAAAAATCTTACTATATGAAATATCTTGGCCTATTCCTCCTCTCCTTTTTCTTTCTCCCATTACATTTCCCTTTTATCTATTGACTTCATTTTTATACATTATTTCTTCAAATTCAGCTTTCTCCTGTGCTTCATCTATAAAAGCTCCTTCTACCTGCTCTATTAACTGAGAAGGTTCATATGAGTATTATTGGTGTCATTTTTCTGTGCAGGAATACATGCATTTCATCATCATTAAGTCCCTCCTATTTTCCCCTTCTCTTCCAATCTCTGTTTCACTTGAGTCCTGTATTTGAAGATCAAACCTTCTGTTCAGCTCTGGCTATTCCAACAGGAACATTTGAAATTCCCCTGGTTCATTAAAAGTCCATCTTTTTCCCTGGAAGAGGACGTTCAAGTTTTGCTGGGTAGTTGATTCTCAGTTGCATTCTAAGCTCTTTTGCCTTCTAGAATATTATATTCCAAGCCCTATGAGTTTTTAATGTAGTTGCCGTAGTTCTGTGTGCTCTTGACTGCAGCTCCATGATATTTGAATTTTGTCCTTCTGGCTGCTTGTAATATTTTCTCTTTGACTTGGGAGTTCTGGAACTTGGTTATAGTATTCCTGGGTTTGTTTGTTTTTTTTTTTTTTTTGGATCTCTTTCTTGGGGAGATTGGTGGATTCTCTCCATTTCTATTTTGCCCTCTGCTTCTAGGATATCAGGGCAATTTTCCTGTTTTAATTCTTTGAAAATGATGTCAAGGCTCTTTTCCTGATCATGACTTTCAGATATTCCAATAATTTTTAAATTATCTTTCCTAAATCTGTTTTCCATATCAGTTGTTTTTTCAATGAGATATTTCACATTTTCTTCTAATTTTTTCATTCTTTTGGTTTTGAAGTATTGAGTTCTGATTTCTCGTAAAATCAGCAATCTCCCTGAATTCTATTGTTTGTCTGAAGGATTTGTTTTCCTCAGAGAACTTTCTTATTTCTTTTTCCATCTGGCCAATTCTGCTTTTTAAAGCATTCTTCTCCTCAATAACTTTTTGAACTGGTTTATCCATTTGACTTAAGCTGGTTTTTAGCATGCTACTTTCTTCAGCATTTTTTTTGTATCTACTTGACTAAGCTACTGACTTCATTTTCATGTTTTTCCTACATCTCTCTCGCTTATTTTCCCAATTTTTCTTCTATCTCCCTCATTTGATTTTCAGAGTCTTTTTTGAGCTCTGTTATAGCCTGAACCCAATTTCTGTTTTTCTTGGAGTCTTTAGATATAGGAGCTTGGACTTCCTCATCTTCAGATTGAGTATTTTGATCCTTCTTGGGATCACAGGCAAATTATATCTCAATGGTGTTCCTCTTTTTTCTCTGCTTACTCATTTTCCATCCTGAGTCTGGTTTTGGGATGCTTCCTGAGCTTTTGGGACACCCCCACAAGGATCTCAGTGTGTCAGGCTCTGTCCTCTCTCCTGGTCTGTGAATGACCATAAGTGTATTCCTCTGCCACGGGGCTGAGGTGGGGGGGGGGCTAGACTGCAATCAGGATATGAATCTGGTCAGAACCCCAGAGTGCTATTCCAGGGACAGAGGGCAGACCTTGGCAGTCTCTCTTCACTCCCCTCCCTCAGCTCAATGGGCTCATGCCCTGGGGGCTCCTGCTCACTGGCTTCTGCTTCTGTTTCCTGGATCTGGGCTGCTGTAGCCATGCTGCTCACTGTGTGCCCTGAGGGCTGGCCTTCACGTGCTCGTTCTGGCAGACATCCCACCCCGCACTGATCCCCCAAGTTGTGCCCATTGCTCCCTGGAGTATAGGTCAGGAAACTCCCCCGCTGTGCCGTGGCTCCCTGCTCCCTGGGGCTGCCTCTGGGAGGCTGAAGTTCCTTTGCTCTGGCAGGCCACCCCTCTCGCATGCCGTTCCTCCAACCCTGGGGAGCAGAGCCTTTCTGCTCTTTTCCAGGTTATCTTGAGTTGGAGAACTGCTTCACTGGGTCCCTCTGTGGGTTCTGTCTCTCGAAAATATAGAGTCCTTAGCTTATAAGTTTTAAGAGAGAGCACCTAAGAGACATCCTCTCTTGTCGCCCCAATAAACATTTATTATTAAGTATCCACTATGTGCCAGGTGTATTAAGCACTGGTAATACAAAAAACCTTCAAAGTTTCTCCCCTCAATGAGGTTACAGTCTTAATTAAGGAGCCAGTGTGCAAAGAACTGTATACAAAAAACATTACATGCAGAAGAAATAGGAAATAATGAACAGTGGGAAGGTCCTAGACTCAAGGAGTTGGGGAAAGTTTCCTGTAGGACTCAAAAAGAAACGAGGGAGGTCAATAGTTGGATAGGAGAAGGGAAAAGAGGCACAGCAATGGTGGACAGCCAAGGAAAACAAGGGCACTGGATGGAAGGGGACATGCTGGGAAGTAAGGTGTGAGAAGACTGAAAAGGAGCTGGGTTATTGAAGGGCTTTGGATACCAGACAGCATTTTGTATTTTCTCCTGGAGGCCATAGGGAGCCATAGGAGTGTATTGAGACTGGGGGGGAGATGGAAAGTATGTGACACGATCAGACCTGTGTCTTAGGAAAATTACTTTAGTGGCTTTTTGAAAGGAGGATGGATTGGAGCGGGGAGAGACTGGAGATGCTGCAGACATGAAGTTCAGGAGAGATGCTGTAGAGTGACATCGATAGACCTTGCCAAGGCTTGGATATGGGCAATGAGAGAGAGACTGAAGTCTAGAATGGTGCCTGATTTGAGAGCCTGAGAAAGCAGTAATAAGGAAAGTAGGAGGGGGGGTTTCTGAGTTGCATATAGAATTTAAGATGTCTGCTAGACATCCAGTTTGAAAAATCTGAGATACAATTGTAGATGTGAGATTGGGGGTCAGCAGGGAGACTGGATCAGGACAAGGAGATGTGAGATCATCAGTGAGATGGTCATTGACTCTATGGGGACTGGTGAGTTTACTTAGTAAAGGTAGTATAGCCCTGAGAGACTCCCATAGTTAGAGAGGGTATGATCTGGAAAAGGATCCCTCAAAGGAAACTGAGAAAGAGCAGTCAGAGAGGTGGAAAGGAGAATTAAGGATTCCATCACCCTAGAGAGAAGAGGGTATCAAAGGGGTCAAGGGGAATGAGCACTGAACAGGTCATTGGATTTGATGATTAAGAGATTACTGGTAATTTTGGAGAGAGCAGTTTTGGTGGAATGATGAGATCAGAAGATGGTTTAAGGGATTAAGAGAGATTGAGAGTAGAGAAATTAGAGGCATTGATTGCTGACATCCTATTCAAGGAGTTCAGCCACAAAAGGCAGAAGAGAAATAGGAATATAGTGAGGGACTGGAAGAATCAAGTGAGTTTTTTTCAAGATGGGGGGAGGACAAACGTGGGTATGTTTCTAGATAGTAGGATGTAAGCAGTAGAGAGGGACACATTGAAAATAAGTGATCAACCATGATTCATCTTATTGGGATATATAGGCTATTTCCTCCCTGAATTTGGGGATGACGACTAAGCTCAGTTTGACCCTGGGGTCACCATCCCCCAATACTCCCATACACACACACAGAGAACATATATTTCTCACAGGAGAGGTGAGAAAGAGATGGGGATTCTAAGCCCTGTGTCCCAGATGGGCAGGTAAAGGCCTCAGGATTCCTTCTGCCTCCATCCAACTCCCTCTGTCTTCAGTGACTTTCTACTCATCACCCACAACCAACTCAGAGCAAATGTAGCTAGATTAGAAGCAGGGAAGCAAGGGGAGGAGAGGGATCTCCACTCCCAAATCCCCAAGCCATATTGCCTTTTTTTTTTTTTTGGCTTTGACATTTTGAGTCCTTTGTAATTCTGAACTATAAAAAAAAAGAATAAGTACGCCTCCTCTTCCTTTTTCATTTGAAAAAAAAGAAAAAAAATGATAGAATGGGGATAACAGAATGGCAATCTGTTGGAAGAAGTAGGGTGGAAGAGGATCACTTGCATAGGTAGAGGGGTTGACTGCTCAGGAGTCAGGCCATCTCATCATGAGACACAGGGGTGAAGGGAGAGACAGAAGGCATCTGAGTGATGGGAGATGAGGAAAGGGGTAGAAAAGGGAGCTCATGGGGAATGGTTCAGTGTTTTTCTATAAGTATGAGACCGTTTTTCAGCTTAGAGAGTAGAGGGAGGCTAGCCATATTAGGTTTGAGGAGAGATGAGAAGGTTGGAAAGAGCTGTTGGCGAGAGTAGAAGAGGTAGAGTATGAAAGAGGGAGTTTAAGACTAGTGGCAGGGGGTGGGGAGGGGAGAACCCACTTAAGATTGTAGAGTGGACCTTACCAGAACAAGTGTGAGATTTTCTTCAGCAGTGTGTGCACATTTACGAGTGAAGGTGAGGGATTGTGAGAATGATCCAGGGCTTGGGTTTGGCTGGGCATAATTGTTGATATGAGGAGGACAGTGTAGGGTTCATTGGGCTCACCAAAGAATCCAAATAGGCAGAAGAGAGAGGGTGGCTAGTGTAGGGGAGATGGCCTGGAAGAGAATCAGGGGATTGATGAAAGTCATGGTGCAGGGGGTGGCTAGGTGGGGTAGTGGATAAAGCACCAGCCTTGGAGTCAGGAGTACCTGGGTTCAAATCCGGTCTCAGACACTTAATAATTACCTAGCTGTGTGGCCTTGGGCAAGCCACTTAACCCCATTTGCCTTGCAAAAACCTTAAAAAAAAGAAAAAAAGAAAGTCATGGTGCAGATGAAGAGTGGGGTTAATGAAGGGAGGACCAAGAAAGGGGTAGAAAGCCAGAGTCAATAGATTTTCTTGCTATGCAGAGTTGGGCCTTCGCTTAATTATATGACAGAAGTCTATTCCCATTCTCCTTGGCCTTCTGAGGTTGTGGATAGACCCTTTCCCTTGACGCCCAGGACTCTGAAGACCACAGTAGATGTCAGAGACAGTTTGTGAGGAGACAGAGGTTGCCATTGGGGCTTTTGTCTAAATGTGTCACTGAGGACACCCACATTTTTAAGGACATTGATAGATCTCTGCATCTAAGATGGATGCATTCCCTGATAGCAAAAAAGGCAGTTGATGAGGCTTTTTAGCATTTAAAAGTAGACCCTTTCATAGCAGGTTTATTCAGAATGTGGAGCTATGGGTCCGGCAAAGGGGTCTGTGCAGGATCTACTCACAGATCTCTGTTCTAGTAGGCCCAGATGGGCATTCGAGTTGTGGTGCCTGGGTTTTAATGAAAGCCACAGCTCTGTTCCAGGTACTAAAGTGGTGGTGTGAATAAAAGAACTGGTCAGCAACCGAGAAAACACTGCTTGGGAGACTCTCATGTATGCCTCTGTTCATTTAGCTTTGGCAGATACTGAGACAAAATCGTCCTATTTCTGTGGCAGGGCAGATTTGGTCTTGACTTCAAACCCCTTATTCAGAAGAAATGTGTTCTATAAGGAAATGAGAAGGCTTGTTGCTCGGGAGGCTCAGTGGTGTGTAACCAGATTTAAAGGCCTCATTGGGAAGTCCAGGTTCATCCCCAGTAATGGTGCTTCTCACCATTAGTAATGGAACAAACTGATTTAAATTTTCAGACAGTGGGAGCAGCTCACCGCTTCCCAAGTACGCCTCCTCTCCCAAACCCAACAACAGCTACATGTTTAAACGGGAGCCGCCGGAGGGGTGTGAGCGAGTAAAGGTCTTCGAGGAGATGGCGTGAGTAACCTCTGCTCTCTTGTGAACCCAAACAACTGCAGGGGCTAAGGAGAGGGGGAGCTTCCTGTGTGGGGCTCCAGGAAAAGGACTGCTCCTCTCAGACTATTTGAAGCCTGGGAAAGGTCCAATCTTTAGAAAAACAGTTCTATCCCATGCCACCAAATGGGAGTGGGGTTCCCAATCACCTTACACTTTTCTGAAAAGTGAAATAACCTCCCCACAGCTGTCCAGAGGGAGATGGGCACTGGGGGTCTTCCTTTGGGAGTTTTTGTTCCTCTGGTCCTGTGACTTTCGGGATATTCTGGATTTCAGACTCCCCTGTTGCTCATGGTGTCCTTTTGTCCTGTCTAGGGCTCGCCAGCCCATCTCGGCCCCTCTCTTTTCATGTCCTGACAAAAACAAGGTGAACTTCATTCCAACTGGGTCTGCCTTCTGCCCGGTACGGCTCCTGGGTCCTCTCCTGCCAGCCTCGGACCTGATGCTCAAGAGTTCTCCAGGCTCCGGTCAGAGCCCGATTCTGAGTGCCCTGACTGTTGAGCAACTGTCAGCACGGGTGGCCTTCTCGTCTCTGTCAGATGATACCAGCGCTGTGGACTCGGTGGCAGAGGTCACCATCCCACCACCGTGCCCACCCCCACCACCCCCGCTGCTGAGCGAGCGTCAGGCCGAGGAGCGGGCCTCGTCTCAGAACTACGTGGCCATCTAAGAAGGGGAGCAGGCCCTCGCCCTCAGAACCCGGTCAGCATAGCCGCTCGGACGTCTGCATGGAGTGGTGGAGAAGCCTCAGCATCCCAGAGGAGCTTTCCTCGCTGCTCTTGGCGGGGACAGGCCTCGAATTGAGCAGTTTTTATTTTTCTTGTTTTGTGGAAAGCAGTGATGCTTGCACAACGTGTAGCTCATTCAGCATTTTCAGTGGAGACTATGCATTTTCTAGTGTCCGTCTGACCAGATGAGTGCCGTGTCCTGTGGTCTGCTCCAAGTCCTTCTGCATCAGAAAGTTGCCTGTCCGGAGGGAAGTTGGCTGGTTGTGCTGTGGCTGGTGTCCACAATCGATCCAGGTGTTTGTGACGCACATGATGCAAAAACCACCAGACGCCCAAGACCTTGGCCCCGCCATCGCGCAGTGCCTGCCCTGTGGCCTCGTTTCAGGTACTTCAGCTGAAGTCTAACTCAGGTAACTTGGAATGTAAATCATATCGGCAAAGACAAGGTGTCACAGCGACATCTCTCTGCATTAATCTTTCCTCATTCCATTCCACTTTCTTGGAAGAAGACCGAGGAGGGGGATCCTGGGCAGGGGTGGCCAGCAGCAGGAGCAAGATCCCGGTGTCCCCTCCTGGGGGAAGGGCAGGAGCATGGGGGTGAAATGGGGAGTGCTTCACAACTCTTAGAAGGTTGCAGGCAATGTATGCCCAAGTGGGAAGGACCAGTGGGGATGCCCCACTCGCGGGAACACCCTGCTCTTGTCTCCATGAGTTTCTCCTTTGGAAATTAGCCCTTCGTTTTCTGGCTGAAAAGGGACAGTCTTCTGGCTTCTCACCTCCACCATATAAAGCTTGAGATGTATCAAGTGACATTTGGGGCCAGAAACGGTTCTGTTGTTGGATGAGCTGAGAAAGAAGTCAACTGATGATTCCTTGGTGACTTGGAGAAGCAGCTAGAAGCCCTTTCCTGTAGCTTTGTCTCTTTGTGTCTTTTGTCAGTCATTTCTGCTGGTCTCCTGCCTGTGGGAAGTGTAAGGGAAAGGGCCTCTGGAGGCCTTAGCCATAAAGAATGCTCCGTAACCTTCCTCCCACAATCATTGGCTTCCATGTCCCCACCCCCACCCCCAGCCTATTTTGTTCTTTCACAATGGTTGGTCAGTGTCCAACCAGAAGATACTTTCATGGAGCAAAGGACTTGGTCATCTTTTTTCATTTTAATGTGGAAAATCAATTTTTCAACTCTTTTACCTTCATGCTCTCAGGTCTTGATGGAGAGGAGAGGGAAGAAGGTAGGAAAGGCCAGTTCCCTGGTGGTAATGGAAGCTCCAGTAACTTCTAGTGTCCTATTTAGCTGGGCATCTGGCAGCAGTGACCGTCCTGAATGTGAGGAGGGGAAGGGAAAAGAAGGACCAAAGGAAGGGAGGGAGGTGGGGAGAATTGGATTTCCCTGATGCGGGAGATTGATGGTGACATTCCATGAATTCCTTTTCCCCCTTATTCATTGTGCTGCCCCTTGTTCCTGATGCGTGTTTCCTAGGTTTTGGACCGGCTGTGTTGGAGCTTCTGCTTTTCCATGTAAATTCCCAGGAAGCTGCTGAGCTCAGATGTCCCATTCGTGGGACTCGGAGACATTGCCAGCCTTGTTTCAGTTTGGTCTGATGCTGTCCTGTGAGGCCGGGTACCAAATGATGCTGTGGCTTCCTTTACCCAAGGGCAGGGCTGGCTTTTGTTTTGTACTTTTCCAGTAGAGAAATTCCCGTGTCTTATTTAAATAAAGCTATTAGTAAAAAGTTGTCCCTGTGCTATGTTTGGGGTAACACATAGGGTGGTGCCATGGGGGACATGGGGTGCTATTTAGGGGGCATTTGGGGGTGATGCCTTGGTGGACACACAGGGTTCTGTGTTTGGGGGAGCACAAAGTATGGTGCCATGTGGGAGTGGTGCTGTTTGGAGGCCACACGGGGTGGGTGAGGGTGCCCATCTACCAGATACTATGCTAAGGATCTCAGCAACCTCCACAGTCTGGGTGACTTTGGCTTACACTCCTGTAGAGGGGTGTTCAGGGTCCTCTTTAGGTCACAAACCTACTTTCCCAAGAAAAAGCCCTGGATGACTGATGTTATGTTTCCCACTGGGAGCTTACTAGAAACTTCAGGATATCAAATACAGGGACAGAACTTCCAGAACTTCCATTGTCTGTGATGTTATGCCCAAAAGATTTGTAGAAATATAATGTTTTTAACAAGGTAAAACAGCTTCTGATGATGGGCATTGCCCTGGCTGTTTCCTGGGGTATTTCTTTGGTTTTGTCTTATTACTAGGCTTAGGAAAGCTTATGGACTCTGAGTGAGTGGAAGGACTAAAGGCTGGGCCTCTCCATGGAGCTATCTGGCCATCCCTCTGTGCATCAAGGGTCAAAGCTCCTGGACATTTTGGTTGGGGAAGATTTCCCAGCCCATCAGCAAAGGGAGGCTGAGACTGGCCAGGGTTTGCCGAGTCTGGTTGCCTTCACAGAACCAGCCACTCCAGTGTGTCTAAAGGCTAGACAAAAGTTCCTTTGAAGAGGGTCTGGGGGCTTCAGTGGTCTGCAAGCTTACTGTGAGTGACTGGTGTGAGCCTAGGCTGCACTGTGAGGCCTGATGGCCAGAATGGAGGACCTGCAGGCTTGCCCGGATCAGGAGGGAGTACATTCCAGATGAGTGCGGGCTGCACAGAAGTGGACGATGGGAGACAGCGAGTGCATGATGAGAAGGGATGGGTAGTAATGGCAGCCTGATCAGTAGAGGATGGGCACACTGATACGTTGTTGGGGGAGCTGCAAATTGATCCAGCAATTCTGAAGAACCATTTGGAATTGTCAGAAGAATCACTTCAGTTGATTGGACCTTTTGAACCCTGTATTTAGGCAGAGTGGGGCCATGAGCTTTTGTGTGTGAGCTGTGCCTTCTTTTGGATCCCAAGTTGTCTATACCCAGGGTTTGTGTCCAGGCTCCCTGCCCTTGCCTGTGACCTCCGCAGCAGCTGAGGCCTCCCAGGTTGAGTTAAGTAGCCGGGTCAGAGCTCAGTGCCCTGAGAGGCACTGTGGGCACTGCCTTCCTTGGAGGACCCCAAGCTTATTTCCTATTCTCTTCTGAAGCAAAGTGCAGTGTCTGGCAGAGAGTAAGCATGGATGAATGATTCCTTTCTTCTCTATGCTTTCCCTCCCTCCCTCCTTTCTTTATCCCTCCCTCAGCCCTCATGAGGAGGGCACTGAAGAAGGCCAGTTCATGATTAGACCTGACCAAAGAATAGAAGAAATCTGGGCCAAAACTGGTGCAATTTTAAAGGTGCGTCAATGTCAGGCACTCTCCCCACATTGGCCATCTCAAGAGCCCACTGTGGGTCATTCATCTCCTCAGTAACCAAATGATGGAGAGGTGGAGAAGCCAAGACTCAGCTGTGTCATTTAACATGTAGAAAAAAGCCCTGGGAATAGGTGAGAAAAATGTGCATCCATTGATGCTCTGGCCAGAATCAGTATACTGATCAAGCGCTCACTTTGTGCTAGACCAAAATGCAGCTCCTGCCCTTGAGCTTACAGTCAGGGAGACAGCATGCAACCAGATTTACAAAAGAAATCTATGTACAGTCAGGAACTGAGGAAAGGCTCCTGCATCAAAGGGTTGGGAAGACTTCCTATTAGAGTCTCTATAATGAGCTAGAGTCAGAAGACTCATCTCTAGAGTTCGCATCTGGCCTCCGATCCCTCCTAGCTATGTGACCTTGGGCAAGTCACTTCACATTTGCCTTGGTTTTCTCATCTGTAAAATGAGCTGGAGAAGGAAATGGCAATGCATAGAGAAGAGTTCAGAGGTGGCAAGGCTGGAAGATTGGAGAGGATGCCCTCTAGAGGAATAGGGGAGGATGATTGGGGGAGAGTCAGGGGAAAAATAAAGAAGCTGATTTGGACATCGCAAATTTAAAATATCTGATGGACGTTCAGTTTGAGTTGGCCAAAAGGCATCTGCAGGTCAACAGAGATCAAGGCCGGAAAGGTAGATTTGAGGATCAGTAGCAAGATTGTAACTAAACCCATGGGAGCTGACAAGGTCATGAAGAAGAGAAGAACCTGAGGGACCTATGATCTGGAAGAGGATCCAGCAAAGGAACCTGAGAAGCAGTGGCCAGAGAGCTGGGAGGACAAAATCCTCGAGAAGAGAGGTGGAGCGTGAGGATGGAGAAGAGGCCATTGAGTTTACCTGGGCAAAAGCCAAATGAGAGATCTCCACAGCTCTTCTGATTGGAGGTGGCACTTTGCTAGTTGCTCTAAGCCTGGAGAATTCCCAAGCTGGAGGAGTAACCAGGTACATGAACAATGGGCCTAGATGGACATCCGTTTGGCAGCTGTCAATCAATGAACAAAAACCTCTGGATCAGGCACTATGCCAGTTGCTGGGGATGAGCCCCTGATTTCAGTGAGCTTAGCATCTAAAGGGTGGGAGACAGCCCACCAAAGGAAGCCCTAAAGCAGATGATTTGGCTGCTTTTGACCCACAGAGCTCTCTGCCTGTCTTGCTGCTGCTGATCTCTGGGCTGCCCCAGAACCCCCAGGCTCTTGTCCATCAAACTGGGGGGGGGTCATCATTTGTGTTTCCACTTGTCATTCGGGTAGCACTACTGTAGGCATGGCAAAAGTGGAGGCTAGAAATGATCTGAAGAATTGACTGTCACATATGATGAATCAATCCTAAGAATAAGCTTTTCTGTAGTAAGTGGTTTGCCAAGTGCTTTACAAATATTCACTTATTTGATCATTACAAGCATCTTGGGAGATAGTTACTATTCATGTTTTCATTTCACAGATGAGGAAACTGGGGCAGATTAGAAGGGAAGTGACTTGTCCAGGGTCACACACAAATCAGCCCCTGAGGCTAAATTTGAACTCAGGTCTTCCTGATTCCAAGCCCACAGTTGCCTTGGACCCCACAAACCAATCCATCCAAGCAAGAAGGAATACCAAACACCAGCAGGCGGCAGTAGCAATATAAATGGGGCTTCTAGCCTTCCCCTTTTATTGTCATGGCACAGAAACATTCACTCAGGAGATGGTGTGACCACACAGCGGCAGCAGGGGTGCCCACAGGGGCCTGCTGGCCATACTCTCAGGCATTGAGCAGCTCATGCTCCTTGTCTGTTTTCCCGACAGCATCTGGGTTGGACAGCGGGTCCAGATCGGCAAAAAGGCTGAACCAGGCCCTCAGGTCTCGGGCATTCTTCTCAGATTCTGGGGGAGGAGGACACACATTGGCCACCAGTGCTTTGCAGCTGATGCCAGGCTGGCCAAGACCTCCCCACGCTTGACATCCCTTCACTATTGCCCTGCATCGCCTTCCCCCTATAGTCAGGTCTCACACCCCTTGCCCTGCTGCCTTCACCCTAGCTGGGAGGGCCTTGAACCCTCAGGTCCTTATGTGGATCCCCTCAGGACTCACCTGCCCCCTCTGCCTTCCCTCCCAACTTCTGCACTCTTGCAGCTGCTCTAGAGACTCCTGACAAGACTCATTTTTAGGGCAATAAATTCATAGTCTTGGGTCGCATGAAGATCACAAAGGGCTTTTCTCACAGTGACCTGGGAGGCAGCCGGAACTCCTTCACTACTGGTGTGTGTTAAGTAACTACTGTTACCCCCCATTTTTTCAGATGAAGAAACTGAGCCCTGGCAAGTCACTCAGCTGGTAAGTGCCAGTCAGTCTCAAAACGGGACTGAAGTTGTATTCTTTTCATTTGAAAATGAAGCATTGGACCCAGCCCTGCCAGAGTCGGTTTGGTAGTCCAAGGAGCAGTAAGGTCAAAGGGCACATCTTAGGGTCATTCTCCCCACCCCCAACAAGCCCATCACAAAGCAGTGACCCACGAACACTACCAGAAGAGACTCACCTTTCACAGGGGGCATGTTGCTGCTCTGACTAGTGGGCTTTGGGACAACCTCGGGCTTACAGGTGGATGGGGGACTGCCCGGACTCTCTCTCCAACCTGAAATCCAACAGCCACACTGCATTGAAGCGGGGTGATCCCTGCCTTCTATCTCAGACTCGCTCTGACCCCACCTTGGACCGCTGACTCCTAAGACTGCCCCTTACCTACCTTCCTTAGTTTGGCCCTCATGCGGGGGGAGAGTTGTGGCCAACAGCTTCCTCGACCACAGTCACCATCTTTTTGGGAGCAGACCTCTGGGCATTTTCTTACCTCCAACCCCCTGGTCTTCTCCAGTTCACCAGCCACCTGCCCTACTTGGAAAAGCCCTCCCTCTTGGGCCCTCTCTCTAAATGGCTTCTGTCCAGCCTCAGCCTGAAGGAAGCCTTCCATGCTCAGGGCCTTCCCTGTGAGATTCTCTGGTTCAGCCCATTCCCATCTGGCTTGCACAGTTGTCTGTAAGGTCTCCCTCATCAGATGTGGTCCTGCCTTGTCTGCAGCTCTTCTTGGGAACCCGACCACTCCTCTCCAACCCTGTTAGGACGGGAGCTTGCTCCAAGGCAAGGGTCTAACCCCTAGCTTACCAGGCCCAGCACAGCCCTGGTTTGAGATGCTGGTGGATGACTTGACAAGGGCAGAACTTGAGGAATGTGTTTTCAATCTAACAGGGTATTCTAACCCAAAATATGGCTCTGATTCTTGAGGCCATGACCGTGGAAAGAGGAGAGAGAAAAGCAGAGTGCACTGGGATTGCATGCCTTTCCTCTGGATGCTGCTGGGACACTGACCTTGGAGGGACGATTGGAAGTCGTGCAGATTGTTGTCCAGGAGCTGAGAAGGGAGGAAACTCGAGGGCAGCAGGGGCGCTCCGGGTTCTGGCTCTCCTGGCACGGCCGAGGCCACGGGCTCTGGTGTCTGCTTATCCCCAAAGACAGCCGTCCACTCTTTGCTGAAGTCCCCCTCATCCAGGGAAGATGCATTGAGAATCTCATTGAGCAGCTGCATGTCGTCCTTGTCACCCAGGTCAGATTCGGAGGCCCCTGGAAAGGAACCCATGGGCGCTGATCCAAGTGACCTCAGAGGCCCAGGAAGGGGGGCCTGCTCTTCAAGGAAGAGGAGAGAGATGAGAGGATTTTCAAGGAGCTCGGATGCACTGAGGCATCTCCTCTGGGCACCACTGAGAGACCCCAGGGTTAAAGCCCCCCCCCCCCCACAATCATATCCATCTTCTAGGAATGAATTGGGACAAAACTGAAATCTTTCCACTAAAAAGCCCAAAGGGCTTTCAAAGAGCTGGCATTAGTTTCCTCCCAGGAAGTCTGCCCAAAGGGGTTGGCACCTTCACCAAGGCCCTGTCCTGCATTTCCAGAGCTCAGGAGTGGGCAAAGAATGAGAGAGCTTCCTCCAGTTAAGGAAGCAAAGGCGGGTGGGGGGAGGGCTTCACTTCTTCCCCCTCCTTAAGAACAAAGTTTGCTTTCCTGTTTGTCACTGTTGAGGCACTTTTTCAGTCCCTCACAACCTGGCCGATTGATTCCCAGCTTTCCTGGCACAATGACACAAACCTCCCCTTCACATGGGCCAGAGCCTAGCTGTTCCTTCCACCTCCAACCTCCCAACCTTTGCACAGGCTAGAGCCCCTGCCTGGAAAGCACTTTGCACCTTTCTTCTGCTCCAGAGTCCCTAGCTTTTCTTGAGGTTTAGGCCTGAGACCACCTCCTAGGGGAGACCTTTCCTGACCCTCCTCAACATTCATGGGCAAGAATGACTTCACCTTTGTCTCTGTGGTGCCCAGGCCCGATCCATGGCCTTGACAAAGCACAATCTGACCTGTTCCTTTGGACCAACACTTCTCAGATCCTATTACACTATTGATTATCAATGATTCCATCCCCAAACTCCCTTTTTTATCTGGGTCACATCCATCAATATTTACTGTATGGGAAATGAAAAGATCTTAATATCATAAAAGGGTATAAAAGGGTCTCCCTCCTGTATTTTCCAGATCATTCTGAGGACCCTGTCTCAGACAATAACTGTGACCCTTCTTTGTTGTCTTCAGTTTCTCCCTCACTCAAACTGCCAACGAAATGAAAGTGATGGAGCCACCAGTGGGCAATCCCCAGAGGGTGATGCTGGCCTGTCCAGCTGGGGTGACAACAACCTGAGACAATTCATTGCCCCAAGCCTGGAGGGTGCCAGGAAATGCTGCCTGCTGATCCCTAGAAAGAAGTGGAGCAGGACTCCCCCAAGGCCCAAGACTGGGCTGGACTGGCTCTCCTCAGCTTCAAGAAGTCTGGCCAGCACACTCTTACCTCCTCGGGAAGAAGAGGAAATGGGCCCATACAGAGACCCACAAGGGACTGGAGAAAGCCCCCCAGTGGTTAGGACATGCAGCCTTCTAACTGGGAGTGGACTGCATTCCCCAGGAGGACCCCCCAGGTCTGGATTGGCAGGAAGTCTCGCCTCCTCTCATGCAGTCATCCCAGGTCTTGGGACTCATGTCTGAGGCCAAGCTGCTTCTCGCTATGACCCAGGCAGCCTACCCCATGCTGTGGTGGTTGTAATGGCTAAGAAGTCTCTCTGCTACTCCTACCCACGGCTCCTGATTTGACCACCAGGGCTGGACTGAAATAGGGAAATCACTTGTCCACGTGACCTTTCAGTCATGGCCTCCCTGAACCTCCTCTTCTCCAAGCTAACCATCCCTCTTTCTTCAACCAGTTTTCATATGACAGTCTCAAGACCCTTTGGCTGCTCTCCTCAGAAGTCCAATAGCAGCACCCTTGTCTATTGTACTTGATGTGGCCAAGATGGCATCACACACAGGGACAGGGAGGCTAGCAAAGCATGCCAGAAGGGGGGAAGTCTGGGTCAATTGCTTGGCATCACTGCAGCCTTTGGAAAGAGTGAACCTGTTTAAAAACACCTTTTTTTTAGGTTTTTGCAAGGCAAATGGGGTTAAGTGGCTTGCCCAAGGCCACACAGCTAGGTAATTATTGTTTGAGTCCAGATTTGAACCCAGGTACTCCTGACTTCAGAGCCAGTGCTTTATCCACTGTGCCACCTAGCTGCCCCCAAAACCACCTTTTAAAAAAAAGCAGTTCTAAGCACACCCTTGAAAGAAAATTGCTGCCCTTTTCCCCATCATAGAGTCTGAGCTTGCCACACCCCCCCCCCCCCCCCGTAGGACCAGCATATCCAGGGTAGGAGGTTAAGAGACAGCGCCCCAAGGGAGCCAGCTTCTTCCCCAGCCACTGGCAGAGTCGAGTGATCTGCCCAGCAGGAAACAGAACCATACTGAAGCCCAGCTCCTATGGGCACTGAAAAGGGCTTTGTCCGGGAGCTGAGGCCGAGCACACTAATAGCTATTCATCCCACCTCTCCTCCCAGGATCTTTTTGATCTTCAATAGATTTTAATGGCCTCTTGAGGACAAGGTCAGACCAAGGAAAATAGAAACTTCCTGAACAGGGGACCCCTGAACTTTGGCATTGGTCTGCCAAGGGTAATGGCAGGAGTGTCAGCATGTTACTTGAGTACCACTTTGCGGACAAAGTCAGCTGGCAGTATTGTCTTTGAGACTAAGGAAGAAAAGGGGATCAAGGAAGGGTAAGGTGGAGATTTACAGAGAAACTTCTGTTTCCTATAGACTAGACTGGTAACTTCCTATTTGTGGTATTCTGGTTAAAGGAAGCTTGTGATACCTAATGAATAGAACAGTAAAGTCATCTGGAGAGACAAGATGAATGATCTGTCCAGTGGAGACAGAACAAGCGGTGACTTGTCCACGTGGGAGGAGGTGAAAGCATGGGGTCCATTTCCTTGAGGATGCCCATGGGGCTGAGGAGCACCTGAGGGGAAGTAGAGACTGGAAGGAACCCATCCCTTTCTTTTCAAGATGAAGTCTTGGAAGAAACCAGTCGTTGTGGGTGATTGGAAACTCAATGAATTCTGCACTCAGTTTCCATCACCAGGTTTTCTTTTCCCTGTTAGTTTTTTTTTTAAACTAGGATTTGGCCAACACTAAGTCTATGTTATTGGGGTATCTCTTGAAAGGAGAAAATGAATGCTTAAGAGTAAGAAGAAGATACAAGGAGGCTAAGGAAAGCCCTGAACAGGACAGGGAAAGGAGGCCATGCAGGAAGGGGATGCTGAGTGTGGGCAGCTTCAGATGGGGTTCAGAGTCCTGCCTAAAGGGTTGGAACCTGAGAATTGGGCATTGCCAGAAGCTTCCGGGGACAGCCAATAACAAAAACGTATTAAAACTCACAGCAAAATAGCATTTGTCTAACCCTTGATATACTTGCACTTTACACATTGATCCTTATGAGACTGAGGTAGGCACTATTATTATTCCCCCTTTTACAGATGAGGAAACTGAGTCTCAGAGATAACATGACTCACCAATGCTGACAAGACCTTTGTTTAAGGCAGTATTCCCGTTCCTTTGACCTGCATTCTCTTTCTCATTCCATCCAGCTCTGGCCACAGAAAGATGAGGTGGGCCCTAGGAATGGCAATGCCTGCCACCCTGACATGACCCTCCCCAGAATGCTAGCAGCTGCATCTCCAGGTGCATCATGCACAGACTTTGAGTGTTCCTGCCATATGTGGGCAGGCAGGGAAGGAAAGAGAAGAAATGTTGACTTCCACTGCATGTGCCATGTGCTTCAAAGATCTCATTTAACTCTTATAATAGTCCCAAGGGGTGCGAGCTAATGAGGTTGACTGAGGTCACAGATATGACTTGTCCAGGGTCACACAGCTAGGAAGTATCAGAGGGTGTGGTTAGGATTAGGGTTAGGTTTGAATTTGGGGGCCTCCTGACTCTAGATTGGAGGCCATTTATATGGCTAGTTAAGAAGGGATCAGAAAACTGGCTATTTTTTGATGGGATTAAGAAAATAGAATTTCAGTCCGTGTCACAGTTCCAGGAGTGGGGAGGCCTGGAGGCACAGAGATTCTTGGGGAGAAAACCCGAGGGTCTGGGGCCCTCAGGCATCACTGACCTCAGTCTGACTCTCCCCAGCAGGCACTTGCCCCCTCATCCTGGCCCAGCCCCTGCAACTCCTTTGCCACACAGAGGTTCTCCTCCTCTGACTGTCCTGGTCCATTTTCAGGGTGTGCCTGGGCCAGCCTTATTCTCATCCCCTCTGGACTCCACGGGACTGATATGGGGGTTTCTCTCTCTTGTCCCTCCCCTCTTAGGTATTGTCTCTATCTGACTAGACCTGAGCCCCTGGATCATGCGCAGCCTTGGGCCCCACAGTTCGGGGTGGGCAAGGACCTTCATGACATGTCTTAGAGCATCACTGAAAGGCCTGATAAGGATTTGCCTCAAGAAGGATTGGCCTGTGGAAATATTCTGCTTGACCCCAAAGCAGCAGGATAACAGAGAAAGGAGGAAATTTCCCCCTCATGGGAGAGCTTCCAAAAAAGCCTCCAGGATTGGGAGTGGGACTGGGGTGAAGGATTCTTTGCTCAGAGAGAGTCTCTGGAATTCCCTTTGGCTCAGATTTGGTAAGGCTGCATTTCACAGATTCTGGCTAATGAGCAACTATTGGAGCCTGCCAGGGAGAGGGCCAGAAGGTCAGTGCCTTGAGGGCCTTGCCCAGTGGTGGGAGCTGCTTTACCTAGATGCAGCCAGTCTGGGCCAGTTCTAAGGAGACATGTCAATAAGGTCCTCTATGGGATTCTTCGGGCTCAGATCTCTGACTTCCTCTTTCTGAATGTGGCTGGGTGGGTGGGTGGCTAGGGACAAACATCTTTGTCACGGTTGATGCTGGCTGAATCTCGATGATAGGAGGAGGTGGCAAAGAAAGCCTTTCACAAGTAAGCTTATAAATCTGACACATTCCAGATGTGCCTCCATACCACTTGTAGCCCGCTGGGGCAACCTGAAGATCCAGTTAACTCCATCTGCTGAGGTATCTAACTAAAGAGACCAGCTCAGTTTGGTGCCCCATGCCAAACAATAGGATTGCTTTATTATTTAGGTGAAAACTTCAGGGACCATGAGCCACACTAGGGATGGCCAAAAGCAGGAAAACCCTGCAGACCTTCCCTGGCCAAGGTAGATAGGGGTGACCTGCTTGAGATGTTCAGGAGTGACTCCTTGGACTTCTCTTCCCTGGCATCTAGCAGCTTCCTCTTAAATGGGCTGGTCTGAATAACCATGGCCTTCAAAGTCAGGCTGAAAGCAACAGGGCCATGCCTCTGGACCTCTGGCGGGAAGGCCTCAGAGGCTCTCCTATTGAGGCTGGCCATGCTTTAACCTGCACGAGACAGCTCATAGGCACTGAGAAAGTCATTCACTTTAAAGTGTGACAGCAGTGAAATTTTCCATAAACTTGGATTTCTTAAACCTCAGAATTATTAATGCCCCTGAGAAGTTGATCGTTCTTACCTGTCTCTAGTGGCTTCAGGTCCAACAGTTCATCAATGGTTCCTTTAGAGGGAGAGAAAGTAGAAAAACCAAGTCAGCATATTCAAGTCGGCATGACAAGCTGGAGCCAGGCCTTTTACTCTCACTTACCTGAGCACTGGATGTGGTTACACTTCCCTCCCAAAGTGGAGAAGATGTTCTTGCCATCTTCGGCTGTAATCAGAACACAAAAGGTTGCTTGGTACCACTTCAGCACCGCCCATAGCCTTGGGCCAGCTCCCATCACAGGAGAGGGCAGCATCACCAGGCCAGCTATCTGACTAGAGCTAGCTCCAAGGAGGTCAGACACATGGGGATTCAAACAGACATTCTTAGGAAGGGAACCTGCGGGGAAGAAGCCCCAAAATACTGGCCAGGGTAGAAAATGTCCATTTCAAGAAAGCCAAAGGAAAGATGGACCTATCCCAAAATTGGCAAAAATGTTCCTTCTCTCACCATCAATCCAGGTAATTATGAGGAAGCCATACTCATATTCCAGGCTTGCATGAAGGATACAGAACCAATGCCCTTGTGGGGCCTGGACTCTGAGGTGCTAAAGTTGACCCTCCCCTTCTAAGTTTGATTTGTTTTTGTTTTTGTTTTTTGGCAAGGCAAACAGCTAGGTCATTATTAAGTGACTGGGGCCGGATTTGAACCCAGGTACTCCTGACTCCAGGGTTGGTACTCTATCCACTGCACCACCTAGTTGCCCCTAAGTTTGACTTTTAATGGTCAGACCATCAGAAGTATGTGTAGTACAAGCTAAAGTGGCTGCAGTATTTTTTGGATAGGGAAACTGAGTCATAGAGCATTTGACAGGTCTGAGTTTCTCCTCATTCCAAAGGGGGAGGAGGCCAGGCAAGACTCTGCCCTTGGACACTCACCTCTCTTCCCTTCAAGCTCAAGAAACCTGGAGGGATCTGTCCTGTTCCCCCTTCCTCCTTTGGAGGAGGAGGTGAGGGCAGCAAGGAGAATGAATGGTATGTCTGAATATGTGTGTGCACATGCTTATGTGTGTGCATATATGTGCTGTCTGAAAATGTGTACATGAGCACATGTGTGAACTCTTCCTGTTCAGGCTGTCCTCTGGCTCCCCTCTGAGAGAAGATGACCAGCCCCAGCCAGGCAGAGAAAGTAATGGACAGTGAAGCAGTCCCTCTCCTGGGGACCCAGCCCATAGGTCCTGTGTCCTCTGGGCATGGGGGGACCTTGGCAGCCTGAAGCAGTGACCCACCCAATTCCAGGATCCACCTTCTGGAGGTGGAAGGAAGTTCTAAGACCATTAAGTGCAGGCTCCTCATTTTATATCCCAGGAAGGGCTGTTCTGAAAGGAAGGCCCTGCCAGCTGTTGGGATTTATGTGCGTTTACTTAAGAGTTGGAGAGATCAGAAAAAAGCATCTTATAGAAAATGGTTGGGTCGGCATTTTTGTTTGGGTCTCTCTACAGGCAAGCACCATCTAGGATAACCTATAATTCTTTCTTTCTTTCTTTCTTTCTGTCTTTCTGTCTTTCTGTCTTTTTTAAGGTTTTTGCAAGGCAAACGGGGTTAAGTGGCTTGCCGAAGGCCACACAGCTTGGTAATTAAGTGTCCGAGACCGGATTTGAACCCAGGTACTCCTGACTCCAAGGCCGGTGCTTTATCCACTGCGCCACCTAGCCACCCGATAACCTATAATTCTTCAGAGCCTGCCTTGCCCCAGCATGTGCCCATGAGCAAAGGCCAAAGAAATGCAGAACCTACCTCCAGAAGTGGATTTCTTGTCAGAGTTTTCCACATCTAATGATATCAACCTTCGATTGAACAGAAAATTAGATTGCTCAGTCATCTGTGGACATCTGGGGGCATTGCTTAAGGACCTGCTGCATGCATAGGGCCCATCTCAATTCTGGGCTGACCATTTGTAGGCAAGTTGGAGAAACCACTCCTTTGCCTCCTTGGCCAATGGCATCACCCTCATTGTGACAACAAAGAAAAAAGGAGAAACCCCCTCTTTAACCCCTTAATCCCTCATCTTTTTCAGTGCCACATTATCCCCCCTCCACCCCTTCAGCACAGAAGCCCCCTAAACTGAGGAAGAGACCAGGGACTGCTCTGCTCTGTTAAGGATGTTTATCAGATGGAGGCTGGACCCCACTTACGGGTCTGGCTTCTGAGGTTCGCTCTCTGTGCTTTCTTTCTGGGCTTGTTCCTTCTCCGCATTTTCTATTAATTTGTTTACAGGGTCCTGTAAGCTCTGGATCATGATCCAGACATAGGGAAAAGGAGAAACAAAGGGCAGATGGTCAGACTGGATGCCCTAGTCCAAGCAGGTTCCTTCATTACACCAAAGTGACCAGAAACATAGGGATCAGGTGCAAGGCTGGTGGGAGAATTTGGCAGAAACCGAGCTCTGCCAGAGGGAGGCCCACTGCTCTCTAGAGCCCAACTCTCCTAAGGTCAAAGCTACTCAGAGAAGAGGGGTTCTGCTACCCCACCAAGAGACCCCTTGCCTGGAGTCCAGAGACACCTGTAGCTGGAGCCTCACTTTACTTAGGTGTCAAACCTGTGATCCCATAGTCTCTGGGTTGTCTCTGTCATTGCTATAGATTTGGACCACCATACCCCCAGGTTATTGCCAGCCTCAGTTTCCATTTTCCAAGCGTCACTAGGATAAACAGCAGCAGTCTACAGACTGAAGGAGGGTTATTTTCCTTAAAGAAAACCCAGATTTTATTGCTAATTGTTTTTGGTTTTTCCTCTCACTTAAAGGATCTAAACGTCACATAACCAAATCACACCTTCAGCCTAAAGTGCTTGATAAACTTTGATTCTGTCCCAGACACCTGAGCCAGAGGCCGACCTGGCAAGGTAAAAAGAAACAGTCCTTGCTCTTGGGGAAACCCTGAGAAGAAGATGGAGGAATGAGATGGGGCCTGAGCAGCACAGACAAGACAAAGCAATGGACTGGACATAGGGGTGAGGGAGGCTAAAGATACAAACCAGGAGGCTGGAAACGTGGTGGTAACCAAACTCAATGAGGGAGAGAGGGAAAAGAGGGAGATAAAATGAATACCTTTTTGAAAGAATAAGTTTGTAATAAATAGAGGACATGCAGGTGGGACATTCTAATTGACCATTGGTGATGTGAGATTAAAGTCCAGGAGAGCCCAGGACTAGATAACTATTGGGAAATTATATGTATGGGGATAATTGATCCCAGATGAGATCATGAGAGTGAGTGAATGGAGAAGAGACCCTAAGATAGATAAAGACTTGACAGACACTCGAGAAAAAGGAGTGGAACATGGGGACAGCAAAGCAGATTGAGCAAGGATGGTCAGTTGACTCAGAACCTACAGAGAAGTTAGGAGAGAAGAGGAGAGAGGCAAACAGAGAGATAGAAACAGGGGGCAGGGAGGGGAAATGGAAGCCTGGACCTTCTGACACTGGGATGATATAGAGTCATTGCTAGTGGAGATAGAAGAATTCAGATGGACTTGGATGTCTCTGTGGGTAATAGGGATGGAACCAGGAGATGAGGAAACACAGGCCCTCCTTGGGAGGAGAAATGGGTGAGAAAGGTCTGTGGCTGTAGCACCTAATTGTAGAAGAGTGCTTTCTAAATGATCAACTTTAGCATCCTGCAGCTATGGAAGGCTGAGCCTCCAAAAGAAAATCTAAAGGCTTCCTTCTGACCCATGTGGACAAAGCAAGCCATGTCACCTGTTCTGGAAAGTGACCACAGCTTTTTAGGTGGTTCTACCTCTCAGGCCTCCTCTGGCTTCTACTCTGGTCTGCACACCCTGTCCAGATGAAGCTTCCTCTAATTCCCTTTCATGTCATCAGGGCCACCTCCTTTAACTTGTGATACTGAAATCCTTTGAGCTTCTGAACCTTGACCTTTAACACAAGCAAGGGCTCAGTCCACACACAATTGCACATTCCCCCCCCACACACACACATACACACACACACACTGGTCAGCTCCAACCAAGAAATTACTGATTTAAGTGAGCAGAAACAGAACAGACAAAATGTTTGTATTTCTTCTCAGTTAATAGGTCTAGTTAGGATTATTTAGGTTCTCTTCCATTTAGAAATCCACATACTGGAGTCAGCATGTGACAGGGAATTCAGCATTAGGCTTGGGAATCAAGACTGTCTGGGTTCAGATCCCTTAATCATTTTTTTAGTTTAGTTTTTTTTTTTGCAAGGCAGTGGGGTTAAGTGGCTTGCCCAAGGCCACACAGCTAGGTCATTATTAAGTGTCTGAGGTTGGATTTGAACTCAGGTACTCCTGACTCCAGGGCCAGTGCTCTATCCACTGCACCACCTAGCTGCCCTGCAGATCTCTTAATCATTATGAAACTCTGGACAAAACATTAAATCTGAGACTTGGGATCCTCATAAAAATTAGTGACTCCTAGGATCCCTTCCAATTCTCTCAATGCGGTGTTGATAATGCTATGGTGGGAACAGTGGGTGTGTCCAAAATGGATAAAATTCCAGAAGACCAGATATAGAGGGCACACACCCTGGATGCTCCAGACCCTGAACTACAGCAGACCATTCAGAAATACTGCTGAGCTGAGGTTAGCATGGGTCAGAACTCTAGTGGCATGGTAAAAGATCACAATGCCAATGGATTCTGGAATTAGGGTGCAGGTAGACGTTAGCAGCAATGCAAAGCTAAGGATTTGTGGCTTCTAGCTAAAATAAGAGAGGAAGTTGCTCTAGGGGCCACTCTGGCATCCTTACCTTCAACATAGTGAACTCATAGGGCTGGTATCCTTTGAAACTCTCATGGATAGCTGCCATAGTGTGTGAGGTTTTCTCCCAGAAATGAAGCAAGGTGGTCTGGAAAGAGAGGAATCTGCTGAATATTGAAGTGGTCATAATCCAACTCTGACCTCCACCCCAGTCCCAATTTTCATGCTTGTTGTGGGGCTCATATCGTAGTGAAGAGGGGATACCTTTCTAACTCAACCTCAGCTACTTCATCTACTTGAAGACTTTTAGAAACAGGAAGTCCATTCCTGCCTCTGGAAGCAGTCCCGTCTACTTGGGATGTCCCAAGAATCAGGTCTCAATCTGGTGCCCAAGGAGCAAGGCTGAGCCTTCTTCCATAGGATGGGCCTTCAGCCACTGTGCCTTCTCTATCTCTTTTCCTGCCTAACCTATCCCCATGTCCTCCAAGTTTCCTTCAGTCTCCCTGACTCCCAGCCAGTACTCCATAGCAGCAGTATTCCAGCCAAATGTCTTCATAAGGTACCTGATATGTTGTGAGCACATGAGACAGGAGGTTACATCTGCTTGCTCCAAGGAGATCCACTTTTTGACACACATCACTTTTGAGCTGGTCAAAGTTGAGCTTTGCATGGCGTACTTGGGCTTGGACCTGGAAGGTTAATAGGAGACATTCTTCACCTGTTCTGACCCCTTTCAAAGCTTCAGTTTAAGAGTCCAGACTCTGAAGGCTGGACTCATTATTTTTCCCCTCTGTCACTCTGAAAAGAAACTGACCAGGCTCTCCAACAATATCCTCTAATGCCAGCAAGCATCATCAAGGGGTGAAAATACAGTCTGGCTCTTTGGTTTTGTTGGCACACTTGATTGGCCTTTCCAACTCTGCCTTCCCCAGACTAATATTAAAATTGTTTTGCTGACCCTAAACATCCCCTGACTCATACTGGAGTTGTAACATTTTGGATCTAAGAGGGAGGAAGAAGCTTCTTGAGTAGAGAAACTTGCCATAGAAGCGCACACACACACACACAAACACACACACACACACACACACACACACACACACACACACACACACACACACCCCAGAGCTTTTCACATGGAAAGTCCTAAAGATGTAGCAGCCTGGCATATTGGATAGAATCATGGATCCCTGAGTTTGAATCTAGCTACTATGTTATACAGAACATGCCCCTTCACCTCCCACAGTTAGGATTCAAAAGGGGAGACTGAACTCTACCAGTGGAAGTTCGTTTCCATGCCTAGTGAAAAGCAAAAAGTCATAGACTTGAACCAAAAAAATAAGCCTTGAGGGGGTGGCTAGGTGGAGCAGTGGATAGAGCATGGGCCCTGGAGTCAGGAGGACCTGAGCTCAAATCCAACCTCAGACACTTAATAATTACCTAGCTGTGTGGCCTTAGGTAAGCCACTTAACCCCATTGTCTTGAAAAAAAAAATAAGCCTTGGGCATAAGTTTAAAAGTAGTTTGGAATTGTTCAAGTGCCTTGTTGAATTCCATGATAATAATAATGCTGATGACATTTAGAAGAGGTATGACCACTGTTTGCTAGTGAAAAATATGACAAATATTTCCAATTTACAGAAACTACCAAAAATGGGGAGAAATAGGGAGCCTGATACAAGAAAGAAGGGCTTTGTCCACATATTTGGCCAAGCCACCACTTGAAGAATAAGACCTGAATCTTGTATCCCCAGAGTCACAAGCCCTTCCAAGAGTTGGAGGGCTGGAAGCCTGCTATGCCCTCACAAAATGACTGCCATAATAAGCAAGGGAGGGTAGTGACATTTGAACATTTGCTGAGCTTGGAGTTTTGAGTATCTCATTCAGCTGCTCCCCAATGCATGAACTCCACTGCTTCTCCAGTCCAGAAGAGAAAGAAAGGTTTGCAAACCTTTCTTTCTCTTCTGGCCTGGAAGAACAGTGGAGTTCATGCTTTGGGGTCTCAACTCATCTTTACTCATAGAATCTCACTGAGGGGAAGGGATCACAGGGTTCCCTTCTCCAGTTCAAGGCTGAATATGATTTCTTCCCTCTCTAAGATATTGGACGAGTGATCATGCAGCTTGGGCCATAGAGACCTCCATTATAAAGGAGGTCACCAGGCAACTCTGGGACAATCTTCATTGGGAGAAAATTCTTCCTGAATTCCGAAAACATTGACCTCTTTGTAACTCCCCCTTCCCCCTCCCCTTGCTCCTGGTTCTGCTCTCTGAAGTTAAGAAGTATCTGGCAAGTCCCTCTTCTTCAAGGCATCTCTTTAATTAATCCAAGCTAGAATAACTTAGAACCATGACCAAAAGGCTATCAAACTGTGCATACCCTTTGATCCATCAATTATATTACTAGGTTTCTATCCCAAATAGATTTTTAAAAATTTAAAAATATTTATAGAAGCTTTTTTTGGTGATAAAGAATTGGGAATTAAGGGGATGCCCATCAATTGGGGAATGGATAAACAAGTTGGAGTATATGATTGTGATGAAATACTATTGTGCTGTAAAAAAGGAAGAGCAGTATGGCTTCAGAAAAACCTGGAAAGACTTCTGTCAACTGATGCAAAGTGAAGAAAGCAGAAGCAGGAGAATATAGTACACAGTGACAACAATATTATATGATACTCAACTGTGAATGATGAAGTCTGAATGCAGATTAGACATACTATTTTTCACTTAGTTTTTTTGTTTTTTTCTTTTCATCTGTATCTTCTTTCATAACATGACTAGTACAGAAATAAGTTTTTCCATAATTGCATATCAATATCAAATTGCTTACCATCTCAAGGAGGAGGAAGATGGAGGAGAGAGCGGGAAAATTTGTAACAAAATTTAAAAAAAGAATGTTAAAATTGTCTTTATATGTAATTGAGAAAAAATAAAATATTCAGCTACTTCAGACTAAATAAAGCATACTTAATTCCTTTTCCCATGGAGCATGACTACAATGGATCTTCAAGCTTCTAGGGGTAAAGAGATGATCATTTTTATATAATTTGAGCACCTGTTGACAAACTTTTCAATTTTAGAATTGATTATCAAGCCAGACTTAGATTTTAGAAAGGGATATTTAGTAAGGTGATAAAATGTATAAAATCATTTCTCCCCAAGGCTTTGGCATCCCCTGTGACTGCATCTCATTTTCTGGACTTTAATTCCATGCCTCATCTGTCTAATCACATGGAATCTCCATTGGCCTGTGCTGCTTTCTCAGTCTGAAATATCTCTTTTCTAAGCTATTCCTCTCATTCTCCTATTGGCAAGTCCATCTCTTGGGGCTCCATTTTGAGGTAGCACCCAGGCTGGATGTCCTTCATTATCCTTCTAACTTTATATCCTTCTTTCTGGACATCCACACCTTGTTCCTGAACCTTTTGTCTCTTGCCTCTCCCCTTTCTAGCTCATCTTTAACACACTGAAGGAAGGGACTGTCTTCTTTCTTGTATTTGAATCCCCGTTACTTAGCACAGTATCTAGCACAAGTATTGGCTAAATGCTTGCTGCCTTACCTTACCTTGAAACACTCTCCTGTTAGTACATTCAGGGTTAAAGGAAAAGTGAGCTCAAGCTGAGCAAGTCCTTTTGCTAGAGTCCTTTGAGACATGGTGAAATTTTCTGCTGGGTTCTTTTTTAGCGCTATGAATATGCTTCCAATTTGTCCTCATCTCCTGCTGTAGACATTGCTGTCAACTATTCCAAGGATGGCTAGGATGCTGGGGGGATGATGCCAAGTCCAAATCCTTTCAGACACTTTGAGGTTCCCAAGAGGGTGGGGAGGAGACCCAGGTGAAAAGGTAATCATCCATCCCTCCCCTGGCCCCTCCTTCCTCATAAGAGCAATATTGTTGGAATATTCTCTACCAGATCCTTCTCTTTCCAATCTGCCATTAGGGACTTGCTATTTTAGAGTTGCTTTGTCCCAGTGCTTTGTAAGTAATTTAGGAAATAGGGAGCCAGTCAGCACCACATGAGCCTTGTTCACAATGATGATTAAAATATTAATGCACTGATGCATTCCCTGATGCTGGCTGCTTTCCCTGCTGAGCTGGAAGGATGATGGCAACATCACCAAGACTAGGAGTTTTATGCATCATTGTGTGGCTCATTGCAGCAAGCACCAGGAGCTGCCTCCAGGACCAAGGACAGCAGCAAGAGCCCAGGGTCACTTGGTGCAGGTGTGGGAAAATGGACTTTGATTTCTTTCCTTTTCAACCCAAGTAAATTGAGTGATGTGACCACCTCGAGGCCCTTCTCTTTCTTCCAATGCTCCTCGGATGTCCAAAGGAATTTCTTCTCCATACATTAAAAAAAAATCTTCACAGGATCTCAGAGATGAAAGGAATTTCGATGGTCCTACCTGAGAAGGATCCCCGTGCAGCCTCTCTGAGGTCATACTACTTTAACTTAAGACTTGTCTGCCCTCCCCACCCCAGGGTGATCCATGCCAATCTGGGTCAACTCTAATGGTTAGGAAGTTCTCCCAATGAGCCTTTAAACATCTTAATTGCCATCCCCACTCTCTGGTTCCTTGATTTACCTCCTGGGGCCATGAGAGGGAGGAAAGGTTCAGGGTTCAAGGGACACCTCTTTGCCCTCCAGCAATTAGGAAGAATAGTAGAGGAAAAAGAGAAAGAAATTTAATGTGAATCAAAGAAGAAAGAGGAACTGAAGACTCAGATAAGAATCCTGATCTTTTTTAGGAGACTTGAGA
This sequence comes from Macrotis lagotis, assembly GCF_037893015.1. Classification (NCBI taxonomy): domain Eukaryota; kingdom Metazoa; phylum Chordata; class Mammalia; order Peramelemorphia; family Peramelidae; genus Macrotis; species Macrotis lagotis. The sequence goes on from NC_133664.1 coordinate 1,860,051, forward strand.
GTAACAGAACAAGGGAAGGAAGAAGGACTGAGATAGCTTGGAGCTAAACTCCTAAAATGAGGCTCCTCCAAGGGGACTGGGACCTCTAAAAAAGAGGCAGCAGATTCTCTTCCAAGGAGTGATTGCCAAAGGATGTCTGCCCATCTAGAATAGAATTTCAATTTAGATTCAATAGAATATCCAGGAGCATCCTCTATTGACCTACTTCACCTTTCTTCCTCTTTTCATCTTCAAACTCCTAGAGAAGATCTATGACTAACATTTGTCTCCAAAAATAGCAGGTTTTTTCCCTGAGGCTTCTTCTGTCCACAGAATGTCCCTTGAGGAAAGAGGTCAGTGATCTTTGGGAAATCCAAATTCAAAATTGCTTTCCACCATTCTTCTTCCCATTCTTTACAGAAGATTCCTGTCAAGGTTTTGGATCATGTCATGGGAGTGACCTTGGCTTCAAACAGAGCCTCAGCTTCTACCTGGGCAAGCAGTCCTCCTTCACTTGTGCCCCTCTCACTAGACCTCACTCTGAATCCACCTGTCAAAGTTCTAGAGAAACCCATTTCAGATCCCATCCAACCCAAGGAGCACTTATTAAGCACCTGTTGCATACAAAACCCTTGGTAGGTGCTGGACACATAAGGAAAGAGGAAAATTTCTATGCTTTGGTTTCCTCTATCCAGGCTTTCCTCCTTGTGCTCAGATAGCTGGAGATAATCTATCTCCTCCACAACAGCCAACAGGTTTAGTCTCTATGTTCCCCTCTTCCTTAGCTTCCTCCCACAGAAGGGGTTGGACCCAACCTAGAGCATATAATCCCCAGGACTCAGAGATTCATTCTGTTTGCTCAGCTGCTGTGCTGGCTGGACAGTCCAAAGACAAGTCCTGAGCCCAGAAGCAGGTCTCATTTTAGGCCTCCCTCCCAAGCCTGAGCTTGAGTAGAATTGCTGCCCAAGGATGCAGTACCTCTCTCTGCCCTCCTCACCCCATTCTAGGTTGCTCAGACCCATCCAGGACAGTCAGAACACTGCTGTTCTCTCCTGGGTCTCCAGAGTGGTATGTCTGAGGCTGCCCAACAGGCATACCATCTTAGCTCCCATGTGAGTAGAGCCTCCTTGTCCAGAGGGGTCAAAGGGAGCTTATGATTGGAAGACTCACAAGCTCTTGTACAAAGTCAAAGAGACAATGCCTGGCCACACACACACAGCCCACACACAAATGCCATATGTACACAAAGTGATTGTAACTTCAGGGCTAAGGAGGCTCTCCTTACCTTGGGGGTGGCTCCCAATACTCTGGGAGCATCTATCCATTCTGGTGCCTCTCCCAGCATTCCCATGCATGCTAGAATCCTCCTCCATCAAGTCCCGCTTGCTTTATTTCTTTGTGTTATTTATGTAGGAAAACATCTAATTTCCCTGATAGAAGGTGGAGGCTGACTCATTTTTGTCTTGTATTTTCAACACAGGGCCCAATATACAGTGGGTACTAAATAAATACCTACTGATTGACCAAACAACAGTCCCCATGGGGCACGTTGACATCATTTCCTTAAACAACCATGTGAGGCAGTTTCACCCACCATCATTCTTACAGGCCATTTTAAACAATCACAACAAAGGCATCCCATGCCAATGACAGCCCTCATTGGGTGGGCTGCCAGCAGTACATCCTCAGTTCATCCTCTTTGCCAGTTAGGAAGACAGGTGGCTGCAGCTTTAGTCCTCAGTGCCATGGCAATGACTTTAGATTTTCTACAGGAGCTCTGCTGAAGCTGTGGGGGGATTTACAAGCATCTTTGCTGTCTCCCAAGGTCTCATTAAGAGACTGGCTATTCAGAAATGCACGCTTCTTCCCCTAGCTCCATTCAAAGGATGTTTGCCCACTGCAGCTGGGAGACTTTGAGTTCAGTCTGAGGAACAATCCTCCTCAGAAATGAATGCAGGACCCCAAGATCTGGCTTCTGTCACAGGCCTCACAGACAAACAGGTGTCATTCCAGGAAACAGGAAGGGAGCAGAGGCTTGGGAATCATGGGAGGAATGTAGAGTGGACAAGCCACATCCGCTACTAACGAGCAAAAGCTCTGGGGCCTGGTAGGGCCAGTTAGCATCATTGGGAAGTTTTCTTCCAGCTGTTGCTGCTTATTCTCAGGTCCTGACTTACTGAACTCCCAATGAATCCCCGACTCTTTCTACCTTCAAGTCTGGAGCAAGGCGAGGAAGATTCTACTTCCATATGAGGACAGAAGGTCAGTAGCCATCATATCCACAAGACCTAGCCATTTACAGTGAATCAGTTGTCTTACTTGCCCCAAGGCAGGGCGATCTGTTCAGCCAATAGCTTTGTTTTTAGGCTTTAACTTTTGAAAAGAATTTGCCATGTCTACATTTCTTCTTGAAGTTGCTTAATGAAATCACTAGATCCAAACTCAAAGCTGAGGACAGAGGGCCCCATGACTCATATGTCACCAATGCAGATGGCAGGCACACCATGAAGGAGATGATGCCATGTCAGCCACTGTCAACATCGAGTTTACCTCTTGTGCCAGGACTTCACAGAGAAGGGAATATTAGCAACTTCCTTCTATTAATTCCCAAGTTAATGGGATCTTCATTTGACTTGGCTAGGAGGCAAGACACACAGACCTATCCTATTTTAATATACAAATTGTTTATCCAGGGAAGTCAATTAACAATGATTAAGGACCTACTGTATACAAGGCACTGTTTTGGCTCCTGGGAAGACAGGCCTAGCAAATGGCTTCAACAGGGCCAAAAGCACCACGACTCACCCCCACTAAAACTTGACATGCTGGAAAATTTTTATGATGTAGGAAGACCACAAGTGGAATGTCCATTCATAAACACACAAAGTACAAGTAACAAACACATTGTCTAGAAACCCTAACACATGAAGGGCATATTTTGACTACTTGGGGATCCATGAGGCAAGGGCTGTGATGAAATTCATGTCTGGAAAACATCTCAGAATGGGTCACCCTCATTCAAAAGAAATAGAAGAGGCAGAAAGGCAGATACGGTATAGCCAGGTATGTTCAGAAGCTCTGTTTCTGTAGGAGCAAAGCTTGGAAGCAGACAAGGTAAGGAAGCCAGCAGAGTGGAGAGCACTTGGGTGAAGATCAGCAGAAGCAGAAAGAAAGCAAGATTGTCACTGGAGAACACAACAGACCATCTGGACAGAAAGAAGAAATGTGAACAGAGCTTGCAGAACAAATCGCAAGCCTGGGTCAAAGATAAAATATATTAGTGAGGGAGGACTTTGAATATCTGGACATCCACTACAGCCTCCATTCTGTCAAGGACAGAACAGTTAATAGCTTCTTGCTTTGTCTAATAATTTTGATTTTCAAAAGGTGATAAGACCATTGAGCAGAATTTTTATTTATGGTTCTGTATCTCATCAACAAAGAGAAAATGATTGCTGGGATGCAATGTTGGAAATTGTGGAAGGATGTGATGAGTTCCTCTGAGGGTTTGTGCTGAAGAAGAGATGAAAAGCTTGGCCTGGTCTGAGAGCGACAGAGAAGGTGGAAGTCTCTCTGTCCTGAGTCCCACCAGCTCTTTATCTGGAGAATTATTTTCCTATCTGGCCATGGCAGCTTAGAGATGGTATTAATAGCCTGGAGACTGTCCAGAGCTGAAGGGCCTTGAGCTCATGCTCTATAAAGAATGCTCAAGGATCTGAACTCTTCTGATTCTGGAAAATGCCCACCAAACCAAAGTCCAGCAGACTGAGGTTCCTCAGACAGGATCCACTGTGGCATGTCTAAATGGATCTCTACCCTGTTGACTCCAGAAACCCAGGACAGGCAGCAGATGTCAGCCCCTGGCTCCTGGTGGAGCAAGGGCTTGTGGGCTGCTTCCCCAGCTTTCTGTTATATTTGATTTATGAGAGTTAATGGCCTCTGAGCATCTAAGGTCATAGACCTGGCCTGGAAGACATAGACCACATTGTGCTAAAGGAGGAAGGTTAATAACATTACTCCAAAATGATGCTGCTTTAAAATGACATTAATATGATTTGCTGATATATCTGTACCCTCTTTTCTATCCATTGTATACTTGAGGTTCTCTCCTTCATGCATTTAATTACTCACATCTGTTTGGATTTGCCTGTAAAGGAGGGAAGCTCTCCCCAAACCCTGGCAGCTGGAGGCTTAATTCTTCCTTCAGGGGCACTAGAATGTCCTCATCAAGTCCAAGTTTATGCCCCCAGCCCCAGAGACTGTGAGCTACATGAACTAGGATTCCATTTAGCACCAGCTGCCCTCCTAGGCCCCTCTCAACACCTCGCATCTCACCACCAGGATGCCAACTCAAGGTTTCACTGATCCCAGCTCCTCAGCCTTCTCTCCATTCTGGTTGGAGGGCAGAGGCCCACAGAGGCCCCCTCCCAATGCCTCCCTAGACTTTGGGGCTCACTCCACTTGGCACCTGCTGCCTGGTCTAATGGTAGTTCCATAGAATAAGATGACCCTGAGCTGGATACCTGTCGATGTCCATCCTCTGCTTTCCTGCCTCCCCCTTAGATTGGAGACAGCTATATTGCCCAGTTGCTCTGGCATACATGGTGACAAGCCTCTCTGTGGTTGTCCAGGCTGATTCTTGGGCATCAGACCTGCTCCTGTCTGTGTTTTGCTAGCCTAAGAGTCATGGGAGAGGTTATCTTATATATGCAGCATAATTGAAGGATTTCTTGGTATGTCAGAGTCCATTCTTAGACAACAGAAATGCTGTTGACTCAGCAAGGCTAAGGCTGAAGGATGAGTTTAAGATAGACTAAGACTTGAAGGAGCATGTGTTCGAGTGGCTGGCAAATATGGTGATGGTCCACCAACAAACTCTATCCCAAGTGAAGTCTTGGATTGCCAAGATCTGGGGCTCCTCCATGACCTGAAGGTTTAGTTTGTAAAGTCAGCCCTTGTTATGGCTCCTACTGGACATCAAAATGGCAACCCTCCCATCTGATGTGGAGTCCTAGAACACGTCAACTACCCATCCCAGAAGAACAGAATGTCTCTTCACTTCTCAAAGATGAGATCAGAAGAAGAGAAATGGTAGCCACTCTCTGCCAAGGGTACTGAGATAGCAATTTATCAACCCCCAAAGGAGGCATCCTGGTCACCCAGAAAAGCCTTAAGCCCTTACTTTCTGAGGCAACACACCTGGACATTCACCTCTGGAAAAATCTAACAAGCTTTTTTCTGACTGCAAGCCCACATCTGTTTATTTGAGAGGGGGCTAGGAGGGCAACTGGTGCTAAGTGGAATCCTAACTCATGTAGCTCACAGTCTCTGGGGCTGGGGGCAGAAACTTGGACTTGATGAGGACATTCTAGTGCCCCTGGAGGGAGAGCTCCCTCCTGGTTCTGCTCTCTGATAGAAGTCGGAACCACATTCATTCCTGCTCCATGGGACAAATGCTTCTTCAAAATGTCATAGGATCATAAAATTAGCATTTGAAGGGATCTTAGAAGCCATCACATCCAACTCCCCCCTTTTATGGATGAGGAAACTCTATAAGTGGGTTCTCCAAGATTACCCTGAGGAACTCAGATCCTCTACCTCCACACCCCAAAATTTTTCCATTGTATTATGCTGCCTTGCTGAAGTTGGAAAGGTAAGGGAGCCCCAGATGGGGGTCAACTGTCAGGACTTTTTTTTCCCTCAAGTAGACAGTGAGGAGCTTTTGAAGGATTTTGAGGAGAAAGGGAATATGCTCTGGAGTTTTCCTCTTTGCACAAGGTAGATTTGCTAGGTAGGACTGAGAAGGAAAAAGGGGAGAGTCAGGAAGTCTGTCTAGTACAACAAGGTTTCCAGAAGACTAAAGGCACCTATGGCCTGATGGTCAGAGAAGTGGGCTCCCCAACCCCAACTTTCTTTGAACTATCCTCAGCATTGCTCTTTTCTAACAGAGAAATCAGAGTGGGCTCCAATGAACCGTTTGTATTTTCAACAACTTCTCCCTTGAGGGGATGAGATAGTCTCCCAGTTGCCCTCCATTCCCAACTCTAGGATTCTATTAAGGTTGTCTCCCTTAAGAATAGCCATTCTTTGCAAATGTTCAACTGGATAGATTCTCTTAAAAAGTCCAGAGCTTCCCTTGGTATATCCACTCATGTTTTAATTTCCATTTGGCACAAATGGGCACTGTCAACAGAGCACTGTCTCTGTATAAAGTTCGGTAGGAGTTTCTCAAGGCTCTTTGCAGAAAGAACTGAATAAATGCACCATGGATTAAGGCAGGGATGGTCAGCCATCTGCCTCAGCCTCGTGAGGCACTTAGCTGTGTGGGGGAAGACATCCATCTTATCAGACAAAACTTCCTAAGTCCATGACCTTTCATGGAAGTGAACATCTTATTTGAAATACTGCAGTCCAACAGACTCTGGCTATATCTCACCTACCCTTTTAGGGACAAATGCCATATTGAATATTGAATCAGTCTATTGAACACGTTGGATGACTTCCTGGGGCCACATAAGTATGTGTTTGGAGTAGAAATTGAATTCAGAGCTTTCTTATTCTAAAGCCAGCCCTCCACGCAGAGAGATGAGCGTACTATTTCTTAAGAGTAATACTCTAGGGAGGCAGCTACTAGATAGAGCAGACAAGACTAGGGGTCTGGAAGATGCGAGTAAGCTCTGTCTCTGACTTGTTCTTGTGTGATTCTGGGTAAGTCAATTAGCAGAGCACCGTCTGCCTCAGTTGCCTCATTTGTAAGATGGGAATCTTAATTCCTTTCAGGGTTGTTGGGAGGATCAAATAAGAAAGTATATGTAAAATACTATGCCACCTTTAAAACACTATTAAAATAATATCCTAACACAATTCAATCTACTAAAATGGCATCATGGGAAGAAAACAAAGCATGCCACCGAAACACCTGGTATGCAAATTTCCTGAAGGAGCTCTTGGAAATTTGTCCACATTCTGATGAGTGAACATTGGCTACGTGGTTTGGGGTGTTAGGGGATTTAATTCAGCTACTCAAAGAGAGGGCTCCTTAGAACATTGAGCACAAGTCTTAGCCTTGGAGAGAGAACTCAGATACCTAAAAATTTCCCATAGATATAATGGGAGCCATTATACCTTTCCACTTATCATTAGAAATGTTGCAGAAATAATTAATTTATTCATAACACGGCTCCTATTCCATCTTAGAGTCAATTTTCTAGACCCCATTTTGGACTTAAAAACAAAACAAACAGGTCAACAAAGAATGCCATCAAGGCCATCTGCTGAAGGCTGCCCCCTTCCCACACACTGCACACTTGAGCTGATGCTTTTTTAAACCACTCCCACTTCTTTTGCCTCCAAAGGGCATTTCCACCCATGATGCAACTGCTCTGGTCTTCTGCCTCCCACCTTCGTATCTTCTGGGCATGAGGCTGGAGGGTCAGATGATCTCAAGCCATGAAATTCACAGCTTGCTCAGCCCTTTGGATGATTCAGAATGACTGTGGGTAGGCCCAGATGGGTCTTGTGTCTTGGGACTATGTGTCTTGGGACTCCCTGGGTGCAGGGTTAGGAACCATGCGCTGGAATTCATTCTGGTCTGAGCTCAGTGCCTCACATGGTCTGTGGTAGTTTCTCATAGTCCCAGCTGGCACCTAGTGGTCTTGGGGTTGCTGTTGGCCTTGACCACAGCCCTGGCAGGATGGTGGCCCCAGAAACAGCCCTGGCCTTCCTCCCTCTAGTTTACTCTCAATGTCCATGTATGTAGTAGCCTGAGATATCTGTGTTACAAGACACCTGTGTTGTTAAAGTTGTTCTCATTTCAAGAGGCTTCCTTCCTCCAACTCTCTGGATCTTGGTTTTAAAAGAGCACAGTCATGATAATATCCATGGACCCTTGCTTCTGTTGACTGTGGCATCTGCTGGGTCACAGTCAAGGAGAAGCTTGCCCAAAGGAAGGTGGCCTCACCCACAGGGGGTCCAATGCATGAAACACAGTGGGCTGCCTCTTTGAGCCTCTCAGAAAACCAGGTGAGTCAGAGATGGGAGCATTGGGAGAAACCTCATTGTCCTCTAGCCGACCCAAAGGGAATCCCTGCTCTGTTAAACCTAACAAATAGCACCTCCTAGGAAATCCATCATCAATCTTTATTCAGCACCAGCTGTATGCCAGGCACTGTTCCAGGCACTATGCCAAATGTTGGAGATACAAAAGTGGGAAAAGACAGCCTGCCCTCAAAGAAGATGTACCATCCACTAACCCAGAATTTCCCTTTCACCCAAGTCAACAAGCTGCCATGCTCAGCCTCAGGATTGGAGAGTGACCATGAAGTATTCAAGTAATGGCAGAGTCCCTTGGAGCCACGCTTCCTTAAGTCATGGAGTCTTTGAGCTGGAAGGATGCTCCATCATCACTCAAGTCCAGTTCTGACCTTACTCAAGTGTTTCCTGGACAGCTTACCTGATGAGGGGCCATCCACTTGCCATGTGAAGGTCCCTTGAATGATATCCAGGGGTAGGTTAACTTCCCTGAAATTCTCTCTGCTCTCACTAAATCTGCCTGCCCTTCAAAGGCATGGTGCATTGAGTAAACATAAGAGAGAGTCCCTGCAATTGGCCCTTGGAGTCAAGTTTATACAGAAAGAGGAAAAAGAAGAAAATTTAACTAATTGGAATTCCAGAAGTCCCATCACAGTCTTAGTTCTACTTCAGACTCCTTTTCCTCAGCTTCTCCCTTTGGAAGCCATGAAAGGTTTGACTAAATAATCTTTGAGGTTTCTACCATCTATGAATCTGGTGGGTTCATGCTCCAGAAATAAGATGCCTAACACTTCCTACCTGTCCATGATCCTTAGGAATCTGCTAAGATCATTTGCTACCAAGATATCTGGGGCTTTACATGACACTGCAGAGAGAGATAATAAAGTTCTTTGTAGAATTGCCCACCTCCCATAGACGGTCAATTGAACCATGTATAGGCATGCCACCCAAACTATTACTGAGCATTTCCATAAAGGCCATGTCTTTCCAAAACAAGCCAGCAGAGGCCAATCTTCCTTTGGAGGCTTTCCTCTCCTAGCACTGACTCAAGATCTAGAGGTAGGAATCACCAGGCCAGAGCTGCCTCCTTGTGGTGCCATCTATCCTTGCAACTAGGAAACTCCCAATGGTTGCTGCCCCATTGCAGCCACTCTGGGAATCATAAGCCAAGAACAGCACTGAATTATTCAGGCCCATGGGACCAGATACAGGCATGCCCTGAGGAGGTCAAGGTATTCATAGAAGCCATTTTTGCAGTGACAAGGAAAATGAAACAAAGCAAATGCTCAATGGAGAGAGGAGGGCTAAACCCCTTGAGGAAACCACTATAATGAAATGTTATGGTACCAATGGAAATGCTGACCATGCAGAGTCCAGAGAAGCAGAGAAGACTGATATCAACTGATGCAGAAATAGGAGAACTCTAAACACCAGGAGCAAAATATAAATGCAGAGAACCACCCAAATGTTGTCTATTTGTCATGATTGAGCCCAGCCCCATGAAGGGCTATGGACAAGAACCTCCCACTCTCTTTGTAGAGGCGGGGGATTGTGGGGGCAGAACACAGTGTATATTGTTGGTCTGCTTTTTTCTTTCCCTTGTTGTAGGAGTTGGCTCTCTAAGTGAGAAGGGAGGCATCTATTTGAAAAGTTAGCGGATTGATAAACTTTAAAAATACATTAAAAGGTCAGTTTAAAAAATATGGTGACCTTAGGACTTAGTTATAGCCCTCGCTCAATACCAAACAATTAAACTAGAATGTAAATTGTCAAATATATTTGATTCTTAAAAAAATAAAAGCCCCTTGATCCCATCCATACTCATCCAAAGCACCTATTCCCCCCAAACATTTGAAGGGCAATGACATTGACATCTCCTGCCAGGGCAGGCCCACATCCTGTCTCCTCAGCACTGACAGGAGCCAAAACTTCAAACTGTCCCAAGATGTTTCACTCAAGCGCTAGGAAAGGTATTTCTATGATAGTGATTTCTTCCAGAAAGGTCCCCAGTGTCTCCTCCTTAGTCTAAAGGCCACATTTTGCTGAATCCTAAGTCCCAAATCCTTTGAATTATACCTACAAAGAGCTGTAAAAGTGCTAGCCTGAAAAGTACCCCTTCCCTTTAACACCTGAACATCGGTACCTAATTAGGACCAGTTAGGAAGCCCCAGAAGTTTGCTGCCATCAGTTCTCTCTTCTCCTTAGAGAATTCCTCATCAGGTTAATTGGTCTTGTGTCACATTGGAGGCACCAGTTCAGTTGGCTACCTCCTCCCTGTCTCTGCATTCTAGCTTTTCCACCAGTGATCTAGACTTCCCCTTAGCCCTGGGGAGCAGATATCTGGTGTCATGGGAGCTCCTTGACCCCTACCCAAGACCCCCTACCTTCCGAAACTTCTCCATTTGCTTGTAAAGGTCTGGGTCAAGCTCCTGAGATACATCCTTCATCCACAGCAACGCCCCACGGTACTCCGTCCGATACTGCTCCATACGGTTCACGGTCAGCCAGGTATCAGAGATGGCTCGGTACCGAAATGTCTCCACCTCCTGGTAGAGGCGACACAAGGGGCTCCGCAAGGCCAGCCTGAGATAGAGATGAAGCCTATGCTGAGGCTGACATTGCAGGAAGGAAACCAGGACATTCCCCCAAACCATTTTTCATACTATAATGGCAGAACCTCCCAGGAGGTGAACTGGAACCCATCAGGGACCCTGAGGGTTATGAACCATATGAAACATATACCCATGTGAACCCTCAGGTTCAGTGTCATTCTTGACAGCCTGGTATCCTGTCATTGCTGCTCCTGAAGAATGGGCATGGGGGGGGGGGGGAGAGGAACAGAGCATGTCCACAGTCTGGAAGGCAAGCAAACAGTTATGGAGGTTTTTCTTCAAGAACTTTTCTCATCACTATAGGATGAGAAGTGTTGATATGCTTAGAACATCTGAGATCCAGATGGAAGAAGAACCAGGATCACAGTAGAGGCTGATGACTGGAAAGCGCCTTTCACCTATCATTCTTCTTCTGGGTATTCTGGGACCACAGCCTGCCCTCCCTCTTGTGTATAATGAGAGGGTGAGGCTAGTGGTCATCAACTCCTTCCCATGCTGGAGAGGCAGTTTCATAAATAACTAGTTCTGACCAAACACCAGAGAGGTGGTTGGCATGGCCCTAGAAGGGATGCCCTAGGCATATTTGTCAAACCCTCTCTCAAAGGAATCCTTTCTCCTGATCATGGATACTTTTCCTGGATTGCTGAAGCCAGAGTTCTGGAAATTCATGTTAATCTGTTGCTGTTTCTTGCTCTTCTTCCTGGGGTTCACATTTCAGACCTTGAGGATTCTGAGGGTCTTCCCCTGGGGGTTGTTTCTGCTAAAGTTTCTGTGAAGTTTGTAAAACAGGTGAGATTCTAAGGTCTTCCTAGGGGAATCTAGTAGAGTTTGATTTCTTTTTAAACTCAACTTTTGGAAACCAGATTTTCTTCAACTTTCTTCATGTCCTAGTTAGACCCCTACCTTCTGCAGGAAGCCTATCTCAACATCTCTACATTCTCGTGACTTCTCCCTTCCCATTTAAACTCTCTATGGGTGGTAAAGCTACGTTTGCTTGTTACCTCCCCATCAGACCATAAACTCCTTGTGGGCAAGGTCTGTCTATGGTGCTTGTTGGAGCACCACAGTTGCTTAGCACACAGGAAGTATTTAATAAATGTCTGGTGACGGACTTTTTGCTTTTATTGCTAAAATAGAAGAAAGTAAAACTCAGCCAAGTTCCAGTATAGAGGTAACCTCTTCTTCACCTTCACCCCACATCCAGAAGAATGGGTACAGCCTGGACTCCAAAGCCATAACGGCTTCAAAGAGTGATTCTTAAAACCCAACAGTGCAGCCATCAGAAATGTGACCCTTAATCTTCTTTCTGGAACCTCAAAGCCATGAAATGCTTTGGGAAGCCCTGACTCCTTGCTGACTCAACCTTTTAAAAAGGGGAGATTATTGGGAAAAAGAGAAGTGGACTTTGCTAGGGAGCCTCCAGACGGGAGGTGGATGTAGATCAATTAATTCTGGATGATTCTACTGCTCAGGTTTGGACAAGTCTCTGCCTTCAGGGATGCACATTGATTTTGGGTCTGACTCCTTGGCATGAAAAATGCATGGTCCTACATGATGTTCTTGGAGGTCAGATGCTACCATCTTCTTAGAGACATCCATAATTCAATAGCACCAGAATCATGGCCTGATTACAGGATGAAATGACCTTAGAAGTTGTGGGTCAGAACTACACATATCTTCAGGGCAATGAGTACATGGCCCAAGTCACACTAATGAGTTAAATCTGAGTCTCATTCTAGGCTCAGAAATGTTTTATTCTCACAGGTTCCCTTTGGGTTAAATAAAGTCATGCAATAAAGAAATACAATAAGAAAAACCAGAAAAGGTTTGTACTCAGAAATCTGGAAGCCAAGCAGCTCCAACTAGTGAATGAGGGAAGTTTTCTGACCCATGGAACAAGGATATAGGGGAGATTTCTTAACAGAACTATTGTTATTGAGGGAATTCCTGGATCAACTAAAGGAGAAGTACAGAATAGTGAGTCTCAGTTTGGGTCAGATTCTATCTTCCTTTGGGGTGTTGGGTCAGCCCTGGCATGTCCTGGCCACTTGGGCTTCACCAACGGGGGTTCACTCTGAAATGAACTGCTTGGCCCCCCACTGTGATGGATGTCTTACGGTGAGAGGACGCTTTCTAGGCTGACCAGTTTTCATGGAGAACTCAGCTCCCTTTTTCCTCCCTCCACAGTGATCCTGAGAAGGAACACAGCAGAACTGAGAGGGGGCTGAATCAGGGAAGGGAAAGCTTCTCCAGAAGCCTCCAATACATTCTGTTCCAGTTGAAGTTCAAACAACTAGGGGCACCATGAGTCCAAAGGGCTGGAGGACCCTGAAGAAATCGAGAAGCACAGGAGAGGGGATGATGACATCCATTGTTCATGGGCTGAAATTCCAAGGACTTGCTTATGATAGAGCCATGATGGACTCTGAGGGGAAGGCGGAGGTCAATTCTGGACATGGCCAGATATGGGTGTAACAGTAATTTTGTTTTTCTGGCTTTCTCAGTGTGTGTGTTGTGGGGGAGGGGGAGGTGAGAGGGAATGAAGTGAATTTTTGTTTGAAAATAATAAAATGAGGAAAACCATTTTTGGCCTGCTCTAAATCATTCAAGTGTCTTCTTCATTATTATTACCTTCTGTGAGACCTTAGAATTTTCTGAAGAGTGGAATAAAAGCTGTCCTGTATCCTATATGTACACTGTTACCTTGAGTATTTGTACAGAATTCCTGGGAAACCTGGCCTATAGTTGGACAAGCTTCCAGAGTAAACTCTGGGTAAGGACATCCAAGGCCAAGAGTTGCTCCTTTTTGGAGCAGACCCCAAGGTCACACCTTATGGGCCTAAACCCAGAGCTTCTGAAGCTGGGCCTTGGGCCACACACACCCCTACCCAGAGAGGGAGTGGATAAGGGCAGCAGCTCACCTTTGCTGAGAGGAGAAGCACAGTGCCTTCCCTGTGGCCTGCATCATCTTCCCTGCCCGAGACTTGTCCTGGGAGCCCTGAGATCGAAGAAACCTTCCCAACTCACTCTCTTCTTGTGACAGGACTGAAGAGAAAAGAGGAAAAGGGACAAGGAACAGAGTGAGGGTTCCCAAGCAGGTGGTGTGGGCAGTGCAAGCAAGGCCCTCTTTGGAGAGAGCATGAAGATGCAGAGCAAGTCCTCCCTCACCCTCTCTCCCCAATCCCCATCTGCATCCTCACATCCCCATTCACCCTCCCCCACCCCATCTCTCTGCATCCCCCACATCCCTCCCCTCCCCTACTGCTCTGTACCCTCATACCCCTCTCCCCCCTCCAAACCCCCACCTCATCCCATCCCCACCCCCCACCTTCCTCCCTCCACACCCCCCATCCTACCCCATCCTCTCCACACCTCCCACATCCCCAGCCTCCCCCACTCCTCTGCACCCCACACCCCCAGCCCCAGAGAATTTCAGACAATTATTCCATTCACTAGATGAGAGTTCAAATATCATGGGGGACAAAGCCCTATTTAAACAGGCATCTGGGGACACAGCCTGAAACTGTAAACCAGGCCCTTTGCTGACAGGTAACCCATGGATGCTCCCTCTTCACCTGAATGATGGCCTTGCCCAGCTTGGGCCCAGCTCCCCTGGCAGAGCCCTGGGTCTCTCAGGTGTGGCACCAGTTCTCCGCTTACTGCCCCCAATGACATTCTGGTTTTCTATTGTATTCTATTTATAATGTCACATTTGGGGCAAGATTTCTTGAGCTTACACACCACACACACACACACACACACACACACTCATTTCTCTCTCTCTCTCTCTCTCTCTTTCACACACACACAGCCTTTAATGATGAAGTGACTTTGATCTTTGTTTAATAAGAAAAAAATGACATTCTATACCAATTCCAACTCTCCTAGTCTCTTTCTCTATTTCTGCCTCCATTTATAGATATATATGTGTATGTATGTATGTATCCATCTATCCATCTCTAGCCACACACACACACACACACAAACACACATCCCTATCTTCTCTCAAAGGCCAAGCATCGTTCAATATCAGAATCCCTTAAAAAGTGACTCTTTCCCTTTCAGGAAGAGATCCAAGTCTCAAGCAGTCAGTCCTACCTCACTGGAAGACGAGACTCCCTTTGTTTCCAAAAGCTGGAAGATGACTAGATTCAAATGTCCAAACGCATTCCCCAGATGATAAAGATGCAAAGAATAGGAACTGGCAATTCTCAAAGCAAGGAATCGAAGCTATGAACAGGCATGTGGACTAATGATGACTAATGATCAGAGCAGTGCAAATTAAAGCAACCCCAAGGTTCCATTTTGAACCCATCCAATTGGTGCAATCGATAAAAAAAGCGCAATGGCAAATTGTGGAGGGGCTGTGGGCACACTAGGGCCCTGTCACTGAAGCTATGAATTAGTGCATCCATTGGAGAAAGTTCCTGGGAACTGTGACCCTGGAAGTGCTAGGCTGGTTAGACCCTTTGTCCTGGCGATACCCTGCTAGATTTGAGCCTCAAAGAGACTGAGGAAAGAGGAAAGACCCCAAGTGTCCACAAATATTGGCAACAACTTCTTGGTGATGACAAAGAACTGTAAACTAAGGGGCTGCCCACCACATAGGGAATGGCTCAACAACCTCTGGCAGAGGAATACCATAGAACACAGTTTTGCTATAAGAAACAAGGGATGGTTTCCGAGGAAGCCTGGGAAGACTTGTACAAAGTCTGAGGTGAGCAGAACCAGAACAAGTCTCACAACAATAGGACGATATGGAAAGGCTTGAGAACCACGATGATCCACCTCAATGAGCTCAATGATGAACCATGATTCCAAGAGCAGCCGTGGGGCCTGTGACCCATCTATTGAGACAGTGGTCAGACAGAAGCCCCCCCATACACACAAACACACGTGCACATAAGCATCCATGTACACACTTACATTTGTACCATGGCCAATGCCAGAATTTATTTTGCTTGACTGTATGCATTTATTTCAAGGGCTTTGTCTTTTTTTCTAGGTAGCTCACTGGATGGAGTGAGTGCTAGACCCAAAATTAGAAAGTCCTGAGTTCAAATCTGACCTCAGATGCTTACTAGTTGTGTGACCCTGAGCAAGCCACTTAACTTCTTTTTGCTTATACAATGAGGAAAATAATGGCACCTGCCTCTCAGGGTTACTGTAAAAATAAAATAGTCAATTCTAAAACAAAATGCCTAAAAGTCATCCTGCTTTGCAAAAGTGTGCAGTAAAAACTGTGGAGTTGATGGGGAAAATGGAGTTGGGCATAACTCTCCAAAACTTTGTGCCACATATTAGACATCAATACAAGCAGCACCACGCCACGTACATGGGAAATGACCTGATAAATAGTGGCAGCTTCTGCTGCTTGGGGGGGTGATGCCCAAGGACCCTGGCCTGGCTGGGCTAGTGGTGGCCTCAGCACAGAAGGAATCAGGAAGCTGGCCTTGGAAATGCCACCCCGAGCCTGCTCATGGAAGGCACCAGGGCTGAGCCAGTGTCTACGAAGTGACGCCATTTTCTATAATCTTTCTTGCAGCTGAAATTAAACCCAAGCAAACCCTTGAAAGTGTTAGGTTCTAATTGTTTCCAAATATGTCAATTGTGTTGGAAGAAATTTGGATTTTCAAAAGAAGTATTATAATAGAACTGACTGCGTAATAAACTGATGGTGTTTAATGTGGGCTATTATTACCCGTTGCTATTTTCTCACTTAGAAGAGGTGGGGAGTGGGGAGGAAGATTCAACAAATACATGCTAATAGAAACTTTTAATTTTTGTAAGCAATTGATTCAAGGCTCTAGGTGACCTTCTGATAAGAATGTACCACCCATGGTCTCATGGCAGAAGGGGAGCCTGTCCCAGGCAGAAATCCTGCCTACCACAGATTCTCCGTAAAATAGATTAAAAAAGGGGAGGGGCTGGTCCTCTTGGTCTCAAGAAGGATCATCTGTAGTTTGAGAGGCTGCCATTTTCTGACCATTGAGAGTCCATTATATGGATATGATAGTGCCCCTCCCTCCCATGAATCCAGGGAAGACAAGACAAGACTGGTACCCCAAGAGGCCTAATCTATGTTTGAAAAAGACTTTTGTTTACCTTCCAAACTGTAACTGGGAATGCCCCCGGCAATACTGCAGGGATTGGTGTTGTAAAGATGCCCAAAAACTTCTTATTTACATATGATCAAAAAATGCCAAACTTTGGTATGGGGGCCAGGGATTGTATTATCATTATCATCATCATTATTATTATTATTATATTATTATTAATTTCAAGAAGCCTGTCCCCCGAGGATTGACTACCAACACAGTCATAAATTCTTTTTTTTTAAAACATTTTAAAAAATTTTATTTTTATTTAAGGCAATGGAGTTAAGTGATTTGCCCAAGGTCACACAGCTAGGCAATCATTAAGTGTTTGCATCTGGATTTGAACTCAGGTCCTCCTGACTACAGGGCCAGTGCTCTGTCCCCTGCGCCACCTAGCCACCCCCAATGAATTCTTTCAGTCATAGCCAGTCACAAAAACTGTCCACTGAGGAGTGGGGCTGGACTTCTGTTGGGGTGCACAACTTACATTCTTTTGTTCCTAGGGTGTATGATCAAAAAGGCGGTGGTTGCTGTCCTCAACTGGTACCAAAGAGTCCCTGGTGACTTCTGGTGGACTCAGTGACTGGCCACCCAGGGTTTCCCTGCTGGGTCTTTTCCTAGTGAGCAAACCTCTCCTCCTCCCTGACAATGCTTGGGGTCATCACTTAATCCTTGGCTCAGGTGAGCCCACTTCCAGCCTGACTCTGCTCTGTTGGCAGTCACTGCCACCCCTTTTAGAAGTCTCCAGGCCTCTCCCAGGAAGTTCTCTGGGCCCTGCCCTGGCTCTGCCCAGTTCCTCATGGGCTTCTTGGTGACTGCCTGCATAGACCTGCAGATGCTTGGCAAGAGGGTCTCCTGCTCACCTGTCTGCTTCAGCTCCCCTAAGCAGGTGACAGTGAGGAGAGACAGCGGCCTTGAAGGGGGGACCAGGGCATCTCCTCCATTGTGGGTGAAGGTAAATGAATCCCCTGTGGACTCTGGGATCGTGTGTGTGTGTGTGTGGTGTGTGTGTGTGTGTCCATCCACCACTGCCAGGGAAGCACAGCACACAGAGGGGTTTTTCAGTCTGCCTCCAGGTCCCATGACTTTCCTTTTCCTCCAGCACCTGTTTGTACCCTCTGATGCTCAAAGGCTGGCAAAGGCCTTGGAAACCAGCAGACAATGGATCTGTTCATCTCCTCCTCTCACAAATGTGTGAATGATGTCTTTTCAAATTAGCTTTTGGACAATCCAGTGTGTAAATATGACCACCCAACATAGATCTAGCTAGAGGAAGCTGCACAGACCCCTTAGGGCAATCGCTTTAAAAATGGATTTCAATCAAAGCATTTTCTGAAACACTGAGTCCATCAAGGAATGAGCAGGACTTGTCTTCCCTTGGGAAGCTAGTCCACTCTTGGGGAGCATCATCTTCCAAATAAATTCTCTTGCCCCTAGACCCTTCCTTACTGTTTGTCCCCTGATGGCTCTTTTCCTTTCAGAGGCCAGTTTGCTTTGAAGGGAGTATGATTCTCTCAAATAACCTCTCATGCTCCTATACTCTCTTTATGCCATGTATTCCCCTACTGCTGCTTCCACTAATCTCCTTAGTGGATCAGAGGCTTCCAATTCCAATTTATCTTCTCCTAAATCAATAGAATAATTAAATAATTTGTCCCCTCCCCCAAAGAAGAAGGGAGCAGGAGCTAAGGTGGAGGTAATATGGGGGGGGGCGTCATGGGATGTCATGTCTGCTCAAAATAAAAGAGAATCTTTTGGCAATCGCTAGTGTTTCCAAGCCCAGATTTCTCAGAGAACTAAAGGGAAATCAAATCTATGGAAATCCCAGTAGATAAATCAGCAATGGACTTTTAGCCTGGGGAGAAAAAGTGGGGTGTCCTGTTCTCTGCATGTGCATTGTAGACAAACTCCAGTTCCTGATTCTTTACTAAAGGGCAAATCTTATAAGCTGCATATTTCTGGGTTGGGTTTATTTGTGGGGGGGAGTCATTGCATTAAGTGACTTCCCAATATCCCACAGTTAGTGAATGTCTAAGACTGGTTTTGAATTTAGTCCTCCTAACTCCAGGACTGGTGCACTATCCCCTGAGACACTCAGTTGTCCCAAGATGCATACTTCCCAAGAAATTCCTGAAAAGTTCCAAGGACAAAGAGCACCTCTCAGTCCCTAATGCAGATCTTAGCAACACCCAAGGGTCTCCCTGTATTTCACAATGGGTGCCCAGGGCTCTGGAGTTCACAAGCATACTTACAACAGATCCTCTTCTGATAGAGTTCTATGGCTTTGAGGAGCTCCATACAGGTCCTCTGGATGGAGTGGAACAGCTGCAGCAAACACAGGGAGAGGCGTTCACATGCTGGGAAGCAGGGACACAAGGAGGGGGGCTCCCTCCCCCCCCCCAGGAAGGATCTCACCCAGGAGAGTGATTCTTCACAAAGGTCTCAAAGCAGAACCCTCGAGGATCTGGCAACAAACCCTCCCTTTCTCTAGGCCCTTTAGGAGGGGAGAAGGATGGAAACAAAGAACACATGTAGAGTGAGGGCCAGCTGGTGGCAGCAGGAGAGATCTTGCATGGCTATGGCCATGGTCAAGGGGAGGAAGGAGGTGATGCTATATGGGAAGGATGTGTCAGAAACCAAGAGGACAAAGGAGCCTAAGGGTTCAGGGCAATGACCATAGCAGTCTCAGCTGCAGAGCTTGGGATAAGGGGGAGGGGACCTTGCTCTGCCCTGTGATCCATCCAACCACTATCCTCAGAATTTCCCCAAAACTCAAAAGATGGGGAAGGGGTGCTAGAAAGTGCCTCTCTGGGACACAGAGTATAGATTCTCAAATATCTCTAAATGATGATGGTAATTTTCTTTCTACAGAGGCAGCCTCTGGATTACAAAGCCCTGAGTAGTTCAAGGACCCTGGGCAAGTCACTGAACTCTCCGTGTCCCCAGGAAGATGGAGGAGGGAGTTTCCTATTCCAGTGCACCCCCAAGTCTCCCCACCTCCATCCTTACCATGCCCTTTTGCATCTGCCCTCCCTGCACAACTGAAGCACAGGAGAGGAGACCCTCTCAGTTTGGTAAGATGGACCTCAGATCTCCATTTGTAGCTCAAGTACATCATTTACAAATTTTTTTTAAAAAAAATGAACTTTCCCCCCAAAATGAACTTCCCAAAACAAAATGAACTTTCAATTAAATACAAAACTAAGAAGACCAGCAATGGTCCCATAGGAGCTGTGACCTCTATGTACTAAAATGTCGAAGAAAAGTCATAAACTCGGTGATCTCACTGACTGTTCAGTTCCTGTGTGTTAATCTTGGTTCTCTGGACAGCCCTTAGGGTCATTGATGTTTATCTTTTCCCTTTTCTTTTCTTTTCTTTCTTTTTTTTTTTTTTGCAAGGGGATCAGATTTGAACCCAGATCCTCCTGACTCCAAGGCCAGTGCTCTATCCACTGCACCACCTGGTGGACAAGGACTTCTAATGGACTTCTCACCTCCCCCAAGCTACCCCGGTGTGTAAATCTCTTGTGAATGTGTTTTTTGGCATCGTGTATCTACTAGATATTTGACCCTGGGGTAGTCACTTAACTCTGCTTCCATTCCTTATCTGTGAAATGAGTTGGAGAAAGCAATGCTAAAGGCTCCTGGGATGTCTGCCAAGCAAAGCCCAGATGGGGTCTGGAAGAGTTGGATACAACTGAAATAACAATTCAAGAGCCAATGCCAATTCAGGGTTGTGGTGATGGGTTCAGCCTCCTCCCTTACTATTCTCTTCCTGCCACTGTTCCCTCCTTCCTCTCCCAAGGGACCCAGTACCTGCACTCTCTCTCTCCCTATGAGAGAGTGCTCCTTGAAACCTATTCACCCTAAAGTGGAAATGACTGACCATAGCTCAAGCTTTACCTCCTTCTCAGGGGATTTGTATCCTTAAAGAAAATGAAGACCTTAAGAAAAAGAACTGAAGTTCGAATCCCTGATCTCATGTGCTAGCAATGAAGGAGGAAAGACTCTGGAAGATGGGGGTTATGCCCCTTCCCCTTAAAAAACCCCAAAACAGAGTCAGTGATTTTTTAATGAACACTTGGGGGCAGTAGACCAAAAGCTTCTCCCCAGTCTATGATAATAATATGATTATCTATGTGGCCAAGCATTTTTAAAAGGTATTTTGAAGAACTGGTTTAAGAACTGATTACAAGGCAAATGACTGCAATACTTCACTCCCTCAAGAGTCTGTGATTTCACAATGTGGATGTTCTTTTCACTAGTGCAGATTGCAGCTCTGCCTTGGCTGAGTGACTCCATTATTTGCTATGGCCTTTTCAGGGAGACAAGGCTATCTGTTAGATTTTTTTGGCCACTAAATTTGGCTTCTGTTGAGGGGCCACCTATTGGAAGCTTCAGGTCTTTTCCCCCTAGGAACTGACATCTCCACTTCCTGTACAACTGGGAAGGCTTTACATTTATCCCTATTGGATACCATATTGTGGGTTCTAGAACAGTATGCTAGCTTCTTGAGATGTCTCTGAATCTTGATTCTGTCCTCTAAAGTGCTGGCTGTCTTCTCAACTTGTATGTGAGCCACCTTTATTCAAAGGAAGGATAGAAAGGTTTGCCAGGGCAGGACCAAGGGCAGCACCCCAGGTGTACCACCACTACTGACCCCCATTCGAATCAACACCCACATACTCATCCCAACTGTCCAGCGAAGGGCTTAGCATCTGTGAATCGCCCAAACCAAGGCACCACCCTGACCATTTGTTTTCCCTCCCTCCCCCCACCTCTACACAGACAACGAAGTCAGGAAAGAGGTCATTAAATGCTCAGAGGCATGAGGAAGGGTCAGCTCTTCTCAAATTTACTATTGTAGTCTGGATTCTATCTCTTATCTCTAATCCAATTACATTCTGCTAGTCCAGCTCATTCTGTTCTATTTCCGCTCTGTGTCCCCAAGAAGGTGGGAGGAGGGAGTGACCTACCCTAGTACACTCCCAGGGCTCCCCACCTCCATCCTGCCATGCCCCTTTCCATCTCCCCTCACTGCACAACAGAAGACAGAAAACCCCTCTCAGTTTGGTAAGATGGGACCCTAGGTGTGACTTCACCCTAAGACGAGTTCTGTGATTTGGGGGCCCCTGATTGGAACCTCCATAGTATCAGACTCCACAGTGGTCACTGAGCCCCCTACACTCCTCTACTAGTCAATCCATCCTTCTGCCCCACTTTTCAGATCCCCTATTCAGAATGTCAGCTCCAGGAGAGCTGGGATTCACTTATTTTCTTGCTGTATCTTTAGCACAGTGCTTGGCCTATAGGAAATGCTTAATGTTCTCTTGTTCCCTCTTCTCTTTGTCTCTCTCCACCTCTTTATCTTTTTCTTCCATCTCTCTTTCTCTCTCTCTCTTCCATATCTTTTTCTTCTCTTTTCTATTTCTACAACCTCTCTCAAACTTCCCCTTCTTTCCACTCACATGGCTGCTACTTCACTCAGACCCTCTTGGATGGTCTGAGATAACCTAGGTAGCATAACCTCTTCCCTGGGCTCCTGGACTCCTGTTTCTTTCCCAATGTGCCCTTCAAACACTTGCCACTTGTCAGGATAATCATGCAAAAGCACAGGTCTGACCAGGTCACTGTCTTGTTCAAAGACCTCTGAGAGAGAGAGAGAGAGAGAGAGAGAGAGCGCTCATTGTGGCCAAAGTCCCTGCAGGGGTCCAGGCCCTCCTAAATACGACTCAACAAGCCCCTTCTTGTCCCCCTGACCTATCATCCCTTTGCTCTACTCCACATTCTGCCCTTCCCTCCCTCCCCAATTCCCTAATCTTGTCCTGCTGTCACCCCCTCCCCCTGCATATCTCATCTCTGTCTGTTGAGACCCTCTGACCCAGGTACCCCCTCCCCCTGGAAGCCATCTTCCCTCCTCCTGCAGCCTGCTGTCCCATCCTCCTGCCTTGTCTCACCCCAAGTCAGTGGGCATGTCTTATGTACTCTCTTTCTAACAGAAGGGCCCGGGGACGGATTCTTCCTTTTTACCCAAATGCATGTTCATGGGTGGCTCTATCAAATTTGCTCAATTGAATCAAATTGTGACCTCTTGATGGGGAACCTGTGCTAAAAATAGGGTATCCCCTTTCTTTCTATCCCCTTTCATCAACTATTTGCCCTATGTCAGCTAGGGGGCACCATGGTGCAGAGAAACAGGCCTGGAGTTGGGGAGACCCGAGTTTGAGTCCTGTCTCACACACTTACTAGCTGTGAACCCTGGACAAGTCACTTCTCTTTCATCTGTCTCAGTTTCCTCAAATGGAAAAAGTGACTCTCTCCCACAATTACTGGGAAGGCCAAATGAGAATATCTAAAGTAAATTGCACATCTTAAAGCATTTTATAATTATGATCAGGAGCACTCCTGTTCCTAATATCCATCCTAAAGCTGTGCTAGGAATCAGGGTCAGCACCCCTACTTTCTGAAAGCCATCGCCCTTTGTTGGCTCCCACTGCCTGAGGTTTCTTAAAGGTCACAGCCCCGTTGGGGGGAAGAGAGGGGAGAAGGGGGCCCAGCCCTGGAAGGTTAATGAGGAAGGGCCTCATTTTTCCTCCCAGTGGCCTCACTAGATGTTCCATCTGATGGGGTAAATACGTTCATCTGTTTTGGCCGCTCCAGCTGGGAGTGCGCATGAGCTGCACCCATCCCCGAGGGTGCCCACCCACCTCCAGTTTGGCATCCAGGTCAGCGTCTGAGGCCACCACATGCTCATCTTCCTTCTTCCCCGTGGCTTTGATGAGAGCTTGCTTTGTTTTCCAGTACTTCTGTTGCATCTTATTCACAACTGACTTGTCTTGACTTTGGGCATATTGGTCATAAAATTCCCTGGAGTAGCTGCCAAGGACACGCAAACAATTACAAGAGGGAGGAGTGGAGGGGAAGTTCTGGGACGAGTTGGATGCCTTCCTTTGCCAACATCATCTGGGCCAGGCAGGAAGGTTTGTGTTAGCATGTTATTTGAATAATTAAGAGGAAATGACATATTTCAATATTGGTCAAAGCCCTTTTTAAAATGATATTTCAATAAGAGGCCTAGGCGGCACAGTGGATAAAGCACCGGCCCTGGAGTCAGGAGTACCTGGGTTCAAATCTGGTCTCAGACACTTAATAAATGACCTAGCTGTGTGGCCTTGGGCAAGTCACTTAACCCTGTTTGCCTTGCAAAAACCTAAAAACTAAACAAGAGGCCTAGGCTCCAGCTGGAGAGGAGAACTGGACCTCAGAGGACAAAAGGAGCTCTTTTACGACAGGCAGGGGAAGGTGGAGGATGTCGAGGCCCCAGAAAGGGAACCCTCCCAGATCGATTACTCAATGGCAAAGCCAGGGCTAATACCCAGGTGTCTGAACTCCAAGCCCAGGATTTTCTTCTTCCTGCCATATTGTCTCTGACACTCAAGGGACGATGACTGGATAACAGAAGATTAACACATGGGGGAAAGGTAAGATGTTGAAAGATTTTATATTTTAATCATGAAATCTATAATAACCTTTAAATGAAACAAAAATAATGGACAATATATTGTTTCCCAAGGGAGGATAAAAAAAACCATTCTATCAAAACATAACTATAGATGTAGAAAAGAAATTCTGTAGTTAGACCCTGAGAAAATGGCAGCAGCTGTAGCCTGTACATGGCTGACTATGGGAGGGTCTCTGAATAGAAGTCCCTCCAGCCTTCCTTCTCTAGTCCTTTCTCGAGTCTTTCATCTGCCAGGTGTTTCATGCACTCCTTCTTCCTTCAGGTTGTCTGGGCTCTCACCCGTGTCCCTGAATGAACCCCAAATTCCTGAGGCTGACTCTGGACAAGCCAGGCTCTAGTAGCCTAGGTTACAAGAACATGAGATTTCATTGGCTTAGCAAAGCAGTTGGAACAACAGCAACTGTTTGGTCATTGAATTCAGGGCAGGCAAGGAGAGCAGGGAATGGGAATCCTCAGAGACCCTTCTACTTTGTCATTTCTTGGAAGATGCCATCAACATCCCTTTGCTCTTTCACATCTCAAACAACAAGGGCCTTGGGCTGTCCTCAGTGAGACCTGAACTTTTTAAGCATTTCCATCCCAACCGCTCTGACAGGGCCAGCTAGGTGGTGCACTGGATAGAGCACTGGTCTAGCAAACTGGTCTACGTGGCCTCAGACACTTGACTCTAACTAGCTCTGGGACCAGGGGCAAGTCACTTCACCCTGACTGCTTTGAATTCAGGGCCTCCTCCAGTTGTCCTGATTCCTATCTGACCGCTAGACCCAGATGGCTCCAGAGGAGACCTACCACAGTCCCTCCTCACTCCAATCCAATTCATGTGCTTGTCATGGCATCACCTCCCGGATGTCGGGGTCTTCTTCAAAAGTGAAGGACAAACATTATTACTCTACCTAGGGCTTCCCAGGGGACATGTCGATTGATTAATTCAGGATAAGTGTTCATGAATGACCATAAAATCAAGAGATCAAATTTCTTCGGAGAATGGGATCATTGATTACTTCACAAGTTATGGAGAGAGATTCAGAAAGGGGACTGACAAAATCATTGATATCTGTGCCACTGAACTTCCTCAGAAGACAAACCACAAGTGCCAAATCTTCCCAAGAAGGCAAAGCTGCCCCTTGGGATCTGGATGCTCACTGATGGCCCACCCAACTATAAGCAGGGCAGGGACTGGTTTGACTCTTTCTTTGGATCCTCAGAGGTCACCACCTGGCCTGGCTCACAATAGGTGCCTCATCAAGGTTTTGCATCTGACTGCGCAGGGTTGGTCACCCACACACCACTTGGGCCCAGAAAGAGAAAGGCTACTCACCATTTGTGTCCTTCCATGTTTGTTTTTGTCCCCCAGTTGCTGGCAATTCAGGGGAAGGGGCAGGGAAATAGCAGGAGAAATGAAATCAGAACCTCACCTGCAAAGAAAGGTGAACACCTAAGCAAGGCTGTGAGCACTGGTTTTTATATCCACTTATATCCATTGGGCTAAAGCTTTTCTATTGGAAGGATCCTGGAATAAAAGGTAGAAGGGATTTTGCAAAAAAAAAAAGAGGAAGCATCAAAAGGGGGAGGGACAGTTTCAGGAGAGGACCGTGAGGATGGTGACCAGGATTTTCTCTGCCTTGGCAGCAAACAAGGGAGAATTGGGCAATGATGAGGCCACAGAAACAGAAAACTTTTTAGCTGTCTGATGCCTCAGGATCCTGGCTCAGCCTGCCTTGAGCTGGGACCTGAGCAGCCACCGGGTCAGAAGAAAGCAGCCTCCTCGCTAGAATGGCCTGGGCCCCTGCCCTTCCTGAGCCCCACAGTCTTTCCCATCTCTGAGTGAGTCTTTCTCTTTGATTTCCATAGTGACATGTCCCCACTTGGCTTGCAACCCAGCAAGGAGGTCAGTCAGCCCCATGCTCACCACCTCCCAAGAGTCTCTCACCTGTCCCCAGTCCCTCTACAGGTAAACAGAAGAAGAGAGTGGCTTCTCAACTGCATGAAGGAGGGCATCCAGGACACAATGAGTCCTCCACTCCCCTCCCCTTCCCAGCTAGGCAGATCAGTGCCTCCTCACATCCTGCTTCTCTTTCATCTACTGACTCCCTCGAAGTCTCATTCACACTAAGGTATAAAAAAACCTCAGTTTTGGAGAGCTACCCTTGCTCAATGGCACCTACCAGGCCAAGCCTCATGCTGGGCCCTGATACTTCAAAAGTAATAAACAGTCCCTGTTCACAGGGCATTTCCATTCTCCTCTAGTGGATCTGGGGGAGGGAGGATCACCCACAGAGAAGCAAGACCCTGGCTAGGGGACCCCGAGTCACTCCAGGAGCATTTGAAGAAGGGGAAGGTTCTCTCCCCAGAGACGACAGTGAGACAGATCCTTGTGTAAAGGAAGATCTTTTTGCAGGTGGGTCAATTTTGAGGGTCAATTCAGGGTCTAGTGGAGAGCAACTCTTCTGGAGACAGGGTAGACTCCAAAGCCCGAGCTTTGCTATCCTGTACCTTCCCCTGCCCTCCATAAGGCTTCTTGTTCTTCTCGTGCCTAACCATTGTGGGTAAGGAGTACACAGTGTGCAGACAGTAGAACAGGTGGGATCCTCAGGTAGCTCATCCAAAATAAAGTCCCAGATGGCTCAACCACTATTGACCATGGCCAGAGCCTAGGTGGTTGATGGGGAGGACAATGATCAGGATGAGGACAATGCGATGACCAGCACCACCAGCCCCTACAGTAAGCCCAGCAGTGATGTCTCCCATCTCTCTAGCCCCTACAGGTTTGCCCAAAGGTCCCATGCTGCCCAGCTCCTCTCCACGTTCACTCAGTTCCTCATCTAGGCCTTCTGTGCTGCTCTCCCTTTACCCAAAATAAGGCAGCTGGTGCAGAGGGTAAAGCACCAATGCTGAAGACAGGAGGACCTGAGTTCAAATCCAGTCTCAGGCACTAAATAGCTATGATCCTGGGCAAATCACTTAACCCTGATTGCCTCACATCCAGAGCCATCTCCAGTCGTCCTGATTTATATCTGGGCTCTGGAGGAGAAAGTGGGCCTGGTGACTTAGCACAGCACCCCCTCACTCAAATCCAATTCATATGCTTGTCATAGTATCACCTCCCTGATGTCATGATACATGATTCATCATCATCAACAATATCATCATCATCTATCCAAACTGGGTCCTAGGCTCAGTCATAGCTTGTTGTGTCCAACCCAGGACTCTATTTTTTAATGTTTTTTTTATTTATTTAAGGCATTGGGGTTAAGTGACTTGCCCAAGATCACACAGCTAGGCAGTTATTAAGTGTCTGAGGCCACATTTGAATTCAGGTCCTCCTGACTCCTGGTCTCTCTACAATGTGCCACCTAGCTACTCCTCAACCCAGGACTCTCAGGAAATTTGTTTTGACTTTGCAGTACTGGCAGACCATAGACCTCCAGGACAATGGAAGCTCCCAGAGGTCAGGGGCTGTCTCACTTTTGTCTTTGCCCTCCCTGGGGTCAACCACAAATGTTTGCTCTCTCACTTTTGTTAAAACCGCACTGATACAGCACGCTGAGTTTTAGGGCTAAATTTAATGAAAAATTAAACAGGAAATAAAATAAGCCCAAACTACAAAAATTAACCAGCTTTTGCAAAATGCAACTTTGTTAACAGATTTGAGAGGCCGCCTGGTAGACAGAGAAACAGATCCCTGGGAGCCCAGATTGATCGGGAAAATCAACATGTAGCTTAGTGCTTTTGTTTCTTTTTAAAAAGCATTTACTGATGAGATTTTAATCTGGCTCAAAGCGCTGGACCCAAGTCCATCCCTTCTGGTGTGGTAGAGTCAGAAGGCCAGAGATCAAGCCCTATCTCCAACAGAGATGGACTGAGTGAGCCTGAGCAAGTCCCCTTAACTCTCTGGGCTCCAGACTGAGGGATAAGAAGAGATGTTGAAGTCAAGGAAGTTCCATCCCTGGAAGTCCCTATCCACACCCCTTAATTATCTTACTTAATTGAATTTTATTTTTGCCACGTTTTTCCTCAAAGTGATTTTCTTAAAGAGATGTGAAGATATATGGAATCATTTCTAAGTGCCATCCCAGGTTCAGTGGACCAGAGCAAAAAATGACTTCCCTCCAAAGGGCAGCTGTTCCCTCTCTTGGGGCGGGATGGAATAGATTTACCACCTGGCCTAAATATTACCACCCTCAGGTTCCAGGTCATTTTCTCTGGTTTGTCAAATGTCTCCAGGTTGCCCCATCTCCAGAGCCCCCCGGCCATTAAGACATGTCAGTCAAAGTGAGGCCGCATCCTGACTGAATGGGTCTGGAGACACCCTCAGGTGTCTAAGGTGAGAAAGCCCCTTATCTCCTCAGCTGGCCTCATCTTGCCAAGAGGAAAGAAAAGTCTCCTCATTCATGGGAAAGCAGAAATAAAGGACAAATTATTTTTAATGTTTTAAAAAATGCCCCTTTGGACATAAATGCTTAAATTCTCCATTTTCTAAGAATGGGCTGTCACCTTTGCTTAGGTGGGACGTGGTGAGGCAGCTGTTAGGCCCCGTGGGGTGTGACACAGGGAAGGCCTTCCTCCCTCTGTCCTTGTCATCACAGACTATGGTGGATGAACCTGGACGGAGAGGTTGGCCCCACTTGGCCATCAGCACTTGTGTGAACCCCAAGCCTGGGGGTCCCCAGAAGCGGATCCTCCCTCACTGATGGATGGCTTGGAGCTTGGGCCTTCTCCTCCCATGGAGGCTCCCTCCCTGGCCCGGCTCTGGAGCCCATTGTTTTCCGTGCAAGTGGAGGCCTGTTTCTGGGAACAATGGTGCTGTCTGAAGCTGACACTGGGTCAGCAACAGCCCAGGGTAAGGGATGGAGGGCAAGACCTCCCAGGTCCAAGTGGGAGGGATGGCCAGGTAGAACTAGGTTTCCATGGATACGGGGATGTTTCTGGCTCCTCCTGAAGAAACCTTGGAGGTATCTAGGGAGGAAAGACCTAGTCCAATCCAATCCTTGGACCCCTTTTTACTCAAAGAGTAAACTCATCTTCTACTGAAGACAAAACTCAGGGATCAGCTGATATCCCCAAAGACCAAGGATCGGAACCACCAGGAGTCGAGAGCTGAACAGGGTTCCGAGTGGTGGGACCTCGGCAGGTCAGTGCCCCTCTCTGGGACAGCCCTTGTGGGGCTAATGTCCCGGGATGAGGTGACAATGCCCCTGCAGACAAGTGGAGACCGCTGAAACTCTGACCTTGCACACCTGGATCTTTGCCCGAGCCCCAGGGTCCTGCCAAGGGTGGGGAAAGCCCACTTTCCACTATTTCAGGCCTGGTTGCAGAGCCCACCCAAGGAGGTGAGGACAGATGAAAGCTCTCCCCTCTTAGGGGGCAGAAAATCCAGGGAGGGGGGGCTGAATTCTCGAAGGGCCACTCAGCTAGCCAGAAAGGTCTGCTTCAATGGGGCGGGTCAGCTGACGGCAAGGCCACCCACCCAATTCAATACCTAAGATTTTGAGACTATTTTGTGTCAGACCCCTTCTCTGCCCGGAAGGAGCTTGTGTTTGTGTGTATGGAACCCTGCACACCGACAACACATGTGTGTAAAGATCTTGATGCACATCCACATGGTACCGTGGACCTTGATGCCATTATGACAGGATGTCCCAAATCTGGGGGGGGGGGAGCACAGGAGCTGAGGGGAATGGAGGGAGGAAGACTATTCTGGGCAAACATGTGGAGGTGGGAGATTTGTTTAACCTCCAAGCCCAGGGAGTCATGGGAAATCAGTCTAGAAAAATGAGTCTGAGACAGGAGGAAGAGACGTGGGCGCCCACCGGCTTCCTTCTCCCTCCCGTCTCTGTCTCTGTCTCTGTCTCTCTCACCCCCATGGCAACCAGTCCTTCCAGCCAAGGACGCACACAGTCTCAGCTCATTTTCTCCTGCTGGGGTCAACTCCAGAAGCCTGAAATGGTGTGGTTTATGGGTGCATAGTGTGTGTTGACACATATGGGTGCTCACACACTGTGCCCAAGCCTCTGACCCTCTCAGCACATCTCTTAAGGCTCAGGGTACTAGCTTTGTTTCTGGTCGGGTGGGAGAGAGGGAAGAAGAGGGGGCCTTACCCTAATGACCTCCCCTCCAAGAGGAGCTGGGTGGCCCTGGCAAGTCACTTCCCCTCAGCCGGCCTTACTTTCCTTGAAGGGTGTAGTAAGGATCCAAAGAGATCAGTGAAATATTCATCACAAAGCCTAGGCAATGGGAAGGGCTGTCCGAAGGGTTCCCACAGCGACCCCCCGCTCTTCTGGCCCCTAGGTTCTCCCCCTTTTTCAGTTCTTTCTCCACAAAGATGACAGATCCTCCCTCCCCCACTCCCAGTCCCTACCACCAGAACCCCAGTGGATCTCTATGGTCCTGCTTAGGTCCCCTCAGTCCTTCTTCCTCCCTCTGCACCTTTGCCTAGGTCTTCCCCCACTGTTCCTCCTTCCTCCCAGGCCTCCAGTTGCCCCAACAGCAAATTCCTGGCATCTAGGTGTTTAGGGTGTAGGGTGTCCCCCCCCCCCCCCGCACACATAATAATGTATGTGTGTGGGCCCCTAGGGAGGATCTAAGCTTCTCCAGGGCTCTGTGGAATGCTTGGCCCCCTCTCCTGGGGGCCCAAACACTTGTGGATGGATGGACCCTGCTTCCCCACCTCTGAGGAGTCTGCACTCCCAACACCCCTCCCCGCAGGCAGAATGCAAGCTCCCGGAGGTTAGGGATGCCCTACCACAGTGGGACCTTGATCATGTTTGTGGGCCTGCCTCACAGGCTGCAAGA
The DNA here is from genome assembly GCF_037893015.1 of Macrotis lagotis. Taxonomy (NCBI): domain Eukaryota; kingdom Metazoa; phylum Chordata; class Mammalia; order Peramelemorphia; family Peramelidae; genus Macrotis; species Macrotis lagotis. The sequence continues at coordinate 1,891,085 of NC_133664.1, forward strand.
ATCAGTGGCCGATAAAGGGAGTCTGGGGGCACTCAGGAAAGGCCTGGGGTGAGTAAAGGGGGTGTGGTGGTGGGATCTGGGATGTTTGTGTGAGAGATGCGTGTTTGCAGGGAGCCCCCCCCCCCCATGGCAAATAAGGCTAGAAAGAGGCTCAAGGGCTTTATCTCCAGCACAGGAACTCCGGGGTTTTGGGGGGGTTAGATTTCACCCTTTTGGGAAAGTCACTTTGGGGGCTTGGGGAGGATGAGCTGGGAGTCTAGGGAGGCCTTTGGGGGTCAGAGCCTGGGTAGATGGGTGGGCTTGGCCAGGCCAGTGAGGACTTTGGGGGGAGGGGTGGCCCAGTTCTCGCTCTAACTGGCAGAATACTCACATATAGACCCCCGGTGCTTGAGAAGGCCCCTGCCTCAGTTTATACCAGAGGAGCCACACACAGCCGGGCGCAGGGGGCCTTCGACTGCGCCTCCATTGGGAGTCTTGGAAAAGTTGATTTTTCCTCACACACACACACATTCTTTTCTGGGTCTTAAGGGCTATGAAATTGGAGGGGGGGGTTCCACAGAAAGGGGCCCCGGCCTCCTCGCTGCTCCCCCCAGCGTTCCACAGTCTGCACCCCCTGGGCCTTGAGGCCAGCAGCTTTGGGGCCCCTGAACTGGGGCTGGCCTGCCCGCGCCGCTGCCCTCCCTCTGGCCCGCCCTTCCTTCCTTCCTTCCCAGGGCTCTCCCTGAGTCACTGGGGCCTGGAGGAACCCGCATCCTCTGTGCCCAGGCTCGCCCCCGGCGGGACCCCGTGGCCCTGGCATGCGCCCCCCGCCCGCCCTGGCAGCCGGGGGGGGCGGCCGATCGCGGCCTTGGCCTTGGACAGATGGGGGGTGCTGCTGCGGGGGATGGGGGGCCCGGGCCCGGCCGGCAGGCTGGCAAGGCTGGCAAGGCTGGCAGCGGGAAGGCCGCGTCTGCCCCCGCCCCTCCCCCAGGAGAAGATGCCCCCGCCGCCCCCATCCCGGGGGCCCAACAGAGCAGCAAGAGCCGCCCCCTCCCCGGCGCCCCCAGACCGGCCCGGCCGTACCTGCAGCCCCGAGCCTCCGCGGCTCCGGCCCCGCGGCCCCCCGCCGTCCGGCTGGCGTCAGCGCAGGGGGAGGGGAGGAGGAGGAGCGCCCCGGGCAGCCTGCTGGCTTCGGGGACCCCCCAGCCGGGCCGAGCGCTCTGGGAGGAGCCGGGCCGGAGACCCCGCCCCGGGCCGCGCCCCGCCCCTCCCCCTCCCCCAGGTGGGGCTTGCGCAAGTCAGGATGGGGGTGCGCGAGTGTGGGGGTGCCCTGAGGGGGCATGCGGGGCGCCGGGGCTGCTGCTCTCCCACGGGCCTGTGGCGGAGGGGGCCCCTCAGGCTCCCCTCTCTGCTCCCCTCCTGCCTTCCCCCCTCCATCGGCTCCAGGGGCTCACGGGGCTCCTCTCATCAGGTGGCACAAAGGGCCCAGGGCTGCGCCCGTGCGTCCGCGGGGTGGTCTGAGGCCCCCCGGAACCTCGGAGGTGGTCGGCAGTGTTTGGCCCGGCGAGGGGTGCCCCGCCGCGGGCAGCGGCCCCTCTGCCCAGCCTGCAGAGCCCCGGCCGGGCGGCGGTGCGCCTCCACTTCTGGCCTGTGCCCGGAGCCCCCCGCCCCGTCGCTGCCTGGCGGAGCCCCCTCCTCCTTGCGCCACAAGCCCGGGTCCGCATGGAAGCGCTCTGGGGGGGCCTTGGGCTTCTTATCTTCATCCACATCCAGGGCCTGGCATACAACAGGCTCTTCCTGGACGGTGGGTGGCTGGAAACGATTGCCCAAGGGGATCCCGGGCTGCGGCGCCCAGATAAGACAGAGGAGCAAAGCTGCCTAGGAAGGGGGCTTCAAAGGGAGGGTGGCCAGATGCCCTGCCAGGGCTGGAGGACAGTGAGGTGGCCTGGCAGGGGGTCAGGACGACCTAAGTGAGAATCCTGAGTGGCCGCATGACCCTGAGCAGGTCATGGAACCTCTCAGCCTCCGTTTCTTCTTCATTTTTTCTTTTTAGGTTTTTGCAAGGCAGACGGGGTGAAGTGGCTTGTCCAAGGCCACGCAGCTAGGTCATTACTAAGTGTCTGAGGCTGGACTTGAACTCAGGCCCTCCTGACTCCAGGGCCGGTGCTCTATCCACTGCACCACCTGGTTGCTCCTTCTGTACAATGAAGATAATAGTCCCCCCTTCCCTATAGAGTTGTTCACAGATCAGTTGTGGAGCAGGAAATGGCAAACCACTCCAGCGTCTTTGCCCCCAAACTGCCAAAGGGACCAGGAACCGTCAGACGCGGGTACAATGACTGAACCACAAGGACTAAATGAGGTGACCCTTGGAAAGCCTTCAATGCGGGCACTTATGCACAGAATGGCGTGAGAGCGCAGCTCCTGGCTGCCCTATGCATCAGTTGCTCAACCAGGATTGACTCTGTGCTGGCTCACCAGGTACCAGCCCCTGGCCTAAGAGCAAGGTAAAAGCCTTTCTCCAGGCGCTCCCAGGCAAGGAGAGAGACAACAGGCAAGCGACTCTGTGTATACAGACCCACGGGCACTGGCGTAGAAGGGGAGCAGGAAAGGCTTCTGGTAGACACCGGGGCTTCATACTAGGTTTGAAGAAAGCCAGCCATCTGGCTGAGGTCCCAAGGAAACAGGCTTAGAAAGAATCGTTTTAAACCAAAATCCAACCAAACCCTGACTGGGGGGGAAACTGCCTGTGTGGTATCTAGTGATCTAATTACAATAGAAAACAGTGATGCAAGAAGGAAAGCAGGCAAGGCTACAGAGGCCGGCAAGACACAAAACCGGAGAAGGGATCTGGGGGCCCCTTGCTGGCTTTTTGTACTTTCGTTAAATGTTTTAGATTCACAAAAAGCAATTTGCTCCTTCTCCGACCTCTCCTTGGGGGAAAGAAAAAAGAAAAATTCTTGAACACAGACATTCAAGCCAAGCAAATTCCCCCGACAGCCTCACAACCAGCCATGAAAGAGGATGATAATGCTCAGTTCATACTGGGAAACTGAAGCTGAGAGGTCAGAGACTTCCCGAGGATCACAGAGCTAGGAAAAGTCAGAGAGAATTCAAACCCAGCTCACTTGCCCTCCACAAGGCCACCCAGAGGGCATGCTTAGGGTGCTGGTGCGAATGTGCCTTTGGATGAGGAGTTGGGTGCAGGATGCACACAGTGGTTTCGGTCTTGAACTGCAGGGCCCCTGTGGCCACAGTCTCCTCACTTTGCAGGCCCCAGAGACTTGCCCAGGGTTACACAGCGGGAAGCGTGGGATGGGGATCTGAACAGCCGTCTTCTGGCTCGTCTGCCCCTCATTTCCAGTTGGTGGTGTTCCCACCCTGCTGATTCCTGCTGCTTCTCACCTGGGCATGCCTATTTAATAGAAGGATGTTGATGGGGACCTCGACCATGCCTCTCCTCTCTCCAGAGCCACAGGACCAGGGGGTGGGCCATGCAGTCTAAGCTCTGCTCCAAAGGAATCCTTCGGATGACATTTCCGACGAGGACTTTCTAGCCACTGCTTGAGGACTTGCTGACTGACCCCTGGCAGCCCATTCCGCATCTGCTCTAATTGCTTTGTCCAGACATCAAGTCTGATGGCACCTCTCTGCAGCTTCTCTACCAGGTGCTCTCTGAAAAATCACCTGTAATAGCTAGGAAGGGCTTCTCCATGAGTGGTTTCTGGAGACTTGGCAGCTCCTGTCGATGCACGTGCTGTATCAATCATGCAGCCATCATTTATTAAGCACCTACTGCATGCCAGGCACTAGGCTTGCGATCTGTTCTCCCCACTCTTCCTTGGATGTCTCTTGTCCAGGTGTCTCTAGCATTCTCCTGCATCAATATAGCATCTGTTTCTACATCCATTGACTCTCATCCAGATGCTCTCTGCCCTGTTTTTTTCTGCATTCTCCCTCACATGAGTGTACCCTCTTACAAAAATTGGAACTGCATCCGCCTTTATATAGTCTATGTCTTTTGAATGAGGAAAACTCTTCCAGACCCTACAAAATCCCATTTGAAAGCCCCTGGGGCATCTAGACAGCACAGTGGATAGACACTGGCCTTGGGGTCAGGAGGACATGAATCTGAATTTGACCTCAGATACTTGATATTTACTAGCTGTGTGGCCTTGGGCAAGTCACTTGACCCTGGCTGCCTCATGTCCCGGACCATCTCCAGTCATCCTGATTCATATCTGGCCACTGGACCCATACGGACCCAGAAAGTGAGGCTTAGCACAGCCCCCTCACTCAGATCCAATTCATGTACTTGTCATGGCATCGCCTGATGTCACAGTCTTCTTCCAGAATGAAGGACAAACATCATCAACACCTAAATCCCATCTCATCAAGTCTCAGTGTTATCTGTCAGATTAAATTCAGATCTTAGCATCCTCTTGCACAGTCACAGAATCTCTAAAATGGAATTGATATAGTGGTTCCCTGCTCAGGTCCAAACTACCCCTTCAGAAGAGTCCCTTTCCAATATAGATGCTAAGACACCTACAGGGAGTGTCCAAAGACAGTACATTTCCTGAAATCAGCCCATCCTGCTTTGGGCTTTTTCTGATTATTTGGAAGGTTTTCCTGATGTCTCCCTGTCTCTCCATAGTCTGTTACTCTTAGTTAAGCCTCTGGGGCCAAGCAGAACAGGGCAGCAATTATTCCCCCCCCCCCCCAGCCTTCTCCTCTCCAGGCTTGATATTCCCATTTTTTCCAAGTGAGCCTCTTAGGAAATGCATTTCAGGCCCATCTCCCTCCTGTTTGTCCTTCTCTGGGCACCCCCATTTATTGCTGTCTTTCCTAAAGTTTGTTTTTCCAAATGGAAGGATATCAGGAATCTGGAGAGCCTTTGGAGAAGGGAAGACCAGAGGGTATGAGATCTCTGACCCGTGCCATCAGACGAATGCTAATCAGGTGAAGGAACAAATGTTTAGCCTGGAGAAATGGGCATCCAGAGGACAGATACCAGCTGTTCTCTCTAGTAGGAAGGTCACGTGGAGGGAAGAGGGCTTGGACCTGTTGGGTCTGACCCTGACCTTTTGGGGTTGATTTATTATTCTCACTTTGTGGGTTTGTCTATGGATCCATGAAACATGTCTAGGACACACAGATGCAGACTGACCTCATCATTTACTTCCCAGCTGCCTTGGATTTCTTCCAAAAGTCCCCCCTTCTCCAAGTTTTGCCTCTGGGTTTCACAGCCAGGGCTGGCCCTCTATTGCTTGCCTCCATTTTCCATCTGGATCTTGCATTTGCCATGTTGTTTGCCTGTTGTCTCTCCCATTAGCCAAGGAGCTCCAGTAGGGCAGGGCTGACTTAGGGCCTTTCTTTGGAGCCACAGCAGCGCTTGGCACTTTGGTGACTGACCGTGGACACGTTTTATCGCTGGCTCCTTGGCTTCCTTGCAAGCTAGGAGTGTGGTCTTGGACAATAGGAGAGTGGTCTCAGACAAGTCACTTGGCATCCAAGAAATCAAGGGTGTGAGCAGAGGTCCCTTCTAGCTCTGAAATGTTTTTGTTTAAGTCTTAGGCCAGGAAGTGAAACCTGCCAAAGCTGGGGCTGCCATCGATACAATCCAGGAGTGAGTCCTGCTGGATCTCTCACTTCTGAGAGCTGTTGAAAGAGGAAGAGCTGAACCTGGGCTGGCAGGTACGTGAACTTGGGCAAAGACCCCTGGTCTTCTCTGGCCTCTATCTTCCTCATGATTACCTGGGATCCTGGTGCCCACCTGTTTATCTCTGATGACTGAGGACTCTATTTACCATAGAATTCCACCTGAGTGATATAACAGTGATGTCTCTGTGCGAATCCACAGCTTGGACAACCCATCATATTACGAGTGCCAGAAAGGGGAAATGTCTTTAAAAGAAGGAAACAGCCCCTTGTTCCCATAGATGGAACCCTTAGACAGAGACCAAGACAGATGCAGAGACAGACAGACACAGAGAGACAGAGAGAGATAGAGACATGAGACACAAAGAAAAAGGAACTCAGGGTCCACTAGTCTAACACTCTCATTGTCCATGTAAAGAAAGTGAGACCCAATGAAGTAGAATCCCTTGTCATTGCCGGACCCAGGGGTGAGTTTGCAATTCTTTGAGAGTCAGAAACAAAGTGAATGCAAGATGCTCTTCCTGGCACATGCCTTTTGTCCTGATTTTTCTGCTTACCTCCATGTCTAGGAAACCCTGGCTGCCTTTGAGACAGCTCAAATTCTACCTTCTGCAGAGAGGATTCTTAGATCCTCTGTCATTGGAGTCCTCAAGCTGTGTTTTCATGTAAGGGAAAGGGTGGTGAGCTCAGGAAGCTCCTCCTCCTGGAAATCCCATTGCTCTTCTGAGCCCATCCCCAAGCCCAAGTAGGACCAGACTGAGCTCAGAAACCAGGGCAAGGGCCTGACCCAGAACCAGTAGACCCAGGGTTCTCCAAGGCAAGAGTCAGCTGCCTGGAATGTCAAAACCAGAAACCAGCATTGGGTTGGATTGTTTCTCAACTTGTGCTTCAGAACTGTGTTGTGAACCATTGCCATGGTCAGGGGGGTCATCAAGGAAGTTTAGGTGAACCAACTGGTCTCCAAGGGCTTTGGAGTTGGAAGGAGTATCAAGAGGCCATTTCTTATGACTCCTTCATTGTGCTGCTGCTGAATCTGAAGCCCAGAGCAGATTGAGCCCAGAAGCCAGATTGCCTGTCATTGGGTTCAGGGTTCTCCCATAAGGCCAGGTTGCTTCTGTTCAATTGCTGCTACCTCTCTCTGAACTTACTAAGTCACAGCATCCTGGCCTCAGTTTGCTCATCCCTAGAATGAGATGGCCTAGCCAGATGACCCAAAAGGTAGCTTTTAGCATTCACTTTCTTGTGTGGCAGTGGGAGGAGAACTGAGTTTGGAGCTCACAGAATCCTGTCTCCATCTATCATTTTTTTGGTAAGGCTTTGAATTTTACACTCCCCCCTCCCTTTCCTCCCTCCTCCCCTCCCACAGAAGGCAATCTGATAATCTTTATATTGTTTCTATGCTATACCCATCAGAACCCTCAACCTCTTTCTGTGTAAAATGAGAGAACGGGACTGATTTTGTTGGAGGCACCATCCAGTTCTAAATCTAAGTTCCTGCGATTGGATCCCTGGCACTCCAGTACCTGTATAGATGCTCAATCAATGCCTGTGAATTGGTTGACATAATGCTTATCACCCATGGTTTTGTTAGATTAAATTTTTGATTTGTTTCTTCTGGATATCTAGTGACTAGGGAATCATGCAAACCCAAAGAGCCCAGGACAGACCAGGGGCACTCAGATTTTCCCCAAGAACCCAGCCAAGCATTTCTGATATCTTCTGGAAACCATTACCAATTCCCTGAGGCCTGTTCCTGCACAAGGACCCAACTTTCTGGTAGGGTCCCAAGAGGATATTTCTCATTCTGGGCCTGGGAATCACTCTGAAAAACAATGTGAAGATGATAAGGGGCCCCTGGCCATGAAACTGAGACAGGATCTGGAACTACTTCAAATATAAAGAGTTCTTTCATTAAGGCCATACTGATGGGTCACTTGCTCCAATGTTGCCTTAGAATGGCCTCTATCATGGCAACATTTTCCCCAAGGAGGAGGAGGAGGGCAGCAGCAATGCCACTGACTGGCATGTTCTTTTGGGTTCCGAGTCATCCCCCATTTTGACATTTTTTTTGAATCAGTGCTTTCTTGTTTCAATCTGATCCAATCTAGGCCAAATTTTGCAAACATTTAGAATATTTGTCTCTCCAAAGATCGGATAACCCTGAGCTAGATGTCCTAACATTTCCTAGAGACCATCTGCCCTGGTAAGAGTGTCCCTTGTGAGGCTGACTTCTGCAACCTTAGAAAGCAGATGCGAGGGAAACTTTCCTAACAGGGCAAGAGTGAGAGAGCAAGAAAGAGAGCAAGATAGATAGATGATAGAAGATCTCAGAGTCCACCTAGTCCAATACTTTGATTGTCCAGTGAAGAAAATGAGACCCAATGAAGTGGAATCACTTGTCAAAAGTCACACAGGTGGAGAAGCAACAGAGGTGAGAATGGAACCCAAGACCTCTGAATGCCCTGAAGGACTCCCACCTCTGTGCTAGCAACTTGAAGTAGAGGTTGGAGGAGAACAAGACAGGTGTGACCTAGTAGGGGATGATTCTTTTTGGGTGGGGATTGTCCACACAACTGCCGAGGACCCGTCCAAGTCTGAAATCCCGAGGTCTGGGCCCCTTCAAGTATGACCTCCTCCTTGACGGAGAACCAGGACCCCATGGCCGTCGGACTCCATTTCCCTTCCCTTCCCTTTCAGTGGGCTGCGGCGTGGTGAGTTTCCAGCATCCTTTCTCCCGATTTTCCTTTCTCCTTAGGCTGCTTAGGAGACTTCCTTAACTAATGGACATTTCCCTGCTGCTCCTCATGTTGCTGGTCTTTATATCCACTTCAAGAACTACCAGGGGAGAAGAACTATTCCCTAATCTGAGACACCAAATGGAAATGAATGGGATGCCGTGTCAGGAAGCCTGAATCCAGCGTCCTGCACCAGGGAGCTCACTTGGGTTAATCATTGCTGAGGGTGGGACCCAACTGCCGTAACTCCATCTGCTGCTTCTGGCTGTTTTCCTTTCCTCTAATAACACTTACACAACCTGTTCCATTGTTTGCTCCTGGGCCCTGCCTGCTGCGCACTTCCTGCCCGGACCAGCACCCGAGGACACCAGAGAGGTGGGGGAGGTGTCGGGCCTCCACTAGTCACCGAGGAATCATTTCACTTCCACGGGGCCCGGCTAAATACTAAGCAAGATGTCAATTATTGATCAGTTATTCAGAAGCCCGAGCTGGCTGAGGGGGGAGCCAGGTGGGGGTGACAGTCTGAGGAACAGCCCTGTGGGCATAATCTCTATCACTCTGCCCAGGGACTAGAGAGGACTAAGGGGAGGAGACAGGGGAGTCAAGAAAACCTGGACCTGCTTCACAAATATTTATCTTTGCTGTCAAAGCCTGCCTTTCTCAAGTCAGCTGAGTCTCAGACCCTAAACAGGTGTTAATGGCGCAGTACCCAAGGGATCCTTGTTTAAAAATGAGACCTGCTTGGGATCCCCAGCTTTAGGCAACAGTCACTCCCCTGGGCTGCTGGGAAGGTAATAAGGAGAATTTATGACATTGACATGTTTTTACATTTTTCCAGTGACATGCAAAGACAGTATTCACCATTCATCCGAGTTTCACATTTTCTACCATCCTCTCTTCCCTTCTCCCTCTTCATTGAAAGGAAGCAAGCAGTCTGATATATGTTGTATGTAAACAACCATGTTTTACATATTTTCATATTAGTCATGTTGTGAAAGAGGAATTAGAACTAAGGAGAAGAAAATCATAAGAGAGAAAACCATAAAAGAAGTTTTAAGAAGTGAACCTAGTCTGCTTGGTTCTGCACTCTGAATCCCCTGGATGTGGATGGCATTTTCCTGAACACATCTCTCAGGATTGTCCTTGATCACTGAACTGTTGAGAGGAACTTTTGTCATATATTATTAAAGCAGACCCAGGAGATGAAGCAATCTGAAATGTCATCTGTCGTCCATCTGACCCTTAGCTGCCCCATTTCCTGCTGCCATTTTCTTGGGAAAGTCCTCAAGTGAAGAAAGAGTGAAATGAGCCTCAGTGAGAAGGCCCCTGAGAGTTGCAAAGCACATAGGAACAACCAAGGCATCACAACTAATAGGAGACAATGGCCATTAACAAGCCCCTGGGATCTGGATATTTATTACTTTTAGGAAAAAGCATCAAACCACTGAAAATGTGAGGCATAAGAGATCAAACCCTTGGCAGAGGATATACTACACCTAGTCAGGCTTGAAGAAATGAGGAAAAACACTGGCTTCTTCAGTCATCTTTGGGTTTGCAATCTTCCTTCCTTTCCCCTTAATCCAACTCAATGAAACAGTTCTGAAGCTCCCACTTTGGATATATATTATACTAGTCAGATTAACAACAAATCAGACCAACCTCACTCCTTCCTCCCCCAACAAAATGGAACGAATCAGTCCCTGCCCTGCTTAAATTCTACTGATGGGGGGGGGGGTCAATACAATGTACAGAAATAAGGAAAACAAAGTAATGTAAAGAGAGAGAACAGTATCAACTGGAAGAACTGGGAAAGGTTTCTGAAGGAGTTGGTGTCCAAGCTCAACTTTTTTTTTAGTTTTTGCAAGGCAATGGGGTTAAGTGACTTGCCCAAGGCCACACAGCTGGGTCATTATTAAGTGTCTGAGGTCAGATTTGAACTCAGCTACTCCTGACTCCAGGACCGGTGCTCTATCCACTGCGCCACCTAGCTGCCCTCCCAAACTGAACTCTGAAGGAAGTTAGGGTTTCTGAAAGGTTGATATTCTAGGACATCAGGCTAAGGAGAATGCATTTTATGTGGATATAATAAAGAGTCCTTCATTTCTTGAGCAGAAAAATGCCATGGTCAAAATATGGCTATCTGGGCAAGTATATGGAAAATAGGCACTAAAGGGGAGAGACTGGAAATAGCGGCACAAGGTAGGGAGATACTGGAAGAGTTCACCAAAGTGAAAAGGGCCAGAACTGGCAATATGATTGTGGCAGTGGAGGAAATGGAGATGGGCAGTATTGTGGGGGTCAAAGTCATAGGACTTGGTAATCAATCAGATATTAGGAATTAAAAACAGAGAAGATTAAGGATAATTCCAAGATTGCAAAATTGGATGGTTGGGATGATGGCTCCCTCAACAGAAACAAGGAAGTTTGGAAAAAAAAAATATGCAGGGCAAAAGATATTTGGTTCTATTTTGAATATGTGTAGTCTGAGAAAATAATAGGATAACCATTTGAAGATCTCTACTGGGTGGTTGGCAATGTGGGACTAGAGCTCATGAGTGAGACTAGAGATCGAAAGACAGACCTGAGAATTGTCTATTGAGTGATAACTGAAAGCTGCACCCATGATTAGTTGATGATATGATGTTAATGAGATCACCAGGAGAAAGAATGGAGAGAGATGCTGTACTGTGGGAGGACCCACTTGAGACCAGATAGAATGAAATTAGGATTTTATAGAGAAGAATCAGTAGTCACTATTTCATGACTTCTGTCAAATGTACATGACTAGGATCTAAGACAATGGTAATCAAGGGTTAGCTAGCATTGAAGATGGTCCACCTGGTGGTAGCGTAAGGGAGATATTGTTTCAGGAACCAAAAAAGATGGAGTGAAGATGAGGGCTAGAAAGGGTAAAACAGAGAGAGAAAAATCAGAATTCATATCGAAGTGGAACAACTTGGGCATGAAGGTGGAATAAAAAAGCATGTTTGTGATCCACATAGTATAGAGGTGGGCAGCTAGGTGGCACAGTGGACTGAGCACTGGCCCTGGAGTCAGGAATTCAATCCAACCTCAGACCCTTAATAATTACCTAACTGTGTGACCTTGGGCAAGTCACTTAACCCCACTGCCTTAAAAAAATTTAAAAACCTAGAAAATAACGTAGTGTAGAGGTAGAAGTTATGGGTTGGGGGGGGGTGTTGAAGAACTCAGAACTTGTCCTATTCAAGAGAATATCACCAAGACTGCACAGTTTGGGAGCTAGTCATCCATTGTGACATAAGTACCTGATCTTTAAGACCAAATGAGAGATTTACAAAAGAAATGCATGGAGAAAAGCAAACTTTCGGATGATGGGACTCCCCAGGAGAAGAGGAACCTCTGCATTGGGAGAAGACTGACTCCCTTCAGAGTCCCTGAAGGACTCTGTCAGTGCCAACAGAGCAGCTACAATGAATGGAAGAAGAATTCCTGCCATTTGAAGAGTTCCCTCTTTAGTGTGACTGGAGGAACCCTCCACTGAGGGGCTGGGTAATTTGACACTTGCTGTGTGCTCTACCTAGAGTAGGAGGCCTACTCAGCCCTTTAGGTGTCTGCATTTACCCTGCCCTCAGTTCTAAGTTTCTTTTTTTTTTTTTTTTTGGTTCCTTTTAATAACCTCTGCCTACTTTGAGCATTATAAGCCATGTGCTTATGAGAATTGGGAAAAGGATCCTGGTGGTGTCATGTAGGGAAGCTCCCAGATCTTTGGAGGGAGGGTCCAAGATCCAGAGCAGGGCCCCTTTAGATCCTATGAGATTCACTAATGCAAGGGTTATTATACCTACTTTTACTGGAATGGCAAATTAGTTCTTCAAATACCAAATACTGAACACTAAATGTCTAAAGAAAAAATATTTGGAAGCTTTATAAATATGAATTTGAGACTTTTTCCTCCTCCTTGAAGCTTATCTTGCTCCCCTCTCCCAGTGCTTACTGAGCTCTACCTCCTCCTTCCTTCCATTTCTGTGTCCATGTTGTAACTTCCAAGGGGAATGTAAAGTCTCTTGAGTATAGGGTCTGTTTTTTTTTTGTCTTGGCTTTCTCAGCACTAAGGACAGCACCCCAAGATCAGAAATTGCAAAATAAATGTTAAATTGACTGAAGGTCCCAAACGACTTCCCAACATTCCTCAGAGTTAAAGTACCAGAAGTAGGAAGTATCTCCAAGGTTCCTTCATTTCCCTTTAATCAGAAAAAAAGGTACTGACGAGTGGATTCTGTTCTGCTCCTTCTCCATGATGCCTGCCATTTGTTTGTCTCTGAAAAGTCTTACAACAGCAAAAAGTGCAGCACTTGACTAGATCATTCTACTGACATCCTTCGTTTTCTCTGAAGCTTCTGTTTTCACTCACTTTTCTCCATGGAAATGAATTGCAAGATTTTTCTGTATCTTCACAGATGAGATAATATTTTTATTCAGGTTCTGTAGGGAAATTACTGTCTTAAAGTCTTCCAGGAGCCTAAGGAAACAGAAGTTAAGTTCTTAGTAGTAGGATCACTTATATCCCGATATATCTTCCCTGGCCAATGCCTACAATTTTGAATCAAGATACATTTCTCAGGGTCCCAGATGCCCTTTAAACATGATTGTGATCCTTGTTCCTTAAGATATCTTTGCTGTTACATTCTATCGGGTACATTTCTTTTTACTATTTGAATTGAATAGTATCCATGCCCTCCCTCCATTCTCCCCATTTTCTCAGCGACACATAGCATTTTTGATCAAATGGAAAACCTGTTGACATTTTCATAATTCATTAATCTGGAAGGTGCTAGGAAGGTACATTCATGAAGTGAAGTGGGAACAGCCCTGTGCCCACTATCAGTGGAACAGGATGAGTTTGCTGACACTTCTTAACTGGGTCCCGGTTCACTTAATCTCCTGGATCTTGGGTTCCCCTTATACAAAATATAGGAGCTGAGCGGGATGGCCTCTAAGAACCCTTCCAGCATCAAATCCAAGCATCCTATGAACCAAATCCATATAGCTTGAAAGGAAAGAGAAGTGGACAGGGAATTGCCATGAAAAGGTGGGAGCAGTCTAGATAATCACATTTCCTGTTTCAATATTTTATCCAAGTTTGATTTCCTACCGTTTGCTTGTGTTAGCAATGAGTTAAGTGCTTCCATGTCTGAAGGGAGCGGTGCAGGTCTTTGCAGGTTCTATCCCCCTCTAGTGACCATGGGGGATACTGCAGCTTGCCCCTGCCCCCCGGGGGGACCCATTTCAGTCCCATAAGAAGTTTGAGAAGCTTACCACCTAGTGGCTAACTCAGACATTACATGGAGTTAATTAGATGGGCTTTTTCACCTTTCAGCCACAGGTCGGAGCCCAGGCTTCCAAAAAGGAAACCACATATGTCTGTCCCAGGTTTATATTATTTATGCACATTGTCACACATTAAGACTATTATATTCTAATATCAATACTAAGAGGATTCCTAAATGTAGCCGAGGACCACACTGGGGGTGAGACAGCCTGAAGAGATATAGTTTGAAGATCTTGGGAGTCTTCTTGGGAACTCTTTTTGGTTCCATCCTCTCCTCACCCTCCATATCCACTTAACTGTGCAATCTTGCACAACATCTCCTGATTTGACCCTTTCTCTCCATTCACACCTCCATTGTTTCTCACCTGAACCATTTCCATGACCTCTTAGCTGGTCTCCCTGCCTCAAGTCTTGAGCCATTTTATAGAGAGAGGAACTGCTCACAGCTGACAAAATGATGCTCCTTAAAGATGGTTTTATGTTGTCACTCTCCTACTCATTAAACTTCAGTGGCTCAAAAGGCCTCCAATACCCACTTTTTCCTCTAGTTACTAGGGTACCACCATCTCATGTACACAGGCTCGCAACCTAGGTACCATATTCCATCCCTCATTTGCTCTGAATCCCTCTATCGCATATCATCAATCAAACCCTATCGATTTCATCTTCATATTGCCTCTTGAATACTTTCTGTCCTCTGACATTGTCAAGTTGTTCTGTACACCTGGACAATTGTAGTATCCCTTTGGTGGGTCAGCTGCCTCCATTCTCAAAGTGATCTTCCTAGAGGCCAATCTGACCATGCTGCTGTCCTCTACCATAAATTAACCCATTTACTTCGGGGATCAAATTCCTGTTTGATTCCCCTTTATAGCCGTCCTTCCTCCTCCTCTCCTGCTCCCTCATGGACTCTGTGCTAGAGAGGCACCAATCTCCTTGCCCTTCGTCCACCAAGGCACTCCATCTCCCACCTCAGTACGTTTGTCCTGATTGGCTCCCATGCCAGAGATTCTTTTTCTCTTCTCTTGGCTTCCTGGTTTCTTTTCAGTGAAAATTAAACTCTGGTCCCAGTTTTCTCAGTGATAATGGCTTCTTCTCATTGAAGAGCCCTGATTCATCCTACATGTTTCCTCTTTGTATGTGGTTGCATGTTGCCTTTCCCATTAAACTGGGAGCTGCAGGAGGACAGGGCTCATCTCCTGCACTTAGCATATTGCCTGGAGTATCAAAAACCTGGAATAACTATGAGTTGACTAAACTCTCGCCTCAGGATCAAATCGAAACTTCCATGATTGATGTTGAAATACTTCATGGCTTTGACCTAACCTCTCTTTCCCCTTCTCTCACTAACTTGTGGCCAAACTGGTCCTTTCTCTCTTCCACCCCACCCCCACACCCCATGCCTGGAATGCTGTCCTTCCTCTCTGCTGCCTCCTAACATCTCTGACTTCCTTCCAGAGCCAGTTCCAGCAGCCTGGCAATGCTCCTCTGGAGCTCCTCTCAGCAACCCTGATTGGCATTGCTAGGTTGGGGCCCTAGAGTCTGGCTGCTATGACTCCCCTCAGGGTCCTGAGGCCAACCCGGAACTTTCCGCCTAAGCACCAAAGCTCTGGAAACACAGAAGTGAGAGGGCCAGTCCCAGGGCCTCCAAGAGCTTCCACTGGACAGGAGATAGAGGTTATGTTCACAGACACACAAATGTAAGATATATATGCCCCCCCAAAAAAGAGTGATCAGTGATAGGGAAGGAGGTGGAACTTACACCTGGAAGAATAGGAAAGGCTCTAGAAAGAAGGCAGAACAAGAAAGTATCATTACAGATGAGAAAACTGAGGTTCAGAGAGATGAAGGACTTGGCCTGGGAAGAACTCAAATCCCAGTCTCCTGGAGCTCCATCCAGGACTCTCCAAATCTCAGACTGTTTTCCAGATGCCACGTGGAAAGTGACCAGACATCCCCCCTCACAAGATGAGGTATGGCACTGTTAGAGGTCCTGGGGTATAACCCTTCAAAGAACACCAGACTAGTAATACAGATCCTCCCTCCTTGTCTCTACCTCCCTACCTCAGCTCTAGTCTTTCCCAGGCTCCCTTCATCTTGGTGCCTTCCATCCATCTCCACTTCATCCTATCTTGTAGGTTCAGAGTTGTTTGGATATTGTCTCCCATTGTTCTGTAAGCCCTTCAGTGATTCTTGTTCCATTTGGACCTTCCTGACCCCATTTGGGGTTGTCTTGACAGAGATCCTAGAGTAGTTGGCCATTTCCTTCTCCAGTTCATTTTATAGTAGAGGACACTGAAGCAGACAGCATGAAGTGATTTGCCCAGGGTCATACAACTATGATTTGAATGCATGAAAATGAACCTTCCTGACTCCAGGCCCAGTGACTAACCAGTGAGACACCTTGAGGACAGGGATGCCTTCTTCTTTTCTTGCCTGGTATACCATACGCATTCAATAAATATTGAGGGTCCTCAGCAGGATAACTTTGTAGAGGGTCTGACCAGGTGTAACCTGCATAATCCACAGGATCCAGGAACAAGGCTATTCAGAACATTGATTATATCTCCTCAGTGTAACATTTCAAGGACATTGCTTGGCAGGGACAAGAGAGTCTCAATCTCTTCCCCACCACTTTGTGAATGTTGGAAGACTGGCAGCCTGGGTCATTCTCATTGGCATCCTAGCAGAGTCTCTAAAACAGTCACTAGCAGTATCTGCATCAGGAGCCATGAGGAAAGGAGACCACACCAGCAGAAAAGCTCTGCCCTAGAGGGGAACAGCATGAAAACACCAGCAAAATAACTTCCAAATGTGGAGAGTCATCTTTTTTTGTCCCATATGGTCAAAGCTTGATTCCACTTTCCTATGAAATCTGCAGTACTGGTGGAAAAGTCAGTTACTGATTTGGGGGATGGCCATTGTAGCAACTATCCATTTCTAAAGGCTAATTAAGTCTAATGAGTGTTGATTGACTGTCATGGCGAGAATACCACTGAGGGCTCACCAATAGCATTTGCTAATCCTCCCAAGCCCTCAGTCACTAGGACTTACTATCTATTGCCCCATTTCTGCCTGAGCAGCCCCAGACAGAGGGCAGAGGCAGCCCTGGCTGTGCCTCCCCTTCACAGCTGGTGCAAGGATTAGGAGTCCTTCCTGTACTGCACCAGAAGCAGGTGCAGCAGGTCCAGAAGCCCTTGCCTATCCCAGTATCCCCCAGAAGGGTGCGTCTAGGAACCCCCACCTCCCCAGAAACAGGTGCAACTGGGCATGACCCCCTCCAGGAGCCTCCACTTCCCCAATATCCTCCCAGAAGTAGGTGTAGTTGGGTCTGACTCCAACCAGAAGCCCGTACAATCCCAGCATTCTTCCGCTGCGTGTGCATGTCCCAGGAACCCCCACCTCTCAAGCATTCCTTCCCCCACTAAGCAGGGGCACCTGGGCCTGGCTCTAACCAGAAGCTCTTGTAGTCCCAACATTCTCCAGATGGATGTGACCTGTCCAGAAGCCCCCACCTCCTCAGAAGCAGGTGCAGCTAGGTGTGGCCCCCCCTGAAGGTTTTCCATCAAATTTGAATTCAGCTGCTGATCTGCTCCCCTTGTTTACTTCAGCATCATCTGAACTCTGCTCCTGACCGCAGGCGTTCCTAAGTGGGCCCATTCTTCACTGAAAAGTTTCCAGCCCTTACTATTCTTTAATAAAGGTGAGCCTTCAGCCACAGATTTATTTTGGGGGCTTATTCACTGCTTTTATGGTCAAAAGTTTGTACAAGATTTAGAGTTAGATCTTTTTCACTTAATCAATTTTCCTTTTCCAATTGACAGCAGCTGTGAAGTCCTTCACTGCTGAAACTAAGTCATTTTTGTTCCTAATCCAATTCCTTAAAAGTTCTATAGCTGCTGAGAGTCTATTGTTCTGACTTTTTAGCTCTTCCCATGTGCCTGCTGTTTATTTCAAATAGAGAACCTCCTGGCTCTGCCTGAGCTAGTGTGATTTTTGAAGTCATCTCTTCCTTGCCTCTGTTTGCAACAATTAACTTGGGTCTGTGTTTCTCAAAGACTCGTCCTCTCTGGGTTGACAACATCTTTTAAAACCCAAATCCTGTTCAAAGACATTAGGATGGACCTCAGGCTTAAGCAAACTGGGACCTTGTTGTGAGGAATATAGGGGTGTTTGGGTTCCACAAGAATGTGAAGGGAGAGTTGTTAGTTTACATTAGAAAGACTGGGGTCTGCATGTATTGTTGCCTAGGAGCAGGTATATGAGTCAAGACAAAAGACAGCCTCACCGGATCAAAAAACAGACCAGGCTAGGTCTACCCCACCTAATTCTAAGTTAACCTAGGGTCTTCACCCTTCTCCTTTGTTCATGCTCAAGGAGGAAGCTGCTCTTGCTCATGAGCAAGAAAAGGGGAAATGAGCAGGATGGGGAAACCGTATGGGGACCAATGTATCATGTAGATTGTGACCCCAGCCAATGATTGGCATGAAGGGGCAGGAACAAAGCCTTTCAAAGTGTGTAAAAGACCTCACATTTCCTGAATTCCTAGCCCCTCTCCCACCTTGAGAGAGGTGTACCTTTTTTTATTAAGATATCGTAATAAAAAACATTTTAATTACACTGGACTAAGCATTCATGAGCCATTTATAACAATTGTGACTGGGGTGGTGCTGATGGAAAAGGAAAAAGAAATTCTCCCCTATTCTTGTTTATCCATGGTTTGGAACAGATGACTTCTCAAGTGTCCTCCCATACCAAGATTCTGTAATTAAATTTAAATTGAACTCTTATATTTAAAATTTTTCTCTTTCTTGTTAAGCTTCCATCAAAACCTGGTATGCCAACTAAAGTGTTCTTTCTAGATCCAGGTTGAATGTGTCCCTGAAGTCCCTTTCAACTCTGAGATTCTGGGGTTTAAAACTGCACCACTGAGCTGACTGTGGGTCAACATATAAGCAAAAACAAATCTAAATTAACCAGTATTTATTAAGTGCTGATTATAATCAAACAAAAGGAGATATAAAATGAATGAAATATGGATGGAAGGTGGTGAGTGGCAGTGTGGGCCACTCAGTTTTTTCATTCTTTAGGATGATGTGGGGCAAACTTGGCTAGCTGCCAAGTCTAAGCCAAAAGATGTGAGGCTGTTACTAGGGGGAGGGACACAAGAGGACTTTGTGGATCTCTGAGGATACTTGCCACCAGCAAGTCATTGAGGTTGCTCTCCTCACCTACCCAGTAGAATATGATCTCATTAAGGCCAACAGCTCTTGTATTTCTTCTTTGTATTCCCAGGGCTGAACACCACTCACTCTCCCTCTCCCTCTGGAGATATTTATACATTAGAAGTGCAGGGGGTGTTTTTTACTGATATTCTATATTTTCTTTGGCACATCACCTCACCCCTGGACAATTGCAATAGCCTGTTCGTTGGTGGTCCTGCTTCAAGTCTCTCCCTACTCTAGTCCATCTTCTACTAGTCAGATTGAGCTTCCTGGATCACAGGTTTGAGCATGCTGTGTCTATTATTCAGTCAGTTCTGATAGTTCCCTATCACCTCCAGGATCAAATCTAAAAATCCTCTATTTTGGTGCTTTCATCCCTTTATAAACTGGCTCTTTCCTAGCTTTGCAGACTTCTTGTACCTTATTGCACTCCCTGACCCCATCCCATATATTCTGAGATCCATTGACACTGGCTTGCTTGTTGTTCCTCCCACAAGATATTCTGGCTCCAGACTTCAGGATTTTTCACTGTCTGTCTACCATGCCAGGACTGTTATCTCTACTCATTGCTGCCACCCAGTGACCTTGAAGTCTTAACTAAACTCCCATACTTTTACAAGGAAGTCTTCCTTACTTGATATACTAGTATTTTCCTTTTGTTTATTATCTCTAATTTATCCTGTATATAGTGTGAGACTCCCCCAAATGAGAAGGGGTCCTCATTGACTTTTAGTCTATTGGAAATAAATGTTAATGTTCCCAGAGTTTGTCCTAACCAAGGACAAATGTTACCAGAGGTTTTGACCTTCAGAAAGAGTCAAGCAGAATTAGAGTAATATTTGATATTCTTTTAAGTCAAGAACTACTATGTGTGTGTGTGGGGGAGTCTAGTTGGAGAGTCAGAATCCCCAAGGAGACCTCCAGTGGTCTTGTAAATAACTTTGACCATCTTAATCTGAAGCATCACCTTCAACTTGTCCAATCAAAGAGGAGTGTGCCCTCTTTCCCCTCCCCCCACCATGTAGGATGGGATGGGCAGAAGGCAGAGGATTTGGAGGAAACCCAGTAGGAGGAGGAGGCCTAGGTAAGAACTGGAGGGTCTCTCAATGGGATTGAGAAGGGGAGCTTTTGTGTTGCTCACAATTGTGGGAGTTCTTTCTAAGTTAAATAACTAATTGCTAAAATAACTTCATTAAATGTGGCCTCACTCAAGTTCTGATAAACCAAAGCTCACTGTTGACTAAAGCTTGTTTTCACCTTGGTTCCTCCTGGAACCTTTCTTTGTATCCCCAGTATCTAGCACATATCAAGCATTTAATAAATTTTTATTGGGATAGATTGGTAATGAAGTAGGTATAATACTGGTCCTGGAATCACAAGAACCTGAGTTCAAATCTGACTGCAGGCACTTATTAGCTGTGTGCCACTGGGCAAGTCACTTTACCCTCTTGTCTCAGTTTTATCATCTGTAAAATGAGCTAGAGAAGGGAATGACAAACCACTTCAGTAACTTTACCAAGAAAATCCCGAATGGAGTCATGAATAGTGTTGAATCTAGTTTTTAATATTTAAAAAAATGTTACTTGTGCCTGTCTGATGTTTTCTGAGGGCTTCCTTGGCAACATAGGCCTTAATCAGATGTAAATTCCCTCCTGTTGTTCAATGTAACTTCATTGTTAAATGTAAATTCACCAAGATAAGAACAACCTCTGCTCATCCCTGTAACCTCTCCTCCAGCTTCCTGCCTTTCAGTCTTCCAAAGTACCTACCTGACCCCAGTCATGTAAAGAGGATGGGGTCCCCATTTTACCCACTTTTCCTTGACTCTTCCCTGCACAGGAAGTGGGCAAAGGCTATAAAAATTTGACCTACATTCCCCTTGAAGTAGATTTACTTGAGTCCAAGCCCAACCACTTTCCATTGCTGTTTCCCTTTCACTCTTTTCTTCAAGCATTCTTACCTTGATTTTAGTTTTTCAGCCTGTGCCCCAAGCAACTTAGTGTATCTGCAGGAAAAAGTTTAAGCTGTGACCTTTACAGGTTTATGAAATAAAAATCTTGAGCTTTCCCAGCTCCGGGGTGAGTTGTGAATTTTCATTTCCAAGTTCCTGATCTTTATGGTGGCACTATTCATTTCCCCATCATTAATAGGACACAATGGAAATGATTAACAATAGCCAGATACTTATTGACTGCAGCACCCTCCAGAGTGGGAGATTGAGTGTTATAAATGAATGAAAAGAAAAACCTGCTAGAGTGAGAGAAAATTGTGTATTTTATTTAAGAACCTTGCAAGATACATCTTACAAGATATGGGTACCTCACCTAGGGGTGAAGCACAAATTAGTCTTGAAAGTCAGGTAATTTATGGTCTTCAGAAACTCCTTCCCCTCCCAGGTCCACCCATTCCATGACATTCCCCTAATTTGACCCCCCCCCAAATCATCCAACACATGGTATGCTAAAGAATCCCAATAGTCACAGGGAGTGTGTGTGGGTCAATATTCAGTTACCTAATTGCTCAAACTCAGTTGCATTAGGTTAAGATCTCTAGGTCACTCTAATCTTGGGTTTGTCATCTCTGGAATGGGATTAGGAAAACTACCCATTTTGTGATTGGCTGGGCCGTTCCCCCTTTGTAATGGATTCCCTAAGGGCTCCCCTCCACACCCTGTGAAGACCAAACACCCTACTTTCCTCACTTTGAGTCAATAGCATTAGAAGAGACACTCCTGGTCCCTCAGGGGTACTGAATCTTGCCCTGGGAGAGTGAGTCTAGAATAATGCTATGCCAAGAAATATTCCTTTATAAAAAGTAATTTATAATAATTGGTTAATGGATATTTGGAAGATACTTTAACTAGATGATTGCTTTGGGGGTGAACATGGATTATAGGTTCATATGTGACACCAGAGAAAATCACCCCCATACTAGAATTATACTTGAAAAGCTGTCTGGGGATTCAGACTGAGAGTCTAGACTTGGTGCTGGGAGAGTGAGCCCAGAGCCCATGTTCCTGAGATCTCAAGCTACCTACAAGGTAGCATTTATTTTTCTGGAAACAATCTCCCAACTCCTCTCCATAGAGGACAATGAAATTAGATCAATAGACTTCTGGGCAATGGTCTGTGATGTGCAGCTCATTTGGAAGAGAATGGGAAATACACATTTCCAAAGTTCCCCATTTCTCAACTCATTGACCATCAGTGTGATCACTGATGAGACAGCCCTTTATTTGTGCATTGGAGAGGTTGCTGATGGCACCTTGGAGGGGAAGCTGGGCTGAAGGCCCATTAAACTGGGATGAATGACTGCAAGGCAGGTGGGAACTGAGCAGGTTTAAATGATCTTTAATGCCCTGTTTTTCAGCAGCAAATTTTAGTCAAACTCTTTCCCTATTGTTTCTCCAACTTAACTAAATGGGGTTTTTGTTCCTGCAGTTCTGCATAATTCCTTGGTGTTTTGCTTTGAACAATGAATGTAATTCAATGCAAAGTGAAAACAAAAACAAAAACAAACTCTCAGGCTAATAACACATCAGCAAGAATTGAGCTGGTGATTTAGAGGGAAAAAACATCTTTCTGAGGAAATTCCCACTTGCAACATGTTCACTTTAGCTTTCTATCTCACAGAATACTAAGGACTGGAAGGGATCCTGGTAGTCAGGCCAAGACAGCCAACTTTCTAATTTTATGGATCTGGAACTGGTAGTCCCAGAAAGTTAAATGACTTGCCCAGGGTCATGAAACTTAATAGTGGCAGAATGGAGATTCTAATTCAGGTTGTCTGACTCCCAAGTCCAGATCTCTTTCCATACTATCATATACCATCTCCTTGTGATAAAGAGAAAAATGTATTGAGATGTGGTCTAATTTTGGGGTTGAAGATATGTGAACAAATTCACAAAAGACTGGCTCTTGATCCAGAAATAATTAGGGATAAAAGAGGTTTATTCATATTACAGCGATTAGCAGAAACTGAGAGAAAATAAAGTCAGAAAAGCCAGTTGGAATTGACCAAACGCCTGAGGGCATTAGCAGCAGAAGATTCTGCAGATGAGAGGCATAAAGAGGGAGAGCTGCATAAAGAGAAATTAGGGACAGTTTCAAGATGCTTGCAACTGGACTGATAACAGTAACAACCATCATAAGGATCATAGTGAAAGAATGGCATAAAGAAATTTGGACATATTGATGCAGAGAATCAAGGGAACATTGTGTTATCAATGGCTCATAATTATAAATACTTAGTCCAGAGTGATTAAAATAGCTTTAATTAACTTCTCTGCAAAGGAAGACCATCTCTCCTAATGAGAAAGGCCCCAAATTACAATAATGTCCAGTCTTATATGAAGTTTGAAAGACTTCTTCCCCTTTATGCCAATCATTGGTTGGGATTATAATCTAGTCAATCCCATTCTCTAATAATGTGTTTTCTGCACCCTGGTCATTATATTAATGAGCACAGGGGGGTGAACAGTAATAGGCATGAACCAGCTCGAGCAGACACACTTGTAAAGGACAAGGACCCTAGGTCAACTTTTAACTACCTGAAGCTAGTTTTTTGATCTCCCTCTGGGTAAGGAGGCTTAATGTCAGGTGAGGGGACCTTATGCAGCTCAATGATTAGTCAGGCCTTTTCTTTTTTTTTTAAGAAAGATTTTATTTATTTTAAGTTTTACAATTTTTTCCCCCATTCTTGCTTCCCTCCCCTCTGAAGGCATTCTGTTAGTGTTTACATTGGTTCTGTGTTATACATTGATCTCAGTTGAATGTGATGACAGAGAAATCATATCCTTAAGGAAGAAATATAAACTATGAGATAGTAAAATTACATTATAATTTTTTTTTTCTAATTTGATGGTAATAGTCTTTGGTCGTTGTTCAAAGTCCATACTTCTTTCTCTGGACACAGATGGTATTCTCCATTGCAGATAGCTCAAAATTATCCCTGGTTGTTGCACTGAATGGATGAGCAAGTCCATCAAGATTGATCATCACCCCCACGTTGCTGTTAGGGTGTACAGTGTTTTTGTGGCTCTGCTTATCTTGCTCAGCATCAGTTCATGCAAATCCCTCCAGGTTTCCCTGAATTTACATCCCTCCTGGTTTCTAATAGAACAATAGTGTTCCATGACATACATATACCACAGTTTGTTAAGCCATTCCCCAATTTTGTAATGCTTTACACTGTTAAATTCTGAGTGGGGAATATGTAGAAGGAGAAATGTCTGTTTAGTTTACAATGGTATCTGAGACTGTCTGAGGGCTCCCTCAGTTGCACACTCTGGTCAGTTGGGAATTGATTCCTCTTGTTCAAAGTGACACCAGTGTTATATGTAGATTCACCCAAGATGGGAGCAGCCTCAGCTCATTCCCCCTCCAAGCTTCCAGCTTCCAGTCTTTCCCTGACCTCGGTCCTGCTGTCATTGATGGGTCAGGCTTATGCAAGCATAAAGTCATCTTCCATTGGAAATAATGTGTTGGCCTTAAAGGTCATGCACATTGGGACAGGAAAGTCCAGAATGTAGCTTGTTTATTGGAGAATACCAGGTGTTGAACCATTCCTTAAGTACCATCTTTGTCCAACCTACTACAGAAGTTTAATTAAATAGAGAGACCCAGAAGAGAAGTTTTCTTCTCCCTATTTTCACCCTGCTATGGTGATTTCTCTCTAGCTCTTTCTAAGTACCATATGCTTCTGGCTTAGGCCTGCTAGAGATCCAGGGGCTTCTTGGCCATGCAGCCTGACTCTCTGGAGTTTTGCGGCAGGTTCTCCTTCACTCAGCTAGGACTCCTGGCTGTTTCCCTTTTTACTCTTTCTCTCCCCTCAGACACCTTGCCTAACCTTTGCAATTCAAGTGTCTTCAAACAACTTTCTGTCTCTCCAGGAGGAGAAAAGTTTTCATCTGTAAGCTTGACAGACTTGAAGAATAAATCTGGAACAGTTTTACATTGCGGGAGTACAGTGTGAATTCATTCACGTTCACCAACTCTCAACCATAAATGGGGGCCCCCATCCTCCAGGAACAGTATTGTGCTGGTGGTAGCAGCAATCAGCTGGGAATGAGGCCAGGCTTATATAGGGAGCAGGGCAGGTGCTCATGTTGGGGAATGGGGTAAGAGAGGAGTTGGGGCAATTCAGAGGAAGAGCCCTAGGAGTGAGTTTGGGAAGGGAGCTGAAATATTTACACCTCAGAACCCCTTCTGGGGGAATAGCCCTTGGGATACAGATTCCAGGTGACCCACAAGGGAGCTATTTTTCTAGATAACAATGGGATGGAACTCAAGCCCCACAGGCTATGCAAGGCCAGCATAGAGGGAAATATTTGGCATAACATTTTTCTCTCTCTTGTATTTCTCTCCTTCACTTGTTCTCCCTTCTTCCTTCTCTCCTTGATCTATTGAAGCAAAACAGTTCAACCATGTCCCAGATATTTGAATGGGTGAGACAACAGGTTTATCAGTAAATGAAGCTCGTTTATATAGAAAGTGGATAAATACAGTTATGTACGAGGTAGTATATACAAGGTAGCATTAGAAGAATGGAGAATGTGGTTCTTGTGTTATACCTTAAAAGTATGGAACTGTGTCATCGAAGAGAGAAAGAGAGACCATTTTAGTCAAGTGAAAGAGTGAAGAAGAGAGGAGCATTATCCAACAAATCTCTAAAGCTATATTGGAAAAGCTAACAGGAGATGATAATGTTTTATCCTGGAGTGGGAGCCAGAGACAGTAAGGTTTATTGAATAAAGGAGTCTCGTGGTCGCATTTTTACTTAAGGATGATCCCTTTGCCAGCTGAGTGGGGAGACTTGAAGAAAGCAAACCACTTAGGAAGCTGGTGTGATCCTCTAGGTAAGGTGTGTTGAAGGCTTTGAGTAGGGGTAAGAGAAGGGGTCAGATAGGAGAGACATTGTGAATGTAAAAATGTCCAGATTTGTAAGCTAGATATGAAGGACATTGGAAAGTGAGGGACCTAGGAAAGTGCCAAGGGAATAAGCCTGGGAAATCAGGGTAGAGGAGCTTCCACAGCAATGGAGATGGTTCTGAAAGGGGTAGTTTGGGAAGAATCATCATTACAACATTGCTATTAATATGTACAATGATTTCCCAGTTCTCATTTCACTTTGTAGCAGTTCATGTGGTTCTTGCCATGGTTTTCTGAAATCATTTCCCTTGTTATTTCTCATAGCGCAATAGTATTCCATCACAATCATATACAGCAACTCATTTAGTCATTCCCCGGCTGATGAACATTTCATTTTCCAATTGTTTGCCTTCACAAAAAAAAGATCTATTATACATATTTTTGTACGAATCAGGCCTTTTCCTTTTCCTTTGATCTCTTTGGAATACATACCTAGTAATTGTATTCCTGGGTCAAAGGGTATATACTCTTTGAGTTAGGTTCCAAATTGTTCTCCACAATGCTTGGACTAATTCATATACCATCAACAATTCAGCATCCTATTTTTTCCTTTATTCCCTCCAGCATCTGTCATTTCTGATAGGTGTGAGGTGTTACCTCAGAGTTGCCTTTCTCTAATCAATAGTGATTTAGAGCATTTTTTTATATAACTAGAGAAAACTTTGATTTCTTCTTCTGAAAATTGCCTATTTATATCCTTTGAAAATTTGTCAAGTGGGAAATAGTTAATATTTTTAATAAAGGTGACTCAGTTCTATACTCATTACATATTTGAGAAATGAGGTCTTTATCGGAGAAATTTGCAGTAATTTAAAAAAATATTAATTTACTTTCTATGGTACTTTGAAGCAAAATATAGTTTCCCTGATTATATCTTTTAATTAAGTCTATTTTTGCTTTTGCTTTATCTGAAACATGAAAATTCTACCTCTACCTTTTTAAAATTCAGCTGAAGCATATTTGATTTTAATCCAGCCCTTTAACTTAACTCTATGTGTGGTTTTCTTTTTCAAGAGTTTCTTTTGTAAATAGTATATTATTGGATTCTAGTTTCTAATCCACTCTACTAATTGCTTCCACATTATGGGTGAGCTCAATTGCAGTTGTGATGACTAACTGTGTTTTTCTCTACCTCATTTTCTTCAATTTCTTTTTCTCTTTTCTCTTTTTATCTTGTCCCTCCTCAAATCCTATTCTATTTCTTCTGCTGCCCCTTTAATCTGCCCTCTCTTTTATCATCCTCCCTTCTCTCATTCTTTTCCTTTTCTGTTTATCTATTGGGTGTTATATTTCTCTGTACAACTGAATGTTTATATATATATATATATATATGTACATATACATATACATATATATGTATATGTACATATATATATATATATTTTCTTCCTGCTTTGAACCTACTCTGAGATTCAAGAATTGCCTGCCCCATTTTCTACTGCACTGCAAAAACTCTTCCTTGTGAATCTCTTTATGTGAGAAAATATCCCCATTCTATTTCTCCCTTCTACCATCTCCCAGAACATCCCTCTTTCTTACCACTTCATTTTTTTGAGATCATTTCAATAAACTCACATCCTTTCTCTAAGTATATTCCTTTTAATGTCTTAATAATGATATGTATCTTTAGATATATCATTTTCTATATAGGAATGTGAATAGCTTAGCTTTATTGAGATTCTTATGATTACTTTTTAATGCTGCTCTTGAGTCTTGTGTTTAAATGTTGAATTTTCTATTCAGCTCTCGTTTTTTTCCATCAGGAATACTTGACGAGCCTCTAGTTCATTAATTATCTCTTTTTCCTTCAAGGATTATTTTCATATTTGCTGGATAGGTTATTCTTAATTTTAATCCTAACTCATTTGCTTTCTGGGCCTTTCACTCATTTAATGTGGAAGCTGCTAAATATTGTGTGATCCTGAATATGGCTCCACAATATTTGAATTGTTTCTTTCTGGTTAATTGGGAACTTTCTCTTTGACCGGGAAGCTCTGGAATTTCACTCTAATAATTCTGGGAGTTTTCATCTTGTGATCTCTTTGAGGAAATGATTGGTAGATTATTTCAATTTCTATTTTATCCTCTAGAGCTAAGATATCAAAATGGTTGTCCTGGAGAATTTCTTGAAATATGATGTCTATGCCCTTTTTTTATATATCTTGACTTTCAAGTAGTACAAAACTTCTTAAATTATCTCTCCTCAATCTATTTTTGCAAATCAGTTGTTTTTCCTCTGAGTTATATCACATTTTCTTCAACTTTTTCATTATTTTGACTTTATTTTGCTGTTTCTTGACATCTCATGGATTCAATTAACTTCCATTTTCCCAGTTCTTATTTATAAGGTATTATTTTCTTCAGTGAGATTTTATACCTCTTATTTTCTTCAGTGAATTTTTGTGCCTCCTTTACCCTTAAGTGAATTCTGTTTTTAGGGTGACATTTTCTTCAATATTTTTTATGCCCCCTTTACCAAACTGTTAATTTTATTTTTATTTTTTTCTTGCATCACTCATTTCTTTTTCCAGTTTTCCTCTACCACTCTTATCTCTTTCTTTAACTCTTCTAGGAATGCTTGTTGAGTTTAGGTCCAATTAGTATTTTGTCTTTGAGGCTTTTTTGATTAACTATTTTCACATTGTTCTTTTCTTCTTAATTAATGATTTGGTCTTCCCTACCTTCATAGTAACTTTTTATGATTGTTCTTTTTTGCTATTTGTTTTTTTCCAACCTATTTCTTGACTTTGAATTTTTAGTTTAAGTTGAACTCTGTTCACCTTTGGGTGACTAGAGCACTGTTCCAAACTTCAGACTGTTTTGTGCTGCTGTTTTCAGATCTAGTTATGGGAATCTGCAAATTTTTGTTACTTCTGAAAACCCTGAACAAATCATCAGAGAGCCACAGCAATTCTGCAACTGCTGTTAGCTATCAAAAAACCAGAGAGCTCATACAAATTATCAAAACCACAGTTAACTCTAAAAAGAAAGTGAGATAAAACAAAATCATATTAAAGAGGAGGGTGGTCTTAAGTGAAAAGTTTCTTTTATTCTGTTTGAAGAAGGAAATTAAACACACATGTGTTCTCCACCCCTTGTAGGAGACAGGCTTTAATATGTACAAATCTGAATACTTTTACCAATGACTATACAGTGAGCTGTCACCTTGACAATGAGGGGTAACACAAAAATGAGATGTTTGTTTCATAACAAGACTTTATGACTGGAACATGGGTACCATAGGTGTATTTTGCTTCCCTTATGGGTTGCCATAACCAAAGTCATCCCAGACCTGCCAACTGGCTGGCACAGAGCTTCTCTGCCCTTAGCTAAAGGGATGCTTAGAAAATAGACCTAACCTCTTGCATTCCTAGCTTGGTGGACCCTGGCAGAACTCAGGACCTATTCCAGAGCCCTAGAAACCCAGAGACCCTTGACACCCTGATTCAGCATCATAGTAGGACATACTAAAGGGCAGCTAGGTGGTGCAGTGGCTAGAGCACTGGCTTTGGAGTCAGGAGGACAGGAGTTCAAATCTGTTCTCAAATACTTGATACTTACTAGATGTGTGATCTTGGGCAAGTCACTTCACCCTGATTTCCTCACATCCAGGGCCATCTCCAGTCATCCTGGTTCCTATCTGGCCACTGGATCCACATGGCTCTGGAAGAGAAAGTGAGGCTGGTGACTTAGCACAGCCCCCTCTTATGCAAATATAATTCATTTGCTTGTCATGGTATCACCTCTCTGATATCATGTCTTCTTTTAGATGAAAGACAAACAGCATCGTCATAGGACCATCTCAATTTGTATTTTGAATAAAAAATGGAAACCCCACTAAATATTTAACCAGAGTGAAGCTCAGCACACCCAGATAATGGAAAGGTCAATTTTATCTTTCTTTTCTTATATGAACAGCCTCCCAGGGATTCCTAGGATGTGTAACAGCCTGGAAAGCAGACTTTTTAATTGAACTATTTGAAGGGGAATTTCTTTAGCCTTTGGCTTCCCTCTTAGTGAAGTTATGATCTCAATGATCTCTGTTTCCATGGCAATAGCTTCTTAATAAATGGAGACAAGAGACATCCTGGTGACTAGTACCTATCCTAGGCAGATAATGGCTGTAAGGGAGGGAACCTCCTTCTAAGCTCAGAATCCTTGCCTCCTCCCTAGAGCATCACTTCCCTGCTTTCATTTTAAATTCAGATGAAGCAGTAGATGGAATAGACTGGAAATTAGGATACCTGAGTTTCTAGTTCCCTTTGGGTGACCTTGGTCGAGTCTTTCTCTTTTCTCTCTGGGCTTTAATTTCCTTCTTTGCAAGGTGAGGTAGTTGGATGAAACAACTACTCAGAAATTTTCTAGCTCTAACTTTCCAGCTTCTTGTTTGGAATCCCAAGATGGATAGAGCCTATTGATTTAAACAAAGAGTGACATCTGGTGGATAGCTATACTTGTTCTAGGTTTGGCCTTTGTTCTCAAAAAGGACCATGACATCAAGGAGATGATGCCATGGCATGTGAGTGAATTGGATTTGAGGGAGGGGGATTGTTCAAAGTCATCAACAATGCTTTCTTCTTTGGGTCCACTGACCAGATATGAAGCAGGAAGACTGGAGATGGCCCTGGGTGCAGTGGGAGACCTAGTCCTTTTTAAACTCAGGTCTTTCCAGGTCTCAGTTTGATTGAGTCATTTGATTCACTCATTCAGTGAATAAGGCTAGGTAAGAAAAGAGACAAAGGGGGTGGCTAGGTGGCTCAGTGTATAGAGCACCGGAATCAGGAGGACCTGATTAAATCCAGCCTCAGACACTTAATAATTACTTAGCTGTGTGACCTTGGGCAAGTCACTTTAACCCCATTGAATTGTAAAAACCAAAAAAAAAATTGAGGCAAAGATTGATCTCTTATACCTCATCCAAAAATTATGGAAGGGGAAGACTCTCAGGGTTTCTGGCCAAAACAGAAAGAATTGCTATTTACACTCACTGAGCCTTCTCAGAGCCCTAACAACGAGTAATTGGGGAAATGAACTAAGACCTATTGTTGACCAGTCAATGAGAGCTAGAGTAATTTGTGTTTAATGCCTTGTCCTTAAAAAAACAGAACTCTAACCCATAGGCCCCAAAGTATCTGGCAATGAGGCATAGTGGCTAGAGCCTTGGACTCGAATCAGCAAAACCTGGATTTGACTCCTGCTGTGTGACAATGAGGAAGCCTGAGTTTTCTCATCTATGAAATGATAATAATAATGACATTTGTCATACAAAGTTCCCAGGGCTCTTTGGGGGACCCCATGAGATAATGTCTGTGCCAGGCTTAGAAGCAAGGTGCAAATGTCTGTTGTTAGCTTTGGTACCATTGGCTATAAGAATCTCGAGTGTATTGCCACTTCTCATGTCTTTAATTGTTTTACTCTACAGCTGGCATAACTCTAGTGTGAGCGTTGCCAAGCCCTTTTCAGGACTGCTTTCTCCCTTTGGTGTCTACCTGCCATTCAAGTTTCTAAGTAGGAACAGTTTATTGCTAACTTGGAGGGAAAGTTGATCCAACAGACGACAGTGGAACAGAAAAGGAATGGCCAGCTTTTCAGAGATCTGGTGTATGGTGCTGCTCACCTGGGCCAGAACATTTGCAAACAACAAAGTTGACAAAAATGATGAGGAAATTCAGAAGCTGCTAAATGAAAACTGATAGTTCCATAAGGTTAAATTGCACTAGGAAAGCAGATCTGGGTCTCTTTGAGCACCTGAACATCTTAGACTTTATTGGGGATAAGAAAAATTTTGGTCTTTTGATGTGACAGCCAGGGAAAAAAGATATGCTGGGCAACCTTAGTGAACAGAATCTGCCCTGACTCTATTTTGTGTTTCTTTCTGGTCCCCAACTTTCAGCAGTCCTAAAGACCCTGGAAATTCTTCATCCTCCTTTGAGAAGGACCTACTGTCTCCCATGTTTTCATTGAAGGCAGAGTGGGGCTGAAGTTGGGAACAAGATGCTTGAGGAAACCTTTTCATTAGGGACCAGAGCACCTGAGCAGAGCATGAGGTCAAGAGAGTGAGGAGTGTGGACGATCTCGAAGCATGGGCATGGGATGTAAGGTATGCACGATGAGGCCAGCAGCCAGACCTGGGCAGCAGAACACAGGCCACTGCAGGAAGAGGGAAAGGGAAAAGGTGTCTGATCCCAGCAGGTTTATGGGTCAGTCATGTCTGTGTTTATGGACAGCCCAGTTTACATTATCACCTAGGACCTGGACAGTGATTTTAACTACAGACTGAATGCTAGGCCCATTTAATGGAATGCTTATTCAAAGATTTCAAATAAAGATTTTTAATTAACCACAGTCCTGCCCTTATTATGTTTGGAAGCTCAAAATAGAGTCAAGAAAGAAAATGAGATGGACATGATCACAGTGGAAAGAGGCCAACTTGGCTTGCATTCATTTCTGAAGACGGAGGACCCAGAAAGGAAAGGCAGTGAACTGGAAGGTGGCATGGAGCAGATCTAATTAAGATTATGAACTCTGGTCAGTCATGGTACTTAGCCTCCAAAGATACATTAACAAAAGGAATGATGGGTATATGGTCGCTAGAGAGGGAAAACCTCCATCCCAGTGATGTCACTGGGTTATCAAGTGCCTTCACCTGGCAGATTTAGAATTGAAGAATTCCTCAAGTTAATTTTTCTAGAAGCAGGGAATGAAGAGGATAGAAGTCTGGGCCCCAAATGCTGTTGAGGATATTTAAGTAGGGAGCCTGGGCTTTGGTTTTTGTGGTCCCCAAGACTTCTGGATGCTGGACAGCTTCTGATAACCTTGAACCTCTTGGAGGAAAAGCTAGGGGAAGGGGAAGGGGAAGACTCACTAAACTGCTAAAGACTAAGTCGAATGGACACTCAGCTTCTGTCTCTAGAGGTTCCTGGACCACTCCTGCTCAGGAGCTTAGGCCCCAGAATTTTGGCACTCTTCAGAAGGCAGTGTTCTGCTGTGGTCTGACCTTCAACTTATGATTCTGTGGGTTCTAACTTGGACCTTGGCCAGCAGCCCTAGAGAATGGTCTAATCATCAGCATGGAAGAAACCTTGCACTTCTGGGGGGGCGGGGCAGGCAGTCTGACATGTGTGCCAATTTTGAAGCCCTACCTTAGCATCTCCTTAATAATTATCTCCATAAAATCTTTAACTGGATGGACTATATGAGCATATGGAGATTGGTAATGGAACAAAGAAAGCAGGAAATGACTTAACACAGGAGTCCAACACAAAACCAACATGAGACATCACTGAAGTTAAAAGTGGAGTTACAAGCTTTACAAAGTAATCTCATTTGAAGCTTGCAAAAAAGCTAGTGAACTCAATACTCAGATTCAAGTTTAATAGGTGAGGAAACTGAGACTTGGAAGTCTAAGTGACTTCCTCCCTCTGACTCAAGTTATAGGATTACAAGTTTAGAGCTAAAGACGACCCCAGAGGCCAAGTAGTCTAACCCCTTCATTCATAGATGAGCTTGTGACTCTCTCCAAATCACCTAGGTGGTATGTGGAAAAGCTGAGATAGAAACCCAAACCTTATGGTTCCAAAACTGGCCCTCTGACTACTGAGGAACACTACCTCTATTTATTGTTGCAGGTGTGATTCAGAGCCATATCTCTCTCAGCTCCAAGTCTGGCCCTAACCCCCTACCCTAACCCTATTGCTTACCTAACCTTAAACCCAGTCATGAATATTGGTTCTTCCTGACTCAAAATCCAGTCTTGTAGCAGTTACCTCTGTGTGTATGCATGTGTGTGTGTGTGTGTGTGTGTGTGTGTGTGTGTACACACATATACATACCCATTTCTTTTTTTTTAAGTTTTTTGCAAGGAAATGGGGTTAAGTGGCTTGCCCAAGGCCACACAGGTAGGTAATCATTAAGTGTCTGAGACCAGATTTGAACCCAGGTACTCCTGACTCCAAGGCCGGTGCTTATCCACTGCGCCACCTAGCCACCCCCCACCTAGTCACCCCCTCCCCCATTTCTTAAATAGTAGAGGAAAGTTTTTCTTTTAGTTTGGAGGAGAGCAGAATGGTCTCTGGACCCCATTGTCTCCAAGAGCAGCTCTCTGGATTATGGGGGGCGGTATGTTGAGCCTTTAGGAGCTCATCAATCTATGAGCTTTTGTCACAGGAGAATCTCCCTTCTTTCCCACTTGCTGGTTGCTGGGGGCTCAGTCTCTCTCAGCTTCTTCCTGCCTAACCAGGAGTTTCACCAGAGCAAGAATAGTCCAATGAGATACTGTGAAATGATTGTTGCTCATTCTTGTGGTCCCAAGGTGTTTTATCTGCATAATGCTGCAGCCTCAGCTTCTGCTGCCCCCAACACTGTGAGTCCATCTTCTCCCTTTCCTTGACCTTTTGTGAGCTCTAGTGTACCTGGGTCTTCTCTGTGATCATTCTGTGATTGATTACTAGAGAGGAGGTGTAGAGTCCCGAGTCGATCTCTGATGGAATCATTCTGATTTTGATAACTAAGGATTTGAATGTTTCTCTGGGAGCTCTAACGACCTCTCATTGACCCAGGTAGATTTTTATTCTTTTGATTTAAGAAATGGATAGACCTGATGTTTACCTGGGAGCTGGTAGAGAGAAGGGTAGCCCATTTCACCAGTCTCTTCTGGGCAGCAGCCAGGCGTCTCAAGTGGGGGCTCCTTGTGCTTGCGGGGCTTGTGCCCCTACTGGTATGATAAGGAAGAATAACAAGAATAAGAACGGACACATTACTGAATGACGGAAGCCAAGATTTCCTCCAAAACCCTGGAAAATAATAATTAGCCCCAATTCACAGATGAAGAGACTGAGGCAGGTGGAGGTGAAGTGACTTACCTAGGATCACGTAGGAGGAAATGGATAGGGCCGGATTTGACCTCAGGTTTTCCTGGCTTAATGCTCAATTTGCTGTGTTCTATCATAGCTGCAGTGATGGTGGCAGTGGTGCATGTAAGAACATCCGTTACATCTCATTCTCACCGCCTGCCTAGTCAGGCATGTCTCTGGTGCGTCCTTTAGATGCCCTTCTGTACAAGTCCTCATCCGTGGTTTGTGATGGCTGCCCCCCCCCTTGCTGCCACTGGCCACCTCTCTCTGCCCTTTTAATTCCATGCGCATCAGCCACTCCCCAGTGTTGGGAAAGACCAGCCTTTGTTTCAGGGACGAACCTGTTCTCCTTCACTGTGTGCTGAGTGGTGACCAAATGTAAGGGATGGGGAATAGAAAGAACAATAAAAATAGCATTTATTGGAGGCTTTCAGGTTGGCAAAATACCTTACAAATAGAGTTTCATTTTATCCTCACAGCAACCCTATCATTTTATAGAAGAGGAAATCGAGACAAGTAGAGGTTAAATGACATGTCCAGGGGGTCACACAGGTTATAAATATCTGAGACTGGATTTGAACTCAACTCTTCTTGACCCCAGGCTGTGGCTCTTCCCAATGTGGTGCTCCATAGGAGCTTCTGTGATTTCAAAGGTCTAGAGAACTCCCAGATGTGGAAAATCCCTACACCAAAGCATATGGCAAACTTCTCTGAAAGCTGTGGACTTGAATAGAGCTTGAGGCACTGAAAGGGTAGGGGACCTCCCCATTTCTCCATCTGGGTCAGAGGTAGCACTCGAACCCAGGTCTTCTGGGCTTTGAGGTTGACTCTCCAAAGACTTTGTGGGACTTCCTCCAAGTGTTGTTCTGGGTGTCTGGTTTGTGCTTATAGATCTCATGGAGGCGTCTCTCCAAGGCTTTCCATGGGTGGCTGTATGGGCTTGTTTTCTAATGACTGGAGGTGCTGTGTGGCATGGTGACTAGTGAGGCAACCCGAGGACCAAGAAGACCTGAGTGTTAAGTCCTTCTCTGACATTCTTCTAGTTCTGGCCAGGTCTCTGTGATCATTTCTTTTTTTTGCAAGGCAGTGGGGTTAAGCGACTTGCCCAAGATCATACAGCTAGGTAATTATTAAGTGTCTGAGGCTGCATTTGAACTTAGGTCCTCCTGACTCCAGGACCGGTGCTCTATCCATTGTGCCCCCTAGCTGCCCCTCTGCGATCAATTCTTGAAGAGAGCTACCAGCATTGCTAGAGGGAGCTTCCTTACCTGTGAGTTCCAAATGTTAATGAAATCATAGGGCCAGGTTTTCTCTCTATTTATTTTTGCAGATGAGAAAACTGAGCTAGAGAGAGGAAATTAGTGACTCTCCCATCTGGCATGTCTGAGGTCCGATTCAAACCCAGATTATCCAAGACCAGTGTCCTTTCCTCTATTCTAAACTGTTTCTGTTCATTAAATTCCAGAAACAGGTGCAGAAAACACACATATTCCCACTTCAAGTAGAATAAAGAGAGAAAAGAGTTTCGCATATCTGTAGAGAATGTGGGCACAGAATTTTGAACAATTGTTCTAGGTGTAAGATCGAGGGGGTGAGGTTGAGCAGATGACCCATGCAGTTGACAAGGAATAGATGGCAACTGGTGCAGAGCATGAACTGTGGGGTATGGAAGGATCTGGGTTTGTTTGGGTCTTGGGTTCTTAGCAATGCTTTCCACTCTCTGAAGTCCCATGGGCATGATGACATTTGATAGTTTTTATTTAATTTTTTAAATTTAATATTTATTCTCATTTTGTACAAATAATGTTTTTTTACATTAGTAAAATATTCTTGTTTAAGAGTAAATGAAATACCCCCTCCCCCCATAAACGTAGACTTGCTTGAGTGATAAAGGGGAGAGAAAAAAATTAATTAAAAATAAATAGTAATAATTGTAGGTATGGCCAGGTGGCACAATGGATGGAGCACCAGCCCTGGAGCCACAAGCACCCAAGCCCACATGCAGCCCCGTACACCCAACAATCACCCAGCTGTATGACATGTAAGCCACGCCCCACTGCCCTTCAAAAAACAAAAAACAAAAAAAAGAAAAAAGACCCAAAATAAAATAAAATAGTAATAATAGGGGTGGCTGGGTGGTGGGCAGAGCATTGGCCCTTGAGCCAGGAGCACCCGGGTCCAAATCCGGCCTCAGACACCCAATGATCACTCTGCTATGTGGCTCCAGGCAGGCCACCCAGCCCCATTTGCCCTGCACCCCCCCCAAAAAAAATAATAATAAAAAATGTGCTTCAGTCTTTGTTCCAACACCAACAACTCTGTCGTGGGTTGATCACATTCTTTATGATAAGTCCATCGCAAAAGTTACTTCCATATCTTTCCATCGTTGCCATTGCTGATCACAACTCCCTCCTTTCCTATTTCTCCACTACCATGTACTATATTTTCTCTCTCCTTTCACTCTGACTCTGCTGTAGGGTCGCTGAGTGGCCCAGCAGACAGATCCCTGGTCCTGGGGCCAAGAAGCCCTGAGCCCCCATACCACCCCTTAGACCCAGCATCCACCTGGCCCTATGGTTCTGGGCAGGCCTTCCAATCCCAGCCCCTTGCAAGAAGTAAAAAAGAAAATGTGTTATATCTGACCACTCTCCCCCCATGGTCCATCCTTTCCTCCATCACTCACATCTCCCCCCTTCCCCCTGTCTCCCCTCTCTCCTTCTTACTCCAGATGCCTATACCCCATTTCCTCTCCTAGCCACTTCTCTGATGAGAGCGAAGATTCCCTCATTCCCCCTTGCCTCCCCCCTTCCACATCACTGCAATAGCTCATTGTTATAAAGAAAAATCTTATTACATGAAATATCTTGGCCTATTCCCCCTCTCCTTTTTCTTTCTCCCATTACATTTCCCTTTTTTTCTATTGACTCCATTTTTACACCATATTTTATCTTCAAATTCAGCTTTCTCCTGTGCTTCATCTATAAAATCTCCTTCTACCTGTTCGCTTAATTGAGAAGGTTCATATGTGTTATCAGTGTCATTTTTCTATGCAGGAATACATGCAGTTCATCATCATTAAGTCCCTCATATTTCCACGCTCTCCTCCAATCTCCATGCTTCACCTGAGTCCTGTATCTGAAGATCAAACCTTCTGTTCAGCTCTGGCCATTCCAACAGGAACATTTGAAATTCCCCTGGTTCATTGAAAGTCCAACTTTTTCCCTGGAAGAGGACATTCAGCCTTGCTGGGTAGTTCACTCTTGGCTGTATTCTAAGCTCTTTTGCCTTCCAGTATATTATATTCCAAGCCCTATGAGCTTCCATTTTAGTTGCTGCTAAATCCTGTGTGATCCTGACTGTAGCTCCATGATATTCGAACTGTGTCCTTCTGGCTGCTTGTAATATTTTCTTTTTGACTTGAGAATTCTGGAACTTGGCTATAATATTCCTAGGGTTTGGTTTTTTGGGATCTCTTTCTTGGGGGGATCGGTGGATTCTCTCCATTTCTATTTTGCCCTCTGCTTCTAGAATATCAGGGCAATTTTCCTGTAGTAATTCTTTGAAAATGATGTCAAGGCTGTTTTCCTGATCATGACTCTCAGGTATTCCAATAATTTTTAAATTATCTTTTCTAAGTCTGTTTTCCATATCAGTTGTTTTTTCAATGAGATATTTCACATTTTCTTCTAATTTTTCATTCTTTTGGTTTTGTAGTATTGATTCCTGATTTCTGGCAAATTCATCAATCTCCCTGAATTCTATTCTTTGTCTGAAGGATTTGTTCTCCTCAGAGAGTTTTCTTATCTCTTTTTCCATCTGGCCAATTTTGCTTTTTAAAGCATTCTTCTCCTCAATAACTTTTTGAACTGTTTTGTCCATTTGATCTAAGCTGGTTTTTAGCATGCTATTTTCTTCATCATTTTTTTGGATTTCCTTGACTAGGCTGCTGACTTCATTTTCATGTTTTTCCTGCATCTCTCTCCTTTCTTTTCTCAGTTTTTCTTCTAACTCCCTCATTTGATTTTCAAAGTCTTTTTTGAGCTCTGTCATAGCCTGAGCCCAATTTCTGTTTTTCTTGGAGTCTTTAGATGCAGGAGCTTGTGCTTCCTCATCTTCAGACTGAGTATTTTGATCCTTCTTGGGCTCATTTTCAAAATATTTCTCAATGGTGTTCCTCTTTTTTCTCTGCTTGCTCATTTTCCCAGCCTGAGCCTGTTTTGGGGGTGCTTCCTGAGCTTTTGGGACACTCCCACAAGGGTCTCAGTATGTGAGGCTCTGTCCTCCTTCCTGGTCTGTGAATGACCATATGTACCCCCCTCTGCCATGGGGCTGAGGTGGGGGGGCCCTGCTGTTGTACTGGGGGGCCTAGACTGCCATCAGGATCTGAATGTGGTCAGAGCCCCAGAGTCTTGTTCCAGGGGCAGAGGACAGAGCTCTGTAGTCTCTTTCTCTCTTCACTCCCCTCCCTAGGTTCAATGGGCTCATGCCCTGGGGGCTCCTGCTTACCGGCTCTGCCTGCTTCTGTTCCTGGATCTGGGCTATGCTGGCCATGCTGCTTGCTGTGTGCTCTGAGGACTGGGCTCCACATGCTTGCTCTGGCAGAGGTTTCCCGCTGTTCCCCCAATTTGTGCCTGGTGCTCCCCGGGTTTTAGCTAGGAAACTCCCTCGCTGCTGTGAGCCGAAGCTCCCAGAGCCCTGGGACTGCCTCTGGGAGGCTGAAGTTCTTTCACTCTGGCAGGCCACCCCCTGGCGGCCTCTCCTCTGACCCTGGGGAGCAGAGCCTTTCTGCTCTTTTCCAGGTTACCTTGAGTAGGAGAACTGCCTCACTGGGTCCCTCTGTGGGTTCTGTCTCTCAAAAATTTAGTTAGAGTCCTTAGCTTATGAATTTTATGAGAGAGCACCTAAGACAAGATCCTTTCTTGTAGACATCTTGGCTCCGCCTCCGATGACATTTGATGTTTCCCACTTTGGGTGGTTCTCTCCTCTCTCTCTTCTTCTTCAAGGACAATACTCTGAGGCCGAAGGGCTCTCTCAGAATCATGAAAGTTTTCTTCATGCAAATTGGAGTTTCTTGATGAGCAGAATTTGCTTAGGGCTCCCTAGGTGTTTACCACCCCCTCTTGGAACTGTCTCTGCCTGATTTGTTCCCATGGAGTGTGAAAGGAAACTGGCAGTCCCTTCATTCATTTTGTAAAAAACAAAAGGAAGACTCAGGAAGAAAGGCCCCAGGAAGCACCCGGCGCTTTTGTGCCCCTGGAGAGGCTGGCTTCTCTTCCATGCCTTCCGCTGTCAGGGCCACCTCTTTGTTTCTGGTCCAGAGAATGACACTCAAGAGGGAGAGGGCCAAGTGCCTCTCCAGAACTAAGCATTCAGTTCCTTCCAATTTACCCAGAATGAGAGAGCAAGTTATACATCTAGAATGGAAGAGGCATCATTGAAAAGACACGTGCAAACACTTGAGTCTTTCATGGAGAGTTGCCTCCCGATGCTGGGCCCAGCTGCCCTGGGAACACAATAGGCAATAGCCAGGTTTTCCAAGCCAGGTGCACAGGCTCAGCTCACCTCAATAGTAGCAAAACAAACTGGAGGGAGGAGGCCAGTACTGAGATCAAACCATCCCTAAGTCTCCCCCCAGGGAAGAAAAGACTTTGTGTAGGTATTGATTTTCTAGGTGGAACAGGTTAGAATTTGTCCATTTCTCCTTTTTTCTTAATGTGGACATTGTCCTGGTCTACATGGTTGATTGACCACACCATTTGGTGGGCCAGAAACGACAATGCACTAAATGGACATAATGGAAGTTTGCTCTTATAGTTATTGTGTTAGTCTAGGAGGTTTTCATTTTCAGTGTCCTCTGGATCATGGGTTGAGTGAGAGGTAGACAAGGCAGATGGTCATCCATGCCACAATGGGGTTCAAAATGGGCTTCTTCTTGCTTGTCTTTTTTTAGGAAAAAAACCCAACATCTGTGATCATTTCCATTCCCTGGGAAATGTCTCCTTTTTGGGATACTTGGAAAGTCATCCTTCAGCTCCTTTATGTGTCACCTCTAGCAAGCAGAGATGTCCTAGGTGTACTTTGCTTGGGTCTCAGTTTCTTTCCTGATTCATTTCTGTGAGTGCATTGATACTTCCTCATAGAGCCCATTGAATATCAAAGTGATGGGGTTGAAAGGGAGCAGTGCCACCCTAACCAAGGCACAGAAGCTCAGGTTTGGAACTTCCAAGAAATGATTTAAAGTGAAGAGATAGAGACTGGAAGGATAACTACTTCTCTGGGGGGACTAGAAGAGAATTCCTTTAGTAGATACATTGGACTAGATGATCTCTGAGGTAGGTTCCTTCCACTTCTCAAGTTCTATGATTCTAGAACATTCTTAAGCCTATGGATCACCATGATATTTTGGCCCCCAACAATAAGATCCTGTTTAAAGAACTGGTTCCTAGGAACTGTCACAACCTTGATGAGGCCTTGGAAATGTGATTTTGCTGCTTCTGGGTAGGACACAATTGTCAAAGATTATAGCAGCTAGATGGAGGCCCTTTATCTTACTGTTTCTAGAGCTGGGCTTTCATCTTGTCATAGGAGAGAACCCATTAATTAGAGCCTTTCTGAATAATAACCCCATGTATGATGATTGCGAGGGACTGGGCTCTGATGCTTGAGTTAATCACATCAAAGGAAAAATATGACATAGAGTAAGACATGAGTGAAAAAGATAACTTCTCTTTGGCTTTTAGTAAATATACATAAATAACCCAAATCAGCATCACTCGGATAGCAAGGTCATGGAGAGGCTGTCTGGGGGTGAGGAGGCATGAATTTGAATCCTGCCTCAGATGGAAGCTAAGGGACTTTGGAGCAAGTCACTTAACCTCTCCCTACTTAGTTTTCCTTTTTAGACAGTGGGTATAATAATCTGCACAACTCAGAAGGGTTGTAGTGAAGATCAAATGAAGTAATATTTGCAAGACACTTTGCAAACTTTAAAATGCTATATAAATGTTAACTATTTTATTATTTTAAAAATAAGCAACTGAATTTATTGGTAGTAGTAACAGAACATTCAGGACAAAGTAATGTCATGACCTACTCATTAGACTGGAGACCTCTTGTTCCTGAGGAAGCCTCTGGCTCAGCACCCATGCATTGACCATTAGCTCCTCATGATTCTTTCAGGACTCATCTTCACTTGCTAGAAACCTCACTGTGTGTCTCTACTCTGATACTGACAACTCCTGTTCCAGGGCCAACTTTCAGGGCTCCAAAAGGGAAATGGCAAGTTTAATCAAAATAAAGAGAGAAACAAAAATATTTAAATAATGAAGTTATTAAGATGCTGGCACCTCCCTTCATGTCCTTCAAGATTGTAAGGAAGTGGGGCAGCTAGGTGGTGCAGTGGATAGAGCAACAGCCCTAGAATCAGGAAGACCTGAATTCAAATCTGACCTCAAACACTTAATAATAACCTGGCTGTGAAGTCTTGCACAAGCCACTTAACCCCATTGCCTTAAATAAATAAAAAAATTTTCAAAAAAGAATTTAAGGAGGGGAAGAAGTCAGGAAAATGGCTTTACCTTAAATGACTATAATGAGATGAGAAACCTAGAGATAAGACCAACAGAAGTCATTCTCATTAAGAACTGGGGCCTGACATTTGATTGTCCTCAATGCATGTCCCATTCCCCATTCTGCTGTATTTCTCTGACATGATGTCAAACACTTCTGACATTCTTTGAGGACATGGTTCACTGGCATGCAAACCATTTTCTTCCACTGAAAACAGGAATAAATTTGTCTACTTAGGAAAATGTATTGCTCAATTTGGTGGTGACTTTCATGCAGAAGCTTTGACAAAGTGGTGTGTGTGTGTGGGGGGGGGGGTTCTTTTGGAAAACCTTAAGATACCCTTGATAATAAAAGAAGTTTACCAAATTCATTTGTTGGCATCACTCTTTCAACAGGTTCACCCTGAGGATTGCCTGTCTGCACTGTTCTGTGCTGCTTAGAAGGTGAATTGCACCAGGGACATCTTACTTAGAAGCAGCTATGACATGAACATCTGCATGTTGAGCATTTGGACAATTTATATATATGATCCCATGGTCAGAGATGACACTTCTGTTGCCATGAGATT
This sequence comes from Macrotis lagotis, assembly GCF_037893015.1. NCBI lineage: Eukaryota > Metazoa > Chordata > Mammalia > Peramelemorphia > Peramelidae > Macrotis > Macrotis lagotis. The sequence goes on from NC_133664.1 coordinate 1,933,914, forward strand.
GTCCTTATGAGCAGAGGGGTTCCAAAAGAGTAAGAGATAAGATCAGGTAGCAGAACCAAAAGTTTGTCCACCAAGGGCCAGAACCAGAATTTGGAATCTTTGTCCAGAACCCCCTTTCTCTACAAACCCAGATAGAGGATGGAATCCTGATGACTCAGACAAGAGGTTGCCTGCCCACTCAGCAACACTTTCTGGACATCATGATCTGAGTCTGATCAGATTCATTCTCTATGGAATAAGATAGTTACTACAAATGACATATTTTTAACAAGTGGAATCTGATATGATCTAGGGTCTGAGTTTGCTGGAAACTGGCTGCTTAGTCATTCTTGGTAAAGGTAAAAATTACCTTCTGACTGTTTGCAAGGATGGAGTTGACAGGGTGGTTTGATGTATGTCTAATACCTGTTCATTACTCTGGTAGCTGTTGTTCAGTCATTTCAGTCAGGTTTGACTCTTCATGACCCCATTTGGGGTTTTCTTGGCAGAGACACTGGAGTGGTCTGCTATTCCCTTTTCCAGCTCATTTTACAGATGAGAAAACTGAGGCAAACATGATGAAGTATCTTGCACACAACTGGTTGGTGTCTGAGGCCAGATTTGAACTCAGGAAGATGAATCTTCCTGACTTGGGCCCGGCATGGTATCTACTGCTCCCTTCTAGCTGGGTTAGTGCTATCCAGAATAAAGGAGTGCTGAGTCATTTTGACTCGGTTCAGAAGTAGCTTTTTGGTTCTTAGTGGGACAAGACATCCTAGATTCAGAAAAGACAGTTTTTGGAAGAGATGAGTGGGGGAAGTGGGAAAGTGGAATAGACCCTTAGGTTGCCTAGAAGACTGAGAGGAGAATGCTTGCTATTACTTCCAACCAGGCACCCCTGGTCTCTACCCATGATTTGAATGAAGTTGACCTTGGAGGCTCAGGTCTTCTGATGCCCCCTTTGCCCATTCTTTTCTCTGCCCAGCAGAAAAGAGAGAAAGAGGCCTTTTGACTTTCTCTGGCTGTGTCTGTCTGTTTTTCTTCCTCATCTAGAGAATGAAGTGGCAGAGAGCATCCTGGGTCAGGAATTCTATGTCCATGATGTTTGGATAAAGTATTCTTCTGATGAATAGGTGACTGAGCAGGAGTCTCTTCTCATTTGTTCTGATTTTTTTTCATTCTCTTTATTTGGGAGAGAAAAGTCAGCCAGGCTCAGAATCATAGCATCTTAGGGATAAAAGGGACTGAAAAAAGCCCTCTCTATCTGTTACAACTTCATGTATAAGGAGGTCAAACTGGGCCACAAGGAGATAAGGTATTGTCATTCTCCTTTCAGAAGTGTTGATGCTTCATATTTCAGATTGTGGTTAAAGAGCCCATCATTCCCACTGGAACAGGCTGTCAGGAAACATTCCAGAAGTATCCACTATGTGCCAGCCCTTTGCTAAGTATTGGAGAAATGAAGGGAGGCATGCAACACTTCCTGCCCTCAAGAAATTTAGAATCTAATAGGAGACAAGGTGCAAACGACTGTGTACAGACAAGTCTGGGGGCACAGGTGAAAAGGAAATGAACACTAGAGGAAAGGGGTGAAGATTAAAGGCCTTCAGGAAGTCTTGGCTGAAGTCAGGGAAGTCAGGAGATGGGGATGAAGAGAGAGAGCATTGCATACATGGAGGCAGCCAGTGACTATGCCTAGAGGAGGGAGGAAGAGAAATTTGTGATATTTGCACAAAACCAGAATTTCTATCTAGAATAGATAGATTGCATTTTGAGGGGTGGGAGGGCCCACAGATGTGGGCAAGATCTGTGTCTTTAATTTTATTGTGGAAGAGGAGAGGACAGAATACCATTCTATGGCCCTGAGAGTCTACCCTAGCTGTTCCCAGCCAGGATGGTAAGCACCAAAGACAAGAAGGCAATGAGATCTTTGAGGCTGTGTTAAGCTTCTTTTAGCTGCTGAGTGGGGAGCCAAGAAAATAGCTAAGGGGCTTCACCTCCCAGGAGAAGAACTCCTCCTTTGACTTATTTTCCGAGTTTCTGTGACAAACCACTCTTGCATGGTCTCTGCCTCAGCAAATGACTTGGTGTCTGTAGCACAGCTCTGTAATTAAAAGAAGATGAAGAGATGCGTTCCAGCATTTGAAGCCACAAATGCTACAGTTAACATGACAAGTTTTTCTATCTTAACCTACTTTGCAGGAAGTTTGTGAAAAGCATTCCTTGTAACCAAAAGTTTCCCCCATTATCTCTGTTCAAAAGCTGCTGATTTAAAAAGCTAAGGGGGAGGAGGATCCTGTCTGCCATCTTTATCACTCAGCCACATGAATTGCCATGAAAGCCCCCCTGTAATGCTCTGGTGGGATGCTCTGAAGCAAACTCCCATCACCTCTTTTGTAGCCCATGCCAAATGAGGAGGGGACATTTTCAAATATTGAATTTGCTATGTCCATTTTTCTCAATAGCTACTGAGGATGAGTATATTCATGCACAAAGTGAGAGGTTTGGACTAGGTGTCTCCTTCTAGCTTAAAATCCTATGATGCAAATTTATGATACAAAGAGAGAAGATAAATTCAAAGAAGAGGTTCAGGCAAGGACATTAAGAAATCCAAGGAGGGGAAAATCCTTTTCAACTGGAGAGTTGAAAGAGGTGGCATCTGAAAGAAGTGGCATCTGAATAAGGCCATAAAGGAATACAAGGACTTCAACAATGGAGATGTGGGTGACCTGGGAGAAAGGGGGACATGACCCAATCCTCACTTCACTTCTTCATATGCAAGGGACTTTGTGCATCTGTAACCATTCACAAATTAGTTTATGGGCTCCACTGATGTCTCTCTTCTTTTTAGTCTGACAGAGGACACATTTAGTTCAGAGCAAAGGTACTGAATAAAATAGCATAACATTCAGAGCTCAATAAAAACATTTCCTCTAAACTTGAGCATGGTAATCAAAAATACATATACTTTCATTAGGGAAGCAGATTCAGGAACTCTCCTAGAGGCATACATACAAAGAACATGTGGTCAAAACACAAGTATTGGGGAGGAGGCACATGCATGAGGAAAACATGGAAGAAACTCCCCTACATAGAGGGGAAACACTGCTCCAGCTCTGCAGGGTCCCATGTCTTCTGGGGATATTGTCATGCTGCTTAGAGAAGATGCTTTCAGGGGATTTCTTTCATCAAGAGGGATTTAGAGTGTATTTTTCATTGATGGCTTTGATTTCTTTATCTGAAAACTCCCTGTTCATATTCTTATTTGAGATCTGGCATAGCAAGGTCACCCTCCATGCCTTTTTCACCTATTCCCTTTGATGTACTTGATCTTTTATTCTTTTTTTTTTAAGTTTTTTGCAAGGCAATGGGGTTAAGTGGCTTGCCCAAGGTCACACAGCTAGGTCATTATTAAGTGTCTGAGGTCAAATTTGAACTCAGGTCCTCCTGTCTCCAGGGCTGGTGCTCTATCCACTGCGCCACATAGCCACCCTGATCTTTTATTCTTCCAGATAATTTTATTATGATTTTTAGTCTTTTGATTGTTATGACACTGAGAAGTCAATTAAATTAGGGACAATTGTCATTTCTATTATATTGACCCAGTCCACCCATTAGCAGTTAATATTTTTTCAATTGTTTATCTCTGACTTTATTTGTATGAAAAGTGTTTTATAATTTTTGTTCGTAGAGTTCCTGGGTTTATCTTGGCATATTCCCAAGTGTTTTATATTGTCTGCAGTTCACTTAAATGGAATTTCTCTTTCTATTTTTTGCTGCTGGATTCTTGTTGGGTTTGTTATTGATATGGTCAATTAGGAAGATAGTTTTTTAAATGTTGAACCAACTCTGCACTCCTGGTATAAATCCCACCTGGTCAGAGTGACCATATCTTTGGGATGATATATTCCTGTAATCTCCTTGTAAAGTTTTTGCATCAATATTCATTAGGAAATTGGTCTATTCTTTGTTTTTGCTCTTTCTAGTTTAGCTATCAGCACCATATTAGTGTCATTAAAGGAATTTGGGCGAACTCCTTCCTTGCCTGATTTCTCAAATAAGTATATAATACTGCAACTCTGTTCTTTGAATTCTCTTGTGAATCCTTGTGGTCCTAGAGTTTTGTTCTTAGGAAGATAATTGATGGCTTGTTCAACTTTGCTTATGAGTATTCCATTTCTTGTTCTTTTGATCAGGGCAACTTATATTGTTGTAAATATTCATCCATTTAATGTAGACCATCAGGCTTGTTGGTATATAATTGCTCAAAGCTTTGGGTACTTATAAAACCAAAACTTTCTGCTCTTCAAGGATGCTACCTATCTCAGAAGCCTCACTTTGACGTAGGGTTAGAAATTCTGTGGTGCTTCTGGTTAATTTTACCAAGGATCAGTTTATGGAATGCCCTCCAAGACTGGACCCTGGATCTGGGTATGGGCAAAGCACTACAGTCCTGTATGAGGGACAGAAGAGAGACCTCAATAGTCACTCCCCGAGTGCGGGAGCAGCTGCCAGATGACTCCCTGCTGGTTGGCTCCACAGGCCTGCTACCATTTCCTGGGCCCGGGATTCAGACTATCTGAAGGAAAACTAGGTAAGAGAAATTCACTGCAGCTGAAGTTGATGATTTCAAACGATAGAAAGTTGTATTTGCTGCTTAAATTGACATGCTCCTTTAGATGAATGAAAGGGAATAGATATAGGAAATTTATCTGCAATTCCATGGCTACAAGTAACTTCCAGGTGGGCAGATTATTTCTACCAATTCAGGTTTGCCCCTCTCTGTAACCTGCAGTCTTAGAGCCCTGCAAGGTTGTAACTTGTGCAGGATCACAGGGCAAGGGTCAGAGATGAGAAAGAAGCACAAATTCTCTTACCTTCGAGGCTCTCTATTGCATCGTGCTGCTTCAGAAGAAGGGGAGTGGAGAAAAGACAAAGAGCACGAAGGCAAAAATATGGATAAAGCAGAGAAAGTGTTTAGCTTCCATCCAGAGTTGTGAGACAGCCCCGAAACAAACACTTGGTCACAAAATGGTCCCTCTTCTCCCTTTGGAGTGGAAAGAGATATTCCCAGAGCACAGCCCATTCCTTACTGTCTGTCTCCATGTTCACTCTGCACTTCTTCTAAAGGTTTTGATTCTGATTCTTCTTTTTCCCTAGAGGACATTTACTGCTTTCTTCAATCTAGAATATTTGGAGTCTTCTTTCTATTGCACCTTCAGAGAAACATTTTGTCCCCAACTTCCACACTGAGCATTTGGGTTCACCCAGCTGCATCTAACTGGAGCTCCCAAGGGAAGTGAAAGGAAAATGTGGAAATTGATCCATAAAGTAGATGTGGCATTTATTCTTTGCCATGTGAGCAACTCCTTCACTGCCTGCATGCACCCTGATTAAATGAAGCCTTTAGGCATTTGAACCTGGCTGTCTGAAAAATCTCCAGGATGGACTGCTTTTTTATATTCTTTTTTTTTGCAAGGCAATGGGGTTAAGTGGCTTGCCCAAGGCCACACAGCTAGGTAATTATTAAGTGTCTGAGGCTGGATTTGAACTCGGGTCCTCCTGAATCCAGGGCCGGTGCTCTATCCACTGTGCCACCTAGCTGCCCCTCTTTTTTATATTCTTCAAGGCTGGTGGTGGGAGAGCTGAATGGTGTGAGTCAGAGTGCACTTTCCTGGAAGTCAAGTGTATGGGAATGGCAAACATATTTCACTTTCCACAGTCACCAGCATGGCATCTTTTTAAAGTTACTGCCTCTAGGGGTGGCTAGGTGAAGCAGTGGATAGAGCACCAGTCCTGGAGTCAGGAGGACCCGAGTTCAAATCCAGCCTCAGACACTTAATTACCTAGTTGGGTGGCCTTGGGCAAGCCACTTAACCCTATTGCCTTATTAAAAAAAAAAAGAAAAAAAATAAAGTTACTGTCTCCTCTCCAATTGCAGTTCATTTAGCTCTTGTTTTCAGAATCTGAATCACAGACTAGAGTCAGTAAAGCTTGAGAAATGAATGTCCACAGAGTTGAAATGAGCTGAATTATGCTGAAATGATTCTATTCCTCACCTTGTTTATCTAGGCGTGGGTGAACAGCACACATAGGTCCCCTATTTTTACTCACTCCCACCCCAACTCCAAGCCATACTCTCAACTGCCAAAGTAGAGGTCTGAACATACCACTCTCCTTCTCAGGAAACTTCAGTGGCTCCCTAGTGCCTCCAAAATCAAATATAAATTTCTCTGTCATTTAAACCTCTTTATAAGCTGTCTCTGTCCTATTTCGGTCTTCTTAAACTTTACTCCCTTCCATAGGCTCTACATTTAAATTGCTATGTTTTGCTTGCCACCTCTTGAAGATGATATTCCATCTCCCACATCTATAGTTTGCAATGATAGTGCCCTATGTTTGAAAGGCTCCCCTTCCTCTCCTCTACCTCTTCATTTCCTTGGATTCCTTCAAATTCCAGAGTCTTCCTCCAAAGGAGGGCTTTTCCTGTCCTCCACACAACTGTGAGGGGCTGCTTCTGAGAGGATCTTTCTTCTGCTCTCTATATGGCTCTAGGAACTTCATCCTTTGCAATATTGGATTCCTGGGGTGTAGGAACTGATTTTTTTTAGCCTTTCTTTGTATCCTCAGTGCTTGAAACTATGCCTAACAGATAGAAGCTGCTTAAGAAATTCTTATTTCTTCTGTTGAATCAATGTTACTGCTCAAAACAATGAGTAACAAAGAATACGTGAACAAAGTTAACGATGTTGCAAAAACCAGTCACATTCCATCATGGTAGCCATCGGTGCATATGGGGTTTCTTTACATCTATGATAGGAGAAAGCCATCTCTGCTTTTGGAATGGAAATTTTCTCTTGGATGAAGGATATAGGTCTGGTTTGTAATTGTGGTTCAAGGTTAGACACCATAAGATTCAAAAACTGCCAAGAGTTGACATAGGAAACTAGACTGAGAATCATTTGAGCATGAGATTTGGAGCCATGGTGCTTCTATTTAGTTCAACAAATATTGAGGATTTCTCCTATGCATCAGGTAAGGGGCAGACACTGCAAGTACAGTCCCTGCCTACAAGCAGCTTTTCTCCCAAGGACACAACTATGCAAATGTCAACAACTTTTTTTCCCTTTTAAAAATTATATATATTTTATTTCCTCCAATTATATATCAAAATAGTTTTGCAACATTTAAAAAACATTTTGAGTTCCAGAATCTATTTCTCCCTCCCTCTCCTTACCCTGAGATGATAAGTTATCAGATACAGGTTATACATGTTCAGTCATGAAAAACATTTCTATATGAGTCATTTTGGACAAGAAGTCTAGAATAAAGGAGAAAAGAATTAAAAAGAGTGAAAATAACATGTTTGCAATCAATACAATACCAATTCTTTTTCTGGCGATGGATAATATGCTTCATTATTAGTTCACTGAGATTGTTTTGGATCATTGTACTGATAAGAATAGCTAAGCATTCACAATTCCTCATCAAACAAAACTGCTGTTAATGTTCTATTGGTTCTGCTTATTTCACTTTGATTTAGTTCATGTAAGTCCAGGGTTTTTTTGAGAGCATCCTGTTTGCCATTTTTTAGAGCTCTGTAATATCCCACCGCAATTATATACCACAGCTTGTTTAGCCATTCCCCAGTTGTTGGTCATCCCTTTGATTTCCAATACTTAGCTACATACATTAAAAAAAGAAAGAAATTGAAAAGGGAGATAGGCACTGATAACTATGGGGACCATTGAGAATTTCTGGTAGGTAATGACATTGAGACAAGTCAAATAAACAAACATGTATTAAGGACTTACTATATGTTGAGACTACACTAAGTAGCAGGAATACAAAGGAGGGCAAAAGGCAAAAACCCTGTTCTTAAGGAAACCTATAGGCTAATGGTGGGGGAGAAGTGTGGCAATATGCAGGCACTGTGTTCAAATGAGATAGAGAGGAGAAATGAAAACTACTCCTAGAGGGAAGGCAGCTGTTACTAATGCATATATGGAAAATCTTGTAGAGACAGGATAGCCATGGAGATAGAGATGGAGGGATGGCAGTTCCTGAAAAGAACTGAGGTGGGAAATGGGCAATATTGGGTGAGAGTCACTGAAGCAAAGAGTATTGATGACTTCAATGTAAGAAGACTGGAGAGGTTGGGAATAGTCTGGCTCTGAAAGTCTCTGAATACTAGAGAATTTTAAATTTGATCTTGGAGGTAATAGAAAACCACTGGAATTTATTGTGGAGGGAGGAGCTGTGGCCTGAGCTGTACTTTGGGAAGATCACTCTGTCAGCAGAGCATAGAATTGGAAGGGGGAGAGACTTGTGGCAGACAGACCCACTGGAGGCTTTTGCTATCAGACAAGCATGAAGTAATCAGGGTGGCACCAAAGTGATGAGAAGCGAGAAGAGAAAATGCATGGAAAGCATTTCTGAGGTGGAATAGACATGTTGGCAACTGTTTAGAGAAGAGAAAATAAGGAATTGAGATGAGATTAAGTGTGTGAGTCTAGGTGACTCAAAGGATGGTGATGTCATTGATAGGAGCAGAGAAATAAAGTAGAGGGGGAAGGTTTGTTGGGAACAATAATGAGCTCAGTTTTGGACATGTTGAGTTTAAGATGTCTATGAGACACCTACTTTGAGATACCCAATAGACATTTGAAATTGTGAGATGAGAGAACACAAGAGAGGTTAGGGCAGGATAGAGAAAGAAAAAAAATTTATTTGAATAGAAATTATAATTGAATCAAAGAGATCTCCAAGTGAAATAGGTTAAATGAAGATGAGGGCCCAGGACAGAACTTCAGAGGAGTCAAAATGGTAGGAGAACCAGGAGAAGACCGTGGCCTAAAAGCCTAGAGAGAAAAGAATTATCAAAAAAGGATTGTTGCAATGTCAAAGGCTGCAGAGAGGTCAAGAGGAAAATAGATTGAGAAAAGGTCACATTTGACAAGTAAGATGGCGTTAGTAACTTTGGGGAGAGAGTTATGGTTGAAACATGTGAAGTCCCAAAGCCAGAGTGTAAACAGCTTAGAAGAGTATGAGAGAAAGGGAATTGAAAGTCCCTCTTGTCCAGAGTCTTCTCAAGAAGTTTAACCCCCTAAGTCAGGAAGAACAGGGGATATGGATCAAGTTAAAGGGGTTTTTTGGACAGATGGGAGAAACATGGATATATTTTCCTACGTGGTAGGAAAGCAGATAGATGATAGGGATTGAAGATGAGAGATGACAGAGGGGACCAATTTGCTGCAGAAGGATCTGCTGAGCCTTTAATTGAAAGCTAGCTTTTTCAAGAAATAAAGATGAGGAGGAAGAATCTTCAAAGCCTGGAGAAGCACCTGTTCAAAAACATAGAGGTGGAAGATGACTGGAGAGGAATGAATAGGGTAATTTGGCTAGAATGAAAAGTACCTTACTTAGGTGGAGTAATTCACCAGCCTTCCAGAAAGACCAATAGAAACCAGAAGGACTTTAAATGCCAAATTGAGAAATTTGTAGCTCATCCTAGAGGCAATAGAGTGAATGTGGATTCTTGAGCACAGGAATGACCAGTCACAATTGTCTTTTAGGCATATCCCTTTGGTTGTCCTCTGGATGTTGGATCAGAACTGGGAAGACACTGGAGGCAGGGAAACCAATTAGGGGATTTGAAATAATTCAGGTGAGAGGTATGGGTTGGTGAACATGTGAATGAGAGAGAGATGAAGGACAAGAGGAGAGTGAAGAACAGAAAATGATTCTGAGATTTTAAATCTAGGTGAGTGCCAGAATAGTGGAACTCAACAGAACAGAGACCATTGGAAATGGGGTTTTAGCAGGGAGAAAAATGCATTTTGCTTTGCACAAGTTTAATTTGACAGGACACTTACTAGGAGATTTACAACAACATGGGACAAGCAAACAGGGAGACAGATGTATTTGGATGTCATCTGTTTAGAGAGCATCGTTGAACCTGGAGGAACTGAGGTCACCAAGATACTCATAGAATCACATTTCAGAGTTAGAAGGAGCTTGGTGACCCTCTAGGTCAACTTCTGTCTGAAAAATAATTAGTATCATTTTAAAAGTACCCCATAAGTGGCCATCCAGACTTTGCTTGGAGACATCTAATCGAAGGAACCATCTATATCCTGAGGTAACCACTTCTTTGGTTAGCTTTCCCCCAGACTGCCCAAGGATACAATTAAACCTCTGGCCTAGATAATGGAGTATGCAGCAATTTGGAGGAAATAAAGGTTCTCCCCTATTCTTTGCCAAGGCCTCAGAGTTCTTTGTAATCTAGAAACTTGCTGAGGAAATGAATGAACTAACAAGAAGGAAATGTGTGAGAATGGGCAATGCTAGAGCTCCCTTGGCTCTCAGTTCATTGGCTTGTGACCCTGTCCTCTGTGGTTGCCTGATGTGCACTGGGTCTCTGTTGTCTACTGGTTAATCTCTTTGGTTTCCCTCAGGGTACCTTAGAAGAGACACACATGCCGGGGCTGACCCAGAATAACCCTGGTCTCCTCCGGATGGACGCCGAAGTCTAGACTAGACACACCCACATTCACAGTCATCCACATACACAAACACATGCATGCAGTCCTATACAACTTCTCAAACACAGCTACACATTTACACATTCACAAACACACAGAACTCATACATATTCATACACAGATTCACAAATAGAAACACATTTACACACTCATACCATTCATTCATACACACACAAACACATGTATACAAACTTACACACATTCACAAACACATGACACATAGATTCACAAACACACACAACACACATACAAGTCATGCACACACATTCACATACACAAACATAATGTACACACGCACAGGGCTAAGCTCCAGGCATCTGGAAGGCATGGCAGGGGTCTGTCTCATGCTCTCCTGGGGCATTCCTGGGGGGTGGAGATGGCCTTGGGGGCCTAAAGTTTGCATTGTTTGAGGTGAGATTTTTCCAGGTGAAATCGTTCTTGAGGCATCATTACCTTTCCATCAGGCAGACACCTGTGATTTATGTAGTGCGTCCTTCATCTTTTCTCTCTTCCAACTTGTTGCTGGATGAGCAGTTCCATATTCCTGGGAGCTGGCCTCTTTGACAAAGACAGAGCACCCCGAACTCAGTCAGGTACCCAGGGAAAGCATTGTCTTTAAATAGCTGCTCTGCTTGTGCCACTTGGGCTCTTTGCTTGACTGCCTCAGAGGAGTGAAGGGCAGTGAGAAGGAAGCTCCCTCCCTCTATTTCTGCCATTGTCTATATGTGACTCCCTTGCCCTTCCCCTCACCCCCATGCTGCAGGCCCTTGATGGAAGGAGTTAATAATTTTAATTGGTTTTACTTAAGGAGGTGAGTCCTCTCCAAGACCCCAGCCCTCAGGTAACAGGGACCCCATCTAACTGTAGAGTTGAGTAAATCACCTAGGAACAGTGGCTCTTGACTAATACCTTGAGCAGGGACCCAAGTGAAAGTACTTTTATCTTAGGAGGGGGTTAGTGTTTGGGGATCCAGCTTGGGGGTCCAGCTATCTATGACTCAGCACTTAACTTATGGCCAGTGTTAGTTTCTGGAACTGTTTTTGAGGGGCAATTACTCCAAGACATCTTGGGGAAGGGAGTGACCAAAAACAGATTTGGCTTCATACTAGCCCGTGATCTATCTTGAACCCTTATGCATCGAGGATGAGTAGCATCTTTTCAGTCCACCCAGGCTGAGGGTTGGGGTATGTGTGTGTGGGGGTGGTGGGGTGGAGAAGATTGCTCTTTCACAGTATTCTCCTTTTTCATGCTTTGCTTCTCTCATACTGGACCTAGGATGAGAGCCCAAGGGGCCTGACTGATTGACTTCACTGCTTCATTTTTAACCCTAAAAATAAAGAAGGCTATGAAAAGGCCTTCCAAAGGCCCTTCCTGTTCTGGATAACTCATTATTCTGGGCCTGTGAGTTATGGTAGTACCCGCTGGGAGCCTGAACTCAGTTTGGCCAAGGTCCTAAGAGCAGCTGAACTATAAAAGCCAGGGCCCAGCAGCTCTTTCTGCTCCCCTTCTCTAGGGAGGAAGAGCTTCTTCCTAATGCTTTGGTTTGAGCAGTTGGGCAAGGATGCTTGAGTGAATCATAAAGAAGCATCACCTGCCTTCTGCCCAACTCCAAACTGGATTCCTTACATATCCAATGACCAACACAAACATATGCTTTTGATGGCATTAAAGTGAGCAAATGCACTTATAAATGATTAACAACCAGTTCTCTAATTAAAACTATGTGAATGATGCATTTTATATTTTAATCAACATTACTCTTATTAATATTTTCTCCATCACAATACATCAAACCCTGTTGTAGCATTTGCTGATTTCCAAAGTATAAATGCTGAAAACAAACATTTAACAATTGGCTTTTTCTTGAGAAAAAGCACACCTCATTAAAGTGGATTCTAATGATTTCTTCTGAAAACTATTAAACAGCAATGCAATCAACTACAATGCCTTCAAAATAGTGTTTCTTTGACTAGATACAATTCATCCCCCCAAATGAGGTAATTTTTACTTATTCTCTCTGATTCATCATTGGGATTTTGGGTTTAGTTCACTCAGTCCCATTCATTTTTTCTCTCTTAGTTGTAGCTAGAGTGGATATCATTCTTCTAGGTCTCTTTGCTCTCTGCATTATATCTTAAAGATATTTCCATATTTTATTATGTTCCCCATACTTGTTGATGTAAATACCATTGTGTTTCTGTGCCAAAATTGTCTAATTTATCCCTTCTTAGATCTATAGGGCATTTAGATGGGGCAGTGGATAGAGCATTAGCCTTAGAGTCAGGAGGATGGGAGTCAAAGCCTCATTCACTGAATACTTACTAGTTGTGACCTTGAGAAAGTCACTTAACCCTGATTGCCTCATATCCAGGGCCATTTCCAATCATCCTGATTCATATCTGGCCACTGGATCTAGATAACTCTAGAAGATAAAGTGAGGCTGGTCACTTAGTACAGTCCTTCTCACTCAAATCCAATGCAGGTGGTTGTCATGCTATCACCTCCCTGATGTCACAGTCTTCTTTGAGAATAAAGGGCAAACATCATCATTAATTTGTTTCCAGTGTAATTAAAAATAATGTTGTTGTGAATATTGAAGAGGTAGCCTCAATGAAATGGAGGAAGGAAGGAAGGAAGGAAGGAAGGAAGGAAGGAATGAACGAAGGAAGGAAGGAAAGAGAAGGAAGGAAGGACATTTACAGGGTATAGTTGCAGCAGTGAAACCAATGAGGAAAGAGTAGACTTACTTTTGTACCTTTGTCTATCTCCTGCCAGCTTATTCTCCAGAGAGATGCCAGCAGCAACGAATGCCTCAATATATTTCTCCATAATACCACCAACTTTAAGTTTCTAGACTTTTCAAGTATCTTTGCCAATTTGATCGAAGTGAGGCTATACTTCAAAGCTGTTTTAATCCACATTGCTTTGATTAATAATGACTGGAAATGATGTGTGTTCATTTTTAGCAGTTTTTACAGAGATTTTAGCTGCATGATTCTCAAAAAGTGTGTGATTTCAAGAAGGAATGGTTGTAGTCACATGTTCAAGACTCAGGGTTTGTCTTAAGATTCCTCCATACTTCTCTATTCTTGTGGCAAAGATTCTAATTGTGCAATGAGCAAAGCAGTCTGGGAACCAGGGTTTTAGGTATGAAAATTTTATTTTTTAGATTCTACAATTTAAAAAAATCCCTGTAAGTATGATTAAGTGGCCAGGAAATTTGTCTTAAAATAAACCCAGGAGTAATTCATCACTCCGAAGACCCCAAATTGAGACTGAATTGTTTGAAAATGTCATTGCCAATTCTAATAACACTAGGACTATGTTTCTCCTGTTTCACAAAGCAGGATAATCTTTGCAAAGTGATTAAAAACCAATCACACTGTGAGTGTAGGGATTCCAGGAGCAGCGCTCCCATTTGTAGATGAGGATATTGAGTCCAGAATTGTGTCTTGTCTCTGGTTATTTCTGAACTAGGATCAAGGGTTGTTGATCTCTCTGAATCTCAGGTCAATGCCATTCCTGGAGGGGGGGTATGAAGAGCTCTATTTGGGGTGAATTTGCAATGCATTGAAGGAATTCTAAAATCCTGGCCAAAAGAGGCATATTAGAGAGGCTGCATGGATGAAGCTTCTTCAAAGGGGCTTGGGTACTTTCCTAGAAAATTTCCAAACCTGGACTCCATCCCTGGAAGAGTTAACATTTATGAGAAATAGAAAAGATGCTCTGAAGAGACTGCTGTCGAGCTTGGGGAGGCTGATAGAATTATCAGAGAATTAAATCCAGACAGATGGCTTTGGAAAGGAATGAGGTACACAAACCCTGGGCAGGGGCAACTGGCCCACGCTCCAACAGGGACTTTGTTAACAGAGCAAGCTGATTTTTTAAATCAATCTGAAGAAATTGAAAATCAGCCTCTTTCAGCAGCTGGAGGTAGAATAGATATTTGCAGGCCTTTCTGCCAGAGCTGTTCTTTGTTGCTGAAAACATGAAAAAAGCTGCAGATGCACTGGGATGGTTGTTTGGGCAGTGAGAGGGAATTCTAGGGGCTGGACTGATTTGCTGGGTGGGTGTCACTGCCCTTTAGCTCGGTTGCCCAAGCATGGACACCCTCAGCATTTGGACAATTCTTGCAGCAGCTAGGGGTGGGATGGGTTGGGGTCAGGGGAGCAGTCCTTAGCTTCCCTTCCATCAGAAGGATGGTGAGAGAAATAACTTGGGCCTGAAGAGATTGAGAACAGGTGTAATTAAAAAAGAAAGTCAGCATTTTCTTTCAGGGTTCCTGATTCTCTGGTTCCAGCAAACACTAAGGAAGGTCCTTACCTCCTCTCTCCATTTGAACAGATAAGCATCATCTTTCTTCCCATTCTATTTCTCCTTCTATCTCTGTGCCTTCTAGGGTGGTGGCCTCCCTTGGAGTCCAGTCCCCTTGTCTTTCCTTGTCCTGGAGGCATAGGACAGGGGCTCATTCATGAGCTTTGTCTTTGTTCCAGGCCAGATGTTTTCATTCTTCCTGGGAGCAGTGGGCAGCATGGCACCTCATCAAGCAACCCTCCCTGGAGCTGATAGCATAGCAATCTCCAATTTGCTGCAGAAGGAGGGGGCTGAGCTGGGAAGACAGCTGGCAACAACCCCAGGAGGGATTGAGTGGGTGGTGCTGTCCTACCTTTGGCTTGGGAGACAATCAGCTACCCCTCAGACAATTTCAGACCACTGGGATGGATTTTTCTGAGAGAGATTTGATGACAAAAGGAACTTTATAACCCTAATTTAATGGGATCTGAAACTGGAGTGAGATGCTGATTAAAAGCAGCAATAGCAACCCAACTCCCCCACATATCCTTAGATGGAGGATGTACATGAGAAGTACATGAATCTAGAGACACACTGGTTTAGGATTTAAATTCTAAACTTATCTGAATGATTCTATGGGTTTTTTTAAATCCTGGAAATTGTTCTTGGATCTTAAATGTTAATATTTTCCAGTACTGATTAGTTCTTGTCCTTTGTTTTCAAAGAAGACCAAAATGATATCACTATATTTGAGACAAATGACCAACTTTACCATAATTACCAATTTATTATTGCCGTTCCTGGTTTAGTATCTGAGGAATTATATTAAAAAATCATTATAATGGGAAAATCATTGTAATGGAAAAAATCTGCCTTCCAATTAAATCAGTATTAATAAGTTTGTCTCTGTGCTCTAACCTAGGCACTGGGAGCATAAGGAAAGAAAAGAAACTGTCCTTGTTCTCCAAGAGCTTTCAGTCTAGGGATTATGTGCTCGTGTGGGAGGGGAGTCCATGTGCATATAAAATCAAAAGCAATGCCAAGTGATTTTGCGGGGGAAGGGTGCCAACATCTGGGAAAGGTCAGGGCCAGTTTCTGTAAATTCTCCGAGGGAAACTGATGTTGGAGTTGAGGCTGGAATAAAACTAGGAATTCTAAGAGCCTAAAGCTCCTATCTAGGGTTATACTAGAATCTTTGAAAAAGGCATAGAGATGCCTGGGAGACTTTTATTAGTACCACTCTTGCCTCAAATGCCAAAGAGCTAGTAGCCCCTTGGCTAAGAAGGCCTTTCTTTTGAGTGACTGTTATCATCATCATCATCATCATCATCATCATCATCATTGCTGAAAGTCTCGGGGCTCAGTCTGTTCTTTGTTTTGGGGGTTAAATTCCTTCAAATTCCATATTGTTAGTTTTCTATCCTCTCAAAACAATCACTAAACTGCCCAAGGGCTCACGAGGAGCTAGCTAGAGGTGTCCCCAGTGTACTTTTGGTGGTCACTATGTCTAGTTATCTTGTGTTAAGAGGGAACACAGGAAGTCAACAAGATCACTGAACTCAGCCAGAAATTCTTTATTAAACATTCCCATCTTTACTGAACATCCCTTCAAGCAACAGACTTGGCAGCTTTGCACAGCTCTCAGACCAGTGACAAGCCTAGCTGGACTCTGGACACTCAGGTGCTTGAGGGAAATTCCATGGAAAAGTTCATAGGAATACTACTACTGACTCTAGCAAGAAGCTGCTGGTCAATTGGGCCATGACTGAAAAAGAATCTTTCTCATCACTGCTGAGCCTTATGAAACAATGAATGTGAGAAATGCCGAGCAGAATGGGAAGATTTAGATGAACTGATGCAGAGAGAAGCAAGTAGATCCAGGAGAATCATCTACAGAATGGTTCTAACAGAGTAACTGCAAAGAACACTTCAGTGAAGCCCAGTGAGGAGTAAATGCCCAACCAATTCTCAAAAGCAGCATCTCCTGCCTTTCAGGTGAGAAGTCTGTGGTCTGTGGGGGATGGAATAGTACAGTCATATCAATTATGCTCATTATGCCCCTCAGTTTTTCTTCTTTTTCTTTATATAAGAGTTGACTCTTTGGAGTGTGTATATATCAAGGGGTATATCTGGGAAAGGATTAGTGAAAGAATAAAAGACATTCATAAGCTATTTTTCAAAAGAAGGAATGATGATTATATTTATTGTTTTAAAGGATGGGCACCCTGTCATGCCCTATCTTCCTACAATCATAGGCAAACCATTCAACCTTGAGTCACTATAAGCTGGATGTCTGTGGAAAGTGGGGTAAGAACTGGCAACTGGGTCATTCTGTCTATCTATTGTGTGTCAGCTAGGAAGGTAAAGATGTGAATTCCAAGCAGAAGGAAGTTGAGGACTGTGGTGTATCCATCCCCCCTCCATCATTCACAGCCAACATATTGGCACTATGATGCATGCCCCCCATCTCTGACCTTGCTGGTTTGCCTTTGTCACATAAACAGAATAAGTCAGAGCTGTGGAACTGGCCACCCACCATCAGGCAGAAGAGATAAGAGGTGACAGCAGCAGAGGAAAAATGGCCATTAGGGGCAAATGCCTCCCATATTTCTGAGCCAGTGAGCTGAGGCATTTTGTAGATGTGCTATTACAGGGGAAGAACTATTTCTATAAAGAGAAAAAAAAACTGATTTTTTTTATAGAAGGAATTTTACCATTTAGCTGGAGTATCCATGATGGTGGAGAACATGTCTCCATTACCTTAATATTTGCAAAGTGCTTCAAAGGAATGATCTTATCAACATTTGAATGTAGTCTAAGTATCATTATTAATCTCAATTTATGTTTAGGAAACACCGAAGTCTGAGATTGTATAAAGGAGAAGGTTGAAGATTAGAACCAGGTCTTTGACCTTGAAGGCCCCTTTGTATTTGCTGCTACAAAGTATCTGAGCCAGACATTCTGTTTGTAGGGGAGGGACTATTTTAGGGTTAAGCCATGCCCCATTAATCCTGAGAGCGCCATTTACAACTAAATGAGCAACTGCAGACTCAGAACCAGCTGATTATTATAGACCAAATGCTGGGGGATCCATTGACTTATTCAGATTGAGTCCAGGCCCTAGACTGATATAGGGATCCGGTGAAGGGTCAGTGGGTTGACCCTGGCTTCTACACTAAGGTTTCTAGGTGTCCTCCCCAATATCCAGAATCATCACCAGCTGGCTGGCTCGCTCCCAGTTTGGTTTCAGAGATCTTAGTGAGTCATCATGGTGAGGTTAGCAAGCACTGGGAAAGCAAGAAAACTTAAGAAAAGGTTTGCAAATCTTTGAATTTTGCTCTGCACATCCCATATGGACTGATATATGTTGATGAAAAGGGAGACAGAGGAGACTGGTCTTCTTTTGTTTTGAGAGAGAAGCCACACCTAAGTTTTTGAGTGCTGGTACCTTAGTCTTTCTCTAATGAACAGACAAAAAGGCAAATTAGTCCTATCCAGGCTTTGTGCTGATGAATGAATGGGCCCTCCCTCCTGTTGTTTACATCAGATGCAAATGCAGACAAGTGTCGGCAATGACCCCCAGAGGTTACCTGTTTTCCTTCACAATATAGAGCCAGCAGGGGCTTAGTGACTTGCCCAAGGTCTCATGCAAAGTAAATGGTCAAAGTGGGACTTGAACTCTAGGATCCAATTCTAGACACAGAATTCTTCCTTTCTACCAAAATGCCTGCCTCTCACCATCATGGCAAGTCTGAGTGTTTTCTTCGATGGATCACAGAGATGATGAGCCACCTCATCCCACAAATGTGACCCTCCATGTTTAAGACCACAGAGGAGGTGAGTGCAACTCTTCCTTGCACTTTTGCTGGAAGATGTCAGGTGAGCCTATGTCTTGAAGATGCCCCACCTTTGGGATAGCCTTATCAAGAGCTATTTCTTACATTCTTGCCAAGCTTCCCATGAGTTTCATTCTCTCCTCTAGGCCCCAGTCCTTCAGATATAAGAATGCAGAAATTATGTCCTCCCGAGTCTTTTCTTCTTTAAGTTAAATATCCCTATTCCCTTCTAATTGTCAGAAAATAAGAAATTCCCAAATAAAAGTGGAAACTACAAATTCCCCAATTAAGCACTGTGGCAATGCCTTGAAACACCCTGATAGCTCTTCATTTATGAAGATAATTGGATTGAAATCCAGCTAAGCTTAACCTGCAGTAACCCTCAAATTGCCCCTTCAACTTGAAAAATATCATTCAAAGACCTTGAGCTGATACTTTTGGTTGACAGGTCTGTGCTTGATCTGGGTCTTGTGGAAGGACCTCTCATGATCAAAGGCTGAGGAACAACAGAAGTGGCAGAAAGTGGCCATTTCATTAAGGAATGAATGAAGAAAATGCTCTGCTTGAGGTCCTGCTGTTCACACTCTGGCCATCTGAAACTTTTATAATGTGTTGGAGTAATTAGAGCCTTCATTTGCTTCGCTTCGAGCTAGATGAGTTTCCCATTTGGTATCCCAGAGGAATTTCAGTAGAAGCCTGGAAAATCAGAAGAGATTCCATCCCCAGAATCATAGGGAGTTATTTGATATATCTTAATAGATCTATTTATAATCACATCCTGCTAATTCTATCTCTGCATCATGTCATGTATCCATCCCCCTTCTCTCCATTCACACAGTCAACCTTTTAGCTCAGGTCCTCATCACCTCTTATCTGGATCATCACAAAAATATTAATTGGTCTCCAGGAAATCCCACCCCTCTCCTCTCCCCCCAGTTGATCTAGCTTCTTTCTATAATCATCTATAAAGCTGGGTCTGAGCATGGTTACTTCCCTCCTCAAGCACTGTCAGTGGCTCCTTGTTATATCTAGGTTAAAAGAGAAATGATTTTTGTCATTTAGTCTTTTATATCTGACTCCAACTCAGTTTTCTAGGTTCATTTTCCATTATTCTCATCATTTACCAACCATTCTCCAAACTGAGTATTCAACTTTTTTTTAAAAAAACTGCATTTAACTCTAAAATATAATAAACCTCCCCATATACAAGAAGTAGATAGGTGGATTGTAAATGAAGTTATGCATCTCTAGTCCATAGAATTTGCTTTCAAATAAATAAAATACGTTTATAGTTCACCACATTCCCTTATTGTCTGACCCTTCTTCTGGTTTCTTTTTCCCATTTTACATATTTCAATAACTCCTCCCTGTCATTAGCCTTTCTCACACCATTGTCTTGTCCCTCGATAGAAAAAGAAAGAACAATAAATAAAATGAAACAAAACAAATTCCCACACTGTCCCTATAATTCTATACTTCGAATGCATCACTTCTCTGTCAAGGGTGTGCTCCAGCTCTCTGTCATTAAGGGTGGTCCTTGCATTGATCAGAATCCTTAAGTGTTGCCAAAATGTTTTTCTTTCCCATGTTGTTATTGTGGATATTATTCTCTTGTTTTTGCTCACTTCACTCCACATCAGGTCAGACAAATCTTTCAAGATAAAACCATTTTTCACAGCACACCAGTTTTCCATTGCATTCATATGCCATAACTGATTCAGCCATTCTTCATTGATATTTACTTCCT
Organism: Macrotis lagotis; assembly: GCF_037893015.1. Classification (NCBI taxonomy): domain Eukaryota; kingdom Metazoa; phylum Chordata; class Mammalia; order Peramelemorphia; family Peramelidae; genus Macrotis; species Macrotis lagotis. The sequence goes on from NC_133664.1 coordinate 1,954,313, forward strand.
TACTTTCCAGTTTTTTGCTATTTTTTATTTTTGCAAGGCAATGGGGTTAAGTGACTTGCCCAAGGTCACATAGATAAGAAATTATTGAGTATCTGAGGTCAGATTTGTACTCAGGTCCTTTTGATTCCAAAGCCAGTGTTCTATCCACCTAGCTGCCCCAGCTAGGTCTTTTTCCTTTTAAATTGAGGGGAGAGGGAGAGAAAATAAGTGCTTGCAAAGTGAAAAAATTTCAAGTATCCATTAATGTACTGAGAAAAACTCTTCTCCTTCATTAGTGGGAGCTAGGGGAGCATCCATTATATGGGTTTCAAAGGGGATTCTGTTTTGTGTATGGTTTGAATAGATGGTCACATTGGGACTCATCACCTCTGAAATACTGTAATTCAAATTGCTTTGTTTTTTCCTCCTTATATCAAGTTGAAATCTGCTTCTGTGTAAAGGCCCCCAGTTCTGTCAAGAACAGGTATTATTCCTTTTCCATTAAACAATCTCATTTGATCGGCATAATCTGGAACCCTTTCCTATTCTAATCATGCTACTCTGGATGCTTTGTGCACATCCATCCTTAAATCTGATGCCCAGAATTGAACTCCATCAAGAGACAAAGACAACTCCTTTACAACACAAGCTTTCACATCCACTTGACTACTTCATGGTCCATGCTCCCCTTTCCTTTCTTCTTGCCCAGCTCTGACATCCATCTGACTTATCTCCAGTAGCAGATTGTAGCAAACAATCTGCAAAGCCAGACAGAGTTTTAGTTGAGCCAGCTTGATGTATGGAAGGTGTGTGGAGGAGCAGGGATGACTTATATTCACAAAGGGGAAAAAGGAATGACTGAACTTGGTACTGATGGTCAGCTCCAGAAGCTAGGCTCTGAAACCATGTGTGGAGGAGATGGATTCATCACTCCATTGGGATTAGGTTGAAGAATACCAATAACTCACAGTTGGTCAAATGAGTTAATTCTCATCAAGAAGGAGGAGGTATGTCACCTGTAAAGCACTGGTTTGGAGTCAGGAGGACAGGAGTCTGGATCTGGCCTCAGACACTTGACATTTTCTAACTGTGTGCCTTGGGCAAATCACTTAACCCTGATTGCCTTGCATCCAGGGTCATCTTCAGTCATCCTGATTCATATCTTGCCATTGAACTCAGATGCCTCTGGAGGAGAAAGTGAGGCTAGTGACTTAGTACAACACCTTCTCATTCAGATCAAAATCAATTGCTTGGCGTGGCATCACCTCCCTGATGTTATGGTCCTCTTCAGGAAGGAAGGACAAAAACACCTTTCACTTTTGCAAGTTTCCTTTCTTTGTTGGGCTCTCTCAAAGTGAACTGTGCCTGATAGTCCCTCACCTTCTGATAGATTCGGGCAAGTGGCATTTCCTTTGTGTATCTTTTACCCCTTTGGGTATTTTTGCAATGCCTTTAAGTCATTTTCAGGGTCACAAACTTCTTTCCCACATTGTTAAATTTAACTGTGAGAGGCTTTTTCAGCTAGGGGGAGGAATTCAAGGGACTTTGATCTATGTTTTCTCTAAAGGAAAAATCCAATTCAATGATTTCAACCCACTTGGACTTCAATCCATTGGCATCATTACAATAAATAATGCTGAAAATGTTTCCTTTTTGCCATTTCTTGCCCCCTGCCCCACTGTGAAAATGATAAGCTTCCAATTTCCTGGGGGATAAACACCTTTAATAAGTTATCCAGAAAGAATTCCATACATGATACTTTCACAAATTCTTCTCTTTTTCTGTTAAATGCAAGATGTCTGAAAATGCAGAGGCTTAGCATTTCATTTAGTGTTGTCATTTTTTTCACTAATTGGAGAAACAATTCATGTGGAAAGAGAAGACTTTTAGGTTCTGGATTAAGTCTATTCTACATTTAAAAAATGATAGGAAAGTTGCTAAAATGTGTGAAGATGTGATATTATTTAACTTCTGCTGTCCTAAAGGTCAATGAAGGACTAATGGATGATACTTTTATCCTAAAAGATAGTCAATGAATTCCCCTTTCCTATAATGAATGCCCTTCATGGTTAGCACACATCCCCAGATCTCATGTCTAAGATACAATGAGAGATGAGATGATTCCCTCTGTATTGCCTCAGTTGGCATGTTCTGTGAATAGGAAATAGAAGCCCAATCTCCAGTTGTTGAAAGTTAAACCATATTTTTCTGGGGTAATTAATTTGATGATCAACTCTGTTTTGTTCAGTGGACAAGACCATTTCTCTGGGCCTTTCCTCTGACTGTGTGTCTACTTCAGGAGATGTCAGGAGTCACATCTTGGATTTATCATTAGTGGGAATGATGCTTTGGAAACATTCTTCCATGCAGTTCTCATAGTTGTTTTTAGAACATGTCTAGCAACCCCTCTGAAATACCCCAATTTCAGTTATGGGACAAAACATGGTTCTATTTGTGGAATCTATACTGACTGGAGACACTGGCTCACTTCTTTATGTTTCCCTTCCCTTTACCTCACAAAATCAAAGAATCCATGATTCTTTATCCCCAACATTCTGAGCAGGAAGTCAGAATTGTTAGCTACGTAGAATCAAGATCCAGAGTTTCTTTTTCTGTAGTGCTTCTAGAGAAGCTCTGAAAAGAGATATGAGTAGACTAGACTCTGAAATAACCCAGAAGTAACACTGAATACTACAGCCTGGCTGGTTGTGCCCACCTTAGACTCCTCTGTTATCAGTCATAGAATGCATTGGTCATCCCTCACCTCTTTAGAGGCATTTCCTCTACCTCTTTACTTCTAGGAATATTCCCACTCTGGAGAAATCTCTCTCCTGAGACTTTCTTTCCTGATTGTTGATTCCCTCAGCCAGACTCCTCTTTTTGGAGGAACCCAACCATGGGGATCTTACCTCTCCCCCAAACTCACCTCCTATGAGAAACTTCTCTTCCTCCCTCCCAGCTTCCTGACCTCAGCATGAGTACCCACCCTATCCCATTCCTAGTTCCTTGAGAAGGCTTGTCATTCTCTATTGGGATGGAAGCTGCTTGAGGGGAGGCACTATCTCACTGACTTAAAAAAATTCATATCCTCATTGCTTATCTTGGCACATGCATAATAATTGCTTAGGAAATGCTCTTTCTATTTTCTCTCTGTCTGTCTCTCTCTCACCTGTTATGTCTATGATCTGGACTTTTGAGATGAGTTAATTCAACAGCAGTTGTTTTGAGGCAAAGCCTGGATCTGGAGGTTTTAAGATTCAATGTGGCTTGCTGCTACCACTTCATTCATTCAGTTGAAAAATGTCAAAAATGCTCCAGGACAATTTCCCTGAATTTTGCACTTTTCTCCCAGATCTCCGAAATGTACTATAGGGTTATCACATTGAGTTCTTATAGTTTACTTTAAATTATCAGGAATGCTTGGCAGATGTTCCTTGGAAAGCAAATAGAAGCCACTCTACACTCTGTGGAAGACTTAGTTCATTGAGCAATGCAGAATCAGTTCAATAAACAAACAAGGACTCTTCCCAGGATGCTCAAAGAGCAGTAAAAAAATCAACTCTAGAGTCTTTCCTATCAAAGTGGCTACCTTTGAGTAGGGAGAGAAGTCATTTATTCAAATTAGGTGATGACAAGAGTGGGGAGAGGGGCAAAAAGCAATCCATTGGAAAGTGAAAGATCAATTCTAACTGGAGGTGAGTGTGGGTGGAGCATGCCACTGGGTAGTCTGAGAGCTCCCATTCAGGCTGGTGCTTGAGCCACAAGGGTGAAGGGACTGGAATAACCTTGAGCCACAAGGGTGAAGGGACTGGAAAGCCCCTGATCTGGGCTTTGAAGCTGCCTGTGATGAGCAAGGACCATGCTACTCAAGATATATGATGAAGCACAGTCAGCTATAGACTGACCTCTGGCCTCAGTTCCCTCATTCTTCTATTTCATAGGTTTGGAAGAGCCTCCTTCACCATTTATTTTCACCCTGACATGAATAAAGATCCCTCCTCTCCCCTCTACCCCCTCAAGACCCTTCCTCCCCCCCCCCAATCACTTGTCATCTAGTCTGTGTTGGAAGTCCTCTAATGAGAAGGATCTCTTCCTATTGGACTCCCTTCCATGCTGGACATCTCTTCTGCTTAGGAACTGTTTCTGACTGCCCAAATCTGCCCTTTTCCCCATTGCTTCTGGTTCTACTTTCTGGGACCAAACACAAGTTACCAGATTCTTTTTTTTCTCATGAGAGTCCTTCACAAATGTGGGCACAAATTTCAAAATCCTGTTCCCCACCTCTCCCCCAGAGGAAAGTCCTTAGTTCCTTCACCTGATTCTGACATGGAATGAATGAGAGAAAGTTGAGAAGAGAACCATGTGAGTCCAGGTAAGGAAAAGCTTTCTAACCCTCAAATTCCCTTCCCATAAGTTTTCTCAGGCAGTGCCAGGCTCACCCACCTTGGAGCTCTCTAAGCAGGGAAGTTATAGAAGGATTTCCTTTAAGGCTAACCTTAACCACTTGATAAGATCATTTACTGGTCCACATTGATTATCTGGCCACTCAGATCTTTTCCAGATCTTCACCTCTGGGAGCTTGAACCTCTTTCATTCTAATTTGCCCTCCCACTGTCCTCTACCCTGATCAGACAACATTTGGAGTCTTGTGTTCTGGGCTACCTAGAACCAAACTCCTGTTCCAAATGTCATCTGAGTAAGGCAGCCAGGTGACAGCTGAGATGCTTCCTCCCTCATTCTACACTTAGAATATGGCCTAAGTGTCTGTAGCCTTGTGAACTGGTGCAGAATTCAGTTTATATTTCTATTTTTTCCATTGTCTAATTTTGCCTCCCTCATTTCAGATGAATACATTTGATCTGTCAGACCCAAAGGAAAGACATTATATATGTTCTAATTTAAATTGAAGTTCATAGATTTGTGTCCAATTAGTTGTGATCTTTTCTTGGCACCATTTTTTCTACTCTTCCTCTCCCTGTCCTCAGTGCCCCAGTTAAGTAAAGATTTTACTGGGCCACAAATTCAAAACAGACAGAAACTATGGAGTGAACTTTTGTATACTGTCACAGATAGTTAAGTGCCAGTTTCTGAACTTTGGAAGGCATTATCATTGGAATATTTTTGTAAAATTAAACTTGGTTCTTCCTAAGTTAAAGGAATGGATTGCTGTTGAAGGCCTTATGCCAGCCTTCCAGCTAGCAATGCCACAAATTTTCAAGACAACTGCCATGTTTCCTCCCATGATCTCATCTGAACCTCAGATTACATCTTTTACCTTTATATGAATTTTAAGATTTATGAAACATTTTCCTTTCAACAGCCCTGTGAAATCCCTTCCTTCTATCCCTCTTTCCCTCCCTCAGTGGAGCATGCCTTCCTCTAGAGTAACACTGTGTTTGATCCTGGTCTACAATGAGGAGCTGACAGTTTGAAGGAGAAAGGAGCCACCAGTTCTCAGGCAGCTTAATTAATTAGCACCATCTCTAATAATCTTAATTCAACACCACTCACAAGTATTAAGGATAATTCAATTCCACAAATCTTTAATAAAACATTTATGATGGGACTGGTCTGCCAAACTCTGGGAATACAAAGAGAGAAACAAAAAATGTCTCCCCTTAAGGAGAGGTTGCAAGGTAGTGCAGTAGGCAAATCTGTCTCTTTGGATGGATGCCCAATTCAATGAAATCAAAGCAACAGTGAAGCATCATCATCATCATCACCACCACCACTCATCACCACCACCACAGTCAAAAGATGATAAAGTAAGGTTCTCATGCCCCGCCTCCCTGTCAAACTTTGTCCTTATCACAAGATATAACTGAGAACCAAAGAGGTGAAAAGACTTACCCAGGGCTTCATAGCTAGTCAGTGTCCAAGGTGAGAATGATGAGGACAATAAGAGGCTTTTTTTAAGGACATGTGGATTTTCAGAATACTTCCCATACCTAAGAAATCTTCTCAAGGTTTGGCCTTAAATGTATTGAACTTGAGGCCCTTCACTCTACTGATTGCTTTTCTTTCTATTTTCCATCTTTTTAATAGCCAGCATCAAATGTGGCTTGAGAACTGAACACTGGACTCCAAATGTGGTCTGACCAGGGAAGATGACAGTGGGATGGTCACTTCCTGGATCCTCAAGCTGATGGACCACCGAAATTCCCAGATCTTCTTCAGATGAACTGATACCTAACCGTGCCTCCTTGGTTGTACTTATGAAGTCAAGTGCAAGGCTTACATTGGTCCCTCTTCCATTTCATATTTTTGGCAACAGTTCCATGTTGTAGCCTGTCAATATCTTCTGGGATGTATTTCCCATCATGTAGTTTTTCTTGCTAACTCTTCTTCCTACCCTTGTTCATGTGCATCTAAAATCAGATGTTTTCTTTTCCCTTCCCCTCACTCACTCATGAGACCTTTGTCTCTGGGGCTCACTCTTGTTCTGGGATTTGTTACTGAGCTGTATTGTGTAATTCTGGAGCATTTCTTCAATACTGTGACCTGGCTCAGAGTGCTTCCCCTAGGTGTACCTCCTCCTATAGGAGAAAGTCACTTCTTGGCTTCTGTTCACCTTCACTGCTGCTATTCTTTCCTCATGGCCCCATCATCCTTCTTTAATCAACTTTCTTTGTATCTACCCAGAACTCTTGATCTTCTTGCTGTGAAAAAGGCATTGGTGTCCACAAAATAACTGCTCTGGCCTTGCTTTCTCTCTCTGTTTTACATTTTATTACATTTTTCTCTCTTTTGAAAGAAACATGTCCCTTCTGGCTCCTTAGTGTGATCTTGAAGGTCCCTGTTGTGCCCTTGTTCTCCACACCTGAGATATCTACGGTATCTATCCTACATCTAAGGAGCAGAGATGGTGGGTTCCAAGCAGGCCTTGGGAATCTTCTGTTCCTTTGCCATGCCAAGGTTTCTTTGTATATGATTTCTTATGGTCTCTCTCTACTACAACTCCACTGTGTATCAATAGTCTCCTATCCTCACTCCCATTCTACTGCCTAGGCCATCTGTGTGACCACTAGCCTTACAACTGTTCATGTGTTGTCAATGCTTTGGTCCATTTTTCCAGTGGTATTTCTGCTGAGTCTTCCTAGCTGGTGGCAGGTACAAGGGCCTTGACTGAGGAACTTTCATTCAAACCTGATTCATGTGTCTCTGAAAATCATCTAAGGATTTATCTCAAGGGATTGGATCATGGCAATTCCCTCTATCATCCCTCTGAGGCCTGTGGCTGCTTCTTCAGGGAGTTTCCCCCATGATAGAAGTTATTAGGTTCATGCCCTGATCCATTCTCTTCCCTCAGGGCTTCCTAAATTTCCTTTGTTCCAAGGGTCTCCTTTATTCCTCTTGGGAATTTGGGCAAATTGCTTCACAAATTCTTTTCCCTTTTCTTTTTTCTTTATTACCCCCATACCATCCTTTCATCCCAGTCCATCCTCCTTCATTCTAGGGGCCTTCCTGTCCTCTTACTTCCAAGCTACATCATGGAGAGAGCAGTTCTGGTCCACATGCCCTGGTTTCCTCCCAGGTCCAGCTCTGTTGCACATTGGTCTCTCATTTCACTACTTAATGCCATATGCTTCCCCCCTTTCCTTCTAGGTTCTGTAGAAGCAGCCCTAGTTTCTCTTTGCCCTCACAGGGGACAGAAGTCTTGGTTCTTTATATTTGGAGGTCAGAAGGACATTCTCCATGACAGTAATGGAGAGAGGATTGAGCTGGAGCTAGCAGATATGGATTGAATCCCTGTCATTTTTGTCCAGTTATTTGACCCTGGGCAAGCAGTTTCATCTCTCTGGGCCTTAGATTTCTCATCAATAAAGTGAGGGAATTGGACCAGATTTTCTCTAAGATACCTTCAGGTTCTGTATGTAGGGTGCTATGATTCTTCCTATTTTAAATATGCTGTCTCCCTTCTGTTCTGGTATTACTTCCCTGACTCCCACCCACCTTATCAGGTCAGGCTAGTATTGTTTACTCTCTCAGAGTTCTAGGAGGAATCCTGAGGAACTGGGCCTTTTTTAGTATAATAATAACTGAGCCCCCATTGATGGACTTCCAATTATCAATAAGAGTCTTTCGAACTCCATTAGCTCTTAGGAAAGGGATTTACTGAAAAAATATTTTAGGAACAGGTGACAAAAAACAATTCCTCTTAAATCTGAGACATGCTTTCCCACAACAACAATGTCCCTGGGGGGATGGGCTCATGCTGAAAATCCTACAGTGATGATAATGAGGCATATACATATATATATGTATATATATATATATATATATATATATGGAGAGAGAGAGAGAGAGAGCGAGAGAGAGAGCAAGAAAGCACACATGTATGAAAGTGGTTCTTTTCACTTACTAGTCCTTGAAGTCCTTTACTTTTGATGAACTTTCAGAGTCATTGCCTATCAAAAATCTATAGTTGTCAATTCTCTTATTCATGAAGTGTCAGGATCACTGAAGTTGACATTGTCTTCAGGTGACTGTCTTCCCATATCCCACCTATGCTTCATCTATCATTTCCTATTAATTCTGGTCACTGGTTGGATCTCTTGTCCTTACACAGTGACTTGAGGGGAAAGGGTACCAGTAACTGGAAGGTGTATCAGGCTTTATGGAGAATATGGTATATATGAATCTTGAAGGAGACTAGGGATTCTAAGAAGTCAAGGTGAGAAGGGAGGGCATTCCAGGCATAAGAGACAGCCAATGCTATGGAAGAGAAATGAAGCCCATAATATTGTGTATGAGGAACAGCATGAAGGACAATTTGATTCCACTAAAGAATAAGTATAAAGAAAGAGTGTTGGAATGCTGAAAAGGTAGATTGAGGCTACATTGGGGTTGTGAAAAGCAAAAGAATTTAATTTTAATTCAAGAGTCAATAAGGTGTTTGAATAAATGATGAAAGGCTTTGATTTCATGGGCTTTGAGAAGCAGTTGAAGGAAATGGACATGTTTATACCAAAGAAGAAAGGACTCGGGGAAGCCATAACAACTTTGTTGATAAATTTGAAGGACTTTCATGTGGACAAAAAAAAACCCCTAAACATATTCTTAGCTCCATAGGACAGAAGTCAGAGTAATGGGTAAGGTTACCAAGTGGAAGGTTAAATTTTAATATCAGGGAAATTTTCTTACATCTATTATTTTCCCAAAGAGGATGATGGGGTATCTTGGGGGTATTTGGGTTCCTCTCATTGAAAGCCCTCAAACAGAGCCCCTAACAGGCACAAGTTGAACCAAAAGGTTTCCCAATCCCTTCTAGCTTTGACATTTGGGGATTTGGCAACATTACACATCACCACCACCACCAACATCATGATCACTGAGATTTATATGGCTTTACTTGCTGAGGCCTATAGGATGTTCCCCAGTCTGGGAAACCTTTCATAAACATGCTCTCAGATTCTCCCAATGTCTATGAAAGAAGAGGAAAGCAGGTAGCCAGGGATATCTTTCAGTTGATGAATCCAAGGGTCTGTGAAGCAATGCTGAGCTACCCAACATCACCTGGAGGTTACAAAGCAGAGCTGAGAATCTAGTTCAGTCTTTGTGATTCCAAATCCAGTGCCCAATCTCAAGGCTATCTAGGACAGACAAACACAGATTTGTGCATATTGCATAGCTAGCCTGGGTTGTCTTCATGGGGTCCACTAGCAGCAACAGGGAGTGTGAGGGAGCCCAGAACCAGACCAGGGAAGATTAATGCCGGGGGACATGCACTCATTTGTCCCCCTAATGTGATTATTGAATAATTCTACAATGCTTAAAGGATGATTAAGCTAAAATCTGTAATTAAGTACATTATCTTTTTGTTTCCACGTGTGTTTTTTGTCCTTTTGGTCTTTCTTTTGGGAATTTGAGGTTTGTGTTTGTGTTCTGGGAAAATCCCCAACTTCCTTTGGGGAAAAGTTTCTTTTCCTGCAACCCTATTTGGTGTTTCTTCTCCTTAACCTACATGGCACATCAGTAATTTTGAACTTTACTGTCCTTCTTCAAAAAAAATAAGCTATAAGCTTCAGGAGCTCACTCTAGGACTGAAGAATAGTGTTTCCACTTTCCTTTATAAAAATTGGCCTCCTCTTTCTGTCCTTGATTATGGCCAACCAATATCATTTGGAATAGGGAGGCTGTTAAAAGAGCAACCCCTGGATCCAATGAGCTTGGGAAGAGGATTGTTTTCTTCTTTTGATAATGGACCTCCATTAACTGAAAAGAGAGCTAAGCATCTATGATATAAAGATCATTGACTCCAATGAGGCTATTGGCTATCCTCCAAAGGAACTATTTTCTTAAATGAGTTTTTGGATCTCCTTTTCCATTTGGCCAATTCTACATTTCAAGAAGCTTTTTTCTTCAGTGAATTTTTGTGTTTCTTTTTCCATTTGGCCAATTCTGTTTATTAAGCATTCTTTTCCTCATTGACCTTTTTGGATCTCTTTGACCATTTAGGCTAGTCTGGTTTTTATGCTGTTATTTTCTTCAGTATTTTTGTGTCTCCTTTACCAAACTGCTGACTCACTTTTTATTATTTTCTTATATTACTCTCATTTCTTTTCCCATTTGATTTTCAAAATCCTTCTTAATCTCTTCAATAGCTGAGATCAATTTATATTTTTCTTGAAGGCTTTCGATTCAGGAGCTTTGACTCTGTTTTCTATTGAGTGTGTTTTGATCTTCCTTGTCTCTAGTAACTTTCTATGGTCATTGCTTGCTCATTCTCCCAGCCTATGATTTGAATTTTGACTCTGTTAAAGTAGGGCTCTGCTTTCAGGGTGGAGAGTGCACAGTCCCAAGCTTCTAGGGTTTTGTGCAGCTGTTTCCCAAGTTACTTTAAGTTTCAGTTCTTCCAAGGTGATATGATCTAAGGAGAGATGTTTATTATTTTTCTGGCCTTTGCTCCAGTCTGTGAGTGACCACAAGTACTCTGTTCTGCTCTGTAACCATGAGGAGAGTCACAACTCCCCTGTGACTACAAGTTCTGTTGGCTTAGTGTTCCTCCTAGCCATGGAACTGCCACCTAGGACTGTAACAGGATCTAAGTATGGACAGAGTCCCGCCTCAGTGCTAGCAAAGAGACCCTGATAATGTTCTTTTTTTTTGGCAAGGCAATTAGGGTCAAGTAACTTGTCCAAGGTCACATAGTATCAAGTGTCTGAAGCTGAATTTGAACTCATGTTCTACCTCCGGTGTCAATGTTCTATCCACTGCACTACCTAAACTATTGCTCCCTGTAATATCCTTTTGACAAGTTTGGTCCCCTTATCATCTGTGGGCTAAAAGCTCTGGAAGTAGCTGCTGCTGCTGCCTAGGATCAGGACTGTACTGGCATGGCCTTTTCCCTGGTGACCTTTTAAGTTGTCTTTGGTGTCTGTGCACTGAGAAGTCTAGAAATCCACACAGCTGCCCCCGATTCAGCTCCTGGAGACCTGCTCCTGCTTTGCTGGGGCTGGGGCTGGGGCTGTGCTGGAATGGCCAACATTAGACTATATTCCTCTTTCACCTTAAAGTAACAGACCTTTCTTGTTGACTTTCCAAGTTGTCTCGGGCTGGAAAATTGTTTCGCTCTGTCTTTTTATGGAGTCTACTGCTCTAGAATCATTATTTAAAGGTATTCGGTGAGATTTGGGGGAGAGTTTGGCCAGTCTCTACCTTTACTCTGCCATATTGGCTCTGCCCCTTTTTCCTTCATTTTTGATGAGGCTCAGTAACATCACAGGGGAATGTCTTGACTTGAGTGAACTGGATTAAAGTTAGCAGACTTTTGTAAAATCATCAGCCTTAGAGTAATTGAAATCCAGTGACAAGAAAAAAAGTCAGAATGACTGACAATGACCCAGGATACAGTGGATGACTTTGGCATCTTCAACATTTGCCCAATCTCTAAGTGCTCTACAACTCTTGCTGCAGCCACTTTCAGGCTGTGGGAACAAATTATTCTCATCCTTCTATTCCACTGGGGAAATCTTTCACTGCTTGGGATAGACATTCCCCTACCTCACAGACAAGTTTGAAGTCTGTTGATTACCCTCAAACTGGTTCATTCCATCTGCTCAAACGATTTTGCCAGAGTGTGGCTGTTGTGCATGCTCTAGCTTCTTGGGCCGTAGTGACAGGTGGATAGCATTGGTAAATAAGAAGTTCTGAAAAGAGCTTAGTGAACCCTCACAGCAGAGGTGCTAATCCTCCTTCTAGAAGCTATTGAATCAATGATTCCATAAATGAGCTAACTGGATGCTTTTTGTACTTCCTTTGATGGACCTATTATTTTAGCAAGGTGGATGGCAGACCATCGATATCTTCTCCTGTCATGGGATGGGGAGGGAGGTTTTGTCCCACAGTGGACCTCCTCTGATTTTTTTGATAGGGCATAGACACCGAGAAGGCCATGGTCTTCCTTCAGTCATCTCTCACTCTCACTATGTGACTTCTTCACCTACCTCCTTTTCTTTTAGATGACACCTGGGGACCTTTCTTGGGGATGTGCTGCTGTCTATGACACCTGCCAGAGTTTCTCCACTGTTTGTTGGGTGCATATTCAACTTGGATTTATTAATTTGCCTGCTATCATGAGGAAATTTCAGTTGAAAGAAGAGAGATTAGAGAAGCCAAAATTTCCACTCAGAATCTCAGAAATCTTTTAGTTGAATACCTTTCATTTGTTAATTGTGTGACCTTGGACAAGTCTTTTAATTCTTTTCATCCTTTGTAAAATGGGGAAAAAAGCACCTGTTTCCCAGGATTGTTGTGAGGATCACATTTTCCATGTAAAGCTTGTTACATAAACACTAGCTATTAGTACTACTATTATTGCTTTTCAAATGGAAAATGAGAAAATTTCCTTCACTTGTCCAAGGTCATGCAGCAGCTGATTAGGTCCACTGATTCTTTCCATCGAGCTGTCTTTACCCTCTCATGGGTCATCCTTGATGGGTTAGACTAGGTTCCAAAGTCTTTGCAGGTCTAAATTTTATAATGCAATTTCCTATGTAGTGAGGTTTCCTTCATGTAATACAGATAGTGGGATATTATAAGAGACCAGATCAGCCACAAATCCCGGATTTTGTCACTATTTATGTGAACAAAGATGGAGGCCCAAGAAGGGACCTGAGGATCCTTTCTCATGGGTGATCCCCTGGATTAAGAAGTCCCATAATGATTTAGTCTAGAGTCTGAATCTTGCCCAATTAACAGAATAGTTGGACATTTCATAGTACTCCTTAATGTGGAATTGACTTTATTGCCTTCCCAATGGAGAAAAGACTGGGGAGTGTTCCTCTCTGATTATTTCTTGTGCTTGTAAAACCAACTCTGTCACTTAACCTCATCACAAAAATAAATAGAAAGAGATGAACTATCTAAGATTCTTTCGTTATCCATTTCTCTTAAAGGAACTACTGTATATACAGGAAGGGCTCCCAGTAGTTGTGTCTCTTAGTCTAGTATCAGTACGGCATCAATGAACATTAATGATATGGTTGGTTGACTTGGAAAAGTTTAAGAAATGCTAGAAAAACCAAGTTGACCATTTGGTCCTTTATGAATTGTCAAAAAGAGGGCCCATGGTGATGGGCTGTGGAAGGACCTTGTTTGGCCAAAAATATCACCGTCCTCATCCTCTCCCACTTTCTTCTATAATAGTCACTAGAAGAAAACCAAATAGCAGGAGTCTTTTTCCCCCTTGAGATTGGATGAATACTAAGGAGTCATGGAATGGCAGAATCTGCAATGAGAAGGTCAAAGGAGCAGCGCCTTGATCCAAACCAAGAAGACAACCAGGCCTGCAGTTATCAAGAATGAATATTGGTTTTAGCATGGATGCCTAGCCAGGGCAGCAGCAGACATGACCTCATCAGAGTTCTAGTCACATGGCAAACAATGCGATCAGAAAAAGGTTTCAGAAAGAGGTAGGTGGTGCCCTGGAGCACCCCATGCATTATTCACCAGTGAATTTTATCTGTTGTGTTGTTGTTCTCTGGCATGTGTTTATGCATGTATGTACATAACTGTAGAATGATTATGAACTTTCTGCCCATTGTCTCCTACTTTTCATGTCTGTAGGCTCTGATTTTGTGGTATTATGTCTCTTCCTGAGGAATTCCTTTTTCTTTTTTCCAAGGCAATAGGGTTAAGTTACTTGCCCAAGGTCACACAGCTCAGTAATTATTAAGTGTCTGAGGTCACATCTGAACTCAGATCCTCCTGACTCCAGGGCCGGTGCTCTATCCAGCTGAGGAATTTCTAATCAGCACCTTGATGCCACTGAGTGAGGACTTTGACTTCTCACAAGTTCATCTTTTGTGCTGAGAAGTGAAGTAGCTTATCTTGCTTTTCCCAAGCCCCATTTATAAACACTATAAATATATTGTGCATCTGATTATAAGTAACTGAGCTTTGGTCTCACTTGTGGATATTCCATTCTATGATGCAACAAGTCATCCACCCCTGCCTGCCCACAAGGTGGGGAGGGGAGGGCTTCCTTATGTGCTTTTCAAATTGTATGGAAATCAATGAGTCATATGGACTTGTCCCTCAGTTAACCTTTGCTTTGGATAAGTGATAAGACTACCTTTTTATTTGTAGACATATATCCTTCAGATGGCATTCTTAACAGAACTTCTCCTATGTGATTGATCTTTTTTTTTACTATCTTATAGTCTTCTCCTGCCCATCATGTAGGCCTCCTTTATCCTTTGAATGACCCTCTTCTTGAGTTTCTGAGACATTACTCCACATCTTATACTACTAGAAAAACAATGTGGGACAGCTGATGGGCCTTTCCTTCAAGAATTGTAGTGTCATTAAATGTGCTGAGCACTTGACTTCAGGAAACCTAGTCCTCCTCCTTTCTTTGGCTAAAATTAGCCTGGTTTATTATCTGCTGCCTAGTTCAAAAAGATATACTGAGGAGCTAATTATTCCTCCTGTGTCATAGTTACTAAGATGAGCCCTTAAAAGGGTTAACAAAAAATTATAGTAGTGGAAGAGAAACCCTTGAGAGAAACCTTTTGAGTGTTAGAGCCTAAGAACCAGCTCTCTATTTGTATGGCAAAGCATTATCATTCCAAATTTACTCATGGTTAAATTAATGTCAAAACTGCACAGAAACATTATACTGTGCCCTATTTAGAAGGAAACACCAAGGACCAGATCAGTCATGAAGTGGTCTGAACATCTATTATTTCACTCAACTTTTTGATTTCTCCAGAATGAAAGCTAGAAGAAACAGTGCTTTCTCCTATAAAGTTGTGAAGTCACAGGATGGAGGAAACATCACCCAAAGCAGTAGAAGCACTCTAGATTTTACAAAGCAATGGGATTCCACCAAGACAGACTGGAGGACATCTCACCAGGGGAGGCCTATGAGCCCCATGTCCAACTCTGACCCTTGTCTTCATGGTTGATTTGATGTGGCCTCTCCTGACTGTAAGAAGACTTCTAATACACCGCACATGGCTCCCCTGTGCTTGGGATGGGGGATGCCTACCGGGTACATCTTAAAACTTCAGTTGAACACCAGTTCTGATTAAGGAGATGGTTTTTACAGCTTCTCCAGGAAACTAGGCTCTCTTCCCTTCTAGCACTCCTTAGGCAGGGTGGGTTAGCCCTGATGGCCTCTCAGGCTTCCTTTGCTCTAATTCCGGGATTCTAACTAATGTTCAAGGAAAATACGAGTTGTATGGTGCCGGGAAGGAGAGAAACCTCAAACGCCACTGGGAAGACAAACAAGAAGACTGTGATTTTGCCCTTAGGGCATCTACTGCCTCGGATCGAAATGGAAAAGATAATCAGAGCTGCAATGCCTCAGGGATACACGAGGTGGCACTAGAGGATTGTAATAATTGACCACAATTAGCTTCTTTGGAAACATGAGCATTCCTAAGAAAGGGGCAAGTTGGGGCAGGGGTGGTGGTGGTTGGGATTTTTTACCTGTAGTTAAAACCAAACCCACAGACGGGAACTTGCCCCCAGATCTGGGGGCAAGGCTGCCTCAGGCTGAACACAGGAAGGTATTTGGAATTTTAGGTCCCTGGTTCTCATCCCCCCCCCCCCCATGTCTAGTCCTCTTCTCTCTCCCCTCTTTAACTTTGATCCCCTTTCTTTACTCTTCTGAGTCTGACTGCCTGGGTTCTCCGTGGTATCAATTCATTGAGGTGGAGGTTAGGGGAGTAGTACCATGGACAGTGACACAGGCAGTTTCATGGATAGCCTCTATGCCAGTCACTCAAGTCCTTGCTCTTCCTTTTTCTGCCAACCCCCTGGCTCTTAGAGATTGAGAAAAGTCAGAAGTCCAATATTCCTTCATCTTTCCCTGGTCATCTCCATCCTTCACAGAAATCTTCATTTGATAATTATTTCATGGAGGGGTTTTCCTTATTATGAGTATTCAAATAATGTATGTTACATAATAAATGCAGGATTATAATTAAATCTTTTTTCAACATTTGTGTAGGGTCAGAGAAAACATAATTTACCTTCCAGGGTTCCTTGTGTCTTGACATTTCCCCACTTTTTAAAAGAAAAAAAATCGCCCCTGCCTATCCATTCCTCTATTAATTCCCAAGTGCAGATGTTCATTCCCACCTGCTTGGACTGCACCTTCAGGTCTTTGCAGTCAGGTGCCTCCAAACTATCCTTTTGACCAGCATTAGAATAATTTTTCTGTGGTAGAGAGCCTGTTAATCAGTTTGGTCACTAAAATAGCTCTCCAGTCTCCACCATTGCAGGCTACTTATACCTTGGTATTGTCCTTTTCTTAGAGCCCCATCTCCTGACTTTTCTAGGTCCTATAATCTCTCCTCAGGTTGGACAATTCTCTATTTCCTGAATGTATCCTGTACCTTTGTTTCAACTGCGTCTCATGACTGGAATGTCCAACATCACCTCCACCAGGAAATCCACCTTGGACTCTGGCCTTGATAAAGATATTCCCCCTCAGAACTCTGGTCATATAGTTTTGTCATTCTCCAGCACAGGTACTAGATAAAGTGGGTTAAGGTTACATATGCTGGTGCCCTTGGTTTCCTGATAGACTGTGGGCTTTCTGAGGCCAAGCATTCATTTTTGTCTGAACTTTGTACATCCCCTTTGGAGTAGAGCACAGCACTCTTCACTGATTTTTCTTCTACTGACTGCAGTCTTCTGCAGTTCTACAATACAAAAATGGGAAAACAAACTTTCAGATGTGGAGACAATACAGTGGAACTAGAGTCAGAAGACCCTGCTGACAGTTTCTCTATGACCCCTTTCTCTCTTTGAAGTCTTAGAGAAATCACCTCCCTTCCCTGGGCCTCAGTTTCTCCATCTGTAAAATAGGGAGTTGGATTCAATGACTTCTGAATGCCTTCCCATTACTTTTACTTTGGGGAAGAGTTCATACATACAACATGGAAGGGGAAATCATTGGCCTGAGAACCAGGGATATAATTATGATGAGCCCTACCTGTTACAACGCTGATGTCATTCACCTCCTTGGACCTCAGTTTCTCTAATGACTGGAGAAAGGTCATAACCTTGAAATTGACTTCCTCTCAGGAATGCTGTGAAGATTATCCAGAAAGTGTGGGAGGAAATGCTCCAAACACTGAAAGAACCAATTCACAATGTGGCCTTAACAGCCACTACCAGGAAAGAAGATACTAATCATGCTTCAGTTTTTATAAGCTGCCATTGAGTATTCTGAGTAATTTCACTGGTGTGAGCCAGATTCTCTAAATTTGTATAGGGACATCCTGCACCACAGGCAAACCTCAGAGATAGTGTGAACTTGGTTCTGTTTCACTACAGTAACACAAATGTTGACATAAAGCAAGTTACACAAATGTTTTGGTTTCCCAGTGCATATACAAGTTATGGTTATGCTATGGTATAGTCTAGGGTCAAATGTTTGAAGCCAGATTTGAACTCAGGTCTTTCTGATTTCAGGGCTGGTACTCTATCTACTATCTATTTGACACTTACTAGCTGTATGACCTTGTACAAGTCACTTAACCCTGATTGTTTTGCAATCCAGGGCCAAATCCTGTCATTCTGAGCTATATATGGTCACTGGACCTAAACGACTGCAGAGGGGAAAGTGAGGCTGGTGATCTTGCATGGCACCCCATCACTCAAATCCAATCCATGTGCATGTTATGGCATCATCTCCCTGTTGTCATGGTCTTTTGCAAGAATGAAGGACAAACATTAGCTATAGTCTACTATATGTGCAATAATATTGTGTCTAAAAATAAATGCCTTAATTTAAGTATACTTGATTAAAAATACTAACCATCATCTGCGTACTAATCTTCTAATAACAAGTCCTTTCTGCTGGCAGAGGTTCCGGCCTTGGCATTGGTAGTTGTGCTGAAAATTGAGGTAACTGTCAGTTTCTTAAAACAAGACAACAACTTATCAAATGACCCTTCCTTTCACCTGAAAATGAAGAGGCCACCATAGGGCGATCGATTGGACTGATTTTAATCTTTTGTTTCAGGATCTGGAGTGATTTGAGAGGAATGAGAGAGATGGGCAGTTGACAGAACACATACGATATTTATCTAACAAATTCAATGTCTCATATGAAAACCCCAAATGATTATAATGATAACATCAGAGGTCAAAGAGCTACTATAACAGATATAATAATAATAATGACAAGGTTGGAAATATCATGGCAATGACCAAAATATGATACAGAGATGATGTTAGCTGTTGCTAAAAGTGACATCAGGAGATTTGTTCAACACATTGTTGCCTCGCTCCTCAATTTGTGAAAAAAACCATGAAATCTGTGAAGCACAAAAAATGAAATAGAGGTATGCTTATACTTGTTGATAATGTGTAAGCCATGATGGCCTTCAGTTTAAGAGGGCTTTGCACTGGTGGGTTCACCTCACAATTTTTCATTCAGCTCATCCCCTGTGCCAGACCTTGGGCTAGGTTCTGAAGAGGTGCCTGTCCTCAAGGAGCTTCCTTTCTCTGGAAATGATCAACATTTTTTTTGGGGGGGGGGCAAGTCAAGGATGAAGTGATCAGAGCAAGAAGTTGACCAAGAGAAAAGAGAGTCATAGATGTCTTGCCTGCAACCACTTAAAAATAAACTTTGAATAACCAATGACTATGTGCATAGCCGACTGCTGGCCCTATCCACAAAGATACAAAACTATCATCAACTCAAGCTGGGGAGATGCAATCTTACTTGGCACATGGAACTGCTCATTCAGGAAATGAGGAGGTGTCCAAAGGAAGGAATCCTGATAAAAAAAATCCATTCCATTTAAGACACAGTATTAAGCACTTACACACACAAAGCATTCTGCTTGCTACTTGCCTGGGGATAAACAGACCAAAAACTAACTCTGTCCTAGTGTGGGGATGGAAAGGGAGGTATTGATTAGGACAGTTATTCTCTAAAGACTGATGGTGATTCAGATACTTTGGACTTCTTTGATTAAGTATTGCACAAGGGCAGCTAGGTGGTGCAGTGGATAGAGCACCAACCCTGGAATCAGGAGGACCTGAGTTCCACTCTGGCCTCAGGCACTTAATAATGACCTAGCTGTGTGACCTTGGACAAGTCACTTAATCTCTCCCATTGCCTTGCAAATTCCTCCCTCCCCACCACCATCACCAAAAGCCTTTCTCAAAGAAAAACATATTGGAGTTAGAGTGAGGGTCAATTTGGAGCTCAAAATTCACCCCCAGTGCTTTCTCTCTATGTGACTGTAGATAAGACACAAAATTTCCCTAGGCATTTTCATTGTACATAAAATCAGACCAACAGTAAATTCTCTGCCTAGCTTGTAAGGTGGTTGTGAAGCTCTGATCATGGACACTAAAGAGCTCTATTAATGATAGCAGTCAATCTTAAAACAGTGGCAGTCTGGCTGGAAAGTGGGGAGGGAGGAACTGTGTGACAGAAATTGGTGATGGGCCATCTAAATGGAGCAGCATATGTAGGCAGGACTTGAGCTTGATGAAACAGTGAGGAAAGAGATATAAACTAGGCAAAATGGTTAGAGAGAGGCTTTGGGAGAAGGATGAGGAGAGAGAAGAAGCAATGCTTGGCCTCAGAGGACATAGCTATGAGACATGAGGGGAAATTGCAAAGAAACCAATTAAAGTTTGATATAAGAAAAACAATAGCCTAAGTCTTGGAGCTGGATCAAAGTGGGATGGATTGCCTTGGGGAGTGAATGGATCCCCTTCATTTCAGTCTTTAAGCAAAGCTTGTGAATGTTGTTGAGCTGAGTCTTTTTTCTTCTACAGGCAAAATTTAGACCAGATAGTCACCTGAAGTTATTTATAATTATGAATTCTCTGATTCTGAGGGGGAAGGATCAAACCCAGAAAAAAAAGGTAAGGTTAGAGCTATCAAGAGAGAGATATTTCCAGAAGCCGTTAGTCAAAAGAAGCAAACAATTCTTAGAGGTCAAAGAAAAAGAATATTAAGCAAGGAAAGGACTCAAAAAATTATTTCTAAAGAGGGCATTCAATGGAGCCATATAATTGGAGACGTAGAAGAAGAAAGTGAAATTGAATTAGAAAGTCAGTCAATTTAATTTCCAGAAGGAGATTACTAAAAGACCTAGTGTGGTGATGGAGGCAGAGGCATTATGCCATGTGAAGGAGAGGTTTTCAGTGAAAGGGTAAGCCTAGCAAGCAGACCTATTTCTTCATCACTTTGAGTTTGGCAGAATGTTCTCCTCATAATAATTCTGTGGGAGAGATCAGATAGAATTGTTATTCTTTCTTCAATGTTCAGAAATGATGACTCAGAGAGGGCCATTGGGGAGGGAAGGGAAAAGTGGATTAATTTCTCAAACAATTTAAAAGACATTTTTAAGGGGAGAAAGCATGGTAGACTGGAAAGTGCATTGGATATGTTCAAGTCAATTCACCTTTGTGAGCCTCAACTTCCTTCTTTGTAAAATACGAATGGAAAGCACTTTGTAAATCATTCAGTGTTGTCCAAGTATGAACTATGACTAGCCTTTTCCTCCTCCTTATCTCTTCTCCTATGATATCCTCCTCTGATCCTAAATTATGGTGTGGAAATGCCCCTGGGTCCTCCAGTTGTATATCAGCTCTGACAAATCTACTGACTTTGAATGAAGAGGCAGAAATTGCTGGACCATGTGTCTGTCCTCTGACAGGTGGCTACCAGGTGAAGAATTTTTTGACTATAACAACTTATGAGAATCATCTCAGTGGAGGGAGTATAGACATGAATTAAATGAAGGGTTTTGGCTACCCCCTTCCAGTTACATTTCTCCAATCTTCTATGAAGCAAAGGGATCTTTCAATTCCCAACCAACTCCCAGGGTTTCTCAGAGTGAGACTGATTGCAGTAGGTTCTCAGAGTCTCCATACATGGTTCAAGAAAAGACCAAAGAATCTCTGATTTGACTGATTCTAGTCTGACTGGATACAGGGGATGAGTGGAATACTTCTTTCCTTCTTTAATTTGAGAGCATATGCATATAGTCAGTCACTGATATTTATGATTAAGAGAACAGAACCCAAATAACAGAATTTCTGGAAAAGAAAAAAGTATTAATGACAATAGTGGAGAAGTCGTTTTAGGTCATCATTTCACACACCACAATAAAATCCAAGTAGGTATTTGATACCCAGTCAGTTGCATAGCGATTTAGAAAAAACAAAATTAACATTATCTGGCTTTTTGTTCATTTATTTTTTTTGTTTCTTTTGTTCAATATTTCCCAATTACATGTTAATCTGGTTTGAGCCATGAGTTTGACATCTCAGATCTAAATAAAATGTCACAATATAAATTATAGGAGAAATGAAGGAGTTGCCTTCATAACTATAGATTGGAGACGAGTTCTTGCCCAGAGAAGGGATAAAAATGATCACAAAAGAGAAAGGGGACAATTCTGCATAGACCTTATCAATTGGCACATAGAACTAGAAGGTATTTAAACAGAAAAGTTAAACAAACTTAAATGCTAAATTTCTCCAATAAAAGTCTGCTGTCAAAGATACAAAGCAACTCAACATTTTTAGTACATTTTTAGTCTAGAATTTTAAACTTGACTTGCTTAAAATTACTCTGTCTGAGGTAGCTATATGACAAAAAGATCCATTCCCCAATAGATAAATGGTTAAAGGATATGAGCAGACAGTTTTATAAAGAAGAAATGTAAGCTATTAACAACTATATTGAAGAACTATCCAAATCGCTAATAAGATAAATACAAATTAAAACAAGCTTAACATTTTGCTTTATACCCATCTGAAGTCATCTTAGAAGTGAAAACTCTATTGATGCTTGAATTTAGAATGTCCTGTTCAAAGAACGGGTAGGGCAGTGTCATCTGAGACTTCTTCGGGGATTGGGTTCTCCCATGAGTAAATATTTGCTATGATTCCAATCCCAGGATAAAGGATCTGGAAGGGGCCTCGGAGCCCCATTTGGTAAGGAGTGTAAGAAGACTGGGGAAATGAGAAGGAACCAGGCTAGGAAGAGTTCCATGTGCTGAGCTGATGAGTTTTGATCTGATCCAAGAGAGGATGTAGGAAGTTGGTTTGGAGTGTCCTGAAGAACCCAGATTTTAAAAGGTTGTTATTAATGCATGAGAGATGTTGGGAAAGTTGGCCACAGAGTGGATGCCTAGGGTGAGGGAGAATGGAACCTTGAGGATGATGTTGAGGTTATAAATAGCAGTGACTATGAATGAGGATGGTGGTACCCTTGCCAGTAACAGGGAAGTTCAGAAGAGGGAGGAGTTTGGAAGAACAGAAATTATTTGAGATTTGGACATGTTGAATTTGATATGCCAGAAGATATCTCCTTCAAGGTGTCCAGTAGGCAGGTGGTGATTAGGGTTTGAGTTTTGTTGATTGGTTCTTATCCTTCATTATGAAAGAAGACCAAAATGTCAAATTTCCATGTGTAGCTGACCAGACCAATAGGAGCTGGTGTATTTACTCCAAGCTTATATATCTCACATTGCCTTCAATTCCACCTTACTCAGAGAGTACAGTACCCACTCTGATGAGGGCACACCATGCTGGGTGGTCCTGTGCCAGTGTCTCCCATGCTGCACAAGGAATTCCAAAATTGTTAGGACTTTCATGATGTCTCTGTACTGCTTTTTCTAACCTCCTTGCCCTGTGTAAATCGGTTGGGACTTAGGAGAAAGATAAAAATTGGTTACATTCATTGATTTGGATATCACCTGCATAGAGATGATTACTAAATCCATGGGAGCTGACAAGTTCATAAAATGACAAGGTAATAGAGGGAAAAGAGAAGGGACCCATATGCCAGTTGTCTTCAGCTGGGCAAGTCACAGAACCATTCAAAATCTCAGTTTCCTTATATGCAAAATGACTTTTATAATAATATTATAATATTTACAACTCTAGACTTATAAAGCTATTAGGAAATTCAATGCAATTATTATATATATATATATATAATATATTGTAAACTTAAAATTGATATAGAAAAAGCAGCTTTTCTGATGATAAAACCTTGTTGAACTCTCTTGGAGATTTTCTGTAGACAGAGAAGACATGTTCTTGGTAGTTCTTCCATCCATCTATCACTGAATCCCAAGCAGGCTCTCTGATCCACAAGCCAGAACTGGATTTCCCTGAGAGCACTGTGCTCCTTTAGTCTTTCGTCTTCAATAGTCTTGCCTTCACAAAGTCCCAGTTAGCATTCCCTGGAGTGAATACCAGAAAAAAGGCCTGACATTGGCATGTAATACAAAGCTGCAATGTTTTCCCTTTTAAGGAGTGGCTTGTTTCCCACTTGCTTCTAACCTTCTCTTTTTACTTGATGTGGGTCTTCTCTTTTGGAATTTCTGGGTATAATTAATTTATAGAAACTTCATGTTCCCATATAGATAGAACAAATGGAATGTAGATTAAAGCCAGGAAACAGAAAGTATCTGTACCAAGACAGTCCCAGTTCATAAAACTTTCCGAATCCCTCCACTTCCTCACTTCACAGCTTGGCAGCTTATTTCTTACTCTAGTTTGGGGAATTTAGGATGACAGCATTCTAGTCAAGGTCATCTCATGAATATGCTCCCTGCTTTCTAGGGAAGTTCTGCCATTGGGCCACACTAATAAATGTCCCCAGCCTATAAAAGACCCTTTATTTCTGCTTCCTTTCCCCTCTCCAATTGCATCCCATTTCCACTTGGGACTAGCAAAAATAAAAACAACCCTCTTGGTTATTCTAGGCACAATCTGAGACTTCCTCCAGGTTTGGGTTCTCCCATGAGTAAATATTTGCTAATGACACAAATCCCAGGATGAAGGAGCCAGAAGGGGCCTTGGGGCCGGCCCATTGTATGAATATGCCCATCTTAGTCTGATGTCAGGAAAAAACCTGCTCAAAAAAAGTTTTTGACAAGAAGCCTCCAAGGAATCACCTTGGAGCCTAGAGGGAAGGTTACCAAAGAGAAATGCATATGGTTTTAGCCCAAAGTCCCAAATAAAGAAACTTTTGGCTTCAGTTCCTGGAGGAATCACGGTTTGATGGGGAAGAGAACCTGTTGCTGAGTCTAGAGAGATCTAAGCTTGAATCCTGGCTTATTACACTAATTGCTTGATTGTGGGTATCAGTTTTTTTCCTTGCATGAAAGTCCCACTGGCAACATACCATAATCAATCAATTGATCATTCAACAATCATTTGTTAAGTACCCACTTTGCACTGGACTCTGTGCTCTAAATTCTGAGGGCACAAGGATGCATTCTGCCTTCTCCCCAATCTCTGCCCCACCGCTATGTATCTTTCCATTGTTGGATGGTTTCTTATTTTGAGTCTTCTAAGATCATGTTTTTTCATCATCTGAAATCCCAGGGAGAATAATGGTGTGGAGAGATTCATTTTTTGCATGGCACACTTTGGCAACAGGGAGAATTTTGCCACCCCCCCCCCCCAAAATGATCCATTCAGTCTAATTCTTCGTATTCAGTTCTGGGCTTAGCTTATCATTCACCTTTCATTAACTCCTGACAACGATATCCGAAATGATGGACCAAGTTGATCCATCCAGCTACGGGTCAGTATGGGCAATGTGCATTTCTCATTCACTTTGGTATTCTGATGTAGATGATTTCTTTTATATTTTACTGAGGAGGCTGTGGAACATTTCATGGTTTCATTCAGTCAGTGTAACCTCATGTGTGAGTAGGAGGTATTGGAGAATCTGGTCATGAGCAGAGAAGCCATCTTTTATTGGGATCCTGTGCACAATGGACAGTGGTCACAATGGGCAAACACGATAGCTAACTCCTTGGATACCTAAAAAGTTCTTGAATTCTGAGTGAAATTGAAGGGGCTTGTCTATTGATTCATAATTCATCATTTAACAAAGAAATTTACTTTGTTTTCCTTCAGGGATTCAAAGAATCTCAGCTTTAGAAAGGACTCCAACCCATTCCTGAGAGTAATCGTCAAGACAATATACCTGAAAAATGGTTTTGTAGTCTCTGCTTGAAGATTTTTAATGAAAGAGAACCCTTGAGGACTACTCTCCTATTCAACTTTGCAAAAGCTCCCATTATTGAGGTCAGCTTTCCTGACCTCGTCTACATTTGTTCCTTTCCATCTTCCATGCCTTGGTCAGGATTCCAGCCTCTTTTGCATGATAACTTTTCAAATGCTTGAAGAGAGTAGTCATGCTCATAGCTCTTTTACCATTACAGCTGTTTCCCTCTGGATGTTCTCCAACTTATCTAAGCCTTTTTTCACAATGTGATACCTAGAACTGAGAACAAGGATTTAGAAAAGGAAAAGAAAAGACTTCTGAGGAGCTTCTATTTCCTGAAAGAAAGAGTGGTTTAGACCAACAAAATCCAAAGTCTTGTAGACTTTCACATCACACAATTACTTCCTACTGAGATTCTAGGCCACTAAATCCACATGTCTTTTACAAACAAGCTCATCACCAGCCATTTTTATATTTGGGAAGGTGATTGTTTTTCATGTGTAAGAATTGACATTTTCCAATATTAACTTTACAGAATTTCAGAATTATAAAATCTAGAATATTAGATTAAGAAGGAATATTAAGAGGTCACTTACCCAATCCTCATATCCCTACAATTTCCCAAATGAGTAAAGTGAGGCACCAAGAGACTAAGGGACTAGTCTAAGGTCATGTAGCACAGGGACACTTGGTTACAGTTAGATAATTAAGGCAAGAGGGTCTACTCTTCAGTCCAATCAGAAACATGGTTGAGATATGAAGTATTGCATTTCCTCTGTTTGCTAAGGATAATCCTAATGAGTTTTCAGTTGACTGATTTATTTCAGGGCATTTACTTCATTAAAATAAAAGCAAATCTTGTTTTTGTTTTTCAGGCAGAATGAATGCATTCAGAACCTTTGCTCTCAACACACTTCTTTTCTTGCCCCACCCCATCCCACTATAAAATCCAATCCATTCACCAGGAGTATCTAGAATTTTCAGAAAAATTTTTTGAGTGGGGAAGGTAGGGGAGGATTGGAGACTTATAAGGAAACTTGCTTTCATGGAGATCACTTGCCTAGATTAATTTAGGTCTGTGTTCAAGTTTCCCTGGAGTAGACTTGCTTGGTTTTCTCACTTTTTTCCCCTATTGAGAAGGTAGTGATGTCTGATAATTTTGCAAATTTAAAAAAAATATCAAAATCCCCAAATCTTGGGAAAGGTATTTCTATTCATTTGTAAAGTATTGCTCAGAATCATAATGGTGAGCAAAGATTGGCCCTGATGGTGGATCTCCATTGTTAGTTACTTTGGTGAATTGACTCTGGTGAAAGACAGTGAGGATGTATTGACCTTGAATACATGTGTTTGGAATGAGTCCTTTTTTTATCTGAATGTATGATCCATTAATATGGTGATTCCAGGTGTGGAGACTCTCTCCTTAATGTTGATGAAGACCAGAAACTCTGCTGTACCTTAGCTCCTTATAAAGTTAGCTGGGGACCTTTAAGGCAGTAAAGTGATGTATTGACAGACACGGACCTTTAAATAAGCAGTGAAACCTTTATTTGACACTAGGATTGGTGCCCAAGGATGATCTTAGATGCACAGAGCTGCTTAGGCAGAGGCAGAATTGGTACTCAGGGCCTTCTGATTCCAAGGCAAGACTTCTAACAAGTATGACACACT
Organism: Macrotis lagotis; assembly: GCF_037893015.1. Classification (NCBI taxonomy): domain Eukaryota; kingdom Metazoa; phylum Chordata; class Mammalia; order Peramelemorphia; family Peramelidae; genus Macrotis; species Macrotis lagotis. The sequence goes on from NC_133664.1 coordinate 1,981,431, forward strand.
CTTTTTCTTTAAACAATGATAAAACAATATCCTTAACTCTTCCTGCCCCACTCCATCCTACTATGAAAACCCAAAGCATTCACTAGGAGCATCTGGCATTGTCAGAAAAATATTTCTTAGACTCTTCTTATCTAAATATGTTTAAGTAAATCATAGGGATGATCATAAGTGGATCATCCTCCACCCCTCAGCCTTCCCGCCCCTTAGGATAGCAGTTATTCTTTAAAATTAGATAGGTTGGGGGTGGCTAGGTGGTGACCTAGCTGTGTGGCCTTGGGCAAGCCACTTAGCCCCATTGCCTTGCAAAAAAAAAACCCTAAAAATAAATTAGATAGGTTGGACTGAAATGACCCTGGGTTGAATATTCTTGAGAGAATAAATATGAGACAAACACAACAGTAGTAATAAAGACAGAAAGAGGATACAGAGACATCCTTAGACTACATGAGAAACAGACTGAAAACTTAAAGAAATAATTTGGAAGAAAATTTGAAAGAAAAAGGTATTAACTCACCTTGAAGCAATGAAAATTGACAATAATTATCTACCATTGGATTTGTTGGATATAACCAATATTTGTTTCCCTGCATGAAAGAAATGGCAAAAGTCCAAGAGTAGAACCAAAAGGTCCCTCCTAGGCAATATCTTTGTGGATTCAACTAATAATATGTTGACAAGGAAGTATTGAATGAATGCCAAAATCATGCAGATTTGTTTGGAGAAAGAGGGATTTATAATGGCAATTCAGGAGCAGGTCAAAGCTTCTAGAAATTGCACAATGTTTATCCTTAGGGAGGCTTAACTTAGCAACCATTTCAGAATGTGCATGGAAATGGTTAAAACTGTGTAACACCTTTGCAGGCTGCAAAAATTTAGTACCCCCTGACTATCTAGCAAGACACAATTTGGTGACTAGAATCAGATACTGGTAGCTCTCTTTCTTTCATTGGACAAAAGACAAATCTCCATTCTACTAATATTGACCTCAAAATGTCCTGGAGAACTAACCCAATAAAGTGGACCATCATTATTATGACACTGATCATAAAAATGGAAGAACATGGATTTTAATAGATATCCCCATACAAAATACTGCAAATCTCCAAACTTTACGGAATGAAAATTTTCAAAAGATCAAAGACAAGGAGAAGGAATGAGGAGGACACCCCTGGTACTGTTTGCTGCTAGCTCAGTGGAGACCATACTACTGGGGAGTCCTTGGACAGAAGAGGAGCTGAATTTCCATCGTCTTTGTTCAGTCATAGAAGCAGCCATCTGATTCAATAAAGAAAAATCTAAAAAAACATGAAAGGTAAGAGAATAATAGCAGGATCTGATGTAGCCCAGGATCATTTCTATAAAAACTCCTCTTAAAGGAAAATGAGATTAGTAATAATAATGATAATAAATAATAAAAGAGAAAATAATAATGATGATAAATAACACAGTAAGTAAAATAGTTCTGTTAGCAAGGACAATATTTATTTGTAAACCTTTAAGTGAGCTATAATTACTAATATACGGGTTCACAAAACACTTTAAGTACATTAGCTCATTTGATCCTCAAAATAACCTTGCCAGTTAGTTGCTATTATTAATCCCGTTTTACTATGAAGAAACTGAAGTAGAGAGGGAGAATTGAGTACGTAGAGTGTGACCTTGGGCAAGTCACTTACTCTTTCAGCCTTTATTTCCTTATCTGTAAATTGGAGAATACTAACAGCTACCAATTATGAAGATTAAATGAGATAATGTCTTTCTAGTGCTCAACAAAGCTACATGCTCTTGAATGTGAGCTGTGACCTGGAATCTTCGGAGAAAAGCCCAGGGTTATACAATTAGTGAGTGTCAATGAGAGGATTTGCACCTTGAACTTTCTGGCTCCAAGTCCAGCACGTATTAAATGATTGCCTCTAGGTTTTCCAGGTCTTTCTAGAGAAAGAGCCTGGGTTCTACTCCCCCATTAGTGGGCTCCTGTGTGGCTTCTTTTCCAACATCATCAGTTCTATGCAAGATGAAATTGAAAGCTACTTGTGGTTTCTATTTTAGAATCAGATTTTACAAATCTGCGTTCTCAAAGGTGAAAAGAACTGAAATGAGCAGGTTTTTGAAGTGAGAACAAGCAAAGAGCCTGGCATATCCCAGAGAGAGAGAGAAAGAGAGAGATATAGACAGATAGATACAGAGACACACACAGAAACATAGAGTCAGACACACAGAGACCAAAACAGATGTAGATAAACAGAGAGGAGGGAGGGAGGGAGGGAGGGAGAAAGGGAGAGAGAGAGACAGACAGACAGACAGACAGACAGACAGACAGACAGACAGACAGACAGACAGAGACAGAGACAGAACATTGCCTGGCTCTTCAAAGGTGACTATTCTCTGAGAAACTGGTGTTCTCTGAGGGTTGCTAAGACCATGACCTAGACCAGACTCTTCTTATCCTCCCACTAAATCTTTGGAGCTCACAGTTTGGCGGGACTTCTGTGTTGGGAGTTAATTACAAGGTTTGGAGTGAACCTTTCTTTTGAAGTTTAAGGAACAAATGATCAATTCAGAACAATTTAACAAACATTTATGAAGTATCTAGTAAAGTTGTGAGCTGGAGCAGACCTCAGTTGAGGCTTTTACTTGACAGATGAGGAAACTGAGGCCCAGTGAGGACAAGTGACTTTCTGAATCCATGAGGTTAGTAAATGGAAGAGCTGGAATTGAAACCTAGGTCTGCTGAAGTCAGAGCCAATCACTCATTCTGTCAACAAATGTTTATAAAATGTTCTGGGCTAGAGTTTGTGTTCAGAGTTCGGAATACGAAGAAAGGCAAGGAGAAGTAAGGGGCATCTAGGAGGCACCAAAATGCTCAGAGCCCTGGACCTGGAGTCAGGAAGACTCATCTTGAGTTCAAATTTGGCCTCAGATGAGTGAGCCTGAACAAGTCACTTAATCCTGTTGGTCTTAGTTTCCTCATCTATAAAATGAGTTGGAAAAGGAAATGGAAAACCCCTCAAGTGACTGCCAAGAAAACCCCGGTGAGGTCGAGAAGAGTCAGTCATGGCTGACCAACAGCAGTAACCCCGCCCATAAGGAGAAAACGTGCAATTATCTATGGACACCAAAGGAAGGGACCTTCAAAGGGAAGGTTGAGAGGGTGGAGGGGTGGAGATCAGGTGTGGGAAAGGCCTCCTGTGCAAATTAGGATTTGAGTTGAATCTTAAAGAAAGACGGGAGGCAGAGATGAGGTGGTTGAGCGTTCCTGCTGTGGGGAAGAAAGAGCCATGGAAGAGTGCTGATGGCAGCTAAGCCACTGTGGCCAGAATGTACAGTATATGGAGGCCAATGAAGTTTAAACAGACTTGAGAGGTAGGAAGGGACCCAGTTGTACAAAACTATAAGCTCCCAATGCTTTTCCATTTGCTTTTGGAAGTGATAGAAATCCAGGGAGTTTATTGAGTGTCTATGTAACATGATCAAGTCTACTGGAGAAAAGTTACTTCAGCACCTAAGTAAAGAATGGCTTTGGTTGAGGAGACAAGGCAGAGACTAATTAGCAGCCTATGGCAATGGTTCAGGTTCATGGTGAGGAGGGAATGTACAGAGTGGTGAGTGTGGAGGGAAGGGCAGACAGCCTCCCATCCACAGATAGGAGAAAGATGTTATGAAGGCAGAAATGAAAAGATTTGGTAATAGGACCCATGGGGTGAACGAGACTGAGGAAATCAATGACAACAGCTTCTGTGACAATGAGGCTGGTGGGGTCCTTGTCAGTAATAAGGAGACTACTACTAAGTAACAGCAGGGGGGCAGTGGATGGTGTACAGGGCAGGGAATCAGGAAGACCATTTTGAATTTAAATCTGGCCTCAGATCCTTGCTAGCTGTGTGACCCTGGGCAGGTTCCATAACTGCAAAATGATCCGGAGAAGGAAATGGCAAACTCCCCCAGTATCTTTGCCAAGAAACTCCAAATGGGACCATGAAGAGGTGGAAAGGACTGAAACAGAATGACAACAAAAACAGGGAAGTAAGGAGGTGAGAGTTTAGGGGTAATGAGCATAGGGAGACAGGTTCTACCTAGATTTGGGGGGGCATTGTTTGCCAGGCAGAGGATTTTTTATTTTCTCCTGGGGAATCATTGAAGATGTTTAGGGCTCCCTCAGCAGCTCCCCCTACATTCTAAGAGTTAAAGCAAGGCAGAGGCAGCTGGATTGGAGATTCCTAGATTGGGTGGGACTCTTATTTACTCCCAGGGTGAATTTACACAGGCCATTTCTCCTTTTGAAAACTCAGTTTCTTCCTTTGTAAAATTAACACAAATCCTTTAGGAAATGCCTGTTATGGAAATTAAGCAGTCCGCATCCTCCAGGGGCTTCCACCTCACGGGGGGGGGATCAAAATACTACATTTTTCCCCTCGAGGATGGAAATTTTGGTAAATCTGGCCCGGGAAAACAAATGTACCCTCTCTTCAATAGCACTCCCCCGCCCCCCAGTGCTGGCAGGGGCTCAGGCAGATGCTTCCACCCAGGAGGTGGAAGGCTCATGGCAGCGCAGCGCGGCAGGCGCAGCTTTTCGGGAGGTCGGGGGAGGCTGGGCAAGCAGCCAGGGGGGTTGCCCCTTTTTCTTTGACCCGGAGGTCTGAATGGTGTCTGAGCCAGCCCAAGTGCCCAGGCTGTTTAGGGAGTGGTCGCGGATCCTGCTCCGGAGGAAGGCTGCTGGCTTGGCACCCCGGGGTGGCCCTTGGACAGTCCCGGGCAGGTGCCAGCAGAACTCTCGGGGCGCCTGGCCCGTGGAGCGCGGGCTCCCCCGACCCCCATTGTCTCGATGACGGACAAGGGTGAAAGCACACTGGCTAGCACGCGGGTTGCACTGGGCGGCAAGGGAGGAGGGAGGGCCAGCCGCGGCCCTGGGGCCTGGAGAAGCCCCCGAGGAAGGGGTCGATGCTGCTCCTGGAGGGTCCGAGTAAGAGCAGGAGGGAAGGGGGGAAGGGGCGGGTAAGCTGCCTTCTGAAGGCTTCACGGGACAGAGAGGAAGTTAGGAGGTGAAAGGAAGACGGCGAAAGAGGGAAGGAGAAGGAAAGCAGGGAGGAGGAGGAAAGTGAGAGGCATGAGGGAGTGCAGAGACAGAGGCCGCAGACAGCGCGCGTCCTGCCCTCTCCCGGCTTAGACGCCCCCTTTCTCCTTTCGGGGTCCAACAAAGCCCTCCAACCAACCCTGCCCCGCCCCCAGCCCGAGGCAGGCCAGCTAGCTCCGCGGGCCTTCTAGGGCCCAGGGCTCCCGAATTAGCCTTGGACGGCCCCCCCCCCCCCCCCCGCCCCGGCCTCCCTGGCTCTGGGACTCCGGGGCCCCGGGGCGGAACGGGCTAGGGAGCCGAGCCCCAGGGTCCCGCCCCGTCCATGGAGCCCAACCGCCTTCTGCTAGGCGGCTGGAAGGTGAGGGGCGGCCCCCCTCTTAGGTGACGGCTGGCGACGGGGCGGCCCGAAACGCTGGCGCGGGGCCCAGAGGTGGGCCGGGCACCTCGCAGCTTCCGGGAGACCCCCCCCTTCCCCCGCCTCCGCCCCCCGCCCCCCAGCCTCAAGTCGCGCTCTGCCTCTCCTCCCCCACATCAGGCTCGGCCTGGGAAGTTGCCGCCCAGCCGGCTGGCCACCTCCCCCTCCTCCTCCCCTTGTGCCGCCCCCCCCCCCCCCCCCCCCCAGCGCCACTGGTTTCCAGCCGGGAGAGACGAGCAGCAGCGAAAGCCGGGAGGCGGCTGCTCGGGCTCCTCCTCCCCGCGCCCGCCGCCGCGGACAAGGCGTCCCCCTCCCGGTGCACGTCCTGGAGGGGCCCGGACCCTGCTGGGCTAGGTCCCGGAGCTCGGGGCTGGGCCGGAGCCTCCTCTCGCCGCCTTGCACCCTGCCGCCCCCCGCACTCTCCAGGCTCCTGCGATGTGAAGGCAGCCGGCATCGGGGCGGCCTCGGGCTTCCTTGCACTGAGCCCACCCCTGGGTGCGGGCACGGGAGGCGTTCGCAGCCGCGGCTGACACCCAGCGTCCTCGCAGCCTGGGCAAGTCCGGAGAAGCCTCCCGCCTCTGCTCAGGCATGGAGGCGAAGCGCCCGCCGGGGACCCGCCGGCCCAGCCCCCGGCCTCGACCCCTGTGACTCTAGTCTCCATGGAGCCTCCCCCCTCTGCTCGGTGCGGTACGTGCCAGGGGGCCCGCCCGCCTCCTCTGCTCTGTCCTTCTCTTCTCCGCCCCCCCCCCCCCCGCTCCCTCCCTTCTAGTCCGGAGGTTGGGACGGAGAAGCCGGGAGGGGGGAAAGGGAGGTGGAGAGGGTCCTGGGAGAAAGAAACGGGCATCTGGGGCGACCCCCAGCTCCCCCACCCCCTAGAGCTGCGCCAGAAGTTAGCGACGGGCGGTTAAGAAAGTGGATGCTGAACCTGTGGGGTGTGTGTGTGTGCGTGTGTGTGTGTGCGTGTGTGTGTGTGCGCGCGCGCGCGTGTGTGTGCATGTGTGTGTGTGTGTGTGTGTGTGTGTGTGAGAGAGAGAGAGAGAGAGAGGTCGTGTGTGCACTGATTTCTCCACAGTTTTCTATATGCAAATCTCACGACCTCCCCCCTCCCCCTAGGTCTGGAAAAGCTGGTGCCTTCTCTCTCTCTCTCTCTCTCTCTCTCTCTCTCTCTCTCTCTCTCTCCATCTCTCCATCTCTCCATCTCTCCATCTCTCCATCTCTCCATCTCTCTCTCTGTCCATCTCTCCGTCTCTCTCTCTGTCCATCTCTCCATCTCTCTCTCTCTCCATCTCTCCATCTCTCCGTCTCTCTCTCTCTCTCTCTCTCTCTCTCTCTCTCTCTCTCTCTCTCTCTCTCTCTCTCTCCCCATCTCTCTCGTCTCGTCTCCCTCCCTCCTGGCCCTCCCTGCTTCTCTCTTCTCCACTTTCCTTCCCTCCCTCCCTCCCCCTCCCCCCTTCGTTCCTGTGCCCCTGGCCTCCCCGGCCCCCTCCCGAGCGGTCTCGCGGCCGCTGTGTGCGCGGAGAGGGACTGGCGGGGCTCGCCCGGGGGAGCCAGCTGCCGCCTTGCGCCCGAGTCGCCCTGTCTGCTCCGAAGCCGAAGGAAAGGCACGTTGGCGGCTCCTGGGCATCCGCGCGCCGCCCCTCTGCTGGGGCGGGCGCCGGGCGCGAGGGGCCCTGGCAGCCCCCCCCCCCCCGGCTCGCCCCCTGCCCGGTCGGGGTGGGGGGGGTGCCGCCTCTCCTCGTGGCCTCGCCCGGCGCCTGGTCATGGGCTGTGTCGTTTCGTTTCTGTTTAGGCTGCTGAGCGCTCTCCTCCGTCTGTGAAGTGGACCTCGGGGGGAATCTATGTTCTGGGGGCAACCGAGACTCAGCGCAGGCGAAGGCGAGGAAGTTTGAGGCGGGGAGGATGCCGCCTGCCTACTGGTACGTCCTTCTCCTCTGGCAGCCGACTCTCTACCTGGTGAGTGTCGCCCGGGCTCGGCCCTTCTAGCCGGCAGCGGGGAGCGGGGCCTCGGGGGAGCCGGGGGGCTCCGGAGGAAGGCTCAGGCCAAGGCGGCCGCCCGCCTCCGCTCCGTTTCCGAGGGTCCCTCCCTCTCCCCCATGCCCTCCGAGGGGCCCCGAGCCCCATCCGCCATCCACATGCGTGTGTGCCCGCGCCTGGGAGACGCGCTGCCGAGAGGCCAGGGGGCTCCGCCAGTTCCGGGCACAGGCCATCCAACGGAGCCCGAGCCCTTGCGCCTGGCTGGCGGCTCGGAGAGTTCCGGCGGGGGGCACTTTCTCCAAGTTGAAGGGCTCGCCTAGCGTGAGCGTGCGTTCAAGCGGGGTCACCCGCACCCGCGAGCTTAGCCAGAAACCCCAGGCCCGCGGCTCCCCGCGGCTCCCCGCGGCTCCCCGCGGCTCCCCGCGGCTCCCCGCTTCCTCTTCCCTTTCCTTCTCCTCCTCACGCTGTGGAGAGGCCCCCCCATCTGGGCGCCGGGGCAAGGGGCACAGCTGGCAGTTTGGACCGTCTGGGGAAGAGGTTCGCCCCTTCTACAGCCTTGCGTGCTGCGCCCCTGCTTCTGGCCGCCTGTCAGGGCTCTGGATTCTGCGAGGTCCCGACTCACAGAAGGGGGTTCAACAGGGCTCGATCCTCCGCTCTCGTCACGGCTGGGCTCCTTGGTCCTAAGTTAGGAGGGCACCTCAGGGCCCCTTTGGCCCGGGCCTGGTGACGGCGGGGAGCCCTCCCTGCTCAGTGGCAGCAGCCTCGACGTGCCGCCTCCTGGAACTACAGCTGAAGCTGGGACGGGGCTCGGGCCAGGTCGGCACTCTGAGGCTGAGGGAGAAAGGGAGGGAGAGAGGGACACAGAGAGACAGAGAGACAGAGACAGAGACAGAGATAGAGAGGAGACAGAGAGACAGGCAGAGAGACAGAGACAGAGACAGAGACAGACAGAGAGACAGACACAGAGACAGAGACAGAGAGAGAGACCGAGACCGAGACCGAGACAGAGATTCTATCAGAGGTTACTAGGGTGAGACTAACCCCCCTCCCCCACGTCCACCCAAGACCGCATTTTCCTCCGTCTGTGCAGGCTCAGGGCCGCCAGAGGGCGCTGTGTGTCAGCCTCTTGGGTTCTGGACACCTCCGGGGCAAACAGGTGAAGGAAGGATGGTCCGTGAGCAAGGGCACCAGAGTAGGCGGCTCCCCCTCGCTCTTGTTCCCCCCAGAGCCGCTGAATGCCTCCCGTGCGGGCAACTCTTCGAGGTTCCGTCATTCTACTGTTCCGACCCCCCACTCCACCCCCTAACCTGGCAGAAGAGCCCTCTAGGCAGCTGGGAATAAAAGAAGCGTGTGCCAGGGGTGGTGGAGGAGGGGGACGGACAGAGGGAGGGCAGCGGGAGGGCAGCGAGCCCAGGGAGAGAGGCCCGAGAGAAAGGGAAGCGTGCCACGGGAGGGGCAGGAAGGCAAGCAAACAGGCTCGGGGGCGGGGGCGGGGGGACTCCGCTAGCCAGAGGCCGCCAAGGTCTCCCAGGCAGGGAAGCAGCCCGCCCGTCTACACCGGCCTTCTGGGAAAGGAAGACTAGCTGCTCTCGGACGGGGTGGGCTCTGCCTCTGAGCAGTCTTGGCCAAGGGCCGTCCAGAGTAGAAAGAGGACTGCAGCAGAGAGTGAGCTGTGTGTGTGTGTGTGTGTGTGTGTGTGTGTGTGTGTGTGTGTGTGTGTGTGTTGGGTGTTTGTGTGTCTGCATGTGTTTGTGTGTGTGCGTGTGTGTCCGCGTGTGCGCGCGTGTGCAGCTGAGCTCCCTCCCCCATCCGGAGCCCCACAGCCCGGCTCCCACCGCTGCCTTCGGAGGTCCCAATGCCATCGCCCTTCCCCCTTCTCCTTTAATTGTAAACGGGGAGCTTGGGAGCCCCATTCCAGGAGCAAATTAGGCGGATCCAATTAGCGCTCCCTCCCAGGCTTCATTACCTGAATGCTTTTTAGCACCGCCAAGAAAGAGGCCATTTCCCGATATCTCGAAACCAATCCCCGAAGTGAACTATATAACCACTGCTGGAAGGGGGTGGGGGGGTGGGGGTGGGGGACAGGGAGAGAGAGACAGACAGACAGACAGAGAGACAGAGAGAGAGAGAGAGAGAGAGAGAGAGACAGAGAGACAGAGAGAGACAGAGAGAGAAAGAGAGAGAGAAGGAGAGAGACAGACAGACAGACAGAGACAGAGAAAGAGAGACACAGAGAGAGACAGACAGACACAGAGAGACAGAGACAGAGAGAGACTATGTGTGTGTATGTGCGCTGCGCGCCCCGCTCTACTGTTGGAGGGCCAGGGTGACTGGGTGGCCGACTGTTGGGCCTCCGGTTTTCTCTCTCATTCTTTGCAACTCGTGCCCCCGCCTGGGCCCCGCCTCGACCCTGAGCAGGGGTCGAAAGCCAACTTTCTTGACTGTAATGAGGACTGTGGCCCGGCGGCGGCGGCGGCGGCCGTCCGTCTGTCTGTCTGTCAGTCCGTCTGTCCGATCGCTCTGGGGCGATCTTCTCGGGAAGAGCGCTAGGCGGCTCTCGGGAGGCCTTGTAGACCCGGCTTCTGTCCGGAGGTTGCCCCCACGCCCCCACGCCTCCCGTCCTCCAGGGCTCCTCTGCGCTCTGGAAGGACCGGAGAGGAAGCCTTTTCCTCGGACTCTTTCCAATTCCACCCCAAGAAAGGCATGCTGTGGGAGGCAAGGCATAGCCCTGCCAGGAGCCGCTGCTGCGAGGCCAGCCAGGAAGCCGGGGAGCCGGGGCACGGGGGACCGGGGCACGGGGAGCCGGGGGACGGGAGCCGGGAAACGGGGGGCTGCTCTCCGCCCAGCTTGCTTCGTTCGTGGGCTAAACTGATGCAGCCCTACACGCGTCACAAGTTGTCAGGGTAGGGATGGATTTAAAGACCGTGTGCTCGCTGAAGAGAAAGGCCCATGGGGGGAAGGCTCCCTTCCTGCCCGTCTAGCCTCAGTTTGCTCTGTTGACGCCAGCCCTTTGTTCTCACCTCTCTGCCCCCTCGGGTCAGCTCTCTGCTGAGCCCTCCGAGTGAGTGCGATGGGTTTCTTGGGCCCAAGATGTAAGGACTCTCGGGAGGAGGGCCAGGTGACAGCTGTGCATTTGCCCTACAAACAAAGTATTTAAGGAGAGAAGCCGCAGTTAGGAAGGTCCAGAGGAGTGGGCCTGCATCATCCAAGCAAGATTCGTTTTCTCCAGGAAGTGAAGGGGCCATCGGTCTTACAGCACCTGGGAGTGAAGGTAAAAAAACGCAAGCAGGTAGCTCAGCCAGGTGCTCCCAGGTGCTCTTAGGTATTTAGCAGTCTTTGGTGGGGATCTGGAAGTGTCCAGCTTTGGGAAACCTCCCAGGAAAAGCAGCGTTCTTCCCCCCCCCCCCCCCCAGGACTCGATGCTCTCTGGAACCTTTGCTAGTGACCTGATAGCCATAGCTACCTTAAGAGAATAAGCAGACAGGTGCTTTCTCCCCCCTTTTTCCTGGAGAAAGGGAGAAAGATATGGTTCCTGGCCTAGAGAAGCGGAGATCTTAACTGGAGTTATTTCCCCCTCTGGCAGGTCCAGAACAACAAGGGACTCATTTCCTTAGAGATGCTGGAGGAATATAGTTTGGGAGTGAATCCTCTCCCATCTAGAAGTCTAGGAAGCAGCCCCCGACAACAGGGGCAGAAAAAGTTACTTGGTTGAAAGACCTACAGAAAATGTGTCCCTTGTTACTGAGATAGCCTCCTTTGGGGGTATATTAAATGCCCACAGGGAGAAGAATGAAACCCCGGGGGAACCTCCCGTGACTGATGAAAGCAGGCAACATCTAGTCAAAATCTCTAGAAATCTGCCTCTAATATCAATCGAATGGAACTTCTGACAAATAAGGTGAGGAAAGAACTGAGATTTGGAGGAGGCGATTTATCCAGTGATTTCTCACCAAATGTTATAAGGGATCTCTGAGCTTTGAGGGACTGGGAAAGATAATAATTCCATGTTTTCTCCTTCATGAACCACATCCTGCCAAGCTGCTTGCTCTGTGGGGGGAAAGGGGAAGCTGAGAAAGAGAGAGCAGAGTTGGGAGGGGTTGGCAAGGATGACTTATCTCTTTAGTCTGGGTTATTATACATTTCAATGACTACAGATTAGACTGTTTATCAGTGTTTAAAATCAAGGAGTTTATTTTTTATTTATAAAGAGAATGACTTTGACGAGTTTTTAATTTTTTTTTGTCCTTGAAAAGGACAAAAAAGAATCCCTACCGGACCACACCTCTTTGTCATCGGGTGATTTCCCCAATAAGGCCAGTTCTCTAAGTCAGACTGAAAAGGTCAGGGGCACAGTGGATACAGACAGCCATGCACTGCCTCTTTACAACTCTGAATTTAGGAGGGGATCTATCTCAGGCTTAAGAACTCCTAGGAAATATGCTATTTGGATCTCGGGGTCTGGCTCAAACGAACAATTGGGAGACCAAATACTTTCCTGGGGAAGGGAGCAGAAAATAAACTTTCTATGGAATCAGATAGGAACCCCAGGGATTCCGCAGACTCAGTCTGGCCATGGCCCAGTAGCTGAGAATGCTTTCATTTGGAGCCTAGCCTCCTCCTCCTCCTCCAGGGGATGGAGAAGGGGAAAGTGCAGAGGCTTTGGGGAGGAAGATGGCTTCAGGAAGCCTTTCTGAAGGGCAGGTTGTTTTTTCCTTAAAAAAAAACCCCAAACAAACCATGAAGTTCTCAGCCCCAGTCTGTGCTGGTTTGATTTCTATTTGACTTTGAATTTTTGACAGCAATGTCCCCCTTAATGAAAGTGTTGTGGTGGTGCAAAATAGATCAGGTGGTAGGGAAGGCAATCTGCTGATTTTTGTGATTTGGGCCCGTGGCCTACTTTTGTACGTGAGGGGAGATGTTCTGCCGACCACAGACATTGGCAGCATTGTCCAGTAATAACAACGGTCTACAGTATTTTCCAAAAGGCACTTTGGTGATGAAAGCATTTGGGTGTTGCTTTGTCCAATAAGCAATTTTCTGTCTTTAGCGTCTTTGATCTTAAGGAAGGAGAGGGAGAAAGAAAAGACCGAATCTGTCAAAGGGACAGACATCAGGAGGGTGTGGTCGTCAGCGCTTTCAGGTTCAAAACGTTTGGGCGCTCTCCGAGGTTCAGTAAGAATTGGCTCCCTTGAAAGGCTCGTCCCTGGAACTCCCGCTTTCCTTTCCTCTCTTTTTTGGAATGGGATCCAGTCTGTTAGTTTTGCTCGAGCTGGGTTACTCTTGTGTCTTTCTGTTAGTTGAGTTTTGTCAGAAGGTCGAATCTGGGCCGGGATTTCTTGATACCATCTGGAAAGGGGTGTGTGTGTGTGTGTGTGTGTGTGTGTGTGTGTGTGTGTGTTAGTGAGCGCGCTTTCTGTTCACTAACTGGCTCGAGGAGGGCTTTGGAACTCTCCACTTTCCCACTGTGGAGTCGAAGGCAGTTCCCGGACAATGAATTCCGACCCAGAGGGAGCCGAACTGGGCTCCTTGCATTCATGCATTAGAAGCAGCCCCATCTGAATGGCCCAGAGCTCTGGGCTTCTGTTCATCCCGGGGCGGGGGGGGGGGGGGGAGAGACTGCCCTGGGTGAGCTCCCCCTGTCCGGTGCCTCTCGCAGGGCCTTGGCAGCCTTGGTGGCAGGGCCCCGGGGTGATTTCTCTGCTCCCCACGAGTTCTCGCTGTAAGTCAGCATTAAACAGCTCTCGGGTGCTTTGTAAACACGGCGCCCGCGTTTTGATGCGGCAGATTGGCATGTTGACGACTCTGCTTGAAGGAATGTGACAATAAAGAGAAAAACCAAAGCTTGGCGAGCACTTAATCAAGGATAAAAAGGTTCCGCTGTAAGGATGTCACTCAATTTATAGTGAAAGTCGAATGAATTACGTTTAATGAAAGTGCTCCCCAGATGAATATTACCGGCAATTTCCGGAGTTGGCTCTGTCAGCCTGATGGGAGGAAATGCCAGGCCCTAGCTGAAAAGATCGCCAATCTCAATTGCTGTCTATGCCAGCGAGTCTGGGAGGGCGGAGGAGCCCTCCGACAGGAGACCTGGCTTGGCAGATTCCCAAGGCGGTCCGGGCATGGTGCGCCCCCTCTCTATTCTCGACCCCGGACCTCCCCAGCCTGATGGCCCGAAAGAGAGACTGAGAAAGGGACCCGGTTGAATGGCGAGATCAAGGGACAGTGAGGCATGTAGGGAGCAGGAGTGGAGGAAGTGAGGAAGGATGGAGAAATAGGCGGCTCGTGGGGGTGGGGGGAGGAGGGAAAGAAATCCGGGAGCAGGGGCAAAGGCTTCCCAAGTTTGTGTACTGACACCTGCAGGGGTTGGCTGAGGCTTTAACAGGCTACATCCTCTCTCAGCTTCTGTCTGTAAACACAACCACCGTGTCTGTAAACAAGTGCCCGAAGTTTTTGGAGGGGCATACTCATGGAATTGGGTAGAAAGAACACTGGACTTCAGGGGTCGGCTTCAGAGAAATCCGGCTGCTGGGGAGCTCACAGAGAGGTCACACCTCTTTTATGGAGGTCTCAGGTCCCCTTTTTCAGCTGTGCCTGCTATCCTTCCCCAACTCCAATTCACCCAATTTCTGCACTCGAAACCGGAGACCACTCTGAATCATAGAAACTTTAAATCGAAGTGGGGAGAGAGGGAGTGGGAAGTGGGAGAAAGAGAGGGAGAAGGAGAGGAAGAAGGAGAGGGAGAGAAGGGAGATAGAGGAAAGGAAGTAGAGAAAGGAGGAAAGGAGGGAAAGAGGAAGGGAGAGAGAGAGAGAGAGAGAGAGAGAGAGAGAGAGAGAGAGAGAGAGAGAGAGAGAGAGAGAATGAATGATTTTTCCTTTTGTATTTATTTTTTTTTTCACAGTCAAATAGCAGCTTAGTCAGGCACAGGGTTTCCTTAGAAACCAGCTTCTCGTTGCGTCTCTCCGGGCTGGGTTTTGCGCCATCCCCTTCGTCTTCCTTCTTTCCCCCAGGCTAGCCAGGTTCAAGTTTGCCTTTCACCCCGCTTCCACTCCCGAATTCCTCCCCCAGGCTTCCCAGAGTCAGGGATGGGAGAGACGTGGTCTGGCGCGCTAAGGCAGGGAGAGAACTTCGGGGCCCCGAGCCGGGTCCCCATGTTCTGTGCACTGCCCGCTGAAACCAAGCCTTCACTGAAGTCTTAAAGCTATTTTTGAACTTTCGGGTAGCCTTAGGGAGGGGAGACTTTCTTGGGGGCGAGCAGAAAGCCATCTGACTAGCCAATATTCGCCCCCGGGCTTAGGGATGGACCAGTCAGAGGACCGGAGCCTCAGCCTCCCCCAGGACAGTCGACTGGCCCGACACATTTCCTTCTGGGGTCCCGCAATGTCCGCCTGCGTTTGGAGGAAGGCTTCCGAACAGGCGGGTGCCCTATCGCCATCCTGGACCCTCTTCCAGGCTCCCTTTGGGCAGCAGATAACGCAGAGGAGTCTGTTCTTTCCTGAACCTGCCGTGACTCATATGGGATCTAAAGTTCTGGGCGCCCAGGTTGCGATGAGCCGCTGGAGGCGAGGCGCAGAGAGCTCGGTCGGGGCAGGCTGAAGCCTTAGCGCGCCGGCTCCCGTTCAGGACGGCGGACAGCGCCCGTTCAGGACGGCGGACAGCGCCCGCCCGCCGCTTCTCCTCTCCTGGCTTCGCATGGAAGCCTCTGGAAGCCGGGGACGACCCGAGCAGTGCGGGGCCGGGAGTCGCTCGTTCAGCGCCACGGCCAGAGACACTTCCCCGGGCCCTGACCCGCGCTCCAGCCGCTGCCTCGGAAGCCCTCGCAGCCTTGGGGGTGGGGGAGGCAGAAGCAGCCACTGGCCGGCGCGGCAGGAAGCTTTTCTCCCTCTCTTTCCCAGTCCTGCCCGGGCCTCGATCCCCTTCTAGACCCTGGAACCCTGGGAGTGCATCCCCGGGCAGACCTCACAGTGTCAGGCTCCTCAGTGGCTGCCGTGCGCTGGGCCTGACTCCCCGAAACTCAGAGGCCGACAGAAGCCGCTCCGCGAGGGGCCCGAAGGGAATTACTTCTCAGTAATCGCAGTAGCACCTCGTATTTCTGCCCCCCCCCCCCCCGCAGAAGGCCTGTTCCCCTGGACGTGTCCCTTGGGGCGCCCGCCCCTTAACTCCCGCCACCCCAGGCCTCTCCCTAGGCTGGGCTCCAGCCGGACTGGTCAGAAGCGGTCTCAGGGCCGCTGGCCCTCCGGGGACGCTCCCGGGGCTTGCTTTTAGGGGAGGCCGCAACCCCCCCAGCCCTTTTGGTCCTTCGGTCCTCGGCCGCCCCTCTGTGGGCAGGGCTGGCCGTTGCTGATCCCTTCCCCCTCGGATCCCGTCAGACTTCGCGCCCCGCTCGCTTCCTCCAAGCTCGGGGACTGGGCTAGCCTGGAGCTGAACCCCTCCAAGGGTCCCCGGGCGATCTCCGGGCTCCAGCCTCCCGGGGAGAGGGGTGCGAGGGGGAGAGGCTTGGACTAATTATTATGAATTTCACAAAGGGCAGCGATTATTCACGAGGAGTCGGGCGAGGAAAATCGATCCCCTGGCTATCGGAAGTGCCTAGCTCCCTGTTAATGTAGACAGATGGGGGCGCAGCTCTCATGATTCCCTGTGGCTCCGTGGCCTCCGCAGGGAGCCAGGGCAAAGTCGATTTGATTTATCATCATTAGATCTGCGGCTCGAGTCGGGGCCAGTCAACTAATACGCACTGTACACGGGACTTGTCCCTTCCCCTCCAGTCGCTCTCAGCAGTCCCTGGGGTCCAGTTCTTGAGGACCACACCCCAGTGACTTTGTGTCATCCCCTGCCCCCTGCCAGTGGCTCCTCAGTCGCTGCCCCTGGGCTTTCAGGATCTGGAAAGAGAGCGTCGGGGAGGAGATTAAGGGGCTCACTTCAGGAAGTCAAAGGGCGACATGTGGGCCAAAACAGTGGCGGCCTGAGGGGGCTGCCCACTGGACTCAGGATTCAAAAGAAGTAGCCACCATTGATCTGCAGTCCCGCTGCTCCCACACCCCCTCATACTCCCAAACTCGGATAAATGGCAGGCTTTAGTCAATAGTGGGCTCAGACCAGGCTGAGCTGAGGGATTCCAGCAGACAGAACAGGAGAGAAGCCAGAGCAGAGCAAGGAGCAGGGAAAAACCAGGAACAAACCCTTTCTTCTCCCTTCCTCTTATTTGTTCGATTTGATTTCCTGACTTCTAGGTGTGTGTGTGTGTGTGGGGAAGGGTTAATGAAGGCCTTAGATTTGCCTCCTTCCTTAAGGCCTCAGACTGGAGCTCTCCATTCCATGACTGGCCTCTTTCTCCATTTAGTTTTACTAGCAAGAGAAGCTTTTTTCTAGCCTTTTCTCTATTCAGACTCCTCCTGAGTTGAATCAGGTCTCCCTGCACTAGGCTGTAGGGACTTTCCTTTTGCTTTTCTCCTTTTTTCAAAATCTCCCTAATCCTGGGATCTCTGTGCTTCTGCTGCTGTCTAGTGGTGAACTCCTTTCTGCCCTGTCTCAGGTCAAGGGAATGATGCCTATGGGGAGCTGCTAGTGTGTGGAAGGACACACATTCTTTGGGGGAGACTGACCTCTAGTCTGACAGTTATTTAAGATTAGGTCAGGATGTGCTTCCTGAAGGCAGTTTCCCTCTCTTCTCTGTTGGAGTGTGTCTGAGCTGCCTTAGCTAAACAGTCCAGATAAAGTTCCTTTTTTTAGGGAGTGTCCATGAAATGAAAGCATTCTCTTTTGGGGCCTTTTCTGACACGATACATTATCCTAAAGTATCAACTTCAATAGTGATTAGAAGAAAACAAATGATACAGAGAGAAGCAAAGCGTGGGGATTTTGGAAATGACAAATGATAATGGAAATACATCTGTTTGCCTTTGCCAAGCAACCTAACCTTTTCCAGCTGATTGTGAAGTGTCCCTCTGTTTTGTCTTTAATGTCAGGGAAACTTGCCAACACAATACCAGTAGTGAACCATCCCTTTCCCCTGCTCCCTTTAGAGGGGTTGTCATTAAAGTCCATTAGTTTTCTGTAGCAATCTTCAATAGGAGGATTGGTCATTTAATTAATATAACACACTAATAAAGATAACTCAAGGAAGTGCTTCTATTGAAGTCTCACTGATTTTCTTTGTTTTTATTTTACTTTTCAAAGAAATGTCTTTTCTATTTATCCTTCTTGCATAATAACTCTTCCATTAAAGAAAGCTTGGACTAGATGATGTCTTAGGCCCCTTCCAATATTCTGTGTTCTCTTCTAAGGTCACTCACTGCCAGCTTTGAGAGTCCTTGACATTATAGTGTCCAAGGTAAAGGAATATGGCTGCAGTCTGACCTTAGTTGTTGCCTCCAGGAGGAGAAGGGTTGTATGGAAGGTAGAGAGACATTTATAAACCTGAGCTGACTTACAAGCATAGGCCAGTGTCTCCATTAGCAGGGTTCTGCAAAAAGCTGCCTTCAAATACATCTGTCTCAGCAGAAAGAGGTAACTAGAAGTGTTACTTTCTTATTCCCCTCCTCTCCCTTGCCTTCTCCTCTTTCCCCTTCTCTTTACTTCCCCACTTGCTAGTAATGTAAGATGCAGCCCTGGTCAAAAGGGTGATGAAATTAAGCTGATGCAAATACTGGCAAATAAGAATTTTATTAACAATTGGAAAAACCCCCAAGAGATCCTGAAAGTGACTCTGCTATCTGATGTCTTATTGTCTTCTCAGGGATGAATATAGAAATTCTGGAGGGAATTTTTTTCTAGATCATAAAATTTGTTGTCCATTGATAGAAAATACCTTTTACTTGTCTCTTTATTTGTTTTCCCCCTTCACTTGGATCTAGGGAATCCCAAGAAAGAGGATTAGGGTGGTGTTCCTCAAATGCTATGCTCAGGGAGTGATGGTTTGAGATTCCTCCTTCCTTCTGGCTGCTGACTTTGCTTTGAACCTGAGTTGGATGTCATGCTTCTGTGGCTTCCACTCAGTGCAGGATGCAGGAAGGTGATGGCATCCCCAATGACAGGAGTGGCTGGACAATAATCAAAGAAGTAACTGATTATTGCTCCTTGCCCAGGAGGTTCTCCATCCAAACCTGCTAACAGAGCCCCCCTTTTCAATCTCTGCTCCCTGGTAGCAGAATTGAGGTTGGGACCCACAGGTATATAAAGCAGCTTGGATAAAATTAATGGCCTGCTTTACATCTGCAGTCTCATTCTCAGTGTGGGAAGTCCTTGAAAAATATTGCATCTCCTTAAAGCAGGAAGAATATAAAGCCAAGTTAGGTGAACAATCAATAGTTGTAAACGATGACGGCAGATATCGGATTGTGTCTCAAGTCCGTTTGACAGTGCAATGGAAATTTATAGCCAGGCTTTGTAGTCTGACCAGCTGCTCAGAGTGTCTGCTTCTACAATGGCTTCTTTTATGCTTCTTGCCTGTTGGGGAGCTGATGGTAAGAATCCAGGGAACACCCAAGTTATCAACTGTAGAGGAAAGCTGCATATGTGAGGCCGACAGATACATTGGGTTCCAAATGAGGTCATGAGCAAAAAAGTCTGCAGCAAGCCTGCCTCCATTCAGTTTCATTATCTAGTCCAAAGATGGGAAATCTCTTTCTTTGCTCAGTATATTCTTTAGCATCAGACAGTGCTGATGTGAGCAGAGATCATTTGTAGTGGAGGAAAAGACAGTAGTTTTTCATTATGGTCGATGAAATCTGTAAAAAGTGTGGACTACTTGATGGAGGTCCATAGGGATGAAATGACATGATCCTTTGTATTTCTGAAGAGTAGAATTACATCAACAACCATGAACCAGTCCCTTGTTCCCCTCTCCCTGGAGCCCAGTTCCTGGGGAATGCTCTCCTCACTTTTTAAGCTGGCCTCATCTTGGGTCTTCCCCCTCAAAAGATTTCTCTCTCTCTCTGTACAGTTTAAAAAACTATGAAGTCCTTGGGTTGAACTTGAGAGAAGGAAGGCAAAACCTTCTCTTGGTGGCTTTTCCAAAGTGTGTTTATTTTTTTTAATCTTCTAGATTTATCTAGAATATTCACATGTTATCTTACTTAAAAACTTCACTGTGAAATTTTCATGGTCCAAGTAGACAGTAAGCTGCCTTAGGAACTTGCTGCAGACAGACAGGGGCCATTTCAGCAATTCAGAGTCAAACCTTGAAATAACAGGATAAATTTTACCTGATTTTGTCTACATTGTTATGTCTAGGAGAAGGAGAGGGATAAATGAAAATGTCATAATTAATCCCAGGTTTGATTCTGAGGCTTCTTTGCAGAAGGCTAAGCATTTGTTTCACCATGGGTTAGAAGTGGTTCTCAGGCTCAGGGAATGAGGCATTGACTGTAGCTCTCAAGAGGAACAGTTCTCTTTTGGTCATTTATTCCAGAATTTCATATCAGGATTCCATCACTTATATATAGTCTTACAAAGAAAGATACCTTTATCTCTGACTTTTTTTCTCTCCAGTCCCCCATCTTGCAGTCAATTATTTGTGATAATCAGTGCAGTATTTTTCTGTTTTTATATTTTTGGTTTAATAACTATGAATGCAGAGGTACAAGCAGACATGTTGGCCACTTCATCAGAATATATAGCTGAATAGTGTTAATGCTTAATTTTTTTTCACTTGTTTGCATTTAACAAGCCAGGATTGATAAACAGACTTCAGTAAGAGTTGGTCTGTGACTGAACATATGGTCAATTGAAGACCTGGTGTTGTCAGATAAGCAGAAGCACCGATTGAGTTTTTGAGGACTGGAGACACCCTCCCAAGTGGAGAATGGGAAAAAGTGATTCAAATGGCACTGGATGTTTGTATCCTTGTACAAATGTCCTTGTCATTGACTAGTTTGTGTGTGACCAGTTACACATCTGCCACCAAGATCAGTTTGTCTTATTTTTAGCATTGCCTCAAAAGAATAGCAATTAGAGAGAGAAGCCAGGAAGACGTATGGCTAAAAAGTACGGGAAGTGCCAGGAAAAGGCCACCACCTGTCTAGGCAGGAATGGGCATAGGGCCAGGGAAGATCCTGTTGTTCCCCTGCTTTGAAATGGAAGTAAAATCAGAAACAGCCTGGAGAAGAGAAAATAGTTCTCGAGAGTTTTCAGAGATGAACAGAACAAAGGAGAAGGGGGACCTTTTTGCTCCACAGCTACTGCCGAGTAAGGGCTTCTCTCACTGTTGCTTTGAAGGATGCTGGGTGGGACAATTTGTTGTAGTTTTCAGGACAAAAGGTGCAGGCAGATTAGAGGCAAAGAAACATTGCGATTTGAAGTCAGAGGTTTCTGATCCAGGTGTAGGGAGCTTCTAGCAAGGACTCACTCTATTCTGGAGCTACAATGCCTTATATTTTTTTCCTGCAGCCCTCAACTCGTTTGGCAGTCACATGATCAGTCAAGAAGGCCATAAGCTTTGGATCTGATTCATTGTTGGTCCAGCAAAGGAAGAACCCCACTTTCCATATTCTTTGGTCAAAGAGATGCACCAGTAGTCTGTGACTAGACCCCTACTTGAATCTTCATAGCAAGAGTCTTGAGCAGGTCTTATCTTTGGTTAGTGCTCTCCCTGGGTATCTTTTCAATCTTTTCAATCTCAGTTTAACTATTAAGTGGGCAAGTTATTTTTATATATATTTCCATCCTCAACAGTTACCTTTATTCCTTGAAATGCACAATTAAGATTTCCACTCAAGGATTCTTTCGTTTACATTGACCATCTTAGGATATAGGCATTTTGGACAAGGCATTTTGATTCTTAGACTTCGATGTTGACTATAAACCTAATAGCATCCAGTACAGGAGGAGTGAATTAAGACCTTCTCGTCTACCCTTTTGCTTCCATTCTGAATTCTCTTTTCAAAGTGATCTATCCTCATCTTGATTCAGAAGCCCTCTGAAACCAGACTGGCAGGAAGGAGTTCTCTCCTGACTCACCTGGGCATGGACTAGTTAGGTATCCCAATTTGTTGAGAAAGCTCAGACTCAGCATTTATGTATCTTCATAGAGAGTGCTATGGTTAGAATGGGTTCAGGTATTGTCTTTGAGGTCATTGCCAATACCACACTTCCCTTCATGATGAGGAGTCTGCAGGATAGTTCATTGGACACTACCTCATCCTGGCCTAAGGAGTCTTGTTTGGTGCCAGACTGCCTTCTGAG
Source organism: Macrotis lagotis (assembly GCF_037893015.1). NCBI lineage: Eukaryota > Metazoa > Chordata > Mammalia > Peramelemorphia > Peramelidae > Macrotis > Macrotis lagotis. Next base: position 2,003,072 of record NC_133664.1, read on the forward strand.
TAGTTTTATTCTTTCCATGTAGTTTGGAAATTAATGGACCTAATGGTGTCCCCTGCTGGTGGCATCTGGACCATTATCTCTTTATAAAGTTATATCTATTGACCTAATGGATGAGTCTGTAAATTAGCGAATGTCTGAGTCTGGGCTACCAACAGAGCACCAGCATATTTCTCTTAGCTGGTTGAAAACAGTTTAGAACACCTGGACTTTCCTGTTAAGTATGAGGAAGAGAGGGGTTGGAAATCAATAGGGGTAGACAGAAGTTCTCCTCTCTTGTTGGTAAATTGAGAAGGGCCTTCACTATCAAACTCCCAGATACAAAAGGGCAAATCACATCCCATGGTCTTTTCAAGGATATAAACTATAGAGTCATATGGACTGATGTAACAAACTAAAATTTAATAATAATCTATGTAACCTGTAACACTGTCACCAGTTTCCATTAGAACATTGTCAGGATTAAACAAAAGTCTTGTATTTGGCCTCATGGATCAGGTTAAAGCAGACTCAGGGTCAGGGATTCACAAGAAATTGGGAAGGTCATTCAAGCATGAACTTACTGTTATTTGGCAGAGCAAACAGAAAGAAAAATAAAAGCCTACTCACCCAATGTGGCAATGCAGACAGACAGTGGTTCAGCCCTGCAGACAAAGAAATTCACCCAGCTCAAGGGAGAGGGAGACATGGACAGTGGCCAAGATCTCAGCAGAGGTACATACTTAGAGTAGGGGTCTAAGCAAAAAACTTTTATATCTTCAAAATGGATTTGGTTGAGAACAGGTAAGAGATGCCAGATGTAGGGTAAGGTGGTGGTTCTGAATCAGACATAATGGAGAAATTCCTCAGTAGTCTTGGGCAGAGAGGTTCTGGATTCCAGGAACAGGCATGGCTTGAAGCTTCTCTTGGCATTCTGGAGTCTCACCAATCAGAAACGATGTTGACCGTCTTGCCCTAGGGTCAAAATGAAGCAGGACAATGGAAAAGTTCAAGCTGTCTGGCATTGGTTTATATATTTATAGTTATTAGGACCACTTAGCCTAAGTGATCCCATATTAGAGTTCTAACATTACAATTACAATATTAGACATTATATTTCAAGGATCACAATGATCATATTTTACCTAATGTTATCTTTTTTTCTGAGCATTTTATTTTTAAATTTTTTTCTTCTTTATTTTTTATTTGTCCAATTATCTATAAAGATAGTTTTCAACATTCATTTTTGTAAAGTTTTTTCCCTCCCACTCTTCCCTCTCCTGCCCTAAAATAGCAGGTTGTCTGAAATAGGCCCATCCATGTACAATAATGTCCTGTTTCTGTATTCATCATGTTGTGAAAGAAGAATTAGAACAAAGGTAAAATCACAAAAAGGGAAACAATATTGAAGTAAAGCTAGTCTGCTTTGGTTTGCTTTCAGAATCCATCCTTCTTTCTCTGGAGGCGTATGGCACTTTCCATCACAGGTCTTTGGAATCGTCTTTGATCATCATATTGCTGAGAGGAGCTAAGTCAATCATAGTTGATGATCACACAACGATGCTGTGAACATGTACAATGTTGTCCTGGTGACACTCGGCTTCAGTTAATCATAGTCTTTCCAAGTATTTTTCAAGTCTGGCCACCCACAATTTCTTACAGAACAGTAATATTCCAACACATTCATATTTCACAATTTTTTCGACCATTCCCCAATGGATGGCCATCCCCTCAATTTCTGATTCTTTACCACTATAAAAAAGAGCTGCTAGCAACAGTTTTGTATTTGTGGGTTCTTTCCCCCTTTTTATGATCTCTAGTATCCTACCTCCAGCGGTATAACTGGATCAAAGGGTATGCACAGTTTTATTGCCTTTTGGAAACATTTCCAAATTGTCCTCCAGAATGGTTGCATCAGTTTACAGCTTCACCAACATTATGCCTAATAGAGACTTAAGAAAAAAAAAACAGTGATATATTTTTACCAATCTGTCCCTCCCACTACCCCCCATTCAGAAAACTAAAAGGCAACCCCCCCAAATTAAGCCTTGAACTGAATAATCATTTGGCATAATTAATCCTCTCCTCTAATGTATTCTTAAGAGGTAGGGTGGTCTAGTGAAGTGTGCACTAGGTTTGCCGTGAGAGGTATCTGGGTTTGAGTTCCAGCTTTGTCACTGAACTGGCTTTTTGCCCAGGGCAACTAACTCCCTTTCTCTGTGCCTCAGTTTCTCTATGGGGAGAGGGGCAGGGTTGGAGAAGTTGGTCTCCAAGGACTCTTCCTGGTCTAAATCTCAGATTCCATGAGTTGCATTTGAGAAACTGGGATTAAGCACCATCCCTGGCAGGACTGGGGAAGATGAAAAAAGGCAAGTTTTTTTTCAGTTATTTCACAGTGAATTCTGTTGGTGTTAGGGACTCTTTTTGCTCTTGAGAATAGAAAGAGAGCCTTAGCGTTTCCAATAGGTGGATGCAGTGAGCCTGCGCATGGACAGCAGATGGGGGGAGAGTCTGGCTTCATTTCAGTCCTGTACTACATTTGACCTTGGGAGAGCTTAGTAATGCCTTGGGGCAAAAAATTAAATGTTCCATTTTGCAGCAGTATCATCTTTCACCTTTATGTGGATTTAAAAATGTAAATAAAATTGCTTTCTGTAAATGGTCTACATGAAGGTCAGATTCATATTCTCTGCAAGAATTCCAAATGCTGTTTGACCCATCATTGGCTCAATAGATAATCATGGCTTCTATTAGTTTCTAGTAATCTACTTTTGAAGCATTTTATGACCCAATATTTTTATGCCTCGTTCCTAGTTTGTGAAATAAGAAATCAGAAATAAACCTTTCTGCACTTCATTGTGGATTTATTTATAGAATGGGCACTCAGCTTAGTCAACTTTGAACTTTTTAAAATGCCAGACCTTCCCAGAATACATGTTCTTCCCTGTCCTCTGAAATATGGGCCTGCCATACATTAGCAGGGAGAGAGAAGTGCTTTTGGAAGGTTTTAAGGCTCCTCCTTTCCTTTGAGCTTTGGGGTGGTTCTTGCTTATTGTTCTCTTTATTCTCCCCTGAAAGGGGTGTGTGTGTGTGTGTGTGTGTGTGTGTGTGTGTGTGGTATGTATGTATGAATGTGTGTATGGGAGTGTGAGTGTGTGTATATGTGAATGTTTGAACATGTTCATGTTTAAGTGTGTATGTGGGATATTTGAATATGTGTGTGTGTGTGGGGGGGGATACAGAGGGGAGAGAATACCTACCACCTGCTATTGGAGCCCTGTTACTGACTGGCCTTCTTTCCTTAGTTTGTGACTCCTTGGAAGAATTTTTCCTTCTACATACAAAACTTAGTCCAGTAGTAGGAATGATCCCTGCCCTCCCTAACTCCAAGGCCCTTTTGTGGTTGAAAGTGCCCATTCAGTCTTAAGATCCTTTGCTTGGGTTGACAATTAAGTGGTACCTACAAAATGAAGTTGGGATCATCCCATCAGTCCCCTTAAAAATAGTCTTAGTGATTTAAGCTTAATAATCCATATATTTTCATTATATGGCTAGGGAAAGGGAAGATTGTGAGGAAAAGGGGGTACCCTTATGTCTTTCCACTGCATGATCCAGCAGTGAGTATGATAGAGTTGTAGTGAGAACATATAAGTTCAATTACCCTGGGTAAGTTACTTCAGTTACTTCAACTCTCTAGGGCACAGTCTCCTCTTTTGTCAACTGAGCATGATAATACTTTGTTGGCCACAGAGGTCACAGGTTATAGGAGGAAAGTACCCTGGAAACCTTGAAAGGAGACTCAGACATGAACTGTTGGCATTTATGTCCCTGGGCATCCTGCATGTGGGACTGGCACCTCCATATGGAGAATCCATGCATTTCTTAATCCAGGACCAAATGATATGCAAACACCCAGAACACTGATACTGTCCCCCAAAGCTATGCTTTGGTGAGTAATCTCTGGCTCCACTGGCCACTGAATAGGAAAGCATTTCCTTGGTAATCATTCTCTTGGAGATTAACATGGGGCGGGGGGTGAAGTTCTTGTCTCAGGCCTGGCACCTCAGCTCAGGAGAAAAAGAAGACCCTTGTCTTTTGTGAGACAAGCAGACCTTGACTGGCTCAGCTTCCCAGAATGAATAAGAATTGAGCTCTAGGCTGGGCTAGAGAGTTTTGCCTTCACAAACCAGTACACAATTGTAAGGAGGAAATTGCTTTCTTATCAATGTCTACTTTTTGCTGCTCCTTCCAAAGGAGAAGCAAAGCACCCCTTCTTCCCACCCCTTTCAGCCTCCATAGCAGCTGGAAGTTGGTCCCTCCTTTGACCTGTGAGATGTGAGAAGTGAAGTGATGTTTTCATATCCAAATTCCTTGACCAGAGGGATTTCTCAGGGGCCCAAGGGCATCCACTTTTTTGCTTCTTTTGCTGACCATTCCTAAACCTCTCCTAGGGAAATGTTGGGAATGCCTAAGCTGATCACTATAATGATAAGTCTTTAACTGGTAGGCTATCTTCCTTACAAGGACTTCCTTTTTTTTTTTCTGGAGGAAAAAAGAATTTATTTGCAAAACAATATGCAATGTAATTTTACAGCTTTTAAAAATGATACAAAATATAAGATAGATAACTATTGGTTATATATAAATAAAAGCATCAGAAAAAATGTGTTACATTTAGATATCTTTTAGAATTAGGCTCAATTGACTGATATCTTGTGGTCTGGCTGCTTTTCTGGAAATTCCCAAGGAATGTTTGCGGAGAATAGTGCCAAAGGCAGAGGAAATTTTAACATAAGGTGAACATAATATTCATGACTTATGACTCTGTGTTGTACATTAGTGTCAGAATCACTTAAAGTCCTTGAAAGCAGTGTATCCAGGAAGGAAATGGATAAAGGAAGAGGAAGTTTATATATAAGAAAGATGTCATTTATTTATAGGAATTTGGTTTAAAGCAATTAACGCCCCATTTTCAAAAATTCATCACCATTTATAAAATATTTTTTTCCCCAAGGACTTCATAGATATTACAAATCCTGTTGAGTTTGGGAGTACCAGGAGCAGGGGCATAGCTAGCTCTATTTTACCGGCGGATGGAGAAGTGACTTGTTTGGCATGATGTAGAAGAGTCTAGACCCAAACTTTATTGATTGCCAAAGCAACTTCTATACTATCCCAGGAAAAATGCCAAACTCCTCATTTTGGACAGTTTTGTTACCTTTAGGCTTTATTAGGAAGTAAACTGTTGTAGCACTGAATGTCTTGATCCATTTTTTCCAAGGCCACGCAAGAACCAGCATCTCCCTAGGGAATAGTTGGTTGCTGAGCCAATTTACTTTGGCTTTAGGTATAGCTATTGAGTCAAAACTTCCTTTTGGTTATACCATTTGGTCCCAAGGTTACTGTGGGTTGAGTAATTTGACAGAATCATGGAATTATGGGGCTTGGTTCTTTAGAATCAATAGAGGCCACAGGCCCTTGGGTTTGGCCCAAGTGGCCTTGTTTACTCAGCATGGAACAATCTTGATGAATGGAACTGCAGCATCAAAAAAACCAAGTTCTTCTTTGAGTGATGCTGGCTTCTCGTCCAGCCAGATGGGACAGCAGTCTCTGGACCCATGGCAATCTTGTGGAGAGATTCAAGAGATTAGACAGGCTGCTGGTTCATTTGACTTCTTTGAGATGGAACTATCAGGGGCCAAGTCTGTCTTCCTGCTAACCAGTTAGGGGAACAGTCAGTCACTCCATAAACATTTCTGAAGTGCTTCACATGTTGAAAACAAAAACTCCTTGCTTTCAAGGTGCGCCTAACTGGGACAATAAGACTCAAAGCCAAACCGCTATGTATACTTATGGCCTACTTATGTATTCTGTACTCACATGCAAATCATTATCTTATCTCCTGATACGTACATGCATGGGAGGCTTCAGATATTGCTTGGTCTGGGTTAGCCTAAGGACAGTGTTTGTCCTTCATTCTGGAAGAAGACCACGACATCGGGAGGTGGTGCCATGACAAGCACATGAAGCGGATTTGAGTGAAGGAGGGGGCTGTGCTAAGTCCCCAGCCTCACTTTCTCCTCCAGAGCCATCTGTGTCCAGGGGCCAGATAGGAATCAGGACGACTGGAGATGGCCCTGGATACGAGGCAATCAGGGTGAAGTGACTTTCCCAAGGTCACACAGCTAGTAAGTATCAAGTGTCTGAGGTCACATTCAAACTCTTATCCTTCTGGCTACAAAACCAGTGTTCTATCCACTGCACCAGTTAGCCACCACAAAATGGGAAGAAAAATCCCAACAAACTGGGAAAAAATTCATCTCCTCTGCTTCACTCTCCCCCTTAACTCATTTATGTGTGGTTCATCAGTTTCCCTTTCTTGGAATACTCCTCCAAGCCAGCTCAGGTCTCACTTGGTAGCCAGGACTCCTTTTACCCTGGGTGTGTCTCTTTATTAGATCTCAAACCCACAAAGCCCAGTTTAACATTCATGTCCACTGAGGGCAACTCTTTCCTGGTTGCCTAGGAGGTGGTTTCAGCAGATTATGTGTGCCACATCTCTCTTGTACCCCTGTTCAGTTTTGGTTCATTGAGAGCCATGGAATTTTGACCTTTTCCTTTGTGTCCTAGGCACCTTTTATTGATACAGCTACTGGAGAGGAAGGTAGGGCAGGTGGGAGATCTTTTTTCCCCAAATAATATTTTAGGGCATTAAATGCCTACCCCCCCTTTTGGTTTTCTGATCAGTTTAACAAGCATGGGTGATGGAAGATAGCCTGATGCCTATTTTCATTTGTTTTTTAAAAAATAACTCAGGGTCTTCTAGAATTTAGCTGATGATAGTTGTGATGGCAGAAACCTAGAAAGTAGGTAGAGGAAGAAGTCTCCTTTCCAAGAGGGGGTGACAACTGGCGGAGGAGCAGTGACTAGCAAGGGAAAAATCTCTAGTCAGTCCGTATTTATTAAATTCCTACTGTCAATGAGACAATGTATGTGAGCCTTTTGTAAACCTTTAATCCCTAAATAAATTTCAGGCCATGTGGGACAGACAGAGAAACTGCCTCTTAGGCCCCAGATGTGAATCTTTACTCTTCTCTCTTTCCCTCCCCTTTGGGCTTCCTTCCTCCCCTTTCCCCCCATCTCCTAGCTAAGTCTTTTCACCTCTCAATTCTGAACCTGTCTCCTCCCCTTCACAGCATCCACTGCCCTTGTTCAGACCTTCATTAGGCCTTGCCTAGATGAGCTACTGCAATTTTTCCTTCCTAGCCTCCCTGCTCCTGGTCTCTCTCTTTGGTCCTATCTATCCTTCCCAGATCTGTCCAAACATGCTTGCTATGGAACAGGTTGACTATGATGCTCCCTTGGCCCAAAATGGTCTTTTATTACTTTAAGGAACAAACAAGACCAACTCTCCCGATCAGTGATTGGCTGCTGCCATCATTCATGCCATCTGCATCCTAGTCCAGGAGACATTCCCTGAGCCCTGTTTGCTAACTGCTGCTTCACATCCCTTCTCGTGCCTAGAATGGGTTCCCTGGGCTTCTTGGCCACCGCAGGCTTAGCAATGCTGTGGGTGTTTGCACAGTTTGGGCTTGGAAATTAGAGAAGATCTGGATTCCAATCCTGGTTCTGATACTTACTTCTTATGGCACTGTGAGGAGTGTTGCTTCCATCCTTTCCCTTCATCCATGAACCTGATAAGACCTCTAGTGCCAGGGCATGGATTGTTGTGAAGTCCCCATGGTGTCTTGGCAAACTTAAAGAGTCCTGGTCATTCTGGCTCATTGCACCATGTCTTCTTGGAAGCCTTTCTTGGTTCCCTCATTATCAGCACCTCTTCTTTCTCATCCTCTTCCAGAGTCTCCCCTGCCCCCATCATTGTATCTCCCTGTCCCTTACCTAGGCATTTAGGTGGAGCAGTGAGGAAGAGAAGAGTCTGGAATCATGTGCTGCCTCAGACACTTAGCTGTGTGACCTTGGATAAGTCACATCACCTCTGTCTGCCCCAGTTTTCTCATCTGTGAAATGTGGATAATCACAGCTCCCAGAGATGTTGTGAGGATCCAGTGAGATGCTGTGTGGAGTACTTTGCAAACCTTAAAGCAGTGTGTAAATATAACATGGCTATTATTCCCTTAATGCATGGGTTAGCTCTTCCAGGTGAATGCTCCTAGACACAGACAGGGACTGCCATTTTCCTCATAGCACCCATGCCAAGGCACACTGTCTGGCACACTGCCTGGAAATCAAGGCAATTGAGCTCTGTCCTTCTTACTCTTGGAGGTCAGTCTTTTTCTTTGACTCTGTAAGTATCCCAACTCACCCTTGTCCAGACTGATCTTCCAGTGGAGGTTCCTTTCCCCTTTCCTTTGCTCCAAATCTCCCTTCTGGGGTTGCTCCTGCCCACCATCAAGGAGGATGCCAACAGAGGACACTGCTTTGGGACACCATTATTTTTCCTCATCACAATGAAAGCCCTGGTAGCTATGGGTTTCCATCTGCTGTGGCTTGGGAGCCCTGCCCATCAGCCTGCAGGGGAGTAGCAAGAAGGGAGACCTGACTGGCCTCACGGTAGGGTTAGTATATGACAAAGGCAAGAAAAATGCTGTCTCATGGGGGTGACATGCTTTTTCCTCTGGCTATTGTATATTTGACTATAATATCCAAGGAGAATACTTTTATTGCAAATAATTTAAATATCTAGGGCTACTTAGCCTGAATAATAGAAGATATGGATGGGATAAAGGGGTGTGGCACAAGAGCTGCCTTTAAGTCTTTGAAAGGCTGTCCCTTGGAAGGGGTTTGATCTTTCTTCTATTTGAATTAGGTTTGGGTCAGGGGGTGTCAGTTGCAAAATGGAAAACCAGACTGTGGGTGAAGAATGGCTTCCACACAATGACAGCAGTCCCCAGGAAGGCTAGGCTGTCCTGGGAAAAAGTGGCTTCCATCTTACTGGAGGGATTCAACCAGAGCTTGGATGGATGCCTGTTGCATATAAAAGATGGAGGATTCTTGGGTTTCTATGGCTTAGACTAGGTGACGTCCTTGCCAGGGCTCTGAGCTCCTATAATTCTGTGCTTTTGTTCTAGAATGTTGTGTAGAGCTGATCCAATCAGAGATGATTGGAGATAAATGAAAAGATGCTCTTTCTGCATCAGATGGGACTCAGGGCTAGATTCCCTTCTTGCTGTAGGAATAAAGGTTCTTCTTGAATACACTGGGGCTGCTCTGCCTCTCCTTCCCATTTTTCTATTTGGTCTTCAAGGGAACCTATAGGTGGGAATTCTGACTCTTGTCTTTGCAGTCTCTTACTGCAATGGCAGTGGGGATTTGCCCTGTGTGTGTGTGTGTGTGTGTGTGTGTGTAGGGATCCTGCAATTGTAGTGATCAGGAGTTCTAACTAACCCTGCTCTCATCCTCTAAGGAAACCAGATCTGGAGCTCTTCGGATGGGAGGCAAAAGTGAAGGTAAAGGAAGTGGTTGGTCCTGGTGGCACTTTAATGGGGTCGGTTTGAGTAGAATTTTGGAAAACTGAAGCCCAAATCTGCCTGAGATGTAAATTTGAAAGGGTAGCAGAATGTAGGCGTGACTGGAGATGCTTTAGAGAGCGGTAAGTTCTGGACAAAGCGGCAGAGCTGATGCTTATTGTTCTTCAAGGCTTGTACAACTATCCCAAATATTTTATCATCTGAGTTTCAGAAAAATTTCTTTAAGAGGATATAATGGGGCCTGGCAAACCCATTTTATAGAGGAGGGGAAGGCCAATGACTTGTCCATAGCTACAGGAAGTTCTGGATCTGGAAGTTGGTCCTAGCCTTCCTGACTCCAAATTTAGTCCTCCCCGCCTATGCCTCCCACCCAACAGTTCTCTGCTCCACTGAGGAGAGGCTTTCTGGATTTTGACCTGGTCATTGTTTCCCTTGGATCTAAGTAGATTTGGGCATAAGTAGATGAATATCCCGAGTAGTCTCTGGCCTCCAGTAGTTAAAAGCCTATCTGAAAATTGTAGTATCTTTCCAGTAAAGTAGTTAATGAGCAACTAACAAGGCCCATTTTCTACCTGCTTTGGAGTTGAAATGACATGAGAAAAGAGTGGTTAACTTTATCATGCAGAGACTTTACCGGATTGTACAAATTAAAGCCAAAGGCCCTTCACAAAAATTATTGGAGATGTGACAAACCTCTTTATGTCCCATTAATTTAACTCTCTTTCGGCTGCATCGTGGACTTCAGTAATAAAACACAAAGTTAATTAAATCACCCAATAGAACAATTACAGTTTCATCAACAGAGACAACAACTCTGAGTGCTACATTTTGGAAATGTGAAACAGCATCTGCAGCTTCCTTTGGGAAAGGACCTAATTGGGTTTGGCCTGGGCACCAGCTTCCATTTAGCAATATTAATGCCAAGGCCAGCACTGCCCTTTCTATGAGCAGAAAAGCTGTCTTGAGGAGGGGCTGTTCCAAGGGTCCTTACAGGACCTTTCCTTAAGGCTGGAAGGGGCTGCTTCCTGGGCTGGGATACAATGGGATGAAAACTTCTGCCTTTAGGCCTAAGTACGAAGGCATACCCAGTGAGACCAGTAGGGGAAAGTGTCAGACCTAGACATCATATAAAAATGGGGTTTTCCAGCTACTGGAAGGAAGCTTTGTAGAGCACTTGGCAAGAGCTACAGGGAGGACCCAAGAAACGAGCTTAGATCTCTTGGCTACAAGGATGTCTCCAAGGGTCACTTAACTTGTGGTCTAGAGGTAGGGAGCCAAAGTTGTTCCCTTTGCAATTAGTAGAAGATGATTTTGAGGCCCAGTTTATAGGAGATGATATTGAAGCCAAGAGGAGTGAAGTGATTTGCTGAAAGTCTTGTGGTTTGAATTAGGGTGAAGCCTACTATGGGTGGTGTCCCCCTTTCAGACCAGGTGATTCCTACCAGACCACAAGTTTAGCTTATCCAAGGGGCAAGCTTAGGAAAACCTAGCTCAAAATGACCCAACCAGTGGGAAAAAGAAAGGAATGGTTCGCAGTGAAAAACTCTTGTTCATGGGGAACCTTCCTGGAAGACCAGAGGAAGCTCAGAAAAGCATTAATGTTCACTCTCCAGTTCAGTGAGAAAAGGGCAAAGGGCAAAGGGCAGTGGTTTAGCCTAAAAATAGCAATACCAGCAGCTAATATTTACACAGCACTTACTGTACATATCAGGCATTGGAGCAGTTGCTTTAAACTTCTTACCTCATCTGATCTTCACGCCAAGCTTGCAAGGCAGGTGTTTCTGTTATTATTATTCCCATTTTATAGATGAGGAAACTGAGGCAAACAGAGTTAAATACTTGCTCTGGGTCATATGCTCAGATGTGGAGTCCATAAAGAAATAAGAGAAAATACTACATTGGGAATCGGATCCTTACACCCCCAGTCCCTTATTAGTGCTCTCTCTATTAAAGCATGCATTTTTTATTTGTCCACTCCCTTCCTTATCTCATGTCTTGTTCATAATTCAGTTGTTCTATTGAGTGTTTAGTCTTCTAAAACACTATGTCCAGTTTTTTGGGGGGGTGGGTGGATGAACCAACCATGGATAAAGACCATCATGGACATTTCCCCATTCCATAGCTTCTGGGCCTATAAACTATTCATTTTCATTTAATTTGGGAAAACGTCTTGTTTTTCTTGTTCTTACTCTCCAGCATTTATTCTTGGATGCTTGCATTTCTTTTGCTTTTGTCTCCCCAGATGATGAGAAAAGTCAGAATCTAGGATCACCTGGGCAGAAAAAATCCCAATTTAACCAATTAATTATTGGTTAAAGGTCACTTTTCTAAAAGGCTTCCATCCTCTCAAGGTCAGCTCTTCCTCATATGAATGTAGGAAGGGGCTGGGACAGAGTAGCTCTGGTTTCCTAAATGGCACCATTGGATTGAGAATCTTTAGGAGGTTCATGGAGGGCAGGGGAACCTTTGGGAAACTAAAAAGCAGAAAACATTGCTATATGAGCACCCATGTCTACTCTGCCACCATTGTTCCACTTTCCTTGGCAATGCTTCTACCTAGAATTTAAAAAAAAAACCATAGGAAGATGAAAGAATATTTAAAAATAAAAATACTTGCTTTTAATGAAGCTTCGCTAACTCAGTGATACCACAGTGCACTTTCCAAATGAGTGATTTGCATAGCTCTTGGAGCATAGAAAGTGCAATGTAAATATTAGCTACCATTGGGGAGGGACATTGGAAACCCCACATACAGTTATCATGACCTTCCAGAAGCATCTGTGAAGCTGCAGAGGAGTCTTGAAGGAGAAAAATGGTCATCAGATCCATGACCTGATCTTGGCTGCTCTTATTCCTTGTGAACCACAATGTCCTAGGGAGAGGCTACTGTGGTAAAGGGTAATTTGGCTGGCATGCTCTTCTTCCATTCCCTTTTATTTTTAGGGTTCTTTTAAAGGGGTTAAATAGCTTTTGAAAGCCTGCTGGAGTCCCAGGAACTGAGAGCCTGGTGGGACTGTGCTATTGTCAGGAAATTTTGCTGATATGATGTTTTTGGGTGGCTTTGTGGAACTCTGGAGATAGCATTAAGCAGCTAATGAAGTTGATAGGCTCACCCCAGCGAATGCTCCATAGACAAAATGGACATTGGCTCATCAACAGCCAGGCTGCCAGTGAGGGTGGGATGAGGAACTATTTTTATGAGCTTGGCAAGATGAATGATGCATAGAGCCATCAAAATGAAAGAATGCACTGGGCTTCTCTTCAAAGTTTTAATTATGAACTTTTTATGATTAGAGAACCTAAAGTTTAAAGACATTTTCTAGATAGGAAGAATGAAGATGTTGGAAATACATGCAGGAGTCCTGCTATCTTTATGTCCACATTGCTTGAAGAAATTACATGACTTGGCAATAATTTCTGAATTTTGACATATTAGTAGTGTGATTCCTGATCCAGCGTTGTAAACTTTGCACTTACATGGATTAGCTTAAATCTTGAGGGTAGACCCTCAAATCATAACTCCTTGATTAATTTGCCTCCTCTTGAAATTTCCTCTAAGAACTTTGGAATATAGTTCATGTCTGTGTCTCTAAAGATCTAGATAAAAGGGTCCTTTCAAGGTAAGAATGCATATGAGGATCCTGGGTAGACATTTTACAGAAAATTCAAAACAATGTCAAGGATTCCTAACAGCTTATTAAGGGTCAATATAAATTGTCAAGCAAGGTCTTCTTTTTTGCCAGGGATGTATATAGCTCTCCAGATCCCTAGAACCAATTTTGGAGTCCTGTTCTTTTTTATTTCTTTTTTATTTTTTTAGATTTTTTCAAGGCAATGGGGTTAAGTGGCTTGCCCAAGGCCACATGGCTAGGTAATTATTAAGTGTCTGAGGTCGGATTTGAACCCAGGTACTCCTGACTCCAAGGCTGGTGCTCTATTCACTGCACCACCTAGTTGCCCCCGGAGTCCTGTTCTAATAGAAACACAAATGGGATCATTAGAGAGACATCCTTTGACCTTCTGGTGAGTATCATCAGCTTGTTCGCTGGGATCTACCCACGCCTGGAGCAGTAGAGTGCTAGCTTGAGGGTTTGGACTCAGTTTGAAAATGAAATAAATTTGAAGTTATTAGGAAGACAACATCTTGACATTTCAGGGACCCAGCTAGATCCCTGGGTTTATGGAGTATCTTTGGATCTCCTTTAGAAGAGCAATTATTTCAGAGCTGCTAAGGACAACATCTTAAACTATGAGAGTTCCCCATCTTCACTCTGCTCCTCCAAAGGAACCTACTGGAGGATGCTACAGAGGGAGCCCTTTTCTGTTCAGATCTGTGCTTTTCAAATGAGCCATTCCAATGGAGGAAGGAGAGCCGGAGTTCTTTGCTTCTTGTATTGTGCTTTGGTGCTGAGCTGCTCCTTCACTTCTGGTTCAGGAAGAACCACTTGCCTGAGTGAATCTCTTCTCCATGGGGCTTGGTCCAAGAACTCAGGGTCAGGGAGCTTCTTCCTTTTTCCAGTCCAGTGGGTGAATACCATGTGCCTCTGACCATGGATGGCCACAGGGGCTCCTGTAGCTGTGGTAGATTGTGGACTCACTCTTATGCCATCTGCTCTTTTGGTCTATGGTTAACTCTAAGTAATGTCCCCCCAAAGTGTTGTCTTCATTCTTGGATAGGCCTAGCTCAAAGGGCAGGTTCCTCATTTACTGATACTTAGTTCTTCTCAATTAGGCATTAATAGACATGTCTCTGGAGAGCATCTTTGTTTGACCAGTTGCCAATGGTCATGAGTAAGAAGATGCAATAAGAGTTGCTATAGATGCTCACCATCCTGGATTCCCATCCAGGTAATGTGGCACCTTTCCCCCTCTGCCCACCTTAATCTGGAGCTAAAGCTCTGTGGGCAGGCATTTTCCTATACTATTGTAGACCAAACTTTGCAACCTGGGTTTGGCTTCTTGTCCTCCTCTCAGTACTTTTCTGGGGAAGATGTCTCTGAACTTGTTACCCTTCTCAACCAGTTCTTATGCACTTTCTCTTGGGGGAAAGGAAAGGATCCTATACCAAATCATGTTTCCTGCCCTACTGGGAAAGTATTGCTGTCTTTAGTATAACTGTGGAAAAAGTATCATCAGATAATCTGTGGGATAAGGGACCCCCAGATCCATCAGGCTTTTGGGTCTTAGTATTTTTCTAAAGTTTGTTTGCCTATTGGCAAAGATTTAGATTTAGAGCTAGGACTTCAAAGGACATCTATTACACTCCCTCCCCAATAGATGAGGCTCAGAGAGGTAGACTACCTAGCTCAGGGGCACACAGTGTCAAAAGTCAGAGTGACTTCTAGAATTCCAGACTCAGTCCTTTTCCCATTGGTTCACTAAATTTTGCCAATTCTTAGGCATTTTCTGGGTCATTTTAGATTTTTTATCATTCAGTATTACATTTTCCTTTTTATTTCTCTTTTCTTCCATGATACTTTCACTTGGATTGTATTAAAAAGTACCAATGAATCAATTAATAAGGCAACCATCAAGCCTATATTAAGTCCCTACAGAGGACACAAATGGAACAGTCTCTGTCCTCAAGTAGTTTCATTCTACTGGAGCAGATTGTTTAGGCTAGGAGAAAAGTGAAGGGCACTGGAGGAGAGGTCAGTGATCATCTTAGATGTGTCATTGATATCCACTTTTATGGAGACTTGGAAAGAGGCAACAACTCTCAGGGCCCCTGTTGTTTATTCTGTAAAACATAGGGGTTGGATTCGAAGATCTCAAAGCCCTCTTCTAACTCTGAAGTTCTTTGAACCCCTGATTCTGTAACAAGGCTTGTTATCTTCAAGGAAGTAGATGAAGAAGCTTAGGGGCAGCCACATCTAAGTGTCTGCCAGAGCCTGAGGCTCTGGGCTGAGAACAAAACCCTAGACATTTTCCATGGAGAACTTTGATTTAAAGCAAATCATCTCGGAGAGACTTTGTCTCAGAGGAAGGGTGTCACCACCCTGAGATTCTGCCAACTTGGCCCCAGAGAATTTATTAGCCATCTAGGCTATTTATTTTGAGGCCAATTCTAAGCTTTTCAGGCACCTCATACTCTCAGTGTTATTGATTGCACTCTCTTTGGATGCCCATAATTTTTATGCAGTTAATTAATAAAGTTTATTGAGCATTTAGTTGTGTGATAAATTGTGCAAAGATGAAAGGGGGAAAAAGACAATGCAGACATTGTTCCTCTGTTTAAATGAGGTGAGAGAATGGAAAGGAAGGCTGTTGGATCAAGATGAAATGTGCTGTCATAGGAGGGTCTGAAGGATGGACCTGGGTCTATCGAACACTGGATGGAAATGAAGCTGGAGAGAGGGTGGTGGGATGGGCTGCCAGTGACCAGCATTTTTCCATGGGATGGGGAGCAGGAGAAGGGGAAGTCTGCCTCTGCCTCTACCACTTGGGGTTGCTCAGCTCTATTTCACCCTGCCTGCTGATGGGAGAGCTCTGGGGAATCAATTGAAAGTCCATGAACATTCTTCTTGGAAGCTCCTGCTCTTTGGAAGCACCTCAACAAAACTCATGTTTGTCCTTCTTGAGGGATCATTTCCAGGACATTTCTTCCCTTGAAGTGTGATGAATCCCAGTGTGAGACTCGGGAGACTCTGATCTCATCCTCTTATGTCCCTTTAGGACTCTGTGATGGGAGGTGGCCTTGTGGTGGTGCCATCCCCTTCCTAGACCTCAGTTTGGAGCCAGGGCCAGCCTTAGAGACTGGTGGGGAGCTGAGCTCCTGGACCAAGCATGGTAGTTCTGTTTTGGATGGAGGAAATGACAGGAATACCATGCCTCTACCCTCAGCAAAGATGAGGATGCTGAGGGGTTAGGGCAGGACATGGCAGGAGACCCTGCCTTCTTTCGGACCCCACAGACCGGGAGTCTCCCCAATTACTCTTGGCTTCCCAGGATCCCCACTGTACTCTGAAGCCTTCCTAATGACTTAGTGTTTTCTGGAGATCAGAGTCCTGTCAGCAGAAGGCAGTGTCTTGTGGATGGCATACACAGGGATATATTTACTCACACATTGGCATTCCAGGCACATTGGGAAAAATTCCTTCTGCCTCCATACATGCCTCGTGTCACAACTTCCCATGGAAAGGTTGGGACCTCTGAGATAAACCTGGAAATGCACCCTCCACCCTGACAGGGTCCATATCCATATGAACTCATATCCAGGAGGGTGGGGGCAACTGGCAGCCTCTCCTCTCCCTTCTGAGGAGCACATTTTGACTGAGGAAAAAGAAAAATCACAATATGGTCACTGGGTACATGGATTCATTTCTGTTCAAAACGCTTTGTTCTCAAAGTAGATCATGGTATCAGGGAGGTGATGCCATGCCAATCTAGGGATCTGGATTTGAGTGAGGGGGCTGTGCTAGGTCACTGGCCTCACTTTCTCCTCCAGAGATATCTGGGTTCAATGGTCAGATGTGAATCAAGACCACAGGACTTGACCCTGCATCCAAGGCAATCAAGGTTAGGTGACTTGCCCAAGGTCACACAGCTAGTAGGTGGCAAGTTTCTGAGGCCAGATTGGAGCTCAGAACTTCCAGGGCTAGCTGACACTTTGTCAGTTATTATATAAGGGTGCAGAGACAAAAAGGAAATCATCTCTCCCCTCAAAGAATTTCCACTGGACTAGGGTGAAAGAATGTTGACACTAGAGAAAATTTATGCAGAGAAGTATCCTACAAAGAAAATATGCATCGAATCATGGTGCTGATTGGAAGTCATTGCTCATTTTACAGATACAGAAAAAAAGAGATCCAGAGAGCTTAAATGACAATTAATACAAGGAGGGAGTGGACTCCAAATCCAGGGCTCTTTTCAGTGAGTGGTGGGGTCCAAAAGCACCAGGAGAAGGTGAATGACAGTTGCAGAAGGACGGATGATGGCTCGTGTCCGCCTGCTCTCTCTACTCAGCGCTGCCCTGCTCTAGGGCATTGCTGGGATTGTGTTTGTTAGTCTGATTAGTCTGGTTCTCTTGGTGACACCCCCTGCTCCCCAGCTTTCCCTCTCAGAGGTGAACAGTCTTTGCAGAGCGGGCAAAGGAAAGCTGAGAGGTTTATCTGGGAGGAGGCAAGAAAGACCTGGGGGGCAGAGTGGATTCTGGGGATTTTTGCCACCTGTACATGAAGATGACAGGAAGGAAGGGCAGCTGGTGGACATTTTCAAACTTGCCTTCCTTTAGCCTTCTCTTCTCCTTTTTCTTTTTTTCCATTTCTTAAAAAAAAATCAATCCCAAAGGTCTTCCATCTTTCAAATTCAGAAATAGAGACATTTTTCTAGATGAAAAGCATCTTCCCAGTGATGTATTGTCTTTTTGCTTTATGCCATTTTCTGAACCAACACATTTAGAGCTGCTTCTCATCTCTAAGAATAGACAAGATTGAGACAGTTTAACAGAAATTAGGGGAAAAATTAAAGGTTTTTCTTTCTCTTTAATAAAATATGAGGCACATGCTGACGGATTACATATTTTTGTTGTTCATAAAGTGTGAAATACATCCTGCAATTAGTCTTTGCAAATAGCAGCCTCGGAAATGCAGGCAGTATGTCCTTGTCAGCCTGGCTGAAGCCAGGGTTGGAATGGAGGCCCAGATTGGAACTCCCCCAGACTGGGGACGTGCGCTCCTTGGGCAGGACGATGTGGCCATGGCCTAGCTGACCCATCTACACTAAGGAGATGCATCGTCCAGGCTAGACTCCAAGGGGAATGACCTGTAATGGGGCTGAGACCAGTAGTGTGATGGCAGATAAGGTATTGAGAGGGCGGTAAGGGAGACTTTCAGAGGCAGCAAAAGGTAATCTTGATAGAGGGATCCAAGACAGAAGCTAACAGTCTATGAAACAGGAAACTGGACATGATTTTCTTATGAAGAGAAATATTGACTTTATCAAAAGTCTTCAAGAATCTTCAAAACTTTCAGAGAAATTTTAGTGAATGACAACTAGACAGTGGAGACTTGGAGCTCACTTCAGTGTCATGACATAGGGCGTCAGAGAAAATGGCTTTTTTGAAGATTCATGGTCTTCTGCCTAACTCTTTGGGACTCTGACCCCTATTTGCCACGTGTTCACACCACCAGGGCCTCACCATGCCTGCCAACATGGTGGATTGAGAAGCAGGCAAGTTCCAAAGGTGAAAGGGGGACTTCTGCCTGGGAGTTGGCACTTTCCCCCAGTAACATTGCCTGGGAAGCTCCTCCAGGGAAAAGGAACTTTTACTTTTGTCTGTAGCCCTCTCCTGACTCATCCCATGTCAAGGCAAGCAGCCCTCTCCAAGAGGAGTGAAGAGTTGGGGGCTCAGATTGGAAGCATGGGACCTTATTTTTTGCTTCAGGGCTTATCCTGGGCATGGCTGACTGCAGGGTAGCCAAGGGGTCCATGACTTTGTGACAAGATCCCAAGGAGACTGAGGAGAAGGTGTGTGAGAAATCTTGGTCTTACAAAGAGGATCAGGGGAGTTGGGGGTCTCCCAGGGTTAACCTAGAAATCACTGGAGATTCCCATTGGTTTAAGGGACATAGGCAGCTAGAATAGAAGGGTCCAGGGTGAAGGGTGCAAATGTCTCTATTTTATCCCCTTGTCCTGGGTTCTCACCTTCTATCATCTAAGGGTCCAGAAGTGCTGCTCTGGTCTCTGATTCCACTTCCATGGATATACAACAGGGTTAATTATGGGGATTTGTGGACCTCAGAAAGCAGAGGGGATGACACCCTGAGAACATTGTTTTCAGGAGAGGAAGCTAAGGGCCAGCCCTTCTGGAGCTGAGACAGACTGACCACTCTTCCTTTCTCTTCTGGAAGCTACGTGTGTGTGTGTGTGTGTGTGTGTGTGTGTGTGTGTGTGTGTGTGTGTTCAGCTGAGTGGGGGGTGGCCCCTTTGGGCAGATTCTCTGGCATAGACATTCTGGCTCCCTGGTTAGAGCAGGGGAGTTGTTCTCCAGCCTGGCCCTGGACCCCCTGGCTGTTTGCTGCCTGCCTCCTCCTCTCGGCTGGCTCCTTACATGTGCCACACCCAGGCTGAGCAATCTGTCACAAATGAACTGGAAAGCCTGTCCCCCATTGCTATTGATTTGGGGCCTAGTGACAATTTATCTATGCTCCTGACAGGATGTCATTCTAGACACTGCAGAGCGGGAGGCCCTTTGGACCCCTGTAGCTTGTGAGCATCATGGGCACGGGCATACTCAGAATGAGTTTTGAAATTGCCTTGTCTTCAGTGTCTCTCCTGCCGCGGACGATGGCACTGCCCCTGATGTTTCACACTTGGTTGGCACCTTTCCTTCCCTCTCTTTGGGTTCCTCCTTAGACACAGGCAACCTTTTCCTCAGATCTCTCGTGCCAGGCTCAGGAGTAGGCTTGGACAAGTAGAGGCTGGCTGCTGCACCAGGTCAGTGAGAAGGCAAGTCACCAACACTTTGGAATGACAGCCCCTGTAAGGGGGCAGACTCACAAGGCATATTGTGCCAATTGTAGGGTGACATACCTGCCAAGAGGACTGTGATACCAAAGAAAGATGGCCTCATACCTTCTTGGCTGTTACTAGGTTTTAGTAGGGCTAGTTAGGTTAAGGGGGGGAGGGGCGCGTTTACTCCCAAGAGGTCCGTCATTCTGGGTAGTAACAGGATAAAGTAATAGTATGGATCCCTGCACAACCCTAGGCCAGGTAAGGCATTATATAGAACCAGAGCAAGGATGGCAGAGTGCCAGGAGGACCCAGGCTCATGTGCATAGGTGAGTGGGATAGTGGAGCTTCTTTGACTGTTTACCAGGCTCAAGGTAGTTTAGAGTTTTCTGGGCAGTCATGGATCACTTTCCCACTCTGGCCTACCCCTGGACAGGTTCTTTACCTTTCCAGCCTTCTGTGATAATTGGAGAGAATCTCCCCGCAGGAGTCAGCTGCCTTCTTTTTTTATATTTATTTTCCAATTATATTCAATAGTAGTTTCTACCCATCATTTTTTTTGTAAAGTTTTGAATTTTATAATTCCCCCCCCCTTTCCTCCACCCCCCCCAAAGGCAGTCTGGTAATCTTTACATTGTTTCCATACCTATACACTGATCAAAATGGAATGTGTTGAGAGAAATCACATCCTTGAGGAGAAAATAAAATATTAGAGATGCCAAAATTACATAGTACATAAGACACTTTTTAGAAAATATTGAAGGTAATAGACTTTGGTGTTTGTTCAAACTCCACAGTTCTTTATCTGGATACAGATGATATTCTCCATCACAGATGCCCCAGATTGTGCCTGGTTGTTTCACTGATGGAATGAGCGAGTCCTTCGAGGTTCATCATCACCCCCATGTTGCTGTTAGGGTATACAGTGTTTTTCTGGCTCTGCTCATCTCACTCAGCATCAGTTCATGCAAATCTTTCTGGGCTTCCCTGAATTCCCGTTCCTCCTGGTTTCTAATAGAACAACAGTGTTCCATGACATACATATGCCACAGTTTATTAAACCATTTCCCAATTGATGGACACTCACTCAATTTCTAATTCTTTGCCACCACAAATGGGGCTGCCATGAATATATCTGTGTAAGTGATGATTTTACCCTTTTTCATCATCTCTTTAGGGCATAGACCCAGCAGTGGGTTGCTGGATCAAAGGGGATGCACATTTTTATTGCCCTTTGGGTATAACTCCAAATTGCTCTCTAGAAAGGTTGAATGAGTTCACCCAGCTGTCTTCTTGACCACACTCCTGATGTCACTGGTCAGGTAAATGCCCTCTGGTAGCTAGAACTCCCTTCCTATTAGCTGGCACCGTGATGGATGGCAGGATAATGCTGGTCAGTGGACACCTCATTAGCCAATCTTCCTAGGTCTGTTGTGACTATTAGGCTTCCATCTGATGGGGGTGAGCTAATTAACAACAAAATGTTGTCCCATAAATTTTAAATGCTTCTTTTCAGTGGCCTGAATTGTAAAGATCTCATTTATTATGTTTTCCCCTCCTCCATCTTTAATTATGGACCTGTAAGAAAGAAAGAAAGAAAGCCAAGAGCTGATGAGTCAGGGTCCATAAAGGCCATCTCTAGGCTGTTTCACATCCTGTCTTCTGGGAAGCGATGGGGAGGAGTGATTGCTCTGCTAGCAGCTCTCCCATTCCTTTCTCCACTTGTTTACTTCACCATCACATGGAATGAGTGGAGACTGAGAATCAGGAGGACTTGGATTCAGATCCTACCACGGACACTTCCTGGGTGGGTGACTATGGGAACAATCAATCAGGAAGAACCAAACTCAAAGGTGCAGAGAGAAGCTCAGGGAAATCATGGTCACCTAGATAGAATGGGACATTTGGAGGGTCTTCTCTGTCCACCCCCTGGGCCCTCCTGCCACCATCTTGGTCTTCAACTCTGTTTAGAGTCTAACCCTCCTCCAGCTGCCTCTCAATAGTCTCCTTCATCTCAGCTGGCAGCTGAGCATTGGGCAAGAATGGGTGGCCAGGTCCCTTTTCTTCCTCCTAATGTCTATGTCAGTCAGAGGCTTTGCACCATGGGATGACTTAGAGTCCATGTGTCAGAGATGCCTGGCAATGAGAAGTCATTTAAGCCCTGCCTCTGACACACATACACACACACAACACACACACACACACACATCCACAAATACAGATATTAATACATATCCATAAACCCACAAACACACATGCACACACATAGAAACATACATTTGTACACACATTTACACAGTACACATACCTGTCCCTCCTTCCCTTGACTTCCTTGAACCCCAGTTTCCTCCTCTGGCACCTCCTTTCTTCATAAAATGAAGGTTGTGATTCTCAGCTCATTAGGTTGTTGTGAGGAAAGGCTGATAAATAGAAGTGATTGTTTTCCCAAAGGAAGGATTCCCTGAGGTTGGACATGGTGCGACTTCTCCCCCCTCCCCATTTTTGACCCCAAATTTCTACACTTTTGAATATCAAAATAAATCTCTGTCAAGGAAGATAGACACAGGCCATTGCTTTAGAACAAAGTTTTTTGTTTTTTTAAAAAGGTAATAAATAGAACTCAGCACAATAACAATTGACTGAGCAATGATGACGTGAGAGAGGAGCAGGTATGGGGAGAAGAGAGGGTCAAGAGAGACCGAGTGCCGGAGGGTGATTCTACTTGAGCTTGGGGAGGCATGGATGGAGCTTCCTGGGCATCAGGACTACATATGTAGGCAGTGACTCCTGCCCATCCCAATTCAGCCCCCAGACCACCAGAGTGCCATTGCTGGCTCCGTCCTGTCTTGACAGGCCTGGCATTATCTCTGCTTTCTCTGGATGAATCTCCTTCAGAGGGCTCCTTCAGAGTCCCTGCCTTTGCCCTCAGTGGTTTCACGAGACAGTAGCAGATTAGACTGTGTGGATGGGGAAGGAGCAAAGATGCCATTGGATTTAATCTAATCCAACAAACATTTATGAAGTGACTCTGGGGTATGTGATGCCAGCCTGGGCACCAGACAAAGACAAAAACCAGACTTTACTCTTCTCCAAGGTCTGATGGGGTTCATGCTCAGAAATTCTGGGAGGCAGATTATATCTTGGCAGTTTTGTGGAAGAGAATGTACTTTCTCCAGCAGCTAGACCCACAGGTGCCCCCCCCCACCCAGTGTGGTCACCAGAGTGTCAAGGGCTGGACCCTTTCTAGCTTCCTTCTTCATTTATTTTCACTAATTAGATAAATGATTCTCTTTTTGCTAAAAGTCACAGTTCACATGGTTCACTTTTGTTTCTCTAAATGCATGCCAGAGGCATAGCTATTATGGCTCTGTTCCTGGGGAAATGGGGAAAATGAGATAAAAATGAGATAAATCAGGAAATGAGGGAGGGAGGGAGGGAGGAGGGAGGGAGGGAGGGAGAGAGAGAGAGAGAGAGAGAGAGAGAGAGAGAGAGAGAGAGAGAGAGAGAGAGACAGAGACAGAGACAGAGACAGAGAAAGACAGAGAGAGAGAGAGAGAGTGCAAGTGTAAATGAGTGAATGAGTGTGTGTATGTTTGGGAAAGGGTCTTTCTTTAATGAAGTCCAGCCCCAATCAGGGGCAACCCTTGGGTGAGAATTGAGCTCATTTGATGAAGGACTTTGGTATACCTTAGAGTCGTTTTTCACTCACTTGGTCCATGTTCCCATCCAAGAATCATAATATGGGGTGGATGTCTGCATGACTGGGACCTTCCTTCCCCTCAGGACACTGAGACTGACTCCTGAAAACACAATGCTTCCAATATTCGCTAGGAAATATTGTTAAAAGAAAGAGGGAAACAATCTGAGGAGCATGGAAGGTCCAATAATTAGTTCCAGCTCTCCCAGAGCCCCAGAGCAACTTAGAGGTCTGACACAGCCTCTGTCATAAATCAAACCTTGGCCTTCAGGATGGGGTTCATAGCCTGGGTGGGCTGAAGGGAGTGGTCTACAGTTTGCCCATCAGTATCTCAGGCAAGGTATGATGGGTGCCATCTTGTTCTACCTTCTCTGCTGGGCAAAAAAGAAACTGAATTTCTCCCCAACCTCGTCCTTCTTTTCTCCTTGGTTGCCCCCATGCTCTCCCACTGACCTCTTCTTCATATTTTCCAACACTATCCGTCCCCTTGCTCACTGCAGGGAAGATGTTGGGAGTCCTTTTTGACTCCTTTCTCTCTCTTGCCTCTTACTTCCAAGCTATTTCATGACCTATCAATTTGACCTCTGCAACCTCTCTCAAATTTGCCTCTCCTCTCCTTTGACATTTGTCCCACACTGGGGCAAATCCTCATCACTGCACCTGATCACCTCATCACCTGAACTGATTCCATAGCTGCTGGGGGATTTGCCTGTTTTGGGCCTCTCTGTGTTTTAGTCCATTCTCCATTCAGTTATCAAAGTGATTTTCCCAAAGAGCAGAGCTGATCATGTCATCATCCCCTTCTCAATAATCTCCCTTGGGGGCAGCTAGGTGGCACAGGGGATAGAGCAATGGCTCTGGCATTAGGAGGACCTGAGTTCAAACCTAGCCTCAGAACTTAACCCTTACTAACTGTATGACCTTGGGCAAGTGACTTAACCATGGTTGCCTCTCCTCCAGGGCCATCTCCAGGCATCCTGACTCATATCTGACCACTGGATCCAGATGATTCTGGAGAGGAAAGTGAGACTGGCGACTTAGTACAGCACCACCCCATTCTAATACAATTCATGTGCTTGTTATGGCATCAGCTTTGTGATGTCATGGACTTCTAGAATGAAGGACAAAAACAATAGCAGCAATAACCTCCTATGTCTCCCCATTACCTCCAGGATCAAATGCAAAATGTTCCTCTTGGTCTTTATAATCTCTCTAACCAGGATCCCTCCTCCTTTTCCAGTTGTTTTCAAACTTCCCATCACATGCTCTTGAATCTTGTGACACTAGCCTCCATTCCAACAACAAACCCAGGCATCTCTTAGCTTTGGGCATTGTCTCTGGCTATCTCTCCCCCTGTGTGGGCTGTTCTCCATCCTCATCTCCAAATTTGGACTTTCCTGGCTTCTTCTACAGGTGCCTTCCCTTTTTAATTATTTCCCCTATATTCTTGTTGTGTATATATTTGTTTGCATGTTGGATCCCCCCTTAGATGTTAAGCTCCTTGAGGGCAGGACCTGTCCTTGACTTCTTTTTGTATGCCCAGTACTTAGCATAGAGCCTGGAAAATATCAGGGCTCCATAAATGTTTATTTTTTTATTTTTAGCTTTTTGCAAGGCAATGGGGTTAAGTGACTTGCCCAAGGCCACACAGCTAGATAATTATTAAGGCTGAGTTCAAATTTGAACTCAGGTCCTCCTGACTCTAGGGCCAGTGCTCCATCCACTGTGCCACCTAGCTGCCTCTCCATAAATGTTTATTGATGGAAGAGAGAGGGGGAAGAGGAGAAGATCAAAAGGAGGTGATGCAGCTGTTTAGCTGCTGAGCTGAGGCCCAGCTCAGTTTGGACAAGTTAGGCCTTGCCTTCTGGATATCAGGTCTCTGAATCTTCACTGAGGGAATCATGGCTCAGTTGGGGGAAGAAGAGTAAAAAAAAAGAGTGGACTACAAGTTCATACTAGGCGTGTGTAGCAGAAGGAGGTAGTGGCAGGAAAACGGGGTTTCTGGTGGGAGCTGACATGCTGGACCCCAGATGTGTACACACTGTTCCTCTGGCACTGCCAAGGGATTGAAAATAACAAGTATTTCTGTGGTCTTTCCAAGTTGGCAGTGGTCTCTCCCCATGACCACATTTAAGCCAAATGTCTGCTCCCAAAGTGATAGACACCCGAGATGGCACCCTCTTTGCAGAGGTGGTTCTCCCTAGTTCCCCCTAATCACCCAGTGGGGGTATATATAGGTGTAGGGGTCACAGTGGGACAGGAAGGCAGAGTGCTGCTGATCCTAAGTCTGGCTCTCTCTACTACAAAATGCTCCTGTCAGTGAAGTCTAGAGCCTTTTCTGCGAGATATTCTGCAAGGAGGCTGCTGCTTGGTTCTCCATCTGAAGAGAGCCTACTTTCCTGGCACTTCCCAAGGGGTCCCTGAGACACGACAGTCTTTAACCCAGGGGTGCTTGTTACTTTCCATTCCGGGAAGAGCTAAAAGATGTTTTAGGGCTCAAAGAGGAAAAGACGGATTGAGGCGTGCCACACAATGATCACATAGTATGCAAGGGGGAAGATGCCATAGAGACCTCTATTTGAACGGTAGCATCCGGTTCTGTAAACCCAAGGCCTTTAGTGAAGTGAGATCCTTGTCCCTGGGCAGCCCCCCTCCCCTTTGGGACAGTTCCAGTCACTAAGAAATGGGTTTTTTTTTAATCCTCAAGTTCAAATTTGCCTCTTTCCAACCACTCCCTATTGCTTCTAGTTCTGCGCATTGAACTCAGACAGAAAATAACTTCCTTCTTTCATGGCCCTCAAATGCTTGACATAATTTTGACCCTTAAGTCCTGTTTTGTCTGGCCTAAGTTTCCCCCAGTTCTTGCCAGGAAGCCTCATGGAGCATAAACTTGAGGTTCCTCACTGTCCTCATTGCCTGTCACTGCATACTCACCAGCTTCTCAGTGTGCCAAAGTGTGGCACCCAGAAACAAGCACTTGACCTCAGTGTGGTCTGAGGAGGGCAGAGGAAGTGGCACTGGCAGCTTCTTTTCCTCCCTGATATGGCTTTTCTTTGGGACAGAAAGAGGAAGAAACTGGGAAGAAGGCTTTGGCCTGGAGACCTTTCAGCCCAAGATGGCGGGGTCAGAGGCCTTAGTGACTTGCCTGCACCTAGGCTGCTTCCTCGCTCTGGTTTCCTCATCTGTGACAAGAAGGGTTGGATGAAATCCTCTCCACCCCTTTAGATTGTTAGACCCCACTTTGCCTGTATTTGAGCACCTTCTTGAGATCTTCTTGGCTATTAATGCCCTTAAAGTAGACCATTCAAGCCCGAGAACTCAGGGCCAAATACTGGAGGTCACACTGTTGGGTGTCTGCTTCTCCTAGAGTGTCCCTGGGGGGTTCAGGCAGTGGCCCAGCCCCCACTCAAAGGGATTGACACATGCTCCCAGAAGCCTCCAGAATCAATCCTAGCATGTGGTCTTTGCCACTGGGGCTCTGGTGGACACACAAGCCCCCAGGACTTGTTCTTTGCACCAAGGTAGCTCATTCCAGCCCTGCTGGGCAATCAAAGCATGTTTCCCAGGGAGGCTGGTGGGGGGGGGGGCGTCTACTGAGTTGGATGTTGTCTAGGTGGATTCCCCCTTTCTATTCTCAGAATCTTTGATTTTCTGGACATTTCAGTTCCTGAAAGGCTCGTGGGGGAAGAGCACAGTCTCCCCTGTGATGGACATCTAGGCCCTTGGGGCAGGAAGGAACCATTAGACTTGGGGGGTCTGACTAAAGGAGACCCAGCAAAAGCTCCCCAGGAAATAAGGACCAAATTCATCCCAGGCTGGAAACAGCCAGGACAGCTTGGCTTGCAATGATCACTCACATCTGGAATAAAAGCTCTTTTCCATCCCTAAGCTTTCCTTCTCATCTGCACCCTTCAGGAGAGGCAGGTCTGGGATCCCAGAGAGCCCTATGGCATGTGAGGGACCCTCCCCAACCAAGGCTCTGGACCTTGAACCCTGATCTTCTTACTAAATCTGGGGCTTTAGTGAACTGGTTATATTAATCATGTAGACTGGCAGATGGAGGGAGATGAAGCAGGCTGGGAGGGGACTGGGCAGGGCCCAGCCTGAGGGGGTGGACCTTGAAAGGCCCAGCTCCCATCAGCTGTGCAGGGAGAGGCCTTGGGGAAAGCAAGGCCCAACAAGAAGCTTCATCTGGGGCCAGACCCTACTCCCACTTCTGAGGAGGGAGCTGAGAATAAACCCACCCCTCAGAAATGAGAGCCTGGCCTAGGCAGCTGCCTAATGAGCTGATTTGCATTGCATTCCAATTGGGTCAGAGCTTGGGCACATCCACCAGGAAGGAAGTGGCCACGTTGAGTCAGCAATGTAAATGAGATGCTTCATCTGGCTCTAATCACTGTCTCCTGGAGGGATTTTGATTGCTGCTGTGGCAGGGGCCCTTTGGAACCCCTGTAACTCTTTGGGGATGCTCATTGGGTGGCTTACTGTCAGGACCTGGATTCAGGTCCTGCTTCTCATGTGACCTTGGACCGGTCACTTCATCTTTCCTTGCCTCAGTGTCCCCATCTGGAAAGCAGACAAGGTGGATTCTGAGATCTCCCTTTGTGCCGCGACTTCATGTGGATCCCATGAAGGTCCCAACAAGGAGCCTGCTCCTTCTTGGGTGATGGAGGAAAAGCTGTGTTGTGGTGGGTCAGCCAGGAGGTATTTCATTCCCTAGCCCAGGGCAGTGAAACTGGAGTCTGGAAACACCGAGTTCAAATCCTCCTCAGACACTTATTTGCTATGTGACCCCCGCTTGCCTCAGTTTCCTCAATGGGAATAATAACTCCTGCCTTTCAGGGTTGTTGTGAAAATCAGATGGAAATATTTCTAAAAGGCTTTGTGAAGGAAATCCTAAATGGCATCACAAAGAGTAGGATGCATGTTGTTGCTAGTACTGGATGTAGGGTTCCAGGCTGGATTTAGAGCTGGAGGCCCCACCAGCATCAGGACTCAGGTCAGTGGAGCAAGAATGGGAAGGGGCAGTCATGATCACCCAGCTTCTATATCAGGATATCACTAGTAGGATCTGGAGACCTCCAGGACCCTCCCCCCACCCCATACCACCAGCTCCTCACTCTGGACCTACCAAAAAGCAGGAAGGGCCTTCAGGTCATTTGGGTCAAACCCTCATTGTCACCTAGAGAGGTCAATGAGCTCTTTAGAGATTCCAGAGGGAAGAAAAGCTCTGGGCCTTGGACTCCCCCCAGCACCACTCTCACTCCTTTTCCAATTGAGATCAACTTTCTGGTCAGGATTTGGGCAGGTGGAAAAAAGCTCAGCTCCACTCCAGGGCAAAGGGATTGAGCTTCTAGTGGTGGGCTGAATGATTTCTGTTATCTTCTATTGTTACATAAGAATTTCTTGGTGGTCTAGTGAGCTTTAGTTAACTAATATATAATCGACAGCTAGAATTTGGTAAGTCTTCCTGGACTTCCTCCCTCCCTGGCTCCTCTTGATTCACCCTCCATGAAGCTGCCAAAGTGAATTTCCAAAGGTGCAGATCTAACTATATCACTCACTTACTCCATATGCCCCCCATGGCTCTCTTTACCTCAAGATTAAAGACCATTCTAAACCTCCTCATTTCAGAATTTAGAATCCTTCAGACATCAACCCCCTTCCTTCTTGTCCATGCTCTGATCCAGTCCAGTTGACTTTCTTATTATTTCCCATTCACTGGGCTTCATTTCCCACCTCTAAGACTTGGCGTGGGCTGGCCCCCAGGCCCAGCCTATTCTCACTTATTGCTTCCACCTGGAAGAATCCTTGATTTCATTCAAGATTCCCTCTAATGCCATCTTTGATATGAGACTTTGCTTCATTTCCCCCACTTGAGTGCCTTTCTCTTGATGAGCTGATCAATTTGCCCAGCCCCATTTACCCATATATTCTCTCCTGGATGGAGCCCAAACTCCATGAGGGCAGTGATGACTTTCCATATTTTTACATTTCTAGGGCCATAGTAGGGGTTTGGTGATTCATTGTCTGAAGCGTATGCTCTCTGCACTGATACACACAGACATCAGAGAATGAACCTTTTCCTCTTTTGGGGGATGAGATGATTTGGAAGGTGGGCAGACAACTGCTTATCAGCTTCTTGGACTTGTACTGATTAAGGGCCCCTGCCCCAGTGATGTGGAGGAGGACTCTCTCTCATGGGGACTGAGACCACTGTTACTGGGTCTGACATCATCCCAGAAGCCTGGCCAGTGGACCAGATGAAGCTCATCTCCAACTTGGTCTTCATGATTACAGGTGAGTTTGAGGCCATGTCTTTGGGTCTATCTCCAATCGTTTATGACTGCATGAACCAGGAAGCAGAGGTTCCCATTTGCTTGCCGGGGGAGGGGGCACTTCCATGCCCCAGTCTTCTCAATATAAATCTTTTGGGCTCATGACTGGACTATGAGGAAGCCCATGAGTTCAGGGTGCTTCTCTGTGTCCTCATAAAATAACAGAAGCAGAGTGTGACTTGGACCACCAGAGCTGGGGTAGAGGGGGGGGAGAGGAGCTCTGGGTCTGGGGCTGTGGGGGTCTGGCTGCAGTGGATCACAACTGCCTTTTCCTACCATGAGAATTAGTGGGGCTGCCACTGAGAGTGAGATCCATCGGGCTTCTTGACCAATCTCTCTGCTGAGGGCCTAGGAGGGACTCTGAACATGTGTCCATCTCTAAGGCAGAAGGGAGGACTAGGAAGGGCCAAGATCGAATCTTGCTTTCTTAGGGGGTTCTGTGTCATGCTCATCAGGTCAGAAGGAGCCCAGCTCTGGGCAAAGTTGCTCCTGGATTGTTTGGACAGGGAGCTCATTGGAAAGCTGCATGGCCAGAGTCTGTCCACATCCTTGTCGGTCATGTGTTTTTTACAAATACTATCTTATTTGCTCCTTGCAACAATCCTGTGAGTTAGGCCTTGGAGGTCTTCTATGGAGGAGGTCAAGTGACTTGCTCAGGGTCATCATAAGTGTTTAAGGTCAAATTTGAACTCAAGTCTTGCTGACTCTAGACACAAGCACTCTCTCCAAAAGAGTGAGCAGTTGGGGAAGGAGCTCAGGAAAGGCATCAAGTTGAAGATGGTGCGGTGTCTTGAATGAGGGACAGGTGAGGGGAGAGGGATATTCCTAAGATGGGGTGTGGCAATTCTAGAGAAGCACCACTGGACCAGGCTTCAGAGTCAGGATGGGAGCAATGTCCACTGGGGTCAGGTTGCAAAACTGCAGAGCTTATCTTTATTCTGAGGCAATAGGGAGCCACCAGCATGGATTGAGTAGGGGAGGGACATGGTCAGATCTCTGCTTAAGAAAAACATCTTTGACCATGAAGGAATCAGCTTGAGGCTAGATGGTTAACACCCAAGATGGTTAACATTCAAGACAGGATCCAAAGAGTGCTCAGTGGGTTTGAACATTGTTCTGAATTGAGTAAGATGACTCTAATTGGGACAAATGAAAGGTCTTGCACACGGGTTCAATGCCTGGGGTGTCTGGGTCCGCAGTGGGGGAGGCATAAAGAGACAGTGGAATTTTCTGAGCATAACCTGGGGTGCAGCGGTGGGGGAATTTGTGAACCTAGCTTAGTTCAACATGAATCGCCAGTGTCCAGTGCCAGTTAAGAAAGCCACCTGAACAGAGGGAGATGAAACCCTGCCATCTTCTGTTCCAGTCTGCTAGAGCATTGCTGATGGAGGACACTGAAAAACAAAGTCCCCAAGGCTGCCGAAGGCCTTCATGCATGTGCTCCATCAGGACCAGCTAAGGGAATTGCTCTGGAGAAGAGAAGCCAGAGGGAGGGGAGGTAACTGGAAATTCCTTGCAATTTAAATGACATCCCTGCCATAGGGAGACAAAAGGTCTGTCGCTGGCATGGACATTTCTGTAGTAATTTAGGGTTTGGGAAGCGTTTACAAGAATTGTCTCATTTGACCTTAAGAGCAATCCCATGAAGTAGGTGTTGATCATCTTGGTCCTGTAAAGCACGTCTAGGTCTAGTGGGTGGAAACTGAAATGCAAATGGGATGACTTCCTTAATGACACAAAAGCAGAACGCCCTCCTTTGGGACAGCGGGTCATGCCCCCACAGAGGTCTTCAGGCAGAGGCTCAATGACCACCTGCTTGTTGTGAGGGTGGGAGAGCCGTGGGTCCCAAGTGGCTACTGAGCTGCTTTCTGATTCTGAAATCCTTGGTTTGGATTCTATGACTCCATGGCTAGGCTGCAGCAGATGGGTGGAGGTGAGTGGGTTTCTCCCTCCTTCCAGATTGTGCAGGATTCAACATCATTCGAAACTTTTTAGACTTTTGCTTCCAGAAGGAGAGACATGGTGGCGTGGTCTTCTGTAGATTTATTTGTATGTTTCTCCAGAGGAGCAGCCTGCATGGGAGTTGTGTTAGTGGTGGCCTCTTGAGTGCCCCAACTCCCCATTTCCCATCATTCCCTCTCCAAACACCCTAAGCAAGTGTGGCTCAGTGGAAAATCAACTGAACCTCCATGACAGCACCTCAGATGAAGACAAATGGCAGAAATCAGGAGAAACCGAAAGTGCCCACTTGCGGTGTTCTCGTTTGTACCAATTCCCAGAGCACACTCCTAATGGCATCAGTCCAAAGTGGTGGCAGGAGGCCAAGCTCGAGACTTGGAGAGGTTTACAAAACAAAACAAGACAAAACAAAACAAATCCTTTTCATTTGCTGTCTGTATAGTCCACCCAAGCTCTTCCCTGGCCTTTCAGGACAGAGAGCCCACTTTGCCCCAAACTGCAAAACTGGCACCTCTGGTCCATTTAATTTGTCCCTAGGTAAAAGTGAGACTACACCTTGATTGTCCCTAAAAACACTCTGACCTTTGGGAAGAGAA
The DNA here is from genome assembly GCF_037893015.1 of Macrotis lagotis. Classification (NCBI taxonomy): domain Eukaryota; kingdom Metazoa; phylum Chordata; class Mammalia; order Peramelemorphia; family Peramelidae; genus Macrotis; species Macrotis lagotis. The sequence goes on from NC_133664.1 coordinate 2,035,578, forward strand.
CTTGTTGCCTTCCCTCCACCATTTACCAGCGTAAGACTTCATGGTTACCCAATGTGTGGGACTCACTGTTAGCTCTGTTGAATGGTAATATTTTTATGTTTCAGGGAAGAAAGGGGTGAATCATTTTCCTTGTTTCAAAGCGCCACATCCCCAGCTCTATAATTTAATCACAGTAGCTCCACCCTCCCACTCTAGAAGATTTCACCGAATACATTTCATGAATAAATATTCGCCGAGTACTTTTGGAGTTTGCCATGAAATATTAACGGGGTTATTTTTATAAAGCTCAGAGGAGCTGTTCACAGGGGTGTGTCTGTGAATGTAAATAGGCCACCAGACACTCTGGGGGGCTTGTACGTTTGACTGGTGACGTGGTGGTTTCCGCCCCTTTTTATCCCAGTCACTGGGATAAGTTGCTGCTTGCCATTTGCCTTCTTTCAGACCAGCATGGTTTATGGCTTATTAGCATCAGAAAAGACAATCTTCCTAGGGCAATAAACAATAAAAATGTGTAATTTGTCCTAATAAACTCAAATAGTAACCCCCACGCCTGGACATTTCTGGCCAGGCCTAATTTATCCACATCCTTGGCTGGGAAGCAGTGTGGATCTTTTTTGTGGAGTCCCTGACAGATGGCTTAAGCTTTTTCAGGACGACATTTCCAATCATTTTGCCCATATTGCAAAATTGGCCTTGAAAAAGGGTACGGAGCGGTTCTGCTGCATTAACATCCCGTCAGCTCTGCGGGCTGTGAAGGACATGAAAAAGTGAAGGAAATCAAAAGAATAATGCTTGGAAAATCTGCTTCTGAAAGTTACAAATGTTGGCAGCATAGTGAAGACCCCAGATTGAAGGATGCTCCTCATTGAGTTTACGTCTTGAATTCCATAGGCACGTGAAATGCAATAATCAAAGCCCACATATTCCCTTCCCTTGGCTCATAAGCCACTCCAATGGTATCCAGAGCAGAGGGATCCCAGATAGGTCTGCACTTTGGAAGAGTTCTACAGTCAGTCTTCAATGCCATAGAATGGTCCCTACCGACTTGGAGCTGACCAGGAATTTCCACTGTTTCCTTTCAAGTTTTGCTGGCAGCTCTTGATGGAAGTCATCTACATTTATTTCCCAGGAAATGTGAATTGATCGCATTCCTTGACCCAATTTCCATTTTCTTTCGCAACTCTAGCTGACTGCCCCCATCATATAAAACCTTGCTTGTTTCTTGTTGTCTCTTAGCTTATGATCAAAATCAGTGCAGACCAAAGCTTGTGCCCCACATCTGGAAAGTGCCATTACTGGACACAACACTGTGGCCTGCCTCCTGTGGGCTCACAGTCTGTATCACCGGCCTCTGGAAAGACAGTGATCTCTAGTGCTTGTTTTTCCAGAAGGTCTCTCAAGGAAAGATGTGGCTATTGGGATGGATCTGTAATTTGATGAATGTTGGTCCAGCTCTTGAATGTGACTCCTTTTGGCGACTTGACTTGAATCTTTTGTGACTTACCTCTTGCACTTGTCCTGGCCATTGCTGCCTGTGCAAAATGTGTGTGCCCCTCCCCTGCTCTCACAATATACCAAAGTAGTTGGACACTCTATCTCTTCAGAGAATATTGTGTGAGTCCTGGTGCCTGTGTAGATGGTTCATAGAGTCATAGGATCATGGATAGAGAAATGCAGAGGAGTTTTGAGGACATGTGATCTTGCCCCTCATTTTACAGAGGAAGGGATGGAGCTCTAGGGAGAGTCAAGTGACTTCTTTCAGGTAACATGAAAAATAAGTGGCAAAGCCATGATTTGAACTCAAGTGCTCTTTCAAAAACCAAACCTTCCCACTTCATCAGCTCTCCGTTTAACCCCCCGTCTGAGACCATGCGTCTCTCTGTTGCTGGCAGATGATGGTTAACAGTGAGTGTGTTAGCCTGATCCTCTGTCCTGGTCACTGAAGAAATCAGTGAGAGAACTAGAGAATCCAATTCTCTAGCAGTGGGCATTTCATCATTTTTGAGGAAAATCATGGGGCCTAAATCCTCTATTTTGCAGTGTAGAAGCCTTGTGGTAATAAAATAGAACCAACCACTCAACCCTAAGATTTTGTTAGGAATCTGCTATGCCCTGGGCAGTTAGGTGGTACAATGCCTCTTATGAAAATTCCCATGAGCTACATCAAAGTGATGATACATGTAGCCCATACTCATCCTCTTTGTTTAGTATCACTGATGCCATAGTATTATACTAGGAACCTGGAGCTGTACTTGGAAAAATTAAGATTTTTATTGACAAAACTAGATTTTCCCTTTCCCCCCCCATTCCTTTTCCCCTCCAAGAGAGCCATGCCTTATACCAAAAACCTTTTTTTAAAGTAGAGAAAAAATTTAGCAAAACCAATGAACACATCAACAAAATGGCATATGCAAAGTTGCATACCCACCCCAGCTTTTGCAACAGGTGCAGGAGGTGCCCACAATCTTTGAGGTTGTTTGTTCTTTATAATTCCACAACATTCCAGTTTGGGAATTTTATTTTCATTTACATTGTTATTAGTCCTTCTCTATGTTGTTTTCTTCTCATATGTTTTTCCATACTGTTATTATAAATTATTATAATATATTGCATTATTAATATATCATATATTATTATAAATCATGCTTCTGCCTTCCTACAGCTCTAAAATGTTTCATGACCATTGTGCATCACAATTTGTATAGTTATTTGCAAATTGATGGGCATCTCTTTTCTATCCAGATTTTTGTTACTGTGAAGAATGTCGAATTCTGAAAAAAAGAATTTGATGGTAGATAAGAGTCTTCTTTTTGGTCAGTGACCTCTTTCGTGTAACTGTCTAGCAGGGAAAACTATGAGTCAAAGGGTATGGATATTTTAGTCTCTTTGGATGCTTCTAATTGCTTTCCAGATTCACAGATCCACTAACAGGGCATTAGCATGCCATCCTTCCACAACCCCTTCAATATTGACCATTCGCACTTGTTTCTGTTGTCAATATGATGAATTGACAAGCAACCCTGTGGTTGTTTGGATTTGCATTTTCTTATGGATTTGAAGTATTTTTTCAGTGGTTGTTAATAGGTTGCAGTTTTTAAAAAATAACTGATTCTTCATATCCTTTGAAAATTTCTCTATAGAGGAATGGCTTTTGGTCTCAGCTATTTCTGTTCATTATCTATTTATTTTGGATGTCAAACCCTCATCAGAGATGTTGAATACAAAGATTTTCTCCAGTTGACTGCTTTCCTCCTTATCCTAGATGAAAATCTTTTGTTTTGGTAAAATCTTTTCAAATTCATGTAATTTACTAAGAGTCCTGACTATTTTCTCATTTGTAATTTGCTCTTCCTATTGTTTAGTTATAAATAGATGTCAAAAGTATAGTGTCTCTGGTGTTCAGTCATTCAGTCATGCCTGACTCTTCATGAGTCCATGGACCACAGCACACCAGGCCCCTCTAGCCTCCACTATCTCTTTTAAATCTATTCATCTTCATATTCATTGTTTCCATGACACCATCTATTCATTTTCTCCCCTTTTCCTTTGGCCATCAGTCATTCTCAATATCCAGAGAGTCCCATCTTTTCATTATGTGAACAAAGTGTTTAAGCTTCAGCATTTGACCTTCCAATAGTTAGAACTAATTCTTGAAAGTATTGATTGATTTGATCTTCTGGCTCTCCAAGGGACTCTCAAAAGTCTTCTCCAGCACCACAACTTGAAAGTGTTGATTCTTTGGCCCTTACCTTTGCTTATAGTCCAACTCTCACGGCCATACATTGTTCCTGACAAAACCATAGCTTTAATTATGTGCACTTTTGTGGGCAAAGTGATGTTTCTGTTTTTAACCATGCTGTCCATATTTGCCATAACTTTCCTTCCAAGGAGCAAGGATCTTTAAATTTCATGGCTGCCTTTGACATCTGGAGTGATCTTGGAGCCCAAGAACATAAAATCGGACATTGCTTCCATTTTCTTTTCCCTCTTCTTGTCAGGAAGTGATAGAACAGTTGCCAAGATCTTAGTTTTTTGATGTTAAGCTTTAAGTCAGCCTACACATTCTCTTTCATCCTCATTGAAAGGCTTCTTAATTTTTATTCCCTTACTGCCATCAGAGTGTTGTCATCTGCCTATCTGATATTATGGATATTATTGATATTGGCATTTTGTGTGATATGCTCTGTATAAGTTAAATAAATAAGATGACAATCTAAACCTGGTCATTCTGTTTTTCCAATCTGAAACCTTCAAGTTCCATGTTAGGTTCTAATTGTTGCTTCTTGGTTCATAAATGGGTTCTTCAAGAGACAATGGAGATGTTATGGTATTCCTATCTCTTTTGAGGATTTGTCAGATTTTGCTGTGATTCACACAGTCAAAGATCATAGCATAGTAAATGAAGCAGAAGAAGATATTTTTCAGGAATTCCCTTGTTTTCTCCAATATACAGAAAATATCAGCCATTTAGTTTCTAGTTTCAAAGGTACTGGAATGGGTTGCTATCATTTTAAAGATGAGGAACTGAAGCAAACTCATTTGAACTCAGGAATCTTCCTGACTTCAAGTCTGGCAATCTAGCCACTACATCACCTAGCTGCCCTGCTCTATTGCCTCTATTTTTCTTTAAAACATTTTAAATACTATAATTTTTATATTCAAGAAACATGTCCACTTTGAACTTTTTGTGGAGTATGGTATAAGATATTGGTCTAAGTTTAATTTCTTCCAGGCTATTTTTGGTATTTTCCAGAAGTTCTTTTCAAATGCTCCTTTCTTATTAATTTATATTTTAGGGTTTATTTACCATTGCTTTGTTGAGCTAGCTTATTTATGACTCTTCCTTGTCAAGTCTCTTTCATTGATCTGCTTTTCCAATTTTTATACAGTCCCAAATGGTTTTGATGACTGCAACTTTACAAAAGAATTTGAGGTCTGCAGTGTTTTCCCTTCAGTGAATTTTTTCTTCATTTGCCTAGATAGTCTGAATCTTTTGTTCTTCCAAATGAATATTACAATTATTTGTTCTAACTTTGTCAAGTAACTCTTGGGCAGTTTGATATAACATGCAATCTGTAAATTAAAGTATTATCTAGAGCCACCCTTGTTTTAATGAATTCTTTAGGAAATCACAGGTCTTAGATCCTGCCAGATAGACACATGGCAAGTGGAAGCAATTCTTGCCTGAGATGTTGCATAACCCACTGAGGATTACAGAATATGGACATTAGATAAGAAATCCCTTCTGTCCTGTGAAGGTAGGAGCTGGGAATAAATGGTACTTGTCCTTCTGTCTGATGCCCCTACCCTGAGGTGTCTTCTTCATGACTGGGCTCCTAGGAGCAGAATTTATTAGCCATCTGATCTACCTATACAACCACTGCCAGCATCAGCTTCAACCGGCTGGATGGAGTAAATAAAGCCAAGCCTTTCCATTTTTCAACCAGAACCAGATAGGATTTTCCTCAGAGATCTATTTCCAGTTGAAGTTTGGAACCCCAGAGGTGATATGCTACACCTAGCTTCATAACTGGGGTCATCTCTCTGTCCCCCCCCCCCCCAGGAGTGTGTCCGTCATCCTATTGCCACAAGATTGGGCAGTGGATGATACCTTTGCTAATTGAGTTCTGGCCCTGTATATTCACAACTTGTCCCCTGTGACTCAGTGGTTACAAGTGCTAGAGAATGATACTCTGCTTTTTCTGAACATCACAGACCAGAGAGCAGAGGCTGAATCAAAGCTAACTGCCCTTGACGACAATCCTCTGAGAAGCTAGTTGGTCCATCAGTCATTGGCAGCAGTGTGCTGTTGGTCATTATCTGACCATTTCAAAGCCCATCATCTGGAGTTCCTAAGTCTCACCTTAGTCCTCTGCATCTTATGATGTCTCCCTGGAATTGAAGTTCTTCAAAAGCGAATGAGAAATAACACATTAATTCAAGAAACAAGTGGAAAACCCATAGCAAGTGTCCGTGGGCCATTGGAGCATCATAAGCCATGACCAGAATCCATGATTTCCATTAGCTCTTCTTAATGATATAATCTGACTCTGTGGCCTGGGATTTTAGAAAGTCTGGACTGGAAGAACCTACCAGAAGACAGGGAAGCCATCCTCTTCATTTTATCATTTGGGAAACTGAGGTACAATAATTGTGACTTACCCAGTTCTTCAGTTTATCCTCCTTCACTTTGGGGCTGGAATAAGTCAGGACTTATGATAGGCCACACCTGAGAACTCTCTAGGGTTCAATAGTGATTAACGAGTCCAGTTTTGTTGTTTGGGAGACAAGTCCTGAGTTGTGGGAACTGGTCATTCTCTGGGGTGTTCTTCCCCTCTGCCCTTTGTTTTGCCCTCTGCTTGGCATACTGGCAGGCTCTGCTGTCCACAACCCTCCTGCCCACCTGCATGGGGCACAGTTTTCCCTAAACAGATACAGGGATCTTCCAGCTTTCCTCTCCCCAAAAGGATGAAAACACACGTGTTAAAAACCTACAATGTGAGAGGTTAAGAACCTACTATGTGACAGCTACCAGTCTAGGCAATGAGGAGTGGTGCAAAGACAATAATGAAACAGTCTCTTCCCTCCACAAGCTTTCATTCTGTTGGGAAGACATCCCACAGAAGGAAATAGTGGTCAGGGAAAAGAATTTTGGCTCCCATCACTGGAATGGAAAGCCAGCAGGGCCACAGCAAAGTCAATGGTCTCACCCCTTCTAAGATGAAGGAACTTCACAAGGCCCCAGGGATTGCAGAGGGTTTTCCAATGGGGAGTGACCCCATGTTTTCTCTATGGATCCTTTCATGACAGAGTGGCTGATAGGGTTCAGGCTAAGGTTTTAAGCTCTGGACCTTGGACAATGGAGAAGTCCTTGAACAGTAACTTGGGCTGCCTGACATGGCATGGGTAAGGTGAGCCCTGGACTAGTGAGGGCAATGGGACTATTTTGGCTTATTTCTACATTCTCCAGCAGGCAGACAGGGCCAAGCAAGAGTGATTTTCATTCTACAGACATTTGCTTTTGAGTTCTCATTCATCCCCAGATGGATTCTGGGGCACAGTGGTGGAACTTTCCATTCCTTTTGTCAAAAGATCTTGGGGGAAATTGTCCTCCCTTGGTGATTTGCTAGGTTTGCCTTTATTTGCTTTCTTGACCTTGGATCAATAAGGAGGATCCTTGGTGTGGGTTCAGAAGTTGGAAAATAGACCTTCTTGCCAGAGAACCAATGGGCCCTGGTTTGAACAGGGATTTGAAGAGAGTCAGACAGGAATGATAATTACGGTGGAGCCCCTGACTATGCCAGCAGGACCAAGCATTCTCCCAGGCCAGGGACAGTGGGGCCACCTCCTCCTGCTCTGCAGATGGATGTACCCAAACGCCTCCACATTTGGTCCTGTTCTGACTCTTGAGCTCTCCTGATTGCAGACCACCCTCTGCTTTGTCCACCCCTGCCCATCCCTGCCAGGCTGGAGAAGGATCTGCCTTTGTTTTTCCTTTGTGGCTCAAGAATGTCACATCCTAGGGCACAGTTGAAAGATGGCCCTGAGACTTAGTGGTCTTTGCCTTTAGACTCCTGGTGCCCACCACCTTGTCCTCAGGTCTCTCCAAAGCAGAGGGAGCAGAATGGAGATTTGATGGAGTTGGGGGATATCGATCCAAACTTGAGGGGTCTCTAGGCGGTCTGGGCACAGCCCGAAGGCAAGGTCTGCTTAGGGAAGGGCTCCTGGCCCCAAGAGTGGAGCAGTAACCCAGATCCATAGTATTACTTGGTTGAAGGACACCCCCAGGTGAGGCCCATGTCATGTGCCATCTGCCCCCTCTGGCCTCAGGGGAGGTGTCAGGTAGCTCTGGGTCAGGGAGGACAGTATCATTGCTTTCCTTTGAGTTGATTCAAAGAAAGGCAGCTCCCGGGAAGGTGGGGGCCCACCCTCACCCCAGCTCCCCAGCAGGTGAACTTCCTCAATCCTTGGGCCAGGCTGGAGGAGAGGCAGGGAAGGCTTTCAGTACTGTAGGGGCCAGGGCTCAGGACAATGATCCAGCCCAATAAACGCTGAGTAAACTCCTCAAAACAACAGAGAGGTAGGATTGGGGGGGAGTGGGAGGGGAGGCCCAGGATGCCTAGGAGTGTGTTCCCAGGGGTGGAGCCAGGCAGAAGGTTGGGAGAGGAAGAGGAGGGAGAGCTGTGGGGGTGGGGTAGGGAGGGGGCAGCAATGAGGGGGTGGGACTGGGGGAAGGGCGAGGCAACTTCTTGGGGCAGGGTGGGGGGGAAGGGGCAGCAGGTGAGGCATACATGAAGGTCGTGCCAGGTGAATTCCATTAGCCCTTTGCTATCAGAGCTACCTGCCTCACCTGCCACCCCAGGTCACTTCAGCTCCCTGCTGCAAGCTGCCACCTCTGGGACTTGGGAAAGTCAGTGTCTTGCCTTAAGGGAAGCCCCTCTGAGGAGGTAGGGGATGTGAGGTATGTAGATGTGTGTGTGTGTGTGTGTGTGTGTGTGTGTGTGTGTGTGTGTGTGTGTGAAAGAAGTGTGTAAGAGGGTGGGAGTGTGTGTGGAGACCTCGCTGTTTTCCAAAGTCCAGGAGATTTATGGCTTCTGGTCCCTGGATGACTCCAGGGTTGTCAGTGGTCGCCAATGGTAGCAGCTATTGGACTGAAGGGCAACCAGAGATAATAGAAATATCGACCCCTGGTTCTGAGCTCTTTGTTGTGGACCTGGTAGGAATATCTCTCCGTGGCTGGCCCTCCTGACTGATGGGGAGAAGGGAGACCCAGGGCAGTGTCAGGGGGTGCTGGTGAGGAGGAGGAGAACAGTTGGGAAATTTACTTCACTGGAAAGTTGAGGCAAGTATCAATTTATGTTATAATGTAATCACAAAAGGATGGACTCCATCTCTTCTATTAGGGTTGTTCTGGGATGTTTTAATGACTAGATCCCTGGATCAGGATTGGAATCTAGATTCAGACATCGCTAATTATATAACCCTGGGCAAGTCACAACTCAACTCAGTTTCCTCACTTGAATATTTTTTTCCCTTTCAGTATTTTATTCCATGACCCAGGATCATGCTATAGTGGAGAAAGTATGGAATCTAAAGGCAGGACATTTATTTGTTGTGTGACCCTGGGCAAGTTACTGAGCCTCCATATGCTTCAGTTTCCTCAACTGTAAAATGAGGATAATAAGAATCTTCCAGGGTTGATGTGAGGGTAAAATAAAATGTCTATAAAGCACCTTACAAACTATAAAGCATTATAAAAAATTAGCTATTATCATTACTGCTGTTTATGTGTGTGATCTTGGGCAAGTCACTTAAATTCAGGAAACCTCAGTACCATCATTCTTTAGAATCAGGACACTGATATTTGGAGTATGGCCTTTAATAACCCATTTTCTCACTTGTAAAATGATGATATCAATACCAATAGTACGAGTCCAAGTAAGCTGATTAATCCTTCTAAGCCTCAGTGTCCCTTTCTGTAAAATGAAGACAATGATATCTGGGATGGGATCTATACTGAATTTTCTCATCCCTAAGTATGGGAGATACTACCTGGACCCCTTCCTTCTTGGGTCAAGCTCAAATGAAATCATGTCTGTAACACATTCTACCAATGGTAGTCATTATTACATGCTTCCCCTATATCTCATCCTACAGCAGCTTCCTAGAGAAAAAGCATGTTTCATAAGCGACTCTCTGGTAGGACAACATTTTGGAAACCTGAACTTCCTCATCAGATTGGTTCAGAGGGTTTACAAAAGTTTTTGGACGGGATCTAGCTAGTGCTCAGCATCAGTCCTGGGAAGTGTTCTCTTCTCCCCCATTTCATGGATGAAGAAACAGAGGTCTTGAGCTTCTTTTTGACTTGCCTAGCCTTCTAAATCATGCTCTGGGGACTTGATGTTTCTTTTTATGCCTCAGTTGTCCTACTGATGAAATAAGGCATTTCTCTAGGTGCTCTTGGGAACCTTCTGGGATTCATCAATCAATCAGGAATCCTGGCTGAAGGACTTCACTAGGTGCGGAGAAAAAGCACACTGCTAGTTGACTCTGAGGCTGGCCAAAGACTTTGGGGATATTAGGTTGTTGTTATTCAGTTGTTGCACTTAGGTCCTACGTTTCATGATGCCTCTGGGGGTTTTCTTGGCCATGACACTGAGGTGGTTTGCCATGCCCTTCTCCAATTCAACTGAGACAAATGAGGCTGAGTAACTTGTCCAGGGTCACACGACTAGTAAGGTCTAAGGCTGGATTTGTACTTAGGAAGAGGAAGTCTTCCCTACTCCAGGCCTGGTACTCTATTCTCTGGTCCTCTTTGAGAACAAAGCTTCAAACAAGGCCAGCACCCACTGTGCTACCCAACTGCCCCAGAGAGGATAAACTGGAGATAATCACAGAGGAAAGGCACTAGCCTCAAACAGAATGGAAAAAGGCTTCTTGTGGGAGGTGGGATTTTAGCTGGAGTTTAAAGGATTCCAGGGAGGCTACAAGGTAAAGATTAGAAGAGAGAAAATTGAGGCCAATGACCCTGGATCTCAGATGATGTAGAAGAGAATGAGGTATAAGAAAACTGGAAAGTTGGGAAGGGGACTGGCTGCCAAGGGCTGAATTGGACTGTCAAGCTCATAGGGAGTCATTGGAGTTTATTGGGAGGGGGTGGTGCTGTTAGAATTGGCTTTAGGAAGGTCACTCTGCATTTGGAGAGTAGGTGGGCTGGAATGACTGAAGTAGGGAGACCACCATCAGGTTACTGTTCAGGCATGAGGTGATGGAGACCCCCAGGAGAGGGGCTTCAGTGCCACAGAACAAGAGTGGGTAGGGGACAAGGAGCTCAGTTCATGTTACCCTGAGATGTTAGAGCTGCCTCTTTGCTTCCCACATTGTGAGCTCTGTATGACCCTTGCCTATTTACTGATTGTATCCCCAACCCCTCAGTATAATGGAAGCACCATGAAGGCAGAGCCTACTTGGGGCTTTTATTTAGCAGTCAGGATGTGATAAATCCATACCAGGTCCTTGGTAATTGCTTTTGGGTGAGATTGGATTGAATATATTAATCATCCGCAGTCTGGTCATTTTAGTCCCTCCCCTGGCACAGGTTGCAGCCTATCCATGCCTTGACCCCTGTGTAGTTCCTGTCCATGCCTTCCTGTAAATTTGCATCTGTCCTAGGGTTTCCTGAGTTCTGCTGAGGGGCAAATCTGCCCATTGTACTTCAGAAAGACATTTTAGCAGAGCCCTGAGTTCAGGATCCCCTCCTCCCCCCAAAGTCATTGAATTTTCCTGATCTTTCCTTTTTGCTGAGTTCTCAAGGCTTTCCTCTTTCCTTCCCAAAGATCAACAATTCTTGTAGAACACGATGAAAAATCAGAAATATGGAAACGGGGCGCAGGACAGAAGGACTTAGGGAAAGGATTGTGTGAAGGAGGACAATATATTCACAATGCACACGGGGAGGCAGCTAGGGACGGAGGAGTGTCAGCAAATGCATGGAGGAAGGAGAATATGAGATTTAACTGGAGAACACTGAGGAAGTGGTATGAAATAAGGTTGGGTGGTCCCATGTCAACAAAGACCTTGAATGCAGTGTGACTTGACTTGATAGGTGATGGGGGCCCGCCCTGCTGGCCCTAGAGTTTAAAGACCAACCTATTCGACCTTGAGCAGGTCCTTCTAAGCTACAAGCTTCTTCTGCAGAATGGAGGGTTGGTCAGAGGACTTTTCAGCTTCCTTCCACTTGTACATCCCAAGTCTTGTGACTGTGGGATTGGCTTCCAGTCTTTCAGCCTAGGAGAAAGTACTCATTCAGCCTTCTCTGACAAAGGAGAAAATCAATAAGAAATATTCCTAGCTTCCTGTCGGACTTTTTCCTAGCAATTCCACACATGATTTTTCGAGAGAAAACCAAAACCAAACCTAAAAGCAATTGGACTTCCATCAGGATGTGCTTGGCTCCAGAGCCTTTGTCTGGGGCCTGGGATGACATCATTTCTGGGCCACTCCCTAGAAAGGAGGATGCCTGCCCAGCCAAGGACAACCTCTCCTGGCTCTGTAGGTTATAGTTAAGCCCTGAGACCCCTAAGTCAATGGAGACTCGCCTTGATTGCAGGTGTTAGTCTGTCCAGTGGGACAGAGCCAGTGAGTTCCATTTTCAGGGTGACTAAGTGAGCCCACTCTCCTTGGCATCCCTCTGTTCTGTGGGGAGGCTATTCTCTCTGCCAGAAGCCTGAGATCTCAACTCCTCAGAGGAAATAAGCTGAGGTCTCCACGTGTCTTAGGAGCTTCTATAAAGGGAAAACAGGATCCAGAGGTGAACCAGAGGCAAGGTACAGGTTGTGTCTGAGTGTCTTAGGTGAGTGGGAGAAAGGGAATCTTTATCAGATTAGCCTTTCCTGTCTTTTCATACTGAATCCCAGATTCAGGCTTCTTCCATAGACTGTCACAGTTAGAGGAACCCTGGAGATCACGGATTCTAATTCTTTCTGATCTCTTAGGTGACTTGACCAAGGTCATGCAGGTAATAAGTGATGGAGAGGAGGAGGTTCAAATTCAGGTCCTATAGATATAGATTTCCAGGGGTACATTGGCCAGCTCCTCAGTTCAGGGGGTGCCTTTTGTGGAGGAGTCACCGGCCAGGCACTAAAGGAGATGGGAAGTGGGGCAGGGACGTAGCTCGGCACGCAAAGAGCCTGAGACTCAACCATGGAAACAAGCAATAACCCCAATGTGTGGACTGTACCACAGCAAGCTTTGTTGTTTTTCTTTTTGTCCTTTGTTCCCAAGACTGAGACATCAGGGAGGTGATGCCATGATCAGCGCATGGATTGGGTTTGAGTGAGAAGGGACTGTGCTGTCAGCAGCCTAATTTTCTCCTTCAGAGCCATCTGTGTCCAGTGGTTAAATATGGAGCAGGATGACTGGAGAGAGCCCTGAATGCGAGATAATGAATTAAGTGACTTGTCCAAGGTCACGCAGCTAATAAGTGGCAAGTGTCTGAAGCCGGATTTGAACTTGGGTCCTCCTGACTCCAGGGCTGGTGCCCTACCCACCACACTGCCTAGTTGCCCCCATAATAGTAGATGAGGGATGAATGAATGAATGGGATTGACTTCGGTGTAAGGAGGGAAGGCTTTTTGGGTGAGGCCAGGCATAACCTTGGAGGAAGGAGGGACAAATATGCTTTAGTGGCTAGCCATGCACCAGTGGTTTTCCCAAGATATAGATGCCAGCCCTTCCACAATCTGGCAGCTGCCTTGGATTCTTGCTCTGGGCTTAGATCCCCTTCTCTTGATATGACCATTCCAGTGAGTTCTGCTGACCCACTGCTGCTTGGAATGGATGGAGTTGCCCTCAGTCTTTCCAACTTGATGGGACCTGGGAGAAGCTGTTGTTATCCCACCCAGCTGAGAACCCAGGCTAGGCCCACACCATCAGGAGGCATCTGGGGAGGGCAACAGCAGAATATAGCTCCTGTTTTTAGCATCCTCGGCTTTGTGCAAAGGACTTTCCTTACAATCATTCTGTGAGGTCTGGAGTCTTTATAAAGAAAAAATGGAGGCACAGGGCCATCCAGGGAGCTCCCTAAGGTCCCACACAAAGTCAGTAGCAGATTCTAGGACAGCCACCTGCCACTGGCCAATGGTCCACCTCTCTGTATTTCCAAATTCAGAAATGGAGTAAGTGACTGCTATATTCCTAGGGTAGAACATGCCTCAATCTCTTTAGGTATGGAAGAAATGAGGAAGAAATGGATGAAGGGAAGAGTAGAGTCAGCCCTGATGCTGTGGGAGATCAGCATCTCCTGAGATGCCGCCATTTGAGGGAGATGCCACCTTGAGAACAGCCATCCGAATGAGGATGGTAGGGGAAGACCAGGCCATCTTGTTGCCCTTGATCCCTCACATATGTCCGGAAGGCTAGGTTCTCCCTAAACTATACCTATTGGCTCACTCCTGAACCTGGATGATAATTTGACCATCACACTTTTTATATCCATAGAAGGTCAGGCTGGTTTGTCAGGTACAATCCCTCCTCCTGTTTTGACTGGATATTATTGTTTGTATGGTTTAGGAGGTTCTGATGTGGAGCCTTTCATGACCACTGTGAATTCCTTTGTACTCTGGTGCAACTTCTGGAAAGAGCTGGGGCTTCTGGGAATGATACTTTTTGTTCTTGGCGATTCCATAGGGGCATTTGAACATCTATCACCTTGGGATGCAGGAAAATCCACCTAAAGGTCAAAGGCTGCCAGGTTGGGAGGCAAGGGGCAAACAGTGGGATTATCCAGATCTCGTTTTCCCCAGTCGGATCCATAGGGGCAGCTCTGACCCAACCCCCAATGCAAAGGACTCCTGGTGGGCTTAATTTGAAGGCAGCCTAGGCAGAAGGTAAGCTGCTTCATGGGGCCAAAGCCATTGGCAAGGGACCTTATAGAACCACTAATGAGACCCAAGCCCACAATGTTGACTGTGGTGATGAGGGCCCCCAGGGCTGCATAGATCAGGAGCTGCAAGGGGTAGGGTGGCCCAGTGGCCTTTTCCTTAGCAAGTCTCTGAGTGAAGGTTGCAATGTAGATCTGTATTGTTCAGTGGCCCCACAAATCTGTTGAGGGACAGCACATCCAGGTACGTGATTCAGCTGATTTGGAAGCTGAGTAAGTGACAATCCAAGAGGGATGGGAGTTATGGAGGATCGCTGGGTTTTAAGAAGTCATCACCTCAGCAGAAAGAAGGATATTAAGGGCAGCAAAGGTTTCATCTGGATAGAGAAGGTGAGGAATTCAGTTCTGGACATATTGAGTTTGATACATTGACTGGAACCTTCATAAGGGGAGGACCAGCAGGCTGAAATTACAGGAGCTGCAGCTCTGAGAGGCAAGACACCTCAGGCCTTAGGCCTGTACAGGTCCATGTGAAGGACTGCACTTATTTTGTTTGGGGCTCATACATTAGGAAGAATATTGATAAACCAGAACATTTTCAGAGGGTGGTAAAAGGCCTTGGTTGCAAGCTACATTGAGGTCAGTGGTAGGACTCGGGGAGAGTAAATGGAGAGAAATGAAGACTTAAGGCTGCCATGTGTAAGAGGGATTAGACTTTTTTCCCTCAGTGTGAATTACTTTAAAGAATAGTTTTTAGTGATTGGAGCAATCTCCTTCAGAATATTAATTCAAATAGGGACATTTTAATTAGGAATGATATGGAGGACCAGGGGGAAGATGGTAGGGGAGAGAGAGAGAGAGAGAGAAAGCACCACTCAAGAGTTGTTGAATACTGACTTGCCAGGTCCACTCCTTATCAGGTCTCCTTTGTACCCTGTTCCAGGTTCTTGCACACTCCTAGTTTTTATGTTGTATCACATTTTGTAATTCTTTTTCTATAATTTTCCCCAGACCCCCACCTCCATCTGTCTCTGAATAAATCTTCTTGAGATGGTTAGAATTTTCTGAGATGGTGGCCCCATCTGCCATGACTCTGGACCATTGTCTCATTTTGACCACAGGCAGACAACCTCTGAAAGACCAGAGTTATCACTGGCAAATCTGGCTGATTTTGCTTAAGGGTCTGCACACTCACAGGGTCCCGTGATATCCAAAGAGTTCAGTCATTCAATGAACAAGTTTTTATTAAGTTCTTACCATGTGTCATGTGCCATATAAGAATCAGGGCTACAAAAACCCCAACAGTCAGTCAGACTATTGGGGTCTTGAAACCAATCAAGCCCAGCTGCTTTTCAATACTCAGTGTTTCTACAGGAAGGTCCAGGCTTCATTGGCAATGAAACTCAGTAATCTGGTCCTATCCATGGGTATGTTATTAGAGAGCAGAATAATAGATAATGACAGTCCCATGACTTTTGGAATGGGAAGAATGTCCCTTATCTATTCAGGTTCAAAGCTAAGAATGGAAGGACTGTTGATCCAAGGCTACCACTGGACATTTGCCAATGGGCATGTCTGTCTTTGCCTCAGTGGAGACTCCCTCCTCACCCAATTTTCTGGGCTGACCACCATCACTTTGACTGAGGGTCTGCAAGTCTAGAGAAGAGTTCTAGTCTCATTAGTTTCATTTCATGAGTCACTTGTAGATCTTTCTGGGAAACCTCAGGTATGGCAAGGAGATCATTGCCTGCCCCCACCCTCCAGCCTTGGGCAGTGATCTCAAGCCCTCTGGTTGCATCCTAGGTTGATCTCTTTGTGCTTCTGGAAGCCCTTTTTCCCAGGCTGGCCTGGAGCAGTGGGGGGGCGGGGTCCACCTTTCTCCTTTCTGGAAAATCTCTTTCAACTCCAGGGGACACATTCAAAGCCCAATCAGCTTCTGAGGTCTCTGGGTTAGCATCACCATCAGTAACTGCTGTGTTCTCAATAAAACATGAATAGCCATAAAAGTCCAATTGGGCTGGAAAATGAACTTTACAGCCCACTCTAGCTTACAGATGCTTATTAACCAATATGAGAGAAATACCAACCAGGGGGAGATATTGGCTGCTTTATAGGCTTTAAAAAAACCATTGGATTCAATCTGGCACCCAGGCTGAATCTCAACTAGCTACAAAGCTGGATTGATGGGGAAGCATATTCTATAATTAAATCTATGAATCAACCGATCATTTGGAAGAGACCGATCAATCCCATGTAAGCAGACAACTTCTTGCAGGAAAGAAGACAGCAGCAGCCCCATCCTTGGACCATAGTCATCTTTGTACTGTATGTAGCAGCTGCTAAAAGAGAATTCTTTGGTTTATTTGGTGTCCACTCATTTATGAGGGATCTCATCTTGGGATCTAAGTGAAAATTAGAAGTTGTCCCTTTGCTGAGAAAGTTGCACAAAATTATTTTGCAACCTGCATTATTAAGGTTAGGGTTTCAACTCCGGTGAAAAGTGTGGTTTCTGGAATCCTCACTTCCTTCCTCACTTCCCCTCAGTCTTAATCCTTCCTGTTGGAGAGGACTTTCTACTATGATCTGGTCTTCTTTCAGCCCCTGGAGCTCCTTTGCTTTCTCTTAGGAAATGAAAGTCTTGGTCAAGTATACTTTCCAAGGAGTCTCAAGCTCCCATCCTCATTCTCCAACCTTCCAGATGGTCCTTCAAAGCAGGGGCAGTGAAAGAGGCTCCTGGATCTCAGAGAAGAATCAAGCAGGGACAAAGGGAAATCAGAAGCCAAGGGGAAATATGAATGTCCAGGTACCAGCCCCAGGGGACTGGAGCATCATGGGTTCCCTATAGGACAGTGAGAGAATTTTGATGACCTTGAGAAATACTCTGAGGGTCTCTCAGAGACTTATCCCCTTTTTATTGTTGGGGAATTGGGAACACACAACAAAAAAGAGACTAGCCTGAAAAACTCAGTTTTCATCTGACCCCAGGATCAATGCTCTTTCCACCAGGTCATACTGGATCTAAAGATGCATTGGAGTCCACAAAAGAAATATCAGTTCCAATACTGACACAATATTTATCTATGTTCTGTCTCCCAATGCTAAGACCATTGGTAAGAGCAGTCAATTTCATAAATAAACAAATAACACCGTGAAAAGGACAAATTGCTTGAGCTGGTGTAGACCAAACTACCAATTTAGTGACTCAGGTGATGTTTTCCCCACTTTTTACGGACTTGTCTTAGCACCACACAAGTGCAGCTATAGGTCAAAGGAGATGGATGTGAATAATGGGTCCTCAAAGACTTGAGAAGACTGTGAGACTTCCATTTTGCAAAAGGAAATAGAATGAAAAATGATTGTTGTACCTTTCAGTCACATAAAAGAGCAACTGGAAACATCCAATTTCCTGAGATTTCCTCCTGTCCTGGTGTGGCTTCAGTGCTGAGCCAGCACGGTGAAATCCACTGACTCCAAGGTCTAGACTCTGCAGAAAAAAGGAAAAGCAGATTGTGTGGCTGAGGCCTCCTCTGCTAATCACTTCCCAGCCCTATTGATGCTGCAAAGTGCCTTGGAGATGGGACCTGGCTGATGGTGAATGGGATGAGTAGTGGGGCCAGTAGAGCTGCCTAATCCTTTGTAGAGAATACAAAGCTTCTGCAATAGGAAGAGATACAGTTCTAAGTTCCTTGTAAGTGCAAAAGGATGAAGTTTTAAGAAGCATAGTTAGAAACTCAGGATGGGGCACCACAGTGGCAGTACTTTCTGTTTATCCACTGATAAAATACTAAGTGCTTTGAGATCTCTAGCCTCATTTTACCTCTACATGAGTCTCATATATAGGTAGGGTTGGTGCTAAGTTCACCTTGCTATAGATGGGGAAATAGAGGACTGGAAGATTTAATGGCTGTGATGCATGTGACTAGAGGTCTCTTAGGCATCGCAAGCCCAACATGTCTAGAAGGGACCTCAATAGCTCTATCTGCAAACTCCCTCCTTCCAGCTTTCCTCTTTGTTTGAGGACATTTGCATCCTTCCAGGAGGTTGGGGTTTTTAACCCTGAAGTCCTTCTCTCTTCTCTTTCCCTTCTGCTTCATACCTAGTCCTGTATATCATAGCCATTAAACCTTCCAATCCTCTATTTTCCCATCTGTAACAGGGTGAGCTTAGCACCTACTCTGCCTATATATGAGATTCATGTTGAGGTAAAATGAGGCTAGAGATCTCAGAGCACTCAAGTCTTGCCAATTCTATCCCAGTGATCTATTTTGCATCTGCACCCCTCCTTCCACTTGGGGAGCCTTCATCCATTCTCTCCTACAGGAACTGCTGCAATGGCTTCTTCATTGGTCTGCCAGCTACCAGTCTTTTCCTTTCCCTGATCCACTCACCACATGGCTGCTAAGCACTATCCTTACAGTGTAAACCTAACCAACCAAAGCCTCTCTCAAGATCCTTCAGAGGCTCCCAATCACCCTTAGAATCAACACCGCCTCCTTTATTCTTTGGATGCCTTCATGGCCCGCTCTAACATATCCACTTCAGTCAGATCAGCTGACTCCATCTTCTTCTTGAGTGGTTTACCCTCTTTTCTCTTAGTACCTTTTCCTAGCTTCCTTCTCACCTTCCACTGAATGCTCAGCTTCATTCAGAGCTCAGATGCCCCCTCCTCCAGAAAATCTCTCCTGATTCCATAGAATCCTATGATTTGAGATCTAAAGTGACCTCTTGCACTTCCTGGATCAACCCATCCATGAAAGGAAACTTCAGTATAATGTAAATGTCAGATTGCTCCCATTTATCCTTGCTTTGATGTCTGTGAAGAACTATGTGTGGGACATTCTTTTGAACCTTGGAGGGAGGTGTTATGATAATCCTCATTTCTATAGATGGGGAAGCAGAGGCTGAGAGAGGTTCATCCTAGGCCAAGGTCACCCAGTCAGTAGACCTCTGAGGCAGGACTCAAAGTTCTAGCCATTGGCTGCCATCTGCCTCATGTCCTTGATAAAGGTGACTCTGAAGACTTCAAAGATAGAGGTGACCTTCTGTTGCATTGCCTATATTCAAACATTATGCTGTATACATTTTAAGTATAATTGGCTGTGTGTTGGGTCCTCTGGAGGATTGGAAGCTCCTTGAGGGCAGGAATAATCCTATTTTTGTCTTAGTCACCACAGCACCTGCTCACTCAGTTAACCAGTTATTGACTATTTACTATGTACCTAGAAGAGCATTTGACACTTAGTAGGTGCTTAATAAGTGCTGCATGGATTAGCAAACACATTTCTCCTAACAAGCAGCTGGTGGCTCTAGCTCCTGGGTTTCACACCAGTCTGTCTACAGGTACTGATCCATGTTCAGATGACCATCTCTCTTGAGGTCCATATGACTGAGCTACTGAGGAGTCACAGTCTGTCCCCACTGATTAAACTGAGCTCAAAACTTGAAATACTGAAAGTGTTTTTACTACAGGAACAACATTGGTTTGGAAACCTTAGACTATGAAGAGTAGGGCTGCTTTGAGTAAAGATGAGTAACCACAGCCAGGTGGTCAGTGGGTGGGAAATGCAAGGCATTTGACCCTATCTTCTTTGCCTCCCAAGGACAAAATGACTCTTTGAAGAGAGAGAACTCTCCCAGAAACATTGGAGGTTCACCTCTTGGCCACCTTTGGTTTATAACAGTGGAGAGACTGAAAAGAAACCATTTAGGGTCTCCTAATGAACAATACAAGGTCCCCTCATTCTTACTGTTTCAGAATCAGAAGAAAGCATTTGTTTAGGGCAAAACACCATCTTAAAGGTCTTTGTGTCAAAATCAAAGACAATCCCTAGAAATCTGTAACATTCAAGACAACATTGCTTGCTGACTCTCAGATTGTGAATAACAAGTGAGGCATAAGCCAGGGAGACAGACTTGCCCCCGTGTTGCAGTTGCTCTAGAGCAAAGCCCCAGTGAAACAGGGTTCCTGTAGTGGTCTTCCAAATTCTGCTTTCTGATGACTGTGCAGATTATATTAAGCCCAGATCATGGCAGAGTAGCCCAGAAGAAACCAAAGGTTTACTCTCCAGATTAAGATGAATACTAAACTGAGTAACTTTCAGAACGGATCTGTCAACACATATATTTACAAAGATATTGAGGACATAGAAGGTGGGGAAAAAGTTTATTAAGCATGCTGGGGATCCAAATACAAATGAAAATACTTTGTCCTTAAGGAGCTTGCATTTGAAAAAGGCATGCACAATGGGAAAAACCAGTTGAAAAGTAGGGGTGGGGCAGCTGAAGGTACCTGGCCTACAGGCTTGGTTTTGAAATTCTGATGAATAGTAATAGGGCCCAGAGAAACAAAACCCAAGATTGTGAATATTTCTTTGGGGTGTGCAAATACTGAAGCTGGACTCAAGCATCAATAATTTCACTGGAGAGGTACAAGCTGCAACTTAGGGCAGATCTCACCCAACTCCTTCCATTCCCTGATAGGCAATGGCATCTGTAATTGACTGCACCTGAGAACACCCGAGAATACTCACGTATCCCCCAAACATATGCCTCAATCTCAGTCCATTTTTTTTTTTTTGCAAAGACTGGTGCTCTTCAGTCATATAACTTAAAGAATCTTGGTTGCCTTCAAGTTATTAAGAGTTATCAGAAGTGTCTATTTATGGAATATCTTCTGACCATATCAGTAAGACATATTGTCTTCCTTCAGACCCACAATATTAAATAGTCAGTCTGGGTAACTAGTTGCACCATTTAGGGAGAGGTTAAGCATTGGATCTGGACAAAAACAGCAGTAGATGGTGGAGGTGTGAACAGACAAAATTCTCCTTGAAATTAGATATGATTAGCTATAGGTAATGATTATGATTGTCACATAATTGATCATGAATAATGATCAATCAATTTGGGTCATGTACAATATAGACACAGCCCTAATCAACCCAACCTCTATGTCTGCCCAAACATTGGAAGTCATTAATTTCCAAAGCCATTTTGCTCAGAAGACTGTGATGTCCTAGGTAAAAATCCACATGGTTTGGCACAGAGCAACTCTTATCCCATGAAGCTCATTCCCTTTGGGACTGAACTGATTTTTGTGATAGTTTATTCCTATAGGTGAAGGTCTTGCTAAGATCTCTTGCCCCACTCCTCAGCTTGGCATTTCAAGACCTGTACTGCTGGCTTTACCTGACTTTTCCAGACTAATTTCACGCTATGTTTCCCTTTATGCACTCTACCTTCCAGACAAACTGGATTACTCATTGCCCCATATACGAGATGTCAGATCTCCCATCTCCAGGCCTTTGAAGAATCTGTTTCTGTAGCAGGCATCCTCTGCCTCTTCTCCTCTGCCTGGATCTTGAAATGCCTTCTTTTTTCAGGGTTCTGCTCAGGTATCAGTTGAAATACTTGGAGAAAGACTCTAGGTCTTAGATGACGATTGGGGGAGGGTGAGCCTTGCTGGGATCTGTAGTATTTAACCAGCTGTGTCCTTGGCTCAATAGAGGGGTGCTTGTTCTTTCTCCATACTTTCATGCTGAGTGAAATGCTTGTTACCTCCTAGAACAGAATTAAAACAATAAAAATGGGGTCCCCACAAGGACCAGATTTGCTGCTGTGACACTCAATTCCATGTTGGAGATGGCAGAAGTCGGTGTATGATTGAACCCTGATGTTAGAAGCGGGAACAGGAAAATGCCTACTACTCCTGGATTGTATGGGCTGCCCTGATGCAGAGTGTTTTGTTAACTGCTAAAGAGAACTTCATCCATTTTTCTTGGTCAAGGATGGCAATGTTTCAATTTCACCCATAACTTGAGAGTCGTTAAAGTCTTCTTTCATACTATTTGTGGTATAAAGTCTTCCAAGGAAAACTTACAACTAATTCTAAAACAGTATCTACTGAATCCCTGAAACTTCATCTTGGGAGAGCTCAGTACACTTAGAGAGAGGTTGAATAAAGAAATGAAAGGAGGAGACCAAAAAACAGATGGTTGGTTTAAGTAACATGGAAGCCATCTGGTGGATTCCCCCCACCCCCATCTGTGATGCATCTGAGATGTGGTTCCCACCAACTGGTCTCCATGTTTTCCTAGCAGGGTGCTCTATGGTCTCCCCTTGGAGGTCCTAGATACCCTAGTTATATTAGAAGGTATGGTTCAGGATATCTTTTCTAACCACCAGTGTGGTTTAATGGAACTGAAGGACCAGTCTTGAATTTGGACTTTGCTGCCCATTATTTGTGATAACTTAGGAAGTTCACTTCCCTCTTGAAACCTCAACTTCCTTAATTGTAAGATTTTAAAATGATGGATATGGGAAGTGTAAATGTGTGACCCAATTGGAATTCTGAATAGATCAGAGGTTTTATCCTAGGAAAGTTGATTGATCCCCTTTTTTCCAAGTGCTTCTACTCCTACTTCTCTGGAAGGGGTAGGAGGACGAGTGTTGCCTTGTGTGTCTTCACTGGATGAGTGTAGCTCATCTCCTTTGGGCTCCACTTCTGCTCTGATTGTAGGAGTTAAGAGGGATTGCTCAAAAAGTGGGGTGACAAGTATCAGGATTCCAGGAAAAAGAAGTAACAAGGTGGAACTTAATGGGAACAAAGGTAAAACATTCTTTTTATATGCAAAAGGGGAGAAAATAATGCCAAGTTCCTGTTGGTTTTTAGTGGTTCAAAGGTGCAGCAGGAATGTGGTTAGTCCAGTCTGTTGTGGTGTCTGCCTTCATTCTAAGCAAGGGTGGCTGTCAGTAAGGGCAAAGAGGTTGACTTTCTCTAGAAAATATCTGGAGCACTGGGATCACTTCTGAGAGTCACATTTGAGGGAGGACCGAGAGAAAGAGAAGAATAGTCACAGTGGGGGAGAACTCTGAAGCTCATGCCACACAGGATAGATTCAGAGAATTGGGGAGGGTTAGCATAAAGAATGATTAGAAGTGGGATAACTAGATGGCACAGTGGATAGAGCACTGGCCCTGGAGTCAGGAGGACCTAAGTTCAAATTTGCCCTCAGATACTTAATAATTACCTACCTTTATGACCTTGGGCAAGTCACTTAACCCATTGCCTTGCAAAAAGCAAGAAAAAAAAAGAAAGATTAGAAGTGATAGGAGATGTCTTCAAGTATTTGAAGAGCAATCCCTTGCATGAAATAAGTCCAACTCTATTTGGACCCAGAGGGAAGAACAAGGGTTCTTTGAGCCCAAGGTCACACAGGTAGGTAATTATTAAGTATCTGAGGGCAAATTTGAACTTAGGTCCTCCTGACTCCAGGGCCAGTTCATTGAGAGGGAGTTTATTATAGAACATTGCACACAGTACGTGCTCAATAAATGTTTGTGGTAACATGTCCTCACATGGTTTCAGAACATGAGAAGATTAAGATATACTAGAAACTTTGACTCAATGAGAAAGTAAATGAATAAAGGGATAATAAATAATTTACTAATTTACTGTGGATCAATTATTGTGCTAAGAATATTGGTAATGCAAATATAAAAGAGGAGACAGCCCCTGTCTTCAAGGAGTTTCCATTCTAATGGGAGAGATAATACACAGAGGGGAGTGGGGAGCGATACTTTAATTTTACTAAGTATAGAGATGGTAAATAGAGTCACAGAGGGGTGGATTCAGGAAAAATGGCAGAAGTCTGCATGGCAGTGTGAGTGGGTGGGAATGTGACAGATAATTGGGGAACCATGCCTGGAAACAGCCCTAGCTAGAGTGGGTAAATAGGCTCCCACTAAGCAAGACTGGGACCCTTGAGCAGTAGGTTGTCTTTGAATGGGGCAAGTGGAATGACCCAACAATAGGTCCTTGACTTCCCAACTGTGGATGACACAGACACATCTGAGAGGGAACATCAAGGTCCCATGACCATCTTTAGAACTGGAAAGGACCTTAGAGGTCTGTAGCACAATCATCTTATTTCACATATAAGAAAACTGAGGCTAGAGAATTTAAATGACTTACAGATGGTAAACATCAGAGGTTGGATTGGAACCTAGGTCTTTTGATTCTAGAACCAGTGGTCTTTTACTAGGTGTTTCAAGGGATTTCTCTTCTTGAATGTTGGAGAGACAAGAGCTTCTTTGGATTTACAGTAAGCATGGGCACCACTAGCCACAGTGATATGTCTTACCCTCAAGTTCATACACTAGATCCTTTCCAGACAGCATGTCTGAAGATTCAGGAAAGCTTTGAGCAATATTGTTAGAACCCATTAGGTGATGTGGTTTGTTGTCTTGGCAAACCATAAAAAAGTGGTCCTTCCAAGAAAGGACTAGGGATAGGGTGGATTAGGGATGAGGAATTTTGGAGTATTCAGAATCTGAAGTACTCTAGACTATTTGCAAACAGAAATGTATCATCATAGGCTTAAACCATCCTTCAGTTCTGTGTGAGTCAGAGATGGGTCTTCAGTTGGGGTCTGATCAGTTCCTTCTTTGACAAGGCTCTTTCCCTCTATCATGTTCCATTTTTGAACATTTCAGAAAGGAGAACTTTGAGTTCATCAAACTGTGAGCCAAGGCTGGAGCTCCTGGCTTTGAAAGAATTAGCCTTTGGAAAAATCAAAGTTCCTAATTCTCCTCCTATTTTTGCAAGGCCTCTAAACACTGCTCTATCTGAGCACTTTAACATTAGGACTGGGCCTTCTCTTGTCTCTCAATTTCCTCATGGATAAATTGAGGACAGGGAGTGGAAAGATTTCTAAGGTCCTTTCATCTTTCATCTTCTAGCATTCCATGGTAAGAGATTTTGTACTAATCATGTACATTCTTCCCAGGACCAGTAATTTGTATTCTTATAGTGAAGAGAGAAGCAGCCAACTCACCTACTCTAAATATAGAACTATGGGACTAATAATCATGATAATAATAGAGATGACGACAATGATTAAAATAATAGCATGCATCAATATAGTACCTACTATGTGCCAGGTACTGGGTCTCATTCCTGTGCATGTGTTCCTAACGGGGAAGAGGGAAACCCCCAGTGTGGAAACTGCTCTTACCCATATAGTTATTCAATGGATAAGTTCTTATCCTGTATTCCAATCACTTTTCTTTTTTCTTTGACTTCATGGAAGGCACAGAATGAGGGGGAAAAGAAACTTTTTTAAAAGGGGGAGTATCTTTCAAATAATGCCAAGTAAGATGACTTCAGCACAGTAGAATGGTAAGAAGAAAACATTGTGTTGGGTGAGGACAGAGCTGGGGCTCAAATTTCATTGTTGTCTTTCACTTCCTGTGTGACCTTGGACAAGTCACTTTTCTCTTGGCCTCCATTTTTTGCATCTATAAAACAAAGATGTTAAACCACATGACCCCCATCTGGTTCTAATAATTTATGAGATATATATACATATATATATGTAGTAAGTTACCATTTTCATAGATTCTAATGGTGTTTACATGATGTTTTACATGCATTATTATCCCATTTGATCCTCACAATGACACTGTGAAATGGGGGGTATTATTATGCCCATTTTACAGATGAAGAACTGAGGTTGAGAGGTCCCACAGTTAGTAAGTGTTTGAGGCAGGATTTGAATTCAGATCTTCCTGACTCCAAGGCCAATGTTCTGTTTACTGCAGCACCCGTGGTCCCTGAATTTAGTACTTCATTGCTATACTGGTTCCAGCCATTCCAGGAAGGAAGAGGAAGGCCATGCCAGAAGTCAGATGCAATATTAGTGTAGTTGATCTTTCGATGATAAGTCATCCATTGAAACTGAACTCTTAAGAAAGCTGCTCTTGGGGATTTCACTTAAAGATTATGGTCCCTCACAGGCTTGCTTAAGGCCCATTGAAAGAATGATCCAGCCTAAGGTACAATAGAGTTTTGCTGTTCCTAATAGGCTCATGGCCCAGTACTGAACCAGTCAGTTCAATTCATGTCTGATTGTTTAAAGGAAATGTTCAATTACTGTACTATTGATGGCTTTCATAATTGCCATGTAGACAGTTGGAAATATCCACAGTCATGAATTGGAGCCGTGTACTGAACATTCTGAGGAGATAGTACCTCTGAGACTCATACACATTTTCTCATTTAGACTGAACTGTCAGTTTTAACTTGATTTTGCCAAGATGTCACCATTTTGCTCCTAGCCCAAGGCTTCCTTAGAGAATTGATCCAACTGGAATAATGGGGTTGTTTTTTTAAAAGGCATCTGTCTGCTGGCCAAGGGTTCTCCAGTGGGAATTCTTCTTGACATCCATGCATCTTTATGGCTGGTCATCTTGTTTTTGTAAGAAGGCAAATGAAGTGAGCAGTTTCCCTTCTTGTTCCCTTCTCAGGAACCTCCATTTTAGAACCTCAACTGAGTGAGTGAGGTTGATCTGGGTAGTGAATCCTTTAAGAGCATCCTTCGGACTTATTTTATCTTTTTCAAAAATAGTGATTTGGAACTACTTCCCTTTCCCCATCCCTGAAGGACACTGTCACGTGCCCTGGGGAAGCAAGGATTAAATAGATCTCTTCTAAATGTAGATGGAGAGTCTTTCATTGTTGTTTTGTAACCTCCATATCTTCCTTCATAGTTAAAGTCCAGAAAAAGTCAACTCCATTTGTTGCCTTTACTTCCTTTCTTCCCACCTCTCAACCTCCTGCAGTCTGACATCTGACATCACTAGTGAAACCATTCTCTTTTAAGTGATGAATAAGCTCCTAATTGCCAAATCTGAAGGCCCTTTTCTATTCTTCAGTATCTGACTCCCTTAAATATCCCTTCCACTTGAAAAGTCTCTCTTCCTTCAGCTTCTCCTCTCTCTTGAAAGATTCTCTTCTTATGTGCCTGACCCCTCATTCTCAGTTTCTTTTACTGGGTTATAATCCATGCTTCACACCCTAAATTGGGATGCAGTCCAAGGTTCTATCCAGGATCTTTTTTTCTCTTCCTTGTTTTTCTATATAGACTTCATCAAGTCACATGATTTCCATTATCTTCTCTATGCAGATCACTCCTATATCTAGCCTTCATCGGCCTAAACTCATTACCAAATGCCTATCAGACATTTCCAACTGGATATTCTTTAGAGAACTCTAATATAACAAATCCAAAACAGAACTCATTATTCCTCACTCCCCCTCGCCCCCTCCAAGTCTACTCCTTTTCATCCTCATTTTTTTACATATTGGGGTAAATTTTAAAATGTATTTTAAACTTAAATACAAAATGAGAAAAGAAAAAATTGTCATGTACATAGCAGAACATAAGAGGCTTTGGTATAAAACAGTAAATTTACAATTCAAGATGACCCATATAATAATTATACATTGTTTTCAAAGCTGCCCAAATTTTCTTTGCTTTTTTTTTGTTTTCCTTTGTTCTTTGTTGCCCACTTTTTGTTTCATTTTTCCACTCCCTTTCTCTTGCCCTAAAGAAGACTGCAATTAAGCATGGATATACATGTATATGCATAAATATACATACATATACACATACATACATGCACATATAAATATGTATATAATACAAGGCAGTTAGTTGATTCAGTGGATGGAGCAACAGCCCTGGAGTTAGGAGGCCCTGAGTTCCAATCTGGTCTCAGTCATTTGACACTAGCTATGTGACCTTGAACAAGTCACTTAACCCTGATTGCCTCATAGTCATGGTCATCTTCAGTCAATCTGATTTATATTTGGCCACTGGACTGAGATGGATGCTTGTCTTGGCATCACCACCCCAATGTCATGGTCTTCTTTGAGAAGGAAGGACAAACTTAGACGTCTATGTACAAATATATATATATATATATGTGTATATATATATGTATATACATATATATGAACATGTACATAGATACACATGTGTAAGACAACATTGTATTTATTTGCATTTGTCATCTGTTACTCTAAAGTGGAACCTTATATACCTTCATATGTCCAAGGTATCTTCCTAACTTTTCAGTTTAGGCACCATTATCCTTTTGATCCTCCTGGGACATGACTTTGAAATCATCTTCAACTCTTGTTCAACATATATTTCCATTATAACAATTTAGTATTAGGCTGTTAGATTTGAGAAGGATAAAAAGAGTTGTATAAATATCGAGCAAACTATCCAACAACTTTTTTAGTGAATTCTTTGGAGATATGAATTTTTGTAATGGCAGCTAAAAGATAGTATTGTCAGGTGGTCTCATGGCTATTGAGTGAGCAAATTACAATCTTAGCTAATGGACTGCTGTCAACTGAGGAGCTAGTCTTGAAGAATGTGCTATAGGGCTTTCTTTGTGTGTTCTACATTTTTTTCATTTACAGAGATGAAGACTCATAAGGTCGATTCATTCCACTGGTAGACTGCAGGAAGTTGGAAACAGCAGATTTTATTTAGAAAGAGTCAGGACTCAAGAAGATTTTGCACCTATGGGAGGATCGATTGAATCCAAATGTGATGGGGATAATTGTAAAGTTCAGTCTTTGGCATAAAAAGTTAATAGCATTGGGGTGGCTAGGTGGCACAGTGGATAGGGCACCAGCCCTGAGTTCAAATGTGGCCTTAGACACTTAATAATGACCTAGCTGTGTGACCTTGGGCAAGTCACTTAATCCCATTGCCTTGCGAAAAACCTAAAAAAACAAAACAAAAGTTAATAGCATCAATACAGACTGGGAAAGATATGCTCAGTATCATCAGCTAATGTTGAAAAAACAAAAAGAATTACTTGGGTCTCAGTATATGAGTGGTCCTAAATCATCTAGGGCTAGGATTGGACCCACCTCATAGACTTTGAATTTTGTCCACATCTTACATGTTCTCTCTATAGTATTCCTGGTAATGAGGTGGTTTACCAGATAAATTGCTGGAATTGAAGTCAGGAAGATTGGAGTTCTAGCTTACTAGCTATGTGACCCTGGGAAAGTCATTTGACCTCTGTTTACCTCATTTGGAAAAATGGGGATAACAATAGCATCCACCTCCTAGAATCGTGATAATCAAATATGATAATAATTTAAAGCTCTTAGCAAGTGTCTAGCACAAAGTAGGTGCCATATAAATGTGAGCTTTTATTACTATGACTATTCATTGTCATCGTCGTCATCATCTTCATCACCACCACATCTTCTTCATTTACCAGAGTTGTTGTGAGGATCCAATGATAACACATTGACCTGTTTATTGTTTTTTACTCTTTGACAACTGTATTTTAGGAAAGTCACAATTGGCTTGGTTCATGTCATTCCTTTTCTTCAACCACTTACTCTGCAGACTCCTCGTCTTGCTACTGTGTTCATGCCCTCTCCTCTTCCCATTACCAAGCCCAGTTCTCGAATATCCACTCTGCCATGGATCTTGGATGCGATGTATCAAACCTCTCCCCTCTGACTCCATTCACCATCCCTATAGTGTTTTTTGGCTAGAGTGATGTTCTCTAGCCACCACTTTCCTCTATGGGTTATTTCCCTTAGTAGAATCCACGTTATTTGGGGGCAATCACTGTTTTTGGTTTTGCATTTGAACCCCAGCTCAAAGGCCAGCGGTGGTCATTCAGCAACTCCTTTGTCTTTGATTCATGTGGCCTTTTTACCTGCCATGTCTTGCCATTAACTCTGGATGAGTTCAGAGTCTACCCCAGGTCCCAGAGTCATTGCAGTCTGACTCCTCCAGATGTACTTCCTCATTTTGGAGTTGGAAAATAGATTTTTCTTCAGAGTTAAAGTTTAAAGCTTTATTTTCCTCCCTTACTAAATTTCCTGTGATTTTCTTTGACTCTACGTTGAAAGCAGGTAGCATCCCTTAGGACACTTCCTTTGTCCTCCCATATCCAATGTCCTCTTGTCCACAATTTGTGTCTTCAAACTGCAAGAAACAGAGGAAACAAAGTCATAGACTTCCCAGAGGTACCCAAAGGGTCCCTATGATCGACTCTACTAAATAAATAGGAAGCATTGTAGTCATGTGAAGGTGCACTATTTGTCTACATATTTTAATTATGGAATTTTAGATTTCATCAAGCCCCCAAGACATAGTACATGGTGCTGTTTAGATTCCCTTAGATGAGAATTTTCATTTTTGTTGACTAAATGCTTTCTTGACATCTTTTGTTTGATGTGAGAATATACCTTCCTCCCACTCCTCCCACCCACTTGTTTGTATCTGAAGAAAAAAAATTTAAAGAAAACTCACTAGTACAGAAATTATGTCTGACAAGTGTATGTACCATTCTGTCTCCTAGGCCCTCACTTCTTCATTGAAAGGATTCATGTACATGCTTATCTGACCAAGATTAGTCAAGATGTTCATCTAACTACAATGTTGCTTTTTTGAAAACTTAGAAGTGGATAAAAAATGTCCTTAGGGCTATCTTCACCTAACCTTTTTCCATGTTAACTTTCATTTTAGCTCCCTATGTTCCTTTCTCTCCCTTCTCTCTACTCTCCAGAAATCCCAGGATCTCATAATCCTTTATCTCCCAGAATCCCTCTTGAGTGAGCCTCAGAGTGCCCTTGGGTGCCCACATCTACATCCCTGCAGATCCCAAGTCTCTGCTAACTGACTGTGGGTGGCAGTGGTTCAAACAGTGAGTCAAAAGACCCCCCCCCCCCAGCAAGGATCACAATATGTTCTGGTCTCTGTGCTTCCTTTCTTAAGTGAAGCTTGAAGGAACAACATGAACATGGATTTTCAGGGATGGCTTGGCTGGGGAGGAGGTTTCTGTTGAAGACAGGAGGTCTCTGTTCTCCTCCACTTTTGTGCCTTCAATCATTCACTTTGCCACCAGATTAGAGAGACAACAGGATTCCTTGCATAGACTGCCCCAGTTTTGGTTTCTGGTCTGTCATTATCTAGCTGCGTGATCATGGCCAGGTCTCTCTCCCTCTCTGTGTTTCAGTTTGGATATCTATAAAATAAGGGGATTGCATGATTTCTAAAGTCTTGCCTAGCTCTAAAAACCAAATAAGAACCACAGATTTGTATCACTCCTGCAAGGAAACTTTGCAGTGTACTGGGGAATCTGAAGAAAGTAATGGGGTATTAGTTTCTTGATGTGCAGAAGGGGAAAACAGGCTACTTCAGAGATTTAGATCTGAAAGGGACCTTGATGCCATCCATTTCCCCCTCCTTAGTTTACAGATGAGAAAGTTGAGGTCCATTCTTGTTTCAAAGGCTATGGAATGATTCAGCCCATCCTCATCTTACATTTGGATATGAAACACAGAGAGAAAAGGTGATTCAGCTTCAATCTCGTAATTGATAAGTGGTTGGTTTGGCAGAATAAGAGTTCCAGTCTTCTGCCTCTTAGGTTTTAGAACACCTACCCATCTTGCAGATGAAGAAGTGAAGCCTCTGAGAGATAGAGCCAAATTTTGGGTCAGGGTCACAGTAAGTGTGACTCCAACCTCAAACCAAGGTTTTGGCTTCCTAGTCTGGTTCTTGCCCTGCCCCCTCAAGATGGGTTACTTCCCACTGTGTTCTCTGGACATGTTCTCATGGAACAACAGCAGTTCAGAGAAAAAGTTCCCTGGCTAATACAGATGAAAGCCCATCGATCCCCCACTTGCTCCCCCAGGTCCCTGACAACTTGGCACTTTTATTCTCTTTGGGAACAAGTGTTCTGAAGAGCTATTCTTGTTGCCTAATGAAGCAAGAATCCCAACCTTGGCTTTCCTTACTGTTATGATTCCTGATCTCACCAGAGTCTCTTATCAAAATGTGGCCTCATTAAGAGCAGGAGGCAATGCTGGAGCCCATTAAAATGTGCTGAGTTCACTTGTTGGCTGACATGAGACAAAGGGAAATGTAATTATTTCAAATCTGCTCAGATTGGACTGGATGAGGCACCTCGCAGGCTGAGATGAACAACTGTGGGCTTGCCTGCCAGGGACTGGAGGCTAGAAAGAACACAGACCGCTTCAATTTCTAGGCCAAGGCAGCAGGAAACAAGGGCAGGACCTTAGCAATTTCTGGGGCCTCCCCGCCACAACCAGAATAACAGATTGGTGCTCCCAGAAACAAAGATCCAACTGTCTCAACAGGGCCTCTGAAAGCTACCAGTGGAACCTAAGTCCTTTGGAAGTCCACTATCAGGGATTTGTTTAGGTCCTGAGAGAAGATTCAAGGACCCATTGTCTAATGATCCCATTAGTCTCCCAAGCAAACCCATATGAAACCTAGAGTACCTGTAGGTCATGACGAGGCCCAAGCTGCTTGGAGTGGTATGCTTAATGGCAGGTGGGCTTCCCAGCTTTCCCAGCTTTCTCATCTTTCTCATTTGTCTTCATGAAAGAACCTCATATATATTGGTTCAATATAATTGGAAAACTGGTCAAAATTTAGTCCCCTGACTTGCCAGCCATGATCCAGAGAAACTGGCATTCTGCTAATCAGGTTCTCAGCTCTGGAATATGATGATTCTTTGTGCCTGTAGGAGGACAGCTGACTCCAGAGAAAGGGCAAACAATGGGTACCCAAGGGCTGCCTCTGTCCTTGGTACTCTGTTGGGTGCAGGTACCAAGACATGAGGGAGACAGTCCCTACCCTCAAAGAATTCACTTTACCTCATAACTGATAACAG
The DNA here is from genome assembly GCF_037893015.1 of Macrotis lagotis. NCBI lineage: Eukaryota > Metazoa > Chordata > Mammalia > Peramelemorphia > Peramelidae > Macrotis > Macrotis lagotis. Next base: position 2,068,486 of record NC_133664.1, read on the forward strand.
AAAATGGACATTTTCCTTTCCTTTCCTTGTCCTGCCCATGTCATAGAATTGTGGTGTGAGAAACACTTTATTATCCACAAAAAAATCTGGAGACCTGGATGCTGTTTCCATTCCTAGAGAAGCAGGGAACTCATTGGATTCACCTCGTGTGGCTGTGGTCTTGTATCTCCTTCCTCCCGTAGGGGCATCAGTCTCTGACTTTCTCAGTTATTTGCTCATTGTCCATGCCAGAGATATCATAAATAAGGAATTAAATGGAGTTGGCCAAGACAGAGTCTAACTCTTGGGCTAAACAGCTGGGCAATTTTCTCACTCTTGGTGACCAAGTGGCTTGCTCCTAGGTTTATTCCCCTGGAGCTTTGGGTATGCCCACATTTTGTAGGCAGGCACCCTAAAACTTTAGTCTTCGCCCTCATACAAGGGGGGGGGACACATTGACTTCCTAGTAGAATCTGTTTATTTTGCCCAGAAATTAACTTGAGTCTTCCAGAGGCAGAGAATAATCCAACCATTTGGCTCCACTCCTTCATTTCGAAGGAAAAACGGTCCCAAACAGAGGGCAAGCAATGATTTGTGTTCCTCTGTGGGAGGGCTCAGTCCTTGGTCCAGGGCTGGTACTGCTGCCAGTTACATAAATCATGTTTCTCTGCATTTATCCCAGCAATAACTGAGAGCCAGGGACAAATTGTGGGGGCCTAATGCGATTTATGCACACGGGGTTCTAGGCAGGACTTCCCACAAATGAAAAGGGCTCTCATTTTTTTCCCTCCTCCTTAAAGAAAAGAATCAGCCAAGTCCTTGGGAGAATATAATTTTCTTCCATCTAGTTGTAAATGCTATTAGCACAGCAATCAGACGTCAAGGTAAAAGATAAATGCATCTGGTCCTGGGTAGGGGAGGCTCAAAGCGACCAGACAATGGCAGTAATGGCTCCCTGCCGCTCATGCTTCAAACAGTATTAGCCTTGTTCTGAGCCCAGTTACGACTTTGTAAACTGTTTTCTATCCAGACTGGGCAATCTGCTTCATCACTTGGAAATAGCCCATGTGCCTTCAAGTTTTCCTTGTGGGTGTGTGGCTGTGGGGCTAAAAACCAATCCCATTTGTTGGAGATTTCAGATTTTGCATGATTATGGTGCCATGTTTATTTCTAAGACTGGTTCAATGTCACCATTTTGTTGCCCTTAATGGAAAGCTGCTTGTGGTACTCTCAGAAGACTGTATTTCAGGACAGTATGTTTGTTCCATGTTTGAGCCAAATCAAAGAGGAGGCAAAAGGGGGACTGGCAAGTGCTGTATTTTCTGTCCCTTTAAAGACTCAATAAACTAGAAGAAGTTCCAGGCCAGGAAAGAGCTTGCAGCCCTTACCATGTTCTGGCAAGCCAAGGGGATTGAGAAAAATCTGATGGGCTATGTCTTTGGATTCAGAACCAACTGGCTTATTAACTAGCTATGTGATATTACTCCCCTAAATTGTCAAAGAATGGAATGGTCTAGATGAGCAGTTCTCAAATGTTTGGGCTTCAGAACTAAAATTCAAATGTCTTAGAGTTATTCTGAGAACGGTTTTGACCTCCTCATTCTCCTGAAAGGGTCTCTAGAACACCTAAGAGTCTGTAGCCCACACTTTGAGCACAATGTCTAGTCCAAGAATCTGTGGAGTGATGACTTATTCGAAGTTGTTTTCAAAGTGTGATCTCACATGAAGTGATCAGACCTAGAGTGTCAGAATTGTGACGCTGAAGTCAGGAGCCATTGAACTGGGGTCTGGCTCCTCTTCTGACTCTGGGAAAGCCACATATCTCAAGGCATTCGTTTTCTCATCTGTGAAAGGGGGTGAAGAAGACTTTCTTACCTGATAGGATTGGGAGATCTTGAAATACTGAGGAAGCAGACACTGTTACAGATGAGAAAACAATCAGGAAGGAACCTGTCTATTCTCCATCCTTGGGACTGTGAGAGGGAAGATATGCCCCAGCACTGAAAGGCTGATTCTGCTATGACAGGATTATGGTCAGCAGATTCTGTCTCATCAGAGTGGAGATCTGGGTCCTTTGAAAAGCTTCCCTGACATTTCCATGGAAGGCGGTTTCTGGCTATTCTCCAGCATATCCCCAGTTGGCATCTGATTTTATTGACCCCCTGAGAAGCACAAACACAGTGGAGTGTTTTAGTTTTGCCCCAAGAATGTGAAAACAAACAAATGAAAATCATGTTGTCATTGGGCATCCTATGGAAGCCTGGTTCATTTCTGTGACAGCCATAGGGACTACAGTAAGGACAACACAGTACAGAGGTCAGTGGAAATTCATCAGTTCTGTTTCTAGTTTTCATCATCCTGTCCTGACTCATGGGCTTATTGGGAAGGCTCTGGGAGGGGCTTTTGGGGAGATCTGATCCAATCCCCATGTTTCATAGAGGAGGAAACTGATGATTGAAGAAGACCAAAATGACACCACTGTGTTTGAGATGAATGACAATGTGTCCAGCTGTGGCTCAGTATGAAATCAGAGTGGTTTACCATAGTTTGGGCACAAATAGTCCAGGTGAACACTTATGAACGACTTCATGCAGCTCTACCTCACTTAAATCCAATTTACACATGAATCAAAAAGACACTGGATCTTTATAACCCTCCTGTGAAGCTGTTTTTATCTCCATTGTATAATTGAGAAAATGGAGGCAAAGAGAATTAAATGACTTGTCTAACTAATAGTAAGTGTCTGAGGACAAATTTGAACTCAGGTCTCCCTGACTCTAGGCCAGGCTCAATCCACTGCCCCACCTAGCTACCTCAAAGTCCTATAAAGTCTAAATAATTTAAGTATGCCACTCAAAAGAGAGAGAGCTGTGACCAGGAATATGTAGGATGGTCCTGGTGTCGAATGCCAAGAAAGCACCATTGCTGACTTGGTGGCCACAATATGCTCACAGGAATATGTTTTTGGGTTCAGAGAGGAGGGAGACTTAAGAGTTAAAAGTTTGGTTCTTTCCAGATGTGCCAAGTAAGGAGTTTGGAAAAAAGAAAAAAAGAAAGGGAATATGAATTAGAAATATTTGAGAATAGCCAACCCAGTTCTTTGTGATGAATGGTGGCAGCATGCCTAGTCTTGGGGATCACTATCACACTGCTATAGTGGACTTGGCATCTAAAGAGCTGGGCTTGAAGTCTACTTCTTCCACTAACTGTGGAAGTCTGTGTGGCCCTGAGAAAGTCATTTCCCTTTTTTTGAATATCTCTTCTATCTAAACGAGTCATGTGGAAGGGGAGCGTAATTAGACCTGTTCAGCTTGGCCCCTGTTGGCACAACTAAGAACAGGTTTCAGTTTGATGTCCAAATGGACCCTGAGAGGCAAGCCCAAGAAGTCTGGATGATGATTTTCCCGACCTGTTGAGCTTGTATGTGAGTGCGTATTTGCAGATTCTGGGATGCTCTGGTTCCTGGGACCTTCTCTAAGATAAACTATGGAGATTCAGTGCTTCCTTCTCCTCATCCCCCATCCCTCATTAGTCTGAAGCCATGAGAGTAGGGTAAGTAAGGCAACTGGATGAAGGTTGCAGAGAAAAATGCTGAATGTATGTGGATACATTGGCAGTGTACTTTCTGGGGATATACACACAGATTATGAGGTTGACACATGTATTGCCAGAGCTAGCTCAGTGTTTGGGAGGCTCTGAGGGAAAGTATGGGAGAAAAGAGGTATTTGACTATCAAATTGAAGGACTACAGAACCATTGTACTGACCTCATTGTTGTATGCCTGAGAAACCTGGATGGGCTACCAGTTATCTAGGAATTGGAATTGTCTTTGGATTTGTCTTAGGAAAATTCTTTTTTTGTTTTAGTTTTTTTTTGTAAGGCAAATGGGGTTAAGTGGCTTGCCCAAGGCCACACAGCTAGGTAATTATTAAGTGGTTGAGACCGGATTTGAACCCAGGTACTCCTGACTCCAGGGCCGGTGCTTTATCCACTACACCACCTAGCTGCCCCTTTCTTAGGAAAATTCTAAAGATCACCTGGCAGGATAAGGTCCCAGGCACTTGAGCTGAACTGTCAAACATTCAAACTCCACTGTAGAGAGTGCTTCTCTGATGGACTGGCCATGTTGTTCAAATGACAAAAGAATGTTTGCCTAAAAGTCACAGAGAGCTCACATAAGGGGTGTGCTCACATGGAGGCCAAAAGAACAATAAAAGGAGACTCTCAAGGTTGCTTTGAAGAACCTAGGAATTGATTGCATGACATGAGAGGCACTGGCATTGGACTGCCCAGCATGGTGTGCCCGAATCAAAGAAGGTACTGCATTCTGTGAGCAAAGCAAAGTTGCAGTGGCTCAAGAAAAACATGGGACATGTAAGTTTAGAGACTTCTCTAATCCAAACGTCAGCCTGGACTGTTAGTAGTGTCCAACCTATGGTCAAGTATTATGAACTCATATTGGTTTGATCAGTCACAGTCTCTAACATTCTGATGGCATTTTGGTCCTCTTTGAGCCCGAAGGACAATAACCAACCAACAAGGATTCTTAGGACAAGAGAGCGACAATAATTTTCTTCAAACACTGTTTTATATAAACAAAATGAAATACTCTTAATTCATGGGGGGGGGGAACCATCTTTTATTATATGGGGAAATGCAGAAATTCACCTATGAATTTCCTATTTTTTATTTTTCCTTTAAATATGTATTATCCTAAAGAAACCTGTTCTTTGAATCCTTTAAAAATACAGTCCTCTCTGCTCCCAACTGTCCCATATTAGCCAAAGAGCAGCTGGTCAAATTCTGGACCAGCATTCACTCTCAGCTTAGAAGAGGACCTGTCTTTGTTCCACTCTTTATAAGTAACCAAATCCAGAGTCGACCAGAGCCATACGGGCCCTGAATCTTCTAGAATATTGGTTCAGTATTTGTCAATGTGGATGTTCAAAAAGGCTGGGCAGCCAGAGTCATTTAGGATGTAGGAATTGCCACATCTGATTAGATTTCTTGTCACTGTTTTGATTAGGTGGGAGTCATTTGAGGTACTGACCCATTACTTAGTATTGGAAATAATCCAGTACGCTTATGAGCGCTGGTTTTGCTCACAGGACTGGGATAGATTTTAAAATTTATTTCAGGACATATTTCTTGGAGGAAACTCTTGTTATTTTCTCTTTCCTTCAGCTTCCTTAAAAGAGAACATCCAACAGAGTCTCTGATAAAAGTCAATGAATATCAGAGTTGGGATTGGCTTCTTTTTTGTCCCCCCTCAGTCAGATATAATTCTGATACCCTTCAGCAAGCATCTGCGAAGCTCCTACTATGAGTTTGGCACTGGTCTACGTGCTAGGATTATAAAGATAAAAATGAACCATCTTTCGATCTAAAGGAACTGGCCAGAGTGGGGGCAAACTATACACAAATAAATACAAAGACATCTTAAATAATTCTGGCAAGAATACTAACAATAGTTGGAAAGAATTTGGAAAAGACCCTGGCAGGAGATGGTGTTTAAGGTATAACTTGCATAGAGTTAAGCATTCCAAGTGGTGGCAGTGGTGAGGAGGGGATGCATTTAATGATAGTAACAAAAGCATGGAGGTGGGAGATGGAATCTGGTATATAGGCAATAGGCAGCAGGTGAATTTTCCTGGAATGTATAGTGTAAAGGGAGTCACTGTGTATCCAAGCTAGAAGAATGGGCTTACAACTTTGTGGAGGGCTTTCAATACCAATCAAGTGAATTTGAATTTTATTCTAGAGGCAAGAGGGTGCAATGGAAGCTTTGGTTGGAATCGGGGACCTGACATTATCAGAACCATATGTGACAGATGTCAGCTCACCTTCCAGGGAAGGAGCATTAGGACGTAATCTTTCATACTTAAGGCAACTTGTTACAAAGAGTTGGACAGAGTCCTCAGAGTGTGAACACCTTACCTGGGCATCTAATGTTAGTTGTATATATGACCTTAAACAAATAACTTAATTTCCTCATTTGTAAAGTGAGGGTCTTGTCAGTGAGTAAGTTGGCTGCCATTTAGTAAGTAACTACTATGTGTCAGATAAAGACAATGGGATTAAATGACTTTCCCAAAGTCACATAGCAAAGTAATTCTTAGGTGTGTGAGACTGGATTTGAACTCAGTCTTCCTGACTCCAGGGCTGGTACTCTATCCACTGTGCCACCTAGCTTTAGGGTAGCTGTAGTGTAGGGTATGTTCAAGGAAGACTAGTACCTCTGTGTGAGGGTTGCCATGCCCTCTTCAGGGCTGTTTTCCACCTTTGATGTCCACCTGAGCCACCTAACTTTCACCTGTGGCTCCAAAAGTAGCATGCATAGCAGCCACACTCTAGTAAACCATTTCAGCAGTCAGGCTAAACCAGGTCGAGGATAACTGAAAGAGTCTCAGACTCATTGGTGAGTAATGGGGGGTGTCTACCCCAAGCATGTGAAGTCTTCCAATTGGTGGAATAGATAGAGGAGAACAATTCATTCCAATCACCATGAAGTCAGCTGAAGTGGCTACTGTGGAGTACTTAGGGCTTGGATAGACATTGAAGATACCAAGGTCATTCACTACATCTAGAGCCATCACCAGTTGTCTGAGTGAGGTGGTTGATTTTGTGCAGCTCTACCTCACTTAAATCCAATTTACCCATGCAACAAAAGACATCACTCATAATCATTGCTTAAAGTCCTGTGGCAATAGGCAAGTAACAAAGCAGTAGGTGCACTGGGAGCTATTGTCACAATCCTGCACACAGGCAACCCAGGGGTCATTTCCCCACTGAAAACAGCAATGGGATTCAGCAGCCCACTGGATGACTGAGCAGCCCTTTTAAGGATGGCACTCTTGCCTCCTGATTCAAGGAAGGCACTAGAAAAGGTGCCTTAAAATTGTCTGCTTACCCAGCCTTGGCCTGATTAAGGTGGCAGGTGAGGAATCCCACAGTGTGGTCAAAACAAAAAAATTCACAAAAACTTCAAAGTAGATTCCACTCACCATCAGTGCATGGGATGTGCACACACTCATAGACAATATAAGATCCAATAGACCTGAAAGATAAACAGCTCTTGTTGTGAGAGAACTCAGTAGGTATGGTCCAAATAGCAACCCTGAGTGAAATAAGGCTGGCAAATGACAGCCAGTTATACTGAAGACAGAACTGGATACATGTTTTTCTGGAGTGGGCGAAGTGAAAGGGATGCTGTGAAACTGGGGTAAGTTTTGCAATCAAAATTAATCCATTCAACTTTCTTGAATGCCTGCCAAAAGGAGTGAATGACAGGCTCATGACAATGAGATTGCCACTTCTAGGAAAATGCCATGCCACCCTCATCAGTGCCTATACTCCCACCATAATAAACACTGATGAAATTAAAGAAACATTTTATGAAGATTTAGAGATCCTTATCTTAGATGTATCAAAAGAGGACAAATTTATAATTCTGGGTGACTTTAATGCTAGCATAGGCTCAGATTACCAGACATAGCTGAGAATCCTTGGGAGGAATGCAGTTGGAAACAGCTACAGCAATGGTCACTTCTACTGAAAATTTATCCATCTTATGACCTCCTCATCACAAACACTGTCTTCCATTTACATAAATGCAATAAAATTTCCTGGTTGAGCCCTTGTGGCAAACATTGGCATTTATGTGATTGTAAGGAGAACAGGATGTGACAGTGACAAAGGCAATGTGTGGTACAGAGTGCTGGACTGATCACAGACTCATTCTCTCTAAGCTAAATATTTATATTCAACCAAAGCAGGGGCCCCAAGGAAAAATGAATACTAGGAGAATTAATTTCAAGAGATTAGAATGTCTTAGAGCAGGAATAGTTTGCTGCCAACTTGGAAGGAAACGTTGGCAACAGTGGAGAAGAAAAGGAGTGGGCAGCTTTCAGAGATCTGGTGTACAGCACTGCATTTACTCATCTGGGCCAGACCACTCCAAAACACCAAGACTTGTTTAATGAAAATGATGGGGAAATACAGAAGTTGCTAAATGAAAAGGACAAGAACTCCACAGAAGGAAAGTTTATCCATTTCTAAGAAGGCAGCATGTAATTACATCAAAAGTAAAGTCCAAGCAGAGCTTAGAGAGATGCAGGACTCTTGGCTTGGTAAGAAGGCAGACGAAATTCAAATTGTATGCAAGCAGTAACAAACCAAAATACTTTTATGATGCTCTGAAGGCTATTTATTATAGGCCAAAGACATATGGTACATCTCAACTACTCAGTGCTGATGGATCCACATGGATAAACAACAGGACATGATCCTAGAGAGATGGACTATTCACTTCCATAGTGTTTTTAACAGATCATCATGAATCAGTAAAGAAATCATTGACTGTTTACCCCAAGATGAAGTCAACCAGTCACTAACTGAAGTTCCAGCTGAAATAGGTTCCTTTCATATGGCAAAGCATCTGGTGCTGATTCTATTCCAGCTGAGATCTATAAGATGGGGAGTCCATTGCTCATCGAAAAGTTGACTGAAATTTTCCAGGTTATATGGCATAAAGAGGTTATCCCCAAGGATTTAAGAATGCCTCCATCATGCATCTCTGTAAAGGGAAAGAAAATAGATTGTCCTGTGACAAGTATAAGGGTATTTTTTTTTTTAGTCATTGCTGGCAAGATCCTTGTCAGAGTTCTTCTCAATAGGCTGATCCCTCACCTGGAAGGTGGTTACCTTCCTGAGAGCCAGCGTGGTTTCAGAAAGGGTAGAGGAATAGTCAATATGGTGTTTGCTGCCTGACAACTCCATAAAAATGTCAGGAACAGAACAAAGGGCTATATACAACATTTGTAGATCTGACCAAGGCCTTTGACACTGTCAGTCATGAGGGTCTATGGAAAATTTTGTCAAAATTTGGTTGCTCAGGGAGGTTCATTGGTACTGTACATCAATTTCATGATAGCATGCATGCAAGGATATGTCCTGGCTTCCATATTTTTTTCCTTGATGTTTTCAGCCATATAATCAAATGCCTTCACTGAGGATGAATGTGGTCTCAAGCACCGATGGCAAATTATTTAACTTGAAAAGGCACAAGCCAAGACCAAAGTGGTGCATGTTTTTCTGTTTGCAGATGATTGTACCCTCAATGTAGCTTCTGAAGCTGAGTTGTAACAAAGAATGGATCAATTCTCTGCTGCCTGTGGTCATTTCGGTCTAACAACACTAAGATAGCCCAGGTGCTCCATCAGCCAGCATCACATCAAGATGCCAGATGCCCTTTGAAACACTGGGGATACAAAGAAAAGCAAAAGACAATAAAGAATTTGCTCTCTAATAACTTACTCTAATGAAGGTGTTGACTTGCAAACTTCTCTGTATAAATAAGAAGTATATAGGCTAAATTATAATCAATAGGACAAAGACTTTATGTAGGATTGAGGAAATGGGTTTTTGAGGAGGGTAGGACCTTAGTGAACCTTGAAAAGTCAATGAAGCTAGAAGTTGGACATGAAGAATGACAGCATTCCAGTCATGGAGGCTGCCAGTGAAAAGACTCAGGGTCAGGAGATGGTGCTTCTTGTATAAGTGGAAACAGTGATGACAGCAAATGGAGAACTTTTGAGTACTGTGGACAAGTTCACTTCCCTTGGCAGTGTCCTTTCCTAGGAGGTGCACATTGGTAATAAGGTTGACAATTGAATTGTCAGAGCTAGTTCAGTATTTGGGAGGCTCTGAAAGAAAGTTTGGGAGAGAAAAGGTTTTAGATAACTACCACACTGAAGGTCTACAGAGCCCTTGTTCTGACCTCATTGCTCTATGCCTGTGAAAGCTGGATAGTCTCCCAGTACCATGTCAGGAAACTGAATCACTTCCGTTTAAATTGTCTTAGGGAGATTCTGAAGATCACCTGGCAGGAGAAGATACCAGACCCTGAGGTCCTATCTCAAGCTAAACTTCCTGGTATTCCAACTTTACTACAGAAAGTGCAACTATGATGGACTGGACATGTTATTAGAATGCCAGGTGTATGCTTGTCAAAAAACTATTTTCTGGAGAACTCACACAGGGCAGGTGCTAACAAGGGGGTCAGAAGAAGTGATATTGAGACACCCTGAAGGTCTCACTGAAGAACTTTTTTTAAGGTTTTTTTGCAAGGCAAATGGGGTTAAGTGGCTTGCCCAAGGCCACACAGCTGGGTAATTATCAAGTGTCTGAGACAGGATTTGAACCCAGGTACTCCTGACTCCAGGGCTGGTGCCTTATCCACTGTGCCACCTAGCCGCCCCTTCATTGAAGAACTTTAGAAGTGATTGTACAGCATGGTAGATACTGGCACAGAACCTCCCAGCATGTTGTGCCCTCATCAGTAAGGGTGTTGGACTCTATAGAAAAGCTAGACTTGTAAACACCCCAGGTGTTTACATGGACTATTTGTGTCCAGCCTGTGGTAGAGCATTCTGAGCTCACATTGAGCTGATCAGCCACAGTAGGATGCACTATAAATTGTTTCAAGCATAGTAATGTCATTTTTGTATTCTTCAATAAGGAAGGACAAGATCTAACCAATCAACCAACCATGTGTCAGATGCCCTTTGAAACACTGGGGATACAAAGAAAAGCAAAAGACAATAAAGAATTTGCTCTCTAATAACTTACTCTAATGAAGGTGTTGACTTGCAAACTTCTCTGTATAAATAAGAAGTATATAGGCTAAATTATAATCAATAGGACAAAGACTTTATGTAGGATTGAGGAAATGGGTTTTTGAGGAGGGTAGGACCTTAGTGAACCTTGAAAAGTCAATGAAGCTAGAAGTTGGACATGAAGAATGACAGCATTCCAGTCATGGAGGCTGCCAGTGAAAAGACTCAGGGTCAGGAGATGGTGCTTCTTGTATAAATAACATCAAGAAAGGAATGGAAAGGAATTAGCCATAAGAAAAGTGAGAAAGAGCTGAGTTGTGGAGGGCTTTAGTAGCTAGAAGATGATTTTAGATTGGGATCCTGGAGGCAACTGTGAACCATTGTAGCTGCATGTGTGTGTTTGTATGTGTATGTGAGGCAGAAGATCTGATTCATGCTTTAGGTAGATCAGCTTAGTGGAAGATGGGCTAGAGTCGGGAGAGACTTGGAAAGCTGGAGAATGCCTGTGGCAAGTTATTAGAGGAGTAGGGAAGCAATTCTATATAGCTCCTACCTTGTGATAACCACTGTTCTAAGACCTTTTGACAAATATGATTACATTTTATTCTCCTAAGAGCACTGTGAGATAGGGAATTAAGGCAAATAGTAGTTCAATGACTTGCTCAGGGTCACACAGATACTAAGTGTCTGAGGCTGAATTTGAACTCATGTGTCTCTGGCTGTAAGATCACTGTACTATCAACTGCTTTAATGAGGAGAGGAGATAATGGGCAATAAGAGAAAAATTATGAAAGCAGAAATAACAAGATTTGGCAATTGTTTGGATAAGGAATGGGATGGAGAAGTTGAAGTTGACATCTAGGTTATAAGCCTAGACTAGAAGACTGGCAGTATCCTCACCAGTAATGATGATGATGATGATGATGTTTTGTCCTTCATTCTTGAAGAAGACCATGACACCAAGGTGATACCATGACAAGCACTAATGAATTATATTTGATTGATGGGGTGTTGTGTTATCAGCCTCAGAACCTTCTTCCTCCAGAGCCACCTGGATCTAATGGCCAGAGACTACCCTAGATGTGAGGAATCTGGGGTAAGTGACTTGCCCAAGGTCATCTAGCCTAGTAATTGTTAAATGTCTGAGGCTGGATTCAAACTCCTGTCCTCTGGACTTCAAGACTAGTGTTTTGTCCACAGCCCCACCTAGTTGCCCACCTCCACAGTAAGAGGAAAGTTAAGAAGGGGGAGGGATTAAGAGGAAAGAGAGTGCATTCCATTTTGGACATATTGAGCTTATGATGTATAAGAGGCATTCAGTTTGAGATGCCCAACTGGCAGTTGGAAATGTGAAAACTGAAGCTCAGGAGAGAGGTTAGGGTTTGACAAATCTGAGAATTATTATATAGATGGTAGTTAAATCTATAAGGGCTGATGAACTCACAAGCAAAGTAGTATAAAGCAAGAAGTGAGGAGGATGGAGCTCTGTGAGATACCCATAGTTAGCAGGCTTGACTTTGATGAGAATCCATCACAGGAATTTTTAAATGAGCAATCAGACAGGTCTGAGGCCATATAGAGGAGGGCCTTGCCATGAAAATCGAGGAGTATCAAGGAGAAGAGGGTAATGAACAGTATCAAATCTTTAAGATTCCTTATAGATAGAAATACATGAAAAAATGAAGCAAAGCATTTCAATTTATAGGAAGGAAACAATCTGGTCCAAATTGTAATTTTGAAAGGAAGCTTCACTAGTATCTACCTGACAAGCTGAAACAAAAATAAATGATCAGCAGGCTGGTAAAGAATGTAAAAGAAATGACCTATTGAAGGAGCCAGGAGGACTTAGAGAGACTGGAGCAGCTTAGAAAGGTCTTATGCAAAAGGTGAGCTGGGTGGCAGGATGTGAAAAGGAACAAGTAGAAATTCAGTAGGTGGAGCACAACAGGCTTGTTTTTATAAGCCTGGGATTATGATTGAACAAAAAACTTGAAACAAAAATCAGAGTCACGATGATTTCTGCCAGTCTATGAACTAGTCGCTCCTCTCAGCCACCTTCACAACCAATTAAGCTGGCAATGTATATCAAGGGTCCTGGGTCCTCTTCCTATGATCATTGTATTCTGCATAATAAGCACTTATTAAGTTCCTACTATGTATTAATTATTATTAGTGGAACACTGAGACAAGAATGAATGGCCCCTACTCTCAGTAAATTTACAGGGTCCACTGGCTTAACCCTAATTCTGAGGCATTTAGAACCGACCTTTGCAATATACATTATTGTGGCCCAATACTAAAGCTTCTGGGCATATTCCAAAGAGGATAGCTATAAAGCCAATGTAGGAGAGGATTGAAAAATTGATAAAATATAGTCACTCAACTTTTCCTCTAATTGTTATTTCAAGAAAACAGAACAAACAAAACCTTGGGAATGACCAAAGAATTTCTGTTTCTGTAAGTGAGGAGAAAATAGTATCTTAGAGGTATATCGGACTCCGGAGGCCTTTTCATCCAACTGCTTCATTTTTCAGAGTAGGAAATGGGGATAGCCCAAAGTGGGGAGGAGCATTGTTCATAGGTCCTCGTGGAGCTAATTAATGTCACACTAGAACTCAAGTACCTCAAATTATCATCCACTGCTTTTCCCACTTTTCTAGGCTGCAAAAGGCAGAGTTTATGTCAGCATAAAGAACAGAATACCTATAGAGATGCATGATCATCTTGTCTAATGGTTAACCAACTAATCAATCAATAAACATGAATTTATTAAGGCCAATTTCATTTCAGGCACTGTGATAGACAATGGGAATGCAAAGGTAAGTGAGTATAAATACAAGTTATATACAAGGTTGTTTGAGTGAAAGGACATTAGCAAAGGAGGGTATCAGGAAATGCTTCCCATAGGAATTGATGATTGAGCTATTTCTTAAAGGGAAGAACAAGACCAAATGAAGCTGGACATGCATTACCCAGTCATGGGGGATAGCCAGAGCAAAGGAAGATGATGGAGTGTCCCGGCTGACAATGGTAGTTTGGCCATATTGTGCAAGGGAAGCAATATCCAGTGATCCTGGAAAGCTGAGTTAGAACCATGTTGTTAAGAACTTTAAAAGTTAAACAGGAGTTGATCCTTACTTCTAGAAGCAATAGAGCATTTCTGAAACTTATTGAATAGGAGAGGGATATAGATCTGTGCAGAAGATAAAATCTCCTTTGCAGCTGTGTTCAAGATGAACTGGAATGGGGAGAAACATAAGGTGGAAGATCAATGAGGAGGGCTTTACAATTAATATAGGGTAATATAGGGTAATAAGGGTCTTTTTGATATGGCAACTTTGTGAGAAGAGAGAGAAGGAGTTAGATGCAGGAGATGTTTTGATGGTGGAAACGTGATTTGGCAGCTTATTGGATATGTTGGAGAGTGAGAAGTCAAGAACGATGATGATCTTACAAATCTGGGCCACTGGAATAATGATGATGCCTTTGATGGAGATAAAGAAGTCTGGAAGTGGGGGTGGTTTGGAAGGAAAGAAACCAAGTTCTGTTCTAATCAGAATAAAGAAGATAGTAGAAGGAGTTAGAGTTATAGATGCTGGGGAGAGTCCTGATTTCTTATATACACTTAGAAAGCAATGTTTTCATTAATCAAGAATAAAAGTTGAAGGTTCAAAGCTGATCAGATATTGTAATAGTTCTGATCATAAATGACGCCAACTACTGATCTTATGTGCAAGTTGTGACTTTGCTTTCTTGATGTCATGGTCTTCTTCTGGATCAAAGAACAACTATTATTACTGCTAGAAAACACTATATATTTACAATTTTTTTCTCCTTACAACAGTCCTCCGAGTCAATGCATTGTTAACCTTATTTTACATATAAGGAAACTGAGGTTGACAGAGTCAAATGAGCTATCTCAGTTCACACAGTTATTTAGTTTTGGAATTAAGATTCTAAATTGACTCATCCCCCCCAGTATTCTTTCCACTACATGCCATTTCCTCCCCAATAAACAATGAGAATGACTATCCTGTGGGATATTACCAAATGGAACATGTATAACCTGTATCAAATTGCTTCCGTTGTAGAGAAGGGTGAGTGGAACAAGGAAAGGAAAGAATTTGGAACATTAATGTTTAAAAGACAAATTTAATTGGGAATATTGTTTTTAAAAAGATAGCAAGGGGGAAAATGTTTCCTTTATCTGAAAATTCTGAAACATGAGGAAACTAACTTGATTTTGTGTGACATGGTTGGGGGTGGGTTGGTAGTCTTTACTCTGCTGGGAGATCATACTAACTCATAATCTCCTCTAGCAAAAAAGACTCTGGTTATTTGCAAAAAACCCAAGTAAATATTTTTAAATCAGTGTAGCAATAAATTAATTCCATCCCCTAAAAGAAGCCTGTTAAAGGAATACAGAAGTCCTCCATGACTGAAGGAACTCACAGAAAAGACTTGTTTTGAGCATTTTTCCCTGCTGGAAAGTTTGTCTCTTTATGGGGTCACAAAGAGTGGCATCTATCCCTGGTGCTGAACTCATTTTAAAGAGCCATCCTTATGGAAAGTCAGCACTGCTAGCTAAAATTGATTTACTTCCAGCTCTATTTTTTTTAATGCCCATTCCCCACTGTAGCTTTCCTGACATTCCTACCTGCAGGCTATTTCTGTCTCCTCATAGTGTCTTTGAGGACAGGACTATGCCTCATTTGTGGTTGTATTCCAAGAAGGGCCTTGTGAATAGTAAGTGCTCTACAAATGCAATTGTGAATGAATGAAAGAAAAGAATAAGTAAGTGAACAATCTCAAAATCCAGGGACTGTGCCTGCCTTCTTGATTTGTTAGCATTGTAGGCTTCCTGACAGATTGAAAATGAATATGAATTCTGATGAGGAAGGAAGGAAGGAATAATTTGTGGTTATTTAAAGCAGGGGTCTTTATTTCATGTCAGGATTTCTACCAGATGAAATTTGACCCTTGTATTTCCTTTAATTTTTTTAATCAATATTCTATTTGACTTTCATTTTAAAAAACATCATTTCTGTTTCTGACTCTGCATCACTAGAGAATTTTCATCAAGGTCAGTAGCAGTCATAAGTATCTGCTCTTCAGAATTCAGGACCTGATAAAGGTTTTTGCTGGAAGAAGATGAAGAAGGCACCATGGGCATGGACTTCTCTTGCTCTCTGTTGTTTTATTTGAGTAGTTAGTTCCATTAAAACCATGGTCCCATTTCATGGTATCTCTGACTATTGTGTGGTAGACTGATCCCTTTAGGAAGTTCACTTATAAATGGTCCTCTGTAGCCTCCCTTCAATGCAGGACACAGAGATAAAATAGGAGACTTCTCTTGATAAATGTATCTAACTTTATCACCTTAGACTCTTCAAACAGCTACCTCAAAATGGGAGGGATACCTCCCATCCTTTTGAGTGATTCTGCCTAAAATTTTCAGGGTCATGCTTAGAAACCTAGTGAGTAAGGTTAGAAAGAGTCCAGTCAAACTTCCCAGCATGTAACTCCTTTCAAAGAAGGAAAATGTCACTCCACAATTGCATAGGTCATCCTTTCCTTCCCTCTTGGGTATACTCACTGCCTAGGAATGATGGAGAGGATTTTACTTTTTGTTCCCCTTTTATGCACACAGAGTGTGTAGTATTTGGATTGCTCTATCCATTTTCAAATCATTATGACCATGTAAGGTGAAAAGTCTTCAAGCAGAATGAAAATGTGTGCCTCAAATGTCTAAAATGTCTCTTGTGGCTTCAGTAAGGGGCATGTGGAGCCTTTGGAGTCACTATTGACCCATTCTTTCTAAGTACTTCTTTGTAAGAGTAACTGGGCCTTAGAATAATTCAGAATCTCAGGCATTATCCTTTGTAAAATACTAACTAAATAGTTGATGAGAAGATTTCCAGAGTCTACAGCAACTTTTGATCAATGAGGGAATTGTAGACACTGCAAGATAGCATGGTTTGGAATTGTATCCCCTGCTCTGGGTCCTATAGGAGAAAGAATTTGACAAATCAGTTTTTCTATAAACACATAGCTGACTTATGTGACACAAACCTTCTATCTAAACAGGTTACCTACCTGACCCACAGTAGATAATAGCTTCAATTACATAGCAGACAATACCCAACGCCCAAACATAAAACCTTGCATCTTTCATCTAGTACTCAAGGGCTTTCTCTAACTTGGCTAGAGGTGAAAGGAGGAAATGTCCCAACTTTGTGTCTTTGTAATTTTTCTGATATTAATTCTCTCACTGTCAGCTAGACATTCCTCCATTCACCATATATCCATGATCATGGTATCACTCATGTCTATTTTTTTATAAGAATGAAGAAGGATAGGATGAATGAGCTATCTTGAAAGAATATTTTTTTTGTTTGGTCACTGAAGTGGCCCCCCATACACGTAACCAATAAGACAGTCCATTTTAAGATTTTAGGCAGCTACGTGTTGCACTGAGTTGAGGGCCAGGTCTGAAGTCAGGAAGAGTCATCCTTGCTAGTTTAAATTTACCCTCAGATATTTACTTGATATGTGACCCCACTTAACCCTGTTTACCTTAGTTAGCTCATCTGTAAAATGAGCTGGAGAAGGAAATAGCAAACTACTGAAGTCTTTGCCAAAAAAACCTCAAATGGGGTCACTCAAATGCAACAACAACAAAAATTTCAAGGTTTGTGTTTATTTGGATGTGTTACTTTTACTTTTTAACATAAAAGGTCTTTTGGTTTTGCCTTGAGCAGGATAAGACTAGGGCAATTCTCAAAGCAGGCCTATTTCCCAGGACCTTTGACTATAAGCTACCTCTAAAAGTGACATAACACCAAGCCTTGTATCTTGCATCTAGTACAACTTGTATTTAACCAAGATCCCATGATGATGATGATGAGAATAGACATTTTAAAAGTACTTTCTAAATCTTCAAAGCCTGGCATTTACATGAAGCCATGAAATGACCCCAAGAACACTGGGAAGCGGGTCACATGGGTTATATTGCAAAACTTATTGGGTTTCAATGATGTTGTCCATGGTCTTCTAGCATACTCCATTGGTGTCATTCATCCTTTGAATGATGATCTCTAGTGAAGAGGAACTTGCTACAGTCCGAGGGGCGTCCCTTCCATCTGGGAAGAATCTAATGGCTGTCAAATGTTTCCATTTCTGACAAAAACCACAACTTTACTTCTTTACAAAATCTGCTTATCGTTATTAGTTCTGTGTTGAATCCTTGAAAGAATAGCGCTCTTCCTTCTCTCTTCAAACGTTTGAAGACATCCACCAGTCACACTCACATTCTTCCCCACCTCCTAATCACCATCTTCATTTTCTCCAGGGCAAACCTGCCCAGTTTCCCCAACATTCTCATATGACCAAGACTCCTATTCCTTCACCATCCTGGCTATCCTTCTCTAATGTTCTACAGCTTGTCACCGTCTTTTCTAAAATATGACACTCTGCCAACACCAAGTACAGATGGGAGTTGAACAGTGTTGACACTGGCTTACAGTGCTCTGTGTATAACATGGTCAGGACACATAGGCTTGCCATATTAGAGCACCTTGATTTAGCTGTGTTTTTGGCCTTTCCAAGTCCCTCTCTTCTTTTTTTTCCTTTAGGACATAATTTACTTTTCCATTCAATAGGTGAGCAAAAAGGAGGAAAGCTCCTTTGTTAACTCAGTGTTTCTGCTAACACTGTGCATTTCTTCAGTATACACTATCTGCCAGTGTTTTTGCTGATAAATCCCTAAGAAGGGCCTTACTTGATGGAGTGTCTGGCATAGCAGAGTATGTATGTAGGTCCCTAATAAAAGTAACTTTATTGAAAACAATAAGCTATATCATTCTGAAAAGAGGAATGCATTTGTATCCCTTAGGGATATAGCAGTTTTCTTTCCTGTGGATCACCCAGATCCATCCCACTCCAGTCCCTGAAGGACCTTGTCCATTGTGTTCTGGATAAACTCTGCATCATTACCAAATATGAGAGACAGCAGGCTCACCTCTGATTGCATTAATGACCAAATGCTTTTCACACCTAATACAAAGAACCACCTGCCTGTCCTGTAAGCTTGTGCCAATTCTAACTGGATGGACATCTTTCCTTTTCCTAGGGTAGAAAATCACTTCAGAGGGTGGGGGCTCATCATCTGAGCCAGGATGGTGTGCCTCAATTCATCCTTTCAGTTCTGTTCCCTCTCCCAGCCACCAAACAGCACGACAGGTGGAAGGCATTGAGTAAGAAGACAAGGGAAGCTTATCTCCCTTTTGCAGAGTCCAGCTGGTTTCCAGAACCACAATAACGGCAGCCAGCAACCCTCCCTACCTCCCATCCCTTTCTGTGAGGTAGTCCAAGCCTCAGCCAAGTCCTGAATAGATCTAAACTTCCTTATTAACCCCTCCCTCCAGGTGAAAATGGTTTCTGGCAACCAAACTCAGATATAGTCATGACTGCAAGCATTGCAAATATGTAGATTGGTGATTTGGGGGACACTGTGCCCTCCTCTGTTGTATTCCCTTGCTTCAATACCGCACTTCATCTTTTTTTTCTTTTTACAAAAGAGTGAAGTCCAGGACGTATTCATTTTCTTGATGCAAACTGAGGACTTTACAAAATTCTCAAGGTTTGGAGTAAAAAAAAACCTAGGTCCTCTGCATGAATAAACATACTAAAACAATATGAAGCAGTGAAGGTACCACATCACTAGGGCTGTGGCCAAGACCTTTCCTACTAAAGTTGGCCAAAAATTGGGCAAAAGAACTTAGAGAAGTCAGGAAGGAAAATGAAAGAACATCTTGGCTTTCTCAGTTGGGTAAAGTTTTTCTGCACACAACTTGGAAGATGGAGCATAGTATTTATTCGGAACTCCTTGTCTGCTGAGGCAAGGGGAAGCATTCTAGAGAACCAAGCTTTAACACATAATCCAGATTTGGGAATCTTTCAGTAAGCCTCCAGCTGCTTGGGATACGCCAAAGTCAGATACCTCCAGCTGCTCAGAATATGCCAAAGTCAGATTTTTGAAGGGTAAGCATTAAGTAACTTTGAAAAAAAACAAATAGAAATGGAAGCATATTAAACATAAACCCACACAGTAGCCTAGTGGGGAAAAAGACCATAAATAAAATCTGTGATTAGGGTTAAGCCTTATTTTCCTTCCTTTGTAGGCCTGTATTAAAATTTCAGAATTTCTTTTCCATCACCTTGGCATTGCACAGTCATACAACATCCAGTGACTCCTGCTCCCAAATTGTACAAATGGACAAAGAAAGACCCAGAGAATAGAAGGGACTTAAAAATGTCACTGTTGGTTTGTGTTGAGGCATGCTCCTAACTGTGAGCCCCACATTATTGAACTATATCATCTCCCCTATTGTAAGAAGTGCACCATGGCTTATAGAACTGGGCTTATCTTTCAGTTTTCATTGAAAGTGTATGAAGGGGGGTGGCTAGGTGGCATAGTGGATAAAGCACCGGCCTTGGATTCAGGAGTACCTGGGTTCAAATCCAGTCTCAGACACTTAATAATTACCTAGCTGTGTGGCTTGGGCAAGCCACTTAACCCCATTTGCCTTGCAAAAAAAAAAATCTAAAAAAAAAGTGTATGAGGATGGAATTCTAGCCTCATGTAGCCTAATGGCAGATTTTCAGTAAACATGGAGATGGTGTCTCATTGTAGGCACTAAGAGGATGTAAATTAGATCCAGGATTGTGCACAAGCCAGTCACATGTGATGAGAGAGGTCATGTAACTCATGGACACAACCCTGAACCTATAGTACAAATCCTTCCTTTGACAGTTACTAGTTGTATGATCTTTACCAAGTTCTTATACTTCCTTGAACCTCTATTTTGTTATCTGTAAAATGGGGATGACATTTTCAAAACCTATTGTCATAGAATGAGGAAAACCTTTTGAAATCTTAATGCTAAAGAAATGTAAATGATCACCACTAGTGATGGCTTGTCTTTGTATTGCCACCAGTGCCTGGCCTTCAGTAAAGATCCAAATTGATTGCTAGACATTGAAAAAGCATTTATTTTTTTGCCTGCTCATTCAATGCTTTGTGCTGGAGAGGATGGAGTCCTTGGCTTTAGGAGCAGGAGATTTTCAATATGGCCCCTTGGCCATTGTGGCCTATCATCATCTGCAGCAACAGCTGCCACTACTGCCTCTACCTGACATTTCTCCATGATCTTGAGGAGGCCCATTGCTTTGCGCGCATGTGCTCATTTGTACCTCTGAAGAGGGACCGTGCTGGCTGAGACAATGTGAGCTTCTAAATCGGGAAACTCTTTTGAAACTTTGTCACCTCCAACTCGGCAATTCAGCTTGATCTTTTCTGGCTTTGCATTCTGCCTGATGCTGTCAAAACATCACTTCCCATGTCAAAGAGAAAAAAGAAGAAAAAGATGTATCTCTCCTTTCCCTGTAGCTCAAATAGCACTTCTCTGGAGTGATGGGGTGCTAAGTGTAAATGAATCAGAAAACGCCCCACTCCATAGTACTTGAAATAGATAAGATTTTTATAAATAGGGGCCGAATGGCAATGAAGGTTTGAGAGAGTTAGCAGTGTTTTTTTTTTTTTAATGCCAGCAACCAGCAGTCATGACTTCCCTTCAATATCTCAGTGAGAGCAGGACATGTTTTCTGAGATCGGAAACACCAAATGTCTCTTCTACTTATAGAAACGTAGGCTGGGAAGGGTGCTCAGAAGGAATCCGGTCCAACCTGTCCTTGAACAATAATGCCTGTATGAACAACCTGCCTGAGGAGTGACTATCTGGACTTGGTTTCCCCTCTGGTGATAGGAGGCCAGGACTTCCCAAGGTTAGCTTAACTTCCATTCCAGGTTAGCTTAAGAAATAGAACCTTTTCCCTTATATTGGTCTATAGTCTCTTTCCTTACCTCTTTCATTCATTTTCCTCACTTTATCATTGGAGACTAAGCTCAATAAGCTGAATTTCCCTTGCATACGGTAGCCCTGAAATATTGGATGCTCTGAACTTTCTCTTTTCTAGAGTCTGTATGGCTCTTGCAGAGGGGCAATGTGGCGCAATGGAAAGTATGCATGGAGTTTACATTCTGTGTTGTTGATTGGCCCTCATTTTAAAGAGGATCAATAGCATCAGAGTGATGTTCTGACTTTTGTGTGAATTGAAGGATGAAATGTATAAATTGTCAATGTCATTCTCTCTTCCAAAGACGTTAAAGTCCAGTGGCCAGATAGAGTCCAAACAATGGATGATGGCTCTAGATGGAGTGGATGACCTTGGAATCTTTGCTGTCTGATCAAGATCTAAGTACTCCACAGTTCTGCTCCAGCTGCCTTCATGACATTGGAATATATTGTTCTTATCTGCCCTTTCTGCTGGGGGAAGTTGGGACAGACACTCCCATAACTAATTCATGGGACTGGAGTCCGGAAGACCTCCATCCAAATATGGCTTCAGACCAGAGCTGTACAACTTGGGCAAGTCACATACCTTCTGAATGGCGGTCTTCCTGACTTCAGACTCAGTCCTCCATCCCCTAGGTAGCCTAGATGCCAATTTTACAGATGAGAGACAGAAGGGTTAAGTGATTTGCCTGAGATCACACAGCAAACAGTTATCTAAGACACTGAATATCAAGAGACAATATTTGTAAAGACTGTCACATAGTGGGTATTGTATAAATGTTAGCTAATCTTATAATTAAACTAGGCATTATGACAAGACTTCTCCTGTTATGTCTGGTGTGGTGCTGCTCCCAGGGTGGGGAGGGTTATTGTATTTTAGAATTCTTAACTGAGCTATAATATGACCAGGTGTCCGGGCTTAGTCCAGTTATGGTATTATAATTAATATGATAATTAATTAATATGACAGTATGATAGGGTATTAATATGATAATATTATAGGATAACAAGTGCCTCAGAGAGGGGCAAGCAGGCTTAGGTCAGGCATGGAGGAGGTCAGAGGTCCCCTTGTCGCTTGGAATGGGAAACGGAAGTAGCCTCTGTATTTCTTACCTGGGAGAGGTGGGGGAATGCTCTAGCAGCTAAGAGAGAAATTTGTAAGAGCTCGAGTTGGTGGTGGCCCTTGGGCAGAGTCTTAAAAGGACAAGAAGGATGTACCATTGGAGGGGATTTTTTAAAAAAGTCATGTTGGTAAAATTGAGAAGTGGCATGACTCGGACCCAGAATGAGTATGGCACGTGTGTGAGGATTTTGGCCTGGTCAAGTCAGGGCTTTACTCTGGATACTAGTGAGGATCCTATTGAATGAGGCTAATGACCCTTCAATGCCAGGTTTAGGAATCTGAATCCAGTTCTTGGCACTGGAGAGCCACTAAAGACTCTTAAGTGGAGGACTGATATGATGAAATGGTTTTTTTTTTTGCAAGGCAAATGGGATTAAGTGACTTGCCCAAGACCACACAGCTAGGTAATTGTTTGGTTGGTTTTTTTTTTAGGTTTTTGCAAGGCAAAGGGGGTTAAGTCGCTTGCCCAAGGCCACACAGCTAGGTCATTATTAAGTGTCTGAGACCGGATTTGAACCCAGGTACTCCTGACACCAAGGCTGGTGCTTTATCCACTACGCCACCAGCCGCCACCTAGCCACCCCCTATAGCTAGGGAATTGTTAAATGTGTGGGGCCGAATTTGAACTCAGGTACTCCTGTCTCCAGGGCTGGTGCTCTATCCACTGTGCCACCTGGCCACCCTGAAATGGTTGTTTCAGTAAGATTTCTATTTCCCTGGCTTTTATGAATAAGAATAAAATAACTATTACTGTAATACATATGTAAATGAAATGAATGGAAGGGAAGAAGCATTTATATATCACCTACCATGTGCCAGAGGGGCAGTAAAGTGTTGTAGTGGATGGAGCACTGGAATCAGTAGGACCTGAGTTCAAATCCAGTCTCAGATACTTGCTGTGTGACCCTAGGCAAGTCACTTCATCCTGATTACCTCATGTCCAGGGTCATCTTCAGTCATCCTGATCCATATCTGACCCTGGTCCCAGATGACTCTGGAGGAGAAAGTGAGGCTAATGATTTAGAACAGCCCACTCCCTCCCAATATCCAATTCAAGTTCTTGTCATGGCATCACTTCCCTGATAACATGATCATCTTCAAGAATGAAGGACGAACATCATCATCATCATGATATGGGGATCAAAAGCTCATGCATTGAAGGCACTTTGCTTCTTTAAAAGGCCTTTACAGATATGGGCTGCTGAGTGGGGAGACTGAAGCAGGGCTGCTTCTGAGGCTAGAAGAAGGTCTGGCACAGATATAGTGGCCCAGAGTCCAAGATGCATTTTAACTTAAAAGACTGGCAATTTCATGGAATTTACTTTTGTTCAGTTTAAAATAAATAAATCAGGTCAGTTCCTCTTATGACAGAAAAGGGGAAAAAAGCAGTTACAAATTCTCCAACTCTGGGTTCTTTTATTTTTGTACTTCTATAACTAAAATGTCTCTTCTCTGCTTTAAATAAAAGTTGGCAGGTCATTAATCTTTAATGTGGATTAGTACCTCTGGGTATTTGGGGAGAAAACTCATTAAAATTCTTTTGTTTTATGTGATGCGATTCTAATAGGAAGTTGGAGCTTCTGTTTGGAACTTGCTGAAATGAAAATGGAACATGAAACCCCTTTCAAGTGGGTTTAAGCCATTGACCCAACTTAGGGAGAGTTAGTGTTCTGGGTCCAAGGAGAGTGGGGTAGAGATCCCTGAGGGTGTGCTGGAGGGCTGAGTGGCCTAGGAGCCTGGGATGGTGAGGCTGTTCTAGTTCTAATCCAGACTGGTCTAAGAGACTTATTCCTCCTGAATGTTAAATCTTCCCCTGTGAGGCACTTCTATGATGACACAGCCAGAAAGAAAATGATCCAGCATTTTTTAAGGAACAAGGCAAGGACCCGGCCCCATCTAAATCCTCCCTGAAGCTTAGGTTGAAGAAGAGAATGCCATACGGTTTTACATTCAAAGAAGCCAAAGTTGTCATTGGTGATGGGCTTTGACCAAGCTTATTATACCCATTTCTATCCATCCATCCATCCATCCATCCATAGCTGAATTTGGATTCAAGAAATTTTGTGTTGAGACACCATCCTTGCTTGCTATCTGGGTGACTGCAGGAAAATCACCACTTAGCTTGCAGATGGGGACTTCTCCAAAGAATTGGGAATGAAAAGATCACCCCCAAAATAGTAGAGAAACACATGGTAGCTATGAAGAGACTGTAATACACTAGAAATGAGAAACTGCAAAAAAACATCTGAATAAGATATATGGAAAAATGGAAAAGGAGATGGGCTGTTCAGGAAGAGGCAGAAAGACAGAGATAGAAATATACAAAGAGACAATCGGGGACAGAGATATAGAGAGTACAGCACTCCGGCTGCTTGTGACAGCAGGAGAAAACAAGGAAAGGTGGATAGGCTCATGTGACAGACTGATAAGAAGGTGGGGCATGATGAGTAGGCATGGAATATCTGGGAGATAGATGGCATGGAACTCTTAGGAGATATCACATATCAAGAACTGCACACTTCAAAGCATTTCTAAGACATCCTTGCTTATGAGTCAGTGGGATAGGGTGGGGCAGGGGCCTTGGAGCTCCCAGGGATGATTGGCACAAAATATCAGATTCTTTCCCATTGATGCATCTTGAATAAACTGAATCACAGTGGTTAGTATGAAGCTTGCCAAAGGTCTGCCTTAGCACCCCACATCACCTTGTCTGGGCTAATATCATGATCTGAATGCTGAGATTGTTTTCCTTCGATTTTGAGCTCTGGGATCTGTTCTTGGCATGGGGGTGGGGAGACCAGGGAGCAGCACAGTTCTGTGCTCTGAATGCCATCAGTTCTGGTCCTTTGACTCCTGAGATGGTGCTGTCCATAGTCTCTTTCTTGGAATGTTCTTCATTGTTTCACATTCTCATGTTTACTACAATCCTAGCAAACTGTCAAAAACTTTGGCAATGAAAGTACAGATCATTATGATTCCAGCTTTGACATGAACAGAAGGTCTTTAGCTAAGACTAAAGAGCTAAAAAATTTAATATACTTTCACAATGTTCCTGGAGGTAGGAAAAAATTAATTTCCACAAAAGAAAAGGAAAAGATGCATTGGAGGCATCCTTGCTAATTTTAACTTTAACAACAAAGCAGGGGCAGCTAGGTGGTACAGTGGATAGAGCACCAGCCTTAGAGTCAGGAGCTCATAGCCAGCCTCAGACACTTAATAATTGCCTAGCTGTGTGACCTTGGGCAAGTCACTTAACTCCATTGCCTTAAATAAATAAATTTTTTTAAAAAAGCAAACCAACCAATCCTAATGTCCATTCTGAACTTCTTTTTTTGTTAGCTTGGATAGAAAGTTTAGTCAGTTTATATTGAAATCAATGAAAGGGGAGGGAGTCAGGAGATCTGCTCTAATCTAATTTCTTGTAATTATCAGAGGGGTCTTGGACCATTTGACTTATTTGGTTCTTGGTTTCATCATCTGAAAAATCAGGAGGAAAGTTAGAATAAAATGATCTCTATGGTTTGTCTGTTTTAAAATTTTTATTTAAGGCAATAGGGTTAAGTGACTTGCCCAAGGTCACACAGCTAGGCAACTATTAAGTGTCTGAGGTCAGATTTGAATTCAAGTCATCCTTACTCCAGCACCAGTACTCTATCCACTGTGCCACCTACTTCCCCTAGGGTCTGTTTTAACCCTAATATTCCAAGGTCCTACTCTCTTCAGCATCTTTGGTCAGATGGTCCTGAAGGTTCGCTGTCTTCTGTTGCCACCTGCTATCTGCTAGACTTTCCTCCTAATGCTTCCTCTTTGTCCACTTATTCTCAAGTATTATTCATTTCATTGGCTATTCTCCCATATTCTCCTCAGAGGAAGAAATGCCTCTAAGAAGAGGAGCAGAAACATCAAGTAGCAGTGATTTTCTCAGTGCATTAGTGACTATGACAGCAATGTTTCTTTCACTATAGTCTGACAGCAACAGTGATAGAATCTTGGGAATAGAAAATGAAAGCCAAGTTTCCCATATTCCAGGGCAAAAGAAAGGATTAAACCCATTAGCATTTGGGAGAATCAATGCTAAGGCCCCTGTAGACACATTGACACTTTTCAGTCCACATGCCTTCACCTTGGTCCCATTGTATGCTCCAAGGCTTTTTGTAACAAAAGGAATGGACAAATTAGACATGTTTATGGTTCTTTTGGATCCATGTAAACTCCCAAATTACTTTTCCATGTAAAGTATCCATGCATCACATACCAGACAATGCCCTGGATGTAGCAGATATCTGATAAATAAACATTTGATGACTTGAATAGTAACATTTCTGGACTATTGTAGGGTTTTTGATAATATCCTTGTGGACAAGATGAAGGGATGAGGGTTATATGACAGTACTGTGAAGTGGGTTCAGATGAATGGAATGGGGGGGCTTCAAAAGGTCACAGAATGGGTTTAGGTCATTATATAGGGTAACCTCCAGTGAAGTAATCAAGTTACCTATTTTTGGTCTTTCTCCATTGAATACTTTTTTATCAGCAACTTGAATGAAGACATATACAACTGCTTATTAAAATTATATATGGATGACAGGAACATACAAAAATCTCAGCATTTAATTGAATTTAACAAAATGAAATTCAATAGGGATAAGCAGAAATTCCTTTACATGTTCAAAACTCATCTGCATAAATTTCTGATAAGGGAGGTATGGCAAGGGAAATATGGCCAAGCAACAAGCAAGGTACAAAAGATTTCAGGGCTCAGGATGAATCAACAGAGAGACATCACAGTAAATGTTTTTAATATTTTTTTAAAATGAGACAAAATATCTAAAATGTCCCAAAATGGTCATTCCATTGTATTATGACCAGCCACATCTGGAACATTGCATTCAATTCTGTGTATTAAGCTATAACAAGTCAACAAACAAATCATAGGCACTAAAACTTCCATATTTTGTGGTAAGGGCTGAAGGTATAAAGGCCACCACAGTCACATTTTAAGGATATTGATAGAGAGGCAAAAACTGCTAGGGTGGTGAGGAGACTGGAAGCTGTGTCATAAGTAGAAACAAATGGGACTTGTGAACCTCCAGAAGGAAGATTCAGGAGAATGAGGGCAAATACAAAATGGAAGCACTTTCTCTTGGACAAGGAATTGGATTTGCTTTCTTGTCCACACAATGAATGTCTCTTCTTTTGACTAGACATCCTCTATTTAGTCCTTTCCTTGGTTTGGTTCCTTAAACTACCTCATTGGTCTTTTGGCATTGGTTTCAGTTTGTCAATATTACTCAATGCTGATCATGTAGAAGGGCAGTCAGTTCTCTGGATATGGCTTGAGTTAAGAAGAGGACAGCGGTTCCATATCTAGGTTCATGAGCCTTTAGCTATTTATTTATTTGTTGCAACTGCAGAGTATCCTGACTTAGGATCCAGGTTAACTGTCAATGTTCTTTATAGGGCTAGTAATGATCTATGAATACATAGAAGCAGCCTGAGAAGAGATATTAATAAGACCAGGAAGCAAATGCAATGAATATTTATTAAGCATTCTGACTCAAATTTTAGTTATTGTGCCATCCTGGGCAAGTCACTTTACCTTTCACTTGACTCGACTGTAAAAAAAGGAAGAATCCTAACATCTACCCCACAGGTCTGTTGTGAGACTCTCACATTGGGCAAACCTTAAATGAATGTCACTTGAATGTCAGCTGCCATCTTCCTCAGCCTAATCAGTACATTCAGAGCTCTGTCCTTGGTGCTGAATGGAGTAGGGTAGAATTCCCTGACTTTAGGAAACTGGTTATTTAGCAGGATGGCTAAATAAACTTACTAGGTTTCAGACACTGTGCTGATTGTTGAGGATACAATTAATAGAATGACCGTCTTTGCCTCAAGGAGCTTACAATGTAAAGGGGAAGATAACACACAAAGAAGCAGGGAAATCAGGGGGAATGACTCCAGGAGTATAGTCCAGCCTCTGTGGGGTCCTTGGAACCTGACAGGAGGGATAGAGTCGGCAAAATGAGTTGAGTCAACAAGTGGGTATAGGCAGGAGCAGTTTGACCCACTGTCAGCTGCTTGGATTTATTTTTATAGTTTCAGAATCATGTATGTTTCAAGCAAGCAAGCTGAGATCATTTCCTTGGTTACAAGAGTGTACAATTTTCATCCTCAGTCATATAGTTCATATGGTTACAAGTTTTAATCATGTGATTACAAGTTTAAGTAATACTCATATAGTTAATTGATTTCTTATCCCTACTCAGACAATGATGACCTTAACCTGTCTGTTACCTTATTTATTACTACATTGTATAATTGTTAATTCATTTAAAGTTATTAATTAAGCAATTCTTTTAATGGAAAGTTTTTTATAATTTTGGTGTAAGTGATGTTTTTCGATACACTTCCTTAACAATCTTAACAATCTGTAGTGAGGGTCTTTATGCTTGTCCACCCATCCGTTAACTCTTACAATAACCAAATTTTCTTTCAAGCCTTATGGGTAGAAGCCACAGTTTCTGCGACTTTTTTATTCTTTCCCATGAAACTAAGGCTGCTGGAGTTCACATATCCATCACCTGTACTAACTATTTTCTCACCATCTTTTTCATATATTCCTGTGTATGGTAAGGGGGGCAAAACTATTAATTTCCCTGGAATTCTATCTGACCCATCTTGTATCTGTTTTCCCTGTATATATTCTGGCATTTCCTTGGAATTCCCAGTGCTGGGTTTTCCAGAGATTTCATAATGTTGAAGCCTTTTGTATGCCTCAGAGAGAGGCAGTCCTGTTAAATTTGGACAGAGTTTACAATCTGTTTTATTCAAGGAATTTTTCTGAAATCCTTCCTTTATAGTCATTCCAGTATTAGGGTGAGTAAATATTATAATCAATAATAAACCTATAAATATTGGTATGCATGAAATCCATATATATATATATATATATATATATATATATATATATATATATATATATATGTATGAAGGAAATGTTGTTCCATCAGGCAGTGTAACTGCCTTGAGTCTTCTTGCTGCAACTGTGTCAAACAGCTTAGAGACCCTGGCTCCCAACACTTGCCCCTTTTATTTTTAGTTAGAAGGAAATATAAAGTTTGCCTCTAGGGTCCTGGTGTTCCAGGAGTGTACAGTAGGATTTAACCATGTTTGTGTATTTGTATGTGACATATGACCCCTAAATAAGGCAGACACCCCCCCCCCCCAAACAAAACAACCCTTCCTCAGCCTGGCCGTTATTTCCACCTCCAACTCTGGACAGTGGGTTGATCAAAGAGGCTAGTGGAGAGGGTTTGGGGTGGGAGATGGGTTCCAAAGATATCCTTACATACAATAGTATGTCTACCATACTTACTCATATCCACCAGGATAGATTTCCCACCCCTCCTTTAACTGCTCTGTAAATGGATTCTCTCTTTTTGATATTCTGCTTCTAAGATATGGGCTGGCCAGGGAAGGCATGGGGACAGAATTTGTCAATTCTTCCTTTGAACCCTGCTTTGGGGACAGCTTCCTGCTCCATTTCCTTCAATTCCATTTTCCAAACATCAGGGATTTGATTTAAGCAAAACTCTGTGTTAAATGCTCAAGCTAGAAGGGGAAACCTAGGACAGCTTTGGCCTTCATGGAGCTTCTGTTCTGCTAGTGAGTTCCAAGCTGTAAACAAGAATGACAATGAAAGAATAAACAGAAACCTTCAAGAGGGCTTGAGTATTAGTGACTGGAGGGAATCAGGAAGGGACTGATGGAGGAGGTGGTCCCTGAATTGTGCTTGGAAAGAGACGGGGGATCCTGGGGTTTCTTGAACCAATTTAGTGAAAAACGTCTTCTGTTGTTTCCCTTCATGCTAGACTGAGACCACACAACTGAGTCATAAATGGCTTTGTTCAACAATTCAGCCATCTCAGGTGGCAAGAAAATTCAATGGAAGGGTGTGATCAAGGAGGTCCCTTGATAAGTGAGATGGATAAGCTTGCAAATCACTAAGTCGTTTGATTGGGATATCTGATAAGCCTCTCCCTGCCCATAGGCAGACCCCTCTGGCACCTTGTTGTCTCTCTGGAAGTAAAGGGAACCCTTCCATCTGTTTTACCCTTGATTAGTTCTCAGAAAATGAGGCTGTTCCAGGATGAGCTGTTGATATGGAGTCATTTTGCATCCTAGGCTAGGCTACAGGTCTCAATCACGGGATCAACCCATTTCCCATTGTACCTACAAGAAAATAACTAGAGTCCTCAGCTTCTCGTTTTCCATACCTTCCGTGTTATAGCTTAGAACTTCTCTTTGAGTCAGCAAATTTCAAAGAGGAGACCTCTCAGCTGCTGAGGTTGTATGATCAGAGGTGTTTGACAGCTGTCTGGAGAGGTCAGTCAGCCCTAATCCCCACATGAAGGTCAGTTAACATCAAGCTGCTTTGGAGCCCCTGGCTGTTTGGGCATGTTGTTCCAAAGTTCACTTCCTGGCTCCTTCATCTAGGCCAGGCTGTGGATCTCTATGGATGGATGTTTGGTCTAAAAAGTTAACCACCAAGTGTCAGGGGAACTTGACATGCTACTATAAGAGAAGAGAGATTAAGTTCAGAGGGCTTGGTCAATTCAGTGAGTATATTACTTTTCTCCCTGGGGAAGTATCTTATTATACATGGCCAGGGCAGGGGAGGTCTTTGCACACCCTTATCGCTATCCCCAGCCCCTTGCCCTCTGCCACAGAGAACATTGGCATGAAGGTTAGTGGGATGAAACTCAGTATCAAGCCTGTAATTTTAAAATAAAATAATTTCAGGTTATCAATGCAGAAACAAAGTATTCAGAGCAGGTTTCTGGTGGAATATTGTTGGCCTGTTTTCACACCTGGATAACTTACTTTCAGAAATAAATTTTAACATCCTAACCATTTCTCCCTCACCTCTGGGATGGGAAAAGAAGCATAGTATGTGAATGAGTATTTTAAAAAAGGAAGTAATCTCAAAGTTAGACTCTAGAAAATAGGAGCTTAGACTGGAATTGAGCACAGACTCAGGGATCTTAAGACCCAGATGGACAATCTTTTCTTAGCAGGTTAGGGAATTTACTTTTTTTTTTTTTTTTTTAGGTTTTTGCAAGGCAAATGGGGTTAAGTGGCTTGCCCAAGGCCACACAGCTGGGTAATTATTAAGTGTCCCAGACCAGATTTGAACCCAGGTACTCCTGACTCCAAGGCCAGTGCTTTATCCACTACGCCACCTAGCCGCCCCGGGAAATTACTTTGGTGACGGAACTCAGTTTCTGCATCTGTTAAAAAGAAGAGATGCATTAGATAGACCTCTAAGCTTCCTTTCTCCTTTAAATCCTGTGAATTTGGGGAGTAGGAGGTCTGGGGACAAGACTTTTAAGGATAAGTTTTTCAGAGAATAGAGATATACCCTGTAATATCTCTGGGACAGGTGGGTGGCCTTGCCCTCATTGTCCATTCTCCTCACATCTCTGTGCTGGTGTCCCCTAAAAACTCAAGGTCAGTGGCTGGTTGACTGACCATCCATCCTCTAAACTTTGTGACTTTGGCCTTCAGTGCTTTGGAAAACTCCAGTCATCTTCTGTAGCTTGGCAGCATCATTTTGTTTCCTCCAATCTGGACCCAAAGAGTGATTTACAGCCTGATTAAAATGTTTGGTGTGCCTTTCATGTGACATTCGCAGCATTAGGATCACATCATCCAGTTTCATATGCAAATCTCACCAATCACAAAAAAGACAATGTCTGCTTTCTTGCAGTGAATTGCCTGCCAGTCCCCAAAACCCTGGGGAGGCTTCATTTCTTGTTTTGAGAATTGTGCCTCTGGAGTCAATTAAAGGTGAATTGAGAATTTTTAACTACCAAAAATGAGTAAATAAATGGAAAAACTCAATGAGATTCTTAATCATTATCACAATATGGGGGAAGGCTACAAAAACAAATATTTGTGACGATGGCAGAGGAGGGGCAGTGGAGGGAGCTGAAGGCATTCAGGAGCCCTGAATTTGAATTCTCCTCTACCAATGTGAGTTTTTAGTTAAGATGTTGGTTTAGAAGGATTTTTCAAAGGTAACCTCAAGGAGAGAGACGGCTTAGAGTCACTGAAGGGTTTCATGACCTTCATAAAGTAAGAAAGGACTCCAAGCCTGACTTTCCTGCTTCTCCAGCTCTTCATCTTAAGCTGGGTTCTGCCATTCAGTCCTCTAGGTCTTGCCCCACTGACCAATCTGCCATCAAAAAATGGACTCTAAACTTTATCTTGGGTCTTGGTGTGAGGTTTTTATTAGCTTCATTCGAAACACAAAGTCGCATTTTTCTCTTTCCCTCTATTTCTAATTCTGAAAAATGAAGCTTGTTGCCACATATTCTGATAAATGGACTGCTTACTGCTCTTGTTTTGTATTGGTGTTATCTTCTTACTCTTCATTTGCCTCCTTCATCTGTAGTACACTGGTGACCATTAGGAGTCTATTCAAATTAGCCCTTCCAGAGACCTGGGGTTACCTTGCACATCTCACTTAGTATTTCCATCAAGTTTCTACTAGCCTAACTCTGACATCTCAGGTACTGAGCAAGTCCCCTCTGGACAGCTGCCTGTCCTGTAAGTCTGCGGGGCTGGATTGGCTTCTCTTTTTTGGAATTAGCTGTATTCATAATACTTTAATTCCACTCAGACATTGTATTTCAGGAAATAGGCTCAGTGTGGAAGAGCGATTGCATGGAAAGGTCTGGGTTGTGGCAACCTAGTCCTAGCTAGCCTAGGTCTTTCCCTCTTGATCATTATGGATCGGAGGAATCACTAGATGCCTCAATTTCCTCACAGGTAAAATGAGGATAAACTGAATACCAACCTTTATGGGGATCACATTAGATAAGAACTGTGCCAACCTTATATCACCACCTAATGCTGGTGAGGAAGATGATGACAATGACGATGATAACATATCAGAAGACATGTTTGATTTATCATTCATACAAAGTTATGTTTTGAGTCAGGATGGGTTACAGGCAATATCTTTTGAGAGACCAAAGTGAGGAACATTTGGTTCTAGTTGGGGATATCTGAGCAGGCTCTAAGAGAGATAAGGCATTCTAGATGGTCCATGAAGGATGAGGAAGAATTTGAGAAGGGACTTTGGAGGAATCACTGAGGAGAGGTCTTCTTGGGAGGAGAAATAGCACGAGCCAAATTGTGCAGGTGAGAAAGGATAAGAAATACTGAAGGGAAATAGCAATGAATTTAATTGAGTTTGAACCTAGGGCAGCTACAAGTGATTCATAAGAGATCCATTGGGAAGGCAGGTTGGGACCAGAGCAAGGGGATCTTTAAAGATGGGCACAGACATGCCATTGGGATTCACTGAAGTTGATCTTTGATTGACATGATCCGAACATAGCTTCAGGGAAATTCTTCACATGATGGAACTGGCATTTTCTTTTTAATTTGTAAGCAGGTTATAGGAGGGATGATGGAGGCAGGAAGACAGCACATTGTATGATGATCTAGCCAAGAGATATTGAGGACCCCAGTGAGATTATGTATGCCATTTTGCTTCCAACATTCCCCTTCCTTGGAAAATTGCTATTTGGTCAAAATAGAGGTTTTTCAGTTTTGATCAAACCCCAAGAGTCTACAGATTGAAACAATATGAATAGGTCAAATTTTCTAGCTGAATAGCCTGCCTCCCCCTACCTGGATCCCCCTCCTCCCACCCCCACATTGGCATGGAAATTGTATGTATTTACACAAATTTGAATTATACAAGCTCTTCTTAGGAACACATTCATTTCCTAAAGTGCATTAATAAGCGGAAAAGATGAAAGCAATGTCAGACTCTGAAATACAGATTGTTCTGTTTGTTGGATGGGGAAATTAAGCCCAAAGAACTCTACCACCATGAACTGCAGATCTAAAGAGCTTAGTTTTTAACTCAATATTTAGCTTTCCAGATGATCATTCCCTAACCCATATCTGCAAGCAGTACTGCTTAAATACTTGGTGTGACCTGCAGTTACTGGGCAGAGGTCAAAGTCATGGGTATCTGAGGACACCAGAGGAGCCAGAGGAAGAAAGTCTAATTCCAGGAGCACTGCAGAATATTTCAGGTAGAAGCTGGCCTTGAACATCCACTGGGTAGCTCTATTTCAGAGTTTATGTTTTCTTTGAAGTCAGTGCTTGCCAACAGCAGCATTGATTAGACCAAGGACTACAGAGTGATTTTGTGATTCCAGGCCATCAACCCATCTGAGAGATTGTGGGAACATCCCTATCACCTGACCTCACCTTTTTGGTGATTTAGGCACTTTAAATGGCCAGTTAATTGGGTCTTCAGAGTGACCAAAAGAATAATGAGTCATTTTTTTTCTAGGTATGGAGGTAGAGTTATTTGGGTCCAACACATAAAGTGATGGGCTGGGAAGGAGTTGATCAAAATTCATTTTTCTTTGAATTAACCAAAGGCTTTGGAGTCAACTCAACTTCCTGACCATTGGAGCCATGCCTGCATTGAAAAGGCAGCTCTGGGAGTTTGTGACCTCCTCTTCTTTGATTGAGGCCTGGAAGACCATTTAAGCTTTTCAGGGAAATGAATTAGAGTCCTTGACTAGATGAAAACTAACGAGTGGCTTCTCAATGTGATGGGCATAGGGATATTTCCATGTAGTCATGAACATGGAGGAGACCAAAATCTCCCTCTGGGATGCAGAAAGTAGACATGCTTTGGCCTGTGATTATGCAGTTTTCTTGTCTCTTTTTTTCTTTGATAGAGTTAAAGGCACTAAGGCTGGAATCCTGCCCACACTGCCTGAAACTGTACAGAGCATATGTCATTCTTGCCGTCTTTATTGCTGTTCATATTGAGGTCAATGATGAGCTGCTGCTTAATGTCACCATGAAATTGTTCCATTATTTTCTCTCAGCTTCTAAGCAGCTCTCTATAGAGGGATCTGGGAGGAGCAGTGCGCCTAGGAAGGAATTCTGGGGAAATGATTAGGTTTCTATGTCCCTTCTTTTGTATCTCACATGGTGGCCTAATCAGCTGTTAATGGCTGTCTGAGTTCCCATTCTTGTCCCTGATATATCTTGAGAAAACAGACTTAGTTCCTCTAGGCTTGGTGGGGAGTCAGAATTAAGGAGTGATTCAGATTCCTTTGATTTCTTGTCTCTCAGAACAATATAAGAACCCCAGAATTTCAAAATTAGTAGAGCAGATAGTCCAGAAGCATCCTTAGTGAATGGTTCTTCTTTGGCCACTGCTGGGCAGGTTCTAGGAACTAGAGCTTTTTTCCTTTGGTAGAGAGAGACATCAAGATATCCTGAGGTTAGAGCTGGAAAGGACCTGGATCTCAACCGGAGGGGTTCTGGCCTCAGCCTCTAGTATTTGATGTTACATCTTGCTGCTTTGCTTTGTATGTAGCACTTCCTCAATAAAAGTAGTCCAATTAAGTTGTTGCTCTGCATACTCTCCCAGTGCCCTTTCCCAAGCACCCCGATCCCCGACATAGTCTCTTTTCCATATCTGTAACTACTAATTGGACCTCTCCATCTTGATGGAACATCACAAACAAGAATTTCCAAAAGTGAACTCACTATCTTATGGAGTGTAGATTTAGAGCTGAAAAGAACCTTTGAAGCCATCTTCTCTGATCCAGTCACTTCACAGATGAGGAAACTGAGGTAAGCAGAGGTAGGGACTCGTCCAAGTTCCCCCATGTGATAAGTGTTAAGAGTTAGGTTTTGATTCAGATCCTCTGACAGAGTCAATGTTCTTTACATTGACATCATGCTGACTTTTACTCTGTTCTTCCTCCAATCTTTCCTATTTTTGTTGATGGTCTCACCATCTTCCCAGTCATGCAGAAGGCTGGGCTGGGAGCTATAGTCCGTGGTCTCTCTTTGTTTCCTTCCCACGCTGTCTTCACAAAGGGCCATTCCCCTGGTCAGGCCCCCACTGTCTCTCCCCTCCACTTCTAGAACCATGTCCTGAGCGTTCTTTGGGATCCAAGCCCCTTTTCTCATCCTTCACCCTTCTGACGACAGTCTTTGTGATGTACATGCTTTGTTCCTTCTTAGTCCCCGGCTAGAAACTTCTGGTGACTTTTCTTTGGAAAGAAGGCAGGCTCCTCAACTAGACCTTGACTCCTACTGGAAGTGGTTTTTCCTCCATATCCAGCTTCATTTCACATGACTCCCTTTTGGGCATTTAATGAGCCTTGTCCTTTCCTCCTTTTTCTGTTCCTGTCCTATGGTTTCAGAAACTCCCTTCTCTTAAGGCATATGATGCCTTCGGTTGCTCTACAACTTAAGAGTCCGTGAAAGCTGTCTGGGGATGTTAAGGGTGAAAAGGTGCCCCCTGGGTTACAGATAAGTACTTGAATCCAGATCTCCTTGGCTCTGTGACCAGTTCTCTCTCTCTACCAGATCATGCTGCCCCCATAATACAGATGAGCCTCAGGGGGATGGGCCAGCTTAGTCAAGATCCCATAGCTCAGAAGAAGCAAAGCTAGGACTAGAATCACCTCTGAGACCGCATCACCCTACAAAATCCAGGCCTGAGTCTTCTTCTTGGTCAACCTGGCACCTTGTGCCCTTCTGCTTCAGCTGTCTCCTAGATAAACGTGCTCTCTTTGCCAGTTGTTAGCTGCCTTCACATCAACACTGAGCTATGAAAGTCTCTATTCTAGTCACTCACATGAAGGGGATCTGAGTGGTGAGGTCGGAGTGCTGAGAAAGCTGTCTGTGGAGGAGAGTGGCTGTACACCATGACTCAGACTTCTGTCCTGGAAATCCTTTAGAGTTTCTGTGTGCTCTCTTTTCTGATCAGGGATAAATGTAGCCTTATGGCCAGCTCCAAAAGATCAACTTTACCAGGGCCAGATGGAGGTGGAGTTAGGCAATAATTTACCTTAAATGAAACTCTGATGAATTTAGTGGGTTACAAGGAAGATAACTACTATGATCTTTGCCTGAAATACCTAGCAGAGAAGGAAAGACAGTGCTTAGCTGAATCACACTCACAGAACAATTGTCAGGGTGAAGGTATGGAGGCAGGTGTGTGAAGCCACAGAAAGACATGAGCTAGAGGGAAGGCATGGTAGATACTTCCAGTTATTTGAAGGACTTACATGCAAAGAGATTTGATTATATTGGTTGGCTTGAGGAAGGAGAAGTAGGGGAACTCAGTGGAAGTTTCAGGGGCAAGTTTCGGCTTAAACTCTAGGATAATCATTGACCAATTAGAGCTATCCAAGAGGAGAGAGAATTGTTTCGGCATCCTGTGAGTTCTCTCTCATTGCCGGGGAAGAGGAAGCTCCACGAGCAAGTGCATGGATGACCATTTAATGGGTGTGCTATGCAGATGGGGGGATTTTCTTTGCTTAGGTGGTTATTAGGGCTCTGATTTATTAGATTTGCTGTTTCGTATGAAAATTCTTATTCTCTCCCCCCAGTTCTACTATGGAATGGAAATACTTGTTTTATTTCTTAGGTTCAGAATAAAATAAATTTTAAAAAATCAAAAAAAAGATTATATGATCAATTGATGTTATGCTAAAACAGAAACAGGGATCATGAAATCATACATGAAGATACCTATGGATACATATTGACTTATAAAACCACATATGAACATTTTCTATATTTTATTGAATTCTCTTTATTTTGATGAATATTTTCCAGTTACATTTTAATCTGGCTCAGACTGCACTAGATAAATGTGGTAGGATGCATATGGCTAAAGGGAAATGTGTTTCATACCACTGATGTAGCCCATCTATAGATGGGAAAACTGAGATCCTGAGAGGAAAGGTCTTGTTCAACATTGTGAAGAAAGTAATAACATAGTTGGGATTTCAACCCTGGATTTCTGACTTCCAATTTAACTTTCTTCCCACTGTTCTATGTTGCTTTAAAAATATCACAAGCCAGTGAATTGGTGTCTCAATGATCAGTGAATTCCCCATTGCACAGACAAATGTGGATCAATTGTCCTGGAAGCAGGTCATTGGGTCTAGAGAATGGGGATGTTGTGAGTTTCTCTGACCTTCATCCTTCCAGCCTTGGGGAAGGTATCCCTCATATACTCCTATTTAAGGAGATTCTGCTGCTAGTGGCTGTTGTGGCTTGCTTCACCTTGGGGCCCACAGTGGTGACCTCCCAGAGGGGAGCTGAGAATAAGGAGTCAAGCCACTACTGCCTTATGCCTCCAGCTCAATTTTATTACTGCTTAGCTATTACATATATACTGTTAGGTCTTCTGGGGTAGAACAAAGGATAATGAGGGAATGGGGGTGCAAATGGGGTATGTTCAGCATCTTGCATTACAGGATAAGGGGGTATGTTAGGGAGGAGGTGATAAGACACAGCTGTGTCTAGTGCCCTTGGTCTGTGGGGCGGAATGTCCAGCTCCAAAGGACTCCGGCACATCTTATCTCTAAGGGCAACAAACCAGCTCCTGATATCATCCAGGTGGCGGTTTACTTGGAAATGACTTGCGTCATGGCTGTTAGAATAGCCTGTGTACCTACAAGTGGCCAGTGAGGATAGCTGCCTCCTTGCAAGCTTTCCTTTGAGAAAATATTTTTGGGGACCTTTTTAGGTACAGCAACAAGGTGTGGGGGTAGATATGATGGTAGCAGTGGTCCACCAAGGAATGCAGGAGAACCTGGCAGGGCCACTCTATATTGATATCATCCCAGAGTCACTTTGAGGCAGTAAATATTGGTTCTGCATTGTCTATGGAAGGGGATAGTCACAGGGTCTCACCGAATGATCTGTGGTCTTAGAATCATTGGGTTTATTGTCTGGGAAGTGGTTTACTGATCAAATATAGGATGTCTTAGTGTTGTTATCAGTTTGTTGGTTATCTAGGGAAGGGTGTGAGGCATAGTAGGGGGGGTACCAGACCTGAAGTTAGGAAGACCTGAGTTTGAATTTGGAATCACAGAAGTACTAGCTGGGGGATGTTGAACAGGGAATTTTTCCTCTTTACATCTCTATTTCCTCATCTAAAATGGAAATAAAAAAAATTGTGATGGGTTTGCTGAAGGACTGTTAAGAGTCTCAACTGGAAGAGCACGCCTGTACAATAGATCCTAAATTTCTGTTGTAGTTCCATGACTTCATGGCACAAAGGGCATTTATCAAGAAGGATAAGGTCTTTAAGGATAACCTTTCTGTAATTTCTAATAGCAATAACCCAATCCTGAATCTCTCTCTTAAACCCCATTATTTCTATGAACAAATATGCCTGACTCAGCACTTTGGGACAGACTGCATCTCAAGATCATATGGGTGTTATCCATGGGGAGTCTTAAAATTCATTTTTGGATCTTCATTGTTGCACAGGCATTGTCAAGAGAAAATCCCTCTGAGTTCACTGCTAAATCTATTGGCATATGTTTGTTGTTCAGGTGTTATTGGTGCTTTTGAAGTGAGGTCTGTTTGTTTAGAAAGTGCTTCTGTCAATTTTTCATATGTTTATTATATGCTTTGAGGACATCTATTAATGGTCTCCAGTCCTTGAGATGAAGAAATGATTGTTTCTAGACTTTCCTTTGGAATGAAGAATCCCGTGTTTTATTACCATTGTGCAGATTTTTCTTGTCCAATTTCTAAAACTGCTGCTGTCCATTTTATTGTGCCCAAAGAACATGGTAGGACTAGTATTATTTGGATTTTAGTTGTTTTAAATGTGTTCATCCCATTCAGCTTTGACTTCAGGATGCCAGTCTGACTCTTAACATAAGCATTTTTACTTTTCTTCCTGTAGCCTGCATCCTAAATAAGACCAAGGGTTTTTTTAAATCACTTTTATCATTGATTCAAGCTTCAAATCTTCATTCTTTATTCTTCCTTGGCATATATTTAGGAATTTTTCATTTATTGAGTTCAGATGACATTTTGACATTGTTGGGAGAAAATTTCCATGAGATGAAGGAGCTATTTAATGTACTTTTTAGTGGAGCTATCAAATTTGATGTCACCCATGTACATCAAGTGATTTATATCCTGTTTTGGTATGATTCACTCTTTGACACACAGTTCTATTTGGGAGGGATGATAATAGATGTAAGGCCAGGCATAACCAAAGAATACTTTAACTGTCTTCTTGGAACATAGAATACTTTCTATGAATTATTTTTGACATTCTTGAGAATAGAGAACAGAACAACTTTTCAAGTGAACAACAAATACACTAACATTCTCACTCTGCCTAAGTCTATTTTATATTCTGGCAGTACATGAATAAGCCTTGAGTGCAAGACTGCCTCAAAGACCTCCTAGTAATAAGCACTATAATGTCAAGGGAGTCTTCCTTTATGAATGGAAGTCTTCCAGATGGGGTCAGATAAGAGAAAATGCTTCACAAACCCCCAAATTACTGGGGGAGCACTTTGCTAGTTTCCTCTCAAATGCAAATCTGATTTCCTTCTTATCAAAAGGCAACCACTAAAAGGTGAGAACATCTATGAAATCTCCAAATAGAGATTATTTGCATATTTTTTAAATCACTAAAACAATCACATAAGAAAACAATAAAATGGCTGACAATGAGAAATAAGCTCCAAGTTATCACTTAGAATAGCTAATCATAGTATTCTTTAAGGTCTGTGAAATGTTTTACACATTATTATTACATCTTTGCAACAACCCTGTGATATAGGTGCTGTTATGATTTCCATTTGGTAGAGGAGGAAACTGAGGGGAACAGTGATGAAATGTCTTCCTGAGGGTCATTCAAGAGTTTGAGGCAGGATTCACACTCTGGGCTTCATGAGTCTATTCACTTGGTACCTGTCATTGACTTGGCAATTATTGAATAAGCACTATTCTGTCAATCACTCCCTTATTATCTTATTCTTCTTATTTCTCTTAATGCTGAACAGAGAGAAGTGACCTTGAGAAAAGTCAGTGTCCATTTTTCCATTTATATATATACATATAATACAAGCAAGTTACATATAACATTCTATGGGCTGTTGCCCAGATGAAGAAAATAATTGCTTTTTGTGGTTGAATAAATGTGCTAGGATGTCAGTGCATCCTCTCTACCCACCAAAGATCCAGGCAGGCAAGCCAAGAGAGATAACACACACTTCCTTCTGTTCCCATGCGGTTTTGATCTTTTGGGGCAGACCTCTATTCTTGGAATGGTGATACATATTTAAAACATTGCTCTTTAGCTTTTTTAATGGAAAATGTTATATCTAGGTGACTACCACAGGACCAAAATGGAGTCTATAATGATCCAGTTCATCATAATTTTCTTGTTGAGTGCTCAAGGATGTCTTGATTTATGTATTTTTAATATGCAAATTTGACCTCTATCAATACAAGAAAGGTAGTGAGTCTCTGATGTATCTTTCCTTCTACTAGAACACTTTTTTTGCTAGTATTCTGAATCATCTACCAGGTGGTAAATATAGTCCTCTGGGTGGTTCAGTCCATAGTGCTGGACATGGAGTCAGCAAGATCTAAGCTGGAATTTTGCCTCAGATGCTTCCTAACCGTGTGACCCTGATCAAGTCACTTCCTCCTCTGTCTGCTTCTATTTCCTCATCTGGAAAATGAGGATAATAATAGCCCTTACTTTCCAGAGTTGTGGTGAGGAACAAAGAAGAAAATATGCTCAGTGCTTTGCAACATTAAAGTATTCTGTCAGTGTTAGTCATCATCAACATCATCATTTTTGTTAATAACAACATCCTTTCCCTTCTTTGGGGCCTTTGCTATGCTGCCCATATTCTTTGATATTCAATGTTACAGAGTCTTTCATAGATGAGTAAGATAACTGCTTTGTAAGCCCATCTTCTGTAGGCTTGCTCAAAGTGCCTCTGGGACGACCTTGGCCATCGCCAGGGGAACAGGGTTCATGGGGACCCCATCTTGCTCCTACAGAGTCTGGATTTCTTCAGTAAGTTGTCTCACTCTGGAAAGTCTTTTGTTTGGAGATAAGAAGCATTTGAAAATCTTCAATCTACCCAAATCATTCTTAAATTTCTTTTAGCTCTGTGCGAGGTCTGTGTGATTGTAGGCAACAGGTTTGTCTGAGACAGTGATGGTGGGACACCAATTTGTTTGTTGAA
Organism: Macrotis lagotis; assembly: GCF_037893015.1. Taxonomy (NCBI): domain Eukaryota; kingdom Metazoa; phylum Chordata; class Mammalia; order Peramelemorphia; family Peramelidae; genus Macrotis; species Macrotis lagotis. The sequence goes on from NC_133664.1 coordinate 2,111,219, forward strand.
TTCTCAGGGATATTTTGGGGTCCATATTGGACCCCAATCAATGGGGTCCATATTGGACCCAAATCAATGAGAGATCACAAGTCTCTCATGTCTAATTCTAGTCACCAAACCAGAACCACATGATCCCCGTCCTTTGTGAATAAGGCAATCCAGATATTACGGAGGGGCTGCATTTTGGACCAGTATAAAGGTGAGATGCAGACTTTCTAAAATTTCTTTGATTTACTTGCATTGGTTGATCTTTCTAGAACTACCTTATGGTAATGAACCTTGTACTTTGTTAATACTATATATGGACTTTTGTTAGGAAACATTTCTATTATTCACTTTTAAGTGATCATTATTATTCACTTTAAAGTAATTCAAATTGATTAGTCATGAGAAATAACAGCTAGGAGCAATTGAAGGAAGAAAAAGGCCTGAGCAACAGAGGTGATTTCCCTAAGGATGGGGGAAAGAGTTCATGCTTTGCCAACTCTAGAGCTGCGGCACTTAGATCCTATAATAGGAGCATTTCCTAGGTCTGCAGGTGAAATTTTCTTTTCTAAGCAGCCAGTGATGAGAGTGGCAATCGTTCCTTGAAGGCAGGGTCTCTGTCCTCTGTCTGTGGATCCTTAACCCCTTCATACATACAGTGATTTTATATGTGCTGAATAAATGTCTTGATTTCGATTGTAGATCAACTTAAAGATGGTTCTTATTGAATGTTGCTTGAGCAGCCTCCTTTCTTGGAGGCCTGACATTCCAGATTCCCCAGATTTCCCATTGCACTGGTTCTTTCTCTGTTCCTCAAAGGAACAGAGGAACCACTGTTAAGACTAAATTGCAGGATTTTTAGGAAAGTAGCCCCATTGTCTCCTGTTGACACCAAAAACAACTTGGTTTCCCCCCATTTCAATAAAAGTCCTAACAGAAAATGCCCAGTTGACACGTGGCTGAAGCTCTCAGTAATGTCTGCTTCTTCCTAAGATGTGGTCATGATGGTCATGGTGGTTTGCCCTCTTGGCCAAGTTACCCAAATTGGATCAATATTCATTGCAAGCTGTGCTCTTGGCTAAGGACGAACTACCCAACTTTTTCTCCAGATGGATCTTTCAGCTTACATGGATCACTCACCTGAGTTTGGTGGCCGCCTTCAAGGTCCCTCATTAACTCTTCAAGTACGCATAATTCTTTTTTCATTTTCAGTGATTTCTGCCAGGTCTTTTTGTTCTATTGGGCCTTGCACTTTCTGATAGAAAACTATTTGTTTTGGTAACTAGGCAGTTGGAAACTGCTGGAGTCTGTTCCCTCAGGGATATTGATCAGCACACAGTCTTCCTTGACTGTTTCTGAGAAGTCTTTAGAAGCTTAGCTTTCTTGGTTTTTAGGGGCTTTTCTTTTAAATTTTACCATCACACCTGGTTCAGTCTTTCTCTGTTACTTTGCCATGCTACCTACTTGAAAGATTGTTCTCCTAGAAAAGGCTAGGAGGTTTTCTTTTCTAATTTGTTTCTGACACCTCTGCTTCTACCCTCCTCCGAGGCCTCATCTTGTTGGAGAGCTGAGTTTGGATCCCATTAGGCTTGTGCAGTAGAAACAAACCTTGATGGTTACCTAGCAAAGGAACAAGACTTAGGGTGCAAACTTGGGGGAGACTGTGACTCTGATGTCTGAGTAGCTTTCTAGTTAAGTTTGAAAGGTCAACTGACTGGTTGGTAGTGAATCTTTTTAGCCACAGCCACCCTTGAAACAGTGCTTATCAGTGGGCATCTAATAAATGTTTATTGAATTGAAACCATTTCTGAAATCAATCTCTCTCTCTCTCTCTCTCTCTCTCTCTCTCTCTCTCTCTCTCTGTCTCTCTCCATATATGTGTGTGTGTGTGTGTGTGTGTGTAGACTACTGGAGTCATAAGTCACCATCTGGACCACTCCCAACAAGGCCTCTGTTTTCTCTCCCCTGCCAGATCTTGTCCATTCTACCTTGATAGTCTCTCTTGCATTGATCCTCTCCACATGCAATCACCTGTCTCATTCATTCATTCATTCCCTCATTAAAACCCAGCTGCACCATTGCAGCAGATCTCCAGCTTGGACTCTGACCATGCCATTCTCCTAGTCAAGAAGCATAGGGAGCTATCTCTTGCTGCCAGGACAGAGGAGACATTCTTTAGCGTGACCTGAAGAGCTCTTTCCAGAGTCTCTGTTCCCAAGTTTCAATCCACATCTCCCCCTTTGCAAATCACAGTTGAGTCAGATTGGCCTGCTTGCTAGTTCTGGACTGTGACCTTCCATAAGCTCCTTCAGTGCCTTTGAAGAAGGGCCTCCAGATTGCTCCCATTCTTTAGCATTACCTTGTAGAATCCTTAGCTTTTCTCAAGGTTCAATTCCTGCTACATTTGTCACAGAAAGCATTTCTCAATTTCATTTGTATTCTTTCCCTCCTCCAATGGCCACATTTCTAGTGAGAACGAAATACTTGCTTGGGTCTACATTATGGGCCATCTTCTGGGGGCAGGACCTTGTATTAGCAGCTGGCAGTGCGGTGTGGGGGAGGGAAGCCAACTCTGGAAGGGCAGCGTACTCTCCAGATAGCTGATGTTTCCTCCTCACAGATGGAAACTTCTTGAGCACATAGGTGGTCTCATTCTCTCTTTGTGTTTTCAGCACCCCAGACAGCACTGGGCACATAGGCGGTAGGCCAGAGATGCTGGCTGAATTGGAGGAGTAATTACATCTTCGTCCATTGAAAAATACCCCAGCACCGTTCTATCCCTACTTGATCATGACCACTGATCTTTTAAATTCCTATCTATATCTATTCATTGCTTCACACACACAATTTCACCTGCGTTTACTAGACAAACCACTGTGTTGTCATGGTATCCATCCTGGTTTAGGCCACAGAACCAGAATACTGGGCCGTAAGGGCCTCTTATGACAAACAGACCACCGAAGTAGGAGAGGCCTGCCTTCCATTATGCACGTAGTCTGAGCTGTCAAGATGGCCCCCTGAGCATTTACACTGGGGGTCTGAAACTGGCACATGGGGGCTGGGGCTCTTCTGTCTCCTTAGGGACGTTTCACTCTTCCAAAGGCCCCAATGCCTTCCTTGCCCCAAATTCAGTGCCCCAGCCTCAGGCCTGAGCAGCTGACCCACAGAGCTGAGAGCTATGTCCACTCTATTGATTTTAAATTTTATGACTGGCAATGGAAGATTTCAGAGGACATTTCTTTTGTCCATTTGGCTCTGCCCTTAATGACTAGATGGTAATAGGAACAAATGACACAGGCCCCGGGGGCATGAGGACTGCAGGTTGAGCCACAAGTGTAAGTGCAGGAGGAGGGTCCTCACGAGAGTCAGACATGATGAGTGTTAGTTGGGGGATGGCAAAGGCTAAGGTCTCCCAGATGGTGCAGTCTTTGTTCCAATAATCATGGCCCTGGCTATTTTCTTTATTACCATTTGATGACATGTACAACAGGGTGAGCAGACTGGGTCTGGGTCATCATGATCATTATACTCCGAGGAGCCAGATGTCTTTCCAGCAATAAGGGGGGTGCTGGGCCTGTGGGCTGAGCACATCTCCCCATACACTTAGGTCTATATCTCTCAGAGGAGGGGGCTCTTTCCATGTTCAGTAAAAGCAGATGACCATCCACCCAGATGAAAGTGAATCTCTCTGTCCTCTCTGATTTGGGCTTGTTCTCATTCTCATAAAAAGATGTGGCGGATATTTAGTATTAGAGATCAACATGTCGAGTTTGCCAACAAAGGGCTCATTCTGACTTTCCCCAATTGCAGCCCTTTGGGAAATGGGTCGATTCAGAGCTTTATGGAGATACTCACCCAGGGAGAAGTGGTATTGGGGGGGACATGTGCACTGAAGAACCAGACTACCCTGCCTGAATGGACAGTGAGGTTCTGTTTGACTGTTGCCTCTAAAGAATACATTCTGGGAGTGCTTTTCTCTTCCCCTCCTTCTCCATCCTCCACTGCAACCAGAAGGAGAAAGGGAAAACAATCTTTTTTTTCTGTCAGGAGAGAGATAATTAATTAGATCATGTTTGAATATTCATATTTTCGCCCTGCCTAGCTAGGTAAAAATAGTTCATGTTGATTGCCAGGGGGTCACCATGACCTACTCTGACCCTATTAAAAACATCATGTAATACAACAGCCAGGTCTGGGAGCTGTTCATGAAGGAGTCCTGTCCGAGCCCAGATGCCCGAGTTACTGCTGCTGCAGCTACCCATGGGAAGGGGGATGGGGCTCCCCATCCCTGCTCTCCCCTCCCTGCCAGGGTCAATGTGCCTTAGCCTTGGGGGAAAGAATACTCACATCCCCCCCGTCCCCCCACCAAGCAGCTCTGCTGTGGCTTTCTTTTGCTGATCTAACAACATCATAGGGATCCAGGCCACCTCTGGGAACATGACCAGCTTCCAATTCCTGCTGGGATCCAGAGCAGGCCTGTCTCCCTACCCTCCTTGGTGCAATAGGGCTTCTTGGGAACCCTCTCCTTTGGGTTTGATAGTAGAGGCAGGGGAATGTGGGCACCAGGGTCCCAGGCAGGGTCAGTTGGTGTTCACTGGGCTTGAATGGAGTCAGGGAGATCACAGACTGAGAGAGAGAGTGTGAGTGTGTGTGTGTGTGTGTGTGTGTGTGTGTGTTCATGTGTGTCTGTATCTGGGCATACATGTCCGTGTGTGTGCCTGGGCTTGTGGGTTTGTGTCTGCCTGTTTTCTGTATGTGTGTATGCCTGGGGGACTCTTCTATGTCTATGTGTGTGCCTGACTCTATGAATATACATATACCTCACACACACACATGCATGTCTCTGTATTCATGTTTCTATATGTGCCTTGATCATGCCTGTGTATGAGGGGACACAGCTAGACTCTGGCTAGTAAAAGACCCACCAGAAAGCCTAGATTTCATTCCAGGTGATAGACATCTTAGCTTCCTTCCCACTGTCCACTGATTTACCTTCACCTAGAGTTCAGATTTCCTGGTGAGACTCCCAGCAGCCACCACTTGGTCAGGGGGCCAGTCTTATAGGGATGATTTTCCTTGGGAGTTTGCTCCAATTTCTCCTCTGGCCTAAGACCTGGGAGGTCATATCCTAGAAGGGGTCCATCCATTGGGTCTCTTCATGCATCCTCTTATTGGGATCTGCCTTCCCTGGCCTTTTCTCTTTAGAAGTTCAGTGCTTTGGAAGATGCGACACTGGGGAGTGAAAGCCCCCTCTGGCTCTGTAGGTCTGGAAGCTAGTGCTAGGGACTTCTTGGGTAGGTTTATTTGTGGTAGATGTTTTCATTGAGGAATGTATTCACAGGCAGCCCCCTCACCCAAGGCTTGACGTGGAAGAGGTGCTTTGTCAATGTTTGCTGAGACTCTAAATTCTGAAAATCACGAGAATCTCGGGGCTGAGTCCAGAACCTAGTGTTTGTTCCCAAGAGTGAGCATCTGAACCTAGAATGAACCCCTGGTTGTCATTGCCTCTCTTAGAGCTTCACTCAGCACTCTCTCCCTTGCAATTCTGTCTAGCTCTTGGTGACTTGTGTTCTCTTGACCAGAGAACATTTGACTCCTCTTGACCCAAAGAAAAAACATCATAAGAACCATTTCCTTTTCCCTCTTTTCTCCTTTATCCTAGGATTTTGAGATGAAGACACTGTTGCATCATTGTCTCTGATGGATTCTTTCCTTCTCTGGGTGGCAAAGGTCGTGGACAGGGAGAGAGGATGATGCCTCTCTACCCTGAGGGAAAAGAGGTAATAGGAAGGAGCCTGGGGGACTTCATCAGGTACACCCCAATAAAGGCAGATAGGACTGGATACTCAGACGGATCTTGGGAGAATGACTGGAGCTTAACCCTTTTGAGCTTCCAGACAAAGGGTTGGAATCACGAGGGACAGAGCTGTTTGCCAGTGCTCTTCCTGGTGACTATTTTTAAAGGGATGTCTTTGAACCAGTGAGCTCCATAAAGGAAAAGGCTTGTTCAAAATTCAAGTGTCTCGTCCTCCTCCAGTTAGCTTGTGTCCAGTAGCCATGGTGAGCACCCTAGGGAAGTTGCGATGTCCCAGGAGGAATGAACAGAAAGGAATTTTTGTTGATCTCTGAGATACACACACACACACACACACACACACCCGTATGCACGTTAATCACATGTAGATACACAAATGTGCAACACATCCACTTAGAAGCATGCATAGTTTGCTAATCTTAGCACAACTGAGGTTTCTGTGCCTAGATATCTAGCCCCTTTGGGCACAGGGAAGTCTTGGTGTCCCACTTCCTGCTAGGTTGGTCAGGTAAAGATAGTTTGCAGTAAGGAAACAGACATTTGCTTCTTCTTGTTGCTCCCTCTCCCTAGTCCTTTGCTGGGGATGTTGTTGCATATTAAAATTTGCTTATTTGATTTTGGGAGAGGCTGCCTTGAATGTGGCCCCTGTTTGGAGGCTTAATTCTGAGATATTTTCCTGCAGCAGACATGGTAATGAATCCAGAAGATTCTATTCTGAATAGAAACTTGCTCATAGAAATAAAGCTGTTTTGTTTTTTCTTTTTCTTGTGAACTCTGCTTTTGGCTGCAATTGGGGACTTGAGTAAGAACATCAGGGATGAACCTTTCTTTAAGATGGTGACCAAACATTTCCTGCTCCTCCCTCTAGACTCAGTCTCCCTGGAGCACAGAGGAACAGGACCTCTATAGAGTACTGGGAACCCTCTCCCTAGGCCTCAAAATCTATTTTTGCAAGAGTGAGGAGAGACTTTCTGAGGTATTGAAGAAAACTTCCAGCCTGCTGTGATTGAATGAGCACTGTGGGACCTCCTCCCTAGTAAGAGAATCTTCCAATTCCCCTCAGTTCAAGCTTAGGGCATTCCTGTGAACATATGACTATTGTCTCTCATCGGGCAAATACTTGCTCAGTCATTTCAGACTCTTGGTGACCCTATTTGGGGTTTTCTTGGTAGAGATATTAGAGACATTTGCCATTTTCTTCTCCAGCTCATTTTATAGGTGAGGAAACTGAGGCAAATAGGATGAAGTGACTTCACAGGGTCACAGGGCTAGTAAATGTCTGAGGCTGGATTTGAACTCAAGGAGATGAGTCTTCCTGACTCTCAGCCCAGTACTCTGTGTTCTCTACTTGTAGGGTAACACATGGAAACCCTAATAGCTAGTTCCTGGGAACTCTGAGTCCAAGCAATTAACTCGATGCTGTGGCAGGGAGCAAGACCAAGAAGAAATGGGATCTTGGACATGAATGTTATTGTGACTATTGTGTTGGGTTGAAATGGAATGATCTGAGCCATGGCATCATTGCCTGAACTGGGCAGTGCCATATGTAGAGGGCTCTAAGCCATTAGCACCCAATGGAAGGCATTGTTTCCCTCTGGGAGAAGGAGGAAAAGGGAGTCTTGAAAGGTGATAGGAGAAGAGTGAGAGAAAGGGAGAAGTGGAATCCCCAAGGATCCCTCATCCTGCCTCATTTGACATGGATTCCCAAGGCCCAGTGGAAGGTCCCTCCAGGACAGAAATTAGCCTGGGTCTTTCCACATCATGGGGCACAGGGTCACCAGGGAGAGTCTGAGTATTTGATGCCAAATCTAGATGTCTGAGGAAATTCTGTATTTGGTGCTAAGGTAACACCATATGTAGGCTGAGCCCCATTCAAACCCTCATCTAATACATGGGGTTCTGTCAGCTAAGCAAATGCAAATGGACAGTAATATTAATCCATGCAGATGAGAGGGAGGAAGGGAGAGAGATAAAAAGAGGGAGGGAGGAAAGAGAGACAGAGAGAAAATATGACAATATGACAACATATCCCTGGGTAAATTACTGATCCTTCTAGGGCCTACTGGCAGCTCTTCTCTCTCAGAGCAGGTGCTGATCTGCTTTGGTTGGAGGAGTCCCTAACCTAAATGAAGTAATACAATAAAATGTGTATGTGTGTGTTTATTCTATGACTAGAACTCTCTCTAAGACTATAAGGGATGCATGGTGCGTCTATGTGCATCTATGCAAGACAAAACCAACTGTGCACACACATGCATATGTGTGTCACAGGTATGAGAATATAGGCATACATGCCACACCCATGATTTCATCAGAGTAGGATACTTTGATTTCAATGAAACTTGGCAATACAGACATGTGTATAGAAACATACATGTGTGTACCCACAGACTCACACCCAAGTTCCTCTATGCATGTATGCACACAGACCCATGCACAAAGACCCATACACCCACACACAGGCTCCGTATCCTCACATGCCCCACTCCTTTCATTTTGGCGGCTTCTCCAGGCTTTTCTGTCTGGGGTGTTTAGAGAAGCCGGTCTGATGTCCGTGACACTGACTTTCTCTGCTCCCATTTTCAGTTGCCAGACACATTTTTAAAGATGTGGCAATATTTTCTTTCAACTCAATCCACACCATCTTAAATGCTCACACATCCAATGAATTCAACTTCTCCAAGTGTCCAAGGCTTTCATGTCAGCCTTTAACAAAAAAGATTTTTATGTTCCCTCAATTTGCAAACATCTGGAGGAAAATAATGTGATAATTAGTCAACAACGTGGGTGCATGGAAAACAAATCCTGCCAAGCCAACTTAATGTCTTCTTTTGATTCCCAATTCAACTGAAGAGCACCACAGGGTATGGGGGGGGTGGGTTTCTTTATTATAGGCAGGCCTTTAGTTTGGGTTTCTCAATTTGCTCTTAAGAGGCCCAGGGGAAATGCCAATTGGACAGATTCCCCAGCTGACATCTTGACATTTTGGAGGAGAGAACCCTGGCATCCTTGGCTCCTGGCAAACCCATGTCAGCTGGAGTGGCAGTGCCAAGTAGGACCTCTTGCTACATACTCTGGATGAAAAAGATTCCTTATTTCCAAATAATCCCAGATTTTGTTTTTGTTTTCTGTAAGAGAAAGAGACTGGACAGGTCTCCCATTTACTAGGCTTGGGGCCAATTACTTAATCTTTCTGAACCTCCCTTTTCTCCCCTGTAAACCTGGGATGGTTGTCTTCCCCCACCCCCATCCCCCACTGTTGAGAAGAAAGTATTAGTTCCACAGAGAAATGGAGGCAATGATTTTGCTGCTGCAGTTGCTTAACCATTTTCTTTTACTTACTCCTCCATTGTTGTTGGGTTTACTTCAGACTTTCCAATGGTACCTGAAGGTACCTAGCTTGACATGGCTTAGTCATCACAAGAGCTGTCTCAAGAGGGCATGGACTATCTTCTGAAGGACTGGGTCCTCTCTGAAGGACTGGGTCCTCTCTGAAGGACTTCACTCATCTAGTAGATGAGAGTTTGGTCTCTTTGCTTAGGTGTAGGCAGGACCACATGCCACTGAAGTCTCCTATGATTCTTGAGCTTCTAGGATTCAGGGAAATGACATAAGGAATCCAGAGTACCTTAGAAATCAGTCTCTGCTTTAGATTCAAGGCATCCTGGAGGTTATACAAAATCTATTGATACGTCAGAATTTTTTTTCTAAATCTGTCCATTAGCAATTGCCATTTTGTTTCTAAGCTCCATATTCTGGGAGGGGAAAGGAACATAGGGATGCATAACCAAATACATGCCTGTTTTCTAAAGGGTTCCTTTACAAAAATGGTATTTGAATATGTGGGGAGAATTCTTGATCAGGTAAGGATTGACTTCTGAAATGTCTTTCAGTTCAAGCTTTTGTGCCTTCATATGGGATGACCATCAATACCACTCCAGGACTGGTGACTATCAAACAATGAAAAGTCTGCCTGTTCTCAACCATCAATAGAGATTGATATGCCATAGGAACTAGGCACACTCTTTCAGCAGAATGAAAGCAAACCTGGGTTATCTGCTTGGGTTGGATGACCTCCACAGACTCTTCCTAGTTGCTTTCTTCAATGACCTTAAATCATGGTAATGCATTAGAGAATAATATCAGTAGGGAAGAGTGCTACCAACAAGATCATGTTCATTGATGGGATATATGCATAAGGTTGAAGACATTACAATGCTCGAGGTTCTCTGATGTTGCCTTTGTTTTTCACATGACAGCTCTATTTAGATGTAAGGTCCATATGTGGTGGCTTTCTCACTTCTTTTCTGGGCTGGCTACTCAACCCAACTTACTATCAAATAACAAGGTAAAAACACAACAATATTAATAATATCACAGGTACTCATATAAGGCTAATGAAGAGATGCATTTTGTATTGCAAGGAATAGTGAGTATACACAGAAACCCAACAGAGAAACATTGGAGTGTAGGAAATCGGTGTGCTCAGCATAACTTGCAATCTGGAAATTGTGGATTTTGGCCTTTTTATGTGAAAAGAAGTAACCTTTAAAGTTCCCTATTGCATACATTTTCCTACTGCTTAGCTGAGGCCATGATCCACACCAAGTTTTATTAATATCTCACTGGAAACAATTTCTCAATCAAATTGTTGATCTATTAGGTGACTTAAATGATTCTCTGCTTCCTTCCTCTCCTTCATTTGTCTAACTCCTCAACAGCAAGTAGAGAGTGCATCGCTACAGCCTTAGCTGATGCTCTCAGCTGTCATGTGGTTTTGGGGAAAAGATGAGACTTTTAAAGTTATCGAAAGTCTCTCAAGTCTGTTTCTTTGCAAGATTTTTTCTCGTTTGTCTCCCTCTTAGGAACAATAGTGATAATGCAAAAAAAATCTATCTTTTCCACTTAATATTCATTTTAACAGCAAGTCATAATAGAGAACACATTTTGTCCTCTTAGTTTCAAGTAGCATTAAAGGGTACTCTGGTGACTTGGCGGTGCACAAATCTACCAAGAAGCAAGTGACATAATAGAAAGAGTTAAGATCTCTTTTTTAAAATATAGTTTTGAAATGGATTCTTTTACTTCTCATCTTTCTAAGTTCAGCCTCTGACTTTTCTTTGAGAACAATCTAACCTTGGCTTATAGTTAGTAACTAAATTTTCATTTTCTATGATTTGATAATTTATTAAATGTATTACTTAATCAGAGAAATGTTCTGGTGTCCATCGTTTTCCAGTTATTAATATAAAAGATCTCCAGGTCTTATTGTTCTTCATATTCAAATTACTGATGCAGCATTTTTTGATTCATTGCAGTATTATACAGCACAACACATTCAAATGAACAACTGCTGTCTCAGAATTCTGAGTTAGATTTCACCTTAATAATACAATTCTTATAAGTATGAGTAGATGTAAAGCCCAGGCCAACGAGCAGACTAAACTTGGCAACTACTTTTCTCGGAAGAACACGTTTCAAAAAAGTCAATTGCTATAGTCATTCCTTTAAAGGATCATTCACTTACAGAAAGGGATTTATTTTTTTTATCTTGAATCTAGGATTTCATTGGTATAAGGAGCTCTATAAACCAATGTAGATTTACACTCACTCTTTAATTTACTGTCTCAGATAGTTATCTAGAGCATTGAAAAAGTAATTGATTTGCCCAGGGTGATATCTAAATATGACAACCAATAGAAAAGGGAAAAATTGGACCTAACAACTAATTTATCTCTTACCCCATTTTTCTCCTTTTTGACTTCCCTCTCCTCCCTCCCTTTCTTTCTTTCTTTCTTCCTTCCTTCCTTCCCTGTAACAGTTTAACTTAAAAAGTCTCAGCCACACTTTATCACCATTGCACATAGTCTCCGAGACAAGTTAAGGGGTTACCTACCCATAGGCTATTTTTCTTTCTACCATGCCACCCATCTCTTCAGGCTTTTACATTTCTCTAGTGGAGAAGTACAGTTTTTTACCTACTAATATCTATCTATCTATCTGCTGATTGCTATGTCTCCAGACTAGAGAGTTAAGAGACTTGCATCAGAGAGCTCAATTGAGAGTATTGAAATAGTTTAGGCAAGAGGTAATCAGGACTTAAGCAAGGCAGGAGCTTTGGAAGTGGGGAAAAGAGAGAAGCCAGAGGTGAGCAATGTTGTGCTTGGCAAGAAGAAGTGAGAAAGAGGGTTGCCCATGAAATCACAGATCTCTTAAAACACTTCATTTTAAGAGAATATAATAAACTTCACAAGCTAGTTTCCCCTTGTTTCCCTCTGAACCTCCCTTCTTCTCTTCAGTGTCTTAGCCAGGATTGTGCCTCCTCTCAACCCCTGCCATACATAGATGTACATACTCTCACTTCCCTGCAACTTTGGAGATTTGGCCCCAAATGCTAAAATTGGATAGTTTCCTGTAGACTGTGGCACCATGATGAGATGACAGGTTGGGAATGATGAATCCCTTCTCCAGGCAATTAAGCACTGCCACCACTTGCAGTGACTAAAAGAAATGTGGTGGAACATTCTCAAGTCGACTCTAAAGTCTATGAATTGCAGATCTCTCGAAGAGGTGCTTGTTCTATGAGATGCCTCCAACTCCTTCTTACTCAACTGTTTCCCATTTCTCAGAACATTTACTAGAAGCTGGAGAGGGATCTGCCTCATTACCAGGTGGCTTTGACAAAGCCTTTGGTTCCTGGTTATCATAAAAATGGATAAAATGTCTCCAATCCTCTGAGTGATTCAGGCATCATCTGCTATCCTTGATCAGCATCAAGCAGAAGAGTTTGCAAGCGATTTTGGCCGAGCATCGAGGGTTTATTAACCCATAGCACCCTGGCAGCTGGTTTCCCTGGAAAAGGTGCTCAGGAGGAGTCAGGAGACTTAGCAATGTTCTCAGAATGGATATGGGTCTAAGTGGAACAGTGGACAGAATGCTGCACCTGGAGTCTGGAAGCCTCGAGTTCAGACTCTACTTCAGATACTTACTAGCTGTATGACTCTAGGCAAGTCTCTTAATCCTTGTCTACCTCAGTTTTCTCTTCCCCCAAATGGGGATAGAATGACACCTGCCTTAGGCGGTTACTGTAAGGATTTAATGGGATGCTATTGTGAAGGGTTTAGCACAGCCCAAGGCCCAGGTTATGTGAATGTTTGTTATTATTGGTGAATGAATGTTGTCATTGTTATTATCATTATTTCTATAGCATCATCATGATCATCCTCTTCATCATTGCTTGCACTCTAAGACCCTGAACCTCAGAAGCATGAGGGACATAACATATGTCAACAGTGAACTTGGAGAAGGTTCCTGCTGTTTCAGGACTTGCTATCCTCAAGGATCCATACTATCAGTCCAATGGGTAGGACAGTGGAGAAGGTCCTGGGAAGTTTGTTCTTTCCACATCATCCATGACAGCCAGAGGTGGGTGGTGGTGGGTCTCTGCAGGAACACAACAGCTGAGATGGACACTTTTGTGGCCCTGTCAACTTGGGTCTGGCACAATAGCCCCATTGCCAATGCTTAACAATCAGGGGATTATTTACTCAATCAACAAGCATTCAAGTGCTTGATATTAAGCATTCATTCAATGCCAGAGTCTGGCACTGTGCTGGCACTGGGCATTCAAAGACAAAATGAAGGTTCCTGGCCTGTAGAGGCTTCCATTTGTTAGCAGAAGATAATGTACATGAGAAGTATATCTCATGTAAATGCAAAGTAATGGGTCAGGGGCAAGTTTTAACACTGGAGATGGGTGGGGAGCTAGTTGGGGTATGAGATCAGGAATTAGGAAAGGCTTCATTTGGCAGGGGCTACTTGAGCTAAACTTGGAAGCAAACTAGGGGTCCAGATAAATGGTGGTGAGGAACTAGAACTTTCCAGGTCTGGGACATAGTTTGCAAAGGCCCAGAAGGGTCAATGCTGCCCAGATCTTGGGAGTCCCATCATAAAGTTGATATCTAAATATATCTCAAAATCTGTGGAGAAACTACTGGCTTAAAACAGATAAAATTTCCACATTTTCTAAACGTGATTTTCCCCCCCCAAAGTTCCCAGTACTTTTGTTACTTATAGCTACTAATGCTATTCTCTTTAGGTCATCTTAACTTTTTCTGGGCTCTGAGATGCTCTGGATCTTACCTATCCCTGCCTTTCCTCTGTGCTCTTACAGCAATAAAAATCAATAGCACATATAGGCTATAAGTGATGCCGCACTTGCCCTGACTATTTTAGATTCTAGGAAAGAGGGGGTTCATGTTTCTGTGACCTTTAGACATTTACCTAGAGATATTTAGTTCTGAGCTCTTCGTTCTTTGGCTTAACAAATGTTGTTTAACCAAGAGGTTGGTAACCTCAGACATATGCTGGTTGGGTGGCCAAAATAAATTGGGAAGTTGCTTGACAAGTCCAAACATATCTGTGGTGATGATCAGAGAAATAAACACAGATATTGCAAGATCTATTCATTTGCTCAGGAAAACCTTCAGCTACCTTCTCCCATCAAACAAAAAAAACACTTGGTTCTCTCTAGGTACCCACTGTCCATGGCAGTCCAACATGTCCTACCAGGGTTCTTTGAGGGAATAGCATAAATCATCCCAGTGGGCCCACTGCCAGGGGTTGGACCAGGATGACTGATGCATATTATTATGAGTACAGAAGAAATGATTAGAGATCAGGAAACAAGATACCCTACAATCTCATGGCAATGAGATCATTCACTGGATTCCATTTCTAAAAGTGAAACATTGGAAGTGTTTCATTTTTAGAAGGAGATTAGAAAAAGGATAGTCAAATGCTCTTTAGTGGATTAAAAAGAATGACCATTTTAAAAGCAGAAGGGTAGAAACTTCGAGAATCCATTCCAGTCAGGGCTTCTTAGCAACCAGAGCCCATTTCACCCAGCAAAGAAAGCCAGGACAACAATAACAAAGGCAGTCGCTTTGCTTCTTGGGGAAGATAAAGGCATATTAGGGGGAAAGAAGCACTTTGAGATCTTTGGATGAAAGGTACTGCGTGGGCATAGAAAGGGAAGAAAAGGGAAAGAGAGATGTTTAGATTTCGTGGATCACTTCAGGCCTGTATGAGGATAATTGCTAGCACCCAAAGGCAAGATCAGGACAGCAGAACACTTGAGGATGTCCTGAAATTATTATTAAAACACACACACACACACATAATGGGGAAGAAGGAAGAATATTTTGTTTTCATCCTTGAACTTTTAAAGATCAAAGCAAGGAAAACTTAAAGGAGAATGTGAGCATGACTCAGAAGCTGCCTAACATTTTCTCAAATAGTTTTCACCAAGGACAGAAATGATGAGGTGCAAATAATCACATGCCAGATGTTAGACAGAGGTGGATGATGCTGACCTTTGGGGAGAGTTGCAGCACCATTTCCTCCTCCTTGTCCAGCCTGCTGGCTTTGGATGAGGAGACGTGTGCAAGGTGGGTATCTGAGAGTGATGGAAGGTGTTGGAATCCCAGGAAAAAAGTGATGGTTGCAGCACAGGGTGGGAGGGAGAGGAATTTAGGACAGTCTCAGAGAATTTTTTAGCACTTTTCATTAGAATCCTGGAGCTTATGTTTCTTCAGGGCAAAGGAAATAACCAAAGGTGAAGAGAAAGAATATGCAGGTTCATACTGTTT
This sequence comes from Macrotis lagotis, assembly GCF_037893015.1. NCBI lineage: Eukaryota > Metazoa > Chordata > Mammalia > Peramelemorphia > Peramelidae > Macrotis > Macrotis lagotis. The sequence continues at coordinate 2,126,660 of NC_133664.1, forward strand.
ACCACCCAAAGACAATCCAGTGGATTTTCATCAGGAAGAGTCTCATACATGTCAGGAGAATTCAGTGTTAAGGTTGAGCAGTCTCAAGGATAGAAAGAAAAAAACAGCAATGGTGATCAGTTAAGAACAGAAATGAATGCTTAGGAAAGGATGGGAGGAATCTTGTTGGTTTGGTAAGAGTGAGGTAGGCAGAGTTGTATTTTCATGATGAGGTGTGCTGATGGCTGCCTGCTCCCCTGGAAGCCAGAACCCATGGGGTGGGATGACTGCTCCCTCATCTATCTCAGTATCATTAGACTAATGAGATTGGTCAAGGCCACATGCCTTCTAATTCTTGGCAAAATCCATGATGAATTGAGTAAACAGAGCTAATTGCCTTGTGAGGTTGTAGGAAGAGAAGGAGCAAAAAGAATGACAAAAGATGTCAACAGCTTCTCAAATGGGCCACCATTTCCCAGCAAACAGCCTCCCAGACCCAGCATTATGGGCACATTGGAACCCTGACAAACCTGCTCAGCAACATGATCACAGCTTTTTTAGACATGGAAGCTTTCACACTCTTGGGTGGATGTGACATGGAGGACATTTCTTTTTGGACATTTCTTGTCAGTGTAACAGGGAAATCGGTCCTTTTTCTAGGCCAGATTTTTAAGAACCTCATTACAGAATTTCTTGGAATAAATGCTTTGTTTTTGGAAAAACAATAGCACTCATAGACCATCTTTCTTCCAATGATTCTTAGATTCATCTGTCTGGCCTTCTCTTTATAGTATCTAACTGCTTATTTGAAATCTTTAACTAGGTATCTGTAGATGTAACATGTCCCAAATCAAAATTATTCTCTTTTTGCCAAAGCCTTTCCCTCTTCCTAACTTCCCCCTTCCTTTCAGTGGTGCTGCCATCCTATACTCTCCCAGGATCACAACTTGTATCATTCTTGACCCCTCATTCTCACCCCTTGATTCATCACCCCCTAATTAGTTTTCCAATCCCCTTATTTCTACCTTTAATACATCTTTCTAATATGCCCTCTATTCTTCCTCCTGGTGTAGGCCCTCACCCTTAACTATTGCAATTTTTTGCTTGGCCTTCAGTCTTTTTCAACAATATCCTCTATTCAGTGTCATCTTGGTCTTCCTGAAGTGAGTCTTGCTATTGCTCAGTCATTTTCAGTTGTGTCCAGCTTTTCATGACTCCTTTTAGGGTTTTCTTGGCAATGATACTGGGGTGGTTTGCTATTTCCTTCTCCAGCTGATTTGACAAATGAGGATATTGAGGCAAACAAGGCAAAGTGATTTATCCAGAGTCACTCAGTAGAAACTGTTGGAAGCTAGATTCAAACTCAGGTCTTCCTGACTCAAGGTCTAATGCTCTGTGCCCCTGAGTTTTCCTAAGTCTTACTATATCACCTCCAATTTATTCAGCTTCAGTGGCTTCATATTTCTCCTAGGGTCAAACATAAATTCTGTTTTGCTTTTTAACCCCCATCTTAACATGACTCTATCCCACTTTCCCAGTCTTCATACACCTTGCTTATTTTCCTTTCCCCTCTATGCAGTCTTTGATCTGGTGACACCAGGCCCCTACTTTTGCTTCCCCCACCTCCCAATTCTTTTGTCTCCTCATCACTGGTTGTCTACCAGGCTTGGAATTCTCTCCCTGCTAACATCCACCTCCTGACTAACATCGGTTCCTAGGTGAAGTCCTACCTTCTACATGAAACTATTCCTAGTCCTCATTTCTATTGCTGCCTCTTTCTTGATGATCTCTGCCTTATCTGGCTTATATCTTATTTGTACATGGCTGTTTGCTTTGCGTCTGCTTCATTAGCCTGGGAGCCCTTGGAGAGCAGGGACTGTTTTTGTGACTTTTTGATGGAGTCCTAGGACTTAGCAAACATGAGGGTGTTTGTCCTTTATTCTCAAAGAAGTCTTGGCTAAGGTTACAGAGCTAGTAGATAGCAAGTGTCTTGAGGCCCATTTTGAACTCTGGTCCTCCTGCTTCCAGGAGGTGCTCTATCTACCTGACCACTTAGGTTCCCCTGTGCTGATACATGTACCTATTTAATAGATCCTTGTTGATTTGATTTGAATATCCTTTGGGTTAGGACCAAATGGGAAAATCTTTAGCCTCTTGATCATTTCTCTGAGAGTTAAATGAAGAGTAGCCATAGGGAAGTGGATTGATCAGAGCATTAATTGACTTATGATTGATTGGCAGAGGTCCTGTTCCCTTTAAAATTTTCTAGATAGATTTTCAAGTTTGTTAGCACTATAAGCTCATTCTGTGCTAACAGGCTAGGCTGTTTAGATGCATTTTGACTCCCCAAATCACCACCCAAGCCCACTCATCCCATGGAACTCTTCTTTGTGTCCACCTCTAAGTTTGTGTCAGGGACCTTGACCTCTTGTGCTCTTGATCTCATGTGAACCCAAATAGAGTAGAAATTTCCCTCATTTGGGGTGGCTAGGTGGCACAGTGGATAGAGAGCACCAGCCCTGGAATCAGGAGTACCTGAGTTCAAATCCGGCCTCAGACACTTAATAATTACCTAGCTGTGTGGCCTTGGGCAAGCCATTTAACCCCATTTGCCTTGAAAAAAAAAACCTAAAAAAAAAGAAATTTCCCTCATCTCTCTCATCTAGTGATTCATTTCCCAGATAGGGGCACAGTGGATAGGAGGATGAGAGTTCAAATCTAGTCTCAGACACTTGACACTTACTTGCTGTTTGACCTTGAGCAAATCACTTCACCTTGATTACCTCACATCCAAGGCTATCTCCAGTCATCCTGATTCATATCTGGTTACTGGATCCAGATGACTCTGAAGGACTGGAGGAGAAAGTGAGGCTGGTATCTTAGCACAGTTCTTCCCCCAACTCCAATCCAATTCATGTGCTTGTCATGGCATCACCTCCCCTGAGGTCTTTGAGAATGAAGGACAAGTATCATCATTATCCTCATCACCAGCTCCCTGATGCCACCCTTTATAATGATTCCCTTTTTGTAATTGTGTCAGTCTTCTCCCACCCACTCTGACCCTCTCCATTAATCTGATCCTCAGTTTTCCTTCTTCAGAGACTGGGGTATTTCAAATTGTTAAGTAACATAGGAAGAGTATTGATATGGAAATGATTGTCCTGTGTCTTAGAAAAAAGTCAACAACCTGCCATATTTCCCAAAGGAAATCCATCCATTTTTCCTGATCCCTACATTTCTAGACTTGACTTGTCTCCTTTTTCACCAGTAGTCTGGGCATTATAGATAACACAATGACCATCTAATCCTAAGAGGAATCTCTTTGAGATATTTATGGAACATGGAGGGACCATGACAAATCAGCCCCTTGTATTCTATAGGTATTTCACTGTAATGCTTTTTCTTAAGTTGTTTATGTTGTCTATGAAGGCCTAGTCCACTTGGACTGGTGAAAAATGTGCTCTGTGAGGTATTAGTGTGTTGCTCAGCTGTGGCAATGGCATTGCACTTGTTCAGTTGTTTAAACATGTCTGACTCTTCATGACTCCATAGGCCATAGCACACCAGGTTTTTCTATTCTCCTCTATCTCCCAAGGCCTAGCCTAACTCCTGTTTGTTGTTTCCGTGACTCTATTTCTCCCTCACATACTCTTTCATTTCCTTTTCCTTTGTCTTGTCTTCACCAACATCAGGGTCTTTTCCAACAAGTCCCGTCTTCTCATGATATGCCCAAAGTATTTCATCATCAGCTACAGTAGTTGATCTTCCAGTGAAGTCTGAATTGATTTCTTTAAGTATTGACTAATTTGATCCTCTTGTTGTCCAAGGGACTCTCAAAAGTCTCCACCAGCATCACAGTTGGAAAAGGCTGATTCTGTGGCAAGCTGATAGCAAATGGGAGCTTGGACAGACTTTGGGAGATAGTGGAGTTTTGAAGGGCCAGGTATGTTCTACATAGGTTTTTGGGTCACCATTGGACATAACTGAACAACACAAGGTCATGCTTTTCAGGACTGCTGAGCTAAGGATAGATTCTTGCTGTTGGTAGGTTGGATTTTTTTCCTAAAATGGAGCTATTGTCAGCCAACCCAGTAACTAACATGAGGAGTGATACACTCTTGATGACCTCGGGGTTGGATTCAATTCATAAGATCAACTCTGTGTAGAAAAGAGCTAGTCAATAATTCTTGACCCAATCTGGACTAAGCTATTCTGGTGGATTTGAGGGACTGGGGAGAGAATTCACAGGGATTCTGTCTGGATCTGGTTTTCTTCTGTGAATGGAGGAGTGGCCTCTAGGACAATCAAGTTTGAGAAATGGGAAGGGGGTGGGGGGAAGGAGAGTGGTGGGAATTCTAAGACTACATTGAAGTCTTGTGTTTTGCCTATTGGTATATAGAAAATGGGTTGAACTGATCAGGAGTAATTTGGCAGGCCATTCCTTGTTAGGGACAACAGGGGAGAGATCCCTTAACCTAAATCAAGTAATTGGTTTAGCTAAAGAAACTAAGAGGTCCAACATCCATTGGGTGCAGAGGAAGTGGATGCTGTCCTTTTCAGTAAAACACGGTCAGTGGTTAACTTGACCCTGGGAGGGGAAGGGGTCTTATGTCTGACAGTTCTCACTCACCAGAAGAGAGTAGTGTTGCTCGGTGAGGTAGAGGTGATGACTGACTTGTCTTCCTATGTGGAGATGAATGTGAGCTTCACCACCGTTTCAAACATCACAGCTTGTACAAAAATCATCCTTTTTGAACAGAAGGGCTAACCCAGTCACTCACTTCATAGAGGAGGAGGCCAGGGCTCAGAATTGCTAATCTTTATGAGGCACTGACTGGGAGAGTATTCAAATTCAGCTCATCTTCCCCTGGGGCTCTCTGCAGGTCCTGTCTAGTCTGCTTTCTCTATATCAGTCTCCTTCTCACTCCCCCCCCCCACCCCCATCATCCCTGGTTCAATACCATATTCCTGGGATAACTGCAGCAGCCTCATACGGGTCTCCTGTTGCCTCTATCTCCCACTCACCATTCTCCCCCTTCCAATTTTATCTTACATATAGGCACATTGCACCTCTGCTCAGATATCATCAGTATCTCCCTCTTGTCTCTGCAGTGAAGGTCAGTATCCTAGGTAGGCATTCAAGGGCCTCTGCAATTTGTGTCATTTGACCTGTCCCATAGATTTAATAGAACCATTCATTTGTTTATGTTTCAGCATTGTATTTTCCTTGTCCTCTGACTGTGCCCTGGCATTTTTCTAGTTCTATGCCCTTGCTTATTATGTTCTCAGAGACTAGAGCATCCTCTCCTTCCTCTTCTATCCATAGGATTCCTGCCCAGCCTTTAATGTTCAACACCAGTTCTGTTTGCTCTAAGATGGTTTCCTTGACCTTTCTCTTAGTCATGGTCACCCAGCACTTTGGCAACTCATTAGCTTATGTACTCATCATGGGTTGAGACTGTGTGTGTGTGTGTCTTGTGTCTTTCTGCACATGGATTTTTTTTTTGTCAAAACCTAGATCCCTCCTTTCACCCCCATACCAAGAAGAATTCTCTCCCTCTTCCAAATGTCTATACCCATTCTAGCTCCAATTCAATTCAATTATGACTTACAATCATATGAGATATAAGATCTTGGGCTTGGTGCTGGGTGCCCATCTCACTGAAAGGGAACATCTTCCTCCCAATGGTTGCTCTGCTCCTGGAGATCCCAGTGCTTTCTTGTATACTGAGGAACTCCCTCTTGCACAGTCACATGCTCCCAGTACAGATATAGTCATTACCCCAGCTCTCTAGGGATACTTCCTTGTAGTATCCCTTATGATTGGAAGAGGCTATCAATGTCGGATTTTTTTAATTTTGGATACATATCAGACCTTCTCCAGAACATTCTGCTTGTGAGAGGACATTGTCATTCTTATGCAGGAGTGACAGATCTTGTATGTGAAGGCTTGGAACTGCCCAACTCATACCCTGAGCCATCCTTTTTGGCTTAAGCTTAGCTATAGAAATTGTCTACGCAGGTTGTGATTCAAAAAAACAGAATTGAAGAGCCTAGGGGTGAGAGGACCTTCTCTGTAGACGACAGGGAAGCCCCCAGACACCTTTAATCAGCTAAAGCATGACAAGGAGACCCTCCTGCTTCCCTGCTGGTGTCCAGGTGGCATTCTGGCATCAGAGCAGGCATCATAAATGCACTCAGCATGCTGGGTGTTTGTTAAAGTGGTTGTCCATAAGGAGAACTGGATTAGGAAATGCCCCGAGTTCAGACCAGACCAATGGGCTCATCTGATCTCTACTAAGATCAACCAGAGATTTCCTTTGAGTTCATCTTGAGTGCAGAAGAAGAAATGGAAAGTGATTAGCTGCTATCTTCTAAAAGGGCATCTAGGTTGTGGATGGATAGCCAACTGGGAGTCAGGAAGCACTGAGTTCAAATCTGTCCTTAGATAATTACTAGCTGAGAGTTCTTGGGCCAGGGAAACTTGGAGCTCAGATTGATGTTCTTCTGGAGGAATGAGCAGGACAGCTGCTCATTAGCAGGCCCTCCAGGCTCAAGATGTAGCTGGTTCTTCAAGGAACAGTGAGCAGGAGCCTTGTGGTTTGCTTTTAACTCTGAGATAACCAAATCCTTTTTTATTTGGCCAGACAGCATCCTCAGAAGAGGAGTTCTTGTGTCATTCAACCATCCTTCAAACTTCTCTTTCTGATATTCCAAATATTCACTTGAGCCTGGTGGATGGAATTCTGTTGGATGTCATGGTCAGTTAGGAGATTTTCTCTAGTGTTCTGATCACCATTAAAGCTGAGAGTTGTAGAATCACAGATTTTGGAAGGAACAGCAATGGCTCTGGAATTCCATTCCCTTCCTTCCTTCCTTTCTCCCCCACAGATCTCATGGCAGAGAGGCTTGACCATGTAATGGGGCATCATCCCCCACTAAACTCAGTCCAAGTACTGTGCTCCATGGATGGTCATTAATGCATCAGCTGCCAATGAGCCTTCAAGGAAATTATCAATGATGTATATACATTCGTGTGTGTGTGTGTGTGTGTGTGTGTGTGTGTGTGTGTGTGTGTATGTGTGGGCATTGGGGGGCTGTAGGTTTAGCTTTTTTGAGGAAATTTTATGTAAATTCTCTCCTTCTTTGAGTCCATAGTATAAAGGTGGGGTCCCTTCAGTGATCAAGTGCTTCTCGAATACTGGGAACTTTCTTAACTGCTGAAGGTTCAAAGAAAGGCCCTTGAGAAAATCACATTCTGATGGGAGAGAAGTGTCAGACTTGGGGACACTGTGAATGGGAGCTCATCTCTTGAGAAGAAGCCTCCTCAAAAAGAAGGGATTTGATTTGGGACTTGAAGGGAGCCAGGGAAGCTCCAAGGCAGTCAGTGGTGAGGAAAGAAAGCATCTCAGGAGTGAGCGCACGGCCAGTTCCGAGACACTGGGCATGACTGTATCACTGGATCACAGAATATGAAAGGGGGTGGGGCTAACATAAGAAGCCTGGAAAGGCAGTAACGGACCAGGTATGTTTATAAAATGGAATGCTTCATTATTTTAGGCGTCTATGGAGGATGTTCTTGCTCAGTCATTTCACTTGTGTCAGATTCTTCATGACCTCAAAGGGGTTTTCTTGACAAAGATGCTGCAGTGATTTTACCATTTCCTTCTTCCACTTATTTTGCAGATGAAAAATAGGTTATCAGGGTGAAGTGACTTGCCCAGGGTCACACAATGTCTGAGGCCAGATTTGAACTCATGAAGAAGAGTCTTCCTGACTCCAGACCTGGCATGATGGCATCACCTAGTTGCCCCCAAATGGTCAGTGAAATTCATAGAAATTTTGTGTTTGGATTGGAGCAATGAAATGACTCACCCCCCCCCCCCCCGAAGAACACTCATGTCTAACGATGAGCTCTGTGGGCTTAGCTCTTAGCTGGGTGCTAGGAGTTCTTCCGCCTGCTTCCTCTTGTGCTCTCTTGCTGCAAACACAGGAACACTAGGCATTGCCAGGAAAGGGCCAAACACAGGCGTTTATGAGAAATTGTGTGAACTCTAGCAAGTGAATTACTATTTTTTAGAATGGGTTTTAAAAAGAAAATTATTTTATCTTTTCTAACTACAGGTAAAAAAAAGTTTTCAACATTCATTTTTTATAATAGTTTGCTTTTCACATTTTCTCCCTCCCTCCCTTCCTTCTTTCCTCCTCCCCATGACAGTGAATAATTTTACATAGGTTAAACACATATAATCATGTGACATTTCCATATCAATCATATTGTGAAAGCCTTAAAATAAAAGGGAATAAAGCTATGAGAAAGAAAATTAAAAACAAAAGTGAACATAGTATACTTTCCTCTGCATTCAAACTCCAAATACTGAGACACCCTGAAGATCTCATTGAAGACTTCAGAACTGATTGTACAGCATGGGAGACCCTGGCGCAGGACCGCCCAGCATGGCATGCCCTCATCAGTGAGGGGGCTGCCCTCTATGAGGAAGGCAGAATGGAAGCAGCTCAAAGGAAACATGGCATCTTCAAGTCTAGAGTAGCCACCCCAGGTGTTCACATGGACAATTTGTGTTCAGTCTCAGGTAGAGCATTCCAAACTTCTACTGGTCTGATCAGCCATAGTCATTTATCTCAAACATAGTGATGTCATTTTGGCCTTCTTCGATAGAGGAAAAGAATCAACCATACTTTTATGTCAGGATATGGATGGCATTTTCACCACAAGTCTTTTAGATTTATCTCTGATTATTATACTACCAAAAAGAGCTAAGTCAATCATAGTTGAACATCACACAATATTGTTGCTTGGTTCTGTTCCTTTCAGGCAGCAACAGTTCATTCAAGTCTTTCCAAGTTTTTCCAAAGACCACAATCTCATGATTTCTTATAGAACAATAGCGCTCCATTATATGAATGTGCTACAAGTTTGTTCAGTCATTTCCCCAATGGATGGACATCCCCTCGATTTCCAGTTCTTTGCCACCACAAAAAAAGAGCTGCCATAAATATTTTTGCACATGTGGATCTTTTCTCCTTTTTATGATCTCTTTGTGATAGACTCAGTAGTGGTATTGTTGGATCAAAGGGTATATGCAGTTTGCTAGCCCTTTAGGGCATGGGGATCAGTCTGATTTTGACTCCACATTTTAGCCATTGGATTGAGCAATTTAAGAGCACAGTCATTAGCTGCTCCCCTTGTCCATTTAGGGTTCATCTACCTCAGGGCTTTGAAGAAGATGTGTCTGACATTGGGTGCTCTCCCGGGATGGTAATCTCCTCTCCCTTCTCTCTTAGTTTTCTCCCTTAAGACGCCAGTTTGAAGGGTCCTCTCAAGTTAATTTCCTCTCTTCTCCAGTTGGAAAGAATGACAACTCCCAGTGTCTTTGTGGCCAGTCAGAGTTTTCCGGGAGACTGTTGCAATGTTATATATTTTTGGGAAAATGTCGATTTCACCCATTATTCTTTCCTCTGCCCCTCCCAGGGAGTTACTGTCAGTGGCAAATAATATTTTTTAGAGGAAAAAATTAGCAAAGCCAACAATCCATCAAAAATATCTGCAAATATGCCATTTACCATGCTTACAAATCTCATCCCTCTGCAAAAGTTTAGGGGTCATTTCTCTTCTTTGGAGTCAGGCTTCTTCTTGTCATTTTTGCAACAAAACCTTTGGGTTGTTTTGTGCTTATTCTTTCAACTTAAATTGTTTTCTTGGCTCTGTTCTCCTTATATATCAGATTGTATAAATTTTTCCAAGCTTCTCAGTATTCATCACATTCATCATTTCTTAGAGCACAGTAATATTCCATTACATACACAGACCACAATTCCTTTAGCTATTCTCCAATTAATAGGAATCTATTTTGTTTTCAATTCTTTGCTATCACAAAAAATGCTGCTATTAATATTTTAGTGGTTATGGGGATTTTCCTTTTATCAGTGACCTTCTTGGGGTATAAGCCCAGGAGTTGAATTTCTATTGACGTTTTAATCACTTTAGGTGCATAATTCTAAATCATATTCCCAAATGGTTGTATTGATTCATGATGCACCAAAAATGCATGAGTGGGCTTCTGTCCCCATAACACCCTCATTCCACTAACTCTTCTCATCTGCTGTCATTTATGTCAATGTTCAATGTATGAGATGAAACTTCAATAATAATTTGGAGAAGTTTTTCTGATGGATGTTAATAGTTTGAAATTCCATTGAGAATTCCATTTTTTTTCATATCCTTTGATAATGTCTTTTGGTAATGTAAGCACACACTCTCACACATGTATACACGTGGACATACATACTCATAAATCTGTTAGCTGTTTATATATATCTTGGATATCAAAACCTTTCTCTGAGTAATTTGATGCAAAGATTTTTTTTCCCCCCATCTGGCCATTTCCCTTCTTATCCTTGGCCTTAATTTTGTTTATGCCTCATGTAGTCAAAGTTCTCTCTTTGATCTTCCATAATAGTCTCATCTCTTGTGTGGTTAAGAGTACATCTCCTACCCAGAGCTGAGAGAGGTCCATCCATGCTCAGCCTCTCTTCTGTTTTTTAATGTGTGATCTTTAGTTTTTAAGATCACATGTGAATCTTGAATTTATCATAGAAGAGAGTATAAGGCTGTCGCCTGAGTCAGATTTCTGCTGGTTGCTTTGTATTTTCAGAGTAGTTTTTTTGTCAGACAAGGAGTTCTTCCTGAAGTAATTTCTGTTTTCCAGTTTATCACACACTGGTTATTGAGTTTCTTTGTTCCTGAATCTCTGTTGTCTCAACTATTCCATTGAGCTGTCTTTCTGTTTCTGATCAATCACAAAAAGTTCTGATGACTGTTGCTTTGTAATTTCATTAGGGTCTAGAAAAAACTATTCCTTCTTCATCCCTATGTTTTTTTTTCATTATTTCCATTGATCTTCTGGTTCCTTTGTTTTTGTAATGATTTTATCACTTTCTGTAAAACATCCCTTTGGTGATTGGATTGGAATAGCATTCAAAGTGCAAATTACCTTGGGTGGTCTCCTCATTTAACTACATTAGGACAGTTGGGTATTGTAGTGTATGGAGTACAGGCTTAGAATCAGGAAGATCTGAGTTCAAATCTGATCTTTGATATTTACTGACTGGCAGTCCTTAGGCAAGTCACTTGATTCTATTTGCCTCAGTTTCCCCAGTTGTAAAATGAGGCCAATAATAGCACGTTCTCCCCAGGGTTGTTGTGCGGCTCCAATGATCCTCACAAAGCATTTTGTAAAGTGCTTATCCCTCTGCCTGGTTCATAACAGGTGATATAAAAAAAACTATTATCACTATTGCTACAGCCTTGCAATGAGCACTGCAAATTCCTCCAGCTGTCACCTATTGTGGTTATTCTCTGTTTCCTAAGCAATAGAGGTTATTCCTCTATTTCTTGAATAAGTATTTCATGTGTTTGGGTAGATTGATTCCTAAGTATTTTATACATTTTTGTAGTTATTTTGAACGACGTTTTCTTTTCTATTATTACATCTTGGATTTTGTGAAGAGCTTCACATGTCAAAGCAAAGGGAGATAATAGGGAGTCACTGGAATTTCTTGAGTTGAAGAGTGAGGAGGGTGGTGGTTACATGCTTAGATCTGTATTTTGGGAAGTTCCCTGATAGCTGAAGGAAGGATTGATCCCAATGAGCTGAAGCTTGAGGCTGAAACCAACAAGAAAACTATTACAATTGTCCAAATGTGAGGTAATAAGAGAATGTATCAGTCTGATGGTTCAGATTGTGTGAGTAGAGGGGAGAAGGCCTACAGGAAGGTGGGGGTAAACAAGAGAGGAGCTAGCATGTCACTGAATTTATCTGCCTGGAGGAGTGGGAAGGTCAAGGAGCTCTGAAATATAATGGGGAAATCTGAGGCAGGGCAGAGTTTGGTGAGGAAGATAATGAGATCCACTTTTGGGGGGTTCTTTTTTCTTTTTTGCAAGGCAATGGGGTTAAGTAGCTTGCCCAAGGTCACACAGCCAGGTAATTATGAAGTGTCTGAGGCCAGATTTGAACTTGGTACTTCTCACTCCAGGACCAGTGCTCTATCCATTGAGCCACCTAGCCACCCAAGATCCACTTTTGATATGTTGACATGGATTTGACTGTGAGTTATCTAAGTCAAGATATTCAACTGGGTTTTTTTTGTGTGTGTGATGTGAAACTGTAATTAATGAGAGAAATTATGGATGGACATATATAGATCTAGGAATCATTTACATAGAGATGATAATTGAACACCAGTGACTATTTATATCACTGAGTAGATATCATAGAAACTGAAAAGCATGGCATCTGAAAGAGAGCTTAGAAAGATCCCCTCAGCTATTTAACATGACCTGGTAAAGATTTAGCAAGGATGACTAGTTGGAACCAACAGAGAGGTAGGAGAAGAACCAGGAGAGAGGAGTATCATGAAAACTCAAAGAGGAAAGATTATTTTTTCAGGAGATTATGATCAACAATGTCAGATCCTGAAGAGAGATCAAAAGAGAATGTTGATGGGTTTTACATCATTGATGGTATTTTCTTCCAAAAGGAAATGACTAGTTGGAACCAACAGAGAGAAGAACCAGGAGAGAGGAGTATCATGAAAACTCAAAGAGGAAAGATTATTTTTTCAGGAGATTATGATCAACAATGTCAGATCCTGAAGAGAGATCAAAAGAGAATGTTGATGGGTTTTACATCATTGATGGTATTTTCTTCCAAAAGGAAATGACTTTGGAAAGAGCAACTTTATTTAGAGAATAAGGTCAGAGATTGGACTGCTGAAGGATTACAATATAATGAAAGGAAAGGCAGTAGAGGCACTAAGAACATATGACCTTCTCAAAGAATTTAACCATGAGTGAGTGGAGAGATATAGAACAGTAATTAACAGAGATGACTGCAAGAAGGGAAACGTTTTTTTTTATGGACATGAACATCTTTGTAGACAGCAGGGGAGCAGCCCAAAGACAGCAAGAGATGGGAGATTAGTAAGGGGTTGAGGATGTTAAGAAAGAGCATTTCTGAAAGATGAGATGGGATAAGATGGAGAGTGTTTATGGGGTGTTTGTCTTTTTAAGGAGAAGGGTCATCTAGATATAAAGTTGAAGAAGGAGAAAGATTTGAGTGATAAGAGATGAGAGCAGATTAAGGGAGAGCTCTTTTCAAATGACTTCATTTTTTTTTTTCATGAAGAAGTGAGATCCTCAGCCAAAAGGTAGCAAGGGATGTTGTGTTCCATTTGAGGAAGGATGAGAAGGTTTGAAATAGGCACTATGATGAGTGGATGAATGTACTGATTTGCTTGAGTTTTGAAAGAATTGTATTGCTATTTTAAGGCTCCAATTGAGATTATATAATTTTGTAATGGATCCAGTGAGGGTGGGTTTATGATTTTTCTTCAGCCCTGATCAGTAATGCATGAATAGGGACACAGGTGTTCGATGGTGGGAATAATCCAATGTTGGGATTTAGCAAGGAATGGTCAGTAATAATTCAAGGGAGCAAGGGACAGGAGTGTCCAGGGCTATTGGGAAAGGAAAGGGAGGAGAGTGAAGTCATTGCAGGTCCTGATGGCTTGGGAAAGCAATCATGAACATGGAAATTGAACACTTGTTAGTGATAACAAGTTCATGAGAGTGATCATCTTTGTGTGTAGTTACAGTTGGAACAGAGGAGTAGATCATGAGAAATGAGTAAGTTGAGGAACTGGGAAGTTAGGGTATTTGAGGGACCATCCATGTGTATGTTGAGGCCTGGAGTCAAGAAGGAGGAAATGTCTATGAATTCATTGAGGAAGGGGAAAAAGTGCTCTTGGGGGTGGGTCACCAGGATCTTCCTTGTGGGATGAATAGCCCTTTCTCTCTTAGATAAGGTGATGATTTCATTAGTGACCTTTGCTTTCCAACTGAATCACTTGGGTCACTTGTTCTGCAAGAACAGAACCCTCAGGGAGGGCCCAGGGCATGGATCTACCACCAAAGAAGCCATATGATTTGTCCAAAGGAAGTATCTCAGACACAGGCCAGTCTGTTCTATTGAAGATCACTTTCTCTCCTTAGGCCGCTGTTTGCCTTGGCAGGCTCAGGAGACATGTTCACTCAATAGCTAAGCTCCTTGGCCACCCACAGGGAGACTTGAGTAAATGTAAGTGAGAAGCGCTCACTGTTTGTCTCTGTGTTCACTTTAAACACAAGTTTAACCCAGGACAGCCATCCTGGGAGCACTTAGAGAGTGAATGAGAAAGCTTCCTTGCAGACAAGACCAAGAAATGCTCTGGGCCATTTGCAAAATTGTTCATCTCCATTCTTATTGCCTCTGCCTCTGCCCATACTTTCCAGCTTGCTCATTTACTACCTTTTCTATACAATGAGAATAATTAAGGGGGCAGCTAGGTGGCACAGTGGATAGAGCACCGGCTATGGAGTCAGGAGGACCTGAGTTCAAATCCAGCTCAGGCACTTAATACTTAGCTGTGAGACCTTGGCCAAGTCACCTAACCCCACTGCCTTACAAAAACTAAAATAACATTCATTAAAAAATTCACGAGAACAATTTGTTGTTGTTGTTGACTTATTTTTCAGTTGGCTCTCATTCTTCAAGATTATGTGGGTTTTTCTTGGCAAAGATCCTGGAGTGGTTTTCCACTTTCTTCTCCAGTCATTTTATAGATGAGAAACTGAGGCAAACAGGGTTAAGTGACTTGCCCAGGGTCATATAGTTAGTAAGTGTCTGAGACTAGATTTGAACCCAGGAAGATGAGTCTTCATGACTACAGGCACAGTACTCTGCCTACACAGCTGCTTAGCTGCAACACTATCACCAATGCTAATATTTACATAGCATTGACTTTGAGCCAGTGACTAAGAGAAACCCTTTACAATTATGTCATTTGACAAGCCAATTCTGAGAATGGTATAATACATGTCCAGTCAGAGCTGTAAGGCGGGTGGGTGATATCTGAGGATCTTCTGGTCTGCCAGTCCTGGTCTCAACATGCCATATTGTTTTCTTTCCCCTTTTACCTTCTCTCAACCTGGTTTGAGAGCATTGGGTAGTGTTGCTGTCATATACCTGTCATCTCCACAGTTGTGCCCCCTTGGATGACACCCCTGGCCTCCACCTTTTTTTTCCAGGAATAGGGGATCTGTCATCATCCTGGCTACCAGAAGAGTGACTGTACTCTTCGGGGTCAGGAAGTGGCCCCTCTTGGTGAGAACTCTACACCCCAGTACCATCTCCCTTCACTCCACTGGAATTGTTTGTCAGAATGAGTAGCTCTAACTCTGAGGGTGCTGCATCCCCACAGGAGAATCCATGAAACTATAGCCAGAGAATAAGGAGGAGAGCTCCAGAGAACAAAGAGATGAGCCCCCAACTTTGTAGGCCTGCTGTAGCATTTCCTTTGCTGTCTTTGGCTCACAGAATTATTTTGGCACAGATTAGGATGCCTGAATAATCTGCACCCTGTCTGGACCTCAATGGACCTCACTGACTTGCTAATGACCCAGTCATAGAAAACTTCGTTGCTATGCCATTTTACACAAGGAAGAAAGATAGAAGCCACAGGCTAGATGGAATTCTTTAGTAGGATGCAAGTCAGATAAAACATTTATTTGAGATAATTGCTCATAAATGCAATTACAATAATATTATGTAACATGTAACTTTGTAACACCCCAATAACTCTGCAGGGTTGGAAGAGCATCTTGTATTTTCTTCTTTTTATGGATGAGAAAACTTTCCGTGACAGTGGTTGGGTGACTTGCCCAGGGAGGGTTACTCTGATAATAAGGGTCAGAACTGGACTGAAACTGCTCCTGGACCTGACAGACCAATTGAAACCATTAGGGCAGGCCAGCTGCAACTCCACATGAATTAAAACAGCAGTCAAGAAAACTGGAGAGAGAGATGAAAAAAGTCAAGATGCTGATGATCCTATTTGCATTAGACAGCTTGACTGCACAACAATGGTGCTGCAGAAGCTAGAGAAAACAATTCGGACTGAGGACAACAGATGGTGAAGATCAGCCTGGCCCAGGAAGGCAAAGCCAGCACTCTGGGAGAGGAGCCCAAACCTGGAGCCGACTGCAGTGATCAGTACTCAGATGGCACCGCTCTGGTGCCTGTGGGAACTCAATTCTAACCACATATGGAATGGTCTTTGGAAATCAGATAAATTGGGGAGAGCAGGCAGATGTGGGGGCTAAGAACCTCCTGGGGATGGAGAGAAACCTCTTTAGCTCATGATCTTAGAATCACCTGCTTCTGTTTCACAATCAACCACAAATCACTCAATCAATGAGTATTAAGAACTTCCTCAGTTACAGATACTGTACATCTGCTGAGAATATAACAACCAGGAATGAAATGTTCCAATCCGAGGGAGACTTATATTCTAATGGAATTTGAGATAGTCGTAAAGGGCAAGGAAAACCTTTGGGGGCATTGGATGTAGGACAGGTCAACCCTCCTTACCAACGAATCTTCTAGATTCCATATCAAATGTACTTTGGGGTCTCTTTCAAGAAAAACCCTTTGAGGTTGGGACACAGTTTTACAAGTTCATACATGCTATATTGCATTCTGAAGAGGCCATCGTAAGATACTTGTTAAATGAATGGCATTAGGCCTGGCAAAACTATAGGTGAATCTGTGCACAAGGACTTCTGGTTATAACTGTATACAACCTTATTTTCTTCACATTTTATGAAATATTTTTTTAATTTCTGTGTTTGTGAACAAAAAACCACCAGATTGTCTTTTTTTTATGGATCCTGTATGATATTGAGTAATGGAAGATAAGTTAAGCTGAGAGTTCCCCAAAGAACAGTGGAGAGGTCTGTGGTGGGCATGAGTAGGGACATGAGCAGGCTGAAGTACATGAGCAAAGAGGATGTGTAAGAGAGAGGCATGGCTAGAGAAGTGGGCCTTTTCTGGACTGAGGGTGAAGGAAATTGTTGACAGTCTCTAAGTTCTATCAGTAATGACACCATGGATGGTGATTCTGAGGAAAGTCACCAGCATGCTTTATGTGGAGTATTTGTAGAAGGCTTTGGGTAAGATGAGAGGGTTTGTATATGTATAGGGTTAGCTACATTGTGGGAGAGAGCACAAATACTTATGATTATGATAATAATACACCAGCATTATTGCCACATATATAAGAAGAATTCTCATGAAGAGAAGTCCTTCAATTTCTCTGACTAAAAGGAAATTCTTGGGTAGGGAAGCTCTCAAACATGAGATCTTAGAAGTGTCTTATAGGGCACTCAGTCACTGGTTTAGAGGGGATTCTTGTTCAGGAATAGGTTAGTATAGGAAGTCATTGAACCTGTGCTTCTTTTTAACTTGGTTTAACTCTGAAGAACCATCAGATGTACCTCAGGAATATGGAGGAACATTGTGGCTTGTTGAGAAGTGTTAGAAAGCCACCATCTGCCTAGGCCACTTCTTTTTTCTTTTTTAGTTTTTTTTTTTGCAAGGCAAATGGGGTTAAGTGACTTGCCCAAGGCCACACAGCTAGGTAATTATTAAGTGTCTGAGGCCGGATTTGAACTCAGGTCCTCCTGACTCCAGGGCTGGTGCTCTATCCACTGTGCCACCTAGCCACCCCCCCCCAGGCCACTTCTGATAGTAGTGTGAGAATAATATGGGAATAAAATGAGATCAGTGTCTGATAGCCCTTCAGAGAAAAGATGTCAATGCAATATTGTTGGTGATAAGTGTTTCTTTTGAATAACTGATTTCCAATGGTCTGTTGTATGGAATCCAGGAGCTGAGCCACCAGCCCCTGCTAGATCAGCAAGTTGGGTACCCATTGCTGGCAACTCTGAGCCCCTTTCCCCCCAAAAGGATGAAAGACTACTTGACTTAGTGAATCCAAAGGGAACCAGGATTCAAAAAAGCCAAGTGACTCCATACTTCATGTCTGGCTCTGCATACCCTGGGTACAATAACATGCTCTGGTTCTTAGGTTAGCCCACTCAGTGTAAATGAGGCTTTTCTCATGGGACAATGGCTCTAATTCCCTCATAGGATATCCCATGAGGAAATGGCTGTCCTAGAAGGCTTCCAGGATCCATTTGGCACAGGCGGGTGCTAATCAGAATTATTTTGCTACTGCTGAAGGAGTATAAGTAGACTCTAAATGTTGGTTTCTGGAAAGAACCCTGATCTCCTCAGACTAGACATGATGCTGTTTCCAGTGAGTGTTTACTCACTTATTTTTGGTCAGAAGCACATCTCAGACTTGGAAAGGGGTTTTAGAGATCCTCTCATCCACCACTTCTTATTTTAAAGATAAGCAAACATGCCCTGAGAGGTTAAGTGGTTTGCCCAGTGTTCCAGAGGTCCTTTGACTCTAAAGTCAATGCTCTTTCTTGGAAGCTCATTATTTCTCAAGTTCTGCTGTTAAATAGATGGATATTTTTGTTTGTTTGTTTGTTTGTTTTAGGGGTTTTTTTTTGCAAGGCAATGGGGTTAAGTGGCTTGCCCAAGGCCACACAGCTAGGTAATGATTAAGTGTCTGAGACCGAATTTGAACCCAGGTACCCCTGACTCCAAGGCTGGTGCTTTATCCACTACGCCACCTAGCCGCCCCTAAATAGATTGATATTTGACATTACACTTTGATGAGGCCATTTTCAGGGATGACTCCTATTGTATAAAGTAAAATGAGGCCTGAAAGGATGGTCCTTCTTGAGTGGATATGTGACCTGGGCAGCAATAGACCACTTTTGAAGCAACTTCAGAACAAAAGACCTAATTGGGCTTTCATTTTAGTTTTGCCTTTTAACTATTTTTGAGAAACATGTTGATTTTCAGAGGAAGGACTGCCATCTGATGGGCAGCAGGCACAAAACTTGGGTCTAGCCTCTCCTTCCGGTGTGGTCCATTAAAGAGTTTATAGATTTTCATCATCACTTTGCCCAGCTAATCTTGGGCTGGAATTTGGAATGCATATTATAAAATCTCTCAAGACAGATTCTGTCCATTCACTAGCCCCTGACTGGAGATTGCATCAGACCCAATCCAATTAAATATTTCACCTTGGATTTGACTCACTCCTGCTTGGCAGTATCCCTTCTGCAAAGAAACACAAAGGCAAAGGAGAGGAGCAAGGGCCCACCATAGCCTGGAACCTAAGGACTGCTTCCAAAGAACCCTAAAACACAAAATGTCATTCTTTTTATTCTTTCCTGATCTATCCTGGCAAAAGGCACTCATAGTCATAGATATTTGCAAAATAGCTGGAACTATATGGAAGAACACCATGTGGTGCCAAGGAATGAGGACTGGATTTGTTGGTAGGAAACACAAGCCCAGATTCTGGCTCTTGCATATTGTCTGAGTCACCTTGGCCATGTCACTGCACCCACTTCTATGGGTATCATCATCCTCATTCAGAAAATGAGGAAGTTAGAAAAGAACCAAATATCTTTCTAGCACTAGATACCATGGCCTAAGATTGGTACTGTACTTCTCTTCACGCTGAAGCACTGATTCCCCACCTCCCATGAGAGGAGAGGTTTTAGAATGGCATACCACGGAGAACTCTGAACTCGCAGCAACACTGGCAAATTTTCATTTTGTTTATGTTTCAATGAGAGAGCAGTAGTCCATCAGTCAATCTGCCAACAAACCTTTATTAAGGTTGAACTGTATTCCATGAAGGATGATTAACAGAGTGCTAGCCCTGGAGTGAGGAAGAATCTTCTTCATGAGTTCAAATCTGTCCTCAGATACTTACTAGCTGTGTGACCCTGGGTTAGTCACTTAATCCTGTTTAGCTCAGTTTCCTAATCTATAAACTGAGCTGCAGAAGGAAAACCTCCTTAGTTTCTTTGCCAAGACAGCCCCATATAGGATCACAAAAAGTTAGACATGATTGAATGTTGATTGAACAACAAAACGTGTCCTAGGAAATCTACCAGATAACATAGTAGAAAGGGCATTGGATCTTGAGTGAGTCAGATTTGAGTTCACATCTAAACTCTAATACTCACCCACTCTGTGGTCATGAACAAATGATTCCGTTTCTCTGCACCTCACTTTCTTTGAACTAGAGATACCTGTAGCATTTGCCTTCTAGGGTGATACTGGGAGCATTCTGTCCATCAAACGTTTCCCTTTAGTGATCCCTCTAGTGGTGGCAGTAACCATGATTATTATGAAGCTTTCAGGGTGCTTTGCTATTGGACAAATGAGTCAGGAAATCTGAATTCAAAACTGAAATGCAATAACTAGCCTATTTAGGTAAAAACTCAATGTTGTCCCAGAGGAGTACTGTTGAGGTTTTCTTTCAAAAGATTTAGAAAGTGAAAGAGAAGTCATGGGTAGCTTCTAGTCTGTGACCCCAGGAGTATCATGATGCCACAGGCAGGAATGAGAACATTGGGAATCAGTGCCATTATTGGTAGGCAAGAGAGCAAGTCTATTATCTTCCTAGGATTAAAGTGAGCCACTCCACCAGCAGTTCTGTGCTCATCTGAGCTCTCAGGCTCATAGTCGATGAGTTTGAATCTATTTTCAAAAGCTAAATTCATGTTAGCAGTTCATGCCAATTTAAAATCCACTTCAACCTTAATACCTGTTTGTATCTATAGGCACAAAGATATATCAACTTGATAGCTAATTCTTTTGACTGCAGTGGACAACTAAGAGATTCCTAAAGCATCCTTTTATCATATATAAAAAGTAAGTAATGTCCATTGTAATCCCCCTCAATTGCTTTGTCAAGTTATGAAGGTGACCTTGGGGCCTCAAATGATTTGACATTGGGATCCACAATCTGGAAGGTTTTATCAAGAGGGTGGGGCTTTCCTCAGAACTCTAGTCTATGGGGAAGCTTAGTGTTAGGATGGTAGAGTGCTGGACCTGGAGTTAGGGGGACCTGAGTTCAGATCTAACTTCAGACAATTACTAGTTGTTTGACCCTGGGCAAGTCACTTAAACCTGTTTGCCTGTTTCCTTATCTGTAAAAATGAGTTAGAAAAGGAAATGGCAAACCATTCCAATTTCTTTGCCAAGAAAACTCCAAATAGAGTCATGAGTGAAATGATTGTATAGTAGCATCAACTTGCCTATATGAGGACTGGCTGAACTAAGTTCCAGGTGGTGAGTGTGGGGGGGCAGGGGAGAGAATATTAATGATTTAGTCACAGAGAAATGGAATTTTTGGCAAAGCAATGCTTCAAGAGCACCATCAAATGATTGGTGGGTCTTGATGTACAGAATTAGCCTGTGAGTTCCTCGAGGGCAGGGATTTTCTTTTGTCTTCCTTTCTTTCTCCAGTACTTAGCATGGTATCTGACACTTAGTAGTCACTTCATAAATGTTTATTGGTTGACTGATTTGTGGAAGGAATATCCATACCAGAGAAATCATGGTCCCCTGATGTGCTGCCTCCCATCACCCCTAAGAGAGTTGAACTCAGGAGGATCCATTTGGCAAAGTCTTAAGGAATTATTGTGAATGGCTCTTTTCTGGTGACATTCCACAGAGTCAGACTTTCCTTCTAAACCGAAAATGATTTCCATTAAGAAAAGGTCAAATATGGTGGGTCTACAGAGAACAGACTCTTTGACCACTAATTAGGAATGGCCAGGTAATACAGACATATGCAGCATACCAAAACTTTCATCATTTGATAGGAAGTCCCCATCAAGATTCTCTGAGTATTACCAAACTAGGTCCTCAGAAGGAACAATAGTAAAACAATTCTCTAGCCAGTGAGTTTATGTAGTATGCAAAGAACAGCATGAAATCCTTAGCCGACTCTTTGCCTATAGTGTGTGATGGACTGGATACTCTGAGATTAGAGTACTTTATATAGACAAGCATTGATTGGAGATTCTTGGAGGGAATAGTGTTTAAGTTGGGTCTTCATACTAGCCACAACATCCTGTGGATTGAGGAGGTACCTTTTGGAAGGTGAAAATAATGTGGAGCGTTTGGGATCAGGGGAGGAGAGGAGAGAAAGAGAAGTCTTTGGATGCAAGAGTTTGAATGTAGGATGAGTAGAACAACCATAAGATGGGGATAGAACTGTGGCTGCAGAATGAGTGGCTGATTCTCCCAACCTGCTTTCAAAGTAGATTCTTTCACTCTTCCTCTCCAGGCAGGACCAGGTGTAGGGAAAACAGAAAATCATCCTCACGTATTTTCCCATTGATCTCATATTTTGTAGATCACAAAATAGTTTTCTCATAGCAACCATAGGAGGCAGGTAAGGCAAATATGATTATCTCCATTTTTTGAGATAATCAAGTCATCCCAAGTGCAGCTCTTTCCATTCACCATGCTGCTTACCCAGGACCTTTTCAACCTTTTCACAAACTGGGGATGTCCACAATGGTTATTATATTACCCAGTGATGGACGGACTCTGTCACCAACCCCTTCTTTGAACTCAATTGAGAGTTGACTATTTCCTGTCGAAGCCTAGTATACTTTTTCTGTAATCAAATGACTCAAAAATTCTCAGATCCCCATGGATCCTTATGATTTCCACCTGTTTTCTAAGATCACTGAAATGTACTGCACTCTGTTGCTTATAAGGGGTGTGAAAATTTCCTTCCTTTTTTTCCCGATTTCATTTTTCCTTTCCTAATGAATGAAGGTGTGCAACGAGGTTAATTAAAGTCCTAGCCAGTCTCCATCTCCAGTCCCATTATAAACTGTCATGGATGCCATGTAACTCTTGAGGAATAACAAAAAAGAGATGGAGGCATGTGGCTTAAGGAAGGCACTCATTGGAATATGATAGATAATATTTGGATGGCTTGACAGCAGGGAAGGAAAGGAGAAAAAGAGAAGTCTTTGAGTGACCATGAGTGTTAATGTAGGATAAGTACCAAAGACATGTGGTGGGGATAGAACAGAGATCCGTTCACTGTGCCTGATTGAAGTGACAAAAGGGTATTCAGGCAGTGCAAAAAAAGAAACTTGGTGGCATCATTAATCAAAGGTGGAGCAATTTAATAATGGAGATCTCCTTTTGATATAAATGATGTTAATGACACTGCTTTGAAGAGTATCAACGCAAGCATGATAGGGACATTTTGTAAAGGAGCCATATATGGCCGAGGTGGAAAATATGCTCATTATGAACAGATACTGTCAGAGTGCCAGGATGGAAAGCAGGAACTAAGAGTGGACTAGAAGTAGGTATGGATTTTAAAGAATAAAGGGGAAAATACATTGGCAATTCCAAGGCATCAAGAATTGAAAATAAAAATAACATTGATATGGGTAGCATTTTGGCATAAGAAATGCTAATTGAAATGGACTGTCCAGAAGCAAAGTCACTCACTTGGGGGAACCCCAGCCCTGAACCCCAATATATCTTACAATGATCACAATCAAAAACGTATTTGAGGGACAACTAGGTGGCTCAGTGGATACAGCACCAGCCCTGGAGTCAAGAGGACCTGAATCCAAATACGGTCTCAGACACATAAAAATTGCCTAGCTGTGTGACCTTGGGCAAGTCACATAACCCCACTGACTTGTTAAATAAAACTAAAAAAAGTTTATTTGACTATTGTTTATATATCATGGGAGTAAGCTCAGTAGCAAGAAAAGATGTGTGAGCTTCCAAATGATAGGACTGGAGGTGGGCAAGTCTTCTTCTGAATGTGGCATTAGATCCAATTAGACAGTAACGTTGAGGTTAAACAGTTTGTAGTTATCCTGAAATTCTGTCTTTTCTCAAAAAATTGCCAGTGAGTATAACAGAGAAAATCGTTTTCATCCCAAATTAAAATTCTGGAGACCTCATCCATAACATGGAAAATCAGGAAGTGTCGTTGACACATAATTCTCCTCCCTCTCCCTACCCCTCCTTTTTAAATGAACTAAAACCTCTCTCCATAGATTGGTGCAGATGGAACAAACCTTTCCCCAAGTCATCACTTTTGATTAAGGAGTATTTCAGTGTCATGGAAAAGGACAGCTGGGTGATTATTCCCCCTTGAAATCATATCTGAATAATAAGCAGTCAAGGCAACGACCAGGGCTTTCGAATATTTAGGGAATCTTTATTTTCTAATCTCAGAACATTTCTGCATTTGATTTCTCCTCAGATACTCCTTGCAAAACTTTCACTTTCTTTAAAGCTGCAGTAGACTAAGAATGACTGATGGGAAAGAGCTAGAACCTCTTCAGTAGCACAAAGAGTCATGATTTCATCCTCAGTAACACAACTCTCAAAGTTGTCATCTGCCTCATTGCTGGTCCCCCAATAACAATTGAGTTCATCAAATTGAGACTTATCAAAAGAGCTCAGTTTAATTATTTCAAACAGGTGCCTTGAGCAATAATTAATAGATGAGGAGGAAGAACATTAAAAACCTGGAAAAGCAAAGAGAGAAGGCCCCACCATCCAAATGACGGGTTTGAGTTCAATCTTGTCCCAATGTGCAGGAAAAAGAGAAAGTCTTACTTTGAAATCACCATTGCACTAATATTCAGAAGGAGCACCAGGTTCAAGAACTTTTGCTTCCCGGGAATAAATGTCTATTGTGAAATTGCCTATTGTTAAACATTTTAACATAATGATGCATCACCATATTTGATATTTACTTAGAAAAGTGCATTGAAAATCTGATGACAACCTTGGAGAATTGGCAACCAGGAAGAGCCAGTGAAGACAGATCCAAAACTAAAGTAGAGTAAACCCCTAGATTTTCATAATCTCCTAACTCGCTTAAGGGCCTTTATTAGAACCTTTTCCCTTTCTTGTCCTTAAACCCCTGCTTCCCAAAGAAGGGTCAGGCACATACAAGATACTTAAGAAATGCTTTTTGAATGGATGGATCAATGAATCCCTGCATAGCTAGCATGTGGACAGAGATCTATCTAGTCCTATTTCTGAGTTTTTGCTTGACTTAGAGTTTCTACAGAACACTGTCTATTCTTTTTATTTCATGGGTTAGCAGAGTGGGGCACAGTCTGCTTTTCCAAAATCCTCACAGCATCAATAGAAGTTGAATAAAGGTCTTCAGGAAGATGTCTAATGATGATATGAGGAGTGACCCAGGTCACTGAGAACATGTGACTCCACAGAGCCTTTGGATCCCATTTGCTATGTTTGCCCATATTATTTTGTCTGATGACATGGCTGGTCCCAGGAAATCCTTGTGGCACAAGTAGAAGAAAAAATCAGAAAACAGTATATTGCTGCTGATTCACTGAAATTACTTTGATATCAAGTTCTGTTAGCAGGGTGGGAGGTGGGAGAATCCTCTGAAGTTTGGAGACAGGTTTCATTTCAGTTCCTAGGAATTATCTATTGATGCCTTTATTTTTCATTGACAGCAATATCCACCTCTCAGGAGAATTTCAGGTTTGCTCAAAAAATCATTAAGAACAGATAGGATCAGGCAGGTACACATGGTAGCCAAGTGTCAAACTGCAGAATCATTTTGAATTTGCAGTCCACTGTGACCTTCAGGTCCTTTTCAAATTTCTTGCTACTGTTTGAACTCAACTCGTTTCTCTTATCTTGTGAAAATGATCATTTGAACCTATGGATTTGAACCTGGGGACACTTCTTGGCTCTCTTCTTAGATCATGTTTCTCTTGTTTAGCTCCATAGAGATCAGACTTTTAGTCTTTTGGTTCTCAGATTCATTTCTCTAATTCTTCCTTAGCCATCTTTCTCACCTTCTATGAGGTGTTGGTTTGAGCTTTTCCTAATAGTTGTGATAAGAATAGCACTCATTTATCTGTACTTGAAGGTTTGCTTTATAATTGGAAATTCATATGTTCCTTTAATAGAGAGATACTATTCTAATCTCCATTTTTATAGTGAGGAAACTGAGGCAAATGGAAGTTAAGTGAGTTGTCTAGGGTCACATAGTAAGTATTGAGGGGAAATTTGAACTCTATTCTTCCTTGGCTCTAGGTATGATGTTCTCTCCATAGTGATGTCACCTAGGTTCCTTCTAGCCCTCGAACCAGGATCCAGTGATGTATGAGCTTTTAGAAGCTCAACACATTGGTTGGATTGGTTTGATTTCAATCCTGTCAAGTCACCTGTTCAATTTGAACCTCTCTCTCATCTGTAAAAATGGAGAGAAGAAAACTTAGGCATCATGTTCTCAGTAGACAGTGATTAGAGACATGTTAGCTGTTTGTCCAGTTTTATGAATACCTACATCCTAGTCACAGATCTCTGCAATGGAGGGCGTGGCCTCCCGAATCTCCATTTCCCAGCAGACTCTTTGTCTTTGGCCTAGTTAACCTCAAGAAATATTCATTAACTAAAAGTGTCTCTTGGATCCTCCAGTGGGACAGTAGTGGTTCTTGGAACCTTGTTTGCGGATTAATTTCCATTTAAAACGAGACCTTTGAGCAATTGGAAAACAGAGGATGATAGATGGATTTTTCACCTGTTACTGTCATTTTTGAACTTGTAAAATCTTATGTTTCATTTATGGCATGGAAACACTCCATATGTTGAGAGACACCCCCTTCCTAAGCTAAAGCACTCTTTAGCATCTTGTCTGTGGAGACCTTGGAGAGACACACAGTGTGTATGGCAAAGATCTGAAATCTCACTCAAGAAGACCTGAATTCTCCTGCTTTTCTGCAGGTGACCACATCTTTCCCAGCTGTGAGAATTGAAGGAATGAATCAAATTAATCCAAAGAATCTTTCTTTTTCCCTGACAGTGTGCTCCCAAGTCCCCAGAATGGGTCTTTTTGGCTGGGCAGTGGAGGTGGCATATTATTGCTTGGGATGTTCCAAAAGTAACCTTCCATGATGTTCCTATCTTATCAGAGACACAGGAGAGAAATGTTCCTCCTCACCCCCATGGAATTTGGGGAGGGGAACCTCAGCCAAGCCTAAGAGACTCTTCTGCATCAGAGTTCTTGTCTTGGGTTCAGAATTTTCTCCATCCCGATAAATATTTATGACTGAACCTTTTGGGAAAGGTGAGAGGTGAGAATGTTTCCTAAAGAAAGAAACAAAATGTTCAGGGTTAGGTCTTAGAGGCCTCACTTTTCTGCAGATTCCCTGCCCATCTCTTGTTCAAGGATATATTGTAAATCCTCTTTTCAAGCATGGCTTAGGGACCTTTTCTGTAGCTCTGATGATGCTAAAAGTCCCATCTGAGTGGAGAAGGGACTTGTGGGAGATGAAGGGGCCTCACTTCCCCTGTAGTTCCTCAAAGAGTGAGGAAACCTTCATCCCCTTGAGATTTGTGGGTCAGGCAGTGGACCTTAGGGGACTCAGACCTAAGGCTGACGGGCCATTCTCCCAAGACCTGAACTGCGAAGCTTTCTGGAAAATGCTGGTGGGAGTTGGCTGAATTCACTCACCTCTGACTCACTCAGTTACCCTTTGGAGAGAAGAGACCTCTTTGACTTCAAGTTGGCCCCAGGTATTGGTGTGGAGTCCCAGGTCTGCCTGTCTCAGGAGTCAGGAGGTGATAGAAAAACTGCTCTTGGAGCCTGAGAAGAAGATTCCTAGAGACGTGCGCGCGTGTGTGTGTGTATCTCCAAGGTATTAGGAGGCGGCTTTTCCTCTAGGCCTCTCCAGTCAGCCTTGTGTCTTTGCTGAATCTCATAGGTCCCAAGGGTTCGTGCTCTGCTCTTCTCCATGCTTTTCTCAGCAGGGTTGGCAGAAATGATGTCCCAATGCTCTTCTCAGTGGGACATTCGTGTTTCTCTTCTGAAAATGAAAGAACTAGAGGGTTTCCAGGTTGGTTCATGCTTCTAAACCTTAAATAAAATGAAA
Organism: Macrotis lagotis; assembly: GCF_037893015.1. Taxonomy (NCBI): domain Eukaryota; kingdom Metazoa; phylum Chordata; class Mammalia; order Peramelemorphia; family Peramelidae; genus Macrotis; species Macrotis lagotis. The sequence goes on from NC_133664.1 coordinate 2,154,399, forward strand.
AGCACTTGCTTTCCTATCTAAGTCTAAAAAGTCTATGGAGAATTAAATACTCAAAAATGCCAAGTTCTGGTAATGTTTACTTTAAAAATCAAAATCAAACAGCAAATAGGAGAGACAAATCAGAACTAGGGGCACCTTGGAGAACATAGAGTCTCATTTCCTTCATGTTACTAAGGAGGAATCTGAGGCCCAACAAAGTGGAAGGAAATTTTCTAAGGTCATATGAGGGTGAATAGTAGAGCTGGCATTTGAACCCAGGAGACCAAATCCAGGGTCCTCTTCCCTCCAACATGATTCAGACCTTAGCCTCCTGTAGGTTTGATGGGAATAAAGGGAGAACAGAGGAGAGCTCTGTATCTGTTCTGGGTGATCTCTCTGGCTTTCAGGCTCCTTAATATTGGATTCTGTGATATTCAGGTCTCTTCTGGTTCTAACATTATAAGCTTCTAAATCCCCCAAATTCTTTTACCCTTTTTGAACCACAGCAGGTTCTGCCCAATCCTTCCTCTCCCTATCAGAAAGCCAGCGATGCATCTTTCTGTTTCTGTTTCCAGGTCACTCCACCTTTTTTCTCTATATCTGTATCTGGATGGGACACTCTGCCCCCATCTTTTTCTCTATGAGTGACCTTTCCCATTCATCTGTGTCCTCTCTTTGCCTTGTAACCAGTCAGAACATAAAATGAAAATGTTTTAAATATTTGTCATTTATTCTGTTTATCCAATAAAGAAATACTTAATCCATTCCTATTTCCAAAATTATTAAATGGAAAATTTTGCCCCTCTCTAAACTGTTTTATGGTTAACTGAATTGGCCATTCCTGGAAGGAAGGAAGGGGTTAGCTTGATGCCAGAGTCAGCTCTCCATTCCTAAACCAAAAGATGGCTTCATTTTTTTTTTTTTTTTTTTTTTGCTAAGGATTGAAAAGATCTTCATGAGTATCTACGAATCTTCCTGGGAAAATCAAATAAGCACAAAATCTCAGATTTATTCCCCTGAAAGGGGCCAGAAGTCAAGGCCTAGAGAAAGCCCAATTCAGTCTTCCTTTCCTTTACTAGTGATCAACGCGTCCTGGCAAGGCTGCGGCCCATTTGTCAGCAGGTTCCTTTTGTGGCCAGCATATATGGCTGTACCACCATAGAATCCAGGCTTCTCCCCAAGCCAAAGGGGACTCAGCTTCTCCTGGAACAATCCAACTTTTTCTTTGGCATATGTAGCATGAGCGTCACTTTATATATAATCCAGGAAGAGCAGGGTTCTGTTTTGAATGGGACTTTCCCTGATGGGCTTCCTGGAAATGCCTGTGAGTGGGGAGGGAAGGTAGGTATCCAAGCTTTAGCTGAGCCCCTGGCCTAGCCTGTGTTGCAGATTTCTCTTTCTCCTCTGCCTTACCTCTCAAGGTATTTCAGGGCCTATACTCTTCTTTTGATTTGAGGGACCTGATTGGGCCTTAGGGTCATGAGTCTGTAGTGTTGGGATTCCTTTGGATGTGTAGGGTAAACTCTCTGTCCCCAAAGAGGCCATCAGACCAAGGAGCCAGTCCAGCTGTTTCAAAGTCGATAAAAGGGATGACTATGAGAATCAGAGAAGGTTCTAAATGATGAAGAAACTCAGTGGGCCCAGAAAAGAAACATATTCAAGGAGAGGATTTTCTTGAAATGTCCTTGGGGGGTAGGGCGGGGAGGGTGGGAATAGGTTGGATATCTTTAAGATGAAGCCTTTAACAGTCCTGTGGAGATCCATGGCTGAGGAATTCCTTGGTGGTTGTAGATAATTTTGAAAGCCCTTTCTTTAAGGCTTTCTTAGAAACTCTGATTTCTTCTACCTGCTTGCTGCCATTTTCTTACTCCGGTGACTCCATTGCCTGGGATGGATGGAGGGCAACAATGGCTTAGGTTGCAGTCTGCAGAGAACTGGCTTGTTATTCACCTTGAGATCATGAGGACAAAGCAAGATTCTGTTCCCTTTGCTCTTTCAAAACTAGAAGCACAAATATGCCATCATCTTTGTCTTTCTTCAGAATCAGTTTAAGTCTTAATCCAACAAGTCTTCATTGAAGGTCTACTATGTTTCTGCCAGTCATTGACCCAGAGCTGGGGTACACAGGGGGAACTGAGGCATCTGGGTCCTGAGCCATTCACCCTGTAGACTCAGCGATGTGGGGGGAGTCTCAGAGGCTAACTAGTCTCCCCAACCACATTTCTTTTACAGATGAAGAAATTGAGGTCCTGATTGACTGAATCAAGTTGACTAGAACATTTATGTGTATCAGGGATGCTGAGAACCAAGTGCTTAGTGACTTGAGCAGGAAATTGAGTGAGATGGACCTCAGTCTCCCTGACTCCAGTGACTGTCAGAACAGGAAACAAAAAAGATATGAACAGCAAAGAAAGAAACTTAATCTAGTCCCTGAAAACTGAGATTATGGTTGAGGGTCTTTGGGGAGGGGGGAGAGTTAGCCAAGGACTGAGCTCAAGATTCTAGGGAGAATGCTCCAGATGTGGGCAGCCTGGGTGAGGCAGGCAATTACTTAGCTGACGGAAAGGGCATCTAGGACTCACCATAGTGCAGGCCTGGAGGTAAAAAAACCTTAGTTTAAATTCTGCCTTACATATTTACTACTTGTGATCCTAGACAAATCACTTCACTATTTGCTTCAGTTTCCTCATCTGTAAAATGAGCTGGAGAAGTAAATGGCAAACCATTCTAGTATCTTTGCCAAGAAAACCCTAAATGGTCCAACTCATTAAGAGTTGGACATGACTGAAATGGCTGAACAACAACAGAAATGATGACAATGAAAAGTAGGGCAACCAGTCCACACAGGAAGGAATCTCAAAGGTTTTCAAGTTCAAATCCCTATTTTGATGGATAGATGAAACTGAGGGTGGATCAGGATCACACCCAGAGCAGGTGGCAGTTACTAAGCAATGGCATTTTCTAGACTGTCTGAATTTTAGTTAATTAGGGACCTGTTCAGGTATCCATGTTGTGTCCTATGTGAGGCTCAAAGAACTCTCAAAGAGGCCTTGTCCCCACAAGGACCTTGGAGGGTCTAGGGGGTGAGGGATGAGTTTGTTTTTCAGCATGAATTGATTAAGCATTTATCATAGGTCAGCCACTGTGCTCTTTTGAACAAAAAAATCATAGACTTTTACTCCATACTCCAGTGTTTACAACATGATCCATATATACATTATCTAGTTCAAGCTTCCCAGCATGCCTGGGAGGGGGTACTACTCTGTTTTTATCCCCATTTTTCAGATGTGCAATCTCAGGCTCAGAGAAGAAGTGCCCTGCCTCAGTAAGCATCAGAAGCTGGCTCACGATCTAGGTCTTCCTGCCCACCAAGTCTGGTATTCGAGTCATTAAGACCTCCCTGCTGTGCCTTTCAAGTGAATAAGGAAAACTTTAGACTTGATTTCTGTCATAACTCTGCCTTATTGTTCTAGCTCTCTCAGATGCTGCAGGGATAACAGTTTAAACCTCAGAACAAAAGTCGGACCTAATTTTTTTAAAAAAAATGTCTCATTGGGGACAATGTCTTTAAAAACAAAGAAACAATCAAATGGCTCAGGCAGTTTGTGAGCTGACTTGGTTGCTAGTAGTAACAGGGTCATGGAGAAGTTCATTAAGGAAGATGTGCAGTCTGAAGACAAAGTATCCTCGATGCCAATTACTACAAAGCTCTGGGCAGGGGCACTTTGAGGCTCCAGTGGAGGTTGGATGAATCTTATCTTCTGGTACAAAACTACAAAGTCAGGGATAACTAGATGTCATGGTGGATAGAGCACTGTCCCTGGAGTCAGGAGGACCTGAGTTCAAATCTGATCTCAGACACTTGATATTCACTAGCTTTGTGACCTTGGTTAAGTCACTTGATTCCATTGCCTTGCAAAAACAAAAACAAAAGACATACTCCAGTATACTGAAGAAATCCAAAGCAAATTAGGGTAAGCTAGGCTAAACCAAGGATCTAAAAGGGGGATCTCTGACCTTTGCTACCTCTGCATCCTCTGATCCTCTAAGATGAATGTAGAGAAAAGGCCACTCTGAGGAGGAAGCACAAAATGTGCTCTTTGATTTCCTTTACCCAATTCCTTTCTGGCAATCTTACTTAACTTCTTGTCCTCCTAAATGAATAGCAAGTTGGCAAAGGCATTGAGGATGGTCCTAGAGAGAAACCAGCCTTCCTCACATGAGGCTTCTGGTGCTACAGCACAGAGACTCAGCACTGTTGACTAGACTTTCTGCTACTCTGGTTTAGGGTCTCAGAAAATGGTGTGATCAGTCCCAATGGGCCTTTCATATCCAAATTCTATAATGAATGACAGTCACAAATTTGAGAACAGTCTGTTCTCATCAGATAACTGAAGTGGTTTAGTAAGCTGGGTGAACCCCATTTTAATAGAAGGTAATCTGTACCCAGAAGTTTGAGCCAGAGAGAACTAAGATAGGAGATATTTGAATGAGAAATATGAAATCCACAGGAGGAGCAGAAGAGGGTTCTGGTTTTCTGACAAAACTGTGGCTCTTGAGAATCTTAATTGTTACCAAGTTCACAAATTGCAGTGGGCAACAATATCAAAAGACAGACCTGGATTATCCAAGAAAGGAGGAAGGGGTGGATACACTGCCGATTTGTTCAAGGGTTTAAGCTCTGATGATTGATCAAGGCTCCAGGCCATATGGAGCCCATCTCCTCATTCTGAACTATAGAGAGAACATAAGGGCCATTATTCGACTAAGAAATTCTGAAATACATCGAAAGGAAACCTTATTTCAGGCATTTAGTATAGAGCTGGAATACTTTAAAAATTTTTAGCTTTAAACAAGTAGGTACCATTGATAGAGACACCTGCATTTTCCAAATTCCAAATTGTGGCTTGATTTAGCTCTGCTTGCAATTTAGAGAGTGCATCTTAGAAATCAGATCACCCAAAGGAAGTATCTTAAGAGCATCAGTGATTGGACCAGACTAAGCCAAAAAGGATGAAGGGATCAAGGTGTGTAGACCTAAAGGGATTCTTTGTTATATTACCCCATAAAAAGTAGTCTTTAATGCCAGGAAGATTAAGAGCCTCAATCTGGTATCTGTAGAGAGTAAAGAATTATTTGAGGCAGTGCTAAAGAACAACAGTCTTCGAAGTCTCTGCATTAACCATGAAAAAAGAACCATCTTCTAAGAGCCATCCCCAAAAGGCAGGCAGCCTTTGTGATCAAGGCTTTCCATGGAAAATAGTTTTGCAGCAACTTCAGGGACCAGAATTTTAGACCTATGGGATCCGAGATATGGGAGGGTCCTAAGAGATCAGAAGAACATAAGGTCCTTGAGCCAGGGCTATCTCACCTCTGCCTTTGTACTCCCATTACTAGTACATATAGCAGGTGTTTAGCACCTGCTTTTTAAATGTATAACTGTTTCTAGTCCAATCTGCACTTCTGATTCTATTCAATTAAATTCAGCAACCATTTATAACCTAGCACTTCAATTAGGTGTCTAATTTCAAGATGATAAAGATAAGATTGTAATGGTCCTTGCTCTCCAGGAGCTGATGTTCTGTTGGGGGAGATATGATTTGTGAGGAGATGCTATATGAAATGTAATATTGATAGCTAGCACCTATTTATCACTGTATGGTTTGCTGAGTACTTTTCCTATATTGTCTTCATTTTCCAGATAAGGAAATTAAGGCAGGGAGAGGTAAAGTGACTTGCCCAGCATTGCATAGCTGGTAAGAGTCTGAAGTAGAATTTGAACTTGGGGCTTCTTGACTGTCCCCCAGACAACCTAGCAGCCTCAAAGTAACTTGAAAAGGAGAGAACATTAATAAATGAGGGGCTCGGAAAGGAGGGCTCATGCAGCAGGTGACCTTAGCTGAGCCCTGAAGGAAGATTTAACATGGCAGAAAGAGAGTATCCCAAATATGGAGTGAATGTCCATGGTCTGATCCTGGAATATTGACTGTGGGGGTTGACCACAGGTATCATTTGGCTGGTCTATGGAAGGTGTGAAGGAGAAGTGTGAGGAAATGAGAGGTAGATGGGAACCTTAATCACCAGACAGAAGATTATGAAGTATTCTAGAGTAAGGATCTTTTGTTTTTGTAAATTCAATTTTTATTTTATCTTTAGTTCCAAATTTGCTCCCTCCCCCTTCTCCCTCTCTCACCTATTAAGAAATCAAGAAAACTAAAGTCTATTACAAAGATTCAGAATCATGTAAAACAATTTCCCCTATTATCCATATTGCATACCTGAAAAGAGAAAACAGATTTTAGTCTGTACTGAGTCTATCAGTTCTCTGTATGAATGATATTTCATCATGAGTCTTTTGGATTATCACTGATCATTGTATTGTTAAGACTTCCTAAGTCTTTCAAGGTCAATTATCTTTAGAATATTGTAAATTATTTTCTTGGTTTTGTTACTTCATTTTGCATCTGTTCATGTAAATCTTCCCAGGTTTTTCTGAAACCATTCCCTCCATCATTTCTTATAGAACAATAGTATTCAAACACATTCACATACCAAAGCTTATTTAGCCATTTCCTAATTGACAGGCATCCTTGAATTTACTATTCTTTGTTATTAAAAAAAGAGCTATTATAAATATTTTTGTTCATATGGGTGCTTTTCATTTTTTGGATCTCTTTGGGGTACAAAACAATATTAGTGGTAATGCTAGCCCAAAAGGGATGAAGCTTAATAGACTATTACACATTTCCAGAATGCTTTCCAGAATGGGTAGAACATTTCACAGCCCCACCAACAATGCATTAGAGTACCTATTTTCCCACATCCTTTCCAGCATTTGTCATTTTTCTTTTCTGTCATCTTAGTCAGTCTGATGGGTATGAGTTTTTAAAAAAATTTTATTTCTATAATTTGATTTAGAATTCTTTTTCATGTGACTATTGGTAGCTTGAATTTCTTCTAGAATAGAGATTTTTAACCTGGTCTTCACAGAATCCTAAGAGATCCACGGATAGATTTTTTATTTTTATTTTTATTTTCATGGATAGATTTTTAAGTTTGTCATGTACTTGTATGGCAAAAAATCCCATTTTAATTTTCATGACCCTCTAAGTGAAATTCATCCTTTCCTTCAGTAACTTAAATGCATGATACTGAGAAGGCATATGTAGGTATCATCCAATTGCCAAAGGGATCCATGACCCATAAAGAAGATTCAATGGTCTCTAGGCCATTGGGATTCTGGATCAGAAGAGGGGGAGGTTAGACATTGTCAGATGTGTGGAGCATCAACTGGAAGAGAGAGAGACCAGAAGCAGGGAGATGAGTTAGAAGGCTGTCATAATGACCATGAGAGGTGATCAGAGCCTGTTATTTAGGCTGTGCTTGTGAGTGGAGAAAAAAGGAATGGATAGAAGAGATGGAACTGCTTGAATGTATGGGATGAGAAAGGGAAATTATTCAGGGAGGACTCCAGGTTTACAGACTTGAGAGACTGAAGTGAATTCTGTCTACACCATTCCTCTGGATACTCTTCAGGTTCAGTAACCCTGTCAGAAAAGATTGAGTGGAACCTTGGAAAATGCCATGGTCTGGGCCATTTCTTACCACTTCTGCCCCCCCCCCCCAACTCCCCAACAAGCTGGTGGGAGGCTCAGCCAGGGACCATGACTAAATCTTTAGAGTTTTTTCTGGACCAAAAGTTCACCCAGATTAGAGTCAAACTGCAGTGACTCTTGATTAGAATTAACAGCCAATGCTTTCTCCACAGCACCTGAAGCTTGAGGTGGGATTTTGGTTGGTGGACAAAGTCTCCTATCCCAGAACTCACTGGATGGACTGCAGCCAGTCATGGGGTGCTTTGGAATGAGCTTGCTCCTAGCTGGTGATGGGAAGGTAAAGGTTAGTAAGGATAGGAGGAGGGGAAGAGGTAAGGGCACACAGTAGTGCTCCAAGATACTTATTTTTCCAATGCTCAGTTCTGGAATTCAGATTATTGAAGTTCAGTGCCTTCTGAAGCAGAAGAACAAAGATACCTGTGCAATGGGAAAGCAATCTGGGATGTTTCCCCCTATTCTAGACCCTTCCCCATACTGCTTTTCTTCCCTGGCTGCTTACTACCTCTGCATTTTTTAGAAAGGCACTTTATTAAGAATTAAATGCAGGAAAGTGATTAAGCCTTAATGAATCTAATGGACTGAACTGCAAAGCATTTCATGGCAAGTGATGCTCCCAAGGACCATGTCAACCATAGCAAATTTGGGTCATTCATTGGATTCATCATTATTATTTTCAATTTCTCCCTTCCTCCCTCCCCTTTCCATTTTCCTTTCTTTCCTCCTCCCTCCTTTTCCTTTCTTCTCCCTTTTCTTCCCATTTCTTTTTCCTTCCTTCCTCTGCCCCCCCCTCCACCTTCCTTTCCCTAATCTCTTCTATGTGTATTTTGAACTGGTTGTTGGTGACTTTCTGGCCTTGTTGGTAGACAAGAGCTATTTCCCGATTTTGAATAAGATTCAGTATATCCTGGAAGCTACTCCATAGACCTCTGGAGTGTACCTGAGGCTTCATGTAAAATCCATCTGTGTGGTAGCAATGTAAAATGGTAGCAATGTAAATTTAAGAGACAGGGTTCATGAGAGATGTGGATGTATATGATGTCTGATTTGTCCCTGTAAAAGTAAAGGGCTTCGGCGCAGCCAGTGGTATAGTGGATAGAGCACTGGCCCTGGAGTCAGGAGTACCTGAGTTCAAATCTGGCCTCAGATACTTAATAATTACCTAGCTGTGTGGCCTTGGGCAAGTCACTTAATCCCATTGCCTTTGCAAAAAAATTTAAAAAAAAAGTAAAAAAAAAAAGTAAAGGGCTTCATTACCCCCTCAAGGATGAGGTAGGTAGGATCTGAGACTGCCAAAGCTGGACAATCTTTCCTATCTCCTAGAGTGCCACTGGTCTCCAGTGATATCTTTCTGCCTCTCTTTCTCAGAGATCTGTGTCAAGAGTATGACTAGAGGTTCCCAATGGAAGCCACACTGCCGATCCCTTTCAAGGAGTAGAATGCTGCTCACCATTGATTACCCACTCAAAACCTTCTCACCAGCTAGTTAGCATGCTATTCCACAGAAAGGTGTTAGATGTCAGAGTAGTTATAGAGGTTGGAATAGACTTTAAAATACATGTGTAAATTAGTTCAGATTCAAGGAGTGAGAGGAGATTTGAGGTTGAACCAGTAAGAGAAAGATCTAGGCTCAGTGGTCCACAGATCTGTGGGAGGGGAAGTCTAGGGACACAATGAAGGCCAGCTTCCCTTTGTGGTGGTGGTTATGCTGTTCCCATTGGCCTTTTGAGACCTGTGTCTCTCAACCCTTCTCCCACCTGCCTGTCTAACGGCCCCCTCTGCTGATGCAGGACTGCCTTCAGCTTTCACATGTCCACATTGACTATTTGTGCTTGTCGTGGGGTAGAGCATTCTGAGCTCCTATTGGTCTGATCAGTCACAGAAGGACACATGGTAACTTGGCTGTAGTATAGTGATGTCATTTGGGTCCTCTCTGATGGATGAGAACCACATGACCAGCCTTCAGCATTCGCTCAGCTAAATGGAAATCTGGTCTCCTTACTCGGAAACAAGAAACCTTGTGAAGGAACCTCCCTAGTAAGGTGGAGATGAATGTTACATTGAAAATGGGACCCAGTGAAGGAAGGCATGCTTCTGGGAGGACTGATCCTTTTTCACAAGGAAACCATGAAAGCTAGTATTTGTCTTAAGGGATTCATGTTTGATTGGGGAAAGAGGGCACAAAGAGGGCACATCTAGCATAACAACAGCAGGAAAAATCATCTATTAATTTGTATGAAGGCTGGGGATACAGAGAAGGGAAAGAAAACACACACACACACAGAACTCTCAGCAAGGTAGGCTCCCTAGTTTTTACTAATATTGAGTGTGGAGTGGTACTTATGTCCTGCATTACCATCTATATCTGAAGAAGGGAAGCTGATGGAGAAGTTGTAGAGTCTCTGCTACTAAGCACAGGGGACATCTGAAGTGTGAAGAGATTGATGACTTTGCTAAAAATCTCTGTAAATTCATGAGGGAGCTAGGGGAGAAGAGGCTGTAATTACTTAAACATATATTACTTTCCCAAACAAACAAAATGACCAAGCCAAGTCATTAAGGTACTCTAAACCTAGCTTCGAGCTCAATAATTAGGATTATCCTAATCATTTTCATCTCTTCAGCCATCTTGCCTCTCCAACTCCACCATTTCCCCAATCCTCTTTAATTGGTGATGTCCAGTGGTTTTTGTATCATCCTTTGGATGCAATAATTTATATTCCAATCCAATTTATATTTTAAAAGCATTTATTCTTATGGCTCTGCTATGTGCCAAACATTAGATTAGGCACCAGGGATAGAGTCAGGTCTTCAAGGATTACAGGAGGGGGGGGCCTGTAAAAATAGTATCAGGAGGGATAAAGCCAGAATAAGCTGAGATTGGCGAGAGATATGAAGGATGACTGAAAAGATGTGTTTCTTAAGCCATCAAGGGTGTACTGAAACAAGAATATTTCATCTTTGGATGAATGACAGGAAAGGGAAACAGAACAGAGAGAAGTCATACCCACTTGGTTCTTATGCTGCCTTTGCCAAGGAGAATGACCTTTGTACTAGAGTGGCAGAGAAATGACTAATGGGGCATTGGTATCACAGAAGATTCAGGGATAGTAAGCTCTGGAGAATTCAAGAGACCTGACCCAGATGGACTCCCCTTGGGTTCAATGCAGTGGACAGAAGGTTGTGCTTGAAGTCAGGGAGATCTGAATTCAAATCTGCCCTTAGACATTTACTAACAGGTTGAACCTGAACAAGTCATTTAGCCTCCATCACCCTCATTTCCCTTATTTGTAAAGATACTGTCTATAATAGTATCTACCTCTTAGGGTTCTTGTGAGAATGAGAATAAGATGATGCAATAATATTTGCAAACTACTTGCACATTTTGAAGGTCCATATACATATATTTTTAATGATAATAATTGTTATTTTTAGGATTATTATCTGAAAGAACTGGCCAATATAATTGTTGACCCAACATCAATGATAATGGAAACTGGGAAGATGCCACAGGGTTAGACAAGAGAAAAATTTTCCCACTTTGAAGTCTGTTAACCATAAACCACTGAATATGACTTTGATTTCTGGGAAAATTAAATAATAGATCACTAGAAAAATAATCGACATGGACTTAGGGAGCAAAGTAGTGATTGCAAAGAACTGGCATAACTTCCTCAAGAACAGATGATACTGCCAGAGTGAGCCCCTTTCTGCGGCATTACTGAACTATTAGAAAAGAGAGATTCCATGAATATTGTTTACCTAGCTTTTAGTATGACCTTGGGGAAACCTTAAACATGCTATCTTCACAGAAAAGATGAAGAAACACAGAGGAGATGAGAACAGTCAAATGTATTCAGAATTGATTGGATGACTAAATTCAAAACTGTTGAAAATGTTCCCATGTCAGCATACCAGTAGGTCTCCAGTGGAGGACTTGAGGGATCCTATGTTTCTTAGCTTTTTTTTTATAAATACTTTTTTGGAAAAAATCAGTGCCTGATACAGGCATACAGATCAAGACTCGAGTTTTCCAGTGACACCAAAGTAAGGTAGGATAGCTAATGAAGATGTGGGATGACAGAGTCAGGGTCCAAAATGATCTTGACAATCTAAAACAGTATTGTATCTAACAGGATAAAATTCAATAGTTATAAACATCTGATCTTACAATTTGGAACAAAACCAAATAGCTCAGATAGGGGAAATGTGGACCGGTGACCAGCTTACTGGAACGGCACTCAATGAGTATTAGCAGTGACTAAAACTGGCTCAGCTCCATGAGGAAGAGGCATGACTTGCCCTATTCTCGACTTTCATTGGGCATCCCCTTTGAGTCCTTAAGGACAAGGGGAAGGAAGAGAGCACCAAAAGGAGGGAAGCCAGGAGGGGAGGCCACCACTTGGCATGATTGGTCAGAGGAGGTGGGCATATTTAGCCTGGAGAAAAAAAGACACAGGGACCCTGTTGCCTTCTTCAAGCATGTGAAGGAAGGCAGAAAATAAACATTTATGAAGTACCGTGGCATACATTCTACTAAGTGCTTTTGATCTCTCAGTAACTTTAAGAGGGAGATGCTCTTATTGTTCCCATTTTACATTTGAGGAAACTGAGGCAGATTGAAGGGATTTGAGTTCAAGTCTTTCTGACTCTAGATGCAGTTTTCTAGCCCTTACTTATTCTGTTTCCTTTCAGAAGGCAGAAGAACCAGGGGCACTGGGTAGATGTTATTAAGACACAAAAATTTAGGGAGGAAAAAAAAGCTTCTTTCTAATAGAGGTGCACAAGGGTTACTTTGGGCAAGTTAATTAACCCTTAGCCTTATTTCCTCAGGGATAGGATGTGTACTGAGAATGATAGATGACATGACTACAAAAGTAGACAGAGCATGAGCTTTCCCCAACTATGGCAAGCATGAATCTTCAGGGCAGGGGGCAGGAGGGTTGCTGTCTGGGAGTGAGCCTCTAGCTAACGAATATCCCAATGGAATGAGAGAGTTTTTCATCGGGTGACTTTGGGGAGTGGTTTAAGTTTTCTGGAACTCAGTTTGCTCTGTAGTGGTCAATGGTTTGGCCAAGATATTGTGATGCTTTCTAAGATCCTTAGCAGCTCTGTAAGCTATGGTCCTGGGATTCCCACACTCACCAGTTCATTTTCCTCTTCTCATTTACAAAGCACCCCCCCCCATTTTAAGAAACACTGGAAACTCCCTCCACTCACTATTTTGGAAGGCTTCCCAGACTAAAGTTTGCTCCCCTGTCCTTGTCTCTCCCTATTTGAATGTAAGCTGCCTAAGAGAAGATACAGGTTTGCCCTTTGTTTTCTCATTATTTCACTTGCTTGGCCCATATTTAAGTGTTTAATAAGGTTTTTTCCCATTTATTCCTTCACTCAGTCATCATTCATTTATTCATCCCATCACTCCTTCTAGGGATCCTGCTCTTGGTTTTCTTTACCCTCCTTGGAAGCTGCCAGGGCACATCTTTCTGGAAGTATATGAACTTTGGCTGTCCAAAAGCCCATGTATCTTTTCAGTGCCTTTCTGAAGACCAGATAACAGAATAAAGGATGCTTCTTGTAAATATTCTCCATCACTTATTCCTTCCTTTCAGTGATTCAGTGTTCCCCCTTTCTCACTTTGGCAGAGAAGTGCCTTTTAGGGATCTTTTTACTACAGTTATAAAATTGATGAAAATATGCCAATATGCCAAGAAGGGCTATTTTGTCATAGAATTGCTACCCTTTCCCTTTGAGAAGTTCACTTAACAGAGCAATTTCTGAACTATTATGTTTCCTTTAAGGATTTTTTTTTAAAATGAGAATTTTTTAGAGATTCCCTATTATTTGGTGGCTGCAACTTTGACTTTCTTTCCATCACCATAAAAGTGTTTCTGGGATTAGGCTGACCCTGTTGTTGGAACCAACAACCTTTTAACAACTTGTTCACAAATAGTATTTAGTTTTCTCCTCTCCTACTGAGGACATCAGAAACAGTTAACATCCAGTAAGTGTGAATTGTGTTCCCATATAGAAGTTCAGCCTTATCCCTCCAGATGTCAATTAAAATACCTTGCATTCTGTGTATGGGAAAGTAAATTTTAGAATATAAATTCTGTAAAATAAAGCAGGATGCTAGCTCTATCTGATGCCCTTAGTACTAGCCTGCAGGAAAATCCAATTAGAGATCACTGGCCTGAGCTCTAAGCCAGAGATGAGGCACAGATTGAGATATACTTGTTTGCACTTGGGGAAAAAAAAATTCTGTTGACTGGGAGGGAGGTGAGTGGAAATGACACTCTTCTCCCTGATCCCACAGAAATAGCCCCCTGGTTTCTATGATGGTAATGAGGAGCTCTAGTCATGCTCCTCTCACACAATAATCTCCTTTGGAATGGGATCTATTTGCCTTGATCTGCAAACAAAATTAACTGTCAAACCTTTGCATTGATTTTGTTGTGACTTGTTTTAAGTATCATTATTATTTTATCAGAAAATATATGATTTTGTAAGCTTTATCACATTCTTGAGTGAGATCCTATTATGCCTTTGAGCCAATGCTTTTTCCAGAGGAGCCCAACTTCAACTGTATAATGAAAATCAATGAGAAAACAGAATCTGATGTGCAGAAATGTTATAGGAGCACATTGAGTCCATTAGTTGTAGATCTTTCTATTTGTATTCACAGTAGACCTCAGGGATTTGAGCTCAGGACTTTCTGATTTTAGAACCAGTTTCCTAGCCCCTATTTATTATGTTTCCCTTTAGAGGGCAGAAGAACCAGAGGTACTGGGTGGATGTTGCTAAGTCACAAATTTAGAGAGGAAAAAAAGCTTCTTTCTAACAGAGTTGCACAAGTGTTATTTTAGGAAAGTTAATTAACCCTCTTAGCTTGTTTGAATCCTTGTAAGCCCTCCTTACTTCCCAAAGTGTTGTCCATGGGAACCTCTGACCTTGTACAAAAGGTCCCATTCTTTCTATCACTTAGTGGGAGGCTGAGGTCTCAACATCCCATGCTAATGGCCTAGCCTCCTTCCCCAGTCCTCTGATGGATGCTCTTTCATGCAGCATGATGCTTCTCTTGAATGTGTTACTCCTGGATGACCATTAGTAGAACATTGGACAGGGGAGATTTCTTTTGCCATTCCCTGTTCCTGATTCTATTCCTAGACTTTGGAAGCAAAAAGTCAAATAACACTGATGGAATCCATAAGGAGAGGGGAGAGTGATCATCAAGGTTACTTGGGAGTCAGATGTAGATGGTCATGCATATATATTCACATACACATTCATTACATTTGTGTACATGTAAACATGTTATGTTACACCCATGTATAGATGTGCTTCTACACACACACACACACACACACTTAGTCATCAGTGATGTCCACATTGAAGATCTTTAGATTTTGAAGTGTATTCTGAGTAGTCAAAAAAAAAAAAGGTTGAAATAATCCACAGCATTATTTTCCTCTCAGGGATATGCTGAATGTTGTTTCTCCTTAATGTATGTAAGTTGACCTAAGCTAATCAGAATCTTTTCAACACCTCATTCCTCATGTTCCTGGGGTCTCACTCTTCTATGAAGACACACCTGGAGTGCGAGTGTGAGTGAGCTGCAGTGCTCACACCCAATCTTTGGCAGGGCTGGGGATGCACCAACCATCTTCATGTCCCTCAAAAAGCTCTCAACACACATGTGCCCACTGACTCCACAAGGTGGATATCTGGACAGCACAAGGCAAGTCATTTTTGTGAAGTGCTTTGGAAATTGTGTCCAAAAAGTAGCTGGTGCACCAGAGGGTTGTTATTCATTAAAAAATGAATGTTCCATGACGTTCCTTCCACCTGGGAATCTTGCTGAATCTTGATGTATCTTTCAGGACATTGTTCTTTGTTGACACATCAATGGCACATCTTTATGACACCACGATAAACACAAATAGTATGAAGTTGTCAGCTTAAATTCAGAAGTCCCCTTAAAGGAGTTGGGTTTGGGAAGGTTTTCTAAGCTGTATGCTAGAACATGAAATGGAATCAAGCAGTTCATTTTTATTGACTGGCTCATTTTCTGGAGATAAGTCCCAGCCTGAATGTACCTTGAACTCCCCAGTTGGCAGGGCACTCTCTCTCCCCACCCATCCTTATCACTCCCATAGTCCTTAGGTCTGCCTCTCTCATGATATTCAGCCCACAGGACTATTACTTGCCCTTTGTTCTCTTCTTCCTGACTAAGCTGTGAACTGGGGAGGGGAGGGCCCACTCCCAACATTGCACTATCAATATCTGTAGGGTTCCTGCTGGCTCCATTGCCCTCCATGACCTCTTAGGATTAGGGAGTTGCTAAAGCAATTCCAGGATTTAAGAAATCAGTGGCCCTTACAGAGTAACAGCCATTTGAAGGCTTTGTTATTGATCCAGCCTGGGAGGGTGTGTGTGTGAAAACCACAGCACAAAAACAAATCCCCTTGAGAAAGACCCAGGAACTGGAAAATGCCAAAGCACCTGGGCAGAAGATGCTCATGTAGAACTAATGTGACTTTCACATGACACAATTTTCCTAACCAGACCCAGTTCCTTTTCATGACAAGAATTGTCCATATGATAAATGTGTCTTTTATGTAGCCAATTTAATAAAAAAAAAGTTGAAAGGTAAAACAATTTTTTTTACTACTACTACTGCTAATTTATTTCTTCCAAGTTCACTCCAGCTTCTCATCAGACACAGACTAACTGTATAACCCTAGACAAGTATCTTAACCTTTTGCACTCTAAGTTTCCTTGTCTGTAAAACCAAAATAATGATACTTGTACTAATAAACTTCTAAGGCCAGGATGAGTAAAGAACTTGGACCTTCAAGGATCAAAGAGACAGTAGTGGCTGTTGGTGTCTAGTATTGTTGTTATTACTCTTTTTAATAATTCTGGCCTGGGATCTCATCAGTGTAGGGAGCTTCTAGTGTAGACGTTCCATGGCCAGCTCTTTATTTCCTATGTCACAATGTCTCTTCACGACCACCATCCCTCCTCAGAGGAGGAAGGCCCTTCTTCTGTCTCTTTCTTCAGTTAGACCAGTGAGCCTATGTTTCCAGGAATAGGTCTCCAGGTATGAGTGTGATATAGTACAAAGAACTTGGGTGAAGACTCCACTTTCTCCCCCCTAGACCCCATGAATGGTGGGGGAATGAGCCATTCAACTGACCCAATTCTGTACTAGTCAGACTTTCTTTTCAAGGCAAATTTAGCTGTGTCTCCTTGGATGACCCATACCCAACCAGCTCTTCTCTCTGGCTGAAAAGATCTGGCCTCTCTGTCTCTAACAGTTTGGGGCCTGGGGCAGTAAGTGTTCTAGGAGGTAAGATATGCTTTGCCCCTCAGTGTGCATTGAATATATTAGTGTGAATTAATAATATCAGCTAACTACCCACAAATTAGATTCATTCATTCACTCTAGCTGGCCTCAGAAGAGTTGTCCTGAACGTTACCTGCTGAAGGTTGAGTATTAATCAATAGGAACTGGGAAGCCATTGACATTTTGTGAGCAGAGAAATGACTCAATTTGCAGTGTCCTCGGGTCAATGCGATAAGGGTGCAGAATGCTTTAGAGTGGGAGGTTCTGTTACAAGTTGGGACATATAGTTCTGAAGTAATAAGCCTGGAACTAGGGTAGCAATGAAGGAATGGAGGGGAGAGGGGAAGAGGAGGGGGGAGGGAGAGGGGGGGAGAGAGAGAGAGAGACAGACAGACAGACAGACAGACAGAGACAGACAGAGAGAGAATGAGAATGTATTATAGCAGATGGAGAGAGTCAGAGAGAAAAAAAGAAATTGGAAAGGTAGAAATAGAGACTGTCTCAGTCTGACTGTCTATCCCCTTCCTTCCCCTCATCAACTGCATGATAAGAAGTCCAGTCAAAAAATTCTCCTTATTGGTCATGCCTCCAAATGAGTGCCTCATTCTCCATTGTTGGCTCGCCTGCACTCTGTTCAGGGGTGGGTAGCATGCCTCTGGAATCCTGATCAGTCACTGTACTGATCAGACTTGTGCAGACCAGAGTTCAACCATGTTGTTGCTGCTGCTGCTGCTGCTGCTGTTACTCTTGGCTTTTACTGCTGTTATTAAAATTGTTCTCCAGGTTCTGGTAAGTGAGCACATCGCTGCCCCTTCTCCCTCCTAGTTCCTGATTAGCTCTCAGAGAAGGATGTTCAGCTGGCTGTAGAGGTCAGGAAAAAATCAGGACCTGGAATAATGCTAGAGCACAAGTGACCACCTTCAAATATTTTCTTTGAATACTTCTTAGGTGTTTAGACATCATTAAAGTTATTGCTAGAAAATGCTTGAATACCCAACGGAAAATCAACTCTTGGCCAAATGGCTTTCTGAGGGGAATAGACTCAATTTTTGGCCTTGTATGGGAAGGTCTCATCTCACCTGATTTCAGTCTTCTACTATCATTTGCTGTGGACTGCCACCCATCTGGGTCGTTTGGCACTGGAAAATTGGTGTCGTATTCAAAGACTGATTTTAATGTTTTCCTTTTATTGCAAGACCATGAATAGCTGGGGCCCACACATTGGAGCCGATTTCTTAATCTGCCTGCTGCACCTTGCTGGGTGGGGTGATTTGTGGTTGCTTTGTCTCAAGGAGAGGAGGGAAGATCTACTTACTGTGGGGAAGATAGAAAAGTAATTAATTACCCTGTCTAGGGTTACTATCTGAACAAAATCAAATTACTTGGTTTAGGAAATATTTCATCTGCTAAAAATCCAGTGCAAACCAGAGATACTGTGTCTCAACTGAATAAATGGTGCAACCCAAAGCTAAATTTACTTTTCATTAGTGTGATTGTGGAAGGCAGGACAGAGCATCATCAGAAAGCTCTTTGGCAAAGTACCTGAGAAACTGTCATCTTTTCCATACAAAATTGAATTGTAAACTGTTTCTATTTAGCATCATTTATGAGCTGGTGGAATGTTATTTAACTCCCATAATGTTGTGGAGTGCTGTTACATATTGCCTGAGAATGA
This sequence comes from Macrotis lagotis, assembly GCF_037893015.1. Classification (NCBI taxonomy): domain Eukaryota; kingdom Metazoa; phylum Chordata; class Mammalia; order Peramelemorphia; family Peramelidae; genus Macrotis; species Macrotis lagotis. The sequence continues at coordinate 2,173,015 of NC_133664.1, forward strand.
GGTTTCTATTACTTGTATTTATCTTTGGCATCAGTATTTGACAGGTAACAAATGAAATTCCCCTTCGAAAATTAAATCAGATTTCATTTCTCTCTTTCACCCATGGAGGATGAAAGATGACTCACTTCTTGGACAGTTCCTCTGAGCTACGTGCCTTTCTGTCTGGTATAAGTGGTGTCATCAATGTTTTACCTCTCTGGCCTTGGTTTTTAAGTGATGACTTTAGGGACAAGTGAAATCGTTCTATGAATGGAAGCCCCTCAAATGTAGCTATCCTTTTCCCTTTAAAATGATGGCCTGAAATCCACGGGAATGTCAGAGTTGAGCTTTGCTATCCTGCCATGTATGGACCCCACACAGCTGGGCTTAGTTTTATATGACAAGTTAATGAAATATTGCCCGAGGGAATCTGCAGGGAAACTTGCCAGAGAAATGTTTTAGTCTAGGGCCATAGAGATCTAATTCTAGCATGAATTAATTGGTTCCTTTGACTATCAGCAATCTGGAGTGACCCTCTAAATCTTGTTTTTTGGGTCACCTAGAAGTCCATGGCCAGAATCTCTAGTAGCATTATTCTTCATTGTTTAGCTTTGGAGTGAAAAAACAAAGTCATGATTTAATGATTCTTTTTGAAGTTTTGGATGCTTTCCCCTAAAATATTATGACACTTAAGGTTCAATTCATTCCATATTTGATTTTGATTATATCCTTTGCATTGATTAATATTCAGAAACTTCTTTCCTTTCTTGTTTAAGACTCTTGGCCATATCCTCCCGTAAGTCCATCACAGGATCCACCCCATTTTTTGTCCTTGGATATCGTCCTGAGTCTTTCCTCAGGACACTGCTAAATAGATAAATTCTGTGAAATTGAAGATGAGAGATTTGACTAAATGTGAATTCACATGAAAAAGGCTTGAAGGGTTTTATGGACCATAAATTTAATATGAGTCAGTGGTCTGACTTGGCAACCAACCAAGCTCATATAATCATAGGTGTCACATTAAAGACGTTGATAGACTGGAACATCTTTGGAGAGGTTTTGGGACTGGACTATCTGGCATCTACTGTGCTGAGTTTTTGATTGGGAGAGTGATTTGCAAACTTCATCCAAGATGAGATGTTTTGGTTATTTGTGACTTTCTGCATCCCATGTCTTTTCCCTTCCTTATGAGCATGAAGCAGGTTGCAAAATTTAGTGTTACATGAATGCAATTTCTTGAAAAGATGGACCTTTATTTCAGGGGAAGATTTGGGTAGCCTCATCAAAGTTGCTGAGGGTCTCTCATCTCCCTTTGACTATTCATCTGTTGACTCTCCCCAAGGTTTTGTCTCAATGGTGATGGACAGACAAGCACCATATGTTGTCCATCCCCCTCATCTCCCCGGTAGACTAAAAGAAAACTCTTGAAAGTTAGGGATTATTTTCTTTTGTCTCTTGTATTGTCAGCACCTAGCACACTGTCTGGAACCTAGTAGATACTGAGTCAGTGCTGATGGATTACTATTTGTGGTCAGGAGATTATTGCTCAGAATCATTTTGGTGGTTTCAGTTTTTCAATTTTTCATCTTGTATCATTTTGACTGATTGGCAGCCACCTCTACTGAGACATTTTAGTCTCTTGCATCAAGGGCTCCTTTACAGACAAACAGACAACAAAGCCCACAATCCTTTGCATTCCCCTCCTCTTTCTGCCAAATATTTGACTAGACAAAGTGGTCTCAAAAACCAATGCTTGTGAATCTCTGCCTGTTCCTTTCTCATCCTCTCACCAGTTCTTGTTCTGTGTCTCAATCATCTGACAGTGAAGAGAAAGCATACTGGCCCACTAGGGCCTGTCCCTGGGCCTGACCTGCCATGCACCATTACGACTCCAGCTCTCTGAAGGGTAGCTGGGAAGTAGAAGCTCAATCTTCAGAGCTTCTTTCTCTGACTTGTAATTTATTTCCTACTATTTATTTTTCAAATAGTTTAGAAAAGATAGTATAAATCTAGATTAAAGTTTTTTCCTTTTTAATTAACTCTTGCAATCTGGCTTTGATGGAGGGCATTCTCCTATACAGTACTTTCATGACTGTACATTTCTGTACATTTCAGATTAGATTAGTGTAAAACTGAAGACATTACTTCAAAGAATCAAGCTCTATTTTCAATCCCCATATTGCTGAAGAGACAGGAGTAGTTGATTTCATGAAGAGTCCAAAAGATGTCTCCGCTTTAAATAAGCCACCAGAAGATGGAAGACTGAGTCTATTAGAGCTGTATGTCTTATTCTTCAGCAGGATGAACCTGTAAGTGACTCTGGGAGGAATCTTTGGGGTGAAGATTCTTTTAAAAAATAGTGTTTGGTTCCTTCTTAGAAAAAAAAAAGTCATTCTATTAACTGGAAACTTTCAGTAAATTCCTGAATTGTGTGAGTTTTGGGAAGATAATGGCTCATTGGAGGAGAACTTAGAGATCCTTTTTCTAATAAACTCATTTCACAAGTGGGGAAATGGATGCTTAGAGAGTTGAAGGAATTCACCCAAGGCCATAAGGATTATCAGGGACAGTAACAGGACTGGCTATTCTTGGTGGAACTCATCCTGTCTTCCATGTTTTATATTTTAGCTTGTATCTGCTTATTTGTTTGTTTTAGCAATGCCATAGTTTTGTGGTGCAAAGGTGAAGATCGGGCTGTATCTAGGGATCTAGGGTAAGCCCCAGATGTCGCTCAGTTCAAAAGCTCTCTGCACTGATTTTTTGCCTGCATGGTGATGTTGCTGTCATGGTAACAATGATAATAGCAATGATCTTTGTTGTTTATGTAAGAGTTTAAGGCTTTCTGGGTTTTGGTAGCACATAATTTGGACAGAAATGAAGCTCATCCATGGCTGTAGGCTGCTCCTTTAATTGGAGTGGTGGAGGTGAGATGCTAGATGTGTGATTAGGGACCAATTTCGTGTCAGTTTAGGTAGCAGATTGGACATCCATTCAGTCTGATGTGGCCCTGGGCAAGGCTAGGAAGCAGAAATCTTAGAAGGCAGCACAAGGGTGGGATAGGCGAGAAGGCACTGGAAGTTAGTGCCCATGGTGTATGGCATCTGGGAGGAACACTTCTGGAAAGACTGAAGGTTCTCTGGGTATACATGGGTGTTTACACTAAATTGGCATTGATGTCCTCCAATAGTTTAATTTTCAGAATTTTTGCTATATAAATTTATACCTTTATATAAGGCAAGCATGCATAGTACACTAAGTATAATTGGAACTTCATCTAATGGAAGCCTCCAGTTAACCAGAATTGGTTTTCTATTCATTTTTGAGGAGGAAAAAGAAAATAACCAACTCAAAACTAAAATTCAATTTAAAAAAAGGCAATGGCAACAACAAGATTCCCAGCTAGTTTTTCCCACACATGGGAATCCTCAGCACATACTATTGTTCAGAAAAATGAATAAGAGGCAATAGATGAACTCTTTTCTCCAAGGATCATGATGCTCTAAGAGAGGAAATAAATGAGAAGCCAGATGAGAGATTCTGGATTTGGATTCTAAAAGACCTAAGTTCAAATTAACCTCTGCCACTCATTAGCTTTGTGAATAAGCCATTTCACTCTGTTGAGGCTCAGCTTTCTCCTCTGTTAAATGGACTCAATAACATGTACAAATCCACCTCTCAGGGTAATGTATTTCAAACTGTGCCAATATTGAAACATAATCCCATAAATAGTATCATCATCATCTAGGGCATTCCATATACCACATACCACTTACTATGTAAGGCAAGCAGAACAGATAAAGAGCTATCTGGGAAGATAAGAAGGCTGGGTGACTCTGGGTAAGTCACTAAACCTCTCAAGGGCCCTGCAAAGAAATGGTTGCCCTGCTTTAGAAGAGGGAGCTTTCTCTGCCTATGACTTGGCAAGTCTGGTCTCTTGGGTCATTTCTAAAATGGAAGGAAAGGACAAAAAAGTCAAATTTGGACCTGCCCAGGAACTTCCAGAATCTATGAGTCAAATGAGATACACCTTTGCCACATGCTCAGGAAACAAGAGTTTAGACTGACCCAAATATTAGCCATCCTGGGGAAGGAGCCTGCTGTGGACCAATCATTTTAAAACATGAAGGAAAAACCAAAAACCAAAAAACCTTGATCTCTTCCCTGCCCCCCCCATCCCCTGGGGGAGGATCTTTATTCTGAGAATACAGAAATCATTTTGCTTAGAACCTCTCTGGATGAACTAAGGAGCTAGCACATGTAAGGATACACACATGGACCAATAAAAAAACTGAACTAATGAACTAATTGCCTCAGGAGTCTTGGGGGTCCAGTATTGAGGCTGGACTATTTCATGGTCAGTAATAAGGATCTGGGGTGCCTGTCCTAAGTAGGAAGAAGCCCATGTTCTGGGGCAAGAATTCATCTCTGTAGGGTGTGTACAAAAAACTGCTACATTGACATCCCCCCACACCCTTCCTTAGAAGCTTCAATGCTGATTGTTAGAACAAGCTCCAGCTTCCTCGGAGGGTTGGCACTTTGACCTACAAAGCCAGGGCTTCCCATAGAGCAATATAACTCAACATCCTCTACAGCTCTGGGGGCTTCATGATCTCACATTATTCAATTTGATTTTCCCTGGTCTTGTGCTAACTAATGAGCATGATATTGTGAATCATGTTTCTCTGGAGGTCCTCAGGCAGGTGGGTTTGCATCATTTCACCAAAGTTTTCTTTTATTATTTATTTTTTCTGAACTTTAGAAATTAAAACAAGATTTTCCATTGCACAGTAGAATTGAAAAAATACGATGATACATGAAACTGCAAATTTATCTTGTACCATATCTTCTCTCAAGTTGTACCAATACAGTTTAATGTTTAAATGTTTTTAACCATTATGACTGGAGGCTTGAACCTGGGGCTCTTTCCTCAATAAACTAGGTCAGGAGTAGTTTGCTTAACTACATTGCAGTTCTGGCCTCCTGGAATTAGATATCAACTTCCTGAAATATCTTAGATTGTCTTCAAAGCTCTAAAGCTGATGGCATCCAAAATGTGGCTCTGGGAAGGTGTAAAAACTAAGATGAAGCACAGAAGGTGGACTCAGCCTCCAGAAAGCTTCACTTTCATGTGGAGCAATTTTTGTTAAGACAAACTAAAATATCATTGAAGTCATTTCCCAGAACTGTTGAGATGATGGGTAGAAAATAAAAGGGAAATTTTCTGAGAATGGTTTTTGGTGATTTCCTGAGATAGTTTTCTACTCCTGGGTGAAAGTGAAATTATTTGTCAAGGTGACTGAAGAGAAGCGTGGACCTTTCTCAGGCTTTTGCCACTGGATATCTTGTTCTCCAGAAAACAGTCCAGAGAGACTACCTAGTAGTACCTGAGAATGAGGGGGCAAGTTGCATTGTGTGAGTAGTCTGCTTAATGTTAGGCATGTTCTGGGGCCAATTGGAAGGAAGAAAACTTTTTCTTAAACAAGGGAACATTAAATTTTTTTTAAACCTTTGAGCTTCTTCCCTCTGAGGATAGGTACCTGACACCTAACTACTAATCATGAAGATGACATGGCCATGAGAAGGCATTTACATGGATGAGTCAAGGTAAAAACAAAACAAAGCACTCAAGTGGATGAAGAAAGCCTATAGTCCAGATGTTGAAGTTGTGTGGGATCATCAATACATGCCTCTTGGGCAGACTCTGTGAGTGGACAATGAGCCAGCTCCAGAATCGGATAGGAGGGAAAAAGACTGAATTGCATTTGGGAGACAACACAATGAAATTTCCAATTCAATGATCCCTTGCTTTTCCCTTAGGTAAAGCCTTCTATTTTTAACTTTATCATTCTTCTGATGATGTTTCCTTATTGTGAGTCTAGGAATGCCATAGTCTACAAAAAATGATAATGGGGTTTATTCAAAGGATAATGAGAGTCATGTGGAAATATTACACATGTAAATTATTGCACCAAAGAATATCATATCATCAGTGGATATAGGAAAAATGTCATCAGGAAATTGTCTAATTAGAAGAGTAGGCAGTGGATCATGAGTAAGCCTGAGAGATAGCTAGGTGGCCAGCCCATTGGTTTCATTGATATCCATCCACTGTCAGGATCTCCATAAAGACCCCCAGAATGTTGCATAGAAATTTCATAGGGAATTGATAGAAGGACATGGAAAAGACTTAAGAATACATCCTATGGTGCTTCTTCAGAAAGGGCACCCACATTAATGACATATCTATACATGTTTTAAGCAGAGATCCAGAAGACTAGATGAATAATGAGGTTACAGTGTCATTGTTATTATGGACATTTGAGTTTCTGAGAAAGGGCAGGATAAATGTAGAATACTAGTAAAATAGCCTTGAGATACAGCACAAATCATTAAATAAAAGTGTTTGAGGAAAGACTTAGACAATTCTATGAGGACCAGAGAGAAAACATTCTCTGTCTGAAACGAAAGCTACCTATACTTCATCAGTTAATTAACATATCATTATTGGAAAATTACATAAAGACTATTGGGATCACATCTGAGAGGCAGATTTTTAAAAATTTCTCAGGAAATCAATCACCACCATCTTCAAATATGGTGATCTCTGACAGAAGCTTCCAAAATCTTCATCAGATTTCTAATGCTCCAAATCGGCACCTCTTCATGTTTCATGATTGATTTCAAAATCTTATATTCTCATTGGAAAAAAAAATCTACAGTTGTTGGAAGCTCACTGAAGGGAAAGCAAGACCTTTATGCCACACAAAGAGCCATTTGGACTTATTTGCTCCTTCTAGAAAAAGCTACCATATGAAATAGAAGGAAACCCAGGATTCTGACTTCTTTGTTGATAGCTCCCCTCTATGGTTTGAAAGGGAGAAGATCTGAGGATCTTTGTGGTTCTCTAGCTCGAGGAAATTACTTGAATTAATTTAACATTGCTTTAACACCTAGGAAAGGATGACTTTGCTAAGAGAGCTTAATATTACTTCAATGACTGAGGAATAACAGAAAAGGGGCTTTGATCAGTAGGAGAACTGCAAGGGCCAGACAGAGGTTAGATAGCAGAGAACTGATTTAACACAGCTTGTAACTTATAGCACAGATAGGTCACTAAGGATACCAAAGACATCAAGGTCTTGAGTCTAGAGTCGTGAGTTGATAGAGACATTTGAGTTTTCCGATTGATTTGACTTCTTGCTATATAGCTCTAAGTGTGTGTGCATTGCTCCCCATGGAAGCTATTTCATTCTTTGGAGATAAATACTCAAATTTAAGGGGGGGCACTTTGATTGTCACTGATTTTGCTGTTTATTCAGTAAATTTTATGCTTATTTGGTAAATACTTCATGTCTAAAAATTGATGTTGTCATCATGGAAGATTTTGTATAATTGAGAATCACACCAGTGTGGGCTTAGAATCTGTAATGGGGACTATTGAAAGAGTTAATCTCCTTCTCCATCCGAGAATTAGGCTTAGGAACCTGGTAACTGAATAATAGTTTCATGACTGCCCTTCTAGGAAGTCACACTGACCTGCCAAAGTGGGTATAAGCAAGGCAAGTGAGAGTTCCCCAGACCAGGATAGGATTGTTGCATGAAAGCATTATTCATGTGACAAATTAGTGTAGAAATGCTCTGCTTTTCTCAGTGGTCAGTTTCCAGATGGAGGTCTTATTGAAACTCCTGTTCTACCTGTGCTCTAGGAATTTACAATCTCTTTGGAGAAGTCAAGAAAGATCCATATCAAAAGTTAAAAGCCACACATCACCTGCAAACAAAAGTTAGATAATTGCTTATTTTGTGATGTAGAATTTCTTTAGAGAGAAGGACTAGGTTGTCCCTGAGATTCTAGGATTTGGTGAAAGGGATTCAAAATAAAATGAAGTTAATAAGTCTAAATGTCAGATACCAAGTTGGGCTGGAAAAAAAATCAGTGTCAGTAAAGATCAGTAAAGAAAAGGTTAGACCAATAGGGTGAAACAGATTTGGATTTTTAAGGAATGGAAAGATAAAGATGTGTCAAAGTGTGAGATAGTTGCTAAAATGAAAATATCTTCTTAGGTTCTGTTTAAGTGTCTAGTTCTGAGAAATAATGAAGTAATGTATCTGATTATTATTTCATATCATTCCATCTTTACTAATAACTTGAATCCCTAACACTGTTCTTCGTCCTCCACCATGGCATCCATTTCCTCTACCTCTCAATTCTTTTCTAGCTCATAATTCTAGCCCTAGCTATTCTTTTTACCTTTCTCATCTAGATTCCTTGGTGAACCAACTCAACTATGTACTCTCTTCTAGCCTACATGCCTTTGCCATCTTGTCCTAATACTGGTTACACTTTCCTAAGCTCACTCTCATTTTCCAGTCTGTTGCCAAATCCCATCTATTTTTCTTTGAAGTATCTCATACATATGACCCCTTTTCTCTACCTATATAACCTGGTATGGGATCTTATCTCTTACATTTGGATTTCTGTAAGAGTCTTCTGGTTTGTTTCCCTGCCTCAAATCTCTTCTTAACTCTACTCTCCTCTTTTCATCTGTCAAAGTCATCTTCTTATAGTATTTCTCCCCTATTACACCCAAGATTAAATATAAAATACTTCATTTTTTTAAACCCTTCAGGGAGGAATAGTACATCTGGCGTGGGGGCTCACTAAGCCTTTTCCAGGGCTGCTTATCCACCTTTGATATTTACCTGTCACCCACCTCTCATCTATAGCTCCGAGAAAACCATAACACAAGCAATAGCCACACCCTGATGAAACTGTCTCAGCAGATTGGCTAAACTAGGTTGAGAGTCATTGATAAGCTTCAGGCTCACCAGTGAAGTGGTGGGATATCTTCCCCGAGCATATGAAGACTTCCTCTGGTGGAATGGGTGGCTGATTGTTCCAATCAAAGTGGATATCTCAGAGCATTCACCCATTCTAATATCAAAGTCATCAAGGACATCCATTGCATCACAGGCCATCACCAGTCATCTTGACTTTTGTCTTAGACCCTGATGGAACTGAAATAGAGTGAGGTTGACAACTTTGTGAACTCTGCCTCGAATCCAATTCATGCTTGAGTCAAGACATCACTGCGATATCATTGGTCCTTTTGGAAAATAAAATACAAACAATAACCTTTCCAGTTCCTTTATACTTTATTCTTTTCCATGTATACATAATCTGTTAATACTGTATGTCCTGGCTGTTCTTTTAGTTTACAACTTGAGGCTTAGACCATTCTCTGGAGAACTAAAAACATCACATGGTACTTCATCTCCTAGTTTCCTTTGTTGGGTGTATTCCCCCTTTTCATGTCCACCTTCTGAATTCTGTGATTTTCTTCATGCTTCAGCTCAGATTCTTCTTTTTGTAAGAAGCCTTTCCCAAGACCCCTCATGATTTGTCAGTCATTTGAGATTATTTCCCATTAAATTTGTATATAACTTGTATATGCATATTTGGTTGCATATTGTCTCCCCCATTTAAATGTGAACACCTTGAGGGCAGAGACTTGTGTTTTGCCTTTTGATCTATCCTATTTCTTAGTAAAGTTGCTTGGCCTCTAGAAAACAAAAATAAATATTTGTTTCCTTGTTGACTTACTAACCTCAAATCCAAGATTTCTCTCACTGACTCCTATGCTCCTAGTCATATGCTGCTGAATGGACCTGGAGAAAAAACCATGCAGACTGAAACCATTACAAATTTTTTATCTTCTTTCAAATGGTTTCTTAATATAGCAAGGCAAATATTCTGTTGCTTTCTTACCAATTCATATTCTCTAGTCCCACACCAACTCTTCTAAACCTTTTGATTTTTCCTCAACCTTCTCATGGCATTCTCTACCATTATCCTCTCACCCAAGGACAATGCCTCATACCTCACTAAGAAAACAGGGGCTATTTATCAAGTCATCCCTTCTTCCCTCAAATGTGCTCTTCCTTGTTATCTTTGCAGCACTCATCTTTGGTGCTCACTTTCTCCTGAATAATCTCTTCTCTTTGGGATTTTAAGAAACTCCTGCTTTTCTCCTGTTTTAGAGTTCCCTCTCCATCTTCTTTGCTAATTCTCCATCCATGTTATAATACATAACAATGAATGCCCCTTAAAGTTATATCCTGGGCTCTTTTTATTCTATATTATATCACTTGGCAATTTTACCATCTGCTATGGGTAAATTATCATCTCTAGGCAAAATACTGTTACTGTTAGATCTGTCTATCTTTCTCACTTCTCTCTGTATTTCTATGTATTTATATTCTCCATCATGCATACACCCATATACACGCATATTATATATAGATTTAGATAGATGTATGCATGTATATGTCCAACTCTAATGTTTCTTCTGAGGTCCAGTAATCATCAGCAATCATTAGCAATCACCTCTTAGACATTTAGAGTTGAATGTCCTTTGGGCATCTCAAATTTAATATGTCCCAGACCAACTTATTATCTTTGGTCCCAAACCATCCTTGCCCCACAATATTTTTATTATCATCAAGGGCTCTACCCTCTTTCCAGTCACCAAATCTCAATGTCTTGGTGCAGTCCTCATCTCCTTCATTTGCCACCTCCCCATGTATCAAATCCACTACAAAATCTCATCCTTTCTGCCTTTGCTTCCCATCTCAAATGCATCTCCTCTCCACTCCCACAGTTAGAAGACTTATATAGACCCTCACTACTACTACCCTTGGCGATTGCAATAGTTTCCTGGTCTGTCTCCATTCTCTCCATGTTGATCTCTCCTTCTATTAGCTGTCTGCATAATTTTGTGAAGAGTTATGTTTTTTCATGATCCTCCCCCATGTTCTCTTTGATTTTTTTTTTAGGTTTTTGCAAGGCAAATGGGGTTAAGTGGCTTGCCCAAGGCCACACAGATAGGTCATTATTAAGTGTCTGAGACCAGATTTGAATCCAGGTACTCCTGACTCCAAGGCCGGTGCTTTATCCACTACGCCACCTAGCCACCCCTGTCTTTGACTTTTAAAGTTCTTTATACCTAGCCCCTTTCTGTCTTTCTCATCTTCTTGTTCAACTGTTTCCAGGCTCTCAACAATCCTACTCCACTGGCTTAACTGTCTTTCATAGTCAGGTCATATCTAGAGTATTGTGAACAATTCTAGGTGCCATATCTTATTAAGAGAAAGGCCTTGGCTGGCTGAAGAATACTCAAAGGAGAGCAATCATGACAGTTGCATGGGCTTAAGAACAGACCAGATGAAGGATGCCCTGAAACTGTTTGGTGTAAATGGGAGAACTACTAAGAAGAAATAGGTCTCTTTAAGTACTTTCCATAGCTCAGTCACTTCCTTTCTACTTCTGCCTCTTAGAACCCATAGTTGCCTTCCAAACTCAGGAAATCTTTCCTGACTCTATTAGTGGTTAGTGGTTTTGTTCTCGATTGAAATTATCCCATATAGACATACATATATATATATATATATATATATATATGTATATATACGTATATATGTGTATATATATACGTGTATATATATACATATATATATACGTATATATATATACATATATATATATACGTATATATATATATATATATATATATGTACACACACATACATGTAGTGTCATCTCCTTAGAGTGTAAACTCCTTGAAGGCAAGCTCCGGTTTTGTTTTGTGCATAGGATAGTACTTTGCACCTACTCAAATATGTCAATGGATTAAAGATCTCATCAATTTGGGTTTCCTACACAGATGAAGATTGCAGCCCATTCATGTTCATCCAATCCCATGTGACTCATTTATATCCTCCTATAACTTCACAAAGGCTTTTTGAATGGTATTGGGTTCATGGACAAATTTATGCTTTCAGCTCTTGCCTTGGAGCAAAAATGTGACTTCAGAGATAGTTTCATGCTGCTCAGAACCAAAGATGACCTTCACCTTTAGTTAGGGCTTGACCCCATTTTTTTCCTGAAGGTATTTGAGCAATCCTTTTTTTTTTTTTTTGTTTTGTTTTGTTTTTTGCAAGGCGGGGGGGTAAGTGACTTGCCCAAGGTCACACAGGTAGGTAATTATTAAGTGTCTGAGGTCATATTTGAACTCAGGTTCAAATGACTGACTCTAGGGCTGGTGCTCTAACCAGTGCAACACATTGCTGCCCCTATTTGAGTAATTCTTGAAACATAATTAACTTAATGTTCGTGTTTCAATCTCCTACTCTCTAAGGAAGATGAAGTGTTGGGCACCTCTTGGAACTACAGGAGGATTGGGTAGAGTACAAGCAGTACCTTTGTTTCCTGGTCTCCAGTTCAGAAGCATTTTTGAGCATTTCCTTGTAAATATTAAAATTCAGAATTCATGTAATATTGTGTAGTTAAGTAGGGACACCATAGTTCAGCGTTTTAAAATTCATCAATACCTGTTAATAATTAATAAAATGGTAATGTGTTCTGAAGTGTTTCTTTGGGTATTTATAACGTTCTTTTATATGTTGCTTTATTTCCACTGTGGAGTAAAAAATGCCTTTACATTTTTCTTTAAAATTCTTTTGCCATTTCCACAAGATTGCAGGTCTACACTCATGATTAATATGAGAAAGGGATCTTTCTGAACCTGTCTGATATGTAAAACAGACTTGAGTTCAGATTTTGATTAAAATGGAGTTCTGTGGCCTTCTAGCTCAGCTCTAATTTTATTTAAATTTCTTTTCTGCCCCTGTGCTGAAAATAGCAAGTTGATATTAATAAACCAGGGCTTAGAGCAGGGCATTGCCAGAGAGAGAAGCTCATGATGGTAGCTATTTACCTAAGTAGAGTTTGATTGCAAAGTTAACCCAACTCTGGGTTACTGAAATGGAGCAAGCTTCTTAAAACTCTAGATGTTTTCAACCCAATTTAATTTGTCCCCTAAAAGTTTAATCTCCTGTGGCACAGTGTTGGCATACAGCTTCCAAAACTGCAATTCCTTCAAGTGAGAAATCTTTAATGACATCATAGGCATGGAGTTTGGAGAGTTAAATGCGAAACAGGGAGAAAGAGTTAATAGTCTCTTTCAAGGTCTGTTTCAGTCTTTTGACTCTTTCTAAAGTGACTCACAACTCAACCAGCAAAGAGGGTTTAAATTAGCTTCTTTGTTCAGAAGAACTTCAATGTCAAGTGATAAAAAGTAGCCCCTTCCTGAGAATCCCCATTCTAATGAGCAAAACAATCTTTTGTGTTTTACAAAACACACTTGGAAACTGAAACTACCAAACTGAGGCAGACTTTTGCACAAGCCTTCCTCAGTGTATTGATGAGTGAGCCCCCATATTTCACCACTTGGGCTTGTGGAATGTACAGATCTGGCCCTGTACAATATGGTGGATGACAACAGTCCATTGCCCTGCTACTAAAATGCATTACAGTCTTGACTACCAGGGGGACAATATAGGAAGAGAGAAAATAACATTTGAATTGACTTTGTTTTTGGCAGAGTAGGAAGTATTTCAAACCCCTTTATAGTTCCCCTAAAAACTTCATTACCCATTTGGCAGATAGGCTCCTCTAGCTCTACTGACGGGTTGTAAACTGCTTGAAGCATAAATTTGGGACTTCGTCATTGCACCTGTTTTATGGCCTGTCAGGGGGTGGCCCGTTTGACTCCTCTTACAGAGACTTTGCTCCCTGGTTCAGTGATTTGATAGCTGCCACAGGGACTTGGGTCAGTGATGCTGTCGTTGACATAATACAGACGAAAGGTTTCTCTGGAACTCTTACTGGGAGCCATTGGTCACAGAGTTGAAGACCAACATACGTTATAGATTGCAAGTCTGATAGAGAACAAGGGTGTGTTTTGTAGTCACTGAACCCAATGCTTTGAATGAACTCCCATTGCCCTAGTTAGGGTTTCAAATTCTGAAAATGCTATTTCTAGTGAAAAGCTAGTAACTCAATTTAATTTGGTGAATTATAACCCAATTACATATCCATTTTTCTGACTGCCAGAGCATCTAAAGGGTGATTCCTGTTTGCTTTAGCATACTTGCCCCAGGATGATAGTGTAGGGAATCCAGTAAAGAGATTATTTGAAATATCAGCCTTAGAAAGAAGCCTGTGAAATGACAAAGACCACAAGATGCCAAATAGTAATGAGCTTATTTTCAATAATAGGAAAACAATTTGTACATAATGCAGATTAATTGTCTGTAAAATTATATCAACTCTTCTAAATAAGTTCTGTGGTATGAGGATACTATAGCGTGGCAACATCAATAGTGGCACTACCATTTTATTTTTCCAAGGGTCACAGAATATTAGATATCCTTCATCTTTCTCTCCCTCAACCTCTGCCCCTCCAATGTGCCTATCACAATATACTCTATATCAGTTCATGGTGGTTGCTAGAGTAGCCTTAGCATAAGACAGGTCCAACCCAGATTCCCATCCATCTTGGGGAGAATGAAGCACCCCAATGGCTTCAATCATCAAGTGTTCACACTGGCATGCCCCAAAGAGAGTCACTAGTCAGCAACCAACAAACATTTATGAAGTACTTTGTGTTGTCAGGGACTTCATGATGTTCTAGGATACAAAGAAAAGCAAAACCCAGTTCCTAATCTTTCGGACCCCATAATCTAAAGAAGGAAGCCACATGCAAGCAATGATGTACAAAAGGATACATAGAAAGCTAAGTACATGAGTCCACCAGAGCCCATTGCCTAAAAGAGTGTCATCATGAGGGTGTAATTTGTTTATCATGGAAGAATCCTTTGTGAACCCCATCTAAGAGATAATTGAATCCCCCAAAGATGTGTGATATTGTCACAAGTTGGAACCCCCCCCCAAAAGACAGTATTATAAGGTGATCTCAACAAGCTCAATCTCTCTTTTCTTCTCAGGGAATATAGACGATGTTTGTGGGAACTATTGGTAAGGATTTTGTGTGGTTGAAGATGGGCAATATGGAGATGTGAATTAAAGAAGAGGGGAGACTAAAATAGTTTTTGTGTCCTTCCTCCCCTTCCATACAACCCTTCAGTGCTGGCCAATTTGGTACTCAAAATGAAGGGTGATTGTTCTTGATGAAGGCTAATAATTTGAGGTTAGAAACCTGTGGAGATCTTTTGAGCCTCAGACAACCATGCTCAGATATGAGCTGATGTTAGGCTTGTAGCTAATTTAGAGTTTCCCTAGTTTCCAACCAAGATAAGACAAATTTTACCATGCTTTGTCTTCCCTTCATCAACCCTCCATCCTTGATTCTCAGACTAGAATCTAAGTAGCATCATACATAGAATGTTGGACTTGCAGTCTGGAAGACCTGACTTAAAATTTCACCTCAGACTTTACTAGCTTTGTGGGTCCTGGCAAATCACTTAAATTATATCTGCCTCAGTTTCCTCATTCTTATAAAATAGAAAAAATATTAGCTACCTCTACGAATTTTTATGAGGATTAAATGAGATAATATTTGAAAATGTTTTACAAACCTTAAAGCACTATATAAATCCTAATTATTTATAGGGCACTCCTGAAGCAACTTCTTAGCATTGGGGTTATCTGACATGAAAGGATGACTGTTTAGGGTGCAAGGTGTTTGACAGTCAGATCACAAAATTTGGCAGTGACAGCCTCTTGTCATCCTCTTGTATCCTTACTATTTCCTCTTAGAGTTTGAGGACTGCTTGTTTAATCCCCAGTCTTCTCTAAGCAGGTGGCAGGAACCAGCACACTGACTGCATAACCTTGCATCCTCAACATCTTAGTACAGGGGTCAGATGATAGGCAATATGATATTTTGGGTCCATGGTACTGGATAAAATCTAACTTTGCCACTTTGTGTGGCTATGCTTTCTTGTAGCTTCATAGCTGAGAAGAGAGTAAAAGATGTTGTTCAGTTCAATTGTGTCTGACTTTTCATAATTCTGTGAACCATAACTGTCCATGTGGTATTCTTGGCAAGGATACAGGAATAGTTTACCATTGCCTTCTACAGTGGATTAAGGCAAATAGGTTGAGTAACTTGCTCAGGGTTGCATAGAAAGTTTGAGGATGAATTGGAACTCAGGTCTTCCTGACTACAGGCCTGGTGCTCTATCTATTGAACACCTTAGCTGCTTCAGAGTAAGAAATGCTCTGTTTAAAATAATTGTAGACAATATAAAGTACCTGGAAGCCTACCTGTCAAGATAAACCCAGGAATTATATGAACATAATTAGAAAACACTTTTATGCAGTCAGATTTAAATAATTGGAGAAATATTAATTGTCCATGGGTGGACAGAGCCATTATAATAAAATAGCAATTCTAACACAACTAATTCAGTATCATTACAATTAAACTACTAAAATTTATTTTGTTGAGCTAGATAAATAATAGCAAAATTCAACTGGAAGAAACAAAAGGTCAAGAATATAAAAGCAAATAATGAAAAAAATATAGAGAAAGAAGGTCCAGCAGTACCAGAGCTTAATCTCCTTAATCTGTATAAGATGGTAATTATGAAAAGCATCTGGTACTGCCTAAGAAACAGAGCACTAGCTCAGTGAAAAGAGTAGGTATAGAACACACAGAAGTAAATGATTACAGTAGCTATTTATTTGAAAGATACAAAAGAGCCATGCTGTTGCGATGAGAACACAGTGTCTTCTAAAATTACTGATAAAACTGGAAAGCAATTTGGCAGAAATTTAGTATAGACTAATATCTTATACCATTTACCAATAGAAACTCAAAATGAATACATGAACTGGACATGATGAGAGATTAATAAGTATATTAGAGAAACATAGCATATGCTAACCGATAAGATTTGTGGATAGGAGAAGAATTTATGAATAAATGCAACAGAGAGTATCATGAGATATAAAAGGATAATTTTGAATATATTAAATTAAAAAGGGTTTGTACAAATAAAATCAATGTAGCTAAGATTGGAAAAGAAACAGGGAAAAATTTAGCCTGTTTCTTGGATAGTACCTCATATCTCAAATATATAAAGAACTGAGTCACATTCATAAGAATGAATCATTTCCCAAAGACTAAAATGGGTAGTTTTTATTTGAGGAAATCAAAGCAATATCTAGTCATATAAAATGCCCTAAATCATTATTGATTAGAGAAATGCAAATTAAAATAGTTTTCATGTGTCATCTCATACCAATCTGACTAAAATATTAGAAGGGGAAAATGATATATGCTGGAGGAGATGTAGAAAAGCAGGGACACTAATATACTATTGATGGAATTATGAACTGATCTAACCATTTTGGAGAGCAATGTAAAATTATTCCCCAAAAGTTACAAAACTGTCTATACTGATTGACTTAGTATTGTCACAATTAGATCAGTTTCCTAAAATGATCAGGGAAAAGGAAAATAATCTAAGTGTTCTAATATATTTATTGAGTTCTTTTTCTGATGACAAAGAATTGGAAATTATGGAAAATACCCATCGATTGAGAAATGACTGAGTAAGTTGTGGTGTATGACTGTGTTGAAATACTACTGTGCTATAAGAATGACCAACAAATCGATTTCAGAAAAACATGGAAAGACTTGCATGAAATAGTGAAGAGTGAAACAAGTAGAACCAAGAGGATATTGTATACAGGAATGATAGCACTGTTCAAATGGTAGCAGTGAGTAACTTAGCTATTCTCAGTAACTATGATCATTCAAATAAACTTTGAAGGACTTCCAAAAGAGCACAGTCTCTACCTCCATAAAAAGAAATGAAAGTATGGGTTGTTTGATTCAACATATATATGTATCTACATATCTAGATATCTATTTATCTTATCTATGTCAAATGTTGGTTTTTTCTAACTTGGAGCTGGGAAGGAGGCAGGGAGACAACTCAGAATTCAAAATGTAAGAAAAAAAAATGAGCAAAACAACAACAAAAAAATGTAAAATAGAAAGCCATTACCAAGCCATCCTTAGAAGAACTCATGTCTGACTTTGCCATATCAAGTGAAAGAATTGGATTCTTTCAGACCAAGTATTGGAAATCATGGACACATTCACATTGCCTTCAGACAGACCCAACCTGAGCTCTTAAAACCACAATTGGCTGATGGAGTCCAATGCTTTCCTTTTCCAAATCCTGTTGCTCTGGGCAAAAGAATCTTCTAACATAAATCTCTAACAGGCTTGCCTAAGAGAATGTGTGCTGGGGGGAAGAGACTGATGAGAAATTTGACAAGGCACACTTGGTAACTATTGACTTTGGCCTCTGCAGACCATATAGTTTTCATTATTATGGGCAGAGAAGGTCACGAGGATGGACAGGTGTGAAAGTGGTAGGATCTACCATTGCCTCTAGTCTCTCTTCTTTTAGTTCACTCGGTATCTTTGTAGCCTCCTGTCGCTTGCCCCATAGTGTCCACAGACAGTTAACCATGCCATTGCCCTGCTTTTAACTTCTCCTTTTCTGCAAATCTGTGTCCAGTCTTCCATTTTATAACTGCTTTCTGATACCACTCATCTACATTCAATGCCTTTGTTACTTGGAATGTTTATCCGTTCATTTCAAGTTCACATATTTATTTAGGACCTGCTGTGGGTCAAGTTTTATTCTATGTGCTGGACAACAATAGCAAAAACAAAATTGCCCCTGCCCTCAAGGAGCTTCCACTGGGGAAACTATATACATCGATAAATCTGCAAAATGTGAATCAAATTGTTCCATTCTTTTCAATTGCGTCCAACTCTTCATGACCCTATTTGGGGTTTTCTTGGCAGTGAGACTACAATGATTTGTCATTTCCTTCTCCAGATCATTTTACAGCTGAGTAAGCTGAGGTAAACGGGGTGAAATGACTTGTCTAGGGTCACAAAGATAATAAGTATTTGAGATCAGATTTGAACTCAGGAAGATGTGTCTTCCTGACTCTAGGCCCAGTACTCTATCTCCTGTGCCACTTAGTTCCCCAAAATCAAATTAATAACAACTATTTTGAGTATGCAACTTTAATACTTATAAAAAAAATCAAGAAGGCTTTCTTGTAGGAGGTAGTCCTGGAGCTGAGTCTTGAAGGGACCTTGGGTTTCCTGGAGACAGATGTGAACTGGGAGAGCATTTTTAGAAATAAAAGCCAGGCTATGCAATGGTACTGAAGGGGGAGATGGAATTTCACTCATGGAGAAATCAAGGAGAGAAGTGTGACTTAAAGGGGAAGAAAGAGAGAGAGAGAGGGTCATCAACCTGGAAGGACAGATACTTCCAGATTGGTAAGGACTTTCACTGCCAAAAAGATGAATGTGTATTTTATTCTAGAAATGATAGAGAATCATTGAAGATTCTTAAACCAGAAAATGACATGGTATGATATGAGCTTAAGAATATCAATTATAAAGAATGGTTTGTAAAGGGGAAAGATTGAATGCAGTGAGATCAATGAGGAAGTTTTTTTGTTTTTTGTTTTTTAGATTTTTCAAGGCAATGGGGTTAGTTAAGTGGCTTGCCCAAGGCCACACAGCTAGGTCATTATTAAGTGTCTGAGGTCGGATTTGAACCCAGGTACTCCTGACTCCAGGGCCCATGCTCTATCCACTGCACCACCTTGCTACCCCAATGAGGAAGTTTTTACAAGAGTCTAGGTGAGAGACAAGGAGGGACTGAACATGGGTGGTGGCTGTGTGACTGAAGGAGATGGAATTAAGTAGATATGAAGAAATTTTGCATACATTTTGCAGTCATGACATAAGAGAGGAGCTCTTGACATCTTCCTCTGTGCTCTCACCTTTCCTCAGACACCTGTGGGGCATTTCACTAGCGCATCTGCCTCTCTGTTATACCTTGTTTCCTTTGGTCAGAGGCAGAAAGAATTCCCCAACTTGCATGGTGTTTTTCTTTTTCAAATGGTGCTGCCAAAGGGTGTAGAATAAGGAGGAGACTTAGAAGCTGATGCCTCACTCTCACATACTTGAATTTTGAATGGCTTGCTTCATGTGTCATGGATTATGTTCCAGGAAGGTCATGGCTATGGTTCTGATCTGGTGATGGTGAGCAGATTTCAAATAATGGAGGCAAAAGCAAATCTGATTCCCAGGAGTTTTGAGATGACCAATGTCTGCAACATTGTCATGTCAGTTCTGTAATCATAGTTGTATTTGGTGTTGTGGTTTGAGTCTGCCTCTGTTGCTCTGGCTAGAAATGCTTGTCCTGGAAACTTTGACATGCTCCACTTCTGACCTGGGATGACTTACCTCTCCTTAAGCAGACTAGTGACCCACTGCTCCTGAATCTGACTTAATGCAGATGCCAAATTGGTTCTAGTCTACAACTCAGATATCCCTAGCTCAAAAGATCCATCAACCTTAGCATCTCTGGGAGCAGGGATAATACATGTTTGCTACTGTAACCAATCCAAATATTTATTATTTTAAATTAAATTTTCATTATCCTTTGTTTTCTCATCACTTATATTTCCCAGAGTCTCATCTTCTACTCTTTCCAAGAAAACATAACTTTTAAAGAAGTAAAATCAAAACAAAACTTGATCAAACTAAGCAGTATCGTGTTCATGTCTGATGTCATAGGCTATGCCTATACCCATGACTCCTGATCTCTACAAACAAACCAAGGAAATATTTTCTCATAATTCTTCACTGACATTCAACTTTGTCATTATAGTTCTATACCATTTAGATTATTTTAATGTTCTTTCCATTTGCATTACTGTATGTCATTGTGTACATTATTTTCTTGCATCTGTTCATTTAGGTCTTTCCATACTTCTGGGTATTCAACAGATTCATCATGTAGTCTTACAGTGCAGTAATTTGTCATTTTATTCATGCTCCTCCTCCTCAATTACTGGACATATGCATACTTTGGGGCCAGTTCTTTGGCATTATAAAAAGTGCTGTAATGAATATTTTGCTTTACACAAGGCCTCCCCTTTTTTGCCATTTGTCCTACTGCAAATAGATACTTATCATTGTAATCACTAGGTCAAATGATATTTGCATCTGAATCACCTTCATGGCATAATTTCATATTGCAATTCCGAATTGACATAAGAACCTATAGCTTCAACAATGCATTAGTACTTGTTTCTCCCAAAGCCTTCCAATATAGACTTTTCCCATCCTTTATTATTTTTCAGTTTGTTGGGTGAGGTGAAACATTAAGTGAGTTAGAGAGTGAGTTAGAGAATTCTTCCATGTAGTTTATCAGAGCTCGCAAATATTTGGAGAGTTGTTTGTTCCTGCCCTTTGAACAGTTTTCTATTGGGGAATGGCTTTTGGACCCGTGATATTGATTTCTACTATATCGAGAATTTCTATCATGCTAAAATCACTTGATCACCGTGTACTTACTTTGTGTCATCATACAGTATTATGAAGGAAAAAAGGAAGGCAAAAACATGGTCCCTATCCTCAGAAAGCTCACATTTTAATGGAAGAAAGAATGTGCAAATAGCTATGTCTATACAGGATATCTACAGTATGAGTGGAAAGTAGTCTTGGGGAAGTTCCTAACAATATCATGGGACTGCAGAATGTGGGCTTTGAGTTGAGTCTTGAAGGAATCCAGTGCAGGCCAGAGGTAGACATGAGGAGACAGAGCATTCCAGGCCCATACTGGAAGATCTAATTGCATTGGCTGAATGCTGGATTTGGCATATTGTATAACCACAGGCCCCTGCTACTCTATTGAAGAGAAATGCCATCTACTAGACCACCAACACGAACTCCCACTTCTTCTCCGGGGTCAACATTAGCCATTAACACTAGTCATTTAGCTTGATTTTGTTGCTCTTCTCATTTATATGATCATAACCCTTCTCTACAATGTCCTAGTTCTGTTTACTTAAGTTTTCCTCAATTCCAGGAATCCCTACCACTTTTTGTTTTATTCCTAAGACTTTTGTTGTTTTTTATGCAATACTGGCTCATTAACTTTGAATACATGGCAATTCTCCAAGCCATAGACACTCACTTTATTTCCATTTCCACCACCCCCAACATAAAATGTGTGCTAAATAGAAATTTTTTAAAATCTTTGACTTCCTTGGCATATATACACCCAGTAGGCAGATTTCCAGGTCAAAAGATAATACAGACAAGATCCAAGTCATTCCAGTCCCTGATTCTGGCTCTAGATTGGCTGACCATGAGAAATTTGTGCATTATAAAGTACAATGAAACAGCTTTACCAATAAATTTAAAGTTTATAATTCCTGATTAAATTCAAATGAAACCACTCTTCCCTCTACATCTATATTCACCATGACAATCAATAATATTTGTTCAGAAAAATATACTGCCTAGAAATAGGAACTCCACTCAACCTCCAACAGCATCTTTGGTGGATTGAATTTTTAATGTCTCAGACAGTGAACAAGTTAACAAGCTGCTCCACTCCTTTAAAGGACCAGTCTAACTTCCATTACACATGGAACCAGAGAAGACAAACCAGGGACACCCCAAATTCTTTCCCTAAGTGACTGCCCCAGTTCATAGATGGCAGCCCTCAAGCACTCAAAACTGCCTTTTGTTATCTTTGCCACTTTGCTGAACGTGAGGCAAAACTTCAGATACATTGTAATTTTATTTTTTTATTAGTGATTATGGAGTAGCCTTTCATATTGCTGTTGCATGTTAACAATTTTTTCTTTTTCCAGTAAATCTTTGCCAAACCTGCTTTTAATATGTATTCTTTTCCCTTAGTAACCTATTAGATTCTGTATAGAACCTCTAAGATGGGAACAACCCCACCCTCCATGTCTACAATAATTGCTAATCTAAAATCCTCCTGCTATCTGTCCCCCATTTGAGAGCAGGTCTTACTCCAGGGACTTCTCTACCAATATGAAATTCTTTCTTTTCCATAAGGGTTCCCAATGAAGTCAGAGGCTAAATCAGTTGTCTATGGTGATGCTAAAAGTCTTTTTTTCCAAATATTATCACTATAATAACATTGTTCAGGCAAGGTAAAATGAGAAAATGCATAATGCAAGAATGATGTTGAAGAAGCTTTAGTCTTTAGGTGAGAAGTAGTCTCTTAGAATGTTATTTTAATGTGTTACTCATTATTGGACATATATGCCCAGGGGTCTTCACAAAGATATTCCTTATACATTTTAAAAGGAAATAATATAAAATATTAACTTTTTACTGAGTTTCTTTTCTTTTGTGTTAATAGCATTTCATAAATTTATTAATATAAGAATCGACCTCTTACAATGCAAAAAATGGGAGAAAAGTATAATTGCATTTGGGGAGAATGGACCAAGTGATGAGGATAGGGCATTGGGAATAATCCTGTTCAATCATGCGTCAATATTCACGTGCAAGTGAGTCCAAAGTGATGTGTGTGTATGCTTATAAGATGGGGGGGGGTGGTTATTTTCCCAGCATGAAGAAAGTTGGATTTCTCTGCCACAAAAAGAGTTTTTGTTCATGACTGTCAGAATGCATGATTTTTCAAGTGTGAAGAACTATGAACAGTTGTGAAATAATTTTCTTAGGAGTAGTTACAGGAAAAGGGAATTAAAGAGAAGGTTAATGATTCCAGGCTAACATGTTTTAGAGTGATTTGATAACTCATAAATTAGAGTTTTAGAAGAATTTCCTGTTTCGATCTGGGTGAATTGAATTAGATATCTCTGAGGTCCCTTCCAAATCAGAAATTCTGTGACTCAATTTGTGATTTTGGGATCATTCATTAGCATAAAAACTTGAGCAGCTACTACAGACCCATAGATTAGAGATCCTTTGTGAAGGGGGATGGGGCAATAAGGTATATGATATTTAGAGGTTCTGAGGATGTTTTAAACTGATGGAGTCATGAAGTGATGGTAATGTGATTGTCTTACATTTCGGCAGTGATTTTGGCTTGCTAGGTAAGTAAGTATAATCCACAGTTCATTCCTGATGAGTTGATTCTATGGCCCAAACTGTAGCATATCACTACAGAAAAGAAAAAAAAACCACCCACTTCTTATTTCATTTTCTGTTGCCTCATTTCTTATTGCATTCGATCTTGCCATTAGATGCAAACAGTTCCAGAGGAGAAAATGAGGCTGGTGATTTTGCACAACCCTCACTGAAACTCAATTCACTTGCAAGTCATGGCAAAATCATTCTGATATCATGACCCTCTTCCAGAATAAAGGACTATCACGACCACACCACTACACCACTACACCACCACCACCAACATTAGGGTATAGAGTTCACCCTGGGTTCTGAAAGGTCCTGCTAGTCAAATGTGTGCCCTGGTAGGTGCTCTCAATCTGAAAATTCCCTGGGATTTCTTTTTAGGAGCAGCCTAAGTTTGGAAGGGCTCAATACTCAGCCTCAGTGGCAGGCAGGTTACAAAGCGCATTAGAGGGCAGTGATGATCTATGCCAATGAAGTGTACTGACAATGCTGAAATGTCAGATGTTTTTATGTAGGGATATATAACCCCACAAGTTCTTGTCAATCATCATCAGCCTTTAGAATAGGTAAGACCCAGACTTCTTTTCAGAAGAATCAAACAACTCTTGTGTTTTCAGCTTTTCTTTAAGGTTCCCCAAACAAGTCAAATGAGAATCTCATGTCAGTGCAACCAGGGCAAATGTTATAATATTTCTCATTCATAGAAGATTGTCTTTTTTGTCTAAGAACTACTTAGTAAATATAAATAAAAATCTGAACACCTTTGGTACTTAACCATTACATTGAAAGTTCCCCATAGGCAAGAATTGTATCTCATTTCAGCCCTGTATATATATTAAGGAGTTCCCCAGCACCTTCCACATTTCTAGAATGTTGATAGACTGGCTAAATGATGATGATGCACCCTTCTGCCCTGTGTCTGCTTTTCCCAAATGGTTTATTGCACTGACTTTCTTCTAGAAGTAAGGTTATATACAGCATCCAGAAATGACACATTTCGTTTTTTTCAAATTGCGAAGTCATTTCCTTTGGCTGCCCAAGGTGACTAATACAAAGTAAGCCATTACTGTCGGTAAAAGTAAGGCACCAATCTTCTGTAGGAGAGAAACCCAGATTGCAGAAGAGAGCCTCAAGCTGTGTTTGATGGATCAAAGGAACTGGGCCAGTGCCATAGAAGTTGGGAAGAACACAGACTTTGGGGTCTTAGGACACCTCTTCCCCAGGCAAGCTAGCTTTACTTGATGGGGTAATGTCTGTTTGGGACTAGATGGGAGGGTAGATGGAAAGGCCACTGATGGAAAAGCTTAAGTCCTATGTGCAACAATGGGCTAGCTGGAAGGGCAAAGGACAGAATACCCTGTAATAGGGTTTTCTTATAGATAATTATTGGATTGCCAGACTCTCTATAAAATATATTCCCATTGAATCACCCTTCCCCCATCCCCAAAGAACAAAGTGTATTTCTTCCTGAAGAGCCCTAGCTGCATTTCCATTTTTCCCCTTTCTCTCTATTGTTCATCAACCAATCATTTGACATTCCAACTTAACCTTTCTTTGTGGTTGATGCTTAGGTAGAAGTCTGACCTATATCCTCAAGGAGTTTACAGTCTTCTGGGGAGAGGAGAACTATCTAGAAAAGACTCAGGAATATCTACAATATGGACATCTAGGCCATCAACCCCAAAGGCAATGTAGGCTGGTGCCAATGCAACTTGAAACTATATTCCTGCTTGCAGCAATCTTGTTCTTTTTGTCTTCCTTTTTCACCCAGAGTGAAATTTCTTATCCTTACATATCATGCTATCTACCTATCTATCTGCTCTCAAGTATTCATACTTGTGAATCAAGAAATATATCATTTCCAAAGCAATACTATAATTATCTATAATGAATGGTAACAGAACTACAGTAAGAAAAAAATGGAAGAAATTAATAGGTATCATTTTTATCTTTAAAAGAGGTATAGACACCCCCCCACACACCCACACAGATCAGTCAATACATCAATCAAAATGCATTTATGAAGTACCTGCCATAAGCCAGACACTTAGAAAGGCAGTCAGCCAATAACCATTTATTAATCACCTAATATGCATCAGGCCCTATGCAAAAGCTTGGGCTCATTAAAGGAAGCCAAAGACAGTCCCTACCTCAAGGAACTCATATTTTAATAGGAAGGGGAGAGGAATCAGAAGCAAATAAATGCATATAATCTGTCTACGGGATAAATAGGAATAATTATGAGACACGAGAATTGAGAGAGGCTGGGAAAGACTTCCTATAAAAGATGTTGAAACTTCACGGGAGGGAGTGGCTAGGTGGCACAGTGGATAAAGCATCAGCCCTGGATTCAGGAGTACCTGGGTTCAAATTCGGTCTCAGACACTTAATAATTACCTAGCTGTGTGGCCTTGGGCAAGCCACTTAACCCCATTTGCCTTGCAAAAAACCTAAAAAACAAAACAACAACCAAAAAAACTTCACTGGAGCCAAGGAAGTCAATAGTTGGAGTTGAGGAGACATGGCAGATAGAGTTTCTTGATCATGGAATAACCAGGAGGTTGCTGATGAGGAAGCAAAATATGAGCAGACGGGAAGGATGGGGGGGGGGCTGGTTATAAAGAATTTTGAATATCAAATAGAGGATTTTATAGTTGACCCAGCAAGTAATAGGAAGCCACTGGTGGTTATTGAGTAAGGGAGTGACATAGTCAGACCTGCACTTAGGAAAATAATTTTGTTGACTTAATGAAGAATGTAGAGGAGTGAGGAGAGATGAGTAGGCAGACCTACTTGCAAGCTATTGAAATAGTCAAAGTGGGGGGCGGCTAGGTGGCGTGGTAGATAAAGCACCAGCCCTGGAGTCAGGAGGATCTGGGTTCAAATCCAGTCTCAGACACTTAATAATTACCTAGCTGTGTGGTCTTGGGCAAGCCACTTAACCCCATTTGCCTTGCAAAAACCTAAAAAAGAAAAAAAAATAGTCAAATTATAAGGTGATGAGAACCTGCACCAGAGAAATGGCAGTGTCAGGAGAGAAGGGGGCAATATTCAAATTAAAATTTGCAGGCCTTGGAAACAGATTGGATATTGGGTAGTGAGAGATGGTAAAGAGACATGGTTACATGGTTATGAACCTGAGGGACTCAGAGGATGGTCTCATCACCTATAGGGAAGGTAGAGGAAGGGTTTAAGGGGAAAGATAATGAGTTTACATTTGGATGTGTTAAATATGAGTTTGAGATATCTGCAAAGAAGTTAGAGAGATACTAGATTAAAGGACAACAGGCATCCAAGGTAGATTTGAGAATCATCACCACAGAAATAGTCAAATCCATGGAAGCTGGAGATCACATATGAATAGAGGGTATGATCTGGAGTAGGATCCATCAAAGTATTCAGAGGATAAAAGGTGAACCAGCAAAGAGTGATGTCCCAAAACCCTAGAAAGGAGAGTATTATTGTGATGAATACTCCTTTGTAGATTCATCCTACATCTGAATATCCAGCTCCCCATCAGCATAAGCTCACATGAGTTAAGTGGTTGGGTACTCCATTGGATTGGAATGGAAATCATATCCATGTCAGAGGAGAAACATTTTCTTGGAGCTTGTGTGCATGGAGTAGCAGTCAGGTGTGTTGCAAGAATGGAACCCGGAGTCATCTCCTCTGTCTGAGCCATGACTTACTCCCCAGTAGATAGTGAGCTCCTGGAAGGCAAGGATTCACTTATATTTTTCTTGGTATCTTTGGTGCTTAGTACACTGCCTATCACATAGCAAGTTTGTAAGAAATGTCACTTGATTGACTGACTGATTGATAGGACCATTGAGAAAGTACACCCTGAGAAATGAGACCTTTCACCAGCACCACAATCACATCACATGAACACAGTAGGCATTATACATTATAGGGATCTGGTCATCCTAGAGCTGCCCACACCCAACTTTTGGTACCAGTGGAGGCTGGGAAGCTCACAAACTGCCTGCTTCTCAGTTTGACCTCAGATTGTCCATGACCACATCCAACTCTTCCTTGTTCCCCATGGACTTCCCCAAAGAGAGCTGATTCTGGAGCATCAGAGTTTGTGTTAGGGATTGTTAGAACAATTTGTAATGATAGGGATAAAATTGAGATTCAGTATTCTGGGAGCAAGAAAAAAAAATCTTAAAAGCAAAGAGATCTAATTTAAAATGGAGTATAAATGGTAGGAAGGTTGTGAGTCCAAGGAGGGACTACCTTTTATTTAGCTACCTTAGGTTTCATTTAACATCATATTCTTCTCTGTCCCCTATCCAGCAAGACTTGCCTTGTAAAGAAAACATGTTATGAGGAGACAAAAATGAAGAGGAAGAGAAATAGTTGCACATCAGTTACTCAATGTACTGAGTCTGAGAGTATGCAGTTCTCTACATCCATGGTCATCCACCTCTACAAAGAATGTATTTCCTCATCTCTTCTTCACTCATGATAATCACACAATGTTTCCTTCCTTCTTTACTGTTTTTATGCATATTGTGGATATGGCTTTCTTTTTTCATTTTTCATTAATTCATATTATTCTTGTATGTCTTTCCAAGCTTCTCTGAATGTTTCACATTCCTTGTTTATAACATTCCATGGCATTCATGTTTCATGATTTGTTGAACAATCCTCTGATTGATAGATATCGGCTGTATTTCCAGTTCTTTGCTAAGTTTGCTGTTTTGGTGTTGAAAGGACTTCTCTTTCTGTCTTTGGCATCCTCTGCATACCTGCTCAGACCTGGCAAGAGGAGGGATTTCTCATTTGGCATTTACCCCCTGCTGATCTCTGGGTCTTGGCCAGATTTGTGCCCATGGCTGACTCTTGGACTAGAACAAAAGCTCCCAGAGGGCAGAATCTTTGAATCATTTTATTCCCCACATATAGTGTCTTATATATAGCTGGGGCTAAGTACATATTTTTTTCACTAAGAAAATAAACTAGCATCTCATTACAAAGTCTCCTTACTTTGTGGTACAGATAGTCAGAGATAAGGAAAAGCAGCCATTCTCCTTCTTTCCCATCATTGACTTTAATTGTTCTTAATCACAATTGGAGTTCAAGGAGGTCTTGAAATTTTTTTTTCTCAGAATACAAATGGAGAAGGCCTTTGTGTGTGTGGACCTAGGCAGCTTGTGTCCTTTTGTCTCAAGTATTTGGGTTGGTTCTGGTGCTGAATCTGAATGCCACTCAGCTTCTGTGTGAGGCTAGCTGTTAACTTGGTTCTTTTGTGGACTCGTAACTCATGCTATTCCTACTAGGTGGCAGTACATGTGTAGAAATCAATCTCATGCTTTGGTCCTGGCTTCCTGCTCCACAGTTTCCTCCCCGTCTTGTTCTTAAAGTCATCACAATGCAAAATCTATGAGAAAGAAGAAGCAGTTTTGCCATCCATTTGGATGGATCCTGATTGGAAACATGTTTATGGAGTGGCTTATTGGCTGTTTAATTTTCAGTCTATGGTAATGGAAGGTCCGCCACAGGTATTTGGCGTCTAAATAATACTCTTTTCATATTGAGATAAGCACATCATCTTTCTTTTTTTCCTCCCTACTAGGTCACATGTGCCAATTTAACAAATGGCGGGAAGGCAGATCTTCTAAAATCTGGAGGCACCAAATCTACCCTAAAGCACATCTGGACAGAAAGCAGCAAAGACTTGTCCATCAGCCGGCTCCTCTCACAGACTTTTCGTGGCAAAGACAATGATACGGGCTTGGACCTACGCTATGACACCCCAGAACCTTATTCGGAGCAAGATCTCTGGGACTGGCTGAGGAACTCCACAGACCTTCAGGAGCCTCGACCCAGAGCCAAGAGACGGCCTATTGTCAAGACCGGGAAGTTCAAGAAAATGTTTGGCTGGGGTGATTTTCATTCCAACATCAAAACTGTGAAGCTCAACCTGTTGATAACTGGGAAAATCGTTGACCACGGTAATGGAACTTTCAGTGTATATTTCCGGCACAATTCTACCGGGCAAGGCAACGTGTCTGTGAGCTTGGTGCCCCCAACCAAGATTGTGGAATTCGACTTGGCCCAGCAGACGGTGATCGATGCCAAAGATTCCAAGTCCTTTAACTGCCGGATCGAGTATGAAAAGGTTGACAAGGCGACCAAGAACACACTCTGTAACTATGACCCTTCCAAAACCTGTTACCAGGAGCAGACCCAGAGCCATGTGTCCTGGCTCTGCTCTAAGCCCTTTAAGGTCATCTGTATTTACATTTCCTTTTATAGTACAGATTACAAACTAGTACAGAAGGTGTGTCCTGACTACAACTACCACAGTGACACACCCTACTTCCCTTCGGGTTGAGGAGGAGCCAGTGTGGGTAAGACTGAAGCCTGAGGAATAAAAGAGGTCATAGGACAGGGCTGTTACTACAAAGGAGAAGGTCCCATCTGGGGCCTGGATTGTGTCTACGATGCTGCTGTTGTCCACGGGCTGCCAAGATCCCAGGGGGGACAATCGGGTCTCATTTCTGCTCATTGGCTCCATCTCTCCGTGTAGTTGTGAATCACTGCAGGTTTTACATAAAATCACCCAAGGAGAAGCATACATCCACACAGACATACATGTACACACACACACACACACACACATATTTTGGCTTGCATCTATTGGGACCCCTGTTTAGAGGTCTATTAATTCTCTGGGTCATAAGGTTTTAGATAACCAATCAAGGCAAAAGGGAATAGTTTGACTGAATGGGCTCTGACAGGCATTGGTATGGAGTTAGCCTTCCAAGTCCTGAATCCATGTCAATCCACCCTTCCCTCTCACACGTGCTCTTGCTTCGGATAGCTGCACTGGTAACCAATACCGTAGGCCTAACTGCTTGTGACAATGGGACGCGTGTCTCTAGAGCTCAGTAGTTCTTCCCTGATGAACCCTCCCACCTAGCATCCCGTAGGCACATTCAAGGTGGCCCTAGGAGGCCTGCTCTTTGTAAAGATAAGCAGACCTTTGGAATTTACATGTGGGCACACGTTGAGATTTCAGCTTCTGCCCCTGGTCATTGGCAATGGCAGAGTACCTCTTAGAAACTCCCAAGCCCTTAGATCTCAAGGGGACGGATGCCATGTAAGTTGTAAGTGGCCGTCTTATCTTTACTCCGCACATTGTAACAAACTCAATATCCTAGTCTTCATTTGTATGAATGGTTTGTATTGTACATAGTTTATCCCGTGTTATTTCAGCAGCTTATTAATATTAACTTGTACTTGTCTCTCTGCTTGTTATTGGTTCTAAAAGAAAAAGGGAATGAGGAGGAGTCGGAGTCCATGTTAGCGATGTAGCTGTAATCCACGACCGAGACAGAACTCTATAGCCAGCACTTACTCAGCTAACATATTGTTGGAAGCGATACATATACACAGCATTACAGTCTGTCAGTAGTTAGAGTTTTATTTCTGGACAAAGATGAGATGTACATAGAAATAAAATACATAAAAGTTCAGTTTCAATATGTCCTGTGTTGGCGCTGATTTCAAAGACCGTGAGAAGTTGAGAATGGACTTCTCACACAGCTTTGCTCCTCCCAGCTCTGCCTGTGTCCAGAGCTGGGGGATGATGGTTGGTCAGCTACATGGGACAGCTCAGGAGGGCCAGGGGGAATCCCACTGAACTCCCTCTGAGGTTTGACCAGTCTAAGCCAATCCTGGAAGGCCAGGGTCCCTGGGTATCCTCTCGATGGACAACCAGCCTAGGTTCTTATGCCATGGAAGGGCACTCTATGTCCATGGTGGGGGTGAGTGGGTAAGTGGGGAAGTGTTTTGGTCTTGGATCTCCCTTTCCAAGTTGAGATGGGGGCTACTAAAGCTTGGGTTTGGTCCTGCTGCAGTGACTCAGCATTGCCTGGGGAAAGTGGGGTGTCAGTGTTGGCAGAAAACAGCAGCTGGATTTAACTCTCCTCAGATGGGTTGATACCTATAAAACACTATTTATTGTCATGAAACATGGCATTTTCTGTGCTCCACAGCAGATCCCAACAAATAAACAGAAGTAGAAAATAGGGATCATGTCATTTTTGAAAACTGCAGTTTGGGGGCAGGGAAAGAGGAGAACCCCAGTCTCATACATAGCAGTTACCTAAAAGGTCTCAAGTTCAGTGTATCATTGATCAAGAATCCTGTCTGCAATACTCCCAACAAATGGCATCCAATTTTGCTGGATGACTACCAATGAAGTGGAACCTATTCTTCATGGAATAACCCATTCTGCTTTGGGGTAACTAATTGGGAACAGTCTAAGATAAGATGTGCCTCTATCTTTAATAAGAACTCAAAATCAAAGCAAACTCCCAAAATACAACAAAATGCACCATTATTTTCCATGGGAAAATCTTTAAATGCCACCTTAAGGGTGGCCAACCTGTTCATTGGTCATATATGGACATTTGCCAATGGACATTCACAATAACTTTGGACACTAATGGAGTAATTTGGTATAAATCTTATCAGGGTCAGTTCCTGAAGAATTGTTAAGACCAGAACTCAGTTTCCACTAGCCCCTAGACACAAGCCACAGAGAAAGTAATTGCAGGTGCTAAGGTCTCTTGCATTGGTCAAAGAATAATCCATCAATACAGATGGATGCCTTAATTTCTCACTGGAAGGAGCCAATGAGAAGGGAGAAAGTCTATTTCATTTTAAGGTTGCCCAATCTTTATTTTATATTCTGTGATTTTCTCTGAATTTTAAATTTGGACTCTTTAGTCCCTGGATACATTTGTTGGCTTGAAAGTCGTTTTCTGGGTGAAACTTTCCCTTTTTCTTTCCCTCCCTAAGCTAATTCTTCTTGATCCACCCCCCTTGCCATAAAAGGAAAAACTTTAATTATCCGGCTCTCAACTGATTCAAATTTGTTTTCAGTTCTTCATTTAAGAGAAGGAAGTAAAGAGGAAGAAAGTGAATTAACAGCAGGGGCTTAATTAAAGAGGTAAATAAACAAAATGGTCAACACTCTTGGATTTGCACTCTATCTTCCCTCTCCAGTGTTATTTCTCTCCAGACTCCTACATTTTCATGGTCTGTAGCTGCAACCCTATGAACTCATGATGGCTATTTTAGGGGCCTCTACACAATGACACCCAGGGTTTTCTGCTTTCTATGTCAAGAAATAGACTTTCAGAAATCAAACATTAGAAAAGAGCAAATGGAAAAAAAAAGTCTGTTTGAAATGTCATGATGTACCCCTTTTTGACTAGTCTGAACCTCCATCTTCTGTGCAATTGTTTTTAATGAAGTTTTCTCATGTTAAATGCATGAACTTTTTACTTGGGGACAGGCTAGTGCTCCATATTCTTAAGCTGGAACTTCCCCACACAACTGACATTTGATATCCCTGGGATTTTAACAGGGTCAATTAGACTTATCCACTATTCACAAATTCAAAGTCCTACTTTCAGTGACTCCAGTTAGGGTTTCTAATGGCAAAGATGCTACTAAGTATCTGAGACTGAATTTAAATTCAGGTCTTCCTGACTTGAGACCCTGCACTTTATCCATCATACCACTTAGCGCATAAGAGTAATAAACAGAATAAGATGATAGCTAATAACATGAATAAGAGGAAGTCCGTCAATCCCAAATCTTCCACAAAAATGAGGTAAAGCTGGCTCAGAGTATAGAACTGCCTTCTCTCATTCTCTTAAGCAAATATTTAGTGAGACAGAAATCCATTGTTGTGATCCTGTCTTTGTGAGGAATACCTTGCCCATGGGGGGAGCTTCACCCATTGCTTTCAGTCACCAATCCTGTGAGCTGAGTGACAGCAGGATTATTGGTCCCATTTTACAGAGAATAAAACCCTAGTTTGGGGAAGCAATTTGACTTGCTCAAGGCCATACCACTAGTAAGTGAAAGAGTTGTGACACAGGCCAGGAGCCAGGCCCCTGAGAGACCCAATGGATTTTTGTTGAATGAAATAAAAATGGAAGGCTCTAGATTTGAGCCTTGGACTCTGCCTCCTTATTGCTTCTTGCTCGGTGATAAAGGAAGGGCTTCTGTTGTGGGGGGGACCCCAATATCCCAGGTAAGTCCTTAACTTTTTGTGTTTGATTTAGACCGTTAAAAAGGATTTTTGGTATAATGGGTTTCGAGTCATAACATTTGAGTTAAAATCCTGCCATGTTACTGTGTCACCTTGGGTAGGTTATGTCTCTCCCGCTTGTCTCCTTTTCCCTCATCTCTAAAATGAGAAAGTTAAGCAAGATCATCTTCAAGCTCTCTTTTAGCTCCAAATTTCCACACCTATGGGGCAATTTCTTGTTCCTGGGTGACAGGAAGTAAAAGTTCCATTGTGTCTCTGGCCATTTATATCTTTCCAAAATTATACTTGTCCATCCTCAAAAATAGAGTGTTCTTTGTCTTAGAAAAAGAAAAATCCTTACCATATTTTGGTGCAGAAGAGAACAAAACTGCATCAGAAATCCAAAAAAAATCCTTTCCTTTTTGATTTTTTTTCCTTCCCCCCCTCCTCTTCTTTCCATTAAAAACGCAGAGAATTCTATGCCAACTCTTCTTTGGAAACACCAGTCTGTCCTTGAGGACCACAGTAAATGCCAACTATGAGCCTGGCCCACATTTCAGGTTCAAGAAGGGCTCTGGATGGAACTAGCATCAGACTATTCAGTCTTTACATCATTCAGATCAAATTGATTCATCTCAAAGGGCTTTTGTGACTCTGTTCTATCAGGGAAGCAGCATGGCCAAAAGAGGATTGTGCATAACTTTCCTGGGCAGGGGGGCCTGGTTTGGGTCTATCCCCATCCAGGCTGGAGAGTTGTGTGGGCAGTGAGGAGAGATATCAAGCTTCTTTGGATTTGGATTAGTATACTAATATAAACTCCTTGAGAACAGTCTGGTTCATTTTTTACATTTGTGCCCCCCAGTAAACATTTAAATACTTACTATTAGATTGAAGCAGCTGCTTCCTCTTCAGAGCCTGCAGCCCCTCTTCTGTGGGAAATCTAGCCTCCTACCCAATCAAAGCTCAGATTTGCATCCAACTTTTAGTTCCAAGAAGTAATCTCCTAAAAGGCCTAACATACCCATTTCATTGATAGACTCCTAGAAAGTTTATACAACTGGCCCAAGATCCAGGGCCATTGCTTGGGCTTGGTACAGATGAGGAAGAAACCATCCTTGTCCTTCATGCCTTTCCTGAGATCTACTTCTAAGGCCTCTGGGAGCCCTTCAGCAGAGTTGAGGAAGAGGGTGATCACAAGAGTGGAGGACAGGGGCGGCTAGGTGGCACAGTAGATAAAGCACTGGCCCTGGAGTCAGGAGGACCTGAGTCCAAATCCGGTCTCAGACACTTAATAATGACCCAGCTGTGTGGCCTTGGGCAAGCCACTTAACCCCATTTGCCTTGCAAAAAAAAAAAAAAAAAAAAAAGAGTGGAGGACAGGATGAGCTTCCTGATTTTTCCATTGACCAGCTGGGATGGACTTACCAGGGATGTGTCTCAGGACCAAGTTAGCTCCAGTTCCTCTTCTTTGGTTAGTTAGTACATTGGTTAGTACATTCCTAGTACCTAGGAAATGCTTGCGTGAAAAGTGAATAGGGCTAGAGGCTCACTTCTGAGATTAATTGTGCAATCTTTGACCACTTGTATAAACATTCTGGGAGTCTGTTTCTTCATCTATGAAATGGGTAGATAAGGTCTTTTTAGGAGAATATGTTTTAGAGCTGAAAGTTGGATTCAAATCTGAGCTTTCTTTGAGGTAGGAGGCTAGATTTCCCACAGAAGAGGGAGCTGCATGCTCTGAAGAGGAAGCAGCTTCTTCAATCTAGCTGTAAGTATTTAAATGTTTACTGGGGACACAAGTGCAAAAAATGCATCAGAATCTGTTCTCAAGGAGTTTATATTATTCTAATAAGGGGGGTGTTAAACAAATACAATATGATGGGTAATAAATACCCCCAATCCCATATACATAAAACTATTCACAAAGAAATTAAATGCAAGATCTTTTGGGAGTAGGAGTATTAATAATTGAAGGGTTCTTGGAAGATTTCATGAAGACTACCTTGTCAAATCTATCCATGAAAAGAAGAGAAGTATTCTGGGGCAGAGGGAAAATGGAAATACATTCCAGGAAGGTGTGATACCCAGTGCAAAGGCATTAGAGGTGAGTGATGTAGTGATAGGAGTGAGGAACTTTGTTGTCTAGGCTGGATCACAGACTCCGAGAGAAAAAGTAATGTAACATTGGAAAAGTTGATCGGGGCCAGATTGTACTTGGATTTTAAAAGCTAAACAAAACCATCCATATTTTATTTTGGAAACAATAAGAAGTCACTGGAGTTGGTTGAATAGGAAAATCACAGTCAGATCTGCTCTTAAGGAAAAAACATACTTCTTGTCTTGTAAAGATTAATGATATAGAGACAGATGCTGTCAGACGAAAGATCAGCCAGTGTGGGTCAGAGGAAGAGGAAGGGGGAATATTTATGGCTGCGGAATCCTTGTTAAAGGGAAAGGTATAAGGAAGTTAATTTTGAACTGATATTAAAACAGATAGTTGTGATCTTTCCAGCATGAATCCAGAGTATCATGAAACTCTTCTCAAGACTGGTCAAAATTGATGAAACTTCTAGCAGGGCAGTGTGAGATCCCAAATGATTCAGAAGGACCCGAGGACATTAGGGGATGGACTGAAGTCATATCTGAAGTCAGTCATATCTTGGGACTCAGATGAAAAATACAGATTAGAAAAATGAATACTTTTCAAGAAGGTGATTTTGGGCAGTGGGATTTGGATTTCTCAATTGCAGTTTAAAATATAAGAAGTATCTGCTCTTGGCCAGGGGTGGAGGTGCATCTAATAAGGGTTAGTAGCAATTAGTTTGCTTGTGGACTTACAAATCTAGAAAAAGGTTTTAAACTGAAAAAGTAGGAGGAGGGAAAAGATTGTGCAAATTAGGTTTTAGACAGTGGCAGTGTAACAACCAGAGGTTCTGTGCAGCAACCAAATCCAAGGCCTCGAATACCTCGGCATCAATACCAAAAGTTCTAAAAATAAAAGGACTAGAAATCCCTGGACCAAGGTTCCCTCTGCAAGGATAGATCCTAGTCAAAAGACAGGGTATTTTTAAAAGAACAATAGGTGAATGGCTGAAGGTACCTGCTGTGCTAAAAGTAAATATAGTGATGTAAAGAGATTCAGGAAACAGGTGCGAAGAGGATGACAAAGAGCATTTTGAGAGCACAGACAGAACTAGTTCTACAAGACTACTCATCATCTACCAGAAAACACTGGACAGAAGGAGGAAATAGATGAGGAGCTAGGGAGAGAGAGCACACCTTTGCTGCAAAGGCATGTTATTTATTAGTGGTGTGTGTGCATGTATGCATGTGTGTAAATAGACATGCACATGCACCCTATATGTTTGAGCTACTTATGAGAAGGAGAGAACTCTGAGGCCGAGGTAAGGTGGAAATAATATTCCTGGAATGCGGGCTACCCAGTGCAAAAGCATGACTATATATATGCATATATATGTTTTTAAAATGACTATTACATATATACATATATACACACACCAATATCAGAGTGATTAATCATGTCTTGCTTTAAGTTAAACACAATTTTATCCTTGAAGAAGTCCAAGAACCAAGACACAGAATTTCTATCATGACTCTGATGCTTGCCAAGAGGGAGCATTTTCTAGCTCTAGGACAAATGATCAAACTTTGCAGAGAATTGACTCAATTTGGGAATTTTTGAGACCAAAGAAGACCTTTGGGATCTGACTCATGTGCCTCATCCCCATTGTCATCCTCCCAGTCCTAGAAGAGTGGGACATAAAGCATTCTCCTCATGCTTCAAGAGGATTCATGGACTAAAATTCTACGAGAAAATCAGCTCAGGTTGGGGGGGAGGAAATCTAAAGAAATAATGTTTCAGATAACTCAGAGAAATGGTCTCAAAGAAGAGGAAAAGAAAATGGAGAAGTGGTCAAAAAAGAGTGACAAGAGGGTGTGAGCACTGATTCAGTTCATTCACCTATCATTCATTAAGTGCCCATTAAGGGGTAAGGACTGTGCCAGCCACGAGGGATGGAAAATGATGGTGGAATATTCCATGTGCTCAGGGAACTTGAGGATAACCAGTTATAGAAGATGAAAACAAATGTATGATCAATTCATCTAATGGTGACAGGAGTCATAAGGCTGGGAATGAACAAAGCTAAGGATAACAAAAGGGATTTTAAAAATCTACTTTGAGGAAAAGACAGGGATGAAGAGAGTCAGGACTCCACTGAGTTAACCCCATAATTAATAAGAGAAAAAACAGGCTTCCTCAAATTTTGCTTTGAGCAAAACAATATAAAGAAGTCAATGAGCAGAAATATGTAGAAAAGATGTGCAGTGACGTTATGTTACTAGCAATATTTTTTTGTTTTTAAGCAATCAAGCACAATAGAACCACCCATTTAGATTCTTCCATCATGGCTATAGATGGTTATAGAGGAAGTAGAGATGTTACTCAGGGGAATAAAAAAGGGGAAAAGCAGCCAGATTTCAGCAAAGAAATCTAAAAAAAAATGTGTGTCCAGATGACACCATTGGAAAGGATAGAAGGGATGAATTCTCAAATGAATCTGAAGGAAGTGAAGAAACCAAAAATGTGAGGGGGAAAAAACCAACTTGGCTTTTATTTATACCCTAAAGTAATAATAGTAAGAACTATATAAATGCAGTAGAGATCATTTTACCATGTATTGAGGCCATCCTCCAGAAGGGCAATCATATGGAATGGACAGCCTTCATCAACCATTTTGCACAGGGGACAACTTCTTTCCCAATACATGATTGATTGAGATTTATAAAAATGCAAGATTTCACTGTCTTTAATATTTGTGGGATACAAAAAGCGTTTGATTTAGCAGAGCAAATGCTTCTTTAACATTTCCATCAAGTGCTTGACATTCATATGTCAACTTCATTCCACACTCTTGGAAAAATATGGAAACAGAGATGACCTTGTTATCCACCCTCTAATTATGTCCATCAAATCAAGATAGAACAGTGATTTAGAACAGAATATCAGGTTTAGAGCTGGAGACACTTTATAGGTTTCCCTTTAGGAAGGGAGGTTAGAGGATTTCTTTGGGACCTTGCATCAGAACTAACACATTCAAAGTTTCAGGGTAGCTTGGGTTAAAAACAACTATTGGGCTATGCGCCAAAGTGGAGTGGGCTTCCTTTCTCCTCCCAAGAAGGAAGGGACTGCTATCCTCCTCACTGGGGCTCTAAATGTAGACTCAGCATCCAGTTATTGGGTATCCTGTAGAAGTCTTATTTTGGTAAAGATTGACAAATGAACTATGAGTTCTGAGTCTTCATATTTCCCAGAAGTGGTTTCAACAAAAGTAATGCTTCAAACCCTTCAGACTTAAGAGAACTGGCAGGTGATTGCTGCTATCCAATCTCCTTTTCCATTATTGCTGACTTCTTCACATTCAAAAGCAAGTTTAAGGACTGGCATCAATGCCACTTGTCCCAGGAAAATAACCAGTTCCTGACCTTTTGGACAGCCTGTTCCTTCTCCCAGGAGTCCAGGCTGGGACCTAATGATTTCCCTCTGAGCAGCAAGTTAGATTCATTATAGGACACTAGAAAAGAGCCCTGGTTTCAGAGATACAATCTTTCGGATTAAAATCCTGCTTTCACAGCTCATACTTTCAGGCAAGTCACTCTACCCTTGCTTGGACTTAGCTATTCATTATAAAATGAGGGCTACAGTCTTAAGGGCCAGTCAGTTCCTCACCAAATTGAGATTTTATCATTCTAAGTGAGAATACTTATGATACTAGTATTATGTTGAAGTATATTTTCACTTATGCTCTAAACTTTTGGAAAATGACAGTTATGACCTGAGTTCTGGCTGAAATTAGGAGTAAAGTATGACTGAGCACGAGAATCATCATTGGAAATTTTGTGCTTAGTGCAAGGGCATAAAACTTTTCCTGGACAGATGGGTGACACAGTAGCTAGAACGTGGGATGTGGTGTCAGAAAGACCTGAGTTCAAATCTAGTCTCAGAAACTTACTGCATGATTCTGGGCAAGTCATTTAACTACTGCTTGCCTCAGTTTCCTCTCCTATAAAATGAAAATAATATCACCTACTTTCCAGAGCTGTTGGAGAAATCAAATGAGACTATCATTTGAAAATGCTTAACACAGATCTTAGCACATAGAAGAGCTCTATAAATGTTATGTTATCATTTTCCTCGCAAAGTAGAGATGCTCATTCCAGCAGGACATCTGGTAGCTTTCAGATTCATTGAATTATTCTCATTAACTAAGAACTGAGACACACATATTTTTTCTATGCTACTGAAAGATTTGCAGTGATTTGGTGCCCTCTAAATTTATCCCTCTTCAAATTTGAGACCATAGGGTACAGTCCGGATGACGTCTCAGGTTCAGCTGTCATGTCTAAAGGAACAGGGGTCCCTTTGGCTGGTCCCTGCACTGGAAGGATTATCTAAATCCTTTTCCTTGAAATCCCTTAAAAATAGTCAGGCTCCCAGAGGGTCATTAAGCACATTAAGAAAGTTAAGGAACCAAGCTAGAGTAGAGATTGAATGGATTTAGGAGTTCTGGAGTCTGACTCTTAATGGGAAACCTCCCACTGGAATCTTCTATCTGGGATCCTCTCAGGAATATGGCCTAGCTTTTTCCAGAAAGAAAATGGAAACCTCTCAATGGGGACATGGTTTTCTAAGAGGCCGCCTCCCTCCCCTCTGGTCATTGTGGGTCCAGGTCCCAGGGCTGGCCCAGGTTTACAGGACTGTGGTAAAAACAAAACAAAACAAAACATGTCATCCCCAGAAAAGCCAAAGCAGATCAGGGAGATGTAGCAAGCTTACTGTTTCTTCAGCTGCTTTGGCTTTCCTGCCTGCCAGAATGACACTCAGAAAACTAAGCCCCTTTCTCTCTCTTTTACTCTTTACAGTTTCACCAGAGACTGTTGTTTTCCCTTTGTTGATAAGCACCTTATTTATTCACACATTTTTCTGTGCTATGGGTACTCTGCTCTAATGCAGAAAAAAAGGTTCCTATAAGAATAAAGTGCTTTATGCTCATCCCCTTCCCTACCTTGTTTTTCTTATCAAAGAATCATAAGTGTTAGACTTAAGAGACCATCAAATCTATCACCTGCCCATTTTACAAATGTGGAAAATGAGATCTGAACAGCTAAAGTGACTTTTCCAAGGGAGTTCCCTAATGATGTTACCTGGATTTCATGATCTAGGATTTAAACCTTGACTTCCTAATCTCTAGTCCAATATCCCTACTGTTATACAATTTTTCTAACATAGATTTCTTTCACTTGTAATTAAATCTTTCAGAAAAACAACATTTGATGACACAGGTATAGAGCTTTCATATTTATCTAGCATTTTTATGAAACTCTGGAAGGTAGGCCCATAGTTCTCACCAAATCCAAATCTCATATTTCAAGATTCAAGTAATATCCTTCTATTCTTTCTCTTTCAATAAACTGTCCTTTCTGTTATTCCTT
This sequence comes from Macrotis lagotis, assembly GCF_037893015.1. NCBI lineage: Eukaryota > Metazoa > Chordata > Mammalia > Peramelemorphia > Peramelidae > Macrotis > Macrotis lagotis. The sequence goes on from NC_133664.1 coordinate 2,214,415, forward strand.
TTCTTTCTCTTGTTTTTAATTGTTCCCTCCCTGTCTACTAACTCATTTCCTTCTGCAAACATTCCCATGTCTCCTCCATCCTGAAAAAGCCTTTATTTAATCTTTCCATCCCTGCTATCATCCTATATACCTCTTCTGCCCTTTATAGCTAAACTCTTGAAAAGTCATCTACAGTAGATGCCTCTACTTCATCTTCTTCCATTCTCTTCTTAATCCTTTACAATCTGGTTCCTGACATTATTACACCAAAATAGCCCTCTCCGTACTTACTAATGAGCTCTTAGTTGCCAAATTCAGTTTTCTTTTCTCAATACTTCTTCTCCTAGATCTCTTTGCAGTCTTCCAAACTGATGATAGCTTTCTCTTCCTTCTAGGTTTTTGGGCAATGTATCTCCTGGTTCTCCTTCCTCTCTGACTACTCTTTCTCAATCTTCTCTTCTAGCTCCCCCTGATCCTAGCTTCCTTCTAATCAGAGATTCTTTTCTCCCTCTATACTATTTCACTTGGTATCTTGGCAACTCCCATGGATTTGATTACTATTTCTATATGGATAATTCTCCAATCTCCCTATCTTGACCTGCCCTCTCCGCTGACCTCCAATTTCATATCCCAGATGAACTGACTTTCAGACACCTTAAACTAGCTGTCCACGAGATATTTTAAATTCAATATGGCTAAAATAGAACCATTCTCTTTCTTCCTGGTATTTCCCTCCTCCTACTTTATTATTCTAAACTCTATAGAGTACCATCATCCTCACAGTACCTCATGCTTCAACTCCTCACTCTCTTACGCACCTTATCCAAGATCTGTCAAATGCACCTTTGCTACATCTTTTGAATATGCCCCCTTCTTCACAATTCTCTAGGGAAGTCCTCACAGTCGATGGAAACCTGTTTTCTTCCCATCTCCCCACAAATGGCAAGGAAGGAAAGGGACTCTCTTCAAATTTTTTTCCTTCTTTCTATTTTTGTTTTCAGACAAGTCTTTAAGAAGACACTTGCAAAACATATTCATAGTTTCAAATCAGTAGCTATAAAAACATATCAAGGAAGATATTGATCCACAATTTCATAGTTGAGAGAAAACAGATTGTATTCCCTTGTAATGAGTTCTTCCCCTGACTGGGAAGAGAAGAGGAGAGCAAGTAAAATAGCTACAGGTGCATCTTTTTTCAGTCAGCCTGTGTCTCTCAGGATCCATGTCCTTCTGCCTCTAGGCCAAAAGCCTTCTTCAAATGGAGTCTAATATAGCAAAAGTAATGGATAAGTTGAGCTGACACTGTATGGGGGAGGATTCTGAAGAAGATGGACTGTGGTATACAACTTTAAATATATATATCTGTTAAAATAAATAAGAAAATTCCCTACTTCAATTCATATGCCCATAAAAGGGAACTCTTAGCTGCTCTATACAGAGGAATTGAAGTTTTTTTAATATGGCAGGGAAAGGCCAATTTAATTTTTTAATATAAAATGTACTTTGATAGAAAGTTGGAGGAGGGTACAATGAAACATCTTTTCCCAATCCAACTTCAGTTCCTGTGCATCAAAAACATTTTTTGTCATGATATACTTCCCCACTTCAGAGTTAGTCTTCTAGCACCATGGATAGATCTTGACTATACTAGACAGGAATGTCAATGAATAAGCAGAGGTGGCTTCTGATCCGATCTTTTGGAAGCATCAAAGTGCAGACCAACCTACCCATTAGTTAGTCAAGTTCTGAAAAAAATCCAGTTTTGTGCCTTACATTGACTACAAACAAATGATTAGCACTATGTCCTATATTTCTTTTTCAGCTCCTATTTCTGTAGCTAATTGCTTTAAGTACTTTTAGCTTGATGATAGTTTCTCATAAATAGGAAATTTGAAGAGCAATAAGTGCCTTCATAGGCTATCATCTCCTTCAATACATAAGGCCTAATTAAATTACTGATCTTATTCATGGGAGTATAAAATAAAGTACCTAACAACCAACCTTTCTTTTCTCTCTATCTGAAGTGCATGGGTCAGCATTGCCTCTTTATCCATTTTGCTCTCTTTACTGACCAACATGCATAACTGCATTATTGATTCAGTTGTAGCAATTGGTATCCTTCATAGATGCAAACTTTGCTGAGATTATACCATCTTAACAATTTCCCATGCCTTATATAGAGTACTCCCTTAAGGACCCTGGAGGAAATCCACAGACTCTCTGCCACATCCTTAGCTGATTTAGGTGCCATTTGTGCTGCCAATGAGGCCTTCTCATTTATATCAGGGAAGGTTGACCCTTGCAATGGATCACAATGAGCTGGGGTTGCAAACAGAGCACAAAAGTTCATGGTGGAGCAGTCTGTTAATTGAATCCAATCCTTCTGCAGAATTGCAGCATCAATATAAAATGCTGCCTGGGGGAGGCAAAGCTGCAATGCTTTCCCTGTGCCCAGATGGTGAAGTTGCTTGTCAATTCTCTAGGGAAGCCCTCACAGCCGATAGAAACCTGTTTTCTTCCCATCTCCTCCACAAGTATGAGAGTGTTGACAGCCTATGAAATCGATCGTTTTTCCCAGATTCTCATTCTGTACAGTGTGTACCATAGAAATGACATGCACATTGACATGGCCTTTTTAGTTCTTAGTTAAAATTATATCCATGCTAGAACTCTGATTTGGCAACCACAGCTAAAATATGACTCTTGGAGTACATTAGTGATTGCTAGGAGCTCTACAAGGACAGAAACTATGTTAAGTCTAAAATTTATATCTCTTGCATTTTCTACAATATGTTTGGATAATTGAATGAACAGTGAATGAATGCTTCCAACTATTTACCATTATTTGTGCTGCATAAGGCATCATATTTCTATTTCCTCCATATCAAAGAGTCTCCTCCTAAGCTCCTCAAAAGTATTGAGAACTCATTGTGGCCTGAAGGGAACCAAAGTTGTCAAAGCTTAGCCTATTTGGGCACAAGGTCTGACAACTTCTTTCAAAAATGGAAAGACTACTGAAATGGGCATGCTAAACAGATCTGGTCTGGAGTTCAAGGAACATATTAGTGAAATTCACAGATGGGCACCAGCTGCAGACTGGCCCAATTGGATGTTGTTTTCTTTGACCACAGTGCTTCATGAAGTAAGTAATAATACATCATGACTCTCAGTGCTGCACTGTTCTTTTTCTCTCTCCTGAAGAGGTAGTGAGAAGAGGGACCAGAAAAGAATAGTGGGTTAAAAGTCAGTTTTTAAAAATTGTATAGTCAGGCAGCTAGGTGGCGCAGTGGATAGAGCACTGGCTCTGGAGTCAGGACTACCTGAGTTCAAATTCGGCCTCAGACACTTAATAATGACCTAACTGTGTGGCCTTGGGCAAGCCACTTAACCCCATTTGCCTTGCAGAAAATACTTAAAAATTGTATAGTTGAATAGTTGCTATTATAAGAGTGAGATCTCTGTTCAATGACAAAACTATTTGTACACAATTATATGAAGTAAATCACACCCATGTCACTACAGAAACCTTTTTTGTTCCAAATGTCAGCTGGTCCATAAAGGAAAAAAAATAGGTATGAAAGGGGAAAGAACATTTCTGGTATTCAAATTATAGTAAAGCAGTAATCATTGGTGAAAACGTAGAAAAGCAAGTCAGTGGAACAGTTTAGATAAGGAATGATTAGATGCAGGTGAAGGCAACAACCTAATCTTCAATAGATCAGAGAACATAAATTACTTGTTAAAGAACTTCCATTTGACATGATTTTCTGGGAAAATTGGAAAGCAATTTGGCCAAAAAAAATTAGTTTTAGATTTGACATCTTATGCCGTATGCTGCAAAAAGCTCAATACAAACATTCTGCAGATATTATGTCTCATCATTAAAAAAAGTAAGTCATATCAGGTATCATTCATAACCAAGACTAAGCTGAGGAAGCACAAATTGTTAACTGAGCAAGGGCTAGAAGTGTTCATAGGAGATAATTGGGGGAAAAAAATCTTTGTAACCAGTAAGAGATTGAGCAGAATGCTCTTCTGATGTCTTCATGCAAGGAGAAGGAAGTGAAGAAGGTTCCCAGCATGGGAGGATTTCTCCTGTAGTGAACCTAAGGGAAGTTAAGCATGACCAAGAATTTCACAGCTGTGCAGGAATGGATGAATCATGATGTGTATCACACATGAAGGGAATGTCCATACTGAAGAGATTATAAAATCTTAAGAATATTGCAGATTAAGGATCTTATATTCAAATGTGAATTTAAAGAAATATATTTGACCAAGAGCTATTGTACAATGGTTAAATCATTAAAGAATTTGAAGTCTTCAAAAGGATTACAAGTTATTAATAATCATATATGATTATTTCATATAACTAATAATAAGACAAGTTAGAATTAAAATAACGTTGAAGTTTCATCTCATACTCAGAAAATTGCCTAATATGATAAAAGATGAGAATTATCCATATTGGAGGAGCTATGTGAAATCAGGCATACATATATTGTTTGGAACTAAATGATGTGTAATTTTAATTATATCTTTTTCTTTTCATTACAGAGATGTGAAAACTATGGATAGGTAATGTTGCATATACTATCACATTTTGCTTGTTAGTTTGGATGAACTGTTTTCCCCTTTAGTTCTTTAAAAATCTTTATTACAAGGGATGATTCATTGGATAGAAGAGCAAGAAAGGAATTATTCACTTGTGCTGTAAAAACAAAAGGAATCAATAAAAATAAGAGAAAATTAAAAAAAAAACCACCTGGATCCTTTGAAACTGATGATTGACTCAGTCATCTGTATGGTCCAGATATTTGATGAGAATTAGGATCAGAGCATTTTACAGATAAAAACTATACTAGGGATTGGATAGCTTAATTTCTTCTCTCTACAGATGGGGGGGGGGGGTTGTTGTTCAGAGAATGGAAAAAGCCTAAGGCCCTTACAGCAGACAGAAAGTACATTACCTGTGGGAAAAGCCTTTACAATTTTCTGAGCTTTAGTTTACCCTTAGTAAAAGGGATAAAATAATTACCATTTATGTTACATTTTGAGAAACAAATGGGCTAGGATATGAAATGTAGTTCTTATTGCTCTTAATTTGTGGTAAACTTGAGAGTGCTAGTGGCTTCCCATCTATTTCATCTTAGGGTCTCTGCCTCTTCAGTTTTAATATTTGGGGATTGAGTAGAAGAAGCAATTTTTCCTTTCTAGTTCCTCAAAAGCTCTGGAGTCTTGTTCTTTCCCTGGCCTGTGCATACCCCACAGTTTCATCAACAGTCAGAGTTGTATTAAGTGGTACCTGTCACAATGCCAACTTGCTCCTAAAATGCTAAGGCCTTCTGTCTCATATAGAATTTTAAGTCAGCTAAAAATAATTATTTTGCATGTTTTCCAAAAGTATTCCCATAAAACAGGTACAAAGCAATAGTCATATTTTTGTTATGCCTGGAAGAGGCAGGGAGAAGGGTGGTCCCTACACCACATTCACTCAACCCATTGAATGGTGAAATATTCCCTTTTCTCTACATAATTAAAATACCACATACACATGCACTTATATAAGTCTATATTTATAGACACATATAATCCACATACATATATGTATTGTCCTGTCCAAGTGGCAGGACAAAGTTCAGATTTCATTACAATTTTCTTGACTGTTCAGCTCTACCATAGTGTCAAAGGGATTCTGAGATGCAAGGTGAAAATTAAGAGTTTGGCAAAGAAACCAAAACAAATGGGGGGCAGAGAAGTAGTGACATATACACAGGGTCCTAAAGTTTGCAAGGTGTTTAAAAAACCCGTCTCATTTTTCCTTTGCCACACGCCTATGAAGTTAGCACTACAGGTATGAGATGAGGAAAATGAGGCCTAGAAGTTGACTGCCACCTCCACAATTATGCAACCTGTAGGGTGTGTCTGTGTGTGTGTGTGTGTGTGTGTGTGTGTGTGTGTATGTGTGTATGTTTAAATTGAGGTATTCTTTTGACAGGATTCTTTATGCTGCTTCTTGGTAAAATGAACTTCAAAGGATGATCTTTCCCAAGAATTCCTCTTTTTGAGTATTTGAAGGGCTGATGAAGCCCACAGCTTCAGTCTATATAATACTTGCAATGGAACCACAACTATTGCTACTCATGTCTCTAGCCCTGAGAGAGAGAGAGAGAGAGATGGAACACATTGCAAAGACTCAAGCTTAAATCCCTCCAAAGGAAGAGATGCTATTGGTCAAGGCTCTTGATTCCACAGGCCAGCAGTCTTGGGGGCAAGGTACTTATGGTGCTCAGGACAATACACATAAACTGAAATCTGAACAGTTTACTTACAGCTAAAAAATTTTTTTTCATAGTATATTTCAGAATATTATGCTTTCTAAACATGTGGGAAATTCCTTGGGTGAACCAGAAGCTTTTCATATGGATTTTTATTCTAATTTTTCATCTTTCCCTGCTGCTATGATTTGGAAATGTATAATGTTGATGATTTTCAGAGGAATATCTCAAGGTTTGCATCAGTGTCAGATTTTGCCAACCAAGTAATGAATACATATAACCTCTGGAGAAATGAATCAGTATTTCACATTTCAAAATCTTGGATCAATTTCTAAAAACTGCAGCATGAGTCTTGTAAGACTTAATTTCCCCTCCCATAAGATCTTAGTGTTTGGTACTTTAGGAATTCTGTACTAGAAAACTCGTTTAATGGATGTGGAAATGGAATACCAGAAATTATGTGACTTAGCCAAGGTCACCAAGTTACTTCAGAAAGTAGGATTAGAACCAAGGTTTTCTGAAGCTCCATTTTCTGTCTTATCACGAATGACTAGTAGACAACAAAATTGAAGGAACAGGATTCCAAGTTTTAGTGAATGTCACTAATATTCAGAGCACATCAAAGGGACATAAAGGGGACTCTATTATGCTTACTCTCTACAAAGCTTCCTCTTGAGCATGGTAGAGAGTATAGGTGAATTCAGGAAGGAGAAGCTGTTTTACAGAATCTTCCTCTTTTCCATAGCCCACATTCAAAACTTATTCCTTAGTTTTAGTTTCGCTTGAATATTCATCCACATACACAACTTATTGGGAGGCATAGAATTTGCTAAATACACATGGGAAACTCCTTTTTGACAAATGATTTGGTAAAGATCTCAGATAACTGAAAGCAAATGGCCATAGTGATTGGTTTCTAGAGTTAGAATTCAAGAGATTATAATTCACATTAAAATGCCAATTGACTAGGCATTGAGCTGGCTATTCCCTGCAGATCATGGTTCATCTAAATTGTTGAAAAGTTTTCTTTTAAAAATGCTTCTTATCATATATTTTTTTATATCATTGTAATTTTGCTTGGTATCCCTCATGCTTCATTCCCCTCCAACAGATCTATGTCATATGACTAATAATATTTTGAAAGACAAAAAATTAAAAATTAGCATAACTAATGAACATATTGGAAAATTTTGATAACATTTTCAGTGTGAAGCACCTGTTGACCTCCCATCTCCACAAAGGAATGGGTTGGGAGAGCCCTTCCATATCTCTTCTTTAGGACCCTGATTATTCTTTATAAAATTGCATTAACTTTTAATTTTTGCACATCTGGGTTATACACATCTACGTTTTGTTTGCAAATCTATGTTTGCACATCTGGGTTATGCTCTTTCCATTTAAAGTTTTGTATCTACTTGGTATATTTTCTTTTTTTCTTGATTCTGTATTGTATTTACTCTCTATATGTTCTTTTTTATTAATTCTGCTCACTTCATTCTGCATCAGTTCATATAGATCTTTTCATGCTTTTTCTACATTTATCATATTTCTTATTTCTTACAGCCAGGAATATTCTATTACATTTATGTACTATAATTTCCTTATCAATTCTTCAATTAGTGGAGATCTACTTTGTTTCCAGTTCTTTGCTACCCCCAAAAGTGCTACTATAAATATTTTGGCATCATTTAACATTTTAAAATTGTTGTCCATGTTCTCCCAAGAAACTTCTACAGAGAATCCATTCAACCCACAGAAATGCTCCTCTGGGCATTTTTTGTATTCTGGGGATGCTAGGCCATCACTTGGGTTGTCTATCTATAATCCTTTGATCTTCCCTTCCTTTGTCAATCATGAATTTTCTGAAGGAGATAATTAATTACACTGTTTTTTTTCTCATTATATCTCTATCTGTTGCCTCAGTCACTTGCATTTTCAATTTTTTTAAGTTTCATGATTCAGAACCATAGAGAATAACTGGGAAAATATTTTGTTAAAAGATAAGTTTTTATGCTGGAGGACAGTTTGGGATCATTGTCAGATTCTTTGGCCATATCAACTCACAAAACAAAGTAAAACAAGAAAGGCCTTTAGTTCCCAAGAGTCCATGCCACTTCTTCAAAGATGATGGGAGAGTAATGGAAAGCTGGAAGAAGTCAAGAGTAATGAAGAGTTTAAATTATCTCTAAACATTAAAGTAGCTAGTGGTCCTTGCAATGTGAGGAAAGTGATCCATGAATTGACACAGTACTGCAATTATGTACAGACACTGACATTCCCATTGTAATGGAACTAGAAGTCACAAAGGATTTGTTTTTATTGGAATTGAGACTCATAGGTTCTTCTTGGAAACGTAAAGAAAATAAAAGAACGATGAGATTTTGATCCTGAATTCAGAAGTGAAGCAATCAGTATGTGTTTAACCCTAACCATTTCAGTGAGTCACAGCATTAGTTCATGTTGTAATGATAAAGATTTGCAAAAAGATGACAATGAACTGACATTGTTTGCAGAAGGTGAAGAGGTAAAGCTATTCTATTAAAAATGTCATTAGATCCTTCCAAATAAATTAGCATATACTTCAATGCTGGATGAATTCTATAGAAAGGCAGGAATTGAGAAGTGTAGAGAAAATATGTTGGAAAATAATTCATCAAATTTTCATTGAGCCTCCAGGTTTTTGACACTTGACATACATGAACCCACTGAAAACTTCAACAGCCTTTGCTAAACTTGTGTGGTTGGTCTTATGTGGCCTTGTTTTACAGATAAGGAAAATGAGGCTCAGAGGTCATTGACTTGCCCATGATCACACAATCGGGAAATAAACAACTTGGGTCTTCTTGACTCTCACCTCAATACCTATGAATTCAGAAGAAGCTAGCAGGGTTCCTGGAGAGAATTCTTAGAGGCAGGAAGAGCTGGGAGCCAGTCTTGCCTCAAGTACTTTCTGACTTGTGGCTCTGTTCAAATCATAATCTCTCAGTTTCAATATCCTCATCCATAAAATGGGAATAATAGTAGCTCCCCACTCACCCAGATGTTTTTGTAAGGATAAAAGGATATATTACATTTGTGGTTCTTTGAAATCTTTGAAATGCTATACAAATGTTGAAAATGATTTTATTATCACTATTATAATCATTATTACTCTTAAAATAATAAGCTGGAAGTTTCTAAGTATTATGAAATTCTAACTTCCACATATGATTAATAGATTGAATTCCTTTATCTAATTCTTTTGAGAAGATAATTAAGAAGCAGCAGAAATATAAGGAACCACGTAACATCACAAAAATGAAATAAATTATTTTTAAGAGACAGAAAATGACTAGTTGTGCGTATGGCAGTCCTTTCTGAATCAGCTGGCTGTGTGCATTGAAATCATCGACTCAGAGCAAGAAGGCAAAATCGGCACCCAATCAGTATAATAACACCAAGCAGATATGATATGTAATCAAATGATTCAATCTAATCTATTTAAATAAGCTATTAATATAGAAAAGGGAAATGGATAAAAGAGCAGACAGTGGATAAAATATCCATAGACATAGCCACTTCTCAAAGTATTTACAATAGCCACTTCCTAAAATAAGCTTAGCCCATGGAGATCAAGTACCACACTGGAAAAGTTAAAAGCTGTAAACTCCATTACACAACAATACTTCGTGTGAACATATGTGTTTTAAAGGTTTGTATTTGAATCCAGAGTGAAATAAACTCAATTTCATAGGAGTATGGATTTAGCATTGAAAGGGACCTTAGAGATCATTTCTCTAAGTCTAACCCTTTCATTTCATGGAAGTAATTAGACAACAAGAAAAATGAAGTGAGTAGACCAAAGGAATAGGTAAGAGGTAACAAGTATCAGAATGGGGATTTGAATCCATATCTTCTCATTCAAAATTCATCATTTTTCCTCTGTATTACAGTGCCTCAGAACAACTGCATGATTCCCAAAGTAATTTAAAGAAAAATAATATTAAAATCGTCCAGTATTCTGAACAGTGAGGTGACCTGATATGACTTCAGAGGACAGAGTCTCATTCTTCTCAAATCTCATATTTAAAAAAAAATAAAAGATCCTAACTATAAGTGTGAAATAGGGCAAACATTTTTGGACTTTATATTTGTGTTTCCTTTCTACCCTGCTTTGTTACAAGGGAAGGCTTTTTTGCTGGTAGTTTTGGGCAAAGCAATGGTCAGTGCCAAAGATTCATTTTGTTAAAAAAAAAATCATAATATGTAATCAATGGAATAAATGACACATTGAACTCTTGTATTATCACATCTATCTTGATAAGTCCTGCTTCTAGACAATGATTTAGACCCATAATTGAAGACTTCAAGTAGATCATATTGGCTTTTGTGATTAGTACTGTATTTTTTAGATCTCCTACTCAAATTAAAAAAGAGAGAGGGAATAATGTTTCAATACCAATATTAACCCAGTAATGTTATTTGTATGTGATTCCTGTGACATAATCTTTGAAGAATCACAATTGCTAATCCATTAGAGAGCGACCAACAACAGCATTGTGGGTATAAGTAGATATGGCATATCACCCACATCAGTTCATCAATAAACATTTATCAGATGCCTGCTTTATGTCAGGTCCTGTTCAAAGTCAAAAAGACACAAATATGAAAAAAAACAGTCCCTGTCTTCAAAGAGTTTACAATCTAAAGAAGGAAGACAATACACAGAAAGAAGATGAAAAGGAGAGAATCAATTGGGGATGATCAGGGAAGCTATTAAATGTCAGGACACGGTGGACAAGTGAGAAGTCACAAAGTTGGGCAGTCAAGTGTGAAATGATGTCTGCATGGCAGGAAGTGAAGGACATGTCAGGAAAGAGGATTCTGATTTGAAAAGTGGAGGGATGAGAAATGCAGCAGGGACAAGAAATTACCTACAGCATCCTATATACAGTATTGCTACAATGAAATGTAAAAGGACCTGATGTAAGACCCCCCAGCTTACAAGAATTTGTCTGGACAATAGATGTTTAAGATGAAAAGTCATCAAAGAGTAGTGATTTTTACAATGGGAGGGATTTATTATTCTACCTCACAGATCTACAGAGGAATTGAAATGATGAATCTTTTAGTGCACATCCACTGTATGTGCTACAGATATCCCGGCTAAAAAAGATGAGAAGGCATGAGTCTGACAAAACATTTTTGCACTATTTTATATGAAGATTCAAACTAATACACTTGATTAATAGGTATAGAAAGCATGAGTTCCCTCAGAGTTGATCATTTTCTGATTATAGCTCAAACCAATTAAATGAAACCTTAAGGGCTCCAACAAGCTATCTTCCAAGTATCTTTAAAGTTCTTAGAAGATTAGTGGCTAGATAAAGCTACAGAAATGAAATTTAGCACAAAACAGGGAAAGCATTAAGTTGGAGGACCCTTGTTACTCAGGGGATCTTACAATTTACCTTGCAGGGGTTCCCTATGGATGTTGATATTCTCCAAGTACTCATGTTTGTGGGTGAATGGTTTATTGATTGAGTACTCACAGATACTCAAAAGAATGAAGATGGATAGGCAAACCTTGGAGGTGGTCCATCAGGGGCAGTTAGACAGGGCAGTGGGTAGAGTGCTGGCCCTAAAGGCAGTAGGACCCGAGTTCAAAATCCAGCCTAAGATACTTTCTAGCTTTGTGATCTTGGACAAGTCACTCAACCCTGATTGTTTCTCATTGAGGGTTATCTCCAATCATCCTGATTCATATCTGGCCATTTTTATTGCACCTTTGGCCATAATTCCAAATTGATCTTCAGAAAGGTTGGATCAGTTTACAATTCCACCAACAATGGAACAGTATTCCAGTTTTCCCGCATTCCCTCCAACATTGATCATTTTTCTTTCTAGTCATATTGGCCAATCTGAGGTAGTACCTCAGAGATATCTCTACTACTCTTTCAGTGAACATGATGGTGGCAAGTTATGATAAATCATTATCATGGAAGAATTACATAGACTCTGCCAAAGATGATGAAAGGCTATTAGTTGGATGAAGAAATTTATGGTATACGAATGACCAAGGCTAGTAGCAAATGCATAATCATTGATGTCATTGAGCATATATGTCTAAATTGGAAAAAAATTAATCTAGATAAAATTATGACAGATCACTACTCAGAGAGTCACTGAGACATCAATAATTTGTGAAAAGACTTTGTGGCAGTCCTCTAATATTTTGTAAACTAGCTCTAGGAAAATATTTGTTGTAGGTCATGCACAGAAACTACATAGGAGGAGGAAGTAGGGAAAGGTTTTATTAACAGTGGGGATGGTAACATTGATAGAGATGAGATCAGAGATTGATCCAATTCTCCATGTATCCATGCAGAGAAGTATTGTATGAGCTGGTAGAAAGGGTCAAGGTAAGAAGTAGCATTTGAAATGTTGATTCTTGGCTCCACTTTGTACTAGAAGCTGGATTTGGGCCAAACCACTTAACCTCTCAAATTTCAAGCTTAATTTTCTATTAAATCTGGATAATAATACTTGTCTCTTATTTTGTGGGTGACATGAGAATTATATTATACATGTAATGTGCTATAAAACACTTCATTAAAAGAGACTCTAGGTATAATATAGAGTCACTGGCTTCATAGTCCCCAAATCCCTAAAGGATCTAGGGTCTTAGGACTCAAATCTAATGTAAGGAAATAACATAGATGAAGAAGGATAACTATTTTAAAATGTACTACGACAGTAGAACTTATCAGCACACAAATGCACACAAGGAAACATAAAACCTTTACCCCACTGGATTATTATATTCTGCCATTAAAGGTGAAATTAATTTTAAAGCATTTAGGTATCGTGTTGGCTATGTGCAGTTGGTAGCATTTTGATGCACAGACCTGCATTGGCAAATAAGCATTTTGTGTCATACTTTGAAGCTGGTGGCATTCAATATTATGGTTTTCATGGCTTTGTATCCAAGAGATACATGAGTTGGACCATTCTAGAAGTTCCATTTGCTTTCCTTCTTAAGATTGTAGTGTTATATGAAGACTCAAAATCTTTCAGGAAGCTTCAGATCAAGGACAATCCCATCTTCTGGCTCACAAACCTATACTACTTTGCTCCTCCTAGGGTGTGCTTAAACCTTTATCTTCATGGCCTCTCAAGGAAAGGGATACTTATATGGGTCATATTACTCAAATATACATATATATGTGTATCTGTGTCTGTCTGTTTTATTTCTTTCCAAGCTAAACTCCTCCACCCAGGAGTCTTCCTCGTGAGAGCACTTCTGATTAAAGTAAAGTAACGGCATTTTCTGAGACTAAGAAAACTTTGTAATGGTTTGGGTTCCCAGCACCTGCCAAGATGTGCTAATAAATACAAGATTGTCTCTCCAAAAGGGTAACAGCATCCTTTGGGCAAAATAAAACCTTTTCATGGTGTTCTACTTTTGCTGCTAATTAACTAAAATGTTATCATTCCCAAACTAATGAGCAGAGAACTTGTTCTTCATAGCAAGACTTTTTTTCTCCCACTCATTAAAATATTATTAACATTTCTCTTAAACTGTTTATTTCATTTGTGCAGTGTGACCACTCCTTGATGAGGATTCAGATAGAAGACTGTGGTAAGGATGAAGTCAGACTCAAATGTAAGCCTTTGTTACCTAAGAGAATAAGCAAAGCAATAACTCTAAGCACCCAACCACAACACCCAAAACAAAAACTACTGGTGCTTTCCCAGGGTCATATTAGTCTTTTTAAGAACCCTAATCCTAAATAACCAATAAAAATTAAACCTGAAATCATTATCATCATTATCATTCCTTCTACTACCATCACTGCTTTTCCAGCAGTACAACAGACCCCAGAGGTTCTTTTATAATTGGGGTTTTGATTTGCTTTTCTTGAAGTATATAGTTCTTTTCTGATGAGGCTAGCAATGTAAATGCTTTTGTTTCTTAAGTCTGTATTAAAGAATCACCAGTTTGATGTCCATGTTTTGCATGTTGAAAACAGGGGCAGTGGTATAGAGAGCTCTATACAGGGGTCCCAAGGCTTACTTCTATATATATTTTCCCACATGGGCAGATGGGTCAGGAGCTGAGGTTGGCCATCTTGGAAGTTTATATGGCTCTTTGAAGACTCCAGAATTAGGTATAAGTCCTTTGCCAAACTACTCAGATCCAGGTTGGGTAGAAGAAGAGTTCCACTAGGCCCTTTGTTTGGGGGAGGGGGGAGCATGTGGCAGATGAAACATTGCAGACTTTGACTAGGTTCTTCCTGGGAGCAGAGATTTTTGAATCAGGATTATATGCCAAACACCCTTAAACTGAAGTGCAGAAAACAAAATTATTGGCCCCAGTCCTCTTCCATTCATGAGATCAAATAATATTTCCTACTAGTAGCTTGGGATGTGGGAAGGTTCTGAGGCTGTTAATTTTTTTTTTAATCAGAGAGGTCCTTTAGAGCAAAATAAGCTGGGGCAAACACCACCCTGAAACTGGGTATGAGACTTGGGGTTACAGAATTTTTCTCTACCTTTTCTCTTCCATTTTCTTCTGCTTACCTTTCCTGGGCCCTATACTCTATTCCTTCCTCCAAGTTTAACACTGAATCATTAATCACTACCTTTTGGTTCAGACCATTCATGTTGTAGGACTTTAACAAATGTTATTGATTAAATGATTGATTGAATCAATGAGTTCTATCCACCTGTTTCCAATTATACAATCAACTCTCTTGCCCATTATGAGGGAGTTTAATCAAGCACATTTGCTGAAATCTAAATGACCACATACCTGTGGAATGCCTCTAATTTACCAGTATAATGCTGTTCACAAGAAGCAATGGGTTGAGGTCTTCCTGGCTTTTAATGAACCTCTCTAAGTGCATAGAAACCATCTCTTTAATAATGCATTTTAGAATTTTTTCCAAGAGTCAAAGTCAAACTAATTGGCCTATAACCTTCATTACCTTCTTTCTCGTTTTTTTTGAAAATCATGACATTTGACCTTTTCTTTTTTTTATGTTTTTTTTTTTTGCAAGGTGAATGGGGTTAAGTGGCTTGCCCAAGGCCACACAGCTAGGTCATTATTAAGTGTCTGAGACCAGATTTGAACCCAGGTACTCCTGACTCCAGGGCTGGTGCTTTATCCACTCTGCCACCTAGCTGCCCCAACATTTGACCTTTTCAAGTCATGAGCCACCTCTCCTTTTCTTCATGATCTCCCAGTGTTATCAGGCAGTGACATAGTAATCATGATTCTCAAATAATTTTTTTACCTAAAATGTATTAAACTGTTTCTGGTGATTTGAATTTATTTGACCATTGTGTCATCCCCCTGTAGCTATTCCTCTCACTCCTCCCTTCAATCCCATAGGGCATTTGACTAAACTATACTTCAGGATCCTAGAGATTATTTTGAGGGATTCAGTTTCAAGTATTGTTGTTCATGAGACCCACTGGTGCGCTTCACATCGATAATTAGTCAATTGTATTTGTAACAAAGGTATTTGTTGTGGTGGTAAAAGAATGGCAGTTATTAAATCACTCTCCCAGAAACTGGTGCATGCTATCCCCCAAGTACATGCAGATTTTGCAGAGATTATGCACTAATTGTAGAGAGTACTTGTGACCAAAGATTAAATACTGGAAGTCCTTTCTTGAGTCTAAGGCCCACATCCTGCTCTATTCTAGGGATTACACTCATGAAGGTCACACTTCTTTATATCTTTGTAGGATCCTTTTCTTTCTCTATCTCTGTATTTGAACTTGGTGTGTTCTCCTGATACTCTCTATTGGTCCAGTCTCGAAGATAGTGTGGTCAATGGCGTGGGTAGTCAAACGGGAGAGAAAAGCTCTCCTCTCTGAAAGAGTGATTTCTTCTCAGGGATTTTTACGGAATTCTCTGAACCACAATTTCCTACAGTTGGACTGACTCATCACTGGCTCCTCATTTTATACATAGGATTGTAGGTACTTCTGATTCATTCAGTCAATCACATAATGCTTTCCTGTGTGAGGGGTATAGGGTGTGTTCAAGGGAGACTAGCACCTTAACTTGCTTATTTCATCAATGTAATAATCAGGTACAATTTTAGAGTACCTGCAATAGAATGTCATCTGTATCCAGAGAAAGAACTGTGGAGTTTAAACAAGACCAAAGTCTATTGCAATCAATTAAAAAAAACATATCTTATGTACTACATAATTTTGCCATTTCTAATATTTTGTTTTCTCTTCAAGGATATGATTTCTCTCTCAACACATTAAAGTTTGATCAATGTATACCATGGAAACAATGTAAAGACTATCAGACTGCCTTCTGTGGGGGTGGGGTGGGGGAAGGAAGAGTGGAAGAAAATGTATAAAATTCAAAACCTTACAAAAAATGATAGATAGAAACTACTAGTGTATATAATTGGAAAAAAATAAAATATTAAAAAAATAAAAAACACTAGTACCTTAGTGTGAGGGCTGCTGTTCACCTGAGGCACCTCTCATCTATGGCTCCAAGAAGAGGGAGCATGCAGAGCGGCCACACCCCAGTAAACCATTTTGGCAGGCCAGCTAAACCAGGTTGAGGATAACGGAGGGAATCTCAAACTCATCGTTGAGTAATGGGGGTAGGAAATCTTCCACTGGTGGAATGGGCAGAGGAGAACAATTCATTCCAATGAAGGTAGATGAAGCAGATGCTGTGGAGAGACTAGAGTTTGGGTACACATCATAGATGCCAAGATCTTCCACTGCATCCAGAGACATCCCCAGTTGTCTTGACTCTGTCTTGCTATGCAGGATCATCATGACTTTCGAACAGAGAATGAGGTGGTTGATTTCATGTAACTACCTCACATAAATCCAATTTACACTCACACACACACAAGACATCACTCATAACCATTCCTCAAAGTCCTGTGGCAACAGGCAAATGACGAAGCAGCAGGTACAGATACACTAGGAGCTCTAGTTACAACCCTGCACACAGGTGGCCCAGGCCACTGAAAGCAGCAATGGGATTCGGCAGCCCCCTGGGTGACTGAGCAGCCCTTTTATGTACTGTACTGTTTACCTCCTGATGCAAGGAAGGGGCTAGAAAAGGTGTCCCCAAAATTGCCTGATTATGGTGGCAGGTGGAGAATCCCACAGAGTGGATTGACACACAAAAAATCTACAAAAACTTCTTCAAAGAAAACTCCACTCACCATTGGTGCATGGAATGTGCACACATCATAGGTAACACAAGATCCAATAGACCTGAAAGACAAACAGCTCTTGTTGCTAGAGAACTCAGCAGGTATGGTATCCAAACAGCAGCCCTGAGGGGAAACAAGGGTGGCAAATGAAAGCCAGCTTTCTTAAGTTGGAGCTGTATACACATTTTTCCTGGAGTGGTTGCAGTGAATGGAAAGTGTGAAGCTGGGATAGGTTTTACAATCAAAACTAATCCAGTCAACATTCTTGAATGCCTACCAAAAAGGAGTGAATGACAGGCTCATGACAATTAGGTTGCCACTTCCAGGAAAATAACATGCTACCATCATCAGTGCCTATGTTCCAACATGATGAACACTGATGAAGATAAGGAAAAATTTTATGAAGACCTGGAGACCCTTAACATCATTGTGCCAAAAGAAGACAAGTTTATAATCCTGGGTGACTTTAATGCTAGTGTAGTCTCAGATTACCAAAAATAGCAGGGAGTCCTTGGAAGGAATGTAGTTGGAAACAGCAACAGTAATGGTTACTTTCTCTTTTTTTTTTAGATTTTTTTTTCAAGGCAATGGGGTTAAGTGGCTTGCCCAAGGCTATATGGCTAGGTAATTATTAAGTGGCTGAGGTCAAATTTGAACCCAGGTACTCCTGCCTCCAAGGCTGGTGCTCTATTCACTGCGCCATCTAGCCGCCCCATTAAGGGTTACTTTCTACTGAAGACTTGCTCATCTCATGATCTCCTCATCATAAACACTGTCTTCCATTTACCTAAATGCAATAAAACTTCTTGAATATAATTGTAAGGAGAAGAGACAGAAAGGATGTGAGAATGACAAAGGTAATATTTGGTACAGAATGCTGGACTGATCACAGACTCCTCCTCTCTAAGAAATATTCACATTCAATCAAAGCAGTGAAGCCAAGGCAAAGTGAATACTACAAAAATTAGTCAAGAGTTTAGAATGTTTCTCTGAGCAGGAACAGTTTGTTGCTAACATGGAGGCAAAACTGAGCCAATACACAATTGACAACAGTGAAGAAGAAAAGGAGTGGAGCAGCAGAGCAGATTCAGAGATCTAGCGTATGCACTGCATTTGCTCATTTGAGCCAGAACATTTTCAAACACCAAGACTTGTTTGATGAAAATAATAGGGAAGTACAGAAGCTGCTAAATGAAAAATGATAACTCCATTGTTTACCAGCGGAACAATTCATCTATTTCTAAGAAGGCAGGATTTAATTCTATTAGAAGTAAAATCCAAGTGCAGCTTAGAGAAATGCAGGACTCTTGGCTCAGTAAGAAGGCAGATGAAATTCAATTTTTTGCAGACAAACCAAGATGCTTTTATGATGTCCTGAAAGCTATTTATGGGCCAAAGATATATGGTACATCTCAACTACTCAATTCTGATGGATCCACATTGATTAATAATAGAGACTTCATCCTAGAGAGATGGGATGAACACTTCCATAGTGTTCTTAAACAGACTATCATCAATCAATGGAGAAGCCATTGACCATTTACCTGAAATTGAAGTCAACCAGTCCCTAGCTCAAGTTCCAAGAGAAGAAGAGGTTTTGAATGCCAATTAGGCTCCTTTCAAGCGACAAAACACCTGGTTCTGATTCTATTCCAGCTGAGATCTACAAGGTGGGAGGTCCATTTCTTATCCAAAAACTGGCTGAAATTTTCCAGGTTATATGGCATGAAAATGTTATGCCCTGAAAATTCAAGGATACCTCCATCATCCATCTCTATAAAGACAAAGAGAATAGATTCTCCTGTGACAATCACAGAAGTGATTCTCCTTTAGTCATTGTGGGTAAGATTCTTACCAGAGTCCTTCTCAATAGGCTGATCCTTCACCAAGAAGTTGGTCACTTTCCTGAGATCTAGGGTGGCTTCAGAAAGAGTAGAGGAACAGTTGATATAGTGTTTGCTGCCCAACAACTCCAGGAAACAGAGGTCTGTATGCAATATTTGTAAATCTGACCAAGAACTTTGATACCATCAGTCTTGAGGGTTAAATGGAAATTATGTCAAAATTTGGTTACTTGGAGAAGTTCATCAATATTATCCATCAATTTCATGATGGCATACATGCCCAGGTTCTGGATAGTAGACAATGCTCTTGAGATTTTCCAGTCACCAATGGATGAAACAAGGATGTGTCCTCCCTCTCATGCTTTTTAGCATGATGTTTTCAGCCATGTTATCAAATGCCTTCACTGAGGATGAATATGGCCTCAAGGTCAGCTACCACAAATTCTTTAACATGAAATGGATACAAGCCAAGACAAAGTGGAGGGAGTATTGGTACATGATCTTCTGTTTGCAGATGATTATGCACTCTATGCAACCTTTGAAGGTGAGATACAACAAAGTATGGGTCAATTCTCTGCTGCTTGTGCTCATTTTGGTCTAGCAATGAACACCAAGAAAACCCAGGTGCTCCATCAGCCAGCACCACACCATCCCTATGTGGAACCATTAGAGCAAATGGAGTTTTGAGTACTGTAGTCAAGTGCACTTATCTAGGCAGTGTCCTTTTCAAGGAGGTATATATTGACAATGAGGTTGACACTTGTATTGCCAGAACTAGCTCAGTATTTGTGAGGCTCTGGAAGAAAGTGTGGGACAGAAGAGATAGATCCCAAGATCTACAGATCTTGTGCTGTCCTCGTTGTGTTGACCTCATTGCCTGTGAAACCTAGACAGCCTACTAGTATCATGTCAGAAAACTGAATTGCTTCCATTTAAATTGTTTTGGGAAGATTCTGAAGATCACCTGGCAGGAGAAGATGCCAGACACGGAGGGCCTATCTCAAGCTAAACTGCCTAGCATTCCAACATTACCACAGAGTGCAACTACAATGGACTGGACACATTATTAGAATGCCAGACATATGCTTGCCAAGAAAACTGTTTTATGGAGAACTTACACAGCGAAAGTACTTACAAAGGGGTCAGAAGAAGCGATACCAAGACACTCTGAAGTTCTCATTGAAGAACTTTAGAATTGATTATACAGCTTGGGAGACACTGGCACAGGACTGCCCAGCATGGCATGCCCTCATCAGTGAGGGTTCTGCACTCTATGAAAAGGTCAGAATTGAAGCAACTCAAAAGAAACATGACATCTATAAGTTTAGAGTACCACCCCAGGTGTTCACATGCATTATTTGTGCCCAACCTGATGTACAGCATTCTGAGCTAGTATAGGTCTGATCAACCACAGTAGGACATACTGTAAATTGTCTCAAACATAGTGATGTCATTTTAGTCTTCTTTGATAATGAAGGACAAGAACCAGTTAACCATCCTGTGTGATGTCATCTACATTTGTGATAATATCAAAGGATTTTAATCCTTTAGCATTAAATATTTGTTCACAATTAGTTTATACTTCAGATTTTTTTGCAAGGCAATGGGGTTAAGTGGCTTGCCCAAGGCCACACAGATAGGTAATTATTAAGTGTCTGAGACCGGATTTGAACTCAGGGACCCCTGACTCCAGGGCTGGTGCTCTATCCACTGTGCCACCTAGCCACCCCATACTTCAGATTTTTTTATTGATTAAGTGAAGGTCTTTTGTGATTAACTGAGGTGGAGGTGGAACCAAATGTTATATAGGGAAGTAAGGTATTATCTCACCAATCTGGAGTTTTAAATCCATTGACCATTTTTTTTTAACTTTGTCCTTTATAATCTGAAGATCATTCTCCACTAGGGAAAATAGAAGTAAAATTGAGCAAATTTGCCTTCTTTCTGCTATCTGTTCAACCAGAATAATAATTCTAACTATTTTTCATCTCTTTTCTACAGTATAGGAGAACAAGGGCCACTTTGCTGTGTTAGCTTTCCTCACCAAACTTGATATATTGCTTTTTCTATTCCCAATACTCTTATTACAGGAAGATGATGCCCCAAATTTGTAAACCATTTTGTCTTTTTTGCCCTTGATTTCATATTTTGTGTATGTCAATTTTAAAGCTTAAGTTGTACAATGAGCTTTCTGTGAGACCGCATCCATAACTTTAAACTATTTTCCTATTTCTTCCCTATTAGATAGTTTTCTGTTTGTCTCTTCAGGTCTTCTTTCTTGAGAGCATTGAAACATGTTGAATTATTAGTTCTGAGTTTATAGGAGTATATGGCTACAGGTATATAGTCATTTTGTCAGGCTTCTGACTCTTTATGAGATCATTTGGAATTTTCTTGGCAAAGATACTGGAGTGGTTTGCCATTTCTTTCTCCAGCTGATTTTACAGATGAAGAATTGAGGTAAGCAGTGATTTGCCAAGGGTCACACAGTTTACAAGTGTCTGAAGCCAAATTTGAACTCATAAATATGTTTTTCTGAATCCTGGCCCAGGACTGAACCCCTGGGCCACCTAGCTTCCCATGAATATACATATTTGTGCATATTATACCCCCCCTACACACTATCAGTTGACTATTAAATACCCCCATGTTTGTTTTCAATGGATAAACAGCTGTCATGATGATGACGAAGATGATGATATTAACAGTTGTAATGGCAAAGAGTTATATAGCTTTTCAAGGTTTTTAGCATATACATATACTTATCTCACTATTCCCCCCTGACAACCAATTCGCAAGGTAAGTGTTATTATTATATTTATTTTAGAGCTGAGAATATCGAGTCTGAAAGTTTAAGTGACTTCTAGGAAGGATATGACCTCAGATTTTCCTGATTCTAAGTTTGTTCTCTCTACCACCCAGATGACTATTAAATACCTATTAAAGAATCCTGAGTTAGACTGTAGGGGAGGTTCAAGATTTAGAGAAGACATTATCTTTGTCATAGGCATCTCTTTCTCCAATACTGCTTGGGGTTTTCATTCAGACTCTCCCTGACATCTCAGTCCTTTTTACTTTTTTCCTTTTCTCTTGTGTTGCATGAATCCCAATGTGACTGAAGCTTTACCACTTCAGAGTATGTCATAAAATGTCATTAAATGACTACAAATAAAGAAAAGGTAGGGAAGCAAATGACTTATGAACTACTCCACAGACTCAATTATTAGTTCCTTAATCTTCAAGAGATAGACATTATATAATTAATATGTAAAAATAGGACAGAGAAATATACTAAGAATTATCAGATACAGAATTGTAAGGGAGTTAAAGACCAACTGGTTTTATCCACCCATTCTGATGATGAGGATTCTGGAAAAGGGTAGAGAATGGTAGGTAGGGTGTGAGAGTACTTTGTTTAAGGTCACCAAAACTGTTCCTTTCCTGCCTAGTACTATTCTTTCCAATACTCTCTAAGTCTAAATTAAAAGTGCTAAGTAGCAGAAGAATTTCAATCCAGGCCTTCTGCTTCACAACTATTGGGTATCCTCTTTCAAAGTCTGTCTGCTTTGTGTGTTAACGGTCATTCAGTATTCATCAGAGCAATCTGATGAAATCAATAAAGTCACAAGACAGGAGTTAATGATCATAGTCATCTGGTGCTTCATAAACCCACAGATCCCAGCTTTTAAGCAAGAAGTCAGTATATGACAAAAACTTCTGAATAAACTAGAAAACAACTTGGCAAGAATCATGTAGATACCAATATTTCACCCTTTATAGCAAGAGAAGGTCAAAATACAGACAATTTAGACAGAAAGGGTGATACCAATAGCACTTTAGAGGAGTATGGTATAGTTTACCTGTCAGATGAAGGGATAAGGCAAAAATTATGAGCAAATAATATAAAATGGACGATTTTGATTACATTAAAGTTGAAAGCTTTTACACAAACAAAGCCAAGGAAGCCAAAATTAGAAGGAAAGTAGAAAATGAAAAGGAAAATGTACAGCAAGGTTCTCTGATAAAGATATCATTTTTCATATATGCGAAGAATTTAGTCAAACATATAAAAATGCAAATTATTCCCCAATTGATAAATGGTCAAATGAGCAGGCAATCTTCAGAAGAAATCAAAACTATCTATAGGCATATGAAAAAATGCTCTAAATCACTATGGATTAGAGAAATGCAAATTAAATCAACTCTGAGTTACACCCTCAACTAGTAACACACCTAGCAGATTAACTAATATGTCAAAAAAGGAAATGACAAATGTTGGAAGGAATGTGAGAAAATAGGGATATTAGTGGGGTTGTGAACTGATCCAATTATTCTAAGAAAGCAAAGAACTATACAATTCTACATGTCCTTTGACCCAGCAATACCACTACTAGGTTTATCCTAAAGAAAAAAAAATGAAAAGGACCTATTTTACAAAAAGCTTTATTGTAGCTCTTTTTTTTGGTGGCAAAAAATTGAAAATTGAAAGAATATCCATCTGTTGGGGAAATGACTAAGCTCTGGTTTGTAATTATGGTGAACTACTTTTGTGCTACAAGAAATGACAAGCAGGATGCTTTAAAAAGCCTGGAAAAACTCACCTGAACTGATGAGAAGTGAGCAGAACCAGAAGAACTTACCAGAACAGTTACAGTGTTGTGATAGTGTGAGTGACCTAAGCTACTTGCAGAAGTTTGATGCTTCGAGACAATTCTGAAGGGTTTATGGTGAAGAGGAAGCACTGAAAGAGTGTGAATGTGCACTTTTTAAATACTTCCTGCATTTTTCTTGAGCATTTTTTTCTATAGTTTCTTTCACATGAATTTGCATGACTGCACATATCTATCTATATATCTATCTATATCTATCTATATATATATATCTATATAACTTATATAAAATTGCTTGCCTTCTCTATAAAGGGGGAGAAGGGGGGATTTGGAACTTAAAACAAACAAAAAAAAGTTAAGATTTGTTTTTTACATGTGATTAAAAATAACAAAAAACAAAGATAAAAACAAAGTGCTGTTCTGTGACCATCCGCCCCCCCCCCCAAAGGATTGGCATTATTATGGGCATGCACATTTTTCTGCCCATGTAGCAAAAATGGAATCAGTTCTGTGAATCTGTTCTGGAAACTGCCTGGTACTTAACCTCCAATGAGCCCCCCCCTCCTCCAAGGTACCTACTCAGAAACAGACATTTGTCTCCAGTTAGACTTCTAGGATTCATTTATGCACATTCACACCTTCCCTCTTATCATCCGTACCCACAGTTTATTATTTTGCCTTTTTCCTAGCAAAAGAATAAATGCCTGTTAATAAAAAGCAAACTAAAAAGATCTATTGGAAGGAGAGAAATTCTTAGAATCATGGGATTGTAGAGATAGTATCTTAGAGAAATTATTCCCTAGTTTGAGGATGACAAAACTGACATAGAGTCACAACTCGGATTTTGGGTGACTGGTAGAGGCAGTCTGGTGAGCAGAAAAATCACATTGTTGAGGGAGTAGGGCACAATTCTCCCTAGAATCCCAGAAGCT
Source organism: Macrotis lagotis (assembly GCF_037893015.1). Taxonomy (NCBI): domain Eukaryota; kingdom Metazoa; phylum Chordata; class Mammalia; order Peramelemorphia; family Peramelidae; genus Macrotis; species Macrotis lagotis. Next base: position 2,239,250 of record NC_133664.1, read on the forward strand.
GTCTCCCAGTTCTGTTAGTGATACTTGTTCCTTAGGTGCTAAGCAGTGTTACTTCTATGTTGTAAAGAGGCTGCATGTGCTATCAGTGTTTGCTAAATATGGTGAAGCAGGGGAAGCCAAATGTCTGGTTAGGCCATCTTGAGATTAGGGTCAAGAGTGTCCAGAATGATCCTGGGCTATGCCCAGGGGGATTGAAAGCATAAGTAACACAGCCAGTTCTTTTATATAATTTTAGGTGGAACTTGAGCCCAGGTCTTATAGACTTATAGACACCCTATTCACTACCCAATATATGCTAACAAATAGTTATTAGATTAAAGCTAAAAGAAGGAAATTTAATAGAAATGTAAATAAAGCACCATTACCAAAGTGAACATGGAAAACATTCTCTTCATCCAGATTACGGAAACATACTTCATCCTGTGGTAGCTAGGCATAGAGGTGCTCCAATCACATAGTAAAAGGCAGTTAGAGAGAAAAGTCTTCCAAGATATCTCAAAGCTCTTACAAAGCCCCAAAGGAGCAACACAAGCTAAGAGAAAGACCAATAGAGCTTTCATCTGAAGAATTTTGATCTCAGATTTGAACTATAGTCTTCCTGACTCTATATCTAGCACTCTATCCACCAAGCCCAATACAACTGGAGGGCAAGAGAGGGTATTTCCTTTGAGGATTGAAGTTATTCTTTTATCCTGAATGAGTCCTAACAGATAATCTTCAGGAATCTCTAATGGGGAGATGCCAACATTGCTTTGCAGGAATCATGGTATATAATGGGAAGAGAAGGGAAAAATCATTTGCAATCATGACTTACCATGTCCATAGCAGAAATGCAGCAAGAGACCCTGTTCCCTCTTTTCCTTCTCCTTCTCCTTTCTTTTAGTGAAGCTCAGTACATCTCTTTGTAAGAGACACCTGGAGCACAGAGAATGACTTGTTTAGGGTCATGTTTTTTAGGTGGAACTTGAGCCCAGGTCTTATGGGCTTCATGGTTGACACTATTCACTACCCAACATAGGGAAGTTATTAAAGTTAAAAGAAAAAAAATTAAAGTAAAAGGAAATGAATATAAAACACCATTACCAAATGAAAGTGGAAAACATCCTCTCCATCCAGATTATGGAACAGTAATTCATTCCTGTGGGAGCTAGGTATTGAAGTGCTCCAATCACATAGTGAAATGGGGCTAAAGAGTAAATTCAGTGATGGAATATGTTGCATTCTGGATTGGTTGTAAGGGGCACTGAGTTCTGGATTGGGAGGTATTGCCTTACAGATTGAGGATGGGGATAAGGTTAGGTTCCAGATTTGTAGTTCAACCTTCAGAAAGTTATTTACCTTCTCTTACTCCTGTTCCCTCATCTTTCAAACTAGGCAACTGAATAGTCCTCTTTCCAGCATTTTCCAAGCCTTGTCCATTGACGACTAGACACTAAACTGACCCTACAATATTCTTCATGTGTTGCCTTCTGATTTAAATAACTCCCACTTCCCCCAGGAAGCCTTTTTCCTTCCAGAGAAGGTTACTGAATTTTCAATTTCTTCATTCGATAACATTGATATCATACTGGTGTGTGGAAACTAAATTGCATCCACATTTCTCTCCATCCCAAGTCAGCACCAAGTAGAGCAGGCTAGCCCTTCCCAGATGGAGCCAGGAACCAGGGTTGGGGCCACTTCTCTGAATCTGGGCTGCCTTACTTTTAAAAATGTCAAATAAGGACCCCTTTGACCAAAGACCAAGCCTTACTTCACTTCCTGATACCTGGCCTTCCAGGAACAGTTTCAAGGTGAAGAAATCAGGCTTCTCATTTTCGAAGATTGAAGCCCTAGTCAGGAAACTCCAATTTCACTCATCTCTGCCAAAAGCAAACATCTCTACTTTCTTCCCAATTTTGCCTTTTATGTGACTCAGAACACCTGGCTGGCAATTGCATGCTGAAGATAATTAGCTTTCAATTATCACCAGTTACATTTTCACCTGTTCTGCTTGCAAATTCCTAGGATTTTTGGCTTGCCTCCTTAACAAGCTTTGATTCTTTCTGTCCCTATACACCTGACTGGGAGTTGGAAAGAGCTTTTCCACTGGAGAACTCCCCCTTCACCTGCCAGCCTGTCCATTCATAGGCATCTGCTTGGAGGGTATGGCTGAAATGGGCTGTTTTCAGGAAGGCAGAGAAGGAGGAAGAGATGCCTTTTGTGCAAGGCTCCCCTTGGGGATCCTCTATCAGTTACATTGATGGGGCTGGTTTCATTTTTGGAAAATCACTTAGTTCTTTGCTTATCCACAACCAGATCTCAATTTCTTTCATTTCTAGTAATTAGTTTTTATTTTATTTTTTAGAGGCACAAAAAAGTAGACAGAAGGAAAAGTAAATGAAAACCTTTTAAGAAAAAGAGAAGTTTTGAAATAAAATTCAGGAAGAGGCAAGGACCTTGCTTTGACAGGCTATGGAATGGTGAGAGATAGAAACTATGAGAGGCAGTCAATTTTAGAGTAGGAATGAAAGGTGAAATCTGACCTGTTCTTAGATGATGAACCCTTAGCATTTTTCTATTCCATCACTCTTCTGTCCTTCATCACCCCATTGTGGGGTTTTCTTGGCAAAATTACTGAAGTAGCTTGCCATTTCCTTGTCCAGCTTATTTTAAAGATGAGAAAACTAAGGTAAACAGAGTTAAGTAACTTACTTGGGATCACATAATGTCTTAGGTGGGGTGGGATTTGAACTCAGATCTTCCTGACTGTAGGCCTGGTGTTCTATCCACTGTACCACCCTGTTGCCCTATTCTCAAAGATACAAACCTCAATTAGGTTTAATTAATGAACAAAAGCATCCAACTTTTATAAGGAGGCACAGAGAGCTAGCACATTGGTGCTATATGGTCTTGAACCAAGCAAACCCAACAGGCAAGAAAAAGAAAACCAGGAAGAAATACTTTGATGATTATGAGATCCAGCAATCAGGCCCAAGAAGGCTCTTGACTTCTAACTCTGGGGGGAACAGTCATTCTCATTCTCTGTATGCTTGTGTATGCTATCACATCTGGGTGGGCAAAGACAGGGACTAAGTATGTTTATTGTTTGTAAATATTCCTGTAGTCACATTGATAAATGACATTATCAGCTTCTTTTTCTTCTTCTGTTTTGTTTTTTTTTTTTGCTATATAACAATGATCTTAAAAGGATTAGGGCAAACATCCTCTACATAATCTTGCCTTCCCTATTTGGCTAACTAACATTGAGTAAGTGCCTGCTGAATGTCAGATACTGTGCATAGTGGTAAGGAACTGAAAAAGATAAAAACCAGTTTCCACTCTGGAAGAGCTCCCAGTATAATCTATTAGCAAGCAGGCAAACAACAGGCTACAAACAAGGTGTATACTGGTTAAACTGAAAACCCCCAAATGAAGGCATGAAGATCAAGGAAAATCAAGAAAAACTTCCTGTAGAAGATAGGATTTTAGCTAAAATGTGAAAAAGACCAAGGAAGTCAAGACAGAGATGAGGAGAGAGATCATCCCAAGCCTAGGAGTCAGGCAATCAAGATGTTTGGATTGGGTGTCATGTGCCAGGACATCAAGGGGGCCAGCATCCCTAGATTGACCAGTATGTGGGGAGACCCGAGATAAGCTGTGAGAAGATGGGAAGATTGGAAGTAGTCTTGCTCAAAGGACTTTAAAGGCCAAGTAGAGCATATTTGTCCTGGAGGTAATAGGAGAAACACTGGAATTTTTGGATAGGAAGGTGATATGGTGATACTTACAATTTCAAGTCAACTTAGATGAATGAAGGATATTGGAATGAAGAATTAGGTAAATCAGTCAGCAGACTGTTCATTTCTTTGTATTGCTATGCCTGCATTAGGATGGTTGCCCTGTGGGATGAGAGAATGGGGAATAGAGGGAGATGTTCTGGTAGTTGATATGACAAGACTTGCAACTGATTAGCTATGGGGAGATGAGAAGGGATGAAGAGTCAAGGGTAACATTGAGTTTAAGAGTCTGGATGACTGGAAGGATAGTTGTATATTCACAGTAATAGGAAAGTTAGGAAAAAGGTTTGGGATGAAAGACGAGCTCTTTGGACCTGTTGAGCTTAAGATGTCTATAGGTTTGAGAAGAAATGTTTTTGGAGGCTAGGGACTACATTTCACAGTTCTTCTTATCATATATAGTGAGGAATAAACCAGATATCACCTTGTACCCAAAGTCTAAAACTAGACTTAACCCAACAGACTTTGGTGAGATAATAGACAATGAGTTTCAGTATGCGTGATGTTTATCTGCCTTTGGAGTGCCATACTGGTAGTGGGTTGTGACTAAAACTTGAGCAAGAGGATATGTAAGTTCTCAGAAGACATTGTGTAGTTCACGTTTCATAGACTTCTAAGAGTGAGCTGTATTTACTTCTTGACACAGTTACATAAGGATTTGTTTTTCTTGTTCTCTTTCTGACTTACAATCCAATGTGCACTTGGCTTTGGAAGGCTGGATGAGAATTAGGCTCTTAATCACTTGTTTTTAAAGTCTTTACTAGTTTAATATTTCACTCTCCTTTTTCCTTCCCTTTCCTTCCCCCTTCCCTTCCCCCACCTCCTTCCTTCTCTCCCTAGAATGCCTTCATCTGTTCTCTTGAACATCAGTGTAATTTTTTTGTCACAAATGTTAGAAATGCAGAGTGACAGGAGAGGGATTAGGGGAACTTTTATTATCTGATACCTGCCAGTAGGCCTATGATTTCTATTTTTTCTGAAAGACAGAGACTGTGTGGTTATGAGCCACTTTCTTGCCTATGAACAGTTGTGGCCTCTTTCAGGCAAATTTGGAAATTTGGCACATATTATTCAGGATGCTCACTTTAGAGCATCTGAGTTAGGTGGGGATTTTTGACTGATATGATCTCTCCCTAATGGCAGTAAGCTGAACTTGCTTCAATTTTGTCTCTATGCCTTTGTTTCCATCTCTTTCTCATTGTCTTTCTCTCACACTATTATGAGAATCAAAACCCTTCAAGATGAAATCTGGCAGAGGTTCACAGACAATAAAGTATACTTTGAAAATTTGAACTCTGCCTTCAGTTTTGCCACTGACTTACTATGATTTGGGGAGTGGGGCAAGATGTGTCTACAAAATTCATTTGATTTTTGTGTTTCTAATGTTTGAAAATGGTTATAGAAACATATATCTTCTGTGATTATCATGGAGATAATGAATAGATTAGTGGGGGAAATGGTTCCTGGGTAAATAGAGATTATCTTTGTTTCTTCTCTAAGTGACATAAGGGTCATGATTTGGGGATGGGATACAGTCTTTAAATTGATACCCGATTCTGCTCAGAGACGGATTAATGATGTCATAGGTGTGGGTATTGAGGTCCATTTCAGATTTGAGTGACTTTGATTTTACTATAACTTACATTTAGGTTGGGGAACCAGGGATAGAAATTGACATTGAACATGGGATTTAATTTTGAAGACATGGTTCTTAACTGAACGTGACTAAAGGGTCATTTTCAGACAATGTAGAAATATGGACTCGCCTTCTTTGAGTGTAAGCTTGGTATTGTCTTGAGAAATAGAGATAAGCCCCACCATGGTTCCTGACTTCAGCCCTCTATTCTCCTATACTCTATGAAGATACTCCGTGATGGCTCTGTTGTGATGCTAGCATAGAGTCCTGGAAGTCTCCAAGGTCCTGCTTATTCTCATATGTAGCCCTTAATTCAGTAGGACCTTCTATTGGAGAATCTATCTGACCAGCTATGCAGAGTCATTACTCCCTCAATAGGAGGTAGACTATAGCACACATCTGAATCAATCCAAAGTGAATGGATGGTCTGCATTCAGTTCATAAGTATTTATTAAAAACCTGCTATGTTTTTACTGTGCTAAGTGCTGGGGATAGAAAGAAAAGGCAAAAGACAGTTTCTATCTCAGGAGCTCACAATCTAATGAGGAAGATAACAAGAAAACAATCTTTATGTACCTGTCTTAGACAGTGACTGACTGAGAGTCCTCTGTCTTGGACTCAGTTTAGCTGACAATGGCTAAGTAACTTAACTTTTCTATGCTTTAGTTTGCACAATTCTTAAATGAAAGAGTTGGCTAGGTAGGGTAGGGAAACTGGCCCTGTATTTGGATTCAGGAGGTCTGGGTTAAAGCTGCTTATTAGTCATTTAGGGATTGAGTAAATTGGGGCATTTCATTTCTCAGGGCTAAAGCTACTTCTGGAAAATTCAGATTTGATGTCCTCGATGGGACCTTGAGCCCTTTGACTCAATGACTTTGAAGGTTTCTTCCAGATGAAAGTTCTTCTGTTGATTTGCTAGCTCCATTAGCTCTAAGGTTTTCCTCTCATTTCTAGACCTATGATCTGATGGCTTAGGTCCTAAATTATAAGATAAATCATAGACCCTGAACAACTGAACACATTCTGAACTTTCACCCAAAGTCTTGGATCATCATCATGTTGTATTTTATTTTTCTTTGAGTGTTGGCTATTTCTGGTTGTTAGCAGTAAAAAGTCAGTGAAACCTTTATGAACATAGAAATAAAGACTTACAGAGCAACTAACAAATGGAAGGGAATACAGAGTTAATAAAATGCAGGATCCTTGAGTCTTGAGCAGAGGACCCTCAGTCCAATTCCATCTGGTCTGACATTCCTGTAGAAAACTGGTGATTTTTATGTCTTGGCTAGTTATTTTGAAGTTACTGGAAAATGAATAGGTCAGTTTGGGTTGAGGCTTGCTTGGGGCCATCTCACTCACCATTTGCATTTTTATGGGGCAGGAACCTAGAGTGCTAAGGGCATGACATTGGGATGAGAGTGTTATCTCTGATATTGTCAGTGGCTTTACAATGGATTCTGGTCCCTGTTCATCCTTGGTCCATACTGCTCAACCCAAGAATCAATCTGAACATTACAAGAATCAAATTGTTCAAATCTGAACATTGGGGTTAATGATATGCTGCTTTGCATAATTTCACAGTGACAGTTTACTTTCACTAATCCACCCTGCACACAGAAATGGGAGCTTGCCTCCAAGATATCCCTTCACATGAATACAGGCTGAAGTTAGTCTTTTCCATCAGAAATCATCTATACAGTCTGTGCTTTAGTTCATGTCACACAGTGTTAATTGTGTAATGCTCTTTAGCTATTACCTTTGACCACCCAGATCACCCTTTTAATGGAAAATGATGAATTTGACAAGGGATAACTAAATGCATTTATTCTAAGAATGAACAATGGACTGATGAGAGATGCGTGCTAATGAACATTGCATTTCTATCCATCATTCTCTCCTTCAAATGGCTAATTCAATTCTAAGTCTTATTTTAGAAAATACATAATGTCACTCTCCAGTGATCAAATAGGAGTGGTGGGGACATAGCCTGCAGGCTTAGCCTCAGTTTGTGGGTTTAGATCCTTCTTGTACAGATGCTATCAAGTAAGCAGACCAGTACATTCTAGAACTTCTATTTTGTTTTGAGCTCATGTGGTCTGTGGAGATGGAATATGTGGTTAGTAGCCCCTCTCCAAACACACTGGGGACCCTGAAGAGCTACATTCTTCTTTAAAAACCTTTTACAACAAGAATAAAGTCTTGACCTAGCACTAGGAGACCCTTCCCCTTTGTATTGGTGCAAAAAGATAAGAGATACCTCTCAATAACCTTAAGGCAGCTGACCCATGAATCCTTTGTGGAGGGGAGCTTGGGCAGGGCATCACTCTAGGCAATGACTCTTGAGACCAGGATCTAATGTCATCCTCCTAGGTTAAGGGTAAATGGAGAGATCTGCCAAATTTGGTCAGTGACTTGGGGATGAGTCTGGGACTTGGAGGCAAACCACAATGCCATCAGCTTCCATTCACTGGCTTCCTATTCTATGGGGCCTGGGGGACTCAATGTATGAAGCAGCTTGACCAAAGGGGGTGAGTTCTATCTACATAATTCCTATGGAAGGGAGTTTCTTTGGGCTAACTTAGAGACTTGAGTCATCTGAGATCATCCTGGAATTGATCCATGGTGTCTGATTGTTTCAGATAAGCTCTTCTCTTCTTCAAGTGGGGGTATCTGCCTTCACATCTTTGACTCCAACATTAAAGACCTTTATGTTCCTCTCAACTGACCAACTGTGTGAAATGTAATCACTCTACAAAAGGAAAGCAACAGAATATGCTTTTTAAATTTTTCCTAAATATTCTGGAAATAGTTTCTGAACTGATTATTTTTAAAAATGTTTTTACCTGTGCTTCAGCTTGTTTGCTCCCTGCTTTTGCCAGTATGGGCAATTTTTTCAGGACTTAGGAAAAGCCCTCTATGTGTTCCTTGGTTCACACAAAACAGTATCACAGAAGCCCAGCTTCTACTGGAAGCTTTGAAGGTGGTCAGTCTGACATCAACAGACACATACAGGCTATTTTTCTGGCCCATCCTTGTAGCCAGTGGATCTTTGAAGGCTCTGCCAGAGCCTGTATTCCATGACACAGCCTTTGAGAACCCAAGGTCAGCTCCAGGCCATGAAGAGGCCTGGAGGGGAACTTCAGTAGAGAAGAAATTGTTTCCTGTTAAAGAGAAAATAAATTGTAAATGAATGGATTGGTCAGAAAAGTGATGGATGGGGTGCACTTGTATGACCCTGGGCTGGAGCATGCAGCCTCCAACCCCTCCTTCTGCCAGTTTTGCCAATGGCTACAGTCACAATCAGTCACCTGACTTCTTGTTTCCAGTCATATATTCAGAAGAAATAAATCATCCAGAGAGCTTCCTGACAAGGCCAACCTGGTCGCTACAGTGGATTCTTCAATGTTTTGTCCCAGTTGCTATTTTAAATGAATTCAATTTCCCCATGGGAAACTATTGGGCAATCTGATATCTGTCAACTCAAAAGTAGTGAAGGCTTATTGAACAGTTGATGCCTGCCCAGCCTTCGGGTCTTATGGAGACCAGGTCTCAGTCTAAGGACCAGGATTTTCCAAGAAGAAGAGATCTGAATGGCTGGAGATCTGCTCTATTAGAGGGAGCTCCCTTCCCCCTAAGATGACAGACCCATTGAAGTGACCAGGAATATGATCTGGTGACCTCTCAAAGGGCTGGACTTCACCTAGTTTACTTTGGAGCAATGCACACTCAGGACTCCCAGGAGCTGGAGAGCAGAACCTGCCCAGAGAGTAGGGGAGATGAAGAAGTGGGTGGGTTAAGAGGAGTGGTTTCTGGACATGGTGTCAAGAGTTTGGGGTCCAAGTGGGAACTTCAACATTTGTTACTATTTGAAACTGACAAGTCACCACCTCTCTAGGACTCGGTTTCCTTATCTGTGAAGGGGAGGGGATACAGCATTTGCTCTGCAGGCCTCACTGAAGAAGAGGCTCTGTTTCTCTTCTAGCAAGAGGGATAAACCATTTCTAGGGCCCAGTTGGGCTGTCTTAGATGCAGGGATTTAGGTCAGGAATCTGGGATGTGGTACCTGGGAACTCTGCCTCTTGGTTTTCTTAAAACTCAGTTTGAATCCTAACTTTTAAAAGGAGGCCTTTGCCAACATTTCTCCTATTTCAGGTTTTAGCACCATCTGCATTCAGATTACTTTTGTTTGCTCTGCGCAGATCTTTTGTGTAACTAACTTACTGTCTTCTCCAATAGAAGGTGAGATCCTTGAGGGAAGGAACCAGGTTTTTGCCTTCATTTCATCTCCAGAACTTAGCACAATCTTTGGACATAATAGGCCCTTCATAAGTTCTTGTCTGACTGACTTCAGTTAGATCTGAATCTTCATTTTAGTCAAAACAGGATCAAATGAAAGGTTATCAGAGATTTTGACTGATCAGTAGATAACATTTAGAGTTCAGAGCTCATCCTCAGTCTCTGGGAGGGCCAATTAAACCATTCTGGAGGTATTTCAAGTCCTAATGGGATTTTCCTTGATAAGTGTCAGTCAGTATGATAACCTGGGTGTGAGACATCACCTAAAGCACATGTACCTGGACACAGAGAGGTGGTCCAGCTATTCATCAAGATACAAGAGGAAGAGTGGACAACATGAAGGCCATCCTGGTGATCACCAAGGATGAGAGAACCCAGGGTCAACTTCTAATTCACTGTGAGGATCCTTTTAGGGGGATTGATAGAAAGGCACAGGCAGCAATTACCCAGTATGAGAAAATGTGGAGTTAATGATCTCTACTAACCTATTAATCAGCAGAACTGTCCTCAACACTGAGATCTCAGATCCCTTGAAAAATTGCAAGGATTAGGTAGGTTTATATGACTTGTTTTTGGAGAGATGAAATCTCATTCATAGGCTGTGACACATGCAAGTTGTTTAAATCACTCTGGGGCAAGAAAGCTGGTTCTTTCATGGAGTCCCCTTGAGAAGGCCTCTTGCTTGCTTGTTACTTGTAGTAGAAATGCCAGAGGCTTTGAAAGGAGGACATTGTCCCTTCTCCACCCCCACATCCAACCTAATCTGGACACCACTGGCTGGGGAGTCTTCCATGACCCTGCTGTTGAACAGCATGGGTCCTTCTACACAGCAAGAGACTATTATCTCAGCAGGAGAGCTCCAATGTGATTATTGGGCATGAAATTATTCATCCCCCTTTTGAAATCCTCTGAAGTAGTTGACTCTCTGACCTCCCCAGCTGAATGAATTCAGTAGACTGATTTATTATCCATCCAGGGAGAAGGGAGTATTTCTTCTCTTTGATTTAAATGAGCCAATCTTTAATTTAATCAAATACCCCCTTGTGCCTGGACAAAAGGCAGATTTCTACATGTGTATGTATATAGAGATATGCATATGTATTAAAAATGTTTACATTTTGGCAACAAATAACATGCCTCCAAATATTGCTCAATATTTGGGGGATTCTGGGGTCAGGAATGAAATAGCTTTTAATGGTCTATGGGACCCAAATGAAGAAGGGGGCACAATGGGATATGAGCAGGGGAGGTGGACTCTGAGGATGACCCCCCTGCTCTGTTCCTTATTAGCTACATAAAGCTCAGCAGCTCATTTCATCTCCATGGGTAGAATGAAGCAATTGTATTCAATGATCATGAGGATCATTTTCAATTCCAAATCCATGAGGGTGCAGCAGATAGAACATTGGATATGAATACTGTAAGACTTAGAACTCACAAAGATTTGAGTTCAAATCTAGCCACAAGCACAAACTAGCTGTGTGAGTTGCATATGTTTTATAACCTTTGGCTGCCCCCAGTTGTAAAATAAGATGACAGTATCAATCTCCAAAGGCAGTTAGGAAAATAAAAGGAGAAAATATTTGAAAAGTATTTTATAAACTTTAAATGTGATATAAACACTAGTTATCCTTATAGCTATTAAGCCATCACACAGAATACTCAGATTCACATTTATGATGGGATATTATGTATCTCCCCTCAGCCCCATTCTTTAATCCTAAATTGTTTGTAATCAGGTTTACTTAGGATGTTTTTTCCACTATTTGGCATATTTTCTAATAATCACTTTCCTTATTAACATTGGACCAAAAATGCCATTAAACTCTGTTAATAAACTTGCAATAGTATGAAAAATGGGATGCCTTTGTTAATCCAGAGTTTGATTGAAAGAGACATCTAGATTCTAGATACTAGGCCATATGGAAATTTCCCCTCTTCCAAGAAATTAGAATACACTAAAATATGATTGCCACTAAAACCCAGCTGAATTTAGAGTAGAAATCTAAGGTAATTTTGCTGATGCTTTCTCATCTTAAACGGTCTTTACCATTTCACTTATCAGTTATCTAGTAAATTTGAATTATTTACTCAGAATGTCCATTAAAAGGACCCTTAGATCATGTTGATAAGGAATTTGGAAAGATCCCCCCACCTGGGGGGACAGGGTTAGGGTTAGAGAAGATGATCAATCTTACACAACCTCTGCTGGTGCTCTTCCTCTCTGACCACTCCTCTGTTTCCTTTGCTGAATCCTCCTCCAGACCATGCTGTCTAACCACAGGTATCCTTCAGGGTTCTGCCTTAGGCTCTCTTCTTCTATACTGCTTCATTTGGTGATCTCATAAGCTCTCATCAATTTAATTATCACCTCTCTGCTGATAATTCTCAACTATCTCTAACTAGCCCAATATCCAGGATCATATCTTCAATTGCCTTTCAGATATCCTGAATTGGATGTCCAGAAGACACCTTTAACTTACCAAATTGGTCAGTAGCTTCCCCCTAAACCTCCCTTGTGATTTCCCTATAATATATATATATATATATATATATATATTTTTTTTTTTTTTTTTGCAAGGCAATGAGGTTAAGTGGCTTGCCTAAGGCCACATAGCTAGGTAATTATTAAGTGTCTGAGACCTGATTTGAATTCAGGTACTCCTGACTCCAGGGCCAGTGCTTTATCCACTGTGCCACTTAGCCACCCCTTCCCTATTATTATAGAAGGTAACACCCTCTTCCTGGTATCCCAGATTCTCAACTAGGAGTCATTCTGGACTCTTCTCTATCTATATATCTACATCTACCCCTCTTATCTAAGTTGTCGTCAAAGCCTGCCCATTTTTCCTTTGCAGTATTTCTTTCCAATAGGTCCCCTTCTCTCCACTGCCCCTGCTCTTACCCTCCACTGGACTATAGTCATGACTGCTGAGGAACAGGATCTGTCTGCCTTCAGTCTCTCCCCACTTCCATCCATCCTCCATTCAGCTACTAAAGTGATTTTCTGAAAGTACAACCATGTCACCTACCTACTCAGCTAACACCAGTGGCTCCCTCTTATCCTCAGGACCAAATATAAAATTCTCTATTTGGCCTTCAAAGCCTTTCCTTGTGGAGAAAAAAATGACCTCGCTTGGGGACCAGACTCTAACCATGCAGATACACAAACAGCAGGGGACATACTTGCAGGCCTTTCAATTCAAATCTCCCTTTTCTTCCACAATATGGTGCTTTCTTCAAGAGGTCCTTACCTGATGTTGGAATTATCACTGACACTACTGGGGATGGAGATGTTGGGCCTCTAGTAGCACAGTGAATTGAGTCCTGGGCCTAGAACCACAAAGACCTAAGTTCCAATCTAACCTTGGATAACTGTATGACCTGGGCAAGTAACTTCCCCCTTATTTGCTGTGCTTTCATCAATTGTAAAGGAGATACTTATCAAATAATTCCAGGGAATAGTTTTTGAAATTCCTGAACTTTTTTTTCATGGTCTGCTCTAGCAGAAATTTGCGGTTTTACTGGGGTTGTCAAGAGACAGTTCTTTCTTGTTTTGATCGTTCCCTCTGGGCTATGATTGATTCAGTTATGCATTTAACCAGTGGGATGGAACCCCAATAACCTACAATTTCCTCCTGTTACACTGGTTTGGTTCCCATGGTATACTGGGGACAATATACTGGGAATACAGCTCTCTCCCACAGCCAGAGAGGAAAATGTTTGAGATTGCACTGGAATAATATGAACATCATCCTGGTAAAGAAAATGACAATTGACTATTGTTTTTAAAAAAGTTAGAATTTGTCCACCTTTCCTCAAGGTGGAAAAGGGAGCTAGAAGTGGAGGCTGGACCTGGCATTTCTCCCCACTGGAGAGACTGTGACCTAAAGCAGGGAAATAAGATGAGCATGTGGGGGTTTGGGATTCCTCCTATTCTGCCTGGGAGCGCTCATCATTTCCTGGGATGGCAAATGAACAGGGATGCAATGAAAAAAAGGAGGATTTAAAAAATCCTTTTCACTTTTTACAAATGTATGATCAGTCTACTCTCTTTTCCCCTCCATCATCAATATTACTGAGTATTTACAGAGGAGTAGATATAACAGCACATGCAGAAAAATACTGTCTCTTGCCTGTAACCAGAAACATGCCTCTCTCAATGGTATCTGCTTTCTCCAAGGGTAGTGAAGGGAAGATTCTGCAGCAGAAGCTTTAGGGATAGCAGCCCCAACAGCACTTGGTCAGACGCTTGGGATAGGGAAAGAGTTTAAGGCAGATAATACCAGTCCATTAAGAGTAGGACTTAGAGACAGAGATTAAAAAAGACCCCACCATCGCACTAAATTATGGGGAAAATATCCTAAAGCACATAAGAATAGAAGCAAGAAATTTGTTGGATGCGAGCAAAGGAAGAAAGAAATCTCAGATACTAATGTCAGAAATATCATACTATCTTTCCCCATACCCCCCTGCCCTCCCCCACCCCATTCCCACAGAGTAGGAGTTGGTTGGTGACAATGCTGATGGAGAAAAGGCTCAAAGGTGTCTCTGAAAAAATTGTAAGACGGGATTAAAATCCAAGGCAGGCTGTAATAATGGCAAGAAATTTTTTTAAAGAGAGATTGGAAGCATATACTAGATAGTTAACCAATGTCATTACAGAGCATGAGATGGAACTTCTCTAAGTTAGAAAAATATGTACCAAAAATATCATTGGAATATAGGTTTTTATTCAGACCATCATCTTTTGTTTTAAAAGAAAAACTGAAAATCCAGGTGGTGGAGAAGGGAGTAATGTTGGGAATAGTATGGAACATCTGGAACTTTTGCCATTTCATACTTTTATACTTAATTTTAAAAATTCATCCTATAGTTACTAAGTGGGAATTAAATCTTCAAAACATCCAATTTCCTTTAGAGAAGTTTCAGAACTAAAGACTTGATTTACATGAAAAACTATAAAGAAAGAAGTTGGAAAGTCCATTAATAAAAACTTTTATTCTTCTTACATCAATTTATCCACATGTTTATAGCCATTATGCTTGGATTGTTCATGAAAATCTCATAAGACATTAAACAAAGCTAGTCACCATCTCAAGTTATTTCCCTATTTTCACAGCACCTGCAAGTTAGACAAAAATCAAAAAAAAAATCACAAAAGCAGAAAAACCTAAAAAAAGTTAAATCCATGGATTTTTTGTTTTACTACTGGTTTGCTCTACAGTGACTTTATGATTATCAAGCAATTCATTTTTACTGCATCTTTACTATACATTTGTTCTTGGAATGCCTAAACCTTTTAAATACAAATAGAATGAGTATAGCAAAAATAATGAAAGTGAATGGCAGGTAACTTCACAAATAATGAAGTATGAGCCATTTCTGCCCTTCACCAGAATAAACTGACTGGGTTAAAACTTTGTCTTAAGGGACACTTTTGCAACTGTAATCATAAAGTTTGTACATTCTACTGACCCACATTGATTGATATCTACTATCTATGGACATCTCTATCATAGTCGTGAATGCTCCAACCCTAATGTATCCACAATAACTAGACCTGTGATTGGAACTAATCATCCCTTTATTCCTCCCCCTCCTTGTCCTGATAGGCCAATATGGAGACAGTTTTCTTTGCTTGGACATGGAAGGTATTTTTAATATTGACCTTGTCAAATCAAATGTACTAAAAAAGGACTATGTCAAACATGTAAAAGTGTATAAAAATCAAAATCTTCCTATTGGCCACCTCATATGAAAACTACACGTGAAATACAGAAATTCAAATGGAAGCAAAATAAACCTGTCATAAATCGTAAACAAACTATTTGTGGGACAGCATGGGTGACATATGGTCTATTGTGTCCATTTTAGAATGAGGCAGACACAAGTTGGAAGGTTGATTCATTCTCCCCTCCTCCTGCTTCAGCTTCATCTCCTTGGGTGTCTGCTGTCCATAATGTCACATCTCTCAATAATTGTATTGTTAGCGTGCTGTCTTGTATGATCTTTCCAAGCTGGTTTTCATTCTCTAGAGAGTTCAGGGCCTCATAATAAAACGGAGAGAAGTTCAAGGCCAGACCGATCTTAGACGATGCATTGGTTGCATTTCTTTTTACTGATTTCAAATGCTTCCTGATATGCTTTTTGAGACTGCTCCTGTCTTGTCACCACCAGAAGCAACCTCAGTCAAATAAGGACTCTCTTTTCATTTTCATTTTTTATTTTTTTTTGCAAGGCAATGGGGTTAAGTGGCTTGCCCAAGGCCACACAGCTAGGTAATTATTATGTGTCTGAGACCAGATTTGAACCCAGGTACTTCTGACTCCAGGGCCGGTGCTCTATCCACTGTGCCACCTAGCCTCCCCTCTTTTCATTTTCAAATAGAAAACTTTGCTTTCTGCTTAGGAAACTTTAGGAATCGAGAACTTTCCTAATAGAGACAGGATATCATTGCAGATATGTCTTGGTTTGGTCTCAATTTTTTCTCTGTACCCTTGGGTCATCTGCAGTTTTTCCCCAGCACCTTATGTCTTTTTCTCAAACAACTCTCTGAGATGACCTTTGGACCCCTACAAAAGTTCTATGTGTAATAAAGGGAAGATTCCCCTCCTCCTTTGGATAATCCAGCTCTTTGTTCATTTACCAACTTCCTTCAGGCTGCCACATTATCAACTGGCCTTCTTCCCCAGTTCATTTTTTATCCATATCCGAATGTTCTTTGCCCAGAGTGAGTAGGGGGCAGACACAGACCCATGGACAGCCAGACTGGGAGCTGGCTCAGCGGGCTCTGTCCACTCTTTTCTCTTTTCCTTCCATAGCTCTGCTTGGTTTCCATTCCAAGACCATCTTTCCATGACAGACTAAGCTGCTCACCTGAATTCTATCACCCTGTAGATTGACTCAGCTCACCCTCAGGACCTCTTCTCTCTGACTGGAGCCCTGGAGGGAGGGGCACTAAATATAGAGAGTTCACAACTTCATTTCCCATCAGAAGCTCTGGACTCCAACTCTATTGGGCTCCATGTGCCCACACCAGGTAAACCCTGTCGCTATACTGTGTCTCTACCCACCCCATCCCTTCTTTGTGTACTTTGTCTTTCCATTGGACTGTAAGCAGTTTGAGGGCATGATGTTACTTTTCACTATTCCTAATCCCAGTACTAAACCCAGTGACTGGTCATAGTGGACACTTAATAAATGTTTATGAAATTGGATTGAAAATAATCCAGAGGAACTGTGAGCATTTGGAAATCAGGGGGTGGAATGGAAGAATTGGAGGTTCAGGAGGGACCTTAGAGGCCCTGACTCTGCTTCTCCAGTACCCTGATAGGTGGTTGTCTGGCTCTCAGAGGTCCCTCCAGGGACTTGGAGCCTGACCCTTCCCTCCTCTATCTATTCTAATGCTGGGCTTCTGAGAGGATAGGGAAGGATCTTCTGATGGTCCCTGGAAGCCTGTCCCATTGCTTCTCTGGGAGACTGCTCTCTCTTCTGGCCTGCAGTTCAGATCCCTCTCTTCTTTCTGAAAACTGACTCCTGCAGGGGCCAGGAAATGGCCCAAAGCCACAGGATCAGAGGAGCTTTCTGGGCTTAGTCCCTGGACTATTCCTCCTTTTAGGGAAGATGTTTTATTTGTCTAGATGGGAAAAAATGGGTACTCCTGGATATCCCACATTGATCCACCTTGACACATCACATTTTTTTCTTAACAATAATTTAAGCAGAAAAATCCAATTTTCCTCCAGTTCATTCAAAGCTCAGGGGAGTGGGGCTCAGTGGTTCCATCAAGGTGGGATGCAGTACAATTTCCAGTTCTCATTACCTGAATGGCAGGTCTGGCAGTGATGGAGGCTCCCTTCTAAGACTTCACCTGTTGAGTGATGAGCTCCTCAACATATGGACCAGCCTTTAAACTCTGAGGCACCTGGGGCTGAGCTACTGCTCTGGGGGACCAAGCCTTCTGGACCTCAAGCCACCTAGCCCTGCACTGATGCTCTGGAGGCTGTCCTTTAAACTTGGACTTGAAATAGCAGGCCTCATCCCCACTTGGGAGTCATCAGTTCTTTTGACTAAAATACTTTTTTTGGAGAACACAGTTCTTATATTGAAATACTGTGTAAAAGAAGTATTTGATATCAAGGTTTTTTACAGTCAACAAACAAGGACTTTTTAAAAATGTACTTTCTGTTTCAGAAACCATGCGGAAACATTGTCCCTGCCCTCCAGGATCTTATAGTCTAATGAGGAAGAACTTCCAGCCCTTTCTGGTGTCTTCCTCCCCTCCCCCAGATCTGTTTCTCTAATGAATTATTCCACTCACCTGCTTCAGAAAGTGAGCTGTCCCAAGTCAAGGTCCATAGCCCAAGAGGTCAAGAGTATTGGATGCAATAGACTTCTCCTTTGGGCATCTCTGTCCTAATGCACAGACCTGCTTTGATGGTCACAAGTACACTTTCCCTGCCTATGCTTCTTTTCAGAAATCCATATGCATAGCAGCTCTAGAGACCCAAGTGCCCCTCTGGGAGTAGGTGACTAATGGGGGAGAGAAAGGTAATTAAAGCATGATAAGGTTGGATGGACCTTCTGCCAATAAGAAAAATCCTTTACTGAGCTACCAGTTATCATTCCCCATTTTTCCCAGACTTAAAGGGACTATGAGTTTCTCCTGTTGTTGGGGGCCCTTAGTAAACTTGTAGGAAAAGATTGTCCTAGGGACCAAGTGACCAGAAGTCTCAGCTCAGATCTTCCATTGATTTCACCTGGGACTGTGAGTCACATTGCATAACCTTCTTGAACCTCAGTTTCCTCTCCTGTAAAGTTGAGTAGATTAATTGCTATGGACTCTTTTAGCTCAAAGTTCCTAAGTTACCCAGGTATGCCAGGTGTTTGTGTGTGGTATGTTATCTGCCTGTGAGTTTTTTCTCATCCACACTGATGAAATAATCAAAATAAGCTAATTGTCACATCCAGAACACATGAATTTTGGTTTTGAGGTAGAGAGAATGTCTCATTTTCCCTTGAGGAGGGGCAAGTACCTGAAAATATTGGGAACCAGTTAGTAGCTCACTTCTGGATCCAATGGCCAGATAGGAATCAGGATAGAATCAGATTGGAATGAGTGTAATGTTTGGGATTTGGGCAGTGGGGAGGGGAAAGAAAGGAAGTCAGAGAGGGACTTTATATGTACCTCGCACATACATATTAAGGTAGCATGCAATTGAGGAGAACAGAGAAATGGACCCATTCAACAGGAAGGGGTGCTTCTGCTGGGAAGGGAGGGAGGGTAGGTCCTAGCCGGCTCTTCTGAGAGAGTTTCTTATAAGATTATTTTGAATAGTTGTCTTGGGGACAGCCAAATTATGTTCAAGGCAAAATATTCTTTTGAGGGATTTGTTATCAGGGAGAAAAAAGTAAGCAGCTGGTAGACAAAATATTATTTGGGAGGATCAAGTTGAATCAAATTGAAAATGTTACTGTTGGTATTTTTCCAACAGTTCTATAAGCTTATAGCCTCCTTTAAGTAGAAACTGGTATGATGGCCTTGAAACCATCAGACCCAATCTTTTACCAATGGTTTCCAATAGATTCTCTAAGTTACAGTCTCCCTTTAGGTAAAACTCATGGTAGTCTTTTAACACCTGACTCTAAAGGGACATAATAGGCTAGCAAGACCAGGTCCTGCAGAAGTCCAGTTAGGAAGTGGTCCCAGAGAACTGGCCATATAATTCAGGTCTGAAGAAACTCCCCCCTTATGTTATCTCAAAGAAAGTGGGTCCTCAGAAGGAGGACCACAAGTAAAGACCAATCCCTTTCCCATTTTCCTTTGGATAACTCTTAATACAGGGCAGGTTTTCTTACCTTGGGCCTAAATACACTTCTGTGAAACTCTTCTCCCTTGCTTCTCACTCTACCTTTCAGGGCCAAGCAGAATGAGATCAGTTCCTTCACCATATGTCATCCCTTCAGACACTGATGAAAGCTAGCTCATCCCTTCACCTAGTCTTCTTGCTTCCAGAATTTACACATTAGATTCCTTTGATGACTGTTGCTCATATTGCTACTAATATAGTTATTACTTAAGAAATAATATACATTATGAACACAATTTTCTTCAAAATGGTATTTCACATTTTTTGTTTAGGTCCTGTGAGTTGGTGAGTGAACAAACTATGGAAAAAGTAGACATATTAGCACTGGCTTTTTTGGCTGCCATATCAGCAATACTGATTTAAGAGCTAGTATCATGAAAACCAAAATAAATACTAATTCAGTAATAAAGAAAACACTAATTTAGAACTAAATTAATGAAAGACTTTAAATATCAAAACCAGAAAGTTTTGTTTTCTCTTTTCCTGGAAGTTAAAAGGAGTCACTGAAGCTTCCAGAATATGAGAGTAGCATATTCACTTATGATTAGATCTGGGCAGATTTGGACATGTTTTTAGGCAGACAGGGATGAACTTGGTATAACTGATGGATTGAAAAAGATTTGTAATAAGAGATGATTACTGGATTGATATCATAAGTGAGAACTGAGGATATTAAAGACATAGGCAGAAGTAGTATTCTTAGTAAAGATTAATCATACTTTTTTCTACTCCTATGACCAGAGGGAAAGAACAGCAGCTGAACTGAACAGTGGAAAAAGAAGTGGGTTTGGAATCAGGAAGAGTCTCATCTTCACAAGTAAATTTGGCCTCAGACATTTACTTAATTGCATGACCCAGGTTAAGTCACTTTAACCTTTTTTGCCTTTTTTTCTCTCAGTTTTCTCATTTATGAAATGAGCCAGAAAAGGAAATGGCAAACACCTCTAGTGTCCTTTTCCAAAAAAAAAAAACAACCCAAATGGGGTCACAGGTGTTAGTACTAAAGTGACTGATCAACAAAAACAGGAAAAAAAGGGGAGTGACTGAGTGATAATATCAACAGGCCACATGTTTGCCTAGATTTTATGATTGTTATAGAATTCCTTCAAATGACATACTCTCTTAAAGTTCTTATTGGGATCTGTGTCACTTTGGTTCCTGTGAAATCTCAGAAGTTGTAAAATAACACAGTTTGCATTCAAACCAAAAGACAAATATGCATTACTTCTTGTTTTCTCCCACTTTAGAATATCAATACTTTAATTTCTCTTTTCCAGTAGGAAGAATCAAGTCTTGAATCTGAGTGTTGTTTCACTGCCAAACCCCCATCTATGTCTTATAAACTGTGTCAGGAAAAGACGCCAAATATGTTGCCTAGTGAGATGAAAAGAATAGGTACAATAGTTGTTGTTTGAAGTGGGGGCAAAATTGGAAATTGAAGGGATGCCTATCAATTGGGGAATGACTGAACAAATTGTGGCATATGAATGTGATGGAAAATTTAAGAAATCCTGAGGGAGGGGATTTCAGAATATCCTGGAAAGGCTTACATGAACTGATGCATAGTGAAGGGAGCAGAACCAGAAGAACATGTTCACATCTAACAGCAACATTGGGTGATGATCAGCTATGATGGACTTGTTCACTTCAGCAATAATCAAAGACAATTCTAAAAGACTTATGATGGAAAATACTGTCCATATCCAGAGAAAGAGCTTACTATCTTCAATTTTTAAAAACTGTCTTATATGTGTAAGTGGGGGCAATCAATAGGACATGTGAACCTGAAAAAAAATTTAGAATACACACACACACACACAGACATCCAATGAAGGGTGATGGTATGGACAGATTCAATGGTATTTGATGTTTTATAGTTAACTGCTGTTGGTTTTTTCCTTCCACTTTGCTTTCTCGTAAAATGTCAGTGCACACTTTAGAAATTTCAATGAACATCTATTCAGTGCTCAAGTTATTTCAAACATCCTAGACTGCTAGACTTGTGGCAGTATTTGCAAGACAGTCCCAAGAGTTGAAATTGGATGGCATTAAAGAGAATAGGAAAAGAGGGAAGGGCGAGGAAGTAAAGGATTAAATGAGGTGCCTTTTTAAAGAACTTCAGGAAAAAACAGCACAAATATTGAATGAGAGGTAGAAACTCAGAGTTAATAATTTCTAATTTTTTCTCTTCCCTTCCCTAAGAATAACATTATTTCAGATATTGTTGAGGATCAGGAATAGGGACAATGGTATAAATCCCTTCCACATAACCTTTGTCTGAACTCCCCTCTTGCTCAGCCTTCATAGAGAGCACTACATTTCTAGAGCCCTGGATGAATGAATTACCAATATATGTGACCTCCAAGCCAGAATTTCACTCCTGAAAAAGCTTCAGCAGGAGAACATGTACTTACCTGGCAGCAACTGAAGTGAAGAGTGAGGTCCATCCTGGGTACCTTGAGAGTTGGTGTGAGGCCATGATTTGGGAGTTAGATGACCTGGATTTGATTCCTGGATCCTCTTCTGTGTGATGTTACTATATTTTGGGTCAGAGGGAGCATTCTCCTAATCTGTAAAATGAAATGGTCACCTGAGTCATTCTATCAACCCTTCCAGCTCTGAATCCTATTCTCAATATTTGTTATGGAAGATAACTTGTCCAATGGGAACTAGACCAGAGTGCCATATTACTGACCAGCCAATATAGGTTAGGAAGTAGAGAATGAGCAAGAGATAGTCAAAGGAGCCCAATATTTTCCTTATTAATAATTTCAGATTGGAATCCTGAGACTGGTGTCAGGGGACTTGGGAATCTTGTTTAGGAGATCCAATTCATTCTTGTTCCTTCCTCAGGAATCTTGAGCTCCAATTCTGCAACATTAAAGAGGACAGTGATTATTAACCAATTATTATTGAATCCATGGTTTTTCCTTTTTCTTTTCTCATACAAAACTGGTTCTTGTGAAGGACAGGGCAGATGATGAGACTGACCTGACTTTCCAGGAATGTTCTCTTTAATCTTCCATAGAATCCCACTTAACTATTAGAGTCTATTTGAGATTAAAGTATAAAAGACAGTTCAGTCCTAAAGCATTAGGTTCATTCCCTTGAAGCCCCCATTACTTGATCTAAATAGTCTTGGTGGAGATATCTGCATTTTTCCAGATAGGTGGAGGCAGCTGAGTTTCATCAAGTCAAGTTCTCAGCAAGAGGAGCTGAAGGCTTTCAACTCACCTATTCTTCACTCTCTTATTGATTATGCACCAATCAGGCTTGGTCCCTGCCTTTTGGGGGCACTCATTTTTCCAAAATAACTTGATGGTCACCAGGATTCATCTTTGACTACTGACCACTGACCATCAATTTTATTGATTATTCCTTAGCCTAATTGATAAATTTGTTATAAATTACCCAGAAACTCTACCATTCTGACTTTTCATTCATCTTATCAGCAAAAGGTATATATGTGAGGGGGTTCACCTAGAAATCTGAGGTTATCTCAGTTACCTGATGTTAGGTTTGTGAGGGAAGCACCCAGAAGGATGGATAATCTTTGAGTGGAGGAATTCTACTTTAAAAAATTGTGTCCAAATTCTTGTAGAGGATTCATACACAGAAATGCTTTCTGAATCAAATAAAATCAAGATAGGCCCTGCTTCCATGTGGGTAGAATGACATAATGGGATAAAGTAATCCTTGGGAGTATGATGCATGAATGGGCATCAATTCCTGTGAGTAGTATCAGGAACTCCAGAAGATGAAGTGTAGAGTCTGAAAGTTTCAGTCTGTATGAAGGCTGGAAGCTCATACCCCACCCACTTCTATGTGGGAATCCTGGAGCTAGTTGTAATAGGACATATGCTCTATTCTGGGGTCTAGTTTTCAATTCTCACCCTCATCTGTAGCCATTCCAGGAGGGGAAGCTAGACTGAGGGGACTGGGTCTATTCGGCTTATCTGAAGAGCAGTACTTGGGGGTAAAGATGTGCTCAATAGGGAGAAAAATTGGATAGGGATTTAGAGACTGAGATGTATATGGGCAGTAACATGAGTGATGAACAGGCAAAGAAATTTTGAAGAGGCGGATGTAGGCTCTGTGGCAGGGGATGCTTAGTCACAGTTGGAGCTGTCCAGCGGCTTAAGGTCCTGCCTAGATATGACCATTACCTGGTTATATTCTAGTGGGGATTGCTTTATCTATTAATTAGACCAGAGGCCACAGATCACTTCCAGTTCTTCTTTCTGTGATTCTCCTTGGCATGAGCTATCAAAATTTCTCTGAAATCTACTTGAGATCATCAACTTCTGTAACACTATTGCTCCAATCCCAATCATTCCAGTGTTTTGCCCTGGAAAATAATCGGTATTTCTATGCCTGCAAGTAAGAGTAAATGAGTAAGGATGCAGGTATAGTATTTTTCTAGGAAGCCTTTATCTTTACCCCAGTGGTCCACTAAGCATCATTTATATTACCTGTCACACAGAGTTGTTGTAAAGAAAGGCCTTTGGAAACCTCAAAGAACTATATCAATAGGGAGTTGAAGCTTTCCTGATAGAGGGCTTTAAAGTTTGCAAAGTTCTTTATTCACAACTCTGTAAGATGGGTCATGTTACTAAAACTATTTCTTCAGATGAGAATACAGATTATGAGTGGGTGAGTTTCAAAGCTTATAGAAGTCCCAAATGCAATGGACTTTGAACCCAAGACTCTTGGGCTCTACCCTATACTTTTCATAGCAGTCAATCAATGGCAGTCAACAATTATTTCTTTTGTTTTTATTATACACCATCCTTTGTTCATAAAGGGAACTTGTAAAGGCTCCATTTTGGCACCTGAATGAATGGGGACTGCTGTTAGGGAATGTCCTTATTTTTGTTGGCTATGGAAGGCCATTCTTTCTTGAAGATATATTCTTCCCCACTTGCTATTCGTTTCTATTTGGCAGTCCCAGTGGACTTGGGAGCTTGGAGTTAAATTTCCCTGTATGCTGCTGGGGATCATCATCAATCTCTACTGCTTAGGCCACTGTCGTAAGCTTCATAGCCCCGGCTTGTAATTGAACTGCCCTGGAGATTTTATGATAAAATCAATCTAGCTTAATTAAGTCAAGGGCCTAGTCTATATTATTCACCTTAACACCCTCCACCCACAGATTTAATATTCCATTAATCTTATCCCAAATTATGCCACAGACACTTCAGTTTAAAGATGTAAGGTTTTGAATTTATTCTTTAAAACAGACAGGACTCCATTTAAATACTTAAGCAACATTTGTAAATATATACATACACATACTATATATATATATACATATATATATGTTTGTGTGTGTATATATATATATATATATATATGTATGTATGTATGTAAATTGTCACTATACCTGCTCTTGGTCAGTTCTTTATTTTAACTAGGAATGCACTCTCTCATTATTCTACTTGGTTTCCCGCTTTTAGTTGACAGGATCATAGATTCTGAGTTAGAAAGAGACCTCCTCATTCATCTGATGAAGAAACTGGGGCCTAAGACCTAGTGCCAAGATCATACAAGCAGCAAGGGGTCAGAGGAGGAAAGACAGAGAGGTTTGCCATCCAAATCCAGCATAAACCAGGAAGAACTACTGAGCATGGGAATTCCACCTTTTTGACTTGTAATTGTCATATCTTCAGGCTATCTTTCCAACTCTCCATGAAGGAAAAGAAACCTCTTCAACCACGTAGACTCAGTCTGATTTCTCTACATCCATTTGTACATCCCATATTACCACCACAAAATCTTGAAAGGTCACATTAAAATTTGACTATCTAGGGCCTAGCCATTTAAAAATAATTTTAAATTTGTTTACATTTTGAATTCCAAATTCTCTTTCTCCCTCTAGCACCATTTCCCCTAACCCACTGATAAGGGTAATAAAGGAAGCAATATGACATTAATTATACATATGAAGTCATGTAAAATGTGTCATTATTAGACATACTGATAGAAAAATAAAGTGGAATAAAAAATAAAGTGGAAATAAAGTGCTTCCATATGTACTCAAATTCATCTATTTTATCTCCTGAGATGGATAGCATTTTTCATTATGTCTTCTTTAGAATTTTCTTGGGTAATAGTATTTATTGATCAGAGTATACAGTTGTTCACCACATAATATTGCTATTATCATGTACAAAGTTCTCCTGGTTCTGCTCACTTCACTTTGTATCAGTTCATATATGTCTTTGCAGGTTTTTCTGAATCACTGTGCTCATCAATTCTTACAGTATAATAGTATTCCATGACAATCACATGTCACAACTTGTTTAACCATTGCTTAATTGCGTATCTCTTTAATTTCCAATTCTTGGTCATCACAAAAAATGCTGTTACAAATATTTTTCATCATATAGGTTCCTTTCCCTTTGGGTCAAAATAATGATCAACTGATCACTCACATAGCTCCTATTTGTTTTGTATTTCTTGAATTTTTTCATAATTTGGTTGTTTTGAAAAATTATATCACTTTACAAATTTTTCTAAGAAAAAAATTTTGGTGGTGCTCATATCTGTCTCTGCCCTCATTAGAATGTAAATGTCTTGAGAGGAATAATTGCTCTGATTATTATCATTTTTCTTTTCATTCCTATCGTGTTTGGTGCATTGATGTTGAATAACATTACGTTGATTGATTAGACACCTACAATCTTCCTCCTGAGCCAATAAGGCCAGAACTCTGGTAAACCAATGAGAGACTTTAAGGAAAGGTCTATTTTGCCAATTGAAATTGACTCCTTTTGTCATTACATTCTGTTCATATTTGTTTATGGCACATCCTTTCTATCCTTACCATCACTCATTTTAGGATCACACCTTCTAACCAAGAATAAAGAAATAATTCCAAAATGTTTTCAGTATCAGGACCTATACAGAACTTTTTCATTGATAGTTCATCATTTGACAGGTATGTGAGAACAGAAAAGTGATAGGGGCACTGGGGACTTGTCAAATGCTGGCTCTGCCACTTATGACTTTCAGGACCTTGAGAAAAACCACTTAACCATTAACGAGGCCTCCAGTTTTCTCATCAATAACATGAGAGAGGTGCACTAATTGCCCTTTTAAGTTTCATTTCAAATCTTAATCTATGATCCTAGAATCCTCATTTAATTCTTTTAAGGTCAGAAAACTATAAAAAAAATCCATGACATAAAGGCAAGAGGGATAAACATTGTATGGTCAAGGAGTCAGCCAATTTAGCATTACCTTATTTGCTGAGAATCTTCTATATAAATGATACCCTCTGAGGGTTGTGAGGAATTTGTCAAGAGCTGGAAAGAATGCCTTGCTTTTGTCTTTTTTTTTTTTGCTTTCTCCTTCATGTTCCTGGCTTCTGATCTTCCTTACTATGGTCTCCCATCCTGGAATTTCCCTGGGAGTTTAGGGACTTCTCTCCCTACAGTATGTAATGATTCCTATGACATTCTTATTGTGGAACTGTCCATTTAAGACCCCCATCCTTTCTCTTTAGTAAGTTCCTGCTGCAGCTCCATATTGTAGAGGACTTGGGCTGCCATTTATTCCTCTCTTAATTCTGCTTCTGGTGTTTGAACTTCAAAACTAGGTCCCAGGACTTTCATCCCTCCTCTTCCCATCTTTTCAGATCCATTTTATGTGCTTTCTTTCCCATTAGAATATAAATTCCTTGAGGGCAGATAGTTTTGTTTTCCATGTATTTGTATTCCTAATAAACTCTTATTTTCTTCCTTTCCTTTCTTTCTAACTATTGACTATTAAACTGTCTTTTCATTGTGTTTTCATATCTGTTTTAGTGAGGTAGCTAAGGACCTAAGCATAATCTTGATTTTTATGAGAAGAAAACTGAATTAAAGAGGTATAAATTACATGCTGAAAGGCATGACACAAACTGTAGGTCTAGCCTACTCTCCTGGTCTGAGGTTAGACCCTTTGAGCTCACTAATTTCTGTCTTCAAACAATTTTCAAATATTAAAAAATATTTAAAATATTTTAAAATCAGCTACCAGAAAAAATGACAGCAAATCTAGATATGGATCCCCTGTATTTACATCATTTTCTCTTTTGGGGCTACAAAGTGACCTAAATCAAACAACCTGGGAAACTGTCAACTTTGAGCCTGAAAAAATGTGCTTAAGTGTGTGTCTAGGGATAGGGCGTTGGGAGGTTTGTATGTGGATGTGTGGAGTAGGTTTGAGGCTCTTTACCAACCAACTGTGTAAAACCCCTAGGATTTTTTGTTCCAACAACTCCTCTTTTTCCCCACAGAGAAAAGGCTAAGCTGAAACCACAGATAAATTGTATTCTAGGACAAATAATTAGGAAGAAGCAATTTGGCTTTAAAAATTAAGCAACTGGGTGTGGGAGGAGGAAACTTTGATTAAGACATTGGATGCAATAAATCAGTTGTAACATACTGAGACAATGAATGACAAGATTTGAGTCTTCCTTGAAGAACCTGACCCAGCCATGGAGAAGGACCACAGTCATTCCAGTCAGAGCTGAAACTGGGGTTAGGGAAGCCATTTAAAAACTAGCAATCCCAGACTTCTTGAAGCGCATTAAAAAGATTGGATAGGTTCCTCTGATGTATGTCCCTTGGGAAACAACATCACTGGAAAAAAAGAAAGTATTTTCCTTTCATGACAAACTACAATATTATTTCCTAGCAACAGTAGCTCTATGACCCAAGCATGAGGGAAATGATTTATGTTTTCTCTAGTCACACTACTCCACAGGAATTTAAGAATGGGCTCTTCATTGTTCATGATATATGATGTTATAAAATCATATTTAGGCAATATCCAATCTCCAATATCTACTAGCCTCACTCTGATATATCTAAATTAGATCACCATATTTCACTGAATGCATATCCTCTGTCTTTTAGGTTCAGGGATGTTGGGGGCCCCCTATCCTATCCCAAGAACAGTTGGGTTGCTTTAATTCCAGTGGAGTCTATCTTTGGAAAATTGAGGTGGATTGGTCCACCATATTGATGAGCAATTTGATGTACACTAAAGGACATTTTAATACCTGATGTCGAGCTACAACTGAACCTGTAATTCTGGGTGTTGAAATGTTCTTTTTGAACTTTAAACCCTATGATGGACACATGAAAGTAAGAGAAGAAATAATGGTTCTGGTGACCAGCTCATAAGAGTTCAGAACTAATTTTCCTTCCTGTCCATCTGTCTCCCACAGAGTGAACTGTGCTGAATTATAGTATATTACTGGGATTAGATAATATTTCCACAATAAGCTTAGTGTTTTCTTAAACTAAAATCATTTTGTTCTAAAGTTAGTCCAAGAAAAGGCCTTTGGAAAGAGGACCCTGGCTGTGAAGGTTGGACAGTGTGAGTTGATTTTAAGGATCCCTGAGAGAAGCCAGTTGAATTTTTATTGAGAAATAAGAGGTTAATGGTACATTCAAGATGAACAAAAATGACATACCCCAAAAGAGAAGTCCCTAGAGGGAGAATGCTTCCATTAGCTTGTAAAGCTCCCCCTACTTGGATCAGGGATGCCCACCTAACTGCTTAGCATTTCCAACACCTGACTCCAATCTGTCTCTGGGAGGAACCTTAAAAGGCAAGCCCCCAACTCTAACTGCTCCGGAGACACACAGGAGCTGAAAAGTATTTTTTCCTCTAGACAAATGCACAGAACCAAAGCAAGATTGAACTCCAAGAAAGAGAGGAAAAAAAAAGAGAAGCTAAAAAAGCTTAAGTGTGTGTGGGGGGTGAGAGCATGAGATCACGTTTTTTCAATCAGTCAGTTTATTTTTTTTCAAATGCAGCCCAACTTGCTGACAAAAGTAGCTTATTAATCTTCAATCAGACCTTGAGTCTTTGAACCTCTTGGTGTCGACAAACTTTGAACTGTTTTTCCTGATTCCCATTGTCACAATGCCATCTCCCAGTGCTAGCAGGATTCAGTATGCATGAAAGGGGAGTATTTAGAAGCTTGCGATGTCAAAACTCAGTTTAATTTTGCATATGGATGTATCCTTCATATCTATAGGCTAATCTCTTTGTAATAGAGGTGGCACAAAATATAGTCAGGGGGTTGGGAGGGAGACAAGCAGAGCAAAGTAAATTAATTAGATCAGCTTTTCTCTCTAGATCTGGGATTCAACATGACTTTGTGGAAATTGGGTGTCTTTGAGAGAACAATTTTGGAAATAATGATATTCTAGCTTGAATGTCTAAAAGATGAAATGTTCTGAGCAAATAATAATAATATCCCTCCCCCAAATGAAAAGAAATCCACACAGATGCTAATATATGAACACTGGGAGGCCCCTGGCAAAAATCTTACCCTGCAATTGAGTTTCCCATTAATTATACTGTTTGACAAACTGAACATGAGTCACTTGTGTCCGACAGCCCTTCTAGAGACTAGATCACAGGCACATTCTGAGACGTGAAAATGCCAGAAATCCATCTTCCCAGGAGGATATTTGCCAATTAGTTCAGGACTAAAGAATCCTGGCAGGCATGAGGCTACCCAGGAAAGTTGAAAAACAGAGAGAGGAAGAAAGAAATATTTTCTCTGAAGCAGCTAAAAACTTGGTTGGCAGGGAAGAGGTATTTTCAAAGCCAGTCCAGGACTGGGAGGTTGAGGTCTAGGTGAGGAGGGGCACCTCTCCTTTGGTGTGCCTGTGGTACCACTGACTGGGGTGAGTCAAGGACTTGGTAAAACCTGGATAAGCTACTCCCCTAGTAGCGGTCAGATCTGCTGTTTGCAGGGCAGTGCCATCACCTTCAAAGTAGTTCAATGTTCTGGTGTAAATGAGGCAGTAAGAAAATTTCAGCTGATCCAGTCATTGGAGATTGATGCTGCTTCTAAAACCCTTCTATTGCTTACATCTCTATTCTCCTTTTCCCTATTATACATACAATCATATTTTCATTAAACATTATATTCTTTTCCCTGGATTTAACCATTTCTTCCTCAGTTTTCATGGGATCCATTAAAACCCTCATTTTACTGTTGATAACCTTTTTTTTTTTTTTTGCTCAATCTCTTATGCTGCTTCCATTATGTAGAATAAAATGGATTCAACCCAGAATCCAGTACTCATCTAGACTAAAAAAAGACTCAATAGATCCAGGCATCCTACTCAATGTTTTTCCCACTTACCCCTCACATAAGACTGGGGAAGGCACTTTCTTTGCTTCCTATTGGCTCCTCAAGAACTTGGCATGTTTTGGTCTATCAATGGTCTTTCTTTGAATTTTTTTGCTATTCAAATATAAAATTATCTTTTAATTATCTTTTAAAGATATGTTCTTTTTACCCAATTACATGTTAATTGATTGTTTACATTTTTTTGGTTTTGATTTCCAAATTCTAGTCTTCTGCCCTTTCTCCTTTCCCCCTTTTCTGAAATGGTAATCAGATTTAAGTTATACATGCAATTTTGCAAAACATTGTAAAACATTAGTCATTTTGTAAAACAGTCATTTTGTACAAGATGACTTGACAAAGAAAGGAAGAAATAAAAAAGTATGCTTCAGTCTATTTCAACAATATCAATTCTTTTTCTGGAGGTGAGACAGCATATTCCACACATAGTTTCTTGGTCAGAGTAGCTAGGTCTTTCACAATTGAATATCCTTACAATCTTGTTTCTTCCTATATAAAATGTTCCTTGCTTCTGCTCACTTCATTTTGCATCAGTTCATTAAAGTTTTCTCAGGTTTTCTGAATCCATCCAACTTGTCATTTCTTAAGGCAGAATAGTATTCCATCACAATTATGTACCACAATTTGTTCAACCATTCCACAATTTCTAGTCATTTCCTTCTATTTCCAATTTCTTGCCACCATAAAGAGCTGCTGTAAATACTTTTGTAATATAGGTCCTTTTTCCTTTTCCTTGATCTCTCTGGGATACAGACCTCAAAATAATATTTTTGGATCAAAGGATGCATACAATTTTATAGCCCTTTGACCATAGTTTCAAAGTGCTCTCTAGAATTGTTGGACCAGTTCACAACTCTTCCAACTATAGAACAATGCCCCATTTTCCCCACATCACCCCCAACAGTTATCATTTTCATTTTTTAATCAGATTAAGCAAACTGATAGAAGTGAAGTGATACCTCAGAGATATTTTAATTTGTATTTCTCTAATCAATAGTGATTTGTAGTCATATTTTATATGACTATAGATAGCTTTGATTTCTTTGGATGAAAACAGCCTGTTCACATCTTTGACCATTTGTTAATTGTGGAATGACTTGTATTATTTTTTCTTTTTGTATCCTAATTGTATTTTTCCAATTACAAGACTGCTAGTTATTATCTGCTGTTCAGCAAAGGTATACTGTGACCCATAAGTGCTTGGAAGAAGAGTCCCTGAGGAGGGTATATCTTGAGAGGGGTATGTACTTACCACTGACTCTTCATCCAAGCCCAGTGGCTAAGCACATTCAGCTCTAATGCCTCAGGGATGCCCCTAAGAAACTTGAACCTGTCCTCTGGGGACTCACCACATCAATCTCAGTACGTGCTATACAACATCTGACTTTGTCTTATGTATACAAAAATGTTCTGTGCTATCTAGATTCTATATTTCCAGATGGTGGTGCTGTTTCTGTCCCTTTTTCAAGGATGATAGAGAGAATGAATTCCTTAGATTTGAAAGATGCAGTAACCTTGAAAAAAATCACTGGTGGTGACTTGGGCTGAGGGCAGAAACTTCCAGAGGGTCACAGTTTCCTGTCTTCATATCTATTGACTCTATCACATTGGATATGATGGGCTGAGATCCTGTTAGCATCAAAGGATGGTGGTAATGAACTTGACTTCAACAAAGGTATAGAGGTATGAACAGGTATTGGGAGAAGACTTGGGCACTGTTTGAAGTATATTCCAATGCTAGCATTTATAACAGGGCAGCCCTGAATGTAACTGATTCATGGAAATGTGTGTGCTTTATATCTTGTCATAATTATGACAATAATAACATCAATGCTTATGTGGCATTTTATCAGTCTCATCCTCACAAAACCCCTGTGATTTAGATGTTATTTTATTTTTGAATTTTATAGCTGAGGATACTGAGGCAGATAGAAGTTAAATGATGTGTTAAGGATCACATTGCTAGTATACATCTGGAGCTGGACTTGAACTCAGGTGTTCCTGAATCCAGGTACAGGACTCTATCATCTACTGCATCACTTGACTGTAGGCTAGCATATAACTTTTACATGAGACTACCTTTGTTTTCTTTTTAAGTCAAAGAGGACCTTCTAAATTGCAATCTTTCACACAACCAGTAAGTTAGAAGTGTCTGAGTTTTCTTACATCTCAGGGCTTCTAAGAAGGGAAGATGAGGAAGGCAGGAGGGAAGTGTGAGGAACAGCCTAGAGGAGCTTCTTGGGCTGGAGTATCCAAGGGAATGAATGGAAGGGATGGAAAGTAATAATTCAATAACTTATCCCCCTGTCACTTGTTGGTTATTTTTTTCAAAAAACATTCTCTGGTTGCTGAGTGAAGTCCCATGAAGCTTCCTAGCCCTGGACTGTAGTCAAAAGCCCTACATTCAAATTCTGCCTCTTATGGTCCCTGGGTGATGTTAACAATGTCTTTTCTTTTATCTTGACCTCAGTTTTCTCATGTGTAACCTGAGAGACTTGGACTAGATGTATTCTAAAATTCTTTCTGGTTCTAGACCAGTGATCCAGTTAGTTGTTGTGCCTGCAGGTGGGACCCACTTCCCATGGACAATTATGGCCTTGGCTAATCTTCAAGAGGGCTAGAAAATGATTCCTAAATTAGACCCATTAAATGTGTCCCTTCTCCCTCCTTCCTTCCATCCAATTGCCAACCAGATGACATTTTCGTTGGGCACTATATTTATGTCCCTTTTTGATTTTAAGTTTTTTGCCATATAGTATTTTAAGTTTAATCAAAAGTCAACTTAGAAAGGCCATTCTGCCTAAGGGATATTTTTCCATTAAGTATTATGACATATTGGTGGCCTTGAGGGATTATTGGTTTTTGAAGAAATATTAACAGCTGGAAATTTGCATTTTAATACAGTTCTCCTCAGCTACTCAAGCAATTTTATTTTTAAGACCTGTGACAGGCTTCAAAGCTTTGGTTCTGAAGCAATCTCACCAAGTAGTCACTAACATAATTTTATTACAAATGACTAAGTTTCCTAATAGTTTCCTTTCTCCTGAAAAAAACTAGTTGAGGACACTGTTGAAATCAACACCCAAACTTTGTACCTTCTTCTAAAACCAGATTTCCTAATTGAGGCAGAGAAGATGGAGCCATTTTAAACCTTTTAACAAAAAATACATACTAATATCAAGGAAAGGGGAAGATTAATAACACATTTAATTTGGTTCTCTGATTAGCATTTGAAAATGAAGTGAATGCAAAGCAACCCTTGAGACATTTGTATCAGGCCAACTCAATGTCTCTCATTAGAACAATGATTCCAGAAAGAGGAGGAAAATGCACTGGGAAATTAGAAAAGACTCTATCACCCTTGATCCTACTGTCAAATGCATCCTCACAACTGCCACTGAAATAAACTGGGGATTCTGAGTTCAATATCCAGTGACTTCTCTCTCATTGGAAATGGTATCGGGACAGTGGCTAGGGCATCAGCAAGGATGTTGGAGCCTGGAAATGCAACAGGGAAATAGGAATCAAGAAGACATTAGAAAGAAAGTCAGATGACCTTTAGGGGTTTTGCACTGATAGCTAAGAATCAAATCCTAGGCCTGTCAAGGAATCAAAATGATTGGATCATGGATGTGAAACTTTGGGTCATATAAATAATTTGCATCTGTGATTTGACATATGGAAGAATCTGGGTTTATTAATATCTAAGGTCAGATACAGAACTCTATCCTCTATGTGACCCTTACCTTAGAAATTTAAAAAAAGAGACCTATTCCCTAGTCTTCTATATGAGGCATCTATCTTGGTTTTTACTCCTGGGCTTTTAAGTGGGAGAATCTCCTATGAAACAAGGTGACAAGGCCACAAAAAACTTTTCAATAATAAGGAAGCAAAAAATCTAAGTAATAAATGACCATAGATGTCCAGATCAATACTGGAGCTACCCTAAGCAGTTAACTTTATCAAGAAAGAGTGTAGAGCCATCCAGTGTTGACAAAAGGATTTTTCAGGCAGAAGCAGGGCTAGGCCCCAGCCTGGAGGTACAGAGTATGAGTCCTGGGTCAGGAGGTAGAAGGCTTGAACTGTAGTCCTGATGCTGTCCCAGTGATTTCCCCTCTAGGCCTCAGTTCCTACACCTGCAATGCCAGGGGTTGAAAGTTTTAGTGATTCATGCCAGCTCTAAATTCTCTTTGCTCTTGGAAACTGATTGCAATCATTAGTACCTCCAGGCAAATTATCCATTATGACAGTGATAGAGCTTGGGGTTCTTGACTTGGAGTTGCTGTATACCAGAGGGACTATGAGCTAAAGGATGGGGCAAATCCAAGGCAGGCAGATTGATGCTTCTAAGGCTGGGCTGACCTTTTGAGATCCACTGGTCTTTGCACCTATAGTTAGAGGCTTTGGCATCTTCAGAAGAGATCTGAGTCTTTGGGAAGGACGAATGGAAATACTGTCTCCATTGCTCTCGATTGATGTCCTGGACACCTGTCCAGAAGCTCCAAGGTTGAATCTCTGTGTCCAAGCATCTACCCTTCCCCAGGTGGCAGCATTGATGCGCCATGAGTCAGGAATGGGTTAATACCTCATCTGCCATCAGTTCCTTGACCCCAAGAACTCTTATTAGGTCCCTTTGAATGGCCCAACCGAACACTGCTCCAGCAGGCCCAGAGTTGTTTCCTCTTGCTCTCCTGCTATTGTGAGGCTGCTGTTCCCATTGTCCTGAGTTATTATGCCCAGGAGTCATTCACTTTCACCAAGCTGTCTGCCATTTAAAATAACTGCTGCTTTGGAGATCAGGTATCAATGTTTTCCTTTCTGCATTCACAAAAGTACTATTACTTTGATGCCATTAAAAACAGCAGAAAAGAAAAG
Source organism: Macrotis lagotis (assembly GCF_037893015.1). NCBI lineage: Eukaryota > Metazoa > Chordata > Mammalia > Peramelemorphia > Peramelidae > Macrotis > Macrotis lagotis. Next base: position 2,274,869 of record NC_133664.1, read on the forward strand.
TATATGACAAAGAAGTTTCCCCCTTGATCTTCCAGTCAACTGAACCTGCATCTACTCCCCACTGAGAGAATCTTATCATGGAAAACAAGTTGTTCAAAAAAGTCACTTAAAAGCAGGGACACCAAAACACAAAGCACAGAGAGAAATCCCTTCATTGTGGCCTATTTTGTTCTTATTATTGAAGCTCTCATAGTACTTGGTAAATATTTCTCTCTGCCTTGAAAACTTGGTGAATCATATCTCTCATATCTCCCCATAGATTCATGAGGAGTGATTACACTTTGGATACAGGATGAATTCATGTAGATGAACTTGAATGAGGAGGGCACTCTTACCATCACAATGGATACTACTCAAGTGTCAATCACTGGGAATAATGGCATCATTTTGGTAGTACCAGCTTATAGACAATTATGAAGATAGTTGGTTGGACTGGCCTGCTCTTTGTGCTTGTTGGGGCTGTTTTAATGTCTAAATTGTATCTGGCAGACAGACATTTGGCAATATAGCCTGGAATTTTCTGTATACCAAAGGGTTTATGAGTTAAAAATGTGACTTCCTTCCATTGGTGAATGTCATAACCTGTGTACCCAATCTGTGTTATTCTTGTCCCTTTTGAAATGAGTTTATCTGAGTGGATTCCCCCAACATTGTGGAGACCTTTCCCTCTCCTGAGCTCCCAGTATTCAGGGTCACATTTTGGTTGTCTCCTTGGCATTCTGCTTCCTTTCCAAGTGTCTGGTCCATCTTCACTTCCTATCATATTGTTCCCAGTATTTATAAAGCACAGTCCCTGACTTAGTATTGATGGACCTTCAAGATTGTTTTGTTGGTTATACCATGCCTCCTGCTCATCAAGCCCTCATCAGGACATTTTTTAAGAGTATTTTTAAGAAAAACCTTTGGTTCAAACTTGGTAATATCAAGAATTGTCTATCTCTCAAAGAATGTTCAACTTTTTTTCTTTCTTCTACTCAATTCTAGAATCAACTTGTTTATTTTTACTTTCCAAGGAGTCTGTATTGATGAGCCAGCTGTACTGATGGTCAATGAAACCTGTGATCATTCCTAAACCATGTGTTCCAATACACTAACCATTCTGTCTTCTTAAATTATTGCCATGTTAAGAGTCACTAGATTGTCACACCAATAGGATCTTGGAAGTTTACAGAATTTTGTTGAGGGTTAGTTGCTCCAACATTTGATGGTTATGGTTTTTATAGTTTCTGGATGGGATTTTTAGATATTTTAAAATTCTCCCTCACTGCTATTAGTATATTTTGCTTTGGCTGCATTCTCTCCCCACTTTATCCTTGTATATGAATCATTCATAATGTATAAATGTATATTTCTATAACACATAGATTAATATGCATAATATGGATAAAGATATCAATATATACACACATAATATTTACAAAAGCCATATTTGCCAATATGTATGAATATGTATTACATATCAATATATACATACACAAAATAGATATTCATACACTTAAATAATATATATTTTACAATAGATAAATATAATATAATACACACACATAAATATAAATATGTGGAGGGGAAGTGCAGCAGCCAGGGAGAGGAGAGGAGAGGAGAGGAGGGGAAAGGAATCTGTCTTAGAACTCAAATAAACAGTGTTGCTCATGTGGTAGGTAAAATAAATGAGCAAACAGATTTGAAGTTTGGAGAATTTTAATTTATTAGACAATGCTGCCCATTGCCTAAAAGCAGGACCAGGTATCCTCATTTTAGGTTTGGACCCCAAATGCAGAGGGAGATATAAATTTTATGTACTGAAAATAACTGATCAAGTAAGGTCAATTAATTAAAGATCATTAACCAGGGTGCAAAATTAGGTAATCTGATTTTTAAATGGAGAAAATTTTAGGGACTTTCCCAGCTGAGAGGGTAACAATGAATAGGCGTGATTCTTGAAATAAGAAAAAACTGTCCCCCATATCCCACCTCCCCCCAAAAGTATCTGTGAATAATCAAAGGAACATGGTAACTGATTGATTAGTATGGCTTCAGTTTTTGGATAAGATATATGAGTTGCTTGGATATACAAATGATAGAAAACTCCCTGCCTCGATTTTTGGTTCTGACTGGTCTCTGGTAGGCATTAATGAAGGTCCTTAGTTATGGGTCTCTAAAGCTCAGGGAGAGTAGTTCAATTTCCAACCATATTGGAATAGGTTCAACCAAGTAGCCAAGTTTTCTCCCAATTCCAACAAATGAATAAACTTTTCTTGCAGGACAGAATTTGAACTAGACCATATTTGGATAGAAAGGGACCTGAGCTGACTCAAGAACTGAGTCACAAGAGGAGTCTGTGGTTCCCTCAATTCCACTACCACTTGCTGTCCTAATCCCTTCAATTCAATGTGTAAAGTATGTGTAAATGGACCCTAAGGGAGGACTTGAGAGAATCTCCTTATCTGACTAAGTTATAAGGACCTAGTGACTTCTTGAGTCTCATTGTTCTAAGATTTTGAGGTTTGTAGATTGGTTCCTTCCCATTAACACTGTGCTTCAGAGAAAAGAAGCATAGGCCTATTTTAAACATGAAGAGACTGAAGTTCCAAGAGATTGATTTCTAAACAAGTAAATGCTTAAGGTGGGAATGAGACTCAACTCTCTTGATCCAAGTGTTTCATCTGTCATAGAGGCAGCCAGGTTCACAGTGGTTAGAGCATCAGCCCTGAGGTCAGGAGGACCCGAGTTCAAATTTGACCTCAGACACTTACTGTAGGACCTTGGGGCAAGTCACTTAACCCATATCCCGGGCCATCCTGATCCATATCTGACCATTGAACCATATGGTTCTGGAGGAGAAATTGAAGTTGGTGTCTTCACATGCCCGCCCCCCCACTCAAATTCAATTCATATACCTGTCATGGCATGACTTCCCTGATGGCATGGCCTTCTTTGAGAACAAAAGACAAAAACATCATCCATCATACTAGTTTAACTGAATGTCCCATTTAGCTACCAAGATCCCCTTTCCTCTTCATCTATCAGTGTAATAAGGACAGGACAAAGTGCTTGGAGCTCATTTTCTGAATAGTATGGTTATATTGGTTCATCATGATGGGAGGGAATTTATTCACAAAGGAAGCCTGGGGCATAGAAGGAGATTCCACTCAGGTTCTAATTTTAAGTAAGGCCTTTGAGGGAAGGCTTTGTAGGATTATGTGGACAGATTTCTGTCTTTTCCTCCCTCCTTTCCTTCTATTCCTCTCTCCTTTCCCTCCCTTTTATCCTCTTTCTCCTCCTTTCCTCTATAAATCTTGAAGGACTCATCCATCCTCAGTCTTGTTGATATTCCAAAAGACTTAGCAGCCTCTGTAATAGCTCTCAGCTTAGCTCATGCATCCTCCCTTTAAACAACTCTTATTCCCTGGCAGCCATAATGCACCATGAATATTAAATTAAAATCAATTGCACACTTATTTAGCCCACTCTAGGGATGAAACGCAAAGGCTAACTTAGAAGTAACATATCTTTTCTTTAAAAAAAATAGCCCTTCCAAAGCACAGGGTGCTTTCTAGGATAGTCTGCCATCTTGCATCCTCAGCTGTCTCTGAAGACAAAGAATCATAGCCTGTGCAAATATGAAAAGCAAGGCGTTCCATTCTGAATTGGGATGAGCACGAATCTAAAGTTGGAAGGAGCCTCAGTGGCCATCTCCTTTAGCTCCCTCCCTTTACAGATGAGGAACTGATTCTTAGAAAGAAGAACTAGTCACCAATGGTAAAGATGAGATTCAAGGCAGATTCTTGGCAGCAACATTATAAGCTCAGATCACAGTCTTCTAGTTGACTATTTTTGTACCAGTTACAGTATTTGACAATGAGATTGTCAATCCTAGCATCCTTGTGGACACATTCGGTAAGTTGCTGCTTTTGGAAAGGGAAGATTTTGTATTTCTGAAAAAGGACCTCATTTTGAAGTGATCTTTCCTTTGTAGCCCTAGTTCCCCTCCACTGCCCTCTCTAGACCACACTTGCTTTAGGTTACATTTCTTTGCATTAAGAGTTTGTGCTACCTGGGATGCAATCTTGTACTATAGGGCCCTGTGATTTCTTCTCTGCCTCCTTAAGGTCTCCCCAAGATCCACACAGAATAGCCAGTAGCTCTCTCTCTCTCTCTCTCTCTCTCTCTCTCTCTCTCTCTCTCTCTCTCTCTCTCTCTCTCTCTCTCTCTCTCCCCCATTTCCTTGAGTAAAGTGTGGATCTTAGAAACACAATGAAAATAATTTTCATGTGGAGATAATAATGACCATTTAGTGAACACTTAAGTTAGCAAAGTATTACACCTAGGTTCTATCTGATTCTCACAACAATCCTATAAACTAGGTTTTATTATTGTCATCTTTATTTTGCAAATGAGGAAAATGAGGGAGACAGAAGTTGAATGACTTTCCCAGGATCACACACTAGTACTAGTAAGTGTATAGGGCAGAACTTGCATTCCAATCTTCTGCATTCCAGGTCCATCACTCTTTCCATTGCACCAACCCTGAGTTGTTTCAAATCATGTGTGTCTTTTCTTGGTAACTGTACAAAAAGTTCATGGTCATGAGAAATCCTCTTGCCCGATCAGTATAACCTAAGGAGACATGTACTTCAACATTTATTCTTCCCTTAGATTCTAAAACAAAATGCTGGAAATTGTGTTTGCAGGGATAAAAGAGAAGTTTAGTAAACATTTTCATAAAAGTTGAGTACTGCAATTAAAGGTAGAATAATAATTAAGAGTATATCAAGATTGATCCATATGACCTTGGGCAAGTCTTTTCTCTTCCTCTGAGCTTTGTCTTTTTAGCACTTGAAAGGGCAGAAATGATTAAGTTGTGAGGAATGTCCTTAGGAAGTCTAGAGCCACTATGGAATCATGACCTTTGGTTCTTCCACTTCACTTGTTTTCAGCCTTCTGCAGTTGAAAAGTCAGCCCTTTTCCCTGTGTGACTTTCACTGATCATCATTTTCTCCCCTTTCAAATAAAAGTTAGAGCAGATAGTTTTTCTAGTCTCTAATAGTTTGAAATTGGTGCTCTATGATCAATATCTGAACTTCAGTGGCTACAGTGACAAGCTCATGTGATCAATGAGCTTTCTGTAGTATCCAGGATAACAGAATACTTAAGCAATGGCCATTGTGATGGGCCTTCTCCAGGGACATTTCTGTAACCAGGTCCAGCTCTCATCCATCTTGAACTCTTTCTTATCATGAAGCACCCTCAGAGAGGCATGCTCTTTCAGGGATCACTTAATTGCCCCTTCATAAAGAGGGGTCCCCAGGAGTTTCTAAGTTTTCCCAGCACTTTCAATCATGACTAAAGTCAGTGCTGACAAATGAAATCAAATGACTATTAGAACCAACTCTAGCTAAAGAAAACCTATAATAGTGGCTGCCATTTTTCATTGTGGGCCTCAAGCCAGTGAGTATGAATGATTCATGGCAGTCCTGATTCTAGGACAGTTTCATTATGAAAAGTTGATTCAATTATCAATATCATGCTCTCCTCTATTAAGAAAATCATATTTTACATAGATGACTTAGAAGAATGGTGTTCTCCATGTTATTCTGCCAGTGCACTTGAAAATCGACACGGCTGCTCCATGAGCCAATGGACTTTGGAGTGACCTCTGCAAGGAAATAGCTTTTCTAAGGACTCATCCATGGATTGATTCACTGGAGTTTGGGTTGGGAAGGAAGGGGTTTTTAATAAACTTCCTGGGCTCTCCTTTAGTCACTGGAAGGCCCATCAATCTCATGTCAGGGCTTCCTCTGAATGTTTTCCTAGATGAATGGATGTAGTCTCTGCTTCATTACAAAGGCACTCTGAAAAGTACAATGGCTACATGGAAAGCATCTGCACTGGACATGTGGATGAACAGCATTTCTGATCTGAGGTTGAAGCTGCTTGTTTCCAGTTTGCCTATTAGAAACACATTATGCTATTATGCAAGCACAAATTAACATATTTTAATATATCCACCTAGTTTTTGTTTCTAATTTCAGAATGAAATTGATTACCAAGACCAATGCTTTATCACCTTTATTTTTGAAATTGAATTTTGTATTGGAAGAGGAAGGAAATATTTAAATGAGAAAATTAGAATTCTTCTAAAACAGGAGATTGTTTGTTTTTAAGTTGTTTTTGTCATGCTTAAATGGCATTTTTCTGCTTTGTTATTACCTCCAATTGTTTCTGAATTGGAAAATACCTGTCATGTCATTGACTTACAAAAAGTAATGGTACAAAATAAAACCCAGATACTTTTCATTTGTCTCCACCCAACTCATTGGTAGAAAGACTTTCCTGTTTTCCTTGCTTCCTTTCCTTGCCCACTGTTTTCACCAGTCACCTTTTATTCATCCTGGCACTTCTCAGACAATGAACCCTTCTACCCCTTCTCCTCAGTGTTTACCTCTAAGCTGGATTCCAGCTTTAACCCAAAGCTAGGTAGTCTAATTATACCCCCTCACCTGCTGTGATGTAAGTTCTATTTCCATACCTTTCCAAAGGGGATTTCAGACAGTGTCTCTGGATGGATTTGACAGAATGAAAATCAGATAGTGAGTGTAGGCTAGAAATGTGAGCCGCTGCTTCAACGTGCTTCCCATAAAGAGCTACACGGTGCCTGGAGGGTTTGCCAGTCAAATATCTGTTACTCTTTAGCATGATGGCAATTTGAAGTGAGTAGTGATTAAAGATTTCCCAGTAAATAAGAATGTGTTTGCTCAGATTTTGCCCTGAACCCCTCACTCAGGGGGTGTCTGTGCCTTTTCTCCTATGCCTACATGATTACATTTTAAAAATTACTTAGTCAAGGACAAGGCCAGGGTTAGGGATAGGGTATTAGTGTATCTTAATTATCTTACATAAACAATGGCATCACTAAGTCCATACATTAGTGATTCAGTGGCTGCCTTGACAGGACCCTCTCTTTGAACCAGAACTAAAATGAGACCCAGACTCTGACCTCAAGAATCTCACATTCTAATGGAAGAGATGACTAAGATAAAGAGAGTGAATGGATATACTTGCCTGCCAGTGACCTTGTTAGGGAATGATAATTCCCACATTACTAATCTGAGGCTCACTTGTACTATCCTTGCTCAACATTCTACATGATAGAGATCTCTTTGATTTATTCACTTTTGCTTCTCCATGAGAAAGGCCTTGAGTCTGAATCTCTCCACTCTGGGAAAAAAAACAAAATAAAATAAAAACTGTTGTAGCAAACAACTCTGGTTTAATAAAACATGTTCTCACATTGTTCACATCCCGAAGTTTTAGTCTTAGTTTTCATCAGAGTTGTTGAACATCTGACCCCCATTGCGGTCCAAAAGCATTCATGAGCAAAGTTGGATCAGATAAAATATAACTGGGATATATTTATAGGTAATATGTAGTTTTCTAATTCAATATTGATCAAAAGTGAGCCTTCTATTATTGATCTTTATTTCCATATAAGTTTGACATGATTAGTCTTCCATTTCTTTGTTAAGAGACAGGTTCCATTCTTTATGAATTCTCTGGAATCATGGTTTATCATCATTTTTCATGTGACTTTGCAAGACTTTCAACATTGTTCATTTACATAATGCCAAACCTCTTTTTCTAGTCTAATCTCCTATATGTAAGATTCTAGTCAAACAGGATTCCTTAATCTTCACTAAATGTGACTTCTTCCTTTTAATCAAATGCACTTCTAGGCCCATCTCTCAATCTCTCTTGTATCGTAATTATTTGTGGGAACCATATTTCCTTACATTACATATCACTAAGTTATCATCTGGGGAGTAGAATCCAAGCCATTTCTATCTTCATGTCTCTAGAGCCTAGCATATGGTAGGCATTCCATGATGTCCATTTGCATTACCTGATTTACTTAGAAATAACAGTTCTTTGATTTGAGTGGAATGGTATATCTTGGATTAATCCAAAAGGTATGAATACATCAAGAGAAGAAATTTATCCTGGTTTTTATTTCCATCTTTTGACTTTCATTCTCTGGTTTCACCTTGTATAAAAATACTTATCTTACCACAAAATGATAACGTTTTTACAATAAATGAGTGAACTCCAGACTTCTAGCAGTGAAGACCCAAACAGAAGCAAACCACGGCTACTTCTTTTAGGAAGAATATAAAGTGGTGAATTTACTTTGTTCAAGATTGTTGTCTAGGAAAAACCCCAGACAGCATTGAGCACAATGTTGGTTTCCATGCTTGTTGTAGTGACTTCATTCCCATCTGGATTATATCTTAGCTTGGCTAGGAAAAACCCCCACTAGATTATATACTTTCTAGAAAAGGGTTTTAACTTGAGTAAATTTGAAGAAGGGCCAGCTGATTCGGGTGAGTGTGCAGGGTTAACCAAATGTTTTGCTTTAATACACTTATCTATATTAATCCACCAATTATTTGAGAGCTGTTTTTTGGATTAATGTCACTGCTTCTATTTGATGGCTTTGCCTCCAGGTTCTAACTATTTTGTGAAACATAATGCAGTTTAAGCTTGTTAGATCGATCAATTCCCACATCAGATAGTCATAAAAATTTACAAATAATGGTTCCTCTAGGAGTTATACCATAATGTGCTAGACAAGTGGAACTCATGGTAATCTGTCACTGTGTTTCTGAAATTTTTGTTAATTTTTGTAAATATATTTGAAATAGAAAAATGATACTGAAGACTATTGATAAAGTCACATGGTGAGAGTATGAGATGATTAATGAATTCTGAATAATGGCTTTCATGATTTCTGAGGTGGTGGGGGAGCTGCCTAATGACAAGTCTCCTGCATTTCGTCTGTTTTTAAAAGTTTTGCATGGATCTTTCAGTTCATGTAACAAATGTTTTGTGTATGAATTAACCTTAGGGATACACTTTTAAACTTATTGAGTCACCTAAGTAGCTTGGTCAGGGTCACATAGCCATATGCTTAACAGAGTGCCTGACACATAATAAATGATTGTTGGTTTATTGACATTGATAGTATGATCAGAGGCAGGACTTGGGTTGAGGTTTGACTGCTCCATGGTTGGCCATATCTCCTACACTGCTCTATCTCTATCTCTTTGTTTGTCAGTCTCTATCTCTACTCTCTATCTCTCTGGCTCTGGCCCTCTAATTGATGTAATATAGTGTCCATGCAATGCAATAGACATTCATTTAATAATTATTTTGTTTTCTCAATTACATATAAAAACAAATTTTAATATTCATTTTTATTAATATTTTTATTTATTTTTCCAACTACATGCAATGATAGTATTCAACAATCTTTTTTTGCACAATTTTGAATTTCATGTTTTTCTTTCACCTTCCTTCCTTCACTCCCCCGACAGAAAGCAATCTAATAGTTATACTATGTTTTAACATTCATTTTTTATGTTTCAGTTACAAACTCCTTCCCTCTTCTTCCTCCTCTTTGAGAATGCAAACACTTTGATGTAGATTATAAATGTGCAGTCAGTCAAAGCATATTTCCATATTTCCATGTTGCAAGAAAAAACAAACAAAATAAAATAATGTAATGATAACAAAGTATGTTTTGATAAGCATTCAGACTCCCATCAGTTCTTTCTTTTTTTTTAATTTATTTTTTATTCTCATTTGGTACAAAATTTTTTTACATTAATAAAATATTCTTGTTTACAAGTAAACAAAATACCCCTCCCCCCATGAATATAGATAGACTTGCTTGGGCGAAAAAAGTAAAGGGGAGAGAAAAAAAATTGAAATTAAAAAAATATAATAGTAATAACTGTAGGTATGGCCAGGTGGTGCAATGGACGAAGCACCAGCCCTGGAGCCACGAGCACCCGAGTCCATATCCAGCCTCGTAACCCAACAATCACCCAGCCGTGTGACATGCAAGCCACCCGATCCCCACTGCCCTGCAAAAAACCAAAAAGAAGAAAAAAAAAAAGACCCAAAATAAAATAGTAATAATAGTAGGGGTGGCTGGGTGGCAGACAGAGCATTGGCTCTTGAGCCAGGAGCACCTGGGTCCAAATCCGGCCTCAGACACGCAAAGATCACTCTGCTATGTGACCCCAGGCAGGCCACCCAGCCCCACTAGCCCTGTACCCTCCCCCAAATAATAATAACAAAAAATGTGCTTTAGTCTTTGTTCCAACACCAACAACTCTGTCACAGGTGGATCACATTCTTTATGATAAGTCCATCACAAAAGTTACTTCAACATTTTTCCAATATTGCCATTGCTGATTGTAACTCCCTCCTTTCGGGTTTCTCCACTACCATGTACTATATTTTCTCTCTCCTTTCACTCTGACTCTGCTGTAGGGTCACTGAGTGGCGCAGCAGACAGATCCCTGGTCCTGGGGCCAAGAGGCCCTGAGCCTCCATACCACCCCTTAGGCCCAGAATCCACCTGGCCCTGTGGTCCTGGGCAGGCCTTCTAATCCCAGCCCCTTGCAAGAAGTAAGAAAGAAAATGTGTTATATCTGGCCACTCACTCCCATGGTCCATCCTCTCCTCCTTTATTCACATCCCCTCCTTTTCCCCCTGCTCCCCCCTCCTTCTTAATCCAGATGTCTATACCCCATTGAGTATATTTGCTGTTTTTTCTCCTAGCCATCTCTGATGAGAGCAAAGGTTCCCTCATTCCCCCCTTTCCATATCATTGCAATAGCTCATTGTAATAAAAAAAATCTTATTATGTGAAATATCTTGGACTATTCCCCCCTCTCCTTTTTCTTTCTCCCATTCCATTTCCCTTTTTTCTATTGACTCCATTTTTACACCATATTTTATCTTTGAATTCAACTTTCTCCTGTGCTTCAACTATAAAAGCTCCCTCTACCTGCTCTATTAAATGAAAAGGTTCATATGAATATTATCAGTGTCATTTTTCTATACATGCAGTTCATCCTCATTAAGTCCCTCATATTTCCCTGCTCTCCTCCAATCTCCATGCTTCACCTGAGTCCTGTATCTGAAGATCAAACCTTCTGTTCAGCTCTGGCCATTCCAAAAGGAACATTTGAAATTCCCCTGGTTCACTGAAAGTCCATCTTTTTCCCCTGGAAGAAGACATTCAGCCTTGCTGGGTAGTTCATTCTTGGCTGCATTCTAAGCTCTCTTGCCTTCCGGTATATTGTATTCCAAGCCCTACGGGCTTCCAATGTAGTTGCTCCTAAGTCCTGTGTGATCCTGACTGCAGCTCCACGATATTTGAACTGTGTCCTTCTGGCTGCTTGTAATATTTTCTCTTTGACTTGGGAGTTCTGGAACTTGGCTATAACATTCCTGGGGGTTGGTTTTTTGGGATCTCTTTCTTGGGGGGATCGGTGGATTCTCTCCATTTCTATTTTGCCCTCTGCTTCTAGAATATCAGGGCAATTTTCCTGTAGTAATTCTTTGAAAATGATGTCAAGGCTCTTTTCCTGATCATGACTTTCAGGTATTCCAATAATTTTTAAATTATCTTTCCTAAGTCTGTTCTCCATATCAGTTGTTTTTTCAATGAGATATTTCACATTTTCTTCTAATTTTTCATTTTTTTTTTTTGTTTTTGAAGTACTGATTCCTGATTTCTGGTAAATTCATCAATCTCCCTGAATTCTATTCTTTGTCTGAAGGATTTGTTCTCCTCAGAGAGTTTTCTTATCTCTTTTCCCATCTGGCCAATTTTGCTTTTTAAAGCATTCTTCTCCTCAATAACTTTTTGAACTGTTTTATCCATTTGACCTAAGCTGGTTTTTAGCATGCTATTTTCTTCATCATTTTTTTGGATTTCCTTGACTAAGCTGCTGACTTCATTTTCATGTTTTTCCTGCATCTCTCTCCTTTCTTTTCCCAGTTTTTCTTCCAACTCCCTCATTTGATTTTCGAAGTCTTTTTTGAGCTCTAGCATAGCCTGAGCCCAATTTCTGTTTTTCTTGGAGTCTTTAGATGCAGGAGCTTGTGCTTCCTCATCTTCAGACTGAGTATTTTGATCCTTCTTGGGCTCATGAGCAAAATATTTTATTTTGTTTCTCTGCTTGCTCATTTTCCCAGCCTAGGCCTGGTTTTGGGGTGCTTCCTGAGCTTTTGGGACACTCCCACAAGGGTCTCAGTGTGTGAGGCTCTGTCCTCCCTCCTGGTCTGTGAATGACCATAAGCGCGCCCCCCTCTGCCATGGGGCTGAGGTGGGGGGGCCCCTGCTGTTCTATGGGGGCGCTAGACTGGGATCAGGATCTGAATGTGGTCAGAGCCCCAGAGTCCTGTTCCAGGGGCAGAGGACAGAGCTCTGCAGTCTCTCTTCACTCCCTCCCTCAGCTCAATGGGCTCATGTCCTGGGGGCTCCTGCTTAAAGGCTCTGTCTGCTTCTCTTTCCTGGATCTGAAATGCAGTGTCCAAGCTGCTGGCTGTGTGCCCTGAGGGCTGGGCTCCACACTCACTCTGGCAGAAGTCCCCCGCTGTTCCCCTACTTTATGCCTGGTGCTCCCCGGGGTGCAGCTCAGGAGACTCCCCTGCTGCTGTGAGCTGGCTCCCAGCGCCCTGGAGCTGCCTCCGGGAGGCTGAGGTTCTTTGGCTCTGGCGGGCCACCCCTCCGCCGGGCCGCCCCTCTGACCCTGGGGAGCAGAGCTTTTCTGCTCTTTTCCAGGTTACCTTGAGTAGGAGAACTGCCTCAATGGGTCCCTTTGTGCGTTTTGTCTCTCCAAAGTTTAGTTAGAGTCCTTAGTTTATGAGTTTCATCAGGGAGCTCCTAAGACTGGATCCCTTCATGTCGCCATCTTGGCTCCACCCCCCCATCAGTGCTTTCTCTGGAGTTGGATGACATTTTTCACCATAGGTTCTTTGGAATTATATTGGATCACTTTATGGATCAGAATAGCTGTCATTCACAGTTGATCAGTGTACAATACAGCTGTTACTATGTTCTATAATATTCTGCCTCTGCTCATTTTACTTTGCATCAGTTCCTATACATCTTCTCAGGATTTTCTCAAACCATTCTGCTTGTCATTTCTCATGGCAGTGCCCAATTACTGGGCTTCCCTTCAATTCCCAATTCTATGCCACCTCTAAAAGAGTTATGATGAATATTTTTATACCTATAGGTACTTTTCCATTTTTGGTGATCTCTTTGGAAATCAGATCTAGTAGTGGTATTATTGGATCAGAGGTGATGCATAGTTTTATAGTTTGAACTTTGTTCTAAATTGTTCTCCAGAATGATTGGACCAGTTCACAAATCTACCCACAGGGATATGAGGGTCCCAATTATCTCATATCCCCTCAAAATTTATCATTTGCCTTTTGTGTCATTTTAGCCAATCTAGTGATATGTGATACTACAGAGTTACTCTAATCTGTATTTCTCTAATCAATAGTGATTGAGAACATTTTTCTTAAGACTATAGATAGGGGGGTGGAGCCAAGATGGCCACAAGAATGGATTGTGTCTTAGGAGCTCTCTCATAAAACTCATAAGCTAAGGACTCTAACTACATTTTTGAGAGACAGAACCCACAGAGGGATCCAATGAGGCAGTTCTCCTACTCAAGGTAACCTGGAAAAGAGCAGAAAGGCTCTGCTCCCCGGGGTCGGAGGGGCGGCCCGCCAGAGGGGTAGCCCACCAGAGCAAAAGAGCTTCAGCCTCCCGGAGGCAGCCCCAGGGTGCTGGGAGCCACAGCTCACAGCAGCGGGGGAGTCTCCTGAGCTGCACCTCGGGGAGCACCGGGCACAAAGTGGGGGAACAGCGGGGAACCTCTGCCAGAGTGAGCACGTGAAGCCCAGCCCTCAGGGCACACAGAGAGCAGCATGGCTAGCACAACCCAGTTCCAGGAAACAGAAGCAGGTGGAGCCGGTAAGCAGGAGCCCCCAGGGAATCAGCCCATTGAACCTATGGAGGGGAGTGAAGAGAGACTGCTGAACTCTGTCCTCTGCCCCTGGAACAGGACTCTGGGGCTCTGACCACATTCAGATCCTGATCCCAGTCTAGGCCCCTCCATAGAACAGCAGCTCTCCCCCACCTCAGCCCCATGGCAGAAGGGGGTGCTTATGGTCATTCACAGACCAGGAGGGAGGACAGAGCCTCACACACTGAGACCCCTGTGGGATTGTCCCAAAAGCTCAGGAAGCACCCCCAAACCAGGCTCAGGCTGGGAAAATGAGCAAGCAGAGAAACAAGAGGAACACCTTTGAGAAATATTTTGCATATGAGGCCAAGAAGGATCAAAATACTCAGTCTGAAGATGAGGAAGCACAAGCTCCTGCATCTAAAGACTCCAAGAAAAAACAGAAACTGGCTCAGGCTATGACAGAGCTCAAAAAAGACTTTGAAAATCAAATGAGGGAGTTGGAAGAAAAACTGGGAAAAGAAAGGAGACAGATGCAGGAAAAACAAGAATATGAAGTCAGCAGCCTAGTCAAGGAAATCCAAAAAAATGCTGAAGAAAATAGCATGCTAAAAACCAGCTTAGATCAAATGGATAAAACAGTTCAAAAAGTTACTGAGGAGAAGAATTCTTTAAAAAGCAAAATTGGCCAGATGGAAAAAGCGATAAGAAAACTCTCTAAGGAAAACAAATCCTTCAGACAAAGAACAGAACTCAGGGAGATTGATGAATTTACAAGAAACCAGGACTCAATACTTCAAAACCAAAAAAAATAATAAATTAGAAGAAAATGTAAAACATCTCACTGAAAAAATAACTGATATGAAAAACAGACTTAGGAAAGATAATTTAAAAATTATTGGAATACCTGAAAGTCATCATCAGGAAAAGAGCCTTGACATCATTTTCAAAGAATTACTACAGGGAAATTGCCCTGATATTCTAGAAGCAGAGGGCAAAACAGAAATGGAGAGAAATCCACCAAAGCCCTGGAGAAAGAGATCCCAAAAAACCAACCCCTAGGAATATTATAGCCAAATTCCAGAACTCCCAAGTCAAAGAGAAAATATTACAAGCAGCCAGGACACAGTTCAAATATCGTGGAGCTGCAATCAGGATCTCACAGGACTTAGCAGCAACTACATTGGAAGCTCATAGGGCTTGGAATACAATATACTGGAAGGCAAAAGAGCTTAGAATGCAGTCAAGAATGAACTACCCAACAAGGCTGAATGTCCTCTTCCAGGGAAAAAGATGGACTTTCAATGAACCAGGGGAATTTCAAATGTTCCTTTTGGAATGGCCAGAGTTGAACAGAAGGTTTGATCTTCAGATACAGGACTCAAGTGAAGCAGAGATTGGAGGAGAAGGGGAAAATATGAGGGACTTAATGATGATGAACTGCATGTATTCCTGCATAGAAAAATGACATTGATAATACATATGAACCTTCTCAATTAACCGAACAGGTAGAAGGAGATTTTATAGATGAAGCACAGGAGAAAGCTGAATTTGAAGATAAAATATGGTGTAAAAATGGAGTCAATAGAAAAATGGGAAGTGTAATGGGAGAAAAAAAGGAGAGGGGGGAATAGGCCAAGATATTTCATATAATAAGATCTTTCTTTATTACAATGAGCTATTACAATGGTATGGAAGGGGGGAAGACAAGGGGGAATGAGGGAATCTTCGCTCTCATCAGAGATGGCTAGGAGAGGAAACAGCATATATACTCAATGGGTATAGACATCTGGAGTAAGGAGAGGGGGGGACAGGGGGTAGGGGGGGATGTGAGTGATGGAAGAGAGGATGGACCATGGGGGGAGAGTGGTCAGATATAACACATTTTGTTTTTTTACTTCTTGCAAGGGGCTGGGATTAGATGGCCTGTCTGGGTCCATAGGGCCAGGTGGATGTTGGGTCTAAAGTGTGGTAGGGGGGCTCGGGGCCTCTTGGCTCCAGTACCAGGGATCTGTCTGCTGCGCCACTCAGCTATCGTACAGCAGAGTCAGAGTGAAAGGAGAGAGAAAATATAGTACATGGTAGTGGAGAAACCTGAAAGGAGGGAGTTACAATCAGCAATGGCAATGGTGGAAAAATATGGAAGTAACTTTTGTGATGGATTTAACATAAAGAATGTGATCCACCTGTGACAGAGTTGTTGGTGTTGGAACAAAGACTCAAACACATTTTTAAATTATTATTATTTTGGGGGGGTGCAGGGAAAATGGGGCTGGGTGGCCTACCTGGGGCCGCATATCAGGGCGATCATTGGGTGTCTGAGGCCAGATTTGGACCCAGGTGCTCCTGGCTCAATGGCCAATGCTCTGTCTACCATCCAGCCACCCCTACTATTATTACTATTTTATTTTGGGTCTTTTTTTCTATTTTTGGTTTTTGCAGGACAGTGGGCTTTGGGTGGCTTGCATGTCACACAGCTGTGTGATTGTTGGGTGTACGGGACTGGATGTGGGCTCTGGTTCTCATGGCTCCAGGGGTGGTACTCTGTTCATTGCGCCACCTGGCCATACCTACAATTATTACTACTATTTTTTAATTTAATTTTTTTCTCTCCCCTTTATTGCTCATGATAGTCTATATTTATGGAGGGAAGGAGGTATTTCATTTACTCTTAAAGAAGAATATTTTATTAATGTATAAAAACATTATTTGTACAAAATCAGAATAAAAATTAAATAAAAATAAACTAAAAAAAAGACTATAGATAGCTTTGATTTCTTCTGAAAATTACCTATTCATATTTATAGAACATTTATCAATTAGGGAATCTCATATTCTTATAAATTTGACTCAGTTCTCCATATAAAATATAGAATTTATAAGAAACATTTTAACTTTTAAGAAATATTAATGACTTCAGGGTAAAGCCAAGATAGTGACACAAAGCTAGGAAGCTCCTGGAACTTTTCCTGAAAAACTTTAAATGATGCCTTTACAGAAACCCAAAACTACAGATTCTGCAAAAGAAAGAATGAAACCAGTTCTCAACTGAAGATATCATGAAGGATCATGACGTCAAGGTTTGTCTCCTGTAAGTAAAAGAGTTATAACCAAGCATAGAAGGGAAAGATGGAAAGCCAGTGGCAGGCTCCCAACCCTGGCTTGGAAGACATAGCTCAAGCAGGACTGGGTTGGGCTACCCTAAACGAAGGAACAGACTGCTATACAGAAAATTCCATAGGCAAGCAATAAGCTGGAGAGCAGATCCCTGTCCTGGAACAAAAAGTGAGACTCTTGTGCCCCACTATCAAAATGAACACCCCCCCCCACAATACCCAACTAACCATAGAAAACTCCTAATTTTAATAGGGATGATAAAAACACCATCCCAGAAGAGGAAAGCAGTGGTGAAAGGCCTATATGAGAAGCCCCAAGGGAGATTGTGAACTGACCTCAAATCCAAAAACACCTCTTGGAAGAGCTCACAAAGCATTTTAAAAAACCAAAGAGAGGAAGAAAAATGGAAAAAAAGAAATGAGATTTTTCATGAACTATGAACAATTGACTAAAGAAATAAAATCCTTTAAAAGTAAAGATGACAGGAGCAGCTAGGTGGTGCAGTGGATAGAGTACCAGCCCTGGAGTCAGGAGTACTTGAGTTCAAATCTGGACTCAGACACTTAATAATGACCTAGCTGTGTGGCCTTGGGCAAGCCACTTAACTCCATTGCCTTGCAAAAACAAAACAAAACAAAAAGTAAAGATGACCAACTAGAAAAAGAATGTAAGAATATAACTCATCAAAAAGTAAAAATGACTGACTGGAAAAGGGGACTCATTTAAAAGTAAAATTAGTCCACTGGAAAAGGAAGCATCAAATTTAACTGAAGAAAACAAAACCCTCAAAATTAGATTTGGACAAATGGAATCTGATGATATCTATGGGACATTAAGATTCCTTCCAACAACTCCCCCCCCCAAAATACTGAAAAAATAGAAGAAAAAATTACTAACCTGGAAAATAGATTATTTACAAATTATTTGTAAACCAGAAAGCTTTAATTGTGAAAAAAACAGTCATAAAATATCATTCAGTAAATTATCATGGAAAACTGCCCTAATATCCTAGAAGATGACAACAAAATAGTTCTTGAAAGAATCCACCTATCACCTTCAGAAAGGGATTCCAGAATATTCCAAGGAATATTGTAGTAAAATTTCAGAATTCACAGCTAAAGAAGAAAATACTGCAAGCAGTCAAATAGATGCAATTTAAATACCAAAGAACTACACTCCGGATTACACAGGTCTTGGCAACTGGCAACTTCAACATTAAAGTATTGGAAGTCCTGGAATATGATATTCTAGAGGGCAAAGGACATTGGATTACAACCAATAATCAACTACTCTGAAAAATTCAGCATATTCTTTCAGGGGAAAAGATTGTATTTACAATGAAATAGAGAATTTTCAGAATTATCTGATTTAAAGACCAGAACTGATCAGAAAATTCAATCTTCAAATATAATACTCAAGAGGTACATGAAATAGTAAATGGAAAGGAAGAAAAATATTAGTCATAAAAGTAAAATGCGTATATTCCTACATAGGAAGACCATACTTGTAACTCTTCAGAATTCTATTTCTCTTAGGATAGTTAAAAGAAGCTACTTAGAGGGGCGGCTAGGTGGCGTAGTGGATAAAGCACCTGCCTTGGAGTCAGGAGTACCTGGGTTCAAATCTGTTTCAGACACCTAATAATTACCTAGCCATGTGGCCTTGGGCAAGCCACTTAACCCCATTTGCCTTGCAAAAAAAAACCCTAAAAAAAAAAAGAAGCTACTTAGAGAGAGGGTATAGGTAAAGATAGATCATGAAACTGAAGATGCTTCAGATATACTTTAATTCATGAGGGTTGAATACAATGGAGGGAGTGTGCTTAGATAATGTGGGTATAAATGGATCTTGAAGTGATGTTGCTCTACATGATTCTTTAGCTCCTGATGATTGTATTTCTATCTGGACATTTGAAGAGAGTTACTTAGAGAATATAGGTGTAACTGGATCATGAAGTGATTTTGCTCTACAGGATACTTTAGGTCATGAGGATTTTATTTCCATAGAAGGCACTTGTAAAGAGGGTGTGGTATCAATTGATTATAATTTGATGATGTTTCTAGCTCTTGAGCATTATATTTCTAAAGGAGTGTACTTGGACAGAGGCTGTGGGTATAAAGTGATGATGAGGTAATGAGGCTTATAAATCAATCAATCACCCCTTGAAAGCTGTATTTGTATCAGGACATATAAAAGGGATATATCTTGACAGAATTAGGATATGAAAAGGAGAACTCCACAGGAAAGACAAGGCATTAGAGAAAAGTAACACCACATGAAGAGGCACAAAAAGTACTGAGTAAATAGATTTGGTCCAAATAGGGAATAACATACATTCCCAATGGGATTTAAAAATTTAATCTACCCTACAGGGAAGTAGTGGGGGGGGGGGAGAGAAAGAAAGGGAAAAAAGGGATTGATAAAAGGGAGGGCAGAAGTAAAAGTAAAGGTAAAATTAAAGTAAAAATTTAAAAAAGAAGTCAAAGGGGAAAAGGAGAAATAAAGGAAAAAACGCTGATAGGAAAAAAAAGGGCTGATCAAGAATCAGCAGTCAGAAGCAAAGCATTGGTAAAAAGGTATAAGGGGAAAGAAAAGAGAAAAATACAAGTAGGGCATGATAGCATGGAGGGCAATACAGTGTTAGTAATCATAACTGTAAATGTGAATAGGGTGAACGCTCCCTAAAATGGAAGTGGATAGCACGAAGAATTAAAAATCAGAATCCTACCTTGTTGTTTACAAGAAACACATTTGAAGCAGAGAGATACACATAGGATAAAGGTAAAAGGCTGAGGCAAAATATATTTTACAAGGGAAAAGGGTGACCTTACCACCTAAGAAGATAAAATTAAAGTAATAATTTGGAGCTCTTTTGCTCAACTAAATGCCAACAAACTTGACAATCTAAGTGAAATGGCTGCGTATGTATAAAAATATAAGCTACCCAGATGAATAGAACAGGAAATAAAATTAGATTCATCTAACCACAAAATAAACAAGAAATTAAGAAAGTACATAGTATTTTAGAAAATATGATAGGTCTCTGGAGAAAACTGAATGGGGATAGAAAGGAACATATCTTTTTCTCTGCAGAACATAGCACCTACATAAAAACTGACCATATATTGGACATAAAAATTACATGTAACAAAATGGCCATGGAGAGCTAAACTAAAAAGCAATTGGGAACTAAATAATTTAATTTTAAAGAATGAATTAATCAAATAAGAAATCATACAAAGATTAATTTTATACAAGACAGACAACAATGAGACATATACCAAAATCTGTGGGATGCAGACAAAGCTATATTTAGGGAAAACTTTATATCTATAAATGCTTATATGAATAAGATAGAGAAAGAGGAGATCAATGAATTGGGCAGGCAACTAAAAAAAACTAGAAAAAGAACAAATGAAAAATCCCCAATTAAATACAAAATTAGAAATTCTGAAAAATCAAAGGAGAATAAAATTGAAAGAAAAATATTGAAGAAATAAAACTAAGAGTTAATTACAAAATCAATAAAACGGATAAACCTTTAACTAACCTGATTTAACAAAAAGAAAGAAGAAAACCAAATTTAAAACACTAAATATGAAAAGGGTGAATTTAAACCAATGAGGAGGAAATTAAAATAATAATTTGGAGCTCTTTTGCCCCACTACAAGCAAATAAATTTTACAACTTAAGTAAAATGGATGAATATTTTTGAAAATATAAGCAGCCCAGATTAACAAAAGAAGAAATAAAATACTTAGATTACCCCACTTAAGAAAAAGAAATAGAAGAAACATCAATAAACTCCCTATGAATAAACATCAGGTCCAGATGGATTTACAAGTGAATTCTATCATACATTTAAGGAACAATTAAGTCCAATTCTATACAAACTATTTTAAAATAAAGGCAGATTCTGCCAAATTCCTTTTTTTTAAACCAATATGGTGCTAATTTCCATATCAGGAAGAGCCAAAACAGACAGAAAAGTACAGACAATCTCCCTAAGGAATGCTGATGAAAAATTTAAACAAAATTTTAGGAACGAGATTACAAGAGTTATTACCAGGATAATATACCATGATCATGTAGAATTTATACCAGGTAGGCAGGGATGGTTCAATTACTAGGAAAATAATCAACATAATTTACCATATTAATAATAATAATATAAATCATATGATTATTTCAATAGATGCTGAAAAAGCCTTTGATAAAATACAACATGCATTCATAACTCTTAAAAACACTAGAGAGTATAGGAATAAGTGTATTTTCTTTAAAATGATAAGCAGTATCAATCTAAAACCAACAGCAAGCATTATATGTAATGGGGATAAACTAGTTGTATTTCTAGTAAGATCAGGGGTGAAATAAGAGTGCCCATTATCACCAACACTATTCAATATTGTGTTAGAAATGTTAACTTTACCAATAAGAGAAGAAAAAGAAACTGAAGGAATTAGACTAGACAATGAGGAAACAAACTTTCACTCTTTGAAGATGACAGGATGGCATACCTAGCAAACCAACTAAAAAAAACTACTTGAAGTAATCGAAAACATTAGCAAAGTAGCAGGATATAAAATAAAGTCACATAAATCATCAACATTTCTCTATATGACCAATAAAGTCCAAGAGCAAGTGATAGAGAAGTTAATTTTATGTAGCTGTAGATAACATAAAATAGTTGAGAATCTATCTTGCAAGACAAACCTGAAAACTATATGAAAACTATTATAAAATACTTTTCATAAAAATAAAATCAGCTCTAAATAACTGGAAAAATGTCAATTGCTCATGGTTATGTGTGGGATAAGAATCCACTTTAAAAAAATATAGAGACTCCTCTGAGGAAAAAAAAAGTTTATTTTGGCTTTTTTTGAGAAAAGGGCCCAAATCTCACAAAGGTAGTGAAGATCAAGGAGCTGCCCGGAGGTGACAGTCAAGCAAGATTATATGGCCTGGTGCAATTCCCCCCTCCCTAGCCCCCTCTCTTCCAACCTGATTGGTTAAGGTTTTCAGAGTTAAAATCTTTACACAAAAAAAAATCTACCCAGCAACAAAGAGAAGAATAAAAGGTTTTCATAAAATATTACTTCACTATCCAGATGGCGAGGGTATCAGAAGATTTCTAATGATCTTCTGTTAAATGAATTAATGTCTGAATATGCAAGGTCTTCTAAGAAACTTGACCAGCACTTATCAAATAAGAAAAGGCAGGCTACTGTTCTTACAGTCTATTATCAAACAGGTGGCTAACTAAGATTGCAAGGTCTCTTCTCTCTAAGTATTCCACTGTTTCCCTCCCTAACAGAATCAATCCAAGGTCTTTCTAGAAACAGTCCACTGTTTCACTCCCTAGCAGAATCAGGAGGGTGTCTGACTGGGAATGCAAGGCCTCTCTCCCTCTTCTAAGAATAATATAAGGGTAATAGTCTTTGTTTTAATGATTTTGAACCCCGAGAGGACTTCACTAGGAATATTAACTCTTGATAAGAGGGAATATTCCACTCAGGACAAGCCAATGTAATAAACATTAAAATTCTACCCAAATTAAATTGCTTATTCAGTGCCATACCAATCCAACTACCAAAACTCTATTTTATAGAGCTAGAAAAAAATAGTAACAATATTCATCTTGGGCAACAAAGGTTAAGAATATCAAGAGAAATGATGAAAAAAATGCAAAAAAAGTAGCCTAGCTGTGCCAGATCTAAACCAATACTATAAAGCAGCAGTCATCAAAACTGTCTGTTCCTAGCTAAGAAATAAGAGAAATGGAACAGTGGATTAGATTTGGTACAAAAGAAATAGCAGTGAAGTACTCTACTGTTTGATAAACCCAAAGATCCAACTTCTGGGATAAGAACTCAATATTTGACAAAAATTGCTGGGAAAAAATGGAAAATAGTATGGCAAAAATTAGGCATAGATATCTCACACTCTATACCAAAATAATATGAAAATGGATTCAGGATTTGGACATAAAGGGTGATACCATAGATCAATTAAGAGAACAAGAAATAGTCTGTCTGATCTATGGAGAGGGGAGAAGTTTATGACCAAACAAGAGATAGAGAACATTAAAAATTCCAAAATGTATGATTTTGTCTACATTAAATTAAAAAGGTTTTGCACAATAAAAACCAATTTAGCCAAGATTAGAAGGAATGTAGAAAACTGGAAAATAATTTTCACAGGTAAGATTTTTGATAAAGGACTCATTTCTTTTTTTGCAAGGCAAATGGGGTTAAGTGGTTTGCCCAAGGCCACACAGCTAGGTAATTATTAAGTATCTGAGGCCAGGTTTGAACTCAGGTACTCCTGACTTTAGGGTTGGTGCTCTATCCACTGCACCACCTAGCCACTCCTAAAGGATTCATTTCTAAAATATATGGAGAACTGAATTAAATTTATAAGATTACAAATCATTCTCCACTTGATAAATGATCAAAGAAAATGAACAGGCAGTTTTCAGATGAAGAAATTGAAGCTATTTATAATCATATGAAAAAATGCACCAAATCATTATTGATTGGAGAAATGCAAATTAAAACAACTCCAAGGTACCATCTTACACCGATCAGATTGGCTAAGGAGACAACAAAGGAACATGACCAGTGTTGGAGAGAATGTGGGAAAACTGGAACATTAATGCATTGTTGGTGGAGTTGTGAACTGATCAAACCATTATAGAGAGCAATTTGGAACTATGATCAAAGGGTAATAAATGTACATATTCTTTGACCCAGCAATACCACTACTAGGTCAGTAACAAAAAAAGATCATAAAAAAATGGGAAAAAAAATCTCACATGTTCAAAAATATTTAAAGCAGCTCTTTTTGTTGTGGCAAAGAATTGGGAATTGAGGGAATGCCCATATATTGGGGAATAGCTGAACAAATTATGTTCATGAATGTTTTGTAGTACTATTGTTCTATAAGACATCTTGAGCAGCCAAACTTTAGAGAAACATGGAAAGACTGGCATGAACTGATGCTAAATGAGCAGAACCAAGAGAACATTGTTCCCATTAACAACACCATTATGAGATGTTCAACTATGATCTATGGAGTTCTGCTTAGTTTTTCAATGATCAAGGATAATCCTGAGAGATGTTATAGAAAACACCATCCAAAAATAGAGAAAAAAACTCACTACTACTATTCATTATTGTGTTAGAAATGTTAATAACGAGTATGGAGTCTAAATGTTCACTTTTTAAAACTTCTTTTATACTTTTTTTCTTAATCATAATTTCCCCCCTTAGTTCGAATTACTCTTTCACAGAAGGACTAATATGGAGATATGCTAAACATGATTGTACATACACAATTTCTACTGGATTGTTCAGCACTATTGGGAGGGTGGTAGAAAAATGTGGAACTCATAAATGTAGAAATGGATGAATCTACCTTTACATGAAATTGGAAAAATTAAATTAGATTAAAAAAATTAATAAAGATTGATACATCATTGCATCAAAAATATGTTTAAGGAAGAACCATTTCCAGAAGGACCTGGAAAGAGGTTTCCAAAGTGACCTATTTCATATCCCCATATGGCAGGCTCTGTTTTTAGATGTCTCATTTAGCCTCAGGTATGGAGAGATTTTATGAGTTCAGGTCAGGACCTTCAGTTCTATTGATAGTGGCCTTTATAAAAAAGCATAAGGACCTAATAATGAATATACAATTTGACTGATGTCCAGAGTAAGAGAGCAGTTTTCTTCACTGTGTGCTGTCCCAATAGCATGTTAATCCAACAGAACTGACTGCAAAGAAACAAAGCATCACTAAATTCACAGAGATGAAAAAAAACAGAACCAAAACTTTGTGTCATCAAAAGAGAAAGCCAACAAGTCTGAATAAACTTTCTGGAAGCTGAATGAGGTCATGTGAATGCAGGAAGAGAAAAGATTAATGACTGGGGGTGGGGCTTATGGTCTATGGTCAGCCCACTTGGCCATGTAAAGCATTAAGTAGGGAAGATGATGACCCTGAAGCAGAAACACCAGGTAATTAGACAGCCAAAGTCTGTTTTGTTCCTAATCCTCAAAGGATGCCACTTTTAAACATACCATGCTATGTTGGGGAGCAACTGAAAGAAAAGACAAAGAGCTCCCCATAAGCCTTTAGGGAAGAATGGCCTAGATCAATGGGAGCTCCATGACAATGGACTTGCAGTGTGATACCTTGGAAAGGAAGAGAAGGACACTGATGTCTAGTATATTTGTTTAAGAAAGGCTGGGAATATAATTCCAAATCTGAAACTGAATATATTACCTCCACTGCTTGTCTGGTCATACTTTCTCACAACCCTTAATGAGACCATAGTGTGAAACAGGATTTCTGAGAAATATGGCAAACAGTTTCTTCCTCTACTGATACTCTCTGGACGTATTTTCCTAGTGTGGCGGCAAAGAGATCAAATTTAATGACATAAAATACATGCATGTGAATGAATGTCTGAGTGGTAACAACAAACCATACATAAATTGTTCTGTTAGAATTATCTGTATGTCTAAGATTACATAGATCATCAGTTTTACAGTTAAATGTGACCCAGAGATCATCCAGTTCACTCACCTCATGTTCTATCTGAGGCAACCAAGCTGGTGCTGCTGCTGGGGGTGCTGCTGCGGCTGGGGGTGCTGCTGCTGGGGGTGCTGCTGCGGCTGGGGGTGCTGCTGCTGCTGGGGGTGCTGCGGCTGGGGTGCTGCTGCTGGGGGTGCTGCTGCTGGGGGTGCTGCTGCGGCTGGGGGTGCTGCTGCTGCTGGGGGTGCTACTGCTGGGGTGCTGCTGCTGGGGGTGCTGCTGCGGCTGGGGGTGCTGCTGCTGGGGGTGCTGCTGCGGCTGGGGGTGCTGCTGCTGGGGGTGCTGCTGCGGCTGGGGGTGCTGCTGCTGCTGGGGGTGCTGCTGCTGGGGGTGCTGCTGCTGGGGGTGCTGCTGCGGCTGCTGCTGCTGCTGGGGGTGCTGCGGCTGGGGGTGCTGCTGCTGGGGGTGCTGCGGCTGGGGTGCTGCTGCGGCTGGGGGTGCTGCTGCAGGGGGTGCTGCTGCTGCTGGGGGTGCTGTTGCTGCTGGGGGTGCTGCTGCTGCTGGGGGTGCTGCTGCTGCTGGGGGTGCTGCTGCTGCTGGGGGTGCTGCGGCTGGGGTGCTGCTGCTGGGGGTGCTGCGGCTGGGGGTGCTGCTGCGGCTGGGGTGCTGCTGCGGCTGGGGTGCAGCGGCTGGGGGTGCTGCTGCTGGGGGTGCTGCTGCTGGGGGTGCTGCGGCTGGGGTGCTGCTGCTGGGGGTGCTGCTGCTGGGGGTGCTGCGGCTGGGGGTGCTGATAGGCAGTATTGGGTAGCACTCTCAAGTTCTCAAGTTTCCCGTTTGCTCCTCTCAGTAAACGTGGGAGGCAGGGGCTGCTGATGCCCTCACTGTGGCAGCTGGGGAGGCTACGGCGCCGGACCCCAAGACCTGGCCCGGGATCCCGCTGCCCGGCCCAGGGGCTCGCGGGCCTTCACTGCTCGGTGTCAGTGGGCCAAGCCAGGGGCAGCCCCGGCTCAGCTCGGGGCCAGCAGGCCCTCTTGGCGTTCCGACCCTTCCGGGCACGGGCAGCGGGCAGCTGAGGCCGGCCCTCCCCGGCCCGGCCACTCCTTGGCGGGCTCCCCCCGGACCTCGGTTCTCCAGCCGGTGCCCAGCTTGTGTCTGCGGGGAGCCTTTCCCCCGGGCACGCCGCGGGCTCGGGCATCTGGGGCCGGGCCCGAGTTCTCCAGAACGCGGTCACCCTGCCCGGCCCGTGGGGCCGGGTGCCCGGCGCCCTGCCCGTGGGCCCGGCCCGGCCCCGCCGCGTCTGCCGGCTGCGCACTGCCCGGCCCGGGCCACCGGCCCCGGACGCGTCGCCGCGAAGCGGGCCCGGCCCCGCCGGCCTCCTGGCCGCCCGTCCCGGCGCCCCGGGCCGGGCTCTGCTCCGGCAGCCACGTGCGGCCCCCGGCCCTTCTGTGACTGCGGAATGCCGGGCCGGGCCCAAGGGCCGCGGCAGCCCCGGGGCGCCCAGGCCGGTGTGCGGGCCCCGGGCCGGGCGGGCCTCCCCGCGCTGCCCCGCGCCCCCCCCCGGCGGGGCGGAGCCCGGAGGGCGCGGGCGGGGGCGTCGGCGCACGCGCAGCCCTGGCCCCGCCCACCGGAAGGGCGTCGGCGCGGACTTCCGCCGGGGCTCTGCTCCTCGTGGGCCTCGAGGCTCCCGAGGCCCCTCCGGCCGTTTTCCCAGGTGTCCGGCGATTCCGTGCAGGGAGACGGCCTGGCCCTTCCCGCCTCGGCCCCAGCCTGGGACCCCGTGTCGGGGGCGGCGGGGGGCCCCCGGGGCCCTGGACCCCTGCCAGCCCCCTCCCCCACTGCGGGCGCCTCGGGCACGGCCTCCTCCCGGGGCCCGAGGAGCCTCCGAGGCCCGGGCCCCGAGGAGCCTCCGAGGCCCGGGCCCAGCGCCCTGGGTGGGGGCAGCTCCCCGGGGTCACCCGGGCCCAGCCGCGGCTGCTTGTGAGCTGGGGAAGGGGCTGAGCGGGGAGCCGAGGCTTGACCCCTGACCCCTGACCCCGGGCCGCAGGGACGGGACTTGGAGAGACGCGAGAGAGAGAACCCGAGGGGGGCATGCTGCGCATGCGAGAGAAGCCGCCCCCGGGCCCCGCCTGCTGCACCAGCTGAGTCTGGGGGCGCAAGACCCCCCACCCGGGAACCTGAGGCTGCGGCGAGCGGGAGAGCCGGTAGGACCCCCAGAGCCGGCTGCCAGGGGGTCCGGTGCCCCCGCCCCCACGTGCCCTCTGCCTCTCTGTCTCTGTGTCTGTCTTTTTCTGTCAGTCTGTCTCCCCCAGTCTCTCTCTCTCTCTCTCTCTCTCTCTCTCTCTCTCTCTGTCTGTCTCTTGCTCACTGTTTTTTTTACAGCTTTTCTTTAGGGTCCCATGCAGTTTTACAATATGAAAGGAAAAGCAACATACTGTTTAAAATGTATTTTGGGGCTTCTGAAGGTCACAACTGAAGTGAGAATTTATTTTAGTTGGTTTGAGTTTCAATTCTGAATGCTTCCACTTTGCTGTGTAAAATCTTTCTCTCTTGCTGTTTTTAAAATTGCACCTGTATGGGGAAAGGTCTCATTTAATGCAATATTACTTTATTTTTATATATAGTCTTTCTTTAAAACTGCATCCCACAAGACTTAGCGAGTTAAATAATACTATGCCACAGTGAAAATATAAAGGGAAAGTAGAAGTGGGAGAAAAGGCTGACAGGCAGAAGGATGGAGACCCAGGGAGACCGAGGGGCTTCCAGGATTGATCCATTGGGCACAGCTGCCAGAGTGCCTTTCTGCCATTAATGGGGATTAGCACTCCAGCTTTTGCCCAAAGGTTTTTGGAGGTCATTCTAGAAACGAGATAAGTCTTTTGGGGAGCTAGGAATTACATGGGTTCTTGGAAAACCTTTTGGAGAGAGTTGATTAAAATGTTTACCACTGAAACCAAGGCCATGTAGAAAAGGGAAGTAGAGAGAAAAATAAGAAGGGCAAAGTTTTAGACTGAGGCAGGGGACACCAACTTCCCATCAGTGGTGCCCTTGGAGGGCTTGTCTTGAGCTCCTGGAGAACAGGGATGGCTCACCTTTTCTATTTATGTGCCCAGGTTATAGGTTGATGCTTTGCACATAAGTCAAAATCAGATAAATCATTCATTCATTGTGGAGGCAGTGACCATACCCTGGTAAACCCTCTCAGCAGACTGGGTAGCCAGGCTGAGGGTAATTAACCCTGTCTACACCTGTCAGTAAGTTAGGGAATGTGCAGACTCCCTGGCAGAATGGATCATGGAGGGCTTCAAGCTGGGTCACCATCAAAGATGCCAGGGCATTTGGGGCATCCCCAATTTGTCCTGACTTCTGTCCTGCTACTGTGCATAAATGACTTGGAAAGACAGCGAGGTGGACAACTGGGCAACTGCTTCCCCTGGATTCATTTCATGTTCACTTTAAGCTATCAGCCCACAATATCACTATTCCTCTTTGAAA
The DNA here is from genome assembly GCF_037893015.1 of Macrotis lagotis. Taxonomy (NCBI): domain Eukaryota; kingdom Metazoa; phylum Chordata; class Mammalia; order Peramelemorphia; family Peramelidae; genus Macrotis; species Macrotis lagotis. The sequence goes on from NC_133664.1 coordinate 2,303,857, forward strand.
ATTAAGGATGAACAAACAGTATTCATTCTATTGGCACAGGATGGCTTTGCCTGATTCCTATTGGTTTGGAAACTTTAGAAAGGCAGAATGAAAACCCTGTTCACTTGGCTGACCTTGTCTTTGCTTCCATTCAAGTTTCCCATAGGACACTGCTGTTTGCTACCCTGACCTTAGCAGCCTACAACGTTTCAGGCCCCTAAATCCATTAACTGCACTCCCCTTCTCCTCAGATCAACACAGCTAGGGAATTATTAGGTGTCTGAGGTTGGACTTGAACTCAGAACCTCCTGACTCCAGGGCCAGTGCTTTATCCACTGTCACCTAGCTGCCCCCTCCTTAGATCATTAAGCATCTCTTCTTTTTGCCAAGTGATGCACAAATAAGAACAACAATCTGACAGATGGGAAAATTCGTTTCTCAAACTATTTAAACTATCATAAGAATTTCCAAAAACTAAAGCAAGTTATTTTAAAGACTATATTGGGAGGCCAACATTTCTTAGCTCTACCTAAGGAAAAAAAATAACAAAAAGAATAACTCCTCTGCAGTCACCCAATCAATGGTTATTTTCTTAGTGACTTTCAGAGAGGAGAAACCATTGAGAAATCAAGTCCCTGAAAGGTTAATGGGCTTTTCCAAAGGTACATAGCAAATGCAGATGTCAGGCTCAGAATTAAATCTTCTCAATGCAAATCCAGTGATTTTCCAGGAAAAAAAATTGTTCATAACATGGAGGGTATAGTTGTCCTATCTCAGAGAATTGGAAGATTCTAGATTTAAACACCCAATCTTGTCTGTCTTAATAGCATGGGCTAGTGCGCATTGTGAATTACAGGAATGGCTCTTAGTGACCATGGTAGGATGGGTGATAACTAAACGACTGGCATCCCGAGGCCTTCTGCTGCTGATCATGCCAGTTCACCTCCCAGGATCAGAGGATGTCACCTGGAACCTAGCCAACAGAAGAGTAGCTCCTTGAGAGCAAGCCTGGTTCCATTTTGTTTTCATGGCCCCAGGAACGAGGGTAGCAGCTTTCACATAACAGACCCCTAATAAATGCTTATTGGAGTGAACTGAACCTCAGATATGAAGAGATCTTTCCCACAACTTTGCTTTCACTAGGTTAGTCAATGTTCTCCAGATAGCCTCAGAAGGCTTAATTTACAATTGTGCTCTTTTCGGTCCCCCAAATTAGGAAGTGCTCAGTCACTTTATATGTTCACTTAATTCCTAGCATGACTTGAGTCTTTTTTTACTTGTTACTTATTTTCTTTAGATAAATTTTAAGTTTTTTTGTATTGATAATTGTTTTTCCATCACCTTCATTTTTTAATTGTTTCTTCTTCCCATATGCCATAAGCCTAAATGCCTATATGCCATATATCCCCTATATTTCTCTGGAATTAGAGGATGATTAAAATGCCTACACCCTTTTATCCAGAATTTCCACTGGTAGGTCCAAACCATAAAGGTCAGTGACAAAGGGTCCCATGAATGTCAGACTTTTTCTTTCAGCACTCCCCTTAGTCCACACCTTCTGCAGGACTCTCTTCTTCCCCTCTACTATTTCACTTGATTTCGTCAGCCCCCATCCATGGACTTAATTCTCTTCTCTTTGGTGATGATTCTCATAGATTCCCTGATCCTTCCACCCATGGCCTATCTCCCACCTCTGGTGGCTCTTCAGGCCTCTTAGAGCTGGAGGTACGGGATACATCTCTGAACTCATTAGCTTTCCTCCCAAACCTTCCCAGGGACTCCTTGTCTTTCAGACTTGCCCCCCAGGCGCCCTCCTCAACTTCTTTCCTCATCTCTGCCTCCTCACCAATCTCCATAGCCTCTGGGGGCCTGGCTTGCCTCCAGTCTCTCCCCTCTTCAAACCCTCCCCGATTCAGTTAGTCACCTTTAGTGGCTATCAAACTGTTAATAAACTGTTTGGCAATCAAAGCGCTTTATAACTTGGCCTGACCCTGACAGAACTATGAGAAGCATAATTCTTACATCTCATTCTTCATGATATACTCTTCAGGCCAGCTGTCCAGACCTCTGGGATGTTCCCTGAATGAGACACTTTATCTCTTGGCTGTTCCACTTATCTAGAATTCTATCCCTTCTCATCTCTGTCTCCTGACTTCGCTGACTTCCTTTACATTTCAACTAAAATTCCATTTTTTTACAAGAAGCTTTTCCCATTTCCTCTTTATTCTAGTGCCTTTTCTCTATTAAGTCTTTCTTATGTATCCTTGATTGCAATCCTTTAGCATGTTTGTCTAAACCTAGCTCCCACTGACTTGTGAGCTCCGTGAGTGGAGACTATGGACCATCTTTTGCCTCTTTTTGTATTTCTAGCACTGAAGCACAGTGGCCTTACTTATATTTGACACTTAATATTTGACTGAATTAATGATGAAAGAATGAAAAAAAAATCCATCTTTATGAGCAAACATCATCATCCACTATAAATAGTGTTAGAATTACTTTTTATGATCAAAACGGTGTGGATTTTATTGACTGGCAAAAAAAAGTTAAAAAAAGCCCTTTGCAGTTTTACCCCAGCATGAAATGAGACTGGATGCTCAGAAAACCAACCCAAAGCCTGATAGATGCCATTAGAACTGGGGAAGCTGGAGAAGAGGAACTAGGATGCTAGCATGTCATCATTCATATTTGTATCCAGGATATTGGACTCTGGGCTGACAGGAGAATATTAGGATTCATATGGCTGCAGATGGTGCTGGGTCAGCCATCGATAGATCAATCCCTAAAGCAGAGAATATGAAAACGATTATAGATTAACAATTAGATGACCTTTTTATAAGCAAGGAGAGTTCGTCCAGCGTGGCCAAAGGTTAACAGGGAAGGGATGTCATTTTTTTTTCCTTTCGTTTTTTAATCCAACCAGTGTTGGGTGATGCTGATGAAGGGTTTCTGGGTATGATAAGGACTGACATTTTCAGATGAAGCAAGCTTTTTGGAATCAAGCACACTTTCATTTGGTAGACGGAGAGCAGAAGTGAGATATGTTAATGAAGAATAATAGCAATCTCTGGAAGGACAAAAGAAGATTTTTTTTTTGTGTCGGAGCTCCAGAAAAAATGTCACAGGTAGCTTTTCAGATCTCCCCCTCTGCAGTTGCCTCCAAGCACTTGCCGGGTCAACTTAAATGAATTCTCTATTTCTGAGGATGAAAATCAATGCTCTGCATTACTAGCACGATGTACTATCGGAATTCCAGCTTGACACACACTTTGAGTTTATCAATAATATATCGCTGTCTGAGTGTCTGTCGGCTTTATTGTTTCCCACTGAAACATTGCCAAGTGGTTTTGTCAGACTGCTTTCGATTGCACCACATACAGAGGAAATGGGCTGTGAGAAAAGAGCTCCCATTTGTATGTGGGGATGTTATGAAAAAGAACGAGAGGGAGGGAGGGAGGGAGGGAGGGAGAGAGAGAGAGAGAGAGAGAGAGAGAGAGAGAGAGAGAGAGAGAGAGAGAGAGAAACAGATAATAGGAAGAATGTTGAAATTGTTGGCATTTTTCTTTTATAAAAAAATGTTTATTTGTCAAATATTTCCCAATTACAAATAATTCCTAACGATCAATTTTTAAAAATGTGTTTCAATTTCTCTCCTTCCTTCCCACCAGTCCCTTCTTCCCCTTTAGAGTACTTTGATTTAATTTATACACATGAAGTCATGCAAAACATATTTCCATATTAGACATGTTGCAACCCCCCAAATAAAACAATAAAGTAAAAAAAAAGTTTCATTCATTCTATATTCAGAGTTTATTAGATCTCTCTTTGGAAGTGGAGATCACGTGTCCTTCAGAATTGTCTTGTTCTTCATCAGAGTAGCTAGGTCTTTCACAGTTGAACATCCTTTCAGTATTGCTATTCCTGTGCACAATGTTCTCCTGGTTCTGCTAACTTCCCTTTGCATCAGTTCATGTACATTTTCTGAAACTATCCTGCTTGTCATTTCTTAGAACACAACAGCATTCCATCATCTTAGTAGGCTACAACTAGTTCAGCCATTCCCGATGGGTGAAAATCCTCTCTATTTCCAGATTCTTACCACCACAAAAGAACTGCTGTGCCTGTTCTGGTACATGTGGGTCCTTTTCCTTTTCCTTGATCTCTTTGGGATGCAGACCTAGCAGTACTACCGACTCCAAGGCTATGCAGTTTTATAGCCCCTTGGCCAGAGAGTGAGTGGATCCATTCACAGCGTCCCAGATTTTTTACACCTCCTCCAGCATTTGCCGTTTTCCTTTTCTGTCATGTTAGCTATTATGATAGGTATGAGATAGTATTTTAGAGTAGTTTTGATTTGCAGCTAATTTAAATGGAGTTACTCTATTCCTGCTGGCTTTTGTTGCTAGTATATATAGAGTGATTTTTATTTTGTATCCTGAAATTTTGCTGAAATTAGTCGTTTCAACTTGTTTTCTGGTTGATTCTCTAAGTATACTATTATATCATCTATAAAGAATAATAGTTTTATTTCCTTGTTGCTTATTTTTAATTCCTTAAATTTCTTTTTCTTAACTTAGCAATATTGAAAAATAGTGGTGATACTAGACATCTTCCTTCACTTCTGATCTTATTGGGAAGGTTTTGAGTTCATACCCTTTTAAGAAAATACTTGTTCTTGGTTTTAGAGAGATACTACTTATTTTAAGAATGATTCCTCCACTTTCCAGAATTTTTAATAGGAATGAGTATTGTATTATTTCAAAGGCATTTTCTGCATCTATTGATATATTCATATGATTTCTATTGTTATTGATAGCATCAGTTTTGCTGATAGTTTTCTGAATATTGAAAGAACCTGCATTCCTGGCACAAATCCCATTTGATCACAGTATTGATGACCATGGCATACCCATACATGAACTGGCAAATCTCACCTTGGTCTGAGATTTGAAGATGAGCAGATCCAGTGAGGGGGACAGCTGGTGTTGTGCATGCTAATCCATCCTTGTCCATTCAAATTGTGAAGCCCAGGAAATACTTGACCACTGCTGGGGTTATTTAAGGTCTAAATATAATGAAACCCTGTGCACAGTTGACCCATGTGGGAGGCTCATCTCTCAGATGAGCAGTTGACCGACTGCCTCTGATTACTGAAGCCATGATGGTCCAGTGGGTAGGCTGACGCAGAGGAGTGCCCATTATTCTGGGTTCTCTGCTTGCTTCCTCGTGATTTGACCTACTCTTCAAATTATCCCATTGCATGAAATGTTGAGATCATGAGTTGCAGAAAGGTCCTGAGAAATCACAGCCTCATGTTTCAGAGCTGAGAGGGAGTGCAGAGGAGAGGAGAGTTTCCCTGACCACACGCCTGTTAACTGTGCAGACCTCTCATCATTTGTCCAGGAAACCTGGCACATTTGGGCAAGCCGGAGTTTTCCAGAAGATGCTTCCTTATCTTGAGCTTGACTTTGCTCCTTTGTGGTCCCTAACGGCTTACCCAAGGTAGACACTCTGTTGACTTTAATGTACGTGTTTGATTATGTAACACAAACATGTTATATATATATATATATATATATATTTATATTTATATAATACATATAATTATCCATATAAAGATTTAATACTATATATATACAAAATAAGCAACATAGAGATGGCAATTAAATCCTTGGAAACTGCTAAGATTCCAAATGAAGTAATCTAGGAGGAGAAGAGGGCCCAGGAGAGAACACTGAGAGACATCTATACAGAGAGGATGTGTCTTAGTCGAAACTTTGCTGCAGGGTTGCAATTTTAGGAAGGACATTCAGACCTTTCAGAAGAAGGTCTCTGAGTGAAGGTTCTTGAGATTAGCCCCTCTCAATATAGATGAAAACTGGACATCCTTAACCTGAAGCAAAGAAGAGCTGGCCTGGGTTAGGGGGCCATGTTCCCCTCTTCAGGTGTCTGAAGATCGTCAGGTAGATGGAGGATTTGCCTTATTTGGATCAGCTCCCAAGAGCTGGATTTCATCATTAAGAGCTGTGAAGGAGCAGAATTGGAGTCATTAGAAGGAAACATTTTCCTTATAATCATGGGCTGTCTGGAGAGATGCTACGACTGCCCTCTTTGGAGATCTTCAGGCAGTCCTGGGTGCCCCCCCCCCAATAGGTGGTATGTAATCAGGGGACCCCTTGTCTCTGCTGTGCTCCAACAACCTGGACAGGCTAAGTAGATGTCTTGGGAACACATGGCACCTGATGTTCTCTAGGTTGTAGGTCATATCATGAGGGGATTCAAAGTAGGTCAAGTTCTGGCTGAAATCCTGAGAGCATGAAACAGAGAAAAGCACTGAACTCTGAGGTTTGTTTCTGTGAGTCCTTGGTCAAGTCATTGATGCTCCCTGGGCTTCATTTTTTCCATCTGTTAAAAGAGGGAATGGGACTATAGAAAGACTCCGAATCTATGCTTCTATGAACTTAGACTCTCTATGGATAGGGAAGGTTATCTGTTAAAAGGCAAATGAACCAAGATGCCATCCTTTTATGTGAGCGAGAAGAAGCTCACATAAGAAGCAAAAAGTGAGAGGAAGTATTGGGATTCCCCATGAAGGGAGTTTTCTGACCTTTTGTAGACATAAAGCACAATATTTCTTGGAGTAGACATTCCATTCCTGGCTCTGATTGAGTTAATGGTTAAGAACTAAATGAAAGCCAGCAACAAACTGAGTCTGACCCTGTGGAGGGGCCCAAGCTCTAGCCTCCTGGAGTATCTCTACAGGAAGTAGCCCCTGCCCAAGGATTGGCACAAAGGCCAAGGTGAATAGAAGGGATCTGGTCATTTCCCTGGAGTTCCTTGAGCCACGGCTTTGGTATTGTCCTACCCCCAGCAGTTCCAGTAGCCATGGCCAACCCAGTCAGGAAAAAGCAAAGGATTGCAGAGTAAATGATTCTGGAGCCTCAGGCTATGGGGAAAGTTATGGGGGATGAACCTGAAACAATCCCATATATCCCTGGCATCAAGATCAAATGAAAACACTCTTGGTTGAACCAAATAATCACCCTCTTTGAATCAGTTAAGGCCAATTGTGGGAGAGACTGGGTCAAGTCCTAAGGGATTTTATAGCAAAAGAAGTTATCTTAGCATTGTCTGTATCTGAATTCAGAGAGGGTGGAACCTTTAATGTAGTATTTCCAGGACATCCCAGAGGGGAGAAAGTCAATTAACTTGTAGCAGAGAAGAGGGGTAGCAAGAAGAGTCTACATATATCTCCTAGCTGAGAGACTCTTTCCCCAATTTCCCTTCCTATTGCCTGTCTATCCAGGGCACTGTCGTAGTATCTGTGGTTTTGATACCCCCAGATTTCTGGCAAACGAAATTTTGCTTCACCCAAATAGAGGTCAGGATTAAATAGTGTTGGATGTCATTGTAAGGTCATTCTGAGATCTGCTTACATATTAGGAATTTTCCTAACTGGAAACTCAAAGTTATTTTCAAAAGTTCTGTATTAAGAACTTTCCAACTAAAATAATCTCCCTAAAGAAAGAAAGGAGGTAAATAGACTACAGGACTCATTACTTTGTACCTCCCCCCTGGCCAAAATCTAGTCATTTTATGGGAGTCTTGGAATCCAAGTAATTGAAAGTCCAGGTGGTGATAATCATGGTAACTGCTGCTCTGGTGGAGGTAAACCAGATGTGGCAGGTAGATGATACAAGACTCCAAGCCTAGGATGCTCCCACCTGAAGTAGTCCACTTTCATGGACACCCATCTGTATTTCATTGTTCATGTACTTTATTTCCATTTCCCAACCCCTCTCCCTAAGGATAACACTTCAGCTTATTTAATGAGAGTCGGGCCTCCAGGGTTCAGTAAACAGTGTTGGCTTACATTCTGAGCAAAGGTTTCAGACCATTCGAGGCCCTTAAACTTACTTCCTGCTCACATAGCCCATGCTCATGGTCTTCTTGCTTTGTAGATGAGCTGCCTGCCATGCTTGGAAAACCCTTCCCCTCCATTTCCCTGATTTCCATCATCCCTCACCTCAAAACTTCCCTCCTAGGAGAAGCTTTTTCTTGTCTTCTAGCTACTAATAGCTTCCTCCATCAGATAGATTATCCATGATTACCTCCTTAGAATGTCAGCTCCTCATGGGTAGGGACTATTTCTGTTTTTTTTTAGTCCCCTCAGCATTTATTTCAGTGCTTAGAACATAGTAAAAGCTTTATAAATGCATATGGATTATCTGACTATATCAATGTGGTGAAACACAGGGTCTCAAATGGGTTCCCTTGTCCATAGAAGACTACTTTTATTTTTATAAGATCAGTTTAGTTCTGAATCTAAAAAGTGCAAAATAGCTTAGAGAGTTAGATTGTTTGCTGTCAATAAGTATTATATGATCTGGAATAACATTGGATGAATAACATTACCTAACAATACTTCAGAACAGTATTTTCCTTTTAATTAGAAAAGTCATTTTGTTGACGTATTGCTCTAATACATCCATTACATTTCAACTCCAGTAATTGGAAAGTTTTGTATTTAGGTTCACTGCACTTTGTTTGTAGAAGCTTTGGCAATTTTTCTGGCACCATGGAATTATTTTGTAGAAATAAGGTAACACAACATTACCTTTGTACACCAGGGTCATGAGGAGAGAAGGATCAACATCTTACATTTTTTACTCTATTTGACCTTATTTCAGACTTAATACTCATGGTAGGTCCATATTAGTATGGAGGGCAGAAAACTGAGAAAGTCTGGGAATGCCAGGAGCAGATCCTGGAGAGGAGTTGATTGATTCTGGGAGGAGGTTGCCAATTCAAAGGAGAGGCCCCCAAGGCTCCAGCTCCTTATTTTAACTCTACACGCATTTTCCTCTTTCAAGTGCTTCTTGTAAACAACATATTGTTGTATTATAGTTTTTAAACTATTCCAAATGTTATTTCTTTCATTTTGTGGATGAGATCATCCTATTCACAGTTATGGTTACCAACTGTTTTGTTTCATCCTGTTCTCTTAGTTTTCCTTTTCTTTTTCACCCTTCCCTCTTCTTAAGAATCTTATTTTGCTTCAGATCACCACTTCCCCTAATATGCTCTTCTTTCTCCCTCCTGCCTTTCTCTTGTCCTCTTTGCCTCTTACTCCCTTGTGAGGAAAACTGAATTTATGTACCCAATTGTGTATCTATGCTTATTCTTTACTTTTTGAACTAGTCTAGGTGACAGGTTCAAGTATTGTTTGCTTCCCTTTATCACCCCTTCATTTCATAAACTCTTCCTTGTGTGCCCCATTTAGGTAAGATAATTTCACTCCTTTTTCACTTCCTCCCCTCTTCTCCCCTCTCCTCTTCCCTAGCCTTCCATTTTCCTTTCAGGATCATCCAGACACAATAGAATCAGACCCTTTATAATTAAATTCCAAGAATCAAATCATAGTAACTTCTCCCAATGCAAGAATGAAAACAATTTAAGCTTGTTTAGTCTCATGTGATTTTTCCTCTAGTTTATCTTATGGTTTTCTTAACTCCTGTGCTTGAATGTCAATTATTCTATTCATCTCTGGTCTTTTCATCAGGAATGCTTGAAAGTTGCATTAAAAAACTGTATTTAATATCCATTCTTTCCTTTGGAAGGAATATACTTAGTTTTTATGGAGAGGGTTATTCTGGAAAGGTTATAATTTTAGTTCCTTTGTCTTCTGGAATTTCATAATCTATTCTTTCTCTTTTCCTTTATTGTGGTGACTAATACATCTCATGTGACTCTAATTGTGGCTTCTAAGTATCTGAGTTTTCTTTCTGGATATGTATTATGTATTATGGCTATAATGTGTGTTATGTAATGTATTATGGCTACAACATTCTTAGGAATTTTCATTTGGAGTTTCTTTCAGGAGCTGGCCAATGAATTCTTCCAATTTATACTTTGCTTTTTGGGTTTTAAGGTGACTTGAAGGCAATTTTTCCTTAATAATTTCTTCAAATATGATATTTAGGCTCTTTTTTATACCTAGTTTTTTAGATTTTATTTTATTTTTTTCTTCTTTTATGGTTTATTTCATAGTTTTATAATAATCTTGTTGTGAAAATAAACATAAACCCCTCTCCACCCCCCAAAACAATGAGAAACCTCAAGAATAGTAAGAGAGAGAAAAAAGTGTACTTCAGTCTGTGTTCAGATTCTATTGGCTCTGTCTCTGGGGTAAGTTGCCTCCTTTATCATAAGTCCACCAAAGAAGTTGCTTCACTATTTTTCCCACAGTTGCTATTACTAACTGTATTTCCCTGCACTCTATTCCTCTTCACTCTCATTTATTCTATTCTCTCCCTCCTTTCACCCTGTCCCTGATCAGAAGTGTGTTGTATCTGAGTATCCTCTCTAATTATCTTCCCTTTTATCACCTACTCCCCCTTCCCTCCCCCATTCCCCCTTATTCCATCCCTTTCTTCTCATTTTTCTCTAGTGTAAAATAGATTTCTATACTCTATTAAGTGTATGTATTATTTCTTTTGAGTCATTTCTGATGAGAATGAATGCTCACTCATTCCCCCTTGCCTTCCCTCATTCCACTCCATTGTACAAGCTTTTTCTTGATGCTTATGTGAAATATCCTAGCCCTTTCTTCCTCTCCTTCCTCTTGCTCCCAGTATTTTTCTTTATCAACCATTGATTCCATATTTTGACTATATTATGCCATTATATTCAGCTCCTTCCCATGCTTTGTCTGTATATGATCCTAACTGCTTTTATGAATGAGAAAGTTCATATGAGTTATCAGTACCTTCTTCCCATGCAGGAATACAAATAGTTCAACATCATTGAGTACCTTATAGTTAGTCCTTCTCGTTCATCCCCTCTATGGTTCACCACCATCCTGTACTTGAAGATCAAACTTACTGTTCAGCTCTGATTGTTTTAATAGGAAAGTTTTAAAGTCCTCTGTTTCATTGAAAGTCAGTCTTTTAGGGTGGCTAGGTGGGTCAGTGGATAGAGCACTGGTCCTGGAGTCAGGAGTACCTGAGTTCAAATCTGGCCTCAGACACTTAATAATTACCTAGCTGTGTGGCCCTTAACTTGCCTTGCAAAAAAAAATGTTCAGAAAGAGGATGTTCAGTTTTGCTAGGTAGTTTATTCTGAGTGTAATCCAATATCTTTTGCCATCCAGAATATCATATTCCAAGCCCTATAAGCCCTTAATGTTAATGCTGACAGATCCTGTGTAATTGTGACAATATAGCCACAGTAGTTGAATTGTTTGTTTCTGGCAGCTTATGGTATTTTTCTCTGTAACTTGGGAATTTTGGAGTTTGGCTATAATATTCCTGAAATTTTTCTTTTGGGATCTCTTCAGGTGGTGACCAGTGAATTCCCTCAATTTCTATTTTACCCTATGCTTCTAGGATCTCAGGGCAACTTTGCTGTATTATTTCTTGTAAAATGAAGTCTAGGCTCTTCTCCTGGTTGTAACTTTCAAGTAGCCCAATAATTTTAAAATTATCTCTTCTGGATATGTTTTCTAGGTCAGTTTTTGCAATGAGATATTTCACATTTTCTTCTTATTTTTTTTTGGTATTGTTTTATTTCTTCTTGATTTCTCACAAAGTCATCAGCTTCCCTTAAGTCCATTCTACATTTGAAGGAGTTATTTTCTTCAGAGAGAGAGATTTTTAATCTCCTTTTCCATCTGGCCAATTCTGTTTTTTAACACATCCTTCTCTTCATTTGCTTTATGGGTTGTTTTTTCCATTTGGCCTAAGCTAGTTTTTAACATGTTATTTCTTCTGTATTTTTTTGTATTTTTTCACCAAATTGCTGACTTGAATTTTCATGATTTACTTGCATTGCTTTCATTTTTCTTTCCAATGTTTCCTCTACCTTCCTTATTTGTTTTTCAAAGTCTTTTTTGAACTCTTCTATTTTCTGAACCCATTTCCCATCTCTCTTGGGGACTTTGGATACAGAAACTTCAATTTCATCATCTTCTGAGTATGTAATTTGGTCCTTCATGGGATCTATTGTTTGGTCATTTTCTCAGTCTGTGACTGATTTACTGCACTTCTAAGGCTTTGGGATAACCCACAGGGACCTCTGTTCTTTCAAGGTCATATGAGAAGCTCTGACTGCTCTCTTGCCTGTGCTCTGGGATATGGATGACCACAGGCCCTCTCCTTTGCCCTGAAGTTCTGAGGAGGGTCCTGCTATATTATGGTGGTATGGTGGCCCAGACTGTGACCTGGATCTGAGTGTGGGCAAACACCTGAGTCCTGCCCCAGGGAGAGTAGAAAGACCTCTGCAGTTTCCCTCTACCCCCTTACCATCTGTGGGGTTACTCTGAGGCTGGCACTCTGCACTCACTCTGGTGTGGCAGAGTTCTCTCACCATTCCTTCAAGCCTTCAGTGATCCTTGGGCAAGGAGGAGTGGAAACCATCCCCTCTACCACAGACCCAAGAGTTCCCAGGGATCTAGGTGCCCCATGGACTGTTCCCCAAAGACTGGAGCAGGTTTGTTCTGACCAGGCTGCACTGTGGTGCTTCTGCTCTGCAGTTTTTTCCAACCCCCCGGTCCTGGTGAAACAGACCTTTCCTATAGATCTTCTTAGGTGCCTTGGAAATTGTATCACTCAGTATTTTTGGTTCTGCCCCTCTAAATTTTGGCTAGAGTCATAATTTGACATCTTTGAGGTTTTTTTCTTTAGGGAATGAGTTTCCGAAAATTCCTGCCTTCACACTGCCATCTTGTCTCCACCCCCCTTATACCTAGGTTTTAGATAGTCCAATTTTTCTTAAATTAACTCTCCTCACTATATGTTCAATGTCAGTTTTTTATGAGATATTTATATTTTTCTCTATTCTTTTCAGTACTTTGACTTTATCATTTCTTGATGTCTCATGAAATCAGCGCCTCTGTTTGGCCAATTCTAATTATTTAAGTAGTAATTTTCTTCCACAAAGTTTTGAACTTCTTTTACTATTTGGCCAATTCTAATTTTTTTGGCTAATTTTTACTAATTTCTTTTACAAAACTGATAATTGTCTTTTCAAAATTTCTTTGTGCAAAATTTCCTTTTTCCTCATTTTTCTCTTCTACTGTTGTTTGGATTTTATAATTTTTTAAAGAAATCTTTATTCTTCTAAGAATTTTTGTTAAGTTCTTGTTCAAATTGCATTTTTCTTTGTGACTTTGTTTTTGTCTATTTTTAAGTCATTGTCTTCTTCTGAGTTTGTGTCTTGAACTTCCCAGTCACCATATTAGGTCTTTATGATATGGTTCTTTTTTGGTGGTTGTTGTTTTCTCATTCTTCCAGCCTAATTTGGATTTTGTTAGTGGTTGGTTTTGCTAACCTCTTGGTGAGAATATCCAGCCTCGCTTCTCTCTTGTTATGACCTTCTGTTGTTTTCAGGCTGGTACTCCAAACGTCTTGGTGCTTCCAAGGTGATCTTTGTCACTGGCATTCTGGGTGATACCTGCAGGTTCTAACCCAGCTTTGGATCTGTTGGACTGTTTATGGGTGAGTCTCAGTAGACCACTGCTGGTCTTGGTAATCTCAGTATATATTGGGAGAAGGCCATGTGCAGAGTTCAAGGTTCACACTGAGTCATACAGCTGAGGCCACTTCTCTCTACCCTGGAACTGTGACCTATAACAGGTGTGATGGTGGTGCCAGTGGGACTGTGCCTTCTTGGGTACCCTTGAATCTCATTCTGACCCTGTACTTCCTGCCCTGATTATCAATCATGGTCTCTTTTCTGTCCCTGGATCCTAGAATCCTCTTCATTGTTCACTCCTCTGAAAATGCTATAGCAAATACCTCTATACTGTGCTCGTGGGTAGCTTCTCTCTAGGAAGACATATCTTTAAGCTTCTCTAGGCTGGAGAAATGACTTACTGTAATATTTCTTGATTTTTTTCCCAGTCAGAGTTCAGTATTGTGTTTTTTTCCTGTTGTCTTGGAGGAGAAGCCATCTGACACTGCCTTCTGGAGATGATTATCTAAGTCATTCAAGTCAAGACAAATCTTGGTGATATCTCTCAATTTTTCTCTCTTCCCCCTCCCCTCCTTTCTTTCACTCTCATTTTTTACATTCTTTTTCATTTTTCTTAATTTGGTCTTTGTGGTCTTTTGATGTATAACCTTAAAACCCTAGGGTAATTTTGGAAGATGTATCATTCTTTAAGGTTTTCACTAGGGTCCTGGAATTCAGTCTGGAAAACAAGGATTTAATGTCCTCAGGTAAAAAAGCAATTACCTTCTTATGAGGAATTCAAATCATCTGGCACAGATGAGTTACATTCTTGAGTACTGTGAACAACATAAAAAAACAAACTAGGAGATGAAGTGAGTCAATGTAAACCACTTATGAAAGAACAAGGATAAGAATAGGAATTTTAGAATTAGAGGCCAAATTCTCCTTTCCAAAAAAGAGATGATAATCATGTCTGCAAACTATATGTCAATACATTTGGATCTTATAGCTGATAATATTTTATAACATATTAAAAAAGGAATGAAGGAACTTCTAGGAAAAAATGGGTGAGCATAAAGAGCATGACTTCATCACTGAAATTCGCAATAATGGTGAATATGCTTGTAAAAAATTTAGACCTGAGAAGATGAAAAATGATAGCAAGCTGGTCCTGCTATCTATAGTTGTCTGCTTCCTTTGGGGGAAGTAGAAATGGCTGTAGTAGTACAAAGAGAGATTAATCTCTATTACTTTAACAGTAAATATGATTGGGCTGAATTTTGAAGCATTGTATTCCTCAGCATCTAAGAAAGCTCAATGGGAAACCAGTCCAGAGTAAGTCTTGCTTTTGGGAAGCTGAGCAGTTCCCTCATTCCCAGTAAGTATTTGAAGGAAAGACTAGTAATGAAGGTTGAAGATAAAGGCTAAAGGAGAATATCCACATTCTTCTATAAGGGCTACAAATATTACCATTACTTCCTCATTCTCTTCCTCACACATCTTCCTATTGATATACAATTCAAAAAGCCCCTCATGGAATTGGAGATGGTTTAAACACAAGTTTCTTTATTCAATTCATTGATTCTACTAATTAATTTTTTTCTAAGAAGAAGTCTCATGTGATCTTTTTTTAAAACATTCTGGGAACAATTAGGTATAACAAGGAATATAAACTTGTTTGGAGAAGAATTTATTTGTCAAGTTGGTAGTTAGTAAAATCACCGGAAGTGCATGTAGTAAGGCATTATCTAGAAAACAATCCCACTGGATAAAGATTACCTTTAGTGAAAATTCAAATTAGTCATTATGAGAAAAATAAAAGACTAAAAATTCTGAAGAATATGTCTGTGCAAAGGAGTTACCTCAATCTAGGTACAATGGAGATAACATACATTAACCAAAAAAAAAAAACAAAACTCTGGCACAAACCTAGAACTGTATGTTAAGAACCTTGGCTTTGTCATGAAAATAGAAATACCAATCTCACCAGACCCAAGGACACCTCAGCAGTGATCACACATGTCACTCTCTTGGGAGTGATTTTAGTCCTATGTAAAACAGATATGGTCAGCATGTCTACCATTTCATCCCACACCCTTCCATGATTGGTCTGATTCATCTCTATATAGTTGACTGGAGGGGAGGGGATTTCTTTAATTCCATAGAGACATTGACCAGAACCATTCTTGACCTTCAGGGTCTGTGCCATTGAGCTCAGTTCATAGAGTAGCTCACTGGGTCTTTTGGAGGATTTTTGAAAGATTGTACTCATGCGACATGTCCAACAAGAATTTCGGTTTGAAATTCTTGGGTCCCTTTCTCAATCCCCATTGATACCAGCAGATCAGCAGGAGCTAACCGTTTCTTGTATGGGGTTCTGGGGAATAGCCTTGAGAGGTTGGATAACTCCTAAGCCCTGTCTGGTATGCTTCCTTTATTGATTATTATCTGACCTTGGTTAGTAAGCCATACTAAGCTTTTTAGTAACAGGTACTTGCTACAGCTGCCTCATTGATGCAAGATATCCTGCAAACCTCCTACCTCCCAAGTCACCTCCCCTTGGTCTATGACATTACCTGGCAAGTTTCATGTAGAATCTGGGGGAAATGGCTCAATTTTGAGCATATGGATTGATTAATAGAATTTGGTTCCTGGAGATTCTTTTTCATTCTTCATAGAGAACTTAGGACATTCCCTTCAGTTGTGATGTTTCTTTCCTGCTGAGTTTCTTGCAGGCCTTCAATCTGCCTTTCCTCATTGTTTCTAGCCTATTCTTGGGTTTTGGGGAAAATACTCCTAATAACTATTTCAAAGATGATGCCCAAGAAAGAACAAATTCTCTTGTCCTCCAGAGGTCTTTTATCAAAGGGGATGGGGAGAAGATGGGGGTCAAGTGCCTTCCTTTCCTCCTCCCCAGAGTGATCTCCTATCCCTGGCCTTCCTGGAGATTTACACCAGTAAGTGTCTGGAGACTTGTCTCTTGATTCTGAACTGGCCAGAGTGTGACCAAGCTTCTTCAGGAAATAGGAGCACATTTGTTCTGCCACATGTGTTTCAAAGACTTCTACTCTATCAAGGACATTTTCTACACTCAGTATAAAGTCGATGATTGACTGATGAAGGAACAGGATTTCTTCCCAGCAAGGCTCCATTTCAGAGAGCTCTGGAGAACAGCAATTTCTCTGCCTTCTCCCCTTCCCCATTCTCCTTCTCCACCCCCCCCCCCCACCGGGTCTGGTGTCCTCCAAAGGGAATGAGAGCAGTTACCAACTTGTGCTTGAAGCTCTCCAAGATGAGGCTGTTTCCAGGGGTGATAAGGTGGCCACTGCCTAGGTTTTACCTCTTTAATTCTGCAGTCACAGACCTATTCCTAATTTCATTGAGCATTTCTTAGTCAGTACTTCCAGAAATGTCATTACAATGCCAGAAACTCCATATAAATGTCACTCATAATAGCAGGGTGTTGGAGGATGTAAAGTTGGGGGAAATAGCTCAGTACAAGTGATGGACAAGCTGCTCTGTCTGTAAATAAGTGATTCCAGAAGCAGGAAGGGTGATGGGCTCAGAAGACAATTTTGGTGGCAGGTTTCAGGCTCCGATCATCGAGACAACTCTTGGTAAGGGCAGTCACAGCCTGGCAAGGGCTTGACCAAAGGGATGCTGGGGAGCTGCCTTACATTTTTCAGACTTACTTCAAGACCCCAAGGGACCACAATTACACTAGTGTTGGTGACCATTGTGAGATGCTGAAGGAGAAACAAAGATCTTCCCCAGGTAGCCAGGAGAGTGGTTTCTCCAAATTCAACAAGGTTGTCTTGGATAAAAGCCTGCCCATCACTAGAGTCATGCTTTATTGTAAAAGAACATTTCAGTTTTTTAAATTCAGAGAAATAGAGAAAGTCAGTTCTGGAAAGGACCTTGGCGATTCCCTGGTCCCATAGGTACCTGGAGAGGATCTAGTCTATAGTATGCTAGTCATCTTTTTGTTGGCATGTTTGTTTTTTTGTCTATCACTTCTACTATTCTCCCTCACCCTCCAGTCAAAAGAAAATAAAAAAATAAAGGCCTCAGAACATGCATTCATAGTCTAACCAAATTTCTGCATTGACCATGTTCAAAAAATTGTATCTTCCTTATTTTAAGTTTATCACTTCTATGGTAGAATGTGAGTGTCCTGTTTTATCTTCATTCTTTTGAAGTCATGATTCATCTTTATGTTGATCAGAGACTTAAAGTCGTTCAAAGTTGTTTTGCTCCATGATCCTATAATTACAGTTTTCCTCCTACTATTTCTCACTTTGTTGTTTGTCAGTTTATAGTCAGTCTCATTTTCCCCTAAAACAGTTCATTTCATTCTTGGTTATGTCACAATATTCCTTTACATATTTGTATCATAATTAGGAAGACATCTCATTATTTTCCTATTTTTGGTTAAAATTGAAAGCTGCTATAGATATTTTTAAAAAGTACATAGGGGTAGCTAGGTGATGCAATGGATAGAGGGGCTGACCTAGAGTTGGGAAGACTCAGCTTCATGAATTCAAATATGGCCTCAACACTAAATAACCGGGTCATCTTCATCCATCAAATGAGCTAGAGAAGTAAGTGGCAGATCACTCTGGTGTCTTTGCCAAGAAAACTGCAGATCAACAACACACAGAGGTAGCCAGTTGACGTAGAGTCAGGAGGACTTGAGTGAGTTCCAATACTGACTCAGACTTTGCTGTGGGACCCTCAGCAAATTATCTGATGTCTCTGGGGCTCATTAGCCTCCTCTACAAAATTGGAATAATAGCATCTACCGCATGGGTTGGTGTGAGGAACAAAGAAGTTAAATATAAAGTGCTTTCTAAGTCAGAGAGCACTGGCCACTATGTCCTCCTCTTTGTTTGGATGTAGAGCCCTTGTAGTGGTAAATAAAATGGAGTCAAAGGGCATTTATTCCCTTCTGGATCACAATTCCAAACTGCTTTTTGGAAACAACTCATGACTCTACCAACATATTATTAATTTTTCCACATGCTCCAACATTTATTATTTCTCACTTTCCCAGTGTGAAGTAGCATTCAATTTAAAAAAAAAATTTAAGGCAATGGGGTTAAGTGAATTGCTCAAGATCACACAGCTAGGCAATTATTAAGTGTCTGAGACCAGATTTGAACTCAGGTCCTCCTGACCCCAGGACTGGTGTGCCACCTGGTTGACCCTAGAATTCAATTTTGCTTTAATTTGCATTATGACATAGAGTATTTAGCTCTGATTGTTAACAGTTTGGGTTTCTTTCTTTGAAAAATGCCTTTTCATATCCTTTGGGCATTTATTTCCTGGGGAATGACTTTTATTCTTAGAGGTTTAAATCATTTTCTTATGTATCCTGGATAGGAAACCTATAGCAGAGGCACTTGCTGCAGCTATTTTTCCCAAGGTATTTGTTTCTCTTCTAATTTTAACTATGTGGGAATTATTTGTGGAAAATCTTTTTAACTGTATGTAGTCAGAGTTGTCCATTTCATTTTGGTTGATTGTTATCACTTGTTTGTTCATGAACTCTTCTCTTATTTGGAGGTCCTTCTAATTTCATCCATATTATTCTAATTGGTTTCTAATATAACATTAATTTCCAGCCAGGCCATGTGTTCCTTTGGTGTGTATCCTTGTAAATGGTGGGAGGTGTTCATTTCAACCTAAAACCGAATTTCTTCCACATATTTTTGTCAAATAATGAGCTCCCAAATCTACTTGGCATCTTTAGATTTATTAACAATATAGTACTTTGCCTTCTATATGGTGTGTGGTTAATCTGTTTTGCCATCAATTCCCCCTTTCTCACCTCTCCTTTCCTCCTTTCTTTCCTCCTCTCCCTCTCCCTTCCCTTTCCTCTCCTTCCAGAGCATTTTAATGACTACTATTTTATAGTAACCTTTGAGAGAAACATTAATAGACCCCATTCCTTTTATTTTTTTTTCATTATTACCCTTGATACTCTGGACCATTTGTTTCTCCATGTAATGTTTATCATTTTTTTCCTAGCACTATAAATATTCCTTTGGTTGTTTGATAGTTAATACTAAATACATTGGCACAATACTGAATTGTACAATTCTGAATTATAAATAAACTTAGAATTATTATATTGGTTTAACCATGAGCAGCCCAATACTTTTATAATTATTTTAGGTATATTTCTTTTTTCTTTTTCTTTTTTTGGGTGCAAAGGTACATTATAATTGAATTCACATAATTCCTAAATCTTCACTGTAATCCCAAATATTTTCTGGCATTTATATTTATTATGAATGGAATTTCTAGTTCAAGATTTTCCTGCTAGATTTTGTTAGTAACATGTAGGAATGATGATAATTTATATAGATTTATTTTTTTTATCTTGCAACTTGTTGAAATTGTCTCAACTTTTTAGTTGATTTTATAGTGTTCTTGAAGTGTGTACAATCATATCATTTACTAAAATGATTTTTTCTCTTTATTCTCTTTACTTTTTTCTCTTTACTCATTTCCCCTCATCTTATTTCTATAGTTAGTATTTCTATTAAAATAGAAAATAGATGTATGTATTATGTTAGATATTAGTTATAGGCATGTTGGCTTATCCCTCATAACTTTGGAAAGACTTTTAACTTTTCTTCATTACATATATTTTCTCTAACTTAGAGATGCTGTTTAGCATAATAATGAACATTTATTTCTATGATTTCTATTACAAAAATGTGTTGATTTTGTGAAGTCTTTGTAAGCATCCATTTGATATTAAAAATATGACTCATTCTCATTATGAAATTCCTTAAGTTTAACCAATCCTGTATTCCTGTTCTAAACAAAACCAGGTCATGATGTTTCATCTCTCCGTTATGTTGTTGTAGCCTCATGGCTAATATTTAATTTTTACTTTTGTAAATTTGTGTTTATCAGTAATATCAGTTTGAACTTTTTTCTTTCTGCTTTTTCTCCTCTGGTTTATCAATACCATATTTGTGTCATAGAAAGAGACTGCAAGAGTATCATCATTTCTTGTTACTGTAAACACTCTGGCTATTATTGGAATTAATTGTTGTTTGAAGTTCTTTTGAACTTCATTTATAAATTTATTTGGTCCTAGAATCCCCCCTGGCCACCTTTAGTTATGGTTTGTTCATTTCTTTTTCACACTGGGTTTTTATTTAGATCATATATTTCTTTTGTTAATTTGGATATTTTGTGGAGTTTTGGCGTGGGCGTAAGCATTTTTTTCTTTTGGTTACCTAGGTAAAATAAGTTTTGATAATTTGTTATGTTATTCAGAAATTAGTTCAATTTATTCCCCTTCCCCATTCAGAAGTGAGTAATTGTAAAGTCTGTGAGGCCTGAGGTATGGATTTCTCTGATATCTTCAGAGACATCAGAGAATCTCCAGAGATTCCCAGAATAAGGAGGAGATGCTCAGTCCCACCCCCCCACCCAACAGATGGGTGCAGTTTCTGTGCATCATAATACTATACTTTATCTCGAGGGAGGAATGAGGTATGCTTGTTAGAAATTGAGTCAATGCTGTGGAGAAATGGAAGAGCATAGGAGATAGAGAAGAGGTTTTAGGTAACATTTGACAGCTTTCCTCAGGGTTAAATAATTTTACTATTCTTGGTATAGATTGACCTCCACAGCTGAAAAATTAATATCTAGATTTTAATCTTGGTGTTACTTTATTTTCTTAGAGGCAGCAAGCATCCCAGTCTTGCCTAGAATGTCAGTCTGGGAGACAGGAAGAGGTGGCTTTAAATTCTCTTTTAATGACCTCTCTTAGTTGTATGATCCCATCAGGTCTCGTTTTTCTTCTTTCATCCTCCAGGCACCCTTTGGGACCCTCTGGGACCCCCCACAGCTCACAGGGCTTACCTTACCTTGCCTGTCTTGCTTTGCCAACAACATTATTCCTTGTTGTGTCTCATACCCTTTCTGACCACCTGGAGCTTCACAGGGTTGGTGGTATCCCTAGCTGAGGATCGTCCTGCCTGAACTCATTCCTCATTGATGAATGTTCTTTCACATCATTCTATTGTCACTGGTTAAGTTCCATTTCCACCCCTCCTTCCCCATTGCCTTAGTCCCATCCCTGTCAATTCAAACACTCCTCCTTTCAACCCTCAACTCCAAAGCTACTGAAGCCTTCTACTGTGCTGTCTGGAAAGCCTGTCCCATAGGTAGCAAAAACAATTTCATTTTCAACATTTTTTTTCATTCTTGTCCTATCTGTTTTCTTGTAATCCCTGAGCCCTGTTTGCCTCCAGATGCTGCTGTGTCCCTGGCCACACATTCATTCATAAATGGTTAGAGTGGAAGAGTTGGCTTTGCTCTACCACTCTATGGATTTCACTCAGTAACTTCTCTGATGTTCAGGACTCAGAGAGTTCCTGGACAGTCTCTTTTCTTCCCTAAGGAGCTCAATGGCTGACTCCCTGGTCTGCTCTTCTCCTCTTCCCATACCCTGCCCTTCATTTCCCCTGACTTTCCCCCTTCCCTCCATTCCAGTTAGCTCTGGATTTCTCTGGATGTCTCATGTCTATATTCATAGCTCTTATATTCCTTTATTGCATCACACTCTACTGTTCTTCCAACTTCGACCTTGGCACTGCAAACCCTTATCTTTATCCTTACCACAACTTTCCAGTCCTCAGATACAATGCACTGTTTCCTTCCCTATCTTAACTCCATGTTGAACTAGTTAGCTCTATATTGGCCCCTTTTTAAAAGTTTTTTTCCTCTTAATTCTTTCAAAGTTCTTGTCCTGGAAAACAACAGCTTTCAATTATACCACCATCTCATCGCTACCTGCTCTTGAATAAAAATGGAGAAAATCAAGAATCTATGGTGAGGTTACTGATAGTTTATATTGTATAATCTCAGGGGGACCCTCATTATGGCTAGGTGATTCTTTAGCATCTTCTTAATTGAATCACCTTCTCACTTACCACAAATGTTTTTCCAAACTTTTCATCCCTTCTCATACTTCCCACAGATATCCCTTCCTTCAGCCCTCTTACCTAAAAACGCTTCTTTTCCTTTTGACTGAAAAAATTGAGATCATTCTTAGATACCTTCCTTTTTCATCCTCTTTTTTTCTCATTTCACATCATCACATACTTTCTGCCTTTATTTATATGTTTAGCATGAAAAGGTGACCCTTCTTTTAAATTAAAAAAAAAATTTTTAGGTTTTGTTTTTTTGGTTTTTTTTATTTTTATTTTTGCAAGGCAACCAGTTTAAGTGGCTTGCCCAAGGCCATGCAGCTAGGTGATTATTAAGTGTCTGAGGTCACATTTGAACTCAGGTCCTCCAGGGCTGGTGTTCTATCCACTGTACCACCTAGCCACCCCCCTTCTCCTTTTAAAGGTAAATTCCTCCACATGCAGAAGTGATCTCATTTCATCTTGCCTTTTTTTTCAGATTTCCACTTCTATCATCCTCTCACTTTTTAAAAAAATATTAATTCACGAAATAAAACAAGTATTTCTATAACAGAATAAAAAAGATATTTACACATGAAACTGCAAATCTATTATATACAACTTGCTATTCCTTTGAAAAATATGATAAAAATAATATAAAATTTTCTTTTCATTTTCTTCCTTTCTTCCTATCCTACAGATGACTAACATTAGAGACAAATATGTAAGTGTGTATATACACACTCACATTTATTTAATCATTCTACACACACTTATGTCAGATCTTTCTCTGTATACAGATGGCATCTACCTTCATACATCCTTTTTAATTAAATACACACACACACACACACACATATATGTATATATATATGATACTCGAAGTGACTTAGTGACTCAATGTTTTTCTTAAGTCAATTTTACTGTTACCGTATAAAATGTTCTTCTCATTTCACTTTATTTCATGCAAATCTATCCATTTTTTCCCTTTCTTATAGCACAGCAGCATTCCATCTTGCTTATATTATACCATGACTGTTCAGTCATTCCCCAACTGACGGTAATTCCCACAATTTTCCTTTTTTTCTATCACAAAGAGAGCTGCTGTAAACATTTTAGAACATATAGGTTCTTTTCCTTTGTCCCTAATCATCTTTAGAAATAGATCTAGTAGTGATTGTACCAGGTCAAAGGGTATATGTTATGTATAAAGTGATATCTCTCAAGGTTGTTTAAATGTACATTTCTCTAATCAATAAAGAAGTAGGGAATTTTTTCATATGACTGTAAATTGTTTTGATTTCTTCATCAGGAAATTTTCTGTTCATATCCTTTGACCATTTATTAATTGGGGAATGACTAGTATTCTTATGGATTTGACAGAGTTCTTTTTTTAGGTGAGATAAAACTAAATTTTCTCCTTTTTCCAGATTTTGGCTACAGTTTATTTTTTATTTTAATTTATGTAAGTGAAATCATTTGGCTTAAACCTCACTCTGATCACTAACTCTTGTTTATTTTTAAATTCTTCACCTGTACATAAATCTGATAAATAATATGTTCCATGTTTTTCAAATTTTTTTGTATCATCTCTTTATATCTAGGTCATTATTCAATTTTGAAATTATCTTGGTAAGTAGTATAAGATATCAATAGATGTCCAATTAATACCATGCTGCTTTCTATTTTCCCAAGATTTTTTAACCAAATAATGAATTATTTACCCCCAAACTTAAGTCTTTATATGTCAAATATGAGATATTTATTTATTGCAATAAATTATATGTCTACATTGTTCTACTGATCTATATTTCTGTTTCTTAGTACCAAATAGTCATAATAATTACTTCCAGAATTTAAACTCTGATATTGCTAAGCCTTCTTTATATTTTAAAATTTTAATTAGTTATAATTTATGATTTTAAATATATAAATTATAATTTATTTAAATTAATTAATAATTTGATATTCTTGACTTTGTGTTCTTCCAAATGAATTTAGTTATTTTTTTCTAGTTCAGTAAAATTTTTTTGGTAATTTATTTGAGATGTCATTAAACATATACATTAGTTTAGGTAAAATTGTCATTTATTACATTGGTCCTGCCTACCCATGAACAAATTATATTTCTGCAATTATTTAATCTGATTTTATTATATAGTTCCTAAGTATGTATAGGCAGATATGTCCTCGGTTATTTTAAGTGGGGTATTTCTTACTATCTCTTCTTGCAGGGTTTTGTTTGGGATATACAGAGATGCTAATGATTTCTGTGGATTTATTGTGTAACCCACTACTTTGCTAAAATTATTGTTTCAACTAATTTTTAATTGAATCTTTGGGATATTCCAAGTGTATCATCATATTGTCTGCAAATAAGATAGACCGATTAGTTCATTCCTTACTCTGAATCCTTTTCCTTTTCTAATGCCATTGCTAGGATTTCCAATAAAATATTGAATAATATTGGTGACAGTGGGCATCCTAGTTTCATACCTGATCTTAACCGGGAAAACTTCTAACTTACCCCATTACAAATAATGCTTGCTGATCAAGTTTTAGATAATTACTTTTTATTAATTTAATTACTTTTTATTAATTTAAGGAAGTATTCATTTATATCAGCACTTTCAAGTGTTTTTAATAGAAATGAGTATTGTACTTTATCCAAAGTTTTTCTCCATCTATTGATAATATGATTTTTAACTTCAATTATTGATATATAATAAATTATACTGTTTCCCTTAGGTTAAACTATAGCTATTATCATGGGATAAAAGCCATTTGATCATGATGTATAACTTTTATTGGTCATAATTATCTTTCTCTGTTTCTACTCTTCTTGGTTTAGGTATTAGTGACATCTTTGTTTTATAAAAGGAGTTGGGTAGGATCTTTTTTTCCTTTTATTCCAAATTGTTTATTTAATATTAGAATTAATTGATCTATAAATGTTTGACGGAATTCAATAGTAAATATTTCTGGTGCTTTTCTCTTAGGAAGGTCATTTTTGGCCTGTTTAATTTTTCTAAAATAGTTCTATTTAGATATTACCTTTCTTTTCTGCTAATCTAGGCAATTTTAATTTTTATGAATATTCATATAATTTACTTAAATTGCTAAATCTATTAACATGTAAGTGAACAAAATAACTCCTTATAATTGCTTTAAATTTATCTTTGCTGGTGGCATATTCACCCTTTTCATTTTTAATACTAATGATTTGTTTTTCTTCTCTCTTTTTAAAGATCAAATTAACCAAGGACTTAGCTATTTTACTTTTTACATAAAATCAGCCCCTGGTTTTATTTATTAATTCAATTTTTGCATTCTATTTTATTAATCTCATATTTAATTTTAGAATTCCCAAATTTAGTTCTTTTTCTGTTTTAAAATCACTTATCCCACTCATTGGTTTACTCTTTCTTGTAATGTAAACATTTAGAGATATAAATTTTACTCTGGTTACTGCTTTTTTTTTTTTTTTTTGCAAGGCAAATGTGGTTAAATGGCTTGCCCAAGGCCACACAGCTAGGTAATTATTAAGTGTCTGAGGTTGGATTTGAACTCAGGTACTCCTGACTCCGGTGTTCTATCTACTGCGCCACCTAGCTGCCCTTGGTTGCTGCTTTTAATTATCAGTTTTTTATATCTAAATGTATGGTCAGTTTTAAAACAGTACCAAACTGCTGAGAAAAAGGCATATTTTCTTCTTTTTCCATTCATTTCTGTCCAGATAGCTATCAAAATTAGCTCATCTAAAATTCTGTTCACTTCTTGACTTCTTTTTTATTTATATTTTGTTTAGATTTATTTAATACTGAGAGGGAAACATTGAAGTCTCCCATTATTACCTCACTATGATCTGTTCCCACCTCTAATTAATTTAACTTTTAAAAATTAAGATACTGTAATATTTGGTACTTATAGGTTTAGTATGGATATTGATTCATTGTTTTTGATACTTTTATCAAAATGTACCTATTTATCTCTTTTAATTATATATATTTTAGCCATAAGTGTCTGATATAATTGCTACCCCTGCCTTTTTGCATTAATAAAAGTATAATAAATTCTACTCCAACTCTCCATTTTAATTCTGTATGTATCTCTCATTCTTAAATGTGTTTTTTGGATACAACATATTTTTTAATTCTTATTTTCAATCCATTTTGCTGTCCATTTCCATTTTATGGATTTCATCCCACATTCAAAGTTATGATTACTATTTGTGAATTAACTCTATTCTATTTTTACTCACTGTTGTCCTTGTCAACTTCTCTTTTTTACCTTGCTCCTGTTATCTAATTCTCTCTCTTTAATCTCCTGTTTATTATTCTACTCACCTCTCTAAGAGTTTCTCCCTTAAATTTTCCATTTAAGTCTTTTTGTCACAAATATCCGAAAGTTTGTTAGATGTCCATTATACTTAATTTTGCTGGGCAAGTTATTCTTGGTTGCAACCCTAACTCTTTTGCTCTTTGAAATATAATGTTCCAAGGCCTATGGTGTTTTAGTGTAGAAGCTTCTAGGTTTTGTGAAATTCTGATTGGGACTCGACAATATTTCAGTTATTTTTTTTCATTGCTTACAATATTTTCTCCTTAATCTGGAAGTTTTGAAAGTGACTATGGCATTCCCATAAGTTTTTCTTCTGGAATTTCTCAGGTAGCAAAAGGTAGATTTTTTTTTCTGTTTCTACTTTACCCTCTTGTTCTAGAACTTCAGAGCAATTTTCCTTAATAATTTCTTATAATATTGAATCAACATTCTTTTTTTATCATAACTTTTAGGCAGTCCAACAATTCTTATATTATCTCGCCTCCATCTGTTCTCTATATCATTTTTCTTTTCTTTTCTTTTTCTTTTTTGGTTTTTGCAATGCAGTGGGGTTAAGTGACTTGCCCGAGTCACACAGCTAGGTAACTATTAAGTGTCTGAGGCTGAATTTGAACTCAGCTCCTCTTGACTCCAGGCTGGTGCTCTATCCATAGCACCACCTAGTTGCCTCTGATCATCTCTGATCATCTGTTTTTCTAAAGAGATGTTTCAGATACTTTTCTAGTTTTATTATTTCTTGGTGCCTTATCTTAGCATTTGATCCCCCTTGCTCAATTCTAGTTTTCAAGGAGTTATACTCCTGAATACTGATACTGGACCTCTTTTTCCTATTGAGGATAATCTTTTTCAGAATTGTCTTGGATTGCTTTTATCCTCCCCCCCCATTTTTCCTTTATCTCTTTTATTTGATTTTTGAAGTCCTTTGTAAATTTTTCAGATTTCTTCTTCTTTTGTGACTATCTGACATTGACTCTTTGGGGTAGAGTGACTTTCTCTGAATATGAACCCCAATCTTCTTTTATGTCATAGTTGCTCTCTGTGGTTGGGATCTTTTCCCTTAACTTCCTCATTTTGATTTTGATTGTTTTCTTTCCTTTTCAGCAGCTTGTTATTGTAACCAGGTTTTAATTCTGAGTTGTGTGTAACAGGGCCTCTGGCCTCAGGCCCTCCTTCCTGATTCTGTCTGAGGTCCATCCTCAGGCCTTCCTCTCCTTTCCAGAGCCCCAGGTAGGGCCCCCAGCAACTCTGTCCCCTAGATCTTCTGACTCTCCAAGGCACCACACTCTTCCTTGCCTACACCCACAGCTGGGGATCACTTTTGGTCAGCTCTGCTAGGTCTGGTGCCTAGAAATAGTGCTGGGGAGGGGTCTCTTCCAAGCTTCCTTCGCTTAGTCAGCTGTTCCCTCTGCTCTTAGTTAGATCAAGGTTTGAGGTGAAAGATAAGCAAGAAAGACCTCATTTCCCAAATGTGTACTAGAATAGAGCTCTATCAGAGTTATAAAAATAAGAGCCATTTCCCCACTGATAAATTTTCACAGGAAACAGTTGTTTAGAGGAGAATGTTAGAAGAGTTGGAAGCCCTCTGGGTTCCAGTCAACCCTCCATCTTTCATGTCACTGATCCTGGTTTTGTGACAGCACAACAGAAATTATGAGCGCAGTCATGTGATGGCTCCTCCAAGGTTTTGTGCCTCCTCAGAACTAGGGCTCTGCTAACCTCTGTTAGAGGTCTTGCACTCATGACCCCACATACCTCTCTAAATGGGATTCTCCTTCAATTCCTTGCCTTTGGGGCCCACTCCCAATTTGTGAATATTTTCCTCTTTCCCTGCTTCTAGTTCCACCATTTGGGCCTCACAGAAGTGACATTGCAAGAATCCTCATATGCTCATTTATAGGACTCAAAGAGCATCTAAGAATCAGCCACTCTTTCCTCCACCATCTTGTTCTTCTTCCCTAAGACAGGTCCTGATTGTCTCAGGCATGAATTGGTGAATTGACATTTTCTAAGATCTCTTCAGACCTTTCTTCCTTACAACTTTAGGGGAAATCCTTCTTAAACATGTCTTTAATCAGATCACTTCAGACCT
Source organism: Macrotis lagotis (assembly GCF_037893015.1). Classification (NCBI taxonomy): domain Eukaryota; kingdom Metazoa; phylum Chordata; class Mammalia; order Peramelemorphia; family Peramelidae; genus Macrotis; species Macrotis lagotis. The sequence goes on from NC_133664.1 coordinate 2,332,654, forward strand.
TTCCTGACTTCCCATTATCTCCAGGTCAAAGCATATATCTTCACTGGTGGGGGATCACAGCCCCTCAAAACACACCCCAACTTTCAGTTGACCCACAGCTGCCCCATCTGTTAGGAGATGTGAGGTTGGTGGGGGCTGGGTACTAGAGTGGCATAAGGCCTGTTCAAGATTGAGAGCTTATGGACTGTGTATCCCTCCCCCCAGGTGAAGCACTTGCAGCATCCCCCCCTCCTTACACAGACACCCTGTGGGCTGTGAGGAACTGGCAAGGATGTCTTGCCCATTGATTGTGAAACTGATAAATTCAGGGTGGTGCATGTACTGTGGGAGATGTGATTGAAACTACAAGTGACCAGCGCTGAGATTTCAGGGAATCATTCTGTAGACCCACACAGAAAGATGGAAGATAGATAATGCTGCAACAAGGTGAAGGGGAAAAAGCCAAGCAGAACCACCCTGAGCTGGGCCAGACAAAGAGCCCTGAAATTCTACTGCCCACAGTGGTCTGGCTTAGCAGATGCGGTGGACCAAGCACATAGACCCTTGCTTCAACTGAGACTCTGGGGAGGCTTCAGTGAATTTCCCTGAGCCACTCTTCCTTTGCTTTTTTTCTCTTTCTCATTTATTCATTTTATTATAAGAGATAGCTCACTGAGTAGGAAAAGGAAAGAATGATGTTCAGAATTCAGAAGTAAGTCATGGAAAATCAAGTTATCATTTTTAGGTGGTTGGCAAAGAAGGAAATAGACACTTTAAGAGAGTTTTTAGAATCTCAGTAATTGAAATAAGACATAAAAGGAAAATTTAGGGAATGAACATTGACAATGAAAAGGGTAAAAATCCCTTAATTTATACTTAACATGATTGTATACACAGAAAAATGACAGCAGTATACAACAGAAATGATCACAGTGGAAATAGCAAAGATAAGAAAGGGCTTCAGTAAAATAGATGGATAAAAGATAAGCTGACAAAAATCATCTGTGTTGGGTATAAACCACCAAGATCCAAGGGAAGCTGATAGAAAGAGAAATCATCTTTATAATAATGACAAAATGTATCAAATATGCAGGCATCAATTTATCAAGACATATGAGAGACCTTTGCAAAAATAACTTCAAAATGATTTTGACAGAAATAAAGGAAGAACTTAACAACTGAACAGATATATCCTGCTTATGACTAAGCCATACTAATATAGTAAAAATGTCAAGAATTCTAAGATTGACTTACAATGCAATACAAAACAAAATACCAACAAGTTATTTCACAGGATATGATCAAGTCATGATCAAATTCAAATAAAAAAATAGACAGGAATATTGAGAACGAGAAAGGGAATTTGTGAGGGGAGACCAAAAATCAAGCTGTACTGCAGAGAACAGTGTCTGTGTGTGTGTGTGTGTGTGTGTGTGTCTGTGTGTGTGTGTGTATGTAGATGTAAGGAAAAACATATGTAGATAGATGCAAACACATATATACCTATATATAAATTTTTATACTTGAAAAAAATAAGAGGTATAAATCAGAATAGGATAGAGAATCCAGAAATGACATTTAATGTTTCTAAGTAACCAGTTCTTGGTAAAACCACACACTTATGCCCTGCCCTCTGAGTCCCTAGGAAGAGGATTACTATTTGATAAAAATAGGTTTCGGTCCATTTCTCATGCTCACGAAAAAAGCTGTATCAAATTACTAAACATATAAAATTATAACAAATTGGAAATAAAAGAAATAATATACTTGTCTCAACTGTGGAGAGAACAAATGTCAAATAAATAGAAATAATTGAAAGCAAAGTCAATAGATTTGATTATACAGAGATAAAGAATTTTGGACCATAAAAAGCAAAATTAATAGAAATAGATTAGAAGAAAACCATTTTCCATAAAAATATCAGATAGGAACTGATGCATAATCTATGGCAAATATAAACCAGTCCCCAGGACATTATTGCTAAAGAATATAGACAAAAAATTAACCAAGAAATCTATGTATATTATAAAATTATAACATGAAAAGATATTCAGATTCCCTAATAATCTAAGAAATGTAAACCAAAATAGCCTTAATTATAACCTTTCATGCAAATAAGAATGATAGAGGCAGGACTAAAGGTAGGGCCTGGAGCAATGATTCATTAATCTGGAGAAGGTCCCTGCCACTGTGTAGGTGTCACCTTCTCCATGACCTGCTCAGGGCCAGGTGGGGCTTGCCCCCATCAGAAGCAGGACTCACACCAAGGGATTTCTGCTCCAGAGACCTCTCACTGCTTCTAGGCTGGCAAGAGCAGCACTACTCCCTGAGGACCCCAGACTCTGACGGTTTCCTCCAGTTCTGGGATGGTGTTCAGCCACAGAGGACTTGTCATTTGGGTTTTTCTTGGCAAAGAGATTGGAGGCATTTGCTGTTTCCTTCTCCAGCTCATTTTATCAATGAGGAAACTGAGGCAAAGTGACTTGCCCAGGGCCCTAGAGCTGGTACACACCTGAGGCTGGATTTGAACTCAGAATGCCCAGTGATGCATCTGTTACCTGGCTTTCTCTGGTCAGTTCTATCTGCAGAGCTATAGAAATGAGAGATGAACTCAAAGGGAAATGGTCGAATATGAACTGGATACATGTGAGAAGAGCTCCACTCAAGGGGGGGAAGGTAGGGAGAAAGATCACATGATAAAATTCTAAAGATCTGGGAAAAGACACAAATAAAGACTCTACTTTGTCCTAATAATGCCTTTAGATCTCTCTTGTAATGCATTTAGGTCTTGTTACATGCTAAAGGTTTTAGCTAAGTTTTTCCTCTTTTTTATTGATTTTTTCTGTTGTTAAAATGTTCATATTTTAAGTGAATTATCATTATTATATTATATATCATCATCAAAGAGAAAACACTAAACTCCTTCCAAATATTACTAAAGCAGGTGACAACCTGACTGCTTTGGAGCTTCCCTTCTAAAAAAAAGGCAGAAAAAAATGGATCAATTGAAATCCACCCTGATCTGCTTTACTCTTAAAAACAGACAACAGTCCTTCGCTTTTCTCCCTTTTACTTTTTCTCGTTTTTATTGCCAAAACTCCTGTAAAGTTCAGTCTTCATTCAATGCCTCCACTTTCTCATCAGATCTTTACCTCTCAGTTCCTCCCTGTCTGGCCTTTGTTTTTGCTGTGTGACCAAATCACACTTCTCTAGGATTACAACATTTTGACTTTTCTGTTTCCTTTTCTTAGAGATAGTCATCCTTTATAACAAAAATTAAAACTCTGCAAAACCAATGTACATATTGAAAAAACTGAATTTCCATGTGATATTTCAGAGAGAGAGAGAGAGAGAGAGAGAATTCTTTCGATCTGGAGAACTAGTTGGAGGTTGAACCACAGAGAGCAGGGATTGAGGCAAGGAGACTAAGTGGCTTTTCAGGACCCATGCATGGGCTAACTCTCCAACTTGAAAAACTACTCTTTTTTTCTGTTTATTTTGTTATCTGTGCATATGTTCTATTCCCCAGGTGGAATAGAATGGCCTTGAGCAAAAGAATTGTTTCTGTTCTTCCCATTGTCCAATACTAAGGACAGGGTCCTGAACATAATAGTTTCTGAAAAATGTGGAGTGAAGTGACCTGAATTAGTTACCCCAATATGGGAAAAGACCATCAGTCACCCAGTGCCTCAAGGGGGCATTTCTATAGGAGCTAGGGCTTCAAGTGTGGGGAAGAGAGGATCCTCAACCTTAGGAGCCTCTTATGGCCAGGCAGAAGGAGATGAATGTTGGGAGCTCTCCAGGAAGTGGTGGTTTTAAGGAGAAAATTGTCTTGGAATGGGTGTTTGGCCTGTTAACAGTTTCCTTAAGCTGTAGTGGAGACCACTGCCAGGACCAGCCATCCTGTTGCCCTGGGCAGGACTAGGAGCTGTGTGTACAAGGTTGTTACAAATATATATGGACCTTATTAAGGAAGCACACCTTGCAGAGGACCTAGGTCAACCCAGGACTAGTTGGAGCAGGCCTGGTCTAATCTCAGGTCTGATCAGGTTGGGAGACCTCTCCCAGCTCTGTGATTGGTTGGGGTCAATTCCTGTGTCCCCCCCTTTTGTCTTATTCTCACTGAGCCACACATAGCCATAGGCAGACCCCAGCCTTCCTCTTACATTGTGTGGAGATCAATCACCAAACATTCCTCACAAGGTCTCCTGGATTAAAACAGCAACAAAAAAACACCAGTTGGTTCAGTGGAATGATATGGAGCCAGAAAGCTTGTATTGGAATCAGCTTTGCCATTTACTAGGTCTCTGACCAGAGCTAAATCACAGCTTCTCTCAGATACCTTTTCTACAAAATAGGAATGTTACCCCTTTGTAGGATGGGATTGATACAACCCTAAATTGTCTGTAACTCTTAAAGTGATCTATAAATGTGCTATTATGATCTCCTTAAATTTGGAATTATCATTAGACTCAAAGAAAATTGAGAACATTTCCACATTTTTAGAAAAGGTATCAAATTTTACTTCTAAGTGTTTGCCTAATGTATCTCTAAGCTATTTTTGTATTATTGGGGTAACTAATTCAGGTCACTTCACCCCACATTTTTCAGAAACTATTATGTTCAGGACCCTGTCCTTAGTATTGGAAAAGGTATCAAATTTTACTTCTAAGTGTTTGCCTAATGTATCTCTAAGCTATTTTTGTATGCCCAACTCTTTTATTGAAGAGTTCTTTTGAGTGGAATGTCCTGTGTTCTCAGGTGACCACATCTATGGGAAGCTAGCTGGTTGACTTAGAAATCAACTTAGGTACAAGCTTCTGCAGAGAATGTGGGTGGGATGGAGTCAGGATCTGCCTGTCCCCAGACACTGACAGCTGACTGGTTGCTGTGGGGTCCAGAGTTGGTTGCCATAGTGGAAAATAGCAGAGAGGAGTCATCCAAATTTAGGGGGAAGTTTAAGGAGTCATCTAGCATCCAGAGGGAAGTCACCCCATGAATGTGTTCCCGTTTGTGGCCCCTTGTCTAACATTGTAGGCAGAGATACTCCCCAAAGCATCAGGTGCAGACCCAGAAGTGGGGTCCATTGTCCCTGCTATCTGAGCAAACATAATGCAGGCCCCCAGTCAGACCCTGTGGAAGTGCAGGGTCAACCTTCTAAATCCTGTGCTAGAAGGAATTGTTTGGACCATCTATTTCACTCTTCTATGTTAAAGATGAGAAAACTGAGACTTTCCTCGGGGTCGTTCAGGGAGATACCTCCAGAGAGGGTATTTCAACGTGGTGCCTGGACTTTAGAGCTGACTCCTGTCAGCCCAGAGTCCTAGTTTCAAACCTTCTTTGCTCCTAGAATGTGGTCTGTTTAGGCAAGAGAGAGTTCTCACCTGTTCAAAGGCCAGAAACCCCTAGGCTAGGGTTGAGGGGCTTCCTAGTTTACCTCAGATCTTTTCCATATGTGACAGTCTTTGAGGAGGACAGAGACCTGCCTCTGTGGGGAGAAAATGTTATTACAGTGAAATGATAGTCTAGGAAATGGAGATGCTTTTTATCATATTCCAAAGGATCAGAAGGCAAAGACAAGACAATCAATGCATAAATTCTTTTACCCTTTAGAAGGGAAAGGATTGTCTTTATTCTAATCTGTTTCTGGGCATTCCTACTGTGAAATTGGCCACAATACCAGATTTAATGGAAATTTACTCACTTAAAGGATAAAGCCATAAACAGAACAGAGCCTTTAGCTGCTCTCCTTCCTGCCTGGCTTCTGACAAGTGGAAACACCTGTCCTGGGAAACCCGGCTCAGCTTTTAACCCCTGTTACTCAGGAAGGATGTGTTGGCATTCCTTGTGCAGTGTGCTTTTCCTATCCCATCTGCTTAGGCACTGATATGTTGGAGGAAGTAGCAGACTTGGGGCATGGACCAGCTCTTCCATTATCATCCCCCCACCTCCACCATTGATTCTCTGGGCACAATATTCTGAAGCAAAAAGGAAGCTCCTTCTTAGAAGGAGCATGCAGACAGGTGCATTCCATGGGAAGATCCCAGCACTCTGGCCAAGTTTGAATGTGGGCTTGACCCAGTGTGATCATTTTGGAAAGTAAAAGGGAATCTTTGCTTTAAAACGATTCTTTCTTCAACTATTTCTCTTCAGTCTGGCCAATCCTTGCTCAAGCGTCTCACCTTCAGAAGTTCTTCCTCGACCTTCTGTGGCATCATGCATTCTTAGTTGTCTGTGCCCGACTCAGTTCTTAGAACCTCTGCTGGCCATTGCTGTGGGACCTTGCTCACCTGCCTGACTTAACATTTTCTGATTTTACTTTTTTTGAACCTTGAGAGTTCTGGGGAATTTTATGCCCCAAGGAGGCAGTTTTTCATAACTGATTTTTTTTGCAAGGCAGTGGGGTTAAGTGGCTTGCCCAAGGTCACATGGCTAGGTAATTATTAAGTTTCTGAGGTCGGATTTGAACTCAGGTACTCCTGATTCCAGGGCCAGTGCTCTATCCACTGCATCACCTAGCCGCCCCCCATAACTGATTTTCTGAACTCTCTTTCTGTTCCAATGCTGACTGCCTTTGCAGATGATTCCCACCTGTCTCAAAAAATCTCCAGAACTGCTTTCTAATCTCTGAATACTTCCTTTTGTGGTCCTTCTGTGGAAAGGAATGACAGTTCAGGACTTTTGGCATCAACCCTAAACCTTCTTACAAATGCTACATTTGATTGAATGGAATGCCATAAAGCCTGATTCTGGGTATGGAGGCGGAGGACGGCAGTTCAAATTCTTATCTCCTACTTAATGTTTCTGTCATTCTGAGTGAGCTACTGACATTCTAAAATAATGCTTTCTTCTTCTTTACGGTAGGGAGATTGTATAGAAATCTTCAAATCTAACCCCCTCCACACTTTTGTCCTGTTGGACTTTATTTCCCATTTGCAAGAGAGGGAGGTAAAACTAAGACTTGACAAATTAACTCAAAGTTTAGATCTCACAGAAGTTATAATTGGGGAGAGAATGGGTAGGAGAAAAATCTATCTATGCCAATCCAGAAACACCCATAATCTGATCTCAAGATTTATCTTCATTTACAAGGTCACCTATTCTCCTTGTTAGCTAGCCATTCCTTCCTTCCCAACCAAGAAAATAAATACCAATACAATTTTCTAAAAGTCTTCAGAATGACAGATGTAAAATACCATCTAAAGGACAGAAAGGTTAGAGGAGGGTAACAGCAAGCTCCTTTAATAGTTAATGGCATTTGGGTGATGCTCAGTGGGAAATGTGCCATCCTCTCTTCCCCAAATCATGTCACTGTCATAACAATAGATTTGTCTCATGTTCAGTCATATCTTCAAAAAATCTTAAGAATGGACAAACCAGGAACTTTTGGGGTATGTGTGTGAAAATATATGACATTTCTCATCTGCATTCCTGACTGTTCTCTGTATAATTATTGGTTTGACTTCACAAGCTCACAGGAATTCTATAATTCTGGGGAATTGTGACAGCATGGTGGATTTTGACAGACAAGCAGTGAAGTGTTTCCGATGCAATATGACAGCCACGGCCATGACAGTAATTGCGCCTTTTGTTGGAAAATGCCACATAGAACATTTCAAATAGAATCCAAAGCCCAGAATGGCCATTCATTTATTTTACTTTGCCACAGAACTCGGGGATATTAGCATTCATTTTGTCTTCCTCAGTTTCATAATTGACTATTCCGACTCCTCACACTGACCGCATTAACAGACGCAATCCGTTAACTAGACGGTCCAATCAAACCTGTCATTTTCCTCCCCAACATATAACACTAAGACTGCTTAGAACACAAGGGATCAGAGCTGGTGAATGGAGATATTATCTTTGTTTTGAGTATAGGAAATGTACTCTGAAGAAATAAAATATCCCATAAGCTCTCCAGCCTCCATTTTAAAGAAGTTATAGACAATTATTAATGATACCCATTTGCAGAAATGGAAATGTGTACAGGAACTGATGAAAAGTCACCCTCCGCCCACCAAAGAAAAACAAGTAAACTGGTTGGCTGCCTTAGGCTTCCTTGAATTCCTGGATTGACCCTCTTTCTGACATTTTTATATATCTTGCCAACTACTGAAGTATGTTAAAAACTGCAGCCAACTGTTGCTATCTCATCACACCCAGCTTAGATGGGAGAGTAGATGGCCCATCTCAAAAGGCAAGGATATAGAATGCCAACATTCTTATTTTGTCTCCGGGCAAGAGGAAGATTAAAGTTTCAATGGAGAACTAACTTTCCATGGGCATTGTCCTTTTCTATCCCCCAATAGGCTCCACTTCCTTAGGAGTACCAGAAAGGTGTTTAATTGATCTGAAGTTTACTGTTGGAGTATGACTTAATTCTATATTTCTATCTTTCTAGTAAGTCTGGGGGTGTGTGCCCTGAAATCAGGAAGAAATGCAGATATTTTGCAGGAAAATTCATGACCTTTTTTTTTCAAGGCAAATGGAGTTAAGTGCTTGCCCAAGGCCACACAGCTAGGTAATTATTAAGTGTCAGAGGCCAGATTTGAACTCAGGTACTCCTGACTCCAGGTCCGGTGCTCTATCCACTGTGCCACCTAGCCGCCCCAGTTCATGACCTTCTTTAGCCTCCCAAACCACAAACTGGCTGGTCTTATTCAGGACTCCATAGGAACTCATGACCAAGTGCTACATAATAAAATCTTGGTATTATCTCTATAATGATTATCTCTATAATTGGCCCAGTCTAAATATTTTTTTTAGTAGCAACCAATGTACACTGATTCCACACTGGAAATATTGTAATATTGCTTTCAAGATTATATATTGCATAAAAAATAAAGTCATTAGGTAGAGCTCCAAACCTGGAGTAAGAAGGACTTAAGTTCAAATCCAGCCTCAGACACTTAATAATTACCTAGGTGTGTAACCCTGGGCAAGTTACTTAACCCAATTGCCTTGCAAAAAACAACTCCCCCCCCCCCAAACCAAACCAAAAACAAAAAAAAACAACCAAAAAGAAAGCCATACTTAGTATCTGTCTTCTAAATCTGAAATCTTATGCGGAAAAAATGTAACTTGCCAATAAAACCCATTAATTGACCACATAAATGGATAATGAAATATTGTTCATCATGAAACACTGAATCTCTGAGTTAGAATCCTTATAGGATTCTAGGTCTGAAGAAGCAAATCATCTTAGATTCATCTAATCCAACCTCTAACAGAAAAGAATCTTCCATTGGAGTGGAGACTACCACCTTCTAAGGTAGTCTACTTCATTTTTTTTGAACTTGGGTATTTCTGAAACCTTTCTCAACCCTGTACCACCTAGCTACCCAGGAAGAAATATACTCTTAACATGCTCTCCACCACTCTCTTTTTATATCAGAAGGCAACAGAAAACTCCAAAAGTTAGATATTTTCAGAAAGAAAACGTTAAAAAAAAAAAGGGGAAGATTCTTTTTTTTAAAAAACAACTTGGAAATGTCCTTGCCTCAAAGAGAAAAGGATTATCGTGTTTTATTTCACAAAAGAATATTGAATATATTTGTGTGTGTGTATATATATATATATATATATACACATACATACATATAAAAATCTCCCCTTTCATTAAAATATGCATTGATTTTTATGTGTTTTTTATTTTCTTTATTTACACATTACTAAAATATTTTTAAGAGTAACCATAATAATACCCCTCCCCCACAAAAATATGAAACCTCATGAAAAATAAAGTGAAAGAAAGAGGAAAAAAATGTGCTTCAGTCTGTGTTCTGATACCATCAGCTCTGTCTCAGGTGGATTGCTGTTTTTATCCTAAGTCCACCATAGAAGTTCCTTCCATATTTTTCCATAGTTGCTGTTGCTGATTGCAATTCCCTACATCCATTCTTCCCCACTATCATCTATTATATTTTCTCTCTCCTTTCACTCTGTCCTTCTTCAAAAATGTGCTGTGGAAGAGCCAAGTGGTGCAGCAGACAGAGCACCAGCCCTGGGACCAGGGGACCTCAAGTCTACATCCCATCCCAGAAAGCCAGCAACCACCCAGTCCTGTGGTCCTGGACAGACCACCCAATCCCACCCCCTTGCAAAAAGTAAAAAAGAAAATGTGTTCTATCTGACTATCCTTTCCTATGATCCACCCACTCCTCTATCACCTACATCCCTCCTCACCCTGTCGCTCTTCTCTCCTTTTTCTTCTAGATGTCTATACACTATTGAGTGTGTATGCTGTTTCCTCTCCGAGCCATTTTTTTAGTTTTTTGCAAGGCAAATGGGGCTAAGTGGCTTGACCAAGGCCACACAGCTTGGTAATTATTGTCTGAGACCAGATTTGAACTCAGGGACTCCTGACTCCAGTGCTGGTGCTCTATCCACGGCACCACTTAGCCTCCCCAATCTCAGAGCCCTTTTTGATGAGAATGAAGGTTCCCTCATTTCCCCTTGCCTTTCCCCCTTCCATGCCATTGCAAAAGCTACATGAAATTTCTTTTACAGGAGATATCTTAGCATATTCTGTTTCTAATTTCTCTCACTCCCAGTACATTTCCCTTTTAACCATTGACTCCAGTTTTACAATATATTATATCTTCAGATTCAGCTGTGTTTCATCTATAAAAGCTCCTTCCACCTGCTCTATTAAATGAGAAAGTTCATATGAGTATTATCATTATCATCTTCCCATGCAGGAATAAATGCAGTTCATCGTCATTAAGTCCCTCATAATTTACCCTTCTCATCCACCCTCTCTATGCTTCACCTGAGTCCTGTACTTGTACTTCAAACTTTCTGCTTAGCTCTGGTCATTTCAACAGGAACATTTGAAATTCCCCCTTTTCATTGAAAGTACATCATTTCCCCTGGAAGAGGATGTTCAGTTTAGCTGGGTAGTTGATTCTCTTTTGCTTTCTGGAGTATTATATTCCAAGCCCTAAGAGCCCTTAATGTAGTTGCTGCTAAGTCCTGTGTGATCCTGACTGCAGCTCCATGATATTTGAATTGTGTCCTTCTGGCTGCTTGTAATATTTTATCTTTGACTTGGGAGTTCTGGAACTTGGCTATAATATTCCTGGGAGATTTTTTTTGGATCTCTTACCAGGGGGAGATTGGTGGATTCTCAGTTTCTGTTTTACCCTCTCCTTCTAGGATATCGAGGCAATTTTCTTGTAGGAATTCTTTAAAAATGAGGTCAAGGCTCTTTTCTTGATCATGATTTTCCAGTGACCCAATAATTTTTAAATTATCTTTCCTAGATCTGTTTTCCAGATCAGTTGTTTTTTTTCAAAGAGATATTTCACATTTTCTTTTAATTTTTCCTTCTTTTGGTGTTGAATTATTGTATCTTTATTTCTCACAATGTCATCAGCTTCATTCTACATCTGAAGGATTTATTTTCCCCAGAGAGTTTTTTCATCTCCTTTTCCATCTGACCAATTCTGCTTTTTAAAGCATTCTTCTCAATAACTTTTTGAACTGTTTTATCCATTTGACCTAAGCTGATTTTTAACATGTTATTTTCTACAGCATTTTTTTAGATCTCCTTGACTAAGCTACTGACTTCATTTTCATGTTTTTCCTGCATCTCTCTCATTTCTTTTCTCAATTTTTCTTCTATCCCCCTTACTTGATTTAGCCTGAGCCCAACTTCCATATTTCTTGGAGTCTTTAAAGGCAGAATCTTGGACTTTTTCATCTTTAGATTGAGCATTTTGATCCTCCCATGGGACCAAAGTCATTGTCTATGGTTAGATTTCTTTTTCCTTTTTCTCATTTCCCCAGCCTGTGCCTGGTTTTGGGGTGCTTCCTGAGCTTTTGAGTATTATTGGGACACTCCCACAAGCACCTCAGTATGTGAGACTCTGACTGGTCTTTTGAATGGCCACAAGTGCACCCCTCTGGGGCCCCAGACTGTGACCAGGGTCTGGATGTGTTCACAGCCACACTGTCCCAGGGATAGAGGACAGACCTCGGCAGTCTCCCTCCACTCCCTTACCTTCTGTGGGCTGAGTGCTCAGGGCACAGCTGCCAAGTGACTCCACCGGCCTGCTTCCATTTCTTGGGATCTGGACTGCGCTGAAGGCCAAGGCCATGCTGAGGAGGGCCATTATGGCCTGGGCTTCATGCTTACTCTGGAATAGGTCTCCCTGCTGATCTGTGCAGGTCAGGAAACTGTTGCTGCCAGAAACATGCTTCCAGGCACCCTGGGGATGTTCCCAGAAGGTTGGAGCTCCTTAGCTCTGCACAGTGCTGCCCTTCCAACCCTGTGGAACAGAGCCTTCCTGCTCTTTTCCAGGTGACCTTAGGCTGTAGAATTGTCTCAATGGATCTTTCTGTGGGTTCTGTCTCTCAAAAATTTAGTTAGAGTCATAATTTTGTGGTTTTTGAAATATTTTCGAGAGAGCTTCTAAGGAAAGGCTGTTCTACTGCCTCTATCTTGGCTCCACCCCCAGCCCACTTCATTTTTTCATAACTCTCATTTTGTAATTAATGGTCAGGGTAAAGGTAATCATCACACCTTAAACAATTTAGCTTTTCACAAACAATATCCCTTTCATCTTCATAGGTACTGTATGAAATATGTATCTATTCAATAGATGATAAAACTGATTCTTAGAGGAGTTGTAATTTAATTAAAGGGAAAAATATTTAATGGCAAAAAACAGGACTGTAATCTCCCAGATCACAGTCCATTGCTGTATCTTAGGCTAATTTATTTGTGTTTGATTAAAGACAGCATTTATTCTTACTTTTAAATTAAAAGTTAGCAACCAGGGATCTAATCAGCAAAATAATTCCCTAATATGAAGTTTTCTCATGGAAAAATATGGATTTAATCATATCAATTCAATTTCCAATATGTCTTAAGGGGATCCATAAAATTTGAATTTAATAAATACCTTTCTATTAAAAATAATGCTTTAAAATTGGGGAAATGTTCTCTTAAAACAGTTATGCACTAGCAAAGTCTAGCAATATGCAGAGATCATTTGGGATTTGTCAAGTACAACCCAAATTGACTGGCTGCCTGAGACTACAAAGATTCAAGAGCAAACCCAAAGGCTTCCAATACTAATAACAGCTAGCATTGATATAACGCTTTACCATTTGCAAAGTGCTTTACAAATCTAAACTCATTTGATCCCTAGGTTCTTAGTTTATTTGCTCAGAAACACGTCACTCAAAAGTATCAGAGGCTGGATTTGAACTCATTTTTTTTTTACCCAGATCTAAATCTTCTGCACCACTACTGGTTCCTTGGTCAACTTCTACATAAAATGAGCTAGCAGTATCTTGACCAAAAAAGCATCAATAATGATCCAGTCATGCAGACCTTTTTTAGGAACTGAGTTTAAAGATAACAGTTCATGGGTAACTATCACCACAAATTACAGGAAAAAAAAACTTTAAGGAAATCACGCTTGTTGACAAATACAGATCATGTAAAAGAAACAGGTAAATTCTCCTACATTATCACTTTAGGATGCAAAAACCTAAACAGGCAGGCAGATGATAAGAATTTGGTATATTACCAAATACGCAGAATTTTCAGACTTTGTGGAGTTGTCTTCTGAGGGATTCTAGTGAGATTGAAGAAAATGAGTGTGTAGCCCAGCACTTGGATTTCATTATAATCCACCATTTCAACCACCTATGCAAAGTTTCCAGACTGTTAATCATAGGGACATCTTAGGAGTTTAGTGACCCATCCTAGGCCAATATTCTATCTGGGGGCCATCAACAGACATAGACTGAAAAAGAAACAAACAATAAAGATTATATCACTGCCTCCTAAATATCAAATACAAGATCAAATAGGCAGATTTAGAGACCAGAAGTTTTCTAGTCTTTCTGAATTAACCAGACAAATCTCTGCATTACTAATATAAATCCTAAATTATCCTGAAGAGCACAAGAAATAAACTACATTGGAATTAGGGAATTATTTTTCTAGTAACACCACTCATAATCCACCAAATATAAAATTGACCCACAAAAGATTAAGATATTTTTAAAAAGATAACCTGAGTCTTCAAATAAAATACAGTATCCAAATCACATAGATTTTAAAAATTCTTAAAATGTGGAGATATAGTGGAAGAATTCACTGAGCTGTCTACTACTAGCATTGTCCAAATATGCACTGAGTACACACAAGATGAATTCAAATTCCAACACTTTCATTGGTTTTCAAATGCCAGTTATATTACTCATCTATTCAATAATCTGCTAGATAATTTTTTAAAACAACAAGAGTAGCTTTGTTCATAGTCCCACAATTGTTTTTATTTAGCATAAAGAGGAATGGCATGAGGTAGAAATAACAATACTTAATGATTATGATGATGGGTATGTCAGAATATTTATTTATATTCTGATGTAAAAAATGCTTCAATGTTTAGAATAATTAACATCTTTATCATGCTGGAATAATAGAAGATGACAATGAATATAGAAAATATTTAAATCAAAACCTATGCAATAATTGTAAAAATGAAAACCAGTTGTTTACTGCTTAATTGTTTCATGATAATAATAAGAAAATGCATAGATGTTCTCATGTTAAAAAAACTTATGAAATAGACAACTTCATAAAACCAAGACAGATAATAGGTATAATCTCCTAGATATTTGGCATATAACTGACATTGGTTTATGTGGGTAAATTAAGCTTATGAAGTAACTAAGATTCAAGAGCATAATTAGAGGCCCTTCATGAGCGACGTCCATATCAGTCCAATGACATGTCACGAAAACCGGAGAACCAAGAGCTGAACTATGAGGATGTGTTTACATAGGACCTTATGAGAATAATATAAGATGCTTCCAAAAATTCCAGAAAGGACATCCTGAAGGAACTCAGATTTATTGACCAAAGCAAATTTTGTCTGATTCTAAAGAAGCTTGTTAGACTTTCTTTATAGACCTGGGGGAATTTATTATAATGATTCTGCCTCAAGTCTTTAACTGATTTTATAAAATAAGGTGGAAATTGAAGAGTAACTTAAATCTGGCAGGATAACATGGATGTCAAGGCTTTGGAAAAAATCTCCCTTTAATAAACATGTGGTTGAAGGAATGCTGATAATTCAGTGAGTTTGAAACAGAGAGGAGTACTGATGTTTACATCATGAATCCAGTTAATAAACCTACTATACCAAAACAGTAACTTAATCAGAATCAGAATGATCAAAAATTATTCTTTTACAATATTTGACAGAGAGTGCAAAAACATTAAAGAGCACATGATCAACTGGGTAAAGTTTATTGAAATCCTTTTGGAATAAACATCTCATTTCACAATGGAATGGTTAAGTCTAGCAGGAGGTCTATACTTCTTTATCTCTTTAATGTCACCAGAAATGGTTTACCCTTATGTAGAACTTATGAAATTACTAACATCCAAGAAGAGGGAAGTCAAAAGGTGCTCTGTTAATGACATTCACATGAACTTGAGCAACAAAATACTGACTAAGAAACATAGAACAAATGAAAAATGGTTGGTCATGTACAAGTGTTTAGAGAAATGGAAGAATTTATGGTAGTGCTTTGTGATTAGGTCATTAACACCAGAAATTACAGAAACATTCTCCATAAGAATAAGGACTTAGTGACTGTTTATAAATGGTAGAATGCAATGAAATGGTGGAAACTCTGAAACACCAGTGTGGGTTGCAAAAATTTAGCATCTATTGAATTCCTAGAAGCACATGATTTGGAGGCTAAAATTTCATGCCACAGCTAAATTATCTGTCATAAACTAAGAGATGACAAATCCCTGTATGCCCAAGAAAAATCCCCACATATCTGGAGATGTGATTAAATCAACTCTGCTGGAATGGGAGCATGTTTTTGGATAGAAATTAAGATTTAACTATGACACTTTCATTGTTTCCAGTATCCCATTCTATCATGGTATCCAAATTATATATATTAGGAAAAGTTTTCAAAATAAAGAGACCTCTTGGGAAGAACTTCAAACTTTGAGGGAACAAAGCAAGTTACATGTCATCCCTAACATTTTGATGGGGCCAGAGTTGTCCCAATAGTATATTTAGTGAATGAGCTTATATTCCCATACACTTAAATAAAAGACCATCATTCCCTACCCCATTGATAACAATAATTTAACATTAAATATTATTTGATCACAAAATAGTGGCCGGTCTTCAATTTGTATTGAGAGTGATGATCCAATATGAGAGGGATCAGATCACAGAGAACAAGTACTTTTTTTTACTTCTAGAGGAATGAGGAAGGACTCTTAAATTTTTAACCCCCTATGTTTAATTATAATACATAGGGTAATCCTAGGTTTTCAGAGATATTTCTAATAACATATAAACTCTGGCAAAGGTGTGTCCTGCTCTGGTGAAAGGTTATAAAAAAATTGGGTAAATCTTCATTTTACAGGAAAAAACAATTGAAGTCTTACCCAAAGGAACCAAGGTCTAAGATGGAAGGAAAACAACATCAACTAAAAAGTCTATTCAGGTTCAGCCCAGGTTGTCTCATTAATATAATCTGAATTTATATGAGTGGGGGGGCAGTTTTCAGGTGACGTTTCATAATTGAGGAAATGCGATTAAAAAGCTCAAACAGGACATATGAGGTTAGCTGCCAGACCCAACACTACTTCCAAAAGCTCTGGACTTTTTTAATATGATAGATCCTGTTTGGCATTAACTGGCTCCCACAATCATAGGTAGATTCTGTTGTGCTTCATTCTCATTTAGCCCTTCTCCATTTGGTGATAGGCACAAAACTTCTTCACCCTCAACCTGAGCATCCCCAGACCTGAAATCCAGGACTTTGATGAAAGTCCTTTCCTCCCTGAAGGATTTGCATATTGAGGTTCACTCCCCTATTTTCTTCTTGGAGCTGTATTCCTGTCAGCATGTTAGGTACTTGAAGCAGCCCAGTCATTGCTGGGAGTCCAGCATCTCAGGACAATACAGTCTCCTGCTGCTGTGTGGTCAGATGCCGGACAGGTACACATTGGTTGTGGTTCAGCACTAAGACAAGACCAATATGGCAGGGAGCCAGTTGACATGGACATAAACGAAGAAAATCCTTTGAGTGGGGCCCAGACTCAGTAGCTTGGGACCATTTTGGGGGAAGATGTGTTCAGTGCAGCTGCTTCACCACTAACACTCAGGAGCTTCCTGGGGGGGGGGGTGAAAGAGCTATTAGTTTTCTCCTTGCCCCTCAACTTAGCTGTTTGGAGTGCCTGGGGCATGGAATGTGGGCAACTCCAGCTAGTCTCTGATGGAGGGAAAAGGCAGAAGATGATATGGAGGTCAGTTTTGAGTCTTCCTGCTCTCTTGAGTAGATATCCCTTCAGCTTTTGTAGCCTTCCTTTGAGCCTTGGAAGTATGGAGACTGATCTTTATTAGCCCACTTTATTGCCTTTGTTTTCCTCCCCACATTAGTGCTTTTTGGTGCCAGAAAGCTCAGAGCTTGAGCTTAAATGTTGACAACAAAAGGGTCCTGGTGATGTCTCTGGGTTGGGATACAACTTCCTATCCTGAATTCGACCTCTGCCGAGCCCAGTCCAGTCCTTTTTCTCACTCCTTTATTGGGGTTGGAGTTGGAGCATAGTGAGTTGGAATGTTTAATGGTTACACTGGGCTGGTATGCATCGAAGGTCTCCCTTTGCCCAACAGTGCTTGGAGTGTCACTTTTGGAATTTCCTTTAGAACCAATTAAGCAACTGGGGAAGAAAAATAGACTTATTACATGTCATTACAGGATAGTCTTCTGTTTTTTTTTTTTTTGCAAAGCAAATGGGGGTTAAGTGACTTGCCCAAAGATTACACAGCTAGGCAGTTATTAAGTGTCTGGTCTGAGGTTGGATTTGATCTCAGGTCCTCCTGAATCCAGGGCCAGTACTCTATTCACTGTGCCACCTAGCTGCCCTCTGGATAGTCTTCTTGAGTCATTCTCTTTTCATCTTCTACCACCAGAAGGATTGCCTGAAAATGCCAGGATAGAGATTGTTGGGGGTAGTTTATGTGGATTGAGGCTGATTTACCTGTGACACTGAGGTTACACATTGAGTGACAGTAAAAATGGCCACATGATGGAGCATGCAACTGTGATCAACACTGCTTATGATAATGGCAAGCTTCACATTGGTGTGCCACAATCCAGGTAACTTGCTGTGAATTGACACCTTCCATGAATGGGCTCTAATATTCCCAAATGTTGACATGCCCCTGGACTTAACTATCCTTCCGTGCTTTTCTCATGTATCATCCATAGGGACTTTTAAGTCAGATGCTTAATTAATACATGTATGGATAATTGTCTAGGCGAGTGAGGTATAAAGGAGAACTCTGTCACTCACATCCTTTCAAGTAAGACAAAGAAAGAGTTGCATAAATTTCATCCATTCTCTTAAAACTACAGAGGGAGTAATATCACTAGCATCCTAAAAATGAAAAGAATCTTAGAGATCATCTTGTTCAGTCACCTCAATACACAAGAGAGAAAACTGAGACTTGAGAAATGAAATATGTACTCAATGTCATCTAGGAGACAGAGTTGGGATTTGAACCCCAAATCTTGTAATCCAAGTCCAGGGTTCATCACTGCTCTGATGACTTAACTTTGTCTATTGTCCTGTTGTAACTTAGAAGTCAGGAGACATTACTTATTGTGAAGATGGGTTCAGAAGTAAGTCATAATCTTCCCTCCCAGGTCCCAGGGAATATTTTTGAGATGCTACTATCCAAACTCATGCTACTGTTTGTTCTACCTTTTCAGTCTGTGATAGTTCTCATCATAAACTCCTAACAGTATTTTGATGCAAGTTATGAGATAATAAAATAATCATTTTAATGTAAATTTATGAATATGAGAATTTGAGCATTTTTAGGGAATGAACATAGCCTAGATTTTCTCTGACATACTGCAAATGCATAAGAAATCAATGCTTTCATGAGAAGCCAGTTATCTTTATGTTTATATAGTTGGTTTGTGGAAGGGATTGGGCCAGGAGATTGAATTCATATGAAATCATTGCATTTCCCAAGATGTCACCATGAAATTGGCACTTTCCTCTGAAAATTTCCATGAAATTACAAAAATTATTGCCTCTTTGTCTTTGCCTGTCTTACTTGAAAGGATGTGAGTGACAGAGTTCTCCTTTGTATCTCACTGGCCTAGACAATTATCTATGCATGTATTAATTAAGCATCTGGCTTAAAAGTCCCTGTGGATGGTCTGAGAAAAGCAGGGCAGGATAGTAAGTCCAGGAGCATGCCAAGATTTGGGAAAAGAAGAGCCTATTCATGGAAAGTGTCAATTCACAGCAAATTACCTGGATTGTGGCACACCAATATGAAGCCTGGTTTACCATTATCATAAGCAGTGTTGATCACAGTTGCCTGCTCCATCATGTGGCCATTTGTACTGCCACTCAGTGTGTAACCTTAGTGCCACAGGCAATCATATGATTTGAATGACCCAAGGATACTTTGCATGCCATCTTCATTCTCTGCATCACTGCTGTCTTTCAAAATTGGAAACTTTACCACATGATAACCAGCCACCAGTGTGTTATTATTAGCTTCCTTTACAAACTCATGATTCATAAGACTGAAAGAAAGAAGATTTTTTATAAAGAAAAATAAGCAAGATACAGGGCCAAAACCCTACTTTTGGGAACCTTTAACCCACCTTTAGCATCCACCATTAACACCAGGAATATAGGAATATTCAATTCCTAAAATTCATCCCCTAGTTAAGCTTCCTTCTGATGCTGCCTCTTGAAGAGGCTTTCTGAAGATTCTCTAGTGATTACTGACTGTTAATTTACAGTTCTCGAAGTCATCTGTGGAACGTCATCTGGTCTCCATGAAACTGAGAAGAGGCAGTGATATTGCTCCCTGACCCCAGGTCCAGTCTTCGGTACCTGTGCCTCATTCTAGTTGGGATTCTCAGGCAGAGTGACTTTTCTCTTCCACATGCTCAGGCTCCATATCCCTTGGCCTCAGCACCCATAAACATGGTGTCGGGCTGTTCCTTATTAAGGGAACTGAAAAGTGCTCCAAAATAAGCATAGAGAAGGTCTCTTCTAAGCTCATGACTGTAAGAACTCTTACTACTCTGAGTAGACTTTCAGCAGGAGGGCTTCCTAAGACTCTCTTTGGTCTTGGTGGGTCTTTTATCACTTGGCACAGTGCCTTAACCAGAGTACACATTTAATAAGTATTTGTTGATAAGGACGTTTTCCCTTTTTTCCCTGGGTTGCCATACCTCTAACCACACATAAGAACTCTAAGAAATAGGCATTAAATAATCTTCTCAAATCCCATCAGTAGATTCTGAAATATGTTGACTCAGGGTGAATTATCATTTTAAAGTCTGTTCTTCCTATTTCCAATTAGTGGACCCTTCTTCCCATATTGTACTTTTCTTGTATCTAGAGGTGTGGCATAGCCCCAATCCCTCTCACTTGACAATCATCTGTTTTCCTAGGAACTACTAAAAACTAACTGGGTGGACTTATTTAATTACCCAGGGTTATTTTTTTATAACTTCTAGGTTGTGGAGATAGGATGGGGAGTAAGGTCTGGCTTAAAAGTCTTTGCCAATTTTACAAAGAGGAGAAAATTTTGTAATGATCATTATAAATGAATATATCAAATATTATGAAATTTTTTTATGTCTTAAAACACATCCTTAGCTCCACCATCTTCCCACTCTCATGGATTTAACAACTTCCATATCATCATGGGTTTAGCACTCAATTCATCATGTGTTTTGAATCAGTTGCCAAGTCTTGTTCACTTCTTGACAGCATCTCTTGTATATGTCCCTTTCTGTTCCCTCATTCAGCCAGTACTCTTGCTCAGGCCCCCATCCTCTTTCTCCTGGTCTATAATAATAGCACTTGAATTGGTTTCTCTTTGTCTGGTCTCTTCCCACTCTAAGCTCTCCTCCATTTGACTGACAAAATGCTTTTATGTCATCCCCCTAGTCAATCAACTCTAGAGGCTCCCTCTCTCTCAAGGGTCAGATATAGGATTCTCTGGTTGGTTTTTTTTGGTACTTTCTTAACTTTTTGGTCCTGTCATACTTGGCTCTCCTTCACTCTTTGACTTAGGTTACTTGATGTGCCATTCCTCTACAGAGCATCTTCCATCTCCAGAGTTTGTATTGGTTATCTGCCATGACTTGGATTCTCCGTCTCCTTCCCTTCTGGTTTGGCTAAAGCTCAGTCCTGACTCTCCCTTTTTCAGGAGGAACCAAGAATGGTCCCAGGTTGGTCGAGCCTTTCCTTTCAAGGCGATCTCCCTCTTTCTCTGTCTGTGTTTGATATGTGGTTGTCTCCTCCAGGAGAATGGAAGGTTCTTGAAGGCAGGGACTTTTGTGTTTTGCTTTTATATTCGTAGTATCTATGGTCTGATTAGATAATAAGCACTTAATAAATATGTGTTAATTTGTTACTTGACTGAATAAAAGTTACTACTGCAATAGACATGCCTTCATTTGGACTGTTCATCCCCAAAGTGCAGCTGTCTGAAGGGAAGTTTCAAATTATTTTGTCTCTTTAAAAAAGAATACTAGATCACAGATTTTGAGAAATGGCAAAAAGATTGTTACTTGCATCTGGTTCCATCCCCAGTAAGTGTCTGAGGCACATTTTGAACTTCCTTACTTCAAGGCCACATGATATCACCTAGTAATCTCAACTATCAACTATCCTCCCATTTTAATCATTTCTGAGAGATATTATCTTGGTAACAGTCTGTTTAAAAACCAAATTCTGAAAGTAATATAGATTGTATACTCCCTATGTCCCTGTCTCATAGGATATTTCTCTCCTGCCCCATGGAAGGAGTCTTTAGTGAAATTTCCTTCCAAAAATGAATTGAAATTTCTCCCATTAACCCCTTACCACCACTATTTTAATCTGTCCTTTGCCATCTGACCCATCTTTCAATATTCTCATATTCCTATAGGAGGAATCCCTCCTTCCTCAGAGACTACAAGAATTATTTTCCCTTCATTATATTTCATTGACTTTAATACATCACAGTTCCCCTCTTTTCTTTGTTCTTTTCTTCTTTTTCTCTTCTCTTCTTCTTCCTTCTTCTAGCTACCTCCCTTCTATCTTTTTACTTCTCTCCCATTTTTAGATACTCTCCTATTTTCATTTTATTTCTACAAAACACAAAATCTATGTTGATTCACCTGTAGGTGGAATGTTATAAAGTTTAACCCATGCGTTGCTTCCTCCTTGTCCTAAAGGGACATTAGCCTCTAGATCATTTAATCAAGTCCAACCACCTCAGAATAAATATCAGAAAACAAAATAAGATGAATCAGTACCTGAAGAGGTAGGAAAGCTGTGTGGATTCCCAAGAGAGAGTGGAAATACTTGAAGATGTTGATTTCATTTCTGGATTTTCCCTTTGTTTCCTTGTGGACTTTGGGAAAGAAAGCTTGTACTGGTTCCTGGGTTGTGGTGGTGTTTTTAATCCAAGAGTTTTTTCCTTTTTTTTTCTTTCCAGTTTTCCTTCTTTTATAATTTTTTTTCCTGGGGCATTTTACTTCATTGTCTTTTCCTTTTATTACTCTGTCTGTTTACCTTTCTTTAATTTCTATTGTCTGGAGGGTTTGTAGAGCCAATAATTTGCTTCAGGTCTGTTTTTCTTTGAAGAAATGCTTCAGATGCCTATTTTAATTGAACATTCATCCTTTTTCATTGAAAATTAAACTGGTTTAAGCTCATTAGCAGAAGAGGTCAGCCTGGGTTGCATCTTAAGCTGCTTCTGTTTTTTGGAGTACATCATTTCTTTTCATTCAGTGCTTTCTGGTGATTGCAGGATAGTTTAATATTATCTGGGTTTCCCTCCCTGTTTGACAATCCATTGATCACTTAAAGAATTAGTTTTCTTTTTTGTCTTTGAAATTGTTAACTGTAACCACTCTGAGTCTTGAAGTTTGCAGTATACCCTTCCCCCATCCCTGTAACCAGTTTCTAAATTTTTAAGTTGGCATTTTGTTTTCAGCATTCACCTGATCTGAACAGATTTCCTGTGTTAACTTTTTGCATTATTCTATTCAAGCATTAATATCTCTTTTTTTGTCTTATGTTCTTCTGGAAAATCTATCCTTAAGTTATTACTGTATGCCATATCCTTGAGATAAATTATTTGCTCATATAAAGATTAAGTTTGCTTTCAATGTTATTGCCATTTGCTTTTCGTCTTACAGATTTTCCTTCACTTCTGTGTATCTGCATTCTCAAACAATTTTTTAAAAAAATACTCATTTGGGGACATTTGCCACCATGGGCTCAAGAATTTTTTTTTAAATTTTATGAATTAATTCTGTTTTATGGGACATACATTATATTTTCAGTCTTTCTTGAACAAATTAGGAAATTATGTGTAAGAGCCCTTTGTCTCTTCAGGTCTTAATTCATTTTCTTTTATCTTGATATATTTATTAATAGTTATTTGGAATTTTTAGATTATTGGGAGTCTATTTTCTCTTCAGTTATAATTGTCTTCCTTGATAGGTTTGTTTGTTCAATGAGTTTTTTAAAATGATATTTAAATGTTTTCAACCTCTTATGACCTTTGGTAACTTCAATCTTTCTTTTCTCCCTTTTATTCCTTTATCACTCACTTTCTGACTCTTTCTTCCCTCTGAGATATTCCCCAGATAACTGGACTTCCCAGTTTTCTCAGCCTCTCCCATGTCAAAACTGACTTATGTCTTATGTAGCCTCATTCCCCACTCCCAATCACATACCCACTCTAGCAAGCCCTCGGATTCCTCTGATTCATGGACAGGGGAAAGCTTCTCTGTTTCCTTATTTCTTTCTCAGCTTGAATTCTACTGGGTTTTTTTTGTCTAAGAAGGTTGGAATGGGACCTTGAGTTTAGGTAAGGCTATGTGGCTCAGGTTGGTGACTCTGCCAAAGTGTTCAGGTTGGCGAGGGAAGGAATACTGAACCAATGTTCTGGGCTTAGGGATTTACTTGCATTGCCAGTAATTTGCTAAGTTGTTCCTCATTGGATTTCATGATGTCTTATTTGGTGGATACTGTTGTAATTACTTTGACTTTGATGCATAACTCTTATTTCATAGAAATCTAGAAGAAAACTATGGTGTCCCCCATTTTGTTGGACTTGTGAATCAGAATCCCAGCAAAGAATCACTTAGAGAATTGGCTTTGAATTTTGGATATTTCTGAATCTATAAATGACAGCAAATCCTGCTGTTCAAAATTATGAGTAATTTTCAAAGCTACAATATTCTTCATGTACTTCCCTGACAGGTATCTATGTATTCCTATTTTCCTTGACAAATACAGAATACATTGTTAAGAGCTTGTGACCCAGATTTATGTTTAAGTCCTAATGCATTGGTTATTTCTAAATTTGGTCTAATATATTAGTGTATGTGATTTTTAAAAAAATAATTTTCACTTACTGCTTATAAATGAATATATTTAAGATTAATAGGCATCATCATTTTGAGTATTTGATTTGTTTACATGGAAGCTCATGGATTTAAGTTTTAAGTAAAGAGAATATATTTCTTCTTTGGGAACCTAGATTGACAGTTCCACAATGGCATGTTTGCACATGTTCTGGAAAATCAATGATACTCTTGCTCTTTGCCAGTCCCCAATGGAATATGCAAGCTTCCCATGATCTTTTAGCCTTTTGCTTTGTGACATAGTCAGAAGCCTTAGGTGAAAATGCATCCAGGGCAGCCACTGTACTGATGGTAAATTATTTAACTTAAAAAGGCTTCAAGATAAGACTAAACTGGAGGAAGAGGAAGAGTTGGTACTAATTATTTTTGCATTTGAATTGGTGCTCAGTGTAGTCTTGAGGCTGAAATGCAACAGAGTGTAGATCAGTTCTCTTCCATTTGTACTAATTTTGATGTAATAACACCAAGAAAACAGAGGTTCCCTATCAGCCAGCATCACACCATCCATCTGTGGAACCATCAGTGAAAACAAATGGAAGGATTCTGAATGCTATGGATAAGTGCCCTTACCTCTAGGCATGTTCACATGCAGATTGAGTTTGATGCCTGCATTGACAGGGCTACCTCTGTGTTTGGAAAAGTCTGAAAGAATACAGGCAAAGAAGAATTATTAGAGGCATCGTGGAGGCATTGTGCTGACCTAATTGCTGTGTGCCAGTACATCTGGACAGTCTACCAGTGCCCTGTCAGGAAATGGTAAGATTCTAATGATCACTCCACAAGATAAAGTACTAGACACTGAAACAAACTTTTGCCTAAAAGATCAGTAGTGCTGCCACAGTGTCAGAAGAAATAATACAAGAAGACTGTCGAGATCTCTCTGAAGAACTTTGCAATCCATTGTGTGCCATGGCACATTCTCCTCAATGAAAGCTCGACTCTTGGAGCTGAGAGGACCTACAGTAGCTCAACAGAGAGATGAGATGTCCAGAATCTGCCTACATCTGGAGGGCCATCCCCTCTCTGGATGGTCTCCTGGACTGTTTGTGCCTGAGCAGCCATAGAGTCTTCTGAGCTCTTATTGGTCTGATCCTTGACCCCACAGAGTAATGTCCTTTTGGTTCTCTTCCACCTGCCAGTGCAAAGGAAATTTGGAGAGAGGGAGTGAGCATTGAGAGTAAATTCAGGACCACAAATTCCCAAACTTCTTCTCTATAAGTCATCAAAGCAGAGCTTTTATAGATGATTTTGCATGAAATCCTCCTTCTGTTCAGTGATCCCTTATTAAATGAAAATTTTCCTATAAATCCTGACTGGCTGGTATGTGATTTTAAAGCAGATTAGAGGACAAACATGAAGGTTTATTGACTTTTCTTGTTTGTGTAATTGAGGAGCTATTTTGGTTGAATTGGACATAGAAGCAGGCTTATTTTTTCCACTGAAATTTGTGGAAGAAGAGCCAGTTCATTCCCAAATTGCTTTCTTTTCTCTTGGCACTCTTTGATCTGTTAGTGAATTCTGTCCACAGTCTATCCTTGTCATCTGTGAAGTGACTGGGGCTTAGCAGGTAAAAGGGAAATGAAGGAAAGGTTCAAAGAAGGTTTCCAGTGATTTGCTTTTGTATGTAAAATGAGATTTGAACTTGACCTTGAGGGACCATTACTATTCTGATATTCTGGGTCTCTAAGATCTTTCTTTGAATCTGGAAATTTAGAATTTCTTCAGAGATTAGAAATTTACAAGAGGAATTCCTCTGTATTTGGCCTCAGTTGGTCTCATCTTGGGCAGAGTTGCCAGCCTTTCCAAGGCTCCTGCAAGGGCTGGCTGCCTGCCCCACAGGCAGGATGGAGCACAGGAAAGCAGTTTCTTTCCACAATTATGGTATCATGGCATTGACATGCTGCTGCAGACCTAGCCTAGGGGGGCTGGTGCCAGCTTTGGACTCATTGGCATATCCACTGGACCCCGGAGATGCTGCTGAGGAAACCCAAGGTGGAGGGAGCATCCTTCTCGGCTTCACCTGCCAGGCTCATTTTCTTGACAATTAGTGTCTTGCTTCCAGGTGGGGGGACTGTGATTCTGGGTAGAGAAAAGGAGGGAGGCCCCCCCCCCCCGGGGGAAGGTGAAGGGAAAGGCAGGCCATTTTCATTTAAACATGTTGTTTTTCACAGTGCTATTAAGAAGAAGAGATTGACAAATTGGGTCACAGATTTACTCCTTCCTCAGACTGATCCAGGATCAGGTAATGAGATCAACTCATTGTTAGTCTGCTGGGGTTCTCTCCCCAGTGGAAGTTGTCAGACAGACTTGTCTCTTTACCAGTCTCAGGGATGACTCAGAACCAAGGGCAGGCCCTCAGGCCAGAGGATGAGAGGCAGGAGCTGCCAGGAGCTTGGGCTTCAGCCACTGCTCTTCTCTCCCATCATATCCCCTGTTTAATGTGATTTGTCTTCAAAGTGATTCTCTGAGGGAAGGAGGAGGAGGAGGAGGAGGAGGAAAGGTTGAAGAAGCACGTTCTGTCCATGGGGGACTTGGGGTGCATATATAGGGCCTTGAAAGTTACCACTTGACATGGGGGGGTGTTGTGATTTGGCTTGGTCTTTTCTGTGGGGGCTCAAAGACCTGGCTTGGGCTGGCATGAGTTGTAGGGAGGCAAATTTAGGTTTAAAAAGAGATGATTCCTGAGTACGAGGAGCTACCTGGGAATTTGAAGGGTTCTTCCTCATCCCTAGTCTCCAGGTGGAGATTGGATGTTTGCTTCTGGCCTGGGAGGAGGTTTGCTTAGGTTCAGATTGGTTCAGCTGACCCTGAAGCATATATTAAAAACTGACCATGTGCCAGACTGACCATGTACCAGGCTGATCAGGCACCAAGCTGACCATCCACCAGGCTGACCATGCACCGGGCTGGCCAACTATGTGACAGACAATGTTCTCATTTTAAAAATTCAGTCCCAGGCTTCAAGGAGCAACCTTTCTAATAGGAAGAAGAGAACATGTCAGGGGAGTGTGAAGGAGTTGAGAGTGAAGGCCAGGTAGAAAAGTCTGGAGCATCCAGAAAGAAATAAGCAAGAATGACTCAGGCACTTTCAGAAATCGGGGTCCTAGTAGGAAGGTCTGGGTTGGGATCTCTGGAGCTAGAGGAGAGATCCCTAAAGGTCCTGCAAGCCTTTAAAATTCCCAAAGGGCAGCTTCTGGAATCAGCCAGTCAGCTATGACTTCCTTGCTCATTCCTCTTGAAGAGCTCACTGGGTGAAGGATATTTTATTCCCTCCATTGAAAATTGATTCTAGATATGGAGGTGTGACTGTGGAACATTCCTCCCCCTGTGGCAAAAATGCCATGACATAGATTTGTACATTTTGGGCTTAATGAGGGCTGTCATGGGTCAGGGATTAGAGGGTTCAGCATGGGAGAGGGTATGCTCTGAGGCTCTACTATGTACTCTTTACTCAAGAACAAACTCGATGTTATTATAATTTGGGTTTAGGGTTTTTGGTGTGTAAGACCAGGGCCCAAATAATTCCAGAAGGTTTGTGTTTCAATAGAGCTGGGGACTAGGATGTATCAATCGTTGATGGAGCCTAGAGGGGGGGCCTGGAGCAGGGTTTCCTCCTCTCTGGCCCTGTCAGGGACATAGAAATGACAATCATAATCATAATGATCATCATAATAATACATCATGTGACAGTTATACAGGAATAACATATCAGATTGCTCACTGTCAAGGGGAGGGGAGAGGGAAAGGAGGGAGTGAGAAACATGTAGAACTTAAAATCTTACACAAAGGTAAATGTTGAGAACTATTTAATGTAGTTGAATAATAAATTTAAATTAGAACATTTAATAAAAACATTCTGTGAAATCTTCACATATTTAGATGTGGGTTGGGGATGTTATCCCTATGGTGCTTGGTGCCCTTCTTGCTTTGGGACTTGGGAATCTTAAAGACAGACATCAGGATTTTGCATCTAGGATGAGAGAACTTCAGTTTCTAGAGGGCTGGAGGATAATTTTGCCTCCATTCATAGTATGGATCAAATTCTTTGCATTTTAGGCTACCAACAACGCAGGGAGGCAGAATTGCAGATAGTGATTTCTGTCCCCATTTTAGAGATCCAGAAATTGAGGCTGTACTACTTAGCCCCATATCTTCCTTCTAAGTCAAGATTGGCACATGACCAATTCCACCAGGTCCCCATCAGTGTGGCAGAGCTACACATTTTTTGTTGTTGTTGCTATTACAATATTGAATGCTTGAGATGGGAAGGGCCTTGGGAGCTAGACCTTTCAGCCCATGAAGAAGTTGAGTCCCAGAAGATCAAGCTCCAGAGCCTGGCCTCTTCCACCAAGCCCTCCAGGGCCCTCACAGAATACATGGGTCATCAAGTTGTGGACATGACCCACCCCCTTCTCCTGGCTGCTCCCTCCTGGGGCTCTGGCTCTGACTTCTGTCTTATCACAGCTATTTGACTTTAGATCACCTGAGTTCAAATCTCACCTTTGCTAGTCATCTGTGTGACCTTGAGGCATTCTCTAGCATTCCTTGTCCTCAGTTCCAAGTTTTGTAAGAGAGGGGGTGATGTGTTAAGGGCACTTGAGGTCCCTTGAGTTCAATAGACAAGATTCACTCCAGGACTATTTGTGCCTGTGTTCTCTCTCTATGCACAGACGACACCCAAAGTTGAATTCTGGTCAGCACTATGACTTCTCTTCCTCCTCCTCTTACTACTTATTTATATAATGACTTAAAATTTGCAAATCACTTCATTGAGACAGTGTGTGTGTGTGTCCTAGTGGATTCTAATGGATGACTCCGGATAGGACATGTCCTCTCTCTCTGCCCTCCCTGGACAGTGCTCTTATTTTTTTAAATTTAAGGCAGTGGGGTTAATGACTTGCCCAAGGTCACACAGCTAGGCAATTATTAAGTGTCTGAGGCTGGATTTGAACTCAGGTACCCCTGACTCCAGGGCCAGTGCTCTATCTGCTGTGTCACCTAGAAGCCCCTGGACAATGCTCTTAAGACTCAAAGATGTTCATCTATAGGGAAAAGGGTTGGATGTCCACAAGGGCCTTCATGGCTTGTGTCAATCACACACCAAATGCCATGTGTGTCTCCTCTCAT
Source organism: Macrotis lagotis (assembly GCF_037893015.1). NCBI lineage: Eukaryota > Metazoa > Chordata > Mammalia > Peramelemorphia > Peramelidae > Macrotis > Macrotis lagotis. The sequence continues at coordinate 2,362,237 of NC_133664.1, forward strand.
TCAGACTTCCCAGTTGTCCTGTAAGATGGACAACATGGAGTGTCTGACTTTGGACACATAGACAGGGTCAGGGTCAGGTGTCTCAAATGTCAAAGACCCAAGTCTTTCTGATTTCAGTAAGGAGAGGGACCATCAAGCCCAACACCACTTTCTTTCCAGATGAAAAAATCAAAGTCCAGAGTAGGGGAATCGTTCAAGGTCACGAGATGACCTGGAGCCCACTTCAACCAATCCCCATGTCAGGCTCCTTAGGGTTTTATAGCACCAGGACATCACAGGGGGAGATGGGGGGAACACGGCTGATGATCTTGTCCCCTGGATTACTCTCACCTAGCAGTATCAGCTCATTTGTCTTGAGGCTCTTCTTTTCTGTTTTTTAGGTTTTTGCAAGGCAAATGGGGTTAAGTCGCTTGCCCAAGGCCACACAGATAGGCAATTATTAAGTGTTTGAGGCTGAATTTGAACTCAGGTGCTCCTGACTCCATGGCCGGTGCTCTATCCACTGCGCAACCTAGCTGCCCCATTTGTCTTGAGTCTCATGGTGCATTGGTTTACTTGAGGAAAAGACAATGCTTTCAAATTACCTGATCAACCAGGGGATCTCTCTTTACAGGGCCTCAGTTTACTTTCTATAAGAAGATAGATGGCTAGGCACCTTAGGGCACATCCCCATCATGGAAGATTATGGTGAAAGTCCTGTGTGCACCATGTAGTATAGGGCAAAGGATATGGGATCAGGAATTAGAGATTCTGGGCTTGAATCCAATACTGCCACTGACTGCCTATGGGATGGTGGGCAGCTCCTGATTCCCTCTGGTCCTCAGCTTTTCTCATCTGTGAATTTCCCTGATGCTTCACTCCTGCTCTGGTTGCACAGTGCTGACCCTGGAGGCTCCCCAGATGCCCTCTTCAGAGCCCCTTTGCCCCACAGCGGTCCCCAGCTTCTTTGTCCCTATTGTTACCAAGGAGGGGGTGAGTGATTGCCCAGCGCCCAGCACTTCTTCCAAACTCATCCAACCAATCCTGCCAGTTTTCATTTCCCTATATATATATATATCATCAGCTGTCCTTTTGTTTTGAAATGTGAATGAAAATCATGATGAATAATAACTGTTCTCTCTTCGAGGGTATGTGTGGTGTGTGTGTGTGTGTGTGTGTGTGTGTATACAAACTTCAAAACTGATAGCCACAGGCAACAATCAGGTGCCTCTTGGGATTCCCAAGAGTTAGGATAACCTCCTGGAGTGATGGAGCCCTGTTCTTTGTTTCTCATCATTAATTGGGAAGAAAAGTTTCCACAGGTCACATGGCTGTCTTTGGGAAGGACTTAAGGCTTTCCTAATTCAATAAAACTTACTGTTTTGATATTAAAAAGACATTACTAAGGTGCTTTACTCCAGTTTTTAATTTCTCAGTTAGCCACTAATGGTTGCCTTACCACCAAAGTATGAAACTAAAGGATGAAATAACATTTTGAACACTTAAATTAGAGCAGCAGATACATTCTTAATTGAAACTATGCTTTTCATGGAACATACTTTGTGTTCCTCTATTTATTGTAATTTTTTAGTGTGTTGCCACCACATGGAAATAAAAGAAGTGATATAAGGAAATCTTCTTAAGAAGTGGAGATATACACAGTGTGATACCATATATGTTCGCTCCTTGTTGAAAGATTCTGTTAATGAGAACTCCCTTCGCTTAGTGATGTAGAATAGGGGTTACTTCCTCCTTCATTTCTTCCCTTCTCCAACTCCAAGCCAGTGTCAAGAAGGGGATCAACAAGAGTCCTTAGGGAATGGGTTTGGCTAGATGCCTTTGAGGTCTTATCCAGCTAAGAAATGTACTTGGGCCTTGGCCTGGCACCAAAGGAGCCCACAACCAACCTTTTGACTTTAGGAAGACTCTAGATGCCACCAAAACATCCTATAAATCTTCTAATGCCAATGATGGACAACTCTCTCAAGAGTGCAATGACATGAAACCTCAGTTTCCTCAACTATAACATGGGGGTGATAACAACACCTAGCTTAGAGATATGTGTTGTGAGGATTTGAGGAGGTGATATTTGCTAAATATGGTGCGATTTCTCATCTCCTTGGGGCCAGATGGATCATGCCAATTCCTCATCATTTAGCTTCATTGCTGTCTCTTTTTCATTTATATTACTGTGGCCATTGTGTACAGCATTCTGCCAGTTCTGCTGACTTTATTGGATATCACTCTATACAAACCTTGCTAGGTTGCTTTGAATTCTCCAGATTAGTCATTTCTCTCATGACAGTTACTTTCCATTATATTCATCTATCACAGTCAGTCATCTTCCCATCAGTGGGTAACCAGTTAATTTCCTTTTTTTCCTACAATAAAAAAATGTGACCAAAACATTTTCTGGTATGTGAAACCTTTCTGGCTTTGACTGTCTTTGAATAATCATTCAGTGACAGTTGCCACTATTTTGGGTAACTCCCCTGAGTGAGCTTAGGTGAAGTTCTCAACAGAAGTCATCCTGAATGAGAAGACCCAGATGAGTTGTGGGACTACCCTGCAGTAAGGAGTGACTCCTTCATGGAGCTCACAAAAGCCCTGGCATAAAGAAAGATGATGACATGCCCTCAGTCCCTCACTTGCTGTAGTGGCTCAGGACCATTCTTCCCTTCACTATGTCATTCTGTTAAAAAGTTACATCTGGGCCCCTTCTAATAAGACTAGATCCACTCATCACCTCCCATTTGTCTAGCTCTGGAGCCTAGGAACCTGCTCAGATGGCTTGGCCAAGTTCTCATTAAGTGGACCCACATCCTTAGTCTTGAAAGCCTTTTCCTATTTGATATGTTGTTTCCTGTTTTGAATTTTTGTCCCAGGAACAGGACTCAGGCTCATTCTTCTTGGACCTGGAGGTCAGAATGAGGAGTGAGGAAGGGAATGTGCAAAGAGGAAGAGAACATTTAGTGGAGCTGTCATAATGTGAAATGGATTTCCTCAAGAAGATGCCGGAAGACTGTTAAAAGCTCCATGAATTGTAAAAGGGACTTTTGGTTCTGTGATAGCTTACATAGAATGACTTTGGAATTCTTCTGGGAGCAACCTTACTGCTGCCCTCCCCCCACCTCCTCAGGGGTTCCTGAAGACCTCCTCAGGTCTGAGTTCCTTGGGAGTGAGCAGGGCCTTCATTGAATATAAAAGCACAGATCCCCAGAAACTCCCAGTTCAAACATTGGCACCTGTGACTGTCCCATCAATTTATTCATGTCTACACTGGGTGATGTCTTGAGCCAAGTCTGTTAAAGAGCACCCATAAATAGTTCTGACTTCACAGTTCACACACAAGGACCCTTGAAACCCATTGGATCAGGTATCTTGTTATTGTGGGCTTCCCTTTCTTTCTTTCCCCCTTTGAATAAGGGCTGTTTGGTGATCCTAAGAGCTCAGGTGGACCCAGTGCTCACCATCTGATTTATATTTAAGCCTCCATTGTGCATAGCTAAGGGCAGGGACAAAGATGTAAATGCTCTTACTTGGAGATACTGAAGTTCTGATATCTGAGATATCTGAAGTTCTCTGATGCTACACAGGCAGAGCCCTCCTCTGTGCAGATCATATTTCCTCATGCTGTGGGACTCCTTTCCCTGTCCTTCATCCTTCCCTCTGGGCTGGGGGAGCCTCATTCCAGCTCTCCTGGGATCCAGGGCTTGCCATTCCTCATCCTATCCTCTTGCCTTTGTGACCAGAACAGTGCCTGTCTAACCCTCCCTTTTCCAGGGGACCTTCTGCACATCTTCTGTCCTTTCCTAATGACTTTCCATGGCTTTTCCTGAATTTCTCCATCTCCCTTGGGTGAGCTTCACCACTCACATGCGATTCTGCAAGCATCTGGGAGCTGGGATCCCACTCAGAAAGCAGTTTTGAGGTTCCTGGCCCTTGAAGAACTCATCTCCTCCAGTTCTTTTGAGACGTTGGCTTCTGCTGCCTTCTGGGGGCATGCTCTCTCACTTTGGCATTCTCATCTACTCCCAATATCTTCCTCCAGGCTGTTAATCAAGTGCTGTTAAGCACTGCTCAGTGGGCTTGGCTGGCATGATCTGCCTCAAAGGGCTGCACCTTTGGGTGGGGGTGGGGTGACACCTCTGAAATGATCAGGATCCTTTCTGGGATGGCAGTACTATTGATGCCTTCCTTTGTATTTGACAATTGCCAACAAACACTAGTTTAATATTTGCTCAAGGTGACACTTAATATTGATAAGAAAATTGACAAAAAGGCTAAAGAAGAATTGAACCTGATGAATAGAAGAGGTGTGGATCCCTGCTTTCTTACCCATGTGACCTTGGGCAAATCATGGAACCTGTTTGCCTCATGGTCCTCATTTGTAAAACCTGTAAATCCAGTTTCTTTTGAGACTGGCCAGTAGCCATTGGACTGAGTGTCTAAGTCTGGGCTCTTTCCCCACATTGCTCTACCTCTCTTTCCCATAGAAATATGAGAATATCATGGCGATGGCTTGATCCTGACTTGTGCAGGACCTAGCTCTACTCTGCCTGTGCCAGAGAAGGGGCCAGGCTCTAGGGGTCAAGAAGAGTTGTAGGAGCTGTGAGGAAATGTGGTAGAGCCTCCCAAGTGCATAATGGCCTCTTCAGCCACAGTTGGATGCTCAAGAATGGACAACAACCAACACTATCTATTGATGAACTTATGAAGGGGGAAGTTTTAAACCAGGCTCCAAAGAAGAAAGAAAAGGAAGCAAGGAAGGAAGGAAAGGAGAGAGGAAGGGAATGAGGAAGTAGGGAAGAAAGGGAGAGAGGGAGGGAGGAAGGAGAGACATGGGGGGGGAAGAAAGGGAGAGAGGAAGGAGTGAGGAAGGCGGGAAGAAAGGGAGAAGAAGGGAATGAGGAAGGAGTGAAGAAAGGGAGAGAGGGAGGGAGGAAGGAGAGACATGGGGGGAAGAAAGGGAGAGAGGAAGGAGTGAGGAAGGCGGGAAGAAAGGGAGAGGAAGGGAATGAGGAAGGAGTGAAGAAAGGGAGAGAGGGAGGGAGGAAGGAGGAGAGGCTGGGAGGGAGGAAAGAAAGGGTGGGAGAGAGGAAAGAAAGGGTGGGAGAGAGGAAAGGAGGGAGGGAAGATGAAGTAGAGGAAGAAAAGAAAGGAGTAAGATGGAAGGAACACTATTAAGTACTTGAATTTGCCAGGTCCTGAAGCACATTACTAATATTTCTCATTCAATCCTTATAACAACCCACCTGGGAAGAGGAACCGATGTCAGCATGTTCCATCAGGTTGGACCTTGGAAAGGGTGCAGGGCTGGAGGAGGCTATCCTGCTCTTGTTTTCTAGTAGTCTTGAGATCAGAGGGGGACCCACCAGTTAAAGGGTCTTGGAGCAGTTGCACCACTAGACTTCTCAGCTTCCCATTCTCCAACTCTTGGGACACAGACGTTCATTCTTGCCACCAGGCAGAGGATGGGAAATGATCAAGATGGATTCTGTATCATTTATTGATCCTGTTTAGAGATGGAAGGAGTTTCAGGGTTTCTGGGTGAATGACATCTTTCTCTGCTGGCGTTTTCGTGTTGCCAGAACAAATCTGGAGAGACCCATGTCTTTGTGTTCCATGGCAGCTCTTCACATAGCTATGTTTAATCTTAGAGCAGCATTATCAGAATTATTTTCCAATCTTTACTGCATCTAGGAAGGAGGGAAGGGGGAGATAATGAGATGGGGTATCTCAGAACCCTTCCCTTTGTGTTCTTGGGTATCTGACTGTTTGATGCTTATAGACAGCTGACATGAGGGTGTCTCAGCATCTTGCCTCCCTTGCAAAGTAGCCAAAGATGCAAAAAGAGACTGGCTTACCCCTCTTCCATGTGAAGTGTAGGTATAGGGAGAGGCTCCTATGGGAAGGGGATGTCATAAGCCACAAATAATTCCCTGAGTGGGGTGTCCCTTCTCAGCACAACTGAGGAGGAAGGCTCAGGGCTCTCTTATCAGTATCCAGAGACTTCTCTTATTGCTTTGCTTTATTTTGGGGGGGGGAGTTGGGGGCCAAAAAAGGAGGAGGAAAAGTGCAGTTATTGAACTCAGCATGGGAGACAATCTGAGAGCGGATCTTCATCAATCAGATTAACTACTTTCTGAGATGAAAGCAGACGAGACGCAGTGTGAGGCCGTGCGGATATTTATCACAAGCCATATTAATAACCACTTCCAGCCTCCTCCTGACAGTTTCATCTTCGCTCCCATGTTTAACATTTGAGCATCATATGTTTTTGTCAGGATGAAGCTACTAAGAGCATCAATTAATTAATTCCTCTGAAGTGTGGCCTGGAAAGGTAATAAAGTGACATCCCCTAAGGCCAGGACCAGGGAAGGGAACCTATGGCTGCAGAGAAACAATTCTAATTTCTTTTCAAAGAAATTAAAAGCAAAAAAATTAAAAAGGTAAATAAAAAATTTGAAATTAAGCTGTTGAAATGAGAAAGCATTTGGCTTATTTTTAGCCTTGCATGTGTACATGTGTTCATAGAGGTACTTATTCCCTGCCATCGAATATGGGCCATGGGGACAGTGACTCTCCATGTCCATCCATGTGGGAGGAGCTCACATGCACAATCACAGGTGGGAGAAACCATGCCTCCTTTATTTCCTGCCTTCTAGAAGGGAGAGGTGGACTTTAGGTTATTAATATCTCCTTCCCTGCTGCAACTGAGAAAATTAATGTTCTGCTTTAAAAGCCGACCCATGGTAATGAACTCTCCCCACGAGACCACCCAGAGGGTGCAGATGGAGCCCAGCAGTGTCCTGCCAGATGTTCGTCTTGTGCTACCTCCACTTTCCCAAGGGCGCATCAGACGCTGATTGGGTATCTGAGCCTGGCATTTTACAGAGTAGAACTCGGGCAAAGAAACATTTCTTTGAGAGGCCCCAGAGGACAAACCAGGACCCTGGACAATCTCAACTATCATTGGTGGGACAGACCACCTTCCTCATGGCAAACCTGTGAAGCAGGTTGTCCAAGGAGGATTATCCCCATTTTATAGATGAAGCAACTGAGGCTCAGAGCAGGAAATGTTTTACCAAATGGGCCAGGGCTATTATAAGAGCTGAAAGACTGACTGCTCAGAACTAGGGCTTGAATAATTAGGGATAGAAAAGAACTTACCAAAGAATTTTATGGCAACAGAGACAATGGCGTCGGTTAACAGTCCCTTGCTCAGGCAGACACCTCCACAATCAGGCCTGATCTGGTGACCCATTAAAGTCTGTCCTCCTGGACCTTAGATTCCTCAGCTGGCTAGGTACATAGAAAAATAACCATACCTTCTAAGTGGCTTCAACTCTGGTGGAATGGGAATTAAGCAGATCTCCTAAACCAGTGGAGAGAATTTTTCTCAAGGCAACCCCCTTCCAGGTTGACTTTATACAATAAAAGAGAATAGGGAAACCTGGGTCTCAGTACTGATGTAAGCTTTTCTTCTTGCTTTTATTAATTATATTTTCTTTATTTCATAAAACATTTCCCATTTATAGCAAACATGTTTTTAACATACATTCATTCTTTTAAACTTTGAATTTCAAATGCTCTCCCTCCCTTCCTCCCTCCCCTCCTCCACCTCTTGAGAAGGCAAGCAAAATGAGATCAATTATACATGTGTAGTCATGCAAAGCATATTTCATTACAGCAATATATCACAAGGATCAGATACTATGATCAGATGAGATTTCTAGGAAGGCAGGGCTGGTTCAATATTAGGTAAACTATCAGCATAATTGACCACATCAATATCAAAACCAACCAATAGAATAGAATTATCTCAATAGATGGAGAAAAAAAATCATTGAACAAATACAGCACTCAGTTCAATTAAAAACACTGTAGAGCACAGGAATAGGTATTATTAATAAAGGTAAGAGGGATTTATTCAAAACCATCAGCAAACATTTTCTAGAAGTCTTCCTGATACAATCAGGGGTGTAGCAAGGAGGCCCATTTTCACCGCTATTATTTAGTTGTATTAGAAATGCTAATATTAGAAATAAGAAAAGGAAAAAAAAGAATTAAAATAGGCAATGAAGAAACAAAACTATCACTCTGCAGAGGATATGAATGTACTTAGGAAAAAATTAAAAAAACCTTAAAATTATTAACATTTAGCAAAGTTGCAATAAACCCATATAAATTATCAGCATTTCTATATATTACCAACAAAGCCTAGCAGCAAGAGATAGAGAAATTTCATTTAAAATAACTGCAGGCAGTATAAAATACTTGGGAGTCTGTCTGACAAGACAAATCCAAGAATCATATGAACACAACTATAAAACACTTTTCACTCAAAATCATTTGGAAATAATTGGAAAAATATTAATTGTTCTTGGGTAGGCCAAGATTCTAATAAAAGTGACAATTCTATCTCAGTCTTTTTATTCAGTGCCATAGTAAACTACCATTTTTTTTTATTGAGCTAAAAAAATAACAAAATTCATCTGGAAGACAAAAGCTCAAGGATATCACAGGAAGCAATTCAAATTTTTTTTAGGTTTTTTGCAAGGCAAATGGGGTTAAGTGTCTTGCTCAAGGCCACACGGCTAGGTAATTATTAAGTGTCCAAGACCAGATTTGAACCCAGGTACTCTTGACTCCAGGGCCGGTGCTTTATCCACTGTACCACCTAGCCTCCCCAGCAATACAAAATTTAAAAGAAGGTAGTCTAACCATACCAGTTTTAAAATTATATTATACAGTAGTAATTATGAAAACAGTCTGATATTGGCTAAGAAATAGATTGGTGGTTAGTGGAATAGAGTAGGTACAAATGACCATAGTAATCTAGTGTATGATAAACCCAAAGATAAATTTCTGGAACAAAAACTTATTATTTGACAAAAACTACTAAGTAATGACCAACATTTTATGCAATATACCAAGATAAACTCAAAATGGATACATGATTAACACATAAAGGATGATTCCAAAAGCAAATTAAGAGAGCATGGAATAGTTTCTGTCAGATTTATGAATAAGGGAGGAATTTGGGACCAAAGAAGATATAGAGAACATTACAAACAGATGATTTTGATTATATAAATTTATTAAGTTTTTGCACAAACAATACAAATGGAACCAAAATTATAAAGAAAACAGGACCTGGGAAATATTTTTTTAGAAACAAGTATTTCTGATTAAAATCTTTCTTCACTATATAGAAAATGAAGTCAGATTTAGGAAAAAATACGAATCATTCCTCAGTTGAAAAATGGTCAAAGTATATGAACAGGCAGTTTTCAGACAAAGAAATCAAAGCTAACAGTAGTCATAAAAATGCTCTAGATCACTTGATCAGGGAAATACAAGTTAAAACAATCTGAGATACTACCTCACATCTATCAGATTAGCTGATAAAACAAAAATTCAATGTTGGTGGGTATAATGGAAAACTGGAATGTTAATAAGCTGTTGGTCAAGCTGTGAACTGATTCAATCATTATGGAGAGCAATTTGGAACTATTCCTAAGGAGCTAAAACAACTGTTAGCTTTTGTTGCAGTAATTACAATGCTAGGTCTATATTCCAAAAACACTGGAAAAAAAGGAAAAAGAATTTATTTGTATAAAATATAGCAGTTTTTTTGTAATGGCTAATAATTGAAATGAAAGTGATGCCCATCAATTAAGGAATTGGCTATCCTATCTGTGTTACATTGTAATATTGTAATAAAATATTATTGTGTTATAAGGAAATGGCAAGCAGGATGATTTCAGAAAAGTCTGAAAAGACTTATATGAACTTATACATAGAGAAGTGAACAGAACCAGAAAGACATTGCATACAGTAAGAGAAATATTATTTAATGAATTACTATGAATTACTTAGCTATTCATTACCTTGAATTACTTTGCAATACAATGGTTCAAAACAATCTTAAGGGATGAATGATGAAACAGTCCTTCTCCAGAGAAAAAACTAATATTGTTAGAATACAGACTGTCACTTTCATTTTTTCTTTTATTTGAGTCTGCCTGAACAAAATAATTAATATGGAAATATTTTACATGAAGTATAACTTAAAATAACTGATTACTATTTCAGGAAGGGGGGATGAAGGGAGAATGAGGGATAGAGTTTGGAACTCAAACCTTTAAAAAAATGTTAAATTTTTAAAAAAATGGATTGATGATCAGGCAGATTTCAGAATAAACATCAAAAAACCTACTTGAACTGATACTAAGTGAAGTAAGCAGAATGGGTAGAACAGAACGGGTAGTAACAGAAACATTGTGCAATGATCAATGCTGATGGACTTAAGTCTTTTTCAGCCACACAGTGATCCAAGAGAGTTTCAAAAAACTCATGATGGAAAATACTATCCATATTCAGAGAAAGAAGTAAGGAGTTTGAATGCAGAGCAAAGCATATCAATTTCACTTTTAAAATTTTTTTTTCTTTCTTGTGGTTTTGTGCTGTTACAATTCTTCTTTCACAGCATGGTTAATTGGGAAATAGGTTTAATGTGATAGTACATGCATAACCTATATTAGATTGCTTGCTGTCTTGGGGAGAAGGAGGAGGAGATAGGGAAGGAGAAAAACTTATAAAAACTTATAAAACAAATGTTGAAAACCATCTTTAGATGTAATTATAAAAATTTAAATACAATTTTTTAAATTTTTAAAAATACAATTATAAGGGCAAAAACATTCCATTTTGGCCATGTTGCAGCAAAAAAGTATGTTTCAGTATGCACTCAGAGCTTTAGAATTGTCTTGGATTATTGTATTTATAAGAATAACAAAGTCTTCGCAGTTGATCATCATTACAATATTGCTGTCACTGTGTAAAATGTTCTCTTGGTTTTGCTCATTTTATTCTGTATCAGTTCATAAAACTCTCACATTTCCCCCTCCCTGAAACCATCCTGCTCATGATTTCTTTCTTTTTAATTATATATTTATTTAGAATTTTATTTTTCCCCAGTCACATGTAAAAACAAATTTTAACATTCATTTTTAAAACTTCTTCCCATCCTGCCCCCCTTCAATTGAGAAGGCAAGAAATTTGATACAAGTTAAAAATCTGTGTTATGCAAAAAATGTCCATAATAGTCTTGATGTGAAAGAAACTATAGTCACCCCTCTCAAAAAATAAACTTCTAGAAAAATAAAGTAAAAGTAAGTATGCTTCAATTGGTTGGACAACATCAGCGCTTTCTCTGGGGATGGATAGCATTCTTTATCATAAATATGTCAGTTGTCTTGGGTCACAACTCATCTGAGAAAAGCTAAGTCATTCACAGATGATCATCCTACAATATTTCTGTTCCTTTATATACATTACACTTCACATTGCATCTGCTAATGTAAATCTTTCCAGATTTTATTGAGAACATCTTTTTTGTTGTTGTTGTTTTTTAGGTTTTTGCAAGGCAGATGGGGTTAAGTGACTTGCCCAAGGCCACACAACTAGGTAATTATTAAGTGTCTGAGAACAGATTTGAACCCAGGTACTCCTGACTCCAGGGCGGGTGCTTTATCCACTGTGCCATCTAGCTGACTCATATTGAGAACATCTTGCTCATCATTTCTTATAGCAGTAGAGTGTTTCATCAGCCATTCCCCATTTAATGGACATCCCCTCAATTTCCAATTCCTTGCCATCAGAAAAGAGCTGCTATAAATATCTTTATACATATAGATACTTTTCCATTTTGTTTTTCATCTCTTTTTGGAATATAGACCCAATAGTGGCATTGCTAGATTAAAGGGAATTTAGAATGTTATAACCCTTGGGGCATAGTTTGAAATTGCCCTACAGAGTGATTGAATAATTTCACAGCACCAGCAGTGCATCATTATTTCATTTTCCTCACATTCCTGCTAACATTTGTCATTTTCCTTTTCTTATTAGCCAATCTAATAGGTGTAAAGCAGTACCTCAGAATTGTTTTAATTTGCATTTCTCCAAACAATAGTAAGAACATTTTTAAAAAATATGACGATTGATAGCACTGAAACCTCATCTGAAAACTTATTCATATATTTTGATCATTTATCACTTGGAGAATGACTTATATTTTTAATAAATTTGATTTAGTTCTCGATGTTTGAGAAATGCTGCTTATAAATATAATATGATATATATATATATTTATTATTTCAACTCCAAGTAAAGATTGTTTTCATCATTAATTTCTTTTTTGTTTTTGCAAGGTAGTGGAGTCCAGTGACTTACCCACTGTCACATAGTTAAGCAAGTATTAAGTGTCTGAGGTCAAATTTAAATTCAAGTCCTCCTGACTCCAGGGCTGTTACTCTATCCACTGATAAACATTTATTTTTTGATAAGATTTTGTGTTCCACATTTTTCCCCCTCCCCTCTCCCCTTGATAATGAGTAATCTGATATTATATTATACATTTATACCTATGTTAAACACTCATTATTTCTTATAGTGCAACAGAATTCCATCATAATCATGTGCCATAACTTGTTTAACCATTCTTGAGTTAATGGATATCCCCTCAATGTCCAATTCTTTGCCAAAAAAGCTGTTATAAATATTTTTGTACAAATAGGTTTCTTTCTCCTTTTCTTTGGGATGGTGGTTATTGTCCTTCATTCTCAAAAAGGATTATGATGGGGGGGGTGGAGCCAAGATGGTGACAAGAGCGGATCCTGTCTTAGGTGCTCTCTCACAAATCTTCAAAACTAAGGACTTTAACTAAATTTTTGAGAGACAGAACCCACAGAGGGACCCAGTGAGCCAGTTCTCCTACTCAAGGTAACCTGGAAGAGAGCAGAAAGGCTAAGCTCCCTGGGTCGGAGGGGTGGCCCGCCAGAGCGAAAGAACTTTGGCCTCCCGGAGGCAGCCCCAGGGTGCTGGAAGCCATGGTTCCCAGCAGCGGGGGGAGTTTCCTGAGTTACGCCCCGGGGAGCATCAGGCACAAATTGGGGGAGCAGTGGGGGACCTCTTCCAGAGTGAACACGTGAATCCAGCCCTCAGGGCACACAACAAGCAGCATGGCCACTTCATTCCAGATCCAGGAAACATAAGCAGTTGGAGCCAGTAAGCAGGAGCCCCTAGGGCATGAGCCCACTGAGTTGAGGGAGGGGAATGAAGAGAGACTGCCAAGCTCTGTCCTCTGCTCCTGGAACAGGACTCTGGGGATCTGAACACATTCAGATCCTGATCACAGTCTAGGCCCCCCAAATAGAACAGCCAGGGCCCCCTCCACCTCAGCCCTGTAGCAGAAGGGGGTGCATATGGTCATTCACAGACCAGGAGGGAGGACAGAGCCTCACACACTGAGACCCTTATGGGAGTGTCCCAAAAGCTCAGGAAGCACCCCCCAAAACAGGTTTAGGCTGGGAAAATGAGCAAGCAGAGGAAAAAAAGAGGAACACCATTGAGAAATACATTATCTATGATCCCAAGAAGGATCAATAGATACTCAGTCTGAAGATGAGAAACACAAGCTCCTGCATCTAAAGACTCCAAGAAAAACAGAAATTGGAATCAGGCTATGACAGAGCTTAAAAAAGACTTTGAAAATCAAATGAGGGAGAAGAAAAACTGGGAAAAAAATGAGAGAGATGCAGGAAAAACAAGAAAATGAAGTGTCAGCAGCCTAGTCAAGGAAATCAAAAAAAAAAATGCTGAAGAAAATAGCATGCTAAAAACCAGCTTAGGTCAAATGGATAAAACAGTTCAAGAAGTTATTGAGGAGAAGAATGCTTTAAAAAGCAAAATTGGCCAGATGGGAAAAAGAGATAAGAAAACTCTCTGAGGAAAACAAATCCTTCAGACAAAGAATAGAACTCATGGAGATTGATGAATTTATGAGAAACCAGGACTCATTATTTCAAAACCAAAAAAATGAAAAATTAGAAGAAAATGTGAAACATCTCATCAAAAAAACAACTGATATGGAAAGCAGATTTAGGAAAGATAATTCAAAAATTATTGGAATACGTGGAAGTCATCAGGAAAAGAGCTTTGACATCATTTTCAAAGAATTACTACAGGGAAATTGCCCTGATATCCTTAGAAGCAGAGGGCAAAATAGAAATGGAGAGAATCCACCAATCTCCCCAAGAAAGAGACCCCAAAAAACCAACCCCTAGGAATATTCTAGCCAAGTTCCAGAACTCCCAAGTCAAAGAGAAAATATTACAAGCAGCCAGAAGGACACAATTCAAATATCATAGAGCTGTGGTCAGGATCACACAGGACTTAGCAGCAACTACATTGGAAGCTCGTAGGGCTTGGAATATAATATACCAGAAGGCAAAAGAGCTTGGAATGCAGCCAAGAATCAACTACCCAGCAAGGCTGAATGTCCTCTTTTAGGGAAAAAGATGGACTTTCAATGAACCAGGGGAATTTCAATTGTTCCTGTTGGAATGGCCAGAGCTGAACAGAAGTTTTGATCTTCAGATATAGGACTCAGGTGAAGCATAGAGATTGGAGGAGAAGGGGAAAATATGAGGGACTTAATGATGATGAACTGCATGTATTCCTGCATAGAAAAATGACACTGATAATACATATGAACCTTCTCAGGTAATAGAGCAGGTAGAGGGAGCTTTTATAATTGAAGCACCGGAGAAAGCTGAATTTGAAGATAAAATATGGTGTAAAAATGGAGTCAATAGGAAAAAGGGAAATCTAATGGGAGAAAGAAAAAGGGGAATAGGCCATGATATTTCATATAATAACATTTTTCTTTATTACAATGAGCTATTGCAATGATGTGGAAAGGGGGGAAGACAAGGGGGAATGAGGGAATGTTCGCTCTCATCAGAGGTGGCTAGGAGAGGAAGCAGCATATATACTCAATGGGTATAGACATCTGGAGTAAGAAGGAGAGAGGGGGGATGGGGGGAAGGGGGGGATGTGAGTGATGGAAGAGAGGATGGACCATGGGGGAGAGTGGTCAGATATAACACATTTTGTTTTTTTACTTTTTGCAAGGGGCTGGGATTAGATGGCCTGTCCGGGTCCATAGGGCCAGATGGATGCTGGGTCTAAAGTGTGGTAGGGGGGCTCGGGGCCTCTTGGCCCCAGTACCAGGGATCTGTCTGCTGCGCCACTCAGCGACCCTACAGCAGAGTCAGAGTGAAAGGAGAGAGAAAATATAGTACATGGTAGTAGAGAAATATGAAAGGAGGGAGTTACAATCAACAATGGCAATGGTGGAAAAATATGGAAGTAACTTTTGTGATGGATTTAACATAAAGAATGTGATCCACCCGCGTCAGAGTTGTTGGTGTTGGGACAAAGACTCAAGCACATTTTTTAATTATTATTATTTGGGGGGGGGTTCAGGGAAAATGGGGCTGGGTGGCCTACCTGGGGCCACATATCAGGGTGATCATTGGGTGTCTGAGGCCGGATTTGGACCCAGGTGCTCCTGGCTCAATGGCCAATGCTCTGTCTACCACCCAGCCACCCCCTACTATTATTACTATTTTATTTTGGGTCTTTTTTTTCTATTTTTGGTTTTTGCAGGGAAGTGGGGTTGGGGTGGCTTGCATGTTACATGGCTGGGTGATTGTTGGGTATATTGGGGCGGATATGGGTTCGCTTGCTCCTGGCTTCAGGGCTGGTGCTCCATCCATTGTGCCACCTGGCCATACCTACAATTATTACTATTGTTTATTTTAATTTTAATTTTTTTCTCCCCCCTTTACTTTATTGCTCAAGCGAATGTATATTTTTGGGGGAGGGGGTATTTTATTTACTTTTAAACAAGAATATTTTATTAATGTATAAAAGCATTATTTCTACAAAATGAGAATCAATATTAAATATTTTTAAAAAAAGAAGACTGTGAGGGAATCAAGGTACAGTCTTTCAGACCAATATGAACTGAGAAGGGTTACAGTCAGGCACAAATAGTTCACATGAACATTTGAGGTGGACAGTGCCTCTGACATTTCTTTTGAGGTACTACAATTTTGATTTGCTCATTAAGCATAGTCCCTTCTTTGATGTGGGCCTTCCATGTTGTGTGGTCTTTTGCTAGTGCCATCCATGTCACACAAACAATTCCAATATTCTTATGAGAGACCTTTAAAGAGTCCTTATATTGCCTTTTCTGCCCTCCACATGTGCGAGTTCTGGGTAAAAATATACTTTTAGGTAAATGTACATTTGACATTTGAACAATGTGACCAGTCTATCTAGATCAAAAGTGTTCGCTGTTTGATAACTCTTTTAGGCATACTTCCATATTGTTCTACAGAATGATTGGAGCAGTTCATAACTCCACTAGTGATGTTTTGTGATTAATTTTTCAGTTTTGTCCAACTCTTCATGACCCATTTGTTTCTTGTTTTTCTTTTTTGGCAAAGACTCTGGAATGTTTTGCCATTTTCATCTCTAGCTCGTTTTACCAATGGCGAAATTGAGTCAGACAGGATTAAGTGACTTGCCAGGGTTACATGGTTTAGTGTTTGAGGATGAATGTAGGAGCCTTTTCAAGGCAGCTTAGTTCACAGTGGGGTAGCTCATTGGAAGTTTTTACTTTGTTTTCTTTGTTTTCTTGAAGCCAAGCCAAATTTCCTTGTCCTGGAACTTTCCCCCAACATTCACAGTTCTGTTCTTTTGTGCAGGTAGAACAAGTCTAATCCTTTCCAAAATGTCAGCCTTTTAAATCAGCTCAACCTCCTGCATTCTCTTCTCTAGACTCTCAGAACTAAAGAGGTCCTCTAATTGATCCATGACATAATCTTGAAAACATTCATCATCCTTCTTGCCCTATGGCTTTTCAGTGTGCTTCTAGCCTTGGAGTCTGATCAAACACGAGATTCCAGCTATTTAGCTTCTTTTGAGACTGATGTTATACAAATATGAAGCAAAAGTTTACTGACCCCTACTTTTTACTGCTTCTTTTATGATATACGTGCAAGGATAAAAGAGACTGTTGAAAATCATGTACCTGCTCACCATTCCTTCAATTATGTGTTGGAATTCAGGTCCCAATATACTCTAAAGCATCCTTCCAACTTCGTTTATGCCAGTCACATCTGTAACAAAATAACCTCTGATGAACTCTGTTGGCTCCAAGCCTTCATGGGAAGTAAGGCATCCTCACTTGGGAGGGGGGAGGGTCCACAATTAAGCTACCATCTGGTACATGTACTCTTGGTTGAGAGCTCTACTGACTATGAGAAGGACTAGCACTTCAAGCTGCAGTTGAATTGCTTGATCTAAACTATGTTTAATTATGGGTAAAAATGATGTGAGATGGCATGTATTGCTCCTAAGAGAATTGTCATTATCTAATGTGATTCACATACAGGTATTTTTATGAATACTTTTTTGTTTAGAGAAGAGATAACAGTATTTGGAACAGCTTGGTGGAACAAGCATTTCATTCTTGTGTTTTTCATATCTAAAATGAAACCATTGTTGAAAAATGACACTAGCATCTGAAGTTCAGGTGATGTTGATGTTAAGCAGATAATGTCGCAATTACTCGGGTTGAACTGATCTAGAAACTTTCCAAGGTCAGGAAAGAATGATTAATGATTTGCACACTGATGCAACCACAGAGAATCCTTTGCCCAGCTGATAGATATATTTAAGATGAGCTATTTAGCTATTTCTAGGCACTTCCTTGATCTCTTTGGGGTAGGTTTGGACAATATAGGCCCCAATGCATTCAAGACTTGTTACACTGTGAAATTCTGGCAATACTTTTTTTTTCAGAAGATCCTCTCTAGGGGACCCACCCAATTTGCTGGAATGGCTTCCTGGAACCCCTTAAATATGAATTCACTCTGTCCCCTCTTTTCTAACTCTCTTTTCCTTCCATCTAATAATACTTCCTTCTTTGTCCCATTTAGACCTATCTCTACCTCCACCCTAGCAATAAATCTCCTTCTATCAGTTTCTAAATGCAATCTCAAATTAAAGCAAAAACAAAAAACCAGAACAACAGTCATACCTTCCAGGCAAAGTTTTCCCCTCTGAGACTCTGCCTTTAGTTCAATTTTATGTGATAGGTTTTCTTTTTAAATAGGAAAGTAGTTTGGTGCCTTGTCTCTTTGCTGAAGTGAGCCCTTTGCAAGAAGAGAAAAAGGGAAAAAGACGCCAACCCTCCTTGAAGGTTGGGGAACTCAATTCTTGAGCATCTCTGCATCATTGAGGTGAAGAACGGTTAGTTACTGCTCTTGGATCTGAGAACAATGGCAGGTTGGTAAGAAAGCCACTCTGCTATCATTTGGTGCTTTGTCTTCTGTCCTTTGTTTTGATGCCTGCCACAATCTCAGAATAGGTGGCCAGTATCAACGCTGCCTGCCTCCCTGAGGTGAGCCACGCTTCAAAGGGGGCTCTCCTTGTCTTGCTTCTTACCCTCTATGATTTGAGGCACTAGGGGTGTAGAGCTGGTCTCAGATTAAGGTTTCAGATTAAGGACCCACAAGATGAAACAGTAAAACATCTGGAATATGTACCTTAATCTACTTAGTGATCAGAGAGCTGGGCTTTTTTGTGGGGAGGAAGATATGTTGTAAGTGGGGATGGGGAGGTGCTCTTGTAGGATCATGGGAGAATTAAGCAGTTTGTTTTGGGGATTGGGAAAGCTGGGCCCTAACTGTTGAGGACCCTTTTGCCACTTTCTTGCACTGGTACTTTGAGAGCAGGTCTGTCCTCTCCGAGATGGGTTTATACCACCATTAACAGTTGGAACCCCTTATATTCTCAGTCATTGCCCTCTTTTAGTTAGATTAGTGCAAAAGTGTGACAGATTTCTCTTACCTAATCCTAATATCGGAATATTATGTAAACATATACTCTCTCTGTACAACTGAATTTCTAGCCCTTGTAAGATTTTGAGGGAACCTTACTTAGCTGGATAGTGATCCAGCAGACCATCTTCATATCTTCATATAGACACCTGGCTATAGAAGAAACAGGCATTTTTTGTTTTTGTTTTTTGACTGCTTTCTGGCATTAGCACAACTTATCTATGAATTAACAATAATACAAAGGTCTGCAGAAAATGATCATATCCCCTAGTTCTTTAACATGGAGATAATAGAACCAGTGTTTTACCTGAGCTCCCTTGACTGAAGGTGAAAGAAAGACTCTTGAGAGATAGATTCTGAGAGCTTGGAACATGCAGAGGAGGACAGCTGGGATAAGGCAGTGTCTTGGACATGTGCTATAGGGCTCTCAGAAGAACTGAGACTGCTTTCCTGAAGAAGGAGACACTAGGGCAGGCTGGGAGGGCTGTTACATGGACAAGGACTACACTTGACCTTCTTGGATCCAGACAGAAGAACCAGTAAGGGCTGGATGCAGAGGTCATATTTGGTTTGATGTCGTTAAGCTTCCTAACATTGAAAGTTATCCCCAAGAGGAGGCCAGGCAAGTTCTTTATTCTGTAAGGTCTATAAGTAGAGGCTGATGACCATTAATGAATGGTTCCTAATGGGAAGTCTTCCTCCTGGATTGGAGGAAATGCCACTGAGGACCTTTCTTGGTCTAAAATTCAGTATCTCTGGGTTTCCTCTTCTGTATGCTGGAGAAAGAGGTGTTCTGCTTTTGGCATACTCAGGAATGTCAGGAACAGAGAGCAATGAAAAGAAATTAGAGGGTTGTTGGAGACTTTTGGAATGAAGACTTCAAGCCTTTAACTCTGCTAATTCAGGGCAATCCAGTGCTGTTGGAGTTGGGTATAGGGCACACCTGCCCATCTCAATGTTTTTCTTTCAAATCTCAATGTTTTCTAATTTCTGCTGTTTCCTTGATCATTAAATCTTTGACTAAAACAATGAATATCCTGGGACTTCCTTGGTCCATGAGGCAGTTGGACCATCTGGAATTGGAGATGTGCATAAGAGTATGGGAGAGTCAACTTGAACCAGTTCTTGAACCTTTGGGTCAGTTTTCTATATGAGAATTTACAGCTCTGAAATGGCAAATGATAAAAATCCAGGTTTCATCTGTTTGGTTGATTGTCTAGACTCAAGAAAGTGATGGAGAAAATATTCCTAACAGAGATTAAACTTTCTTTTTTTATTTTTATTTTTTGCAAGTAGCAAATGGGGTTAAGTGGCTTGCCCAAAGTCACACAGCTAGGTAATTATTAAGTGTCTGAGGCTGGATTTGAACTCAGATACTCCTGACTCCAGGTCCAGTACTCTATCCACTGCGCCACCTAGCCACCCCAGAGATTAAATTTTAAAATGAGTCCTACCCTAGTACCTCCCCTGCCCTCTTTCTAACCACACTCATTGGAAGCTCCCCTAGAGACTTCGCATTTCACTTTCTATGCCAACATTTTCTCCCTCATTCAAATGGAAGCTCCTTGAGGGTGTGGACTTTTTCACATTTGTCTTCCATTTTTCAGCCCCTAGCACCAGATTCAGTCTGTGTTGAACTGCTCAATCAATGCTTATTGAATTCTAAGTTTGAAGAACAGTCTGACATAATAAGATTTGTACTTAGGGATGAATGGCAGCCGGATGACTGCACTGGAAGCTGAGTCTACTTAAGGGACTATTACAATGGTCCTAGAGAGAGTTACCAAAGGCCTGAACTGGTCTGGTAGCCAGGTAAGAAAAGAGATGGAGACAGGTGTGTGAAATGCTGGGCAGCTATTATTACAATGAAAAAAAATGAACTTCAGCAACTGATTTGTTTAGGGGATCGGGGAGGGCTACAAACTTAGGTGTCCTCCTTGACTCTTTAATCCCCCCTCTCCCCCATATTCAATCTGTTCCAAGACCTGTCAATTTTACCTTTGTAATGTCTCTTATACATGCCCCATTTTCTCCTTATTCTGGTGCCAGCCCTTATCCTCCATGTCCTGACTATTGAAATAGCCTGCTAGTGGATTTGCCTGACAATTCTCTCCCCAGTTTACTTTATCTTCCAGTCATTTGTGAAGATGACAGAAGGGGAGCTCTGACCATGGTATCCATCCCCTCTTCTCTGCTCCATTCAAAAAGAAATTTGATGACTGATCTCTAGCTAGGATCAATACAAAATCCTTGGTTGGACATTCAAAGCTCTGCTTCTGCTCTGCTGTCAGGTCTTCTTAGACTTTATTTCTTGCCCCAAGCTCTCCATCTAGTGTTATTCATCTTGCTCCATCTCCTGACCTTGGGTATTTTCTCTAGCTGTTACCCATACCTGAAATGTTTTACTTTCTTATCTCTATCTCAAACCCTGTTTTAAGTTTCAGCTAAAATTTTCCTTTTTATTAGAAAAAAACTTTTTGGATCCCTCTTAATTTTAGTACTTTTGCCTTTCTTTGTATCCCCAGCTCTTGACAGTGCCTGGCCCAGTAACTGCTGAGGTTTTGTTGTTGTTTGTCAATTGTTCAATTCTTAGAACAAAGAGACCTCAAGCACCATC
Organism: Macrotis lagotis; assembly: GCF_037893015.1. NCBI lineage: Eukaryota > Metazoa > Chordata > Mammalia > Peramelemorphia > Peramelidae > Macrotis > Macrotis lagotis. The sequence goes on from NC_133664.1 coordinate 2,383,597, forward strand.
TGGGCCTACCTGCCTCTAAACATGAACATCTCTGTTCATGAATGGCCCTTTAGTTTTCTTTACAGACCTCTAGAGATGTGAAACCCTCCACAGATCCCCCGGGGTCACCATCTCTTGTCATTGATTGTCTTGTTCACTTGTCTCTGACGGTTGCCTTTGGCATAAGCAAAAGAATGGCCCAGAAGATACACATCTTTCTTTTGGGAACCTGAGTCTAGTCCTCGTGTTGAAGGAGAAATGTCTGTATGGTTATTAATATCGGGGAAAATATCCATTTGCTTGTCCATATTTTCTAAGGGCTTCCATATACCCCAATCAGATGCAAATTCTCTTCAATTTTTCAATGCAATTTCATTGTTAAATGTAACTTCCCCAAGATAACAGCAACCTCAACCCTTCCTCCAACTTCCTGCCTTTCAGCCTTCCAAAGTGGGTACCTGACCCCAGTCTCAAAGAGGGGGCGGGTCCCCCTTTTACCCACTTTTCCAATACTCTTCCCTGCACAGAAAGTGGGCAAGACTACAAAAGTTTGGTCCACATTCCCCTCCATGCTGGACTCACTCAAGTCTGAGCCCAGATACTTTTTTTTTTTGGCTTTTGCAAGGCAATGAGGTTAAGTGACTTGCCAAAGGTCACAAAGGTCAGATTTGAATTCAGGTCCTCCTGACTGCAGGGCCAGTGCTCTATCTACTGTGCCATCTAGCTGCCCCTCAGCCACTTCTTATGAATGTTTTCCTCTCTCTCTCTCTCCCTCATCTAGACCTGTGTTTTTCATCCTGTCCTCAAGGAGCTTATTGTATCTCTAGGAAAAAAGTTTAATCTGTGAACTTTACAGACTGGTGAAACAAAAAATTCCAAACTTTCACACCTCCAGGGCTGGTGGTGAATGTTTCACTTCCAAAGGTCCCTGGCATCATTTGACTCTTGATGTTCTCACTTAAAGCCCAAGTTTTAAATTATTGGCTGCTCTGGTTAAGTTGCTTCATATATCCACTAGCAATGATTTTTCTTCTAACTGGATTGATTTCTTTCTGATCTTATGTTGCAATGAAAGGAAAAATTAGAGGATTGCTGAGGATTCATATCTATTCTACAGGCAAGAAGGATCTTTCTCTTCTCCCAAGGCCTTTAGAATAAGAAGTCAGAAAAATAAGTATGTATGTACCTTATAAATTTATTTATCTTCTGTCATCCATACCTACACTACAGAATAATAAGAACTTGAAGGTGTAGTTGTAACTGGAGCTATTGTCATCACTTCATCACATAGAGGCTTTGATCAATGCTGGCCTTCTGGGTGTGACTATCCCCTCCTCAGATCCAGGTTGCAGCACCTTTCTTCATTTTTAAGCTGTTTCAGGAGCCACTGAGCATGAAAAAAAGACTTGAGCAGTTCTAGTCATGAGTTGCGTCAGTTCTTATGATCTTTTTCATGTTGGGAAGACCTTCCAAAGAACACCCCTGGGAGGACTTCCGGGTTTCTAGGATCACCTTGACCCCAGGATGGAAAATCATTGAAATTTAGTGTTGGAGTTAGAAGTCAGGACAAATAATCCAACCTTTCCTATATATCCTCTTACCTGGATTTCACAAATATTACACAAGGGAGCTTCTCCACTTTTATTTCCATTTTATTTATGGGGAAACTGTGACTCAGAGTTTTGATTGACCTGCCCAGGGACAATCAATTAGTACGGTATCAGTAGGCTTCGATTTCAAATCTACCACTTTTTCAGCTAAGCTCCCCTGCTTCTAGAAGGTATCTACCAACTAACTACAAAATCAAGCATTTCCACAAAACCCTTATCATTACAAAAAAAAAAATACAAGGACAACATTGCCATGACTTTCAATGAATTTTCCTGATTGTCTCTGTACAATGCTAACTTCATTAACTTCATTATTTTTTTCATGTTTTGCCCACTTGTTTTCTTCATTTTCCCTCCATAACATCCCTGGGGAAGAAAAAATAAATCATTATATCATGTAATCTATTTGTGGGGGGGGAAGCGACAACCACATTAGAAGGAAAGGTTTGCCTTGGAAGAAACAAAAGACAGATTTAGATAAGTTGTATTTTCACGATACTTTGAATTCACACAAACTTGGAGGATTATTTATGACTTGATATCATTTCAGCCTGCATGCTTTTCTTTGCAATTTCGAGCTTGTTTTTCCTGGAGCCTTGCAGGTAAGGACAAAAGAATCAGAGGCTCATCCTTTATTCTACTTCAAAAAAAAAGGAAGGTCCTTGCTCTTTATTTTAGTCAAGTAGAAGGAACACACTATGTACATATGAGTGAGACAAAGGTTGGGGTTGCTTTGTTGCTTAAAAATTCTAAAGGAATGCTTTTATTTTATGATCTGAAAGCTTTTGGAGCTCGAAGCTCTTTGTTCCCCTCTACGTCCCCATCCCAGAGTCCTGTGAGACTAACTGGAGGAGAACTCTCCAGCAGAGCTTGGTGGATTTGACCAATGTTTTGATGATAGTTTGATGAGAACATAAAATAATAGGAAGGCATATTGACCTGCATTGGCTTGGGGAGATGTGGAGGTGGAGCTTTACTCTGTCTCCTCCATTCTGTCGTGGCTACACTTGACTGAGCTCTCCCCAGTTTTGGAATAAGAGCCAGAATGAAGGACTTGGAGTTAAGGCTGTAGGAGGAATTGCTTAAAGAACTGGGGCTATTATGGTCTAGAGGAGAGAAGATTCCTTCTCAGTCATTTCAATTGCATCTGAATCCTCAGGACCCCTTCAGGCAAAGATGGTGGAGCAAGTTGCATTTTCTTCCCCAATTCATTTTACAGTTGAAGAAACTGAAGCAAACTGGATGAAGTGACTTGTCCAAGGTGACAGAGCTAGTAGATATCTGAGGCTGGATTTACTAACAAATGAGTCTCCAGATCTGATGTTTTGTCCAATGGACCACCCAGCATCCTGAGCACATAGTAGGTATGGAAAATATTTGAAGAGTTAGCTTGTGAAAGTTTGGTGAAGCTTGGGTTGTTTGACTCCAGAAGACAGAACTAGGTACATAACAGAGACATTTAGGGGTGTGTGTGTGTGTGTGTGTGTGTGTGTGTGTGTGTGTGTATTTTGTAGAAGGGAAGATTGTCTAACATGTAGAGCCATGTGAAAGGGGGATGGGTTGCTTGGTCCCCTCTTTGGGAGTTTTTGAGTGAAGACCACTTTATCCTTTGCTGTTACTGGGCGGGCAGCTAGAAGACAGAGTGGATAGATTACTGAATTTGACATCAGGAAGACCCAAGTTTGAATCTTGCCTTAGACACTAGCTATGTGGTCTGGGTAAGTCATTCTCTATTCTCTGATTCAGATTCCTTATATGTAAAAGGTAGTGACTAAAAGATTCACCTTCTAGCACTGTAGTGAGGATCCAATGAGATAACACGCACAGGGCAGTGCAAGCCTTGTGGTATTATAGAAGTGGTTACTATTATTACTATTACTATTAATACACACACACACACATATATTATATATTTAATTTGGGCTGGATGAAATGATCAGGGGCTTCCCTTCAAGCTCCAAAAATATCTCTGACATTAAATAAGATACTTTTAATTGTTAGCATGGCTACTTATCATTAATCATTGGTTATTTATCATTGTTGCTTCTTCTACAATTAGTGTCATGTAAATATATGTAGTACTTAGATCTGGCGAATCCAATCATTTCATCTCCCCCATTCCCCCGTTCCCCAGTTGCTGAACTGGCTTAATTTTTCAAAAGTTTGAACTCTCCCAAGTCTCCAAAATGTTCAATGAAGCTACCATTGGCCCCAAACAGACATAGGCAATGCTTTATTCATCTGAAAAGAACTCAAGCTGGCCAAGATTTCTTTCTCAACTGTGAAATGAATATGCTTTTTGATTCTTGAAACAGCAGGTCCTCAAATATCTTACTGCCTTGCATCCAGGGCCATCTCCAGTCATTTTGATTCATTTCTAGTCACTGGGCTCAGATGACTCTAGAGGAGAAAGTGAGACTGGGGACTTAGCACAGCCCCCATTCAAAATCCAACTCATGTGTTTACCATGGCATCACCTCTCTGACATCATTGACTTCTTTAAGAGCAAAGGACAAACATCACCATGATCATACTGATATAGATACTATATTATGCATGCATGTACATACCCGTCTGTGTATTTTTAGGGTCCATAGCCCAGAAACAATGTTAAAGAAATCTGTTTATTTGTTTGTATGTGCATTCTCTCTTCATTTATTAATCTGTTTGTTTAAATCATTAATTAAGTTGGTTAATTAGTCCTGTGCCTTGATGTCTTCTGAGGGAAGTCATTCTTTGAATACTAAACCATTGTTTTTCTTAAAATAATGTTTTCATTGATACTTTCTCTTTCTTAATTCATCATAGCATGCTATTCGTCCCCCTTTGTCCTCCCAGAGAACCATTCCATATGACAAATCATATTTTGGGGTGGAGAAAAAGGGGGGGAGTAAACACAACTGGTCATTCATTGAGAAAGTCCTACAAGAGATGGGATGTGCAACACCTTGGGGCTACTACCTGCTTGAGAAAAGTTGGGACTGTCCACTCATCTCTGTTCATTTGATTTGTACTTGCTCTTTGTAATTTTGTTACATTTGTTTTTGATTTTGGGTAACATGGACTGTCTTTTCAATTTCATTGCGCTAGTCATTGTGTATACTGATTTCTTGACTTTGTCTTCTTCACTCTTTATTCATTCCTTTAGATCTTTCCATGTTTCTGTGTATTTATCAAACTTCTTATTTCTTACAGTGAAGTAAGTTTCCATTAAATTCAATGGACCACAGCTGGTTTATCCATTCCCCAATTGATGAGTATTTATTTGGTTTCCTTTTGAGTGATCCCCAAAAGTGCAGGTGTAAATATTTTAGCATGTATGCAGACATGTTTTTATCAATGGATTCCTTGGAATATAAGCTTAGGAATGAAATCTCTGGCTCAAAGAGAATGCTCATTTTAGTCAGGTTATTTGCAAAATTCCAAATTGCTCTTTTGAAATCTTTGAACCACTTCACAGCTTTATCAACAATGTATTAATGTTCCCATCTTTCCTCAACTTCGCCAACATAGATGGTGACTGTTTTTTGGGGGGGTCATTTTTGCCAGTTTGCTGGGGATGAGATGAAGCCTCAAGGTTGTTTTTGTTTTCATTTCTCTTATTATTAGTGATTTGGAAGACTTTTTCCTATTGCTGTGAATACTCTGCAATTCTTTTGAAAATTGTTTATTCATGTCTGTTGACCAGGCCACCAGTCTGTGTATATATGTGTGTATATGTAAATAGATGTATGCATATGTATTCATTGTTTCTATATTTAGATAATAAAAAGAAAAATTGGCTAAAATGTATTTTACCTATTTGACCTTTCCTTTTTTCTGTACAATAAGGTTGTCCATTTTGAAGATCTTCAGTTCCAAGTTCTAAATATGATATTATGTTTCTTCAATTACTTTGCTTTCATCTTTTTTACAAGTTGCCCTATTCTCACTGCCTCTTGATTCCCTCTTCTTTTTTGATGTTTCTCTTTCTTCTCACCTTCACTACCTGTTGCTCAATGTTTACATTTAATTTTTTTGTGCCCCTTTCCAAAAAAACCGATTTCTTTTCATTATCTACCTTTTCTTTCTTTTCACTAGTCTAGAACTGCATTCTCTAATTCATGGCCCTTATCATTATCTACTTTCTTCCCTTTTCTATGTTTTGTTTGGGTTATCAGATATTTCAAGATATCCATTCTGGGCTCCCCTGAATACCTTCTGCAGACTCCCCTTTTCCTCATTTGGGCCTCATTTCTAGAACAATAGCATTTGTTGTAAATATCAGGGCCCCTTACCCATCACATCCCTGATTATTCCACTCACCATTGTTCTTACCCATCTTACTGACCTTTTATTGGAAATCCCCTCCCTGTGTCTATGCTCTCTTACTCCTCCAAGTTGCCAGTTGTCCTCAGGGCTTCCAACTCCATTGACTCCTCCCCCAAACACATAAACTTTTTGAGCCCTAAATCCCCCAGGGTAAGATTTTCATTTTCTGTCCTCTGTCTGTCTCCACTCATGGGAGCATTTGTCAGTGAAACCCCTTTCATCCTAAAGTAAGACCTCCTTCCTTCCTTTTCCCCTACTTTTCATTTCTCCCTTCTCCATCTCCCCTGTAGGTTCAAAGAAGTCACCTTTTCCTCCTTGCTACTTGACCTGCCACATCACTCCCTCTTCTCTCTTCCCCTCCCACCTTTCCATGCTGTAATGTAGTCCAACAAAAGAAGCATCCACCTGTAGGTGGGGGGGGTCACCTGATTTTACTCATAATGCCCCTGTTTGCCTCTCCAATGTGAATTCTCCCAGATTTCCATCTTTACCCTGCCTTCTTGTGTGCATTCAGAAAATGTTTCACTCTTCTCTCAGCTGTCACAATGCTGCTGTCATTACTGGTTGCATTTATTCACTTCTATATTTCTTTTGTTTGGGGTGTTTGAGAGGAAAGTAACATCTTTTAGTTTTCTTTCTAAAATGATTCAGATTTTCTTTTTTATTTTGCCTCCATCTTTCACCCTGAATGCTTAAGCACAGGTTTGCAGGATAAGTCAGCAAAAGCTCTATCCTGAGGCCCATTTTTCTTTGGAACACATCATTCTATTCCCTCTTCATTTTTCTGGTGAGTGTGGCAGAGTCCCACATAATTTGAATGACCTTTTCTTCATATTTTAAAGTTTTTCTCCTAATGGTTTGTGTCACTTCTTGCTTCTGAATTTTATTGTTGAATTTAACTGCTATGTGTTTTGGAGTTTACATCCTTTTTTTTTTCTTTCAGGAACAATCTATAAATTTTTTAAAATGCATTATTATATTTGGAAATTCTAGACAGTTCTATTGTTGTGTTCATTATGATGTTATGGTTTTTTTCTCCTGTTATATTCTTCTGGGAAGCCTATGATCCTTAAAATACCTCCAAACATCTTCTTTTTGAGTTAAGTATGTTATGTTTGCATAGTGAACACATTTTTCTTTAATGTTAGACCACTCCTCCTTTTACTATTTTTCATCAGTCTCTTCAGATTCTTGTTTTATTGTTTCTCCAGATGGGTTTCATCATTTGTTTTTACCCCACCAAGGTAATCCTTTTCTAATTTGATTAATATTGATGAATGTCATTTTTATTACATGGATTTGGCCTACCCATAAACAATTAGTATTTCTCCAATTATTTAACTCTGTCTTTATCTACTTTTTCACTATTTTTATAGTTGCATTTATATCTTTTCTGTACATATCATGGTATGATAGACTCCCACTAACTATACACACTGTTTAATTATTTTAAATGTAATTTCTCTTTTAACCTATTTGTAATAGATACATGGGGGGACATTTTGAGGGTTGTTGCTCCCTGTCCCTAGGGATGTGTTACTTATCACAGTCCAGCCCCGCTCAGACCTGATAGATTTTGGTGGTTAATTCTTTCTATGCCAGCCTAGAATGGGCAATAAAAGACTGAAGAGAATTCACAAGATGATGAGATGGTGATGCAAGTAGGATTGATGTTCTTGAGGCTGGGCTGAAGCTGGTGAATTCGGGAGGCAGTATATCCCGGTGGAGAGGATCCTGGGCTTGCATTCTATAAGAATGACCCTATGGATCTATGAAAGCCTTCCTCCTTCTCGCACAGCCTGTTTCCACCTTTAGGGAAATGACAATAAGAGCATTTCCCTTCTGGGTCATATCATGAGGCTTACCTGAAATGACGTATATAAAGTGAATTATGCTTTGGAAAAGGCAGCTATTAGAGACCCCATTACTGCGGATTGATAGCTGGGTTGAGTCTTTAAAGGGAGAGGCTCTGGAAATGCTTGACCATTTTCTGCTTAGCCCCAGAGGGAAGAACCTGGAGCACTGTCTGGAGGCTGAAGAGAGGTGGACGTTGGCAAGGGCTAAGGTGAACACTTTGAGAGAGTCACAGTAGAATGGGTTGCCTCCAGAGGTGATGAGTTTCTCCTCAAAAGGATATTCGAACAGGAAGGCATGTTAAAGGGAAGATAACTTTTGGGTCTGGACTGGAGTAGATCACCACTGAGATCCCTTTTAAGTTTGATGTATGGGCAGAGGAGGAGGGGGGAAATGAGTGAATTTCTACAGTGATATCCATGTAGCACATGTTCAATTTCTCCCCTGGTGACACTGAGGAAAAAATGTATATTCATGTTCAGCAACCAAGGCCAAACTCTATTCTCCCCATTCAGCCTGAGCTCTGTTCCCATTGCTAAAACATTCCAACAATGGAATCCAACCCAACATACCCAGATCTATAGAAAAGAGGATTGAGATAGACAGCAAGAAATTAACCAGTGATTCATGTGTGTATTTGCATATGAATGGAATTTAGATAAATATGAATGAAAAAAACTGCCTTAGTATGGATCTATGGTGGGGGTGGGGTGGGGATGATGGTTGAAACTTCCATTCAGTTGGGGAAAAAAAAATCAAAGATTGGCACTCTGTGTGTGTGTGTGTGTGTGTGTGTGTGTGTGTGAGAGAGAGAGAGAGAGAGAGATAGAGAGAGATACTTCAAAATCAGTATGAGGAAAGGAATCTAGAAATACTTCTAGAGATCACCAGTTGCCATCACTGAACTGGAACACAGGCCTTTTCACTTGCTTGAGGTCATTCTTGTGTGGTTCTCCCTATCTCACTGGGCTGGGAAAATTCATCTTGGTGGTAGCCCTGGCTGACAGATTCCTGTAGATAGTTTTTAGTTGTTCACACTGAGTTCTTTGATTCATTGCTGGGGAGAGGAGACTCTACCTCCCTTCCTTCCCTCGCTTGAACATTGCATCCAGGTTTAATTTTACCATAGATTCTAATGATTCTAAAGATTTTCATGTTGTTAATAATTTGTAGAGTGATGTTCTGCCAGAGATAGATGACTGTAATTTATAACACAACACAATCTTTGTAGAATTGCAAATGAGGGTCATCTATAGAGCAATTGAGAGGACCCTAGGTAGTCCTTCAAGATAGTACAGACAAGGATTTGTAAAGGATAATCATGGCAAAGGGGTATTATTGAAGAAATGAATGATCAAAAATAGGATCCCATTGTATGAGTGAGGAGTGGTTGATGGGCCTTTTAGGGGTTCTGTTGATATTTTTTTCAGCCTAGCAAGCCATCTTCATGGAGTGTTTAGGGGAGGACATTGCCTGGCATGCTTCATAGGACTAGCAAGATAGAATGGACTGTAATTTATATCAATGTAAGGGGTTGCCCTTCTCCTCCAAAATGAAGTGACAGATTCATTGGGTCAACACTCCTTCATTCTTTCCTTTTTTAGAACTCTATCCACACAGGATCTCACTTTCCCAAACTAAATCTATTCACTCCAACTTGATTTTTTTGGTGTGGGTGAAGAGTTAGATGAATTGTGTGCTTTAAAAATCTCTGAGATGGTTGAATTTCTTTGAATGACAATAAGCACATCCATTTTCCTTCAATTTGACAAATATTTCCTAGATTCCTTGAATTTCAGGGCTCTAGCGAGAAATTGTGATTGACAGGTGAAAAGAAGAACTGTTCTAGCCCCAGCTTCATGGAGAATTAGAGCTGGGAATAACCCTAGAGTAGTCTGATATCTTGATTTTTCTTGATAAGGAAAAAAAAGAATGGTCTGAAAAAGGGGGAAAGATTATCCACAATCCCAGAGTCAGGAGGGTAGTAGGATTTGAAGCCAGGTCTTCTGTTCTTTCTATATTGGGCTAGGCAGTTGGGTTCAGTGTATAATGTTTTTGCTGTATTATAGTCCAATCTGGTCACACCTGGCCTGGCAAGTAATTCTGATTACTTTGAGATAGCCTTGGGCTCCATTCCCCCCCCCCCTCCCACCAGGATGTTCATTGGGAAGCTCACATCTCTTGTATCAGAGGCCTTTGGACCAAAGAGCAATAAAAGAGTGTAAACCTTCAAAATAAATACACCAAACCAGGATTTGCAAACTGATTTCTCCTAGTTACCCTGTGAATGTGCTGGGCAGGGAGTCATGTCAGTTAAGCAACTCTCTTTCTAGCAGGGAATACTGATTGCAAGAGGGCAAAGCTGGTGGCACACTGGTGGTCCATTGTCCTTCTTAAAGTGTCTTTGTATATGTTATCACAGATGTGACAAATCATGGAGACTGCATTCATTTACCATATTTGGGGGAAAAGTCTGAATTCCTCAAGAATTCTGAATGCCTTAATTCATTTAAGTCAGGTCAGTGTTGCAATAGACCACTTCTCTTCCTCCTCCTTCCTATCCATATTTAAGCATAAGTTGGAAGGAAAGATTAATTCACATGAATACGTGATATGTCTTATCATGCAATATAGGACAAGTTAGCACATAGGAAGCTCCAAAATAAAGTCTGTCTTGGAAAATCTTACCTCCCTTCTGCCTCAACCATTTAGATAAATAATGGTTACCTCATGCCATGTTAAACCATTCCATTAGAGGGCATTCCATTATTAATCAGGATTTACAAAGCTGGTTGTTCATTGCTCATTGATTTCAGGGCTGAAGCCTTTGATGGAGAAGTGCTAATGTGTAAGCTCTGTATTCAGGTAGTGGCTCATTTCTTTTCTCTGATAGATTTCATTTGAAATCATTTTCTGGCATAAATCACTCAACATTTGCAGAAGCTTTTACTCTTTCTCACTGACCTAAGAAAGAGTTTGAATTACATACTTGTATGTCACACATCATTTCCTTCTGGAGATTTCTAGGTCAGACTCAGGAGTCAGTGAGATCAGAGGTCAAGCCATCTTCATGGGGAGACACTGCCAAATTCTGTCCATCAATAACTTAAGCTTCCTATTATACCTTCATCAGTATTTGACAAATTCCCTCCAGAGCTCTATAAATTAATGTGAGTTATTTTAATTAAGGCTATATAGAGCTTCACTAAAGGAATACTAACACAAAGGGATTCTGAAAACCATCAATTCTGAAAGTAATAGAGTAAAATGGCAATTCTCCCCCCTCCCACTTCTCTGGATAATGCCAGCTCTATTTGAGGGAGGACTGGGTGAGTACAAATCATCATGTAACAGCTACAGTTCATTTGGGAGGGGTTGAAAATGAATCTTTTATTCTCAGCATTTATATTCTTAAACATAAATATGTTTGTATTTTTAAATTAAATAGATTGAAGTCATATACAGACATATATCAAGGATAACTGATTCTTTAAAATTTTAACAATGAAGTTTTTCTGAAGCTATTTTCTACCAGTATTTTAAAAAATTTTTTAAATTTTTTTTCCAAGGCAAATAGGGTTAAGTGGCTTGCCCAAGGCCACACAGCTAGGTAATTATTAAGTATCTGAGGCTGGATTTGAACTCAGGTACTCCTGACTCCAGGGCCAGTGTTCTATCCACTGCACCACCTAGCTGCCCCTCTACCAGCAATTTTTTTAAAAAAAAAATTCTTCCCAATATGATTTGCTTAGTCAAACATATTCCATTACCTTCTATGAAATAATGTTACCTTCTCTGATAGTAATTGGTCAGTTTATCTGTATCTCTGGGGAAAGTCAATTGTTCAATAGGCAAAAAGTAAACAGTGGGGCCTTTGTTAAATCCCAGGGATATAGAGGCAAACAAGAATGCTCCTGTCCTCTCTTCCTAACCTCCAGAGCTTATGTTTGAATGAAGAAGTCATCGTGAATAACTAGATGCCTTTGGAGTAGATGGAAGGGGAAGGTGCACTAGGAGCTCAAAGGATGAGGATAAACCTGAAAAAAACAACCCTGCCATTTGAGCTGAGCCTGGGCGGGAGGGGAAGCCAAGGATGCTAAGAGAAGTGAAGAACATTCTAGGCAGGGAAGACACTGAGTGAAAAGGTGAGGAGGAGAGGGAGTTTGACCTCATTCATGCAAGTAAGTCCCTCTGGCATCACCCCAGAATATGTACATGGTAGGAGATGGAGTTCTAGATCTGTGGTTCACTTCCCTCCTTATAGTAACTGAATGCATATGAACTGTTGACATTAGGAAATGAGATAACTTCAAGAGAATAGAGGGGCCAGGCAGGAGTTCTGGGGACTACCTGCAGTTAATGGGATGATCTTGAATGAAAAGTCAGTAAAAGAAGATGAGAAGGAGTGTCTAGATAGATTGGAAGAGAATCAAAAGAAACTAGAGTCCCAGAATCCTGGAGATAAGAGAATAGCGAGGAGTAGGTAATCTCTAATGTTACAGCTACACAATCATAAAGGCTGAGAAAAAGGTCAATAGATTGGACAATTAAGAGATGACTGATAATGTGGAGAAGAGCTTTAGTGAGAAGGGCAATGAATGGCAGAGAACTTAGTAGACAGTGAGAGGGGATGGATTTGAGACACTGAATAGAGATGACTTTTTTTCAAGGAGTTTTGATGAAGAGGGGAAAAGCTATTGGACAATAACTAGAGGGTACATCGAAGTTTTTTTTAATTTTAGAAAGGTTTTATTTATTTTCAGTTTTACAATTTTTGCCCCAATCTTATGCCCCACCCCACAGAAGGCAATTTGTTAGTCTCTACATCAATCATTCTCATAGAATGCATTGATCTAAGTTGAATGTGATGAGAGAGAAATAATATCCTTAAGAAAGAAACATATCATCAAAGGTTTTAAAATGGGATTGATATGTATGCTGACAGCTATGGAGGAGTCAGTGAATGGGAAGAGACTGGGCCAGAGAGACAGAGCAATCTGACTTTCCCCAGAGATAAACTGACCAATTACTATCAGAGAAGGTAACATTATTTCATAGAAGGTAATGGAATATGTTTGACTAAACAAATCATATTGGGAAGAAGATGAAAGGAGGTGGGACATAAGGGGTTAACTCTGATGAGAAGGACCATTTATTATTCATTATATTTTGAAATGACAGCAGAGAAGTAAATTGGGCAGAACTGGCATCAGAGGGATGTGAGGAAAAGAGAAGAGGGAAATTTTGGGGAGTTGCTGGGGAAAAAAGTGTGTGTGTGTGTGTGTGTGTGTGTGTGTGTGTGTGTGTGTGTGCGTGTGTGCGTGTGTATGATGACATGAGGTTATCAGCAAAGTGGGGTGGGTGTCATCAGACACCTGAAGAGACTGAAAGATTTTCAAAGGCCTGGGTGATTGAGAATCCATTTTGGGGGGAGTAGAAGACTTGTGTTGCTACAGGAAGGCCCAGTTCTCACAAATATGGGGCATAGTTGTGGTAGACCCGGTCAGCACAGGCTCATGAGTTTTTCCAGGCATGTTCAGGAGGCAGTGAGGAGTAGCAGAGGAGGCAGGGATTGGGAGGAATCCCAAGGAGGGATTAACTGAAGTGGGACCTGCAATGGGGCAAAGGAACTCCAAGCAAAGGACAGGAGAGAGGTGAGCAAGTTTGCCTTCTGACCAAGATTGGAAGGGAAGAGAATGGGGTCCTGTTGAGATCTTGGCCTGGGATGGAGGTTACTTTGGATGGTATTGGAGGTAGAGTTGATAAAGTGGTGACAAAGCAAGAACACACGGTTCAAGGACATTCCAGATCAAGTGACTTTAAAACTAGGACTTTCCAGCACAAGGAAGACAACAACAATCAACAACAACAACAAAACACCCTAAAATAAACCAGAAACTTATTTTTGGAGGAAAGAACTCTTTTGCCTTAATCCATTCCAGTATTTCCTGATCCATTTAGAAAAGGGAGTCAATGTTTACTTACTATAATTTATTTGTTTGTGTTTCTTTATTAGAAGGCTAATTTGTACAAGGTTTTTACCTCAATCCACGTATATTTCATTGAATGTTGAGGCCAAGTTGAAGGGTCAATAAATTGTGATCCAGTCTTTCTTTTGCTCCAGATATACTTTGTTGTTTTCATTGGTGGCCTTAAAGATTTGATTAGGTAAAAAGTTTAGCCTAGCAGTGATTGTAAAGCTCAGGGAAGTAAGCTCCCAGCAATAAGGGAGTGGTTGACTAAATCATGGAATGTTAATATAATGAATTATTGTAATGAAATTGAAACAGACTAATAGGAGAATACAAAGAAATTAGGAAATAAGGATATGCTCATGGACACAGAGAGGGATGGAAAAAAGTTTCATTAGACTTTATGCTGGTAATTCATTTATTTGAATGTAAGTAGTTACTGAACAAGTTTAGTTTGTTTGTATTGATGTTTAATGGTTCTAATAAAATATTTAATTTTTTAAAAGAGCCAATGAGTTATAACAATTGACTATTTACAAGTCTTCTAATAATGATGCACAAAACATTCCTTCTAGTTCTCATTATGAAATTACATCCAACAGACACTTAAAGCAAGTAAAAGGAATTAAGATGTTGATTATGATATTTAATGTACTACTTAAAGATGAAATTGTATTTTACTTGAAATCAATGCCTTAACATTAATTCTTCCAGGTAGCTTGTACAATAATTCCATCGGCAATAGCTACCACAGTATCCACTTTGATGGAGAATTGAGGAAATCTAGGTTGTGTGCAAGATTCAAGGCAAGATTTTGCTGAGAATCTAAATCCCAGGAACAAATATTAAGAGATTCTTGTAAGACCCTGAGCTACTCATACCTGGATGCTGAAGGAATGGGTGTATTTTTCTTTTCTCTACTCAATCTTTGAAAAAGTAATCTGCAATAGAGATACGACTGAAAAAATGCTGATCAGAATGGTCAGGAGCAACTTTGATTCAATCTTCTTCATTGAATTTTTTTCTAACCAGTCTTCTATTCCCATAGATAATTATTTGACCTAAACCAATCTTTTTTTCCTGTGGATATCATACCCCCTAGAGAAAGGATGTTCAAGATAAGATTGACACAAACCTTGAAATCATAGAATCTTATCCATTTGGAATGGGAAGGGACTTTAAATTACACAAATCCTAATTTCATCATATATTGAAGAAGGACATCAAGACTTTGAGAGTGGAAGTGAGCTGTCCAACAATAGGGTATCTTGACTGATAATCAGGAGCTTGGATGGAAAAAAAATTAGGCTGGATACAGTGTAAGGCAGAACAACTCTTTGATCCTACCACTTCCTAATAGTTCTTTCCCTACAGTTTGAAAACAATTAAAATGACTCACTCATTTGTTGAATACCTCCCTTTAAGTCATAATTCTAAGTTTTCTCCCTTTAAGAACTCCTAGAAAAATTTCTCTCTACCCAAATCCTTCCTTTCTAACTTCTGAACCATTTGTAATATGGTTGCTGATCTTTTTATTCAACTGAAATAGGTCTCTCTGAGGTTACCAAATAATCTCTTATTTGCCCAATTTGATCAGTCTTTTTTCAGTTCTCATCTTTCTTGACCTGTCACATCTGGTACTGTTACCCAGACCTCCCTTCTTTATTTTTTCAGCTGAGTTTTGTGCCTCACCTCACCTTGTCTCTACTTAGCACAGTTCTTTGTGCCTTGTAACTAAATAATAAATCTCTTCCTCTCCTTCCTTTTCCATCCTTTATTCTTCTCATTCATCCTTTTATTTTTTCTTCTTCCCTTCCTTCATTCCTCCCTCAGAAGAGATCTTTTTGTTTAGGAGTTGAAATTGGACATCGTTATCAGATTTTACAGACAGTTCATACTTAGAGAGGTAAACATTAATTGATATGGATTCAGCAATAAATTGAGAAGGGGGAAATGGGCAATTTATTTTGCAGGTGGCAAACATTTAAAATTTACTGAATATCTAGATATATTATATCTTGAATTATATCTCAGTAGTTTTATATTTTTAATAAATTAAAAGGAGGCAGATAACATATGCAAATAAAAAGCCTAAAATTTTTTGAGAATTTAGCTCATTTTGTTTTTTAGCTATAAATATGATGCCAACTAGATAGATTAGATCAGCAATAGTAATTTTTTTCCTTTTTAAGGAATTTTCTGGAGCCACTCACATAATTTATGCAGATATAAGCATTTCAATCTAGTGGTTTTTAGATTGGGGATAATTGAAATAAGTGAGTTTCATCTTCTTAAATCAAAGACAGATTATCCAAATCCCTGGGTAAGAATTGAAGACAGAATTGGACAAATGCTGGGGAGGAAAGGGAAACAAAGTCTTCCATTTTCCATTTTGGGAAGAGCAGTAAGCATGGTTTTGAGGGTGTCCATATCCATCCCAGACCAATTGTCATTGAGTTTTATGGAATTCTGTGGGATGCCTATATGATGACAGTAGCAGCAGCTGGCATCCATATTGGGCTTTCAGGTTGGCACAGCCCTTCCTATATGTTATCTCTTGTGTTCCTTATGATAATAATGTGATAAAGGTTCCATTAATAGCTCCATTTTGCATCTAAGGAAATTTAGGCCAGTTATGCATCTGAAGCAGGTCATAATTTATGAAGCTTAATGTCAAATTATTGGAAATGAGAAGCATTGTCAGTAGAGGGACTTAGTGCTATTCATGAAAACAAACCTGAAACAGTCAAAGTCCTATCACTGACACTGAGTGAAAACCAGAAAAAACCAAGCCATCCTCATTGATGGACTAAATTCAAAACAAGGCAAATTTTCCTGAAGTTTTCATCTGAAACACCATTGATAGAGAGTGGGTTTGGAAGGCAAGGGAGTGCAGTGAAAAGAGCACTCAGCTCAGGGTTCTGTGTTCAAACCTTGCCTCCATTGTTTACTACATAGCTTATTTTGAACATATCATGCAAGTTCTCTGAGTCTGTTTCCTCACTTGTAAAATGAACATGTCTGGTGCAATGGCCTCTGACATCCCTTCCAATTTGAGACATGTGATTGTTTTTCCCCTCCCTAATACAGACTAGATAGGATTTGACTAGGGGGGAAGTTTGCCTCTTCTATGGGAATGGTGAGAATTCATGACCTGGTTTAAGTGCCAAGGGACATGCCCTTGGCATGTTGTAGAAGGTCAGAGTGCCACCATGTGCAGAGGAATTGTCATCTTGGTGTGGTCTAAGAGAATTGGGGCCAATAGATAAGAATCCTTCTGAAAATGATCTCAGCGATGGTTCTTCATGATCTGCTGGGAAGGTACTAAGGGACTTAGTCAAGAGTCACCTCTTGAAGAGGTGAACCCTCAGCATCCCAACAATGAGAGACTCACAAAGATCTGTAGTTATTTCTAGCATGGAATTTCCCACTGTATATGCACACACACACACACACACACACGTACACACAGACACAGATGCATACACCCCCCCACCCTACCTGAACACAAGAGACCAAAGATCTTAAAATGGAACATAGCACAGCTGAAGCCTGTTCAAAAATAGAAGAAATGCTCTCCCCAGGTGCTGCATTGATTCGATCTCTTTATCTGGGGAAGAAATTGGACTCAGAGATATGAGAAACATTTTCTCACACTGAACTGATTACTGTTATAATCCTGACAATGATTGATTCTGAGTAATTATCCTGGAAGGAGAATTAGATTAAAAAACAATATTCCAGATTAGAGAGAACTCTGGTCCATTTTCATAATTAGCTTCTTTTAGCATGTGAGATGCTATCATGGCAGAGGGGCTGAGAATGACTTTCTTACATGCAGATCATGTGTTGTGGCTTTGAAAAGATACTCAAGGCCACATTTATCAAATGAAGTTAAGTCGTGGACAAAACTTTGGTGTAGTTTGGTGGAAGGAGACCTGGAACAGACAGAGATCTGCCCTGAGGCTGTCCCATAAGCCCATTTGTCCCATCACTGCCTTCCCTGGGCTGCAGAGTTCACAACCAGCAAAGAAAGTGTTAATTGTGATGATATTTGAGGTCCTTTCTATGTCTATCATTCTTTCACTCCACCATTCTATAGTGTCAGATTTAAATGCACTTAAGAGTAAATACTATGATGACCATGTCAGTAGTGGGAGTGGCAGTAGCAGCATTTCTATATCACTTTAATATTTGCAAAGCACTTTTCACACATTAACTCTTTTGATTTCACAGTACTCTCATGGGGGGCTGCTATGACTGAGGTGGTGAGCTATGACAATTGGGAATATATATATACACCCTTCAATAATTAAGACTGAAATTCCCTTCCTGTAGTCTTCTTTACCTTGGCAAATGAGTAGGAGTTTCCTGAGGTGGAGACAGGTGGGGTTGTGAAGTTCAAAAGAGCTATTGGTAAAACATTCAGCATGGGGCCTGTGTAAATATGTGACCACTTGATGGTCAGGTTAAGAAAGTCTTCATTTAATTTTTATTTATTTCTGATGGTTGATTGACTGGGGGACAAGAGGCTCAATTCTGGAAAGGGGCCTTCCAAGAGTTAAGGCAGAGAGGTGTAGATGGCTGAATGAGGAGGCGATGATGTGGATTTAGTGTGCTTGGAACAAAGGACACTTCCAAAAGGCGTGTCATGGGATGAGGGTGGGAAGTGAGTGAAGATGTAGAAAAAGTCAAGCCTGGGCTACATTTGGCTGTGTTTGTTAGTATAGTCTGATTCATTCAAGTTTCTTTCACCTCCCCTGGTAACAGAGACCGTTTTGTTAAAGAAGTCTGGGGGCTCTCTCAGGCCTTGTTCAATTTCTGTCCTTTTCCTTATAGAAACAAAATCCTATGTCACTTGGTCTTCAAACCCAGCCTCCTTCCCTGCATCCCCCAACCACAGGCAATGACTGGCATCACTTGCATTACCCCCTCCCCTGAGGTGTGCAGACGAGATAACCTGCCAGAGAAGAGAGCAGATGTGTGCACCCTCTGCAGTGGTCTCTTCATTAGACACGTAGACTTGGTGCAGGAGACTATCTTGGCTCTCTTGGAATGGCTTATGTATATTTCTAGCTGTCATCCTCCGTATCTGGCAGTCTTTGACATCTCTGTATCACCTCTGAGTGAAGGTTGTGTTAGAGCTGAAGATCCAAAGAACCCAGGAGAAACTGCCCAACCTTAAGACCAGAGACAGGGAAGAGTGTCAGAGGGAGAAGACAAATAAAGAAAATAATCAGATTTATTTCCACTCCATGCAATTCACTCCATACATGTTACTCAAATGACCACAACTTCGCTTTTCGTCCTCTCAGATATTTCAGAATTGGCGACCTCACAGTGTTACTATTGCCAATGGCCCATTTTTTTCCTTGCTGCTTGGATTTCCAATTTATAGAAAATTGCCATTCATAAATAAATTCAGTTATCTGCAAGCTTTATGTGCCACTGTCCAAGAATAGATATTCATTAACATCCTTCAGCACGTAATTATATTCACTAATTATCACTAGAACTATTTTAATACATTTCTAGGCAGCCTTGTCCTTTTCTTCTGAAAAAAAATAAAGGAGACAGACAGCCCTTGTGGGGGTTCACTGGTATATAGAACTCTTCACCTTTTGAGTAATAAAGTCTGAAGAGTTCATTGCTTCTTTATCCCCTTTCCTTAAGAAAGGTTACAGAGAATGAGAGGTGTAGAATAAATGGAAAGCTTCTGATGCTGCAACCAACCTAAATGGGAATGGGCTTGGTTGATGGTCTGAGGGCTGATGGTGATGTACAGTTGCTTTGCCTTTGTCCTTCCTCAGTGAATCAAGGGGTAAGTCCCTGAAGTACTCTGACTTGTCCCCCACTTTCCTGCAAAGGTTATATGTATTTTCCAGCATCAACAATTTGGTGCTTCAAGGTAACAAATCATAAAAGATCTTAGCTTTACTTTGGTTGGTTGAAGAGGTTTCTGGATTAGAAGACTTTCATAGCCTTCAGGATTACCCAACAATAACTTCATTAGCAATAACATAGAGATTCAATCAATAATTAG
The DNA here is from genome assembly GCF_037893015.1 of Macrotis lagotis. NCBI lineage: Eukaryota > Metazoa > Chordata > Mammalia > Peramelemorphia > Peramelidae > Macrotis > Macrotis lagotis. Next base: position 2,403,366 of record NC_133664.1, read on the forward strand.
AATTTATGTAGCATTTTAAAATTTGTAGAACATTGCACATATTTGCTTCTCAACATCTCTGGGAGTGAGGTAAATTATCTTCATTTTATCAGGAGAGAAATAAAGACTGAGACAGTTTAGGTGACTTAGCCTTCCTGACTAAGCTCGTAAGTGGTGGTTGGGTGCAGGATTGAAACTCCAGAGCTTCTTGATGACAAGACTACCATTCTTTTCATCACCAATATTCTAGACACCATTCCACCCCACTACCTCATAGCAACAAATCAATTCAGTTTAATCCAACATAAATTATGGAAAAGGGACAGTCCTGGGCACAATACCAAAATAAAATGTTAAAAAAATTTCATACTAGATTCTTTTTATTATTAAATTTTATTTTTAATTTATGAAAATAAGCATTTCACTTATATAGTAAAACAAAAATATGATTACACATGAAACTAAGCCCACTATATGCAACTTACTATTTCCTTTCAAATATCCAACAAAATTATCTTGTGATTTGCTTTTTTCCCTTCTTGGCCCCCTCCCTTCTGTCCTAGACTCAAATTAGACACAAATAAATGTTTATATATGAAATTATGCTATACTTCTATTTCTCAGTTCTTTCTCTGGATACAGATAACCTTTTCACATGTCCTTTGTAGTTAATTTGGGTATTTCTAATAGTCCAAATGATGTATTCATTCAAAGTCATTCTTAAAACAATATTGTTGTTACTATAAACAAAGTTCCCTTGCTTTTGGTCATCTCATTCCTTATTTCATGTAAGTTTTTACAGTGGTTCTAAAACCACTGAGCTCATCATTTCTTATACCCGGTAGTATTCCATCATAATCCTGTGCCACAATTTGTTCACCCATTTCCCAATGATGGACATCTCTGCAGTTTCCAGTGCTTTGCCCTCACAATGAGAGCTGCTTTAAACATTTTAGAACATAAAAGTTCTTTTTCCTTTCCCATAACTAATATTGAAAATAGCTTCTTAAATTTTTTTGGTGCAGATGATCTCAAGTCAATGAATAATTGCAAGGCAAATTGAGGACTGGGAGAACTGTAATAGCCAGGGAAATCAGGAAAGACTCCCAATGGCCCTCAAGAGGTAGGGATATTTAGAGAAAGAAATGATAAGGGAGGTAGAGCATTCCAGGCATGGGGAAAGTGATGCTGAATTAAATGAATAACAGAGTACAGACCCAGAAGATGATAATTCTACTGTCTTCCATTCTAGAATAGTCTGTTCATTTCTAGATACATAACCTGGAGAGCACTGAGAATGTAGAGTCTCAAGATTGTATATCTCAGGTACCTTGAGATGTTAGGTTGGAGAAGAGAATATTGAAGTTGGTAATAAGCATTGTCTTCAAATGTTTTAAGGTAACTAGTTACTTCTTAATTAGTTACAGAAAAGTTTAGAAACAAGAAATAGAAAGTGAAATTCTACTTAAAATAACTAATGAATATAAAATACTTGGGAATTGACCTGGCATGAAAAAATCAGGAACTATATGAACCCAACTAAAAATCATTGTCAGATCTAAGAAATTGGAAAATAATATTCATTGCACATAGGTAGACTGAGATAATAAAATAGTCATTTACAAAATCTGCAATCTTGAGTTTTGCCTTCAAGAGTCATTGATATAATGATAAAGGGCTCTGGGTCAAGGATAAATCCTGTGTCCCCCATTATAGAAAAACCTCAGTAAAAGTTGATCTTATTATTTATTAATAACAAATCTTTGATATCTGGACATTACACATAAATTTCTAATATCCCTACTCATACTATGCTGTTTCTTTGACCTTGTTTGCTCTCTCTGTCTCTCTCACAGACACCCCACACACATCCATACCTATACCTTTATTCCAAGTATAGCTTGGAATAAAGGTTTGAATGAATTCTAAGTTTACTGGAGCTCTCATTTCTCAAATGAATGACCTTAAGAAGAAACCATACACTGAGGGTGCTGACCTATAACAATGGATGGAGTTTCTTCTCCCCTTGGGAAATCGTTCTCTATTAGATCAATAAAGTCACAGTGATGGGGCAGTGAAATGATGCATTTGATAGAGCACTGGCCCTGGAGTCAGGAGGACCCGAGTTCAAATCCAACCTCAGACACTTAATAACTACCTAGCTATGTGACCTTAGGCAAGTTACAACCCTGTTGCCTTGCAAAAAAACCCCAAAATAATAAAGTCATGGTGAGGATTCTAATTCCTACTCTTGCTGTAACTCTTCAGCATGCTTTTGAGCTGCCATTTTATTTACCATGCCAAAGCAAACAATGTACCCTGACTTCATGAAGCCCTGTAGATTTTTATGATCATTGCTTTGATTTCTAGTTTTTCTAGTAATAGAAATCAAATTCACTCTTGTATAATTTTCAGACTTAATGCTTGTTTTCTGACTAATGTGGTCATTTCATTGACTATTCTCCTGGAAGGTTCCCCTATCCCTCCCCCTAACATTCCTGATATTTCCATTGCCATAGTCTGCACTTGACCATCACAGCTGAACGTTATTCACTATTCCAGGAATTCCTGATCTGATGATACGACCTCTTTTGATGGCAGAGAGATGCTTCCTAGTAGACTCTTCTCTTAGACTGGGTTCCTTCTATTTGCAACCATGATTTTCTTCCATCCTTTCCAGTTTAAAGAACATTTTCCCTGGGAGGGAAAAGAGAAGTCAGATAACTCTTTTAAACACTAGCATTTGCTCTTTGGGAATTCATTTGCCATTTACAGGGGTCTCTAGATTGAGTGTCCATAGTCTCTCTTTATTCTTAGCCTGCTTGGTAAGTTGATTAAAAAGGATGGAGAGAGGGCGATGTTTCAGAGTTCTAGATCTTTCTCATTGCCCACACTTTGCTAACATTGCAAAAGTCAGATACTATTTATCAGTTTTGAATTTTCAGCAGCAGAACTGTTATTAATTTTAATGAAAAAAAATACTGTTCTGCCATGGATGGAGCTGACCTTTTGAAATCCTTGGACCAAATGTGCTGTGTAACTATAAAGCATTATTATTGTTATTTGGAAATGAACTAGAATGCTTTATCCTTTCATAATGTGGTAAGGGACCAAATATAGGAATTTTTGGATTTTTTTTTGCCTTCATATACTATCTAGTGAAATATTCATTTTGGGAGTTTCCTGCATCGGCACTTTCCCCCAGAATGATGGGAATATGAAATCAACCTGCATACGCAACAATTCACACTCTCTTAAGCAGGCAGATAGAAAGAATTATTTGCTCAATGCTATTGATTTATTTACTTCTATTGCCTTCAATAATACCCAAACCTGGATGATTTGTTATTAATAGGACTGAGCCTGGAGCCACCTTGTATCCTCTAAACAGCTATGCTCTTATCCTGCTTCAATTTATCTTGATTACCAACTGGAGTCACATCCCTAGTTTTCACAGAGCCTGGCCTGCCTGAAACCTGGGCAACTAGCGACAGAAATGCTTTTGTTTGGCAGCCCATTGGAGGCATGCCTGCTAACCCCTTGTGCCTGGATAATGTTTGTTTCCATCAAGCCATTTTAGTTATCTCCAAATATAAAAGGATAGAGCTTTTCTGAGCTTCAAAGGCAGCCTTGTACCTGAGTACTGTTCAAAGGAAGCTCAGCATTCCTCTCCATCCCTCCCTTGCTGCAGCCATTTCCAATACACTTAGGTGTGGCATCCATCCTCATTACACACTGTTGGTCCATATGGGCAGACAATTCTGAACAATCAGCTGAGCCCATCCCTGGGTTGGATTGAAAGGATCCTGCCTGGGTTTAGCCCCACTGCCTTCCCTTGCCGAATTCCCAATTAACACCATCTTTTTCAAATGATTGGAGACATATTTGATTTTTCCAGTGCTCATTGATGCCTAAACCACTTAATAGATATTAGGGTTGAGAGTGGGGGTAAGAAGGGGCACAATTTAGTCTTAGGGAAGTGCATGGAGGCAGTGGTGGAAAGTATTGAATTTCTTTTGTAAATAAAGAAACCCCAAAGCTAATTTATTAAACTCGGCATCTTTGTCATAAACGGAAATCTATAAAACACAAGCATTTTCATCATAGAACTACCTCACTGTACATAATATGCCCTAGCCCCTCCCCAATAGATTCAAGGATAGCTCACAAATTGCCACATTGACCCGAGTTGAGGCTGTATATTTTTTCTTTTCATCTTACTTAGGTACAACCTTATACAATAAATAAAATGTTTTCTTGTGTACCCAGGTACATTCAAGGAGGGCAGCATAGCTAGAGAGTGAGTAGGGCGAACAGAAACTAAGCTGAAGCCACATCTGTGTTCATATACCTCGAGGATTTTGCAGATCTGTGTATTCTTGTACATGCATATAGAAATGAAGGATTCATTAAATACTAAATGTGAAAAAGAGCCAGCCTAACTTTTGGGAGTCCAGACAGTTCCAACCCTGAAAGGATTTAGCTTCCAATGGGCAGGGCAATACACAGAGAAGTCAGATGGGAAGGACCCAGGACCTTTAGGGTGTGGCAGCAAATGGGAATTCCACTTTTTGAGTATCTTTGCCATTGTGATAGTCATGTCAATTTTTGATCTTGATCCATTTGACAGTGCCAAGAACATGATGAGAGCTTTTTCATTTTGGGGTCTTCAGTAGCTGTTTCTGCAGCATCTGTAGAAGCAGTTATCCACATGAATCACTAAGAGAGTCATTTTTCAGAATGACTATGAACATTGAGTTGGAAACATATTTCTGTTACTGGAGTTCTGGGTCAGACTCTGAGGGCAAGATGGTGGTTAAAGTGGGTTGATTATCTTGACACATTGAGTTTTCCTGTCCCTCTCTTTCTTTCAGTGGGTCTTGCTATTTGCATTCGGTAGAATTTATATGTAGATGTAGATGTATATATGACATATATGTATGATATATATGCATGTTGTTGCTAAGTCATTTCAGTGTGTGTTTGACTTTTTGTGACCCCATTTGGGGTTTTCTTAACAAAGATCCTAGTGTAGTTTGCCATTTCCTTCTCCAGTTCATTTAACAAATTAAGGACTAGGCCAATATAGTAAAGTGACTTCCCCAGGTTCACCCAGCCAGGTTTGAACTCAGAAAGATGACTCTTCCTGACTTCAAGTCCAGTGCTCTGTCTACTGCACATCTGTCTATCCATACACACTTAGACATGCTATATGTATATGTCAAAGACATAGTTTTACAGGCATATACAGATATAAATGTATAAATCTCTATGTGCCTATAAAAGTACAAGAATGACATATATGCATGCATAGAATGAAATAAAGTATTTATAAAGTTTATAATATTGAAGGCAAAAGGAAAAATGGATGACAGAAGATGAGAATGGATAAATAGTATCACTGAACAATGAACATGAACTTGGATAGATTTTGAGATATGGTGGAGGATAAAAGGACTTGATTGCTATGGCCCATGAGGATACAAAGAGTGGAACATGACTGGAACAGCTGATTGACAAAAGTATCTTTGCCTTTGAAAAAACCCTGATCATTAACATCGAATTAAGCTCAACCAGGGAGATGAATTTTCACAAGAGATATTTGTCCCCTTTTCAACTGAAATCAATGGAGGATTTCTTGGGTAGGCATGGTAAGGTGTTCCAGTCATTCCTCTTTGTAGAATCATTCTAACTGCATCATATCTATAAAATAGGAGGAAAGTTTCCAAAAAGTCAATTTTAGCTTCAAGTCAAGTGAAATTTTTTCTTAAAGTCATGGAATGGGCTGCCTTTAGGGATAGTGAACTGCCCCTATGGAAGATCTTCAGGTTAAAGGCTACATAACCACTTGGAACTTAAGCTGTAGGAGGTGTATGTGGGGGGTATGATTTTGGGGAAGGAATTCACATTCAAGTGCAGCATGCATTTACTTATCTTTGTTCCTTCCAATTCTGGTCATTATTTGTTGGTTAAATTTGACTTTTACTTTGAATAGTCAATGATAAAACTTTCTAGAAATGGATTCTAAAATGATTCCCAAGGTAAGAACCATAGACCTTGAGTTAGAAAGATGACAATCTTTCTTTGAACTTGTTCATTCATTTTAGAGTTGAGGAAACTGAGACTCAGAGAGGGTAGAGATTTTTACCAAAGGCACAGATTTTTACCAATCACAGAGATAGAAAATGTAAAGAGAAGATTTGAACATAAGTCTTTGGACTATAAGGTTTTATGCTTTTTCTCTTGTTCAGTTTCTTTTCAGTTATGTTCTTGGCAAAGACACAGGGGTAGTTTGTGATTTCCTTTTGGAGCTCATTTTATAGATGGAAAAACTGAAGCAAACTGAATGACTTGCCCAGGGTCACATAGGCAATAAGTGTCTGAGGTCATATTTGGACTCACAATGACTCCATGCTTAGAACTCTATTCACTATGCCACCTAGCTACTCCTTATGCATTTTCTAATGAAACTCAGATCATCTCTGAAAATATGGTTCATTTCAATTTTTTGTACAGCTTTTTAGTGTTCATTTCAAATATGTTTTGAAAGATGGTAATTATGACATACAGGAATGAGACTTCTGATTAATTTCTCAGCCTGTGACCTTTAAAATTTTTTAATCTTAGATTCTGTTTTCCAACATCATTTGCCCCTCCAGCCCCTTAGACACTTTTGCAATGAATTCATCAGGTATTCCATTGTGATTTGATTTATTTTGAGTTATCTTTATCAAGTTCTTGAATATAAAACTCTCAGTCAATTGCTGTGCCTGGAATAGAGGCTTTTCCATTTTTAGAGAGTGTTTTATCATTGAATTTGTGTTTTCTTGGGAAAAAGAAGAAGATAAACTGTCATTGTCCCTACCAAATGCTGAAGCCTCAGATTAAGTCTATGAGAATTGAAGCTCGTATAAAAGGTAATTATCATGGTGGGGACTTTGAGTTTATAGTTGAAAGAAATGGATGGGGAAAGAGACTTAGCTTTAAGAAGAGAATCTCTAGGAGGCCTATGGAAGAATAGTCATCTTTTAATTTTTGGGAGAATTTCCATAAGGAATAGGAGCAGATATGTTTCCTTGTTTTGTTTTGTTTTGCCCTAGATGATAAAATACTGAAAATGGGTAGAAGTAGAATAGATGGTTTTATATTTCTAAAATGAGGAGAGATTGGAATAAATTATCTCTGAAGACTGAGGTCTACTTGTCTAAGGCCGTGATCCTATGTAACTGTCCAATTATCTGTTCTTTAAGTTTGAAATAGCATAAAGCAATTCTACTTCAAAGAGGCCACGTACCTACTTTGCTAGACCATTCTTTCTTGTAAACTTCCCAACTTTACTCTCCCTTTTTTCTTTTTCTTCTTTTTATGGTGACTCTGACTGTTTTCTTCTTCAAGGAAATCATCATTGATTTCATTTGTAAAGGATTTCTGAAAAGAAAAAAAAAACATGCCCAGGGATGTGTTTGCTTCTCCCATTTACTAATATTAGTATTCCTTTGAAGATGCTGATGGATTTCACCTTTTTCTTTTTCAGTTTCAAACAAAAGCATCCTTTGAAGAAGTATGTTTCTCCCACATCTTTTCTTCTCAACAAATGAGTCTTTGCATTTCTTTATGGTGTTTATGCTTGTTAGTGAAGGTTGGTTTTGGGGAGAAGGTGCCTGTGTCTGTAGTTGTTCCCTGGGAGGAACCAGGCTGCTCTGCTCCCATACAGTGGCTGGATTAGCAGGGACAGAGCATGGCAAAGATACGGTTCTTCCTCAAAGAAGCAAAACAGTGCGAGGGACTTAAAAACCCCAGGCACTTGTTTGCCTTCTGACCCTGGCTAGCTGTGGGGTATTAGACATCTCCTGTTGCCTATTTTCCCTCAGTTTTCTCATCTATATAATTGGGACAATCCTATATGCTCTATCCACATCATAGGCTTGTTAGGATCACAGCAATTTATATTCCTGAATGCACCACCTGAATGGCTGTTGTTATTGTGTGCCCTTTGCCATTGGTCAGGGGACTGCCTATTGATGCTAAATGGTAGCCAGTTTCCAGGTTCAAGGAGAACTGACTGCATACTGCCTGCAGAATAATCTTCTTGATATCCTGTTCTCATTGTGGCATTCACATATTCAGAAATTTAGAGGCTTCTCATTATCAATTAACCAAACTGTAAATTCCTTGAAGGACATTCAAAGCTATATTCTGGCTCCCAGGCACCTTTAGAGCCTTATGCCCTAACACTACCTTGTGGCCTTGCCAAAGTTATAGACTGAGCTCCTTGAGCACAGAGACTGTCTTTTTTTAATAAATACTTTATTTGTTTTCTAATTCTTTATAATAGTAGTTTCTACCTATCATTTTTATGAGATTTTGAATTTTACAATTCCCCCTCCCCTTCCCTCCCCTCTCCCCTCCAACAGAAGGCAATCTGAAATCTTTACATTGTGTCTGTACTATGCATTGATCAAAATTGAATGTGTTGAAAGAAAAAATGTATCCTTGAGGAAGAAATAAAATATTAGAAATAGCAAAATTATGTAGTACATGAGATTTTTTTTAAAAAATTGAAGGAAAAAATCTTTAGTCTTTGTTTAAACTCCACAGTTTTTTCCTCTGGATATAGATGGTATTCTCCATCACAGATATGCTAAAATTGTCCCTGATTATTGCACTGATGGAATGAGCAAGTCCATTATGGTTGATCATTACCCTTGTGTTGCTGTTGGGGTGTACAATGCCCTGGTTCTGCTCATCACAGAAACTGTCTTTTGCTCTTCTTTTGTACCCCCCAGACCTTAGTACAATGTCTGGTACAATATAGGTAATTGATATGTGAACTCTACTTGTCAGGTTTTTTTTTTTCATTCTATCTCCTGTACCTTTCTATGCTGATTTATTTCTGCTGGTTTTTGTACTTTATCAAGGAATCCAGGGAATTTAGGTCATGACACCTGGATTGGGGTCTTAGATAAAGTTTTGCTTATGAATATGATGTGATCTTATTTTTTCAAGAAAAGTGACCTCAAATGACAGAATCTGACTTGATTGAACACATGATATTGGGTGCCGATATTCACTGGGTTCTCTGGATATCAATGTTCTCTACTCAAAAATTATGGATGACTTCTATCTCTATTCCATATCTGAATTACGCTTGTTAGTGAAGGTTGGTTTTGGGGAGAAGGTGCCTGTGTCTGTAGTGGTTCTCTGGGAGGAACCAGGCTGCTCTGCTCCCATACAGTGGCTGGATTAGCAGGGACAGAGCATGGCAAAGATATGATTCTTCCTCCTGTACCTGTCCAAAGTGTTCCTCAAAGAAAAGCATAAAACCTTATAGTCCAAAGACTTATGTTCAAATCAAATGATTTGTCAGTGCCATTCCCTATACTTGAATTTATCCATCTCAACCACCATCTCTACCCAAAGTGACCTTATGCATCCTTTAAGTTCTAGCTCAAATGCCTTCTTCATGTAGACCTCCTGGATCATGATAATATTCAATTACTTTACCCCTCTCTGAATAGCTTTAGCATTTTGTCTCTTATATTTGCTTCAAGAATCTGTAATTTTATCTATGTGATTAGTTCCTAGCCACCCCTATTCCCCATACACTCACTTTACAAATGCATTACTGTGGGGGGAAATGAGTCATTATGGAAACTTTTGGTGTCAAAACTTTCACCAGATTTAGAGTTGAAAGGGACCATAGATGTTAAATAATCCAGCCATTGGACTGTCAAGAGGCCTGTGGACCAGATAATTTAGGTGATTTAAATAAGGTATCTCACAAATAGCAAATGACAGAGGCTAATTTGAAACCCAAGTCTCAAGAATCAACTTTCCAAGTTCTTTTTTGTCATACATATTTACTAATAGTCTTGGATGGAAGATTCACTGTCAGGTGCTGAATCCCTTGTTATTATCATCTGTTTTGTGTTCCATGCATCTTGAATATCTGACTTGCTTCTTCTAGATGATTATATGTTCACTGATGATGGAGGCCTGTTAGTTATTTTTGTAACTCTCTTAGTGACTGCACAGTACTTTACATGTCCAAAGTGTTTTTATTTTTTAATTACAACAAATGATGGCTGGTTCCATTCAACCTCTGCCCCATGCATCATGCTTTGGTGCTAAGCATGTCATTAACATGTGGAGAGAACAGAGTCAGATGTGGGGGTCCAAATACTGAGAAACTTGCACTGCTTATTTTCATTTTTAATTCAAATTGAAAGCATTTATTAAGGATGTACCCTTGCCAACTTTTTTACTGAATGAAGACACAAATTAAAATAATCTTTACTGATAAGGTGCTTTAGTGTGCAGAGACCAAATATATGCATGCAGCATCAATGGAAATAAATTTGGGGGAGCCCTAAAACTGAGATAACAAGAAAAGTTTTGTAGGAGGTAACAGTTGAGCCGAGATTCAGGATTTCAATGAGACTGAGAGCATTTTGACTTTCGCATTTCTTGAGATGTCATTTTTTCCTGGGTATATGTTCCCAGTGAAAATTTCTTTCCTATTTTTAAAATTCATATTTTTGAAGTCTAGTCCAAAAAGTCTAATTCTTGCTCAATGAAAACTGACTTTATTAAGGTAATGTATTCATAAATGGTAAAATCTGAGGCTTAATTTCAGAAGTTAATTTCTGGCTTTCTATTGATTTTTATATTAAAAAGGAAAGTGCAATGTATAAATGGGCAGATTTTATCAAGATGAAGTGGCCTCATGGGGATGAATTACAAACCATATAATGGTCATAAATGATCACTTTTTAAGGGGAAAAAGTCATTTGAAAAATGACAGGACTTGGAACAAAGATAGGAAAATTTAAAAGAAAGGGACTGCCATTGTCACTGTCTGCAGTATATTATTGCTATAAAACCTTCCTCATATAGTCTGCAAAGTAAGATGAAGAGACTTTACAAATCAGCGCTATTGTCCAAAAATGGATTCTTGATCTGGCCCTCTGCTCCTGAGAAAGGCAGCTCTGCTACAGATGAGGACAAAATAGCTTGTCATTCTAAAATAGTCAGCATGACTTGCATCTCCAGGTCCTTCCATTGGAATATTCTTTCCCAAGGTACTATTTAGATCAGGTTATTGCCCAGCTCCCTGGACTCAGTGGCCTCTTTGTAGTCTAATTGAAGTCCAGCCTCTGTACCTGATCTTTCAAGGTGCTCTCCAGTATGGTCCCTTTAATCTTCTTCCCACCCATATACCACACATGACCCTTTCAACTCATCATGGTCTCTGTAACGACTGGTCTTCCATTCAAGGATGCTCTCTCTGCCAATCTTGGGAGTCTGTTGTGATGAGCCTCGAGGCTCATCTAAAACCCCATTAAGGCTTTATTTTTTAAAAAATTTTATTTAAGGTAATGGGGTTAAGTGACTTGCCCAAGGTCACACAGCTAAGCAAATATTATGTGTTTGAGGCCGCATTTGAACTCACTCAGGTACTCCTGACTCCAGGGCTGTGCTCTATCTACTGTCACCCATTTGTCCCCCAGTTATGGCTTCCTTGGCCACCTTGTTGGGAACGCTGTATTCCTTCTCTGAACTGTTGTCCCATCTTTTAACTCTTTGTAGTTTCATGAAAAGTAAATTGGTTTTGGAGTCAAAAGCCTTGAGTTCACATTCTGACTTGAAGTTGGCCTAGCTTCATGGTCCTTAAGTGTACAAGCTTTTCAGCATTTTTTGTGGCTTAACTTTTCATCTGTAAAATGGGAAAATAGTATGTTCGTTTCATATTTCACGTAAGTATAGTGGATCAAGATAGTTATGAACCTTAGACCTCTATGGAAACAAATGAAAATTGGGGGTCCTGTTACTATCACTGTCCCTGGACTTCATTACCTGCTTCCTAGGAATGGAATGGAAGATGCATTTATTAAGGAACTACTATGCATCAAGCACTTTGCTAAGATCTATATTCTAATAAGATTTCTAAATTAGGCAAGGGGATGCAGTACAGACCATTTATCTGTATTTTGACAAAGCTTATGATAATAATATCTCTTTTTATGCTTAGAAAGACCAGACACAGGGATCAGTCAGTATTATAAAGGGGATGAATTTAAAACTAGTTGGATGACTGAACTCAACAAATACTTTTTCCTACCTCAGTGCCAATGTGGTAACAAGTCTCCAGTGGAATAATACCTAAAGGATCCAGTCTTAGCCCTTTGGCATTTCACTTCCTCTGCAAAAGAATGATTTGAATAAGGACAGAAAATGGTGAGCTCATCAAATGTGGAAAAGATACAACATAAGGGAGACATAAAGATGACAATGAAAGACACAGAATCCAAGGATCTTGCTAGGCTAAGACATTTGGGCTGAGTCCAATGAGAGGAAATTTAGTAGGGATAGGAGCAAAATTAAAGTCTCCTGCTTAGAAACAAAAATCAACTTCCATACTGTGGAATGAGGAAAGGATAATTAGTCAACAACTGTTCTGGAAAATGATTTGGGATTTTTAGGGGACGACAAGCTCAATATGACCACAAGCTAAATAAAATCTTGGTCAACATTGAGGACATTGCGTCTGGGAGGATGGAGATGCTCACTGTGCTCTGCTTAGGAGACCTCAATTGTTTATTGTGCTCAGGTACAGTTTAAGAAGGCCACTAAACTGGGGAATGTTCAGAGGAGGACAATCAGCTGGTGACATGCAAGGGTCAATTGAGAACACTGATCATGTTTTGTCTGGAAAAAAGAAGACTAGGTTTGGGGAGTCATGATAGCTATCTTCAAGCATTCCAATGTCTGTCACATGGAGGAGAATTTAGATTTGTTCTATTTAGCCAAAGAGAGTAGCCGTGGTACCTCTAAACGGTTGCAGGAAAGAGACAAATGTAGACACAAAATCCAAAATACATAGAGCAATTTCTAACATTTGGAACTGTCCAAAATCAGAGTGAGCTGTTTTAAGAAGTAATGGTTGCTGGTTCTTCTGAGGGCTTCACACAGAAAACAGACCCTTACTTGTTTGGTCAAGGAATTCCTTCTGCCAACTTTGCAATTCTCCCAGTCTGTGGTTGCAGTGTTAGAGCTCTCTAGTCTTACTCTACCAAATGTTTGTTGACTCATGCAGGGACAGAGGCAGGATTTCAATATGGCCTCTGAGAAATAAGAGATGACCTTGGGCCACTCATTCTACCTCTGTATTCTTCCATAAAGTCCCTTCACTTGTCCCACATGCATAGAGGAGTTACCATTTGTGTGAATGGGTTCTCCTTACTGATGCAGTCACCAGTTCTGGGTCCATTTATATAAAAGTGAAATTCCAAAGGGCCTGGACCTGATACTACACTGGAGACCCGCCACACCAGGATCCATACACATGGAAACCAGGGGACCTGCATCTCTACTCCATCTGCTCAGCTGGACCCATAGAAACATAAACTCCATAAGTCATTTCAATACAAGTGCTTCTTCTTGGATCTACAGAAGGAAGGAAAGACAGGAAAAAAGCCCTGAGCAGCTACTAGGAGCCAGGCAGGTGCCAATGCAACCGCTCTGAGATGTGACCTATTTTGCAGTTGAGGAAACTTAGAGGGAGGTTGAGTGGCCAGGCTGATAGTTCTGCTCAGTAGAGGAGGCAAGATTTGAACTCGGTTCTTCTTGACTCCAGATGCAGAGCTCAGAATTTCTTGAAAAATATTTGCTTTAGGAAAGGTTTGGGTTCCCTTTGGTACTCTGTAGCTATGATTGAGTTCCCTCAGTCTGAGCTTCCTGAGCTATGGAATGGGAATTCTCATGTCTGCCTTGGCTACTCTGCTCCAGGCATTTTGTCAAAGATGCTTCTGTCTGTGAAGGTCAATATGAATTCAAAGTCTCTCCCTGATATTAGACAGCTATGTCAGGGCTCTTTTGGTTCTGGATTAGATATTTTTTAGAGAAACATAAGACAATGTTAACACTCTGTCCTTTGGTACCTAGCTATTGAATGAGATAGAGTATGTTTTAGGAGTCACTAAGACCTAGATTTGAATCTTGCCTCAGACTCTAAGTGTAACTGACCCTGCCTCAGTTTATCTCTCTGGAATATGAAAAAGTGAGTCAAAAAAGCTTCCAGAGCTCACTTTCTATGGTCCCTTTGATGCTATGAAGCATATTCTGCATCTCATATTTCAGAGTATCTGGTCTCAGAGGGTGTTGAATATTGAATGAGTGCAACTTCATGAGAACCAGGTGCATCCTTCCCCTCCTTTTGGAACTTTCCCATTTAGATCTCAGCAGAGTCTGTCTAAGTTGAAGTGAATTTTGGATGATGCACTACTGCTGTCTTACTATGGGAGCAGGATTTCCTCCAGGACTGGTGGTGTGTGTTGATGGAAACTTCATCTGTTGCCCTGTATAGCAAGGGAAGGATCAGAAGCATGTTGATCTCTCCAATCAAATTGGGTTCTGCTGGGAAATGGTGCAGTAGGTTTGTGGCTCAGACCATCCTGGGGTCAAAGGATGTCTGATTTTCTTGCTGATTCGTGGAATACCTGGGAAAAGTCACTTCTGGGTAAAGGCTGGGCATCAGTGAAATGAGAACAATTAATACTTGTCTAGCGGAGCAGCAGTGGGGATTAATGAGGTGTTTGTAACAGGCTTAAAGAGGCAACGGCTCCCAGGGCTGTGAGCCCCAGTGCTAGTTAAATCAATTTGAGAATGATATTTTCAGCAAAAATCTCTATCATTGGAATATTATTGCCTCATATCAAGAGATAATTAAAATATCCAGCATCTTCATTCCAGAATGGCTTGATAGGAATAATAAATCTCTTAATTAACTGATTCAGGGGAGGTAAAACCAAGTTTTTAAATTAGTCTTAGGGACCAAAGAGCACAGAAACTCTTCTGGGGCTGTGATGAAGGCTGAAGGATGTTGAATGGTTCATTGGCCAATCTCACGTTGGCATTTGGAGACCATGCTATGGAGGATGGAGGGGCGCAATGAGCTCTGGGGCTGGAGCCTCTGAACTTGTCAGTTGTAAGGCTCATAGAAGGGAAGCTGAAAGGGACCCAAGGGTCTGACAGATTCAGTGGCCCATAGAGGTCAATGACTCATCCAGGGTCACACAAGTGGTAAGCAGAGACATCGTGTGAGCCCAACTTCTTTTACTCCCAATCCAGAACTTTACCCACTGTTCCATGTTGCTTATAGAGTCTTTTAATCTTTGAGTCTCAGTTTCCTCACCTCTAAAATAGGGAGGAGGAGCTATCAAATCATTGGGACACAGTACCACATAAAGCTGAAAAGCACCATGCATATATAAACTCTAACGAAATATGGCAGCATTACATAAATGTCTAAAAACCTCAGTCCTGGCATAAAGGAGGACAAGGCTTCTGAGTGTCAGGTCCTGGGTCTGGGCACTGACCCTCTCTATCCATGGGCATAATACAGCAGTTACAGGATGGCTTTGATCCAGACAGGGCTTCTTACACTCAACTGGGGAGGCAAGTTTATGGACAGGCTCCCTGAGCTCTTCAGGCTGTTACTCAGGATTCATTCATTAATTTCTCCTATCCTGGTCCTATGCCTGCAGGGAAGAGAGACTTGGACACAAGGAACATTCCAAGGCTGAACATATAGCTAAGGGAAGGTTTGGACTTGATGGTGGTGGTGGGGGAAGGTACAAACACTGACCCATCTCAAAATGAAGGAGGACATGGCAATTGGTGCAAAGGAATACCAGGCAATGTAAAGCTATTAGGAAACTGGTATTCCTTTGAACCAATTGCCTCAGATGATACTGCAGATGTCCCCCACCCAAAGCCTTTGAACTTCAGTATTCCTAAAACTAAAGTTTTAGCCCTATCTAGAGGGGAATATTTTTGTGTGGTGTCTGAATTTTTATAGCTATAATCATTGTATAATCATTTTAAGTCATTGGACCTCTGAGTCATGTACCACTGAGTAAAAGATATTTTCCTTTCTATCCTCATTACATTTTCTCCAGAGTTCTATTATATAAAAATTTTATAAGATTCTATTCATTTCTTTAACTTTTTTCTTACTCATTTTTGCTTAGATTGTCTAGTTCTGAGAGGGCAAAATTGATATCCCCCACTAGAATAGTTTTACTCTGTATTCTCTCATGTAGATCATTTAACTACTAGAAAAAAATTGAATTCTTCATTGTTTATTGTACTTTTTAGTAAGATATAGTTTCCTTATTTTTTTTTAATTGGGACTATTTTTTGCTTGTGCTTTATCTGAGATTGTGATTGCTACCCATTTTTTTTACTTCAGCTGAAGCATAATAGATTCTTTCCCAACTTTTACGTTTATTATGTGTGTCTCTCTCCTTCAAGTGTCTTTTGAAAATAGCAAATTGTATGATTTTGATTTTTAATCCACTCCACTATCCCTCTTCTGTTTTATGAGTGAATTCATTCCATTCACATGAATAGATTTGATTAGCATTTCCTTACATCCTATTTTTCCTGCTTCTTCTTCTCTTATCTCCCTCTCCCACCTCATCAGTGTTCTAGTTCTAAACACTGTATGCCTCAATTTTGCTCCTTCTATTGCCCCCACCCCATTCTTGTCCCCCTCCCTTCTACTGCCTCACAATATAAGACATATTTCTATACCCCAATGAGTGTGTACACTGTTTCCTCTACGAGCCAGATCTGATGAGAGTAAGGTTTAAATGATGTCCTGTCCTCTGCCCCATACTTCCCTCCATTGTGGTAGTGCTTTCATGAGATAATTTACCCCATTCTACCTCTCTCATCCTTTACCCATCAATGCAATCTTTTTTCTTATCCCTCAAGTTTTTCATATCATCCCGTCAATGTTAACTTAAATTCTGCAACCTTCTAAATGTCCTGACAGTGAAACAATTCTGAAAAGGGACAAGTAATATCTGCTTGTATAGGGATGGAAACAGCTTAACCTGGTTGAATCCCTAATGTATTCTTTTTCCTGTTTAATTTTTCATGCTTATTTTGTATTTGAAAATCAAATTTTCTGTTTAGCCCTGGTCTTTTCATCAAGAATGCTTGAAAATCCTCTATTTCATTTTTTTCTCCAGAGGGATTATGCTCAATTTTGCTGGGTGTATATAATTTGGGCTGGAATATAAGAATTTCCTACTCCATGCTCTCTGATCCTTTAAGTTAGAAGCTGCTAAATCTTGTGTAATATTGAGTGTGACTTTGATATTTGAATTGTTTCATTCTGGCTGCTTGCAGCATTGTCTCCTTGATCTCAGAGTTCTAGAATTTAGCTGTAATATTTATGGGAATTTATTTTTTTTTTAATTTGTGGTCTCTTTGAGGTGGTGATTGTGAATTTTTACAATGATTGTTTTACCCTCTGGTTCTAGGCTATCAGGGCTTCTCCATTCTTTTTTTTTAGGTTTTTGCAAGGCAAATGGGGTTAAGTGGCTTGCCCAAGGCCACACAGCTAGGTAATTATTAAGTGTCTGAGACCGGATTTGAACCCAGGTACTCCTGACTCCAAGGCTGGTGCTTTATCCACTATAACACCTAGCCGCCCCTTCTCCATTCTTACCTTAGGGCATGGAGGATGTTTTTTGTCTTTGCATTTTGCCATTCTAAAGCAGCCTAGGCAAGGCTCTGAGGAGTAAATGTCTCACATAGAATGACCCTGTGGGCTTCATCACCTGAGGCTACTTTGTCATCATTGTTGTTCTTCCCTTGTTCAGTCGTGCCCAAATCTGTGACTTCATTCAGAGTTTTCTTGGCAAAGATACTGGAGAGATTTGTCATTTCTTTCTCCAACTCATTTTACAGATGAGGAAATTGAGGCAGTCAGGGTTAGCCGACTTGTCCAGACATTTCGTTAGTGTCTGAGGCCAGATTTGAACTTAGAAGATACGTCTTCCTGACCCCACCTTTGGCACTCTATTTACTATGCCACCTAGCTGCCATATTTTATTCATTATGATACGTGCAAAGAGAGTCATTACTCTTCTAAATGGTTGAGCCTACAACTTCTTCTAGTTTAGCTTTACTGGGAAATATGATATAGAAAGACAAACATTCTCTAGTCTCTTGTAGAGACTCACATACATCTCAGAGCCAAACATCACTGAGCCACTGGATATCTTTGTATCTCCTAAAATTCTAATTACCTAAATTAAATGTTTGGAAATGCTAAGATGTTCTATGTTGAGCTCTCAAAAGGTGAGGAGCATCTTTAGCATCTTTCAGCGCCAGGGATGAGAACACAGAAAAATTCTTTGTTCTTTTTCCTTTTTAATCTCTAGATTACTTAGGTATCTTTGAAGGTCTTTCCAATCCCTTTGATACTGTATTCTTTGTCCTCAAATTTCAATCATACCAGCACTGTAATAAATTTATAGTCCAGTGTTTAGAGAGCCAGGCAGAAAAAAATCAACAGCATATAACAGCATATAACAAGTAGGCTCCCAGAACCATCAAACAATAAATCAATGAACTAACAACGATTTATTAATAAATCCCCATAACCATTTATGAAGTGCCTACTATGTTCCAATCACTATGCTAAACTCTGGTAAAACATAGGCAAAAGGGAAACAATCACTGCCATCAAGAAAATTTCATTATATTGGGAGCTAGTGAGACATTTAATAGTTATCATGAATAGGAGAAAGTTATGCTTGAAACAGGCTTTATGCATTTGTTACATTTTTTTTGGTCTCTTTAAGTTTGAAATTTCAGATTCTCTTCCTCCCCACAGCATCTCTCTTCATCCATTAAGAGGACAAACAATATGATATCAATTACTCATGTGAAATCATGCAAAACATATTTCCATATTATCTATATTGCAAAAAAAAGCCAAAAGAGTGAGAAAATTATACTTCAATTTTCACTCAGATTTATCAGTCCTCTCTCTGGAGAGGGATAGCATTTTTCATCATATATTTGCAATTATCTTGGATCATTGTTTTTATTAGTGTGTCCAAGCCACTGTAGTAGTTGTTTCTTGTCTAGTTCTTTTTTAGTTTTTGCTCATTTTCTCCAGCCTCTATTGTTTTCCTCCTTTATTGAAATTTTATTTAATTTTTCCATTTACATACAAAAGTGGTTTTTAACATTTGTCCATTTGCAAATATATGAGTTCCACAATTTTCTATATCCTCCCTTCCCTCCCCCTTCTCCATGACAGCCAACAAACATGTACAATCATGTTTAAAATAATTCCATATTAGTCATATTGTAAAAAAAGGAATTAGAATTAAGGGGGGAAACCCATGAGAAAGAAAGGAAAAATATAATAGAAATGCAGAGCAAAGCATACAATCTTAACTTTGTAAAAAAATAATATATTTCTCCTTTTTTATTAGCTTTCCTTTCTTTATTACCCAAGTCACTATAGTAGATATTTGTCTAGTTCTCTTTTATTATTTGCTCATTTTCCCCAGCCTATATCTTTTTTCTTCCTTTTGAAATTTTATTTATTTCAAATTACATACAAAGATAGTTTTTTACATTTGTCCATTTGCATGTTCTCTAAATGTGGATGGTGTTTTCTTTAACATGCCTCTCAGGATGGTCCTTGTTCACTGAACCTTTGAGAGAGCTCCATTAATTACAGTTGATCATCTCACAATGTTGGAGTTAATGTGCACAATGTTCTCTTGGTTCTGCTCACTTCACCCAACATCAGGTCATGCAAGTTCTTCCATGCTTCTACAAAGTCTGGTCTCCTATGACTTCTTTTTTTTAAATTTAAATATTTTATTTATTTGTTTTTCTAACTACATGTAATGGTAATTTTCCCTATTTAAAAATTATTTAAGACAATGGGGTTAAGTGACTTGCCCAAGGTCACACAGCTAGGCAATTATTAAGTGTCTGAGGCCGGATTTGAACTTAGGTCCTCCTGACTCCAGGGCTGGTGCTCTTATCAATTTTCACCAATTTTTAACCAGGTTTTGTGATTCACATTTTTCTCCTTCCCTCCCTTCCCTTCCCCTCTTCCCCTGACAGAAAGGAATCCAATATAAGCTCTACATTTATAATCTTGCTAAACATAGATCCATATCAATCATATTGTAAAAGAAGAATCAAATCCAAACAAAAGAAAAGGAATTACAGAGAAAAAACCCAACATAATACATTAGACTACCTTTAAAATTTAAGATAGTCAGCTTTGGTCTTCATTTAAATTCCACAATTCCCTCTCTGAATATGGAGGGTATTCTCCATCACAAGACTTTTGGAATGATCTTTGATTATTATGTAGACTGCTCAAGTCCATCATGGTTGACCGTCATTCCAGGTTGTTGCTGGTGCTTCTGCTCATTTCCCTCAGCATCAAGTCTTTTCAGACTTCTCAGAAGTTTTGTCCTGTCTCCAGAATAGTTGGAACAGTTTAAAATCCCCACCAACAATGCATTAATGTCTCAGTTTTCCCATATCCGACCCAATATTGATCATTTTCCTTTTTTTGTCTTCTTAGCCAATCTGATATGTGTGAAGTGATGCCTCAGAGTTGTTTTAAATGCAATACTCTTATCAATAATGATTTGGAGTATTTTTCATAGCTTCAATTTCATCATCTGAAAACTGCCTATTCATATCCTTTGACCATCTATCAATTAGGAATGATTGTAATCTTAAAATTGGATGCAGTTCTATATATATATTTTAGAAAGGAGTCTTTTATCAGAAAAACTAGCTATTAAAATTGTTTCCCAGTTTTCTGCATTCCTTCTAATTTGGCCTGCATTGGTTTTAATTTTGCAAAAAAAACCTGTTTAATTTAATATAGTCAAAATTATCCATTTTGCAATTTATAATGTGCTCTATTTCTAGTTTGTTCATAAACTTCTCTCCTCTCCATAGATCCAACACAGAGAGTATTTTTTGTTCTTTTAATTGGACTATGGTATCACCCTTTATACATCCTGGACTCATTTTGACCTTGTTTTGTTATAGGATGTAAGATGTGAGTCTAGATCTCATTTTGCCAGACTATTTTCCAGTTTTCCCAGCAGTTTTTGTTGAATAGTGAGTTCTGAATTATTTCTAACCTTAAATTTCAGCCTTATCAATAGACATCACCAATTGTAACGCACACATTTATTTCAAATCCAAGCATTTTTTTTTAGTTTTTTTTGGAAGCCAATGGGCTTAAGTGGCTTGCCCAAGGCCATACAACTAGGTAATTATTAAGTGTTTGAGGCCAGATTTGAACTCAGGTACTCCTGACTCCAGGGCTGGTGCTCTATCCATTACACCACCTAGCTGCCCTGAATAGTGAGTTCTTATCCCAGAAAACAGTGTCTTTGGATTTGTCAAACAGTATGTACTGCCTGATCTAACGCACTGATCCCATACTGATGGCTGCCACTGTGTAATGTCATCTTAGAACTGGCAGAGTAAGGCTACCACATTGCTTTGCTTTTGACCTTATTGATTGTGTATTGCTCCAGATGACTTTTGTTCCTCTTTTTCCTAGGACAGCCTTCCTCTTGACTTTGGACTGTGTTCAGTTGGACCCTGCTTCCCTGGGGCTGGGGAACCCTGACCCAGCTTTATATGTTCAGAACTGCCCATCAGTGGCAGCTGGCCAAGTCCCAGCCAGGTTATCCCGGGAATCACCTCCTGACCAGTTGTCTGATTTCCCCAAAGCTACCATTGCTGTTGCTGCATTGGCCAAGCCTTGCAAGGCCCCCTGGCAAAGACCTCTTCTGGGCATCTCCTAATTGTCCTAGGCTTGACAATGTCTCTGCCAGCCTTTTGTGTACACTCCTGCTCCAAAATGGATTTGAGGCAGCATCCTGAAGCTGTTTGGAGGGGAATGTCATGAGAGATTAGCTGAGGCCCAGCCTCTTCTCTGCCATCTCGGCCCTGACCCCTTGGAGTGGAACTTTGAAACTAGGGATGTGAAGAGCACATTCTAGGACAGGGAACAGATATCCTGTACCAAGGGAAAGAGGCCTTTAGTAGACAGGACTAAAAGTTCTCCATGACAGAAAAGAGTGTAAATGGGTCATTTGTGATCAGTTTGGAGAGCTGTAAGGAACAGCTAGACTGAGTGGTAAAGGGAATCCATCATCTAGAAGGGATGTTTATATCCTGGAGAAGAGACTTCTTTGTTTAAGCAACCTTTCAAATATATTGAAATATATTTTTCAAATGCCTAAATTTAAAAATAATCTGTCTTCATTATAAAATGTCTGTCTTCCTTCTGTGCCATTTGTTGACCCCTCCATAATAAAGAATAATGTAAGAAGAGAGAAAAAAGCAGTTCAGCATAATTGATGTAGGTATCACAGAATCTATACTGTTCTATACCCATAGTTATCCACTCCTGTAGGAAAGGAGGGTGCATTTTCTCATCTCTTCTTTGGGTTGATAGTTCAATATTCTTTTTAAAACAGGTTTTTGTTATTGTCTTTTGCTTCTAAATTGTCTGAATTCTGCTTGTATCATTCCCCTTTCTCCCATTCAAAGTGACAGATTTTACAACAAAGAATTTATTTAAAAAAGGGATAAAAATCATCAGTAAAATCTCCCATTGAAGTTGCCTGATATCCTAAGCAATACTCCATTCCTGTGCCCTTCACACCACAATGTCTATAATGGAGTGGGGGGAGTATCATCTCATCTTTCTGCAGGTTCAGGCTTGGTCATTATAAATCTGCATTATTCAATTTGGATTGACTTATACTTTTTTTTCTTTTTTGTTTACATTGTTGTAGTCATGGTACATATTGTTTTCCTGGTTCTGTTTCCTTTATTTTTTTGTCACTTCATGTAAATCATCATATATCCCTCTACATTCTGACTTGGATATTTCTTTTAGCACAGTTATAATTCATTAATTTCATGTGTTACAATTTGTTTATCCAATTTTACAAATAGCTGAATCTCTGAATCCATGTCACTTGATTTGCATATTTCTAATGTTCTTTCCAGAATATTTCTACCCAGTTACAACTCTACAAACATCTTTTTATAAGTCTCCCACCATTATTCATTCCCATCTTTTGTCAATTTTGCCAATTTGCTTGGTAGAAGGTGAAACCTCAGGCTTGTTAAAATTTACATTTTTCTCATTATTGGTAATCTGGGACCTTTTCTATTATGGATGTTAAATCAGTTTAAATTCTTTGCCAAACTACTAGTTTGTATACTTTGACTATTTCTCTTAGAAAATAGAAGAAAGTGTTGTGTTCTAATGACCATTCACCTTTCTCATAAAGATCCTCCCCAAATAATCAAGAAAATAAATAAATGCTTCTTTCTCAAAAAGAAAAAAATTAATGAGAGAAACAGAGCAAAAAATGGGAGGGAGGCAGGAAAGAGGAAAGGAGAAGAGAGACAGAGACAGAGACAGAGACACACACACACACACAGAGAGAGAGAGAGAGAGAGAGAAAGAAATGAATGGAGTATGGAGAAAATGAATACAGTAACCTTTAGGAGCATCTAGCATTTGCCATCATGAATTTGATCTCAATATTTAACTCCTAATTATCTCTTTTAGGGTAAATAATGGCTCAATTCTCTAGGATTTTTTTTCCAAGGAGAGCAGCACTTGTAATGAGGAGATAATTAGATTCATTCTAGCCTCTAGTACTTACCAGTTAGCTATATGGCCACTAGAAGTCACCTGCCTTTCTGAAACTCGGTTTCCTCATTTGTTGAGCATTCAATTGAGAGCATTAGGCCTGTATGTTGACCTTACAGGGTTGTTATCAGAACTCAGTCAGAGTATATGTAATGTGCTCTGCAAAGAGCACACTTTCTATATTCCAATTATTGGTGGCATTACTATATTATTATCATGTATTATCAAAGGACCTGCTTTCTGAGTCATCAGCTTTTTAGTTGCTTTTCAAGCAGACTGGAGAATGCCAGCTGAAGTGTGAGATAGGTAGCAGACAGAAGGCACATCCTGCCCCAGCCCCTGGGAAGGAATGGTCTGAGAGAGTGAGAACAGCAGGGATACAGCCCCCTTTTCCAAATGGTTGTTTAAAGTCCATGTCACACACTCCCCTGACATCTCAGGCCATGTTTCCTGTCATGATTATGATTCACAGAGTTTTGGGAGATGACAAAGAAAGAAGGGTCAGAGCTCTGGGTTCAAGCTCAGACTTGGCCACCCCTGTGGTTCTGGACAAGCCATCTGACCTTTTTTGAGCTTCAGTTTCCTCCTCTACAAAAAGGATAGTTTTTAGGAAACATGGTTCACAAGGTTCCTATGGGGGGTGGGAGTATCCTGAAAATGATGGTTTTATTAAATAAATAATACATGACTTAATAATTAATAAATTATAATATTATAACTAAATAATTAAAATTTAAAAATAATAAATTAGATACATTTATTAACTATTATAGTAAGGGTTATTTGTGTAAGACTCTGGCCTATGAGACTCTTTCAGTTCATAAAGATCTTAGAGTTTACTTGGACCCACAAGGAAGGTCCATGAATAATATATTTTATAAAAAATTCCTGAGGTTAAATGGGTGCTCATTTCTTTCCAATGTACCACAAATTTCAGGGTTTTTTTTGTCAATGGTAGTTTGATAAATTCTAACTTCAGGATGTAATGAGCTACAGTTCCTATATTAAATGGCAATTCTTGAAGGTTTTCAGTGGTGGAAATGAAGAGTGGACTTCCTTTGGACTGTTGGTCTTTGTTCCACATTTCTATTGACTTGAGAAACAGCATAGTTTGGTATACTTGACACATTACAGATGATGCAATATGGAATGGAACAGTGGCCATGCTGGGGATAGCCCTGAGATCCCAAACATCCTCACCTGGGAGCAGGGACAGGTGGAAGCAATGGGTGTTGACAAAACTGGCAACCAACAGAAAAAGCTGGTCGATCTGAGCTATCCCAGTATGCTGTGGCTCTCTCCAGAAGGGTCAGGATGGTAGTGCTGCCCGCAGGAGGCATTGCCATGGAGAAACTTACTATCAACCAAATAATTGGAGTGATTGAGAGATCTCTGCAATTGCATGTTTGACTCTCTTGCCACTGAGGCCTCTTCTATTCTGAGGTGCTGTGCCTGCATGTTGAGTTTTGACAAACAGACCTCAGATGCCAAGATAAAAAAATATGCTAAGAGGAGGGATTGTTCCTTTTGCGATGCCACAGGTTTGTGTCCTGATGTCCTTTCCATTTTGTTCTGTAATTGATCCTTAATCCTATTATAGGGACAATTGCGTTCTTTGGTCACAAGGTGTTCTTTTCTTGTAAAGTTAAGCTTTTGTCCAAGATCAGGATTATAGCGTCTTTTCACATGGAATTCCCAATTTTATCTAACTCAGGGACATTCCTAGTTTTTTTGTTTTTTAAAATAGAGAGGTGCTCTTTCTGTATACTTGTTTTCTAATAAGACAAAGATATTATACTGATTATATTATATTATACCTATTATACTGATGAAAACTGAGGAATCTAGAACAATAGAATGAAGGCAGTGGAGGTCTAGTTCTACTTAATCTGTAACATTCTATATGGCTAGGCCACATTCTAGAATGTGGTCTAGAAGTTATTTCAAACACTACTTTTCTCACTTCAAGTGCATTTATTCCTTGATACTAGGTTGAATTCTAAGATTCCTGGTCAGTGTGTGTCCTCATTATTCTTATATCATTCTACAAAGCCTCTTGTCAGTGCAAGATGACATTGGTGAATGCCAATGGTGACCCATCTCTGGAAGGTCTCACCATAATGGAAAAACTTGGAGTTTCAGTCTATGATATATATTCTGTATGTGTTTTCTGAGGGCAGACCTACATAAATTCAGAGAGGATTGATCAAGATGTGATGATCTATTTTTTGGAACAGCAATTTATTAAACTGCATACCAGAACATGGAAAGGAGTGTGGCCTGAGTTAATAGCATGGATAGTTGCTCCTGTCAAATCAGGAATCCTTTAAATATTAATGTCAGTTATCTTCATGAGAGCCCTTCAACACTCACTTTAAAAGGTCTCCCAAATCTTTTACTTTTTTCCTCCTCAAACTCATTTTTCATCCAAGTAATCAGGTAAAATAGAATTAGAACTAATGTGGTTGAAAGTCAGTGATCACAGGATGTAGAACAGGAAAATGGCTGAAATCCTCTAATCCAACTCCTGCATTCTAGAGATAAGAGAGTGATGTCCATAGAGAAGAGGTGGCTTGTTGACACCTAAATACAGAAGTGGCAAGTAGCAGAGAGATCATTTTCCACCAAGGTTCTTTCACTCAAAATGTAGTGCTCCTATCCCCTCACTGGACTGGTTTTGGTGCAGGGATCATGTAGGAGAAAGCTGGCATCTTTCCATCGGAACACTAGTGCAAGGCAAAGTGAGTTAGCTCAGCAAAACACTCTCCTAAAGGAGAGATGGAGAACAGCATGGACAGGGCAGATAAAACTACAATCTGTGATGGAGACAGCCAAGAACCCTGAGCCCAAGAGTCTTCAGGAGAACAATGCTTTCAGACCAGTGCCCTCAGGAATCATTCTGTGGATCCAGATGCAGGCTGGTAATTCTCCTGCAGCGAGTCTGGGCATGGCTACTGAAGACCTTGCAAAGGAAGTCTTTGGTGTTATCCAATGGTTGAACAAATGCTTTGCCACTGCAGCTAAGGATCATCAGAGTTTCCATCTGACTGGAAGCTGAAATCTTCCATATGTATTGACTTCCTCTTAGAGAAGGCACTATCTTCCTTTTCTCTTTGTATCCCTAACACTTAGCTTCCTTCCTTGACTTTAGTAGGAATTTAGGATAATCATACAAAAATGAAACCATCTCTACCCTCTAAAAGTTCATATTTGAATAGAGGAGACATTTATATAACTATGTACAGAATAAATTTAAAAAAAAACTAAGTTCATTGAGGGGAGGGAAGGTGTGGGTATGAATAGTTGGGGTATCTTCTACTCCATATAGAAGATAACATGATCTGGGTCTTGAAGAATATAAGAGTAGGGGTGGGGATAAGGAAGGAGAACATTATAGGTTATGAAGGTAGATCAGGGAAAAGGCACAGAGATAAGTTATATGGTTATGTACAAAAAATGAATGAAAGCTAGTATGACTATTGTGGAGTATGGATAAAGGGGAGTAATGTGAAATAAAAGCTTTAAAAATAACTTGGGTCCAAGTCATATTGGGATTTAAATGCAAAATTGGGAATTCACATTTCCACTAAAGATATACAGAGTCTGAGTAGCAGATAGTTTGGAATGGGAAATTTCGAATCCCATTGCCCTAATAATAATGTTTGTCCATTTTTGAAGAATACCATGACATCAGGGAGGTGAGGCCATGACAACCACATGAATTGGATTGAGTGAGGGGTTGCTGTGCTAGGTCTTCAGCCTCACTTTCTCCTCCAGAGCCATCTGGGTCCAGTGGCCAGGACTACTATAGATGGCCATGGATGTGAGAATCAGGGTTAAGTGACTTGCCCAAGGTCACACTGTTAGTAAGTGAGTGTCAAAGGTTGGATTTGAACTTCCATCCTTCTGAATCCAAAGTCAGTGCTCCATCCACTAAGCCACCTAACTGCTCTCCCATTCCCTTATGTCCTCATCAGTCTTCATCTGGATTATTGTATTCAGTTAAAATTAAACTACATAAATAAAAATAAATAATTTAATTTTTTGTTGAGTATAAAAATAAACAAAAATACATGGAAAATGTGTGCTTTGATCTCAGAAGGATAAGGATAAGTTGAAGAGTGTCCAAAGAAGATCAACCAACATACTTAAGTAAAGGACTTTGAGGCTGTGATAGATATAATTAAGGAACTGGCTCTTTAAGTATCTGAATTAATTAATGAAATTTTCTAGCTTGGAGAAGAGGGTAACAGAGGCTAGTAACTGTCTTCAAGAATTTGAAGAACTAACACATTGAAGAGTAGTCATACTCATTCCATTAGACCTGAGAGGTTAATAAATAGAAACTACGAGTCAGGGTTATAAGTGGTAAAATTTAGGCTTAAGGTTAGGGAAAAAAGTAAAAACAAATGGAATGATCTTAGAGAGCACCCATGGAGATGTTTAAACATAGGCCAGATGACCATTTTTTGACTATGTTATAGTGGAATATTTTTTGTGTATAGTTTAGTGTTGAGTCCCTTCCTGGATCCCCTCAATCTTTTCCCAGGCAAGTGCTGAAGGGAGGGAAGACAAGTTCTCCCTTTGTATACCAAGGTCTCCATTTATTCACCAAAACACAAGTGCTTAAATATCCCTCCCAGTCTCTAATCCACTCCCACTCCCCTGGCACTTAGTAAAATAAGGCTCTGGTGCTCAAGGGCACCAGGTGATTAAGGTTCATAGCACTCCCACAAATAACAGTCCCTAACAGGTTAGACTATAGAAATGGTGTCTAATACAAATAGAAACCAATCCTTATGTGTCACAGATTTACTGAGCAAACCAAGAATTAACATTATCTATGTTTTTATTATAATTTTGTATTTTTATTTATTTTGCAATTAAGGATAAAAAAGTAAATCAATTATATATTTCTTTATGTATTTTTATTTACGTTAAGCATTTATCAATTAGACTTTCTAGTTTGGATGATACTGGGAGTTTCAAAAGCAGATAGACTCCAAATTTGACAGCTCTGCACTAAGAAACTGCTGAGATCATACCAAACTCTCCAGTTCTATAACCCATGACTCTACTAGTGGAGGAATAATATGATCAGAATTGTGCTTAAGTGGAGTCCCTTTGGATGCTGGGCATCAGAGATGAAAGACTGGATTCCAGGGTAACAGTTTGGAAGCTGACATGCTGTTCCTGGTGTGAACAGATTGAAGCTTGAATTAAGATGAAGTTTGAGTGAATGGAGAGAAAGGGTTAGATACAATCAATGCTGTGCATATGGAATGGCATCCTTTAGCATCTGTCTGGATATAATATGTTACCTTTTAATAATATATTGCTCTTTTATATTCTATTCTATCATGTTATTATTAGCAAGAGGGTAGGAAGTCAAGGATAATATTGCAGCTGCCACCCTAGAAGTTTCTGCTGTTGGCAAAGCCCTGGAGATGTGTTCTGGATATGTTGAGTTCAAGATCTAAAATGTCTAATAGGCTGCTGGTGGGCCAGGACTATCTGCAAACAGAGATGGTTGAACAAGGGAATACTCAGGAGGTTATTAAGAATGAACGTCTAGAGTCTCTAACTTTTAGGCAGAGGGAGAATAAGTTAAGAATAATAACTTAGTGTATATTATCTGACTTGACCCTGACCTCAACCTGATGAGGTAGCTATTATTATCTCCATTTTCATATGAGGAATCTGAGACTGAGAGCAGTCAGAGAGTCAGTGTCTGGGGTGGTATTTGAACTCAAGGCTTCCAGACTCTGAGCCCACACTCCCCCATTGACCAATTATCTGCCCGAGGGCCTAGGACAGAAGCTCTAGGAACAAAGTCTTGAAAGGCAACATTCTTAGGGAGAACTCCTGTTCTATAAGAAACCATGAATGGTCAGACTTTAGAGAAGCCTGGAAAGACTTGCATGAATTGATGCTGGTTGAAGGGAGCAGAATGAAGAGAACAATGTACACATAAAACAACAGCATTGGAAGCTGATCAGTCTTGATGGATGTTGCTCCTCTTAGCAGTCCAAAGAACTGAAACAACTCTGGGAGACCGCCTATGGATAATGCCATCCACAACCAGGGGGGGAAAACAAAAGAAGAACAAAAATACAGAATTGAAATGGATGCTCTATGTCCACTTTTTTAACCTGCTCTTATATTTCTCCTTCTATCACATGACTTTCTTTCTTTTCCCTTAGTCTTAATTCCTCAAACACAAAATGACTAATATGTAAACATGTTAAACACAAATTTACATGTCCATCTTTTACCAGACTGTTCATCTCAGGGGGAGTGAGGTGGGAAGGGAGAGTTGTAGTAAAATATGCAACGTAAATAATCAAGTGAATGAATATTGAAAAACTTTCATAATGTGTCACTGGAAAAATAAAATTAAAAAAAGAAAAGAAAAAGAACATTCAGGCAATTTTATGGGCATCCAGACAAGAGAAGACCAGAATGTCCAGGAATTCTGGTGTGGGGTATCAAACTGAAACAGTCTTCCTCTGTTTCAGATCACTGGCCATGACCTTGGTAAACAGGATAATTATTTTGTTTTCCAAACAGCAAGCTATTTTGGAATTGAGAATGAAGATAATAGAGGGAAAGGGAAAAGATAAAATTCATCAAAGAGGAAATCTGAAGTTCTATGGAAAGAATCAAAGTGTGTTGGAGACACAATGGGAGGTTGTATCCCTGATGAAATAGTGAACTAGCACTGAAACTCTCCATGTACCTGGAGCCTTCCCTTCCTTGTCTCTGTTCCGGTCCTCTGAGGCTTCATAAACCATCCTTCCATCTCTTTGTATGAACCAATGGAAATACAACCTTAGAATATAAAACTGACTTCATTAATAAAGGTGAAATCTGCTTTCAAGGACTGATGTGCCCCCCCCACTAAAATTCAGGATGTCTTAGAGCTACAACAGTAATTCAAAGTCTCCTCTCAGGGAGTCTGAGTCCTGCAGTTATTCCTAAAGCCCAGTTTATTCTTTGGATGGATTCTGTCATCTGAGAATCATCCTGGCCAAACCCAGAATATCTGGTAACAGATATTGCTGGCTAGGGTTTGTTCAAGCTCTGCCCCAGCAACTCTTGAAGGTACTTTACAAAGCCATCATGGAGTTATTGTGGAATTGTAATCTATGTCCATAGATGGAAGTTTAGAACCTTCAGAGACAGGATTTAGGAAGCAGCTTAGTTTTAATGATAATCACATTCTCAGTTATTTTGGCTGCTAATTAGCAGTAGGCACAAAATCCCTGGGAGATCTTACCTCCTTCCTAGCCTTCTAGTTCTCTTCCAGGGAAGGAATTCTTGTGGTCAATGGTTCAGCTATTCCACTCAGTCCTGTGCAGATTTGGTAAACTGGACTAGATGAATCAGTGAGATTCAGCTGAGGAAGTGATAGATAGCAGTTTTGCCAGACAGTGCCAGACTACCCCATTCTGACCACATCTCTTTTCAGACCTCAGATCTTGATGGGATAACACAGAATCTTGAGCCCATGAGTCTGAAATGCCCTACTGCCTTCAGCCACATGCTAGGAAGCCACCTCTTGGGTGATAAATCCTGGCCACTTCTCAAATTCTTGGCATTGGTAGATGGTTGAGCCTAATAGACTGATGTGATTTTATTAGTAGAAATGACTTAAGAAGGGACACTTCCCCTTTCTTTGCCACTGTGCCCCCAGATACACAGGACCTTTCCATCTGACTGTGGATGAAAGCTACCTCCCCACCCTTAAAATGGAAGCCCCTTGAGAGCATGAATTGGCACTAATATATTGGCATGCCCAGTGCTTAGTACAGTGTCTTACATATAAGATGTCCTTCATAAAGAAGACATCATCCATTCATCCATCCAATTTAACTGAAATACCAAAAATTAAAGATTTACAAAGACAAAATTAAAGTTCTGGAAAACATACAGCTTGCATGTACAATTGGGATAAGACTGAGTGGAATATCTTTCCTTTCCTTTCTTTCTGTCTTTGTTTTATTTTTACATTTCATCTCAGACTTCCACTTGGCAAATTTTGCAGCTGGTATTTGCCGTCGTGATTTATGGAGCTTGATGCTCAAAGTCTAGCTGTCCTTAGGCATTACAAGCCTGAAAGCAACTTGTCATTTTCTAGCATGAATTTAAGGATATTGTTTCCTTCCCCTATCATTTATGGAATACACTTCTTAAAGTGCTTTTCCACACATTGTTGAAATTAAGTGCATATGAAGGTGAATGAGAAGAGTCGACTCCATTTGCCAAGGTCGCAGGCTGCCCTGCAGTGTTCAGAAAGTCTCTTGACATAACTCTAAGGAAGGAATTCTCTTGCCAGTTTTGAGATTTTTACGTTCCTGTGGGTATTAATTTCCATGTGTGGTCTCTTATCTTTCTAGCTTTGGTTAGGCAACAGCATTGGGCCTGGGGACAGAATTCTATGTTAATAAAATAATGTGGCTCAAGTAGAAAGTGGACCAATCATATCCTATGCCCATGAACTTCAGTGTTCTTTCCCCAAAGCTCTGTCAGGAGTTAAATGATTTGGGATTTGACCAGGCTGGACTAGAAAGGCTAGGGGCTTTGAATATCAGAAGAAATCATTAAGAAGAAAAAGCATAGGCTATAAAGTAGTCAAAACAAGCTAACACTGCTTTCTCACTAGTATTTTCTTATGTCTACCTCAGAATAGATTCATCTAGACACTAAGAGCAGTATCCTTAAATTTTCATCAAGAATTTTGTTTCTGCTGAAATCTTCAGGCAGAGGATGGTTAAGTAGAAACAGGAATTCATTGTCCTTGCAGATGTTGCTGGTCTGTGAGGGGCAGCTAAGTCTCTGTTGACAAAGTCTTGTTCCTCAATTCAGTTTCATAAGGTGAACATATTGGACTGAGTTTAGGAAAATAACGTTCATCATAAATAAATGTGAAGTACTGTATTTTGTTCAACACTTCCACTTCACAAATGGGATGGAGACAGAAAGTTGAGGCACATTTAGACATTAGTATGCTTGAAAAAAATGTCTAGAGTTGTTTTGGGCTCAAATAGAATTAGTAGTTAACAAATCAAATGATCCTTGCTCTAGAAGTCCTGTCTCTGGAAGAGACCATCTAGATGGCCCTTAGGTCATATCGTCCAAAGCAGAATGTTATAAATGAGGTCACATTAATTTGGTGGCAAAATCTGGATGTGAATTGAGGTCTACCCTGCCTCTAGCTGTGCTACCTAGGCACTGGCAGTCTTCAGAACTAATGCTTTATTATGTAGGATTAAGCATTGTATGGTGGCCAAAGGATAGAAGCTATGTCAATTGTCCTCTGAACTTTTCAGACCAAATCCTCCATGCTGTTCTTACTTCTTAGTAAGCAATTTACTTCTTAACCATAATTTTAAAAGGATATTGGGAAACCAGGGAACACTCAGAGCAGAGAAAACATCTTGGGCAAGGATGTCATGATTGATCCAGTGCCATGAGAATCTGTCTGGTTTAAGAAACTTGGAGATTTTAATACAGAAAAGAGAAATCTTAAAGGAGACAATAGCTATTTTGAAGTATATAAAAGAGCATTCCCAGGAATGGGGAGAAGACTTGGTTCCCTTCTTGGTTTCCCTACTATGTGCAAGAACTGGGGGATCCAAAGAAGCAATAGAGAGTCACCAAGGGACTTATTATCCAGTCAAAGAGATCACATTGTACCTACAAGATAAATGGTATATGGTAGCCCATGACAATTTTTTTGTGATGAGTGGGGTTGGGATCTGGCTCTGACTTAGACTCTAGCCTTGGAAAACATTGAATAGAGCTAATCACAAAACCCACTAGCATTGATAAGATCAGCAAGAGAACTTTCTCTACAATCCCCATGAAAAATAGATGTCTAATATCTACTTGTAATGGGGGCAGGGTAGAGACTCCCCCATGAGGTAGCTCATTTCTCTTCACAATAACTAATTGATTGCAATTCTTTCCTGATACAAAGCTCATATTTACCTTTTCCTTCTGGTCCCACTGTCTGACCACAACACAGAACAATTCTTTTTTTTTTTTTTTGGTTTGTTTGTTTTTGTTTTGCAAGGCAATGGGGTTAAGTGACTTGCCCAAGGTCACACAGCTAGGTAATTATGAAGAGTCTGAGGTTAGATTTGAGCTCAGGTCCTTCTGACTCCAAGGCCTATGCTCTACTCACTGTGTCACCTAGCTGCCCCACACAGAGCAATTCTAATCTGATTTGCATCATTGAAGTCAATTACTCTTTTCTGTCAGTAATTTCAGTTATGTCTGACTCTTTGTGACTCTATTTGAGATTTTTCTGTCAAAGATACTGGAATGATTTGCCATTTTCCTCTTCAGATCATTTTAAAGTTGAGGAAACTGAAACAAATAGGCTAAGGGTCACATACTTAGTAAGTGTATGAGGCTGAATTTAAACTCAGGTCTTCCTAACTAAGCCTGGTACTCAATCCACTCTTCCATCTAGCTTGAACCATTTTCTTTTTACTCCCATGCCATCTTGAAGGGAAAGGGTAGGGTTTTCTTTCTATCCCTACCATTTTCCATTGGGGCTGCTAGATAGTTCAGTGGATAAAACACAAGCCCATGGGGTCAGAAGGACCTGAGTTCAAATCTAGCCTCAACCACTTGACATCTATTAACTGTGATTCCGGGCGAGTCACTTAACCCTGATTGCCTCTCATCAAGGGCCATCTGTAATCATCCTGATTCATATATGGCTATTGGACATATTTGCTTCTGGAGGAGAAAGTGAGATTGGTGACTTAACACAGCCCACCCTCAGTGAAATCCATTTCATGTGTTTGTCATGACATCACCTTCCTGATGTCAAGTTCTCCTTCAAGAAGGAAGGACAAACATCATTATCACTCTTTCCCATATCCCATTTTCCTTTTTCAAGGCAAAATGGCACCAATTCTTTCAAACACTTTTATGCGATATAGATCATGACCTTTCAGTTCCCTACTTCTCTATTCTGAACCTTTTCTAACTTATAAATGACCTCCTAAAGCAGAAATTCTCAGGATTGAACACAATACATCAGATGGGATTTACAGAGGATACTATGGATGGGAAACTTTCATCTTTCTTGCTGGGACATTATATCTCTTTAAATATAGACCACTATAATGTTAGTATTTCTGACTGCCACATCACATTTCTTTCTTTTCTGCTGGTATCCACACTGAAAATTCAAATTTGAAGTCTTGTTCCACTATGTGTCCCTTGAAGTGAATTTTTCCTGAATACCATGTTCAATAAGGCAGAAAAATAGTCAGATTCCTCCTCTCCAGTTAATCCTTGGTTATTTAAATCAATGCACTCCAGGGCATTGAAGAATATGATAATGAAATTTCAAACAATATCTTTCACTTTTTTCTCCTCTTATGTCTGGCTCTCCTCTTCCCCCCCCCCATAACTTCTTTATCTCTTTCTCTTCCATTTGTCCCACCATGCCTCTCTCTCTTCTCTTTCTCACTCCACTTTCTCATTCTCTTCTTTCTGTCTCCCGCCATATATTTTTTGCCTTCTCCCATGTGACTGATATTTTTTAGAATCCATTTGCTGCTGTCACACAGCTGTATTGGGCAAATGATATTTAGTTTTGCAATGGGAGAGAGTTAATATTTCAAATCTCCGATGCCATACTTTGATATGGGAAGCAGGAGCAACATGGATTGAGCCTGTCATTGAAACAGTAAAATAAATATTTTTATTAAAATACTTTAAATGGTTGGGGAGTCATACATTGAAATAATGTCATAAAGAGGGCACTTGCAAGAGATAATTTTGATGGGGGCTCTCAGAGCTCCTTCCTATACAGTCACCATGTGGGAGATGGGGAATACTGAGATGGAAATCTCAGTAATGTTTGAACCCTGAATAGCTAATGTAAAGGAGGTGTGCAAGATGAAAATCTTATCACTTAAGAAAGTGCACTTGAAACTGCTTGGGCAGTAGGAATATAATTCAACCTCTTCACCTGCCAAGGCACCTCCTCCCAATAAATGACACAGCTTGTTAAAAGGCCATTCCCCCTCCTCAACAACTATATCTATAATGAGTTGGCCGAGTTCATGTCCTGCCCCCATTATATGTGGGGTAGGGGACAGAGGAATGTGGTGATCCCTTCAGAATGGGGAAAAGGTATCTTACTAAAAGAAAGACATTCTAAAAAATAACCTTAGTACTTTTGAGTATAAGATATTTTGGTGGAACCATAAATTTTGGGACAGGAGATCAAGAGTAAAGAATGATTGGAGGATGAGGACATGTAGGAGAAAAAAAGGCCTAATTTCATGCCTCCCAAATCCCTTATCCTAAGTATATTGACTGCATATATAAAAAAGGCTCCTACAGTGAGATTTCATGGCATGAAATCAGGATATTGACTTGTCCCAAGAGTGTATCTAAATGAATCCTTTTGAAAAGGAGAAAAAAAATAATAGTAACAATAATTTTTTGAAAAATTTATGAAGAATGAGCTAATTTAAATCTTATGCCTCTTTAAGGTTTGGAAAATGCTTTGCATAACATAATTAGATTTGAGGGAGGTGCTGCTACCCCCATTTTAATAGATGTTGAAACTGGGACTTTGGGAGATTTTCTGATTAAGGATTTGAATCTATGACTTTCTTTTTCTGTGGTCAGTGAGAATTCTGTCCAGTAGATCCTGCTGCTTCTCTAACCGGTTGTTGTCCATTGATAAGCTTGTTCAGCAGCAATACCATTCCTAGGTCTGTCTCCCAGACAGACTATAACAACTCTTTTTGTGGTGGCAAAGAACTGGAAATTAAGGGTAAACCCATCAATTGGGGAATGGCTGAACAAGTTCTGGCATATGAATGTTATGGAATCCTACTGTTATGTAAGAAATAAGTGGGCAGTCTTCAAAAAAACCTGGAAAAACTTGCATGAACTTGATGCCGAGTGAAGTGAGCAGAGCACTGTGTCCATCAACAGCAATGATGTTTGATGACCAGCTAGGATGATCACAGCTCCTCTCAGGAGTTCAGTGATCAAGAACAGTTCCAAAAGACTTGTGATAGAAAATGCCATCCACATCCAGAAGAGAAACGGCTATGGAGTCTGAATGTAAACCAAAGCTTACTATTTTCATCTCTTTAAAATTTGTTTTATTTTTTTTACCTTTCTCATGTTCCCCCCCCCCTTTAGTTTTGATTCTTCTTTTACAACTTAACTAGTATGGAAATATGTTAAGCATAATGGTACAAATAACTTAGATTACTTGCTGTCATGGAAAGGGGGGGTAGAAAAATATGGAATTCAAAAACTTACAAAAAGATGAATGTTGAAAATTATCTTTTCATGTAATTAGAAAAGAAAAATAAAATAACATTCGAAACAACTATGGCAAGACCCATATAAACAGAAACAAAGTGAAGGGAAAGAAATTGAGAGATACTTGTGTGCAGTGATAGCAATGTGATAATGATGATCACTTGTGAAAGACCTGGTTACTTGGAGCCATAAAATGATCCAAGACAGTTCCAAAAGACTCATGATGCAAAAATGCTCTCTCCCTCCAGAAAGAGAAATGTTTAACTCTGAGGACAAATTAAAATATTTTTCTTTCTTTATTTTTCCTGATTTAAAAATATATGGTTAATATGGATGTTTGTTTTGCATGATATGTATAATTAATATCATATTGCTTGCTTTTTTAGTGGTTGTAGGAAGGAGTGAAAGGGAGGGAGAGAATTTGGAACTTAAAGTTTAAAAAAATATTCATAAATAAATTAGTAATAAAATTAAAAGTTTGGTTATCACCATTAAAACAGGATGAATCTCTCAAGGATATGTAATTAATGAATAGTTTAATAGTTCCTACTAGTTTTAATCATTAATTTGGATAAAACATTGATGACCTAAGTATCTTATACACTGAAAGGTTACATATGATGGCTAAAAGTATAAAGATCCCAGGAAACCCATATTTAACACATCTAAATGGTGGATCTGTTATGGGAAGGTCAGATGAAATAGCAATCAATGTGAAAATTTGCTTGTCATTGCAAGAAGGTGGGAATAGTGAACCCAGAGAGTACAAGCCCTTTTTTTAATGTCATATTTTAAAAAAATTATCCCTTCAAAATCAGCTTAGCCCTATACCTTCTGTTTAAGTATACTTCCTCTAATAGAGAAACAGTTCTCAAGTGTTATGAGCATCATCTTCCCATATGGGGATGTAACCAGTTTAATCTTTATTTTTTCCCCTCTTGTTTACCTTTTGATGTCTTGAGTCTCATGTATGAAGATCACATTTTTTATTCAGTTCTGTTTTTTTCCTCAGGAAAATTTGAAAGTCACTTATTTCATTAAATGTCATTTTTTCCCCTTGAAAGAATATGCTCAGTTTTTCTGGGTAGTTGATTCCTGATGGTAATCCAAACTCTTTTGCCCTCCAGAATATCATTTTCCTGGCCCTTTGATCCTTTAATGTTCATGCTGACAAGTCCAGCCTCATCCTCGCTCCTTGGTATTTGAATTCCTTATTTCTTTCTGGCTGTAGAATTTTCTCCTTGATCTGATAATTCTGGATTTTGGCAACAATATCTTGTCAGTGCTGTTTCAATGTACTTTCCTGGGCTTTGCATCCTGCTTTTGGTCTCTCCCCCTTCCACCTGAGACAAATCTTGCTGGAAAATGCTCCACTCTTGTTCTTTGAGGGTCCTGTCTTTCCAGAATCAGTTTAAGAGGCTTGATTAATGTTGTTTTTGGGTGAGTGCATCTTCTATCACTTTAAGATCTCTTTAGAGGTTTCATTCAAAGTTCGTTCGGGAAAGCTCCAGGAGCTTCCTAGCTTCATGCCACTATCTTGATTTTGCCCTAGAATTGTTCTTATTTACATCTAAAATCCCTTTTGAGCTCTTCCTAGAGAAATTCTTAAGTTTGAGACAAATTCATAATCTTCTTTGGTGCCTCACATGTAGGTATTTTGTCACTGTTTTCCTCTTCTGAGGTAGTATTTTAATCTTCACTGTCACCATTGTAGCTTTCTATGATTAGGGCTCTTTTGCTTTTGTTTTTGCTTTTGCTCTTTAACTCCTGGGGAAATGAGAGTAGAGTACCAAACTTTTCTTTTTTTTTTTGCAGGTGTTTGATCATTGGCTTTCCACAATCCTACGTGTTGTATAAGTATTTGGGGGCTCATAATATGTCTTCCACACTGGGCCTTACACTATTGACTTTCTGTATTTCTGGCCTTCTGAGTCAGGACCCAAGTGCTTTGGTTACCGAAATGCATTGTGACTAAGAGCCTCCTGTTGGCTTCCCAGGTCCCCCACCTATGCTGGCCTGTACTCCCCCTTTACCCAAAAGAGGCAGATCTTTTCTGAAGTTCCTCCAAGACATTTGGGTTGAAAGGTTGTATTGTTGTCTTTTTATGGATTCTTTTGCTTTTGTCTGTTTAGTGGTTAGGGTTAGGGTTAGGTTAGGGTTAGGGTTAGGGTTCTAGGATCTCAGGGCAATTTTGCTGTATTATTTCTTGAAAAATGATGTCTAGGCTCTTTTCCTGGTTGTGACTTTAAAGGTAGCCCAAAAATTATTAAATTATTTCTTCTGGAACTGTTTTTGATGTCAGTTGTTTTTCCATTGAGATATTTCACATTTTATTCTAATTTTTGCCTCTTGGGAAGAGTTTTATTTCTTCCTGATTTCTTGCAAAGTCATCAGCCTCCTTCAGTTCCATTCTGCATTTGAATGAATTATTTTCTTCAGAGAGCTTTTTTATCTCCTTTTCCAACTGGCTAATTCTGCTTTTTAAGGCATTCTTCTCATTTGCCTTTTGTTTTGCTTTTTCCATTTGAACTAAACTGTTTTTTAACATATTATTTTCTAAAGTATTTTTTTGCATTTCTTTCACCAAGTTGTTGGTTTGGTTTTCATGATTTTTCTGCATCTCTCTCATTTCTCCTCCCAAATTTTCCTCCACCTCCCTTAATTGCTTTTCAAAGTCTTTTTTGAGCTCATCCATAGTCCAAGCCCATTTTCTATTTCTCTTGAAGGTTTTGGATCTGGAAACTTTGATTTTGTCATCATCTGAGTATGTGTTTTGATCTTCCGTGGGACTAAAGAAATTTTCTATGGCCAGATTCTTCTTTTTCTGTTGTTTACTCATTTCCTCAGCCCAAGACTAATTCACAACACTTTCAAGGCTTTGGGTTTTTTTTGGGGGGGCACCCCACTGGGACCTATATTCCTCCAAGGTCTTATACTCTCTTGCCTGTGCTTTGACATGTAGATGACCACAGCACTTCCCTCTGCCCTGAAGCTGTAAGGGAATCCCTAACTGTGGCCTGGATTTGAGTGTGGGAAAACAGCAGAGTCCTGCCCCCAGGGAGAGCAGAGAAATTTCTGCAATCTCCCCTGACCCCCTTACCATCTGTGGGCTGTGCTCTGGAGGTGCAGGCTGTTTTTTCCCAAGTTTTGCTGCAGGTTCTATGGTCAGTGCTCCTCATTCCACACTCATTCTGGTTTAGCAGAATTCTCTCACTGGCCCTTCAAGCTGTTCCTGGGCTGCACTGCAACCTGAGCTTTTTCCAACTCCCAGTCCTGGTGAAACGCACCTTTCCTACAGAACTTCTAAATCATCTTGGACTGGGAAAATATATATCACTCAGTCTTTTTTGTGGGTTCTACCCCTCTAAACTTTGTCTAGTCATAATTTGATGACTTTTTGATTTTTTGATGAAGGAGTTCATTGGAAATGCTGCCTTCACCTTGCCATCTTGTCTCTACCCCTCTCACCAAACTATTTTTAAGGTGCTATGTTATTCAATATTTTTGTGTCTCTTTTCCCAAGGTATTCATTCTCTTTTTTCATAATTTTCTTATATCACTCTTATTCCTTTTCCCAATTTTTCTTTACCACTCATCTATTTCTTTTATTTTTCCAAGAAATCTCTGGGCTTGAATCAAATAGCATTTTTATTTTAGGCTTTTATTGTAACTGTTTTTATCTCGTTTTGAGTTTGCATCTTGGTCTTTCTTGCCACTGGAGTAATTTTTATGATCAATTTTGTTGTTTGCCCATTTTCCAACCATTTTCTTGACTTTGAATTTTATGTTAAAGTCAGACTCTCTTCACCTGTGAGTGGAGAAGCACTTTATTAAGTTTTAGATTTTTCAAGTTGCTGTTTTCAGAGTTAATTCTGGGGTCTGATATTTTTGTGCTTTAAAAGTGGTATGATTCTGGGAAAGGTATGATCACTTCTCTTCTCCTTCTATGCTCTGGTCTTTGCCCAGGAAAGACCCCCTATTCCCCTTCAGTCACGAACTCAGAATATTATTACCTTATATTCCATTGGTTATTTTGACATGATCATCGTGTGTGTGTGTGTGTGTGTGTGTGTGTGTGTGTGTGAAAGAGAGCAAGGAGAATTAATTTAAAAATATGCACTTTGATCAGATTGTGCAGAATTATAAATAACAGAGATAGGAGTTTGTACTTTATTCAGTTTTCAAACAGAAGTCATTGGGAGTTCTTGTGCCAGGGAGTGACATGAACAGATGTGGGTTTTGAAATTATTAATAATGTAGCTATTTGGAAGTTGAATTGGAGAGGGGAGAATGGATGGAGTAAGATCAATTTGAAATAGTTTAAAATAGTTTAGATAGATAGGTGATCAAGGTCTAAGCCAGGTTGTGGGTGCTGAGGAGACAAGAGGAATGTTGACATGAACATGACAAGTTTGAAAACTGATTACAGATGGCATGGTGGTTGAGAGGAAAGAGTCATTGAGCTCCTGGGGTTGATGTTATGGGAGGCAGACAGACTGTCTTATCTAACATTGTTAGTGTCACTGTAAAGACAGAATATTAAGTTATATGAGCCCTTGATTTGTATCCTCTTATTGACTTTTATTATGCCCACTGATGTCACTGCATCAGTGGAAATGACTCTGATTTTATTGTGCTGGGGGTATGAGCAGAGCAAGCAGACCAGTCTAGTCTTTTGAGACTGAGTTGAACCCTCTGATTACATTATTTTTAGTTTTTGCAAAGCAATGGGGGTTAAATGGCTTGCCCAAGGCCACACAGCTAGGTAATTATTAAGTGTCTGAGGCCGGATTTGAACTCAGGTACTCCTGACTCCAGGGCCAGTGCTCTATGCACTGGGCCACCTAGCCACCCCCTCTAATTACAATTTAAAACCATTCAAACTTCTCCTGATTTTGAGTTCCTACGTGTTTTCCCACACATTTTCTTTGTACATCTGTTGAGTCTTCAATGGAACCCAAGAGGTGAGAATTTGTTTTATTTTCTCTAGGCACAAAATGTTTGAGTTCTGTTGCTGGGCAGTCTCATTATGTTGCCTTATTCAGCCAAGAAGCTTGCTGATAAGGTTTGAAAGTCTAACTCCTGCACCAGCCAACTTTAGATAGAAATATATTCATGATTTGGATAGTTTTAATTCTAACTCCAAGGTTGACTGTATTCATATTTTTCTTTGTAGGCTCAAGAGGACTGATTACTAAGCCTGAAACACTTTTCAAATTTCAAAATCATTTAAGTAATTCATAAGCCACAAGATAAATCTGATTCAATTCAATTTCATTTTTCTATAGAATTCCTTCTTATTATAATTTTATTTTTGCCAATTTTATGTAAAGATAGTTTTTGACATTTATCCATTTGCAGGTTTATGAGTTTCACATTTGTCTACTACCACCTTTGCTTCCCTCCCTTGTGTTTAACATATTTCCATATTAGTCCTGTTATGAAGAACTAAGGGGGGGGAAACCATGAGAAAGAAAGGAAAAGCCTAAAAGAAGTTTAAAAAAGTAAACAAAATATGCTTTTCTCTGAATTCAGATACAAAGTTTCTCCTCTAGATGTGGATGATATTTTCCTTAGCAGGTCTCTCAGGATTGTTCTTGATCACTGACCTGCTAAGAAGAGCTTCAATCATCATAACTGATTATCTCATGATATTATTAATGTGAACAATGTTCCATTGGTTCTCATCAGTTCACTCAACATCAATTCATACAAGTCTTTACATGCTTCTCTAAAGTCTAGCCTTTCATGATTTCTTACAGAACAAAAGTACTCAGTAACATATATCTACCATAACTTATTCAGGCATTTCCTTATTGATGGGCATCCCCTCAATTTCCAATGCTTTGTGAGTACAAAAAGAACTGCTATAAATATTTTTGAACATGTAAGACTTTAACCATATTTTATGATCTCTTTAGGATATAGACCTATTGTTATTGCTGGATAAAAAGTATGCATAGTTTTACTACCCTTTGGGAATAGTTTTATATTGCTCTCCATAATGGTTGGATCAGTTCACAACAATGCATTAGTGTTCGATTTTTTTCCACATCCTCTCCAAAATTGATAATTTTCATTGTTATCTAGTCCATCTGATAGAGGGGTAAGTTGGAACCTCAGAGTTATTTTAATTTGCACTTCTCTAATTAATAATTATTTGGAGAATTTCTTATATGACTGTTAATTTCTTCATCTGATAACTGCAGGGTCATATCATTTGACCTTTTATCAATTGGGGAATTACTTATATTCTTATAAGTTTGACTCATTTTTCTCTAGAAAGAGTAGAAATGAGTCATTTATCAGAAATACTAGTTGTGAAAATCATTTCCCTGTTTTCTGCATTTCTTCTAATCTTGGCTACATTGGTTTAATTTTTAATCTATTGTACCTGAAATCATCCATTTTGCAATTTGTAATGTTTTTATTTCTAGTTTGGACATAAATTTCTCTCTTCTCCATAGATCTGACAGAATATTTCTTGTTCTCTTAATTGGTGCAAGGTATGAGCCTTTATGTTTAAATCCTGTACCCATTTGGACCTTATTTTAGTATAGTGTATGAGATACTGATCTATGCCTAGTTTTTGTCATACTATGTTCCTGTTTTCCATGTAAAATATACTCTTTGGCCAGAAATGGAGTCTTTGGGTTTATCAAAAAGTTGTTTAGAACTGTTTCTTTTGGACCCAACATATTCAGGTTGATCCCCCACTATATTTCTTAGCCAGTACCAAATAGCTTAGAGGGCTGTCTTTTTAAAAGACAATTTTGGTTCTGCTATGGCTAGGTCACCTTTCTTTGCAATTTTTTCATTAATTCTCTTGATATTGATATTTTGTTCCTCTTGAATTTTATTTCTAATTTTTTATCTCTATAACATATTTTAGTAGTATGATTGATATGGCCCTGAATAAATAATTTACTTTAGATAGAATTGTCATTTTATTCTATTTATTATATTAGGTTGCCTACCAATAAGCAATTGACATTTTCCCAATTGTTTAGATCTGTCTTTATTTGTATAAAAAGTGTTTTGTAATTGTGTTCTTTTAGTTTCTGAAGTTGTCTATGCAGGTAGATTCTCAAGTATTTCAATTTTTCTGCAGTTACCATAAATGGAATGTACCTTTCTTCCTCAGGTTGCTGGGCTTTGTTGATAGTATATAGAAATGTTGATGATGTATGTGAGTTTATTTGGTATCCTGCAACTTTGCTAAAGTTAATTATTTCAAGTAGTTTTTTAGTTTGTTTTCTAAGATTCTCTAAGTATACTATTATCTGTAAAAGAGTTTTATTTCCTAATTGTCTTTTCTAATTCATTCAATTTCTGTTTCTTCTCTTATTGTTAAAGCTAATATTTCTAGTATAATATTGAATAAAGTGATGGTAATGGGTCTCCTTTCTGATATCTGCTTCCATTTTGAGGGAGAGTTTATTCTATTCCTATTTCCATTATGATTACTAACTCTTTATTACCCTCTATCTTATCTTCCCTCTGTTTTTCTCTCTCCTCACCAGTGTTTTGATTCTGATCACTCCCTCCCACAACCTGCCTTCCCTTCTATCACCAAGAGAATTTTTTTTCCGGCTCCTGACCTCTTACAGTGCTCAG
This sequence comes from Macrotis lagotis, assembly GCF_037893015.1. Lineage (NCBI taxonomy): Eukaryota > Metazoa > Chordata > Mammalia > Peramelemorphia > Peramelidae > Macrotis > Macrotis lagotis. The sequence goes on from NC_133664.1 coordinate 2,447,821, forward strand.
GCATCTTATTGGATTCTAATGTCAGCATTACATCAAGAAGGGCTTGATTTGTGCTTGATGATTGATTAATTGATTGATGCTATTCATCCATTTTGACTAAGAACCTTCTGGGAATGAAATCTATGATGAGTATGAGAGGAGCCACGAACAAGAGGTTGCAGAGGTGAAGTCATGGCTTGCCTGGAATCTGTTCCTTATTCAAGACCACCAGTCACAGAGCCAGCCCATGGAACCATGAGTGTACCACAGAATCCTGAGTATAATGACCTTTAGCAGTCATTCAATGCATCCTACATTTAAATGGTAATCTCCTGTCTGATGTACATAGTGAGCTATCACCATCCTTGCTTGAAGATTCCAAGGGCAGGAATCTTTCACCTTCTAAGATATCCTACTTATTTTCCTTGCTAAGTGTTCTAATTATCAGGTGCTCCTTTGCCTAATATCACAGTGAAATTTTTATCTAGACTACGTTCCAGCCTGTTCCAAGTTCTGTTCTTTAAGAACATATGGAACATGCTAAATATTTGCATTGTTTAAGGAAACAAAGAGCTATTATGGTCTCTCTGAATCTGAATTCCCCTCTAAACAATGAATTTTTCTAAGTCATAGACTCCAATACCATCTAAATTGCTCTGTACCTTTTCTGACCAGTGCTTCTGAAAATATGATGAGCAGAATTTAATACATTAAGTTGGATAGATAATATTTAAGCCAGGACAAAATCCAAAAGGAGTTTCACTAGTCCAGCTGAACAAACCTGGAAAAAATACTCCTAAACAGAAAACCTATAAAAATAATTGATTATAACCAACAAAAACTTACAATTATTTCAGTAGATGCAGAAAAAAGCCTTTGACAAAAAAGCACCCATTCTTATTAAAAACACTAGAAAGCATAATAATAAATGGGCTTTTATTAAAATGTTATGTAGTGTCTATCTAAAACCAAAAGAGGATAAATGAAAATTCTTTCAAATAAAATCAGATGTGAAGTAAGGATGTTCATTGTCATTATTTAGTACTATTCAGGATATGTTAGCAATAAGAAAAGACAAGAAAAAGAAATTGAAGGAATAAAAGCAATAAGGAATCAAACTTACCACTTTTTTGCAGATGATTTGATAGTTTACTTAGAGAACCCTAGAGGATCACCTAACATCATCAACAAAGTTGCATGAAATAAAATAAACCTACACAAAATCATAGCATCTTTGTAAAAAAACAGTAGAAAGAGATATAAAGAGAAATTCCATTTAAAATAATTGAGTTGATGTATGAAATACTTGGAAATGTACCTGCCAGGATTATATACACCAGAGCTATATGAACACAGTTAAAAAATTGTCGTTCTACAAATATAGATCTAAACAATTAGATAACTATTAGTTGCTCATAGATAAGCTGAAATAATATAATAAAAATGACTGCTACAAAATTAATTTATTTTATTCAGTACTATACCAATTAAAATACAATTTTTGGTTATTCAGTCATCTTAGTAATTTCTGATTCTTTGAGAACTGGTATGATTTTGCTTTTGTTTTTGTTTTCTTTTTTTGCAAAGAAACTGGAGTGGTTTGACTTTTCCTTCTTCAGCTTATTTTACAGATGAGGAACTGAGGCAGACAGGGTTAAATAACTGACCCAATGTCACACAGTAAGTGTTGAGATCAGATTTGAACTCAGGAAGATATCTTCCTGACTTCAAAAGAATGAATGAAAGGCTTAAGCAATCACCAGTTGCAGGACAACATCATGCTGTCCATTGTATATGATCTCATAATGATGAACCTGAGGAAGACTCTTATCATCGATTTCCTGATAGAAGAAAGAGTTGTACTTCTGGGTGACTTTAATGCCAGAGTAGACACTGTCCAACAATGGCAATGATCAGTTATTATAGATGACTTGTAAATCTCATGACCTTCTTATCACCAACTCTGTCTTCCATTCACTTAGGGACAATAAAACTTCATGAATGCACCCTTGTAGTAAATGTTGGCATTTAATAGATGAATAAACAGGATGTGAGAGTGATGCAGACAATGTGTAGTGAAGAGTGCTGGACTGATCACAGACTTAGTCTCTTCAAACAAACATTCACATTCAATAAAATCATCAGGCTCAACACAAGATAACAATTAGGAGACTTAAAATTACTGAATTACTGAATTAGAGCATTTCTCCAAGTGTTAATAACTTTTGCTCACTTGCAGGGAAAGCTGAGTCAACACTGGTGGGTAGTTTTTAAAGATTTAGTGAACATTATTGCATTACTCATCTGGATCAGAATACTTGTGAACATCAAAATCAGTTTGACAAAAAAGAATGGAAATTCAGAAGCTACTTAATGAAAAATGAGAGCTCCACAGAGTTTGACAGCAGGATAGTTCATCTGTCTTTCTTAGAAGGCAGTATTTAACTCTATCAAAAACTTAGAAAGATGCAAGATTCTTGGTTCAGTAAGACTGCAGATAAAATCCAGTTTTACTCAGAGAATAACAACCCAAAGCACTTTTATGATGCCCTGAAGGCTGTTTATGGATCAAGGACCCATGGTACATAGCAATGCTCAGTGTTAATGGAACAGTATTAATAAGGATGTGGTCCTGAAAAATAGACTGAATATTTCCATAGTGTTCTCAAAAAAACATTATCATTCAATACTCTAGCTACTAACCCTTTATGTCAGGTTGAAGTAAATTCCTCTGTAGCTGAACTTCCAACTAAAGAAGAGGTTTTGGATGCCACTAGCATCCTGTCATGTGGTGAAATACCTTGTGCTGATTCTATTCCAACTGAGATTTACAAGGCAGGTGGTCCACTGCTCATACAAAAACTGAGTGAAATCTTCCAGGTTATCTGGAAAGAGGAGGTTATCCCCAAGGATAACCCAAGGAGGTTATCCTTCTTCAGTAGTGCCTCCCATGTTCATGTCTTGCCCTAGTGCTCTTGAATTTCCTAATTTTTGTCTTGGAAGTTGGGTCATTTACTTGAAAGTCAGTGTGGCTTAAGAAAAGACATGATAATGTCTGATGTGATATTTGCTGCCCAACAACTCCAGGAGAAATGACAAAAGTGGAATAGTGATTCTCATACAATGTTTTCTCTTTTGTAAAATTTTGAATTTGGACTCTGAGTTTTATTGTCTTTTCTATACAATATAATTTTTTTTTAGGTTTTTGCAAGGCAAATGGGGTTAAGTGGCTTGCCCAAGGCCACACAACTAGGTAATTATTAAGTGTCTGAGACTGGATTTGAACCCGGGTACTCCTGACTCCAAGGACAGTGCTTTTATCCACTATGCCACCTAGCCACCCCTTACAATATAAATTTTATCTCAAAAAGGCCATTCCTCCCAATATCTTTTCCCTTTAATTTTAATAAATGCTGCCAGGTAATATTAATAAGAATAATGATAAACTAGACAGCTTAAAATCTTTAAGTTGTACCCTCCTTTTTGTTTCCTGCTCTTTTTGAAAACCCCAAATAATTTATAAAGTGGGCAATATTCTTAGCCTGTTCCCAAACCATGTTCCTTCCCCTCTCCTTTGCAAGTTTCCCACACCTTGAGATGCTCTGGCACCTTTGAGTACTCTGTTCAATTTCTAGTCATATTATCTCAGCAAAATGGCAATAAATGCTTGTGGATTTTCCCCCAACATTAATGAATAAAGAACTGGGAAGCTCAAAAAAATCTGCCTGGTGTTTCCTTGATTAGAAGAAGAGAAGGCAGGCATGGAAAGTTGGAAATAAACACCCCCAGTGTTGCTCTTTTCTCTTTCTCTCATCATTCCTTGCAGTTAATAAAAGTGTAATCTATTTGTACCTGCCTTTTGCCTTAGGAGACAGTAGAGGGTAATGACAATATTTTACTATCTATTTTCACATTATAAGCTGTTGTTTCCAAAGAAAGTCACAGCCCATGTATGTGATCCCATTATTGTTCTCAGGGGATGGCAGTCACCATGGCGATTGTAATTACACAGCTTCATTAACTTTCTACATTCTACCTGTTATGGGGGGGGGGATGCACATTAAGAAAATTTGCATATGCAGGAAATGAATGTCATTTGTGAGAAGCTAATGTCATTAAACATTTCAGCAGCTCAGATCTCCAGTGGAATCTCCTTTTCATCGTGTCGAATTCTGGCCTAAATCTGAACTGTTTCCAGAACTCTGTTAATGGTTTTTCCCTATCCACATACTGCTGAAAACATCCATGGGCACTGGTGATGAATCTGAGTTAGCCTTAAAGGCTCAATGACCTTGGAGTCAACAGAGAACAGAAGCAACTACTCCACACTTTGCCCTTTTAATTCAACTTTGCTCCTTGAGGACAGGTTCTGTTTATTTGTCATCTTTGTATTTCTTGGGTTTGGCTTCTAGTAGATGCTCCATATAGAATTGAACCCAGTTGAAGTAAATTATTTTGTCCTTGACATTAGTGGGCAAAAGAGGGAGAAGTACAAAGATCTGTGTCTAGTTGCAAATATTTGATGAAACCAGTGCCACATTTCAAATGATTGATTTGGCTAAATAGGCATTTTTCTACCACTGTTGTCCAATTTTACCACTATCCTCATTTAAATAGAAAAATAAATGTCTCCATCTAATTATTAGTAAATAAATCAACAAATAAAATTAGATACTCAAGAAGTCAGCATGTTTTACTTTAAGCCAAGAAATGCAGTACAGTACAATACAGTAATACTTGTTTGGTACACTCGTTTGTCCCTGAGCTCGTGGTCATAGTGAAATGAAGGACTTGCTCCTTGACATATAGGCATAAAGCTGCTGAGATGGTTCATATCCAGGTTATGCTATCACCTTTTCAAAAATAATCAGTTCCTAGACCAGATCCAAAGCCCACCTGGAGCTGGAGATCTTTCTCCAATTTACCTTTCTAGTCTTGGTTACTTTTAATTCCCTTCCCTCTTGCCACATTTTTAGGCAAACTAGGTGACTACTGGTAGCTAGGTGCCATTGCAGTAGGTAAAGTACTGGGTCTGCAATCATAATACTCTTCCGGAGCTCAAATCTGGTCTCAGATATGTATCATCTGTAGGACCCTGGAAAAGTCACTTCATCTTCTTTGCTTCAGTTTACTCATTGGTAAAATGAGTTAAGAAGGAAATGTCAAACCACTTCAGTAACAACGGGTTAAACATGACTGAATAGCAAGTTCAAAGATACTAACAAGCTGTTCCTTTCACCCAGCTGCCATCTCTTATCACCATGCCCTGTCAAAGCTGTCTCCTTGATTGGAATGTCCTTCTTCCTCATCGCTACTTTCTGCAATTCTTATTTTCCTTCAAGGTTCAATTCAGAAGCTTCCTCCTTCATGATTGAGTTGGATGTTGAAAATCAGAAGATATGCATTTATGGTTTAGGGATTCTCCCTATCCCCAACCAGGATTTCTTTTTTATGTTTTTCTTCTTTCTCAAAATATGTTGTACTTACTGGTTTAATTCATACATTCTCTCCTTTGTCTCCAGAAGAGTGAATTCTCTTTGAGGGGGAAGGACTGTTTACTATTTTTTTTTTAGGTTTTTGCAAGGCAAATGGGGTTAAGTGGCTTGCCCAAGGTCACACAGCTAGAGAATTATTAAGTGTCTGAGCCCACATCTGAACCCAGGTACTCCTGACTCCAGGGCCAGTGCTCCATCCACTGCACCACCTAGCTGCCCCTTGTTTACTATTTTTAAAATATTCTTATCCCTAGTACAAGGTAATAAACAGTGCTTAGGTAATGATTTGTTCTAAGAGTGATTCTATCCAAAATCAATTAAACCTATGAGAATGTGGATAATAATAGTGATGATGATGATGAAAATAATTATTGAGGTGGTTTGTGAATATATATGCAAGGCAGAATATACATTATACTTTTTCAATTTCTGAGACCCATTCTAGTGTGATACTTAATGTATCTCAGGTTCTTAGTCCACATCCATTGGCTCAAATTATCATTGTAATGTACTCAGAAAACTAAGAGATGTGGGAAGGCCATAGTGTCCACTTTGAAAATTGGGTTCACATGGGGCCTCTAACATGCCTAAAGAAACTGAGGTCTGAAAAAGTGCTGAGCCCATTAGCCGTTGTAATCTCAGGGTGCCCTGAGGGAGGTGACTCTGGCCTTGGAGGGCGTAATCTTTTTCTGCTATAACATAGATATAGCTATTTTGATTGACTCAGGATATTATGTGAAATCTAGGCTCCTTATTGACTCAATGAGTTGGAGAAAATTGCATGGGCAATCTCTTTTATTACTCTCAGTGGCACAGGGTACCACTAAGTCACTAGAGTGACTAAAGAAAGAGAAAAAAATGGGGGGGTAGTTTTTGAAACTGGTATCTCACTGTTCAACAATGACTTGATATCTTATGATGGCTTTTTTCAAATTTTAAAATATATATTATTTATTTTATTGCATATTTCTCAATTACAATGTTAAAAAATTTAGTAGTCATTTTTAAAAATTGAGTCCCAAATTCTGTCATCCTTCTGTTATCCCTTCTCCTTGAAAAGAGAAGCAATTTGATATTAGTTATTCAGTAATACAAAATATATTTCCATATTAGTCATGTTGCAAAAGAAAACATGGACAAGAAAAAATGAAATTGAAAAATTATGTTTCAATCTTCATTCAGAGTCCATTAGTTATCTCTCTGGAGGTGGATAGCATTTTTCATCAGGGGGCCTTTGGATTTGTTTTGTATCATTGCCTTGATCAGAATAGCTAAATCTTTCACAGTTGATTCTTGTACAGTATTGTTGCTACTGGATACAATGTTCTCTTGTTTCCATTAACTTCACTTTCCATGAGTTTGCATGTCTTCCCAAATTTTTTTAAACTATCTGAGAAGGAGAATGTTAAAGAAAATGGAACCATATTGTGATCAGAACTTCTCTGATGATCCATTTCCCCTAATATGTTTGATCATTTTTTCCCTCCATTCTGCACTGTGGCCTCCATTGTCAAATGAACATTGAGCTTCTTAGGAAAGGTAGAGTCATTAGCTATTCTGGAGATGTATTCAAACCCTGGACAGGTCCTCCTCCCCTGCCTCATCAGTCTTAATTGTCGAGCCAAAGACCTTCCAAGACTCCTAAGATCAATGGCTGCCATGCAGCTGATCACATTCCACACCCCAACAACAAATTCCTCATGCTATCTAACCAAGGACTAGTTTACTCTTCATTAGAGCTTCTTGTTGCCATCTAGTTTCAATTTTCAAAATTGAAGCTAAAAGCCAGATTGAGAAAAGCAAGGCAAAGCGTCAGCATGTGGCAGTCTCCAAGCCACCACGAACAGCATGGGCCCAGAGAACCTGCAGCTATTACAGCTTATTTTTTTTTGAGGGGGTGAGAATTTTCAGGAAAACTCAATAACAGTCATCCCCAGCTCTCCCCAAGTATTTGTAGATGTTGACAAGAAAGCACTTGTGCTTAATGTTTTAATTAATACCTCAAAGTTAGGGCCTTGTATTTTGGTGGATAAATGTTTTCCCCAAAAGTTCCATGGAAGTTGACAGCCACCTGGCTCCCCGAAGGGAGGGGGCTCCTGTTAGGCACTGGAGAGCAAACCCCCCAGTGATTTGGGAGCCATCATCTAAGCCCAGGACATCATAATTTCTCTGCTTCCAAGCTGGAAGGTGTACTTCCCACACAGTTGAAAGGGAGCTGGGCAGACCTTGGCTTCTTTCTCTCAATGCGACTTGTCATATTCATCAGGAAAGGGGAAGTCCTTTGATCCCACCTCCTATTTCTGACAGTCTTGTACTGAACCACATGAATAAATCTTCTGGAGGCAAAAATAAAAGCTGAGCAGTAGTTGCCCACTTTGAGAGTGGGTGCAGTGTAGGACCACAGGAGCAGTTGGGGTGGTCTTGGTTTCAGGTATAAGCAAAGAGCTGAAGAAAGATGCATGGGGGAGGCAGCCTCTGGCCCTCCAGGGCCATAACTAGCATTCCAGATACTAGGAATGTGATTTCTAAAATATAGATGACCTATGTTTGACCAGTTTCTAGTCTGGATTTGGGGAATCCCTGGAGAATAGTGATCAGAAAACAGTCACACAACTTTCTGAGATTGGCCAGTTGGGTCCAAGTGAAAACATACCTGCCACCTTCAGGACTCTGAGGTTCCAAGTACGGTTCAGCCTGACCTTCTAATAAGAGCTGTGGAGTTTTAATGGGCTTGGAAAGGATATGTTTGGTCCTTATTCTTTTTTGTTAATCATTTGTCATCAACATGTTTTCTCTTGACATTCTGGGAGATTTCTCTTGAGGACATTGCAAGAATATGTATGAGCCATGTGTTCTAGAGAAGCTCCTCATTCCCAAACCATAAGGACTGAGGTGTGTCTGGGCCATGTGCTGAGATTCTTGACCTTTCTGTGTTGAGGGATTATCTGGGGGAAAAATGCCATCATCTTATTGGGCAGTTAAGAAATTCCCCATCCAGTGCAGAAATTTACTGTTTACTTAGACAGTTTAGAACCCAGTTTAGAATATATCTGTGGTGTTGTGCCAACAGCATTTCTGTAATCAAGGAAAGAGCATATATCATGGAAGTCATTTCTATTTATAGAGTAGCATTGGGGAAGTCACTTACTGTTTATGGATATAGTCCTTTAATAAAATCCCAATAAACATTTTATGTACTTTTTATTTCAGTAAACTATTCAGGCATGCCTTCTAAAAATACACACACACACACACACACACACACACACACATACATAAACACTAGCCATTTCCCTGCTGGGGCTATATTTATAAGTTATTTGTTAAATAGACAAAATATTAACCAGCATTTATTTCACACCACCACCACCTCTCGTAGTTGGAAAGTGATCTCAGAGGCTAATCTACTTTGAGCTGGAATAAGATTCCACTTTACAATACTTGTAACAAGTTTAAAGACATCTGAGCCTTAATAATATCCAGTGAGGTGGAGATCTCAGAGTAGTCCATTCCACTTTTGCATAATTGGATTTTATTGGATTGTTTTTTTCTTATATTCATCCTTAATTCTTTGATAATAGCAATTATGATCTCTAGATCTTCATTATAAGTTTTCTTCCCCCTTTAAATATTTGAAAACAGCTCTGCAATCCCTAATTCTTTTATTACTATTGCTCAGTCAACCAGCATTTGTGAAACACCTACTATGTGCTGACATTGCTAAGCACTGGACAACAGATTAAGTCTCTAGTTGTGTTCAGCAATTCTCAAGGTTATAATCTGAGTCCTATCACCATTCTATTTGCCCACTGGACAGCAGATAATAGATGAATTCTATTTCTTTTCAAGTCCAGATATGGGCATTTTTGGATGCCCTAGCATAGTGTTAGTGTATATGAAGCTTATAGTCCATTAACACTTTCAGATCAGTAGTCAGAAAAAAATGTAATATACCATATGCAAGATGAGGTCAAAATGTACACATGACCTATATAAAAAAATTAGAACATGGAATGTTATATTTTTGAATAAGTAAACAATTTTTGAATAAATAAGAAATAAAGATCAAAGTTAGGTGTAAAATTGGGAAGTCTGATTACATAAATTTAAAATTTTGTACTAATAAAACAAATGTAAGCAAAATCAGAGGGAAAGAAGAAAATTACAGAAAAATTTTGTAGACACTTTCTCAGCTATAGGCCTGATATTTCAAATATTCAAAGAGGTTTGTCAAATCTATAAGAAAACCATTATTTTCTGATTGATAAATGATCAAAGGATGTGAATAAGCAGTTTCTGATGAAGAAATCAAAATAATATATAGTAATATGAAAAAATGCTCTACGATCTTATAAAAAACACGGATAGACTTTTAACACGGAATAATGAAGAATGAAATGAGCAGGACCAGGAGAATATTGTATACAGTAATAACAATATGATTTTAAGAACAACTTTGAGCAAACAATTCATTTTGGCAATTATAAATGCTGAAATTAACTGCAAAGGGTATATGAAGAAAGACACTATCTGCATTCAGAGAAAGAACTGATAGTATGTCTAGAATCATTTTGTAAATATGAATGTGCATATGTGTATATTTATACATACTACCTGTATTTATAAATCTCTATATATAAATATATATTTATATATACACACATTTAATGGTAGCCATCTCTAGGGTGGGGGGGGGATAAAAGGAAAAAAGGAATTTACAAGAAAGCTTCATTGTATATTTTTAAAGAATATCTTTTATTATGCAGTGTTATTGAAATGCTTATTTTATTCTATTAAAAATAAAATAAGCAAACATTTTGAAAAGAAATGCATTCTAGAAACTGATAATCATTAAAATCAGTCTCTCTAGTTTGTAGTTTTTAGATTGTACTCTTCTATTTTTTAAAAATCAGAGCATTTTGCCTTTTCTTTTTCTATAGTCTCCCATTCTCCAAGATAGATCAGCAATCTTATACAACAATTTGTTACTTTTCACAATTCTGGCATGAAATTTGTCTGGTCTTGTTGACTAGATTTAAGTATGCCTCATATTCTTATTATCTTTCTTATCTTAAGTATTAACTCTATAGTAGTAGACTATGTTTAGTCCTTCCTCATTGAAAAATTATTCCTCTTGCAGATAAGACAGAAACAAAATAAGAATTCTAAAACTTTTTGTCTTTTCTCTGGCAACTGTTGCAATTATCTAAAAACCTCTCAACTTTCCTTATTTTCATTTGCCTCAATACAATTTAACACAAACAAAAACCCACTCCAACCTCCAATTTGATGCAGTTCTTTACCCTCTAGGATTTGCATTCTCCACTCCTTGTTTTATGCCACCATGATTTTTTCTTCTCTTCACTACATAAGAATATGTTATATTTTGAATTTAACACTTGGTTCCTGTTTTCATTCATCTTTACTCAAATGGACTTTACCATGATTATATATTCACTAAGGCGTAAGCTTGTAGAGGATAAGGATTGTGTCACTCACTGTCTTTGTATCTCCAGTGTCTAGAACGTGCTTGAAGACTATTTAATATTTGTTGATTGACTCATTCCTCTCTGATTTCAACAATATAACATTTCTGTACCTTCTTTTCCTCTTTTCCTCTTTCCCTTACTTCTCTTATTCTCTTTTGTTCACTAAGAGTTTTCAGATGATCAGGTGTTTCAACCGTCACATTTTAAGTTTAGTATTTCAGGATGCAAATCCATTTCGGTTAACCATAAACTCAGTGAAGACAGCTCTATGTCTTCCTGTTAGGCTTCTGGTCCTTGCTAATTATTTTTGTTTTTGTCTTCCCAGTCAAAAAATGATTAGAAGAAAATAAAACACTGAAGTTTCTTAGGAGGTCATTCTGTTCATCCTTGTCTGTTATTTGTGCTCAATTTCCCTGGTATACTTTTCTTATCCCTTCCTTAATATCCTTCTTTTGTTTCCAACACATGAACAGAACAATGCCCCTTTGGATTAACCTTAGTTCTAACTAATCATAGCTCAACCCTGAATTGAGGACTATGGACAATTTTACTTATGCTTTGTCTTTATCCTCATTAACTTGTCATTTTGTTTATCATTTCTTCTTTTTTTATTCTTTCATTTCAGAAAAACAGTGTGCATTCAGTACTATTTATTTTGGTCTCATTTTAAATCATTTCATGGAGGTATGTTCCTATTTCCTTGCATGCCTCATATTTACATTGCTGATGGTACCACAATATTCCTTTATAGAGATGTATTTATGTTTATAGGAATGTATTATAGCCAGTCAGAAATTGGGGACTTGTAGAAACAATCAAACAGGGTTTTCTTCCTACTCTGGAAAGAGTTTGTGATTATCATGAGCTTCTCAGGAGAGATCCTCCTTGGACCTTGTGAAGAGCTTGAAGACAATGAATTCACCATTGCAAAGATTCCAAGAATTCACCATTATGTTTCAGACTCTACTTCCTGGTGGGGACAATCAATTTGTATACCAATTGCAGCTATAAAAGCAAATGTTTAGCTTTGATAAATAGTCTATATTTGTGGATCTTATTCTTTTACCTTTTTTAGGAGTCTTGTTGGGATTATCTTAGAAAGAAATAGAATTGCTGAATCCAATTCTTTGTGACATGCATTCTTACAGTGCAATGCCACTCCACTCTTTTTGCCCTCTGGCATAGATAAGGTATAGACCCTTAAATTACAGTTTCATATACCACCTTTTTATTCAGTTGTTCATTTCTCAGGTATTTTCTACTGAGCCCTCCTACCCACCCTACCTTCTTTTTGATCCTCATGATGGCTGTCTTGGTTAAACCAAGGTATAGTATTGATTAGCTGCTGTGATGTGTGAGATATTAGATTCTTGACATGAGCATAATATAAACTTCTATAATTTGGTCAGCAATTATAGACAATCTCATTGGCCCATTTTTTTCAGACTCCAATTTGTATTATTGAAAACGTGATCACATTTTAAACCCTGTACCTAACTTTGAGATCTCATACATCACTGTGAATCTCCAGAAGCCCCCATGTCTCAGAGAATCTTAGTTGTGAGGTCCTATTTTCTACTTCAGAAATCAAAAAATACTTCAATGACTAATCTTTAATCATAAAGCCTTCATAAGTTAGTGTGAAATATATAGAAAGTAGTTAGCAGCATTCTTACTCAATTCCCCTTGCTGCTGATATGTAAGCATATTATGTTCTTCCCCTGGTCACTAGGTTATCTTTATCTTAATTCAATTTGAAGAAGTAAATACATAACACACAAAGATATAAGATAAAATTCAATGGTTTCTACATCTTGTTTCACCTTGCAACTATTCTCTGGAAACTCCTCTTTGCATCTCTGGATACTGGGTTATCCTTTGTTATGTTTGCTTCCTGACCTAAGTGGTACATGGCTTGGATTGGGTTTCCAAGTGTATTCAACACTCCTTTCCTTCACTCTTACCTAAACATCCGCAGTACTTGTTCTAAATCTGTCCTCTCCTTTTATTACCCAGACCTCTTATTCTTCCTTACACACTCATAGCACATGAACCTTAGCCTCCTTCTTGCTTCAGGAGCCATAGATCATATTTTGTGATCTATCAAGTCACAGGCAAAACTCCATCTACTTTCACCAAAACATCATCTTGATTGAAATCTAGCAATGAAAAACACCTTTTCTTTTTTTCATAATATCCAGTGATATTCTCATCAGTTTGTTCTTAAATGTATATTTTCTTATCATTTGGACTCATTGAAATAGACCATCATATTAATATTCCATTAAGTCTCTAAGTGAATTTGGATCAAATTGCCATTTTTACTCTATCAGTTCAAACTTAGCCAAGTGTGTTAGATAATTCTCCAGTATTAATCATTTTTATTTCTGTTAAAATTGTTTTATAGTTGTCTTTAGATAGATCTTGTATGTGACTTGGTATGTTAATGCACAAGTATTTGATACATTTGGTCACCATTGTAAATGGTCTTTCTCAATTTTTTTCTGGTTTCCCTTAGTGATATATGGAAATACTAATGACTTGGAGGGTTTATCTTTTTATTCTGCTATCTTGTTTAAAGCCATTTATTAGGTCGATTAATTTTATGTTGAATCTCTTGGGGTTTCAAAATGTACCATCATGGCATGTGCAAATAGATATATTTTAACCCCTTCTTTTCTGATTCTTATTTTTCTAATTTACTATTATTATCTTTTTTAACTTTGAAAGACATTACTAAAGTCTAAAGCCAGTAGTTCTAAATTTATCTCAAATAATTTTCATATTATTATAGTTTATTAATTTAGTGATGGGAGGGAATTGGTAATCTCAAATTTCATAATCATAGGATCAAAAGAGACCATGGAATCATTCCATCTAATGCTTTCTTTTTACAAATGAGAAGAACAAGACCTTAAAAGGTTCACTTAGTTTTCAAAGATCATACAGATAGACCATCATTGAGGACAGGCATTCACCAGTCTTCTGACTTGAAAGCTAACATTTTCACCATAACATGTGACCTCTCTGTTATTTTTAATGTAAGCATATGCTGCTTTTTAGCAGAACCTTTTGAATGGATTTTTGATAGAATCATATGCTTTGAGTGTGTTTAATTAATGTAACTTTTAGAATCATTAATTTATAAAGATTGTCAACTTTCTCTTCAATTTGATTCAATTCAACAATCTTGCTAAATCCCATGTGGCTGGTGCTCCAGCATGTAAGGACAAACATGAAATAGTCTTAGACCCAAGGAATGTCCTTCTTTTCCTGACTTAATTACAACTTTCTCCAAGTGAATTGCCTGTCCACCTCTCTGTCTATCTGTCGCCCTCTATCTATTTAATTTTATCTGATTCTTCCTCAATCAGTTTGTTGATCTACCTCTCATCAATGCCTCTTTCTCCTTTGTTTCTGTCACTCTGTTTTCACTCCCTCTCATCTTTGAATTGACTACTATATGTTATAGGCCAGGTTGAGAGTTATGATTTTATCTTGATATTAATGAATGATATTAGCCTGCAATTTTCATTTTATATCTTCACCATTTTTTTGGGGGGGAGGAGCACTTGATATCACTAATAGTCAGTGGGAGGAAAAAAAGAAAGCAAAACATTGATAGAATCTAGTAAGCTATAAAAGTTTCCCCTTCTCGTAAGGACTACATCCTACAGGATTCTACTCAACTCCTGGCTCTGTTCTTTTAAACCACTGTGTCACCACTGGTTTCCTCACCTGAGGGGAGCTGTGCAGTGGCATCTGTGGCCCTTTCTGATAGAGAGAGAGAGTGTGTGAGAGAGATTGAAGTGTTGACAAGACCCCCTGAGGGAGTGGTGGGGCAGAACCCACCTCTATTTAGAAGGTGGTTTTCAGTGGGACCTATGTGGCTTCTTCTCCTTTTGTTCTCCCCACTTGCCTGCTTCTTGCTTTCTCACAATGGTATCCTTGTATTTTGGGGTACTTAGGTGGTGCAGTGGATAGAGCACTGTCTTTGGAGTGAGGAGGGTGGGAGTTTGAATCCAGCCTCAGACATTTACTAACTGTGTGACCTTGGGCAAATCACTTAACCCTGATTACCCACACCCAGGCTAATCTCCAGTCATCTTGATTCATATCTGACCACTGGACCCATATGACTGGAGGAGAAAGTGAGGCTGGAGACAGCCCCCCTTACTCAAATCCAATTCTCATGGTTGTCATGGCATCGCCTCCCTGATGTCATAGTCTTCTTCAAAAATGAAGGACAATCATTATTTATGATAGGTAATCAGTTAAGTGAAGATTGAAAAATTACAATGACTTAAGATTATATATATCTGTATGTATATATATATATATATATATATATATATATATATATATATATACACTTATATATAAGACGTTTCAGTTGAGTTTTGGGAACACAAGTTGTAGTGGGATGAAAAACAAGTAGGAGATAGAAGCAATGGATGTCCCAAACATGGCTTGAACATGCTGCTCCTCCCTCCTCATCCAATACTACCATGGAGAATCCTCCTTTCTGGGAAGACCTTCATCCATGTTCTCTCAGCCCTTTTCTCCCTTATAAGTCCACCTCACCTTCTTCATGAGGTTCTTTCTGATTTTCCCAACCCATAGTCTTCTCTTCTATCCATCTATACCACTTCCTATTTGTCTAAACCTCTCTCAATACTCATCAAATGATGCTGTTGGGAGCCAGTGGCTCATCCTTGCAGCTGAACAGTAAATCCTCTGAGAACAAGGACTATAACTGTTTTATTCTCACTCCTCTACAGAGCTTAGCATGTGCAGTCACTTTTATAGCATTCCTTGGCTTCCTCTGACACCACGGAGATTCTACAGGTAGACCTGGAAGAAACATTTGAAAGCATTATTTTGCACTGGGGTAAACTGAATTAGAGAGTTTGAGACATGTCCAAGGTCACCCAAGTCAGGACCAGTGGAGGAGGAATTCAGTCCAGTTCTGACCCCAAAGTCAGGTTTCTTGTGGCTGCTTGTTCTTACTTGATCTCGACCTCATAGACATCAAGATGGCATGCTGCTGGAATGTGAGCTTCTATACCTTGGCAGGATTCTTGGCTACTGATTCACTCCCCCTTGGGGAGAATTTAAGGGTGATGAGGAACTGCCAAGACATTTATGAGTCTCTGGGCTCCAGAGAAAAAGCTCTATTGATGAATGCCCTCACTCCCCCATCCTCCTCCTTTGTGAATCAAGATTTGAAAATAGATTCCCTCAGGGTGGTGCTAAATAATCCCCGAAATGAAGTACTATCCTGCCTGCACCTGATCACAAAGAACTCACGTTGCTAAATATTTTTAGAAAAAGATGGGTTCTGCAAGCTCTCACCTCCTTTGTCCATAATTATGATGATCTTAAATTGGATGAAACAAATACTTAATTAGGATTTAGAAGATGAGAGCACCAGCCCAGGGGGCCCTTCCTGGTCCATTCTTTGTCTATTTTTACCCTCTGTGGTTTTTTTAGAGACTGACATGTCATATTTAAGTTTGTGTTTTCCATTCCTCTCTAAGACTGCCCTAGATACATCACATGTTGGCACTGCCAGGGGGCTCTGTGAAGAATGGGCAGACCATTGATCAGGCAGAAAGAGCTGGCCGATTCCACATTTTGTGAGCTCAGCTTCCGTCGGATTCTGCAACTCAGGTGCTTAGCCAAAGTCAGAGTGAATTATGGGCACGCTGGCAGCATTGGCAGTGCCTCTTCCCACATCTGGGAATGTTTATCATGTTGTTAACATTTTAATGCATGTTCTGATATTTAGACTTCTCCACACTGCATTAATAGCATCCTTTAGGTTAGCCTTGTGCTAGAGATGAGTCTATCATGTCAGATGTTTAAGGATGTTGCAGAGTGGCCTTAACATGGTTGAAAAGTTCCAGTGAAAAGCCTTGACCAATTCCAGATTGGAATCCTGCTAAATAGGGGCATGAAACAGAAACGCTGGGATGATGGAATAAGGGGATTTGTCTTTGGATGGGGGAACTGGCCAGTGATTCTTATTTTCATGTGGAAAGAACAAGAGAAATGGGAATATTACTTCAGCAAGAAATTTTTAGGACAATCTTTGCCCATAAGGTCCTGGTAAATTGCAGCTACTCAGGAAGTAGATGGGACTCAAGAAGACAGGTGCTCAGTGGGAATCAACAATTGCATTAGGATGCATACATCCATTGATAGAATACCCACCATTTTCTTTAGTACAAGGTTTTCTCAGTTGCTGGTCAAGCAATATTTTTACAAGTGTCTGCCTGACTCCTGGGACTGAGCCTCTCTGCACTGGGGCTGAACCTCTTTGCCCTGGGGTTTGGCCCAGAATCCTCGGCTCATCACTGGGCTTGTAATGGAAGGCATTCCTTGCTAAGTTCTGCCTGAGATCACACCTTTCTGTCAGAACTTTCAAGAGTCCAGAGTCTCTCCTCTCCTGCTACCCCTTCCTCAAATGATAAAGATTTGAAAGAGAGCCCTGGTGGAGCAGCAGGTGATGGACAGCAGTAGGATTGAGCACATGCTCAATTAGTCTCCCCTGCCTCTCTTGACTGGTCACTTATATCCCTGAAAAGTGCCCCACTGGTCAGCTCCAGGATGCAACCTTTCTAGCATCCTGCTCACAGGGGTCCTGAGTCCCTGGGTAGATGTGTCATTCTTAAGATTCAAGCCATCTCCAGACCATCATATGGGACACACAATTCTTTTTTTAAAATTTATTTTCATTCATATGTATAATGTATATTTTAAGTTATAAAATTTCCTTCCATCCTCCCTTCTCAGCCCCCTACCCTTAGTGGCAAGGGTTAGCATTGTACATACATGTTTTGATAAATATGTTTTCAGATTAGTTATCTTAAGTGTGAGGAATTAGGATTTAGAGAAAGAGAAACATAAGAGATCATTTTTATAAAATGGTGGTCAGATTCTGAAGGGTTGATTTTTTTTCTGCGTTTTGTTTTCTTTTTCTTCCTCTGGATGGGGATAATATAGTTCATAGCCAGTCTAATACCATTGGACTAGCTCTCTGAACTGCTAAGAGGAGCTGCTTCAATCAAGATTGATTATCTCACAATGTTGTTGTTGATTGGGTGCATTTTTCTCTTGGTTCTGCCCCCTTCACTCAGTATCAGATTCCGTAAGTCATTCCATGCTTCTCTAGAGTCCTACCATTCATGGTTTCTTATAGAACAGTAATATTCCATGTTATTCATGTAACATAACTTGTTTTTCTATTTCCCAATTAATGAACATACCCTCAATTTTCAATTCTTTGCTGCTAAAAAAAAGAAGTCATAAATATTTGGAACACGTGGGACTTTTCACTTTTTTATGATTTCTTCTGGATATAGCCCTAGAATTAGAATTGCTGGGTCAAAGGGTAGGAACAATTTTATTGCTCTTTAGGCATAGTTCGATATTACTCTCCAAAAAGTTGGAGCCATTCACAACTCTACCAGCAGTGCATCAATGTCCCAATCCTTCCACAACCTCTCCAACATTGATAATTTTCCCTTTTTCTCATCTTGGCCAGTCTGATAGATGTGAGGTGATACCTCATTGTTGTTTTAATTTGCATTTCTCTAATCAATAGTGATTTGGAGCATTTTTTCACATAATTATATATAGCTTTAATTTCTTCATTTGAAAATTGTCTGTTTGTATCCTTTGACTATTTCTTAATTGGGGAAAGATTTGTAACCTTATAAATTTGATGCAATCCTCTATATATTTTAGAAATGAGATCATTATCACAACTCCTAGTTGTGAAGATTGTTTCCCAGCTTTCTGCTTTACTTCTAATGTTGGCAGCATTTATTTTATTATTGCAAACCCTTTTTAATTTAGTAGAGTTAAAGTAATTCATTTTGCAGTTTATAATGTACTCTAATTCTTGTTTGGAGATCTCATAGAGTATTTCTTGGTCTATTAATTTATCTGTGGTGTCGCCTTTTATGTCTAAATCCTGTACCCATTTTGATCTTATTTTGGTATAGGATGTGAGATGTAGGTCTATGCCCATTAGTTTTTGCCTTACTATTTTCCAGTTTTCCAAACAATTTTTGTCAAATCCTGAGTTCTTATCCCAGGAATTGATGTCTTTGGGTTTGTCAAATAGTAAATTGTTGAAGTCATTTCCTGCAGTTTCTTTTGGACCCATCCTAATCCACTGGTCCATTACTCTATTTCTTAACCAGTACCAGGAAGTTTTATAGGATAGTTTTAGATCTGGTAGGGATGCACAGTGTTATCAGCAGATTCTATCTTGTTCTGAAAGGTTTGTGAAGTGTTTTGTATAGGAGTATTCTCATGTGTGCCTCAAAACTCTGTTTAAGGTGGGCATCACAGAATAGGAAACTGAGACTGGGAAAGATCACGTGATTTTCCCAGAGTCAGAGAAAGTGATTGAAGCAAGTTCAGTTCTTTCTGATTTTAATTTGATTTTTCTTGCCACCATGCTTTGTTACCCCTCAAGTAGGCTCAGATTTTTAGGGCTAGGAGGGAACTCTGAAGTTATATAATCTGACATGTTACCTTTCTAAATGAGGACTTTTAGTCCCCAAGAACTCAAGGCTTTTCCCAGAGTTATGGGGGCAGTAAGTGATAGAAGCTAGATTCAAACTCAAGACAACTAAGGACAGATTCAGATATGTTTTCTATTGTGTTATACTGCAAGTGAATGAGCAAATCCTAATTGTACTTCTTATGGCATTTGCCATCCATGAATTGACTTTATTAGCTTAAAATGCTCATTCTGCTCTATGGACAAAATAAAAGTCTATATAATTCTTATGGGGGGGCCCAATCTGTGAATAGGGGAAACATGGAATTAATGATTGCCCTGCTTGTCATACAAACATTTCCACTGTGGTCACATGTATGAATAAATGGCACCATTTTGATGTCAATGATTTGATACTTTGGCAAAGTTAAAAAAAATAAAATATCTCATTCCCCCAAAAACATCAGTTGAATCTTTCTTACCTAATCTGATCCTTTGTTTCCTTTGCTTTTTAATTTTTTTTTTCATTTACGGCAATAGGGTTAAGTGACTTGGTAGGCAATTATTAAGTGGCTGAGTCTGGATTTGAACTCAGGTTCTCCTGACTCCCGGGCTGGTGCTCTATCCATTATGCCACCTAGCTGTTCATCTTTGTTTTCTTGAATCAAGTTTTGGTTGATTAACAGTTTGCAAAACTCTTCCAAACTCATTACTTCAAAGGAAGTTCAGAAAGTTTGAGTAACTGCTGCCAAAGTCACACAGTAGCTTTGTATTCTGGTGGCTCTTCACCATTTGTTACCAAATTCAGGTTGCAGATTTCTTCCACTATGGGAAAGCAAAGAAACCACCACCAAGAGCAAGAAAGTAACTATGCAAGAATATAGACACATGGGTAGGTGCATACATGCATTCAATATTATATATGGACATATACAAATACACCTTTGTGTCTATACATATGTTCATGTAGATACAATAGCTCTATATCTATATATATTTATCTGTATAGGTGTGCATATATAATATTTATGTGGTTATGATATAATTCTCTATGTAAATAGACATACATTCATGGCCATGTTTCTATTTCTTGTTCTGTTGTTTTTCAAACATACCCAGTTTCTTTGTGTCCCCCATTTAGGGGACAATGTTATGGGAGTGGTTTGTCATTTCCTTCTCCAGCTCATTTTTCAGACGAGGAAACTGAGGCAAGCAGGGTGAAGCTACTAAGTGTTTGGGGACAGATTTGAATTTAAGAAGATGACTACTCCTGAATCCAGGTCCAACATCCACCACCTGGCACCACCCAGCCTCCCGCTAGATCCCCTCAAAAATCAGCCTTCCTAGTACCCCAGTCTCCCCGCTCTCTCACTCTCCTTTAGATTTACATGTTGACTTGAGGCACTTTTGCCCCTAATTTTCTACTTTTGCAGTGAAGATTTATCAATCCCTTTATCTTACCATGACACCATGCTTGTCTCTCCCCCCTCTCCCCCCACCTCCTCCCTCTTCCCCCTCCTCCCCACTCCTTCCCCCTCCCCCTTCCTCCCCTTCTCTTCCTCCTCCTTCCTCCTGTCTCCTCCTTCCTCCTTCTTCTCTTCCTCCTCCTCTATCTCCTTCTCCTTTTCTCCTTCCCCTTCTTCTTTTCCTTCTCTTCCTTCTCCTCCTCTCCCTCTCTCTCTTTTCACCACTTCCATACCTCTTCTTTCTCCATACTAGAACAGCTTAGGACTCCATCCTTTTTCTCCAAGGACAAATTTAAACTCATATTTTTCTGACTCCAATTCCTCTTGCCTGTGATAGACTAGCTATTCTGGAACATTTGTGGAAGCAAAGAACAGGAGAGAGGTGGGGTGCTTATTAATTGGGGAATGGCAGAGCAAGCTGAGATATGTGAGATATGAAAAATATGAAGCAATGAAAACTAAAATGGTCAGGAGCTGAAAAAATATGAAGCTGATGGAACTGGAACTGAAATAACTCAAACCTCTGAATTGAATGTGCTATTATTATAATTAAGTTTTGTCCTGGAGAAAGATTGAGAACAATCAGTTCCCTCCTTTCACTGCGGAGGTGGAGGACTGCAAGTAAGGGATGCTGTGTAGCTTTGAGGTACAGTTGATTTGCTGGTTGGCTTTTCTGAACTTTTTCATCCTTTTCTCTTTTCACATCTTTATTATATGACAACTTTTTTTGAAGGATAGGGGCAGGGATATATTTGAAAATAGATGCAATTTAAAAGCAAAAGATAATTAAAATTATACTTTCTATCACTTATCTCTCATCTTTATATCTATTCATATCTAACTATCCAGGGCAACTAGGTGGTGGAGTGGATAGGGTACTGGCTTTGGAGTCAGGGGGATGGGAGTTTGAATCTCATCTCAGATACTTGACATTTACTAGCTGTGTGACCTTGGGCAAGTCACAACCCTCATTACCTTGCATCTGGGGCCATCTCCAGTCATCCTGATTTAAATCTGGACTCTGAATCTAGGTGGTTCTGGTGGAGAAAGTGAAGCTGGTGACTTAGTTCAACCCCCGTCACTCGAATTCAATTCATGTGCTTGTGGCATCACTTCCCTGAAGTCATGGTCTTCAAGATCAAAGGACAAACATTGTCGTCTATCTATCTATCCATCTCTCTTTCAAGATCTATCTTGTGAGAGAGTGATAAAATCTCCCCCCACTACCACTACGATTAGAATTGTTTAATATAGAGGGGATAGATAGTGATGTCCCCAATATTGGAGATTTTCTAACAGAGATTGAATCTTTTGTCTAAATTTTGTTGAAAGGATTGGTATCTTCATAAGGCTTTACAGAGTGACATCAAGCAACTTTTTCACTAAGAAAAATCTAATCCTAACATCTAAACACAAGAAATGTGAAGCCAAAAGATCACCCCTCTGTGATAGGGCTGCTCCTAAAGCCTGGACATTTCTTCCTGATGCTGTTTGTTCACATATTTCTGTCTGCACAGAAATGAAATATGCTTAAACTATGACAGCTCCCACCAGGAGCAGAATTTCCTCCAATAGGAAATTCTGTTTTACAGTTATAACTAAAGTCAACATTTCATGTTGGAGATTGAAAGGTCATAAAATGCTGTTGATGAGGCTGCTATTGTCTCTGTTGTGGAAAGTCATCAAGAAAGAAACCCGCACACAGATGTTGAATATAAAATCTCCTTTTCATTTCAGAACCAGTACCATATGGAATACATGGCCTTTTGGTTTGATGACCTGAAGTGCAAAGCCAGTCCCGAGCAGATCAGCTGGGCCCCAGCTGCCCGGATGCCCACACACATCATCGCCTTTGTGGGTGGGGGTGCCTGATGCTCTTCCCTTTGCCTTGGCGTTCCACCTCCCACTTCATCGTCAGGATTCTGCCCTGCTCAAGAAAATGAGGATATAAAGTATGTACAAAGTGACTTATCTCCTTCATACAATTCTCTTTTTTTTCTTGTTGATCTTCATTTTCTGAAATAAAAGAAGGCAGCCGTCCTAATCCGGTGCCTGCTGGAATCCAAAAGTATTAGAAATGACATTGATCACACTAATTGCTCAGATCTTGGCTCGAGAAGGAAATTGAGCTCAACTAATCCATTTTGTTCCTTTTGGACGTATTTATGGAATACAGGCAGTTACCTGATCAAAGGAAGGCAAGCTGATGAATAGAGCTTTTCTATTCAGATGGTGGAGAGTTTTTAGTGTGGATGTTGATCAAAACTTTATGATATTACAAAAGATGTCACATTGATCAAAGAAAAGCAAATATTTAAAAACAGTAAAAAAGGAAATGCTTCTATTTTTTTGGTAATATAGATCTTTCATTGAAACTTGCAAAAAGGCACTTTGACAGGGAATAAACTCACACCTGAGGATCAGACTGCCTTCATATCCTATGACAGAAAGTTCAACAAAACGAAGTGCAAGGGCCATCCATGTCAATGGTTGCTTAGTTAGCAGGAGAAAACTCCTTTCTGATTTCCATTTGGAGATTAAATTAAGGCATAACATGAAGTCATACAATTACAGAGCCAGATGATACCTTAGGGAATATTTATATCAGTGAATTAATTTGACATATATGGGAGCTGCATTCCAGAGAGATTAACTGATTAGCCCAACATCACACAGCATTGTCACCCAGTGCCAGTGCCATTTATGATTTCTAAAGTTAGATTGCTTTACCTGGCCTGGGGAAGAGCTGAATTCAAATTCAGTCTCAGATACCTCTTGGTTCTGTGACCCTGGTCAAGCCACTTAATCCCTGTCTATCTTAATTTCCTTGATTATAAAAGTGGATAGTGACACATTTCACCAGGGTTATTATGAGGATGAAATGAAAGATATGTATAGTGATTAGCACAGAGCACAAGTCATAATGCTCATTCCCTTTCTTTCCCTCTTCTAGGCCAGTGTTCCTGCCAGTTCCATGGCTGCCATTTCAAAAATCATGCCCTGGAGGTAAGAGTGGACCCAGCTCTGGCCCTGGGGACACTAATGGGACTTGTGTTTTGATTTGTTTTTATCTTCCCATCTCATTATGACATGTCTGGTATGTAATCTCTTCCATTCACAAATGACATAGCTGAAAGCTTTTATTCTCCTAACCCTAGTCAATACCTCAATATCTCTTGGGAAGAATGCTAGTTTCAAGGACCCCCAAGACCAATAGGTTCACCACTTTCTGGTCAGCATTCTGATGATGATGGACAAACTTCTCCTTCCTAAGTTAACCCAATCCTTGCAGGGCAGATAGAGCGTCTCTTAGTCACCATAAAAATGCCTTTCCTCATTCTCTTCTGTGCTATGATGAGGAATCAAAAATGGGTTTTTGTTATTTGTGTTGTTTTATTTCTGTTGGAATTACTTCATGAACCACATCTTAATAAGTCCCTGTCAGGGTATCCACATTCACCTTCAAGGAATATTAATTATTAAAATTATTAAGACTAATAATCTCAGCTTCACTGGAAATGGTTTGGCTTATATGTAGATGATTCTCAATATTTGATCATTGCAAAAAAGGTTTGCTGCTCAATCAGAGAAGGATGTTGCATTGAATATCTTTATGATGTTATATATGTATGTATATATGTATATAAATTATAAACATATGTAGATGTATATATATATATATTTATATGGAGATTTCTAAAATATCATTTTTTGATTCTTCTGGATAACTGGGACTCTGAGGGTCAAATACCCATGGCATAATCTAGTCAAATCTCTGTTTGACTGGACAGTTGACTGCCCAGAGTCTCCCTCCTCCCCACCCAGCTGGTTGGCCGATTGAGCTTCTCAGCACTCCAGGGGCTGTGGCTCACAATCTTTGTTTCCTGAATGCAGTTTCTTGGATCTGCCTAAGGTGACCATTCCCTCTAAAGACACAAATTGTAGCCTGTCTGTGCTCAGCCATCCTGGGTACCTCTCAACTAATTTGTCCCTGGGTGTGTTGAGGGAATTACTCTCGATATCTCCCAATTGCATCAATATACATAGAAGCCAGACCAGTCCATTAGTTAATTCTCCCTCATGTTGTTCCTCATCTTCTTTATCCCCCCTCAGTAATACATGACCCTCATGATATCCTTTCTGCCCCCCCTTCCTAGACTATTCCCCCATCTCTAATGCACTGCTGCTTACTTCTGCCCACCTAGCATTGCCCTTGCAGTAATCTTCCTCTGTCTTTCTTCAGAGATTAGTTATTTGTGGCTCAGAGTCCTTATACCATAGGACAATATGGAAACTGAAAAGTCTTGGTTTTAGTAAAGAATTTGGTATCCTTAAAAGAAATCCTATCTGCCCAGGGAAATAGTGTTCATTTTCCTTTTCTTTTTCTGTCCTGGCCCAAATCTGTTGCCCAAAGGCAGTGATTATCCAAGATATGTGCTTTGAGGGTTAGGACCTCTGGGTTCTCCATACCAGAATACATCAAAACCTAGAAAACATTTTTATTAACTTTCCCCCACCAAATATAATGTGGCTTGTGATGCTGAACCCTTGTATTTGGATGGATTGCACTAGGGAGACTTCCACTGGTCTTGGGACTAGCAGGCTTGAATAGGACACGGCAGAGGGCCATTTAGACTGCTTAGGACATCTTCCAGGGAAGTGGACTGGTCCCCATCCCTCATCTTCCCTCAACCAGAAAGCCACTTGGGGCAGTTGCTAAGAAACAGGATCTCTACAGGGGTGCTGTACTAATTTTTTTGACCCCTCACTCAATATTCTTCTGATCTCATATTTAAATACTGAAAATCCAGATAGTTGAATAGAGCAAGATCTCTGTATGGTGTCTTTCCGGGGGCAAGGTTCTCATTAGACTCTGAAGAAGTACAAACTCCAGGCTTTGCTAATCCACAGAAGTATTGTTGGAGGGCTTTGATATTTTAATTTTATGCTCATAGGTTTCCAGAGGAGATTGTCATATTCTAGAGGAAATCCATTACTGAGAAAAATGCGATATTCAAGTGTTTTGAAAGGTTCTATATCATGCTGGTTCTGGTTCATCCAATCTTTTGATTAAGCATCCTTAGCATTAAAACAAGCACCCAGATTGGCCAAATGATCAGAAGCAGCTGCTGTTGATAGGATTTTGGAGGCCCCAGCAATACAGCCTGGGGAGGGCACATGGCAGTTGTTTGTGGGGTGGCAGTAAGAGATGCTTCTCTCCAAAGGACCGAGGTGGGAGGTCCAACTAGTGGGCTCAGTTTGGGGTGAAGCTGTCTTTGCAAGGGAACAATTCTAACTCAGAGAATCTGATCAGGGGAGACAGGTCTGGTGCATGTGCCAGAAAGGGATCCTTATGACACCTCAATGATGAAAACCAGAAATTATTCAGAACTCAGTGCTTTGCAATTTCCTTTAGGAATGTTCTATTTAAATATTTCCAATGCATTGAGAGCAATTTGTGGTTCAATGTGCCTTCAAATTCTCAGAAATGTTTCCCCCAAATTAGTGAACAGAAAGGTCTAGAGATAAGCATTCACCTGGCTTCTCTCAGGGAGGAGAGAAAGAAGGGAGAATGCCAAGGTCAGTGGTCCTGAAGGGGGAATTTGGGCCAGCTGGGCTGTAACTGACCTGTAAGGATGCCAGGAATTCCTTCCCATCAAAGGAGCCATCTTCCTCAGGTCATCCTGGGCCAGAGCTGCCCCGCTCTCCTCCCAACGGCTTCCACTGTCCTCACGCTTTGGCCAGGGGTCTGATGTGGCACCCATGTTTACCCTCCTTTAAACATTAAAAACAACAACAAAAACAGCCATAGGGAAGAGAAGTGCCTGGTCTACAGTCCCATTGCTCATACCTGCCAAGCACAAGATTCAAACTCTTGGTTCCTTGGGTTTACTACATTTCTAAGTCCCAGACATGGCTGCTGGAGGTGCCCTCTGTGATCCAGTTGGGAGCTGTAAATTCCAGCAAGGAGTTGCATTTTACTTTTTGTTGTTATTTTATTTTTCCAAATGCATGTTATGAAAATTTTTCAACATTTATCCACTTGCATATTTATTAGTTACACACTTTGTTATTCTCCTCCCTTCACACTCCCCTCCCCTTAATGGCAAATGTGTCCCAATTCTCCCACAACCTCTTCAACATTGATCATTTTCCCTCTTTGTAATTTTAACCAATCTGATTGGTGTGAGGTAGTTCTTCAAATTTGTTTTAATTTTAATTTCTCTAATCAGTAATAATTTGGAACATATTTTCATGTCCTTATAGTTTGTAGTTTAATTTCTTCACTTGAAAACTGCCTCTTTGTATTCTTTGACCATTTATCATTCGGGGAAAGACAGCCATATAAATTTGATTCAATTCTCTATATATTTTAGAAATGAGACCTTTATCAGAACCCCCCAGCTGTGAAAATTGTTTCTCAACTTCCTTTTTTTTCCTCTAATCTTGTGGTTACATTGGTTTTATTAATGCAAAACATAATTTATTGTAGTCAAAATCATCCATTTTTGCAGTTTATAATGTTCTCTATTTCATGTTTGGTCATAAATTTCTCCCCTTTCCATAGGTCTGAGAGAAAGAATATTTATTGATCTATTAATTGGTCCATGGTATTGTCCTTTATGTCTAAATCCTGTACACATTTTGACCTTATTTTGACATATAAGGTTGAGATGTAGATCTATGCTTAGTACTGCCATGATCTTTTCCAATTTTCCTGGCAGTTTTTGTTTAATAGTGAGTATTTAGTCCAGTAGGTTACTGTAGTCATTTACTACTGTTTCTTTTGAACCTATACTAATCTATTGGTTCATTTCTCTATTTCTTAAACATTACCAGGCAGTTTTGATGATTGCTGCTCTCAAGTATAGTTTTTTAGATATGGTACAGCTAGGTCACCTTCCTTTGTATTTTTTTTTCATTAAGTCCTTTGATATTCTTGATCTTTTGCCGAGATGAATTTTGTTACTATTTTTTCTAGCTCTCTATAAAATAGCTTTTTGATAATTTGAGTGTATGGCATTGAATAATTTCTTTTGAATAGAATTGTAATTTTTATTACATTAGTTCAGTCTAACTATGAGCAATTCATATTTTTTCCAGTTGTTTAGATCTGACTTTATTTGTGTGAAAAGTATTTTGTAACTGTATTCATAAACTTTCTGGGTTTGTCTTGGGAGGCAGATTCCCATGTATTTTATGTTGTATCCAGTTACTTCCCTCTCTATCTTTACCTTGGACTTTGTTGTTCATATATATAGAAAAGCTGATAATATATGTGGGTTTATTTTATATCCTGTTACTTTGCTGAAGTTGTTGTTTCAAGTTCTTTGGGTTGATTTTCTAGGGTTCTCCAAATATAAAATATAAAAGTATAATTATAAAAGTTCTAGGGTTCTCTAAATATAAGTTTTGCTGCCTCATTGTTAATTCTAATTCCTTCAATTCCTATTTCTTCTCTTATTGCTAAAACAAACAGTTCTAATACTATATTGAATAGTAGTGGTGATAATGGGTATCCTTGTTTTTCTTCTGCTCTTACTGGGAATACCCCTAGTTTAACCCCATTACATATAACATTTGTTCATGGTTTTAGATAGATACTGCTTATTATTTTAAGGAATGCTCCATTTATTCCTATGCTCACTATGTTTTTAATAGGAATGGATGTTGTATTTGTCCAAAGGGTTTTTCATCATCTATTATGATAATCGTATGATTTATGTTTGTTTTGTTATTAATAGGGTCAACTATGTTGAATATGATCCTAATATTGAACCATTCTTGTGTACCTGGTATACACCTGGTATTATCGTAGTAATAACTTGCTGCAATCTCTTTGCTAAAACTTTATTTCACATTTTTATTTTTACATCAATGTTCATTAGGCAGATTAATCTATAATTTCCTTTTCTACTTTGATTCTTTCTAATTTGGGTATCAATGACATATTGGTGTCACAGAAGGAATTTGTCAGAACTGAACTTCTATTTTTAAGATAGTTTATATAGAATTGGAATTAATTGTTTCTTAAATGTTTGGTAGAATTCACTTATAAATCCATCTGCATCTGGATAGTTTTTCTTGTGGAGTTTATTTTTTTTAGGTTTTTTTAATGTTTTTTTTTCTTTTTGCAAGGCAAATGGGGTTAAGTGGCTTGCCCAAGGCCACACAGCTAGGTAACCGGATTTGAACCCAGGTACTTCTGACTCCAGGGCTGGTGCTTTATCCACTGCGCCACCTAGTTGCCCCTCTTAGGGAGTTTATTGTTGGTTTCTTCAAATTCTTTTTCTGGAATGAGGTTATTTAATTATTTTATTTACTCTTCTGTTAATCTGGATAGTTTATATTTTTGTAAACATTCATCCATTTCACTCAGATTTTCAAATTTATTGACATAGTTGGACAAAATAGTTCTGAATACCTTTTTTAATTTCCTCTTGTTAGTGGTGCATTTACCCTTTTCATTTTTGATACTGATAATTTGGTATTTTTATTTCTTTTTTAATCAAATTAATGAAAGATATAATATATTTTTTATTTTCTAGTCAAACTAAATCTTAGTTTTTTATTAGATCAATTATTTTCTTACTTTCAATTTTATTAATCTCTTCTTTGCTTTTCATAAATTCTAATTTGGTATTTAATTGAGGATGTTTAATTGTCCTTTTTGTAGATTTTTTAGTTGCATACTTAATTCATTGATCTCTTTCTCTATTTTCTTCACATAAGCATTTAGAAATTTAAAATTTCCCCTAAAAACTGCTTTGATTGCATCCCAAATATTTTGCATGATGTCTCATTGTGATTATTTTCTTGTTTGAAATGGTTGATTTTTTTCTATGGTTTGCTGTTTGATCTACTCATTCTTTTAAAAAAATTTGTAAGTGGATGGGATTAAGTGACTGGTTCAAGGTCATACAACTAGGTAATTTTTAAGTGAGGTCAAATTTGAACTCAGATCCTCCTGATTTCAGGGTCAGTGCCCTACCTACTGTACCACCTAGCTGCCCCCCCATCCACTCATTCTTTAAATTAACTTATTTAGTTTCTATTTAATTTTGGTTTATCTTTCTATGGCTCTTTATTGCATGTAAATTTTATTACATCATAATCTGAAAAGCTGAATTTTTTCTGCCTTTCTGCATTTAATTGTAAGGTTTTTATACTCGTGTACATGGTCAATTTGGTATAGGCGTCATGTACTGCAGAGAAAATGTATATTCTTTTCTATCCCCCTTTAGTTTCCTGCAGAGGTCTATCATCTCTAAGTTTTCTGAGATTTTATCCACCTTCTTAATTTCCTGAATCTGAGAGAGGGAGGGTTGAGGTCCCCCATTATTATAGTTTTGCTGTCTATGTCTCTTTGTAATTTGTTCAGCTTCTCCTCTAAGAAATTAGATGTATACCACTTAGGGTAAATATGTTGAATAGTGGCATAACTTCACTGACTAGGGTACCTTGTAAGAAGATGTAATTTTCCTTCTTATCCCTTCTGATGAGCTCTATTTCTGCTTTTGCTTTGACTGAATCGGGATCGCTACCTGTGATTTTTTTTTTTTTTTACTTCAGCTGAAGCACACTATATTTTTCTCCAGTCTTTTACCTTTAGCCTGTGTGTCTCCCTCTGCTTCAGATGTGTTTCTTTTGATGACATATTGTAGGAGTCTGTTTTTTATTCCATTCTGCTATCCACTTCTGTTCACAGAGTTCACATTTACAGTTAAGATTGCTAATTCTGTATTTTTCTCCATGCTGTCTTTCCCCATTAAAATTTTTCTTTCTTGTCCTCTTATTCCTCCTCACCAATGTTTGTTTTCTTTTAAATATTGACTTTACTTTTACTTTTACTTTTACCTTCCCCTTCCCTTTTATCAGTTCTTTCTTTCCCTTTTCCTCCCCACGCCCCACTTCCCTCTAGGGTAGGATAGACTTTTAAACGCAATTGGGAATGTCTGTTATTCCCTTTCTGGGCCAAATCTTTTGAGAGTAGGGTTTGCTCAGTGTTCACAGTCTCCCTACTATAGTCCTTCTTTTTATGTCCTTTTAATTTTAATCTTGTCTTGTACCCACAACCCCTCTGTAAAAATATACTCTTTTTATCTGTCCTGATCAAAGCACCATTCTTAAAATCTTATTGATTGATTGATAAGCAGAATTGCCTCATAGTCACTAAATTCACTCCCCCTTCTGTCCTATTAGGAATACATTTCTTGAGTATCAAGAATCATATCAAATTATAATTGATTCCTATCACCCCCTCTTTTCAAGAACCCCCAAGGACACACAATCCTCAGCAGTCAAAGTATCATGCAATGCCCAGCCATTTCATGAACTGTTTATACTCCCCGCTGTCTCCTGCCCAAATATACACCCTTTAGTTGTAGCCAAAGCACCAAATGAAGCAAAATTGGTTCATGCTTTTTTTCACAGTCCTCCAACCATGGCACCATAATCCTTGCCACTGAATCAGGGCCATCCAGAATTCTCTATCTGAATAGTAACATTCTATGTCAGCACTCTTTGTGGCTTTTGTGCTTATTTTGGTAGTTGAGCTCTGCTTCTGGGGTCTGGGGGCAGAGTCCTGACTTTCTGTGCTGGGGTTGGGGGCTGGTCCCTGGCTTTTTACCTAAGTGTTGCCTATGCAGAGACTTGTTTCCTCCTCTCTCTGCCCATGCCTTAGTTTACTCCTACCTGTTGCCCCCAGGTTCCTAGGACTCAGACCCTCTCTGCTAGCTTACTATCCACCTGGTCTGGGACCTGGACTGACTGGGGCTACTGGCTTTCCTGCTCTCCCAGCCAGTTAGCTTTACTTCCCCAAGGAGACAGACCTTCACTGAAGATCCTCCCTGATGTCTAGAATTGAGAACTTATTTTGCTCTTTTTTATGGTGGAATCCATAGCTTTAATTCTGTGTAGAGGCTTCATTCAACATGATGTAGGGAAAAACAACATTAGCACGCTAGCTTCACATGCCATCTTGTCTCTGCCCTGAAGCCCTGCTAAAATAGCTGCAATTTCTACAAAGCGTTTGAAATACTTACTTCTTGAAAAAGAATATTGTTTTGAATTTTAATATTTTAGTTTCTCGATTATATGTAATCACAATTTTATAGCCTTTATTTGTTATAATTTGGAGTTTTCAATTCTCTTTTTCCCCTTTCTTCCAACCCCCTCATTGAGAAGGTGAGCAATTCAGTTTAAGTGTGCCGTCTTGCAAGTCATCTTCATATTAGTCATGTTGTCAAAATGCAGACCAAAAAATGCCAAGAAGTATAAAGCAAAATAGCAGTATGTTTTGATACTATTCAGATTCTATCAGCTCAAGAAAGAACATTTCTACAGAAGCTAATAGAAGTAATTAGGGAGATCAGTCAGACTATTGGAGGTCCAGATTGCACCAAGAGG
Source organism: Macrotis lagotis (assembly GCF_037893015.1). Taxonomy (NCBI): domain Eukaryota; kingdom Metazoa; phylum Chordata; class Mammalia; order Peramelemorphia; family Peramelidae; genus Macrotis; species Macrotis lagotis. The sequence goes on from NC_133664.1 coordinate 2,480,177, forward strand.
GATTTGAGTTAGACAATAGGAACACCATTTTTGATCATGTGAATGGCTTTCAAGTTGATCTCTGGGGCCTATTAAATCTCCTTCCTTGCAGTTCTTTGAAAATAGCCTCTTTCCAAATACTTCTCGAGAGCATTATAATATTTTGTGCAGAAACTTCTCAAAGGCCTTTCTTGGTGGTGTCGTTGCCAACCAGATGGCACCAGTGTTCTGATTGCTCTCCGTCTTTAGATGTTCCCAGCATGCCCACTGCATGATGGAGTTCTTCCATCATCTTGAAGGTGGCTCTTATGTGTTGGTCTATTTGAGAGATTTCCCATAGGTGGGAGAGTGGAGTGAGGACCAGTTTCAAGTGCTCTCCAACCTGGGGGTCCATGAGTCTGTGAGTCTAGGCTGAGGCTCAGCTTCTCCGATCCCATCTTGCTCATCTGAGACCCCTTCTTATCTTTGCCTCTTGGGATAGAAGTGCACATAAACTTTAGCCCATTCTATAAGATTTCATAATACTCCCCTCTCTGGCTCCCATTGATGCATCCCCAATGTGTGAAATGGCTTCTCTCCAGTAGAGATAGCCAGGTTCCATACTTCCCATTGTTCAAAAATGGCAGGCTAGCTTCCTCAAGGAAGTCCTCTTTAATTTGATTCTATCCTTTGTCTAAATGAAAATCACCAGCAGAATTCCTGACACATATTCCTCAGCACACATTTTTTTCATATTTCTTAGGGCTCTTTTATATGAATTGTGTGTTAAATTATTTTGTCTATAGGAACTCAGTTTCAGATCTCACCCATGGACCTGCCTTTGAGTCTTTTCCTTTGGGAGGAAGGGTGAAAAGTGAATTGAAAACTCAAAATTATAAAAAATAAAGGTCATACTGATATCCCAGCATCATTTCTAAGTTGTTTAACTACTTCAAGAGCTTTTAAAATTGAAAACCAAGAATGAGAAGCACTCAATTGAGTTTCAAAACATTTCTCTCCAAACGACTTTAAAATAATACTCATGTTGACTTCTGGCATGATGGGCCAACAAAAGGTCAGAATGAAGCATTCTTCCCTCCTGAGATTAGCTAAAGAGCCTGGCTCATACATGAGGGATCGACAATGGTGTAGTGGAGCCAGGAGTGACAGCAGCTTTGGGAGCTCCTAGACCAGATGGTCAGGGGACAAATCTACTGGTACTGGTCAGCAGGAGCCAGAAGCTATTCAACAGCTCCATCTCTCATAGCAGCTTCTGAGCTACTGTTACAGGGTGGACAGGAACACCTTTGGGAAAGAGGGAATGGAAGCTCTGTTGGGTAGGATCACTTCCCACCCCAAGGGATCAGGGACCTTAAGAAGTGAAATCTATTCAGGAGGCACCCTGAGGAGCAAGACTGCAGTCCCAAGGGCTCTAGGACCCTTCCTTGGTAATGACCAGAGTTTTGACCAAGAGAACAGTGACCACACCACTCCCCAAATCACACCATCTTGGAAGTTCTGAAACCATCCCAAACTCGCAAGCTAGCTTTGAAAATAGAAGTGCAAAAAGTACTGAACCTTAAGAGGCAGTACCTCTAGCCTCCATGTTGGAGCAGAACCCAACTTGAACACAAAGTTTCATTTCAAGAAATAGTGTGGGAAAGCGATCAACCAACCACAAAAGAGCCTGATCATTAAAATTCATTTTGTTGACAGAGAAGATCCAATGTCCACTTCAAATTTTATTTATTTAAGGCAATAGGGTTAAGTGACTTGCTCAAGGTCACACAGTTAAGGAATTATTAAGTGTCTGATGCTGGATCTGAAACCAGGTCCTCCTGACCCTAGGGCCAGTGCTCTATCCACTATGCTACCTAACTGCCCATGAAGTACCCCTTTTTATAAAAGGTCACTGACGTTGAAACAGTTTCAAGAAAAACCCTCGAAGGAAAATGTAAGTTAGATGCAAGATCGAGAAAAATTACTATAAGAGGTTAAAATTGATTTTCAAAATAAAAAAAAGTAGTAGAGGAACAATTAAGTAAAGAAATGAAAGCAAAGGAAAAAATAAACAACTTGATAAAAGAGACACAAAATTCCTGAAGAAAATAATAACTTAGAAAAGTAGAACTGGCCAAATTAAAAAAGAGGTATAATAACTTTCTGAAGAAAAGAATTCCTTACACATTAGAATTGAGCAGGTGGCTGCTAATGATTCAATTAGACAACAGCCAGAAGAATGAAAAATTTGAAAGAAAGTGTGAATATGTCTTCAAAAACAATGAAGTCACTTGGAAATTAGATTGAAAAGGGATAATTTACAAATTATTGGATTACTTGAAAACCAAGATAAAGAACAAACAAAAACTAGGATCCTAGAAATTTTATTTCAAGAAAATATCAAAGAAAATTGTCCTGATATCCCCAAACCAGAGGGTAAAATGAAATTGAAAGATCCATCAACCACCATCTGAATGAGATCCTTAAATGAAAATTCCCAGGAATAATATAGCTTTCAAATGGCAAGAAAAAAACAAAATATTGGCACACCATGTATCCACAGTTAGGAGGATACAAGATGTCGCAGCTTCTGCATAAAAGGAACAGGCGAAAGCAATGGGATTATAGGCAAGAATAACCTACTCAACAAACCTATGTATACTTCTTCAAAGGGAAAAAAATAATATTTAAGGAAATAGGGGACTTTTAAACCTTCCTAATTGAAAAGGCCAAAACTGAATAGAAAAATTGATTTCCAAATACAAAATAAAAGAGAAACATCAAAAGGAAGACATGAAAGAAGTCATAAGGGACTTAATAAGGTTAACTGTTTACTTTTCTATATGGCAAGACATTTGGTTTTTGTCCATTCTTATTTTAATTAGGATTAGGTTTTTTTGGCAAGGCAATGGGATTAAGTGGCTTGTCCAAGGCCATACAGCTATGTAATTATTAAGTGTCTGAGGCCAGATTTGAACCCAGATACTCCTGACTCCAGGACAGGTGCTCTATCCACTGGACCACCTAGCTGCCCCTTGTCCTTCATTAGTGAAGAAAACCAAAATGACATCACTGTAGCTAACAGAGTCGCTCTATCATAGATTGGGCACAAATAGTCCATGTGGGGTGTTGATGCTAAACTTCTGTATCTCATGTGTCCTTTGAGCTGTTTCCATTCTGCCCTGCTCATAGAGTGTGGCCCCCTCTCTGATGAGGGCATGCCATGCTGCTTGTCTTGTATCAGTGTCTCCCATGTTGCAAAGCCAGCTCCAAAGCTCTTGAGAGAGACTTTCAGAATGTCCCCGAATTGCTTCTTCTATGTGAGTGCTTGCCCTTAGCAAGTTCTCCATAAAAGTCTTTTTGACAAGTGTACATTTGTTACTCTAACACCATGACCAGCCCGTCTTGGTTGCACTCTCTGTGCTAACATTTGAATAGAAAGATAGTACATGTATCTTATTTATATTTTTTATTTATTTAATCATATATATATATATATATATATATATTTGAATATTTATGTATTTGAGATCACTATATCGTTAGGGAGGTTAGAAGGATTCTACATGGAAAGAGGATGTGGAAATGAATCAATTATGTTGGGCTGATGCAGAAAAAATGGATAGGTGAGAAAGGGAATGCCCTGGGAGAAGGGGGAAAAGAGAAAGAATAGGGAAAATTATCTCATATAAAAGAGGTATACATAAAGAACTTTTACAATGGAGGAGAAACTAATAAAGAAAATAATGGGTAACACTAGAAATTCCCATCTAAATTGGTGTAAAAGGGAAAATTCTCTCTCTGTCTCTCTGTCTCTCTCTGTCTCTCTCTGTCTCTCTGTCTCTCTCTCTCTCTCTCTCTCTCTCTGGCTGTTTCTGTCTCTGTCTCTCCCTGTTTGTCTGTCTCTCCCTGTTTGTCTCTCTCTCTCTCTCTCTCTCTCTCTCTCTCTCTCTCTCTCTCTCTCTCTGAAATCTCTGATATCCAACAGGGAAGTTGTAGAGGAAAGGGATAGGAGAAAGGAGAGGTGATTAAAAAGAAGGCAAATAAAAGAAGGAACCAGAACAGAAAACAAACAGACTTTAAAGGGAGGGACAGGACTATAAATAGGAAGAGAGGAATAAACAGAAGAAAATAAGATGGAAGAAAATACATAGTTAATAGTCATGATTGTGAATGTGAATGGAATGAAATCACTCAAATATTGAAGTGCATAGCAGAATGGATTAGAAATTAGAATCCACCAATATAGTGTTTATAAAAAACACACTTAAATCGGAAGACTCTCATAGAGTTAAAAGTAGGGGCTGGAGCAGAATCTATTATGTTTCAGCTGAAATAAAAAAAAAAGTGTAGTCATCATGATCTCGAACAAAACAAAAATCATCTTACATAAAATGGATAAGCAGGGAAACTACATGTTGAAATTAACTATAGATGATAAAATAATAGCACTAATCATATATGCACCAAATGGTGCGGCATCCAAATTTTAAAGGAAAAGTTGAATTACAAAATGAAATGGACAATAAAACTGTATTAATAAAGGACCATAATTTTCCCTTTTCAAAGTTAGATAAATATTATCCTAAATTACATTAAAAAGAAGTCAAGGTGATTAATAAAATCTTAGAAAAAGATATGACAAACTTCTAGAGAAAAGTGAATAGAATAGAACAGTATACCTTTTTTTCTCAGCTTAACAAGGCACATTCATGAAAATTGGTCTTGTGGCAGGGCATTAAATAAACCTTTATTTAAAAAATAATTTAAAAAAACTAAATGCAGAAAAAATATGAAAGTCACTTTTTCCTGGCCATATTTTAATCAAAATTACATTAAATAAAGGACTATGGAAGGCCACATTAAAAGCTAATTGGAAAAGGCTAATTCCAAACTATGAGTGGGTCAAAGAACAAATTATGGAAACAATGAATAATTTCATTAAACAGAATGACAGCAATGAGACATTTCAAAACCTGTGGAGTGCAGCCAAGGCAGTACTTAGGAGAAAATTTATATTTCTAAATTTGTTTATATCTGATTATTTATGACCCAATTTGGGGATTCCTTGGCAAAGATACTTGGGTAGTTTGCCATTTTCCTCTCCAGTTTGTTTTAATGATGAGGAAACTGAGGCAAACAGGAACAGGTAGTTGACTTGCTCAAGGTCATTCAGCTAGTAAGCCTTTGAGGACAGATTCCTGAATCTAGACATAGTATTCTTATTCACTGTGCCCAAGAGGATGGTTTCAGAAAACAATTGGGAAGAGTTATATGAACAGATGCAAAGTAAAATGAGCTGAATCAAGATAACATTATCCACATAAACAGCAATATTTTATCAATGATCAACCATGAAAGACTCAGCTACTCTGATCCAGAAAGTAATCCAGGACAATTCCAAAGAAGCCATGATAAAAAATGGTATCCACTTCCAGGGAACTGATGATAACTGAATACTTTTTTAAAGCCTTATTTTAATAATTTTATTTTGTTTGTGTTTCTTTTGCAATATGATTAACATATAAATAAATGTGACATGATCTCACTTGTATAATCAAAATCAAAGGGGGAGGGAATGAAGAGAATTTGGAATTCAAAGGTGTAAAAATGTTAAAATTTATATTTGTGATTGGGAATTATTCAATGAAATAAAAATATAAATAAGCCAAAAAATTCAAATCTTATAAAAATGCATATTTTATATATCACTCTTTCTACTACATAGATCACTAAGATTATCTTCCATTTGCTCTACATATTCATGATCTGGTAAAATCACTTAACTCTTTTTAACTCAGTTTCCTCATCTGTAAAATAATCTGGAAGAAAATGGCAAAGAAGTTCAGAAACTTTGCTAAAACCAAACACCCCCCCAAAAAAGAACCCAGATGAGATCATGAAGAGTTGAACATAACTAAAAAATGCTTAAACAATAACAACTCTGAATGTATCCTGTATGAAATTACTTATCGATAGCTTGTCCGCTTTATTGATCTATGAGCTCCTTGTGGGGGAGTGCGTATCCCATGCTTAAGAAGTGTCTGTTCACTCACTGAAACAACAGTCCAAACTTTGTCCCTCCTTAGCCCCATCCCTGAAAAACAACAGTAGCAAGAGGCCAAACATACCTTAGTTGTTAGCCTTTTAGTTGCTCTTGTGACAACTTTATTACTAGTGAGCCACTTGGAATTTGAACTCAGCCTCTTCCAGTTCAAGTTGGCTAGCCCTTGGGTCTCATTACTCTATCTGGTCCACACCTTTTCAAGGTTCCCTGGACTTTGTGAAACTTTCAGGCTGTGGGCACCACATTCTAGAAAGCCAGAGACCGAAGGCCATAAGGAAACACCAGAGGACAAACTAGTAGTAGTATCCCCCTGTCTTAATTATTCTGTAGATTTTGAGATCATTCTTCTAGTTGCCTAAGAGAAAACCTCGAGATCACTGAAACCACACCCACGTCACACATGGAATTAGATATTTTTGCTAGTTCTTTTATTATATGTGTTTTCTTCAAACTGTTCCTTCCTTTGATTCTTTTTTCTGGTATCAATTACAGTGTCTTATGTTGATAAGAATCCTTCATTAGACTAGACTGTTCACTCATTTCCTTTATGCAATCCAATATGTATAGCCTGGCTAGGTTAATTGAAACTTCTACCTTCATAATAATTGTTCAAATTATAAACAGCCTTAGTAAAAATGAATAATCAAATCAACATTCCCAACAAAGAATACAGTCTTATATAGAATGTAAACATGACACCCAAACAATCAAATGAATTACTGAACAAATGGCAAGCAAGTAAACCAAAGCTATGTTTGCTCAGTCTCCCCTGGCAAATAAATCAGTGGGGACTCTAATACCCTTGCTTTCTTCCTTTCAGACTAAGTACCTTGTGCATATCCTACTCTTTAGGCCTGGCTGGGCTTTTATAAAATCTTCAGATTTTCTTGTAAACACCATATTTATTTTTTCTCAGAGTACTGGACCATTTCTTTGCTTTCACAGAATTCACTTTATCCAGCCATTCTGCAATCATGGGATAAAACAGTTGTTTCTAAATTTTCCTATTAAAAATTAAGCAGGTACAAAAAACTGAGGTCCTTTTGTTCTTGTTCTTATTCACTTTAAGAGAAAGTTTGAGTAATGGGATTGCAAAATCAGAAAGTATGATCTTTTGAAGTAACTTTCCCTATAGTTTGTACCACTGTACAAGTATCTCTAACATTGTGGGTCTCTCTCTCTCTCTCTCTCTCTCTCTCTCTCTCTCTCTGTATGTCTGTCTGTCCATCTTTGTCTTTGTCTCTGTCTCTCAGTCTCTCTGCCTCTCTCTCTCTCTCCTCTTCCTCCTCCTCCTCCTCCTCCTCTTTCTATCCCATTTACTCTGTGGCATAGTGGAGAGGGCACTGACCCAGGAGGATGGGAGTTTGATTCTAGCCTCAGACACTTGCCACTTACTAGCTTTGTGACCTTATGTAAATCATCTATATCTGACTGCCTTGCATCCCGAGCCATCTCTAGTTGTTCTGATTCATATCTGGCCACTGGACCCAGATGACTCTGGAGGAGAAAGAGAGTCTGGTGATTTAGCACAGCACCCCCTCACTGGAGTCCAATTCACATGCTTGTCATGACATCACCTCCCTGATGTCATAGTCTTCAAGAATGAAGGGGAAATATTAGATTTTGTTAATTTAAAAATTCTAAATTGTAATTTCTTGTTATTCTATTAAAACCTTTATTTTTGTTATTTTATTTCATTTTTTCAACTACATGGAAGAATATTTTTCAACATTAATCTTTTTGTAAATTTTTGAGTTCCACGTTTTTCTTCCACCCCCACCCCACCCCAAGACAGACAGAGAGCAATCTTATATAGGTTAAATATATATAATCATGTCTAATGTATTTCTCTACTAGTCTTGTTGGAAAGCAGAATCAGAACTAAAGGGGAAAAAACATGAGAAAGAAAGAAAATCCAGAAAACACGTTTTAAAAGTAAAAATTGTGTACTTTGGCCTGTATTCAGTCTGCATTCTCTCTCTGGATGTGGATAGCAGTTTCCATCACAAGTCTTTTAGAGCTGTCCTTAATTACTGAACTTCTGAGTGGAGCTGTAATGGCTGTGCTCACTTCATTCAGCATCAGTTCATACAAGTCTTTCCAGGCTTTTCTGAAGTCTGTCCACTCATGATTTTGTATAGAATGACAGTACTCCATCACATTCATATACCACCATTTGTTCAGCTGTTCCTCTATTGATTGACATCCCTAAATTCCCAATTCCAAATCTTCCGATACCCTTCCATAGCTCTATGAAAAGACTGATGTTCATTAGCCTGGAAATCAAAATCTTTAAGGTCTGCTCTGATCTGTTTCCTTTCCACTGAAATCTCTCCTCCTTTCCCTGATCTCCATGCAAACCCCTGGCTCCAGGTAAGTCTCCACTCACTGCCTACTTAATACACTACATCTTTAACAATATTCCTCCATGTTCAGCCTACTTGACCAGCATTCCTTAAGGGCATCCTCTTGTGCCAAGCTTTCTCTGGCTTCTCCTTATCCTCCACATTTCTTATTTGTGTTCCTTTGAGCAGGTATTCCACGTCTGAAATGCATTGCCACATAATCCTTTCATTATTGACTCCCTTTTCTTGGAAGTTTGGTTCAAGTTCTCAGCTTCCATGAGCACTTTCCCATCTTCTCAGGACTCAGTGTTCTCAAGTGTCTATGTCTCCTTTATAGCAGACTTATCCTTTCCTCTTTGGATTACTTCCCTCAGTCCTTGGCTTCCATGTCACATGTCACAAACGATGGAATGGCATGGAAATGAATCCAACACACTCCTGCCAACCAGTGGTGACCAATACATTTGATGGACTCCAGTGCTTGATCCTGCCTTTTCAACTCATGTACCATATTCTCTTTGATCTTGGCCTATTTGTTTATCTTCCTTCCTGGATCATAAGTTTCTGGTGGGCAAGAGACAAGTTTATTTATCTTTGTATTCCCTGAGGCATCAGGCATATGTAACCATGGCTTAATAAATGTTGCTTGAGTGAATGATCAAATGAATATAGAGAAGAATTGAGGCTTGTGGAGTTCCTTAATTAAAAGCCGAGCCCTCTGCTTTCTCTTCTAGATATTCAACTTTGAGATAAACTTCTTTCATTAAAAAGTTATTTTGAGAAATCTCTGAAAATCTTTAAATAGAATGCTCAAGCCTGAGTTGGTTTAAAGCTCAGGAAGAGTTCTAAGTCAAATTTTTCTGGTGATTGCAACCACTTCAGTCTTCTTGGAGAAAATGAACACGCATAGATGTCAAAGAGCTCACGCAACCAAGCGAGACTTCCAGCCCCTGTGGGCAAAATAAGCATTGGAAATAATTAAGCCCTTAAATGTGAACTTTTGAAAATTAGATTGGGAGAGTAATTGACCATTTTTTAATTCAGATGATTTTGCTTATCTTCCCCTAGCTCCTGTTAGTGCCAGGAGTTAGAACTTATGCCATAGGAGTTAGGAGCTAGAGTCACAGGGACACATCTTCCTCTGATGGCTTCTTGTGGTATAAGCATGAGCTTGGATAATGCAGGGCTAGCAGACTCTAGAAGATGTCACAAATCCGGCAAATTTCTCAGGTGTGGGACTGGTGAAAATTCATGGCTGCCATCTAATTAAGGAATGGCGAGAGGCTTGGCACCAGGAATCAGGCTGCCTCCATTAGACAGGAAGATTTGGGCTACGAAAACCCAGAAGAGAGAGCATGGAATCCAAAGTGGCCCTTGGTCTTAAGGACCCACTCTCTTGTAAAGTCAGAAAAAAGACATAGGAGGACCTCAGAAGCACAGCCATCTTTCAATATTTAGTTCACTATTCGAAATCCAAATCAAGACCTATATCCAACAATCAACTGAAAGAATTAGTTTAGGTATTTAATCATACTCAAATGAATATTCTCAATATAAATGACAAAAAAAAATCAAAAGATGGCCAAAAGGTTCTACTCAGAAACTGAAAAATTAAAGATCAGAAGTTTTCTATTCTGGATCATTCAAAAGTCTTTTCATTTTTAGCTTTTTTGATCCATATTGGTGGTCTAACACATATCTATACTATATTACCTAGACAGGTCATCTGGGTGGCACAGGGAGGTATGGCCTAGAGTCAAGAAGACTCCTCTTCCTGAGTTCAGATTTGTCTACAGACACTAGCTATGGGACCCTAAGCAAGTCACTTTAACCTATTTGCCTCAACTTCTTTCTGTAAAATAAACTGGAGAAGGTAAAGCCAGCCTTTCCAGTATTTTTGCCAAGAAAAGTTCAAATGGAGTCATAAAGAACTAGACATGACTGAAAAAATATGTGAACAATCTGTACACATTAGTTATATTATGCTAGGCTGTTCTTTTGTTAAATTGCATTATACAATGTATTTTTCCATATTGTGTTATGCTTTATTAGCTATGTTAACATAAAATATGGCATTGAATACATAGAGATAAACAAAATCATTGTACACAAGACCAACACCCTTGAGAGGATGTTCCATCTCACCTCCGAGATTTCACACCCTTTGTGAACAAGGAGGGTTCACACTGTACCGTCACTTCCCCCAGTTCAGATGCCTTATGACGTTTTAGCCAAAGTCCTTTGTTAGTGTTATTTTCATTTCTGTTATTGAAACCATTGTGGATAATGCTCCCTTGTTTAGTTTTATTTTCTTTTAAATCTTGCATCACTTCATTTTAGTCATTTTCTGAGAGGACATTGAATTCCTCATAATTTCTCATTTCTGGTGGCACCATAATATTCTATTAGCTGCAATTTGTGCAGCCATTCTTTAGGCAATAGACACCTACATTATTTCTAGTTATTTGAAACTGCAGAACTAATAAGTAACAAGAGATAGCACACAGATGCAGCTTTTAGTCTGGCAAAGCACTTTACTCTCCAGATAATAGTCCTGCAGAGTAGATGAGATTCTTGTTCTCACTTTACCGGTTGCTAAACTGAGACTCTTAGCCTTTCCCGGGTCAGACAGATGCTAAGGTCTTAGAGCTTTGAGTTCTTCTTGCCACCCAAGAAGGCTAATACTGAAGTGACTATTTTGATATGGGGGCAATTTTGTCTGGGTTTTTTTAATTCCTCTGCAATTTCTCCTGGATGATAGGATTTACTTTTGAATTAAGAAGACTCCTACCAAACTACTGTCCAGCTCTTGCCTCAGTTTTGGTCAAATAGGTGCTTTTATGGTTGTGGCATCATCACTCAGGGCATCTCTGTCCTCCCCACTTAACTTTTGTATTTTTTTAGCCTGTGGGTGGGAACTTGGGGGCAGGCACATGCTGTGTAAAAGTGCCTTGAAGATACCACATCACAGGGATGGAGATGATAGGGAACCATGGAGGTTTGAAAGAGCCTTCTTGTATTGGCTGCACTGGATCAGTCACTGTGCCAACTGCTGGCAGGGTACATGCCTGCAAAGAAGAGGTCATCCTAAAGAAAGTCTGAGGAGACAGTGGACCAGAAGGAGAATGAAAACTGGCTGGACATGAACTGGAAATGCCAGATTAACCTAAAGGTCTTGGGAGTTTTGGCCATCTGACTGACTGTCTTTAAAAGCTCTCAGGAGGGGTGCAGGTTATCTGGTTAGATAGACATGGTGTTTCAAGTCAGGGATTATGAGGCTTCCTGACTCAAGAAACCAGGCTGGGGCCATGGACTTTACTTCATTGTGGACTAGTTCCAGGTCCAGAGAGTCTCTGACTTTGGGGCTTTCATAGGATGAGAGAATGAGATTTGCAAATAAAATCTGGGAAGAGATATTCAGGCTAAGTTTGTAGCCAAGGTAGAATTGATGCTCACGTGGGACCTGCTGGATTCCAAGCCAGTGAATAGATTTGTCTACTGGCACTGCCGCATCTGGAGAAAGGCAAGAAAAAGGTGCAGTAGGGGATACTATGTCCTCTTGCAATTGGAATAAATGTTTGTATGTTCTGGTTAAATGGAATAGTGGGGGAGTTATTGATCCACACTAATCAGTGGAGGAACAGAGCCACTGGAGATGCAAATCGACAGCAGAGGAGACTTACTTCAAGGGATCCCATAAACCCTTGAGAGTATCTTAGAACCTGTAATGGAATCTGATTGGTAAAGGAAGTCAGAGCACATATATTATCCCAGTATGAAACACTTTTTTGCAGGGAAGGGGTTTTGTTTTTGCAAGGCAGTGGGGTTAAGTGACTTTCCCAAGGTCACATAGCTAGGTATTAAGTGTCTGAGGTCACATTTGAATTCAGGTCATCCTGACTCCAGGGAAGTGCTCTCTCTATCCACTGAACTAACTAGCTGGCCCATAGTATGAAATACTTTTGAAAAAATACTTTGTTGTCTAAGATCTGGTAATGCTAGGGATTCCTTTGCTCCTGCCTTTTTTCCATAATTTCACTTGAAATTCTTTATCCTTGCTACCACTGAATGAATGATGTTCTCATTTTTCTATCATTTTTATAAAATAAGCATTTGATTGATTAGTATAGTATCCAAACTGTTGCTTAATTTCTGATATTGTGATTAATTTTTTTATTATGTGTGAATTATCTAGGCAAGAAGAGATATGTTTAATTCTCTTCTTTTTTCATTTTTGTTGAGTTTTTGGTAGTTTTGTGTCTTTTTTTGTGAATGTGTGAAGGTTTACAGTACATTTTTCCAGTGGGATTTCTCTATTATTCACTCCTGATTTTGTTAGAAGTATTCAGAAATGCTAAATAAATTTATTAATTTATTTTGTGTCTTTTAACTCTTTGGATAATGTTAGTAATCTCAATTAGATTCTTTGCTGATTCTCTGGGGATTTTTGTTATTGTTTTAAGAAAATAATCATAATATCCACAAATATGTATATGTTTGCATCATTCTCAGTGGTTTTTATTTTTCTCTTTGATTGTTCTTATCTTCTATTTTAGTTTCCTTTGCTAGTAGTTGGTCAAACAGAGACTCTGACATCACAAATAGTGAACTTCAAGACTGAAAGCATGCCAAAAGATATTAGAGACAATATTCAGATTTGCTTTAACCAAGAATATTTTGGGAAGACTTAAAAGTATAAAAAGATATGCACATATACATATCTTTTGTCACATTAAAGGTGGTCTTCTCTGTGTGGCTATAATTAATGAGTCTTGAACATAAGCATTATATTGATCAAAGGTTCTTCTTATGTTTATTGATATACTAATTTGTATTGTTTTAATGTCAATAATTTTCTAATATTAAATTAGAAAATGGCACCTTGTCACCTATGTTTTAAATTGAATTTGTTCTCATTTTTGAATTTGCTACCCCTGTTTTGGATGGCAGACCCATTTTTTATCTCATGAAAATGTGTCTAGGGAATATTTCTCTTATTTTGATTGTAACCATTTTATCCCATAGCTACTTAGTGTTCCTTAATTACATGATAGAATTTGCTTGTAAACAGGGAGTTTTCTCATATTTAGCAATTTATCCATGAATGGTCAATTTCATTTCTTTGATAATACATTATTTAAGATCATTTTTGTTAATTTTATTTTATTCATTTCATACAGATTTCAGTTTTCTTTGTCGATTCAAAATTCTTTTTCTTTTCAATTTTGTCAATTGATAAAATTGCAATTTGCTATGATTATCAACTTTTCTTCTTTTCTGCCAAATTAAGAAACCTAAAATTCCATGTATACATTCCTGTTCTTTTTTCCTTTTACTGATCTATCTTTTCTCACAGATATAAAATTTCCTCTAGGTATTGTTGTAACTATTTTTATTACATTATTGTTTCATTAAAATAGTAATCATTTTCTGATATATTCTGTGACATATTTTGAGATATTACTTCATTTATTCAAATTTTGTTAATTCATTTTTCATTTTCATGATAATTAATTTTCTGATGTGAACTCTTAAAATAAAGCAGTTAGACACAATCAAATATTATGGAGGTCATGTCTGAAAGGCAAGTAGCCTCCTACATTCAAATCCCTCTTAACTAATCCTAAAGAAGGAGAGTCAATGCCATGATTTTTTCCCCATGATTCATATTGGTCACTACATTTAATCTGAGTCTAGTTACCTGAGGAGTCTTTACATTTCCATTGTCTTGTACTATTTTCTAACATTCTTCTGGTCCTATTTGCCTGATTCTGTTTCTCTATGGGTATATAGATATAAAATGTATTCATATTTCTCTTTAGCTTCAAGTTGATTGTTATTTTATACACCTACTGGTATCCTATGGCATGGTTATTCCTACCTTTCGTTCGTTCTTCCCCTATTTAGGAACATTCAATTTTTGGTTTGCATCCTGAACTTCTCATTACTTATATTGTCATCATTTAGTTTCTCTTTAGTTGGGTACATTTTGCTCTTTTCTCCCATTGTTGGCTAACATTTCATTGTGTTAATCATTATTTTTGTAAATGGTAAAATATTTTGGAAATATAGTATTATAGTAAACATAGTATATTTGAATAGTTTAATAATTTAATATATTCTAGTATAATAAACTATTATATTACATTATTTGCACTATATCACATGATCACTTTTTATAAGTAAAAAATTTAGTGCTGAGAAATATTCAGTACTTTAAAATTCCCATCAATAATTAATAAATAGTAATTAATTTAGAAATTTTGTTATATTAATTTAAATGATCACTTTAGATCAGTGGTTGACAAATAAAGGTCCCATGATGATGACTTTGTTCTCAAAGAAGACCATGATACCAGGAGGTGATGCCGTGACAGACAAGTGAATTGGATTTTTAGTGAGGGGGTGCTATGCTAAATCTCCAGCCTCACTTTCTCCTCCAGAGCCATCAGGGTCCAGGGACCAGATATGAGTCAAGGTAACTGGAGATAGCCCTGGATGTGAGGTAGTCAGGGATAAGTGACTTGTCCAAGGTCACACAGTTAGCAAGTGTTAAATGGCTGAGACTGGATTTGAACTCCCATCCTCCTGCCTCAAGGCCACCTAGCTGCCATCTTGGCAAAATGTATGGAGTACTGAGCATGGAGTCAGGAAGCCTCAAATTCAGCTGGTTTCTGATTAGACTGGTTGTCTGACTTTGGGCAAGTCACTAAACCCTCTTTGCCTCAGTTTCCACATGAACAAAATAAGTTGGAGAAGGAAATGACAAGTCACTTCACTAATTGTACCATGAAAACCCCACAGTTGTACCCTGAATTCAAATCTGCCCTCACATACTTAGTAGCAGTGTGATCCTAGGCAAGTCATTTCACCCTCATCTGTAAAAGAGAGTTGGAGAAGGAAATGACCAAATACTCTAGGATCTTGACCAAGAAAACACCAAATGGGTCACAAGGAGTCAAATACAACTCATTGACTAAACTACCACAGCACAATTGTATGCATACTGTGAACACATACCTTCATGCACATATATGCGCCACCTGTATACACATATTTGCAGATGCATATATGTACCTTGTACTTTGGAAATTTCTGTAATTTGGCAAATGAATTCTCTCAAATTTCATTTTTATATACAACTGTATTTTTTTGGGGGGGAGCTTTCCAGTTTGTTGGAAAAAAATCAACATTATTTTGAATTGAATTGAAATCAAATACTGTTAAAAATATTCTTCAGCTTGAGTCCTTTTAGTGTGAGGTTGTCTCCCCACCTGGCCCCCTCCCAACCTGCTGCCCTCCACCACCCTGTGCTTTTGTTAAGAAGGTGCCCTTTGCCAGGGCATCTGAGTGCCTGCTCTGCATCATCTGGCCAGGACACTGATATATGAAGCCACCTTTTCAAGGTCATCCAATCAGAGCCAAGCCTTGCACCCGCTCTCCGGACCTGGATTCACTATCATCAAATCTTCTACTCTGCTTCTCCATAGCTTCTTTCACCAGCAGAAGAAGTGCATGATAATTCTGGCCTGGTCCCTCAGAGGGCGGCTAGAAGAAGATCAAAGAGAGCAGGTCTGGACATTGTGTCCTGGAGAGGACGAGCCTCTGCTTTGCTGCTCACCTGTGCCAAGACCTCCTGTGGGATGTGATTGTCTCACCTGGTCCTTCAAATACATGAGGACGGTGAGTCCAGGTCCCATGTGGAAGCCTTCACTCCACAGTCCTCTGTCTGCCATCTTGTTGCTACTCCATTGGATGGTGGTGGTCCTGAGGAGGACCAAGATGTAGTTGCAGGGCTCAGAGCATCGATTTTTGGAAAGCTTTGGCCATCTCCTTTCTCACACTCCAGGGCTAGGCCCAAGTTTTTCCTTGGCTTCTCCAGGGTCCTATGCCCTCATCTCCAGCTTGGTATTCAGCATGAGCCGTGTCATCATCGGGCTTATTTTATGAGGACTGAAATATGTGTCACGTCACTTTTAAGGCGATTTATCTCACCTCATTATGTCCTGTAATGGCATCTGTTTCAGTACAGCATGACACGATAAACTATAAATCCTGAATATTTCCTGGATTCCGATCTGAAGCTCCAAGATATCAAGAATGGTTCATTGGTTCGAACATTTCAATCTTCCAAAGGTTAGGCAAGTGGATAGCAGGCGATTGTCTGCACTTCCCTTACGGTGACAGACTCACAGAAAATCAGCCTTCTTTCCCAAAGAGGAATATCACTTTGTCTTTAAAAGACAGCATTGTGAAATCCAAATTAAGCAAGAGGCCTTTCACATTGCAAGGTTAATAGTGTTGGATGAAAATGTGTGCCTGTGGAAGGAAGGAGGGGGTACATTGAAGTGTGATATGGGGGGCCCATTCTGTCATCTGGAGGAAACTGGTGCCAGGGAGGCTCATTTCATCACTTGCTGCAGATGGGACCCTAGAAGTGCCACCTGGATGGCCTGACAGGTGCTAGAACAGGGTGAGGAAAATTCTGCTTTTCCAACCAGAGAGAGCATCCCATTGTAACTTCTTTATTTTCTAATTACTTTCACCCTTAATAAATGGCACAGGCAATGCCCAGAGGCTCAGCGTCTGTACGAGCCAGGTGGCGCAGTAATTCTGAAGAACTCCCTACTCCGGACTCATCAATACTTGCATCCAGACATCAGTGACAGATTCTGGGGATGACGCAGAGAACTCTGACTCTTATAGGTTCACATAGCATTTAAATGTGCAGCCCCATCACATAGTAGGCACTTAAGTGGGGGCTGCCTCATATGAGAAGAAGAAACCAAAGCTTCTGATGGATTATGGGAACAGGAAGCAAGAGTCAGAAAAAATACACATCTTTCCTTTTTATCTCTGTGGCCTTTGGCAAAGCAACATTATCTTAGGCTTAGATTCTCAGGTAAAATGTAGTGCAAAGCAATGAGTGTTGTTGTCAGAGAAGCTGGAGGGGTGTCATCTGGTTCCAGGGGTGACCAAAATGGGAACCAGAGCTCTTGGACCCTCAATCATGCATCAAGCAGAGAGAATTACCTGGCCACCTACCTTGGCGCAATGCTTTTCATAGGGCCCGCCACTTTGGAAAGGCAAACTAATTATACTGACAATGATGCAGCCAACATCAGCCATAGATTATGAAAGATAACAAGTTTGAGCTTCAGTCTCCTGTCTAATTGACATTCCTACAATTCACAAGAAACCAATGTTAGGTTAAGAAACTAAAGAGGGATTCACGTTTCTGACTGATTCTGCCTTGATTTATTTCTCATTGAGCGTTATCCATCATGAGCCTCCCGTGGGCCCTCAGTACTGATCTAACAGCTCTAGGGGACAGCAATATGAGACATCAGAGGAACACATGCCAATAAGATGCTGTTCTTGACTTAAGGGGCTCACTATCTGAAATCAGTAGGAATTTCTATTAATAACTACTATCTAGGAGGGGCAGGTGGAACCCCTGGAGTGGAGGCCAGGAGATGGAGAAAACAGGTATGGCTGTGGGCCTGCCCTGAGCTGCTGAAGGAACCTCGAGGTAGCCTCTTGACTAATGAAGATTGAAAGCACAAGCCCCTGCCCCCCACCAAGTGCCTGTTCATTCTCTAGCTAGCTTGGTGGTCCAGATACAGGCACACTTCTGCCTGTCTACATGCATGTGTGCAAATATGTACAGAGGCAGGAACATAGATATTAATACATGCATATATTTAATTCATACTTTCATGTGACCTTCTCCAGAGCAGTGCCTAACAAGTGTTAAGGACAGTTTCATAAATTAATGGGATGTTTTTCTAATGTAGAATACACATAAAGCATTTAGAGAATTTATCTGAGAATCCTCAAGCTGTTCACCCTGGTCATACAAAGCAGCTTGGACTGAGGAGGGGAGAACTAAGGCTGGAAGGGCATCAAGGCTTGGTCAGAAGCTCACCGTCCTTTCTGGAAGTAGAGGCCCCTCGCTTGGAATCATTGCTTTAGGAATGTTTTCATTTCTTCCGGGTCTCTTCTCCACAAAGTCTAGTTCTGGACTAATGCACTGCCTTCTTTTCCAGATTAGGCCTGGAATCCCCAGAGTCTTTCAGGCTCCTTCATCCAAGAAAAACCATGTGGTGTTCTCCACCAACAATCGGATGTTGACTCCTACAATCCAAGGGAGAATAACAATTAGAGTAAAGACAGACTTCTAGATATTGTATGAATCAAGGAAAGACAATTCTGCTATTCTGTTAGAGGAGAAGCCAGCATGGAGAGTGGTGAGGCTGAGATTCTTTGGGGAACAATGATTGAAGAAATCAAGTATGGCTGCTCTTTGATTGATTCCTCTTTTCAGAGCTTCGAGGAAAGGGGGAGAGGAAGAGATTTGTAAATATACCATTGTCTGGCATGGAAATGGGCAGGAGACTGGGTGCTATGTCTGAGTGTGAGTGGTTAGGCAACAATGAATTCTTACCTGTCTGAGTCTAGGGTCTCAGGAACGGAAGCCCAAATACTGGAATTCCAATTCCGACTCACAAAATGGCAGGGAGCACTTAAATCAATGAATTGAGCATGAGGTCTAAGAAAGAAGTGACCTAGATGGCAAATTAAGGAGGAATTCATGGAGAAGGATGTGAGTTAGAATTTAGAGGCATGAATTCTATAGAGAGAAGCTAATTTAAGGAAAAGTATGTGGAAATAAGTTTGCTATGTTCCTTGGATTGTGGATGGAAAAACTGGGGTTCTGAAAGAAGGGTGTCAGTTTAGACCTTATCTTGAGGAAAAGAGGAACCTTGATGAAAATGGTTCATATTTAGAAGTTATAGGTTGAAATGTTTTGCTCTGTTGCCCCAGGAAAATCAATCTGGATGCAAAACCATTAGCATATAGTCATGAACCTCTAGGTTTGGCTTGAGGTCCTGGACCAACATGATAGCAAATGGAATGAAAAGGAAAGGCTAACTATGAAGTAAATTTTTAAAAGATGGAAGTGATATAAAAAGGGGAAAGGACCAACATATTAAAAATATTCATAGCAGTTCTGTTTGAGATGGTGAAGAATTGGAAATTGAGGATATGTTCATCAGTTGAGGAATGGCTAAACAAGTTGTAATAGTATGAATGCACAAGAATAGTAATGTGCATCAGAAATGATGAACAGGCTACATTCAGAAGAATCTGGAAAGACTTAGGTGAAGGGAGTGAATAGAACCATGGGAATATTATACACATGATCCATTTCTCAGAAATGCAATGATCTAAGACAATTTCAAAAGACACATGATGAAAAATGCCATATCCAGAGAAAGAACCATGGAGTCTAAAGGCAGATTGAAACATTATTTTCATTTTCTTTTTTTCCCCCTTTTTTTCTGTTTCTTCTTTCACTACATAACTAACGTAGGAATATATTTAACACGATTGCACATAAATAACAAAAAAAATAGAAGTGATTGCATGTGATGACTAATTAAAAGTGGGGATCAATAGGAAGGAGTACAAGCAATGGCTCCCCAGTTCCCTGCCAGAATGGTGTAGGTATACATTGGGGCCGAGCTACCCTGTGTGAGAAAGCTCTGCCTGAGGGGAAGTCCTGGGATTAGGAAGCTTCAGCCAGAGGTCCTTCATGAGGAGTTCCCTGCATGGACACCACACTTTGACATTGCCCTTTGGCTTCAGGGATGTTCCTGCAGGAGAGCATGCTCTATGTTAAATGTGCTGAGAGACATCAATGCAAATGAACCTGGAATTACCATTTGAAGAAGCCTGAGTTTTCAAGCTGTAGAGGGATTTAAGGGTGGTTTTCCAGCAGTGATCAACCACCCTGGTCTACTACCAGTCTCGCTTTTTCCTCCAGAGCCATCTGTGTGCAATGGCCAGATAGGAATCAGGATGATCAGAGATGGTCCTGGATGCGAGGTGATCAGGGTGAAGTGACTTGCCCAAGGTCACACAGCTACTAAGCAGCAAGCATCTGAGGCTGGATTCGAACTCCATCCTTTGGACTCCAAGGTCAGTGCTCCACCTACTGCTCCATCTAAATTTCCCAAGTCAGGACAGGAGTTTGAATCTTTGACTTTAACTAGTGTGTGACTTTGGGCAAGTACTTCACCCTGATTGCCTCATATCTGAGACTATCTTCTGTTGTCCTGATCTGTATCTGGCCACTGAACCCAGATGGCTCTGGAGGAGAAAGTGAGCCTGGTGATTTAGCATTTCCTCTTGTCACTCAAATCCAATTCATGTGCTTGTCATGGCATCACCTGCTTGATGTCAAGTCCTTCAAGAATAAAAGACAGGGGCGGCTAGGTAGCACAGTGGATAGAGCACCGACCCTGGAGTCAGGAGTACTTGAGCTCAAATCTGGCCTCAGATACTTCATAATGACCTAGCTGTGTGGCCTTGGGCAAGCCACTTAACCCCGTTTGCCTTGCAAAAACCCTAAAAATAGAAAAAAGAGTGAAAGACAAACATTACTTATTATTATTGTTGTTATCATTATGGTTATTATTATTATTAACAATCCCGTCTTGCTGATGCTTCCCAGTTAAAATACCCTTTCTTTTGGTCCATGACCATTTCAACACTCATAAAAATGGACCTAGATCTCAGCAGTAGGTGAGAACAGAAGTATCTGTGCCAACGGCCACATGGGCATAGGTCATGCCAAGAGTAGTGGAGGAACCGTGCTACCTTGCCCGATGGAGCTTGAAGGGGCAAAGTGGGCTGTGGGAATCGAGTCAGGGGGCCTGGGTTCTCGCCCTCCCTCAGCCACTTGAGAGCAGTGTGCGCAGTAGCCAGGTTTTGGTGCCTATCCCACAGGAGGATTCCTTACATGTAAAATGGAATCCCTCAGGCTGCACTCAGTCCAATCACAGGAGCACTTTGTAAATACCTGCTACATATGTGGCTCTGGACTGGCCACTGGAGGTGTAAAGGCACAAGGATAAAGAAAAGCACAACAAAAGAATGAAAATGAACTCCCTAGGACAGAGGCAAATGCTGAGAGAGAAGCAGCGTGGCAGTGGTGATGCCAGTGCTGCCAGTGGTGATGTGGTATCTTCAAATCTGTAAATGAACCTGAGAGAACCAGAAGTCCAATTTTGTCATGTCCCAGATAGTAAGGACACATTGATAAACTAACTAGTATATAGTCCTAGTCATCCTCATGAAAAGCCCAAAGGCAATGCTGACCTGAAGTTATGTTTAGGGAAATATCTTTTAATACTTCATGAAGATAATTCTGGACTGTATTAATACAAGAAAGTAGAAAAATCAACAGGCACAGGGAAAAGGTTTTCACTTAATCAAGGAATAACTCTTTAAAAACTTAATCTTTTAAACAATGATGAGAAACTTCTTGTTATGTAATTGGACATATTCATCCTTTAGGGACCCTTATAATCCATATAACTCACGGTCCCAATGACCTAGACCTATTCCTCTAAATCAGAAGCCTTGTTGTTCCTCAGGACTCCACATCTCCAGGCTCTGGACATTTGCATGGTCCTCCATTCCTGGAAGTCTCTTCTTTCTTTTCTTCCTCGGTTTCCTTAGATCCTTTAAGTCCAATCTCAAATCCCATCATCTAGAGGAATTCTTTCCTGATCCTCTTTAATTCTTGTGCCTTCCCTCTCTGGATTAGCTCCTGTTTCTCCTGTAGCTGTCCTCTACATACACAATTATTTGGATGTTTGGGAAGACAGCATGGGGAGATGTTGTCTCTCCCTATCAGATTGTGAACTCCCTGAGAGTAGGTTACTATGTTTTCCAATGCTTAGCACAGTGCCTTTCAATCAATCAGCCAATCAATCACTAGTAGACGCTTAATATATGTTTATAGATTGACTCTCTGCCCAGCATCCCCTTTTTGGCTGCCCTCATCTGCTCTGCACTGTTGCTGCTGCTGCTCTGTTTGGACCAAGCCTTCCATCTCTGATTTAAGGTGGTTAAGTAGCCTCCTAGACAGCAAATGCCTACTCAGGCAGCTCAGGAATAGCTAGTTCCTCCCTTTTCATCCCAAAGTTCCTGCTTTTCTTTCCAGGGCAAGTTAGGTCGATCCATTTCAGTTTGTAGCCCCTTACCTAGTCCTTCCTACAGAGTATTTGGGCAGAAGAAAACACTCATATCCTTTTCTATTGGACTTTGTGATTCCTGCCATCAACTCCGGGTCACTAATATTAGCTCATGGATATTTCCCTGAGCACTGTATTTGTTGCTATTTTTTAAATCTGTTGTCTTGCTATTTTTTTGTTACTATTTTTTAAAATCTGAATCTGCTATTTCATTTTTTATAGAATGCTCCTTGGCCAGGAAAATTCCCCTAACAATGCAGATTATCAACTTTTCTTCAATTTATCTTTGTTGAGAGTTGCATGGGTCACTCAGAAGTTAATTGTCTTGCTCAGCCTGGATGTATCAAGAGCTGGATCAGAACCTGGGTCAATATGACTCTGATTGCATCTTTCTATCATCTACCAATGCTGTGGACTCAGTGGACACAGGTGATGGTGGTAGTGGACAGAGCTGGCTAACATGGCATTTCTGCCACCCTGAGAACCATTTTCCCCCTATTCTCTTCAGTGTGGGAAAAATGGCCATGAATGGGCAACAGATGAGTAACCTATGGAAATAAGTCAGGTGGAGAAAACATTTATGAGGGACAAAATGAGGGCTATTTGTTTTGATCTTATTTCCTCTGTGAATATCTATGGCTGGTAAATCCACTTTTGAGGTCTTAGGACGATTCAATAGCATTTCTAAGTCCAAAAGCTGCCTGTTGGTAGTAATCCCTGGACACCAGTTACTGTCCTGTCACGGAGTGAAATAAGAAGCCTTGATCTCCAGGCTGGGCCCCCATATTCAGGGGCTTTCAAGCAGTGACAATTCTGACTTTTAAAAGATGTTGGACTGAGAAATAAGAGTGTAGCTTTTGCCTGGTGAAATCCCATTTAAAGTTCGGAGGGACCATTTTAAAAATGCCAATAGCTCTTTTCTGCCAGCCTCTCTGGAGCACCCCCCCAAGTTCTCATTCCTTAGTCTCCTGCAGAAGCAGTCTGACAGATGGAGATGCTTCTGAGCCTGGCCTCTGGCCCTTGGGAGCCAAAGTCATCAGCTGCTGGAGATGGAAGAAAGTGCCCATAGCCGGTCAGGACCCCCTCCTTCCAAATGGGAGCACCCCTGCCCACAGGAGTCTAATTCACTTAGACTCAATCATCTTAATTGTTAAAGAGGCACAATTCATCCATGCTCTGCCACATCAGTACGGTTATGGAGTGTGGGAAGCTTCTAGCATGATAAATATATGAGTTTTAGGGGCAGCTAGGTGGCACAGTGGATAGAACACCAGTCCTGGAGTCAGGAGTACCTGAGTTCAAATCCAGCCTCAGACACTTTATAATTACCTAGCTGTGTGGCCTTGAGAAAATCATTAACCCTATTGCCTTGAAAAACCTAAAAAAAAGATGAGTTATGCCTGTTGAACAATAATAGGAAAAAAGGCATGGTGAAGAAGATGCATATTAGTGACCTCATTAGTCCATCATTTGGGGGATAAAGATATATAATGAACTGAGCTCAGCATCCCACAGAGGAGGAGAGGGATTGGATAGCATCTGGAATTTAATTGCACAATATTTTTAATTATTACAGTCTTCTCCCTAAAACAAATGAAAAGAACAATTTTTTTAGATTTTATTTAGAGTTTTACAATTTTCTCCCCATTCTTACTTCCCTCCCCCCACCCCCCCACAGAAGGCAGTTTGTTAGTCTTCACATTGTTTCCATTGATCTCAGTTGAATGTGATGAGAGAGAAATCATACCCTTAAAGAAGAAAAATAAAGTATAAGAGATAGCAAAATTACATAATAAGGTAACATTCCCCTCCCATTTGAAAGTAATAGTTTTTGGTCTTTGTTCAAATTCCACCATTTTTCTATGGATACAGATGGCATTCTCCATTGCAGATACCCCAAAATTGTCCCTGATGGCTGCATTGATGGAATGAGCAAGTCCATCAAGGTTGATCACCCCCATGTTGCTATTAGGGTGTACAATGTTTTCTGGTTCTGCTCATCTCTGAATTCCCATCCCTCCTGGTTTCTAATAGAACAAGAGTATTCCATCATATACATATACCACAGTTTGTTAGACCATTCCCCAATTGATGGACATTCACTTAATTTCCAATTCTTTAACACCACAAACAGGGCTGCTATGAATATATTTGTACAAATGATGTTTTTTACCCTTTTTCATCATCTCTTCAGGGTATAGACTCAGTAGTGCTATTGCTGAATCAAAGGGTATGCAGATTTTTGTTGTCCTTTGGGCATAATTTCAAATTATTCTCCAGAAAGGTTTGATGAGTTCACAGCTCCACCAACAATGTATTAGTGAAAAGATCAATTTTTTTTAACACCAATATTGTCCCAGGGATGGAAATGATGGATCTCACTGTCTCTGAAGAATCAGAAATGTCAGTGACATGAAGAACAATGAAGAGATGCTGTTGAGAGAGGGAGGAATGAATGAGTGAATGAGAATGAATAAAGGTATGCATATTCAAATTGACCTTGAGGAGCCATTGACTCAAAGAAAACATAAGCAATCTCTTTTTTCCCCTGGAGAGATGAACAGACATCCTTTACCATAGACTCTAAGGGATCCCTCTGAGTGACAGAGTTGATGGGGTATCCTTGATGAGATGGCAAGGCTTTGACTATGAGTCCCATGCTTCTCACTAGACTACTCATAGCATAGGCCCTTTTTTCTTTTCTTTTCTTATCCTTAGAAATTTCTGGAATCCATCTGCCTGGTTCAGATATGGAGGAAGCCTTCTGCCCTGGCAAAATTATGATTCCTTGTGATAGTAATAAAAACAGTGATAAGAAATATAATAGCTAGGGTGAGATTGATAATGATAGTGATGATAATAATAATAAATGGAGTTTTTAGATTCATAAAGCAATATACCAGTAATTAATTTTACCCTCTTAACAACCTGATTGGTAGGTGTTATCCCTATTTTACAGACAAGGAAACCAAGACTTTCAAGTTAAAGTTCAGGAGGATAGTTTTTCACAGGTTAATGTCAGGAAGTAAATCTGGATTCTATCTGCTGTCTTTGTGTATGTCTCTTTATAAAGACCTGTGTGTCTATGGATGTTCCCACAAATATATCTATTTGCATGTGAGAGCTTCATTGCTTTAGCTTGTTTGGAGATAGGTCCCCTTCAGCTGAAGAGATCCTCTTGGCCATTGTCATAGGTGACCTTAGAAGCACAGATCCTTGGAAGAATGTAAGAAGTCTTCTTGAAGGGAAAAGACAGATTTTATGAATGGGATATGATACAAATGGCAAGTTTCACCATTTGTCACATATTAAAGGAGAGTGCTCAAAAAATGAAGTCATAAATTTTGATAAATAATTATTCTGTGAAGTGTTTAAAAGTATCTTTCTAAATGAGCATCCATCATCGCAATGGGACAGTGAAATTTCGTGTCCATAAAAACTGGAAGGACAATTGCCTATGGAAGAAAAGAGCAGAATGTGAGGAGGCAGAGGAATATGTGTGTTTGTATATGTGTGTGTGTGTGTGTATGTATGAGTTTGTGTGAGTGTGTGTATGAATGTGTGAGTGTGAGTGTATGAGTGTGTGTGTATGTGCGTGAGTGTATGTGCGTGTATGTGTGTGTGAGTGTGTGAGAGTGTGTGTGTGAATGGGTGTATGTGTGGACCTGAGGGTGTTTGTGGAGTTTGTGGTCAGGGTTATCAGTAATCACATTGCCCAGCAATCAGCGGCTTGGGGGCAGTAGAACTGGGGACATGAGCTCTCCACTATGGTTTTCTGTCATCCCCCTTTACAGAAATAAAATTTCAGACATACTGACTGTGCTGTTTTATTCTGCTAGTGACAAGGTCAGGATGCGGGAGAGTGAGAACATGGTCCTCCTTCAGAACCTCCCACTGTGGACATGGGGGAAACTGGGGTGTGCTTGGGCACAGGTGGACTCTGTGGTATGTCCTCATGATAGCCCCCATCTTTGTGTCCCAGAGCTCAGTGCCATGGCTGGCCCATCAGAAGTATTTGATAAATATTTGTTGACTTGCTGGCTCAGTTCCTGTGTTGTGATATTCTAGCACATGCTACTCTACAATGTGGATGCTGGTGGAGAAGATGGTGTCCCTTGCTGGGATGGGTTGCCCTTTGCCCTCAAGCTGCAATGGTTCATTTTCTCAGCTTAGGTAGCATTTCTTTCTCCTCCTTTGTCCCATCTGTGACCAGTCCCTCATCTCCCCTGATTTACTTCCCCAGGTCTGGGCCTGACCACAAGGAGGAACCAAAAATAGAAGAGCAACAGGTTGGGGCGAGGGCTGGCCCAGCCTGGCAAGAGCAGGAAGCCCAGAGCCTCTCTGGCAGGCTGGATGGGTGAATAGAGTCCAGGCTTGGCATAAATGAGCACAGCCAGGACCCTGGTTTCTTCCCAAGGTTCTCAGGTTCTGGTTCTGGGCATCGTTTCTCCCCCTTCTGGGAGTGAGGATCCCTGGACCTCTAGGGTAAGAGCCTTTTCTCAAGGTCATTGTTTCTTGGACAGGTGCTTTACTCAGCAGGTATGACCCTGCTGCTTTGATTCTCATCATCACCAAGTCAATAAAGGCCTTGATACAGGCACCTGGCCCCTCACCATGGCTTCATCAGGAGCCAGACTACAGGGCCCTACATTCCTTTAGGAAAGGCCACAGGTATGGTCCAGCCTCTTGGTCAGGCGTGATCACCTCCATGGGCCATTCCAGTAGATGCAGCATGACTGGGGGGGGCAGGTGGATGTCCCAAGGCTCACCAGAGCTCTCCATGTACCTTGCTTGATGCCCATTTGCCACTGCCAATGTGAGGAGATCTTTGGGCCTGCAGGCTGCCAACCTCAATTCCAATCTCTCGACAGACCACAACTTGACAGGCCCACTGATCCTTTGTGCTATGGAAAATCTAAGTGGATCAAAATTCTTTTTCATTGTGTTCTATTGAAACACGGGGCCTCTATCCTGTGGGCTTCAAATGTACCCGAGAATTTCACTGCTATTCTCTAGCGGTGAAATAGTCACTTATGTTCACAATCATTGCACTTACCTGGAGAGCAGGCTTCTGTCGGGCTTAGGAGTTTGTTCTGCTGCACCTTGTCCTCCACCCACCTGGCCATGCGAGGGATGCCAGGACACTCACACCACAGGTGCCTTGTGCCAGGAGATGGCACCCACTTGCCTGGAGCTGTCCACTGCCCAGGGTGCTCACTCTTTCCCTGGGAGGAGAGGTCACCCTCATAGAGGCACTTTAAGCAAAGGGTCAGCCCAGCCCAGCTTGGGAGCTGGCCCAGAGACTTTTCAGTTGGGGCTAAATGTGTGTGAATGGAAAAAGACACACTTTATAATTAACTAAATTGCCATGTATGTAATGTATACAATAAGGCCTGTTTCCAGGCCCAGTGGCCTTTCTGGTCTCCACATGAGATCTCTGTCTAAAAGGCTCTAATAGAGACCTTGGGATCTTGAAAGGAAAAGTGAGGGAAGTCAACAGCTAAGAAACGGAAAGGCCTGGGTGGGAGAAGGCCTTTGTTCTCCGGAGTGTTCTCCCACAGAGGAGCCAAATTTTCTTTGAGCTTCTGCATTGGACTCCCTGGCTGCCAAAACACAATAACTAAAGCCCCTTCACGCCTCCCATCCTCCACACTCCCATGCAGGAAATCTTTTTATTTAGGAGGGAATGAAATGGTATTCTCACCCCCCAATCAGCCAATGAAGGCTTGAACATTTGCCAGTTAAAAATAACTATTTTTTTTATGATGTTCCAAGGAGCTGCTGCTTGCCCACCCTTATAATTAGTGCAGATCTTGAATCCATTTTTCATGGTGGATTTGAGCATCCTGGGCTGCTGAGAAGTTTGCATTGCTCTAGTGGTGGAATGATACCATCTGTGATCTCTCTTGGAGCAGCAGGAGATTGGAGGGCCCCCTCCCCAGAATGGCACCGTGATCACCTATGGGCCGCTCACTCCTCATGAATGAAAGTGGTAGCTCTGCCTCTACTTCCAGGGAGCACTCAGGGCCATCACAGCTGGGTATTCTGCTTCTGAATCATTCTTTCCTTTTTGTCTCAATTTATATGTAACCAAAATTTTTCAACATTTGCTTTTTGATAAATTTTGAGTTTCTAATTCTCTTGCTCCCTTCTGCCCCTCCCTATCCCTTCAGAAGGCAAACATTTAGTATATAGATGGTCCTTATGCAGTTAGGCAAAACATTTACTTATTAACCATGATGCAAAAGAAAACACTGAACAAAAAGCCCCTCAAGAATCATGAAAGTAAATATAGATGTTTGCATATATATATATATATATACTTATATTTATATTTATATTCACATGTGTGTGTTTGTGTGTCTACATATATCTATTAGCATATAGATGTCACTTGGATCCTCATTTTAGATTTGTAAAATACCTCATATCTCATTTGATCTTTAACAACCTTAAATCTGTAGGTAGGTAGATTAAATCGGCAGCTATCAATAGTTTACTATCACTGGACTTTGAATCTAAGCAGACAGTCCTTTGCTGGAATTTTTTTTTGAGGCAGTTGGGTTATGTGACTTGTCTAGGGTCTCATAGCTAACAATTGTCTGATGTTAGATTTCAACTCAGAGCCTCCTTATTCTAGGACTGGTGTCTATCCACTTCAGTGTATGTGAATCTGTGTGTATATGGTTTCTTTTGTGTGTGTGTGTGTGTGTGTGTGTGTGTGTGTGTGTGTGGTTACATGCACATGTGGTCACCTAGATGGTGCAGTGAACAGAATGCCAGCCTTAGGAGTCAGGAGGACTTCAGTGCACATCCAGCCGAAGGCACTTGACTCTCACTAGCTGTGTGACCTTGGATAAGTCACTTGACCCTGACTGCCTGGTATCTGGGGCCATTTCCAGTCTTCCTGATTCCTGTCTGGCCACTGGACCTAGATCCTGTGGAATAGAAAATGAGCATGGAGAGTCAGCACAGTCCTCTACCTCAAATTCAATTCATGTGCATATTATTCCATCACTTTCCTGATGTCATAGACTTCTCTGAGAATAGAGAAACATCAATTATATATATATATATATATATATATATATATATATTATAAATATGTGTGTATAGAGGTATGGTGTGTGTATGTATAATGTGTCCATACATATTATAGGGCCCTACACTCCTTTAGGAAAGGCCACAGGCATAGTCCAGCCTCTTGGTCAGGCATGATCACCCCCATGGGCCAATCCAGCAGATGCAGCATGACTGGGGGGGGCAGGTGGATGTACCAAGAGTTGGGATATGCATGTAGGTATAGATGCACTTTGTATCTGCATTCAGAATTCATCAGTTCTCTCTCTGGAGGTAGAGAGTGTTTTTTATCTTGAGTCCACTGAAATTTTTAGACCATTATATTTCTTAAAATAGGTATGTAAATTCATGGCTGATCATCATATTATATTATTGCTACTATATACAATGCTGTTCTGACTCTGTTCATTTCACCTTGCATCAGTTCATGTGAGTCTTCCAAGATGCTTCTGAAAACATCTTACTTGTCATTTCATGTAGCACAATCACCACACTCATTCCTCAATTGATGGGCATCCCCTCAATTTCTAGTTCTTTGTCACCACAAAAAGCTGCT
The DNA here is from genome assembly GCF_037893015.1 of Macrotis lagotis. Classification (NCBI taxonomy): domain Eukaryota; kingdom Metazoa; phylum Chordata; class Mammalia; order Peramelemorphia; family Peramelidae; genus Macrotis; species Macrotis lagotis. Next base: position 2,510,231 of record NC_133664.1, read on the forward strand.
ATTTTTATGCATGTAGACCCTTCCCCTCTTTCTTTACTCTCTTTGGGATACAGATCTAGAAGTGGTATTTCTGGATTAAAGGATATATACAACTTTCCAGAATGGTTGGATCCATTCATAATGCCACCAACAGTGCATCAGTGTCCCTACTTGAGGATCACTTTTCAGAGGAATCATCCCAATTGCAAATAAATTAATAGTAATGGACTTACCCATTTTTCTAAAAGATGTCACTATATGTTTTCCTTTGCCAAAGGGGACTATATTTCCCTCTAATCTCCCCTGATACTAGCCCTTTCCCTTTTTTGAGAAGTCACTTCACTTCAACTTAATCACACATTGATTAAAGATATCCTGGATAGAACACTTTTCTGAGCCATGGGAAATTCACGCGATTTTTAAAACATTTAGGACATTTCCTCATGAAGCTTCTAGTGTATTAGAGAGGCAGAAAACCTCATCAGACATCCCTTAATGGATCCCTATCCTGTTCCTTCTCTCCCATATTTTCATTTCCTTAGTCTTCTTCTTTTGTGCCCATATTCAAAGAGACAACAATCATTTCTCTCCTGCCCTCATCCTTTCAGGCTTTTTCTGAGGAACATATTCCTCATGTTCACTCATCTTTGCCATCGCATAAACATTTAGGTAATTCATTGGACAGAGCACTTGAGTGAGGACGATTGATCTCCAAGAGTTCAAATCTTACCTCAGACAATGATTAGTTGTGTAATCCTGAGCAAGTCACTTAACCTGTTTGCTTCAGTTCTTCAACTATAAAATGAGCTGGAGCAGGAAATGGCAAACCACTTCAGTCTTTTTGCCAAGAAAACCCCATGTGGGTTCATGAAGATTCAGACAAGACTGAACATGACCGAACAGCAAAAATAGCAAAACTGAGAGGCCACGTGTTCTTTGCTCTTCCAACCATAAATTCTTTGATTTATAACCTAGCAATTCCTTGTTTTCATATCAACATTCCTTGTTCCTGACTAGTTTGCTTTTCAGAGGCCCCCTTTGGGAAAACTTTCTTCAGTGATGTTAAGAAGTCAAGGGGAGGTAAAGAGCAATTGTTTAATAAGAAAGGATGTGATCAGGTTGGCTATATAGATGGTTTTTATCTGCAGGACCATTTCTCTTGATTTTTGATATTATCTTTTGTTTTTTCTTATAAATGAGAAATGTTGAGTGATTTTAAAAAATTTCTTTGGTTATAGGATTTGCTTCTAGCTCTTATCATATTTTTACTTAATCACTGAGATTCTGGAGTATGATGATTATATTCCTAACTCAGGTGAATTTGTAGTCTCTTCCATCATAGCTTATATTCTATCAGTCTTCAGTCAATTCTTTTTGGTCAGTTCTTTTGTGAAAGTTTTGGCCTTTTTTCCAAGATAGAGAAGAAAGCCTCTTTTATTTGATTTTTTAAATAAAAGAGGATATCAGAAATGTTTGGATCTTCTTCAATTCTGTTCATTTTCATTTTTGCAATCCAATTGATATTAATGAATGGTTTGTCATATCACCATGTCACTGGCAGCAGTCACCATTTATAAGGACTCAACACAATGATTATATCCTCCATACATTTCATAATTCTAAGTCTCTTTGAAATAAACAACTGGGTGTTGCTTCTCTTTTTTCTTCCTTTGTTGACTTTTGTTTCATTTTTCTAGTGCCAGATAATGCCCTCTTCAGAGTTGCTAATAATCTCTAATTTGGCAGATCCAATGACTTTTTCTCAATTTTCCTTCTTGACATCCCTACAGCCTTTGAGGCTATTGATGACTCTCTCCTCCTCCTCAACATTATCTCCTTTCTGGGTTTTCTGGACATCCCTTTCTCCTGGTTCTTCTTTTTTACCCCTGACCACTCCTCTTCTGTCTCCTGGGTCCTCCTTCTCCAGATCATATCCTTAGAACATAGATATCCCCTCAGGTTCTGTCCTGTCCTTCTCTTCTCCCTCCATACAACTTCACAACTCTGATGGATTTAATGACCATTTCTAAGCTGATAATTTTTAATATCTATCAGTCATGCCCCAACCATTTTGCTGACCTCCAGTTTCACATCTGCCTTTCAGATATCTCCAACTGGATATCTATAAACCAAACATGTCAAAACAGAACTCATTGTTTTTCCCTAAACCCTCCCCAATCCCTCAGGACCCCAATGTAGTAGTCATCTTGAGTCCCTAACTCTCCCTTACCCCCCTGTACCATATCCTATATGGTGCCAAGGACTATTTTGCATTTATAATATGTCTCAAATACATCCTGATCTCTCCACTGACACTGTTCTCACCCTGGGATAGACCTTATCATCTCATACATATATGAGATATATGCTTGCAGAAGCTTCTAGTGGATCTACCTGTCCCAAGTCTCTCCCTATTCCAATGACTCCTTATTTCTTTCAGGATCAAATACATTACCTTCAAGAAATTTGGATTCTAGTGAGAGGAAAAAAACCCAAGCTCTTTAATGTAAAAAATGTATAAATTAATTTGAAGGTAAGCTCTGAGGGAAGGAGGTCTGTGCAAAGATTTGATGGGATCCAAGAGGTCAAGACAAAGAGACAAGATATAAATAGGAGGCCAGCTAGGGTATAGATATGGAATTGGAAGAGGGAGCATTATATTTGAGAAATAGCAGGTAGGCTTAGGCCAGTATAGTTGGAGGGAAAGAGAAAAGGGAAATCACATTTTTGTAGCAGCTACTACCTGCAGATGCTGTGCTAAACAACTTATTATCTCATTTGATCCCTCCAACCATCCTTTTAGGTAGGTATAGATGAGGAAACCGAGGTAGACAGAGGTGAAGCAAGAGTCACAGAGTCACACAGCTAGTAAGTATCAGAGAGTATTTGAACTCAAGTCTTTCTGACTCCACACCCAGCATTCTTTCCACTCTGCTACCAATGTTTCTAGGCAGCTTCTTAGGGAATAAAGGGCAAGAAAGAGGGAAAGAGAGGAAGCAGCTGGGTGGTGAAGTGCTTTCAAACCTAACAGAACATTTTATGTTTGTTCTTGGAGGTAATAGGGAGCCGGTAAAGAATATTGAGGGGGCAGGGAATGAACTCTGGGAAAATCACTTTATTAATGAATTAATGAATGGGGATCCCAGGTGAGAGGTGAGCCATGAAGATTTGCATTTCAGGAAATCACAAGTCCTGCCCTTCTGCTCATATCTTTTGTTTGCCTTTTTTGGATCATCTTTAGAATCAAATATGTTTCACCTTCTCCCCAATAAGTCACCCTTGAGAACAAGTAATCTAAAAAAAAAAAGGATTTAAAAAATCAAAGCCAAACAACCATTTCATTTGAATGTGACATCATAGGCAGTGTTCTGCACCCATAGATATCAAGAAGGAAAGAAAAAGAGATCATAAAATCCAATGGGGGAGGTAAGGTGAACAAGTAAGACCAAGCCTTGTGTGAGCTGGATTGGAGAGTCAGTGGAGGGAAGGTGCTGCCCCAGGTGATCAGAGAAGGCTTCACGTACAAGGCAGGAGGAGGCAGAAAACATTCCAGGATGGTCTGGAGTTGGAGGATCTTGAATGAGGAACATGAGAGGACCAGAGGCCTCATCCCTGGAAAGCAGATCTTTTCGAAAGACAAAGGCATAAAGGTTCACCCTGGAAAAAGATCTCAAATTTCTGACTGCTCTAAGATTTTGTACAAATACCTCTGGGCCAAGGGATCCTGACTTGCATTTTAACTCCTATAGTCAGTCCCACTGAAGCCTGAATAGGCCCAGGCTGTCTTGAAAGGAAGAGAGGGAGGATGCCGAGGGTTGGGGGAGACACTGGACATGGATTCTTATTAAGGGAAACATTGAAGGTCCCAGACTCTACTAGGAAATGTTGGGGGCGTGTTCCTCACAGGCAGACCCAGGTCCTCTCTGGCTGCTCCTTGCCTCTGGACACTATTATGCCCAGTACCTTGCCCAAGGAATGCATCCAAAGGGAGCCCTGAAGTCTGGTCTTTGGGCTCTGGGCTGAGATCTCCAAGCACTCTTCTGTGGTCTTTGATCCTAACAAAGGTTCAGGTTCACTGGAGAAGAGACTGACTGGAGAGCCAGGAGCTGCTCCCAGGATGGCAGAGGTATTTTAATAAATGACACTATTTCACTCAATGAGAGGGACAGAATTAATATAAATCAATGGAAGCAAAGAACAGGTGAGCTGCCACTAAACCCACCTCAATGAGAGCTCTGTTTCTGCATATTTTCTTTGTCAGTTGATGCTTCTGGAATCCTGGGCTCCCCCCACTGATCACTCATCTGTACCCCCTGAATGATGCCTTTCTCTGGGGATCCAGAAATATAAGTGTCATGGCTTGCATGCTTTTAGATGATTATTGACACTTATCAAAATAATTAGACCAACGAAATAGAGACGGGGTCCCTAGAAGCCCAGAGACAGTTCCTCTCCTGTGGCTTGATTCTAAATGATCGTGGAGTTCTTGCAGGGCCCAGTTGTTCAAGCTCAGAAGGACCTGGAACGTTGTCTGGTCTCTGAGAAAGCCAGTCTAAGGGAAGCCTGGGGAAATTTCAGAGGGGCACATTGAAGGGACATGATCATCAGCAGAGCATGGCCAGGGTGCCCAGGCAGCAGCCTCTGCCCAGTCAGAAGCTCCCTGGCTGCATGGGATGTGAGAGGCTTCCTATTGGCAGTCTAAACAACGTTCCAAGGAAACAGACCTGTGTCCATGTTTGTTGTTGTTGTGGCTTCTGGAGGGTACCAGGAACAGTGATGAGATCTAATATTGGGAAGGTCAGTCTTTGTATAGGAGCTCTCAATAGAAGTTGAGCCAGGCTAGAACAATTCCTCTTTGGGAGTTGCCTCACAGTAAAACATATGAGAGAAACATGGAATTGTGCCTCTGGCTAGAGCCAGAGATGACCGATGACAGAGAGAATGGCAAGAGAACACTGGGCTCTACGGTTTCCTCATTCAATGATCTTGGACAATTTTCTTTCCTTTTGTTTCCTCAGTTTCCTAATTTGTAAAATGAAGAGATTGGAATGGAGAGTTTTTAATGTCTCTCAGGAGCCTGATCAAAATTGGAATGGGAGCTCCTGGAGTACAAAGCCTAGAATTCTCTTCTCCTTAGACCTGAAGCACTCACCCCCAGTGCTCTGCCCTTAGCATGAGTTTAATAAATGCTTTATTTAATTCATTCACTCAAGTATTTATTGATCATTTCTAATGGTGGAAAAGCAATAAAGAATGAAATACTTCCCCATAGCAGGTACTTATATTCTAGTGGTGGAGAAGGGACGTGGATATACAAACATATACATATAAACGAGGTCAATCCAAGGAAGTGTTGAGTGGGAGCGTCTTCAAAATTACCAGCTGTGTGGTCCTGCTCCGTCCAAGGCCATCAAGACAAAGAAGGCAAATCTGGGGGGGGAAGTGGAGCCCTTCCTGGATAGATAGAAAACCCTTGTGGCAGTTGGGTGATGTGATTGTTTTTTACTTTGTCCTTTTTTGCTAATGACAAATGAAAAATTATGAGAAATACTGAGAAGGAGAAGGGACAGATAAATATAAAGTTGGATATGGTTGAGTCTTAGTAGTTTGAGGGCAGGCCTGACCAGCAAGCTTAAGTCAATGGAGTTGTGACTTGCCCAAGGTCAGATAGCTAGGTAATTATTAAGAGTCTGATGTCAAATTTGAACTCAGGTCCTCCTAACTCCAAGGCCAGTGCTCTATCCATGGCACCACCTCACTGACCCTATGTAGAAGACATTATAATAAATTTTTATTGGTTGATATTGTGAATGAGAATCAGGGAAGAATTAGAGGAGAGTCAGTGAAACGCAATGAGGGCAGACACATAGTTTCTACAGTAGGAGAACCAAGTTCAATATGGAAAACAGAGCAAGTCAGATAAGTAGGGGATGTTTTATGATTAAGAGAGAGGTATAAGAACTTTAGGAGAAGTACAATGAGTAAAGAAACCCCACAATTATTGATTTTAAAATTTAAAATATCATTTATTTATTTATTGAGTTCAGCTAACTAAAATATATTTTTCTTTCCTCTTCCACCCCTGCCCAATTGGAGGGGTAAAGGACAAAAAGGGGGAAAAACTACATTGTAACAATAAAAAGGTAAAATAATTCCTTTATTGCTTCTATCAAGTCTCTATCTCTATTTCTGTAACTCGATCTCCACCTGAAATCTATATAATCACTGGCATCTCTATTTCATATACAGTTTTGTCTCTATCTTTCTTTCTATCAGTCTCAGTCATCTTCATGCTGAGTCCATAACCTCTCTTTCTCTCAGGAAGGTTTGATGTTTCCACTGTGAATCCTCTGTAATCATTATTGGTCTTTATTTGATAAGAGTTCTGAACTCTTCAGTTGTCTTTTCAATGTTGTCATTGTGTAACTCATTTTCCTGATTATACTTACTTCATTCTGTATCAGCTCATAAGCATATTTCAAGGTTTCTCTGAATTATGCTTATCAACAATGGAATTCTAATGCATTCATATGCCATAATTTGCTCAACCCTTTCCCAAATGATGGTCATTCACTTTCTTTTCCACTTTTTTGCAACTGCAGAAAATAACTGTTATGAATATTTATTTCCATATGAATTCTTTCTTCTTTCTTTGATCTTTTCAGAATATAGCTTAATAGTGATATATAGATAGATAGATAGATAGATAGATAGATAGATAGATAGATAGATAGATATATGTTGCTGGCTGAAAGGGAATATGTATGTTAGTAATTTTTTATTACAATTCCAAATCACTTTCTAGAGTGATTACTTGAATTCAAAGCTCCAATAATAGGCTATTAACGTACATACCTGTTTTCCTCCAGTCCCTTAAACAACAGTCATTTTCCTTTTTAATCAACTTTTACAATTGTGAAATAGTACTAACTTATATTTTTCAAATTGTTATGTTTTTATATGACTAGAGATAGAAACAGAATGTTTGGAGCAGGACTTATTCCTCTGAAAACTGCTGTTCATAACCTAAAATTGGGGAAATGGATCTAATTTCTACACATTTGAATCAGCTCTCTCAAAATATTAGAAATTAAATATCAGAAAAAGTTATTGCATATTTTTCCCAGTTGTTTTCCCTTTATTTAAAACCTTCCTTTTAAGTAAATAGTCAAAATTTTCTATTTTACTTTTAATGATGTTCTTCTGTGGTATGAAGTCTTTCCTTCCTATAACTCTGAAAGATTATTTCTACCCTGTTTTTTCTAATTTTTTTCATAATTGTAACTCTTTGGGCCCAAGTCAATTTGGACATTGTAAAATAAATATTTGAGAAGATTGTGGCCACACTGATAGGATAAAATTCATTGGATGCCCTAGTGAGTCTCCTTTCTGCTCCAATATAAACCATTATCCAATATTGATGAGAGCCCCATTCAGCTTCTCTTTTCTGTGGTATAACTGAATGACAGGTTTCAGAGCTCCCTGTAATCAATCAACCAAAAACTATTTCCAAATTACATCCTATCAGATACTGTCCTTGATGCCCAGGCGAAAAGAACTAAACTGAAAATGGCCTTTCCTTCAAGGAGTTTTTGGAAGGGGGTGGAGAAGACAACACGTACATAAATGGATCAAGGTCTTTTTGTGATGATGTAGGACTGGAGGTTGAGGGGGTATCCATTGATTGAGAAATGAATGAACAAGCTGCGACAGATGATTATGCTGGAATTTGATTGTGTTAGGGGAAATGACAAACTGGATGCGATCAGAAAAGCTCTAAAAAGACTTATATAAACCAAGTCAGAATGAAGGGAACAGAACCAGGAAAACACTGCACAGAGTAACATTAGTGTTATAGGATGATCAACAATGAATGACTTAGCCATTCTCAGTGATGCACTGATCCAAGACAATTCTAAAGGAAATGATGAGGGATGCTATCCATTTCAGGAGAAAGAACAGATAATGTCTGAATGAAGTTTGAAACTTATTTTTTAAAATTTTCTTTTTTTGATCTATTTTCTTTTATAACAAGAACAAAAAGGAAATGTACTTTGCATGTTTGCACATGAATTACATATCAAATTGTTTGCCTTCTTAATGAGTGGAAAGATGGAGATCATTTGGAACTCAAATAAGAAAAATGAATCTTAATACATGCTGCAAAGTTTCTTTCAATGAATATCATATAATATAATATATGTAGGATCTACATGGGAAGGCAGTGTGCTCTGTGTGTATGTGTGTGTGTGTGGGGGGAGCATCAAGGGGGAACTTAGATCCTATAATAGTTGTGGCTGTTATTGATAGAGATCATTAGCAACAAAGACAATGCCCAGTGAGATATGCTAAAAGTTCAGGGGCCTAGACTGAGATCTGGATGATTTGAGAAGGAAGAAGATACTTCTAATTTTTTTGGGGGTAAGGGAGGGAATGAATAGAATTCAAGGGAATGAATATAATTCATTCCCTCCCCATTTGACTCCCTGGATTCCCTTTCCTTCTATTAGCTTTCCCATGGTTTGGTACGGCAGAAATTGTTGCTGCTGTAGCCTGATATTGGGGTGATAGTGAGGGTCTACCACATCTGCCACCTAATGCCAGTTAAAGGCAGAAAGCCTTAGGCTTCAGATAAAAAAAGTGAATCCAAGCTCCCTGTTTCATTTGATCTTCTTTGAAAGAAACTTTGCAGTAATAGAACAGAGCTGTCATCTTTGGCAGCTTAATTTGATTGCTTTCAAACTTATGGCTGGTCCAATCCGTGGGCTGAGTCATGCTATAAATGCATATGGTCCACAAAATAAAATATCCAATAATAACCAGCATGTCCTGTGCTGACCGAAGGGTCTGCATCTGCTTAATAGGTGACTTTTCCCTGCCCTTGCAGTTTGGTCCTAATGGACTCCAGTAAATCGGGGGGTAAAATTGCTGAAGTGTCTCAAATGTAAATGAGAAAAACAGTAAAAATCAATTATTGTCCATATTTAGACCATTCGGAGCCTAAGTGTGAGAATTAAAGCAGCTGCTGGCTTGTGCATTTCCAAAGGCTGTTCTCAGAAAAGTCCGTCAGGCCCTTGGTCATTTCCCTTTCTCTTTCTCCTTAGGAGAGGGTCCTTGATGGGAATAAAGGGACAAAGCCAGGCTCTCACTCATTTTATTTGACTTTTTATAAATTCCAGGTAGGTGAACTTGTTACTGCAAAACATACCTGAAGTTTAATGTAGTCATTTAAAAAAGTGGTACCTACCACCTTCACTTTCATCTCAGTGGCGCAATCCCTTTGGTAACAAATCCAGGCGAAACAGCACCAAGGATTTCCTTTAATAATGTCAACGTAAGGAAGCTACCCCTGAAATGTGGAAACCAAGGTAGTTGGGGCTAGGCTGCTCAGGAACAAAGTTCATTCTGTCTCCTCTTTCCAAGTCCTGGTCGATATTATATTTCAGTTCATTAGATATGTGTTTGAAAAAAAGTCCCTTTAGAAATCATCATAATATGGGGATGGCTAGGTGGCATAATGGATAAAGCACCAGCCCTGGAGTCAGGAGTACCTGGGTTCAAATCTGGTCTCAGACACTTAATAATTACCTAGCTGTGTTGCCTTGGGCAAGCTACTTAACCTCATTTGCCTTGCAAAAACCTAAAAAAAATCATCATAATATTCTCCTGATGTAATGAAAGCCCTTCCTCCTATCTCTTATCAGTCACTTTCTAAGGACACATTATGACCACAGATTAGAGACCAACAATCTCCAAGAACTCAACAGTATGGGTGACCCAATACATTGGAAGAATGTAGGTTGACTGGGAGGAGGTTCCCACACATTTCCAGGGATGACTTGTATAAGAAATATTGTAGAAGACAACCTCCAGGTGTGACTGGAAAAGCAGGTGGGCATGAACAGCAGAAGGAAGGATACAAAGAGCACTGCCTATGTGTGGGACCTACCATTTTATTAAAGGACATCCACTGGTTAGATAGGTCCTCTATGAAAGACAACTGAAATCTGAGTCACAGAGGCTGAGGAGGTTTGCGCCCTTTGATTCATAAGAGGTCCAATGTACTGGATGTTGCAAAGAACTGGATGATGGGACCTTGCCCAAGTTACCAGGTCAGCAGATGGTAAAGCTGCAGTGGGAATCTCTGCCTGATCTCTACTCTGCCTCACGGCTTCTCCTTACTCTTGAAGTTGAGTAACAGGAGGAAAAAGCTACAAAAAATATGGAAGAGATTAATTTTACTAACCTCAAAATCATATTGCAAATTTCCTGATGCAGTCAGATCTCAAACATCCAAGGACTAGATGAGCATTTGGTGGTATATTCTGTATCTTTGATTCTGTCTTATGCCTCCTGAATTGTTTACATTTTAGCTATTTTATTATTTCGCCACCAACAAAGAGAGCATAGAAGAAAGGAAACAGGATCATGGGAAAGTGGGATTAGAAGCTTCCCAATTCCTATGTAGCTCATGTGGACACCTGTTGAACTAGGAGATTCAAAGTGGGCCAATCATGAAGGTTTCCAATTATTCATCAATTAAATTTATCCATGCTCTCCTTTACCCAACATCCTGATAGATAATCAATAGAGTGTCAGCATCTCTGTACTCTGATGACTGAACCAGGGGCTCAAGGTGGATTAAATTTATAAACAGTGGAGTCACAAGAACAAATCCCCATTCTTATTTAGAGTATCATGTTTTGTCCATTAGCATTACTCCAGCAGAAAAATTGAAAAACTAAATCTGATGGAAATTCAGAGACAACTTCCTGACTTCAAAACTCATCAACTTCTGCTTAGATGCAGGTGAATGAGTTTGAATCAAATAACTGACAGCCTTACATTCACCAAAATAGTCTCATTGGCTTCCAGAAGAAATGACTGGTGTTCACTTCCCGGTTGGAACCGGTCCACCTAACACAGGATACTAGCTCTGCATTCTGGAGGGATTGAGTTGCTTGGATTCCCTCAGAATCAAAAATTGTCCCCACCTTGGCTCTTTACAACATAGCCTAGACTTAAAGCTGCAAGGGACCCTCAAGGTCACTTATTCCAAACCCTTTCCTTTGTGGATGGGTTGTTGGTGGCCCTTATTTCCCCAGTTTCAAACAGGTAAGATATAGGAGAACAGGGACATGATTCTAGATGTGGCATGCCTGATGTTGAATCACATCATGCATTTCCTTCCTTTTGCCACATTTAATATCAACTGCTGACAAATTAGACAGTAGATGGTGCAGTGGATAGATTGCTGGGCTGGGAGTAAGGAAGACTCTTCATGGGTTCAAAGCTGGATTCACACACTTTCTAGTGGTGACCCTGAGAAGAAAAATGGCAAACCACCCGTGTCTCCACAAGGTAGCCCAAAATGTTATCATGGAGTGTTGGACATGACTGCAAACCAACTTAATGGCCTCTGACAAAATAAGTACTGTTGTCTGAAGCTTGTAATAAAAGCTTCCCTTCCCCCTCTCCTCCTTCCCCAAATTACACAAGTATGGATAAATCTTAAAATAGTTTGTTACCAAAGGGCTGGAGGATCAATGTTCAACCTGGTCCAGGCTATCCTTTCTCCCTCAGACTGTCTTCCTGACTGAGGTTCCATTGTTAATCTCCATGCTGGAGGAGTCAGTCCATGAGAAAAGTTTTCCCAGGAAGACACATCTTTGAATGGATCTGAAGGAAGTTCACATGTTCACAACCCATCCCTGGCATGGCATTTTTTCTTGACAGAAGTAACCTGTCAGTCCCATGATAAAATGCCATCTCCTGGGACTGTCCTTGGGTTATTGATCATCTCCTGTCTTCCTCCCTTGTCTTTCTGTCATCGATTTACCAACAAGCCAGGTATATTCAGTGACAGGACAAGCCATGATCTATCAAAGAGGATGAGGAAAAGTAAGCACTCCAAAGAGCCCTTAATGTCCTTGTGGTTACCTTGGGCATGCCTGTCCTGGCACCCTTGGTGCAGTTGAGCCTTGATCCAAAGAGAAGTGTGATAGGGCAGATAGAGCAGCACAGCTTTTGTCACATAGTAGGTACTTAGGAAGTGCTTGGTGATTGAGCCACTTCTTTGGTCCTCTTCTGCCTCCCCTTCTGTGATTCCTCTGCCTGCTGTCCTTCCCTCATCATAGTCAGGGATGACCCCTTCCATCCATTGGTCTTGAATTTTGAATATATTCTTTGTGTACCTTTTGTGGGTCCCTGCTGTTCCTCTTTTTAGTGTGAACCCTGCAGGGGTAGGTGGTGTTTCACTTTTGTCCTTGTATCCTCAGCTGTTGTTGTTCTGTCATGTCCAACGCTTCATGAACCATAGCATGACAAGCCCTTGACTATCTCCAAAGCTCTGTTCAGACTCATGTTGTTTGCACCTAAGGCAATGTCTATCCATCCTTCAATCTTTCTCAGCATCATAGTCATTTCCAGTGATTTATTTCTTCTTCTTCTGTGGTCCAAGGATTTAAGCTTCCACCTCAGGATTCATCCTTCCAATGAATAGTCAAGAGTTAATTTCAAGTATTGATTGATCTGATCTCCTTGCCATGCAAGGAGCTCTCCAAAGTATTCTCCAACATGTGATTTGAAATCATTGGTTCTGCAATGTTCAGCTTTCTTTGTAGACCTATCTCACAGCCAGACATTGTTACTGGAAAACCCTCGCTTTGACTGTACAGACTTTAGTCTGCAAGGTAACATCTCTGATTTATAACCTGCTGTCCAGATTTGCCATATCTTCCCTTTCAAGAAACGAGCATCTTTTAACTTCATGGATCTTATGTTCAGATTCCTCTACAATGTTCTCCTTTACAGTATTGAATGTGACTTCTGCCCCTATAGCTGCATTTCCTTTCAGTTTGGGCCTTAACCCTTCATTCTTTCTAGAGTTATTGTATTTGTCATCTGTTCTTCCCAGGAACATGCTAGTCACCTTCCTACCTAAGGGACTCATCTTCTAAGGTCAGATCTTCCATCCTGATGAGGGAGTGGTCCAGGAGGGAAGTGTCCCCAATTCTAAGCACCATTCCTTGGCAAATGCTGAATCAGTATTGCCTTATGAATGCATAACCTCTTCTCATGGATATTTGTAAGTGAGTGTTGATCCTACATCTGTCAAAAAAAAAATCTTTGCCAATGTTTTGAGGGAATTCTCATTCAGTAATAGGTTGGCTGAGGAAGCTGCTGGGGCTCTCTCCAAGACTGAGTTTCTCTGATGGCATCTTGGTGCTGCTCCTTGGGGTCAGACAAAATCAGTCTTGAGTGTTGCCCTTTTTATGTCAACTTCTCATATGCTTGGCCATTGCTATTGCATTCCCTGTTATGTCATTTGGTCTTCATGGCAACCCTGGAGGGTGGGGGCTGTTGTCATTCTCATTTTATAGTTGAGGAAATGGAGACAGACTGGGCGGGGCAGGGATTTGAACTCAAGTTTTCCTGACTCCAGGTCAGCTTCTCTATTTGCTGGTCCCCTTGCTGTTTCAGGCATGGAGATTATCAAAAGCTGTTGTATGGAAGAAGTACAGGACTTTTTTCTTTTTGTCCAACTGAGAATATTTAAAACAAAAGTTGTGAGAAGGAAGAATTTGACTTCATGGGAACATTCAAACCATTCCGTGGTATTGTCTTCCCCAGTTTATGTGGAATACCGTTCTCTGGAGGTCTCTGAGAAGGGCCTGGGTGACCATGTGCTAGGGGCTAGAGGGACAGAGAATGCTTTAGGGCTGGTGCCAGAGGAGGTTGCTCCCTCTAGGCCTCTGGAATTCAGGGGCTCAGCCTGAGTGGGATTGAGGAATTTTGAAAATCCTGAAAGAGGAAGTAAGGACACGGGGATGTGGTAGAAGCTCTTTGGAAGATTTGTTAGAGAATACAACCAAGTATAACCTACGGAGAGACAGTCACAGGTCTGCTTTGAGGAAATCTCAAAGGTTCCCCACAAATGACTGGCATGCAATTTGCATTCTTAGTACTTTTTTTCTCCAGAAGGCCCCATAGGTTCCCAGCCTAAGGCTGCTCGGCACTTGTTGGGAATCAGACAATTTGGGGACTTGGAGGGAGTCACCTGTGAGGCCATCACTGCCCAGCTGGACGATGCCTCATGTTTCTGGCTTGGCTTTAAGTTCTTGTCCCTTTCCTGTCCCTATACCCAGAATAGGGCTTGTGTTCCCCAAGACCAAGGGGGGCAGTGAGGCCTCTGGGAATAACAAGGTAACAAGGGACAGTGAAAGCAAAGCAGGCAGCAAGCCCTGGTTACACACACACACACACACACACACACACACACACACACACACACACTCACAGGCACTCCCTCTCCCATACCTTCACAGACTCTCTCTCTCTCTCTCTCTCTCTCTCTCTCACACACACACACACATTCAGTCTCTCATATGTTCAAAGACACTTCCTCTCTCCCTCTCTCTGTCTCTGTCTCTGTCTCTATCTCTCTCTCTCTCTCTCTCTCTCTCTCTCTCTCTCTCTCTCTCTCTCTCTCTCTCTCTCTTACACACACACACACACACACTCATTCACACTCTTGCATACACATATGCACACACACATACACATATGTACACACACATTTGGTAGTGGACTTTTCTCCTTGTGTGAGCTTGGGTTCAAGGTGGACAAGAAAATGGACCAGAGGAGAAGAAGGAGGATAGAGGGAACTACTTGCTGCTCCCTTGTTTTCCCTTGTATGAAGGAAAAGAAAGCCAAATCAAGTAATTTTATATATATGTATATATATATATATATATATATATATATATATATATATATATATGTTATGGCATTCCCTCTCCCTTCCTCCCCACCTCCACTGAGAAGTGACAGTGAGCCTCCCCATTTCCTGCCATATTGGGCCCTGGATGCACCTGAGGCTGGCCACCAGAGTCCATCACAGACGCCTGCAAGAAATGTGCCAGGGATCCATGTGCCACTGCCTGCTCTCAGCAGACTGAGTTGGCCAGGGTCAGAATCCTCAGGGAAATGGACCAGCATTTGCTCTATAATTAATAGGCCGTTTAAAGTCTGTTAGAAATGAAAGGAACCTTCTGAGTGATGGAGAAGCACAGGTTATAATTATGTACTTTCAATAAATACTTGAAAGCTTTAAAACCTTCTTCTGGAAGCTACAATCTCTGGGAAATCTTGCTTTTACACTACCCACTCTGTTTATCATTTTACCAGGTCTCCTGTGTATCAAAGAAAGGTTTCTCCCCCTCCCCACATCCTCAAATGGGAATGGAGCTTTAAGTGTGCATTAAATCATCCCTAACTCAGAGCTGATGGGGAGAACAACATCTCACAGAGAGATAATTTAATTCTCAATATGAAGATCATACATTGTATGGACTTGAGAGCCAACAATGCTCCTCTGTCTCTGTCTATAGAGAGTTTAATGCTCACATTTCCATTTTTACATCCTCTGGAATATTAAATGACCTCCATTCACGAAGAGACCAATTAAAGGATTCTACCTTCTTGAGACAATAAAGGCACAGGAGATCTAAGCTTCAGAACTTGTATACATAGAGAACATACAGAAATGTGCATGTGCTTACACATGTTCATAAACCCACACACTTCTAGTCTTTGAATTCTACATCAGATAATTAAAATCTTTCTTTGGTCAAATTTAGGCCTTTATTGTTTTGGTTTAGAGGCAACTGAAATATTGTGAAATATGCAAACCCAATTTTGTCCTTGCTGTAGTGATTCAAGTGAGGAACCATGGTAAGAAATGCTGAAAACCCCCTCATGAAGGATCTTCTGTTCCCTTCTCTGTGCTTGCCTCAGATAGAGAAATCCAAGCACAATGATTTTCCCAAGATCTGGTGTGCAGGATCATTTCCATTGTCTTCCTTTACACGGGAGTGTTCACATGGAGGACCATTCCCAGTGGCCTGCAGCTGGGCAAATCCAAAGTTTGTAGACTGTGAGACTGTTCAGTAGATTTCTGTACAGTATGTAAAATCTGATTTTGAAACTGTTATATAATTTTGGAGAGCCACATATACCCAAAGTCACCTTTAGTATTTTATTTTAATTAAACTTGGTGAGGAATAAGAAAAGGAATGCATCAGTCCAGCATCCTCCCATGTGGTTTATCAGATGAACAAAGCTGCAATGCAAATAGGAGTTTGACAGAAGTTCCAAATATACAACTTCTCTCTCCAAATGGTTCCTGGGCCTTAAAGTTAAGTGAGTAACTGCTCTCTGGGCAGTCCAACTCTACTGTGACATCTACTCACAGGAATAGACTTGTCATTAAAGTGAGGCTCTCACTAGCCACTCAAATCCATTGACTTCTGACTCATTTCATTATTTCCAATATTTTTGGATATAATTTTCCTTTTCACATTGTATGGTTCAATTATAATTAACTCTCCATACCTTTGGACCGGTTATTCTATATACTTGGAATTCTTTCCCTCCTTTTCTCTACCTTTTAGAATCTCTGGATTCCCTAAAGACTGAGCTATCTTTTCTTGGTCCTCATGACTGCTAATGTTAGCCCCTATCAGATTAATGTTCTATTGAATCTGATTCTCCATGACCCCATATGGAGTTTTCCTGACAGAGATGCTCTAGGGGTATTAGCTTCAGAGACTGGAAAAGGGGACCCTAGTCTCATAGCCAGGAGATGCTAGAATCAGAATTCCAACCTGGTATCCACCTATTCCAACCAGATGTGACTTCTGAGACACCATCTAGCACTCACATTCCATGTGCTCAGTTTCAGCATTTTCAAGAGGAGAACAATCATACTTATTACACAGGGTCATATTATTTCACAGGATCATTGTATTCAAGTGAGAAAGTTGATCGAAAAATCAATTATTATTTTTCAATGTGTAGTAATAAAAGTATCTTCCTCTTTTAAAATGGACTAAGCTTGGGGGCAGCTAGGTGGTGCAGTGGATAGAGCACCTGCCCTGGGGTCAGGAGTACCTGAGTTCAAATCCGGCCTCAGACACTTAATAATCACCTAGCTATGTGGCCTTGGGCAAGCCACTTAACCCCATTGCCTTGCAAAAACTTAAAAAACAAAAAATAAAATGGACTAAGCTGCAGGCACAAGCCAATTTACCCTAGGTCTTGTGGCACACCCCAAACAAAAGATTGGACTAGAGATAGGAGACATAATTGGAACTGGGAGGAAAGCCCTTGACCCATCAAGGACTCAATTTCCTCTCACCTAAATGTCCAGCCCTGATGGTTCTTCTGATTTCCTTTCCAGCAGAAATGACATTATGATCATCATAATGATGATGACAATGACAGCAGGAAGAGATGCCTTTATTAAGTGTGCACTATGTGACAGACACTGGACTAAGACCTTGTATAGCTGTTGTGTCAATGGTCCTCAGAGTAGCCCTCTATTATTATCTTCATTTTGCAAATGAAGAAACCGAAGCAGACAGAAGGAAAGTAACTTGTCCAGATTCACACATAGCCTGAGGCCAGATTTGAACTCAGATGATCCTGCCTGCAGCCTCAGCTCTTGGTCTACTGTACCTGTTAGTGACCTTAACAAAGATAGCAGTCATAGCATTGACTGAATAGATAGAATGTGACTCAAAGTCTCCTTGTCCAAAGAACTCAGCCTTTTCACCCATGAATGTGACCTCCCTTCCCATTTCCCTCTTTCTATTGAGGATATTGTTACCCTTCCAGGTACTGAGGTTCCTGATATGCCTAGATCCTTTTCACACAGAATCTCTCAAGATAGATTTTTTTTTTCCTTTCCTTGCAGACACTACTCACCTTCAGATCCTCATCATCCTTGGAGCCTCCTAATAGGCCTCTCTGCTTTTTTCTAGTCATCTTCAAGTTTCTAAAATAACCTTCTGTACATGGCTGATGATGTCATTTCTTTCTTCAAAACTTTTTAGTTGTCACATCCTTCAAGGATAAACATTTTGAAATGTGACTTCACTCTACCTCAGTAGCCCTATTCCAGTAATGCCTCTTCTCACCATCTAACTCAGCCACAGCAGACCACAAGCCATTCTCTGAACTTGATAGCTTCCCCTATCCCCACCCTGCCATCTTGAATTCACAGGGAATATCTTCTTCCTTCCCCCACTCAAATGCCTAGAAAGTCCATGAAATTTCCCCTGATTCCTCCAGTTAATAGAGCTCCGTCACCTTTCAGATTCTTTTGTTTGTATTTATTGGCAAGTATATCATATTCTTCCAGTAGAGTGGAAACTCTTGAAGGCAGGGATTTCAGTTTTGTTCTTTGCATCCCTAGTCCCACATGTTTAACAAATATTTATTATGTGGTCAGTAAAGTCACACTGAGGAAACTTGGCTCAGTGAAGTCTAAGGTCCTGCTCAACACTGATGAAGGATGTTGGCCCATTGAAGTACTGGTAGTAACAAAGATTTGCCTCTGTCTGGTGCTTTAAGGGCTCCAAGGCACTGAACAATCCAGTGAAGTAGCTGCTTTTATAATTTCCATTTGACGAATAAAGAAATTGAGGTTAGCAGAGATATACTCCCACCTCTGAGTTCAAGTCCAGCTACAAGTATCTGCTGCTACTATTCTGTGATTCTAACAGAATTTCCTAAGTCTTAATTCTCTAGCTGAAGAAACAAGCCCTCTTACAAGACTTTCTTTATGATGGGAAATAGGCCAATAGGTGGTTCAGTGGAGAGAGAGCATAGCCTGGAGGAAGAAATTGTAAAGCAGTCAGTATAGGGCTGGCAGCTAGAAAGTTCTGTTATTTTTGAAGGGAGTTGTCATTACTGAAAAGCTCTATGCCTCATAAGGGGAGAACGTTGCTTCTCTAGATTCTTCTTTCATGAAAGCAGACTCAAGGCTCCAGGCCCTCTTCAGGAAGAGAAACCTGAAGGGAAGAAAGGGCTCTGGGAAGAATCCACTTGTAGAGCAGCTGGCATCCCCAGCCTAGCCCACTGGTCTCTTGAGGGAGATCGGGACCTATCTCCATCCCTCTTGACTGAGCTGCGGAACCTTACCTGCAGTGGAAGAATCTACTTGTCTGGTCTGTGCTTCTCCTTAGTGGTTCCCACATCCCTAAAGGACAAACAACATGCCACTTATTCACTCTATCTTGGTGGACTTATTTCTATTTGCATGTCAGCTTAGGTAACTGGATTAATTTGCTATGTGTATGAATGGCTGTTTGTGTTTAGGCATTTTCCCTTGTGTCTGACTCTTCATGACTTCCTGTGAGGTTTTCTTGGCAAAGATATTGAAGTGGTTAACCATTTTCTTCTCCAGTCAAGTACAGTATAGGGCAGTTAGGTAGTTCAGTGAATAGAGCACCAGTCCTAGAGGCAGGAGAACCTAAGTTTAGATCTAGTCTCAGATACTTGCTAGCTATGTGATCTTGAGCAAGTCATTTAACCTTGATTTCTTTGCATCCAGGGCCATCTCTAGTTGTCCTGATCCATAGCTGGCCCCTGGACCCAGCTGTAGGAGAAAGTGAAGTTGGTGACTTAGCCCATTATCCCCTCATTCAAATCCAATTGATGGGCATGTCATGGCATAACCTCCCTGATGTTGTAGTCTTCTTCAAGTAAAATGAGCAAGCAGTAGCAGCAGCAGCAGCATGATGTTTTTGTATAAACTAACTAGAATTTCTAGAGTGCTTTTAAGATGGAAAAAGTCTATCCTCAACAGTAATACTGAGAGGTATGTCATTTTTATATATGTCCTACATATGAGGAAATTGAGGAAAACAGGTGAAATGAGTTGCCTAGGGTCACACACCTAATAAGTATCCAAAACCAGATTTGATCAATCAGTTACAATTTGTTAAGGACATATATTTGTTTGTGTGTGAGGCCATGTGCTAATCACTGAAAAAGACCAAAAATAGAGACAAAATCCTATCTCTGCTCAAAAGGAGCTCATAGTATAATAGGGAAAATCGCAAGTAAGCATGTCTATCTATCTGTCTATCTATCTATCTATCTATCTATCTATCTATCTATCTATCTATCATCTATCTATCCAAATAAACTATATCCAGGATCAATAGGAAATAGGAAGGGAAAAGCACTGGAATTAATTGGACTTGGAAAAGACCTGCCAGTAGGATGCTCTTGGGTTTTAATGGCAGTCAGGGATCAGTGGTAGGTGGAGGTGAAGAGTAATGAAGCATCTTATGCATGGTATTTGAACTCAGGTCTTCCTGATTTTGGGATCAGCCCTCTGTGACCTGTAACAACCCAACCGCTAAGGTGGAAGAGTCAGAGCTTGATAATTCCTAACATTCACAAATTCTTGACAGTATTCGAAGTTACTTAATGGTATCCCTACCACACACACACAGCCACATCCACATCTACACCCACAAGTGCTGGAGAATATCCATATACATGTGTATTTGTGTGAGAGAGAGAGAGAGAGAGAGAGAGAGAGTGTGTGTGTGTGTGTGTGTGTGTGTGTGTGTATTCATTCATTTGCTCTATGACTAAGGACACTGGTTTTCCATTCAAGGAAAATAGCCAGGAGCTCAACTCGAATTGGAAAATTAATTATCCTACACTAACAAAAGCAGAATTGTTAACCTCATGGCCCCAGCCTCCTGGTCCTGCCTTGTCCAAAATCCAAGTACCCCTTAGAGAAGGATGAGAAGAATCTGGAGATGTCACTATGTACTACCTTCATATCCCATCAAGACATAGTCATATGGTCACATAATGTCTCTAGATCTTTCTGTCTCTCCCACAACACACATGCACAAACATACACAAACACACACACGATGGAACTTGACTCCAAAGAAGAGCTGGCACCCCACTGGGAAAAGTTAGACTAGCTCATGAAAATTGCCCAGACCCTTTTGTGAGCTTAGCTCCTGGGGTGTTTTCCTCTGAAGAATCTTCAGCATTTGCTGGCTAGACCCACAAAAATTATAACTATTTCCTTCTACTCCATGCCTCCCCTCACCCCCCACCATGGACCAGCTGGTCAAATTCTGTTTGCAGGTGTTCTTGTAGCTCAATGATTAGATCTTCAGTTCCCACAAAGTGCTGAGATTAGAGGCAAGGCTGGGAAATGTATTCCTAATTAAACAGTGGACCAGAGTTGTACTTGGGACATGATTACCTGGTAATAAGGAAATAATAAACTGATTATTAGCCCTTCAATTCTTGTTGGTCTTGAGGGATTCCTTTCAGTGGCCTAATTAAGCCGAGTCACCTGGCTTCTTCTTATCCCCTGTTGGCTGTCTAGGCCTTGGGATCAGCCCAGAGATGGTTTCCTGCCTTCTCAGCTTTAATCAAAGGTTTATATTTTTACCACACCTCCTATGATTAGTTTTCTGGCATGATTAGTGCTTGGAACAATTCAGTTTATAGAATAAATGCCATCAGCAAGTCAGATTGACCTGTGGTGTTTATTATTAGCCTTGGAGTTTGACAGTCAGAAGAGCAGGAGGTCCAGCTTCTCAAAGTCCCTTGCCTCTCCTGTTCTTTGGTTAACTTGCCTGAAGTATATCTTGGTGGGGTCAGTTCAGAGGATGCTGCCCTAGTGGACCTCAATGCTGGGAACAGTATTCATCCTCTCCAGTTCAGCCAAGGTGACTCAGATTGCAGGAAACCTTTTCATAGTCCCCTTCAGTTATTGACTACATCCAATAGATCAATACATACCATGAAAACTCAAATCAGATTGAATTATAACATCTAGAGAACATTCATTCCTTTAGTAGGCAGATACTAAGCTTATCCTTGTTAGAATAATTAATTAGAATAAGAAAACTATTCAATCTTCAACAAACCTCACATACACACACAGAGCTCTTCACAGCCCCTCCCACCTTACTCTGCCATGAATCCTGTGACCCCCATCACCTCTCTACCCCTGTACCTAAGAGATTGGTCTTGGAGACTGGATTTCACAGCATCCTTCCCCCACATGGAGGGTTTTGTCTCCAAAGGGGATAAACATGAAGCTCAGTTTGGAATTAGGGTCAGTAATGTTGGCTTCACACTTTCCCATAAATGATGAGAGCCTTGAGTGTCATGCCCACTTCCGTTTGTTTGGTTTGGAGAGTTAGTCTTCCCTGGTACAGTAGAATAAAAACTGACCTTGAAGTCAAACTGGCCCCAGGTTCAGATCCTATCTCTGATCTTTGCTGAGTGATTATAGTCAAATCACTTCATTCTTCTGAGTCTCTGTTATCTTAGCTGTAAAATGGGCCAATAATATCTTTCCTACCAGCCTCACAGGGCTATTGTGAGACTCCTGTGAGATAATAGATTCAAGAACTTTATAAAACTGAGTATAATGTGAGTGTCACTGCTATTTGTTAGCCTCGCCATTGAGCAAATAGTGGGTGCTTAAGAAATGCTTGTTGCCTTGAGTGTCATTCTCAATAACTGAGGGTCAGCTATATTTTATGAGTCTCATCACTGAAGCAAGGAGATATTATAGTGGACAGGGATGGATGTCTTGGCAAGCCTAATGGGTGCTCCTGACTTTATTTGATGTAATGGTGGTGGGGTGGTAGCAGTGGTGGCAGTGAGGACATTAAGTAGTTAAATATATGCTAGAATTCCAAATAGAGTTGAAATCCTTCCTGTTCTCCAGCCATGAAATAGTCTTATTTTTGTTGACTTTTTTATTTGTTATTTGAGTGGTTTGTTTCCAAACAATATGATTAAAAATTCAGGATCTTGAATTAATGCTTTCATCCCTTTGTTATAAAGCCTTTAAAACCTGCTTCTCTGGGAGGTTCTGGTTGGAAGTAGGTTCTAAGGAGCTTCAGCCAGGGGAGAGGAAGCAGGAACTGAGTATCATTGCAAGGTCTGATACTAACCCAAGGACCTTCACCTCTATGGGACTTGATTTCCTCTTCTCTGAAGTAAGGGTGATAGATGAAATAATATTTAGTATCCCTTTCTGTCCTAAATTCTAGAGTCTTTGATCTATGAATCCAAGAAAGAACAAAAAAGGTTACTTATGGCATGTTGCTATTTCTACAGAGATTATGGGAGAATAGTGAAAAATAGGGCCAAGGAGTCTAGGAATCACTCTTTAGACCAAATGACAACTTTAGGATCAGCATCCTAAACGTGTGGTTCTTGTCTAGTGATACTAAGTGGATATATTATTGTAGGGGAGACTAAGTGTTCTCAATGTTGATTCTCACCATGAATGAATCTAAAAAAAATAGTTAAATGGAACAACAGCTCCTAAGTATTCATTGGAGAAGCAACAAAAGGAATGATCAAAACAGGCTTTATCCTGATCTGAGAGCAACAGGAAACAGAATTTCATGGGATATTGGAATAGCTTATATGGTATTCATGAGAAGTGTCTGTAAAAAGACCATTATGAAGAAAATTGAACATATAACCAAACATCTCTCCAAAAGAAGCTGCGATGTTCCATGAAGAAGTTGATGAGATCCTGCAAATTAATTCAAAATAAGTAATGATACCAGGGAATTTCAGTGCAAACATGAAAACAGGTGTAAATAGTGGGTACAATGATGTTGAAAAATATGGATAATAAATAAGTAGCAAAAAAGGTTTAAGATCTGAAGACCATGGAATAAACTCATATTTATTCATCATCATCATCATCATCATCAATGCTTCCTTAGAGGAAAAAATGTATCATATATTGAACTGCACTCAAACCACTGTGTTAATGAAGATGATCTATTAAGAGTAAAGAAGAAAATGTGTACCGCATCACAAGAAAGAAGAGAATGATTAAATGCTTAGGTGAGAAAGAACAGCTACAACCTGACTTATTGAAAAAAATTGCTGATAAAGAAAATGGAGTAGGATTCCAATAAAGGACATAGTCATTGACTATGATCATTTCTTATTGAAGTTATTCAATATAAATCATCATAATATGGAATAGAGAAGAATCTCAAAATTACCTTAACAAACATTTGATTTATTTGGTGAGTAGAATGTATTGGTAGCCAAGAGCAATGTATGCTTGATATCTAAATGGATTTGTGAAATCTTATGGGCTAGAAATTGCCTCATAAAACCAAGGAAGGGATGAGACAATGATACTAACTTAACAAATGCTTAATGTACTCTCCAAGTGAGCAAATTACTTTGACACCATAACAGTTTGACACTGGAGGGAGAATAGCAAATAAGAAAGACAGAAAAGTTTGTTCAGGATCTTTATAACAACTCATTTCACTATCAAGGATAGAAGAATCACCACAATTGAACTCCATCATTACAGTTTCAAATATTTATAGATGACATTAGAGAAACACAACAGATTTCCACAGTATGTGTGCTGCATTCTCCCTATCCCTCCCTCTCTCTCCCTCTCTCCTTGCCTCTCTATTTATTCACAATAAAGGTGATGATGGGAAATTCTTTATGGGTCAACCTATGACCTTCAGCTCTCATGGAGAGGGTAGAGGTGCTCTGGTGCATTCCGGTTGTTGTATACTCTGGTACCTTGCTGACATATATGACTTTGTTTTGAAGATAAAACAATTTCTGGATTTGGTAATCTGTCCATTCCAATTGTTTCATTATCTAAACTATTCATGGATTTCATTTGTTGATCATGTTAACTATACTTTTTTTATTGGATTGGGTCAGGGGGTACAGTTATGAGATATAAGGGGACTCATCACAAAAGATTTTTGGGGGGAAAGTCACCAAAGAAAACCTCAGATTCTATTAACACCAAAAACAATTGCAATTGGTAGTGACCAAGAACACATCAGTAATTACCAATATGAATGCCAATTTCCCCATATAATATAGATAACAAATATATAGATATATAAATAAATATGTATAGATTATATATAATATGCGTGCTACATTAATGTATATATATATGAACATCTATACAAGTATAATGTGTAATGTATATATGCATCCACATGTATGAGAGAAAGAGAGAGAGAGAGAGAGGAAGAAAAAGGAGAGAGAGAATAAAAATTGCCCCTTTAGGGCATCCTAGATAAGGAGATTAGTAGCAGACAGGTTTTTTCCCCTTAAAAGGCAATATTCTAAAACCAACCACAATTTTACCATCAACAATTGACTGCAAGTTGTACAAGATAACACTATTCTTATTGTCTGTTAATGCTGAAAAAAAGCTTTTGGATTAAATTAACAAAATATTGCCTTAAGGTTTTTCTACCAATAAATTATCTTCTATGAATACAATAATGTTAGATTGATTTGATTTCCTTGATATAAGCAAGAGAACTATTTAGGAGACCTTTGATCACTGCTATCTACTGTGCCATAAAAGAGTCTGTCATCTGCTTGCCAAGGTACTCCCTATTGTGATAGACACAAAGTTTTCTAGAGAACGGTGAAGCTCTCCAATACTCCAGATTGCAGACAACATTGTGCTAGATGCATCAAGCCTTAAAACAATTCCAGACACATGGATACTCAGACAAGTCTGCCTTTTGCACATAGGAAGGAGACAATGCATGTCTCTCATACTGATTAGGGCAGTTAGATAGCCAACTTATAAAACATGTTCAGGGTGGTGTGTGTGTGTGTGTGTGTGTGTGTGTGTGTGCATGTGCATGCTATATGGATATTTCATGTGAACCATGAGATAGATCTAAAATTAAATGAGAATAGGGAAGTTGGTTTTATTACTTTTGGAAAGTAGCAAATCTTATTTTTATGCCAATTTTCTCCCAGAAACAAAGGACCATCTTTTCAGTATTATTCTGATGATGTGTTTTTCTGAGTCATAGAACACTATATTCCTTGAAGTGTTAAAAATTAAGCTTAGTCTCAGAATGGAGTATGATGGTGGCTATAAGTGTAGTACCCATAAGACCATATTATGGTTCTCCTAAGGCAGGGACTGACAGGTTTGGGAGAGGGCTTCAGCTTCTAAAATGGGAGGTATTAGATTTCTTCCCTGCATGGGTTTAGAGGAAGTTAATGGAAGATCAGGATTGCAGGGCAGAAATATTCCCCCTGCCTTTACTCCCCCCTCCCAGCAGGATTTTTCAAGCTTTCATAGAAGAATAGAAAACCCAGAGAGGCGAGGAAAGTGCTGAGGCTCTCCTTGTCCACAGACATGGAGCAGAAGTGAGATTTTATTTTTAAGCCCAAGTGAAAGCTAATGGAGAAGGCATCAAGTACTAAGATGATGTCATTAGCTCAGGCCAGGAGTGTTGGGGAAAGAGAAAAAAAACAATAATTAAACATAATAGAACTGGCACTTCTTGCCCCTACTCCCTGCTTTGCTTCAGATGGGTACAGCTGGCATCCACTTCTAAGCATGCTTTTTAACTCTGATAAAGATGGCAAATCTTATATTTCTCAAACACCTGTGTTTGACCTTTGTACTTCCTTGTGTCCTTCTGTTTGTGGCATTAGGGTAAAGGACAGCTTGGAGAGGCACATAGGAGATATAGTTGTTTCCTTGGGCATGACTGGTTTTTCAAGTCTCCCCAAGCAAGTGTTAATTTTTTGCTCTCCAACAAGGGGTACAAATATGACTTATTCACGTATTTTATAACTGACCCTCTAAGAAACTCCCTTAAGTCTGGATTATGAACTGGATGAGAAGGGGATTCAGTCTGCTTCACTAGACCACAAGTCTAATGTAGTCACTTGCAGGGTTAGACAATTATAGCAAAACAAAGTAAAATATACCATTGATGGAGTGAATGACAAAACATGAGTCAGTGACATGTAGAGCATGAAGGATAAGTGAGGAGTATCACGGAGAAAGAAGGAGCTCTGAAACATCAGCAATAGAGCTCACAGAAGAATGAGTTGAACAATTTTTCAGCTCAGAATATCTTGGAAGGACTTCAGGAAAAGTCTGTCCCACTGGGGTAAAAGAGAAGCATAGTCCAGCATAGGTGAGGAATGGGGAAGCCAATGGGAAGCTTGTAGCCACAGCACAGATCATTAACTGAGGCCCCTGAGTTTTGGCTCAGCAGAATTGAGAGTCATGCAGGAGAATTACAAAAACTTGGAAAAGGAAGCACAAAAATTGACTTTTAAAAGTAGAATTGGGGCACTTCTAGGGCAGAGTCAAGATGGTGGCATGAATCTAGGAAGCTCCCAGAGCTTTTCACAAAACAACTTTAAATGATGCCTCTACAGAGGCCCTAAAGCTACAGATCCAACAACAAAAAAGAGTGAAGCAAGTTCACAACTCAAGATATTGCGGAGGAACTTCAGAAAAGGTCTGTCTCACCCAGGTAAAAGGGGATTGTAACCAAGCATGGACCAGAGAACTGGAAAGCCAGAGGGAAACTCTTAGTCACAAAGCAGCTCAAGTCCATATGTGGTAAGCCAGCATTGCAGCAGGTCAGCAGCAAGGGTCTCATCCTCAGCTCAGAAGACAGTTTGATCCCTGAGATTGCAGGTACAACAGATTAGGGCTACCTTAATACAGGGAACAAACAGCATCATAGGCAATGCCATAGGCAAGTGGTAAACCTGGGAATAGATCCCAACCTGGGCACAAAAAGACTTGTAACTGTACTTCCTGTGCCCAGGAGCAGAGCCAAACTACCAAAATGAGCAAGAAGCAAAAAGAACACTAACCATAGTGAGTTACTATTCTGGTAGGGATGACAAAAATGGCATCTCAGAAGAGGAAAGCGATGACAAAATGCTTATATGAGAAACCACAAAGGAGTCTTTGAATTGGTCTTAAATCACCCAACAAAAAGAGGAAGAATAAAAATTAAGAAAAGAAATGGGAGTCATGCAGAAGGATTATGAAAAATTGACTGAAGAAATCAAATCCTTTCAAAGTAAAATTGACTTAATAGACAAAGAAAGTTACTCCTTTAAAAGTAAAAATGAACTACTGGGAAGGAGAGAATTTCCAAGGTCATCAAAAAGTAAAGTCAACCATTTTTAAAGGGAAAACAACTCATTTAAAAGTAAAACTAACCAACTGAAAAAGGAATCACAAAAACTAGCTTAAGAAAATAAAACCCTAAAAATTAGAATTGGACAAATGGAAACTAATGACTCCATGAGATACCTAGATTTCATCAAAAAAAGTCAAAAGTCTGAAAAAAATAGAAGAAAATGTAAAATGCCTTTTAGGAAAAATAATTTACCTGGAAAATAGATCCAAGGGAGGTAATTTATGAATTATTGATCTGCCTGGAAGTCTTGATAAAAAAAGAACCTGGAAAATATCTCTCAGGAAATTATAATGGAAAATTGTCCTAATATCCTTGAACAAGAAGATAAAATAGTTCTTGAAAGAATCTACCTATCATTTCCAGAAAGAGATCTCAGAATAACAACTTCAAGGAATATTGTAGTCAGCTAAAGAAGAAAATACTTATGACAACCAAAGGAAGCAATTTAAATACCAAGGAACCATAGTTAGGATTACACAAGAATTATCAGCTTCAAATTAAAGGATTGGAAGGTCAGGAATATAATATTCTTATAACTAAGAATCAACTACTTTGCAAAATTCAGCATATACTTTCAGGGTAAAAGATGGATTTTCAATAAAAGAGAGAATTTTTCAAACTTACTTGAGTACCGGAACTGAATTGATCTTCAAATACAAGACTCAGGTAATATGTAAAAATATAAATGGAAGGGCAGCTAGCTAGCACAGTGGATAGAGCACTGGCCCTGGAGTCAGGAGGACCTGAGTTCAAATCCGGCCTCAGACACTTAATAATTACCTAGCTGTGTGGCCTTGGGCAAGCCACTTAACCCCATTTTCCTTGCAAAAAACTAAAAAAAAAAATATACAAATGGAAATGGGAAACAATGTTAATCAATAACATTAAACAGGATATATCCCTAGACAGGAAGATAATAATTGCTCTTCTTGAAAATTGTCTTTCTCTTAGAATAGTTGAAAGAAGCATACTTAGAGAGATGGTATGGCTACAAATTCATCATGAAAGTATCATTGATGATGCTTTAGCTTTTTGGAACAGTTGAAGGGTGTATACCTAGTGTATATACCTAGAGTTATACTTTAGCAAATGAGGTTTGTATTTCTATAGAGGGTACTTGGAAAGAGGTTGTAGTATAAATTATTATTTGTTGATGCTTGTGGCTGTTGAGAATTATATTTATAATGGGTTAGTTTAAGGAGAGTACTTGGATAGAGGCTATGGCTATGAAGTGAATATGCTTATAAATCAATCAATAAATCTATCAAGCAATCAACCTGTGAGAATTGCACTTCTATCAGGACACATAATAGAAGTATATCTTGACAGAGGTTTATAGTACAAGTTAGGTATAAAACAATTAAGACATGAAAAGAAGGGTTACATAAGGAGGTGAGGCATTAGGGAATAAATAACCCTATATGAAGAGGCACAAAGAACAATTATAGTAGAGGGAAAGAAGAGAGGGTGTGGTAACTGAGGAATTCTTACTCTCAATAGATTTGGCTCAAAGAGGGAAGAATATATTCCCAATTGGGTTCAAAAATTTATCCTAATCTTCAGGGAAGTATGGGGAAAAGGGGAAAGAAAGGGAAAGAAGGTACTGATAAAAAGAAAGGTGAAAGTAAAAGTAAAAATAAAGTAAAAGTTAAAAATAGAATTGGCCAATTACGAAAGAAAATAACTCCTTTAAAAGTAGTACTGAACAAATGGAAAATGAGAGGCAAAAACTATCTGAAGAAAATAAATTCTTATTAATAAGAAATGAACAAATGGGGACTAATGACTCTATAAGATACCATGATTCCATCAAGTAAATAAAAAGACCTGAAAAATAGAAGAAAATGTAAAGTACCTCATAGGAAAAAAATGACCAACCTGAAAAAAAAGAAAAGATAATTTATAAATTATTGGTCTACCTGAAAGTCATGATCCAAAAAATAGAGCCTGTACAATATCTGTCAGTAAATTATCAAGGAAAATTGCCCTAATATCCTAGAACAAGCACATAAAGTAGTCCTTGCAAGAATATGCTGATCATCTCCTGAAAGAGATACTAAAAGGAATCTTATAGCCAAATTTGAGAATATTAACTAAAAGAGAAAAGAATTCAAACAGCCAAGAAGAAATAATTCAAATACCAATGAACCACAGTCATGATAGGGCAGGACTTAGCAGTTTCAACATTAAAGGATCAGAGGGCCTGGAATATGATATGCCTGAGGACAAAGGAGGTTGAATTATTATAATCAACTATTCTTCAAAATTTAGAATATTCTTTCAGGGGGAAAAAGATAGAAATTTGATGAAATAGGGGACTTTCAAGCTTATTTGATAGAAGACCAGAAATGAACAGAAAATTTGATCTTCAAGTATAAGCCACAAGAGATTCATAAATAGGTTAATAGAAAGAAAAAATATGTTAGTCAATAAGACCAAACTGTTTACATCCCTTCATGGGAAGATGATACTTGTATTTCTATTAGAGAGATGTATTTCTATTAGAACAGTTTAAAGGAGCATACTTAGAAGGTATGGGTAGAAGCTGATAATCTTGATATTAAAAGCAAGACATTGAAAATAAAGATTATAGTGGGAGGGGCAGAAGAGACACAAAGTACCTATTGCAGTAGAGAGAAAGAAGGGAGAGTGAGAACATTGACTCTTCCTCTCAACATCTTTGGCTCAAAGTAGGAATAACATATACTCCCAATTGCATTTAAACATTTATCTTACCATTCAGGAAAGTAGGAGAGGA
This sequence comes from Macrotis lagotis, assembly GCF_037893015.1. Classification (NCBI taxonomy): domain Eukaryota; kingdom Metazoa; phylum Chordata; class Mammalia; order Peramelemorphia; family Peramelidae; genus Macrotis; species Macrotis lagotis. The sequence continues at coordinate 2,540,825 of NC_133664.1, forward strand.
AAGGGGAAGGCTGATAGAAGGGAGAGAAGGTTGAGGGAGGTGATGTGATGTTCAAAAGTAAAATGCTAGTGAGGAGAGATAGGGTGAAAGGAGAGAAAAGAATGGTGGGGGGGAATAGAATGGAAGGAAATGCCATGAAGAATCATAAGGGTGAATGGGAAAGGGACAAATTCTCCCATAAAATGAAAGCAGATAGCAGAGTGGATTAAAATCCAAAATTATATAATATGTTGCATACAAGAAACACATTTGAAGCAAAATGATATACAAAGAATGAAGGTTAAAAAGGCTGAAGAAGAATATATTTTGCTTTGGCTGAAATTTTAAAAAAGTAGGGATAACAATTCTTATCTCTAAAGCAAAAGTAAAAACAGATCTAATTAAAAGAATTAAGGAAAGAAATTACATCTTTTTAAAAGGAATCATAGACAGTGATTATACACACCTACACTCACATACATATATATATATATATATATGCATTTATCATATATAATGCATATGCCATAGATAATGATGTTTTCTATGTATGTGTATACATATATGTATATATGTGTATATGCATGTATATATGCATATAAATATATAAAAATGTGTGTGTGTATATACACACATATACACACCAAGTTTAATATTATCCAAATTCTTTAGGTTTTTGCAAGGCAAATGGGGTTAAATGACTTGCCCAAGGTCACACAGCTAGGAAGTTATTAAGTGTCTTGGGGCCGAATTTGAACTCAGGTTCTCCTGACTCCAGGGCCAGTGCTATTATCCAAATTCTCAGAGGTGAAGCTAAAACAGTCACATGAAGAAATAGGCAGTAAAATTATATTAGTAGGAGACCTCAACCTCCTTCTCTCAGAATTAAATAAATCTAACCAAAAGATAAGAAAGAAGTGAAAGAAGTCAATAGGATCTTAGAAAAGTTAGATATGATAGATGTCTGGGGAAAATTAATTGGCAATAGAAAGTGAATTGCCTTTTTCCTCAATGGTGTACTGAGAAATGGATCATGGTACATAAAAACTGTGAATGAATTAGAGCATTAAAAACCTCCCAGTTAAATACAAAAGGGAAGAAATATTAAATGCTTCTTTCACAGATCATGATGTAATAATAATTATATGTAACAAAGGACTACAGAAAGATTGATTAAAAGTTAATTGAATACCAAATACCCTCATCCTAAAGAATGAATGGGACAAACAACAAATCATAGGAACAACCATAATTAATGAAAGAGGATGATAACAATTTGACAACATAACAAAATTAATGGAATGAAGCCAAAGCAATTCTTAAGAGAAATTTTGTATTTCTAAACGCAAACAAGAATAAATTAGAGAAAGAAGAGATCAATGAATTGGGAAGATAACCAAAAAAACTAGAAAATTGAAAATCTGTAAGTAAATACCAAATTAGAAATCCTAACAATTAAAGAAGAGATTAATAAAATGTAGAGTTTAAAAACAAAGCAAAACAAACTATTGAACTCATAAATAGAACTATAAGTTGGTTATATGAAAAATAAACCCCACCAAAATACATAAACCTTTGGTTAATTTGATTTAAAAAAGAAAGCAGGCCAAATTACCATTATGAAAAATGAAAAGAATGAATTCACCATCAATGAAGAGGAAATTAAGGAAATATTTTTGAGGGTTTTTTGTCCAATTATATGCCAGTAAATTTAATCATCTAAGTAAATGGATGATGAATATTCACAAAAACAGAAATTGCCCAGATTAGCAGAAAATAAAATAAAATAAAGAATTCTATTACAGAAAAAGAAATTGCACAAGCCATCAATGAATCCCTAAGGAAAAATCTACAAGGCCAGATGGAGTCACCATTGTATACTACAAAATATTTAAAGAACAATTAATTCTAATAATATATAAAATATTTGTAAAAATAGGCAAAGAAATAGTCTAAACAAGCTCCTTTTCTGACACCAATATAGTGCTCACACCTAAACCAGGAAGAGTCAAAACAAAGGAAAATCATAGACCATTTTCCCTTATGGATAGTGATACAAAAATTTTTAAATAAAATATTAGAAAATTACAACATATCATCATCAGGATAATACACTATGATCAGGCAGAATTTATAAAAAAGAACCTTGGGCTGGTTCAATATTAGGAAAACTATCAGCATAATGGACCATATCAGTAATAAAACTATCAGAAATCTTATGATTATCTCAATAGATGCTGAAAAAGTCTTACAAAATACAGTACCCATTCTTATTAAAAACTCTAGAGAGCATAAGAATAAATGGAGTTTTCCTTAAAAATAATAAGCAGGATCTCTTTAAAACCCATCAGCAAGAATTATATGTAGTAGGATTAAGCTTGAAGCATTCCAAATAAGACTGAGGGTGAAACAAGCATGCCCATTATCACCTTTGTTATTCAATATTGAATTCTAAATGTTAGCTTTAGCAAACAGAAGAAAAAGAAATTAAAGGAATTTCAATGGATTCAACAACTATCATTATTTATAGATGATATGATATGATAGTATACATAGACAATGCTGGAGAATCCACTAAAACTACTTGAAATAATTGGCAGCTTTAATAAAGTTGCATGTTATAAAATTAATCCCTATAAATCATCAGCATTTTTACACATTTCCAATAAAGTCCTACAATAAGACATAGAAAGAGAAATTCTATTTAAAACAACTATAGATAACATAAATTATTTGAGAGTCTTACCTTCCAAGAAAACCCAGGTAATATGAATATAATTACAAAACACTATTCTCACAAATAAAATCAGATCTAAACAACTGGAAATATATCAGTTGCTCATGGATAGGCCAAGTTAATTTAATAAAAATTACAATTTTCCCTAAATTAATCTAATTATTTAATGTTCTGCCAGTTAAACTACCCCAAAAATATTTTATAGAACTAGAAGAAATAATAAAATTAATCTCTAAGAGCAAAGAATCAAGAATATCAAGAGAATTGTTATTAAAAATGCATAGGAAGATGGTCTAGCTACACTAGATCTTAAACAATATTATAAAGCAGCAGTTATTTCTTATTGACTAAGAAATAGAATGGAGACTCATTGTATGAGGTTAGGTTTTCAAGTCACATTAGTAAAAGACTATCACAGTCTACTTTTGATAAACCCATAGATTTCAGTTTCTGGAATAAGAACTTCCTACTTGGCAGAAACTGCTGGAAAAACTGGAAAGTAGTATGATACAAACTAATCATAGAAAAAACATTTCAAACCCTATATGAAGATAAGGTGAAAATGGGTACAGGATTTAGAGCAGGGTTGAGGAACCTATGGTGAAGGATAGTATTAGTCTGAGATTGCCAAGGCAACTGGTAGCTGGACTCAAAATTCAATAAATCTAGTAGCTTTTTAGGAGTGAGTCAATTAAATATTTGGCCACCTATAGCCTGTGAATGATATTAAAAACAAAACAATTGAAATTAGAATGAAAGTAGATATCTGGTAAATAATTTTTACATTATCTCTGGTAAAAACTTCATTTTTAAGTAATTTAGAGAACTAAGTCAAATTTATAAGAATACAAATCATTCCCCAATTGATAAATGGATATGAACAGGCAACTTTGAGATGAAGAAATTAGAGCTATCTATAGTCATATAAAATAAAAACTCTGTCACTATTTTGAGAAATACTAATTAAAACATCTCTGAAGTGCCACCTCATACCTATCAGATTGGCAAATATGACAGAAATGAGGAATGATCAATATTGGAGGGGATGTGAAAAACAGGGATACTGATGCACTGTTGGTAGAATTGTGAACTGATACAACCATTCTGGAGAGCAATTCAGAATTGTGCCCAAAGAGCAATCAAATGATGACCCTTTGATCCAGCAATACCAACCACTAGGTCTATATCCCAAAGAGATCACAAAAAGGGGAAAAAAAACCACCCTCATGTACAAGGATATTCATAGTACCTCTTTTTGTGCTGGCAAAGAATTGGAATTGAGTGGGTGTCCATCAGTTAGGGAATGGCTGAACAAGTTTGGCATGTGAATGTAATGGAATATTATTGCTCTATAAGAAATGATGAATAGGTAGATTGAGAAAAGATAACTGAAAAGACTAAAATGAACTGATGCTGAGTGAACAGAGATCATTGTTTGCCTTAATAGCAACATCATATGAAGATCAACTATGATTAAACAGCTGTTCTCAGCAACACAATATTTCAAAGACAATTCTAAAAGGCCTGGAGAGGAAAATGCCATCACATCCAGAGAAATAACCATGGAACTTCAATGAAGATCAAATCATTCTATTTATCCTTTATATTTGTTTTTAGCTTTTTCTTTCTCATGGTTTTCCCCTTTTTGTTTTGATTGTCCTTTCTCCCTGTGACTAATATGTAGATATGATTAACACGATTTTACATTCATAGGTAATCTAAGATAACTTGCTTCCTCGGGAGTGAGGAGGGAAGGGTAGGAAGGAGAAATTTTATAAAGATGAATGTTAAAAATTCTTTTTATATATAATTAATATAAAAAGAAAGCATGAAGGATAAGTGATGGAATTCCATGCAGAGTATCAAATATAAGTGACAGACATTCTATGGAGAGCATGAAGGAAAAGTTTTGGACATCCAATTGTCATTACTGGTATCTTCCCAGTATCAGAATTGGAGAAAGGTCTCTGGAACATTGGATAGATCCTACATGTAAATTTGGAGGTGGGTGAGAGGAAGGGATGGATGAGTATTGCTCAGGATATGCAGATCTAATTCCAGTGTGATATGCTTCATTAGAAATGATGTCCAAAGAGATAATATTTGGATTCTCTTTGAATATATGCTCAAATATATACTCCTGTTTTGTCTCTTTAGAATGCAATTTTCTTGAGGGCTGGGATTGTTTTATCTTTGTGTTTGTATTCCAGTATTTAACAATGCCTGGCTAAAGGCAGCTAATTAATAAATGCTTGCTGAGTGACTCAGTGACAGATGAGTTGTGGCTCTGTAGGATGAGAAGACTAGGAAATAGATTTCTTCTTTTGTCACCTAATCGAAACTCTTTGAAAGAATCTAAGCCAAGAATCTGTCTTGACCTACCATGTAACTGAGCAAAATAATGTCCTCTGACCAGACATTGTGCAGATGCTCTCAGATTTATTACTTTCTTTGAATTGGTAGTTAAAATAAATTATTCATAATTTAAATTTTCACCAAGTTCTCTGCAAAGCAGCCTTTGAGGACATGCTAGAGTCAGCAGGAAAGTTGGGTTATTCATTCAGAAGCAGGAACCCACACTCATATTATCTCTGTTCTTCATTAATGTTCCACTTAGTGATGAGAACAAGTATTCACAGTTCAGCACCCCTCTCCCCAGTAGATCATGATATCTTAAAGAGGAAATTGTGTAAAAGAGAAAATGGCCTTTGACAGGCTTTCTTGAAAATGGGGACAATCTGCACTCTTAAAGTTGCTGCCTTTGGGAGGTTCCATGATTTATTCTATATGAGTAAAAATGGAAATGAAGTCAATTTTTCAGCTCATTTTGACAAGGAGAGGAGAAAACACCCAGGTTTCTTCAGAGTCAAGCTCTTCTCAGTCTAAATAGCTTGAATTAATGGTTATATTCCAAGATTCTCTATCTACATCATATATATTAATGAACACACCTACAAACATAGCTATACACATATATAGGCAGACACACAGTTATGAGTCTTGTAAAGAGAGGGATCTTCAATCATCATAAGGGTCCCTGGGAAACCATTCCAACAGCTTTATTGATTTTTCCCTGGTTGGCAGTGTTTAATTCAAATAACTCCCAATGATCAGGAGCTCAGAAGCAGCAAAGTTATCAGGGATTCTGGGCTTTTTGTTTATTGACCACTACTGATTCTATTGCCAGAGACATAAGTTGACTTTACCATTCTTTCTGAATTATTCAGGGTTAGTATTCACAGCAAAGTTGCAAATGAGATTTGGGATAGTTTAGGGAAAAGAAAATGCCTGTTGACTTGTGAGTGAGCATCTCTCTTTCTCCTTTCTTTCCTTTGGTTCTGCCTATTTTCAAAGCAAAATTCATCCTGTGATTTTTAGATGCAATTAAATAAAATTATCTCTGTCACACAATCAGATTTTTTTCATTTATCATTTTTCAAATGCAAGCATTCTTCTTCCTAGAGAGAGCAAAATGTCCAAATTGACATAGTGCCTATTTTCTTGTCAGATAGAATATTATTCTGTAGACCCTTCCTTCATGGGATATTTGGGGTCTCAGGGAATGTTTTCAGTTCACAGGATCCACACAGGCCTACTGGAATAGCCAGTAAGGCCAAAGTGGACCCCTACTCATAATGGTTAGCAGTAGTACATAGAACCATATAATGAGTCTTCAGTAGAACCAAACAGTGCATCAAAGAGCTAGAAATTCAGATAGTTTTAAAACATCATTACTTATTTTTAATAGTCAATTTTTGTCACCAAAACAGAACAAGTGTATGCATTTTTGTAGTTATTAATCTTTTTCCTTTTTCTTTGAACTTTTTCGTTTTTTATAATAATATTGCTGTTCAAAGGGTATGCATAGTTATATAATCTTTTGGACATAATTCCAATTTGCTCTCCAGAATGGGTGGATGAGTTCATAGCTCCACCAACAATGCATTTGTGTCCCTGCTTTTCCATATTGCCTCCAGCATTTGTCCTTTTCCTTTTCTGTCAGATTAGCCAATATGCTAGGTGTGAGGTGGTATCTTAGAAGTATTTTAATTTTAATTTCTATAATCAATGGTGATTTAGAAGACTTTTGCATAGATAGCTTTAATTTCTTCTTTTGGAAGCTTTTTTTTTTAGGTTTTTTGCAAGGCAATGGGGTTAAGTGGCTTGCCCAAGGCCACACAGCTAGGTAATTATTAAGTGTCTGAGACCTGATTTGAACCCAGGCACATCTGACTCCAGGGTCAGTGCTTTATCCACTGTGCTACCTAGCCGTCCCTTTTTGGAAACTTTTAAAAATATTCTTTGATCGTTTAAAAAAACCCAACTCCATTCCCTCCATATTTGGGCAATGAGAGCTTTGTCAGAGAAACTTGCTGTGATCTTCCCCAGTTTCCTGCTTTCCTTCTAATCTTGGCTACATCAGTTTTTGTTTGTTCCAACATTGTTTTTTCCATTTTACTTCCTGGGATCCTCTCCATCTCTTGATCAGTCATTATCCACCATCCAGGTGAGAAACTTGCTTTCCCTTTATGGGAACTTGGATAATAGCTCCAGCTTTGAGGGGTGGGGGGAGTCTAATCAGCTCCTCTGCCTGAAAGTCCTGAAAAATACAGAGAAGAGGGTGTGCTTATCACCATCTTATGCACCCCCATGGCCCCATTCACTGGCTGCTGACCAAGGTTCCACTTTTCCTTTCCCATGGAGACCTGAATTCACATCCTCTCTTCAATTGGGCCAGCTTCTGCCCTTGTTGGACAGCCTGCCATAGGAGACCATAGAGAAGTCTGGAAGAGGCAGTTGAGAGCTGGAGTTCCTCACCTGCCGTTTAACTGCTGGCCCGTCCAACCTTAGTGTCCTCAGGTGCAGCCACAGGTAGGTCCTCCTGTCCTTCACCAGCCGAAGAAGGCAGCTTGCAAAGCTGAGTGGCAGCAGCCACGGAAGGGAGAAGAGCAGCATTGCTTAGCAGCCACTGTCCTAAGGAAATGGTGGGAATCCCTGAGGCCATTCTTGACTTTAGTGGCTCCCTGAACCTCCTGGAGACTCAGCAGGTGCCTAGGCACCTGGGGAAGAAGCACCTTAGACACCTGGACTCAGGCCCAAAGGTAGTTCACCCCCTAGGCCTCTCACTTTGTAAATACTTTTCTTTGGCAAGGCAGTGGGGTTAAGTGACTTGCCCAAGGTCACACAGCTAGATAATTATTAAGTGTCTGAGGTCGAATTTGAACTCATGTCCTCCTGACTCCACAGCCGGTGCTCTATCCACTGCACCACCTAGCTGCACCCGGTAAATACATTAAAAAAAAATTCAAGGCTTTGTTCAAACTCCACACTTCTTTCCCTGGATACAGATGGTATACTCCATCATAGACAGCCCCAAATTGTCCCTGATTGTTGCACCGATGGAATGAGCGAGTCCATCAGGGTTGATCATCGCCCCCATGTTCCTGTTAGGGTGGACAATGTTTTTCTGTTTCTGCTTAGCTCTCTCAGCATTAGTTCATGCAAATCCCTCCAGGCTTCCCTGAATCCCCATCTCTCCTGGTTTCTAATAGAAACATAGTGTTCCATGACATGTATATATATACATACACCAATATACCAGTTTGTTAAGCCATTTCCCCAATTGAAGCATATTCACTTAATTTCCAATTCTTTGCCACCACAAACAGGGCTGCTATGAATATTTTTGTACAAGTGATGTTTTTAACCTTTTTCATCATCTATTCGTGGTAGCAACCCAGTAGTGGTATTGCTGAATCAAAGGGCATGCACATTTTTGTTGCCCTTGGTCTTGTTGGGCATATTACTTTTAATTTAGGGAAAGGAACCTGATATCTTATTATGTAATCTTGTTATCTCTTATACTTTATTTTTCTTCCTTAAGGATATGATTTCTCTGTCATCACATTCAATTTGGATCATGGAAACAATGTAAAGACTGGCAGAATGCCTTCTGTGGGGGGGGGGGGAAGCAAGACTAGGGGAAAAATTGTAAAACTCAAAATAAATAAAATCTTATAAAAAGTAAAAAAAAATTGAAGGTTTTTAAACATTTTGGCCAAATTTCTTAAAGTTGGGGACAGAATTTGCCACCAAATCTCTCCCATGTTGGTGTTTTCCAGTCCTTCCAGTTCCCTCTTGGGCAGGAGGTCTTTCCCTTAATGAAGCAGGCTGCCTTTGGGAGTGATAACCAATACAAAGTGCTATATTCTCCAACGGCTTCCCTGGTCTCTGCCATCCTGTGAGGGTGAAAGAAATAAGAAACTGAACCAGAGCAAGTCCACTTCTGTCAATGTATTTGGGGCAGACAGGCATCAGAAACATCAACAATGCAGCTTGCTGTCAGAGTTCTTTGTTTTTAACTGTTTTTAAATTTTATTTTTCCAATTACATGTTATGAATTTTTATCAACACTCCACTCACATATTTATAAGTGACATACTTTCCTTCCATCCTCCCTTCCCACCCCCTTCCCTCAGTGAATGTTGAACTTGTCCATTTGTATTTCACATGTTGACATATGTCATTTTCTATATGAGGAATTAGAAGGGAAAAGAAAGAAACCTTGGGATAGGAAGGAAAAACAGAAGAGCAATTTTTAAAAAGTGAACATAGAATTCATTCAGATTCTATAATTTTGTTTTTTTCCTTTGTCTGTATGTGAATAGCTTTGTCCATAGCAGGTCCCCCCGCCAATTGTCCTAGCTCTCTGAACTGCTGAGAGGAGTTGTTTCCTTCACAGCTGATCATCCGAGAGTTCTTAATCAATAGGAATTGATTTGGTTCAGCTCCCGGCCTCTGCCCCTGGATCAGCGGGCAGGAGTCACAAGAATGTGCTGGCCAGCTGAGCACATAGTTCTGGGTGACCTGCGTAGTCCTTTCCTGGGACCACAAGCCCAGGAGACCCAAGCTGCTCAGAGCCTATCCATCCCAGAGACACCTGGAGGAGGTAGACACCAGGTGTGGGGCAGTGAAGAAGGAAGGTCCCAATATGATGGGGTTCAAGTGGAGAGGTAGAGTGCTTCCAAGACCTTCAGGAGCTCTGGGTCACTGAGCTTAGAAGGCCAAGCCCAGGTTCCAAATCTGGGTTCTTTCCTTTCGGTAGTATTGCCTTATTTCTCAGAGGTAGAAAACATGAAATGGGACAATAGCACATAGCAGAAACATTCTGACTTTAGAACTTCCCAGCTTTAAGATCCACTCCCAGGTTTGATTGCAGGGGTCACTCATTTCTAGACTGTTCTGGAAGCAATATGACCCATACAGTGGGACACAGGGGCAGTAGACAGGAAGATTTATGAGAAACAATGCTTAAAATGCTGGATGGGCATCCTGAGAGTCCATGACACTGCTCAGAATTGCAGATGGCACCAACCTGGGAGTGCTCACACTAATTTGAATGGCAGATTCTGCTGTCCACTCAAGTCTGGCTCTTCAGACCCCATTTAGGATTTCTTGGCCAATTCTGTCTCCAGCTCATTTTGCAGATGAGGAAAACAAAACAAACAGGGTTAACGACTTGCCCAAGGTCACACAGCTTGGAAGTAGCTAAGGCCAGACTTGTACTCAGGAAGATGGGTCTTCCTGATTCAGGATGTGGCTCTAGCCACTGTGCCACTTTGAGGGATGCCCAGTTTCATTCTGGAGCTCCAAGGAATCTGACCAGTTTTCCTTCGCTGTCCTTTTGGTGTCTATGACCCTTCAGTACTCTGGATTGTTTACTGTCTTGTTTTGGGCTCCATGTTTGCTTGCACTGGGCAGAGATCAGGAAGGAAGGTGTTCCAGGAGTGAGAATAATCAATGCCAAGAGCATGTGGAGGGTATGCCAGGGCAACTCCAGGGGACTGGGTGTTTCTTTGGGGGCAAGGGGTATGGACCCCAAAGGGACAAAAGATGAATGGTTTCTCTGCACTAATGTGAGGGTTGGTTGTTTCCCCTGTTCCAGTGGAAGTTCCTTGAAGAAAAACATTCTTGGTTTTGATCCTTGTATCCCCAATACCAAGGTCTATGCCTGGTTGACAGCAGGTACTGAAGAAATGCATCCTGGAACTGATTGGTCTTGGCTTTGGGATGCCTCTGGGTGGCCTGAGAAGTGACCGACCCACCTGGGAGGTTGGCTGGGGATGAGGTATCATGACAGCTTCAGGCACATCCAGGAGGGGCTCAGGCAGAGGTGAAGCTTTGGTCTCTCTCTGGATAGCAGGTAAATGAGCCAATTAGACTCCGTTAATCTCTGCCCAATTATGCTGAACATCTTGGGGTATGTGGTGGATAGCGGTTGATAATTGTCCTTGGGTATTTAATTTGATGGATTAAGAAGGTTTTCTGTGGCTCTCACTTGAGATTCCTTCTGAAGAGGATTTGTTATCCAGGGATTATGACTTAACATCCATGGAGTGGAGAGAGAGAGAGGACTCTGAGCCCAAGGTACTGGCACTATTTGTGGCTGGACAGTCTCAGAGTCCACTGGGTGGGGGCACTTTGTTTTGGCATTACTCATATTCTCTGAGACTTCAGAAAAAGAATACAAACCAACCTCCCCCCCCAATACCACTGGGAGAGACAAGAAGAATTTTCCAGGAAAGTCCTTGATTATGCAAGGAGGACCACTGGAATGTCACAGAACCTTCTCCAAGGCCAGGGCCTGTGAGGAAGAGATTCCATTTGAAAGACTAAAGTCAGCCATTCTTGGCTGTAGTGTGGACAGAGCCCCAACTGCATTGTCCCTGGTCACTTGGAGGAAAAAATTCCAGTTTCTCTCTCTGTTTTGTCTCTTTCTGAAGTGTCTTTGAAGTGACTCACCATCTGCTCCCTGGGTCCATTTCTCTGTCTTTCCCTCCTCTTTTTTTGCTTGAAAAAGCCTCTAGCATAATTCTATTGGAATGCCAGCTTAGGGACCACAGGATCCCATGCCATAATGATGATTTCAAAAGGAGTCAGTCTGGCTCTCAGAGTAGCCACTTTGTCAGAAACATGAGGTCTTGGGGCAGCTAGGTGGCGTAGTGGATAAAACACCGGCCTTGGAGTAATGAGTACCTGGGTTCAAATCCGGTCTCAGCCACTTAATAATTACCTAGCTGTGTGGCCTTGGGCAAGCCACTTAACCCCATTTGCCTTGCCAAAAAAAAAAAACTAAAAAAAAAAAAGAAACATGAGGTCTTGTTACCTTCCTCTCCCATCACCTTAGAGACATCCAGTCATCTTGGACACCTTGCTAGGTTTCTCCTTCCAGGACCATGCTTTGTTCAATTTTGGTGTATTTGGTCCCTAAGATCATTCACCTTTTGCTCTGATTTCTTCTTAGAAATACTTTATGGATGTCTTTCTTGTTTGTTCTTTCCTCCTAGCAACAGTTTCCCACACCCCCAATTCTTAAAATGTTTTCTCATTTAAAAAAGAAAGTTAAAGTCAATAAACATGAACCAGGAATACAGACAGCTGCTGCAGGTTACACCTGCTTCACACCACCTGGCTATAGAGTCAAGGAAGCTGCTTTACCATCTGCTCCCTGGGGCCAGAGACAGCCCCCCTGGGCCACTGGCATCTTCTATATGGGAAGTGTTTGAGGTTACATTCCCTTAGACCTCGGGCAGCTTCTTTATATTGGTTACCTTGGCTTTCTCTGTCGGCTCCTAAGGTTCCTAGATTTCTCTAGATTTCTCAATTCATCAGTTATTTGTTACCCTGCACTACTGTCTCATCAATGTGCTATAAGTTGTCCACAGGAGTCAGGAAAGTGACCCCTGAGTGGGAAAATGGGCCCGAGACCATCTCTGTCCTCAGAGCTTCTCCTGAAAACTCTCACAGGTCTTCTGGTGCTTTACACACACACGCACACACCCCTGGGACATGTCTGGTAGTGAGGCATGTGGCCAACACTCAGAGTTCCTGGTTCCTCATGGAGACTTCATGAAGGGACTCTTCACTGTAGCCCTTAGACCCAGAGACTTGACATGCCAGAGGGAAGAGCCATCACTTCTTTCCCCTACCAGGTGGCCCTTGCCATGGGCAGCAGGTACGTTTTCTAGGCTGCTGTCTATCTTCTCACATTTGTCTGCAGACCCTGTTTCCATCATCAGTCTCTGGTGGATTCTGCCCACCAGGTGCTAGCATTCCTGCTCTAGCTCCTCCATCTTCACAGCTGCCAAGGCATGGCTTTTTAGAAGCAGGAATGAATCACCTCGAAGCAGGAGAGGACTCCTAGACTCATCACCGTTGATCTGCTGTACTCACCAACACGTAAGAACAAAAACAAAACTGGAAAGTCTTGAAGTTTCCCTTTTTTCTCAATGCAGATTTTAGTTTTGACTTAGAATCCTAGTCCTTGTTTCTACAAGCTTGCAACTTCTTAAAGGAATTTCTGTTTTCATACAGGAGTGCCCCAATAGTCCCATGTCTGTAAAAAAGGCAAATAAGAGTTGTAGATGCTCTGGATAACACCCCAGGAAAGGCAAAGCCTCTCCTCCCCTCAAAACTTGCACTCACTGTCCATGCCTCCTCACATAGGAACACAAATATCATGTGAAATATAGGTTCTATGTACATTGAGTTAGCAATGAGATTACACACACACACACACACACACACACACACACACGCTTACAGAGTGTGATATACATATATAATTCTCATAATGTATATTTAAATATAGAAATGCACATATGTATAGTCATGCACATATATCCAGACATATAAATACAATTCTCCCTTTTCAATTCATTGGAATATTTTTCTGTCACTCTTTGTTTCATGAGTTTCATTCTAGAGAGCCCCATTATCCCCATCTCTCATCACTCTTTGGAATTACTTCTCCAGGAGCTTATTATTCCTTGTATCTGTTGCTCCTATGAAAATCTATTCTTGGGGTGGCTAGGTGACGCAGTGGATAAAGCACTGGCCCTGGAGTCAGGAGTACCTGGGTTCAAATGCGGTCTCAGACACTAATAATTACCTAGCTGTGTGGCCTTGGGCAAGCCACTTAACCCCATTTGCCTTGCAAAAACCTAAAAAAAAAAAGAAAATCTATTCTCACCTAAATCATGTTTTATATACCATGTTATTTGAGGCTTTCCTTTCTCTTCCTATCACAAATTCCAGTATCCCACGATCACTTCTCCTCAAGTTTCCCCCTTTATTCTGAAACCATTTCCACATCAACCATTTGCTCATTATTGGCAAGAATATGAACAATAAATTGGCTTTTGGATAATCAGAAATGGCTAGGACAATCCAGAGAGTAGGATCTATATGATAAGTGAGTAGAATTGGCACACTTAAGGAAAAGTGAAGACCCTAATTTAGCTGGAGGCTATACTTTTTAGTGTAGACTTGGGGGAAGTAAAACAAAAAAAAGGATATTGGTTCCAGATCATGGATGATTTGTCAGTGTCAGCACAATTAGTTTGGGCTCATTTGAATTGGTAATGAATGAACAATCCAAGGGGTCATTCAGAAACATCTTCACATATCTTCATGAAGAAACCTCCTGGCAGAAAGTTCTGTACTGAAACAAAGGAGACTCTGGGCCAGAAGAAAGATGGTGAAGGCTATTCAGTTGTGATTAGATTATTGATTTGAAAGTAGAGTGAACATTCTCAGAAATGTCATCTAAATTCTCCTTTTACAACTGAGAAACTGAGGCTGAAACCCTAATTGGCTTGTGAAATGGCAGGAGCAGCTTGTACAGTTAGAGTCCTGATGTGACCTTCAGTTGTTCTTTTCCCCCAAATCCAGATTACCTCCCTCCACTTGCCCTCTCCAGGTAAAGTGGGGAAGGCACTGATGATGGTAGTGGGAGTTGAAAACACTAGAAGAGAATGACATATAGGATATGGTTGAGTAGGCAAGTTCCCTCTCAGGATAGCTTTTTTAGAGATGTTAAGTTCCCCCTTCCTTTTTCTCCCTTCTTCTTCCCCATCCATTAAAGTTGAAGATTTAAAGTCTAGGTCAGTTGTTCTTCACAGCTGCAATGGATTGTGTTCCAATAATATCTTCTCCCATTGAAAGAGGCTCCCAGGCTTCCCTTTGTGAGGATTCTTTAGCCAGTGTCTTTTTCTTCTTATGGCCCACAAGCACCTCCTCTTCCTAGGTTCCTGCAGAGCTCCCACAGAAAGTGTCTCATCCTGTTTTCATTGCCCAGCAATTCTATTAACCTCAATTGTTCCCATTTATATCATCCTCTCTCCCCATGGGAAGTCTCCCATTTATGTTAGTAATATTAGCATAATCATACACAGAGGGCTTTTCATTTTTCCATCAACTTTGCAGAGGTATTGGCTTGAGGTATTTCTTTTTGCCAAACTGTCCGTTGTATCCTTTAAAAAAAAGTTTTAGGTAGCAGAATATACATCTTTAATTTTAAAGGGGATAATCACCAGGAAAATGGCTTTCTATTTCTGTAGAACCCCTTCAATTTACTTAGCCTCAAAGAGCAGTAGGAAGTTCCTCCTACATTTACAGCTATCGAGTCTTTATTCTATTTTGAGGATACAAAAAAGCAGGACAAAAACCCACAATTTCTCAGCATCTTACAGCTAAAGGTGCAGAGTTGCCTGAAGGACCCTGTGATGTACCCTCTGCCTTCATTCCCACCCCTTCCTCTTTGCATAGCCTAGCTTGAATGGCTCATCTTTATCGGTGGTGGCTTCTAGGTCCATGAGAAGAGTAATCCGGTCAGGAATGGGACAAATGGGAATTAGACTAAAGGTTTCAGACAAGTAGAACTCCAGTCTTTTCCCAAAGATATCCAATATTCTCTTTCCTAAATCTTTTTCACCCTTCTAAGTAGGGCTAAACTTGTTAATAGCAAAAGGAAGTATTCACCTGTGGGACCATAATTCATTCATTTGGGTAAAATTATTGTACCTCAAGGAAAACTTTGAAAATACAAATATCTCCGAGAGTCAGTCAAGGCTAGTCAAACTAACAAAATATTTTTGCCAGACACTTCTTCAATGCTGGGAATAGAAATGCAAACAAAAATAAAGACAGTGCCTTTCCTCAAGGAGCTGCCATTGTAGTTGAGGAAGACTGCATCTATGAGAAATCCCCAAAGGGTGGGGGTTCCCTTGTGCTGGGATCCAAAAAGTTCAGAGACTCAGGGTACAGCATCTTAAAATGGAATTTGAGGAGGAGCCAGACAGGGAAAGGGGCCCAAGGGCTCTCCCAATTTGAGGAGTCCTGAGGAAGAGTAAATTGAGGGAAAGCTGGTCTCTGCAGCTTGATAAGGAAATCCCAGAGAATCACAGCTACAGCCTTGAAGTTTTTAATTTCTTATATATACAACCAGTTTATCAGAGGTTATCGTTATGGTTCTCTTTGATATATCAAAGGTAGACAAATTTGGATGAAGATAATGGTAGTGAGAAACAATATTTTAAAGCCATGGACAGGATTGGTTTATTGATTCCATGTCTAAAGATGAACACAGTGCCTCCTTTCCCTGTCTCCCACCCCAGACAGCCAGGGGGAGCAACCTCAATTTAGATCTATTTTGGTCCCTTCCAAAAAAAATTTTGTGAAGGACCTATAAAATTAATTTCAGTAGCTAACTCTTGTCTTATGACTGAATGCCTATACTCAATTAGATGGCTCAGTGTATAGAGCTCTGGCCTTGGAATCAGGACAGGAGTTCAAAATCCAAGCTCAGACACTTGACAATTAATAACTGTGTGACCTTGGGCAAGTCACTTAACCTGATTGCCCTTGCATTCAGAACCATCTCCAGTCATCCTGATTCCTATCTGGCCACTGGATCCAGATGAGAAAGTGAGAAAGGAGAAAATGAGACTGGAGACTTAGCACATGTGCTTATCATGGCATTACCTCCCTGAAGTCAAGGTCTCCTTCGAAAATGAAGGATAAATGTTATGCCCAGATGGCTCATTGAACAGATGAACATGTTTGCAAGAAGATTTGGAATAGAGAAATGGGTGACCAATAAAATGGGCAGAGGTTGACCATATATTCTATTTGTCTATTTCCATTTCCATCCTTTGCTTTCCTTTTTTCAATGGATCATTATTTCATGAGATATATATTTACTTAAAAAAAAACTCCAATGATTTTAGATGGTAATCATGTTTTTCTCCATTTCAAATAAGAGAACAGATGCACATTTTAGCTATCCCACCCAAATTACAGGTTACAAACCAAAAATAGTTCTCTTAATATGTATGTGTTGTCTTTTATTGTCATTTTCCCCCTATAAGTGTGTGACTGACAGTTGTTATAAATAGGTAGGTTGATTATGGGTGTCTGTTTCATTTAATCCAAAGGATTCCTACAGTTTATGATAAAGTAGGGACTCCTGTATGCAGACTTTTCACAGAATCATAGACTCCTGGATCTAGAAGTCCTCAGCATTCAACTTGTCTATACTACAACTAACAGAATTTTTTTCTATAGTACCCTCTTTTACTGGTCATTGAGCTTCCCTTTAAAGACCGAGAGTTAACCCATGGCCTATTCCTGAATGATGCTAGTTCATTCCCCATTAGGATAGCTCTAATTGTTATTCAGATTTTCCTTTCACTGCACATGCCTCATACCAGCTCTTAGTGGAAGCTTAATACCATCGACATCTATGGCTGTATGACCCTGGTCAAACCACTTCATCTCAGTTACTCAAAGTGTTCTCTAAGGCATGAGGTTGGGAGTGGGTATGGATTTCTGGTCTCAGAGGGAGTTCTTCTATTCTTGATTGCCTGGATCAGTGAAATCTGGCTTATTTGTTTTCACTTGTTGCCCTTGAGTCTGTCTTCTAAAACAAATAAACCTTGTCTATCTTTCACAGACTTCAAATAGTTGAAAATTACCATTATATCCCACAGTCATCATCTTTTTTTCCGAAAACTTAGCATCTGTATTTGCTTCTACCAATCCTCATGTGGAATGAATGTAAGGCATTTCCTCTCCTGGTTGCCCTTCACTGAATTTTCTAACTCATCACTGATTTCCTGTCAAAAACGTGATGCCCAGAACTCTATTATAGATGTGGTCTAACCTGGGCAAGCTTAGGAAAGAGCAGCATCTACTTGAGCCTGTATATTGTTTTTTTTTTCCCTTTGGAAGGCAACATCCAATTACTTGTCATGACCAAATTTGGTTGTAAATGTCATTTTGATCATGGTTAGAGATTTATCTTCCCTACTTAATTTCTCTTTGATTTGATTAGAAGGGCAATACACTTTCCTTAATTTAAGATTTCCTTTCTCTATTGAGATAAGGAAATGTGGTAAGTGAGGAGGGTTGTGTAGATATCAGACTAGAAAGCCACATTCAACATTTCTTCCATTAAGAATAGATTTAGGGTATCTAGTCCTTTTATTGTCACTACTTACTATGTCTCATCACTTATCTCTGATTTCCATTCCCCCTTTTTCCATGTACCCAACTCAGTGTTGATTTTTCTATTAGGGAGGGGGCATATCACATGTTTGCTCTACACCCTTCCTGTGAGCAAGTAAAAAATGCTTTATGAAGAATAAGGAAAACTAAAACAAAAATATTGAATTCAATTTTTCCCTATTATGTTCAAATTTTTGGATCCAAATATAAAATTATCATAAGTATATTAATTGAAAATTCAATGTTCTATGTGAAACAACAGAGAACTCTGAATCTGTGTTAGCATTTTTAGAGTTCCATAAATTTGAGAAAATAGCCGAGGAGTAAGAAGACGGAGAAATGATCATCCGATTTGACTATCTGAAACATGTTGGTAACTTTGGAGGGAGCTGTTTCATTTAAATAATGAGGTTGGAAGAAAAACTGTGAAGCATAAAGGATGCACTGGGCAGATTTTGGGGGAAGTCAAAGTTTATCTGAAAGAAGGGAGGAAAGATATTGGAAATCTGCTTGATGGAATAGTAGAGTCTCAAAAAGATTTAATTTTTTTCTTTTTATGTTGTGGGGAGGCGATATGAGACTTTTTGGAGACATTAAGGAAGGTACACTGAAAGATTAAAAATTAAAAAGAGAGAAGCATGAATGAGGTATTCACCTGCTGGAAAAAAAGAGGAAAAGGGATGGAATTAAGGGAACATTTAGATGCATTGGACTTGGCAAAGAGAAGTACACTTCATTATCAGAAATGAAGAAAATGAGGCAAGAATGGGAAAGATTTCAAGATGTTTAGAGGAATCCATGTAGTTCCTAGGACCAATGAGACCTAGCAGCTCATTGAGTGCCAGGGAAGCTTGGAAATTGGTTGAATTTAGTTTGTTTTTAACTTAGAGAACCATCTAAAATGTTCTAACAACTTGTTTCCAAGGGCACAGAAAGGAAATAAGCTTGTGCCTAGAAGGAAGTAGCCAAACTTTAAAAGAAATCAAACTGGTTTGGCCAGGTCTACCTTCTGCTCTCCATTAGAGACCCGAAGGAGGCAGAAGAGGAGACTAGAGACCCTTGCTGCCAGAAGTCATGGCTTTGGATCTTACCTCATGGATGTGGATGGTGGGGTCCCTAAGCAAATCTCTTCATTTCCTGGACTCCTTCCTTTTCTTATGTATCAAATGAGTGGATTGCACTAGACCCTAGATCCTTTGACAAAAAAGTCATATGCTTCTCTGGGCTTGTTTCCTGTCCTGAGGTTCTCCCCAAAGAAATAATTCCTCAGTACCCTGCTCTGTCCTGGCCATGGCCAGGGTCTCACAGAACATAAGCAAATGTGCAGATTGAGTGGTTCAAAAGAATAAAAGGCAATAGAATGTATGTCAAGGGCAGAACCCTACATTTGGACTTGAATATCTTCCACCAATACTCTGATTCCCTCTTCATGTCAGAGTTAAATTGTTGGTTTGTGCACACAAGTCCTTTGGGTTAAAATGGGGTGTCCTGAAGTAGCAGCATCATTCAAACCTGATTGTTTTATTTGTGTGAATTTCTGTTCTTATGCCATATGGACTCAAAAACATCTGTTGTTATTTTCCAGGTCTTTCTACAATGACACAATTTTCCCTCCTCTGTTCAAGACCACTGATTTGGTCTCAGTGGAGGTTCAAATTGAACCAAGCTCCTGCAGTTGTTTTAAGTATTTCTTGCCATTTTATCCTCATCAAGTGATCTTGATTGATTCTTATTTCAAGCTGCAATAAATAATGTACAAGTAGGTCCTCCTCCCCCCTCCTTTTCTGGATGTTAGATAGTTATATGTTCTCCATTTACCATGATAAGCTAGATTAATACCACCTAGCAGTGGTATTGCTGGATCAAAGAGTATGCACAATTTGATAGCCCTTTGTTTATTGTTCTAGATTGCTCTCCAGAAATGGTTTATCACTCCACAACTCCAGCAATGGTTGCATTAGTTCCCAGTTTTCTCATATTTCCTCCAGCATTTATCATTTTATTTTTTTTCCTCTTCATTAGCTGATCTGCTAGGTGTGAGGTAGTACCTCAGAGTTGTTTTAATGTGAATTTTTCTAATTCATAGTGATTTAGAACATTTTTTGATCCATGTATTTTGATTTCTTTGTCTGGCTGGTAATACCATTTGCCTATTTATTAATTATGGAATGACTTATATTCTTATAGATTTGATTCTATTTTCTATCTATTTGAGAAATGAGGCCTTTATCAGAGATACTTGCTACAATCCCCCACCCCACCAATTTTATGTTTCCCTTCTAATTTTGGTTGCATGTTTTGTTTGTGAAAAAAACCTTTCTAATTTTATATACTCAAATTCTCTACTTTCTATTTTGTATTGTTCTTTATATCTTGTTTCATGCAGAATTAAAGGACTGTCATTCTTCCACTCCCTTGACTATTGACACATTTCCACTAGGGTAGTAAAAAATTGCTTTGGTTTCATGTGACAGTTTCTTCATTTCACCATCAGAGAATCAACTAGATTTACAAATTAATGAGAGAAGAATCTGACCTTTATTTGTCAGTGTCTTTGTGGCCCTGGATTGGGACTTGGAAGCTCTGGGTTTCAGCTCTAGCTTAGCATGGGAGAATGGGAATCTCCCCCACTCTCTTTCAGCTGAGTTTGTTATTTATGCCATATGAAAATTGGTTGAAAGAAATAGGAATGTTCAGCCTGAAGAAGAATGGTGGTCTGGGCTACTCTGCCCTTGGGGCTAGTGGAAGGCTCCAGTGGGATCATGCAGTTAGAATTTTCATACATTGCATAAGACATAAGGCCTCATTTCCTAGACATAACTGTGTGGTTTGCAAAAGACACTGCTTGAGGATCATCTCCAGTTAAGATCCAACTCCATTTGTTGTTTCTTCAGCACCTTTCACCTCTCTGCTTAATAAGACATGACACTTTGGGTCAACAATTCACTTACTTGATTTTACACCCACAAGGTGGGCTCATTTGCACCTCATTTTCATCACAGACACACAGAGTGTCATTATTCAATGATCCATTTGCATATTTAATAGGGCTCATAGTTCTCAGAAGCAGAAACAGTTTTCTAGAGTACAAGAGAAAGCTCCAACTTGGTTCCCAATTCTGAACTCAGGTTTGGTGCAGAAGTTTCTCTAAGCCCTTAGATAAGTCTTTTCACCTCCCTAGCCTCAGTTTCTCCATCTGTAAATTGAAGAAGTTGAATTTGATGTTCCCTAGGACTCTAAATCTATCAGTCCAAGATGCTATCTTAGTAGTGCTCCATATTTTTTTTTCCTGAATGTTGTTCAAATTCTGATTTTTTTCATGCAAATAAGCCATTTTTCTTTCATGAGCTGAATAGAAATCCCTGCTAACCCATCTGTTTCAGCAGTACCAGCTTGCATCTTAATGAGGCATTATTATTTACTGTCCTTGTTCCTGCACATTTTCCATTGTTTGTCCTGTCTTAGTAATACTGCTATGAAAGGATCAGAATTAACTTTGACTTTTTGTGTGGAATTGAACTAGATCCTGGCAAGATATACCAACAGTGGCACCCAGGGGACTAAGTTGAGATGAGGGAGATGGGAAGGTTCTCTTGGCTCTTAGCCTATCTTTCTTTTTTGCTTTGGACAAATCCTTAATTTAGATAGTTATATGTTCTCCATTTACCATGATAAGCAGATTAATTAAGGGGATAGAAACTTTTCAGGACAATTTATATTCTTGTCACTTTCGGATCCCTAGGATGGCATTAATTGAATAGAACCATAAAGGTACCAGCTGATCCCTGCAGTTGTTTGGAAGATTGGATATCCCAGTTTCCTGGGAGAATGAAGGGTCTTTTTTCTTGTATAGATGCTACCATGAAGTAGCATCTGCTTTGAAGTTGTCAGTAAAGCAATAATATGAATGAACAAGTAAATCTCTGGGGGGAGTATCATAAGGATCTATATGTGAAATATAATTTAGCATCACTTCATTGAAGCCACAGTGACCATTTTCACAAGGTCACAAAGGACCCTGAGCTGGAAAGTGTAACTGGCACAATTCATGACTGAATGAACCCACAAAGACCTTGTTAGACTGGAGCAATGAACTCAGTTGAATAAGACAATATATTCAACAGGAATAAATGTAAAACTGGAATTTAGATTCATAAAATAAACTTTACAACTAAAAGGTGGGGAAGACCTAATTCTTTAGCAATTTGGTCTAAAATAGTTCTGGGGTACATGGTAATTAATTTGTAGTATTTGAAATATTGACAGGCAAGAAAGAGATTTGGTTTGTTCTGTGTTCCTAAGAAACAGAAGCAGGAGAAATGGAAGGTCATTCCAAAAAAGGCAAACTGATACTCAATATGAGAAGAGAATCTGTATTAGAGCTGTCCAAGAAAGATATTAACTGATGTGAGAAATCATGAGTTACTTCTTATTGGAGATAGTGAAGAAAATCTTAAATTACTCTATGAGTATGTCAGAGAGAGAATCAATGGGGAGGAGAAAGGCATGAATTAGTCTCTGTGGCTGCTGGGGTTATTACCCCTTCTGCAATTCTGTGATATGGTGAGTAAGATGAAACTCAATCAGAATAAGAAGTCTTATCCTTCTAAATTAAATTCTGTAATTATAAAATGGAGTGGATCCATCTGAAAAAGACCTGAGGGTTTAATGAATGGAAAGTCTAATATGGTTACTTATGTAAAACATCACCTAAGAAAACTGATGACATGAGGTTTCCTTAAGAGGGGTACAAATTCCAGGACTAGGAAAGTGAGAGTCTCATGTCATTCTGTCCTGGCTAAACTTCATCTGCAGATCTCCTATTGCCTTTGAAGTACTTTATTTCAAGAGTACTGAGAGACTGAAGAATATTTCCAAGAGAGGAGCCAAGATGTGAAGGCCCCATGTTTGTGACATATGAACACTGGCTGAAAGAAATCAGGATGTTCAGCCTGAAGAAGAGGACAGGACTGGGGTAGGAAGGGATGAAGTGATAACTGTCTTCATGCATTTTATAAAATATCCAAGAAAGTCAATTTGATGAGTTTTTCTTGGAGACAAGAAATAGAACCTGGAATAAATTGTGGCATGTTGAAGAAAGGCATTTCAATTTGAGAAAAATGAGAAAAACATCCTACAAAATAGAACAATTCATGAAAAGAATGGGCTTCTTCTGTAGGTGGTGGACCATAAGGTCAGAATTTCAGAGTTGGTAGGGCCTTCCAAGGTCAAACACACATGGTTTACTTTACAGAAAAGGGAACTGTTGAGATTGTGTGACTTAGCCCATCCTCTACAGGCAATAGGAAACCACTGAGTAAGAGGCAGTCTTATTTGAAGGTAAGTTTATCAAAATATGCTCATAAATTTGTAGCACTCATCATGAATGATGTAACTCCTGTATCTCATGCTATTCAAAGAAATCGTGATTGTCTAGAATCCTCAATCTCACTGCTGTGCAGCCAGACTGGAACCCTCTGAACACTTTTCCTTGTGGTAGGATCCTTATCTGATGCACCTTCAATCTTATGGGGTAGGCTCTCAGATTTTTAGACCCAAGCTTTACCTGTCTTATGATATTTCTGAGGGGAATTCAGATTACCTAAAAAAGTGATAGCTGAATCTAATGGAGCAGAGGATCTATATGTCAGACTGTGTTGGCTTTCAGAGCTTCTGAGCCAGGAATACTCAGTATTTCTAAAAATGGTGTTTCCTTCTCCTAAAAGTGGTGTCTTCAGCAGGAGTTGGTTGCACCCAGCCCACCCAATCATCGGCCAGGCTATTTTCTCGAACACTTGAGAGAACAAAGAGATTCTTTTGTTATGGATACATGGCAACCCTGTGACTGGTTGATGACTTTCCTGCTAATTGGAATGAATGCTTCCTTTCCTGGTGGGAAGTCAATGCTACTCAAAATTCCAGTCTGATAATGTGGCCAGAATCGCCTCACTTTCATCTATTAATGCCATCTCGTGTGCGCCTGAAAAATTTGCCAGAACTGATTAGAGCAGATATTAAATGATAATTGGACATTTAGTGCTCGTCAAACAGAAAGTGACAGATGGGGCACTAATTAAATTATAGTTCTGACATTATTCACAATGGTTTATGAGTCTTCAGTGGTGACCTTCATGCATCTCTTCTCCCCATTTGGTGGAAGGAGGGAGGGAATGGGTGCAAGGTTGATGAGAAAGAAGGGAAAATACTCTTCAAAAACATTGAGGAAAAATAAGAAAATATTAAAATATTCACTTTTAACCAGTCCATAAAAATAGCACATTAATCTGTGGCAAAGAGAATTCATATTCAACAAATAACTACTGATACATAGTTAATGGTGAGGGAAGGAGAGATCATGTTCATCTAAAGCATCTACAAAGACAGATAATAGGTAATCTATCTGGGAAAAGGGTTAAGGACCTTTGTCTCATTTGAATAAAAAATGCTATCTGATTTCAGAAATGAGGACAGTGCCTTTTATTAAAGTCCTTTTTGCTTGTTAGCTCAAGCTTGCATTACCACTTATCTCCAAATGAAGAAGCTTTTCCGAGAGGGGGGAAAGAAAGAAAGAAAAAGAATCCAAATAGCTAAGTCACAGTTGCTGAACCAGAACAGCATTTGCTTTTTCAATTAGAAGAAAAAACACAGTGTTGATTACTTTCTAACTTTAATTTCCACAAATTTGCTGCTAAGTTTTCATTTCTGTCCAAAAGCAGAACAATAAAAGTTTGAAAGACACATCCCCATCGAATTGAACGTCAGGTATTGTTAATGGACCCTTTGCCACCTCTACTCTATTGGACAATGATCATTTTATGTGAAAAATTCTCTTGGAACCTCTCCTGCAGACAAGCATGCAGGTTTTTTTTTTTGTTATCTTCCAAAAGAAGAGTATTATCCTCATTGCAATGTTTCCTCAGAATGGACATGTCATGTATGGTGGTAAGTGGTGATGGTGTCCAGCTGGTCTGTAGGCACAAATCTGACAAGGTTCTCATCTTCTGCACTGGGTGCATCAGAGAGTATTATTGGTATATGTGGCTACATTGTACCATCACTATCTGGAACTAGTGGGTACAGCAAATGGAGAAATTTTGAATGCTGAGGATAAGTTTATTTATTTTGGCAGTATTCTTTCTATGAAGTTGATGCACACATAACCAGGATTAGTTCATTGTTTAGGAAGCTCCATAGGAAAGTGTAGGAGAGGAGTTACCAGAGTGACCACCAAACTGAAGGTCTACAGAGCATAGTGTTGACCTCATGACTGTAAGCCTTTGAAACTTGGACAGTCTACTAGCGCCATGCCAGGAAAGTGAATTGCTTCCATTTGAACTGTCTTAGGAAAATTCTAAAGATCACACTGATGTCTTTTCTTGAGCTGGGCTGCAAAACTTCAAATTCTATTACAGAGAGCATTAACTCTGAAGGGGCGGCCAGGTTTTGGAATGCCAATCATATGTTTGCCGAAATGACTGTTTTGTGGGGAACTCACACAAGGCAAAAACTCACAGGGAGTCAGAAGAGATGATAAAGGGAATTTTCAAGATCTCACTGTAGAACTTAGGAGGGACTGACCGACAGGATGTGCCCAAATCTAAGAAAGTGCCCTGCTTTATGAGCAAAGCAGAATTGAAGTAGCTCAAAAGAAACAACTTTAGAGATATCTCCTCCATGGACTATTTGTGTCTAAACTGGGGTAGAACCTTTAAGATTGTATTCCTCTAATCAGCCACAGTCAGGCATGTCGGATCTTGACTCGGATATCATTTTGGTCTTCTACCAGCATGAAGGACAGAAACCAACCAACCAACACGTGGGACCAGTCTGATTGATGAGCTACAGTCATTTCTGCTACCTTCTCTATCCATTAGCCCAGATATCCATAATGGCCAGCCATGTGTTTAGAAACAATCTTTAGATACTACAGCTGTCATTGCATTGACAAAAAAAAAAAAAGTGGCTCAGGGAATCTGGTGCCTCCCCCTCATGCAAATATTGTAGGAAGTTTGATAACTCCCTCTTTCCTCATTTATAAAATAAAAGGGTCAGGTTACTTTTCTCAGGGAGTTTTCTATCATCCCAATTCTTTGATTTTTTTTCATGGATTGTTTCCACATTTATAGATTCCATTCAGGTCTTTCATAATTCATTTTGCAAAATAATTTTAATATATAACAATAACATTTGGCTGCTATTTGGGGTATTCCTCAAAGAAATTCTGATGTATTCATGACTCTAATTGAAAAGTGGGATGCAAACATTTCATAGTTAATAGTTCACTATGCAGCTATTCAGGGTTGTTACAGTGTTATAATTCTTTATGTTTGTTATTGAATGATCAGTTGCTAAATATGAAGGCTGAAGATGGTAGTGGTAAGAATATGTGTGTGTGTGTGTGTGTGTATAAGTCATATTTTGACGAGTATTCTTTCTGTTGAAAATTCTCCCAGACTATTCCTTCCTTAAATAAAGAATGGAAATCTGAAACATAGTACTTTATAGGCTTTATTCTTTTGTTGATCTTCATTTATTTTGACTTGTGAAACCATTTACCCTAATTTGACATGAATTGTCAATGTGATTGTGAATACAGTGCCCTCCCTCCCCAAATAAAAAGTTCTAAGAGTCACAGAGCCATTTCAAAGAATCCTATTGATCAATTCAGCAAAATTATCAGATGAAAAATTAAGAAAGGCCTTTGGCTTTAACTTATCTACTTTCTCATGTACTATGGGAATTTCCTTTCCATGGTACCTAAAACACAGTCAGCCAGTTGAAATATTTTTATTGACAGAAAGCTCCATGTCTCATTGAGGCAGCTCATCCAGTGTTTTTGGAATGATTTTGGTTGGACATACTACTTTTTGCTGAGTTTATCTATTTCCCTGAACTTTCCATGTATTGATTCTATTTGGTTTTCTCTCTCTCTCTCGCTCTCTCTCGGTAGATAGATATAGATATGGATATCTAGATACCTAGATAATTCAAATTTCATTTTTCAAATAATAGGAATGCTTTTATAGGTAAATAAAACAAGAACTTGAAAAAATCATTGAGATTATACAATCTTAACCCCCCCTTAGTGGACAATAACACCTAAAGAAGTTGATTCGACTCAAGTTCCAAGTCCTATGAGACTCTTTTTTCTGAACCCTTACTTGTCAACATTTT
Organism: Macrotis lagotis; assembly: GCF_037893015.1. Lineage (NCBI taxonomy): Eukaryota > Metazoa > Chordata > Mammalia > Peramelemorphia > Peramelidae > Macrotis > Macrotis lagotis. The sequence goes on from NC_133664.1 coordinate 2,568,063, forward strand.
CCATGGGAATGAATTTTTAGTTATTTATCAGTTTAAATGAATTTCTAGATATTAATCAACTTTGAAATTCATCCCCTGAACTTTTTTGGGGGAGAAGAGATCCTTCAATTTTTGTTTTTATATTTCCAACACCTCAGACTTCATCTTGTAGTAAGAAAATACTTAATAAGCTCTTGGTGAATTGACCTGCAGAAACTTGTGCCAGATGTGTTAGTTTCTATTGCAGAAGATTAAGAGAAAGCAAAATTCTATGAATGCTTTTATGAAAACCTTATAATCAAATTATATATATATATATATGTATATATATGAGTGTGTAGGTATGTATATATATATATATATACATATATATATATATATATGTATATATATATAGTGACCTGAATAGGAACTGACTACAAGCAAGGATCATGACAAATATATGGAAAATATGTTTCCAGATTATGAAAGGAAAGAAGACTACACCTTCAAGATTCTATCACTGTGTATAATAGAAGAATGACAACAAGGACATTTATATAGGACCAACTCCTTTCTAGGTCCTGTCCTTTACAAAATCTCTCATTCTCACAATAACCTAGGACTGATTTAAAAGTAATGAAACAGAAGCAAACATAGATTAAGTGACTTGCCCAAGCTCTAAAACTGGATTTAACTTGGGTTTTCCTGACTTCAGGACTGGTGCTTTATCCCTTGTGCCACCTAGCTTCCTGCTACATTGTTAAAGTCAAGTTACAAAATTGTCAAGAAATTAATATCATACTTAAAACATTGTACCTCAGAAAAGAAATAGCTGGTCAGTGGAATGGTAACCATTTTTTACTCTGTTCTTAGGGAACAGTAAAATCATCAATAAGTCTCGGAAAAGTTTCTACATCTACAGCAATAGAAATCTAAGTTAAAATGAAAGTCCACACCAACCTAGAATACCTATTGCCCACATGTTTTATTAAGACATTGACTCTGCAAAGTGGGAAATATAGAGCTATGCACACATCACTTTTGGTGACTTTCTTAAGGAAGATGCACTGAGGGTTGCCTTTATGTCCAGCTCTAAGAGATGATAGCTAAGAATGACACCGATGGAGACATACATCATTGAGTTGATATTGACCCCTTGTAGGTCCAACATCTATATAGTTATCGAAGTACTTCAAAAAGTAATTAATAAAGAATGTTCAGGAACAGGTACTTTTAGTCTTCTTTTGGAGCATGATTTATGAACCAATACAGCTTTACCTTGTTTTTTTGGAATCCTATTGCTGATTCCTGATTATCTCATTGATTCTTCATTACTAATCTATGAATATTTGGCACCACTTGTAGTTTTGACGAGGGTCAAAACATGGGCAGGTACATCTCCCTCAAGGTGGACCCCTATCTTGTCAAGGACCAATTATTTAGTGCAATTATTTCTAGCATTTTATTGAAAATGGGATATTATCATATCCAAATCCATCTTTTGTAGGCGAAGAAGCTGAAGCCTAGAGAAATGATGAATTGTCAAATATGAGAGGCTAATTCTGAAGTTAGACCCATGACTTCTGATGCCCATGTTTGGGTTCTTTTTAGCTGAAGATGATTGTTCTATGCTTATACATATTCTCAGTAAACTAATGAACTGGACAAAATGAAGGCCAGAGCCCTGTAGCTTGTATTTAGTCTGACAGACTAAATCAATCAACCCTATTCAGATTATGCAGTCTGTTTGCATAAGCACACTATCCATGAGCCCAAATCTTGTCCAAAAGGATGTCTGAGAAGCTCTGACAGCTCTCTCACCAAAATCCAGATTTACTTCTTCTATGGCTTCCCTTTGATCTGCCAGTTCAGTCACCCTGTGGGGAAAAAAAGAAAGATTAGTTTGTCAGCTTGTTCCTAGTGAAGATATCACCCTGACTATTCAGCCTTACCCCTTCCTTTTCTAAATACTTACAAACCATCTACTTAATCCAGTCCTAAATTTGAGGGGATTAGTGTTGAGCTCACCAGTAGTAGCTTCTGGAATTTTCCTTTTTCAGAATTAGTACATTTGCCCATCTCCAGTCAAAATTCTTATCTTTCATGACTTCATTCCATTAGTGAATCTTTTCAGCATTTTGGAAAGAAATGAAAAAACTGGCTCTTGCATTTTTTTGAAGCCACTATCACTCAGGTTGCCCATATTCATGTCATTCTTGTTGCCTTTCTCTCTCAAACTCTTTCATTTTTCAAGTCATATCCACAATCTTTTGCATCTGATCTCTTTTTTCTCTACAGTTAGTCATCCACAAACATGCTGTGGTCCAGTCAGACTGTCCAATTTACTTTTCACTATGAGTTCATACTCAATCCTTTTGAATGAAAGTTGTCATCCTTGTCTCAGACACTTTCCTTTTTTGTTCTGCTTCTTATGTTCCTTTAAGGTTCCTATCAAATGAATCCTATGATAGGAGTCTTTTCCTGATGCCCCTCTTTAGTTTTAATGTCATCAACCTCCAGGAATTCCTTCCATTTGCCTTTACGTATTATGCTATTTTATTTTTTCTAATGATGTGCAAAGATATTTTTTAAAAAGTAATTTATTTATTTATTTTGAATTTTACAATTTTTCCTCGAATCTCGCTTCCTTCCCCCACCCCCACAGATAATTTTTAACATTCATCTCTTTGTTAGCTTTTTGAGTTCCACTTTCCTCCTCCCTTCCCTCCCCCTTCCCATGATAGCAAGAAATCTGATATAGGTTACAACCTATTGTATACATATACAATTGATGTTTAATATATTTCTATATTAGACATGCTGTGAAAGAAGAATTAAAACAAAAGAGGAACAAACCTTAAGAAAGAAAGAAAAAAACTTAAAAGAAGCTTTTAAACATGAACATAATATGCTTTGTTCTGCAATCAGACCACAGAATTCTTTTCTCTAGATGTGGATGGCATTTTCCATCTCAGGTTAGTTAGAATGGTCCTTAATGATTGAACTTCTGAGGAGAGCTCTGACTCTCACATCTCACATTATTGCTGCTCACTTCACTCAGCAAGAGTTCATGGAAGTCTTCCAGGCTTTTCTAAAGTTGCCCACTCATAATTTCTTACAGAACAATAGTACTCCACATATTCATATCCCCTAATTTGTGTACCCATTCCTTGATTGATGGATGTTCCCTCAATTTCCAGGTATTTGCCACTACAGAAAGAGCTACTATGAGTATTTTTGTACATGTGTGTCTTCCTCCTTTTTTATGATCTCTTCGGGATGCAGATCAAAGTAGGTATGGATCAAAGGGAATGCACAGTTTAACTGTGCTTTGGGCATTAGTTCCAAATTGTTCCCTAGAATAGTTGGATTAGCTCACAACTTCACATGTCCTTTCCAACATTGATTAGTTTCCTTTTTTTGTCATTTTAGTCAATCTGATATGTATGCGGATAACCTAAAAGTTGCATTAATTTGCATTTTCTAATCAATAATGATTTAGCATTTATTTCCTATGATTATAAATAGTTTTAAATTTGTTCATCTGAAAAATGCCTGTTCATATGCTTTAGGGACTACCTTGAATTCTTAGAAATTTGACTCAGTTTTCTATATATTTTAGAAATTAGACCTTTAGCAGAAACAGTAGTTGTGAAAATTGTTTTGCAACTTTCTGTGATCCTTCTAATCTTGGTTGCCTTGGTTTTATTTGTGCAAAACCTTTTTAATCTATCTAAATTTCCATTTTGCAATTTATAATATTATCTTTCTCTTTGTTTGATCATAAACTCCTCTCCTCTTCATAGATTAGTCAGATTAACTATCCTAATTGGTTTACAGTCTCACCCTTTATGTCTAAATCCTGTATCTCATTCGGGATGGTATAGAATGTAAAATGTTGGTCTATGTGTAACTTCTTCCTTACTATTTTTTGGTTTTCCCAGAAGGTTTTTTTAGAGAACTTGCATCAATTTTATTTTTTAAAGTATGATTTTGGTTTATTTGTTTTATATTATTATAGTAATTTTGTTATAAGAGGAAACATAAACCCCCCCTCCCCCCCAAGAAGATGAGAAACCTCAAGAATAGTGAGGGAGAGAAAAAAAAATGTACTACAGTCTGTGTTCAGATTCCAATGGCTCTGTATGGGGGGGGGGGTTGCCTTCTTTATCATAAGTACACCAGAGAAATTACTTCAATACTTTTCCCACAGTTGCTATTACTAGCTGTATTTCCCTCTACTCTATTCCTCCCCATTCTCATTTATTCTATTCCCTCTCTCCTTTAATCCTGACCCTGTCTAAAAGTGTGTTGTATCTGAGTACCCTCTCCTGCAATCTTCCCTCTCTTCTATGACCTATGCCTCCCTTCCCTCCCCTTATTTCCACCTTATCCCATCCCCTTCTTCTCATTTTTCTCTAGGGTAAGATAGATTTCCTCACCCTATTAAGTGTTTATGTTATTTCCTCTCTGAGTCATTTCTGATGAGAATGAAGGCACTCATTCCACCTTGCCTTCTCCTGTTCCACTCCACTGGAAAAACTATTTCTTGACTCTTATGTGAAATTTCTTAGCTCCTTCTTCCTCTCCTTCCTCTTCCTCCCAGTACTTCCCTTTATCACCTACTGTGATTCCATCTTTTTGCTATATTATACCATTATATTCTGCTCCTTCCTGTGCCCTGTCTATATATGCTCCTCCTAACAGCTCTTACAAATGAGAACGTTCATATGAGTTATCAGTATCTTCTTCCCATGCAGGAATTTAAACAGTTCAATATCATTAAGTTCCTCATAGTTAGTCCTTCTCATCCATCCCCTCTATGGCTTACCAGAGACCTGTACTTGGAGATCAAGCTTTCTGCTCAGCTCTGCTCATCTCAATAGGAAAGTTTGAAAGTCTCCTGTTTCATTGAAAGTCCATCTTTTCCCCTGAAAGAGGATGTTCACTTTTGCTGAGTAGTTCTCAGTTGTAAACCAAGATCTTTTGCCTTCTGGAATATAATATTCAGTCCCTACATGCCCTTAATGTAGATGTTGCCAGATCCTGCATAATCCTGGCTATGGAGCCAGAGTAGTTGAATTGTTAGTTTCTGGTAGCTTTTAGAATTTTCTCTTTGACTTTGGAGTTTTGGAATTTGGCTATAATATTCCTGGAAGTTTTTCTTTTGGGATCTCGTTTAGGAGGTGAATTCCCCCAATTTCTATTTACCCTCTGTTTCTAGGATCTCAGGGAAATTTTGCTGTATTATTTCTTGAAAAATGAAATCTAGGCTCTTTCCCTGGTCATGACTTTCAGGTAACCCAATAATTTTTAAATTATTTCTTCTGGATCTGTGTTTGAGGTCGTTTGTTTTCACAATGAGATATTTCACATTTTCTTCAAATTTTTGGCTTTTTTAGAAGAGTTTTTATTTCTCCCTGATTTCTTGCAAAGTCATCAGATTCCTTTAGTTCCATTCTGCATTTCTAGGATTTATTTTCTTCAGAGTTTTTTTAATCTCCTTTTCCAGCTAGCCAGTTCTGCTTTCTAAGGCATTCTTCTCCTCATTTTGTCTTTTGTTTTGCTTTTTTTCCATTTGGCCTAAACTGGTTTTTAACATATTATTTTCTTCAGTATTTTTTTGTATTTCTTTCACCAAGCTGTTGGTTTGGTTTTCATGATTTTTCTGCATTGCTCTCATTTCTCCTCCCATTTTTTCCTCCACATCTCTTAATTGTTTTTCAAAGTCTTTTCTGAGTTCATCCATATTCTGAACCCATTTTCTATCTTTCTTGGAGGTTTTGGATACAGAAGCTTCAATTTTGCTATCATCTGAGTATGTATTTTGATCTTCCATGGGATTAAAGTAATTTTCCTCTGGTTAGACTTTTCTTTTTCTGTTGTTTACTCATTTCCTCAGCCCAAAACTAATTTACTGCACTTCCAAGGCTTTGTGAGTTTTTTGGAGGACACCCCACTGGGACCTTTATTCCTCCAAGGTCTTATGCTCTCTTGCCTGTGTTTTGATATGTAGATGACCACAGCACTCCCCTCTACCCTGGAGCTGTGAGGAGGGTCCCTACTATCTTAGTATGGAAGGTCAAACTGCATCCTGTATCTGAGTGTGGGCAAACAGCAGAGTCCTGCCCCCAGGGAGAGCAGAGATATTTCTGCAGTCTTCCCTGACCCTCTTACCTTTTGTGGGCTGGGAGCTCTGAAGGTGGAGGCTGATTTCTCCCAATTCTCGCTGCAGGTTCTATAACCAGTGCTCCTCACTCCACACTCATTCTGGTGCAGCATAGTTCTCTCACGGCCCATCCAAACTGTACCTGGTGATCCCTGGGCTAGACTAGACTGAACTGGCTGGGTTGTACTGCAGCAGGAGCTTTTTTCCAACTCCCAGTTCTGATGAAACACACCTTTCCTATGGAGCTTCTAAGTTTTCTTGGACTGGGAAAATGTATCACTCAGTATTTCTGTGGGTTCTGCCCCTCTAAATTTTGGCTAGAGTCATAATTTGATTGCTTTTGGAGTTGTTTGAGTAAGAAGTTCTCAGGAAATGCTGCCTTTATGCCATCATTTTGACTCTGTCCCCTTTCCCAGCAGTTTTTGTCAAATAGTAAATTCTTATTTCAAGAAGCCGGAGTCCTTGAGTTTATCAAATAGTAAATTACTATAGTAATCTTTTGTACCTTATCTATTCCACTGATCCACTTCTTTTTCTTAGCCATTATCAGAGAATTTTGATGCTTTATAACATAGTTTTAGATCTGGTATGGCTAGACCACCTTCCTTTGCATTTTTTCATTAATTTCCTCAATATTTTTGACTTTTGTTCCTCCAGACGTATTTTTATTTCGATTTTTTTCTGGCTCTAAAGATAATTTTTTGATAGTTGAATTGGTATGGCCTGAATAAGTAATTTAATTTAGATAGAATTGTCATTTTTATTATATTAGCTTGGCCTACCTATAAGCAACTGACATTTTTCCAATTGTTTGGATATGAGTTTATTTGTGTGAAAAGTGTTTTATAATTCTTTTCATATAGTTTCAGGGTTTTTCTTGGCAGGTACATTCCCAAGTACTTTATATGATTCATAGTTACTTTAAATGGTAATTTTCTTTTTTTATCTCTTAGTGTTGGACTTTGTTGATAACATATAGAAATGCTGATGATATATGTGGTTTATTTTAGATCCTATTACTTTCCTAAAGTTATTTGTTTCAAGTAGTTTTTTAGTTGATTTTCTAGGATTCTCTAATAAACTATCATATTATCTGTAATGAGTGAATATTTTGTTTTCTTATTGCTTATTTCTTTCAATTTATTTTTCTTCTCTGATTGCTAGAGCTAACATTTCTAGTGCAGTATCGAATAATAGTAATGATAATGGGCATCCTTGTTACACCCCTGTCTTATCAGAAATGCTGGTAATTTATTCCCATTATATATAATGCTTGCTGATGGTTTTAGGTAGATATTGCTTATAATTTGAAGGAAAGCTCCATTTATTCCTATATTCTTTAGAGTTTTTAGTAGGAAGAGGTGTTACATTTTGTCAAAGACTTTTTCCAGAATCTATTGAGATAATCATAAGTTTTCTGATAGTTTTGATCAGTTATGTTGATTTTTTTCTAATATTGAACCAACCCTGCACTCCTGGTATAAATCCTACCTTACCATAGTGTATTATCCTAGTGATAGCTTGCTGTAGTTTCTTTGCTAATATTTTATTTAAAATTTTTGCATCAATATTCATTAGGAAAACTGGTCTATAATTTTTGTCTGTTTTTGCTTTTATTGATTTAGGTATCAGCACAATATTTGGTTTCATAAAAGGATCTTGGTAGTGCTCCATTTTTATTTCCAAATAGTCTATATAGAATTGGAATGAATTGTTCTTTTTATATATAAATATTTGTTTTCCAATTATATGCAATAGTAGTTTCTGTCATTTTATGAGGTTTTAAATTTTACAATTTTCCCCCACCCTCCCTTCCTTCCCCGCTTCCCTCCACAGAAGGCAGTCTCATAATCTTTACATTTTTTCCATGCTATACATCGATTGAAATTGAATGTGTTTATCCCAGGAATGCAGGGTTAGTTAATATTAGGAAAACTGTTAGGTTTGTTATTGATATAATTAATTATACTATAAGAAATCATAAGATTATAGCAATAGATACTGGAAGAGCTTTTGACAAAATACTGTATCCATTCCTACTAAAAACATTAGAGAATGTAGGAATAAATGGATGGTTCCTTAGAATAATAAGCAGTATCTATCTGAAACCATCAACAAGCATTATATTCAATGGGGATAGGCTAGAGGCATTCCCAATAAGATCAGAGGTGAAACAAGGATGCCCACTATTACCACTACTATTCAATATTGTATTAGAAATGTTAACTTCAGCAATAAGAGAAGAAAAAGAAATTGAAGGAATTAGAATTGGGAAGAGACAAAACTCTCACTCTTTGTAGATGACATGATGGTATCTCTAGACAATCTCAAAAAATCATCTAAAAACTACTGAAAACAATTAGCAACTTGAACAAAGTAGCAGGATATGAAATAAACCCTCGTAAATTCTGAACTTTGCTATATATAAATAGCAAGATATAACAGGAAGAGCTAGAAAGAGAACTACCATTCAAAGTAACCACAGACAATATAAAATACATGGGAGTCTATTTGCCAAGACAGACTCAGGAACTTTTTGAAAACAATTACAAAACACTTCTTACACAAATAAAATCAGATTTAAATAACTGGGCAAATATCAACCACTCAGGAATAGGTCGAGCTAATATGATAGAAATGCCAATTCTACCAAAACTAAACCACCTGTTTAGTGCCCTACCAATCAAAATTCCAAAAAATTACTTTTATGAATTAGAAAAAATTTTAAGTTAATGCATATGGAGAAATAAAAAGTCAAGAATTTGCAGGGATCTAAAATTATATTATAAAGCATCAATCATCAAAACTGTCTGGTATTGGCTAAGAAATATAGGGGTGGACCAGTGGAATAGACTAGGTGTAATAGCAGGAAATGATTATAGTAATCTGCTGTTTGATAAACCCAAAGAGCCCAGATATTGGGCTAAAAACTCACTCTTTGATGAAAACTGTTGGGAAAATTGTAAGTTAGCATGGAAGAAACTTAGATTAGACTAGCACCTCACACCCTATACCAAGAAAAGATTCAAATGGATACAGGATTTATACATAAAAGACAATATTATAAGCAAACTAGAAGGTAAAGGAGTAGTTTACCTGTCAGATCCATGGAAAGAGAAGCAGTTTATGACAAAGGAAGAGATGGAGAACATCACTAAAAATAAAAAAACAAACTAGATAATTTTGATTACATTACATTAAAAAGCTTTTGCACAGACAAAGCCACTGTAACCAAGATCAAAAGAAATGTAGGAAACTGGGAAGCAATCTTTACAACCAGTATTTCTGACAAAGGACTCATTTCTCAAATATACAGAGAACTGAGTCAATTTTTTAAAAAAAAACAAACCATTCCCCAATTGACAAATGGTCAAAGGATATGCAAAGGCAATTTATAGCTGAGGAAATCAAAGCAATCTATAGTCATATGAAAAATTGCTCAAAATTAGTACTTATTAGACAAATGCAAATTAAAGCATCTCTGTGGTACCACCTCATACCTCTCAGACTGGCCAATATGACCAGAAAGGACAATGATCAATGTTGGAAGGTATGTGGGAAATCTGGGACACTAACCCATTGTTGTCGGAACTGTGAACTCATCCAACCTTTCTGGAGAGAAATCTGGAACTATGCCCAAAGGGCAACAAAAATATGCATACCCTTTGATCCAGCAATACCAATACTAGGTCTATACCTTGAAGAGATGATGGAAAAGGGTAAAAACATCACTTTTACAAAAATATTCATAGCAGCCTTGTTTATGGTGGCAAAGAACTGGAAATCAAGTAAATGTCCTTCATTTGGGGAATGGCTTAACAAACTGTGGTATATGTATGTCATGGAACACTATTGTTCTATTAGAAACCAGGAGGGGTGGGAATTCAGGAAAGCCTGGAGGGATTTGCATGAAATGATGCTGAATGAGATGAGCAGAACCAAAAAAACAAAGCCAGAAAAGCATCCTAACAGCAACATGGGGGTGATGATCAAACTTGAAGAACTTGCTCATTCCATCAGTGCAACTATCAGTGACAATTAGGGGCTGTCTTCAATGGAGAATACCATCTGTATCCAGGGAAAGAAGTGTGGAGTTTGAACAAAGAGAAGGACTATTACCTTTAATTTAGGGGAAAAAAACTGATATCTTATTGTGTAATTTTGCTGTCTCTTATACTTTATTTTTCCTCCTTATGGATAGATTTCTCTCTCATCACATTCAATTTGGATCCATGAATGTAAAGACTGACAAATTTCCTTCTGCCAGGGGGGAGGGGAGAGGGAAGTAAGATTAGATGGAAAATTGTAAAACTCAAAATAAATAAAATCTTAAAAAAAGAAATCGAATGTGTTGGGAGAAAAAAACATATCCTTGACAGAGAAATAAAATATTAGAGATAGCAAAATTATGTAGTACATAAGACAACTTTTCATAAAAAAAATTGTTTAAACTCCCCAGTTCTTTTTCTGGATACAGATGGTATTTTCCATTGCAGATACCCTAAAATTGCACTGATGGAATGAGTAAGTCCATCAAGGTTGATCATCACCCCATGTTGCTGTTAGGGTGTACAAGGTTCTTCTGGTTCTGCTCATTGTGCTCAGCTTCAGTTCTTGCAGTTCCCTCTAGGCTTCTCTGAATTACCATCCCTACTGGTTTCTAATAGAACAACAGTGTTCTATCACAAATATATACCAAATTGATGGACATCCCATTAATTTCCAATTCTTTGACACCACAAGTAGGGCTGCTATGAATATTTTTGTACAAGTGATGTTTATACCTTTTTGTGATCATAAAGTTTATACAGAATTGAAATGAAGTGTTCTTTTTTATATATTCCAGAAGTCCTGAGCTCACATGCTGCCTTAGACACCTGAGATGCTGTGGGACTTTGGGCAAGTTCCTTGATCCCTCAGACTCAGTATATTCATATGTAAAATGGTAACAATTCCCTAATTACATGTGAGATAGCATATATAAAGTAAGCTGGATAAGCCTTAAAGTACTCTATCAATGCTGACCCTTTTTGTCTCTGTACCTGCTGTCTATATAGGCTGTTTCTCTCTTCAGAAAAAGAAAGGTGGTAGCTAGTTTTTTCTTTGTATTCCCAGAACTTTGAATACTAGGGGACACAGAGTAGGTTCTTAATAAAATTTTTTAAAAAGAATATAATAAGAATCACAATATAATAACAGTAAGAAAAATAATGGAAATGGGGATGGCATAAAAGGGATGTTTCCTTTACATGTAAATCAATAGTTCGTCAATGAGTGTTCACTAAGCACCTGCCAAGCGCCAGAAGTGATGATCTAAAGAAGCTAAAAAGTTCCCTTTTTACATGGTTTGGTTTGACGTTTCCCCTCAGCTGGCATGCTTCCATTCCATTCTTTCACAATGTTTCTTGAGTCCTCTGGTCTTAAGATCATTCTCAGATAATGGAAAGTGTGCCAGACCAGGAGTTTGGGACACTGCATTACAGTCCTGTCTATCCACTACACATGAGACCTTCCAAGGCCTTGGATTCTTTTTATCTACAAGGAGGACTCTTTGGACTTCTCTGGGGGCTCACACTCCTTCTCCCCACTCCCTTTACCAGTCTGAGGATTCTCCATTCTCAGCATTGCTTGGGGTCAGTCAGCACACCTCCCACGAGCTGCTAGAAATTTTGGTCAGCTCCTAGGTCCTTGGGGCAGCTCTTGAGTGGAGTGGATTGAGCTCTGGGCCTGGAGTCAGGAACTCTTTGCTGGGTGACTAACTGGGTGACCTTGGGCAAATCAATTCACACTGTTTGCCTCAGTTCCTCTTCTGTAAGATGAACTGGAAGAGAAACTACCAAACCACCAAGTATTCCTGCCCAGAAAACCTTAGATGGGGACAGAAATGACTGAGCCTCAGCACTTGAGGCTGTAGTTGTAGCACCACTGACTGCTATCTCACTTCCTCTTCTCTCTCTGATCAAGGGATAGTCAAATAAGGGCAAATTGTCTCAATGAACTTCTCATGGGTTCAAGATCAAATGATCCATGGCTCTACCATACCCCACAAAGTGGCAAATCTTGTTCTAACATACAAGGCCAGGCCCAAATGATGGAGAGGATGCCACTCTAGGTAAAAGGGTTAAGTTGAACCAAGAAAAAAATGAAGAGGAGGGTGGAAGGGCGGCGGCGGGGTGGGGGGGTTCATGAGGTATTGAGTCACTGTGGAAGGGAAGGGACTCTGAGCAAAGCCTGGGAAGTTAGATTTGGATTTGGGTTGGTCAGACTTTAGTTACCAGCATCAGAGTGTAACTCAAATAAATAAGAAGTCCTGAAACTGTGATTTATTTGTTGCTGATTTTGAGCAATAATTAAGTTAAAATTCTACCATATAAGAATCTCTTACCTAGAGAGTATTTACAAAATCAAGTTTATCTTTGGAATAATTCTAATTAGTCAAAAAGGAGGGGTTTGGACCCAAATTTGACAGAAAATAGTGACTTTAGGGAGAGGAATCAAATGATTTTGATCTAGGCAATCAAAGAGCCTGTCCCAAAGAGAAAAAAATCAATTATATTTAGTTAAATTGAAGAAATATTTATTATTTGAGGATGGATGAATTAATAAGTTAATTAATTTGAGGATTCAAGGATGAACTCAGTGATGCTGATACTAGATTCTCTGGGCTTTCAGGAGAGACTCATTACCAGGCCACTCATACACTAATGAACTTTAAGAGCCACTAAGTCTCAAAGTCAGACTGCCAAACATGTATTCATGCTGCATGCATGCAATGTGTGTGCATGTGCATGTGTGCATATGTGTGTGTTCTATGGGAGGAGGGTGGAAAGAACAAAATTCCAGATCCCAGAGGTGATGTGCCAGGGCCTCTGCCCTGAAGAATGGCTTGTGCTTTAGCCTGGTAGATGAACAAGGAATGGTTTATCCCAGGCAAGATCAATATTGAATAGCTAAGCAGGAATGGGGCCAGAGATCCAGGCAGTGAACACCCTAATCATTGGAGAAAGGGGAGAAATGAGAGGAGGGTTCCAAGAGGAATGAAGTGTTCTGAAAGGTAGAGAGGTGAAGGCAGTTTAAGGCAAGCTTTGGGGAGGGGTAGCCAGCCTAACTGCACTGCCACAGAGAGGATTTTAACTGGGAGTAATTTGAAAAACACAGCAAGGAACAAAATGGATTCCATGATGACTCCATAGATTGATCCTGCCCTTTACTTACCTTCATTAAAAAAAAATTCACTGACACGAGGGCAGTTACTTAACTGAAGGAGCTGACCTTGTCTCATTCTTTTCACTTCGAGGAATCTCAACAACCAAGATGAGAAACAATAAACAAGTTCTCAGTCAACCACAATAGTTGTCTTCATGATGTTTCTTTATCCAAATGATGCAGTTTAAGTGCTGCAAGAAGTCACAGCTCTATAAACTGGAGATTGTATTCTCCCCGGTATGCTCCTGAGATGGCAGAACAGAAAGCCCCACAGTACAAGTATGCAATGTTATTTTGGAATCTAGGAATATCACAATATTCTAAGTGAGAATGGGTAACAAATCTCCAATTTAACCATCTGAGATCCTGCAACAAAATCCAGCACTGAAACATTTACAGTTGTATTTTTCCTTGAAAAGGAATGTGATTTATCAAGTCCTTAGCAGATTGGGGAAATTGAATGAACTCAAAAAAACTCAATCATGTCTACAAAATTCCCAAAGGATTGTGACCCTGTATTCTCAAAGTTTCCATGTGATCATGTTTCGACTGTTCTTCATTTCCACCAACTCAGTAATCACAATGGTCTTTTAACTTTCTTCTATCAAGCCTCAGCTCTAATCCCACCTTCAGTAGGACTTTTCTGTTACCCCTTCCCTCCAGCTGCTAGAGCCTTTCCTTCAGAGCCTGCTTTTCTTCTCCCATCTCTCTTCTCTATATGTCCTCATATATGTACGCATACCTCAGAGATTAATACAGAGGTAGGCACAGAGCAGGCACTTCATTATTAATTTTGTCTAGCTATGGATCCCTAGGATTACGGTCACTATTTTTTGACCACTATTTTCAACAGTTTTCTAACATTTCTTCACTGCAATCCATTCCATAATAACAAGGTGCAGGTTTTGTTAGATCCTATCCAACTGAGGAGCCTCCAGGAATGGTCATCACATATAAGACCTAGAGAAGTTTGTCAGCAGATGTTTAGCTATGAAATGGTATGGCATTTCACATTTTTAATCATTTTAAGTGATTGTTTCTTGCTTGATTTTTGTTTGTTTCTTGGTATATGATCATTAGTTAAGATGGGCCACTAAGATATAGAAGAGTTTGCTCACCCACCCATGCCAGTGGAACTGAAGATATTGGAAATGATAAAAGGAAGGACATTTTAACAACCTAAATGGTCAGACTGGTTAACATTACCATCATTTCACAGATGTGCCATCCATTGAACTTGACTTGGGGGAGTAGAAGAGAGGAAATTGTGATTTGAAAATCTTGTGGGAGCTGTGAGTTGATGGAATGCTTAATAGAGCATTGGAATGATGAAGTACTTTATCCAATGCAAATGACTTTGGCAGCGTTTTGAAATAATGAGCCCCTTCTGATTCTTGCAAAGTCAAATATTATTTTTTAACTATGTTTAAGAGTTAGAGTGTAATCACTGGACCTTTGGAAAGCTTTATCATTTTAAGAATTATTCAGAAACACACAGATGAAACATGAGGTTTTCCTTTAAAAATGAAAGGAGGAAACATAGAGGGATTTACCAAAATCACTTTATAGTTAAAAAAAAATTCAGTTAGCATAGCAAACTTTCTCAGTTTGCCAGCAATTTACATAACTTTAAAAAAAAGTAGATCAACATAGCAGAGCAAGTCAACAATGACACATCAATACATGTGAGCTGTAATAAGATCAAATAACAAGGTCCAGTTGTGGTCTAAGATGGAGTTACTGGAGACAACTAGCAGATCAGTAACTACCCAGGTGACCATCCCGGTTTGCAAAGGATTGCATTCAGCTGACAGTCTCGTGTTTCCCCATCAGCATTCCTTTCAGGAGATGCTCCATGGCTAAGGCAAACATCTAGGATCATCTTTTAGTGTCTCTGGTTTACTCAACTTTGATCAAGACTTACACCAGGAATCGGGTTCTAAAGGGTAAAGTTTCTCATATACTTTTCCTTCCTTTTAGTGTAAATTAATGAATGAAATAGTGTGCTCTTTTTTATTTAAATTGGTAAGTTATTTTATTGATTTATTTTTAAAAAATCTTTAGAAATAGTATGCTCTTAAAGAGCACAATCAGTAAAATCAGAAATAAGAGCTGCCCTTCAATCCAGGTGATTCCTCCTCCAGGTTGGGCTGATTTCCCATCATTCCATTCCTTCGCAGAAATCAGAAATAAAAGGTGCCTTCATGGGCCTTCACAAAACTGGTGTGATGCCAATCAGCATGTTGGTTCAAGAAAAGAACACAGCAGTCATTCTTCTAAAGAAGAGGTTTCAGGTTTCATGATGTCTTCACTGATCTGAGAGCTACCATCTCTCCCAAGAAGAAGACAGTGACATTCTTATTTGGGGTAGAAAGCCAGCTCCTTCCCCAATATCAGCTTTATAATCTTCTGTGAAGGGCTGCTTCCAAAAATGGTCCTTCTGTGGAGGGCTACTGTGGAGTGAAAGCATGAACCCTCAATCTCCCCCCTCTCTTTTATTTATAACTGATGTTAACTTGGGATACCAGAGATCATGTTTCTGAATTGAACTGATAATAAAAATGTTCTTTCTAAAGACTATGTCTTTATCTATCCCAACTCTCCTTACTGAAAGTCATTGAATAAAAATATACCCTTACCTGATAGAAAGGACCCTATCACAATCCAATGATGTCATTCACTGACCTAGGTAAGACCTCCACTGATGCTTATTATGTCTCTTCTGAATTCCCATTCAATATTATTTGGGTCCTCATCTTTGGACAATGTTTAGAGGCCTTGGAGAAATTCCCCTGGTTCTTTTACTTCCCCTTGGAGAATAGGGCCTCTCTGGAGTTGATCACCTCTTCTGCCCTACATATATTCCTTAAGTGCTTGGTGTATGCCAATGTTAGGATAAATTTTGTAATGAAAATACAAAAAAGCCAAATGGTTTTACCCTCAAGACCTTAGATTCTACTAGTGGAAATATACCAGGTAGTAGTAGAAAAGGAAGAGGACTTTAACTAGAAAATCACTGGACTGATGTGCCAGTCTAAAGGTAGCCTATTGACCTACCCTTTTCAAAAGTAACCAAGTAATGATTTATTTATTTTTTTCAAAGCAGTATATGAAAGGGGGGGGGGGTCAAGTCCATGAGCTAGAGGACCTGGATGGATGTTTTGATGGGATGAAAAGAATGGCCTGGTAGGTGGCTGGATAGGAAGAATGGGCTAAGATCCATGCCTCACACCATGTTTTCTTTTTTTTGCCAGTTACTACCTAGTTATGAAAATTATTACTAAATCTTTACAGAGCAAAATATTACAAGCCGAGAGTCTTTCAGACAACTGTATTCTAGTGCCTATTGATATTGGATTAAGAGTGAAGAAACTATTTGACTATTCTATGCCATCTTGAGCACATTAAAGTGACTTTGGGGACCAGATATGCATGGCTTTCTCTGATTGTGGCTGGGCATCCTGCCAAGGCATAAAGAGGAAAGATGTTCTAGAGCAGTAGTTCTCACATTGTGGGCTTCAGATCCCAGGGAAAGGATTAACTTATTGCAAGGGGTACAGGAAACCATATGTGTACCAAGAACTGTCATTCTGATTTTTATTTAGCACTGATAAAATATGCAGTGTAACTTTATATAATAAACAAGGAAGTAGAGTTTCTGGTTTTTGTTAATGTTTAATTGATAAATTTTTGTTTTGACACATTGAAATCCATTAGAATCAAGATTCTCACCCAGAACTATAATCTTCCCAAACAGTGAAGCAAAGCAACATCACTGATACTGTCAACTAAATCTTCTTATTCATCTTTCTAGAAATCAAACAAATATCTTAGTCTGTTCACAGGGTGCAGGTAGTTTCTTAATCCCCTATTAATAGTTACTTTATTGCCAGTATATTAAAAGTGAGATCCTTGTTCTCTAAAAGCGGGCATTCTGAAGAAGAAGGAAATGATATCAATACTTAATTTCTGATTATAAATGAAACTGAAAAAACCCAGAAAGAAGCTGCTGGTTAATTGAAAAAAAAGACTCAGATTCTCCTTAGAAAAAACAAAAAACCAAAATTGATGAGGCTGACTTTATTATTCATTTAAAGGTAAGAAGAAGCATGATTTCTTATTTACTTGATTTTTAATATTGTTATATTTTAGGAAAATTCCTGAAAAAGTTGATAAAGTGGATAAAGTGCTGGTCCTGTGTGATCATCATGAGTTCAAAACTAGGCTCAGACATGTGATTCTGGGCAAGTCACTTAACCCTATTTGCCTCAATTTCCTTATCTATAAACTGAGCTGGAGAAGGAACTGACAAACCACTCTGGTATCTCTGTCAAGAAAAGCCCAAATGAATTCATGAAGAGTCAGACATTACTGAAAAAATAACTGAACAGCAACAATAATAAATGGCTTCCAGAAATGATGACATTAAATGGACAGAGGAATATGTCTCAAAAGATACAATAAAATAAGCTCCCAAATGTCTAGAATACATAGAGTCCTTAAGACTAAATTTCATTAATTCTTTAAGAAGAAAATCAGGGGACAGTGAGCAGTACAAACCTTGAAGAGCACTCCACACACAAACATACAGACATGCATACATACATACACACCTAACTTGATATAGCCTACTTAATTATATTCTAACAGTAAATTAGTGGTTATCACTAATTTCCAAATTAGATACATGTATAACTTTGAATTGTTAATGAGAAAAGGCAAAACTAATGGCATATTAAAAGAGAATAAAAATTAGAAGTTGTGAAGTCTAATCAAAGGCAAGCTTACTTATTGACAAATCCTAGTTGGAAACATTGGGAGTAGATAAAGGAATAGATATGTATATATACTTTAGTATTTTCCATCTCAATATAACAAAAGAGCTTAGAAACCAAATATTGGGTTTGTTAAATGGTGATATATCTATCACAGACAAAGGCAGCCCTTGTTTCAAATATAAAAGAATTCATAAACACTTATAGAATTGCAATTGATTAAAAGCAGAATTGTCTCATAAAATAGAGAAGATAATAAAGGGAAAAAATGTTCACCAAATGCTTAGAGGAATACCATACATACCCAGGAGAGTCACATCACTCCAAGAAACTTCACAGAGAAGTTTGACAATGGACATTCGATAAAAAACCAAGCTATTTGTCAAAATGGATCACTATTTTCTCTATATATGCAGTGGGCAACCCACATTCGGATCAGAACTTCAGTCTCCACTAAGCTGCCTGAAGAAATAGATAAGAAACTAAAGAAAAATAAATGGAATAGGCAGTCTAAGTAGACCAGGTAAACTGAGAGGAACTCTCACGACTGTCATTTCAAGAGCTTTAAGAGATCTACAGAGCTGCTGTGAGGGTAAAAGAGTATAAAAATGAAAGAATATTGGGAAATCACTTAGCACTGCTTTTAGCCCAAAGTAGGCACATGGTTGCTTCTTTTCTCACCTGTTGCTAGGGGATCTTGCTCATCATCTTAAGGATTTGGGGAACAAATCCTAAGGGAATTTGGATTTCTAGATTATCCCCTGAAATTAATAGAGGACAGCATGTATATATTGATCTAATATCTTAAAACATCTAATCAAAAGGGATTTGGATTAACAAGAAAGGTTGTAATGACCGAAAGAAGAATTGTTCCTGTTTATTCATGAATTTAGATTGCAATGAAAGTAGCTTACAAGGTAGGAGAAAAATAACATTTGGCACAGGTAGACATTTACAGGAGAGAAATCCAAGAAAGGTGCCAGAAATAAGATCCATGTTCCTGGATGATTAACCATAAAAAACAAATGATGATGAATGGGCAGATAATCAAATTTACAAAAACAAACATGAAACCACTGGTATTACAAAGGTTTGGTGGAATGAAAACTGTGATGGAATTATAGCTCTGGAAAGACTTATTCAAAACAATGAAACAGATAAAAAGGGGTTGGACGGTGGCATACTTAGGTATATTAAGAAGTTATACATGTACAGAATTCCAGGGAACAAATTGCCAGAGAAAGGAGAAGAAATATGGTGGAGGCAGAAATAGAAGTAATATTTT
This sequence comes from Macrotis lagotis, assembly GCF_037893015.1. Classification (NCBI taxonomy): domain Eukaryota; kingdom Metazoa; phylum Chordata; class Mammalia; order Peramelemorphia; family Peramelidae; genus Macrotis; species Macrotis lagotis. The sequence goes on from NC_133664.1 coordinate 2,587,459, forward strand.
CAAGAGGCTGTCATTATCTACATTTTACAGTAAGGTCTTCCTGACTTGAGATCCAGATCACTATATACTGTGCCTTTAATAAAGCTAAAACCCAACTAAAGTGTTTGCATTCTTCTTGTATTTAGGCAAAGAATGAGAATCAAGGAGGGGATGTGACTATTGTTTGGAGCAGAAAAAATGATAATAACTAATCACAATTAGAAAGGAGCTGAAGAAGAAAATGGCAGACCACTTTCAGTATCTTTGCTAAGAAAACCCCATAAAGGGTCACAAAGTGTTGAAAACAAATGAAATGATTGAACAACAAAAATCTTACAAGTAATCTTGAATTATTTTGATGTGAAAGAGGAAAATATATTATGCTTAACTCTTATATAAATGCTTAACTCTAGTTTTGCTCTTGTTTCTCTGTAAGAAATGGCTTTTGAAATGAAAAGGATATTGCTTGAAGGAGTTGACAACCAAGAAAGATAAATGGAACGTAAGAAGGAACCTGTTGATTGAAGCCACCATTTTTGTGCGTTAGTGAAGTACCATAAATATTGAATCTATCTGGTAGCACTGCTACTGCCAGTGGTATTTACAAGATAGTTAGAGAGACAGAGGCACCTGTGATATTGCAGAAGGGCAAAGATTGTTCTCATTCCTCAGTGATGGAAAATGAAGAATGAAGTCTGTTCATTTAAATGAATTTGAGATCGCATGAATCCCTGGTCTGTCTAATTGTAGATTTTGCTTTGTAACTCTTGTCCCTCCATAGATTTAATAACATAAGATTATCCTGATGTTCTAGAGACTCTTTTCCCATTATTATGATGAGGCTACTAGACCTGTTCTCTTTGGAGCTTCCCATGGGATTAGTCCTCTTTCTCTTATTATCCTATATTCCTTGATGTACTTTATTTCTGTTGTTCTAAGGAAATCTTTTTTTATATGTTAATAAATGCTTACCTGGCTACAATGGACCATCCATTGCAATCCTGGGTGATACTAATTTATTGTCAGTTGAATTACATATCTCATGTTTTTTCTTGCATTACATGTATTTGAAGCTTCTGCTAGATATAGCTGTACTTGTAGACAATTGGTATTGAAAAGATTGACCTTGAATTTCAGGACAAGCTTGGGATTTATAAAGGAACTTTGTGGCTTCTATAGACTACACAACTCATTCTCCTCTTCTTCAAATCTAAGCTCAATAGTATAATTTGACTGTCTTGGAATATTACACATAATGACCAACAACTCTAATGAATGCTCACTCAAATGAATATTGAAAGAGAATCAAGAGAGAATCTTTCACCCTGTTTTCCAAGGAAGAAATCACAAGGTAACTGCCCTTGGATGGTTCAATCAATCTGATCATCACAATGTCAACCTTACCTCTACTCCAGTCCTCCCGTATCATAACAGTAAATAGGGCAAAATTCATTTTCCTGTTTCACGTCAAAATAATTCAAGATGACTTGTAAGATTTTTGTTGTTCAACCATTTCATTTGTTTTCACCACTTTGTGACCCTTTATGGGGTTTTCTTAGCAAATATACGGAAGTAGTTCACCATTTTCTTCTTCAGCTCATTTCACACATGAGAAACTGAGGCAAATAGGGTGAAATAACTTGGTAGTAAGTACTTGAGAACAGATTTGAATCCATGATGAAGATGAGTCTTCCCAACTCCAGGCCTAGTTCTTTATCCATTGTGCCACCTGGCTTCCCCAGCTTATAACACAATACCAAAAAACTATTCAATGAACCTCTGGTCATGCACGGTAGGCATAAAATAAGAAAAAATGATGCTCTTCAAATATCCTCTCCCTTCAGTAATGGAGGCACAAAACTGGGATTTTTCATTTGAGTCTCTAAAACTTTCACATTAATAATTTCTTATGGAAATGTTAGTATCTTCTCTCACTTAAACACAGACACACACACACACACACAGACACATACACAATCTTACTATCTTTATTAGCTTTCATTCTCAATTTCTCCTGTTTTTCTCTGCTAATTTCCTAGAAAAAGCAGTCTACATTTGATATCCATTTTTGTCTTCTCTCACCCTCTTCTAAAGCCTTAGCTAACTGCCTATTCTCAGTTTTTCTGACTTAATCTTTCAATTTAAAGTAATTTTTCCAAATTTTCCAATAATTTTTTTCAATCATTTGTACATGCATATTTCTAAGTTACAAAATTTCCCTCCACCCTTCCTTCCCACCCCCCTCCTCTCAGTAGAGAACAGTCAAGTTAGCATTTTACATATATGTTTTGTTAAACATAATTACAAATTAGCAATTTTGGGCATGAGGAAGTAGGTTTAAGGGAAAGAGAGACATAAGAGATACAAAGTTTCATCAGATTTGGTAGGAATGTTTTTTTTTCTTCTGTGTGTTTTTTTTTTTCTTCCTTTGGTTGGGGATACTATAGTACATAACAAGTCTAATACAATTGTACTAGCTTTCTGGGCTGTTGAGAGGAGTTGTGTCCATCAAGGTTGTTCAACTCATAATGTTGTTGGTGTATACATTGTTCTCTTGATGCTACTCCCTTTGTTCAGAATCAGAACCCGCAAGTCATTCCATGCTTCTCTAGGATCCAACCATTTATGATTTCTTATAGAACAATAATATTCCATAGTGTTCATGGACCATAACTTGTTTAGCCATTCCCCAATGGATGGGCAACCACTCAACTTTCAATTCTTTGCCACTACAATAAGAGCTGCTACCAATAATCTTTTATCAATTCTAATGTCCTTTTCTCAAAATTTCATCTTTTTTTTTAAAAAAAAAATCTCTTTGACAAGTTTGACACTGTTTTCCACCTTCTTCTGGATTCAATTTCTTCTTTAATTTTTTTGTGATTGTTTTTTCTTGTTTCTAATATGTATTTAGCCACTACATCTTCTATATCACGGCACTACCACTAAAATCAAGAGTGGTCCTTACACACATTTCACAACATTAATTTCCACAATGGAGAAAATGATCTTTTGAAAATAAATCATCCTATTACATGTATACTTTTAAAGTTTCAAGTTAATTTGTTTGTTTTACTTTATCTTACTTTTCCCTGGTTATGTATACAAACAAGTAATGTACAAACTTTAAAATCTGAATTCTCTACCTCCTTTTGACCCTCCTTCCCATTCCCCCCCAATGAGAAAGCAAACAATTTGATATAGACTAAAAAATGTGTAGTTCATGCAAAACATTTCCATAATAATCATGTTGTGAAAGAAAATATATAACCCTCTCCTCCAAAAGAAAAGAAACCTCAAGAAAAATAAAGTAAAAAAGTATACTTTCTCTGGATATGTATAGCATCTTTTATCAAAAGTCCTTTAGAGTTTTCTTGGATCATTGCATTGCTTAGAAAACCTGTCACAGCCGATCATCCTACCATATTGTTGATACTTTGAATACAGCACAAGTTTTACTGGGAACATTCTGCTCATCATTTATTATGGAAGAATAGCATTACATCATAATCACATCACATATTTTATTTAGTCATTTTCTCAATTTCCAAGTCCTTGCCACCTGAACAGAGCTTCTAAAAATATTTTTGTATATATATATATATATATATATATATATATATATATATATATATATCCTTTTCCTTCCTGTTTTTCAATTATTCTGGAATACAGACCAAGTAATATTTTTGCTCTGTCAAAGAGTATGCATGGTTTTATAGCCCTTTGAGGAGAGTTCCAAATTGCTCTAAAGAATAGTTGAATCTTTTCACAACTTTTCTAACATTAATATTTTTTTCTCCCTATATCCTCTCCACCAGTTCTCAACTTCCTTTTCTGTCCTATTATCTCAGAATTTTTCTAATTGGCATTTATCCAAACAATCATGAGTTAGCACATTTTTAAAAAAATATGGTAATAGATATCATCAATAACCTCATCTGAAAAACAGTTCAGGGTGGCTAGGTGGCATAGTGGATAAAGCACTGGCCTTGGAGTCAGCAGTACCTAGGTTCAAATCCAGTCCCAGACACTTAATAATTACCTAGCTGTGTGGCCTTGGGCAAGCCACTTAACCCCATTTGCCTTGCAAAAACCTAAAAAAACCCAAAAAACAAATAAAAACAAAAAGAAAAACAGTTCAAATCCCTTGACCATCTATCATCTGGGGAATGACTCTCACTTTTATATAAATTTGACTCATTTCTCCAAATATGAGAAATGAGGCTCCCCATTAGATAACTTCCTTCAATATTTTTCCCATAGTTACTATGGCTAACTGTATTTCCCTCCACCCTCTTCTCTGATCCACATCTATTCTATTCTTTCCCTCCTTTCACCCTTTACCTTCTCAAAAGTGTTTTACTTCTGACTACCACCTACCCCAGTCTGCCTTTCTATTTTTCATCCACCACCTATAATCTGCCCTCCTTTCTATCACCTCCCACCCCTTTCTCCCATCGCTACGTTCCTGTAGGATAAAATGAGTTTACCAGACTTGGCAGAGAGTCCTTGGGAGGAATGGAGTTGGAAACAGTAAAAGCAATGGTCACCTTCTACTTGTGTATCTCATGACTTCTCATCGCAAACATTGTCTTCTCTACCTAAATGTAATAAAACTTGTAGAAAATATTGGGCATCTATTAGACTTTGTGATTATAAGGAGAAGAAATGGACAGGATGTGAGTAATGAAGGCAATTTGTGGTGTAGAGTGCTGGACTGATCACAGACTCTTCCTCTCCAAGCTAGATATTCATATTCAACCAAAGCAATGGCCTGAAGGCAAAATAAATAATAGAAGAATCAATGTCAAGAGATTAGAGTATCTCTCTAAGATGGAACAGTTTGTTGCTAACTTAATAGGAAAACTGAACCAACACACTGCTGGCAATAGTGGAGTAGAAAAGGAGTTGGCAGTTTTAAGAGATCTGGTGTATAGTACTGCATTTGCTCATCTGGGCCAGAACACTCCCAAACACCAAGACTGGTTTGATGAAAAGATGGGGAAATACAGAAGCTGCTAAATGAAAAGCAAGAACTTCACATGGTTTCCAGAAGGATAGTTCATCCATTTCTAAGAAGGCAGCATTTAATTCCATTAAAAGTAAAGTCCAAGTGAAACTTAGAGAGATTAAGGACTCTTTACTCAGTAAGAAGACAGATGAAATTCAGTTTTATGCAGACAGTAATAAACAAAAATGTTTTTATGATGCCCTGAAGGTTATTTATGGGCCAAAGACATAAGGTGCATCTCAACTACTCACTGCTGATGGATTCACATTGATTAATGATAGAGACATGATCCTAAAGATATGGGTTGGATTCTTCCATAGTGTCCTTAACAGACCATCATCAATCAAGGCAGAAGTCATTGGCTGTTTAGTTCAAATTGAAGTCAATCATCAGGCCCTAGCTGAAGTTCCAAATGAAGAAGAGGTTTTGAATGTCATTAGGCTCCTTTAAAGTGGCAAAACACCTGGTGCTGATTCTATTCCAGCTGAGCTCTGCAAATGGAGGGGGGTACACTGCTCATTCAAAAACTGACTGAAAATTTCCAGGTTATATGGCATGAAAAAACACTCCCCAAGAATTCAATGATGCCTCCATAGTCCATCTCTATAAAGGTAAAGGAAATTGATTGCCTCATGACATTCACAGGGGTATTTCTCTTTTAGTCATTACTGTAAGATTCTCGCCAAAGTCCTTTTCGATAGGCTGATCCTTAACCTGCAAGGTGGTCATCTCCCTGAGAGCCGATGAGGCTTTAGAAAGGGTAGAGGAACAGTTGATATGGTGTTTGCTGACTGACAACTCCTGGAAAATGCTAGGAACAGAACAGAGATCTGCAGACAACATTTGTAGATCTGACCAAGGCCTTTGATATTATCAGTTGTGAGGGTTTATGGAAAATTATGTCAAAATTTGGTTTCCCAGAGAAGTGTATCAGTCTTGTATGTCAGTTCCATGATGGCAGGCATGCCCAAGTTCTGGATAGTGGAAATGCTCTTGAGATTTCCCAGTCTCCAGTGGAGTAAAACAAGGATGTGTCCTTGCTCCCTTACTTTTCATCATGATGTTTTCTGTCATGTTATCAAAACGCCTTCACTAAGGATGAACATGGCCTCAAGGTCATCTACTACACTGATGGCAATTCCTTCAACTTGGAAAAGCTACTTTGCCAAGACCAAAGAAGAAGTAGTGTTGGTGCATGATCATCTGTTTGCAGATCATGGTGCCCTCAATGCAGCCTCTGAAACTGAGATGCAGCAAAGGATGGATTGATTTTCTGCTACTTGTGCTCATTTTGATCTAACAATGAATACCAAGAAAATGCAAGTGCTTCATCAGCCAGCACCACACTATTCATATGTAGAATCATTGGTTATAGCAAATGGAGATAAGTTCTCTTCCCTTGGCAGTGTCCTTTCCAAGAATGTCCACATTGACAATGAGGTTGGCATTGCTAGAGCTACCTAGTGTTTGGGAGGCTCTGAAAGAAAGTGAGCAAGAGAGGAAATATTAGATTGACCACCAGACTGAAGGTCTACAGAGCCACTGTACTGACCTCATTGCTTTATGCCTGTGAAACCTAGACTGTCTACCAGTGCCATGTCAGGAAACTGAATGGCTTCCATTTAAATTGTCTTAGGAAGATTCTGAAGATCACCCAGCAGGAGAAGATCCCAGACACTGACTTTCTGAGCTAAAGTGCCTGGCATTCCAATGTTTCTACAGAGAGTGCAACTATGATGGGCTGGACACATTGTTAAAATGCCAGAGGTATGCCTGCCAAAAATGCTATTTTATGAAAAACTCACACAGGGCAAGTGCTCATAAGGGTATCAGAAGTGATATTGAGATACCCTGAAGGTCTCATTGAAGAATTTTAGAATTGATTGTACAACATGTGAGATATTGGCACAGGATAGGGTGCTGCATTCTATGAGGATGGCAGAATTGAAGAAACTTAAAGGAAATGTGACATTCATAAGTTTAGACTCCCCACCCCAGGTGTTCACATGAGCTATTTGTACCCAACCTGTGGTAGTTTTCCGAGCTCTTATTGGTCTGATCAGTCACAATCAGACATAGTCATTTGGATCAAATGTAGTAATATCATTTTGGTTTTCTTTGATAATGAAGGACAAGAACTAGTCATTATACCTCTCTATACCCAATTATGTGTGTGTGTGCTATTCCCTCTCTAAATTATTTTTTGATGAGAGTTAGGCTCACCAACTGTCTCGGTCTCCTCCCCTCCACTCTACTGCAAAAACTTTTCCTTGCCTCTTTTTTTGTGAAATAATGAAACCTATTCTACCTCTCCTTTTCCTTTCTCCCCATTCCTCTCTCATCCCTTAACTCCATCTTTTTAATATATTATTCCTTCATATTCAGTTCCCATCTGTGCCCTGTCTGTATTGATTGAAGTTTGTTCTTCATTCTCCAGGAAGACTTGATATCAGGAAGGTAATGCCAGAACAGGGACATGAATTGGAGTTGAGTGAGATGGGGGACAAGCCTCACATTCTTCTCTAGAGTCATATTTGATAAGGATAGATGGAAAATTCAAAAAGGATTTTGAAATTCAAAATATGGATGAAGATGATAGATGCCGCCAGATATGGATGAGGGGATGATGGAAGCAATCAGGGTTAAGTGACTTGTCCAAGGTCACACAGCTAATAAGTGTCATTTAAGGTCAGATTTAAACTCTTATTCTCCTGACTCCAAGACCAGTGCCCTAACCATTGTGCCACATAGCTGCTCTCCTCTCTATACATGTCCCTTCTAACTGCCCTAATAAATGAGAAAGTTCAAATGAGTTATCAGTATCATCTTCCATGCAAGAATATAATTCTTTCAACATCATTAGTTTCCCTTTTTTGTTTTCCTCTTCATGTTTCATTTGAGTCTTGTATTTGAAGATCAAATTTTCTAGTTAGCTTTGGTCTTTTCACCACAAAAATTGGAAAGTCCTCCATTTCATTGAATTTCTATCTTTCCCCCTGAAAGAATCTACTCAGTTTTGCTAAATGGTTGATTCTTGATTATAATCCAAACTCTTTTGCCTTTCAGAATATCACATTCAAGTCCTAAAATCCTTTAATGTAAAAGCTGCTAAATTTTGTGTTATCCTGAATGTGACTCTACAATAACTTGAATTATTTCTTTCTGGCTCCTTGCTATATTTTCTCCTTGACCTAGGAGCTCAGTAATTTGGCTACAGTTTTCATTTTGGAAATCTCTTTCAGGAAGTGATCAGTGAACTCTGTCAAATTCTTTTAATTTACCCTCTGGTTCTAGACTATAAGGGCAGTTTTCCTTGTTAATTTCTCGAATGATGATGTCTAGCCTCTTTTTTGATCATGGCTTTCAGGTAGTCCACTAATTTTAAAAGTATTTTTAAATTTATTAAATTATTAAGTTAAAATTAAATTTTAAATCCTGGATACATTTTCCTGGTCAATTTGTTTTTCCCAATGATATATTTCTTATTATCTTCTAGTTTTTCATTCTTTTGATTTGATTTTATTATTTTTTTGATTTCTTACAAAGTCATCAGCTTTGCTTAATTCTATATTTTTAGGAATTATTTTCTTCAATGATCTTTTGTACTCTTCTTTTGCCTTTGATCAATTCTGCTTTTTGAGCCATTCTTCTTCTCTTTGGCTTTTTGTACCTCTTTCCTTTCAGCCAGTCTGTTATTTTAAGATGTTATTTTCTTCAGTTATTTTTGTGTCACTTTCACAAAACTGTTGACTAATTTTTCATGATTTTCCTGGCTCATTCTAATTTTTCTTCCCAATTTTTCCTCTACCTCCCTTACTTGAATTTCAAAATCATTTTTGAGTTTTCCAATGGCTTAAGACCAATTCATATTTTTTTTCATGGAGTCTTTGGATATAGGAGTTTTTGACTTTTGTTATTTTCTTCTGAGTGTGTATTGCTCTTCCTTGTAACCATAGTAACATTCTATGGTTAGATTTGTTGTTTGCTAATTTCCCCAGCCTATGACTTGATTTTAACTCTTTAGTAAGGGAGGGCTCTGCTTACAGGGTGGAGGGTGCCCTGACACAAGCTTTTGGTGTTTTTTGTAGCTGTTTTCAGAGATACCTCTAGGGATCTGCAAGTATTCAAGAGAGATTTTTACCACTCTCTTGGCCTGAGCTCTAGTTCATGGGTGACCACTAGCACTCATTTCTTCCCTGCAACTTAAGGATGGTTCCCCTTAACCTGTGGGACAAGCCTGGTGGTGCTACTGCTTCTCTTTTCCTGGGACAGGGACCCAGGACTGCAATATAGATTCCAGTCTGGACAAAGAAACAGAGTCCCCACTCAGGGACAGCAAAGAAACCCCTGTATTCTCCTTTAGACTCCTTTACCCTCTGTGGACTGAGAGTTCCTGCTGCTGCTGCTTCAAGCCCAAGGATGGTGCCTGGTCTGCTACAATGGGGTCTGCTGCAGAAACCCATGGTGGACCCTTTCCTGTTGACCTTCCAAATTATTCTTGACTGTCTCTTGGCTGAAAGGTCTGGAAACCTCCCAGTTGCTTGGTCCTGGGTGACTGGGGCTGACCCCAGCCTGCTTGACCTGTGCTGCTGCAGTCTCTTACCCTCTTTCAACAGTTCTTACCTGCTGATTGTGTAAGCTGTATTGGGCTGGACAATCATTTGACTTCCTCTTTCTGTGAGTTCGGCCACTCTAGACTTCATTTAGAGTCATCATTTAAATTTAGAGGGACTTGGGAGAGCTCAGGAGAGTCCTTGCCATACTGTGCCATTTTGGCTTTCCCCAAGCTTCCAGGCCCTTCCTGCTTATTTAATTCACACCTACCCTTTCCCTTCTAACCCCTTTACAACAGCCTTTAAATAGGTAGTAAACCAGCTTAAATAACTGATTTCTGAGGTCTACAGTAGACTGTTAAATGCTGGATTGCCTTTCTCTGGCAGGCCTTCAATCAAAGGTGTGATGAGCCACATGCAGAATAGCACTGTAATAGAAGGGAGTAGGTATTTTCTTCATTGTTTCTGCATTCATTGCATTTCTTAATTAATTTTTTCCAAGCCACCACTGATAATATTTTCAATTTGTTCAGCAAGAGGAATTCATCTGATCAGTTTCTTGGAAAATTAGAAGGAATTCAGGAGTGAAGAGGCCTCACGGAGTCTGAATGAACAACAGACAATCACATTGCTTTAGGAATATAGGCACCAGGGGAAGTGTTGATTGAGTAACCTCCATTTTTGCAATCCATTACAAGAAAGCAAAAGTCCTTCAGAAAAATACCTGTGGTAATTCTCTGATACATCAGTGTGGCATGTGGGTAATTTGGTACCCTCAGTACAACAAAATCAACCCCATTTCCTCCTTTCCTTTTCTAGAATGTTCTTTCTGTTTTATAGCCATCCTCCCAGTCACTCAATTACTCATATTCTTCCCTCACACTGATCCCATACATCCATCAATCAGTGAAATAGGGACAATCTTGCTGATGTTATAACCAACACATCTCATCCCTCTTTTTGATTTTATATTTATTTATTTATTTTTAGTAATATTTAAAGATAATTTTCAATATTCATTTTTGCTCAGTTTTCTCCCTTCCAACTTCCTTCCTGCCAGGATAGGAAGTAATCTGATATAGGTTATACATGTTCAATTGTATTACACATATTTCTATTTTAGTCACACTTTGAAAGAAGAATCAGAATAAAGGAGGAAAAACTACAAGAAGGAAAAAGCAAATAAATTTAAAAAGATGAAAATATTATACTTTGACTTTGATTACATTCAGATTCCATAGTTCTTTCTCTGGATATGGATGGCATTTTCCATTGCAGATCTTTTACAATGTTCTCTGGTATGTTTTTGCTGAGAGAGGAGCTAAGTCTATCCTAGTTGGTTATCATACAATGTTACTTGTAAGGTGAAAAATGTTTTCCTAGTTCTGCTTATTTCACCCAGCATCAATTCATATAAGTCTTTCTGAGACTTTTTTGCAATCAAATTGCTCATCATTTCTTATGGAGAAATTATATTCCATTTTGTTCGCATACCACAGCTTGTTCCCCAATTGATGGACATCCCCACAATTTCTAATTCTTTGCCACCAAAAAAAAAAGAGATGCTATAAATATTTTTGTACAAGTGGCTATTTTTCCCTTTTTTATGAGCTCTTTGGGATACAGACCTATTGGTGATATTGCTGGATAAAAGATTATGCCCAGGTCATTTCCCTTTGGGTGTAGATTCAAATTTCTCTTTAGAAAGGTTGAATCAGTTCACAATTCCATCAACAATGCATTAGTATCCCTGTTTTCCTACATACCCTCCAACATTGCTCATTTCCCTTTTCTGTCATATTAATCAATCTGATAGGTGTGAGGTAGTACATCAGAGTTGTTTTAATCTTCATTTCTCTAATTAAGGGGAGACTTAGACCAATTTTTTTTCATTGTTACTATAGATTGGTTTAATTTCTTCCTCTGAAAACTGTCTGATCATTATCAATTGGGGAATGCTTTGCATTCTTATAAACTTGATTGTTTTCTTTTTTTTCCTTTTTTTAATAATGAGGTCTTTATTAGAAACACTGACTAGAAAAATTGGTTCCCAGCTTTCTGTTTTCTGTCTAATTTTGCAGAAACTTTTCATTTAATGTAATCAAAATTCTCTATTTTGCATTTCGTATTGTTTTCTATCTCTTCTTTGATCATAAACTCTCCTCTCCACAAATCTGGCAGATAAATGATTTCTTGCTTTTCTAATTGGTTTATCCTTTATGTCTAAATCACATACTCATTTTTACCTTATTTATGCTTCATTTTTGCTATCAAATTTTCACCACAATTTTTGTCAAATAGTGAATTCTTTTCTATAAACTGTAGTCTTTGGGTTCATAAAGCAGTAGATTAGTATAATTATTTACTACTGTGCCTTGTGAACCTAATGCATTAATCCACCATTCTATTTCTTAGCCAATACCAAATAGTTTTGATAACTACTGCTTTATATTATAGTTTGAGATGGTCCAGCTATGACACCTTCCTTTGTGTTTCCTCCTCCGCTTTAATCCCTTTAGTATTCTTGATATCATGTTATTCCAGATGAATTTTGTTATTATTTTTTCTAGCTCTATGAAGTAATTTTTGGGTAGTTTAATTGTTATGGCACTAAATTAATAGATTAATAGAGGCAAAATTGTCATTTTTATTATGTTAGCTTAGCCAACCCATGAACAAAACATATTTTTCCACATGTTTAGATCTGACTTTATGTGAAAATTATTTTATACTTACATTTATATATTACCTGGGTTTTTCTTGGCAGGTAGACATTCAAATATTTTATATTGACTAGTTGTTTGAATAGAATTTCTCTTTTTGTCTCTTGCTGCTGGGTTTTGCTAGTAATGTATAGAACTGCTGATGATTTATGTGGGTTTATTTTATATCCTGCTCCTTTGCTAAAGTTGTTTATTGTTTCAAGTAGTTTTTAAGAGGATTCTCTTAAGTATACCATCATATCATCTGCAAAAATTGAGAGTTTTGTTTCTTCATTGCCTGTTCAAATTCATTTCTTTTTCTTCCTTTATTGCTAAAGCTATCCTTTCTTGTACAATAGAATAATAGTGGTGATAACAGGCATAATGGTTTCACTCCTGATCTTATTTGGAAGGCTTTCATTTATCCCTATTGCATATGATGTTTGCTGATGGTTTTAGAGATATACTACTTATCATTTTAAGAAACATTCCATTTATTTCTATTTTCTCTAGTAGTTTAAATAGAAATGGATCCTGTATTTTGTCAAAAGCTTTTCAGCATCTATTGAAATAATCGTATGATTTTTGATAATTTTGTGATTGATATGTTAAATGTTTTCTTAATATTGAACTATTTCTGCATTCCTGGTATAAATCCAACCTGGCCTAGTTAATTATCTTGCTGTAATATCTTTGCTAATATTTTATTTAAAAATTTTGCATCTGGGGCGGCTAGGTGGTGCAGTGGATAAAGCACTGGCCCTGGAGTCAGGAGTACCTGGGTTCAAATCTGGCCTCAGACACTTAATAATTACCTAGCTGTGTGGCCTTGGGCAAGCCACTTAATCCCATCTGCCTTGCAAAAAAAAAAACAAAACCTAAAAAAAAATTGCATCAATATTAATTGGGGAAATTAGGTCTTGATTTTAGTTCTTCCTTGTTAGGCATCAGCACTATATTGATGTCATTGAAGGAATTTGGCAGGATTTTTTTTCTATGTCTATTTTTCAAAGTAATTTATAATGTATTAAAAATCAATTATTCTTTAACTGTTTGATGGAATTCACTTGTGAATTCATCTGACTCTGGATATTTTCTGTTGAGGAGTTCATTGATAACTTTTTAAATTTCTTTTTCTGAAAAGGGGTTTATTTAAGTATTTTATTTTCTCTTTCATTGATCTGGGCAATGCATATTTTTGTAAATATTAAATCATTTCACTTAGATTATCAAATTTATTAGCATATAGTTGGGCAAAGTAGTTCCAACCTAGTGTTTTGATTTCCTGTTCATTGGTGTTAAATTCACCCTTTTCATTTTTGATAGTAAATTTGTTTTTATTCTTGCTTTCTAAAATAAAATCAACCAAGTTTTATCTATTTTGTTGGAATTTTTTGTAAAACCAAATCCTAATTTAATATACTGATTCAATAGTTTTCTTACTTTCAATTTTATTAATCTCTCCTTTGATTTTTAGGATTTCTAATTTGGTATTAATTTCCTTTTCTTTTTCTGTTTTCAGTTGTGTGCCCAATTCATTAATTTTTTTTCTTTCTCTAACTTATTCATGTCAGAATTTAGAAATGTAAAATTTTTCTTAAGAACTGCCCTAACATTCTTTTCTTCTATGTCTCTCTGATCACTTGATCACTCTTCACTCAGAGAATCTCTGCATTGGAAGGAACATCAGAGACCAGTAAATTCAGCCTAAACCCAAGCTAGAAATTCCCACTACAGGAGTGGAATCCAATTGTATTTGAAATCCTCCATTGGGAACTAACCTACTACTGATTATCATTGAAACTTGCATTCGTGTCATTTGCCAGAAAGCTTCTCCTCTCCTCCAGTCTGAATGTCTTTTCTTTCATCTTCCATCTCCAGCTTCCTATTCTGCCCCTGGGAATGATACAGCAGGGATCTCCACTCAGGCATCTCCTCGTATCCCTCCTGCTGCCTAAACTCATCTTGGTTTCTTTGGTTTCTCCACCAAGCCCCCAAGACACTCTTCTCTGAGGAGTCCCTCTCTCTCTCTCTCTCTCTCTCTCTCTCTCTCTCTCTCTCTCTCTCTCTCTCTCTCCCCCCCCTCTCTGTCTGTCTGTCTCTCTCACTCTCCTCTCTTTTCTCTATCTTTGTCTCTCTGCTTCATATATATATATATAATATATATATATATGTATATATATATAAATATATATACACACACATGTATATACATGTATATACATATGTATACACACACACACACATATATATGTGTGGGTATGTTCATGTGTTTGTATGTATGTATCTATGTATGGGTAATCCCTGTCTCCTCTTTCCAGTTTGTGACATTTCCTTTGGAAGTCACCTTTGCAGGCTCATTCTGCCTTCCCCCTTCACACACTCATGACTGGGTGACACTGGCCTCTGACTGCCCTTCACAAGCAGCATCAACTGAGTGGCCATGACTCCCAGCTGCCCTGGTCCTCCCTCTCTTCCCTGGGTGGCCCCATTCCTTACTCACACCTCTTGGAACCTTTAATTTTTCTTGAAACTTGTCTGAAACCTTCTGCCCCAGAAAGTTCCTAGGTTTTAGCCCTTAATGCTGACCTCTGGAGACTCTTGGATTTCCTCTGTGTATTTCAACTGCTTGGCAGTGGGAGCCAGCTGATAAGTTCCTGTTGATTGATTAGGTGCCTCAACTTCCTTCCCTGCTCTTTTATAATCTTGGTGCTACTTCTAGATTCCTTTCTGTTCTAGTATTTATATAGCCAAGGATCATTAAAAGTGGGGAATGGTCATCCATTTTAATGCACCTTGAGAGAGTCCTGCTGCTAACTTGAATGCTTATCTCAGGAAGACAACAACCTTCTCCATCATTAGCAAGGTGACAAACAGCCACTTCAGTTCCACTCAGCATGGTCTCCAATCATCATGGCTTCTTTGCTTATTTTCTCTGCCCCTCTCTACTAGGTTTCACTCATAGTGGAAGAGACAGGTAGCCTGGTGATAGATCCAGAAAGCCCTAGCACTGGAATCAGAAAGGCCATAAGTCTCTTAAAGCAGGGATTGCCTTGAGTTCCTCCACTGTAAAATGGGAATAATAATTGAACCCCTTCCCAGAGTAGCTGTAAGAATTAAAGAAGATAAGATTTATAAAGCAATTAGCAAAGCTCCTAGCTATATAAATAAATTAATTATATAAGCAACTATATAAAGTAGCTATGTAAGGTAGCTATTCCTATTATTAATAGTGATAATGACACCAGTAGTAGTAGTAATAGTAGTAGTAGTTTTATTTAGTAAAGTAGTAATAATTGTAGTTGTAATTGTAGAGGTAGTAGTAGTGATGGTAGTAAGTGGTGGTAGTAGTAGTAGTAGTAGTAGTAGTAGTAGTAGTAGTAGTAGTAGAGTATGGTAATGGTAGTAATTATAGTTGTAGTAGTGGCAGTAGCAGCAGTGGTAGTAGTAGTAGTAATAGTAGTAGTAGTAGCAGCAGCAATAGTAGCAGAAGTAGTGGTGGTAATAGGAGCAGTAGTAGTAATAATAATGTTTGCCTTCATTCTCAAAGGATCAGGACATCAGGGAGGTAAAGCCATGATAAGCACATGAACTGGATTGGAGTGAGGTCTACATCTGGGTCCAATGGCCAGATATGATCCAGGATGATTGGAGATGGCTCTGGATGGGAGTCAGTCAGGTTTAAGTAACTTGCCCAGGGTCACACGGCTAGTTTGTGTCAGTTGTCTGAGACCAGATTCGAACTCTGCCCCACCCCTGATTTCAAGGCCAGTAGCAGTGGTACAGGAGCAACATCATCCATAATCCCCTGCAATGTCAAGAACTGCCTTCTTCTCAGAGCATCTACGCTCAAAGAGCTATGGGTATGGGTGTAGAGATGGCTCTAGATTTTACCTTCAAGTGTTATGACTATGTCCCCTTGACATAGGGGGCTTCTCTTCCAGCTAGCTCAGTCATGACTTTCCCTAGGCTGTTGCCAAAGTCCCTTCTCTTGGTCCCATCTCCTCCTGGGCTTCTCAGGATGGTCTCTGAGGCCTCTGGACTGGGCCCAGGATTCATGCTCTTCCTCAGAGTTGATGATAAAATCTGATGGCAGCATCCATTTGTCTAGTGATTCAATTGGCCCAGAATCACAGTCAGTCCCTTCTCACCTAGGTGGCAGCTCCTGGCCGGCCCCAGACAGATGCCACATGTTCCTTTGTTAAATGCTGGGCTCACATCGAATTTGGCTCTGCCCAGACTAGTCGCCTGATGGCCTCATCGAGTTGCCAGACCCCCAGAAGCACGATGTGTATCATGATGACATCATGCTGACTCTTAATGCTCCCTGCTTTATTACTGAGATTTAGACGTTTATCAGGGACAGGAGCAATGCTCTCCAACTGGTAATTTGTCCACTGATTTGTCTTTCCTTTTGTAAAATGGGGAGTGATCACAAGAGTTGACATGGCTCCCCAACTGTAAAATGAGAATAAGAAGAAAAAGCATCTACTTCCCAGGGTTCCAGAGGAGATCATTTAGGCTGGAAGGTTTTTCAAATGTTAAATTGCAAAATAAATAGCTTCTCTTACTCTTCTGCCTTTTGCAAAATATTTTCCCAAGTCACATCTCAATGATTTTCAAGCTGCTCCTTCCCTAAAAAATTTTTTTGAAAAAATAGTAGCTTCAGCCCATTCTTCTCTCCACATCACAGCTGTGTTTCCACTGGTCTCTAATCTTGAGCTCACACCCTTTTTTCTACTTTTACTGGCAATCAAAACTTTCCTATCCCCTAACTTGACCACAGTAAAATTTCTGGTCCTGAATTCATCACCTATGAGAATAAGCAAAGCCTTAAGTGAAGGCCCTCCAGAATTCTCCCAGAAACCCTGCTTGTTTCTTCCTTGATGTAATCTCCCCAAGAAATCCAATTTCTCAAAGTCCCTCCTCCTGGACTTCGAATGACCACCAGTGTTTCCCTTGGGTTCCTCCTCCCCTGGTTGCAGAAACTGTGACAGGGCAACCCTCATTCTTTGGGAAGGAGCCCCTCTGAACTCCCACTCTGATCTGAGGTCTCCTCTTTTCTGTGCCCTTCTAAGAAGCTTATCTTTGCCCTCAGGCCCTTCTCTAGAGGTTCCAGAGAACCCACCTCCTTGGGTTCCCCTCTTCCCTCATCTCTGAGCATTTTCTCTCCATTCTTTGGCTTGTTCCTCCCTTACCTCCCCTTTGAATCCTAATGGCCTTGAGAAGGCCTGGGTCTGGACAGAAGATGGCCAGTCTCCTGCCCAGGTGCTGCTCTGTCTTCACCAGGTTCTGCATCTGGGGGTCTGCAAGCAGTCTCTCCTTTTCTTTCCTCCACTGGTAAATCTGGGACATCAAAGGACAGGGGCTTCCTCCAACCCCTTCCTCCTCTTCCTCAGCTCCAGTGGTCTGGCTAGCTTCTCTGGGTCATTCCTGGGCTTCAAGCACCTTCCTGGAGAGTAGAAAACTAAGTCATGGCAAGTTTCTCACCCCCAAACTGGGGTAAAGCTGGAAAAGAAACAAAACTAGAAAGAAAAGTCAATTAAATTTGAGAAGACAGAAGGCTTCTGTGTTCGGAGGGTTGGAGATGAACAAAGCTGAAGCACAAAGTTGGTGAGTTGTTCTACTAGTGGGGGGTGATCAGGCCCTTAGCCAGCTGCATACACTGATGTCAACACAGATGACATACAGAGGTGGAGACATGTATGTGTGTATGTACACCTATGCATGTGTATGTAGCTATAGGTAGAAGAAATGCATAACACCTATAGCCATTGTGTATGTACATATGTCTATATGGTCTCTGTGCATACACTTATCTGAGCAGTCATTCTAGAGAGAGTAGCAGGGAGAACCCTGACTACTCACTGAGGGTCCTTGGGCTCCCTGGTCCATCGCTTGGTGAGACAGACAAGCCTGTGGAATTGAAGGAGAATGTAGCACTACAAGACACCGTCCCTTGGTGGTTTACAAGAGAATTAGGAATAAGGAGAGCTGAACTTAAATGCTGTTCAGAAAAAATAAGGAGCCAATTAGAAAATCTGAGCTTGATCAGTGTAAACCTCACCAAAGAAAGACAAGAAAGGACAATAGATTGGAAATGCCATTGCACAAAAGGCAGACAATGTAGAAGAAAGGAAGCAAAGGACAATAATATTAAAAGAAAATTTGGTCCCTTGGCAACAAAAACATGAATTTCAAGGATAAAATGAATCGGGAATTGGAATCACCTAAGGATCTTAGGTGTCCTAAAAAGACATGACAGCAAATCTGGCCTTGGACACTTAATAA
This sequence comes from Macrotis lagotis, assembly GCF_037893015.1. Classification (NCBI taxonomy): domain Eukaryota; kingdom Metazoa; phylum Chordata; class Mammalia; order Peramelemorphia; family Peramelidae; genus Macrotis; species Macrotis lagotis. Next base: position 2,605,998 of record NC_133664.1, read on the forward strand.
CTACCTAGCTATGTGGCTTTGGGCAAGCCACTTAACCCCATTTGCTTGCAAAAACTTAAAAAAAAAAAAAATAAAATCAAAAAGAGAGAAAAATAGAAAGACATGACAGGACAAAGACCCTTAACAACATAATGAAAAGGATAAGAGAAGAGAGCTGCCCAGAACATCTGAACACAGAAAATGAAGTCCAATCAAAAAAAAATCACAGATTGTCTCTAGAAAATCCTCTGGGTGCAAACTGGCAGAGTGTGATTCGTCATGGAAATCCCAGACCCAGGACTGCGTGGGGAGGCCCCTCCCTGCCATCCCCAGGACGTGCTGGAGAGTTCTGAAATAGAACTTACAGACACACTCTTCTAGAACTGGAAAGTCAGCACCTGGAATGTCCCTTGGCCAACCTAAGAGGCTGCATGGCATCCTTTCTACAGTCATTATTTTATCTGAGATATCCTTCTGGCTTAGCAGAAAGATCTGGAGTTGAAAGTCTGGCTGATGGACCATATTTTTCATGGTTATTACCGGAGATCACTACTAAAGATTTTTTTAGGGAAGAATACACATTATAAATTGGAACTTCATAATAATGTACAGCTGCATTTCCAAAGATGACCTCTGGCATATAGACATGGATTCCCATGAATGCTTGTCTTGGGTCCAATGATTTACCGTCATTGAAATAAATGAGGAAAAATCCTGCAAAATGATAATTGCTTACCACTTCTTAATCTGAAGGGCCTTTTAATGATAATGCTTTTTTTCTGATGTTACAGCCTTCCAGATTGCACATACTGTTTCAAGAACCCCTGCTTCAAGAGTAAATGAACAACAAAAAAAATTATTAGAGAGAATAAGAAAGAAACACAGTGCCAGAGTAAATGGAGCATTTTCAGGAAAACTATTAAATTGATGAATTAGATTAAAATGTCACCAACATTAAACTCTGTTTAATAAGTGTCACATAAATAGCTGGGCAGGATGGTGTTCTCTGGCAGAAATCCTGGGCTGCCAGGGCCAGGCCAGAGACAATGGATGAATCTGAGTCTCTGCAGTGAGCCAGTTCCTTTTTCTTGCTGGCCCTGAGCAAAAGAATATGGTGGTCACTCCATAGGCCTGACTCTCTCCATGTTTGTTCCTTGGCATGGGAACACCCCAGGCCATCTCTTCTTGCTCAGGTAGCACAGGAAGGTGATGTAGCCATTGTTCATCTCCAACCCTCCGAACACAGAAGCCATCTGTCTTCTCAAATTTATTTGACTTTTCTTTCGAGTTTTGCTTCTTTTGTAGCTTTACCTCAGTTTGGGGGTAAGGGATAGGGCGGGGAGTGGAGAGTGGAGGTAATCCTTAATAGAAGTAAATGCATAGAGGGGATTGGAGTTGGTGCAGTGGAAAAATCCTAGGCCCCACAGGCAGAATTCAAATCCTGTTTATTAAACCTACTTGTTTGAGTGACATTGAGTTGGTCACTTTTTTCTTTCCTGTGACTTAGTTTCCTTGTATGTAATATAAAGAGGATAAGACTAGAAGACCCTTAATGTCTCTGTAGAAATGAGATTTAATGAAATCCAAAATGTAGTTGAATGGCCCGTATCCGTGTGTGGCCCCTAGGGCTGCACCTGCCCATCTGGGACGGCTTAGGAACCTCTGGTTCCTTGGACCACCATCTGGCTTGACTTCTTTGGGATGTGGTCAGGGTGTTTGGGCTGCATCCAAAATACAGCTACCAGGGAGCAGCAGAGACCCTAGCACCACCATCTCAGTGGGTCTGGAATTCCGATGCCTCACTGTCCCAACTGTTCCACTGAATTCAACAATGTTCTTCCAATCTGGAGGGCAGGCAGCTAGGTGGTGCAGTGGATAGAGCACCAGCCCTGGAGTCAGGTGGACCTGCATTCAAATCCTTCCCCAGACACTTAATAATTACCTAGCTGTGTGACCTTAGGCAAATAACTTAACCCTATTGCCTTGTTAAAAAAGAATAAAATTTTAAAAATTAAAAAAAAAAAATTCTTCCAATGGGATCATCTCTTCCACTAACTTAACACAGGTGCCCTTCGTTGGTTCTTGTGTCCTGTCCTCATGTTCTCTCTCTGTGCTGGACCTAGATCTGGCTTTGAATCCTGCCTCAGCCACTTCCCTAGGTGACCCTAGACAAGTCACTTAACCTTTTCATTGGCCTGACTGATCAGCAGAAAAGGAATCACAGGAGAGTTGTGATGAGGAACTAATGAAACAGTGTGGAGAAAGTAAGTGCCTTAGAAAAATCAGCTGTCTTGAGGTTCATCATTGTCTCCTTCTGTTTGCTCCTGGATAGAACAAGTTTATGTTTGATGAGACCACTGGTGGTACCTCAGGCATTGGTCCTGGGCCTGGACTTGGGAACTCAGCCTCAGTTCCTTTGCTTGCTGTGAGACCAGGAGTGATTCTCTTTATCTCGGCTGATCTCCATTTCCTCAACTCTAAGATAAGAACAGGACCCGCTTTGCATGGTGGTTGACAAAGTGCTCCCCTCAGAGCCAGCCCTGCACCAGGAGGTGATTGATACATGCTTAGTAATTTCCCTTTCCTTACAACATTTACATTAATAGGTCAATTTAAGAATTTTTCTGCCTTGGTCATATATGGCTGTAGCCCGAGTTGTTTGTGTATGTGTATGCATGTTCTGACATGATAGGGAAAGAGTATAGAGGGTTTATTTCCTCTTTTCCCTTAAAATTTTCCAAATGAAAAACAGAAAAATTTCATGGATTCCAGAGCCCAAGTTGCCATATTCAATATTAACTCTTAGCCAAGCTCTTAAATAGACTTTTTTCTCCACTTGTTTATAGAATGAATCACAGAATTTCATAAATAGAAGAGGCCTGTGTGGTGTTCTAATTCTACACATCTATGAAAGAAAATCTCACTACCTCACATTCAAAAAATGATCCCCTAGAGTGGGGAATGTCCAGTGCTTAGCCTTCATTAGGCTGGTGAAATCATTTGGTCTGGCACTGCCACTGGCAATCAATAAAGTTAGAAGTTTTTAAAGGTAAATTAATTTAATGTTAGACCAAATGTAGCCTATGAATGATGCCATGAATAAGCAAATGGTCCTTGTTGGAAGAAGGTTTCCCACCCCTGCCCTAGGGGGAAGCTGGGTGATTCTAGCAAGGTATTTCAAGACTGTGTGCCTCAGTTTCTTCAACTGGTATGAATGACAGCACCTGCTGCCTGGCATTGCTGGGAGGATCACAGTGGGTAACATCTGTGAATCATTCTGCCTTGTCCCAGGCACATAGTGCATCCTATAAATGCTCCTGTCTCTCCTTCCCTGTTCCCTTCACTTCTTTCCTCTTTCACTCCCTGACTATGGCCTCCCCGGGCAGTCCCACCCACACACTTACATGCATGCATGCATGTCAACTTGCACACATCACAGACATGTCTTTGCATGTGTGTTTGTATATTAACATCTACACATAATCTAGTCACGGCATTTTATAATACATGCTTACATGCTCTATATCACTTTACCTGCTTGTGTTACAATGTGTAGTTACATCATGTAACATATTTACATAATATGCCACTATAGATGTCACTATGGATGTCTATATGCATGTATATTTTTCTTTACATTTTCTTTATTTTTTTCCTCTGGGGCCAAACATAACAGGTCTCAAGGTCCTTCTGCATGGTGGCCTTTCAAATACTGTCCTGCAAATTTTCCTCTCCTGTTAATCAGAGCCCTTTAAAGTCTCTTCTAGGTCTGACGATCTGGCATTTTCTGACTGACCTACAGCCCCATAACTGCCTGGAGAGGGAAGAGGACTGGAACTCAGAGCTTCTTCAGTCCTCAGGAAGGCCCTAGCCCCTGACTACATGGTCTCCCATGGAGAGCACACATTCCCATTTCTAAGGGAATGTGAGAAGATCCAAAGGATATGTAATGTCATACAAAGGTGTGACCAGAAGGTGAAGCTTCATTTGAAGGACAGTCTTGGTGAAACCACTTTGATGGTTCCCAAGCTTCTGATGGACTCCAGGGATCCATCCTTGGCTGTTTTCTCACAGGCCTTTGGAGCAACTGAGCGCAGGAAACCATCCATTTGGGCTGGGGCAGGTGGGAGGTGTGTTACTGAGGAATTGGGGGAAATAAGCCAAAGATCACAGAAAGCTGAGTACAGTCAGATTTCTTGCAGGGATCTTTATCTCCTCTTTACAGGTCTGCAATCCTGGGCAATTCACTTTCCCTCTTCAAGACTCTATTTCTTCTTCTGTAAAACATCAGCCTAGACCCCATCATGAGATGATGTCTCTGCTGCGTACCCCTGCCCAAGGCTCAGGTCCTTTTGTTTGGGACCTCAGGGCTCTGGGCCAGACCCGAGTCTTGGTTCTAGGATAGGCTTCTAGGGATGGCAACAAACCAAACCAAAGGAAAACCCAAGGGGAGCAGCCATTCCCCCTGCAGTTCTGCCTTGGTGGGGCAGCGGGTAGCCAATGGATCAGGGAGTTGGACAGAACTAGGATCTCCATTCTTCCAGGGACAGTCCTTTAACAAGAAAATAAGGAAATTCTCACTTCCAACCACAAAGGAGGCCTGTCCTGGTCATCTGTCCATAGAAAGACTGGCCAAAGAGACTGCTGGGAGTGGCAGCTGGAACCTGAATATGCTGTTCCCTTCTATATGTGTGTATATATATATATATATATATATATATATATACATATATATATATTCCTTTCTTGAAAAAGACCATGACATCATGAGGCAAGCACATGAATTGGATTGGAGTGAGTGGGGGGCTATACTCAGTCACCAGCATCACTTTTTCCTCCAGAACCATCTGAGTCTAGTAGCCATATGTGAATCAGCCCCTGGATGAGAGGGGGTTAAGTGACTTGCCCAAGGTCACATAGCTACTAAGTGTCCAATGTCTGGGGCTGAATTTGAACTCAGGTGGTCCAGATCCCGGGGCTGGTGTTCTATTCACTGTGCTGCCTTGCTGCAGGGCAGCCTGTCTCTCTAGGCATGTCTCCCCTTAAGGCTTGTCAGGTGTATAGTGGTTGCCAGGCAATGCTCTCCTGTGCCAATGGGCATTGTGAGAAGCTTGTTTGCCTCGATTTCATGTCTGCTGCTTTCCCTGAGCACTGTTTGGAAATATGTTGCTTACTTCAGTTTTCTGACTTCCACCAGAGTTCTGATGCCAGATGCTCCCTCTCCTTTCAGTTCTCACTCGATTTTCATCCAAGCTCCTAGTGCCTTCTGGAGGGAGGAGCTCCACACACTCAGCCTGATCTCAGCAATTTGTCCCCTCTAAGGTCTGATGCACTTTACCTTAGACTGACCAACTTCATCTACCTAATTAAAAACAAAAGCTTTGTCTCCAAAGGTCAAACTCTTCTGGAACACCTTTTAACCAAACTGGTAATTAGTGCCTATAGGCATTTACTAAGTTTTACAGATTTCTCTTGCTGCTCCTCCAGGAAACCCTCTGAAGCCTCTTATCAGATTTAAGCTTAAACTCTCTTGTAAATATGGCTTAATTCTCTAATGGGGATTCTGTTTCATTGAAAGATTCTGTTCGGACTATGCTAAAGAAGTTGTCTGGATTCCAGACACCTCAGTTTCTCTTCAGCTCTTTATTGTTTGAGTCTCATGACAATGATAACAGAGAGATAGGCAAGGAACACATTTCCTCTAAGTTGAGGTAATACCCAATTCTACAGTGATTGAAAAAAATTGCTTTTGGGAGATGTCCACCTCCACTTCCTTAGTCATCAGTGGAATTTCAAAAGTTCGGAAGAATATGAATTTTCCATAGGCACTGGAATTAGTGTGTTCACTGGAGCTGGTAGCAGAATCTCTAGAGCAACAGACTCAATGGAAAATTCACATTAGGAACTGAAAGGCACATGGAGGGAGGATCTCTGCTATAGAAAGACAGTTTCAGAATTCTATCTGGGATGGCTTCAGAGTCCATCAGAAAGCTCCTTCATAACTCTGATAAGAGAGAAAAATGATTCCCAATGAATTAAAGCTGGGAGTTTATTCTTTGGTCACATGTACTCTCTAAATTTGAGCCCATTTACCCTAGGCATCTTTTCTCTTTCAGGGGATGGTATGCCCTCAGTTTGAGAAGACTGATTCATAACTCCTGTTCTTGCTAGAACTTCTTAGCATATATTTATTTCGTAAAATGCACACATTGTTGTATGTATGTATGTATAAATGTTTAGATGCACGTATGTAAATGTAGCCATGCTTTGTTATCTTTTGGCAGCCAACAATAAGATTTAAGCTTTGGTAAGATAATGTTTCTTATTATTTTGGTTTTGTAGTTGATTTTTTAGGCCTATTTCTTTATAAAATTTAGCACTTTTTTCCATACCTGATGGTTTTATTTTACGTAAACAAATTCAGACAGGGAGAAATTTCATGACATTTCGAGGGCCTAGTAAGTAAATCTTTGACTTCTAGCTCATTTCCCAGCATTCTAACTCTCAATGAGGTATAATGTGTCTTGACTTAATAGGAATAATGTTGAGTGATTTTTGTGGGTTGCAATAGAGAATCTCAATATTTATTTCCACAACAAGATTCTAAGACTCATTAGATTTTACATTTGCTTTCATTAAGGATTTCATTTTTAAATTAGATTATGACCACTGTTGTAACCTGACAAGTTTTGTTCTATCCTTACTCTATGAATCCAGGTGGATCTTGACTCTCCCTCTCAGCTTTGTGTGAAATGGTTGAAGATGCTATTGATGCCTCGGTCTGAATTAGGGATTGGCAAGCATCAAGTCACCCAGCCACAGTTAAGCACATGACCATGGAGAGCTCCACTGGGGATCAAGCAAAAATTCAGTTCACAAACTTTTAGTGAGCATTCACACTGTACTAGGGTTGTGAGAGATCAGAAAACAAATAAAGGAACCCCTCCTGCCCTCCAGGAGAGTTTCTTTTGTCTGGGGAGAAAAGAGTTCATTTAGTTATGAATAAGGTGTGTGTGTGTTTGTGTCTGTTTGTGTGTGTGTGTGTGTGCGTGTGTGTTTGTGTGGGGGGAGGTGCAGGGGATATGTAGGAAATTACTTTGATAAGTATAAATCCATCAGGCTATAGATGAGAGTTGGGTTTTATCCTAATGCAATGCTGCATTAATTGGATTATGTTAAAGAATAAATAAACATTCACTTGAGTGCTTATGGTCACCATCTGCATTGTACATCTCCATTGTGAGAGTCAATGGTCTCAAGAAGGCAGGTCCAGAAGGGAGACTTCCATATTAGGAAAACTCAAAGACCCCAGTAAGTTTCAGAAACATTTGTTTCTTCCAATTTCCTAGTGCAGCAGTCTTAATATTCTAATCTCTATTGTGTTCATGGATTGTTCTTGACAGAATTTCCCTTTGAGCCAATTCAATGACCAGGTTTTTCTTTCTTTTTTTCCCTCTTTAACCTGGTTTGATTTATTCACTCTGCATTTTTATTTTTATTTAGTGAATTTGATTTTAATCTGTTTTTGTTAAATATTAAGTTCCTACTATCTTCCTCTCTACCTCCTCAACTTTCTCTAGAGAAAGACTCCATTTGACTTAGGTCTATAAATATATGTAAAACCATTTTATGCATACTCTGCAACACTTTCTCTTCATGGTCTTTTATAGAGGATTTAATTATTTGTGGTAGTCAAAATAAAGTGGTTGTCTGCAATTATTCTTTGAACAAAGATGCTTGTACTGTATACTGTGTTCTCTTGGTTCTGCTATATTCACTTTTCATTATTTCATGAGTGTGTTTTCTAAAATCAATGAACTTATAATTTCTTACATAATATTAGCTATATACTACAACCTATTTAGATACTTTCCAATTGACAGGAATACTTCACTAAATATTTATTTGGAAAATACTTTTTCAACACTCTTGAGTATTTGGTACATCACTTTATGAATATTGATGTGTAAATAACTAGAGAATGGAGTCTAAATTATTTATTGTTAACAATCACACACAAACACAGATCATTGAGAACTCATAATAGTATTCTCTTTCACAAAATTATCTTTCTTGACTAGGTCAATCCAAAACATATCAGTGTTAAAGATGATGGATTGGAATGGGTTCTAAGGAAAAAGGATTAAACCTGAAAAAATCCAGGGATTGGGTCAAAATATCCATCAGATCTAAGATGTTTGCCATTATTTGGGTGTGTCTGATTTTTTTATTTATTACTTTTCCAATGCAAAATAAATCTGGCCTTTAGAAAATGTCAAAGGAAGGGGAAACTACTTTGGATAATGTCTACCTTTGAATCTAAAATCTTCAGTGTTTTACTCAGATTACTTTACTATAAGAAGAGAACATATGTGTAAATAGGAGGCCAAAGAAACAAATTTTTTTCTCTTCCTCATTACAGTTTTTTCCCATTCCTTGCATTCTGTGATAAGAATAATCATTAGAGCATGACATCATGTCCATACTTTATTTATAAGCAGCTAGTGATTAATTTGATTTAGACATATATAGAAACATAGTGGGGAATAGTAAAAAGCCATGGACAGAATCAAGAGACCTGTAGCTTAAGTTATAATATGGAGATACTGTGGAATTTTTGATAAATCACCTAATTTCTCCATTTTTGTTTCCTTATTGGTAAAATAAAGGAGTTGACTTGAATGACTTCTTTGTGAGTCTTGATGTGTGTGTGTGTATGTCTGTATGTTTGTGTGGTGTGTTTGATATGCATAAATAAAGATCTTCTCCTATGCTGTCTTTTATATTTCCTTACATGTTCCTTTGCAATCATCTCATTTGTTATGTCCTACTTTTATTCTTTAGAATTTCCACTGTTATGAACATTTCATTTCTCACACCAAGATGAGATAAGGTGGGATTATTTTCCTGGAGGGGAAAAAAATCCTACACATGTGATGCAAAATCCAGTAGATTCATGATCTTATAGCTGTGGACACATCTTCCTTTGGTCTAAAAGATAGACTTCCTTGGTCAGCTAGGTGGTAAGTGGGTAAAGCACCAGCCTTGTAGTTGAGAGGACCTGAGTTCAAATCTAACCTCAGACAGTTTACACTAACTATATGGCAAGTCCCTTAATCCCTTGTATCCAGGGCTATCTCCAGTTGGCCTCCTCCACATCTGGCCACTGGATCCAGATGGCTCTGGAGGAGAAAGTGAGACTGATGACTTAGCATAACACCCCTCACTCCGATCCAGGCCAGGTGCTTGTCTTGGCATCACTGCCTTGATGTCATGGTCTTCTTTGAGAATAAAGGACAGGGTGGCTAGGTAGAGTAGTGGATAAAACACCAGCCCTGGAGTCAGGAGTACCTGGGTTCAAATCCGGTCTCAAACACTTAATAATTACCTAGCTGTGTGACCTTGGGCAAGCCACTTAACCCTGTTTACCTTGCAAAAACCTAAAAAAAAAAGAAAGAGAGAGAGAGAGAATGAAGGACAAACATTATCACTGTGGACACACATTCTTTTGGTTTAGAAGGTAGTCTGCCCATCCTAGCTCGAGTAATTCCTAAACCAAAACCTATCAGTGTCAAAGATGATGGTTTTGAATTGGTTCTTTTATTTATTTTCCAGAAGGTTACAGTACTTACTGGCTTCTACTAGGTTCATAGATACCAGGATAGTTCTCATGAGGTAGTGCATTAGTGTGAAAGAAAAGTGCTGAACTGGAGAAGAAGAAAGATCTGGTTTGAAATCCTGCCTCTGACTCACCAGCCATCTGGCCATGTGTAGATAATTGCTTTTACATTTTCTTAGTTATTTGAAAAACTTTAAAATATTAATGGCAACACATATTTCTTAGAGATATTATGAGGTTGGAATACATGAGAATATGAAGAGTAATTCAATAAATTGTGAATGCTTTATGAATATCCCAAACCCTGATGCTACCCCTCGCTCTTGTTACAATTTCAGTGTATTCTGATCACATCCCTAAAATAAACCACTTACACCACTTTTTTACACATTAATATCCATGGTAAAATTTTGGTTCACAATGCATCTTTCCATTGCTTTTTGAATTCTTCATCATTTTTTCTTTGAATACTTTTTTCATAATTTGTAGATGCATCAAACAATTGGAAGAATATTAGCTAATGGATAATAGATGTTGGATATTAACATGGCAGGAAATTGCCTGAGAAGAGCATGGTTTGGAGTCTCATTCACCAGATCACCTCAGTCCTGGGGGCAAATATGAGCAATGCCAATTAAATTGTTCAAGTTCTCCTTTTTTCCTTATCTTTAAAATAAGAGAGGCAGTGTAGATGTCTTATTAGGTCTCTTTCAACTCTCAGTTTGTGAACAACATTTTCTCTACCCTCTCAGAAGCAATGTGAACTCTACAATTGCATGGCTCTCAGGATATATCACTTAGTCCCTCATAGACTATTTCCTATTATAGATACTGGGCTCATGCTTCATTCTCTTTCTAGAAAGCTAAGTTACTTGAAGGCAGGGATCATGTCCTGTATGGCCCTGTTTTTGAACATAAAAAGTGATATTTTGCTCTTATCTGTTCATCTATAGACATTTCATACACACACACACACACACACACACACACACACACACACACCACTTCTAGTACTATATCATGGATTTTCCAAATCTGTGTTATTTGCTTCCCTCTCAATGATTTTGAGATGATTTCACTAGTCCAAAGGATATTACAAAGATGGGGAAATAAAGAGAAATGCAAAAAAGAGGAGCCATCTAACAGAGGAGTCATCATGGCAAAATGCATCTAATTAGAGATCTAGATACTTTACTTCATACATAAACATTTATGAACACAGAGATAGCATTGCCCAAAGCACATCAACCAAAGAATAAAGTAGAGTGACCAAGACTCACAAGAGGATCAGATTCTCATAAAGCTGCCATTTGTAAATGTCATGGAACTAATTTGCATCCATTTTTGGCAAATTGAAAAGCCAAAATCATCCATGGTAATTCTATGACATCTCTGCTCCATCCATACTGAAAGGAAAATAGGCTAAAGAATGCCAAATACCCAGATTCTGAGATTCAAATGACTAGGCATCCCATTGAGTTGCTAGGTTCAATCTAGCAAAGTTTTTTTTTTTCATCTGATAGCATGCTGAATCCACAAATGAAGAAGTCATGAAAAGAAGATCCAGCTGGATTCTGTTGAAGAAATTATTCATTATTTTTGCTACTTCCTGTCACCATTTTTAGCACTTTTTAAAACACTCATAGTTGTTTTCCCCCCAGTGATATTGTGTATGTAATATCATAATCTAGGAAAATCAAAATGATGGACACTTCATAGATAAATTTAAAGATAATTACCAATGCAATGATGTCACCATTCAAGGCATCATCCTGGACATGCATTATCAGAAAAGGAAAAAAAAGCTGGTCATGTTGTCATAGAAAGGTCCCGCAGCTGATGAATTTCTTCAGTAAAGCCTCAAAACTCACAAAGTATTCAAAGTTCTAGGGGAGGCCTCCAGTATTTTGGATGGTACTTTCTGGAGGATACAAGACTCAACTGAGGCCATGCATAGGAATTGCAATCTACATTAATAAAATGTGTCCACATTGATGAAATCATAGCAACAGCAAAGAACCAAGTTTAGAAGCTGAACATATTCATGCAAATATCAATAAAAAGGGCAATAATATAAAGCTGATAAATGTTTAAGAGAGAATCATTTTCTTGTAATGTATTTTTATCATGATCTTAGTCCAAAGGACAGAAAATATGAGAGGGAACAAATGGAATCTTCCTTTTGTGGACTGTGCAATAACTCAGTGACAACAGAAGAAAACAATAGGAAGAGTCAGAAGTAAAGTTGTTTCTTTGGTCTATGGGGAGGAGCTCTTGACTCATGGTGCTATTAGGAATTAGCTTGATAGTAGCACCTACTAGTTAACATTCTACTTTCTCCATAGGACTTTGAGTGATCCTCCAAATGTGGAATGGACTTGTCCTCCCCACCTCTGGATTCCTTCAAAAGTTTGGGTCAGACTTTCTACAGGAGACTTTTCCTTGACAACTCAGTTGAGAATGTGTTCTCCATCTTGCAATATTTTGTGTTAATCTCTACCTCCTTTGGACACACTTATTGATGCACAGGTATTGTCACAATGAAATTTAGGGTCCTTAAGAGAAAGGGCTATTTTATTTTCATTTTAGTGTAGCAAGTTGTGAAGCAAATTACTCTGGCTCCTTTTGCCAAATCCCTTCTCAGAGTTCTAGGGGACCTAATCAATTTGGAGGGTATCTATCTCTTCTCTATTGATTTTTGGCACAACTTCCCATCAGTTGTGCTTTTCAGATAACCAGATGCAACTAGTGCCTCATTCTATTTCACCACTTAATAGCAATTAACTTTTACAAATGACCATTTAGAGATACAAGAAAATTGAATTTAGAGATACAAGAAAAAAAACACATATAAAATGTTTTCAAATAACCTTTCCACATACCATTCCAGTTTCTGGGCAGAGTAGGCTCCAAATTTAGCTCAGTTCATACAAAACATTGGTTCCACTGAATTTATGTCCAGATTCAACATGACTGTTGGTTGAGTCTTTGTCTCACTTCCTAGTGGCTTGGGTTTGAAGTTTCACTACTGAAGATTGCTCCCTTGTCCCACAGGGATCAGTTTTGAAATGACTATAAAACTCAGCGTTTTCTTAGATTCCTAAGACTTCCATTCTTGACTCTTTGAAATTCATGAGGTCACTCAGAAGACAAACATGAAGGTTAAGTAGAGGCCTATTTCTTGCGACCACATAGACTTGATTAATAGAAGACTTCAAGCCTTTCCTTTTATAACTTTGATTTTCATTGCACCCTATAAACAGAGGAGTCCAACTGCAAACAGAGATGCCAAAAAGATTTTTTTTTACTGAAGTCCCCAAGGTACAAAAGATAAAATGGGAGCCAGTCATGGTTCTGATTTACCAACTGGCTAACACATTAGCACTATTTACAGAATGTCTACACATGCTCCATAGCCAACCCAAACACATTATCCTAAAACTCTTGGAAATAGGAGTCCAGAGCCTCCATGAGGGGTGAGGTCATCCCAGGTATCATGTGTCTATGCCAGATACTTTTCTTCATCCTTGCAGAGCTCAGTGCTGTGTCTCATAAATAGTTGGCCCTTTATAATCCTGTCATGAAACTAAAGTAATACACAATGAGGCAAGCTTCTTTGGCTCCTTAAACCAGATTCAAATAGCCAAGGAAACCAGAGCTCTACATAGCATGTTATCAAGAGGCATAATATCTGGGGGCAGTGCTTTTGGGGACCAAACTGGGCAAATTGCTAATTTCCATAGTGGATGGGGCTGGACTCCAGACTTGGAGCATTCTGATGTGATACACCAAACACACCCATGCCTTCATGAACATCTATGCACTTACTCATGTAGCTCCAGGGCTCTGTGGGATGAGGAGGAAGAAATGAGAAGCCTAGACTAGAGGAGGACAATCTAATTGATATTGAATAGTGCTTTGCTAATTATCTTCTTTCTCCCATGAGTACAATAAACAGAGACAACCTGAGCAAATTCTTTGCTTCTTGTTAACACAGACTAGTAAAAAGAGAAAATAAAGGGAGAATTTATGGCATTTTTAGCACTTAAAACTAGCAAGTAGACATTTTCTTTGCAAATTGCAGTCTGAGGGGAAAACATTTAGTGATTTCTGCCCTATCAGAAAGCTTCTAGAAATCAAGATTTAATAAAGATGAGACTGCTGTTTGAGGGAAGCAGCCTCCAAGTGGGGCTGTGAAGCTTTTCTGTGAAAGAGCTCCCAATATTGAGAGGAGAGACACGGCAGCACTTTGAATGGAGGCAGCTGGGGGGCTCAGTGGATCAAAGGACCAGGACCAGAGTAAGGAAGCCCTAGTCGCTTCGATTTATCAGTTCTTTCTCCCTATGTAGAAAGTATTTTCCTTCACATGTCCTGTATAGTTAATAATAGTCAAAATAACTTATTTGCTCAAAGTCATTCTTGAAATTCTATTGCTGTTACTATACAATTTCTCTTGAACATTGAATGAGGTTCTACTCATAGGTTTTTCTGAGAGCATCATTTCTTTTATCACAGTAGTATTCTATCACAATTGGATACCACAATTGTTCAGCCATTCCTCAATTGATAAGCATCCTTTTAATTTCCAGTTCTTTGCCACCACAAAGAGGGCTGTGACAAACATTTTAGAATGTAGTTCTTTTCCATTTTTCCTAAATGCCTCTAGAAATAGACTATGTGGTGGTGTTGCTGGGTCAAAAGACATAGGTACTTTAAAAACTCTTTGGACTTAATTCCAGATTATCCTCCCAAAATACTTGGATCAGTTCAAGATTCTACCAACAATAAATTAATGTCCCAATTTTTCCACATCCTCTCTAACACTTAACACTTTCCCCTTCTATCATTTTGCTGGTTTGATAGGTATAAAATTATATCTCAAGATTGTTTCAATCTGCATTTCTCTAATCAATAATGATTTAGAACATTTGTTCATATGACTATAAATAGTTTACATATCTTCATCAGAAACTGCCTATTTATATCCTTTGATCATTTATCAATTGGGGAATGATTCATATTCTTATAGATTTACAAAGTTATATATTTGTAATATAAGATCTTTGTCTGAGAAACTATATAAATTTCCCTTCCAGTTTTCTGCTTTCCTTCTAATCTTGGCCATACTTATTTTATTTGTATAAAACCTTTTAAATTTCATGTAATCAATTATGCATTTTATGCCTCACTCTACTTTATCTCTTGTTTGTACATAAATTGTCCATCCCAAAGTCTGATAAGTAATATGTTCCATTTTCTTCTAATTTTATTCTAAAATCTCTTTTTATATCTAAGTCTATTATCCATTATCTTGGTAAATGGTGTAAGAGATTCATCTATGTCCTAGTTCTGACATAGTGCTTTCTATTTTTCCCAATAAATTTTTATCAAATAAAGAATTCTTATTACAAAATTTGAAGTCTTTATACTTGTTAATATACTTTATATTTGTGTTTATTTGCCATTCTAAATTCTGCATATACTCTTATCCATTGATCTCATTTTCTGTTTCTTAGCTAGTACTGAATAACTTTGATAATTACTAACTTAAAATATAGTTTAGTTCTGGTGCTGCTAAAGCTCCTTCCCTTCCATTTTTTTCATTATCTCCTTTGATACTCTTATATTTTGTTTTTTCAAATAAACTTTATTTTTTTTTCAAATTCAGTAAAATAAAATTTAATTGGGATGACATTGAATATGTAAATTAGTTCAGGTAAAATTATCATTTTATTATATTGTCCCTGCCTACCCATGAACAATGAATATTTCTCCAATTATTGAAATCTGATTTGTATTCATATACAATAGTTTTTTCCCATAATTCTGTTTAAATAATTCCTGGGTTTGCTCTGACAGAAATGCTCCCAAGTATTTTATACTGCATAGAGTTATTTTAAATAGATTATTTTTTACTATCTCTTCTTATGGAATTTATTTTGTGACATATAGGAATGCTGATTATGTGAATTTATTTTATATCTGATACTTTGCTAAAAATTATTAAATGTTTCAACTAAATTTTAAATTTGAGTCTTTGAGATTTTTCAAAATATGTCATCATATCACTTTTGCAGAGATAGTTTTATTATTTTATTCCCTATTCTGAATCTTTCTATTTCTTTTTCTTCTCTTATAACTATTGCTAGTATTTCCAATAGAATATTTTTTTATTTTTTATTTTTTGCAAGGCAATGGAGTTAAGGGATTTGCTCAAGGCCACACAGCTAGGTAATTATTAAGTGTCTGAGGCTGGATTTGAACTCAGGTATTCCTGACTCCAGGGTCAGTGCTCTATCCACTGTGTCACCTAGCTGCCCCCTCCAATAGAATATTGATTAATTTTGCTAACACTGGTCTCCTTGTTTCACACCTCATCTTACTGGGAAGGTTTCTGGTTTATCCCCATTACAAATAAAGCTTGCTGATGGTTGAGATATGTACTACTTATCATTTTAAGAAAAACTCCATTTATTACAATATTCCATTTATTAGAATGTATTTTAATAAAACTGTGTGGAACTTTATCAAAAGCTTTTTGTGCATTCATTGATAAAATCACATGATTTTTTCCTTTTATTATTGATATAATCAGATATTCTTTTTCTCATGTTAAAAACCATTCCTGCTTTCCTGGTATAAATTCCACTTGATTATACTATATCTAATCCTTGTAATTCATTGTAATTTTTACCTTAGGAGTTTTGCATTTATACTTAATACTTATATAAATACTTAATAAAATTGGTCTACAATTTCCTTTTCCTCTTTTTTACATTTCCTAGTTTAAGTATCAATATCATATTTGTCAAATTTGGTAGGATCCCTTCTTTTTAAAATTTTTTTTTTTATTAATTTAAGGCAATGAAGTTAAGTGACTTGCCCAAGGTCACACAGATAGGGAATTATTAAGTGTCTGAGGCTGGATCAAAATTCAAGTCCTCTTGACTCCAGGGCTGGTGCACCATCTACTGCACCATGTAGTAACCCTCTAGGATTCCTCCTTTACCCATTATTCAAAATAATTTATATAATATTGGAATTAGTTATCTTATAAATATTTGATAGATTCACTTGAAAAAACAGTCTGATTATCTTTTTTTCAAAGGTCAGAGCCCCCTAGTTGCTCCTGTCTGGCTTCCCATAATCTCTCTGGGCATTGAGCCCAAAGGGACATTCCTAAAGTTAGACCCCCCTTCCCCATGTGCATATTTTACCCAGCATAAAAGCACATTCAAGAGGAGCTCTGATACAAATGTGAAGAAGTTATTCATTTTGGAGGGCATACGCTCTAATTTTGCTTTAAATACTGGAGATAAATGAATTCTTAGGCCTGCCAGAATTGTTGGTCCTGCAGTCTGCCTCCCATGCCCCTGGGTACATGTGCTACATCTGGTAGAGGTTAGAAAGGGCATTCATTCCATAGAACCAGAGGAGGCATGATATTTCTGTCTTTACATGAGATTCCACTTCTTTCTTCTCATTTGATCTGGGGCATTTTCCAGACTCTTCTTTGTCCCCTTGATTGGTTCACATCACTTGTCTTACTTCTGCAATATGCAGTCCACACTGATCCAGTCCTTCTCTCACTTCCTTTTCCTCAAGCCACAAAATGGCACCCAAAGGATGTTGGCATCTTCCTTTTGGAGTTCTTGTGGGACTAAAATCAAATCATAGAAGACGACATATTTGTAAGGACCTCAGCTCAGCTTGGTGACTGTTCTCATTCTACAAACCAAAGAAACTGAGACCCAGAGCAGGGGGGTGTCTCCACCCCAGACAAAAGGGAGATCTGAACCCAGGCCATCCAACCCCATGGCCTGCCCTCTGGCTACTGTGCCCCATGACCTCTCCTAAGGAAGGTTTACTGCCAGCAGTGGAGAGGGACAGCTGGGGTGTTTGGCCCCTTGGAAAGGCTGACTCAGAAAGGACCATTATGTACATGTGTTGTTTGGGCCCTTTCAATAAAAAAGACAAAGGGATGGGAAGGAGTCAGCATTGTCTTGGCTTCCCATGGGCCAAGACTTGGGGGGAGAGCTGATTTTCAAATATGACCTCATTTGGTATCACTCCAACCCTGAGAGGTGGGTGCTGTTATTGTTGTCTCCCTACAGTAGAGGAACCTGGGGCACATGGAGCCGAAGTGATTTACCCAGCTTCCGACAGCTGGTCAAGGCACATGGCCAGGTTTGGACCCAGTGTTTCTGCTTCTAGAAGGTCAGTGCTCTGTCCACATGGAACCTGGCTGCCTAGAGAGTAGTGGGCTCTCCCAAGGCTAGAGCTGCTGCCCCACATTGAACCAGCATGGAAAAAGAGCTGCTGCCAACCTCTGCCCTGGAGCTTTCTACCACAATGGGCTGCTTCTCTGCTGACTATCAAGGCAATTTCAGCATAGTCTTGATTTTCCCCAATGGGATTATTTACTTTATTCCTTGAAATAGGAAAAGACTAATCCTCTTTAATAGAAATTTGAACCTGATTTTTTATCAATTCATTCATTCATTCATTCATTTATTTTTCACCAATCACTTTTTGCAAGGTTTTGAGTTTTATATTTTTCTCCCTCCCTCCCTTCCCTCCCCCTCCCCCTGACAGAAAGCAATCTAATATAGGCTCTACAGGTGTAATTATGCTAAACACTGATCAATACTAATCATGTTGTGTAAGAAGACAAATTCAAACAGAAAAGAAGCCATTAGAAAGAAAAAAAAGACATAATATATACGATAACTTTTAAAAAGTGAAGATAATAAGCTTTGGTTTTCATTTAAACTCCACAGTTCCTTCTCTGGATATGAATAGTATTTTCCATCACGAGTCTTTTAAAATTGTCTTTGATTATTGTACTGCAGAAGTGAACAAGTCCATCATGATTGATCATCCCCCCATGTTATGAGTATGTATAATGTTCTGGTTCTACTCATTTTACTTATTATCAGTTTATGCAAATCTTTCCAGGCTTTTCTGAAGTCCTGACCCTCTGGTTTCTTATAGAATAATAGTGTTCCATCCCATTCATATATCACAATTTCTTCAGCCATTCTCCAATGGATGGGCATCCCCTCAATTTCTAATTCTTTGCCAAAATGAAAAGAGTTGCTATAAATAGTGTTGTATGTGTGGAATTTTCACCCTTTTCTGTGATCTCTTTGGATACAGACCTAGTTGTGGTATTGGTGGATCAAAGGTTTATTGCTTTTTTGGGCTTAATTCCTAAGTGCTCTCCAGAAAGGTTGTATCAGTTCACAATGCCACCAAATTGCATTAGTGTCCCAGTTTTCCCATATGCCTCCAACATTGATCTTTCCCTTTTTAGTCATATTGGTCAATCTGATAGGTGTGAGATGATACCTCAGAGTTTTTAATTTCGATTTCCCTAATCAATAATGACTTGATCAGTTTTTGATATGACTATATATAGTTTTAATTCCTTCCTGTGAATATTCTTCCCATACAACTTAGACTATTTATGAATTGAGGAATGACATGATTCTTATCAATTTGACCCAGTTCTCTATATATTTAGAAATGAGTTCTTTCCTAGAAATATTAGTTGCACAAATTGTACCCCAATTTAATGCATTCCTTTTAATCTTGATTTCATTGGTTTTTTTTGTGCAAAAATCTTTTCAATTTAATGTAATCAAAATTATTCATTTTGTCTTTTATAATGTTCTCTAATTCTTCTTTGATCATGAACTATTCCATTTTTCATAGATCCGACATTTGAACTATTACTTGTTTTCCTAACTGGCTTATAATATTACTTTTTATGTTTAAATTCTGCACCCATTTCAACCTTACCTTTGTATAGTATGTGAGATGTTATTCTATGCCTCGTTTCTGCCATACTATCTTCCAATTTTCCCGGCAGTTTTTAAAAAGAGTGAGTTCTTGCCCAGAAACTGGACTCTTTGGGTTTATCAAATAGCAGATTACTATAATAATTTAGTGCTGTTTCTTTTGTACTTAGACTTTCCATGATATACTACTTTATTTCTTATCCAGTACTGAATGGTTTTGATGACTGATGCTTTATAGTAAGATTTTAGATTTGGTATGGCTAGGCCTTCTTCCTTTGCATTTTTCCATTCTTTTGATATTCTTGACCTTTTGTTCCTCCATATGAATTTAATTTCTATTTTTTTCTAGCTTAATGAAATACTTTTTTGGAAATTTAATTGGTATGGCATTGAATAAGTAGTTTAATTTAGGTAAGATTGTCATTTTTATCATATTAACTTGTCCTACCCATGAGCTATTGACATTTACCCAGTTACTTAGATCTGATTTTATTTGAATAGTGTTTTATAGTTGTTTTCATATATTTCTGAATCTATCTTTGCAGGTAGACTCTCAAATATTTTATGTTGTCTACTGTTTGAATGGAATTTCTCCTTTTAGCTCTTGCTGCTATGTCTTGCTAGTAATACATAAAAATGCTGATGATTTTGTGGATTCATTTTATATTCTGTAATTTTTCTAAAGTTGCTAATTGTTTCAAGTATTTTTAGTTGATTTTCTATCATATCATCATATCATCTGCAAAGAGTGAGAGTTTTGTTTCTTTCATTATTTATTCTAATTTCTTCAGTCTCTTTTCCTTCTTTTATTGCTAAGGTTAACATTTCAACTACAATATTGAATAATAGTAGTGCACTCCAATCTTATCAGAAATATTTCCCCCCCATTACATATAATGTGTGCTTATGGTTTTAGAGAGATACTGCTTATAGTTTGAGGAACAGTCCATTTACTCCCCTGCTCTCTAGTGTTTTTAATAAGAATGGGTGCTTGGTGTAACTGTTTAATATTGAAATGACTTAATTGTCTATGGTACCTTTTAGGAAGATGTAGTTTCCTTCCTTATCTCTTAATGAGATCTATTTTTGCAATTGCTTTGTCAGAAATAAGGATTGCTACCCCTGCCTTTTTCACTTCAGCTGAAGTATAATACATTCTGCTCCAGCCTTTTGCCTCTTGTGTATCTCTCTGTTTCAAACATGTTTCTTGTAAGCAGCATACTGTAGAATTCTGGTTTTTTATTCATTCTGTTCTCCACTTCCATTTTATGGGAGAGCTCAGCCCAGTCACATCCACCATTAACTCTTTTTTACCTCCATTTTCATGTTTTCCGCCTCCCTTCACCCTATCCCTCCTCACTAGTTGTTTGCTTCTGAATACCTCCTCTCTCAGTCTGCTCCCCCTTTTATCAACCCCCCCTTCCTTTTCTTTCTTCTTTCTATTTCCCCCTTTTTCCTTCCCTCTTTTCTATTATTCCCTCATTTCCTTCCAACCCCATTTCCTCTCCTAATATTTGAAGGATAAAATAAATTTCTAAATCCAGCTTAGTGTATGTTATTCCCTCCTTAAGGCAAATCTATTGCAAGCAAGATTCCAAGCAACCCTTCCTTCTTTCCCTCTGCTACAATAGGTCCTTTGGGCATCCCCTTTCCTCCAGTCTCACTACAATCCCCCCTTTTTAATGGCTTATTTTTTTTAAAATCATTCCAACAAAATCAAGTCATGACCATACTTTTAGCCTAAGCATACTTCATTAAATATAGTTATGATTCTCAAGTTTTGAGAATTTTCTTCCCAGGTAGAGATATACCCAGTTTAATTTTATTGAATAACAGTCTTTTTATTTTCCTCTGTTTAACTTTCAATGTGTCTCTTGAGTCTCCTGTTTGAAGGATAAATTTTCTGTTCATCCCTGGTCTTTTCATTAGGAAAGTTTGAAAGTCACCTGTTTCATTTAATGTCTATCTTTCTACCTAAAAGAGTATTCTCAATTTTGCTGAGTAGTTGATTCTTGGTTGATCTCTGGAATATCATATTTCAGGCTCTTAGATTCTTTAACATTAATGCAGTCAGGTTCTGTGTAATCTTGACTGTGGCTCCTTGGCATTTGAATCGCTTCTTTCTGGTCACTTGTAGGATTTTCTTCATAATCTGATAATTCTGAAGTTTGGTTATACTATTTCTTGGTATTTTCATTTTGGGATCCCTTTCAGGAGGTGATCTGTGGATTCTTCTGATGATGATTTTGCTCTCTGGTTGCAGGATATCAGGGCAGTTTTCCTGGATGATTTCCTGAAGAATGGTATCCAAGTTCTTTTTTTGATCATGGATTTCAGGTAGTCCAACTATTCTTAAATGATATTCTGGATCTATTTTCCAGATCAGTTATTTTACTAATGAAGTATTTTACATTTTCTTCTTTTTTATTTTGTTTGATTTTGTTTAACAGAGTCTTGCTTTCTCATGAAATCATTCACTTCCATTGCTCCTATTTCATTTTTCAGGGAGGCATTTTCTTCATTTAACTTTTGTATCTCCAACCACTTGGTCAATTTTATTTTTAAAAGTGCTGGGTTTTTATCCAATTGTCCAAGAGTATTTTTAAAGGATTTGTTTTCTTCTGCCTCTTTGTGTTGCAAGATGTTCACATTATCTTGTATTTCTTTTCCTAATTTTTCCATGTGATTTTTAAAATCCTTTCTGAGCTCTTCTAGGAAGTCTTTCTGAGCTGGAGACCTAGTCATATTCTCCACTACAGCTTCACATGGAACCCCCCCCCCCACTTCTGCTCTCCTTTTCTGAACTTGTGTTTTGCCCATCCTCTCAAAAGTAACTTTCATTCAATTCTGTTTTTTTTTTTCCCCAGCCTTTATTCATTTGGAGTTTTATTACCTTTCCCAAGGTTCCTCTTTTGGGGGAGGTGATTGCTAGCAAACCGTGGGTCTGAGAGTCCTTGAGGCTTGCTGTGAAGTTAGGGACTCTTGGGGTTGCTCAGTGGACTGCCTGGTCAGGGAAGCCTGAGGCTCTCTCTTGGCTTCCCACACCCCACAGTGGAAACACCAGGGTTCTCTCAATTATCTACAGGCAGCCCAGTCACTTGGCTGGGACAACCAGATTGGAAATTCCAGACACTCTCTCAGCAGGGAAGTCAGTAGCCCGTTGCCTCAATGGGCAGGTGGGAACACCTGGGGCTATGTGTCTGAGTTGTTTGTGCAGAAGGCCTAGGACACTCTCTCTCTCTCTCTCTCTCTCTCTCTCTCTCTCTCTCTCTCTCTCTCTCTCTCTCTCTCTCTCTCCTGGGGCTGTTGGGAAAGGAAGGAACATCTGGGTTCTACTCCAGGTTGTTTACAGCAGAGCCTCTTCCCAGTTAGAAAAGCCAGAGGCTCACTGTCATAGGTGGGCTGTCTAGACCAGCTACACAAGCTGAATGTGGGGCCCTAACTGGGCACCCACATTAAAGCTTTTCCTGCATGCTTGGAGCTGCCCCCCATGTCTTAAATCCAAAGCCCCTCGCCCACTGTTTGGTATCTCAAAGGTGTCTCCCCGCCTCACCCTGCCTCTAATGTGCTGGGTCTCCCAGGCTCCCCACCCAACAGACCTTGTGGAGGAGGTCTCCCTCTGACTTTTTTTCTCCAAACCTGTTAGGAGACCTGGTGTTGAGGGAAGTTTCTGGCTTCTCTTGGTCACCTTGACTGGACATCCTTGGGCCTGCATTGGAATAACATTGGCCTTCTTGCTAAAATGTTCCAAACAAAATCCCTGAAAGCAATGGATACTCATTGTATAGCTTGGATTCTGTGTCCCAGGAAAGTCTCTCAAAAACATTTCCTTTCCAGGACCTGTGAAGAGGTGACAGGGAATAAAGGTGATTGGTGATTATGTACAACTCTGCTCACCCCATTCTCTCTTGAAAGTAAGATATCATTTGGGAATTCACTGGTTTTGTAATGCATCCATCCCAGGCTTCCTATAGAGACTCTTCATTGTGGCAGATAAGACTAGGCAAGCTGGAGAAAGAAGCCAGTCATTTGTCATATTGTTTGAATGCTTGATAAAATTAATAACTGCTTCAGTATCCTAGGGCAAATAGAAACACTAGCAGTTGGGAGGTCTCTTTGTTTGACAAAAAATCCCTAGCTACAAGAAAATGAGTCTTTTTCTTCACTCTTGTTTTTAGAACATTCTGTCATTAATGATCCAATGAGTTGGCATGGGCAATGATGCACAGACTTAGATGTTAGCTATCATTGTTAGCTAAGAATGATGGTCAGACCTCAGTGGGCCTCTAGTCTCTTCCCTCCAAAGACTGCTGCCTCTCTTTGTGACTCTTGTCCATCTCTCCATCAGTGCTCCTCATGGGTGACCTTGGACAGCTGGAACTTGGAGTTTTCCTGAGATTGTGAAGGCTGCAAGGGGAATCCAGGGCTATCCCTAGGTTCTGGCTCATTCTTTCCAAATGACCAACCTCTCTTTGTTTTAGATCATACATACTTTTGAAGAGGGTTGTCCCCTGCTACTCCCTCATAATCCTTTTTCCTATGGTGTTAAGACCTGTTTGCCTTTACCATGAGCTTCTGCTACTCCCTCATAATCCTTTTTTTCTATGGTGTTAAGACCTGTTTGCCTTTACCATGAGCTTCTACTTTATTCTGGGCAATCTTCAAATATTCATCCATTCAGTCAATGAAAAATGAACATGCAAAAGATGTGCTATGCTCTCTGCGAGGAGAATTCAGAGGCAATGGTGAATAGTCCCCTCCCTCAGGGAGCTTGCCCTTTATTATGAGACACTTTTGGGGATAGATAAATATTTATAAAACACAATGGACTTAGAGGACAGGAAGTTAAAGAAAAGGGGAGTCACCAAAAGTTTCATGTACAAGGCTACACTTGAGGTGATCTGAAAGGGACAATGTCACATTCTAAGAGATAGATATGAAAAGAGAATATGTTTTAGGCAGAGAAGTTAGTCAAGGAAATGGCACAGAGAAAGGAGCTCAGTTCTCATGGGTGAGGAACAAACAGCTAGATGTTTGCTGTGGTTGAACTGCAGAATGCTTGGAAGAGTAGTCATGAACAACAAAGTTAGAGAAGTAAACTGGAAATGACTATAAAGAGCTTGAAAAGACAAATGGAGGAGTTCATATTTGATGCTGAAGGCAATACTGAACTATTAGAATTCACTGAATAGATGAGTGGTGTGCTTAGTCCTGTGATCTGGAAAATGGATGAGCTGTATTGAAGACTGATTGGAATGGGGAGATGTATAAGACAAGGTAACCATTTAGAAGAATATTGTGATAGTCCAAAAAGAGGCAACAAAGGCCTAAACAAGGGTGAAGGCTATGTGAGTGGAGAGCAAGGGATATATGGATGACATTGTTGTTGGTCTTTGAGTGGAATATTCTTAGTAAAACCCTCATTGGTTAATATTCCTAGTTGAAGTCCTCTCAGGGTTAAGAAACATCAAGAAAAACAAACTATTATTCTTAGACTATTTCTAGAAGACATACCTTGCAGTCCAAAAGAAGCTCATGAACCACCTGTTTTATGATAAGACTATTTGTACTAACTGGGAGGACAGTAGACTATTCCTAGAAGAAAAACCTTGCCTTTCAAAAAGAAGACCTTAGACATTTTTCATTTTCCAAGAGAACCAATATAAGCCGTACTCTATAAATAAGGACAAGATTTGGCAATTAATTCAGTGTAGAGAAGGAGGAAGAATGAAGACTCAAGGATAGTGAAAAGGTGGTAAATCATGGTGAACAGAAAAAGGTTAGTTATCCCAATGCCAGAAACAGGAAAGTTGTGAAGAGTGGTGAGTTCTGAGACAAAGTTAATGGGTTCTGGTGTGGATATGTTAAGTTTATGATACTTAAGGCTCACCCACTTTGAAATTTCCACTAGAAAATTGGAAGCGCATGACTGGAGATCAAGAGAAAGTAAAGGGCTAGATGTAGAGACTCTAGAAATTAAAGTCTTCTCTGATTTACAATCATAAGCTTCACTGGAAAAATGCTGGTATTTTAATGATAGACCTTTGATTTCAGGTGCAGCATGATGAACTGAAAATACTCTGATCACAAATATCTTTGTGATCCCAAGCAAGTCACTAAATGCTTCTGTATCTCAGTTTCCTCATCTTTAAAATGGGGAAATGGAGTATCAATTCATGAAGTTTGACTTTAAGGGTTCAATTTATAAGGAAAGTGATTGTAAATCCTGGTGCCCCTCTCACAGATGCTTTTTGACCTTGTTCTCTCATGATTGTCATCTCAGAAAGGTTAGAAGCTCCTCCAAGGAAAGGAACCTGCTGAGCCTTACTCAAAGTGAGGTAATGAGTAGATGTCCCATAAGTACCTGGATAGCAGTAGATACAGATTTGCTTCTGCTGCCTCAATTCAGGAATCTTTGCCCTGCTGCTACCAGAAAAGAAGTGGTTCTTATTGCTTTTTGTGTTTGTTAGGAAGCTCCTTTAAAGGAAACTTTGTGGGAGATTTCTTTCTACTGTGTCCTGAATTTGATCTTCAAACTTTGCCTAGATCAGTTTAAAAATAAAATTTATCCTGCCAGATGTGCATTTGTCTTAAAGATTGTCTGGGGTTTTGCACTCTGCAGACTACACACAGGGTTTGGTTAAATCATTTTATGTCTCAGAAAATCATTCTCCAGTGCCCAGTTCTTCATTTATTCATTTTTTCTAACTTCTTCCTGATAAACTAGTGCTTTGGAGAAAATAAGTTAATGTAACACTCTCAGTGATACATAGATTAATGCCATCTTTCTCCCCCAACTGATGTCATCTCCCACTAAAGTAGGATCCAAGGGACCTTTGCTTCTTTAGACTTAGCCATCCTCAGGTTATTTGCAACAACAGCCATGACAATAACACAAATCTTGTTGTACTTTATATGAAATTTTAAAATCTTGGCTTATTAATTGAAGGCTGAAATCACTTGAAGAAGAGATTTAGGGATTAAATTTTAAATCAGTTTTTAATCTGCTTATTCATTTTTCATTACTATGCAAAGGAAATTTATAATGAAAAATGCAGTCCTTAACCTTTAATAATTTTTCTATTTCCAATGCATTCAATGTGGTGAAGAAGGAGAAGAAGAAGAAGAAGAAGAAGAAGAAGAAGAAGAAGAAGAAGAAGAAGAAGAAGAAGAAGAAGAGGAGGAGGAGGAGGAGGAGGAGGAGTAAGAAGAAAGGAGATGATGATAAGGAATAGGAAAAGCAGAGGGAAGGAGGAAGAGAAGGGAAGGAGAAAATACTTTTTATTAAGCATTTATTTTCTCTTGAGCAATATGGAAAGGAAAGTCATAAAAAGAGAAGAGGAAGAAAAAAGGGGAACAGGAGGAGGATATATGTGTATAGGCATATACATGCACAACTAGAATTATCCCAAACTGGCCCTAATTGCCAATAAAATAGTGAGTTCCTCATTTCTGGGGATGGTGATCTAATGGTTTGGGTGAGAGGCAGCAGAACAGAACTTTATCTTATTGATTTAGAAACCATGATTCTAGTCAACAAAGATGAATTACATTGAATTTGTTATATTAAATATGTGTGTACATATACATATATTATATGTGAAACATTGGACTAATATTTGGGAAAATAAATGATTTCAATACCCATGCTTTACATTATTAGAAGGCCAAATTGTTGAACCTGCCAGATATACCTTGCTTTTATAAGTTAGAATTACTTATTAAAATGAACAAAAACTATAATTTGACTCAAATGGAACCAATTTAATTGATGCCACCGTTTATCAAAATTAAAGGAGGATTAGCATGATTCCTCTCTGCTCTAGGGCATGCAAGGCATTTCTACTTTGCTCTGGGTTTACCCTGTATTGGTTGACCTGTGATCAGGGAAACTGTATCTTAGTTCATTTTTTATGAAAATTTCTCTTCTTTTTAACCTCTAGTTGATAATCTTGAGTTGATTTGTCTGATGAGTGCTGGGACAACACTGAGCAGGTTCTATCCCTAGGAATGTGTGAGGTGAGGATTCCATTTAACTTGGGGGCAACTAGAGGAGGATTAGCTGTGGCTCCCCAAGATCTAGCCTTAAATTAACAAAACGAAACTTTACAAGGACAAAGAATCAGACTTGGTTTTCTGATTTGTCCTTTCCGTCTCATCTTAAAGAATTAATTTATTCTCTACTGTCTCCTCACCCATCTTCCATCTAGCTGTCAAATATCACTAGATCATTGATCAGTCTTAAGCCTCACTCTGCTTAAGAAGTTCTAATAGCTCCCGATTGCTTCTAGGATAAAAGAATTCCTTAGCCTCATAATTAAAGACCTTTCAATCTAGGGCTTTCCTCTTATCTGAGAAGATTTGTTTTCTTTAGTATGTTGTGTGATATGTTAATCATAAAAACATTTTTGTCATAAGGCTATTGAATTCCACCATCTACTTCTGGTGAACAATCATTATCTTTCCTAATGCTTTATCAGTTTTCTGTTTAATAGCTTTGGTCCTTCACAGTTACCTATTCTCTTCCATTGTTTTGTTACAACCCTGTGATAGCATATACTTTTCATAGGTACTGTTTGATGGTATAATTACAAATCCAGAAAGAAAGCTGGATCCACTTTTCATGATTCTCCTTGATGTCTCTTAAATTTCTATCTGTATATAACTCTTTTTCCTGCTTTATGTTATCCTGTGAATTAGTTTATTGTTGTTTGATAGACATTTTATTAAATCAATTCATTTTGATGAGCATTCCATTAAATTATTGTAGTAAATTATATAGTATAGTTTTATTTACTATATTGAATTCCCAGTTATATACATTAACTATTTCCTTAATTATTTAATCATTCCTTTTAATCTCAACATCCTTTGTCTCTTTATATTTGTCTAATGTCATGCTTAGGTAAAATTAAGTGAATGAACAAAACAGTTAGTATTCACCTACTCTGTGCAGACTGCTGAGGCATTATATAAAAAGAAGAAATCCAAGTAGTACTGTTCTCAAAGAGCTCATTTTCTGATAAAGGAAGAAACATCTGTAAGAGATTTTAGCTACAAACCAGATATAAAGGGTCCGTTTGTTCTTAAGGTGTAGAGACAAATCCTATGATAATGAAATGTTTTCAATGTCATTTTTATTGATAAAACTTTATGATTTTCTGATGTAAATTCACTTAACATTGTGGAAGACTTGGTTGGTAATACTTTATTTTCTGGGGTTTTAGAAACTGGTTGAAAAAAGTAATCTTACCTAGAGAGGTCATTGAAAGATGTCGGTTCCAAAGGCTTGGAGAGGTGGCATTGAGATGTTGCTTCCCTGAAATATGAGCTTTGAAGCCAAGATAGAATGAGAGCCAGTGGCAAAAGGGATGTGAATATTTCAAGAACTCTTGGATTTAACTACCCTTTGTGGTAGTAGGTACTGGTTGTGGAAGTGTTGGTTGTGTCCCTTTTTCTCCACAAGGGTTGTTTCACTTGATGATGTCTGATAGGTAAATCTGAAATCAGGTAGTAGAGTCACTGCTATTCCTGGTACTCTTAGAACCAAGATCCTGACCTATGTCCACCAGGGTCAAGGAGAGTTAATTATTGACATTTTTGACTTGATATATGTCATCTTACTGCTTACTGCTGTACGTAAACTGACTCATCGCCCGTGATGTCACAGCTGATCAGAATTGATGTGGAAATGGTGGGAAATTGGAGTGCTGTTCTCTATAAGGTGTTACTCAATGTTGGCTAGAGGGTCTATGGCTTTGACTAATTTGAATATATTTAATTCATTTTGGGTTTATTATAAATTCTCTAAAACCCTCTTTTGCTATTTGTTAAAGATTTTTGTGTCTTTATCTCATATTTCAAAGAGACAGCATGTCACACTGAATAGAGTTCTTGACTTGTAGCCCTGTAGATATGAGTTAAACTCATGTCTAAAACTTAAGGTCTATATGATGTTTTACAAATTCTTTAACCAATATTTGGTACAAGAAAATTCCTAGGATTTATTGATAAAAACAGATGATAACTTTGTGATTCCTTTATGGAAGAAGTGTTTACACATGAGATTGGTCACATTAACAAATTCTAGGTCTCATATTTTACTTTTTTCTTCTGCCTCCCTCTTTCTGAAGGCAGTGTTATAAGCATTACTTTGAACAATTTTTCCTGAATGTTCTCAATATATTATCATAGTACCTATAAACTTTTATACACATGGGTATATAATAACATATATTTATGTGTATAATTGGGTAACACACACACATGTGCATCTATAATTTTGGGCATCTATGAGTCTATACACATTTAGACCTAAGTGAAAAAAGATCTCTGGAATAATGAATGCATCAAAATATTCATAGAAAAAGCATTAAAAATAGTATAAGAGAGACAAAGGAAATTTTAGGGATGAACCAAAGGAATGAAAATGGATACCAAAAGTCTTGCATTAAAAATAGAGGAAAAAGACAGGACCAAGTTCATTCTCATCATCAGTAAGGAGGGATTAGATATTTATTGTGTGTTGGCATAGATCAGTTGGCACGGACACAAATGAAATAATATTAATATTCCTGTCCTCAAGGATCTGGCATTCTAATAGGGGAGGGGCAAAAGAATGTAAGCAAAAACAAAAAAACTTCAAGACCTGTTAAACTGAGCATTGTACCCTGAATTGTTGACAAAAACATATAATAACATAAAACCCTATTACTAATTAATTGAGTATGCAACTGGAAAAAATAAATGAACAAATTAATAATACCAAGTTATATACAAAAAATCTTGGAAATTAAATGTGAGATAAAAAGAATTG
Source organism: Macrotis lagotis (assembly GCF_037893015.1). Classification (NCBI taxonomy): domain Eukaryota; kingdom Metazoa; phylum Chordata; class Mammalia; order Peramelemorphia; family Peramelidae; genus Macrotis; species Macrotis lagotis. The sequence continues at coordinate 2,636,215 of NC_133664.1, forward strand.
GAAAACCTGAACTAATAAGGGGAAAAGCTATTTTTAAAAAATGAATAAATTTTATAAACCATTGCTGGATATGAGTTTATAAAAAAGAGGCAAACCAAATTATGAAAATAAAAATGAGAAAGGGAAACTCAAAACAAATTGAGAGAAAATAAAGACATTATCAGGCGCCGCTATCCTGAATAATGTAGCAACAAAAATGAAAAAGCACAAAGTGCATGAAGAACTATGATGGTAGAATCTGTCTGATCAAGCAAACCAATTCAGCCCTACAGTTCAATACATATTTTCTAAGAATCTACAACATGTCAGAAACTGTGCTAGGTACTGGGGAAACACAACCTAAACAGAAATAACCTGTCTTTATAGAGCTACTATGATAATAGGGCAGTACAGCATCTATACAGAAAAGTAAATATATAACATTTATAGTGCATTTTATCTAACAAAGCATTCCATATTCATCACCTCACTTGATTCTCACAACAACCCACTGAGATAGGCTTATTATGATACCCATTTTATATATGAGGAAACTAAAGCTGACAGATGATAAATGACTTTCCTAGGAACACACAATCAGCAACTGTCCAGGCAAGATTTGAACAGCAGACTTCCTAAGGCACAGGTAGGTTCTAGATTATGGAGATGCCTCAAATTAGATCTAGAAACATATTTGAAAGTTAATAAGCAGAGAAAATAAGAGGTATGGTAGATGATAAGTTAACCAAGAAGAGGGACTGGGGAAGAACCTCAGAGGATGCATCTTTTTATTTCTTTTCATTTTTTTCCAATTGCATGTAAAGATAGTTTTCAACATTCGGTTTTGTAAGATTTTGATTTCCATATTTTCTTCCTCCCTCTTTTCCCCCTCCCCTCCCCCAGACAGCAAGTAATCTGATACAGAATACGCATGTACAATCATGTTACAAGTATTTTCATATTGTTCATATTGTGAAAGAAGAACAAAAGGGGAAAAACACGAGAAAGAAAAAAATACAAGAGCGAAAAGTGCAAATAGTCTGCTCCGATCTGCAGTCTGACTCCATAGCTCTTTCTCTGGATAGAGGCCATTTTCCATCACAGTCTTTTTGTAATTGTCTTTGATCACTTGTATTGTTGAGAAGAGTTAGGTCTATTCTAGTTGATGGATGCCTCTTTATAATGTTCAAGAAGCAAATTATGATCATCAAAGAAGATTGAGAAGAAACATAGGTAGGTAGGATGAGGACTTCGGAAAAATAGCATCACAGAAGCCAAAATAAGTAAGAGTATTCAAGAAGGAAGAAGTGACTAAGAATGTCTAAAGCCACCCCAATAATGAGAAGACTAAAGGTTGAGAAGAGGTCATTGAGGAGAGCACTGAGGTCACTGGCAACTTGAGGAGAGAATTTGGAGTGTTATCATGGCAAATTTCAAAAGATAGAGGAGGGAATATAAGTTAATAAGAATGAAAGTATGGGTTGCATTTCAACTATGGAAGAAGGGAGAGAGGGAGGGAGGGAAGGGGGGGAAGAGAGTGAGAGAGAGAGAGAGAGAGAGAGAGAGAGAGAGAGAGAGAGAGAGAGAGAGGAGAGAGAGAAAAACGGTGACAGTGAAAGGAGGACAGGGAGAGGGGAGAGAAAGGAGTAGAGGGGAAAGGTAGGTAAAAGGTAAAAGACACTTGTGGATAAGAGAGAATCAAGAAAGACATCTGGAAAAAGGTGGGCTCCATCTTGAAAGGAAGAGCTAGGATGGGAGCCTGGCCAAAGGCAGGGAATGAGTAGCTGCATTGTCTTGTCTGTGGCACCACAAGTACATCCATGTGACTGTAAAACAGTAGGGCATGAAGGGAAGAGTAAGATTTCTGAAAAGTTAGAAAGGAGCTCTGTTACAAAGAGCCTTCAATTCCAAATAGGATTTTACTATTTCATCCTAGATGTATTGAGAGATCCATCTATTAATTACATATGAGTTATGAAAATAAATAAAATTATTTATTTCCCAACAATTTTATTGGTATATTAGCTCATCAACTAATAGAACAAATTGTATGAGAATTATTGATAGGTTTATGTAGAAAAAATCCGTGACCAATTAAAAGCCATGTACATAGAATAAAAAGGAAGCAAATTAGGCCTTTATCACCACAAGAGATCTTGGTCATGCAATGCATCATCCAAAACATATTAGAAATTGACACATTAATAAAAGCAGGATGACTTTCCCAAAGGACAAGTGACTAGTACATTAAAAAGTAGTTGAAATAAAAGAAAAAATGAGTAATCATTAAAAACCGCAAATTTTCTTCTCATAAGAGAATTTCACATTGAAATAACAATGTGTCCCATCTAATGGCCTTGAAATTAACAAAACTTTTAAAATGATGAAATTCATTATTTTGAACTACAAAGTTGACTTCCTTTGACAGGGAGAATGGTAAAACAGATTGATTGATACTGAATTATGAGAAAAAACAAATATGAAGAATTTAGTGAGTCACGGAAGCATTCCTTTCATCATATGACCTGATGTAGTATGAAGTAATTAAAACAAATCAACAAAAAGTAAACAAATGACTCGAACAATGTAAATGATTTACAGTGATTTACAGAGCAACAAAAGGAAACTAAAAATTGTACATCTAAATAGCAAGACACTGAAAACTTGAAGAGTTGGACAAATTCCTCTCCTGTCCTTCCTTTCAGAGAAGGGGACACTTGATATGAACCACTGCATGTACAGGCTTGTTCGTGTTCTTTTTGAATATGCTGGTCTTTTTTTTTCTGTTTTCTTATTCTTTGTTACTAGGGAGGGCTCAATGGGCAGGGCAAGGCAAATGAATATATTAAGAATTGAAGGTGACATAAAATAAAATATCTCCATTTAGAAATTAATCTTGTGGTAGCTATGGAAAAGCAAGCTGGGAAAAATTTGTGAACAGTAACAGACTTTTAAAAAGCAAAGTCAGAAGTTACTATTACAAAGTTCTGTTTTCAATAGGATAAGAAATATTTATGCCTTTGACAAGGAAAGGGGAGGATTAATATACAGATATAAATATACATATATATGATATATCTGTGCATTTATTCTTCCCTTATTCAAAGGATCCATAGAAAATATAAACATGGTTATTTATATCTATCTACATATGGACAGTAGGAGTGTTTGCCTATGGATACAAACATGCGTATGGGTTATACATATAGATTTTCATCTTTCTATTCATAGATGTACACATAGATGAGAGAGTCACAGAGAGAGAGAGGAGAGTGACACACACACACAAACACACACATATGTCTTAAACTTTAGCTAAGGGGAAGAGAATATAGAGATAGAGATAGAGATAGAGATAATTTATATACACAGAGGCATTTGTAATATTTATACATATTATATGTGTATGAATGTAAGTGTATGTGCATAATTATATTATAATGAATCCACACATATGCATCTATACACTTATACATACACACACACACACACACACAAACTATGTGAATATGAGTGTGTGTATATAAAATCTCCCATTCAAAATTTATCATAGCATGATTTCTCATGGAAAACTATCCAAAAGTCCAGTGATTGAAGAATTGCTGCCCACATGATTTCTAAACACAACAGACAGGATTGGGTTATATAATTGACATTCGAAGACTCAAAGGGAAAACTGCCCCATAATATCTAGACACAAGCTACTATCTATTGTGATGATCACAAGGTAATACAATTAAGAATAAAATCAAAAGTATCACAGAAGGATTCAGAAAGGGACCTGCAAGCCTGTGAAATGGATATCTTTATATTGTTAAAGTGATTATAGACACTGTTTAATTGAATACGTTGAAATAACGGAGTTAATTTTGGATTTTTAAATACATATTTTTTTTCTTTGGGAGGGATGTTTCATAATGAATAAAAGGGAAGAAAACACCTTTAGAAAATATAGAGCAAGGATAAAGGTCTCTGAGAAGGAATCCAGCTGACTTTGCAGCTATGTGATCATGGACAAGCCTCCCTGACTTCTTCATAGCATTATATGGGAAAACGTGCCTCTTTAGCTGCAAAATGATCCACAAACATGAGCCTGGCTTTTTCCTAGTTACTGATTTCAACTTCTAAGTTTTAAACCAAAGCAGCCATTGAAGAGCCCATTTGCAAATGTTTTTCCTTACCTCCTCTTTGCCTCCCAGCCAAAGACCTAATGGAAGGTAGAGTCGAAAGCCGAATATCTGCACTTCCAATGTTATTCCCCAGATCAGTGTTGCTCCATGATATATTGTAAGAAGAATGTCAATCTGAATCAATCAGTCATGGAACTTCTTTGAAAGTTTAAGATTTTTCTTTATCAGTCCAGCATAGAGATGAAAGGATGAAGCTACCTTTTCATGTATTTTACTAACAATGGGGAAAAGGAATTGAGAAATTCATTTCTCTCCTTGCTCCTTAGGGACCTTGAACAGCCTCCTCTTGACCTTTGGTAGGTAGGCAGGAGAACTGCCTCTTGGGATTTGGGGAATAGTAGTTCCTTTCTTTGGGGTAATTGTAGAGAATTGAGGACTTGGACCCCTGAGAGAAGTGGGGTTGTTATCCTTCCTGCTGGGAGCAAGATGTTGTGTGCTCCTCCATGTGAGCATTTGGAGTGGAGATGTCTCTTAATCTGTGCATCTCATGTTTCTTCTGAGATATTAAATTCTGCTTCCCTCAAGAGCACAGCATTTTCCTTGATGTGGATCTATCATAATGGTTGGTCCTGTGCCAGTTTGTCTCATAGCTCCCAATTGATTCCAAAGTCAGAGGGACTTTGAGAGTATTCTTGTATCATTTCTTCTGACCTCCATGTGAATGTTAGCTATGTGTGAGTTCTCCAGAGATTAGTCTTTTAGGCAAACATACATTTGGAATTCAAACAACATGGCCAGCTCATCAGAGTTGTCCTTTCTGTGATAGAGACTGAATACTTGGGAGTCAGCTTCAGAAAGGACCTCAGTCTCCAGTACCTTATCTTGCCAGTTGATCTTCAGAATCTTCCCAAGACAATTCAAATGTAAGCAATTCAGTGTCCTCACATGGTAACTGGTATAGTGTCCAGATTTCACAGTCATACAATGAGATATATCACAACAATGGCTCTGCTGATCTTTGGTGGGCAGTCTAATACCTCCTCTCTCCCAGACTTTCCTCTGGAGCCTCTCAAACATTGAATTAGGGCTGACAGTGCATACAATACCTCTCCCTATCTATGTGTGCACCCCTGGAAAGTATGCTGCTAAGGGGTATGCTGCTAACTTAATCATAGTATTTGACATTTCTCCATTTGCTGTAACTGATGGTTCTACAAATGGACGTCATGGTGTACTGGCTGGTAGAGAATCTCTGCTTTCTTGGCATTGCTTGTTATACCAAAATCAGAGCAAGTGGCAGAGAACTGATCCATGTGCTGTTGCATGCTAGCCTCACAGGCTGCAATGAGTGCACAGTCATCTTGGAACAAAAAGTTGTACATCAGTTTTCCCTCCACTTTAGTCTTGGCTTTTATTATAGTTAAATAAGTTACTGCATTGTCTTAAGTAAACTTGATGCTATTTTGTCCTTCCTGAAGGCATCTGACAATATTTCCAAAAACATCATGCTCAAGAAGCATGGGAGCAAGCCCAAAACCTTTTTTCCTCCATTCATGACTGGGAAAGAGAGCATTGTTCATTATCCATTATCCTTTTTTTTTTAAAGACTATTGGAATTATTTTTATTGTTAAGCCTTGACTTTATTAGAATGCATCATAGATTTTGCCTAACTTATTCCTCCCATTCTTTTTTTCTTATATTCTCTATCATCTTGTAATTTAAGCTTGTAAAAATATTACTTCACCTCTAGGTAGGGGGTTGGGAGTTTTAGCTCATGAAATTTCAGACTTTTTCTTTATTTTCATTTTTATTTGTACTTTCACTTTTATTTCCTTGTATGCATTTAGTAAAAAAAAATGCTCTTGATAGTTTTTCTGTTGTTCTGTTGTTCTTGGCTGCTATATTTGTTTTCTCATATATATATATATATATATATATATATATATATATATATATATATATATATATTTCTTTTTTGAGAAGTAAATAGATTTTACAGGGCTGGTTCTTTTTTCTTTTGAGAATATTTCAAGCACCTATTTTTTTATTTAATGTTCACCTCCTATTTTTTTTCCTTAATGACTGAGCTCAGTTTTCCAAGATAGGTTATCTTGCAATGTGCCTGGAGCCTTTTGCTCTTCAGAAAATCTTATTCCATTTCCTTGAGAAGTTTTTGGTCTTGTGTTTACAAAGTTCTTTTCCTTTCTAATTAAATGTCTTTCTCTGAAAAAAACTGCAGAATTGTCATTTGTCCATGAAATTGTTAAATGTAACCCCTATGTCTTAAAATTTGTACATTTTTTCCTGTCAATCTCTTCTTTCCATTTTTTCTATACTCAGAACTTGAGAAAATTTTTGTATTATTTCCTGCATTATAAAGTTTAGTTTTTTAAATTTGTCATATTCTTCTGAGAGACCTATTATCCTTGAAATCTATATATTTTATCTTCCAGATCAGTATACTTGGCATATATGGAGATCATGCTACTCTTCATATTATTGCTCTTTGCTTCTCTTATTTCATATTATCCTTTTCTTCTCTAAATTTGCCTTGTCAATCAATTTTTCTATCTTTTGCTTATTTGCTGAAATTTTCAGTCATGGTTTAAAGACTTTTGAGGGTTTTTTATAATAATTATTTCTACTGTATAAGTCATGTATTCTACATCAACAATTTTACTTCTCTTTTTAAACTTATAGGAACATATTGTTTTATGTAGTAGTTGTATGTTCTCTTAAAAATATCCAGGTTCCTCTATCTCATCAGGTGTCAAATCATTTCCCTTAGTATGGAAGTATATATTTCCCCCAAATCTGTCTAGATTATTTTCCCTGATCTGGAGATCATGTTCCTTTTTGCTATTAATATCTTCCCTATTGCTTTATCTATTTTTGTTTTCATTGTCAGATTCAGATTCTTTTCTTTGATGGTATTTTCCATGGGGTTTAGAATCAGCACCATTTTTGGACATTTAAAATTTTATCTGGTCTGGTCTAAAAAATTGGCCTCATATGGGTAGTGGGTTTCCCTCTTCAGGCTTCTTGAAATATCTCCTAGATTTCTGATTGTTTGCTCTGTTCTTCAGGTCTCTGGCATTGACTGCTTACTGGCTAACAGTTTTATTCATCAGAGCAAGTTTCTGCCTTTTGGTTTACCAAGGATTGCGAAGAGGAGAGAAAAGGTGGTGGTAAATAAAAGTGCTAAGTGAGAATGTTGGAAGTTAGAGGCTGTTTTTTTTCTGCTGTAAATCCTTCTGTTACCTCTTATAGGAGTTTCAGGACCATGAAAGAAGTGGAAATTACTTTATCTCTTTTTTTATAATCATTATTTTCAAAGTTTTGTGAGGTTGTAAGAATCATATTAAAGGTCCAGTCCTCCCATCTTATTGATCACATAATCCTAAATGCAGGTGCTTTCATTTTTATAGGGAAATACGACACATAAAAGAGAACAAGAAATAAGGAGGAAGGAAGTCTATCCATGCTCAACATGATTTGGAAATAGCTGGGGAATTACATGGAAGACTTGGTTTGCATAGGAAAAGCTGAAGTTCATCTACCACAGCCCGGATTTTTATCAGGATTAGAGTTCAAGGTTCTAGTGGAAGAGCAATGAAGAGACTGAGGTTTGCTAGATTACAGTTTCATGGTTCAGAAATCATCAAGAAATGAATGAGATATACTGTTGTCATATAATAACCTAGTATATTCCTTTTAGAATAAAAATTGTTGCATGAGAAGAATCTCAATGCTGATTGCTTACTAGTTTCTAACTGATGGGCTACGTCAATCCTAAGATATATTTTTGAGACCAGAATCTTGGGGGAAAAACTAGACAATAGCGGTAAGTAAAAGAGGGGCAGATAAAAACCCTAATTATCCCTAAAACCCTAAAGTAGACAAAACAAAGAGTCATCAGCAATGAAGGGCATAGGGGTTAAATTTGGTAGCCTATTGCTTCTAGTCTCTCCAATCTCTCTCCTTCCTGATACATCCTCCAAAGAGCTACCAGATTGATTTTTCCTGAAACATTAATCTAATCCTATCACTCCACTATTGAAAAAGCTTCAGTGGTTTTGAATATGCCTTTAGGATAAAATACCAAATTCTCCACTTGGTGTTTACAGTTCATTTCATAGAACTCCCCTTCATTGACTTAACTATCTAATCACTTGGCTTTCTAGTTCTTCCAAAATTGAAAAATTGATCTCTTAGCTTTAGTGTCTTCCTCCCCCCATGCCATCCATGGGTCTAGATTTCCTTTATGAGGTGCTATATTTAGAAATGCAAATAATAAGAAACACTCCACAAGGTGAGTAACTTAGAATATTCTAATGTGAAATACAAGTAAAAACATACATATAAAGTGAATATACACAGTCATTTGTCAAAGAGCATGTGGTTTGGGAGTGAGAGAGCTAACATTTGAGGTGTCATCAAGAGCTTAATTATGAAAATGGTATGGCACTTAATGGAAAAATATTGAAACCAAGTTGGGAACTTTGAAAGGAGATAATATTTTATCTTAGAGGTAATAGGAATTCATTGGAGTTCACTGAATCATGTAGACAGGTCTGTGCTTAAGAAAAATTAATGTCATATGAGTAAAGGATGGAATGGTCTTGGGATAGATATGATATAGGAGACTCATGCAATAATCTAGCAAGAACTGATAAGAACCTGAACTAAGAAGGAAACTGTTGGATTAAAGACAAGGGTTCAGATGTGAGAGAGTTATGAATGTAGAAATGGAAAGATTTAAAGATTGATTGGATATTAATGATGAGAGAAAATAAGGAGTTGAAGATGTAAAAAATGAACTTAGGGGCTTGGAAGTATATTATTAATTTCTTTTCTTTTTAAAATATTTTTATTTGTTTTTCCAACAACATACAGCAATAGTTTTCACTAATCATATTTTTTGGCATGGTTTTGAGTATCACATTTTTCTCCCTCCCTTCCCTCCCCCCCTTTCCCTGACAGAAAGCAATCTAATATAAATTCTACATATGTAATTATGTTAAAGATAGATTCATATTAATCTTGTTGATAAAGAAAAACCAAATCCAAACAGAAGGAAAAATAGAGAGAAAAAAATGGCATACTGTATGACAACTTTTATAAATTGAAGATAGTGAATTTTAGTTTGCATTCAAACTCCACACTCCCTTCTCTGAATATGGATATTTTCCATCATAATTTTTTAGGATTGTCTTTGATTAATGTACAGCTGGAATGAACAAATATTTCATAACTGATCATCATCTAATTTTATTGTTAGTGTGTGTAATGTTCTTCTGGTTCTACTGAATTCATTCATTATCAGTTCATGTAAGTCCATCTAGGCTTTTCTGAAGTCTTGTCCCTCATAGTTTCCTGGAGAACAATAGTGTTTCATGACATTCCTTTACCACAATTTGTTCATTGATTCCCCAGTTGATGAACATCCCCTCAATTTCCAATTTTTTGCCACTATGGAATGAGCTGTTATGAATATTTTTATACATGAGAGTTTTTGTGATCTCTTTGGATACAGACCAAGTAGCAAAGTATCAAAGAATATTCACAGCTTTTTTTGCCCTTTTGCCCTTTGGACATAATTCCAAATTGCTCTCCAGAAAGGAGATTTATAATTCCACCAACAATGATTAGTGTCCCAGTTTTCCCACATCCCCTCTCCAACAGTGATCATTTTCCTTTTTAGTCATATTTGTCAATTTGATAGGTGTGAGGTTGTCAGAGTTGTTTTAATTTGCATTTCCTTAATCAACAATGACATTAAACAATTTTAATATGACTATGGATAACTTTAATTTCTTCATTTGAGAATAACCTTTCCATATCCTTTGACCATTTATCAAATGGGGAATGACTTAGTTTGTTATAAATTTGACTCAGTTCTCAATGTATTTAAAAATGAGTCCTTTATCAGAAACACTAGTTATAAAAATTATTTCCCAAGTTGATGCATTCCTTTTAATCTAGACTACATTGGTTTGTTCAAAAAATGTTTTCAATTTAATGTAATCAAAATTATTCCTTTTGTCCTTTATAATGTGTTCTACCTTTTCTTTGCTGAGAAACTACTCCTTTTTCCATAAATCTCACAAACTCTAACTTGTTCTCCCAATTGGCTTATGATATCATCTTTTATGTTGAAATTCTGAACCCATTTTGACCTTATCTGGGTATAGGGTGTAAGATGTTGGTCTATGTCTAGTTTCTGCCATACTATCTTCCAGTTTTGCCAGTAGTTTTAAAGTAAGAGTGAGTTCTTATCTCAGAAGCAAGAATTTTGGGGTTTATCAAACAGCAGATTACTATAGTCATTTACTATTTTTTCTTTTATACCTATTCTATTTCACTGATATACCACTCTATGTCTAGCCAGTACCAAACAGTTTTGGTAAATGATGATCATAATCTAATTTTATATTTGCTATGACTAGGCTGCCTTACTTTGTATTTTTTTATTAATTGCCTTGCTATTCTTGACCTTTTTTCCTCCAAATAAACTTATTTAATAATTTTGCTAGATCAATAAAATAATTTTTGGAAGTTTAATTAGTATAGCACTGAATAAGTAATTTAATTTAGGTAGAATTGTCATTTTTTATCATGTTAGTTCAGCCTACCCTTGAGTAATTGACATTTCTAAGTTATTTAGATATGATTTTATTTGTGTGAATAATGTTTTATAGTTGTTTTCATACAGTTACTGAGTCTGCCTTGGCAGGGACACTTGCTAGCATTTTATGTTGTCTACTTTTACTTTGAAAGAAATTTCTCTATTTCTTGCTACTGTGTCTTGCTAGTAAAATATAGACATGCTGTTGATTTTTTGTGAATTATTTTTAATCTTGCAACTTAGTTCAAGTTGTTAATTATTTCAATTACTGTTTTAGATGATTGCCTGGGATTCTCTAAATATACCATCATATCAACTGCAAATAATGAAAGTTTTGTTTTTTCATTACCTATTCTGGTTTGTTCGATTTCTTTTTTCTTATTGCTAAATGCTAATATTTCTATTAAGATAATGGACATCCTTGTTTCACCCTTGATCTATTGAGAAGGCTTCTAGCTTCTTCCCAATACATATAATGCTTGTCGATGGTTTTATATAGATATTGCTTATTGTTTTAGGAAATGATCCATTCATATCTATGCTCCCTAATGCTAATAAGGATAGCTACTTTATTTTGTCAAAAGCTTTTTCAGCATCTAATGAAATATCATTTGATTTCTGTTTGGTTTGTGATTGATATGGTTCATTAAGCTGATAGCTTTCTTACTCCTGAACCAACCTGCATTCCTCATCTAAATCCTACTTGATCATAGTATAATATCCTAGTGATGAATTCTTTTAATCACTTCGCTAAAATTTTACTTAACATGTTTTCATCATTGATTCTGAGTGAAGGGAACAAAACCAAGAGAACATTGTACACATTAACAACATCATTGTGAGCTGATCAACTATGATGGATGCAGCTCCTCTCAGAGGTTCAGAGAGTTAGGACAACCCTGAGAGACTTATTATGGACAACCCTATCTACATTCAGATAAAGAAAACAAAACAATACAAACAACCAAAAAAACTAATTACAGAATTGGAATGAGCACTAAGTTCACTTAAAAAATTTTTTTCTCTCCTACTGGTTTTCTTTCTTTTCTTAGTCCCATTTCCTGATATAGAAAATGATTAACATGTAAACATGTTAAGCACAAATATACATATACAATGTTCACCAGACTGTTCACTGCTGAGGGAAGGAGGGTAGGAAGGGATGGTGGAAAGATTATGTATATTATAAATATGAATGTGGATGAATGTTGAGAAATTTTCATAACATAAAATTGGAAAATGATAAATTTTCTTTCTCTGTTTTGACTCTATTTTGATTCTGTACCATATTGGTGTCAGAGAAGGGATTTGTAGAACTTATTCGCCTATTTTTTTCAAATCTTTTTGTAGAATCAGACTTAATTGTTCCTTGAATGTTGTAGAATTCACTTGTGAATTCATCTGGCTCTGGACATTTTTTTCTTAGGGAGTTTCACTGATAGCTTTTTATGAGATGGGGTTATTTAAGTATGTGATTTCCTCTCATATTTGGATAGCATCTATTTTAAAATTATTTTAATAAATATTCATCCATTTTACTTGAATTGTTAGCTTTATTGGCATAGAATTGGACAGAAAACACTGAATCATTACATTATTTTTTCCTCATTTTTGATGAATTCACCTTTTTTCATTTTGATTCTGGTAATTTGGTTTTCTCCTTTTTTAAGTCAAATTAGCCAAAACTTTACCTATCTTATTGATTTTTTTCATAAATCCAACTCTTAGTTTAAATTGATTCAATTTTTTTACTTTTGATTTTATTAATTTCTCTTTTGATTTTCAATATTTCTAATTTGATATTTAGCTTAGCTTAGATTTATTTTTATTTAAGGCAATGGGGTTAAGTGATTTGCCCAAGGCCACACAGCTAGGTAATTATTAGGTGTCTGAGGCCGGAATTGAACTCAGATCCTCCTGACTCCAAGGCCAGTGCTCTATCCACTGCACCACCCAGCTGCCCCATATTCTAATTTGATATTTAATTGGGAGTTTTTACTTTCTTCTTTCTTTAATTTTTTTAGTTACATACCCAATTCATTGAACTTCTCTTTCCTTATTTTACTTATGTATGCATTTAGAGATATAAAATTTCCCCTAAAACATGCTTTGACTATATCCCACAAGTTTTGAAATATTGACTCCTTATTGGCAATGTTTTGGCTGAAGTTATTATTTCTATGATTTGTTGTTTGATTCATTAATTTTTTAAAATTAACTTATTTAATTTCCAATTTAAGGTCTATTTCTTCATGGCCTTTTATTGCATATAATTTTTAATTGCATCATGATCTGAAAAGAATGTATTTAATATTATTGTCTTTCTCAATGTCCTAATGCATGATCAATTTTTGTGTAGGTGCCCATGTACCACAGAATAAAGGTATATTCCTTTCTATTCCCATTTAATTTTCTATAGAACTCTATCATATTTAAGTTTTCTAGCATTCTATTTACCTCCTTAATATCCTTCTTATTTATTTTATTTTTTAGATTGATCTAATTCTGAGATAGGGAGGCTGAAGTACCCTACCACTAGAGTTTTGCTGCTTGTGTCTTCCTGTAACTTCTCTAAGAATCTGGATGCTATTCAACTTGGTACATAAATGTTTAGTATTGAAATGGTACCTTTTTAGGTGAATGTGGTTTTCTTCCTTATCTCTTTTAACTAGATCTATTTTTGTATTTTTCACTTCTGCTAATGCCTAATATATTCTGCTCCAGTATTTTAAGCTTACTCTGTGTATGTCTCTATGCTTCAAAGCATATTGTAGGATTTTGTAGGATTCACTCTGCTATCTGTTTCTGTTTTATAAGAGAGTTTATCCCATTCACATTCATAGTTATAATTACTAACTCTATTACCTTCCATGTTATCTCCCTTCTATTTGGACTATTTTCCACTCCCTTCCCCCTTTTGTGTCTAAATACCTCTTCCCATCTTCTATCAGTCCCCCTCCCTTTTCTTCCCTTTTTCCTTTTTTCCCCTTCTTCCTTCCTTCCCTTCTATTAGTTCCTGATTAAAAAAAGAACCCAGACTCCATTCTTCAGGAAATCATTCAGGAGAATTACTCTGATATCCTGGACCCAGAGGACAAAATAGTCATTGAAATAATTCACAGATCACCTCCTGAAAGGAATCCCAAAATGAAAACACCAAGGGATAGTATAGCTAAACTCCAGAACTATCAGCAGATCAAAAATAAAATCCTGCAAGCAGTCAGAAAGAAGCAATTCAAATACTGAGGAGCCACAGTCAGGATTACACAGGACCTGGTTGAATCAATATCCAAGGATCAAAAAAACCTGGAATATGATATTCCAAAGGTCAAGGGAGCTTGGATTACAACTAAGAATCAACTACCTAGAAAACTTGTGCATACTCTTTCAGGGGAAAAGATGAACATTTAATGAAATAGGTGATGTTAAACTTTCTTGATGAAAAGAACAGAGCTGAACAGAGACTCTTGAGATACATTAATAGGTAAAAACAAGGGAAAAGAAAGAGGCTGCTATTCAATAGATTCAGCTGGGTACAACCCTACCTGGGAGGGAAAAATGTCAAAATTCTTCAGAATCATAGCTCTATTAGAGGGAATATATGTAGGTTGAACATATGGTCATAAATTGATTTTGATTTAAAATGATTTAAAAAAATTAAGACATTAAAATGAAGGGAATGTGATGAGACTGGAGAAGGGGGGGTAAAATGGGGTAAATTACATCACATGAAGAGACTCATAGGACTTATTGCAGTAGAGGGAAAGAAGGAAGGTGGTGGCAGTTGCTTGAATTTTGCTCTCATTGCATTTGACTCAAAGAGGGATTAATAAATACACCCAATTGAGTTTAGAAATTTATTTTACCCTTCAAGTAAAAGGAAGGTAAATAGGGGAGAAGAGCAGGAGGAATTATATATAAAACCAAACACAGTAAACAACTGAGACTGGATAGGAACTGTTAGACAGGTAGAAGGTGAATAGGAGAGAATAATGTGAATACCTAGAATAAATAATGTATCTGATACAGAAGTCAGCTGTGTTAAAAAGAACTTCATGTAAAAGAATTAGGATTGAAAACCTACACAATAACCTACACAGCCACAATAATAATGATGGCAACCACTACCCAAACTTTTGAATGAAAAGATTATTGTTAAATTTGTAGAATGTAATTTCATTTGTCTTATGGGGTTGGAAGACAGGTTGAAAAAGGATGGGGAATACCCAGAAGAAATTATAAAAAAATTGGAAAAGTCCTACATGTTCCAAAATATTCATAACAGCTTTTTTATAGTGGCAAAGAATTGGAAACTGAGGGTATGTTCATCAATTGAGGAATGGCTAAACAAGTTATGGTACATGAATACTGTGGAATAATATTGTTCTATAAGGAATCATAGATGGTTGGACTCTAGAGACACTTGGAATGAGTTATAGATTCTAAAGGTGAGTGAAGGGAGCAGAACCAAGAGAACAATTACACATTAACAATATTGTGAGATGTTCCACCTTAATCGAAGCAGCTCCTCTCAGAAGTTCAGTGAGCTGGAACAACCATATTAGATGGGCTATAGACAATGTTATCTTCATCCAGAGGAATAAAAACAAAACAAAACAAAAAAAGAAAGAAAAACCAAACCTTCAGAATCTGATTAGCACTTAATAAAAATTATTTCTTATGTATCTCTTTCCCTTAATTTGAATTTCTCATACAAAAAAATGAATAATATGTAAACATGTTTATTCAACATATGTGTGTATGTGTGTACAATGCTAACCTAACTGCTGCTGAAGGGAGGGGGGTTGGAATGAAATTTTGTAACTTAAAAATGAACGTGCATATGGATGACTATAAATAAATAAATAATTTAAAAATAAAGAAATAAATATAAAGAAGCACAAGAAAGGATGGGCAGTGAATGACTGGGAAAGAAGCTACAAAAGCAGGATAGATGGGGTTTATTTTTTCAAGGAATCTGGCTACGAAATAGAGGAAAGTTATAAGGTGATAGAGGAAAGTGAAATGAGACCAAGGTAAATGGGCCTCTAATTAGGGACTCTAGAAATTGGTGTTCAGTGATAGCTTAGGATCCCACAGCTAGGATATATAAGATCCAGTTCTTCTGAAGTCTGAGGCTAGCTCTCCATGCTCTGTGCCATTCTTCCATTCTGAATAGGATCTTCAAATCATTGTTTCTGGTACATAATGTATGAGGAGCAAAACGGCAATGTTGTATTCAACCTATCCTACACCAAACTTTAATTGGAATTCTTAAATTAGTCCCTATTTAGAGTAGGACAGTAGCATTTTGTTTTGAAGACTAGAGGGACTCTCTGTGACAGGGCTACCTCTTCAGGTACTTTGGACTTACGGGCCTATTTCACACAATGAAACTACTAATTGAATCTCACTATGATGTTTTAAAAAATGACCTATTCAAACCGTAGTAGTTTCAGCTGTAGAAATGAAAGTAAACATTTCTGAAAAACATTTCTCCTTACTTCCCTGCTAAATAGAAGTTCCATATAGTTAAATGCCAACAATAGCATCAGCAACATCAATAATAAAAACCAAACAGAACCAGAAGAAATAACTTCCATAAAGAACTAGTCAGGATGTGAACAATGGGACAATAACACTTAGCATGGAATCCCATGTTCAATTCCAAGGAAAGTCTTGAAAAGTCTTGAATGATCTAAGTTCCAGAGCAGGTGCTAACCTGCCTCGGTAGAGGGAATTTCATTCCTGCAATATCTATAAGTCAATGAAATCACAGAACTATTATTAAAGAGATAAAACAATAGTACCATTAGAATGCAAGCTCCTCCCTGGTGGGGAAGGATGCTTTTCCCGTTTCCATTGCATCCTCAGTATTTCAGAAATGCTGCCTTATGGATGAATAATTTTACCAGAATTCCCAATCAATTCCTTCTTATGCCCCATATTTAAAAACAATGCACTTCATCATTTCTCCCTCTTTGGTAGATTCTACCCAGAGGTCAATTCTGACAGTTGTTCTTGTGTCGGATGTGGGAGAGGAGCTAGGGAGCCATCCAACCTGAGCTTTGATGCTTCTCTCCTATTAAGTGTCTTCGATTCCACTCCTCAAATATGATAAGCATTTAGTCTGTTATTTGCTCTAATCACAGATGATCAAGATAATGAAGTTTAAAAAATCCGATACTGCACATGTGGTGACTTCTTCCAGGGGCACTTTGTTCTGGGGAGTACAATGAGCCTCCACTATTTTTGACATGGTCAACAGGGCATCCAACCCAGGGATGCTGCCTTAATGAGGAGCTCACCCAGGCTCCCAAAGGAGAGGGTGGGCTTTGGGCATCTCCTGCCGGGCTACAGGCTTTGGCAGCAATAATTAGCAACAACCCCTTCCATCTCCCTAGAAAGCGCAGGAAACAGGAGGACCCAGCAAAAAAAAAAAAAAAAGAAAGAAAGAGGCATCTGAGGAGATTGGATGCAGCTGAGCAGATGACCTGCTGTTTGAGCAATGGCCTCAGTTGGTAGAGCAGGATGCTGTGGCAGGAAGTCAGCTGCTTAAGTCAGGGAAACTCTGGCAACCACATCCACACAGTGCCTGGGAGGAGCTCACTGGGCATCAGCCTTGGGATGGTTGGCTTCTTGAAGGGATCCAAGAATTCATAGAGATTTCTGTTCTGCTCTGTTCATCACCTGCTGGTATCCTGGGGAGCATCAGAGAGTGTTCTCTGTCATTCAGGTGATGTGGGCTTCTATTTCTGTACACTGCTTAGATCTAGTCCAACCCATACTCTGCTAGGGCAAATATTAATTTTGTCAATATTTTAGTGCAGTACACTGGAAACTAAAATTCTCAAGGGCTGAGGCTGTGGCCCATTGTTGATTTCTCTAAAAATGAGATTCCTTTTCTTCCCTGATTGGGAGTCTCTCTTAACTCTCTTTTTGAAGCAAAGAACTTACCTTGCAGAATTAGGACAAATGGACTAAAATGCAGCCTCCACAGGATTTTCAAACCCATTGACATGTCCAAGAAACCCTTTCTGCCTTTTAAAAGTCCACTGTGTACCTATTTTTCCATCTGTTTCTCTCTTTTCTTCTGCCTTTGTCTGTATTTCTGACTCTTTGTCTTTGTCTGGTCTTCCTATTTTCAAGTGGGTCAAGACAAGCCTATAAGTCAGAAATAATCTTGGTTCTAAAAAGCAGTTCAGCCTGACAGGAAAGGAGGGGTGGTGTGCAGATCTATCTTTTCTGAAATAGGAATTTGACATCTGGATCAATATCAATGGAATCTCTACTCTAAAGAGTAATGCTAGTCAGTGTATCCATAAATGATAAAAGCTAATAGGATTTCTCCTAGTAGAGGGGACAGATCCTTGAGTTGAAGCCCAACCCTGATTTGTTCCTTGGGGCTATTCATAATGGGGGATGGACAGCCTTGGAGATTGAACATTTGAGAATAAAATGGTCCTTCAGCATCCCCTCAGCAGGAGGGAGCTTCATCCATTCCTCTTTGAGCAGTGACTCCCTCTGGCAGTCCTTCCAAGTCAGCACTCAAACTGTTAATGTGATGTGCCCTCTCATTTTTTTTTCAGTAAGAGATTTTATTATTTCCTAATTCTGCTTAGGCCCCACTTTAGTAACACTTTCTGCCTTAGATTAATTACCCTGATCTAATTCATTTAGTGGGGGACAGCTGTGGTACGTGGGTTGCCCACTGATGGATTGTGGTAAATGATGCCCATCTGTCATCGCCGCCTATCAGCATGGATTCCATGTCATCCACTTCATTGGCTCAGCCGAGATGGGGAGTGCAGCTACAAGGTTTACTACTGTTGTTAATTTAATGTCTACACCTCTAATAACCTGACTGCTGTCACTTGCCGAACAATGATACATGATGGCCAGCAACTGCCAGAGAAGCAGCGGTGCCTTGACTGCCCAGCCGACCATTGTGGCCAGGTAATTAGAACACTTCTGGGCACTGGCCTTATGGGGAGCCTATAGGGCATTCTTCAGGAAAAGCGCTTTATGGAGAAATAAAGGCAAAGGTATCTCTGTTCAAAGGGATTTGACAAATATGATCATTAACCCTTAGTCTTAAAGCTGGAGGGCTCAATTGTAGCAGCCATTCAACAGCCATTCCATCTCTTCACAGCATGGGGTGATCCCTCCATTTCTGTGAGAGGAGGGGGCACATTCTGCCCATCCACCACTATGTATCCTCCTCTCTCTTCCTACTCTTCAGTGAATTGTTTCCATGGAAACATGGCACTGCCAGTGCCCAGCAGTGAGATGCAGGAACTCCAATTGAACCATGTATTATTGTAGACTCTTAAAGTGTTCCAAAGGAACCAGAACCTGAATGCCATGTTGAATTTTATTTCTTTTGCTGAATAGTCGCTCCTTTTATTAGAAAATTTGTATGCATTTATTGATAATATATTCTAAAGACTAGGAATAAAAATGTTCAGAGACTTTCTTCTTCCTGCTCTTCCTTTTCCTCTTCCTTTTCCTATTACTACTCTTATAACCACTACTACCACTACCAAAAACACCACCACCACCACCACCACTACCACTACCACTACTACTACTACTACTAATACAACTACCACCACTACTACTATTACACTTAAAAGATTCTTCAAATATCCATAATTTTGAATAGATTCATTGGACACCAATACATTTCCCTTAGGGTAAGTCAACTCTTCATTTCCTTATTTTCTAATGTGATGGTTTTTGTGGATTCCACATGTGCAAATCTGTATTTCCAGAGGACTTCTTGCCATGAAATGCATATGACTATCTATGGTGCTATCTGAAGAAAGTTGGCAATCCTGATGCCAGGGTGTATGTACCTACTTAGCCTAAGACAATTTAAAGATAAGCTTAGTGGGGTGTCTATACCAATACCAATGGAGGGAGTGCTTGTCCTTAAACTACTCTTGGCTGTTATACCTTAGAAAAAAATTCTATTGTTCTTTGGCATTGCTCCTTCCTTCATATCTATAAGATACATTGTGTATTCTCTAATGTGATTGGGACTTGGAAATTTTTGACTAAATTAAATAGATTTTGACATACTTTAATTAGAAACATGTTATGTTTATGTATATGTATGTATTATAATATGCTTTTTTCACATACTAAAGTCAGGAAAGAATGCCCTCACATGATATAAACCCCCGGTATTAAATTACATATTAGCAATTCTCTTCATCTAGGCTTCTGGAAGAATGCACATCAAAATTCCAAGGAAATATGTGACCATAGACCGAAGGAGAACCCAAATTCTTTATGGAAAGGTAGACTATTTCTCTCTGGGGTTAGTCTTGGCATAAGAAGGATGAGACCATTTGTAATTGTGACCATCTGCTCTTAGTGGTAAATTTCCAGGTATGCCAGCATGTCTGCTATCCCACCAATGAGGGTACACTTTCCTAGGAGTTTTATTACAAAGCATGTCTGTTCTTCCCATGCTATCACTAAACAATGCACTTGGGCTAATTTATATATGGCCTCATTTACTGGATGGAGATCTGCCCTGACATCTTAGAAGAGCTGCTTGCAAGTCCCTCCTCAGACAAATCCCCTCTTAGTGACCATTGGAAACTCTCCAAGACTCTCAAGTTGTAAAACCAGTCAGGATATGCATTGGTGATGGGGCTTCCTCATTGAGCATTTCCTATTCCAGTGAAATCCCAAGAACTAAGACCAAACATGTCAGACAGAAGCAATGAGGTCGCCTTTCTCGGTTGGGATGCTTTAGAGATCTAGCCCAAGTTGGTGCAGTAACTGGGATGGCTTTGGTATCTCAAACATCTAGAAGTTCCTCAGATTGATCTTCAGTTTTTCGGACAAAATCCCCCACTAATTCCCAACTGTTAGTCCAACAACATCAGAGGCTGACTCTGTTTTTATTCCATCCCTCTTGACCTACTGTAACCCATTAGAAGAGAGAAAAGGAAGAGCTTTCTGTTTCTAATAGAATGTCTTTGTTCAAACATCAAGGAACTCCAGTGATGTGGGCCACAGACGGATGGATGAATTTGTGTTACTGACCTGTGGGTCATTAGACATTTCTCTCAGCACTAAGGAAGGAAAAAAAAACAAGCTTCAGTAACACAGAGTCTGTCTAAAAGAAACCAAAAACTGAAGCCAAACACATCTTTTTTTTCTCACAATGGAGGTCTATGTGTTGTATGGCTGGGGAGATTTTTGTTTATCCTCCCTACTCCATCCCCCTTTCCCAAGGTAAAGCTCCCTGGTACATTTTCTGAAAATATATTAAGAGTCGGCAATGAGTGCTGGAGAGGCTATGTCTTCCTCCTGGTATGGGCTAGCTGCTTCCTCTGAATTTTTATATTACCATCCAATGTCTTAGGTGGGTATGAGCAACCTCATTAGTTCTCATCATCAGGACTAAGGTAAATTGTGGAAAGGCAAAAGGAAGTCAGAAAATGTGAGAAGAAAGGGAGCAGAAGAAAAGGGAAGAATAGGAAGAGTCTTATGGGTCAGGAGTGAGCCATATCCTTGGAGAGAATCGGACACCTTGGCCATTGACTCTAGCCCTTGAAGTATGTATTCTTTAAGTAATAGTTTATAGGAAGACTTCTGTTATATTCCAGATCAAACATTCCTTTCTGAGCTGTTTTAGTCAGTTTTCATTAATGTCTGCCTCTTCATGACCCCTGTTGGCATTTTCTTGACAAAGATACTGGAATGGTTTGCTGTTTCCTTCTCAAACTCATTTTATGGTTGAGCAAACTCAGGCAGCAGGATTAAGTGACTTGCCTAGGATCTCATAGCTAAAAGGTGTAGAGGTTGGATTTGAATTCAGAATGAAGTCTCCCTGATTGCAGGCCCAGCCCTCTAGCCACCACTCCACCTAGCTGACCTATTTCCTGCCCGTGCCTTGGATATTACATTTTGAGTTATAATGCAAGGGTTTCTATTTCTGTTTTATCAGCATGCTATATGAAAACTCTGCTCTATTGGAAAGACAGCATTGATTTTAGTGAGAAAAGACATGGATTTTAATGCCAATTTTTCAACTGCTAGCCATGTGAACTTGAACATGCCTCTTTACAAGCCTCCAATTCCTTATCTGTAAAATGTAGCCACTGGACTAGATGATTCAGTTATCCAATTTGTCAAATTCTACTTGTGACTCTTAACCCTGAATTTTTCATTTCCTTCACGCATAGAAAAAAAAAATCAGGGCCAGACGTAAGAATGAAAGGCATTGAAGGTACTGTTGAGTCCCTTTTTCAGACTCCTATGTTGAGTCCCTTTCTGGAGTCCCTCAATCTTTCCTAGGCTATCACTGAAAGGATGGGAGACAAGGAAGACAATGATAAGTTCTTCAAGATCCCCAAGTACTCTGTTTATTTACCAAAATACCAGTGCTTAAATACCTCCCCAGTCTCTAATCCACTTCCACTTCCACTCCCATGGCACTTAGCAAAACAAGACTGGTGCTCAGGGACACATGGTGAAGTTAATTTACAATGCTCCCACACATACAACAGTTGCAACCATAGTTAAGGTGGATGGGGACATGACCACAACTTCCACAGAGAGTGGGATTGTCACTCCTTGACTCTCCGTGAGGACCACAAGGAGTTACCCCATATACCTGAATGTCAAGTGATTGACTCAGAGGTTGATTATAATGGCCAAGTGCTTGTCTCAAGGCTGCCATTTGAAGTACAAAAAAGAGTCAAGGTTTGATTTTTATTTTATGTTTAAATCCAGGTGAACTGCTGTCTACTATGACACACTGCCTTGTATATCACTCAACAGATAGTGATTAGGCATCTCCCATGTTTGCTGAAGGTCCTAGAAAAGTCACTAAGAAGATTACAGCTATTTCTGATCATAGGAATAATACAATTTAATTAGGGAAAGAAAAAGAGAAAGCAATGGGTAAGGGGTGAAGTTCCTCATGGCCACAATTGCTAATCACTAGAAATGTGAGTTAAGTAACCAGTCATGTGTTGTATACAGGGCTTCTCCTGTAGAGAGACTGCTCTACATCTCAGATACTTTGTGGGTCATCATTCAGTTACAAGCACTGCTCCTATAACCATCCCAAAGGGTTGATGAACAGAGGGCATTCAGGATCAAGGGACACATTTTCCTACATGTTATTACATCACCATTGGGGGGGTTGGGCTGGGCAGCACACCTGCATATAGAATACACTTAAAGAAATAGTGTTCATCGATGACAAACTTGTAGAGAATATTTCTAGTTTGAGAATGTAGAACGGGGTAGCACATGTAGGAGCTGGGCAACTCTCATCTCAGACTAAAGCTGTTGATATAATTTTCTTACAATTTCTTCACATTCATCTCAGGTGTTTTCTACTGGGTATAAATGTTCACATTCCCATAGGTATTATTTCCTCACATTATGTTGCTCAGGTTCATGTTGAATTTAATATTTCTAAACCGATTCAATGAAAAGAATGTTGAGGTTTCCTGAGAAACTGATTTAAAGATTAGATGTTATATTTTAAGTCTATTTTTTCTGTCATTTATTGTTTTTGTTTAAAAAATGAAACAAATTGATTGGTATAGATACTATTGATATGCTTGTGTTTCTTTTGCAGAGTATATAAGATTATTATAGGCTTGAGGACTAATAATATTTGATTTGGTTGCAATAAATTTAGGACTCACCTTCCAAAGTATGCATAACTATTTTCTAATTTTTATTAATTCTGGGATATTTTATCTACTATTTTATGAACTACAGGAATAATTTTGTTTTCCAATTCTTACTTTTAGGAATCCCAGTATTGTGTTTTTTCCCCTAACTTTGTCCCCTATATAAACTGATGCATTATTCAATATTCCTTCCATTTCATTTTTCCATATGATTTTCTTGGGAGTTTTTTGGAATTTTTTTCCTTTGATCATATTTTGTAGCAAAATCATTATATTTTTTATCTATATGATTATCATCATTGTATATTTGTTTTTCCTATTTTGTATGCCTTGTAAGAATTCACATACATTTGTCAGTACTTCTCTTTTTTTCTAAAAGTATTGTAATATTTCATTGCATTCCTGTTCCTTGATTTATTTGACTGCTACCTAATTGATAGACATCTACTTTGGCTCTAATTCTAGGTTACTAAAAACA
The DNA here is from genome assembly GCF_037893015.1 of Macrotis lagotis. Classification (NCBI taxonomy): domain Eukaryota; kingdom Metazoa; phylum Chordata; class Mammalia; order Peramelemorphia; family Peramelidae; genus Macrotis; species Macrotis lagotis. The sequence continues at coordinate 2,660,105 of NC_133664.1, forward strand.
AGTGCTGTTTTTAATAATTAGGTTTAAAAATTAGTATTTTTATTTAATATTTCCCAATTACATGTTAAAATTGGCATTTATTTTAAAAAAGTGAGCTTGAAATTCATTTGAATTTCATGCATAAATACATATACATCACATACAACATAAAGTTATATATCATATAATATATAGATAGATAGATGGATAGATAGATTGTTTATGTTGATTTTTCAGTGAATTTGATAGAAATATTTCCCCTGGCTTAACAATTACCTTCTCATATGAAATACATTACTTTTATTTTTTCAAAAATACAATTAAAATAATCCAAAGACTAGAGTTTCTATTTCATTATTGTCACTGTCCTTTATTTAGTAAAGAATAAATCTTCTACCAACACCTATCCTGCCAACACATGATCTCTTGATTTTGATGGTAGAATATTTCATATTTATGTCACATTTTATTGTGGGATATAGTTGATCTAAGGCTAATGCATCCTAGACTTCTTTCCAATTTTCCCAATAGTTCTTGTCAAATAAGCAGTTATTTATCAAGGCATTTCTGTTTTGAGTTTGCTCAAACACGGAGATAGAGCTCTTCCATTCCTTTGTTTTACCACCATCCAGAGACCTGAAGAGATATATATCCACTGACTGAGAATGAGTATCGGTAATTTAGATCATTGGCAATGTTGAAAAAGAGCATATTTTGTTGAGTGATCTGCTTGGAGACAAGATTTCACAAAGTTCAGGAATAAAGGATATTAGATGAAATAAAGCAATCCATCCATGGAGGTGGCTTTTTCAAGAAGTTTGACTGATAAAGGGAGGATATAATGGATTTAGTTCAATAGTGTTATTTCTTCTCCTAATTTACTACCCTTCTACCTGAATGTTGATCTCTCTTATTTCTAAAATAGGGGATTCAACTTTCTCAAGCAAAATATTGTCAGCGACATCCTTGCTGCTTATGTACTCTCAATGATCCATGGACCTCCTTACATAACAAACTTTTCATTTGGTCAGAGCACTGACCTTGAGACAGGAGGATAGGAGTTTGAACCTGACCTAAGACACTTGACTCTTACTAGCTGTGTGGCCTTGGGCAAGTCACTTCACCCTGATTGTCTCCCATGCAGGGCCATCTCCAGTCGTTCTGATTCATATCTGACTACTGGACCCAGATGGCTCTGGAGGAGAAAGTGAGGCTGGTGATTTAACCCACAGCACCCCCTCACTCAAATCTAATTCATGTGCTTGTCATGGCATCACCTTCCTGATATGATGGTCTTCTTTGAGAATGAAGGACAAACATCATCAGAGATTCCAATAAAAAAACTACTCGAAAATATTAACAACTTTAGCAAAGTTGCAGAACATAAAATAAACCCATAAAAATTATTAGCAGTTCTATATATTACTAACAAAGCCCAGGAGCAAGAGATAAATTCCATTTGGTCATCAGAGCCTTCTCACAAAATAGTTTCAAGGTGTCTTTATAATCTAGTTTATTATTGATCCCCTTAGAGCAAATGTCACCTTCCCTGGACCTTCCATGCTGCCTTCCCAACAAAGACTTAAAAACTGCTATGGGGCTTAGTTGGCAACTCTCTGAAGGCACATTTGCCAGGACAGTAATGATGACTTGTATTTCCATAGCACTCTCGGGTTTTCAAAGAGATTAAAAGCAAGATCTTATCTGATCCTCTCACCAACCATATGTCTATCAAAGTATGAGGATAGTTGAGCATTTCTTGAGAATTTATTTACATGTAATGAGACATAATGAAACCTTTTACAATTTCCTGTGAACAGCAAGCACTAGGCCCCTTTAACCATCCCACTAAAGCTGATTTGTTTTTGCTTGATCATCATTAAAAAAAAAGAAAAAATAGTACCAATGGAAACAACTTTCTGAGGTATACGTGTTGCCATTCATTGATGATGAATGTATTTCCTTCAATCCATTGAGTCTCCATCCTCACATTTTGGTCTCAGTAGTAGTGTGTTTTATTGTAGGAGATATGAATAAAGTTCACCGAATTTTTGGATGTAGTGCCTCATTCTACTTTTTCTGCTTGTCCAGAATCCCATTTGATCCTAGAGCTAGTTCAGCAATCAATGAACTGCTGTGAAAAGCAGTTTAGTGAAAGGCAAGGTCACAGAAAGCAGGTTTCAGAAATGGTATGGAGTAAGGACTCTTCTGAGGATGACTTCGAGGGGGAGAAAAAAGTAGTTCTCCTGAGAAAGAGCTCATTAGATTTTCTTTTCATGATATGAAGCTAGTTACCCCTGCCTGAGCACTTACATCCTATAAGATATCCCAACCATTCATAAAAACACAGACTCCACCATCAGTATCTTCATCATCCATTTCTTTCAGATTTACTTGTCTTCTAACATGCCGGCAATGTAGGCATGACTGGTCTTCTTAATCCTTTCTAACAAATGAGAAAACTGAATCTGAGGAATGGTAGTCTTCATTATGATTCAGGAAGAGAACAAGATAATCAGATTGAGGAGGGGTTGCATAGAGGAGAGACTAAAAGAAGAGTTTGGAGGCATGAATATAATAATGTGGACCCTGGGAAAACTGCTAAATGTATGAACTATGTCTGTAACAATGAAATCGGTGGAAGAGAGAACTCACATAAGGGACTGGCTGATAAATGATATGTGGGAGCAAATGTGAAAGAGCCTTGAAGATTAAAATCTAAGACCCTTGTAAATATAGCGATACCTTTAGAGCAAGATGCAGAACTTGACTAGAATAGAAAGCATAGGTACCATGGGAATAATGGATCGTGGAGGATTACTTGACAAAAAAAAAAGAAGTAATAATTCCTTTTTACAGGTTTAAATATTTTAGTGCATTTCAAATATCTTAAAAATAATGTTATAACAACATTATAAAAAGAGACATTTAATTCTTTTTGATATAATGGTCAACCCTGATTGTGAAGTATTGATGATGAAGAATACGATTTACCTCCTGACAGAGAGGTGAGGGACAAGCAAGCAGAATGAGACATATATTTTTGATTAGGGCTCATGTGAGAATTTGTTTTACTTGACTATTCTTATGTAACATCTGGTATTGCTATTATACTATGAAATATATTTTAAAGGGATTTAGGATCTTTTTATTAGAATAATTTAGACCCCTGACAAATTGCAGTCCCTCAATTTCAGAAGTACAAGTATCAGGGCAGCTAGATGGCTCAGTGGATAGAGCACTGGCCCTGGAGTCAGGAGTACCTGAGTTCAAATCTAGCCTCAGACACTTAATAATTACCTAGCTGTGTGGCCTTGGGCAAGTCACTTAACCCCATTGCCTTGCAAAAAATAAAAAAAAAAATAGTACAAGTATCCCAGTTCTATTTAACCATTTAATCACTTTACCTCTACTTTAGTTATTAAAAAGTAATATTTATTTCAAAGATATATCAAGGGTAAAAAACATGCAAACATGTTTCCCAGCACTTTAGGGACATAGTCTTTCCTCACACATTATCTAGGGAAGAGCGAAAAATTAAGTTCACAGTTTAACTCAGTTCCAACATATCAATAAACCCACTAAGCTCAAGTTCCAAACCATAAGACTATGCTAATTTTGACAGATTCAAAGATAAAGACAGTTTCAGCAATGAAGTCAGTGGGAAAAGGCTTTCCCAATTTCATGTGAGATCAAGTAAGAATGTCACACTATGGACAAGTTCTGCTACCTCATACAAGCAGGTTCATCAGTTTCTCTTCCTTGGGTTAGAATTTAGTTGGCCTGACTTCCAGAAATCCTTTATTTGCTAAAGTTGAATTGTTTCAATTAATTTTTAATTGTCTAAGTTTCAATAATTATATCATTATATAATCTGGAAATAAACACATAATTCTTTGACTAAGCTTTTTCATTCATTTTTTCTTATCACTATAGATAGCATTTCTAGCATGAGATCATCTAATAGTGGTAAAACATCATCCTTGCTTTACCCCTGATCTTACTAAAAAGACTCCAGTTTATCAAACCTCTGTTGAAATGGTTATGGAAATCATATGCCTATGAATATTAATATCAAATGAGAATTTATCAGATCCTTGAACTTCCGCCAAATCACACAGCCCTGCAAATCTCAAGTCTGGTCCAGGAGATATTTTTGTGTCATTTTTGCATGACAATTTGTTATATTGTTTTAAATGAAAATAAGATCCCACATTAATGAGCCAACATTATGTAGCAAATAGAGAGGCTCCCAATCAAGAGGAAATGAATCTGATCTCTGATGTTGTCTGAATGTCCCTGGATAAGTCATAACCTGCTTATGTTACAGCAAATATTTTTTAAATTCAAAATCAGAATAAGGTGTCAATCAACATTTGTCTAAGGAGGTCCCTGTTTTAAAGAAATTACAGAATGATACCCTGTCCCTAAGATATTATCTTAGGAACATTCCACATAAATTATGCTTTTCATAAGTTCTTGTGAAATATTTCTCTTGAAGTATTCCTAGGATTGAATACCTTGCTGAAAGGGTCCAGAAAGACTGAGAACCATAGACCCTCACTCCTTGCCCTCTAATTTCCCTACCCAAATTAGCTTTTAAAAGTAGAGTGCACGGCTGGCTAGGTGGCACAGTGGATAGAGCACTGCCTTGGAGTCAGTAGTACCTGGGTTCAAATCTGGTCTCAGACACTTAATAATTACCTAGCTGTGTGGCCTTGGGCAAGCCACTTAACCCCATTTGCCTTGCAAAAAAAAATAAATAAAAGTAGAGTGCATTATTCATACTGTATATCTTAACTAAGGAAGCTCTTAGAAGCTAAATTTTCTGACCATAACCTGTAATAGGAAATAAATATTCTCTCTTGCCTATCTGTCCAGTTGAAATGAATGCTCAGGTTAAACTGTCCTTAATCATTTTTTTCTGCTCAGGGCAGGGTAAGAGACTTCCATAGTCTAGCCCATCTTTTTATTTGCTGGACATTTAAAGAGGAAGAAATATGTTCAACTCCCCAGCAGTTAGTTAATAAATGTTTATGAAGCAACTACTATGTGTTAAGACACTGCTAAGTGCTGCAGATACAAAAAGGAGCAAAACCTAATAATCCTTGTCCTTAAACAATCTAAAGAAGGCAATTATATGTGAAAAGAATACATGTAGGATCAATAGACTGTAAAAGAGAGGTAGGGACTGGAATTAAGACCAGTTTCCTATAGAAGATGGGATTTTAGTTGTAACTTAAAGCAAACTAAGGAAGACAGTAGAAGGAAATGAAGAAAAGAACCTTATAAATATGGGGAACAGCCAGAGAAAATGCCTGGCTCCCAGAGAGTTTCATATTTGTGAAATAGCCAATGTGCCTGGGGAGGGGGGTATGTGATTAAGTTACCAGGGCTTTTGTATTTGATGTTGAAGGTGATAGGGATTCACTGGAATGATTCTTAGCTCTTTGGGGGCTGAATGTTTTTTTTTCCTTTGGTCCCAGTGTTTATTACTTTATGCCAAATTTGGGTCCTATATGAATTTCCCAAGGGACCAATTATAGTTACTGTTTGTGTTAGTTTCTGCCTACCTGCCCTTTAAATGATCCTAAAGCTACTAAACACCCAATAGAACTTGCAGCAAACATGTGTTTTTTCCAACCTAACATGCTTCCACACTGAAAGAGTTAGTAGGTGACCTGGTCAGGCATGTACTTTGGGAAAACCACTTTGATGGCTGAATGAATGATGAACTGGAATGAGTAGAGCCCTGAGCCAGGCAGACAAAGCAGCAGGCTACTGCAATACCAAGGATGAGGTCACTGGAGTGATGGTAGGATCAGAGGAGAGAACATGGGAAGAGATTCAAGAGGTGCTCTAAAGGGGAAATCCATAGGACTCATCAACAGAATTGAAGGAGATTAAATAGTGAACAGTCAGAGATAGTCCCTAGGTTGCAAATCTGAGAGGTTGGGAAAAGGGTCTTCCCCTCAACAGTAATAGGGAATTTATGACAAAGTGGGGACTTGGGGGAAAGAGAATGAGTTCAGTTTGGGAAACATTTAATTTAAGATGCCTACTGTTCAGTTTGAGATGACTGAAGGACAGTTGGAGATGGGAACTTAGAAGTCAGCAGAGAGGTGATAAAAGGATAGAGAGATATGAGAATCGTCAACAGAGAAATAGTCTTTCAATCTATGGAAACTGATGAGATCTACTAGTGAAGAAGTATATAGAGAGAGAAGCAAAGAGGGCCCTGGACAGAACCCTGAGGGAAACCTATCATTACAGGGTATGTTCTGGATTAAGAACCCTGTAGAGACATCAGTTTTCATAGTGATTTATTCCTGGGTGATGTCTGATGACAACTGCAGCATCATTGGAGACAAGTTAAAAACCAGGATTTTTAGAGGGAGCTAACATTTTCCATATTAATTTATGGTTTTCAAATTGTCTTTCTCACAAATACCTTATGAGACAGTGCTGCTGATGGTTTTTATACCCTTTCAATGAGGAAACAGACTCTAAGAGATCAAGGTCACAAAGCAAATAAGAGAGACTTTTTCCCCTCTTAAAACACACAATTTATTTAGAATATCATTTTTTTCTTTATGTCTCAGTTGTATCAGGCAGGATTTTTCTTAATTAAGCTCCATAAGACTTAAAGAAGTTTTAGAAAGAGTCAAATAGTATTTAAAACACAGTGACATTGGGGGGTAAAGTATTAAATGCTTAAAATTTCCTCTTTGCTATAAATTAGATGTTTTTTTTAACATATAAGAGTACTTGTACAGTCCATATATCTTTAATTAATTAAAGCTCCTTTGTCTGAAATAATTTTTTATGCATACATACTATATCTGATATATATAAATGTATATAATATATATATATATATATATATATAATTAAGACTCCATTGAACCTTGAAGCTCAAGTCAAAAGTGGATTTAGTAAAAATGTTTCATTGATTTCAATGTAACTGACCCGTGGATTTGTTTATTTTAATGGGACATTTCTATTGAACAGGAATGATTGTTTGGTAATGATCCAATGTGGGAATTCAACTAAAAGGAATTGTTTTTCAATGGAAAAAAAATCTCTTGGGATTTTTCTAGATATTCATGGAAATATGGCCTTGTACTCTTTGAAATATTACCCTTTTGATTTTTCTGTTGTATTGTTCAGAAATTTTAGTCATGTCTGACTCTTTGTGACCCTTTTGGGGGTTTTCTTAGCAAAGAGATGGGAGGAGTTGGCTATTTCCTTTTCCAGTTATTTTTACAAATGAGGAAATTGAGGCAAGCAAGGTAACATGACTTGTCAGATTGATACAGCTAGTAGTACCTAAGAACAGATTTGAACTGAGGAAGATAGATTTTCCTAATGCCAAGGTTTCCCCTCCCAGCAGGTAGATGTTGAGTGGATAGAGCACTAGCCTTGGAGTCAGGAGGACCTGAGTTCAGATCTGGTCTCACACATTTAGCACTTACTAGCTGTGTGACCTTGGGCAAGTCCTTTAACCATGACTTCAGGACCATCTCCAATCATCCTGATTCTTTTCTGGTCATTGGACCCAGTTGGCTCTGGAAGGAAGAAAGTGAGACTGGTAACATGGCATAGCACTCCCTCATTCAAATCCAATTTATGTGCTTGCCATGGCATCACTTCCCTGATATCATGGTCTTCTTTGAGAATAAAGGGCAAATATCAACAATCACTTTTCCCTCCCAGCTTGGTATCCTCTGTAAATATTATGATCATAAGCTCACACACTCTAATCTTCATCTAGTTCATTAATAATGGCTATTATTGTAATGAAGTCCAATTTATGTAGATAATCATTATACTTTAGGGCAGGTGGGTGGTGCAGTGGATATAGAAAGTGAACTATGTTGGGGCAGCTAGATGGCTCAGTGGATAGAGCACTGGCCCTGGAGTCAGGAGGACCTGAGTTCAAATCCAACCTCAGACACTTAATAATTACCTAGCTTTGTGGCCTTGGGCAAGCCACTTAACCCCATTTGCCTTGCAAAAATGTAAAAACAAAAAAGTGAGCTATGTGACTTTGGGCAAGTCACTCACCCTTGTTTGCTTCAGTCTCTTATCTACAAAATGGGCTGAAGAAAGAAATGGCAAAGTACTAAAAATCTCTACTAAGAAACATTGAAATGTGGTCACAGAGAGTTGGACATCACTGAAATGGCTCTATAACAAAAAATCATTATACCTAGTTGATTATTACTATTATTACAGGTATTATATTATCAGGGAAACCTAGCACCTCTGATGTTAAGGCTGCTGAGCCCTTTCAGGGTTGTTTTCCATCCTTGGTGTCCACCTGCCTCCCAACCTGTGACTCCAAGAAGCCATAGAATCTGTAGTGACCACAGCCAAGTGAAATCTTCTCACAAGGCTGGCCACACCAGATTGAGGTCAACCTATAGGCCTCCAATCTCTTGGTGAGCTAGGATGAAGACTTCTCCTGGTGGAATGAACAGATGAGATCAGCTTGTTCCAACAGCTATTGTGGAGAGCTTGGAGCTTGGTCAGACATGGGGCCCATCAAGGGCATGTACTGCATCCTGGGTCACTTTCAGTTCTCTTGATTTTCATCTCTCCACTGGACTTCAGTGACTCTGGAAGAGAAAGAATAATGCTGATGACTTTGTATAACTCTGCCTCACTTAAATTCAATTTTGCATGAGTCATGATATTACCTTGTGATGTTTTTGTTTCTTTTCACAATTTAGAGAAGAATAACAACATTATTATAACAACTCAGGACCAAAGCCAACTTTCCTGGATGAAGACCAATCGAGGAAACTCCTGCTACCTTGGCACTGAATTATTACCAACTCCGTGTTGAGTCTCTCTATCCAACTAGTTCTGCCTCCATTTGCAAATATTATTATCTAATCCAGGGATCATACACACAATATTCCTAAGTACAGCCACAACTAGATTAAAACAGTAATGGTCTTGGGAGCACTAGAACTCAGGTCCCTAAAAAAGTGTTATCAGATTGTTAGGGGAGATGGTAATCAAGTGGTAGGATAAAGCAAGACTTCACATGATTTCTCATTTTGCTAACTGTCTAGACTTAGACTTAAGACTTAAGTAATGGAGAAATTGTTAATACCATATATTAAACTGAAAAATGTATTGTAGTATGGGGGGTTTGTTTTCCATTATTCTAGCCTTTCTCCCAGACTTTCTTGTAGCTTTAGCTAGACTGGCTTGTCTACTCTGAAACTACAATCATATCAAATGAATAATGGAATTAATTAATTAATTAATAATAGTAACAATGCAGTTAACATAGAATAAAATCTAATATGTATCCAAAGCCTTCCTTCAATTTAAATAAATTATATATAGAGAATAGTTGCCTCATTCGCCTGTTTAGTCATTTTCTCAACAAAGATTTTGAGGTTAGTCTGGCAAGGTCTACTCTTGATGGCTCCTTGGAATCATCAATGACCTTTCTTAGTTGAAAGTCATCAACCCTACAATGTCATGCTAATCTATTCGTCTCCTTCTTTGCAGGTTCACTGTAATACATAGAAATGAAAACAAAAATTACTTCTATTTTTATTTCCAATGATCTTTAACCAAGTTTTGGCCACCATACTTAGCCATATTCCCAGCTTCCAAATGAATTCCAGATTTCCTCACATTGGCGTATTTTCTTGTATATTATATTGCATTAAAATGCCCCACCACCTGATCTCTTTCCCCCATGCTGTTTCTGTTGAATAAGGCAAACCTCTTTTGAACTGTGATCTAGTTATTTTCCGCATCCTCCTATGTGGCCAGGATTTCTTTGAGGTCATTTATCATTCTTTGGTTTAGAACTTCTAGTTCTCCTTTCTTGAAGCCTAAACATGGGGTACAACACAATTGATGGCATATAGATGTTTAATAAATGTTTATTGAGTTTTTCGCTAATGAATAAACATTTAAGATTAGAAGTCTTCCTCCTGGCTCTTTGCTTTATTTCAAAATTCTGTGAACTGTGTATGTCTCAGTTCCTATTCCTTTTCATCATAGCTTTTCTACTGGGTTAGCAGACTTGATAGACAAATATAGGCCAATTTCTTTTTGTTCATTCTTTTTTGTCTAATGCTAAAAAGGTTTTGCAAAGATGTTGGGGTCATTCAGCTGCTTCTGTCTGTGGATGAAACCTCATGTAAACCCAGCAGGGTCTCATTAGTAGTTCCATAACCACTTAGAAGAGTTTGTCATCATCTTAACTTGGGAATGTTTTTAAGTATCTTTTTAAAATTTAAATTTACTTATTTTTAAATTAGATGTTTCCAAGAAACATTTCTATAACATGGTATAATTTTTAGAAAGTGAGTGGATACAAAACTGAAAATCTTTTTATATAATTTGATCTTCTTTTTAAGTATATAATAAATTGTTATGCAAATTTCTTTTTTCTTACCTCCCTCTACCCTAGAGATGGCTACCATTATGCTCAGCTATGTGTCTTGAAAATTGTGTGACACTTTTGATACTCTAAGCTAATATAAAATAAAATTTTATATGAACATTATTCCTCAGATGTTATATGGTCATGAATTAAGGGGTACAACAATTTTTGAATTAATAAAGTTTGATATCACTATAGGGACAAGAAAGAGAAAAAATGGCTAGTTTTAATGTTTCAACAAATTAAAAATGATTATCTGATGATTATAAGAGTGTGTGTATATGTGTACATTTCTGTGTAGGTGTGTGTGTGTGTGTGTGAGAGAGAGAGAGAGAGAGAGAGAGAGAGAGACAGAGACAGAGACAGAGACAGAGACAGAGACAGAGACAGAGACAGAGAGACAGAGAGAGGCCAAATTAGTGTCCAGAAAGTCCGAAGAAGGAGGCACTATTAAATGAAGATATGATGTAAGGTGAGAAGATCTGACTGGGCATATGAGGTGGCAGGTACTGTGTATGACCAAACTGTAATAGAGACACCGAGTCAGCACAGCACAATGATGGGGTTTGAAACAGGGAAGCTGCCGGTCAGCATCCTCCCTTCCCCTCCCCTCCCCTCCCCTCTCACTCTCACACACACACACAAATTCCCTCTAGGATGATCTTCAGCAGATTATCTCACCTTTCAAAGAGACTCAGTGTACTCTTCCATAAAGAGGGAATAATCATCCTTGCACAAATTACTGCAAAACAAACAAAATCCTAGTGGTGGGAAGACTTCCAGAGTAAGCCTTCCAGCTCTCTGAAGATAGCAGTAGGTCTTGGGTCCTGCCATGTCTCCTTCTTCTGGGCATCCCCAACTTGATTGCAGTCTTATTTCCATTCCCAAAGCTGACTACTACCTGAAATTCTTACCTATCTAGCTTAAGCTATCAGTCACTGCCATGTATACTGGCATGGCCTGTCCTGGCTTTGCCAGTTATTTAGATGCTTCAAATATCAATAATAAGAACAATAGCAATTCTAACCAGTAATTAGACAGCACTTTAAGGTTAAAACAAGTTCCTACTTGATCTCCAAGCACACACAGTTGTGAGAGGAGCACTCTAAGCAAAACCAGACCCAGAACTTGGTTGGGAATACCAGCTCTCCAGAATGTTCCCATGTGCATCTTCAGTAAAATGATCTCTTTTTTTCCCCTGTTCAACTTAGTTGATCCATTGATCCATCCATCTTCTCAATCTCTGTGGAGCTCCTATTATATGCAAGCCTTTGTCCTGGCCCCCGAGTTAAGTTATTATGAAGGACAATAGTCTTACCTTCAAGCATACAGTCCAACCAAAATGTCAACAAATGACACTGAATGGCAATCAGGGGCCCCATATTATACTGAAATAAAAAATAATTTACTTGAAAGACAAAATTGGATACTGCCAAATGAATATCTTAGGGCTCTGTAAACCAAAGCAAACTTTTTCAGTACTTCCCAGATTTTTGCTCCATCCTGATGCTGTAACTTAGTCTCAAGGAGTTGGAAAATGTTAACAACCTGCCCTCCCCCCAAAAACAAATAAACCCCCCATACTACAATACATTTTTCAGTTTAATATATGGTATTAACAATTTCTCCATTACTTAAGTCTTAAGTCTAAGTCTAGACAGTTAGCAAAATGAGAAATCATGTGAAGTCTTGCTTTATCCTATTTCTGATTTCTGAAGTAGAAATTTTGGCTCTGATAATTCCATAATAGCTGCCATCAGCCTGGTAGAGCTGACTCCAGTGCACCCTCTTTTTATTACCATCCTATAGAGGAATTCAGCTTGAATTCATGAGAATGTTGGGTAAAAAAAAATGCCCTCTTGTATCTCCATGAAAGGCAGAGTGCCTGCATGTCTGTGACTCCAGTCCTGTTTGATTCTGGGACGAGGAAGTGATTAGGAATCTGCTCCTGTTTTTTCCTTCTTGGATGGAGTGCAGTAAGTTTCACTCAGAATCTTGGGAAATGATAGCCAGATAAATATGAAGAAAGAATTCCTGCATGAGGAGTGATGGCTGTCTCCATTATTAAAGTCAGGATTTCAAGTGAAAAGATCTATTCTCAGGGTGTCCAGTAATGATTCAGTGACCAGCATCCCTACACACAAGTAGTCATTCTCTTCCCATTATATTTCTTCCTCATTTATAGCACTCTTACTCAGGACTTCCCCACTCTATCTTTAGGAACATCACTTGGATCAGGCAGAATCACAGTGGTACTCAAGACCTTGGGAGTAATGCATAAAGAACCTGGTTTGTGAAGATCTCCTTATCTGTTAAATAACTGTCTAGTTATTTTAGGGAACATTATCAAGTATTCTTCCCAAGGTTCATACTTGTCACTTTTCTTAATTCAGTTTCTACCCCACCATAGGTGCTTCTGGATAAGCCATGTTTTTGTCTGTTTTATGACAGATGAAGTCCCGAGATCAGGGAAAATGCCTTCGCAGACTTCTGTCTCCCCCTGCCTAGATTTCCCAGGGAGTCTCAATAACACCCTGAGGAAGGCATAGGAGAAGTTAGTTAGCAAATTGTACTATCATAGAGCCTGAGCTGGAAGGAGGAAGGCTAAAGAGGCATGGAACATGACAAGTTCTTCTCTTGGCACTACTGCTCCCTCGACCTGAGGAAGGGATAACCAAAGAAGAGTGTGAACAGATCAGCACAATATTTGCATAGAAAAGGTCCCTGTGGAGTCCTTCTTTGGTGAGAGTAAAGGTGGAAACCTGGGGAATGAAATCACTGCTGAGAGCATCATCACTTTTTTTTATGATTTCCTCAAAGTGCTAGGAAGAAAAGGACAAAGACTGAATGAAAACTTAGAGGATTGTGGGGATGGAGATAGAGGCACAGATGGAGAAATCAAGATAGGTTTAATAATAACTGTTATTCATCTTGTTATCAATCTAAGGCATCTCAACTGTTTTTTATCACTTATTCATTCAGTCAAAACTATTTATTAAAATGCCTCTTGTTCCAAGCATTGTGCCACATGAGGGCCATGCCAAGAATTGTAGAAGTTTATTCTAGCTCTCAAGGAGCTCCCAGTCCAATGGGGGGTGGGGTGGGGGGAGCTTGCAAACAGCTCTGTGCAGACACAGTATTTCTAGGCAGTGTCTGTATGTAAACATGCATTGGAGAGGCTGATAGAAAGAGGGCCTTAGCTTTGAGGGGGTTCCGAGAAGGCTTTTAGTAGAAGAAAGAATGTTGCCTGGGACTTAAAGGAAGTCATGGAAAAGAAAAGGTCAAGTTGAGGGTGTAGAGAGGTCCAGATATTGGGAGACAGGTGGAAAAATTACCTGAGTCAAGAGTCTTTTGAGCAGCAAGGATTGTAAGGAGCCCAGTGTCACCCGATGACAGAGTACATGATGGGAAGATTGCAGATCTGAAAGGTGTGTGTCTAGGAGAGGTTAGGAATGTCTTTGCATGATAAACAGATGACTTTATATGTGATTCTGAAGGTAATAGGGAGCCACTGAAGTTTATTGATTAGTGATTTGATATTGTAAGAAGTGTACTTTAGGAAGATCTCTTTGACAGTTAAAAGAAGGCTGAACTGGACTGTGAAATGGCTCCTTATTGAGGAGACTACCCAGGAAGGAAAGTTGGCTTGAGGAGGATGGGAATAAGGGAGCGAGCAGCTGAGGATGGAGGTTGAAGCAGATAGACAGCATTTTCATCACTGAGAAGAGGCAGGTATGACAAGTTCTGAGTTTGTTAATCACTAATGGATGAATTCAGATAGATAATCAACAATGCTAAGCCTTTGGTCTTAGTAAGGAGTCCTCTCTGGGGAGGGAGGGAGTGGCAGCTCAGTCAAGGAAATCAGTAAGCAATTGAATCTTTCCAACAAGGTAGATATTTGTCCAATATTGAGGTATCAGACTTTTGACAGATTATCATTGGTCTTCAGCTTCTCATGAATGGTCCTGGATAGGGAATTATTCTTTTCCAAGATAGTAGAAGATGGAGGTAAAGCTGTGATATAATGTCTGAAAAGTTTCATTTCAAGTAGTCTTCTCCAACAAGCTCCATGCACAGGAAACATTTATTTCTCATCAAAAATTGACATTCCATTTCCAAAGGCCAAATAAACGTCCACTTTAGCAGCTCCCAGCAACCCCATTGCATGAGACACAAAGCGGAGTTAATCACTAAAAACAAAGTCTCCTTTTTATGATTCCAGTAAAGAAGTCAGCCCCTGCCTGTAACTGAGCTCCAAAGTTTCGCCTCACTGCTGCAGAATGGAGTCTCTGTGGCTATAAAAACAAACAGTTTTACAAAAGTCCTGCCATCACTGTTGGAGGACATTTGGGCTTTCTGGTTATTTAGTTCTGTTTTTCTGTCACATTTTCCCAAGGTATCCAATGCAAATTAGGTTTCCAGTTTCTCTTATCTCTTTGTTCCTTCCTGGGCTGAGATTGATAGCTTTAAGAAGATCAAAGTCAACTTTCAAATGTATCCCAAATTGGTAATCTCCAACTACCATACATCTTGTCTTCAGAACAAAATAAAAAAAAGCCTATAATAACATGAGCGTGGAAAATCGACTTCTCCTGTTAGACTAAGTAAAAGTAGATTATACATGTTTTCCAGACTTCAAAGCCCTGTCCTTCAGGTCAGGTTTCTTATGGCTTCTAGAGCTCTGTGTATGGCTGGAGAGGTGGAGAGGGAGATGGTTCTCTCTCTCTCTCTCTCTCTCTCTCTCTCTCTCTCTCTCTCTCTCTCTCCTCCTATCCTTGTTTCTTCTTTTCTCCTTCTTTTCTCCTTTTCTTCCTTCCTTCCTTTTTTTTCTTTTTTCTTTTCTTAGATTAATGATTCACACAACAGCAATAAGTTAAGACAATTTTTTATCTTGGCAAAAGTCAGAATTTCAGAATTAGAGGAGTCTCTGTTTTCTTTTAATAAAAAGGGAAATAGAAAAAAAGAAAACAGAGGAATGAAACAGAGAAAATACAAAGTAGTCAGGGAACAGCATGTAGGACAGAGTGACAACAGCTTTATCATCAAAATTTTTGTTTCCAGGCCCCATCCCTAAAAGCAATTATAGGACTCAGGAGGTCCTCATCAAAAAGTCTGAAATTATAGAACTAATTTAATCCCATTTAATAAACAATGACTTTCTATCCTTGATATAATTGAAAATGAAGGTGATGTAAAAATCAAATAAGTAAAATTTTGAAAAAGAATATAAAACAAATACATATGTAACAGGATGACCAGGATCTCAGCTGTCATAGGCGTTAACTTTCCTGAAATCAGAACCACCACAAAAAACCTCAAAGGAAGTGGGCTGGACATGATGATGTTTCTGTATTTGGTGAGAGGTCATTCAGCCTGTGAAGGAGTAAAGCACTAGGTAGGAAATCCACCTTGCGTCACTGCACTTAGGGACTTAGAAAAGCAGAGTTGTGATAAAGGATTGTGTCCTATTATATGACTGGTGAGGCCTTTATCTTTATTTACTATTTGTGAATGCTAGGATCTTGTTTGAATATGTCAGACTGGAGCTATTATTATTGCCAATAGTCCTTTTCATCATCTTTCTCTCTTGGAATTTGTGATTAACTTTGACTGCATTGTTTCTATGTTGACTGCATGCAAATAGAAGGTTTGGAAATCATCGTGTTTGGATCATAATCCATTTGATTTTTGTTGGGAGGGGGGCTGATATTTGAGGTTTTTCTAGGCTGATGCATTATCTTGACATCCTATAGTAGGAGTTTGTCCATGAATTATACACAATGTCATGGTGGATTTGTTCTCTTTGTTATTTTGCTCATCATGGGATATGAAAGCAAGATGACATGGTGCCCTGCTAAAAATATTGGCTCCATGACAGTTATGAGAACTTGGATGCTTTGCTTCTGCTAACAATCATTTTCATCTATCTCTTAGCTTCATTGTTAGCAAGAATGCCAATATTGATATCCCTTATTGTTTCCAATAATATTTCCCTTTTAGCATAATGAATTAGACTTTGGGAAAACAGCGTTTAAACCTGCATTTGTAGATAGTCTAAAACTGGTGAAGATTAACCCTGTCTGCCCTATTCTCTCCATTTTTCCACACTCCCACTGGATGAGTAGGAAGAGATACATGGTTGAGCATCTTCCTAATTTTTCTTGGGATACTTTTTCATCTTATCTCTGTGAAAAGTAGTTGAAAAACTCACAGTGGCACCTTCTACACCAACACATTTAGGAAAAAATAAAATTGAGGAATTCCAATGAAAATTGGAAAAAAAATACCTTGCTAAACAATCATCATATGTCTCAGTATTTGTTGACTTTAAAGCAAAAGTGGGCCTATGGGAGGATTGCACAAAGCTATGCTGGAAAATACGGTTCAATTCTAGTTAGTGAAACAGGCCCCTAAATTCTAAATCCTCAATACCATCCTCCCTTTTTTCAGGTGATGAAATGAAAGGTTTGGAATACAGGGAGCCTAGAACAGCACACAAAGTGAACCTATCACATTTGGCAATAAAAATGGAATCTTTGAGTTGAATTACTGTTGCATCAGCACCTTTACCCAGACATAGAGAGCAGAAGCCAAAATTTGAACAAAGGAAAGGCAAAGATTTGAAGAGACCATGCAAGTAAATCATTCTCATACAACTGATTCAAATAAGTTGCTTATATCACAGTGAAGGGAAATCAGTAAAATCTAGGACTATTTGTGCTGAATAACACCATTCTTTTGTAAATTTTTGCCACAAGTAGAAGGCCAAAATAATTTAGAAATTATCTTTGCTTGTAAATGATAGCACTAACAGGAAGAGCAACAATAACCTGATCCCATGCCCAGCTTGATGATGTAGAAAACCTACCACTTCACAGGATTACCACATTTGTGAACTATTACTGGTGATGGAAATAAAAGATTAGGAATTACACTACTTTACCAGTAAAGGGTAAAAAAATAATTTGTAGAAAATTTAACTGAAGACTCCTTTAAAGTAGTCGCAATCCAGGATGTCTACACATGGATATGTGAGGAGGTCATTAACAAAACCTAGCTGCTTTCATCAGTAATTGTTGATCTTCTGTATCTGAATTCTTGTTTACCACATAAGATGATCTGGGAAAAAGTAGCTGGAAATTAAGAAAATGAAAAGATGAAATGCAGATGAATAAGATTAACTATATATTAAAGAAATCTGTATTGGAGATAAGATTTCTACAACAATGAAGGACCACTTTTAAATATATCTCAAAAGATGAGTAATAATAAATTATTATAAAATAGCAAAGATTAATCATTTGCAACTTACTAAGTCATATTTATACTTTCTGATTTTTGGAAAATCATTAGAGTAATCATCTAGCAATAATTAAATTCTTAATGAATAAATAACAAGGAATAGACAGTAGATGATTTTATACCATTTTACATGCACTTTTAATTTGCTGGATTATCTTGAAGACAATAACACATTTATAGCCATAAAATGGATTGATATATGTAGTGAATATGTGCTGATTTTATCACTCAGTAGATCATCAATCATGTTTTTAGTTCCTAATACATTTAAGATTCTTCATTAAATGCTGGCATGCAAAGAAATATAAAAGCAGTTCCTGCCCTCAAGGAGTTTACATTCTTTTCTTTTCTATGTTATTTTATTTTTTCCAATTACATTCAATGATAGTTTCCAACAGTCATCTTTTTGTAAACTTCTAAGTTCCACATTTTTCAGCCACCATCCCTTCCCTCTCCCTCTCCCTCTTCCTGTGGCAAATGGTCTGCTTTTGGATGTACATGCATAATTTTGCTTAATATAGTGCTGAATTAGTCATGTTGTGAAAGAAAAGATAGAACTAAAGGGAAAAACAACATGAGAAAAAGGAAAAAAAATAAAAAAATTTTAAACCATGAATATGGTTTGTTTTGTTCTGTATTCAGAATCCATAGGTTTTCCTCTGGATATGAATTATTCTCCTAAAGTGTTTACAATCTACTGGGGAAAGCATTGTGAAAATAGTAAGGTACACACACAAATAGAGAAGGTATGGAAGAATAATCTGAGAGAAGAAGGAACTAGCAGCTGAATTACTGTATCAAACTATCTGTAGAAGATGGAATTTGAAATGAATCTTGAAGGAAGTCAGAGAAACCAAAAGAAAGATCTAAAAATGGAAGACAACCAGTGAAAAGATACTAGGAAGTCACAATCATTTTGTTTCATTTTAGGTCCTTTCAAATTGGGATTCATGGATCATTCTATATACTATGATGAGAGATGGTAGGAAGGGATCTTAGTGGAAAGGAAAGATTGAAGACCAGTGAGAAAGCTGTGAGGAACACTTGTTTGAATTTTCTGAATCCCTTAGGAGATGATAGGATTAAAGGTATTTGAAGAGGGATCAACTTTGACTAGAAAGAGGGGTATCTCATTATTTCAGATGAGACTGGAAGATACAGTTGATGAAAATATATGAAGTTTATTATTTTTAGTCACAAAATTATTCAAAGTGATCAAAATCAATTTTAAATATTTTTTCCTTCAAGCAAAGATATTTTAAAATCATTTTTTTCCTTGAAAGTTTCATTCATAGATGTGACCACCAGGCGAGCTTGTTTAATTTCCTTCCAGTTATTTATATCATGTGACACATACAATAGGGCATGATGTAATCACAAATATTTTTGCCACAGTCATGGAGTAAGTTCAGAATAATTGATTACCCACAGATGGTGAGGACTCCTAGCTCCTCTTATTTGTGGATGATAATATAGGACTGATTGAATCAAACTCCAGACCATTACACACTCTCATTAGCTAAACTCGAAATTGCTCATGAGAGTGGTCAGTCTATTAATCCACACAGGAAAAGAGAAATGGATGAAAAAAAAGTGTCTAGTGCACAGATGATTACAGGAAACTGCATGGATGAGTGAGCTTATCATTATGTAGATCTTGGACAGATTTTACAAATTAACATGGAGCTTGGACTGAAAGGAGGAAAAACAAAAACTGCATTATATTTGAGATATTATAGAAGTATTTTCAATGAACCTAAGTTGTTAACACACATGATCATTGTTATAGTGCTTATTATAATCTTTTGGTTTTCCTACAGTGATACCGTACAATAGTCTACAACATTGTTACATAGAATCTTACTATCTCTAAAGAATCTAAATCATGTCTCACTCTTTGTTTAATGGAAAAATAGAAAGACATAATTTCCATCACTTCCAATGCTGGATTTTATGCAAAAATAATATAATCTTAATTGGGGAAATAAAGAACGACAGACAGAAACAAAGACAGAGACAGAAAGAGTCAGAGAGACAGACAGAGATAGAGTGAGATACACACAGAGAATGGATAAATGTACTTTTCAAAACTATAAATGGGAGAATCCTTAACCAAGAAAAAGATCCAGAAGAGATTATAAAATATAAAATTGACCATTTCTATCACATATTTTCAATATCTTTTGAAACAACCAAATAAAAACAGGTCAAATAAAAAGAATTATTTACAAGTGAGAAAAGGTTTTGAGGTTTTCTGTTTCAGCACCAAAGAGCTGTCTCTTTGGTCTCTAGGATGGCTCTTTTATTTCCTGTACCCTCTAGACCTTAGAGTGTGAAAGCTGAGCATGCCTCAACCAAATTGAAAGAATACTTCCACTCAAGAGAGAGTAAAGGCATGAAATGAGATCCTTCATGTTCATGCCAAGCATTGAGTATTCAAAGATGAGCAACAACATAGTCTTTACCTTCCATAGGCTCACTATCTAGTTGGCATTGGAAAGCCATGTGCATGTGTACATGAATCCAATTGACACAAAGATAGAATAAAGTAATACCAAAGAAAGGTATACACAAAACATTCAGGGAAATTTTGTTCAGGGAAATGTTTTCAAAATTTACATCTTATGATTGTAATTTGATCATTTTCTTATATATTGTCCCTTTGGTGATCTATCTTTTAAGTTTCTTTGGACATCTTGAACTCTTAAGGTAAAGAAAAGCCATTGTAGAGGGAATGTTCAACATACATCCCAGAAGGCACTGTTTCACACTCTGCATTTGGTCCAAATTACTTTTATTTCTAGGAAATAGCCTCTCTCAAATTTAATTTTTTCTGCCTGTAACATGCAAAATAATACTGGCTGTTTCAGCTTTTTCTGAGGCTTCTATAACAAACATCTTTCAAATGTGCCCTTTGCAAATCTTCTGAGCCTAGAGAGCCTAGCTAAACTTGTTGAACACTTTCCTGTGCGTGGCTCCTTCTCTTTGGTATCTCTTTCTCCTTTACTTCTTGTAGAAGAATATCATTTTCCATGGCTGCCCACTGGGTTTGAATTCATTTAGCTGGAAATGGCACATCTTGGTCAGACTGTTCTCTTCTTCCACTGTTTCTTGATTAGAAATCAGTGAGAAGCTGAACTTCTCACCACTATATAGAACAGATCCTAGGAATCAAAACTGGTTGGGAAACTCACGACAGCCCTAGCAGAGGGGAATGACTCAATTGCTTGACCATATGTCTTTCAGTCTGACTATGGCCATGTTGAGTTACTTGCATTTATAGTGTCCTTTATGTTTACAAAGGCTTTTGTTTAATTCTCTCAAAAACCTTCTGAAGGAAGTAGTGGAAATATTACTCAGAAGACAGTAAAAGATCTGGAGTTGGGGAGAAAACCCTAATAAAAATAATTCCACCCCCAACCCTTCCTGTGTCAACATGGAGACTTGCTTAACCTCCCTAGGCTCGAGCAATTGTCTCACAGGATTGTGGGGAGGCTCAAATTAGCTCATGAATACAGAGAACTTTGTACACTCTCCATTATTATGTCCCCCTTACTTTCATTATTGTCACCAAACTACCAAGAAAAGAGTGATATTTAGCGTTCAATGACTTGCTGAGAGGCACAAAGCAAGAAAGTGGTGAGTCCATAATACAAGGATTTTGATTCCAAGGCTAGTACTCTTGTCACCATACAATGCTATGATGATAATTATTATTTTTCCCTGTTAATTACAATTAATTTACACCAAATGGGAGCTGATTCTGCCATTGTTTTGCTAAGGGGAGAGAAGTGGCAAAAAGACAGTGTTCCATCTATTTAGTTTTTTTTTTGTTCTAGTGAGAGAGATAAATCACAGTCCTCACTAACAGGGGGCATGTTTAGACCCATATTTAAGCAAACACTATACAGAAAGCAACATTATGTTGGGACATATCCATGTAATTTTCTATCCATAAAACATTTAATTTTTAAGTAGATTATCTATCATGGAGAGGGGAAGCCAAAAGTCCTGCTAAATACAAAATAGAAAGAAATCTTCAACAAGGCATTTCAAATTAGGGTAATTATTAG
Source organism: Macrotis lagotis (assembly GCF_037893015.1). NCBI lineage: Eukaryota > Metazoa > Chordata > Mammalia > Peramelemorphia > Peramelidae > Macrotis > Macrotis lagotis. The sequence continues at coordinate 2,681,879 of NC_133664.1, forward strand.
CCTCTTAAAAGAAATAACTATTGAATTGATTTGATTATTTCCTGATAATGAGAACATGTGACAGGATGATAGGCTAGATTGAAATAACTATAGGTCTTCCCCCTTCCCATGTTTTCTCCTTAATATTATACAAAGGGAATGAAATAAGCAAGTTTATAATGGTTTTATGTTTCAACTTGGATTAAAAAAACCATGTGTGGCTGTTGTCATCATCACTGTCCTCCTCCTCATCATTACTGCTTCAATTTACCAAATAATAAGCTTCACTTTGTGCACCACCCCTGTGGAAGCAGTTTTTGTAAGTCTATGATAGTATTAGTTCGTTCTTCAATGTAGGAATAAGAATTGCTATAAAAATAATCTTGCTCCTGAAGAATTAATCTTATAATAAAAATCAATTAGTATATATGGCTTCTCTATGAAAAACATTTCTTAATCTATAGGTAACAATTTGAAAGGAGGACTTCACATTCAAAGGATAATTCATAACTTGATAGAGGATGGTTCCCTCTCAAATCTTGTCTTTACATTTCAAAATATTAGAGATGGTCTCTAAATAGGAGCAGCTGCCCCTTTTTTCTTTCAGCTTTTGAAGGTAGCAAAATATCCAAAATAACCTCTTTGATTTATGAAAGCAGTTCATTCCAATTTAAGAATAACATTGCTAAGGAAAGGTTTTTTTTTTTAAATTTGAGTTTGTAGTTTGTCATTTATTTCTTCAAGAAAATAGAAATTAGCTCCAAGCTGTGAATGGTAATGAAAGAAAAACTTTTTAAAAATTAATCATACGTTGATATGCTTTATTTTATGTAGCCTAATTATTTCCCTATATGTATTGCCTTGCCTTTCCCAGAAAGTGAGTTCTGATAAGATACTTTTTTTTAAATTTAAAAATAAGAAGAGAGGGAAGTACAAAACCAAACCCAGAAAAATCTGGGTGTTACATGCAATGTTTCGTATCCATGGACTTCCCAGGTCTGCAAAGGAGTCTCGGTTGCTGCTCTCTCCTATGTCTTAGGAACTCAGCTTGCTTGCTCATTATACTTTCACAATATCAATATTTGATTGCTTTGTAGTTGTTCCTTTCAGATATAATTATTTAGTTTTTGTGGCTGTCCTGTGCCTGCTTCCTTCCTTTTTGCATCAGTTCATGTAAGTCTTCCTAGAGTTCTCTGTAGTTATAGTTTTCGTATCTTATCACCACAATAATATGTGATAACATATTATTTATGTTATTTAACCAAAAAGGATACCCTTTAAAATAAATAATTATTCATATCTCCTGTTTCTCATCCCATAGAGTTATCTTACTTTTCCCTTCCCCTCCTTAAGGGGAATATAACAAATAGAACTTTTTAAGGTGGTGGAACAATCAACACATTGATAAATTTATTGAGAAAGTTCAGCAACATGTGCAGCGTCTAATTGTACCTGGGGATGCATCCAAACAAGGGGCTAGATTGAGGGAATCATCTCATATCTCTTCGTTTGAGTTCTGCTTAATCATTGTAATTTTGTTGCATTCATATTTAATTTTGTATGATTTTTATTTACATTTACATTACTATAAATCTGATTTTGTGGAAGGACACCCCTTTTGAACATTAATTAAAGTATTAGAAGTTTTATAATGAATATTTGGCAAAGTTTTGCCAAATGGTGGTGACTGGAGGGAGCTTCCCTATCACTCAGGATGTTCCAAGAGCTTCCAATTGTCCTGAATTTGGAGGAGGACTCCTATTTTAGCCTCAATTTTTCAACACTTCTATTTAGAGATTTTTCCCCCTTGTGAAATCCTTTGAAATGCTCAAGCTTTTGCTCTGAGTTTGCCAAAGAATGGCATACAATGGCATCCTGGTTAGCCTTCTAGTGTAGGCATTCACAGGTATTTTCATCCATCCTGCTGATTGGTCTTAATCAACTTGGCCTCCTTTGCACACCTGCAGGTTGATCCCTGGACCTTAACCTTTCTCAGGTGTGGTTGGGGTGTTTCAAAGAGCTTGGGGAGAGACAGATAGGGTTAAGGGCAGCTAGGCAGAAGAGGCCCCTAGAGAGTCCTCAGGATGCTGCAGTAGCAGTAGTAGCGATTAATGCAGGTGGTATTTGAGACAAGGGAGCTAATGAGCTTTAATATGCATGCAGGTGAGGGAGTGCTGAATCAGTAGAGCCATTAATGAACCTATGACAGGCTAATTAGCTACAATTTAAAATCTATGGAATCTAATCAGAGGAGCTGAACACGGCTGCAAATCTGCCTGTGAATGAGTCTTTCTAAATACTCCAATCTGTTGCTTAGTCACTGATTGATAGTAATTGCTTTTTTCCCTCTATTGTGTGGAGGAAAATGCCCAATTTTGCTCTGATAGAGGAGGACACAACATTGGAGTTAAATGCCTAAGATGTTTGGCTGCTTAAGTTTTAATCAGTGGATGTTTAAAAAAATCCAAGTAAAATTAATTTTCAACTCTGAATATAGATGATTAAAAATATACCACCACCCTTTCATGGATTCTATCAGCCTGACAAAACCCTATGGAGCTGTTAATCAACTCCAACTAGCACATCCCAAAGCTCTGGCAAAGGCTTCGACTCATGGAAAAGTAGCCAGACCATTGATTAATTCCCACATTGGTTTGGGGTGGGACCATTTTTGGCTCAGAGCTAGCCTTCTCTTGTTAACATTATGGAATATCTAAGAGTGAAAGAGTTTTCAAGGAATGACATTATAGAAAAAATATGATTTTAAAGTCACCGAAAAATGAATGAATATTCAGCAAATGATGATTATTTTATATAAATGAATCAGTGACATGATTTTATTTAAAATACTCCGTGATGATATATGAAATAACAACAACAAAGGTGAAGCAATTGGGAAATGACAGAATGAGGAAGGATCACACTAATTCAGTTAATAACATTCATGCAACAATCGTTTTTTAAATGCCTACCATGTGCTGAGAAGCCAAGGAGAGGGCATGTAGAATCATCACAGAGACTTCTGTGAAATAACATAAAGTCAAAACTGAAGAAATGGTGAAGGGAAATGGATGGACAGAAAAGCCTCATGGCAACTGAGAGGGAGGGAATGAAAACAGACTAATACACACACACACACACACACACACACACACACACACACATTGCTTTAAATACAAAGAGTTCCATAACAATCTCACTTATTCATATAGATGGTTAATGTCCAATTTTGAATAAACACAAACATAATCCACATGTTTGTGCATGTCTGTATATTGTGTGGGTATAAAGTATACAGACACAGATGCAATTATAAACACACATATGTGTACTATATGTCTAAGTCCATCATTTCTCTCAATATCTCTCTGGTTCTGTCTCCATCTCTCTGTCTATCTCTCTCTCTCCCTTTTGTCACTCTCTTGCATCAGAAGCTGATGGTCCCATGTCTGGAAGAAGAGGCAAAGTCACTGTCCTGGGGCACCTTCTCACCCCCCCCCTCCCCAGCCAGTACAAGGCTTCAGAATAGCCTTGGAAGCCCTTGGTGACCTGAGGTTTATCCCACTGGTCAGGGTGGTTGGTTTCTTGTGGACAGCTGGAAAGTTCAATTGAATTTAATCTCCTATGCAAGACCTATAAAAAGGTACCCCGAATAGACCTTAACCAATTTTCCTTATTCCCTCTAACTAATAAATAAGAACCCACTATATACATTTAAAATGAAAGTCCAAAATACTTTTAAATAAGTATTTTCAGACTTTTCCAATTTCAAATTTATTCTGAAGGGTTTTTTTTGAGTTAGTAGACAGAGTAGTAAGTGAATACATCAAAAATTATAACTAAAGTGCCTGTTATGTACCAGTCATTTTGCTAAGCACAAAGAATATAAATTGGAAAAAAATAGTCTGTGTCCTCAAGAAGCTCATATCATGAGAGAAGAGAAAACAGCATTCCAAGAGCAACTAGGGAAGAGTTTGAGGAATTGTTGCAGTTGGTTGTCAGGTCTTTTCCAAAAGCAATAGTGGCATTGATATGATCATGGTCAACAGAGCTTGACATGGGAAAAATTGAACTACAAAGTTGGGGAGGAGCATGTGAGCAGGGCAGAGAAGGAATATCCAGGCCAGAGGAGTGTGAAGCTTTGCCAAGTGCCTGCTAGAGGGGTCCTACAAGCTTGTTCTCCTTCATGTATCCAGTAGGCATGCTTAATTCTAGGGTTGATTCCCAAGGTCAATAAAACAAATTCCAATAGTTCATAGAACATATTCAAATAGTCAGTCAAATGCTGACCATGCTGCCAGGAGGTTAGAGAACCAAATACTTCAGCAGAACCTCTTCCCAACTCTGAACCTCAGTTTCATCATCTATAAGATGAAAGTTGTACTGCATGGTCTTTGAGGCCCATCCTAATGTTAAATATGTGCTCTGGTGACTTCCTATGGAGAAGGGGTACAGAATCTCTGATAGCCTTATCCTTGGAGTAGGCAGATGGAATCAGTGGAGAAAAAAAGTATAAAACATAGATCCTGTCAAAATATTTAATTGATTTAGAACTGGTAGATTTAGATATAAAGAAGTTGAACACTTTATTTTTTCAGAAGAGAAAACTGAGTCAGAGAGAAGCAAAATAAACTGGCTAAGGTCCTACAGGTGAATGGCAGAATTATTATTTGAACTCATATTCTCTAACCCCTAAATCTAAATATTCTTTCATTGCCTTACGCTATTTCCTCACAGTTCCCTTCACACTGGAAAAACAGTTTAACTTTAATATAAAAATATATTAATATAAAGGCGAAAGTAAATAAATAGGCCATTAAATTGAGTAAACAATAAAAAAGAGAACAACCACCGAATATGAAAATGGTGATGAAAAGATCAAAACACACTCTCAGAAAAAAAAATTTAATCAAAACACCTATATGCAAAGCCTCAAAATTTGATCTCAGGCCCTGGAAAAAGCATTAAAAAAAAGAAATTTAAAAATCAAATCAGTGAGGTAGAAAAAAATAGGAAAAGGAATGGGAATGATATGAGAAAATCATGAAAAAGAAACTTCTTGGTAAAATAGGAGCAAAAATTACTGAAAAAACACCTTAAAAAACAAAATATGCCAAGTGATTAATAAAGACACAAAAATTCAGTGAAGAGAATGTTTTTAAAAGCATAATTGACTACAGGAAAAGAAAAAATGATATACAAAACTTCCCTGAAAAGGAAGAATTAAAATACAGAATACATCAAATAGAAAATGATAAACAAAAAATCAGTGGAAGAAAAAAGTAATAAAAAATTTTGGAAATGGAAAGGAAAATTCAGAAAGTCACTGAAGACAATAATTCCATAAAAATTACAATTGGGCAAGTGAAACTAATGACTCTATGAGATATCAAAAAACAATTAAACAAAATCAAATGAACATAAGAAAAGAAAATGTGAAATATTTCATTGGAAATAATACTGTCCTGGAAGATAGATCCAGAAGAAACTAGATAAAAACAACAACTACATCAACCCTAGACGTCATATTTCTAGAACTAGTCATGGAAAATTGCTTATATCCTAGAACCAGAAAATAAAATTTAAAAAATGGAAGGAATCCACTAATCACCTCCTGAAAGAGATTCCAAAATTACTACCTCTAGGAACATTATAGCCCAATTTCAGATCTCTCAGGCTAGGGAGGAAATACTGCAAGGAGCAGAAAAAACAAAGCATCATGACAACAGAGTTTTACACAGGATTTAGCAGCTTCTAAAGATTGGGAATACAATATTCTGGAAGGCAAAGGAGTTAGAATTATAGCCAAGAATCACCTACCCAGTGAAACTGAGTAAAATCTTCTGGGGTAGGGGGATGAAGAGAAGAAGGGGAAGACATTAAATGAAACAGGACTTTCAAGCATCCCTGATGAAAAGATGGTGCTAAATCAAAATCTGACTTTCAAATACAAGAATAAACAGAAGCATTAAAAGATCTTTAGAGAAATCATAAGAAATTCAATAAGGTTAAACTGTTTACATTCCTACCAGAGAAGATGATATTTGAAAATTCTAAGAACTTACTCATTATTAGGGTAGGAAAGAAGGAGTATATAAAGATGGAGGACTTGAGTGTGACTGAATATGATGGGATGATATCCAAAAAAATAATTAATAGTTGGGGAAGAATTCACTAGAAGAAGGAGAAAGTGAGTGGTAGAAAGGGATAAATGATTTCAAATAAAAAAGATACACAAAAGAACTTTTCCAGTGGAAAAGAAGATGGGGTAGAGGGAACACTTGAAACTTATTCTCATCTGAATTGGCTCAAAGAAGGAATGACATGTACACTCAGTTTGGTATAGAAATACATCTTACCTTACATGAAAGTAGAAGAGGAAGGGGGTCAGGGAAGGAAAAGAGTGATTAAAAAAAGAGGGCAAATTGGAGGAGGGAAGAGTAGGAAGTCAAACCCTTTTGAGGAAGGACAGTGTGAAAGGAGAGAGAGAGAGAGAGAGAGAGAGAGAGAGAGAGAGAGAGAGACAGAGAGAGAGAGTGAGTAAAGGATAAACAGAGGTAAAAAGGGGGAAAATAGCATCATAACTGAATGTTAATAGGATGAAGTCTCCCAAGAAACAGAATCTGACAACAAGTTGCTAACAAGAAAGATACTTGAAGTACAAACACAAAGTTAGAACAAGAATGAAGGAGGATTGATTATGCTTCACATGAAGTTAAAAAAATAGAGAGGAAGGGCGGCTAGGTGGCACAGTGGATAGAGCACTGGTCCTGGAGTCAGGAGTACCTGAGTTCAAATTCAGCCTCAGACACTTAATAATTACCTAGCTGTGTGGCTTTGGGCAAGCCACTTAACCCCACTGCCTTGCAAAAAAACCCCTAAAAAATAGTGAGGTAGCAATCATGATCTCAGACAAAATAAAAGTAAAAATAGATATAATTAAAAGATATAAGCTGGAAACTTAATAGTTTACTAAAAGATATAGTCAATAAACATCAGCAAAAAGCATATTGCACAAGATGGTATAATATTAAATTCTTAAAAAAAATTTAAATGAGCTATAGGAGGAAATAGATAGTAAAATTACATTATTGGGTAAATCAAATTTCCATTTTAAGAACTGAATAAATCTAAACAAAACATAAATAAAAGAAGTTAAGGAGGTGAATAGAATTTTAGAAAAGTTAGATATGATAGACCTCTGAAGAAAAATGAACGAGGATATGAAGGAATAGAGTTTTTTATTTTTTCTCAGTGGTACATGACACTTACACAAAAATTGGCCATGCATTAGGACCTTAAAAAACTCACATTCAAATGCAGAAAAGTAGAAATGTTAAAAACACCTTTTTTGGATCATAATGCAATAAAATAGCATTCAATGGCATTCAATTCAAATGAAGGACAAATTAAAAATTAACTGGAAACTAAATAATCTAATCTTAAAGAATGAGTGGGTCAAATGATGATGTTTGTTTTTCCTTATGGAAGATCCTGACATCAGGAGAATGATGCCTTAACAAACATATCCTTTGGATTTCATTGAGGTGGGGTCTATGCTGAGTTCCCAGTCTCACTCTCTTCTCAAGAGTCATTTGTGTCCAGTGGCCAGGTATAAATCAGTATGATGGAAGATAGCCCTGAATGTGAGGCAATCAGGGTAAAGTGATGTGAGTGCCCAGTTTCTGAGACTGGCTTCTAATTCCCATCCTCCTGACACCAAGGCCATTGCTTTATCCACTGTGCCACCTAGAAATCATAGAAACACTCGATAACTTCATTAATGATATTGACAACAATGAGACAACATAATGAAATTTATGGTATGAAGTCAAAGTAATACTACATAGAAAATTTATATTTCTAAACATTTCCATCAATAAAGTAAAGCAAAAGCAGATTAATGAATTGAACATGCAACTAAAAATACTGCAAATATTTAAAAATCACATATAAATACCAAATTAGAAATTTTGAAAATCAGAGGAAAGATTGATAAAATTAAAAGTAATAAAATTATTGATTTAATACATAAAGTAGGAGCTAGTCTTATGAAAAAAGCACGAGAAAATAGATTAAACAATCATATAAATTTAAAGAAAAGAAAGAAGAAAATTAAATTGCCAGAATCAAAAGTGAAAGGAGTGAATTCATTACCAATGGAGATGAAATTAGAACAATTATTAGGAGGTTTAAGCACACCATCCTATTATCTGCAGTCTTGTTTTGTTTCTTCTTTGCTTGTTAAAATTCCTCAATCTTTTTTTCTTATAATTTTGCTATAGGTAGCCTTTGTGGTACAGAACTGAATAATAATGGTGATAATGGGCATCCTTACTTCACCCCTGATTTTATTGAGAAGACTTCTAGCAAAGTTGCGAATGAAAAATAAACCTACACAAATCATTAGCATTTCAATATATTACCAACAAAGTTTAGCAGCAAGTGAGAGAAATTCCTTTTGAAATAACTTGTTAGTCTAGCTCCCATGACAACTCCAGGAACTGTATAAACACAATTACAAAACACTTTTCACACAAATAAAATTAAGTCTAAACAACTGGAAAAAATATTATTTGCTCATGGATAGGCCAAGTCAATTTAATAAAGATGACAATTCTGCCTAAATTTATTTTCTTTCCATGACATATTAATTAAATTACCAAAAAATAAAAACAAAAACAAAAATACTTTGTAAAGCTAGAAAATATCTTAACAAAATCCATCTGGACGATGGAACAAAAGTTCAAATATGAAGGAAGGTGCCCTAGTTGTACCAGATTTCACATTGTGTTATAAAACAATGACCGAAAAACTATCAGATAGAGAAGCTAAGAAAAAGAGTGGTAGATCAGTAGACAATATATTGCAGTAAATGATCGTATTTGATAAACCTAGAGATACCAGAATGAGGACATATACTGAATATTTGATAAAACTGCTGGGAAAACCAGAAAACAATGTGACAGAAATTAGTTATAGTCTAAAATATAATACTGTCTACCAAGATAATGTCAAAATGGATACATAATTTACAAATAAAAGGAGATACCATAAATAAATTAAAAGAGCATGCTTATCAGATCTATGGACAAGGGAAGAATTTCAGATCAAATGAGATATGGGTTATGAAATATAAAATTGAAAAAGTCTTTGACCAAACAAAACCAATGGAATCAAAATTAAAAGTATAAGATGGGAAAATTTACCTCTGAAAAATGCATCAGTTCTCAAATATATAGAGACCTGAACCAATTTCTATGTATCTAAATCATTTACCAATTGATAAATGGTTAAGGGATGTGAAAAAGAAGATTTCAGAAAAAGAAATTCCGGTTTTCTAAAGTCATAAGAAAAAAATTGTTCTAAATTATACCAAATTAATTAGCCTGTTTTTTATTGATATTAATATTTAGAATATAAATTTTCCTATGACCACATTTTTGGGGGTATCCCATAGGTTTTGATATGTTCTCATTATTTTCATTTTTTTCCATGTAATTATTGATTTCTATGATTTGTTCTTTAATCCACTCATACTTAAAAAATAGGTTGCTTAATCCCAATTAGTTTTTAACCTATGTTTCTTTGGCCCCTTATTTTATTACATTGTGAGTTAAAAAGGATACTTTTAATACTTCTTTTATTTATAAAAATTTTATGTATTCATATATAGTCTATCTTTATAAAGGTACCATGAACCCCAGTGTGTGTGTGTGGGGGGGGGGGGGCTTCCATTCAGTTCTTTCCTGATAGCTATCAATCAGTTATATCTAGCTTAGCTTAAATTCTATTCACTTCTTTGATTTCTTTTCTCTTTATTTTTTGGTTAGATCTACCTAGCTCTGCCTACATCATATTTTTACTCACTATTATCCTACTCAACCTCTCTTTTTACACTTTCATTCTTACCTTATCTTCTCTCCTTACCTTCCTATTTCTTATAATACCCATCCTTCCATTATCTTCTTCCTTCACCCTTCTAAATCTTATTCTAAACATCTTTCTAAATCTGCTCCCTTACTCTGTCCTCTGATCTCTTATCGCTCTAAGCATTCTACATCCCTCCAAAGGTATACTTGTCTCCTCTTCAACTCATAAACTGGAAGTAAGTTTCCAGCCTCATTATCCCTTCACTGTATGTTTCCTTAGTCCTTTCTACCATATCCATTTTTAAAAAATAATGATACCTATTTTACTTTTTGTCACCCAATTTTATATTTTAGAATTCCAAAACCTATTCCCTCATCCATATCTCAGCCCCAATCTTTCTTTAAAATTAAGTCAATAATGATGACAATTTTAAGAACACTAAATATTTTCATACATAATAAGTAAAGTTTGACATTAGAGTGCCATATATTTAGTCTTCAATGTTTTCCTTATTATTTTTCTGGAATTTTTTATAATCTAATATTCTATTGAGTTCTGATTATTTTGGCAAACATTTTTAAAACAATTTTTAACTTAAAAATATCAAGGGATCAATGAAAAAATGTGAAGGAAGGTAACTTAGCTATATTTGATCTCAAGTTGTATTTCATCAAAACTATCTGATACTTAGTAAGAAATAGGATGACATATCACCATAAGAGAATTGTTACACAATTTTCTAGTATTTGATAAATCCAAATATTTAACATTTGAGAAAACTTATATATATATATATATATGAAAACACTAGTAAAAATAGAAAGCAATTCAGCAAATATTAGATATAGAACAATGCATCTTACCACATGCCAAGATGAGGTAAAAAATGAATACATTATTTATACATAAATGATGATAAGAAATTAGATGAACATAGATTAGTTTTCCTGTAAGATTTATGGATGAGAAGAATTTAGGACCTAAAAAGAAATGCAGCATTATATAATGTAAAATGAATAATTAATTTAAAAAACATTTTTCTATGAACAAAATCATTACATTTCAATTTGGAAGGAAAATAGAAAATTGGTTTTTACAAGAAGTTTCTTAAAGTATCATTTCTAAATTATCTTGAGAACTGAGTCAGTTTCATAACAATTCCAGTCATTCCCCCAGTTGATAAATGGTCATAGGATATGAAAAAAACAGTTTTCTGATGAAGAAATCAAAACTATGGTTATTTGAAAAATTCTCTAAATCACTATTGATTAGAATGCAGATTAGAAGAACTCTGAGGTATCACTTAATATCCATCAGATTAGCTAACATGACAGGGAAAAATGACAAATATTGGTGGGCTTGTGGGAAAATTGGAATACATAAACTATTTCTGTATTTGTGAACTGATCCAACCATTCTAGAGAGCAATTTAGAACTGTACTCAAAGCACTATAAAACTGTTCATACTCTTTGATCCAGAAATATCACTACTAAGTCTTACTTCAAAGAAATCGAAGAAAAAAATGTGTCTGATAGTAGGCATCTCTAGGACATAGATAGTAAGAAAAAAAGGGAAAAAGGAAATTTACTTGTTAACTTCATTATATATTTAAAAAGAATAGTAAGTTGTACATAATAAGTTGATAGTTTTATTATAATCATCTTGTTATACTGTGTTATAGAAATTCTTGAATTATTTTTATTCCATAAATTAAAAATAAAGAAAAAATAAAATATTTGTGGTGGCAACGAATTGGACATTGTGAAGATGCCCATCAATTGGGGAATTGTTGAACAAGTTGTGGTATATGATTGTGATAGATGATTTTCAGAAAAATGTGGACATTCATGAACTGGTGAAAGTAAAATGAGAATAATCCGGACACTGTACACAATGTTGTTTGATCATAAACTGTGATTTAAGACAGTTCCAAAGTACTTATCATAAAAATGTTATACACCTCCAGAGAAAGTACTAATGGGGGTGGCTAGGTAGCGCAGTGGATAAAGCATCGGTCTTGGAGTCAGGAGTACCTGGATTCAAATCGGGCTCAGACCCTTAATAATTACCTAGCTGTGTGGCCTTGGGCAAGCCACTTAACCCCATTGCCTAGCAAAAACCTAAAAAAAAGTACTAATGGAATCTGAATGTAGATCAAAGTATACTTCTATAAAAAGCTTTAATTTTTGTTCTATTTTTAGTTTGTATTTTCTTTCAAAACATGACAACTATTAAAATATGCTTATCATGACTAATATGTATAACTTGTATCAAATTTCTCATCTTCTCAATGTGATTGGAGGGGATGGAAGGGGGAGGAAGGGAGAGATTTTGGAATACATTTAAAAATAAATGATGAATAAATAATTGGAAAAACGTGTTTAAAAAAAAAGAGGTCTCTTAATGTTCATCATTCGTCTTCTTTGGGGCATTGCTCTCCATTCCAGGTTTTGAGGCAGAATATAAACTTGCTTTCCTCTGGCTTATACCACCTTCAGAGAGGGACCCAGGAAGATGTCTTGTTTATATCCACTTCTTTCCTCCCAGTAGGATATTCAAGAATAGTGAGTTCAGTTTATTTTGGATAAATTACTACATCTCTTGGTTTCTCCATTTCCTCATCCCTAATATGAGAAGTGAAACTGAGAAGCTTAGCAACATAAACCTGCCATATGCATTTTGTTTTTATTGAATGTTGGTCATTATGGTAATGAAAACTGAAATCCTTGCTTGAAATTTTATTACTATCTACATTGAGATAAGGAGTTGTTTATTATCACAGACCTGTGACAGGAATGAAAATTAGGACTAAGTTCACTATTATTACTTCAGAATAGTAATTGAGCATCTTCTGTGACCTTGGTACATCATATGTATTTCATAGATGCTGACTAATTCATTTACTGGTGAAACATAGAAGAATGTCTTCTTGGTCTTCATGTGGTTTATCAGAAGAGATCTCTGCAGTTTTGGTGAAGGGCTGCTGAAAGAAGCATCTATTTGGATAGCTTGCTGGGGTACCACTTAATATCCATTCCCCTCCCCCCCCTTTCCCAAGCCCTTCCCCATTTTTGCTTACTATTTTTCTTTTTTATTGAAATTTCATTTTATTTGTTTACAATTACATTCAAAAGGAGCAAGGGAAGGAGGGAGGGAAAGAAGGAAGGAAGGAAGGAAGGAAGGAAGGAAGGAAGGAAGGAAGGAAGGAAGGAAGGAAGGAAGGAAGGAAAAAAAGGAAGCAGCAACTCTTTCAGGCACTGCTAAGTGCTTCACAAATATTATTTCAATTTAAGCTCACAACAACCCAGTGTGTGTGTGTGTGTGTGTGTGTGTGTGTGTGTGTGTGTGTGTGTGTGTGTGTGTATTCTATTATTAACCCCATTTATGATTGAGAAAACAGAGGCAAAGAATTTAAGTGACTTGGCTAGTGCCACACAACTGATAAATTATTTTCTTTTAAACCTCATAGTTGAAATAAATTATTCTTGATTTCAGGTACAGCACTATATCCACGGAGACACCTCTGAGTCCTCCTAATCCTCCATGATCATAAGTGTCACTTATAGATCTTACAAGTGTCCACTATCCCTTAAAAACACACACACACACACACACACACAAACACTCTCACATATCCCTCTTTTTTTCTCTCCTCTGTAATTAGTTTTAAATATTTTTCTTCCTTGAAATATCTATTTGAGTTCAGGTCTTCCTGACTCCAGGCCTCGCACTCTAACCACTGCTTAACCAAGATGCTAACTTGGGCTCCTCTAGGATATGAACCTAAGAAAGTGACCCTAGAAACTATCAAATGAGGATATTTTTAAAATTATCTCTATATAAATAATATGAATATCAAAGGCAATTTACCTTATGTTTTAAAGTTTCAATAGAGTCCTGGGCACATTGTCGTATTTGATTTGGACTCATAGCTGATGAAAGAGTTTCTCCTCTGGGCTAAAACTTGTCTCCCCCTCAATAATAATTTTCTTTAAATGATTTTCCCCAAAATCTTTCCCATGACCCTGTCTGACATACAAAAGCAGAAGTTTGTAGTGTTTTGTTTGAGTAAAAAATGGTGGGTAGTTTTTGGATCAAATGATCCTGTTGAAGAATGATTTCTAGAAATATTTGTATTAGTTGACTTCATAGATAATTCAAACTCCATATGTCCAAGCCATCAATTTTATTCTGGAAAGGAAAAGAGTTGGATTCAATCTAAGGCTTAAGGTGATTAGTCTAGGTTTCTTCCTAGTCATTCTTCTCACCATTTAATTTTCACAGTGAATATATTTGAAGCTTAAATTAAAGATGTTGACTATATAGGACACAAGCATTAGACACAGAATCAGTCAATGAAAAAAATTACTAGGTGACTACTTTGAATGGAATTTGTAGATAAAAAAAATCTCAGAATTTGTTAGTAATCAATAGAAATGGGTGTCACATAGAAAGTAATCTGTGAATAGTTTACGGTCTCCCTTTGATAGCAATAACAACTGATTTCTCAAGAAACTAGAAAGCTCAGATTTACAAATCAGAATTTAGATTGGATTTGTCAATAAGTTTTCTATAGCAGTATTTTATAATATCCTGATTTTAATAATATCCTTCCAGACAAGTTTAATACTTTGCATTTTTTCTTTTTTAAAAATATTTTCATTTATTTTTCCAATTGCATGCATGCAGTGATAGTTTTCAACAATCATTTTTTTTTCCTGTAAGGGTTTAAGTTTCAGATTTTTCTCCCTCTCTCTTTCTTTCCCTCCACCTTCCCCTGAAAGAAAGCATGTATCTAAAATGTGACTATTAAATGTGATTTTCACCCCCTCCAAATATTACATACCCACAAAGCAATATGAAATGTGTCTCTTAATTGTTGTTTTAAGAGAAATTCAGCTGGAGTAAGAAGAGATGCCCCCAAAACTATCAGTTTTTGTGAGGGAAGTCATTTTTAAGGGAAAGATTGGAATAAGTCTGTGCTAACAATAGTTACTGCCCATATGGACTTAGTCACTGGGGAAGGAGAGATGTTATCCATTCTGTAATTTCTTAGTGACCTAATATAAAGGAAGATCTTCATTCAGTAGTTCAAATTATCTCTCCACCTCATGTAAATAATATGTCCTGATATATTTATTAAGTGAATTGGGTATGGTGATCACAAGGAGTATAATAGGAAGTGTGGATGAGATGAGTGGTCCCACCCTTTTACCTGAATAATACCTTTAAGTTAGTTCAAATTAGGGAGTTGGATGTCAAGAACTATGGAGGAGAAAGAGTCCCAGTTCAACCTCTGGGAAGGAACTGACTGGTGGGGGGGAAGGGGAAGGAGAGTGCTTTACTGTGAACTTAGATCTTCTATCTTCCTTGATGAGAGGATCACATTATCAGCTGGGAGGATCTTGGGAGGATTTTGAACTTGCTGTTTTCCCCCTTGTTGTCCTATTAATACTCCCTGATCAGCTAGCAATGGTAGAACCCCAGGATAGACTAGATACGATGCATGAAACTTAATCCAAGACTCCATGAGGAGTCCAGTATAAAAATAATAACAAAAAGTTGGGCATTCCTAAGAGGAACATCTTGAAGTCTCCATAAAAAATGACTTAAAAGAGCCGTGAATGATCCCTTGGTCACATTGACTCTTTCACTTTGAGCAGTTTTCCCCTGGACCTTAGAAATATTTGTAGGAAAATTTGTCCTGGATTTCCAAAATCAATTGCTATAGTGAATACCTCTTTTTCTAAAAGGTGATGTATGTTAGCTGACTAAAGATTCTCAACTGCTCATCATGGTGGGGAGATGTTCAAGACTAATGAGCTGGCATTGGGAGATGGAGTAGGATGGAAAACCCCATGTCCCTCAGGACTGTCTCATTAATTAGTGTATCTGACCAGCCTGCCAATTCAAATGAAGGTTGGGAGTTGCTCCAAAGAAATAACTAGTTATTGAAAGGCAGAGCTCTGATGATTTTATGCTACTGCAAAAGTAGAAATGCTGCTATTGGTCTTTGAATTATGGTGCTCTGGGAAAAAGTGCTGGTTGCCCTTTCTTAATCCAGTACCTTATTGTATAGTTCATTAACTGGGTCATTATGCCCTCCACCTTGCCAGAGAGTTCCCACTTTATTCAGAAGTAGAGATTAGTTATAAAGCTTTGAAAACAAAGTAGAGAGAATAGAAATAGACAATAATACCTCTAGCCTACCCTCATACAATTTTAGTTTCTTTTTTCCAATTTTTGAAACGTTTTTATTTAAAGTTTTGAGTTTCAAATCCTATCCATCTCTCCCTCCCCTCCCATCTCTCTGAGACAGCATTCAGATAGAGGTCATGCATGTGCTCTTATGTAAAAACATTTCCATATAAATCATTTGATTGAGTAAGAGACATGAATAAGAGGGAAAAAAGAAGTGAAGAAATAGTATGCTTCAGTTTGAATTTAATATGAATTCTTTCTTTGAGGGATGATAGTTTGTTTCCATATTACTACTTTGGAATTGTCTTGGATCTTGGAATTGTTTTATTGTTGAGAAGAGCTAAGTCACTCACAGTTCTTCATTGAAAAAATATTGCTGTAATTGTGTACAATATTCTTCTGGTTCTGCTCTTTCCACTATGCATCAGTTCATATAAATCTTTCCAGGAATTTTTCTGAAATCATCTTGCTTGTCTTTTCCTATAGTGCTATAATATTCCATTACAATCACATGCCACAGCTTATTTATCCTTTCCTCAATTGTTGGACAAGACTTTGATTTGAAATTCTTTTTTTATTGAAATTTATTTTTATTAAAGATATTATTTGAGTTTTACATTTTCCCCCAATCTTGCTTCCCCCCCCCCCACAGAGAGCACTCTGTCAGTCTTTACTTTGTTTCCATGTTGTACCTTGATCCAAATTGGGTATGATGAGAGAGAAATCATATCCTTAAAGAGAAGAGAAGTCTAAGAGGTAACAAGATCAGACAATAAGCTATCTGTTTTTTTTCTAAATTAAAGGGAATAGTCCTTGCACTTTGTTCAAACTCCACCACTCCTTATCTGGATACAGATGGTACTCTCCTTTGCAGACTGCCCAAAATTGTTCCCAATTGTTGCCCTGATGGAATGAGCAAGTCCTTCAAGTTTGAGCATCACTCCCATGTTGCTGTTAGGGTGTATGGTGTTTTTCTGGTTGTGCTCATCTCACTCAGCATCAGTTCATGCAAATCCCTCCAGGTTTCCCTGAAATCCCGTCCCTCCTGGTTTCTAATAGATCAATAGTGTTCCATGACATACATATACCACAGTTTGCTAAGCCATTCCCCAATTGAAGGACATTTACTGGATTTCCAATTCTTTGCCACCACAAACAGGGCTGCTATAAATATTTTTGTACAAGTAATGTTTTTACCCTTTTTCCTCATCTCTTCAGGGTATAGACCCAGTAGTGGTATTGCTGGGTCAAAGGGTATACATGTTTTTGTTGCCCTTTGGGCATAATTCCAAATAGCTCTCCAGAAGGGTTGGATGAGTTCACAGCTCCACCAACAGTGTAATAGTGTCCCAGATTTCCCACATCCCTTCCAACAATGATCATTATCCTTCCTGGTCATACTGGCCAATCTGAGAGGTGTGAGGTGGTACCTCAGAGAAGCTTTAATTTGCATTTCTCTAATAATTAATGATTTAGAGCATTTTTTTCATATGGCTATAGAGTACTTTGATCTCCTCATCTGTAAATTGCCTTTGCATATCCTTTGACCATTTGTCAATTGGGAAGTGGCTTTTTGTTTTAAAAATATGACACAGTTCTCTGTATATTTTAGAAATGAGTCCTTTGTCAGAATCATTAGTTGTAAAGATTGTTTCCCAATTTACTACATTTCTTTTGATCTTGGTTACATTGGTTTTATCTATGCAAAAACTTTTTAATTTAATATAATCGAAATCATCTAATTGGATTTTGGTGATGTTCTCCACCTTTTCCTTAGTCATAAACTGTTCCCCTTTCCATAGATCTGACAGGTAGACTAGTCCTTGATCTTCTAATTTGCTTATACTATTGTGTTTTATGTCTATGTCCTGTAACCATTAGGATCTTATATTGGTAAAGGGTGTGAGGTGTTGGTCTAATCTAAGTTTCTTCCATACTAACTTCCAATTTTCCCCACAATTTTTATCAAAGAGGGAGTTTTTATCCCAATGGCCAGACTCTTTGGGTTTATCAAGCAGCAGCTTACTATAATCATCTCCTGCTTTTACACCTAGTCTATTCCACTGGTCCACCACTCTATTTCTTAACCAATACCAAACAGTTTTGATGACTGATGCTTTATAATATAATTTTACATCGGGTATGTCTAAGCCACCTTCTTTTGCACTTTTTTTCATTAAGCTCCTGGCAATTCTTGATTTTTTATTTCTCCATATGAATTTACTTACAATTTTTTCTAACTCGTTTAAGTAATTTTTTGGAATTTTGATTGGTAGGCAACTAAACAGATAGTTTAGTTTTGGTAGAATTGTCATTTTTATTATATTAGCTCTACCTATCCATGAGCAATTGATATTTGCCCAGTTATTTAAATCTAATTTAATTTGTGTGAGTAGTGTTTCATAATTGTTTTCAAAAAGATTGTGAGTCTGACTTGGCAAATAGACTCCTAAATATTTTATATTGTCTGAGGTTATTTTGAATGGGATTTCTCTTTCTAGCTCTTCCTGCTGTTTCTTGCTAGACATATATAGAAAAGTTAAGGATTTATGAGGGTTTATTTTATAACCTGCAACTTTGCTAAAATTGTTAATTGTTTCCAGTAGTTTTTTAGATGATTTCTTGGGATTCATGTCATCTGCAAAGAGTGAGAGTTTTGTCTCTTCCTTCCCAATTCTAATTCCTTTAATTTCTTTTTCTTCTCTAATTGCTGCTGCTAACATTTCTAATACAATATTAAATAGTAGTGGTGATAATGGGCATCCTTGTTTCACCCCTGATGTTATTGGGAATGGCTCTAGCCTCTCCCCATTGAATATAATGCTTGTTGATGGTTTCAGATAGATACTGCTAATTATTTTAAAGAACAGTCCATTTATTCCTACACTCTCTAGTGTTTTTAATAGGAATGGATGCTGTATTTTGTCAAAAGCCTTTTCAGCATCTATTGATATAATCATATGATTTCTGATAGGTTTGTTATTGATATAATTGAGTATTCTAATAGTTTTCCTAATGTTGAACCAACCCCGCATTCCTGGAATAAATGCTACTTGATCATAATGTATTAACCTAGTGATGACTTGTTGTAATTGTTTTGCTAAAATTTTATTTAGGATTTTTGCATCTATATTCATCAGGGAGATAGGTCTATAATTTTCTTTCTCTGTTTTAACTCTTCCTGGTTTAGGTAACAGTACCATATTGGTTTTGTAGAAAGAGTTAGGCAGAGTTCTATCTTTCCCTATTTTTCCAAAGAGTTTATATAGGATTGGAACCAATTGTTCCTTAAATGTTTGGTAGAATTCACTTGCGAATCCATCAGGCCCTGGAGATTTTTTTTTAGGGAGTTCAGTAATGGCTTGCTGAATTTCTTTTTCTGAGATAGGATTGTTTAGGTATTTAATCTCTTTTTCATTTAACCTGGGCAACATATTTTTGTAAATATTCATCCATTTCACTTAGATTATCAAATTTATTAGAGTTGGGCAAAATAGTTTCGAATTATTACTTTAATTTCCTCCTCATTGGTGGTGAGATCACCTTTTTCATTTATGATACTAGCAATTTGGTTTTCTTCTTTCTCTTTTTTAATCAAATTGACCAGAGGTTTATCAATTTTATTGGTTTTTTCATAATACCAACTTTTGGTTTTATTTTTTAATTCAATAGTTTTTTGCTTTCAATTTTATTAATTTCTCCTTTAATTTTCAGAATTTCTAATTTGGTACTTAATTGGGGATTTTTGATTTGTTCTTTCTCTAATTTTTTTAGTTGCATGTTTAGTTCATTGATTTCCTATTTCTCTAATTTATTCATATAAGCATTTAGAGCTATAATATATCCCCTGAGAGTTGCTTTGAATGAATCCCATAGGTTTTGGTATGTGGTTTCATTATTATCATTATCTAGGATAAAATGGTTAATTCTTTCTATAACTTGTTTTTTGGTCCACTCATTTTTTAAAATGCAGTTATTCAGTTTCCACTTTGTTCTGGGTCTATATCTCCTTGACCCAGTATTGCATATGACTTTTATTGAATTGTGATCTGAAAAAGATGTATTCACTATTTCTGCCTTTTTGCAGTTGATCATTAGGTTTTTATGTCCTAGTACATGGTCAATTTTTGTATAAGTTCCATGTACTTCAGAGAAAAAGGTATATTCCTTCCTATCCCCATTCAGTTTCCTCCATAAGTCTACCATATCTTATTTTTCTAACAATCTATTTACCTCCCTAATTTCTTTCTTGTTTGTTTTATGATTCGATTTATCTAGATCTGATAGCAGGAGGTTGAGGTCTCCCACTATTAGAGTTTTGCTGTCTATGTCTTCCTGTAATTCTTTCAGCTTCTCCTCTAAGAATTTGGGTGCTGTCCCACTGGGTGCATATATATTCAATATTGAAATGACTTTATTGTCTATGGTACCTTTTAGGAGGATAAAGTTTCCTTCCTTATCTCTTTTAACACTATTTTTGCTGCTGCTTTTTCTGAGATAAGGATTGCTACTCCTGCTTTTTTTACTTCAGCTGAAGCAAAATATATTTTGCTCCAACCTTTTACCTTTACTCTATATGTATCTCTCTGCTTCAAATGAGTTTCTTGTAAGCAGCATATTGTAGGATTCTGGTTTTTAATCCACTCTGCTATTTGCTTACGTTTTAAGGGAGAGTTCATCCCATTCACATTCAAGGTTATGATTACTAATTCTTTATTGCCCTCTGTTTGTATTTTTCCCCCTTTCCCCCCCTTTTATCCATATTCCTCAGTCTTTTGTTTCTGAAAACCACCCCCTTCAGTGTTTTTGCCCTCCTATATCACACCCTCCCCTTTCTTTCCCCTTTCCCTTTTTTCCCTTTTCCCTTCCCTTCCTTTTGTTATTTCCCTCACTCCCCTTCCCTTTCTCTGTCCCCCCCTCCTCTTTTCCCCTTTTAATACTTGAAAGGTTAGATGTTTTATAAGTTAACTGAGTATGTGTAGTTTGACTTTAAGCCAAATCTGATGAGAAGAAGATTCAGGTGTTTCTCCTCTGCTCCCTTCTTCCCCACTATTACCATAGGTTTTTTGTACCTCTTAGTGTGATGAGATTTACCCCATTCAATCCCCTCCCTCCTCCCATCTCTTTCCTGTCCCCCTTTTTAGGGCAGTAGTGGGTTTTTTTAGATCTTTCTGTCTAAGTCATAGAAAATTCTGAGTGTCTGTCCCTTCTAGTTCTGTACATTCTGTCGAATAGAGTCAAAATTCCTGAGAGTTATTAGAGTCTTTCTCCCAAGTGGGGTTAAAGCCAGTTGCATTCCATTGGATAGTAGTCTCATGAATAGGTCATGAATGTCCATCATTTCTGGCTAGGTGTATTCTCTTTGTTAGAGTTACATTTCTCAAGGTTTATGAGAATCTTTTTTTTTTACCCCCATGCTGGGGTTTAGCCAATTTCAACTTACTGGATTGCATTTTTTTTTCTTTTACCACCACCCCATCCTTTTTTTTTTTACCTTTTCATGTGTTTCTTGAACCTCCTGTTTGATGTCCAAATTTTCTGTTTAGCTCTGGTCTTTTCATCAAAAATTTTTAGATTTCTTCCATTTCGTTAAATGTCCATCTTTTTCCCTGGAAGAGAAGACTCAGCTTTGCAGGAAAGTAGATTCTTGACTGCATTCCAAGCTCCCGTCCTCTTCGAAATATCTCATTCCAGGCCCTTCGATTCCTTAAAGTTGATGCAGCCAGGTCCTGTGTGATCCTTACTGTGGCTCCTTGATATTTAAATTGTTTCTCTCTGGCTGCTTGCAGGATTTTCTCTTTTATCTGATAGTTCTGCAGTTTGGCCACAACATTCCTTGGTGCTTTCATTTTAGGATCTTTTTCTGGTGGGGATCGATGTACTCTTTCAATAACTACTTTGCCCTCCGATTCCATGATATCAGGGCAGTTTTCCATCACTAGATCCTGTAATATTAAGTCCGGGCTTTTTTTCTCTTCAATGTTTTCAGGAAGTCTTATAATTTTCATGTTACCCCTCCTCAATCTATTCTCGAGGTCAGTGCTTTTGTTTATGAGGTATTTTACGTTTGCTTTTGATTTTGTTTAACTGACTCTTGCTGTCTCATGGAGTCATTAGTTTCTGTAGACTCCATTATTTTTTTTGGGGGGGCGAGGAGTTTTCTTCATTAACCTTTTGCAACTCCTTTTCCAATTGGTCAATTCTACTTTTGAAAAAGCTTTCCATTTGACTAATTGAGGTTGTGAGAGAATTAATTACTTTTTGCATTTGCTCGTTTGAGGATCTGAGAGAATTATTCTCATTTTGTAATTGTCCAATTGATGATCTGAGAGATTTATTCTCCTTTTGTGTTTGTCCAATTGTACTTTCTAAGGTATTAATTGTCTCCCCTAAATTTTTAAGCTCCTTCCTTATTTCTTCAAGGAAGTCTTTCTTTGCTGGAGACCAGATTGTATTCTCCTCAGAGGTTCCAGGTCTCTCTGAGTTGGGGTCTTTCCCTTTCAGGAATTTTTCTATGGATCCACCTTTCCACTGACCCTTCTTCATTATGCTAAGACCTTGAGTTGGGGGGGGGGGCTGGCTCACCTGGGCTTGAGATAGCTAAAGGCTTTACTGAGTGCAGTTTCTCTGGCTGGCCAGTAGGAGGTGCTGGTTGCCCTCTCTGGGGTGACTGTGACCTTGGTTGTGAGGCCTTCTCCCTTTGCTTGAGGGAGGGAATAGGAGCTATTGAATTCTTTTGCCTTCAATCAATGGTGGGCCTGGCCTGATGTCGTTGCTCAGCTGGGCTGGTTCTTTTGCTTACACACCTGGGCCTGAAGCAGAAGTAATTTGCCTTTGTTTGAGGAGAAGACTCTGTGCAATGGAGAGGTGCCCTCAGAGTTTCTCAGACCCAAGAAACCTAGGGATGGTGTCTGCCATTCTCCTGCACCAGAAAACTTCCCCCAGCTTGGTCCCGGAGCTCCAGGGGGACAGCACCAACACCAGCGCCTCTGCTTCTCCGTGGACCCAAGCCCCTTTTGTCCAGCCCCATCGCTGATCCAGCAGGTCTGCTCTGAGGCCCTCAGACTCCCGGTTCCAATTTAGCTGTTACTCTGGCTGATCCGGGGCAGATCCTCCCTTGGAGCCCAGACTCACCCGCCCGGATTCATCCAAGGCTGCTGCAGGAGACAAATCCTGAGGTAGCTGTTCTTCTGGCTTTTCTTTCTGGGTTTTCTGGATTGGATTTCTTTTAAGAGGTTTGTTTCATGTGATAGATGGGGAAGAGATCAGGAGACTTTAGAACTGTGCCTGTCTTCTCTCCGCCATCTTGGCCAGAAGTCGGAAATATGATTTGCAATTCTTAACAACTAAAGCTGCTACAAATATTTTTATACAAATAGGTTTTTCCCATTTTTTATAATCTCTTTGAGATATCGACCCTAGCAGTTCTATTGCTGGATCAAAGGATATGCCTAGATTCAGTTTCAATTTACTCTTCAGAATGGTTGTATTAGTTCAAAACTCCACTGACAGTTAGTGTTCCAGTTTTTCAATAGCCCTTCTATCTCTGAACATTTTTCCTTTTTTGTCATATTAGCCACTTTGATAGGTATGTGGTGGTACATCAGAGTTGTTTTAATATGAATTTTTCTTTACCAAAGTTATTTAGAATATGTTTTCACATGAAGGATAGTTTTGATTTCTTCATCTGAAAACTGCCTCATCATATCCTTTGACCATTTATTAATTGGGGAATGACTTGTATTCTTATAAATTTAACTCAATTCTCTTTATATATTTAGAAACAAGACCTTTATCAGAAATACTGGGAATAATAATTGTTTACCACTTTTCTGCTTTTTTTTCTAATCTTACTTGCATTGGTTTTGTTTGTGTAAAAACTTAAATTAAATGTAATCATTATTATCCAAATTGCATTCGTAACATTATTTATCTCTTGTTTGACCATAAAGTCCTCACTTTTACATAAATCCAACAAGTAAATTATTTCTTTTTTGCTTATGTTATCACCCTTTATGTTTAAATTCTGTATCCATTTGAACTTTATCTTGGTATAGAATGTGAGATGTGGATCTATGCCTAGTTTCTGCCATATTATTTTCCAGTTTTCACAGCAGTTTTTGTCAAATAGTGAGTTCTTATCCCAGAAACTGGAGTCTTTGGGTTTATCAAATAGTAGATTAATAGGTATTTACTATTGTTTCTTCTGTGCTTATTCAGTTCCACTAATCCACCACTCTATTTCCTAACCAGTACACAATAACTTTGATGATTGTTACCTACAATGTTATAGAAGAGGGCTAACAGTATAGCAGAGTACCTCTTAACTTCTCAAAGCAGCTTTATAGTATTAATTTCCCTCCATTCAAATGCAATTATTTCAACAGACATTTTGCTTTTTTCCTTCACATATCTTAATTTGTCAGTGGCTCTCTGAGATGTGTTCATGGGGGGGGCATGGACAGTAGACTTCTCAAGTCTGTGTATCCTTAGTGATCCAGAGTGATTATTGTCCATATTCTTCCATCCCTTCTTTCCATGGAATCTTCTTACCAATCTGAAACCTCAACCTGGTGGTTCTGATTACTTTCCATCAGCATCAATGATATGGTCACTTTTGATGGACAACCTTCCCTCACTTCTATTCCCATCATGAATTTATGTGACAGTCACCATGACTGCTTACTGCTCTTAGAATTCACATTCTGTTTGTAGTATAATTACACTGGGTATGGTCTTTCCAAGGCTGGACTATCCATCAGCAGACTCAATCCTTTCAGAGGGTCTTGATGATTTTTTTTTTTAGGTTTTTGCAAGGAAATGGGGTTAAGTGGCTTGCCCAAGCTTACACAGCCAGGTAATTATTAATTGCTTGAGGCTGGATCTGAACTCAGGTACTCCTGACTCCAGGGCTGGTGCTCTATCCACTACACTACACTACCTAGCCACCCCATCTGCATCACTTAGTCACCCCTCTTGATGATTTTCTATGGATTTTTTTGCTCATGTGAATGTCTGACATATCATCTGAACATTCACAAGAATCAGAAGTTATTTTTTCTAAATATGGTTTGAATCACATCCTTTCCTTGGCTTTTGAAATTTCTCAGACAGTAAGTACAATCACATTAACTAGCTTCTACCATCAAGATGATCGGTGATGTGATCCTCATCTTAGCCTTTGTTAGAAACTCTTCTCTTTTGATCTCACAAGGCACACAAAAAATTATTGCCATAATGAAATGATAATAGCAAAAAATTGAGGGAAATAGCTAAGCAAGCATGAAAATAAAAAGCTATCTAACAACCCAGTCTAAAATAGTCTGCTATGAATTAGTAGGTTTCTGAAGTCCTGAGTTGCAGTCAAGATAAAGAACATTCACCACTTTTACTGTTTGTCCATGCTTCTACCCATGTATGCCTTCCCACTCTGATCTGAGCTTCCATGTATGAGTGGACTACTTCCTCTCTTGATCCTTCTGTGTTCTCTTTGGAATGACCTGCACAAAGTAGAACTTTACAAACTCATTCTCAGCTAAGGCACCAAGAACAGCTGTTTGATTCAGTGTGTTCTAAGCAGATAATATTTTAATCTTTATATCCTATATATAGTTCCCTTTTCCTCTTTTGAGGACAATTTGCAACACATGATTAGATATCCATGTGACTTTGGTTCCATTTGAATTTTCCAAATGTTTGTGATGAGAAACTATCCTGTCTTCAAGAAGGCAATAGTGAATGGGAGAAAGCATGATTGACTTGGGTCTAAGTCCTGACTGTCACTCCTGCAGCTTTAGGGCTTAAAGGGACATTAAAGCACATCTACTCTAATCCCTTCATTCCATAGGTCAGGAAATTGATGTCCCAAGAGGGAAAGTGAATTGTCCAAAGTCACACAGGGATTAAGTGATACAGCATGATTCAAACTCTCATGTGCAACCATTTTGTTGGTTAGCCATGTGATCTTAGGAAAGGCTCTTAATGGAATTGTTTTAGTCTCCTCATCTACTAAATGATATTAAATAATCATTTCAAGTTCTTTGCAAAGTTGGTCATGAAGATCATGAGAGCCAATGTGTGTGTAATAGTGGAGGGTAGTATCCCTGCCCATTAGTGAAACTCAGAAGGTCCAAATTTCAGAAGGGAATCAATCAGTGAGATAAATGGGGAGTAAAGAAGTTCTCAATCAATTTAGAAGGAATAAAGTCATTGGATCATTGGATATAAGTACTTTGGGATCAAATACCTTGAGTTTTTTACTAAAGCAGATGATCCTACATAGAAAGTAGTTTTTGACTGATAATTTCAGACACACTTCTTATCTTTTGTGAGCCATTGTTGAAGTAGGTAGTCAAGAAGTGAGCCCAATCAAGCTTTGGAAGATTCCAGGGATAGAAGTGTTTTAGAGAGACCAAGTGCCAATTCAAGAAGGCTATAAGGAAGGGGTGGGAGTAATACTCCTAGGACTTCCTGGCCATTGGTCATATCATTTAGTCAATCTACATTTTATTAGTTGTTATGACCAAAGGTATAACAAGTGGCAAACAGTCAATCCATACTTTGTTGCATCTCAGCTTCCAAGGCTTCATTGAGTGATCAGTCATCTGCAAACAGAAGATACTGCACCAACACTCTCACCACTTAGATCTTGGCTTGTAGCTTTTTCAAATTGAAGAATTTGCTGTGCCATAGCTGACCTCAATGCCATGTTCATCCTCAGTGAAGACGTTTGATAATATGACTGAAAACTTCATGCTACAAAAGCATGGGAGCAAGGACACAGCCTTATTTTACTCTTTTGGTGACCAGGAAGTTTCAATAACATCATCCAATATCCAGAATTCAGGTAAGCATGATTCCAGGGAACTTATGTACAATACTAAGGAACTTCTCTAGAAATTGGATTTTTAACATAATTTTTCATACCCTCAGGACTGACAGTATCAAAGGCCTTGATCAGATCTACAAATGTATACAGACCTCTATTCTGCTTCTGACGTTTTTTTTTCATGGAGTTTTTGATCAGAAGACAGCCATATCAAATTTTTCAACCCTTTCTGAAGTCACACTGGCTCTCAAGGAGGTGGCCAACTTTCAGGTGAAGAATTAGCCCATTAAGGGATATTCTGATAACTATATTGCCAGCAAAGACGAAGAGAGAAATACCCCTATGATTGTCACAGGATAATCTGTTCCTTTTGGAGAAGGACATCCTTGAACTCCTTGGGGAATAACCTCCTCATGCCATGTATAACATGGGAGGATTCAGTCAGCTTTTGTATGAACAATGTACCTCCCTTTGTAAATCTCAGCTGGAAAAGAATAAACAACAATTATTCTGCTACATAAAAAACCCTCTTCTTCATTTGGAACTTCAACTATGGATGGATTGACTTCAACTTGGAGTAAAGAATCAATGGCTTCCATATTAATTGGAGATGGTGGATTAAGAATAGGATGGGCGTGCTCAGTCCACCTCTCTAGGATCATGTTCCTATCAATAATCTATGTGGTTCCATTAGCAATGGATAGTTGGTATGTGCCAAATATCTTTAATCCATAAATAGCCTTCAGGGCATCATAAAAACACTTTGGATTGTTAATATCTGGGGAAAAAAACTGTATTTCATTTGCCTTTTTACTGACCTCAAAACCTGCAGCTCTCTAAGCTTCATATTTATATTACTTTAGATGGAATTACATGCTGCCCTCTTATAAATGAATGAACTGTCCTGCTGGTAAACCCTATGGAGTTGTCTGTTTTTCATTTAGTACTTTGTTTATTCCCCCCTAATATCTACCAAATCAGTCTTGATGTTTTTGAGTATTCTGATCTAACTAAGCAAATATGGTGCTTTTCACCAAATCTCCAAATTTGGTCTGTTCCACTGTGTTTTAGCACCACTTTCTTTCCAAGTTATCAACAAATTTTCTGCAAAGAGAAGCATTTAATCCCTTGACATTAATTCTTCTGGTAGTCATTTTGCCTTGAGCCTGCTGCTTTGGTGGTGAATGTGAATATTTAGTTTGGAATGGTTAAGACTGTGATCAATTCAAGGGGGTGGCTAAGTGGTGGCTAGGTAGTGGCTAGGTGGTGCAGTGGATAAAGCACTGGCCCTGGAGTCAGGAGTACCTGGGTTCGAATCCTGTTTCAGACACTTAATAATTACCTAGCTGTGTGGCCTTAGGCAAGCCACTTAACCCCATTTGCCTTGCAAAAACCTAAAAAAAAGACTGTGATCAATTCAACTCTGCACCCCAAATTGTCTTGGTCCCTCTCACATTCTGTCTATCTCTTCTCCTTACAATCATATAGTCTATTAGATGCCCATGTTCAGTTTGATGTATTCAGGAAATTTTAATATAGAGTGCAACTTCGATGGATTGGCCACATTATTTGGAAGTTAGTCATACACTTGTCAAAAAGAGGATTTTATGGAGAACTCACACTGGGCAAACAGTCATGGTGGAGAGGGGGAGAGCTCTGGAATTGGTTGTGTAGCATGGGAGACACTGGCACAGAACCAACCAGCATGATGTGCCCTCATCAGAGAGGGTATTGTGTTCTCTGAACACGGTAGATGGAAATAGCTCAAAGCAAATGTGAGATGCACAAATTTAGAAAACCCAGGTATTCACATTGACTATTTGTTACCAACCTGTAGTAGAGCATTCCAGACTCCTGCTGGTCTGTAAGTTATCCTTGACATAGTGATGTGTTGATCCTTGATAATTAAGGACAAGAATCAAGCTATTGCCTACCATGTACCAGGCACTGTATTAATTTATGGGGATTCAAAAAAGTCCCTGCCCTCAGGTAGCTCACAGTCTAAAGGGAAAGGACTGTGTAAACAACTACATTAGAAGTACATTTAGACAGGATAATTTGGATAAGGCTGGCATTGAAGGAGATCTTCATGTCACTGCAGAGAGTAGGTGAAGAGGAGATGCTAAATCCAATGAACTATTGCACATCAAGAACAGACAGCATTATAACTCTCCAGGAATCTGCAGGAGCAGGGCATTATAGCTCAAGGAAACTAGAGGATGACACTATTAAGGGAAAAACAGATTTCCAGTAACTTGAAATAAGCAAGTACCTATTTAACACATTTATCCTAGCTTACTACATGGATGTCTCCTCACCATTATATTATCATTCAAACCATAAGTTGACATCCATTCCTACCTGTGTATACTGGTAGAAAAGTGAACTCTCAGACTTTGGGGGCACATTTTATGTCAAGTATTCATATGTGCCTATCTAAAAGATAATTGGGGCAATTAGCAGATAATTAATGGGGGATGTCCTGGTGACTGCAAGTAGTCTTAGTTTTATCATCTGCAGAATGAACTGGAGAAACAAATGACAAAAGCTTCCACTGTCTTTGCCAAGAAAACCCCAAATTGGATTCAAGGGAGTCAGACACAACTAAGTAACTTAAGCAACAGAAAGGCTCTGCTTAGGACGGATCATAACAGAAATCTTCAATTCCTCTAAAGTTTAAGGAGAGGAAGGAATTACCCTCCAGGTTCAGCTTCATTTTGCTAGTGTTAGAAGGTGAAGAAATAGCCTTCAAAGGATGTTATGTATATCAAATTCTTTGTAAAGAATAAACTGTCATTTCGATGTTTATATCCAAGGCTGACCTCATTCATGGCAAGTTAGATTTTCAGGAATAAAGTGTGAGATTGGAGTTACTGGAAATGGACAGATTGGATCAGGAACTGAATACACAATGCTTTCCAAGAATTCTAAGTTTCTCTTCAGCAGCTTAAGCACCAATAGACAGAATCATTCCTTGATAATTTATTTACTATTTTGGGGTCAGACTGGAGTGAAGGTAGAGACTGACTAATCGAAGGAATGTAAAATTGGCAGGTTTTTGTCAGGCCTTTTTTCTGGTATCTGAAGGGATATGAAGCAGATTCAATTCTGTAATGTTGAAAGGAAAATTAGAACTCTGGTGTGAGGGCTGCTGAGCCCCTGTCAGGGATTCTTTCTACCCTTTGATGTCCACCTGAGCCACTGAACTCTCACCTATGGATCCGAGAATCTGCCATTTGGGCAGACTGACTAAACTAGGTTGAGGGTAACTGAGGGAGTCTCAAACCATTAGTGAGTTAGAGGTCTGTCTAGCCCAAGCCTGTGAAAACTTCCCCTGATGCAATGAACAAATGAGACCAGTTCATTCCAATGGCCATGAAAGTAGGTGAGGCAGATGCTGTGCAGTTTTTAAAACTTGATTAGACAGCGGAAGACACCAGGGCCATCCACTGCATCTGAGCCATCACCAGTTGTCTTGACTCTCTTGACACTTGATTGTGATGACTTTGGAAGAGAGTGTGAGGCCTGTGACTTTGTGAAACTGCTTCACTTAATACAATTTATGCAAGGAATTAAGATATTACTGTACCATTTTACCATTCCTATTTCAGAGTTCTGTGATATCAGGCAAGTGATGAAGCAGTTAGGAGCTATAGTCACAACCCTGCAAATAGAGGACTGTAGGGTCCTCTCCTCACTGGAAGCAACAATAGAATTTGGCAGCTCCCTAATTGTCTAAGTCACCTTTTAAGGATCACACTGTTACTTTCTGGTGTGAGGAAGGGGCTTGAAAAGGTGCCCTAAAATTATTTTCTTCTCTTTTTGCTATAACAAACATTTCAAGTACTGAAATGAATAATGATGATGATGATGATGATAATGGTCATTCTTGCTTCACCTTTGATGTTATTGAGAAAGATTCTAGCTTTTTTCCATTATCCATAATGCTTGTTCATAGATTCAGATAGATTCTACTTATCATTTTAAGGTATGCTTCCTCTATTCCTGTGCTCTCTAGTGCTTTTTATAGGAATGGGTGCTATATTCTGTTAAAAAAAATTTTCAGTATCTGATGATATTTGTCCTTTCTTGAAGATGAGGTGATTGATTAACATTCATATGAATTAGATATGAATGAGAGGATGCTTTACTAAGATACCAGCTTCATTTTGTCTTCCAGAACTATCTGGGTCCAGTGGTCACATGTGATTGAGGATGCCTGGAAACGGCCCTGGTTGTGAGACAATCAGGATTAAGTGACTTGTCCATGGTCACATAAGTAACAAATGTCAAGCTTCTGAGGCAAGATTTAAACTTAGGTCCTCGTGATTCCAGGGCTGGCATTCTAGTCATTGCATCACCTAGCTGCCCATTATATTATATTTATTTTGATTCAGTATCTATTGAGATAATCACAGGATTTTTTTGGTTTTGTGATTGATGTAGTCATTTATATTGATAGTTTTCCTAATGTTGAACCAACCTTGCTTTCCTGGTATAAATTCCACTTGGTCATAGTGTTTAATCCTTATGATGCATTGCTTTGCTGGTACTTTATTCAAAAATTTTTGCAACAATATTTATTGTTCTATATTTTTTGTCTATTTTATCTCTACTTGATTTAGTAGTAACACCATAATTGTGTAAAAAAAAGTAATTTGACAGTATTCCTTTGTCTATTTTACCAAATGGTTTATATGGTATTGGAATTCATTCTTCTTTAGCTGCTTGGGAGAATTCAATTATGTACCCCTCTAGATCTGGAAATTCTTTCTTAGGGAGTCCATTGGAAGTCCTGTTCAATTTAAATTTCTAAAATGGTATTATTTAGGTGTTCTATTTCCTGATCTGCTAATATGAGCAATTTTTATTTCATTTAATTTCTTTTAACTTAAGTTTTCTCATCTATAAAATGGGGATAATAATACATCAAACAAGGTTACAGTTAGAAGAAGGGACCAAACAGAATAATAAAAGTAAACATTTCCAGCAACCTAATTCATTAAAAATGATTATTATTTTGTACTCTTCCCATTTTGTGGTCATTACACATTTTGAACATCCTTTGGCAAGTTAAAAATGAAAAAGATCAAACAAAATTTCCAAACTGTTTAAGCATTTGTCTGGGTCAGACCTTAAATTAAAAAAAACTTCTAGATTCCCTTGGGACTAACCTTCAGATACATTCCAAGTGGAGCAATCTTTACTCTTCCTTCCTATCCTCTTGTCTCTTTTCCTCCCTTCCACTCTCCATTCTTCTTTTCCCCTCCCCCTTCCCCTCTTCTCCTCTCCTCTTTCCTTACCTTCCCCCCTCACTTTTCTGTTTTTCTCCTCTCCTCTCTCCTCCCCTTGATTCCTGTTTTCTCCTTCTCTCCTCTCTTCTTTCTTCTTTTTCATTTTCCTCCTCTTACTTAGAAAAAATAACTCTGAGCCAGACTTTCCATATGTAAGCACAAATGAGAGTAGAGGACTTGAAGAGGCTATTGTGAGGATTGAACTCCACCCATGAAGTCCCTTCCACTTTCCATGGCTTCAGAGTGGCAGGAGACTTATGGTTGGCATCCTGATGGAGCCTAAGTGAGGTAGTGATGGGAGGATGGAGAATTGGATGTGCAGAGGTGCAGGGATTGTGTTGGGTATAAATAGATAATGAAAGGGGATCATTAGGTCATCCCAAGATAGACCTCTATCTTTTCAAAAACTCTTGAGAAAAACAGTGCTATAAAGGAGCCCAAATCCTGAAGCTTTCTTACAGGATAATGAGATTATAAAAGATTTTCTTTTCCCTGTTCATAAAACCCTAGCTTTATATGTCAAAACTGTTCTGATTACAATGTGAATTTGACCAGCAGTAGCTGGGCATTCATTCACATATTTCTAGCTGTTTCTTAAAAAAAAAAAGCATTCCATTCTGGGGGCTGCATCTGACCCACAATTCCAGTGACTTATTCTTTCCCCTGAACTCTTAGCTTTGTAAGACTTTGTGAATGTCAGCTTGCTTCATCCTAAGCATGGCTAGTCTGTCTGAATCTACCCTTTGTTCATTTTCTAGCCTTTGAATGAAGACAAATATTATTTCCATGCCTCACTGCTTTTTCTATGCCTCCCAATGTGCAAATGTGATTTATTTTATTTGCTATTTGTAAATGCTTTTAGAGCCAGATTATTGTCTGTGACATCAGCCTAAACAATGATCCTGGTGGTACCCCAAGAGATGAAATATATTGTTACTTATCATGGTCCCTGGACCTCATTCGATTTCAGCTCTGCCTAATGGAGATTACTTTCTCTGCAAAATCTTCCCTCTATGCCCTCTCACTTCATTACCCGTAGCCCCTATAGTCACATACAAACGTGACAATAAATATATCAGCCTTGATTTTATTTTTTAATTTATGGCCTCCATCTTTTATTAGACTAATAATAGTTGTTGTTTTTGCTTACCAAGTAAGTATCACTAAACAAAACATGAAATAACAAGCAAGCATTTCGGTGGGAAAAATATGATTCAAAATGGCAGTGGGTGCCCAAGTCTTTTTTACCCACCCTCCATAATATGTTTCAAGCATTCATTTTTAGCCCTATTCTCTCTCTGGAGCTCCAGTCTTGCGTCATCAACTGCCTGCTGGACAGCTCCTACTTATACCTGCAGGCATTGCAAACACAACATGTTTTAAATGGAGTTAACTATCTTCCCCACCAGCCTCTAAGATTCTCTACAGTTGACTCCTTCTGCATTGCTTTTCCCCAGTATGTTCACATCACACATTCTACTTCCATTCAGCACTGGTAAGTATTTCCCCAACCCAGCACTCTGTTTTTCCACCTCTGACCATTTACACAAGCTAGCCCATGCTCTGAGAATTCAGTTCATTTTTAGGTGACAATATCATGCATGCTCTTTGTCTTCTTTCAAGGACCGGTTCGAATTCTCCTCCTTTCGGGGAGCTAGTGATTCTCCTCCTGTCTTCTTGCACCAATCTTCACAACTCTGTATGCATATGATACTTAATCCTTATGTTACTATGTTCTGCCTAAAAAAACTACACTGTTTGAGGGCAGATGCCAGCTTGATTTTGTCTTTGTATAGCTCAAGTGCCTAACATATATGCTTAATATGTGTGATGGCACTGAACTGAATTTCTAGTTTTTATAATTATGAAATCAAAGTCATTTCCTTAATGAGAACTTTCAGATATATCTTGCTCAGATTAATTCCTCTATTGAAATTTCAGTCAACCTGGGCTTGTCAAAGATTTTTGCTATTGTCATGATAAATTCAATTTCAAATTCAAGAATTTAAATGGAAAATTTCCTATAGGATTTTAAAATTCTCTGGTGTCACATGAAGTTTATTATCGAATTCACTTACACAATTTCACAATATCTAAATTAGATTCTTTATCATTCAAAATTTAAGCCCAACTATACAGGCAAAACCAATTTGCATATCCAGCCTATTGGGCTATTCTATAAATAGCTATATATTGGACAGACTTGGAAGATGTATTAAGAACTATGTCCAGAAGTAGTCAGTCAATAAATATTGGTTAAGCACTATATTAAAAATATTATGCACAGATTTGGAAAAGAAAGGCAAAAATTCAGTCCCTAGACACTAGTACCTCATATTCTAATGGAAGCGACAATGTTCAAACAATTAGTAACATACAGCATATATGCAATATAAATAGGAAGTAGTATCAGAAAGAAATCTTGAATTTGAGATATCTTAAAAGAAGCCATGAAAGCCAGGTGGTAGAGATGAGAATGGAGAACATTCCAAGAGAGTGAATCATCCAATTGATAGGAATGGAATGGTCAGATGATCAATTTCCCTGGATTACAGAGTACATGGAGGAAAGGGGAAAAAAAGTGGGGCTGTTTGAGGAAAGGTAGAATTATGAAAGGTTTTATGTCTGATCCTAGATGTAATGGGGAGCCACTGGGTTTTTTGAGTAGGGGGCTAATGACATGGACTCACCCACACTTTGGAAAAATAAGATGTTCAGTTGTCTCTAGAGAATAGTCTGTAGTTGGGGAAGACTTGAGACTAAAATACCACCAACCTATAGGTTATTACAATAAAGCAGATACAAGGTGATTTGAACCTATGGAAGGATAAAGGTTATGTGAGTACAGTCAAAGGGATACATTTGAGGCTTTGGGAAGGGAGAAATGGAAAGACTTGGCAATAGAATAAATAGTTGACATACATGTTTGTGAGGCATCAAGGATGACACAAAATTAGAGATCAGGGTAAATGGGAGAATATTAATGCCCATGACAATAATGGAAAAAATCAGAAAAGGCAGTTTGAGGAGAATGATAATTCTGTTTTGAACATGCCAACATGTTCATATGAATGGCTATTTGGAGGGGTCCAATAGACAGAGGGTGAAGTGCTACAGGAACCCAAGAAAGATTCTTAGTAATACAGTATTCCAAAACAATCCCAGAGGACTCATGATGACAAAATTCTATGCAACTCCAGAGAAAGAACTGATGGAGTTCTACAGACAAAAGTATGCTATTTTTCATTTTCTTTCATTATTTTTTGTTTCAGTTTTCTTCAATAAGATGATTAATATGGAAATTTGTTTTACATGACTGCACATATATAACCTATATCAGGTTGCTTACATCTCAGGGAGGAGCTAGGGGGGAAGGAGAGAGTTTGAAACTCAAACTTAAAAATAAAAAAAATAAAAGAATGTTAAAAAAAATTTTTACATGAAATTAGGGGAAAGTCAAATATTATTTTAAAAAATTAGCATCAGGGCAACTAGGTGGCACAGTGGATAGAGCATCACCCCTGGAGTCAGGAGGACCTGAGTTCAAATCCAGCCCCAGACACTTAATAATTGCCTAGCCATGTGACCTTGGGCAAGTCATTTAACCCCATTGCCTTGTTAAAAAAAAAAAGAAAAACAAAACCAAAAAATGAGTATCATTTCCATATATTTTGAGGCATTCTCTTTGAGGAATTGTAAGAGAAAATGATGCTTTCATGAGAGATGTCATGCCAGCATATTGGTTTCCATGTAATTTATTGAAAGTTATAGAGAAGGGCTGCTAGGTGGCACAGTGGATAAAGCAGCAGCCCTGGAGTCAGGAGTACCTGGGTTCAAATCCAGTCTCAGACACTTAATAATTTCCTAGCTGTGTGGCCTTGGGCAAGCTACTTAACCCCATTTGCCTTGCAAAAAACTAAAAAAAATGTTATAGAGACTACAAGACATCACTTTTTTTTTTAATTTAAAAAAATTTATGAAGCAAAATGATTCCTTAAAGGCAATCCCCCCCCCAAAAAAATATCACTTCTTAAAATTTGTAATAATGGTATTGACTATTTGGTAAATAATTGGTGACACATAGAAGTTGAGAGATGAAAGAAAGGAAAATTGATTCACCCCATAGTGATTCACAAACTTTGCTGCTTCACAAATAAATATAGGAACACAATGGAAGACACATTTCCTATAGATGATATTCTCCAGATATTCCTGTTCTGATTTGATATTAAACTCTTTTCTTCATACTATTCAGTACTGTGGAACATCCTGGAAGAGATCAGTAACAAGTCATTCACATAGAAAGAAGGGATACATAATTATGTATATATATATATATATATATATATACATATATATATATATGTATATATATATATATATATATATATATATATGTATAATTCAGCAAATGAAATTATATGGATCTGAAAATAGCCATCCTATAAAGAGAGGAAAATGGGGGAGGGGGATGAACAGATGAACAACCCAATAAATAAGGAATTTGAAGAGCAAGATTAATGGATGATATCATGGAAATGTATAATTTAAAAAAGAGAATTAGGTGTTAATGTGATGATGACAAGTACAAGTTCATGTATGCTACATGACTGCAAAACATGAAACACCACATTTTCCAAAGTATTTAAATTGTTAATAATAAAAGAGCAATAAAAAATCATATGTTCAGTTGATGTGAGTTGAAATTAGCATATTATCCCTGAAAAGCAATGAAGAAAAAGAGGTACTGAGGTTATAAACCTCATGAATGACAACACAACAAGGAAATGAAGAGCTTATCTTATAGTGAGGAGAAACAGGCATATCCAGTAGACTCCAATGTACTCATGATGTCAAGAGAACTTGAAGGGAGGGAATCCATTCTGTACATAGTGGACAGCTGGTGAAAATGCATGAATTTAAGAGAGATTTGTGTTCAAAGAATAGTAAGGAGATCAGTGTTAATGGATTGTAGCTTAGGCAGTAGAAAATAAGATCTAAGAAGACTGAAAAGAAGAAATCAAGTTGTGAAGGGCTTTAAACAGTAATAGAAAGATTACATGTATGCATACATGTATTACATATATGGCATGCATATATTACATATGTGGTCACACACATGTATTTAATGCATATATTTTGACATTTAAATATATACTTGAATATTTCATATATTTATATTTATACATATTATATCTTTATATATTATATTTGATCCTTGAAGTAATATTAAATTTCTTTTGTAGAGAATCAGCATCACATAGTCTATAGAAAACTGACCTCAATGCTGGGTAAACCATGACTCAGGACCTGCCTTTGACACATATTTGTTACATGCCCATGAACAAGTCAGTCAACTTCTTTGTGCTTTAGGAATATTTGTTTTGGTGAACATGCAACCAATCTGTTTGCTAAAGGGATTTTCATCATTCCAGAGTTCCTTATATCAATGAAACTACAGATCAAATTCCCATCCCAAATAACACACACACACACACACACACACACACACACAAGCCTAAAATTTTGTCTAAACTTGTAGTACCCAATATGAAGGGATGATATTAGATTCATTATCAGGTCATAATTCTAGTGGCCCCATGAGAGTGGTTCAGTCTGTAATTTAGAACAGGGGATCCTGGGCTATTTGGGCAAATGTAGAAGTATTACTTCAAAGAAACTGTCACCTTTAATTTGGGTGAGTCTCATGATGTCCTTAGATCAGAGTCTTTGGAAATCTGCAACCAGTTTGGGAGTATTGATGTTTGTCCTTTGTTCTCAAGGAAGACCATGACATTGGGGAGGTGATGCCATGACAAGTAAATAAATTGGATTTAAGTGGGGGGGGGGGGGTTTGTACTAAATCATGATCCTCACTTTCTTCTCCAGAGTCATCTGTGTCCAGTGATCAGGTATGAATTAGGATGACTGGAGATGGCTCTGGATGGGTGGCAGTCAGGGTTAAGTGACTTGCTCAAGGTCACATAGCTGGTAAATATCTGAGGTTGGATTCTAACTCCCATCTTCCTGACTCCAAGGACAATGCTCTATCCACTGAATGAACCATCTCCCTTTAGTTCCTGTTACTTGGATTTTGGAGATTCTTTATGATTTACTTTGGGGAACAACCACAAATGTTGCTCTGTAGTGCCTACTATGTGCAAAGTCTGCATTTAATATCATGGATACCAATATGAATAATATATAGTTCCTGCACTCAAGGAGTTTGTTCCTCTTGAGGGAATAGATTGGGCTATAATACAAATGAACACACATATACATGCACACCTTTTTTGAGAGTTGTACTTAAAACATGGAATCAAAACACAGGATCAGACATGGAAGCATCATGTTTCTCTTGGACAGTCAAGAAAGCTGTACTAATAAAAGTCCAAATCTTTGAAAGCATTATGTGATTATGAGAAGCCAAGTTTTAGAGGTTGCCACTCAAATTTATGGGAAATTAATATGTAAAAATAAAGGAAAACAAATATCAACAAATTAAAATAATCCAGTGCTGAGAGTGTTAGCCCATTATTTCTGTGGGGAAATGAATTCTGTCCTTGGCTTTCCATGTGACTTGAGGAAAAACATATGAAAAATACTTAGAAAAAAGAGAAATTCATAAGAAAATGTTTACGACTCATTTGCACATCTTGGCCATTTTTCCTTCTTTCAGCACATCCAATTTCTTTTGATAATAATCCTTGCTTACTTGTGCGAAACAGCAAAACATTTTGTTCAGCACTGTTTTTCATATTTCATAAATGCAGGTGTGTATTATTATAGAATAGAATTTGATCACACTTGGGAGAAAATAAGCAAGCAGGCAGAGTATGGGATTGGGCCCCTTTTAAGGAAGTGTTTCCTATCCAAAGGTCAAGGAGAATGAAAAACTACCTAAGAAACCCTCCTTCCAGTCCCAGTCCTCCTTCACCAAAACCACTTTGGAGTCAATAGATAGCAACTAGTACAGATGGACACCCCAGAGGTCTATCCCTTCCCATGATTTCCAGGATGCAAGTATGACCTTCTCACCATGGCCAGGGTCATTGGGACTACAAGCCCAGTGCTCTATTCAACTAATTACGCCATTTTTAAAAATTAAACCCAGGTACTTATTTCATGATAAGTCAAAAGGAATAATAATATCATGTGAGCAATAATATCATGCATGAGTAATATAATAGAGCAGTATACTTAAAATCTGGGTCATTTTCTCTGTACCTTTAACTCATTCAGAGCATTTTTGGAGGAGAATATATCTGCACTTAGACTTTCTCAGAGAAAAGTATGAGATTGGAAAATCTATTTTCTCAGGACCCTCACTCTCATTTGAATGTTGGGATGGCAGAAATTGTTTCTAATATATATATATATATATATATATATATATATATATATATATATATATATATATGTGTGTGTGTGTATATATATATATATCTATATCCTTGTCATTCTTCAGGTGGCAATATAATTTTTACTCAAATTGAGGAAGTATTAACAAGATCTTTCAACTTAAAATCATTCTCAAAAACATATTTGGAATGCATTAGAATCTTAATCTGAATTCTCTATAGACTGGAGAATCATGAAACTCATAACAATCTCTGTCCCCTCTGATTTATCACTTCCTTCCTGGGACTACCATTTAATGAAAAGTCTAAGGTACCCAAGCTCACTTCTCTTTCTCCCAGACCTGCTGGACTTGTCTGACTTCTTTCTTTGCTTGGGCTTTGCTTCTCTTACAACCTCCTATCTCCTCATCCCTAGGTTTCCTGCTCTCTTTTATTTATTGTTTTCACACATTGAATTGTAAACTCTTTTAGGGTGGAAACTTTTTTGTTCCTTTTTGCTGGTATTTGTATTGTCCAAATTTAGTATAGTACTTGAATCATAGTAAGCACTTAATAAATCCTTGTTCTATCCTTTCATCATCATTATCATCATCACCATCATCATCGTCATCATCATCATCTTTCTCTTCTCATTCTCTTCCTCTCCTTCCTTACCAGACTTTTTATTTCTAGACATAACAAACCAGTTCAATCAGTGATTTTCTCCTTATGATTCTATGTTGCCCAGTCATATTATAGCATCAAAAGAGATCTGAATGATATTCTGGGTATTTGGAAACTGCCTGACTAAAATTTTTTGCTTCTGGTGCTGTCACAATGTTCAGATAAATCATTGTATTTTATTGTATAAATTTCATTATATAAATCAACTTCAAAATCTCTTTTGCCCTTGTGATTTCCTTCTTCACCCGAGGGCTTTGAGGTGGCAAAGAACAGCAGGTCACGTAATCTTTAGTGGGGCTCTGACGAACAATATCTAGGACTAAGATTCTTGTCCAGAGAAGTTAAACTCAGTTACACTAATCATTCAACTGAAGAGTTCTATTGATTGCATCTTCAACTACACACGCAAGTGCATACATACACACACACACACACAGACCCCTCCAACAAAGCTCCTCTTTGATCCCCTGATATTTCTTCAGTCCTTACATTCCAGATTTCTCCTCTTCAGCCCTCACACCACTTTTAATAGGGCCCAAAAAAGCAAAGAACAAGAATATAGATAATACTTTGGAAATGTACACAATCCTCTTTGCATGAGCCCAAGCTGGTCCCTGACTTTGAGTCCATAGTTTTTTTTCCCAAGTTCTCTCAATAATGTTGCGTAGGTCAGAATGAGGGAATACCATAATTGATGAAGAATCCAACTATCAAGGGGCCAGAGGACAATGAGGAGACACCATGTAAGAGTGCAGCTTGTGAACCACCAGGATTCATAGTAGAGAAATCAAATCAATCTCAAGACTTTACATGAATTTCTAGGTGGATATTGGGGTTGGGTTTGTTGTGTTGCATGAGCTGAGCACTAACAGATAGATAGCCGACTGGAATTCTTCATGAAATATTTAACTCCAAAGAAAGGCCTCTTGATTTTTGTCTGTATGCTCTGGAGAGAAGGGATACATATGTGACTCACACAGAATGAGATGTTATTAAAGGATATGCCCCAATTCTCTCACTTAAATCCCTAATAAAGTGACATGCTCTTTCTTCTCTTCTTGGATTACTTGCTCTAAATCCCAATTAAAACCCAGCTTCTATAGGATGCCAAACCCTAAGCCATTTTACTTCTAGTACTCCTTTGCTCCTTCCTGCCATAGACAACTAAAGGGCAAGCTTAAAGGACAAGATAATTTCTGCTATACCTACATTTATTACAATTTACAGGATACTTATAAAGGCACTGAGTGCAGGGGGTGCCCCTCACTAATATAATTGGAAGGAAATGAGGACTGACAGCTTATGATATACATTGTGAAAGCTCCAATTGTGTGGCTTTTATAGGAGAGTAAATAAAATGTTAGTGATGTCCATTTTTTCCCCCAGGCTTTTATGTCCCTATAAAGATAAAGAAATTAAAGCCATCTCTAGTTAAATGAAAAATTCTCTGTCACTATTAATTAGAAAAATGTAAATTAAAACATTTCTAATGTACCAGCTCATACTTATCCATTTGGTTAATATGACAGAAATTGGGGAAATGAGCACTGTTGGAGAGGATGTGGAAAAACTGGGATACTAATGCATTGTTGGTGGAGTTGTGAACTGATCCAACCTTTCTGCAGAGTAATTTGGAACTCTGCCCAAAGG
Organism: Macrotis lagotis; assembly: GCF_037893015.1. Taxonomy (NCBI): domain Eukaryota; kingdom Metazoa; phylum Chordata; class Mammalia; order Peramelemorphia; family Peramelidae; genus Macrotis; species Macrotis lagotis. Next base: position 2,723,729 of record NC_133664.1, read on the forward strand.
GAAATAAAACTGTGCCTGCCCTTTGGTCCAGCAATACAATTATTAGGTCTGTATTCTAAAGAGATCCAAAAAAAAGGGGAAAAGACCCGCATGTGCAAAAATATTTATAGCACTTCTTTTTGTGGTAGCAAAGAATTGGACATTAAGGGAATGCCCATCAAATGGGGAATGGCTGAACAAGTAGTGGCATATGAATATAATGGAATATTATTGTTTGATAAGAAACAATTAACAGGCAGATTTCAGAAAAAAAAACCCTGTAAATTCTTACATGAATCAATGCTGAGTGAAGTGAGCAGAACCAGGAGAATTTTGTACACATTAACAACAGCATTATATGATGATCAAATGTGATACAGAAATCAAAGTCAATTCTGAAAGACCTGCAATGTAAAATGTCATCCACATCCAGAAAAAGAACCATGGAGTCTGAATACAGATCAAAGCATACAATCTTCACCTTTTTAATTTTGTTTAATGTTTTTCTTTTCTCATGGGTTTTTCCTTTGTGTTCTGATACTTCTTTCACAGCATTACCAATATGGAAATACATGTAACATGATTTTATACATGGATTACCTATATCCTATTATTTGTTATCCTTGGATAAGGGGGAGGAAGGGTGGGCAGGAGAAAATTTTACAAAAATAAATGTTGAAAACATGGAATTGACATGCCTAATGAACTGAATTGACTTATAGTTTACATAGAACTTTAAGCCCATAGGTTAGAGTTATTTTCTTCAAGAGTATCAAGAGACTTTGGAAAGGAAATTTAAATAATATAAAAGTTACTCTGGTTTTGGCACCAGAAGATCTGAGTTCCAATCCTGCCATCCCATATTCTCAGTAGGGTTTGGGGCACACCACTTCATGTCTGTTGCTCCATTTCTTCCCCTGTAAGTGAGAGGATTTGGCTGAGTTTGCTGCCATTTCCCCTCACTTTCAATTTCCTACAATATGGTCAGACACTAGCAGGAAAAGCGTAGATCCCAAAATGTTTTGTCCAGGCTCATCATCTTTTCCTTAAGAGACAAAGAAATCTTTAAATCTCAAAGTGAAGACAAGTCTGGTGAGACAATCTCCTCGGAACTGAAGGAGGCTTACACTCCCATTGTCAGCTGTTTGAAGCATCAAACCTTGAAGAGTTCATCTAAGAGTTGTAAAAGGCAGGTGTTTGTTCTAAACCCAGTCTAGCAGAACAATGAATACTTCTAAGATAAAAATTAATGAGAGGAAAACTCATAAATGTGTCACAAGAAGATAATCAGTATTTCCCATACAAGCCAGATGCTCTCCTTTGGAATGCAAATTTCTCTTCAGGCCTGGAAGCTCTCACTTTAGTGTGTAGGGTTTGTGTGGGAAGACATTTAAGGCCCAGTATAGTCCTGTGACAAGGGGGGTCCCTGTGTCCATGAAGGACTCAGCTTTTCCTTCTTCAGGATGGCAGGATGCTCAACAAATAAAGGAAAGGACAAGTCTGGTGGCAAGATCTTTTCTTAAAGTCATTTTTGCTAAGAATTCTTAAACAGCAACTGAAAGCTCTATTAAAAATTGCATGTCCCTGAATGCAAGCAGTCTATCCTCTAATAGATAATGATGATGATGATGATGATGATAGGGAATAGTCACACAAATAAGTCTAGTGTGATGAAGAAAGGAGCAATCTGGGCAAAGCTCTGGGAGAATATAGGAAGGGAAAACTTTTCTTAAGACTGAGATGGGAAGATCATAAAGTGTTAGTCTCTCAAAGGGCACTAATTCCTTAGGCCTCCACCATGCACCTGGTGAATTAGCTCCTTTTCCATCTTCCTTGTTTGGGCAGGTGTGATACCAAACACTGCCACACATGGCAGTCCCAAGTGTAGAAAATCTCCCAGAAAATTTCATAGAAAATCTCCAGTCTTTCAAATAATGGTGGACATGACCTAATCATAATCACAATGAATCAAGTGAAAATAGGCAGGCCATTAAGAAAATCAATAAAGTGGTAAGAGGTTTCCAGATATAGAGTAAAAATAAGATTACTGCTCCCAACCCCTTCAAGAGTCTTTCTGGAGATTGTCTCTTTCATCAAGAGTGATTGTTTTCTGTTCATTTGAACTTTAAACCCAAATGATAATGGTCTTATGGACTTCTTTCATCAAACTAGCCATGGGTGGTTTATGCAATGTCTATTAAAAATGGGTGGTAAGGGCACAATCACATTTTATAAAGCCTAACACTTGGGACTAAGAAGAAATATGAAGACTCATTATTTCCCTTTCAAATTCAAAATTAACTTGTCAATGGGGCAAAAAGACCATAGGAGAAGGGAGCTGCCTCTTCACACATATGCATGTTTAACTTTCCCTCAGTTTGGAACTCAGTTTTTGCTTTAGAATTTTCAAGGGAAAATCATATCCAAACTCAGTGGGATAGAACTGCATATAACCATCCACCCAAAGGAGAAAATTTTCTAAAGGGAAGTAGCCAATGACCACATGTGGACTGCAGTTTGATTAGATGAGGAATGAGAACACCCTAGGAACAAGGTCATGTTTTTATCGGGCAAGTGGAATGTGCCCTTGACTAGGTTTTTCCAGAAAGGAACATGTCCAAGGTCTGTCTGTGGAAGCACAAACAGTCCCAAGTACAGACACTTTTCAATTATTCAGAGCTGAAGATGGGAAGTCAGTGTCCCACCTGGCTCCTCAGGGTACCTGGACTATGGGACTGCTCTCAGTTTCACAGTCGGTTTAATTTTTCAACTCCTGTAGACAAGTGATGTGGAGAGAGGAAAAAATGGTGAGTGTCAAACAGTAAAACGGAAAGAAAACTTGTATGCTTTTTACAAAGTAGGTACTTACTGAAGTCTTATTGAATGAATCAATCATAGGAAGGGGAAAAAAACAAAAGGGAAAAAAGGAGGAAGGAAAGGAGGAAGAAGATAAGGAAGGAAGAGAGGAAGGGGGGAGAGAGGGAGAGAGGACGGAAGTGTCAGGTGACTTAATTAAGGGAAGCAAGCCTCGCTGAGCTGGAAGAGTTCCCTAGTAGGTTAAAGACACAGGACCAAATCAGAATCCTGTCTCTTTTCCAACCACTTGCATTACCTTGAGGAAATCACCTAATTGTCCTGGGGTTCAGTTTCTTCAGCTTTATAAACTAAAGGATTTGGAAAGAGAATAAACAAAGTCCCTTTCAAATCTCAGAATCAATGTTCCAATCCAATCCAATCTCAAAGAAGTCCAAAAAGGATCTTCTCTGCCCAAGACACCCCACCAGATAAAGAGAAAATAAAACCCCAAACTGAATATAATTGTCTTTTTCTATTAAACCAGAATCATGATTTCAATACTCTAGGAACTCTTGATGAAGAAACTCCATCAATATGCATTATATTTTTCTCTGCACTTAGAAATCTTGGCTAATGGGGTACCAAGAGAAAAAAGTCACTTGCCCAGGGCCATCCTATGCTTATAGATCAGGAATAAGAACCAAACCTAGGTCTTCTTGGGTCCAGAGCAAGGTCCCTATTGTTGGCCAGCAATCATAATGCCTTCAGTCTTACGTGAAAACTAAATTTATTATTAGAGTAATGAACATATACATGGAACCCAAAGAGTTCGCAGTCCTTACAGAAATTTGCATTATTCATGACAGCACATCAAAGAAAAAAGGAGAAAACAGGAAGAGGCATGGCATGGGTGGAGAAAGATGTAGTGACCCTTCCCAAGGGGGAGGAATAAGTTAACAGCAAAAGCCACTTTCCTTACTCTTGGGAACCACTTGGGAACTATGAAGAAAGGAAGGTCTGCTTCTCTGCAAAGGACCTCAATTGTACAAGTATTAACCTGATCTGGCTGGCACTTGTCTTGCCTCTAAGGACACACAAGGACTCAAGCTTGGGATGCAACAGCAATTACATCAGCTTGAAAGAGCTTTGTCCTTGACACATTCAGGGCTTCCTGCATACTGTGGGTCCAGTGTTTCTGAAAATATGACAATTTTATGACAGTTCAAGGGATCCTTTAACAGCCTTTAACTCTATGCATTATATATTGCTTCTCTACAGCTTTAGAGGGCAGAATCACCTAATCTTGGTCCAAAAACATCTTCAGTTTTAATCATCACTGTATCTATAAGAAATGTATTGTTTAGTACATGCCTACACATGTGTACATACGCATGGGACTCTCTCTCTGTATCTTCCTCTCCCTCCCCCCTCACTTGTTAATAGAGCTTTCTTCACCTTTGAACTATGAATTTATTTCCTTGTAAAATTCAGAATGTTTCTATACAGTTTTTCAGCCAAACTCTTTTCATCAATCTGTAAACATTTTTAAGGAATTAAGATGGCAGATTAGAGGCAATATTTCAGTAGAACTCTCTTAACATTCCCTTCCAAACAACTTTAAAATAATGCCTGAAACCAAATTTTGGAGTGGAAGAGGCAGCAAAAAATTAGGCTGATTTTTTTAGCCTAAGAAAATTTAGGGAGTCCAAAGGAAAGGTCTATGATGTTAGGTTAGAGGTCTAGATACTGGACTTAGCATGCATGCACATTGGGTAGCAATAACAGCCTCAGCAGCAAAGTAAAGATTTTCATGAATTCTTGATAAAATAAAAAAAAAAACAAAAATAGATAATTCAGTATTCTAACTCAGGACCCAAGAGAAGTATAACAAAGTAAATAGGAAAGAGAAACATAGGGGATTCATAATTAAACTATTTACATTCCTACATAGAAAGATGATTCTTATACCTCCTAAGAGCTTTGCCATTATTAGGGCAGTTGAGAGTCTATATAGAAAGTGGACATAGATGTGTCTCAACTATGTTGAAATGGTCTTCAAAAAATATAATTAAATAAAAGGATGAGAAAGAGTGAGGCACTGGCATAGTAGGGGAAGGGAGAAATATAATCAGAAAATGTTCTCACCCGAAAGAGGTATGCAAGAAAGATCAGTTCAAATGGAAGGATAAATGGAAAGATGGATGGCAATACTTGAGTCTCAATCTCAAAAGAATTAGTTCAGGGACAGCTAGGTGGTGCAGTGGATAAAGCACAGGCCCTGGAGTCAGGAGTACCTGAGTTCAAAAATGCTCTCAGACACTTAATAATTACCTAGCTGTGTGGCCTTGGGCAAGCCACTTAACCCCATTGCCTAGCAAAAAACCTAAAAAGAAAGAAACAAAGAACTAATTCAAAGAGAGAAGAGTGTGTGTGTGTGTGTGTGTATATATATATATATAGATATTGTGTAGATATATGTAAAAATCAAAAATAAATGCATACATACCTACACTTAGTTGTGCATAGAAATCTAACTTACTCAACAAAGAAATAGGAGGTGGAGAAGATAACAGAAAAGGACAATAAAAGGAGAGCAATTAAAGGCAGATAGTGTTACAAGTCAAATAGACTTTTGAGAAGGGACAGAATAAAATGATAGAAAGAAAAATGAACCAAAAAATGGTGTTTTGTGTGTGTGTGTGTGTGTGTGTGTGTATTTAACCATCCGTAATTGAATGTAAATGGACTGAGCTCATCCTTATAGTGGAAACAGCAAAATGAATAAAATGGATTAACAAATGTTTTCTCTGATAAAATGCCTCATTTTCCAAATATATATATATATATATATATATATATATATATATATATGTTCAAATATATTCAGTATAATACTGAATCAAATTTATTAGTCTTCCTATTGACAAATGGTCAAAATATATAAACAAGCAGTTTTGAGAAGAAAAGGTCAAAGCTATCTATAACAATGTGAAAAAAATCTTCTAAATTACTATTGCTTAGAGAAATGCAAATTAAAACAATTCTGAGCTACCATCTCATACTTTCAGAAGTAACAAAGACTGCATAGAACAAGGGGGAAATAGGGGATGTAACACCAATGAATTGTTGGCAGTAGCAGCTAAGGGGGCTCAGTGAAGAGAGTGCTAGGCCTGGAGTCATGAAAATTTAACTTTGTGAGTTCCAAAACTGACTTCAGACATTTAATAGTTATGCTACCCTGAGCAAATCACTTCACCCTGTTTGCCATAGTTTCCTCATCTGTAAAATGAGCTGGAGGAAGAAATGGCAAAACGACTGTAATGAAGATATTTGTCCTTAATTGTTGAACAAGACCATGATATCATGGAGGTGATGCCATGATAAGCATGTGAATTGGATTTTCATGACTGAAATGACTGACCAACAGTAATACCAGCAAATTGTTGGTTGAATTGTGAGCTGAGCCAACCATTCTGGAGAACAATTTTGAGCTATGCCCAAAGAACTGCAAAATTACCTTTTGACATAGTATTACTACAGCAAAGTCTGTATCCCAAAGAGGTCAAAAGAAAAAAGAAAGGGACCTATCTGCACCAAAATATTTGTATAAGTTTTTTTGTGATGGCAAGAAGTGATTGAATTGAAGCTATAAATTGGGGAAAGTTACAACATGTGAGGTCATGAAGTCTATTGTGCTATAAGAAATGATGAGGGGTTGCTTTTAGGAAAAAATATGGGAAAACCTTTATGAAATGATGTAAAATAAAGTGAAAAGAACCAGGTGGGCATGGTGCACAGTAACTACAATGTCACACATGAACTCTGATCAAATGGTGAAGACTTGGCTACTCTGATCAATATAATGGTCCAAGACAATTACAGAGAACTCAGGATAAAAAGATGCTTATACTTCAGAGAGAGAGAATTAACAAACAGTGCAAATTGCAATATAATTTTCCCCACTTTATTTTTTCTTGCTTTAAAAAATACAGATAATATGGAAATATGTTTTACATGATTTCTTATGTTTAATTGATCTCATTGCTTGACTTCTCAGTGGATAGGGAAAGGAGTGGGAGGGAGGGAAAATTTGGGGGCTCAAATTTTTGTAAGTAAAGAAATGATAAAAAATAAATAATTTTTATAATTCTTTATTGAAAACCTACTGGGAGCCCAGCACTATGTTAAATACACATTTTTATTAGAAAAACCTACTATTGGGGTAGTATATTTTTAAATTACTATAATTAGTGAAGTTTTTTAAAAGCATCCCCAAAATCTCTTACTTTTGTGTGTAAAATCAGTTACTAATTCTGAGTCATTCTGAAATGACTCTTATTTTAACCTTGATTTATTTTGGGGAGAGCAGTTCTACAGGAAAGGGCAATTACTTATGAATGAGCTGTGATCCAATCTTTTAACCATTATATGACCCAATCAAAATACATTTGCCCTAATATGGAAAATGCTTACTCCTTTCTATAAAAGCAAGTCACCCCTTAAATTGGTGGGCCCAAGAAGCTGGCCCACCCTCACCCCCAAGAAGTGCTTTAGAATCCTGAATTTTGCTTCTTTAATCAGAAGGAAGCTCTGAACATAGATTTTTTTTCCCTCTTAGTACACAGTTTAATTCAGATGTGTACTCTTACTCCTACTATTGATCGACTCCTACTGCTGTTGCTATTACTACCATAACTACCATTATTATTATTACTACTACTGCTATTACTACTATTATCATTACTACTGCTACTGCTGCTGCTGCTACTGCTACTATTCTGCTGTTGCTAATACTGTTACTACAAGATAGGTAGAGCCAAGATGGCAGTAGGAGAACAGCCTTTGCTAGGAGCTCTCTCCAAAATATTTCAAAAACCTTAAAAACGATGATTCTAACTAAATTATTGAGAGATGGAACCCATAGAAAGATCCAGTAAGACAATTCTCCAGCCCAAGGTCACATGGAAAGTAGTGGGAAGGCTCTATTCCACAGAGTTAGAGGGGCAGTAGGAGCTCCAGCCTTCCAGGAACAGCCCCAAGGCACCTGGGACTTCTGACTCCCCACAGCAGAAGCAGTTTCTTGACCTGCACACCAAGGAGTGCCAAGCACAACTTGGATCAGCAGGGTGACTGCTATCAGATGGAGCACAAAGCCCAGACTCTCAGAACAGTCCAGATCCCAGGAAACAGAAGCATACCCAGCAGAAGCTGCCTGGTAGCTGTGCCCTGAGCACTCATCCCACTGAAGGTAAGAGAGTGGAGGGAGACTGCTGAGGTCTGTCCTCTATCCCTGGGTCAGTACTCTGGGGCTGTGACCACATTCAGACTCTGGTCCCAGTCTGGGGCCCCAGAGGGGTGAGCTTGTGGACATTCAACAGAACAGGAAAGCAGTTAGAGCCTCACACATTGAGATCCTTGTGGATCCTTGTCCCAATAATACTCAAAAACTTGGGAAGCACCCCAAAGCTAGGCACAGGTTGGGGAAATGAGAATAGAGGAAAAAAAGGAACCTGACCATAGACAATGACTTTGGTCCCATGAAGCTACCAAAATACACTAACTGAAGATGAGAAAGTCCAAGCTTCTGCATCTAAAGACTCCAAGAAATACAGAAGTTGGCCTCAGGCCATGACAGAGCTCGAAAAAGATTTTGAAAATCAAGTAAGGGAGATAGAAGAAAAAGTGGGAAAAGAAATGAGAGAGATGCAGGAAAGACATGTAAACAAAGTCAGCAGCTTAGTCTAGGAGATCTAAAAAAATACTGAAGAAAATAACATATTAAAATAAGTTTAGGTCAAAGGGATAAAACAGTTCAAAAAGTTATTGAGGAGAAGAATGCTTTAAAAAAGCAGAATTGGCCAGATGGAAAAGGAGACGAGAAAACTCTCTGAGGAAAACAAATCCTTCAGACATAGAATGGAGCTAAAGGAAACTGATTACTTTGCAAGAAATCAAGACAATAATTCAAAATCAAAAGAATGAAAAACTAGCAGAAAATATGAAATATTTCTTTGAAAAAACAACTGATCTTAAAAACAGATCCAGAAAAGATAATTTAAGGGGCAGCTAGGTGATGCAGTGGATAGAGCACTGACTCTGGAGTCAGGAGTACCTGAGTTCAAATCCAGCTTCAGACACTTAGTAATCAACTCACTGTGTGGCCTTGGACAAGCCACTTAACCCCATTGCCCTGCAAAAAACCTAAAAAACCCAACAGAAATTTAAAAATTATTAGACTACCTGAAAGTCATGATCAGGAAAACAGCCTTGACCTCATTTTTAAAGAATTTCTACAGGAAAATTGTCCTGGTATCCTAGGAGCAGAGGGTAAAATAGAAATTGAGAGAATCCACCAATTTCCTACTGAAAGAAATTAAAAAAAACAACCCCCAGGAATTTCATAGGCAAGTTCCAGAATTCCCAAGAAAAAGAGAAAATATTACAAGCAGCCAGAAGGAAACAATTCAAATTTCATGGAGCTACAGTCATAATTACCCAGGATTTAACATCATCCACATTGGGCTTGTAGGGCTTGGAATATAATATTCCAGAAGGCAAAAGAGCTTGGAATGCAGCCAAGAATCGACCACCCAGCAACCCTGAACAGGGGAAACGTTAGACTTTCAATGAAATCGGAATTTCAAATATTCCTATTGAACAACAAGAGCTGAACAGAAAGTTTGAACTCCAAGTACAGCACGCAGGTGAACCATAGAGAGGGTGGAGGAGAAGAGTAAATTATGAGGGACTTAATGATGATGAACTGCATGTATTCCTGCATGGAAAAATGATACTGAAAATACTCATATGAACCTTCTTATTTAATGGAGCAGGTAGAAGGAACTTTTATAGATGAAGCACAGGAGAGAGCTGAATTTGAAGATATAATATATATAATATATATAATTTGAAGGTATTGTAAAAGTGGAGTCAGTGGGTGAAAGAGAAATGTATTGGGAGTAAGAGAAAGAGGTGAAATAGGCTAAGATATTTCATATAAAATATATATTTTTTGCAATGATATGGAAGGGGCGAAGGTGAGGGGGAATGAGGGAAACTTCATTCTCATCAGAAAATGGCTCTCAGAGAGGAAACAGCATACACACTCAATAGGGTATATAGACTTCCAGAGTAAAAAGGAGAGAAGAGGGACAGGGGGAGGAGGAATGTGGGTGATAGAGGTGAGGGTTGATCATAGGAGATGATAGCCAGATATAACACATTATTTTTTGCTTTCTACAAGGTGGTGGGATTGAGTGGTCTGTCTGGGGTCAGGTGGTTGCTGGGCCTCAGGGCCAGTGCTCTGTCCGCTGGGTCACTCAGCTGTCCCACACCTTGTTTTTGAAGAGGGACAGAGTGAAAGGAGAGAGAAAATATAATAGATGGTAGTGGAAGAGGAATGGATGGAGGGAATTACAATCAGCAACAGCAACTGTGGAAAAATATGGAAGGAACTTCTATGATGGACTTATGATAAAGAAAGTGATCTACCCTAGACAGAGCTGATGGTATCAGAACACAGACCGAAACACATTCTTTTTCTCTCTTTCACTTTATTTCTCATGTGGTTTTATATTTTTGTTGGGGAGGGGGTATTATGTTTTCTTTTAAACAAGAATATTTTAGTAATGTAAATGAATTAAACAAAAAATTTTAAAAAAGAAATATGCATAGTCAAGGAAAAAAATCTATCACTACAGATTCTGATTTTATTACTACTGCTACTACTACTACTGCTGCTGCTGCTGCTATTACTACAGAAGCTGATGCTATTATTTCTAGTGCTGCTGTCACCCTAGGATCCTCTCTTTCTCCCTCATCACATTTCCTTTCCCTCACTGGTACTTGTCTTCAGTTCTGAAAGGAAGATCCTTGGAATCTCTGTTCTTCTCAGTCCACCTCTTCCCGTGGACTATATCACTCACTGCCTTTCATGGAAGCAGTCAGGGGGTGAGTTTCTCAGGCATCACTGATCCAAGGACAGTTATACACTGTGTGCTGTTATTGTCTCCTAAATCCTCTTCCCATGCTGCTTCCTAAAAATGTCTCTCCAGAACTGAGCCTAATAGACATCAGGTATGCAGTAGGTGCTTCTAAATTCTCACTGACTGATTTATGGAGCTGATGCTAAGTTCTTGAATTTCATCCTACCATAGTACAATCTGAGATGGATGCTACCAAGCTGAGAAGACCTGGAAATGAATCTTTTGGTGGAGGGCCAGCTAAGTGAAATGCAAAAAGGAAACCTCAGTATTGACCAGTCAACAGTCACTTGTGAAACCCTGGCTTTATCAATACTAGGCCTTGTTGGGAAACTGCAGTTACAAATATCAAAGGGAGACGCAATTTTCCATCAAGTCACTGAAGAGATATTTCATGAACACAAATAAGAAAACATAAAATTCATGTACCATTAGTGCTGATTCTAGACCATTTTCTTGGTAGGGGTGGGGAGGGGGCAGCAGGTGGAGGTAGAGGGAAGACTAGAGAACTGGAAGAATTAAGTAAAAGCCCTTCACAAGATGATTTTTGATGAGAACTGGGAAGGAAGGAAGAAATTTCTGGGGAGAAAGGGGAGGAAAGACAAGATCTGAGGCTTTGGGTAATAGACAATAAGGAAATGAAGGTGCAGGATGAAATGCCATGTCTGAGGGGCAAGGTACATGACACTTTGTCCTGGGCAAAGAGTATGGAGAAGGGGAACTTAGAAAGGCAGGTGGGAGTGACATTATGAAAAGCAAGCTTCTGTTCTAAATGGCAGTTTCATTGGATTCCAGAGGTCATGAGGAAGGCCCACTACCATACATTGAGCAGAGGACTGACCAAGACATTTTTGAGAAATTCCATTGGCAATTGGATTGGAGCATGGAGAAATTTGAAATATGGAGGCCAATTAGAAGTCTGTGGTGATCATTAGGGGGGAGATGATTATGGTTCATATATGACAGGAACCCTAGGGATCTCTACCATATATTACCCCCTAGGGCAGGGTGGGTTGAGACTGTATTTGGTAGACTTTCTGCATTCTTTGATTGCCTTAGTCAAAGTTTCCATCACAGTTAGATATCTGCCTTTCCTTGACAAATGTGGCTTTCTACTAGTAAACTTGATTTGCCAGGGAAGTCAAAGGGGCAAGTTGACCAGCTTTGGGATTGGAAATACCCCCAAGGGCAAAGGCTGTACCTCACTGAGAAACTTCTTTTCAGTACTGGGAAAAGAAAGCCACATATTCTTTAATTGTAAGAGAAATTTGTGGCAATAATTGATGTTCTTAGTCATAACCCTGAATCACTTTCTAAATTTATCAAAGGAAGATTAAATGATGTTCAGTGAGATTTTGTGTTGTTCACTTTTGGTGTTCTAATTAATTGGTAATCAGCATATGGTTCACAGCTTGGGAACAGAATGTTCCATTAATCAGAGTGATCTACTTCCTTACCTTTCTGGATAAATGAGGGGGTGATTCAGCATAGTGCTTGTTTATTGAATCATTGAGGGAGAGAAATTTAGGATGATAGAATGGGAGATGGCTCCACATTTGACAATTTCTTCCATCCTTTCAAATTAGCATCTGGTTAGTAGGATTCAGAATCTTGGATAGTTGCCTGGGTCCTTGAATGTTAAATTATTTGTAGGAGGTCTCACATGTAGAGTGTATAGGCAATGGGTTTTGAACCCAATCCTTTTTGACTTCAAGTTTGTCCTTCTATCTGATATTTCACATTACCTAAAATATTTGTAAAACAGAGTATCTGGAGTAATAATCCAAAATCATTCCTTAAATGTTGATGCAAGGTGTATTATGAAGACTCACTGTTCCATGTGATCTAGTGGTCTTGACAATGGAGAGAGACAGTGTAGTAGCATGATTACATTGCTAAGCTTGAAGTCAGGAAGATATTTGACCCTTACTGTTTGAAATTTTCTGAGCCTCACTTTCTTTACCTATAAAATGGGCAGAACAGGAATAGATCCCATGAAGAGAATTTTCTCTCTGATATTTCCATAAAGAAATGAAATCACAGATTTGATTAAAAATGGCAGGAGATGGTCCCCCAAAAATGATAGCTGTAGTGAGTCACCTACAGTGATAGGGATAACTGAAGTGCTCAACTTGGACTTTGAAATTAAAGGGTTAGCTGTGATAGTATAGCACCTTTCTATAGAAACCTATTTTAAACCCCTTCTTTTCTTGACTCTGTGAGATTTTACCTGAAATAGATGACTATTTGTGCCTGAACTGTGATGGATCATTCCAAGCTTGTATTGGTCTGATCGGTCGTGGTCAGACACACGGTAGTTGGTCTCAAGTACAGTGATGTCAGTTTGGTCTACTTCTATAACAAAGGACAAGAACCAAACAGCCACCTGAAATAAAGACTGGATGAAACATGATTCCTGTCTACTTGAGTTCTCTTACGATTGTCTTTCAAACCATAGAGATCCCCAGAACCTTTCTGGATTTCTTCCCCCAACAACAGGATCACAATGACAATAAGATAAGCCCATAGCTTAAGGTCCAGCAAGCAAAAGGAAAACAAATAAGCAAACAAACCAATGAGATGATATTCCCTAAGCATTATTTTCCTATGTTGATATTGTAGAGCTTGATGTTGGGAGACAGGTTCAAATTCTACTGGAGACATCCACTGGATGTGTGACTAAGGACAATGATTTCACCTCTCTCTGAAACTTCAATTACAGACCTAAAAAATGCAAAGAGTGACTCTTAGTGCCTCTGCTCTCAAAGTCCTTATAAGAATTAAATATTGATGTTTGTAAAGCACTTTGGAAGCATTAATTGAGCATCACCTTCCATTGGTGTATGTTATGACTCAGTATTTGTAGGTTGTTTATTCATTTTACTTGAAGAAGTCCTCACAATTTGAGATCAAGGTATGACTGTGACTGATCAGTCCAGTATGAACTCAGAAGACTGTATGTACCACAACTCAGGAACAAAATATCCATTTAACTATTTGGGCTGGAAATATCTAAAGATTTATATATCTCACATTTCCTTTGTGCTATTTTGATTCTTCTTTGGTCATAGAGTACAGTGCTTTCTTTGTTATGGACACACCATGCTAGATGATCCTATACCAGCATCTCCCATAAATCACAATAGATATTCAAATTCTTCAGAGAGACTTCCAGAGTGTTCTTATATCATTTCTTTTTATTTCTTTGTGAGCACTTGATGAATTCTATGTTTAAAAAAAAGGTCTTTTCGGTAAATGTACAGTCGGCATTAAGGCTTTGTTGGCCAGTCCATCAGAGTTGCATTCTCTGCAGTTTTGACTGTCTGACAATTTAGATCTAGAAAGGAACTTAGTGTCTGAAAGCTTATCTTGTCACGTGATGTTCACAAGCTTCCTAAGACAGTCAAATGAAGCAGATTTATCCAGGTCTCACAGGCATACAGCAATGACGTCAGCACAACACCTTGAACCTTCAGTTTGGTAGGCAGCCTAATATTTTTTTCTCTCCTTCACTTTATCAGATTCTACCAGGGGACTCCCAAGTATTTTATATTATTTACAGTTATTTTAAATGGAAATTCTCTCTTTCTACCTCTTACTGCTTGAACTCTTGGTAATATATTAGTATAGAAATACTGATGATTTAAATGGATTTATTTTGTATTATCCTACTTGGCTAATCTTGTTCATTCAAATAGTTTCCAATTGATTCTCTTAAGATTTTCTAAGTATCATCTATAAAGAGTGATAGTTTTATTTCTTCATTGACTATTCTAATTTCTTCCATTACTTTTCCTTCTCTTATTGCTATAGCTAGGATTTCTAGTACAATATTGAATAATATTGGTGATAATGAGCATTCTTGTTTCACCACTGATCTTATTGGGAAGACTTCAAGTTTATAGCCATTACAGATAATGCTTTCTGATGGTTTTAGATAGATACTACTCATCATTTTGAGGAAAAAGCTCCATTTATTCCTCTGCGTTCCACTGTTTTTTTTAAAATAGAAATGAATGTTGTATTCTGTCAAAAGCTTTTTCTGCCTCTATTGAGATAATCATATGATTTCTTTTGCTTTTGTTTTCATATGGTCAATTATGCTAATAGTATTCCTAATATTGAACCAGCCCTGCATTCGTAAGTTCCACCTGGCTACAGAGTAGGATCTTTGTGTTCTATTACTATAAGCTTCTTGTTAGCTTTTTACTTAAAAATTTTTACATCAACGTTAAGAAAATTGGTCCATAGTTTTATTTCTCTGCTTTTGCTCTTTCTGATTTAGGTGTTAATACAACATATGCGTCACAAAGGAAATTTGATGGGACTCCTTTTTGCCTATTTTTTCACATTATATAATATTAGAATTAATTGGGTTTTCAATTTTTGATAGAATTCATTTGTGAATCCATCTGGGCCTGATAATATTTCTTAGAAAACCCATTCTCATTGATGGATTATTCACTTTGTTTTCTTTTTTTTAAAAAACATTTTTATACATATGCACATGTATATTTGTAAATTGCAAAAATTTCCTCCCACCCCCCACCCCTCACTGGCAAACAATCAGGTTAGCATTGTACATACATATTTTTTTTTAGGCTTTTGCAAGGCAATGGGGTTAAGTGGCTTGCCCAAGGCCACACCGCTAGGTAATTATTAAGTGTCTGAGGCTGGATTTAAACTCAGGTATACCTGACTCCAGGGCTGGTGCTCTATCCACTGTGCCAGCTAGCTGCCCCGATACATATTTTTGATAAACATGTTTACAGATTAGTCATTTTCAGTATGAGGAATTAGGATTAAAGGAAAGAAATACATGAAAGATAATTTTTATAGTGTTCATCACATTCTGAAGGATTGGTCATTTAGTTTTTGTTTTGTTTTTCTTCCTCTGGATGGGGATAGCATTGTCCAAAGCTGGTCTAATATGGTTGTTCCAGCTCTCTGAACTGCTGAGAAAGCTGCTTCCATCAAGGTTGAGCATCTCACAATGTTGTTGTTAACATGTTCATTGCTCTCTTGGTTCTACTCCCTTCGTTCAGCATCAGGTCCTGTATGTCATTCCATGCTTCTCTAGAGTACGACCACTTATGGTTTCTCATAGAATAATATTCCATAGTATTCCTGTACCATAACTTGTTTAGCCATTCCCCAGTAGATGAGCATATTTTTTTAAGTAGGGTTATTAAAATATGCTGGTTCCTTCTTCAGTTATTCTGGGCAATTTATATTTTTGTAACTATGGATTCATTTTCCTTAGATTGTTAGATTTATTGACATATAATTAAATAAAAAAGCTCTCAATCATATCTTTGATTACATCTGCCATGATGGTAAATTCACCCTTTCCATTTTTTGAAACTAATAATTTAGTTGTTTTCTTTTTTTAAAATCAAAGTGATTGGGCAGTTATGTGGGCAGTGGTTAGAGGATTAACCCTTAATTCAGGAAGACTGCAATTCACATATTACCTCAGACACTTACTATTTGACCCTGGGAAAATCACTTAAACTTAATTGCCTCCAAAATAATAATCAAATTAACCAATGGTTTATCTATTTTATTGTGGTTATTTCTCCATAGAATTAGTTCCTAATTTCTTACATTCAATTTTATTATTCTTGTCTTTGATTTTAGGATTTCAATTTGGGAGAGTTTTGATTTACCTTTTTTTAAGTTACATGCCCTATTTATTGTTCTATTCCTTCTATTTTTCATTATTTTAGGCATTTAAAGCTATGAATTTTTCCCTAAGATGCTTTGGCTTCATATCATATATTTTAGTGTGTTTTCTCATTGTTGTTACTCTTTTTAGTGAAATTGTTAATTGTTCCTATGATTTGCTTTTGACTCATTCATTCTTTAGGATTATATTATATTATAACATTATTTACTTTGCAATTAATTTTAATCTATGTTTCCACAGTTCTTTACTGAATATAATTTTACTGCATTATACTGTGAAAAGTATTAATTTAATTTTTCAGCATTTGTGAAGTTTTTATGTTATAATACACAGTCATTTCTTGTGTTGCCATACACCATTGAGTAAAGTTATATTCCTTTCTGTTCCATTCAGTTTTCTTTTTCATAGCTAACTTTTCTTAAATCCTTCTCCTTTATTTCATTTTTCTTTATTTTGGGATTAAATTTGTCTAGTTATAAAAAGGAAATTTTAAGGTTTCCAACTAGGAGAATTTTACTATCATTTTCTTCCTGTCATTCATTAACTTTTTTCTTTTCTAATTGGATGTCATGTCATTAAGTGTGTATATAGGTTTAATATTATATTGCTATTGCTTTATGAACTGTTACCTTTTATCATAATATGATTTCCTGGATTATTTCCTTTAATTAGATTTTCTGTTGATTAAGATTATGATTGCAACACCTGACTTTTTTACTTCAGCTGAAGTATAATAGATTCTGCTCCAACTGCTAATTTTAACTCAGTGTGTATCTTTCTACTTCAAGTTTCTTTCTGTAAGTACATAAGATATTGCCAGTTTCTGGTTGTTAGTACACATTTCTATATATTCCCCTTCTTCCAGTGAATTTCTCTTTCCTCTTAATTTTATTTTTTGAAATCATCCCATTGTCACACCCATATCCTCTGTCTATGTACACTCCTTCTCACTGTCCTAATAATGATAAAGGTCATTGGAAACATCATCTTACCTGGAGGAAAATAAAGAATTAAACTTTTTGAGCCCTTTATCATTTCTTTTTTTCTTTATGTTTACCTTTTTTATGTTTTTATTGAGTCTTTTATTTGAAAGTCAAATTTTTTATTCAAACCAAGTCTTTTCATCAGAAATAATCCAATGTCCATTAGTTCATTAATTTCCATCTTACTCCTGAAGGATTATACTATTTTGCTGGTTAAGAATATTCCTGGTTTTAATCATAGCTACTTTGCTTCTGGAATGGTATATTCTAAGTAAGCCCTTTGCTCTTGTTTATTCTAACCATAGCTCCATGATATTAGAATTTGTTCTGGCTAACTTTATTATTTTCTTCTACATCTGTGAGCTTTGGAATTTAATTGTAATATTTATGATAGTTTTCATTTTGGAATTTCAAGAAATATTGGATAGATTCTTTCAATTTATATTTTACCCTCTGGTTTTAGAATATAAACTAATTTCCTTCAATGATGACTCTTTTTTTTAATCATGACATTCCTAAATTTTCTCTTTGATTTATTTTTAAGGTAGGTTGTGTTTTTCAATGAGCTAGTCCATATTTTCTACTATTTTTTTCCATTCCTTTCATTTTATTTGATTATTTATGCCTTATGGATATTAGCTTTCACTTTTTCCATTCTAATTTTTAAATATTTATTTTCTGAAGTGACCTTTTATACTTTCTTTTCCATTTAGTCAATTCTATTTTAAGGCATTCTTTTTTCCATTGGATTTTTTGTCTGTTTTATGATTTGACCTATTCTTATTTTTAAGGTATTATTTTATTTAGTAATTTTGTGCCTTCTTTGTGAAACTGTTGGTTCTCTTTTCACAGTTTTCTTTCATCATTCTTTTCTTTTCTCAGTTTTCCTTTTACATTTCTTATTTGATTTTCAAATTGCTTTTTGAGATAATTTAGGAAATTTTGAGGTATTTGTGACCAATTCACATTTTACTTTGAATCTTTGAATCTTGTCGTCTTTTTCTTAGTTTGTATCTTGATCTTCTATTGCTGAATTTCTTTTGATTGTTTGCTAATTTTTCCAGTCTATTTTTTTTTTTACTTTTAACTTTATAATAAAGTTGGGTCCTGCTCCTCTGTTATAAGAGGCATGGTCACAAATGTGAAGCCTTCCATGTTGTTGTTCTCAGAACCAGCTCTGGGAGTTAGGTGGTATTATCTAAGAGGTGGTATAGCCACTGCTCTCCTGGTTTGTGAGAAGCCACAAGAAATCTTTGCTCTCTGAAACTGTGACCTAGAATCTTGCCTCTTTGTGGTCAAATATTCTAGTATGCTAGTGCTTTCTCTCTCTTTTTTGACTGAGTTCTAAGATTGTGTATGGGTAATGCAACTGTTATACACTTAGTTGACACTCAGTGTCAACAACTAAAATGTCCTTTAGTTTCCATCTGACCAATTGTCTTTCCCCATTACCTGCTGTGAGCTGAGAGTTTTGAGAGATCATGATGTTGTCCTTCATTCTCAAAAAAAGATTATGATGTCAGGAAGATGATGCTATGACAAGCACAAGAATCGGATTTGAGTGAGGGGTGGGATTGTATTTACTATTTCACTAGCCTCACAGTTTCCTCCGCAGCCCTCTGGGTTCAGGGGATAGATATGAATCAGGGCACCTGGAGATGAGCCCAGATATGAGGCAATCAGGTTGAAGTGACTTGCCCAAGGTCACACAGCTAGGGTCAAGTGTCTGAGAGTAGATTGAAATTCCCATCCTCCTGACTCCAAGGCCAGTGTTCTATCCACTGTACCATCTAGCTACCCTGGGAGATGTCACTGCCTCTGATGTAAATTCTGCTAAGGCTTCCTCCTGGCTTTCCTGGGCCCTCTGCTCTCCATTCTCACCTCAGTCAGACAAACATTTCCTAGCAGTCTTTGTGTGTTGTCTTAGACCAGAAAATTGTTTCACCTCCACTTTTTGTTTGTCTTGTTCACACCTGACTTCATTTTGAGGCATTATTTTCAATGTATTTGGAGAGAAATCTGGAAGAGCTTTACTGAGTCTCTGTCTATACTCTGCCATCCTCCCTCTGCACCCTTCTCCAGAACATTGGTACTTTAAAAAATTATATTCTGTTGACCCCTTCCCTATCATTTCATAGTTAAATCTTTAGGATCCTTAAAATCATTACTTGATTTCCAAATTGCAGCCCAGCAGTCTTATGTCTCTGCTATCAAATCGATCAAATTATGCTCATAATCTCATTTCTATTTACTGTGCCAGTCCAAAATACATTTGTTTATGGTCTAAGTAAATGGATTTCCTATCCATAATATAGGTAATATGCATTGTTCATTCACCAACCCTTCATCACCTCTCAGCCTTGCTGATGGAGCCTCTGTGTTTTCTTTGTGTTCATTGTTAGGATCAATCCATACTTTGTCACCTCTCAGCTTCAGAGGTTGAATTGAGGTCACAATTATCTATAAACAGAAAGTCATTCACCAACACTCTCTCCACTCTGGTCTTCACCTGAAGCCTTTTCAAGTTGAAGAATTTACCAGTCAATCAGTGCTATAGCTGACCTTGATGCTGTGCTCATCCTCAGTGAAGGTGTGTTTGATAACATGACTGGAAACATAATGGGAACAAGGACACACCCTTGTTTCACTCCATTAGTGACTAGGAAATGTTGAGAGCATTGTCCACTATCCAGAACCAGGGCAATCACACCATCATGAGACTGATGGACAATACTAATGAACTTATGGGGGCAACCAAATTTTGACACAATTTTCCATAAGCCTCATGATTGACAGTGACAAAGATTTTGGTCAGATCTGCAAACATTGTATACTGACTTCTTTTCTACTCCTAACTTTTTTCCCTGGAATAGTTGGACATCAAATACTATATTGACTGTTTCTTAACCCTTTTTGAAGCCACATCATCTCTCAGGGAGATGACCATCTTCTAAGGGAAGGATCAACCTATCGAGAAGGACTGCACCAAGAATCTTACCAGCAATGACTAAGAGAGAAAACCCTTCAGTGATTGTCACAGAATTATCCATTTATATTTATAGAGATGGACAGTGAAGGCATCCTTGCAATCCTGAGAGATAACCTCCTCATGCCATATAACCTGGAAAATTTGAGTCAGTTTTTGGATGAGCAATGGACCCCCCACCTTGTAGATCTCAGCTGGAGTAGAATTAGCACCAGGTGCTTTGCCATATATAAGGCACCTAATGCATTCAAAACCTCTTTTTCAGTTGGAGCATCAGCTAGGGACTGATTGACTTTAACTTGTGGTAAAATAATCAATGGCTTCTGCATTGATTGATGAGATGAGAACCAAAGTATTAAGAACACTTTGGAGATGTTCAACCTGTCTCTAATCAAGGTGTTTCCATCAGCACTGACAGTAGAGATGCAGCATAGTCTTTCGGCCACAAATAGCCTTCATAAAAGCACTCTGGATTGTTACTATCTGCATAAAACTGAATTTCATCTGCCTTTTTAATGCACCTAGAATCTTTCATGTCTTTAGGCTTTCCTAAAATAATATAAATATAAATACTCAAGGATTTAGGTAAGTTCAAGATTTTAAAAGTAACCAT
Source organism: Macrotis lagotis (assembly GCF_037893015.1). Taxonomy (NCBI): domain Eukaryota; kingdom Metazoa; phylum Chordata; class Mammalia; order Peramelemorphia; family Peramelidae; genus Macrotis; species Macrotis lagotis. The sequence continues at coordinate 2,744,757 of NC_133664.1, forward strand.
ATCCTTTTTCTTAAAAAAAGTTCCCTCATTTCATGTATGAATATATTATATACACATTATTTACACCTATACATATATGTATGATTTTAATAGCTAGAGATACATACACATATATATTATATACTATTATATATGTGTGTATGTGTGTGTGTGTATGTGTGTGTGTTTATTAGATTTTGGCAAGGCAATGGAATTAAATGATATGCCCAGGTCACACAGCCAAGTAAGTATTAAGTATATGAGGATGGATTTGAATTCAGGTCCTCCTGACTCCAGAGCCAGTGCTCTATCCACTGCACCATCTAGCTGCCTCAATAGCTAGAAATGTTAGCATACTCAAAAAAGAATAAGGATAAAAAAAACCTCAGGTCAGTTTTTTCCTGGAAATAAAAGTAGAAGAGGAACTAAGCCACAGTATAGAAAGAGGTTTTTTTTTTCCCCTATAAAATATAAATTAAAGACAGAAAAAAATATCTTTATACTACCAGCATTCTGTGTGCGTCATACATGTATTCACAGCAGATTTTAAACTCATTTGAAAATTAATATTCACTGAAATCCCATAAGCAATTTTTTCCAACAGAACAGATTAATGGGCTTGATTAGAATAATTATCTGATAAAAGTAGTACAGCATGAGCTTGTATGTACTGTAGAAGACATTTGCATCTCAAAAGAGAATAGAATATGGCATTGCAGCATTTTGCCTGATATTTATCTTTTATTATGGGTTTCTCAATTGGCAAGTGTGAATGAAGAATTCTACTTGAAGAGAAAATTTCTAAAGATGATCTATATGGGAAGAAGTTGGCTCAAAACCATCTCAGCCACCTGCTTTGCACCATGGTGTTCTTCTCCTAGGGTTAATAGCATCCTCTTTTACTAGATGCTATTCTGGGGCCAAATGTTCTTTCGGGAAAAGCGGCTTCATTGAACCAACATGAGAAAAGTCTCATCACCCATACTCCTGAAGGGACAGAGTCCAGGGAAGACTCTCATGGTGGGTCTATTAATAAGGAATCAAAGCTTCATCAGAGACTATTATCCCCTGGGACATGGGGATCTTAGAAGAACAAGACAACAGTTAAAACAGATGACCGGTACATGGAGCCAAAGGTAGCACAGGCATTAGACCAGTAATTAAATAGTTCAAGTGAAGCTAGCTGGAATCAACTAATTCTCTTTTTAATTTAATTTAATTTTTTGGCATGAAGCTATTTTAAACCTTTGCCTTGAATGAGAGATATGGAGACAAAGGACATCTTGACTTTCTCCCTCCACAAATTTTCTTGATTATATTATTAATGCACATATTATATTTCCTTGTGGACTAGAAGCTTATTTAGGACATGGATTGTTTTTCCCCTCCCAACAACACTTTATATTCTCAGGCAGCATTTCTTAGTGAACAGAGAATTGGACACTGAGTTGTCTGCCTGAATTCAAATCTCACAATATTCAAAAGCCTTTGACAATGCTTCAAGACTATAAATTGCAGAGAAGTTGGCAATTGACATTGATAGAAGTTTCATCATCGTTGAGTTCCCAACACCAAATGAAATCTCAGATCCAGAAGCTAATCCTATTCCCAACACCTCGAAAAGTACTCGCCTCATAAGAAACATGTTACCTTTCTGCTGAGTTGAATTGACTTGACCATTGAGCTTATTTGCAACAGGGAGAAGCAGTGCCTTGTCTATACTTACTCTGAACTTATTTAATGTTCTACTAGTATCTTATCATGAAAACATGCTTCAAACTCATATAACCCAAACACTGGAGCAATAATGATGAAGGGGGAAAGGATTTACTTCTCACCTCAATTCAGTTTAAGTCGATTTAGCTAATTCAGACATTCATCTAGAGTTATTATTATCATCATCACTCTCCATTGAGGCAATTCATATCCATCAGGTGGTTGACATTCCTTAGGAAAGGCTCTTGATACTTGTATTCATATCAGTATTTGCTTTATAGAGACTTATTGGAAAGTTGCAAGGGAATGATTAGGGACCAGACAACCTCTCAATGAATGGATCTGTACCTCTATCTACATTCAACAGGAGTGTCTGTAAAAGGATCCAGTTACAATTCCTTACTACAATTCCAAAGTTTGTATTTTAGATCTGGTCTTTTATCCAATGACCCAATTAAACAGAAAAACATTAGAACAGCAATAGAGAGGGTGACAGAGAGGGTAAAATGGCCACAAATTAAGGTAAATTTTGATTTTGAAAGTTCATTTCCTTTGCCATTGGGAAGTTGATTATGCTTTTCTTCTATAAACTTGGAAGGGTGTGTTGGATACAATGCAGCTCGTGGGTGATTCTTGTATGGTGCTTTTTTTTTACCTTTTAAAATGAAATTTTCTTTTATTTATACAGGTAAAACCATTCTTCATTCCACAAGAACAGAAAGTAGTTCAGCTTTGATCATTAGACAGTAATATGTTAGCTTCTGGCATTGAAGAATGGAGTGAACAATGTACAAGAAAACTAGTTTCAAGATTCTGTATAGCTCTGAGTGTGTAACCAATGTGTTTTATCTGTCTGGATCTGGAGTTCCTCATTTGCAAGATAAGGATAATAACACTTGTTCCACCTCCTTCCCAAGGCTGTTTCCAGGGAACACAATACGAATCATATGAAGACGACTCTTCATGCCCAGTAGATAAATTATTGGTTTCTCTAAAGTGCTCTACCTCTGTTAGAAAATTGTTCTCAGGCAAATCTCAAGAAAATCCTTTATGGGAAAATTTGAAGTAAAAAGAAGAGACTAGGGGCTCTAGTCAATGGCTCTACTATTTAGCAAGTTACTCTCAATATCAGAAATTCAACAGCAGAGATTTGGGTTTATTTGTAAGAGTTTAAAATATTATTGAATTTGAGTCTGCATCAGTTCTTTTTCTGCCTTCCTTTCTGTAAGTCATCATCATCATCATCATAACTCACATCTTTATCATGATTTAAGATGTGCAGAGTTTATATTCGCACAGATATGTATGCATGTATACAATTATAAAATGTATACACATATGCTTATATATGATAAATGTTCATATGTAATATTCACATGTATTTATCTATTACTCTAATTTTTGAATATGTATATAATACTTGATATAGATTTGCCTATATGGTCATTTGCATATGAGATATTATATATCCATATATATGGTCATGATATCTAAATTTCCTCATGTGATCTTCCCAGCAGTTCCATGAGTTAGGTGCTATTGTTCTTGCCAGGTGAAGAAAACACAGCCTGAAAGAGGATCAGTGCCTTCTGCAAGGCCAATCAATTGCATAGATTTATGTAGGACAAAGTACCCAAAGCACTGCTTTTCTCACTTACTCACCCTGTGTTCCTGGACAAAATTTTGAAATCTCTTTCCCAAAACAGTGTTTCCTCTTCTGTAAAACAGGAATAATAATATTTTTCTAGGGTTGATGTAAGGCTGATAGGCAAAGGCACATGCCCTACTATCTTGTGCTCCTAGGTGAGTTGCCACGCTGCTGTTCCACATCATCTCACTTGGAGATAGATCATTTCCTACTTCAGTAGCCATACCTCTTTCCATTGATCTTTGTCTTTTCCTGAGATGATCACACTCCATGTTGCACAGTTCTTTAGGACAAGTATGAAATAATCCCCAATGGCTCAACAATCACAACTATCAATTTCTGCTTTTTTTCCATACAATAAAAAGTATCATTCACCATTCTTTCCCCCTTCAACTTTCAGGTAACGTGAAGCTGTTCCATAGACACTTTGATGTACCCCCATCTCTTCACTTAATTCCAGTATTCTCACTTAATTTTCCCTCTAGACCTATGAATTCTTATATGCTATAATCACTTCCTATCATTAATAGAATTTAAATATAAAATGTTTGGGATAGCATTTTATAAAACCTCTCAAATCTCTTTGATTTCTGACTAGTAGTTGTCAACAATAATATTCTCATGAATTTTTACTATCCACTCAGTACTTCAACATAATAAGTTTTCTGTTCAATGAAATATTTTGATCAATAGAAATTGACTCTATATACCCTATATGGGTAAGTAATTTTCAAAGACCTGGTGTACAATAAACTACATTTAGCATTAAAGCCATATTGAACATTTATTTATCACTGTGAAGGCACTTTGGATTTCAGAAGACCTTGGGGCATTCTGATGGACATTAATCTTTCTTGCATTAAGATGATGTGGCAGTGCTAATACATGCAGACTTTTGTCAGAACCTGATTAATGGGAAGCTGCATAATTAAGAGTATGCTGCTGCTGTGTGTGGCACTTTTGTGCTAGAATTTCTCTGTCATTTGGATATTGTCAATAGCAAACATATAAACAAGATTGTTTTGATGTAGTTATCATATAAATAAAGAACACTGTTTGGTACTGTTCATTAAGTTTCTACTTTAGTCATACCAAGAGGGCTAACATAGAGCCTTCTGAAGACACATTTTTTTCTTATACTTTTTTTCTGAAATCAAGTATATGATGAAGGTAGTTCCTTTTCATGGACTTTAGCTTTGATACATAAGTCACATGCAGACATCCTCGATCCACCCCACATCTCAAATACTTCTTTTCTTCATAGTAAATTCTAATTGATTAATGGAGTAGTAACAATTTATTTCATTTGGAATTCCCTACTTTTCTCATTTACCTTTTGTTAAAATAAAAAGGGGTATGAGAAATTGTTACTATGATAATAGAACATTGTTTTTGTCTATTTTAGAAAGATGAATATAGTGTAGTCATGTGTCCCTAAGATCATTGAGAACTCATAGGTGGCAATTATTTGATTAAGATATTAAGAGATGAGGGAAGGACAGCTAGGTGACACAGTAGATAGAGCATCAACCCTAAAGTCAAGAAGACCTGGGTTCAAATTTAAGCTCTGACACCTAATAATTGGCTAGCTGTGTGACCTTGAGCAAGTCACTTAACCTCACTGCCTTAAACAAATAAAAAAAAGAAAAAAGAGATGAGGGAGGCCATTTATCCATTCATTCACAAAGGTCAAAAAAAAGTAGTTTTAGCTTCTAATATTTATATTTATGTACCTAGCTTTCAATCATGAAAAATCTGGAGCAGCATAGACAGTAAAGTTGGTTCAGGGATAATCCTAACTCTTTAGTACTTCATAAGTGGGTATCTTGTCAACATCTGAAACTCAACATGACCAAAATTAAGCTCATTGTCTTCACCCAAATACTTCCTTCGTTTTATGTTCTCTCTTGCTATTGAAGAGTGACCCTCTTCCCAGTCTCCCAAACTTATAACCTGTGTGTCCCCTTCAAGTCTTTATATTCTATGACTTCCCCCTCCATCACATCAATCCTGACATTTCTGTTTTCTGCCTGCCCCTTCTTTTCTCTGGCACCACCAGTACCCTTATCACCTCATACAAAGACTATTGAACTATCATGCCAGGAGGTTTCCCTCTCTGACCAGGCCATCCTCCCTTCAGCTGGCAATAGAGTACCTACTATCACGTTGATCTTTCTAAAGTTTGTCAGTCAGTCAGTCAGTCAACAAATATTCCAGTCAAGGGAAATAGGCAATGGAAATATTCAGATTAGGAAATGTAGTGTCGTGTTAAAAATAGCCAAGGGTTCAGTGTTACTGGATTATTTAGAGTGTGTAGATATTATTTACTTGTAAAAAGCAATGAGGTGATAGTGTGGCCTAGCCATTCCTGGATCTTCCTAGGAGATCAATTTAATATCTGAATAAAGAATTAAATGGAGTATGAAGAAATGTGATTGTGTGAGACCAAGATATTGGTGATACCCCTCAACAGGAACAGGCAGGTTTCAAAAAAGGGAGCATTTGGGAGAAAAGAGACTAAGTCCATTTTTGGACATGTTAAGTTTCAGATATCCACCCAGTAGTCAGTTCAAGATATATTTTGAGATGAAAGGATGGATATGAGCAGAGAGATTATCATCATTTCTCTATTTCAGGGGATGAGAACATCTGGTCCATTGAGCATGTAAGGCCAGAAAAGTTATTTGGTCTGATACTGCCATGGCAACTGTAGGGGGGACTTGAAATTCAATAAATCTCAGAGAGCAGGCTCATTTTTAAGTTGATAATTGTGGATGCGTAGTAAATGACAATATAAATATCCAAATGGCCCTTGGCAGAATAAAAAGGTTCCCTGCCCCTGCCCTTTTTGATCAATTCCAGTGAATTCCTATTGCCCCCAAGGTCAAATATAGATTTTTTCTGTTTGGATTTTTAAAACTACCCATAATTTGCCCTGTCTCATATGCATGCTTTTCATATCTTCCCCTTCTCAATGACAGAAATATATCTTGGTGCTCTATAATCCACTGACAGTCCTCCTGGCAGATCTTCAAAGATAGTTCAACACCCCATTCAGACATTTTTACCATCTCTTTTCCATTCCTGGAACTCTCTCCCTTCTCATCTCTGCTTCCTAACTTCTCTGTCTTCCCACCATTTACAGAAACCTATCCCAGTACCTTCTACTTTTAAGTCTTTCCTCTGAAATTAGCTCCCATTTACTTGTAATGGGTCTTGTTTCTACATCACTGTTTGTATGCTGGCTCCCCTTAGACTATAGCTACTGGAGAGCATGGTTGCATGGTTGCCTTTCTTTAGATCACTTAATATAATTGTATTGATCGACTGCCTGGGTACTCCTAGTAGAATTCACAATTTGCTTACTACCCCATTTAGTTGTAAAGGATGGTAACTGAGTCAAACTTTTCTTTGGTTATAGAAAAGTGAAGCATGTTTGGGCAAACACATTTGGGCTCTGCTCAGTAAGGGAGTGGGAAGGTTCATATCAGTGAGATCACAGACCCACTGGAATGGGGAACAATGCTGAAGACAATTCTTAGAGTTTCTCCATCAGAGGAAGGAAGGGTTATTATGTTCTTTAGTAAAAAGGGAATTTTCTCACTCATGAAAATTAGAGATTCTTGAAGTAAATTCAAGTATCTTAACCACAGACCTTAGATTTAGTTGCCTTTAAGTATTATGTTTCTGACTCTCTCTTGTTCTTTCTTTGTTCTGCTTCAGTTCATGTCTCCCCTAATTTCACCAAATTCCTAATATTCATCATTGCTATCATTACAAATGAAAAAAAACTGTAAAGTTGTGATCCGTTATAAAATTTTATAACCATAGTATTTAATTTCTGTAGATAGTTAAATTGGTACAATGTTAAAATAGATATATTCCATATAATGTAGTCAAATGTCTGTTGGGAAATGACTATATATGAATTTATAGGGAAAATGGTATATACAAAGTCCAAAATAAATACACATTCAGATATCTAGATATATCCAGATATAGAAATCTCCAAATAAAATTGGAAAAAAATGTGTTTTCCTGCATCTAATATTTTATATGGCCAGGTCACAAGCACCTGGAGCATTACTGAAGGTAAAATCAGGATGGGGAGAATCAAAACTCTGTTCATGCATCCCAGCAACTATCAATACTCCATAGTAATAAAATTTACATCGATACCCATAGCAGAGTTGACATAACATTTATTGAATCCATTTAGTTGCAATGTCACATTAATGTTGCTTATGTTGAAAAAATGCTTTAAAGTAGCCCATGGGCGTCATCTATTGGAAGCAGGCAAATGCAAAAACTAGAAGAAGACAGTCTATGCTGAATTGTGAAATTTCCCTCAATAAATTGAGCCATTCTGAGACTACATGAAAGGAATATTGAAACACTGGAGCAATTTTATCACAATTGAAATGCATTTTGAGTGTTAATCATTTTTCTGGGTGCTATTAGCTCAGCACTTTCTGTTTCCATTATCCATGGCAAGCTAAGGTGCTGTAGTACAGACTTAGCTTCAGCCATCTTGCTATTAAGAAACATGTTACTTATTTTCTATCTTTTATGGGAGGAGGTAAAAATGAATAGAGTTCAAGAGTAGTCTGTGGAGGTATGAGCCTGGGCACTCAAGATAACTGCTCCTCCCTAAGTATGTCTTCTTGAATATAGTTTTCATGGTCAAGCACCTAGGACTCATTTTGTTGCAATTGGGAGATTATAGTATGTTTTTGAATGATCTCTGAATTTTAACAAAAAATAATATTAAAGTATTTTTTACTCTCTGGGAGTGATATAAAAGTAGAGGATGGTAGTGTTATAAATCATTTACCAAATGATTGTATGAATTGCATCAATCTTGTATAAAGAAAACTGTTGTTTATGATTATTCTGTGAGGAATCAACAGTGGTCATACGTATAAGAAGAGCACAAAGAAAAGATTGAGAAAGGATTGGATGGGTGGGGGTAGACCACAAAATCACTTATTTTGTATCATAATTAAATAATTTTTCAATTTTTTCCATTCTACAAGGAGTTATTTCAGATAGTTTTCTTATTTATTATCTATTTATGAGGTTAGCCTATGATAGTACTAATAATTCTGTCAGGTCCTCATAGACAAACAGGGTAAAGGAAGAAATAAAAATATCCAGGGTAAGGAAAATGAAGCCCAGATAGGGAAAATAAAGGAAGGAACTTCAGAATATTTGGTTTCAGATTCCTGAAGTACTGAATAAATGGAATTCATGATCTAATTGTTAACTCCTTCCTGTCTTAGTTTGATGGTGATCAGATAGCAATTTTCCTGGAGGATGCACTTGATTTTTGTTGTTCTTTTACAGCGAACATTCTGTAAAGTCCAGTACAGATGAATAAAATGATTATGCATGTGATGGTATAAAGGGGTTAGGACAAAAATATGGCCAAAATAGACTCCTTTTGAACCTCAAACTTGACCTTTCTATTATTTCTAGTAGTGATGACATGAACCTGATTGCCTATCATAAACTCTTCCATTTTTTAAAGAAACATGGCTCTGCCATACATTCATTCAATATATGTTTGATTGAATTCTTATAAATGTTATCCATGGAGAATTTTAGGTTTCCACTCTTGTATTGTAGTTAATGTATAATCTGGATAGTAAATAGTTCTGGTGATAGCAACCATTTTTTTCTTCTCATTTCTCCATCTTTCTTTTATTTTCTCCTTTCTGAAAAAGAGAAAAAGGAAAAACAAACATTCAGTACTCCACTGAATTTTATCATTAGTAGAGATCTATCTCAGGCAGCCATGCTCCTTGAGGTATTTGCCAATTCCACGAAGAATGTTTTCTGTGAGGTACAAGTTAAAGAGAGATTTTCAATTGATGACAAAAATCTGTAGTTATTCCTGTTTTGTGTATAGCAATCTGTATATTGTGATATAGGTCAGAATCTATGGGGATACCTAAATGAAACAGTCACTTAAATTACATTAAATTCACACAGGAAGACCTGAATAAAGAATGGAATTTGCCCAATTCATGATCTATAGTTAAATAGATAGTTCACTGTGTTAGTCCAATGACAGAAATATATCTTGGTCAGACATGAACTGATAACATAACTAGTAAATGGATATTTTACTTGGTTTACATTTAGGAAATTGTGTAGCCCTTCCTGTGACCACCAAACTTACCTGGTCTTAAGTACCTATCTTTTTAGAAATAATAATCTCCCAGTGATAGTATATGATTTAAATAACAGTTCGCAATTTTCTTAGAAGAGCCATATATGGATGAACTCTAAAGTCCAATGGAAATTCAAATGATGACATCAGAAATAGAGCTATTGCCAATGAGCATCCTCTACAAAATGCATTAAAAGATACCTTCAACTTTCCTCCACATTACAAGATCAGGTGATATTTGATGGACAGTATATGAGTATTTTCCTGATACCTGAGAGATTGTAACAGAACCAGAAGAAAGTATCAAGCATTTTGAACAAATACCATACCAATAAGAATTGCCCAAAAAGAGAATGTGTATCCACATTTTTATTCTCCAATTCTTGCTTAGTGGAGGGCACTGAAGTGCCATCACCACCACGTTCCTTATTCCCAAGTCATTGCTGGAGTCATCCTCTATGTGATTTCTTCTTTGTCTTTGACATCTTTGTTGTCTTCATTTTATTTTACCTAATTCCTTACCTGACCTTGTTAATTTGGTGTTATTTGCTTCCTCACTAATCTGGACTTTGGTGTCAGCCCACATCCTTCCCTGAAAAGGCTTTGTATTGCAATGTTTTTCAGAGTATCCTAGTAATCACAGAATGCATTAACAATGTGCATTCTTTCATGCCTTACACTTGTCTATCATCAAATGTTCCTTGATTTCGGGAATAGAAATGAAACCATTTTCCAACCACTTTGGTTAAGAAGCATCACCAGAGAGATTTATTTGTCAATAAGGAAGGGTTAAATTCAGCAATGGGGTAAAACACAAACCTGTAGATCAATATTGAACTTCCATTTCTGAGAGAACTGGACTCTTAATCTTCATGAACATGACAACAAACCTCATTTATATCAAAATTAAAGGTCACCCAAGTGCTTTAAGAACATAGACTGACAACTTTCATCAACTCCAACATTCTTAATCCTTAGATTCTGTTAAAAGCAGGCAAATTTCCAGTTAGAGCTTTACCACCATGGGGCTCACTGAAATTCATGTATACAGGAAATGGGGTTTTGTTCCTCCTTTTTTTTCTCAATAGCACAATTGAAAGGAAAGAAGACTTAGAGCATACTCACTTTCCTGTTATAGGAATAGGAAATCAAAATTGGTGCAGCTAAATTTCAGTTAATAAAACAAAATCAAAGTGTTTGGGAGAGGAAGGAGCTCATGCTATTTAAAATAAGATTGGCTTTCTATCCACTCCTTTTGTTGCTGAGAGCTAGCCATTTCACAAATGTTGAAAAGAGAGACAAGACTCTTCTTGGTGTTGTTATTCTTTATTCTTTTGAGTTCTTTGAAGATCAAAGATCTAGAGCTGGCAGGCATATAATCCTACCTCTTTCATTTTGCAGAGGAGAAAACTGAGATTCAGGGAGGTTAAATGACATAACCAAGGTGAAAAAAATAGTTTTAGGATTTAAACCTAGGTTCTCTGACTTCTCCTTTCTTTTCTCCTTCTATCCTTGGCTTTAGGGGTAAATTCTTCTTTTCTATTTCCTATTGTATCTCCATTTGCTATTTATATGGGTACAATGTGCTTTTAACCCATGAATTTCAAGACTAAAGCACTTTTAGGAAGAGAGGCACTGCTGCCATACAGATGGGCTTCCTAATCAATCAACATTTTAGGTGAAATAGGTTAATCTGGGCCATTGGTTTGAATGTCTGATTGTGTGTGTGTGTGTGTGTGTGTGTGTGTGTGTGTATGTGTAATGAATCAATCAGAAAATCAACCTCCTTCTACAGGAATGCATCTCTGTTAGGATGCTACACCTGCTTATCTGCAGGACTTTGGTTTGCTGATTTCACTTTTTCTAATCCTAATCCTTCCATTAAGGCATTAGATGATACATGATCCCCAGGTGCATGATCAGAACACAAATACTGAGTTTATAAGCTTTTGAAGGCTTTCCATAAGGGTGATAGGAACAGATTGTGTTTTTATGACCAAAAGGTTCACCCATGAAATGACCAATATCCGTTGATGAATGCTCTTAGAGTTATTTAAGCTGATCTCATGCATTTTTGTCACTGTTCCCTAGGACTGATTAACCAATTAAGCCTATCAAGAGCTGTATTAATTTTGTGGAAAGAGTGAGGAGCCAAGAGACCCCAGAACTGATGCTACTTCTGTGACCTCAGGCAGACTTCAGACCAGAAAGATTCCGTTGTCTAATCTATAATATGAGTCTCGACTGGATAGTTCCTGCACCATTTCACATTTATCAGTTTTTCATATTTGAAGATTCCTTGTGGTCTCAAATTCCCCAGGTTCTCTATCTCCCTCATGCCTATCAGAATCCTTACATTCCAGTCAAGCTTCCTGACTTGGGGTTTTCCAAATTTGACACTATATTTCCAGTCTCCATGACATTCTACAGGCCTGATTCTTGACATTCTATGTTTGTCCCTTGGCCAAGATTTTGAAAAATTTCGCTTCACTTAGTATTAAGCTCAGGTGCCACATTCAATGGAAAACGTGTCTGATGATGATTGCCATTTTTGATAATTTTGCTTTCCACCATTTTTAAATAGCCATAAATTAGCTCCTGTTGTTTACATCTTGTCTCCCACATTAAGATGTACATTCTGTGCCAACTGGGATTTCATATATTAGTCATTTGTTTAATCATCACTTAATTCAATTGTATTGAGCTAACTTGAGTTTGAGCCTTGGTTTTTCCATTTGTTCATCTTTAATAGTAAACAAGTCACTTTGTAGCAAGAGCTAAAAACATTTATTGGGTATCTCTATTCACATGAAGATTTGGATTTTCAAGCTTCTCCCACTCTGTGTCATCAGTTCTCCAAACCTAGTGATTAAACCTCAGAACAAATAGCCTAATGACTATGAGAACTGGAGCAAGAGTCTTAGCTCCTTAGGTCCTCTGGACCTTCCTCTCCTATCAAATAAGCATCTCAGACTCAATGTCATGCAAGATGTCTTTCATTAAGCAATCTCACAACCTATTTATATAAGAATGTAGGGTTTGCCTACTATGTCCTTCACTAAACCATTGTCCTGTAAAGAATAGATGCAATATTATGTCCATATTATAGATGAGGTAACTAAGGTTCATAGGAGAAAAATGAATTATTCTTGGCTCCATAGCCTGTCCTTAAATTCTAGTGTCAGGGATCAGACCCAAGTTGGCTGAGTCCCAGCTCACCAGAAATACTACTCTGCCATGCCTGCTGTTATACTTTGCGAGGGGCACTGGACCAGATGATCTCTGGATGGAGTCCATCATTGGCTCAAGAAAGAAATGCAAATAAATTCAACGTATTTTGTCCCTCTTGAAAGAAAAATTCATCTGGGTGAATGATCTCAACCATAGCATTTGTAATGTTAGTATATATGAAATCATTGTGGGGGGTTATTAAGGTAACTCATTCCTTCCTACAACAATTATGCCTCCTTTATTGGGTGGGTGTTATCATTGCATGTTTTCACCTTTTAATTTGGTTGTGCTAATCATATCAAATGGCAGAATAAATGTGTTAACGATAACAGGTGTGCTTGTTAGCATGCCTAATCGGTATTTTGATTAGTTCACATCCAGGGTATGCAAACAGTTCTTGATTAGATGTATATAATTCTGCTTTATAAGAAATCTCCCAGAGAACGGGGTGATGAATTTCAGTAGCGAAAGTGACCAGCTACAAAAGAAACCCAAAGCCACCCACCTAGGCCAAAAGTGATTTATAACGAGGACACAGTTTGACAAGATTAAATTTGGTCTACAGCACAGATTTTAAAAACTTCTTTTTTCCTTTTCAGAGTTGGGGGGTCAAAGTCCGTTATTTCATTTAAGTAAAGAACTCCTGGCATGGAAAATTCTTTCCCCAAAGCATATGAGTAGCTGATCTTTGCCTTTGAGTTTCAGAGAGCAACCCCTGGGGTGCTTGAACAGAAAATGACTTGCCCATAGTCCCTTGGCTATATCTGCCAGAGGTAGGTATTAAGCATCTTCTTAACTCCCAGTCTGGCTAAGTACTCTCTACTCAGCCCTGGCTCTCATAATTTACTGGAGTTAACATTTCCAGAGGATATAAGGAGACAGAGTGCACCATTGTCAAAATTGCTAATCAATGATGTAGCACCAATTTACACCTGGAAACCAATGAATGCTGTCAACAACTTTAGTCAAAACCTCCAAATGGCTACTTGAAGGAAAAATTGACCTAATAACCTAATGATTTAATTTGGTTCTAGATTCAAATATTCTCAATTCTGATTTTATTTTTTAAATTTCATTTTCATTAGGGTCATGAAGTCCGTAGTACTGGACATTTCATAGGTGCCTAACTTCACTCTATAATTTGGCATCAATATATTGAATGACTGTTCAAGGATCATTTGACCCTTCTCAAATTCACTTTTTGTTGGCATAGGCCTCCTCCCAATTTATCACTTTTCTGTGGGCCTTAGTTGGCTACAAGTTCTGTTTTCATATTAGGTGTTTCTGTAAGAAAAACCCAACCAGTGAGAAGGTACAGGCTGTGCTATATGTCTCCTTTTCTCTTTGTCTTCAAAAATGGTAGGCAGTTAAAAGGATAGATTAGGCCTGGGAGCATTCTGTTCAGACAAACAAATAGCAGTCATATGTGCCTTGGAGTCAAACAGGGGCCCCATGAAATAATCTTTGTAGTTGATCCATGATGTTTCATAGTTGAATAAAAGTCTACCATGAGTTGACTGACCTTTGACAATGATCTCTGAATGTGGTCTGGAAGGGGCCTTATTCAATCTCATGCACTAATTCTATAAAAACCTCTCCAGGGAATCTGTAAGTCCCCTTTTCCTTCTCATTGCTTTGTCTAATATCTCTAATTGGACAATGCTATATTCTGTTTTTCCTTCTTCCTATTGTCTCCTATATCCTACAGAGTGTTCTTAGTAGCATCAACAGTTCTTGGTCAATGTAGCTTTAGAATCACATAGAACATTCAATGCCCTTTTAGTGCAATTCACTCATTTTATGAAAAAATACACTGAACCCTAGAGAAGTTTGTATCCCAGGCCAATTTGCAGAGTTAGTAAGTGGCAGGTCCTCGTTTAGAATTTAGAACTTCTGATTCCAAATCTAGCTGGCTTTCTATCGCATACATCATGTGACCTTTTTCAAAGGTAGTGTGGTCTGGTTGAAAGCCCTAGATTTAATATCTGGAGACATTATATCTGATACTTTGTGGAAATCCATGCACATCTCAGGATATCCATTCATGCTCTACCTTGACACCATCTTTAGCCTATCTTTTTTTCTAATCAAGAATATTCCCATTTGTCTATTTTGCTCTTTGTGTGTATGTGTGTGTGTGTACATATATATATATACATATATCTATATCTATATCTATATCTATATCTATCTATATATCTATCTATATATATATATGTATATATTGCTGCATTGCTACATGGGTACCAGTTAATACTATATTACAACCTACCATCTATCCTATTCGGAACTCTGAGAATCTTTCTCGAGGAAACTCAAAGCAAAGGACAATTTCAGGAGCTAGAGAACTATTAAGCTATCCCCTTAACCTTTTTCCTAATTCATGACACTTTTGGATCTTCAGGAAACAAACTGTGGGATCTGGTGACTAGAATGTTTTTCCCCCTGCAATTCTTTCCATGATAGTACATCATCCCTTTCACCCTGGATCTACACAAACTGCTTTGATAAAGCATTGCCTAAACAAACACTGTGATGTAGGAGTTGGTACTATTTACAGGTAAGTCAGTATCTGACATTTGCAGGCACAATATCAAAAAGGAGCAGATCCATGGTCAATGGTCATTGTCCATATTGACTTTAAGTTCTCCAGACCCCTTGAGCACAGATTGTACTGTGTGATCCTGTGAACTCAGTAGACTTCCTGATGTCATATTCTTCACTGGCCTTGTTGCTTCCTCTCCCCCTCCCCACATAACATCAGTTACTACACCACAGAATCCAAGGGTTCTAGTCCTACTCCATTTGCTGTTGAGATAGAGAAGATCATTAATGAAATGATGAAGGATCTATTTGCTTGAAGAACAACATATTCTCTTTCTTCCATATTATCTATATAGTCTCCTGAGGGAAAATGCTTCAAATTTTTTTATCATTTTAATTTTCAAATACATTAACTACCCAAAACAAGAAAGTTCCCCTTACTACCTCCTACTGTGCAAATTAAAAAGAAAAAGGAAAAAAGAAAGCAAGATGCTTCAATTCTTATCAACATAGTACCATATTAGCAAAACAAATTTTCCATAGTAGCTTACTATTGTGCTTTCTAATTTTAAAGACCATCTTCTCTGTCAGGAAGTAAGCGGTCATTTTCAACCTCATTCTTTTGAAATCAATATTAAGTTATTGATAAGAGTTCTAAAACCTTTTGAGATTATTTTTCTCTATAATGATGCCATTTTCTAAAATGTCCTTTTAATTCTTCTCATTTTGCTCTGTACAAAATCATAAAAACCTTTCTGATTTCCTCTGACAACACATATTTCATGATTTTTTATATATTTCCACACCACAATTTATTTAGCCATCACCAAAAAGGACAGTTTTAATTTCAAACTTTTGGCTATTAGGAAAAGAGCTGCTATAATTATCTTTGTACCTAGAGAACCTTTTCCTGTTTAATTAATTTTCTGGAGGTAAGGCTAGCACTGGTGATTTTATGTGAAAAGATATGCAGAGTTTCTAATTTTTCTTGGCATAGTTCCAAAGCACTGTAAAGAATGACTCAATGAATTCCTAGTTCTACCAACAGAGCACTATTTTGCCTGTTTTCTCTGCAGTTTCTCCAGCCTTTGTCACTTTTCTCTTTGATCAACTTGACAGTCTGAGAGATTTCAAGAGGAAAATCAAGTTACTTTAATTTTCATTCCTCTTATTATTAGTGATTTAGACAATTTTACATGATTGTGGAAAAGCTTATATCTGTTCCTTGAACCTGCCTTTTCATATCCTTTGACTGTTTATCTTCTGGGCAATATCCACGAGCATATTTCAAATTTATTATCCCAGGCTCTCTGTAGCCCCTTTTCTTGCCTTTACTTTCCCTTATTTCAAAGGGTATCTTATTTCCTTATCCCCCTTTTTATTCCCCTTCTGCCTCCCCACTTTACCAATGTGTTCTACTAGAAATTTCTGAGGCTTATGTTGAAGGAGGATAGTGCCACTAGTTTGAGGGCTTCCCAAACCTTTTTCAAGACTCCTCATCTGCATCTGGTATCCACCTGGCCCTCAGTTCTCACCTGTGCTTTCAAGAAGTTGTAGAATGCACAGCAGCCATACCCTGGAAAAACCATTTTAGCAGATAGGTTAAGCCAGACTGAGGATAACTGATGGCCTTCAAACCCCTTGGAAGATGAGGAGGATGTCTGCCCCAAACATATTGAAGACTTCCTCCAATGGAATGGGCAGATGAGAACAATTTGTTTCAGTGACCATGAAGGTGACTAAAGCAGGTTGTGTGGAAAATTTGGATCTTAATCAGACATCAAAGACACTGAGGTCATCTACTGCATCCTTGATGATTGTCATATCCTGAATTTTGATGACTGGAAGAGAAAGTTAGATTAATTATTTTAGGCACCTTTGCCTCACTTCAATCTAATTCATGAAAGTCAAGACATTGCCCTTTAATAGTATTAGTCTTCTTTTGTTAATGAAGAATAACAAGCATTGGGTCTCATTGTTATTCAGTAGTTAAGTAGATCAGGCTATATTCTGCTGCCTGTGGTAGCAGGTTTTCTTTTAGACTCTTCCTGGGGATGATGAGTTTTCATCAATAACCTATCTCTAAGAACTTGAAGACTCAATGACTTGACTTTGGTCCATTTTCTTTTTTTTTTTTTAGGTTTTTTTTTTTCTTTTGCAAGGCAATGGGGTTAAGTGGCTTCCCCAAGGCCACACGGCTAGGTGATTATTAAGTGTCTGAGGCCAGGTTTGAAGTCAGGTACTCCTGACTCGAAGGCCAGTGCTCTGTCCACTGCGCCACCTAGCCGCCTGGTCCATTTTCTTATTGGAAATTGGCAGTTTGTTTAAAAAGTCAGGTCAGTGAAGGTATAATGAACAGTATCTTTTTTTCCTTCTTTTTTTCTAATTTGGTAATGATGTTGACCTTTGCTCTAGCAGTCAATTATGTGACTGCCTCTGGATAGCTACTCCTGAAATAATGTGGAAGACTTTCAGAGAACTTGACCACCAGTAAGCATCATGCCACGATGGGCTTTCTGATGGGAATGTGTTTAACATTAAGATACACTAGGTAAATAGCTGTTGCTATTTTCATTTAATAGATAATTTAAAATAAAATTTTGCATAGTTTTGGAAATCTGTTATGGAAAACATCAAGCAGAACCTTGATTCATTTCAATAAGGTCAATGATATGCTCCTTTCTTTCCCCTTTCCATAATGCCTTTTTGGTAAGAGAATAATGATAGGTTCAACCCTTTAATTTGATGGGCACATATCTAAAACTTATTTTCCCCCTTGTTGTAGAAATCTCATTTTTATGACTAGGTACATGTATATCAGGATTGAAGGAGAAAAGCAAGCAGAACATGTCATCATATTCTCCAGGAAGCCAGTACAACTTCATAATGTTTCACCTAGGGAAATTCTCTGGGCCTTATTCCCAACTTTCTCCTGCTGTGCTGTTTAGAAACATTTGTTAAAATGGTGTTGCCATTTGAGTAAGCAAAATTTTTGAATTATGATTTCTCTTTGCATGTTAAAATCTCCATCTATTATTACACCTACACATTTATTTTGAAAGCCTCATTTCCATTGTATCAATTCTTCTATGTAATCATTAGTTTATCAATATTATAGTTCAAACAGTTCTGAGTTTATTATTTTTTGAAAACTGTGTATTAAAGCAAGGGGGGTTGATGCAACTGGAGCATATAATGTTAGAGAACAAAGAGTGGGGAGATTAGTTTAATATTTGCATTTTAGAGGAAATCCATTTTGATTCAAAAGCCACATTAATGTTCGCAGCTCTTTTTTTTTTTTTTTGACAACTCCTAATACTTATTTCTCATATCTATGGCTGAGTCTATATAAGGGAATACAATTGCCTTGGCCTCTCAAAGTAAAAGAGTTCATGCATGCACTATGCTGGTAATAATGGACAAATGGAGTTATTTCTTTTGTTAGCTTTTACTTTTCACTATCTTTTTAGCTTATTAATATTTTTAGGGTTTTTTTTGCAAAGCAATGGGGTTAAACGGCTTGCCCAAGGTCACACAGCTAGGTAGTCTGAGGTTGGATTTGAATTCAGGTCCTCCTTACTCCAGGGCTGGTGCTCTATCCACTGTGCCACCTAGATGCCCCCAGTATCTTTTTTATAATTGTTTGTCTTTTGCTTTTGCAAAAGACCAATGACATCATAGTGATGTCATGATTCATACATGAATTGGATTCAAGTTAAACAGACTTGCCTAAGATCATCAGCTTTATTCTTCCAGGCATTGAAGTCCAGGTGCAAGACAATAATAAAAATGGTGGCAAAGGCTAAGGATGACCTTGGTGTCATCAATCTCTGACCAAGGTCAAAGTGCTACATATTACCTACTTTGACTGCCTTCAAGACCAATGGAACAGATGGTTCTCATTTGCCCATTCCAGTGGGAGGAGTCTTCATATTCTTGAGTAGACATCCCACCCCTCAACTGACTGATGGGTATGAGGTCCACTGGCTACTCTCAGCCTGTTTAGTCCATTGGCCAAGATTTAACTGGGATATAGCTATTGCTCATGCCATACTTTCTTGTGAGTCACAGTTACTAAACTGGTAGATACCAAATGTGGATGAGCATCCCTGAAAAGGTTGCACAAGCACTCACACCAGAGATGCTAGTCATTGCTGAACATGGGAATTGGCTTACCTCCTATTCAACAGTTATATGATACAAAAACAAACAAAAGATTGAAAAAACACAGAAAGTTATCTAATCATATCTATACTATTCTTTTCTGACCTATCCTTCTTCAATACATACTAAAACATGCACATATGTGCAAACACTTATATGCATAAATGCATGCCCTGGACTTCTAACTGATCAGCAGTGACTACTGTGGATCACCCTGGAAACTTATCTACTTTGAAGATGATGTTTTGTTGATGAGCCATCTGAGTTCAGATATGGATCAGGATGACTTGAGATGGCCATGGATGTGAGGCAATCAGGATTAAGTGACTTGCCTAAAGTCACACAACTAGGACTTGTCAAATATCTAAGGCCAAATTTGAACTAGGTCCACCTGTTTCCAGAATCAGTTTTCTATTTATTGCATCACCTCGCTGCCCTTGCTCTGAAGAGGCTCTTCAATGGAAGTGTTGAAATTAATGTCAATAAACTTTTCTTAACTTTTACTATGTGTCAAGACAGTGGATCATTCCCTGAGGATGGGATGAACAATATGAAAACAAACCAATTAAATAAATCAACAAAATAAATAGGAAATATTCAACAGAAGCAAGGGAAGGCACAACCCATTGAGAAGAGCTCTAGGCCTAGAATCCAGATGATCTGAGTTCAAATTGAATTACTAGCTATTGGGGCAGCTAGGTGGCACAGTGGATAGAGCACCAGCCCTGGAGTCATGTGGACCTGAGTTTAAATCTAACCTCAGACGCTTAACAATTACCATCACCTTGCAAAAACCAAAAACAACAATAAAACAAATTACTAGCTATTACCCTCACAAGTCTTTTAATCTTAGTCAAACTCAGTTTCTTCAGTGACAAAATATGAATAATAGCATTACCTATAATAAAAGACTTTTGGATCAAATGTGATAATATTTACACATTGCTTAACAGAGGGTCTGGCACATAGTAGGAGCCTAGTTAATTCTTCTTTGTTCCCTCCCTTCTCTCCCTTCCTTTCTTCCTCTCTTTTTGTAAGGGGAAAAGAA
This sequence comes from Macrotis lagotis, assembly GCF_037893015.1. Lineage (NCBI taxonomy): Eukaryota > Metazoa > Chordata > Mammalia > Peramelemorphia > Peramelidae > Macrotis > Macrotis lagotis. The sequence goes on from NC_133664.1 coordinate 2,765,262, forward strand.
GCACTGACATGTTATAGGACCTCAAATCAGAGGAGCTGAGGTGAAAAGAATAGAAATGATGAGCTTATCCTGGGAGGAGCATCTTGTTTTGTGGAGCTGAAACCAGGTGGGGCAGCAGATGCAAAGTGGAGTGAGACAGATGGTGATGGTGTGCATTGAGTTTTTTAAACCACTTCTTTCCTATATCATTCTTGCAAATATACTGGAATTTACTCTTTTCAGCTTCTTCATTGTTTTACCTACAGTTGTATTTTCTTTGTTTTTTTAATTTAAAAAACTCAGATTTAATTTTCTCCTCCCTTCTAATAAAGATCAGTTGAGCAAAATGGACAGATATGTCAGAACCCATGTCTTTCTATGGTTTATGCATTCAGTAGATGTATCTAATGCTGCTGAAAAGGAACAAGGGACATTTTCTCACCTTATCTCCAAAACCATTAAGTCAGAGTTCAGCTGCTTTTATTTTTTTCTTAGTGACCGTGGATAAGACAATTCATTTCTTAAATTGGAGAATTTTCATTGACTGTCCAGCATGCATGGAATTCTGACCCTTTTTATCTCTAGCTCCTGACCTCCCTTGCTTCTTCCAAGTGCCAGATAAAATTCCACTTTCTTCACAAAAATCTTTCCTGAACCAATGTAGTGCTAGTATCTCCCCTCTATTGATTATCTCCAATTTATCCTAAATATACCTTGTTTTTCATAGCTGTTTCATGCTGTCTCCCTTATTAGACTGGGAGTTCTTTGGGAAGAGGGACTGTTTGCTTTTTTTTAATGTGTAGCTGTCACATAATAGACGTTTATGAAATTCTCAAATGTGTTTTTTTCTTGCTACAAATAAGATGGTATTAATTTACCGCAATATGTTCAGCCATTCCCCAATTCATTGAACCCCCTTTCTTTCTAATTTGGATAAATATACAAAACCACAAAGCTTTCATGGTTATTTGTTATAAATGAAGAATCTATTTATTCCATTTATTTTTCTTGGGGTATATAACCAGGACTGGAATTCAGTATTTAAGCATTTGAATATCATGATACTCAGAAATCTTATTCATTTTTCAGAACAGTTAAAGCAAAGACCATCTCCATTATCACTTTTCTAGTATATCCAATTTTCCACAGCTTCTCCAAAACTGATCATTTATATCTTTATTTGCTGGTTCTTTGCATTTCTTCCTTTGAATACTCATACTTTGTTCATATACTTTGACCAGTCATTTACTGGAAAATCTTATATTGTCTTATTTATCAGGGAAACGTCTCACTGCATCTTACAACATTTTTAATATTGATTCTTTTTTTTAAAGATTTTATTTATTTTGAGTTTTACAATCCCCCCCCGACCAGAGAAGGCAATTTGCCAGTCTTTACATTGTTTCCATGGTATATACTGAGCCAAATCCAGTGTGATGAGAGAGAAATCATATCCTTAAGGAAGAAACATAAAGTATAAGAGATAGCAAGATCAGACAAAAACATATCAGTTTAGTACTGATTCTTTTTTTTTAGGGTTTTTTTTTTTTTTTTGCAAGGCATTGGGGTTAAGTAGCTTACCCAAGGCCACACAGCTAGGTAGTAATGATTCTTAATGCAGATTTTTCAAGGACTTAATAGTTGCACTTAGTGAAGTTGTGTTTTAATGAAAATAACTATTAATTCCGCATAAACTAAATGGTCTACTTTAGGTCTGACAATTTTATTCTTGGTTAGGTTAACATTTCTTTGCCAAGTATGGATGAGAGGGACCTCTTTCCATTTTTCCTTATTTGAAAAAAAAAAATCCTTTCATATTTACATTGAGTATTCATTTGAATCTTATATTTATTGGGTTGTGACTATTATGTATCATTCATAGGCTAAATCTGAAAGAGGAGGGATTAGCAACAATGAGGTCCAAGAAAGACCTCTGAAAAAGATCAATTTTGAGATAAAAGATTCCAGGTCAAAATAAGTTTATTTCCAACTGTTTCAAAGTTTTCCAGAAATTCTTGTCAAACAGAGAATGCTTACCTCATTTTGTTTCTACAAATGCTGCACAACTTGTGTTTGTGTCTCAATTTTGATGGCCTATTATGATTCATGGATCAATTTTTTCTATTTTCAGCAAGGTATAGTTGGTGGTTCTTGTTCACTATCTTAGATCCAAATGTTATCACTATGTTAGGGACAAGTTACAGTGTGTCCAAATGTGACTGATCAAACCAATACAAATTTGGAATGCTCTACCGCAGGTTGGGAATAAACAGTCCATATGAACACTTGGGCTGGGTTCTGTAAACTGGCATAACTCACCTTTTCTTTGAGTTTCTTCAATTCTGCCTTGCTCATAGAGGGCACATCAGACTGGGGTGGTCCTGTTCCAGTGTCTCCCCTGCTGCAAATGAATTCCAGTGTTCTTAAGTGAGACCAAGAGTGTCCTTGTGAGCAATTGCCCTGAGTTCTCCATAAATAATCTTTTTGGCTGACATATATTTGGCATTTGAACAATGCAGTCAGCCTATTGCAGTTGTGTTCTCTATAGCAATGTTTGAATACTTGGCAGTTTAGCTTGAAAAATTGCCTTTAATTTCAGATAAACAATATAGTTTATTTTGGGGCTTTTTTTTGGCAAAGCTATGGGGTTAAGTGACATGCCCAAGGTCACACAGCTAGGTAATTATTAAGTGTCAGGTTGGATTTGAACTCAGGTCCTCCTGACTCCAGGGCTAGTGCTCTGTCCACTGCACCACCTAGCTATCCTGATATAGTTTACTTTAGATTTGACTTTATCCTTGATTTGCTTAACGGTACATCATCAAACATAGTTGGGAGGGACCTTCTTCCATGTTTTCCTTATTTGAAGCTTTCTGAAGCCACACTGACTCTCAGATAGGTGACCATCTTTCAGATGAAGGGTTAACTTATTAAAGAGAAGTTTGACAAGAATCTTTCCAGCAGTGACTAAGAGAGAAACATCCCTATGATTTTCATAGGACAAATTATTCACTTTGCCTTTGAAGAGATGGACAATGGTGTCATCCTTGATCTTCTGGGGACAACCTCACCATATAACCTGGAAAATTTCAATCAGCCTTTGTATGAACAATGAACCCCCCCACCTTGTAGAACTAAGCTGGCATAGACTCAGCAACAGGTTTTTGTAACATGAAAGGAGCCTAATGACATTCCAAACCTCTTCATTAGTTGAAACTTAAGTTAGGGGGACTTCAACTTGAGCTAAACCATCAATGACTTCCACATTAATTGATGGGGGTCTCTTAAAGTAAGTGAACTTATCTACAATATTCAAAACATTTCCATCACTGCAACCAATGGATGCCCATAGTGTAACCAATGGAGTTGGCTGATGAACCATCCCTCTTTTCTTGGTGTTAATTGTTGGGTCAAAATTAGCACAAGCAGCAAAGAAATGAGCCATACTTTGTTGTATCTCAGCTTCAGCAGCTGCACTGAGGGCACAATCATCTGCAAACACAAAATCATGTACCAACATTCCCTTAACTTGGTATTGGCTCATAGCCTGTTCAAGTTGAGGACTTTGCCATCAGTGGGGTAGCTGACCTTGTTGCTGTGTTTTTTCTCAGTGAAGGCATTTGATAACATAACTGAAAACATCATAGTAAAAAGCATGATAACATGGACACATCCTTGTTTCACTCCATTGGTGACCAGGAAATCTCAAGACCATTGCCACTCTCCAGAACCTGGGCAAGCACGTCATCATGAGACCAGTGTACAACACTGATGAGCTTCTCTGGGCAACTAAATTGTGAAATAGTTTTCCAAAAGATCTCATGACTGACAGTATCAAAAGCATTGGACAGATCTACAAACATTGTGTATAGACATCTGTTTTGCTCCTGACATTTTTTCTAGAGTTGCTGGACAGAAAACTCCCTTTAATGGAATTTGCTTTTCTCTCTTTTATTATCAATAAGATTGAACATATTTCTACTTTTCCTAAAGTTAAATAATCCTATACACCTGACATCTGTGTTGCTTGATCATAATGAGTAATTTGGCATTATTGCAATCAATTTGATAAGATTTTGCTTATATCAATATCCATCAGTTATATTAGTTTATGAATTTAGTTTTATTTTGTCTTTCTTAGATTTGAAAATCAGGACCACATTTGTCTCAAAGAAAGAACTAGGTAAGATGTCTTCATATGCATTTTTCAAACATAAAGGCTTATTGTTCTTTAAATATCAATAGACTTATTTATGTATAGATTTAAATCCAGGGAGACATTTGGGATCGTTTCTTGCTTGGTGATGGTGTTGCCTTTGTAATGGTAGTTCCTTTACCTCTAGGTAACTTCCTCTCAATGGAATTGGGTTATTTTTTAAATGATTTTTTAAAAAAAAATTATTAATTAATACAGAAAATTAATCTATTGCATTTGTTTTACTTTGATTACATATAACTAGCTTATTAGTTTCTGATAATTTTGAATATTTCACTTTTATTTGTTAGAATTCTCTCCTTATGTTTGATTTTAATAATGTGATTTTCCTCTTTTCTTTGGAAAAAATTAGATTGTCTAATATCTTATTTATTTTATTAGATTTTCCAATAGAAATTCTGATCTTTATCATAACAATAATATTTTTGTTTTGAAGTTTTGTTGTTTAAATTTCAAGTTGTTACCAATTGTACATTTGGAGTTTCTAGTTTGATTGTTTTGTAGTTCTATTTTCAGTTTATTGTTTGCCTCTCTGTCTAGCTTAGTGAGATATTTATTTGAATAAATACATTTTCCCCATATAATTTGGCCTGGTAAAAGTCCCTTAGTGAGGGAAGACAGTGAGAGTGAAGAGGAAGAAAATATGAAGAGAACACATATAACTGAGGTGGGGACCACATGGTGACTGAGAGGGAAGATGAGTCAGCTTTGAACTGGTGGTTTTGACTGTGCTGTGATATAGTGTCATCTTGATGATTTGAAGAAGATCCTCATAGATGATGTAATTAATTCATTTTAGCATTTTGGTAAGAACTAAATAACCCACATACCCTCATATTTTTAATGGTATCGAATAACTGTCCTTGTGCAAAGCTCATGACTTCTATAATTTTTTTAACCCTCTCATTCTTTAAAATTGTATAGTTTAGTCTGTACTTAGGTGTGAGTCCTTTGCTCCTATATGCCTTTTAAACTCAATTTTATACTATTCCAATCTCTAAATGCCATTCAATACTTTTTTCTTTTCTGAATTTATTTCTTAATTCTTTATTTCTAACATATAGTCAGGTTTTGATATGTCATGTGGCCATGTGATATTAAAAATGTAGGTTCCTTTAATGTCCATTCAGTAATCACTGAGATTTGATAGCTATTATTTTTCCTCTTCTTTTTCTTTTTGGCATGGCAATGGGGTTAAGTGACTTGCCCAAGGTCACACAGCTAAGTAATTATTAATTGTCTGAGGTTGGATTTGAACTCAGGTCCTCTTGAATTCAGGGTCTGTTCTCTATCCACTGCACCACCTAGCTGCCCCTATTTTTCCTCTTCTTTAAGAAAAATAGAATTGAGAAGAATAGAATGGAGAAGGAAAAATAGAATGGAAAAACCCTTCAATCACCCCAAAACTTTGTTTCTAAGCTTTTCCTTCCTCCTTTTGGATCTGGTTGAGGAGGGAGGGAATTCTCTCTTTTCTGTCTTCTAGAACCAGATCTGACCTAGTTTCTCTCCTTATTATCTCTGACTGAATTAACCTTAAAAGAAAGACTTTTGAGAATTAAGTAGGATGTAATTAAAGAAATGAGTGTATTCTTCCTACATTTTTCTCTAAAATGTAGAGAAGTAGGTAAAATGATCTTATTTTCATATTAACAGAATTGTGTGTTAGTTTGCAACCCTCCCCATTTCTGTCTCTACCCAAACAGATCTTTAATAAGCTGTCTTATGATATGAATCAGTATACACAGGGAAATCCTGGGGGGGGGGTGAATTTTGAACTGTTTCTGTGTTCCTCTATGTTGCCAGATAAGTTTAAACTTTACCCTTAACAAATAATAACCATTTAAAGTAATTCTTTAGGCATTCATGGAGCCTGGTTTCTCTGTTACAGTAAAATTATTATGGATTCGGTGAGAAAAAGAAAAGATCTGCAAAGGCTTATCTAATAAACTCATAATCAGAAAAGGCAGTGAAGCTGATCTCTCTACATGCTAACATTACAGATTAAATGGACGTCCAGATAACACAGAGGAAAACAAAGCTGGGAAAAATGCTAGACAACCACAAACATGCACAGAGAAGTTTCTTGCTCTAGCTGCCAGAGTATTGAGGGCATTCAGGACCAGTTCTTAAGATGTTTGAAGTCAGACAAAATATAGGATTGGGAAAACAATGATGAATTCTAATATCAAAGAAAAGCAAATGGGAGAACTGGCAATAGGACCAATCCATAGTTCAACTTTGATTTATTCAAAATTTTTTTTCAAGTTCTTATTGTGCCAGTTCTTATAGCCATGTACAACCAAAATCAAAATAAAACCTCCTCAAGAGTCTATAACCTAATGGGGAAACTACAGTTATACAGCTAGAAAATCAAAATCATATAAATTACAGAACTGAAACCAAATACTTTCATACAAAGACAATAAATAGGAACTAGGGTAGGGGTTGTTGGAGAAAGATAAAGATAGAGTTTTTGGTGACAACTTACTATGATGGAAGAAGCACTGGACTCCAGAAGACCTGCCTTGGACCTTAGCTAGTTGTGGGACCATGGACAAGTTGTTCATTACCTTCATTACCTTTCAGTTTCCTGGCTGAGCAAACTAGGCTCTTGTGAAGAGGAGGTAGGAGTCATGGAGAACAGACTAAACAGAGGTAGCGAGGCAGGAGACAGGATGCTGTGTATGGCAACTATTGAGTCTCTATTGGGCTAGATGATTGCTTGAGAAGGAGAGGAATGGTACTACATCTGGCAGCCAACCCTAGAGTTAGAGGGAGAAGGGTTTAAGAATAATTCATTGAAAAAAAGAAAAAGGAAGAATTTGTGCACACTCAGGCATATACATACTCACACCACCACACATGCACCTAGGGCATCCCTGAGGAAGGAATTCAATTTCACATGAAGGTTTTGCCAGGGGAGATGGCAGAGTCAACTGCACCTTTACCATTTTTACCATAGAGGAGATAGAATTCTACTGTTTTAGTTTGCTGATGATTAAAAATTCCAAGGACAAAGCAGCTTGTTAAATACTGTACATACCAAACATAAATTATGCACATTTAAAATTATACAAATATAAATTATGCACATATAAATCTATGCAACATGTGGAAATAGCTACTTGACTCAGTGATCATTCGTTTCAAATGAAGCAAAAAACCAGCAGTCACAGGTCACCATGAGTAACCTCTATTACCATGCCATAACTCTAATACAAAGTTCATACCCAATGGGATCTTTAGTGATTAGTGACATTTCCCAGATGTTTCTGCTTAGAGATGATATCTGGTAGATTTCCACAAACGCCAGAATAAAACTGATTCATGATAAAGGGTTTAATCTTAATATAATGTAAAAATAAAGAAAAATAACTGGTTAAAATCTTCAGTATGCTCGGTGTTGTTGAATACATGTAGAGTGACTATCTGTACATTTCAAGAGGAATCGGAATAGTTGTCTGTCTCCTGGAATGACATGCAAAGGCGACAAGTGGGTAAAACCAAATTTAATAGGAGGAGAAAAGTGGATTTAATTCAAGTTTAGAAGTTTTAATATAGAAATTTCCTAAGGTTCTGCCTGAAATAAAGGTTAATCATTTAATTCTGACATTCTCCTGGTAATCTTAATAATTAACAGCCACAACCACAGCCACAATAGTATTCTAATGATGTTAGTATATCCCAGCAATCTGTGGCACACTACCAACTTTGACTTGAAATTCAGTCACTGAAATGGCAATAGATTATAGTTTTGGCTCAACAGATTGCATTACATTATGAAAAATAATATCTTATCAAAAAGTTGTATGACAAAAATATAGTATCACGGATACAGTAAATGATAATTAGTGCACTTTGTTTCTGTATCTCTAGTGCCATGATGCATTAAGGAAGTCTTAATCATATGATCATTTGGGAGAAGGTACATAAAATATGGATAAGTTGTAAATGAGATATCTGATCTCCAGGCATTCTCTCTGGCTGTCATTCCATGCTGGAAAGTTCTCCCTCCTCTAATCTGACTGTTGATCTCCCAGATTTCTTTTAAGTTTGATCCAAAATTCCACCTCATCCAGAAAGTTTTCTAACCCCTCTCAAACCCCTTTTGCCTCTTTTTTTCTGTAATTTTTTCTTTTATTTATCTCATATATAGTCCATTTCATATATATATATATATATATATATATATACATATATATATATATATATATATATTTATATATTTGCCCACATGTTGTATCTCCCATTAGATTATAAACTCCTTGAAGGCAAGGAATGTATTTTAATCCCTTTTTATATCCTCAGCTCTTAGCATAGTTATGTTACATAATCATAAAGTAGTCATGTAGTTGGTTCCTGTCCTACAGTTGGTGCCTAATAAATATTTATTCAATTGAATTGATTCATTAGGGGTAATAGCATAGTTGAATGGATGGATAGATGATAGGTAGATAGATAGATAGATAGATAGATAGATAGATAGATAGAGAGAGAGAGATAGACAAATAGACAGAACCATACAATATTTTTAAGCCCTTAATGCTCGCCAGACATTAGACTAAACACTAATTATACAAATAGAAGCCAGTAAGGTAATCTTTATTATGAAGAATAAATAAATATAAATAAAAAACAAAACATATACACATACTATATTTTATATATATATATGTATGTGTATGTGCGTGTATGTCTATATGTCTTTACATTACATTCATTTCCACTGCATCCATCTCCCATCTCAAAGAATAGTTCCATACAAGAAAACATTTATAAAAATTCCCTCAATTGGAGGAAAAACAATACATGTTAGAGAAGCTACCCAGAGGAGAGGAGGAGGAAGAAAAGAGGGTCAAAATGATTTTCAAAGAGAAAATTATAGGTATATGAAGGTTTATAAAATTTGAGATAAATTTCAGAGTGGAACAAGCTAGGCCAATCCTGAAACCATGGTCCCAGGAGGCAGTTATTCATCATCAAGAGTGGAAGCTTAGGGGAGTCTTTCTCTCCTCTATAGTATCTACTCTAGATTGCAGTTGGGGAGGAGGAGGAGGAAGTGATGGGAAGGAACATAGTTTAGTTGGGAGTGCAGATCAGTTTCATTTGACTATCTGACTTGTTTTATTATCAGTGATGCCTTAAATAAGTTCAAAATAACTGAATTTTTTCTTACTGGCTTCAAATGCATTCAGATTTTCAAAGAGATCGATCCTATTTATTTCATTTAAACCTAGAAATGGCTCTCAGTGAAGTCTCTGCTAAATGTACAAAAATTTTTGTTTACAAATGAAGAAACTGAGGCTCAAAGGTAAGATGATGTGCCTCTTCTCACATTTCTGATAAATGTCAGAGGCACCATTTGGATATTATCTCCAAGTGGGTCTGTTGACCTGTGTGCTCCATTCCCTTCTTTCTCAAGTGATGCTTCCTTACTTCCCTCTTTTAGTGTCATCTATTTTTATTCTGTTTTCTTAGAGGTTGAGACCACTACCAGAGTTTTCTTTGGATACTCCTGAGGCAGAATGAATTGCTCCCCTGATCTCCAGGCATGTAAAGATTGAAGGAATCTTACTTGTTCATTAAAATTTTTTTTAAGAAAAAAAACTTTAAAAAAAATTTTTAACTCATTTGATAAGATTTCTCCATTTTATAGGTCACTTCTTCCTTTCACGCTCCCATATGATGGCTATATTTGCTTTCCTTTCCATCCTATTTTGCTATCATTGTTCTCCTTTAGTCATTTTCTTTTAAGAGAGGTCAGGGGGGCATAATGGATAGAGAACTGGTTGTGGATTCAGGAAGACCTGAATTCAAATCCTGCCTCAGACACATAATACTTACCTGTGTGACCTTGAGCAAGTCACTTAACCCCACTGCCTTGAAAAAAAAAAACAAGAGAGGCTAGGGAATTTTTCTGACATTTCATATCTTTAATCTGGTGATAAAATTCAGAAATATTAGTGTTTCCCAGCAAGCTGTGGCACGCTACAAACTTTGACTTGAAATTCAGTCAATAAAATGAAATAGATTAGAATTGTGGCTCAACAGATTGCAATACATTATAAAATATTATATTATCAAAAGGTTGTTTGAAAATATGAAATAAGAAAATTATTTGTCATAAAATTATCTTTTCTGAGCTTTAATTCAAAGAATCTCAAGTTCTCTCAATTTAAAAGAGTTTTTTGCTTGAATATTTCCATCACATCTCTGTCAGCCTAGTTTTATTATTATTATTATTATTATTATTATTCTTCAAAGTCATCCCCCAAACACACAACTCTGGGTATTCCCATTAGAAGTGGAACCTTTGCCAGGAAAGGTTTCCAGTGATCATTCACCCTACTTGCTGCAAACTTGTAATGGGTCTGAAACTGTTGAAGATGATCCAGTGGATTCATAACCAAGGTTGACTGTGAAGGGGTAGGTCATATGTATGTTTTATGGCACTGTGAGCGTCTTAGATCTTAGACAAGATACAGTTTTCCATGTCTCTGAAGACTCTTGGTATTATGCAGAGGAATCCTGTCCCCTTTTCAGGCTGAGGGGGACAGTAAAGGGGACTTCAAGCAGTGTAGTCTGGAAACCGTTCCCCCCCCCAAAAAAAATCATGACATCAATACCCAATGCATCACAACTGCATCAACTTTTAAACTCCAAATTATCTAGTAGAGAATTTTCATTGTACTGCAGTCAGGAATGTTATGTGGTGTCCCTGAAAGGATGGCACCAAAGATTAACTAAGGTCAGTAAGGATAGTGGTGTGTGATCACAGATCCATTATCTCAATGGTATGAGATTGAATTGGTGGCAGAACTTAGTTGGACAATAAAGTGCTGACTTAAGTGCCAGACATAATACCAAGCATTGGTAATACAAAGATAGACAAAAATACTGTTTGTCTATCAATGCAGATCAGAATTCTTTAGCAGGCATTAGCTGATGGTTTTCATGAGTTTCTGTGGTTAAAAGACAATTGAGTTTGTGGACACTGCTCTTTAACTGAAAGATACTTTCTCTGAGCTCCAATCTAAAACTCTATCCCTGCCTTCTCAAATATTACTTTCCTGGGATTTTTCACACTCTTGATTTTGCAGTAGTAGCAACTGAGATAAATTGCTGTTTGTTTTGTTTTTAAAAATAACTCTATTAGCTATTCACTTGCCCAACTCAAAAGAGCAAAATGGTTTATTTCAAATTAAAAAAAGGAATGATGAGCAAAATGATTTCTTTTTTCTCTTGCAGCTGCAGAAAACATTCCATATCAAAGGGTTCTACCCTTGTGTTGAAGGGAATAGTTGAATCTGGATTGGGAATGGTTAACTTTAGGATTGAATTTCTCAAGATTGTGTTAGAAACTTTGACCTGTGGCCACTTGAGTTAGCCATTGGTTTTGCTTTTGAAATGGTATGCTATTGCAGGAAGAAAAAGAATCAATTTGTTGCTTCATAAATATAGATATGGATATAGATATAGATATACACATACACATACAAATAAAATACACACACACACACACACACACACGTGTGTGTGTCTCTGTATTACATTCTTTCCACTGCATTCATCTCCCATCTCAAAGAATAGTTCCATACAAGAAAACATTTATAAAAATTTTAAAGCAAAATCACTCCACACAAACATCTGAAAATATATGCCTTTGAATATCCTACCCCTTAAAAGGAGGTGGGGAGGGTTTGTATTCCTGTGTTTTCTTTAGGGCATGTTTTTAGTCTTTGTAATTTTTCAACATTAATTTTTGATTTTTTCATAGTTGTTGTTCTTTCCATTAATATTGTTGTATTGTGTATGTCTGTATGTGTGTGTGTGTGTGTGTGTGTGTGTGTGTGTGTGTGTGTGTGTTTGGTTCTTCATTCTTCATTCTGCTTTTCCATATTCGTCATGATAATTGTTTCTTAAGTACCCTCTTAATTTCGTATGTCATGAGTCACTATTTTTTAAGTGAAAGGTATCTGCATGTTTCCAGCTCTTTAATATATTGTTTTATATATTACTTTTCTTTTTTCCAATAACCCCCTGAGAGTATCTGTCTAGCAGAGCTATTTCTGGGCCAAAGGATGGAAATTTTACTCAATTTATTTGTATAATTTAAAAATTATTTCTCAAGTTGTTTACACTAGCTCATAAATCTACTAACAATAAATTAGTGTGTCCATCTTACCACAACCAATCCAACAATGACTATTTTTATCTTTCATCATTTGTATCAATTCCCTGTATTTAAGGTAAAAATTCATTTTTGATTGCATTTCTCTTATTTTTAGTAATTTGCAGAATTATTTTATATGGTTGTTAATTGTGGGCAAATCTTTTGATAATTATTTGTTCCTGTCCTCTAATCACTTATCTCTTGGACAGTGGATTTTGGTCTTATATAGTTGGTAAATTGCCTAGATATTTTTGATATAAACTTTTACCCAAGACATCCAAAAATATCTGCAATTCATTCTTTTCTCTTATTTTAGAGAAACAATTTTGCCTTTGCAAAATTTTACAATTTCATGTAATCAAAATAATTTTGTAATGACTTGTTTAGTTACTAATATATGTGCTACCTATAACTGTAAATGGTTTATACCAGATTTCTTTTTAATGACATATTTGAAATTTATCACATATATATTTTTACTTTGCTTCAAATTATGGTATAGAATATTTATCTAAATCTAATTTCTACCAGACTGATTATCAATTTTTCATGAGTCTTATCTAATATCAAATAATATTTGGGGACTCATCAAACAGTGGAATACTGAGTTGTATTATTTCTAATTATCTGTTGTCCACTCTGTTTTGGTGAACTGGTTTTCTACTACTTCATGAGTCCTGCTACAAAATATAGTTTTCAATTCAAGATACCCTATTGTCTCAATCTGATCTTTTAAATAAAATTATATTCTTGGACCTATGGATCCTTTGTTTGTACAAATGAATTTTTAAAATTATGTTATTGAGTTCTGTAAAGGCTTCCCTTGATTATATAATTAAGCATTAAAACTTCAAAGTTCCCTCAGTTATATTATGATATTTATTATGTTGACATAATTCAGCCATGAGAACTGACTGTTCTTCCAGATATTCAAATTAGTTTGCATTTTTAACTGTACTGTATAATTGAAATTGATGTAATTCTTTGTACATTCACAAATCTGCCTCCAAATATTTTAAGTATTTTGTAGTTTTAATAAGATTTCTCATTTTATCATTTTGTCTTAGATTTTGTTATTAATATTATCATTTTATTCAGAAATTCAGCTGAATTTTTGCACGTTTTGCATATATTTGCATATATTTTTCATAAATGCTTTTCGTTTTTCAATTAGCAATTTTGTTTATTCCCTAAGATTTTCTAAGTAAACTGTTATTTTGTCAGCTAACATAGTTTATTTGCTGTTGATATCCTTAAGACTGCAATTTCTCTTTTGTATTGCTGTTGCTAGGATTGTACCAAATGATGGTAGAGAAAGTGGGCAACCTTGATTAATGCCTCCATATTTTTCTGAAAACTTCCAGCATATCACCATTCCATTTGATTCTTGCTTATATTTTATATCCTTTTTTCAAAACGAAATTAAGACTCCATCTAAACCTCTATACTTCATAAGGTTTTTAGAATTAGTGTGTTATGAATTATTCACATTTGACTTTTTAATACATTTTTCACAACACCATTGCAACACATGTGGAAAAATCAACCTAAGTGATAAACAAATTTTTAAACAATCTGAAAATATATCCAATGTGCAGTACTTGTGAGCCTCCCGCCTCTAGAAAAGGTAGTTATCCTACTTATATGATTTGTTTTTTATAATTTCACACCATTACCTTGCAATTATTTTACTGTTGTGGTTTATTGTTGTAGTCATTATATATATATATATATATATATATATATATATATATGTACATATATATGGTTTATTGATTCTACTTATGTCACAATGGATTGGTTCATAGAGACTTTTCATGCTTCTCTGTCTTCATTGCAATCATAGTTTCTTACTGCACAGACATATTCCATTGTATTCATGTAGCACAATTTGTTTAACCATTTCTCATCAAGAGGTGCCTTTTTTTTTTTTTTTGCTACTGTCAAGAGCAAAGTACAAATGTTCTAGTGTATTTGAGGACTTATGGTCTACATGTAATTTAAGCCTATGAATGGAATCTCAAGGACAAACTGTGTGATCATTTTGTTTTTATTTGCATAATTTCAAATTCCTTTCCAAAATTGTCATACTGATACACATTTCTATTAATAATGTGCCAGTGGGCCAAAATTCTTCCAAATGAACTATTCCCATCATATGCAATCTTTGCTATTTGAAAGCAGTCTAGTAAAACTTTTTTCTTTTTCTTAATTATTCTTAGTGTTTTGGAACAGACTATTTTACATATATTTTAATAGCTTGTAATTCCTTTAGGCATTGCTCATATCCATTGGCCACTTTTATATTGAGAATGGCTTACATATACAATCCCCATCTATCTATAAGTATATTTGTATATAAACATACATTTATAAAAATATGCACATGCTCACAAGGATGATGTACAAGAAATATATCTATAGTTTATATGCATTTGTATGCATATGTTCATGTAGATAGACATATATTTAGATAGATAGATAGATAGATAGATAGATAGATAGATAGATAGATAGATAGAGGTGATTATAAATGAATACTGCTCACATATATCTTGGATACCAAATGTTTATGCAATTCTTTTGATACCATTTTTATCGTTGGTTAAAGAAAGGCATAGTTTGTACACTAATGAGATTTACAAATGACAGAAATCTGGAATGTCTAGCACACTGATGGATGGGCTGAATAATAGCATCTCAGAAGGTTAGAACCGGGCCTCTTATAACAATATGATTTCACTTGGGCTAAATGAGAAGTTGCATGATATACTCCATTCCAAAACAAAACAAGACAATAGCAATGACTTTTTTTAAAACTTGAAGCAGGGAGAGGAATGAATAGAAAGCAATTGGTATGGAAAGTTGAATGGTAGTAGTAGTAGATTATGAGGCTCATAAAATTCAGAAGTATGACTTAACATCTGGGAAAATCAGTTGTGATTTATAAGAAAGATTTCCTTCCCTCCCTACCCCCACTCTTCCCATTAGAATAGAAAGGGAGTAGGGGGCGGATAGGTGGCGTAGTGGATGAAGCACCGGCCTTTGAGTCAGGAGTACCTGGGTTCAAATCCAGTCTCAGACACTTAATAATTACCTAGCTTTGTGGCCTAGGCCAAGCCACTTAACCCCATTTGCCTTGCAAAAACCTAAAAAAAAAAAAAAAAAGAATAGTAAGGGAGGAGGGAAAGTAGGTTTCTATTATTTAAATAATGAGGTTTTTTTTTTTTAAAAAAGAAAGTGAATATGAGTCGAGACTTCAATAATAGGCTTACAGTATCTAGGAGTAGGTAGGTTATTGTCTTTCTATGGTCTCACATGGGCAGAACATAACCGTAATCTGCTAATCAACTTTGTGCAATAAATTTTAGGAAGGAATTTAGTAAACTTGAGAATAAAGCAAAAAATAAAAATGATAATGAGGATATTAGAGAAGCTTAAAAGGTACATATCTCATAAGGACCACTTCAGAAAAATGGCATTGTCTAAACTACGGACAGAAAGGAGAGGGCAAGTGGTAGCCTCCTTCACATACTTCATGGGGTATTATGTTAAAGTTGGATACAATCTCTTTTATTTTGCAGAATGAAGAACCCCACATATAGGACTTAAAAGGAGACCTTCCTAACTTCATGTTAAGAGAAATGCCCTATGTTTAGAGGGCTCCACAAGTCTCGTATCCTCCCTTAGAAGGGTGTAGGACCTGCTCTGTTGAAAATATTCAATCACTGACTGGCTTTTCAAACAGTGCATTTGATACAAAGGTCACTTATGACAGATTGTGTTGGATTAGATGGCCTTTCCACATCTGGGATTAGGCAGTTAAGTGCTAACTCTATACACAAAAAAACAAATGAAATTTTGGAGAATTGAAGAAAATAATAATAAATTGAATTAGGAACTTTAAAACCATTATTAGTATTTTCCCAGTGGTGCAGAATATAAGGGTCCATTATTTTTCACTAGATTCAGTTTCTGTGGAAGAAATTTTAGGGAAGGGGCAACTGTATAGTTTTTTTTCCTATCTTTAATTTTTTTCAAGGCTCATGCCCAGCATACACTGCCACTGCCATTGCTGCTGCTGAATTTCGTTTTGTAAGCAAACTCCAAAGACAGTTTGGGAATTTTTTACAGGTAAACTGATTGAAAGGTTGGGCATAGATTTCTGCCCATTGATTTCCAGATCTCTGCAGAGGAAGGGAAAGCCAAGTGAATGTGCTTCTGCAACTTGGGATTGACTTTAACACCAATCTGTTAAGGATAATTTTTGTGTATGTATGTGTATATGAACAAGAGATGCAACAAGTATTTAAAGGAAATCATTCCATGTTATGCAATCATTTTTAGTCAATTAGTTTGAATCATCTATTTTAGAGAATATGACTGTAAATTTTAGTCTAGCTGTATCATAACTTTTACATTATGGCACATAGAAACCTATCCCTATTTATTAATTCTGTGATTTCAGAATTCTTAAAAAAGAGAATCAGCTAAAGAAAGGATGTACTTTATTAAATGGAGTTAATACATCATGAAGCTGACAAAGTAACACAGAGGCAAGTGAGTGAGAGATTTAAAACAGCTTTCGTTTGAAACTGAAATCCCTGGGTGGTCTCATTTCCAGCAGAACAATGCCACAAGGCACAGGACCCCAGCATTGTTAGCAACCATTCAAGTCATCTGCCATTTTGTCAGATGGCAGAGCATCCCCACCAAGGAGAGAGAGCTCATCACGGCCTTGACAACGTTGGGTTCCACATCATTAGTTTCCATTTGATTCTATAGCAACAAAATAAGAGAAAATTAATTATAGTAGATGTTGGAAACCAAATAGTGGAATTAAAATCCCAGCATTCTCATTTAATGGCCAAGAAACAAATTACCCCATTACGGCAGAACAGCCTTTTTAACCTCCTGTTCTAGTTTCTGCATTTTGCACAAATGGAGAGCTTACACTCAGAAATAAACAACTTTATTAAAAATGAATTCTGAAACATGACTGTAGAGACTTGCAGCCAACAATTCCCACCGACATGTGAAAGCTAATGATGAAACCACCTCCCAATTTCTTGGAAGAAATGTTTGCCTCCCTCTGTTTCCCTAGTAAACTGGTGTCCTATTTGACCTTGCTTCTTCGTAATCATTTCTGTGATGGACTCAAGCTGGTGAGACAGAATGGTAGCCACTGGCACCATCCATAATCTCAACACTTTAGCCCCAGTCTAAGGTTGATTAACACAGAAGGATGAAAGGCTCCATTTTACATGAAATTGATCCAAATTTGTGGCTCAAATTAAGGTAACAGAATAAGACTGAGGAAAAAGGTTCTGAGGCAGAAACAGAACTTCAGAGCCTGCATCTCAGAATGGGAAAAAGAAACTCAAAGCAAAATATCCCAAACTACAGAAAACTGACAGAGGGAATGAAGATTGGCTACTGTAGATATATCTGGTTCCTTAGATTGTAATTCTGAATTTTTCCCATCCTCTCTATATATTAACAAACTACAATGTGGGCATGATGGCTCTCAGTTTGCAAAGTGAAAAATCAGGGCCTTAACAGTCCTTCCTTGTGTCATATAATGTCTAATGGCATAGAATGTATAGACTAGGGCTTCATAGGACTAGAATAAGCAATGGAAATTAGAGGAAATTATTTTTGATGATTAATATATTGAAGATACTTAAATTATACAAACATCTAATAAATTTCTCTTATTCTATCCTGTCTCATTTTTGTCTTTATATTGATAATTAATAGATTGTTAACTCCTTCAGACCTAGAACTATATTTACTTATTGATGATTCTCCACAATGCTTTGTACATATTATGAAATGAGAGAGAAAAGAAGAGAAATGAGGTGGATAGGAGAGAAAGAGCAAAGATAAGGAAGAGTGGTATTTGGAAATACAGAACTATGAATTTAGTCCTTATCCTCACAAAACTTGCTACCTACATTAGGGAAAAAATGAAAGCCATACTGTGCTAAGATAAAGCAGGTTAAATACATAAGGATCATTTGAGCAAAATGGTGAGGTTTGAAGCAGAAGAAGAAATTGATTGCTGAGCTGCTTCAGCAACAAGAGAGTTTGGATTATCAAGTCATTACTGATGTCTGCAATTGGGCTTGGTTGGATCATGGTGGTGAACACAGAACATTATTTCTTAGAGTTGAGAATTTGCCTTGGGACTTTGGGACTGGGCAGAACAATAAAAGGCCAAAGAAGTCAGAGACCCCAGTTGCTAAGGACTCAAGGGTACCTTTAGAGAAGAAAGATATTGGAAACAAAACCAAAATGTTCTCAGTCAATATTGTACAATTTGTAATGAATCCAAATATCTTGTAAGATCCCTCCTTTATTGGAATCATCCAGTTTATACATCCCCCTGTAATCAACACTGGAGTCCATTTCCTATTTTTTCTATGACAATTCACTTTTTAATAGATCTCGAAGTATGATTGTAAGTGGTGATGACTTGAACCATCCGTTATTAAAGGTCTAGTGGATGCTGAGTGGATCTGACTGTAAGGTTTAATAGTGCAAGACTTTTCTGACTCACATGGCAAACCTTGCCCAACTGAAAGAGACTCTGGATTGGCATATGGGCTGCAATGTCAGTAGAAGCTGGGCAGAAGAAAATCTGGTTGAGAAGACTGAATGTTTTAGAAGTACTTCATTTCATCTGCCTGAGGAATATGTGAAATATGAGTCTAGAAGGTGGTGGTCATATTATATCCAGATACATACACTTTAATTGGGAAACATTCAAATGAAAGAATTATCTAGATTTTTATGGTGACCTGGGATTACATCGTACTCTCTCTCTTAATCTCGCTCTCATAGTTTATGGCTCGGTCTTTGCTTTGAGAGTATCCTCACCTTGGTTCAGGACCTTGTTACCTCTTGCCTGGTTTATTGCTGTTCTCTCTTCCCTCCGGTGCAGCTTCCATTACACCGCCAAATTAATCTTGCTAAAAAGAATGCGTGATTCCATTAAGCTCATCTTCTCCAATCCCCATAACTTCTTGTACTAAATGCAAAAGCTTCTATTTGTTTTGAAAACCCTTTAAAACCTGCCCCCTTAATGGATTTCCAAGCTTCTTACACTTTGTTCCTCCAGCAATACTCCAATGACACTGACTACCCTGCTGGTCATTACAATGCCTTCTAACTTCATACCTTCTCATCGTCTTTCATACTTGGGACACCTGGCTTCATTATTCTTGTCTTCTGGCTTTCCTGGCTATTCAAATCTCAGCTAAAGTCCCACCTACCTTCTTCATGAAGTATTTCTTGATCTCCCTTAATACAAGTTCACTTACTCTAAGATTCCTTCCAATTCATCCTGTATATATATCTTATTTGACCATAGTTGTTTGCCTCTGGTCTCCACAATTAGGAAGTGAATTCAGAGAAATATTACCTGGTTTTTGTTTTTCTTTGAAGCCCATAGCACATATTACTGCTATTTTCTTTCCACACTGACTAGTCTCTTATAGTTCCCTTTTTTGTCTTGTTTCCTTACTTTACAACTGAGTGTTGCCCATGCATGTTCATATACATGTTCACATGCACCTACATGCACACAGTATCCTGATGGCTGAAGCAAGAGGCTTCTTGTTTGTCAGAGTGTCCTCCAGGACAGGGGTTGATTTCTTCCTTCTGTTTGATTTTTTATTATTGTTTAGGACTTCTGTTATTGTTTTATTTTTCTTTTAGTTCTTCTATGTGTAGACTTCATTCCTTAATTCTGCCATAACACATGCCACAGTGGGAATAGGACCTCACTCTTGGGCCCTCCAGTAAATTATTCTACTTTTGTGATACTTTAGACATCATCATTTGCTCAAAAGCATAACGAGCATGCCTAATTTTTTAATCTCTTACTCGACCAAACAGAAGACATGACATTTCAAAGCATAACATGGAAATGGCACCAATGAGAAAAAAAAATCCCCCTATACATATGGAACTACATTTTCTCATAGGTATCTATAACCTCATTGGTAAGGTCACCTGATCAGGGAATGCATGAAATAATATGGACTCAGTTTATATATGTTTTAGGAGAAAGTGAATAAGGATGAATATATCGGGGATATTGATAAAGAGTTAATGTACATGGAAGGGCAGGTAAGCAGGAAACAAATAGCCAGGGACTAGGAGCAAACATGTAGGGAAGGCAAATTTCAATCCAGTTACAACTTTGCTATTCTTTTCCTTAAAATGACAGACAAGTCCAGTATAACTCTTGTGTTGGTTATGGGAAAATCGGATCAGTTGCTTGAGGAAATAACATGTGAAGAGGGAGACAAATATAATTCATGATAATATAACATGAAAGCACTTGATATAGCACAATCTTTACCTCACAGGAAATCCAAATACCACATTAAAAACTCATAATATCAGGGATGGAGATGACAGGACACACCAGATTACTCACATATTGCTCCAAATAGCTTTATTTTTTTTTTTTTAGGTTTTTGCAAGGCAATGGGATTAAGTAACTTGCCCAAGGCCACACAGCTAAGTAATTATTAAGCTGTCTGGGCTTGGATTTGAACTCAAGTACTCCTGACTCCAGGGCCAGTGCTCTATCCACTGTGCAACCTAGCTGCCCCAAAACAGCTTTATTTTTTAATGTAATTTTTAATTTATGAACTTAAAAAAGCATTGCCATAATATAGTACAATTAAAAACATTGAACAAGAAGCTGAAAATTTACTAGCAAAACTTGTTACTCATTTCAAATATGTAAGAAAATGATCATGTAAATATCTTTTTTCTTACCCCTCTGCCCTAGAAATAGCTGCCATCACACACACACACATACACACACACACACATAAATACACATATAAGTGTCTATACATGCATATACATATACTTTTTTTGTAAAATTATTCCACTCATCTATTTATCAAATCTTTCTCTGGATTGTGATAGCATGTTTCATCATATGTCCTTTTTAGTGTATTTATAGACAAGATAACTTATTTATGAAAGTGGTTACTAAGACACTCTTGCTAGGATTGTCTACAATGTTCTCTTGGTTCTATTCATCTCACTCTTAATTTATGAAATCTTTTAGTGTTTGATCATTTACTATAGTATAGTATTTAGCACTCATATACCATAACTTGTTCAGCCATTCTCCAGTTCACAGGATCCCTGCAATTTCCATTTCTTTGGCACCACAAAGAAAGCTGCTAATAATATTTGAGAGCATGTAGGTTCTTTTCCTTTTTTCCTAATCATCTTTGAAAGTAGACCTAGTAGTGCTATTGCTAGGTCAAAGCATTTAGGTAGTTTAATAACTCTTGGGACATTATTCAAGAATCTTCTTTAATATGGATGGATCATTTTAAAATTCTTTTTAATATTGAGACTTCCCTACATTCCTAGTCTAAATCCTAAATGCTCATAGTGATTTATCTTGCTGTAATATCTTTGCTATAATTGTATATAAAATTTTAGAATCAATATTCATTAGGAATATTGTTATATGATTTTCATTCTCTGGTTTGACTCTTCTTGCTTGAGGCGTTAGGACCATATTTGCTTTTTTCCCTAAAATTTTCAAATTGTTGATATAGGATTGGAATTAATTGTTCTTTAAATGTTTGGTAAAATTCATTTGTCAATCTGGCTAGTGCTGGAAATTGTTTTTCTGAAGGAATTTGTTAATAACTTGTTTACTTTGTTTTTTATGAAATGGAGTTATTTTAAGTATACTCAAAATCTCAGCAATTTATATTTTTGGACATATTTATCCATTTCACTTAGATCATAAGATTTTTTTAGTATGAAATTGGTCAAAATAACTCCAAATTATTATTTTGATTTTCTCCTTCCCCATTTGTGGTGAAATCATTCTTTTCATTGAAGCTGATTGTTTTTTTTTAAAAAATCAAATTAACCAAAGGTTTATCTATTTTATTATTTTTTGCCACAAAACCAACTTTTCTTTATTAGTTCAATGTACTTAATTTCGATTTTATTAATTTCTCCTTTGATTTTTCAGAATTTCTGATTTGGTATTGGGGTTTTGAATTTGTTCTTCTAGTTTAATTGTATGCTGAGTTCATTGATCTCTTTCTCTATTTTATTCATATGAGCATTTAGAAGCCTCTAATGACTACTTGTCTGCATCTCACAAGTTTTGATAATTTATCTAAATATTTTCATTGTCTTGGATTAAATTATTGGTTATTTCTATGATATGTTGTTTGACCCTTATTCTTTAAAATAAGGTTATTTAGTTTCCAGTTAATTTTAAGTTCATCCTAGCATGATCTTTGTAATGGGCAGTTTTTATTGCATCATTATCTGAAAAGGATGTATTTAATATTTTTGCCTTTCTGCATTTAATTGTGAGGTTTTCACACCTAACAGTTTTCTATAGGTGTCATGAACCCCTGAGAAAAAGGTATATTCTGATTTCTCTCTCATTACATTCAATTTAGATCAATGTGTACCATGGAAACAATGTAGAGACTGGCAGGTTGCCTTCTGTGGGGGGTGGGGGTAGGGAAGTAAGATTGGGGGCAAAATTGTAAAACTCAAAATAAATAAAATCTTTAAGTTAAAAAAAAAGAAAAGGGTATATTCTTTTCTGTCCCTATTAAATTTCCTCCAGATCTATCATATCTTAACTTTTCTGACAATCTATTCACCTCCCTAAATTCTCTTCTGTTTATTTTGTGATTAGATTTATTTAATTCTGAGAGTGGGATGCTGGGATCCTCCACCAGTAAAGTTTTGCTTTCTATGTTTTCCTGTAATTCATTAAACCTCTCCTCTTAGAATTTGGATCCTATATCACTTGGTGTATATGTGTTTAGTTTTGCTATTACTATATTTTATATGGTATGTTAAGGAAGATGTAGTTTTCTTCCTTAACCCTTTTAATTAGATATATTTTTGCTTTTGCTTTATCAGAGAATTGCTACCCTTGTTTTTTTTTTTTTTGTTTGTTTATTTTTACTTTAGCTGAAGCTTAATATATTCTGCTCCAGTTTTTTACTTTAGCTCTGTGTGTATCTCTCTGCTTCGAATGTGTTTCTGTAAACACCATATTGTAGGATTCTGGTTTTCATTCCATTCTGCCATCTGCTTCCATTTTATGGCAGAGTTCACAGTTATGGTTACTAACTTTATATCATGCTCCATCCTATTTCTCCCCAGTTGTACGTTTTCTTCTCCTTTCACCCTATCCCTCCTCACCAGTGTTTTGGTTCTGACTACTATGTCCCTCAATCTGCCTTCCCTTCTACAAGCCACTCCTTAACCTTTTTTCCCCTTTCCTTCCTAATATCCTGTAGGGTAAGAGAAATTATTAAATCCAATGGAGTATATATATATATATATATATATATATATATATATATATATATGTATATGTTAATGTTGTTTCTGAGGGAAAACAGGAGATCTCAGGGAAATTCCTGGCTTCTCTCTGCCATCTTGACTCTGGTCTCTACAATTCCACCAACAATCATAAATTAGTGTCTCAATTTTTCTGCATTCTCTTCAACATTTGTCAATTTTCCTTTAGCCAATCTAAAAGTTCCAAAATGATATCTTTGGGTTTTTTGTCAGCATTTCTATTTCTCTAATCAGTAATGATTAGAGCACATTTTGTGGTTTTAGATTATTTTGATATCTTGATTAGAAGCTAACTGTGCATATCCTTTGACCATTTATCTATTGGGGATTGACTCATATTCTTATAGATTTGACAAAGTTCTTCATATGTTATAGAAATAAAACTTTTAGTAAACTGTAATTTTCCCTTGCTTTTCTTCTTTTCTTCTAATATTAGGCTACATTTGTTTTATTTCTATAAAAATTTAAAATTTAATATAATCAAAATATCCATTTTATACCTAACTTTGTTCTCTATCTCTTGTTTATTCATATATTGTTAATCTAACCATACATTTGATAAGTTATTTATTCCGTGTTCTAATTTTCTTCTAGAACTTTAATTCCTCAAAATGAATTCTGTAGCAGTAAAATACAAAAAAAATGGGGCAAAAGAGTTTTCCAGCCTAAGAAAACTTAGAAAGTAGACAGGGTGAGAGTGGAATCAATAGCAAATGTTGGGAGTAACTGGATCATCAGCAACTGCAGGTTTTGAAGTACTCAATATGGATGAGTTACAGGAGTCAGAAAATTACTCTGAAGAATATTACAGGGACCCCTTTGTGTGGTCCAGGACTCTTACATTTCCCCATATACAGATATGGATTACAGAACTGGCAGGGTCAGAGCCCCTGGGTGAGGAGGAGCACTAGCACACCAGAGCACATGTGTGTACCATGGTCACACTTTCAGAGTTGAAAAAAGTGCACAGGAAAGATTAATAGACATATATATCTCCTTAGATTAGACTAGCTTGGAAGAGCTGAAATCTTTTCAACCCCCAGAACTAATTTTAAAAATAGCCACTTAAAAAAGCCTGAAGCCAATGCCCTCTGCACTCATCCTAATGTGACATAAAGTCAAAAGTCATTAGCCTGGAAAAATCAGGGCACAACAACCACCATGACTATAACCAACCACAACCAACCACACCTAAACCATGACCAAAAAACAACAAACAACAATAAATAATAGCCTGACCATGGAACGTTACCATGATGTCAGAGATCAAAATAGAAACAGAAAAAAAAGAAAAAGAAAAAATGCTACATCCAAAACCTCAAAGAAAAGTATTAACTGGTCTCCAAACCAAAAAAATTCTGGTAAGAATGCAAAAATGAATTTTAAAAGTCAAATAAGACAGAGGAAAAATTCGGGGGGGGGGGGGAACATAAGAATAATATAAGAAAATCATGAAAAAAAGTAAATAGTTTGGAAAAAAACAAAAAAAATTCTGAACAAAATTACCCTGTACAAAATAAAACAAACCAAATGGCAAACAGGGCAAAAAAATTCACTGAAAAGAATAATGCCTTAAAAATCAGACCAAATGGAAAAAGAGGTACAAAAAGTCATTTAAAAAAGAATTCTTAAGTAGAATTTAAAAAAAAGGAAAATTTGTCAGATCTAAAAAGAGGTATAAAGCTCACTGAAGAAAATAATTTCTTAAAAATTAAAATTGGATTAAATGAAAGCTAATGACTCCAGGAGAAATCAGGAAATAATAAAGAAAAATCAAAATAATAAAAAAGGCAGAAAATGTGAAATATGATATTGTAAAAAATTATTGGACTACCTGAAATCTATGACAAAAAAATTACCATAGACATATTCTTTCAAGAAATTATTAAGGACAAGTGCCCTTATTAGAGTCAGAGGGTAAAATAGAAATTTCCAATAATGGAAAATGAATAAATATAATAGTCAAATTCCAGAGCTCCTATGTCAAGGAGAAAATATTACAAGTGATCACAAAGAAATAATTCAATTATCAGGGAGCCACAGTCAGGATAGCATAAATTTAACAGTTTCCATATTAAATGATCAGAGGGCTTCAAATATGATATTCTGAATGGCAAAGGAGCTAAGATTACATGCAATTACATGTAATTATGTGTAAGATTACATGTAAATTACAGCAAAACTGACATAGTCCTTCAGGGGAAAAGTAAATATTCAGTAAATGGAGGACTTTCACTCTTTCTTAATGAAATAACCAGAACTGAGTTGAAAATTTGACACTCAAAAATAAGACTGAACAGAGGCATAAAAAGATAAAGTAGAAAACTAGATCTTAAGAGATTCAATAAGATTAAATTGTTTAGATATTTATATGAGAAAATGTTACTGGTAATTCTTAAGAACTTTATTATTATTAGCACAATTAAAAAGATCTAAGACTTCAATTTTGTTTGTTTTGTTTTAATGTGGCTTTTTTAAAAAAAATTAATTCTCGGAGTCTTTAAGATTTCAGTTCTTCCAAGTTAATCTGATCTAAAGAGAGATATATTTACCCAAATGATTGGATGATATCTTAAAAAATAAAATTAAGAGATGAAAAAGGCAAATACATTGAAAGAAAATGAAAGGGAGAGGTGTAGAATAAAGAAAATTATCTCACATTAAAAGATGCAAGAAAGATCTTTTACAGTCGAGGGAAAGATGGTGGGAAGTCGAATTGGAGCACTTGAACCTTATTTTCATTGGAATTTACTCAAAGAAAGAATAATATCAACATGGAAATCTATCTTACCCTACAGGAAAGTAGGAGAAGAAGGACATTGATGATAGAAGGGAGATTGAACTTCTATTTCCTTCCATTTCCTTTTTCTACTTTGAAAGATCAGTATGAGGGTCAAATAAGACAATAATTGTATATTCCTTCAAACAGTGCCCAGTACATCATATGAACTATATACATGTTAGTGGTTATTTTTATTCTTCTCATTCTGGGTGCTGAATGAATTTTATTGGTTATCCTCAATACCTAGAAAATAGCCAGTCTTTAATCACTTGGCTTTTTCAAATAAGCAATCTATGTACTTGATTGGTGTTTCTATAAAGTTAATAAATGGAAAGGGGGAAGGTCTCGAAAATATTGGGTTGAAGATTTACAATAGGGTATGATCAGAACTCTCATAGAAGGGTGACCAGAGGAAGAGGTGCTCACTTGGATGTGATAATGGATCCAACAAAATAGTCTCGTGTTGTGTAGATGAAATTGAATTATAAAACGCTGCAAAGACAAATAACACAATCTTCAGGTTGCCTGGTGTAGATCTTGTTGGGGTTTTTAGTGGGATGAAGACAGAGAAAATGATTCCACCTGAAACTGGAAAAGTCTTTTGGAATAAACTAAATGATTTCCTTTCCCTGGATGTTCTTGTATCATAAAAGCACTATCATCACAATGCTCCAGCAGTGGGATTCTGCTAAGTAAAGAATCCCCTTTCTATTTTGAAGCACAAAGGAAATAAATAGGGTTAAGCAGTGTGTCATTAATGTGTGTGTGCTCATAGTTTAGGCTTCCAACCAGCTGAAATCTCAGGAAGATTGACTTGTTTAGTAAACATGTTTCCCATTCTCTTATATCTAAATCCTATAATTAAATCAATCAACCTTTAAGACAGCAGGTCTGATCATCATGGATTTTCCCAAGCTTACACATTTACTAGGATCACCTTGCCTTCTGCACACCTTGCCCACCACATTCAGCATTCGATACTAATGCTCCAAATCCATATTCTTCTTTCTGTTATCACACATGTAACTTTGAATTGAAAAAAAAATTAATTGTCACATATATGAACAGATTAAGGCTTTATTGTGAAGGAATCTGTTTGGAAATTGGAAGTCAATTTTTTAAGGGAATGACTTTCATTTTGTGTATCATATGATTGTTCTACTAAAGACAAAAATGGAAAAACCAAAACTCTCAATAAATAAAGGTTCATGTGAGGAAGAGGAACTGCTGTCAAGCCTTAAAAGTATCATATAATTGTTAGTGCTTATTGAAGTGGTAGTGCCAATGATATTGCCTGTGGCTAAGAGAACACTGCAATGCTAATAAAGTAGATTCATGCTGATCACAAGGAGATGAGCAGGATTCTCCTTGACCCTTATACCTTGTTTTGAAAACAGTTGTGATTTCCAAGGCCTTTATGAGACTCTTTAATTGAGTCCATTTTTTGACAGACCTACGGAATTCTGGATACCTGGAAATCTGGTACCTTATACGTTCTTTATGGAGAGAGATTTGACCTCACTTTTATAGAGCAATTTTTCTTCATGAGATGGTTAAAGTGCTGTCATAGCAGGAATGCAATAATGAAAAATAAGACAGAGTCAAACTTAAGTCCTACTTAATAATGCAAATTATAATGTTATCGTTTAAAATTTGCAAATTTCCAAATCATTTTATACTCATAGCAAACTTGGGGGAGAGGTGCAGTTATTATTCAGATTTTGCCAGTGTTGATTTGGAGGCAGACAAAGGCTAAATTGCCAAGGTTCACACAAGTAGCATGTCGACAAGATCTGAATGTAGTTTCATGACTCCAGCTCCAGAATTCTCTCAGCAAATTCTGCCCCTTTTCTGAACCTTTATGTTATCATCAATGACTAACAAGATGTGACTTCATTGAGTACATGTAGACTCCATCTTATAATTGATCCTAGAATGTCCCTTGAAATGTGTGTACCTTTTTGGTTTTATCCATTTAGATTGAATTGTTAGAATAATACTTTAATGGGATCAAACTAATAAATGGTCCTTCCTATTAATCCTAAATGAAACCTGATCAATGTTTTATATTTCTTGTATCTAGCTCGTGGGAAGGCAAACTCATTCATTCATTCAAGGGGCTTCTTTGAGAATGGTCACTTTCAAGATTTCTCCCTCTGTTAGGCAGTATCTCTGTGACTGTGCATCCTCCCCTATCCGAAACTCCTCAAAGATTTGTTCTTCTGTCCTTGATAAGGGTCTTCAGGTAATAAAATCTTAGGAGAGTTCCTTAATGGACCTGTCCATTTGGGCACAACTTAATTAACTTTGAATGCAACATGGCCATTAGTCTCTGGGTGGCTTCCTCCAGGGCAAAGTTTTGGCAATAGCAAAGAATAATGTCTTCTAATTTAAGATCATTTTCTCTCTTTAAATGGCAAGAGAGATATGAGTCTGCCTACTAAGAAATCACTTCATAAGAATTCATATCTTTCTACCTGAAATGGAAAGTTCAGAAGTCAGTATTCAGCTTTGTTTTATTTGACAGTGGAATATCTCCTCTCCCTACATAAGTACTATTTTTGCTGCAAAAATCCACTTCCATCCATTTGTCCCCATGGAGCTTGGATGGAAGCACATATTATTTATGATAATGTTTGGAATGAAATATGGCTATAAAGAAAGACTGTGATGTATGGTGGATAGTAATCCTGACTTAGAGACTAATACTTGGATTCAGATTTATTTCTGATACTTACCAATGATGTGATTGTCAAGAAATCACTTATCCTAACTGAACCTCAGTTTCTTTTTTGGTAAAAACAAGGAGATAATGTGTGCACCATCCATCTTGTAGTTGTTTTGTCCAAATGAGATGACCTGTGAAAGTGTTTTATATAATATAAATGACTGTATAAATGTCAGTTATAAATATAATCTAAGTCAGTTCTTCAGTCTTAGTATTTATAGTATTTATTTTCTATAACTTTCTCGTGAGATCATTATATCTGAATGGCATCATTCATGCTATCCTATTTCTGCTGTTCTCCCAACTGAGTCACCAGAAGTTTGGGGAAAAGAATATGAGTCTAAAAAATTGCAGGGCCTCCAGATAAGATAAAAAAGGAAACAGTTAAAAATGAAGAAATAGTGAAAAGGTTCAGTGGTGGAGGAAGGGGAAAAGGCTGGTTTTTTTCAGGAATTAGCTGAGCATTAATGATAAACAAATTTCCAGCCCTGATGCAGGATGGAGAAAGCAAACCAGGAGGAATGGAACCATTTTGTTCCTTGCTCCTAAAGTACAGAGATGCCTTATCTGAGAGGGAGTGAGGTGTGTTTAACTTGGCCCAGAGAGACAATAGGTGTGAAAATGTTACAGGAAGGGCCTATGGTGACTTAGGGGAAGAGCTACTAAAAGAACTGTCTTAGTAGAATGGCCAGAGCTAGTGAAGGACTTCCTCCATACCGGTTGGGAGGGTGTCCCTGCAGGTGATAACTGGGTACCCTATTGTTAAGTGCATTTTAGAGGGGCTTTTTTATTCAGAGCTCAGAGGCTAGGTGATTTCAGAAATGTCTGCTAGTTCTTAGAGCCTGGCATTGATTGATTGAAATAGGGAACAAAGGAATCAAGCTCAGCCATCCTTAGGGTTTCATTCTCAATTGGACAGCTATAAAGAAATAATGAAAATTAGTCAGCATTGTGAATGAGGACCAGAAGAAGTTGCATAAGATATATACTTGGACCTGAATCTTCATGGGAAGTGTTATAGTTAACTTCATGGAAGAGGGGAAATGGAAAATAGAAAAGGAGGGTCTAATGTCTAGGATTCATTCTGGTGCACTTGACTGAGAAGGGTCCCTCTTTGATGCATGGGCCTTCATGGAAGGCAGGCAAATTGGGAATGTGTACCTCTTAAAGAAAGACTACTGTTGTCAGCTCAATGCCTTCTCAGGATGATGGTCAGTAGCCTGGGATGGGCGCAGCTGGAGAAAGGGATGAAGAAAGAGAGTGAGAGAAATGATGAGCCAGTAGCTGCAGGCCAGTCCAAAGGTGGGGGGAGCTTCTTTGGATCAGCCCCAATGAAACCATTTTTCTTAAGTGTGAACAAAAGCAGTTTGCTTTGTGTTCAAGTGCTGGTCAAGCCAAGTGTTGCTAGAATAATGTCTTATTAATAGGGCTCACTCTGTAATGCGTTTTTGATGTTCCAGAAGAGGCATCATCATACATCATGTTGGTCCTGCAGAAATGGCTGGATGTCAGGTCTACAGAGCCCAGAAATATATATTTATCAATATATATAGATATATATATATATTTGGATGGATATGTGTGTGTGTGTGTATGTGTACAGACACACACACATATGCATACCCACATACACATGTATACACTTTTCTAGGAAAGAAAAAAATTCAAGTGATCCTTGAAGAAACTACACATTAATCAAGTCTAAGCAACCAGCACGTTGAATTTTCAGAGTTTTATGTCAGGCATTTATAAAACTACTGAAAATTTCAGCTAGAATCAACGTTGGACACTTCTGGAAAGTTTACATCAGTCATGAAAGCATCATTCCTGAAGATCATAGACTCTCCAGCTTGAAAGGGGCATCAGAGATCATTTAATTTAATCTTGACTTCTAATTAAGAATCTACTTTGACATATGGAGGATAGAATAGGCCTGCTCCTTTAGAAGAGAAATTCTTCTACTCCTATGATAATGGTCTCTAAGGAATAGCAATTTACTTAGATCCAATGAAATATCACAGAATCATGATTTTTTTCTACTGGAAATGAAATTCCACCTATCAGTTTATTTGTCTTTGTGGTCATGGGGTTACTTTTCGGGGCTATCTTCCCAACTCATCCTTTTAGGAATTGATCTGTGCAAGTGGGATGTAGGTAAAAGTACTATGTGATCCTAAATTCCTGGAACTATAGCTCATGAGACTCCAACAGTAACAAGCCAAAGGACAGAAGCAAATTAAAGATTCAGTATTTATAGAAGCCATCTAATACAATGCAATCCCTCTGCCATATTGCAGTGGGGTACAAACTCATATAGATACAGCAGTCTCAGCATGAAGACTGAACAGGGAGAGGAGGGAGACATAGAGAGCACTCATGCAGGAGGCAAGACAAGGAAGGACAATTCACATTTCTGCCAGTACAACATCTGCTGATGTTCTCATATTGCTTGTATTAACATTGGACACAATTTCTTTTTCATGATATACTATTGAAAACTGTGAATAAGCCACTGAAAGCCTCTTTGCATCAGCTCCTTCTTTAATATTCTATTTATTTATTTTTCCAACTACTTGCAACATTGTTTTCAATAATAATTTTTGCTAGATTTTGAGTTTTCCATTTTTCTCCTTCATTTCCTTCCCTCCCCTTGCCCCTTCCTCTGACAGAAAGCAATAACATAGATACATATTAATTATGTTTTGAAAGAAAAATCAATTTATAGTGAAAAATAAACAAAAAACCATTAGAGGAAGAAACATGATACCTAAGACAACTTTTAAAATTTGAAGATAATAGCTTTGATATTCATTTAAATTCCATAGCTCTTTCTTTGGATATTAGAATTGTCTTTGATTATTATGCTGCTGAAATGAGCAAGTCCATCATAGATGATCACCACCCCATGTTGTTTTTAGTGTGTACAATGTTCTGTTTCTTCTCACTTCACTCAGCATCATTTCATGCAAGACTTTCTAGGCTACTCTGAAGTCCTGTCCTTCATGATTTCTTATAGGATAGTTGTGTTCCATCACATATACCACAACTTGTTCAGCCCAATTGATGGGCATCCATTCAATTTCCAATTCTTTGCCACAAAGAACTGCTATAAATTTTTTTGTACTTGTGGGGGGTTTTTTGCCCTTCTTGTGATCTCTTTTGGGATACAGACCTAATAGTGGTATTGCTGGGTCAATGGGTTTGCACAGTTTTATTATCTTTTCTATTCTAAACTGTTCTTCTGAAAAGTTACATCAGTCATGACTCCACCAACAATGCATTAGTGTCCCAGTTTTCCCGCATCTTCTCCAACACTGATCATTTTTTTTCTTTTGTACAATCTGATAGGTGTGAACTGGTACCTCAGAGATGTTTTAATTTGCATTTCTGTAAGTAATAATGTTTAGAGCATTTTTTTCAAATGACTATAGATAGCTTTAATTCAACCATTTATCAATTGGACAATGACTTTTATTCTTATAAATTTTGAATCTATATATTTTAGAAATGAGTCCTTTTTCAGAAGCAGTAAATTGTAAATTATTTAGTAGTTATTTCCCTACTCACCACCTTTATTTTAATCTTGGTTGTATTAGTTTTATTTGTGCAAAACCTTTTCAATTTAATGTAATCAAAATTATCTATTTTGCCTTTTATAATGTTCTCTCTCTTATTTGGTCATAAACTGTTCCTCTTTCCACATATAAACTATTCCTTGTTTTCCTAATTAACTGATGATATCCCCTTTTATGTCTAAATCCTGTACCCATTTTGACTTTATTCTGGTATAGGGTGTGAGATGTTGGTTTATACCTAGTTTCTGCCATATTATCTTCCAGTTTTCCCAGCAGTATTTTTTATGAAAGAGTGAATTCTTAGCCCAGAAGCTAGAATCTTTGGGTTTATCAAACAGCAGATTACTGTAGTTAATTACTATGGCTTCTTTTGCACCTAGTCTATTCCACTGATCCACCTCTCTATTTCTTAGCAAGTACTAAACAGTTTTGATGACTGATGCTTTATAATATCATATTAGATCTGGTATGGTTAGGCTGCCTTCCTTTGCATTTTTCATTCTTAATAGTCTTGACCTTTTGTTCCACCATATGAATTTAGTTACTATGTTTTCTAGCTCAATAAAGTAATTTTTTAGAAATTGATTGTTATGGCATTGAATAAATCATTTAATTTATTGTCATTTTTATTATATTATCTTGGCCTACCAGTGAACAATTGACATTTGCCCAGTTATTTAGATTTGATTTTATTTGGGTGAAAAGTGGTTTATTGTTGTTTACATATAGTTTCTAAATCTGCCTTGGCAGGTGGGCTCCCAAGTACTTTATGTTGCCTACAGTTACTTTAAATGAAATTATTGTTTCTATCTTTTGCTCTTGTATCATGTAACATGTAGTAATGCTGTTGAATTAAGTGGGTTTATTTTATATCCTGCAGCCTTGATGAAGTTGCTAATTCTTTCAAGTCCTTTTTTAAGATGATTTTTCCAGGGTTCTCTAAGAATACCATCTTATCATCTGCAAGGAGTGGAGTTTTGTTTCTTCATTACCTATTCTAATTCCTTCAATTTCTTTTTCTTCTCTTATTGCTAAAACAAGTATTTCTAATACACTAATGAAGTAAATGAATAATAGTGATAATGGGCATCCTTGTTTCACCCTTGATCTTACTATTTGAATGCTTCTGGTTTATCCCCATTACATATAATGTTTGTTGATTTTTTTTAGATAAATAATGTTTATCATTTTAAGGAACACTTCATTTATTCCTAAACTCTATAGCATTTTTGATAGGAAAGGCTGAAAAACTTTTTCAGCATCTATTGAAATAAACATAAGATTTTTTTTTAGGTAAGGCAATGGGGTTAAGTGACTTGCCCAAGGTCACACAGCTAGGTAATTGTTTAGTGTCTGAGGTCAGATTTGAATGAAGGTTCTTCTGACTCTAGGGCCAGAGCTTTATCCACTGTGCCACCTAGCTGCCCCTAAACATATGATTTCTGTGAGATTTGTTACTGATACAGTCAATTATACTGATGGTTTTCCTAATGTTGACTCAATTTTGCACTCCTGGTATAAATCCAAGTATAGAACACTTGATCCTAATGAATTATCCTAGTGATAATTTGCTATAATTGATTTGCTAATATTTTATTTAAAATGTTTGTATCCAAATGCATCTATAATTTTCTTTCTCTATTTTAACTCTTCTTAGTTTAGATATCAATACTATATTGGTTTCAGAGAAGGAATTTAGCAGCACTCCACCTATTCTTTGTCAAATAATATATACATACATACATATATATATGTTTAAATTGTAATTATTTTTCCTTGAATATTTCATAGAATTCATTTGTGAATCATTGATGATTTGTTCAATTTATCTTTCTAAGATGGGGTTATTTAAGTATTTATTTTTCTCTTCTTTTATCCTTGGCAGTTTATATTTTTGGAAGTATTCATCCATTTCACTTAGACTGTAAAATTTATTGGCATTCAGTTTGACAAAAATAACTCCACATTATTACTATAATTTCCTCCTCATTTTTGGTGAGTTTACTTTTTCATTTTTAATACTGATATCCATTCCATTGGCTTTTTCTTATAACCAACTCCTAGTTTTTTAGTTCATTTTCTTATTTTAAATTTTATTAATTTTCCATTTAATTTTCTGATTTTCTGAATTTCTAATTTAGCATTTAATTGGGAATTTTTAGTTTGTTCTTTCTTTGACATTTTTAGATGCATACCCAATTCCATGATCTCCCCTTTCTCTATTTTAATCATGAAAGCCTATAGATTTATAATATTTTCTCTAATAACTGTTTTGGTTTTATGCTATGATTTGGTATGTTGCTTCCTTATTGTCATTGTCTTTGATGAAGTTAGTATTTATTTCTATGAATTTTTTTGTTTGACCCACTCATTATTTAAAATTAGACTTTTTACTTTCCAATTAATCTTATGTCTATTTCTCCATGGCCCTTTATTGCACATGAATTTAATTGCATTATAATCTGAGAAGGATTAATATTTTGACCTTTCTACATTTGATTCTGAAGGTTTTATCCCCTACTACATGGTCAATTTTTGTATCATTGGCATATACCAAAGGAAAAAACAAAATATATCCCTTTCTCAATTTACTCCAGAGGTCTATCATATCTAACTTTTCTAACATTCTACTCACCTCTTTACCTTCCTTGTTAATTTTGTGATTAGGTTTATTTCTTTATGAGAGAGGGAGTTAGAGGTCCTCCACCAGTATAGTTATGCTGTCTGTTTTTCTTTAATTCATTTAGTTTCCCCTTTAAGAATTTGTATGCTATGCCATTTGGTGCATACATGTTTAGTATTGAAATTATGTCATTGCCTTTAGTGTCTTTTAGAAGGAAGTACTTTCCTTCCTTATACCTTTTATCTATTTTTGCAATTGCTTTGTCTGAAATAAGGATTGTTATTCCTGCTTTTTTCAGTTCAACTGAAGCATAATATAGTCTGTTCCAGCCTTTTACCTTTATTCTAGGTATATCTCTATGCTTCAAATGTGTTTTTTTGTAAGAAGCATATTGTAGGATTCTATTTTTTAGCCACTCTTCTCTCCATTCAATCTCTCCTTCATTTGTACCTTTTAAACCTCTTTTCACCCTATTCCTCCTCACCAGTTTTGCTTCCAAATACTTCCTCCCTCAAGCTATCTCCCCTTCTATCAGCCATCCTCCCTTTTCTTCCCTCTTTCCCATTTCCCCTTCTTCCTCCCCTCCTATCTATCAGTTACTCTTTTGCTTCCCCATACTTTTTCCCTCTCAATGCTTGAAGGGTAAGATAAATTTCTAAACCCAACTAAGTTTGTGTGTTATTCCCTCTTTGACTCAATCCATGAGAGTAACATTCAAGCAGTTTTCACCCCATCCCTTCTTTCCCCTATGCCACCAGAGGTCCCTTGCACCTCTTCATGTGATGTAATTTACCCCATTCTGCCTCATCCTTCCTCCCATCTCATTACAGTTTCCTCCTTTTTAATGTCATATTTTTTAAACCATTCCATCAAAATCAACTTATGTGCATACCTTCAGTCTCAGTATACTCCCTCTAATAGAATTTCAATTCTCAGTTATGAGAATCTTTCTCCAACATAGGAATGTAACCAGTTTAATCTTATTGAATAGTAATCTTTTTCCTTTCCTCTGTTTACCTTAACCCATATCTTTTGAGCCTCCTGTTTGAAGATCAAATTTTCTTTTTAGTTCTGGTCTTTTCATCAGAATAGTTTGGAATTCATATATTTCATTAAATGTCCATCTTTTCCCCTGAAAAAATATGCTTAGTTTTGTTGGGTAGTTGATTCTTGGTTGTAATCCAAGCTCCCTTTCCCTCCAGAATATCATAGTCCAGGCTCTTCGATCCTTTAATGTTAATACAGATAAGTCTTGTGTAATCCTGACAATGGTGTCTCAATACTGGAATTGCTTCTTTCTGCTTGCTTACAATATTTTTTTTCTTGATTGGATAATTTTGAAATTTGGATACAATAGTCCTTGACATTTTCATTTTGGAATCCCTTTAGGGGGTGTGGACTCTTTCAATGAGTATTTTGCCTTCTAATTACAGGATTCAGGACAATTCTTTTTGACTGTTGCCTCAGGAATGCCATACAGGCCCTTTTCTTTTTTTGAACATGACTTTCAGGTAGTCCAGTAATTTTAAAATTATCTCTTCTGGATCAATTTTCCAAATCATTGTTTTATCAATGAGGTATTTTATATTTTCTTCTGTTTTTTATTTTTTTTATTTTTGACATTGTTTAACAAATTCTTGGTGTCTCATAGAATCATTAGCTTCCACTAGACTCAGCCTATTTTTCAAGGAGGCATTTTCTTCAATTATCTTTTGCATCTGTTTTTTCATTTGATTAATTCTATTTTTAAAGGAGCTGTTATCTTTTTTTCATTTGCCTAATTGTATTTTTAAAGAATTTGTTTTCTAGTGGTGGGTAGGTGGTGCAGGGGATAGATCACCAACCCTGGAGTCAGGAGTACCTGGGTTCAAATCCAGCCTCAGATTGTGTGGCCTTGGGCAAGTCACTTAACCCCATTGCCTTGCAAAACACCTAAAAAAAAAGAATTTGTCTTCTTCTGTCACCTTTTGTTGTAAAATGTTCTTTTTTTTCCTTGCATTTCTTTTTCTCATTTGATTAAATAAATCTCTTGTGAGATCCTCTAAGAAATCTTTCTGTGCTGCAGGCCAATTCATATTCTCCAAAGCTTCACATATAAGCACCCTTCTGCCATCCTTTTCTGAGAAAATATTTAGTCCATCTTTTTATCCAAAGTAACTTTAAAGAGACCCTGCATTTCTTTGGCCTTTCTTATTAATTTTGGAATTTGTTATCTATCCCAAGCATCTTGTGCTGAGAGAGGGACTTGCTGACAGCCCTGTGTTGAGAACCTTGGAGACTTGCTTACAGGGGCAATTGAAGTTAGGAACTCCAGGGTATAGCTCAGTGGACCTAGTGATAAGGAAACCAGAGGTGCTCGCTCTCTCTCTCTCTCTCTCGCTCTCTCTCTCTCTCTCTCTCTCTCTCTCTTTCTACTGTCTACACTGGGGAACCCACTCCCTGGACAATTGGGAAAGGTTGGAACATCTGGGTTGTCTCTGGGATGTCTGCTCTGGGGAGCACCAGGCTCTCCATGCTGGGAATGCCAGAGTCTCTGGGTTGGAAACACCAGTAGCTTGCCATCTGGGTTGTGCCATTCAGACCAGACTCATGCTGAATGGGGTCCTGGGCACTGTGCTGGAACTTTCCCAGCCTGGCTACCATGCAGCCCAAACTGCTGAAGCCTCTGCTCTCACAACTGAGGATCTCAGGTTAGCCCTACTCTAATAAAATTTTCCTTTCTTTACTTTGTTAGAATCCCAAACTTCCTTGCTAAAAATCATTCACCTATTTCCCAGTAATGACCTAGCACATGGATCAAAGTGATTTCTTCTTTAGTCTAACTCACTTTCAAATACTTAAAAAAGAATTATAAGATTACTACAAGTCTTTTCTTCCTAAGCTAAACAGCCCCAATTCCAATAGGTAATGTATTGTGGTAAAATTTCATCTCTCCTCAATATTTTGACAGTGTATTCAAAATTTGGCACAATAATGGAATGGAATTACCTTGATGTCCCCAGATCTGATCTAATTACATACAATAAGACTATCACTGCCCTTTTTAGTATCACAGTATATCTATTCATGAAGCTGAAAGAGTAACTTTGTTGACTATATGTTACATGGAAGTTGACTTACAACTAATATAAGATAGTTAGAAATTGGGGAAGATTCAAGGGAAAAGATAATGAGTTATATCTTGGACATGATAAGTTTAAGATATCTACAAGACATACAGCTCACGATATACAATAAACAGAAAAGGTTCTATATAGGTTCTATAATAGAAATAGACAGGTTTGGGGGAGATGAGGGCAAGAAATAAAAATATTTGAAAGTTATAAGCATTGAAATGATTATTGAATACAAGGGTGCTGATGACATGGCCATAGTTAAGAGGAAAATCAGTAGAGAGTACTATCACACAGATCTAGAGTGATGAAAAGCAGTGTCAATGAAAAGAAAGTGATTGGAAAGGTCTCAATGAGTTAGGATGATATCTTGACTCTAATATCAACTACAATAGAAAAATGGATTTGAAAAATAGATTTAAATTCTCTTTTACAGATGTAAGTCAGAATATAGTTTGGCAAACTATTAGATCCATCCTCATTTTTCTTTATTATAAACTCATCCAAGTTCATATTGTGTGTGCCTCCAACCTCTCTCTGTTCTTGACTTTCTTCTCTTGTGCCTTGTACATTTGGTCATTACTTTTTTACATCCTCCCAGTTATCCAGGTACCTAACCTAATTGTATCATCCATAATTTGCACTCACACTCCATGTATAATCTCTTTGTAAGTTCTGTTAATTTTATTCACATAACAGTTCTTATATATACCACCTTCACTCTACTGACACTGCCCCTACCTCAATCAAACCCATATAACCTCATACCTGCATTACTGTAGTAATTTTCTGGTTGGTATACTTGCCCCAAATCTTTCCCTACTCCAATGCATCCTCTATAAGGATATCAAAGTACTCTCCCAAGATGTCTATGTCAGACTCCTCACTCAATTAATTCCAGGTGCCCACTATTAACTATATGATTAAATATGAAATTCTCTGTTTTATGTTCCAAAATCTTTCATAAGTTCCCCATGAGCACATGTCCAGTTTTCTTAAACCATATACAATCCTCACATACCATGAGATGCAATGGCATTTGCCTCCTTGCTTTTCCCAAAGTCCAAGTGCCATATTTTCTGGAATAGCTTTGTTAATTAACCCAGTGATTTTGACATTTTAGTATTACTTACCATCACTTTTTATATTCTTTTTAAAAAGTACTTTTCTAAATACCTGCAAATCCTTCCATTATAACATAAAGTTCTTGAAGACAAGGCTATCCCTTTGGAATTGAGTTTATTAATTTCCTCCTAAGTTCCAACTAGTCAGGATGCTTTTGCAATTTGACTGTCAGGAGGTAGTATAGCTATTCTGTAGAAAAATTCAGTGATCAAACCAACCAACAAGAAAGTGCTGAGCCACTATATTCTAGGGAAATGAAAAAAAAATGCTTTCATCAATAAGCTTACAGTTTAATGGGGAAGATAACATATAGATAATTATTTGCAACCAAAATAACAATAGAATAAATTGAATATAATGTATGAAGGGAAGGGAGCAGCATTGAGGGACTGGGAAAGTTTTCTGTAGATAGCAACATTTATTCATCTCAACAACAAAAATGTTAAGAAGCACTTGATCAAGTAGAGATCCCTGGGACCTTGTCTTGTATACCTCCTTCCATGTTGGCATTGGACCAATAGCATCTAACCTTTAGCTTAGCATTTCAAAAAGTCCTAATTCCATGCCATTTTAGTTTCCTTTTATCCATTTAGCACACTTCCTTTCATGAATAGTATGATTTCAGAAACTATCAACTCATCATAAATTCACTCTGCCTGCCAATATACTTCTGGTCCATGTTCACATATCTTTATCTTCTCCTCTCCACCTCATCTCTTTAAAATCTCTCATTTCATAAAGAATGATTTGCCAATAATCGATATTCAGAACTTCCCAACAAAGAGATTTGCAATCCAAAAATATTAATCCATGTAGGCAATATTTTCTGAAATGTCTATTTTGTGTCTGCTACATTAAGAAAGGCAAAGTGACAGGCTGTTCTTGCCATCAAGGAGCTTACATTTTACAGGGAAACACAACATATACCTTGAGAAGAAAAGACATGATCATTTAATTAAGGAGAGAGAGAGATTGCTCACAAGTGGGGACAGAGAATCAGTGATTATTTTCCTAAGCAGTGAACATCCTTGCTTGGCTTTGAAGAAAAATAAGAATTCTGGAGAGTGAACTGAGGAGGGAGAATGTTTTGTGCTCCAAAGCTTGATTGTTAGAAAAGAACTGAGGCAGGGCATTGAGGATTGAATTTGAAGAACTGCTAGGGATCCTGGGGACTGGAGCCCAAAACCAGTGGAGGAGATTATAAGACCAAAACTTGGCAAAAATTGAGAATTGAGAATTAACTAGAGAATTTTACATGGTAGCCTGATAATCTGGGAGTTTTTTATTCTTATTATGGTTTGGTTCTACAAACAATATGGAATACTGGAAAGTTTTTCTGAGCAGGAAGTAACATAATGAGATTGGTTCCTTAGGAAGATTATTATGGTCACTGTGTGGAGAATGTCAAGGTAATTGATTAAGGTTAGATCACAATGAGATCCCAGTGATTAGGCCTAAAATAATATTGTGGATATAACTAAAAAAAGAGAAAAGCAACAAAAAAGATACAATAAATGGAAAAGACTTGGGGACTGATTGCAGGAGATTAAAGAGAAAGACACAGGAAAGTTATGGGAAAAGGAAAGGAAAGAAGGGAAGTCATGGCATGAGAATAATTCTGATTTAATATTACTGCTGAACCTAGGGGATATTTTTATTCATTCATTGAAATAAAAATACCATTTCATCCACAATTGAATGCAAAGAATTTATGAGTTTATATATTATAGGGGCAGTGATATAGTTGATAAAGTGCTAGATATATGTAGTCAGAAAGATGAGTTCAAATTCAACCTCAACGTTTACTAGCTTTGTGGCCCTGGGCAGAGCACTGTCTGAATTATATATTCTCATCTTTAAAATGGTAATGATAATAATAGTGATTAACTTATAGAGTTGTTGAGAAGATTAAAAAGGTACTATAAAGCTCTATCATAGGGATTGCCACATAAATGACGATTAAATAAATGAGTGTTCCCTCTCTTTCCCTTCAAATGATTCAATGTCTGTTGTGTTTAAGACCCTATAAAGGCTGTTGGATCTAGTCTGAAAATGTGTAATGAGTGCTATATTCAAATGAATTAAAGAAGTCT
This sequence comes from Macrotis lagotis, assembly GCF_037893015.1. Lineage (NCBI taxonomy): Eukaryota > Metazoa > Chordata > Mammalia > Peramelemorphia > Peramelidae > Macrotis > Macrotis lagotis. Next base: position 2,807,063 of record NC_133664.1, read on the forward strand.
CTTTGAAGCTTGCTTGGCAACATCATAATCTTCAGGTTAATGAGTCAAGGATTCTGTGCACATGATCCTGCTCAGTTCTGTGGGGAACCTGGAACCCCAATACTTCAAGGAGACAGCTTTTCTGAATCACAATAAACTAGGAATGGGATAATGATATCAGAAGCCCTGCAACCTACATCCGAGGTCAGTGTTTTTCCAGATCTCTTCCTAATCTCTTGTTCCTTCTTCTCTAACCCCAATTCTCTTTAAATACAGGAGTAACTGAACTAAGGAAACAGAGATGCAGAGTAGCAAAGAACTGATTAGTCTGTGCAAAGGACAGCTCATTTTTGCATTCTCGTCTCTTATGAAATTACAGACAAGTGGAAAAATCCAAGGGGGATGTCAAATGATACTTAATTGATAGCATTATACAGTATATTAAACGTCAATAAGCAGCCCTTTTCCTCTCTCATTCGCAACCTCTTCCAATCCATGGAGTGCCTATTAGTATAAACAGGAATGTAAAAATGGCTAAGTCTAAAAATCATTTCACCAAGAACCATTTACAAAAATGATGCAGAAGTGGCATCAAGAAAGATCACAGAGATATGAGTATATGAAAAAGGTTGACCCCAACTTTTAGAGAAACACGTGCCTTTCCAAGAAATACCAGAAGGACCTGAAGAAGATGAAGACCAATAATTCCAAAGTCAGCAAGTCCAGAGCAGAGGCATTAAGGCCTCCAGACCCAAGATCACCAAGGCCAATGTCCAGTTCCCTGGTCCCAAGATTACCACCAAGCATCCTGACCCCAGGGTTGAAATGAAGTGTTTATATCCCATTCCTCTAAGATTGCAAGAATAATTGACTCTAATGCTTCCAAGTCTACTGACCCCTCAACAAAGTTCCCAAATCTGACCTCAAGACCAGCAAAGTCTGACACTAAAGCTTCCCAATATGATCCTGAGGCAGCTAAGCTGGAAGCTAGTATCACCAAGCTTGATTCTAAGGTTACAAAGCTCAATAATTTCAAGGCTGATTAGTCTACTGACCCCAAGCCTTCTGAGTTCACTGGCCCTAAGGCACTCAAATTCACAGATGCTATGGCTAAGGCTACTAATCCCAAGTGTTCAAAATAGGTGCTTCAGGAAAACAAAGCTTTTAAAAACCCTAAACCACCATTTCCCCCCTTAGCCAGTGGGTGATTATTCACAATTTTCTACAAATAATGGAAATTGTGAGTCACAAGAAAAAAATGTCAATAAACAATCAATTTTACAACCCACAGAATGTGAAAGTGGTATGAGGTTCTCTCACCTTGCCAAGCCATACTTTTTTCAACTATTTGAATCTTTGGTATCGAAAAACAGGCTTAGAAACATTGCCAAAACTCTCCTCTACTTTTTCAGGACTTAACTGCATTAGTCCTGCTCAGAGCACAGGAGTGCACAGGCAAGCAAAAAATTTTAATTAAAAAAGTTGACTGAACATTCTGAAACCTTCAGAAAGGTTCATGTCAGCATCTGCTTGGGAAATGTGGGAGCTTTTTCTTTTTCCTTTTTTGGGTGACAGTTTGCTTCCACCCATCATCAGACATCTATTGTTTTAGGAACTTGATTGTAAGGCCTGAGAATTAAGGTGTTTGGGTGTAGGAGCATGTGTGTGTGTGTGTGTGTGTGTGTGTGTGTGTGTGTGTGTCCATATGTATGTACCTGAACTGAAGAAATAGGTTCTTATCATGGAGAGTTCTTTTTGCATGAGAATTTGGACCCTGTTATACCTTTCTAGAGACATAGATGGGGAAAGCCAACACCATTCTGCTCTGAACTTGCTACTCATTCTAGTGGGACCAGAGGGTGCAGCTACATTTAGGTCATAAGTAGCTATGCTAGGGTGGTCACCTCTCAGGCTAGGCACTGGATAGTTCTCATCTGGATTCTTCTTGAGCTTGTCTGCCAAAGAAGAGTGACCTAGGAAGAGGGCTCCTGATAGCCCTTCCCAGGTTTACAATAGTCTTTGATTGCCATCTAGGAGATCTGCACCAATACCCACCTATGGGTATATTGTGTGTGAGTCCTTCTGCTCACAGACATGAACACTCTAGAAGCTTAGAAACAAGGGATCTTGGGGCAGCTAGGTGGCACAATGGATAAAGCACCGGCTCTGGAGTCAGGAGTACCTGGGTTCAAATCCAATCTCAGACAATTAATAATTACCTAGCTGTGTGGCCTTGGGCAAGCCACTTAACCCCATTTGCTGTGCAAAAACCTAAAAAAAAAAAACCCAAGGGATCTTCTGGCATGCACTTGGTGGTTTGGTGATGCAGTACCTGGAACTCTGGAACTCTTTCCTCAGACATGAGTAGCTGTGTGATCCTGGACAAGTCACTTAGCATTCTCTCAGCTTCACAGGATCAAAGCCTACCACTTAGAGTTTTTGTAAGATTAAAATGGGATCACATCTATAACTACTTTGTAAACATTAAAGCACTTAATAACTGCTAACTGATATTATTATTACTGTTACTATTAATTACTGAAACAGATGTCCCTCCTTAGTGATTTCCCAGAGATAAACCTGAATCTTTCTCAAATTGTTTCTTCTCCTTGCCTCCCCCAGTTTCATCAGATGGCAGGAAATCTCAAATAATTTGTGACTGAGATATATCAAGTCTCACTGTGGGTTGCTTGCCTCATTCCAGATATTTGAGTATATTTTCAATTCCTGCTTTTAATTGGTGGAAATAGACTAAACTGTGACTAGAGAAATGTGGTTTGGACCTGTGATCCTTTAGTTCAGAGTGATGAAAAAAGATTCTGCAGTGGAAGTCAAATGTCCTGAGCTTTCATTCCAAAGTCTCCCAACTTCTTAGTGCTTTACTCTTCTCATCTGTAAAATAAGTGAATTTAATTTGATGGCCTCCTATCACTCAGTTCAAAACTCCTGGCTGTGCAGTTGATATTTGACCTGGTTCTGATAGATTATTGTTCTATTTATTCAAAGTCATTTTTGTGGGATAGGAAGGGCCATGATTGGAATGAGGTGGGAACCTTTAAAGGTGAGGGCAATCAAAAAGAGTAGATAAGGAAGACCTACTTTTTGCCAAAGGATTACAGACTAACAGGCAAAACAAACCTTAAAAGAGACCTAAAGAGAATTTGTGGGATATCATGGCTGCTTAAAACAATACATTTTGAAAAAGAATTCAAAGACTCTTGAATCATAGAATTGAGATGTAACTCAAATCCTATTCATTCCAACCTAAAGGAAGGAAAAAAGAAAGGAAGGTATAAAGGACAGAAACAGGGAAGAGAGGAAGGAAGGAAGGAAGGAAGGAAGGAAGGAAGGAAGGAAGGAAGGAAGGAAGGAAGGAAGGAAGGAAGGAAGGAAGGAAGGAAGAGAGGAAGGGAGGGAGGGAGGGAAAATAAAAAAGGAAGCAAAGTCTCCTCACTTCTTGACATCCTTGCTGAAGGCTGAATCCTTTTTTCTTTTCCCCTGCCTTTTTGTGTATGCTAAAAAAGGTGATTTAAATGAATCTAGAATGATGTGAATTTTAAATTGTTTTAGTATACCTGCTACCTTACAGTGAATAATAGTGTTAGGGTCTGAGAAAAGTCCCCAATTATGGAACAGAGGCACTCGACACGATGGAGATGCAATAGCAAGGGTTTATTAAACTAGCTCGAGCTAGGGTTCCGTCCTAGGACAGGGCTAGGATCCTGGAACCCCGAGTAGAGTCAGTAGAGTACTTATATATGGTTCAGCAGGGGAGTTTCAAGCATCTTCTGGTTGTCTTGAGATAGTGTGGCGCATTATCATTGAATGCAGGTCCTCAGGAAGGTTCCCCAGTTGCATGGTCTGATAGATGACCAGGCAGAAACTTAGGAGCAGAATTTAGGCAAAAGTTCATAGGTTTCGACATTCAGGGCCTTACAGGCACTCAGACAAAAGTTCACAGGTTTCGACACTCAGGGTCTTACATTCCGACACTCAGGGTCTTACATTCCTTCCTCTTCATGTTCAATCCAGGAGCACTCATGCTCCTCAAAGGGATGCACAGAACCCCCAGGGAGACTGTTGTAAGACTGCCTGAGTACCATTAGTTGGATAGTGTTAACCCTGTTCCTAATGAAAGCAAGCACTCGGTGTAATATGCAGGGCCCAAAGGTAAGGAGGAGTAAAAGCAGTATCAGGGGGCCAATCAGGGTAGAGATCAATGTGGTGAGCCATGGGGATTGGTTGAACCATGAGATGAACTGGCCCAGTGTCTCTGCTCTCTTCTCTCCTCTCCTGGAGACCTCCGATGCCCTTCTGCATCTTCTAAATCTGTTCCAGAAAGTCCTCTCCAGCTCAGATGACTAGTGAAAACTTTGTCTTCTGGTAAAAAATCTGTTTAACATTTTACTTAGATCAAAACACGTTTTTTTCACAAGACAATGAGATTTGGGGGCTTATTGCAATTTACATTTTGCCTTATCATCATATTGATGCACATACTTAATTTTAACACAATAAACTTTTACTATATGAGCGAACTCCCAATGAGAATTGTCATACTGTCTTAAGCTTGTAACATACATTCAACAATCATCTTAGTTCAGAGTACCCAGCATATGGTTTAAAAATAAAACAATCTTAGCCTTTACTCTTATTACAATAATGGCTCAAACACCCTTAACCAAAATGAAATATTTCAAAATATTCTCAAATATACCATTGATTTTCCTTTTCCTGATATACTTATCTGACTCACATTCCTTTCCTTAAGCTAGGCCTTAAAGCTATAATTATCCTAAGAATTTCCCATTTTTCTTTTTACCTAAATATCCCTGTCTTCTGGCTATTAGTTCCAACTCACCTAAAATTTCTTTTTCTAGTTTGCTTAGTAATTAACCATAAAGATCCAGGACATTAAAGGAAAATTCCTTTATAGATATAAGTATTGCATGTCAGTGTCCAGGCAGAGGTCACGAGGGTAAGTCAAATGCCTTAGGCCAGATTTATTCTTCCAGGTGAGATATTAGCCAAATGCCATTTTGGGGAAATCAAGTCAAAGGGGTCCGGCCTCAGCCTTACTGAGAAGTCGCCCCTTTGGCCGCCCATCCCAGTCACCTGACATCTTGGCTTCCTTGGCTGCAAGAACATGACATTTACCCAGTGGCATTTCCTTTTTGTTGACCATCCTGGTATCTGACATAAGAGAAAATCAATTAAAAGTCCCATGATCTAAAATGGTTGTTTTACCTAGTTAGAACTTCCAGTGAATACAGTTCACTAAATTCCAATTATAATCTTAATGGAGTCCCTATTAATGAAACCCCCTACCCCTTGGATTATCCTTCCTGGGTCTTTGCCTAACATCTGATATTCTAACTATGACTGGCCCTACAGGCCTGTCTCCTACCTCTTACATTCAGACATCCCGTTGTCTGAAATCATGCAAGGCAATTGGGGTTAAGTGACTTGCCCAAGGTTGCACAGCTAAACAATCACCAAGTATCTGAGGCCTGACCTGAACCCAGGTCTCCTGACTCCAGAGCTAGCACTCTAACCACTGTGCCACCTAGCTGCCCCTAAAATACAAATTACTTCTCAGAATTCTTTAAAACCATTAAAACATCTTAGGTACCTTTAAATATCCAACATGCGTTATTAATTTCTGTGAGTAACAGAGTAACACACAAATTACTAGATTGTACAAAGTAATTCCTCCATTATCACATTCTTCATGAACCCACAGATCTATCCCAGAAAGTGCCATACTTTTTCATATTTTCCTTATTGCTCTTCAAAGCAATCACATTAATCCCAGGCTTAACAATACAGTATTTAAAAAAACATTTTCACAAGAGATAGCTAAATATTGCAAATATTATCTCTTTGCAGTTACAAAAGAACATCACATAACTGATAAAAATATCTTATTCATCAGTAAGTTACCTTACAATCGGGCCCACAATTGCAATTTGTTCAGAGCCCCCATCAGCTATCTGCAGTTATCAAGAGAGAAGTTCACATTCTTAACTTCTTTAAACATACATTGTTAATATACATTAAACATTAAGATTCTTAAACATCTCATTTCCCTTAGAACAAAAGCAAAGTTCTCAGAATCCAATCTCATACATATGACACATTTAAACCCCAATGTCATTACAATTCAACTAACTTTCTAACAGCTTAGTTTGATAAAAACTTTAGAGTACCTTATACAGAGAATCCAGCACTCACATTCCAAAAGCTCTGTCCAAAATAAAAATACTGTTAGCATTATTAAACTTAACATTAAAACCAATTAGAGCTTTTCCCCAAAAAGACATCCCTGATAACCTAGGTGTTTCTCTTCTTAGTAACTCAATACCACTTTTCTTTAACCCAAAGGTGTTACAATAAAGTTTAAAATGCCAAACCACATAACTCCTTGCAAAAGTTGCAATAGTGTTGAAATAGTTTAATCCCAAACTAATTTAACAGTCTAGGTTATTTAGTTCCTCCCATTCTGTACAAATTTTGTCAGAATGTTACAACACCAGTATCCCTCTTTTAAAACCCTCAGTGTGCTTCCCAAAACTCCAGTTCACACACTTTAGAAAGAATGAGAGTCATCACTCAGGCCACATGGCCAGCAGATAGTCATTAAATATGATTTCCTTTCAATAAAGGAGTCTCTTATCCCCTGGATCTTAGATAATTTTTTTCTTTTTCCCAATCACACATCCCACCTGTGGAAGGTTCTTTCCCTTTAAGGCTTAAGTAGATAAGGATTTTCCAAGTTCCCCACCATCCTCTTGCTACCCTCTTCCCCCTTTTTATTCAGTGAAGGAACCTTCAGAGAGGGGAGTAGACTGCTTCAGGGGTAAGGGGAGCCAGGTCTAGGAATGTTCATTACCTTCCCTGCTATTGCATTCCCCCCTTTTGATCTAGCGAAGGAATCTTCCAAGGGGAAACAGATGGTGACCTGGTGACGGTGGGGGGATGGGGTGTGGAAATTCAGGGTCTCAGGGTGCTAAATTTAACAATACAATAATATGTATAATTTCCTCTTTAACAGATAATAAACTACACTGATCTCACATATCAATATTCCCTTTCATAAACATGAGGTAAAAAACAAAGCCTTTCAGAAATTTTCTGGGCCAAAAGGACCTTGAGAACTATAACCCATTGGCAAGGTATTCTCTAGTTGGTTTTTTTCCATAAGAAAATCTTTACAAATGTGATAGGGGAAACTTCAACTCATTTGTTATTACAAAACAATTTTAAAATCTCAAAAAGCATACTTTAAATTGTTCTTATACAAAGCTTACTAATTGTACACAGCATATTTCAATTGCATCTATGTTCTCTTTATTCCCTAAACCTTTAAAATACAAAAAATTCTTAAGACTAATTGTTGCTAAAAAATCCCTTCTTATGACTACAAGGTTTTCTTCATGCTTCTCTTAAATTCCAAAAGTTACATTCAAATTAGTTTTAAATCATTTTCTTTCCAAAAGCCTAAAAAGTTTGCAAATTCTTCTTATCTTCATCAGTGCAATTCTAACTTCTCAATGATCTCACTTATAAGAACTTTCTATCTTCACTGACCAACATTTCTTAATATTAGAACATTCTATGTTTTGGGAATGAGAGATTCCCCACAATTTGAGATATCAAAGTGATATGCACTAATTCTTTAACTTTACTGTTTATCATTACTCACTCACTCACTCCAGATTTTTCCCAAATACATGATCCACATTCCAAACAATGTAAAATATTAACTTCCTCTTGTTTAGTTATTCTAAAGCTAACTCACAAGTCTGTTCTGAATCCTATGACTCTGGAGGGGCCATAAAACATCAGAATCCAAACTCAAACATATTCTTTACAAATCCCTTAATTCAATTTACAGGTATCTTTAGATTAGCACATTATAGGGTCGATAATAACATTAATAAAATTAACATTTACCTAGCAATTGCTTTCATATCAAACTTTTCACTTTATGGGGCTTATTACTTTTCTTATCAATTCATTGCCAAAAATTGCAAAAAGTACCAATTTAATGCAATTTTGAATCACACATATCTCCCTATAGACTTACAGTTCTATACTTTCTTATTTTCTCATAATGATTTGTACACCTTTTTCCAAAGTTCCCAAAATCCATCTTTGGTGTAGAAAGTCAACCCTGCTCAGATGTTCTGTCTACATACTTTTACCACTTTCCTTACTTAACAAATGGTTCAAAAGAAACCCCAATTGTCTCTAAGTTTGGATTTTCTTTTCCAGTACTTTCAGAATCTCTTACTCAAACTATACAACTCACATTTCCCACCGTTCCTTTTCATTAGCTCTTCTTGACTTTAATTCATACTATTCCGAACTAGAGTCACATAGCTTATGCTACAAATATGATTCCACTTTTCACAATGCATTTTACATTCCAAGGTTTTAACATTTCTTGAATGCAACTGCTAAAATTCTGTAGAAGGCACTCATTCAAAAATCCCTTAGCTGGCGGCGGCTAGATGGCACAGTGGATAAAGCATCAGTCCTGGAGTCAGTCCTGGGTTCAAATCCGGTCCAAGACCCTTAATAATTACCTAGCTGTGTGGCCTTGGGCAAGCCAATTAACCCCATTTGCCTTGCAAAAAACCTAAAAAAACAATCCCTTAGCCTAAATAGAATAAATATTACCTGCCATCATCTCCTGGTACGAGTTTCAGGGCTTCTCCTTGTATTGTTTTCTCCTCTTCTGTAGTGAAGAGAACCCAGAGAAGCTGCTGACAGTCATCCCAGGTTGGCTGATGGGTAAATAAAACTGAATCTAACAAATTTATAAGGTCTTTTGGTTTTTCAGAAAACCGGGCATTCTGGGACTTCCATTTGTACAGGTCACTAGTAGAGAAAGGCCAATATTGTAACACTTGTTCCCCATCTGGTCTAGAGGGGCCTATGGGCCGCAATGGCAGGGTTTGCACTAGCTCTGGCTCTGGGGTCTTTGTGACTCTCTGTCTAGTCCCGTACACCTATCCCTCATGTTGAGCCAATGGGTTTGGGACCCTCGGGGAAAAGGGTGCCAGATCTGGGTTTTATGGTGGGGGAAGAGGTGCAGGCAGGGGAGGAGGATTAGGGTTAGGGTTAGGGGGAGTGGGGGAAATAGGTTCCCAGTCTGAGTCTAGCTGGATTAAGACTGGGTCTGATTCAGGTAGCAAGGGTGGAGCATTCGACTACTCCTTTCTTTTTGCTATTAATACCTTTTTCTTAGGTTTTGTCAGGGTAGGAACAATATTCTTTAGCCATGGAGGTGGGTTTCAAGCTAAATCCTGCCAAACAAGGATGTAAGGTATTTGGTCGGGGTGTCCTTGTGGTCCTTCTGCAAAGACCAACCTTTTTACTTCCAGGATAATATCCATCCTGAAAGTTCCACCCCGGGGCCACCACACCCTGAGTGTTGGCCATTCCAGATTGCAGAAGGTGATAAAATTTCCTTTCTTAACATCAACTGACAGATCATGGGCCCTTCCCTTGACCTCCTTAAAGTGGTCCAGGAGGAGGCTTAGAGGAGTGGTCTGGGTCTGTCCCATCTCAGCTGGAATTTTTATTAAATGATTAAGAGTGATAAGCAAAGCAGAAGCAAAGCAAAAGAAGCAAGAGTGATAACCAGTCAGCATTCATCCCTTCCAGTGGGACTAAGTGTTGCTTGCCAGGTTGTAAAAGGAAAATCAGGTTAACCTTGTTTCCTTATCTCATTCCCACAAGTCAGTCATTCCTGACCTGCAGAAGGGTTCCCTTATCTCATTTCCAAACCTCAGTCCTTGTAATACTGACCTCCCGAAGGGTTGGGGAATGTCTTCCACCACAACCCGCTGGTGACCATAGCAGTGCGTCCACCTAGGTCCTTTGCCAGCTTAGTACAAATACAGAGCTACGTGGACTTAGTTACTTCAGATACCCCTCCAAGTACATCTTGTGGCCTCTGCTGGGGATCCTGGATGAGCCCCCAAATGTTAGGGTCTAAGAAAAGTCCCCAGTTATGAAACAGAGGCACTCAACACAATGGAGATGCAATAGCAAGGGTTTATTAAACTAGCTTGAGCTAGGGTTCTGTCCTAGGACAGGGCTAGGATCCTGGAACCCCGAGTAGAATCAGGAGAGTCCTTATATATGGTTCAGTAGGGGAGTTTCAAGCATCTGCTGGTTATCTTGAGATAGTGTGGTGCGTTATCATTGAATGCAGGTCCTCCTTGGGGAGGTTCCCCAGTTGCATGGTCTGATAGATAACCAGGCAGAAACTTAGGAGCAGAATTTAGGCAAAAGTTCATAGGTTTCGACATTCAGGGTCTTACAGGCATTCAGGCAAAAGTTCACAGGTTTCGACACTCAAGATCTTACATTCTGACACTCAAGGTCTATCAATGCTTTACCAGCAGTTCAGCATATACAGTTTCCTAGTTGTGACCTGCAGTTTATGACTCTATGTCTAGGTTATCAAAACATTCTGTTGATTCATTTGGAACTTGGATTTCATTCAAATTTACACATTTTTATCAGATAATTTAATGTGATATAACACATCTCTCCAATCATTTATTTGTAAAAATAATGTTTTACTGAACTACAAAAAACATTGAAAAGGATCAACTTGTGAATAATTTTAAAAACCAATTAAGGACTTCATAATTGGTCCTTTGGTTGGTTGGTTGGTTGGTTCTTGTCCTTCATTATCAAAGAAAACAAAAATGGCATCACTATAATGGTGCATAAATTGGATTTAAATGAAATAGAGCTTCATGATGTCATCCATCTCATTCTCTCTTCCTAAGTCATGAGGATCCTGCCTAAAAAGACAGAGTCAAAGACAATTGGTGATGGCTCTAGAGGCATTTTCAATGTCTAACTAAGCTCTTTAGGAGATAAGGAGTCATCAGAGTTTGTTAAGTAGTGCAGGAAGGAAAGTGGGAAGAATAAATCTATGTTTTTAGAAAAAAATCATTAATCCTAAAGAATAAGTGGATTGGAGAACAAATCATAGAAATAATAATTTCATTAAAGAGAAAGACAAAAATGAGACAATATGCCAAAATTTATGAGATGCAGTCAAAGCAGTACTTAGGGGAAAATTTGTTTCTCTAAATTCTTACATCAACAAAATTTAAAAAGAACAGATCATTGAATTGAACATACAACTGAGAGAAACTGGAAAAAGAACAAATTAAAAATCCCTAATTGAGCACCAAACTGGAAATTCTGATAATCAAAGGTGAAATTAATAAAATTTAATGTAAACAAACAAAAAACCCCAACAACTATTGAGCATTTAAAATAAATCTAGGAGATGATTTTATGGAAGAAACAAATGAACAGTAAACTAGATAAGTCATTGATTATATTTATTGGTTTTAAAAAGAGAAAATCAAATATCCAGTTTCAAAAATGTAAAGAGTGAAGTCACCAACAATGAAAAAGAAATTGAAGCAATCATTAGGGGAAAAATTTATCCAGTTATATTCCAGTTAATTATCCAGTTATATTATCCAGTTAAAACTGAGTGAAATTGATGAATATTTGTGAAAATATAAATAACCCAGATTAAATATTAGAAAATGGAATTCCTACTTAGCCCCACCTTAGAAAAATAAGTTGAAAACATTCATTAAAGAATTCTCAAAGAAAAAAAAATACCCCAGGGCCTGATGGGTCCATAAATGAATTGTCAGATAGTTAAACCATTCAAAGAACACTTGATTCCAATGCTATGCAAACTATTTGGAGAAATAAGCCAAGAAGAAATCCCACCAAACTCCTTTTATGACCCAAATATGGTACTGATAACCTAAATCAGCAATAGTTAAAACTCATTAAGAAAATTATAGATCAATTTCCTTATTGACTATAGATGTAAATTTCTGAATAAAATTACTAGTAGTCACAGCAAAGTATTGTAAGTATTATAAACTTTTATGCCAGGATTGCAGGGTTGGTTCAATATTAAGAAAACTATTAACATAATCGACCATATCAATAACAAAACTATCAGAAATCATATGATTATCTTAATAAATGCTGAAAAAGCTCTTGAAAAAAATATGGGATTCAGTGCTATTAAAAACACAAGAGAACACAGGAATAAATGGATTTTTCTTTAACATGAAAAGCAGTATTATCTATAACCATGAGCTAGCATTATCTGCAATAGGGCTAAGGTAGAAGCCCTCCTAATAAGATTAGAGTGAAATAAAGATGCCTATTATCACTACTGTTATTTAATATAATATTATACATGTTACCTATAGCCAAAAAAAATCAAAGGAATTAGAATAAGTAATAACAAAACAAATACATCACTGTTCACAAATGATATTATGGATACTTAGAGAACCAGGATCAATTAGAAAGCTATTTTAAATAACTAACCACTTTAGCAGTGTTGCAGAAAGTAAGATAAATACTCGTATACCACTGATATTTCTTTATATGACCAACAAAATCAAGCAGCAAGAGATAGAAATAGAAATTTCATTTAAAACAACAGTAAACAATATAAAATACTTGGGAGTCTACTTGCCAAGACAAACCCAGGAACTATATGCACACAATTATAAAACCCTCTTCAACAAATAAAGTAAAATCTAATCAATAGGACAAATATCAATTGCTCCTGGGTAGGCCAAGTCAATATAACAAAAAGACAAGTCTTCTTAAATTCATTTATATATTCATTGCCATACTGATAAAACTACCAAAAATTATTTGATAATTAGGAAAAATAATAAAACTCATTGAGAATAACAAAAGAGGGGCAGCTGGGTGCCTAGTGGATAAAGCACCGGCCCTGGAGTCAGGAGTACCTGGGTTCAAATTTGGTCTCAGATACTTAATAATGACCTAGCTGTGTGGCCTTGGGCAAGCCATTTAACCCCATTTACCTTGCAAAAACCTAAAAAAAAAAAGAAGAACAAAAGATCAAGTATATCAAAGGAATTTATGAAAAAAGTGTAAAAGAAAGTGACAAAGCCTTACAAAATTTCAAACTTTATTATAAAGCAATAATCATGAAAACTATCCAGCACTGGTTAAGAAATATAGTTGTGAACCAAGATACAATGTGCACGTTAACAACAACATCGCCAGATGATGAACCTTAACTGAAGCGGCTCCTCTCAGGAGTCCAGTTAGCTAGGACAACTGTATCCCATGCAGAGGAAGAAAAACAAAACAAAACAAAACAAAACAAAAAATCAAGCCTTCAGAATCTGTTGAACACTGCATAAAAATTCTCTTATATATTCTTTCTCCTTTAATCCTAATTCCTCATACTGAAAATGACTAATTTGTAAACATTTATCAAAAATATGTATGCATGGGGCAGCTAGGTAGTGTAGTGGATAAAGCACCGGCCCTGGAGTAAGGAGGACCTGGGTTCAAATCTGGTCTCAGACACTTAATAATCACCTAGCTCTGTGGCCTTGGGCAAGCCACTTAACCCCGTTTGCCTTGCAAAAACCTAAAAAGAAATATGTCTGCACATGGCTAACTTGACCATTTCCTGCTGAGAGGGTAGGGGGTGGGAAGGGAGGGTGGAAGGAAATTTTGTAACTTGAAAATATACATGTGCATATGGATGAAAAAAAAGATGCTATTCAAAAACATAAGACTTTCCAAAAAAGAGGCAAGAAAGAAATGAAAATTAAAAAAAAAAGAAAAAGAAATACAGTGATGGATCAGTGGAATAGATTAGATGCACAAGACACAGTAATCAATGATAGTACTGTTTGATAAACCTAACTTTCATGAAAGGAGCTCACTATTTGACAAGAAAACACAACACAATAAAGGTAACAACTATTAGGAAAACTGAAATACAATAAAACACAAACTGTAAACATAGACTGACATCTCATACCATATACCAAGATAAGGCAAAACTAGATGCATAATTTAGACAATAAAGATGACATTATAAGCAAATTAAAAAATAAGGAATAGTCTGTCTCCCAGATCTGTTGAAAAGTGAAGATTTCAAGACTAAACAAAAGATAGAGAACATATATATTTATATATAATATATATAATTTTGTTTTGAATTAAATTTATAAAAAAACTGTGCACTAACACAAACAGTAGAATCAAGACCAGAAGGAAAGCAGAAAGATGGAAGCCAGACTTTTCGGTCAGTCTCTGATAAAGGCCTCATTTCTCAAATATATAAAGAACTGAGTCAAATTTAATAGAATATAAGCCAATTCCTCTATTGTTGAATGTCAAAGGATATGAATAGGTGGTTTTCAGATGAAGAAACCAAACTCATCTATAGACATATGAAGAAGTGCTCTAAATCACTTTTGATTAGAGAAATGCAAATTAAACAACTCTGAACAACTACCTATCAGATTGATTAATATTACTGGCAGCTTGGTGGCATAGTGGAGAGAGCACTGGCCCTGAAGTCAGGAGCACCTGAGTTCAAATCCAGCCTCAGACACTTAATAATTACCTAGCTGTGTGGCCTTGGGCAAGCCACTTAATCCCATTGGTTTGAAAAAAACTAAAAAAGAGATTGATTAATATTACAAAAAAAGGAAAATGATCAATGTTGAAGAGTATGTGAGAAAAATAGGACACTATTGCACTGTTGGTAGAATTGTAAACTGATCCAACCATTCCAAATTTTTATCCTTCCTGTCTTTCCAAAATGGTAGACAATTTGACATAGATTATCCATGTCCTGTCTTGTCAAACATATTTCCATATTAGTCACAGTTGTGAAAGAAGAAACATTTAAAAGAAAAAAATTGAAAAAGAATAAAGTTAAAAAATGCTTTAATCTGCATTTAGAGTTCATCAGTTATTTATCTACATATGGATAGTATTTTTCTTTATGAGCCATTTGGAAATCAAAATCTTGTAAAATGGATGCTAAAAGTTGTCTTGACAGGTAATTGGAAAAATAGTATTTAAAAATCAATCTTTCATTTAAGAAAAGAAAGAAAAACTAAATCCATCTATTGGTCGAATTGCCTGGGGAGAGATGTGAAACAAGAAGATTAGTTAAAATTGCTATTGCCTTAGCAATAGCCCAGGTGAGAGATAATGGAGATACTGACTATACTTGTGACTGAATAGAGAGGAGACATATTTGTGAAATGTTAGCAACCATCTGTGTATATGGAGTAAGTTGGTGCAAACCTGGGTCACTGAAAATATTAGTATTCAAAGCAATCTTGAGTCACCTGGTTACTCCAACTAGGAATCAAGTAATAGGACCTGTTTTGTTGGTTTTTGAAACTGGGGCCAAGAGTTAGAGGGATGGTTAGGGGTATTTGCATTGTGCTACTAAAGGTGAAATTCTTGGACTAGGGTAAGATCAGAGGGAAAGCATTTGCCAAATTTTTTTTTAATTAATCAAAAATGAAAGTCACATTTGAAGATGATCAGATGTCATCTTAGTTCTGACTATTAACGAGGTCAACTATCTGGTGGTGTTATTCCTCTTACTCTCTGAGAGGGCAGCTTCTGGGAAACCCAGTTCTCTGGAGTATGATTGAAAGTCTGGGAGCAAAGGCTATACTGAAGATTAATCGATCAAGAGACAGGTTTGAATTCACCATGTTATTGCAGCCCAACATTGCTGGAATGCTGTGGTTCCTTCTATTGTTGCTATCCTATCACCAGATATCACCTACTGGTGCTTTGCCTGGCATTTCTTAAGTGCAAAGGAACCGCGCTGATAAGAGAGAGAGAACTAATCAGACTGGGCTAAAATAGTTCTGGAAAATGCAAGTGAGAGGATGTCTTTGCATAACAGATTCCTCACTATAATAAGTATAAGGTGCAAGTTGTGCTACCTCTTCTTTGAAATCCAAGGTCAACTATTATTATTATCATCATCATCATCATTATTATTATTGTTGTTGCTGTTGTTGACAGTAATATGTAAGTTTTGTTTTATGCTTCAGTTCAATTCTTTATGACCCAATAGCCCATAGCCCATTAAGCCTTCCCATCCTTCACTATCATTCAAAGTCAATTCAAGTTTGTTTTATTTCATGACACTAACCATCTCATTATTTGCTGTTCCCTTTTAAAATCTTTCCCAACATCAGTGTCTTTTCCAATGAGTCTCATTTTCTCATAATGTGGTCAAAGTATTTATGCTTCAGTTTCCATATTGAATATGGAATTTCCAGTGAATAATCTGATTTAATTTATGCATTGACTGATTTTATCTCCTTACTATCCAAGGTTCCCGCAACATTATAACGTGAAATCATTAATTCTGTAGTGCTCAATTTTCCTTATAATCCAACCCTCACAGACATACATTACTACTGGAAAAAAATAGCTTTGACTATATGGATTTTTGTCATCAAGGTGATCTCAAGATTTGCCACAGCTTTCCTTCCAAAAGGTGTGTGTGTTAATTTCATGACCGTAATTCCTGTTTGCAGTGTTCTTTGAGCTCAAGAATTTAAAATCAGACACTACATCCATTTCTTCTCCATTTGACAGGAAGTGATGTAAAAAGTTACCAAGATACTAGCTTTTTTGTGATGTATATCTTAAAGGCAACTTTTACATTCTCCTCTTTCACTCTCATCAAGGGTGTCTTAGTTCTTTTTCACTTTTTACCATCAGAGTAGCATCAGCTCCATATCTGAAATTGATATTTTTCTGAGAAAACTTCATTCTGGCTCTTCATTTATCCAACCTGGCATTTCACATGTACTGTAAATACAAGTGATATAAATACAATGATATATATTATGAAACTTTTCATATTCCTTTTCCAGTCTTATGCCAATTTTCCCATGTTTGGGTCTAACTGATGCTTCATGGTCCTCATACAGTTTCCTCAGTAGAAAAAGGTGATTTAGTATTCTCTTTCTTTAAAGACTTGCCACATTTTATTTTGTTCTACAGTCAAAAACTTCAAGGTAGTCACTGAAGTGGAAAAAATATTTTTTTAAAATTCTCTTGAATTCAATGAATATTGGCAATTTGGTCTCTAGTTCCTCTGTCTTTTCAAAAACTCAGCAGCTCTTCTGATAATTCTTGGTTCACATATTGTATATCAAATGAGCACAATTTTTCAGTAATTTGAACATTCTTTGACATTGCCCTTCTTTCTGATTGGGATGGAAAATGAACTTTTCTAATTCAGGTACCACTGTTGAGTTTTTCCAAATTTCCTGGCATGTTGGATGCAGGACTTAAAAATCATCATCATTTGGGGATTTAAATCAGTCGGTTGGAATGTCATCACTTCCACTAGCCTTATGATTAGCAATGCTTTCTAACACCCATCTGACTTCATTCTTTAGAATATCTGGCTCTAGATCACTCATCACACCATTGGTGATGTTAAAATCTTTCTCAGAATGTCTTTTATATATTCTTCTCACTTCCTAATCTCTTCTGTTTCTGTTAAGGCACTACCATTTTTTTTTGCAAGGCAATGGGGTTAAGTAACTTGCCCAAGGTCACACAACTAGGTAATTATTAAGTGTCTTAGGCTGGATTTGAACTCAGGTCCTCCTGACTCCAAAGCCAGTGCTCTATCCAATGCTCTATTCACTGCACCACCTAGCTGCCCTTCCACTGAGCCACCTAGCTGCCCCAAGTCATTACCATTTTTGTCTTTTAATATGCCCATTTTTGCATAAAATGTTCCCTTGTTAGATATTATTTTCTTGAAGACATCTCCTACTGTTCCAATTCTATTGTTTACTTCTATTTCTTTGCATTGCTCATTTAAGACAATCTTATCTTATGAAAGTTTTAGGAGCCAGATAATGGGCTGAATTTGGTGTGTTTTGAGATTGAGAAGACTGTGCCCATCCAGGTGGGAAAAATATAAAAGCAACTGATGAGACAGGACTAAACCTCAAGACACAGTCTTGGGCTGTATAGGTAGAGTTGAAAGTTCTCTGACTAGAGATGAGTATTCAGTCTAGTAGAGTTAATGAGCTCACCAAGTGAGGTAGTATGGAGGGTAATAGCAATAATAATAAACTCAAATTTATTTAATACTTACTATGGGACAGACACTGTGCTGACCATTTGACAAACATTATCTCATTGGATTTCCAAAGCAATCCTAGGAAGAAGGTGCTGTTTTGAGGGGGAGGTACTGAGAGCAAGCAGGATACAGAAGCAAAGTCAGCAGTTAGATATATTGTCTTGTTATACTAATACAAACATGTAAACATATGGCTCAGTATAGGTAGGGGGCTGGACAGAATGGGAAAGGGTCAGGGTCTCTGTGTTATGTCTGAATATGTTTCCTGAGATGGAGGGAGTCAAAGATTCACGGACTTCCCACAGGTTTGAGGGAGTGAACTTTACTATCTTATGGATCCAACTGCATCTGGGAAGGGGAGGCAGTTCTGGGAGGAAGCAGGAATCTTACAGATAAAGCAAGACAATTAGGCTAACAAGGGTGCTTTGTAAATTTTTAGACAATTTTATGGTATATCCATGACCCTTTGGGTCCTATCAGACTATTTTTAGACCCAAAGGTACCCAGCCAAAGTTATATTTCTAAGGAATTTCTCAGGGCCCAGAAGGATGTCAGGGACCCCATTCTATACAGGAATTTCACAAACATTGATATTGTACTTCACTGTCTTCCTGACTCCATGATTGGCACTCTTTATCTTGTGCCACAAAGTTGAAGGATACATAGAGAGGCCCCAGGACAGAGACTTTGGAAAAAATCCAAAGTTAGCAAGCATGACTTGGTACAATTTGGTGATGGAGGGATCTGGTGAGACTTCAGGATTATACTTAGTATTTTCTTTTTTTTTTAGATTTTTCAAGGCAGTGGGGTTAAGTGGCTTGCCCAAGGCCACACGGCTAGGTAATTATTAAGTGTCTGAGGTCTGATTTGAACTCAGGTACTCCTGACTCCAAGGCTGGTCCTCTTATCCACTGTGCCACCTAGCTGCCCCTTACTTAGCACTTTCATCCCCCACATGAGTCCTTCCTTGTTCCCATAGCCATGATGCCAAGATGAGACAAAACCCACCACTCTGACTTCTAGTTCTATTTTTCTGGTTGTTACAATCTTCACTTGTCTCACCTAGGTCACCAATAAAGACAGTCATTTAATCATTTAATCTGTGATAGACAGGTTGCCATTCTTTTCACACAGGCCAGACTATATATGTACCTTAGATCTCATCATTCCAAATTTCTGATAATAGATTCCTCCTAGTTATTTCTATAAATCCCAATTGCTGATGATGGACTCATTTTATGATTTTTTGTTTTTTTATAAAAATGACTGATGACTTCTTCCTAAAAGAAAAAAAAATCTTTAAGAGATCTTAAAACTGATGTCTGTTCTATCTATCCTTCTCTTCACAACCAAACTTCTACCAAAATCCTGTAGGAGGTAGTATAACTGGACTAGAAATATAGTCTATCTGAGCCTAGAGTTTAAATGGCTATACAAAGTTCCAAGGAGTTTTCATTTCATTCTTCGGCATGCTCTTTCATTTCAGGGTGCTTTTTCCCACCTGATTCTCCTGTCCATGCCTTTTCTTTTCCTTTGATGAAACTTCATTCCTATCTTGCTCCCTAATTATGGATGTGCCACAAAATTTGTTCTGATCGTTTTTTTCTTTCTGTATTTTCTCTGTTGGTAAGCTCATCAGCTGATCATCTCTATACAGATGACTTCCAGACCCACAAATCTATGTATGTATCAGCCTAATATTTTTATAGTCCTGACTTTTGTGCAGTGTATTCTGGATGTCTCTACCTGTCTTCTAATTTTCTGATGACTGTCTGAGGGTGCCATGATCCTTTTAGTCATCTCATCAACAATTCTTCTTCCCTTTCACTCCATGCACACACATGCACAGACACACACACACACACACACACACACACACACATACACAGACACATAGTGGTATAAAAGCTTTTCACTCTTGTTAATTATATAGCTGATGGCTACTTAAGTTAGGTTCTGCCTATGAGGAATCATTATTCAGACTTGGGAAAGCAAGGGTGAAAAGAAAGCAAGAACTTGTTAAAAAGCTTACAAGACATAGGGCTAGGGAGAGAGAGAGAGAGAGAGAGAGAGAGAGAGAGAGAGAGAGAGAGAGAGAGATAAAAGAACAGCCAAGCAGTGTTGACTGGGGCACAGGTTGGTAGAGAAGACTGTGGCCCTGAGCAGAGTCCATCTCAGATTTTTATGTCTTGCCTTTCATCCAGAGGGCAAAAGATGAACTCCCTATCCCTCTACTGGACCCAGAATTAGGTAGTGGGTAAAGCCTAAGGAGATCAGGATACAAATTTTACATTAAACAATGAATCAAAGGTACATTAAGAATGGGGAGGGGGGGGTTTCCACCCAAGCAGCTTTGAAGATTACAATTGTTTCTGTCACAATCATAATTCTCTACTTCTAGTCTATTTACATCTCAAGAGTGGGTGGTAGTCAAAAACATCTCCACCCAAGTTCTACATTCACAGTTCTCTTCCCCAGCATCAATTAGACCTCCACAAAATGCCTTGAATCAATCCCTTTTTTTATTCACTCTGCCGGCTAGGTTCTTAGTTTAACTTTTCTCCTCCTCTTTCCTGAAAAATCTCCACAACCTCTTCCTTTTCTTCCCTGCCTTGAGTATCTCTGCCTCCTAGTTTTCCTGGCTTTCCACGAGCCCTATCTAGAACCACCTCTCTGGTGCTGAGCTATTCCTGACCCTACTGCCAGGGTCTTCCCATTGTTGGTTATCTTATCTATCCCTTATTTATGCAATTGCATGCTGTCTCCCCTCTTAGACTGGGAACAAACTGGAAACAGGGACTGCCTTTTGCCTTTCTTTTTCTTCCTAGTGCTTAGTCCAGTACCCTGGTAGACACTTAATAAATGCTGACTGACTCTTTTTTCTTCAGCCCATCCTCCACTCAGCTCCCAAACTGATTTTTCTGTAGCACAGGCTTGCCCTTGTCCATGGTATCTGGTGTCTAGGATCATTGCTCAACTCTGAGATTTTAAATTGATGATCTCATGATTTGTTCTAGGCTCTTCCAAGGCATCAAAATGAAGCTGACTGAGTTTTAATTACTTGGACCATCTCTACACTCTTCCTTTTTATACACCTGCCTTACTTTACCCTTTTCCAATTTCCAGGAATTTATTTGTCCTACTGATCCTGAGTACTTAAGATGGCTGCCTCATAATTTGGAAAAATAATTCAGCAATTCCTCAAGAATCCCAAGATGCATGTCATCTCTTCAAGCTGATGCAAATACAATTTTATTTTTCTTCAAATATTCTCCAAATATTTTCTGCCTCTTTTTAGTGTGGAGTTCCTTCTTTCAAGGCAGAAACTTGCTGGTTATGACATCACAGAGGAATATGTTTTATATGAACATGTTTTAGGTATGAAGAACCTCTGACTTTTTCATACTAATATATTATATCCTGCCTCACTCTCACTTATTGTCTATTAAGGGTGTGCCATTGTATTTAGTACTTCTCCTTTGCCTTCCATACTTGAATAGCAATTTCCTATGAACCCCTATCTGCAAACTGCTCTTATTTCTACCTTTTTTCACAAAGTCCTAGAGTTGACAAAACTCATATGGCTCAGCCTGTAAGGTTTTCCTAACCCATGACCACATTAACCCTTGTATCCCCCAGCAATGTCCAAAGAACATCTAGTCCTGTCCCCTCTACCAGGTCTTTTCCTGCAACATAAATTGATTCATTTCTTTATCTATAATGAGAATGTAAAACAAAGAAATAAACAAAGAAGCATCAACAACCTTCCCACCCTCAACTTTTCCTGAGCAGAATGTTCTGAGGGTGAGAGGGGGAACAGAGGGAGAAACAGAATGAGGGCAATCAGAGTAAGTTGTCCAAGGCATGAATTCCAACAGGAAAAGAGCAATTTCCAGGTTCCAGGAATATATATATTCTTTATGGGGAGAATCCTAAGCCCAGGAGATGACAACACCCACTTCTCTTTTCACTGACAGTTGATTTCATTCCTTATGTTTTCAATGAGTCATATTTGTAAAGCTCTTAGCACAAGGCCTGGTACCCCAGAGGAGCTAAATAAATGCTTATTTTTGTCCCTCTCATCTCCCAATCTTAATGCTTCTGCCATACTACTTTGGTTTCTTCCAAGTTTATTTTTTAACTCAGACATCATCAATTCCATCCATGTGAAGAAAAGAACCAAGAGGTTCTGCCCATTTTATTCCTGTTGCTTCACTCCAGATAAATATACCTAAGTGTCAATCTTATGGGGCAGTTATGTGACACAGTGGCTAGAGCACTGGTCCTGGAATCAGAAGGACCTGAGTTCAAATGTGACCTCAGACACTTAATGATTGCCTAGCTGTGTGATCTTGGACAAGTCACTTTAACCCTACTGCCTTGTAAAAGAAAAAAGAGTCAGTTTCACTTTTTATCTGTTATGTTTGTAATGCTCTCTGTCCATCTCTCTTAAGAGTAAAATTCTTAGTAGGGGATGCTCCTCTGAAATTGCGGGGGGGGGGGGGAAGGGGGAGTTACCACCTCTTTTTATATATCCATTGTTAAGTAGTTTTTTGGGTTTGGATTCTACATATGGCACCTGGTACCCTTATTCTCAAAGTCAGGGTTCTTTTTACCCCAAATATTATTCAGCCTTCTTCTTCATGTACTTAAGGAATTGCCAAAATCTATATTAAAGAGCAACTCTGTCCAATTAATCTTGTTCAGTGCTAGAGATCTTATTGCATACTTCGGCCATTTCCTCCAAGGTGGGTGTATTGATAACATTGCTAGGGTCCTCCTGAAGAGAGAAAAACAGAGCTATGGAGGGATGCCCTCTGGTTGAGTCTTAACGCTGAATCTTGTGCCACCTGCCATGGTCAAATCTGGAGGGAAATCATTCAGCCATTGTTGTCCTTAAAGAAAACGGACTAGAGAAATTCACATCCAGCCAGTCAATGCCAAGGTTCCCATGTGGGAAATCATGGTGTGCACCTGGGCAGCTGGGAATAGATTTCTCAAGTCTTACTCTGTAAGAGGGAGTACACATTAACATTCTTCCTCCTGACTGCCATCATTTTGGCCTTGAAACTCTGAGAGCTGGCTAGTTTCCTTCACAGTGGCGGAGCAACTTTCAAAGTCTGTTTTAGCATCCTCCATCAAAACCGAGTAATTAATTTTGGAGCTTCAATGAGCACCCAAGCAATGTTTTTTGTTTTTTTTTTTAGATGAAGGAGGTCCAAGCCAGCAGCTGGGATCGTCACCCCAGTCACTTTTGAAGCTCTGGAAATTAATTGAAAGCTACTGCCTCATTTTCTAATTTTGCAGGCAGCAGCAGAGATAGCAGTAGTGAAACTTCCAGGACTTTAATTAATTAATTACCTCAATTTGATGGACAGAATGTTGAGGGAGTATTGTCTTAACAGGCTTTTTCTGCCAGACTGTTCCAGAAGGAAGCCAGGGAATCTGGGCCCAAACAGAAGAAGGGGCGATGAGGCAAAATGACTTTAATTAGCTCACGGCTATCCTCCTTCTAATAATTCCTGTCTCAGACTATTCTAATTAAGGTAAGCAGCAGCTCTATGGAAAACCTGTGCTGGCTCATGAAAGCACTGAATTGTGGGAGCTAGGAGCTTCATTTCTTCCTCCTGATGGCAAGTAGGAACTGAAGTATGCCCATCACTTTAATCCTTAGGGAAAAGTCTGAAAAGCAAGTAGCTGAATGGGCATAGAATGTGGAGAGGAAGAGGAAGAAAAAGGAAATCAAGCTTAGGAATTGAAAATTCATCATAAATCTTTGAGTTTCCTTAGGAATCCGTATTACATGTCATGTTTTGGAAATGTTTGGCATTGTGTTTATGAAGTTAGCATGCAAGGCAGGGGGCTATTTATTAATTATGATCTTTGTAAGATTGCAATCATATATAGAGAAATGTGGTCCTAGGAGGCTCTTTGCTGGTAAACTCAGTGGATTCTTGCTTTTTTATGTTTGATCATGGTTCAGGTTTCTAAGACAACAAACTCAGGGAGCAATAGCAATTAGCTATGGTCATCATATGTGGGATCAAGAATCCCAGACTAAACACAAGCAGGAACTGAATTAAAATAGACATTAATGAATTCTCTCTACTACTCCTTTTTCTTGACTATCTATTATTCTCCAAGTTCAGACTGATTGACTAGCTATCTCTTAGCTATAGTGGGAATATTGTGAAGGCAATGCAGGCACTTTTTGCCTCCAGTATTTGTAGTGTTCAAAGCTCCAGGTTAGGGTGTAACATGGACTAATTCTTATTCCAAATAACTCCCACATTACTGGGCTATAAAGAAACAATTTGGATGGTTGCTCCAAGCTTACAATCATGAATTCAAATTGTTGAGACAGTCTATCCTCTAGACTTAGAAGGTTGATCTTTGTTTCTTAAAGAAGGGAAGAATTGTTGAATGAGGCATAATATAGAATCAGAATTCCTCTTTATGGTCTTTGGACCACTTCTGGGGTGGAACGTGACTTTGGCAAAGCATCCCTTGATTAGAATTCCTTAGATTCATAAATTAACTTAAAAAAATCCTTAGACTGATGTCACATTCCTCCATCAAGTCTTAACATGACTACAAAGATCTGGGAAGGTGTATTTCTTAACAATTGGTGAAAAGACAAAAACTAATGTAAGGTCATGACTGGAGGATATGCTTTTTCTCCAGCAGAGTCCTTTTTTGGGGAAATCTTGGAAGGAGAAAGGAGAAGGTTGTGAGCTCTCCTCTGACAACAGGAATAAAAGTGAGATCAGAGTTGACTGATGACAATGATAACCCTGGTTCCTTTCCTCAAGTCATAACCTCTAGGCAAAACCATTAAAAGGCCTAATTAAAGAATCTAGTAAGACATACATAATGCTCTTTTTTGTTATGGTTAAAACAGGTTTTTGGAGATCAGAGATAAATAAGAGGAGGAACTTCAGTTCCTTGTCCCCCACCCCTTGCCTTATTTCAGTTGGGTGTGATGGACTTCCCCTTGTCTTTTTGTCCTATTAAAGACCTCTCTGGTGACCCTGTCCTTGTATTTCCTTATATCCTATTGTTTATAGCATAACATATTTGAGAATAACCTTGGCAGCCCACATATGACATTTCCTAATATAAGGCACCTTCCCAGTTTTAAGAGATTTCTTACACCCCTCTCTATACAGGGGGCATCCTCCCAAGTCATTGCATCTCTTTGCTTCCAAAGACATAATTGTCTATTAGGGATATTAAATTCTGCCTCATAGAAATGAGGCTAGCACCCATTCCTATGCTGGGTCCATGGGGACTAGGTTCTAAGGCAAGGCATAGAAATTAGACGTATGAGACTGACAAGAAGGGTTAGAACAAACCCTGAATCAAGGGATCATAGATTTTAAAAATAATTGAGAACAATGGACACTGTTTCTCCACTTGGCACTTTGCCTACAATGGGCTCTTACTAAATGCCTAATTAATGGATTTAAATAATTTTTCCTTCAGTTCTCTATCTGGGCATGAAGAGACATAAAATCTATTTCTACAGGGAATAAAAGGATGGCCTTAAAAATAGTTGTGCCAATAAGAGTTGGTTGGGATTCAGTATATCCATGACAAACACCAAAGGACAGTTTGTAGACAATAATAGACAAGACTGAATCTTCAGTTAACAGACTTATTTTTCCATTGCTGTGTTATATACACAATAGAATATATAACTACTGTATTTTCTCTACCAAAGGTCTCTTACTGGTAGCACAAAAGTTGAGCTGAGTTGACTTATTCAAAACTATGTCCAATATGTTGGACAGTAAGGTCTTAGATACCAAACGTGGTGTTTCCATTGCTTTTAAACACATTAATAAGTTACTCTAAGAATTCTTGCTGAATCATTCCATTTTCTGCCTGGTTATTGTCTTCATTCTATTTGTGTTGTTCTTGGACTCATTTAATTTTATTGAATCTCATGACAATTTTAGTATCTTTTTTCCAATTTCTAGCATTTCATTAAAGAGACTGTATTTTTCTTACCAAATTATCATCCTCTTTCATAATATTTTGAACATTAAATTTTAGCTAAATCTGTAATGTCATGGGTGTCCATGAATACTATTGGCATTTGTCAAAGAGATCAAGAGTTGCTTACTGAGGTGATCTTTCCTCTTTCTTGGCTTCCTCTTGGTTACTATTTTGTCTTAGTGAAATTTCTCTAAGGGATATAGATAATGTGAACTCAGCTCTTTGAAGCCATTTCCTATTTTTTATTTGGTACTTTATTTTTACTCAGTTACATGTAAAAAACATTTTTAACATTCATTTTTTGAGTTCCAAATTGTTTTCCTTCTTCCTCCTCCCCCATTGATAAAGGATAAATGTTCACTATGAGTCAGCCAGGCATCTAGAAGAACCTAAAGGAGATGGAGCATATGAATAGACCAGTGTTGATGGGAGAAGGACCAAGATAATGTGCACAAGCCTCAGGTTTAGGAATAGTGGTAGAAAAGAGCAGTTTGTGAAAGACCTTGGATTGTAGTGGATAGCACAGTGTGGCTGGTGACCTGGAAGAAGTACTGCACAAAAGGAGGAGATGCCAATAAAGATTTCTCTTTCCTTCCCACCTCCTTTATAATGTAACTTTAATAATCAGATTTACTATGGAATTGATTGCAATTGTATTTTATGAAAATCCTGAGAAGTAAGTAGTTGTCTAAAACCATTTACAATTCAAGGGAACAATGACAGTATCTCAAACCAGTCCTAGAGAAGTAAAGCTCCATGACCTTCCCCATACCTTTCACTTGTGAACTATTTCTGCCAAATTTGGGGTAGGACCCCAACACAGTGATGTCATTTCATTCCTCCTTCATTGGTTGGTGTCCTTTGTTCTCAATAAAATGACCAATCAACCTTTCATCTAGCAGGTGACTAACTTTTCAGATTAGTAATTCTAGACTTGATTTTTTTTCCCCTAGGTGATTCAATGGATTCAATAAGTATCATCCTAATAAATAACATTTATACAGTCCATACTATGCCAGATACTGTGCAAAGAGCTTTGCAATCATTATCTTATTTTTGTCCTCACAGAGTCTCAAAGGTAGATGCTATTATTATCTCCATTTACATAGGAGAAAATTGAGGCAGAGAGCTTAAATGACTTGGCCAGGGTCACACAACTCATGAATGTCTAAGGCCAGATTTTCACTCAGGTCTTCCTGACTATGGTCTATGGACATGAAAATGTTGTTTACATACAATAAGGTTTTAAATTCTAATTTGGGAATGTCATAGCAAATATATGAAAACATATACTGTTCTCAAACCATTCCACAAAGGCCCCAGAATCCTCACAGCACCTTGATTCAGCTTGTGCTGTTCTTCATATCACTGGCTCCCATGCTTTTTTTTTTCCTATTTCTCCTCCAGACCTTCTCTTTCCTAAATACCCTACTTGCTTGCTTGCTTCTGATCTCCCTGACTCTTTTCTCCTTTCGTGTCCTCTGACTTATCTCAGGAGCTTTATATACATTTCATTTCCCATACAGCAAATTGTACTTCTTTAATATCTTCAAAGCATTAAATTGTATGTTTATATATACTCTCCCTTACAATTGTCACTACAAAGGGGAAAAAGGAAACAGTCAACCTACACTCAAAGAGTTTATATTTGGGACTGGGGAGAATGAGAGGTGAGAGAGTGCACAATACATATACCTAAATAGTGAATTTCAGATCTGGAAGGCTTTTACAGTTCATTTAGCTTAATCCTATCTTTTCTGGAGGATAAAACTATATCAGAGAAGTTATGAGACTTAAGGGAAGTTCCAGGAAGTTAGAGACAGACATGAGGTTAGAATAGAGTTCTAACTCAGTGATTCTGTTGTAGGAATGAGAAGGGACTTTGAAGTGAACAAATCCATCCTCTTCATTTGGCATATGAAAAATCTGAGGTCCAGAAGGGACGGATGCCAATTGTAGAAAGGGAGACTTAGTATTTATTTACTGGAAGCTAGCTAAGTGCATAGTAGTAGAATTGTTTTGTTTTCCTCATAATACCTTATAAAACCTGCTCATAAACTATGTCAGGGTTATAGATGGTTTCATTGGAAAGAGTAAAATATGATGATAAGATCATATATCTGTAAAGTTACAAAACAGTAACTAATGATTACTTCCATGGTGCAGCAAAATTGGCAAAGACTTGGGCAGACATATGAGTTTCCCAATGAACCCATGCAATAAGTAGTATTGTGGAAAAGAGAATGTTATTGCTGGAAGGAGCCTCAGTGGCTAGTATCTAATTTCTCCTCCCCTAAATGTCCTAATATAGCTTAAGACCTCCCAAAAAGCATCAGGAACCTTATCTCTGGCAGCCCCTTTCACTTGTGATTGGTTGGTTGGTTGGATGGTTCTTGTTCTTCATTATCAAAGAAGACCAAAAGGACATCACTATGTTTGAAACAAATTACAGGGTGTCCAGCTGTGGCTGATCAGACCAATATGACCTTGGAACGTTCTATCATAGGTCAAGCACAAATAGTCCACTTTTGAATAGCTATAATTTTTAGTGAGTTTGTCTTGATATGAAGGAGAAATTTACCCCTTTACTATTACCACACACCATTCCTACTTTTGTTGGATCCATCTTCCATAGGGCATACTTTTAAACATGGAAGCAAAGTCAGCATGTTCTCCTAACTACTGAGTCCCTACTCAGATGACCATTTTAGGATGGGTCACAGTTATACTCCCTTTACTTAAATTCAACTTACTCTGTGGACTTCATCTAGACTTCCTTGAGAGCCTGGAGAAACCTTGGTTCTAAGCTTGAGCCATATGAGTGGTTACCCATGTCCACTTTTGTAGTTCCCTTCCATTGTCTATTTCTTCACATTCAAATATAAATTCCTTGAATGTAGACACCATACTGTTTTCTTCTTTTTGTATTCCCTGGGTTGAGTTCAGTACCTGGTTTAGAGGAAGTATTGCAGAAATGTTCTATTTGTCTTCTATCTTCCTCTCTTTCTCTCTATCTTACCTGCCCATCTCTCTGAGCCTTACATTTACCTCACTGGATTCCACACCTGGTCCCCCTCCTCCCGATGCTCTTCAAAGTGAATCCCTTGGCTCCCAAGAGCCTCTTGGATTGCTGTGTACAGAAATCTATTGGCCAGAAGAATAGCCATACTTACCTGTCAGGGTCTTTCCCCTCCATCCTAGGGTTCCTATCCTGGTATTTGTCACCCAGAAAGTATTTCCCATTATGCTATTCCTGGCTGGATTATATTCTGCCTTCTGGCACTGACACTGTTGGGCTCCATACATTTGATTAATGGATGTGACAGATCTTCCTGGGCCCCATCTCTCTCCTTTTGTTCTATTGCTATCCTATCCAGTTTATTTATTGTTATCACAAAGAAAAGGAACTTCTAAAAACATTTACTCCATTCACCTGCAGCTTTGGAGCTTTCTTTCAATAAAATATTCCTTGAAGGCTTTTGCTGTATGTACCCTTTTATTTAATTGGTGTGCTGGGGCCAAGGGCTAAAGCTTGTGTTAGTAAAGAAACAGATCATGGCTACTGCAGAGAAAACATTGGCAAAATAACTGCCTCCTCCTCCATTTGAGGACTGGCTCTGATGAGCCTGGTCCCTTGCCTTAGTAACTTTCCTACCCCCTTCTCCTGCAGGTCCCTTTCCTCACTGTTATTCCTCTCAGAACCCTTAGTTTGAGAAAGTGGCCAAATAATCCAAGTTTATTTCTCCCATAACTGAGTGGATACCACTCTATCTTCAGTTCTTCCCCCCTTTTTTTTAGTTTTTGAAAGGTAATGGGGTTAAGTGACTTGCCCAAGGTCACACAGCTAACTAATTATTAAGTGTATGAGGCTAGAATTGAACTTGCGTCCTCCTGACTCCAAGAAGGGTGTTCTATCCATTGTGTCACCTAGCTGCCCCATTGGAATAAAAGTTTCTTGAGGTCAGACCCTGATTTTTCTTTTGCTTTGTATCCCCAGTATTTGGCATTTACATATATATATATATATATATATATATGTATATATACATATATATATATGTATGTATGTATAAAGGCATTTTGTATATGTTTAATACCTAATTGCTTGATTACATCCTCAAGGCCTATTACATTGGTTATTGCTATCCACTCACTTAAGTCATGTCTCACTCTTCATGATTCCCATTGAGATTTTCTTGGCAATGATGCTGCAGTGATTCGCCATTTCATTCTTCAGCTCATTTGACAAATGAGTAAACTGAGGCTGATAAGGTGAAGTGACTTCCCCAAGTCATATAACTAATAAGTGTTGAGGCCAGATTTAAACGTAGGTTTTTCTGACTCTAGACACAGTATCTGCTGTGCAACCTAGTTGCCCTTCTAATACATTACTTTCACATAATCATTGAATTACCATATTTGAGATTTGGAAGACACCTCATATCCAATATCCAATTCCAATTCTAGGTCTATAGAAAAAATTATTGAAAAAAGGAAGTCCTCATGTTCCAATATACTCACAGCAACTCCTTTTTTAGTGGCAAAGAATTGAAAATTGAGAGAATGCCCATCAATTGGGGAATGGCTAAACAAGTTATGGTACATGAATACCGTGGAATAGTATTGTTCTATAAGAAACCATAAATGGTTGGACTCTAGAGAAGCATGGAATGCTTTAATGGCATCTGATGCTGAACGAAAGGAGCAGAAGTAACACAAAAATGTACATATCAGCAACAACATCATTGTAAGATGAACAACCTTGAAGGAAGCAGCTCTTCTCAGCAGCCCAGAGAGCTAGGACAACTGTTAGTAGACTGGCTATGGACTGTTATCCCCATCCAGAGGAAGAAAAACAAAACAAAACGCACAAAAAAAGAAAGAAACTCTCAAAAAATTATCTCTTATTTATCTCTTTCCCTTAATCCTAATTTCTCAAACCCCAAATGACTAATCTGTAAACATGTTTCTCAAAAATATGTATGTACAATGCTAACCTGACTGTTTTCCACTGAGGGGAGGGGGGTGGGAAGGGAGGGTGGAAGGAAATTTTGTAACTTAAAAAATATACATGTGCATATGGATGAAAAGAAATAAATTTTAAAAAGAAAAAGAAAAAAAATACCCAGTCTAACATTCTAAAGAGTGGTGGTCAAGCCTCTGCTTGCTGTGTTCTCAGAAACAAGAACCCGTCCCCTTTAAAGGGAACCCATTCCACTTCAAGCCAGTGCTGGTTAGGAAGCTTTCCTGAGCTCTAGCCTCAATGTGCCTCCTTTCCTCCTTGGTCAGTCCTCTAGCATCAAGTAGAACAAATGAGATTCCCTCCCCTAAGAGATCACACGTTACAGGCTAGAAGACCCTTCTCAGCTCTTCCTCAGCTGTTATTCTCTCCAGAACTGTACCTACTTCTCTCAGTTGGCTCTCATGTGACATAGATTGAAGGTCCGTCAGCGTCCTTGAACATGGTGCATTCACCAATGAACTTGGCAGATGGCTAGATCCTTTAGGAATTGATGACCACAGGCCTAGTGCTGCGCTAAGAACAGCAGAATACAATACTATCCAAAAGAAAGACATTGTGGGCCACCAAGAAGTTGTATTCACATGAGAAGAAAGCTCAAAGTGGGCTGAGGACAGGGCAGAGAAGAACATGGAGGCTTGGTCACATCCAGGCAAGAGAAAAGAATAACTGACTATAGGACTGGAAGTTGTAATCCACAAGCTGAATGAAGTGATGGGAAAGGTAGATCCTGGGTGAACATTCTCCTTGGGGATCCAGGCCTCCCAGGGATAGAGTCTCAGATCCCAGTTGGCTGTGGAGAGGTGAGGATAATAGCTTGGATATGGAGAAGGAATTCATTTCAATTGCCCATCTCATGCAATAAAGATTGGAACTTACCTTCTCCCCCCCCCCCCCCAGTTGCCTCTTTGCTCTTTGCTATCTGAATCTTGAGTTCATAAATAACAGGTTCTATTATTAACACTAATACCAAGGCAGAAAGTAGGCCCCTAATATATGCTTGAGTGGAAAGAAAGGTGCTTTGGGACCTCCCCAACCCTTGAGTAGTGGGAGTTCTAAGTGGCATCGGTAGTGTGGGTTCAGAAAGTGAGTAATTTGCCTTTGTACTCCAGGTGGTCTTCCCTTTGGAGCACTCAACCATGATGCAGGGAGTTTGACATCACTTCCCGGGCTTAATGTCAAACAGAAATATACCTTATGAGATCGTCTCTGAACGAAGCAGAGTCTGGGGGAAGTTGAAAGAACAGGATGCCCATCTGTAATCCTGAGAGTATCTGGGCTTCATTTGTAGGAGCTGGGGAGAGTCATTAACAAAGGTGGGGTGGCAATCGGCCCAGCATTGTCAGGCCACTGAGGAATTATTGCTTCTTGGAGATTTTTGAGCTACTTTATCACACTTTCCAATTTGTTGTTCCAAAACATTTGCTGTCTGCAAGAGACTATGAGTCCCACTAAGTAACACAATGCAGGAGAATTATCTTTGAAATTGGGCAGAAAAGCAACAATCTCTGATGGACAGTTCCATAAACTTCAAGGACAAGGCAAAAATAAATTGCCCTGAACTTTATAGTCACTGGGTCTTTTAAATCGCAAGACAAATGTAAAATCTAAAATATAGAACAGAGAGAGAGAGAGAGAGAGAGAGAGAGAGAGAGAGCATGAAGGTTAGAATCAGAGCCCAGTCATGCTGTTACTTCCCAAAACAATGATTTTAGCTATAAATCTAAAGGAAGACAGAGACTTTCTCTCCTCAAACCTTTTAAAATCTCTTTTCTATGTTTTCCTATTCATGAACATAGATTTTAGAACTACAGCAAGAACACAGAAATAAGGTGGCTATTGCTCCAAAGGATCACACAACTCAGTGAAAACCAGATTATAGCATGTTATGTGACAAGGTTTGCCTCTGAATATAGCAGAACCCAAATGGAACTGAACCACCCCTAGGTGTCTGCTACCATTAAAGAAGGCATTCTATGAGTGCTTTCGGTAGCTTGGCCTAGAGGTCAGTGCTTTAGACATTGCTGAGCATTATTCTCTGCAATGATATAGATAACACAAAGAGTCTGCTCTAGCACCCTCCCCAGAGGAGGAATTTGACCCAGATTATTTCATTTCAACAAAGTTTCCTTGACTCCCTCTTGTGGAAAATGTAATGTCAACCATGTTCTTAGCAAACTCTTAAGTTCTTTAATGATGCCATTTGTTTGCTTTTTGCACATTTATGTATTTTTGCAGAGCCAGGAGGTTCATCTTGTTCTTGATTTCTATGTGGCAAATACATTTAAAATGTTCAGGGTATTTTCAGAGTCAACAAGCCATGATTCCATGCCCTAGAAAGTGCCTTGAATGCATCACTGGGATGTTCTCCCACAACAGCTAAAATACAACTGGGACTATGCCGTTGTTGACATATTGTTTCAACTCATCAATGGCTGCATGATCCCATGAGAATGGGAATTCTCTCACTGAGTATGGACGGCAACCCATGCCCCTTGTCTCCCTCAAACACCCCTATTGATCACACCCTGCCCCATAATCTTCTAAAAATAATGTAAAGACAAGATTCAGTGTTCTCAAGTCTTTTCTCCTGGGCTTTTTGACATGCTGTGGGTTGTCAAACAGCATTAAATCTGTTTATTTGTTTTTCTTATTTCACTCTCTCTTGATTCATGATCCCAAGAAATATGATTTAACTAATGCCTGAACTGACCAGAGTAGGTATTATCAATCAAGTGCCCCCCCCCACCTGCCATTTACAAGAGGGTGATCAGAAATGACCACCAAGATCTATATGCTTTTCTCAGGGTCATAGAGACTTGTCTCTTACTTACCACACAGCTTCAAACTTAGTGGTCAGATGTTTTCTTATTAGCTAAGGGGTTGAAGTAGATCATCTAATTAGTTCTCAGCTTGTCTGCTATTTTATTTTAGGATCACTACTTTTTTCTTATATCACTAGACTTCTCTTCAAGTTTGTCCCCAGGCATATTTATTCATAGTTTATGTTCTTCAATCACACTATTAAAATGAATTTATTTAAAACATGCATATTAGGCAGCTGGGTGGAATAGTGGATAGAATACTGGCCCTGAAGTCAGGAGGACCTGAATTCAAATCTAGCCTCAGACACTTAATAATTACCTGTGTGACTTTGAGCAAGTCACTTAATCCCATTGCTTTGCAAAAATAACAGAAACAAAACAAAACAAAACAAAACAAAACAAAAATGTGCCTCTTGCCCAGGCCAGAATTTGATTCCTTTCCTTCATTAGCACTCTTACATTAGCACATTCACAGCAGGTGGGCAAAAAACCTGAAGAAAATGGAGTTTTCCTATATCCTATTTGATGCTATCAGGAAGCCAACAAATTATGGCCAATCTCAAATTTTCAACATTAGCATTAAGGTTTGGATCAGTTTTCCCTTGATAATATCTAGAATCCTGGTTCCTCCTAATATCACCCTAAGTGTTTTTCTTTGTAAGCAGCCATGTTTCTCTTTTCAATCCAATCACTACATAGATATTTATTAAGTAGTAAGTCCCATGCACACTTTTTGCCAATTATCCCCTATCTTTTTTATCATCATCTACCCATTTACTCTACATTTACCTACATCTATCTGTCTTTCAAAGATTTACAAGGGCAGAAAGGACACTACATATATATATATATATATATATATATATATATATATGTATATATATATATATATATATATATATATATGCTGTGTGTAGCAGATTAAGGATGTTTATTGAAGATGGAGAAGTAAGGCAGCAACTTACCTGAGTTCTCTCAAATTTTCCTCCAAAAGTTTTTAAAATAATGCCTGAAAATGAAATCCATAGTGTCAGAACCAATAAGAGAATGAGTCAAACAATCCTCCATGTGAAGACAACTTAGATCAACCGAGGGGAGAAAAAAATGAAGCCTAGCCCAAGTGACATGTGCAGGACTGTGTTGAACTGCACAACTGGGATCCTGATTACAGCCCCGGAGTGAGGTGGAATACTAGGACATCTGACCATGGAGCTGAAGGGGAGTGGAGAAACTGGTAACAGGTGATGGGCAGAAAAGAGTTCTAGTGGTTCCTCATAGACCAGAGCATGGGTTAGGAAAGCAGTGACCATAAACTCAGAAAGGGGCAACAACATCATCACCTTTGCTTGAAGTTTCAAAGAAAAATGTAAATTGGTATCAGATCCAAAAAGAAGAGCTCAAAAAGGATTTTAAAAATTAAATAAAATAGGTAAAAGAAAACAAGGAGAAATGAGAATGATACAAGAGAATCTTGAAAATATATACAAAATTTACTTTTAAGATATAAAAGATCACTGAAGAAAATAATTCTTTAAAAATTAGAGTTGGATAGGTGGAAGCTATTGTCTCCATGAGACATACAAAAGCAAACAACCAAACAGAAATAAAACAAAAACAAAAGAATGAAAAAATAGAAGAAAATATGAAATATCTACTTGGAAAAACAATTGACCTGGAAAATATCTAAGAGAGATAAGTTGAGAATTGTTAAATCACCTGAAAGCCATGCATTAGCTGTCATAATTTAAGGAATTGTCAGGAAAAATTTCTCTGATATTCAAGAACCAGAGGATAAAATAGAAATTGAAATAATCTTCTAATTACCTCCTGAAATACTAAAATGAAGGCATCCAGTAACATTATTATATTCAGGAATATATGACAGCCAAATTCTAGGAGTCAAAGAGAAAATCCTTTATGCAGTCATAAAAGCAAACAAAACAACAGCAACAACAACAACAAAACCATACCCTCCCTCAAAAATAAACCACAATTCACTTAAATATAATAGAGCAACAGCCCGGACCCTATACAGTTTAGAGAGTAAGCAGACACCTGAACAACCTGTATAAGTGACTATTTACACACACATATAAAAATGTGTGTTTATGTACTGTTACAGTTGTGAACGGCTATTGGCAAGTTTTCATTTGTGTTACCACACCACAACATTCATTACATATTAGAGCCTGTGTGCAGTTTGTCCATAGCCATTAACCCCCACATTGGTGGTAAACCACTTATCAGTGTGGTAATGGAATGGGCTGCCTGTGGAATTAGCCATTTTCCTCCTTTTGAAAGGTCTGAAAAGTATGGATGGCCATGTGGATAGAATATGGATGCAACATGGTTTCTTTTTTTTAAGGAGTTACCATTGTAATTGTAGAGTAAGGGTTTTGTTAATATGTGCTGATAGGAAATGATGATGCCAATGCCAATGGCAGGGAAATTGGTGATGAGGGACTGAAGCAGGAGTTAGACATGCCCCGGCCCTCCTCTCATGGTTTTTTCCAGGACCTCATTCATGACATATATATTGAGGCTGTGGAGATATTGGCTGCTTGTTCCAGCATTAGCAAATGGTGGAAAGAGAAATTGCTAATGTTTATTTTAATCTTTTTGATTAATAGCCTTGATGATTTCAAAAGTAAACATATATAAATAGAAGAAGGTGATTTTGTTTCTGGAGCATGCTTTTAATAATTTCCCCTGTTTATACCTCATACTACTCACTTATTGTTATCTGCTTTCAGCTAATTGTTTAAATTAGACAAACACATTTCATAGATTCTAGCTTCTATGGGGTGAAAATGAACCTTCAAAGTGGTTTCTTTTAAGGTGACAATAAAGGTTCATATTCACATGCTTTAGTCAGAAAAGAATCTAAAGGGAGAGGTATCTTTGGCATGAAAGACTCTTCTTTTGTGTCATTGCTGTACAAGATTTGGAAGACATAGCAGCCTGTGCAATGAAGTGATGCATTTCTAAAAAGAGTGCTTCCTACTGCAGTAAGCCTGCTGGATAACCAGAGCTTTTAGAACTCAGTGCTGTTTTCCATACTCTGATTCTTGCCCAGTGAGAGCACATAGTCATGTGCATCCACATCCATTCTCTTCCTTTCTTGATCTACTCTGAAGACAACCTGAATAACAAGCTTAATTTTCATTGCATTTTCAGTCAAATTATGTTCTAAGAAACAAAGAAGATTCATTGAAAGCAAGAATAATACTTTTAAGATAGTAACTTCTGCTCGAGCCTAAGTGACCAAGAGGACTTTCATTGACCTTCTAGCTACTGTGTCAGTTGATACTTGACTTTTGTTCCAAACAGAGAAGGTCAACTCTTTGGTCTGGGACTCTTAAGAAGGTTTTGCTGTGCTGTGCACCAGTGTTAGCTGATAAGAAGACATTGGCTATTCTCCTTTGATTATGCTTTCCCTTTACCCCTTCTTCTCCTAGATCCCTTCTTGCCTTCACACTTTACTAGAACTGAAGCCCTGATAACTAATGGATTGACATGCGAGGGGGCTCTACTATACCTCTTAGCTCTTAGAGAACTCCCATCAACTCAATGTCTATTATCATGCATTTTGATTCCACCCTTAGAATGTTCTGGCATAATCAAGGCTAAGAACTCTTATTTTTCCACAAGTTAATATTTCAGCAATTATTTTTCATCAAGGCACCACTGTTTGGAAACCTGAACAGTGTGGAAGACATTTTGAATAACATTTAAAGACTTTCTCTGATTTCATCTCCATAATTTTACTTTCATTTGCCTAGGTCACAAGTCTCTAATGAATTTCTCTGGATGAAAACTATCATAGCCATTTTCCTGGTCATGAACACTTAACTACATTAGTTCTTAGACAGCACATACACAGACTGCTGTTGAGTCCATATTGACATCCTGATGAGCTTGTCCTTCCAGGGACTATGAGCTTTTCCCAAGGTAAAAGCTTTCAGAAAGACAGTTTGTTCTATGCCACAGTAGGGAGATGGGAAGAAGGCCTGCTCTTATTAGCTAATGAATTTTATTTTTTTCCATACAGAATTATAAAATTTATTATATAAAATTATAGATATCATATTTAAATATTTTATACATATTTTTGCATAACTTCTATTTACTCTATATCTTCTATCCATTTACTCTACAATGCAGCTGGAATGACTAACTTGCTATTCCTCTCACATTATGCCCCTTTTCCCATCTTCAAGGCTTTGTACAGACAGACGGTTCCTCATTCATAAAATCCTCATTGACCACAAACTCTTCCAATTCAAATCCCAATTTCCTTTTAAATTCACCCCAGGTCCCATTTTCTATAGAAAGCCTTTTCTGAACTTTTCCATTCCTAATGCTTTCTCTTGCACAGTTACTTTCTATCTGCTTCTGCCTATATCTTGTATACATAAATAAACTTACATTATTTTCTGCATTAAGAGGTAAGTTTCTTGATAAGGGAGCATTTTCACTCCTGACACTGTTCCCCCCTTACATAACCCACTACATTGGCATACAGTAGATGCTTAATATTTTTTGTCAGTTGATTACTCTGAAAAAAAATGAAGACAATGAGTACATCAATAAAACAGAAAGCTATACATAATGCGTGTTCTCATTCAGCATTTCCTATCCCCACTTTTCTTTAAGAGCAAAGAAACATGAAAGTACCAGATAGAAGCCTCCATTTCTCCTAAACTCAGTGGCATAGGGAAAAAAGGCACATCATATGGAGTGTAAACTTCTACATGAATCTCTCAGAACCTTGGGGTTTTCAGGGCTTGACAAGTCAGCGTAGAGTAAATAAGGGAGAATCAAAGGCTGAGTTTACTACTTTTCAGAGAGCTTTAAGATTCAGATCACTGTGACCAATTAAGGATTTGTCTTTTAAACTTGCCCAATGTAAAATAAAGAACAACAAAGCCACCCAGGGTCAAATCCTACTTACCATTTACAGCCTATACAAATTATCCACAAAAGAACCTTTCAAATACATCAGGACTCTCATAAGCAGCCCATCCCCAAAATATTTAGCACCAGGCAGTGAATGAAACCCATAGTTCTTTCTTGTCTGTCCACTGATGAAGGGATTGTTCTCTGTTTTCATGACAAACACATCATTAGTACACATACATTGAAACTGATTATTTCATTCAGTGCTGGGGACATTAGGGTTAGAGCTTCATAAAATTTAAAAAAAACCCCACAAATCACATGCTATGTTTTCCAAATACCCAGCTTTGTGTGGAATAATCAAGATTCCACCAAATGTTTTATTAAGCCTAGTCACAGGAGCCCAGCTGAAGCCAGATGATCTCTGATTATCAAACAAGAGTAAATTGCATTCAGTTTTGGTCTGAATTTCAATGATATAGTTCCTAAAATACTTGGAAGCTATAAGGAGGTCATAAATAAAACTGTCAAAATGCTTTAAAAAATCACTTGAGAAGGAGGAAGGGATATAGGAGGACAAAAAGAAAGGAACAGAATTAAAGTAAAGTACATTATGAAGAGTTTCTACTGAAAACCCACATTTCAGTAACCAAACTGAAAGACTGGCAAAAAAAAATCAATGTAGTAGGATAAGAAAATAATGGCCAATAACTGTTCCTTAAATCACAAAAAAGTAACAAATATGTCAATAATCAGTTCTTGATGGAAGAATGATGCATTATGAATTGCCACATGGAAGACTGCTCAATATTACCAATAATAAATGAAAATTAAAACCACTTCGAATCTTACATCACCTCTAGGAAATTGGAAAAGGTAACAAAAATGGGAATAGGCAATAAGGGAGACTATGAGAAAAGAGGCATGACTACAGTATTGATAAAGCTTTGAAATCATCTAAATAGTTTGGCAAACAGCTTGGAATTATCCTGAGAGAATTGAAAATTTTTGTTAGTTTAGACTTAAACATCCCATTTCTAGGCGTATATTCCAAGGAATGTAAGGGACAAAAATAAGTTACATATTCATACATATTCATTACAGCACTTTTTTGAGGGAGGGGAATGAAGAAAATCTAGTAAAATAAACATCTCTTCTTTAGAGAATGACCAAATGAACATGTAACTGTACTGAAAAACTCATTTACTAAAGTGATGCAAACAGGAAGAATATAGGTATACTCCAAAGATATTGCAAGTTCAGTTTCAAACCACCACAATAACATTTATATAGCAATAAAGGAAGTCACATGAATTTTTTGGTTTACCAATGAATGTAAAAGTTATGTTTATACTAGACTGTAGTCCATTAAGCATAAAACCATATTATTTCTAAAAAAATCAATGTGCATACTTTAATTAAAATACTTTATTGCTAAAATGCCAAGCATCATTTGAGTCTTCAGAAAAATCGTAATCTTCTTCATAGCTGAAGGTCTTGCCTCACTGTTGATGGCTGCTGATTGAAAAGACCAGTGGTTGCTGAAGAGTAGGGTAGCTGTGGCAATTTCTTAAGATAAGACAACAAAGAACTTTTTCCATATAGATTTACACTTCCTTTTACTTGAACACTTAGAGAGGATTTTAATTAGCCTAATTTTCAATCTTTCTGAGTCTCAAGGAGATGGAGATAGACAGAAGAGCAGCCAGTTGGTGGAACAGTCAGAACAAAAATATTGTAAATTAAGTTGACTTTCTTATATTGACCCCCAAACAATTGCAACAGTAAAATCAAGCATCACCAATTACAGATCACCATAACAGATATAATGATGATGAAAAAGTTTGAAATATTTTGAGAATTACCAAAATGTAACATAGACACATTATGAGCTGTGCTAGCAGGGAAAAAAATGTGCCAGTTGAGTTGGTTAATGCAGGGTTGTCCTAAATCTTCAATTTGAAAAAAAAAAATTGATATCTGCAAAGTACAGTAAAGCACAGTAAAATGAGGTGCCTAGATAGAATAACCTGGAAAGAATTTATTAAAATGACAAGGAATCAGGAAAACAATGTACACATTCACCACCCAAATAAAATAAAAATAACAGCAAACATGTTTGAAAACTTTGTAATTATAATTTAGGTTAGACATGGAAAAGAGTTGTAGGAGAGTATGTATTGAATATTGTATGTCCTGTTAGTCATCAGTCAGTTTGGCAAGGTACCTCCCTCCTTTCATCCCACATCTTTTATGAGGGAAGTCTCATTGGATCTGAGGATCAGGAATAGATAAGGAAGTCTCTTAAAATTAGGAAATTGGTCATTAGAGGCTATACATGTTTTGCATTTTAAAAATATTTTATTTTTCCACATACGTGTTATGAAAAATTTTCAACATTCATCCATATGCCTATGTATTTTTACATTACAAAATTTCTTTCCACTCTCCCTTCCTACTCTCTCCCCTCAGGGGCAAACAGTAAAGTTAATATTGTACATACACGTTTGTGATAAACATGTTTCTAGATTAATCATTGCTGGTATGAAGAATTAGGATTAAGGGAAAGAAATACTTGAGAGATATTTTTTTAAAAAGTGAACGTTGGGGTGGCTAGGTTGCACAGTGGATAGTGCACTGGCCCTGGAGTCAGGAGTACCTGAGTTCAAATCTAGCTTCAGACACTTAATAATTACCTAGCTGTGTGGTCTTGGGCAAACCACTTAACCCCCTTTGCCTTGCAAAAACCTAAAAAAAAAAGTGAATGTAGTGTTCACCAGATTCTGAAGGATTTAGTTTTGTTTTGCTTTTCTTCCTCTGGTTGGGGATAGCATTGTCCATAATTAATACAGTTGTCCTAGCTCCCTGAACTGCTGAGAGGAACTGTATCCATCAAGGTTGATTGTTCTTGTTAACGTGTTAATGTGTCCATTGTTCTCTTGGTTCTGCTCCCTTTGCTCAGCCTCAGACCCTATAACTCATTCCAGGCTTCTCTAGAGTCTGATCATTTATGATTTCTTATAGAACAGTAGTATTCCATAATATTCATGTATCACAACTTGTTTAGTCATTCCCCAATTGATAAATTCCCTCTAAATTTCTAATTCTATGCCACTACAAAAAAGAGCTACTAGGAATATTTTGAAGCATTTGGTACTGTTCCCATTTTTTTATGATTTCTTCTGGATATAGGCCTAGAATTGGAATTACTGGGTCAAAGGGTATGAATAATTTTATTGCTCCTTGAGCATAGTGCCAGGTTGCTCTCCAGAATGGTTATATTAGTTTACAACCCCACCAGCAATAGATTAATGTCCCAATCCTCCCACAACCTCGCCAACATTGATCACTTTCTCTTTTCACATTCTTAACTAGTTTGATAGGTGTGAGGTGATACCTCATAGTTGTTATAATTTGCATTTCTCTAATCAATAATAACTGGGATCATTTTTTCATATGACCATATGTAACTTTCATTTCTTGATCTGAAAACTGTCTATTCAGATCCTTTGACCATTTATCAATTGAGGTATGACTTGTTACCTTATAAATTTGATGCAGCTCTCTATGAATTTTGGAAATGAGAACTCCTAGTTGTGATGA
This sequence comes from Macrotis lagotis, assembly GCF_037893015.1. NCBI lineage: Eukaryota > Metazoa > Chordata > Mammalia > Peramelemorphia > Peramelidae > Macrotis > Macrotis lagotis. Next base: position 2,849,400 of record NC_133664.1, read on the forward strand.
TTGTTTCCCAGCTTCCTGCTTTCCTTCTAACTTTGGCAGCATTGATTTTATTAGTGCAAAAAAATGTTTAAATTTATAATAGACAAATCATTCACTTTATAGTTTATAAGGTACTCTATTTCTTCTTTGATCATAAATTTGTCCCCTTTCCATAGATCTGACAAATAGAGTATTTCTTGGCCTATTTATCAATGATATTGCCCTTTATGTCTAAATCCTATGCCCATTTTAACCTTATTTTGGTATAGAGTGTAAAATATGGGTCTATGTCTAGTTTTACCATTTTTTCCCCATTTTTCCCAACAATTTTGGTCAAATAATGAGTTCTTATCCTAGAGGCTAATGTCTTTGGATTTGTTAAACAGTAGATTACTGTAGTCATTTATTACTGTTTCTTTTCATCCACTGATCCATTACTCTATTTCTTAACCAGCATTAGGCAATTTTTTGTTTTTGTTTTTTTTAGATTTTGCAAGACAATGGGGGTTAAGTGGCTTGCCCAAGGCCACACAGCTAGGTAATTATTAAGTGTCTGAGACCGAATTTGAACTCAGGTACTCCTGACTCCAAGGCCAGTGCTCTATCCACTGCACCACCTAGCCACCCCCTAGCCACCCCCATGAGGCAGTTTTGTTAACTGTTACTTTATAGTATGGCTTTAGATTTGATAGAGCTAAGGCATTTTCCTTTACTTTTTTTCATCAATTCCCTTGCTATTCTTTCCCTTTTGTTGCTCCATATGAATTTTATTACTATTTTTCCTAGCTTGGGAAAATAATTATTTGGTAGTTTGATTGGTATGATACTGAATAAGTAATTTAATTTGGTTAGAATTTTCATTTTTATTATATTAGCTCAACCTAACCATGAGCAATTGACATTTTTCCAGTCATTTAGATCTGACTTTATTTGGCTGAGAAATGCTTAATAATTGTGTTCATACAGTTTGAGTTTCTTTTGGGAGGTAGATTCCCAAGTATTTAATGTTTTCTATAGTTATTTTAAATGGAATTTCTCTTTGTATCTCTTGTTCTTGGGCTTTTTTGTTCACATATAGAAATGATGATGATTTATGTTACTTTATTTTATATCCTGCTACTTTGCTTAATTTGTTAATTGTTTCAAGGAGTTTTTAGATGATTTTCTTGGGTTCTCTAAGACTATTGGATATGTTCAATTATATTGATCATGGCGTATTATCCTAGTAAGAACTTGTTGTAATCTCTGTTAAAATTTTTTGCATCAATGTTCCTTAGGGAGATTGGTCTATAATTTTCTTTAGCTATTTTGGTTCTTCCTGGTTAAGGTATCAGTAACATCTTGGTATCATAAAAGGAATTTGACAGAAAGCCTTTTATTTTTAAAAAATAGCTTATGTAGAATAGGAATTAATTGTTCCTTAAATGTTTGGAAGAATTGGCTTGTAAATCCATCTGGACCTGTAGACTTTTTCTTAGGGAAATTATTGATGGTTTCTTCCATTTCTTTTTCTGAAATAGGATTATATAAGTATGTTATTTCATCTTCTGTTAATCTGGGAAGTTTGTATATTTTTTAATATTCATCCATTTCTTTCAGATTATCAAATTTATTGTCATACAGCTTGACAAAGTAGCTCTGAATTATCTCTGTAATATCCTCCTCATTGGTGGTTAGTTCACCCTTTTCATTTTTGATACTGGTAATTTGGTTATCTTCTTTTTTGTAATCAACTTAACCAAAGGTTTATCTATTTTATTAACTTTTTCATAAAAGCAACTCTGAGTTTTATTTATTAGATCAATAGTTTTCTTACTTAAATTTTATTAATCTCTTCCTTTATTTTCAGAATTTCTAACTTGGTCTTTAATTGGGGATCTTTAATTTGTTCTTTTTCTGGCTTTTTTAGTTGCATACCCAATTCATTGATCTCCACTTTCTCTATTTTATTCAAATAGGCATTTAGAGATATAAAGGTTCCCCCTCAAAATGGCCTTGACTGTACAGCATAAATTTTGGTTTGATGTCTCATTAGCCTCATTTTCTTGGAAACAGTTATTAATTATTTTTATGATTTGCTGTTTGGTCACTCATTATAGAATTATTTAGTTTTGAATTAGTTTTTGGTTTATCTTTCCCTGACCCTTTATTGCATGTGTTTTTATTGCATCATGAACTGAGAAGTATGCCTTTATTTTATCTACCTTTCTACATTTGATTATAAGATCTTTATGCCATAGTATATGTTTGGTTTTTATATAGATGCCATGTACTGTTGAGAAAAAGGTATATTGTTTCTATCCCCATTAAGTTTTCTCCAGAAGGTCTATCACATATAAGTTTTTTTTAAAGATTTCATTCACCTTCTTAAATTCCTTCTTGTTTATTTTGTAATCAGATTTATTTAGTTCTAAGAGAGAGAGAGGTTGTGGTCCCCCATTATTAAAGATTTGCTGGCTATACTCCTTGTAATTCACTCAGTTTTTCCTCTAGGAATTTGGATGCTTTACTATTAGATGCATATGCATTTAAAAATGATATAGCATCCTTACCTATGCTGCCTTTTAAGAAGATGTGGCTTCCTTCCTCATCCTTTTTAATGATATCTATTTTTTGCTTTTGCTTTATCTGAGAATGGGATCACAATCCCAGATTTTTTTTTACTTCAGCTGAAGCATAATTTAGTTTGCTCCATCCTTTTCCCTTTACCCTGTGCGTATCTCTTTGCTTCAAATATGTTTCTTGTAAACAACATATTGTAGGATTCTGTTTTTTAATCCATTATGTTATCCGCTTCTGTTTTATGGGACAGATCATTTCATTCATATTTACAGTTAAGATTGCTAATTCTGTATTTCCCTCCATGCTATCTTTCCACATTTATATTTTTCTCTTTCCTTTCCTCTTATTCCTCCTCACCAAAGGTTTACTCCCTTTCTCCTTTAACTTTTCTTTTAAAATTTAACTTTCAGTTTATTTTCATATATATACTTAAATCTTTGCCTTCTCTTTTCTCATTCTCTTTTTTCTTTATCTTTCCCTTCCCTCCCCCTTCCCTGTAGAGTAGGATAGATTTTTAAACCCAATCAGGAATGTATCTTATGCCCTTTCTGGGACATATCTATTGAATAGAATATACTCAGGATTCACATCCTCCCTTTTTTCCCCCTCTAAAATTATATATATATATATATATATTTTTTTTTTTTTTAAGTTAAACACAAATTTGGGTTCAGCAAACAGAGTATGGAAACCTCTTTGTCTGCTCTACACAGTTTGTTAGGTGAGTTGTATAGTAATGTGTAACCACTTGGTCCCCCTTCTTTAAGAAGATTCATGAAATGAACTATTAAAGATTAAATTCATACGGACAATTCTTCCTCCTAGAAAAGTAGATGTATACTATTAATCAGGTATCGTCAATTACAGCTTAATTAATTGATCCCTTGAAAAATTCAAAGTGCTATCAATGAACCAACACAGATTGATTGCTTGATTGCTTTATTGTTTGATAAGCAGCATTACTTCAATGTCACTAAGTACTCTCTTCTCTTCTGTTTCATTAGAAATACTCTTTTCAAGAGTCTTGAATTACCTAAAATTATAATCATTTTTTACCCTACCCCCTTTTCAAGTATCTTCCAAGAACACAAAATCCTTATGACCCAAAGTGTCATCCAAAGTCAAATCATTTCATGAACTTTTTGTACCCCTCCTGGCAAGCACATTTTTTCCCACACTTCCCCACCCTTCCCCAGGCAGGGTACTTAACCCCTTGTTAAGTAAAGTATGATTAAGTCCAGTCCTGATTTAAATAACTATAAGAATCTGAAAAGACTCAAGTACAGAAGCCCTCTTAATATCTCACTTCAGAACTTTACAATTGATTGTAAGTATGGGAGACACTGACTGGGAACTGCCCAGTTTATGTTGTTCCCATCTGAGAAAGTGTTAAGCTTTGTGAGTACAGCAGAATTAGAGAAGGTCAAAGAAAACTGGGACACAAGTTTAGAGTAAACATCCCTTCTGTTCATCATGGCTTTTTAGTCTCAAAAATAGGGATATCATGTTGGACTTCTTCAATGGACAGACAAGATCCAACCATACCAATATCTTCTAAGTCCAATCTCTTCAATTATAGTCGACCCTTTAATTATCCTAAGAGAAGTACAATTCTCAAGAGTTATAGGAGTTATTTCTTCCCTTTTAGGGCTGTATATAATTTGATGGTCAGCTAACATTTGTTTTGTTTTTGTCCTTCCCCTTTTCATTTACTTTTTTATGCATCTTTTGCGTCATGTATTTGGTGATTAAATTATTTGTTCAGTTCTGATCTTTTTGTCAGGAAATCTTGAAAGTCTTCTGTCTTGTTGAACATTCATCTTTTCCCCTGACAGTATATGCTGAATTTTAAAGGGTGGTAAATTCTTGGTTGTAATCCCAAATTCTTTGCCCTCTGACATATGGTATTCCAGGTTCTCAGGTCCTTCAGTGTTGAAACTGATAAGTCCTGTGTGAGTCTGATTTGTTTCCTTTGTATTTAAATTGTTTCCTTTTGGCTGCTTGCATAATTCTTCCCTTTATTTGAGAGTTCTAAAATCTGACTATAAAAGCTCTTGGAGTTTTTATCCTGGAGAGTCTTGCAGGAGGGTTCTCTGTGTGTATTCTTTCAATGGCCATATTGTCTTCTTGTTCTAGAAGATTTGGACAGTTTTCCCTGATCATTTCTTGAATAATGTTTTCCAAGTTCTTTTTTGATCTAGGCTTTCTAGTAGTCCCATGATTCATAAATTATCTCTCCTGAATCTCTTTTCATTTATTTTTCCTAAAAGGTACTTAACATTTTCTTCAATTTTTTTTTCAGCCTTTTTATTTTGTTCAGTGGAATCATGTAGTCTCATAGATTCATTGGTTTTTATTTATTCAATTCTAATTTTAGGGTTTCATTTTCCTCAATTAACTTCTGACTTTCCTTTTCTAGTTAGTTATTTTTATTTTTGATGGACCTGATTTGTTTGGTCAATTTTTCATAATTTTCCTGCATGACTCATTTCTTTTTTTCCATTTTCCTCATCCTCTCTTCTTTGGATTTTAAATTCTTTTTAAGCTCTTCTATGAGCTTTTAGCTTTAAGTCCAATTCATAGCCTCTTTTGAGAATTGCCTGGTGAGTTATTCTTCATTGATTTCTTCATCCCATGGCATTATCATCTTTATCTGCAAAGCAGTTTTCTACAGTGAGTGTTCTTTTGGCATTTTTGCTCTTTGTTATTTTAACTCTGCTCCTAGGGTATGGGGAGTATAGATCCAAGCTTTTTATGCTGGGGCTGGAGTCTGATCCCAGGTTAGTCTTGGCCAAGATGTTGTCTTAGGTGGTAGTGAGAGAGACCTAATACCCCAGAAAGATTATGATTTTTCTGCATGCTGAAGAAGACTAAATTGGAAACTTCGGGTTGAATTCTGAACACATTTTATGAAAGAACTGGACAGAGCTAATGAATATCTAGAAGAAAACAAAATAGTATTGGGGGAGGGACTAGATCTAGACCATTCCATAGCTATGGCACTAACTGTATACGCTAAGGGGTCAGCTTTATTTAAACTAAAGAAGATTCATAAGGAGGGAGAGATGTATTCAAGTATTTGAAGAATTATCATCCCCCCAAATTTATGCTAACAACTCAGGGACTTATTTTCAAGTCTGCTCTTTCTTGAATTCCTTAAGGTATTTGGTTTTGTTGAATGTTTTCTTCTCCTGGAGTTGACTGCTGTTCATTCTTCTCCTGGCATTGATCACCCCTTCTCCAGGGGTTGACCATTCTGTTGATCATTCTTCTCCTAGAGTTGATCACTTTTTTTTGCTCATTCTTCTCTTGGTGTTGTCATTCCCCTAAATTTGATCACTCTGTTGAATTCTTGCCTCTCTTTATTGTGGAGTTTCATTATGATGCACTTGCATTTTTTCCTACATAATAAAGGGCTCTTCACTCTTTGTTATTTGATTGTCATCCACATTCTCCTTTCTGAAATGGGATTTCTTTACAATTATGCCTTACTTAGTTCAGTTATTAAATGTTGTTGATTTCATGGCTCACATTTGTCCACTTCATTCCACATACACAGTTACCAAGTTCCTTCAGACTGTAATAACTTATTGGCTTGACTTTTAAGTTGGTTTGTGACTTTTAATTTATGCCCTCTCTAATTCATTATCCTCCAAACAATTGATTGGTTCCTAAAGTATGCTTTGAACTATGTTCTGCTCAAGAAGTTGTAAGGCTTTCATCTGGTCTCTAGGATAAAAAAAGATATTTTTCAGCTTGTTATTTAAATCCCTTTCCAGTACATAGGACTCCAGGCTTCCCTTAGATTCCTTACTGCAGCATATTCTCCCTTCTACCATTAGTTCCAGCTAAACCATTCATTTTCCTGTGTTTCCTACATGCCAATCCATTGTCCATACCCATGTCCAGGGAATGGATGCTCTCTCTCCTTACCTCTACTGTTAACAATCCTTGGTTCCCTTTAAAACAGTGTTCATGAACCTTTTCTTATGCACTCCATTTGGTATTCATTTTATACTCATTTAAATGGAAAAAGTAAAATGTTACCATACTGGAATTCTTTTTTGTCTTTGAATATACAACCTCTTACACTAGGCCTAGCACATTAAATTTGCTTAATTTATGTTTATTGATTGAATGAAAAGATAAACTGCATGAAAGGGTGAATGAATATGTAAAAAAAACTATTATATATGATTAATCCTGGAGGGTAGGAATAGGAGCAGTGGTTAGAATTTGCAAAGAGATAAATTTCAGAATTTGGTGAAGAGGGGTGACAAATAAACACACACATGCACACAGAACATCCTTGTAGTTCATATTGTGGGAAAATTGCATAATGTACCTTAGGGAGTTTGGGATTCCTCTTATCAGGAGTTCAAGGGCCCCATATCTTGGACTTATTATATCATTTCTATCATTCTGAGATTCTCTGCCATGGAACCCTGTTCTCAGCTATCTGGATTTCTCTTCCATAGTTCATTTTTTCTTAATCCTGCCAGTGACCCTGGGATAATCTCTGAGATTGTTGGGCCTCCTGCAGTTGCCTACCCAATGGCCAGAGAAGCCTGCTGCTCTACCTGGGATCCTTCCCATACAAACCCATTATGTTCAGCTGGATATACAGAATCAATCATATTTTTATGGGAGTTATATAGTCATTCATGTGGTGAATTTCATCAAAAGTGGAAAATAAAATGATAGTATTCGATTAATTGCTAGGACCACTCCAAAAAACCTTTCTGCAAGGGCTTATATGCCTAGCTTTTGTCACATAAGACAGAAATTCATGACTTGTCCTTTGGAATCTGAAATTCATTCTTCATTTGAAACAAACAAAAAATCGGAACTTTCAATTGTAGTTCTGTTCTTGAAATTTCTAAATTTGACCTACAGTGAGAAATATAAATATTTCCCTAAGAAGCAAATACATTCTTATGTTTATTTGAGGCAATACTTTCTGTGGCTTATAAAAATGAAAAGTTCCGAAGTGGAGTGTTTAAGCAAGCTCTCTTTTATGAGGGCATTCAAAAGATAAGGAAAGCAAAAAGAAGAAAATCTGAAGACACGATGCTGATAAATGAATTATGTTTACACAAGTACAATGTGACCAGCCTCAGAAAGACAGACTTAAAGTCAAGGAAATTTTCTTGAGAAATTCATGCCACCATTTGAGTTATATTCCCTGCCAGTAATAATAGTGCTTTAATGTTTGTGCAAGTATGTCATGTCATTCTCCAACAACCCCATAAAAGAGGTGCTATTTGACAGATAAGGAAACAGGCTGAGAGAGGTTGGGGAACTTTTCTAAAAGCACGCAATTACTTTTGACTTCACTAATCTAAGGCAGGATTTGAACTCAGCCCTTTCTTATGCTATGTCCTGCACTTCACTATACTACTAGAATTCAAAGTTATCTGGTTATGCTACTGATTTCCCCACCAACTAAGAAGAAAAGTCCCTTTCAATGGGTTCCATGAGGACTATCTTTTTGTGCATAAACATGACTCAACAATGAGGCCCCCTAATTGTCAGATGTTCAATTTGGGATTACCAGACTGAGTACTAACTCATCTCTATAACTCCTTGGGATACTATACTTAATCCTGCAGCATGAAGTTTGAAATGCTTTCATATCTCATTAAATCAGATATTTAAAATCAGATTCTTTTCATAAGTATTAGTATACATCTACTTTTCTAGGAGGAAGAATTGTCCTCATGAATTTAATCTTTAATAGTTCATTTCATGAACTTTCTTAAAGAAGGGGGACCAAGTGGTTACACATTATTACACAACTCTACCTAACAAACTGTGTAGAGCAAGACAAGAGGTTTCCACACTGTTTGCTGAACCCAAATTTGTGTTCAACTTAAAAAAAAAATCTGCCTTTGAACTCTTCCCTGATAAGGAGACTAAATTCCATACATTAAGATCAAGACAGAATTCATGACAACTTTGTATAACTACTGTGACAAAAGCCTCATCACTGTTACCAAACTGTGCAAGTTAATATGGAGTGAACTTAGATAGTCCTTGGCCAACAGACCTGGCATCCATCCCCAAGTGGAGAATTGAGCCTGAAGCAGAAGCCCCTATGGGCTCCTGGACAGTTGTCTCTAGGTCACAATGAGATAGGCAAGCCCTTAGCAGAGGTTTTTAGCTATATCCCTTAGGATCAAAGGTTAAGGTCATGGTTGCAGAGGTTAGGACTTGAACTAGGAAGCAGCTTCAATGGAATCAGGTGGGAGTGGGTATATTGGATGCAATAAGTCATCCTGCTGAATGTCTGACCAGTCAAGAGCAGAGGAGGAAGATGCCACATAACTGCAGTTGGAGCTAACATTCTCTATAATTCTTCTTCCCCAAAATGGCCCAGCTGGAGTTTTGAGGTTGAAGACCTCCTTGTAAGAAAAATTTCCATTATTTTTCTCTCTCTCTCTCTTGCTCTCTCTCTCTCTTTCTCTCTTTAATAAACTTTATTTTTCTATTTTTTAAAAATTTATGACTATGGAGTTAAATGATTTGCCCAAGGTCACACAGGCAATTATTAAGTGTCTGAGCCTGTATTTGACCTCAGGTTCTCCTGAATCCAGGGCCGGTGCTCTATCTACTGTGCCACTGTGCCACCTAGCTGCCCCTTTCTTTCTGTCTCTCTCTCTCTCTGTCTGTCTCTCTCTCTCTCTCTCTCTCTCTCTCTCGGTTTCTTCCTTCCTTCCTTCCTTCCTTCCTTCCTTCCTTCCTTCCTTCCTTCCTTCCTTCCTTCCTTCCTTCCTTCCTTCCTTTTTTCTTTCTTTCTTTCTTTCTTTCGTTTGTCTATCCATCTATCCATACACACACACACACACACACACACACACACACACACACACACACAGATATATACATATATATGTATATATATATATATACATATATATGTATATATATATATATATATATATATATATATATATATATATATATATGGGGTATGCATGTTTGTATTTACCTTGACATTTTTAAATCATTCTGGAATTGATTGAGTAGTGAACAGATTTTTTCTTTAATAAATAATGTAATTATGATTAATATGGTTCTATATTTGGCATGGTTATACATGTGGAGCATATATTAGATTGTCTTCTGTCAGGGGGAGGGGGAAGGATAAACAGGGAGGGAGGAAAATGTAAAATTCAAAAACCTTGCAAAAAATGATTGTTCAAAGCTACCATTTCATATAGTTGGAAAAATAAATAAGTACAATATTTAAATTTTTTTAAAAAGGAATAATATAATTGGAAGTAATTCATGAAATTTCCCCAGAACTTTCTCATTTTACTGAGTTAATATTAAATAATGAGGTTGTTTTGTAAAGCAGAACCTTAAAACTAAATAGGCATGGATAAAAAAACAATTTATAACATAAAAATAAAATTTAATTTAGCTTCACTTTATCTGTACTGAGAGGAGTTCCTGGAATAAAGGGTTGTTCTTGTCCTTTGCTCTTGAAGAAGACAATGCCATTAGGGATGTGATACCACGACATGCAATTACATTGGACAAACAAAATAGTGACCATAACCTGAGGTGTAGTGAATATTATGACATGAAACCTTCTGAATATTAGCCCTGAGTTCTATTGCTGTTAAACTGCTGCAAAAATGACCTTCAACAAGGAAGTAAACTTTTAAAAATGTATTTCTCCTTTCTCAATGAGGATCAGAATATGTGACTACCAATCTTGCATAGATAACAGTGAAATAAAGAGCAAAGGCTTCAGTGTTTGCTACAGTGATCAGCCACTAATAGGTGCCTGTAGTAATAGAAATCGTCATTGTTTACCACATTTTCCATTTTGTTATGCACTGCAATGGCCGAGTGACCGGCTATTGAGTCGGTCTTGCTTTGTTGACCACTTTCATATCATGCAAGTTTGTTTCACAAAATAGATTATGTTTTATATCTTCCCACTTAAAGGGAAAAGGATCGTTACATGGCTGATTTCATCTAATGGAGAGATTTATTGTCATGGGGAAGTGAAAATGTGATAAATATGTTTCCTAATTCCACCTCTTTTCAATCTGCATATTTCCACATTTCAATCAAATCCACCTGATTGCCAAACGGTGACTATGCATGGAAATTGTTTAAAAAGAAAAGAAAAAGAAACAACTATGGTTGGAAACCTATGTAGAGGAGATCAAGTTTTGAGGATGATTCTGAGTCTTTCAAAGAGTCCAGTGTTTAAGCATAGGAGATGGAAATCAAGGATTAGCTTATTTTCAGGATCAAATATAGAAACTATCCCCATAGATGGGACCAAGGTGATTCATCTTGAGAAAGCAGAAAGATTAGAGAACCTAGCAGTACACACTTCTCTTGATTTTCTAGCACCTTTGGCCAATATTTATTTCCCTTCCTGCCTCCACTCCTTTGTGAAATGCCATGATGTCTGGCACACTGGGCACAGCCTTCCTTTATCTCCAGCCATTCAAGTTGATGAGTTGAGAACCTGGCACCCTCAATGCTTGGAGTCATACAGCAGAACAAGAGTGAAATAGGCTAGATTTATTCCATAAAGTGAAGAGAGGGCTAGTCTGGCAGGAGTCAAGTAGATTGTTGAATTCTGTATTTGAAAGACTCATGCATGTGTTGATCAAATTTAAAGATTAAAGCACATGTGGAGTGAGAAGAGCAATGGTTTGGATATGAAGGAAACTGTAATCTAGGCTGTCATGTTCTTACTAACATCCCCTGGTCCTCAGTTTTCTCATTTATTCAAAAAGAAGACCTGAATATCTTGAGCCCCCACTCTCTAGATATAGTTTCCTTCAAAGTTTAATCTAAGTGCAGCCTTCAGCATGAGGATTTCTGATTCCCTAGGGGTTAGTTTCTTCCCAACCAGAATTATTCTAATTTTAAAATTTATGTTATTGATTGCCTAGTTCTTGTCCATCATCAGAGAAAACCAAAATGACATTAATATGTTAGAGCCCAGTTACAGTATGTCTGACTATGGTTGATCAGACCAATACAAGCTTGGCACAAATAGTCCATGTGAACACCTGTGATGGGTTCTCTAAATTTATATATCTCCCACTTCTGCTTCTATAAGTTTGCCTTGCTCTAATGAGGGCACACTATACTGTGCAAATGTCTCCCATGCTATACAATCAATCCCAAAGTTCTGAAGAGAGACCTTTGGAGTATCCCTGTATCATTTTTTTCTGACTCTGCTGTAAGCACTTGCCCTATGAGAATTCTCCAGAAAATAGTCCTTTTGGCAAAAGAATATGTTTAACATTCAAATGTGCCCAGCCCATCAGAGTTGCGTTCTCTGTGGTAACATTTGAATGCTTGGCAGTTTGGCTCCAGAAAGGACCTCAGTTTCTGGTATCTTTTCCTGACAGGTGATCTTCAGAATCTTCTTAAGACAATTTAAATTTGTTTCCAGGTATGGTACTAGTAGATTGTCCAGGTTTCACAGGCATAGAGCAATGAGTTAGTACAATGGCTTTGTAGATCTTCAATTGACAGTCAATTACTTCTTTTCTCCCACACTTTCCCTCAGAGCCTTCTAAACATGAAACTTAGTCTGGCAAAGCATGTGTCAGTCTCACAGTCAATATGTAAATCCTTGGAAAGGACACTGCCAAGATAAGCGAATTTATCCACAGTATTCAGAACTTTTCCATTTGCTGTAATCGATGGCTGCACACATGGATGATATAATGTTGCAGGTGGAGCACCTATGTTTTCTTGGTGTTCATTATTAGACCAAAATGAGCACAAGCAGCAGAGAATCGATCCATACTTTTTTGCATCTCAGATTCAGAGGTTGCATAGAGGGCACAATCATCTGCAAACAACAGATCATGCTCCAGCTTTCCTTCCACTTTGGTCTTGGCTTGTAGCCTTTTCAAGTTGAAGAATTTACTTCAGTGCAGTAGCTGACCTTGAAGCCATGTTCATTCCCAGTGAAGGCATTTGATAATATGATTAAAAACATCATGCTAAAAAGCATGGCAGCAAAGACAAAGCCTTGTTGCACTCCATTCTGACCAGGAAATTTTAAGAGCACCATCCACTATCCAGAACCCAGGCAGGCATGCCAGCATGGAACTGATGGACAAGACTGATGAACTTCTCCAGGAAATCATAATTTTCATAAACCCTCATGACTGATGGTATCAAAGGCCTTGGTCAGATATACAAATGTTCTGTTCTGTTCCGGGCTTCCAGTGAGGAGACAATTCTATGTCCCAGGCTGCCTGTGTGAAGGATTGTGACTACAGCTTCCAATGTTTTCACATCTGTTGCTCCATCATTTGCCTGTTGCCACAGGACTTTGAGATAAGTTAAAATGGTAAAATGTTAGGGGTGATGTTTTTTGATTTGTGCATAAATTGGATTTAAGTGATGCAGAGTTGCTCAAAATCATCAACCTCACTCTCTATTCCAAAGTCATCATAGTTCAGAGTCAAGACAACTAGTGAAGACTTGGGATGCAGTGGATGACCTTGGCATCCTTGGTGTCTAACCAAGTTTTAAACACTCCATAGTGCCTGCTTCAGCTGCCTTCATGGTCATTACAATGAATTCTTCTCCTCCCATTCCACCAGGGGAAGTCTTCACATTTGTGGGATAGACATCTTTTAACTCACCAATGGGTCTGAAACCCCCTTGGTTTCCTTCAGCCTGGTTTAGTTCATCTGCTGAAATGCTTTGTCAGTGTGTGGCCACTGTGCATGCTGCAACTCCTTGGAACCAAAGATAAGACTGAGGTGCCTCAGATGGACATTAAAGGTAAAAAGCAGCCCTCACTAAGCACATCCTATACCCATGTTGTTTGTAAATATGAATACATGTAAATGTAAGTTATAATACATGTTGTCTTTCTTTCTTTCTCTCCATGCATGTTGAGTGATTGGTTGAGAGAGTGGCTAGAAAGAATTTGTGCCTCTCTAGAATGCTCTGTGTAATTCCTGAATTTCTGAAAAGCCCAGAGTCTGGTTGGGAAGACTACCTTGTAAGAGAAATTTCCATTATAAACTTCCCCTTCTGGATAGCAGAGCACTACAAGGGATACTCTGTATAAAAGCTAGTCCTGCACTGCCTCTTGAGCCCTCTTGATGCTGGGGAAAGATGAAGAGAATTGTGAATGTAACAGAAAGAATTTGGGTGGAGATGTAAATTGGCTCTTGAGATGTAAATTAAGTTGAAGTAGAGAATTATGATTGTAACTGAAACAATTGTAATCTTAAAAGCTGCTTGGAGTGGAGACCCTCCCCATTCAGATATCATTGATTCATTGTTTATTGTAAAATTTGTATGCTGATCTCCTTAGGCTTTACCCTCCACCTAATTCCTGGTCTAGTAAGAGAAAGGGAGTTAACCTTTTGCCCTCTGGATGAGAGGCAAGACATAAAAACCTGGGTTGGAAAAAAAAAGGAATTTTCACTTCCCAAGATTTCTTCTCTGACCATGGCCCAGCCATACTTGGCTGTTCTTTTATCTCTCTCTCTCTCTCTCTCTCTCTCTCTCTCTCTCTCTCTCTCTCTCTCTCTCTCTCTCTCTCTCTCTCTCTCTCTCTCTCTCTCTCTCTCTCTCTCTCTCTCTCTCTCTGTGTCTTCCTATATCTTGTAACTTCTTAAAATAAATTTTTGTTTTTTTTCCACCCTTGCTTTCCCAAGTCTGAATAATGATTCCTCATAGGCAGAACTGAACCCAAGTAGCCAGTGGCTACACTCTTACTTATGCTGTAAAAAATAAAAATTACTCTGATTAACACCTTCATATGAGGGTGGAAGTTCATTGTCCAGAAACACATAGGTGGCATGATACTCTTCAACAGTGGAAGAGATTTGTGATTTATACCACATGGGTATTCCTATCCTTTTCACTGAAAAAGAATTGAAGCTATGACCTTTCTGACCACCAGTAGACCTCTCTGAACAAACTCTTTCCATCCTCAGATGGACAATCCACCAGTACTCACAGCCTTCTTTGTGGGAGTCAGCTCCCAAGGGTTCTCCTTCTCAAGTATAGAGAAAGCTCCATGTACTGAGAGACCTGAGAGAAATGCTTTACAAGGTCCTAAGAAGACCGGGACACTTCTGACTCTTGGGGCAATACTGCCACTTCTAACTCTTTTTTCACAATTTGGAATTTAAATGGATGAAGCCTTTCATTCATCTGTCTGAGATTTTTCACTTGGTTTCAAAATGGACTTGAATTCTATGGATCCTAATTGAGAAAAATGCTTCAAAAGTAACAAAGTGCTTCAATTCATCTTGAGAAATGTTTCAGGTATTTTGAAAAGTCAGTGGTGACCTCAGTGGGATCATTATGTGCCCAAGCTGCTTTTCAAGGCATATATGCTTTATAAAAATACAAAAGGTGCAATCCTCCCCATTTTCTTTGCCCAGTGCAGAATGTTGTCCCCACATCCCCACAGTGTTTTCCAGCCCCAATTACTAGAGAAGTCTTGCTGTCCTTGCAGCAAGAATGACCTTGGTACATGAAGCAATTACAGATGACAAGAGTCTTCTTTTCATGGCTGTGGCTCAATGTGGTTGGTCTGAGTCTGCCTCACTTTGGGATGCTTCCTAGGAGGGGCATTTTCTGATGCTGCTTCAGTCACCCACTTTGATCCCTTATTTTAAGTCTTCTTTATTGCACTGCTATGTCATAGATTATCTGAGATGCAGCAAGGCAGAATGGGAAAGACAGCTGGCCTTCAAAGGAACCCAGAACCACTTAGTCCTTTACAGAAACTGCAAGGGATCATAGAGCCCCCAGAGTACAATCCTCCTTTCATTTAAAGATTGAGGAAACTGAATCAGATGAGGTCAGATGCTTTGGTTCAGGGTCCCACAGCAAGGAAAGATTTGAGGCAGGCTTTGAGTCCAGGTTTTCTTGTCCCTAAGGCTAGTCATTACCAAAGACTGTTTTGGTTCTGCTGGTCTCTTGCTGAGTGATTGCAGAGGCTGTGTCTGTTCTAAGATTCATCTTCTGTAAATGGGGATCACCCACCATAAAGGCCTCCAAGGGTTCAAAAGAGCACTCTTGGAATTAGTGTTATATGTGATTTTGTTTTAAAAGAATAGTTAAGTACCAGTGGTTAAGTCATCAATACATCAGAATTTCTTGATATGAGAAATGATCTCCCCTCTGGGGGTCTTAGGCTGGCCATGAAGGGTAGAGATTCTTTACATCCCCACCCAGGAATCTGTTCCTTCTAGCTGACTGACCAGGCTCCAGAGTCTGAAACTTCTTTTGGCAACTTCCTGGAGAATGCATTATTAAGCTTCTGTTTGGAACAATCACATTTCAAAGATAATTCTAATCATATTATTCTATGGTTTTTGTGATTTGCTCTGCGCAAAGAATCTAATCTTGCTTTTCTCTTTTCCCATAAGAAAATAGGAACAGCTGAATGTATCTGGGGGCTCTGGGGATCAGAGAGGCCAATGTTCCAATAGAATCAGTGAGGACAATAATGAAGGAGAAGATATTAGATAAAAAGAACAGGTCCTTTAAGGCCATCCAAGAAATTAGCAGAGGATACCAAGAGAAGAACCCTAATTGTGATCTGATAATGGGAGAAAGGAATATATTACCTCCTGCCTCTGAAGTCCCATTACTGGGAGTGTTCATTGGGGGCATCATTCAGGCCAGGGGCCTGGAGTGGGGGTGGGGTAGAACCCTGTGGATGTCATATCTGACTTGCAAGAAACTGAGCCTTCACTGGTGCAGGGACATCCACAAATCCTCTCCACTGAGCAGAGCAGAAATGGCTAAAACCTTTTACTCTTTGTAGCTAGATTGATGATGGGCACCTCCAAATTGAACTTGACTGGACCTTAGATAGTAGGCTTGTAGGCTATTACTCAAAATCTTTTTGCCTTGAGAGAACATTGTAGAGCATGGGCTTCATTGGCATCTCTCCAATACTAGTGAAGTTAGGAGATTTATAAAAATAAACAAAAAAGAAAGCACTGGATTGGAGCGACATATTAAAAACCAAATCGATTGAGGGGCTTATTTTTCTCCATAGATTTATGCCCATATCTGGTTTAACAAAGAATTGAGCCCTAATATGCCATTAGAAACTGACTATCCCAAGAATTATGTGAAAATCAGATTATCCAAATAAATACACTTTATGTGTTGAAGTAAGCACCAATAGCAGTAACAAGGTTAGGAATTGGTGACACAGTGGATAGAGCACTGGCCCTGGAGTCAGGAGTTCCTGAGTCCAAATCCAGCCTCAGACACTTAATAATTACCTAGCTGTGTGGCCTTGGGCAAACCACTTAACCCCATTGCCTTGCAAAAACCTAAAAAAAAATAATAATAATCTTAAGAATTTGAATGGTTTACTAATTATCTAATTATTTTCAAATTTTCATCTTCTTTCTTTTGTTTTAATTCAGAAATTACATATACATGTATGTATGTATGTATGTATGTATATATGAGAGAGAGAATATATTCTTTATTTTTAATAGAATAATGCTCCATATGAGAGAGTAGGGAGTTCTACTGCATTCTTATAAAATCATCTAACCTAGATGCCATTTTATTGTATGAAAGACAAAACTTGGAGAAAATGAAGAAAAAGGTATCCAAGATGAGGTAGACAGATGAAGAAATTAAGGGGAAATTTATCACAAAAAAACAGAAGACTTAGAGGGGACATGAGATTCACCTTTAGTTATTTCACAGGATGCCATAAGAAAGATGGATTCATCTTGCTCTGTTTGGACTGCAAGGACACAACCAGGACCAATGCATACAAATTGAAGAGTCAGTTTTGACATCATTGTAAAGAAGTTTCCTATCAGTACCAGCAGCATCAAACTGACCATGTCCAATGGTGGAGCTATTGGGGGGGGGGAGTTCACTTGATTAGAACTCTTTAATCCAGCTACCTTATTGGATTTGCTTCCCAGGGAATTCTTGTTTGACCAGGCTCATGACCCTTTCCCTTGCAGCTACTCACACAATACATTGTCTGATTCTTGCCAATTTTTATCCTGAGGATTGAAGGGAGCTCTCTATCCAGAGCTATGTCTGAATCCAGGTGAAAGGGTTTGTGTGCATGGCAGCAGCAGAAGCAAAGGAAGAACAAAGACAAGAGAACTGAGAGAAAGGCTCTGGACATGAGGAGAGCTGTTCCGAGTCAAACACTTAGTCTACAAAAATAGATTAAGTAGTTAAAAAAGATGCAGTTCTACATTTTGCCTTGAAGCTAATATGAGCTAAACCAGAAAATAGATCTCAAAAGAAAGTGAATTCAATTGCTTTGCTTAATGTCTGCAGAAGGCTACTATTGAATAAATACTGAGACCTTTGGGGGACATAAAATGACTCCCATTCCAATGAGGTGACTCTGTGTATGCAGATATAGACAATAATTTTAAAACTTTGAAATTTAGTATAATGAAAATGTTTTTGACTGCAACTACTTCTGATTGCAGAGATTCTTTGTGGATGGATGCCTTAGGGTAACTTGAATGGGCCAAACATCAGTTCTGACCATGTTTTTGATGAGCCAATATGAAATTGAAATCAGAGTCAGGAGCTGGGAGGGCAGACAAGAAAAGGTGAGAAACCCGTTCTTCAATCTCCTTCAAAGCTCAAAATCTGGGAAGGAGGTTATTGCTCTAAACTGAAGTTTGCTTTTATTTGGGGATTATCACTGTCTCTCTGAAGGTCCAGAATGACTAGAGGGAAACTTCTGAACAGCATATCCTAGACAAAGAAGTGTTATATAATGGTAAGAGCTCTGGTTCTGCAGTTAAGAGTACCTCGGCTCCACTCCTGGCTTGTCTATTTATTAGTTGTTTGACTGGGGAATTCAATCTTCACAATGGAACTCAGTTGCTTCATATTCAAAATCAGTGTAAACAAGGTGACCTGTAAAATCTATGACTGGACAATCATTTTTCTACACTTAGTGATTCTTCACCAATAGCTCATACAATAGCATACTGCTGCATACCAAGTTTTAAGGAAATATGCAAGGACTCACAAGATGCTAAATCCAAGTGAAGACTTTCATCAGAATATAGGGCTGAAGTACTCACTAAATTTATCTTTTTAAAAAAAATTATGAATTTTTTCATCCATATGCACATTTATGTTTTAAGGTCGAAAATTTCCTTCCACCCCCCTCCCCTCAGCCACAGTCAGGTTAGTATTGTACATACATATTTTAGATAAACATGTTTACAGATGGGTTGTTTTCTCTATGAGGAATTAGGATCAAGGGAAAGAGATACATAAAAGATCATTTTTATAAAGTGTTCATCAGATTCTGAAGGGTTGTTTTTTGTTTGTTTGTTTGTTTTTGTGTTTTGTTTTGTTTTACTCTTCACTAAATTGATCTTATGTTTACTTGTGACCAAATCTGGTCCATAGAGGTCAATAATTTTGGACCACTATGGACCCGATGGGAAAAAATACAAGAATGATGAGTGATGGTGCTGAAGAGTTTTCATTTCGTTTGAATTTTTAATGAATTTTGAGAGCTCAGTTCATCTCAAGTCAGTTCACCTTAACTCACAACGGACATTTCTAGACCTCCTTGTGCAAAATAATTCCTGCTCTTAAGCTCTGAAACAATTAGAAACTTTAGTGAATAGATTTGGAGTCAATAACTAATAAATCAATCCAAAATCATGCAACAAGCATTTATTAAATGCTTGCTGTATGCTAGATACTGTGATAAAGAAAGATACAAACAGACACTGACCTCAAAGAATCTCTTAGTTAGCACTTATTAGATGCCTACTATGTGCCAGATGCTGTGGCTACTGATAAGAACAAAAAGAAAGGCAGAAGACAGTCTCTGCTCTTAAGAATCTCACATTCTCATGGGGGAGGCAAAATAAAGAGAGACATGTACAAAGAAGATATAATACGAATCTCTTAGGGAAGGAACTAATAAAAAGGAGGAATGGGGAAAATCTGGAAGAATTTCTAAGGAAGTAAGGATGGAAGCTCTGGGGGTCTTCCTCTCTCAAATTGATATTTTTGAGTTTTTTGTATCTTTTTCCCTCTTTTTTGAATGTTATTTAATTTTTCCAAATACATACAAAGATAGTTTTTAGCAATCATCTTTTTGTAAGCTTTTGAGTTCCATATTTTTCTCCCTCCTTCCCTTTCTCCTCTTCCCCATGACAGTGAGTAATCTGATATAGGTTCTACATGTACAATTATGTTTAGCATATTTCCATATTCTGTTGTGAAAGAAGAATCAGAGAGACATGGGAAAGACATGATAGAAGGAAAAAAGCATAAAACAAGTTTTGAAAAGTGAAAATAGTATGCTTTAGTCTATTTTCAGACTCCATAGCTTTTCCCGTGGATGAACATCATTTTACATCAGAATAATATGTCTGTGGTGGTAAATTGGACCATCTCTTGTCTCAGTTCTTACCTGGCCCTTAGTCATTGAATGGGTGTGACTGCAGACACCCTGAGATTTACGAAAGACCTTAATTTAGATAAGCCAAAGTTATCCACTTCATCATGGACCATCACCAGTAGTTTTGATCTTTGTCTTTCCACTAGACTCTAATGTCTCTGGAAGACAGAGTGAGAATGATGACCTTGGGTAGTTTTGCTTCACTTAAATACTAGTCATCACCCTTTTAATGCCCTTGGTGAAAGATGAGCAGCAACAAAGAAAG
Organism: Macrotis lagotis; assembly: GCF_037893015.1. Taxonomy (NCBI): domain Eukaryota; kingdom Metazoa; phylum Chordata; class Mammalia; order Peramelemorphia; family Peramelidae; genus Macrotis; species Macrotis lagotis. The sequence goes on from NC_133664.1 coordinate 2,869,625, forward strand.
ACAAAAGATGGACACAAATGGGAAAACCTCCTAAACATGGGTCCAAATTCTAATCTCTTAACTCATCCACAAAACTCAGGAAGATCTGAGTTTGACTGTTGCCTCAGTACTATTTTTTTAATTATATAAATATTTTGTTTTCCAATAATATACAAATAGTAGCTGCTATCTATCATTTTTGGTAAGGTTTTCAATTTTGCAATTTCCCCCACCTCCTTTCCCTTCCCCCACCCCGCAACAGAAGGCAACCTGATGGTCTTTACATTGTTTCCATGCTATGCATCAATCAAGATTGAATTTGTTGAAAGAAAAAAACATATCCTTGAGGAAGAAATAAAATATTAGAGATAGAAAAATTATGTAGTGCATAAGACAACTTTTTAAAAATTGAAAGTAATCATCTTAAACTCCACACTTCTTTCTCTGGATACAGATGGTATTTTCCCTTATAGATATCTTAAAATTAACCCAGATTATTGCACTGATGGAGTGAGCAAGTTCATTAAGGTTGATCATCACCTCCCCACCTCAGATACTTCTAAACTATTGATCCTGGATGGGTCACTTTCCCCCTCTCTTCCTAGGTTTCTGCTACTGTCAAAGGGAAATAATAATAATAGAACCTGAATTATAGGGTTGTTTTGAAGATCAAATGATAATTTATGGCAAGTGCTTTGAAAACCTTAATTCTCTACATTAACTCAATGATGGTATAAATGATAATGATGGCATTTACAATCTACAGCAGCAAACATAATATTACATATGATAATGAGAAAAAGATGACAATGATAATGATGATAACCTTGATAGAGAAAAACCCTAACTTCAGTGTTTTTCCTTAAAAAAGGTTTCTCCCCCCACATGTGACAAATTCAACATAAGGTCATGTTACCATTCCTTGATAGATGTAAAAGCAGGATTAACTTTGTTCAACAATTCTCTATCATCAGTTCAAGTGAGAAATCAAATGAGGGAACATATTCCTGAAGGACTTCTCCAGGGTGGTAGTCATATCTTGGACAGTTCCAAAGTGGGAGAAGAATTCTCTATAGATGCATATAAATATGTTTACAAGGACAAAGAAGAGGAGAAAGAAAACTGAGTTCAGGACTAACAGGGTAGTTGGGTTGCATTATAAGATGAATAAAAAGGAATTTTATGAAATAAGACTTAAAAGTTAGACTGAATGATGGAAAATTCGACTTTTTGATGTCTATAAAACCTGAATTGAAGGATTTGTACCTGATCATTTTCAATCAAGTGGTAAAGTCTTTAACTAGTCTTTAGGAAGGTCACCTTGCCCAATGTTTAGATAAAGATTGGGAGAATAAGAGATTGATGACAAGAATTCAGTTAGAATTCCCTTATAATAGCCCAAGGAGATAGTGAGAAGAATTGGATTGTGTGTCATAGTTGGGTGACTGTAGAAGGAATAAAGATAAAGATGACATGGAAATAGAACTCACTGGATATAGCAGCAGAACATAGGAAAAATGTGGAGAGACAAATCAAACATTTCTCTAAAGTAATGCCCCCAGCTCACCAGGGAGATGGTGATACCTGAAAGACATAGATATTGGGGAGGGGGGAATGGTTGGAGTGAGATGAGATTAGTTGGGGATTTATTGAATTTTGTGATGATTACAATGCATTTATGTAAAGATATCATGTGGAGATGTTATGTGGCTCAAATGAGATATGAACATAAAGCACTTTGAAAATCTTAAGTGTTATATAAATGCCACATGGGGGAAGATGAGATTTTCCCCAAATCTCTGACCATGGAATACCAACAACCCTAGAATTTACTCCACAATCAAACACTGGCTGTTTGGGGATAGTTTGAAGCCCAAACATCAAGGAATATAAGGGTTGTGATCTGTGGCATCAGAAGGAATATTTATCAGAATAAAAGTACAGTTCTAATGGAAGACTGAAAAGGTAGTCAAAAATTTCCCCTCAAGCTTCTGATGACTGTAGATATTTCTGAAATTATGTGTGACCTCTGTTAAAACCAAATGTTAAAATGCTCTTTGCTCTCTGTTATGTTTTCTCCTAGTGACTTGGCATGATTCTTTTCAATGAAAGCTCCATTGGCCAGGAGCCCTGAGGATCTTCCCATCCCAGATTATTTTTTTTTTCACTAGGTTAAAGGGGCCCTTTTCTCCTTCATTTTCTTTCTTACCTAGCCTTAATCATTGATTATTGTTTCAGTAAAACTGAGAAGTCAAACATCTAAAATGCTGGATGGATGTCATTCATCACTTATTAGAATGCTTAAATGAGAATAAAGAGAAAAGAATGGTAGTTGATAATATCATGGTTGAGGCTGCTGAAAGAATCAGGCATGGCAAATTTTAAAAACTTCTTAGATTTTTACCAGAATAACTGAGTAATATGTATTTTCTTTTGTACCCTCTATCCCAGGAATTTGATAATGGACTAATCAATGGATCGTGGTTTAATAAATAATGAAACATCATTTTACCTATAAATCTGAACATTGGGATTTTTGTGGGCTTTTCTTTGATGTTTCTGTCTATGAATTCATTTATACAGGTCTAACCTATGATTTGGTAAATAAAAGCTAAATAAGTCCAATTAACAAAGGAACAATTGATTAAATTCATTCTTTTTCCCATTGCTGTATATTCAGGGACTTGTCCACTTATCTCATTCACTGGTTCCCACTGATGAATTATTTAATAGAACAGTATTTATCAGACTTTCTTTTTGAGTGGAGCAGAATACGTCAAAGCATTCCTCAGGATGGGAAAGACCTTTAGTACTTTCTTTACAAAATGCTTTCTAGGGGCAGCTAGGTGGCATAGTGGATAAAGCACCGGCCCTGGAGTCAGGAGTACCTGGGTTCAAATCCGGTCTCAGACACTTAATAATTACCTAGCTGTGTGGCCTTGGGCAAGCCACTTAACCCCATTTGCCTTGCAAAAAAAAAAAAAAACAAAAACCTAAAAAAACCCCAAACCAAAATGCTCTCTGCTATCTATAAATAGCTAATAAGGATGTAGTCTCCCCACTGATCAATGTTCTTTTTTTCTGATTTCAACTCTCCCTTACCCACAGGATTCAGGTACTCAAAATAATGTGATCACATATTTAGTGAACCTGGGGGAAATGAAAGAAACTGAATCACATGCTGTCTTCCAGGAAACAATCTATCTCTAGCTTTCATAGTCACAGAAGGCACTTAATAAATTCTATTGACTAAATCTCCTAAACTGCTTCTCTCTTCCCCTCATTACCTTGGGGGGTGGAGAGAAATCAATGATCCAACTGATCTGAAACTTGGAGGAAGGCTTTGGTCTTCCAGGTCAATGATGCTAGGTTATTCAGTAGAACACCAGAAAGCAAAGACCAATGAGAGAAATCCAAATTTCCCTCTAGCTCACAGGTTCACTGATTTGAATTCTTGATCCTCTGGATCTACTCTTGTGATGCTCCTGCCTCCTTTGCCATCCGTTTTAGAGGATCTGAATCTCACCAGAAATGTTTAGCTCCAGCTGCATTCTTCATGGGGGATGGGTATTAGACTATGGCAGATCACTATATATATCACTATAGCAGATATAGCTGCTACCAAGTTGGAAGGAAGTTGGACCCTCAGGGACAATGGGAGCTAGATGAGACAGCCAGTCTCATAGATCACAGAGTAGAGATTTTGTCTCTCTCTTCCTTCCACAGAGCAAGCTAGAGTCATAACTTCCTTGTCCAATGTATGTCCTAGATTTGGTAAAGGTAGGGAAAGTTCCTCAAATTTTAGATACTGTTTTTGCTCTATTTCTTTCTATGGAAAGTTCAGAAGCCTTCCATATATACACTGCATGCCCTGAGATAAAATGACAAATCAGACATGATGTCTATGTGCTTCATAGCAGGTGGGTTTTTTTTAATGCTTTAAGCTTTGAAAAATACTTTAAATATATCCTCTCATTTGATTTCATAATTCCAGTTTTTATATTTATAATAATATTCACATAAAACTTATTCAAAAGAGGTCAACTATATTAGAGATTCTGAAAATATATAATGCCTTTCCCTTTTCACTCCCATTTTAGGAAGATAAAATAGCCTTTTGACAAATAAAATTGATTCTTTGGGAAAAGTGATTTTCAGTGACATGCCATGAGAAGAGCAGATTAAAAGCATTTTTTGAAAGCTACCTATAGTCTACAAATAGAAGGTTTTCACATTGTTGGTAATATTCTCATTATCACTATAGCCATAGTTAAACAATAATGAAATTTAGATGGGAACCTTACTTTGAAGCCTAGGATGATTGCTAAAAGAAGATACAATATCTATGGAGGTCACAGAAATCTGGGGTGATTTTTTTTCTTTTAGAGAACTCTCAGACTTTGTCTATTAGTCAGAAAATAAGGTAACTTCATTCACCTTTTCAGGGGCAATAACAATGAAACCATGAGACAAAGGGTATTAAAAAAACGTTAAAGCATCAAAGATTAGACCTTTTTGTGAGGGATTTGCGTAAATCTTCTGCTTTGAGAGAGTCTGTTCTCTAATTAGTGGCCCCTGTATTGTACTCTCTTTCTCAGACCTGTCTGTTTTATGCAGCTCTTAGGGAACAGGGCCTTAAAATGTGACCCCCAAAGGAAAATGGCTCCAAAGAAACCAATAGGTCCCTGGGGACGAGAGACTTTTTTTCTTCATTTATAAAATCTGTTTTGTCATTGTCAGTGTTGTTTGGTTTTTACTTAAATTGGATTTTATGTCTCTGAGAATACAAACTACTCTATGTTCCTGAGTTGGAAAACAGGGAGTAAGATCCTTCAATACAAGGATGATTTCCTATGAGTACCCTGCCATTCTTTGGCTCATCTAAGGTCAGTCTGACAACACTATTGCAGGGTTCGTTTATCCTCTTTTGGTTGGGTAACAGTGAGATTCAAAGCAGTAGCCCAGGCACAGATGAATTGTACCCATCATGTCACTAACTCTTTGGACCAATATCATGGAAGGTTAGAACTGTGGCCAATACTAGCAGGTGTGCTCTGAGAGAATGAGGGGAAGAGAGCCTTTTTTCTAGAGGAAATAGATAGAAAATCTGTTGTAGTTGACTTTTCAGCCTACAATGATTTGTGGGGTCTTCTTCCTGGGGCCAAAAGTAGACAGTGTAGTCTAAAATGGAGCAACCCAAATCGACTTAATAATGAACTGATAAAAAGCTTCATCAGTCTAGAAATGTCCATACTAAATGTCCATTCCACATGAATACTAATGAATACCAGCAGGCTTCTTTGGCTTTGATCTAACCTTTCAGTTATCAGAGTTTCCCAACAGGAAATGAAATCTCCAGTGAGATGACAGCGGAAGGGAAATCCAGTGAATGGGGAGTCTAGATTGCCTTTAAGCCTTGTCAGAACAGGTTCTTAAGATTTCCTTGTTTGGAATATCCAGATTTGTCCACATTTTGAAATGAATTAGTAGCAGGTCTTGTATTGGCTTGCTGTATTCTTTTCTCCAAATTCACATGTTCTTCAGTGTCTGAAGGTATCATTAAAATAGCAGAAAAATTTATTGATATTGATTGACAACACCCCAGCCTTCTTTTTCATTATAATAATGCAAGTCCTAATTCTATAGAGGGTTAGGGTTTACAAAGTATTGTACATATTATTTGATTTCATTTTTTCATAACAATGTGGTTGTCATTATTATTATTATTATTATTATTATTATTATTATTATTACTTCCTTTTTTCAGATTAGGAAACCAAATTTGTTATCAGTCACATAGGCAAGGACCTAATGCATGTTTTAAAATTAGGCTTTACTTACTCCAAATCCAGCCTCTTTTATTCATTACATCACTTAGATCCCTAAATGAAAAAGAAATTCAGCCTTAGGTGGACTAACTGACTTGCCCAAGGTCACTCAGCTAAGAAGTGTCATAGAGAAAAATTGACCTTAAATCTTCTCATTCTAAATCCAGGGCTCAACTCATCATTCCCTGGTGGCTGAGAGTTAGCAAAGGGAAGCAAGGGGAAGAGGGGAAGAGAAGCTCTTGAATGGTTATAAATGGATGGTGGATAGCATGGTGCTTCTTAAGCCTCCCAATACTCAGTTCTGTATATCCTAGGATGACAGCTATGAGAGGGAGAAACACACTTGCGGTCATGATACATAGCCTCATTTAAAGGTACTCTTGTGATTTTTAGACAAGCCTTTTTTATAGGGACTAAAAGACTGAAGAAATGTGCAAGTGGTCTTATAGGGGTGATCTATGCTGGTTGCTTTGGGAAACTGTTAGTGCAGGCTCAGGGTCTTCAAGGGTGTGAGAGCTAAACCATAGCATCTGTCTTACCTTGCAGATGGTCTAGCCTCATATTTTTGAAGAAATTTATCATGGGAAATACAAGTTCTGCTGAGAAGTTGGGGCCTTGGAAACAAAAACCAAATTATCTAATGGATATCATCAGAAATGGCATTTTCCTCTTGGAGTCTACATGAATGCCAACCTAAAAGTGACTGTTGAAAATAAACCACCAGGAAGCTAAATCTCAGGGCAGAGAGAATGATAGATAGGTCTGCATAAAAGAAGATCTTTGGCCTAGTCTGACAATGTTTTTCAGGAAATGAGACCAGAGAAGATAAGGTCCAACATGCATATTCTTCAGAGTTACTCTAAAGAGAAGTGACAAAGGAGGGACTTCTAGGGAAGTGAAGAAAAGGAATGTTCTATGTTCTAAAAGTTTGTTTAAAAAAAAGTCATGAGGGCCAACCAAGAATTTGGCTATCTCAGTTGTTTTTATTCTTGGTGTCATAACAGAGGGAAAGGAATAAATAGTCGTCTTCCTAAGTAAATTGGTAAACTGGTAAATTGGTGAAGTAGGCACAGTTTGACTCTGACCTGCTCCCATTCTTTCTCTTCATTTATTTATTTATTTATTTCATCCATATCACATGAATATTTTTAAATTAAAAATTTTCCTTCCACCCTCCCTTCCCAACCCCCTTTGCTCAGTGACTTACCAGTCAGGTTAGAATTGTACATACATATTTTTGAGAAACATGTTTACAGATTAGTCATTTTCAGTTTGAAGAATTAGGATTAAGGGAAAGAGATACGTAAAGAGATGTTTTATAAAGCATTCATCAGATGCAGAAGGGTTGATTTTTTTGTTTTGTCTTGTTTTTCTTCCTCTGGATGGGGGTAACATAGTCCATAGTCGGTCTAATGCAGTTGCCCTAGCTCTCTGGACTGCTGAGAGGAGCTGCTGCCATCAAGGTTGATCATTCCTCAATGTTGTTGTTGATGTGAATATTGTTCTCTTGGTTCTGCTCCCTTCACTCAGGATCAGATCCCATAAGTCCTTCCATAATTCTCTGAGTCCAACTATTTATGGTTTCTTATAGAACAATAACATTCCATTGTATTCATGTCCCACAACTTGTTTAGCCATTCTCCAATTAATAGGCATTCCCTCAATTACTAATTCTTTGCCATAACAAAAAGTTGCTATGAATATTTTTGCAACATGTGGGCTTGCTCCCATTCTTGTACTCTCTCTCTCTCTCTCTCTCTCTCTCTCTCTCATTCTCTCTGCCTCTGTCTCTCTCTGTCTCCCTCTCTGTCTCTCTATCTCTCTGTCTCTGTCTCTGTCTCTCTCTCTCCTCTGTCTCTCTCTGTCTCTTTTTCTGTCTCTCTGTCTCTTTTTCTGTCTCTCTGTCTCTTTCTATTTTATGTAATATAATGATATTAATGTTATAAAATAAATATAAATACACATTTAAAGAGCACATATAAGTATATAAATGGTTTCCATATTCTCTTTCTAAATGACAAACATATCCTGAATTCTACCTGAGTTCACTTTTAGTAAATGAAAGCCTACAAGCTAAACTAACAATACAGTGACCTCATCTGAAAATATATATCATATCCCATACCTGTAGGACCTCCTAAACTTTTTAATTATTTTTAACTCATGGATTAAAACAAGCCTTTCCATAACATGGTACAATAAAAAGATGATTTCACATGAAACCATACATTCACTATATACAACTTGCTATGTTTTTTACATATGCACAATATCATGCAAATTTCCTTTTTTCCCCTTCCCCCCTCTCATTTGGTTACCTTTATTCATAAATAGTTATAACTATTTATATGTCTATATATCAATCTATCTAGATATAGATTTATATGTAAAATTATTCCATGCACACTTTTATTTATCTGTTCTTTTTAGAGATGCAGATGGTGTCTTTCATCATGTCCTTTATAGTCCTTTAAACTTTGAAAAATACTTTAAATACATCCTCTCATTTGATTTCATTTTTTATATTTATAATAATATTCACATGCAGATGGTATCTTTAATATATATTAAAGATATATTTAAAATAGTCAAAATTACTTATTCACTTAAAGTAATTCTTAACAAAATATTGCTTTTATTATATATAATATTCATTTTGCTCTTCATTATTTCATGCAAGTCTTTCCATGTTTCTATCAAAATCATTAAGCTCATCATTGTGTATTACATAGTAGGATTCCTTTATAATCATATTCCACAACATTTTAGAACACGTGGGTTCTTTTCCTCTTTCCCAGATCATCTTTGGAAGCAGACCTAGGAATAGAATTGCTGGGTCGAAGGGTCAAGCAGTTTATAACTATTTGAATATAATTTCAGATTGTTCGAAGGTCAACTTGGTTCCTAATTTCACCACCAATGAATTAATGCCACATTTTTACATCCCCATCAAAATTTGTGGCTTTTCCCTACAATCATTTTTAACCAATCTGATAGGTGTAAAAAGATATCTCAAGGTTGTTTGAATTTGCATTTCTCTAATCAATAATAATTGAGAACATTTTTTTACATGACTATAAGTTTTTTGATATGTTCATTGAAAAATTTCCTGTTTGTGATCTTGGAATATTTTTTAATTGGGAAATGATCCTTAATCTTATATCTTTGACAAAATTCTGTATATATCTGAGATATAAATCTCAAATCTTTATCTGAGAAACTGTTTTTAATTCCACATTTCCCCCAATTTTTTCTGCTTTTCTTCTATTCTTAACTAATTTTTTTATTTATACAAAGTCTTTTTAACAATTTAATTGAAATTATTCATCTTATACCTAACTTTTCTCTCTATTTCTTGTTTATTCATAATTTGCTCATATAGATATATGATGAGTAATATATTCCATGTTCTTTAAGTTTTCTTGTCATATCTTTCTTTATATCTAGACCATGTATTCATTTAAACCAAATTTTAAAATATTTTAAAGAGATATTTAAATATTTCATTTTTCTCCTACCCCAATTCCATTTTTGTAAAAAGGGAAAAAATTCCTAAATATGCAGAATCAAAGAAAACAAATTTTCTCATTTGCTACATGCATATAACTTACATATGTGCATACTTACACATGTATATTTGTTTCCTGTTTCGTTATCTATCCTCATCCTCCTCATCATTATTTATCCTCTGGAATCATGGCTAATTAATATATTCATCATAGTTCTTATGACTTTTAAAGTTGTCTTATGAAAATGGTGTTTATACATAATATTTTCTGGTTCTTTTCATTTTATTCTTCATCAAATTATTTTTTAAAAGTCTTCAAAATTTTTCAATTTGGGCATTATTGATGTTCTTTTAGCTTTGCTCCTCCCACTTTGCAACAGTTCATACAAGTCTTTTCATATCTCTTTGGAATCTCCTTATTTCTTCTAGCACAATTAGATTCCATCACATCTGGGGACCACCATTTAATCAGCCATTTCACAGTGTTTGGGCATTCTCCTTATTTTCAGTCTTTTTTCCCTGTTTTTGCAGCACCTCTTACATGAGGTAGCCAAGGCTCTCATAAGACCTGCTCTCTTCCGTCCAGAGAAAAGTTCAATAAAACTAAATTACACTGAGATGTAAGGAACTCTTAATTCTACTAAGTTATCTTTTTTCTATAATGTTAAAATGGGAAGAAGAATAATAGAAGCCAATTCTAAATACACAGGAAAAAATAACTATAATGAAGTTACATATACATACCATTAGTTTGCTACAGTAATTACTATTTAAATGACAGTTGACAAATCATTTAAATTCATCAGACTTCAGTTTCCTCATCTTTAAAATGAGGAGTTGAGCATGAAGAGATGATATCTAATGTTTTTCCAGCTCTTACAATCATCCTAGAGTCTCAAAAATGGCATTTACTTAGAAAAGAAAAATAATGATACATTCTAAAGATTCATTCCCTATTCAAATGGAAAAGTTTGTGCCTCTGGGTAATGGAAAGATGATGAATGTGATTCTGCTGTTCTGTTAGTTGGCCTCAGTTCCCATAAACCTCTCAGGGTGTGAGCATCTCATATGCTGACTATGATTTTTGAATCTCATTATAACTACATCATATTCAGCTTAGTTTGATGAACTAATGAGAGGGAAAGACTTAGTTGACTTCTCAAGCATTCCTAAGATGCCTTTGCTGTATCTCCTTTGGGTTTTTGTGTTGTGTTTGATCCTCCCTGATAAGAAGGCAGAAAGATTTAGCTTTTTTAGTAGATATGATCAACCTTGGAAATCAAATTTATATGAAATAGAATATCCCCCACCCCACCCATCTTCTACATCCTCTTCCACATTTATCAGATGTCTTCCTGCCTGATAGGTCTCAATCTATCTGTTTATTTGTTTATTTCCTCCTATTTTTTTAGAAATCTAGGCTCCTGCCTTTCTCAGAAACTGAATGTTTTGAAAAATAAAATTTAAATTTTTTTTTGTTTCTATAGCAACCATGTGAGGTCTCACTGCTTCCTGCTGCAGATAACAATTCTTTTTACACCATTTCTGAACCTTTTTATTTAAAATTTTGAGTTCTAAATTCTGTGCCTCCCTCTCCCCCCCCCCCATTCTTCTCCATTCCCTAAGATGGTAAACAATGAGATATAACCTATATCTCATTGCTTACCATTTTAGGGTATATATATATATATATATATATATATATATATATATACAATTTATAATTATGTAAAATATTTCCATATTGGTCTTATTGTATAAGAAGACTCAAATAAAACAAAAATAAGAAAAGTCAAGCAAATGCATGCTTCAGTCTGAATTCAATCAATATTATTCTCTAGAGGCAGATAATATGCTTCATTATTAGTCCTTTAGGATTGTCTTGGTCTTTAATAGGTCCTTTCTGACATAACGGTTTGAAAATAATGTGCTTGCTTGATGGATGCCTTAGGGTCAAAGGTAATTTTGCAATTTGATCTTTTTTTTTGTCTAAATTGCTCTCATTAGACTTAAAATATCCTCTTTTCTCTCTCTCTACATTCTAATACAATTGCCCTGTTCCAAAAGACTTTGGGGCATTAGGAGGCATTATTTGAGGTGGCATAAGGGGAGTAAAGGAATACACCAGTACCTCTTGAATCACTCATGGTCATAATGACTAATTTCCGATTTTACACAAAACTGGAATTATCCAGAATCATGACCACCTGGGATGGGGTGTGTGTGTGTGTGGGGGGGTGGGGATGATAACTGAGAAAAACCCCTAGATGTATCCAGAGGGTCCTTTTCCTCTCTTCTCCCTCAACAGAGATGAAAGTAAAGGAAAAATCCATAGTGTTTCCAGTTTAAGGCAAGAGACTGGTTTTCCAAACTTTTGCATTTGGATTAGTGACATCCCCAGGCACCAGAGGGCTGATTTCATGGGAACAGAACTTTCTGCATGGAGGGAGATTTTCAGTGAAGTTTATTTCAACAATCATGAATACCCCCAAAGATATAAGTGAAAAAGAAATACGTTGTGATTAAAAATAACCTTTATAACATTGCAGGGAATATTAAAAAGACAGTCATCTTTGCCAATGTGCCTAATCCTTCATCATTTTTATAGAAAGCAGGCCAGATAGATTTGCCCCATGAATTAACTATTTTTAATTAAAAATATTCTAATACCTTCAGAAGAATTACCTATAGAATACTAAAAATATGTATTCTTAACCAGGCTGAAAACTGGAAACTCAACAGCTTTTTTTTTTTTTTTTTTTTTTTTTTTTTGTGGAATGAAGACAATAAAGAAGAATAGGGAAAAGATATTTATTTTCATCATTGATGTAAAGATAAGATTAGATATATCTCATAGACTCAGTATTTAAAACTGAAAGAATTTTGAAAATAGTACAGGCTTTATTTCTTTTGACAGATGAAAAGCTTTTGGAGGGTTGGTTTAACTAAAGTTACATAGTTAATAATAAATAGACTTAGAAATTCCAGCAACATTTCCAAGGCAATACAAATTGGATAAATCTGTTGTTCTAAATCTCTGTGAACATTTCACTGGATAGTTATCTTGACCTGTAAACTCTATGTTGTAGGTTTCTACCTCTGTTGTCAGAGTATGGCACATCTTGTTTGAATATCAGCCATGTTCTCTCATAAGTCCTCCTCTGTGAGTTCACATAATGCATCAGGGGCCTAGCTCCTGTTTGTTTTTTTTTTTTTTAACATTATATAGATTCTAAGAGAGCACATAACTGTCATTACGTTATCCCTCATTCTTGTGACTTGACTGGCCTGCCTCCTTTTCCATCATAAATCTCCCTGATGACATCTTTTATGTTATTTCTCCTGCAAAAGTCAGAGTTTTCAATGTGTCTCAAGCTACTCACACCCAATATGCTCCCCTTGATTGCCATTTGGGTGATTCATGGCTTTAATTCCTAAGAGGCTATAGAGGATTCCATGACTTACAACCAGCCTGACAGTAGCACTAGTAGAATAATTGGTGTGGATTTTTTGATTTTGTAGGGAACTCACAGAATGATAATGATTCACCTTTATCAATAGTAAATGGGATCCTTCTTTTATCTGGAATATTTTTTGTACATCCTCCATGACACTGGCACATGCTTTTGACAAGCTTATGACTTTTCCCTATTTGTTTTTGTTGTTTTTTCTTATGCAATATTAATATTCAGAGGAATATTGGACAAATGACCAATCAATGAGAATTTATTAGACACTTATTTGGTGTCAGATACTATACTAAGAAATGTTGATTCAAAGACACTTGTCCTAAAGGAGCACGCATTCTAGTGGTGGAGGCAGCAGGCAAAGAAGAAGATGTATACAAGACATTTACAGAGTATGGAACAGAAGTAGAGAGGAAGGCGCTGTTATATGAGGATACTAGGGAAGGCCTGCTGCCAACAATGAAATTTCAGGGAAGTCGTGAGGGAAATCAGAAGAAAAATCAAGAAGCATTAGTGGGCAGAGAAAGTAATTCAGGTATGAAAGAAAGCCAGTGTGAAGATGTGTAGATGTAAGTAGGCCAATGTGGACACATTTGAAAGAACTCAGAAGAAAATAAAGCATAAGGAGATGGAAAATAAGACTGGAATTACTGTATCAGATTGTGAAGAGTTTTAATATAGAAGTTAATATAGGTTTACCTTTTTGAGAGTGAGGACACAAGGGAGATCTACTGTAGTTACCTTATGGGATAGATGAACAAAACTGATACAACCAAGATTGGAAGGGTCACAATAATCTGGGAAATAATTTTTACTGCCAGTTTTTCTGACAAAGGCCTCATTTCTCCAATTGACTCCAAAACTGTGTCAAATTTATAAGAATACACATCATTCTCCCATTGATAAATGGTCAAATGACATGTACAGTTTCTAAAGAAAAAAATCTAGGTATCTGGTCACTTAAAATGTTCTAAATTATTATTTATTAGAGAAATTCAAATTGAGACAAGTTTGAGGAACAATTGCAAACTTATCATTGGATAATATGGCAGAAAAGAAAAATGGCAAATGATGAAAGGAATATGAGAAAATTCAGACACTAATATACTTTTGGTGAAGTTGTGAACTGATCCAACCCTTCTGGAAAGAATTTGGAACTATACCAGAAGGATTATGAAAGTTTTCATAGCCTTTGACTCAAACAAGGTCTGTATACGTAAAGATTTTTTTAAAGGAATAAAGAATCTATTTATTCAAAAATATTTATAGAAGCTCTTTTTTGTTTGCTAAGGGTTGGGAAATAGGGGTAATATCCATCAATTGTGGAATGACTAAACAAAGTTGTTCTATAGGATTGTAATGGAATACTGTTATACTATAAGAAATGAAAACAGTATGAGTTCAGAAAAATGTAGAAAGTGACAGGAATTGAAACAAAATGAAGTGAATGGGAGTAGAGCATTGTATCCAATAACAGCAATATTCTAAGACAATAGATTGAAAAATGATATCCATCTTCAGAGAAAGAACTGATGGTCTGAATGCAGAGAGAAGCATACTATTTTTCACTTAACTTTTTTCTCTTTTTTCTGTCTTCTTTCACAGTATCACTAATATGGAAATGTGTCTTGCTTGACTGCATGTATATGACCTAAATCAAATTGCTTACTATCTCAAAAATGGAATGAGGAGAGAGAGAGAGGAGAGGAAGAATTTGGAATTCAAAATTTTTAAAAATCAATGTTAGAATTATGCCTTAGGTGTGCTTGAGACCTTCTCCCTGTAGACTGTAAGACTTAGGTGAAGCCTGGCTTTAAGGTGGTATTAAATATCGGGACTTATTGATATCCAATTACTCCTGGGCGGGGGCAGACAAGAGGATGGAATGATTCCCTTATTTTCTCTGACACAAAGTTGCTGTGAGTTTATATTCAGTGGCTATTGGGCATATGGTGATAGATTTGGCAACAGTGGAATGTCTCAGTATAATTACTGTCTGCACTTAATGGCCATATGTATTGTTCTGTGTTAATGAAGTAGTTTCTCTTTCACCACTTCTTTAGTCCCTTGGATTTTATTTCCCAAAGAACAGAGGCCCCCTCTCTGTTTCACTGGTTCTGATGATCTATTTTATTGAAATTCCAGGAAATGAAACAGTAAAATATAGTAACAAAGATTCAGAATACATCATATTGTGGGAGCCCTCAGCCCTTCCTCCTAGCCTCTAGCTTTGGGGCTCCTGACCCTAGCCTTGCCTGGGGAATGCCCACCTTGCAGAGGTGTTGCTACTGCCAGAGCATGCTGACTTTGGAATGTAGACAAATAGCTGGGATGGAGGAGTCAACATTAAGTCGACAATTCCTACCTCCACTTGGCTTTTACTACAATATATTGTTTCCCTTTATTTCTCTCTCTTTCTCCCTGTATTTCCTTCTTTCTATCCACTTCCCACCACATTAGCAGATAACTCTTTTGTCGGCACATACAGTTCTTCTGCTCTGTGGGAGAGAGGTACCTTTAGGATCACCTTGCAGCTAAGTTTTCAAAGTTCCTTCTAGTTAGGAACCATCTGCTTTGCACCTCTCTCTCTCTGTTTCTTTCATAAGTCATTGTACACATGATTTGCTTAAAAAATAAGTAGACTGACATTATGTAGCCCAAGATCTAATGGAGCAGTTATAAAAGGAGGAAATCCAAACTCCTAACAGGAAAAATTGCCAAGAAGCTTTAATAATTGAAAAAAATTAAGGTTAATGAAAAGTTGAATATCCTTTAAAATTCTGCAGACAAGATTTTGTGTTTCATATCTCTTTGTATCAAGGTAGTTGTTAAGAATTCATTTGTAAGGCCATGGCCATTCTTGCTTAATTTCCAAATAATGTCAGAAAAATCATGCTCCTAGACTTACTCATTGGATAGAGTATTTTTTTTGATGAGATATATTAATTTTTGAGAAATAATTTCAGATAACTCATCAACCATAAAAAAAATAAGATTGGCTAAATTCCAAAAATCATAGGATAACTGTTAGTTTCTTGTTAAATTTAATATCTTGTGGTCACACAGCCAAGGTTGTGGTTAAAGCTTTTAGACTATCTTGAATATTTAATTATGAAACATTCACAATTAAGATTGTGTACATGCAGACAATTTATCTTTATTGGTGAGAACAGAGTGCCAATGAGGCTGAGGCCTTCGATCTCAGTTCTTTTTCTGCCTATTAGAATTTGTGTCTCTCTATTCTGAACTCAGCAAGCCTGACTCAACCATGACTGTGGTTGTTCATTATACTGATTACAAGAAAATAGCTGGTCGAGATATGTGGATGACTTAACAAAACCTATGACCATAGCCTGAAAAATGGTGCTGTGCTTGACTTATCAAAATAAAAAGGATGATAATAAGTTTACATTTATATAACATTATATTTATGGATGTTTTCATATTGTGCTATTGCTCAAGGATTGACTTTATTAAAAAAAAAGGAATTTTCACTTCCCAAGATTTCTTAGAAATAGTTTTTTTTTTAAATTTTACTTAAGGCAATGGGTTTAAGTGACTTGCCTAAGGTCATGCAGCTGGGTAATTATTAAGTGTCTGAGGTCAAATTTGGACTCAGGTTAGGATTTCTTTAAGATCCATATGAGAAAATGCACTAAAGGATTTTTTTAAATGTCAGACACACACAGACACAAGCACACACTGACATATGCTTATTGTTAGTTATTGGGGCTACAAAATGCTCTTTGATTCTCAAATACATCAGTGCATCAGAAATTTTCTTTATTGTTGAATCCCTCTACCACTCACAAGTGATCATGCCTTCCCTACCTTATTGGGCCCTTGTCTTTGCCTTCTCATTTGATCTCCACAGGAAATCCATCCAAGCAGCTTGTGGTCTCCTTCACTTTCTCTTACCATTGTGAAATCCCAGGGTGGAACTGGGGATGTCCATTTTCCATCCCTCCCGGTTCCATCACCCAAACCAGCTTATCTGTTAATTTAATTCCTTGATCATGCTTTTTTACTCTCTTTTAAGAAATAAAACTCTTCTGAGCTCCAGTCTGTTTATATTCTAGTCCCCCCTTTCTGACTCCTTTTGTTCCTCTGTGATTCTATTTTTTCCTCTAATTGTTTAAATATTATTAAGAAAACATTTTAGAAAATAATAGCTCTGGAACTAGAAGGAACTTGTGTTGTTCTTTAGTCATTTTTCACTTACTCCGATTTTTCATGGTTCTGCTCAATTCACTTAGGATTAGTTCATTTAAGAATTTCCAAGTTTTTTTCTGAAATTTGCCTACTTGTCATTGCTTATAGCCCCTTAGAATTCCACTGCAATCATATACCACAACTTGTTCAGTCACTCCCCAATGGTTGATCATTCCCTCAGTATCCAATTTTTTGCCACCACAAAAAATTACTATAAATTTTCTTGTACATGGGGTCCTTAGTCTTTTTTGTGATTTCTTTGGAATACTGTAGTGGTATTGCAGGATCAAAGGCATGCACAGTTATATAGCCTTTTCTGTCTAGTCTCGAAGGGATTTTAGAGGATGCCTAATTCAGCTGCCTAATTTTATATGTAGGAAACTGATCTCTTGAGAGAAATCAATTAACAAAAGTTACACAATAGGAAGCAACAGGGCAATATTTGACACTGTATTTCAGACTCCAAACACACTACCTTTTCCCTTCCTATAGCTTAATGTTCTTGATATATGCATTCAAACATGGATACATAATTGAATATAAATGTATATATATTTATGCATCCATTGTAAAAATATATAGTTTTAATTGATTTATAAGGTCTGATGAAGGTAAAGTATAGAGCAATGCTCGCCTACATACTTTTAGAAATGTTGACTTTCTTTTCTGTTAATATTATTTTTTCAATTTCATACAAAATTACATGTATTCAGCTCCCTTCCCCCTAGCCCTCTCCAATCCCAAGGCAGCAAATAATCTGATATAGGTTATATGTACAATCATGTTCAACATATTTCCATATTAGTTTGTTGGGAAAGAAAAATCAGAACTAAAAGAAAATCAAAAATAAAAAAAGAGAATTAAAACAATGTTTTCTTTGGATATGGATGGCATTTTCTTTTTGTTTTTAAAGAAAGATTTTATTTATTTTGAGTTTTACAATTTTCCCCCCCATTCTTGTTCCTTCCCCCCCACCTCCCACAGAAGGCATTTTGTTAGTCTTTACATTGTTTCCATGCTATACATTAATCTCAGTTGAATGTGATGACAGAGAAATCATATCCTTAAGGAAGAAATATAAAGTATAAGAGATAGCAAGATCAGACAATAAGATATCAATTGTTTTTCTCAATTAAAGGTAATAGTCCTTGGTCTTTGTTCAAACTGCACAGTTCTTTCTCTGGATGCAGATGGTATTCTCCATTGCATAGAGCCCTAAATTGTCCCTGATTGTTGCACTGATGGAATGAGCGAGTCCATCAAGGTTGATCATCACCTCCCATGTTGCTGTCAGGGTGTACAGTGTTTTTCTGGTTTTGCTCATCTCACTCAACATCAGTTCATGTAAATCCCTCCAGGCTTCCCTGAATTCCCATACATCCTGGTTTCTAATAGAACAATTGTGTTCCATGACATACATCTACCACAATTTGTACAGCCATTCCCCAGTTGATGGACATTCACTTAATTTCCAATTCTTTGCCACCATAAACAGGGCTGCTATGAATATTTTTGTACAACTGATGTTTTTACCCTTTTCATAATTTCTTCTGGGTATAGACTCAGTAGTGGTAGTATTGGATCAAAGGGTATGCACATTTTTGTTGCCCTTTGGGCATAGGTCCAAATATCTTTCCAGAAAGGTTGGATGAGTTCACAGCTCCACCAGCAATGTATTAGTGTCCCAGATTTCCCACAACCCTTCCAACATTGATCATTGTTCTTTCTGGTCATATTGGCCAGTCTGAGAGGTATGAGGTGGTACCTCAGAGATGCTTTAATTTGTATTTTGCTAATCAGTAGTGATTTAGAGCAGTTTTTCATATGACTATGGATTGCTTTGATTTACTCATCTGCAAATTGCCTTTCCATATCCTATGACCATTTGTCAATTGGGGAATGGTTTTTTTTTTGAAAATTTGACTCAGCTCACTGTATATTTTAGAAATGAGTCCTTTGTAAGAAATACTAGTTGTAAAAATTGTTTCCCAATTTACTACATTTCTTTTGATCTTGGTTACAGTGGTTCTGTCTGTGCAAAATTTTTTCTTTAATTTAATGTAATCAAAATTATCTAGTTTTTTTTTTTTTTTTAGCAAGGCAAATGGGGTTAAGTGGCTTGCCCAAGGCCACACAGCTAGGTAATTATTAAGTGTCTGAGACCGGATTTGAACCCAAGTACTCCTGACTCCAAGGCCGGTGCTTTATCTACTATGCCACCTAGCCGCCCCTAGTTTTTTTTTTTTTTAATATATTTTTGCAAGGCAAATGGAGTTAAATGGCTTGCCCAAGGCCACACAGCTAGGTAATTATTAAGTGTCTGAGGCCAGATTTGAACTCAGGTACTCCTGACATCAGGGCCAGTGCTCTATCCACTGTACCACCTAGCGCCCCCCCCCCATTGTTTTTAATGATGTTTTCCATCTCTTCCTTGGTCATAAACTGCTTCCCTTTCTATAGAACTGACAAGTATACTACTCCTTGATCTTCTAGTTTGCTTATAATATTGTTTTTTATGTTTAAATCCTGTATCCATTTGGATCTTATCTTGGTATAGAGTTGGATGGCATTTTCCATCACAAATTTTTCAAATTGTCCTTTATGACTAACTGCTGAGAGGAGCTAATAAGTCCATCATAGTTTATCATTCCTCAGTGTTTCAGTTAAGATCTTACAATATTCTTCTGGTTTGGCCCACTTCCCTTAGCATCAGTTCATGCAAGTCTTAACAGATTTTTTCTGAAATCTGCCAGCTCATGATTTCTTACAGAGCATAGTACTGAATCACATTCATATACCATAATTTGTTCAGTCATTGCCCAATTGAGGGACTCTCCTACGTTTCCCAATTCTTTTCCAGTGCAAAAAGAACTGCTGAACTTTTTTACAAAAGAATTTTGAATGAAACCTTTAAACGGATTCTAAAGCTATAGAACCCATAAAAAATAAAAGTAAAACAACTTTTCATTGAGATATTTTGGAGGTACTTCAGGAAAAGATCTGTCATGTAGATTAAAAGGGAGTATAGTGTAGTTGGCCTTTATCCACAGAGCAACTAAGATACCAACACAACTACTTGTCCAGAGGGTCCCCTCTCCAGCTCAGAAAGCAAAGTTTCAAAACCTTTGAAGTTGGTGCAGGATTGGGCTACCCTAGAACAGGAAGGAAAGCGGGAATACCAGAAACAGCAGAGCAGAAAGTCAGGGACTAGGACTGCAGCTCCCAGCAAAAGAAGCTTGGAGCACTCAACTAAAGGAAGAGAGATCAACTGACAAAATGACCAAGCCCCCTCCCAAAAAACCAACCAACTTTGACAGCTACTATAAGATGCTATCTCAGAAGAGGAAAGCGGTGACAAAATGCCTATATGTGAAGCTTCTAAGGGGTTTATAAATTATCCTGAAATCCAATAAGATCTCCTGGAATACTCAAAAAGGATTTTTAAAAACAAAAGAAGAAAGGAAGAAGAAAAATAGGCAAAAGAAATGAGAGTTATTCAGAGTAATTATGAAAAATTGACTGAAAAAACAATTTTTTATAAGGAAAATTGGCCAGCTGGAAAATAAAAGTTACCAAACTGGAAAAGGAATCAAAAAACTAACTGAAGAAAATAAAACCTTAAAACCTAGAATTGGACAAATGAAAATGAATGGCTTGTGAGACTCCAAGATTTTATCAAAGAAAAAGACTGAAAAAAATACAAGAAAATATAAAGTAATTCTTATGAAAATGACCAACTTGAAAAATAGACTCAGAAGAGATAATTTACGAATTTTTGGTCTATCTAAAAAAAACTCAGAAAAAGAGCCTTGTAATATCATGCAGGAAATTATGGATAACTGCACTAATATTCAGGAACAAAAAGATAAAATAATCCTTGAAAGAATCCACTGATCACTATCAGAAAAGGACTCAAGAAATATCATAGCCAGATTTCAGAATTCTAAACTAAAGGAGAAAATACTGAAAGTAGTAAAAAAAAATCAATTTAATTACATGGGAGCAAGCAACCAAAAATAATCAATTTACCTACAAGGGATCCACAGTCAGGATTATGTTGGCCTTATCAGCTTCAACATTAAAGGACTGAAGTTCTTTGTACATATGGTATTTTAGAAGGCATAGGAGCTTGAATTATAATCAGGAATTAACTAACCTCCAAAATTTGGCATATACTTTTGGAGAAAAGATGAATTTTCAATGAAAAAAGAGAACTTTCAAAGTTACCTTCTATAAAGACCAGAACTGACCATAAAATTTGATACTTAAAAACAAGATTCAAGAGAAGCATGAAGAGGGGTTAATGTTAAACTCTCTATGTCCCTACAGAGGAAGATAATACTTGTTACTCTTGAGAATTATATTTCCCTTAGGACAATTGAAAACCATATTTAGACAGTATATTTGCATAAATTGACTGTAATGTGATCAGACTTTTAATTCTTCAGGTCTGTATTCCTATAGGGTCAGTTGATAGGATGGTACTTGAAAAAGGGGTGTCAGAATAAATTGACTGTGATGTGATCAAACTCAGCTCTGGAGGGTTATATTTATATTGAGGCAGTTGGAGGAACTGTTTTTAAAAGGTGATGTGACTTTGAATTGATTATAATGTAAGGATATTTATGACTCTTGAGAACTGTACTTCTAGCATGATAGTTAAAAGAATTATAATTTTATATAGGGAGTAAATACAATATAGTTAGTACACAGGAAAAGAAAAAAAGGATTATGCTGAGATAGTTGAGGGGAGGGTATTTAGACAGGTTTTTGATATGTAGTGATTATGATGTGATGAAACTTGTAAACTAATCAACCCTTGAAAATTGTGCTTCTCTCAAGACAGCATTCTTTGACAGATGGTGTGGGTAAAAGACAAGTATAAAACAACTGAGACATTAAAAAGAGGATTATACCAAGAGAAGAAGGCATTAGAAGATCAGTAGCACCACATGATTCACAAAGAATCTAATGCAAGAAAAGGAAAGAAGGAAGAGTGTCAGTATTGGGTCAGTTTTAGACTCAACAGATTTGGCTCTGAGAAGGAATAATATACATTCCCAAATGGGTTTTGAAAATTTATCCTATCCTGCAAAGAAGTAGGAGGAAGGTGAGCCTGATAAAAGGGAAAGGGAATATAAAAGTAAAGGTAAAGCTAAAGCTAAAGTTTAAGAAAGTAATTCAAAAGGGGAAAGGGAGAAGAAAAGAGAATAGGATTTTTTTGAAGATTTTATTTATTTTGAATTTTACAATTTTTCCCCTGATCTTAATTCCCTCCCCCTCCCCCACAGAAGGCAATTTGTCAGTCTTTACATTGTTTCCATGGTATAACATTGATCCAAATTGAATTTGATGAGAGAGAAGTCATATACTTAAGGAAGAAACATAAAGTATAAGAGACAGCAAATTAAAGGTAATAGTCCTTGGTCTTTGTTCAAACTCCACAATTCTTTCTCTGGATACAGATGGTATTCTCCATTGCAGACAGCCCCAAACTGTCCCTGATTGTTGCACTGATGGAATGAGTGAGTCCATCAAGTTTGATCATCACCCCCATGAAGCTGTTAGGGTGTACAGTGTTTTCCTGGTTCTGTTCATCTCACTCAGCATCAGTTCATGCAAATCCCTCCAGGCTTCCCTGAATTTCCATCCCTCCTGGTTTCTAATAGAACAATAGTGTTCCATGACATACATATACCACAGTTTGCTAAGCCATTCCCCAATTGAAGGACATTTATTTAATTTCCCATTCTTTGCCACCACAAACAGGGCTGCTATGAATATTTTTGTACAAGTGATATTTTTACCTGAAAAGGGAATAGGATTAATGGAAGGGAGGGCAGATTGAGAGAGGCAGCAGTTTGAAGTAAAACTTTGGAGTGGAGGGATAAAGGGAAAGCAGAGAGAAAAGAACAAAGGAGGGAAGACAGGGTAAAGGGAAATACAAGATTAGTTATCTCTTAACTGTAAATGTGAATGGGATGAACTTTCCCATAAAACAGAATATGTGGTTTACAAGAAATATATTTTCAGCAGAGGGTAAAGGTAAAAAGCTGAAACAAAATATATTATACATTAGCTAAAGTCAAAAAAAGCAGAGGTAGAAATACTGATTTCAGACAAAGCAAAGGCAAAATTGGGTCTAATTAAGTTGGATAAGGAAGGAGAAAGAAAATCTAAATCTAAGGCTAATAGATGTTATTTTGCTTATTATAATACCCATCTGTTGGAGAATGACTGAACAAGATATGGTATCTGAATGTGATGGAGTGGTATTGTTCTGACTTCAAAAAAGTCTGGAACGATTTCCATGAATGTTTCTGAGTGAAGTGAGAAGAACCAGGAGAACAGGGTATATGGACATTACCAGGAACATTGTGAGATGATCATCTACCTTCTTTCAGCAGTACAATGATCAGGGCATTTCTCATAGACCTGTTAAGGAAAATGCCATCCACATCCAGAGAAAAGACTCTGAATTCTAAATGCAGAGCTGCATAGTCCCTTTCCTGGACTCTTAGGTGGAGTCCCACTTCTGGACTTTACTCAAATAACACCACGTTTATTGTCCCTGTGTGGGTGCCAAAATGTAGAGTTCCAATTCTTGACTTCTCCAGGCGAGCATTGGGGGGTGGGAGACAAGGATCACAAATGAGACAAGTACTCCATCAAGATTTCCAAGTGCTCCAAGTACTCCATTTATTTACCAAAACACCAGTACTTAAATAACTTTCCACTCTCTCATCCACTCTCTCATTCACTCCCTCTCCTGTTACAGTTAGTAAAATAAGGTTCTAATGCTCAAAGGCACCAGGTGCTGATAATCTCTAGTATTCCCACACACAAAACATTCCCCAACACAGAGCAAAGCATACAAGGTTCACTTTTTAAAGCTTCTTTTATGGTTTTTCTTTTTTTCTCATGATTTCTTTTCCCTTAGGCCTAATTCTTTTTTTTCTCAATGTGATTAATTGGGGAAATATGTCAAAAAAACAAAATTGTACATATACAGCATATCAAAATGTTTGCTACCATGGGGAGAGGAAGGAGGGAAAGGTGGTAGGAAAATGTGAAACTCAAAAGTTTGCAGAAGGATGAATGTTGAAAACTATCTTAGCATGTAATTAGAAAATAAAGGGAAAAACATGTAAAAAATGAACTGCCATTAATATTTTTGTTCATGAGGGTCTTTTCCCCTTTTTGATGATCTCTTTGGGATATACTAATTATATTATTAACTCAAAAGGTATGCATGATTTTATTGCCCTTTGAGCAAATTCCAATTTACTCTCCAGAATGGCTGGATCAGTCCACAAATCCACCAACAGTGCATTAGTGTCCTAGTTACCCATATCCCATACAATATCTAAAATTTTCCTTTATACTCATATTAGTCAATCTGAGAAGTGTGAGATGATACATCAGTATTGTTTCAATTTGTATTTCTTTAATAAATAATGATTCATAACATTTTTATGTAACTATAGATAGCTTTAAATATTCATTTGAAAAATGCCTTTTCATAGACTTCGGTGATTTATCAATTGGGGAATAACTTGATTTCTCATGAATTTGAATCAATTCTTTTTATATGTTGGAAATGAGTCTTTTATCAGAAACACTGGCTATAAAAATTGTTTCCCAGTTTTCTGCATTCCCTTCTTATCTTGATTAACTTTCTTAAGGAGGCAAAAATATCATTCACTTTTTTCAAGTTGAAAGAAAAAAAGGAAAAACATTTAAGGGGCCATTAGGTGGCACAGTGGATAGAACACCGGCCCTGGAGTCAGGAGGACCTGAGTTCAAATCCGATATCAGACACTTAATAATTACCTAGCTATGTGACCTTGGGCAAGCCACTTAACCCCATTGCCTAGCAAAAACTAAAAAAAACAAAAAAAACCTGCCATTAATATTTTTGTTTTTATTTATTTTTTCATTTCTTTAAAGTTTCTTTATTTTTGTTTTTATTTATTTTTTCATTTCTTTAAAGTTTCTTTAAGTTTTATTTTTAAGTTTATTTATTAAGAAAAAAGAAAAGAAAAACCTACATCAGTTTTAAAACATTGTTTAAAACACTGTTACCTGGCCACATTTCCTCCAACTTGTACTTCAAATGTTTTGGGGTTTTTTTTGTGCCCAAATGTAACACTTTAAGAGTATTCTTGTTGAATTTTCTTTTATTCTGTGCAACTCAATAGTCTGGCCTGTCAAAAATTGCTTGGATCCTGACTCTGACATTGCCTCTGTCAACTCTCTATTTTTCCCTCCATCCCCCTAGCTCTGTGTCATCAGCAGATCTAAGGAAGATTCCATCAGTGCCTTGATTGAGGCTATTGACACACTGACAGTGATATTTCACAGAATGAGGACAAACACTAAGGATCCAAGCCCTCAGATAGAGCTCTCTGGTCACACTGACACAAGTCCACAGATAGCCACTTTATGAGTCTGATCATCCAGCTCTTTATGAATGTAACCAAGTATCATGATCTAATCCATGTCTTTCCATATTCTCCACAAAAAAAAAAATGAAATAATTTGCCTTCCCTCATCAGAACTCATTTTGTGGATTGTGTTCATTTCTGGGAGCCACTGCTTAAATGCACTCATACCCTGGAAAATCCAGAGAACAATCAAGATGATTATGGAACTTCTATTCATGTGCGGGAACTAGTCATGGCTGTAATAGTGAAAAGAGGGATGGGGGTAAAGGGCCACATGTTAGGTGTCTTCAAGACCTAGAGGAACTACAATATAGAGGAAAAGCTAATCTTGGGCTGTTTGTCTACAGAAACCACAGTGAAGAACACATGAGAAAACTGAACTTTGTGTTTTATATCAAGGGGAAAAGCAACAACAAAAACCATTTCTTAAAAATTAGCTCTGCCCTAACTGGGCAGACTGCTTTGAGAGAAGGTTGATTTCCCTCTCTTCAGAAAAATACAAAGAAAGAGATAAATATTCACTTCTTAGCAAATTATATAGTAGGGATTCCTTTTGTGAATGACTTAAGACTTGCTTGCTCAGATCTCTTCTAGCTCTTAAATTTTGTTACCCTATAATCTATCAATAAATTAATGAAACTCATTTATTAAGTCCTTTCTATATATGCTCAATACTATGCTAGAAACTGGAGCTACAAATGCAAAAGTATACAGCCCTTACCCTCCAGAAGCTTTCACCTTGATGGATAAGGTAACACATCTCTTCTGGGGGTGGGGAAGCAATGATAGCCCAGGAAGTCACAAAGATAGTGGATGATTTCTGTTTAGCCCTCACTAGAAAAGCGTCACTTTATTCAGGTAAGATTTTTGTCAGAGAGGGAAAGATTGTTAAATCAAATGTCAGCTATAAAGAAATTACATTGCAAACTTTAAAATACTATTTTGTCACATTTGTATTTCTTTAGTATCTTTTTTAAAATCGTACTTAGTGATTAGTTTTTCCTCTCTAGAGTCAGGAAGCTTCACCAAACAATGAAATATTGAGTACAGTTTTAAAGGATGATTCCTCTATTCCAGAGGTCAGAAAATAAATGCCGACATAAAAGGCATTAGGACTTTAGCCTTGTACAGGCCAGAGGAAAATGATGTTCCCAGAACCTCATTAATATACCAAATGTCTCCATTAAATTGGTCAGTTAAACTAAAAATGGCCTTTAAAATGGACAACTGCAGATCAAGGTCTGTGAGAAAGACTGGGGATGTAACATAATCCTGGAAAGAGAAAAATCTTTCAAATGTAAAACAATGATTTCCTCTCTCCCTCCCTATTAGAGGCTGTTCCACCAACCAGGGGCATATAGGAGAGTCCCATTTTTCCTTTGTCCAAAGTTTCTCTGATTTTTTTTTAAGCATAAATGGTTGAATGTCTCAAGATATTTGAGACACAGCCTAGTTTCTTTTTTGACAAAGGAAAAATTGCAGGCAGAGTGAGGTCTCACCTTAAGCATTTGTCCTTTCCAAGAGGGAAGCTCTTAGGAGATCATTAACATTAACTTTGGCACTGTCCTTGGCAGAAGGTCTTGCCCAACACAGAATTTAATGCAGTTAAGCCTCATACTCCCCAGCCCTGATGCTATCCTGCTAACTAGAAAGGAAGCAAAGTCTGTGTTCCCTCTTCTCCATAAACCTTGCAAACGGTGTCATTGCAGGTCAACATGAAAATCTTACCTCCATAAATCAGAGTTAATGAGGTCCCTGCCAAATGAATGCCTTTGGGTCTTTGAGTATATGTCCTGCAAAGATCACCAAGCATTACTCCACTAATGATGCAATGATTCCACACTGCAATGGCTCCACTAATGATGCAATGACTCCACATGGCAATGGCTCCACTAATGATGCAATGACTCCATATGACAATGGCTCCTTTTGCTTCTTGGAGAATCAAAAGGAGTATTACAAAAGAAATGCTGAACTGTTATTACATTCATTTTTGTTTTAAGTATTCAGAGTAGAGAATAATTACTATTTTTGATATTCCTTTTGTTTATATTCCTTTCTCATTTTGTTTTGTTTCACTTTCTGTCTACTTTTCAAATGTTCATTGAGATTCTTTATTTTCTTTTTCTTTATCATCTTTATCACTACCCCCAATGCTTCCCCCTTCTTCTGAAATAAAAGCCCTTCCTTATAACAAGTAGTCAAGCAAAATAATTCAGGTGAGAAAAAGGTTTCCTTCTATACATGTCAGTTCTCCTTTTTGCCCAAAGTTTTATCTTGTGTTCAACCCTATGAATTTGGAATAGTGCCCCTGGGTAGATTAGTACTGTGAAGACTCTCTGAGTTGGTCTATTTATTTACTTATTTATTTTTATTCTCAATTACTGTGGTCAACAGGGAAACTGTACTGCAGGCACTGCTTATACCACTCTGGATCAGTTCAGAAAAGTCTTCTTAGTTTTCCCTGTATTTGGAATCTTTGTATTGTTATGATGTTCTTGATTTAACCCTTTCTCCTCTGAAATTCCTGCACTGGAGTTCAACTGGTACCTCACATCATTTCATACATCTAGAGCATATTCTAGGTGTGTTTCTCTTCATTCTTCCTCATCTTCTCAGTGATAACCTTTTTCTTCTTCATGTACCTGAACATTTCACAAATCATAAGAGTCATTTCTCCCAAAATAACTTTGCCATTTTATGGTTCTTGTATTGTATTTGGCATCCTTGCAACTGCCATTTCCTCACATAATGTAATTCTTTTGATTATAATCAAATGCCAAATACATTGAACTACTCCCTAATTTATTACTACCCACTATGTCTAAATGTTTGCTAAAACAAAACAAAAGTATTTGTTAACATGGGTGTGTCACATTACATGTATGCATGAATGTATACACATATAAAAATGCATGTGAGTGTGTTATTTTTTTTTAGGATTTTTGCAAGGCAAAAGGGGTTAAGTGGCTTGCCCAAGGCCACACAGCTAGGTAATTATGAAGTGTCTGAGGCCAGATTTGAACTCAGGTACTCTTGACTCCAGGCCAGTGCTCTATCCATTGCTCCACCTAGCCGCCCCGTGAGTGTGTTATTTTTGACCAATGTGGTAGAGCCTCTTGAGCCAAGGATTGGTCTGATCAGCCATAGTCAGGAACACTGATTATTTTAAACATAGTTGAGTGATTTTGGTCCTCTTTGAGAACATAGTTGAATGATTTTGGTCTTCTTTGAGAACAAAGGAAAGCAGTCAACCATTAAAAACATACCTGTTAGAAGCAAACATACACAGATGGATTCCCAAATGAATTTTATGAAATATTTAAAACAAGTAATCCCAGTATATAATGATATTTAGAAAAATAGGCAAAAAGGAATCTTTATGACACAAATATGATGCTTATACCCCAAAGCAGTAAGAAGCAAAACAGAAAAAAATATATATGGACCAATTTTCCTGATGAATATTCTTGCAAAAATTTTAAGTAAAATATTAGTAAAGACATTACAGTACTATACCACATGGATCACAAATTATGAGAGATAAGATTTATTTCAGGAATGCAGGGCTGGTTCAATATTAGGATTAATATTAGCATAATTGACCATATCAATAACAAAGTCAACAGAAATCATATGATTATCTCAATAGATTCTGAAAAGTCTTTGACAAAATACAACTTTTATTCCTATTAAAAGTACCAGAGAACATAGGAGTAAATAGAGTTTGCCTTAGATTGATCAGTAATATTTTTCTAAAATCATCAGCAAGCATTATAGGTGATGGGAATAGGGCTAGAATCATTCCCAGTACAATCAGGGAGGAAGCAAGGATGCCCATTAACACCTCCATTATATTTTATTGTTTTAGAAATGTTAGCTTTAGCAATAAGAGAAGAAAAAGAAGTTAAAGAAATTAGAATAGGATATGAGGAAACAAAATTATCACTCTTTGAAGATGATATTATCGTATCCTTAGGAAATTCTAAGGAATCAAATAAATTCATGTAAATTATCAGCTTTCCTGTGGATTACCAACAAGGTCCAGTGGCAAGAGATAGAAAGAAAAAAAATTTCATATAACTTGTAGACAAGTTAAGACAAACCCAGAAACAATAGGAATGTAATTACAAAACATTTTCACACAAATTAGGTAAGTTCTGAATAATTAAAAAAATAAATTTCTCATGGGTAGGCTGTCTATCCAAATTAATTTTAATTCAGTGCCATACCAATCAAACTAGCAGAAAAAGTGTTTTATAGAAATAGAAAAATTATAAAATTTATCTAGAAAAACAAAAGCTCAAGGCAATCAATGAAAAAAATAGAGGTGAGAGGTGTCTCAAAATATATTATACAGTGATAATGATCAAAACAATCTGATATTAGCCAAAACATAAGGTAATGGATCAGTGGAGTAGATTAGGTACCAATTACATTTTAGGAAATGACCATAGTAAGTCTAATCTGTGATAGACCCAAAGATCCAAGATTTTGGAACAAAAATCACAATTTAATAAAAACTGCTGGACAAACTTGAAAACCATATGGCCAAAGCTATTTATAGACCAATATTTCATATTGTACACCAAGATAAGCTCCAAATGAGTATAAAACTTATACACAAAGAATGATACCATAAGCAAATTAGGAAAGCATGGAAATGTTTCTCTGTCAGATTTTTGAATGGGGGAGAATTGGGGCCAAAGAATATATAGAGAACATTACAAAAGGTAACAGATAATTTTGATTATATATAATTTAAAGTTTTTACATAAACAAAACCATTGTAATAAAAATTATAAGGAAAACAGAAAACAGGAAAATTTTCTTCCGTAGGTATCTCTGATAAATGCCTCAGTTTTGAAATGTATAGAGAACTAAGTATAATTTTTAAAAATACAAGTTATTTCCCAATTTCTAAATAGTGAAGGGATATGAATAGAAAGTTTTCATACAAAGAAGTTGAAGTTGTGAAAAATGCTCTAAATCACTTTTGATCAAAGAAATCAAATTAAAACAACTCTGAAAGACCACTTTATACTTCTCAGAGAGACTGATATGACAAAGGAAAAGGTTAGATGTTGAAGGAGATGTGAAAAACCTGAGAAAGTAATTCCCTATTGGTGGAGTTGTGAACTGCTCTAACCATTTTGGTAAACATTCTGATACTATGTCCAAACAGCTATAAAACTGTACATATTCTTTGATGTTACTGATACTGCTATATCTATATCCAAAAGACATTTTTAAAAATGGGAAAGCATCTATTTTTGTACAAAATATTTATAGCAACTTGTTTTTGTGGTTGCTAAGAAGTGAAAATCAAAGCTTTGCCCATCAATTGGGAAATGGCTTAACAAACTGTTCTATACGATTGTAATGGAATATTATGCAGTGATGAACAGGTTGATCTCAGAAAAACCTGAAAAGCCTTACATGAATTGATGCTGAGTGAAATGAACCAGAACTAGGAGAACCTTGTTAACAGCAGTGACAATATTGTTCAAAGAAGGATTGTGAATGCCTTAGCTATTTTCTAGCACAACCCCCAAAATACTCATGATGAAGCAGACTATCCACCTCCAGCAAAAGAAAAGATATTCATTAAATACAAACTGGAAAAAAAAAACTATTTTTAAACTTTCCTTCATTGTGTCTTTTATTCAATTCTTCTTGTATAAAACAACTAATATGGAAATGTTTTACATAATTGCACATGTATAACCTATATTTGATAACTTACTCTCTCAGGAAATGGGAGAGGAAAGAGGGAATAGGATTTGAAACTAGTCATAGTAGAATATTTTTTGGTTCATTAATTATCTATGATATCGCTCTTTCTGTCTAAATCTTGTACCCATTTTTAAAAAATTTATTTATTTAAGGCAATGGGGTTCAATGACTTGCCCAAGGTCACACAGCTAGGCAATTATTAAGTGCCTGAGGCCAGATTTGAACTCAGGTCTTCCTGACTCCAGGGCCAGTGCTCTATCCACTGAGCCACCCAGCTGTCCCTCCTGAATGCATTGTGACCTTATTTTGGTATAGGGAATGAGATGTGGATCTATGCCTAGTTTTTGCCATACTGTTTTCCAGTTTTCCCAACAATTTTTGTCAAATAGTGAGTTCTTATCCCAGATGCTGATGTCTTTGGCTTTATCAAATAGTAGATTACTATAGTCATTTTCTGCAGTTTCTTTTGAACCTATCCTAATGCACTGATCCATTCCTCTATATCTTAACCAGTTCCAGGCAGTTTTGATGACTGCTGCTTTATAGTATAGTTTCAGATCTGGTAGAGGTAGGACACTTTCCTTTACATTTTTTTTTCATCAGTTCTCTTGCTATTCTTCCCCTTTTGTTGCACCAGATGAATTTTGTTACTATTTTTTCTAGCTAAGTAAAGAAGCTATTTGGTAGTTTGATTCATATTGCACTGATTAAGTAATTAAATTTGGGTAGAATTGACATTTTTAGTATATTGGCTTGACCTATCCATGAGCAATTGACATTTTTCCAATTATTTAGATCTGATTTTATTTCTAATACTATATTGGATCATAATGGTAATAATGGGCATCCTTGTTTCACCCCTGAGTTTATTGGAAATACTCCGAGTTTACTCCCATTAAATATTTTTGTTGATCATTTTACATAGATACTATTTATTATTTTAAGGAAAACTCCATTTATTCCTAAACTTTCTAGTGTTTTTAATGAATGGATGTTGTATTTTATCAAAGGATTTTTCAGCATTTATTGAGATAATCATATGATTTCTGTTGGTTTTATATTAATACGTTGAATTATGTTGAGTTTTTTCCTAATGTTGAACCATCCCTGCCTGCCTGGTATAAATCCAACCTGATCATGGTATATTATCTTGGGAATAACTTGCTATAGTCTCAATCCTAAAAATTTATTTAAGATTTTTGAAGCAATATTCATTAGGATGATTGATCTACAATTGTCTTTGTCAGTTTGGTGCTTCCTGGTTTGGGTATCAGCACCTTGTTGGTTTCAAAAAAGGAGTCTGGCAAAACTTCCTGTCTTATTTTTTAAAATAGTTCATGTAGAATAGTAATTAATTGTTCTTAAATGTTTGGTAGAATTCAATAGTAATCCATCTAGACCTGGAGACTTTTTCTTAGGGAGTTTTTTTGATGGTTTCTTCAATTTCTTTTTTTCTGAGATGGAATTATTTAAATAATTTATTTCCTCTTCTGTTAATCTGGCCAGTTCGTATTTTTGTAAATATTCATCCATTTCACTCAAATTGTACAGTTCAGCAAAGCAATTTCAAATTATCTCATTGATTTCCTCCTCATTGGCAGTTAGTTCACCCTTTTCATTTTTGATACTGGTCATTTGGTTATTTTCTTTCATTTTTAAAAAATCAGAGGTTTGTCTATTTTATTGACTTTTTCATAAAACCAACTCAGTTTTATTTATGAGATCAATGGTTTTCTTGCTTTCCATTTTATTAATCTCTCCCTTGATTTTCTGAATTTCTAATTTGGTATTTAATTGGGGAAGTTTTAATTTATTTGTTCTTTTTCTAGCTTTTTTGGTTGCATACATAATTCATTGATGATCTGTCTCCTTTTTATTCATATAGGTATTTAGAGTTATAAAGTTTCCTATCAAACCTACCTTGGCTGCATCCCATAAATTTTAGTATGTGTCTCATTATTGTTTTTTCTTGGATGTAATTATTGATTATTTCTATTATTTATTGTTTGATCCACCCATTATTTAAGATAAAATTATTTACTTTCTAATTAGTTCTTGGTTTATCTTTCCCTGAGCCTTTACTACATGTATTTTGTATTGCATCATGATCCAAGAAGTGTGTATTTATTATTTCTGCCTTTATGTCATTGATTTTAAGGTTTTGTACCCTAGTACATGGTCAGTTTTGGTGAAGGTGCCATGCAGTGCTGAGAAAAATGTCTATTCTTTTCTATCTCCATTAAATTTTCTCCAGAGGTCTATCATATCTAAGTTTTCTAAGATTTCATTCATCTTCTGAACTTCCTTCTTGTTTACTTTGTTGTTGATTTATCTAGTTCTGAGAGGGGGAGATTGAGGTCTCCCATTATTAAAGTTTTGATGTCTATGTCTCCTTGTAATTCACTCAACTTTTCCTCTAGGAATCTGGATGCTATATCACTAGGGGCATACATGTTTAGTAATGATATAGCTTCATTTCCAATGGTGCCTTTTAAAAAAATGTTGCTTCTTTCCCTATCCCTTTTAATGAGATTAATTTTTTGCTTTTAATTTGTCTGAGATTAGGATTGCCCCCCCCCCAGATTTTTTTTACTTCCACTGAGGCATAATATATTTTACTCCAACCTTTTACCTTTACTCTGTGAGTATCTCTGTGTTTCTTGTAAACAACATATTGTAGGATTCTGGTTTTTAATCCATGGTGTTATCTGCTTCTGTTTTATGGGACAGTTCATTCCTTTCACATTTACAGTTAAGATTACTAATTCTGTATTTCCCTCCTTGCTATCTTTCTCCATTTATATTTATCTCTTTCCTTTTCTCTTATTCCTCCTCACCAAAACTTTACAACCTTCCCCTTTCACTTTTCTTTTAAAATTTTAATTTTTAGTTTATTTTCACTTGTATCTTCCCTTCTCTTTTATCAGTCCCTTCTTCTCTTATCTTTCCTTTTTCTAACCCCCCCCCCCACCTTTCCTGTAGATTTAGATTTTGAACCCAAGTAGGAATGTATTTTATTCCCTTACTGGGCTAAATCTATTGAATAGAATTTACTCAGCATTCAGATTCTCCCTTCTTTCGCTCTAAAATTATAAATTTTTGTGTCTCTCTTCCCTTAGTGTTAATTATCACTCTAATATTACTAATCAGGCATCATCAATCACAGTTTGATTATTTGATTGCTTGATAAGCTCCTATTGTTATCAAAATATGGTCACAGATTGTTTACTTGATTGCTCCATAAGCAGTATTGACTCAATTTGCATCAAATTAAAATTATAATCATTTTTACCTTACCACCCCCTTTTTTTCCATGTATCTTTCAAGTACACACAATCCTCCTCAGAAGTCAAAGTATCATGCAATGCCATATCATTTCTTGAACTATTTGTACACCTCCCCCTAGGCCTATTGTCTCTCCCACTTTACTCCCCCTCCCCAATCAGGGTACTTAACACCTTGTTAAGTGAAGCATCTGCTAATGCAAATCTTGATCTAATTAACTAAAGGTATCTTGAAGATCTCTAAGTACTGGGAGGTTCTGGAGGTCTCACCTGAGAACGAAACAAATGATTGTAAGTAACAGAGACACTGACTCCTGTCCTTGCAGTTTATGATGCCCTCATTAAACATGCTGCTAAGCACCTTGTGATTAAAGTGAGTCAAAATATAATGAGACACTTAAGTTAAAGTTAACACCCTTGCTTTTTTTTTCAAGGCTTTTTGTCCAAAACAGTGATATCATATTGGACCTCTTCAATTGAGAGCAAGACCCAATTATACCCATATCCTTTAGGTTCCTTCTCTTCAATTATATTCTACCCTCTAATTATCCTTAGAGAAGTAAAGTTCTAAAGAATAAGAAGTGTTATATCTTCTCTTCTAGGATTGTATACAATTTGATAGTTGATGAACATTTGTTTTAAACAGTTTTGTTTTTCAGGCCCCTTTTCATTTACCATTTTTATGCAACTCTTTAGTTGGGTGTTTGATGATTGAATTCTCTGTTCAGTTCTAGTCTTTGTGTTAGGAAATTCTGGAAGTCCTCTATTTCATTGCACATCCATCTTTTTCTCCGACAGAATATGCTGGATTTTGCAGGGTATTACATTCTAGGTAATAATTCCAGGTCCTTAGCTCACCAAAATATATTATTCCAGTTCTTCTGATCCTTCATTGTTGAGGCTGATAGGTCCTGTGTTAGTCTGATTATGTTCCCTTTGTATTTGAATTGTTTTCTTTTTGCTGGTTGCAATATTCTCTCCTTTATTTGAGGCTTCTGGAATTTGGCTATTTCAGGCTTTGAAGTTTTTCTCTTGGGTCTCTTTCTGAAGGGGTTCTGTGGATTCTTTCAATGGTTATATTGTTATCTTGTTCTTGTCGATTTGGGTGGATTTCCCTTATAATTTCCTGCATGATGTTTTCCAGGTTATTTTGTTTGGTCCAGGCTTTCTGGTAGTCCAATGATTCGTAGATTGTCTCCCTGGATCTATTTTCCAGGTCATTCATTTTTCCTAGAAAGTACTTTACATTTTCTTCAATTTTTCAGCCTTTTTATTTTGTTTGTTGGAATCTTGTATTCTTGTAGATTTATTGGTTTCTAATTGTTCAATTCTAATTTTTAGGATTTTTTTTCTTCAATTAGCTTCTGTGTTTTCTTTTTCTAGTTGGTCATTTTTAAATTTAATGAAGTTGATTTCTTTGATCAACTTTTCACTTTAATTTCTTTTTTCCATTTTTCTTCTTCCTCTCTTCTTTGGTTTTTAAATTCTTTTTTAAGCTCTTCAATGACCTTTTGTATTTGAGTCCAATTTATAGACTGTTTTGATTCTTCTCCTGTGTGTAATGCTTCATAACTTTCTTTTTCAGACATGGCATCGGTGTCATTTTTATCTGAGAAGTACTTTTCTATAGTGAGCACTCTCTCAGCTTTTTTGTTCATTTTTTGTTGTTGTAGTTCTGCTCCTGGGGTATTTATTTTGCGGTGGCTGGGGTCTGATCTCTGGCTCATTGTTGGCCAAGATGTTGCCTGCGCAGTCCAGGTCTTGCCTTTGCAGTTTCATTTTTCCCCCCTCCATTATGTCCAGTTTCTGACTTAACAGAGGATTGTTCCTAACCCAGTCCTGTCTTTTACCCTGGTGTTTTCAGGGTTCAGACTTTGTTTGGGGTTGGGTTCCTCCCTGCTTTCTTCCTATCTAGCTATTGTGACCTCTGTTATTATTAAGCTGTCAGGACCTGAATTGCACTGTGGCTAAAAACCTCCTGCTGGCTTTCCTCGCTCTCCTGCCTCCTGAACTTTACTTCGCCTTTCCCCCAAAGAGACAGACCTCCACTGAAGATTCTCCATGATGTCTCCAGTTGAAAACTTCTTTGAATCTTCTCTTTTTCTTGGTGTCATAGAGGCTTCATTTATCTTTGGTAGGGAAAGGCTCTGGGAGCATGTTAGCTTTGTGCCGCCATCTTGCCTCCACCCTGGAAGTTCTCTTTGGAAGGATATTTTGTACCTTAAAAATATACATGTGCATATGAATGAAAAAAAAATTTAGGGGTGGCTAGGTGGTTCAGCGGATAGAGCATTGGCCCTGGAATCAGAAGGACTTGAGTTCAATTCCAGCCTCAGACACTTAATAATTACATAGCTGTGTGGAGTTAGGTAAGCCACTAAATCCCATTGCCTTGCAAAAAACCTAATAAAAAGCCTTTTTAAAAATTAATTAATTAATTAAAGAAGAAAGTCTTTTGGATACTCCTTCCATGAGACAGCTAGGTAGCACAGTGAATAAGTTGTAGGCAAAGATTCAGAAAGGCCTGAATTTCAGTGTAGCCTCAGACATTTATTAACTGTGTGACCCTGATCAAGTCATTGGACCCTATTTGCCTCATATTCCTCTTCTGTAAAATGAGAACAATAATAATACCTACTTCCTATGGTTGTTGTGAGGATCAAATTGTGTTCTATAATTGTTGACTACCTCTGGTCTAGAAGACTTTGGTACATGGTTATCTGTGTTTGGTACCTAATCATCCATCCTGATTCTCACTTTGGTTTCAGAGTCATAAGTTATGAATTATATAATGATTGAATTTGGAGAATCATAACAAGACCTTGTAATTTTTTTCCCTTTTCATTTTCAGGACTAGAGGGTCCTATATAAACTGTGTTTATTTTCATGGAGGTCTTCTTTTCAAAATATATTTCGTGAACACTTCAATATTCCATGAGTAAATATCTTATCAATAATGTGGCCTTTGGCACTTGACAAAGCCCCTTCTGCCAAGTCTTCTGTATACCTTTCCAAGGAGATCCTATGAGATAGTCTTCCCCTTTCATGTGATTTTCTTCTGAATTCATTCACAATAAGAATGTCAAGATTGATATGATTCTGTTACTTCAGTAAAATTTCTACCTATTTATCTTTAGATAGAGATGTAACATTTATGGAACCAATAGCAAGGTAAAGTTTGAAAATTGTCAAAAAATGCCCAATTCATAGCTCACTTTTTGTCCCCATTTTCTAATCTGAAGGTAAAATGTGGTTATGCAGGACTGGGGCCATTTTTTGTTTTTCTCTGCTTTTTTGGCAAAATCAATCCTCAGGAAATGTCCAACTTTCCAGTGAGGAGTCACTGAATAACTTGATGGCCTTGTCCTTGGAAAGTCAACTTGTTCTGTTGCCAGGGGCCCTACTCAAAGCTTTCCTATTATATGGAAGCTGCCAGAGCTTGTGATCCTGTAGCTTATCCTTGGAAAGCCAGGTTTGCCTCCATGGCACAGTGAAGTATGGGACTAGGACTCTCGGGGCAAACATGTTGTTATTTTTGTAAAATATAATATTTTTAAGAACCACCATAATCTAGAAAGGCAGAAAGTAATTAACCAAGTTGGAGAGTATCCAAAATTCTGAACTTTCCTTTGGTTTTGAATAGTCTTGGGATTTTTAAATCACCATAAAGACAAAGTCCTTGGCTTTATGTCTTATCCTTCACAAGAGAAATACTGAATCTAAAATTCCATACTATACATAGCAGGCAATAATCCTACAATTGGTCTCAAATGAAAAATTAGCTTTTTAGAAAACATGTACTTGTATTTACTGAAGAGACAAGTACATGTTTTCTAAAGAGCTAATATAATATAATAATAAATAAAGTAATATAATAAAAATAAATAAATAAAAGAAGGTCTGTTTTCTGAGTGAATTACAATACACTTATTTTCACCTCATTGGTAGAAACAGTCTCTTTTGAGAGCCATGTCTAGCAATACTTAATTTGTTTGGAAGAGGTTCACTGATAGACCCTACAAAGGAATCCTAATTGGATTTAGCTATGGCAAAGCAATGGGATGTTTAAAAGGCAGATGTGATTATTTCTTTTTATTTTAAAGGAATAATCCCTTAATATTCTGTCCCACTAGAAGAAGATAATGATGACATTTTTCCTTCTTTATCTAAGAAGATCATGACATCAAGGAGGTGATACCATGACAGCAAACACATGATTTGTATTTGGTGGAGAGAGTCTATGCTAGGTCACCAGTCTCACTTTCTCCTCTGGAACCATCTAGATCCTGTGACCAGATATGAATCAGGATGACTGGTAGTGGTCCTGGATGTGAGGCAATCAGGATTAAGTGACTTGCCCAAGATCACACAGCTAGTAAGTATCTGAGTCTGGATTTGAACTCTCATTCTCCTGACTCCAAGGCCAATGCTCTTATCTATTGTACTTCCTAGCTACAACCCACCCCCAGAAGAAGCTAGAGGTGAAGATAAAGAATTACCCCCTGAAGGTGTTATGGTTTCTGTTCCATTGCAATTAATAGAAACCTCAACCTTCTTGATTGAATCAATCAAAGGCATATTCTTGTATAAAAAAATCCTTACATCATTTCAAGAATTGTGATGTGATTTGATCATTATATAAAGGCAGATAACACAGAGGGGAAAAAAAATTGTGATTGACTCAAAATATCAGAAACACGTACAGACATGTGTATGTTCCAGAAAGCTAGTTCAATATCATTTTCAGATTTTACAGCATCAAGTATGTTTTAATCAAACTAACATGTGTATTTGTATCCAGAAAGAAAAAGAGGCACTGTGTCAAGAGGGCATGTTACACTTCCTGCCCCTCCACTGATAGTGTCTTGGGACACACTGGCCCTGTAGGTTGCAGCACATCCAACCAGGAGCTGAAACCTTCTTGGAGACCAAAGTAGGAAGTCAACCCTGAGAGCCTAGCAGAACTTGAGGATTCTAGAAAGGGAGAAAAATATATCTAGTAATCAGGGCTGCCTCAACACAATCCATGTTTGAGTCCCCTTCTTGCCTGAAACTGTGGTTGCTTGTTTAATAGTGACCACTAGATTTAAATTAGAGCACAATACAAAATCACATTAGTTAACCACCTTTATTAATTTTAATTAATTCTGGTCAGCAATCATGAGAATTCCAAATGAGAGCTTACAAGTGGCAGTGCTAGAAACCTCAGGGACTCTGAGTTACTCTTGCACTCCTCAGGCACAGTTGGAGCTTGTGGTGGGAACCCAGACCACCAAAGTTCATGGAATTTGGGACAATTGCCCCAGAAATAGGACAGGAATGGGATTTTTTTTTATCCATAGATCTAGGACCAGATGAACTGCAAGTCCATCTAGAAATACAATAGGAAGTTTATCTTTTAAAAAAATGCTGAAATTAAAGGGAAATTTTTGAAGCAGTGGTAGCAATGAAATCCAGTTGCAACCTCTTGGCAATCCTTCAGTGAGATTGTAACTGTGATCTTGTAGAAGACCTAATCTTAGTAAACAGGACAGATGAATTAATGAGACTCCACCGTGATTGTCTGTGTTAACTCTCTCAGAATTCCCAAGACCACTGCTTTCAAGGCTGTCCAACCCAAGGACAAAAGAATGGACAATCTTCCTCTAGCTTCCTCCAGGAAGTGTAAATAGGTATCCCATTCCAGTCTTCTCCAACCTGGGGCTAAATCTAGAGCTAGAAACTGAATTCTAAAAATTGGAAGATGATGCAGCCATCTAAAGAATGCAGTAAACATGTTTAGATTACACAACTGAATGGTTTTTTGAGAATGTTCGGAAAAATTAAAGGCAGATAAAAGGAAATAAATACAAAAGTTTGACATTGACCCATAAGAAGTATCCCTAGTTCAACAATGCCAAAACTCAGAATAAGCTAAACATGGTATGGACAATATAAGTATATACACAAACACACATAAATGGTTGTCATATTTTGTTATAAATTTCAATATAGGCATTTTTTTCCTCTAAAATGACCAATTAACAAATAAAGCATAGGAGTAATTATGTATAAAAATTAATTTCCAATTTTGAATAAAATGCAAATGAATTCGATACCTAGGAAAATGATATTTTTTCTTTTATTTTTTTGTTACCAGCCTCCGATTATTCTCATAATAACTTTTGTGAGTAAAATTCTTGGTGATGGTACGAAGTAGAACCAGCAACAGAATCAGAACCAGAACTGGAAATTTAGAAACCAACAAAGGTCTGTTGAGTTTGCCAGCAAGGATGCCCCACCTGCATGGGATCAGACTCCCCAAAGTATCAAAAGGAAAAAGCTCATATAGTTTTCAATTTAGGGAGGAGGTAAATTTGGTATGGAATAACTCAGGATTAGACAGAGAATGTTGCTGGGGGGCTTCCATGCAGGAATAGGGAATATCATATTCCTTTATTAGAAGGACCTGCTGATGATCTAGTGATAGGGAAGGCTCTTCTTCAGGTTAGTTATTTCCTATAACCCTAGCCTCACAAATAGTACTGTACATGCTGTCTCAGCAGAAAAGAAGGTTTCAGACAGGGCCACGGGCTGCAAAACAAACAGGGCAAGATAGAGGAATTGCAGACAAAATGGCATTGTTCCACTTTTTCTTGGTTACTCACACCTTCCTTCAATACCACATAGGACCAGGAATGGCTAGGTGTCACAATGCATAGAGCACTTGTCCTAGAGTCAAGAGGACCTGAGTTCAAATACATCCTCAGTCACTTAATAATTACCTGTGTGACCTTGGGCAAGTCACTTAGCCCCATTGCTTTGCAACCCCCCCCCCAAAAAAAAGAGATCACATAGGACAATAAAATAAAAGCCATTAAGCAACTATTATAGCCAAAAGCAAAAATCACACCAAACCACACAGAAAGAAAATCCCTTGAAATTTCTTCTGTAGCTTTTCATACAATTGAATTCTCCTGGTTTTATGTACAGTTCTTTATTCTAGCACTACTGCTTTGGAATTTTAGGAAGCCTGGACACCATCACTAGAGGAAGCTTTATTTGAGACAGTCACGTTTAGGTTTTAACTAGGTAGTTTTAACTGCTGTGATTATCTTCTCAGTTTTCCTCTTTTCTTATGAAAGAAACATGTATATAAATTCACTATCCATGCATGTTCACACAAACATGCACCTACAGAAATGTTGCACTCACAAAATTATATGTGTGCATAGACTTTGGACACTTATAGCCATATATGAACATGAATGGGCATAGTCCCATATTGCTCTCCAGAAAGGTTGGATCCAATCACAATTCCACCAGCAGTGCATCAATGTCCCAATCCTCCCATAACCTCTCCAGCATTGTTCATTGTCCCTTTTTCTCATCTTAGCCATTCTGATAGGTGTGAGGTGATGCTTCTTAGTTGTTTTAATTTGAATTTCTCTTTCAATAATGATTTGGAGCATTTTTTCATATGATTTTATATAGCTTTAATTTCTTCATTTGAAAACTGTCTATTCATATCCTTTGACCATTTCTCAACAGGGGAATGACTTCTAAATTTGCAGACTATCTATTTAAATCACTTTTAAAAAATGTCCTAACTCACTATTGATAGAAGAAACATGGATAAGAACAATTCTGAGATACCACCTTATCCCTATTGGTTTGGCTAATATGACAGAAAGAGAAAATGACAAATGTTGGAAGGGATCTAAGGAAAATGAGACATCAAGGCACTGTTGGATGAGTCATGAGATGATTCAACAATTCTGTAGAGCCAGAATATGTTACTATGCCCAAATGACTATTTAATCATGCCTATCTCTGACCTAGCAATTCTACTATCAGGCCTATATTCCAGAAGTGATGAAAAACAGGAAGGGAAAGGAGCTCTATGTATTTATCTGGTGGCAAAGAACTGGAGATTGAGGGGATGTCCATGGGTTGGAGAATGGCTGAAAAAATAATGGTTTTTTTTTTTAGATTTTTTCAAGGCAAATGGGGTTAAGTGGCTTGCCCAAGGCCACACAACTAGGTAATTATTAAGTGTCTGAGACCGGATTTGAACCCAGGTACTCCTGACTCCAGGGCCGGTGCTTTATTCACTATGCCACCTAGCTGCCCCCTGAAAAAATAATGTTGTATGTAATTAAGATGAAATACTTACTAGTCTGTTATAGGAAAGGATGAACAGAGTACTCTCAGTAGAAAAAAGTATATGAGCAGATGCAATAAGAAATGTACTATATACAAAATAACAGCAATATTTCTCTGCAATGCTGTGACCCAGGATAACTCTGGAAGACTTAGGATAAAGAAGATCATCCATCCCATAGACAGAACTGATGGTGTCTGAATGCAGATTGAAGCATATTTTTAAACTTTATTTTCTTGGGGTTTCTCTCTTTTTTTGAGGGGGGGGATTTTTAATTACAACATGACTATTGTTCTAATGTTTTTCATGACTAGACATTTTTAAACAATATCAGTTTACCTGCTTTCTCAAAGACAGGGAGTGGGGTGGGAGGAAGGGAGAGAATTCTGAAATCAAACTTTTAAAAGTGAATGTTGAAGCTTGTTTTTGCATGTAACTGGGGTGGAGGGAGAACTTAAAAAAAAAGCTAAATAAATAATAAATAAATAAATAAATGCCTATTTGGCATCCATTTCCAGGGAAAGAAGTTAAGGCAAAGCAAAAGATACAAAGGGCCATCTCCCACCAAATCTGTCACAGATTTCTGAGAAATTTAGCTTCTTTAATATCCATTTTTTTTAATATGGACCCTACAAAGAAGCTTTCAGTGGTTATAATCATCCTGAAAATGAGCAGAAGCACTTCAAAATCTTAACCTTAACCTGTTCTCTTATCCTTAATTAAAAATTAAAATTTAAAGCTGAAATCAGAAAAAAAAAATTCTTTTTGATTTCCATGTGATCCTTTGAATATCTTTAGAGGAAAATTCCATTTTTATTTAAACACTGAGGGGAAAGCTTAAAACATTATGTTAGATCGATGACCAAACAAAATAAAGCTCAAAAAGGAAGTTGATCATGAGAGATGTCTTGTATTGAAGTCAATAATAAGAAGAGCCTTTTAAATGATCTTATTAAACACAGGTACTGAAAAGGAAGCCAACTGACGCTGCAGTGGTTTGTTTCTTGGAATACTGAGGTTCCCAGTAGAAATACTCTTGGTTACAGCATGTCAGACTCTCTAGCTAGAGTTTAATCTCAAGGTGGGAAAAGAAGTAGAATTAAGTAGAACAGCCAAGATGATTTGGAAATGTGATTGTTTTCTTGATGCTTCAGCAGCTAAAACCACATCCTTTTGAAACTGGATCTCTTTTTAGGCCCCAGGAAAATTTGGTAACTAATCGTTTATCAATTGTACTGTCTGCAAGAGTAGAAAAAAATCAGAATGATTTTAAAACAAATCCCTTATATAATTTATTTCTTTTTTACCTGCTTAAAAGTGATATTCCATCTAATGCCTCAAAAACAAGTTCGTTGGAATACAATTTAAATAAATGAATACCAAATAGCAAGTATTTAATATTTCTCTTAAAATAGAATTGCAGCCTTTGGTTTCCTTTCCTGTTCCCTCTGTGCCTTTACCTGCATAGACCCCTGTGGTTTAAATAACCAGTGTGTGTACACTAATAAAAATCCCATTAAATTAAATGGCCAGTAGGCATGGAGAATGTCCTGCT
Organism: Macrotis lagotis; assembly: GCF_037893015.1. Lineage (NCBI taxonomy): Eukaryota > Metazoa > Chordata > Mammalia > Peramelemorphia > Peramelidae > Macrotis > Macrotis lagotis. The sequence goes on from NC_133664.1 coordinate 2,913,784, forward strand.
GCAATTTCAGAAGACAGTTTGCTACCAGACACCCTGGGATGCACATTTTTATTTTATCAAAGTTTAAAAAAATGGCACTTATAGAATCTGTTTGTTTCCATTTAAATAAAAAAGTGGTCTCTTAGCAAAGCAGTAGTATTGTGTTATTTTTCTTTCACTCAAAATGAAATGGCCAGGTAAATTCCCCATCAGACACTGCACTGCCCAGCCCACAGCAAATGTATATAATCAACACAACTGGCCAGTCATTTTCCTTCCCTGAACTCTGACTTGCTTCTTCCATCCACTGGCAATGAGAACAACCTTTCAGGGCATTTGGGGCAGCAGGAAGCTTTGCCTAGTACATTCTGTACAGCAATTATTTTGGGCAGGAATTTATTTCTGAAATTAGGAACAATTTTCCTTCATAAACGTTTGATAGTTTCATCTGGCCCTTTTTCTTTTCAACCTAAGTGTGAATTTGCCATTTATAAAAGAGAAATGATGCCCACAGACTGTTCAGGACCAGGGAGCATAGGTCATCCATGTGATGTATCAAGAATATTGGGAATAGGGGAGAATTCTCTGTTTAGATAACCTCATCGATCAAGTTATCTGTTCTGCGATGCCAATTAGCCATTTCCACAAGTGAAGTACATCAACTGCCCTTTAAAGCTATGGCTTTTGACATACAAACATAACGTCAAATTTTACTCTGATAGTAAGGAGGAAAAATCACTTGCCAGAAAGCAGAATTCACCAACCAGCCAGGGCTCATCTCTATCAGTTTCTGGCAGACATCACATTCTAGCTGTGCTTCATAGGGAAGCATTTTCCTGGAGGAAAGAGTCCATCAGAGTCTCTGGTTTCATGGAAGAGCTGGGCTCTCCTCATTCAGAGAATCTTTCTCATTGCTAGACTGCCCCATTGCAATTCAAATCCAGAGATATGGTTTGTGATCTTAATCACCATAATCTCTATGGAGAACAGCCATTTTAAGTCAGGCATGGAAATAAGCGTGTCCTCAATAAGCCCAGGGACCGAACAAAAACAAGGACAGGTCCAAGATCAAAATGGAAAGTAAGTCTAGAGGAATAGGGAAGTAAGCCTGAAAAGATTCCATTTTTCTTCCAATTTGGTGCTGGAAAAAAAAATCTGATTGTGGGAGAATGACTGTGTTGTCTCAGATGAATCACATGGTTATTGTCTAAGACAAATACCGTATGGATTGTCTCAAAAATAAGTTATTCACTTCAATGTTTTCTTCACTACTGAAGTCCCCTTTGGAGAGTAGAGCAGAAGATTAAGTATTTTTTTGGCTTTTTTTTCCTATTTTGGTTTGTTTGTTTTTCTTAAATGTATCATTTGCCTCTAGCAACCAGGAGGAGAGAATCTACAAAGACTTGATTTAACTTAAAATTTCAACCTCAAAGGAAAATTTAATATCTCATTTATATTTGGAGTATTATATATTGGAATAATAGGTTCTAAAAATGTCTAAGTAATTGTATTCCCTTGCTGGTTGAGATTTACTATAACTTTATTTATGGTGATGGGGGAAATTAGGTCTGTGATTCAAAGGGGTTTTGAAAATGATAGTGTATGTGAGGTCAACATGCTGGGGCACTTTTCTATTGGTTTTCCAGAATTAGCTTGATTTTCTGGCACCAGAAGAAGCATAAAGCTTTTAAAGGAGATTATTAATTTATTTTATGTTCATATAAATCTATTATTTTTTTTATATATTGTGCATTAGAGGAGCACCAAGAATGCATTCAAAGTTAAGATTCTTAGTGTCTTCAATGAATGACCACTCCTAAACCATAGACACTGATACTTTGAAGAGAACTTAGAAGATCTGTATGGTAGTACACAGAGGATCTGTACTTAGCCCCTACATTGCCTAAGATGTATTGATGGTATGATTACTGAATATGCAAATGACAAAAGCTAGAAGGAATAACTAATATTTGTGAAGATAGAATCAGGGTTCAAAAAGATCTAAATGAATTCAAATGTTTGGCTAGGGAATATGATGAAATTTAATCAATTATTTTCTTCTATTTCTATAAGAAACTTGGAGTCATTAAAACATTGCAATATCTTGAAGGCCATCCTGTCTTTTCTCCTTAGGGCCTGTATCTGTCCCAGATATTCATAATGACACAGGAGCTCAACAGTATTTCCATGAAAATAAATGCCTGTTAGAATTGGGGAAATAGGTATGTTTTAGTTGTATGGTTTCTCCTCGTCTTTATGGATGATTGGGGTAACTTTTTGGAAAGGTTTTAGATTTCTTTTAGGAAGCCCATTTAGTTCTGGGGCTGGATGCCATTGGAAAAATGAAGTCCTCAAACAGAAAAATTGATAGAATCTCACCATCCACAAAGAATCCTTGTTCTGCATATTGAGGAATTATGAGAGAACTTCAGAAAGGAACTTTTTAGACCTGAAAATATAATGGCAACATCAAGAGGGATGGGCAAGAATCTTAAGGACAATAATGAAAACAAAAGGTTTGGAATAAAGGACTAACTTTTCTAATTCTTTTTTTTAAGGATTTTTTTTTGCAAGGCAGTGGGGTTAAGTGGCTTGCCCAAGGCCACACAGCTAGGTAATTATTGTGTCTGAGGACAGATTTGAACTCAGGTCCTCCTGACTCCAGGGTCAGTGCTCTATCCACTGTGTCACCTAACTGCCCCCAAACTTTTCCAGTTCTTAAACTAAAAAAATAATTTTCACTGAGACCATGATAACGTTGTGGAATAGATAAAACTTTAAATTCTGCTCAACTCAGTAAGCAGTCCTGACTTTAGAGAACTGAATGTATATTTTCTCCCAGCAGTTGACTAGATTATCATAAAGGAAATGAGACAGATGTGGCTGTTACTTTCATTTATTTTCAAGTATACTTTGTTAAAAGTCAGTTCTCTTAGGGGGTCTGTGTGTATGCTCAGGCATAAACTGGGATATTTTGATAGGATAAGAAGGTCATTGGCAAGTCAGAGCAATGTTTAAAAACAATGGAAAACTCTAATTCTATATGTATAATATATATTATATATTTATATATATATATATATATAAACTATATTTGGATGTATCCATTACATACACATACAATAAAACATTTTAACTATTATTTATGGAAAATCTTTCTCAAATGTACTATATACTTGTATCTCTTGATTTCTCCCCCCCTCAAAATTAATTATTACTGTTTTTCAATTGCTATATTTTACTACTAATTGCTATATTTTACTACTAATTGCTATATTTTATAAGACATTTTCCTCAGTTCAAATGTATCCTCAAATACTTAATAACTACATGACCCTGGGCAACTCATTTAACCACGGTTGCCTCAGCTTTGGCAACAATAAAAGGATCTAGAGAAAGAAATGGCAAACCGCTCTAGTATCTTTGCCAAGAAAGTCCCAAATGGAATCATGACGAATCATAATTGAACTGACAGAACAAAAAATAGATTTTTATACTGTATTCATCTCCTAATTATTCCTTTAACACACATAGCCATACATATGTACACACACACACATTCACATACACAGACACCCCCAAACCACAATGAATTCTTTCTTGAAACAAACTTGAAATAAGAGATACAAAAGACCTCAAATGGAAGTTTGTGCAATATTCTACTCTCATCCATCTATCCCCACCCCATAGAGAGACATGTGTTTTGTAATTTATTCTTTGGGACCCAAATTCAAAATTCTCATTTAAGTGAATTTGGTTGTACTTTAGTGGGATATTTCTTTCCATCATTATATAATGCTTTTCAAATTAACTAGGACCAAGCAGATGATTAAATTTATTGATATATATAATAAGTCTAACATTGAAAAATTTTTCAATATGAAACATTCCCTACTTTTAAAGCACTTATTTTGAATGACATAACATTTAGTTTAAGAAATTTTGACACCTATTCTTTAATTCATCCATAGTCTAAGACTTTAAGATTGCATATTAAGCATACCTTTGACCAATTCATTTTTTCTAAAGTGAACCTTAATTTTAATCCTTTATTTTTTTTAAAAATGGGACTTAATACAGACAAACCTCAGGATATTGAAGCCTATTATGTCCCTTTCTGTAATATACTTTATTTTAAAATGTTATTAATTTTTAACATTCTTTTCTTTGAAAAATTTAAATTCCAAATTCTTTCCCTCCCTCCCACTCTTCTCCCAACCACTGAGAACACTATGCAAAATGGTATCAGTTATAGATGTGTATTCATATAAAAATTTTCATATTAGCCATATTTAAAAAAAAGAAAAAGAAAGTAAATAAGGATGCTTCAATCTGCTCTCAGAATTTATCTATTTTTTTTCTGAAGTTGGAGAGAAATTTTTATGATATGTTTTTTGGAATTGTCTTGGATCATAGTATTGATCAGAGCAGACAAGTCTTTCAGAGCTGATCATCATTAGAATAGTTCTATTACTTTGTATATATGATCTCTCAATTCTTTTCACTTTACATAAATTTATAAAGATCTTTCCTTTTTCTCTAAAATCACCTCACATATCATTTGTTCTAACATAGTAATACTATATCACAATACATACAACAAATTGTTCAGCCATTCCCCAATTAATGCATGTCCCTTCAAATTCCAATTCTTTGCTACCACAAAAAAGAGCTGCTTCAAATATTTTTGTACATATAGATCATTTTTCTTTCTTTGATCTCTTTCTACTATAGACTAATAGTGGTATTGTTAGTCAAAGGTTATGCATTTAGTAGCCCTTTGGGCATAGTTTCAAATTGTTCTCTCTCTCTCTCTCTCTCTCTAATTGGTTGAATCAGTTCACTCCTCCTCCAGCAATTCATCAATGTGTCTATTTTTCCTCTTATCCCCTTCAACGTGTGTCATTTCTGATAGGTATAAGATGGTTCCACAGAATAGTCTTAGTTTGTATTTTTCTAAGTGATTTAAATCATTTTTAGTATGATTTTTAAAAGCTTTGATTTCTTCTGAAAATTCCCTGTTCATATTCTTTGATCATTTAGTAGCAGGGATTGGGCTCTTATTTGTGTGCATTTGATTTGGTTCTAGATTCAATAAGTATTTGAGCCAGGGCATCTTTATAAAGAAACTTGCTATAAATGTTTTTCGATATTACTTGTCTATTTTTTTTCACAAAATGTAATTTCCTTGTCTTTTTTAAAAAATTCACTCTATTTTGTGCTTTTTGCCTTAACTGAGAGCATAGGTACCTTCCTTTGTTTGTTTTTTATAAACTTCAATTAAGGATATTAGATTCTGTCCTAGTCCTTTCTTTTAAATGTGTCTTTTTTTGTTTCAAGTATATTTCTTAAAAGCAACATATTTTTTTGGATTCTCTTTCTAATTCATTTTTCCATTTCCATTTTATAGATGAATTCAACCCATTCACATTTACAATTACTATGACAATTTCTTTCCATCCATTTATCTCATTTCTCCCTCTCCTCCCTTTTTAATCTGTCTTCTCAAAAGTCTATTTTGTTTCTCAACAATGTCTCTCTTAATCCAATCTCCTCTTTAACATTTCTCTCTTCTCTTCCTATTTCCTTATTGAATAATTTACATTTCTATATACAGCTGAGTGTATTTGTGCATATTCTTTCCTCTGTGAAACAATTTTGATGACAGTGGGGTTCAAGCATTACCTGCTACCGCCCAACATCTTCCCTCCATTGTAAAAACTTTTCCTTGAACACCCCTTTTCCATGAGAAAATCATCCCCATTCTACCTCTCCCTTCTCCCTTCTCCCAATGCATCCCTCTTTCTCACCTTTTCATTTTTTTTGGAGATCATTTCAACATGAACATTTTACATCCATGCCCTGGTCCTAAGTAAAGCCCTTTTCATTGCCCTAGTAATGATAAAGGTCTCAGGAGTTTCATGTATAACTTTCCCATTTAAGAATGTAAGTGATTTAACTTATCTGTTCTCTTATGATCACTTTTTCATGATTATCTTTTTCTTTTTTAGGTTTTTTTCAAGGCAATGGGTTTAAGTGGTTGCCCAAGGTCACATGGCTAGGTAGTTATTAAGTATCTGAGGCCGGATTTGAACTCAGGTACTCCAGACTCCAAGGCCAGTACTCTATCCACTGTGCCACCTAGCTGCCCTGATTATATTTTTTTAATTGAAATTTTATTTTATTTTTCCAGTTACATCAAAAATAGTTTTCCAATTTTCATTCATTTACAAATTAATGAGTTCCACCTTTTTCTGCCTCCCTCCTTTCCCTCCTCCTCCAGATGACATTGAACAGTCTGATAAAAGTTGTACATATGTGTTTAATATATTCTATTTTAGTCATATTGCAAAAGAGGAATTAGAACTAAAGTGAAAGAAAAAAACTATGAAAAAGAAAGGAAAAACACTGAAGTTTTTAAAAAGTCAACATAGTATACTTTGCTTCTCACCCAAACTCCACAGTTTTGTTGTTTTTTCCCCTCTGTGGATGTGGGTGGTATTGCCCATAGCAAGTCTCTCAGGATTGTCCTTGATGTCTGAACTTCTCAGAGGAGCTGCTTCCATCATAACTGATCATCTTATAATGTTGTTATAATGTGTACAATGCTCTCTTAGTTCTTCTCACTTCATTGAGGTCATGATTACCTTTTTATGCTTCTCTTGAATCTTGTGTTTGAATATCAAATTTTTCTATTCAACTCTGATCTTTTCATCAGAAATACTTCAGACTCCTCTAATGAATTAACTATCTAGTTCTTCCCTTAAGGAATGACTATTAGTTTTTTGGATAGGTGATTTTTTGGTTGTAATCCTAGCTCCTTTTCTTTCCTGAATACCATATTCTAAGACTTCCACATCTTTATGATGGAAGCTGCTAAATATTCTATTACCCTGATTTTGGGTTCATGACATTTGAATTATTTCTTTTTGACACTTGGTATATTGTCTCTTTGACCTGGGAGCTCTGTATTTTGCCTATAATATTCCTGAGAATTTTCATTTTGAGATTTCTTTCAGAGGATAGTGGGACAATTGTCATTGTTAATTCCTTGAAAGATGATGTCTAGACCCTTTTATATTGTGACTTTCAGGTAGTCTAATAATTCTTAAATTATTTCTCTTGATCTATTTTCTAGATCAGTCTCAATAATTCTTAAATGATTTCTTCTAGATCTAGTTTTCATTTACCCAGTTCTAATTTTTATGGAATTATTTTTGGTGAGATTTTGTGGGGGGGATTTTCCCATTGGTAGAAGTGTTCCATCTCCATTTGACAATGTCTTTAATTCTTGTACACTCTGGTTCCTCAAAATATTTATATACTTATCAGATTTCTCTGTCATTCCATGGGCAAATATGACTTTAACAACAGAGTCAACCAATCAATCAATGATCATTTATGATGCACTTACTATGTACAAGGCTCTCAACAAAGGACTATGGCTACAGAGGCAAAAATTAGAAGTGCCCATCCTTGTAAAGCATATCTTACCAAAATCAAGACAATATGTGAGTCATCTTTAGAAAGTGGAATTTTAATTGGGTCTTGAAAGAAGCTAAAAGGAGGAGGTAAGGAAATTGAATTTTTCAAAGAAGAGAGTTCATGCAAAGACTTGGAGAAGGGAGATGGACTGGAGTATGTAAGGTATGATAAATAGGACAGTATAACTTGATGTTTAAGTTGACTAGTAAGGTAAACAAAGAAACAAAAAAAACCATATTGGATAGATCTAAGTTTTAGTTTGATGAAGATACCTAGAACTTATGGACTCCCCTCAAATTAAAAAAAAGTTTTACTACAAACTTGAATGGAAAAATGAGATTCACAAAGAAAACTCTGTTTTCCACTCCAAATTTTATCAAGTCAGTCTTTGTATTTCTTGCCTAGTCCAAGCATTTTTTCTTTTTTAAAATAATAGTTAGTGGCGGCTAGGTGACGCAGTGGATAAAGCACCGGCCCTGGAGTCAGGAGTACCTGTGTTCAAATCTGGTCTCAGATGCTTAATAATTACCTAGCTGTGTGGCCTTGGGCAGGCCACTTAACCCTATTGCCTAGCAAAAATCTAAAAAAAAAAATAATAGTTATCATATTTTCTTTTTCATTGGATAGTTTTTGGATAGTCTTTGTACTATCCTGGCCAAATTCTAGAAGCCAGTACCAGACTGAAGGACTCAGTGATAATTCTCTATTTCCATCTCTTCCTCACTGTCCTTTTCCTACTAATGCTTAACATTTATATTGTACCTTTCATGGTAAAAGCTCTGTGTTAAATGTTTTACAAATATTATTTCATTTGATCTTCACAACAATCCTAGGAGGTGGGCATTAATATTGTACTCATTTACATCTGAGAAAACTGAGAGAAATAGAAGTTAAATAACTTGCTTAAAGTTACACAACTAGTATCTGAGACTGGATTTCTGCCTGAAATCCAGGCCATCACTCTATGTGCCAAACTAACCACCTTCTACTACTGTAAGAATGGATAATGTTCACATTTGGATTTCCACTCCCAATTTTCATATGGCTTCTTTGTGAGTCACCTGTAATACAAGCCTTCTGAGTTTAAGCTGATATGATCAGCCACAGTTGGATCCAGTGGCAACATGATGTCACTTGTCTTTTTTGAGTATCAAGGACATCAACCAAACATACATATATGTGTGTACAGACACAGTTATAAACACATGTTGCACAACACAGCACTTTCTTGGTTTGTGGGAATCTTTCTAAGTTTTTTTGAATTCACTCTTTGACATTGCTTGTGATATAATGATACATCATTCATTCCTCAATTCAAGGGCAACCCTTATCTGATACAGAGTGTTATTATAAAAAATATTCCTTTTCTGCTTTGAATTTTATACTTAATAATGGTAGCCTAGAAGATAGAGATACACATGCAGATATGGTTGTCTGCTTATTTGCATGCAGATATTCACATATGTCTCTATGCATATGTGTCCTTGAATGTAGATGTTTAGATATACACATATATGCCATTTGTTCAAATATTCCATGTGTATAATATATTATTATCACATGATATGCACATCTGCATGTATCTTCATATATGTTCATCATTTTCTTATTGATCAATTCATCCCTGAGAAAATAATTGTTCACTTAGAGCATCAGATGCCTCAGATCTCATCAGTAGCCTCTTCCATCCTTTTCTACCTGTCTTCTGTTAGCAACTTAATATCTAATCTTTTCTGACCCAAGAAACTAATCAGGTATGCTCAAGGTGTTCCATGTAGGATTCAGTATCTCTTAGTAGAGGCCTGAGAACTTCTCCATAGTAGTGACCTGGGGATTAGAGCAAGGGTTCCATAGCTCTCTTGAGGGGTGGCTTTGTTGTCTGTTGTACATTTTTCCATTGATTCAGAAAGGAACATTGAAAAGTTATATACTTGGAATGCTTAAAGGTGAATCAATTAAGACCTGGTTTCAAATTTGGCTTCTGATATCAATTGATGATGGACAAGTTGTTCAATGTCTCTGCCTTGGTTTCTTCAGATATAAAAAAATGAGACATGGGTGCCTTAGAAATTTTGCCTTCAAAGTGTTTTGCAATGCTGGAGGAACTGTGGGAAAACAATGCACTGTTGGTAGAGATGTCAATTGGTCTAGTCATTCTGAAAAGCAATTTGGAATTATTCTCCAAATCCTATTAAATTGGGCAGGCTCTGTGATAAAGTGATATCATGACCACATCAAGATCCAAAGAGATCAAAGAACAAAGAATGCATAAGACTAAAATTCCTTTTAAAACTCTTTTCATGATAGAAAGTTTATCCATCAATTAAGGAATAGCTGAACAAGTTATAGTAGAAGAAAGTCATGAAAAGCTATCATGAAGGTCATGGTTTGAGAAAAGCTTGAGAAGACTTTTATGAATTGCTGCAGAAGGAAGTGAGCAGAACCAAGAGAATGATTTGCACAATTTTTGACAGCATTTTGGTGAAGACAAACACTTTTGAAAGAAAATAACTATTCAACACAATGGTCAAATAAATTCTAAAGATCTCATGATGGAATGTGTTATCTGTGTCCACAGAGAGAAGCTGGGACTCAGAGTTTTCTTGCCTTTTCTTTTTTTCTCTTTTTCTTATCTTTTCTCAACATCACTAATGCAGGATTTTGTTTGGCTTGACTTTCTCCCTCTCTCTGTCTCTCTCTGTCTCTGTCTCCCTCTGTCTCTCTGTCCCTCTCCCTCTTTATGTGAGGACATGCATTTTCACAAATAGTATACACGCATAAATACACATATACACATGTATGTGTATATGAATGCATATACATATGCATCACTAGATAAACTTTATATGTAAATGTAAACATACATCTATGAACTATATATATTTATTCATAAACATATACATCTATGTATATGTATCCATTCACATAGATAATATAGACACATAAAGAGTTTCTCTTGCCTTCACAATGGGTGGGGGAGGAAAAAGAATTTGGAATGAAATAGAAGACGCAATGCTTGCAAACCCTGATGCACTATATAAAAGCGAGATGTTCTTCAGTTTTGCTTTTCTTTTTCCACATGGTCAGGATTGTTGATAGCCTGTCCTCCAGGGTAGGAAAGCTTGACACATAGCTATATAGCCTCACACAATTTTCCCTGAAAATATAAGTCTGTTTATATTCAAAGTCTTTGTGATCAGGAAATTCCAGGGTTAATCTTGTGAGGAAAGATGTATTGGCAAGAAAGCCTAGCAGAGCTTAAGGGAGAGGGAGTGGATTAAATACAGAGCAGAAGCCATAAGAACCATGGTTTGACAACACACTTCTCTCAGAGAACAGGGATCTACTGAAATCTGTAATCAAGGCATTTGGATGTGGACCAAGAAGCCAAAAGAACAATGAAACCAAATGAACACAGAGTAGATAAAGATGTTTGTTTGTAACTTACTGTTGGATAGAATTAGAAACATTTTAGAAAGAGCTCTAAAATGATTCCTGCATTACCAAGAATAAATTAGATAATCAAATGTAGTCAATTTTCAATTAATCCTCCTAATAGAAAGAGAGGTGGTGCATGGAGGACCCAGGATCATCCAGAATCAGTCTCATGGCTCCATAATGCAATTAAAGGGGATTCTTTGGTCAACTCCACATATTTAAATGCCTTCTCAGAATTCATGCAGCCCCTCAGGGACCAGTTTCAGTCTCATCTAGTTCTTCAGTGGTCAACAAACTTTTATTAATCACTCAGTGCAGCTCTGTAGCAAGTGCTGGGCTCAAGATCAGAGCAAAGCTAAAAAGCTCCCAGGACTCTTCTCCAAACAATTAGAAATGAAACCTCCACCCAGATCCTAAGTGACAGACACCAGAAAAAAAACAAGCATGAAACAAGTGTTCAACTCAAGATATTGTACAGGAACTTTCTCTCTCTTCCTAACAAAAGGTGAGCCTATCCCAGAATATTTGGGATAGTGGGAAAGCCAGTGGGAGCCTCTTAGCCACAGCTCAGGTACACGCTCAGCAGGCTGGTGTAGCAGCAGGCCAACAGTGAGGGTCTCAACCCCAGCTTGAAACAAAGTTTGAGCCCTGGGAATGCTGGTGCAATGGAGACACCAAGATTCCATCAAACAAAACCAAAAAACTGAAAAAAATAGAAGAAAATATAAAGTACTTCTTAGAAAAAGTGACTCACCAGGAAAATAGATACAGAAGAGATAATTTGTGAATTATTGATCTAACTGAAAACCTCAATCAAAAAAGAACTTACAAAATATCTATCAGGAAATTATCATGGGAAACTGACCTAATATCCTAGAAGACAAAATAGTGCTTGAAAGAGTTCACAATCACCTTCAGAAAGAGATCCCAGAATAAAGACTTCAAGGAAGATTGTAGTCAAATTTCATAATTGTCAGTTAAAGGAGATAATAATGAAATAAGGAAGAGCAAAAATACTTAAATACTATTATTTCAAAAAAAAGAATTGAATTGAAAAAGTCATCAATAAACTCCCTAAGAAAAATTTCCAGGCCCAGATGAATTAACAAGTGAATTCTACCAAGCATTTAAGAAATAATTAATTCAAATTCTACATAAGCTATTTTTAAAAAATAGGTGAAGAAGGCAGGCGGCTAGGTTGCACAGTGGATAGAGCACCAGCCCTGGAGTAGGAGGACCTGAGTTCAAATCCAACCTCAGACACTTAATAATTACCTTAGCTGTGTGGCCTTGGGCAAGTCACTTAACCCCATTTGCCTTGCAAAAACCTAAAAAAAAAAGTGAAGAAGTAGTTCTGCAAAATTCCTTTTATAACACCAATAATATGTCAACCAGGAAGAGCCAAAACAAAGAAAATTATAGACAAATCATCCTGATGAATGCTGATACAAGATTTTAAAATATAATTTTAGCAAAGAGATTACAAGTTATCAGTAGGATAATATACCTCAATCAGGTAGAATTTGCACCAGATAGGCAGGGATGGTTCAAGTTTAGGAAATTAATCAACATAATTAATCATATCAATATCAAAGTGAAGAGAAATCATTTGACTATCTCAATAAATGCTGAAAAAACATTGAAAAAATAAAATGCTCTTTACTATTAAAAACATCTAATAGTATAGGAATAAATGGGACTTTTCTTAAAATGATAAGCAGAATCAATCTAAAACATATGTAATGGGTGTGAAGTAGCAGCATTTCCAAAAAGATCAGGGGTGCAACAAGGATGCCACTACCACTATTCATATTTTATCATAAATGTTAGTATTCACAATAAGAGAAAAAAAAAGAAAATGAAGGAATTAGAATAGGCAATTAGGAAACAAAATTTTCATGATATGATGTTATACATAGAGAATCCTGAAGAATCCACTAAAAATTATTTGAAACAATTAGCAATCTTATCAAAGTAACAGGATATAAAATAAATCACATAAATCATCAGTAGTTCTATTTTTGTCCAATAAAGTCCACAAGCAAAAGAGCGAAAGTTCCATTTAAAGTTACTGCAGACAACTTAAAAAAAACTGCTTCCCAAGATGAATATAAAAATTATATAAACACAATTATAAAATATTTTTCAAACTAATAAAGTCAGATCCAAGTAACTGAAAAAAATGTCAATTGCTCATGGTTAGACTGAGCTAATATAAGAAAAATGACCATTTAAACCATTAAATTACTTTTTCAGTGCCATACTAATTTAAACTACCAAAAATCCATTTTATAGAGCTAGGAAAAAAAGTAACATATTTCATCTGGAGCAAAAGAACTTCAAGAATATCAAAGGAGTTGATGGAAAAAAATGCAAAGAAGGTGACCTAACTCTTCCAGATCTAAAACTATATTATAAAGTGGCAGTCATCAAAATTGTCTAGTATTGGCTGTGAAATTGAAAAATGGATCAGTGGATTAGAAAAGGTACAAAAGAAACAGTCGTAAGTGTCTACATTTTGATTGATAAACCCAAAGATATTAACTTTTGGAATAAGACTCACTATTCAACAAAAACTACTATGAAAATAGAAAATAGTATGGCAGAAACTAGACCTAGCTCCACATCTCACATTCTATATCAAAATAAGGTCAAAATGAGTACAAGATTTAGTCATAAAGGGTGATATTACAGATCAATTAAGAGAACAAGAAATAATCTATCTGTTAGATATATGGATAGGGAAGAAATTTATGATCAAAGGAGAAATAGAGAATATTATAAATTACAAAATGGATGATTTTGAATGTATTAAATTAAAATGTTTCTGCACAAATAAAACTATTTCTTAGTTTTAGATTAGAAGGAATGAAGAAAACTGGTAAACAAACTTCTCAGCTAGTATGTCTGATAAAGGATTCCTTTCTAAAATATATAGAGAACTGAATCAAATAAATAAGATAACAAGTCATTACCCAATTGACTAATCATCAAAGGATATGAATAGGCAGTTTTCAGTTGAATAAATTAAAGTTATTAAAGTCATGTAAAAATGCTCCAAATCATTATTGATTAGATAAATGCAGATTAAAATAACCCTGATATACCACCTCATACTTATCAGATTGGATAAAATGACAAAAAAGATAAACAATCAATGTTGGAGAGGATATGGGAAAATTGAGACACTGGTGCTGTTGATGGAATTACGAACTGATCTAAGCATTCTGGAGTAATTTGGAACTATGCCATAAGGGCAATAAAATTGATTATACCCTTTGACCCAGAAATACCATTATTAGTTCTGAATCTCAAAGAAATCATAAAAATGGGAAAAGTCCCACATGTTCAAAAATATTTATAGCACCTCTTTGTATTGACGAAGATTTGGGAATTGAGTGGATGCCTGTCAGTTGGGGAATGGCTGAACAACTTTGCATATATACATATATATATATATATGTGGCATATGTTATTTATGTGGTATATGAGTGTTAAGGATTACTATTGTTCTGTAAGGACAAAATGGACAGTCAGACTTTAGAGAAGCATGGAAAGATTTACATGAACTGATGCAAAGGAACGTATACAGAACCAAGGGAACATTGTGAGATAATAAACTGTGGTGAACATGAAAACTCTCAGCAGTTCTTTGATCAAGGACAATCCTGAGAGAACTATTATGGAAAATGTCATCCATATCCAGAGGGTGGGGGGGGTCATGGATTCTGAATGCAGAGCAAAGCATGTTATATTCATTTTTTAAAACTTTTTCTTTTTTCTTTCTTACTTATGGTTTCCCCCCACTTAGTTCTAATTCCTCTTTTACAAAAGGCCTAATACAGGAATATGTTAAACAGGATTTTGCCAGACTGTTCATTGCCATAGGGAGGTAGAAGGGGAGGGAGGGTGACAGAAAAAATGTGGTACTCATAAACTTGCCAATGGATGAATGTTGAAAACTACCTCTGTATGTAGTTGGCAAAATAAAATTAAAAATTTAAAAAGTAAATGTTGAGGATACAAAAGCAGCTGGAGAAAAAGATATTACTAAACCTCAAAGAGCCCATAACCTAATGGATGAGAACATGTAAATTCCAATATACATGTAAGATACATGCAGAGTGAATGTCAGGCAATCTCAGAGGGAAGGTACTGGCTAAGGTTTTCTGTTGAAGAAGGAATTTGAGCAGAGTCCTGGAGGAAGCTAAGGAAGTCAGTAGACAGAAGTGAGAACAGAAAGCATTCCCAAGAATTGAGGATAGCCTGTGCAAAGTCAAAGCATCACATAGAAGAATGTGAAGAACAATGTCCCTGGATTGAAGAATACATTGAAGGGCATCAAGTATAGAAAGTCTGGAAAGGAAAGAAGGGACTAGAGAGTGAATGACTAGAAATGATTTCTACATTTTCTAGTCAGTGACCAGGGGTCATGGGGATGCTGGTAGGTAATAGAGCAAGGGAAAGGAGCGACTAAGATCTGGGACATGTATGTGTTTGTATATGACCAATCAGAATGCCAGGAGTCAAGTTTAAACTACCCAAATCACCATCAAATGCTCAATCATTCCCACCTGCCTCCACAGACTTTTGCTGTGCCACTATGCCTAGCACTGAGGCAGCTGGGGATGTGAACAAAAATGACTGGTTTCCAAGTCTGATAGCAAGACTTGAGTCTCCATTTTGGCTCTGGTACTTCTTATCTTTCAAACTGTGAGAACTTCTTAATCTCACTAGACCCCAATTCCCTGATTAATGAATAGAGACCATAGTCTCAGTGCTTTTTGATGTCTGCTTTTAGCTCTAACGAAGTGGTAGGCCATGAAGCAGGGTAGTGAGGTTCTAACTCATTTGGCCTTCTTAAAAAATATTTTTTTAGTTTTTTTTTCAAGGCAATGGAGTTAAGTGGCTTGCCCAAGACCACACAGCAAGGTAATTATTAAGTGTCTGGGGTCACATTTGAACTCAGGTACTCCTGACTCCAGAGCCAGTGTTCTATCCACTGTACCATCTAGCTACTCTAAAAATTATTTTTGATGAAAAGTCCTTCCCAGGTTCTAAACTGCTCTCTTTGAATGAAAAAAAATCAAAGAAATGCTAGGTTACCTTTCAGTGGTACTCTCCTATTCCTACCCTCAACCTTAACTATTAACTCATTTAGATGATGAGTCTTGAGAAAATCCAATAAAACCTGATTTAATGGAGAGGTTGGGAGTTCCAAAAATACTTACTTGGAAAAAGAGACCATTTCCTTCTTCCCCTCAAATTGGGGAAAGGAGGACAAAAACCCTCAAAACATAGAAGGTCCTTACTGGAAAGAGTAGGTCTGAACAGTAGCAAGCAAGAATGTCTAGAAGCTTATGACTCAATGTAAATCAAGTAGAGGGGAATGGTTTCTACTTGCAGACAGCCTGGTGTCTTTTTCTGGAAGAGACACCCTTATTTCCTCTCCACCACCATTAGGTGACACTGGTCTACCATTCTGGACCTAGGGTAGGCAATGACTTGGAAACCAACACATCCTCTTTTCAGGAAGAAAGAATTGTCTACTTTCTCCATGGGAGGCATATATGGAGCTGGAGAGAGATGGGTGGGTATTCTGGGGCTGAACCTTTGATTCATCCCTATAGAAGACTCCTTGTGAGGAAATTCCCTCAGATTGTAGATTAATAGCTGCTCCATGACTTACAGCATTTGGAGATTATTATTAATAGTTTTATATTCATTATATAGGAGGCATTTCCTGTGAACTTAGGTGTGTCTGTGCTACCTGTGAGCATGTATTCTTCATAGTTGTCCTCAAATACTCTAGTCTCTCATAGGAAATTGTATCTTTGTCTAGGCATTTCATTTTCAAAAGTGTGTCTGATTTCCCCAGTGAAATAGAGAAAATACTGTTCCTTTGTTGGCTCAAAACTTCAGTGTGTGCTGAAGAGGACTGTTTGCTGAATATGAAATGTAGTTGTCATTGTTTTGAATGACGTGTGATAGCAAGAGCTCACAAGTGGAAGAAAAAGATATGGAAGATGGGGCTGTAAAAGAGGGATCAGAGAGTGAGTAGTTGGTGTTGATCCACCATTCCTTGCCTATCGCCCTTTAACCCCCAGCATCTTGCTAGGTGATTCCTTCAGGACAGTCAAAATGCTTTAGATCAATAATGGACTACAAAGAGGTAGATGAAGAATTTGGTCTTACAATTTTTTGTGTATACTTTCTTAATAAATTGGAAGAAAGCTTAGAAAGAGTCAGTTTTATTCTTTGGGATTCAATTTACAGAGAAGGAAACTGAGGCTCCAAAAGAGTGTGACATGCATGAAATCATACATAAGTAGACAATAAGTGACATGAGGAATTTCACTCTAGGTCTGCTGTCACAATTCTTTAGGTATTTCCACTGTACTGTGATGATTCTCATTGTTCAGTTGGTAAGTGCCAAAGATCTCTTTAATATTGAGCCTTGGAAGATTCAGGGTGTAAGGGCTTGGTACAAACCCCTCTCACATTCTGGGAATAGCTCAGCCATAATTAAGAAGATCTTATAAATTCTTTCTGGACCATAAATCCTTCTAAGAAGGCAGAATTTATAGGTTAGTTTTACAATAGCATGAGGTCATGACTTTGAGTCAGTATTCAATCAGAGAAGACAACGTGCAAAGGGTGTGTGTGTGTGTGTGTGTGTGTGCTCACACAAAGACATCTGTAAGCACAAGTTCATATATCTATATATCTCTTTGCTTCTTCTGTATTTACCCAACCCAATATTTTTGTTTCCTACTTACTTCTTATTGGGAAGTGAATGATGTATGATTGGCACAATAACAATTGCAAATGTCCTTTGGAGGAAAAGTCATTTTTATTTAGTAAATAGAATGCATGAATAATGAACAATACAAGAAAATGGTAAAATAATTAGGAAGTGGTTCAGAGGTGCTCATTTACAACTGAGGAAATTAAAAATGCAAATGTATTATTATCACAGAGGTAGTTAACAGACAAATGAGTGTGGGGGGAAGAGAGCATGCCTTCTAATTCATCATTGTTTGAAAGACACCTGTGAGGTCTAACTGGAAAAGGCAGCCTGAGAAATGCAGATGGCCACATTGTGTGGTGTATCCATCTTTCTTTTCCTCAGTAATTGGAGGAAGGGATCATTCTCAGCGGAAAGAAGATACTTTTTGAGTTAAATAGAGTAAAAATTGGTCGATAGAGAACCAAAGCCTACCCCTCCCCTGCCTGCCGGCTGAGTAGTCAGGCAATGTTTATTTTCTGATACCAAAGGCAACTGGCAGTCCAACCAACAAGATCTATATTGGGACACTGACAATTAAATGCATTTCCGTTTCTGCTTTGGTCTGCGCTTGATTTATTGGAATGAAGCCGTGCTGAGAATTCTCTAGGTTCCAATGTGCTGGAAAAATAGTGCTGTGCCTGTTGCTAAAACCAAAGCCAAGAGGATTGAGAGGGTCACTTTTCCAATCCGGCTTGGGGCTTCATGGGGTTGCTCCAAAGATAAACAACATCAAGTGAAAATAGAACCCAGGGTCACTCTTGGTTCTGTTTGAAGACATGGTGTCCTAGAAGCAGCATCAAATGGGTGCCTCACAGGGAAATATTATCAGACCCTTCTAAAATCAAATGAAATAAAAGTCATACATACACATATGTATACACATGGACACACATGTATGCACATTCTTATCTCTAAGATCATGTCTACACATACATACACATATAGGAATACATGCACATATATGCCTTTGTTAAAAAGTAGAAAAGGTTACAGTCCCCAAAATATTTGAGGAAGAAGAAATAGACAGTGGGAAGGAGAAAGAGAGGAAAAAGATATTTATGGCAAAAATGTTCCTTCTTGGGTCATAGTAGGAATAGATGAGTAAAGCCAACTATATGTTTTTAATTCTTATTTCTATCTTTTTACTTCAAGTCTAGATCTACTTCAGAGAGGAGGCAGTAGGGAAGAGGTAGAGATTCTGGGGCACAATGGAGGGTCTTCAGCCACAGTTGGGTCCATTTAGATGCTGCCTGCTCTCTCATTTGGGTCTCTCTTCACTTTGCAGACCTGCATGCCCCAATCTCCTCCTTATGAGAAGGTGATCATCTCCCTTTGCATAATCTTGAGGAAACCCTCACCCTGGTCATGCATTCACCCAGGAGAGACGAGTCCTACAGACATGCAGAGAGGTTGCCCAAAGACCCCGATGCCACCAGGTGATATAATGACAACTTTGGGGGCCTGTTCTGATACCTGTGAAGTGTTGAATAAATGCATCCTCTGTCTGGACACAGTCATCTCTTGTGGCGATCATGAAGGATGTGCTTCTTTGTAAATGGTTTTTAATCCTTTGGACTGGGAGCTCCTTCTGCTAGTCTCTTGCTTTTCTCTGTATCCTTGGTGCTTCTCACCATGATTAGCACAGAGTAGGCTTTGAATAAATTGCTCACTGACTTAACTAATACTACCGTCAGAGCCAGATTTTACATCTCCCCAAACTCAGATATAAGAAAGGAAATAATGAAACCAAGCAAACCAGGACCTTGGCTTGGTCAACCATCCTGACCAACACTCCACAACCCCAGCCCCTTTCTTCAAGGAGAAGGGAATGTTTGATCATCATGCATCTGAAAATAAGTTATAGCAACAACAACAGCTGCTGTTTATGTAGCCTTTTAAAATGGATTATCCCTTTGGGTCATCACCACAGTCTTCCATGAGAGGGAATATGAAATTCCCTTTTTAAAAATAAATAAGGAAACTAAGGCTCAGTAAGGCAAGGGG
Source organism: Macrotis lagotis (assembly GCF_037893015.1). Taxonomy (NCBI): domain Eukaryota; kingdom Metazoa; phylum Chordata; class Mammalia; order Peramelemorphia; family Peramelidae; genus Macrotis; species Macrotis lagotis. The sequence continues at coordinate 2,933,480 of NC_133664.1, forward strand.
CATCACCCAGGACACATAGAATTAGTTATTGGCATACAAAGACTTTGAACCAATGTCTCCCTAGCTCCAAGGTCAGATATCTACCTCCATTGCCAGGATATATAATCCACATTCTGAGTGAGGTTTTTATTGTTTTTCTGAATGTGAGACTAGTATCTTGTAAATGTGTCTCCTGATTCTATTTTTTCTTTATATCATCTCAGACAGGCCTTGCCATGTTTCCTCATCTAGTTCTTCTTCATCATTTCTTACGGAATAATACCATTGCCTCATAATCATATGCAATCATATCTACCATAATCGTAGCCACCATCAATGTAGTTATATACCATAACTTGTGAAGCCAAGTCGCAGTGGACAGCAACCCCTGCATTGAAAGGTTTTCTATTTGTTTGTTTTTCTTAATCCTATGAAAACTGGCAAAATGTTTGGAGATGTAATATTTCTTTCTTTTTGTCTTTAATATGCTTAGGCTATAGACACAGTAGTAAGCTTATTGGATATGCCCGGATTAGTAAATTATATTTCATAATTTCAATTGATGTTTAGTGTGTTTATCCCATTTCTAAGCACTGCCAACATTGCATTTTGTCCATTTGAAGGACTTAGGGACTCAAATTCACATAAACATATGTATATGTGCATTTATGAATACACACATGTAGGAAATAATTGGTGTTATGTGTGTAGAATGTATCTAAAAAATAGTCATTCCATAAATTCCTATATGCTCAACCAAGTTTGCAGTTTACTCTCACCACCTATAACCAAGCTTTTGCCAAGAATTCTTGCTTCTCTCAAATATTCCCCCTTCTCTCCTCTGACCCTGTCCACCTGTCCCAACACCAGAGCAGACCCTCCTTCTATCATGTCCCATCATTTCCCCTCTCACTTTGACTATTACAGTAGCTGCTGGGGGGAGGTAACCCTGCCTCAGTCTCTCCCCATTGCAACCCACCCTCCAGCCCCCAAAGTGAACATGTCACCCCTTTCTTCAGTAAACCTCAGTGGTTCCCTATCATCCTCAGGATCATCAAGTCCTCCGGTTGAGCCTTGACCACCTTGCCAGTCTTTCCCCCTTTCTTTCCCTCCCCTAAATTCTGGGACTCCCGATGCCATGCCTTTTGTGCTGGCTGCCTTCTGGCCTCCCAGCTTCCTCCAATTCTCAGCTGAATCCTCTCTTCAGGGGCAAGCTTTCTCAGTCTCCCTCAGAGCTAATGACTTTCCTTTGGATTAACTCCCATACACAACTGTTTGCATTTGATCTCCCCCTAAGTCTGGGGGAGATCTGGGGCTGAGAGTCTGGGGCCTCCTTTGGGGCTACGGATCCCAACTGCTTACACATCATCTGGTACCTTGTAAATACTTAAAAAATGCCTGATTGTGACTAGACAGAAACATCTGGAAGTCTGAAACCTTGCTCTGCTCAGTGGTTGTCTTTGTGTACAATAGGAAAGCTAGGAGGCACAGTGGAGAAAAGGGATGGGATCTCCCTGAATTCAAATTCGGCCTCAGACACTTCCTAGCTGTCTGACCCTGGGCAAGTCACTTAACTCTGTTTGCCTCAGTTTCCTCATATGTAAAATGAACTGTCTCTTTGAAAAGAAAAATCTCAAGTGGGTTCATGAAGGTAAGGCATGACTGAAAAGCAAATGAACAACAACAAAAATGTGTATGAGATGGTGTATAGGCGATAGAAACAGAGACTGAGACTGAGGGAAAGAAACATCAAAAAAGAGGAGGGGAATGGAAGGTTCATAGACCCCTGGCACTGTGTGAAGTCCTTTACAGATTGTGGTTTTTCATTTGGTCCCCTCATTTTGCAGTTGAGAACACTGAGGATAGAATTAAGTGACTTGCCAATGGTCACTAAGCTAGAACATATGGAGGCTGGATTTGAACTCAGGTCTTCACTCCAGGCCCCAGGAGGAACTGTTCGAAGTCTTCCATGCTATAGTGTTCCCCTTGAACAATAATAGTCTCAAGACTCTCCAGTGCAAGGAGGGAGACAGCTGATGTCACCCCCTCTGCTGCTGCTTCACATGTCAGTTGTGGAGATGTCTCTACAGCCTTCCTGGGGTAGGAGGACGGGAGTTCGAATCTGACCTCAGACATTTGACTCTCACTAACTGTGTGACCTCGGGCAAGACACTTCACCCTGATTGCCTCACATCTGGGGCCACCTCTAGTAGTTCTATTAACATCTGGTCACTGGAGGAGAAAGTGAGGCTGGTGATTTAGTACAGCACTCCCCCCCATTCAAATCCAATTCATGTGCTTATCCTGGCATCACCTCCCTGAAGTCATGGTCTTCTTTGAAAAATGAAGGACAAACATCACAACCTGCCTTCTCCTTCTTTTCTCTTCAGAACATAGACAAAGAACAAGCAGGAACCCCAACCCAGAAATGGGAGCTCTCCTTCCCCCACCACTCTCACTTCAGCTATCTGTCTTCCAACTCACAGCATCAGAGCGATGGGGGTCCCTTCTCCATGTTACTGGATGGGTTCCAGTAGCCATGCTCTCACAACCTCAGAGCTCTCCTTGTTATCTCTGCTCCCTTGAAGGGGTCTCTACTATTTAAGTTTTAGTTTTTTTCCTTTTGCTATTGATTTATTTTTTATTTGATGATTGTCCCTACTCACTCTTCCAGCTTTGGCGCATTTCCCTACCTCCTGGCCTTCTCTTCACAACAGTGCTCTCACCCTGGCAATGTCCCTAATGCCTACCACTGCCCTTCTGCCTGGTGAGCTCTGCCTCAGATCCATTTGGGTAAATACCACTCTAACAATTCTCCCTTCTAATCCAGCTCAACTCCCAACTCAAGAGGCAAGACCCCCTGCCCTCTGCCCACCAGGTTTTCCTTTCTGTGTCCTCTTCTGTTCAAGTATAAACTGCTTGAGGATAAGGGCTTCCCTTCATTCTTCTTGTGCTTCCATGCCCAGCCTTAGGTTCGCATCATAGCTGGCAGACAGTAATGTTGGATCTAATTTGATGATCCAACCTAATTCATTGCTCTGACTTTCCCTTAGTACTTTTGTATTTTAGCTTCACTGTAATAATTTTTATTCCAAACAGTAATTTTCATTTTGTTATGAATATTTTTTAAGCAACATTCTTATATAAAGCTTTGCCTCACCCAAAGTCATTCTCACCCACCTCCATTTTGTGGGTAGTTAATCTCATTCACATTCACATTTATAGTTCTTGCTTTGTCCTTCATCACACTATAATATCACCATTCCCCTTTGTTGAAAATAAAATCAAAAAGGAGCTCCCGGGGAGTCCTTCCTTTAGAGTCTGAGCCTTTTAGCCTCCTTTTTCTCCCCTCTTTTCTCTCATTTCCTTTACTTTCAAATCCCCATTCTCTATCATCTGGCCCCAGTTAGCCTTTATTCTAGTTCTCTACTATGAGTTTTCAAAGTAGCAGTAAGAGGAGCATAGCAACCTTTCCCCTACCCCTCCTCCTCTTAATCAAGGGGACCCTTGAACCAGAAACAAGGAAGACGGAACTCTTGGCCCGGCCCATGCTTTTTCTTTTCACGAGTTTGCCTTTTTTTATTCAGTTGATTGTTGAGTATCCCAACCCCAAACTTACCGTTGTTGTTTTTCCTTTCTCAATCTTTGGATCTGGTGGGACAGCTGAGGTACAGAAGCCTGTTCTTTTACAGCACCAACAGTTATCAATCGGGGAATGGCTGAATGAGTTGTAGTACATAAATGGAATGGAATACCACTGTGCTCTAAAAAGTGACCAATTTCAGAAAACCCTGCAAAGGCTTATAGAAACTGATGCAAAGTGAAGTGAGCAGAATCAGGAGCATGGTGTTCATAGTAAGAGCAATGTTGTGGGATGATCAATTATGAATAGAATACACACAATAGAGCAAGCAATGCAAAGATCTAAACCAATTCCAAAGGCCTCAGGATGGAAAATGCTACCCATGTCCAGAGAAAGAACTGCCAGAGTCTGAATGCAAATAGTTTACTATTTTTACTTTTGCTACTTTTTGCACTTTTTCCCTTTTTCCCAAGAACCTTGGTCTGGTTCTTGTTTTATAATTTGAATAATATGGAAAAATGTTTTATATAATTTCTTGTTATTACCTATATAAAATTGCTTATTATTTTAGGGATGGAGGGGGGAAATTTTGAACTCAATTTTTAAAAATAATGAATGGTGAAAATTGTCTTTGCATATAGTTGGAACAAATAAAATACTATTTTAAAATAATAATAGCAACAATTGATGATTATTTTGCCTTTTCATGATGTTCAAGTTTGTTTACCTCTCTGTTTTGTTAGTACATTGCATTTGCAATTTGGAATCTTAGCCTAGTTCATTTTTCTTACTTGGAGGGATTGGGAATCATCAATCCTATGCAAAAAAATTATATTCAACATTGCATGATGCATAATTTTGTGGTACCAGCCATTTTCCTTCACTTTTAGATGTAACATTCCTTCTTCCCATTTCTTGTTAATTTATAAATCAGCATGATTATGATTGGGGTTCCTTGATTTATGATCTACTTTCTAGTCCTTTATAATTATAATGTCTGAGTGTGAACACCTGAGACTTCTATTTAGCAGGGACCCACAGATTCCTTCTAGTTGTATTTTACTCTCTGATGCCAATACTTCTGAGGAATTTTATTTATTTTTCAAAGAAGTAAATCTTTTTCTCTTTCTTTTTTCTAGGAACCCAATGTTTCTTAGATTATCTCAATTCACTCTTTTTAATGCTGTTTTTAAAAACTTGCTCTCACTATCTCCTCCAGATTGGCAATGTTAAGGTCACTTAGGGGTTTATTCCTGCTAAATCTGATAGCAACAGAAGATTTGAACTGTTCTAGCTCCAACAGGAACAAGGATTCACTCCTTCTTATGTAACTCCCTTCACCAGACTCAGTGTGGATACACAATTGGCTTAGCATCTTACAACTCAGAATCCTGAGTTTGAGAAATAAAGCCTCTTTGGGCTCCCCAGGAACCGGGATTACAGTTATGTTACCCCACACCCAGTTCTCAATGGAGTTTGATACTAACTATCCTAACTGTCCTTCCAAATGTTCAGTCAGTTGATTCTGATACCACCCTTGATGAAGGTCTGGTCCGAGAAGACAGCAGGTGTGCTTTTGAAAACTCCATCCTCTAGGAGGCCATACCATTACAGTTGCCCAGCTGAAAGAACTGTGGAGACATCTAAGCCTTCCCTGGGCCTGGGTGATGACAATTAAATATACAAACAAACATGTGATTGAGGAGAATAAAAGGCTTTCTGGCAACAATAGGTTTTTCATTCATCTGTCAAAACTGACATGATGACACTCCGCATTAATATCAAGTTTGCTTAAAACAAAGGGAGGACTCTTTGTTATTGAAATAAAAGATTCCCAGAGCTGTCCAAATAGAAAAGGATTTCCCTAGTGAACATTCTTCAAGAGGTTTTTTGGGGTGATGACTTGATCCTAATTGCACCAAGCCACAAAAACAGTTTCGAGTTTTCTAAATGAGATCTAGGATCAAGCAAAGACTTTTATTTAACTCAATCAGTGGGATGGGGGAAAGGAGAGAGGACTAAGGCATATTAGCCATACTGTGATAAACAGCTGGCTGAGGGTCGTGCTGGTCCAGATAGGGAGCAGAGAATAGTCTGGAATGAGAACTGAATAGGAGCCTAATAAGATTCACTTAGGGGAAGCTGGAAAGTTCTTCACCCTGAAGATTGTGATGCAATAAGGCTGGAAGTGACAGTCTCTCCCCAAAAAGGATGCTTCAGTAACAGCTGCTAGAATCTTGGCTATCTGGACCTAGATCATCTTTAATGGAGGAGCAGAGATTACTGAATGATGATGGTAGAGACAGAGCAAAGAAGGGGCCATGGGAGCCCAGAGAATGCCACTCCCTTGCTATGGCAAGTGAGGTGGGGTCTATTAATAAAAGTGCAACCGATACCATAAAGGGGAGGGGGGTGAATTGAAAGAGTCTGGAACACCAGGAGTGAGGCCTGATCTCAGTGAGAACGGGAAAATGAAATGAGTGGGAATGGTAATGGCTCAACATGAAAACAAATAGTGTTCTTTAGATAAAAGAGTAATAATCAATTGATTTAGTGAATATTTTCAATTATCTTTCTTAATTTAAAGAGTCTGAATTCTCTTGCAATTATGAAACCTGTATATCCACCATCATAAGGTGGGTATTTTATCTAAAATCTAAATCTAAATCATCAGATGCTAGATTTTTTTGAAAATAAAACAAAAATAAAACATCACTTATTTTAAGTTACAATATGAAACAGAGATATCAGGCAGACAATAAATGTAGAATAGAAGTTTTAAAAAGTACAATTTGGTCTCGATGACATTCTTTTCATCTCCTATATAGTCTATGAACACATCTGTCCTTGCACCAAAAAGCCTCGTGATAGCCCTCCAGAAGGATGGGCATGATTGATGACTTGCAAATTCAAGACTGGAGGAATCTGATCTCTGTCCAGGCCTCAAGGCCAAAACTGCCATAGACTCTATGCTTGTTATTCCTCAGAGCCCCTTTTAGGAGGCTCCACGGACCAGCCTAGTAAGGAATAATAATTAATAATAATAATAATGACAAACAGCTGGCATTTATACAACCCTTCTATGTGTATGCTTAGAAATGTCTCTATATGCATAGACAGATATAGATATAGATTACAGACACATATGTGGGCACTGTATATATAATTACACATACATGGTTATGTCTACATGTTATATATTTGCATGCATATGCATACATATGCACTCATGTTTTTTCTTTGAGGAGAAAGAGAAGGGGAGAGAAGGGAAAAGAAAAGAGAGAAGAGAAGGGAAGAGGAGAGGAGAGGAGAAGAGGGGAGGGAAGGGGAGGGGAAGGGAAGGGAGAGGATAGAAAAGGAGAGAAGAGAAGACAAGAGAAGAGAAGACAAGAGAAGAGAAGAGAAGAGAAGAGAAGAGAAGAGAAGAGAAGAGAAGAGAAGAGAAGAGAAGAGAAAAGAGAAGAGAGGCAAGGAGAGGAAAGACTAGAACTAACAAAGGATTGGGTGAGGAGTTAAATGCAGGGAGAAGAAAATGTAAAATGAAAGTTTTGTGGAGGAATATTCTCCTTTTTCAGTTTTATTGATGTGTTTTGTTTTTAACACAACAAATATTTCTTGAATACCCATATTCTAAGAGAGCTTTCTTGTATGAAAGTAAAACAGTTAAGAAAAATGAGCAACATAAGGACTTTATCTAAAAGTGCCTGCCACATCTCACTCTATCACCACCCTCCCCCATCGATTTTAAAAAAAATGAATGAAAAGAAATATCATTTCTTTCCTTCCAAGCCTTCCATTTCAGTGGGAAAAAGAAAAATGAGAAAAAATAAAATAAATTAATTATAACAAGAGTATATACTCAAGCAAAATAAATTCTTTTTTATATCTATATGATATTCTCTATCTTTCTCTTCTCTCTCTCTCTCCCCCCCTCTCTTATTTCTTATCATTCTCCTATTCTCAAAGATAATATTAATTCCTTGAATAATGATCCCTTCATGATGGGAATGCTTGGGCTGCAAGCAGGACTGGGCAATAGAGTCCCACAAAGCCTAGGGCTCCTCCAGGCTTTGATCCATCTAGTTGAGCATTAGATGGAAGAACCCCCTGACCTACTGGAGAACCACAATAGCTGTGACATCAAACACTGACTGTTCAGGCTGTGGAATGAAGGCTAATAGTCATAATTATATGCCCAGCTATTTGTAAGCTTGTAAGGATCAGCCTCTAATCAATGTGAAGTCCATCAAGGTGAGAAATCAAGAGATCTTTGTGTGAGCCCAGAATTCTTCTTTGATCTACAAACAGAAAATTCAAATGAGAACATGAAGAATCACAATTTTCAAGTAAATTACTTCTCTAATAACAGATGCAAGTCTTAAAAGAAGAAAAGGAGGGAAATTAAGGAGGAAGGTGGATGCTCCCCCTTGAACATTGTCTGTCTTATGCTATGTCCTTAGCTCTCTCTATCAGAGATATAATTGGACACTAAACATTTTTTTTCTAGGTTTAGAAGCTAATTTAAAGCTATCCACCAATCCTAAGTAGGAAGGCAGCAGGACAAGTTGGAAACTCTCTTAAGGTGGAGTTTTAGCACAGTGACTGGAAAGGAGTCAGGGCCTTGACAAATGCACATTGACTTGTCTTTAGTTACTAGTGCAATTCTTCTTCTTTGAGGTGGGCTGAAACTTCTGCCTTTTGAATAATTCTCATCCCTAACCCTCAGTTTTTTCTTAGAGTACCTGCTCTGAGGTGGTAGTAGGAAATGGTAGATTAACTTTTCCTTATTTAAAGGTCCATTTTCTCCTGAAGGGATTCCAGGTGGTTTTATGGTCCTCTCCAAACCTCCTTTGGGAATTCTCCTCTAGCTAGGGACAAATATGGGAATGCAGCTGATGTCCTAGAGGCACACTTTCTGGATTGTTGACTCTGCCTTGCTCAATTAAGGCATGCATACCTCCCAGAATTTTAAGGGTGGAGAATTTCCATTTTCAAACTCAAGGCTCTCTCTCCCTTTTTCCTTTCTCAATCTCAATCTTAACCACTGCAGATCTTCATCTTTTCCAGAGGTTTTAATAGAGCATTCCTCTTATAGAACAAATTATTGTGGGTGCGTGGATTAGATGCTTGGATTAGATGCTATTTAGTTTAGTTCGCATGTTGGATCAGTAACTAGAAAGTAGTTTGTTTGGAACTTAATTTATTCTGAGAAGTCAATAAATATTTAGTAGGAGAGCATAGGGTATTCTACTTAGAGAGTTAGTCTAGGAAATGGAAAAACATAGGTGTGAATCCCATCTCAGACATGGATGGTCATTCCTAATCCTGGGCAAATCACATCTTCCCATAATATAGATAAGTCTATAAGATTTTTAAATGGCAGAGAAAGTGTCAGCCTGCATTGGTAGATGTTTTACATACCAATGAAGTCATAGCCAGTCCCTATTACTCATTAGTAATGTTCGTGATTTGCATCATTTAAAGGGGTTTCACAAAACATATTTTCACAAGGTCAGGAAGGTAGTCAGAAAACATTTATTAAGCATCTACTATGACCCAGTTGCATATACAAGATGAGATCAGCAGACAGTTTTGGGCAAAATAAGTAGATCTGAGAACCATCGAAATGAAGACGATCTTTGGATACATAGGAGCTGATGACATTACCAAGTGAAGTAACATAGAGGAAATCGGGACAGAGCTAGGACCCAGGACAGAACCCTTTGACATGAATGCATGATCTAGATGAAGACCCAGCAAAGGAAACTGAAGAATGATCAGATAGGGAGAAGGAAAATGAGGAGACAGTAGTGTCCTGAAAAACTGGAAGAAAACAGGGAAATATTTATCTGAATAGGTTCAAATTTATAAAACTGCTTTCTAGGTTGAAATCTAAAAAATATTCTAAACATATTCTAAACTGCTTGAGGAGAATATTTTGACATGCCTTAAATCCTCTTTCCAACTTCACAGGAATGGATGAGTTTGGGCAAATATGTTGTGTGATACAGATGTGCTTGAACATTGGAAAAGGAGCTAGTCAAGGATAAGAGCAGGATGAATGGTGGAATCAGAGAGTCTCTCTCTATGACCATGCTAAACAAATAAGGAAGGGGAAATTGGAATTACCTAGAGCCTTGGAGAAAAAAAACAGACATTACTCTAAGACACAAAGTTTGGAGACAATATTTAAAGAAATTGTAAAAGTTGTTTTTTAATTTACATTCATCTATAGAAAGTATATATGTACTCATGTCTGTATTCAAATCTGATTAGAATTCCTTTGAACATTATTGTTCCATAATTGCATAAAGCAGAGGGGAATACTATTCTAAGTCAAACAAAAGGGAATCAACATAAACATATCTCCTCCCAAAAATTTGGTGGTCCCATTATAATAGTTAGCATTTCCTTTGTCTTATTTTCCATCATATTTCCTTTCTACTTTATGAAACCATGTCACAACAGACTGAAAAAAATATTTCATTCCCTATCATTCTTTAATTATAGCACAAAACACCCAGAGTTTCTGATAATAGTGATGTGGATCATGAAAAAAAATGGTCCAATATGCTTTGTGTTTGACAATCAGAGTGTGGTGCAGAACTCATTTAGTTAGTTGTTTTTTTTCCCCTTCTTCTCCCTTCCCTCTCTCATTTGAACTTCATTTCCTTTGTGTCTCCAGAGAATTGATAATTTAGTTTTCTCCCACTCATTCCAATTACAACAGGATTGACATTACAAGTTGTGTTGGACTGAACTAAGATCTCTATCAAAATGGAGCAGGACTCCTGCTGAGAAATCCCAGAGGGGAATTTTCATTTACTTAAAGGTATTTAAGTAACTGGAGAAAATGGGTACCTCCATGGTATCATGGCAACAAGAAGGTGAAGTTGTCTTTAGTATCCCATTGAGCATCTCTCTTCTGAAAATCCCATCCAATTGGTTTGTGTTATGATTTCTTCAGCATTAGCTGGCTTAGAGGAAGCCCAAGAAGAAAGCATCTTATTTTGTTGGCAATGTGCAGTCAGACTTTGAAGGCTGGACTCAATTCACAAGCTAATTGTATGCCTCTCCACTGGGCTAGGGCTGCCAAACAGTTCCATTCAGCAAACCAAAGGGGAACTTCAGTGTCAACACTTGGGTGCTCTGACAGTCTTCCTAGGCTTGTAGTTTCTCACTTCAATCCATCCCTTCCCCAAACCTTCTGCTTCTGGTGCCTTTACAAACAGCTTCTCATCGAGTGGAAAAGGCAACAGATGAGGAGATTTTAATGGGAAGATGGCAGGGCAAGAAAGCAATCCCACTCAGCCTGGGAATGGGCAATTGGAGAAAAAGTCATTCATCAGTGAAAGATGGCTGATCAGAAGTTCAAGGACTACTTTTCCAAAACTTCTTTTTGAATCCCTCCTCACCTCCACCCCCCAGGATGGTCCCAACAATTTAGTGGAGTTTCTCTTTAGAAGATTGAGATGTGTCTGAGCAGCTAGGCAAAACGTCTCCAAAGTGCCCCAGAATCACTGCCAGAAAGAACAGCTTTCTTTCCACAGAGCAGCCACAACTCACCTCCTTAGAGGACCACATCACTGCTGTCTGGGCATTAAGTTATAGGCATACAATCCACAACATACTCTGCTGTCTAGGCTTTCAGAAAACAGAATTTCTCTCTCTCTCTCTCTCTCTCTCTCTCTCTCTCTGACTCTCTGTGTCTCTGTCTGTCTCTCTAGCCCCTCCATTCTTTCTCCTCTTCCCCTCAATTCTTGAATTCTTGTAGAAGTCAGAGCAGTAACAAGGAACTGAAGAAGAAAGGTCTACTTACAAGACTCTAATTTGAATGAAATCATTTGCAATAATTTCACTGAACCCTCAGACCAATTCATGAAATGTAGCTTGGGGCATTTAAAGAAATTTCCAGACCATTCCTTTGAATGGAAAGTGCCAACAAAGCAACATTTTGAAATTCCCTGGATTTAGGGCTCCTGAGTCTAGTCTAATCACAACTCACTTTTCAATAACATGTGATTAAATTATCCCAGAAATAACTTGTTGATTTTCATTTGTTGTTAATATTTCTTTTAATATAACTTGTCCCAAAGTGGAAGGAATTGCCTCAGGAGGGAATGTGTTAGATGTCTCAACATCAATACAGTAAAGCAGAGAATGGGCAATGATGTTTTGGGGTTATTTTAAGGGACTGTTTCCTGGTAGGTAACTGATATACTGTCCAGGTTTCACAGACATACAACAATGAAATCAGGAAAATGACTCTGTAGACCTTCAGTTTGGTAGGCAGCCTAAAACCTCTTTTACTTCCATACCTTCCTTGTGCTAGCTCTGGCAGTGTATATGTCAACCTCATCATCTATGTGAACATCTCTGGAAATTACACTGGAAAGTCAGTGAACTTTATCCACAGCACTCAAAATTTCTCCATTTGATGGTTTCACATATGAATGGTGTGTTGCTGGGTGTTGGAGAACCTGTGCTTTCTTGGTTTTAATTGTTAGACCAAACTTAGTACAAGGAACAGAATCCCCATGTTGTAGTATTTTGCACAAGGAACAGAATCCCCATGTTGTAGTATTTCAGCTTCAGAGGTTGCATTGAATGCACAATCATCTGCAAACAAACAAACAAAAAATTATACACCAACTCTTCCTCTACTTTTGTCTTGGCTTGTAGCCTTTTCAAGTTAACTACTTTCCCATCTGTGACCTGAAGCTGTGTTCTTCTTTGTTGAAGGTGTTTGACAACATTGCTGAAAACAACCTGCTAAAAAATGTGAAAATGGGAGTATGTCATCCCAAACCCAGGCAAGCATATTATCATGACACTGACTTAAAAACCTTGGTCAGATCATCTGCCTAGAGATGGTAATTGAACCAACAGGAGACAATGAGATGAGTAAAAACACTCAAAAGTTACAGAATTTCAGTCAGAAAGAACTTGATGTCCATATTTCCTAAACATTTTCTTTAAAATATTCCATGTCATGAAAATATAAAGCCTATTTCAGATTGCCTTCTGTTGGGGGGAGGGAGAAAAATTGTAAAACTCAAATTTTTGCAAAAAACTGATTGGTAGAAACTTCCATTGTATATAATTGGGAAACAAATATAATATTTATATAATAATAGTAAAAAACATTATATATCTTCTGCAGATTATCCATAGTCATCTAGTCTTTGCTTGAAGACCTACAAGGGAAGGGGTAGGGTAACTCAGGCTCCAGGTAATATCATCCCATTATGTACAACCCCAATTATTTGAATATGTTTTTATTTACCTCAAGACTCAAATTTTTATCTTTTCACTTAAATCCTTGCTGTTAGTGCTGTCCCTTGGTTCCAAATAGAAGAAATGACAGATGTGATCCGACTGGGTGGTCTGACTGGGGTAGAGCACTCATATGTGCCATGCTTGTTGGCACTGGAGGCAAAAGAGCCAGAGAACATTAATGCAGTTTAAGGGCTGAGCCACAAGTTCATTTCCATCTAGAAATGTCACCAATTAAACTCAGTTACTTTACTATGTTCCCACTTTCACTGCTATTTCCTTGGTGCTGACAGTTGTCAAACAGCCAAGTCCATTAAGTAGCTTCAAATGCAAGTGATTTGATGTAGCAAAGCTGGCATTGGATGTGGAACAGTGAAAGTTGCTTTCATGAAGTTCTGAACTGAATGGAATAAAGAAAAGAAAACAAAGGTTTTACATGGAAAACATCTTAAAGAGCTATGACATGGTAGCCAAAGCAGTAAGATACAATTTAATGGGAACTTCGATCAATCAGTAAACATTTGTTAAATGCCCATTCTCTGCCATGCACTGAGAAGAGACTGGGGAGCCAGTGGGGGTAGTTTATCTGACAACCCTAGGATGGCATGGCAGTGAAATCCAGCTTCAGTCTGAATCCAGTGTACAGTCTGACCTCTTTTAGGTCTAACTTCAGGTCTTCAGTCAGCAGTCCTGACAATGGTATAAAGACTAAATGGGTCTCATTTGGAATTTTATTTTTAGTCCTGGCTAAGACAATTTAGAAAGAACATGGACAAATATGAGGATGTGAGGAAGTGGACAACCAAGATGGTGAAAGATGGCATGGTAAGCCCCTTGAAGTGTAGCTTGAAGGATGGAGGGATGTCTGACCTGGAGAAGGGAAGACTTTAGGAGAGCATTTATCTTTGTTCAAGGGTCAGAATGACATTTGTGTGGGAGAGGAAACTGGCACCAGAGAGCAGAACTAGAAATGGCTCATCCAAGCTTCTGAAATACAGATTTAAGAGAATATAAGGGGAAAGGGCAAAACAGCAATATGCAACAGCAAGCAACAGCAACACAACAAAACAATTTGTTAAAGAGAGCAACTTGAAGTTCCTCTCTCCTTAGAGGTGTTGTGAATGAGTGTGTGTGTGTGTGTGTGTGTGTGTGTGTGTGTGTGTGTGTGTGTGTGTGTGTGTGTGTGCGTGCACAGGGATGTGGACACATTCATATATGTGCATCATGTTGTGTGTATGTGTATACACACAGTCCTATTTGTCATTTAAAAGCCTTCTTCACCTGCCCCCTCCAACCTTTTTTCCAGTCCTCTTACACCCTTGTTGTACTCTTCAACCCAGGGACACTGACCTTCTTGCAGCTAAATGAACAAGCCCTTCCATCTCTCAGCTCCAGATTTCACTCTGGTCACCCCCATCCTTCCTTTGCTCTGACAGAAGCCCCATTTTCTCCGGGAAGACTACTCCACCCCTCTTAATTCTTCTGCCTTACTTTGGATAATTACTTCTGACTTATTTGATATAGCTTGCTTTGGATATATTTGTTGGCATGTGGTCTCTCCCAGTGAATTTGGGGCTCCTAGAGAGTAGGGTTTGTCTCTCACCCCTTTTGTAGTCTTAGACTCATCATGGTGCTTGATATATGGCAAGCATTTAATAAATATATATTGACTGCCTGAATGAATATATATATATATATATATATGTATATATATATATAAACACCATACAAGCTCATACATACACACATATTATCTCTATCTATCTATCTATCATCTATCTATCTATCTATCTATCTATCTATCTATCTATCTATCTATCCATCTATCTCTCAGATACTTGGTAGTTGTGTGACCTTGGGCACAGGTTTACCCTGTTTACCTGAGTTTCCTTATCTGTGAAATGATCTGAAGAAAGAAATGGCAACCCACTCCAGGACTTTTGTCAAGAAAATCTCTCCAAAAGTCACAAAGGGTCAAACATTTCTGTAAAATAGGACAGTGAGGTAAACAGCATATAGAGCACTGGATCTGGAGAGAGGAAGATCTAAGTTCAAATTCAGAACATTTACCAGTGGTATGATTTTGGACAAGTCACCACATTGCTGTTTCCAGTTTCCCATCTATAGAATGATGATAATAATAATAATAATAATAGCCCTTCCTTTGTATTTTTTGAATTTCTGTCTAAAATCAATTTTCGCCCATATGTACATGTATATTTTTCAGTTACAAAACTTTCCTTCCATGTTCCCTTCCCATCCCCCCTCCACTCAGCAGTGAACAGTCAGGAAAACATTGTATGTACAATATACCTAATTGTAAGCATGTTCAAATACCTAATCTGTACATTTTAGATAAACATGTTTACATATTAGGTATTTTTGGTTTGAGGAATTAGAATTAAGAGAAAGAGATACATAAGAGATAATTTTATAAAGTGTTCATAAGCTTTGGAAGGGTTGTTTTTTTGTGCATGTTTTGTTTTGTTTTGATTTTCTTCCTCTGGATGGGGATAACGTAGTCCATAACTAGTCAAATAGAGTTGGCCTAGCTCTTTGGACTGTTGAGAGGAGCTGCTTCCATCAAGGTTGTTCATCTCACAATGTTGTTGATGTGCACACTGTTCTCTTGGTTCTAATCCCTTCTCTCATCATCAGATCCCATAAGGCATTCCATGCTTCTTTAGAGTCTGATGGTTTCTTAGAGAACAATAATATTCCATAATATTCATGTACTCATAACTTGTTTAGCCATTCCCCATTTGATGGGCATCCCCTCAATTTCCAATTCTTTAACCAGTACAAAAAGAGCTGCTATGAATATTTTGGAACATTTAGAACTCCCCCCCCCCTTTTTTTTCTAATTTCTTCTGGATATAGATCTAGAATTGGAATTACTGGTATGAATATTTTTATTGCTCTTTGGCCATATTGCTCTCCCAAATGGTTGGATCCATTCACAATTCCACTAGCAAGGCATCAACATCCCAATCCTCTCAAACCTCTCCAACATTGATCATTTTCCCTTTTTCTCATCTTGGCCATTCTGATAGGTGGGAAATGATACTTCTCAGTTGTTTTAATTTGCATTTCTCTAATCAATAATGATTTGGAACTTTTTTATATGATTATATATAGCTTTAATTTCTTCAATTGAAAACTGGTCACATCCTTTGACAACTTATCAATTGGGGAATGACTTGTAATGTTATAAATTTGATGCAGTTCTCTATATATTTTAGAAATAAGACCTTTATCAGAACTCTTCGTTGTGAAGATTGTTTCCCAGCTTTCTGCTTTCCTTCTAATTTTGGCAACATTGAATTTATTAGTGCAAAAGCTTAATTTAATATAGTCAAAATCATTCATTTTACAGTTTATAATGTGCTCTATTTCTTGTCTGGTCATAAATTTATCCCCTTTCCATAGATCTGATGGAGTATTTCTTGGTCTGTTGATTTATTTCTGGTGTCACTCTTTATGTCTAAATCCTGTACCTGTTTTGACCTTATTTTGGTATGGGGTGTGAGATGTCGGTCTATGCCTAGTTTTTGCCATACTATTTTCCAGTTTTCCCAACAATTTTTATCAAATAGTGAGATCTTATCCCAGAGGCTGATATCTTTGGGTTTGTCAAATAGATTGCTGCAGTCATTTTCTGCACTTTCTTTTGAACTCATCCTAATCCACTGATCCATTATTCTATTTCTTAACCAGTACCAGGCAGTTTTGATGGCATCTGCTTTATAGAATAGTTTTAGATCTGGTAGAGCTGGGCTACCTTCCTTTATATTTTTTCCCATCAGTTTCCTTGCTATTCTTGACCTTTTGTTGCTCCAGATGAATTTTGTTACTATTTTTTTCTAGCTTGGTAAAATAGTTATTTGGTAGTTTTGTTGGTAGGGCCCTAAATAAGTAATTTGATTTGGGTAGAGCTGTCATTTTTATTATATTTGCTCAACCTAACCATAAGCATTTGACATTTTTCTGATTATTTAGTTAATAATAACCCTTCCTTCCCAAGCTTGTTGTCAAATGAGATAATTTTTCTTTTTAGATTTTTTCAAGGCAATGGGGTTAAGTGGCTTGCCCAAGGCCACACGGCTAGGTAATTATTAAGTGTCTGAGATCAGATTTGAACCCAGGTTCTCTTGACTCCAAGGCCGGTGCTCTATTCACTGCGCCACCTAGCCGCCCCCTAAATGAGATAATTTTAAAGTGTTTAGCCCAGTGCTGGTGCCTAGCAAGCACTATGAAAATGTGAGTTATTATTATTGCTACTATTCTCTTTTCTCTCTTTCTGTCTATTTCTCTGTGTGTCTTCACACACATGTTTAATTGTATGTATATATGTATACGTATGGATGTTTATGTTAATGGTGTGTGTGTGTGTGTGTGTGTGTGTGTGTGTGTGTGTGTGTAGAATACTGTAGGGGAGGGTCTCTATTTTTTTTGTCCAGAGGAGATTTGACTGGTTTACCTTCCAACTCACCTATTAGTGAATACAGTACATGTAGTTAAATCGAAGTGTCTTCAAAGAGAGAGGCCTGGCCCTGGAGTCAGAGAGAATTGAGTTGGGTTCCTGCCTCAGGTGCTCATTAAGTACCTGACATTGGAACAACCACTAGTTTCCTAGCCCCTAACTCCAAACATTGTTGATAAGTCAAGCTTGATGTTTTGTGTGAAGCCTTTAGAGCTCTACAGAAATGATGACTCTTATTACTCGATACTCGATTCTTGCTAGTACTATGATCCTTGGGCTTTCAAGGATATGCAATATATATTTCTCCTCATTTTTTAAGCTTTTAAAATTTTAATCGAATTTTGCAATTTTCCCCCCAAAATCTTACTTCATTCTCCCCACCTCCCACAGAAGGCCATCTGATAGATTTTACATTGTTTCCATGGTATATGTTGATCAAAATTGAATGTATTGAGAGAGAAATCATATCCTAATGGAAAAAATAAAACATAAGAGATAGCAAAATTACATAATATAACTATTTTTTAAAAATTAAAGGTAACAGTCTTTGTTTAAACTCCACAATTCTTTCTCTGGATACAGATAATATTCTCTGTCATAGATACCCTAAAATTGTCCCCGATTGTTGCACTGATGGATTGAACAAGTCCACTAAAGTTGATCATCAACCCCATTTTGCTTCTATGGTGTACAGTGTTCTTCTGGTTCTGCTCATTTCTCTCAGCAACAGTTCATACGAATCTCTCCAGGCTTCTCTGAATCCTCATCCCTCCAGATATCTAATAGAATAATAGTGTTCCATAATGTACATATACCACAATTTGTTCAGTCATTCCCCAATTAATGGGCATTCATTCACTTTCTAGTTTTTGCCACCACAAACAGGGCTGCTATGAATATTTTTGTACAAGTGATGTTTTTTCTCTTTTTCATGATCTCTTCAGGGTATAGACCCAGTAGTGGTATTGCTGGATCAAAGGGTATGCATATTTTTGTTGTCCTTTGGGCATAATTCCAAATTGCTCTCCAGAAAGGTTGGATGAGTTCACAGCTCCACCAACAGTGTAATAGTGTCCCAGATTTCCCACTTCCCTTCCAACACTGATCATTGTCTTTTCTGGTCATATTGGCCAGTCTAAGAGGTGTGAGGTGGTACCTCAGAGAAGCTTTAATATGCATTTCTCTAATAAGTAATGGTTTAGAGCAATTTTTCATATGACTATGGATCACTTTGATTTCCTCATCTGTAAATTGCCTCTGCATAACCTTTGACCATTTGTCAATTGGGGAATAGTTTGTTTTTTTGAAAATTGGACTCAGCTCACTGTATATTTTAGAAATGAGTCCTTTGTCAGAAATACTAGATGTAAAAATTGTTTCCCAATTTACTACATTTCTTTTGAGCTTGGTTACAGTGGTTTTGTCTGTGCAAAATTTTTTCTTTAATGTAATCAAAATTATCTAGTTTATTTTTAATGATGTTCTCCATCTCTTCCTTGGTCATAAACTGTTCCCCTTTCCATAGATCTGACAGGTAAACTATTCCTTGATCTCCTAGTTTGCTTTTTAATATTGTCTTTTATGTCTAAATCCTGTACCCATAGTGAGCTTATCTTGATATAGGGTGCAAGATGCTTGTCTAATCCAAGTTTCTGCTATACTAACTTCCAATTTTCCCAAAAGTTTTTATCAAAGAGAAAGTTTTTATCCCAGAAGCTGGACTTTGGGTTTATCAAAAAAGCAGATTACTATAATCATTTCTATAATCATTCCCTGCTATCTCTTTTGCATCTAGTCTATTCCACTGCTCCACCACTCTATTTCTTAGCCAATACTAGATAATTTTGATGACTGATGGTTTATAATATAATTTTAGATTGTGTAGGGCTAAACTTCTTTTGCACTTTTTTCATTAAATCCTTGGAAATTCTTGACTTTTTATTTCTCCATATGAATTTACTTAAATTTTTTTCTGGCTTATTAAAGTAATTTTTTGGCATTTTGATTGGTAGGGTGCTAAACAAGTAGTTTAATTTAGGTAGAATTGTCATTTTTATTCTATTAGCTCAGCCTGTCCTTGAGCAGTTGGTATTTGCCCAGTTATTTAAATCCGATTTTATTTGTGTGAGAAGTGTTTTGTCATTGTTTTCAAAAAGTTTCTGAGTCTGCCTTGGCAGGGAGACTCGCAGGTATTTTATATTGTCTGAGGTTACTTTGAATGGGATTTCTCTTTCTAGCTCTTCCTGCTGCATCTTGATAGTCATATATAGAAATGTTGAAGATTTATGAGTTTATTTTATATCCTGTGACTTTACTAAAGTTGCTAATTATTTCTAATAGTTTTTTAGACGCATTTTTGGGATTCTCTAGGTATACACATCATGTCATCTGCAAAGAGTGAGAGTTTTGTCTCTTCCTTCCCAATTCTAATTCCTTCAAGTGTTTTTCTTCTCTTATTGCTGAAGCTAACATTTCTAATATGATATTGAATAGTAGTGGCTATAACAGGTCTTTCTTCTCATCTTATCAATAAATGTCCATTTACTAACAATATCCAGGGCTTAGGAAATTAAGTCATGTCTTCATAGATTTCATTTATTTAATAAGACTATATTAGTTCATATTTTGAGAGTGATATAGAAACAATAAAAGGGTCCACTCCATGAGCCCTGTGGGGATTTTAATGAAGTGAAATTCTTTACTTAAGAACATGCAAGTCTCAAATTCTGGTCCATGTGGACCTCTTGGGGACCCTGGTGTTTATGGACCCATGTTTCTGAACTCCAGTGAATAATGTTGATTCAGGCACAATGGATCTTTGAGACCCTTCCACATCTGCATTCATCAATGTATGACCTTTATCAGGGAAAAAAAAGAAGTCATTTAATTTGACATTCTTGGTACCAATACTCCTCTATCTCTTATCAGTCTCTCATCTCTTGGTGACCTCATCTGCTTCCAGAAGTTTGATTGTCTTTGTTATGTTAATGATTCTAGCCTTTGTTTCTCTCCTGGTTTTTAGATCCACATTACCAACAACCCATGGAACATCTCCCACTGGATGGTGGCCTGGAGAATAACTAAAATTCAGCATTGAAAAACAAATGAACAAACAAAAAATCAGTATTGGTCATTCCTTTTGATAGGAACTCTTTCTCTACTCACCTCCTCTACAGAGGACTTTTTTTCCTTCCTTTAAAATGCAGATCAAGTACAATATTCTCCATCAAGATTTTTCTGTCTTGCCCTGCCCTACTCCCTAACTGCCTGGACTCACCCTCTCAAACTTCCTTGACTTGAATTCACTTTATGTATTCTTCTTCTGTTTATTTCTTGATTCTCCATCCCCATCTCAATTAGAAGACCTCCTCTTTCTCTTTCTCATTCCTATGCTAAGCTTCTCATACAATATCTTATCCATTGATAGATCAATTGATATTCCTTTGCCATGATTGCAACTGTGGCTGATAGGAGGCTTTCCTCGAGGAAGGTCATGAAGACCAAGCATTCCTTTCCCAAACAACAACCTCTGAGTGTTTGGCTCCTAAATATTCATATCTTGTCCTGCTTTGAATCCTTACAAATATCCAGTTTACTTCTTCTGGCAAAATGGGCAATAAAGTCCAAATCCATTTCTTAAGTCCTTACTTTGTCACAGACATTATGCTATGTATTAGTGAAACACAGCCAGCAACAACAGCCTCAGGGAGCTTATACTGTGTTTGTGTGTGTATGTGTGTGTGTGTGTGTGTGTGTACAACATGTGGATGAGTATGTAAATGCAAAAAACAAGACCAGATATTTTTCCTAGTCAGAAAATGCATATTCCAAAGAGGATCTAGCAAGGCCCTTTTGTAGGAAGCTGCTCCTTAGGTTAAGCTTCACAGGAAGCCTCCTGCAAGGAAGAATTCCTTGCAGAGGGGAATCCCACAATGGCAGTTACAGAATACCATGTGCAGGGAGAAAGTAGCAAAAACAACACAAAACATCAGAATAAAGCAAAAACCACAGCCCCCACTTCCACCTTTAGTGCAGAGAGCTGGCAAAGGTTTCAGCTTGCCTACATCCCCTACACCTGGGCAGCCTTTCTCTTTTGGGCAGCATCACAATAGATGTTGTCACCCAGTCTTTGCTTGAGCACTTCCCATGCCAAGGAACCTGAAATTCACAACAACTTGATCTGTTTTCATACAGAATTCATTAACAATCTCCCCCTTCTATTGAGTCCCAGTCTGCTCCTTCATCATACTTCTGTTTTCTGTAGAAACAGGGATCAGTCCAAGTCTGCTATTTCTTCCAAAAAATATCTCTTCAATAGATTGCCCTCCTTTTCTGTATTTCCCATGCTAAAAGTCCCCACCTCCTCCTGCAACTACTCACGTGATACTCTTCAGATACCTTTTGGTCTTGATAGCTCTTCACCTAGATTTCTTCTATTTGGTGTTTCCTTACATGGAGTCCCCAGAACTGGACAGAGATATCATGTGATCTCCTCCTAATACACTGGCATCATCAGTTCCAGTATTTCACATATTACTTTTATTCCCAATAGGTTGTGAAAACCCACAAAGTATTGGTTCTATTTTACCCTGACAATTCTTGACATTTTGCTGCCTTCTTTGTGTTATCAGTAATTGACATTTTCTTCTTACAAGTAGGTTTTCTTGAGTTGAGATTGTAGATGTGTCAATGAGTTGCCCAATTGGAATTTCACACCATTATCCCTATGAGGGCCTAGAAGTTCTAACCCTATTTAAAATCTGGCTTTGTTCTTTCTTTCTTTCTTTCTTTTATTTTTTTTTCTTGGCTGGATTTAAATGAATTGAGCAGGAAAATGACCAGCTGTTTAGATTACCACTCAAATCCTCTCATGAATTTTGAAAGGTAGGGATTTTCCAGGAACCAACATCAAATGAGGATCAAATGCCGTCTATTACAGAATAAGAATGTGTTGTTTAAAATCCCCTGAAATTACAGTCTTTGAAAACCATCTGGACCCACATGTTCTGCAGAAGAGGAGAAACACAAAGGAAGCACTGATTAATTTTAATGCATAATGAAAAGACATAATTAAATGCAGTTTTATTGAGTTAGTATTGTTTCTAGTTGAAACCTTTAAGACTTGTACCAATTTTGGGCTTCCCAGTTTTATATGGTATTTCCCATTTTAGAAAATCTTTGGATATTTTTATAATAGCAGCAAGTCGTTGTATTTGGCCATTGATTTATGACTTGGAAGTACCTTTGATTAATCCACTGCATTATTTTAATCATTTCCTTCATTAAAATAATTTTCCCATTATAATTTCAAGCTCTTTCACAAGAAAAAAATGTGGAGAAGGGGAAGATGAAATTTATTTCTAACACTGATAGATAAGGCCAACTGTCACTAGGCATTGAGACCTTGATTCTTTTGCTTTTAAGATACCTTAGGCACTAGGGACAGAATCTAGAAGCCCAAAGGTATTCTATTTTGCTAAGGTTCAAAAAATATTTGATTTGATTTTTAAAAAAAATGAAGTGCAGCATTCAATCTCAGTGCTGACCAGATTAAGTCATTGGGGCCAGAAAGAGACAAGGAATGGCCATGGTTGAGGGGGCTTCTAGGTGGTACATGAGAAAGACATATGTTTATTTACTAGGAACTGCATTGCGTGTTCCTGTTCTAATACCTGAATATAAGCGGGCCTTCCAGGTCATATCCTGTAGACAAAGAAATGGGAATAATTAGTATTAAAGTAGTCATCCATTTGGGAATCTGGCTGAGTGTCTTAGTTCTCTCTTAGTGATTTGTGTCATATCAACCCAACTAGAACATTACCATATTTCCCCATGTATAAGACATAGCTTAATTTGGGGGACCCAAAATTTGAAAAAAAATGCATTACATCAAGTTTTTGAACTCAAGCTTTATTCATCTTGAGATTCAAGGACCTTCTGCTCTTAGCTCTCATGCATCTTTTGGGCAAGTCTAGGGTGTGGACACCTGCTCAGTCCATTCCATTTCATGAACCTTGAAGCACTCATTGAGTCCTCCTTGGAAATCAGTCACTTCTTGTTCATCAGCCATTCTTTTGGTCTCCTGCTGAACCATCCTGGGGACACAGGAATTCCAATGGCCCTTTGCTCTTCCATCCATCTCTTCCCCTCCCTCTTGAACTCAGGCCATTTGGCTGCCTTGCCTCTCATGGCATTCTTCTGCCAGGGTTTCTTCTTCCCAGAGCCAGGCTTAGATTAGTTTCTCAGCTGGAGAAGGAACAGGCTGATGTTCAGCAGCACAATTTTCATTCACTTTGGCAAACTGGATCTCTTTGATTGGATTCAGCTCTGGATGAAAGTCTTTTCTGAGTCATTTCTGGGCAGAATGTGACAAAATGTAACCTCATATATTGATAACAACTGTGAAACAATGAGGGCAAGGACAACAAGCACAAAAAAGTGGGAAATGCAAAGGAAAAAATCTCCAATCACTGTTTTTAATGCTCCCAGTTTTTAGAAACCATTTTTTTTTTGAAAAAAAAGGTACATCTTATAGATGAGGAAATAAATACAAGTAGGGAAAACAATGACTTCTCCCTTTTCCCACTGTTCATACTCACTTCTTTCTCCCTCTCCTCTCTCTCCCTCCCCCACCTCTTCTGTCTGTCTCTGTCCCTGTCTCTCTTCTCTCTCTTTCTCTCTCTCTCTCTCTCTCCTTTTTTTTTTATTCTCAACATGCTTCTTGAATTGGTGTCCATCTGTGTCAACACTTGGAAGTTATTATGATGGTTCATGAATGGATTAATGCCTTTTATTAATGTTAACATCCTTGGCCTCTAAAGCTCAGTTCGGATGCCGCTTCTCTGTATAACCCCAAGTGTTGAATAATCTCATACTCCTCAATTTTTCCTAGAAGCCCTTTTCTCTCTACTTTCTATACCAGCCCCCCTTCCTCTGGAATGTAAGTTCCTAGGGGAAAGAGAATGAATCCAATGCCATCTTTCTTTCCCCCAAACCTCGCACGGGGCCTTACCCAGAAGAAGTTCACACCACAAATGCTTTATACAGTTTTGGCTAATTGAATTATTGAATGAACTATTTCCATTTATCATGCTGCCCTGGTTGTCCTCGTCTTGATATTGTTTTTCTTTCTTTTTTTCTCTTTTTTCTCTTAAACCTTTGGCTGCTGACATTGCTGTTCTGAGAATAAGGAGTTCTTGTAATTCAGGTTAAATCACAGAAGCCACAGGCCATGCCCTAGACTGGACTCAATCTTTATCCTTTTGGAAATATAGGGGGGAAATCACATTAAACAGGGTATAAGTCTTGTTTAGAGGTATTGTTTTTTCTAATCCCAAAGAAGATAAGGTTTTCTGGTTGGATTTCTGACCACTTCTGTTATTTCCTACCAATGAAGTTTACTATTTTCAAGCTTTGACAGTAAGTTCTAAATGCCTCTATCATGGGCTTGGAAGAGAACATGTCATTTGTCAGACCTGAGAGCTTAAGAAGATATAGTTGTTACATAATCCAATACACAATAGATGCATGGACGAATCTTCTAGTATCTCTTGACCTTTGTTCACCAAGTCCTTCAGTCCCTCCTAAAGACAAGCAGCAACAGGCAACTCCCTACCTTCCAAAGCATTTCATCCTGCTTTTAAAGGGTTCTAATTGTTCCTTATACTAAGTTTAAGTTTGTTCTTCAAAATATTCCCTATTGTTCTTTGTTCTGCCAAGACAAATAAAAACGAATAGAATCAGCCTCACCCCTCTCCCATGAATCTGACTTTGATTACTTGATGATAACCTGCATCTTCTCTTGAGGCTTCTCTTCCATAAATCCCTGGCTTCTTCAAGCTGATCCAGGTTTGGCCAGTTCTGAAGCCATTCTTTTGGGGCAGGGGATTTCCTTCTCCCCTCAATGTCCGATTCATTTTGTCATTTTCTAAATGGCTTCTGTTAGAGTGAGGGTTCAGAGTCATCTTTCTGGTCAGCCCTCTCTCCTTTCATTAAGCTCCAGGTTAACCCCACTCAAACATGAGAAGGGCAAGCCTCTTTTAAGAAGAACTTGAATCCCAAAACTCTCAGTAGAGGCTCTTCTGAGACTCTTGTAAAGGATGGGCTAGGTTTGTATCACAACTGCCCCCCTTTCCATTTCTTTACTACTGTCTGATTTTGAATGGGTTTCCATGCCCTCTGGTGAGTTGAGAGCAAGCTCTAAGAAGGATCTATGAACAGTTTGCCCCCAAATACTTCCAAGTGGGTGACTGGAGACAGAATTTTGGTAGTCAGCTGAGCTTCAGGAGCCACCAAAGGATAACAGTGATGTGCCTCCTCCAAATGACTCAATTTGTTCTCCAAGGATGTTGGATTCAAAACTAAACTGGGACAGATGCCCCCAAAGTCAAAACAAATACCAAACAATTGGTAGCTGAGGCTTTCTGATTTTTTAAAGTAAAAAATATCTATCTCTTCTCAGTCAATGGATCCCTTTGACTAACTGATTTCCCCAGCCCCCAACTGGAGGCCATCACCACAAACACCCTAGGTTAACTGGTGTAACTAGGAGGACTCAGGGGTCAGTCCCAGTGTGGGCCAGCCTTCTCCAAACTCACCAGCACCGTCGTGGACACTTGCCTGATTTCTCAGACTCAGATGGAAAGTGGATTTCTAATTCTTATTCTCCTCATTACTTACCAGGAACACTGAGGTCACAGCAAATAAAGCAGTATGAGTTAATGAGAACAGCTTTAGGAAAAGAGGAGGTATCTTTCTTAGTACATCAAGTGCTTCCCATATATTAAGAAACCCCAGCTGGATCGATTTAATAATGTGAGGATTTACACAATTATTACGGAGCCTTCATTACTCACCCGGCAGCCTGTGGCTGCCGCTGCCGCACAAAAGAACATCTCTGGCTGGCTGGAGGAATGCCGCTGCCTCCCACAAACCCATTCCCCGGCCATCTGCTCCCTGCCTCAACACTTAACAGTCACCCAACTGCAACTTGGCAGCTTTGTGTACTTGGGGAAGCAGCTGCTCTGAGCCCAGGACCCAGGAGGCCTCTGGGGGCCCCATCATCCCACTGTGGCTGGTCATCCTGCCTGGAGAATGGGAGGGAGGCAGGAAGGAAGAGCCATGTGCTGTGTGTGTGTGTGTGTGTCTGTGTGTGTCTGTGTCTGTGTCTGTGTGTGGGTGCACACTTCCATGGCCACAGGAGAACCCTTCTACAGAACAAAAGGAGTGTGCAATTCTCCAAAGGGAGGTGGTCCAAATTTTGCCCAATTTTAGGGATTGTAGATGTCCAGGCACCGAGGCCTTTTCCTTGATTAAAGATACAGGAAAAAATCAAGGTTCTCTTTTCTGCCCTCTTCAGTTCAGGCATCAGCTACTATGTGCATTCCAAAGTGGGCTGGGGAATGCCTCCAGCTGCCAGTTCTGACTGTGCCATCCCTCTTTTCTTGAGGTGGTGAGATGGCAGAGTGGGCAGACCCTGGGCCAGACACATCAGCTGGGGGCATCTTGGACAAGCCACTTAGCCTTCACCTTCCTCACTTTCTCCATCTGTAAAATGGAGATAACAGCACCGATCTTGCAGGGTTGCTGAGAAGATGAAATGAGAATATTTATAAAAAAAATACACATCAACGAGCCTGCACATGTTTGGTAGTTAAGAAGTGCCTGTTTTCCTTCTCCCTGGGAAGGAGTGGGGTCCTAAGCAAGAACCCCTCCATTTGGCTTCTCCGGCTCTTCAAGAGCTGGCTCCAGCCGGCCTTTCCTGGTGGGTCACTCTTCTCTCCTTGATATGGTCTCCATCCAGCCCCCCCAGTCAGTTTTGTTCTCTGGGACCTTCCAGCCACCATCTCTGTCCCACACCCTGCATTGTTCTCTCACTCTGCTTTTTCCTGTGGAACCTCCTTCTCCTTTTGTTCTCCATTCCAAGGCTGCTTTCCTCAGGGCTGACTTGAGGATCCTAGCTTTTAGTCCTCCTTTTCCCAAACCCTTACATTAATTTAGGTATATTTTATTTATGTGTGTATATACACGTGGCCTCTAGAGACAGTGCCATAGGACTCAGAGAACTGAGTTCAAATCCAGTCTCAGACATTTACTGTCTGTGTGGCCCTGGGCAAGTCTCTTGACCCTTTTGGCCTCAGTTCCTTATATGTAAAATGAGTTGGAGAAAGAAATGGCAAGAAAATGACCAATGATCACAGAGCTGGACATGACTGAAAATGACTGGAAATGCCCAGGTAGACAGATCTCTCTCTCTCTCTCTCTCTCTCTCTCTCTCTCTCTCTCTCTCACTAGCTCACTTGCTCTTGCTTTTGCTCTTGTTATCTCTCTCTGTATATATCTATGTATATACAAATGGAAAAATGCATGTACATCTATAGATAAACCATACATTTTAAATCTATTCCCTCTCCTTCCTCTGCATATGAACACACATACACATGACTGTCTTGGTATTCATGATTGTATTCACATGCACAGACATGTGTGCATGGTCTGTGAACATGCCTTCTACTTCTTGATGACAAGCTCCCTTAGCACAAGGGCTGTTTTCCTTTTATCTTTTTTATCTCAAAGCTTTGGTACATGGTTGTAAATTAACGAGTTTTAGAAATGGAAAGGCTGTCCCTGTTCCTGGGGAAGATGGAGGACTCTATTTTTTATTGATATTTTATTTTTCCAAATACATGTTATGATAGCTTTTTCAACATTCATCCATAAGCACATGTATATTTTTAAGCCACAAAATTTCCTTCCCCTTCCCTTCCCCTCCCCCTCCCCTCAGCAGCAAGCAGTCAGGTTAACATTGTACATACCCATTTATGTTAAATATGTTTAGAGATTAATCATTTTTGTCTGTAAAATTAGGATTAAGGCAAAGAAATACATAAGAGATATTTTTTATGAAGTGTTCATCAGATTCTGAAGAGGTGTGTGTGTGTGTGTGTGTGTGTGTGTGTGTGTGTGTGTGTGTTTTGTTTTTCTTCCTTTGGATTGGGATAGCATTGTCCATAGCCAGTCTAATACCACTGTCCCAGCTCTCTGAACTTCTGCGAGGAGCTGGATCCATCAGGATTGATCCTCTCACGATGTTGTTGTTGCTGTGGACATCCTTCTCTTGGGCCTGCTCCCTTCACTCAATATCAAGGATGGCATTCTTTTCCTTCCCTCTCTGGATGAATTGATTTAATCCCCTCAATGAAAGTGCTCTAGCTGGGTTGTCAGATTTGGAGATGGGAGTCTTGTCCCTTCCAGAAGCATATGAAGAACTAGGGTGATGGTGGCCACCAACAAGGACATTTGCAGTGACCCTGTTTCTTTGATCATTTATTAAACACCAACTGTGTGCTTTTCAACTTGCTGAACCCTGTGAATAAAAATCCTAAAACCAAAGCCTCTGCCCTCAAGGAACTTCCAGTCTTCTGGAATCATAGGGCAAATATGCCTAGAAGCCAGATACCATTGATTTCTTTTCTTTTTTTTTTTTAAGTTTTTATAGCTCAGGGACCAAGCTGGGGGCTTGGGACATAGTCACCATTTAATTTCTAGATGTGTGTGTACAGACACATATTTTATAGATGTATCCATGTATGGACACATATCCACATGCCTGGGTATAATTATAAATGTCTATTTAAGAGATTTAAACATATATACATCTAGACACATTCCATTCCACTCTGCCTTTCTTGGGTCCTGAGCAGCTTGCATCTTTCCTCCTGAGATGGAATTCCTTCTCCTCTAGAGTTATCTTTATTTACTCGATGTCTCCCCAGTGGAATGGGGATCCTGGAGGGCAAGGGCTGTCTGGCTTTTGTTGGATCACCAGTCTTGAACCCAGTGTCTGGCCTATAGTGTCGATGATGATGATGATGAAGAAATGTTTATTCAATGCTTGGTGACAATGGACCCTTACCTGTCAATGATTTCTTTGCCAGGTTGAGTTGCTTTGTGGGGATCACCTCTATTGCCATGATTTCTAAGTGGGTTGTGAGGCAGAGTAATGGGAGAAGGGGTCAGAGAGGAAGAGAGGAGGGGGAAGGGTGGTGGGAGGCTTCTTGAGTTCTTCCCCAGCCCCCAGACTAGAAGCGGAGCAGCTTTTCCCTTTGGTGTTCTAGCCGATGTCTCAGTGTCAGGCCTTTATCTCATCTGTCCACTAGGTGGAATCCCTCCTGGGGTCTTTTCCCACTTGCCATCCCCAGACTCCCAGTGAGCATAGCTAGGTCCTGGTGGCAGTTCTTGACTTGGACGGGGCTCCCAGATCATATTCTAGGCAGGCTGAGCTACAAGGTTCCAAGGGTTTGGGAAGAGCAAGATGGACCCAAAGACTCTACTTTCAAGAGTTGATAGATGGCAAAGGATCCCTAGGAAAAGGGACAAATCATCCAGCTCTCTGCTGACTGGACCAATGTCAGGCCTGGAAAACCCCAGCAGACTCTGGCATCTTTCTCTTCCTACTCCTCTCTGATGCTTCTAGGCAAAGCAGATATGCTCAGTGCAATTTGCATAAAGACAGCAATAACTCAGGAGGTCTGGGTTTGAGTGGCATGATGACCACCCGGCTCTTGACATGACCCTTGCTTCTAGGTAACATGAGGTCTTTGGAGTAGGGAATATATTTCAACCCCCTCAAAATGAAAAAAAGAAGCTATTTTCCTCTTTGCCTGTGGTGTCCCTGAGGATAAATGCCAATAAAGGAAGAGTTAAGACACTTGCAAGAATTCATTTTATGGAAACCCTCAGTCTCATCAAGAGGCCTAACACTGACCTCAGGAGAATCCTGGAGCTTTCCGCAAGGATCACTGGCCTCAACTTCTCCTTACTCTCCTCCTCCCTCTTGTAAAAACTGGCAACAGGCAGGAATTGGACAGTGGCTTCCCTCACCTCTCTGCCCTTGGCCATTGGAAAGGCTAGTGGACGTGGCCCCTTCGGCCTGCACACACAGACATTAGTATTCTGTCTCAGGCCCCAGAACTCCATCAGTTAAGCAGACAAAGCCTCGGAGAGACAATTCCTGGTGGTTTTTTAAACACTTCTTCTCCTGCACAGACATCAATCAAAGTGACAGAGTTCTTTAGATTAACTCCAGCTCCCCCAGCACAAATTAATTAATCTGTCCACTACTTCCTATCTCACTGTTTCAATCAGCCAACAAATAGAGCCAATAAAGATTCCAATTCTTTGCTGATTAGCCAATAACCTGGGATGGTGGACTTGTGACAGGACTTTGTAGACTCTCCCAGATGCTTATTTATACACAGGGCTGGAACCAGTCCCCACAGACACCAGTAAGGACTCTTGATTTCCCTCCCAGTCATTTCCATCCAAGCAACAGAAGCTATTTTCAAAGATTGGCATTTGCTCCAAGGACAGGCCTGGCAGGAAAGAGCAGCCTACTGGAGGCTGTTTGGGGGGGGGGGGCACTTCCCTGATGCCACTGGCTTACCTGAATTCCATTATGCCTGTGCTTCAGAAGCCATAGATTTTAAAAAGAAATCGTTAATTCAACTGGAAAGGTCCATTTTCTAGGAGCTGATTTTCCTCAGTGTCAAGTATTTTGTAAAGGGCCAACCTTTGCTAGCTCCAGGAGTGCGACCTACAGAGGGCCCCGATGCCATCCATCAGAGATGCCACTATGGGGTAGTGACAAGGGCTGGATCCCCAGGTGCTAGGATTTAGAGTATGTGACAGCATTTGTCTTCCTTATGAGCTTAGTGCCTACTTAGGAAGAACCATTAGTGAACAAAGAAAGCAGCTCTCTAGACCCTACCCCTCCAGGCTGACCTCAGCACATACCCAACCTTCTCTGGGGCCGACTTCCTTGCAGTGCCCATGGGGCGGCATCTCAGCACTCTCTGGTCAGGGAGCCTTGGGTCTTGTACTTAGAAGAACCTGCCTTGCATTTTTCTTCATTCTCTCCATTCTCATAGGAATTTCTTGGAGAAGGGTGTTTTTTCCCTATTATTTTTCCCAAAGTTTTTGGCTATTTTCTGGAATGAGTAGACCATGAGTAGACACTGGGGCCCCACACATTCTCTGTTCCATTTTAGGTGCTGTAAGGTGGGAGTGGGGGTGGAATCATTGAACTCCACTTCTTGTCATCAGTATTACAGCAGAAGAATGATGCCATAGAAATTTGGTCAAAAAGGGTAAGTTTTGTTTATATCACTCTTTCCTTACCATAATCCTTTAAATGGTAGAGTACAACCACTATTTGGGGCAACTAGGTGGAGCAGTGCATAGTGTGAAGAGCCTGGAGTCAGGAAGACTGCTATTTGTGAACTCAGACACTTACTACCTGGGTGT
Source organism: Macrotis lagotis (assembly GCF_037893015.1). NCBI lineage: Eukaryota > Metazoa > Chordata > Mammalia > Peramelemorphia > Peramelidae > Macrotis > Macrotis lagotis. The sequence continues at coordinate 2,965,105 of NC_133664.1, forward strand.
CTCTGGGCAAGTCTCTAAACTCTGTTTACCTCAGTTTCCTCATTTGTAATTTAAGCTGGAGAAGAAAATGACTAAAATCGTTCTGGTACCTTTGCCATGAAAACTTAAATGGTATCATGAAGGGTCAGATATGACTGAACAACACAACCACATGGTCCCCATTTCTAAGGGGAAAAATATAAAACTGAATAAGGTGAGATGTGAATGCCCCCTAGTCACTCCTACAGCTAGTGACAGAGCCAGGATCCAAACCTGGTCTTAGAGAGTCCATTCTATTACATGTGCTGCATGAAGATCTTGGATTTTATTTGTATTTACTTCAACAAGTTCATTTTGCCTCTCCTGATAGGATGATCCTAGGGATAAGGCCCAGCTGTTTGCCTTTCTCTGTATCACCTACAGTGAGTACAGGATGTAACACATGGTTGATGTTCAGTAAAATGTCTTGATAGACTGAGTAGAGTTGAAAGAATACCAGACCGAAATCCCCATGATGGGGGGGAGAGAGAGAGACACAGAGAGAAAGACACAGAGATAGATACAGAGACACAGAAAGACAGAGACAGACATAGAGACAAGGAGACAGAGACAGAGTCATCATCAGTGTCTATCATAGGAAGAAGCAAAATGAAACTTCTCTTTTACTGTTGATTCCTTCTAAGTTCAGACAATAAGAAATGGTCATAGGTCCGGGAGGTCATCATTTGAATCTAATTCAACCCCAAACCTGAAATTTTGAAAGCTTCAGAATATTAGTGAAAAGTAAACAGAGATGTCTTTAATCATAAACATGTGATTATGTTTCAAATTAAATTTGCAAGTAATTTAAAAAAAATATTTAAATGACTTTCCCAAATACAAGCTAAGCACCCAAGTCTAAATTTGCAAAATTGGATTTCAAATTATTTTCACTCTCATGATTACGGTTCTGAAAGTCTACAGAAGATTATTAAAATGCCTTCTTCATTTCAACAGTTTTCCAATAAAATTAATGTAATTAGATACATTAGAATTTTCTAGGCATTGAAAAGGGGATTGATGATGAAGCATAAAATATTTAATGTAACTCAGGGTAAGAAATTACTAGAAATGATATTACAAGTTAAGCATAGTTGGTTTTAGTATGATTTATTTAAGTTCAATTTTTCCTTCCTATTCTAATAACCATCATGGCTGTCAATCAACATTATATTTACACAGATGCAAGGGGGCAGAAGAGGAAGTATTTTTCTATGGCCTAAAAAGCTGATTTTTGGAGATTTTCAATTAACATTTTGTTATTCTAGAAGAATTATTTTGTAACTTTAAATGTCTAAAATTGTCTTTGGAGTGTTTGTGGGGCTTTTATTGGAATCATTATATTGGATATTTTTCATAGAAAAGAAACACAAGAGAACAGAGACAAAGAATTTGTCAGAAACTTCACTTCTGTCTAGCTTCTATGAATTGATCTAGGGTAGTCCAAAAATAATGTTCTCAGGAAATGCAGAAGTGGGCAGGTAACCCTGTCTGTATCTTCCTTGTCTGCCAGATGCTCATGGGAATTTGATGATCACAGATATAAGGTCCTGTACAGATTTGGATCTTTTTTTTTCTTTCTTCTTCTTCTTCTTCTTCTTCTTTTTTTTTTTTTTGATTTAAGCATCTCCAGGGAAACCAGAGTCATATGAGAAACAGGTAAATAGCCAGAGATTATACACCTGGAGCCTGCAGAGGTTCTCCGCTTTTTGCCTTCCAGACAGACACCCCAGCTCCTCTGAAATAACCTGACCATTGATTACAGTTTCCTTTTATCTCTCCACATAACAGCTCCCTTACTTAGCAGAGTGGGATCCTCTATCTTCTCTCCCCAAGTCTTTCCTGCCCCCCCCAACCATTGCATTACTGAATTAGGTATAGGAGTCCCCACCACTATCCCCATCATTATTACTGCTATTGCCACTGCTGCCACTACCATCACTAATCCTAATTCTAAACTAGAATGTAGGGATCTTCAGAGTTTGCCAAGCCCTTTTGGAAGGTTTCCCCTTCTCTGTCTCTCACCCCAGCTGGAGCTGGGGGCTAAGATTTTCTTTACAGGTTGAAACCCATGCTTTCTTTCACTTGGCAATAGCAATGAACACTCTGGTTGTTGGGGCTGGGAGGGGGAAGAAGGGTCTCCATAGCAATCCCTTCCATGCTGTTAACTAAGATTTCTGTCTAATGTTGGGTCCTCAGTTGCATGTTCAGAAACTAAGGTCTTGCATCGGCACTTGTCTTAGCCTGGCTGGCTACACATGTTACTGGAATTAATCCTCATGATAATTTCCATCTGTTTAATGTTTAAGTTAATGAAGTGCTTTGAAAAGGCACCTTAGCTTCTATAGGTTAACTAGAAATGCAAAATCAAAGCAAATAGCAAAGGAGGAAAAGGAGAACCGAGGTACATGCACAGGAGTAGCTTAAAATATGGAGGAAGCTCTTTCCATTCCATCTTGCTTTATTTTCATACTTTTAAAGCCTAATTTTAAATTAAACAATTAAAGTTTTAGAGATTTTTTTTCTCTAAGAAAAAATGGTTCTTGTGTGTAATGCCTTTGGGTCTAAGCCGCAGATCCATGAGCACCCCGGGGGACAAATTCAACTGTTTTGGCCTCAGACCTTGAAAATTGAAGCTCAGGAGATAATTGTAAGGAAAAGAATGATATTTTTTTTATTGATTTATTTCCTGTGCATCAGGACAAAGATTTTGTTCCTCATTCCTGTCAATGTCCTTTATTTTTCTCCTCTGCTTTGAAATTAGACTCGTGCTTCCCTCTTCATGCACATTCTGAAAGATCCACAGTGATTACAATGTAACATCACTTTTTAAAAAAGTTCTTGGTCATTAATAATCATTATTACGGTAATAATAACTGATACAGTTGCAAAAAATTAATTTCAATTCATTTGCATGATAACAAGCCAGAGAAGTTATTGGAGTAAATATCCTATTTGCATAGGTCACCACATCTCTGACCTCTGATTGAATCATTATGGGAACAACTTGCTCTAATAAGGAACCTCTAACTTAAGTCCACAGAGAATTGCCTGTGACTCAAAAAGGTTAAGAATGTAAAAGCAAAAAGCTCAAGTGTTTATCCATTCGTTTGTGAACCGTGGGTCAGAATCATCTAGGTAGTTGGAGGAAAGGTACTTCATCTTGGTAGAGAGGTGATAACCTCCTATTTGGAGATTGCAATTAGGAATTTACTTATGTTAAATCAATTGTTTTAAAAGATGGAGGCAGTTAAAAGAATAATTCCAAATATTTAATGTCTGCTAGTTAGGCCTATGTAATAACATGGTATCGTGGAGAGAATACTGGAAAATCTAGGTACAAATTATACCATCTACTGATTGATTGATTTGATTTGTTTTGGAGGCGACCAAAATGAAGTGATATGTCCAGGGTCAGTATAGCTAGTGTTTGTAGTCATACTTGGGCTCAGGTCCTCCTTGACTCCAGTCCATTGTGTCACCTCACTGTCCTTGCACCTCTAAGTCTTTTATTTTTAACTGAATAAGTAAAGTTCCCTCTTTAAATATTAATTTAAAAATAAATAAATAAATATTAGTTTTATCTTTATAATATAAAGCTATTTCAAACATAATAAAATAAAAAAGATGATTGTACATGAAATTTAAATCTAATTTATGTAACTTGCTAATCCTTTTAAATAGATAATAAAGTTATGTAACCCCCCCCCCCCTTTTTTCTTCCCTCCCCTTCAGGCTACATTAGACATAAATATGTATATAAACATATATGTAAAATTCTTTTCTGTGAATTTCTATTTATCAGTCTCTGTCTGGATGCAGATGTCTTCCTTCATCAGTTCTTTGTAATTAATTTGGTTATTTTTAATAGTCAAAATGACTGAATCACTCAAAGTTGTTCTTAAAACATTTACTGTGTTCTCTTGGTTCTGCTCATTTCACTCCTCATTTTTCATGCATTTCTATCCATGTTTTTCTAAGATCACTGAGCTCATCATTTCTTAGGGATCATTAGTATTCCATCATCATCACATGCCACAACTGACTTGTTCAGTCATTCCCTAAATAATAGCAAAATTCATTTGGAAAAACAAAAAGAGTCTCAAAGGGACTAATAAAAAAATAAGGAAAGAAGTTTAACAATACCAGCTCTTAAACTATAATTAGGCAAGAATTATCAAAACTATCTACACCAGGCTAAAAATAGAGCAGTAGATCAGTGGAACAGAGGAGACATACAGAACACAGCAGTCCATGATTATTGTGACCTTGCATTTGACAAGTGTTCCTCTTATGCTTAACCTTATGACCCAGGGCAAATCAGATAATCTGAAAATTGATTTGTCACTAATTTGAATCTGACTTAATCCACATCCTCTTATTTTGTTGAAGAGGCTGAAGTGAGCCCAACTGAAGTGACCTGTACAAGGGCACCTAGGACATAAGTGGGAGTGTCCAGTTCAAAGCCCCTCTCAGACTCCAAGGGCAGGACCCTTCCTGTTGGTGGAGCTCATACCATTCTTAACATCCCCAGGGCTCCTTGATGACATGTACCACTCCATCCTTCACCCTCCATTTAATATTTAATCCTAATTGTTTGATAACACTCTCACACTACCATTCCAAAGCTTATGAAAGACTATAGCAAGGTCATAATAATAGTAACAATTTTGGTGGGGGGGCAGTTTTCTGTTTCTAGGGTTCCCTATTCTAGCCTGGGGCCTCTGCTCTTTTCTCTGGAAATCTTTTTTGGATTCACTACCTTAACCAAACCTATCAACCTAGACCTCTCCCAACTGACAAATGATCTCGTGAAAGCAGACATTTTCTCCTGACCCAAAGGTCTGTTGGATATTGTTCTGCAAATGAATCTCTAGCATTGCTTGCAGTCTATTTGAAGGGATAGATAGAGTGGGCCTGGAGTCAGACAAGAATTCCAATCTTGTCTCAGACCCTTAACTAACAACCTGATCCTGGACAAGTCACTTCACTTCTATGTGTCTCAGTTTCCTTTTCAAAATGAGATAATAAAACCTACTTCTCAGGGTTGTGAGGTTCAGATCATTTTAAAGCACTTAGCACATAGTAGGCACTCTGTAAGTATTAGCTATTAGCTGTTTTGCTCAGATAAAGAATCAAATGGATTCTGGATCTGAGCACTCCCAACAAGGGAAAAAGTGTTTCTGCTTAAGCCCTGGAACTCTCTCCACACACTCTGCATGCAGGAAGACTCAAACATTCCAAGGCTCAATGGAAATAATTCATTTGAATCTGTATGTGTGTGTGGGTGGGTGGGTGGGGGGTAATCTTCCAGAGTTTTTCTTTTCATCATTTCTTCATCTTATTTCTTTGAATGTACAAACCTGGAGAGATTTTGTAATTAAATGACATTATTGATTAGAGTTGAGCTATATTTTCTCTAGTGAGTCAAGTCTTACAGCCATCAATAATTTGCTATTTCTCATTTATCGTATGGTTGATCATGTTGGCTTGTCGCTGTTGTTGCTTTTCCCTCACACATCCACCCGGTTGGCATTTCAGAGAGCAAGTAAGTTGGGAAACTCAATGCTTTTCATTGAAACTGCTTATTTGTTTCTGTAACAATGGGGTAGAGCAACTTTATGATCAATAAATGACCTGAATAATTTAGTGGCAAAATCAATATATCATAAGCTATTTCAGATACACTCAAGAGTTTTTTTTCATCTCAGACGAGCCCCATGTGTACATTTGAAACAAGTGGTGGGAAAGAGTCCGCGGCGCTGTCTTTTAATATTCTTTTGCCAAGGAATGCTGAACATTACTTAAGCGGGAACACGCTTCCCTCTACTACACACTACCAGCAAGTGACATTGGATTTTACGTGCAACATTAAATGGGAGATAATACACTTTGAGATTGCTCTTGGAGATTGTCAATGATAGAAAATATCTTCTTTGCCTGATTTCAGGGGTTCCAGTGCTTGAGAATTTCTGAGAATATATTATTTGTCTCTAATTCTCTGTGTCTGATACTCTGTCTTTTTGGCTGAGTGGAGAGTCAAATATGCATTTATGGTATTCCTCCATCAAAACCTTGGGGGGAAATTGACATGCAGTCATGTTCTATAAGCTTGGAAATTATCCCAGATCGGAGGAAGGTTTCTGGCATTCATATTAAAAACCAGTTAAAGGTGTTGCACTAGTCATGCCGTAAATTTATTCCTGAAAAAGGGGATCTGAGAGAAAGAGAAAAATACTCCATCATAATAAGCAAGTTGACTGATGGCTAGTTTAGGTTTTTATATTTTTGGAGGGGGGAAGAATTATCATGATTAATCATGCTAATCCTTCCTTCTTTGCAATTTCTCTGTGTTTTAGAGGGCAGGGACTTTTTTCTATTAAGAATTGTGCATTAACTGATATTCATAAATTCATTTTGTTATACAAAATGCTTGGGAAAGTGATGATTTAATTTCTTGATAATATCGATTAAAAAATCAAGTGCTGATTCAGTATAACTCACGGAGGCGATCATGATAACAACAACAAAGCAACAATATATTAACGTGACTTTTATGACTATAAAACATTCAATATATATTATTTATTTTATTCACATGATAAACCTAAAAGGTAAACGTTTGCTGAAGCTGAGTTTGTTGAATGAGTTATGCAGAGGAAGCAGTATTACCTAGATTGTATAACTATTAAGACTAAGAAAATCAGGAACTGAGAAAGCAAATGACTTACTCAGGGTCACACAATTGATAAGTATTAGAATTGAATACTAAATTTATAGGATGCTAGGATTTAGAGTTAAATCATATCAGAGCAAGTTATTTCATATGATTTGGAGATGAAAGGAAACTCAGATTTCTTCTGGGCTAATATTTTAATATTATAGATGAAACTGAGCAATGACTAGGGAAAGTAGCAGAATTAGAACCTCCAATTTGAATACTGAGTTCAGTTGGCTTTGTTACTGCCACATTAAGACAGCTATCATTAGGTGGTCTTTCCAAATTATGAACTAAACCAGTTATGAAGTTCAGACATTCTAAAAGTTGTGATAACTTAAGAAAATTATTGTTCCTATTATTATGAATTTGTTCTAGTCTTTAATCAGCTTGGCAATGGTAGCATGAGAGTGGTATCTAACAACTAGGATTAAGTATATCCTGGTCTTCTCCCTAAATGTTGTATGCTGATACACCTGAGAAGGCGGAGTGACCTAGGAACTGTCTTCTTCACAATTGTGCCATTGGAGAGTAAGTTAGGGAATGCTCTCTCACCTTGGAAAGGATTCAAAGGTGTTCCCAAAGAAATCTGAGTTTTCTATGTGAGGACCAAGCTGGCTAAGGGTGGAGTAGTACATCAGGATCAGTCAAGAAGTGATGAATTATCGGTCTCTTGTAAACCATGGAACCAGAGTCATCTCAGATGATCCTCAGGACTGGGTGACCCCCTTGAAATTCCATAGTGTTGGTGGCATAGTGATAGGTAGAGCGGAAAAGATGACCTCCTTAACAGAAGCCTCCAATGAAATATCACATATTCCTTAATGCATCATGACTTTGATGTGATTACTGGAAAATAGGAAAGTGAAAGAATGATTATGAAAAATATGACTCAGATTTGAGACCCCAAAACAATCAAGGTCACAAACCAGAAGGGTTTCCCTATATATATCTTGAATACTTTAAAAAGACTCAAGTCACTATAGAAGATGAGAATCATACACCATCTCAAAGAGAGACAAACAATTCATCATGGAGTAGAAACAATTGAATCTGGACGTGAGAGTCAATTCACAGTCAGCTCAGAGGTGGAAGAAGAGTCAGATCATTAGAGAGAAAGTCAAAACCAGTCTTGAAAGACTCTGAACACAAGTAAAAATATCTCATGACTCCATCTTAATTCTAATACTGCTTGACTTCTCTAGTATTTGATACTATTAATCAGTTTCTTCTTCTAGAAAACAATTTCCTCTGGAGGTATGTTTGATGCCATTTTCTCTTGAGTCTCCTATCTTTCCAACTTCTCCTTTCAAGTTATCTTTGATGGTTTTCAAGTCATGCCATTCGCGCATTTATCAGAGGCTTTCCTCCAGGCTCTATCTTGGACCCCTTTGTTCTTCACTATACCAATGCACTGATGATCTCATCAACTTCCATAGATTTAATGATCATTTTAATGCAAGTCCTTCTGAGATTATCTTTCTGCACAGCTTTTCTGTTTGCTGAGTTATAATAATATATTGCTTACTGGCTCTTAAAAACATTTCCAAGTGGATGGTATCTCACATACAAAAGGTCTATACTAGAACTAATTTTCTCCCCCTCTCAAACTCTACCTACTTACACATGTTAGAGTTGAAAGCACCCAGGATTGAAATCTTTTCTTGATTCAAGAGGCAGCTGAGTTACACAGTGGATGGAGCTCAGGCCCTGGGTCAGGACCATCGGTTCAAAACTAGCTTCAGACACTTCCAAGCTGTGCCACTCTGTTGACCTGTTAAGGAGATCAAATGAGGTAGTGTTTAATGGTGCTTAATATCATATCTGACCTGCCATAGATACTTGAACAGTCTTGAGTACTTTCTTTTCCTTTCCTTGTCAAACTCACTTACCCCACAGATCCAATTCCTGACCAGTTCTCTTCATTTCTACCAAGCAAACATCTCTTGCATAGGGCTCCTTCTCTCTCACAACGACATCATTTCCACTATGCTGGTTGTCTTCTCTGCCCCCAGCCTTTGCCATTCTGGGCATCCTCTATTCAGTGAAAGCAGGTGAGTTTTCTGTAACCACCTCTGTCATCAGATCTAAAGCCCTAGTGCTCATCCTAGTGTGGCCCTCTCCTACCTCTCTGGGCTTCTCTCATTTGCCTCCTCTCAGTCCAGCTCTCTGGCCCTGCTGGCATCTTCTTCATGTCGCTGTCTCTTCAGATTTGCTGGCCCTCTCCCCTCCCCACTCCAACTGGCTTCTCTACTGAGCAGTACCTTTTGGCTTCTCCAGTGACCCCAAGGTCCACTCTGATTCTGCCCTCCCTTGGAGGCCACATTCTTACTTGAAGCACCTAGTGCACTCTGTCACTGTTTACTTTAGTGGACTTGATTTGGATCTTGGATCTTGATTTATGTGTTTTCTCTCTCATTGGAATGCATGCTCCTTGAACGCAGGGATATTTTTCTCCCTTTATTTTTGTCCTCAGGCTTAATGCTCTTCCTAGCATGTGGTAACAGTTTAATCAATGCTTTCTTACTTTGAATGACTAAGTGACAATGACAACTTCTATTTGATCTATTAAAATGGGTGATCCATTCCAGAGGAAAAGAAGTGAATTGGGAAAAAAAAGATAGGATAGGCCTGAAGGGAGGGATTCTTCTCTTTCTAAGTTAAAATCTAATTTCTGACACCAAGTGTGTGACTTTATCCTTTTTGCCTCAGTTTCCTCAACAGTACTTTGAGCTAGAGGAAGAAATTGCAAACCACTGTCTTTGCCAAGAAATGGGGCCATGGATATGACTGGAGTGACTGAAGAACCACTATAATATACTTATACAGAAACTCACCATCTTGGGAATTTGCTGCCTTCTTTCACTTGAACAGAACAATTGTCCATCTCCTGTTAAGTTCATCAGGTCTAAACTCACCACCAAGTCAAGAGTAGAAAGGGAGCAAAGAACTCTGGCACTTCTGCTTTTGTTGATTGTGAATATTTGTGAATTAGTTTTTATTATTTCAAGCCTTGGAGCCCTCCAAGCCCTTCTTTGTCCAAGAGACCCTCCCAGGAAATCAAACTAAAACTATATTAAAAAACTATATAGATGAAAAAGGTCTCTTACCCATAAAAAAATGAAAAGAGGGGCACAAAACTTGCTTATGGATTATGGGGAGAGTTTGGGGTAAGTGCTGTGGGGAATGCAATAGAGATTTGACAATGAAAAACCATTTACTGAGCAGCAGTGAGAAAACACAATAGCTGTCCTAATCTTCATGGCTATCTTAATTGAATCGTGCTCAGGACCTGAAAAATGAATAGATCAATTAAATCTATCTATCTTATCTATCTATCTATCTATCTTTCTATCATCTATCTATCTATCTAATAAACTATATATTTCCTTTGTTTTTCAAAGAATTATAGATTTAAAGCTAGAAAGGGACTCTATTTTCTAGTGGTAGTCCCACTGTTACACATATGGGGAGAGTGAGACCTAGATAGGTTATGTGACTTCAATTATATGCAATAAACATGAATCAAGTGCCAACTATGTCAGACACTGTGCTCAGCCTTGGTTTGTCTAGGATCAACCCAAAGGTCCGAAGGTACAGAGCTGTGACCTCCTCCATTGCACCATGGAGGTCTCACTATAAAGTAAGAACTTAAAGTTTTTGTTTTTTATGGTAAGAACTATTTTCCCTAAGTTGATTAATACATACTAACCATCTACTGTGTCAGCTGTGTACTGGAGATGTAAAAAAAAAGGTAAAAACACAGGACCTACCCTAACAGAGATAAAATCTAATGAGGAAAGAAAAAACATTAAAAGAAGTGAAAAAATATAGGGGATAAATTCCTGCAGCTTCTTGCTCTGGTTGGTCAGTGGAAGACTTGGGAGTTCTCGGATGTCTACACTCCCACTTCTCCAATGCAGGGGAAAGAATAGCCCTAAGGGTGGTAGTTTTTCTTGACTGGTCTATTCCCTCTTTCTTTTCATCTTCAGCTCTTAAGACCTAATGCTGCCTGGTCAGTAGGTAAGTCTTGACTTGCTGACATAAGTCAGAATGCAAAACTTTTTCAAGTTAGAACTCAAGGGAGCTTGTGCTCCATGAAGCTGTCCTTTGGCCCAGCACTGTGAAAGAAGAATCAATCTAGATATGGAGGAGCTGTTTCAAATTCTTCATCCCTTGTTTTTTGTTTTGTTTTGTTTTGTTGTTAGGTTTTTGCAAGGCAAATGGGGTTAAGTGACTTGCCCAAGGCCACACAGTTAGGCAATTATTAAGTGTCTGAGACCATTTTTGAACCCAGGTACTCCTGACTCCAGGGCCAGTGCTTTATCAAATGCTCCACCTAGCTGCCCTCAAATTCTTCTTCATCCCTTGTTAACATCACTTAACTTCTCTTGGCTTCTTACACCTCTTCTGCAACATGAAAGGTGGACTTAGTTGTTCTCTTCCAGCTCCAAATCTTGTATTACTCAGCCCCCCCCCCCCACACTGTCCCCCTTATCACAATAAACCGACGGGGTGGTATTTCATGAAGAAAAATATACTTAAACCACTATCAAGTATTTCTACAAAGTCAAAGAGTAGAACATGATTTTTGCATATGAAGAGTTTTAAAATAATAATAGAAAGTAGCCAGAGGAAAGTGCTCTTCAGAGAAAGAATTTCATACCAACAACAGCTTTCTGACTTCAATGAGAAAATCTGAAGAGCACAAGTCAAATACAGTTTGCAGTTAACTTGTCTGGGTAATTCTATTTTGCATGTTCACAATAGCTCTTTAGGTTCAATCCATTCAACTGGGTACAAATGAAATCCTGCTCTGGAAACTGAGAGCAAAGCCAATAGTAAAAAAGCCCTCCTGAAAAACCTCCAAGAAAGAGCTGCTAATGAGAATACTTGATAGGCAAGAAAACAGTCCAGTGAAAAGCACAACTCGTCTCCAAATCAAAACCCCCAGCTGAGCTATGGCATTGGTTCTTTGGACTCCTTCTTTAGCCTAAGGTTAGGGACTTGTTTGTGAAATCTCCATGGAGATCTGAAGTTTCTGAGATGAGGTGGGTCATTGGCTCAGAAAGCTGAGCTAAGATGTATCTTTGGGGGTTACAGAGTGAACTTTTCCATTTTACAGAAGAGAAAATTGAGGCCCCAAAGTGACTTGTGCCAGTTCACATAAAGAGTTAAACAGAAGAACCAAAATTTGAATGCATTTCCTTTGATTCCAAATACTTTGCTCTTTCTCAGAAATATAGTCATTATTTTTTTATAAGGGGAAATGGCAGCTGAGGCCCTTTGTTATGGGAATATTCAGATTTTCTGGGAAAGAGTATAATTTCAAGTAAAAACAAGGACTCAGTAAGGCTATAAGATCTTGACATCCCCAGGTTTACCACTCCAGAATGTGTAACATCTATGGAATCCAGAAGTCCTAGTTTCAGAGTTCAGCCCTGAGTCTTGCTCATCTGGGTCAGGCCCAGCCACCAGAGGGATTCCATAGATGCTGGCCAGGCCCTCTTCTGTTCTTCCTTTCTCCTATCTCACTTGATCTCATCAGTTTCTATGAATTTAATGACAATAATAATCCTTAAACCTACTTATCCTATCTTAACTTTTCTACTGATCTAGAAATCCACCTTTTATGATTGTCTCTCAGACACTCCAAACTGAACTCATTATCTTCTCCCTAACCCTTACCAACTTCCAAACTTCCCTTTACTATTGAGGGCACCACCCTTTTCCTAATCCCCTAGTCCTGATACTTGGGATGAATCCCCAATTCTTCACTTTCTCTCACCAATTTGTGGTGAAGGCCTGTCTATTTCCCATTTGCACCATCTCCAAATATGCCCTATTCTCTAACAGCACCACCACTCAAGTATATCCCGCATCACCTTATTCTTGGACTATTGCTGTAGCCCCCTGGCGAGTCTGCCTATCTTAAATTTCTCTCCTTTCCAATCCATTTTCTATTCAACTGCCAACATAATTTTCCTGAAGTACTGGTCCAACTTTGTTACCCCTCTATTCGGTCATTGCCAATGGCTCCCCATCATCTTCAGGGTCAACCATAGAATCTTATGTATTTCAAGCTTTAATAACCTCGTCTCTTCCTACCTACCTTTCCAATAATTTTGACCTTACTCCTGGTCATGTACCTTGACTCAGTTACACTAATCTTTTCCCCGCTCCATGAGCAAGATCTTCCATCTTTCAGTCCTACTTAGTTTCTGTGGCTCAGTCCATGCCTCATCTCTACCTCTTGGCTTCACCAACTTAATGTAAATCCCAATTAAAATGCCATCTAACCAGGAAGCCATTTTCAATCTCTCTTAATTCTGATGCCTTCTCTCAGTTAATTGTTTCTTATTTATCCTCCTGGAACTTGTTTGTACATATTTATTTGCTTATTTGCTTCTCCAATAGATTTTGATCTTATTGAGGGCAGGGGCTATTATTTTCTGCCTCTTTTAGCATGCTAGAAAAGAGTGTGTCTTATAGAAATTTATTGATTAACTGCATGCAGCTGTTCCCAAGACATCCATGAATGCACACGTATTATGGTAGTTGGGCTGTCAGTTGTACATACTCACATGCAATCCTACACATTGCTCCCCAATATAGTCCTATGTTCTTGCTTCATTCTCTTGATTCTCTCAGAGTGTTGCCATTGTAGACATTTAAGGTACTGGGAATGTGAGCAAAAATAGTGTGAGAACCAAGTCCTTAGAGACACTTAAATCTGGGAAGAAGATGAGAATAGGCAGAAGACCTTCCCTCTCCCCAGGGCAACTCTTGGCTCTCATATTTTATAGACTGTCAGAAAGGAAAAACAAAGTCCAGCTCTAAGATTGAGCACTTCTTTGCTAAAGGGTCACAGCACCTAGGTCAGTTAACTAATTCTTAATAATACACTCTCCTCTGGGCATGGCACAGGACTGGACTCCATTCTTTGAGTAAGATTGTGGGTAGGAAGGGAGGCTTACATCCCAAACCAAGGATCATCAATCCAAAGAATGGTGCTATCTGGAGAAAGGGAAGGGACAATTTGAATGTATTTTGTCCTTGGAAGACGAAATGGGAATATTTTGTTCCAATTGAAGAATTATAGTTTTGAAAAGGCAGTGGTAGGCCTGTAGGTACAAATGTGTTTGAAGAAGAACAGTTGGTATAGTGATGAAATATGTATAAATAGATAGTAGAAATAAAGAATATATATGGACTTTTGTGTGTGTATGCACACACATATATGGGGAAAGAGGGAGGCAGGTAAAGGGAGAGAGGAACAGACAGAAAGACAGACAGAGAGAGACAGTGGGGGGAGAGACAGAGACAGAGACAGAGACAGAGACAGAGAGAGAGAGAGAGAGAGAGAGAGAGAGAGAGAGATTTATTTGTTTAGGATTGAAGAACACCTGATAGGAATCTTCCTATGCTTGAAAAGCTGTCCTGTGGAGGATTAGGTTAGCTATGCTGTGCTTGGGCCCAAGGGACAGAATTTGCCTTCAGGGGACAGAACCTGGAGCAAATAGGGAAGACTCAGGGAGGCAGAGTTAGTTTAGCACAAGAGAAAATATACTACCACTTTCAATAGTGCAAAAGTTGACTGAGAGGAGACTGGGCTTCCTGTTATGGGAGCCAATGCCAGAACGTGAGTTCAGGGAGATGCTGCCAAAGGAATTCAGGTTTGCTCCAGTTTGGGTCAGATTCCTCTGATGTTCCTTCCAAGTCTAAAAGTCTAGGATTCTGTTAGACAAAATAAAAGCTGTATTGAAGATGGTAAGGGTGCAATCATGTCCCCTCTGAACTAAATATCTATCTATTTTCCAAGTCACAAGAGAAACTGTAAATGTGACTAAGAGGAATCTTCAACAGTGCCTGGCCCATAAAAAGCACTTAATAATGTTGATTAGTTGATTAACAAAGGTTAACATGCAAAAATCCAAATATAATATGTATTGGAAAAGGAAATGACCAAACACTCCAGTATCCTTGCCAAGAAAACCCCAAATGGGGTCACAAAGATTCAGATACAACTTGAAAAACAGCTGAAAAATAGCATAAGTGTTTAATTATGTTGATAACGATTCCTTTCCATTCTACATCCTCTCATAGGACCTCTCCTGGTATGCTGAGCAAATTAATATGATGCATTAGGGCTAAACTTTTTCCCCAGGGGTAACTCATACCCTAGTCAAGCTATTCTAAAGTACAACCGGTACCAACGTAGCCAGATTGGAGAAATGTAAACCCATAATTCCCACCATGATCCTTCCTCTGTCCTGCCATGACTTTAGATGGAAGGGTTTATCAGGTACACATCTCTCCTCTGCTCTGGTGCTCCAGCTCTTCAACGTGTATGTGTTCTAAATCTTTCAAGGAAATAGGATCCTCAGGCCACCAGTGGTCATCTCTGGATCTATAAAAAATAAAAGGAAGGAGAAAAGGTTATTTTACTCAGTTTGAAATCAAAGAGAATATATGAAAAGCTGTCTAGTTTTATTTTTTCTTTCATAATATTATAATTTAAAATAAACACAAAAAATAAACTGATGCTGTGACTTGCTGCTCATATGATGCTATAAAATATTCTGCTAAATGTTGAAGCAATTGTCCTCTTTTTACCCCTCTAGGGGAAAAAATCAGAATAGATTATTCACAAGATTTAAATCCCTTTGAAACATGGACCTTCCAGTAAGGCTATAAATTCAATCCCCCTCCAAGGTTAGATGCTATATTGGCCTTGATTTAAAACCTAAGATTCTGTGGAAAATGGCAATGATATCCAGCTCTGACAAATTGAATTGGTCTCAAGGTATTGGACGATGACTAATAAATCTGCAACTTGATCCAGAAACTTTTCCACCCAAGTAAGCAACTCTTTCTTCTCAAGACATTTGTGATACAATTACATGTTAATATTATGGGCATCAACAGTCTGGTTGGTTTGCATTCGATTTCCCCATAGATCATAAGGGCAAACAGTTGACATTCCAGGGAGTAAATGCCTATTGGAGAGTGATCCTCAGCAAGCTGTCAGGAATATTTGCTTTGTTTTGCATCAAAAAATCTTTGGATCCATCCACAAAAGGGACAATAGAAATGTCAGGGGAGATGGTCCTGCTTCAGAATCTTTGGGGATTTGAGTGGGCCTGAAAGTTCACTCCTGGATTCTGAGGGGTCTTTCCTTCTGGAAGCACATAACTTCTCACCTTTGACTTGGTAAACTTCCTTCAACTTCTGCTTTCTCATTCCAACACTGTCCTCCAAAGGATAGATGTCATATTATTATGTGTTATTATTTTTGTGTAGCAATTATCTAATACCAATTCAATATCTATGTAGCCTTGTAAGATTTGCAGAGTATTTTCATTCTTATATCTCTCAATACTACAGGTACTATTATTTTCAAGAGTCACCTTAGCATGGTGAGCAGTTATGAACTTTCTATGGAAAGAACCTTTACTAAATGATATTCGTTAGCCATTCAGGGACTAGACACAACATTTATGAGATTTGATTTCCTTTTCTGTTAAATGGAAACAATAGGTCTTGTGCCTATTTCAAAGGATTCTTATAAGTAAAACAAAATTTTGTGGAGGTGACAAAAAGTGTTTTGCAAATCTAGAAGGACTATATAGAAATGTCACATAATTGTTTCCCATTATAGCAATGGGGGAGACTATGGCCCCAAGAGCTTAAAGGGCTTGCCGTAATCAGCTAGCTAGAGAATGTTGGAGATAAGCCTTGAAGTCAGATCTCCTGACACTTACCCTTCTGCCCTTTAATAGATATCCTTGGAGAGATACTTTGGCCTCAAACAGTGGCTCACCTTCTGGACAGTCTTTTTGGGTATGCTTCCAGATCTTAGCTGTGTTGGTCCTTGGACCATGGATACACGGTCTGTCACTGGGCACAAACCCAAAGTGATTCATCCTTGACAGGACCTGCTGGCCATCCCCCTGTACTCAGGATCACCTTCAAACCATCTTATGGCAGCAGAACTGTCCATAAGCTTTGGTACTGAAGCACTGAAGCCACTTGACTCCTTTTCTATTCCAAATGAAATCTTTGAAAGGGTAAAGGGGAAGCTCAAGTACCACCTTCGTCTTTAACCATGAGTTTCTCTGTACTGATAATATCATCTAGGTGACTGTCAAAGCATGAAACTCACTACATGAGACTAAAAATTACTGGAAGAGCAATGTGGGGTTGAGATGGGATTTCCTTCAAAGGGAGCAATAGTGGAATTGGTTAAAGAAGAAAATAAAATGTTTCAAGGAAAACTCATTTTGGGGATGGGGGACAAAATACTGAGACAGACTAATGATATGAAAGGTGAAACAGAGCAGAGGTAGCAAAGAAACTTTAAGGCAACATTTGAGATTTATGTTGGCCTTAAATTTTTATTCAAAGAAGTAAACTGAGTTGAGAAAACTACACAATCTCTGGTTAGTGCTTATGGAATACTGAAATACTTAAGGGAGGGCTAGAAGAACATTGAGAAGAGTTTCTACAGAGAATATTTAGGAGAGCACAGATAAGAGTCTCTAAGAATAATCAAGCATGGATGGTCTTCAGTATGCTCCATAAAGGGATGTCTGCATGGAAGAGAGCACCAAGTCATAATGACATAGGACTTAAGTCAGAGTTGCAAATCATTCTTAGACCCCCCTCTGTAGGAGGCAAAGTAACAAAGCAAATTAAAAAAAACTTATGGGGGGATGATGGAGGGTACAAAACATCTAATCATATGCATGCTGTTTTCCTAATTAAAACCTAAGCTTCTTCAGGACAGCTGCAGTTTTGAGCGTAGTATCTCAAGCTCTTAGCGCTGTGCCTAGGATATTGTGGCCACTTGAGGACTGCTTGTCATTGGGCAGATTGGATACATGATTTCCCACATAATACATGCCAAAGGTTCTTGAGGAATACAGACAAGTAGATGCTGCTTTGAAGGGGGTAAGGAAAAAAAGAGGAGCTTGTTTCCAAAGGCCCAGGAAAACAAAACAATAAGATTAGATTTGACAAAGTTGTTTATATATGTGAAATGAGATCTTTATCTGAGAAACTGTAATTTTTCTAAATTTCTAATTTCCTTCTGAGCTTCACTATATTTGTTTCATTTGTACAAAATTTTTGAATTTAATGTAATTATGCTCAGGCCAGAAATACAACTGTTTCTGGAGGATCTAGGTATCTCTGGTCAATGAAATCACCCAAGAAAGTCTAGGGATGAAATAATTCTGATGGTGTCTCTTACAAAAGTCATATTCTTTAGCATCAAGAGAGATGGATCTCAAATAGTAAGATAGCTCAATACTTCCCACCCCCTCCATTCCTCAAATCCAACCTCAGTCATAAACTGTGCTCTGATACCCTTATGGCTTTACTCATACTCTCCCATTTACCTGTCATTACCTCCCTCCCTATGGTCTGATCTGTGCACCTGGATAAATTAGTAAAAGTTGAGAGGAGAGTAAATAAAACCAGGAAAAGGCTCATGAGCTCACTATAGATTGACTGCCTTTAAGAACCAGGGATAATGGTAAATGAGGAGAAAATCAGACTGAGAGGGAGATTAACTATTAATATTGTTAATATCAAATCTAATGAAGCCTGCTCTGCCAGAGAGCTTTCCTGACAGTAATAAAACCTTTCCTTCTAAAGCAGTCCTAGGAATATTGTTTCCAACATGCTCTTCAGGTAGCTACTCTCAACTCGGTGGGACTGAATCCCACCCTGAATTTATTTTTTCTGTGAACAGAACTAACTTAGGGTTACTACACCAAATGTTCTTGCTGCTTTCATGAAAACTCATGAGGCATTATATCATTAAGGATAAAAAAACCAAAGAAGCAATGAAGTTAGTTTTCTGGTTTGGATTGCCATGGGCAGCTGAGGTCTCATGACCAGCCCTTGCTCTTCATATGACTCTTCATTCTTTCTTCTGAAAGTTAAAAAAACCTTTTCTGTAAGTCTTCTTGGGGAACATTCTTGTGGATGCTCCAGATTCTCAATTCTCTTTATCTCAATTAAAATGTCTTTTTAGTCCATTTATGAATTTGATTTATTTCAGAACTAACAAGGCCTAAGTAGAGTTCATAAAGTAGAACTAGTACAGAGGGAGGGTTGGTGGACTTTTTGGTAGTTTTCCATTTTTAAAGTGATGGCACATCAAATAAACTCCATATATCTGTCTTTATAAAAGTAAATTTTTAAAGGAATAGAAGATCTCATGAATCTACTCAACAGATGGGAACACCAAAGAAGTTCTGGGGAAGGGAGGATGCAGGGATGGAACGTAAAGCAAAATGGCACCGAAGCACAATGGATTGCACTGATAGTTTGTTTATATGAACAGAAAAAAATCATTGCAAATGTTGATTTTTTTAAACTCTGTCCCCCAATGTCCTGTTGATATCAGTAGTTTCAAACCTTTAGTCAGGGAATGGTGTTAAAATAAATGGGTACAATTAAAATAATTTTGGGGTACCACCTCAGACTCATCAGATTGGCTAATATAACAGAATAGGAAAATGTCAGATGAGGGAAAACTGGATCATTAATGCTTTGTTGGTGGACTTGTCAAGTGATCCAGTGATTCTGGAGAATCAAACTGGAGTTTGAAAGCAGGCCATAAGGGCTATAAAAAGCCTGTATTCATCCAGCCATGCCTTTGCTAGATCTATATCCCAAAGAGGTCCAAAAAAGTGGAGGAGGAAAGAACCCATTTGTACAAAATGACTTCTGGAAGCTCTTTTAGTGGTAACTGAGAAGTGGACATTGAGTGGATGCTCATTAATTGGGCAACGGCTGAACAAATTGAGGTATATTATTAAAATAGAATATTATTGTGCTATAAGAAATGACAATCAGGATGATTTCAGGGAAAAATAGGAAAGACTCACATGAATTGATACCAAATGACATTAGCAGAAGCAGGGGAACATTGTACATAGTACCAGCAATATTGTATGCTAATCATCTGTGAATGACTTAGCTATTCCCAGCTGATGCAATGATCCATGATCTAAGACAATCCCAAAGGACTCATGGCACTATCTGTCTCAAGAGAGTGAACTAATGTTAGCTGAATGGAGCCTAAAGTATGCACATTTTCCCTTTCTTTCTTGTTTGAGCTTTCTTGAACACAATGACTGATGTTGTCATTTTTACATGATTGCACATTTATAACCTATATCAAATTACTTATGATCTCAGGGAGAGATAGAATTTGGAACTCACAGCCTAAAAAACAAATGTTAAAATTGTTTTTGCAAGTAATTGGGTAAAATAAAATATCATTTAAAACAAACAAAAAAAAAGAATCTTTATGAGCAGCCCTGCCCTGGTGAGATGAAACATAGAAACCAATGTCCAGGTTGCATTATTTTGATTAGAGTGATTTGACTAGGCCAATGATGGCCCCACATGTCCAGCAAACTTCAGATTTTATTGGCATCACCATGTGATCATTCTAACCAACTGTTCAAAAATGATCACCAAGAAGTCCAAAATTGCCCCCAAATGCTACTGATGCCACAGGAGTATCAAACCTGCTTTAGTGTTAGGACTTTAAAAATGTCAACCCAAGTCTTTCACAAATATGTGGAACTCCTGAGAACTCTGTTGCAAATACTGATCAAAGTTTGTCATTCTGTGTTATGTTTACACAGTGAAAAGGAAGGAACTTTGCATTAAGAGCCTAAAAGAGAAATTAAACTATGAGCTTTGCCATGAAGAATAACAGTCCTATTAGAGAACTGGACATTTGAGAACAGGTTGACAAGAATACCCTGCTACCTTGCAATAGGGTTGACTTGGAAATGAATCAATGTTTTTCTGGGAGTGGAAGTCCATTGGGTGGGTAACTTAAAACCAGGAAGGAAGCAGCTACAGCAGGAGATATCTGTTTACATTTCAAAAGAAAATAGGCCAGACACTTCTGGGGAAGGCTATCTTTCTTGTTTACTTCCCAACTGGGAGACTGGAGAATAATTTTGCTGAGCTTAGAAACAACCTGGATCTCTCTCTCTGATGAGTCCTTGGAGAGAGGGAAATGCCTCTGGGGTACATGACCTTCCAGTTCAATCCTACTTGCTGGGAGAAGCCTCATCATATGAACCTCTAAAGATGAGCTAAGACACCCACTTTCTGAGTAAGTCACTACAAAGTGCATCTCTGGAAACAAACAAAAAGGAAAACCTTTCAGTCATAACCGAATTTCCATCGAGCCCCAAATGCCACTTCCCCCCCCCTGCTCATTTGTAATTGTTAGGCAAAAGATAATAAAGCATTTGGCCCCTGACAGAGCATTTCAGCTATTAAACGTCCAACGTAGCAGGCTGCCAGCTGTGGAAATGTGTTTCTTGGCTTTTATTTTTTAGTTACTTAGAACAATTTGCTTAATTACCGAACCATAAACAGACAAAACTAATTAAGAGAGTGGGACGCGAGGCTAGTGATGCAAAGGCACATTAGTCCTGACCACCACCTGTGGCAAGACTCTCTTGGCTCTCTTTTGAAAAGACATTCTGGATCTCTCCACTGTCATTCCAAGCCATAGTGAGGCAGGATGAGGCAGCAAGAATACAAACTGGAGATGGAGGGGAGCTGGCTTCAGCCTTCAGAATTACCAGCTCCCTGCTAGGTTGTATTAAGCAAAATGTGGAATATGACTTGATTGCCTGCCTGTGAATTGATGAGGAGGAATTAAGGGTTGCATATAATCTACATTGAACATTTTCAGTTAAAAAGACCTAATTAATAGTCATGCAGAAAAGGCAATTGTGAACACTCAGACCACTGACCACTTAGAGAAAAGGTCAAAATAATACCAGCTGACAGACCTTTGCTGCATTAAAGCAGGTCGGGAGCTTTACAGGCATTCTGCTCACCAGGCCTGTGACCAGTTTTTCAGAATCTCCTCATTTTGGATGGTTTGATAGCAGTGTGGTTGGAAGGTTCCAGTAAAAACCCAAAGGATCTGGGTTTGCCCCTCTGATGCAGACATTTTTGTCAGTGACTTGGATAACAACAAAGGGGATTCAATCTCAAAAAAACTGAAAAGTTGGAAAGTATAATTAGCACACTCTCTGAGCAATTTGGGGTTCAAAATATATAACATTGAGCCGGATAGAATAAATAGAAATTCAATGGGGATTAATCTACAACTGATTTTACTAAGAAATCAAAACAAAATAAAAAAAAAAAAAACCAGAACATTCTCAAGTAAAAAAAAATAAAATGGAAGGGACATGATTAAGAAAGATGTTTGCAAAAATCTGGGGGGGTTTAGTGGACTGCAAGCTCAATGGTTCAAGTCCTTGAACTATTCAGGGAAGAATGCCAAGGGATGACAGTCATTTCCAATTCTTGCTGTAATAATGATGAGGAGCGTAAATCTTCCCCCCCCCCCCATCTATTTAGCTGGTAGGATTCCTTGAAGTCCCTGAGTTTTCAGCTGACTCTGATGGTGAAGAAGATCTGGGAAAGGGAAGATATGCTCTTCGCTGATAGATTAGCTTCATCATTAACTTACCCAGAACTTGACCTCCATGCCCATCACTATCCCTTGTCACCCAAAATAGATCTCCTTTTTCTTGCTGCTCACCTTTAGGTGTTATCTTTCCACACTAGAGTAAAACTCTCTGAGCATAGGATCTGTCTGATGTCTTGTATAATATCTCCATCACTTTGTTCAGTGGCTAGAACAAAATAAACTCTTATTACATGCACTGCTTGTTTGTATGTCTTCAGTTTTGACTAGAGTTTTTAATGAACTTGGTTTTAATTCACTCAACCATCCATCCACTTATTTATTTTCCTTTTATTAATTTAATTGTGGAGATTATTACAGCTCCACCCTTGAAACTTCTGAACTTGCTTTTGCCAGAGAAATCCTTATTTCACAGCAAAAATCTGTTTCAACACATTCTCCTCCCTCGCTTTGTTTTTTTCTTTTAACTAAAACCATGTTTGATAAGAGAATTTGTATTAATATACTCAAATTGGGAAAAAAAAGGTTTCTTGTTACAGGATGAAAGATATCCTCAGTCAAATAAGAAATTAAAATGGATCATAATATAACTTAAATGACAATACTACAGCACCACTAAACTATCGGTGCTATTGCAACTATTCTGTTGCTGTTACTATTCCTTTTACTACTAATGCTGCTTCTTCAAGGAGCAGTAGTAGTAGTAGTAGTAGTAGTAGTAGTAGTATTTGTAGTCATAGTAGTAGTGGTGGTAATAGTGGTAGTAGTAGGAGTAATAGTATAGTTGGTGAAGTAGTGGTAGTTGGTGGTAGTAGTAGTAGTAATGCTAGATGTGTTAATGGTGGTAGTAGTAGTAGTTGTTGCTATTTTAGTAATAATTCCTTTTTGAAGACCTTGGTCTTCCTTCCAACTTAATACTTCCTTCCATACTGATCATTGGACCCAACCTGCTCTTAATACTCACTGTAGAAATGATATGTGATAAATGTCCCAACTGGAAAAAAAAAAAAAACTCTTCCCTTACCAAGAGGGAAATTTCTTCCAAAAATTTCTTCCTAAACTTTAAATACAAAACAAAATATTTCACAACAAATGTCCTAAAAATAACAATCGGTTTCAAGAACTTAAAACCTTCAGATTATAAGGCTCCAGAAAATGGAAGGAGTTCACTGTTTGCTTTGTTTTTCTACCTTCAGTTTTAAGGACAGGGACTGTGTTTTGCCTCTTAAAAGATATCCAGTGCTTAACACAGTTCCTGCCAGATAGGATATACTTTCAAAATTTTCATTGAAGATATGATTGATGGGGGAGAAAGGTAATGAAATAAGTGTATAGAAGAAGACTTGCACTTGGGGCCATGAGCAATGAAGAACATTATTCTGAATAACTGTGTGCACACATGCTCGTGTGGTTTTCTCCCTCCTCCCCCCATGGGAGTGTGATGAGAGAAAACAAAATTAATTAAAAATACAATTTAATTTAGAAAATGAAGAAATGGGTAATGAAACCATGCTTCATGCAATAAAGAAATACATTTTACAGCAGACCAAAGCAGACTGCAGTTCCCCTAAAGTTCCCCAGTGGCTTTTGCTGAGGAATCTCTGGATGAAGCAAAGCTCGGAGAGTTTCCCTACAGAACCTTTCAAAGTTGCACCTTTCAAAATAACCTTTGTCAAACATACTCAATCCTGTCAAAGACACTTCCACAGCAAAGCTCAAATGAATGGGCCATTTCAGGAAATTTGGCCACTAATGCACCCACCAAGAAAGAATGATACTATAGAAGTTATTTTGATGAAAGGGAAGATCAAGACACAATATCAGAAGACAACAATATCAAAAGACCTATGGGCAAAACCCAAAGCAAAAATGGAGAGTGGTCTCAAGTCCAGACAGACTTCATGGGAGAACTCAGAAAGAAGCCTAAAAATCATAAAAGAGGGGGCAGCTAGGTGGCACAGTGGATAGAGCACTGGCCTTGGAGTCAGGAGTACCTGAGTTCAAATCAGGCCTCAGACACTTAATAATTACCTAGCTGTGTGGCCTTGGGCAAGCCACTTAACCCCATTGCTTAGCAAAAACTAAAAAAAAATCATAAAAGAGAGGTAGAAGGAAAACTGTCTAAAGAATTTAGAGTGATGCAAGAGAATTATGAAAAAAATCACCAGTTTGGGAAAAGAAAAAGCTCCCTAAAACTACAATTGGCCAAATAACAAAGAAAGCACAAAAGTTAATTTAGGGAAAAAAACTCCTTAAAAGTTAGACTTGGACAAGTGGAAGCTAATGACTCTTTGGCACATCAAGAAGCAGTCAAATTCAAAAGATTGAAAAAAGAAATAGAAAAAATATAAAATACCTCATGGGAAAAACAAGTGACCTAGAAAATAGATCCAGGAGAGTGAGAATGGCAAAATAATTGGCCTATTTGAAAGTCATAATTTCCCTGAGTGAGATGAGCAGAACCAGAAGCACACTGTACACTCTAACAGCAACATGGGGGTGAAGATCAACCTTGATGACCTTGCTCATTCCTTCAGTGCAACAATCAGGAACAATTTTAGGGGGATCTGCAATGGAGAAAAGCATCTGTATCCAGGGAAAGAACTGGGGAGTTTAAACAAAGACCAAAGACTATTGCCTTCATTTTTTTAAAAGTTGTCCTTATGTACTCCATAATTTTGCATCTCTAATATTTCATTTTTGCCTCAAGGCTGTGATTTTTCTCTCAACACATTCAATTTTGATAATTGTAGAGCATAGAGACAATGTAAAGTTCATCCAACTACCTTCTGGGGGGGAAGGGAGGGAAGAAAGGGTGGGGGAAAATGAGTAAAATTCAAAATCTTACCAAAAAATGATAGGCAAAAACTACTATTGAATATGATTGGAAAACAAATAAAATACTTTTATAATAAAAAAAGTCATACACTCTCTTAAGCCAGTATCTCTCAAGAAATCAAAAGGAAAGCTGCCCTGATATCATCATATCAGAAAGCAAAATAGGCATTGAAAGAATCCACTGTTCATCCCATAATTAGAGATGCCAACTATTTTTTCTAGTTCAATAAGGTTTTTGTTTTTGGTAGTTTGAAATAACACTGAATAAGTAACCTAATATAAGTTGAATTGTCATTTTTATAAGATTAATTTGACCTACCAATAAGCAATTGACATTTGTCCAATTATTTAGATAAGATTTTATTGGGTGAAAAGTGTTTTGTAATTGTTTGTTTCTGAGATTGTCTTGGCAGGTAGACTCCCAAGTATTTTGTCACATACAGTTACTTTAAGTGGAATTTCTCTTTCTATCTTTTGCTACTGTGTTTTGTTGCTGGTGACTTAGGTGAGTTTATTTTATATCCTGCAACTTTTCTAAAGTTGCTAATTGTTTCAAGAAGCTTTTTAGATTATTTTCTAGGGGGTCATATCATCTGCAACAGAATGAGAGTTTTGTTTCTTCATTGCCTAGTCTAATTCCTTCAATTTCTGTTTCTTCTCTTAAAGCTAACACTAACATTTCCACTAAATTAATGAATAATAGGCATGATACTAGGCATCTTTATTTCACCCTGATCTTATTGGGAATGTTAACTTATTCTCATTACATGTAATACTTGGTGATGGTTTTAGCTAGACCCTGCTTATCATTTTAAGAAATTATTCCTATGTTCTCTAGTATTTTTATAGGAATTTTGATAAAACTTTCTCAGTATCTATTGAAATAATCATATGATTTCTGTTAGTTTTGTTACTGATATGGCCAATTTAGCTGATAGTGTTCCTGCAGCCAACTCTACATTTCTGGTATAAATATAACCTTATTCTAATGTGTTATCCTAATGATAACTTGCTATAAGCACTTTTCTAA
Source organism: Macrotis lagotis (assembly GCF_037893015.1). Lineage (NCBI taxonomy): Eukaryota > Metazoa > Chordata > Mammalia > Peramelemorphia > Peramelidae > Macrotis > Macrotis lagotis. Next base: position 2,991,202 of record NC_133664.1, read on the forward strand.
TATTTTATTTAAAATTTTTGCATCCATACTAATTAGGGAAATTGGACTATAATTTCCTTTCTGTTTTGACTCTTCCTGGTTGAGGTAACAGCACCATATTGGTGTCATAGAAGGAGTTAGGCAGACTTACTTCTGCACCTATTTTTTTGAAAAAGTTCTCTAATCAAGAGTGATTTAGAACATTTTTTTTCATATCACTATAGGCATCTCCAATTCCTTTATTTGAAAACTGCCGGGTCACAAGATGTGGTTTACATGAAACACACTTGAAACAGGGAAATACAAACAGAGTAATGGTAAGGAGCTAGTGAAGAAGGAAGTGTTCTAGAAATACTAGATCTCAAATTATATTATAAAGTAGTAAACTTCAAATTTACCTGATATTGGGGAATCAGTGGAATAGATTAGCTATAAAAGACTCCAGCTCTTTGGATAAGATCTCTTTATTTGACATAAAAATCCTTTTGGAAAACTGGAAAATCATAGGACACAAACTATATAGAGACCAATATCTTACATCATTTACTATGTTAAAGTCAAAGTGAGTATATGATTTAGACATAAACAGTGACACCATAAGCAAATTAGAAGAACAAGGAATATTCTATTCTCAGTTCTATGGGAAATGGAATAATTCCTGACCAAACTAGAGATAGAGAGCATTAAGAAATTTAAAATAAATAATTTTGATTTTATTACATTAAAAAAGTTTTGTATGAAGAAAATTAGAGTGGGCAGCTAGGTGGCGTAGTGGATAAAGCACTGGCCTTGGAGTCAGGAGTACATGGGTTCAAATTCTGTCTCAGACACTTAATAATTACCTGGCTGTGTGGCCTTGGGCAAGTCACTTAACCCCATTTGCCTTGCCAAAAACCTAAAAAAAAATTAGAAACAAGATTAGAAAGAAAGCTGAAATTTGGGAAATTATCTTTATAACTGGATTTTCTAATAAAAGTCACATTTCTCACATGTACACATGACTGACTTAAATTTATAAGGATATGTCATTCCCCAATTAATAAATGGCCAAATGGTATGATCAGGCAGTTTTCATATGAAGAAATCAAAGGATATGTATAATGTTTCTCAAATCATCTACCATTTCAGAAGGGGGTTGAAAGGAAGGGAGTAAGAAAAATTTGGAAGTCAAAATCTTATAAAAATGAATACTTAAAATTGTCTTGATATGTAATTGGGGAAAAAATTTAAAAATTCTAAAATAAAATTGAACAAATAAAAATATACAACTAAACTTAAATTTGTGAATATTTGTGGAAGAGGAGTTACAGTTAAGTTAGCTTCTTCAGTCTTTTGAGCCTCTTTTACTAATAATTTTCTTTTCATAATTTTCTTGTATTATTTTTATTTAACTTGCCTATTTTCTTTCCTCCACTCTAATTTGATTCTGAAAATTATTTTTACTTTTTTATAAATCTATTTTTTGTGACTTTTCTAGGGATGTTTGTTGGATAATTTCTATTTTTCTCTGAGGCTTTGTCAGTGTTTTCACACCATTATCTTCTTCTGCATACATATCTTGAACTTCCCTGTCATTATAGTAGATTTTTCTGATCAGGTTCTGGTTTTGTTGTTTTCTCATTTTCCAAACAATTTCTTGGCTTTTTGATATTACACTAAAGTTGGGCTCCTCTCCCCTGGGGGGAAGGGAAGGTGGTCATCATTTCAGGTTTCAAGCTTTTTACCCTACTGCTTTTACAACTCATTCTGGAGGTCTGTGCATTTTTTTATGCTTTCAACATAATATAATCTAGGGGGAAGTGGGCACTGCTGTCCTGACATATACCCAGGTAAAGATTTTACCCACACTTGGCCCCTGCTCCCTTATGACTAGAAGTGCTTTTCTCAACCCTGAAACTGAAACCCAGAAGCTAGGGATTGTCTTTCTTTGCAACCATACAGGCTCCTTTCTACCTTGGAACTGTAGCCCAGATAAGATGATTTAAAAAAATCCCCAAACTAATAAATACATATGAATTCATTGATATCTTTCATCTCCTCCAGCATAAAATGCATTATCCTATGGTATCAAAACAAGTTGCAAAAATGCAGGAACTAGGGGCAGCTAGGTGATGCAGTGGATAGAGCATTGGCACTGGAGGCAGGGGGACCTGAGTTCAAATACAGATTCAGAGACTTAATAATTACCTATCTATGTGACCTTAGGCAAGTCTCTTAACCGCATTGCAGTGAAAAAACCAAAAAAAAAAATAAAATAAACCAAAAATAAATACAAGAACTAGGAAAAACCTCCAAAGATGCCACCCCAGTTACTGGAATCAGGAAATGGAGTCTGCTCATTCATGTGACAATGTTTGACCATTCTATTGCACTAAGGTTCAGAATTCCCCTCTTGTTTACTAAAGTGGGGTTCCTGTCCTGGGATGTTTTCCACTTTTGCCTAAGTGCAAACTACCTTTCCTGCTGATCTTCCAAATTTCTTGGGTTCAGGGATTACATTACCCTATCTTTTTGCTGATTCTGCTGTTCTAGCTGGGGCATTACTTTATGGTTGTTTGGAGGTAAATATGGGGCAGTTTTGGTGATTTACTGCTTACTCCACCATCTTGACTCCCAGACTTTCTGCATTTTTTAAACTGTGTATGGTTTTTTGAAAACATTTTCCCATCTGATTATTCTTTACATAGGTCATGAAATGGCCAATATCCACACTGATGATAGAAATTGCAGTGACCATGTGAGAAAACAGCATTTCATTGGTCTAAGGAGAATTATAGCAATATGAAAAATGAGCTAGAGTTATAAGTGTGGATATGGCTATTTCACATCTCTTTCTACTATAGCAAGCTTGCTTTATTCTTAGTTGAATATGACCATTTGATATCATTTCAAAACATAATTAAGAAGCATGATAAAGTATGATTTAGAAAATATTCCTCAGTACCTCCTTTTGCAAGCTACAGGAATGGAAGCATTGGATATCTGCTTTTGTCTAGTAATAGCATCCTCACCCTTAGGAATATTAATATATGTGCCTAGATATAGTTGTGATGTAAAACTTAAAAAAAACCCATAATCTCTGCTGCCAGTGAGTAAAAAGGAAAAGAACATTTAAAATAATTAAATAATGGCAGTGGGTTTGTAAGCAAACACACTCTATCTTCCTAATTTACATATGGAATCTGGAATCCTGAACCATTTTTAGATGTCGAGAATCCATTCATATTTTGGAGACAGCTTTACTGTACATTTTTCCAAGGAAACACCCCATATTGGCTGAAATCAGAAAAGACAAGTTAGAGTTATTTGGGACATAATGGAATATGAATTCCTTAAATAATCCTTTGTTCATTTGTTCAAATTTGGTTTTTCTGTGTCTAACAGAGATCTGGCAATTTTCTAGGAATTATATAAACTGGATAATTAGATAGAGACAGAGTAGTGTTTGAGCACTTACTATAAGCCCTAAGGATCCAAGCACAAGAAAAGAAGAAAATCTATGTCTTCAAAGAATTGGCATTCTCTTGAAGGGAGAGGATACATGGTGGAAAGCAGAAAAAAGAGGATGAAAGGAGGTTGTGCTGATATGTTGAAACCTAGTGACTAAAAAGGGAGATAGAGGTCTGACTTCAAGCAAGATAAAGTGAGAGTTCATGTATCAGAAACATGGTGGTTCCTTCTGAAACATTGATTTAGTTATTTTTCTAAATACATACAATGGTGGTTTTCGATAAGTATTTTTGGCAAGATTTTGAGTTTTATATTTTCTCCCTCCCTACAAAAAAGAAAGCAATCTCATATAAGTTATACATAAGTAACCATGCTAAATGTAGATCCATATTAATCATGTTGTGAGAGAAGAATAAAATCCAAATGGATAAAAAATGACATAATACATAAGTCAACTTTTAAAAATGGAAGATAAGTAAACTTTGGTCTTCATTTAATTTCCCCAGTTCCCTCTCTAGATAAGGATAGCATTTTCCATCACAAATCTTTTAGAATGGTCTTGATTATTGTCCTGCTGAAATGAACAATCCATCATGGTTGATTGTTGAGTCTCTTTGTGGACTTGTTTAACCTTTACCCAGGTGAACATTGAAGGGGCAGGAGACAAGAGAGGCAAGAGAGACAAGTTGTCCCTGTACAACAAGATCTCCTAGATTTCCAAGTAATCTATTTATTCACCAGAATACAAGTGCTTAAATATCCTTCCCAGTCTCTGGCCCACTCCCAATGCTGTGACACTCCTCAATCAACCAGTAAAATAGTGCTCGGGTGCTCAAGGACACCAGGTGATGAAAATTTACAGTACTCCCACACCAAACAGTCCCTACCAGTTGATCACCACCCCATGTTGTTGTTATTACTGTGTATAATGTTCTCCTGGTTCTGCTCCTTTCACTCTGACTCAATTCATGCAAGTCTTTCCAGGCTTTTCGGAATTCCTGTCCCTCATGATTTCTTATAGGACAATAGCGTTCCTTCACATTCATACACACGATTTGTTCAGCCATTCCCAATTGATAGTCATTTACTCAGTTTCCAACTCTTTGTACCTTGAAGAGTTGCTATAAATAATTTCGTACATGTGGGTATTTTTACCCTTTTTTTTTTCTGATCTCTTTTGGATGCAGACTTAATAGTGGTATTGCTGGGTCTATTCCAAATTGGTCTTCAGAAAGGTGGGATCAGTTCACAACTCCACCAACAATGCACAACTGTTCCAGTTTTCCCACATTCTCTCCAACATCGGCCATCTCCCTTTTTAGTCATACTAACCAATATGATAGGTGTGATGTGGTACCTCAAAGTTGTTCCACTTTGCCTTTTTCTAATCAGTAATGATTTGGAGCATTTTTTTTTCATGTGACTGTAGATGGTTTTAATTTCTTTATCTGAGAATTTCCTTTTTTCATATCCTTTGTCCATTTATCAATTGGGAAATGATTTGTATTCTTATAAATTTGACTCATATTTCTCTATATATTTTAGAAATAGCCCTTTGCCAAAAACACTAGTTGTAAAAATTATTTCCCAACCTTGCCTTCTTTTAATCTTGGTTGCATTGGTTTTATTTGTGCAAAAACTTTTCATGTTAATATTTAATTTAATATTTAATATATAGTTTTCTTTTTATAATATTTTCTATCTCTTCTTTAATCATAAACTGGTCCCTTTCCATAGATCTGACAGCTAAACTATTCTTTGTTCTCCTAATTGTCTTGGTATTACCTTTTATGTCCAAATCCTGTACTCCTTTTAACCTTATCTTGGTATAGGATATGAGACATTGCTCTATGCCTAGTTTCTGCTATATTACTTTCCATCTTTCCCAGAAATTTTTATCAAAGAATGAATTCTTATCCCAGAAGCTGGAGTCTTTGAGTTTCTCCAATAGGAGACTACTTTTGTCATTTACTACTATTTCTTTTGTTCCTATTCTGTTCCACTTTTCCAACATCTTATTTTTTAGTATATCGAACAGTTTTGAAGGCTGATGTTGTAGAAAATATCAGGTACAGCTGGATCACCTTCTTTTGCATTCTTCATCAATTCCCTTAATACTATTGATTTGTTTTTCCTCCATCTGAATTTTATTCCTATTTTTTCTAGTGCAATAAAGTCTTTTTTGGAAGTGGGATTGGCATGGTACTGAATAAGAAATTTAGTTTAAAAATAATTGTCATTTTCATTATATTAGCTTTGCCTAGTGATGAGCAATTGGCATTTGCCTAGTTATTTAGATCTACTTTTATTTATGCAAAGTGTTTTATAGTAGTTTTCATATTTTTTTCTGAGTCTGTCTTGGCAGGTAGACTTCCGAGTATTTTATGTTGTTAATAGTTATTTTAAAGTGAATTCCTCTTTCCATCTCTTGATGCTGTGTCTTGTTAGTAATATAGAGAAATATTGAAGATTTTTGTGGGTTTTTTATAACATGCAACTTTGCTGAAGTTGCTAATTATCCCCAGTACTTTTTTAGATGATTTCCTAGGGTTCTCTAAGTATACCATCTTATCAGCTACAAAGAATGAGTATTTGGTATCTTCATTATCTATTCTTTTTCTTCTCTCATTGATAATGCTAATATTTCTTTTTTAATTGATATTTTATTTTTCTAACTACATGTCATGAAAGTTTTTTCACCACTCAATCACATGTATATGCATATTTTTAAATTACATAATTTCCTTCCCCCTCCCTTTCCAGCCCCTTTACTTCACTGACAAACAGTCAGGTGAATATTATACATTTATATTTGATTTTAATATTTTATATATTAGCTGTTTTCCCTTCTAAGAATTAAGATCAAGGGGAAAGAAAGAAATCCATGAGATAGGAAAGAAATACAGAAGAGAAATTTTAAAAGTGAATGCAGTGTTCATTCAGATTCTGAAGGTTTTTGTTTTGTTTGTTTTGTTTTTCTTCTTCTGGATGGGGTAACATTATCCCTAACTGGTCTTATTGGGTTGTCCTAAAAACTAATATTTCTAATACAGTACTAAATAATAGTGGTGATAATGGGCATCCTCGTTTCACCTATGATCTTACTGGGAATGCCTCTGGCTTATCTCCCTTACATGTAGTGCTTACTTTTAGATAAATACTACTTTTAGAAAAATACTCCTTATTGCGTTAAGGAACACTCCATTTATTCCTATGTTCTCTAGTGTTTTTAATAAGAATGGGTGATGTATTTTGTCAAATTTATTTTCAGCATCTATTGAGATAATCATATTATTTCTGTTAGATTAATTATTGATGTGATCAATGATGTTGATAGTTTTCCTAATATTGAACCAACCCTGAAATCGTGGTATAAATCCTATGTTCCCATAATGTATTATTCCAGTGATTACTTCCTGTAATCACTTTGCCAATATTTTATTTAAAATTTGGCATCCACACTTATTAGGGAAAATGGTATACAGTTTTCTTTCTCTGTTTTAATTCTTCCTGGTTTGCCATCAGTTTGGTGTCAGGGAAGGAATTTAGGCACCCACTCTCTGAGTGGCCGGAAAAGTTGGAACCACCTGAAGCTGTGTCTGAGTTGTTTGTGCAGGAACATCAGGTCCTTCTACAGGAGAATGCCAGGGGCCTGGGGCTAGGAAAGCCAGGGCCTTGACCTCTAGATTCTGCCATCTAGATCAGTCATGTAGGTTGAATGGGGGTCCTGAGCACCTAGGTTGCAGCAATCCCAGCCTGCCCCTGGGCAACTGGAATTACAGAAGACTACTCTCACAGCTGAGGATCTCAGGTTAATTCCCCATCTCACCCTGCCACCCATGTGCTGGGTCTTGGTTCTCTTCCCTGAGCACTCCCATGGTCCTCCAGGGACAGACATGCTGGAAGATGTTCTACTCTCTTCTTTTGTTCTCTTCAGAAAATATGATAGTTCCTTTGGGGAGGAGAATAAAATGATGACCGGAGAGCAGAAAACATGGTTTGGAGGTGGGAATTTGCTATATTCATTCATCAATAGTTCAATGTTCTTTGTGATTAATAGAAGTCAGATACTTAGAATATGATCAAATTTTATACATTATCTGTTTTCATCAAAGATGCTTTCATGGAAATGTTCTTATAAACAGTTTTACATAGAAAAAAAGAATATGTAAGGCCATTTTTTGGGGAGATTTTCCTGAGGTTATTTGATCTTAGAGGGTGGAGCTCCAGGATTTTCCCTACTCCTTTAGCATCTTTCCTGCTTTCAGATGCCATCAGTAGCCATTCCTCAATACACTCAGATGTTGTCACCTGTGGATATTTCTTCTGCCTTTTTCTAGGTTCATCCTAACTGCTTTGTCTGCTCTTGTTTGCTTTTTTGCCCTTCCCACTTACCTAAGGACATCTAGATCTGTGATGTTAGAATACAAATGTGATGGGGGGGGGGTGGCCCCACTGTCCTTGAAGGGGAAAGTGATCTGTTAGAAAAATTTTTACATTTCTTTTTTATTTTTCTTTTTTGTTTATGGATCAGGAATACTTTTATAACCAGAATTACACAATAGACCAAATCTTTAGAATTCTAAAATGCAGTGAAAGATACAGAACACAAATCTCACTTAAATATTTTGTAGCTATCTAGAGAGAGATGGGCATGAGTGAAGGACCAGACTATCGACTGTGGGCTTTGAGCTCCATGAACAACACAATCATCCAAGGGTGAGCTATATCATACACATACACAGCTTCTGAGATACACATAGGTATAGCTAAGTTTTTTTGATAGGTCATGAGATTTCCTCAGAGAAAACTCCTGGTCTATAAAGGTCTAAACATAGCCTAGGAGAGATAGTTTCATCCCTGCAACCATGGGGAAGGAGAAATCTTGAAGTAGCCCAAATTTCAGGGGAAGGAAGAGAAACTCCTAAGCAATCCATGTCCCAAGATTAGCATTTTAGCTTCTCCAAACCTGATAATTCCTGTATCCTCCCTTTTAGCTAGAGAAGGGATATGATTGGAAAAACAAAACCCACAAAGAGAAGTGCATTATTCATCTGTCACAAAATGCCCTTCAGAAATTGTGAGGCAGAGGAAATCACTTGGAAAGTTTCTGTAGAGGTTCAAAAAATGTCAGTATGAGTTGCGCATTAACTGTTGGGCAATATCAATGGGTTCTTTTTTTTCAAATAAAATATTATTTAGTGACTAAGTGATATAATTTGAGGTAAGTTAATAATGAATTAGCTATTTTTGCACTAGGGTGTGGATGTGGTAAATAGACATCTCCAAATTCTAGTAAAGTCTAAAGACATTTGCAAGGTCAGTTTTTTCAGAGACAAGTTGGAGTGCCATCTATTGGTGAATTTCTTCAATTGTAGGCACATTGTTCCTGGAACCCAGAAGGGATTGATAATAAGAATCTCATGTCCTTTCTAACTATATACTCTCACCAGAACTGTAACAGCTTCTACTTCAATCTCTTATATAAGAGATTTCATACCTCTGAATTGTCAGTAATCCCCAAGACCCTCCTAGACTTAATACTCTTTTCTTTCTGCACCCTCTCTGTGACCTAATGTAGATGATGTTCATAAATATGTGTGTGTGTGTGTGTGTGTGTGTGTGGTGGGGGGATATATACCTAGTTCTATTCTCTCCCCTGGGTTCCAATCCTAAATCATTAATTGTTTACTGGATATCGCAAATTGGTTGGCCTAGAAACATCTCAAAGTCAACCTGTTCACATGTTTCATCCTGCCAATACCCTTCTAAATTTATATGCTTCTGCAAATAGTTGTTCCTGGTTTCCAGGTTCATCACTTCACCATCTTAGATTGCTCCCTCCCTTTCTCTTACAATTCCCATATCCTACCAGTCACCAAATTCTGTTATTCTGTATATCTCTTGTATCTGACTCTTCATCTCTATCTGCATAGTTTTCCCTGGTCCAAGTCCTCATCGCTTCTGGCTAGACAATTGTAATGTTCTCCTGATTGTTCTTCCTGCCTTGAATAACTTACTAATTCAATGCATTCTCCACAGCACTGTCAAAGTGGTTTTCCTTAAGCACTGAGACCATCTCACACTCCTACTCAACAAACTTTAGTGGCTCCCTATTATCTCTCCTAGATCAACTAGAAATACTTCTCTCTAGCTTCTAGAGACCTTCACCATATGTACCCAGCTTCTATTGCTGAGCAAATTCTACAGCCCCACCCCTCTTTCCTGAACCCTAAGATCTGGTCAATAAGGTGCCTTTTCTTTTTCTCACAACTGACAGTCCAAATTACATATAGCTATCTCCTCTGACTGGGACACCCTCTTCCCTCATCTCTATTACATGGACATGATGGTGTCTCCCATCAAAATGCAGTTTAAATACCATTTCATATAGAAAGCTATTTAAGAATTGTCAGTTCCATGCTAGTGTTCTATCACACACATTATCTTGTATTTAATTACTTTATATGTATTTATCTGTCAATCAATGGGCATTTGTTAATTACTCATTCTAAGCTTGGCAGTGTGATAAGTACTGAAGAAACAAAACAAGTATTTCCTTTTTATAATTTTTGTTTATTCTGTTTCTGTGTATTAGGTCATAACTGTTAGGTTATGATGTGGCTGGTAGATAGAAAGCTAGACCTGAAGTCAGGAAGACTGCTTTCTGCTCTCACTACATCTAGGATCAAATTTAATTTTCTTATCCAAAAAAACCATGATAAGGTTATCTATCTCCCAACTTGAGTTGTGATGAGAATCAAAGGAGACAATCAATGTAAAATTCTTCAAAAACCATATCACAATATAAAAACACTAGTAGTTGCTGTTGTTAATATATACTATTTAAGTGTCACTTGTCTCCCTACAGAGCTATCTCATTTTACCATTTACCATGGTAAACATCACCCAGTCTAGTGATTGGCAATAAATACCCATTGACTGATTCATTAACTTATGGATGGATTGATGAATCTCTGCTTCCTATGGTCTTCAAGTATTTCCTCCTTCATTGGCAAGAGGAACTCCTCTAAACCATTTCATCCTGTACAATTCTAGTAAAATGAGTTTCCTAAATCCTCCCAGGAGGATCCCCCCCCCACCTGCCATGCACTGAAGGCTTACTCTAGTCTCATAATGGATGTCTATACTTATTAATTTTCTTCTTCAAAGTGTTATCACATTGGTGAGTAAGTCATTCATTTTAAGTCTGGTATGGGACCCAATTTTAACCCATCTTCTTGATTTTATAGAAAATATGCTGTTTATTTTATTGTCTGATGAATGGATAATGATGGGCTTTTTTTAAATATGGAAATTGAAAAACTGATTGGAAAGTGGATAGGAGGCTGGTAAAGGTTAGAATAATTTTCCCCAATTGAAAACAACTTTTCAGTTCTCCCTCATAAATCAAGAACAGTGGTTTTAGCTACTTAAAATTTATCTTATGTTCTAGTCTTCAATGAAAACTTGTGCTTAGAATGGATTTGATAATAATTTATTTTCCAAACTGAAAAGCTACTCAAGGACAAATTTTTCATATTGGATCTTAGAGGAGCTCTTTCCTATTTCTGAAGACTGTGCTTAATGCAAAAATCTGATCTATTTTTGATTGAATCTGTTTTATGGTCAGCTTATCTGTACTTCTGTTTTATTAACAAATTTTATTCATCTTCAAATATTCCATCCATATTATACCTAACAAATCCATAACACATGAGCTGTCAGGTCCAATCTTATTACGTGCATTGGAAAATATACTCTGAGGATCTGATTTTTCCTTGCCCTACATATAATAGATAGAGCAAGCCTCCTCTCTCAGTATCAATATTATCTTTGAAATATGACCCAATAGGGCTCTGTTGTCAAGAGTTTCTTCAAGCCAATAAATTCTTGGCCAGTAGAACAATCCATATCCTCGCCTTCTCTTTTTTATACTAAATGGCCATTACTTTAATTGATTTCTCCTTTTGGTGAAAACTATAAATGTGCTGAACCATTTGAGGTACATGAATATTTGATCAGCATGCAAATAAGCTCATTGAGGTTATATTGATTTTCTTCACTGTAGTCATCACCTGCAAGGATCTCAGCTTAGTTAAATGGAAAACATTTGCCAAGAATGTTTTCATTATTCAAGAATGAAAGTAGGAAGTTCAAAGAGGATCAGATAAAGTCTTAGTTCCAACCAAAAATGATGCTGACTAGCTATCCAGAGGTATTTTCCATGACCCACCAGGAAGCTTCTGGGAAACCAGTCTTTGGGTTCTGAGGAAGGATAGTTGTGGTCCTCAGAAAAAAAGGTTATACTGATGATTAGGCCACTGATAGTCAGATTTGGTCTTCAACAATTATGGAGGACAACTACTAGTGAAAAGAGAAAACTGGAGGGCAGAAAGCAAAGCTCTGAATTTGAATTCTGCCACAAATCATGACCTTGGCCAGGTTATATAATTGAAGTTGAACTCTACTATCTTAGTTGTTGGAAAGGAGAGGGCTTAGAGAAATTAGAACCTTCAGAAGGGAGAAGATGGAGAATAATCCTAGGTTCACTTGAGGATAGTCCAAAGACCCTATTTGGTAACCATAGAGGAAAAATTAAGGAAGCAAATGAAAGGGCCAGAACCAATAGATCAACTGAAGTGGCAAAAATGAAGTGACTAAATAGGTTGGAATCAAGTGGGATTCCCACTAAGCTGAATCTGAGGGAAGACTTACTAAAAAAAATCTACCTTGGATTAGAAGTGTCTGAGGAGCTGGGTTTTCTGGTTACTTCATTCTAGGCAAGATGTACAACACTGACTCCAAAGATTAAAAAAAAGAAAACAACTGATTCAATATTAAAAGAAGTATTGAGTTTTCAAGATTGAGTGAAGAATAAAATATAAAAAATATACATCAGTGAAGAATAATGTTGAACTTTAATACTAGACTTAGAATTCTTAGTTTTTGTTTAGAGATAGTGAAAGAGAAAGAGTGAGAGAGGCAGAGCAGAGACAGAGAGGGAGAGAGAGAAAGCAAAACAGAGAGAGACAGAGAGACAGGAGAGAGAGAGAGAGAGAGAGAGAGAGAGAGAGAGAGAGAGAGAGAGAGAGAGAGAGAGAGAAAGAGAGAGAGAGGGAGAAGAAGAAGAAGGAGGAGGAGGAGGAGGAGGAGGAAGAGGAGGAGGAGGAGGAGATGGAGGAGGAGAAGAAGAAAAGGGAGAGGGAGAGAGGGTGATAGAAAAAGTGGGTAAATAAAGAGAAAGAAAAGAAAGAAGGAGGAAGGTAGGAACAAAAGGCAAACAGACAAATGTGCACGTATTTCTGAAAGAGGGATAGAGAACAAAGGATCCTAATGTGCCTTTGACCACATTTTTTAATTCAGTACAAACAAACTTTAGTAAGCAGTACCAGGCCCTGCTCAAGGGACTACTGATAGGAAAATAACAAATGAAAAAACAAATCATAATTGTAAAGAAAGTGTATTCTAATGTACTTGGACTCCAAATGCAGGTGGCAGGACACCAGTGCACTGCAGTGGATATGTTTCCCTGGGGCTTAAGGGAGAAAGAGTGTGGCTCCTGGGAGTCACTGGGATGATAAATGTTCTCTGGAGATAACCATAGTATGACTCCCTAATTACTATCAATCAGTGTCTACATAGAAATTCTGCATGCAGGAAGAAAAACATTGATATTTAAAATGTGGGTGCAATAGAGCATTTCCCTCATCCCTTTTAACTGAATTGCTGGTTGTTTGTTTTTTGTTTGCTTGTTTGTTTGCTTTTATTTTCATTTTAATTTAATTTAATTTTAGTTTTTTCTAGGTAATGGGGTTAAGTGGCTTGCCCAAGGTCACACAGCAAGGTAATTATTAAATGTCTGAGGCCTGATTTGAACTCAAGTACTCCTGACTCCAGGGCCAGTGCTCCATCCACTGCGCAACCTAGCCGCCCCTATTTTTTTTTTAAAGAAAAGCTAAGGGATAATAGTGAACTAAGCTAGTTTGTGTCTTATTGACAAGCCTGAGATCTGTCAATGAGTTAGGGAAATACCTACTCCAAGCATGGGAAGACTTTCCTTGACAGAATGGGCAAACAAGGACAATTCATCCCAAGTGGCATGAAAATGTCTGAAGGAGCACTTGGTCAGACATAGAAGACATCAAGGTCACCCATTGTATTCTGGGTCATTGTCAGCCATGTTTTGTTTTAATCACTTTAAATTTATATACAAAAGAAAAATAAAAGAGCATTTCCATATGTATGCAACAGTACATAAAAAAAGGATTCAATATAAAACCATTGATTTCCCTTTCAGACTGTTTACTTAAAAAAACACAAAAAAATAAATGCTATACATTGTTGTAAAATTATCCAGATTTTTTCTTTTGTTCTCTGCTATGACTTTGTTTTTCCCTTTCTCTTCACTCTGCTGTAGAGGAAGCTATAATTAAAGATGAATGTGTATTCACACATATGAAAAACAATACTGTATATACTTCTACTTGTGAGTTCTTTCTCTGGAGAGCAGCAGTATCATCCTTCAATGGTTCAAATTGTTCCATTTCCCCCCCTAAAATCAAGTAGCTCATCATTTCTTATAATGCAATATTAGTCTTTACAATCAAATGCCACAATTTGTTTAGCTGTTCTCCAATTGAAGGGCATCTTTCATTTCGACAACTCTGATAGGGAATTACCAAGTCACCTTGACTCCTGTCCTACACTAGACTTGGGTAACTCAGGAAGAGAGACCAACCACTTGGCACAATTCTGCTCTCATTCACTTCATGCACAAGTCTAGACGTCACTGGGATGTCATTGGTCCTCCTTGAAAAGGAAGGATGAACGACAGCAACAACGATAATACCACTGGCATAACTTCAAGAACTGATGAAGTTTTGAACTTCTGATCCCTACGTTAAAGATAAGGACACAATGAAGAACCATCTGTGCTCATGGTTAGGGCTGGTACCTGGATGTCTTTGGTCATGGGTCCTATATCAATCATGAATCAACATGGAAGGAAATGGGCAGGTGGGTTACCTAGACCTTTCTTCCATTGTTTTGTTCCCCATTGCATTCTGCTCTGGGCTCTGCCCTTCAACTACACTGACTCAGTCTTGGGGGCTGATTCACATGAGAGTTGCATTTCATGACTTCTTTCTCACCCAGATGCTTGTGTATATGCTGATCCAGTTTTTCTTCAAAGTTGACTCTAGAAGCTGGGCTCAAAAATAATCATAAAATCAACGTGAATGTTGATTTCATGTTTCACAGATCTAGTCTAGAGAAATAAATGTCTCTTATCCTCCATATTTGAATTCAGGGACCTGAGCCTAGGGAAAGGATGTCACATGGGCGACTTTGAAATTAGAACAGTGTTGCTGTTTCTTAGAACAATACAAAAAATAGCTTCAAGGTGGAAAATTAAAGCTGATATTTGAAACAAAAGAATTTAATTGCAATTATTGGAGAAAGAGTTAAGATTTCAAGAGAACATAAGAAAAGCCAATGAAAACTTGAAAATAGAATGACTGAATTATTCTTTAGTTTGAAAAGTTAAATGAAACATGCTGAAAAGTTGTTCTCATTCTCAATTAGTTCTTGCAAGTGAGTGGATTGAGGTGGAAGACTGGATGAGTCTCTAGGACTATGAGGTGGAAGGTAGTATTTGGTTTTTATTTAATTTCACTTTAATCTCAATATGTCCAGATTAATGATTAATAGATATAAACAAATATGAAGCCAGTCAATTTGTGAGTAGCTATAATTCTTTCTGAGATATAATCAAGAGCCTTTGAGATCAGGTTTTGAAAATGTAAGCAATGTCTCATAACCTTTGAATGCAAATTTAGAATTAATTCCAAATACTTTTCATAAATGAGATAGATGGAAGGATCTATGCCACTGAAAAGAAGCTGATACAGTGTCCCCATTTGTTGCATTCTGAGTCAGAGAGTGCGGGCTCTCCAACACCATTGTCAATGAATTTAAAACAACTCCAAAGATCACACATCAGTGAAGCATCGCATCGTATGTTCCCATCAGATGACCATTTTGCTGGGCAAATGCCATCTATATTTCAGAAGACATCCATGTTCTAATCAAAAATGAATTAGCAGACATGGAAACTTCAAGCACCATTTGTCACCCGGAACTCGTATTCATTAATATGCCTCCTCTTTGCATCTTGGAGAAAAGCTAAGTCAATTCCAAAATTATCATAATATTCACAACTAAACAGTAATGCATTTAAAGTGAATGTATTGGAAATTGAATGCCAACTGAAAATAAATGATGGTACCTTTTAAAATGAAATTACAAAAGGTTTTTTCTTTGTCCTTTACCCTGTTGTCATCTTCAGTTAGTGGAGCTGTCACATTTCTACCATTTATGTCCTCGAACAAAAATGGCTTAGAATAGGAAATGAAGCCAAACACACGCTGAATTCTCCTTAAGTGAAGAGCTGATAAATGCACTTGTGATGAAAGAATGCATTGCAATGAGAGAAAGGAAGGGCCAGGCAAGAAAAACAATTGCATTACATGAGTCTGCTGTCTTCTTCTATACAGACCTCTTCAAGCAATCTGGTGTAGCTATCTTTTTATCCTTTCTGTTTTCTAGACAGTTCTCTTGAAAAACACTTCAGTTCTATTAAAAAAGAGTGAAGGAACCTAACCCAGCAAAGATCTTCAGCCAACTTTGAGTATCACTAGCTTTATGATTTCTTGTTTGTTTATTTGTTTATTGGTGGTGCTTTTGTTGGTTTTTGCTTGTTTATTTTTCTTTTCAAACAACCAAGAAGGAATATAATTTTATGGGAATAAATTGAATTATAGACTTTTTTTCTTTTTTTAATTAAAGATTTTATTTATTTTGAGTTTTACAATTTGAGTTATAGACTTTTAAAAATATATTCTTTTTTTTTGAGATTTTTTCAAGGCAGTGGGGTTAAGTGGCTTGCCCAAGGCCATACGGCTAAGTAATTATTAAACATCTGAGGTCGGATTTGAATGCAGGTACTCCTGACTCCAAGGCTGGTGCTCTATCCACTGTACTATCTAGCTGCCCCTAAAATATATTCTTGATAAATTGGGAGGTTAAAACAAAGAAATTGGAAATGGTTTGTAGTTCTGGAAGTTTATATCAATAAACAGACAGTGGAAATCATTTTAACAAATCTATCTTTCACCTTTTATCTTTTCCTCTAACTCTTCTTTCTTCATCATTCCACCATATTATATGCATTCCCCATCCCCCAGTGTGGTGAATATACATTTCCATTTCTATCTCTGTATTTGTGATCAAACTTTGACTATAGCATCATCCACAAATATTAATCTTTCAGTTATCATAATGGCAGAGAGGTTATCATTTTCTCAATTTAACTTCCATTAGGAAGGGGAAACTACTATTTTGTATTGAAAATACAATTTCCATTTTCCTTGGGGTAGGGTTATCTTACTCAATTTCTGGTTTCCATTGAAGCTAGTGCTTTTTCTGGCAATTGATAGGGCAGGAATCCTTAAGTTAAGAATGGCTAACTCATTTGTTAGAATATCTTGAAAAATAGTTGCAGTGTTGCCTTGTCTTTGGAAGTTAAAGGCAAACTTTGGATCCTAGAAGGAGGTTGTTTGACCAGGAGCATGTCAACTGATTCTGATGGGAGAAGCAGGTGCTATTACCATTAGATCCACTGGACTTCTTGCCCTCAGTGTTATTTTATTAGCTCTTTTCCATTTGGGCATGAGGTAATAGCAATTTGAATTATCTCTCTGTCCTAAATAGCTCTTCTTCCAAGAAATGAAGCAATGTTGAATCTACTACTCCAACTTCTCCATGAACATAGCTCTGGAGTCTTGGGGTCAGATTTTAAATCTTTCTTGTGATCTACTACTAGCATTGCCTTGGTCAAGTTATTGCCCCTCCCTCAGTCAAGTTCCTCATCTATAAATAAGGTGATTGGACTAAATGATCCCTTCTATCTCTGACTGTAGAACTCAATAATTTCTCTTAGTTCATTTCAGAAAGTTATGATTCTGTTGTGTAAAGGAGATTTGCAAAGTCCTTCCCTTTCACTTTCTCCCACACCCTCTCTTCTATGCATTGGAAAGTATACATGACCTTAGGTTCACCTGGATTCTGATCAGTATTGATTTTTCCTTATTGAATTGGGGATTTTAAGGGTACTATTTTCACTGTATAGGTATTATTTTTGATAGATTTGAATATTTTTATTGAGTTAATGATTCTGTTTATCACCTATTTGCTCCATCGCTGAATTTACATGATGCATATTTATTTATTAGTGGAATCCCCAGAAGTATATTAGCTTAAGAGTTTCCATTAACCCTCCCTTTATTAAGCAAAAACTGCAATTTTTGGACTTCCAGTTCAAGTCATTTCCTTGCCAAGAGGATCTATGATCAAGTCACTCAACTTTTCAGGGTATCCATTTTTTTGTATACAGAGTAGATACATCAAATTAGAGAAGCTTTCAAATCTCTTCCAGAAAAATTAATGGACAAATGCATCTTTGATCTAGATTTAGAGGACAAGAAATAATAATAATGTTTATCCTTCATTTTTGAAGAAGGCATTAAGGAGGTGTTGCCATGACAAGCATGTAAATTGGATTTGAGTGGGGGGCGGTCTGTGCTAAGTTACCATCCTCACTTTCTCATCCAGAGCCTAGGTTCAGTAGTCTGATATGAATCAGGACAATTAGAGATGGCCCTGGATGTGAGGCAATCAGGGTGAAATGACTTTCTCAAAATCATACAGCTAGTAAGAGTCCTGTGCCTTAGGCTGTAAAGCATCCTTCTGGCTCCTAGGCCAATTCTTTATTCACTGCAAAACCTAGCTGCCCTGACAAGTCAGGTACAAGTAGGCTAGAAAAGAATGACACAGGGTGCCAAGGAACTGCTCCAATTACATTCTTCTCCAAAAGAGAGAATAACCAGGTACTATTCTCTAAAATTATTACAAAAATGTATCTACCAAACTTGTAGCATGAGTAAAGAAACCACTTAACTTTTTATTTTTTATCTCAGCTTCATAGTGTATACATCTGCCTGTGTGTGCATGTTTGGGAGCAATGGGGTTGTGACTTTAACAAACCAAATATACCTGTAAGACAGCAGTCAGGCTTTGATAATATTTTGTACACCTTCTCCCATAGCAATTCTGTCATGATTCTACTGCTGGGTTTTACCTTGACCTTGCAAGTCTTCTCTTGCATTGGTTCCATGTTTCTACAAACTCCTTCTCCTACATGTGAATACTTGACTTCATTTTCCATCAGTATCAAACCATATTGCTGTCTTCCTCAGAAAGCCTGATCTGTCCTTCCTCTAATGTCCCCATGTTTTTTGTCTGACCCTCATATTTACCCCCTCCCACCATGCCTTGGATCAATAAGATTTCTGCAATTGTTGGTCCTCTCTCTGCCTCAGAAGACCATAAGACGATGAGACAGGAACATTGGTTTGTTCTTACATGGTATCTCTTAAACCTTGCACCCTTAGCACCATATGGATGCTACATCAGTATTGTTAAATTTATTTGTTAAACAGAGTTCATTGTAAAATTTGGAATATGTGATCTGACCAAATACCTCCACACTTAATGAATTCAGATGACCAAATGCCATTGTTAGCTCAAAACTGATTTGAAACCTCCTGGGAAATAAATGTGTAAAGCTAGCCTGCTATTGCTAAAAGGATTATTATAAAAGATGTGAGGAGAAGGCTATCCTCTCAGAACTTTAGCTGTCTAGCTACATAAAGGTGTACCTCATTGCCTTCAGCTCTCCATGAACCAGTAAATGGAGCTCTCAACCCTTAACCCATGGCTTTCAGCAAAAAAAAAAGAAATGATTAATGTTTAGACCAGACCTGGAGTCAGAATTCACTTTGGTGGGAAAAAAGTATAAACAAAACAAATGGTAATCTGTGAATCACTGACCCATTGCAAAGATATTGGAATTAAAGTCTCACCCAGAGATAGGCCATTGCATCACCATAACAGCACACAATTCATTGCCTTT
The DNA here is from genome assembly GCF_037893015.1 of Macrotis lagotis. Classification (NCBI taxonomy): domain Eukaryota; kingdom Metazoa; phylum Chordata; class Mammalia; order Peramelemorphia; family Peramelidae; genus Macrotis; species Macrotis lagotis. Next base: position 3,010,664 of record NC_133664.1, read on the forward strand.
CTGATTAAGATTTGATTTCTGTGATTCAAGTTGCCAAGAAAGGAAAAGAAATTTGTTCAGCTTTCCCTTTGAACCATGTCCTTCTTTCTGGATCTCATCATCAAAGTAAAGGAGGAGAAGATATTAGGCTTTGAGTGTATTGAATGCAGAACATATAGGCCACCCAGTCCAATGCTTTCATTAGATAGAAAAAGGAAATCCAATACACTCTGCTCATCTGGTTGCATGCTGGGACTGATTCCTCCCTAAACATTGATCAAAGGGATGTGGGAGGTCTCTGAACCCCAGTGGTCCAAGGCAAAGTCAAGCCTCACAGAATATAAAGTCAGCCTCCTAATAACAGGACTACTCTTGGTTCTGGTGGGTATAGCAGCATTCCAGTACTTTTGACCATTTTCCTGGAATCCTTGGGCTCCATTCCCCAAGAAACCTGTCTTAGATAAATTAAATATTGGATTTGGCTTTTGTTTTTTAGTCAACTGCTGCTAACATTTATATCTTATGAATACATCTAGAGAACATTTGTTACTAAATGCAGGGAATCAAATTGGAAAGACTGTTTGTCTCTAGAAATATTGACTTGCCCTGGGTTACCACATCCTATTATTACCCTTCAATTATCCTATTGAATGTTCAACTGAATGATATAACTTACACATATATATGTGTGCATATATACTAAATATTATCTAGTCAGACCCCTAATTTTGTGGGGGTGAAACTAAAGTCCTTGAACCCTAACACAAAATGTTACATTTATACCTATTATATTCAGTGCTTATCTAATCCAAACCAATGTTTTTATTTATGAAAAAAATTGTGGGTAATCTCATTCAACTGCTCTATTTCCTATTCTTTGCATCCATGAGAATGAATGTCATCTATGCCTTTCAAAAGTCTTTGATGAGATTTATTTAGCTCTTTCTTCTAGGGATATTTACAATTTCATATGGTAGGGGAATGTGAGAGTGACCTGGGATGGGTGAGATTAGAGGCAGGGAGAATGACTGAAATAGAAAATAACTGTAACATTACTCAGGGACTTTTATCAAGACTTCATAAAAACTTAATCAATCAGGTAGAGTTAAGCATCCTTGGTAACTTCCTGAATGTATGTAATGTGGGGAAAAGACAGAGGCAAAAAAAGTTATGATAAGACTTTCATTTTAAATAATTGGGAGTCCAGAGGGGTAGAAGAATGATAGAGACTATGATCTGAGTTCTAGACATGTTGAGTGTGTGGTGCTGGTAGAACAACAGGTGGAGATGTCAAACATGTCTTCAGAAGCTGGATTCTAGAGCTGAGGGATAAAGTTGGATTAGGGATAAAATTTCAGAAGTCAAAATTTCAGACTGAGAATTGAAGGCATGGGATTGAACAAGATGACAGTTGGAAGATGATAAAGTGGAGGTTCTTATTCTAATGACCTTATTAAAAATAAAACCTTTGATATCTATAATTCAATAAAATGATTTCCCGTCTTAAGACTATTATTTTAATTTATGCATTTGAAAACCTCATTCTATGAGGGAGAACCATAGACTTCAGCAGGTTGTTAAAGCAGTTCCTCATGACTCATAAGAATCTCTAGTGCAGGGGGCAGCTAGGTGGCACAGTGGAGACAGCACTGGCCCTGGAGTCAGGAGTACCTGAGTTCAAATCTGACCTCAGACACTTAATAATTACCTAGCCATGTGGCCTTGGGCAAGTCACTTAACCCCATTGCCTTGAAAAAGACTAAAAAAATAGAATCTCTAGTGTGAAGGAAAGAGAGGAGACAGAAACTTGAGGAAGAAAAGAAGAAGTGGTAGCAAAAGAACTGCCCAAGAAGAAGGGCTCATCAAATCACACCATCAAAATGGAAGCCTCTTTTATCTCTGCTTATGGGGAGATTATTGCCTATTTGTTTTCCATCATCTTTATTCCAGTGCATGTGTTTCTTGTGTACCTTCCTAAAAATTATTGGCGTCGATAGTTTTCAATTTTTTTTTAAATTTTGGAGACATGATCTTGTAGCATAAACTAAAATGGTCCTGGCCATATTCTCAATATAGTCTCAGCATTGCTTTGTAGAGTGTCCCAACATTCAACAAGAGGATACTTCATTTTAACATGTTGCACTCTCACCACTGGAAGTCCTTCCATTTTAGGGTCATCTGGAATATAAGGAGTTAATAAAATGATCATTGTTCATATCAAGTATCTCCTCTTAAATGGCCTGCTTATGAATTACTGTGAACGCATTGGCAGCACATGAATAAAAGATCTCCAGGGAAATTTTCCAGCCTTCAAGGTTAAAAAAAAGAGTCATGATAAAGGGATTTTGCTGAAGAAAACATTCTCTTAATATGAACTTTCCTGTCCAGTCAGTATCCATCATAGAAGATCACTATGATGGCCTCACCTGTATCCTCACCCTCTCCAAGCTCCAGGTCCAGCTACTGGCCATTCAGGAGCTTTCAGGAAAGGAAAACATAGACAATATAGGCAAGGAGACAAGAAGACCCTAAGCTCCAAGCAGGCCATCTGGGAAAATTCCTCCAAACACATAGTGGGAAGTCCCAGCTAATGAAAAAAGAGCAGGTAATCTTGGAGATGCTACTGAGCTGTTGAAGAAACTCATTAAAAGAGATAATAAGAGTAACTGATTTATATCATCGAATCCTTCTCTCCAAACGTGTTCAGTGGTATTCACATAGGTCAGTCTCTTTGCTTAAATATCACTGAACATAGTTCTTGAAATAACATCTCTCTCTGCTGATATATGAAAGGAGATTATATTTATATATCTATGTCTATATCTGTATCTATATATGTATATGTAGATAGAATACACACACATATTCTTTCTTCCTCTGTCTCTTTTTCTGTCATTCACTCTCTTTGTGTCTCTTCATATCTATTCTCTGAGTCTCTGTGTCTTTGATCTTTCTCTGAGTCTGTCTTTCTGTATCTCTCTTTCTGTCTTTTTTTCTCCACTCTGCTATTTCATGTCTCTTCAGGTTCAGACTTATACCCAAGGGTTGTGGCATCAGTTCCTAAGGAAAATGGGTCAGACCCCCTTCCTCTAGCCTGGGACAGGACCTTTGTAAGCCACACTCCTTCAAACTCTGCTTGATCATAGAGGGAAAGATTTATATTCTTTATCAGCTGTTGTGCTTTAATCTTAGAATCCTAGGATGCTCGAATTCTACTTTTATTGTGATTTACTATGGACCAGGTTCTTTCCCAACTTAATGACTTTGTTTTTCATATTCTTTTAAAAAAGGCATATGGGAAAAGTGTTCTTTTTCCTCTGATGATAAAACCAAGAGAATGCATTCACCAGATGTGTCCCATTGTGGTTCATCACTTTTGGCTTTTAGGTATCTAAGCCATATTTGGTTTTGATGGGTCATTGTATGTGTGTGTTTGTTGCAATTAGTGACTTTATTATTTATGATCACGCATTTTACACTTCAGAGTGCATGACATGTTGGAGAGTAATGGGGTTCGAACTTTACCAGAATTCTAATTCATCATTCCTTAATTGCCTGCTTGGAGCAAAGTCAAACAAATTCCCTTCCCACTTGACCAAAGCAGCATTCTTTTTGGCCTTGAACACTGGAATCTCACTCTCTTTAGCTTGAAACTTCTGTCAGTCTAAGAAATGCTGTCTCATAAAAAGTGCTAGGAAGATGAAATATGGTGAAATGATCATTATGAATAGCTTGACCTCTCCTGCTGTCTAGCAAGGGGTAGGATTTTATATAGTATCACTTTCTCAAAAAATTATAAATGAAAAGCCTTTCCTGGCCTCTCTTATTTGTGCTTCTGAATTTCAATTAGGATAGATTGAGAACTGAAATTGCTACAAAGTAGAGGAAGTTAGAATTTAGTTTTTAGAGATGGGATTCTGTCCTCTTAGATCCCCAGGATCCCCATTTTGTCTATTGCCCCCTATGGTGGAAAGTCAGAATTAGGGCTCTGATCTATACAGAGAATTAAAAACCCAAAACAATTTAGTCATTCATGGTTATATAGTGAAAGAGAAGGAAAGCCATTCATTCAATGCCATTTTAGTTTACTTTTTGGAATGCTTTCAGATTAGAAACAAGAAAAATCCTTTTAGAATGTATCAAACTCTAAACTTATAGCACCTTACTGCTGTATTTTCTTTATTGGAAAGAACAAGCCTATCCCACTGCATCTTTCTCAACTTGGATCCTCCATTGCTTAGATTTTCTGTGCCTCATCAGTCTTTCTTCTTTTCCTTCTATCAAATGAGGAGAAACCTCTTAATCTCTCTATCTTTACCTATGAAGTCATCCCTCTTTCACAATCTTGAGCTTGTCCCTCTCTTTTGATCACTTTCTATCATTTCTCCGATACTTATAAGCTACAAGATCTTGGGTAAGTTGCTCAACCTTTCACTACCTCATTACTTCATTTATAAATTACAGAGACGGGTTTGATAACACTTCCTTCCAGCTCTAAGCCTATAATCTACAATTCCATGATTTGTTTTCTAACATGTTTAGATCTCCCAGCACTAAATTTGCCTTTCTTTATGCTTCTTTCTTATTTGGTTGCTGTAAAAGATCTCTTCACAGATCATCTAAAGGCACAGTTTACTTCATTGTGTCAGATCATGTTTGATCTTTTGTGATCAGAACTTTTGTGATCAAATTTTCCATAATGTAACTAATAATCCCAAATTTACCAAAACTATTGTTTGTTTTTCCCACAGTCTTTTTCTTCCATGACTTCTTCGTATGTGTAACTCTTAGCACTCATGACTATTTCCTGCAACTGAACACTTACTCCTTTTAGACTGCCTGGGCTGACAACCATCTCTAGTTCTCCTTATAATGATGACCTTTATCTCCTTCACTAGCTGTTTGGTCTTTCTTGAACCCTTTAATGTTGCTGTCCCTCAAAAGTTTGCTTTCATTTTTTCTAGACATTTTCACTTTTGTCATCTCTTCTCCCCTAAAGGTATCATCCACTGCTCAGTTCAGAGTTCTCTGAAATCTCTGGCCTAATCCCTAGGTCAGACTCTCAAATAGCTTTAGGACATAGCTACCAGGAAGTCCCACTGCTAACTTAAACTCAAAGTCTCAGATCAAAGTTCTTATTTTCCCTCTACCCATCCTGCTGACTTCTCTGTTTTCTTTCAGTAATGCTATTCACCCTGTTTCCTGTGTTCAAAAGCTTGAGGTTATCTTTGGTTCTCTGTTTTCCTTGAATTCTTCTTTCATTTGAGTTCCTCACAAAAGCCTTCACTGCCTTCCCACCTTGGTTCCAGGCTTCCTGGTTTTTCTTCCTTCTGATCTTTCTTCTCAAATGCACCTTCTTCCTTATCAAAAGTTTTCCGATACATATCCCTGAAAAATTCTGTTTTCAGCTCATTGCCACGATAAAAGGAATCTGTTTTACTGCTTCACACTTAGATCGTATAGTGAGTGCAAAGAAGCTTTGACTTTTTCATCTTCCATTTAAGAAACTAAAGAATAAATTGTACCCATTGAAAGGGAGAATGTGTAGTAGTGGGAGGGTTTGAAATTTGGAATAGAGACAGAAAAAGAGATAGAGGCAAGAGAGAGGTATGAACAAGGAACCCTGTAGGGTTTGCACTCCAACTTATATAGATATGGCAGCAAATATTATTAAACAAAACAAAACACAGGAGATTGAATCTTTTCTCATCTGAGAGACTCATAAGTCTTGCTATGAACTTGGGTATTGGCATGCAAGGCAGTAAGAAATTAGCTGATGGATGTGTGTAAATTTGTGTATCTTTGGCATATATATATAAATTATATATTGTATATATTTATATGTTTGTTCTTTTGTGCATTTGTTTGGGCATATAAATAAATGTATATATATATATATATATATATATATATATATATATATATATATAGACACATTAACATTTTTTAGCAATTCACAATCAACATCGATAAAGCATTTTCCAAGTGCCACATGCATTCTAAATTATGGAAAATAGGAGCAACAAGAAATTCAGTACACAAGGATCCCAGAATATAGAAGATGGAAGATGGAAGAAGACTGGAATTGTAGGAAGAAAATGCCAAAGGGCTTCATTTCATGAGAGTCTCTGACAAAAAAAAAAGGACGTGAGGAAGGTCTTTCAGAATTATGTTTGAGTATTAACCATTATGTGTAACAGATAAAAGTATGGAGGACATGGATGGGTTGATGTTGCTTTTCTGACCACTGTTGTTTTCAGGTGACTCATTCTCTGTTATTAATGTAGTCTATAATGGGAATTTTCCCTGCTAATATGCTTGGGGCTCACCTCTTCAGTGGCAGCCATTCCATCTTAGTTTAAGTCTGTTAGGATATAGTGATAAAGACTTTCCTTGACAAAATATGACTGCTTGTTCCTTAGTGAAGGCCACCTGTCCAACTAACAAAATCCAAGTAGAATGACTTTCCCTTCTTTTTTGACTCTTATATCTGAGTGAATAGCAATACCTTCTGTTCATATAATCTTACAATTTAGGATAGCATACTCTTAAACATTCCCATGACCCTTTCTGTCTTATCTGTGAAGGAATTTGAGCAAGTATACTAATCTAAGGTGGAAAGGCCAACATCCTCTGTCTACTTAGATACCATTCCTGTTTTTCTTTTTTGTTGTTCAGCTATTTTATTCACATCTGAGTCTTTGTGACCACATTTAATATTTTCTTGGCAAAGATACTGGAACGTTTCCTTCTCCAGCTCATTTTACAGATAAACAAATGAGACAAATAGGGTTAAGTAACTTACCCAAGGTCACACACTAGGAAAACTCAGGAAGAAGAGTCTCTGACTTTAGGACTGGCAGTCTATCCACTGCACCTTCTACCTGCCCTATATCTTTATTAGACATATAAATAAAATATATTTACTTCATAGATTTATTGTGAGGAACATGTGCAATATTTGAAAAGTATAGAGCCTAGTTCTTGCCACATGATAAGTGCTTAGGAAATGCTGATTCCCTTCCCTTTATTTGTAAGTACAACAATCTGAGTTGTTAGGTGCAATTTTTGACTAGAAAATTCCATTTCTCAGTCAATATTTTGCTATTAGAAACTCTAGTTGTAAGTTTAATTTTTTTCTTTTTTGTGAGGCAAATGGGGTTAAGTGGCTTGCCCAAGGCCACACAGCTAGGTAATTAAGTGTCTGAGACCGGATTTGAACCCAGGTACTCCTGACTCCAGGATCGGTGCTTTATCCATTGTGCCACCTAGTCGCCATGTAAGTTTAATTTTTAAGAGGGCTTCCTGGACAGAGCCAAGATGGTGAAAGGAAGTTAGGAAGTTCCTAGAGCTTTTACCGAAACAACTTTAAATATTAAATGACATAACCCCCCAAAACAATAGACTGAAACAACTTCTCAACTCATAAAATAGAGATGTAGTGGAGCAATTTCAGACAAGTTCTGCCTCATGTGAATAAAGAGGGAGTGTAGCTCAATATAGGTGGGAGAATTGGGATGCTAGTGAGAGGCTCTTGACCACAGTGTAGCTCAGCAGGCCAGCAGTGAGGGTCCCAACCCCAACTCAGAAGATAAAGATGTTGCCCAGTAGATCTGGTGTAGCAGGCAGAACTGGGTTGGACTAACAGCACAGAGAATAAACTGCTAGCACCTGAGATACAAGAGCAGAAGTTCAAAGAACAGACCCCCAGACTTCAGCACAAAAAGCATGCGACTATACCCCCTATGCCTCAGGAACAGAGCTCAACTATTGAGCAAAAAAAATGTGCTAACTATAGAAAGTTACTATGCTGATAGGGACAACCAAAATACCATCTCAGAAGAGGAGAACAGTGACAAAAGGTGTACAAAAAAGAAGGTGCAGAGGTGTTTATGAATCAGTCTCAAATCTAAAAAGACTCTTGGAAAAACTCAAAAAGGATTTTTTAATGAACTGAAATTTATTTATTTATTTTATCAACAAACAAATCTATTCATTCATTTGACCAAAAAAAATGCCTTTCTCTATATTTTTGGACAGCTGTGTTGCTGCCCAGCCAGTACCATGGAACAAAATTTAGAAAAATGATGAAAAACATTATTACCAAACTTAAAACCAAACCAATATTACAAAGCAACCTACATAAGAAATAACCCATGTCAGGGGCAGCTAGATGGCACAGTGGATAAAGCACCGGCCCTGGAGTCAGGGGTACATGGGTTCAAATCCGGTCTCAGACACTTAATAATTACCTAGCTGTGTGGCCTTGGGCAAGCCACTTAACCCCGTTTGCCTTACAAAAAAAAACCTAAAAAAAAAGAAATAACCCATGTCATACTGACCATGCCTAAAATCATATAATTTTGTATTTTCAATGAATAACCTGTCAGCAAATAATAAGATTATTTGAACTTCTGCACTTTTGCCTCAACATTGCCAAAATTCTAACAAAAGGAATGAGTTCTTTATGGTCCATGTGATCTTTCTAGGAATTCTCCTATGAGCACAAGGGACTCAAAAAAAGGATTTTAAAAACAAAAGAAAGTAAGAAGAAAAATACAGAGAAGATATGCGTCATGCAGGAGAACTGTGAAAAGTTGCCTAATGAAAAACAATAAATTTAAAAGTAAAATTGGTCAAATGGAAAAAAAAGAAATCAACTCCTTTAAAAGTAAAAATTACCAACTGGAAAAAGAAAACAACTCTTTTTAAAAATAAAATTGACCACCTGGAAAAGGGAAATGACTCATCAGAAGTAAAAATAATAAACTAGAAAAGTAATAACAAAAGCTAACTGAAGAAAATAAGATCCTACCAATTAAAATAGGACAAATGTAAAATAGTGAGTCTATGAGATACCAAGATTCCAATAAAAACAGGCTGAAAAAAATAAAACATATAAAGTACATTTTTAGTAAACATCTGACCTGGAAATGGATTCAGAAGAGATAATTTACAAATTATTTATCTACCTGAATCAGAAAAAGACCTTGGACAGAATTTCAGGAAATTTTCATGGAAAATACCCTAGTATCCTCAAACATGAAGATAAAATTGTCCCAGAAAGAATCCATTTAAGAAGATAAATAGAACTTTATTTCTCTTAGGTCAGTTGAAAGCAGTACACTTTGATAGAGAGTGTGGGTTTAAGACAGGTATAAAATAAGACATGAAAAAATGACTATACTGGGAGAAGAAGGCAGAAACATTAGAAGATTAATAATAGCACATGAAGAGTCACAAAGTACTTATAGTAGAGAGAAAGAATGCAGAGTGCAAAAACTGAGTAAACCTTACTCTCAGCAAATTTGGTTCAAAGAGGGAATAAAATACATTCCCAATGGGATTTAGAAATTTATCCTACCCTGCAGGGAAGAAGTATGGGAAAAGGGGAAAAGAGGAAAGGAAATATAGAGTCAGTAGTCAGAAGCAAAATATTAGTGAGGAGGGATAAGGGGAAAGGAAAGAGAAAAGTACAAATGGGGAAGATAGGATGGAGGAAAATATAGAATTAGTAATCATAACTCTGAATATGAATGGAAATGGATGCTCCCATAAAATGGAAGCAGGTGGTATAGTGGATTAAAAACCTGAATCCTAAAATATGTTGTTTACAAGAAACACATTTAAAGAAGAGAGATACACACAGGGTAAAAGTCAAAGACAGGAACAGAATATTTTATGCTTCATCTGAAACTTCATCTGATCTCAGACAAGGTAAAAAAAAATAGATCTAATTGAAAGTGATCAGGAAGGAAACTACATATTCCTAAAAGGCACCTTAGGCAGTGAAACAATATCAATATTAAGCATATTCATACTAAGTGATAGAATATCCAGATCTTTACTGGAGATGTGAAATGAGTTATAGGAAGATAGAGACAGAAAAATCATATTATTGGGGAACCTCAACCTTCCTCTCTCAGAATTAGATAAATTTAACCTCAAAATAAATAAGAATTTAAGAAGATGAATATAATTTTAGATAAGTTTGATATAATAGACTTCTGAAGAAAATTGAATGGGAATGGACAGAAATATACCTTCTTTTCAGCAGTACATGTCACCTAAGCAAAAACTGACCATGTATTAGGGCATAAAAGCCTTGCAATGAAATGCAGAAAAACATAAATATTAAATGCATTCTTTTTAGATCAAGATGTAATAAAAATTACTTGTAATAAAAGACCAAGGGATGATAAACTAAACATTAATTGGAAACTAAATAACCTAATTTTTTAAAATGATTGAATCAAACAGCAAATCATATAAATAACAATTTCATCCAAGACAATGACAATGATGAGCTATCATAGCTAACCTTGTGGAGTGAAGTCAGAGCAGTTATTAGGGAAAATTTTATATCTCTAAATGTTTACAAGACTAAAATAGAGTTAGAAGAGATTAATGAATTGAATATGAATCTAGAAAAGCTACAAAAAGAACAAATTTAAAATATCATATTAAAAAATCCAATTAGAAAGTCTGAAAATGAAAAGGAGAAATTAATAAAATTGAAAGTAAGTACTAAACTAATAAAACAGTTTATTTTATTAATAAGAACAAAATAGGCAGACTTTTGTTTAATCTGATTTAAAAAAAAAAGAAAAAAATGAATTACTAGTATTAGTAAAGAAAACCCATATGATTATCTCAATATATGTTGAAGAAAGCCTTTTACAAAATACAAAAGCCATTTCTATTAAGCCACACTGGTGAGCATAGGAATAAATGTTTTTTTTCTAAAAATGTTAAGAAATATCTATCTAAAACCATAAACAAGCTTCTTATGTAATGGGAATAAACTAGAATCATTTGCAATAAGATCAGCAGTGAAACAAGAATGCCTGTTATCACCACTTCTATTCAATATTTTATTAGAAATGTTAACATTAGCTGTAAGAGAAAAGAATTGAAGGAGTTAGAATAGTCGATGAGGAAACAAAATTCTCACTCTTTGCAGATGATATGATGGTATACTTAGAGAATCCTAGAAAATTAACTAAAAACTACTTGACACAACAATTTTAGCAAAATATCAGGATATAAAATTAATCCACATAAATCAGCAATATATCTATATATATTTCCAGCAAAGCCCAATAGCAAGAGATACAAAGAGAAATTCCTTCTAAAGTAACTGTAGACAACATAGGATATTTGGGAATCTACCTCCCAAAATAAACTAAGAAACTATATAAGCCTAATTATAAAAACTTTTCACATAAAGAAAATCCTATCTAAACAATTGAAAAGTGCCAGTTGCTCAGAGGTAGGACATGCTGATATAATACAAATGATAATGTTATTCAAATTAAATTACTTATTCAGTGCCATAGCAATCAAATTTCCAAAAAACTATTTCATAAAACTAGGAAAAAAAGTAACAAAATTCAACTGAAGGAATAAAAGGTCAAGAATATCATGGAAATTAATGAAAACAAAATTCAAAGAAAGGTAACCAGAATTAAAACTTTATTATAAAGTGACAGTCTTTAAAACTCTCTCATATTAGCTAAGAAACAGTGAGGATTAATGGATTAGAGTAGGTTCAAAAGAAATAATAGTGCATGCCTATAGTATTTACTGTTTGATAAACTCAAAGACACTAGCTTCTTAGAAAAGAACTTGCTAGTTGACAAAACCTGCTATGAAAACTAGAAAATATTATAGCAAAAACTAGGCATAGACCAACATCTCACACCCTATACCAAGATAAAGTTGAAATTGGTATAAGATTTAGTCCTAAATGGTGAAACTATTAGCCAATTAGGAGAACAAAGAATGGAGAGGAGTTTATGAACAAAGAGAACATTGTAAAATATGAAATGGATAATTTCAATCACATTAAATTGAAAAGATTTTGCACAAACAAAACCAAAGCAATCAGGATTAGAAGTAATGTAGAAATCTGTGAAACAATTTTCACAAGTAGTGTTTCTGATAAAGGACTCATTTCTAAAATATTTAGATAACTGAGTCAAATTTATAAGAATACAATTTGCTTTATAATTGATAAATAATAAAATGATATAAACAGGCAGTTTTCAGATGAAGAAATTAAAATTATCTATGGTCACCTGAAAAAAATGCTCCATATCATTATAATATTTTTATTAAATATTTTTTTCCAAATACATGAGAAGATAGTTTTCAACAATCATTTTTGAAATATTTTGAGTTTCACATATTTGTTGCTCCCTCCTTTCCTTTTCCCCTTCTCCTGACAGAAAGCACTCTAATACTGTAAAACTATATTAAACATATATCCATATTAATCATGTGATGAATGAAGAATCTAATTAAAAAGGGAAAAATTAAATAAAGAAAAGAATACATAAGACCACTTTTGAATGTTGAAGATAGGAAGCTTTGGTATGCATTTAAATTTCATAGTTCCGTCTCTGGATATGATGTTATTTTCCATCACATGTCTTTTAGAATTTTCTTGGATTATTGTACCACTGACATAAGCAAGTCCATTATAATTGATCATTAGTTAGTTTTGCTGTTAGTATGTACAATGTTCTTCTGGTTCTGATTACTTCATTCTGGGTCAGTTCATGCAAGTCTTTCCAGGCTGCTCTGCAGTCCCATCCCTAATGATTTCTTTTTTTCTTTTTTTAACATTACCACAATAATCATGTTGTAAAATTTAATATAACCCCCTCCCAAAAAGAGAAACTTCAAGAAAAATAAAATGAAAAAGGGGATGCTTCAGTCCTGTCCTTTCAATAGTGAGTTGACATTTAAAAAAAAGATTTAAGTAAATAGCATTGAAAACCTTATCTGAAAAAAGTTTATATCTTTTGATCATTTATCAATTAGAGAATCTTTATTTTTTATAAATCTTAATTTTTATAAATTTGACTCAATTATCTATGTTTGAGAAAGGAGGTCTTTATCAGAGAAACTTGTATCAATATTTTTCCCACAATTGCTTTTGCTGTCCTTCCCCCATCTATTCTATTCTTTCTCTTCTTTTACCTGTTCCCTCTTCAAATGTGTTTTGCATCTTTCTATCCCTTCCCTCAATCTTTCCTCCCTTCCATCACCTACTCCCTCCCTTCCTTCCACCATCTTTGTCCTCTCCTTTCCTCTAGGGTAAGATAGATTTCTATACCCAATTTAATGTGTTTGGTATTTCCTCTCTGAGTCACTTCTGAGGAAAGTAAGAATCACTCACTCCCCCCCCCCCCCCACCTTTCCTTTCTTCCACTCCAGTGCAGAAACTTTTTCTTTTTTTTTTTTAGGTTTTTTTTTTCAAGGCAAACGGGGTTAAGTGGCTTGCCCAAGGCCACACAGCTAGGTAATTATTAAGTATCTGAGACCAGATTTGAACCCAGGTACTGCTGACTCCAGGGCCGGTGCTTTATCCACTATGCCACCTAGCTGCCCCCAGAAACTTTTTCTTGCCTCTTTTTTGTGAAACAACTTTCCCCATTCTACCTTCCCTTGATTTCAATACATTTTACTCTCACTCATTGCTCCATCATTTTATTATATCATCCTTTCAAATCCACCTCCAACTATGCACCCTCTAACTTCTAATAAATAAGGAATTTCATTTGAGCTGTATCATCTTCTTATGAAGGAATTTATGTTCAACATAGTTATAGTTCAACATCTTTTAAGTTGATTATGATTTGCATCTCCTCATTATCTTTTATGCTGTACTTTAGTTTTGTATTTGAAGATCAAGATTTCTGTTTAGCTCTAGTCATTTCATTAGGAAATGTTCCCTATTTCATTGAATATCTATCTTTTCTCCTAAAAGATTATGTTTGGTTTTGATGGATGGTTAATTCTTTGTTGTAATTCAAGATCTTTTGCTTCCTGGAAAATCATATTCCAAGTCCTACTATTCCTTAATGCAGAAGTTGCTAAATCTTGTACCATCTTGACTGTCACTCCATAATATTTGTATTGCTTCTTTCTGGCTGCTTGCAGTGTTGTCTCCTTGATAATTTCTTGAAAAATGATGTTTAGGTTCTTTTTTGGGTCATGACCTTCAGGTAGTCCAATAATTTTAAAATTATTTCTCCTGAATCTGTTTTCCAGATCAGTTGTTTTTCCAATGAGATATTTCACATTTTCTTCTAGTTTTTCCTTCTTTTGGTTTGATTTTATTGTTTCTTGATTTTTTCACAAAGTCACCAGTTTCCCTTTGCTCCATTCTTTATTTTAAGGAATTATTTTCTTCAGTGAGCTTTTGTATCTCCTTTTCCATTTGTCAGTTCTTCTTTTTAAGACATTCTTCTCCTCATTGTCCTTCAATACCTTCTTTTCCTTTTGACCAAGTCTGGTTTTAAGATCTTATTTTCTTCAGTATTTTTTTGTATTTCCTTCACCGACCTGCTGATTCAGTTTTCATGATTTTCCTGCAACATTCACATTTCTGTTCCCAATTTTTCCTCTGCCTCCCTTACTTGATTTTCAAAATCATTTTAGAGCTCTTCTTCTATGAACCAAATCTAATTTATATTTTCTTAGGGGCTTTGGATATAAAATCTTTGACTTTGTTTTCATCTTCTGAGTGTGTATTTGGATCTTCTTGATGACCATAGTAACCATCTATGGTAAGATTTTTTTATTCTTTTTATATTTATAATTATAATTTCTAATTTATATTTAATGAAGTTCTTTTTTTCTGATGGCAAAGAATTAGAAACTAAGAGGATGCCTATCACTCCAGAAATAGCTGAATAAGGTTTGCTGCATGAATGTGGGGGAGACTAGTCTTCTGTAAGGAATCATGAGATGATGTATTTTAGAAAAACTTGGAAGGTCTTCCATGAACTGATGTGTGAAGTGAGAGAAAAAAGGAGAACATGGCACACAATCACAGCAACATTGTGAGATGATTATCTGTGATGGGTATAGCAGCTCAGTGGTCAAGGACAATCCTGAAAGACCTGTTAAGGAGAATACCATCCATATACAGAAAGAAAAACTATGGTGTCTGCATGCAGAACAAAGTGTGCATTGTTCACTTTTAAAAATGTCTTTTATATTTTTTCTATATTTCTCATGATTTTTTTCTCCTTAGTTCTCATTCCTCTTTTACAACATCACTTAATGTGGAAATATATTAACTGTGATTGTATATGAAAAACTTTTACCAGATTGTTCAGTGCCATGCAGAAGGAGGAGGGAAGAGAAGGTGGTAGAAAATGTACCACTCAAAAGATTGCAAAAGGATGAATGTGGGGGCAGCTAGGTGGCTCAGTGAATAGAGCACCAGCCCTGGAGTCAGGGCTTCCTGAATTTAAAGGCAGCCTTAGACATTTACTAATTACTTATCTGAGTGATCTTGGGCAAGTCACTTAGCCCCATTGCCTTGCAAAAACCTAAAAAAAAGAAAAATACCTTTGCATGTAATTGGAAAATACACACACACACACAGACACACACAGACACACACAGACACACACAGACACACACAGACACACACACACACACATACATATATATATATATATATATATATATATATTAAGGATGAATGGTGAAAACAGCCTTTGCTGTTATTGGAAAAAATAAATCAAATAAAACAGAAAAAACACACAAACAAAAAGTTTTAACACTATCTGCTACTTGGAGACTCATGAATCAAAACAGAAAGTCATGCCAATTCATAGAAAAAAGTCAAGGAAATAAAGCAATTCACACCACTATAATATTATTTAGATTCTTCTCACACAGAGTACTCATTTGTTTTCTATAGAAGAACTGAATGGACCATCATATGAATGGGAACATATACAATATAGTCAAAAAAAGTCATACCCAGGACACCTATTTTATACCGTGAATCAACCTAGATTTCTTGCAATATATATAGTCATAAAATTAGAACTCAAAATCCATGTAGTCCAACTACCTCATTTTCAATAAGGAAAATGAAGCAAAGTGAGGGTAAGGGGTGTGTAATAAGTCACACTGGGGCTTCAGTGGCAAATTCAGAATTTAAACCCAGTCTTATTCAATATCTAAAATAAACATTCTTATTTAAGACTGTAAAAATTGGATTTGAATATATAATGAATTTTTTAATGACTACTTTTATTCATTTTCCAGGGGAAAACATACACACACACACACACACACACACACACACACACACACACACACAAATTCAGACCTGCATATGTGGGGATTACTTAAGAAAGTATGCACAAATTTATAGTAGGGCACCAGAACAGGCACTGGTAGACCCAGAAGCCAGTTAGTATGATTGAAAACATTTTCTACAATTATTGGATATATAGAATATCCAGTTATGGAAAGAAAAAAATGTCAAAGATGTCTTGGTCATCAAGCCAGGAACGAAGCCAATGAATTTTTAAAAATTATTTATTTATCTACTTTTTTCATTCATATGCACATGTATATTTTTAAGTTATAAAATTTCTTTCCACCCTCCCATCCCACCCCCTTCCCATCAGTAGCAAACAGTCAATTTAGCATTGCACATACATATTTTTGATAAACATGTTTACATATTAGTCATTTTCAGTTTGAGGAATTAGAGTTAAGGGAAAGAGATATGTAAGAGAGAATTTTTATAAAGTGTTCTTCAGATTCTGGAGGGTTGGGTTTTCTTTTTTTTAACTTACTTTAGTTTTGTTTCGTTTTTCTTCCTCTGGAGGGGGATAACATTGTCCATAGCTGATCTACAACAGTTGTCCCAGCTCTCTGAACTGCTGAAAGGAGCTGCATCCATTAAGATTGATCCTCTCACAATGTTGTTGCTGATATGGACATTGTTCTCTTGGTTAGCCAATGAACTTTGAACATCTACATCTTGCCTTCTTTTCTCAGGAAACTCCTTATTGAGTAATCCTTTCTTGTTACAAGATTGATTTGTCCTCACATCTTGTGACTTTCTTCTGCCTCTTTGATTGAACCCTCAGACTGGGGGCAAGGCCATGACCTTGGCCCTGAAGACCTATATTTAAGGAGGGGGCTGAGCACAGGATTTCTCCTCATTTCCCAATAACTATACTGCCTTAGGGATTCTCACTCTTGTTCCCTCAAGAACCTTCTTCTTCCCCCTCAATTAAATTGTAAGAGCCATGAGAGCAGCAACTGCTTTTCCATTTGTATCCCCAGGACTTAACTCAGGGTAAGTGCTAAATAATTGATAACTGTATGTAGCCATCATAAATTGCAAAGTAGGCAGTGGATTCCCAGGCACTCCACTGCTTGTCTTACTGTGCTAATGAATGTCTCCTTTGGGTGATGTGACAAAGTCAATAGAAGACCGTGACCAATCTGAGTAGAGCCTTGTAGAGAAGACTCCACCCCAGAAACCAGGGACATTAAAGTACCAGAACCCTGAGAAGAGAACTTAATGAATCACCTTTCTGGCACAACATCTCAATTTGTTCCCCTACCAAATGATCAGATGAGAAAGCTATGGAAAAGGGGAGGCCCACCACTGTAAGGTTTGACCCTGGGAATAGATCCTGAGATTTGGTCCTCAATGCTAGCCACTGCCAGCAGGAAAGGGGACCAGAGGCTCCCCTGAGCAACCTGTGAAGAAGAAAATGAGCATTTCTCCAAACAATATGAGGATATAGGCCGGAAATGCCCAATCAGGTGGGATGTTTTCAGGGACTGACAGCAAAGAAGCTTTGCATCTCCTGTTCTTCTTTGAGGTTTTATTTTTCCCCCTTGCTCACATCTTTATTCATAAAATGATGCTGACTCTATTTGATATTCTTCAGCCTTACCAAGTGAATTAGTGTCATCCACCAGAGATTCTGAGAGCAAAGAACACATCCTAATTTTGGAACACAAGAGAGGGGGGAAAAGTTGGACTTTTTCAAAAGTCTTCTACTTTAATTTAAAAGAGGAATGGGCCACATCTGTGACAAGAGATGGAAATGGGTGGAAGAGGCTGAGGAGAATATGAAGATGTCAGAAAACTCAGAACTGTGTGGAAGGAACTTTAATTCTGTAAATCACTTAGCAGAGGTGGGGCAGAGGTCTCCAACTAGTGTTCGATACCAGGGCAATTAGAAAGGGAAACTACTTCTTGTTTCCCCTATCTCCCCCCACCCCCCACAGATATTATCAGGGATAATTGAGGGAGAATTTGCTGTAAAATTGGAAAACTCCAACCATAATGAGTCTTCCTGGAGATGCCTCTCCAGATGAACCTTTGGTCTCTAAGGACAGCCAGCCTGCAATGCAGAGCCCATGTTAGCTGACTTGGCAGGAAGGGAGCATATACTGGAAGGAGACTATGACTTCAGTGTGAACACTGTCTGAAACTCCCAGGATCCCCATGAATTGTGGCATTTTCTAAAGAAAGCTCCACTCTTGGGGTACCTCAGTCATCTTCTCAATCTTTTTAAAATAGAGCTTATAATTTCAAATATTCTATAGTATTCCCAATATCAGCAGAATTTCCTTTCTATGATGTGCTCTCTAATGGTGCTTTTAATGGTACAACAATTTTTACAATAGATCAAATAAAAATTCCAACATTCTTTATTTTAAATGACACATTTTAAATTTCAAGGTTTGGGGTATTGCTCTATAAGCAGTCATGACTGATAGGACCGTTGAGGTAGAAAGTGGGAAGTGCACTGAGTTGAGAGGCAGAACACAGGCTGAGAATCTTTATATGGTAGCATTCTTTGATGTCTATTGATACTAGAAGTCTTGGATAATAGTCTTGATGAAGAAGCCTTGAGCTTAAGACTTTGTCAGACATTTAGTAGCAGTGTAACCATGGACACACTATTTAATTCCTTCAATTTAAAATTTCTTCTGGAAAAAGGGGTTCTAATACAATTCCAGTTCCCTAAGAATGATATAAGGGAATCATTTTGTAACTTCACAAACTGCACACATTTAAACTGGTATTAATGTTCTTCTCTTGGCTTGGTATGTAGACAAAGAAGAGTCCTTTCTAGTCTGGAGCATCTTCCTTGGCTTTAATTAGAGGATTTCAAATATGTCCAAGAAATGTTATTATTTTTTTTAGACCCAGCCCTTCCTCATCCCTGTAACATAGCTTGATATGAACCAAATATAAGAAAAATAAATAGCATCTAAGGGAAGGGAAAAATATAACAATCCCTGCCTAAAAGGAGATTTAGTTCCTTCTCCTTCTCCTTCCCACTTTCTACCTCAATGGTCCTATCAGTCATGACTGCTTATAGAGCAATACCCCAAACCTTGAAATTTAAAATGTGTCATTTAAAATAAAGAATGTTGGAATTTTTATTTGATCTATTGTAAAAATTGTTGTACCATTAAAAGCACCATTAGAGAGCACATGAATAGAAAGGAAATTCTGCTTATATTGGGAATACTATAGAATATGAATACCAAGGAAATGAATAAAAAACTAAGAAAAATAATAATGTAGTGAAGTGAAATGAGGGCAGCACAATATCACTAAAAATCTCCCAAAGAAGAGAATAATTCTTCCCAACTACTATTGGAAGCCCAGAAGTAGTGGTAGATGCTTCCTGAGAAAAGAATACACACAGAACCATGTACACAAAGGGATGGCCATCTATAGCATAAAAAAGGGTCAGATTATAATTTGGAGGGGAGCGGTGGCTGGAGCAAAAGAGTAATGGGAAAAATGAACAGCATCCAAACCCTGTCTTATAAGTAGGTCTGAGGAAGTAATTTAGCCTCCCTTAGTTTTTATTTCCTTATAAGAATATTGTTAAAATAATATCCTTCTCATAAGGTAGTTGTAAGGATCAAATGAGATGACATATGTGTGTCTGTCTATCTGTCTATCTATCTATCTACCTATCTATCTATCTATCTATCTATCTATCTATCTATCTAATAAGCCTTGACATGCTACAGAAATCAATCAAGTAATGAATGAAAGAAAAGGCATAGCTGTTAAGTCATTTTTCATTGATGTTCAACTATTTATGACCCATTTTGGGTTTTCTTGGCAAAGATATTAGAATGGTTTCCCATTTCTTTCTCAGTTCATTTTATAAATAAGGAGCTGAGGCAGAGTTGTGATACTTGCTTAGGGTCACAGAGCTAGTAAATGTCTGCTGCCAGATTTGCACTCTCACAGGTGCTTCTTCCTGACTTCCAGCTTGGAAGTCTATCTACTATGCTACAGGGTTGCTCTCTTCCTATATTTGTTCTTTGCTCCTCTGCCAACAAAGCAAAACAATCTTTGGATCAGCAAACATAGAATGGCTCCTAGGGAGAGTCATCAGTCCTTTGCTTATATCTCATCATGATCTGGAGTTGGTTATGGAGTGTGAGCTTTAGGACATTCTCAGATTAAACTCTTATAAAGTTTTCAACGAGATCTTACAAACATACTTGTCCTACTTTTTAAGGATCAATGTCACTGAAGATGGTGAGGCTCATCATCAGGCAAGGATTTTTCACCCCCTTTGTGTCATGGACTCATCTGAAAATTTGGTGAAGTTTAAAGACTCTTCTCATAATCATTTTCATTTTTATTTTTTTTAAATTTAAATTTATTTTTATTAAAGATATTGAGTTTTACATTTTTCCCCCATCTTGCTTCCCTCCCCCGCCCCACAGAGAGCACTCTGTCAGTCTTTACTTTGTTTCCATGTTGTACCTTGATCCAAATTGGGTGTGATGAGAGAGAAATCATATCCTTAAAGAGAAGAGAAGTCTAAGAGGCAACAAGATCAGACAATAAGCTATCTGTTTTTTTTCTAAATTAAAGGGAATAGTCCTTGCACTTTGTTCAAACTCCACAGCTCCTTATCTGGATATAGATGGTACTCCCCTTTGCAGAATGCCCAGAATTGTTCCTGATTGTTGCACTGATGGAATGAGCAAGTCCTTCAAGGTTGAACATCACTCCCATGTTGCTCTTAGTGTGTACAGTGTTTTGCTGGTTCTGCTCATCTCACTCAGCATCAGTTCATGCAAATCCCTCCAGGTTTCCCTGAAATCCCATCCCTCCTGGTTTCTAATAGAACAATAGTATTCCATGACATACATATACCACAGTTTGTTAAGCCATTCCCCAATTGAAGGACATTTACTGAATTTCTAATTCTTTGCCACCACAAACAGGGCTGCTATAAATATTTTTGTACAAGTAATGTTTTTACCCTTTTTCCTCATCTCTTCAGGGTATAGACCCAGTAGTGGTATTGCTGGGTCAAAGGGTATGCACATTTTTGTTGCCCTCTGGGCATAGTTCCAAATAGCTCTCCAGAAGGGTTGGATGAGTTTCAGAATCATTTTTAAACAATTGAAGAAAATGCTAAATAAATACAAGGGAATATAGAGATATAATTTTTTCCAGTTCTGGAGGGTTGGAATTGGAGCCCGGAAGATTTGAGTTTGAATCTATCAACTAGGGCCACCATTCATAGTCTTTAAGTATTTTGTGAAGTTAGATATCTAGAATTCATAAGTCACATTAGAATTTGCAAATATACATTTTTTAATTTGCAAATATACTTGCATATTATCTTATTTGGTCCTCAGAACAAGTCTGTGAGATTGGTACTACTATGATCTTGATTTTGCATATAGTGAAACTGAGACTAAACAAGGATAAATGACATAGGACTAGCAAGTAAGTCTTAGGCAGACACCAAAGTGAATGCCCACATTCACATAATCAGAGATCCATGGGATGTGAAACTACTCAAGACAAGCAGGGAGACACTCTGAAGCTTTCCTTGATTTTCAAGTATCAAACCCAGCTCAGTAGCATCCTTTGTTATAGAAAGAATAAGGATATGTAATTGTAAAACTACTGTGAGTGATCTTTGCAACGCTCAGAAGAATGGAAGAAGAAGTGCTTCAAAATTAGAGAAGAAGGAACAGTATAGCAATTTTCAAAAAAGGAAAGAGGAAATAGGCCAATGGATATAAACAAAGAGACAGACAAGGACACATTGAGAAGCAATGGTGGTCTGTCCTGGACAAGAAAGAGAACATAGAGATGTGAGGAAGAGGAAGGAAGCAATGTGACCAGTTACTTATGTGTCAACAACAGCTAATTTTCCCTTCTTTCAGAAAGATAAGGAAACATCTGGAGCCTTCCTATTGTGCAGTTCATCTTCTTCTTCACAGCTCGTGGCCTAATTTTTGCTGAGGCTATGGTCATCTTATTTTGGAGCCCAATATCTCTAACTTAGCTACTTATATTTCATCTCTTCCTTACTCTGATTTTGAAGAATTTCCTGCCCTGGCTACCTTCAATTACTTTTTCTCAAGGCCACCAAGAGGTCTTCAGGAAACTTTGCCTTCAATGTTAAAAAAAAAATAGACCAGGACAGATCAGTTACTTCCTGAGATCTAGAATCCTTTGAATGGAAAAAAAATGGAAATGAGTAATGCTTATTTGCCATTAACAAAAACCTAGTACTTGAATCCAGAACCCCCAAAAGTTTCAGTATCCTTTCATTTGACCTAATTGCCTTTGTTGTGGGCGTTAAGAATGTAATATATTCATGTAGGCAAGTTGTATCAGGAGGAGTTCTTGGTCAATTGGAGATTGGATAAGAACTGAGTTGCAAAATTTGGTCAAATGGTTGGCAGGAGTTTGTACCACTAAATAGCCCCACTCTCTCTTCTATGCATAGTATTGGAGAGGATGGGAAGTAAGAAAATTAGCCTAGAGGATAATACAGGATTTTTAGGGAAGTTACCTTGATTTTTTGCCCTTAAGATCCTATGAACTCAAGTGCTAGGTGCAAAATGAATGGACAACAGCTTAGCTAATTTGTTCATTTTGGCTGTCTTCATGATCGATGTGGATCAGTGTATGGTCAATTTGGCCACAGAGATGAGGATCAATCATGAAGACAGCTGAAATAAATGACTTGGCCTTACCCCAGGATGGTCAATCTGCCTTCTGCAGACCTGGCTAGAGTGTAGGAACCTTATAAAAAGTCACTAAACTAATTTCCCACTTACTTCATAAACCTTGAACAAGTTGGAATGAATGGGTTGCTTCAGAATATTCACATTTCATGCTTCCCACTGTTTCACTCCCGTATTTTCTTCCTGCATCTTCCAACCATTGATGAACTCTCGCCTTATTTTCTATTCCTGGGAACTTTATTTTGCATTAACTGTCTAGGGCAAGATTTGTCATCTACATGTCTAGATATTGATTATTATTCCACACTGGAGGTCATTCTTTCTCATTTATTGTGTACCCATAGGTTTGAAGACATCAATTTGTTGAAATGTTTTTGAATTCAGATTGGCATTCAACAACATGAGAGAAGATGCTGTTCACCCTTAAATAGGAGTTACAAGTTATGAAAAAGTATATCAAGCCAGAGTTCAATATATCATTGTCACTTTTTAATTATTTAAAAATGATGATGGTATTGCTGACCATACTGTCTGTGTGTTTTGGCAAGCATGAAGTGCCTTAGTAGTCTTTCTTACCTGGATGAAGGAAAGGTGGGGAAGTGAGTCCAAGCTCCCTAATCAGGTGTTGTCCCTGTAGGGTCTGTTGACTTCTTTATATCATTCCATATACATTAATTATCATCTATTTACTTCCTATCTACTAACCTACCCCGCCATTTATTATTTCATTTAAAGAACAGTGGAAAGACTTTTGAATTTTGAATCAAAAAGTCTAGTTTAGAGTCCCAGCTCTAGATGTACTCTAGATGTAGATGCCACTGAACTCTTCACTACACTTAGCTAAACCTTGGCTTCCTCATCTACAAATGAATAAAATTCCACTCCATAACTATTTAATAAATTCCAACTTTGTCAATGCACAGGGATAATAGATAGGTCAAGATCTTATCTTTCAGGGTCAAGCAAGAACTTTGAGTTTAGGAAGAAGATTAGCTTTCAGGGTCAAGCTACTGGTATACAACAGTTTGGACATGAGAGTTGAATAACTAGACATGGATGTCAAAAAGGTCAAATCCTAATCTAATAAAGCTATCAAATAATCAGATTGGCTGCCTTGATAGGTCATCAGTCCTCCCCCCTTTTGAGGTATTTAAACATAGATTTGATTGATACTTGAAAATGCCCCAGTGGAAATTACTTTATTATATAGGATGGAGTAAATTGTCCTCAAGGTGCTTCCAACTCTCAAAAAGATTCTACCAATATAATACAAATAACAATTTAACCTAAATTAATTTATATATTCAATGCCATCCCAATGAAACTACCAAAAATTACTTAATTAAAGATAAAACAATAACATTCATTTGGAAGGTATTAATGGAAAAATGCAGAGAAATGAGATTTAACAGAACCAAATCATATTTTAATGCAATGATTATTAAAACTATCTGATACTGGCTAAAAAATGTAAAGATAGATCAGTAGATCAGATTAGACATACAATTTACAGCAGAAAATAAATATAGTAACCTTATATTTGACAAGTATAAAGATAAGATTTTGGGAAAAGAATTCCTTATTTGGTAAAAATTGTTGGGACAAATACAAAGCAATGTGGCAGAAATTGGGCGCAATCCAATATCTTACACCATTTGCCAAGATAAGAACTTGGTAATGGATATGTGACCTCGACAGAGAGAAAGATATGACAAGAAATTTTAAATAATATGCAACAATACCTATTAGACTTATGGATATATTAAGAATATATGAATAAGCAAGAGGTGGAGAACTGGGGGCAGCTAAGTGGTACAGTAGATAGCGCACTAGCCCTGGAGTCAAGAGGACCTGAATTCAAATCCTGCCTTAGACACTTAATAATTACCTACCTGTGTGACCTTGGGCAAGTCATTAACCATATTGCCTTACATAAAAAGAAATAACAAAAAAAAACATAGTGAGGGGTAAAATGGATAATTTTGATTTCATTAAGTTAAAAAGTAAAGATAAAACAAATGTAGCCAAGATCAAAAAGAAAGCAGAAAACTGGGGATTTGTTTTTATAGATAGATTCTCAGAGAAAGGTCTCTCATGCCCCAGATAGTTAAACAATAAATCTATAAGAATATAAGTTATTCCCCAATTGATAAATGGTCAAAGGATATGAACAGGCAATTTTTAGATAAATCAAAACATTTAAAGTTATATTTAATAATCTAAAGAAATGTTGATTAGAGAAATGAAATTTAAATATATTTTACACCTAGTAAATTAACTAAAAAGATTGAAGGGGAAAGTGATAAATGTTGGAGTAGATGTAAAAAAAGTGGGGACACTGCCTCATTGCTTCATTTTGGAAAGCATTCTGGAATTATTTCAAAGTTATGGAACTTCCCATACCCTTTGATCCAGCAACACCAATACCAGGTATATTTCTAAAGATAATTGGGGGGAAAAGAAAAAAAAACCTAAATATTCTAAAATATTTGTAGAATCTCTCTTTGTGTTGGCAAAAAGCTAGAGGGGGTAGGGATGTCTTCACTTGGGGGGGTGACTGACTAAACTGTCATTTACGATTGTTATGGAATACTACTGTGGTATGATGTGGTAAATATGTAGGCACACATATTTGGATCCAACGGTACCCTTATGGGTGGGGTACATATAAAGAGAAAAATAAATTTACATTAAAACTTTATTATAGGGAAGCTAGGTGGCACAATGGATAGAGTACTGACTCTTGCATCAGGAGGACCTGAGTTCAAATCCAACTTAAGACTCATAATAATTACCTGGCTATGTGAACTTGAACAAGTCACTTAACCCCATTGCCTTGCCAAAAAAACCTCAAAATACTTTATTAAATATGTAAAAGGATAGCAAGTTGAACATGATAGATAGGCAGTTTCATAAACAATTACCTTTTTTAAATTTTGTTATGTTATAAAAACATCGTGTCATTTCTCAGGTTCAGATTCTGAGTGTCCAACTCGAGTAGGATAATAGTAGTACTAACATTTATATAGCGTTTTCTATATCCTAGACACTGCTAAGCACTTTATAATTGTAATAATTATAATGATTATAATATTACATTTGATCTTTACAAACATGAGGTGTAGGTGGTATTATTGTCATCTTTTCATAGATGAGCAAACTGAGCCAAAAAATGTTGTGTGATTTGTCCAGAGTCATGTAGAAAGCCTTCGAAGCTAGATTTGAACTCAGCTCTTCCTGACTTCAGGCCCAGTCCTTCATCTCCTGAACCACCTCACCTCCTCATGCTCCTAGTATCAATATATTTGGGACAAATGATATCAAAGAAAACAGAATTTCTTCAGCAAACTCTTCCCCACTGTTGTTGAGGGGTCAACTACATAGGATAATCATGCATTTTTTTTTTTGGAATTTTAGCCTATGATTGGTAATTAATGAGCAGTTTAGGGTTTGAAAAAAGCAGTTTATAAAGACTATCTCATTGAGTCCTCAGAATAACTATTCCAAATAGGTGGCATGATTCTCCCCATTTTACAGAGGCTCAGAAAGATGCTTGGTCCAAGGTCAGATTCTGAGATATTGTCTAAACAAAGTTCTTTTAGTGGGGGCCTTGTGATCTGCTTGGGAATCCTTAGCATCTAGCACAGTGCCTAACCCAGGAAATGCTTAATAAATATTTGTGACTTTAAAGCCCAGGTTGGACCCCAGGTTCCTGCTTCCACTTGCAACACTCTGCTCTTTACACACTATGTTGTATCTTTATTGACTTGTCAAGGGCATTGATTTTTTCCTAGGATTAGAAGAAATGTAAAAAAAAAAATATGATCCGGGCTAAATCCTCTGATATCTGAGAAAGTGCTTAGTCTTGCTTTATTCACCAAGAAGAAGGGGAAAAAAGTGTGCACAAGTCAGCTGCTGATTTCAGGGGGTTGGGGAATTCATTGCTTCTAGAGAAGTTACATTAGCATGCTAGCCTGTTCCTCCTAATGGATCCAGATGTAAGAAATTTAATTTTTGTTTTAAATATAGTAAACATTCTAGTCTAAGGATGAAGCGTCTGCCAAATACTAACCTCAGCTCTTTTGAATTTTTGCTTTGAGTTTGAAAAAAGTCTAACTACAGAACACTAACTATTTTGCTATTAAATATTTTCTTTAATTTGCTGAATCTTATCAAATTTTGAAGTGGCAAGTCCCTGTCAGGCCAAGTGCCCATAGAATACAAAGGAGCCTAAGGGACTCTCTTATGGGAGAGCAAATTATGAAAATGCTCACTCTATTACCGCTTCCATTTTGATGGGCTTAGCAAAAGCCTTTGAAAATATGCCTGGCTTTCCAATTCAACTGGAGTCTCCAATTTTAATCAATATTAGTATCATATAGAAATTCAGAAATTCAATCAGTGGTTTATATCATCCTCAACATTAATGGACTCTTGGTATGGGATACTGGTTATTTAAACTCCAAATATCTCTGAGGGAAAAATGTAGATCTTTTTGGTTATTTCTTGCAAGCATCCAATTATTGTATTCCTCAAAATTGTTAGTCGAATCCTACTTTACTCTGAATTCTATGTCCTTAGAGGATCTCTTACCAACATGTATATATCCAAGTATATAGACAAATATGTAAGTTTGTGAGTATAGGCTCACACATACATGCCAAGAGAGACAGTCACAGATATGTAGAACACCTGGTCTTAAGGTAATACCTCCACTCTATTGATTATCTCTAATTTATCCCATCCATTGATGATTTATTTGAAGCGCCTAGTAGAGCTTAAAGAAATGCAAACATGTGTATGTGTGTCTGAGTGTGTGTATATATATGTATGTGTGTGTGTGTGTGTGTGTGTGTGTGTGTGTGTGTGTGTGTGTGTGGTGAGATAAATAGAGTAAGAGAGGATATAGAACTGCAGAGGGAGTTATTGAATAGTTTAGGATCTACTATGTGATGTCTAGGGGCAACAAGGTGGCACAGTAGATAGGTTGTGGGGTCTAGAAGTCTCATCTCCCTGGATTCAAATCTGGCTTCAGTAGAGAAATCACCTCACCCTTTATGCCTCAGTTTCCCCATATGTAAAATAAGTTGCCAAAAAGACTCCAAATAGGGTCCCAAAGAGTCAGATGAGAATGAAATGACTGAACAACACACAAGATCTACTCTCAGAGAGTTGTATCTACATAGTGCAGTGAAATGGAATGAAACTACAAATCTCCTATAGGCAACTTGCTAAACCTTTCAAAAATAACACAAGATTATCATAAAATATCATTAAATTTACTTTTTTCCTCCCCCCAACCCTTGTCTAAAAGGTACTACCATTACACACACAGACACATACACTCACACACACATGCCTTATTATATCTGTCTATATGTATATAATTATTCTATAAACACTTCTATTTCTATATTTTTTTCTCTGGGGGGCAGCAAAGTGGTGCAGTAGATAGAGCACCAGCCCTGGAGTCAGGAGGAAATGAGTTCAATTCTGACCTTAGCCAATTAATAATTACCTTGCCATGTGATCTTGGGCAAGTCACTTAACACCACTGCCTTGCAAAAAAAAAAGAAATATTTTTTTTTCTCTGACTTTCTTCATATGTCCTTTATTATTAATTTGTAATAGTCAAGACAACTTATTCATTCAGAACTCTTAAAGCAATATTATTTTAATTATCTATGATGTTCTCTTGTTTTGCTTATAATGCTTATTATTATTTTGTGCAAGTCTTCTCATGTTTTTCTAAAACCAGTGATTTCGTAATTTCTTATAACACAGTTGTATTCCATTGCAATCATTTACTACATTCTCAGCCATTCCAAAATGATAGATATTCTTGTAATTTCCTGTTCTTTGTCATCACATTTTAGAACTTATGGATTATTTCCCCTTTCTTCTAATTATCTTTGGAAATAAATCAAGTAAAGGTATTGAAAGGTCAAAGGGTATAGATAGTTTAATAATTTTAGGGGCATAATTCCAGATTGATCTCCAAAATGTTCTTAAGTCTATCAACAATGAATTAGTATCTTAAGTTCAATAGTGCCTCCAACACTTCCTGCTTTACCATCCAATCACATTAACTAATTTTAAAGGTAAAAATCGATACCTCAATTGTTTTAATTTGCATTGCTAGAATCAATCATGATTTAGAGCATTTTTAATATAAATTTAATTTTTAAAACAATTTTTTATTGAAAATTGCTTGTTTATATCTTTTAACCTTTTATCCTTTGCTAAATGACTTATATTCTTAAAGACTTGACAAAGTTCGTTTATATTTTATGAGACTTTTATCTGATAAACTGTTTTTAAAATTTTCTTTAATATTGTTTTCTTCTGATCTTGCTTACATTTGTTTTATAAAACCTTTTTAAATGATAATAAGAACTACTACTGCTGTTATTACTACTTCTCCTACTACTACCACTATTATTATTTATTTACATTAAGTGTCTTGAGCAGGATCTTCCAGCCAGTGCATTGCATGTCAGAAAGAGGGTTTGGACCTTTTGAGTTATTTCACATTTTCTTCAACTCTTTCATTTTTTGAATTTATTTGTTTCTTGCTGTCTCATGGAATCATAAGCTTCTACTTGCCCAATTATAATTTTAAGAAACTATTTTATTTATTGAGCTTTTGTGTCCTTTTTTCCCATTTGGTCAGCTCTACTTATTTAAGAAATTCTTTTCTTCAGTAAATGATTATACATCCTTTTCCATTTGGCTAATTCTGTTTTGTGAGGTCTTAGTATTATTTTCTTCTTTAATATTCTTATGATTCTTTGTACCCAGCTATTTTCTTTTTTACAATTTTCTTGGACCATTCTTATTTCTTTTGCCTATTTTCCCTTCTTTTATCACTTTTTTTTGAATCACTTCCTTTAACTCCTTCAGGAATTCTTCTTGTGTTTAGGTTCACTTTGCATTTTTTTCTTTTGGGAGGAGGGCTTTGCCTGTAGCTGTCTGTAAATCATTGTTTTACTCTGATTTTATGTCATCTTCTCTGCCACTATAGTAACTTTTTATGTTCAAATTTTGATTTTGTTGTTGTTTGCTCATTTTTATAGAGTATTTTTTAAAATTTTGAACTTTCAACTGTTCTTCTGAGAGTGGAGAGGCGTTTTACCAAGTTTCAGCTGTGTGTGTGTGTGTGTGTGTGTGTGTGTGTGTGTGTGTGTGTTGTGCTATGTTGGGTTGTGTTTTCAGAGTTATTTATGGATATTTCAAGGTTTTGGTGCCTCCAAGATCGTACGATCCTGTTCTCACTACTTTCCTGGTCAACACTCTGGTCTTTACCCAAAATGGGCCACTGGTATCCTACAGTAAAAGGAACTGATGTTCTCTTCACTTTGGAACTGTGACCAAGACCGTTGTTCCCTTGTGACTGACCACCAGTGCTCCTCTATGCCCTTGAACTACAAACCAGAGGTGTATGTGGGCAGTCGTTGCCAATGAGTACTAACTGGAACAATGCCAGGGAGTAGTTCCCTGTAATTTCTTTCTGACCATTGTATAGACCCCTTACCATCTCCAGACTCCTGAATTTGTGGCTATTACTGATGCTACCATTGCTATCCCTTATGTAAGCTGTGGTAGTCATGGACTTCTTTTGTCAACCACTTGAGTTTTCTCAGGTCAGAAATATGCCTCACCTTGATCTTTTGTTGACTTTGTCTCTCAAACATTTGATTTGAGAAATTATCTTAAATTATCTTAATGTTGTTTTGGGGGGAATGCTGGAAGAGTTCAGCTGGATAACTGTTCTTAATTTGACATGATGACTTTCTAAAACAAATTTTATTTCCATTTGAATTTTTGAGATATGGTACAAATGTTATTGTCTATTATAGCCATTCTGTCAATGGGGGAAACAAGGCCTTCACTAGGTAAGGAATTTGCCAGCAGGCATGCAGATGGTATGTATGTATGTGTGTGTTAGTGTGAACATCTAATACATTTTGTAAACTAGAGCTCTTGATTTCCTTAAAGTCAGACATCATGACACTATCTTCTAAAACTATAGACACACCTCTCTTTCTCATTAGCTACTCATATTTTATGCCATAGAGGCAAGGAACTGAAAATATTGATCAAATGTTTTTATACTAGTCAAAGTTAAGTGTAAAACAGGGGAAGTCATCATAAACAATGATTTTTTCAATTATCATGATAATTTTCTACTTTTTACTTTTTATTGAAGGAGGGGAGTAATCTTAATGGAATGATTTTGTGAGTTATCTATCTACTTGTATATTGCAATGCATCAATGTGCTAATTTTGGAGGTCAATCCCCCCATCAGGACAGGTTAGAGTGGATTAATACCTTCTTGCCATTGTGGCTTTCATCCATAGCTTTCCACACATTCTCCATTAGATTTCCATATAACCTTCTAAGGACCTTGGAGTAGGACTCAGCCTTATCTAGATACCAATGGAGCATTTCAAATGATCCATTTCCCTTCACCCTCTAAATATGATGGCCTACCATCCTTTACTCATCATGCTTCTCTTTGATAATGTCTTTGATACCACCTTTTTTTCCTTTTTGCTACAGAATTCCTATTCCTTACTATTACATTCTACACATTATTATCTTCATTGTCCTTTAGTTGATCCATTTTTTTTGTCTTGTTGAATGTTATGCTATTTTATGATTCACCATTAAATACCATGAGAAAATTATTGGTGGTAAAGTTTACTAAGGGGTGTGGGGGTATGTAAAATGTAATCTTCTTATGAAAAAATATATAACTGTGAATATCTTATGCATATTATACACAAACATATATATATAAATAGAAAAAGAAGAGAAATAATTATATGTATTATACATGGCTAAAATATTCTTTTTTTTTACTCATCCATTTGCAAATTTAGAAATTCCATATTTTTCCACCATCCTCACTTCCCTTTCCCCCCTCCTTGGGCTAACAGACTGGTGAAAGGTATACATGTATATTTTTGTTTAACATATTTACATATTAATCATTTTCTGCAAGAAGAATTAGAACTAAGGGAAAAGAAAGAAAATCATGTGATTGTAAGAAAAAACATAAAGTTTTTTTTTTTAAAGTGAAAACAATATACATTCAGATTCTGTAGTTTTATGCTTTTGCTTTCTGTTTTTTTCCCCTGGATGTGAATGTCATTGATTATAACAGGTCTCCCATGGTCATGCTTGATCTCTGAACTACTAAAAAGAGCTGCATCCAACAAATAATGTTTTTTGTTAATGTGTACATTGTTCTCTTGGTTCTGCTCACTTCACTCATCATCAGTTCCTATAATTCATTCCATGCTTTTCTAAAGTCTGACACTTATGGTTTCTTGCAGAACAATAATACTCCATAGCATTCATATATCTTAACTTTTTCAACCATCTCCCAGTTGATGGACATCCCCTCAATTTTCAAATCTTTACTGCTACAAAAAAGAGCTGCTATAGATATTTTTGACCATGTGAAACTTTTCCCATTTTTAAGATTTCTTTTTGGATATAGGCCTAGAATTGGAATTTCTGGGTCAAAGGGTATGATTAGTCTTATTGCTCTTTGGATATTGTTCCAGAATGTCTCCAGAATGAATGGATCAGTTCACAACTCTTCCAACACTGCATTAATGTCCCAATTTTATCACATTCTTTCCAACATTTTCTTTTTTTGTCATCTTAATCTGATAGATGTGAGGTGCTATCTCATAGTTGTTTAATTGGCATTTTTCTAATCAATAATGATTTGGAGCATTGTTTCATATGACTATGTATAGCTCTAATTTCTTCATCTGCAAACCTCCCATTCATATCTTAGGACCATTTATCAAACTGAGGAATGACTTGAATTCTAATAATTTTTTTCAGTTCTCTATGTATTCTAGAAAATCTAGCTATGAAAATTGTTTCACAGCTTCCTATTTTCCTTCTAATCTTGGCTGCATTTGTTTTATTACTGCAACCCCTTTTTAATTTAATATAGTCAAAATCATCCATTTTACAATTTATAATGTTCTCTATTTCTTGTATGGTCATAAATTTCTCCTTTTCCCAAAGATCTAACAATTTCTGGATCTCATGATTGGTTTATGGTATCACCCTTTATGTCTAAACCCTGTGCGCACACACACACACACACACACACACACACACACATATATATATATATATATATATATATATATATATATATATATATATATAAAACTTCTTTTAGTATAAGTTATGAGATGTGGGACAATGCCTGGTTTTTGCCAGTGTAGTTTCCAGTTTTCACAATAGTTTTTGTGCAATAGTGAGTTCTTATACCAGCAGCTAATATCTTTGGTTTTGTCAAACAATAGATTACTGTGGTCATTTACTGTTTCTTTTGTACCTATCCTAATCCATTGGTCCATTGGTGCAGTGCTCTATTTAGTAACTAGTACTGGGCAGTTTTGATGACAGCATAGGTTTAGATCTGGTACAGTTAGACCACCTTACTTTGCACTTTTTTCATCAGTTCCCTTAATAGATGAATTTTGTTACTATTTTTTTCTAGTTCTGTAAAATAGTTTTTCTGCCTATTGATTGGTATGGTACTGAATAAGTGGGTAGAATTGTCATTTTTATTGTATTAACTCAGACTAACCATAAACAATTGATGTTTTTCCAATTGTTTAGATTGGACGTTATTCGTGAGAAAAGTATTTTGTAATCGTATTCATAAAGTTTCTGTGTTTTTCTTGGGTGGAAGATTCTCAAATATTTTATGCTGTCTACAATTGTTTTAAATTGAATTTCTCTTCCTATCTCTTCCCCTTGGGCTTTGTTGTTTATGTATAGAAATGCTGATGATTTATGTGAGTTTATTTTATATTTGGCTACTTTGCTGAAGTTGTTAATTGTTTAAGTAGCTTTTTAGTTGATTTTCTAGGGTTCTCCAAATGTATCATCATATCCTCTACAATAAGTGAAGGTTTTGCTTCCTCAATGCCAATTCTAATTCCTTCAATCTCTTTTTGTTCTCATAAAGCTAAAACTAATATTTCTAATATTATATTGAATAGTAGTGGTAATAATGGACATCCTTGTTTCACTCCTGATCTTATTGGAAATGTTCCTAGTTTATCCCCATTACATATAATGTTTGTTGATGGTTTTAGATAGATATTGCTTATTATTTTAAGGAAAACTCCATTTATTCCTTTACTCTCTAGTGTTTTTAATATAAATGGATGTTGTATTTTGTCAATTTTTTTGGCATCTATAGAGATAATCATATAATTTCCTTTGGTTTTGTTATTGATATATTCCATTATGTTGAGTATTTTCCTAATATTAAATCATCCCTGTCTTCCTGGTATTAATCCTACCTGATCATGGTGTATTATCCTAGTAATGACTTGCTTTAATAAACTCTTTGCTAAACTTTTATTTAAGATTTTTATATCCATGTTCATTAGGGAGATTGTTTTATAATTTTCTTTCTCTTTTGGCTCTTCCTGGCCCAGCTATCAGTGCCATAGTGGTAAACTTTGGTGTTGAGAGTCCTAGAGGCTCCTTCCTGGCTTGGGACCAGAGATGTTGGAACTCCAGGGGGTTGCTCACTGGCCCAACTGGTATGGAACTATTGAGGCTCTGGTTCTGGACCTTCAGAGCCCGGGAAGTCAGCCACCCATGCCCTGACCCATTGGGCAAGGTACCTACACCTGGGGCTGTCTCTGTGCTGTTTGTGGAGAAAGGCTAGACCCTCCCATCCAGAAATACCAGGGGCTCATGGCTGGAAAGGTCAGGATCCAAGTCCAACCATCCAGATCAGCCAAACTGGATTTCTTGCACCCCCCCACACACCTCCTGTTCAGCTGAGTCCTAATTGTAGATACCTCTGCTGGAGGTCTCCTGCGCAGCTGGAAGAATCCACCCCCCAGAAGAGGATCAAAGATTAGTCCTCCATATTGCCTACCTCTTCTGGGTCTCTCAGCCCTGGGCAACCCCAACAATTTACCAAAGAATATTGTTGTAAAAAGTCACTTCTTCCCTTCTCATATATTTATAAAGCATTCCCTGGATACATGGGCAAGATATTCCCAACACAGATTTTTTTTTAGAGTTGAGAACCTAGACAGATGGATTGCTTTTATTTATATCTTCTTGCAGGCCTTTTTGGAGAGTAATCACAACAATAATTTTCCCCCCAAAGTTTCCGTATGACAGACTCACAAAATTTTTATGTTGGAAGTGACCAAAGCAGAAATCTAGTTGAACATATGTCTCAAAAAGCTATCTTCATTCTCTTATCTGCATTAAGTGGCCATCTAGTCCTAGTTTGAAGACCTCCAAGGGAAAAACATACAAGCAAAACCAACCAAACACTCCTATCTGAAGCTGCCCCTTCCACCTTGAAGTTCTGTCTGTTATCACTCCCTCCCCTCCCTTAAAGCTTAAAGTTTCATCTTTGCAGTTTTTAATTTTCTTCTTGTTCTTCCATCTGGAATCAATGGAACAAGTCAGTTGTTGCTTCCATATTTCAGTCGTTTATATACTCGAGCAATGCTCACACGACTCAAAGCTCTTTCCCAATCTGGTTTTCTTCCTCTGGGGCTGCTCAAGCCTAGCAATGACCTTTCTAAACAGTTACTTCCAGATCTGTCCCAGGTGGTCTGACAAGGATCTATTGCTTCCTTCATATCAGAAAGCCTCTGCTCTGAACTGATGCTGAGCAAGATGAGCAGAACCAGAAAAGCACTGTATACTCTAACAGCAACACGGGGGCTATGATCAACCTGGATGGACTCATTCATTCCATCAGTGCAACAATCAGGGACAATTTGGAGTTGTCTGCAATGGAGAATACCATTTGTATCCAAAGAAAGAACAGTGGAGTTTGAACAAAAAAGACCAAGGACTATTCCCTTTAATTTAGGGGGGAAAACCTGATATCTTATTGTCTGATCTTGCTATCTCTTATACTTTATGTTTCTTCCTTAAGGATATGATTTCTCTCTCATCACATTCAATTTGGATGAATGTATACCATGGAAACAATGTAAAGACTGGCAAATTGTCTTCTGTGGGGCGGTAGGGGAGGGAAGTAAGATTAGGGGGAAAATGGTAAAACTCAAAATAAATAAAATCTTTATAATTCAAAAAAAAAAAGAAAACCTCTGCTCTTTTGTATAGCCTTAGCTTAGCCCTCAATTTTCTCCTCATTGTAATGCTTCTATCCTTGGTTGGATCCATCTGCTATTCCCATCTTTGGCTTCTGGATGCATGTTCCTGCTCACAACATGTGGAGACCTGACAAGGTAGAATCCCAATGTGAGTATATCTTTTATTGAGGAACCATATATTTTGTGGAACCTATCAGGCTTTATCTTTCCAATTTTTATCCTTTTTAAAAAAATTGTTTCTATTTTTTGACCTTTGAGGTTCTGGTTTAATTAGTCTTTTTTCTAAGCTTACCATGAGTAAAATAGGAAGTGAGAAGAGAAAAGTATTAAGATACTATGGATTTATACTCACAACTGGCAAAAAATGAAAAGAAAGTTGGCAAAAGAAGCATCATTGTCATCTATCCCTATCCATTCAGGGCAAGCATGAATCACTCCAATATTTAAGTTATGATTTCTAAGATTCCATAATTCTGCCAAGTAATCTAGGAAATGATGTCATTGAAATTTTCAAACCTTTTTACTTAACCTTCAGTAATATACACACAAGTCTATTAATGGAATTTTCATCCCCTTTCAATTTACATTGGAAAAGGAATAATGAACAAACCAATAACTGAATTGGAAGTCATAAAAATAAACAAATAAAAAAACTCACTTTTTTTTTCTTTTATTGAGTTCTTCCTAGGTCCTCCATTTTGGGAAGGGGTTCCAGAGGAGCCACCACTAATTCTCTGGTCTTAATCCCTTACTCCTATCTGAATAACTCTTTCCCTACCCTCCACTCCCTTTTCTTGTGTTACCTTCCACCATTAGAATATGATGATCCTGGGCGGCTAGGTGGTGTAATGGATAAAGCACCAGCCTTGGAGTCAGGAGTACCTGGGTTCAAATCTGGTCTCAGACACTTAATAATTACCTATCCGTGTGGCCTTGGGCAAGCCACTTAACCGCATTGCCTTGAAAAATCTAAAAAAGAAAAAAAAAGAATATAATGATCTTGAGGGACTGTCTCTCCTTTTGTTTCTGTTTGTATCAGCAGTTTTTATCATGGGGTCTGGCCAATAAGAATAATTTTATAAATATTTCATTGATTGGGGGGTGAATCCTATCACAGGTATTTGCTGTATAAGTAACCCTTCTACACTGAATTTAATCTAGTTTAACAGAAACCAAAGAAATATCCTAATAAAAAGGCTACCCCCTGACTATAAGCAGCAATGGTTCACCAGAATCTCTTGGTGCTGACCTGGGCTCCCAGGCTGAGATGCTGAAGGCAAAATCAGTGACAAGATATTAGTGGGAGCAGAAAAATGTTGGTGGCTACTTTAAGATCAACAGGTGTGCTCCTATCTGTCCTAGACCTGAAAATAATTACTATAAAAAACTGAGAAGATAGTTTCCCGTGCACTTGGCCCAAGGCTGGTAGCTGAATTTCATCAAAGAATGATGATGTATTGAAAACCAACTTGCCATTCTTTGATGATTGTTTAGCAACATTGGATTATCATATCTTCCCCCTTTGTCTTCAAACTGTTGCCACATAGATGGCCTGTAAAATCATGCTGGAGAGTATTTGTTCTCCATTTGTTTGAAAAACCAGAAGACAAGCCACATTACAGACTTTCCATTAATATCAGCATATGAACTTGAGTAGATCATCTGATGAAAATTGCAAAAAATAGCATCATGCCTCCACCAAAACTTGAATCAAGTGTGGTAAGTATGAAACCAAAGAACTCATCACCATATAGCAATTTCCAGGTCTAGTGAGGATAACATTTGTGGGGAAAAATAGGACTGCAACATTTAAATCAAGTGCAATGCCACAGCTTTTGGGGGGAAATATCAGATTAACTGATCATCAGTTCATAATATTGCAATATCAGAAGAATTTCAGCATTATAGAAAAAATATGGAAACCCTTAATGGATACAGGTTTTCTCGACAAGTAAGCAATTCTGTGACACAGGTGACTTCATTAGAGTGCTACATGAATTCAGTGTACAAGGCATCCATTTTTCTCAGGAAGACTAAAAAAGAGGAAACTCCAGACTTAACAAGCAGCTTTAACTTTATTTTCTTGGACTACTAATATATAAAAAGAGAGATCTTTATTTTTACAGCAATGAAAACCTCTAAACACCTCCAAGTTTTGTAACTAAAACTCATTTTTCTCATCATGAAGTATCTTTTTTTCTTTACTTTTATGTGTTCAGATTTTTTTGTAACTTTGGGTATGGGGTGGCCAAGCCATTGACCCCTTTAGATCAAATACAGTTTTCTTCAAAAGTTAATAGCTACAATATATGCACAAGTTTAAGACATGATCTTCTCATTTCTACCTGTTCATATCCTTAAACTAACATTTTATTATTACTAAAGGTTGATGACCTTCATGAGTTTGGCTTTAATAAAGCCAATGTGTTAGCCTTTAGAGTTTGGTCTCAAGAACAAATAAAATTACACGAAAATATTTGAACACTGGCTACTTTAACCTTGCTATGTTTGCATGGTACCTGGCTAGAAAACCAGATCCAAATTATGGTTGGGGGAACATTTTTTTACACTGGCACCATCAGAAGGAGAAATTTGATAAAACTGCTTCTGAGTTTGTCATCAAGGAAGTGACCTCGATTCAAGATATTCTTCATGTCACTTTCCCTCAAGGTGGAAAGTTCTATTATTAGAAACTCCATAGGGTTAGGAGTATCCTCTCCCAACTCAGAAACTTGGGGATTTATCAGTTAAGCCAATGATTTCCACTAAACATGGGAGTCTTTCCCCTCCAGGATGTCTGGGCCATCCAATGACTATTGATAAAATGAAAAAATTCATATTTGTCATTAGAGAGAGAGAAAAGGAG
The DNA here is from genome assembly GCF_037893015.1 of Macrotis lagotis. NCBI lineage: Eukaryota > Metazoa > Chordata > Mammalia > Peramelemorphia > Peramelidae > Macrotis > Macrotis lagotis. The sequence goes on from NC_133664.1 coordinate 3,049,488, forward strand.
GCCAAATTTCATCAGGAACTTTACTCTTGCATTTTATTGGAATAGATGAGAGGTATGTCTTTTAAATGGAAAATGGGCTTTATTATTTCTTTCTTTCCCGAGAATAGTTTTCTATTTGTGTGACATTCATTTTCCTTATTCTCTTAATCTTATCATGAACTTTTCATTTATTCTTCTGCATCCATCTGCCCCTTCTTTCCTTCTTCAGCTCAGTTCTCCTTTCCATTACAGTAAGAAGAGTGGGATATTGTGAAAAATATGGAACCCAAGATGCTCAGTTTGTCTATTGATACTCAATGTCTGTGTGACTTTAGACAAGACACTTCCCCTCTGGACCTCATGTTTATTCAAGGATCAAATGAAGACTAGGTGATCTCAAAGATTCTTTACAGCTGGGAAATTCAATAACTAACCAGAAGTCTCAATGGTGGAATTATCAGTCATCTCATAAAAACTATATCCTCCTGTTATAGGTTTATGTATACTTTATATACATATAAATAACCTGATACAAGTGAAATAAGATTCAGGATATTATTTTATTTTTAATCATAATTTTTGTTTTATCTTTCTGTTGGGAGCATTTGGGCAAAGTGTTTCTCCTGAATCGTTGAGGAAAAGAAAATGCATATTATTCCAAAGTAGAATTAGACCCTCATACATATTCTCGTGTCTATCACCTCATAGATTTGGATGAAAATTTACAATATTCATATATTATTATTATATAATATACATAGAGTATATTTAGAAAATTATATTGTGTATATATTCATCCATATAGAGAAACACATATGTACACATATACATTATATATACACGTAGGAAAGTAATGCTGTATATTGTATTTCATTATTTTATATTACAGCATGTTATTTGTATTATTTTGTATGTTATTTGTATTATGTCATAGTAATAGTATATTTTTAACAGTACAAGATGCCACCCTATCCTATTCTATCATGCTGCATTATATCATATCATAATCTAACACTAGCAAGGCTGGATGGTATATGAGATCAAGAACTGGCTTTGAAGCCAAGAGCACCTGGATCCTATTCCCATCTCTGCTGCACAATTCACTTAACCTGTCAAAACTTTAGGAGGCTCTCAAACACTATTTGTGAGAGGGCCAACTTGCTTTGGTAGAGAGAGCTTCCTCCATCAGGATGGTTTGCCCATCCAGTCCAATGAAAGGCCCAATCAGTTTTTCTCTATTCATGGTACACCATAGTTGAATTTTCACTGTTATATATATATATATACATATATATATATATATATGTATATATATATATATATATATATTTAAGGCAATAGGGTTAAGTGATTTGCCTAAGGTTACACAGCTAGGCAATTAAATTACTAAGTGTCTGAGGTTGGATTTGAGATCTTCCTTACTCCAGGTCGGGTGCCCTATCTGCTGCTCTCCCTAGCTTCCCCCTCCTATATTGTTTTGAAAAATTAAGGCCAAAACCCACTGCTCTTCCCTTGATTATTGCCTAAGAGAGAACAAAAGTATTTTAATCTTGCTCAAGAAGACTCACATTCACAACTGAAAGGGAAGAAAATTGAAAAAATTTGGATGTTAGTAAATATGCTCAAAAAACCTCAAAATGACCAAAGTTCTACAATGGGGATGTCATTAAATGGGCAACAACTAGTAGGTCATTTTGTTAGAAAGACAAATTACATGTAGGAGTCTCTATTATCCTTTAAATTTAAGAGAAAGAACAATACAAATACAGGAAATTATTTAAGGAAATATCTGTATATTTGTATAGTTTGCCTTTTTTAGAGCAACTCCAAAGCCCATTTTCCTTATGACCTTCTATCTTTCTTCCTGACTTCAAATTCTGATGGAAAACATATTCTAAGTGGACTCTGCTTCAGGCATTTTAGTGGGATTTTTGTTTTTGCTTTCCTTCAAACTCCAAATCATGATATAATTAAGTTAGATTGCTACAGTTCATAGAAGACAAACAGTTTGAACTTTTAGACTGTATTTCAACTAAGTTCCTGGTTCTGGTAAATTAAAAAGAAGAATCCATGGGGCCAAAGGGACCTTCATTTTGATTAGAACAGACCTTCAGTGCTAATGAATATCTTTTCTGTTGCTTATTTTAAGGAGACTCATTGCCTGGAATTTCTATATAATGAGGACTTTTGACATGCATTACAAATCCTTTTATGACCTCACCAGTCTCAACTCAAGGACATGCCCAATAGATTCATGTAAACCTGGGAAAACAGCAACCATAAGGGACAACAAATCTAGTTCTTGGTTGGTATACTCAAGGGTATAATAATTCTGAAGATTTCTATTTACAAAATAAATATCTTTCTTATTGATATTAATGAACACACATTAACATGCTCTTATATACATATTTTCATTTATTTGTATATGTTTTATATTATATTTATATATATATTTGTATATGTTTTCATATCTGTATATGTTTTCATTACCTTTATTTCCACAAATAGTTGTTGCCTATACAGAATCATGCCTTGTAATAAAGGGGGGAAAACCCATCATTGAATTTGAAAATATAAGCAATGTTCTGTACCAATTTCACAATCCTCCTCTCTCCCTACTAAAGAAGGGAGTAGTGTGGTTTCTTATCTCTTCTCCAAATCTGACAAGGTGATTAGCATTAAAAAAATTCAGCTTAGTTTATTTTTTGCCTCATGTCATTTATACTGCTGTAGATAAGATATTGTAGGTATTATTTTCCTGGTTCTTCTTACCTTCCTCTGCATTAGGCCATTAAAGTCTCCTTTCCTTTTTGGCATTCCTAATAGCCATTATTTTCCAATCAAATTACAATTTCCATAGCCATTTCTCAATTGATGGATAATCATATGAAACTTTCTTTCCATATCTAACTTTGACCTGGAAACTCAATGGATGACTTCTAGCAGTGGGGTTTGTTTGGATATTTATGAAACTTTCTTTGAATAATTCCTAATTTCTTAAAAAAATTGACTCAATTCTCAGCCTCATTAATAAAGAATGAGCATGTCTGTATGCATGTATGAGTACTGGTGCAACAGGTGGGACTGGGTTAGCCTATCCTAATGCAGGAAGAAAGCCACATCACCTGACATACCACTGCAGAAAACCAGGGACCAGCCAGGTACCCCTGGTGCAAAAGTTTGGGATGGTATCCACCTGTCCCAGGAAAAGAGCTCAACTTTCAAAACTGAACAAAACAACAGCATAACAGTGCTCACAATTAAAAAAAAACCTACTATGCTGACAGGGAAGGTCAAACTTCAGTCACAGAAGAGGAAATCAATGATAAAATGCCAATATGTCTAACCTCAAAAGGGATTATAATTGGTCTCAAATCCCAAAAGATCTCTTGGAAGAACTCAAAAAGAATTTTAAAAATAAAAGAAGAGAGGAAGAAGAAATAATGAAAAAGGAAATGAGAATCGTGAAGAAAAATTATGAAAAAATTGACTGAAGAAATGATAACATCTTTAAACATAAAATTGGTAAAATGAAAAAAAAACAACTCCTTTAAAAATAAAATCAACCAACTGGAAAGGGAAACAGGAAAGTTAACTGAAAAAATAAATCCTTAAAAATTAGAGGAGGGGCGACTAGGTGGTGTAGGGGGGCAGCTAGGTGGCATAGTGGATAAAGCACCGGCCCTGGAGTCAGGAGTACCTGGGTTCAAATCTGGTCTCAGACACTTAATAATTACCTAGCTGTGTGGCCTTGGGCAAGCCACTTAACCCCATTTCACTTGCAAAAAACTAAAAAAAAAGTTAGAGGACAAGTGAAAACTAAGGACTCCATGATCCATAAATAATCCTTCAAAGAATATCAAAAGACAAGAAAGATAAAAGAAAAAGTAAAGTTACTCCTTGGAAAAATGACCGGCCTGAAAAATATATCCAGAAGAGATAATTTATGAATTTTTGGTCTACCTGAAAGACAAGTAAAAACAAAGAGCCTAGACAATATCTGTTAGGAAGTTATTAAGGGAAACAGTCCCAATATCTTTGAACAAGAAGATAAAATAAGTCTTTGAATGAATCTACCACTAACATCTAGAAAGAGATACTCAGAATAAAACTCCAAGGAATATTGTAGTCAAATTTCAGAATTTTCAGCTAAATGATAAAATTCTTCACGTAGCCGAAAAAGCATTTCAAATAGCAAAGTGCCATAGTCAAGATTATTCAGGATTCATCAGTTTCAATATTAAAGGATTGTGGAGACAGGAATGCAATATCCTGCAGTGCAAAGGAGCTTGGATGACAACCAAGGATCAACTATCCTCAAAAATTTAACATATTCTTTCAATCAGGGGAAAAGATGGACATTCAATGAAATAGGGTGTTTTCTAATTTTCCTAATGAAAAGATCAGAGGTAAAGAGAAGATGTATTTTATAATTCATATTTTAAAATGCTATATAATAAGATAAGCTGTTTTCATCCCTACATGGGAAGATATTTGTAACTTTTGAGAACTCTATCTTTTATAGGAGTATGATTAGATTACTGATTTTTATGTGGTGATACTAGTAACTTAAAAATTATATTCCTATTAAAACAGCTGAAAGGAATATACTTACAATTATGTGGGGATAAGACAGGCATAAAACAATGAAGATATGAAAAAAAAGATTATACTAGAAGAGGATGATGGAGGTAGAAGGTAAATAATACAACATGAATATGCACAAAGGACCCAGGTAGGGGAAAAGAAGGGAGTGGGTATAAAGTGAGTGAAACTTGCTTTCAACAGATTTGGCTTAAATAAGGAATGACATACATTCCCAATTGGGTTCATAAATTTATCCTACCCTACAGGGAACAGGAGGACAACGAGGAAAAGTAGGGGAAGTATGGATTGATAGAAAGGAGGGAAGAAAGGAAGAGAAAAGTAAAAGAGGGAAAAGGGGGAGGAAAAGGAACGGGGAAGATAGAAGGGAGGGAGGATTGAGAGAGTTGGTAGTCAGAAGCAAAACACTAATGAGGAGAAACAGGCTGAAAGGAGAGAGAAAAATGCATATGTGAGAAAGATATAATGGAGAAAATTTAGTGTTAATAATCATAACTCTTAAAGAGATAAGAAAGGAATTAGAAAGTATTAGAATAGATAATGAGGAAACAAAACTTACTCTTTGCAGATGATATAATGGTTTACTTAAAATCAAATAAAAATTGCTTGAAATAACTTTAGTAAAGTTGAAAGATATAAAAACTTACATAACAGTAGTATATATATAGTGTATATATATATATATATATATATATATATATATATATGTATGTATAATCACAAAGCACCACAGTAAAAGATAGAAAAAGAATTCCATTCAAAGTAACTCTAGATTAAATAAAATTCTTGGGAGTCTACCTGCCAAGAAAAAAAGCCAGAAAATATATGAACACAATTACAAGACACAATTACAAAACATCCTCCCATAAAATGAAAGCAGAGAACAGAAGGGATTTAAAAACTAGAATCCTACAATCTGTTGTTTACAAGAAAGACATTTGAAGCACATAGATAACATATAAGGGATGAGAAAAAAAACAAAACATATTTTGCTTTGGCTGATGTAAAAAAAAAATGGGGGTAGCAATCCTGATCTCAGACAAAGTAATAACAAAAATAGATCTGATTAAAAGGGATAAGGAAGGAAACTACATCTTCTTATAAGGTACCATAGACAATGAAGTAATACCAATATTAAATATTAAATATATATGCATCAAGTGGTCTAACATCCAAATTCTTAGAGGAGAAACTAAATGAGCTTCAGGAAGACACCAACAGCAAAACTGTATTAATGAGGGATCTCAACCTCTGTTTCTCAGAATTAGATCAATCTCACCACAAAATAAACAAAAAGAAAGTTGAGAAGGTGAAAAGAATTTTAGAAAAGTTAGATATGATAGGCCTCTGGAGAAGATGGAATGGACATAGAAAGTTAAATAACTTTTTCTCAACAATATGTAACACCTATACAAAAATTGACCATGTATTAGTACATAAAAACCTCATAATCAGATGAAGAAAGCAGGAATTTTAAATGCATACTTTTCAGACCATGATGCAATAAAAACATGCTTAGTAAAGGGTCATAGAAAGGCAGGCTAAACATTAATTGGAAATTAAATAACCTAATTTTTAAATGAGGGTAATCAAACAATAAACAATAAACATTAATAATTTCTCCCAAGACACTGGCAATGATGAGACATCACACCAAAACTTGTGGAATGTAGCCAAAGCAGTTAATAGGGGAAATTTTATATCCTTTAATACTTACATCGATAAAATAGATCAATGAATTGAATATGTAACATAAAAAACTAAAAAAATTACATTATAAAAATATCCAATTAAGTATCAAATTAGAAATTATGATAATTGAAGATGACATTAATAAAATAGTAAAAATTATTTTACTAATAAGTAAAACTAAGAGTTCATTTAATAAAATAAATGAATAAAATAGATAAACCTTTGTTTGACTTAATTAGAAAAAAGAAGAAAACCAAATTACCAGTGTCAAAAAGGGAAAAGATGATCTCACCACCAATGAAGAGGAAATTAAAGTAATAATTTGGAGTTATTTTGTCTAACTCTTTATGCAATAGATTGGATAATAAAATTAAATGAATTATTATTTACAAAATATAACACCAAAATTAATAGAACACTAAATAAAATACTTAAATTATCCTCAATGCAGAAAAAAGAAATTGAACAAGTCATCAATAAACTCCCTATGAATAAAACATCAGGGTCAGATGGATTTCAAGTGCATTATAATAAACATGTAAAGAACAATTAATTCCAATTCTATATTAAATTATTTGAAAAAAATAGAAGGAATTCTACCATATTCCTTTCATAACACCAATATAGTATGATATCTAAATCAGGAAGAGTCAAAATAGAGAAAGAAAATTATAGATCAATTTGACTAATGGATATTGTTGCAAAATTTTTAAATAAAATATTAACAAAAAGATGATTGCAACTTTTCTCTAGAATAATACACTATGACCAGGAAGGTAGGGATGGTTCAATGGTAGGAAACCAAACAAAATAATTGATAACAAAACTAACTGAAATAATATGATTTATCTCAATAGGTGCTGAGAAAGCTTTTGACAAAATACAGTACCCTTTCCTATTAAAAATACTAGAAAGCATAGAAATAGAGTTATTTTAATAAAAAAGCAGTATTTATCTAAAACTATTTACAAGCATCATCTGTAATGGGGATAGGCTAGAAGCATTCCCTGTAAAATCAGGGGTGAAGCAAGGGTGCTTATTATCACCATTATTATTCATTATTGTATTAGAAATACTAACTTTAGTAATAAGAGAATAAAAAGAAATTGAAGGGATTAGAATAGAAAACGAGGAAACAAAACACTTACTCTCTGTAGATGATATAATGGCTTACTTGAAATCAAATTAAAAGCTCCTTCAAATAATGTTAGTAAAGTTGAAAGATATAAAATAAACTCACATAGCAGTAGTATTTCTATATATTTCCACAAAGCATAACAGTAAGAGATAGAAAAAGAATTCCATTCAAAGTAGCTCTAGATAAGATAAAATTCTTGAGAGTCTACCTGTCAAGACAAAACCAGAAATTATATGAACATAGTTTCAAAACACTTTTTTTCAATTATTATTTTTGCAAAACACTTTTCTCAGAAATAAAGTCAGATTTAAGCCATTGGGAAAATGTCAATTGCTCATGTGTAGACTGAAAAAAACGATTAAAATTCTTAGAAAATTAAATAACTTATTCAGCACCATACCAATCAAACTACCAAAAATATTTTATAGAGCTAGAAAATATAGTAACAAAATTCATCTGGAAGAAAATATGATCTAGAATATCAAGAAAATTAATGAAAAAACTGGAAAGGAAGATGATCCAGGGGCACCCAATATAAAATTATTATTATAAAATAGCAGTCAACAATACTGTCTTGTACTGGCAGAAACATGGATCAGTGGATATTGGGTACAAAAACAAATGGTAGTAAATGACTATAACAGTCTACTGCTTGATAAAATATAACTTCTGAAAAAAGAAATCTTTATTTCTGGATTGCCAAAAAAATTACTGGAAAAACTGTAAATTAGAATTAAAGAAACTAGACAAACATCTCACACCTTAAACCAAGATCAGATTGAACTGGGTACAGTATTTAGACATAAATGTTGATATCATAAATCAATCAGGAGAATAAGGAATAGTTTACCCATCAAATGGTAGGAAGAGGGGAGGATTTTAGAACCAAATAAAAGATAGAGAACAATATAAATTGCAAAATGGATGAGTTTTATAAAATAAAAAAAGGTTTTGCACAAATAAAACCAATACGATCAAGATTAGAAATGGAGAAACTGGAAAACACTGTCTCTGAAGCTAGATTTGAACTTGGGTTTTCCTGAGTCCAGACCTTGTACTCTATTCACTATGTAATTTGGCTGCCCAACTGTTCTAACTCAAGCAATATTAGGTTATATTTCAATTTATGATTTCACTTATCCTTTCTCTGAACCTGTATGATAGATTATGATTCCAGGCTGATTAAGAAATCCTTCTATAACATCTAACATGATGGCATGAAAAGATAATCAAAGGTTACTGTGACCTCTCTCTGCTCAGGAACTGCTTCGCTTCCCCATGTGTTCTCTTCACTAGCTCACTAAACTACTGGGTGATGCTTTTGTGTAATATAGATTTTCTTCCATATCCACTCTATGTCAATATATTTCATGGTTGAATAATGACACAGTAGCCCCTTCTTCTATCACACCTTTCCATCAGCCTTCCCCCCTCATTTACCAAGCACTTTAGAAAGTCAGGGTCCTTAACTATTCATTGAGTCAGATGATTCTAGAGATAAGAGTAGCAGGGCAGGCTCTCTTCTTATTAGGCTCATTACTAATTCACTTGAACCTCCTAACCCTAAAACCCTCACCCTCCCAAAGACTTGGGTACATGGACTCAAAAACGTTGATTAGTAGTTTATCTCCCCTTGACTTTACTGGTGTTCTAATAAGTGCTCATAGACCTATGCTGAGATCCAACATGAGTATCTGTGGCCAAAAACTCTTCCCAATTGAAAATACATTTTTTAAAAAAAGGATCTTATTTTTGTTATTCTGATTTTCTTTACCTTTCTTAAAAAAATCATGATGCAGTCTTAGGCTATTAAAAGCCTCTGGACCTGCATATTCCTTTCTTTCTGGTGACCTTGTATGTTCTAAGGCATCACCAATCAGGTCCAATAGAATGTTCTTCACAGAGTAGTTCCTGCTCATTGATGGTCAACTATGAAATGCAGCTGATTATAGCAACTGGCTGTGCATCCTGATCATGTAAAATACTGATGGCTATGGGTGAAAAGAGTGGAACCAAGAACATGAAGAGCATCTAGGGGGCAGAAACATGTTTGCTGAGCAAACTGCTTTGTATATTTTTTTTGTAAGGCAAATGGGGTTAAGTGGCTTGCACAAGGCCACACAGCTAGGTAATTATTAAGTGTCTGAGATCAGATTTGAACCCAGGTACTCCTGACTCCAGGGCCGGTGCTTTATCCACTGCACCACCTAGCCGTCCCCATGCTTTGTATATTATGTAAAATATGTGCGTTATCCAAAGTCTCCCAACTCTCATAACACACACATCAACTCTTAAATCCTTTTCAATGATTAGGAGCATTTTCTGGGCCATTTTCAATCAGTGGTAGCACTGTTCAACAAACACACACGCACACACACACACATACATATTCAAGAACAAAGCCACTCTTTTGACAGTAAAGCATTCTCTCTCTCTCTTTATCTGATTAACTTTGCCAATTATTCTATCAGGAGAGATCTTTTTAGTTCAGAAATGATGAATGGAAGGGAAATCAGAAATGTCTAACCCCAAACAAGGCCTGGCTTTCCTCTGAGCCCCAGTGGTACATTACTTTAGAAGAGACAATTTAGTCGCCTACAAGAAATGTTTAAAATTAGGGCCTCCCACCTATTCCCCTGCTGTTACAAAGCAAAGGAAGGGTTGGAATTTAATCACAAAACCCCAGGCCTCTGCTTCTTTCACACAAATGTCTATGCCCGACCACAAGCCCTAGGAAACCATCCTTTTCTTCTTTATTTGGTTCCACTTACTAAGTAGCAACAATTAGCCTAGGCATAGTGAAATATGTGTCTGAACAGTGGGAACTGTGCTCTCAAAAGATTTCAGGTTTATTTAAGTCCAAAATTAAGTCCAAAAAAGTGAGAGAATAATAAATGGATCCAGAACAAGCAGAAGTGGAGCTAATGCACTCAGAAGTGCAGATTCTCTGGGAAAGGATCTGGGAAAACCAAATTAAAACAGGCCCTGTTGGAAACACAACATATTTTTCACCTCAAAGAAACAGCACCCCCTCCCCAGCTAATAATTGTATGTAGAAGAGAATCCAGGGACAGGGGTCCCATATCAAAATGTGCTGCTATCTGCTTGGGATCAGTCCCCAGCCCCTCTGGTCACCTACAAGTTTTATGACCAGCTGAGCCAGTATGGTGAGGCTGGCAATGCTGCAGCATCCCCAGCTGACAGCTAAAGATAGAAAAGGGGCAAGGGACTTTGAGGTCGGGGAAGAGTCCAAGTTCTCCAAATGCTCCTTTGCCCATGCTAGGCTCCCAAATCCAGGGAGCCTTCCAAAATGACAAGCTTCTTCTGAGTGTTTCACAATGACCAAAAGATATCAATTAAAACATCTCAGGGGCTATGTCAAATTTATAAGAGGCTTCCCAATGACCAAATGAGTAGCTGCTACTGAAAAATCCCCATTCCCAGATGGGTTCTAGTGGCTACAGTGCTAGGCTTAGAATTTAGAGAACCTAGCTTCCATTTCTTCAGATTCTTTTAACCTGGGTTATGTAGGAAATGTTGCTCCCCTACCATTGTCCCAGAACTTGGCTTCTTTGTAAAATGATGGCTCGGAATAGGGGCGCTGAGGGCCCTTCCAGGACTAATTGTAATGACATCATAGTCAACATTTACATAACATTCAGAATCTCTAAAGCTGGACATTATAGTCTCTTTACAACTATTATCTCATTCTCACAGTAGTTAAAGTGGGGTGATGCTATGATTGTCCACATAGTGTAAGTGAGGAAACTGAGACAAATAGCTTCAGTGCCTTAGCCAGGGTCACACAGCAGGTAGATGTGACCAGATCTGAACTCAGATATCCTTTACTGAAGATTCACATCTCTATCTACTGCACTGAAGGTCTAGAGATATGTTTTATTAGTCCAGGTACAGATGAGAACTGGGAACAAGTTGAATTACATTTGGGATATTGTGCAAGCCTGATAACAATGCCAAGTTTCTCCTGTATTTTGAAGAAAATCCATTACAAGTTTTCTCTGGGTCATGCTGAAGGGCAACCTTTAATTTCAACTTTGAAGAGCCTGAAGATGAAGTAGATCTTGTTGTTGGTGAAGTCGAAGTTTAGGCACAGTGAGGAGTGATGGACAAAGAACAATTCTCAGTGGAGTCTTAGAGTGGAAGCACCTGAGGAGCCAGCACTCCTGAGGGTCCTCCTTCTGCTACTCACTGTTAGATATTCGATTCTTGGAATGTCCAGCTTGGAAGTCAGCCAGGCATAGGATCTCCTTCTAATTGAGCCAGGCTATTAAGGAGGTTTTGAATCATTCCAAATGTGGGTGATCATGGTGAAGCCATGACTCAAATCTAGACTATGGGCGCTCTGCAATGGAAGATGTTAGGAAGCAGAAAATGTGGAAACAGAGTAATCAGGGTCACCAACATTTTCAAGTGTATGGCTCTGCCTGCTGTTCATCATCACTGGGCTGTAAGTTTACAAAAATTAGCAACGAGCAGACCCAGAGATTTATTCTTGTTTGTATTACATTGTAGAGTATGCTAAGAATTTTAGAATTGTGAAATGAGTTATACAGTTTGCCACTAATTCAGAGGACAAAGTCAAGCCAAGGGCATAATACTGTGCTGTGTCCACCTCGATTTGAGAACAAATCTCATGCTTTTCTCATTTCCTACCTCCTACAATTATTTTTATTTTTCCTTATGTAGCCAGATGATATAATGAGTTCAAAGCAAATGTTTTATATGAAATAATAAGAAAAGTGGCAAAACAACCTTCTTTCTCAAAACTATGAAACTCTTTCATAATTGCATAGATAATCAATGGAAAGATTGGATATATCTAGAATAAACATTTTTTTTTTAGGTTTTTGCAAGTGAAATGGGGTTAAGTGGCTTGCCCAAGGCCACACAGCTAGGTAATTATTAAGTGTCTGAGACCGGATTTGAACCCAGGTACTCCTGACTCCAAGCCCGGTGCTTTATCCACTGCTCCACCTAGCCGCCCCTAGAATTCACATTTAAAGAGGAATGCCCATAGCATTAGTATAACACATTGTGTGTATGATGTATGTAAGATATGACCTCAACTTTAGCCATCACCTTCTCCTTGCACCATTGCCTCTCCTCTTTGGAGATTTAATCAGCCACACACTGGCACAAAAATTAGCTCTTTTTATTATGTTTTATTCTAGAGGTAATACATCAGTTCTCGGGTCCATGGGCTCCTTTCCTCTATTAGTTTATGGGGTTTATAATAGGAAAAAAAGTGATCGATATAATCACAAAGGCTCAGAATTCCCAGGTGTAGGAACATTCGTAATCTTCATTAGAAGTCTGGATCTCTGCCCTAAACTAAATTCTGTGAATTTCCAGCTCCTCCCTGACTTCTATACATTTGAGGCAAAATCAAGATTCAGGCAATGCCAAGCTAAACAAATGGCAGACCAAGTTAGAATACCTGTTGCTTGGCAAGCACAGAGAAGGAAAGTTGGGGAGAATTTTCAAATTTCCCACAGCTCTTGAATAGATAGTCTCAGACAAAAGCTTCAATCTGAAGCTTCTGCTCCCAGGCCCACAGGAGCCCAGGGATCCCCAGTGGCTCTCTTTTGTCTCAGTCAGATCTTAGCCCTTTTGCCAGGTTCTCCTGAGGTCTGAGCTCCCTCTGCTCTATGGACCTTCTCAAATTCATTCCCTTAAGTCTCAGGAAGGGATGAGGGCCCATCTCCATCAATGATGCAACTGCCATTTCTTTTCTTATAAATGCCCTGCTTTTTAATAACTGAGAGGTGACTAAAACATATCATCCAGTTTGGTGATCCCAGGAGGCCACACTGGTCTCACCTTCAGATAGGAAGGGCAAAATAGAATGTATTTCTTAGTTTTTATAGAATATGGGTGTCCACAATGAAGCATTTTGTGACAATGCCATTAACATCAATGTACCTGGGTAGCCTGGGCTGCAGATGAAGTGCTACCCCCCTCCCCCCCAATACCCAGAGAAGGGAATGGTTTATCATATCACTCTCCGTTTTGCTGAGAGTTAGAGCAGTGTTATCCCATGTTAGCTGATCATCTGGGCCCTCGCATATGTAGGGAAAAAACTAGTAATGAATTGTTAGCTTTTTCTTGCATATTTCACCCAATTATGTGGTTCAGAAAATGCAATTCAAATGACCTCACTTCTCCTGTCACCCCTCAGAATCCTGCATTTTAATTAAAGCATGGATCAAGTTCTACTTCATACATAAAAACACATAAAAGCTCACAAAAAAGCATAAAACCAACTTCTTATATTAAACCTATATAAAACCTTCTTCCATGAAACCTTTGATTTGAGGTTACTAAGGTTACATCAGGTTACTAAGTCTCCATCTCAAGAATTTTTAGGTACATATTTTGAATTCTCTTTTTCATTGTTCATTTACATGTAAAACAGTTTTAATATTAATTTTCTACTTTTCTCCCTCCTCTACTCAAACATTTTTGTAACACCCCAAATTTTCTAATTATTAGAACAATTATATATAGCCAGAGTGCATGGGTTAAAATTGAATATAATGGGATAAAAACTGAAAAAAATAGAACTAAAGGGTGACAATGAGAAATACAGTTGGAGAAGGAAAAAGGGAGAGGTAGTGTCTCAATTTTCTCACATCCTCTCCAACATGTATCATTTTTCTTTTCTGTCATAATAACCAATTTGAGCCATATCCGGAGGTCTTCAAAGTTGTTTTAATTTGCATTTCCTTAATAAATAGTGATTTAGAAAATGTTTTCATATGATTATAGGTAATTTTCATTACTTCATCTGAAACTGTCCATATATTTTGATTGTAAAGTGGTTCTTATTTTTTTGCAAATCTGATTTAGTTCTCCATATATTTGAGAAATGAGGTTTTAATCTGAGAAACTTGGTATAAATGTCTTCAATTTTGATTACTATGAATTTCTCTCCATCCCTTTCTTCCTCTGTTTATCCCCTTTCACCTTGTCCACCCTCAAAAATATTTTGCTTCTGATCTTACCCTCCCAATCTAGCATTCATATTTTTGGATTCCCTTCTCTTATATCTTTCCCTTCCTACTTTCCTGCAGGAAAGAAGAGAGATTTCTATTCTGAATTGAGTGTGTATGCTATTCTTCTTTGAGCTCATTCCAATGAAAGTAAGGTTCAAGATCTCTTCTCACTTCTTCCATCTTATCCTCCACTACAAAAGCTTTCATATACCTCTTTGATGTTAGAAAATTTACCCTATTCTACCTTCCCCTTTCTCCTTCTCCTACTCAATTCCTCTTTGGAACTCTAAGCAAAGGCTTATAAAAACTAAAAACTATGAAACGATGAATAAGTCTTTGACCAGACAATACCACTACTAGGTCAATATCCCAAAGATATAAAATACAAAAAGGAAAAGAACCTAAATATACAAAAAAAAACCCTACAGTAGCTCTTATAGTGATAGAAAAGAATTCAAAATTGAGATGTCCATCCATCGGGGTGTGGCTGAACAAGTTATATCGATTGTGATGGAATACCATTGTGTTATGAGAAATAGTGAGCAGCTCAGGAAAACTAGGAGAAACAGATGAACTCATGTAAAGTGAAATGGATTGTATACCAAGTACCGGTAATAATGTAGCATGATCAACTATGACTGACTTGGCATTTCACAGTAATACTGGGACCCAAGACAACTCTGAAGAGTTTGTAAGAAAAAATGCTTTCCAACCCCAGAGAAAGAGCTGCTGTTGTCTGAATACTGACTTAATCATATTTTGGAACTTTATTTTCTTGAGATTCCTTTTTGGGGGAGGGGTGTTATATTTTCTTTCATACTACAGCTATCACGGAAATGTTTTACATGACTACACATTTATAACCTATTCAAATTGCTTGCTTTCTCAATGGGGGAGGGGGAATAAGGGAGATAATTCAGAAATCAAAATTTTAAAAATGAATGTTAAATGTTGTTTTTACATAAAACCAGAGAAAATAAAATTCTAAATAAATAGTTTTTTTCCAAAGGAGAGAAATGATGAGCAAGAGGTAAAATGAAATAAGCAGAAAGAGGAAAACATTCTCTAAGTAGTATGATGATCAATTGTGAACGATTTAGCTGATCTGAGCAACACAATGATCTTAGAACTCAGATGAGAATACTACCCATCTCTGATGGACATTGATGGACCCTGAATGAAGACTGAAGCATACATTTTTTAAAATTGTTTTTCTTTCTCAATATGAGTAACATATAAATGTTTTACATAAATGCAATGAAGAACCTATATCAAATAGCTTGCCTTCTCAAAAAGGTGATGAAGGGAAAAGGGAGGGAAAGAATTAGGAACTCAGAATGTTTTTAAATGTTAAAAATTCTTTTACATGTAATTAAGAAAAAATAAATATTAAATTTATAAAAAGTAAAATATTTTGATAATTGCAAAAAATATTTATTTTCTTCATTGAACTTGCATTCTTTCCTTTCCATTTGGCCAATTCTACTTTTTAAAATGTTCTTTTGTTCAGTGAATTTTTTAATATCTTTTTTTTCCCTTTGTCCTGTTCTGCTGTTCTGCTCTTTAAGGAATTATTTTCTTTATTGGATTTTTATGCATTTTTGGTGTTTTTTTCTTTTCTTTTTTTTTAAGGTGGTATTTTTCCTTCTGTATTTTAGTACTCCTTTGCTAGGGTTTTTTTCTGTTTGTTTTAGGTTTTTGTAAGACAATGGGGTTAAGTGGCTTGCCAGCAGGCCACACAACTAGGTAATCTTTAAATGTCTGCAGTCAAATTTGAACTCAGGTCCTCCTGACTCCAGGGCCTGGTGCTCTATCCACTGTACCACCTAGCTGCCCCAAGGTTATTGTGTTTTTTTGCATGACTTTTACCCATAACTTTCATTTATTTTCCCATTTTTCCTTCTACCTCTCTTGATTGATATTTTTTTTAGTCTTTTGCAAAGCAGTGGGGTTAAGTGGCTTGCCCAAGGCCACACAGCTAGGTAATGATTAAGTGTCTGAGACCGGATTTGACCGGAGTATTCCTGACTCCGGGGCTGGTGCTTTATCCACTACGCCACCTAGCTGCCCTGATTAATTTTCAAAATATGTTTGAATCCTTCCAAGCTCTGGAACCAACTCACATTTTTCTTTGAAGTTTTGAACTTGCAGTTTTGAGTCTATTTTCTCCTGAGTTTCTGTTGTGAGTTTCCTTGTCATCATAGCAACTTCCTATGCTCAGAATAATTTTTTCTTGCTCATTTTCTGGTCTACTTCTTTTCTATTAACTTATGTTAGAATTGGTCTCTAATTTGGAGAGGAGGTGATGCCATCTCAGGATTCAGGACTTTTTGTGCGTCTGCTTTTAGAGGTAGTTTTGTGGATCTATTATTAATTTTCAGTTCTTCCTAGGTGTTATAATCTAAGGAAAAGAGTATTTACTACTTTCATGGCCTGGGTTCTGGTCTGAATGACAAACATTCTTTTATATTCTGGAATTATGACCATGAATCCTGATTCTTTGTGGCTACTAACTTTGGTGTGCCAGTACTCCTCTTTACGCTGGAACTGTGAGCCAGAACTGCAAACTGATTTTAGGAAATGAATCAGTCTTGTACCAAGTGCAATCCTGTCATCTCCTTCTGACCGGTTGTCTGACCCTATTACCATCTGGGGTGGCTACCACTGGCACTGATTCAGGTGCCTCCAACACCTGCTGCTCATTTCTTGTCATGCATTTAGTAATCACTATAAAGATTTTAGTGACATGTAATGAAAAGAAGTATTTTATTTTTATTCTAAGAGAATCAAGGGTATCTACAAGTTTATAACCTTTGGACATAGCTCCAAATTGCTCCTGAGAATGTTTGAAGAAGTTCACAACTACACCAGCATTTTATTAGTGTATCAATTTTCTACATCACATCAGAGTTTGTAATCTTCTTTTTCTGACATGTTAGTCAATCTGAGAGGTATGATGTAACCCCTCAGACTTGTTTGAATTTGTATTTCTCTAATCATTAGTTATTTAGAGCATTTTATATGACTATTTGATTTCTTCTAAAACTGCCTGTTCATACCCTTTGAATATTTTTAATTGGGGAATAGTTCTTATTTTTAAATTTGCTACTGTGCTTAATTTTAAGTTTGATAAATTTTTTATATATTTAAGAAGTTAGAAATTTGTCAGAAAAATTATTTTTCCACAGTTCCTGTTTTTTTCTAATTTTGACTCTATTTGTTGTGTATTTATAAAAAATATTATATTCAAAATTATCCATTTTCCCTCCCATGATCCTCTCTATCTCTTGTTTAGTTATAAACTCTTCCCTTGCCTATAGATCTGAGCAGTATTTTGTTCCAATGTTCCCCTAACTTGCCTATGATATATCATCCTTTATATTTTTGTCATATATTGATTCTGATCTTATATTTTTATATAGTAGGACTTGTTGGTTTTGGGCCTGGTTTATGATATACTGTATTTCAGTTTTCTCAGCAGTTGCTGTGGAAAAGTGAATTTTTAAATTTAGATCTATGGATTTATAAAATACTAGATATTTGGACATTTAATTCTGCATATTGTGTACCTAAATGTCTCCTGATTTATCACTCAATTTCTTATCTAGCACCAAGTGATTTTGGTGATTACTGCTTTATAGTATGGTTAAATATCTGATTGTTTTAGTCCACTGTAGTTTACTTTTTTTTCATTGATTCTCTGAATATTCTTGCCCTTTTGTTCTTCCAGATGAAGTTTACTATTTCTGTTCTAACTTTCTATAATAATTCGGTAGTTTGTTTTAGAATCTGGCATTGAATAAGTAGATAGAGGTAGAATTTCCATTGTAATTATGTTGTCTACCTGTGAGCAATAATGGTTAATAATAAAGAAACAGGCAGTTTTTAGACAGGCAGCTTATATATTTTTTTTTATTAGTGGGAAAGTGTTGTATACTTGTTTATATGATTATATGTGTTTTAACAGGTAGATTCCAAAGAATTTTATACTATCTGTTGCTATCTTGTTTGTGTCTGTGTGTGTATGTGTGAGAGAGAGAGACAGAGACAGAGACAGAGAGAGACAGAGAGAGACAGAAACAGAGAGAAAAAGACAGAGAGTCAGAGAGAGAGAGAGAGAGATATGCTGGTGATTTTTGTGAATTGCTTAATATCCTGCAACTTTTGCTAAAGTTGTTGTTTCAACTAGTTTTTAGTCAGTTCTCTAGGACCCTCATATAACACACAAAAAAATAATAGTTTTATTTCCTTATTGCCTTTTTTATTCCTTCAATTATTTTTCTTGTCTTTTTGCTATAACTTTCATTTTTATCACAGTGTATAACAATAAGGTGGATATATATATATATATATATATATATATATATATATATATAAATATTCTTGCTTCACTCTTGTTCTGATTGAAGAAGCAGATGTTCACTCTTGTGTTTAAAGGGAAGACCCTTTATTCCTGTGCTTTCTAGTATTTTTACTAGTATTTTTACCATTTTGTCAAAAAAAAACCTTTCTCTTTGGTATAACCATACAATTTTTAGTTAAATAATGTTGGTTATAACAAATTTTGCTTATATTTTTTCTAATATCAAATCAGACATTCATTCCAAGAATCAATTCCAACTGATCATAGTGTTTGATCTTTTTGCTATAGTATATTGGTATGCTGGTATATTTGCTTATATTCTATTCAGTTTTTACATCACTATTCATTAGGGAAATTGGTTTATAGATTTTTCTCTAATTTTGATCTCTCTAGGCATCAAAATTAGGTCTATATCATAGAAGAAATTTGTTAGTATTCCTTCTTTACCTAAAATTTTAAAATACTGTTTATACAGTAGTGCAATTAATTGTTCTTTAAATGTTTGGTAGAAGTTGTTAGTAACTTGCTCTAGTCCTGGGGGTCTTTTCCTTAGGGATCTCATTTCTAGCATGTTCCATTTTTCCCCCTCTGATAGGGTTATTTACACATTCTATTTACTCTACTATTATTATGAATAATTTATATTTTTGTAAATATTCATCCATTTAATTTAGGTCATCTACTTTGTTTGAATACCATTGGGAAAATAACAATAATTGCTTCCATTTCAGTTTCATTGATGATACTTTCACCCATCTTGTTTTTGATACTGGTATTTTGCTATCCTTTTTTAAAAATCAAATTAATTCTTGGTTCATTTTTTCCATAAAACCAATTGTAAGTTTTTCATTCAATTTTTTAAGCTTTTAATTTTCTTAATCTTTCCTTTGTTTTTCAGAATCTCAATTTTGGAATTTATTGAGAATTTTTAATTTGTTTTTTTTCACTTATTTTATTTGCATGCCCTATTCCTTGATTCTGCTTCCCACCCCGCCCCTCCACCCACACATGTACTTGATGTAAGCATTTAGAGGTTTAAGATTTCTGCTTTGACTGCAACCCTTAAAATTTAGTATATTGTCCCATTTTTGTCATTATTTTTAATGAAATTAGTGATTGCTTCTGTTATTTGTTCTTTGACCTACATATTCTAAAGGATGAGATTATGTCATTTCAAACTAATTTTAATCTATGCTTTAGATGTCTTTCCTTAAATGCTATTATTATTACTAGGCTGTGATTTGAAAAGACTACATTTAAGATTTCTGCTTTTCTACATTTGGTTGTGACTTTTTTATGTCCTAATATATAGTCAATTTTTCTGAAGACATCATTTGCAACTTAGAAAAAGATACTCCTTTCTATTCTGATTTAATTTTCTCTAGATATTTATCTGCTATAAATTTTATGGAACTCTACTTTTTAGTGACTTTCTTTTTTATTTTATGGTTAAGTTAGTCTGAATCCTAGAGGAGTCCTAGTATTGTTTTACTGTCTTTTTCATTCTGTAACTCATTTAGCATTTTTTCCGTACACATCTGGATCCCATGCTGTTTGCTGATGATGATGCTATTATATATATGCCCATACACACACATATATGCATGATGATTAATACTACTTCTCTTTCTATGGCACCTATTTGCAAATGGTTGTTTTCCTGATTATTTCTTTCAATTAGGTCTAGTTTTGTTTTTGTTTTAAAGACATACTAGTGGGGGCGGCTAGATGGCACAGTGGATAGAGCACTGGCCCTGGAGTCAGGAGGACCTGAGTTCAAATCCGGTCTCAGACACTTAATAATGACCTAGCTGTGTGGCCTTGGGAAAGTCACTTAATCCCATTGCCTTGCAAAAAGCTAAAAACAAAACAAAACAAAAAAAATACTAGTGTTATTCTGTCTTTTTTTTTGCTTCAGCTGAAGTTTAATAGATTTTTGTTTTAAGACCTTATTCAAATAATTTTTTTCTAAGCAGCATAAATATTGGTTGGATTCTAGTTTCTAATACATTATGCTATCCAATTCCATCTTTGGGTAAATGATTGATATGATGCTAAATAAATAGATTAATTTAGGCTAAATTGTCATTTTTTGTATTAGTTTTCACTGTCCATAAGCAACTAACATTTTCCAACTATTTAAATCAGAATTTATTTATATGAAAAAGTATTTTGTAATTTTATTAATATAATACCTAGTTTTGTCTTGGCAGATAGATTCCTAAATATTTTATATTATCTACAACTATTTTGAATGGAAATTCTCTTTCTATCTCTTGCTGCTGGTTTTTTGATAATATATAATAATATTGTTGATTTTGTGGGTTTATTTTATATCCTGTAAGTCTGTTAAAGTTGCTATTGTTTCATGTAGATTTTTAGTTGATTTTCTAGGATTCTCTAGAGTGAGAGTTTTGTTTCATCTTTACTTATTCTAAATCTTTCAATTTCTTTTTCTTCTCTTATTGGTAAAGCTAGCATTTCTAATACAATATTGAATAATATTAATAATAATGGAAATCCTTATTTCATCCCTGATGTTATTGGGAATGTTTCTGAATTATGTCTACTACATATAAATCTTGCTGATGGTTTTAGATAGAAACTGCTTTAGCATTTTTGAGGAAAATTCTATTTAGTCTTCTGCTCACTAGTATTTTTCAATGCAATTGATGCTGTATTTTGTCATCTATTGAGATAATTATTTGATTTCTGATAATTTTGTTATCAATCTTATCAAGTATGCTGATTGTTTTCCTAATATTGTAATATCTTTTTATTACTGGTATTAATCCTCTATGATCACGTACTATTCTGATGATCAATTGCTATAATCTCTTTAATAATATTTTATTGAAATTTGTTGCATCTATCTTCATTTAGGGAAAATGGTCTGTAATTTTCTTTCTTGATTTTGACTCTTCCAGAATGAACAACTATATTTGTGTCATAAAAGGAATTTGGTAGGATCCTATCTATTTTTCCAATATTTTTCCTATATGATATTAGAATTATTTTTTTTTTAGGTTTTTGCAAGGCAATGGGGTTAAGTGACTTGCCCAAGGCCACACAGATAGGTCATTATTAAGTGTCTGAGGTTGGATTTGAACTCAGATACTCCTGATTCCAGGGACAGTGCTCTATCCACTGTGCCACCTAGTTGCCCCGAATTAATTGTTTTTTTTAAATGTTTGATACAATTCATTTGTGAATTCAACTGGTCCTGGTGATGTTTTTCTTAGGTACTTTATACTTGGCTTGTTCAATTTATTTTTTTTTTCTGTAATGGGGTTATTTAATATTTTATTTCCTCTTCTGATAATCTTTTAGAATATAATTGAGCAAAATAGTTCCAAATTATTGTTTAAATTTTGTCTTCATTGGTGGTAAATTTACCCTGTTCATTCTTATGGTAATTTGTTTTTACTTTCATTTTTAAAATCAAATTAACTATTTTTTTCATAAAACTAACTCCTAATTTTATTTACTAGTCCAATGGTCTCTTTTTTTAAACTTTCAGTTTTATTAATCTCTCCTTTCATTTTTAGAATTTCTAAAATTATGTTTAATTTGTTCTTTTTTCTAGTTACATGCTCAATTCATTGATTTCTTCTTTCTCTAATTTATCCACATATATATGAAATTTCCTTAAAGAAACATTTTGCCTGCATTTCACAAATTTTGGCAAGTTCCCTCCATATTGTCATTTTTCAGATGAAATTGTTGATTCTTCCTATAATTTTTGTTTGACCCACTCATTCTTTAAAATTAGATTCTTTAGTTTCAAGTCAATTTTAAGTCTAAGATATTGAAGGACATTGCAGTTTCCTTCTCTTCATGTTTTAATTGAGGCAATTGATATAAACAGGTTAAGTGACTTGTTCAGGATCACACAGCTAATCAACGTGAGTCCATATTTGAACTCAGATGAATCTTCCCAACTCCAGACTGAGCATTCTATCTATTGCTCCATCTAGTGATGCCCTTTATCAGTCCTGGAGTCAGGAGGACCTGAGTTCCAATTACTTCCTCAGACACTTGATATTTCCTAGTAGTGTTATATCAGGCAAGTCACTTTACCCTGCTTGCCTTGAATCCAGGGCAATCTGAAGATATTCCACTGATATTTTGTGGGTTCTATACTCCAAATTCTATTTAGAAGCTTGATCAATGTAATTTATGAGGAAAACCTGGTTGAGCTGAAGAAAATTCCTGCTTTCCCTCCATCATCTTGATTCGTCCCCGATTTTTTTAAATCATGACTTTTAGGTTATTCAATAATTATTAAATTATCTTTCTGTACTGCATTTTCCAGGTCAGTTGTTTTTCTGATTCGATATTACACATGGTTTTCTATTTTCTCATTCATTTGACTTTATCAAATTATATTTTGATGTCTCATGGAGTTATTAATATCTACTTGACCAATTTTAAATAGTTACTTTCTTCACTGAAGTTTATAATCCCATTTTCCATTTGACTAATTCTGTTTTTTCCTCTTTTATAAGGTTAACTATTTTTCTTTCTTAATATTCTTAACTTGGGGGCAGAGCCAAGATGGCAGCCTTAATGCAGCATTTCCTGGAATTGCCTTCCCCCCCAAAACTGTAAAAGCCTTCAAAATATGACTCTAGCCAAAATTTAGAGGGGCAGAACCCACAGAAAGACTGAGTTATACATTTTCCCAGTCCAAGATAACTTAGAAGTTTCCATGGGAAAGGTGTGTTTCATTGGGACCAGGGGTTGGAAAAAAGTGGTGGCTGAAGCTCAGCCCAGCCCAGCCCAACCTGGGGATCATCAGGAATATCTTGAAGGGGAAGGGAGAGAACTCTGCTGCACCAGAATGAGTGTGGAGTGAGGAGTACCAGCCTCAGAGCAGCCCTGTGGTGACAACCTGCAGCGGGAATTGGTGGAAACCAGTCTGCATCTCCATAGCACAGACCACAGATGGTAAAGGGGTCAGGGGAGACTGCAGAAATCTCTCTGCTCTCTCTGGGGCAGGACTCCTGTTTGCCCACACTCAGATACAGGTTGCAGTTTGCCTCCCATACTAAGATGGCAGGGATCCTCCTCATAGCCCCAGGGCAGAGGGGAGTGCTTGTGGTCATCTACATATCAAAGCATAGGCAAGAGAGCATAAGCCTTGGAAGTACTGTAAATTGGGCTGAGGAAATGAGTAAACAACAGAAAAAGAAGAATCTGACCTTAGAAAATTACTTTGGTCCCATGGAAGATCAAAACACATACTCAGATGACTACAAAAATCAAAGCTTCTGAATCCAAAGCCTCCAAGAGAAATATAAAATGGGCTCAGACTGTGGATGAGCTCAAAAAAGACTTTGAAAAGAAATAAGGGAAGTGGAGGAAAAATTAGTAGGAGAAATGAGAGTGATGCAGAAAAACCATGAAAATCAAATCAGCAGCTTGGTGAAAGAAATACAAAAAAATACTGAAGAAAATAATATGTTAAAAACCAGTTTAGACCAAATAGTAAAAGCAAAACAAACGGCAAATGAGAAGAATGTCTTAAAAAGCAGAAATGGCCAGCTGGAAAAGGATATTAAAAAGCTCTCTGAAGAAAATAACTCCTTCAAATGCAGAATGGCACTAAGGGAAACTGATGACTTTGCATGAAATCAGGAAGAAACAAGACTCTTCCAAAAAACCCCCACAAATTAGAAGAAAATGTGAAATATCTCATTGGAAAAACAACTGAACTCAAAAACAGATCCAGAAGAAATAATTTAAAAATTATAGGGCTACATGAAAGTCATGACCAGGAAAAGAGCCTAGTCTTCATTTTTCAAGAAATAATACAACAAAATTGCCCTGAGATCTTAGAAGCAGAGGGTAAAATAGAAGTTGAGGAAATTCACCCGTAAACTCCTGAAAGAGATCCCAAAGAAAAACTTCCAGGAATGTTATAGCCAAATTCCAAAACTCCCAATTCAAAGAGAAAATAGTGAAAGCTGCCAGAAACAAACAATTCAGTTACTGTGGTTCCATAGTCAGGATTACACAGAATCTGGCAGTATCTACTTTAAGGGCTCATAGACATTGGAATATGGTATTCCAGAAGGCAAAAGATCTTGGTTTACAACTGAAAATCAACTACCCAGCAAAACTGAACATCCTCTTTCAGGGGAAAAGATGGACTTTCAATGAAACAGGAGACTTTCAAACTTTTTTATTGAAACAACCAGAGCTGAACAGAAAGTTTGATCTCCAAGTATAGAACTCTAGTGAACCATAGAGAAGGTGGATGAAAAGGACGAAGTATGATATTGAACTGTTTGTATTCCTGCATGGGAAGAAGATACCTATAACTCATATGAACTTTCTCATTTATAAATAGCATATATAGACAGGGCAGGAAGGAGCAGAATATGCTGGTATAATACAGTAAAAAGAAGGAGTCAATGGGTAATAAAGGGAAGTACTACGAGGAAAAGAAAGGAGAGGAAGAGGGAGCTAAGAAATTTCACATAAGAGTCAAGAAAAAGCTTTTTCAATGGAGTGGAACTGGGGAAGGCAAGAGGGAATGAGTGAGCTCCATCTTCATCAGAAATGGCTCAGAGAGAAAAATGAGAAGAAAGGGATTGGATAAGGGGGAAAAGGAGGGAGGGAAGGGGGGAATAGGTGATAGAAGAGAGGGAAGATTGTGGGAGAGGGTACTCAAATACAACACACTTTTGGACAGGGACAGGATGAAAGGAGAGAGAGAAGAGAATAAATGAGAGTGGGGAGGAATAGAGTGGAGGGAAATACAGCTAGTAATAGTAACTGTGGGGAAAATATTGAAGCAACTTCTCTGGTGGACTTATGATAAAGAAGGCAACTCACCCCAGAGACAGAGCCATTGGAATCTTAACATAGACTGAAATACATTTATTTTCTCTCTCTTACTATTCTTGAGGTTTCTCACCTTCTTGGGTGGGGTTGATGTTTATTCTTATAACAAAATTATTATAATACTATAAAATAAATAAACCAAAAAAATAAAATTCTTAATTTGGTGTCATTTTTCCTGATTTTTACTTTATCACTCTAATTTGTTTTTAAAGTTCTTCCTTTGCACTTTTGTTTTTTCTCTTTCTTTAGCTCTTCTTTAATTCTTGTTGGATTTGTATCCAATCTATATTTTTCTATAAATATTTTATTGAAAATTTTTTTTATATTGTCTTCTCAGTTTGCCTCTTGAGCTTTTCCTGTCACCATATTAATTATTCTTGGTGATTTTTAAAAATTATTACTTATTCAATTTTCAAACCTATTTCTTGATTTTTGATTTATATTACAATTGGACTTTCAGAATATCCATTGTCTAAAAGGTTCACAACTGGTTTTATCATAGCACTGTTTCTGTTCAACAACAAGCTCTTCCCAGTGCCACAGACCTTTCTCTTTGACCTAAGTTGTCTTGTCCTGGAAAAAATACCATACTCTTATTTTTTTATTTGGATGCTGCTTTCAAATTTAATTTGACATGCTATTTTAAAGTTTAGTTGGGAATATTGGGAGTGTTCAATTTGGCATCAACCCTTGATGCCCAGAAGAGAGCTATACCTGAAGGAAATTTCCAAAAAAGAAAAAATAATAATTTTAGTAATCAGGAATTATGAGTTATGTCTTTTGCAATATGAATTCATCAAATATGCAGCTCACTTATAATACAAATTTTAACCCACTTTTCAAAGGAAGAATATGTTTCTTCCTCAGGGGAAGTGTTTCTTTAACAAATTTCCTTAATGTATTAACATAGTAAATACCCTTTCCAAAAGTGAAGTGATCAAGGCTGATAAACAATTGGCTCCTATATATATGGTAACTAATGAATTAGTGCATTAAGACACACACACACACACACACACACACACACACACACACAAACAAAACCCAAGGAAGATTAGTACTAGGCTTCTCTCTGGGTAACTGATTCTCCAGTGTGAATGGGTGTTGGGAACTTTTTCCCAATATTGATTATATATAAGATATTAATTTGTGCATGATGACATACTCTCCTTTTCATTTCTATCACTATGCGAGGAATTCCCCCCAAATTCAGATACAACTGATTAAGTTAAAAAATATTTTTCCTCAGCGGTTTTCAATTTGTTATCATTTACTCTTTTCATGCCCCCTTGCATTTGTCTTTTCATTTATTTACCTTTGTACTTGTGTTCGACTTTTTATAGAATCAAGCCTTGGTTTCTTCTCTGTATAATTCTAACCCAACTACAATGCTTTCCCCCCATTCCAATCTACTTTGATGCTATTGTTTATCTCCATAAAAAGGGGAATGAAATATTAGAGCTCACATATGGTTCCCTTGTCATCAATGATAAAAAGATAGTCTTTCATAAAATGAAAAGGGCAGTTTTCACAAATGATATTGTTATAAATGACCAATCGATCCATGTGTATAGAATTGCTGACAGATCTGTTTCATTTATTTCTTCCTTCTGCTGCCTTTCCTGGCTCTTGGGATAATCTGGTTTAGATTATAATGATGACAAGCCATCTGTTGACTTGTCTCCATCCATTACCCTGTAGAGTTCTGAGAATGAGGGGAATCATATACCAATATCTTCTACAAAGTTATAACTTAGTTATTATAATAATATATGTTTATTAATAAAAACAATTACTGTACTGTTAATAAACACATTTTATTCATAATAAACCATATACTAAAAGTTTATCTAATTAAATTCTTGGCTGAAATGATCTTTTATTTGTAAGTCAGCGTTTTTTGACAGTGTCAATTTCTAGTCTATTTTGGCTTCTTTATTATTATGATAGTTTCACATGAATTAAACTTCTCTAGGAATTACGGTCATAATTCATGACATTTCCTTAATCATTTCCCAAATTGTTTCATGATTTTCTTGTTTGACCACTTCTAATAAGAGATTCTATTAAAATATATATATATATATATATATATTATCCTTTATTCTATTCTTGTGTACATTTTTTATAAAGTAATGAATTTCTATGTATAGAAAGTTAACTTTGAAAAGACACATAGAGTGATAACTAGTTTTATGCAAATGCACATGTATGATGTTCACATATATATATGCATTCACATTCATAAATATATTTCTATGTATGAGTATTTATGCATAACATATATTTATGTATATGTAGGCATGGATATATATAGGTAAAAAGAGAGCATCATTTCTAGTAAGATTATTTTTTGAATTCTAGGTACATGATCTTCTGTTTTCATAAAGAACTATTTCTTCTTATGGAAATGCAAGGTTTCTCAATTCTTTTATTTCTTTATCGTGAAGAAAAATTTCTTTCTTCCCTCCTCCCAACTGTGTTCAATGATAAATTGCCTCTAAGTCCCAAGCAATACATAGACTTATTTTGGAGGATTTTGTCAAGTAAATCATAGACTTTCTCTACTCTTCATATTTAGCAACAAAGGTAAGCATAAACCCTACCATTATGTTCTTGGTAGTTTTTCTTTGCTCATGCATGTTATGTGAGCAGCACAAGACAACAATACCAACTGTCTGCAGACATCCTTTTTCTTGTCAAATTGTTTATAGTGGGACTTCATTTTAGTAAAGAAAAATAGGATATAAAAAATCACAGAAATATAAAATCTAAGATATGACGGTATTCAATGGCCATCTGGATTGATACATGAACAGAAATTCTTTCTAAAAGAAGCTAATTTCAACCAGCATGAGAAAGACAAAATCAATTGTGGTCTCTGAATGCAATAGTATAGTTCTCAAAATGACCCCTCTGAAGACTACAGAAAAGTAAATAAAGAATCTCCTGATTCAAACTGATCCATAGTGAAATAAGTAGGGAAGAAACCTGCTAGATTGCTACCTTCAAATGAAGATTTCTGGAAGTTATTGACCAATCAAGAAAGAAGTGCAATAAGACTAGAGGAATTTTCAGGCATGAAGTGAAAATTCCTCCAAGAATAGGGGGAAAGATGCAGGAGACTAGGACCAAAAGCATCCCCTTGGTGAAAAGGATTCTGTGAATTGGTGGAAAAGAATGTCCAAAAAGCCATGAGTGGATCCCAGACAGGAAATGATGAGTGAATATTACTGACCTTGAGTCTTCCTTAAAATGGGATAAATTAGGGAAAATTGATCAACTAAGTGTGGGGGGGAGACACAAAAATGGTGAAATCCTCCAATGGAAAAAGGATGAAAGAACTTACAATTTGATGTCAATAGAATAATTAGTGCTAAAATTGTCTAATATGTATATAGATAACAATGATCATAAATTATTAAAATTTATATAGGTTATACTACATGTCCAATACTGTATTAAGACCTTTAAAATTTTATCCTTACTTTAAAGATAAGGGAACTGAAACAAACTGAACCAATTAGTAACTTTCTGAGAACAAATTGGAAATTAATTCTTCCTGAATCCAGGACCAGAACTACAATATAGTTGCTTCATATAAAATTACAAATGTTCATATGAATCATTTTCTTGATTTTGAAAATGCTACAAAAACAAATCTATAAATTCCTTAATTTAAGGATCATAGATTTGTAGAGTTGGGCATAGTTTTGGAGGATGAATGTAATTCATGAGTCTAGTGTCAGGGTATAGTGCTGCCCTGAATAATAGTCAATACTTCAACATTTGAAGCAAGAGATTGTGTGGCTTCAGATGTCTTGTGGTGTCATTAGTCAATCTTCCAAGATAGTCCATTCAATCTTGGTAGCACTTGAAAGGTTAGCAAGCCTTTCTTGTTTGTTTATTTTGCTTTGCTTTTGCTGCTATTTTTTTATTAGCTTAAAAAAATTTAAGTCAATGGGGTTAAGCGATTTGCCCAAGGTCATATAGCTATGCAATTATTAAGTATATGAGACTAGATTTGAACTCAGCTCTTCCTGACCCCAGGGTCGGTGCTCTATCCACTGTGCCATCTAGCTGCCCAACTATTTTGTTTTTACAGGATTTTCCCCCCTTCATATCCTGAGATTTCTCTTCACCTGAGATCTAAGATTTCTTTTTTACATCTTCTGATACCAATAAATTGTAATAGTAATTACTCTCTAACATATTAGTCCTGGGAATATTTTTCCAAATTAATGATGTGCCCCACATTGCCTGTCTTCTCTTCTCCTGACTAAAGACCACTAGTGCTTTCCAATTATTATATTCTGAACCTATTCAAGATTATCAATGTATCTCTTGAATTATGGTATTCATATCTACTCAAAGACCCAAATTCACATGCTCTTTCAGAAACATGTGATGTTATTATAGTTACTTCACCACCCTTGGTTTCTCTTTCCTTATTCATAAAGTAAAAATAATCATTGAATCTATATGGTAAGGCTATTCGGAGAACCAAATGAGATAAAATATATAGAGAGTGCTTTGCAAATTTTTCAAAATGTGGTTATAAATTTTCATGAATTAAGATTTTATTTGACTTTGATTTTTCATGCCATGTAATCCAACTCATACTTGAAAGTAATTCCTATTATATATATTCGTCTAGAATGTTTTCTTATTGATAAAGCCATACTTATTTTCAATCAATTTTTCCTTTCTAAGGTAAATATTTTCAGTCATTTTCTGAAGAATGATGTCTAAGATTTTTCCATCGGTGTGACTCATGCTCACTCAACTACTGTTTGAAGACTTTATTTCCTTACTGTTTTATGATGACAAGCTGTGAATACTTTTAATGTATGTTTTGATGTTTTTATTGAGAAAAGTTCAGAAGGGTTTATGATGTATGTGTGTGTGTGTGTGTGTGTGTGTGTGTGTGTATTATTAA
Organism: Macrotis lagotis; assembly: GCF_037893015.1. Lineage (NCBI taxonomy): Eukaryota > Metazoa > Chordata > Mammalia > Peramelemorphia > Peramelidae > Macrotis > Macrotis lagotis. The sequence continues at coordinate 3,080,075 of NC_133664.1, forward strand.
TTGAATTATGTAACAGGTCTTTGCTTTATCTTTTTTTTTTCTTAAATCATTTGATATATTCCTCCCTTTTCATTGCATCTCACCTGTTTGATGGCCCAGAACAGCTCGATGGTGGAGCTTTTCTGCTGGCCTCTTTTTATTTTATTTTTTTTATTTTTTATTTTTGCAAGGCAATGGGGTTAAGTGGCTTGCCCAAGGCCACACAGCTAGGTAATCATTAAGTGTCTGAGACCAAATTTAAACTCAGATTCTCCTGAACCCAGGGCTGGTGCTCTATCCACTGCACCACCTGACTGCCCTGCTCTTTTTATTTTTGAATGTTATTTTATTTGTTTAATCACATGCAAAGATAGATTTCATCATTCATCTTTTTTTGAGCTTTTGGGTTCCACATTTTTCTGCCTCCCTTCCTTCCCTTCCCCTTTTCTGTGATAGATAATAAACTGATTCAGGTAAAACATGTGAAGTCATGTTTATCATATTTCCATATTTGTCATATTGTGAAAGAAGAATCAGAACCAAAGGGGAAAATGAGAAATAAAAAAAAAAACAAGTTTTAAAAAATAAAAGTAGTTTGCTTTTGTCTGCAATCATACTACATAATTTTTTCCCCTCTGGATGTGGATGGCATTTTCCATCACAAATCTTTTATAATTGTCCTTGATCACCAAACTGTTGAATGGCTCTAAGTCCATCACAATTGATCAACACAGAATATTGTTTTTAATGTACATAATATTCTCCTGATTTTGCTTAGTTCGTTATGCATCAATTCAGGCAGGTCTTTCCAGACTTTTCTGGTCTGCCTGCTCCATCATATTTATACACTACAATTTGTTCAGTCATTCTCCAACTCATGGGTATTCCCTCAATTTCCAATTCTTTGCAACTTCAAAAAAAGCTGTTATAAATATTTTTGTACTGTTATAAATATATTTGTAACAGAGTTACAAGTCTCAATTTGTAATCTCTTTGGAATGCAGAGTGAACAGTGGTACTGTTGTATTAAAGGCTATCCAAAGTTTTATATACATTTTGGCATAGTTCCAAATTGCTCTCCAGAAAGATTTGATCAGTTCACAACTCCACCAACAGTGCAGAAGTGTCCCAATTTTCCCACATCCCTTCCCACATTTCCCATTTCTTTATTTTTTTTTCCTATTAGCCAATCTGAAAGATGTGTGTTGGTATCTTAGAACTGTTTTAATTTGCTTTTTCTAACCAATTATGGTTTAGAGCATTTTTAGATAACTGTAGATAACTTTAATTGATTCATCTGAAAACTTCCTGTTCATATTTGGCTATTTAGCAATTGAGGAATGACATCCATTCTTATAAATGTGATTCAATTCTCTATTTTAGAAATGAATCCTTTATTAGGAATACTAGGTGTGAAAATAGTTTTCTTGCTTTTTGTATTGCTTTTATCTTGGTTTCATTTGTGCAAGAACTTATTAATTTAATGTACTCAAAAATTAGACATTTTCCATTTTCCATTGTTCTCTATATCTTGTTATAAACTTCTCTCCTCTTCATAGATCTGACACAAAGACTATCCCTTGTTCTTCTAGTTTGCTGATGATATCACCCTTCATATTTAAATCATATACCAATTTTGAACTTATCTTGGTATAGGGGTGAGATGTTGGTCAATGTCTGGGTTCTGCCACACTGTTTTCCAGTTTTCCTGACAGTTTTGTCAAATAGTCAGTTCTTTTCCCAGAAGCTGGTCTTTGTATTTATAAAAAAGTAAATTCCTATAATCATTTGATACTAATGCTTTTGTACTTAATCTATTCCACTGATCCACCACTCTATTTCTTAGCCATTATTAAAAGGTTTTGATTACTGCCACTTTATGATATAATGTTAGATCTGGCATAATTAAGTCACCTTCCATTGCATTTTTTTCATTAATTCCTTTTATATTTTTTGCAATTTTGCATTTTTTTCTGATGCTACAAAATAATTTTTTAGTTTGATTAATATGGCTTGAACAAGTAATTTAATTTAGTAAGAATTGTCATATTTTTCATACTAACTTGGCTTACACATGAACAATTGACATTTTCTCTGTTGTTTAGATATGAATTTATTTGTTTGAAAACTTTTTTGCAATTGTGTTTGTATAGTTTCTGGCTTTGGCTTGGCATGTAAACTCCCAAATATGTCATATTGCAGTTATTTTAAATGGAATTTCTCTTTCTATCCTACCTCCTGGGTTTTGTTGGTAATATATAGAAATGTTGATGATTTATGTGTTTATTTTATATTCTGCAACTTTACTAAGTTGCTAAATATTTCAAATAGTTTTTAGTTGATTTTCTATGATTCTTTAAGTATACCATCATATTTTCTTGAAGACTTTTGTTACTTCATTGCCTATTCTAATTCCTTCAGTTTCTTTATCTTCTCTTAAAGAAGTTAACATTTCTAATACAATATAAAATTATACTGGCATATATATATATATATATATATCCATATATAGTGGTATATATATATATATATATGTATAAATATCCATATCCATATCCATTTGTTATTGATAATAATGATAGATATAAAAACCAAATAAACATGGGTATTCATGTTTCACCCCTGATCTTATTGGGAAAACTCTAGTTTGCTGATGATTTTAGTTAGATACTGTTTATCATTTAAAGGAAAATTCCATTTATTCCTAAACTCTTTATTGTTTATAATGGTAGTTGATACTATATTTTGTCAAATGTTTTTCAGCATCTATTGAGATAACCCTATGATTTCTATTAATTTTGCTATTGACATAGTCAGTTATGCCTATTTTACTAATATTGAACCAACTTTGCCTTCCTGGTATAAATCCTATCTGATCATTATCCTAGTGATAATTTGCTGTAATAACTTTGCTAATATTTTATTTACCATTTTTGCAGCAATATTCATCAGAAGAATTAGCCTATGATTTTCTTTGCTTGGGCTCATACTGGTTTAGCTATTAACAGCATATTGATGTCAAAGAAGGAATTAGGTATAAATTCTTCTTTGTCAGTTTTTCAAATAGTTTTTAAAGGATTACAATTGATTGGGAATTCAATTGCGAATCCATCTGATTTTGGAGATTTTTTTCTTAGGGAGATCATTAATGGTTTGCTCAATTTACTTTTTGAAAAGTAATTATTAAGTATTTTGTTTCATCTTCTCTTAATCTAGCAATTTATATTTTTATAGAGATTCATCTACATCAGTTAAATTGTCAGAATTGTTGACATAGAATTAAACAATAGAGCGCTCAATTATTAATATAATTTCTTCCTCATTGAGAATGGATGTGTCCTTTTCATTTTTGATACTGGCAATTTGAAATAAAAATAATGAAAGATTTATCTATTTTATTTATTTTCCATCTAACCAACATTTAATTTTATTCATTAGTTCAATAGTTTCCTTACTTAAATTTTTTTAAATCTCTCCTTTGATTTTCAGAAATTCTAACTTGGTATTTAATTGCAGATTTTTAATTTTTTTTTAGTTTTCTTAATTCCATGCCCAATTAATTGATCTCTTAGTTCTCTATTTTTTCATGGAATCATTTAGAGATATAAAATTTCTCCTAATGCCCTCTTTAACTGCATTCCAGTAGTTTTGATATTTTGTGCCATTATTGTTATTGCCTTGGATGAAATTAATGAATCTTTTTTTTTCTGATCTGATTTTTGGCATGCTCATTCTTCAAAATTAGGTTATTTAGTTTTCAGTTAATTATATGTCTATCTTTGCATGTACTATATTATAACATGTACTTTTTATTGCATCATGGTCTGAAAATGACCCATTAAATATTTCTGCCTTTCTGCACTATAATTTGAGGTCTTTATATCCTAATATGTGGTCAATTTTTGTGTAGGTTCCATGTACTAGTGAGAAAAACATATCTTCTTTTCTATCCCCAGTCAGTTATTTTCAGAAGTTTATCACATCTAATTTTTCAAACATTCTACCCACCTTCTTAATTTGTTTCTTACTTATTTTTTAGTTAGATTTATCTAGTTCTGAGAGAGGAAAGTAGAGATCCCCACTAGTATAATTTTGCAATTTATGTCTTTCTTTTTTCTTTTTTTCTATTAAAGATTTTATTTGAATTTTTACAATTTTTCTCCCAATCTTACTTCCCTCCCCCTACCCCCCCCACAGAAAGCAATCTGTCAGTCTTTATTTTGTTGCCATGTTGTACATTGATCCAAATTGAGTTTGATAATCTATGTCTTTCTTTAACTCATTTAGTTTCTTTAAGAATTTGGATGCTTGGGGGGTGGCTAGGTGGCACAGTGCATAGAGCACTGGCCCTGAAGTCAGGAGGACCTGAGTTCATATCTGGCCTCAGACACTTAATAATTACCTAGCTGTGTGGCCTTGGGCAAGTCATTTAACCCTGCTGCCTTGCAAAAACTAAAACAAAAAAGAATTTGGATGTTATATAGGCATTTCATGCATCTGTACTTCATCATCTATGGTATCTCTTAGCAAGGTGTAGTTTCCTTCATTACCCACTGGCCTTCTGGCTTCCCCCAGTCTCTGTCCCCTCAGCGATCCTCTGCGCTCATCTCCCAATTCACCCATGGTTCCCTGACACAAACCTTCTTGGTAGGGGTTCTTCTAGCTTCTCTTTGTGGATTTTGTTGATCAAATTTCTGTTAAGAGGTTTCTTTCATGTTATTTTTGAGGGGAAAGAGGAGCACTTAACACAGTGCCTGTTTTCTGTCCTCCATCTTGACTGGAAATGTCTAAAATGTATTTCTTGTAAACAAATTGAAAGATTCTGCTTTTCATCCACTCTACTATCTGCTTCAGCTTTATGGGAGGCTTCTTGCCATTCACATTCAATATTATGATTACTAACTGTTTATTACCCTCCATTCTATCTCCTCACCATTTGTATTTTTCTCTCTCCTATACTTCATCAGTGTTTTGCTTCTGACCACAACTTCCCTCAATCTGCCCTTCCTTCAATAAGCCTTATTCCTTTCTCTTTCCCCTTTCCCCATCAAGTTATATCCTCTTTTTTACTTCCCTTCTATGTGCTCCTTCTCCTCTCTTTAGGGTAAGATAAATTTCTAAACCCAACTGAGTGTGTGTTGTTCCTTATTTGAGTCAATCCCAATGACAGTAAGATCCAAGCAATTCTCACCCCTTCTCTTCTTTCCCTCTATCATAATAGGTCCTTTGTGATTCTTTATGGGATGTAATTCATGCTATTCTGCATTCTTTCCCCAGTACAATCCTTTTTTTAAAATACCTTTTTAATTTTATATCATCATATCAAAATCAACTTTTTTCCACATACTCTAAGTATACTCCTTCTTAAATAGATACAGTTCTCAAGAGTTACAAATATCATCTTCCCAAGTAAGGATGTAAAAAACTTAATCTTATTGTATAATATTTCTTTCTCCTTTACTGTTTACTTTTCTATGTTTATCTTGTGTCTTATATTTGAAGAACTAATTTTCTATTCAGTTCTTGTCTTTTCATAAGGAAATTTTGAAAGTCTCTCTCTCTCTCTCTCTCTCTCTCTCTCTCTCTCTCTCTCTCTCTCTCTCTCTCTCTCTTTCTCAAATATCTTTTCCCTGAAGAATATGTTCAGTTTTGTTGAGTAGTTCATTCATGGTTGTAGTCAAAGCTACTCTGCCCTCTGGAATACTATATATTCCAGACCTTCTGATCCTTTAATGTTGAAGCTAAAGAGTCGGTGTAATACTAACAATGACTCCTTGTTATTTGAACTATTTCTTTTAGACTGTCTGTAATATTTGCTCCTTGAGCTATTAATTCTGTGATTTGTTTACAATAATCCTTAGCATTTTTATCATTATATCCCTTTCAGGAAGTCTAGTGGATCGTTTCAATAACTGCTTTCCCCTCTGGTTCTAGGATATCTGGGCAATTTGAAGGACATTGTGCAAGCTCTTCTTTTTTTTAATCACAGCTTTTAGGTAGTCCAGTAATTCTTGTATCTCCTGGATATATTTTCCAGATCAGTTGTTTTTCCCAATTTTTACAGTTTCTTCTATTTTTTTTATTTTAAAAGTGTGGTTAACTGATTCTTGATGTCCCACAAAGTCATTAACTTCCAATTGTCCAATTCTTACTTGCAAGCAATTATTTTCTTCAGTTGGTTTTGGCATCTTCTTTTACATTTGGCCAATTTTATTTTTAAAGAAGTTGTTTCCTTTTTGTATTTGTCCAATCATGGTTTTGAAGGAGTTATTTTATTTTCCATTTGTCAATTCTGTTTTTAGAGAGTTCTTTTCTTTTATCATTTGGCCACTTATATTTTTAAAGGAGTTGTTTACTTCAGTCCATTTTGCTTCCTTTTCCAAGCTTTGATTCTGTCTTGCATATCTCTTATTTCTTTTCAAGATTTTTTTGCTTGATTTTTAAATTTTTTTTATATTTTCCAAGAATACATTTTTGGGCTTGAGATCACTTCATATTCTCCTCTTAGACTTCTCAAATAGGCCTTTTGAAATGTCTTCTTCTGAGATGGTGTTTTGATCTTCCTTATCATCATAGAAGTTTTCTATGGCAAGGGCTTTCTTCTGTATCTTCTCCTCTTTAGCCTAGCTTTTGGTTTTTCTAGTTGAGTTCTACCATGGGCCACAGAAGAGGACTGTCCTAAGCTTCTTGGAATGGATATCAGAGTCCTACTCTTTAATTTTCTGCACACTAGGGTTGCTTGGCCTAGTGTTACCCACAGTACTAGGGTCCTAGGGCTCATAATTTGCCTTCTACACTAAGTCTAGAGGTTTCACAGCTGGCCTGCTATATTACTGGACTGCTGAACTGGTAATAAAGGACCTTAAATGGTTATTTCCACTGTGACTGAGAGTCTCTCATTGCTTTCTCCCAGTATCTGCCTGCACTGGTCCATTACTCCCATCCACATGAGTGACCCAGACCTTTTTTCAAGTTCTACTAAGATATCTTGAAATTGAGACTGCTGCAATCTCTCTTTTTGTAGGTTCTGTCATTCAAGAATCCATTTAGTGTGGGGCGGCTAGGTGGCATAGTGGATAAAGCACCAGCCCTGGAGTTAGGAGTAACTGGGTTCAAATCCGGTCTCAGACACTTAATAATTGCCTAGCTGCGTGGACTTGGACAAACCACGTAACCCCGTTTGCCTTTCAAAAACCTAAAAAAAAAAAGAATCCATTTAGTGGCTTGTTTAGCATTGTTATTGGAAGAAGCTGGGGAAAGCTCAGGGAGGTTCTGGACTTCTCTCACCATCTTGACTCCACCTTCCTTAAGCTAGTCTCTTTGTAGAAGTTTGAATTCAGACAACAGAACAGACTTCTTTTAGAGGCTAGAGAGATAGCTATGTTTTGACAAGTGATCTCACTTGAGAAATGCATAAGGACTTAGACATTAAATGGGGTGTAATGGTTCCATTGGTTGATTAAATCAATCCCCATCCTTATACTCTTCCCTTTTTTGGAAAAATGAGGTCGCATTTATCCTTATTTAGTCCTGTGGCACATTTCCTCTTCCCCATTATCTTCAAAAAATCATTTAAAACAACTAGCCTATTCCTTCTGTTAATTCTTTCAATGATTTGGGATGTAGTTTGTTCAGGTCTGGTGATTTACAGTATAGAAGGCACTATATGAATGACATTTGGTTCCTATTCATTTTTTTTTTCATTTTTTTTGCAAGGCAAACGGGGTTAAGTGGCTTGCTCAAGGCCACGCAGCTAGGTAATTATTAAGTGTCTGAGACAGGATTTGAACCCAGGTACTCCTGACTTCAGGGCCGGTGCTTTATCCACTATGCCACCTAGCTTTCCCTCGTATTCATTTTCAATCAGTGTTGTTTCATCTTTCCCCAGCCAAAACTAATTCCCCATGAAGAGAATCTACAGGAGAGTAAGTAGTTTTTGAGCAGTTTAACTTTCCTATTTTGATCTTTCTCTGGCTCCCAAAATAACTTCAAAAATAAATCCATTTTTTCAGTAGTTGCCTCTTTAAGAAGAATCTGTAGACTGGCTTCTATTTATTAGAAGCTTCCTTATTACCTTTGGGTCATTTAATGCCCTTTTGGTTTGAAATACCACGATCAGCATTTTCCCAATGGATAATTCTTATGGTGCCTTTGTTCTGTTGAGAGTATAAGTAAGGAGGGCTTCTTTTTCAGCAGTGATGGATTAAAGACCAATTTCTGCCATGTGTCACAAGTAAACCAAAGGATTGACTAAACAAGAATAGTAATGGGAAGGAAATTCCATTAGATTGTATTTATAACACCAAAGTTCGAGTGAAGTTTCTAGTACCTCTTAATAGAATTCAAACCTTTATTACACTTATTAGACCTGGTTTTCCAACCCAGTTTAAATTTTAGGTAAAAGGAAAATAACTTTTAAGACATGCTGAGATGACATTGTCCCCTCCATACTTTTCTCTTATTTCCCATTGCTATTTGCTTCAACAAAAGCAAAACATTCAGCCTTGATCACCCTTGAAGTCCTTTTGAATGTGAACCTTCTGAAGTTCCTCACACTTGGGTCTGCTCTGTTTTGCCCCAGGAATGGCAAAGATTGTTGGGAGATTGAATAGGCAATGAATCAGGGTTTTCAATTACTTAAACTCTAAATTGACTTCTTTATACTCAAGACAAGAATTTCTTCTCTGTTTAGCATTAAGTTAAAGTCAATTTCCAAACAAAAAATGGCAGGTTTCTAATCTTCAAGTCCCATGATATCATGAAAGACATAGACTCATTAAAGTTACCATGGTTTATTCAGGAAAGCACTGATTTTGGTATTAGAGGATCTGAGTTGAAGACCAGGATCTCTCACTTTTTATGAGCAAATCATTTCACCTTTTCTGGTGTCAGTTTCATAATTGATACAAGAAGTTATTATACCATATGATGTAAAAAATTCTTCCAGGTGTTTTGCATGAATTAAAGTCAAATTTTATTGGATAACCACAATGAATTCTAGAAAATATGCTCTAAATACTTCAGTTTTGGTAAGTTAATAATTTTGTCAGAAAACAACTCCCAACTCATGGTATTTTCATATTTGAAGCAATTTGCTTTGGGAATAGAAATATGGGGAGATAGGCTCTTGATCTTTGCTCTCCTATTGACAGGAACACAGGGCTGAGTTGGCCCTGAGTACTTCTGGTTTGGAAAGGATTATGACCAGTCTGCAAGTGGTCTTTCATTTCAAGACTCCCTGTTGATTGACAGCAACCAAAGCCCTAACAACTGAAACTCAGATTTTAAAACTCACAGAAACTAGAAGGAGGGACTTCAATCTTTACTTTTAGAGAATAAAGTCTTTCTCTTACGTGGCTATGATGTTTTTACCAGCTTTTTTTTGGTCTTCATGGGGAACAAAGACATCACTTAGAAGTCCTTGGATCTGCAGCTGTGAAAGTGTATTGTCATCTGTCAAGGTCTCAGTTTGGAAAAGGGAAACTTTCAATGGGTGCTTTACCTTTTGACTCACAGCTTTTGGTAAATAATAAACAAAACAAAAAACAAAACAAAATCTCTAGGGGCATGTGAAGACCTGGTCAGTCTTAGAAATTCAAAGATACGAGTGCAAAAGGAGCAACTGAGGCTTTATTCATTTAAAAAATGACAAACACATGAGTATATCCTGATACAAGATTTTTCAGATTAAAATAATGTCAATATGAAATCTTATCTGTGGATAAAAAATTCATGATTCCAATACTAATGTTATCTCCTTTATGGAGAGAAACTATTAGCAAAATCATTCTGTGATCCAGAAGCATCTCCTTTTTTTTTATTACAATTTGGATATTGACTATTTTTAACAGAAATATATATATATATATGCACATATATATATATATATATATATATGATAAAAAATCAGGAAAATAGAGATTTAATAGGAATCTTCTCCATCCATTTCAAGGATGTTAAAGGAAGAGAACAACATATTTCTCTTGCATGATTAAGCAAGAGTTAAAAGACATACAAAAGTCAAGATTAAAATTTCACTATATAAAAAGGCAGCACTTTTATTTAACTGTACAAATTATATTGATGCAGGTAGATATTTGGCCATATATCCAGGTCCAAGTTCTTACTGAAGACTGATTTCATATTTCCAAAGTGAATTTGGTCACTATTTATTTTTAGAGATGCCTTTGAAAGGGAAAGGACCCTTAAAGCTATTTTCTCATCTGATTATATTAGAAATTAGGAAGGCTATAGTCTTTAAGTCCCTCAAGGTGATTATTTAGAGAAATGAAAATAAATTTTGAATGGTGGAAACAATATTTTGCCTTCCATTCAACTTTTAGAAAGATCATATGAACTTAATCTATTATTTTGAGAGTATGTCTGAAATATGCAACTGAGGGAAACTGATTAAAAAGGGAGAATTTTTTCCCTTGTCAACAAATAGCACCAAGCTGATACTGATGATCTACATTTGGCATGCTCCAAATCTGAGAGATTAATCCATGACAATGTTAAGAAGTAAAAATTGAAGGTCAAGCAGTATAATCTACAAACACCATTACATTCTTTTCTTTCTTTGACCATTTCTGATTGACTCTGTACATGCCATGTATATTACTTTTTTTGAAGGACAAATATCTACTTCCTTATTAGAATATTCCTCTATCATGCCTTTAGAAAGGTATTGAATTTTACTTCTAAGTTCCAATTCCAATACCCTACTCTTTTCCCCCTTTCTTCTCTCAGATGTACTTCAGCTATCCAGTGTCTTCCCATAGAGGAGCATCCCCATTCTCCATCTGGCTGTTAGATGGTGCAGTAGACAAAGAATTGGAATCAGGGACTTGAATTCAAATCTAACTACAAGGGTGGCTAGGTGGTGCCACAGATAGAGCACTGGCCCTGGAGTCAGGAGCACCTGAGTTCAAATGTGACCTCAGACATCAGACACTTAATAATTGCCTAGCTGTGTGGCCTTGGGCATGTTACTTAACCCCATTACCTTGCTAACCCCCCCCCCCCCAATCTAACTACAGACACTTATGAACTTTATCTAGGCAATGCATTTAACTTTTTCCTCATGTGTATCCTAGGAATATTAGTAGTACTTACCACCCAGGATTGTTTAGAGGATAAATTTACATAATATTTGTAAAATACTGAACAAATCTTAAAACTATAAAAACTATCTATTAGCTAGTTTGTGATTATAAAAGCTATCACTTCCCCCTCCCCTTTTTAAGGAAAACTTCAGAGTTACTAAGAACCTGGACTGTGGTGATGAAAACTATGAATTTGTCATTTTAGAAGGGAAATTAGATTTATCTTGTATCATGATTATTAGTCACCAGGCTGGGGAAGTAATATAATCATTGCACATTAAGTACAGGTACAGCAACATTCCCCATCCTTTATTTACTGGAAGTATAATCATCATTCTTTGTCTTTCTTGCTATTAGATCTAGAGAAATGCAGTTGAAAACTACACATGTGAGATTCAAATTTCAAAGCTGTCACTGTCCTGACCTTTTTAGTTTCTATTAAGACCATGACAGCTGTTTCAACTTCCTTTCCCTTCTCTCAGAAAATTCTTACTTTGTTCTACTAATTGTTTTTTTAATCATACAACTTGATATTCCTTTTTAAATATTTACCAAATTTAGCCTGTAAATTTCTTTTTTTTCCTCTATCTCACACCTGCCCTAGAGGTTACACAATATATATAATCATTCTATATAGACTTATATTTATCTGTCAATTCTTTCACTGGATGCAAATAGCATCTTTTTATGTCCTTCATAGTTAATTTGGGTGTTTATAATAGTGAAAATGACTTATTTTTTCTAAGTTGGTCTTAAAACAATATTGCTGTTACCATATGTGATGTTCTCTTGGACCTGTTCATTTCAGTCCATTATTTTGTGCATTTTATCCATGGTTTCCTAAGGTCACGAAGTTCTCATTTCTTAAAACACAGTAGCATCCTATCATCATCATCACATACCACTACTTGTTCAGCCATTTCCCACTTCATCATTTGTTGCCCTTATACTTCAATAATTTTAGCTGATATAACAGGTATAAAATTATCTCTCAAGTTTGTTTTAATTTGAATTGCGCTAATCAATAATAATAGCATTTTTCAAATCACTATATATTATTTTTAGTTTTCCATTGGAAAATGTCTGCTCTTATTCTTTAATCATTTATCAGCTGAGGAATGACTTGTATTCTTATAGATTTGACAAAGTTTTTTATATATTTGAGATATGAAACTGAGACACTTTATAATTTTTTCCTGTCAGTTTTCTGCCTTCTTTCTGATCCTAGCTACATTTGCTTTATTTTTGCAAACACGTTTTAATTTAATTTAGTTTAATTGAAATTATCCATTTCCTAACTTCACTCTTCTATCTCTCCTGTATCCATAAATTCTTCACCTAGCCATAATTCTGATGAGTCACATGTTCCATGTTCAAATTTTCTTATAATATCTCTCTATATCTGTGGATTATGAATCCATTTTGTCTTTATCTTGGTAAATGGTATAAGATATTTTTTATGTCTGATTTCTGCCATCCTGTTTTCCAGTTTTTCAAATAAATTTTAATAAATAATGAGTTCTTATCTCAAAATATTAAGGTTTTTCTTGTTAAAAACAAGGTTACTATATTTATCTGCTTTAGGAAATTGTATGTCTTCTCTGTTCCACTGTTCTACATTTCTTTTTCTTAACCTGTACCAGATAATTTTTTGATAATATTTTAAGATCTGGTACTACTAAACCTCCTTTCTTTACATTTCCCCCCATTGGTTTCTTTGATATTACTGACTTTTTGTTCTTCCAAATGAATGCTATTATTTTTTTCCTAATGCAATAAAATAGTTCTTATAATTCTTATGCAATAAAATTTTTCTTGGTAATTCCATAGATTGTGTATGTATATATATATATATATATATATATATATATATACATATGTATATGTATATGTGTGTGTATGCATGTAAAATATTTACATTTATATTAACTTAGGTAAAAATGTCATTTTTATTTTATTGAACCTGCCTACCCATGAGTAATCAATATTTCTCTAATTATTTAAATCTGATTTAATTTGTATATTTTTTATGATTTGGTACACATAGTTCCTGTATTTGTTATGGCAGGTATACTCTCAGCCATTTTATACTGCCTAGAGCTATTTTAAATTCCGCAACTCTTCTTATTTCTTCTTGCAGGGTTTTATTTGTGATATATAGTAATGGCGATAAGTGATCAGATTTACTTTATATTTTGCTACTTTACTAAAATATTGTTCCAACTAAGTTTTTAGTTGTCTTTTTAATTTTTCAAGTATATCATCATTTTAACTGTAAAAGAAGATAATTATTCTCTTTTTTCACTTTCTCTTTTTCTTTTCTCATTACTATCTGGCTCCAAGGATTCCATATGGACACAAACAATATTTTTTCTACTTCCTGACTTTGTAGATAGCACCAAAATCAATGTCTTGGCTCCATTGCTCTTTAAATTAATCATTGAATTACATTCATTTAAGTCTATAGCATTCAAGAATGGTCTTATCTTTGATGGCTGATGTTAGATAGGGCTTACTTTGGAGATCTCAAAAGATAGGAGGGCAGCCATTCCCCCAAACCATTGAAGCTTTGGCCCCCAGAATTTATTTCTTGACATGTCTTCAATGGGAATGGGCTGCCCCAAGCCTCATCAGAGGATGAAGGGACAAAAGTTGTCTCCTAGCTTTATTTCATAAGATCATTTAGATTAAAGGGACCCCAGAGATAAGCTATATTTTTTATAGAAATATTTTCATTTTCAGGGGGCAGCTAGGTGGCGCAGTGAATAGAGCACCTGCCTTGGAGTCAGGAGTACCTGGGTTCAAATCCAACCTCAGACACTTAATAATTACCTAGCCGTGTGGCCTTGGGCAAGCCACTTAACCCTGTTTGCCTTGAAAAAGAAATTTAAAAAAAAAGAAAGAAATATTTCCATTTTCAATATTTTTAGGGACATCTAGATGTCAAAATGAAGAGAACATGAGGAAGTTCAAACCTTGTTTCAGACCATTACTAGCTGTTTGACACTGGCCAAGTCATTTAACCCTGTTTGCCTCAGTTTCCTCATCTATAAAAATGAAATGGCAAAGGAAATGCCAGTAACTGCAGTATCTTTGCCAAGAAAAAGCTGAATATGACTGAAAAGTAATAAACAACTAATACATTCACACAGCTACCTCCTATCTCTTATTCCCACCTACCATGAGACACCTCATACTAGGTCACTTTAGGATGCAACCATTATGTTAAAAGCAACATATCCAAAACTCAATTCAATATCTTTTCCTCCAGTCCTTCCATTCCCGATTTCTTTACCTTTTTTTAGGACATCACTATTTCTCCCTTTCACTCAGCCTAACCCTTCATGGTCAGTCTGTTGCTAAAGAGTCTGAGAATTTTACCTTTGCAGCATCTCTCATGTTTGCCATTCTCTTCTCTGACACTGCTGCCAACCTGGTACAGATTTTCATCACCTCAGGTGGTAACTTTTGTAATGGCTACTGGTTCACCTCCATGTCCCAAGTCATTCCTTATTCTAGTCCCTTCCAAACTTAAGTTCAGGTGATCTTCCTAAAGGACAGGTCTGACCATGTCTTCCCTCCCCAACAATACCCCAATAATCAATTATCTCTACTTGTTCTCCTTCACCTTCAAAATCAATATGAAACTGTTTGGTGACATAACTTAGTCTTAGTTTTAAATTTTTCCATTCTTTGTATTCTTTACACTAAGGTACATCCTGCTGTTCCTTATTAAGAAACTTCATTTAGGACTCTGGAATTGTCTCCCTCTTGTCTCCTTGCCTTCCTTAGCTTTATATATATATGTGTATATATATATATATACACATATATATATCATATTATGTATTCAAATCATTAGGTTTATCATGTTATAGAAATATAATATAGACTTTATATATATTATGCTACTATACATGGTAAAATATATAATATTTCATATAACATCATCTATACACATGTGCACATAAACACAACACATGATAAATACATAGCATGTGTTTACATGGACACACACGTATCTATATACTTATAAGAACACATGTGTATGTGCATGTATGTTGATATGCATGTAGAAGTGTGTATGTTTTATTTGCATATATAATATATATAAGAAAAAGGAGGAGAAAAGGAGAGATGTATGGTGAGAAAGAGAGACAAAAACTTGTATATTATTTCCATCATTATTTAAATGTAGGAACCAAATTTGGCTTTGTTTGTATTCTCAGAATTTAGCATAATGACTGAAACATAGAAGATGTTTCATAATTTGTTGCCATGACTGCATTTTGTTTGTAATCTCAGTGATGTGAGAATCCAATAAATCTAAGAATTTATTAATCTAACTTTCTGTGGAACTCAACTCAATGTATTGATGTCATTCAGCTAATTAGGGATCTACTCTCCCTCCAATTAATCAGGATAGTTGAGATTTGGCTTCACCATCATTTATCTAAGAGCTCCATTAGACCCGATATTTACTTATCATTCCAAATGATTGACAGGAGCACAATTTATAGATTATCAGTACTGAATCAGTTTTTAGGAAGCACAGAGTGTGATACAGTCAATCATACAAAGCAACCTTTGCAATGTATAACAATAGAAGGGTAGGTTTAAAGGGGGGGGGGGGGCGTAGCACCAGATTTTCCACTGTGTGAGTTTGGTTTGGTTTTATTTGTATTTTGCTTGTTCCAAAAAAGGGCATTATTGGGGCAGATTTACTGAGAATACTGGAATATAAAAGCCAATATACCATGTTACTTTTGATCATTAACTCTTGGCTGGCCAGTGGAGTGAGAGGTCCACTTCTCCTTGTAGAAAATGTGAACATGCCATTTCCTTTTTTTAAACTTTTAACTTTATTTATTTATTTTGAATTTTACAGTTTTCCCCCATTCTTGCTTCTCTCCCCCCACCCCCACAGAAGGCAGTCTGGTAGTCTTTACATTGTTTTCATTGTATACATTGATCTAAGTTGAATGTGATGAGAGAAATGTTGTATCCTTAAGGAAGAAACATAAAGTGTAAGAGATAGCAAAATTACAGAATAAGATAATGATTTTTTCCCTAAATTAATGGTAATAGTCCTTGGTCTTTGATCCAACTCCACAGTTCTTTCTCTGGATACAGCTGGTATTCTCCATCACAGAGAGCCCCAAATTGTGCCTCATTGTTGTACTGATGGATCGAGTAAGTCCATCAAGGTTGATCATTGCCCCCATGTTTCTGTTAATGTGTACAGTGTTTTTCTGGTTCTGCTCATCTTACTCAGCATCAGTTCATGCAATTCCCTCCAGGCTTCCCTGAATTCCCATCTCTCCTGGTTTCTAATAGAACAATAGTGTTCCATCACATACATATACCATAATTTGTTCAACCATTCTCTAATTGATGGACATTCACTCCATTAACAATTCTTTGCCACCACAAATAGAGCTATTATGAATATTTTTGTACAAGTGGTATTTTTTACTTTTTCATAATCTCTTCAGGGTACAGACCCAGTAGTGGTATTGCTGCATCAAAGGGTATGTACATTTTTGTTGCCCTTTGGGCATGATTCCAAATTGCTCTCCAGAAAGGCTGGATGAGTTCACAGCTCCACTAACAATGTATTAGTGTCCCAGATTTCCTGAATCCCTTCCAACATTGATCATTGTCCTTTCTGGTCATATTAGCCAGTCTGAGAGGTGTGAGGTGGTACCTCAGAGATGCCTTAATTTTCATTTCTCTAAAAAGTAGTGATTTAGAGCAATTTTTCATATGACTATGGATCACTTTGATTTCCTCATATGAACATGCCATTTGCTGCATCTGCAGTTCTGTTTCTTAATATTAGAATTTTGGGGTGGGGCTAGATAACCTCTAGTGTGCCTGGCAATTCCATGAGACCATGTGATTTTCTAGAACTATAAAGGAAAATGATATTTTATGCTAGTGGTGTTTGAATAAGAAGAGGAAATAAGGGCATTCTGGCTATTTTCTTGAAGATTTTCTTTCATGAAAAGGCTGTAGTTACTTGTCAGGACAGGTGGTCATTCAGTTCTTTAGGGCATTGGCACCTCTCTTCCTGCAAATCCAAATATACATAAAATGGATGTTAGCTCATCTTGCTTATCTAGGCTTTTCTCATCTGTCAAAGGATCACTTCATTGAGAATGATTTATACCATCACTAAAGTGCAATCATGCTTAGAATATTGCTATAATGTATTGACAAAGGGCCTTATTACTGCCAGTGTGCTAATTGAAAGTCTTTATACTACTGTTAAGTAAAAGGGAAGAAAATGAAACAAAAAGGCCTAGGTTGGATTTGACCACCATAGATCCCTGTAAGGATGGGCTTCAGTTGCAAAGTCAAGGAATCTAGTTCAACTCTACCATGTGCAATCTCAATAGAGAAGATTGTTAAGACTAATCATTATGTAACCTTCATTTTAGATGGCTTTTGTAGTCATTACTAGAAACCTAGACTGAGATGATTTTCCCCTTTGGGACAAAGAGAGATTTGATGACTCTCTAATAAAAGGATTTTCAATTAATGTTTGAACACAAAGAAAAAGAAATATGGCATTTTCATACAGTTGTTATTTTTAGATGAGACTAAAGGAAAGAAAAATTACAGATAAAAATGAGCAGATGACCAAACCCTGAGGTTGAGACAGCCGCATAGATGATAGGTCAGCTATGTAAATAAAATCATCACAAGTGAGCCCATTTCCATATAGAGAAGCAGTTCAGGGAGTATTTGAAATGAAATGTGATTCTCCTGACAGGTTTACACAACCAGAGACACAGTGTACCTAGAGTCTATCAGGAAGATCTTTTAAAACTTTCAGGGCACTATTATATTGTTTGGCTACATGTTGACTTTCTGCTTGCAAACGCAAAATGGGAAGAAATACTAGTAAGTGGACTAAATCCTGTGATGTTTTAAAAGTATTCTTTATGGTTATATGCATCTATCCTTATTTATTTAATTCCACTTGAAATCAATGCAAACACTTACATGCTTGTGAACTAGCATGCAGTTTTGAAGGTGAGTGCATTACTGGAATATACTCCATTCCCTTAAAAGAGCTGATGAAGTTCTCAAGGCTACCTTAAAACAATCCCAGAGTGCCTTCTGGGATTACACCAATTAACACAAACTGGTTCCACTGGTTGAACTTGTCCAAACATCGTGGTGCAGTAGAAAGATATGGTACTAATAGTTAAATTAATCCCCAAACTCTAATTTGGATAGGTACCTTACCTTCTGTGACCAGAGAGTCAATTTAGCTACCCCATCAAAGATTAAAAAAAACTCAGCATAGTCACATAACTTTTGGGGTCTTTATCCCAGCTCTCACTGATACTAGTGATTGAACTTGGTCTAATACTTTTACTACCAGGGATTTAGGAATACCCTTCAGAGACTGGCATTATTCTACTTCTATAGGTTTAAACCTTTGTGACAGTGAATTCTCCCCAAAATGAATCACTCCTTTTAATAAATATATTTCTTCTGGCATTGATTTCTCTAGTGATTAACATCCACTGTCAATTTAACCAATTAACAGTAGGTGGATTTTGCAAGCAATA
Organism: Macrotis lagotis; assembly: GCF_037893015.1. NCBI lineage: Eukaryota > Metazoa > Chordata > Mammalia > Peramelemorphia > Peramelidae > Macrotis > Macrotis lagotis. Next base: position 3,098,745 of record NC_133664.1, read on the forward strand.
TTTACTGAGAATATATAGTAAGACAATCAATCTTAGTTCATCCCTTTGGCCAAGAGTCTACTCTCCCTTCGACCACAAAGGTCACTGAGGAGAGCAGGTTCAATCCGCAAGTAGGTGCAACAAAACACTTCTCCCCACTCAATGTATTTCTTCATGTCAGTAGATCCTGGATCCTTCGTTGTAGGACACAGGTTTTATTGGAGGCTTCCAGGTTGTTCCATTCTCATTCAGAGTTCAAAATGCTGCTCTTTGCATTCAGACTGGAACTTTCCTGGCTTTGAATTCTGACAAACTCAGGGATGCACTTCAGTTCCTAGAACTCTTGCAGCTCCCTGCCAAAGTCACTATCATATCCAGTACTCTTCTGAAAGCAGGAAAGGATCGGCACAACATGGACAGAAGCAAAAGCAAAGAAGGCCATGCCATGAGTAAATAAACGTAATCTAAATACCAGCAAATGATTGGGACTAACAACTAGGAAAATTAAGATGGTCCTTTAGTAAGAGGCAGCACTTGAAATGATCCTAGACAAGGCACCAAAGGACAGAGGGGAGGAGGGAGAGAACTCAGGGGAATGCATAATGTTCTTTTCCATAAAATGTCAAGTTGATTTCTCACTGAAAGCAAAGGAAGTGAGACCAGGATATCAATGCTGCTTAAGATGACATTGGAACTAGGTGACTTCAGAGGGTCCTGGAGAAGTCTCATTATCAGTGCATTTACCAAAGGAATAACTCTTGATTACAGAGTCTTTAAATTGAGTGCCCTATGGTCCATACCCCATAATCTGGCTGCCAGGGACTGACTTTGAGCTTGGAGATTGCTGCAGAAATATTCCTCTCTACTGTGGAAAACCTAATCTTTCCTAAGGGGATTCTCCATATATTCCCCATCTAGTTCCCCTCACAGAGGTGAAAGGGGTGATACCTGTTAAATATTAAATTAGCTAGCACACTCATTCTTTAATACTGGATTTATGAATTAGTCTCAGTATCTGTAAGAGCAGCAAAGTGGCATAGAGGATAGAGTTCTGAGCTTGGAGTCAGGAAGACTCACCAAGTCTGGTCTCAAATATTTGGTAACTGGGTGATCTGAGCAAATCACTTAACCCTATTTGCCTCAGTTTCTTATCTAAAAAGTGAGATGGAGACAGAAATGGCAAATCACTTTGGTATCTTTGTCAAGAAAACCCCAAATAGGGTCATGAAGAGTCAGACATGACTGAAAACAACTGAATGACAAAAGCATTCCCTAAAATTAATTGAATTTATAGTTAGAAAGTGACTAAAATATTCATATTATTTGATATGGAAGTTGCACTGTTAGGAAAATGCCTTCAGAAGAACAAGGATGGGTTGGCTAGGTGGAGCAGTGGATAGAGCACTGGCCCTGGAGTCAGGAGTACCTGAGTTCAAATCCGGCCTCAGACATCAGACATAATTACCTAGCTATGTGGCCTTGGGTGAGCCACTTAACCCCATTGCCTTGCAAAAAAAAAAAACCCTAAAAAAAAGAACAGGGATTAAAAATTAACTCACTCACCTCTTTCCCTACAAAAACCAAAATATTCCCAGCAACACCTCTTTTTTGTAGTAACAAAGATGTAGAAATAAAGTTGAAGCCCATAGATTGGGGAATGGCTAAATAAAATGTGACAGAAAAGTCTAATGGAATTTGACTTTGCTTTGACAATGAATAGTAGGAAGTCTATAAAGAAGCAGGGGAAGAATTTTACAAACTGATTCAAGGGGAGCTCTGCAAAACCAGGCAAACACTAAGCACAGTAACTAGAATAGTATACTTGGAATGAGGATCTTACTAGTGCTCAGTAAGTGAAAGCAAAGACCTAAGGATGCTAAAGATAGCTAGAACTCTCCTCTCAGGTCATATCAAAGATTGCTCCCATTCTCTCTCCCCCACCCCCACATACACACACACACACACACACACACACACACAGAACCTATTTCACTACACAGTCCTCTCCCCCCTCCCCCTAAAAGGTCCAAGAGACAGAGTTGTGTGTCAGTGTCCTTTAGTGACCATCACAAAAGAGTGGCCCCTCCCAAACAGCAAACAGTGCCTCTCTCTTCATTGACAGACACCCTATTCTCTTTGAGGATAATAAGGAATAATATTATCCATAGGGGGTGCTTAAAAGTCCTAACCCAGTGACCCCTGCCCTGCAAGCTCATCCCCTAGATTTGGGCAATTGCTGAGGTCCACTCTGTACAGTAATGACCCACAGAACCTGGATCCCAGCATCATTAAACAAAATTAAGAACCAAACAAAGTACTCGCTCTGCTAATTTAATTTAGTTTCTTCCTATTCCCCTTGTGTCCTTCATTTCACAATATATTCCTCTGCCTTCCTCTACCAGGGAGCTATTGCTGATAATGAAAGTTATTAAAAGAAGGGGGGATGCAATGAGCATGTCAATAATGACTTGGCACTCTGTGGAATTAATCCAACTTCTCATCTCCTACCTGTCCAAGGAAGAATGGGAGGGGGTGTCCTCAACTCTCCCCAAGAATTGGATTTGTTCTGTAATTACACAGCCTTCGTTATAATGAATGTCATCATTTGTGCAGTCAGAGTGAGCTTTATTTCCTGTTTCTGCAGCAGCTGAGCAAGCTCTTGGTTTTTTAAAAAAATTTTTTATTTATTTAAGGCAATGGGGTTAAATGACTTGCCCAAGGTCACGCAGGTAGGTAATTATTAAATGTCTGAGGCCAGATTTGAACTCAGGTGTCTGGTGCTCTATCCACTGCACCACCTCACTACCCTGACAGCAAACTCTTCAAGCAGCTAGGTGGGGTGGTGGATAAAGCACTAGCCCTGGCATCAAGAAGTTCATATCTAACCTCAGCACTTGCTAAGTTTTGTAACCTAAGCCAGTCATTTACCTGCTGTCTTTCTCTCTGTCTTCTGCTGTTCAAAGGAATAAATAATAGTGCCTACCTGGTAAGATTGTGGAAACTGAATAAGACCATATGTGTAAGATACCTAACATGAGGATTAGAACACAGTAAACACTGAATTGTTTTTATCTTTCCTAGTCGTCTCTACATTGTTCATGATATTTATTTTGAAGTTTAAAAATATAATGAAGTGAATGCTGCCCTATATTGAATTAACTTTTGCTTTTATTCCCACCCCATGTAAGTTTTTAATTAAAGTTCAACTTTCAATAAAATGTAAGTGAAAATAAGACATTATGTTGTAAAACTTCAGTCAGAACTATTCATTTCAGAGGCTTCCCCAATTAACATGTGCAGCAAGGTGTTCTATTTTAAAGGCATTGTCTTGAGTCCTATCTTTAACCCTTGGGTTTCTGACCTGGGCAGCTAGATGGCACAGTGGATAGAGCCCTGGCCTTGAGAGTCAGGATGATGGGAATCTGAATCCAGCCTCAGACACTTACTTAGCTGAGTGACCTTGGGCAAGTCACTTAACCCTGATTGCCTCCCATCTGGGGCCATCTCCAGTTATCCTGATTCCTATCTGGCTATTGGATCAAGATGGTTCTGGAGGAGAAAGTGAGGCTGGGGACTTAGCACAGCCCCCCTTCACTCAAATTCAATTCCTGTTATCACCTCCCTGATGTCATGGTCTTCTAGAACAAAGGACAAACATTATCATCAAAATGATAAGCAGTACCTATCTAAAATCATCCACAAGTATGAGATGCAATGGGGATTAACCAGAAGCATTTCCAACACAGGTGAACCAAGGATGCCCATTATTATTGCTATTAATCAATATTGTATTCTACATGTTAGCAATAATAGTAAGAGAGGAAAAAGAAATTAAAGGAATTTCGAATAGGCAATGAGGAAACAAAACGCTCGTGTTCAGCTGGTGATACGATGTCTGCTTAGAAAATCCTAGAAAATCAATTCATAAGCAACTTGTGACAATTGACAGCTTTAGCTAAGTAGTAGGATACAAAATACAGTCACATAAACCATCAGGAAATGAGAAGAGAAATTCCACTGAAAATAACTCTAGATTATATAAGCTATTTGAGAGTCTCAGCCAAGACAAACCCAGAAACACTTTTCACATATGTAAATGATTAGAAACTGCCAATAACTCATGGGTAGGCTGAGTGAATACAATAAAACATGGTAATTATTTATTTAGTGCATACCAATCAAACTGCCAACAATTATTTTAAAGAAAAAAAGAGTAACAAAATTCATCTGGAGGAAGAAAAGATCAAGCATCTTCCTTCCTATGTCCTTTGTCGTTATTCATTCAATTCACTCAATAATTATTCACTCAAAATTGTTTCATGATTCCTCCTTAATATGACAGAGAAAAGCATGTCCTCCTAGACCCTCAGGCTGAAAACCCAAGAGTCATCCTGGACTCTTTGCTATCTCTCAACTCCTCACCCTCCGTAATCTAATTAATATGGCTCCTTTTACTGGTGCTTTCTTGCCATACTACTTGCCATACATACATAATATATGTTTCCAGTTTCTGTATTGTGTTCCAAGCAAAATGAGGAGTTTGCTTCCCTGGTACAACCTGCTTCCCCACTTGGACCACTCAGGGGCTAACATATGGCACTGAATAGCCTACCCTAACCTACTACCTTTTTCTAATGCTGCAGATCCTTCATAAACACTGCCCATCATTACCAGATTGGTGGATTTACTTGCCTAAACTTTCATTTCTATTATTGTAATGAGAAGGAAACATTTAAAGGATGTCATTATGGCATCTTGGCTAGCGTTTCAAATGGAGTTTTATTGGCTTTATATAATAGCCCAATTCCCAATGGTCAATTTTCTATTTGACCCAGCATATGTTGTTTTCTTCCCCAGAATACCATATGCTGTGACTCATTAATGAATGCTTCTTAAAATGTAGATTGTTCCAGACTTCTTGGACTCAAAATTTCCAGGGTATTTGTCCTCTACCTCATTCCAGTCCACACTCATCAGACATCTTCTACCACTCAGGTGAAGGACGTTGAGATATACTGCCCCTGAATAAATCATCACTCATATCAAACCATAAGCAACCCTCTGAATTTGTCTAGCCTGGTCCACAGTGAGAGATTTTTTTTCATGGCACCTTTGGGTGTATTTGAATGATGAGAATAAATAAAGTAAGAGTGTTCTCTAGGGCTCAGGTCTAAGCTAGGGAGCTTTTGTTGGTCAAATATGCCTAAAAAGACAGAAGATTGGAACCAAGTATAGTTAGAAAGTAAATATATTGAAGTGGTCATACTTACAGACATGGTTTCATTTTACTTCTTATGAAAAACCATATTAATTAAAAACAAACTCTTCTGTAGCAGGTGCTCAGATCCAGTAAGTTACTAATGGTTTGTTAAAAGGGAACCCCAGAAATTAATGGCATAGCTGGATAATCAGGCAATTAATAGGCAAATAATTAATCCTAAGTAAGATAGAGAATTGAGAGGGGGTACCCTATTCTTCATGAATAGCAAGAAGAATTTTAAATTAACCCACTAGTCTGACAGCTGCTAAGATGAGGGGCTGCTCTGGTTTCCCAGAAGCATGATCTCAGGAGATAATATTCTCCTTTGGGAGAGGCAAAACCTAACTCAACCCAAGATAGGAAAGGATAGACACTGTTAAATGAAACAACTAAAGTCTCCAATTCCCAGTCTGTTCCCCAGTCCCTGAATCTGATAATAGGTGAGGAAAGCTTCTGCCTTTTTCAAAGGAACTAAAGTAATATATTTGGGACATACTTTTATTTATTTAGCATTTTTCTCTGCCAATGGAATGGAAACTCCTGGAGGACAGAAATTAATTTATTTTTACTTTGTGTCTCCATCATGTTTTACAATGCTACTAGACATTTTTTGATACCTGCTGGTTGGTTGCTTGAGAGAAGACAAAAGGAAAACAAAAGAGAATATTCCAGAATTTTTCTACTCCTCAACAACTGGAGTCAAGCATCCAACAGTCATTTCCTCTTCTCAATTCCCAGATTACCCAGATTTCTCACATTTTATAACTTACTAGCTTTTGCTGTCCTGCTAGTTCTTATACTTTCTGTTCCCTGCCCACACTTCTGTCCCTATCTCCTCCCTGCATTAGCAGCTAAGTGGTGCAGTTGACAGAACACTGGTCTTGGGGTCAGGACCACAGGAGTGCAAACCGGGCCTTAGACACTTGCCACTTCCTAGTTGTGTAACCTTGGGTGAGTCAATTGAAATTGATTGCCTTGCATTTAGGACCATCTCCAATTGTCCTGATCCATATCTATCCACTGGGCCCAGATGTCTCTGGAGGAGAAAATGAGACTGATGACTCAGCACAGCCCCCCCCCCCCCCATCCAATTCATGTGCTTGTTTTGGCTCACGTACATGATGTCGTAGTCTTCTTCAAGAATGAAGGACAAGCATCCTCATCACCTCAACCCACAGACCCCAATCCTCCTGCCTATATCAGGACTATCCCACAACCTTGTCTCATGCTTTCCAGTTCTCTGGTTTATCACTGCTAAAATACCTAGAGCACTTTTTAGGATTTAGTTTACCATTCTACTTACCATTCCTCTCCAAGCCCATCCCCGTTATTCCTGCTTGATCAAGGGAGGAAGAATGCAATTTTGTTTGGAATGTGGAAAGCCATTCTGCAGGTTTGCCCCCAACTAGCCTGCAGCCAGTCATCCCATGGGTCCATCGATCAGGCAGACATACAGACAAATAGCTGGATCAAGTACAAATGACAGATCAGTCAGAGTGGATCCCATTGCCTGAGTGTTCACAGAGATAATGAATGACCTTTGGAGTGAGTTTGAGAAAGGAGATCATACCTGTCTCAAAAACAGTGCATGAATAAAAGGATCATGAAATATGGGCTGTCTAACAAGAATGCCACCAAGATTTGTTGGATTAAAAATAAAATAGAAGGTTCAAGGAGAGTTACTATGGAAGAAGAAGATAAGACTGACTGGCTTTAAATTCTTTTTTGATTAAATTGATAAAGCTATCTCTTCAAATATTATTTGAGCACAAATTCATTGACTCTCAAAGATTTCCAAGATAGATATCTATCAGAGGAAGACCTACCTAAATGATCCTGCAGCCAAGGGGAAGTTCATAGAAGCCAGCCTGAGGCTCAGGGGGTCATTTCTCAAATAAGACTCCATGTAGATATAATTTAAGTCATTGTGAGGTGGAAAACTCACCTAGAAATTAAACAGGAAACTATTTTGAAATTTGATTCAGAAGAAGCCAAGCTAACAGAAAAATGTGTTCTTTTGACCTGCTCATCCACAATGAGATGAGACTAATGACTTGACCCCTTCAGATTTAATAAAACATGCATAAATATACATACTATATATACACTCTATAGAAACACTATATGCATGCATATAAAGATTCATGGATATATGTGTGTCTATATAAAAATAAATAATAAAAGCCTCTGAATCCCTGTAATGAATGTGACTTAGTGGAAAATGCCCCCACAGCATCTGATGTATGGGGAGCCACAGCTGTACATATTTGACCCCTATTTTACACAGTTGCGCCTCATTGAGCTGCTCCGTTCAACTCCTGGACGGAGCGCTGAGCAATGGCCAGAGCCCTCATCCATCTTCTGCTCTGATTTAGTCTATGAACTGGAACCTAGTGACAGGGCTGCTGCAGACCTGGCAGAGCTGACACTGGCTGCCTGTCATTATGACATATCACCTGGAATATGTCCTTAAGAACAAATAACCTCAAGAGTGTGAGTGGGCAATCTGTCTTTCTAGCTGGCAAGGAAGAGGAGGTGAGATGTTCTTTGAGCTCACAGGTCCACAGCCCAGCCAGGTGGGAAACCATGTGTGTTCTGGTGTGGAGGCCATTGCAAATCTGGTTCTATGCAGAAGAGGTGACTGACCTGAGGAAGAGGATGAGCAGAGGAAGAGCAGAATGAGTAGCATTCATTCGACACTTTAAGGTTTAAGAAGTGCTGTTCAGCTGTTATTTTTGACATACTGGCATTAGCCTTTGAACCAATAACCAACGAAGTGGGCACTGCAAGAATTACCTTTCACATTTGGTAGACAAGGAAACTGAGGTTCAAATTGTGAAAATAACTTCCAGGCTTTCAAGATTAGTAAGTGCTGGGGATGGAATTTTAATCCGGACCCCTCTGATTCCAACAGCAGTATATATTCTCCACTACACATTGTTTATTCCCAAATCATTTCATGTTGCCCAAGGCTGATAAAGATATTTTTTCCTATCTTCCCACTGGTGTTTATGTCAATATGACAAACTGTACATTCCTTTCTCAGACTTCTTAATGTGCCCAAGGAAACAATTTCTCTGAAATTGATATTTTCTATAGGGAAACATGTTCCTCTATATAAGAATGGCCTTCATCAATATCAAATCTCATTAACCATGGCCACAATCCTATTAATGAGCTACCTTCTGTTGGATTAAAGTTTCTCATTTTGGGTGAATATTTTCATGATGCTTCTACCAGTAATAAGTCAAAGGTTTTGCTTTATCTTCATGAAATGAGAATGTGAATAAGCAAACTTTTAACCATCTTTAGAGTTTAAAGGACACTATTTACTTTTTGTTAGTTAGAAATTGTGAAAGGGGCATTGTAGCAATTAGTTTTCTTTGACTATACATATTCGTCACAATTTGTTTTTCTTTTCTTTGTTTACTTAATTGTGGATAGAACACAGAGAAAACACATTTTTGTTAATTAAAAAAAGCATGAAAAGTTAAAAAAATAATAAAAGACTCTACATTTTTTACAGGAGCGGTTTTCATTAAATGAGTAAGACAAACATTCTTTGGGTGCATGGGGTGGATGAGTTGCCAAATCTTGAGACTTGAGTGCTTGATGCGACCATTTTTCTTTACTTTTGCCTATGATGCTAACATGAGCATGAAATCATTTCCATGTGAAATGCATTGCTTTTATCCAATGTGAATCTCAATTGCAATTTTTGTTCATTAACCAGGTGTAGGGCCTCTACTTGTTCGTTTTTCAGTGGTATTTGATTAAACTGAATTACCTGTTACAATGGCTGTGAAATGAATTATTGACCTTTTGAGACCCTCAGGGCTGATGATTTTCAAATGTTCTTCCTTCAGACGGTTTTCTACTTGAGGATCATAGAAGCTAATAGGAATAAAGGGTGGATGTGATGGTCAATGCTGAGAAAATACTACTGGTCTGGGGAGCATAGTCTAATTTAATTAACCATGAGATCTCTTTTGAATTCCCTGAGAGATTTCAAACATTCTTCTTGACTTCTCTGTAGTACAATTTCCTTTTCTCAGATATGAGTAATGCTTTCACAAGTTTCTAATAGACAGATTATTTTCAGTACCAAATTATATAACGGCAAGTCCTTCAAGGGCACTTAAGAAGCACCCTGAAAGATATGAAGCTTTCCATATAATAATGAGATATGAGTCATTCAGTTGCGTTCTAGACAAAGGAAAGCCTATTCTTCTGGCTCTTAGATCATGGGTCTCATGAAGAAGTGCAGGAAGAGGGTATTTAGAGAAATTTCTTCATTTCATAGATGAGGAAACTAGAGAACATGGAGTGACTTGCCCAAGAAATTAAGGAGAATAAGTGACAAAGCTCACAGCTGAACTTAGGTCCCCAGACAAGCTAATTATTGTTCATGTTCTGCTACAATTAAAAAAACTAAACCATCAGCTTAACTCTTTTTCTGTCTAGTCTTTCTTCTACCAAAATATCACATCAATCAACCTGCTTTATTGCTCAATAGCAACCAGTGACTTACTGACTGAAAGAATTCTCGTAATGGGGTATGGTTTGTCTTTTCAAGTGTATCCTCCACTTTTGTCAAAAACTATTCTGTAATGAAAAGGGCAATTCTACCCAAACTAAATGACTTACTCAGTGCTATACCAATCAAACTACCAAATAAATATTTTACCAGCTAGACAAAATAGTAACAAGATTTATCTGGAGCATATCTGGAGCAACAAAAAGTCAAGAATGGCAAGGGAACTGATGAAAAAATATAAAGGAAGGTGGCCTAAGCTCTACAGATATGTAAAACTATACTATAAAGCAGCAGTCATCAGCACTGCCTGGTAGTGGTTAAAAATAGAGCAATGGATCAGTGGATTAAGATGGGTTCAAAAGAAATCACCGTAAATGACTACAGCAATCTCCTATTTGGCAAACCCAGAGACACCAGCTCCTAGGATAATGACTCACTATTTGACAAAACGTTGTTGGGAAAACTGAAAAACAATAGTATGACAAAAACTTGGCATAGACTCACATCTCACACCCTACACCAAATAAGGTCCAAATGAGCTGAGGATTTAGATAAAAAGGATGACACCATAGATAAATTATAGACCAAGAAGCACTCTAGTAGATCTATGGAAAGGGGATAAATTTATGCCCAAACAAGAATTAGAGTACATTATAAACTGCAAAATGATTTTGACTATATGAAATTAAAAAATTTTTGCACTAATACAATCAATGCTCCCAAAATTAGAAGGAAAGCAGAAAGCTGGGAAACAATCTTCACTACTAGGAGTTCTAAGAAAGGTCTCATTTCAAAAATATATAGAGAACTGCATCAGATTTATAAGGTTACACGTCATTCCTCAATTGATAAATGGTGAAAGGATATGAATAGACAGCTTTCAAATGAGGATATTAAAACTATATATAATCATATAAAAATGTTCTAAATCACTATTGATTAGAGAAATGCAAATTAAAGCAACAACAAAGTATCACCTCACACCTATCAGATTGACCAAGATGAGATAAATGGAAGATGATCAATGTTGAAGAGGTTGTGGGAGGATTGGGACATTTATGCATTGCAGGTGGAGTTGTGAATGGACCAATCTTTCTGGAGAGCAATATGGAACTATGCTCAAAGAACAATAAAACTATAATACCCATTAACCCAGCAATTCCAATTCTAGGTCTATATCCAGAAGAAATTATATAAAATGGTAAAAGTCCTACACGTTTTGAAATATTTTCAAAAAGTGTTTTTGTAGGGGCAAAGAACTGGAAATTGAGGGGATGTCATCAATTGGGGAATGGTTAAACAAGTTATGGTACATGAATATTATAGAACATTATTGTTTTTATAAGAAACCAAAAGTGGTCGGACTCTAGAGAAGCCTGTAATGACTTACAGGATCTGATGCTGAGTGAAGGGAGGAGAACCAAGAGAACAAGGTCCACACCAACAATGACATTGTGAGATGAACAACCTTGATGGAAGCAGCTCCTCTCAGCAGTCAGAGAGCTAGGACAGCTGTATGAGACTGGCTATGGACAATGTTATCCCTATCCAGAGGAGGAAAAAAAAGAAAAGAGAAAGAAAAACTAACCCTTCAGAATCTGATGAACACTGTATAAAAATTATCTCTGTCTCCTTTCCTTAATCCTAATTCCTCATATCAAAAATGACTAATTTGTAACCATGTTTATCCAAAATATGTATGCACAATGCTAACCTGACTGTTCGCCAATGAGGGGAGGGGGTGGGAAGGGAGGGTGGAAGGAAATTTGGTAACTTAAAAATATACATGTGCATATGGATGGAAATAAATTTGAGAAAAGAAGAGAAACCTCTTCTATTCTCTACTTAGACCAGTCCCCTCATTCCTGTAGAATAGAATCCAAGCATTCTTGCCTCTTCACTTGTCCTTTTACTGCCTCACTTTCCCAATATATGGGCCCCTACACATTGGGCTTGGCTCATACTCAGGCTAATCAAACAATATTTAGCTGGATGTGAATCCTTTATTCCCAGATATATAATGTAGCAGATTGTAAAGCCCATGTTTGAGCTTGGAAGAAGATGTAGTTATATAACCTGACCTGGCGTGAATTCCATATATGGATCAGGATGTAGCCACTGTTATATAATTGTCTGTGCTGATAATACTTATGTAACTCTCAAAACTGTCTTGTAGCCAGCTGTGAAGTCAGTTCAGATTGACTTGTGGGCGAAAAGCGGTTGCACTGACTTGTGAACTTGGGATATGCAGACTGATTTCTCTGAGGACTTGGCCCCATAGCCATCTGCCGCCAAGGCTGCATGATAAAATGGTATAAACATTCTCACCATGGTTCCACAACATTGCTTTGTTCTCTCTGAATCAAGGAACCTGCAGACAGGAGAAAAGAAAACCCCCAAATGCTACTTTACACTCAGCCATCCACATAAAGTTTCCCAAACTCCCAAAGGCCCAACTGATGGATTTCTTAATCTTAGGGTCCTCGCTCACTGTTTTAAATACAGGCAGTGAATATCGTGAATATTAGAGAGATGACTTAAACCAAAGTTCTCTGACTCTGAACCCAATGTCCCTGAAACATCACTACTGATACCCATCATGGGATGTTCTCTATCAGATAGTCTATATTGACTTAGCCCTTAAAAAATAAGGGATAGAGATTGGACCTGTGTTAACGAAGTCAGCAACACCATTCATCTTAGAGACAGAAAGCCTTTATTGAATCCCAAGTACCTTACAGTCAGATAACCTGTGTGTTGCAGAGGTAGGACCTGAACCCAGTCTTCCTGGCTTGAGAACCAATTATTTGTCCTCTTCACTATACTGCAGCTCATTAATCAGTTAGTTAACAAGTTGAGAAAAATCTCAGGTTCCTGTTGTTCTACCACCACAGGAAGACCTGAGGGGAATGAAGAATTCAGAATATCAACTTAGCCAAACATAACACATGGCTCAGAACTGAATGGAAGGGCAGAATGGACTGAGTCCTTTCAACTTTCTGATCTACTGATCAATCCACAGCATTGAGTAAGAGCTACTGTATGTGTCACATGCTATTCTGGCTAATGGTTGATTGGTTCTTGTCCTTCATTATCAAAGAAGACCAAAACAACATCACTATGTTTGAGACAAGATGCAGTGTCTGACTGTGACTTTTCATGCTGGTATGAGCTTGTGATGCCCTACCACAGGTTGGGCACAAATAGTCCATGGGAACACCTGGGGTGACTACTCTAATCTTATGTAGGTCACATTTTCCTTGAGCTGCTTCCATTCTGCCTTCATCAGCATGCTCATTGATGAGGGCATGCTGTGCTGGGTAGTCCTGTACCAGTGTCTCCCATACCATACAGTTCTAAAGTCCTTCCATGAGGTCTTCAGGGTGTCTCAGTATCACTTCTTCTGACCCATTGTGAATGTGCTATTGGAGGCACTCTTTGAAGGAATGAAATCATTCCTACTTAGGATATTATTTTCCAGTGGGGACATATTTGAGTAATTGTACAGTTCTTCCAATTATACCTAGCCTGATGCTAAATTCATCTTTTTTATGCCTGGTGATTCTGTTTGTTGATGGATCACAGAATAGGATAATATCTGAAAATCCATAGCCCAATGACATGAAGGACCTTAAGAATGCTGAAGAATATTCTTACTAATGACTTGCAGGCTTAATAAGGCTTAAAAATCATAAAAAGTATAAGATAACAACTGGTGATGGGTCAGTCACATAATGAGGATGGTGAGGTGATGGCCAGCCATCTGACCTCAAGGCAAGATGATGATCAGCTGGCTGGTCTGAGTGCTACACTGAGACTATAAGGATCCTGAAAGAACTTTGGAGGAGACAGTACACTTATAAGATCATTAGTTTAAACATGGAGAGAATCTTGGAAACCATGGTGCCCACCCCCCCAAATTTCATAAATGAAGAATTTAAGACATTGAGAGGCTGAGAGACTTACTTGCTAAGGGTTTCTCAGTGAGGGTTGGATTTCTCCTCAGTCTTTCTGACTTCAAGGTCAGGACTCACTCTGGTGCACCAAGGTTGACTCTCTTCAATAATCCAACAGTCTCCAAGCACCAAAAGTCCAAGAACAAACAATTTCTGCCCTTCTGGACTTTATAGAATCTCAAAGAGAAAATTCTACATTGACGCCTCTAAAAGTGGACATATCAAAAATGAATAGAAGGCAATTGGTCTTGGGTGGGGGTGTCATACAGAGCTGGGGATAAGGGAGAAGGATCTTAATTAGGAATCTTCCCCAAAAGGTTCACGTGAAGAGAAGCAGAATCTCAGGAGACAAGGGACTCCAGTCTATATAGTTGAAGGGTTAGCGCATCCATGAGATCACAGAGCCATTGTGGCAGTGGAATCCACACAAACACATGTGTTCACATACACACAGCATGGGTAATACACATTCACATGCATGCACATGCAACACAATTGCATGTTCACACAAACAGGCTGCACCAGCTGTACCTCACCTACAATGATGTATGGCATGCACCCACAATCTCCATAACATATCCCACTCAGGCATGCACCACAAATATGCACTTTTACATTTAGATCTGCACTCATCTCACTGTGTGAAATAAAAGTTTCCTTAGGAAATGCTGTTAGCCAAAACCATTTAAAATTATTCATTTTAACTTCACATCAGCATTTGGGGCCTGAACGTGGTGGGGCTTCGGGACGTGGGCTTCAACTTCATTTTAGACACATGAGATCCCAGTAGTTTGTTCAAAGTCACCAGGCTTCACCCTCAGCAGTCATTCTTCAATCTGTCATCTTTGAAGGGCCCGGCTTCCTGGGGGAAATTCCAGGAAGCCTTCCCAGCATGATTAGGCCTGGTCTCTAACCCTGCTTCCTAGGCTTGTTCCCTCGTGGTCCGAGCTGTCACTCAGGAAGCTCCAGCAAGGGGCACAGGTCCATTCTTGGTACTCACTGGTCAGCAAGATTGGAATAGAGCTGCCAATGAGAAGAGCCACCTGAGGCCCCAAGGACCGCCAGTTACATTGGGATGTCGGGATTTTTAAAAATACTGTTTTCCATTTGCTTCCCCCGAGTTCCTCCTGGCTGCCTTCATGGGAGGAGGGCTGCTCAGACCTGGTGCCTTGGCTCCTGATCTGATAGCTGCCCTTGCTGTGATGCTGGGGCTACAGCCTTGGGCCAGATGCAGGGCACCAGCTACTGGGCTTCCCTATCCACCTGGGTGTCAGTCTCCAAGTGCACCAACCAAGTTCTCCAAGGTCAGGGAAGCACTTTATCAACCTTTTCTATCCTCGAGCAGACTGTAAATTTATTCCAGTGATGGGCTCTATGAATATTTCAGATGCTCCAGGAGATAAACAGCCGGGCTTCGGATGCGCCCCATGTCACTGTCACCCAGGGCAGAGTGCGGCCATGCTCTCCATGCCTCACTCTTCGACTCATTTGTCTCTTGTAATGGGGAGTTTGGCATGGTTTTCAATTACCTTTCTGCCTTCTCCATTCTACTTGTTGGCTAATAAATGCAGCTTTCCATTAGGGCCTGGAACTCTTTAGTTCTTGGGGACAGAATGACTTTCTTTCATGCATTTAACATTCAAAAAGAAGGAAAGTAGTCCTGGCTTGGGCATGGTTGGCATTGGCATCAGGAAGCTCAGTGGCTTCTGTGCCATCACCAGCTGGTCCGATTAGTCACTTCTAGTTATCAGCACCTGGGGCTGGGGTAGCCCAGGGTGCTCGATGGCAAGATCACTGAGGACGTGAGATGCTTCATCAGTGGAGAAGCAGGTGAGCCTGGTGCCAGTCTGGCACTTCTCAGGGCTTCTTGGCAGTTCTCCAGACATTAGCAAGTTGGAGAGACATGTTCAATCTTAGCTGGGAAGAAACAACAGAGACAGTTGATGCATAAAGGAAGGGGCCTGTTCCCCAGACCCTGTGGGACTATTTGTCTCCAAACTGAGAAAGGCAGAGGTGGCCAAAAGCAGAGCCCTGCCAAGACTAGGTGAGACCAGGTCCCTTCAGCATCATCGACCCTCAGCTATTTTCTCCTTGGGCCTGGCTCTTTTCTCCCACATAGAACTGGCTTTCTAGAAGACTGGCTCTGAAGTAGGAGCTGTTTGCTGCTGGGGGTCTCAGCTTATGGCAGAATTTCAGAGATGAAAGGGGGCCCTGATGGAGCCTCTTGGTCCAGTCCTGAGGATTGCTCCTGACTCTTCATTCTCCTTGTCTTTTAGGCTGATTGAAGCAAGCGGTCAGCTCCCAGGGATCCCTGGGTGACTCCTCATACTCTCTTGGCCCCCCAGAGAGGTTAGGGTTAGGATGTGCAAGAGAAATATATATGCCTTTACCCTCCCCGCCAAATCCTCAAGTCTTCTAAAATGTCCTATTACTGTGGAGGATATCTCCCACTCACTTTGGGATCCTCAGCCCTCATTCACATTCACCCCATAAAGATAATCTGTTGGTAAACCTTGTACCTTCTCTTTCATTATCTTTTTCTGGATCTCTGTCTTCCTCTCTGCCTTGGTCTGTCTATCTGATTGTATCTGTTTGTCTGCCTTCCTGTTTCTCCATGCATTGGTCCATCTAGCTGCTGAGTGACATGAGAATGTTGACCCAATCTTTTTCTGACATAAGCTAGTTTCCCCCTGCTTAAGCATCCCCCAAGACTCACCATTTTGATGTGAGACTTAATGAGGACATGTAAACTGCTTTATTCCTACTGTAACTCAGAACTCCCAAGCTTAAATGATCCACCCACCTCCACACCCCTGGTAGTAGAGAATACAAGCAGGTTCTGCCTACCTTCTCTCCACCCTATGGTAGGTCCTCATTACCTCATCCCTTGCCAAGTACAATAAGCTGCTGTTTGAACTCTTTGACTTATTTCTTTCCCTGCTCTCATCTATCCTTTACACAGCTGGCAGTGTGGTCTTCTTTACTGCAGCCTACTGGAGTCTCTGAATTTCTTCAAGATTCACCTTAAATCCCATTTTCTCCCTCCCCCTCCCCTAGGGCCTTCCCTCTGTGGTTACTTTTCTTTTATTCCATAGTTATTTCATGCGTTTCTAACTATTTGAATCTTGTCTCTATTATAATGCGAACTTAATGAGGGCATCTTTGCCTTTCTTCATATCTCCAACACAGTGTCCATTACATAATACTTATAATAAACAATTGCTGATTGACCAACCAACAATAAACTTATAGTCTTCAAGAGAATTATCTTTGCCAGTCACTGGGTAATGGACTGGAGACAGAAAAACCCGCAGGCAGTGGGCTCTCCACTGGAGGAGATGGGATATAACTTATATCTAGGGAAAGTCTCTCAAGTGCAGAAGCATTTGTGATAAAAAATATATGTTTACTGCAAGTTTACTTTGCTATTTAGTTGTTTTAGGCTCATTTAGAAGTTAGGAAGGAAGGAACATAGACTGCAACTAGGATTCTTGTGAAAATTGGCAGGACTGGGATGAAAGGGGGAAAAAGCAGCACCAAATGCGTTACTAAATGGGGAAAGACAGTGGAGACATTTCCACAACGGTCAATAGAGGAGAACTTGGTCACAAACCACGTGGATTTATTTTGATATGACATACACACATACCCTCATATATACACTCAGGCTCACTCATATGCCCACATGTGCATGTGTAAACAAGTATGTAGACATGACTGCAGATTCACATGTATGTACATATGCATACCCACATGTATAGGGCACACAGAAACCTACCCATATAATGGATCAATTCTAGCTATCTTGAGAAAAGCATCCACTAAGACAGACATCTCTAAGATGATTTTGTTTCATACCATAATATAGAGAGATCAAATATTTTTTTGCTTATCCCTAAAGATCTGCAAAAGCAGACTGAAGTCTTTAAATCTGGAGTTCCATACTAAGACATAATTACCAGAACCTAGAGAAGGGAAGGTTTCACCATCATTTCCCCTTCAGTGTGATTAAAAACAATCCATATTGAACAATTGCAAAGGAGGTGATGCTCTCTTGGAAATGAATTCTCCCTTTTCCTCCTTTATTTTTCTTTTCATTTTGTAAACTTTCATACTAGCCCTAAAGGTAGAAAGGCACATATTTAATATTTAAATTCAGAAATGTGATGAAAGGACAATGATCAGTTTTGTCATTTTAGGTTGATTTCATATCAAACTTTTATTTCTATAAGAAAAAAACAAAATTCTTCCCATAGTGGTAAAAGTAATATATACACATATACATACATATATATATATATACATATATATATATATATATATATATATATATATATCACAGTATAATCTGTTTTCTTGGTAGGTTTATTCCACAATTTGAGGTTTTAAAACTAAAGTATTGTATAAAGTAATTCAGCTATGACTGTAAAATTATCTGCAACGGAATTCTGGGTACCTTGTTTTGGCCTTCTACTACACAGAAGGAAATTGAATTTTTCTAGAGAAAGGTTTCTTTGTTTCTTACTCTCTCTCTCTCTCTCTCTCTCTCTCTCTCTCTCTCTCTCTCTCTCTCTCTCTCTCTCTCTCCTTCCTTCCTTCCTTCCTTCCTTCCTTCCTTCCTTCCTTCCTTCCTTCCTGCTTGCTTTCTTTCTTTCTTTCTTTCTTTCTTTCTTTCTTTCTTTCTTTCTTTCTTTCTCTTTCTTTATATCTTTCTTTCTTCTTTCTTTTACTATTTTGTGCAGTTGCTTCTTTTGCTTTAAAAAGAAACTCTAAGAAGGTCGGAACAGTAAAGGAATTGTTCCTATCAAAGCTATGATTGTGATCCTAGACAATGTTGATTTTAACTGCTTTTCACATCAGCGAAATGTGTCATATCATCACCACACTCACTTTTTCTAAGGGATTTTCACGTCTCCTCCTTTGACTTCAAACATTGTGATTGATGCTGTAAGTACTGAACCCAACAACATGACCTGAATGCATGTGTTGGTCCTTGGAATACCCTCAGTTAAAAACTTTTTTGGGGAGACATTCATGAAATAAAATTATATTTAGAATAAGGCTGTTAATATAGAGGGAAAAAACAGAAAACACCAGCACTGCTAACTTTGAGCTCTGGGTTACAAAGACCTAAGAGAGAATTTTAGGCATCTTCCTTAGACAATTTCTGATCTTTGTCTGCATTGATCATAGTGCTTTTATTTATATTAAACTATTATTACCTAACTCATCTTCAATAATTCTCTCTACATGTCCTGCTGACATCTTAACAGAAGAGGGAAAGTCTCTCAAAAGTGGAGATATTGGGAGGGGGGAGCTAGAATGTCTACCAGCTACATTCCTTAAGCTTGGTGTCCCACCCACACAGCTGCATACAAACCCCCTTTTTGTCACTAGGAAAAAGGTTTTCCCAATTTGAAGTGGTTTTTTTTTTGCTATATTATTCCCCCTTTTTAAAAACTGAGTCTACACATGTGAAGATGGTCCCTCTGTTCTTCCACAGCTGACTCATGCCATAGTGCAGTAGAGCATCCATTCAGATAACTTGAGGACAGCTCCTGTTGCTCGAGGCTATTTTGCTCTGGACCTTGGAGGGTTGCTTTGATAACTCTGCACTTACTTATAGTTAAGCTAATGGTAGCAAGTTCATGTGGCCACTGTTATATCTGAACGTTGGAGAGCCCAATGCCAAGCTTTGTACAGTGGGACCTGAAGTGTCAGAAGATGGTCTCAGAGTGCATGCACAGTTATCTATAAGGAGCATAAGTATGCTTCTTAACTTCTTTTGTAGCTTTGAAAGATTCCTTATTTCAACTTTGGCTCCTGAATGCTGCCCATACAATTGATTTTGTCAGATAAATGTCAGACAAGTAAAGAATTTGGGTAATTACTAAAATTTTATTCAATTTTTCTCTTAGCTTGGTTTATTGAATATATTAGTAAACAAATAAATGATATAAGACATTTGATTCCTTGTTATACTATCATTCAATCACCCAGAAAAGTACTGAGTAAAGGTCAGGCTTTCAATTCTTGCTGCTAAAAGATAATAGGAAACATCCAGCCACTCCAGAAGTCTGTTCTCATGTTTAGTTACTTCCAAATAAAAGCAACTATTTTAAAGAATAACAAAAGTAGGGAAAATGAAAAATATGCTTTATTAGAAAGTCTTGAAAAAGTTCAATAGAAAGTTTGAAGATATACATTTAGAAAAAAAGATACAGCATTTTCTGACAATTCAATAAAATATTTGGTAAAGGGCCAGTAAGGAAAGGATTAAAAATTAACTGGAGACTATATAGTAGATTTCTAAGAAATTAATAGATCAAAAAATGAAATACAGAAATAACAAAAAATTGTATCAAAGAAAACGACACGAGAGAGCATACTACAATTTATTGGGTGTAGCTAAAACACTTCTGGGCAAAATTTTACATCTTTAAAAGCATTCGTCAACAAAAGAGAGAAGAAATAAATCAATACATTGAGCATTAGAAAATGAATAACACTACATGGTTGTAGAAATGTTTTAAACAGATAAAAATATCACATTTAGACTTCCCTCCCCAAGCCAGGAATCAATAAAGGACCTCCACTACGCCATGAAGATCTGGTATAGACCAACCATGCTTGAAAGCAGATGTCAGGGACCAGATCCTGGACAGGTCCTGGAAACTTTGGGTGATTCTCTTGCTGCTCAGTCTTCACCAAGAATATCACCTGTAGCCCATCCCAAGCCTTCCCCAAGGCTGCATTATTCCAGTTAGAGAGTGCTGTCTCCAGGAAGACCATGTAGGTCCAGGAGGACTACATGCCAGATGGTAGAATGTCCTCTTCAAAAGGGAAAAAGTAGAAACACTTAGCACCTTTTTCCTTAACATAATTAAGTAAAATTGTAAGAAATAAAAATCAATTAAAATAAAGTTCAATGGGAATAACTAATTATTCTAAAGAACTGTTGCAACAATGAATAAATTGTAGAAAAGGCAGAAAATTTCATCCAATGACATTAATACAACGTTATATAGGCTATTTAATGCAAACAGATCTGAAGGGAAGTTTAATATCTCTAAATGTCTTTATTAGTAAAAAAATCAAATCAATAAATTATATGATCAATTAAAAATGTATCACATCAAATCACTCAGTAACTAATGAGAATTTCTGAAAATTAAAGAAGAGATTATAAAATTCTAAAATCAAAAGACTGATTAATTGATGATTAAAACTGGGAAATGGCTTTTTGATAATATATTTCTGCCTGTATCTATTTTCCTAACTGTCTGTCTATGTGGATATCTTTCTATCTTTCTCTATCATCTTTATAACTGTCTACAATTAAATTTTTAAGTGCATTAAATGAACCTATATCAAAATTTTTAAATTCACAATAATTGAAGAGGAAATAAAATACATTATGATAAACTATCTTGACCAATAATTGAGTAAATAAAATAATACAGTTAACAAAGAAATAATGTAATGAATAAATATTCAAAAAATATGAGTTCTTATAAAATATAAATTGCCCCAATTAATAAAAAATATTCAATTACTAAAATAACTTCATACCTCAAAAAAAAAGTGAGGGGATAATTAACTCCCAAGGGGGTTGGAGAAGGTTATAAGATCACATAGATTTTCAAATGAGTTATACAAAACATTCAAAGCTCAACCAATTCCAATGTGAAATAAATTCTTTGTGATATTAATGTCATATTAATGTCAGGACATTGCTAATTTGATACAACTATAGTCTTGAAACATCAACTAGGCAGAAACAAAAAATTAGATTATGAGGAGAAATATTATGAAGCACTTTGAACAATTAGAGGATTGATTCTGGAGGTGGTTGTGAGTTGCTGGAGATTCCTGAACATGTATGGTATGTGTGTTTTGTGTGTGAGTGTTTTTATGTATGTGTGTCATGGGACTGACATGTGTCAGACTTCCACTTTAGGAATATCACTTTGACAACTTAGTGGAAGAATCACTTGAATGGGGTGATACTTTTGACAGGCATGCAGGCAGATGGGAAAAATATCAAACACAATTTAATAGAACAGACATAAAGTTATGGGGACCTGTACCACTGTGGTAGTAACATTGGGATGAGAGAATGTAGGTCCAGGTATATGTGAGAGAAGTTCATGAAAGAATAAAATAAGCTATCCCTAGTAATAGATTGGATACAGGGATGGGGTGGGGGAATGAGCAATCATGGATGACACTTAGGTTGTGAGCCTTGGCAACTGGGAGTTTGAAGGTAACCATTAACAATCAAAGGAAAATAAGAAATATGAAAGTGTTTGGAGGGACCTTAATAAGTTCAATTTTGGAAATATGGCATTTGAAATGTCCATATTACAATTATTTCAAGATGTTTGACAGGCATTTGAATATACCAAATATTCAAAGACAGGCATTTGAATATACCAAATATTCAAAGGTCAGCAGAAACATTAAGCTTGGATGATATTAAAACCATTGCTGAAAAGGATTACCAGGAAGGCAAGATAATATCATTAGGAGAGAAGCAATTCACACTGAGAGTCAGAAGATGGAAGGAATGGAAAGGAGGAGATTTAAGTTGAGATTGAAGTGGGACAGTTTAGGTCAAGAGATTTGTGGAGGGAGTCTGATGGAATGGTGTTAAATATTCCAAAAATAGTAGGAAAAATGACTTTTCCTTAATCTAATAATATACAGTCATCTAAATCCATGATCAAACATACTAAGTAAAAGAGAAGGAATTAGTGACTTTTTCAACAAAATTAGGTATAAAGTAGGGATGCCCATGAGTATGACTACTATATAGCATTCTATTATCAGTGCTTGCTATAGAAATCGAATATACTCATAATTGACAGTATAAACATAGACAAAGGTTAAACGCAGTTATTTTCCCCAAAATATTATTTGATTGCATTTAGAGAAATCAAGAATGAACTTAAAATTGCAGGAAAATATCACCCACTTAAATTCAGAATTCATATATAGAGAGAGTAAGTCAGATAATACATACATATATACAATTATAGACATATTTATACATACATGTTTTATTGTATAGTTGAAAATTTTATACATGTGTATACAAAAGTACAAACGTGTATATATGTGTTATATGCATAATGATTAAACATGATATGTGACAGAGAAAAATAGTGGCCTTTGCAAGAAGATTATTATGGACCAAGAATTCTCATAATCACTAATATTATATGACAAACTCCTAGAAAAAAAATATATATATGCATGTGGATGTGTTTATGTGTATATGTGACATAAGGAAGAGCTAGAAAGAGAAATTATATTCAAAATAATTTCAGAATCTATAAAGTGTTTTAATTTTATTTACCAAGATATACACAAGAACTAGCTATGAATTCAGTTTTAACACATTTTGCAGAACTAAAGAAAGACAAATAATGGGAGAAACATTCATTGTTTATGGGTAGGTTGAGCCAATATAATTTGTAAAATGATACAGATATCCTAAATAAGTTTACCTATTCTGTGCTTTACTAATCAAAATAGTGAAATAATGGCTTATAGATCTAATAAAATAATGATGAAATTAATATACAAGAGCAAAAGTTTGAGAGTTTTACGTGTATTACTGAAAAAAGTGTAAATGCTGTTTATTAATATTAGATATAAAACTCTTATATAAAGGAACAATTTTTAAAATAATATGGCACATCATCCAAAGGAAGAAAAACAAAACAAAACAAAAAAGTCTTCAGAATCTGATGAACACTACATCCACTTTTTAAAAAAAATCTCTTATGTGTTTCTTTCCCTTAATCCTAATTTCTCATACCGAAAATGATGTCTCTGTAAAAATGTTTCACACAAATCTCTATGTACCATATTAACTTGACTGTTTGCTGCTGGGGGGGAAGTAATTTAAAAATATACATAGGCATGTGAATGAATGTTGAAAAACTTCATAACCTTTATTTAGAAAAGTATTATCAATAAAAAATAATGTGGCAAAGAAGGGAAAACTTTCAGTGGGATAAGCCACAGAGAAGCAATGAAACCATAGTCTATAACAACGAAGCCCTTGATTACTATGGGTTAAACACTCTTTGCAAGAACTGGATAGAAGACTGACAGAAATTAGGTTTAGACCAACTTTTCATACTACACATCAAAATAAACTCCAAATGGATAGCCTAGATACAAGAGCAAGAAAGCTTTTACCTTCTAAATTCATGTCTAAAAAAAGTATTTGAGTCACAATAAGATGGACAACTTTGGCTATGTAAAATTATAATTATTTTTGTCCAAATTAATCCATTATAATAAAATTTGAGGTGGAGACATTTAAGTGGGGTGGGGGGGAATCCTTGTAGCAATTTTGTTTGGTAGAAGCCTTATATTCAAATTATCTAATGTATAGATCAAATTTTAAGAGACTATGATCCAATGACCCACAAATAATTGGTTGAAGACATCATAGATAACTTTCAAGGGAAGACATCTCATCATGTCTTTTCCATACTACTAGTTTAAGCATAAAATTTAACCTAAATTTTTTCTCATTTGAGAAAATAGATGTTAATAATTGGAGACATAAAATGAAGCAACTTTCAGATTATTTTTGTTTAACAAAGGTTAAAAATTGGAAATGGTAATCATTGGAGAAATTGTGAGAAATTAAATGCTCTAATATACTCAAAAAGGGAGTTGTGAATTGATCCAGATATTCTGGAAAGTTATTTGCATCTATGCCCCCCAAATCCTAAAGTCTACCTAGCCATTGATTCTGCTGCTCTACAGATCAGTCTACACACACACACACACACAAACACACACACACAAAAGAGGGGGAAAACCTTTATGTACCAAAGTATGAATAGCAACTCTATTGATAATTACTTTAACAATTATTTACAATTAGAATTATTGAAACAAAAACTGGCAAAAGGAAGATGTCATGAAAATATACTAAATAAAACTCAGATGAATTAAATCTTAGGCTTGTGGCAAGAACAATATTCTTCAAATCTTACGTGCTGTCAAATGATCTCTTGCAATTTGGTTCTTAGAGCACAGCAGTTTCCTGGATGGATCTATCCTCATAGCTTTCAAGTCAATTGTCACCCTAATTTTGAATCTTAATAGTCTCTAATCATACCCTGTCCCAGATGTTACTGAGTCAGGGATGAGGGAAGAAAATAAAGGGGAAAGAAGGAAGTGAAGGAAATGCCATGCTGTTTTGAGGCTTGTTGCTCTTTCCTTTTCATATCATCCCTTCTTCACTCTAGGAATGGGGACAGCCTAGTAAAGCAGTTCAGTTGAAAGCTTAATATATGGTTGCAGTTCTTATAAATCTCCAATGAGACAGAAATGAAGTACCCATGAATCAGTACTACAGCTGCTACCAGTCTTGCCTGCCAATTTGCATCCCCTCTTCCTCCAGTGCTTCCTCATGGAGGGAAGGAGAACTGAGACTTTCACTCTCACATTAGAATTCAAACACTGCCAAATCCAGAACCCCCTCCCCCACACACACACACACTTAAATGTCTCCATCTCAAATTTTATTATAATGGATTAATTTGGAGAAAAATAATGATAATTTTACATAGCCAACCTTCAGGTGATCATCTGGAGTTGAATGCCAGTTTTTTGGTCAGTAATCAGACTGGTCAAATTAAATAGAAACATTAAAAGTTTGCCTAGTAGGAGTCTCATATTCTTTTTTTCCTTTTAAAAAGGTGATGCCATTCCTTCCTTCCCATCAGGTCTCCTTTCTTTACCTTTCTTCCTCTTCAATCTACATTCAAACATCATCAGCTCTCTCTCTTTTTGTGGATGGGTAGAATTTTTTTCATTTTTATTGAAATTTTACTTGATTTTTCCAATTACAAGCAAAGGCTGTTTTCAGTAATCTTCCATTTGCAAGTTTCTAAGTTCCACAGCTTTCTACCCTCTTCCCTTCCATCCCCCTTCCACATGGCAGTGGACAATCTGGTAAACATTGTACATTTCCAATCATTTTCAACTTATTTTCATATTAGTCATGTCGTGAAAGAGGAATTAGAACTAAAGGGGGAAAAGCAATGAGAAAGGAAGGAAAACTAAAAGAAGTCTTTAAGAAGGGAACATTAGAATGCTTTGCTTGGCATTCAGAATTCACAGTTTTTTTCTCTGAATGTGGATGACATTTTCCTTAATAGGTCTCTTTGGATTGTCCTTGATACTGAACTGCTGAGAGGAGCTGTGTCCATCATAATTGATCATTCTGCAATGTGATAGTTAATGCATAAAATTTCTCTTGGTTTTGCTCACTTTGCTCAGCATCAGCTCATGCGAGTCTTTCCATGCTACTCTAAAGTCTTACCACTCATGATTTTTCACAAAACAATAGCACACCATTTCAATCATATACCATAACTAGATCAGCCATTCCCTAATTGATGGGCATCCTCTCAATTTCTTTCCCTCTAATATAACAGGTCTTGTGCCTCAATTTTTTTCTTAGCATAATTCTTCACTTCATAACTTGGTGATTTTAACTTTGCCTTGAACCCTCAACCCTTCTGTCAAAAATATTCATTTTATCTCTTTTTTCTACTGATCCACCACTCTATTTCTTAGCCAATACAGTTCTGATGACTGGTGCTTTATAATATAATTTTAGATCTGGTAGGGCTAAGCCACCTTCTTTTACACTTTTTTTCCCATTAAATCCCTGGAGATTTTCAACTTCATATTTTATGAATTTACTTACACTTTTTTCTAACTCATTAAAAGTAATTTTTTTTGGAATTTTGATTGGTAGGGCACTAAACAGTTTAATTTTGGTAGAATTGCCATTTTTATTATATTTGCTCGGC
The DNA here is from genome assembly GCF_037893015.1 of Macrotis lagotis. Taxonomy (NCBI): domain Eukaryota; kingdom Metazoa; phylum Chordata; class Mammalia; order Peramelemorphia; family Peramelidae; genus Macrotis; species Macrotis lagotis. Next base: position 3,125,331 of record NC_133664.1, read on the forward strand.
CTATCCATGAGCAGTTGATTTTTGCCCAGTTATTTAAGTCTGATTATATATCATGATAGAAATATAATTCTTATACCTTTAATACAATTCTATACCTTATAATCCCTTCAGACCCACAATCTCTGCCCATGTTCACTCCCCTCCTATCCTATTAGAACCACAAACAACATGAAATTATAATCAATTTATAGCACACCATCTTTCAAGAAATGCAAGCCTCAGAAGCTAAACTATCACAGAAATCAAAAATCACTTTATGATCCATGTATACATCCCCTCTAAGTATTGTACTTATAGCCAAAGTATCAAGTAGAAAAATCATTTCTTAATCTATTTGTGTTCAGAACCTCTAAGTAAACCTGTTCCCTCTGTCTGATAGAAATTCAACCCTCATGTGTTGCTAAATGTATCATGTAAAGCAAAATCACTTCATGATCCATTTATATCCAGGATACTCTAAGTACAATCCCTCCAACTAAATTCAACCCTCCTAAGTTGAAGTATCATCATCACACTCATACCCTTTCTGTTAAGTGTGTTTCTTTTAACTAGCCTAAGAGAAATACAATTCCCCAAAATTACAAGCATTATATTCCCCTGTAAAGATGTGTGTAGTTAAATGTTATTAATTAGAATCTCCCCCTTTCCATTTACCTTTTTGTGCATCTCTTGAATCTTGTATTTGAAGATCAGATTTTCTGTTCAGTTCTGGTCTTCTTGTCAGAAAAGCTTGAAATTCTTTTCTTTTGCTGAATACCCAATTTTTCCCTGCAAGAGTATGCTCAATTTTTCAGGGTAGTTGATTCTTGGTTGTAATCCAAGGTCCTTTGCCCTCTGGAATATCACATTAAACACTAAAGTTAAATTGATTAAGTCCTGTGTAATCCTGAAAGTAGTTATTTTCTCCTTTACCTGAAAATTCTGAAATTTGATTATAATATTCTTTGGGGTTTTTATTCTGGGATCTCTTTCTGAAAGTGATCAATGGATTCTTTCAAGGACTGTTTTGTCTTCTTGTTCTAAGATATTGGGGCAGTTTTCCATGATCATTTCCTGCATAATATTATCCAGGCTCTTTTTTTGATTGAGGCTTTCAGGTAGACCTGTTTATCACAAATTCTCTCTCCTGGATGTATTTTGCAGGTCAGTCATTTTTCCAAAGAGGTTCTTTATATTTTATTCTGTTTTTTCAGCCTTTTGGTTTTCTTTGATGGAATCTTGGTCTTTCAATTGAATGTGCTTACTATCAGTCTGGTTTTTAAGTTCTTATCTTTAGCATTTTTTGTTTCTTATTCATCATGTTGCTGATTCATTTTTCATAATTTTCCTTCATCACTCTCATTTCTCTTCCCATTTTTTCCTAGATTTCCCTTACTTGATTTTTAAATCCTTTTTTTTTAGTTCCTCCATGGTCTGAGTCCAATTTGTATTTTTCTTGGAGCCTTTGGATGTAATAACTTTGACTTTGTTATCTTCTTCTGAATGTGCTTTGATCTTCCTTATTACAATCATTTTTTTTCTCTTGTTCATTCATTTTCTCAGGCTTGACTTGATTTTAGCTGTTTGTTAAAGTAGTGTTCTATTTCCAAGCTTTTGGTTTTTTTTGGCAACTTTTCAGAGATAATTCTAGGGACCTGTAACCTTTCACTTCTTTTAATATGGTATGATCTATGGAGTCATTTTTGTGATTCTCATGGCCTGTGTTCTGATCTGTGCATGACCACAAGCACTCCTTTCTCCCTTGAAACTGGGAGGGGTATTCTTGCTCCCCTGTGATAGGAAACTTTGATATGCTACCATTCCTTTTCTTCGTGGACTGTGACCTAGATTCAAGTATGATCAGGACAATAGAGTCCTGCCTCAGGGATAGCAAAGGGACCCCTGTAGTCTCCTTCTGACCCCTTACAGTAGACAAACCAAGAAACTTCAGTACTTCACTCTCACCGTGGAACAACACACCTTTCATACAAATCTTTTAAGTTGTCTTGGGCTAGAAAATTATTTCACTAGAATTTGTTTGGAATCATTACTTAAGGGTATTTATGGGGGTTTGGGGGAGAGCTTGTGTGAATCCCTACCTTTTTCCCCACTATCTTGACTCCACATCCTCTCCTTTAGCTCTTTTCCTTTTTTCTTTTCTTTAACATCCCTCCTTCCCTCCATGCCTTCCTTCTTTTCTTCCTTCCTTCTGTAATTGTTTACTTGTTCATAATACCTTATGAAGACTGTATACCAAAAATAAGAAATATTAATTCTTTATATATAGAAATAGTTTACCAATAAAAGTTATTAAAAAATCAAATGGGATGTATTTGAAGATAAAAATTTCCCCATCATTGCAGGTATTCAAGCAAAGTAAGTATGAATATTTTTGACATGTCTTGTTTTGGGGTACACTTAATTTGATGAGCACTGGAGTCTCATTCTACTAAGATTCTATAAAGGAGAAAAGATTCAAGCCTCCCAAAATGGAAGAATGTTGATGTCTCATGGGAATACCTCCTGTATGGTTTTTTTAAAATAGTTTCTTGGTTTTGTTTTGCCTAGAATCTCAACGTCACATTCTACTTCTCTATTTTTCTGATGCATGAGAAAAGAAAGATAAAGTGAAATATTTTTGGGTGCGTAGCATTAGCATTCAGCAGAAGTTCATATTAGAAGAGGAGACACAGTGTTGAAGGTACTTCAATGAGTAAATAGTGGCAGACTTTTAGATTTAGTCCAAAGTAAAATATGGGTAAACCAGCCCCCTGCTCAAGACTCATTCTACTGAGCACCATAGATGGTTACATATTGTACCATTGTCTCTTAAACCTCTTTTTTGTGAAGCAGTTCACAAATAAAGGGGAAATTTTTTTAGCAACTGTGTTTCTTTGTATGTGTATTTATGTGTGTATGTATGTGTGTCTGTGAGCCCTGATCCCTATAGTACCAACTTGCCCAAAGACCTAGTAACACAGAGAGCCAAAGAAGGAAGACATTAAAAGACCGAACTGCCTCATTAAGCAGTCATGCAGTCCCCTGGCAGTGCTAAAGTTCTGTCATGTACTGTATCATTGGAAAGCACCGTTCCCTTATTGGAGAGGAGGGTTATACAGAGTGGACCCAGTGGAAAGGAGTGTGTGGACAGTCTTAGCCCATTAACTCCAGCTGGCTGGGACAGTCAATCACGTACATGTGGCCCTAGCTCAACAATCAAACTCATGACTGACTTTGGCCTTCTCTCTCCAAAGAGGGACCAGTGGAAGAAAACTGAGAGATTTGGGGAAGCATAATTGAATTACACCAATCAATGATAGTCTGCCCATGTCAGTATCGCTAATGGAAAACTAACTGGAAGAGAATTTGAAAGAAATGTTCAAAGAATGTTCCTTTATATTTACTGAAGACATTGTAGGATGATGAAATATTAGAAGTAGACCTGAAGAAAACTCTGAAGTATTCTTGTAGCTTTGTCTGGCCACTAAGGCCAAATAGGCCTGATGTAAAAAGTGAGCACAAAAGATAGGAAGTGCTCCCTTGTTCTCATGTATGATAGCTTTGGAAAATGGCCATTGGTAGCCAGGTAAAGTCTGGAAAACCTTTGTTCTTTCCATCTACTCCATTATTATAATTTTCAACTTCACTTCAGAAAACAGATTTTTTTTTTCTGAAAGGTAGGGAAAAGATGAATAAGTGAGCTTGAGAGTTTATCTTGCTGCAAATAATAGCACTGGAATTATGGCTGCTTTTTAACCCGAAAGGCACAATGAAAAGCCTGGAACCAGTTTAGTTCAGCCTTTATGGAAATTTTTCTTTGTTTTTTTTTCATCCTGTTTTCCTCCAAATACATTAAATCATGTCATGGATTTTCTCTTAGTTTGAGTCACCCTTTTACTACATTTTGGGGAAACCAATATCAAAATCTGGTCCTTTTTGGAAATCAATGTTCAAATCCCTTTCTCTTTCCTATCCCCTTTCCATTTACAAATAGACAAAAGTCATTAACCCTATTCGATTTACTTATCCAGCAAAATAAAGCTGTTCCCTAATTAAATAAAACATCCATAAATAACTTCAATAAAGGAAAGATATTTTGGAATCAGATTCTGCTCTAGTCAGGCAGAGAGAAGTGAGAAGTAAGGGATAACCATATATATATATATGTATATATATATATATATATATATATATATATATATATATATATACACATACATATTTGCACTTTGCCACAAATAAAGCATCAGTTATCACCATCTCATTTGGACCTGATGAAAACAGTGATACTGTTAGATACAGTACTTGAGAAGGACTTGGACTTGAGAAGAAGAACCCTAGGTGATTGCACCAGGGTTTCAATCACTGGCCCCATAAACTCCTGCAGCTCAACATTCACTTGCCCATTCTGAGGTGTCCTTCTCCAGCTACTATTTCAATTCCTCACTCACTTGACATAATGCTCTTGCTCTTCTCTTGTCACAACCAGTCATCCCTGCTACAACTTCTAGAACACTCAGTTAAAAATACCAGTATTAGGGAACCCCTTCTTTTACTTCTGGTCCTGCAGTCACATTTATATGGGATGCTGAGAGTTCTAAAATCTCATCCCTATAAGGATGAAATGAAAATATTTGTCTGGTTCTTTATCTTCCAGGAACCCAAAGCACCAGGCCAAAGACTTCTCCCTGCCTGAAAATCATTCTTATCATGTTATTAAAAAAAACAAGAAGAAACTGAAATCCAGAGCAGCTAAAAACCTTCTAAAATTGCTCAGGTAGCAAGCAGAAGATGTGGGAAATAAAAATCCTGCATCAGAAACATTTTAATCCATTTTAAAGGTGGAAGAATGAGGTTGAGCTATGATGTGGAACTTTGTATTCATGCTATGTGAAGATTGGTTGAAGAAAAGGAACTAGTCAGTCTGAAAAAGAGAAGAATTGAGTACAAGGCAGGTTTGATCTCTCCTCAAGTGTTTGAAGGGCTAACTGTCACAGGAGAAGGAGGATAGATTTTTGTTTACCCCCCAGAAATAAGAACTGGACCCAATGTGCAGGAGTTGCAGATGGGTAAAATTCAACTTACTATCAGGAAGAAAGAACAACAATAGAAGAATCCAAAGTGACCTAGGTTTCATTTTGTTTCATTTGGAAATGAGTTTTCACTTTACCCTCAGTGATTTAAGGGTGATTGGTTCCCCTTCATTCATAGCCTTCAGGGAAAGACTGGATAACAATTTGCTGGGTATTCAGAGAAAATAGTTGTGGTCAGACTTTTGTTGGACAAGGTGAACTTGGTGATTTCTTTCAATTTTGAGAATATTATGATTTGTAGAACTGAAATTTGATTATTGTAAAATGAGATGAAAGATGAAAGTGGGAAACAGACCCTTCTGACTACCTGAAAGGTGGGATGACCACTGTACACTCTGAAGTGATAATCTCCAGGAATATGGACACATAATTTATTACTGATAGTACAAAGAAGATGTCAACATTTTCTGCTTTTGAAAAGTCATAATATTCATAGTATGTGATGCAGATTATCAGTGATTAGGGACTGCTGTTTCAGATGAGAAACATCCATAGTGGTTGCGCAATTAAGGCATGGAGTTTTTTAAAAAAATGTTTTTAGCATTTTAAGCACAAAGTATTATAAGATAGAATCAAGGAGGCATGATTTAATGGTACAAAGCAAATTTCTTGTATTTCCAAATGCTATATTGAAAATTCTCAATGAATAGCAGCACTCGCCTTCCCTCTAAGCAAATATGGGAATACCTTGGGGTGACCTACATTAGACTGGTTTTGTTAAAGTTCTCCAGCTAGCCAAGAAACTCCTTAAAATGTTTCCTTTTGAGTAACAGGTCTCCTTGATGGTCAGAATTGTTTCTGTTATCAACAGGCTCGATTTTCTCCTACTATCAAAGGAGAAGTGATGAGATTTAGCTGCAGCAGCCCAAGGCCAGCTACAGTTGGCTCTAAAGTCAGCAATGACTATTTCTGCCTTGGAGTCTTGAGGAAGGATAACAAACAGCTTTAAGCTGAGTCCAATTTGAGGAACCATGGAGGCGTCTGCACCTCTACATCAATACTTCTTAGAGAGTTGGGAGGATTCTGGAGGTCCAGTAGCTATCCACCCCTGCCCCTCCCTGGAAGAGATTATTGTTCTGCTTACTGACTTCCTATGGGAAATCATCTCTCTTTTAAGAGTATGATCTAATAACCCCACCCCCAACACACACACACACACACACACACACACACACACACACAAAGACTCTGAAAATAACTAAGGGAAAAACGACCTTTCTAAAAAAGAATCACTGCTTATCAAGACATAGGGGGAAGAATAATTATTTTCTTACCATATCATTTTATTCCAGAAAGTATTGCTTTTTTTTCTCCCATTGCAGGTAAGGCAAATAGGCAAAAGATCATAGATGGTCCTGGCTCATTGCCCTCCTTCTTCTGTTTTGTTGAAGACATAGTCAGGATTCCTGAAATATGATGTTTTGTCCTTACTACTAGATATTTTTTTCATTGTCATGGGGTTCACATCAACACTTTAAGTGGTTGCCAGTTGTATAGCAGATGGTTCACTGTATATATAACAAATGTAAGCCTTAGGCCTCTCTCACCAACAGTAGAGTGAAAGGCGTGGGGATATTACCAAGCCCATTATTAGACATGATGATCATCTGTTCTATCAAAAGTTAGCAAAGGTTGAAATTTTCTCTCGCTGAGAGATGACATCTGAAGGCACAATTGTTATTGAAGACCTGTTCTTACTCAGCAACATAACAATTCTCACCTTAATGTCTGAACATCTCAGGCCAGGTGGTAATGTAAGATGAGTGCAGTGAGCTATATGCCCGCGAGCCTGTCTGTGGCTTACATTGAAGCAGAGTTTCCAAAATCCATTCTGAACATAATATTTAGTTCCCAAAATAATTGACATGGCTACATCCATGAGGAGATTGCAGGGATTTTTGACTGTCTTTGTGTTCAAAAAGTCAAACCCAATAACTCCACTGCCTGAATTTTAAATAAGCAGATGATTGTGCTTAAAGGAGACAAGATGACAGTCAGTATGCTGTGGAAACCAAAGGAAATTCTTTAAAGTTAAATATCTTGCCCAAGGTCACACAGTTGGTTAAAATGTGAACCAAAGTATTCTGAACCAAAAATGATAGAGAAGGTGGAATGATGGAGACCAGATGCCCTTTAACATCTTTTCCAATTTTTAATCTAGAATCTCACAATGCACATATTGGAATTGAGTGGCTTCCCCATGAGCGTGTGCCTTCAAATCAAGACGGCAAGACCCCCCTCTCAGGCATGTTGGATAAAGAATTCTTGTTTCCAGATATTTATTACCATAGATGGTCAATAAGGTATTCCCAACTAGTTGCACAGCAGGTCATGAGGTGGATAGAGAACTAGGCCTGGAAGCAACAAGACCTGAGTTAAAATCTGGCCTTAAACACTTAATATCTGGGTGACCTTGGACAAGTCATTTGACCTCTCTTTATCTCTGCTCTCTCAACTGTAAAAAATGGAGATAATAATCATACCTATGTTGTTGTAAGGATTAAGTGAGAAAATAATGGCAAAAGAGCTTAACATGGTGCTCCACAAACAAGTGCTTCATTTATTCCCTCCCTTCTTCCTCTCCTCTTCCAACTCTTAAAATTCTGGGAATCCACACAGAAGTTTTTCATTTTCCCAAATCTGTCTTTGTTTTCTAATCTTCATTTGCCTGGAACAATTACAAATATTCTGAGGGTTGAATTTTAACAAAATAAATCAAAGTTTTATCTAATGAATTAATTTTATTAGAATTGTCCTAAAAATGCAGACTTTTGATTTAACAGCTAAACTCTTCACTTTATTAGGCCCTTAACCAGATATGTTTGAAATTTGTGATCTCATCTGCCCTTTTGAGGTGTAAAGCAGTTTAATTCTTTCATACTTAAGGTCATAATAATTGCATCTGTTTTTCTTCATTTAATTATTTTATGTTTATTGTCACTTCCTCTATCAATTTTGTACTTGCTTGGCATAATTACTTGTGTTTACAATAATTTGCTCCCAAGATTCTCCCCAATCTATTCCCCCACTCTTACTTCCCTGCTCTGCCTTAAGCTATATGAGTTACTTTTTTAAGAAAACAGATTAAAAATAAAGGTCATAGTAAAGCACAAAAACAAATACAAAATCAAAACAGACTAAGCTGGTGAGAGATAAGCATTATAAAGACAGGAATTTCTCCTTCCTCAAAATCAATTTTATAAAATTAAGAGAGATACTGAGATTATCCATGTGCTCTTAAGGGCCCTTAAGAAGCACAATGGTTAGAGCACTGGACTAGGAAACAGGGAGACTCATTTTCATGAGTTAAAATGTGGCCTGACACTTACTAGCAGTGTGAACTTGGGCAAGTTACTCAATACTGTTTGACTCAGTTTACTCATCTGTAAAAAGAGCTGGAGAAGGAAATGGCAATCCCCTCCAGAATCTCTACATAGATTTCCCTAAATGAGTTCTCAAAGAGTAGGATATGCCTGAAATGACTGAACAACAATCTCACTCTTAGAGAGTAAGGAAAAGGTTTAATTCTCATTCCAGTCTAGGGGTAAAAGGAATAAAAGTACAAGGAAAGACATTATCTAATTATCAATAATACCATTACTATCACCAGATTTTATTATTATTTGTTGTTTGTCCTTCCTTCTAGAAGAGGACCAATGATATCAATAGGGTGATGTCTTCTTGACTTGCAAGTGAATTGGAGTTAGGTATAGCAGTACTATGCACAGTCATCCTCATCCTTTCCTCCAGTGTTGTTGGAGTGAGGATGACCGGCAATGACCCCCATGCAGAGGGAGACTTTGGCCTTTTTAAACTTAAATCTTTCCCAGAACTCATAGTTTTGCCTGAGGAAATGCCCATTCAGTTATTAAATGTTAGATTAAAAGAGAGGTAAAAGGTGGCCTAGTTTGCCATGACAAAAGAATCAATCTGAGAGGGGAAGACTCTCAGAGTTTCTGATTAGAGAAAAAATTTAATACTTGCACTCCCCTGAGTCATTAAAATACAAATAATGAGCAAGTAAGGCTTGGTCTGGGACCTATTATTGGCCAATCAGTGGAAACCAGAGTGATTTGGGTTTAAAGGTCTAGTCAGGTAGCTCCATTTGAATCCCAAAGGGTTTTTATCAGAGCCTGGTCTTCCAGAACTATATTTCAATAAATCATATAACAACAATATTTACACAGCACTTTACGATCAGGGGAAAAAATTTCCTGGGTGTTATCTTATCCCAAAACAGACTCCATAGGCCTTATGGATGACACATCCCAAAGAATTCAATCAGCATTATGTCAACAAAGAAGCTTGGAATAAATGGCTGAGTCATGAGGACTTGTTTACAGGAACAGGGATTTGTGAGATTCATACAACACTATAACATTGCCACTAGAAATGACTCAAAGTCTATCCTTTAGCAATGTGTTTTTCTAATTGATACAGGTTAAAGCAAAGAAATTCTAAAAAATATAAAAACAAGATAATGGAACAAGATAATTAGCACTTACAGAGTGCCTAGATTTGTAGAATTTGGTATCTAGAAATCTGGCCCAATGCCTGCTATTGCTCATAAACTAATACATGATAAAACCTAAAATATGAAAAATTATATCTGCCCCCAATATCATTATGAATTCAATAAGTCAACTCTATGAAAGTCAGAGGAAAATCACAAAGAAAACACTTGAATCCATTTGCTGAGGAAAAGAAAAACCAGCTGTAATAGCATAAGAACAAAGCTTTCAATAGAAGCTGTTGTATAAATGTGTATAATCCTCAAAGTATTTGCAATGACAAGATTTCAGAATAGAAAAAATTCAGAACACAAGAAAGGATGCAATACATGTCATTCTCATTGTTTAGCTAGATCCTTGAGTTCTCTAGGAAAGGTGACACCTCTCTCCATCATGTCCAGCAAATTCTCATCCTGTCTCTACCTAAGAAGGAACTCATCACTTTCAGGGAAAATCAATTTCCCTTTCCATTTTACAATCTATTTTAATAAATTGTTATTGATATCTTTTTTTTAACATTTCCCAATATATCCTTCAAGTCTCTCTCTATGTTAAAGAGCTATCTCCTATAAGACAGAATAAGACATGAAGGAGGGGAAAATTCTTCAAGCTTAAGGAATGTCTCAGGAAACTTTTCATAAGGGTAAAATATTGGGGTGTGTGCAAGAATATGTGAAAGAGTTCATGAAAAACTGACTCAGAAGTATTTAGAGACAAAAAGGTTGATTCTATTAAGGTAACAAAGTAAAGATAATAAATAGTAATGGGCACAGCTAAGTAAATAGAGAAGTTTAGTCTAGTGGTACAGCAGCAACATGGAAGAGAAATTAAGGAAAGTTTCAAGGATATGGCACCTGGGTCAGGGTATGGCAACTGGATGGATAGCAGCAGACGCCAGCAGGAGATAAAGAAGGAGAGCAGCAAAAGAAGAGAAACTAAGGACAGTTGAAAGATATTTGCAACTGGGCTGATAACAGCAATAGCATCCATCGAGGGTAAAAGCAAGGTTTATATGGGGGGGGTGGTATGCTGATATGCTGGGAAAGGGGTTGAGGTAATTCCCATTACCTCAGTGGACTTACACCTCAGTTCCCCTTCTAGTCAGATAGCTTTTGGAGTAGAGCTTCTGAGCGGCCCACAATGAAAGCTATTTATCTAGATAACAATAGGATGGAAGTCACATGCCCACTGGATATGGCAGGCAACACCAAGGAAATAATATTTGACATAACATTTTTGGCCTAATATTTCTTCTACTTCACTCTGACTTTGTATAGAGTAGTTCACATGCATAGTGATCTTTGTCTTTAAACAATGCTTACTTTGTATTGTCTAACAGGTAGAACTCCAGAACTCTCTGGAGTCTTCCTGACTATTGAAATTCAAAGTTTTTGTTAAGAAATGTGCTTTTAAAGGGACATGTCCATTTTTTATCAGATGGATCCTTACCTTTCTAACAAACAAAACAATTCTGCCCAAATTCAGTCTAGAGGAATTTCAGAGAGCACAGGGAGCTGTGAATTGGCTGGAGCCAAAATGACAATTATTGTGAAGATTTGTAAGGAGCTAGAAGGCCATCCCTTAATAATGATCATTCCAAGGATGTCAGAACAAGTAGGTTCCAAATTCAACTAATACCAGAGGAATAAAATGAAAATGTGGCAGGATCTTAGTGAATTCTTAGAAGTTCTAAATGTGTCAGGATGCCAGAGGGAAAAAAAATTAAAATATGAATTCCTCCTCTGGCTTTACTCTTGTCTCCTTGTTTGACTTTTGGCATATCTATGCCTTAAGTTCTGCATTGTTAAAATATAAGATTTCAGAATCCTGGCATTTTATTCAAAATTCCTCATTTTCTAACTAGAGAAATTCTGCTAAAGAACATTAACGTTGATACTGTGCCCACTTCAATTTGCATCATTTACACACTCTTGTATACACACTGCCATACAGGGATACATATCACTTTAAAAATAGAAAGGATAAGATAATGATGGTTGTGTTTTGATTCTTTGGTATGTGTACCTTAATATTAAAAAGAGAAAAGCCCTAATAGTCAGGATTCATGTGTCCCTCCTACTGCCACCATGGTGTTGCACTTACAAAGAGAATGCAGTTTAACAATTCTGTCTGAGAGAATTCAAATCTGGGGTCATCATAAAGTCTGAAACAGTCAGAAATCATACGCTAATTGTAGAACACTACTAACACTGTAAATAGTCCTTGCTAATCGTGTAAAGACTTGTAAATAAAATGTGCAGAACCAAGACAACATTGTATGTAGTAATAGCAAAATTGCTTTTACAACAACTTTCAGTGAATATGTTATTTTGACTATTATAAATACTCAAATTAACTGAAAAGTCTATATGAAGGAATGCTCTCTGCATCCAGAGGAAGAACTGAAAAATAGAAGTATTTGTATAATAATTTTACATCTGTATATCTATTTGTGTCTAATGAAAACCAGCTCTGTGGGGAGGTAGAGACGAAAAAAAATGCTAATTTTGTTTTATATTTGAAAGCAATAGTGAGCTTTGCATAGTAGATTTGCAGTTTCATGTGCAATTATCTTTATCTTTATTTTATTGTACTATATTATGGAAAAGCTTATTTTCCCCCCAAATTAAAAATATTTTCTTTAAATGGCTGCATCTTGATTAGGACATCTAGGTGGTCCAGTGGTCAGAGCACTGGGTTTGGAGTCATGAAAACATGAGTTTAATTCTGGACTCAGATACTTACTAGCTGTGTGACCATGGGCAAGTCCCTTAATATCTATTTGCCTCAGCATGCTCATCTGTAAAATGAAGATAGTAATAATGCCTATATACCAGAGTTGTCATGAGGCTCAAATGAGATAATAATTGTATAATAATAATAATAGAAAAGCACTTATGTGCCTGGCATGTAATAAGTATTTTATAAAAGTGAGACGTTTATTATGATACTGAGTGATAATTGTGAATTATTTTTGTTATAGCATCATTATCATTAATCCTTGCTTTCAAGTAGATGGGGTTACAGGTTTTTCCAGAATCTGAGACTTCATATTTCAAAAGAAATTTTTGATTTTTCAGAATTGTAATGCCAGCATTGTCTAATACATGGGTATCCAAACTTTGGTTTCATTGCCCAACTAAAACTTATCAAGGCCCATATACGGAATTTAATATTTATTTATGACTACGATGTAACACACATTACCAATAATTATAATAATAAAATACAATAAAGTACAACAAAATAAGAATATGCCATTCTTAATGTGAATACTGAGACTGTTTTTTATGCCAGTATATCTATATTTGATTTGATAGAGATCATAGCAATATGAAGAAAATTTTCAAGATGTTCATCTGAAATTTTTGTTCTATTTTCACTTTTTGTGAGCTATTTGTATTTTGTTGCTAGCAAAATCATATGCTCCCCAAAAGAGAGTACATGAACAGGACATGTTGATGAAATGCCAGATAATATTCTTTAGTCAGTTAGAACTTATAAAAGTCTAATACTTTTTTTTAGTGTTGTTTATTTAAGTTAATGGGATTAAGTGACTTGCCCAAGGTCACACAGCTAGGCAATTATTAAGTATCAGAGGACAGATTTGAACTCAGGTCTTCCTGACTCCGGGGTCAGTACTCTATCCACTGAGCCACCTAGCCACCTCAAAGTCTAATACTCCTGAATAACGTTTCTTTAAGTTGTATATCTGATTGCAACTCTATGCATTCAAATTGCAAGTTTGCAGGCAATATGCTGATGTCAGTGGAGAATGGAGTAGGTAATATACTGAAATGCACAAAAAAAATCTTTAAAATAGTATGTACAGATTACAAATCAAGTTGATGAATAAAATTTTAAATTACATCTTTGAAAACATGTTTAAATATATAAATCTTTATCCAACATGTATTTTTAAAAGGGAGGAAAATCAAATTAACCCCCCAAAATATGAACTATGTAATAAAATAAAACTAGAAACTAAACTTATGAAATGTAATTTTCTGAATATTCCACACAACAAAATTATGAGAATTTAATTCTATTACAAGAAATAAAATTATATAGAAATAGTAGATAATATACTAAAATATAATTGCTCCAAATTAGCAGACCATGAGATAGAGAAGTTAAATAATATATTCTTCTCAAACTAGCACTAAAGGAGCTATGAACGTGAATTTTAAAAATCTTTGTGCTTCTTCTTGCATAGGAGAATTCATTGAAACTTAAATAAAAACATAGTTTGAAACTATCCTAAACAAATTACAATAATTATTGAGAGAATATTCTACTAAATTGATTTTGTAGTAACTAAACAGAAGGTAAAGAAAAATAATGAACTACAATATAATTACAATTGATGAATTTCATTAAAAATTTTACATAAAATCATGGAAAATCAGGGAAATAGAAATAAACCAATGGGAAAAATCCATGATAAAAAGATTCACAAAACAAAATCCAATTTACCTCTTTTTCAGATGACATGATGATTCACTTAGAAATTATCAAGATTTAGAAAGAGATTGAGACAATTGGTAACCCCATTCTATTAACAGAAAAAGAAGGGGAGTAGTTGACTGGGAAATTCTGTTTTCTATAGCTCCCTTTATCTATCTGCCTGTCTGTCTGTCCCTCTATCTATCATCTAACTCATCTTTGTGTAAATACAAACAAAGCATGTTTCTTAAAAATAGTTGACCAAGACTCTATTTTCTTCCCTGACAACAGCTTAAGATTAAATAATTTCTAAAGTTGTTTTCAGAATAGTAATACCAATTGCTAGATCACAATATTTCTTTCATTTGCTCAGTCAGTAGATGAATAGTCTTCATATATTTTTTTGTTCTACTCCTAGATCATATTAAAAAAATCCAAAGCCCCATTTCTCATTCCTGGGCAGCTGGTTGCTTATACACTGAGAAAGTCTATGGCATTTAAGTAAAGTGACAAAGCTACAAGATATTAATATTAGGCTGCTCAGTGAGCTGTGGAGCTGGCTATAGCCCATCAGACAACTAATTAATGAAAGAATGTGAGGAAGTGCAAAAGCTCTCTTTTGCAGCATTTGAAAGAGAGGAAGAAATTGACAGTGTTAAGGCTGTATTGAAAGACTTCTGTTACAGTTAGGAAATGAATTCTACCATATTTTTGTGCCACAGGATGAAGAACGTGAAAACTAAGAATTATCTTTTATACAGTGTATTTTTCATGGCAGGCATATGAAGAATCCAATTTACCTTCTACGGGAAAAAAAATAAAATTTAGATGTTGAGAGTCTATTGAATATTTTTCTTTCATGCAACTACTGCCTCATCACCTTAGCTTAAGTGGAAAATTGTCATTTTCTAAGAAAAAAATTTATTTAGTAGACAACATTGCTATATTTCCTAAAATTGGAATAGCTTATCTGATAAATTTCCCTGAACTAAAACACTAACACTTTGCATATTTTCAATTAAAATTTTCATTTGGGTCTTTGAGTTCTTTGTAGGAAAAAATGGCCTTTTCACAATTTGTAAGTAGGAGTTTGAAAAATTGGTTGAGCCTTAAAAAAAAAATCTGGCTCATAATTTTGAATCCCTGTTCCTTTTTGGAATGTTACTACAGATAACTAAGAATGATTAACCCTAGAAACATTCTTCAGAGTGATTCAGCCCACTGGCTAAATGTCATCCCACTAGAAAATGTTAGCACCTGCTGACTGTTAGCAGAATTACAAGAAAAAAAGAAATCCTAAAATAATTCCAACCCTCCAACTTGATGGTCCTTATTATATAATTTTTTTCACCATTTGCTGCTATGAAGAACTGGAGTTGTGAAAGAAGCATTTTCTTTTCCTTTTTTTTTTACTATTAAGAAAATAACACTGTTAGGACCAGACTTGGATTCTGAGACACTCACTCCCTGGGTGACCCTGAGCAAATCCCTGTTGCCTCATCTATAAAATAAGATGGAGCAGGCAATGGCAAGTCACTCCAGTATCTTTGCCAAGACAACCCCATATGGGCTCAGAAGGAGCAGAACCAACTAAAAAAAGGGCTTGACAACAGAGCTATATAGGCATGTCTGTGATGTTGTGCTATAGTGCAAATATTCATAAATGGGGGTAAATATATATATATAGGTACATATATCCAATGACAAAGTAGAACAAGGCCACATTCTTCAAGAGGGGACATGCTATACACACACACACACACACACACACACACACACACATCTATATCTGTATCTATCATCTATCATCTATCTCTCTATCTCTCTATCTCTCTATCCATAATCCTTTCCTGTGCCAGCTAATAAAATTGCTAACCTTAGCTGAGTCAGATGAAATTGTAAATTTAAAAACAAATAAAAAGGAATATTCTACTGGTTCTCCTGGTGGATGTGTTCAGACTCATTTTGCACAGTCACCTCAGTCAATAGAAAAAGATGATTTATGCAGAGATGATAACCAGTAAAGAGCACACTCCATCTGCTGGTTGCTCATTAGCTTTCACCAGGTAAAACAGACCGTACCTGCTGCAGGTGGATAGGCAAGGCCTCTTCTGACCCTCTCTACCTTGTGAGGGCCCCCCCCATTGCATCAGTAACTCTCTGCTTTGAAAAGGGAAAGCCAAATTGAGTAGCCTTTGATTTCAATTTGGTCAGCACCTACCACAGAAGCAAATGACTCTTAACATACTTCATCATTCTCTTCTATTTTTTCACCTGTGAATTAGGTGGAGCAAACCATTATGTGTGAACATAAATTTCTACTAATGATGAAGATGTCTAATAGGAAATGCATGGACAACATGAAATTTGTTCTTTGTTAAGGGGGGCATCAAGCCATTAGCAAGCTGATAAGGGCAAGATGATTATATATAAATGATTTTTGTAAATTATAAAGCTTTTCTTAGACAACAGGTACCCAGATCACAAACACCTGTCCCAGTATCTGGGAAAAAGGCAGAAAGTGGCCTCTGTTGTGAGTGAGAAGCTACTCTCTGGGATACAGGAGTTTCTAATGTGTGGCTACAGATACAGGCAGGGAAGAAAGCACCACAACAGATGAGCAAAGACTGGCAGAGAGACAACTGAGGAATTGATGGCTTTCAAGGAAGGCAGTTTTGCTTTTTTTTCCTCCTCTCCCTTCATGTAATCATTCCAAGCTAAGTCACCTACAATTCCTAGTGACATGTCCTAGAGCTCACAGGCAATCACAGGCAAAGCGGGAGAGATAAGCCAGAGAAAAAGCATTCAAAAGGGGAAGGCAGCCTTTGGATGTTTTAACAAGATGCTTCAGTCCCAGGGTTCCCTCTAGAATGAACTGGCAAGGCGTCTTTCCTTTCATATCTCACCAATGGGAAAAAGTTTCTAGATGAGCAGGAGCAAAAGGATGTCTCAGTGACAGTTTGATCAGTGATCATTTGATTGTGTCCTGTTTCTTAAAAGTGTGGTTACAGAGGGGATGAGGAAAAGAGCAGACACTGTCTCCCAAGGCTACCCTGAGTCAGAGGAGTTTCCCACCTGCATGTATGGTATATGTATTGTATCCCAAGGCGGCTAAGTGTGTGTGTGTGTGTGTGTGTGTGTGTGTGTGTGTGTGTGTGTGTGAGTGTCTTATGGCCACAATGTCAGAGGATCTTTGATTCAATCTCTATGACCCCATGTCTGTGAGAAGGCTTTCCATACAGGGAAAGGAGGACCAGTGAAAGAACAAGGCGGATAAAAAGCTACAGAGATGTGTCTATCAAGTATAGAGTTTCCAAAAAGAAAAAAATGTGAAAATGTTTCCTTCAAATTCAAGCTTGCTTAATTGCTTCTGTCAGGGATATCCCCAAATGTGAAAGGGGACCATTTACGTGGGTTTGTTGAGCCTGCTTACCCTGCTACCCATGTGAAAGTCAGTTTCCAACAATGATACCTCACAAAACTTACAGAACCAGTGAGATGACTAGTATCTTCTTAAGTGAGCCATACGCCATTCATAAAGATAAGAATGTTTGACCAAGGCTAGTTTTGAATCAATATTTTGACAGAAATACAGTAAGTGATAAATTGAGTAACCACTTGACCCAGAAGAGGAGCGTGTATCCAACCAAAAGACCACTGCAAGGTGATGTGCTGAGTTTTTGTTCACCGAAACAACAAGCCCAGGGCATAGGGTATGTTTAGTTTACCAAACCTTGACTTTGGTAATAATAATAATAATAATAATAATAATAATGATGATGATGATGATGATGATGATGGTGATGATGATGATGATGTGGTTTGTCCTTCATTTTCCTAAAGGACCAAGGACATCACAGGTGACTTCTGGACTTGTCTATGAATTGGATTTAAGTGAGGCAGAGTTGTACAAAGTGTTCAACCTGGCTCTTTTCCAGGATCACTGGAGTCCAGTGGAAAGTCAAAATTCAAGATGAGATCTGGGATGCTGTAGATGACATTGGAGGCTTTTCTCTCTGACTAAGCTCTAAATGACTGGAACAGGCTTCAGTTACCTTCATGGCTATTGGGACAAGCTGTTCTCATATGCCCCTTCCACTGGGAGAAGTCTTCACACACTTGGGGGACATCCCTCTAACTCAATAATAAGCTTGAGGATTGTATCTTACCCTCAGTCTGCCAGGATGATTTTATTGGAGTGTGACCACTGCACCTACTGCAGCTTTTGTGGGGCAGAGCTTAGAGTTAGGGGGCAGGTAGTCACCAAGAGTGGATGAGCAGCTCTGAAAAGGGTAACAACACAATAATAATAATCACCATAATAATTACAAAACAAAACACGAGTAATAGTTTACATTAATCGAGCGCTTTACAAATGTCTTTTGCTCCTCACAACAACCCTGCAAGGTAGGTCATGTTATTTTCTCCATTTTACAGATGTGCAAACTGAGGGAAACTTACATTAAGCCACTTGCTCAGGGTTGCACAGCTAGTAACTTTATGTTCTGGATTCAAACTCAGGTCTTCCTGGCTCCAGTCCTAATGCTGTAACCACTAGTGCTGAAATAGGTCAGAAAATTTATGAAGAGATGCTTCTCTACCATGTGAGGGACTTCCCACACAAAAAGAAATTTCAAATGTCTACTTGCTTGCTAATCCTGGGTAAGGATGAAGTTTGATTATTCATAGAAATTTGATATTCCTTAAAAAATGAAAAAAAGACACAACTTGATTTTAGACCTAGAATGATGATCATGAAAATTGAACATTAAGCCACCACATGCATCATGTGAAATATATATTGATTTTCCATGCCCAAGCACGTGTGCAACAGAACAACATTTTTTTTCCCTTTTTCGGCATTTGAAGAATTAAAATGTGGCTGCCTATTTGGGAGGGGGAATGTCTGCACTATTATGGGACCCTGAATATGATAAGTTCTTTGCAAATGCAAGAACTGAATTCTAATAGGATCTGATTATCATTCCATCTTGCAAGTCACTTTGTCTGATGCTCTCCTGAATTATAACTCAGCCAAATGCTGTCTGCTAGTCAAAGGTGATGGACACCCACAAGTGGTATACAATTGAATCCTATTTTTCCAGCTTTAAAAACAAGTCTTTCTGGGTTTAAAGAGGAACACTAGATATGAGGGTTTAATCTGTCCCAGGAAGGTTAAAGGCCACAGAAGAAGAGTGAAGGCAAATGGAAGCTGTGAATGCTAGTCCTCATTAGAATTTCCTTCTTTGATTGCCCTACTTCAAGCACCCTGCTAAGACTTCAATGACTTTTAGAATATCTCGGAAGTTTTAACTATTGTGTGGAATGGTGAATAAAAGGGCAAAAATAAATATGAAAGCTGCACAAACTCCAGTTTGAGCTTGGCTGCACTCAGTGGGCCAAGAGACACTCAGATACAGGGACAGAATATCCTGAAAGGGAAGTCTATATCACCACATGAAATGCCAGAATACACATTAAACTAAAGATATTCAAGGGGGTGCCATCTGTTCCAGAAACATCTGATCCTCTCAAATAAAAATTATGCCTCTTATGAAATGGGTGGTCATTATTATGGAAGCAAAAGGACTAGGATTTTTTCCCCTCATTTCTACTGGCATTAGCAAGATGGAGATACAATCCTTTTGATGACTTCCTGCTGAAATGGGAAACAGGACACTGCAGTGATCACTGCAGACATAAAAAAATGGATAGAAGCTGTTCGTAGCTTAAAAAAACTAGATCCCCTGAGAAATGT
This sequence comes from Macrotis lagotis, assembly GCF_037893015.1. Taxonomy (NCBI): domain Eukaryota; kingdom Metazoa; phylum Chordata; class Mammalia; order Peramelemorphia; family Peramelidae; genus Macrotis; species Macrotis lagotis. Next base: position 3,145,118 of record NC_133664.1, read on the forward strand.
CCTTTGAAAAGCTTCAAAGATTGGTAAGGGAGGATTTTCAAATATGCTATAAATGGAGCAGTGTAGTCGCAGATGTATCTCCAAAAGATGAGAGCGGCTGACATGTCAGAGCTCCACAGGCTGCCCTGGCTCATGTTCTCTTAGTTCAGAAATTCCACTCGAGCAGCAAAGCTAACCTTTCCTATCCCACTCCTAAGAACAGGTTCCAGTGACATGTAAAAGGGGCTTCTCTCTAGATCTCAGTGGATTTGGGTAAAAGCAGCCTTTCTCCTTTGGGGATGACTGCAAGAGGTGTGGTAGCCTCCCTCCTTGGCCCACTGCACCTTCTCAGGGTGGCACCAAGAAGTCTCTCAATGGCATCAGAAAGACAAAAAGGCATGAATGTACTTGGGCAGGTCAAAAACCAGAAGGAATCTGGGCTGATCAATCATAGACATGCCCTTGAGGAACAAGCCCAAGTGATTGTAGTTTAGACTTCAAAGCTTAGAGCCTGGACTTCACAAGGAAGTCATAGCTCTTCTTAAAAAGGGTGGAATTGATACAGGAAAAGAAAGCATCAGAATGGACATGAGGATGCTTCCTTCCAAAGGAAGCAAATGTGTTTTCTATTTTCTGTTTTCATTACTCTCTCCTGAATGTGGAAGACAGAAGGAAGAAGCCACTTAGTGTGGCTTCCAGGGAGGTTTCATTAAATGTGGTTACAGAAGGTAAGGGAAATTCTATATTAGTGGTGGCCAACTCATCAGCTGGAAGAGGATTCAACCATCCAAATACTGATGTACAAATGGAGATGGAGACAGCATTTTTCTTTAATATTTCATTTTTTCCAATTATATGCAAAGGTAGTTTTCAACATTCATTCATTTGCAAATTTATGGGTTCTGAATTTTTCTACCACCCTTCCTTTCCTTCCCTTGAGGAAACAAAGCTTTCACTTTTTTGCAACAATATATTAGTATATGTAGAAAATCAATTGAAAAAGTACTTGAAACAATGAAAACTTTAGCAAAGTAGCAAGCTATAAAATAAATAAAACTACATAAATCATCAATACATATATATATCAATAAAGCTCAAGAGAAAGAAAGAAAAAATCCATTTAAAGTAATTGTAGACAACATAAAATAATTGGGAATCTACCTCTCAAGACAATTCATAAATTACATGAAAACAATTACAAAATACTCTTCACACAAATAAAGTCAGATCTAAACAATTGGAAAAATGTCAGTTGCTCATGGTTAGGCTGAGCTAATATAATAAAGAATAACAATTCTACCCAAATCAAATTACTTACTCACTACCCTATACCACAAAACTGTTTTGCAGAGCTAGAAAAATAGTAACAAAATTCATCTGAAAGAATATAAGGTCAAGATGATCAAGAGAATGAAGTAAAAAACACACCCTTCAATATCTGTGCTAAAAAATAAACAAAAATGGAATCATTAAGAGTGAAAGTTGATTGAAAAACTTATGTATTTTGTAAATCACCAATAGATTTTTAAAATCTTATTTAAATAGAACCTTGTCTTTAATTTGTATTGCAGATATGATGTCCTTTTATGTGTATTCTATTTCAAAATATCATTCGAGTTTAATGCAAATTTCCTAGTTTATCAGTGTCCATAGGAGAATTCCCTTCTGCCTGTTCTACTTGAGATGCTGGTTCAGCTTTGTTCAGGAAATCTCCTAAATAGAAGGAAAATTTTATATAAAATGTGTGTACTTTCAAGTATTTTAGAAAATTTTTTATTTAAGGCAATGGGGTTGAATGCCCAAGGTCAAACAGCTAGGCAATTATTAAGTGCCTGAGTTCTAATTTGAACTCAGGTCCTCCTGACTCCAGGACCAGTGCTCTATCTACTGTGCCATCTAACTGCCCCCAAGATGTGTATTATTTTGAGCCAGAATCTAAAATCAGAGCTCCTGAGAATGGGCCCTGCCTTCTACCCCAGCATTAGTGTGGATCTTGGGTTTCCTGGAAATTTTAGCAAACATATTGGTTTCTCCTGAAGTTCCTGCTCCTTCCAGCTCCGCTCAGGCCAGATGTTGCTTCTCTGAAAGATTTTACAGTCTTCATTTTTTTCTTTCACAAAAATCATATCATTTTGAAATAAATGCTCATGTTTAAGGAAGATTTCATTCTAACAACAGATTCCTGAAGATTCCTAAACCATATCTAGCATGGAAATGGATCCCAGAGGTCATCAAACCCAGTGCTCTAGATTCTCACATGCACATTGTCTGGCAAAGTGATGATGGATGAGGAAAGTCTGGCTTTGAATTTCTTCTCAGGCACTTACCAGATATAGGCCCCGGGGGAAATCAATTAATGTTTTAGAGCTTGAAATTCCTCTTTTGTAATTTTGTGATAATGCTTCAGGTTCTTTGGTGGTCAAATGAAATCACATGTGTATAAAGTTTACAAACAATATGAGCCAGACCATTAGATGTCCTTTCAGTCCAAAACTTACAGACATCAGTCAAGGGAATACTCCTATGGAGAAGGACCCAGCCATCCCCATTAATTGCTGACTAACTCCCATGGCCAAGGCAAGTCAGTCAGTCTAGGTAAAATAGTCAGATGGCTCAAGCAAGAAACAGGATACATTCAGAGCAACTAGAATTGTTGTGAAGAACATTCTCTTTAGAGAATGACCCAGCCTTCTTGTACTCAGCCATACTGACTTCTCATTAATTACCATTAGCAGGAAAATTAGCTAAAGAACAAGAAATTTCAGCACTCTGACAGATTCTAGTACAATCCTTGGTCACCCCTAAAAGACATCAACCTTTGAGAAAATGTGACCTGGAAAATATCTACAAGTTCCACAACCAGACATTTCTCAGCAGCAAGACTTGAGAAGGAAGATCCTCTCCACTATCAACTACTCAACATTAGAACTTGTGTTGACTTTATCAGTGCAGTCATTATCATCTGGTATCCCAACCCACTCTAGGAATCATGAAACTTTTCATCTGATTTGAAGCTGACGCATCTTCTGTGTCTCCTCTTCCCCATTAGAAATATGAAGATAAGCCTTCTTGATTCAAGCCTATCCACTGTGCCAACGAGCTCCCCCTAGACACATAATTAGTTTTTAACTTATTTTAGTGACATCAAGTTGGAATTTTTGAAATAAATGTTATTTTGCTTTAAGAAGTAATACTTTTCACTTTCAGAGTGGTATGAAAATCATCCCTGATACCTGAGGACCACGGCACCAGAGAACTACTGCCTTGCATTAAGATGGAAAGACTTGGAGTCCAGGCCTGGAAAATGACTCTGAGTCATGAAAGGATCCACCTTATCACCTTTGAACATTGTTGCAACCTGTTGGATTCTCTTATTTTCCAATTCAGACTGGAACCCTACAAGGAAGACTAATTTCCCAGGACACAATTTCCATTTGTCTTGGAATTTCCCTTTATCCATGACTTCATCCAATCCTCTTCCAACTGTCCACATTGCCTCCTCTGACCAGCCATTCTCAAAGATAGTGAAAAGACATCTTGAGGGATTCAGAGGATACAGGGAAGAAAGGCCCCAGGTAATTGAGGCCATTGACCAACAAGGACTGTGTTGTTACTCCCACCTTGTCTTTTAACAATTTTGGGTGATTGTCCATGGGGACTTTCTAGGGAGGGTCAACTCTTTCCAAATCAGCCTACTCAGAGTGTAACTATGAAGACTGTGGTCAACCCACTATGATAAGTTTGTTCCATAGGAATCCCACAGGAAGCACTGGTCAGCAAGAATGTGGCAATAAGAGAGAACCCTACAACCCAAAGGACAGCTCTTTGAAAGCAGAGGCAGTTTCCTTTCTTCTTATCTGCAGCATTTCCCATAGTTCCTGGCATATATGATTATAGTAGCTATATCTTGACTGGTGACTAGCCATGCAATATTAGTGATGGACATGGATGATGGTCCCTACAAATAGGAAACAGTATATTGGAGATGCTGCAGGAGCATTTTAGCCTTGAATTTATTTCCCTTCCTCCCATATTAGTAAGGCACTAGGGCACAAGGTCCTGGCCTGTGATCTGGTCTATGGGTGACCACAGGCACTCTTTTCTTCCCTGGAGCTGTGAGCCTGGGGGTGAGGTAGGGGGAGATGAAAACCCTGTGACAGAAAGCTCTGTTGTGTTTCTGCTCCTCTTCCTGGGACTTGTATTCAAGAGAGCAACCCAGATCTGACTATGGGCAAAGCAACAATGTCCTGCCTCAGTGATAGAAGAAAGGCCGCTGTAATCTCCTTCTGATCCCCTTACCATTTGGGCCAGACAGCTCTGAAAGCAACCAAGACTCATCTACCTAGCAAAATTTGGCATATTCTTTCAGTGAAAAGATAGATGTTCAGTGAAACAGGAGAGTTTCATACTTTGCTGAAGAAAGGACCAGAACTAAATAGAAAATTTGATCTTAAAATATGATACTCAAGTGAAGCATAAAAAAAGTAAACAGGAAAAGCAAATCATAAGGAACTTAATGATGTTGAACTGCTTATATTCCTGCATCGGAAGATGATACTGATAACTCATAGGAGGTTTCATTTATTAGGGTGTTTAGAAGAAGCAGATATAAGAAGAGGTACAGGTTGGAATTCAATATGAAGGGATAATGTATTTTATTTTATTTTTTAGGGTTTTTTGCAAGGCAAATGGGGTTAAGTGGCTTGCCCAAGGCCACGCAGCTAGGTAATTATTAAGCGTCTGAGATCGGATTTGAACCCAGGTACTCCTGACTCCAGGGCCGGTGCTTTATCCACTGTGCCACCTAGCCACCCCAGGGATAATGTATTTTAAAAAGACACAGTTAAGGGGTGAGAGAAGAATGTACTGGGAAAAAGGAAAAGGGGGAGGTATTAAGCTATTTCACATAAAAGAGCTAAGAAAAAGCTTATGCAGTTGAGTGGAAGAGGGTAAAGTCAGATGCAAAACATTTTTGAGGAGGAACAGAATGAAAGGAGAGAGAATAGAATAAATTGGGTGGAAAGAAAAGGATGGAGAGAAATACAGTTGGGAATAGTAACTGGGAAAATTATTGTAGGGATGGCTAGGTGATGCAGTGGATAGAGCACTGGCCCTGGAGTCAGGAGTACCTGGGTTCAAATCCGGCCTCAGACGCTTAATAATTACCTAGCTGCGTGGCCTTGGGCAAGTCACTTAACCCCATTACCTTGCCAAAAAAGCCCAAAAAAGAAAAAAAAAGAAAAATATTGAAACAAAGGTTCTCTAAAAAACACCTCATTTCTCAAACATAGAGAACTAAATCAAATGTATAAAAAGAGTCTTTCCCCAATTAATAATGATCAAAATGAGTGAACAGTTTTCTAATGAGGTTATCAGTGCTAAATATAGCCATATTAAAAAAAAAACCTGTCCTAACTCACTATTGATTGGAGAAACAGTTGGAGCAGGTCCTTACTTCTGAAGTATTTTGCTACCTTATCCCTATTGGATTGACTAATAGAACAGAGAGAGAAAATGACAAATATTGGGGGGGAGGATAGGGAAAATGAGCCATTAATGTAATGTTAGAAGAGTTGTGAAATGATTCAACTATTCTGTAGAACAAGTTGGAACTATACCCAAAGGGCTATAAAATCGTGCCTATCCTTTTTGATCTAACCATGCCACTACCAGATCTATACTCCAAAGTGATCAAAAACAGGAAGGAAAAGGACTTATATGTATAAGAATATTTACAGCAATTCTTTTCTGGTGCCAAGGACCTGGAAATTGAGGATATGTTCATCAATTGGCGAATGATTCAACAGATTGTGGTATGTGATTATGAGGGAATACTATTGTTATAAAAAGTGTTGAACAAGATGTTCTCAGTAAAACCTAGAAAAGCTTACATGAGCAGATACATGCAAAGTAACAGCAATATTGCAGAATGATTGACTGTGAATGACTTTTCTCAGAAATATAATGACTCAACACAGCTCTGAAGGACATTTGTTAAAGAATATTATCTTTCCTCAAAGACAGAGCTGATGGTTTCTGAATACAGACTGCAGCATACTTTTTATTTACTTTATTTTTCTTAGTTTTTTGAGGGGAGAAGAGACTATGTTTACTTTCACAAAATGGTTACTATGGTATTGTTTTGCAAAATTACATATTTTTAACCTATAGCAAATAACTTGTTTTTTCAAGGGATGGGTATGTGGAAAAGAATGTCGAACGAACTCAAAGTTTAGAAAATGAAGTTGTTTAAAATTTATTTTTCACATAACTGGGGGAAAACAAAGTATAAAGATAGAGAGGAAAAAAGACTAAAGCAATGTCAGCTTGCCATTCATAGTGCTATGCTGCTCTGCTATTAGTTCAACCCCTCGAGCTGGATCTCACCTGATGCTGCCAGAACCTCAGCACGTTTCAAGTCTCAGGCACCTTTCTTGGTGAGAACTCATTTCAGTATGGCCCTATCCTTCAAAAAGAAAAGAGAACTCTCTCTGGGACTGTTGCAGGCTGTTCTGGGATAGTTTCTATTACCGCACTAGCCCCATCAAGGCACTCATCTTCACCACTCCAGATTCAGGGATCTGAACCTGACTCCCTTTCGATCAGTTGAGGGCAATAGAGGCCATTGCCTGTGCTTCCTGAAGCCCTGTCAAATTGTCTTGGACTGGAAAAACATTTCCCTCCTTTCTGTGGCTTCTACCTCTCTAGAATTTACTGAGATTCATTTTTAAAGGTATTTGGAGGGTTTGGGGGGAGAGATCATTTGATTCTCTGCCTTTATTCTGTCATCTTGACTGTGCCTCTAATTACACATTTAAAACAATCAATTCAGTGACAAGGTTTTGCAGTAAGGTGACACATCTTTTGTCCATTTATGTCAGTGTTATTGTTTTTATTGTTAATAATTTTCCTGGTTCTTCTTACTTCATTCCATATAAATTCACAGGTTTTCATTTATTTCTTGAAATTCTTAAGAGTCTTACATTCTTATGTGACAAAAATATCCTCTACCATTCATAATCTAGTCTGGTTGGGTTAACCATTCCTCAATAGAATAGACTTTGTTTCCAGTTCTTTGCTACTATAAAATGTGCTGGTGATGTACATTTTGGTGTATATGTATATGGCCAATAGTAGAATCTCGATATCAAAATACGTGAGCATTCTATTTTTTTATCATAATTCCAAATTCTTTTCCAAAAGTTTAGATGAATTCATTTTTTTCAACAATGTTTTAGGAGAAACAGAAATGGAACAGTCATTTATTAAGCACTCAATATATGCTAGGCACTTTTTAAATTAAATGACCCATATAATCCTCACAATAACTTTGGGGAGGTAGGTGCTACTCCTGTTACCATTTTAGAGTCTAAGGTAGAAACTGAGACTGAATGATCATACAATAGGCAAGTGTAAAAGGTCAAATTCAAACTCAGGTCCCTCACTCCAGGGCAATAGTTTTACCACTCCACTACTGGCTGCCACCACTTTCACTCTGCTCATGGTCATTTGATATTGTCTGTTTCTCTTACTTGTTATCTTTACAAATCGTTGAGCAGAGTATAAAAGTTCAGTCTTATTGTGACTTGTTCATCTCTCGTTATCAGTGCTTTTGGGTACTCTCCTCTTGTGGACAGTTTGTCTTGGACCTTTTGAGCCTTTCTTTTTATATTCTTTCACCAAATATTCTATAAGAAATACTGATCAGTATGATACCTTTATGTTAATGTTCTATATATTATGGACATTAGAACCTACAAAGGGATCACCAATATGAAGAATGGAATCAAGTTGTCTTTGTGATCACTTCGAATCCTTCTTTGATAAAAGAATTCCTATGAGATATAGGTATTGAAGATACCCACCTCTTTAAATTTTATCCATATAATGCTGTTAACTATAATTAAGTGCATATTTGTAGACCATTGTGGTATCTAGTATGCATTGCTGCCCTTCAGGTTTTTTTTGGGGGGGGAGAGGGTGGGTCAGTCAGCAAGCAATCATTAAATGTCCCATATCTGTCAAAAACAGTGCCAAGCAAAGGGATCGCAAAAAAAGACAAAAAGATCATTACTGCTCTCAACTACCTGATAATCTAATGGGCAAAGACACCCCACAAAAAAGAAGGGGGGAAAGCAAGGAGGAAGGAAAAGACAGAGTCTGACAAGAACCTGAATTTCTGTACTCATATGGATAATGAGGTGTCAGCCTTGGCCTTTTGTCTTAGAGAATCTGGGAGGAGCTTCTGATCCCTACTCTGGACTCTCTTCAATCAGAGAGAGGAAAGTTCTCCAAGGTCAAGGGGTATTAAGAAGTCAGAGATTATGTGAATTTGTAGGAAAATGAGTCTCCAGAGTCAATTGATGAAGTCCAACTGAACATCCAGGTAGGAAAACATGTAAATTCTATTTTAAGTCTCTTCCTTAAAGAGTAGATCTGGAAGGAGATTTTTAAAATTTTCAAAAATTTAAAAATTTCCCCTGGAAGTATTTGTCAAATGGACATGTATCCACATCCTCTAACTCCAAAACCAATTTTCTCGTTGAGTGACATTGACTAGTTATTGGAAGACCAATCAGTCTGTTCATAAGCACAACTCAGAGTCCCAGGAAGGGAGTTTAATTTTTATGACATGTACTAGTTTGCTTTCCTTTTTTGCCAGTACCAACCACTTTATGATTGAATCTTTTTAATATTGAGTCTAGAAGGCATGTTCTCCTTTCATTTTTATAACTATTTAGTTTACTAATTAAGAATTTTCATTTCTTCAAATGAATTTGGTCATAATTTTTCTTGTTATAAAGGTGCCATCCATGATGGTCATTTGATTGGAACAGGAGTATTAGTTATGTAAGGCAACACAAATGCCATCACTTTGATGACTTATGCTCACTCTAACTACACAATGAACTGTCTCTTCATTCCATATCATTCTTTCTTATCTTTAAAATGTGTTATACTTTTGTTGGTATATCACAAAATCATATATATATATATATATATATATATATAAAGTTTTTGAGGACAGTCTTTTCTTTTCATTTTCTGCATGAAAACACTAAAACTAAGAGAAATCAAATAAGTTGTCATTTGTCATGCAGGTCATAAAAATTAAACTCTGTTCCCAGAACTCCAAATTGTGTTTATTGATGGCTGTCTGACCTCCCAATGGCCATTAAGTGTCACTCAAAGAGAGAATTGGTCCTTCATTTAGAGGGTGAGGGGTCTGGTTCAACTCTCTGACATACACTACTGAAGTGAATTCAAACAACTGGTTTATACCCTTCCAGGCTTTAGGGTCCTTTTGTATAAAATAATGGGTTTGGACTTGTTAGCATCCCCCTTCCAGGAATAATGACTGAGGATTTTTTAAATTATTTTGAAATGGTGGCAATCATGGTTGGTGGGGGGTGGGTGAGGGGTGAAGCTTGGGTTATGGGCTCTTTGGCACCAAGGCTGCCTGAGAAATGATAATACTCTTTTTATTCTGGAACTATGAACCTCATGATCAACCAATAGAACATAATTCTGGGTTTGATCAGGTTTGGTGAAAGTATGTGCTGTGGATACCATTTGTGAATGAGAATGACTCAGTGCCAAACATTCTCCCTTTCTGAATATAGCTAAATAGTGGTATCTTCACACACCACTATCATCAGAGATGTTTTTTAGTATCCATTTCTCAGATACCAAGTATGGGACCCTACAGATTTTGGGTCACAGAACAGTCAGCTCAATGGTCCTTTAATTCTTTAGGAACTCTATCCTTTGTGCACTTGTCAATTCCCTTGTACGACATGATCTTGTTACCTGAGTAGTTCTGTCATACTTATTTAAAGAGTATTAAGAATTAGATATTATCACACTGAGTCCAGATATTCAACTTTTAAATCTTCTGGAGAAAGAGCAAAACTGGATTGTTTCCCTCACCCTAGTTTGGGAAAAGTTGGAAGTCTCCAACCTGAAGGATTGAGAAAGAGGCTGATAATCCCACTGACATGAATTGCAAATGTAATCAGGAATAGAAGTTAAAAAGTTGGAGTATTGGGATGCCAGACATTAGCAAACCAAGACTTCATTATTCAGAGGGGGAAGAGCAGCAGGAAGTTTTTTGCATATACAGCAGAATATGGATCCCATAGGTTTTGAAATTCTAGGTCATCCTGGTCAGGGAAATGATAGGATAAATCCAGGGCAGTGATAAAATGTTGTAAAAATTTCTTCCATTTATGGAGTCCTTGGTAAGAGCTGCAGATGTTCTAACTCAATGGAGTCTTAAAATTTCTCTGTGTGATAGTCACTGAGAGCACTCTCACTCCCATTTTACAGATTAGGATATGAGATTCAGAATGGACATAAATTGTCCTATATCATATATATATATATATATGTGTGTGTGTGTGTGTGTGTGTGTGTGTGTGTGTGTGTGTGTGTGTGTGTGTATGTATGTATGTCTGTATATATCAAATCGAAATCTGCCTAGCAGACTGAGGACTCTTTCCTAACTCCAAATTCATGGTTAGGCACTGGGAATAGAAATCCTCACCCCCAAAAAGGAATTGAAATCCAGAGCCAGCCTCCTCCTCTTTAACTTGGTTGGGCTCAATGGCAGCAGCAATTTCATCCTAGCTCACCCAAGTTTAATTGATGTCTAGGGTGTGGAGAGAACAGAAGGTCTCCCTTAGTAAAAAGATGTTGTTTATTGTGCTCAGGAGAAACACCTTCATAATTCATTAGACACTTCTGGGAATGGAAGCCATTAACTTAGTCACAAAGGAAGACTCATGCAAGCAAATGAGATGATTTTTTTCTTCCATGCCTCCATCCTCCCTTCCCCCTTCCTGATTTCAAGAGTGGCTAAGTACAGAAATATGTAACCTACCAAAGGGGAGCTGTCTCAGAGAAAAATCAATGGACCATGTTCAGGCACTACCATTTTCATCTTAATTGGGATTCCTTATTGGAAAAGGATGGGTGGCATTTCAAAAACCAAACCCAATTTTCTGCAGCCTGGGAGAATGCCTTTGGTTGAAATTTAGGTTTAATGAGTCTTAGAGTTGATACTGAAATTCTGTGCTGGAAAATTCTCTTACGAGGCTCACTTGAGCTCCTTTGGGGCACAGATCCTTTCAGTTGTAGCAGGAATCAGAAAAAAGATCCATAAGGGAGGAAGGTATGGTTTCCAGAACTCTTATAAATCTTTCCTTCTTTCCTTCCTTCTTTGACTTTTTTTCTCTAGTTGGTAGTTAGAGAAAGGTAATAAGATTTTCTTACATGATATTTCAAAGAAAAAGTTATTTAAATATGGGAATAATTGATTGGCTGTTAAGGGGTCACTTCATTTTTTTGTTTGAACAGAATTCCAGAAAGGTTCATTTCGATACATTTGAGTATGTTTTTATATTTGGATTCATAATGATGCTACTAGAAACAATCATTGATTCAATGGCAAACTGTTTTAGGGGTGCAAATACAACTGGTACATTGTATGTTGCCCTCTTGGTTGGGTCTCTTTTTTCACAGACCACTAGGAAAATTATTCCTCTCTTCTGTGGTTTTTACCCCAATAAATGAAGTTAACCTCTTTGCTATGATTGAGACCAATATTAGAGCCTCATAACATAGGAAAATGATGAGAGGCATCGGGATTCATGTTGATAGATTTGCTATAAATTCAGAACAATGAAAAATCAGTATTCAATGAAAGCACCTTCTTAGTAAAAGTGACTGCATTCATTGAAGTCTATTATCTAACATTGTATAAAAGAAGAAAGAAAAATAGGAAAAAGAAAGATTTTAGTAATCAAAGAAAGGATGCATATGAAATGGGACTTATTTCAAAGAGGATGATGTGAATGGTTCTATCCGAATCCAGCTTTCCTCTGGAAGATGCTAGAAAAAATTTCAAAGAATGATGAATAAAGTACTGATAGAATACAGTTTAAAAGGGAAATAGCAGTATACTTCTTCATATGTAAGGAATGGGTTAGATAACTGGAGGCCAGTTAATGGCTTAGAGTCCAATGCCATTGCAAGTTTCCATAATCAGAGTCTATAGCCAGCAGAATATCAGTCCTGGGTTGTCAGAACAGCAGGAGGGGACAGTTCTATTAGGGAATTGCATAGGGTTATGGAGAAGAAGCTGATCTGCCCAGACAGACTGTGCTGAGGCTAAGAAGGAGGGCTGCAACTTGTATTCTCAAATCTCTGAAATATTATTGGGACTTGTAAAGACCACAGCAGAGGATGAAGCCAATTCTATCCAGGCTAATACCTTCAAGTAGAAGGACAAGATCCTATAACTTACTTGAGGGCAGGATCCTTTTTCTTCTTACTGTTTAGTTCCAGATTCTATCCTAAAGTCAAACGTCTGAAAAACTGGATAACATTTTCCTAAATTGAAATATTCAGCCCTGAGAAAGTTGCTGCTGAGAATGACACCGATGGGCCATAGTGCTTGAGGTTGTTTTGGGCATTTCATGGAGGAAATGAAGTGACTACCGTTTAGCTGAACAATATCAGTTAAGCAAAACACGTCATTTCCAACTCTGACAATTAAGATTCTGTTGCATTTTGGAACATGCTGAGGGTCTTGAACACCTATATTATAATAATAACAATATATATATGCATGTATGTATATTTACAATGCTAGATGATAAGATTAAGACCAATATCTTCATTCAAAATCTGACGTCCTCCCCATTTCTTAGCTCCATTTCCACTGCCTTTGGCTTTCAGCCTATGTGAGGTCAGCATGACTAGCAGCCCAGACTTTCTGGGTTGTCCTAGACACTGTCTTTGTACCTCAGCCCCAGAATCTTCATCACATTTGCTTTGGCAAACACTGACTGCAGAAAAATTTGAATTATGCACATGTAGAATATTAGAAGAAGATGAAAATTTAAGAATGCATTTATTTCTGAAATGAACATTAATATGGGTAGTAGAATAGATTTGGATTAATCCTATTGTAGGAAAAAAGCAAGATTTTAAAAATAATGACTCCCCCCTCAAAATATGGAAAAGATAGTAAGGAAAAATCAAAATTTAAGTATTTTACAGAAGGCCTCTCATGTTCTTTCTTCTCTTTATATACTTGACTTAGTGATTCCAATGGAAATCAAAATATCACCAATCTCTTTAGAATGTTAACAAATATGTACAAATAAGCTAAACACAGAAGTAAGTGGAATTGAGAGGTTGGGAGAGTTTTCCAGGAAAGGTGTTAGTTTAGTTAGGACTTAAAAGAAAAAAAGGAGGACTGTGGGTGGCGATGACAAGGTTGAGGTGAGGAGTGTTGGAAGAAAATAGAGAAAGTTTCTAGAGAGAGAGATGGAGTATCTTGTTTGTGGAACTGCCAGGAGACCAATGCCAAAGGATTAAAGAGTATAAGATAGGTAATAAGGCATAATAAATGGGAGGAAAATATATGTAGAGTTGTGGGAAGGGGTTAGGATATAGAGGGCTTTGAAAATGCCAAATGGAGGTTTTTGTATTTCATCATGAAGCCAATGTCCTTGGACTTTATAAGTAGATGGAGGGACAAGGAGGGTGCCATGATTGGACCTGTGCTTTAGAAATTCTCTTGAGTGATCAAATGGAGAATGTTTTTATGTGGAGGGAGACTTGAAGAAGGCAGACACACCAGCTATTACAAAAATCCTTCTGTGTGATGGTGGCGGCCTGCACCAGAGTGAGGTGGCAATGTGAAAAGAGAGTAGGGAGATCTATTGACAACACATTGGGTGTGGGAGAGGGTGAAAGTCTAGATTCCAAGACTGAGAAACTGAGATGACAGTGTTTTCCTCTACAGTAACAGGGGAGGCCCAATGGGGAGAGGATGGAATGGGAAAGAATCAATTCTGCTTTGGATATGATGAGTTTCAGATGTACAGTTGAAGATATCTGAATGGCAGTTGGAGAAGGCAGCATAGAGGCAGAGGGAGGATGGGTAGATTTGAGAGTCATCAGGGTTCAGATGGTCATTGAATCCAGGGGAGCTGGTGAGATCACAAAGGAAAGTAGCATGGAGGGAGAGTAGAAAAGAGTCCAGGACAGAACCTTGAGGGACATGTATGTTTAGAGGCTGTGATTTGTAGGGGAATATAGCAAAAAAAGATGGGAAAAAAGACATCAGATAGATAGGAGAAGAACTAGGAGAGAGTTGTGTTCCTAAAACTTACAGAGAAGAGCATCAGGGAGGAGAGGGTGATCATCAGTGTCCAAGGATACAGTAAGGTCAAGTAGAATGAGGCATGAGAAAGCCCATTAAATTGGACAACTAAGTTTACTGATAACTGTGGAGAGGACAGGGTCAATGGAATAACGAAGTTGGATTCTAAAGTGTTGAGAAGAGTGAGGGCAGCTAGGTAGTTTGGGGGAGCAGATAACTGTTCTTGGACTCAGGAAGAGCCTGATTTCAAATTTGGCCTCTGACCCTTACTAACTGTGTGACCCTGGGTGAGTCATTTCACTCTGTTATCACAGTTTGATCATCAAGAAAATATGTTGGAGAAGGAAATGGCAAACCACTCCAAATGCCAAGGATACCCATGCACAAGTAGGAACCATGAACTCATGAATAATCAGACATGAGTGAACAACACACAACTAGAAAATGTACACAGTGGGATCGGAATCATTCTTTCTGCCACTTGTCCCAACATCTTCCCCTCACACTTAACTGTCCCAGAACAGACAGAAGAAGAGTTTTCCTCCTCACATTGCTTCCCCTTCACACCCAACCCTGACCCCACTCTATATAGCTGGGATTACTTCCTATTATGAGTCACGGGCTAATCAGGGAGAGAGACATGGGTGGAATGGTAGAGCCCAAGGTTCAATTCAAATTCAAGATTTCTCATTCAGAGCTTCATGTACTTTGTGCTATACCAAGGAAACTCAGATGAGTTCTAGTCCCTCCTGTGTTTCCCCACACTTGTGAGGAGGTGCCCAGAGGTTCAAATCCCAGGACACAAATATGATCTGGACCTTGGCAGAACAGCTATGTGACCATGGATTATTCCATTTTTGAAGTCTTCGGAATGCTGGCTCACCATCACATCAAGATTCAGCAAGGAAAACTTCAGTCCAAGTATAACAGTAAGCAATTTACAATCCAATTCTAAAATTCAGTGCCTTTTTCTCTTGGATCCATTGAGATGACACCACATGCTTACTAAACATATAAAACATACAATGTTTACAAGGAAACACCAATTTTTTTTTATAGAATGATAAAGCTAGCCCTTTTTTTTCATTTTGACATCATTAAAAGTGTGTATACATATTGACTTTATGTTGGATGTTTACTTTGGGATATGCCAAGGGCCCTGTAGTCATTTCCTGTCAAAATTGTTTGTTATAAATGGAAATTATGATGCCGAATTTAACAATAAAGAGAAAGGGGAGTGAAGGCACACTAGTGAAATTAGGTAAGTTGTGAGTGGGGGAGAGAGACCAGAAGTGATAAATATCAGCCATTAACTACATCTCTGAATTAACTCCCTTTTTTTTGGCATTTGTTTCCGGGAACCAGCTGCACTCTTCAGCAGCCACTTCTAAACAATTAGTGAGAAAAATAAGATCTCAGAGCAGGATGATGAGAGTACATTGGAACAGCCTCTAGGCATTACTGTTTTCAAAATCAAGGGAGAAAAAAAATCATCCCTGATTTCAAAGCATCTCAAAATATTTGAATGTAGCAAGTCATTCTTGATCATTTCTCATAAATACCAACCTTCTCCAGTAGAGGACCTCATGCTAATGAAGTATTTTATTAAAATATTAAAAATTCTGTGGGGACAAGCCAATTGAAAATCACTCTCTGCACAGGTTAAGAAATAAGTGAAAGTGAACCTCAATGGGTGACCAGCTTGACCCTGCCAAAGAAGCAGTTGATGCAGGGCACCTAGAGAACAGACATCAGAGGAATAAGATTTTTTTTTTTTCAAATGCACAGTCGCTAGATTTGGCAAACACAAAATAAATAAAAGACCATCATGTTTTGGCTCTCACAATTGATATTTTGAAAGAACATGAGGAAAAACAGATGATGTTTCTCTTCTTGAAGTTCACAGTTAAATCTTCCGATATGTTGTTTATGAACAAAATGGTTCTGGTAGCGTGGCCAGAGTGCAGGCCAAAGGCTTGGGATTTGTATTCATCTCAGTCCTCAGATTCACACATATGTCTTTTCTCTGCTTTATGACCTTTAATGTTATCAGAAAATATCAATTTATGTATTATACTCTCCTCAATGACCTGCTACATTGTGAATGTAGCATGGAATGTCCAATGGGTGAAACTTCTCTTTGATCACATTTTGTCCATTTTCTGCATCAAATAATTTTATCTAATAATGGTGGGACCGTGTATGGGGACAGTCATACCTTAGGTCCCAGTTTTCTGTCTGAGAAATGAGATACAGTACTATGGGAAAGGAAATGGAGAGAGCGGTGGGACATGCACAGGTCAAGAAGCATGGCCTTACTGGAGGCAATACATCTCAGGGTATCGATGGTGGAAATATCCATACAGCTAAAATAGGGAAAGTGGTCTAGGGTTGAAGGGAAAAAAAACCTGGTGATTTTCTTATGACCAAAATTCCAAAGGTTTATCAAGAGAAGATACTAATAGAAGACATCAATAAATAATAACTCCAAAGCTCTATCTGGAATTTTTTTATGAAATAAAAGCTGACAATTAAACAATTTCATTTGTGTTTTCCAACAACCTCATTGTAAAGTACCAATTGAACCTATTTTATAGAACAACCTTTAGAGGGGGAGAGAGAGCGACAGAGCAGAGACACAGAGAGACAGAGACACAGAGAGACAGAGACACACACACACACAGAGAGAGAGAGAGACAGAGACAGAGACAGAGACACAGAGAGACCCAGAGAGACATGGAGCCACAGAGAGAGAGACATAGATACCTAGACAGAGAAGAAAGGGAGGAAGGGAGAGAGGAAAAAAGGGAAATATGGAAGAAGGGAAAAGGGAAAAGGAAGTTTTGTTATTTTGCTTTATTTCATTATCTTCCTTGACAATATAAATTAATTCTGACCTTTAGTATTACTAATATATTAGTTATTTATATAAATGTATGTATAGATGCATATGTGTATACAGATATTTTTATACATCTATCTAGCTGATGATTCCAATCTTAGATTTATTTACTTCCACTTTATGTACATTTCTTTTAACATTTAATTTGTTTTAACATCTAATTTGTCTACCATCCATATATGGAACCATTGATTAGAGTAAATGGAGAAGTTTTGAGTACTGTGGAAAAGTTCACTTCCCTTGGCAGTGTCCTTCCCATGGAGATCTACATGGACAATGAGGTTGACACTTGCATTGCCAGAGATAGCTCAGAATTTGAGAGACTTGAAAGAAAGTGTGGAAGAGAAGAGCTATTAGACTGACCACCACACTGAAGGTCTACAGAGCCATTGTGCTGACCACTTTGCTCTTTACCTGTGATACCTGGACAGTCTACCAGCACCATGTCAGGACACTGAGTCACTTCCATTTAAATTGTCTTGGAAAGATTCTGAAGATCACCTGGCAGGAGATGATCCCAGACACTGAGGGTCTTTCTCGAGTTAAACTGCCTAGCATTCCAATATTACTAAAGAGAGGGCAACTATGATAGACTGGACACATTGTTGGAATGTCAGGCATACAATTGTCAAAAAGACTATTTTATGGAGAACTCACCCAGGACAAGTGCTTACCAGGGGATCAGAAAAAGCAATACTGAGACACACCAAAGATCTCATTGAAGAACTTTAGAATTGATTGTGCAGCATGGGGGACACTGGCACAGGGCCATCCAGTATGGTGTGCCCTCATCAGAGAGGGGGCTGCCCTCTATGAGGAAGGCAGAATGGACACGGCTCAAAGGAAAGGTGACATCTGTAAGTTTAGAGTCCCTACCTCAGGTGTTCATATGGACTATTTGTGCCCAGCCTGTGATAGAACATTCTGAGTTTGTATTAGGCTGATCAGCCTAATGTGTATAATGTGTGTCAAATATAGTGATGTCAATTTGGTCTTCTTTGATAATGAAAGACAAGAAGCAACTAATTAAGTTTCCTGAGCATCCACATTGGTATTTTCAGACATGTTTGATTGTTTTTTCCCTTTGTCTATTAGAATTCTTTCCTTTGGGCCTTAAGAATGTTATCCTTTAGCATCTTCCCTCCTCCTTGGAGTGGTTCCATGAAATCTGGCAACCAGTGAGTCAATTGGTTGAGTCAAGTAGCAAGCATTTAGAAAGCTATGGATGGCTTGCTATGTACCAGTTGGAGTTCTCTATTTATGGTGCTTAACCCACCTGAGCTGGGTCCCACTCAGCAAGGTTTTGTGATTTTTTGTCCTACTGCTTTCAAGAGCCTGTGAAGAGGAATGAAGCAACCAAATGATGGAAGTAATCCAAGGTTGGGATTTTTGCATGAGATTAAGGCATGAGATGAAGCTGTAGTTGGGTTGTGTGTGTGTGTGTGTGGGGGGGGGTTGTTGATTGCCTGGGAAGAATTAAGGGACAGAAGGAATGGGGATATTTGTGAAGACAAAGGTTAGGAATCCCACAAAGATAGAGAAGCCTCAAGTGGTAACAGTGCCAAGCTCATTTTGGTCTACTGAACCGCATCCCGACCCAAGCAAGATGAGAAGGGGAAATCACAATTTAAGCAATTCATTTGCTTCTCCAAGACACTGAAAAAAAATGGAAGATATGAATGGAGGATTCCAAGTTGGATTTCTATTTTACAGTAAATCCTTAATTTGACTCCATAGTTTTTCTATTTAGCTCATTTTATTTATCAATTGTGTTTCTATTTGAAATGCATTTAAAAGTGATTATTGAATCTTATTTCTCAGTGGTACCTGTCAGTCAGCTCATTTCTCTAAACATACTATTTAATATAAACCAGCTTGATTCAATTCAGATCCTCTTTAGAATTTGTTTATCTAGTCAGATCTAAATCAAAATCTTGAAAGAATGTTAAGTGGTCAAAATAATTGAGCTACATGACATTAGAGGCTGATAACTATGGCAGACCTGTTTTGTCATGTACAGGTACAATTATCCTATTGACTCCGAAACAATGTTAAATAATTATTCAATTTTTTTAACTTCTGAGTGCTCCTGCCATTTTATTTTTCACATTATTATTTGCATTTAAGCCCTAGACTTTGCTAAATTATAATACAGACTTCTCCACTCAAGACAATCTAAATTAGGTGCATAATATTCAAGATTCCGAAATAAGAAACAGGGAATACAATGATATTTATGCCATAAGAATACAATGGGGATGGAAATCAAATACAGATTACAACTACATAAATGAAGCTATGGCTCTCTGATTTAGAATTTCTATTGAAAAACAAATTAAAAGCCACCCTTTATAATTCTTTTTCATGCTTCCCACACATTTCCCAACTTCCCTAGTATTCTATTAACCTCCTTCAGTTTTTTTTTTCTGGACTAGTGATGGAGGAAGAAAAAGGTTTATATCCAAGGTGGTCTCTGAGTTGGGGGGTCTGAAAAAGGAAAGTGACAAATGTCGTGTTAAGTAAAGAAAGGTTGTGGAATAAATTAGAGTGGACAATATTGCTTTTGTTATAATGTTTGAATTAGCTTGGTTTGATTTTGATGCATGGATAAGAGCTACCTCATGAGAGGAGAACCTAAGATGAAGAAAAACTTTACATCAATCACAAAAAAAACCCCAAACTAAAACCAACACCAATTTGCATTATTATGTCCATCCATGCATTTAAAGACTTTCAAGAGATCCAAATATTGAAGCATTTCACCATGAATACTTACTATCTATATCCTTATTCCCTCAGTTGTCCTGATGGATGACTTCCCTGACAGAATTGCATTCAAATAGGGTTGTATATACTCTGATTACTAATTTGATCTTGGGATTTTTTCTTTCCAGTTTTTTAACTCCCTCATGCATCTCCATCTCCATGCAACTTTAATCTTTACTTTCCCTAACACTATTTTCCATACTAGGAGTCTAATCTTCACCAGGTATACATTCTGTCAATCAAGCAAATCTTCTTTCTGTTCTTAAGGGACATTCATGTTATTTCACTTTAGAAACATTGTTTTGCATATTATCTTCTAGGTGGCATATTTCCCATCAGTGAAACTCATCCTGTGTAGGACGGTAGTCATCTGCAGTTCCAGAGGACCTCCCTAGTATCCATGCTTCATTAAATTATCTCAAATCTCATTCTTTAGTGGAACTTCCAGCTCTCCCATGCTCTATTACCACATTGCCTTGTTCTCCATGAAAAAGAATGCTTGAAAAATTAATATTAGAGAATTTGGTAAACAGAGATTAGTATCTCCAGTGACTGAAGACCAAGATCCAATTACATAGTGCATATATGGGCTATGAGGTACTTTGGTAGGTCAATCAAGTATTTGGTCTCTAGAAGATGTTCTAAAATGAATAGCCCTATGGACCACACCCCGAAATGATGCTGCATATTTCCTGCTGCATTGGAAGTATTGTTTTGAGTTACCTATGTATCTTTGTATTCCAAGGGCATGGCACAATGTCACTAATATAGCTTCTGCTTAACAAAGGTCTGAGGGATTGAACTGGGTGGAATCAATAAAACTTCTGGATTTACATACCAATTTATTATTTAAATAAATACTGGAGAAGTAAATGGTAAATCACTCTCTTTGCCAAGAAAACTCCATTGATAGCATTGGCTTGCCAGAGTCCTAAGAGTCAGACACAACTGAACCACTGAACGATAATAACAATAAATCTTCAACCAGCTTCTCTGTTTTCTAAAATAAGAGATAACTTCCCAAATTTCTGCATTTTTCATGTGGAGCTTATCATCAATAAATTACTTGGTTGATCAACAGGGAATTATTTAACATCTACTGTAGAAAAGTTTCCATTATCCTCTTGGCATGGAAAAGAAAGCAGCTGGCTCATATAGACACTATAGAATGAAAACCTAGCAAGAGGATGTGTAGATGAGGATGCATCTGGACAACATGGAAAGAATTATATGCAATAAGACTGTAGATATACAATGAAAATTATGCTACTGGAAGAAGCACCCTTGTAGACACTCATTTGTACTAATGAAATAAGATTAGGCATCAAAGTCGCAAAATATTCCTTTGTAGCAGTTAATCTGAAATAGATGTTAAAAAGTAATGGTACTAGAGCAATATCTCTCAGAATGGGTTCATATGAGTATATTATTTATGTTATTCTCCCCCCATCCAAAAAATACACTTTGGAAATAGTTCTGTTTAATCTGTTCATTGGTCTCTGAAACTTGTGAACTCCTGGGAGTTAGATTTTGTATTTGCAGCTATAATTTAGCCAGAAGATATAACCAGGCAGAAAATTTAGTGTCATCTATTCTAACTGAGAGTTTCAGATGCTGTGTTAAGTAAAGGAAGGTTGTGGAATAAATTACAGTGAAGAATTTCTTTGTGTAACTGCCAATCTCATGAGGCAAGTATTTATGCAAACATCTGTTTTTGGCTAGAACCAACTCACTTGGCAAAATTATATCTTTCCAAAGGTCTCTAACAGCAAGATGGAGCAGCCGTGTGGCTCTGATGATTTTCATCTGCCTGAGTACAAGTGTGGTGGCCAGGTAAACAATTGGCCATGTTTATGTCTGGTCCAGGAGCTTTGCTCTAAAGGTTCAGTTCTGCTTAGGTGAGATTGTGCACACAAAATGAAGTCCAAACTGTAAATAACTACTCTAATTAATAGAATAGTTTGCCTTAATTATCCATATATGTGAATAATGGGGGTTTTAGGACCACTGAAAATGGTAGGCAACCTTTCCAGGTAGTCACCATATTTCAACATTTCCATTTCTGTATATAGACACAAATTCTAATCTCTTCCTAAAAAAATATACTCATGGGTTTGCTGTTTTTATTGTTGCTGTTCTTATATTTGTTGCTCATTTTGAAATATAGCTAACATAAGCATGATTGTACCTATGATAATTGCTCCCTTTAAGAATTTTTGGATTCATGATAAGACTTTTCATTTTTAATTTAGAAAGTCTTAAATTTTAGAATAACTAGCAATTCATCAGTGACCCTAACTTCTTCAGTTCACCTGAGCTGCAAGGATAAATGAAGTGAATTTGCTCTTTTTATTCATGTCAAGGAAATGAGTCTGTATTGCCGTCATTTTAGTAGGCTGGCTTTGGGACTCTGTCACAGATTTGTGGTGGGTCAGTGCATTTTGGCATGCTTCCAGCTAACCTTGTATGTTTTGTTAATGGGAGCAAAGAAAAAAAACAGGGAGAAGAAAAGAGACACAACATAGATCTTTTCTTTCTCAAATGATTCAATACGAGGAAAATCCTGCTGTGTAAATGGACAAAAGTCTTGAAGCGTTGGTATTTTTCTAGTTTAACTTCAGTTCAAACTCAGGAGGCAATCACTTACCTTTGTTTTTTAACCTACGGTGGGCAGGTTTGGGGCTGGGGACTGGGAGGGAAGGTTGGCAAGGGACCTATCCCCATAGCTCAATTCAGGTTCATGGTGACTTAGTCCACTTCTGAGTTTGAGGCCTTCAGGGTCAGGCTGATTCTGTCTGGAAAGACTTCATATTCTAGAGATCATTGTTACCTAGCATAATCACTGTTTTTGTTTCGAAAGATAAATGCTTTGTTTCATCTATGTGAGAGAAAGAAGACATTTTAATAAGCCATGCTCTCTACCTAATTATCACCCACTGCGTGTCCTGCGAGAGCTGTGAGGGAAATGTTATTGGGCATTAGATGGCACTTATATTTTACAAGGCAATACCTAGTTGAACATTTTAAAAATCACTAAAGGCTGTTTTTGGAAAATTATCCTAGAAGAAATGAGAGTTTTTATGAGCAGCTTTCTAATAAAATTTTACCAAAGGTATAGTCAAGGAGTCAGTCTAAATTTTTATCATGGGCTGTTAGTGAGTGCCTTTCAATTTGGTGGTTTAAAATTATGTGAAATTTAATTAAGAACACAAGTTTACCTTGGAGTGGAGAAATAAATTATGTGGCAAGTCGAGTTTCTGAGAGGCATATGAAGGCTATTATTTGAGAAGAAAAGTATTCCTAATGCCCCTATAGCTTCCTTGTCTTTCATTATTCATTGTGGTTTTGTTATGTGGTTGGTATCTATGAGTAGACAAGAGAATGCAATGGTGAGAGGCTAAATTTTAGGAGAGATTTCTTTGCAGTAATACATGGATTAAAACTAAGCCACAGCAAGACAAAATACTTTTGACAAAATAGTACCAATGATGACATCTTCTTGGATTCCTTACTAAGACATTGATCTTTGAAATGGGATATGGTAAAAAAAAAATGACCATCTTGTAATTTAGAATGATGATGATGAAGACAATAATGAAGTAAATTTCAAAGCAGAATCTCCAATTCTATGAAGGACTTGGGATACTCCAAGGATTTTCTCATTCTCTTGTCTCATTGCTGACACCTAGAAAAATTGAGAAATCATGGGAACTTCACAAATACACATAGATAATGGAAGGCATTTTATTCATAATAGTATAGAATCATTTTATCAAAAAGAAAAAAGCTATATATGATCTTAGATGGAAAAGGATTAGTAACAAAATTATCTGCAACATTTGATAGTCATTCCCTATCTCCTTCATGCCAATCAGATAGAATTGACCCATGAGTTCTTATACTATGTGGCTCAACTATATATTTTTTCAGAACACAGTCAGTTAGAGGCTAAGAATCTTCTTCACTGTCTTTTCCCCCTCTCCAATGTTTAGAGTCCTCTGGAAGGTATCAATCTCATCAGTCTGACCTTGGAATCTCCCTTATTGCTGCTCAAAGAAAGGAGAACATTTGGTTTTCTTTCGTGTTTTCTTATTTCACGTCCAAGCTAGGGAGCTTGGCATCTTGTGTACCAGATTCTCAGGAAAAAAAGGGAGGGCAAGCCTCTGAAGTTCATCACTCACTGCCATCTGTACTCATACCAGAAGGGAAAATCCCCTGAGGCTTCTTCCTCTTTTCAATTGCCACTCCTCCTCTCAATGATTTCTTTCTCTCTTTCTTTCTCTTTCTTTCTTTCTTTTTCTTTCTTGTCCACTCACTATTAGTTACCAGTCCTTCCTTCTCCCCTCTCCCCCTTCTACACACATATTCTCGGAAACTTAACAAATTCTCAAATCCATACTCAAAAACACACATGCACTCACACACATACACACCCTGTCACAAACACACATCGCCTTCAGTCGTGATGTAGTGTCTTTGGTAGTCCCCATTTAAAGGGGGGCAGGTGGAGGCCAGGATGCACACATCTTCTGTAGCTACTAACAAATTCTCTGGCATTTTTTTGCCACTGCCTCAAAAGTCTGTTGACAGCACCAGGTGTTTAAAGTAGCTCCTGCTGTCACAAATTGGCAGTGATTTAAAAAAAATACATGGAACTGGTGTGTAAATGACTATATTTAGAAAGTATCTGTGCAGGCAAAGTGGAGAGTATGCACTCTGGATACTCTCTCTGGTGGATGCAGTTGCTACCAATACTAGACAAAGGCAAGAGGGCAGGTTGGGGTGGGGGGAAACTTCTTTCCAAAACATATAAATGATCAGCTTAAATGATGAAGATAATTTGTTAATTTTTTATTTTGTCAAAAAAGAAAAACAAATAATCAACAACAAATGTGTAGACTAAAGATAGGGAACTTTCAGGAGATTTATTACTTTAGTTACAGGCTTTTCTTTGAATATATCTGACAGCTTAGAAAATATTTCCAGCTACTATCTATTTCCAAAGCTCTCAGAACAAAAATTGTAAAAGGCTTAAATAACTGATCAAAAGGATATTGCAGGAATTCCTGTACTGGCACTGCATGCAGGACCCTATTGACTTTACCATGCTCAGATCAACATTACAGTTTTGAATGGCAACCAAGGAAATGAGGAATAAGGGTATACTAGAGGGGCGGACGGCTAGGTGGTGCAGTAGAGAGAGCACCAGCCCTGGAGTCAGGAGTACCTGAGCTCAAATCTGGCCTCAGACACTTAATAATTACCTAGCTGTGTGGCCTTGGGCAAGCCACTTAACCCCATTGCCTTGTAAAAATCTAAAAAAAAATAGTATACTAGAGCTTGCAGTCCTAGGGGAACAGAACAGAAAAGAGTGTTGTGCTTTCCCACATCTAGAGCACAGACCAGGAGAGTAGTTAATATATTCTCCTTATATCACCTTACAGATTCCAAATTAAGTTATTTAGTTTCCAATTAATTATAGGCCTGTCTCTTCATGGCCCTTTATTGCTCATGATTTTTATTACATCACAATCCGATGAGGATGCATGCAGTATTTTTGCTTTTGATCATTAAGTTTTTCATTATTTTGATTATTAAGATTTTATGCCCTTATACATGGTCAATTTTTGTATAGTTGACATATACAGTGGGAAAAAAGCAAGGTTTATTCCTTTCTATCACCATTCAATTTTCTCTAGAGGTCTGTCATATCTTAGTTTTCTAAATTCTATTTACCTCCTTAACTTCCTTTTTGCTTATTTTATGGTTAGATTTATCTAATACTGAGAAAGGGATCTTGAAATCCCCCACCAGGATAATTCTTTTGTCTGTCTTCCTGGAGCTCAATTACCTTTTCCTCTAAGAATTTGGTTTCTATACTGCTGGTAGATGCATGTTTAGCATTGAAATTACTTAATTGTTTATACCTTCTTTTAGGAGGATGTAGTTTCCTTCTTTATCTCTTTTAATTAGATCTATTTTTGCAATAGCTTTGTCTGAGATAAGGATTGCCAAGCTACTTTTTTTCACTTCAGTTGAAGCATAGTATAATTTGCTCCAGGATTTTACCTTTATTCCGTATTTATCGCTTTGCTTCTAATGTGTTTCTTTTAAGCAACAAAGTGTAGAATTCTAATTTAAAATCCATTTTATCCACTTCTGTTTTCTGGAAAGTTCATCCCATTCACTATTATAATTACTAATTCTTTATTTCCTTCCATGTTATCTCCCCTTCATTTGTAGTTTTTTCCTCTCATTTCACTTTATTCCCTCCTCTCAGTATTATACGTCTGGATATCCCCTCCCTCGATGTGTGTCCCCTTCTTTCTGGCACGCTCCTTTGTCTTTCCCTTTCCCCATTTCCCCTTCTTCCTTCCTTTCCTTGTAAAAGTCCTTCCTTCCCTTCTCCACCACCCTTCCCTCTCCTAATACTAAAAGGGTAAGATAAATTTCTAAACAGAACTGAGTATGTGTGTTAATCTCTCTTTGAACCAAATTTAATGACAGTAGGATCCAAGCAGTTCTTACTCCCTTCTTTCCCTCTATTACAATAGGACCTTTGCATCTCATCATGTTATATAATTTACCCAATTCTACCTCCCCCTTCCTCCAGTATCTTTATAGTCACCCCCTTTCAACATCTTAATTTTTTAAAAAATCATTCCGTAAAAATTATGGACATATCATGGATGTTTATACCTTCGATCTCTCTCTCTCTCTCTCTCTCTCTCTCTCTCTCTCTCTCTCTCTCTCTCTCTCTCTCTCTCTCTGTATATATATATATATATATATATATATATATATATATATATATATTCCCTCTAATTCTCCCTACAATTCCCTCTAATTCCCCCTATAGTTCTCAAGAGTGATGAGAATATTTCTCCCAGGAAGGAATGTTACCACTTTATTCTTATTGAATAGCAGTCTTTTTCTTTTCCCCTGTTTCTCTTTTCATGTATCTCTTAAATCTCTTGTTTGAAGATCATATTTTCTGTTGAAAAGTTTGAAAGTCACCTTTTTATTAAATGTCCATCTTTTCTCCCTGAAAATGAAGGCTCAGTTTTGCTGGAAAGTTGATTCTCGGTTATAATCCTAGTTCTGTTGCCCTCTAGAATATCATATTTGAGGTCCTTCAATCCTTTGATCTTGATGCAGCCAAGTCCTCTGTCATCTTCCTATGACTCCTAGATATTTAAATTGCTTCTTTATGATTTTTTTCCTCCTTGATCTGATAATTCTGGAGTTTGGTTACAATATTCCTTGTAGCCATTTTAAGATCTGCATTTTAAGATCCCTTTCAAGAGGTGATCGATGAATTCTTTCAATGACTATTTTGCCCTCTGGTTCCAGAAAATCTGGGGATTTCTCCTTAACTATTTTCTGAAAAATGCTATCCAGGTTCTTTTTTTTTATCATGGCTTGCAGGTAGTCCTATGATTCTTTGATTGTTTCTCTTGGACCTATTTTGCAGTTCAGCTGTATTACCTATGATTTGTCTTACATTTTCTTCTATTATTTTTTCATTTTTTAAAAAAAATTGTTTAGTAGATTCTTGGTGTCACATGAAGTCATTAGCCTCCACCATTTCCAAACTATTTTTCAGGGTGGTATTCTCTATATTTAGGTTTGCATCTCCTTTTCTATTTTTAAAAGAGTTATCTACTTTTTCCATTCGCCCAATCAAGTTTTTGAGGGAATTATTTTCATTTTTTCATTTGTCCAATTATATTTTTAATGGATTTGTCTTCTTTTGTCACTTTTTGTTGCAAGATGTTAATTTTCTCACATTTATTTTCCCATTTATTCCATTTGACTTTTAAAATCATTTCTGAGCTCTTCTAAGAAGTCTTTCTGGGTGAGAGACCAATTCAAATTCTCCTCTGAAGCTTTACATATAGCATCACTTGAGTCCTCCTTTTCTGAGATAGTACCCTTAACTCCAAGGTAGCATTCAATAGACCCTACTTTTCTCTGCTCTTTTTCATTTTGGGATTTGTTATCTCTCCCAAAGGTCTTTTGTGTGTGTGGGGAGGGGTTTTCTCACAGTTCTTTGGTATTGAGAACTCTAGAGACTTGCTTACAGACCTTGGGCAGTAGATGTTAGGAACTGCAGGGGTTTACTCAGTGGACAAAGTGGTAAGGAACAGCAGAGATTCTCTCTGCATTGTCTGCACTGGGGATGGCAGCCGACCACTCCCAATTCCTAGGGCTGTATCTGGGGCTATCCACACAGGCAGCTCGATGTCTGAATAGGGTGTCAGGGTAGAAGACACCAGAGTTTCTTTCTGGTCAATCTAAGCTGGAGTTGTAAACTGTCCACTCCTAGGGTCATTTGGAATACTAGGAATGCCTAAGGCTGTTTGTATGTTGTTTGCATTGGAGAAAATCAGGCCCTTCTGGCAGAATGTCCGGGTCTCCCTAATAACAGAGTTTGCAGGCCCAGCCATACGGAGCAGCAGGGCTGGCCCAGTGAGTATCCTGGACAACTGGACTAAGGCTCCTCCAGGCCAAGTGCCAGAGCTCTCTCAGTCTGCTTACACTACAAAGGCTTCTGCTCCCACAACTGAGGTTCTCAGATTGGTCCCCTACCTCACCCCATTGCTGGTGGGATGGGCCTCTGTTCTCTGTCCTGGACATGCCAGTTCCCTTCCCATCCTGACAGACTTTACTGGAAGATGTTCCATTCTATTCTTTTGTATGTTTTGTTGCTCCAAAACCTGTTAAGGGGCTCGATTCGTGTTGGTTCTGCAGAGGTTAAGGCAGTACCTGCTTCTCTCCACTGTCTTGCCTGGAAGTCCTTTGTGTCTATTTTTTATTAGAAGTCTACACATAACCTCAAATTAACCATTGAGATGATCTTTCTGCTCCATAGTGTAATGTCCAATAATATGAGCTTTGGCTAAAGGACATATTATTTTTCCTATTTAGGAAGATGCTTATCCCACATGATTATTTAACTCATAATGGTCAGAGATACCATCCTTCCATCTACCTTTCTACATTTCATTCTTTCTCAGATCTGCTCTCCCCTTATTTGGTGGTAAAGATCCTACACAAAGATTGGAGCAAATACATTACATGAAGCTTTTTCAATGTAATTAAAAATAGTAGGTCCTCATATTGACCAAATGGCATTTATTAGTTTTTATGGAAACTACCTAAGGTTGTTCTAATGGCAAAGTATACCCTTTAATGATCAATGCACTAAATCTTAAATTCACATTAATAGAGCATCAGCAAATTTGACAAAATGCCATAGCATAATTATTTGCTAATTAGCAAGTGTAGTCAAACATGTAGGATTTACTGCTACTTACATGACTTTTCCTTGTCGAGCTTGGAAAAGGAAATGATAATGACTTCATGCTATAATGACTTATCCTTGTTTGAGGTTCATCTGGAGAGGCATTTGGAAGATGTTATTCAATGTTTGAGATCTTTCTATTCAGTATCAGTCTTCACAGCATCTCAGGGTCTGCCAGTGAAAATATACAAATAGACAATGATACTAAATTTGATAATAGATGGAAATCTCAGAAAGTGGCGATGACTGGGTTCTTAGATCTTTGGGTAAATGCTGTTGATCTTTATCTACTATGAACCATTATGACTTTATATTCTTTGAGAATATATTACTTGAATATTAAACATTGGTATCCAATTTGCCTTGGACTTAGGACAGGAAGTCTCTCTCCTATGATCTTGAACTGCCCCCATTTAAGACTTTCTGAAATTTAAAGTTATAAAGACAATCATAAATGTATTTTTATTTGACATCAGATAATTTGTATTTTAAGAGGCAATATAACTAAGAACAAAATTATATATTTATATATATATATATATATATGTATATACATAAACATATATTCTAAGAGATGATGATTGGGATGATTGTTTTTATGAGGTTCTTGACATCATTTCAGATCCTTTCAAAGGTCCATTGAACAGCCATATCCCTGAATGGAAATGCTATCTGGGATTGAATGAATTTGGAGGTTTGAGAGAAAAAGGATCAAAACCAAAGTGAAGGGAAAAGAAAAGATGTTAAGTAATTTCAAAGGAAAGACAAAGAGTCTGTGAGTTTCAGACTAGCATTCTGATATTTTTCTAAAATAGCTTTACTTGAAGTAGAATAAATGTGCTCATGAAAGAAGAAATTTTGAGTTATTTTAGACTTTTTCTCCATTTCATTGGCAACTTCCATTGGCACTGTGATCATTAGCTCACATTTTTATGAAAGAACAATATGTAAATAGTAATATAAATATTTAAAGAATTGATGAATGCCATTCATATCTATCAGAGATCTTCCCAAAATGCAGCCCTAACAACACCACCCACCTCTCTCCCCAAGCCAATGATTCAATATTTCATAATCCAAGACTCTACATTTATCTTTTGAAGTCTTTCATGACTTAAACTCTTCTTACTTCTTATTATACTTTGATCCCTCCTCTAGGTACTTTTAAGATTCAATAACACTGGAATCCAGTAATACTAACCTCCATCTCCCAAATCTACCTTTGCCCTGGCTATGCCCATCCTTGGAATACTTTCTCTCTATGTTCCTATTTCCACTCTTCCTAGACTTGAATCAAGGTTCCACTCATATCATATCTTCTTCAGGAAGACTTTCTCAATCCCTCATCAATATTGTTGATAAACTCCACTTTAATATAAACATCTACTTCTATAATCTAGAATTCTCTCCTTCCTTCTTTCTGACTCTTGGTTTTCCTAACTAAAAAATTCATCTAAAATTTCCTTTCTGTAAGAAATCTTTCTGATTCTCTGTATCCAGAAAAAACTATTGTGGAGTTTGAACAAAGACCAAAAACTATTACCTTCAATTTAGGGAGAAAAAAAAAACCTGTTATCTTATTACATAATTTTACTATCTCTTATACTTTATTTTTCTTCCTTAAGGATATGATTTCTCTGTCAACTTAAAGCCAGGTCATTCTGCATCCACAGTCATCTCCCTAGCTTGACCACTCATTACATATATGTCAAATTACTAATTGAACAACTGTCCTATTTTGTATTGCATTACTTCTCTACTACTACCACAAAAATGGTTGTTAGGGCTACACAATTAACAAATTAGCCCATATCTGAGAGAAATTACATTGAACATATATATATATATATATATATACATATATATATATATATATATATATATACAAAATTAAATAAATTATATTTTAAAAAGTAATCTTTATAATTCATGTTGAATTCAATGTCTTCCCTTTGAGATTACCCTAATTTCTCCTGTAGACACCTTGTCTATGTTGCTTGCATTTTACTTCCTCAATTTGACCATGAGCTTCTTAGGAATAAATATGTCTTATGTCCTGTTTTTGTATCCCTGCTGCTCTGCCCAACCTGGATACATGCTTAATACCTACCACTTGGCTAACAGTCAGTAGGTTCTCAAAGGCTACTGAATTGTGTTAATGCTTTAGAAAGAGAAATTGAAATAGTGTATACTGGCCATAAGAAAAGTCAGTGTTCATTGGACTCACATTTTATACAGAGTCCAGCTTACAAAATGTCCTGGTCACTTTATAAAGCACTGATGATATGAGCCTTCTATGAGGACCTCTGTAGATTTTAGTTCCTATACCTTGATCTGGTGGTCATTCTTATGGCCAGTACCTGATCCTCTATCTGTACTGTGGAAAGAAAGCATATTAATGGAGTAAAAACAATGAGACTTTATGAGAAACCTTTGGAAAAACATGAAATATGTATTTAATAATATGTTCTTTGAACACATATATACATTTTGAATGACTAATGCTCCCAATAGGGTGCTCAGCAGTGAAAGGAGATTTTCACACATTGCTATTTTTAAACTCAAGAGTTTATTTTTGTGATTTGTTCATCACCTTTTGGTTAAGTTTTGAATTGTACTTTGCTATTCTCATTGTAAAATGATTAGTCCACTTTCCTTGGAGAAGTTGCTCATTAAATTCACAAACACTAGGAAGGCTATTTTTTCTTATTATAAAAACCAAACATCTATGAAAATTGTGTTGCATATTGGATTTGGTGTTAAAAAATGATGGTTTGTTTTAAAACCTGTACAGAAAGTTGGGAAAAATTGACTACCTGGTGGGTAAGCTATACTTCAAATATTGACCAATCTCAGCTTTCTAGCATCTGAAATGGAAAGAAGACTTGAGCTACTTATTTTATGTCCATTTTCTTTTGTTTGGTCCATTTAAAGTGGTTTTCCTCCTCTTCTACATCCTTCCAAATATGAGTAAACAAAATTGTCTACATGGTCACAGGTTGGGACTTTGAATGTGTTAATGAGAATAATAAAAGTATTTCATGTACAATAGTCTTAGTTTAGTATTTTATTACTCCCATATCATGAGAAGGAAGCAAATTGCTATCAGTGATATGGAATGATCATCTCATAAAGTCAAAAATGAAAGAAAAATCAACCTTACAACACACCCACCAGTAATCTCCCAGCCTCGGCATGTTTTTCTTATCATGCGGTGCCCATATTCCCCATACTTCTTTTAGCTCTTATCATTAATCAAAACATCATTAATTAAGATGTTTTCTTTCTCTTGTTACATCCAAACAGAATTTCTCTCTTGGTACTTTCAATTCCTTGTCCCTAGCCCTGCCTAGTTGTCTTATGCTAAGTACCTGATAACCCTTCAAATGTTGGAAGAAGGCTAAGAGGGATTCACCCATACTTTTCCAAACTAAATAATTTTATTTAAAAAAATCATAGCCATTTATTTGCATATTTGCACATTGCTTTCCAAAATGGTTGTGCTAATTTACAGATTTACCAATAATGCATTATAACATTTCACAACACCTCACTGAATTGCCTCCATCTTTTATCATCTTTGCCAATTTGGAGAGTGTGAAATAAAACTTGTTTCTTAGAGTTGTTTTTCATTTATTGCAGGATATCTGGAGAATTATTTTTCTGTTGTTGTTTTGTTTTGTTTTTGAATATTTTATTTTCCCAATTAAATGCAAAGGTTTTAAGTTTCACATTTTTCTCCTTCCCTCCTTTCCCTCTCCCCTCCACAAAGAGAAATCAATTTATATGGATCATACATATATAAGTATGTTAAACATTTGTCCAGATTAATCATGTGAAAAAAGAATCAAAACAAAAAGGGGGAAAAGCATGAGAGGGAACAAAGACCATAAAATATAAAACAAATTTTAAAAATTGAATGTAATAAATATTTATCTTTATGCAGATTCCATGGTTCTTTTCTCTTGATGTGAATGGTATTTTGCATCACAAGTCCTTTAGAAGCTAAATGTCTTTCATACAATGTTCATTCATATGCAGTGATTCTGAGTCCATAAGGAAAAATGGAAAAATCATTTGTGCTGGAGTCAAAAGACCAAGAGTTTCATTCCACCTCTAGTTCCTGAAATGCTTCTCTTAAGGTGCATTAATCAACCTGTTTCCTCACATGTAAGGGCTTAGACCAGATTGAATCTCGACTCTAGAACTGTGATGCTCTCAAGGTAAAGATGAGAGCATATGCTTTCCTTAATATATTCTACAAGGAAAATATTTATTGGGTTGAGTGGAAGTAAGCCAGGACTGACCAAACTCCTGCACATGCCACCCCTGAGACTTTGGACAATTTACTTAAATTATCTGGCCCTAAACATCTTTAGATTTCAAACGAAAGGGTTGGAATAGCTGCTGAATTAAGTTCCAATTCTTGATTTATGGAGGATCCATTTTTCTCTACACTCCCTACTTATTGTTTTGAGAGGCAGATGTTCTTTCATGCTTTTCCCCCCTTTTTGTTTTGATTCTTTTTCACATGATTAATCTGGACAAATGTTATAACACCATGATGACTCATTGCTCTCATTGAAACTTCATTTGACTTTTCTGAGGTTTTCAACGTTTTTTTTCTTATCCATTGTATTTTTTCTAAGATTTTAGAAAGTGTATCAAATTTTATCTTGCTGGCCTGTACTATTTCCTGATAAGGATGATAAAGCCAAATGAGGTTATATGTCATAGCTCTTCCAAGAAATAAAAGTACATATGAAACCAGGCTTTTGTTCTTATTCTTTCTTCTTTATGATTGCTCTCTCCTCTTTTCCCATATCTCTAATGATTTTCTTCAAGAATGGATTCTGCCTTGGATCTTTTTTTATTATTGCTGTTTTCTTGTGGTTTTTCTTGCTACCTTTTTTGTTGTGCTGTTAATAAAAGAAAGTCAGACTTGGACTCCATATCACACTCATCTGTATATATTAAAGCAAGTATCCTTACATCCTTCTCATTTGCTCTTTTTTAGTTTTTACAAGGCAGTGGGGTTAAGTGACTTGCCCAAGGTCACACAGCTAGGTAATTATTGGGTGTCTAAGTCTGGATTTGAACTCAGGTCCTCCTGACTCCAGCCCTGGTGCTCTATGCAGTATACCACCTAGCTGTCCCTCATTTACTCTTTAAACATTTATTTCCTAGTATCTTCCTTTCTTTCTAGTCTTCCTGTACATTACTGCTCTCCATACACCCAGTAATTAAACCATGTCTTAAGTCTTCCTCGTAGTTCATTATACTTGCTTCTATATCTTCACATTGGCTGTCCCCTATAATAATGAGAATACTTTCCTTTCTCCCCTCTGTTCTTGGCATCTCAGATGTGCAAGTTCAAATGCCATCTTCTATGTATGAAGTCCCCTCTGATCCTTGGACCTCAGCTACTAGAATCCTTTCCCTCTACTTTCCCTTACATTTACTGTTCATTGATCTAGATGCACACAGTTGAATCAGGAGCTCTCCAGGGGTGATGATTCTTCCCTTTCAATTGTGTCTGGCACTACAGGGGACTTATAGTAGATCCACATCACTCTATATCCCTTGATCAACAAATTTCTATAATTCTTTCTAGTCTGACAAATTTGGTTTGGACTCTTCTTTAAGTCTTCATTATTTGTTAATTGTTGACTATATCATGCTAAGTATCAGGCCTTGAACCAAGAAGGAGTTCAATTCTTTAAAAGAATTTGTTAAAGAAGCTAACTTTGTATGTCTTGGTAATTTCATTGTGTAGTATTCTACCTCATTTGGTTAACTAACCAAAGTCACCAAATTGGTTCTCAAACAATCCTATTTCTTTAAAATACTCAAGTAAATTAGATGTTTAAAAAATCTTATTGCGGTGATTTTGCTAACGACTCAGGTCACTAGGCCCTATGGGTTTCAAGTCCAGTGTTTAAGAGGATGGAACATTGCACACTCTTAAGCTACGATATGCCTAAAACACTTCATTCATGTGTACTTTACTTTCAGGGGGGACTTAGGAACTGGTTTACCTGATTCTAGTTGTCATTAAAAATCCATTAGAATCTGTTTTCCCGGTACACATAATACTTGTGGATGATTAAGCTACCTGAAGGATTGGATATAATGGGACATATACTATGGAGTATATATTTGGGAAAGGGAACTATTACCCTCCAACCTATTTCATATATTTCCTCATAAAAGAATGCATAGAAGGAAAATGTAACAGCAAGGAATGATGTATTTTTTTAATTAAAACATTTTATTGATGTTATTAATAGAGAAACAAATCTAGAAGACATTAGATTATGAATTTTAAATAAGTTATTTCTTTTTAAAGAGCTAGTCAGGTCCACAAAATGTGTTCATTGGGGGAAAATATAATGATGGCTTCCTGTACAAACATCTAGGAACAATTTTTGCCTTTTTCTATTCACTCCCCCATTATTCCTACAATTTATAGGACTGTATTTATTAAGATCAACAGGATTGTTTCTGTGTTGTAAGAGAATAGCAGAAGATTATTCTGTACCCAAAAGAAAATCGAGGAAAGAATTAGACTGTTTCTAAAGAGACAAAAAGAGACTAAGATTCAACCCCAAATGATAAAGCCTTTTAATGTATTCTAAATATTAATGAGAAGTGATTGACACTCAATAAATAAACTTGACATTCAAAGCATTCCTAAAATTAGAAACAGAAATGAACAAATTATTTGCTTTCCAAATCTTCTAGACAACAGAAATATGAGAAAGCGAGCATATAACAAGTCAAGGAAACCAACAAAATAATAAGGGAGATCTCGATCATTATATCAATATCTAAAGCTCCATAGACAAAGGTGAAAGAAGAAGTCAAATAAAGGTGATGCTGGAGAAACAGGCCTGAAACATTAGAGATTAAACTTCTCAAACTATCACCCCAGGTGAACCAATAGCTTTTGTCTTAGTTTGTTTTGTTTTCTGTTTTTGTGTGTGGAAATAAATGGAAGAGTTGGTGGTTGGAAAAATGGGGAAAGGAGAAGAAAGCTGAAGGGAAGGGATAATATCCCCTAATCCACTAAACTATTAATAATGAAGAGAAATAATTCTTGTGGTATTTCTCAACAAGATACCTGTGACGATTGATGAGGTGGAAGTTTCTTTTAGTGGTGGCAGGCTACACTGAAGAATTCTTCAAGGGAAAGAATGTTCTATAAAAGGAGCAACTTCTAGGTGGCATTGTGGATAAAGCACTGAATCAGGGAGAATCAGGGAGACTCATCATCCTGGGTTCAAATCTAGGCTCAGAAACGTACTAGCTGTGTAAAACTGGGCAAGTTACTTCCCCCCCTTTTTCTCAGTTCCTCTTTTGTAAAAATGAGATAGAGAAAAAATAGCCAACCATCCCAGTGTCTGCCAAGAAAACCTCAAAGTGGGGTTACCAAGAATAACAATTGAAATGGCTGAACAACAGCATAGAAAAATTTACACTGGGGTCGATCTCCAGGGATTTCTTAATTAGGGATGCTACTCTTTCTGTCCTCTGAGAAGGGGAATCAGAGATCCTTGGAGCATTTGACACCCAAAAGAGTGGGAGAGCATGAGTCTACAGCAAATGGTTCAAGCAAAATAGGAAATAAAGGCTTTGGAGAGGGTCCAAGTCAATAATAAACTACACAGATACATAGAAGAATATCATGTGGTCAGATTCTTTTGCATTAAAAGAGTATTTCTAAAAATAGGGCACAACAGAAAAAAGAAAGTATAGAGTAAGAAATACAAAGCAATAACATAAAAATTGTTTATATGACAGATTCCAAGATATATGACTTAGAAATTTAAGTCCACTAGGAATTCATAGAGTAAAGCAGAAAAAGGGAAAAGAATAATGAATAAAACATAATCTAGAATAGACTGAAAAGAGAAATAAATAGTTCAGAGGATTAGAGGGGAAATCATCCTTTTTAGAAAAAGGCTGGAAAAATTAAATTTAAACAGTGGCAAGGGATGAGAAGAATGAAAATCTTACCTGACTATTAGCTGAGAGAGGAAAAAAGGGGTAAATTAAATAACTAGATCAGAGCAACAAGAAACTACCAGGTTCAACAAACTGCAACATGTCTGAAAGTGGAAACAAATGTGAAGGGGAGAACGTCTGCTAGAACAGAGGTGCTGTAAGGAAATCAGATTAATGCAGTGGAAGAGATGGCGTACACCTTTTACAGAGGAAGAGTGAGAAATGCAAATTTAGAATAAAACAATATTAGATACAAACAGAAAAATATAAACCTGACTCATGACTTTATATGTGAATGGAATAAACAATCCAATAAGAGTTATAGATTGAAGGAAACAACAAAACTCCAAAATATATTACTTTCAGGAGACATATCCAAAAAAGACAGACACAAGTAGGAAAAAAGTTTAGACTTAATCAAATGACTCCAAAAAATGATCTGTATTCCTGCTATAAGACAAAACAAAACAAAAAAGCATTTCAAGTTAAAAAGTAAATTGGACAAGAAACTAAAATATGCTGAACCACATGCAAGGCACTAGAATCAATATTAAACATATATATATATATATATATATATATATAATGATTTAGTCTACAAATTCATAAAGAAAAAATATCGCAACCATACAACAAAGTGTTTTAGTAAACAGTCACAAATTTTATTATTCTGATTCCAATTATGAATAAGGCTAACAGAAACATAAAAGAGACAATATATAGAATTGAACAAATTACCATAGCAACATATCCAAGTGTCTATTGGTGTATTTTAAATGAAACTTCTAAATATATATTTATATATATATATATATGTATATATATACATACTTTGTATGTATATATATATATATATATATACTTTATATATCTAATATACTTTATATATCTAATATATTTTGTGTCTTGGAACTTCCTATGCAGAAGAATATGCAAAATTAAATGAAAACATGAAGAAATATAGGAATGTCTTCAAAATTTAAATTCTCAAGCAATCAAAAGGTTAAATAGAACTCTTAATTAATCCAAACTCAGACAAAAGCAAGAGAATTAGCTATAAAGAAGCTAACAAAAGAAGGAAATCCTGGTATTGTTGGATTAATAGGAGAATTTTAGCAATCTTTTAAAGAATAATTAGTACCAATACTACACAAATTGTTCCCACAAAATGAGAAAAAGCACAGCCTACCAGATTCCTTTTAAGAGATAAACTCCTAATACCTACCTAAAGAAAGGATAAAGTATAAGAGAACCATAGACCAAAACCATTGTGAATATTGATTCAAATATTTGAATTAAATTATGTCAACCAGACTAAAATGATTCTTCAAAAAAAATCCTTCATTATGCCAAATCTTATTTATACCCAGGATGCAAGGAAGTTTTAGCATGAGTACAATGAAGAACATAATCCTAATTCAAACAAAAAAATATGTGAGACCACGTGACTATCTCAATAGATTCATAAAAATAAAAACTTGTACTAAATATATCATTCATTTGAGTTAAAAAAAGACCAAAGTACTAAAAAGGGACATTTATTTGGTATCATGAAAATTCTTTCTAAAACCAAATGTAAGCATTATAAATAAAAAACTTACATAAAGAATTTCCACAATAAATAAAGCAAGAATTCCCAAGAAAGAATTCCCATTCCCAATATTATTTCATATAAATCTGGAAATGCTAGTAAGAACAAGAAGACAATGAAAAGAATTTAAATGTATAAAATATATGAAGAGGAGATAAGACTCTCCCTGTTTGCTTATGATATGATGATTCATTTAATAAACTGCAGAAAATCTGTAAAGATACTAATTGAGAAAATTAATAACTTTGCCAATATTCTAGGTTACAAAATATATCCTTAAAATCAACATCATTTCAGCATAAAAAATAAAGGTCAAGAGTCAATCCTTTAAAGTAAAATTGCATTCCAAATAATTAAAAACTCTGACAAAAGGTAGAAATGATAGAGGATTATCATTTTCAAACTAATATATATATATATATATATATATATATGTATATATAATATGAAATCTCAATAGTCTTCAAAACCATCTCATATTGGTTTAAAAACTGATAAGTAAATCAATCAGTCTGGTTAAAGGAGAATTGGAAACAATGAAGCTCAATAATTGAAGATCAGTAAATCAGGAATGTAAATTATTTAGTAAAAATAGTCTAGTTGATAAAAATACTAGGAAAATATGAAAAAGTCTCATAGAAATTAGTTTAAGACCAGCACTTTATATCATTTTTCCAAAATACATACATACATACATACATATATATTGTATGTATACAA
Source organism: Macrotis lagotis (assembly GCF_037893015.1). Classification (NCBI taxonomy): domain Eukaryota; kingdom Metazoa; phylum Chordata; class Mammalia; order Peramelemorphia; family Peramelidae; genus Macrotis; species Macrotis lagotis. The sequence goes on from NC_133664.1 coordinate 3,184,566, forward strand.
TATTTACACAAGTGAATTTTATCATTAAAGATCATAATATTTTAAAATATATAAGGGAAGACATAATATACCTTTCATACCTATGAATAGAAGTAATATTCCAAATAAGGGATAGAGGGGATTATAAAGTAGAAAACAGAAAACTTGGATTACTGAAAAGTTTCCTCAAAAACCAAATGACTGGGTCTATGATAGAAAGGGAAATCAAATATAATTATAAATATTTCTATCAAATTTCTCTGATTTCTCATATGAATTTATTTTTTCAGTTATATGTAAAAATAGTTTTCAACATTCATTTTCTATAAGATTTTGAGTTTCTCATTTATCTACTTCCTTTGCAATAGCAGTGAGTACATTTATAAAAGTCATATATGTACCATCATGTTAAACATTTCCATTTTATTCATATGGTGAAACAAGAATCATAACAAAAGGAAAAAATTGGGAAAGAAAAAATATTTAAAAGTTGAAAACAGAATTCTTGCTTTGCATTCTGATAGAGATTTCTTAAGAAAAAATGTTTCTTAGGAAAAAAATATGATGCTTCATATTGTAGACATATATCCACCAAACACACTTTGTAGATCATTCAGGATAAACACAAATTAGGATGTTAATATCTAATAAAGATTTAAAAAGCAAAGGGGTTTTGATATTGTGGGGAGAATCCTGTTACTTGAGTCTGAAACTCTTTATTCAAATGGATACGCTTGTACTTTGTAATGGATCATGGACAAATGACTTAGCTTTCCTGAAGCCAGTTAACCTCATTTATAAAATGAGTTACCTGACCAAAATAGTCAATAAAGTCCCTCCATGCTTTAGATCTTCAAATCTATGATTCTATTTTGTTTTAAGAGAAGCTAAAAAGAATGTAAAATCTTTTACAATTAAGCTGATTGACCTGAATCATAAATTACAAAATTCCCAAAATATTGGAATTAAAAAGGATATAACCAATCTTTATAAATCCTAACCATATTTAACAAGTGGTCACTTAAATTTTGCATGAAGTTTTCCATCATAGGATAACAACTAATTCCTTTGTTTCTATTTGTGATAGTTTCATTTTTTAAGGAATTGTTTATGTCAAGTCTAAATATGTTTCTTTTCAATTTCCACTCATTTTCCCCATGCTTTCATTGTAAGACAGATCAGGAAAAAATTTAATTTTTATTACCATTCAAATATTTGAAGACAATAAAAATACTGCTTTTAATTTTCTTTGATTTAAAAATGCACCTTTCCTCCAACAAATTTTTATTTGCTATGATCATTTGGCCTTTTTCTCTGTATGTATCTGACTCCTCAAATTTATTTGCCTACAACTGAAAACAATCCTCCAGCAGCCTTCTGCTCATCCTTATCTAACCATATTCCTCCCATTCTGTAATTTAAAAAATTGACTTTTGATTCTAGTAAAAGGCTTTATGTGTATCCCTATTCAATATCATCTTTTAAATTCTGACTAGTATTCTAGATTGTCTAGCTCTCTCCTATGCTGATTTTGTCAGGGTTAACTTTCCCAGATTTATGCCATAAGAAAAGATAAGCATGCATTATATTAATTTATCCAAATTAATAATAAAATGTGTAGAAGATGGTATAATAAACAAAGGACTAAGAATAAGTTTTTCAGACACTTGGCTGGACATCTCCATTGAAAAATAAACAATTCTATGGATCATTCCCTCTTATTTATCTTCTTTTCTCTCTAGAAATTTTAAGAAACCACTGCCTTCTGTTTCTCCACCTACTTTTATAAGCATTCTCCTCTGCCCCTTTTAGGAGATCATTTCCATGATCATATCCTTTATTCATAGGTATTCCTCAAGATTTTGTCACAGATATTCTTCTCTTCTTCTAAAGCATGTTACTTAGGATCTTATCAACTCTTATGGTTTTGCTTAATAACTCTATGCTGATGATTCTCAAATCTATTTATCCTGCTTCAATCTGTTGACATTCAATCACACATCACCATTTGCCTTTTGGACCTCTCAAATTGTATACCACATAAATAACTTAAACCCCGAATGTACAAAAACAAAACTGACTATCTTTTCCCTAAACTTTCTGCACCTTTAATATTTCATTTTCTTGTAGAGGGTAGCAGAATTCTCCTGGTCTCTTAGGGTCATGAACTGGGGTCATCATTCATTCTTGACTATGTTTCACCCTAACCTCATATCCAATTTGTTGCTGAAGAGTTTTTGATTCCACCTTTGCAGCATCTCTTGAATATGCCTCCTTTTTTCTTTAAATTTATTTACTTATTTTTTCAACTATATGAAAACATAGTTTTCAGCATTTTTATAAGATTGTGATTTTCACATTTTTTCTCCCTCTTCCCTTTCCTTCCCCCTCTCCAGACAGAGAGCAACCTACATTATACATGTATAACTATGTTAAATATATTTCCATATTAATTATGTTGTGAAAAGAGCATCAGAGCAAAAGGAAAACAAATTAAAAAGGATAAACATAAAACACAAAAAAATTAAAAATTGAAAATAATAAGCTTAGGTCTACTTTCTTTTTTAAGAAAGATTTTTATTTATTTTGAGTTTTACAGTTTCCCCCCATTCTTGCTTCCTTCTCCCCCACCCTCCACAGAGGGCATTCTGTTACTCTTTACATTGTTTCCATGGTATACATTGATCTCAGTTGAATGTTGAGAGAGAAGTCAGATCCTTAAGAAAAAAAATGAAATATTAGGTGGCAAAATTACAAAAGATAACAGATTTTTTTTCCAAATTGAAGGTAATAGTCTTTGATCTTTGTTCCAACTCCACACTTCTTTCTCTGGATACAGATGGCATTCTCCATTGCAGATAGTCCAAAATTGTCCCTGGTTGTTGCACTAATGGAATGAGCGAGTCCATCAAGTTTGAACATCACCCTCATGTTACTGTTAGGGTGTACAGTGTTTTTCTGGTTCTGTTCATCTTGCTCAGCATCAGTTCATGCAAATCCCTCCAGGCTTCCCTGAATTCCCATCCCTCCTGGTTCCTAATAGAACAGTAGTATTCTAAGACATACATATACCACAGTTTGTTAAGCCATTCCTTAGGGCTACTTTCAAACTCCATACTTCCTTCTCTCAATGTCTTTGATTATTTTTCTTCTGAGATCAGGCATCCCATCAGATTTGATCATCACACAATGTTGCAGTTAATGTATATAATGTTCTTACTTCACTCAGCATTAGTTCTTAAAAGTCTTTCCAGGCCTTTCTGAATTCCTGTCCTTCATGATTTCTTACAGAAAAATAGAAATCCATTACAATCATATACTATAATTTGTTCAGTCATTCCCCAATTGATGAGTATCCCCTAAATCTCCAATTTTTTCACTACAAAAAGAACTACTATAAATATTTTGTGTCTGTTTTTTACCTTTTTATGATCTCTTTGGGTTACAGACCAAGTAGTGATTTTGCTAGATCATAGGGTATGCAAAAATTAGGAATACTTAGGAATACCTTATTGCTCTCCAGAAAAATTCCAAATTTTTCCCACATTCCCTTCAACCTTGATAATTTTAATTTTTTTTATCATATTGGTCAATCTGACTATAAGATTGCCTTATTTCTTCTGAGAACTGCCTGTTCATATCCTTTGACTATTTATCAATGGGGGAATGAGTTGTATTCTTATAAGTTTGACTCATTTCTCTATATAGTTTAGAAATGAGACTTTTATCAGAAACATTGGTTGTGAAAATTATTTTCCAATTTACTGCCTTCCTTTTAGTTTTGGTTGCATGTATTTGTGCAAAATAATATAATCAAAATTGTTAATTTTGTATTCTATAGTGCTCTTTATCTCTTCATTGGTCTTAAACTCTTCACCTTTCCAAAGATCTGACAGTTAAACTATTCCTTATTCTCCTATTTGGGTAATGGTGTCACAACTCATACAAATACTCTCTTCCTGCTTCAAACATACATGGTATCTTATAGGAGAAAGACCCTGAAATCAACTAATCATTGTGATAACTTTATCCATGTTTATTTATTCAAGAAAAAGGGATTATATTAGTGTTTTCAGATATTCTATGTTTGTTTTTAGAGCTGTCCCAAAGTCAGTGTATATAGGATTGCTTTTGTTGTCTGATTGTTCCAAAAGCTGAATGGTAATGGTGATGATGCCATTTTTTTTGGAAAAAGAAGGTCAGAAAAAACAAACAAACAAAAAACTAAACAAACAAAAGAAGAGGGTCAGTTAGTGTATGCCAAATTGGTGGAAGAGCCATTTTGGATTCAATAAAGCCTTTGCTGCTAATCAAATAATATCATTAAGGAGGATCTCCACAGTCCCCTATTCTTAAGTATTTACTATGGAGGAAACACTGAACTTTGAGGAGAAAATTTAAATAAACCAAACCAGACAACAATAATAGATCTAAGAGCCTGTCTACCTCTAAATCTGTGGAGGTATGAAAGTAAAAGGAAATTGGGGGGAGAAAGAAGGCATGAATGACCAGAGGAAGAATAGAAGCATTTTAGCAAGAAGTGGCACCTGAGCTGAGCCTTGGAAAACTTTTGGGATGTGACATGAAAGTGGGAACCAGAGGATGTCCATGTGCTGGGGAATGGCTAAACAAGCTGTGGTGTATGCATGCACTGGCATATATATATATATATATATATATATATATATATATATATATACACATAATATACTACTGTATTATGAAATATGACAAGAGGAGTGCTCTGAGAAAAACCTGGAAAGGAAAAGACTTATTGATGCAGAGTGAAGTGATCAGAACGAGGGGAACACTGCATAAGTACCAACAACATTGTGCAATGATCAGCTGTGGATGACCTAGCTCTGCTCAGCAATTCAATGATCCAAGCAAGACAGTTAGAAGAGACTCATGGTGGAAAATGCTCCCCACCTCCAGGGAAAGAATTGATGGAATGTGAATGCTAATTGAAGCCTGCTTTTCCACACTCTCTCATGGTATTTACTTTTCTTTTTGTTCTGATTTTTCTTTTACAACAAGACTAATGTGGGAATATGCTTTGCACAACTCTATAGGTATAACCTATATCAGATTGCTTCCTTTCTTGGCGAGAGGGAAGAGAATGGATGGAGAAAGAAAAATTTGGAATTAAAATTTTATAAAATAAATGATGAAGAATTTCTTTACATGTAATTGGAAAAAATAGCATTTAAAAAAGGAAATAATATTAAAAATAAAATAGAATTTTAAAAGAAAGTATTTGATACAAGGAAGAAGGAAAGCATTACTCAATATTGTAAAAGATTTGAAATGCCAAGTTCAGGAGCCTAGAAGGAAGAGAGTTCCACTGGAATCAAAACTGTAAGAAGAAATAAGTAGAAAATTACCTTACAAATGTTGACTAGATTGAGATTTGGTTGAGCTTTAAATACCAAAGTGAAGAGTTTAGATTTTACCCCAATAGAAAAGAGAGTCATGAAGATTTCGGAGATATAACTATCATAGTTATGCCCAGGCTTTGAAAAAAAGATTTTGGTAATTGCGAAAGATGAATTGGGAAATTAAGATACTGTAAGTGGAGAAGGCAAAAGGAGTGTATTGAAGGAGCCCAGGCTAGAGGTGAATGGTTTCTGATCCAGGATAGGTAATGTGTGGGTAAGGAGAAATAAATGAAACAGAGAAATCATGAGAGAAAATTAAAAAGGATTGGGTGGGGTAGTGAAAATAGTGAAGAGTCAAGGACCTTCTAATTCTGAAACTGATTGAGAGATTGGTGATCCCTCAACTAAAAAAAGAAAAGAAAATTTGTAATTGAATATTTAGGTCAAAGTCCAGAGCAGTTGCTATGTCTTTACCTCTTGAGATGGAAGAATAAGGGTTGCATATACAGAATTAGTTTTCTGTTTTTTCCACTCCAAAGTGAAGAGGGGAAGGAAACTATATAATTGAGATTCCAGGTAATTTTTCTCATACTCTAGATTGAATTTTCTTACTTAAATGACAAGTAACAAGTTACAATTCATTAAATTATCTTTTGTTTTTTTCAAGATTTCAAGATTTCTTATGTATTAAATAGCTCAATACTATATTTGTGCCATTAAGCATGGAATTCTGTGGAGGTGTACCTGGGATGCCCTCCTCACCTAATAGTGTTTTCATATGTATATAAGTGATGGTTACCCAGCTCTCATGGTTATTTGGGCTCTTTAGGAACTAATCTTCACAATACCAATAGTTATTTGCTATTTGTTTGTTTAATGTTCTCCCTGGAAGGGCTTTAGCCATACATACTTTGGGAGAGTGGAAATCTCTGAACGAAATAAGATGGACACATTAGCTCTAAAGAAGCAGACTGAGGGTCATGGATCATGACAGACTGAAATAGAATTCCAATCATGGGAAGGTATATTTCCCAGATGCTCTGCCACAGATTGGAATAACTCATTCATGACGGCAGCAGGAGAATGTGTCAGACTATATCTCCAGTAGTAGCTATCACATACTTTGTACTACAGCCTACCTCCAAAAGGAAGAGATTTGAAAGTGACAAAGTGAGATGAATGCATTTTGAGAAAGTCACAGTATTTAAACATTTTCTAAGGTAGAATCTTTACTTTTCCCCCATAGTTCATTCTTGGAATTTAAGTGCATTTCTATCTATTTACAAGGGTCTGCTCTACATTATGAGCTGCTTATGTGTACTTTCTAACCTTCAGAAGGGAGAAGGGTCTAATAATGTCTTCAATTTAGTTACTTGGAATAAATCCAAAGGCGAACAGCATCAGGTTTCAATGGGCCAAAGGGAAATGCTTGCAGAATTCCATTAAAAAAGTTTAGATAGTTTCGTGAAACCCCACACTATTAGTCTCCCCCATGCTATTTCTTCTTTGGCAGAAAACCCTGTGTAAATTAAATATAGCTAGTTTAAGTAGCAACTAAACAAATTATTCTCCTCTAAATTTGGTGATGTTTGTGTGTGTGTCTGTGTGTCTGTGTATGTATGTGAGATGGGGGAGGGGATATTTTTACATCCCAGTCTAGCTAATTTTATTCTTTTCCTGGCTTTCCTTCCTCATTTCAACTCCTTAAAAAAGTTTCCTACGCTTCTTGCTGCTACAAAGGCAGCTGGGTCGCAAGTGAATAGTGCTGCACTGAGAATATAGAAGACCTGGGTTCAAATTTGATGAGAGATAATAGATGTGTGACCCCAGGCAGATCACTTGACTATTCTCTGCTTCATTTTTCTCAATTGTAAAATGTGGATAATGATAACACTTCCTTTCTAGGGATGTCAAGAGAATCAAATGATAAACTTTTAAGTAAAGTGACTGGCACATAGTCAGTGATGAATAAAATTTTCTTTCCTTCCCTTTCCTTTTACCTCATATTCTTCTAAATAGTCTTCAACATGGCTTCCTCAATGAATCCTTTAGAATGTGTTCTCTCTAAAATTTCAGTAGTTTCTTTTTTATAAATCAATAATATCTTCCCTATATTTTTGTATAACACAATTTCTTCAAACATTTTTCCACTCTCCTTCCCAGAAAGTCATACAAAATGGCATAGGAGATTTTTAAATAAAAAGAAAAATGGGGTGGGTAGGTGGTACAGTGCATAAAGCACCGGCCCTGGAGTCAGGAGTACCTGGGTTCAAATCTGGTCTCAGACACATAATAATTACCTAACTGTGTGGCCTTGGGCAAGCCACTTAACCCCATTTGCCTTGCAAAAACCTAAAAACAAATGGAAGATTTAAAAATCAACAAAAGTGATCAATAAAGAGATGTGGTGCAAAGCTGGGTAGCTCCCAGAACATTTTCCCTAAATAACTTTGAATGAAGCCTCTAACAAAGATTCTAAAGTGACAGAATGCACCAAACAAAACCCAGTAAAACAACTTTTCAGTGATGTATCTTGGAGGAACTTTGGGAAAAGGTCTGTCTTACATGTGGAGGGGGAATATAACCCAGTGTAGTTAGGAGAGCTAGTAAGCCACAGCACAGTTAAGATCCCAGTTAAGGTTCTACTCTGCCAGGTTTGAGGGTCCCAAACCAAGCTCCAAGAACAAGGTTTAGAACCCTGGGAAGCTGATGTAACATTGGCCTTCTGTAGCATAAGGAGCAAATCAGGAACACCAGAAATGACAGAGCAGAAAGCCAGGGACCAGAACCTCAGGACCCATCAAAAAAAAAAAAGAAAAAAAAAACTTGGGACTATACCTAGGAACATATGGCAACTGACAAAATGACCAGAAAAAATAAAGCACTAATAATAGACAGTTCCTCTTCTGATATGGGGTGATAAAAAAAAAATTCAGGAGAGAAAATAGTGACAAATTGCCTACATGTCCAAATAAGAGAGAAAGAAGAAAAAATGGAGAAGAGAAATGAGTCATGTTTGGAGAATTATGGACAATTAACTGAAGAAACAATTATTTTAAAAGTAAAATTGGCCAACTGGAAAATATAAGCAAACAATTGGAAAAGGAACCAAAGTTGCTAAGTGAAGAAAATAAACCTTAAAAACTAGAATTGAGCAAATGGAAATGAATAACTCTTTGAGATACTAAGGTTCCATCAAATAAAATCACAAGGTTGAAAAAAATAGAAGAACATGTAGTATTCTACTTAGGAAAACTGATTGACCTGGAACAGTAATCCATGAGAGAAAATTTGTGAATTATTGGTCCACTTGAAAACCACAATCAGAAAAAGAGCCCGGGAAATTATCATAGAAAACTAAAATCCTAGAATAAGAAGATAAAAATTCTTGAAAGAATCTACCAATCATCCCCAGAAAGATATCCAAATAAAACTACAATTCTTATTGCAGCCAAATTTCAGAATTCTCCACTAAAGGAGAAAATACTGCAAGTAGCCAAAAAATCCAGTTTAAATATCAGGGAACCTTAGTTAGGATTACAAAGGATTTCTCAGCAAAAAAATTAAAGGATCAGATGTCCTGGAATGTGATAATCTGGGGGGGGGGGACTTGGATTGCAACCAAGAACTACCCTGAAAAATTCAGCATATTTTTTTCAGAGGAAAAGTTGACTTTTCAATGAAATAGAAGACTTCAGACTTACCTAATAAAAGGAACAGAACCAGCCAGAAAATATGGTCTTCAAATGCAAGACTGAAGAGATGGATTAAAAGGTAAACAGAAGGAGGGGGAAAAGTTAATTCTTGGGAACTGTATTTCTCTTTCAACTCAAGTCATTTTGCTTTACATGATATATTTTAGCTCATGAGATTGGTATTTCTATAGAGGGTGTTTGGAAAGAAGGCATCATATAAATTGATTATAAATTGATAATGTTTATAGCTCTTTTTTAAGGGGCTGGAACAGAATTTATTATTCTTTAGTGGATGTGAAAATCATTGTACACAGAAAAAAACAATGGTATAGTGATGATCAATTGTGAAAGACTTAGCTACTCTGATCAAAACAATAATCTAAATCAATTCCAAAGCACTGATGTTGAAAATATACTACTCTTTTTTAGAGAAAGAGAACTGATGAACTCTTTTTATTTACTTTTTTTCATCCATATCTACATGTATAATTTCAAGTTACAAAATTTTCTTCCACCCTCTCCAACCCTCTCCCCTCCATGGTGAATGGTCTGGTTAGCATTTTATATACATATTTTTGATAAACGTTTACAGATTAATCATTTGTGGTATGAGCAATTAGAATTGAGGGAAAGATACATGAGATAAATTTTATAAACTGTTCATCAGTTTGTGAGGGGTTTTTTTGTTCTTGTTTTTGTTTTTTTTTGTTTGTTTGTTTTATGTTTAGAGCTCTTGAGAATTGTATTTCTTTGTTTTTTTTTTTAGGTTTTTGCAAGGCAATGGGGTTAAGTGGCTTGCCCAAGGCCACACAGCTAGGTAATTATTAAGTGATTGAGACTGGATCTGAACCCAGGTACTCCTGACTCCAGGACCGTGCTTTTATCCACTACTCCACTTAGCCGCCCTGAGAATTGTATTTCTAATGGAAGTTGAGGAGAGTGTACTTGGACAGAGACTGTGGGTATAAAGTGATTATGAGCTAATGTTGCTTTATAAATCAATCAATCAATCAATCAATCAATGAATCAACCCTTAAGCAATCATGAGGACCTGAATTCAAATGAGATCTCAGTCACTTAATACTTACTTAGCTGTGTAACCCTGGGCAAATCACTTAACTCCAAAGCCTTGCAAAAAAACAAAACATAAGAACTGTACCTCTATCAGGACACATAAAAGCAGTATATCTTCATAGAGGCTGTGGGTACAAGATAGGTTTAAAATAATCAAGACATTGAAAGAAGGATTATATTAGGAGAAGGTGAAGCATTAGAGGATGAAGAACACCACATGAAGAGAGACAAAAACCTATTAAATCTGGGGGGGGGGGAGAGGATATGAGCACTGAGTAATTCTTACTCCCAATAGATTTGACAATTGGAATTGAGTTGGATCATTGTATTGATTATAAATTGATAATAGCATACATTCCCAATTGGATTTAAAAAATAAATCCTACCCTAAAAGAAAATGGGGGAGGGGAAAAGGGGGAAGTAGGGACTGATAAAAGGAAGAATGAAAGCAAAAGGAAGAGGGAAATTAAAGTAAAAGTTTTAAAAAAGTAAAAGGGGAAAGGCTGATGGAAGAAGGACAGATCAAAAGGCAGCAATTCGAAGCAAAATAGCATTGGTGAGGAGGGATAAGGTGGAAGGAAGAGTATAAGCTGGGGAAGGAAGCATGGAGGGAAATAGTCATAACTGTAAATGGGAATGGGATTTTTTTTTCTTTAGGTTTTCCCCCCCTTTGGTCTAATTTCTCTTTCGCAACATACCTAATATTGAAATATATTAAACACAAGTGTTTGTGTACAACTTTTACCAGATCGTTAGACACCATGTGGAGAAGGGAGGGTGGAAGAAAAATGTGGAACTCATAAACGTGTAAATGGATGAATGTTGAAAATTACCTTTGCATTTAAACAGAAAAATTAAATTAAAACAAATCATGAGGGATTGGGCTTTAGAAAAGCCTGGAAAGATTTGCATGAATTGATGTTGAGTGAAGAGAGCAGAACCAGAAAAAAGTTGTACATACTACTAACAGCAACATAATTGGATCATCAAGTATGTTGTACTTAGCTCTTCTCAAAATTACAATGATCAAAGACAATTCTAAATGACATGATAGAAAATAATATCCACATTCAGAGAAGAAACGATTGAAGTCTAAATGCAGACCGAAACTTATTACTTCCACTTTTTAAATTTTTTTTGTATATTATTTTGCCTCTCATGTTTTTTCCCTTTTTTATTTCATTATTCTTTCACAACATGATTTATATGGACATATGTTTAGCAGTTATATATGTATAATTAATATTAGATTGCTTTCTATTACAGAGAACGGGGAGGGAAAGGAGGGAGGAAGAAAAATTTACAAAATGATTCTTCTAAATTATCTTTACATGTAGTTGGAAAAATAAATAAATAAAATATTTTTAAAAACTATTAATAATAAAGCAAAATAACCTGACAATTCTCATAGTGTTTCATTCACATGGACCTCATTTCTTTCCAAGGGAGTTGGAATGAATGCATGATCTCTTCATTGTTATATCCAATGGCCTCTTCTGCATTCTACTCTTAGTTTAGAAAATTTCACATTTTCTAACTGACCATTTTCTTCTCCTAAATACTTTCTCCTTGTTTCAGATGCTTCTATTTAATCTCTTCCTATGGATCTGCCTTTGGTTTCACCATTCCTGTTCTGTCTCCTCTGCCTGATTTTCTTCTGTACCTTGCCTCTTAATTTTGAATAAATGTAAATTCTTTGTCCTTGACACTTTTCTTTTTTTTTATTTTCTATACTCTTTCACTTGGTGATCTTCCTGGCTTTCATAAATTAAATGATCATATTTATGAAGATGTTGTTCAGATTGATATTTCCTGCAAAATTGCCCTCCAGGCCTGCATTATTAACTATTCATGGAAATTTGCAACGGTGTATTCAAATGTGTTCATTTCATTTTTTTTACTGTTTCTAAAAGAAAAATATCATCTTTCCAACTTGAAAATAGTATTGTATTGTCATACAATAGCATCTCTCATAAAGTATGCCAAAAGGAAGTCAAAATAGGCACATGATTTGGCATATAGTAAATTCTGAGACCAGGGAAGAGTTTACTTGTTAGATATATTGAGGAAGGAAGAATTTATGACCAAACAAGAAACAGAAACCACTGTGAATTGAAAGATAGATAGTTCTGATTACATTAAATTAAAAAAAATCTTTTGCACAAAGAAATCCAATGGAAAACAAGATTAAAAGAAATGCAGAAAGATGGAAATTACTTTTTACAGCATTTCTAATAAGGACATTTCTCAAATATATTGAGAACTAATTTAAATTTATAAGAATACAAGTCATTAGGAACAGCTAGGTACCACAGTGGATAGAGCACCAGCCCTGGAGTCAGGAGGATCTGAGTTTAAATGAGACCTCAGACACTTAATACCTAGTTTTGTGATCTTGGACACAAGGCACTTAACCCCATTGCCTTTTCACAAAAAAAAGTAGGCAAATCATTTCCCAATTGATAAATCATCAAAGGATATAAACAAGCAGATGAAGAAATTAAAGTTATCTATAGTCATATCAAGAAATGTTCTAAATAATTATTGATTAGAGAAATGCAAATTAAAACAACTCTGATCTATCACCTCACCCCTATCACATTGAGTAGAATGACAGAAATGGGGAATAATATTTACTGACATGTGAGAAAATTGGGACATTAATGCATTGTTGTTAGAGCAGTGAACTGCTCAAAGCATTATTATTTTTTAATTTATTTTTTAAAATTTTCATTCATTTGTACATGCATATTTCCAAGTTACAAAATTTCTCTCCACCTTTCCTTCCCCCACCAACCCCCCAGTAGGAAACAGTCAGGAGTCAGGTTAGCATTTTATATACATATTTTGTTAAATATATTTACAAATTTTTGGCATGAAGAATTAGGATTAAGAGATAGAGATGCATAAGAGATAATTTTTATAAAGTGATCATCAGATTCAGTTGGGGTGTTTGTTTTTTTGTCCTGTGTGTTTTGTTTTGTTTTTATTTTTATTTTTCTACCTGGGGATAATAGAGACCATTCCCAGTCTAAGACACTTGGTCTAGCTCCCTAGACTGTCAAGGGGAGTTGCATCCATCAAGGTTGTTCATCTCATAATGTTGTTGATGTGGACATTGTTCTCTTGGTTCTACTCCCTTCAATCAGCATCAGATCCCATAAGTCATTCTATGCTTCTCTGAAGTCTGACCATTTGTGGTCTGCTCCACGCATGATGGAGAGCAATTTGAAACTATATTTAAAGGGCTACAAAACTTTGTGTAACCTTTGACCAGCAATATCACTACTTGTTCTAAATCCCCAAAAGATCATAAAAATGGGGAAAGACTCATGGCTGCAAAAAATACTCATAGCTACTCATTTTGTGGTGGCAAAGAATTAGATGCCCATAAATTGGGGAATGACTGATCAAGTTGTGGTATATGAATATAATGAAATAATATTATATTATAAGAAATAATGAGAAGATGGATTTCAGAAAAACTTGGAAACACTTCCATGATCTGATGCTGAGGGATGTGAGCCAAATCAGGAGAATATTGTCCACGTGACTATAATATTGTATGATCACCCACTATGACAGACTAAGCTCTTTTCAGCAATACAATGTTTCTAGAAAATTCCAAAGACATGATGAAAAATACTATGCAAAATGAGTGAAAGAACTATGAAGTCTGAATGCAGATCAAAGTACATCATTTTCAATTTTTTTTGGTTTCTCTTTTCTTTTTGTGACTTTTTCTTTTGTTCTATTTCTTCCCACAGGACTATTTTGGGAAAAAATGTTGCCATGATTGCATATGTATTACCCATATCAGATAACTTGCTGTCTTGGGAAGTAAGAGAAAAGGAAGGGAAGGAGAAAAATCTGGAATTGAAAATCTTATAAAACCAAAACCATCTTTACAGAACTAATTTTAAAATATTTCACTTTCACTACTACCTTCTTACTAACCTTTCCTCATCAGGAAAGGAAGAAAAAAACAAAATCTCTTTTTACAAATATGGAAAATCTAACAAAATTAATTACTGGATTGTTCCTTTCCTGTTCATCATTTTGATATTGTTATTGTATAAAGTCTCCACTTTACATAAGTTCACATATTTCATTGAAAGCACCACTATAACCTACTTACCCACTCTTCAATTAATCGGCAGTCCCTCAGTTTCCAAGTCTTTGCTACCCTAAAAAGGCAATGGAATAATTTGTTTAAAAATAATTATATGTAATCAAAATTGTCCATTTTAAATTCTGTGATCTTTTATCTCTTGTGTGGTAATGAACTATTCCCCCAAGCATGATTTTGAATTAATTTCATCATCATAAAAGTCAAAGTCATTTATCTATCCTGAACTTATCTTGAGATATACTATGAAATTTTGGTCTATTCCAGATTTCTGCCAAAAATATCCAGCTATTGTAACAGATTTTGTTGAATGTTGAAACTGTCACTAATAATTGAGATTTTGGATTTTTAATGTTAGTGTCTGTGTTTATAAGCTTCTGAATAATATAGCTCTAATCTGTTCTATTAATGAACCATTGCATCTCTTACATGGTATCAAAAGAGTCTCAATGAAAACTGTTTTGTTACAGAATTGGAAATCTAAGCTTGCAAGGTCCCTTATGTTTCACTGGGTTTTTTCTTCATTTTCTCCCTTTTGTTATGGATTGGCATTTGTGATTATTTTTCTTAGTTCTAAAAAGTTGTCCATTGATTTTATTTTCATGGTACTAAATCAGTACATTAATTTAGGTAGTTATTGTCACTTTTATTGAATTGACTTATAGCTAAGAACAATTTTATCCAATTATTAAAGTTTTATAAAGTGCATATTGTAATTATGTTCACTTATTTCCTCTGTCTCCTGTAATTACTTTAGTTTTTCTGTACATATTTTGAAAATAATTCTTCTATTTTTTCCATCTTGATTATTTGGTACATACAGAAATATTGATAAGTTATGTGACTCTATTTTATATACTGCTATTTTGGTGAAGTGGTTAATTATTTCAATAAGTGTTTTAGTTGACTTAGTAGAATACACTAAATAAACCACCACATCATCCTGAAAAACCAATGATTTTTCTATGTTTAAATTTAAATTTCTTTTTCTTATCGTACAGGTAGCTTTTCTTGTACTGTAATGAGCAGTGATAGTGAAAATGTCCATACAGCTTTAACCCTGATCATATTCCAAAAACATTTCCTTATCTCTGTGGAGAAAATACTTATTCTTAATTTAAGATAGATTTAGCTCATCATATTATGAAAAGATTAATTCATTCCTATATACTTTAGAATGTTTAATCATTCAGTGATGAATTTTGAATGTTTTCCTTCATTTATTGATATAATTTTAAGGTTTCTCATTCTTGCTATTACTATAGTCAAATATGTAGAGAGACAATGTATCTTTATTACTCTCTGATTTTCATGATTTTTATTTTGGTATTTTATTGGGTCTTTATAAATCAATAGTGTATTTTGGTTTTATGCTCAATTAATTTATATGTTTTTGTCTCTTTTTATTAAAGTGTTTAGAGACATAATTTTAACCATGTATAGTCTTCATTGCAACCCCAGAAAATTGTTTTTCCTCATTCTCAATATTTTTGCTTAAATAATTTGCTGATATTTTTTATCTTTTCTTTGATCCACTAATATTTATTAGTAAATTATTTAGTCTCCAGATACATTTTTAAATGTCATTTTTAAAGGAAGTTCTGCTTTGAATATAATAATTGCTAGGTTTTAGTCTATAAAACATATAAAACAACACATCGTCTTTATTGATTTCTGAGAATTTTATGAAGTATATAGAAGAAATATATGTGCTCCTTATTTTTCCTCATTCAGTTATCCCAGGAAGTCCATCTTATCTACCTTCTCTTACATTCTGCTTCTGATCTTTTGCTTCCTTTCTTAATTTTATTTTTGCTGAGATATATCTAGTTTTGAGAAACATTAATTGAGTAGTAGACTCAGGATCATTGATCTAAATTTAGTTTGGACTGCATCCATCTGCCATTCTTTTCCTTCTCTTAACCAAACTTTAACAAGTTCTTTTCATATCTTTAATTTTAAGCCTCCTTCAAAACCCATACTTTTATTAGAGATAATTTAGTTTAAGAATTATCTCTCCTTTAATAGACTTTCCCTATCATTCCCTTCTTTAACTTCTGTTTCTCTGATAAGTAAAATGTATTTCTACAACTAATCCTTTGTGTATATAATCTTCCTTCCTTTGTCCAGTTCAGATAAGAGTAAGGGTCAAATGTTACATGAAAAGACCTTTCTTTTTTCCTCCTTGTTTTAAGAAACTTCTATTCATGCACCCTAATTATGTGAAATTATTTTTCAATCCTTCTCTCTCTCTCTCAAACCCAGAATATGTTTCTCTTTCAATTCCTTTCCATTCTTTCTTTAAATCCATCAAAACAATAAAAGCACCCCAATGCTATTTTTCTAATAGGAGGTCCTATCTATTATATTGCCACATAATAATTTAACATGGGTCCTTTTTAAAATCTCTTTAATGATTGTTTGATCGTATTTGCCATTTTATGTTTCTTTGGACTACTTTTTTTGACCATTCAGATAATATATGCAGTTCTAGTTTAGTTTTTGGCCTTTTCAACCAAGATTGTTTGAGTCCTCTATTTATTAAATGTCTACGTTTTCCTTTCTATCAGATTATTATTATTATTATTATTATTATTTGCTTCTTAAGTTATTCTTGATTGCAAATCTATATCTTTTGACATCTTGGATGTTATACTCTAAACTCTCGGCTCAACTTTTCAATTCCTTGTTGTCTCATGGTATCATTAGCTTCTATTTGGTCAATTCTAATTTTCAGGAAAGATTAGTTCTTATGTAAAGTGTCCTTTTCAAAAGTTTATAACATAGTTCTCATTCTTTTTTTCTTTTTTCTCTATTTTTTAGTCTATTAAAATGTCTTTTGTGGACTCATCATTCAACTCTTCTAGGATTCCTAATTGGTTTTGTGCTCAATCTGTATTTTCCTTTGAGGCTTTGATCCTAGCTTCTTTGGAGTAGTTTTCTTTTTTGGGGGTGTATGTCATGAGTGACCCTGTCAGTATAATAGTTGTTTATGTTGGGATCCTTTATTGTATTGTTCATTATTCTTCCAGCCCACTTCTTTCTTTCAATGACTTCAGCTTTATGACAGGGCTCTTTACATGTCTACCCTGAGTTATTTTTTCATCTTGAATCCTTGTGCTGCTTTTTTGAACAGTGTGTTGTGATATTACAATTTCTCTGAGAGAATTCAGGCTAGGTATCTCCAGTCTTTCAATGTTTCAAAAATTATACTTGTCCAGGGCAAATTCTGAATAGTGTCCTCCTAGTCTGAACATCGCAGGTGACTAACTTAGGTTTGGAACTGCACAACAATCCTTTTGGTGTCTCTTGATTAAAAGTTCTAATAAACTACTGTTGGCCTAAGTCATTGTCAATAGCTGGAAAGTCCTTTAGGTTCAGAGTGACAGAATTACAAGGTCCAGTTAAATGTAGGATTTCGTTTATTCCATTTTGTTTATTCCTACTTTGTTCATTCCAAAATGTGGTTCAGACTTAGCTGAATTTTAAAGCTAAAGTGCTGCTCCTCTCCTGGTGTCAGAGAGACACAAAACTTAGAACTAGGACTTCTCCACACTCTGTGAGTACATTTCCTTCCTTTGGAATCCCATCTTTAAGCACGGGTCCCTTCCTCCCTTCTACATATTGCAATTCCTGCTTTTATTCAAGACTCGGCTCAAATACCATCTTCACCTGCCAGAATATCACTATTTTTCCTCCAGAAACCTATGATATTTCATCATGATTCATCTTTCTGTGGATATGTGAATCCTACCCTCATTGGAGATTCTCCTAAAGGAAGTATTTTCACAAGGAATCAAATAGGCAGCAAAATTATAGGGTCACTAAAAACTAAAATGTTTACTTCTTTTATTGGTTTACTATATACTTTATCATTTCTATGGAAAGATAATTTTTGGCATTCATTTTTGTAAAGCTTTTTCCCCTCCCACTCTTCACTCCCAGCAACATAGGATAGCACATAATCTAGTATAGGTCATACATGAACAATCATGTTACACAGAGTTTCCTGTAAGTCAAGCTGTGAAAGGAGAATCAGGATAAAAGCAAAAAAAGACAAATTTAAAAACATGAAAATCATATGCTTTGATCTTCATTAAGATTTCATAGTTCTTTATCTGAATGTGATTGACCCAAAATGTCTACTAATAAGATTCCATGGTGTAGTTCTTATTGATTTATGGACATACACACACACACACACAAATACACATGCACAGACATCTAATCTAAACCTCAGCAGTGCTTGGAGATAGCAAACTTTTCTTTAAATAATTTATGCTATCATTGCTGTTGAGTTTTTCACTCATATCTGTTTCTTCATGACCCCATTTAGGATTTTCTGGACAAAGATACTAAAGCTATTTTTCATTTCCTTCTCTTGGTCATTTTTCAAATGAGGAAATGAGGCAAACAGAATTAAGTGGCTTCTCAAGAGTCATACAACTAGTAAGTGCCTGAGGTCCAATCTGAACTCAGGAAGATGAGTGTCCATCACTCTAGACCTGACACTTTATCCACTACAACACCCAACATTTATTCATATTGAAAGAGATTTTTAATTCATCACATTTTAGAGGAGAAAAAAGATCTCCTTATCCTTTCAACCATACATAGTATAAGGAAACAGGAAATTTAGATTTTTGGTGAAAAAAATTCTTTCTGCCAAAATTATAAATTTCTCATAAAAATATTTGAGTAATTTTACTTGACAAATAAGATAATTTCCAAAATCAACTTGTTTAAGGTAACATAGACCAAATATCTCATTAATTGATAGACTGAACTGCTCACTTTTCATATGGCAACTTTATAATATAATCACAAAAAGCAAATATTTGCTTTCATAAAACCACAGGAAGCTACATAATGCAGAACTATCTTAAAAGAAGGGATTTAAAGTAATCTCTGGTTTTCCAGATAAATACTATATAGAGAAAAGGAATCCAATTGTCCCATCAAGAATTTGCTTCAGTTCCTGAGTTGACTTAACAAAGTCTTCCAAAGTATAAGTCAAATAAAGGCCATATTATATAGGGTTGATGGGATAGAAATCAGACTGAATTCATTTAAACTTGGGAAAATGGGGCTTTGATTAAATAGCTTTATGCAGTGCCATTTAAAAAAAAGGAAATCATGGGGTGAGGAGTTAAGGTCTGATGAAAAGATATGGAACAAAGAAAATGAATAATTAAGAAATTCTTAGGATATAAAGAAGTTGGTGGCAGGGTGCCCTAAGGATCTATACAGTACCGCTGTGTTCAACAAATTTGTGAAAAGTGTTCTAGGTTGAAAAACACTGAGGCTCAATTATTCTTCTATCATTTGAGACCTTGGATGACCTCAACAAAGAAAAAAATCTGAATAATAGGTTACTTTATGGTAAAAGAAATTTAACCAAAGTATAAAATGCCTTGAGCTAGAAAAATTACTTTGTGCTAATCTTGCTTGCTTTGGAGCTTGGAATTAGTTTGCAAGTATTTGAGGAAATGGCCTATAAGTCATCTTGGACCCCCTAATCAAGGTCATTGCAAGATAGGATGGGGCTCATTTTTGTTCACAACCTATGTATGAAATGGATTCCTCTTTTAATTAGATTGAAATGGCCAAAGAAAGAGAAGCAGGTAAATTGAAATGAGAAAATAGGAACTGTCTTTTGGTTTTCATTCTAACAATATCATCTGAATTTTTGGAAATAGCTCAGTCCCTTTGACTCCCAATTGTAAATATCTTATCGCACCATGGATTTTAGTATGACCCAGCTAAGACATCAATTAAGTCTTCTAAGTCAACTTTAGCTTCAATTAAACCCAGCAGTTTAGAATTAAGTTGGTGCATTTAGCTGCTCTCTAACAAAGACTCCTGGTTTCCTTTACAATTAGCAAAGGGCTGAAATTGATCACTAATTTGGCTAAACATGTCCAATGATGTAAAAGATGTGAAAGGTTTCAAAAAGAAAGAAAAGGGGGAAATGATGTGATGAAAATGCACGTATGTATTATGAAAATTCCTTTAAAGTTATTATATGAAAGCCATTAAAGTGCTGGGTCAATGTCATATGAATTGAATAGACATGACCCAAAACTCTTAAAGGCTACACTGGGGGAGTGCTAGAAACAATCAACAAGAGGACTCTTTTGTTAAAAGTCAAGAACTATGCTAGAGATTAGGAGTATAAAAATGACCAAAATAATTCCTGCATATTAATAAGGTCTATCCCTTCTGTGTCTCTCTTATTCACTGTCCCTAGCTAGATAAACACATATACATATGTAAGTAAACATATATATGTAGACATGTTTACACAAATATACATACATATCTTGTCACATGTAGATGTGTGTATATAGATAGATCTCTTTTGCTCAATCTTCTTCAGTCCTATCTCATTCTTCAAGAAACTGTTTAGGGTTTTCGGGCAAAGATACTGAACTGGTTTACCATTTCCTTTTCTAACTCATTTTACAAATGAGGAACTGCAGCAAACAAGGTAAGTGACTATTTCAGATCAGATAGCTGCTAAGTGCCTGAGACCAGATTTGAACTCAGGAAGATGAGTCTTCTTGGCTCCAGGTCCAACATTCTATCCATTGAATCACCCACCTAACTAGCTACCTCTTATAGATCTACATAGATATTTATCTACACAGTAGATGGAAGATAATTTAAGAGGAAAAAAAAAGCTTTAAAATCTCTGTGGTCCTTGGGGAAAAGGCCCTCATGCCTCTTGTAGAAGGGAAAACAAACTTTCTTGAAGACATCAGGTATATCAAGAGAAAGTAGTTACTATTATACATTTCTAAATGGAGATCTAAAACCATTTCAGACTCAATATGTGAAAACCAGTACACATTATCAATCCTTATGAAACGTCCCTTTTAATGTCTATCCACATCATAACACTCCCATTCAACTAGTCTCATCACTCATGTTCCAATTACCCTGAATATCCATCCCCCTGCCAGGTCTTAACATTTCTCCATGCTCAATATCCCTCCTGTATATCCACTACTTTCTATTACATTTACACTATTCTATGTAAGGGATAAATAATTTCTTCTCTAGACTCCCACTATTCCTCTTGCCTAATTGATCTCCCTACTTTAAGTCCATTCATATCTTCTCACTGTAGTCCATCCTTCATATGGTATCCAAAAGGGATTTTCCAAAGTCTAGATCTGACCATATTTTCCTTTTAATCAAATTACAATAGTTCCCTATTCATTCCAAAACTATGTAAAAACCTCATTCTTTGACAATGATAGTCACTCACAAATGGACTACTTTTGACCTGTCAAAATTTCAAACTTTATATTCCTCTCTAAGCGAGCATGCAACCATACTGGAGCAACCTATTACACAGATTAGATTAGCCATCCTCCCCCAGTCTTTGTGCTGCCTTTCCCCTATGTGTAGAATGTACTCCAATCTGACCTCTGAATAATAATAAATGAATAGAGCAGAGGATCTGGAGGCAAAAAGACCTGAATTCATTCTGACCTCTGAAACTTCCTAGCTGTGCGACCTTGGTCAGGTCACTTATTCTGTCTACCTCAGTTTTTATCATCTGTAAAAATGGAATTTTAGTATATTCACCAAGAAAACCCCACAAAGGGCCATCAAGAGTCAGACAAAAAAAACTATAATGTAAATAGCACATTTAGGTTTGCAAAGTGTATAATGTTTATCATTTCATTTTTATCCTCACAATAGCCTGGTAAGGAAAGTGTTATTATAATCCTCATTTCAGAAATACAGAAATTGAAAGTCAGGGAAACTCTTAAAACAGCTTTTGTTTTTCCTCCCTCTCCCTCTACTGTTAGGCCCTTCCCCTCTAAACTGATCTTTCCTTAGGCATCTGAGTGGTAGGAACTCTGAATTTTAAAAAGGACTACATCTAAATTTTGCCTCAAACACTTATTAGCTATTTGGCCTTGGTCCAGTCACTTAACTATTCTGTTCATCAGTATCTTCATCTGTAAGTGAAGATGATGAGAAACTCCATCTCGGAGGTTGCTTAAAAGAACTAAATGAGATATTGTGTCAAAAAAACCTAAAATATTCTACAATGCTAGTTGTTTCCTACTCAGTATATATCTTACACTTATTTATTAATATTTGGTTTCATATGATTCCTGTTAGTTTTGTTACTTATTTGATCAATTATGTTAATTGTTTTTCTGATATTGAACCATTCCTGGGCACCTGGAATTAATCCTACCTCATCATAGTGTATTATTCTAGTGATAACTTACTATAATCACTTTGCTAATATTTTATTTAATTTTTTTGCATCCATATTTACTAAGGAAACTAGCTTATAATTTTTTTTATCTGCTTGGATTCTTTCTGGTAGAGGTAACAGATAATGTTGGTATCATAAAAGGAATATGGCAAAACTCCTTATTCACTTTTTCCCCAAATAGTTTAGATAGAATGGAATTCATTTTTTTAGATGTTTGGGAGAATTCACTTGTAAATCCATCTGGTTCTAGAAACTTTTTTGCATGTGGTTCATGGACATTTTTAAAAATTCTTTTTTGGGAAGACAATTGATTATTTTATTTTTTCTTCTGTTATGGTTTTTTGTAAATATTCATCCATTTCAATTATATTATCAGATTTGTTGGCATACAGTTGATCAAAATACCTTTAAATGATTTCCTTTTTTAATTTTATTTTTGATTTCCTCCTCAGTGATGGTGAGTTAATTTTCTTCTTTGTTTTTCTTATCAGAATAACAAATTATTTATCTACTTCATTGTTTTCTTTCCACAAAAATCAAATTTATTTTTATTTTTTTAGTTCAAAAGTTTCTTACTTTCAATTTTATTAATTTTTCCTTTGATTTTCAGAATTTCTAATTCAGTGTTAAATTGTTGATCTTTACTTTCTTCTTTCTCTAGTTTTTCTAATTGTATACCCAATTTGTTGATACCTTTCTCTTTTTTATTCATGTAAACATTTAGAGATATCAAATTTCTCCTAATAGTTGCATCTCACAAATTTTGACATGATGTCGCATCATTGTCATTATTTAATTAAATTGTTGATTATTTCTATTATTTGTTTATTAATCCATTAGACTATTTATATATTCAAAAGAAACTGCTATTTGCCAAACCCAAATCAGCTTCTGGGATAAGAACTCACTATTTGACAAAAATTGTTGGGAAAACTGGAAAATAGTTTGGGAAAAACTTGGCATAGATCCACGTGGATTTCATACCCTATACCAAAATAAGATGAAAATGGGTACAGGACATAGACATAAATTAATAGACCCAGAAATACTTTATCCATCAGATGTATGGAAAGGGGATAAATTTATGACCAAATAAGATTTAGAGTACATTGTAAACTGCAAAATAAATGATTCTGACTATGTTAAATTAAAAAAACAAGTTTTGCAGTAATAAAATCAATGCTCCCGAAATTAGAAGGAAAGCAGGAAGCTGGGAAACAGTCTTCACAACTAGGAGTTCTGATAAAAGTCTCATTTCTAAAATACATAGAGAATTGCATCAGATTTCTAAGGTTACAAGTCATTCCCCAATTGATAAATGGTCAAAGGATATGAATAGGTAATTTTCAAATAAAGAAATAAAAACTATATATGAACATATGAAAAAGCATTCCAAATCATTATTGATTAGAGAAATGCAAATTAAAACAACTATGAGGTTTCACTTCACACCTATCAGATTGGCCAAGATGAGAAAAAGGGAAAATGATCAATGTTGGAGAGGTTGTGGAAGGATTCAAACGTTGATGTATTACTGGTGGAGTTGTGAATGTATCCAACCATTCTGGAGAGCAATATGGAACTATGCCCAACTACCCAGCACTTCCAATTCTAAATCTATATTCAGAAGAAATTATGAAAAAAATGGGAAAAGTCGTTCATGTTACAAAATATTCATAGCAGCTCTTTTTGTAGTGGCAAAGAATTAAGGGGATGCCCCTCAAATGCAGTTATGGTACATGAATACTATGGAATATTATAATTCTATAAGAAATCATAAATGGTCAGACTCTAGAGAAGCATGATGACTTACAGGATCTGATGCTAAGGAAAGGCAACAGAACTAAGAGAACAATGTACACATTAACAACAACGTTGTGAGATGATCACCCTTGATGGAAGCAGCTCCTCTCAGCAGTTCAGAGAGCTAGGGCTACCCTATTAGACCAGCTATATTTTTTCCATCCAGAGGAAGAAAAATAAAATAAAGCAAACAAAACAAAAAAAGAAAAAGAAAAAGAACAGCAACCATTCAGAATGTGATGAACCCTTTGTAAAACTTATCTTTTATGTATCTCTTTCCCTCAGTCCCAATACCTTATACTGAAAATTACTAATCAGTAAACATGTTTATCAAAAATATGTATATTCAATGCTAACCTGACAGTTTTTCACTGAAGGGAGGGTAGAAGGAAATTTTGTAACTTAAAAATATATATGTGCATATTGAGGAAATAAATAAATCATTATTTTTGAAAACTATTAGACTATTTAATTTCCAAATAATTTATAGTTTATCTTTCCTTGGTCCTTTATTAGATTTATTTTTTATTGATCTGTAGAAGAAGCATTAAAATGTCTGCTTTGCTGCACTTCTTGTTTATTTTGCGGTTTTATTTATCTCATTCTGAGAGAAAGAGCTTGAGGTCATACAGCAAGATAATTTTGCTGTCTATTGACTTCCTGTAACTCATTTCACTTCTCCTCTAATAATTTGGATATTATACCACTTGGTGAATATATGTTTAATATTGATATTACTTCATTACACCAGGAAGATGTAGTTTCTTCCCTTGTAATGAGACCTATTTTTGCTTCTACTTTATCTGAGATCAGGATTGTTGTGCCTGCTTTTTTTTCTCATTCAGATGAAGCATAATTTATTCTGCTCAAGCCTTTACCTTTACCCTGTGTTTATTTCCCGGTCTCAGATGTGTTTCTTATATGACTTTTAATCCATTCTGTTATCTACTTCTATGGGAGAGTTTATCCCATTCAAATTTAGTTATGATTACTACTTCCCTCCATCTTATTTTCCCCCCGTTTGCACTTCTCTCTCTCCTTCACTCTTTTCCCTCCTCACCAATGTTCACTTCTGTCTGCTGTCTCTTTCAATCTGCCCTCCCTTCTATCAGTCCTCTTCTCTTTTCTTCTCTATTTCCTCTTTTATTTTCTTTCATTTTTACTTTTTCTCTCAGATCCTTCTTCCACTGTCTTTCCCTTTTCCTCTTCTACTTCCCTCTAGGGTAGGATAAATTTCTGAAGGCAATTGGGAATATATATTATTTCTTTTTTGATTCAGATTTGTTAAGAGTAAGATTTTTTTCCCCTTTTCCATTTGGTTAATTTTCTTTTTTAAGGAGCTGGTTTACTTGTCTAATTGGTACATTTTAATTTTAAAGGAGTCATATTCATTTTTTAATGTGGTCAATTTTGGTTTTACAGGTACTGCTTTCATCAGTCAATTTTTCATAATTCTCCTGAGTGACTAATTTCCTCCATTTTCTCTCTCTTCCTCTCTGCTTTTTAAAATCTTTTTTGAGCTCTTCCAAGAATTCTTTTTGGATTTTAGACCAATTCATAAACCATTCTGAGGCTTCATTTGTAGGCATTTTGTCATTCCTTTCTGAGATTGTGTTTTTATTGTCCCTTTCAGAATAGAAGCTTCCTATGTATGGTTAGTGCTCTTTTTTATTTTTGTTTTGTCCATTTTGATAATTCAACTCAGCTCCTGGGCCACAAGGAGTATAATCACAAACTTTTTGGTCTGGGGGTCTAGGAGTCTGGTCCCTGGCTTTCTGCTGTGGTATCGCAGATGCTAGAGATTTGTTCCCTACATTGGTGTGGCCCAACTCAGTTCCATCTGTTACACCAGAGTTCTTGGTTTCCCACTTTGCCTTCCGAGTTGGGATTGGGACTGCTGGGATGCTATATTCCTACTGAGCTGGGACCTGATCTGTGTTGTGACTAAAAACCTCCACTGACTTCCCAGATCTCTCACCTCTGGTGGACAATGCTCCCCTTTTACCCATGTGAGAGAGATCTTTTCTGTAGTTCCTCCATGAGAGGTTCCTTGATAACTTCTTCACTCTGTTTCTCTGGGTTCTGTTACTTTAGGGTCTGTATAGACCCTTCATTTAAGTTGTTTTGAGAAAAGGTTTCGGTGCTTCCAAGCTTTGTGCCACCAATTGACTCTACCAAGAAAATCTTTCCATGAACAATTTTTGAAAGAAAATTTTACATATAAATAAGCATATTTAGTGTGATTCAAATCATCTTGAATAAATACAATAACAAGTACTGAGATCTTTCCTCATATCTAAAAAAAACTGACAAAGATTATGAAATATAAAGAGTAAATATTTAAGTGACTATTTAAAGAAAGTCACAGGAAAACACTTTTTATACAGTTGTGTATAATCCAATCTTGATGGAAACTATTTGGAATGGTGTTTTCAGGATGTTCTTACCCATTTTATCAGAGATTCCACTACTACACATGTATCTCAGAGGATCCAAGATGTATAGGAGGCATAAATACATCAGCATTTTTTGACAAAAGTAAGGACCTGGAAACAATGGTGACATCCAACAATTTATATACATACATATATATATATATATATATATATATATATATATATATATATATGTGTGTGTGTGTGTGTGTGTGTGTGTGTGTGTGTGTGTGTGTGTGTGTATGTATATATATGTATATATATATATATATATATATATATAGAGAGAGAGAGAGAGAGAGAGAGAGAGAGGTATGAGAGGTATATAATTTTAGTGGAAAAATACTCTGCTATAAGAACTGATGGACAAAAATGTAAAACAATGGATATGAAAGTACAGAGAAGCATATAAAGATTCATAAAAACTTATGCAAAATAAAATAGGCAGAACTAGGTAAAGTACAGTACCAGTAATAGATTTTAATAGAACAAGGGAAGTGGAACTATTTTTAGATAATTAATCCTATTTAACTGTAAAGAATGAAATTGGTCTTGGAGAAATTAATGATTAATTAGCATTTGTATAGTGATGATTATATTCCAGGGACTGTGCTACATGCTTTACAAATATATCTAATTTGATCCTCAACACCCTGGGAGGATGATATTATTATCACATTTTACAGTTGAGGTAACTGAGGCAAATAAGGGTTAATAATTTGTCCAAGGTAATGCAATTAATAAATAAAAGAAGATAGATCTACAATTAGGCCTTCCTGATTCCAGAGCTGGCACTCTATCCACTGTACCAACTAGCTGCTGGAAAAAATAGTTAAAGTCTTCCTTTTGCTAATGTACATATACTGTCAAATGTGGATGATGGTCTGGTTGGTTTTGTTGAGCTGACATTTTTGTTATAAGGTAAGATTCACTGGGTAGACAAAAGTAGAAGAAAATATTTTGAAATGAATAGTGAATGTGTTGCAAATCCAAAATTCAATGAAGTAGTTAAAGATATTTTATTATCTGTTTAAATTAGAAGAAAGAGTCAAAGGAAAGAAGGAAAAACATAAGGAAGAAAGGAAGTGAAAATCATTCATTTTTGAGAAGGTAATTGGATGAGAGAATCAGTAAAATTTCATAGTTATGCTTTTATTTCCAGACATTTGTCAATGTCTCATGATGCCTTTGCAGACAAGACTCAGAAATGTTGGAATAAAAGCATTGCAAAGGGTATTTCAAACTTCTCAGCACTCAAAGAGTTTTGGTTAATTTGACATAATACTGGAGGTAGATCTAGAAAAGACTGCTCAAAATTCTGTCCTTGCTGTTGTTCTAGTCATTTTTTTTATCAATGACTTAGCTAAAGGTATATATGATACAATTATCAAATTTGCTGATGACAACACTAAGATATGTAGTTATTTTACTGGATGGCAGAGCCAGGACTTTAAAATGTCTCTAATGAAAAGAATGGGCCATGTCAAATATAATGAAATTGAAAAGGAGCCATGATCAATGCCTACATTTTAAAGCAACTACACAAGGTCAGGTATAGAGAGAGGGAACTTAGCCATGAAAATGGCACAGGGGTATGAGTGAATATGTCAAGAACCATAGAATGCAGTCCCTCTTCGTGGAAGCTGGTAAGATACCACTCCATAAGTATATAGGATATTTCATTTTCACTTTTGTCTTCTATAGAATTCATTCATAATTTAAAAAAAAATGGAAACTGGTATCTGTGCCTTTTGTTGCACTTTTAGGTCCAGAAGGAGGGAGGCTAGAGGCTTGCTTTAATCTTCTTTTGAACACTTTGTTCAAATCTTGATAGGACATTTAGGAAAGGTGACTGACAAGGTAGGAGTAGATCCATTAGTGGGCAATCAGTATGGGAGGAACTTCAACTCGAGCTTTCTGTCATCAATTAAAGAAAGAATTTCTCTAACCTAGAGAAACCGAGATTTAAATGCATGGGGGGGAAGGGGAGGGTCTGTATGTACCTTCAAAATTTTTAGATTTGTTAGGCTTACCTCTAGAAAATACAAATCAGAGAAAAAAGTAGAAATTCCACAGACTAATTCAGGCTTGATGCTAATTATTAATAATTAGATCTCTCCAAATGAGAATAGTTGTGTTTTTTTATCCCTCACTATCTCCATATACATATGTATATATGCATAGATGATATACATACATATGTATGAATGTATAAATAAATGTATAAATATATAGAAATATAAATAAATGTATATAAATAAATAAATGTGTCACTCACTGGAGATATTTAAGGATCAATACTGAAGAATGGATAAGCCGAGGTGACTTGTGAGACTCCTTATTGTGAAATTATGGGTTTCCTTGCAGTTTGTTTTCCTCAAAGTCTACAATGTTTCTTAATACATAAGGTTATTATCTCAGAGTTGGTGGATAAATTAAGGTACATTTAATTTACATTGAAAATGTTGTTAACTATGGGAGACAAAAGAAGGTGATTGGAGTGGAAGGAATCAAGGCTTAACATTTAATTTACTGTGATTTATTTACTATGAAAATTATTTTTCTTCAGTAATGGAAATGAGTCACAAACAATAGTCAAATTTTTCACTGATGTGATATTTCCTTGGGGATACCATTTCAGAGTTGCTACACATTCAGAGGGAGCATATACCTCTCAGAATTCTTGGAAAAGGAGAAAAACACTCTGTATGTTACCTCAAAATTCTTCCTTTTAAAAAAAATAAAAAGAAACCTCACTGGAAGTCAGTTTCCTCCCCATACTCCTAAAACTGAATGGAACGGGTTTATAATTGTAAACAAATAGAATGGAGGGAACTCTAACTTTTTTTTTTATTTTTCCAATGACATCTTATGAAAGATTTTCAACATTCATCCACTTGCATAGTTATGTTATACATTTTTCTAACACCCTCTCTTCCCACCTACCCCCCCTCCCCTCAGTGGCAAACAGTTGTAAAAGTTGTTGCATATACATCATTTGTATTTAACATCCTTACAATTTGCATACGAGGAATTAGGACTAAGGATCAACTCACAATGTTGTTGCTAATGTGATCTCTTGGTTCTGCTCCCTTTGCTCAGCATCAGTTTGTGTAAGTCTTTCCATGTGTCTCTAAAGTGGGAGAATTCTTCTTTTGAGGATGTCCCAATTTCAAAGGGATACATGATATGTAAAACACCCAGTGCTGCCATTATGCTGTCATTAATTAGATTATAAAGTGCAATCAAAATAACTTGCACTTCATCACTGAGCTATACAGATTGGCTATTTTCCTCTAAACTGAGACATTTACAGTCATATTTCAAGCAAGTTTCTTGCTAAGCAGATTTGAATACTGCTCTGAAACATTTTAGAAGCATAATGGTACCCCTGTTCTTTTAGGGTCCAGAAAAGACAATACACACCCTGTCTCTGCACACAGAAGTTAATTTTTTCAAATTCAATTTAACTAACATAATATGTATCATGTGCCTGTTACGTATTAGACAATGTGCTAAATTCTAGAGCTTTGGGAACAAAATCATACCAGTCCCCAGCCTCAAGAATCATTTGTCTGGATAGATGAAGCAACTACCTAAGTCTAAAGAGTGTCTACAAAGTTAAAAAAAAAAAAGCAATCACTAGATGAAAGGAGAACAAAATCACAGAAGTTCAGATTTGGAAAAGGATTCTGGAGTCTTTCACTTGAAGGAAATTATTCCAACCTTCATCTGTTATATATCTTTTTTGACAAATATAATAAATGGCCAACCAGTCCTCCCTGGAAGTCACCTAATGAAGGAGAACTGACTCTCACGAGACAACGTGTCTTGCATGAGTATTCTCTAATTTTTGAAAGTTGTTGGTTTCTATCATCTAAATTTCCCTCATCACAAAATTTAGTTTTCTTGAGTTTTTCTCTCCATACCCCAAAGAAGAAGACTATTCCTGCTGTTATGTTTAAGAGTAGGAAATGCTTGAAGAGAGCTCACACATATTACGTCACCAGTCTTTTGTCCAGGACCAATATTCTTCCAATTCCTTCAAAACTACTATTATATGAGGATTGATTTGAGGATGGATGCTGTAGCATTTGCTCATCTCTCAAGTTTTTCTAGCTTGTGAATATATTTCCCAAAAAATGAGGATATGCAAAAGAACACAAGATTCTAGACAAAGACAAGTCAGGTCAGGGCGCAAGGGGACCCTCACTTCCTTATTCGGGTAGACAATGTACGTCTAAGTGTAGTACAAGACTCATTGCCATATCACACTGTTGATTCCTATTGAGTTAATTGTAGGTGATAATTCTTTTAATAAATGGTACAAAAACACAATGGGAAAAACGATCTTTGCCTTAATGGAAAATAAATACAAGAAGAATACCACCCTTTCCCCAAATTGCAAAATTATTTCATCACTATATGATTTCAATCTATCTCTAAGAAGTGATTGGACAACATTCCAGACAACTGAGGATTCAAGAAAAAAAAATGAGAAAGCCCTCAAGGAGCTGATGTTGTATTTATTGAATTAAATATTCTCAAATAAGTAAATATTGTCAAAAGGTTACACTTTTGAAGATTTCTAAACATGGCTATACTTCTGTTCAAAAAAGCATCTGGGGTTTCCACAGGCAAAAATATATCACTTACAAAGCAGAAAATGCCAACTAGAAGAAGAAAAACATCTAATGTAGACTCAATTTATCTACTTGATCAGAAACATTAGTCTTTCTTTTTGACATGTCTTATGAATCAATCCTGTAGTCTACAAATCAAGGGGAAAATGATATTGTTTCCTCCCTTTATGGATGATAAATGTGATGATTCTACCACATATTTTTAAATACCAAAGTAAGATGGGATATAGATAGATTATTATTATTATTATTATTAGTAGTAGTAGTAGTAGTAGTAGTAGTAGTAGTAGTAGGCAGTATTATATCCAGTTAATGAATGAGAACACTAAGATTCAGAGAAACAAAGTGACCTGACCATATTGACAAAGCTACTAAATAACTCAGTTTGGAAATCTGAATGCACAACTTCCTTCTCACTCAGTTGCATAAAAATAAAGATAAAAAACCAAAAGTAACCCATGCTTTCAAGGATATGACACTTTTTCAAAAGCTCTTTTGTAATTATAAATATTATTTTCTCAATATATTACCTCTTATTCAAAGAAAACATGTTACCAAAAACATGTGATCCATTGATAATGGATAAAAATAATATATTGCCTTTGACATCTCTAGTCTTCCCTCACTGTTATCTCCATACCAAAAGAAAAGACGTAAATTTTTTTGCTCTTCTCTGAACTACAGTTGGTGTTGCAACTAATTGGAAATGTAATATATTTTAGTGTTGATATTGCTTTCCAAGCATTAATTATTTCTCTCTACCGTGTTCTATTTATTACCATCTACATCAAATTATTCATTACTACCAGCTTTTTTGTGAATTCCTGATTACATTTCCTTTCATATTCTATCACAGAATATATGTCACATAATACCATATTTAATGTACATGCAATGATTTATTTACCTGTTCTCTAATATATTGCCAACATCCCTTTTGTTTCCAGTATGTTTTCCTATCAGAAAAAGAATTTAAAAATATTTCAGTTTACTGGAAAAGATAATGTAAAGTTTCAAGTAATATAAAAACATCATAATATATATATATATATAATATATATAATTCTCATATATTACTTAATTTTATAATTTTACTTTTTGCATTCTTCAAGTTTTTTATCAAAATATTAAATAGTGTATACAAATTATAATTAGAAAATAAAACTAACTCAATGACTTTTAAAATGAATGCCTCATAACTAGCTAGTTTATTTTTCTTCAATTTTCTAAAGTGTTTTCACATTAAAAATACATTCAGGTTTCCTAGGCTCTGAACTAGACTGGCCTATCATAGTCACACTCTTGATCATTAAATAAACCGGATGAAACAGAGAGTTGAGTATAATTCTAAAAGTCTCATTGTCATAGACCCTGGACTGGAACCTCAGTTTATCATTTAAAATTAGGTCATCCTATCATGTCAAAAAAGGAAGAATTGAATAAATAGCAAACTTCAAAATATTGATTAATCTAGAGTTGAAAGGTACTATAAACTGTACCCATTTTAGAAAATTGAATCTCAATAAGGTTAAGGTGCCTCTGTCTAACCTGTTCATAAAATGTTCATAAAATCTAAAAAAAATGTATTTGGGGATTCTTTAGGAAAGTGTGAGATAGGAGAAGACAAACTCTTAGGGATGATTGTTTTGCACTTAGTAGTATTTTATTTTTTCAATTATATGTAAAGATTGATTTTTTTAAGATTTTGAATTCCCTCCTATATTTCAACCTCCATACAAGACAGCAAGCAATCTGATAAAGGTTATACATGCACAATCATGTCAAGCATATTTCCATGGTAGTCATTTTGTGAAAGAAGAATGAGAACAAAAGGAAAAATAAATGAGAGAAAATCAAATTTTAAAAGTGAAAACAGGATACTTCTTTAGGTCAGTGGTTTTGCTTATGAGGTATTTTACATTTTCTTCGATTTTTTCTATTTTTTGGTTTTGTTTAACAGACTCTTGCTGTCTCACAAAGCTATTAGTTTCCACAGACTCCATTTATATTTTTAGAGAAGAATTTTCTTCATTTACATTTGCAACTCCTTTTCCAATTAGTAAGTTCTATTTTTGTAAGAGTTTTCCATTTTGGGGGCGGCTAGGTGGCGTAGTGGATAAAGCACCGGCCTTGGAGTCAGGAGTACCCGGGTTCAAATCCGGTCTCAGACACTTAATAATTACCTAGCTGTGTGGCCTTGGGCAAGCCACTTAAGCCCATTTGCCTTGCAAAAAACTAAAAAAAAAAAAAAGAATTTTCCATTTGACCAGTTGAGGTTTTGAGAGAATTTTTTTTTTCTAGTTGCAAGGTGTTATTTTCTCTCCCAAATTTTCCAATTGAATTTTTAAGGTTTTTGCAAGTCAGTGGGGTTAAGTGGCTTGCCCAAGGCCACACAACTAGGTAATTATTAAGTGTTTGAGACCAGATTTAAACCCGGGTACTCTTGACTCCAGGGCCGGTGCTCTATCTACTGCACCACCTAAGCTGCCCCCCAATTGATTTTTAAACTCCTTCCTTATTTCTTCCAGGAAGTCTTTCTGTGCTGGAGAGTAGGACATAATCTCCTTAGAGGTTCTAGGTCTTTCTGAGTTAGTGTCTTTTCCTTCCAAGAATTTTCCTATGGACCATCCTTGGCAATGGCCTTTCTTCATTATCCCAAGACCAAAACTCTGTGAACCAGATAATAAATTGTGTCCTTCTGGCTACTTGTAATATTTTCTCTTTGACTTGGGAGTTCTAGAACTTGGCTATAATATTCCTAGGGGGTTGCTTTTTTATTTCTTTCCAGGGGAGATTGGTGGATTATCTCAATTTCTATTTTGACCTCTGCTTCTAGGATTTCAGGGAAATTTTCCTGTAGGATTTCTTTAAAAATGAGGTCAAGGCTCGTTTCCTGATCATGACTTTCAGGTATCACAATAATTTTGAAATTATCTTTTCTGAATCTGTTTTCCCAGTCAGTTGTGATTTGAATGAGATGTTTCATAGTTTCTTCTAATTTTTCATTCTTTTGGTTTTGAAGTATTGTGTCTTGACTTCTCACAAATTCACCAGCTTCCTTTAGCTCCATTATATGTCTGAAGGATTTGTTTTCCTCAGAGAGCTTTCTTATCTCCTTTTACATCTGGCCAATTCTGCTTTTTAAAGCATTCTTCTCCTCAGTCACTTTTTGAACTGTTTTATCCATTTGACCTCTGCTGGTTTTTTGCATGTTATTTTCTTCAGCACTTTTTGGATCTCCTTGACTAAGCTTCTAACTTATTTTTAATATTTTCCTGCATCTCTCTCATTTCTTTTTTCAATTTTTCTTCTATCCTCCTTCCTTTATTTTCAAAATCTTTTTTGAGCTGTGTCATAGCCTGAGCCTAACTTTTGTTTTTCATGAAGTCATTAGATGTAGGAGCTTGTTCTTTCTCATCTTCAGATTGAATATTTTGATCCTTCTTGGTATCGTAGACAAGAATTTCTCAATAGGATTCCTCTTTTTTTCTGTTTTCTCATTTCTCCAGCCTGTGCCTGGTTTTGGGGTGTTTCCTAAGCTTTTGAGTATTATTGGGACACCCACTTTGGGTTTTTTTGTGTACACCCCACTGGGGCCTTTATTCCTCCAAGGTCTTATGCTCTCTTACCTGTGCTTTGATATGCAGATGAATACAGCACTCCCCTCTGCTCTGAAGCTGTAAGGAGGGGCCCTGTTATCTTAGTATGGAAGACCAAACTGCAAGCTGGATATCTGAGTGTGGGCAAACAGCAGAGTCCTGCCCCAGGGAGAGTAGAGAGCTTTCTGCAGTCTCCCCAACCCCCTTACCATCTGTGGGCTGTGTTCTGGAGGTGCAGACTGGTTTTCCCCAATTCTCACTGCAGGTTCTGCTGCCAGTGCTCCTCACTCCACACTCATTCTGGTGTAGCAGAGTTCTCTCATGGCCCCTTCAAGCTGTTCCTGGTGATCCCTGGGCTGTGCTGGGATGTGCTGGGCTGTGACCACAGCTTTTTTCTAATCCCCGGTCCTGGTGAAACACACCTTTCCTGCAGAACTTCTAAGTTATCTTGGACTGGGAAAATGTATCACTCCATCTTTCTGTGGGTTCTGCCCCTATAAATTTTGACTATAGTCATAATTTGTTGGCTTTTGGAGTTCTAGAGGGAAAGAATTTCTGGAAAGTGCTGCCTTCATGTGGCTATCTTGGCTCTACCCCTATACTGCTAGTATTTCTAATACTATATTGAATAGTAATAGTGATAATGGGCATCTTTGTTTCTCCTCTGAGTTTATTGGAAATGCTCCAAGTTTATTCCCATTACATATATTACTTGTTGATCATTTTAGATAATATTTATTATTTTAAAGAAAACTACATTTATTCCTAAACTTTCTAGTGTTTATAATAGGAATAGATGTTGTATTTTTATCAAAGGTTTTTTTCAGCATCTATTGAGATATTATATTATTTCTATTGGTTTTGCTATCGATATGTTCAATTATATTGAGTGTTTTCCTAATATTGAACCATCCTTGCCTACCTGGTATAAATCCTACCTGATCATGGTGTATTATCCTAGTAATAACTTGCTGCAGTCTCATTGATAATATTTTATTTAAGATTTTTGCATTAATATTCATTGGAGAGATTGCTCTATAATTTTCTTTATCTGTTTGGTTCTTCCTGCTTTGGGGATCAGCACCATGTTGTTGTCATAAAAAGAGTTTGGAAGAACTCCTTCTCCTATTTTTTTAAAATAGTTTATGTAGAATAAGAATTACTTGTCCCTTAAATGTTTGGTAGAATTCACCTGTAAATCCATCTGGACCTGGAGACTTTTTTCTTAAGGAGTTTATTGATGGTTTCTTCAATTTCTTTTTCTGAGATGGGATTATTGAAGTAATTTATTTCCTCTTCTGTTAATCTGGGCAGTTGCTTGCTCCAAATCTTTATTGATTAGAGAGACATGCAAATTAACAACTCTGAGCGATCATCTAACACCTGTCAGATTGGCTCAGATGACAAAAAGGGGAAAATGATCAATGTTGCAGAGGTTGGGGAGAATTGGGACACTGATGTAGTGCTGGTGGAGTTGTGAACTGATCTAACCACTCTAGAGAGCAATATAGAACTATTTCCAAAGAGCAAGTCATATACATTAATACAGCAATTCCAATTCTAGGCCTATACCGAGAAGGAATAATAAAAATGGTTAAAATCCTGCATGTTCCAAAATATTCATAGCAGCTCTTTTTGTAGTGGCAAATATTTGGAAATTGAGGGGATGTCCATCAATTGAGGAATGGCTAAACAAGTTAAGGTATATGAATTCTGTAATACTATTGCTCTATAAGAAAACATAAATGGCCAGACTCTAGAGAAGCATGTAATTACTTACAGGGTCTGATGCTGAGTGAAGGGAAGAGAACAAAGAGAACATTGTACGTATTAACAACAATATTATGAGGTGATCAGCCCTGGATGCAACTGTTCTCAGCAGTTCAAAGAGCTAGGATAATCTTATTAGACCAGTTATGGACAATGATATCCCCATCCAGAGGAAGAAAAAATAAAACAAAGGACCACTACATTCACGTTTTAACAAAAAAATCTCTAATATATTTTTTCCCTTAATCCTTATTCCTCATATCAAAAATGGCTAACCTGTAAACATGCTTAACACAGATGTGTAAGTACAAATTTAACCTAACTGTTCACCACTGAGGGGAGCAGGATGGAAAAGGATGGTGGAAAGAAATTTTGTAACTTAGAAATATACATTGGTATATAGATTAATATTAATATTAAAAAGAAACTTTTATTGGAGGTATTTGAAAAGTTAAATATCAATAAAAAATTACCAGGGAAAAATAAAATAAAAGATCAATTTCCCTAATTAATATTGTTGCAAACATTTTTAATGAATTGTTAACAAAGAGATTATAAGCAATTATCACTAGAATAATACACTTTGATCATAGAATTTTTACCAGTAATATAGGGTTGTTTCAATATTAGTAAAACTTTCAGCATAATAGGCCATATGTATAACAAAGCTAACAGAAATCATCTGATTATTTCCCTAGATGCTAAAAATTTTTTGATGTTTAAATTAAAGATACTATAGAGCATACGAATAATTAGAGGTTTTCTTGACATGACAAGCAATATCTATCTAAAACCATCCGAAAGAAGTACATAAAATAGGGATCAGCTAGAAGCTTATCTAATTTCTTACAAGATCAGGGTGAAACAAGACTACTATTATCACTACTATTTGTCAAAAATGTATTAGACAATGTAAAGACTAACAGATTGCTTTTGGGGGGAAGGGTGGAGGGAAGTGAGATTAGGGCAAAAAATTGTAAAATTCAAAATAATTAATTTTTTAAAAAAATAACAATGTGCTAGAAATATTAGTCTTAGAAATAAGAGAAGACCAGAAATGACAATGATCAATGTTGGAAGGGATGTGGGAAATCTGGGACACTAATACATTGTTGGTGGAGCTGTGAACTCATCCAACTTTTCTGGAGAGCAATTTGAAATTATGTCTAAAGGGCAACAAAAATGTGCATACCCTTTGATCCAGCAATACCACTACTCTACACCCCAAAGACATGATGAAAAAGGGTCAAAGTATCACTTGTATAAAAATATTCATGGCAGCCCTGTTTGTGCTGGCAAAGAATTGGAAATTGAGTGAATATCCATCAATTGGGGAATGGCTTAATAAACTGTGGTAATATGTATGTGATGGAACACTACTGTTCTATTAGAAACCAGGAGGGATAGGAATTCAGGGAAGACTGGAGGGATGGGAATTCAGGGAAGACTGAAAAGGTTTGCATGAACTGATGCTGAGTGAGATGAACAGAACCAGAAGAATACCATACACCCTAACAGCAACATGGGGCTGATGATTAACCTTGATGGACTTGCTCATTTCATCAGTGAAACAATCAGGGACAATTTTGGGCTGTCTGTGATAGAGAATAGCCTCTGTATCCAGAGAAAGAATTGTGGAGTTTGAACAAAGACCAAAGGCTATTACCTTCAATTTAGAAAAAAAAATGTTATGTTATTAATAGTAATTTTGCTCTCTCTTGTACTTTATGTTTCTTCCTTAAGGATA
This sequence comes from Macrotis lagotis, assembly GCF_037893015.1. Classification (NCBI taxonomy): domain Eukaryota; kingdom Metazoa; phylum Chordata; class Mammalia; order Peramelemorphia; family Peramelidae; genus Macrotis; species Macrotis lagotis. Next base: position 3,223,063 of record NC_133664.1, read on the forward strand.
TGATTTCTTTCTCATCACATTCAATTTAGATCAATATATACCATGGAAACAATGTAAATATTAACAGAATGCCTTTTGTGGGGGTGAGGAGAGGGAATCAATATTAGGGGAAAATTGTAAAACTCAAAAATAAAGAAAATCTTTCTTTAAAGAAAGAAGAAATGAGAAGAAAAAGATATTGAAAGAGTTAGACAATGAGGAAACAAACTCTCACTCTTTACAATGATATGATGCTACATTTAGAGAAACTTAAAAAATCAACCAAAAACTACTTTAAAACAATTAACTTAAGGAAAGTCACAGGATATAAAATGAATGCACATTAATGATCAGAATTAATATATATATGTATATACTAATATATTTGTATAAATAACAAAGCATCACAGCAAAAGGTAGAAAGAAAAATTCCATTTAATAACTATAGACAATATAAAATACTTAGGAGTCCACTTGCCATGAAAAACTCAGAAAACGTATACAATTATAAAACACTTCTCACAAATAAAATCAGTTCTAAATAATTGAAAAGAATGTCTTTTCTTCATGGGTAGACTGAGCTAATATAATAAAAATGTCCATTCTAACTTAATTAAATTATTTATTCAGTGACATACATACTACCAAACTACCAAGAAATTACTTCCAAAAAACCAAAAAATTACTAACAAAATTGTCATACTACCAGATTACCAAAAAATTACTTTATTGAGCTTGGAAAAATGGTAATAAAATTCAACCAGAGGCACAATAGGTCAAGAATAACAATGGAATTAATGGAGAAAAAGCAGAGGAAGTTGCCTAGTCATTTCAGATATAGACTATATTATAAAGCTGCAATCATCAAAACATTTTATTCCTGGCTAAGAAATAGAGTAGTAAATGACTAAATTAATCTACTGTTTGATAAAGCCAAAGAATCCATTTGCAGACTTAGAACTCATTGTTTGAAAAATATTTCTGGGCATTGATAAACATCTTACAACTTATACCAAAATAAAGTCAAAATGGGTATAGGAATTAGACATAAAGTGTGATGTCATAAGCCAGTTTGAAATTTATCTGTCAAATCTATAGAGAAGAATTTTATAACCAAATGAGATAGAAAGAACCTTATAAAATACAAGATGGATATTTTTGTTTGCATTAGTTGAAAAATTTTTGCATAAATAACACATGCAGTTAAGATTTCAAAGTATTGCAGAAAGCTGGGAAACAATTTTCACAGTTAGTATTTCTAGTAAAAGACTCATTTTAAATATGTATAAAGAACTGATTCAAATTTGTAAAAATATAATCGGGGAAGCACAGAGGATAGAGCACCTGCCCTGGAGTCAGGAGAAGCTGAGTTCAAATGTGGCCTCAGACACTTAATAATCACCTAGCTGTGTGACCTCAGGCAAGTCACTTAACCCTATTGCCCTGCAAAAACAAAGAAATACCAAAAAACAAACAAAAAGAAATATAATCATCCTCTAATTGATAAATGGTCAAAGGATATGAACAGGAAATTTTCAGTTAAAGAAATGAAAACAATCTATAATCAAATGAAATAATGCTCTAAATAATTATTGATTAGAGAAATGCAAATTGAATCAACTCTGAGGCATCACTTCACACTTATCAGATTATCCAACAGAACAAGAAAGGAAAATGATCAATATTGGAGAATTTGTGGAAAAACATAGACACTGAATTGTTGCTGGAGTTGCAAGCTAATCTTACCCAAAGGGCAATATCATTGTGTATATCCTTTGTTCTAGCAATCACACAATTAAGTCCAAATCCCCAAAAGATCATAAAAAATGAAACAATAACCACTTATACAAAAATATTTTTAGCAGCCAGTTTTGTAGTGGCAAAGAATTGGATATTGAGGGATTGGAGATCAATTGGGCACTGGATTACAAATTGTAATTGAAATCGAGAATCCTATTGTCAAAATCACGAGTGACCAGACCACAGAAAAGCCTGGATAGACTTTCATGGTCTGATGTTGAGTGAAGTGTGCAGAAACAGGATTACATTGTGCACATTAATGGCAAAGTTATGTGATGTTTAGACTTAGTTCTCCTAAGCAGTATAATGATCAAAAACAATTCTAAAGGTTTTGTGATGGGAAATGAGATCTAAATTCAGAGAAAGAACTTTGAAAACTGAATGCAGCCCAAAGCATAGTATTTTCCAGTTTTTTTAATTTGTTTTATTCTCTGTTTTTTTCTCTCACAGTTTTTCCCATTTTAATTTGATTTTTCTTTCACAAAATAACTAATATGAAAACAAATTTAACATAGCTATTTGTGTATGATCTATATCAAATTTCTCATGGTCAAGGAAAGGGGTAGGAGACAGAGGGAAGGAAAAATGTGGAACTCAAAATCTTACCAAAAAATGAATATTGAAAACTATCTTTGAGCATTAGTTCAAAATATAAATAAATGAATTTGAAATAAAAATCAATAATAACAAAAAAACCCAAAATCACTGGCAATAGCACACAGGAAAGGTACTGCAAGTATTATTTTTGCCCATTATTCATATTTGTACCTTGAGTCATAGAGACATTCATGACTTGTTCAAAGTCATATAATATAAATGACAGAGCAAAGATTCAAAGCTAGTTCACTTTTGACTCAAGTAAAATGTTATTCCCTTCCTTCCTTACTGTATTAATTGATAGTGTATTACTAACTCTCTTCTCTCATCCATCCATCCCCCCAATCCTCCATACCCAAACACACGTCCGAACTGCTGGGTAAAATTCAGCCTTAACTTCCCTCTCTCCTATAAAAAGAAGTCTCCCATTCATAGGTGATATTTTCTTTAGAGAAACAATCCCAAAGAAAGCATTATTCACTGAACTTCTGATTATCTGAATCAAGAAAGGCATAATACTGAAGGATATAAAGTATGACACAAAAGGTCAAACTTTATAATAGATGAAAATTCAGTTATGAAACAAGAGAAATTTCTGAAATCTAATAGAATTGTGAATTTGTCTCCTTCAGCTGAATATGGTTTTGGATCCTGACCTTTTGGTACTTAATTAAACAAATACATATCTTTATTAAAAGGTGAGACAGGCAGAAAAGTATATCATTCAAATGTCAAGGTAAATTATTCAACTTGGTGAGGACAGCTGGCCATAAATCCTCATCTAATGATGTCATGACTTATCCAAAAAAAGACCCTGCACCCTTTGGTATCTGAGACAGATGAACTGACCAAACTTGCCCATCATCCCCTTTTGTACTTAAAACTCATGGACAGAATCTATGTTCTGCACTGAAGACCCAAAGGATATGGTATGATAGCAGCATGGCAGGGAAAGATTAGGAGTGTATCAGGGAAGTTGTGAACCAAAGGTGGAGAAATGATAACATTCTTTTTCTTCTGAAATTGTAACACCAATTGGTCCATACACACCTATAATTCATGTTTATTATTTTAGAAAATATACTCATAGTGCTGATGCTTTCCCATTATATAACATGGACGACTTAGCCTTCGCACCAAAATGAAGACTGCTGCAATGGACAATCCTAGAATTGTTATTTGACCAGGCTGGCAGGTACCTTGTTTCTGGCTGGAAATTTCCCTATAAGACCATTAGGAGTTCTCTGCTAAAAAGGAGACCAAATTCACAATAATTCCATTAGTTGCACAAAGAAGACAAATTATAAATATCAATCAGTCCCCAAGAATTTTGTAAACACTTCCCATGGATAAGGCACTGGACTTTTGCCAACCAGGACAAGGAGAGATACTGGAGACATATTTAAAAAAGGAAAAATCCCGAATGTAATGAAGACTTACTAGGGGTTCAAAGTACTTCAAGATAAATCTTCCAGTGAAAAAAATTATTCCTTACTGTAATTTTGGATGTGCCCAGAAACAAGAATGTATTATTCAGAAGATTTTAGAAAGTAGACGAAAGGTCTATAGGAAGAAAAATGAAGAGAAAAGGAATGAAATTAGAATGCTAAAGGAAATACTAGGTATGATTAGCAAGACAGGGATTAACAACTTGAAAATAGGACAGGAAATTTTGCTGTTCTCCATGAAATATGCGGAGAACTAGAGGGAAGACTTCAGGCCCTTGGAAAGATGGTCCATGGAGGCTTAGTTGAAGACATGCACAAGAATCTCTGAGGATGAGAAGGTTTAGAGACTCTCCTCTGCATCAGTACAGGAGGGCCCCACACTCACAAGCTCAGAGGCTTCATGGGGTATCAGCAAAAATTCTGCTCATACTGGTAGCTAGGAAAACTGTAGAATTCCTACTGACGTTGTCCTTCCTTCTCCTTCAGACAAATGTACATACACACAAATTGAATATAGAAAGCCAAATATATGAATGTAGTTGAGAAAAATGGAACCAGTGTAATCATTAGGAGAACATTTCAATTACCTGGAAGAAGAGCTCAAGCTTTGAAGTGAAAGTAAAATGACTTGTTTCTTGATTTTTGACCATAAGAGTGAGACTGGCTCTAGATGTCCACTGGTCACTTTCTGAGCAGCTTCTGGGTTACTCTGCAGCAAACTCAGACTTCTGGGGAAGCTTCAAATGGTCCCAAGGTTTTCAGACATGACAGGATACAGTTACAGAATGAGTGTTTGAAGGGACTTTAATGACCAACAGAAGAATCCACATACTAACAAACCTGGCAAATAATCATCCAACCTCCAATTGAAGAACCATGGGGAGTATATCTACCATTACAGATGATGTATGACATCTGGGTCACAAGTCCCTTGAAGGGCCTGCTGATTTCCAGTGCTAGTCAATCAACAATTTCCCTATAAATGATCCTAATTTACAGACTATTTGTATGAAATTGAATGGAGAAAGAATTTTTAATTTAGTCCCTTAACAATTCCAAATGTCCTTCTTCTACATTATATCAGTCAAGTAAGAATTCATTACTTTCAATTGTTTGGAAACATTCCAGAACTCAAAGAATGCTGTCAAATATCCTTTAGCAAAATATGTCATGAACATCTGAGTTTTGACACTGAAACCAAATGTCTCCTTATTTAAAGGCAATGAAGTAAAGTTGAACCCCAAGCTAAGGGAGCTGTTGCCCCACATGTCTCTACTAATGTACAGATGTTCTTCACTCTTGCACCCAAAGAAAATGGGCATAGGGCAAGGAAAAAGGCATAAATGATGGTCTTGTGGAGATGTTACTTTTAATACAGTCACCAATAAATGAAAGGCTGTGCATTTCTAAGAAATAGCATTTTTATTGAAAAAGGAAAATATTTTTATAGCTCACTTTTCCCTTTGTTGAGGTGAGATATTGTACAAATGGGCATCACGCCTGTTTTATAGAATGATATACAGCAATTCCTTGAGGTAATTTAAGTGAGGTACAATAAGCCATGTTACTTAATGAGAATTCAATTGTCAATATTTCAACTATTCACTTTCGCTTGTGATTCTTTTAAATGCACAAATATTCTTTGTAACTATTAAATTATACAAGAAAATTACCCACTAGCATATAAAGTTGCTAGAATGATTTCTTTTATTAGCATCTCTGACTAGCATTGTGAAGCACCCATGATTTACTTCCAACTCTTCTCTTTTCAAATAAACTTTGGGTTTCAATGCTGTGATTGATTATCACAGGGAGTTAAGAGCACAAAATACAAAAAGCCCTCTTTCCATCTCTTGGAGAGTAGAAGTGTAATTTTCTTGTTTTTGAAAAGAAGAATCAGTACATGTTTTATGTGAAGTATCACCTGGTTGGGCAGGAAGACGGTAAGGGGCCCTTGACCATTTGTTAAGTTTGAAAATGTCACTACCTCTTTTGAATATACCAAAATAAATATCTTCTTTTCTTTTCCTTTTTTTTCTCACTTGGTATTATCAACTAAATGGCAGCTAACAAGAGTTATTGATACAGCAAATGGAACAGGGTCATATTTTAACTCTGGCCTTGTCCCCCACTGACTCAACCGGGCAGAGCTACACAAATTAATAAATAAGAAACAAGCAAAGAAAACAGTTTGCCACTTTTTTTGGTCCCTTTCAGGGGATGGCCTCAGTTTGGGGGGACTTTGTTTATTCCTATATTCTTTTATTTTTCTTATTTTTTCATTTGCATAACTAATTAGGATGAGTACTCTTCAGGTTCAGTGAATTTCACTCTCCATCATTTTAAATTGATCTTTCTGCACTTTCTTTATGGGATTTATGTCCTCTCTCCTCTACAACCCTTCATGATATGAATGTATCATGATATATTCAGCCATTCAAACTTTGGTAGGTGTAAATAGCTTTACGTTTATATTTTAATGAAAACAGATTGACAATATTTTTGTACAAAGAGGTCCCTTTCCCCCATTTTAATGATATTTAAGATATGATCTTGTGCAACTATTGTTTATAAGACAACTATTTACTAAATAACTCCATGCAAAGAAAGTGGTTAACAAGAATTTGATGATAAAAACTCTCATTATATTGGGACTTTTATTCCATACTATTCTCCACAAAGCTTGTCTTTGTCTTTCTTTTTCCTCGCAGCATCATTAGCATATTTTGCAAAATGATTTCTTATTCTTTTGTCCATTCTAACTCATATAAGGTTGACTTGATTTTAAATTATCTGATTGTTAGGACAGCTAGGTTTCATTGTGGATAGAGTAGTGGGTGGGCCTGAAGAGAAGAAGACCTAAGTTCAAATTCACTTTCATGGTTATATGACCCTGGGCAAGTCATTTTACTCAATTTTCCTCAGTTCCTTCAACTATAAAATGAGTTTGAGAAGGAAATGACATATTGCTTCTGTTGAGGTTTTTGAACAGCAATGATCTTGAACATCTATTCATGTAATTATTAAAAAATGTATTTCTCATGTCAACTTATTTATATGCACCATATAGTAACATAAGAAGAATGTCCATTTGCTACAAAAGTGGGAAAAGCATAACTGCTCCCATATCATGTATGTAGGGCATTGAACTTATTTCCTCCTGAGATTATATGAAATCTTTGAGAATGATATTTTCAATCTTGTTTTAAAGGGCAAATTCTCCTATGTCTCTAAAAATATCCCAAGTTGATGTTTCAGTCCACAGTCAGCTCTGGCAGTTATACAATTCACTATTTATTCACTATCTCCAATATAATCATCAAACAGTATCTAAAGGATACCTGGTGAACAAAGCCACCCCCACTCTCTTCCAATTTTCACCTGCCAAAGGCATGCTTACTGACCCTTGATGGATGATGGTGAGCAGCCCACAAACAGTTATATAGGTGTTCTATCACATCTGAGAAGTCTGAAGCATGGTACTTATACCTTCCCTTCCACTGGAGATGACTGTTTTCCTGAAGGTCAATGCCTTTACCTTAGGTCATCTGTCTCGAGGGAAAAATGATGGCTCTTTCTGGAAGCAATGTGCTTACTCTTTAAACACACCAGAACTTGCCTCTTCTCCTGGCTTAATACAGTTAGCTTGGCAGGTAAATAATTAAGGAGACATTTCTTATGAATTGAGATATAATTATAAAATAGCTGAATGTTATTGCTGAGATAGAGTTCAACGAGCTCTTACCCATGCAGGAACAAAATATCTTCAGAGATAATCATGCAACACTGACATACAAGACCTCTAGTAAGGAGGAAGCTGATTTATCCCTCCCAAAATAGCCCAATCCCCTTCTTGAAAGTTCTAATTATGAGTAAATTTGTCTTAATATTATACTTTTACATAAAGGATAGATTATTTTCTAAGAATGCCCCCCCCCTGGAAAATGGATTTTTGAAACTTTGTAAGATTGTGTAATGTCACTATTAAAGTTATCTGCCTTATTGGTATCATGCCTATGGGACCCTGACTCTCTTGTGCCACATGCTAGCTGAAGCAATCAAGTATTTGCCATGTGCAAATATGAAAAAGATGTCCATTAAGCCTTTAACAAATGGATAGAGGAAAAACATTGGGGACATCTCCTTCATCTGTCAGAGGTACCAGTATATGACCATATTTGAGTGTACCTAACTATACTATCACCTAGTCAAATTCCTTCAGTTTCCTAATATGAAGCACAGGACATATATGGACATTCTTTGTTTACATAGATACAACCTACTATTGGCAATCCTCTCACCTAACAGTGCATTGTTGCACCAGAACTAAAAATGAAAAGAGTCTAACATGAGCTGTTCTTAATGAATGCATTTAAAAATGCAATTTTGAAATTTTGATGATATGTCAGACTTTCTCAAGTGTGTGATGAATAAACATCCAAAAATGAGCAGTGTCTGCCCTTTGAGAGCTTCCATTCTACAAGGGTAAAATAATGAAAAGAGGGAGAGGTAGGTCCGCAAGAGTATTAGGTCTGGGAAACATAGGAAGTATTAGGGAAAACATGTGACGTTTAATTGCCAGAGTTTTTCCTAAAAGGGTATTTGTGTTGATTTCAGCATAAGCAAACAGAGTGAGAAGAGTGAACAGTTCAGGAGGACAGGTGGTGCTGAGATGTCTGGGTAGACCTGGGTTTCCCAGGGAATGTTGGGTAAGATGTAAAACATTGGCTACATGTCATCCACATACATGTATATGTATGCATGTAGTCGTGTGCATGTGTATATGCATATGTGTGTAGATGTGTACGTGTGTGTGTATGTGTGTGTGTGTGTATATATATATATATATATATATATATATATATATATATATATGTATATGATGTTTATGAAGAGTCGGCACTCACTGCTCCAGCACTACTGAGGACAGCTCACCCCCAAAACTGGATCCAGAAAAAAGTACAGTTCTCCCTTCTACATCATAACTTTCCTCATCACAATTTTGATATGTCATGAGTTGGTATAAACAATCACATTAGAATTTTAGAGGAGATTTGCTGTAGTTTCTGAGGACTTGAAAAGACCAGTAGATGATACGGAAAATATTGAGGAACTCAGAAATGCAAAAACTATATATTTACTATTACATACTATCAACTCTAATTTTACAATAAGTTACTGTGAAGACCCTATACAAGATAAAGGAAAACAATTCAGATTTTTCTCTCAAATAAGAGAGACCCCCCAAATTCTTTATGGATTGTTCAGATCTTGGGGCTGTTCTAATCACTACATTGTGAAAGGGATCGCTGTAGACTAACTCCACATTTCTTTCAGCACCCTGAGAAAATTTGCATTTATTTCTGGTAACTTCAATTCATCAAGGATAGGGAAGCTATTTTCCTATTTGCCAGTTTATCTTGGATTTCACATCTTTAACACCCCGTTTCATTTGTCCTTTCTCATTCCAGTGTTATTACCACTGACTGAGAAAACAGAAGTGATAACATGTGAGCTGTCTTTTCTCCTTTATCTATTATCATTGTCTCATCCAATGAAGGAGTTATCCAGTTGCTGATTTTAACTTCTTTTTAGTCAAAGAGTAATCACCCCACACACCCACAAACCAAACACACACACGCACATGCACACACACACACACGCACATGCACACACACACGTTGCACACACACACACACACACACACACACGCGCGCACATGCAACTCTGTGTAATACTTTGCTTTCCTCAACTCAGTTTATTTGAGGAATTGGTTATAAATTAATAGGACTTTTTCAAGTATTTCTCATGCATCCAAATCAATCTCCTTTTACATTATCTTTCTTTTATGGAAAGTGTTTCTCTTTGTAGTTTCAAACCTTCATTTTGGAGAGCTTCCCAAACTTCCTGACTGGACATTTTCTCCAGAATTTGGAGCATGTGATCCCTCTTTATGTTTTTCTCATCCTTTTGCAATTTAATTTACATCATGTCTGGAAAATGAGACTACAGCCAGCTTTCCTTTCTTCTCTATCAAAAACTACCTTCATCAAAGGTCCAATTACTTCTCATCCAGCTAAATTTCTTTCTTTGGGATATTGTCTAAAAAAACTTAATATGTGTAGATGCATGCAAACAAATCCCAAGTATGGTATGTAGTTATGATATGCTAGTTATAGAAGTTATAGAAAAGTGAATTATTTGAACTGACTCCCTCTATTTCCTCCTTCAGTCATTCCAGCCCCCTGACTCTCCCATCTTAGTCTCATGCACAAAAAGAACAAAAGTTCCGTGTCTTACCTTAAAAATAATTTTATCATTCCAAATACTGAAGACTCTTGCTGTTTCATGAGTGTGTGTGTGTATATATATATATATATATATATATATATATATATATATATATATAGGCACATCCAGATACATCATGTTTATGCAATATTTTCAGCACACATATATTTATGTGTTGTACATGTATCATACATATATGTCAATGTGTATAAACATACATTGTACCCCCCCCCCCCAAACCCTTTTGCTTTTTCCAGTTTGGATTACATCCAGGATTTGGGAGATCCCCATACCTGATGAAATCAACATATAAACATGTACATTATTTTCCTCTTCTTCATTTCCAAATTTTTTTTAATTCTCCTCACTTCACTTGATATGAGGTAGAAGATTCTGTGCCCTCAAGTTCTCTGCTCTGATTCCCTCAGCTTTGTGAATGTGCTCTGATCAGAGTTGGGTCCCTGGTACTAGGCTACCAGAAATAAATTCAACTCAGTTACCCCATCCAGGTCACCAATTTCTTTCCACAACAAAGCCTCATTCCAAAAATTCAAGACTTTGAATGCATACTATACCTCCTCTTTTTAATTATTTCCTTGCTTTAAACTAAAGAGAACTGATTTCAATTTGTATTCCATTATGTATGAAAATTCATAACTCAAATTTGATTCCATTATTACATATTGAGATGAGGAGCTTCAATTTTTAGGAAGATATGGCCAATAATGGCTTTTATGGAATTCTCTTCAGAATCATAGGACTCCATCATTTTAAGTGTTTCTGAATGAATACACTTAGTTCTGAGGACACACAACAGGTATCTTAGGGGCATTCAATATAACAAAGAATAAAAACTAATGTCTCCATTTTCCAATTAGCCAGTAGAAAGCCATTTTACCATAATAAAAATTAATACATATATATATATATATAATACATATATACATATATATATGTATATATCTTCTAAATTCAAAATGAAAAAATAGGCGTAAGAGAGAGGGAGAGAGGATAAGAGAGGAATTATTAGAGGGTCCCCTACTCATATTAGCTAGGGGTTAAAGAGAGAAAACCACATTTAGAGTGATATATAAAAAGGTAAGGGAATAGGATAGGGGCAGGTTAGAGAAAGGTGCATAGATTAATGGAAATGGGCTAATAGAAGGTATAATAGAGGAAAGGATATAAAAGTCTTCTGAATTCATCTAGAAACAAGATGACAAATGGATATAGTGAGGGAAGAAGAAAAAGGAGTCATTCTTGAAGGGGGAAGGATAATGAATAGGAGATATTGCATCTGTACAAGGGTAAGAAGGCTAGTGAGAAAAACAGGAAGTAGGGAAATAAACAATAAATAATTATAGTTTGGAATGGGAAAGGAATGAATTCACCCATAAAATGAAAACAGCAGATTAAAAACTTAAATTCAGCTATCAGTCACCTTCAGGAAATGCTATAAAAATGAGAGATTCATACAAACATAAAATAAAGGTCAGGAGTAAAATTTATTATGTAAAAAAGCAGGGATTGTAATTATGATCTCACCCAAAGTTAAAGAAAAATAAATTTAATCAAAAGTGAAAAATAGGGAAATTATACTATATGTCAGCCATATTAATCCATGTTACCCTATCTTACTGTTGGCTCTGGGATAGGAAAGGATGCACTGGTGAATTTATAAAAATATGCAACTCATTAAGGAGGATGCTCTCCACCTTCAGAGAAACAGAAGACCAGTGGAAATGGATATAGTACATGTTTCCATCTCGCTTCTGAATATATATAGGCATTATCATAGATATGTTTGTATATGTGCATGAATATTAGTATGTATATATGCATGTGTGTTTGTATATTACTAAATCCTCACTTAATTGTAGGCTTCTTGGGTGGGGGATGGGAAAGGGAAAAATAAAATAAAAGGAGTAGAGGTGAGAACAAAAGAAAACCTACAAGGAAATCTAGATGGACAATTTTGAACACAATATGTAGTATTTATTATATAGATTCTCCAGAATGGACATGTATAGTTTATATATTGAAGCCTCCCTTGAGATATGCTGTGTATATAGAAATATTTGGGGTTTTTTGTCTTTTTGCAATTCATATTTAAATTTACTATAAATTTCAAAACAAACAAAAAAAGTAACTGCTTTGTCACCATATCGGTGTTAGTCAAAGCCAAGTCTGTCATGTAAGACATAGGCATCTTCCTGAATAATGTATGCACTCTGTCATTCAGTCTTGTGAGTTCATCAGTTTTCTCCAATGGGATGGCAAGAAAGAAATCCCCAGGTGGAGAAAAAATAGCAATATTCAGAGAAGCAGAGACAAAGGCAGAGAATATTCAAAAAAGAGTCAAAGTGATATGATTAAAGTGTGAAATCGTTCATTGTTTACTGGCCCATGAGCTGATGTAAAGCTACCTTACTGCCCTGGAAAAAATAGGCATATAGCATCCACCTCACTAAAAATAAGCAATTTAATAGCTTTCAGTGATATAGCTTGTAACATTTGATTTATGTCCATGCATAAACATTTATATGCATATACTTTACAAGTACTATATTGGCAGCATAGTTATTTGTACCTCTTTTCTGCAGATGAGGAAATTAGGGTTAAAACCGTGATAGTTACTTATCACACAGATAGTCCAGCAGGATTTGAACCAAGGTCTTTCTTGATTCCAAGGCTGAAACATGATCCACTCTACTCCAGTGTCTCTTCGTGCTGAGAAATCTCTTGGCAATGGATTCTAGCCTTGAAAAGCAGCTCTCTTAGTCCCCTGATATCTATTTGTGTACTAATCTATAAATAATTTCTGGGGGTTGAGAGAGAAATGGGGAGGGAACATACCTCCCAAATTTAGGGTCTCGGGCAGGAAGGTGAAGGAAAACCAAGTGGTTCATGAATTCTTAAATATTGTCCAAGGGAAGAAATAACAACCAACCCCTCTTCTCTGAGAGGGCAGACCCAAGGGAAGCCTCATCCTCCTCGTGCCAGGAGTTGCTGCTCTAGTTCCTCATGCCCCAGTCTCTCCTACTCCAGACTGTTTGGGATTTCTTCCTGAACTGGTTTGGTTCATTCTATTGATTCAGCTGAAACCTGAATATTTCCACTAGGCTCGGAACATTTTACTGACTTTACCTGCTCTGGTATGATGTGCCAAAGTCCTCTGACAACAAAGTTATACTTCACATGAAGTTCAAAAATCAGCACATCTCTATTAGAAATCTTTATATTGGGGACACCTGGGTGGCCCAGTGGATACAGCACCAGCCCTGGAGACAGGAGGACCTGAGTTCAAATCTGGCCTCAGACACTTTGATAATTACCTAGCTGTGTGGCCTTGGGCAAGTCACTTACCCCATTGCTTTGCAAAAAAAAAAAAAAGAAAGAAAGAAATTTTTGTATTGTCTTCAGATTATCTAATCATGGGCTGACTAAAGTTTGGGGCCCAGCCTCTCAGAAGGACTCCAAACTTCATTATTAATCAATAAACACCACCAAGACAGCAATTATAAATGAATATGAATGAATATCTCTAAATGCATAACGTATAAATGAAAAATTACCATTTGTCTACTAAAAATGTAATTCTCATTCGCCAACATCTTCCAGTTCTCTACCTACTCTTTGGATCTATTCTCAGAATTCTCTCCCAGATATTCATCTAGGCCATGCCTGCTAACTTTGGATGGCTTACTTATTCCATATATTTCATTTGAAGTTATCATCAGCTCACATGCATCTAATTATTATCACTATACTGATTCTCAAAATTCATTATCCAGTCCGACTCTAACCTCTGCTGACCTCCACACTCATATCTCTAATTGACTATTATGCATTTCATATTGTTAAGTCCTGTAGATAGCTTAAATTCAATATGTATAAAACTGAACTCATCCTTTTCCCTTAAATGCTCATTCTTACTTATGAATGTTGAGGATGCTTCCATATTGCCTGTTTTCCAGGCTGTCAGGCTCTCAACTTGAGTGTCACACTTAACCCTATATACATTCTCTAGCCTTCCCCCAATCTGTGGTCACACACCCCCTTTCTCTTTGATACTACCACCATTTGCTGCAGACCCTTGTCACCTCTGGTCTAAACTATTGTAATAGTCTCCACTTGATCTTCCTGAAACAAATCTCTCCCCACCCCCATTCATCCTCCTGTTGGATGTCAAAGTCATCTTCCTAAAGTGTGAGTCTGGAAATGTCACCACCTACTTCACAATGTCCACAGGATAGCATGAGTATAAAGGAAAAGAGATCTCAGCTGCAAGATTACATATAAACTCTGATATTCAAAGTCATTTACAACCTGTCATCCTTCATGTCTTCCAGTATCATGCCTGTAAATTCTCTGTAATCTAGTGACTTTGGTCTCCTTACTATCCCTCAGACAAAACCCGTTCCAGCCATTTTCCACTGTTCTCTCCCTCCTCATCAGTGCCTACTGGATTTTCTTACTTCCTTCAGTCAACCTAATATTCACCAATCCACAGGAAGTCTTTACTGACCTCCCATCATTCTTGGCCTTCCCTCTAGTTATCTGCTCCCATGCTCTCTCTTTATAAATCTCATTTGTCCTTAGACATCTGCCTGTTGTCTCCTTGTTTGGACAGAGCCCCTTGAGAGCAGTGACAGACTCTTGCCTTCTTTTGTCGAAGACGTGTTTCTTTTCCACTGCAGTTTGTGAAAGTGGCTGCCAAGGTGTGGAGGCACTTAGGAGAGGATATTTGAATATTAGGACAGATGTAAACTAAACTTAGAAATTTGTATATAATAATAATGGTAAAAATATTAAATGAATGAATGTCTCTACCGAGGGAGGATTCTCTTTTAAATGGTTTTCTCAAACGTTCTTTTATTAAAAATTAATCAATATAAAGCTATCAAATCATTACCCCAAAAGAAATCTTCCTTCCTATTCAGGGATTCTGAAGGCCAGATGTGTCACTTTGCTTACTTACTAAAGAGCAAGGAAAGCCCTGACCATTCCTCCCATTGTTTGAATTCTTCTCATTAAATTGAGCCGAGCTCTGGGAGTGCTTAGTGGGATTCTCTTGTGATTATAATCTGCTTTCTGCTGAGAGCATGAAGGTCTGTGTGCATTACCTGAGTTCCACATGTCTTCACTGTTTTTAGGAACTGCACTATCAGCTGGATAGTGGTTCCAGCCCCAAGGCTGAGGATAATCTCATGCTGCTCTACTCAGTGGCCAATCCAAGTTCATGGAGGCTGGTTGCCAGATGGCAGACGCTGTCTGACATTGTATTCTTCTCTCACAATTATAAAGAGGCCAGGGGGAGATTAAGAATATGATAAGGTTGGGGGAAAATGCATCATTCCATGAACTTTTCCCATGTCTTTGCATGGGTTATCACCTATGCCTAGAATATCCTCCTTTCTCATGTCTGCCTCTTAAAAGTCCTTAGTTCATTTATTTAGTTTTTTTTGGCAAGGCCATGGGGTTAAGTGGCTTGCCCAAGGCCACACAGCTAGGTAATGATTAAGTGTCTGAGGCCGGATTTGAACTCAGGTACTCCTGATTCCAGGGCCAGTGCTTTATGCATTGTGTCACCTAGCTGTCCCTTCAAAGTCTTAGTTCATTTAAAGGTTAGTTCAAATGTTACCTCCTACAAGGTCATTTTGGATCCCCAATCCATCTGCTTTCCTCTTCCCCTCAAAAAAATTATTTGCTCATATTTATATATTTGCTTAATTTTCTGCATTTTGTGTACATTACCCCATTCAATATAAGATCTTTCAGAACAGAGATCAGTTCATTTTTGTCTTCACATCTCTGCTGCCTACATTAGTGCCAGACAGTAGGTAGTGCTGAATATTTTTGGATTCCTTGATTATCTCAGACCTACCAGTGATCTGGACAATTCTCTCAGATTAGAAGATATGACCAGTTACTGATGCTTCCAGTACACGGTCTTTGTTAAGTCCTTAATAATTCATTCATTCAGTTGCTCAAAAGCCTTCTTTTCAAAGGTCATAGTGTCTTTTTGTGATTCTGCAGTTTTCTGTCTCTCACCATTCTGCACATTTACTACAGATCTAATGATTCTGAATATGAATATCTCATCCATCTATCATCTATCCATCTATATCTATCTATCATCTATCTATCTATCTATCTATCTATCTATCTATCTATCTATCTATCTATCTATCTATGTAATCTATCTTTTCTATTATCATCTATCTATCCATCTATATCTATCATGCATCTATCTATCTCATCTGTCTAATTTTATGTCTTATCTATCTATCTTATCCACATATCTAATCTATCATCTATCCATACATATCTATCTAATCTATCTTATCTATTATCATCTATCTCTATCATCTATCTAATCTATCTATCTTATATGTCTTATCTGTCTTATTTACCTATCTAATCTATCTATCTATCTACATCTATCATCCTGAATCAAAGAAAGTCATGAATATGATTATTTAAGAGAAATATTTGTGACTGATTTATTGTTTTGGCCTCAAACTAGATAAATATCCCTAACGAGGAGCTGGAAGAGTTCCTACTACAAAGGTTCTTGAAGCCAGTCCAACAGGGCTTAAGGGTGTGTTTGTGTGTGTGTGTGTGTGTGTGTGTGTGTGTAATATATTTTACACACACAGAAGCACATATGCACAAATATATGTATATATGTATATATGTATATATGTATATGTTGCTAAGTCATATGTATATGTATATGTTGCTAAGTCATGCTAAATCATGACTCTATTTTAAAGGAGTTTTCTTTGTAAAGATACTGGAGAGTTTTGCCATTTGCTTATCCAGGCTCCCCAGTTTCCAGCTGAGAAAACTGAGACAAACAGAGGTTAAGTGACTTGTCCAGGGTTATGTGGTTAGTCAGTGTCTGACTCTGGATTTGAACTTAGGTCCTCCTGACTCCAGGTCCAATTACTCTCTCTACTTTGCCACCTATCTGTACAACATACCTACATAAATATATACAAAGACAGAAACAGAACGCTACAAATCACCTGAGGATGTAGATGTGAGGGTTTTGATAAAATAATCGACTCAAATTTTCCCAGTTCTTCCATTTCACTTATGCAAATTCATGCACATATAGTACAATGAACGCCCTCTATGGGCTGGTAATCCAACATCGGTCCTGCTCACGGCACCCGCCCTTCCCTTAGCCATCTAAATGTAGTACCCAAGTCATTTAACTCATCATGCAGTAGCAGTTAACTTCCATCCTGAGCTTCCCTGTTGCCAGCCCTGATTTCACCATCATTCTCCTACTAGTCTTCTGTCTCAGTGCCTTCTCCATCTAAACCTGACAAACTCCACCCTCTCTACAATTAGACCAAATGCCCATCCCTTTGACCAATTCCTCTTTGGCTTCCTGTTCTTCCTGTTAGTCCAATCTTCTGTTGTTGGTTGGTTGGTTGGTTCTTGTCCTTCATTATGGAACAAGACTAAAATGGCATTATTCTGTTAGACCATCACAAGCTCGGAATGCTCTCCCACAGGTCTGGTAGAATTAGTTCATAGGAACACCTGGAGTTATTTCTCTACACTTCCCATCTCCTGTTTCCTTTCAGGTGCTTCAATTCTACTTTGCACATAGAGGACAGACCCCTCTGATGAGGGCACAGCATGCTCAGGAGTCCTGTGCCATTGCTCCTATGTAGTTCAATCAATTCCAAAGCTCTTAAGAGAGACCTTGTGAGTGTTTTTGTATTGCACCTGCCCTGAGTGAATTCTCTATCAAAATAGCAAGAATATGTTTGGCATTTGAACAAAAGTGACCAGTTCCTCATACTTTTGCTCTCTGTAGTAAGATCTGAATGTTTGCCAACTTAGCTTCTATAATGAGTCACTCAAATATCTTAGAATTTATTGACATGTAAAATTTTTATAATATAACAGTTATCTGATAATCCCATGGAGGTCCAGCCAATCTGGTTCCCCCAGATACATTTGTGCTATTTAAGATTGTGATATATTGGTGTCATTGCCTAGATCCCTGCTAACTGTTTCTGAATCTCTAGAGGTTTTTCAGAAAAGACAGTTTGTTCCCCCTTTAAGTGATTTGGAAGACCATTTTTTTTGTTTTTGTTTTTGGCAAGGTAGTGGGGTTAAGTGACTTGCCCAAGGTTACACATCTAAGTAATTATTAAGTATTTGAAGTCAGATTTGAACTCAGGTTCTCCTGACTCCAGGGCTGATGCTCTAACCACTGAGTAACCTACCTGCTCCAGGATGACCAAATATCAAAAACAATTCCTGGGAAACAAAACACAGCTGGGCTGGAGTGAAACTTGAATGTTAGTCCTAGCCCTGCCTTATAATATGTATGACCTCAGGAAAGAGCCTGGGCCTGCTGGGCCTGATTTCTCTCGTCTGTAACCTGATAACTTAGATTAGATGACTTTCCAAATGCCACCCATCTCTAGATCTGTGATCCTAAGAATTGGGCATCTGCCTTCCATGCAGGTTTATTGTTTTTCTCAGCAAGAAGAAGCATCCATTAAATAAATGAAGAAATGGGAAGAGCTTGTGCTGGCTAAGGAATCAAGATTTCCTTTTCAAAAGTGAACCTAGCTCAGAGACAGAGAAAGGACACTGAGCATATGCTCGGCATCCCTTACATTTCAAGTATGTTGGGTAAACTGGACTCATCTTTCAGCAGTTTGTACCAGCATGCACTTCCTGTAATATCTAAGCTTATTTTTAAATCTGATTTAAAAGACAACAACATTGTCCACTCTATATGATCTTTGAATGGTAAAGCCCATGTGGCACAAAGAGGCACTTTCTACTAGAAGCCTTTGGAGACTAGATGCACTGGAAAGTTCCATTCCTCCTCTTTTTTGCTCTCCTTGCCCAAGCCTCCCTCCTTTTGTGCTCTCCCCAATAGAATAGCCTGGCTCATTATGTAGGGAGGGAGTCACCCTGGGGGGGAGGGGAACGCTGCTGCTCTATAATTTCCTTACAAGTGGCAGGTTAAGAGGCTTTTTCAAGTAAACTGCATGAAAGTGCCCACAAATGAACCTGTGTCATTAGTGAATGGAGCCCTCGGAGAGCCATTGTAGTGGCTGAACCTATATTATGAGGTATTCTCTATAATTTAATTCTGGCTCTGTGCTGGACCTGGGGTTTTTGATGGACAGATTATAGAAGCCCCCCCCAACACACACACACACACACACACACACACACACACACACACACACACACACACACACTCTACCTGTCTCCTCTTTTCCTCCCCATGTTCAGTCACAAGCTACAGACCTGAAAGTATGGGGAGCCATGCTGCTGTCCACACACTGCTACACCTCTCCCCACTCTGCCTCCCTCCCTGCACCCCTGTGTTACAGTTCAAACACTCCTTATGCATGGAGGTGGAGATGGAGTTGGGAAGAAGTGGACGGGCACTAAGAGAAATAACAATAATCCTGAAACCCTGCTTTCCTGAATGACAGGGCTGCCCACTGCAAGCCTCAAGTAGAGGGCCTGCATTGACATTCAGATTGCCCATTTAAACAAGAGTGTGCTTCTAAATGATGCCCTTTTGTAGGTACCTGGCCCCATGGCCAGCTCCAGAATTGTCATTATTACTGGCAAGAAATCTTGCTCTCTGAGTCACTGAGGAAGTCAAACGAAAAGCACAAACTCCATTGCTGAATCTAAATCAGACTTCAGTTGAAGTCTTCTCTTCAACACAAATATATATTGATCTTAGTCTGTTTACAGAATCCTTTCATAAGGAAATAAAAACAAGTCACAAGCACCCAGAATAATAGCCATCACCTGTGATCAGAGGGTGGGGTATCAAAAAAGCCAAACCAAAACAAAGCAAAAAAAAAAACCAAGAAAAATGGCCAGCACCCTTGTCAGGATGTTGAAAATTCTTTCTATTTAAAATTTGGGTTAGCATAAATCTAAAATGATTGCTGAAATAAACAAGGTGTGTAAATACAAATGAGATTAATTAAAGAAATGATTTCTGACATTCAAAAGGAGAGTGCTAATGTAAGGATTGAAAACATTTTTCTAGTTCACAGCAATTATAGTCAAAGCTAATAAAAACAATTTTCATTTGCACTAAAGATCAGCTAGCTAATTTAGGAGCACAGCCACCGCAAATTTCACATTCTTATCAGCTGCAGAGCATTAGAGTACCTTTGAACTTAAAAATCCATCACCCATCTCTACCCATTTTATATATGAAGAAAGTGAGACTGACATTGATCCAAGGACAAACAAGTAACTATTGTCAAAACTAAGGGCAGGGTCCAGGTCTCTTGACTCTGTCCTGTCAAAATTATAAAGTCTCACACTTAATCCACAAGACAACAAAGTAAATATCATGAAAAGGATGCAATGGCCAGAGGGAGCACTTTGGTAGTGGTGGCCATGGTGATAATCCAGGTGGTTTTCTCTCTCATATTATTGGGGGTCACACAGTCAAATTGAGACAAGACTAATTTTAAAATAAATGTGTCTCCAGGACTTCCAGGCAAGGAAAAGACTGGGATCTATATAGTCTTCTGTGCAACTACTGATTCCTATGGACTAAAGAGAACAACATTTTCATATCCTTTGTCTATGGTCATGGTCCCTTGATATTCTAGAACTCAGTTCAGCTTAATTTTATTATTGTCTTTTGTAGACTAGATACTCCAGCCTAACTGGTCTACTTAATGTCCTTAAGACTTGGTACTCTGTTGTCACCTGCCTGCTTTGGAAATGACTTGGGTGAACTCTAGTGTGGAGGACATGTCTCACTGTCTCCATCACTTAGCATTCTAGATGTTCCTAGGACTCTTAATGGGTAATTGGTTTTCCCTCCTCCCCATATCATTTAGTGTAGCTTGTCCATTCTAAGGATCCTGATAAACTTAAAAAGTAGAAGTAGAAAAGCAAAATTGTATAATGGAAACCATAATTAATTCAATATATGAGATCCAGGCTTCATATCTTGATTCTGATACTTCATTGATCTAGAACAATCAAACTTGCCTGGACCTCGGTTTCTTAATTTGCAAAGTGAGGAGGTGAGCCCTCTAATTCTTGTTCTATTAAGAAAAGGGGAAAAACACAATTGTTTCTTGGTTTGATTTCAACAATAAACCAATATTCTTTTCCAACCCTTTGTTCTCTTTTTATCTTCCTGGTATTTTGCTTTTAACTGTCCTGTTTCTGACATGACTGAGTCACTCCCAGGCATTAGAAATACAGATATAGAAAATGATCATGCCACCAGGATCTGAGCTCAAATATTTTTCACTTCATAATTTCCAAGAAATGAGAAATTGTTCAAGGGTAGGGAGTAACATTTTTTAAACACTGCTCACTATGTAAATATGACTTAGATCTATACTGTGAATACAATGGAGATTTAACCCGGATGATATGGAGAAATTCTCTGGATATGAAGCAGAAAAGTCAGGGCTTTATGGTTACTATTTTGATGACATGTGGATTTCATATGGACACAGTGGCGTACCTTGTGACAATTATGTTGGTATCGCTCAGAAACCATAGAGATGCCATATAGATGCTGTGTAGACACCAAGTGCACATTTAGCTAAATACAGATACTCTATTAAAAATTAAGATTTTTGTTCATAGAAGCATTATAGAAACATAAAAATGTTAAAACATAAAGAAATTTTGAGAATGCGTAGCATGGTTATAAATTTACCATTCTTGATAGTGGTGCTTCCAAGAATTCTCATTTTTTTTCCAGAAATAGGGAAGAAATTATGCTAGCTAAGAACACATACTGAGAGCCAGTATTTGTGCAGCTACAATCTCCCTCTCCTGGTGCTTTTCCCGTAGTTTAACTACGACTGATTGATTTCAAATAAAATAGCAACCTACAAATACCATATTCATTTTTACTTTACATTCATCTGCAGTTCACCCTTTCCAGTTCGGGGTTTGTTTGTTTGTTTCTTTGAATCTCAGAAGAGCCTCTTAATTCTTGGCTAATCTTGAATCTATGTCTCCCAGGTGCTCCAGCCTCATTTATCTTCCTTCTCACTGGAGTTGTACAACTGAGCACCGTCACGCCCACCAATAAATCCAACCATAATTGGGTTAGGAGCTGACACTCAGTAGCAGCTCCCCACAAAGTCCCTGTGAGTCCCCTCTTTCCCTGGGGTGGGGGAGAGAAGGACGATTCATCAGTCTGTCTCTAAACGATGTCAATTTTCTCTCCAATGCCACAGAGGCCATTGGAGATAAGGTTTTAAAATACCTTATGCCTGTGATTAGAAATTAGACATTAATAAGGATTGACATCCAAATTTTTCAAGGAATCAGTGATTACATGTGAGCAAATGAATAAGGGGAAGAATACAAAGGGGCCAATTGACTCTGATGCCAGTCAGACCACTTTTGAAATTATCCCAAATGTTTCCCATTTCATTTTCCAAAGCTAATCAAAAAAGTACTCCGCTGGAAAGAAATCAAATGATGGCAAATATGCAGGATTCCTAATCCATTATTTGCATTGTGGCACCCACACACTCTCTATTCTGTTCATGTTTTTATGTGTTTGATTGGAACAAGCTGTTATTAAATGTGAAAAGGCTGAAATGCATGAATAATAGCTATTAATCATCACAATTCATTACATGAAAGCTGGCAGCTGGCAGCTGGCACCTCAGTTTGTCCCTGACTCTACACAGACCCGGGGCACATTTGCCCAGCAACATGCACAGGTGAGGGGCTTCTGACTTGGTCTCCAAGGCATTGCTTAACTATACACCCTTTTGGAAGTTATTGTACTTATTTTTAACAGAACTATTAATGAAAAGGTCAGAACCATGGAAAGCCCCCCAAATCTCCCCATCTGCCCTTTTCCAATAGAGGAGCTTCATCAAGGCCCACTCACCAAGTCACAAGACTTTCTAGAGAAGCATGGAATGATTCACAGGATCCGATGCCGAGCAAAGGGAGCAGAACCAGGAGTGTCCATATCAACAACATTGTAAGATGAACAAGCCTGATGGCAGCAGCTCCTCTCAGCAGTCCAGAGAGCTGGAACAACTGTATTAGACTGGCCATGGACTATATTATCCCCATCCAGAGGAAGAAAAACAAAACAAAACAAAACAAAACACACAAAAGAGAACGCAACCCTCAGAATCTGATGAAAACTTTATAAAAATGATCTCCTATGTATCTTTTCCCCTCAATCCTATTTCCTCATACTGAAAATGACTAATTGGTAAATTTGTTTATCAAAAAATGTTTGTAGAATGCTAACCTGTTTGCCATCGAGGGGAGGAGAGTGGGAAAGGAGGGTGGAAGGAAATTTTGTAACTTAGAAATATACATTTATATTTGAATGAAAATAAATAAATAAGCATGCAAATGAATGAATGAATGTGTGAATAAACAAAGAAACATAAATAAATAAATAGAAATAAATAAATTGCAGCTCAACAAAGGTCACCAGTCTTTGAAGATATTAAACTAAGAGCTTCAATGTCTAACTCACTTAGTCTGGTTAGTGGGGATCCTTGGTTTTTGATGGCCAAATAAGTTGAGTACAAGTTCTGAAATTCCTATCAGACTGACTCATATTGGTGAGCAGACTAATGTGGAAGGAGTGTGGGAGCATGAGTTTTTGCTTTCAGATGAAAGTGAACTCAATGCCATCTCTGAAGCTGAGATGCAACAAGATATGTATTGATTCTCTTCATCTTGTCGTAATTATCGTCTAACAATTAACAGCAAGAAAAATTGGTACTCCCTCAGCCAGCACCATCATTGCTTACAGCACATGGAGAGCTTTTGAGTACTGTGGATAAGTTCACTTATCTTGGCAGTGTACTTTCCAGAGATAAACAGTGATAATGTGGTTCACAAAAGCATTGTTAGAGCTAGTACAGTGTGGAGGAGGCTCTTAAGAAAGGTGTGGGAAAGAAGAGGTTTTAGACTAATCACCCAACTGTAGGTCTCCAGAGCCATTGTGCTGACCTCATTGTTGTATGTCTGTGAAACCTGGACAGTCTACCAGCACTATGTCAGGAAACAGAATCACTTCCATGTGAATGGTCTTCGGAAGCAGAACATATCAGATGCTGAGGTCCTTTCTCAAACTAAACTGAAAAATAGCCAAACTCTGTTGTAGAGAGATGGGCTGGCTTTGTTTGAATGATAAACAGATGCTTGGCAAAAAGCTTATTTTTACTGAGAGCTCACATGGGGCAAGCACTCATATGATGGTCAGAAAACGCAGTACTAAGAACACTCTTAAGGTGTCTGATAAGAACTTTGCAATTGATTTTATAAGATGAGAGACACTGGCACAGGACCACCCAGCATGCTATGTCCTCATTTGTGAGGGTAACGTGCTCTAAGAGCAAAGAAGAATTGTTGTAATTCAAAGGAAGTGTGAGATACACAAATTTAGAGAATCCATTCCAAATGTTCACATGGAATTTTTGTGCCCAACCTATGGAGGAGCATTCCTAGTACATATTAGTCTGATAAACCACAGTTGGACACACTATAACTAATTTAGGGATGTCATTTTGATAGACATCAAAACTGAAGGACAACAGCCACCACCAGTAAGGTACTGTGTGGTCATAATAATTCTTTTGAAATTTAAAAAAAATTTTCAATTCCATGCAAAGTTAGTTTTCAACATTCATCTTTTTGCAAGATTTTTCTTCCTCCCTCCAATACCTTCCCCTGCCCCAAGATAAAGAATAATTTTAAAGATTGTTTATGCTATGTCTATCTTAGGCATGTTTTGAAAGAAGAATCAGAACCAAAGGAAAAAAATGAGTTTTTAAAAAATGAAAATAGTATGCTTTGGTCTGCATTCAGATTTGATAGTATTTGAATTTTGTTTTTCCTCTTGCTATAACTGGCATTTTCCATTACAATTCTTTTAAAATTGTCCTTGGTCATTGTACTGCTGAGAGGAACTAAGTCCTTCAAGTGTACAGGTTCTTCTTGTTCTGCTCACTTCAAATGATATCAGTTAATGCAAGTCTTAAGAGTACTCTATGATGTTTATGTACCATAATCTGTTTATCCATTCCCCAGTTGATGGTCATCCCATAATTTTCCAATTCTTTGTCATTACAAAATATGTATCCTCTTTGCCTTTTTATGACCTCTTTGGGATACTAGCTCTAGTGGTATTGTTGGTTCAAAGGTTATGGACAGTATTATAACCCTTTGGACATAATTTCAAATTGCTCTTCAGAATGTTTGGATCAGTTCACAACTCCACCAACAATGCATCAGTTTCCTCATTTTCCCATATACCCACCAACATTGATCATTTTCTTTTCTTGTCATATTGGCCAATCTGATAGGTGAGAGATGGTTCTTCACAGTGTTATAGTTTGTATTTCTCTGGTCACTAATTATTTAGATAATTTTTTTCAATATGTCTATTGATAGCTTTAATTTCTTCCTCAGAAAACTGTCTGTTCATATCCTTTGACCTTTTATTCTTACAAATTTGATTCAGATCTTTATATATTTTAGAAATGATTTCTTAATCAGAAATACTAGCTGTGAAAATTGGTTCCAAGATTTCTGTATTCCTTCTAACCTTGGTTACATGGTTTTATTTCTGTAAAAAGTTTTTTTTTAATTTAATGTAAGCAAATTATCCTTTTGCATTTTATAATGTTTCCTATCTCTTGTTTTGTCACAAACTCCTCCATTCTCCATAGATTAGACAGGTAAACGAATTGAAGAGGGACTCATCAGCACTCTTTTCACTAGTATTCAGCAGCATGAATACATGAGTAAATACAAAGATCAAGTAAAGTAAGGATAAGGTGGAAGTGGTCATAAGAAAAGAATGGCAAGAAAAAAAGTAGTATATTCCTAATTTATGCAACTATTGACTCAAGACTGGGAGGAGAGGAAATTGTGAACTGAAAAGGAATTTTGAAATCAGACATCATGTTGTTAGAGGAGGAGGTTGAAAGCGTGGGGTTCACTTGGGAGACTTAAATAAGCAACAAATCTAATAGTTTTAATCCTAATAACAGAGGAATTCTTTCCCCCCTGAAATCAGCTACCATTCTTATTAAAGGATGAGAAAGGAAATTAAAATATGGCTTAAAGAAACCAAGAGATTCAATGTTGTTTACATAAGAGTGCTTGTGATGATATCAAAGAGAATTGTTATTGACCAGATAGTACAGATTTTATATTGATTACATGCTATAAACAATGCTGCATACATAGTTCTCATATTTTATTAATAACAAAATTTTAAACTTCATGGAAAAATCTAACTTTGTCAATATTATAGTCCAAGATCACATAGTCAGCTAAAAGGAAGATGACTAGAGTGGAAATTATGAAAATGATTGTAGGAGCTAATCGAAGGGCTCAGTCTATATAGTCCTTTTGTTTTGAACCTGCAGAGCATCCCAGATAATTGACAGGAGTTTGGACCCACAAAGAACATGCTTCTGAATTCAAGTCAAAGGAAGTCCAATTTTTTTTGTCCAGATCCAAACCAGTGTGCAAAACTAGCAAAGCTCAGGTTGGAAGAGAAGTGATCAAACATAGCCATTGATCAATAATTTAGAGACCACATTTCTTAAAGTTAAAGTTTCCTGGTCTAAGCTTCCCCTGAAATTCTTGCAATCTTGCAATCTGGAGAGCTCATTGGCAAATCTCTCAGATAAAACAACTTTGACTATACAAGGCCATACTATTTTTTCTGCAGAAGTTCACAGAGTCACTATAATTCAACATTGTTTTAGAAATGTTAGTTGTAGCAGTAAGAGAAGAAGAAAAAATATAAAAAGCAATGAGGAAATAAAACATTTGCAGATGACATGATGGTATACTTAGAGAATCCTAGAAAATCAATTTAAAACTACTTGAAACAATTAATTTCAGCACAGTAGCAGGATATAAAACAAATCCACATAAATCATCATTGTTATTTATTGCCAACAAAGCTCAGAAAAAAAGGATAGAAAGAGCAATTCCATTTAAAGTAACAATAGATATTACTAAATACTTGGAAGTTAATTGCCTAGACACACCAGAAACTATATGAACCTAATTACAAAATACTTTCCAATCAAAAAAGATCAGATATAAACAATTGGAAAATGTCAATTGCTTATGGTTAGGTTGAGCTAATATAATAAAAATTACAATTGTACCTAGATTAAATTACTTATTCAGGGTCATGTCAATAAAACTACCAAAAATATTTTACAGAACTGGAAAAAAATAGTAACCTAATTCATTTGGAACAACAAAAGGTCAAGAATATCAAGGGAATTAATGAAAAAAATGCAAAGGAAAGCAGCCTAGCTGTACATGATATAAAACTTAAATTATAAAGTGGCAATCATCAAAACTGTTTGATACTGGTGAAAAAAATAGAATAATGGATAAGTGAAATTGATTAGGTACAAAAGAAACAGTAGTAAATGACTCCAATAATCTAATGGCTGATAACCCCAGACTCCAGTTTCTGGAAAAGGAGCTATTTGACAAAATCTGCTAGGAAACTGGTAGCATGGCAGAAACCAGGCATAGATCAAACATCTCACAGTCTATTCAGGATATGGTGAAAATGGGTACAGTATTTAGTCATATCATAAGCCAACAAGGATAGCAAGGAATAGTTTCTTTCTCAGATTCATGGAGAAGAGAGATGTTTATGATGAAACAAGACATAGGGAACATTATAAATCGCAAAATAGATCATTTTGCTTACATTAAATTTAAAACTTTTGCACAAATAAAACCAACACAACCAAGATTAGAAGGAACAGAAAGCTGGGAAATAATTTTTACAACTAGTGTTTCTGATTAATGACACATTTCTAAAATTGATAAATTGTCAAACCATCTGAACAAGCAGTTTTCATTTGAATAAATTAAGGCTATCTCTAGTCATATGCTCTAGTCTAATGCTCTAAGAAATGAAAATTAAAATAACTGTGAGGGACCACATTTGACTAAAATGACAAAAAAGGAAAAGGATCAATGTTGGAGAGAATGTGGGAAAACTGGGACACTAATGCCTTATTGGCGGATTTGTGATCTGAGCCAATTATTCCAGAGAACAATTTGGAACTATACTCAAAGAATATAAAGCTATGCATATCCTTTGATCCAGAAACACCACTAATAGGTCTGTATAAAGACCTGCAATATCTCTGTAAAGAGATCATAAAAAGGAAGAAAGTCCAATATGTTCAAAAATATTTATAGTAGTGGCAAAGAATTGGAAATTGTGGACTGCTCATCAACTGGGGAATGGTTGAACAAATTAAGGTATATGACTATGATGAAGTACTATTGTTCAGTAAGACATCAGGGGTTGGTAGACATCTAACAAACCTGGAAAGATTTGCATGAAGTGATGAACCTGAGTAAATTGCACAGAATCAGAAGAATATTACTCATATTTAATATAAACATTGTGAGATGATCAAGTATGATGGAAACAGGTCCTCTCAGCAGTTAAGTCATCAAAACAACCCTAAGAGATGTGTAATGTAAAATGCCAATTAATTCCAGAGAAAAATTATGGGGTCTGGATGCAGAGCAAAATATACCATGCTCATTTTAAAAACTTTTGTTTTTTCTTTCTTTCTCATGCTTTCCCCCTTTATTCTAATTCTTCTTTCACAGAATTACTATTACAGAAATATATTAAATATGATTACATATGTACAACCTCAATCAGATTGCTTGCTGTCATGAGGAGAGGGTAGGGAATGGAAGGTTGTAGGAAAATGTGGAACTCTATGCAAGTAATTGGAAAACTAAAATAAAATAACATTTTAAAAACCTTCCTGTTCATATTCTTTAACAATTTATAATTTAGTGAATGACTCATTCTTATAGATTTGATAAAGTTCTTTATGCATTTAAGATATGAGACCTACATTTTCCCCAGTTTTCTGCTTTTCTTCTGATCTTGGTTATATTTGTTTGATTTGAACAAATCTCTTTATGTAATCAAAATGATCCATTTTATACCTTATGCTTCTCTCCATATCTTGCTTATTCATGAATTGTTCATTTATTGATACTTCAATAAGTAATAAGTTCCATGGTCTTCAATTTTTTTGCAATAACACTCCATTAGAACATATATAAAGAGAGACATACATAAGGCCTCTATCTATGTATGCAAATACACAAACATATGAATATAGTAACAAATGGTGTGAGACATTATTCTAATGCCCAATTTCTGCCATGCTGATTTCCATTTTCCCGACAATATTTTTTAACAAATAATAAATTCTTATCTCAAAATCTTAAGATTTGCATTTGTCACACATAAAGCATTTAATGCTGTAGATTGTATGTTTACTCTGTTTCACTAATCTTTCCATTTCTTAGCCAGGACCAGATAACTTTTTAAAAAAAATTACTGCCCTATAAAATAGTTTAAAAATCTGGTACTGCTAAATTTCCTTTTTTACATTATTGTATTACTTCTTTTTATATTCTTGACTTTTTATTCTTTCAAATGGAATTTAATATATTTTGAATTCAGTAGTGAAGTATTTTAATTGAATTGGGATGACATGAATATATAAATTAGTTTAGGTAAAATTGTCATTTTACTATATTGACTCTGTCTACCCATGAATAATATTTTTCCAATTATTTAAATCTGATTTTAATTATAAAAATGTTTTCTTTTTCCAAAATTTTGCTTATATAGTTCCTGGATTAGTTTGGGGAATATACTCCCAGTTACTGTCAGAGTTATCTTAATTGGATTACCTTAATATCACTTCTTGCAGGGTTTTGTTGATGATATCTAGGAATGCAGTGTTGTTTTTTGTTTATTTTCTTTTTGTTTTTAGTAAAGCAGTGAGGTTAAGTGACTTGCCCAAGATTACACAACTAGATAATTACTAAATATTTGAGACTGGACTTAAACTCAGGTCCTCTTGACTTCAGGGCCAGTGCTCTATCCACTGTGCCACCCACCTGCCTGGAATGCAGTTTTTATTTTTTTAGGTAATTATATTCTTTTATTTTACAATTTCCCCCCATCTTTGCTTCCCTTCCCCACTCCCCACAGAAGGAAGTCTGATAGTCTTTACATTGGAATGCAGTTTTTAATAGAAATGAGTGTTGAACTTTATCAAAGGGTTTTTCTCCATCTATTGGTGTAATCATATGACTTGTTACTTTTATTACTGACTTATCATTTATACTAAAACTTTCCCTTATGTTAAATTATCCTTGCAAAATTTTAATATAAGTGAGCAATCAGAATTGATTTTTTGAGAAACATTTACATTCTAATGGGACACATAAACTCTATCAAGGGTCAAAGATAAATAAGATAGACGGTATGACAGTATTGTTATGTTTGATTATTTTAAAATAATGATTAGGAATTCTTCCTGCATTCTGAGAGATTGATAATGGAATCAAAACTCACAGATATATATTTTGAAGATATGTAAAATATGGAAATTTCTTGATTATGCATATTTTACAAGCATTTTGCTTTCATCTGTCACGTTATCTTATACCATTGAAAGTGTCAACTATACATTGACTGTCAAAGTGAATTATCTTTAATTGCAAGGTAAGTTGTTGACTTTGTCCTTATAAAGTTGCCTTCCTTTAAATTTGAGGAACTGGTCAATAGTATCTTAATACAAACTGGGAAACAACAGTGCTAATGGACTGACTCTGTGTAATCAAAAGGAAATGGATTCTAGAACCCAGACATCATGTAATCCCTGAGCCTAGGAGTAAGACATTGAATCTATACCAGTGTTGCCATTAATGGACCCAGCAGAGTGCCTGAGAACAGACAGAAAAATCGGAAATTACACATCTCCCCATTAAGGTTTCTGATGGTATTTTTTTGAATTAAAAACTTTCCACATAGAATAAAGCCATCCAATCATAAGCTTCATCAATTGACTCAAACTTTCCACATGACCTTGGAGAAAACTCTTATTTTGAAAATGAAGAAGCTGAGAGATAGAAAGGTGAAGCCAATTGGCAAACACATAACGCTAGTTAGCAGCATTTCTAGAATGAGAACTCAGTATTGCAGCTTTCCATTCTAGAGCTTCCAGAGGATAGAAGCATCTCTAGACACACACACAGGGAGAAAAGTATGGAAATGATCTTTAGAATATATGAAGAGCTGTGGTCACCCTATAACTAGATTGATTAACTCTCTCCCAGCATAACTTGGAGAAAGGCAAATGAATAGTTAATCCCTTACATTCTTTGAGTAAAACAAAGAAATAAAAACTGACCATGAACTGAAAAGAAGAGAAAGGGATAATTCTGTCCATATCTTCACATGGGCTTGGATCTCCTAAGTCCTTGAAAATAAACTTGAAATTTGAGAAATTTGGAAGGTGGGTGTAGTAATAATTGTACCCAGTCTGGACCACATATATCTTATGGTGCCTCAGAGGGATTTGTATGTTCTGGTCTCTCTCTGAGAGCTGCTGCCAAACACTCACAGAGTGTTTGCATCTTTGTTCAATATTGTGCTATTGTTTGTTTTCATGTTTTTAAAAATTGGCATGGCAAACATTGGCAGCAAATCCATTTGTTTCCGTGAAATGCCAAACATATTTACACATTATTGAAAACTACCCCCATCACATTTATTAACTCCCAGAAAGAAAACCAGCTGTAAGCAGCCCCCATCTGGCACTGTGATAGTCAAGTGACTTTAAATAAATTGGCTCAAGTAAAAAAGAAGATGGTAATTGTGCTTCCTTGTTTAGTGAAATTCCGTGTTCTCCTTGAGATTCAGGAACATCTATTATCCCAGTGGGTAAAACTACTCTCTGAGATGACAACTTGGCACCAGTGGAGGCTGGATTGTATACTTGCAATGTGTGGGGCTGCAAGAGAGGTATTCAATAAATCACCGCTTTCATTCTGCTCATGGTGTACTGGTAGCCTAAAGAATGGAAGTAGCTTCCTAAGGAGGCTTCTTACTCACCTGGAGGACTGAGACAAGAGGAGGACCAGGGTCTAGATGTGCCTAAACTTCCTATGCTGTATACTAATTCAATCCAATTGATTTAACCATTTAGTAATTGACAAGTAAGTATATGGCACTTTCTAGTTGCTAAAGAATCTAAAAAATTAGGAAAAAAAGAAGTTAAAAAAACTATTAGGCATTTGTTGACAAATGTTGACAATGACTCTTGACAAAGACCAAGAGTCCTGAATTTAATAATTTGGTTTTGAATGTGGAGACACAGAACATTACTTTGTTTTTTTTGCTAAGTATTTTATTTATTTTTCCAACTACATGCAATGGTGGTTTCAACAATTATTTTTTGCAACTTTTTAATTTTACATTTTTCTCCCTCCCCTACCTCCACCTGATTGAGAACAATCTAATATAAGCTATACATGCATAGCCATGCTGATCATAGATCCATATTAATTATGTTATAAGAGTCAAATTCAAATCAAAAATACAATAGAGAGGAAAAAGATATGGTATATATATATATATATATATATATATATATATATGAATGACAACTTTTAAAAATTGAAGTTACGCATGTACCAGTATATTCATAACAGTTCTTTTTGTAGTGACATAGAATTGCAAATTGAGGGGTTGCCCATCAATTGGGGGAATCAATGAACAAGTTATGGTAAATGAATGCTATGGAGTACTATTATTCTATAAGAAACCATGGATTGTTGGACTCTGGAGAAGCATGGAAAGAGTTACAGGGACTGATGCTCAACAAAGGGAGCAGAATCAAGAGAACATTGTCCACATCAACAACAACATTGTGAGTTAATCAACTTTGATAGGTGCAACTCCTCTCAGCAGAGAGCTAGAACAACCCTGGTAGACCTGCTATGGATAAATGCCATCAACTTCCAGATGAAGAAAACAAAACAAAACAAAAACAAATCAAGCATACAAAAAAGACTACTGAATCTGAATGGACACTTTGTTCTCTTTTTAAAAATTTCTCTTATATTTTTCCTTTCTATCTTATAGTTTTCTTTCTTTTCCTTTGGTCCTAATTCCTTATCTAGAATATGACTAATATGTTTTTAATTTTATTTATTTAAGGCAATGGGGTTAAGTGACTTGCCCAAGGTCACTCATCTAAGTCATTCTTAAATGTCTGAAGGCAGATTTGAACTCAGGTCCTCCTGATTCCAGAGTCAATGCACTGTAGCAGCTGGCTGCCCCTGAAAATGACTAATATATTAAAGATAAATGTACGTGTACAAAAGAGACATGACTGCCTCTGAGGGGAAGGGTGGGTGGAAGAAAATGAGGGAACTTATAAATCTGCTTTTGGATAAATGTTAAAAAAAACTTTCATAAAATGAAATTGGAAAAAATAAAATATCACTTAAAATTGGAAGATACTGAGCTTTGGTCTACATTTAAACTCAAAGTTCCTTCTCTGGATATGGATAATATTGTCCATCAAAAGTTTTTTTTTTTTAATTGTCTTTGATTATACTCCTAAAATGTACAAATCCATCATAATTGATCATTACCAAAAGTTGCTGTTAGTGTATAAAATGTTCTTCTGGTTCTGCTCACTTCACTCAGCACCACCTTTTCCAAGTCCTTCCAGGCTATTCTGAAGTTCCATCCCTCATGATTTCATATAGTACAATAGAACTCCATCATGTTCAAATACCACAGTGTGTTCAGTCATTCTCCAGTTGATGGGTATCCATTTTTTCCCAATACTTTGCAACTCTGAAAAATGATACAATAAATATTTTTGTATATGAGGGTTTTTTTATCCTTTTATGTAGTCTCATTGGAATATGGAAATAGTAATGGAATTACTTGGTCAAAGGGTATGCACAGTTTTAGTGACCTTTTTGTATAATTCTAAAATACTCTCTAGAAAAGTTGGATCAGTTCAAAACTCCCATAATTCATCAGTGTTCCAGTTTTTTCATATTTCCTCCAATATGAATTATTTTCATTTTTACTCATATTGGCCAATCTTATAGGTATAAGGTGGTACCTCAATTGTTTTAATTGGCATTTCTCTAATCAAAAATGATTCAGAACATTTTTTTCATATGCCTATAGATGGCTTGAATTTTTTCTGCTGAGAATTGACTTTTCATGTCTTTTTATCATTTATCAATTGGAGAATGACTTATATTATTATAAACTTGACTCAGTTTGTTATATATTTTAGAAATGAGTCCTTTGTCAAAAATACTAGTTGGAGAGATTGTTTCCCAACTTATTACTTTCCTTTTAATCTTGGTTGGATTGGTTTCATTTATATAAAAATAACTTTTCAATTTAATGTAATCAAAATGATCCATTTTGCATTTTATAATGTTCTCTATCTCTTCTTTGATCATAAACTGCTCCCCATTCTACAAATATGCCAGGTAACCTATATCTTGTTCTCTTAATTGACTTATGGTATCCTCCTTTATGTCTAAACCCTGCACCCATTTTGACCCAATCAGTGTGTTATTCCCACCTGGTCTGGATGGCATTGTCCATAATGGAACTCCTATGGTTCTCCTAGCTCTTTGAACAGGCTAAAAGGAGTTGCATCCTTCATAGTTGATCGATTCACAAGGTTGTTATTAATGTGTACCATGTTCTCTTGGTTCTGCTCCCTTCACTCAGCATCAATTCACGTAATTTTTCCATGATTCTCTAAAATCTGACCTCTCATGGTTTCTTAGAGAACAATAGTTATTTCATAACATTCATAATATAATTTGTTCATCTACTCTCTAATTGATGCACATCCCATCAGTTTCCACTTCTGTGCCACTAAAGAGAGATCTATCATAAATATTTTTGAACGTGCTACTTTTCTCATACTTAATTTTTGAATATATGCTTAATATTGATGATGATGATGATGCTTCTCCTTCACTCTCTAAGAAAAGCAGCTTTACTTTCTCCTCCAGAAACATCTGGGTCCAGTGGCCAGATATGAATAAGGACAACTAAAGATTTCCTTAGATGTGAAGCAGTTAGGGTTAAGTGACTTGGCCAAGGTCACACAGCTAGTAAGTGTCATGTGTTTCAGGCCGGATTCAAACTCTGTCCTCCTGACTCCAAGGCCAGTGTTCTACCTATTGTGCCTCCTGGCTTCCCTTCATCTTGTATTGGTATTGCTGGATCAAAGGGTATGATCATTTTTATTGATCTTTGGGAATAATTTCAAATTCTTCTCCAGAAAAATTGAAATGGTTCACAATTTCACCAGCAATACATTATTATTTCAATTTCTCTATATCCTCTCCAAATTTGATCATTTTCCTTTTTTATCATATTATCCAATGTGATAGGTGAGTGGTGGTAGGTATTTCATGGTTGTTTCAATTTGCATTTCTCTAATCAATAATGATTTGGAGCATTTTTCATATGCTTTTTTTATATATATATTATATATAGATAACTTTAATATCTTCATCTGAAAACTGCTTGTTTATATCCTTTGGCCATTGCTAAGTTGGGGAATGACTTATAATATTAAAAATTTGATTCAATTCTCTATTTTGGAAATCAAAACTTTATCAGAAACACTTGCTATGAAAATTATTTCTCAGCTTTCTTTTTTCCTTTTAATCTTGGTTTCATTTGTTTTACTACTGCAAAAAAAACTTTAATATATTCAAAATCATTCATTTTGCAGTTTATAATGTTTCTAATTTGCTCATGAATTTCTCCCATTTCCATAGATCTGACAGAGTATTTCTTGATCTCTTAATTAATCCATAGTATTGCCTTTTATGTACCCATTTCGATCTTATTTTGGTGTAGAGTGTGAGATGTGAGTCTTTAATGGACTTTTGCCATACTGTTTTCCAATTTTCCCAGCAGTTTTTGTGGAATAGTGAGTTCTTATTCCAGAAATGAGTCTTTGGGTTTTTCAAACAGTAGCTCACTATAGTCATTGACTATTGTTTCTTTAGAACCTCTCCTAATCCACTAGTTCAATATTCCATTTCTTAACCAGTGCCAGGCAGTTTTGATGGCTGCCACTTTACAGAAGTTTTAGATCCGGTACAACTAGGTCCCTTCCTTTGTGATTTTTTTCACCATTTCCCTTCATATTCTTAACCTTTTGTAGTTTCAGATGAATTTTGTTAAAAAAATTTTTCTAGCTAGGTAGAAGAGTTTTTTGGTCTTTTGATTGGTATGGCAGTGAATAAGTCATTTAATTTGGGTAGAACTGTCTTTTTTATTATAGTGGTTCAGCCTAACCTTGAGCATTTCGTGTTTTCAAGTTGTTTAGATCTAAGTTTTTTTG
The DNA here is from genome assembly GCF_037893015.1 of Macrotis lagotis. Lineage (NCBI taxonomy): Eukaryota > Metazoa > Chordata > Mammalia > Peramelemorphia > Peramelidae > Macrotis > Macrotis lagotis. The sequence goes on from NC_133664.1 coordinate 3,259,472, forward strand.
TGTGCAAAGTATTTTGTAATCGTGTTCATATGGATTCTAGGTTTATCTTGGAAGGTAGATTCCCAAGTATTTTATGTTGTTTGCAGCTACTTTAAATGGAATTCTCTATGACTTGCCCTTGGCCTTTGTTGTTCCTGTATAGAAATGCTGATGACTTATGTGGGTTCATTTTGTGCTGCTTCTTTGTTGAGCCTGTTAATTACTTCAAGTCTCTTTTTCAGTTGACTTTCTATGGTTTTCTGAGGATGCCATCCCATCCTCTGCAAAGAGTGAAACTTTCACATCCTTCTTGCCAGTTCTAGATCCTATCATTTCTTTTTCTTCTCTCATTGCCAAAGCTATCATTTCTAATGCTATATTGAAGAGGAGTGATGATAATGGGCATCCTGGTTTCCCCCTGATCTTATTAGAGATGCTGCAAGTTTATTCTCATTTCATATAATATTTGGTGATGGCTCTAGAGGGATATTACTTACTTTAAGGAAAACTCCATGTATTACTCTAGTGTAGTGTTGTTAATAGGAACGGCTGTTGTGTTTGTCAAAGGTTTTTTTAGCATCTACTGAGAGAATCATGATTTCTGTTGGTTTTGTTGTCAATATATTCCATTATGTTGAATGTTTTCCTAATATTGAACCATCCCTGCTGCAATCTCTTTGTGAACATTTTAAGATTTTTGCACCCATGTTCATTAGGGAGATTGTGCTATAATTTTCTTTGGCTCTTTTGTTGAGAGCCCTGGAGGCTTCTTCCTGGCCTGGGACCAGAGATTTGGAACTCTGGGGCTCGCTCACTGACCCAACCTGTATGGAAGGGCTTGAGGCCCAAACTTCAGAGCCCTCATGTCGGCAGTCCACTCCCTGTGCTACTGGGAAAGGTAGGAGGGCCTGGTGTAGTCTCTGAGCCATCCACCCTGGCAGCATAGGCCTGGGCTAGGCTGGTCAGGTTGGAAACACCTGGGGCTCCCCCTCCCTCTGGACCTCAGCACCTGGAAGTAATCGCCCATGCCCTGGGCCATTAGGCAAAGCATAAACACCTGGGGCTGCCTCCATGCTGTTTGTTCAGGAACCCCAGACCCTCCCCCGTGGAACGACAGGGTCTGAGTTGGGCCATCCACAGCAGCCGAGCTGGAGCTCTCCCAGTCCCCCACCACCTCCCACCCCCCCATGGAGGTCTCCCCCACAGCTGGAAGTCTCCCCCACAGCAGAGGATCTCAGGTTAGTCCCCCATCTAGCCCTGCCACCCTGCACTGGGGCTCTGCTCTCTGCGCTGGGCATGCCCATGCTCCTAACCCCCCTCCCCTGTGACTGTTCTTGCTAGAAGATGCTCCCTCTGGTTTTTTTTGGGGGGGGTCTGTTGTGCCAAAACCTGTTCAAAGCTTGATTCATGTCATTTCTTAGGGGAACCCAGGAGACCTTAGAAAAGTTCCTGACTTCTCGCCACCCACCTTACCCAGATGCTTTTTTTAAATTTTACATCTTATTATTCTATTTTTTCATACAAGTTTAAAACATTTGAAAACTTAAAGGGATTATTTGAGCCTTCCATTCCCCGGCATCATCAGTCATTTCTGAGAGACTTAATTCTAACCATCGCAATCTACATTGTGGTCAAGAAACATCTGTGTGTCTTGTAAAACACCATAACCTGGCTAGCCATTATAACATAACAGATTCCTCAGAAAATGGTATAGGACCCTTCCTGGGCCACTGGGCTGAATTACATTTTCTATTCTAATATCTCAGGCAATGTAGTAAATGCTGAAGCAAGGCCTGATCTACAATAAAAGTTCAATGAAAGTATAACTTGAGATTATATGCCAATTTGATTTTACTGTTACAAACTATATGATCTCCATTTGCATCATACTGTATTAGGTAAAATTAATTATTAACACAACGGTTAGATCTTAGGGGAAAGGGTTATGTTAATTGTGTTTATTATGATTTGGTTGGGGTAACAGAACTTACAAAAAACATAACTAAGCAAGGAGACAAGAAACCCAGGTCCTATTGAAGGACTAACTATGGCCTAACATTTATAATTCTGCTATTCCTAAGTTGTTTCTTCCATAGAATCAGCAGGCAGATCTGCACATAAGTTTCCTTCCATCATAAACAATTTCTAATGATATAAATTATGTAAAAAATAAAGACCTAATGAAAAGTGATGCTGTATTGAGAGCTCCCATCAATACCAAGGGATCATTTGCATATTTGCATGAGCCTTGTCCTGAGCAAGATGCATCCAGAATACAGTGGTCAACTCTGGTCTCAACAGCTTGGAAGGCATTGACAAGTAGCACCCAGAGAAGGCCCAATAGGATAGTGAAGGTCCTTGAGTCCATGTTCTGTGAGGGTCAGTTGAGAGAACTGTGGGTTCTTGACTTGGGAAAAAAGAACATTTGCTGAATGGGGAGGGACTGATCATTTTTTCATATGCTAAAGGACTTGGAAGGCTGTTGGGGTGGGATGGGATAGGGAGGGGTCCAAATTATACTATTGATGTATGACATCAGTTTGTAATACTTGGAGCAAGGGTAAAAGCTGCAAAAACCAGAATTCATTTGGTTATAAAGAGTATTTTTATACAATTGTAATTTTTCCCAAATGCCATAGGAAGAATGCAGTGTATGTATAGAGTTCCAAAATCCAACTTAAATGACCACTTCTCAGTGAAGTGATCCTTCTTAATCAGGACTTGGTGATCACTGAGTTTCCTTCCAACACAAATTATTTGATTTTAGGCTACAGTAATATTTAGTATAATACTTATTAACCAATATAAAAACCAGATGGGTGCTCACTTTGGTTGTAGTAAATTTTATTCAGTATTGGTTGTTCAAATTTGTTTTTCTTCCTGGCACTGTGTAAAACTGGCAAAATTGGAGAGGGCACTGTGAAAAATCCCAGTATTACAATTTTAACCAGTTGATTCTATGGAGAGTTCTATTACAGGGGTGCAGGATGAAACTTCCTTGAAAACTTTTTGCTCCTTTTAATGAAATAGAATGACTTCCCAGATCTCTAAGGATGAACTTGAATTTGAATGCTCTTATTCAGTATTCAGAGCAAACAAATCATTAGAATAGCCCCATTTTATTCAAGTATCAGTGGATTATTTTTAGGTAGGGAGCTGTTACAATCTTTCAATGTAGGCATTTTTCTTTCATGTGACTCTAGCCAAATCATTTACAATTTGGAAATATACCTTTTTATATAAGAAAAAAAACCTTGATAACCCTTAGCAGCTAAGAAAGCTTAATATCTCTTTGATCCATTTCCAAATAGAATTATGAAAATTTAAAAAAAATATTGATTTTGGATTTGAAAGTCAAAAAAACTGAGATCAAGTCAAAATCTGAAGTTCATTAGTTTGGAAAAGCCACCTGACTGCTCTAGACTACAAGTTTCTGGCTTTTAAAATGAGGTGGTTGGGCTGGTATCAAATGTTTCTTGCAATGAACATTCTGTGATTATAAAATATATATGTAATGTGTGTATGTGCATACATGTGTATGTGTTATATAGGTTTGCATACATACATCCTGTCTGTATGAATCGCTGGATGTAAAGTACTGCAGATAAACTGGGTGATGTAGTCTTTGATAAATTTAGAAAATGGGAATACTTTTTTGTACTTTTGTCACAAAACATAATCTGACTTGCCTAGTAGGGGATTTTGCAAAGGGCTTTTGATTAGAATGATATTTTGGTGCAATCTTTATATCTATAACTTATTGTGAGGGAGGGAGAGAGGGATGGGAAGGGGGAGAAATAATGCAAGAGACTCTACATCCCTACATCAACTGGAGTTTCCTGAGAAAACTGGAAAGGTTTTTTTTTTTTTTTTTTTTTTACTGTTGCATACAGGTTTATCCTTTATGCTACCCTGTCTCTGAAAGAGCTTATATATAGAGTGATACATAGATTATATAGATATGCATGTCTACACAAAGAGGTCAAAATAGTTTTCTTTGTCTGGATCCATACTCTATTCCTTAAAAGATATAAACTGGTAAAAAGGAGTTTCAATATTATCTTTTCACTAGGATACTGACTAAACAGGGATGTGACTTTTTCAATAGCTTCATAATTTCCTGGGATCATTTGTTTTCTAGCCTGTCTAACCTTCTGAATGAGAACCTATTGCTCTAGCTTATCCTCTCTCCTAGAAAAGGACACTCAATGACAGTGAATAGGCCAACCTGAACATGCTTTCTAGAAAGTCTAGTGGTTGTTGAAGTGTGTACTATTATAAGATGGTGACTGAAAGCCAAGGCTTTTTACCAATGACGCCTTCCCTTATGGCACCAGAGATACAATTGCCACAAATGCCAGATGGCTCAGAGGCACCAACTGCTTGATACTCAAGAACACTGTCATTGACAGAACAAAATTAGGCAGAAGTCATCATGGATGTCCTTGTTTTTTGCCTCAGCATGCAATCTGTTGCAAGACTACTCCAACAGCTACGCCTTTGCAATTTGTACTGAGTGAAAGTAGTTTCTTAGCAGACACTTTGCTAAATCTGGGGCTTTATTTCTAAGTCACCCAATGTTATTGGTTATTATACTGATGATGGTGGTCTGATGGCAATACATTGCTCCCAAAGCTTTATGATATGAAAAGGACTTTACACATACTAAGAAAAATCCTGAGAACTAGATAATACACACCACATTTTATTACCATGTTATAGATGGACAAATTAAAACTCAGACTTTCTAATGAGCACACAGTTGGTATTAAAGGTATGATTTTAAAAAAGATCTTCATGACTACAACTTCACAACTGGATCAATTATTTCAAGGTCTCTAAGCATTCTACGATGAAATCTTTTTGAGTGTTATGACATCATAACTTTCTCTGCCTGGAAAGATAGTAATGGTATCTAGGGTCCTGAGCCAAAGGCATCCACTATAAATCCCAGAGTATACCATGCCGTTTCCACTAAAAACCCTCCATGACCCAGCTTTACATATTGGTCAAATTGTGTGATCAACTATATGACATTACACATTGCCATAGGCTTTGAATTAGGTGCATATTAGACAAAAGTTAATGAACTAAGCTCTAATGAATGAAAGGTTGGAAAAATTGAGGCCAAGCGGGCAGCATGAGAATTTACATACGTGATATATTTTACATGGGGACCCAAAAGTTGTCTAGAATCATATGTTGATCTCAACAAATATAATAAGTTTTATAATTGTTTCCATATAATCATTTTCTATTAGCTTTCAAGTTATTATGTAGAACCAGCTATCACTGAGTATGGCCCAAGTTGGGATACTTTGGCTTAGCTTTTGAAAGTCATACACTTTTCCAAAGCAATTGATTCAGGAAATTTAGCAAGATGATTAGATAGAAAAGATATTATCATAAATAATTTAGGGGAACTTTAGAAAATATACCTCCCATATCTATAATTAAAATTTGTGTTGAAACAAGAGTTAGGATAACAGGAAGTGAAATATATCATTTTCAAGATGAAAAATTAATAATTTATGCAAAGAAAACTAATGTGAACAAAATTATTTTTTATTGCTATTCTCTCTACTACTTTTTATAGGAATGGAAGGGTGGCTAGGTAGTACAGTGGATAGAGTACTGGCCTTGGAGTTATGAAGATAAGAATTTGAATCTGACCTCAGACACTTGACAGTAACTAAACTGTGTGATCCTGGATAAGTCACTTCACCCTGATGGCCCCACATCCAGGGTCATCTCCAGTTGTCCTGATTCATATCTAGACACTGGATCCAGATGACTCTGGAGGGAAAAGGGAGGCTGTGCTTTAACACAGAACTCCCTCACTCAAATCCAATTTGTGGGCTTGTCATGGCATCTCTGATGTCATGTTCTTCAAGAATGAAGGTCAGGGAGGTGGTTCAGTGGTGCAGTGGATAGAGCACCGGCCCTGGAGTCAGGAGTACCTGAATTCAAATCCGGCCTCAGACACTTAATAATTACCTAGCTGTGTGACCTTGGGCAAGCCACTTAACCCCATTGCCTTGCAAAAAAAAAATGAAGGTCAAGATTATTATAATATGAAAAGATGTATTTTGTCAAAGGCTTTTTCATCATCTACTGAGATAATCATATGACTTCTGTTGATTTTTGTCATTGATATGATCAGTTATGTTGAATGTTTTCCTAATGTTGAACCATCCCTGGCTATCTGCTATAAATACTTCCTTATCATCATGTATAATCCTAATGATAACTTGTAATGTCTTTGTTAAAATTTTATTTCAGATTTTTGCATCAATTTTTATTAGGAAGATTGCTCTATAATTGTCTTTGTCTGTTTTGACTCTTCCTGGTTAGTTATCAGCACTATTGATGCATAAAAGGAGTTTGGCAGAACTCCTACTTTTATAAATAATTTATGTAAAATTGAAAATAATTATTCCTTAAATGTTTGGTAGAATTCACTTGAAAATCTACTTGTATGTGGAGACTTTTTCTTACGGAGTTTATCGATGATTTCTTCAATTTCTTTTTCTGAAATGGTTAGTATTTTATTTCCTCTTCTGTTTATCTGAGTAGTTTGTAGTTTTGTAAATATTCATCCATTTCACTCAGGCTGTCAAATTTATTGGCATAAAGTTGAGCAAAATACCTCTGAATTAACTCTGTAATTTCCTTCTCATTGGTGGTGAGTTCACCCTTTTTATTTATGGCACTGATAATTTGGTATTCTTTTTTAAATCAGATTAACCAAATAATCTTCTCTTTCTCTATTCTATTCATATGAGCATTTAGAGATATAAAATTTTCCCCTAAAAACTGTTTTGACTGCATTCCATAAATTTTGGTATGTTGTCTCATCATTATCATTTTCTTGGAGGAAATGACTTATTTCCATGATTTGTTGGTTGATCCACTCATTCTTTAAAAATTTTTATTTAGTTTCCAATTAATTTTTATCTTTCTTTGACCCTTTATTACATGCAAATTTTATTGCATCATGATCTGAAAATCATGCATTCGTTATTTCTGTTTTTCTTCATTTGATTGGAAGGTTTTTATACCCTAGTACAGGGCTGTCCAACCTTTTAATAGTTTTTATTGAAACATTAGACAAAATATTTTGATTTGCCCTTTTAATGAGAGCTCTGCAGTAGCTCGGCATTGTTTACAAAAGCATTTAGTTAACCCAAAGGGGCTGCATAAAAGTGCACTGTGGGCCACAGGTTGCATTTTGGAAAGCCCTTCCCTAATTCGTGGTAAATCTTGGTATAGGTTTAATGAATTTAGAAAAAATTGTAATTTTTTTCTATCAACATTCAGTTTTCTCCAGAGGTCTGTCCTATCTAAATTTTATAAGATTTTATTCGCCTTCTTCACTTCCTTCTTATTTATTTTGTGGTTAGATTTACAGATGAGAAAAATCAAAACTGTCTAAAGTCATCTGAAAAATAACTCTAAATCTTTACTAAATAGGAAAATGCAAATTAAAGCATCCCTGGGGTACCAGCTCACACCTCCCAGACTGGCCAATATGACCAGAAAGGACAATTGTCAATGTTGGAAGAGATGTGGGAAATCTGGGACACTAATATATTGTGGGTGGAGCTGTGAACTCATCCAAACTTTCTGGAGAGCAATTTGGTATTACGTCCAAAGGACAACAAAAATGTGCATACCCTTTGATCCAGCAATACCACTACTGGGTCTGTACCCTGAAGAGATCATGAAAAAGGGTAAAAACATCACTTGTACAAAAATATTCGTAGAAGCCCTATTTGTTGTGGCAAAGAATTGGAAAGTGCATGACTATTCTTCAATTGGGGAATGGCTTAACAAACTGTGGTATATGTATGTGATGGAACACTATCATTCTATTGGAAACCCAGAGGTATGGGGATTCAGAGAAGCCTGGAAAGACCTGCAGGAACTGATGCTGAATGAGATAAGTAGAACCAGAAGGACATTGGGGTGTTGATCAACTTTAACGGACTTGCTCATTTCATCAGTACAACAATCAGGGACAATAAAGGGCTATCTGTGATGGAAATTACAATTTGTATCCAGAGCTTAAACAAAACCCAAAGATTAAAAACTTCAATTTTTAAAAAAGTTGTCATGTATTACATAATTTTGCTATCTCCAATATTTTATTTCTTCCTCAAGGATGTGTTTTTTTTTCTCTCAACACATTCAGTTTTGATCAATGCATACATAGCATGGGAAAAAGGTAGAGATTATCAGGTTCTCTTCTATGGGAGGAAAGAAAGGGTGGGGGAAAATTGTAAAATTTTACACCTTGGGATAGGTGGAAACTACTATTGTATATAATTGAAAAACAATATATACATATATATATAATAAAAAATAAAAAAGTCTGATCTCTCATGATTTCTTACAGAACAATAATACTCTTATCATTTGTATACCATATTCTGTTCAGTCATTCTCCAATTAATGAGCATTTCCACAATTTTCAATTCATTGCCACTACAAAAAGAACTGATAGAAATATCTTTTTAAGTGAGTCCTTTCTTTTTTAATGATCTCTTGCTTATTTTAAGGATTACTCAATTTATTACTATGCCTTCTATTGTTTTTGATTGGAATGGGTGCTCTATTTTACCAAACATTTATTTATCTATTGTGTTAATCATATGAGTCCTGCTCTTTTTTATTTGATTTGATCAATTATTGAGCCGTATCTGTATTCCTAGTATAGATTCTAGCTGATCATAGTGTGTTATCCCAAAGATAACTTGTTTCTTTCCTAATATTTTATTTAGAACTTTTGTATTAATATTCATTAGGGAAATTGATCAATAATTATCTTTCTTTTAATCTCTTCCTGGTTTAGTTATCAGTTCCATATTGATGTTATAAATGGAATTTTGTGAAACTCCACCTATTTTTTCTAAACATTTGATGGAGAATTGGACTTAGTTATTAGTTGGTTGAATTCACTTATGAATCCATTTGACCCCAGAAAGTTTTTCTTTGGTAGCTCATTTATGGCTTGTTCAATTTCTTTTTTCTGAAATGATGTTATGTACATATTTTATTTCCTCTTATGTTCATCTGGGCAGTATTTATTTTTGTAAATATATATTTTATTTAGATTATCAGATTTATTATCAAACCTGCAGTTAGGAAGAATAGTTTTGAATTATTATTTTATTTAGCTCCTCATTGATAATTCACCCTTTCAGTTTTGATACTAATAATTTGGTTTTCCTCCTTTTTTAATCAAATTAGTCAAATGTGTATCTCTTTTATTGTTTTTTCATAAAACCAACTCTTAGATTTTATTTTTTGTTCAGTTTTCTGCCATTTTTATTAATCTCTCCTTTCATTTTTAGAATTTTATATTTTGCATTTAATTGAGAATTTTTCTTCTAGTTATTTTTTAAATTACATATTCAATTCATTGACCTACTCTTTTGGCTATTTTGTTCATGTAAGCATTTAGAGATAAAAATAAATTTCCCCTAATTATTGATTCAGCTTCATCTCACAAATTTTGGTATGTCATCTCATTGTTATTATTGTCTTGGATGAAATTATTGATTATTTTTTATAATTTTTTATTTGATGTGCTCTTTCTTTAATATTAGGTTTTTGAGTTTCCAATTACTTTTTAGTCTGTCTTTCCATGGCCTTTTACTACATGTAATTTTTATTGTATCATGATCTGAAAGGGATGTAGTTCATATTTTTACCTTTCTGCATTTGGTTGTGAGATTTTGTGTTCTCATACATTGTCAATTTTTGTTTAGGAATCCTAACACTTTGAAAAAATGGTATATTCCTTTCTCTCCCCATTCAGTTTTCTTCAGAGTTCCATCATATATAACTTACTCACCTCCTTAACTTCCTTCTTGTTTATTTTGTGATTAAATTTATCTGATTCTTAGAGAGAGAGATTGAGGTCCCCTACCGGTATAATTGTGCTGTCTATGTTTTCTTGTAACTAATTTGGTTTCTCCCTAAGAATTTGGATACTATGCCACTGGAGAATCCATAATGAGCAAGATGGTTTTAGATAGACCTAGGAAGACTTAGATAAGCTCATGCAGAGTGAAGTAAATCCAACTAGGAGAACATTGTGCACAGTAACAGCAATACTGTTGTATTGTACTGCTCAAGATTGTGATCCAAGATAATTCCAAAGGACCCGTGATGATATAGGTTTTCCACCTTCAGAGAAAGCACTGATGAACTCTGAAAGAAGATTGAAGTTTTCATTTTAACAATTTATAAACCTTTTTCTTCATCTTTTATTTTACAGTATGAATAAGATGGGAATATGTTTTTTATGATTTCACATGCATAATTGATCTGAAAAGGATTACCTTTTTAGGTGGGGAAAGGGAGAGAATAAAGAAATTCAACAATTAAAATATATTTTTAAATATTAAATATTTAAGAAATAAATATACTTTAAAGTAAAAGAATGGGTCTGATACTTCACAATGCCCAATAATCTAAAGCTTTACATTGGTATTAAGAAGAAAATTCTGTGAATAATACAGAGTTTAGAATATTTGTCTATCCCTTTTCCTGTAAGATGATTTTGATTTTGAAGTGACAAAGCATTTTCCTTTAGCATAGAAGTAGAAATGAAAATCCTTAAGGGTAAGAAGCTGGTTGAATGCTATCTCATTTCCTCTATTTGGGGTGAATTTTGACATTCAAAAAGAAAGGGAGAAGAAAAGCAAGGAGTAAATTGGCATTTTCTTTGAGAATGACTGTTTTTTATATATGATGAAGGTCGATTAATGTTTCTGAAATTAACCTAGACATTGAATCAACATTCATCCATTTATTCAATCCATTCCTACATTAAACAAGAATTTATGTGCAAGAATTTGTGTCTGACTTTGAAAACACACACACACACACACACACACACACAAACACACATAGCCTTCCTTCAAGGACCTAACATATTCTTAATGGAAATAGCATATACACAGATGTAACTATTTTCCTGGCTGTGCCATTGTCTCTATGAACTTTTCCTTCATGACTTGGCTTCCCTCTTGACTTGAAGTAGCCTCCATCACCAGAGGCCTTCTTACCCAAGAATATTCCTGTACCATGTTAGTCCTCTTGAACTATTTTCTCCACTATGGGCCTAGGCTAATGATTCTTCATTCCCTTCTTAAATGGATATACTACTTATTATATAGATTTCACCATCATGCACTTTAAGGGTTATTATCAAACCACCAACCTTCCAATCTTTTTTTTTTTTTCTGTGATCACTGATTAGAACTAAGCACCTCCAGGGTAGGAGTTATCCTTATTTGTGTTTGCATTTGTGTGCTTAGTAGTAAGGGCAGTTAGGTGGCACAGCAGATAGACTATTGACCTTGGATTCAGGAGGATAGGAGTTTTAAATCTGGCCTCAATTGCTTAATATTTACTAGCTGTGTGACCTTGGGCAAGTCACTTAAACCTGCTTGCCTTGCCTCCAGAGCCTTCCCCAGTCATCCTGATTCATATCTGGCTGCTGAGCCCAGATGACTCTGGAGGAGAAAGTGAATCTGGTGACTCAGCTCAGCCCCCCTCACTCCAAACCAGTTCACGTGCTTGTCATGGCATCAATTCCTGATGTTATGGTCTTCTTTGAGAATGAAGAGGAAAAAACATGCTTTGCAGTAATTTTGTAAATGAATATACTTACATTAAAAGTAAAGATGAAGTCCAGAAACTAGTGATGGAGATGGTAGGAGGGAGTGACTTGATATTAATTTCCAGTGCTCAGATGATGGAATAAATACCTATGTAAATACATAAATAAATGCCAACTAACACCACTATAGTAATTTTATGTTTACAAAGCAATTTACCTAGTTATCTCCTCATTCCTCACAGCATCCCTATAAATTTGTTGCTACTATAAATAAAGTATATATGATATTCTCATATATAGAATAAGAAACTAATGTTCAGAATAATGTAACGCAAACCTATGGCTGAAGTAGAAAACTGACCTTGTCTTCTGAACAGAATGGTCAATATTTCACAGATTCTCAGGGAATTGTTTTCAATGAATCTATGAATTTTCAAAGAAAATATTTATCTTTTTTTAGATTTTTTTGCAAGGCAATGGGGTTAAGTGGCTTGCCCAAGGCCACACAGCTAGGTAATTATTAAGTGTCTGAGGCCAGATTTGAACTCAGGACCTCCTGACTCCAGGGCTGGTGCTCTATCCACTACACCTCCTAGCTGCCCCCGAAAATATTTATTTTTAGCAATATTTTGTCAAAAAGTATTTTCCAGAGAAATCTCAGATCCTCATCCAAGAAATAAACCTAAACATTTAGCATATAGTACTCTTTAAATGATAGCAACTTTATGTTTTATTATTGATAAATATTATCAAAAGTCATTAAAAATTTTCAGTGTTGAATAGAAACTTTTATAACTGATAATTCAATGACTTATGGGTAATATAAAGCTCAGATTTTTTTTTAAGACTTGAGGTTGCTGGGGCAGCTAGGTGGTGCAGTGAGTAGAGCACCAACCCTGGAGTCAGGAGGTCCTGAGTTCAAATCTTAACTCAGACAGTTAATAATTGCCTAGCTGTGTGACCTTGGGCAAGCCACTTAACCCATTGCCCCTTAAATTTTTAAACAAAGACTTGGGGTTGCCAAATGTATGATGATCTCTGTTAAACATATGAAATAGATATTATAAACGTAGTAAGAATTTCAGGCCTACTGAAAAGTTTGGCAGCTTTGGAAGACTTAAAACTTACAGTCAGTTTTCTCTTTTACCTCCATTCCCTCCCACTTTCCCTGATAATGAGCAAATTTTAGAAAAAAAATTATATATATATGAATTTTATGCAACAAAATATTCTTTCTTGCAGAGAGTAAGCATATTTAGAAGCTCATTCTCAATTCAGATATTTCCCTTCAACTCTTAGATATCTCATTGCTCATAGATATTTTTGTAAAAGTGACAACCAATTCTTAGGCCAGAGGATATCTGCTAAGCCCTGACTCTGGTTTCAGTAATCATTCTTTTACCATACTAAGATCCTTTATGAACAGAAGGATTGCCCTGTTTTCAATGATGTCTTGCTCTAGACTATAGGACCTATTTTGATCATGATTTCCCTCCTATACCCAGATATTAATACCCTGATAGATATCTTGCTCTTTTTGTTTTGTTTTTTTCATTTTCCCCCAACCGGAACATTTTATTTCCTCTCCTACTTAACCCATGAAAGTTTCACTGAGTTCCTCTCTACAATCCCAATTCAGTTAAAAATATGTCAAACATCCATGACTTCACTTGGTAAAATGTGACATTTTTAGGAACATTGGTTAAAAGGAACATTTGTGGAACATTACCAAACTTCCATGTCATTTTCCTTGTCACTGTAGTTCTTGTTTTCTTTTTGTTTGTTTTTGCTTTTTTATAGCACCTTGGATAACCACCCTGAGGTTAATTACTTGATTTGTATGACAACATTAGCATAAGAGGCATCAAACCTCACTCAGTCTTCCATTGAAGGACTAAAGAAATCATCAAATGTCAGTGCTCTCAGATATAGTGATTTTGATGACAAAAAAAGATGATTTGATGATTCACATGAGCCAATGCAAAGTGAAATTAGCAGAACCAGAACAATAGGCAATGTATATAAAACTGGAAATGAAACACATAAAAAAGAAAAGCATAATATTGGCATATAAATGGTACAATTGATAGAATGATCAGACCGGAGTCAAGGAAGACCTGAGATCAAATTCAGTCCAAGGTACTAAATAGTTGTGTGCATAGTAGGTGCTATTTGAATACCAGTAATTAGCTAGGATTAATTACAATAATTGAATGTGGCCCATAAGAAGTTAGGCAAAAGTGGACCTTTTTCCCTTCCTTGCAGAGGTGAGATGAGGAACACTGAATGTGGTTGGTTGATGGTCTGTTTTCCTTCCTGTTTGAAGAGGTCCAAAATGACATCACTATGATACTTTCAATTCACAGTAGGGTCCAACTGTGGGTAACCAGACCAATCCAAGCTAAAAATTCTCTACCCAGGGTTGAGCATTGATACTTCATACAATCATTTGGGGTGAATTCCCTAAATGGTACATTTCATGTGCTTTTGAACAACTTCAGTTCTACTTCGTTCATGGAGCACCATACCTTCTCTGTTGAAGGTACGCTATGCTGGGCAGCCTCTCTCATGTCATGCAATCAAATTCATGTTTTTGAGACATTGAGAGTGTTCTTGTATTGTTTTTGCTGACTCCTCTGTGTGTGCTTGCTCTGAAGGAGTTCTCTAGAATATATTCAAAAGGACACTCGCCTAAACACTGAAGGCATTATCAGATATGATTGAGGACTGAAAATTTTGCAGAAATGGTCTCCCAATCCAGGTCAGTGATGTCTATTGTTCCTACCAAGTCAAAACTATTAAAAGTAATAACATTTGTAAAGTCATTTCCATATTTTATTTGATATTATTTTCCACCAAAATGCTTTCCAGTAGATTCTTTTATCACCCCATTTCATAGCAAAGGGAGAGGAATAAGTAATTAATAAACACCTGATATACTCTTCACAAATATTTCTTTTGATTCTCACAACTACCATGGAAGGTAGGTACTACTAATATTCCCTCGTTATAGGAAGAGGTAGAAGGAATGATTTACTCAGGGTCATACTGAAAATGAAGCTTGATTTGAACTCAGATTTTCCTGTCTCTACACACAGATCAAGCTAGGCTTGATGGAAATTGTGGCTAGGAGATATTGGATGACTTCTTTTTTTTTTCATGGTCCTGACTCCAAGTTTTTCTGGTAATAATGACTAAGTGACTACTTTGCCTTAGGCATTTTGGATACCAAAAAAAAAGCAAAAGACACTTCTTTCTCTCAGGAAGTTTATAACTGAATGACATAGAATTATGCAAACCACTATTTCAAACCCATGATTCACAGGAGAAACAGGAAATAATGAATTACGGGAAGGGTCTAGACTTAAGAGACATTGGGAAAGGCTTTCAAAAGAAGGAAATATTTTCTCTGAATCTACAAAGAAGCCAGGGAAGGCAGGTGGTGGAAAAAAGAATTTGTTAGAATGGTGGATAGAAATGAAAATTTATGGAAGTGATAAGGAGTTCATTGAGATGTGTTTTGTTTATTGGGGGGGGGGCATGGAATCAGACTTTTACTTCCAACCCATGTTTTAGGAAAATAGTTTCTAGTAAGAAAAATGGAATCAAGTAAACCCCAAAGAAGGCTAACACAGATGTGGGGAGAAAAGTGTAAGCACCAAGATGGTGGCAATATCAGAAGAGGAAAGAACAGTTTGACAGATGTTAAAAAGATTAAACTGACAGATTTTGGAAAAGAATGGATAAAGGAGTGAGATATGGCTCACCATTTTATCCATGAGGCTACCTAATAGTAAGAACAAAAGAAAGAAAAAAATTTATCCAGAGTAAGAAAAAGAGTGATGAACATGATTCCTTAATTTTCAGAAAGAAGAAATTTGTCTTTAGCTAGTGTCCATCTTTTCTCTTCATAGACTTTCATGGAACGCTCAATTGTGATACAATGAAGTTCTCCCAGCAATGACTACTTAGACAAAGAAAATTACATTATATTTAAAAGAATTATTGTCAAAGATATTATATTATATTATATTAGTTTTATTACTCCAAATGAAATAGCATCAAATTGTTATTGCTGTTTGTCCTTTGTTCTTGAAAAGACCATGGACAGAGAAGTTGAAGCCATGACATCCACCTGGATTGAATTTAATTGACAGAAGGCTGTACAAAGTCAGCAGCTTCATTTTCAGTGGAGCCATCTGATTCTAATGGTCAGATATGGATCAGGATGGGAGATGGTCCTGGAGCATCAGATAAGTGAAGCAGAAAATGAATGAATAGAAAAAAGATTTAAAATCTATTTCAAAATAATTGTAATGAACTTTTATATTCCTATCTCCAAGTTATACAAAATTAAAAGGAAATATAAACAAAATGGAAAAAAATTGAACAAACTCTTTGAAACTTTGCTTTCCAACAATTAATTACAGAATAGGTACATGGCAACCAAATTTAAAATTAATACAAGAAATAATAAAAGCACATTTTAAAGGCCATGATGAATTAAAAATCAATTCATTCAGGGAGTGGAAATAAAAGGTACAGACTTAAAGATAATATTGAAATCCTAGATGATGGCAATATAAATTTAAAAAAATCACAGAAAGAATATTTATGTAAAATACAAAGAAAAAGATGAATTAATATACAAAGTCCCTGTGATGTTAAAAAGTTCACAAATGCCTAAATCCCCCAAAACAAACATTTACAAAAAAGAAACAAACTGTCTGAATATAGAATTAAAAGTAGAATGACAAAAATAAACACATGCTAAATAATTGTGAAAGTGAACACTTTGAACAGCCCACTAGGAATAGATTACAGGAAATACAAATTATTTTTAAAAAGCAATGAAACTGGTCAATTTTATCAACCTGTAAAGTAAGCCTTAAGTAAAAAGAAGACAAGATTAAATTACAATTATATCAGAAATAAAAATTTAAAAAACTATCAGTGCTTCTTTTCCAAATTTAAAAAAAATAAGAAAAGCATAATAATTCCTTCATAATATATTATACTTAATTCAATGGAATACCAAACAGAAATCTTAAAAACTGCATTCTCAAAAAAGGACACAGAAACTAGCTATAAAGGAAATATGACAGACAAAGCAGGATACATGTGGGGGACAATACCAAATAATATTCCGAATATGAAATGATTTTTCAGGAAAATTCTATCAAACGTTTAAAAACATCCATTCCTATATTCCCTAAATTATTCTCTAAAACTCATAGCACTGTACCAAATTCATGTTTGAAAAAAAACCTGTAGCTTTTTATATCCAAACCAAGAATTGATACAACAAAGAGAACTAAACAGTAATAATATTAATGAATTTGGAGTCATTTTTAAATAAAATATTTCACAACATTATCTCAGTTTATCAAATGTCAGTTTTGTAAGAGGTACTGGAAGACCATTTGGGAAGAAGGAGGGAAAAGCTACCCTCACTATATTTCTCATCAGTGAACTGCCAATTTTCTACAAATAATCTAAGACTAGAGACGTAGAAGCCAATTATTTAGATCAATTCAATTTGATTTGGCCATTTTAGTTGCATTTTAGATGTATTATCAATATCCTAAGTTGCTGAAATAAACCTCTTGCCCCCCCAAAGCACCTTCTACTATCTCACATTCTTGTTGGTTGTTTATCATGCTTGTTACCCTGTTTAAGGGTTAAGAAGCATCAAGTAGCAAGCACTGATGACGTACCCAAAACTATTTCTCTAATTACTTACTTTTCAGTCATTTTAGATGGGTTTTTTATTCTTCATGATAGCATTTGGGTTTTTCTTAGCAAAGATACTGTAGTCATTTGGCATTCCTTTCTCAATCCTCCATTACAGATGACTTAAGTGAAGCAAATAGGATTAAGAGATTCAGGCAGGATCTCATAGCTCCGAAGGATGTGAAACAAGATTTAGACTCAGGAAGCTGAGTACCCTGTCTCTAGAACAAGTTCTCCACCTATCATGTGACCTAGCTGCCCTACTTTTCCTAGGAACCAGGAAAAAAATATAGACTTTACAAAATCTCTTTAAAATATATAGATTACGCATCCTCCAAAGCTAAGTGAAGGGTTCTTATGTTTTAATGCAAGGATGTCTTTAGAATTTGCCACTTGTTTTCGAATATGAGTGTACTGAGAGATGATTGCCAAGTTTACATTATTGAAGTGAAGTGTGAGCACAGGAAGATTATATTTACTGTCTCACAAATTCTATCTTTCCATTTTTACTTTGCATGATTTTTAGTTTTAACATGTCACCATCCTATATACTTGTGAAGTTAGATTTTCTGGTACTCCAGTATAAGCTTCTATCTTTATTAGATCCAGTATTCATGGCTTTTAAAATCTTTTTCCTTCTTTACTCTAATTTGGTATGCTAGCTCCCTGCCTACTTTTTTTGTCACAAACAAGCTTAATATTTTCCCTTATCAAATATTAAATGGCATAGAGTCAAATTTAGTTATCTCTGGCATTGATAAAATACATATCCAAAATATACATTATGACTGTTGCTTATAGCAGAGACTTTAATATGACACCTGCAAAAGAATTTCACAAGTACATGGAAGAGGTAACATGCTTTTATTTTTCGATAAACTCCTTTCTACATAGCCCTTGGTCATCTTATAGTTTTGAAGATGGATCTCTGAGCCCAGGTTTACATTTAAGACAATGAAATTTCTTTTAATAAAGCAGTACAATAGGCTACACTAAGACTTACTGATCTTTTGATTCTGATTTTTGATCACCAGTCCTTTAGAAATTGGCATCATCTACAAGGCTAAATTAATTAGCATCAGGTTAATGAATATGTCATTTCTGTTATTAAGGAAGTCTCTGATGAAATGTTGCATAGCATAAGACCTATGGATGATCCTAGAGCTGTTTCATTGGTGATTTTGTGCCCAACTGGACATCAAATACAGAAGTTACTCCTTTAATATCATTTAGGGTCCTGAGTCACTTTAACTTATTTTAAGGTGGCTGAATCCATGACTTCTCTGGCTAGCTCAAAAAATAAATAAAATAATCATATTACTAAAATCATTAATACAGTCTAACTACTCTTTGTGGTTCTTAGAACATGGAGTTTTCTGTCTATTCTATCCATATTCAGTTTAAAAATTTTTTAAATATATATCTGAGGAAAGAAATACTTTTATCAGATTTTGTCAGCTATACTCTCTCTCCTTGACCAGAAGACTGTCATTTCTACATTTTTGATGCTGATCATAAAATCTCAGTACCCTTATCATATATAATCTCCCTGGTCATTCATTCCCTTCTCAGATCTGCTATCCTCTTTCAATATTCTTACATTTCTTGGTTTCCTAGAACACCTGAAATTATTACCTTAACTGCTTAATAATGTCTTGAGTTATTTTTACAACTAATGTTTCTGACAAATGACCCATTTTTAAAATAGCAAACTGAGTCAGATTTATAAGAATACATGTCATTTCTCAACTTTAGAATAGGCAAAGGATATGAAAAGTAAATAAAGAAATTAAAGTTATCTACAGTTTTACATATATATATAATATATGAAAATATGCTCTAAATCATTATTTATCAGAGGAAATGCAAGTTAAAAGAACTATAAGGTACCACTTCATCCCATCAGATTGACCAATGTGATGAAAAAGAATAATGATAAATGTTGGAGACATTGTAGGAAATCTGGGACATTAAAGCATTGTTGATGGAGTTGTGAACTGATCCAACCTTTCTGGAGAAAAATTTGGAATTATCCCCAAAGGGCAATAAAACTAGGCAAACGCTTTGATACAGCAATACCACAACTAGGTCTATATCCCAAAGAATCATAAAAAAGTACCCCCACAAATAAAAATATGTATAGCTGCTCTTGTAGTGGTCAAGAATTAGAAATTGAGGGAATGTTCATCAATTGGAGAATGACTGAACAAATTATAAATGAATAAGATGGAGCACTGTGGTTCTAAAAGAAATAATGAGGATGGGACTTCAGAATAATCTGGAAAACTTGGCATGAACTGATGCTGAATGAAATAAGCAGAAACAGAAGCATATTATACACACAAAGAGAAACAATAAGTGATGATTAGCTATGATGGAATTGTTCATTTCCATAGCAAAATAATCAAAGACAATTCTAGAAGACTTGTGATAGAAAGTATCCTCCATATCCAGAGAAGGAACAATGGCATCTAAATACAGACCAATACTTACTATCTTCAATTTTTAAAAGTGGTTTTAGGTATTATGTTTCTTTTCCTCTCAATGAATTTTTTTTTCAATTTCCATTTGATTCAACTTTGCATGATTAAAATGATCTATGTTTAGCATGGCTATATGTGTAGAGGCTATATTAGATAGCTTTCTATCAGGGGGAGGGGAAGAGGGGAAAAATTATAAAACTCAAAACTTTGCCAAAAATTGATTGCTGAAAACTACTGTTGAATGTAGTTAGAAAAATAAATATTATATCCTGCGAAAAAAATAATAATACATTTTGTTCTTGGCTGAGAACTGTATACATGTTAGTAAATGATTCTCAGGATCCTTGTGGAAATATCATCTTTTTATCAAAAAAAAGTTTATTTTATTTTTCCAATTACATACAAAGATAGTTTTCAACATTTGTCCTTTCGCAAGCTTTTGAGTCCCACATTTTTCTTCCATCCCTTCCTTACCACCCTCCTCCCCATGGCAGCAAACAACCTGATAAGGTTCTATATCTGCAATCATGATTAACATAGGCAGTATCACTTTACTAGATTAATTCAAATGTATAGCAATCTTGTCTTTTAACAAAGTTGGCAATGGATTCTGTCACTTCTTGACTACAGACTGCAAAAAGAAAGCCTACTTTCTCTGTGGTTGTTATCAAGGATATATTAGGTGTTCAGGAAGAACGGCATCTTTAGTGTGAGGACTTGGTGATTCTGTTTCTTTGCTTCCCAGCCACCTTTGGTGTCCATCTGATTCACACAAATTTCACCTGTAACTTTAAGAAGATGTAGAAAGCCAGAGGCTAAAGCAACAAACTATTTCAGCAGACTGGCTAAAGCAGGTTAAAGGTCTCAAAGGTGTCAGGTAGTTAGGGGGATGTCTACTTCAAGGATATGAAGATTTTTCCCAGTGGAATCAATGGTTAAGATCCATTTTTTTTCAAAGAATGTGGCAGAAAAGACCCTATGAAGTAATTAGAGCCTGGTTAGGCATTGAACACGCTAAAGTCATCCTTGGCATCCCAAGGCTTAGCCAGTCATCTTGATTTTTGACATGCTACTAGATTTCAATTACTGAGGAAATAAATGGGAGGTTGATGCCTTTGTGCAATTCTATCTCTTTTAAATGCAATTCTCCCCCAAGACATCATCCTTGATGTCATTGTTACTCTTCAAAAACAAAGTACCAAAAGAACCCATTAGGCAATCACATTGCTTCTTCAATCACCTGCAGTATTGTGTCTTATCACCAACTATCACAGTGGGTTTATCGTTTTTATTCACTCAGCTTTTTTTTAATAACTTCTAACATTGTTTTACCACTTGGGTCTATCTTTCATTATCAATAACATGTTATCAAATTCATTGTTATCTATTTATGTTCTTTCTCCTCTTCCACATTGTCCTTTTTGAGACTTTCTAAATAGGGTTCAATATTTGTTCTTTCTTGGGACAGTCTCAGTTAGCATCACCTTTCTTAGTGAAAGAATACTTATTTTCTTCAAAGCCTTCTGCTCCTATTATCTAAGAAGTCCTCAAATTTGCACAATGCCTTGATCACAACATACACTTCTATATGTATTTACTTAAATTGAATGGAACTCCTCCAATCAGCTACACCCCCAAAAGTGTCTCTTCTCCCTGATTCCAAAGCTCTCCAAATCATTTCTCATTGTTTTTTTCTTCTTCTGCTACTCTATCTTACATGACCTTCTCACTTGGGAAGTGAGAAATCTCATTTTACATGAAATACTCCCTGGAATTGCAAAGTGCTCTTCAGTTTTGTGTTTAGCATTTTAAGAAAATGTGGAGAAAATTGGGAAAGCATCACCCTACTTATGGAAACAATTTTCTTGAGATAAAAATCCAAGACCTAAAACAGTATAATATTGAGTTTGGTCCACTCAACAATAATTATTTTTTGACATAGAAAGTATGATACAGGGCACAACTAAAGTGATATAGCCGTAATAGGATTAGATACATGACTAGATTCTGAGAGATAAATCTCTTTAGCTAGGAAACAGAAAACTCAGCAAAAACACAGCCCTATCCTATCAAGGCAAAAACATAAGGGAATGAAGAAAATTATTTACAGTTTAAGGAGCTAGCTGGACAAAGAGCAATGGCCTGAAAATTACATCTTAGTGAAAAGCTTTAAACAATAAGAACAAATGGTGAATGAAATGGAATCATGGAGCAGGGGATGAGCTACTGTGGTAGAGGTAGAGGTCAAGAAATGAAAGGTCATCCGTTACATAAAGAAATAAATGTTTCTGAAAGAAAATACACAAGTACATGTTAAAAAATACAGAGAAGACTAAAATACAAAGGCAGACTTGATCTATTGGTTCTTTTTAAATATAGGTTTACTCCCCAGATAAAAGACAGAAATGATTGTACCCTGCGTAAGAGTTTAAGAAGATGGTGGGTTCTATTCTGAGTTAAACATAACTTTTGATGGATCCTGGCACTAATCTAAAAAAATGGTTCTCCCAGTTTGTTCTTTTGACTTTCATTTAATTTCCAGGCATCCTTTTGTAGATGACCCAAACTTGTGAGAATCTTATATAAAGAATTGACATTTCACCAAATTGGTCATTTCTATTGTATAGAAACATGCTGCAGCAGATACATGTAAACCTTCATTAAACATTCTCCTTGGGGGAGGGACATGTTATAGAATCATCATTTTGGAAAAATAAATATTTCAATGAGCTATTTTTAGTGTTTATGTAAATTTCCCCAATTAAAAGAGCCCAGAGCCCCCATCCCCACAACTATTAGAATTATTTTATACATATTATGACCCACAAAAAATGTAATACTTTAATAAATTGGGTAAAATAATTTATGGAGACAATCATCAAAAGTCTTCAATCTTATTGAAAAAATGCTTCTCACCTTCTACTCATCAAAAACCTAATGAAATTATAATTTGCAGTTATTTGACACATTCAAATATCTTTTGTTTGATCTTCCATAGTCTTCATTTTTTTTCACTCCAATTATTTGTTCAGTTATTTATTTTTAAGTAATGGTGGGGAAATACTACCAAGAAAGGCAATATTTGTATAGAAGATAGAGATTTAGCATTGGAGCCAAGAATATGTGTCCTGCTTCTATTTTTTAAATAAAAATATTTTATTTGTTTTCCAATTATAAACAATAATAGTTGCTACCTGTCATTTTTGGTAAGGTTTTGAATTTTATATATTTTCCTTCACCCTCCCTTCCCCCTTCTCCCCTCCCCAGAAGACAGTCTGATAATCTTTACACTGTTTCCATGCTATGCATTGATCAAAATTGAATGTGTTAAGAGAAAAATCATATCCTTGAGGAAAAAAATAAAATGTTAGAGATAGCAAAATTATGTGGTACATGACAAGATTTTCTTTTAATTGAAAGTAATAATGGTGTCTGATCTTTGTTTAAACTCCACAGTTGTTTCTCTGGATACAGCTGGCATTCTCTGTTGTAGATATCCTAAAATTGTCCCTAATTATTGCACTGCTGGAATGAGTGAGTCCATTAAGATTGATCATCATCCCCCATGTTGCTGTTAGGGTATACAATAGTCTTCTGGTTCTGCTTATCTTGCTCAAAATCAGTTCATGCAAGTCTTTTCAGGCTTCTCTGAAATCCCATCCCTCCGGTTTTTTTCAATAGAACAATAGTGTTCCATAACATACAAATACCAAAATTTGTTCAGCCATTCCCCAATTGATGGACATTCACTGGATTTCCAATTCTTTGCTACCACAAACAAAACTTCTATGAATATTTTTGTACAAGTGCTGTTTTTAACATTTTTTCATGATCTCTTCAGGATAAGACCCACTAGTGGTATTGCTGAATCAAAAGGTATGCACATTTTCATTGCCCTTTGGACATACTTTCAAATTGATCTCCAGAAAGGTTAGATCAGTCCACAGCTCCATTAACAATGTATTAGTGTCCCAGATTTCCCAGATTTAAGTTTGAGTTAATCTTTTACATTGAAAATTACTGTAAGGAAACTTTAAGGTTTCTTCACTGAGGATTATCTTGGACTACAGTGGATCACGGCCTGAATTAATAATTGTTTTTTTATAGGCTTCATTTGAATTCAATGTGCAACAATTCTCTAGTTAACAAATAGCAATGTAGTAAGGTAAGCATGGCTCATGGTTAGGTCTCCTCCAGTGTTGTTTTGGGTCTTTTAGGTCCCATGCCTGGAAGCTAGGTCAGTAGCTTCTCAGTGATGATGCTTTCCCCAATTCCTGTAAGTCACAAGAACTTTTTTTTTGCCAATAGTCTCCATTAAATTGGAAGCAAGATGAGATAATATTGGTAAAAAGTGCTTATTCTAGTGTCTAGCACATAGTGGATTGCACACAAATGCTTATTTCCTTAAACTTTTTCCTTCACAAAGAGGTGTTAAAAACTCTAAGGATTGGCAATGTCACCAACAAAAAACTTATGTTTATAATGAACTTATTCAAAATTACTTATTAGATCTATGGATAAGAAAGAGTCCATGATCAAACAGTAAATAGGATTAGCAGAGGGAAAATAATATTTTGATTATATGAAATTATAAAGATTTTGTAGAAGCAAAATCAATGCAGAGAAAATTAGAAGGAAAAAAAGGAAAGATTTGGGGATTATAGCAAATTTCTCTGAATTTCTGAAGTACATAAGTAACTGAAATAAATGTATCAAAATAAGAGGTGTTTTCCATTGGCAAATGGTCAAAGGATATGAAGAAGCAAATTTAAGAAATAACAAAAGTGTCTATTCATATGAAAAATTTCCCTAGATCACTAAAATTTAGAGAAATTCAAATAAACACAATTAAATATCTCCTCACCCATTATAATGAATAATATTACAGGTAAAAAATGAGAAATGTTGAAAAGGATGTAGAAAAATATAGAAACAATTGCACTTGGTGGAATTATAAACTGGTTGCTATTGTTTGGTATTGGTTGGTATATGTTCATTTTAATAAACTTACTTGAAGCAAAAACCCACACAGAGTGAAAATAAGAGGCTGGAGCTGAATCTATCATGCTTCAGCTGAGGTTAAAAAATAAAAGAACAGTTGGGTTTTGTAGAATTTTGGGAAAACTATCAAAATAATTAACCTTAGTAATAAAACCAATAGAAGTGATATTATTTTAATAGATTCTGAGTTTTTGTCAAAATACAATAGGCATTCTTATTAAAAATACACTAGAGAGAATAAGGATAAAAGGAACTCTCCTTAAAATGATAAGCAATGACCATCTGAAACAATAAGCAAGAATGAAGGGAGCATAACCAAAATATCATTATATACATTATATATAACATTGTAAGATCAAGTTTGATAGATACAGCTCCTCTCAGCAGTTCAGAGATCAAGGACAACACTGAGAGACTCGCTATGGACAATGTCATCCACATCCAGAGGTGGGAAAAAAAACCCATGGAATCTGAATGCATACTATGATCACTTTTTCAAAATTTCTCATGCTTTTTCCTTCCTGTCTCATGGTTTTCTTTTCCTTTGTTCTAATTTCTTTTCCTTTGTTCTAATTCCTCTTATACAAAATGACTAATATATGAAGGAGTTAAAGAGTTGCCAGACTGTTCACCACTATGGGGAGTAAAGAGGGAAGAGAGTAGAAGGAAAATGTGTAGCTCTTAAATTTGCTAATAGATAAATGTTGAAAAAAACTACATGGAAAAATACAATTAAATTTCCATTTAAAGAAAATTAAAAAGTAAAACAATGAGCAAACAATATCTATAATCAATAAACTAGAAGTCTTCCCAATAAGATCAGGAGTGAAGCAAGGATAGGCATTATCACCACTGTTATTCAGTATCATGCTAAATATGTTAGCTATAGCAATAAGAGACGGGATAAGAAATAACAGATAGGCTTTTAGTCTTTGCTATTACTCTACTATTAAGTTATTACTCTTTGCAGATAATATGATGGTAAAAAATCAAATGACAGGTCTGAAAATGAACTGAAAATCTCCTTCAATGAAGTTTTAGGCTATAAATCATCGGTTCATGTCAGTCTTTACAAGATTTTCTTAAATCCTCTTACTCATCATCTCTTATAGCATAATTTTATTTCATTACATTCAAAACCACAACTTGTTCAGTCATTCCCCAATTGATGAAAGAGAGCTGCTCTAAATATTTTTGTACATTAGGTCCTTTGCCCTTTTTAATGATGTCTTTGTGATAGAAATGTTTGATGGGTATTTCTGGATCAAGGAAACAGCTTGATTGTTCTTTGGGCATAGCTCTGAGTTGTTCTCTAGAATAGTACTTTCTGTTTACAACACCATAAAAATATGCAGTCAAAATTAAAGGAAAACAAGAAGGGAACTGGGAAATAATTTTAACAGAATTTTCCTAACAGAGGTCTCATTTTTTTTCAAATACATAGAAGACTGATTTAAATTTATAAAATAAAAACCATTTTTCCAATTGATAAATGGTCAGTGCAGGAGTTTTTAGCAGTTTGCTGGGAAAAAAAATAAAAACACTCAATTATTGCTTGAAAACAAGTGACAAATCCTTATTCATCAGAGACATGAAATTAAAAAACCCAACAATTGGGCATTACCACATTACAATTCTCAAATTAACTCCCATGATGGAAAATAAAAATGCTAAATGTTAGAGAGGATGTGAAAAATAGCTACACTAATGCACTCATGGTAGAATTGTGAACTGGTTCAAAAGTTACAAGTTGGAAGGAAATTCAAGCATTATCCATCTACTGGGGAATGGCTACACAAGTATGTAGAGGCTCTATACACAATTAAAGCAGAAGTGACTTTATTTTATTAGGTACTTAGAGGTTTGTAGTACAATAGGGGAAGAGGATGGGAACCTACTTAGAAGGGTTATACATAAAGAGGTCAGGAAGTGGTCTTGTTAATTCATATTTTAGTTAAAACCCTTTAGTGGTTAAAATCATTTTGAAGGGTTTACTACCATGGTTGGGGTGCTGAAGACACAGTGGAATAGAATGTGCATGATCCTATGGTTGGGGAGGGCTGTTGGGTTATGATTAGAGTAAAAAATAACATGGAAAGGACATGGAAACATCATGAAGAGATTTTACTTTGCTTGACCCTTTGGTTATATTTGGAAGGAGTGTGTTTAGGGGGTGGCGGGGATGATTTGGCTTTGCATGACACTTTGACTCATAAGGACTGAGTGTAGATGGAGGGAACTTGAAAAGGAGGTAAGGTATAAAGTGATTATAATTTGATATGACTCAACTCTTGAGAAATGTTTTTCTAATGATATCGAAGAAGGGAAGATATTAGTGACTATGAGGCAATGCTGTTTGTCAAGCAAGCAAGCTAGAAATCAATCAGCCTTTGAGAATAGTACTTCTATCTGGTCAGATAAGAGTATTATATTTTGACAAAGGGTTTTAAGTACAAGATGGAATTTAAACAATAAAAACATAAAAAGAAGGACTACTCTAGGAGAAGACTAAGCATTATTGGATAAATAAAACCAGATGAAGGGTTGCCAAGGCCCATTATAATACAAGGAAAGAAGAGAAAATGTGAACACTGAGTAAATCCTACTCAACAGATTTGGTCCTGAGAGGGAATAACAAACATTCCCAGTTGGGTTTATAAATCTATCCAAACATACAGGGAAGTAGGGGGGAAGGAAGGGACAGAGAATGGAAGAAAGGATGGATAAAATCCATTTTACATTAAAAATTAAGATACATTTAATTGACAAAATAATGTCTAAAATTATGATCCTGCCTATTTTTATGTTTCTCAAGGAAAGTGACATTTGGGTTTTGTTTCCTTGAACTTTTAAAGATTTTCTTTGCTGTCCTAGGTATTCAAAATTTCAAGTTTTGAAGTCAATCAATTTATACCACTTCCTTGACTCTCAGAAAATGACAATCACTAAACTCAAGTCTGCTGCTATAAATATTTCTAGGGTTTACCTTTCCTTTCCATTGCTATCCCCGTAATCATTCCAAGCTCATAATTTTCTGCCTGGATCCTTCTGTTCTTCTTTGAATAATAATAATTTATGACTTTGCATGACAGAGATGGACATCTAATCAGCTTTTTCTCATGCATACATTTATCTTGAAAACCATCAACCTTACTTGAATAATCAAAATTAGACTTGAGATTCTGAGCATTTAAGACTCTTGGCAATTTCTTCTTCCTTCTCTCCCTTAACTAGCCTTTTTGACAAAGTATTTCACATTATTAAATCTGTGGGATAGGGAATATCAATCCCTGCCCCTTTCCTTTGTCTTCACTATTATTTTCTCTGGAGCTTTTGGGTACCACATTTTAGGAGAAGGTATTCAAGAATTGAAGACACATGCTAGTACAACCTGATGTGTCTTCTTTTGTCCCAATATTTAGTGTAATCACTGGATGTTTGTTGGTGGATTAGGTCAATCACAGAATGATTCAAATCCTTGATTTGGGGATTTATCATCCATCCCTAATAAAAAGGACAAACTGGTCATTGTGATGCACAGATTTATGGGAACTTTTTTATATGTTTCAAAATTTTCTCCAAAAACAAGGTACAGTAGTTTATTTATTATTGTATGCTTATGTGAATGGAGATAGAATATGGGAAAATGAATGTGAAAGGTATTAGGTTTTCCTAAACATCATTGTTGGAGTGGGATATAAACCTGTGAAGTAGGCTAAATAATATCTTTGAGTGTTAACTAGATGTAAACTAATTTAAATACAATTTTAAGAAACTGCTGGAAAAAGAAGTCCAGTGGTAAAGATAATGATAATGATGATGATGATGATGATGATGATATTGAAATAATAATAATGGTAATAATAATAATAATGAAATTAAGAGAAGAAAAAATGGCAGCTCTGCACCAGTGTATTAATTAATTAATTGATTTCATACATGTATCCTGGTCACATGGTGCTTATATATAATTCTATCCATGTTGATTCCCTGATTAAATGTGTTTCTTGCATATCATTCTTTTATATGTTTATTATTTAACTAAAAGTTTGTAAATTTTTCAGAGGTTGGCAATGGGATTGCAGGGAGAAGATTCTATCATTATATATTAACTCCTCTGTTTCATTAAATGACTTTGTTTTGAACTGTTTCTTCTGGCTAACTAATAAAGTCAATACATTGCTAGGAGCTTATGAACCATAGCATAGCAAGGATTCTGACCCAGAAAATACCTAGAACCAGGACTAATATTGGGAGCCTCATGGTAAGAAAAAATCAAAATATGTTTTCAAAGAATTAACTGATTGTCCAGAAACATAGAAAATAAATATAAATCCTGTATATTTTGTTAAGTGTAAGCATATATACCCAAGTGACCTGGAGGCATTAATGTAAGCCTTCAGAAATGACTAACTGGAGCACAGTGGGGAGCAAAGGAATTGGACTAATCTGGCTCATTATAAAATTAAGTCCCTTTTTAATGAAAGTCCAAGCCTCACCAAATACTGTTTGTCTTCTTACTTATTCATCTGGCAGAAACTTCAGAACCAAAGGGGCTTTTTGATGAATGACCCCAGCTAATCATTCCCAAAGACCCCAGGAAGACTTTCCTTATTTGATTCCACTAACAAATTAAGTTTGTGTTAATCATGGATGTCACTTGCACACAAATGGCCCATAAATATTCAGAGCTATCCATATTTTATCACTCCGAACAAAATGCTTGCCAGTCAGTGTGGTTTTAAACAAGCAATTAGTGCATAAGTTATTAAACATTTTAAACAAACGGGTTGCATCAAGCTCAAATGAGAGGAGTTCAAAGAAATTTAGCATCTTCCTGATTACACAGGTGTCTGAGCTTCTGTGAGTCAGGATAAATTGTTTTTGAGTTTTCCATGGTTGCTGTGCCTCTTTTCCTTTTTTTTTTTTTTTTGGCTCTTTTTACAATGATCCTGGTGGTTCCATCCATGTCCTGATGGTTAAAAGTTTTGTGGAATGGCAGTAAATTAGAAGGGTTCAAAGGGGCTTCACTTACTAACTAGAGGGTCTAGAAAATCATTATTTTCTATACCTTTCATTGAATTGAGGAATATTACTCCTAATCAGATCCTGTTGAAATGTAAAGAGCCTGGTGTTCACTCAGTATGGCATTAAAAACTATGGATTCATCTCTCAATGTTTCATAATAAAAACCTAACTAGTTGATTCCAGAAAGAAGACAATTAGCTATGAAAAGCTCCTATCCAATTTGCAAAAAGGCAGAGCCCAGAATGCTAGACAATAGTGAGGCACTAGGAAATAGTCTCTTGTCTGACTCCACAATGTAGAGAAGTCCAGAAGTTTCCAAAAACCACATAGCTGAACCAGAAGTTCAGAGCAAAAGGGAGATGCAGTTTCTTACATCTAAAACTTGCACCAATTCATTCCATTCTATGAATGTAAGTCCTTAGCTCCAATTTTACATGACTGAGAGAGCTTGGGCATATAATTTAATTCTTTATTTTCCTTTCATGGAGGCCTCCAAACAGAGAGATGGGATGATTACTTGTCTGGCATCTTCTGGTGAGGATTCTTTTATTCTACAAGCTAAGAGTCTATATGACTCTAAATACCTTTAAAATCCTCAAATTGACTGAATATTAAAATGGGCATACTACTTGAGTTGAATTTCTGTGAGAAAAGAGCCTTATAAACCATTATTGATTAAGGGAAATATTAATATTACATGTATATATGCAATATATAGATACATGTATGTAGATATGTATATATATTTTCCCCACAAAGTTATTATGCATTTATTTTGTGACAGGCACAAGGTAATTGTGTGTTTGTGTGTGTGTGTGTGTGTAGGTGACAGGAGGAATGCTGTCCAGATGTGATATCATTCCTTATTGTATGAAACATCTTCCCATAGATAGAGGAAAACTCCTCTGTCAGTCAAATTAAAAACCTACTTTGAGAACTATGTCTGAAGATTCTGAGCAGTTTATTAACTTCCTTGGGGTCCCAGAGGCAGCAGGCATTAGAGAGACCACTAGATTTGAGTCCTTTCTGCCTCAGACTGATTTTTCTAGCCCTCACTGCTAAGAAAGAAAGCCAAAGTGAAGTCATCCCTGTCTTCTTGGGAGCTTCTATTTTGTTTCTTGGTTGGGATTAGAGGATGGGAGAAGAATGTGAGTATATAAATGAATAAATCTGGACTTTCCACAAAGAAAATATAAAGTACTTTCTGGGGCAGTGTGCTAGGACCTGAGGGAGGAGAAGACTGGAAGACTTGTGGTCTGAAGTTAACTTGAATGGGAGTTTAAGGGTGGAGGCAAGCTGGGGGTGAAAAACTACAAAGTTCCCTGAACTTTCTTAAATGAAGCCTCTCTATAGACCCTAGAGTCCACAGTATATAGGGAGAAATTTATACCAAAAAGTCACTATAACTGATCATAAGAATAACAAAATCAAAAGAAATTATAGGATTATCTCAATAGATGCTGAGCCTTTGCCAAAATAAAGCATCAATTTCTATTGAAAAACAACTTGAGAGCATAGAAATAATTGAAATGTTTTCTTAAATTGATAAGCAATATCTATCTAAAATATCCCCAAATATTATCTGTAATGGGGATAAACTGGAAGTATTTCCAGTAAGATCAGGGTTGAAACAAGGATGCCCATTATCATCCCTATTATACAATATTAGGAATATTAGCATTCGTCATAAGAGAAGAAAAAGAAATTGAAGGAATTATAATATGCAATGAGGAAGCAAAACTCTCACTCTTTGCAGATGTTATAATGTTTTCTTAAATAATCCTAGAAAACCCATTCCTTAAAACTGCTTGAAACAATTAACAACTTTAACAAAGTAACAGGATATGAGATAAATCTACAGAAAACAGCATTGCAATTTATTATCAACAAAGCACAGCAGCAAGAGAAATTCCATTTGAGGCAACGTAGACCACACTTGGGAATCTACCTCCTAAGACAAACCCAGAAACAATTATGAACACAATTGCAAAACACTTTTGATACACATAAAATAAGGTATAAACAACTGGAAATGTTATTTGCTTATGGTTAGGCTGAGATAATATAATAAAAGTGATAACTCTACCTAAATTATATTATTTATTCAATTCCATACTAATCAAATTACCAAAATACTAGTTTACAGAATTACAAAAAATGTTAACATAATTCATCTGAAAAACCAAAGGTCAAGAATATTAAAAAAATGAATAAAAAATACAAAAGAAGGGTACCTAGCCATGCAAGATCTAAAAGTATATTATAAAGCATCAATCTGATGCTGTCTGAACTGGTTAAGAAATAGAGAAGTGGATCAGTGCAATAAGTTAAGTAGAAAAAAGCAATAGCAACTGACTAGAGTAGTCGACTGTTTGAAAAACCCAAACTAAACTAAATAAGTCCAACTTCCAGAATCAGAACTCACTATTTGACAAAAACTGCTGGGAAACCTGGAAAATAGTATGGCAGAAACTAGGCAGAGACCAGCATATCTTATCCGATATCAAGATGAGGTCAAACAGGCTATGAGTCCATAGTCCTTTGGAGAACAAGGGATATTCTTATCTGTCATATTCATGTAGAGGAGGAGTTTATAAACAAGTAAGAGATAGAGAACACTATTAATTGCAAAATGGATAATTTCAACTAAATGGAATTTTTAAAAAGTTTTGTGCTAACAGAGCATTGCAACCAAGGTTAGAAGGAAAACAATTTTCTCAGTTAGTGTTTCTGATTAAGGACCCATTTCTAAAATACAAACAGAACTGAGTCAAATTTATAAGAATCAAAGTCATTAGGCTATGACCAGGCAGTTTTCAGATGAAGAAGTTAAACTTTTCTATAGTCATATGAAAAAAATGCCCCAAATCATCATTGATTAGAGAAATGCAAATTAAAACACCTCTGAGATACCCCCTCATACCTATAAGATTAGTGAAGATGACAGAAAAGAGACATTATCAAATATGGGGAAACTGGGACACCAATGCACTGTTGACAAAACTGTGAACTGAACCAGCTAACCTGGAGAGCAAATTGGAACTATGTCCAAAGGACAATCACTGTGTATAGTCTTTGATCCAGGAATATCCCTACTATATCTTTATGTCCAAAAGATCATAAAAAGGGAAAAGACCTGCATGTTCAAAAATACTGATTTAAAAACTTTTTAATAGAGGCAAAGAATTGGAAATTGAACTGATCAATTGGGAAATGGTTGACTAAATTATGGTGTAAAAGTGTTATGGAGTATTATCATTCTGTAAGAAATCATGAATGACTGGACGTTAGGAATGCATGGACATACTTGCAGGAACCGATGCTGAGAGAAGTGAGTAGAACCTGGAGAGAAATGTCCACATTAAGTGCAACAATGTGAGATGATTGTCTTTGATGGACTTCTCTCCTCTTAGCAGTTCATTGATGAAGGACAAGTCTGAGAGACTTGTTAGGGACAATGTCAATGATATCCAGAGAAAGCTGTGGAGTCTGAATGCAAAGCAAAGTATATTATGTTCATTTTTTAAAACTTCTTTTTTTCTTTTTTCCTCTTAGTTTTGATTCCCATTTCCCAATATGACTAATTTGGAAATATGTCAAACACGATCTTACACATACAACCTATATCGATTATTCGGGGCTATGGAAAGAATGAAAGGAAGGAAAATGTGAAACTCAAAAGTTTTTTATTTTTTTTAGTTTTTTTATTAAAGATTTTATTTGAGTTTTATAATTTTCCCCCAATCTTACTTCCCTCCCCACACCCACAGAAAGCAAAGCAATTTATCAGTCTTTACTTTGTTTCCATGTTGTACATTGATCCAAATTGAGTGTGATGAGAGAGAAATCATATGCTTAAGGAAGAAACATAAAGTATAAGAGATAGCAAGATCAGACAATAAGATATCTTTTTTCCTAAATTAAAGGGAAAAGTCCTTGAACTTTGTTCAAACTCCACAGTTCTTTATCTGGATACAGATAGGATTCTCCTTTGCAGGCAGCCCCAAATTGTCCCTGATTGTTGCACTGATGGAATGAGCAAGTCCATCAAGGTTAATCATTGCCCCCATGTTGCTGTTAGGGTGTACAGTGTTTTTCTGGTTCTGCTCATCTTGCTCAGCATCAGTTCATGCAAATCCCTCCAGGCTTCACTGAATTCCCATCCCTCCTGGTTTCTAATAGAACAATAGTGTTCCATGACATACATATACCACAGTTTGCTAAGCCATTTCCCCAATTGAAGGACATTTACTTGATTTCCAATTCTTTGCCACCACAAACAGGGCTACTATGAATATTTTTGTACAAGTGATGTTTTTACCCTTTTTCATCATCTCTTCAGGGTACAGACCCAGTAGTGGTATTGCTGGATCAAAGGGTATGCTCATTTTTGTTGCCCTTTGGGTGCAGTTCCAAATTTCTCTCCAGAATGGTTGGATGAGGTCACAGCTCCACCAACAGTATAATAGTGTCTCAAATTTCCCACAACCCTTCCAATAATGATCATTATCCTTTCTGGTCATATTGGCCAGTCTGAGAGGTGTGAGGTGGTACCTCAGCAATGTTTTAATTTGCATTTCTCTAATAAGTAATGATTTAGAGCAAATTTTTCAAATGGCCATGTATTGCTTTGATCTCCTCATCTGTAAATTGCCTTTGCATATCCTTTGACCATTTGTCAATTGGGGAATGGCTTTTTGAAAAAAAAATGACTCAGTTCTCTGTAGATTTTAGAAACGAGTCCTTTGTCAGAATCATTAGTTGTAAAAATTGTTTCCTAATTTACTAACATTTCTTTTGATCTTGGTTACATTGGTTTTATCTGTGCAAAATCTTTTTAATTTAATGTAATCAAAATCATCTAGTTTGTTTTTATTGATGTTCTCCAACTCTTCCTTAGTCATAAACTGTTCCCCTTTCCATAGATCTGACAGGTAAACTAGTCCTTGATCTTCTAGTTTGCTTAAAATATTTATTTTTAAGTCTAAATCCTGTAACCATTTGGATTTTATCTTGGTAAAGGGTGTGAGGTGTTCATCTAATCTAAGTTTCTGCCATACTAATTTCCAATTTTCCCAGAAGTTTTTATCAAGAGAGAGAGTTTTTATCCCAATAGCTGGATTCTCTGGGTTTATCAAAGAGCAGATTATTATAATCATTTCCTGCCATTTCACCTAGTCTATTCCATATGATGGATGCTTTATAATATAATTTTAGATCAGGTAGGGTTAAGCCTCAAAAGTTTTTAAAGGATGACTATTGTTGTTTGGAGTTGGAAAAAATAGTTCAATTTAAATAAGGAAAAAGAAGATCAAATTAAAATCAAACAAAAAATAAGAAAAATTATCCTAAGCTGTCTTTCATAGATATATAATTATAAATCTAATAACACATAACATGAGTAACAGAGGAAGACTTTCAAAGAACATAAAATGCTACAAAAATTAGTGTTGATATTAAGTGATTTAATCTCAGAAAAACCAAACTGATTTAATTCTAAAGGAATGACTTCAGGAAAAAAAAATCCTGATCCTGATGAAGTCACAAGAAAATTTTATCAAACTTTTAAAAGAATAATTCACATTAATACTGTTATTCTCAAAACATGAAAAATAAAATTCCAAACCATATTGATTTTAAGAGAGAAATCTAGGTTTAAACCTAATCCAGAAGTGTATAAAACACAAAGGGAAAACTAAGTCCCAATACAGGAAATAAGGTCAGGGGAATGAATAAAAAGTAAGATAAATATCCAGTAACTGAATACAAATTGTACATAGGACAAATTTGAAAGAAGCAACATGGCATTAGAATGAAGGGGCATAAGAAAAGGTCTCTTGTGGAAGGTGGGTCTCTCTCTCTGCGATCTTATTTGTAAAGTGCTTTGCAATTCGAAAATACTACATAGGTGTCATCTAAAGGACTCACAGTCGCAATGAGTTCAGAGTAGAAAGTCATTCAGACCAGTGGAGATGCACAAAGAAACAGGGAAATAGGAAAGGCTATATATAAGGAGGGTTAGAAGCAACATATACCTCACATTTAGAGGATTATTGTGAAGAACAATTTGAAGGGAAGGCAAGCTAAGAGTTGATGTTAAGAATCTGCTTGAAAAGGAAGAAGCAGTACAAGGTATTTGTATCAGGATTGCATTGCTGGTGTTAATTACATTAATTATACATAGCATTGATTGCATAGTTATGATAATCCATATTTCTGTTTTTCCACCAAAAGAATAAAGTGTATGACTCTGGACAGAAATGAGAAGTTAGATGAGACAACAGATGGAGTGCTAGGCAGGAAGTCAGGAATATCTGAAATAAAATTTGGGCCCAGGTACTATGTGTGTGATCCTGAAAAAGACACTTCATCCTTTTTGTCTCCATTTTCTCATATGGAAAATGAGTTGAAGAAGGAAATAGGAAACTCCCATTTCTTTGCCATGAAAACCCCAATGCGGATCATGAAAAATCAGTCATGACTAAAATCACTGAACAACAACATTTAGGGAAATCCATATTTAATTATTATCCCTGAATTACCCATGATAAATGAAAGATAATAGGAAATGAATTAAAAGGCATAATTCAAGAACATGTAAAAAAAAGTACAGTGGCCCTGGAGTCAGGAGGACTTGAGTTCAGATCCAATCTCAGACATTTAATAATTACCTAGCTGTGTGAACTTGGGCAAATCACAAATGTACATGATAATTTTGTTATAGATTTGAAAGGAATGGTAAGTTGAACATAGCATATCTATAGTTTTCTATGCAATCTTCTTTTTATTGTACTATGTTATGGAAATATTTTGTTTCATAAATTAAAAAGGAAATTAAAATTAAAGAATGCAAAAAAGAAAACAAGAAAAGGTCAAAAAAGACCTTGAATAGATTAAGATACCTTCACAAGCACTGGATTACTTAAAAGTCATAACAAAAAAATGAGGTAAGACATCATATTTTACAGTCTCTTGTACATAGAAATGTAACTTAACCAATGAAGATATAGGAAGAAAAGTGGATAGAGAAAGAAGGGAAATGATAAAAGAGAGAGAACAGATTAAGTAAAACAGTGGTTAGAAATGATATATACTTGCAAAGAGAGACAAGATAAAAAGAGGAAGAGAGGAAACACAATGGAATCAATTATAATTAGTCATCAATGATTGTGAATATAAATGGGATCAGCTCATCTATACAATGGAAACAGATAGCAAAATGGATTAGAATTTCAACAACATATTCATAAGAGATACACATTCAAAATGGGAAAACAGATTTTTCAAAATGTAGCATGCTTCATCTAAGGAATAAAAAAGAAAGATATAACAATCTTGATCTCAAAGCAAAAGCAGAAACAGACAATTAAAATATAATCAGGATAAATCATATTAGGCTAAAAGATATCATAGACAATAAAGTAATATCAGAACTTTCTGTAGTAAGTTTCTCTGATAAAGGTATAATTTTTCAAATATATAGTGTATGTGGAATTGAGTCAAAATTGTAAAATTCAGAGTTGTTCTTGAATTGTTAAAAAATGCTGTAAATCACTATTGATATGAGAAATTCAAATTAAAATAATTTTGAAGTATTAACTCTCAACTACAAGAATGACAAATGTTTGAGGGGTTCAAGGAAAAATTAAATTCACCAATGAACTACTGGTGTTCTCAATTGGTCCAACCATTCTGGAGAACAATTTGTGACTATGGATTGTAAAATTAGACATACCCTTTGATGCAGCAATACCACTAATAAGTCTGTATCTAAAGAGATAAAATAAAAGGGAGGAAGGGCCTATATGCACAATAATATTTATAGCAATTCTTGGTGGCAAATAATTAGAAATTGAGGAGTCTATCAAGTGGATAATGGATGTCCAAGTTGTGACATATGATTGTAATGGAGTACTAGTGTGTCATGGGAAATAAGGAGAGGAGTGGTTTCAGAAAACAAAAAGCAAGTCAAGAATTCTATTTGAAGTGATGCAAGGTAAATTCAGAAGAACTGAGAGATCATTGGAATGTTGATCACATTTTTAAAGACTTGTCTACTCTGAACAATACAATGATCAAAGAATTTCCAAAGGATTCATGATGAAAAAAAAATGCTGCCCATTTTTAGAGTTAGAGTTGATGAACTCTGAGTACAAATTGAAATATAATTTTCTCACTTTTTCATTTTCTTGCTTTTAAAAATATGGCTAATATGAGAATATGTTTCTTAGCAAATTGCCCAGATTTGCCATAATTTTCCTTCCAAGGAGCAAAAATCTTTTAATTCCATGACCGCAGTGGCCATCTGCAGTGATTTTTAAAGTCCAAGAAACAAATCAGATTTTATACTGTCCTTTTCCACTCTCATCAAGAGACTTCTTAATTCATCTTCACATTCTGCCATTAGAGCAGTTGTTGACATTTATTTCTCCCAGCAACCTTCATTCTGGCTTTTGATTCTGACAGGCCGCCATTTCAGAAGATGAACCATGCAAATGAATTAAGTAAATAATCTGACAATATGCATTCATATGGTTCTCCTTTTCTAATCCTAAACCAGTTATTCCACATTAAGTTGTTTTTTGACCCATATACAGGTATCTCAAGAAACAGGTGAAATGATGTGGTTCTCACAATTCTGATGATTTGACACATTTTGTTGTGATCCACGTAATCAAGGGTTGTAATTAGTCAATGAAGCAGAAATAGATGGCTTTTTAGAACTCCCTTCCATTCTCCATAGCCCAAGAAGTGTTGGATCTTGTATATCGAGTCTGTTGTGGTAATTCTCTGTTCACATATTACTCAAGCTTAGCTTTGAGAATCTTCAGTCTAAACTTGGTGGGTGTTGAAAATGAGTTCAATTGTTTGGTAATTTCATTATATCTTGGCAGAGTTCCTTTTTTTAGGATTGGGAGA
Source organism: Macrotis lagotis (assembly GCF_037893015.1). Taxonomy (NCBI): domain Eukaryota; kingdom Metazoa; phylum Chordata; class Mammalia; order Peramelemorphia; family Peramelidae; genus Macrotis; species Macrotis lagotis. Next base: position 3,298,250 of record NC_133664.1, read on the forward strand.
TAATCTTTTCCAATCTGGGAATCCCTGTTGTGTTTTGTCAATTTGTGGGCATATTGAGTGAAGACATCATCTTTTAGGGTTTAAAATGATTCAGGTTGAATTTTAACTACCTTTGATAACCTTATTGCTAGCAGTACTTCCTAAGGCCCACTTGAGTTCATTGTCAATGAATCTGGTTCTAGATTGGTGACCATACCATCAAGATTATAGTGATATATTAGTGATATTTTGTGAAATTCTTTTGAGTATTCTTGCCACTCTCTTACTCTCTTCTGCTCATGTTAAAATTCTACAGTTTTTTTTCCATGAAATTTTCCCTTGATATCTCAAATTTTCTTGAAAAGATTTCTTATAGGGGCCACTAGGTGATGCAGTGGATAGGCATTGGTCATGGAGTTACTAGGACTTGAATTCAAATCTGACCTTAGACACTTTATAATAACTTCTTGGGCAAGTCACTGGACCCAATTGCCTTACCAAAAAAAAAAGAAAAAGACTTTTTGTAGGTAGAAAAGGGCTATACAGTCAATTACACAGATCTAGAGGTGATTATAGATCAGTTTGTGGGCAAAATTCAGGTGAAAAGAAAATAGAAAACATCATAACATATACGTATGACCTAAATAAAATCACTTATGAATATGAGGTGAAGGTGATGAATAGATCTGAGGGATTTAATCTGGTAGATAGAGTGCCTAAAGAACTATGGGCATGAGTTCCCATCATCCTACAAGAGGCTGCAACCAAAAAATTGCAAAGAAAAAGAAGAGAAGGAAAGCAAAATAACTGTTGAATGAAATTTTACTAGCAGCCGAGGAAAGAAGTAAAGGAAAAGGCAAAGGACAAAGGAAAAAATGTATTCAACTTTATGTATAATTTCAAAGAATAACAAAGAAAGAAAAGTTTTTTTGTATAAGAAAAGCAAAGTAGAAAAAAAGATATTTGGTACAAAGAAATAAAGGTTATTTAGCCATTTTGCTCAATAATATTTTAGAATAATGAATATTTAAATAAAAATTTCAATACTTTCAAAAATATAAAAAATTTAGAGTATCAGAAGAAGTAATAGACTTCATTTCAGAAAAGTAAAATGCCAACAATATTAAATGTATTCACAATAGACAAAAGCTAAGAAATTAATGAATTTAACATTCAATTCTTTCAAATATTCAAAGAATATTTAATTCCAACATTATAAAAATTGCTTTCAGTATATGAAAAAAAAGCATCCTACTAAGTTTTTTTCTCTGCAAAATAGCTGGTTCTGATACTTAAATCAGGAAGAATAAACTAGAGAAAACTGCAAGCCAACAGTCCTAAGGATCATTGTTTCAAACATGTTAAATAAAGTATTAGGGGGAAATGCCACAAGAACATATGACAAGGATTATACAGGATATATCAGTGTGGATTTTTATCAGGAATGCAAGTTTGGCTTAATATTTGAAAACTATAAACATGATTGTCAAAAATAATAAGAACATAAATCATCAATAAATAAAAAATATTTTGACAAAATTTAAAGCATAAGAAAATAAAACCTTCAAAATATTGTGCTTTTTTTTTTACCATAGTACTTTTTATCATAGTAGTGCAATTCTTTACCATAGTAAACAGTTTAGTTCTTAAGTCAAAAACCAGCACTATATATATAGTAGAGACCAGCTAGAGTTTCTTCCAAGAAGATTAGGGTAAAGTAAGGATAACCATTGTCATCATTTTGTTGCTATAGTGCTGGAAATGCTAGCTGTAGCAATAATGAAAGGGAGGAAAAGGAAATTGAGAAAATTATCATACAGAATGTAAAAAACAAATTACTATTCTTTCAGATGACATGACTGTCTAAAAAAATTAGAGCTAACCTCCAAAATTAATTGTCAATAATTACAGCAAAATTATAGGATATAAGATAAACTCAGAATTATCTCCAGTTTAAAATTGAGGAAACTGAGGTGCAGAGATTCGAAGACTTACCTAGAGGTGTATTGTGAAGAAGATGAAGAAATTGATAAAAAAAATTAAACTTGAGAGAGATATTAAGAGACACATTCAGGGTCATCTAGCCAGTACATTACTGAGACAGAAAGAGAGAGACAGGCCTTCCTAATTCAAAATGTTCTATTAATTGAGCCATCTTCCAGACATTTTTAAGGATTTCTTCCTACAAATTAATAGCTTTTTTGTAGAGGGTGTTCACCCTCTTGGGATACCTCTGGTATCCCAAGGTTTATGGAGACCTTCTCAGGTCTACACATTCATCCAGCTCTCACCTGTGGTTCCTAGAAGCTGTAGCATGCACAGCAACCACACTCCAGTAAACTCTCTTGATAAACAGGCTAAAACAGGTTGAGGGTAACCCTAGAGGCCTCAAATTCATTAGTGAGTTGTCTACCTCAAGCATGTGAAGACTTCCCCAAAGAAATGGATGAAAGAAAACATTTTATTCCAATAGCCATGGAGGCAACTGAAGCAAGGCTGTATGAAACACTTAACTGATCAAAATGTTTCTCTTTCCCTCTCTCTTTTCCCTCTCCCTCCCTGTCTGTTTGTCTGTCTCTCTCTCTCTCCCTCTCCCTTTCCACATAAACTATCCCCACACCCACATGATATAAAGAGATGATACAATCTGCTTGGAAAATCTGAATTCATATAAATCCTAAAATCTCAGAACTTGAAGGGACCTCCAAAATCATGTCTACTATATGGCTGTCCAAGAAGGTCCTCTCCATCACTCTAACAAGTGATTTTCTAGTCTTCCTTCAAAGGTTCTACAGGTAAGAGGAATGGGCTTTCCCAAAACAACCCATTCCATTTCAGGTAAAGTCAAATTTCTAAACTTCTAAAGGATGCCTTTGCTCATTTCTCTCTGCTCTATTCTTTCCCTTTCCTATGTCTCTGACGTTGAGGCCAAGCAGAAGCCCTATTCCTCATCCAAGTGCTAGTCCTTCACCTGATAATATGTAGTTAATATAATCATAATGGCTGAAGTTTTTAAAGGCTAGCTTTCAGATTTGAAAATCACTTGCTTGAATCTGATCTCATGTAATCATAGAAATCACAAGGAGGTGAAGGCTATAGATATTCTGATTTCATTCAAAAGATGAGAAAATAGACACAGGAAGATTAAGTCACTTGATAAGAGTCCTACAGATAATTTATGCTTGAGGCAGGTATCAAAACTAGGTGCCCCTACCTTGATGTCAGCCCTTATCACTACCTCACATTGGCTCTTATATCATAATTGTTCATGTTACTTCCTTTCTGGAGCTAAGTTCCCTACATCTTCACTTGATGCATAGATGGCGATCCCCAGGACCCTTTCCATTCTGGTTAAGTTCCTCTATTCATACTCCTATTTGAGAATATTGGGAACAGAATAATTACAATAATATACTTTATCAGAGTAAAATAGTAGAGGATAGCATAGGGAACAGAAGACTATTGCCTACAGAGATGTGCATGTGATTTTACTAGTGAAGCTTACAGGTCATATGCATTGGGTTTTTAAACACAGTTTCAAATCTTTCAATGAGCATTCTACTAAAATCCATTCTAGCTGGACTCGCTGTCTAGATTCTCTTTCCCCATTCTCCATTTTGGCAGTTTCTCTTTTTAAACCTCATTATAGGACTTTAAGCTTTTTCCTCTATTGTTTGTTTTCTTACTGTATCCTGTCCATCTCTTATAGGAGGGATGGATTTAGAGTTCAAGAAGTTAAACCTAAAGATAAATTTGCCTAGAAAAATTGGGGAGTAAATATAATTCCCTAAAGATATTTCCCCTCAATTGTTTGAAAGCAGGATAGTTTTATATTTTCTTAGATTTCAAAATATTGACAGGGCTATTTTACATTGTGGAGTGTCAGAAAAGTATCTATGGCCAACATGAGAAAACAGTCTTTTAATGCTTTTCAATGTTCAAAACATATTCAAATGTTAAAACCCAATAATTTAATTGCAATAACAAACTCAGTGATGTGTGTTTATCTTGCTTTTACACACGGGGATTTAGTGGAAATCACCTTATGGAAAAGGAAGGCTCCGAGCTAAAGCTGAAACTCAATGGAGCACTCACACACACATCGAAGTTATTAAAATCAAATGTTTTTTTAAACTTTCAATTCAAAATCAGAGTGCTCCATAAACCAAAAGGAAATTACGTGAACTGTCCTCCTGGGAATTTGTCAAACAAGTGCATTGGCTATAAAAAGTGAGGCTTTCCAATGGGAGAAGAACCTTTGGGGAAACTATATTTTTTGCAAATGAGACAAGTGCATGTAAATATGCACATATATACCAACCTATTCAGTGAGTAAACAAATGTATATATGGATATGGATATAGTTATAGATGATAGATGTAGCAATATACCTGGATCCCTAAATACTCTCTGAATAAATACATCCTATATGAATATATCTATGTCTTTATATCATATCTTATAACATTATTGATGCTAGCTACCATTTTTACATGGTGTTTTTGGATTTGCAAAGCACTTTACATGTTATCTCATATTTTAACACTAATTCTGTGAGGTATCAGTATCCATTTACCAGATGAGATATTATCAGCCTCATTTACCAGATGAGGGTAAAGGAGTGTGTTGCTGAGATTGACACTGTTGATGGAATTCAAAGGCAGGTCTTACATAATTACTCCAAGTTCAATTAGAACTCCAAGTTCATTAGAGCATCCTCTCCAATAGGGGTATTTTTATATCAATGTGGATATATATGCTTTATGGGCATGTGCATTTTCTATGGATCTATCTGTCCATCCCTCTACCTGTTATCCATCCTGCAAAATCATCCATTATGGAAATATGTGAACTTAGGTAATGTGTATGGGGGTATACAGTTTATAAGGACTATCTATCTATAATGTGAATATATACACATATATATGGTTGATATCCATGGCATATTCCTATGACAGAATTGAAGTTGGAATCACACGTATTTGTTCTCTTAAGGGTAGATTCGACATGTGCTATTTGCAAAACAAAAGAAGAAAATCCTTTCTATTCTATATATTTTAGCACTGACCTACTAAAAAATTATTCCTTTTATAATTGGAATTTTAAAAATAACTGAAAATGGAAGTGAAAATATATGCCATTTGGCACTTAACATAAAAATTTACATATGAAACCCATTCCCTTTACATATGTATTTATGAGGCTTTTCTGACCTAATCAAGGCAGTTGCTCTTTTGGTTCAAGGAAAACATTAAGAGAGGCTTTCATTAAAGAGGATAAAGTATGGCTGTTTTTCTACTATCTGACAAGGCATATCTCTCATGAGTCCCAATGAGCTTTTAGTGCTAAAATATTGCAATAAATGAGTCAAATGTCAGGAAAGGAAAAAAAGAAATATTCCTATTGGTAGGGTTTTCCCAGTCAATTTAGGCACTTGAAAATAAAGGTTCAAAGAGGATCCCAATGTTAATTCAGTTGGTCTTTTCCTCTTTCTCTCTGTTTATTGTTAAAAGATTCTTTCTCTTGGTAGAAAAATAAAATTCATGGAAAAATATTATATATTTGTGTTGATTCATCTTCTAGATATCAGAATTCCTTTCCACTCTGAACCCATGCTTCCTTGGGATAACATGCCCACATAAGAATCATAGTAATCCTGCTTGTAATACTTAGGAAGTCATTACATGAAGCCAGTTCTCATTTTAGCAAAAGTGATATTGTGAATGTTAGGGAAGAGCTTGGAGGGAGATGTAATTACCAGAAGCAAAGAGTCTATCTCAGGTACTAACTTCACTTTGGAGTCATGGGACCTTGGACATGGGATGACCCAATGAGATCTTCTCAAGTAACTCCTACTTCCATCAAAAAGCCTCTTGTCCACTTATGTATACCCTTTGCAGATGCTTCTGCTGTGCTTGTTTGTACTCATCAAATCACAAATGGATCAATAATTTTGTGGAGTAGCAAATTTTACTTAGAGACAGCTCAAGCCATTGGCACAGCTTTCCTTAGGCTCCGAGGAAATTGTGATCTTTCCAGCATCTATTGGAAGAGATCTTCATCACTTCTTTACTTCTACTCTTCTCCAGGTTAGAAAACAAACAAACGAGAACATCCTGAGATCACTGAAGCAGAGGCCCCCAAACCACAAAGCATCTCCTGGGAAACAGCATTACATAATTGAAACTGGATGAGAACCCTGAAGTCATGGATTGCAACGTCTCCCATTTTATAGATGAAGCCCCGTAATGTAAGTTCTATACTCAAGGGCACAAGCCTCTAAATGTGATCAAAGGCAGAATTCATACATTTATATTTTGATCTCTCTTTGCTCTTTTTTCTGTACTATACTACTGACTGTTCAGTGTTCAACATGAGACAATAATTCTCTTTTACGTTATTTGTCAAAAAAAGGGAAAAGGTAATATCTGTATGCCTCCACATGATATCTTTCTCTAGTTGTTTTTATTTGGGTGTTTATCTTTATTTGTTTTGCTTTTTTTAAATAGAATGTTAAATTGGTATGCCCTTTCCTATAGGCAAGTGACAGTGAGATTAAAGCTGTAAGCCTTAGCAAAGAGAGTAGATGAATGTGTTGCAAAAAGTCCTTTACTAAATGAGAATCTTATATAATACCTTCATCTTCATTTAGCAGCATCTTTGAGGAATCAATAATTAAAATGTTTGACCCTGATGATGAAATACTCTTACATATTATCAGACTGAACAGTTTTCCAATCATTTTTAAGTCCATTAAATGATTACTGTGAGGTATATTCATGATTATTTAAAGATAATGGCATATGGTCAGGGAGATACCCAGCATCCGCTAGATAATTACCTTTTAAAAACATGCCAGTTTGGGATCCCTGAACTTCTCAAAAGGGGCTGAGGGACTAGTGCCACACTTTAACTATCTCTGATTGTCCCAATTCACATTATTGCCACTATAGAGAGTTTATATTAACTATATCAAGATTATAAGTAACTACATATCATCTACCAAAATGGGTAGAATTTCCTAAGACTGAGAGATTGAGGGAGGGCAGGTGAAGGGTCAGTGGTCCAATGGTGCTTCCCTCTTCTAAAGGGGCTTCAGAATAGAAGACAAAAATTATTTCCTCCATTGTTAGTTTGGATTTAAGAGGAGATGAAATGGAACCAATGTGTTCATAAGACCTTTCACTTTTACAAATATCATATCTGTGCTCTTTAAGGCAGAATGCACCTTTCTGGTGGGAGAAAGAAAAAATAATGTAAGCTACCATGAAAGTACAGTCATATTTCAGTATGACTTTATCTTGAAACTTTGGTATCAAAGAAACTTTGATGTAATAATATCAAATGATGTAACATTTAACTGGAATCATTCAGGAAACTTTTCAACTTTAGTAAATGGAACATTGATCCAATGAACAGGGAAATTAGGGAAGTTCCAAGTCTTTAACATATCATCCAAGAAATGTGAGGTAGGATTGGAAGCATGATCTCCAGCTATTGTAAAAAATAAAGGGGAAATATTTTCTCTCAAATTTTACAACACCAATGACTCACACTGAGTTCATTATCTACTCAGATCTGCACTTTTGTTGACCAGCTATCAAAAATATGCTCAGCTCCCCAATACAGGTCCCCTTAAGTGGGTATTTTCTTCCTCTGTTTGAATTAGAATATAAGACCATTGAGAGGCAGGACCATTGTGGTTCCTGATATTGAGAGTCACAACAAAAAAGCATAATGTTGGACGCATGATGAGCATGTAATAAATTCATTCCATTTTTTGATGAATTCAATCAACCAATGAAGCAATTATTCATTGATTTATGAAGTCAGGTAACCCAGTTTGTATTTATGAAGATCATTTTTAAAAATCAATGGTAAAGCTTTCAATTGATTTTTATTGATTCCATCTTTTAAACAAGATTAAAATCAGTTCAGTCTTTTTGAGATTTTTTTGACTTGTTATTATTACACAAAATTTTAGTTTTCATTCCCATCTGTCTTTTAACGTTGAGTTAGATGAATGGACATGCTATATCTTTTTTACAATTTTAAATTTCAAAAATTTAAGTAGGGACAAGAAAAAATCCCTAAGGGCCTTCATTAAAGTATTTATTCCAAGTTGACATTCAGCTATTTTTTATTTAGTTTATTCAATAGATTTATTCAAAGAAAAAAAGAAAGGAAGAAAGAAAAGAAGAAAATAAAGAAGTAGAAAGAGAAGGAAAGAAAGAAAGAAGGCAGAGAGGGAGGGGGGAAGAAAGGAAAGAAGGAAAGAGGAAGGAAAAAGGAATGAATAGAGGAAGGAATAGAGGGAGGAAAGAAGAGGGTAATTAAGAAGGAAGAAATGCAAAGATGGTTAAGCAATTCTTGATAGTCTTGGCAAAACTGATATTTTATGTTGGCTTAAGTCAGATGCCCTAAGCCTTCTTCAGTTCTGAAATTCTAAGATTTTTTTGACTTCTCTTGCATTCAATTATTCCATTTTCCCCAAGATGACCTAACCAGGCACCCTTGGCTAACATATCGGTTACAAAATGAGAATATATCTTTCTTTTAATTTTTTTTTAATTTTCCATTCCAGATTCTTTATATCTTTCCTCTCTCTACTCCATCCATTGAGGAGATAAGAAATACAATAGCCATTATACATGTAAATAATTAAAAATATTTTTTTCAATTTAGCCATCTCCCCAAGTTGTACACACATATGCATAGGTACCATGATTCCACCAGTTCACTATCTTGAAGTGAATAACATTCTTCGAGGGTACTTTTGAACTGTCAAGGATCATTGTATTCATCAGAGATACTAAAATTTTCAGATTTGACTATCTCTTTACACAATTGTTATTACTTTATTTATTGTTCTGGTTCTGTTCCATTTGCTTTTCATCAGTACACATAAGTCTTCTTAGGTTTTTTGTTTGTTTTTTTTTCTGAAACTATCTCCTTTATCATTTCATATGCCACAGTGGTATTCTATGAGATTTACCTATTACAACTTGTCCATCTGTTCCTCAATTGATTGTCATCCCCTCAATGTCCACAACTTTCCAACCACAAAAAGAACTACTATAAAGACTTTTCATACAGATAGGTTATTTTCCCTTTTTAATCTCTTTGGGATACAGACCTAGTAGGCATATTGTTGGGTCAATGGGTATACACAGTTCCAAATTGCTCTCCACAATGTTTGAAAATGGGTTCATTACCTCATCAATGATGCATTAATTCCCAAATTTACTACCTCACATTTAGCATTTATTATTTTCCTTTTCTGTCATATAAACCAACATGATAGGTATATAAGGTGTTAGCTTGCTATGGCTTGTTTCAATTTACATTTAACTAATCATAGTGATTTAGAGCATTTTTCAAAGGACTATTGATTACTTTGACTTCTTCCTCTGAAAACTACCTGTTCATATCCTTTGATCATTTGTCATTTGAAGATTACCTCCTAATTTTTTTTTATAAATTTGATTAACTTTCTCTATTTGAGAATTAAGACCTTTTTCAGAGAAACTTGTTGTAATCCCATTCCCCTCTACTCTAGTTCTAGGTTTTCTTCCTCCAAATTTGTCTGCTTTTGTTTTTTTTATATACAGAAAAATTTTCATTAAAAGAAAGAAAATTTTGTATTTTTATCTCCTATAAAATTCTTTCTCTCTTTTATGCTATGAAGTCTTTCCCTATCTAAAGAGCTGAAAATAATTTTTCCAAGATCCCTAATTTGTTTATATCATCCATTATGTCTAAATAATGTATCTTTTTTTAAAAGTTTATCTCCATATATGGTGTGAAATATTTGTTTTTGGTAGTCAACTTGTTTTTTTGGCAATTTTAGTCAAATAGTGCCCCCAAAACTAGGTTCTTTGGGTTTATCAGACACAAGGTTTCTCTAGTCATTTACTTCTCTGTATTGCTTATGTAAGCTATTTCAGTGATCAACTAATCTATTTCTTATCCAGTTCCAGATACTTTTGATGATTGCCACTTTGCTATTGCTTTTGATCATGATGTTAAGGTTTAGTGAATTCCATGGTGGCTGATCCATCCAAAATGAGTTCAATAGCATCTATCAGATAAGGCACAGATAGACCATTTGAACCTGTGGGATGAACATGTCTCTAGATTTGTGCATCCCGCATTGCCTTTGTGCTACTCTGATTCTGCTTTGCTTTTAGAGCACAATACCTTTTTTGATTTGGGCACAATATCCTCTGCCACCATGGCCCATGTTTTACAATTGATGTTAAAGCTGATCAGAGTAACTTTGATAGTGTCCTTGTACCACATAAGCTCCGGGTGAATGACTGTTTCGTGAAAGTCCTCTGTAAATTAGTCTCTTAGGTAAATGTGTGTTTGACATTCAGATAGTGTGGTTATCCCATTGACATCAAGGAAGCTACTGCACTAAGGGTAAGCTACTTAACCTGAAAAGGTTAGGAACCAGTCCAAACTAAAGTGGAAGTTGAGTTGGTGTGCAACTTTTGGTTGTCAATGCAGCTCTCAATGTGGGACTGATATGAAATGAAGTATGGATCGATACTCTGCCACTTGTGCTCATTATAGCCTCACAATTAATACCAAGAAAACAGAGTTTCTCCACCAGCCAGCACCACATTATCCATATGTGGAATTATTAGTGATAGCAAATGGAAAAATGTTGAATTCTCTGAGCAAATTCATTTGCTCTGGCAATGCTTTCTAGGGAAGTTCACATATAGATGATGAGGTTGATGCATACATCTCTAGAGGCATCTCAATGTTTGGGATGCTCTGAAGATCTGCAAAGCCAGTGTGCTGATCCCATCATTTTATGCCTATGAAATCTGGATGATCTACCAACAACATGCAAGAAAACTGAATTACTTCCATTTGAGTTGTCTTAGACACATTCTAAAGATCTAACAAAATAAACTACTGAAACTGAGGTCCTTTCTTGAGCTGAACTGCCAACTATCCAAACTCTACTGTAGAGAGTACTACTTCATAATATGGTTTAATAATTTTTAATATTACGTTTAACAAATCAGGTTCTACTTAGTCAACCTCCACATTTTTATAGATTACCTTGATATTTTTTTACTCTTATCTTCCAGATGAATTTTGTTTTTTTTTATTCTATGAAGTAATTCTTTAATCAATTTGGCTGTTATGGTGTAGAATAAGTATATTAATTTAGTTATAACTACATTCTTATTATATTGAATTAACCTACTTTTTAACAATTATTATCCTATTTTTATTGGATCTATTTATGTGAAGAGTTATGCATTGTGTTCAATTAGTTCAGTATATTTACTAGTAGGTAGAATTCCAAGTATTTTATATTGTCTATACTTACTGTAAATGGGATATTTTTTCTATAACTTTCTGTAAAATTTTGTTGATTTTATATATATATATATATATATATATATATACATTATATATATATATAGAAATGCTGACTATTTAATGTTGTTCATGATATAGTGTATATCTTTGCTAAAGTTGGTACTTGTTCCAACTTGCTTTTTGCTTGCCTCTCTAGGTTTTTCTAAAAATATCATGTCAACTGCAAAAAAATAATTGTAGGTTTGTTTCCCCATTGTCTGTCTGTTCTGCCAATGTCTATTTCTTGTCTTAATTCTATAGTTAGTATTTCTAGCACAATACTAAATGATAGTGGTGATAATGGACATACTTGCTTCAATCCTGTTCTTTTTGAAAGGCTTCTAGTTTGTCCTCATTACAAATAATTCTTGATCTTTTTCTGAAATTTATACAACTTATTTTTTTTAAAAACTTCCATTATTCCTTTGCTTTCTAGAGTTTAAATTAGAATTGGTACTACATTTTAATAAATGCTTTTTTCTTCATTTATTGATATAATCATATCAATTTGTTATTCAGTTTCATTATTAATATGGTCAATTATGCTTATAAGTTTTCTAACATTGAATTAGGCATATATATCTGTTATAAATCCCACCTGGTCATAATGTATGATCTTTGTGATGAATTGCTGCAATCTTCTTAGTATTTTACTTAAAAATTTTGCTTCAAAATTCATTAAATTGACTTATAAGTTATATCCTCTGTTTTTTATCCCCCTGGTAGCAAAATCATATTTGTACAATAGAAGAAATTTTATAAAATTCCTTTAATCGTTTTTCAGACTTTAATTTTGCATTAGAATAAATTATATTTTAAATATTTGTTGGAATCCTATTTTAAAAGTATCTAATCCTCAAGAAGCTAATTTATAGCTTGTACATTTTGTTTTTAGTTAGGTATGTTTAAGTATTCTATTTAGTCTTATATTACTCTGGAGAATTTACATGTGTGTTTAGTAATTAATTATTTCATTAAAAATTTAATTCTGGGGACAGTTAGAGGGCTCTGAGGTGGCTAGGTGGCACAGTGGATAAAGTGCCAGCCCTGGAGTCAGGAATACCTGAGTTCAAATCCGGCCTTAGACACTTAATAATTACCTAATTGTGTAGCCTTGGGCAAGTCACTTAATCCCATTGCCTTGCAGAAAATCCAAAAGATTTCAATTCTGGTACCATATGATGGCAAAATAGTTCCTAATAATTACTTCAATTTCATCTTCACTAAATTCATGTATTTCATTTTTAATTCTTATAATTTATTTTTCTTTCTCTTTTATAATTAAATTAACCAATGATTTATCTATTTTATTGCTTTCCATATCAAATCAGATCTTAATTTTCTTTACCTTCAATTTTATTAATATCTCCTTTATTAATATTTATTAATATTTAAAAATTTCTATTAAATTGGGAAGTTTTCATTTGTTGTTTTTCTAGGTTTTTAAGCTTCTTTGTTCATTTGATTGATCTCTTTTTATTGTTGTAGAATTTAAAGGATAAAATTTTGCTTATGTATTACATTGCTTATATCACACAATTTTTTTCTGTTGTATCTCTATTGTCATTATCTTTATGATTTATTCTATGCTTCTCTGATTTATTCTTTAATGCATTCTTTATAATTTGACTATTTTTCAAACCATTTTTATCTGTACTGAAAAGACCTCTAATGGAATCTCTTTTTTTTTGCATTATCACAAGAAAAAGGGTACATTTAATATTTTTACTCATCTGTATATGCTTGTGAAATATTTCTGTTCTCTCACATGTGCAATTTTTGTGAAGGTGCCTTGCTTAGCTGAGAAATTGGTATACTCTTCTATTCTCAATCATAATTCTCTGGAGATCTGTCATATTTAAATATTATGAAATTTTGCTCATATTAAATTATTTCTTGTTTATTGTGTTTTGAATTGTCTAAGTCTGAAAGGGTTACATTACTAGCTACTTCTTTTAAGCTCTTTTTAAGTTTTACTTCAAAAATTTGAATATCATATATCATTTGGTACATACATGGTCAGTTTTTATATTAATTCATTGTCTATGATATCTTTATCAAAATCCATTTTCTACATTTATATCTTTTTAAAGGTTTATTTGATTTAAAATATGTTATGATTACATATCAAAATAATTTTAATATTCATTTTTTAAATTTCCAAATTTTTCCCTTCTTCCTTTTCCCCACTCATTGAAAAGGCAAGCAACTATTTTAGGTTATATATGTGCAGCCTCATCTCTCACTTACCTAGCCTTAATTGCCGTTTAGGGCTTGCCTCAGTCAAATTGTAACCTGGGAATAAACCTTAGCTTTAAAAGGTTAAGATCTCCCCCTGCATATATGACCATGTTCAATTATCCTGATCTAAATCTATCCACTGACCCAGATGGCTCCAGAGGATAAATGGAAACTGATGACTTTGCACAATCTCCTATCACTTAAATCCAATTCACTAGCATGTGCTGTCATCAATTCCTTGATATCATGATCTTCAAAATCTCTGTGAGTAATAGGAACAGCTCCAATATTGGTGCAAGTTAGGCTACATGGCTCCTGGCTTTTCCCCTTCCCCTTCTTCCCCTTTCTATTCTTCCCCCCTTTCCCTCCCCATCTTCCCCCCCTTCTCCCTCCCCATCTCCCTCCCCATCTTCCCCCCTTCTCCCTCCCCATCTTCCCCCCTTCTCCCTCCCCATCTTTCACCCTTCTCCTTCCCCCTCTTACCCCTTATCTTCCCCTCTTCCCCTTCCTTCCATTCCTTCTTCCCCTTGTCCTTCCCTTTCCAGTCCCTTGGGAAATCTAAATGCCAAGGAAAACCTAGAAACTTTATGAACACAATTATATAGCACTTCTCACCAAAATAAAATCAGAACTAAATAATTGGAAAGATGTCAAGTGCTCATGGTTAGGGCAAACTGATATAATAAAAATGGCAATGCTACCAAAATTAAATTACTTATTCATTGCCATACCAATACCAAATAATTATTTGATTGAGCTAGAAAAAATAGTAAAGAAATTCAACTAAAGCAACAAAAGGTCCAGAATATCAAGGGAACTGCTGAAAAAAAATGTAAAGGAAGATGTTCTAGTTTTACCAGATCTAAGTCTATACTATAAAGTGGCAGCCATCACACTGCTTGCTACTAGTTAAGAAACCAAATAACAGATCAGTGGATTAGGATAGGTTTAAAAGAAACAGTATTATGACTTCAGTAATCTACTGTTTTACAAACCCAGAAATATCAGCTTCTGGGATAAGAACTCTCTATTTGACAAAAATTGTTGGGAAAACTGGAAAATAGTATGGCAAAAACTAGGCATAGACCCACATATCACACCCTATGCCAAAATAAGTCAAAATGGGTTCTAATCTGTAAAAGCGTTAACACAAATGTGTATGTACAATATTAGATTGACTATTCTCTGCTGAAGGGAACAGTGTGGGAAGGGAGGATGGAAGGAAAGTCTGTAACTTAAAAATATGCATATGCATAAGGATGAATTTTGAAAGACCATAACATGTATTTGGAAATTAAAATATCAATTTAAGAAAATTGGGTCAGGCTAAGCCCTTTCGGTCACTGTTTGGATATTGATTGTTTCAGAGTGAATGTAAATAGTAATTCTTTCCAAATTCACTTTTCCACAATTCTTCTTATAATTGAACTTTATATTAGGGTTTGAATCTTCTCACCTCTTAGAGGGATGACTATCTTGAGCTTCTGTCTTTTATGTCCTGCTGCTGCTTTGCAGATTGATCTCTGGACTTGTGTATGTCATGAAAATCTAGGATTCTGCTTCTTTCTCAAGTTTAAGTCTTTCTAAGGAAGACTTCATGAGGAATATTGACAGAGAGGAAGAAAATAGAAAGGATGGGTTGCTCTTTGGACACTATTCCTTATTTCTCCCAGAATAGTTAGATTAGTTCACAACTCTACCAGCAATGCATTAATGTTCCAATTCTCCCACAGTCTATCCAACATTGATCATTTTCCCTTTTTCTCATTTTAGACAATCTAATAGGTGTGAGGTGATATATCAGAGTTGTTTTAATTTTCATTTCTCTAATTAATAATGATTTGGAGCATTTTTTTCCACATGATTATATATAGTTTTAATTTCTTCATTTGAAAACTGTCCAAATCCTTTGACCATTTATCAATTGGAGAATGACTTATAACTTTGTAAATTTGATTCAGTTCACTATATATTTTAGAAATGAGACCTTCATCAGAACTTCCAGCTGTGAAGACTGTTTCCCAGCTTTCTGCTTTCCTTCTCATTTTGGTAGCATTGATTTTACTAGTACAAAACCTTTTTTAATTTAATATAGTCAAAATCATTAAGTTTGCAATTTATAATGTACTCTGTTTCTTGCTTGGTTATAAATTTGTCCCCTTTCTATAGATCAGATGGATAGAATAGTCTTGGTCTATCTATTAATTTATTTATGGTATCGCACTTCATGTCTAAATCCTATACTCATTTTAACCTTATTTTGATATAGGGTCTGAGACGTGGCTCTATGGCTAGTTTTAACCATTCTGTTTCCCAGCTTTCCCCCAAATTTTCATCAAATATAGAGTTCTTATCCCAGAAACTAATGTCTTTGGATTTGTCAAATGGTAGATTACTATAATCATTTACTCCTGTTTCTTTTCAATCTACCTAATCCACTGATTCTATTTCTTAACCAGCACCAAGTAGTTTTGATGACTGCTGCTTTATAGTACAGTTTTAGATCTGGTAGCTAAGATACCTTCCTTTATATTTTTTTTATCAGTTCCCTTGCTTTTGTTACTCTAGATGAATTTTGTTACTATTTGTTACTATTATTTTCTAGCTTAATAAAATAATTATTTGTAGTTTGATTGGTATGGTACTGAATAAGTAATTTAATCTGCATAGAATTGTCACTTTTATCATATTAGTTTGACCTAACCATGAGCATTTGACAATTTTAAAATTGTTTGAATCTGACTTTATTGTGTGAGAAGTGCTTTAAAATAGTGCTTATGCAATTTCTGGGTTTGCCTAAAGAGGTAGATAGAATTTCTCTATCTCTTGCTCTTAGAATTTGTTCTTCACATATAGAAATTCTGATGATTTATGTGGGTTTATTTTATGTCTTGCTTCTTCCCCGAATATATTAATTGTTTCAAGTAGTTTTTAGATGATTTTCTCTAAGTATACCATCATATCATCTGTAATAAGTGAAAACTGCTTTCTCATTGCCAATTCTGATTCCTTCAATTTCTTTTTCTTCTCTTATTACTAAAGCTATCATTTTAAACACTATATTGAATAGTAATGGTGTTTATTGACATTAATATTATTGGAAATGCTCATAATTTATCATCATTATATAAAGTATTTGTTGATGGTTTTAGATATATAGTAAATATTTTAAGGAAAACTCCATTTATTTCTATACTTTCTAGTGTTTTTATTAGGATTGGATGTTATATTTTATTAAAGATTTTTCCAATTTCTATTGAGATACACATGATTTCTGTTGGTTTTGCAATTGATGTCTTGAATTATGTTGAATATTTTCCTGATACTGAAACATCCCTGCCTACCTGGTATAAATCCTACATGATCATGGTATATTATTCTAGTAATAACTTGCTATAAATTTCTTTGCTAAAATTTTATTAAAGATATTTGCATCACTGTTCATTAGGGAGATTGATGTATAATTTTCTTTGTCTGTTTTATTTCTTCCTAGTTTGGTATCAGCAAAATTATCCTGTCAGAAAATGACTTTCACAGAATTCCTTCTTCTCCTATTTTTTAAATAATTTATGTAGAAGAGGAATAAATTGTTCCTTAAATGTTTGACAGAATTCACTCATGAATTCATCTGGACCTGGAGACTTTTTCTTAGGATGTTTATTGATGATTTCTTCAATTTCTTTTTCTGAAATGGGTTATTTAACTGTTATTTCCTTTCCAGTTGATCTGGGAAGTTTATATTTTTGTAAATATTCAGCAATTTCACTCAAGTTATCAAATTTATTGGCATACATTTCAGAAAAGTAGCTCTGAATTATCTCTTTAATTTCATCCTCATTGATGATTCATTATCCTTTTTCATTTTTCTTACTTGTAATTTGGTTATCTTCTTTTTTTAATCAGATTAACCATGTTTGTCTATTTTATTGTTTCTTTCATAAAACAAACTATTAGATCGTTGGTTTTCTTGCTTTCAGTTTTATTAATCTCTTGATTTTCAGAACTTCTAATGTGGTATTTAATTTGGGCATCTTTTATTTGCTTTTTTGCTAGGTTTTTAAGTTGCATTTTCAGTTCATTGATTTCCTCTTTCTCTATTTTATTCATATAAGCATTTAGAGAAATAAAATTTCCTCTCAAAACTAACTTGTATGATATCTCATTGTTATCATTTTCTGGGATATAATTATTGATTGTATCTATGATTTGCTGTTTGATCATTATTTAAAGTTAAGTTATTTAGTTTCCAAATAATTTTTGGTTTATCTTTCTATGACCCTTTATTACATGAAATTTTTATCACATCATGATCTGAGAAGTATGCATTTAGTATTTCTGTCCTTCTGCATTTGATTATAAGTTTTCTATGCCCTTGTACATGGTCAGTTTTGATATGAGTGCCATGTATTGCAGAGAAAAATGTATATTCTATCCCCATTAATTTTTCTCCAGTTGTTTATCAGATCAAAGTTTTCTAAGACATTATTGACCTTATTAACTTCCTTCTTGTGATTAGATTTATTTAATTCTGAGACAGGGAGATTGAAATGCTGATCTTTCTTATTAGTTCCCTTTTTATATTTTGTTTCTTCTCCTAAATCAGATAATATTATCCTATCTTTTTTTAAATCTAATATGCCTTCTCCATGACAAAAAAGAAAACAAAAAACAAAATTCCAAAACATAGGAATTTAGTAGATAATCTTTCTAATCATTTCTCATTATCATAGCTAAAATTTCTTCAAAAAATTTTCCCTTTCTCCCATTCTCCCCTTTTCTTCAACATTGTTTACACACACATACACACACACACACACACAGAAACACATGTGCTCTTTCTCTCTTTGCAATTTTTTAAATTACAAGATTACAAACCTATTTTTTTCAGTGTAACAGGCATCAGGAGAAAGGGGAAATTGATTTTTTACTTGTTAAAATGAAATAAAATGTATTTAAAATTTTAATCCCTGCCCTCAAGTTTTTCATATATTAAATTTACATTCTAAGGAGAGACAACATATAAAAGGAGTATGAAAGTGGCTAGAGAAGATGATGACTGAGGCGAGTGCTTCCTAAAATGGAGTCTTCGGTGATTTTTTTTCCCCTATGCATTTGTATATTTTTAAGTTACAAAATTTCATTCCACCCTCCCTTCCCACCTCCCTCCCCTCAGTGGTGAACAGTCAGGTTAACATTGTACCTACATATTTTTTATAAATATGTTTATATATTTATGTATAAGGAATTAGGATTAAGGGAAAAAGATAATTTTATAAAGTGTTCATCAGATTCTGAAGGGGATTTTTTGTTGGTGGTTTTTTGTTTTGTTTTTCTTCCATTTTGTTTTTCTTCCACTGGATGGGGATCGCATAGTTCATAGCCAGTCTAATAAGGATGTCCTAGCTCTTTGAACTACTGAAAGAATCTATTTCCATCAAAGTTGTTCATCTCACAATGTTGTTATTAATGTGTACATTGTTCTCTTGGTTCTGCTCCCTTTTCTTAGCATCAGATCCTGTAACTCAGCCAATGCTTCTCTAGAATCTGACCATTTATGGTTTCTTTTGGAACAATTATATTCCATAGTATTCATGTACCATAACTTGTTTGGCCATTCCCCCAATTGATGGACATCCCCTCAATTTCCAAGTCTTTGCCACTACGAAGAGAGCTGTGATGAATATTTTGGAATATGTGGAACTTTCCCCCATTTTGTTTATTTCTTCTGGATTTGGGTCTAGAATTGGAATTGCTGGGTCAAAGGGTATGAACAGTTTTATTGCTCTTTGGGCATAGTTCCACATTGCTCTCCAGAATGGGTGAATCAGTTCACAACTTCACTAGCAATGCATTAATGTACCAATCCTCCCACAACCTCTCCAATATTGATCATTTTCCTTTTTTGTCATTTTAGCCCATCTGATAGGTGTGAGGTGATACCTCAGAATTGTTTTAATATGCATTTCTCTAATCAATAATGATCTGGGGCATTTTATATGATAATATATAGCTTTAATTTTTTGATTTGAAAAATATTTATTTTCTTTGATCATTTATCAATTGGGAATGACTTGTAACCTTATAAATTTGATACACTTCTTTTTATATTTTTAGAAATAAGGACTTCATCATAACTTCAAGTTGGGAAGATTGTTTCCCAGCTTTCTATTTTCCATCTAATTTTGTCAGCTTTAATTTTATTAGTGAAAAAACTTTTTAATTTAATATAGCCAAAATCATTAATGTTGAAATTTATAATGGATTCTGTTTCTTTTTTGGTCATAAATTTTTCCCCTTTCCATAGATCCGATAGAGGATTTCTTGGATTATTAATTTATATATGATGCCAACTTTTATGTTTAAATCCTATGCCCATTTTGACTTTATTTTGCTATAGTGTTAGAGATGTGAACTATGCCTAGTTTTTTCCATATTATTTTCTAGTTTTCCCCAACAATTTTTGTCAAATAGTGCATTCTTATCAAAGAAACTGATATCTTTGTATTTATCAAACAGCAGTAGATTGCTGTAGTCATTTCCTGCAGTTTCTTTTGAACCTCTCCTAATCCACTGAGTCATTACTCTGTTACTCAACCAGTACCAGGCTATTTTGTTGACTGCCATTTTATATAGTTTTAGATCTGGTAGAGCTAGGTCACTTGCTCTACATTTTTTTCATCAGTTCCCTTGCTATTCTTTTTTTCCTCTTGTTGTTCTTGACCTTTTGCTGCTCCAGATGAAGTTTGTAACTTTTTTTTCCACTTTGGTAAAATAGTTATTGGGTAGTTTGATTTGTATGGCACTGAATAAGTAATTTAATTGGGGTAGAATTGTAATTTTTATTATATTAGCTTGGCTTAGCCATGAACAATTGACATTTTTCCAATTATTTAGATCTGACTTTATTTGGGTGAGAAGTGCTTTATAATTGTATTCATACAGTTTCTGGGTTTGTCCTAGGAGGTAGAGTCCCAAGTATTTGTATGTATATTGAAAGCAACTATAGGTACTTTAAATGGAATTTCTCTTTCTATCTCTTGCTCTTGGGCTTTGTTGTTCATATATAGAAATGCTGATGATTTATGTGGGTTTATTTTATATCCTCCAACTTTTCTGAATTTCCTTATTGTTTCAAGGAGTTTTAAAGATGATTTTCTTGGGTTCTCTAAGTATACCTTAATATCATCTGCAAAGAGTAAAAGCTTTTCTTCCTCATTGCCAATTCTGATTCCTTCAATTTCTTTTTCTTTGCTTATTGCTAAAGCTAGCATTTCTAATACTATATTGAATAGGAATGTTGATAAAAGTTATCCTTGTTTCACCCCTGTTATTATTGGAAATGGTCCTAATTTATCCCCATACATAAAATATGTTTGGTGGTTTAATTAGATGCTACTGATTATTTTAAGGAAAGCTCCATTTATTCCTATACTTTCTAATGTTTTTAATAGGAATGAATGTTGTATTTTTAAAGGCTTTTCCAGCATCTATTGAGATAATCATATGACTTCTATTGGTTATGGCATTGGTATGTTTAATTATGTTGAGTGTTTTCTACTATTGAACCATCTCTGATTACCTGGTATAAATCCTAATTGATCATGATCTTTTATCCTAGTCATAACCTTTTGTAGTCTTATTTAAGATTTTTTCATTAGGGAGATTGGTCTGTAATTTTCTTTGTATGTTTTGGTTCTTCCTAGTTTGAGTATCAGTACAATGTTGGTATCATAAAAGAAATTTGGCAGAATCCCTCCTTCTCCTATATTTTTAAATAGTTTATGTAGCATAGTAATTAATTTTTACTCAAATCTTTGGTAGAATTCACTTGTAAATTCATTTGGACCTGGAGACTTTTACTTAGGGTGTTTATTGATGGTTTCTTCAATTTCTTTTTCTGACATGGGGTTATTGAAGTATGTTGCTTCCTCTTCTGTTAATCTGGGCCATTTTTATTTTTGTAAATGTTCATCCATTTCCCCCAGGTTATCCAATTTATTGGCAAACATTTTAGCAAAGTAGCTCAAAATTGTCCCTTTAATTTCTTCCTCATTGGTTATTAGATCAGCCTTTTTTGTTTTGGGTACTGGTAATTTGGTTGTCTTCTTTCTTTTTTTTTAATCAGTGTAAACAAATGTTTGTTTATTTTATTGGCCTTTTCATAACTCTTAATTTTATTTATTAGATCAATGGTTTTCTTCCTTTTTTTAATCTTGCCTTTATTTTTACCTAATAATCAAAAGTAGGAAGAAATAATAAATACACACTTCTCAGACTATGATGCAATAAAAATTACATGTGATAAATAGTCTTAGAAAGATAAAAAAACTAATTGGAAACTAAATATCTTAATCTTAGATAATGAGTGGCCAAACAGCAAACAATAGAAGTAATCACTAATTAGATCCAGGAAAATGATACTAATAAAATATTAGACCAAAATTTATGAGATACAAGCAAGATGGTTTTGAAGGAAATTTTTTTATCTCTAAATGCCTAAATGAGTAAAATAAAGAGGATATCAATGAATTGAGTATGCAATTTAAAAAACTTTCTAGTTTGTTTTTTACCAAATTTGTTGTTATCCTTGACTTTCCTCTCCTCTATAGTTTCTTCTCTCAACTCTCTAGTGACTCTTTATGTTCCTGCTCAGATATCTTCCCTCTTGGTCCCTTTTTGCTCAGAAGTCCCAAACACTAACCAGTGTCTTAATCAGATCAAAAAGCAATTGGGAATCTTTTAAAAAATTTATTCATTTATTTTCATCCATATGCACATCCATATTTCCAAGTTACAAAATTTCCCCTCACCCTCCCTTCCCAACCCCCTCCCCTCAGCAGGGAAGTCAGGTTAACTTTTTACATACATATGTAAATACAATTGAGAGCTATCTAACATATTAATAAAATTAAAATACAATGCCAATAATATTGGTAGGTAGTTTCCAAAGTACACATGTGGTCTATGATGAACAAGATCCTATTTATTTCTGAGGTGGACACTATTGCTTTAGAAAACTTTTCTTTTTCTTCTTCATAACATTTTCTTTATATGCCATTGGAATGACATACTTGAAAGCTCCCAATCTGTTTCAGCCCTCAGACCAGCTATAACAGATTTTAGTGACTTCAATATTTCTGAAGGAAAATACTCAGCTGACCACTCCTCTTCTATCAAGACAATATTTATGAATGGACAATTTGGAAATTAAATTTATCCAGAATCCAAACAAAAATGGAAGAAAATAGGTAGAATGTATTTAGGCAAGGCTGGTTGAGGATTCACTGATCCAGACCTAGGAGAAATGGAGTCTCAGTATCTGAGTAGCGTGAAGTCTGGATGTTGATGCTAAATGAGCATACATTTAAAAATAGACATGAATTCTCAGAAAAGGTTTTTGGATTTTCCTTACTTTAAAGAATCCTATTTGTTATTCAAAGACTTTCATAATCTGGCTCTAATATTTCTTACTAAATGATAGCCTCTTACTTGCTTTCACTGATTCTATATACCAATTAAAATGATGTTTTTGTTCTCTGTTCTCAATTTGCCATCTCCTGCCTGCATGCATTTTGTAAGTCTGTCTCACAACCTTGAATATTTGCTCTATTCCCTGTGGCCTCATTTTCTTCTGACTCATGTAACTCCTTCTTCAAGAGGTCTATCCTGAAAGTGGAACCATGCTTGGTAGCTTGGGATTCCCCAATAAATCTATATTGATTTAAACTGACTTAGTCCAGTCAGTGGAGGTGATTCCCATGCAAACCCAAGAAAGAAGAGGGCACAGCATATCCCTTTGGCAGATTAGCTCTCAATAATTTTCTGTTTTTGCTCATTTGCCTTAATAGGTCAAGACACCTTATTTTGTTGCCTATCTGCAGCTGTATTGAGATCAGTCATTTATTTTGCTGAAAAGCAATCTTTGTGTATCTATCTTCTGATTCTGACTTTTGGTCAAAGCCTCATCCTTTCTCATTCCCCTCCAAGTCCCTCTCCTAAGATTATCTGCCACTTCCCAAACAGGGTTGTCTGAATTGTTCTTTGACTAAACTAGGAACTAGATCCTAAGAAAAGACTCCCCATCTCAGAGAACATCTTCATCTTGATTTTCAGCTCTACAGGTCCCCAGGTTGGCAGTCATCCCAAAAACAGCTTTTCACTGTATTTTTTTATTCTTTCCCTCATTACAAACATTCTGAACAGCACAATTGCTAAATGGATCCTACCAATTCCTTTTTTTTCTTTTTGATTTTGAGGGGTGTTCTGCTCCCCATGGTTTGTCAAATTCATTTAAGAGATGAGAAATAAAACAGGGCCCACAGCACAGAAAAATTGAAAGGGAATGAGTAGTTCTGAAGATGATAATGATCACAGTTAAGTACGTTTGTGGAAATAGGTTATAGGTTTGTCATTATTAAAGTGGCAATTCACAGGAAATGGGCACAGTTCATAAAATATCCATTTACCACAATCTCTCTCTCTCTCTCTCTCTCTCTCAAACACACACACACACACACACACACACACACACACACACACACACCCCTCTATATATATTGGCTGCTTTTCTCCCTCTTTTAGGATTCACAGTTTCAGTTCTGACCTCTACTCCTGGACTTGGGAGGAGCTAGACTAAAACATGCTTTAACTTTAGAAGGTTTTGCCTCTTCAACAACTGGAAAAATGCCTTCTATTACATTTGGGAAAGCCAGATTTGTTTTTCACAAGTGCATTCTACCCAGTTAAACATGAGAGAAGAGGAGGTTTGGATGTACTCAGATATACCATCCAGAAGGCAGCAATTTGGGCCATCTTGAAGTTCACCTCCACCCTGCCTTTCCCCAAAGGACTGGGTTCACTTGGGGCTGACAATACTGACAATCATCCCCACAGAGCCTTCGTTTGTGCCCCATATTTTGCAGCAAAATCTAGGGGGGTACGAGGGACATCTTAGAATGTTCTTACCAAAGCCAGTGCAAAGTGATTCCACAAAGCCTGCAGGAGAATTCCTTTTTTCTGTCTCTGTCTTTCTTTCTCTTTCTCTCTCTCTCTCTGTTTCTTGCTCTGTCTGTCTCGGCTTCTCTCCTCCCCCACTTGGCCAGCATCCCAAGGGCCCCTCCAGAGCTGTCTGGGAAAAGCACACACCATGCAGTGGTAATCCTCATGCACTGACAACTAATCCCTATTAATTTAATAGTTGAACGAACACCATTTAATAATCAATGGACACTTCCTCCTCAGAAGTTCATGGAGCAACAGCTCCTCTTTAAGAGTACTGGACATAAGCTTAAAACAAGACCAGATGGGAAAGCAAAAAATGGAGGGAAAGAGGAAGGGAGATGGAGGGGAAAGAA
This sequence comes from Macrotis lagotis, assembly GCF_037893015.1. Classification (NCBI taxonomy): domain Eukaryota; kingdom Metazoa; phylum Chordata; class Mammalia; order Peramelemorphia; family Peramelidae; genus Macrotis; species Macrotis lagotis. The sequence continues at coordinate 3,323,209 of NC_133664.1, forward strand.
GGAAGAGAGGAGTTTGACCTCTCTGGCCCCTCTTTTCCACCTTCCCTTTCCCTTGTGCTTATCCTTATACATTTGAACTGTTTTTTTGTTTCCCTCTTCCTTTCTCTCTGTCTGCATCATGTTGCAACTGTTACTTCTCTGGCTCTCACCCTCATTCTAACTTGATTATCACGTTTCTCTCCTATCTCTGTGTCCATGTATTTAGTTTTTCTTTGTCTCCTGTCTCTGTCTTTTTCTTTGTTTCCATCTCAGTCTTTGTTTATGTCTCTGTGTTTCTGTTTCTGTTTCTTCTCTCTATTTCTTTATTTCCTCTCCCTTCCTCCTTCCTCTTTAAAGCTCCTCTACCTCCCCCCTCACACATCTTCTGCTTCTATTAATGTAGGTCACACCTCCCTTTTCACAAATGAACCCATCCTTTATTCGTTCATTAAGCACCTATAGTATGGGAAAGTCCTGTTTCTACCAGGATGATACACTTTCAAATGATTACTGTAAAAACTGTTCTAAGAATGAAAGGAATAAAGGAAATATCTGAGTGAAAATTCAGGGTGGGAGAAGGGCTCAGTGGTCGAGGCTGGTCTTTTGAAAGCTGTCAGAGTCTGTGGGTAGAACATGTCTCCGATTTTCTGGCCTGGTGCTACATGCTCGATGTACTTGATTAGTCTTCAAGAAGAGTCATCTCATGCCCCAAGGAAACATGGAAGCAGGATTTTAGCCAAGATGAATCTGCGAGACAGCTTACTGTGGAGCAGTATTCAACTAAACAAAGAAACGCCGAGCAGGAAATACTGATAAAAAAAAGAACACTGGAAAGTTCAAAAGTATAAGGATAACCACAAGTATCCTATATAGCAAATTATTTTGAGAAAGTAGCTCTGTGAATACAGCTACCCTGCGAAATGGAAATCCTCCTCTATTTCAGTACAATTGGAAGCAATGCCTCCTCTTAAACAGTAGCTATTGTTGGAGGGCATCCAAAAGAGTAAGAAAACAATATGTCCATAGGATAATTTGAAAAACATTTAAATTGATAAAGTTAGTACATTGATGAAAAGCATTATTATTTGGAATGGAGATGTGAGAACCATTTCCAATAAGATGAATTCTGAAACAACATTGCCCACTGTTAGCAATATTATTCAATATTGTCCTGGAAATCCTAGTAATAACAGAAAGAAAAGAAAAAAGAAATAGAAGGAATCAGAATTGGAAATGAAGTAATAAAACAATCTCTTTTCACAAACCATATGATGATATTGTTGGAAAATCACAAAGACTCAACTAGAAAGTTAGTCGAAACAATAATTTCAACCAAAGTATTAGGATATAAAGCAAATACTTATAAATCCTTTTCTCTATAACATTTTTCTATAACATCAATAAAACCTTGCAAGGAGAGTTATTTAGAGATATTCCATTTAAAATGACTCCAGACAATATAAAACACCAGGGAGTACACCTGAAAAAACAAAGCAAGGAATGATATAACCAAAATTTTAAAAAATTATGAATAATAATAAAAATGACAGTTTAACCTAAGTTAATTTATATATTCAATGCCATTCCAATTAAATTGATAAAATTCATATACTGAATAAGAAAAATAGTAACAACATTAATTTGTCAAAAATAATCAAGAAGATCAAAGGATTGCATAGCTCTATCCAATTAGCTAATAGGACACAAAAGGAAAAGGGAAATGTCAGACGGGATGTGGGAAAACTGGAACACTAATGCACCATTGGTGAATTTGTGAACTGACCCTAGCATTGTGGAGAAGAATTTGGAGCTATGACCATTGTTCCAGCAATACCATTTCTTAGTCTATAGTCCAAAAAGCTCATTAAACATGAAAAAGATGCACATATGCAGAAATATATTAATTTTTTTGTGGTAGCAAAGAATTGAAAATTGAATGAATGTATATCAAATGGGGAATGGCTGAACAAGGTGTACTATGTGAATGTGACTGAATAGTATTATTTTATAAGAAATAATGAGCAGATGGATTTAAGAAAAATCTGGAAATAATTGCATTAATTGATGCTGAATGAAGTGAGAAAAATCAGGAGAACACTGAACACAGTAAAAGCAGCAATGTGTTATAATCACCTATGATAGACTTAATTCTCAGAAACAGAGAATTAAAAAAATTCTAAAAGATTTTTGATGGAAAATGTCACCCACATTTAGAGAAAAAACACTGTGGAATTTGAGTACAGACTGAAGCTATTATTTTTAACTTCTTTATTTTTGTTTTTCCTTCTCATGATTTTTCCCTTTTGTTCTGGTTCTTCTTTAACAGTGTGGACTAATAAAACATATGTTTAGCATGATTGTGCATGTACAGTCTATATCAGAATGCTTGCTACCTTGCAGTGGGGAAGGGAGGAAAAGAGAAAATTTTACAAAAATGAATGTTGAAAACAACATGTAACTGAAAAAATATATATAAATCAAAGGAACTAATACAAATGTAAAGGAAGTCTAGATATTATAAGGCAGTAATTATCAAAACTGGTCAAAGGATATGAACAGGCAGCTTTCTGATGAAGAAATCATAACAATTTATGATCATAATGAATAATTCCCCAAATCATTATTGATTAGAGAAATGTAAATTAAAACAACCTTGAGATATCATTTTACAACTACTAGATTGACTAGAATGACTAAAAGGAAAAGTGACAAATTTGAAGGGAATGTGGAAAAATTGGAATACTAATTCATTATTAGTGGAATTCTGAACTGACACAATCATTTTTAGAGAGCAATCTAGAATTATTCCTAAATAGTTTTTAAGCCACCTAAACCCTTCAACCCAACAATACCTCTACTAGGTCTGTTTCCTCAGATGATTAAAGTGTGAGAAATAGGAGGTTATATGCTCTAAAAATAATAAAATGGGTTCTCTTTGCATACATTGTTTATGGTAACAGCAATATTTTTTTAGATTTTTTAGATTTTTTTACAGCAATATTATTTTTAGAATGACTTTGAACAACTAACTCATTTTGACTTTATTATAAATACCCAAATTAACTGCAAAGGACATATGAAGGAATATGCTATCTGCTTGCAGAGAAAGGATCTGTAAATAGAATTATGTATAGAATGATTTTACATATATATATGATATATACACATATAATATGAATATGTGTTTACACATAAACAAATATACTATACTCCTATGTATTTATGTCTTTTGATAACCATCTCTAGGTTGAGGGAGGGAAAAAAGGAAAAAATAAATTTACATGATTATTATTTAAAAGCTAAAGCAAGTTGTACATCATAGATTAGCAGCTGAAGTGCAATCATTTTATCCTACTATGTTATATAAATGCTTGTTTAATTAAGAAAGGAAGGAAGCAAGGGGGGGAAGGATGAAAGGATAAAAAATATAAGGAAGGGAAGCAGGAAGAAAGGAAAGCAGGAAGGACTTGTGTGTGTGTGTGTGTATGTGAGAGAGAGAGAGAGAGAGAGAGAGAGAGAGAGAGAGAGAGAGAAGAAGAAAGAAGAAAAAGAAGAAGGAAGAAGAAGAAGAAGAAGAAGGAAGAAGAAAGAGAAGAAAGAGAGAGAAGAAAGAAATGACCTTTCTTTTTGCTTTTGGAAAAGTCCATATGCACACTTAAGCTTGATCAAGTCTGAATTTGAAGATAATGAAAGATTATAAGTGATTTTAAATATTATAAAAACCACAATAAATCTAATGTGTGAGCTTACCCCCCAAATGATCCCATATAACCGTCATTCCCAGGGCCTATCTACTGACCTAAGAAGATAATTTACCACTTCTCTTATTTTAACTGAATTATTTTTTTCCATATCTGCAGTTGGAATTCTGACTTCTTATGAATTAAGGTGCTAACTTTAGAAATAAGTGACCACTACATACTTTAAGGAGATAAAATATTTTAACTCTTGCATTCCTTCAAGAGCCTTCATTGTGTTTCACGGAAGCAGAAATATTTTTGATTGCAGAGTTCTAATTATTTTTCTGGTATTTTGAAAAAAAGAGCAAAATGAATTCAGTTTATCCTCGGAAGATCCCTTTGGAAAATCACTCTAATAATCATTGAGGAATTCCTTTTGTCCAACTCTAAAAGAAGATGAGCTTGTTCGCACAAGGACAACGCAATTGGGCAATACTACTGACGTGAGAAGGTAATGTTAGGCGGCAGCAATTACAACATCAATTTACTTTTAGCAGTCAATAAGGAGAAGGGAGGGACAAGAAAAAACCTGCAGGCACAGGCTAAGCCCATCAGAAAAAAAAAGAGAAAAAAAGAAAGAAACAATCAGCACCGGGCAGCCAAAATCTCTGCTTTAGAATCAACTAAAAGAAAAAGTAATTGCAAAGATAAAGGAATCAGAATTTTAACATAGATGGAATAAATCATTCCCTAGTTCAAAACAACATGGTATCTGGAAATAGTGTTAGACTGGAAAAGATATCTGTTTTGACAATATTAAGGACTTGACAATGGATATGTCCTTTTGACTTTAAATGCTTGCTTTCTTAATGGAAATATGAGGATAATAAAGGCCCTACTATCTGCAATGAGAATTTTCATTGAGGACCAAACAACAGAACATAATGCTTTTCCAAACTTCAAATGAAATATAAATATTGGAAGTCATCAGAGGAAAAAATGCAGTGAGTACCAAAGAGAATAATCAAAGATGTTGGTAATTGGTGTGGATTCCTATGTTTAGATAAACTCTACATTTGTTTAGACTTTGTCAGCTCAAGAATGAAAAATCTTTTCTGATTCACACAAAGGGAGAATTTTCTTCTCTTATGTTCAAGACTACCATTGCACATTTTCCTTTTTCAATATAATGACCAAAATTAAACAATCCCTGTCTTAAAGGAGCTTATATTTTATTTCAATGTGTGGACCTCACATTAAAAAAGATCTCATCAACTCATCAATTGTGGCCTGAAATTAAATAGTATCTTACATTCTCATTGTAGTCACTCCAAGAACTGAATGAAGAAGTGAGGAAAACCCATAACTAGCATCACCAAATCTAATCTTGTTCAAAAAGTATGGCAGTTGATGCACAGGATAGAAAGGACTTGGTGAATTACAATGTACACCACTGTAAAAATACACAATAAAATAAACTGTAAACTTCATGCAGAGGGGACCTGTTTATTTTTGGTTATTGTCTAGGATATGACTTGGCATATAGTAATCACTTAATGTATATTTTTTTCCTGATTATTAGATCAATGAGATAACATATCCAATTGAAATTAAAAAAATATATGTACACATATGTATGGGTAAATTATCTGTTGGAGACTTTAAATACACAAAAATACACAAAATACATACACAAAAATAGGTATGGGTAAATATCTATTGATATATTCAAATAGGCAGACATATGCACATCTAAAATAATAACAATAGCAGTAACAATGATAATAACAACAATCATTTACATATTTCCTAAGTGCTTTATTTTTTTTAGGTTTTTTGCAAGGTATTGGGGTTAAGTGGCTTGTCCAAGGCCACACAGCTAGGTAATTATGAAGTGTCTGAGGCTGGATTTGAACTCAGGTCCTCCTGACTCTAGGGCTGGTGCTCTATCCAAAGTGTTTTATTTTTTTGTTCAGAGGCACTTAATTTTCAACATTGCTTTCCTTAAATAGTTTATACATACTATTTTATTTTTTTATTTTTTAAACATTCATCCATTTTCAAATTTATAAATTATATATTTTTCTACCATGTTCCCTTCCCTCATCTCTCCCCTTCATGGTGAAGAATGTAATAAAATTGTGTAGATCCATTTGTACTTAAATTATTTACATATTCATCATTTTGTATAAGAGGAATTAGGATTAAGGGGGAAAAAAAGAAAACCAGGAGATATGACGGAAAAGCATAAGAGAACTTTTTTAAGAAAAGTGAACATATTATATTCATTCAGATTCTGTGGGGTTTTTTTGTTTTGACTTTTCCTCCCTCTGAATGGGGATGGCATTGTCCATAACAGATCTACCAGGGTGATCCTTGATCTCTGAATTGTTAAGACAAGGTGCATTCATCATAGTTGATCAACTCACAATATTGTTAATGTATACAATGTTCTCTTGGTTCTGCTCCCTTCACTCAACATCAGTTCATGTAATTTTTTTTGATACTTTTCTAAAGTTCAATCACTCATGGTTTCTTTTAGAACAATATTACTCCATAATTTTTATTTACCATAGCTTGTTCAGCTATTCCCCAGGTGATGGACAGCCATCAGTTTCCAATGATTTGCCACCAAAATAGAACTGCTAAAAATATTTCTGAACATGTTGGACTTTCTCCATTTTTAAGATATCCTTTGAATTTAGGTCTAGTATTGGTATTGCTGGATCAAAAAGTATGATTGATTTTATTACTTATAGTGCAAGGTTCTCTAGAATGCTTAGATCAATTCACAATTCAACCAACAGTGCAATAATATCCCAATTTTCCCACATCCTTTCCAACATTGCTCATTTTCCCATTTTGTCAATTAAGCCAATTTGATAGATATGAAAGGTGGCACCTCATATTGTTTAAATTTGCATTTCTCTAATCAATAATGATTTGGAACATTTTTTCATATGACTATATAGAGCTTTAATTTCATTTGAAAACTGCCTGTTCAAATCCTTTGACCATTTATAATTTGGAGAATTAATTGTAATCTTATTAATTTTATTTTATATTATATTATTTTTATTTATATATAATATAATATATTTGTGTATATATTAATATATTATGATTTTATATTTTATATTTATATATTATATTACATATTTTAGAAATGAGGTCTTTATCAGATCACCTGGGTGTGAAAACTGTTTCCCAGCTTTTTGTCTTCCTTCTAATTTTGGCTGCACTGACTTTATTAGTGTCATTTTAAAAAAAATTTAATATAGTCAAAATCATCCATTTTGCAACTTAAAGTGTTCTCTATTTCTTTTTTGGTCATAAATTTCTTCCATTTCCACAGATAGAGTATTTATTGATCTATTAAGTGATCTATGGTATCAACCTTTATGTCTAAATCCTGTACCAAATTCTACCTTTTTTTTTGTTTTTCAACCTTTTGATTTTGTTTGATGGAATCTTGCTGTCTAATCGAATCATTAATTTCCATTTTTCCAATTATAATTTTAGGGTTTTATTTTCTTCACTTAGCTTTTGTATTTCCTTTTCCAATTGGTTAACTTTACTTTTAAATGAGTTGTTTTCATTTTGCAGTTGGTAAATTTTACTTCTTGATGAATTTCATTCCTTTTCCAGTTGTTCTTTTTTATTTTTTTAAACTTGAAATTCTTCTTTTTAATTGATTGTCCATTTGTATTGTCAGTCTTAAATTATAATTGTAACTTTAACTATTGTCTTTCTTTTTTATTTTAGAAAGGTTTTATTTATTTTGAGTATTACAATTTTCCCCAATCTCGCTCCCCCCCTCACAGAAGGCAATTTGATAATCCTTACATCATTCCCAAGTATGCATTAATCTAAGTTGAATGTGATGAGAAATAATATCCTTAAGAAAGAAACATATGGTATGAGATATAACAGAATTATATAATAAGACAACTTTTTTTTAAATTAAAGTTAATAGTACCTGGTCTTTGTTCAAACTCCATAATTTTTCTCTGAATACAGATGGTATTCTCCATCACAGATATCCCAAAATTGTGCCTGATTGTTGCCCTGTTGGTATGAGAAGGCCATTAGGGTTGATCATCACTCCCATGTTGCTGTTAGGGTATACAATGTTCTTCTGGTTCTGCTCATCTTACTCAGCATCAGTTCATGTAAATCCTTTCAGGCTCTCTGGATATTCCCATCCCTCTTGGGTTCAATAGAATAATAGTGTTCCATCATACACACACACACACATACACACACACACCAGTTTGTTAAGCCATTCCCCAATTGATGGACATTCCCTCAGCTTTCATTTTTTTGCCACCACAAACAGAGCTGCTATGAACATTTTTGTATGGGTGATGGTTTTACCCTTTTTCGTGATCTCTTCAGGGTATACCAGTAGTGGTAAGGATATGAATAATTTTATTGCCATTTGGCCATAATTCCAAATTGCCCTCCAGAAAGGTTGGATGAGATCACAGATCCATCAACAATGTACTAGTGTACCAAATTTCCCACATCCCTTCCAGCATTGATCAGTGTCCTTTCTGGTCATATTAGCCAGTCTGCGAGGTGTGAGGTGGTACCTCAGAGATACTTTAATTTGCATTTCTCTAATGAGTAATGATTTAGAGCAATTGTCATGATTATGGATTGCTTTGATTTCCTCATCTGTAAATTGTTTTTGCATATCCTTTGACCATTTGTCAATTGGGGAATGGTTTGTTTAATGATGTTCTCCATCTCTTGGTCATAAACTGCTTCCCTTTCCATAGATCTGACAGGTAAACTACTCCTTGCTCTTCTACTTTGCTTATAAAATTTTATGTCTAGATCCTGTATCCATTTTGATCTTATCTTGGTATAGGGTGTGAGGTGTTGGTCTGATCTAAGTTTCTTCCATACTAACTTCCAATTGTCCCAGCAGTTTTTATCAAAGAGAGAGTTTTTATTCTGATAGCTGGACTCTTTGCGTTTATCAAACAGCAGATTACTATAATCGTTTCCTGCTATTGCACATAGTCTATTCCACTCATCCATGACTCTATTTCTTAACCAATACCAACCAGACAGTTTTGATGACTGATGCTTTATAATATAATTTTAGATCTGGTCGGGCTAAGCCACCTTCTTTTGTACTTTTTTTTAACTTCTGATGTATATTTATTTTTTTAGGCTTTTTGCAAGGCAATGGGGTTAAGTGGCTTGCCCAAGGCCACATGGGTAGGTAATTATTAAGTGTCTGAGGCCAGATTTGAACTCCACTATTCCTGACTCCAAGGCCAGTGCTCTATCCACTGTAACACCTCACTGCCCCTGTACATTTTTTCATTAAATCCCAAAGGAGTTGATTTCTTCAGTCATTTTTAAAAATTCTTCTGCAAGACTCTCATTTTTTCCTACTTTTCTTCTTCCTCTCTTCTTTTCTTTTTAAAGTCTTTTTTAAGCTCTACCATGAGATTTTGGATTTGAGTTCAATTCATCATCACTTTTGAGATTTCCAATATAGGTAATTTGTCACTGCTTTCTTTTGATATGGATTTTTTTTTACCATCCCTATTTAAATAGTAAATTTCTATGATTAACATTATTTCTTTGTTTAACTCATTTTGATATTTGAGTGCTGCTCCTGGGATATAGGGAGTACAGTCCCAAGTGTTTCTATGCTGGAGCTGGAATTTGGACCTTGTCATATCACTTGCCAAGGTGGCACTTATGCAGTCCAAGCATTTCCTATATAAAGGTTTGTTTCTTTCCTTAAACCCAGGCTTTGCCTATGAAGTGATTTGTTCTCAATCTAATGTTGCCTTGGACTTTCTCTGGGGTTAAAAATCTCCATGTAGGCCTGCTATATTGTAGAGTTGGGACCCAGGCTGCTATATAGAGGAGTCAGGACCTGGGCTGCACTATAGATAAGAACTTCTCACTAGCTTTCCCACTCTCCTGCCTACATTGTACTATACTTCCCTTTTACCTCAGAAAGGGACCTTTATTGAAGATCCTCTAAGATATCTTGAGTTTTTCTATTTTCGGTAGGATGTATAGTATTAATATCTGCATAGTTGCTTCATCTGAAATTGTGTAGGAAGAAGTTCTGAGAGTATGCTGCCATGGTGCCTAAGCACTTCATAAATATTATCTTATTTGATTCTCAAAAAAGTCCCATGAAGTAGGGGCTATTATAATCCTTATTTTATGGACAAGGTCACTGAGGCAAAAAAGTGAAGTAAATTTGTCTGGATCATACAAGTAGAAGGATTTGAGGGAGGTTTTGAACTCAGGTTTTAATGACTATCCACTGAGCCGTCTTACTGTCTCATAAATATCCATTGGGATGTAACTGCGATAAAATGAATATACAATCTTAGACAAAGAGACAATTTCTGCCCACCAACATGCAAGAAAACAATGAGAAAAGCAGGGAGTGTCATAATTATGAAACATTTTGCTCTTTGAGGAGCCTTACTGATATTATTTTGATAACTACACCAGAAATGTATTTGTTTGATATGACTAAGTCCTAGCAGAGACTGACTTTGGAAAGAGCGTGAACTTTCTTAATTTTTCTGATTATGAATTGTTTATAGTCTACTTGAGAAAAAAGAAGCGGATGAGTTAGCTCCTAGCTTGGGTTCTAGACTGTAGAGTCTTGACTCTTTCAAGCAGTACGTGCCCTTCTGTGAAACAAAACAGCCACTGTTCAAGTACAAGGTCTTTTAAAGACATTCTAATTACATCGTGGTGTGCATTCAAGTCCCACAACTGCAGATTAAGTGAGTAATTAGACAGCCATTTAGGACTTGATGAAAATTTCCCTCATGTGAGATTAATTGGGAAGGATGAGAGAAACTTACAATCTCTGTCAGCTACACAGGGCTTGGAGATCTTGGGAAGGAGCAGATGACAAAAAGACAAATGGTTTGGATTACTAATTCATGAGTCCTTTGGAGATTTCTAGTCAAGGGCTAAAGGTTCGATGGAATCATTTCCAAATGTTTCACCTTTAATTCAGCATATGAAGTGGCAATGTTTAACCCTTTCTCACTGGTTTGTCCTTAAACCTTTGAAAAATGCAAGAAATAAAAATAAAACAAAATGAACCTTTTGAGTTTTATTTGTCAAAAATATCTACAAAGTTCCTCTTTGGGTCTCCCAAAATGCTCCCTTTTCTCTTAAATTTCAGAAATTAGTTTGTTTTCATTTCTCTCCTTTTTGAAATCACCAGGGCATAAAGTCACTCTTAAGTTTGAATGATGAAAGTCTAAAGAAAATCTGACATAGAGCTAAGACATGGACATCTAGAGGAGATGTCTATATTCAAAATGTATGTACATTATGGTGGAAGAATAGACTGAATAGTTATTGTAATATAGGACTATAGTTAGAGTCTCAAAATCTTATGGCAGGCTAGGTCATTGGGTAGCATCAAAATAAAATTATTTAAATGGGTAAAAATGTAAAGATTTGTACTTTATTCAAATAATCAATGTTATAAGTCAAAGTGGAGAAACATTTAGACAATTTATTGAATTGTAAATGGAGTAATTTATGACAGCACAACACATAACTATGCAAATTTTTGTCAAGAGCTATGCTATTCAGTGCAATAGCAGTGATCAACCAGATGCACTGGGTCCTGGTTATACAACAGCTGAGGTAGCATGGCCAGTTTCATAAAAAATAAATGTAAGATAGAAAAGAAGAGAAACCAAGGTGGTGAGAGAACTAAATAACATTAAACTAAATAATTGTTTGAAACAAATAGAAAGGTTTATGTCAAAGAAAAGGAGATTGTGGTTGAGTTGGAATAAGTATTTTCCTTAAAGAAATTAATGGTCTGCCACACAGAAATTAGTATTTTTCTTACTTTTTTCTTTCTTAGTCTAAAAGACAGAATCAGAAAAATGAGTGATACATGCAAAAGGACACATTTATTCTTGAAGTCAAGAAACACTTCCTAGTTTGTAGTTATATTTCTCTAAAGATAGAAAGAGCCATCTTGGGAATGAATAGTTTCCCCATCAATGGGTTTTTAAGTGGAACCTAGATGACCTCTTCCTGGGCATACAGATGAAATCCTCTTCCAGGGATGAATTGAACACACTAATTTCAGAAGTCCAGTCTTGAGATATTCAATGATTATGAAAAGCACAGCAACTCATCCAACCAAGAGTAAATTTTAATTGACAGATAAGACTTTTTAACATTGGATTTTTTAAAAAAACTCAAACCTTTAGCAAATTTTAACCATCAAGTTAATAATTACTAATGTAAAACTGCACATTATTTAGAGAGGCCAACATAAATATTCTGGATCTGTTTCTATTTCCTAAGTTTATTTAGGAAAAAAAATCTTTCAAGACACTAATAAGATTACTAAACATCTGAAGGTGAAAGGGTTAAAGTGACTATGATAACTTCATATCTGCTTCATGCTCTAATGAAGGCAGCTACTAGTAAACTGAGCAATGTGGATGAAAGGGCCATATGGATGAACAATGAATAGATTCTCATAAAGCTAGATCCCCTCCCCTTTTCAAACTATAAGAATAGTTAACTAATTTACACATTGTTTCTAGATGATTATCTATCAGATTGTTTTCTGTTTTGTATGGGAAAATATGAATTTCTTTTTTTCCTATTTACTATGCTATGGAACAGAAGAGGAAAGGGATCTCCCAAAGTCAACCTCAGTTTTGTTTTTGTTTAAATGTATTTAGTAAAACTAATAATACCATTTTTAGACTTATTTTGTTTCCTCTCATCCAACTCACTCATCTTCTTTGTTAAAAGAAGAATGTTATATCTTCTCATTCAACTGGACCTCTTTTCTCCAAAGTTATCCATAGTCTCTTCATCACATATCCACTTATATTTGCTCATTCTTTATCCTGGAGCATTCATCAGACTCCTTGTCTGACACTGTTGACCACCATCTCTTTCTATACTTCCACTTGTCTTGGTAGTTTTATAACATAACTCTTATCTAGCTCTCATTTTAGGTCTTACACTGCTCCTTATCATTCCTCTGATGCTCCCTTTCTTTGAGCGTGATGAAAGGATCTCCTTGTGATCATTTATCTTTCCTCAGTATTCTCTCACACTTGGCAATCTCATCAACATACGCAAATATAATTATGTTTTCTATGCTAATGATTAATTGTGTGTATGTATGAGAGTGTGTTTGTGTGTGTCCGTGTGTCCATGTCCTCCCTTCACCTTTCTGTTGAGCTTCAGCACACATCACCAAATTACTATTTGACATTTCAAACTGGAGACCTTATAGATATCTCAATCTCAGAGTTTCTAAAATTGAAATCATTATCTGAACTTTTCTTTCATTATCATTCCAGTCTCCTTTTATCCTTGATTCCTACCACAATTTACTCCACAATATATCCAATAAAAGTACCAAATTGTATCAGTTCTCTCTCCACAACATTTCTCAAATCTTAACATTTCTCATCACTTACATAGCTACCACCTTTGTTCAAATCTTGGTTTTTAGTTTGATTTTGGTTTTATTTTTTTAAATTTTAATCTGACCTTATAACCTATTATAACTTCACTTGAACCACTCTCTGTGTGCTCTGCTAACCCCATCAATAAAGTCCAGGAGTTGTTTGTTGGATCTCAGATAAAAAGTAAACTTCTCAGATCGACTTTCTATGATGCCCTTCACAACCTACACATCAAAAGTCTTTCTCATCCCCTTTATACGTTACTCTCATTCCTACACTTGACAGTTGATGTAACTTTTCTATTCTTCACATCTGTCATAGCAGCTCCCACTTCCATGTCTTTCCATTGACCTCTTTGACTGTGATGCTCTCTCTCCACCTCTTTCTATACAATTTCTTGCTTATGTCAAGAATTATTTCAGGTATCATCTTCTTTTTATAGTCATTCTTTATCCCTTAAAATGTTAATGTACATATAGTTTCCTTTAATAAATCATAAAATCTTTGAGAGCAGCAATTTTCTCATGTTCTTTTATTTTATGCTAAATAATTAGTATAGTGATTGGTACAGAATATACACTTTGAAATATTTGTAGACTTATTTCTACTTGTTCCTGCTCCTGGGATGCAATTCACTGAGTAAATCTTGATGGACGTTTATCAATTGATCAATCAACAAATATTCATTGAATACTTCCTGTATTCTAGGCATTATGCTAAAATCTGGGGGACACAACAAAGGGTAAAAACACAAGTAGCTGCTCTCAAGGAGCTTACAGTCTAATGGAGAAAATAATATGCAAACAGCTATACAGATATAATAGAAATGGGAACAAATATAAGGGAAACTGAGAAATAAAGTTATTAATGCTTGGATAATAGGAAATATCATTCTGGAGTCAAATGTTGTAAGTCAGAGAAACCAATAATCAACAAAAGGAAAAATATGACAAGTATCACAAAGAACTTGGAGAAGGAGGAAATGAAGAAAGAAGAAAAGCAAGGGTAGATTTTTTAAAATTTATTTTTATTAAAGATATTATTTGAGTTTTACAATTTTCCCCCAATCTTGCTTCCCTCCCCTCACCCCCACCCCACACAGAAAGCACTCTGTCAGTCTTCACTTTGTTTCCATGTTGCACCTTGATCCAAATTGGGTGTGATGAGAGAGAAATCATATCCTTAAAGGGAAGAGAAGTCTAAGAGGTAACAACATCAGACAATAAGATATCTGCTTTTTTCTAAATTAAAGGGAATAGGCCTTGCACTTTGTTCAAACTCCACAGCTCCTTATCTGGATACAGATGGTACTCTCCTTTGCAGACAGCCCAAAATTGTTCCCAATTGTTGCACTGATGGAATGAGCAAGTCCTTCAAGGTTGAACATCACTCCCCTGTTGCTGTTAGGGTGTACAGTGTTTTTCTGGTTCTGCTCATCTCACTCAGCATCAGTTCATGCAAATCCCTCGAGGTTTCCCTGAAATCCTGTCCCTCCTGGTTTCTAATAGAACAATAGTGTTCCATGACATACATATACCACAGTTTGCTAAGCCATTCCCCCATTGAAGGACATTTACTGGATTTCCAATCCTTTGCCACCACAAACAGGGTTGCTATAAATATTTTTGTACAAGTAATGTTGTTACCCTTTTTCCTCATCTCTTCAGGGTATAGACCCAGTAGTGGTATTGCTGGGTCAAAGGGTATGCACATTTTTGTTGCCCTTTGGGCATAGTTCCAAATAGCTCTAGAAGGGTTGGATGAGTTCACAGCTCCACCAACAGTGTAATAATGTCCCAGATTTCCCACATCCCTTCCAACAATGATCTTTATCCTTCCTGGTCATACTGGCCAATCTGAGAGGTGTGAGGTGGTACCTCAGAGAAGCTTTAATTTGCATTTCTCTAATAATTAATGATTTAGAGCATTTTTTCATATGGCTATGGATTACTTTGATCTCCTCATCTTTAAATTGCCTTTGCATATCATTTGACCATTTGTCAATTGGGGAATGACTTTTTGTTTTAAAAATATGACTCAGTTCTCTGTATATTTTAGAAATGAGTCCTTTGTCAGAATCATTAGTTGTAAAAATTTTTTCCCAATTTACTACATTTCTTTTGATCTTGGTTACATTGGTTTTATCTGTGCAAAAGCTTTTTAATTTAATGTAATCAAAATCATCTAATTGGTTTTTGGTGATGTTCTCCAACTCTTCCTTAGTCATAAACTGTTCCCCTTTGCATAGATGTGACAGGTAGACTAGTCCTTGATCTTCTAATTTGCTTATAGTATTGTTTTTTATGTCTATGTCCTGTAACCATTTGGATCTTATCTTGGTAAAGGGTGTGAAGTGTTGGTCTAATCTAAGTTTCTTCCATACTAACTTCCAATTTTCCCAGCAATTTTTATCAAAGAGGGAGTTTTTATCCCAATGGCCAGACTCTTTGGGTTTATCAAACAGCAGATTACTATAATCATCTCCTGCTTTTACACCTAGTCTATTCCACTGGTCCACCACTCTATTTCTTAGCCAATACCAAATAGTTTTGATGACTGATGCTTTATAATGTAATTTTAGATCAGGTAGGGCTAAGCCACCTTCTTTTGCACTTTTTTTCATTAAGCTCCTGGCAATTCTTGATTTTTTATTTCTCCATATGAATTTACTTACAATTTTTTCTAACTCGTTAAAGTAATTTTTTGGAATTTTGATTGGGAGGGCACTAAACAGTTTAGTTTTGGTAGAATTGTCATTTTTATTATATTAGCTCTAGCTATCCATGAGCAGTTGATATTTGCCCAGTTATTTAAATCTAATTTAATTTGTGAGAGAAGTGTTTTATAATTGTTTAGAAAAGATTCTGAGTCTGTCTTGGCAAATAGACTCCCAAATATTTTATATTGTCTGAGGTTACTTTGAATGAGATGTCTCTTTCTAGCTCTTCCTGCTGTTTCTTGCTAGACATATATAGAAAAGTTGAGGATTTATGAGGGTTTAATTTCTAACCTGCAACTTTGCTAAAATTGCTAACTGTTTCCAGTAGTTTTTTAGATGATTTCTTGGGATTCTCTAGGTAGACCATCATGTCATCTGCGAAGAGTGAGAGTTTTGTCTCTTCCTTCCCAATTCTAATTCCTTCAATTTCTTTTTCTTCTCTAATTGTTGATGCTAACATTTCTAATACAATATTGAATAGTAGTGGTGATAATGGGCACCCTTATTTCACCCCTGATCTTATTGGGAATGCCTCTAGCCTCTCCCCATTGAATATAATGCTTGTTGGTGGTTTCAGATAGATACTGCTAATTATTTTAAGGAAGAGCCCATTTATTCCTACACTCTCTGGTGTTTTTAATAGGAATGGATGCTGTATTTTGTCAAAAGATTTTTCAGCATCTATTGATATGATCATATGATTCCTGATAGGTTTGGTGTTGATATAATTGAGTATACTAACAGTTTTCCTAATATTGAACCAACCCTGCATTCCTGGAATAAATCCTACTTGATCATAATGTATTATGCTAGTGATGAATTGTTGTAATCGTTTTGCTCAGATTTTATTTAGGATTTTTGCATCTATATTCATCAGGGAAATAGGTCTATAATTTTCTTTCTCTGTTTTAACTCTTCCTGGTTTAGGTACCAGTACCATATTGGTTTCATAGAAAGAGTCAGGCAGAGTTCCATCTTTCCCTATTTTTCCAAAGAGTTTATATAAGATTGGAACCAATTTTTTCTTAAATGTTTGGTAGAATTCACTTGTGAATCCATCAGGCCCTGGAGATTTTTCTTTAGGGAGTTCAATAATGGCTTGTTGAATTTCTTTTTTTCTAACATAGGGTTGTTTAGGGTTTTAATCTCTTCTTCATTTAACCTGGGCAACTTATAGTTTTTTAAATATTCATCTATTTCACTTAGATTATCAAATTTATTGGCATAGAGTTGGGCAAAATAATTTCCAATTATTACTTTAATTTCCTCTTCATTGGTGGTGAGTTCACCTTTTTCATTTATGATACTAGCAATTTGGTTTTCTTCTTTTTTTAATCAAATTGACCAGAGGTTTATCAATTTTATTGTTTTTTCATAATACCAACTTTTGGTTTTATTTATTAATTCAATAGGTTTTTTGCTTTCAATTTTATGAATTTCTCCTTTAATTTTTAGAATTTCTAATTTGGTATTTAATTGGGGTTTTTTGATTTGTTCTTTCTCTAATTTTTTTAGTTGCATGTTTAGTTCATTGATTTCCTCTTTCTCCTATTTGTTCATATAAGCATTTAGAGCTATAATATATCCCCTGAGAGTCACTTTGAATGAATCCCATAGGTTTTGGTATGTTGTTTCATTATTATCATTATCTTGGATAAAATGATTAATTCTTTCTATAATTTGTTTTTTGGTCCACTCATTTTTTAAAATGAGGTTATTCAGTTTCCAATTTGTTCTGGGTCTATATCTCCTTGGCCCAGTATTGCATATGACTTTTATTGCATTGTGATCTGAGAAAGATGTATTCACAATTTCTGCCTTTCTGCAGTTGATCATTAGGTTTTTATGTCCTAGTACATGGTCAATTTTTGTATAAGTTCCATGTACTTCAGAGAAAAAGGTATATTCCTTCCTATCCCCATTCAGTTTCCTCCATAAGTCTACCATATCTAATTTTTCTAACAATCTATTTACCTCCCTAATTTCTTTCTTGTTTGTTTTATGATTCTATTTATCTAGATCTGATAGTGGGAAGTTGAGGTCTACCACCAGTAGAGTTTTGCTGTCTATGTCTTCCTGTAGTTCTTTCAGCTTCTCCTCTAAGAATTTGGGTGCTGTCCCACTGGGTACATATATATTCAATATTGAAATGGCTTTATTGTCTATTGTACCTTTTAGGAAGATAAAGTTTCCTTCCTTATCTCTTTTAATGCTACCTATTTTTGCTGCTGCTTTGTCTGAGATAAGGATTGCTACCCCCTGTGTTTTTTACTTTAGCTGAAGCAAAATATATTTTGTTCCAACCTTTTACCTTTACTCTTTATGTATCTCTCTGCTTCAAATGAGATTCTTGTAAGCAGCATATTGTAGGATTCTGGTTTTTAATCCACTCTGCTATTTGCTTACGTTTTAAGGGAGAGTTCTCCCATTCACATTCAAGGTTATGATTACTAATTCTTTATTGCCCTCTGTGCTATCTTCCCTCTGTTTGTATTTTCCCCCTTCCCCCCCTTATCTATATTCTCCAGTATTTTGTTTCTGAACACCACTCCCTTCAGTGTCTTTTCCCTCCTATATCACACCCTCCCCTTTCTTTCCCCTTTCCCGTTTTCCCTTTTCCCTTCCCTTCCTTTTGTTATTTCCCCTTATTTTCCCCACTCCCCTTCCCTTTCTCTGTCTCCCCCCTCCCCTTTTCCCCTTTTAATACTTGAAAGGTTAGATGTTTTATAAGTTAACTGAGTATGTGTAGGTTGACTTTAAGCCCAGTCTGATGAGAAGATTCAGGTGTTTCTCCTCTGCTCCCTTCTTCCCCACTATTACCATAGGTTTTTTGTACCTCTTAGTGTAATGAGATTTACCCCATTCAATCCCCTCCCTCCTCCCATCTCTTTCCTGTCCCCCTTTTTTAGGGAGGTAGTTTTTTTTAGATCATTCTATCTAAGTCATAGAAAATTCTGAGTGTCTGGCCCTTCTAGTTCAGTATATTCTATCGAATAGAGTCAAAATTCCTGAGAGTTATGAGAGTCTTTCTCCCAAGTGGGGTTAAAGCCAGTTATATCCCATTAGATAGTAGTCTCATGGATAGCTGATGAATGTCCATCATTTCTGGCTAGGTGTATTCTCTTTGTTAGAGTTACATTTCTCAAGATTTATGAGAATCCCCCCTCATGCTGGGATATAGCCAATTTCAACTTACTGGATTGCATTTTTTTCCTTTTACCACCCCCCCCCCCTTTTACCTTTTCATGTGTCTCTTGAACCTCCTGTTTTATGTCTAAATTTTCTGTTTAGTTCTGGTCTTTTCATCAAAAATTTTTAGAATTCTTCCATTTTGTTAAATGCCCATCGTTTTCCCTAGAAGAGAAGGCTCAGCTTTGCAGGAAAGTAGAATCTTAGCTGCATTCCAAGCTCCCGTGCTCTTCAAAATATCTCGTTCCAGGCCCTTCGATCCCTTAAAGTTGATGCAGCCAGGTCCTGCGTGATCCTTACTGTGGCTCCTTGATATTTAAATTGTTTCTTTCTGGCTGCTTACAGGATTTTCTGTTTTATCTGATAGTTCTGGAGTTTGGCCACAACATTCCTTGGTGTTTTCATTTTAGGATCTTTTTCTGGTGGGGATCGATGTACTCTTTCAGTAACTACTTTGCCCTCTGATTCCATGATATCAGGGCAGTTTTCCATCACTAGATCCTGTAATATGAAGTCCAGGCTTTTTTTCTCTTCAATGTTTTCAGGAAGTCCTATAATTTTCAGGTTGCCCCTCCTTGATCTATTCTCGAGGTCAGTGGTTTTATTGATGAGGTATTTTCCATTTGCTTCTATATTTTTCTATTTTTTGATTTTGTTTAACTTACTTTTGCTGTCTCATGGAGTCATTAGTTTCTGTAGACTCCATTCTTTTTTGGGGGGAGGAGTTTTCTTCATTAACCTTTTGCAACTCCTTTTCCAATTGGTCAATTCTGCTTTTGAAAGAACTTTCCATTTGACCAATTGAGGTTTTGAGTGAATTAATTTCTTTTTGCATTTGCTCATTTGAGGATCTGAATTATTTTCATTTTGTATTGGTCCAATTGATGATCTGAGAGATTTATTCTCATTTTGTAATTGTCCAATTGATGATCTGAGAGATTTATTCTCCTTTTGTGTTTGTCCAATTGTACTTTCTAAGGTTTTGTTTTCTTGTTGCAAGGTATTAATTATCTCTCCCAAATTTTTAAGCTCCTTCCTTATTTCTTCAAGG
The DNA here is from genome assembly GCF_037893015.1 of Macrotis lagotis. NCBI lineage: Eukaryota > Metazoa > Chordata > Mammalia > Peramelemorphia > Peramelidae > Macrotis > Macrotis lagotis. The sequence continues at coordinate 3,343,297 of NC_133664.1, forward strand.
AAGTCTTTCTGTGCTGAAGACCAGATTGTATTCTTCTCAGAGGTTCCAGGTCTCTCTGAGTTGGGGTCTTTCCCTTCCAGGAATTTTTCTATGGATCCACCTTTCCGCTGACCCTTCTTCATTATGCTACAACCTTGAGTTGGGGGGGGCGGTTAACCTGAGCGTGGGATCGCTAAAGGCTTTACTGAGTGCAGTTTCTCTGGATGGCCAGTAGGAGGTGCTAGTTGCTTTCTCTGGAGTGTCTGTGACCAAGATTGAGAAGCTTTCTCCCTTTGCTAGAAGGGAGGAGTTGGAGCTATTGAATTCTTTTGCCTTCAATCAGTGGTGGCCTTTATCCTGGCCTGAGGTCATTCCTCAGCTGGGCTGGTTCTTCTGTTAACACACCTGGGCCTGAGGCAGAAGTAGTTTGCATTTGTTTATTTGGGAAGAAGCCTCAGTGCAATGGAGGTATGGACTCAGAGTTTCTCAGACTAGAAGAGCCCAGGGATGGTGTCCCCAGCTCTCCTGCACCAGAACTCTCCCCCCAGCCTGGTCCCCAAGCTCCAAGGGGACAGCACCAACACCAGTGCCTCTGCTTCCCTGTGGACCCAAGACCCTTTTGTCCAGTCCCACCGCTGATCCACCAGGTCCAGCTCTCTGGCCCTCAGACTCCTGGTTCCAATTCAGCTGTTAACCTGGCTGATCCAGGGCTAATCCTCCCTCTGAGCCCAGACTCACCCGCCCAAATTCGGCCAAAGCTGCTGCAGGAGACAAATCCTGAGGTAGATGTTCTTTCTCCTGGCTTTTCTTTCTGGGTTTTGAGAGTCGGATTTCTTTAAAGAGGTTTGTTTCATGTGATAGATGGGGAAAGATCAGGAGACTTTGGAACTGTGCCTGTCTTCTCTCTGCCATCTTGGCTGGAAGTGGTAGATTTTCTTTTAACCTTCCTCCAAGGCCGGCAAGTTGATATAGATTATACAGGAGCAGATATTTCCATAAAAGCCATGTTGTGAAATAAATAGATCCCCCCAAAAGAAAAGAAAAAGAATGATTTTTTAAATATTATTTTAAGTATGCTTTTTTCTGCAGTCAGACATCATTAGTTCTGTCTTTGGAGGGACTAGAATTTTTCATCATAAGTCATTCAGACTTGTCTTGAATTGTTGTCTTGATTGGTGTTGTCAAATCTTTCACAGTTGATCATCATTAAATTATTGCTGTTATTGTATACAATGTATTCCTGGTTCTATTCACTTTTCAACAGTTCATGTAAGTCCTTGGAAGGTTGTTTTCTGAGGGCACTGAACAAATACCTTTATTCTAGTACAATACTTTTCAATCAAAATCATATACTACCACTTTTCTGGTCATTCCCCAAATGAAGGACATCCTCTCAGTTTTCAATTTGATGCTATCACCAAAAGAACTGCTTTAAATCTTTTTGCATATATGTCCTTTGCCTTTTTGAATTTCTGGGCTATGGATCTAGTAGTGATATTTGTTGACTCAAAGGGCATGCATAATTTTATCAAATCCGTTGGGTATTATTCCAATTTTCTCACCAGAATGGTAAAATCAGTTCACAACTCCACTGATAATGTAATATTGTCTCAGTTTTCCCCCCATCTCTACCAATATTTGTCATTTTCCTTTTCTGTCATACTAACCAATCTGATAAATGTAGGATGCTACCTCAAAGCTTGTTCAATCTGCATTTCCCTAATAAACTGCAATTTAGAACATTTTTTTCTTATCATTATATATAGCTTTGATTACTTAATCTGACCATTCATATCCTTTGGTCAAATATCAATTAAGAATTGGCTCTTATTTTATACTGTTTTGTATTTGAGAAATGAGGCTTTTAACAGAGAAACCTGCTATATTTTTTCCACATTTATATTTACTGTCTGTTTCATTCCATCCTGTTTCCCCATTTATCTTATTTCCACTCCTTTCACCCAGTTAATATTCAAAAATGTTTTTCCCAAGTACTTACTCCCCAAATCTTCCTTCCCTTTTCTTATTTGTAGATTTCTAGACCCACTGAACATGCATATCAGTTTCTCTCTGAATAAATTTGATAAAAGTGAGCTTCAGGTTCTTCTATTGCATTCCCTTTCTTCTCCATTTGGTCAATTCTGCTTTGCAAATAGTTCTTCTCTTCAGTGGATTTTTGTACCTCTTTGAACATTTAAATATTCTTTTTTTCTTATGGTGTGATTTTCTTCAATTTTTGCCTCCTTTACTAAGCTGTTCACTCTTTAAATTATGTGCTTGCATCACTCTCATTCCTTTTCCCAACTTTTTTCCTACCTCTCTTATTTGACTTTTATTTTTTTTAACTAATCCAGGAATTATTTTTGGTCCTGAGAAAAATTTACATATTTCTTTTTGGCTTTGGATGTAGCAGTTTTGACTTCATGTTTTGACCTTTTTCCACCATCTCACATTTCTATGTTCAGGTACATTTTTTGTTAGCACACTGATTTTTCCCCAGCAATTTTTTCTTCTTTTTTTTTTGAATTGATTTTTTTTATTTTTCCAATTGCATGCAATGATAGTTTTTCAACATTCAACTATTTGCAAATTCATGAATTCTACATTTTTCTACCACTTCTTCCTTTTCCCCTCCCCTTGGAAGTGAACAGTTTCATAAAAGTTACACATTTCCATATTTCCATATTAATTATGTTGTGAAAGAGAAAATCGATCTTAGGGGAAAGAAAACCATGAAAAAGAAAGGGAAAAATAGAAAAGAAGTTTTTTAAAAAGTGAACATGGTATACTCCAAGCAATTTCTTGACCTTTAACTCTTATGTTAAAGGGTTCTGTTCCTAAGGTGGAAGGGAAATGACCCAAAGTTCAGGATTTTCATGTTACTGCTTTTAGAACTAGTTGTGAGCATCTGTAAATTTTCAGCTTCACTAAATTGGCATGATCTAAGGAGAAATGTGGTCACTACTCCCTTTGGCTGTGCTCTAATCTTTGAGTGACTGCAACCACTCTTTTCCACCCTAGAATTATGACCAGTTCCCTGCTCCCATGTGGTGCAAACTCTGGTTTCCTATTGTATTGTTCCTCTCCTTGGGAATGCCACCCTTAACCATAGTTTAGATTCATGTATGGGCAATGCAACAGGGTCCAGCACCCAGTAGCAGAAAAGGGAACCCTGTGATCTCCTTCAGTCCTTCTTATTGCCTATGGGTTGATAGCTCCAGATCTTCTAATGCCATTGCTGATTCAGTTGTCTCCCCAAAGATCTGCTGTTGACATGCCCAAATCAGCCTTCTCTAGGCTGTCCTAACCATGGTGAGATATATGTTGACCTTCTAAATTGTCTTGGAACTGGAACTTCGAACTGGAAAATTGTTTCACATTTTTTGTGGTTCTCCTAGTCCAGAATTCATTTTTGAGGTACTATTTAAAGTAGTTTCATGAGAATTTGGAAGAGCTGAGTCAAGTCCTTGTCTTTTCTCTGACATTTTGACCCCATTACCAGTATGTGTAAACCTAAGTGATAACTGATTGAGTTATGGACTCAATTATTATGGTCATGAGTGGTTCCAGATCATCAATATAAATATGTATTTTAAGATCCCTCTTTGAAATTTAGCTGAGCAATAATCTTTGTGGAAGGTTTCCATAGAGCTGCTTGCATTCCTTTTGAGATATTCAGAGAGAGAAAGACTTACTTACTCCTCCACCCTAACCCCAATAACAAGGATGTCCTTGAATTCTCACTGTCATCAGATGCAGATTTTATGGGCATATATGTTCTATTTTTCAGTAACTCATTCAGTATGGAAAAAATGGAAGGAGGCATTCATTCCCATTGTCCCCCACCTCCTGAAGTTGAGATACCTTACTTTATTTACTCAGGTTCCTCAAAACTTTTCCAATCACTACATGTGTAACACTAATCTACCTTTGCCTGAGTTGTTTTCATATTGCTGAGCCTGGGCACCATAAACTATTCCCAGACTGCATCTCTGTATGAAATGGCTTTCCTTCTTTTATCTTCAGGCAGCATCCCTCTCATCTTAGTATTGCCAAAGTACTTCCCTAAACATGGCGGCTATAATTACACTCTGCCTAGTCAGTTCACTGCAAATACTCTTGTTGATTCTCCAGGTTTCAGGCTTCACTGAGCAAAGCTTTTCTCATATATACAGCAGATATCCTCTTCAAAGTAGCCTCTAAAGATGAGGGTAGCAGAATGATCATGCCTTCCTCATTTGGGATGATCACTCAATGGCTGATATTTTCTTTCCCCTGTTATACACTGAAGATCTCATATTTTTTCCAGAGCTGCTTACTTTCTTTTTTTAACTGACATTATAGGAGATGTTTTGTGTCAGTTTTAAGATTCAAATTTGGATTTGGAGAAGATAAATATGGCCAAATCTAAACTTAATTGGGGAAGAGCAGGGAAATAGAGAGCGGTCTGGAAATTCTTCAGTGACAGAACCAAATGTATAGTTTAAAGTGAACTTTAAGGGACAGCTGGTTGCTGAATGATGGAGACAGAGGTGATGTTGGAAGAGGTCACTGAGAAGTAAAGAATGGCCTAACAACTTGAATTATTTTGGAGTTTCAGGGGACTTTTAGCGAAAGTGTTAAGTTGACATATTATCTTAGGGAGAAAGTGATCTATATCCCAATGTGGACAGTTAGATAGTTCACTGAATAGAGTGCCAGGTCAAAAGACAGACTCATCTTCTTGAATTCAAATTCAGCTTCAGACACTTAATAGCTTCGTAACCCTTGGCAAATTGTTTAACCCTGCTTGCCTCAGATTGCTCAAATTTAAAATGACCTGTACAAGGAAACGACCAGTCACTCCAATACTTTTGCCAACAGAATGCTAAATGGGATCACAGATATGACTGAAGATGATTGAGCAACTAAATTTCAATGAACACATGATTTTATAAAACATGTGACAGTATAGGATCTATGGTGAAGAGGATTGTGTGCCAATAGAGAAGGGAAGACACTGTAACTGGGAAAGGTTAGGCTTAAATTTATTTTGGAAAAGAATAATAGTATCATTGTTCCAATATTGTTCTGGAGTATCAAATGTGGTCATGGATCCCCAGGTCAGAAGGAGTTTTAAAGATAATCAATTCCAATGAGAAAATTATTTCAGGCGAGACATATGAAGACAGCACAGGGATGATAGCTGTTCTTCCTCACTTCCTTGACATCTGAAATTTACTGTCAGAACCAGGAGTATGAAAATTCTAGATCTCCATCAGAACTCTATTCTTCACATCCTCTATTTGGGAACATCATCCTCATCCTGTATTTGGGAATTTCAATATGCACGATGGTATGTCCTCAAAGACCCTCCCTCTCCATACTTCTGACAAAAAGGGAATTTCTGTTATCTGCATTCTACCCATACGCAATACACAGCTTTGAGCAGAACCGCAATCTTGTCATAGCTTCAAAGCAAGTTCTGAAATTCTTCTGATCGTAATCAATCAATCAATAAGCATTATTGAGTACCCACAGACACTGTGCTAAGCACTGAGGATACAAATAAAGGGAAGGGAGGTCCTTCCTGAGGAGTTTCTAGGTAGTAGTTTCTAATCCATCATGGCTAGACCTCAGAATGTATTAAAGGTGGTGAAGAATAGACATCTTATGAAATGGGACCTAGAGTGAAGAAATTACTTTACCCAAAAATTCTATTACATGTGATGCTTACAGTTACAGGGAACTCCTAGAATTATTTGAGGAAGTCAATTTAGGGAGATAACTTTGGCAGGTGATTTAGGACATGGAAATCAATAGGTGTACCTAAGAAAGTAAGCATTCTAGGACTAGAGGACAGCCAGTAAAGGTATCCAGCCCCTAGTGATAGAGTGTCTTGTTCACAAAGAATCAGGAGATCAGTGTCACATGTTTTGAGGAGCAAGACATACAAAGATTGAAAAGGTAAAGGGGAGTTTGGTTATAAATGACTTTGAATGCCAAAGGGAAAATTTTACATTTGATCCTGAAGGTTACAGGGAGACACTGGAATTTACTAAGTAAGGTGGTATGTGACATAAGAAAACTTGTGTTTTAGGAAAGTCACTTTATAAGCCAAATGCAGGATGCACCACCAGCAAGTTATTTCATTTCAATTATGAGACCTCAGGTAGGGTAGCGGCTACAAAAGAGGAGGGAAAGGTGCATTTTCAAGAGATGTTGCATAGGTGCAATCAACTGTTCTTGACAGCAGCTTGGATGGGTGGAGGGACAGAGGAAAACATACATAATGACTTATTTTTGAGCCTTAATAACTGGAATAATGATATTTCCTTCAATGATAACAGGAAAATGGGGGGTTGCTACTGTTATCATCATCATCATCATCATTTTCCAACTCTTTATAAGCCCTTGGATCATATTATTAATGGATTTTTCTTGGCAATGAAATGGCTTTCCACTTCCTTCTTCACTGAATTAAAGCAAATAGACATGAAGTGACTTGCCATGAGACAAGATGTTGTTATGGTTTGCCCTTCATTCTTGAAGAAGAATGAACACAGCTTCAGGAGAGGTGATGCCATGATAAACACATGAATTCAATTTGAGTGAGGGGGTTTGTGCTGTCACCAGCCCCACTTTTTCCTCCAGAGCTATATGGGTACAGTGACCATATATAAATCTAGATGATTGGAGATGGCCCTGGATATGAGGCAATCAGGGTTAAGTGACTTGCCCAAAGTCACACAGTTAGTAAGTGGCAAGTGTCTGAGGCTGGATTCAAACTCCCATCCTCCTGACTCCAAGGTCAGTGTTCTTTCCACTCTACCACCCTATAGATCAAGCAGTTAGTATTTGACTAAGGCCAAATTTGAACTTAGATCTTCCTAATTCTAGGCTCAGCACTGCAGGCTGAGCCACCTAACTGCTTCATTTAGGAGCAGAGGATTCTAGGGGAAGGATAATGTGTTCTGTTTTGGACAGGTAGAGCTTAGAAGACTACTGGATATGCAGTGTGAGATTTCTAACAGCCACTTGGAGATATGAGATCAGAAGTCATCTAAAAGGTTAAGAAAGGATAGGTAGACTGGAAAGTCACCAGGATAGAGAATGAAATTAAATCTGTGGAAGCTCATGAGAGCTAAGTGAAGTAGCACAGAAGGGAAAATAGAAGAGGACCCAGGACATAAGCCTGGGATACACCTGTTGTTAAAGGTCTATATGAAGATCCATCTAAAGAGGACAGATAAGAAAAGCTGGACAGAGAGGTGGAGGAGAACCAGGACAGAGCATTGTCTTGAAATTCTAGATGGAAGAGAGTAATAAGGAGAGCAGAGAGATTGAAGAAAATGAGGATTGAGAAAAGACCATTGGATTGGGCAACTATAAATGGTTGGAAAAAACAACTTTTTTTACCTAAATGGGTTACCTTCCATGCCTCAAACCCCTTGATTCTGGTTTCTATTCAACTCCTACCAGAAACTTTTCTGTTCACCTTCCCTTAGGATTTCTTTTTTGTTGTTGTTTTTTGTATTTATTTTTGTCAGGCATCAGGGTACAGGGACTTGCCCAAGGTCACACAGGCTAGTAAGCATCAAGTTCCTGAGACCAGATTTGTTCTCAGATCCTCCTGACTCCAGAGCCAGTGCTCTATCTGCTGTGGTGCCTAGTGACCCTTATGACCTCTTTTAGTACCAAATTTGATATCCATTTATAGTCCTCATTCTTGAACTGTTTGAAGCATTTGGCACTGTTGAGCATTTTCTTTTGGATGTGGGAATGCTCTGGCTCCCCATTGCCCTCCAAGCTAGACCCATATTTAATGCCCAGAGAACTCTGCTTAATCCCTGTACTGCCTTGGGATGGGAAAAAGAAATCATTGTGCTTTTTTTCTTAGATATGCCCATAATTGGCATCATATATTCTTGCTCCCTCTTTGTGAAATAATTCCAAAATCTTGTTGGCTCCACCTCCTCAACTCTTTTTCTCTTCTCAGATAGGGGCCAATCTAAGTCAGATGCCCGTTAGAGCTTGCCATGTCAATCTAACTGGCTTCCCTGACTCTAATCTCTGTCTTCTCCAATTCAGTCGCAAAGGCAATTTTAAGAGCTGATCTGCTCATACCATTCCCCACTGTTTTAAATCAGTCAATAAACATTTATTAGGTGCCTTCTAGGGATAGTTTAAGCTTCCTATGGCATTTGAAAATTTTTATATTCTAGCTTCAGCATTTCTCTTGAGACTATTTTGGATATATAGGGTGTTCAGGGAGGCCTAATGCCTATAATATTAGGGCTACTCAACGTTTTTTCAGACTGCACCTTATAAGCAAAGTGGGATTGCAGTAGTTGAAAAGCAATGTGAGCTGGGCAAGTTGATAGGCATTGCCATTCTAATTGTTTATAAGGACTATTACTATCCAACCTATGGCTGAGCCTTCCTAGTGCCTATTGATGTGTTCAGTCACTAGTCAAGCTCATTTTATCTTCACCCCAACATAGTGATGTCATTCTGGTCTTCTTTAAAAACAAAAAAAAGCCCCACCAACTAAATAGTCCATTTACTGTACATTATTTCCATATTTATTTCATATTTATTCCACATTTGTTTACCTAGAAAATTAAAGAAAATATGTCTTTTAAGATTAGAGTCCTTAAGAGAACTGTCTTCCTTTTATAATTGTGCTGCTAGTGTCTGGAAAATAGCAAATGATATATGCTTACTGATTAATTGGAAGGGTAAGCTAAGAACAGCTTCTGAGCCAGATGAAGGAAAGACTAGTTGGGCCTGGGGCAGAGAGACTATGGAAGTAGAAGGAACTGCCCCCTCTCTTCCATATGTTGTTAACTCCTGAAGGAGAACCACAGTCAAAGTGAGTTTTTGGAAAGGCAACTTTTTTATATATGAAATCTGCTCAATGATCCCCAAATTGATACTCAATTTTTTTTCTCTTTCCATTAATAGTTAATGTTCTACAAGTCAACTTTTATAATGTCCACAAAGATGCCCATTCAGGAAGAGGAGGGGAAAAGTGGAAAGTCAGACATAGAAAATATCCTTATTGTGCTCTGATCTAAATGTCATTGAGCAAAATCCTTGTACCATCTCTGTCCTGGATGGACTGTGTGATTCTGGGCAAATCACTTCATTTGTCCATGAATCAGTTTCCTCATTTGTAAAGTAGAAGGCTTTTCCTCGATGAATGTTTCAAGTCCCATTTGGTGGTGGGAATGATTCTCATGAGAATTTGGAGAATATGTTGATTCCAGCTAAGGGTCTCGACCTACCATCAGGATACTAGGAATGCCAATCAAATCCTTGATAGTTTTTCCCCAGAATGAAAAAGCAATTATTTGTTCATTATAAATTTTAAAAATTTGCCATGTGAAATCAAGATGTCTCTCACTGGGCACTACAAAGTCTTTTTAAATGTGTGAAAATTGAGAGGCTACTTTTTAGGCATCAAACTGACCAATTCTTCTCAGTCTTCTTTTTATCCAAGTCATATCTAATAACCTGGTTCTCCCACAAGGCTCTGTCCTAGGGCGTGTTCAGTTTTTCCTATATTACTTCATTTGATGATCTCATCAGCTCCAGTGAATTCTATTATCATTTCTATTCTGAAAATTCTTACATAGATTTGTCCAGCTCAAACCTTCTCTAATCTCCAGGCTCACATCTTCAAAGACATTGAGCATCTCAAATTGGATGTCTCATAAGCACATTAATTGCAATGTGCGCAATTCATTAGCTTTTCTCTTTCTAATTCCTCAAACACTGTCCTTGGTCCTAATTTCTACTTTACAGTTGGGGAGAGCACCATTCTCCATTCAGGGAGGAAGATTCTCCTCCCTTCAATGCTGATTCACCATGCCATCCACCTTGCTTTTAAGGTAAGATCCTGAATCCTGTGGCCCTTAACATCTTTCACACACTAGTTCCAGTTTTTCTCTCTAGCCGACTTATACATGATTGATTAGTATTGTATTTACTCCATACTTACTTACCTTGAAGAACTTGGCATCCCCTAAATACATTATAATCCCCTTTTTCCTATTTGTTTTTTCTGCTCCCTGGGACCCACAAATATTCCCCATTTTCCTATTTTATCACCCTCCTAAGTTATTTATCATTCACTCCTCTTTGCCAGGTTCTGCCATTTCTACCTCTGCATTTCTACTCCTTTCTTTTGTCTGCCACTTTGACTGCCCTGTCCCAGGTCCTCAGCACTTTCTACCTGCTCATGAAAGAAGAGTCTGCTGTTGGCTTTCTCCCCTTACTAGATCATCCTCCACTCAACTTCATAAATTTGGAGCTACCATGTAATTCCTCTCTCAACTCCAGTGGCTGTTACTTTCTCATATTTCCAGGATGAAATATCCATCTTCTGACTTTTAATGTTTCAGCTTCTAGTTCTCTTAAACTTGACTCTCTCCACTTGGAGATTGCTATTTCCTAAAATGCTGATGAAGTATTATGAAGGGCACATTATACACGCAGTGGATGAAGACTTTTGGCAGGAAAAATCAACAACCCCCCCCCCATCAAAGTGCCTAGGATTCTGAAATTTTATTTTAAATAAAAATATATATGTTTAAATCTGTGCCAGTGAGACAAATATCCAACTGACTGACTAGATTGTGTCTCAGCCCAGACCTTAAAGGAGTCTTGCCCTGAATTCATATCCATTTTATGCTCACCACTGCTTTCCTTGTAAAAGACTTAAATATGTTTTTTGGTATTGGTTTGATCTTGTTATTTCCATTCCTCAGGGGAATCACATTGAACTCTCTCCTTCACAAGCACATCTACATCTGTCAGGGAATAAGGAGACTTCTCACTTTCCTAATGCACCTAATCTAGAGAAGAGATGCTCTCACCGAGTGACGCACAGTCTCCCATGTGGTTATTGACATATTATGGCTCACAGGCCAAGGACCTGACAGTCACAAGGGTTCCATCACTCCTCAAAATTCCTCTGAAATGGCAGTTTGATTGTCTGTCTTTCTACCTGGGGGAATGCCCTGCTAGAACAAGGACCTTCACAATCTGGCTTCAGTTGCCAGGATGGGTTCTGAGAGGCTGTCATAAATACTAATTTTAAATATCCATAGTGGTTCAATTTATAATGACAAATGACTGGAAACAACCCAGAGTCAAATGACTGCAGAATGGCTGAAAAATGATTTTATATTCATAAAATGCAAGTATTGTGCTACCATAAGAGTTACATATGTGAAGTGGGAAAGGGGATCTAGAAGCAATTCAAAGTGATTTCTGTTAAATTAGAAGTATGTGTTCTAATTTTGAAAAGGGGAAAAGGAAACAAAGTGGAGAAGGAAAAGAGGAAGAGAAAAGGTGATGAAGGAATATGCCCTTGAATTAATCAATCAATTCCCAAGTGAGCATTTATTAAGTACCTCCCATAGGTCAGATACTGTTATTAGGTTCTCCAGAGATAAAATAATAACCAATACAACAATTTCTACTTGTAAGGAGTTTAAAGATGTTAGAACTTCAGTCAGAGCTAAAAAGAATAAAGGACAGAAGGTTTCTTTGGCTTCTTTGCTAATTGACTTGGTCCAAATTTGTTAATGGCCAAGAATTTTCTTTATTTTTTACTTTTACTTTCTTTTGTTGGTAAGTTTAAAATTCATAAGAGAATTAGAAAAATCAAAATAAAAGCATCCCTTCCCTTACCAATGGACCTGGTCCTATTTTCCTTTGCCTCTTTAGTCCAGTGGTCTAAACAGGATGCTTGGGGTATCTCATGTCACCATTGTTGTCCCTCACCAGGCCTTAAAATAGTGCCAACCTAGACAACAAGTTTTTTCTTAAGCATATTCTCGGTGTCCAGAACCATGATACAGTGTGGATACAAAAAAAAGAGTAAAAATATGACCTCCCCTCTGGTTTATGTTGGTGAATGACTAAAAATCAACTCTCTAAAAACTGCTGTCCCATTTTTAAGCTTAATCTCCAATATCAACAGTTTCTCTATCATTTTCCTAAGTCTAAACTATTAACAAAGCATTGACTTGTAGCAAATTGGACATGTAAATGTGGTCATTGAATGCAGAATAATTTCCAAACAAGTTTGAGTTAGCTCCATCCAGCCTATCTCTGCCTGCCCTGACGAAGTTCACAGTCTGGTAAGGGAGAGACAACTCTTGTGTAAATAAAATCTAGACAAAATGCCTGAAGAGGGCATCTTGACCAAAAGATGTCTCTCCCAGAAGAAGCTTTGTAGAAAGCCAGAGAGATAAAGGAGAAGGGAAGCAGGAGAATCAGGGGAAGAAAGAAGAGGAGTGAAGGGGAACTCCTCCTTCCCTCCTCTGCTTTTGCTAACAGGTGATCAGGGCACACGCTCTTGGACCAGCAAAGACAAAGCTCATTCGATTTCTGGTGACAGCAAAAAGATAGAACATGTGGCAGGGGAGGAATAAATGCTGAGAAATCATTTTTATTTGTTTTCTTCTCCAAAATCTGTTGGGGGGGGGGAGGAGAATTCCCAAGAGAGAAAATATGCAAGTTAATTTAGTGCCATCACCCACCAAGAAGAGACATTTATTGGTATTTCTCTTGAATAATTTGCTTGTTGTCATCTAGTTCTCTGTGGGTTTATGTCATAAAGGGTATTTATTGTAGAGTTTATTGTGTTATTAATTCCTCAAGTACTTCCAGGTGTTGTCAACACCTTGTGAGCTCCAGGAAAAAGAAAATCTTGTTATATCTTTTTATGAAGTCAATTCAACCCAAATCAATCCCATAAAAGCTTATTAAGCACATCTTATGGGCAGAGGACTGTGCCAGACACTGGAAGAGATGGTGAAAATTGCTTTGGACACCATCCTGGGCCTCAATAGAACCAGAATCTAAGTTATTAAGACAAGAGATAGGGAATTTTAAAAAATCTGCATAATGCGTAACAGAAATGAAAAATAAGATGTCCTCTTAGGAAATACATGTCTTCGGGAAAATGTGGCTTTTACTGGGCCTAGCATGGTGCTCTTCATCCCTGCTCAAAATCCCATCATGATATCTATATTTTGAGTTCCAGTTAAGAAATACAAATTCCATTTTCTGTCATATTCTTAACCAGTTGTTTGCTTCCAAAGTCAGCTTCTCTTTTCTGAATCCTCTACTGCAATATGGTGTTTGAGGTCTTAAAGGAGGACTGGATGCTCATAGATCCTTGGAGGTCAACTAGTCACCCCACTCTCACATTGGGCTCCAAGAAGCTATAACATCAGCAGAGACCATACCCTAATAAAATTATTTTGGGAGATGAACTAAGCCAGGGTGAGGGTCGTCAATGGGTCATCATCAGCCCATCAGTGAGGTAAGAGAATGTCTATCCAGTGTAAAAGAAAACTTTACTGAATGTGGATTAGGCAGCTAAGGACAATTTGTTCTATAGTCATGAAGTTGGATAATGCAGGATCTGAGGACAAATTAGAGTTTGATCATGGCATAAAGATACCCACATCAACCCCTGTATCCTCCTTTTTGTGTTGTCATTGAATTTCTGTAACTGGAAGAAAGAATGAGTTTGATAACTTTATGCAATTCTGTCTCACTTAAATTCAATCGATGTAAGAGTCAAGACATCACTGTGAAATCACTGCCACTCTTCAAAAATGAAGACCAAATAATATGTACTGGCAGCAGTGGAGAGGAAAACAATATCACAATCATCATGCTCCCCCTCCTCAGGACTTTGCAATTCCGACAGGTGCTTCTGGAGCTCCCCATGAAAGGGATGCTTCTTCTAGTATTCTGACAAATACTCAATGGCCCCTTAATAGGAATTCATGAGTTCCCTGAATGTCTATGGATGCATAATTATCTTGAACCAGGCTGAACTTTTCTCCTCTAGCTCATACTTGCTTCAGTCATCCATTAGAAATGAAGGTCTTTCTTTGAGTGCTCGGATCAGCCTACTTACCTACTAAAGCTTTATAACTTCAGCACATAGCACAAAGACCTACAGATTATACTGTAGAATTGTATCCCTCCAAAGAACTCTTTCCCTGATATGGGTCATGACCCACAAATCCCTCCAACTCCTTCCCACCATAGAAAATCTTTCTGTACTTTCCTAACTGGAGCCATTCAGGGGTCCCTCTTTGGGGATACATTTCTGCTCCCTTATATGATCAATCTTTCTTCCTTGGAGCATTTCTAATATTCTTATCTCCCCTATAACTAAGAAGATGGAGAGGTGCATGTTTCACCCCTCCCCACCATAACCCTAATTCATATGTATCATGAGATTTTCTATGCCCTGATACATGTATCAGACAAAATACTTCTTTTTTTGAAACTTTAATGTTATTTTGAAATTATTTGCAAAGATAATTTTCAGCATTCATATTTTTAAACTTTAGAATTCCCCCTCCCCATGGCAGTAAGTAGTCTGATATAGTTTCTACTTGTACATCATATTTAACATTTTCATATTAGTTTTGTTTTGAAAAATTAGAACTGAAGAAGGGGGAACCATAAGACAAAATCATAAAAATAGTTTTTAAAAATGATTATAATATGCTTTGCTCTGTGTTCAGATTTAATAGTATTTTTCTCTGGATTTAGAAAGGATTTTCCATCATGAGTCTTTTAGGATTGTCCATGTTCATTGAACTGCTGAGAGCTGCTGAGTCCGCCATAGTAGATCTTCTCAATATGTTGCTATTAATGTGTAGAATATGCTCCTGGTTCTGCTAACTTCATTTAGCATCAGTTCACATAAAACACTTTCCAGACTTTTCTGATGTTTTTCGGTTCACGAAATCTTACAAAATAGTTAAACTACATATTATTCAAATACCATAATTTGCTCAAACATTCCCCAATTGGTAAGTACCCTCTCAATTTCCAATTCTTTGCCTCTATGAAAATAATTATTATAAATATTTTTGTACATTTGAGTCTTTTTCCCATTTTTATAATCTCTTTGAGATAAAGACCTAGTAGTGGTGTGGTATTGCTTGATTAAAGATTATGCACTGATTTACAGTCCTTTGAGTACAATTCCATTTTATTCTCCACAATGATTGGATCAGTTTACAGCTCCACAAACAGTTCATTAGTGTGCCAGTTTTCCCACATTCTCTCCAACACTGGTCAATCTATTAGGTGTGATATGGTACCTCAGAGTGGTTTTAATTTTTATTTCTCTAAACAATAATGATTTAAACATTTTTTCCATATAAATATAGGTAACTTTAATTTCTTCCTCTGAAAATTTCCTGTTCCTATCTTTGACCATTATGTATTGGGAAATGACTTATGTTCTCATATATTTGAATCAGTTTTCTATGTAATTGAGAAATGAGTCTTATTAGAAATACTAGTTATAAAAAGTGTTTTCCATCTTCCTGCATTTCTAATCATAGTATATCTTGCTGGGTCATAGGTGTAACAGATAGACTATGCCTTGTTCTAATGGGTTAATAGTTCTAATGGGCTTATAGTATCAAACTTTATGTATAAATTCTGTACCCATTTTGACCCAAATCTTGGTATAAAGTGTGAGATCTTCATTTATGCCTCGTATTTGACAAAATCTGATGGGGGAAATTGGAAAATTTTAAGGTAAACAGTGAGTTCTTATCTCAGAAGCTAGAGTCTTTGGATTTATTAAACAGTATATTACTTTAGTTATTTATTATTGCTTATATTGTACCTATTCTATTCCACTGACCACTACTCTATTAACCAATACCAAAAAGTTTTAATGGTTACTATTTTCCAATAAAGTTTTATTTCTCATATCTTGGTCACCTTCTTTTGAATTTTTTTCCATTCCTCTGATGTTTTTGATCTTTGGTTACCCCAGATGAATTTTGGTACTAATTTTTTAGTAATCTGATTAGTATGGCACTGAATAAGTAATTTAATTTAGTTAAAATTTTCCTTTTTATTATATTAGCTTAGCCTATCTATAAGCAATTGATATTTTTCTGATTATTTAGATCTGATTTTATTTGTGTGAAGCATTTGTAATTGTGTTCATATGATTTCTGGATTTATCTTGTAGATTGGCAAGTATTTTATTTTGTCCAGAGTTACTTTAAAAGGAAATTCTCTTTCTTGTTCCTGTGCTTTGTTGGTAATATAGAAGTGTTAATGATTTATGTGGATTATTTTATATCCTTCAACTTTGCGAAATTTTTTCATTGATTCAAGAAGTTTTTTAGTGGATTTTCTATCATTCTCTAAGTATACCATTCAATTATCTACAGAGTGAAAAAAAAGTCTATTCTAATTCCCTCAATTGATTTTTCTTCTTTTATTACTAAAACTGAAATTTCTATTACAAAATTGAATAATATTTTCTGAGCTGTGTGACTAAAGATAAGTCACTTACCATCTCTGGGCTAAGTCTTTCAAATAAAATGAAACTAGTATGACTTGTACTGCCACAAAATGGTGTGAAAAAGTGCTCTAAACTGTGACAAACCAAATGATAAAAACTCTCCCAGTGTTCTGAAAGAGTACAGGACAAAATCTTACTAGAAATTCATATAACTTATGCATATTACATTTAATGCTGACTGATAGTGTTAAAATAGATACTGCTTATCATTTTAAGGAAAATTATTCCTATGTTCTCTATAGTTTTAATAGAAATGGGTATTGTATTATGTCAATAGCTTTTTAAGCATCTATTGAGATAATTATGTTTTGTCAGATTTGCTATTGATATGACCAATGATACTGATTCTTTCCCCCTAACCCTTGCAATCCTAGTATAAATCCTTCTTCATCATAGCATATTACCTACTAATAATGTTCAATAATCTCTTTGTTAATGCTTTATTTAACATTTTTGCATCATTATTAGGGAAATTGATCTATAATTTGTTTTGGCACTTTCTGGTTTAGTGATCAGCACCACATTAGAGACAAAAAATGAATTTGGCAGTACTCTACCTATTTTTCAATTAGTTTAAATAGAATTGGAGTTAATTGTTCTTTAAATGCTTGATAGAATTCATGGTAAATACATTTGGCACTGGAGAGTTTCTTAGGGAGTTTACTTGTTCAATTTCCTTTTCTGAAACAGGATTATTTAATCACTTTATTTCCACTTCTGTTAATCTAAACAATTTATATTTTTGTAAAATGCATCCATTTCACTTAGAGTCATTTGTTTCCATCTGTCCAATTCTTATTTTTAGGGGTAGATGTTCCTAATTTAGCTTTTGAGTTTCTTTTTGCAGTTGATCAGTTTTACTTTTAACAATTTGTTTTCTTTGTCCATCTGACCAATTTTACTTTTAAATGTATTACCTTCTTTTGACAATTTATCTGTTTTCATTCTTCTCCAGCATGACTCAATTTTTCTTCTTCCTCTCTTCTTTTGTTTTAAAAGTCCTTTTCAAGCTTTTCCAAGAGGACTTTTTGCATTGGAGACCAATTAATACATCCCTTTGAGCTTCACATTTAGGCTTTTTGTCACTGCATTCCTCTTCCGAGATAGTATTTTGATCTTCCCTGTCACCATAGTAGCTCTCTATCCTTAACAACACTTTGGTTTTTTTGCTCATTTTAAAAGTTGAGCTTTGCCCCTAGGGCACAGGGTGTATGACCTCAGACTTCTTGATCAAGGGGTAAGGGACTGGTCCCTGGCATTTCATGTAGCTGTCTCAGATGCTTTGCTCCATGGGTTAGCCCAACCCAGTCTTGCCTCTTGCCCCAGTGTTCTGAGGCTCAAAGTCTGCCTTTAGAACTATTGCTGAGTCCTTCACTGCTATTCTGATGAGTTGGAACTCAATTGTTTTAGCTACTGAGTCAATGCTGGGGCTAAGACCATCCCATTAACTTCTCAGGACCCCTGCTTATGCTTGGACATACTTCCCTGATACTGCCCTGAAGTTTGCCCAGGATATCTTGAACCTAAAAGCTGTTTCATTCTGTCCTTTTGTGGATTCTGTCATTTTATATTTTGTTTAGAGGTTTCCTTTAAGGTTGTTTCACAGCATGATTGGGAAAAACTCTGGGGACTTTCTAGCTTCTCTCTACCATCTTGGCTCCACCCAGGAAATGTCTGAGAACACTTCTGGAATGGGCTATAGATTTATCAACATATAATGCAAGTGTGGACAAGGTCAATCCATCCATCAAAAGGTACGAAATAGGTATGAAAGCTGAAAATGTCTTATAGTCTGCTGAAAATGTCTTATAGTCTACTGAAAGGAATTTGTCATGCTCTGTGAGGCCTGGGAAGACAGCAAGCAGGTTTAGAAGCCAACATTCTAACTGCCATTCAGGCCAGAGGAAGTCTGGTTATCATATGTTGGCATGGGCAAGACTCTTCCTCTTATCCTCATATCAGAGGAAATTCAATAATTGAATAATAATTCATTAAGCACCTAGAATGATATACCATTCTAAGTACTGGAAAGTCTAAACTCATGAAGACTTGAGTGTAAACATGACCTCAGATAGGATTATAATGTTATTATGATCTAAGTAGGGGAACTTATCTTCCTGAGTTCAACTTTGGTCTCATATACTTAATATCTGGGGTATCCTGGTCAAGGTACTTAGCCTCAGTTGCTCATCAGCAAAATAATCTAGAAATGGAAAACCACCACAATATCTTGATCAAGAAAATCCCAAAATAATGAGACAGATACAAATGAAAAATGGCCCTTGATAATTTTCTTAGCCTCAGTCTGCCCTGGTTTTCTCAACTATAAAACTAGGGATAATAGCACATCCCTTCCAGGTGTACTTTTATCAAATGAAATACTTTTGGCAAATTCTTATGGCAGAGCTTGGAATATACTTAAATGCTTATTCTCTTTCTCCCCTTCAAAGGAAGATTTTCAATATTCATATTAGTGTCCCTGGAATAGCAGTGAGCAATGGGAACACCTGTTTCAGGTGCTGAGAGATACACTCTGACTAGGCACAGAAAGGATAGACATTCCCAATGGCATACAGATTGTTGAAACTTGAGGTTCAGTAGAGAATTACACATATGAGCACATGACGAAGAGAGTGAAGGATTGCCAGTAACCAGGAGTTCTGAGAAATCTTTTCACTCTGTTGCTGTTCAGTCACATTCAACTTTTCATGACCTCATTTAGGGTTTCCTTTGAAAAGGTAGTGAAGTGGTTTGACATCTTTTTCCCTCTAAGTTCAGCCTTTCACCATATATCTGCTAAGTTTAAGCCAACTCTCCCCAGGATGTTTCATGTATAAGGAAAAGGTATGATAATAGGATTTTTTGAGAGGGGCCAAAGAGTATTTTTTACAATGATTTTTACTGCCATCTAAGGCAATGAACCCTTTTCTAAAAACTAATTATGACTGGAAATCATTGAGGAGCATACTGGATAAAATCCCATGAATTGTTGGTTGGTTGACCTTCATGCTCAGAGAGAACCAAAATGATATCACTATGTTGAGGTCAAGATATGTCGGTGTGTCAGACTATGACTGAGCAGACCAATATGAGCTAGGAAAATTTTATCACAGGTCAGGCACAAGTAGCCCACATGAACATTTGGAGTGCAGATGGCTCTCTATTTTTGCATCTCACATTTATTTTGAGTTAGCGTAATGCTCATAGAACCCAACACTTTCTTATACAGGCATGTCCTGGGAAGTACTGTGCCAATGTCTCCCATACCTCACCATGATTTCAGAGTTCTTCAGAGAGACCTTGAAGAGAGCCTTATATCATTTCTTCATAAAATAGTCATGTAGGTAAACATGTGTTTGACATTCAAACAAGGAAATCGGTCTATCAGAATTGTGCTCTCTGCAGTAGAATTCAAATGCTTATTGGTTCAGTTTAAGGAAGGCTCTCCGACTTCATTCAATACCTTATCTTGCCAGATGATCTTCAGTGTTCCTAAGAAAATTCAAATGAATGCAGTTCAGTTTCTGGGCATACAACAATTAAATCTGCCTAATGGTTTTCTTGTCCTTCGATATAGTAGGTAGTCTACTATCTCTCCTCTTGAACACTGAGCTAACTCCAGAAATGGATGGGTCAATCTTATCATTATCTATGCTTTACCCTCTTGCAAAGTATACTGTCAAGGTAAGTATCCACATCATTCAACATGTCTCCATTTGCTGAAAACAATGGTTATATATATGTGTGTGTGTGTGTGTGTGTGTGTGTGTGTGTATATATATATATATATATATATATATAGAGAGAGAGAGAGAGAGAGAGAGAGAGAGAGAGAGAGAGATTGAATGGTTTCATGTTGGCTGATGGAAAACCTTTGTTTTCTTAGAGAGGATCCAAACAGGATCTCTATATTTGCAAGAAACCTATCAGTCTCAGTTCTTTCAGAAGTCTGGTTTTTTTCCCATATTGCTTTAAAGGAAACTTTTCAGTCTTCTATCTTCCTTTGCATCATTTTGGACAAAGGTATTCTGGTAAATGTTTAACAACCAGTTTTCTAGGACAATGCATATATGCTTGACGCACTTTTAAGTTAAATTTGCATTATTAACACTTTCACTATCACTTTTTATGTCTAATCCACAAGTCCTTTTTTTTTAGAACTTCTGAATTCCCCGGAAGTAAACATTCATACTGAAAATTTCCCAATCACGCCTTATGAGCTCTTTCATAGAATTGATTGCATCTCCAAGCATTTTTTTTCTATAGGTCTGCAATACTTATTTAGACTCTTTGAATTGGCAATTGGTATATTCCAATATCCTCATTCAACTTATGACCCCCCCACACTCTCAAATTTAATTTTTTATTTAGTTCTTTCTAGCCATATAACTCTTCATCCCTAATTTACAGTTTTCTTTCTGAAGTTGGAGTGGAATGGAGTATGGGAAATGAAAGAGAAAGGGCCCAGGTGGTGACATGAGACCTGAGACACTCACAGGATGGGAAGTCACAGACATTTCAAGAGACCCTAAACTGTTTGCTGGAATGCAGGGATATTTAGATATCACATTGAAACTGGACATTCAAAGGGAAAAAAACTTGTCTTCTTTCTTTGACCTGACCTTCCAGCAAAACATGAATTTAATCAACTTGTAGGATTTTCTTTTGTCAGATTCAAGTGGGTTATTTAGAGCCAGAGAATTGATTGCACTGGAAAACCTATAATTCACATAAGATTGTGAAGGAAGCAAGAAAGTGAAAGACAGCAAAATATTTGAGTTAATATCTTCAGTCATTTTCCGGGTAGTTCAATTCTTTAAGACTGCATTTGGGGTTTTCTTGGCAAAGACAATATTGTCATTTCCTTCTCCAGGTCATTTTACAGCTGATGGAAACTGAGACAAAGAGGGTGTAGCTTTTTATTCAGGATTCCACAGCTAGTAATTGTCTAAAGTAAGACTTGAACTCTGAAAGGTAATTCTTCCTGATTCCAGACCTGGTGCTTTATGGCATGACCTAGCTGCCCTTCTTCTGTCCATCCATCATGTTCCATCTATCAATCTCTTTCTATTTCTATACATCTCAACTATCTATCAACAACATTTGGGTTTGTCTGAATATATTATTATAAGCCATTCTTGACAGCACAGAATAAGCCAAGAGGAGTACATTGTCAGCTGGATGCTGGAGAAATTTTGGGTTCCAGCAACCCCAACATTGCTTTTCTTCAGTCTTAATGTATGAGAGCCTTATTATAAAATGACATAGATCCCCAATATCCATATTTATGCCTTGTATAAGTAATTATCTTTTTTTCCTTTAAGGTCCTGAATACAGCCCATATCACTGCAGAAAATCTGGGCCTTCTACTTATCATTTTTGTTGACATTCAGAATTCTTGCTATTGTGCATTGGGTAGAAATAGATACTCTACCTGCTTTGGGTGTGGAATTTGTCACTACCATCTTTTATCTCAGCCTCTCCAGACCTTGGTAAGTTAGTCTTATGGAGTGGCTGGGGGCTGAGAGAGGTGAAATAGTTGCACAACCCTTAAGTTTCTGAGAAAGAGATATAAAAAATACTTGGGAATCTATCTTCCAAGACAAAATGAACACAGTTGCAAATTATCATAAAAATAAATTCAGATTTAAAAAATGATAATTCTCATTATATTATTAATCAGTGACATACCAATCAATCTACCAAACAGTCATGTTACTGAGCTATAAAGAATTGTACCAAAGTTGATCTGGAGGAACAAAAAGGTCAAAAATTTTAATTGAATTAATGCAAAAAAATGCAAAAGAAGGTGGTCTACCAGATCTTAAACTTTTCTATAAATTGTCAGTTGATAAAATTATATGGTACTGATTAAGAAATAGAGTAATGTACCACTGGATTAGAGTAAGTACCAAAAAAAGAGCAATAAATGACTCCAGCAATATATTGGGTGACAGAGACAAAAACAGTTTCTGGGATAAGAACTCACTATTCAACAATTGCTGGGAAAACTGGAAAATGAGGTCAAAATGAGTACAGAATTTAGACATAAAGGGTGATACCATAGACCAATTAAAAGATGACTAATATGTAAATATGTTAAAAAGAAATACACATGTACAGCGTTTTTTTAGGTTTTTGCAAGGCAAATGGGGTTAAGTGGCTTGCCCAAGGCCACACAGCTAGGTAATTATTAAGTGTCTGAGACCGGATTTGAACCCAGGTACTCCTGACTCCAAGGCCGGTGCTTTATCCACTATGCCACCTAGCCTCCCCTTACATGTACAACTTTTACCAGAGTATTTGCCATGATAAGGAAGGAAGGGAGGTAGTTAAAAAAATTATCCCATGTCTTTCTGATTCTAAGCTCGTATACCAGGCTGTCTTTTAAATTATCAGTCCTCTAACCCTCATATTGCTTTCCACCATGTGTGAGTTTTCACTGTCACAGTAGGCATCATCCAAGGACTTTTTCAAGAAAAGACCTGTTCTAGGGGGTTATAAGGTCTAGTCCTGACATTTATGACCTGGATAACAACCACCTCAATTCTCCTCTGTGGACTTTTTAATCTCACCTTTTTCTTTCTTTTCTGTCTTATACACACAGGTAAAAATCAAAAGCTAGAAGTAGTTCTGGGCCCCCAGGGGCATGTTGGGCATCATTTCACTTTGTGTCTGTCTAATGCATATGACAGTAAATTTTATATGACAAATTCATGTGTGTGCATCATTCCCTTTCCCTTCTCCCCATGAAACTATGAGCTCCCTGTGGGCAAGAGGTAAGAAATTTTATCAAAACTTTGTATTTTTCTTATCATATGGCCAGAAGGAAAAGTTTAATCACTGGAATTCATAAGAGGCAAAAAGAGCTCCCCTTTTTTCCTAGGGCTCACAAGGTGCTGGCAATACCTGCAAGCATTTGAAGAATTAATAACACAATAAACTGTACAATAAATAGCCTTTATGACATAAACCCACAGAGAACGAGACAACAAAAAACAAATTATTCAAGGGAAATACCAATAAATGTCTCTTCTTGGTGGGTGATGGCACTAAATTAACTTGTGTATTATATTTCATGTGCATTCCTCCTCCCCAGTGCACATTTTGAGAGGAAAACTAACAATAAAAAAGGTCTCTCAATATGATTCCAAATTCATTTCATTCTCTGTTTTCCCATTCACTGCTACTACTGACATGTAAAATCCAGCAAGGTGATCTTTGACAGTGAAAGCAAAATGTATTTTTGGCTGTCCAGTGAATGAAAAAGAGGAGGATGGAGAACCAATGCTCCCCTCCTGTCCTAATCCTTCCTTTCCTCTCATCTTCTTTTGGTTCATATTTCTTGCTCTTAGTAGAAACATTTAGAAGGTAACAATACTTAGTCCTGTAAATTAGAGTCAGTTTTCTAAAAGAAAGACTTTGGATTAAGAAAAATTTAGAATAATATAAAAGAGAAAATAAAGGAATAGAAATAGGAGGAATAGAATTAAGAAAAGTAAGGAGAACATATCTGGAAAGATAAGGTAAAGGAGGAAAATAAACAATTAAAGATATTGATGAAATTGATTAGGAGGTGGACTAAAGTCTAAGTAATTGGTATTTGCCACCATGGACTTGCCTATGGACATGAGTGTCCTCATCTGTATAATAAGACATAAGAATTCTTGACTCCTTTGTGGTTCTAAATTTTGAGCCACTGAAGACAGTAAAGTATTATGTGAAGAGTATTCCATCTAGGATAGGGTGGTTGGAGCAAAGGTGGCAAAGCGTAGGCAGCAATGCACCTAACTCGCCCTACATTTTCTCTCCAAACAACTTTAAAACAATGCCTCAGCAAAGGCGTTGTAGGAATCTATGCAAAGACATTGTATATAGCAAGATATCTCTAAGATAATACATGATGATAAGGTATGTAGAGATACTTCAATATTAGGATAACCATCAGTATAATTGATCATATAAATTAAAAAATCACATAAATATATGATTATCTAAATAGATGATGAAAAAGCCTTTGATAAAATACAGCACTTAGTCTTATTAAAAACACTAAAGAATATAGGAATAAATGGAGTTTTCCTTTAAAATGTTAAGCAGTAACTATCTAAAACCATCAAAAGCATTATATGTAATAAACTAGCGGAATTCTCAGTAAAATCACAGGTGAAACAAGGATGTCCATTATCACCACTATTGTTCAATATTTCATTAGAAATGTTAACTTTGGCAATAAGAAAATAAAATAAATTGAAGTAATTAGAATAGGTATTGAGGAAATAACATTCTTATTCTTTGCAGATAATAGGATGGTATACTTAGAGAATCCTAGAAAACAAATCTTGGAACAATTATCAACTTTAGCAGTCTTTTTTATTTTTAGGTTTTTTTCAAGGCAATGGGGTTAAGTGGCTTGCCTAAGGCCACACAGCTAGGTCATTATGAAGTGTCTGAAGCCAGATTTGAACTCCGGTACTCCTCTACCTCCAGGGCTGGTGCTCTATCCACTGTGCCACCTAGCCACCCCTAACTTTAGCAGTCTTACAAGATATAAAATAAATTTGCATAAATCATCAGTATTGCTTTATATTACCAAAAAAGTCCAACAGCAAGAAATAGAGAAATTCCATTTAAATTATCTGTACACAACAGAAAAAGTTTGGGAATTTACCTTCTCAGACAAATGATGAAACTATATGGAAACAATTACACAACACTTTTTACACAAAATCAGACCTAAATGATTGGAAAAATATCAATTGTTCATGGGTAACCTGAGCCAATATAATACAAATGACAAGTGTACCTAAATTAAATTTCTTATTCAGTGTGATATTAATCAAGCTACCAAAAATTATTTTACAAAGATAGAAAATATAGTAACAAAATTCATGTGGAAGTCAAGAATTATTGGAAAAAATGCAAAGTAAGGTGGCTAAGTTATATGTCTTTCTTATAAAATGGTTGTCACTCAAACTGTCAGGTACAAAAGAAATAGTAGCTAACACTATTGTAATCTACTGTTTAATAAACACACACAAAAAAACTCTAGTTTATGGAATGAGAACTTATTATTTGACAAAAACCTTCTGGGAAAACAAAACTATTATGGCAAAAACTAGGCATAAATAACCATCTCACACAATGCACCAAGATCAGGTTGAAATGGATACATATTTAGACAGAAAGGTTGATACCATAAGCCATTCAGGAGAACAAGGAATAGTTCAACCACCAGTTATAAGAAATGGGGAAAAAATTTATGGCCAAACAAGAGATAGGGAATATTATAAATTGCAAATTGCATTATTTTTATTACTTTAAATTAAAATGTTTTTGCTTATATAAATCCAATGCAACCAAGATTAAAAAGAATGCAAAAAGTTGGAAAACAATTTTCATAGCTAGTGTTTTTTATAAAGGAGTCATTTATAAATATATAGAGAACTGGTCAGATTTTCAAGAATAACAGTAATTCTCTAATTGTTAAATGGTCAAAGGATATGATCAAGCAGTTTTCATATGAAGAAATTAAAGCTATCTTTAGTCATAGGAAAAAAATGCTCCAGGGGGTGGAGCCAAGATGGCAACAAGAAGGGATCCAGTCTTAGGAGCTCTCTGATAAAATTCATCAGCTAAGGACTCTAACTAAACTTTCGAGAGACAGAACCCACAAAGGGACCCAGTGAGGCAGTTCTCCTACTCAAGGTAACCTGGATAAGAGCAGAAAGGCTCTGCTCCCCGGATCAGAGAGGTGGCCCGCCAGAGCCAAAGAACTTCAGTCTCCAGAGGCAGCCCCAGGGCACTGGGAGTCTCCGCTCACAGCAGCAGGGGAGTCTCCTGAGCTGCACCCCGGTCACCAGGCATAAAGTGGGGGAACAGCGGGGGACCTCTGCCAGAGCAATCACGTGGAGCACAGCATTCAGGGCACACAGGGAGCAGCTTGGTCTTTCTGCAGCCCAGAGCCAGAAACAGAAGCAGGTGGAGCCCTTAAGCAGGAGCCCCCAGGGCATGAGCCCATTGAGCTGAGGGAGGGGAGTGAAGAGAGACTGTGAGCTCTGTCCTCTGCCTCTGGAACAGGACTCTGGGGCTCTGACCACATTCAGATCCTGATCGCAGTCTAGGACCCCCAATAAAACAGCAGGGCCCCCCCACCTTGGCCCCTTGGCAGGGGGGGGGGGAGCTTATGGTCATTCATAGACTAGGAGGGAAGACAGAGCCTCACACACTGAGACCCTGGTGGGAGTGTCCCAAAAGCTCAAGAAACACCCCAAACCAGGCCCAGGCTGGGAAAATGAGCAAGCAGAGAAACAAAAAGAAGACTATTGAGAAATATTTTGCAAATGAGCCCAAGAAGGACCAAAATACTCAGTCTGAAGATGAGGAAGCACAAGCTCCTGCATCTAAAGACTCCAAGAAAAACAGAAATTGGGCTCAGGCTATGACAGAGCTCAAAAAAGACTTTGAAAATCAAATGAGGGAGTTGGAAGAAAAACTGGGAAAAGAAAGGAGAGAGATGCAGGAAAAACATGAAAATGAAGTCAGCAGCTTAGTCAAGGAAATCCAAAAAAATGCTGAAGAAAATAGCATGCTAAAATCCAGCTTAGGTCAAATGGATAAAACAGTTCAAAAAGTTATGGAGGAGAAGAATGCTTTAAAAAGCAGAATGGGCCAGATGGAAAAAGAGATAAGAAAACTCTCTGAGGAGAACAAATCCTTCAGACAAAGAATAGAATTCAGGGAGATTGATGAATTTGCCAGAAATCAGGAATCAATACTTCAAAACCAAAAAAATGAAAAATTAGAAGAAAATGTGAAATATCTCATTGAAAAAACAACTGATATGGAAAAGAGACTTAGGAAAGATAATTTAAAAATTATTGGAATACCTGAAAGTCATGATCAGGAAAAGAGCCTTGACATCATTTTCAAAGAATTACTACAGGAAAATTACCCTGATATTCTAGAAACAGAGGGCAAAATAGAAATGGAGAGAATCCACTGATCCCCCAGAGAAAGAGATCCCAAAAAACCAACCCCTAGGAATATTATAGCCAAGTTCCAGAACTCCGAAGTCAAAGAGAAAATATTACAAGCAGCCAGAAGGACACAGTTCAAATATCGTGGAGCTGCAGTCAGGATCTCACAGGACTTAGCAGCAACTACATTGGAAGCTTGTAGGGCTTGGAATACAATATACCAGAAGGCAAAAGAGCTTAGAATGCAGCCAAGAATGAACTACCCAGCAAGGCTGAATGTCCTCTTCCAGGGAAAAAGATGGACTTTCAATGAACCAGGGGAATTTCAAATGTTCCTTTTGGAATGGCCAGAGCTGAACAGAAGGTTTGATCTTCAGATACAGGACTCAGGTGAATCATGGAGACTGGAGGTGAGGGGGGAAATATGAGGGACTTAATGATGAACTGCATGTGTTCCTGCATAGAAAAATGACACTGATAATACTCATATGAACCTTCTCAGTTAATAGAGCAGGTAGAGGGAGCTTTTATAGTTGAAGCACAGGAGAAAGCTGAACTCGAAGATAAAATATGGTGTAAAAATGGAGTCAATAGAAAAAAAGGGAAATGGAATGGGAGAAAGAAAAAGGAGAGGGGGGAATAGGCCAAGATATTTTATATAATAAGATTTTTCTTTATTACAATGAGCTATTGCAATGATATGGAAGTGGGGAAGGCAAGGGGGAAAGAGGGAATCTTCGCTCTCATCAGAGGTGGTTAGGAGAGGAAACAGCAAATATACTCAATGGGGTATAGACATCTGGAGTAAGAAGGAGGGGGGAGCAGGGGGAAGGGGTGGGGATGTGAATAAAGGAGGAGAGGATGGACCATGGGGGCGGGGAGTGGCCAGATATAACACATTTTCTTTCTTACTTCTTGCAAGGGGCTGGGATTGGAAGGCCTGCCCAGGACCATAGGGCCAGGTGGATGCTGGGCCTAAGGGGTGGTTATGGGGCCCAGGGCTTCTTGGCCCCAGGACCAGAGATCTGTCTGCTGGGCCACTCAGTGACCCTACAGCAGAGTCAGAGTGAAAGGAGAGAGAAAATAGAGTACATGGTAGTGGAGAAATAAGAAAGGAGGGAATTGTGATCAGCAATGGCAATGGTGGAAAAATATGGAAATAACTTTTGTGATGGACTTATCATAAAGAATGCGATCCACCCATGACAGAGTTATTGGTGTTGGAACAAAGACTCAAGCACATTTTTTGTTATTATTATTTGGGGGAGGGTGCAGGGCAAGTGGGGCTGGGTGACCTGTCTGGGGCCGGATTTGGACCCAGGTGCTCCTGGCTCAAGGGCCAATGCTCTGTCTGCCACCCAGCCACCCCTACTATTATTACTATTTTATTTTATTTTATTTTGGGTCTTTTTTTTCCTTTTTCTTTTTTTTTTGGTTTTTGCAGGGCAGTGGAGACCGGGTGGCTTGCACATCACACGGCTGGGTGATTGTTAGGTTTACGAGGCTGGATATGGACTCGAGTGGTCATGGCTCCAGGGCTGGTGCTTCGTCCATTGTGCCACCTGGCCATACCTACAATTATTACTATTATTTTTTTATTTTAATTTTTTTCTCTCCCCTTTACTTTTTTCGCCCAAGCAAGTCTATCTATATTCATGGGGGAGGAGGGGTATTTTGTTTACTTGTAAACAAGTATATTTTATTAATGTAAAAAAACACATTTGTACAAAATGAGAATAAAAAATAAATTTAAAAGAAAAAAATGTAAAAAAGAAAAAAATGCTCCAAATAATTATTGATTAGAGAAAC
Source organism: Macrotis lagotis (assembly GCF_037893015.1). Classification (NCBI taxonomy): domain Eukaryota; kingdom Metazoa; phylum Chordata; class Mammalia; order Peramelemorphia; family Peramelidae; genus Macrotis; species Macrotis lagotis. The sequence continues at coordinate 3,372,427 of NC_133664.1, forward strand.
ACAAATTAAAACAACTTTGAGGTACCCCTTTCACACCCATCAGGCTAAAATGACAAAAAAGTAAAATGATCAATGTTGGAGAATATGTGGGAAAACAAGTACACTAATACATTGTTGGTGCAATTGTGAACTGAGATTAATTTGGAATAATGCTAGAAGGACAATAAAATTATATACACTTCGATCCAGCAATGCCTGAAAAATCATATAAAGAGGAAAAGACCCACATGTGCAAAAATATTTATATTAGCTCTTTCTATAGTGTCAAAGAATTGGAAATTGAGGGGATATCCATCAATTGAGGAATGATTGAACAAGGTATGGCATATAAATGTTATGGAGTAGTACTGTTCTGCAAGAAATTATGAGCAACAGGACCAGAAAAGCCTGGAAAGGCTTTGCATGAACTAATGCTGAGTGAGGTGAGCAGAAGCAGGAAAACATTATATACACCAACAGCAACATTATGAGATGATCAACTATGATTGATTCACTTCCTTTCAACAGTTCAGTGGTCAAAAATAATCCTGAGAGATCTGCTAAAGAAAACATTATCCACACCCAAAGGAAAACAGCAACAACAAAAATTAGGAATTCTGAATGCAGAGCATTCGACTTTTATTATTATGCTGACTTTTTAAAACTTTTATGTTTTTACTTTCTCATGTTTCCCCCCTTAGTTCTAATTCTTCTATTATAATGTCTAATAAGGAAATGTATGAAATATGATTTTTCATGTACAACCCATATCAGATTGCTTGTTGCAATGGGGAAGGTGGTGGGAAGGGAAGGTGGTAGATAAATGTGGAACTCAGTTTACAAAAGAATGAATGTCGAAAACTATCTTTGCATGTATTTGGAGAAAAGTGTTTGGATCCATTTAAAATAAAAACAAAATAAACATTCAAATCAAATTTTGGAATGTCAGAATCAAGAAAAGGTGAAGGTAAAGCATTTTTCCAGCCTAAAATAATTTAAGAGGTCAACAACAAATATCTGTGACACTGGGTGATGGGCTGTCTTGGAGTGCATCATATCTGGCAGCAGTGGCAGATTGGAGAAGTGGAAATAATAGCAGGAGCAATGACAATAGCTTTGGTAGCTCTCAGTCCGTGGCTGGTTCTGAATATCTAGTCAGAAAGATATTTTAGCCAGCCCTTTGCCCACATTGGACCAAGCTGGTACTGGCTGGCACCTCTATTGATCATAAATAATTGTAGATCACAATTCCAGATTAGAGAAGGACACTTGGTTTCTATTCTAAGGAATAAAGGAGCTTAGTTGCTCTCCTGAATGCCTAAGAGTAGGGAATCTTTTCATAGTTCTAGAGTCTAGAGATTATTTATTAGTGGCTGTGGATGTAGGAAAGCAGCCTGGGTAAAGGGCAAAGAATGGGGTAGGAATGACCACATTTCTTCCCACATCACAATATCATGTAAGCACTGGAAACTTTCAAATCCCAAGAAATAATCCTGAGAGCAAAAACACTAAAAAGTTCAAAGGTTAGTGCCTACTCACCTCTAGGTAAGCAAAGACCAACTTTAACAAAGTTCAGAGTCAAGAAATCAGAAGGAAAAATGAGCAAATGAAAAAGAAAAACACAAACGAAAACCTTGCACATTGAATGCTATTACAGTGGCAAGGAAATTCTCAGAAGATGACAAAGTGAAAGTGAAAACAACTTAAAGTCTCAAAGAAAAATGTTAATCAGACTGAAGCCCAACAAAATTTCCTAAAAGAGTTAAAGAAAATATTTATATTTATATATATATACACACACATGCACACACATTTTAGAGGAAAATGGGAAAAGAAAAGAGTAATGCAAGAAAATTATAAAAAAGAATTAATAGCTTGATAAAAAACTTAAAATGCTGAAAAAATTACATCTTTTAAAAATTGGTCTTTTTATTTCTAATAATTTTTGTTATTTAGATATTTTCATATTTTATGATAATTTTGTTGTGAAAGTAAACATATCCCCTCCCCCAAAAAAGATAAAAAACCTCAAGAGAAATAAAATGAGAGGAAAAAAGTATGCTTCAGTCTGTGTTCAGATTTCATTAGCTAGCTCTGTCTCTGGTATGCGTTGCTTTCTTTATCACAAGTCCAGAGAAGTTGCTTCAATATCTTTTCCCATAGTTGCTATTACTAGCTGTATTTTCCTCCATTCTATTCCTCCCCATTCATTCTATTCTGTCTCTCTCTCTCTCTCTGCTTTTACCCTGTCCCTGCTCAGAAGTGCGTTGTATCTGAGTACTCGTCTCCTCTATGACCTACTCTCCCTCCACTTCCCCTGTCCACCTTAACCCATCCCTTTCCTTTCATTTTTCTTTAGGGTAAGATAGATTTCTATGCTCTATTGAGTGTGTTGTTTCTTCTCTCAGCCATTTCTGATGAGAATGAAGCCTCACTCATTCCCCCTCTCCCACTCCACTGCAAAAGCTTTTTCTTGACTCTTTTTTTTTTTTTAGATTTTTCAAGGCAATGGGGTTAAGTGGCTTACCCAAGGCCATACGACTAGGTAATTATTAAGTGTCTGAGGTCAGATTTGAACCTGACTCCAAGGCCAGTGCTCTATTCACTGCACCACCTAGCTGCCCCTCTTGACTCTTTTATGTGAAATATCTTAGCCCATTCTACCTCTCCTTTACCATTCTTCCAGTACTTTCTTACAGTCATCAGCATTCCGACATTACTACAGAGAAGGCAACTATGATGGACTGGATACACTGTTAGAATGCCAGGTATATACTTGTCCAAAAAACTATTCTACAGAGAACTCACACAGGGCAGGTATTCACAAGGGGTTCAGAAGAAATGATACCTAGACACCCTGAAGGTTTCAAAAGAGAACTTTAGAATTGATTGTATTGTGTAGAGACACTGGCACAGGACCGCCCTGCACTGTATGAGGAAGGCAGAATAGAAGCAGCTTAAAGGAAGCATGAATTCATAAGTTTAGAGCACTCACTTCAGGGGTTCATGTGGAAAATTTGTGCCCAACCTGTGGTAGAGAATTCCAACCTCATATTGGTCTGATCAGGCACAGTCAGACACACAGTATTTGTCTCAAACAAAGTGATGTCATTTTGGTCTTATTCAATAACAAAGGACAAGAACCAACCAATGAACCAGCCAACTAGCTTCCTTTAGCTCAAAAGTAGACTTTTAAAAGAACTTTTAAAAAAGTTTTTAAAAAAGAACAAAAATAGTGAAGTCTACCAAACATATTTAAGGATAGTTTATTACAATTCTACATAAACTATTTTTTTTAAAAAATTAGGCAGAGGAGGAGGTGTTCTGCCAAATATCTTGTATGACATAATTATGGTGCCAATACCTAAACCAGGAAAAACCAAAACAGACAAAGAAATTTATATACCAATCTCCCTAATGAAAATTGAAGCAAAATTTTTAAAATTTTAACAAAGATATTATTCCAAGTTATTACAAGGATAATACACTATGATTAGGTAGGATTTATAAGTTGGAATGATTCAGTATTAGGAAATCACTCAACATAATTGAATAGATCAGTAACAAAACAAATAGAAATCATACAATTATCTCAATAGATGCTGGAAAAGTCTGACAAAATACAACATCTATTCCCTATTAAAAACACTAGAGAATACAGGAATAAATGGAATTTTCTTTAAAATTATAAGTATTATCTATCTAAAACATCAACAAACATTATATGGAGTAGCGATAAGTTAGAAGCATTTCTTATGAGATTAGGGGTAAAACATGATGCCTATTTTCACCATTAGAGATCAATATAGTATTAGAAATATTAGCTGTAGAATAAGAAAAGGATAAATAGAAGAAATTAGAATTGACAATGAGGAAGCAAAACTATCACTCTGAAGATGATATGATGGTTTACTTAAAGAATTGGAGAAAAACAAATGACTTGTAACAAATTCAGCAAAGTAGCAGGATATAAAATAAATCCACATAAATGATTAGTATTTCCACCTATCACCAACGAAGTCCAAGAGCAAGAGATAGAAAGAGAAATTCCAGGCAAGGTAACTGCAGACAACATTAAATACCAGGGAATCTATCCCCCAAGACAAACCTAGAAAATGTATGAAAACAATTATAAAGTGCTCCTCACTCAAAGTCAGATCTAAACAAATGGAAAAAATGTTAATTGTTCATAGTTAGGTCAAGCTAATATAATAAAAATGACAATTGTACCCAAATTAATTACTTATTCAGTGCCATTCCAAAAAAAACCCCACCAAATAACAATTTTACAGAGTAGAAAAAAAAGTAAGAAAATCCATCTGGAAAAACCCAAGGACAAAAATATCAAGGAAACTGATGAAAAACATGTTAAGGGATGTGACGTTGCTCTACCAGATCTAAAACTGCTATGAAATTGCAGTAATCAAAACTGCTTGGTACTGATTACAAAATAGAGTAATAGATCAGCAGATTAGGAGAGGTTCAAAAGAAACAGAATTAAATGACTATTCTAATCAACTGTTTGACAAACCCAAAGACATTAGTTTCTGGAATGTGAACTTACTATTTGACAAAATTTGTTGGGAAAACTCGAAAATAATATGGAAAAAACTAGGCATAGACCCACATCTCATACTCTATATACTAAAATAACTTCAAAATGAATACAGGATTTAAACATAAAGGGCAATACCATAGATCAAGTAAGAGATCAAAAAATACTCCATCTTGGGGCAGTTTGGTGGCACAGTGGATAGAGCACTGGCCCTGGAGTCAGGAGTACCTGAGTTCAAATCTGGGCTCAGACACTTAATAATTACCTAGCTGTGTGGCCTTGGGCAAGCCACTTAACCCCATTGCCTTGCAAAAAAAAACCCTAAAAAGTAAAAATAAAAAAAATTAAAAATACTCAATCTGTTGGATCTATGGAAAGGGGAGAAATTTATGACCAAATAAGAAATAGAATACATTATAAATTATAAAATGGATGATTTTGACTATATTAAGTTTTTAAAAATTACACTAATAACACAATGCTGCCAAGACTGGAAGAAAAACAAAAGGCTAGGAAACAATTTACACACAGCTAGGGATTGCAATAAAGGTTTCATTTCTAAAATATATAGAGAATTGAAATAAATTTATAAGATTACAAGTCATTCCCCAATTGATAGATGGTCAAAGATTTCAAATTTCAAATTCAAATTTCAAATATTTATAATCATATTGATACAGGGGAAAGATGAAGAGAATTGTGTAGAAATTGGGTGGAGTTGTACATTGACTACCACCTACTCTTGAGATGCAAATTAACTAGAAGTAGAGAATTGTAATTGGAACAGAAACAAAATTTATAATCTTAAAGGCTGCTGAAATTAGGTGGAGATCCCCATTTCCATTGATTCATTGTTTAATGTATAATTTGTATCCTGATCTCAGGCTTTACCCTCTCCCTAAAGGAATTCACCTTTTGCTGTCTGGATGAGAGGCAAGACACAAAAACCTGGGTTGGACTCCAACTCGGGGCTGAGAGTTCTCTGACCAGTCGCCCAGTGAACACTGCTTGGCTGTTCTTTTATCTCTCCATCTCTGTCTCTCTGTCTCTGTCTCTGTCTCTCTCACTCTTTCTCTCCCCCATCCCTTCCTATGTGTTGTAACTTCTTTTAATACATTTGTCTTTTGTTTCTACCCTTGATTTCCCCAAGTCTGAATAATGATTCCTCATAGGCAGAACCAAACTCAAATAGCCAGAGGCTACAATATGAAAAAAAATGCTCCAAATCAATACTAATTAGAAAAATGCAAATTAAAACAGCTATAAGGTATAATCTCACACCTATCAGATTAACTAAATGGCAAAAAGGGAAAACAATCAATTTTGAAGATGTGTTGGGAAAATTGTGACATTAATGTATTGTTGGTGTGATTGTGAACTGATTCAACTATTCTGGAGAGCAATATGGAATTATACCCAAAGAATCATTAAAAAAAAATCATGACCTTTGACCCAATAATAACCAGACTAGACCTATATCCGGAAGAAAACAGAAAAATTTGGAAAAGTCACATGTTCCAAAATATTTATAATGGCTCTTATTATGGAGGCAAAGAATTGGAAATTGAGAAGATGCCCATCATTTCCTGAATAGTTAAACAAGTAATGGTGTATGAATGTTATAGAGTACTATTGTTCTAGAAGCAACTATGAATTATTAGACTCTAGAAAAGCATGGAATGAATTATAGGAACTTAAGTTGAGTGACGGAGCAGAACTAATGAACATTGTAAATAAAATCCCTTAACCTCATTGCCTTGCAAAAGCCAGAAAAAGAAATAAAAACCTTAAAAATTAGAATCAACTAGAAGATGACTCCATGAGACATTGAGAAACAATAGAACAAAATCAAAAGAATGAAAATATAGTGGAAAAAGTGAAATTCCTCATTAGAAAAACAACTTACCAGAATACAGATCCAAGGGATTTAATTTAATAATTACTAAACTACCAGAAATCCATGATCAAAGAAGGAGTCTAAACATCATATTTCCAAAAATTATCAAGGCAAATTCCTCAATAACTTAGACTGGAAGGATAAAATAGAAATCAAAATAAGCTACCAATCACCTCCTAAAAGTGAAACCAAAAAACAAAGCTCCCAGGCCAAGGAGAATATCTTGAGGCCAATCAGAAAGAAAGAATTCAAATGTCATGGAATCACACTCGGGATCACCAAAACATTTAGCGGTTTTCAATATAAAGAAACAGAGAACATAGAAAATGACATTCTGTAAATCAAAGAAGCTAGAATTAAAACCAAGAAAATTCTATTTAGCAAAAGAGAATTCTTCAGGGTGGGGAATGGATTAAATTACTTATTCAGTGCCATACCAAACTCCCAAATAACTACCGAGTAGAAAAAAATTGTAACAAAATTCATATGGATCAAAAAAAGGACAAGAATAGCAAGGGCACTGATGATAAAAAAAAAAATAAGTAAGGAAGTGGCCTAGCTCTACAGATGTAAAACGATACTATAAAACAGCATCATCAAGACTACTTGGTACTGGTTAAGAAACAGAATAATGGATCGGTGGATTAGGACAAGTTCAAAAGAAATCACAGTCAATGCCCACAGCAATCTACTATTTGACAAACCCAAAGACTTCAACTTCTGGGATAAGAACTCACTATTTGACAAAAAAAAAAACTGTTGGGAAAACTGGAAAATAGTCTGGCAAAAGCTAGGCATAGATCCACATCTCATACCCTATACCAAAATAAGGCCAAAATGGGTACAGGATTTAAACTATAGAGTGACACCATAGAGAAATTAATAGACCAAGAAATACTCTATCAGATCTATGGAAAGGGGATAAATGTATGACCAAACAAGAATTAGACATATTATAAATCACAAAATTGAATGATTTTGATTATATTAAATGAAAAAGGTCTTACACTAATAAATTCAATGCTGCCAAAATTAGAAGGAAAGCAGAAATCCGGGAAACAATATTCACTACTAGGGTTTTTGATAAAGTTCTCATTTCTAAAATATATAAAGAATTGCATCAAATCTATAAGATCACAAGTCATTCCGCAATTGATCAATGGTCAAAGGATATGAAGTTTTCAAATGAAGAAATTAAAATTGCAAATAGTCATATAAAAACTCTTGAAACCATTATTGATTATAGAAATGCAAATTAAAACAACAATGAGGTATCGTTTCACAGCTATCAGATTGGCCAAGATGACAAAAGGGGAAACTGATCAAAGTTGGAGAGGTTGTGAGAGGATTGGGACATTGCTGTATTGCTGGTGGAATTGTGAGCAGATTCAACCTTTCTGGAGAGCAATATGGAACTGTGCCCAAAAAGCAATAAAACTGTTCATACCCTTTGATCCAGCAATTTCAATTCTAGGTCTATATCCAGAAGAAATTTTAAAAAATGGGAGAAGTCCTACATGTTCCAAAATATTCATAGCAGCCCTTTTTGTATTGGAAAAGAATTGGAAATTGAGGGAATGCCTATCAATTGGTTAAACAAGTTATGGAATATGAATACTGTGGAATACTATTGTTTTAAGGAATCATAAGTGCTCAGACTCTAGAGAAGCATGGAATAACCTATGGGATCTGATGCTGAGAAAAGGGAGTAGAACCAAGAGAACAATGAATGCATCAACAGCAACATTGTGAAATGAACAATCTTGATAGAAGCAGCTCCTCTCAGCAGTTGAGAGAGCTAGGACAGCTGTATTAGACCAGCTATGGACTATGCTATCGCCATTCAGAGGAAGAAAAACAAAAATATAATCAAACACACACACATACACACAAACGACCCTTCAGAATATGATGAACACTATAAAAATTATCTCTTATGTATCTCTTCCCCTAATCCTAATTCCTCATGCCAAAAATAACTAATACTAATCTTTAAACATATTTATGAAAAGATGTAGGTACAATGCTAGCCTGACTGTTCACCGCCGAGGGGAGAGGGGTGAAGGGAGGATGGAAGGAGATTTTGTAACTTGAAAATACGCATGTGCAAAGGACGAAAATACATAAATTTTTAAAAAATGAAAATATGAGCAGTTGGACTTTAGAGAAGCAAGGGAAGAATTACATGAACAGATCCTGAGTAAAGGGAAGAAACCCAAGAGATCATTCTCTTCAATAACAACATCTTTGTCAGATGATCAACCACGATGGATGCAGCTTCATCTAGGACAGAGTTCCTATGGATAATGCTATCCACAATCAGAGGAAAAATCATGGAAATAATCATACTACAGCTTGCTTAGACTTTCCCTAATTGATCAGCTCTCTTTGATTTCCAATTCTTACAAAAAAAGAGCTATTATAAATATTTTTATGTCATTTTATATTTATGACATTATAAATGTCATTTTTCTTTTTTTCTATGTCTTTAGGATATAGACCTAGCAGTGGTATTGCTGTTTCAAAGAATTTCATACACTTCAAATACTTGTCTCTGTTCTTTCTTTCTGATGCTATCCATTCCCTGTGCATTGTTATATACATATGACAAGGGATAAATGCATAGGAAATAAAATAAATGACGTAAGAAGAATTTTTTACTGTGCCTCTCTTTTCAGTTCTATTTGGTTGATGTGCTTGTGAGTTAAATTGGGTACTACAGAAAAGAATTCTGGAGTTGAAATTTTCCTCAAAGCTAAACAAAGCAGCCATGTCTTTACACAATAACTATAATTCTATTCAATAAATAATTTCCAATTAACTACTCATCTCAGAGCACTGTGGCTATTACAAGAGAGAAAATGAGGAGGAATGATTCTATGGTATGACATAAGAATCTGTCTTTGGTTATTCAAGATTAAGGGCCTTTAAAGTAATATGTTCTTGTGAAAATGAACTAAAAGTAGAGCACTTCTGCTCTGGGTTCTGTATTTGCTTCTGGGAATCAGGTTGGAGAAGGGATTTTTCCAATATGGAATACAACCAGAAGAGATTCAGAATGATGAGATGACTCTAAGACTCAATGAATGAAATAGTCATCATCAGAAAAATATTTCTAATGTGCATGAAGTTTTCCAATTTGCTTTATATAGCTTATAAAATACTTTGATCCTTACAACTCCCATTAAGGATGTGCTCTTGTTATCTCTATTTTAAAGATGAATAAAATAAAACAGGCAAGAATGCTGAAGGTCCCTCAGTCTATAAATTCTTAATGCAAAGTAGCAAGTCGGGTTTTCCTGAATGGAGGTTCTCTGCTTTCTCTCCTCCAGACCCTGCCTACAACTAGAGATAGATTAGTTATTTGAAGGACTATCAGAGGGAATGGGTATCATAATTAATATGAATTTTCCTCATTAAGTACTAGGAGAAGCAACAAGCAGATGCATTTGAGAGGCAGATTTGAACTCAAACAAATTCATTTACAAAAAACTCTACAATGGGAGCTGCAAGAATGGGATGACTCAGTACATGAGTCTCCCACCATCCTCAGAGAGCTCTGGATATCAATTTGATAAGCAATTGTTGGGGATATTGTAGAAAAAGTTCACTTTTATGTAGTGGTTCAATTGGATTCAATAATTCAATGAACATTTATTGAACATCTCCTAGGTACCATGGCCTCAAGGAGCCTCTAATTTAATGGGGAAAGCCAATGGCCAAAAGAAAGCTGAAAAGGGGTGGGGCAGAGGGTAAGGGGTAAGAGGGTAAGGGGTAAGGAGCCCAGAGCAGGGAGATCATGTTTCATGGTGATCAAAGTAAATTGGGGGGAGTTCAGTTTTCTCCCTCCAACCCTCTAATCAAAGGGTAGAAGAGCCTGAGGGAGTTCAGAAGGCATTGAGCATCTAAAATCAATTTAAACAACACGATGCCATTTTAGGTGTTCATCTTATCTTGGTGGAACATCATACTCTATGGCATTCTTCCCTTCTGAATAGAAGACAGAGCCTCACACTCAGAATCAGGAAAGTATTTTACCTTTGATAATGAATTGCTATGTTCCTATAGGTCTAGCATTTCCACTTTTGAGCCACACTTGTTAGATTTGTAAAATGGGAATAATGGCACTTACTTCAGAGCTGATGAGGGAGATACATGAATTGTAGCATGCAAAATGCTTTACAAGCATTTCAGAGCATAAAAACATCACTAATTGTCCAATCCTTCTTGCCATTCTTTGGTCCTCCACCCCTAATCTTTTACTGGAGATACCACTTTTGTATAATTAAATCAATCTCTTTCTCCTCTCCTCTCCTTTCCATGTTTACATATACACATTCATATACATGTGAATATTAGGGAAATAATCTTTTGATTGGCCCATATTCTGAAAGATATAAAAAGAAAGGTGAATTTGAAGAAATGTAGGCATGTCTTTTTGCTTAGGCCAGGGATACAAAAGATACTCCTAGGAGTTCAAACTTCCACCTCTTCCCTCCAGACTCTATTTCTCTGAAAAGGAAAATGACAATGAAGGTGGGATTCCTAGAGTACCTATCCATCAATTCTTTAATGTCAGGCTGACAAATAACATCAGTGGAAGCTCATTAGAAACCTAAGCCTGAGAGTTTATTAAAATAGGGAATGCCAAAGCTGGCCTGTCTATGAATATATTTATTTATCAAACAATTTATCAAAAATTGTAACCAGGAGATAAACTGGGAAACTTTGGAAGAGGGGGATCTTAGCAAGGAAAGATCTGGGTGTCAACAAGTCAATGTCCTTCTTGGTATCTGAAATTATTGAAGGAGTTTATGACAAGGGAAGGGGAAAGTGGACAACCCTTTCTTTTTCCCTGATTAAAAAATCAGTATGTCAAAACTGGTGTGATTGGTCTAGGTATTGGGATCCCATATTGGATACTATGCCCCACATGAAGAAGACTCACTTTGAGTGAGTTTGAAGCACTGTGCTTCTTGTTAAGGCATGACAATGGGAAACTGAAAGGGTATAATTTTTGAGAAGATGAGAGACAAACCAGGCTAAGAAAAGATCATTCCTTTGGTGAACATTCTTCACTTTTATTCAGTTTGTTGTTCAGCTGTCTTTCTTTCCCCACCTCTTGCCCTGCTGCAGACTCCTCTTTTTTGTTATGGAAGTCTCTTTCAAGGTTCTCATGGCTTAGGGTTGGTTTTAAAGAAGGAACCCAAGCTGCCCTGGCCAGTAGCCTGGAAGAGCTCACCAAGGACCCCTTCCGCTCCCCTCACCCTGCTTTGCACAGCTTGGCTTGTTGACTACAGGCTGCATAAAAGGCAGTCATGAGGAGGCCATCCAGCCAAGCTCGTGGGAAATAAAGGACCATCTTTCTTCCTTATGAGCACTGCATTTGGTGTTATGGGCTAGTTTTGTATCACTTAAAATGACTTTACTTTACAAGCATTTTAATGGTTAATTCTGCATTAATATAGATAAATTGCATTTACTTATGGGAAAATAAAAAGTAAAAGCAAGGAAAAGAAATATTTTTAAAAGGAAATCCACAGGAAGAGAAGCATTTTAAGTGTGTGTGGGGGGGGCCTAAGGAGAGTACCTAATTCCCTTGAGATTGTCATATTAATAATAATGATAATAAATGCTGTGGAAGATGGAATGGAATGGGATCATTCAGCTGTGTATGAGTATTCGTAAATTTGTAAATGCCTGTCTAGGTTTACCTTAATAATATAAAAGCTAAACATTTAGCACTTTAATGATGGCAGAATAAACACACACACACACACACACTCCCACATGCCTGCATATGCACATACAGGCACACAGACATCCGAGCTTCATGACAACCCTACAAAGTTATTTTCATCTCTCATTTGCCACAGGGCCTGAGAAAGTTGAGCGATTTTCTCAGCATCTTACACATAGTCTGAGATGAGATTTGAACCCAGATCTTGTTAATTCTCAGTTCTGAACTCTACTTCACCAAGGGGAAGACTTTGAGAAGGAGTTTTAATAAAAGGAAAATTTCCAAATGAAGCCTGGTGTTGGAAAGATGACCAGGAAACCCAAGTTGGGGGGTGAGAGAGGGCAGGAAGAGACCTTCAAACAAAGCCCAACTAGACCTGGAAGAAACTCAGTTTTTCAGCTGAGACAATGTCTGGGAAGACTTGAGGCTGTCAGAGTGTGGACCCAGGAAGGCATGGGTGACCGCCAGGAGCAGCCACAGAGAAGCCTGTGCATACAGGACATGTGAGCATCCCTGCTCTGAGCACAAGGTTATGGATGCAGAAGTCAGGAGTGGGATGCTGAGGCCTAGAGAGGCTTTCTGCCTAGGTGTCAAGGAGTAAAAGCTAAATCAGCACCCAAGCCCTCAGATGCGAAACCCAACAGTGACCAATATATATGCAAGACAACATTCAGAGAGTGTTACATAATATTCTTCATAAATCCTTACAAAATATTTTAAAATGTAATACATTTAAAGGTTCTGATGACAGTAACAGGGCTAGGATGAAACCCTAGGACTTCTGAGTCTAAAGCCTTAACCTCAGGAAGGCCTGCATTCAAATTCAACCCCAGACATTTACCAGTGACTCTGGAAAAGTGCTCTAAGCACTTTACAAATATTACTTTATTATCTTCTTCCTCCATTAGCCTCCTAGCAGAGCAAAGAGGTCACTGCCTAGGTACTTCTGGCCTATCAGAGAGTCTAGTGAAAGATTCATATTTCATAGAGGTGGAAGCTGAGACTGGGAAAGGGGAAAGACCTCCCTCACATCAAGCAAGATGGGGAGCTCCAGGCAGAAACCAACTCTCGGGCACCACCCCATCCTGGTGTGCCCATCATACCACACTGCCCTCTAACTTAACCAGACGATTAGGCCAAATCATGAAATCCACAGGACTGTTTGCAGGCCTTTCCAGCATCCTGCCTTTCTTATCATAAATGGATGCAGTGTCCTGCTTCATTGCTTCCTTGAACAAAGGAACAAATGATAACATAACTCACCCTGTGGTTGGTCCTGCAAGCTGAATGGGTTCTATAAATGAGTCTGACACCAACATATGCATGGAAAAGACCTCTGCTAACACCAGGAAATGTCATCCTGAAAGCTGCCGGTGTGCTGTTAGCTAGAAGTATAAATGTGTTTGTGTTTTATCAAAAAATGCCTGTGAAAGCCAGTTACTCAGTGTGGTAGGAGCATGGGCAGCTCAGGCGATACCAAGGAAGGGCCTTCTATAGCTTTATTTTGATCTTTTTTGTTTTTCTTGTAGACTTGATTACTACTCAGAGGCCTGATGTTGCCTGAACTATGGAAAGATCACTAAATTTGAAATCCCAGGAACTGGCTGTGTGACTCTTTGCTTTGATCAAGATGCCCACAGAACATCAGCGTCTTTGGGCCCAATTTTCTCATTGATAAAATTGGGGGGGGGGTGGATTGGATCATCTCCATTGTCCATTCTAACTCTTAGTCTTAGATCAGTCGATTTTTTTTTGCAAGGCAAACAGTGTTAAGTGGCTTGCCCAAGGCCACACAGCTAGGTAATTATTAAGTGTCTGAGACTGGATTTGAACCCAGGTACTCCTGACTCCAGGGCCGGTGCTTTGTCCACTACACCACCTAGCTGCCCCTAGTCGATTTTTTCTAAAAGATTTCAATTTCTGTTCCCTATCCTCAAAGGTCCCAATCTTTAGTGTCATCTTATGACTGACTAGGCAAGTAAAGCCATTTTGTCTGCCTGCAGGAGAGTATAGGTGGGAAAGAAGTATGAAGGCCTCATCACTCTAGTTTCAGTTCCATGAGGAGTCCATCCACCTCTCAAGAAAGTTGAGAACAATTTTCATTTCCCTTTGTTGTTATATATTAAGCACTCTCTCTTTTCAAGACCATACATTAAGTAACTAGCAAAACATGCTATTTTGGAATGATTTTCTTGAACACAAAAGTGAAATGCTATGAATTTCTCATGATACCTCAGTCCTTTTTTCCAACCTTCCTTTTACTCATGGAACTTAATTCATTAAATGCTGATTGTTATGACTAATCTTCTTTAATTTAAATTCACAGAGACACTTAACCTCTGGAGCTTCAGGCTGGTTTTACTTCAAAATCCCTTAGTTAATTTGTGAGTTAAGCATTTTGATTTCAGCAGAGGTGACTTAGTTCCAGTCTTTCCCAATTTGCTTCAGATTTTCCCAATCATTTAAATTCTCCTCTGGTACTTATGATTCATATAATATATCTTTCATAAGGAAGAAGAATAAAAAAGTTAGGACCACAAATTCTGGAAGTTCCATCCACAAGGTTGCTGACAAGGTATTTCACAAGTTTCAAATGAATGTTTCCAGTAATGGGGTGTTCTCTAAACCATGACACAACCTGTAAGAGTTCCCAATACAAGGAATTTAGATCTCTGGGGTATAAAAGGGCCATAGTAAAGGGCTTTCCAATTTATAAAGATATTGAGGATCTTTCTAAATTTAATGATATTTCCTTATTCAATATGTTTTCATACAATACATGTCATCTCATTGGACCTCATAAAATCATATGGTTTTTTTTTGGGGGGGGGGTTAGTTTTTGCAAGGCAAGGGAGTTAAGTAGCTTGCCCAAGGCCACACGGCTAGGTAATGATTAAGTGGAGGCTGGATTTGAACTCAGGTACTCCTGACTCCAAGGCCAGTGCTCTATCCACTGTGCCACCTAGCTGCCCCAGACAGATAGTCATATGGTTTTCAAGAGATCTGATCACTTTGGGAAAAAAAGGAACTCATTGACATTGCATTGCTTAGATTGGGAAAAAGAGATGTGGCAGCTTGTATAATCAAGAGGAAGCACTGTGACCCCCTCATTCTTGTTCACTAGCTCCCTTCTGGCTTTCACACCCAGAGCAACTTCCATTTCTTTGTGTTTCTTAAGATTGATAGAGTTTTAAGGTCAGCTCTTTCCACGAGTCCAGGCAATACTCTTCTACTGCATTTATAGAATAGAATTGCTCCAAAGCAGAGTCCAGACCAAACTTTGTGCTTCATGGTAGGTTATCTGTTCTTATTCACTTCATCACCTATGCAGGTTCCCTATTCAGAATGTTCCTTTCAGTTCCTATGTTAGGACATCTTGTTCATTGTAAAATAAAAGATATCCAAGTTACACATTTTAAACCAATTATGGATTATTATGGACTAAAAAGTTATAAGGCAGGAAAAGATTAGCTCAGGAGGAAGGGAAGATTCCAAGAAGAGAACTAAGGTTTTGAAAAAACCAACAAGCAAACATACAGTGTGGTCCTACCTGGCTGAATTTGAAATGAAGATATAGCACATAGGGATGTATTTAAGCAAATCTCATGTAACAAATCTGAATTTGTGTTTTTTAAAAGGCAAGGAGTGAGTCATAAATTGTTAGACACAGGGATTCTTCATTATATATAATGAGTCACCACAGATTTTAAAAAGTAGGGATCTCCTGGGTATATTCAAATAAATTTGGTATTTATGTGGTGTGTTGATCAGGGGATTTCCTAAGCATTACCATCTGGCTCTTGGACAGCTCCACCTGGATGTCCTGGAACCACCTCTCATCCAACATGGCCAAGTAAAATTCAACATACCAGTTCTCAAACTCAAGCTTCCCCCAACTTTGCTCATTTCTGTTGACAGAAATCACTTTTTCCATCCCCCAACTTTCCAACTTTGAATTAATACTTGACTTTTCCTGTCAGTTTCCAATGCTATACACTTTTGTGCCAAAACTTCATTTCCACCCCCCCATGGCATCTCTAACATCTCCCCATGCAGCTTCTACTCTATTAAGATTCATATTCAGATGATTACAATTGTCCAGTTAGCCTCCAATACCTCAGTTTGGATCTTACCAGATTCATCCTCCTTACTGCTGTCCAATGGATATTCCTAAAACCCACATTTAACCATGTCATTTCCCTACTCAAAAATCATTTATGACCCACCATTACATTTATGATAAAATATTAGGCTTCATTGTGCTATTTTTATTCTCAAAAATATTAATGGATCTGCTTTATACCAAAAGGAACATTTTTTTCCCCTTTGGAAGGTGAAGAAGGAATCATGATTCCTGTTCCTCTCAATTGTTTTCTCTCTCATCTCATAGTTGTTGATATTATAAAGCATTTTTTCCTACCCTTTTTCTTTCTTGTGCAGGTTCAGGACCTGAGAAAGCTTCAAGGCAGATGTGAAACTAAAATGAATTTGTGCAATGCTGTAAAAGCCCCAGGCCAATCCAGCTGGACTCTGATCAAGATCTGTTCATTTCAACAGCATCCCCAAAATGCATAATGGACACTACTATGATGAACTCTTCTGGTGGAATATAAAGTGAAAATCTACAAGATTTCCTACACAGGAAAGAAATATTCTTTTAGCTATGTCAGTAGAGACCTGAACCCACTCCATGTTTTGGGGTTCACAGAGTTAAAGAGAAGAAACTTTGGGTGCTAACATTCAAAGATTTAAATTTGTCCAAGTGTAACTTAAACTTATCTGGGCGATATGTAATGGCACCTTTGGCATAGGCTCAGATGAGCCCAGTTTATACAAAAGATAACATAGATTGAATTTCCCAACACTGACAACTTCTTAAGTTCTCAGAGAAATATCTAGAATTGGGGACATAGAATAAGGGCATTGGCTTCATTGATAGGAATGGAAAATATTACCTGGAAGGAAAGTATTGAGGACTGATCAAGAGATTTCTGTGATGCCCTTGATTAGGTCCCAGAAAGGACCATCTCTACTGGAGATAAGGTCATATCTATTGAGATATCATTGCAATGATTAAGGACAAATCCTGGGCTAAAAGCCTTATCAATCCATTTGACTGGAAAAAGCCACAGCAATTGAATTCTAGGAATCTGAAATGTACCTCTTGATAATCAACTTATGAAGAGAATATTATATAGTCAAACCTTATGAGAGGAAGAAGGCAATCCTAATAGAGTTGACCATAGAGTGGAGAGGAGCAGAAGTAAGAACCAAAAAAGGCAGAGAGGCAGTAGTGAATAAAAGAAAAGAATACAGCACAATACAATGTGTAATGTGAGGAATGCAATGCAATACAATGCAAGATGGACAATACGCCACAAGAATAACTCAAAAACTAAATTCCCAACTTCTGTTTTTTTGGAAAATGATGGTTAAAGATCACAAATCTAGAATCTAAAGGCCATAAAGCCTCATATAATAAATGAGAAAACTGACATTCAAGGAAATTAAAAGTGGATTACCCAAGGGAACACAGATGTTAACATCAGAGCTCAGTAAGTATTCCATTCAGCCCTTCTAACTCCTAAAAAAGTTCTGGGACATCCATACTCAAGAGAAAAAAGGGATATTCTTAGATAATGTCTATTTTTTCAATCCCATTCAAACTCCAAATTTGAGAGTTCAAAAATCCAGTGTTCTATAGAGAGAAAGGTACATTCTTTTCCACTGGCAACACTTTCTGAGAAGAGGATGACATAAAACTTTAGAACTGGAGGATTGGAAAGCAATTGAGCTATAACAAAGGGGAGAGGGGAATCAAAAATAGCTTTGCCTGCTCCTTCAACTGGAAATCATTTCCACTATTCATGTCCAATAAGAAGGGAGCTTCCTTTGCTTAGAAAAGAGTGAAAATCCTTATTATAATACCATAAGAGAGAAAACTTGCATAATACTTTGGGGAAAGGGGAGAAGATACTAGAATATTATAGGTTTGCTTCTCTGACATCACATTCTTTCTCTTCAAAGAAAAGTTCAAATCACATGGAGGTATTATAGGTCTAGGGAATTTATGACTTGCTGGGGGGGTGAAGGATACACAGAATGGAGGTGGGAACAGTGATAGGAAAATTTTGGACTGATTATTTTGGGGTTACTGTGAGCCCTTTGCTTTCCTTGTATTCTTTTTAGGGTGAACTAAACTGTTTACGCATCATTTCCTTGAGTGCCTACATAGGAAATATTATTTTAGCTATGTCAGTAGAGACCTGAAACCACACTATGTCTTGTGGTTGCCATAGGAGGTTCTGGAAATGTTAACCTAAGTTAAAGAGAAGTAACTTTGGGAATTAGCATCCAAAGATTTAACTTTTATAAAATGTAACTTGAACATATCTGGGTAATATGCAATGGGGCCTTTGGCATAGACCCAAACAAGTCCAGGTTATACAAAAAAACCCAAGGCTTGGTTTGAGAGTATGTAAATTCAGTGAAAGCTATTTTTCAAGGAATATTTATTGAGTATGGTGTGATGTATCTGCACTAACATAAGCAAGGCCCCCAGGGAGCAGGGTGTTCTACATATCTGTTGTTATTAATGGTCATGCTCATGGTGAATATACTAAATGAGTCAATGCTAAAATAACATTTATTATAATTTTGTGGAATCAATGTTTCCTTTGTCAGTGATAAAAATAAACTGGAACCTTAGTTTTCTAACCTTCGCAGGCTTGACTTTTCTAGAGTCATTGGAATAGTCTGAAAACAATGGAATGCACTGGCATTTAAAGGTCTCCTCTGAAAAATATCCCATCTTCCTAAACTGTGCTGACTCAGACTGAAAAGGATGGAAAACCAAACTCTTCAGGTATATCTTGGGATTGCAAAATGGAACATGGAGCTCCCTGTGAGCTCTAAAACAGGAAATTACATATATTGAGCAAGTGGCAAGGGCATTCAAAGGTCAAAATAAATGAAATCATTATTAATCCATAGAAATCCAAGGAGAAATAAAGAAAAATAACAAAATAATTACATAATATCCCTATTCTCCTAACAAGTGTATTTCTGTATTTCACACTGAGCCATAATCATTACTACTAAGTTTTAAGAATTGTATTTGAAGTAGATGTACCTCAAAAGGCCAGTCTTTTTCTTAAATGGTAATAGTGCCCCTGCCCCAGGAATGATCTGCTTGAATAGAGCAAGTTATACTTAGGATTTACTTAAGAATTGAAGGTTTGAAGGGGTGGAGCCCAGGTGGCATAGTTAAGCAAGACTCTCCCTTGAGCCCCTCCCCCAAAACCTTCCAAAAAGCTTTAAAAATGACTCTAAACAAATTCTAGAGTGACAGAACCCTCAAAAAAATGAAGTGAAACAACTTTCTCGGTCAGTCATCAGGAAGAATCTGTTGCATCAGGAAGGAGGGGCAAGGTACAACCCTACCTGTGCCAGTACAACCCCTTCTCCAGCAAATCAGCATTAGTCTTTGGAAGTCACTTAGCAAGCAGGAGCAGCAACTGATGGCATAAGCTCATAGACAGCGAGGTGGATGGACAGATAACTGGGCAGAAGGAGATAGATTACAGGGTTTTCTCTGCTAGCACTGAGTCAGACTTTCAATTTGCCCATAATAAGATCTGGATTGTGGTCCTGAGTTTCAGTTCCAAGGTGAAGAAGAGTGTTACACTAGAGCTTGTGAGCATAATAGAAACCCTCCTCACAGATTCAGAGCAAAAAAGAATACTTGTGGTCATTCCAAAACCAGAGCACAGGCCAGGAGAGTAATAAATACTTCCTAGATCCTAAAAACTTGAAAAATCTGGGAGTTTTCCAAAAGTATCTCTGAAAACAACTTCAAAAATCAATGAAGCTTAGAGTCCTTCACATGAAAGCAGAACTTTCACAGAGAGTTAAAAGTCAAGTAATAGACTGGGGAAATGAACAAACAACTGATAAAAATTTGACCATAAAAAGTGACCAAAATGACAAGGAAAATCAAAACACACTCAGAAGAAGATAACAAAGACAAAACCACCAAGAAATATAGAACAGGTCTCAGGTTATTTAAAAGCTCAAAATGGCTTTGAAAATCAAGTAAGATGTATCAAGGAAAAATTGGGAAGAGAAATAAGAATGATGGGGAAAAATAGTCAACAGCTTGCCACAAAAGACTCAAAAAATAATGAAGAAAATAACACCTTAAAAAAGACTGGGCCAAATGATAAAAGAGTTTGTAAAAGTCAATGATGAAAAGAATGTTTTAAAAGCAGAATGTGTCAAA
Source organism: Macrotis lagotis (assembly GCF_037893015.1). NCBI lineage: Eukaryota > Metazoa > Chordata > Mammalia > Peramelemorphia > Peramelidae > Macrotis > Macrotis lagotis. Next base: position 3,392,879 of record NC_133664.1, read on the forward strand.
TGGGAAAGGATATACAAAGGCTTAATGAAGAAAGAATATCGTAAAAAAATCAGAATTAAGCAAATGGAAGCCAAAACTTTATGAGAAATCAAGAAGCAAGACAAAGTCAAAAGAATTTAAAAATAGAAGACAATGTGAAAAATCTAATTGGAAAAACAGTTGACCTGACAGATAATTTTTAAAATAATTACTGGATTACCTGAAATCATATAAAAAACCCAATCATTTTCCAAGAAATTACCAAGGAAAACTACTGTAGGATTCTAAAAACACAGGGTAAAAAATAGGAATTGAAAGAATTCACTCATCACCTGAAAGAAATTCTATAAAGAAAACTCCCAAGGATATTATAGCCAAATCCCAGAGCTTCCAGGTTAAAGAGAAAATATTGTAAGTATACAGAAACAATTCAGTTATCATGAAGTCATGATCAGGATAATACAAGACTTAGCAGCTTCTAAACTGAAGGATAGGAGGGTTTGAAATACAATATTCTGGAGGGCAAAGTAGCTACAATTACAGTCAAGAATCACCTACCCAGCAAAACTGAGTATAATACTTTAGGGAGGAAATGAATATTCAATGAAATAAAGAACTCTCAATAATTCTCAATTAAAAGACCAGAACTGAATAGAAAAAATGACTTTCATATCCAGGACTCAAGCAAAGCATAAAAATAGGAAAAGAGAAATCATGAGGGACTTAATAAGGTTAAACTCTTAACATTCCAGCATGGGAAGATGATACTGGTAATTATAAAAAACTTTCTCATTGTTACTGCAGTTAGGAGGAATATATTATAGACAGAGAACACAGATATAAGTTGAATATGAAGGGATGATATAAAAAATAAAATTGAGGAGTGAGAGAGGAATGGGAAAATGGGAAGAGAAAGGTACAATGAGGTAAATTATTTCACATAAAAGCTACTAGAAAATACTTTTACATGGGTAGGGAAGAGAATGATGGAAAGGGAGTGAAGGAAGCTTACCCTCATCAGAATAGCATCAAAGAAGGAATAGTTATAGAATCAATTTTACCCTATACAAAAGTAGGAGGGGAAGGGGATAAGAGAAAGATGGGGGAATAGAAGAGAGACCACATTGAGGGAAGAGGTAGTCAGAAGAGGACCTACTGAAAGAAGAGAAGTAAATAGAGTAAGCAGGGAGAGAGTAGGATGGAGAGAAATATAGTTAGCAATAGTAACTATGAAAACAAATTTTAAGGAAGTTTCTTTCATAATGTTCTTATTTCTCAAATATATAGAGAACTGAATCAAACTTAGAAAAATATGTTATTACCCAATTAATAAATGACTAAAATTTATGAACTGATGAGGTTATCAAGGTTGTCTACAGCCATATTTAAAAATGCTCTAACACACTATTGATTGAAGAAATACATACTAAAATAATTCTGAAGTTCCCCCCTCATACCTATTAGATTGTTTATTAGAACAGAAAAGGGAAATGACAAATGTTGGAGGAGATGTGAGAAGAATGAGAAATCAATGCACCACTGGTGGAATTGTGAAGTATTTGTTAGAGCAATTTGTTAAAACTAGGTCCAAAAAAAACTCAAAAAAGGAAGAAGATCAACTTGTAAAATTGTGTGTGTGTGTGTGTGTGTGTGTGTGTGTGTGTAGATAGAGAGTCCTTTTCTAGTGGTAAAAAAATGGGAAATTGACCATCAGTGGGAGAATGGATGAATAAATTGTGGCACGTAATTATGATTAAATATTCTTCTGCTATAAGAAATGATGAACAGGATGCTCTCAGAAAAAAATCTGAAAATACATGAAATGGAACAAAGTGAAATTCACTGTGTACAAAGTAGCAGTAATATCAGATGATCTAGTGTAAATGACTTATCTATTCTTAGCAATACAATGAACCAAGACAACTTATGATGAAAAATTATCCATTGCCAGAAAAAGAACTGGCTTTGTCTGGATACAGATGAAGTATACTATTTTCCCCTTTTTTCCCCTTGATTTTTTAAAATCCATATTATCTTTTACAGCAAGACTATTTTGGAAAAATTTTGCCTGACTAAACAGTATAACCTACATCAAATTTCTAGCTTTCTCAATGAGGGTAGAGGAGAAGAAGGAAGAAGAGAGAAAATTTGGAACTTAAAGTTTTAAAAATAAATGTTGAAATTTGTTTTTATATGTTACTAGGAAAAAATGAAATACTAAAATTATTTTAAAAAAGAATGAAAGGTTTTATCTTTTTAGACAATCTCATTATCAGCTATCATATCTTTGGATGTCCATATCCTTTGGGATTCTTTCCAAGGTTGTATATTTGTTTGTATGTGAATGTGTATGTGTGTTGTTTGTAGAGATGGGAGCAACTATTGAGTTTCCAGATAACTATTTGCATAAAAGTTTATTTCTATATGAAGGGAAAAAGGTTCCTCCCAGATAAGGTAATAGCTATGCTATCCTACTTAAACTGGCTAATAACCCACTTCTCTAGTTGGATGGTTTCCATTCAAGGATTTTAATACTTATAATAATAAAAATAGACATAAAGGAACAATGGTCCAGGTATTCCTGAAAAGGTGAGAACAATAAAGCTGCTGATTAAAGGCAAAGGTTTTCACAATGCATATCCCCATCCATAAATGTACTTTAAAGACAGACAATGTGTTATTTTTGTTTTATTTTTGTATTCCAAGTAGAAGTAGAGCCTAATGGACCAAACATTTGGACCAAAGCTTAATGTATGCTTATAAACTTGAGCTAGCATGCTAATATAAATCTGCTATCTTGATGCCCTAAGAATATGATAAGCAAGCCCTTAGATATAGGGAGACCAGAGAGCTTTGAATCCAGCCTCCAAGCTCCATCTGTCAACTGTCAATCACTATATTTCTGCAGTAAATGATCTTCTCTCCCTTTATAATAACAATCAGTAGCATTTTGTGGTACCTCAGATTTCAGAGTGCTTTGCACACATGACCTCAATTTGGTGGGGCCCAATGCAGACCTAAAACATTTTTCTTTTACTTTTCATTTTATTGTGCTTGCTTTTAGTTTGAGCAAAATCTAATTGCTCTCTCAACAGTGGCCAAAACTAAATGTAGAAAAGCACTACTTAAATGTTCCCACTTCATTTGCTCAGCAAAGTCATCTTTGATAAATTCAAATGTGATCTTTGATGAGCTCTCATGGCTCCTTCCAGACAAACAAGATGTGAGTACACAGTTTCTAGGTCCGCACCCCATTGGGCCATACACTGGGGCTTAGCCAGGCTTTAGAAAAAAGGACTTGTGACATTAGTCAAAATGTAATTGTGATTCATCTAATTATGTCTTTAACATGTTGAAATTATATGATTAGAGATACTTAATATTTACATTAAACATTCATTTTGATATAATTATACTAATCAGGAAATGCAAAGTAATTAGCTAAAATTAATTTTAAAAGCAAAGAAATTAACTCAAATAAATGATATTCATAAAGCATTAAGGGGCTTTAGAAGTAAGCAAGTAAACACTCTCCAAACTGTAGACATCCTGTCTTCTTTCAGTCCTCCATCTTGAAATGCAAATTCCCACTAAATACCATACTATGACAGCACGGGACTGCAGTTCTCCCCCAAACTAAGTGAAAATCTAGAGTTTGCAACATGGAACTTTGTTATATTCAAGAACTCCCAATCTGATGCCAAGCACCAAGGCAATACAAGTTTAAGCCTGAGCGTTAAAGCAGGATTCTGATTCCGATTGCCAAAGCTGTTGGTTTTTCTTATCCAGTATCTTATGAAGTTCAGTTAAAGTAGAAAATTACTTGGGACAGGTAAGTTCTTCTTATTTTGTTTTATATATGTTGGGGTCTTGGCTATGTATGTGAAATACTTGTTTCATTTATGGTTTTGGAAGATAATCTCATTATACGATTTATCTGTGCAGTCTCCGGGAACTTCAGAACAACTGACAAAAATCTTCTTCGTGATGGACGTGGGCTATACTTCAACTTCTGCATGCTCTGAATTTCTCCTACTAATTGTCTAAATTTTGAGGGCTTCGAGTTCCACATAATTTTACATTACGCATGTTCAATATGATAACATACATTAAAAACATACATTTTTATGGGCCATCCCATATGTTCCAAAATATTCCTAGCAGCTCTTTTTGTAGTGGCAAAGAACTGGAAATTGAGGGGCGGCCCATCAACTGAGGAATGGCTAAACAAGTTATGGTACATGGATACTATGGAATAGTATTTTTCTATAAGAAACTATAAATGGTCGAACTTTGGAGAAGCATGGAATGAATTACGGGATCTGATGCTAAGTGAAGGGAGCAGAACCAAGACAACAATGTACATATCAAGAACAGCATTGTGAGATGACCAACCTTGACAGAAGCAGCTCTTCTCAGCAGTTCAGAGAGCTAGAACAACCATGGGAGACCTGTTATGGGCAATACTATCCCAATCCAGAGGAAGAAAAACAAAACAAAATAAAACCAAAAATAAAAAAATATCCTTCAGAATATGATGAACTCTTTATAAAAATAACTCTTATGCATTTTTCTCTTAATCCTAATTCCTCATACCAAAAATGACTAATCTATCAACATGCTTAACATAAATGTGTATGTATAATATGAATCTCACTGTTTGCCACTGAGGGGAGGGGGTTAGAAAGGAGGTTGGGAAAAATTTTTGTAATTTAAAAAATATACAAATGCATATGGAAGAATGTTGAAATACTTTCATAAACTGCATATGGAAAAATAAAATATCAAATAAAACTGTTATGGGACAGCAAAGAGATGTATAAAGTGTTCATCTTGGAATCAAGAAAACCTGAATTCAAATCCAGCCTCAGATAACTCATGGTTATATGACTCTGGACAAGTCACTTAATCCTGCTTGCCTCAGTTGAAAATGTGCTGAAGAAGGAAATGACAAAATAATACATTATCTTTGCCAAGAAAAGCCCATGAAGGTGGTCACAAAGAGTAAGACAAAATTGAAAAAGGACTAAGCAACACCATAACTAGATCCATCCATGCAACTTGTAAACTGTGATAATAAGACTTTAGCTTCAGTTCCATTTATCTATGAAAGTCTTGGGTACATTTCCAGATTTGAACTATGGCATGGGAATATACTTACTATTAGTTGGCAAAGGACAGGAAGCTATGTTTGCACGATTCTAGTTGACTGTGTCTTTCCAGGTATTCAGTAGGTATTCATTTTTTAGAACCTTCAATGACATTTCAAAATTTTTCTTGAATAATCCACTTTCTTTGTTAAATCTCAGCTGATTAAGGAAGAGCTGTCTGAAATTTCTGACCAAATAACCCTGAATAAGCATTCTTCATAAGTCTCTCCATTTCTAAACCATACTAGCCACAGGTTTTATTGATCTGTCTCTTTAAATATTATCAGGTGAATTCTTGAGGATGTTGTCTATCATATGCCTTTTGGTTCTACTCTTGGATTTTATCTGTTTTTCAGACTCCAACTATTGACATTATTGCTTTTGTTTATATTTTCTTCCTTAAAAATGCCACATTAATATTTGTTAACATTGACACATTCATATAGAAATTAAGGGTGTATTTTATTGCTGTTGCTGCTGTGAGTTGCTGCCAGCATTGTATTTCCCATCTACAGATGAAAGTGAGGTTGAGTCAATGGTGAATCAGGGATTCCGATACTGGGCTCTCCTGACTTTGCCCTAAATCCTTCCAGGACACCTGAGGGATTTGTCATTTGGTTTGTCACAGTTTAGACTAGTATGTGGCAAAACAGTTCATACTAGTTCATTTTATGTGCTAGATTTAACCCAGAGATGTTAAGTAACTTATCTTTAATCACACACCTCAGAAACACCATCATTCCATCATTTGTATATATGGCAAGATGGTTCCTATTTCTAATCATTGTTGATAGCAAACAGTTCTAGAGTAAGTTAACTGGAGTAGTAATTCTTCATGCAAATCCAGTTCTCAGAATATCCTCTATTGTTGCCATCTCTAATCAGTATTGTTGTCCTGGGAGGCACATGGGCACAAAGGAGCAGAAGTTGGAGCCAGGGAGATCCTTGCTAGGGTCATGCCCTTTATGCAGCATCAATTCTTCTGAGTTATTCTGAAGTCCAGTTTGGCCTCAAGTCTCTGTTTCCTATTTGGGGAAAGGAGGAAGGAAGGTCTTTGCTTAGGTCCTGCCTCAATCTTCAGTCAATGACAGGTTTGGTTGGTTTTCTTTTGTATGTTTGTTTTTAGTTTGAACAATGGCTTAGTTTCTCTGCCATCTATCTTCCCTTTGCCAGAATCAGGAGGACAGTTTTGTTCTTTTAAAGCATCTTTGATTTAGGTGGGTCGGAAGAGGGCAGCAAAAAGTAATTGTTCCAAACCCCATAATTCCTCCTTGGAATCCAATAGGAAAGATTGAATTGGTGATTGGAGATACAGAATGGAAAGTAGCAACACTGACTGTCAAAGGCATCTTCCTAATCTTCCCACTTCAACCTCTGAGATTTTGCTTTGCGATTTTTAAGCCAGATATTATGCTGGAAAAAGGGCAGCTGATGCCAAGCCAGGACTGTGTGAATTCCAGGCAATTGAGCTATATGCATGTCTTCCATCTCTCCAAGCCTCCAGGATGTTGGGAACCTAAATCCATCCCTCAGAAAGATCCAGTAAGATGGAAGAGCTTTCTAGGTCCCAGCCATTTCTCTCATAATTATTTTTATAACTCTGCTGCAGCTTCTTTGCTGGTCATCTCTGCAGAAAGAAATTGTTGGTTTCTAGATTTCTTTTAAAGACAAAAACAATATGCCCCACATATGATTACTGCTGTAGCTTATCCTCATTGAGGGTGTGAACAAGGAAGTGCTTTTGTGAGTCATTTCCATCCATGAGCTGCAAGACACTGAGTCTCCTCCACTCTACTTAGTGGCCTCCTGGGCTTCCTTTAAGTCCCAGCTAAAATGCCACCTTTGTCAAGAAGCCTTCTCCAACTGCTTTACATTCTCATGCCTTCCATCTATCCATTATCTTCTATCTATCTTGCAAGTAGCTTGTATGCAGCACGTATGCATGTATATATGAATGCAAAATAAAATTTGTATGTTTAGATTAGAAACTTCTGGAAGGCAAAGTCTATCCTTTTTATTAATTGTATTTTCAATTGTATTTATTAATCATAATTTATTCATTGTATTTTGTATTTTCTATGTACCTTTGGCAATAGAAGGTACTTAATATTTATTGAATTGGATTGAATATGACTTCTCCTAGTAGACTGTAAACTCCATAGAGTAGGGACTATTTTTTACTTCTTTTGTCCTACCTTAGCACACTGCTTGCTACAGAGCAGACAATCAATATTTAATGACCGACAGACTGAATTTCACTTCCTAATTTCACCTCTCATAGCAGACTCAAGATCATCTCGGCTTCTTGATGATGGTGCTGCTGCAGACAAAACTTAAGATCTCCTTTTTCCACATCATCTATCATTTCCCTAAATGTACATACATAGATAAGAAATAGGAAGAAAATTATTTCCCCAATACATGCTGGGGCTAGCAAACTTATCTTTCAAATGATTTATTACAAATCACTTTAAATATCAATACAGTCAATTCAACTTACTCAAACTATTTACAGTTTAATAAATAAGGTTTACCAATTCAAGGTTATAACAATTTCTCTTTCACTCTCCTGCCTCCATCAGAATTCTTTATTTGTCCATTCATTCCCATGCATTTTCTTTTGTCTTCCAGGGTTGGGTTCTAGCTCCTAAATATTGTATGCTATGGCTTCTGCTTCTGTCACCCTGAAGTATTTTGTTAAGCTTTATTTTCTAAATTTAATTTGTAAATATCCCTGGATCAGGGCTAAGGTAGCAGCTTATGTCTATTCAGCCGTAACTCCAGCAGGGAAGAGCAGGAGAATCAGTGAAGCCCTTATGCTTTCCCCAGTGTCCCACACAGTCAGAGAAATCAGTGAGTCTTCATACAATATTGTTATATTCAACTGCTCTCTCTCTCTCTCTCTCTCTCTCCATATATATGTATATAAACATATAGACAGATATAAAACATATATATGACATAAATACACATACACACATGTATAAGACATATACATATTTATATATATATTTGTATATATATCTATATCTGTCTGTGTCTATATCTATATCGATCTATATCATCTATATCAATCTTTATATATCTATATCTAAATCTCTATATGTAGCTTTTTTGTCTGTTCTCTTTTATATAGTAAAGCCACTTGGTAGAGATTTAGCAGCCCTTCAAGAAGAGCCACTCAATGGCCCCCAATTGCATTGTTGCGAGTACCTCTCAGCAGCAGGCGCTTTGCCAGAAGCAGCTGCTCATAGAGGCGTTGTGAAGACCTTTAGCCCTGCTCATGAGCTGAAGTCTGGATGTTCTTTCCCAAGGATCCAGGGCAGTTTGGGTGACACAACTCCATGAGGGGCTGGGAGGAGGATGCTGCTGAAGCTGAGTGATTCAGCCTCATCATTAGCTGGCAATAGAAGCCGGGCTTTGGGCCATTGCTCCTTCCCAGCTGGCAGCTCAGGCTCACATCTGCCTTATTAACATCAGAATCAGCAATCTAGAGGATTGTTCTTCCTTCCATCACTTCCAGCTAATCCTGGACCAAATCTGTGCTCCTCCAAGACCACCTGCAGCATAGTCCAGGAGAGATAAATGGCTCATGGGAGAAAGCACCCTGCTTCACAGGGAACCCAAAGTCTAAGCCCCATCCTCCCTGTCCTTAGAGAAACATTAGGATGCTTGTTATAGCTTTCATGACCTGGGTTGTCTTCATCAGGGTCAGGGGAAAGCTAGTGAGGAAACTTTGAACTCCACTTACATTATAAATAGCCTCTAATATTTGCAATCACCTATAATGTTCATGGTAACCAAAAACTAGTACCTAGATCATAAGACTTGGTGTTAGGAAGGCCAGAGTTTGAAGCCTGACTACCCTGGGCAGATTCCTTAACCTTTTTTGGTGTGAATGTCATCTTCTGTAAAGTGGGGATAAAAAAGGCAACTACCTAACAGGAAGACTATGAAGATCAAAAGAATGGGACAAAATGCTCTATAGCATGCCTCAAAAGACTTAGTGTCATTATAATCCAGTAAACCATTCAAATGCTCTAAGATTTTTGGGACAATCTGTAAGCAATGCTAGTGCTAGTCTCTGCCACAGCTGTAGTAGCAATCTACATTATTCGCTGTTATGGGTATATACACTATTATGTATATATACCTTGGTATTCATATTCGGAAAAAAGGTCTATACACACAAACACATATGAAAACACACATACATGCATGTGGATGTATGTGGGTGGAGATGTGTGTTTCTTCCATACATTTTTTGTTATGAGAATTGAATAGAATCATAAATAAATGAATAAAAAGTCATTTATTCAGCACATGTAATAATCAAAACACTGATACCCAGTATAGAAATACAAATGCAAATCAAACCAGCCAGTTACCTTCAAGTATCTGATATTCCACTAGGGGAATGGTGCCCAATTTTAATTTAGAATATGAGTCAATGGGTCAAAGAGAAATCAGTACCTCTGCAAAGGACAATGGCAGAACTGATTCTTATAGTCTTCTTATAGTGGGAGGGACTTCCTAAACCAAAGGAATGTGTTTATTTGATATATATGAACTGTTTACCAAGCACTGTTCTAAGCCCTTTTATAAACATTATCTCATTTGTTCCTCACAACAATTTTTATTCCCATTTTATAGGTGAGAAACATAACAATTAGACCTTAAGTGACTTGCTCATAGTCACAAGATTTGTAAGTGCCTGAGACTAGATTTGAACTTGAATCTTTCTGGTTCCAGGTCCAGTGCTGTATTATAAAGTAGCACCAGTTTCTGTTTTTCACATATTCTATCTATCCATTCATCCATATACCTAATTTATCTATGTATACATACATTCATCTATGTATACCACTTTGAGATAGCCAGAGCCCTTACTCCTTCCACCATCTTCTCTCCAGGCCTTTTTTCCATGAGAGCCATTTGATGGTTTTAACACTCCCTTCCATGGATCTTCTGCTCTAGGACTTGGCTTTACTGATTTCTGACCAGTTCTTCTCACACGATCCCTACCTCACCCCTCCACAATATCATCCCCATTCCGAGAGAAAAAATACCTTTGCCATTGTTACTGGAAGAGGCATGTCAATCTCCTGCAGTTTGGCCCACTCCCCTTCCTTTTGTTTTCTAGGGGACAGTACCCCTCCCTGTTCACTACTTCAAGGCAAGTAACTATTTACTTTTGTACTTGTTTATTAATATTTTCTATTCTTAGCCCAGAACTGTTACTTATAACAAGTGTTTAACAAATGATTTTTCATTCTTGTATTCATTTCTTCCCATATTCACTTAATTATTTCCCACAACTGCATTTAAGGTAGCTACCATTATTCCCATTTGAAAGCTGAAGAATCTACCATTTAGACAATCTATGGTAGTTTTCTAGGACTTCATAGACTGAGATGGATTTCCCATTAAGGTACTCACCATCAGACTAACCCTTCAGTGCTCTATCCACTTACTCCCTAATATGTCCAAAGGAAGAAATCTCCTAAAGTTAAAATACAGTATCTGTCTAGGATAGGGTTCATTGATTGGCCAAGGCCTAAAATGGCCTTAAGTTTGTGCCCTACTGTAAACTCTTAATAACAGTAGTTCTTGCCTTTTTGACAGCTAAGAGTTCTCCCATTTTCCTTGTCAGAATTATGCTTGCTTTCTCAGCAAGGGGAAATTCATTTCCTCATCCTGTTGTCAGCTGCTGTCATATCTAAATGAACAAAGCTCAGAACAAAGATGATTTGGAGGCAATTTTTTTTTTGCGTGTGTTTGTTTTCCATACTCATCTGCCTAAAGCTTCGCCTAGAGCAGCCCTATGAATGTAATGGAAACATGCTCAAATGACATCTGCAGACGAGAATTTTCTACTATGGCATGCTCCGAAATGGTTAGATTATTGTCTTTTTGGAACCCTCCTGTTACAACCTATTTCCCCATCTCATCCCCCAAATTCAACAAATTCAACTACAGTCACAAAAACAATGAAAGCTATCTACTTGATTCCCTTGGAATGCCTATTTTTGTGCAATAAAATTATTTGGACTTAAATTCTAGTTTCTGACTGACCCCTTATAGTTGCTGAAGTCAAAGGTAATGAAGATCCTTCATGGCCCTTCCATGGCAGTGTCCTGTGCATTGCCATTTTAATAGAGTGAGATATTGCACAGCCATAGTAGTCACTGGGCAGGAAAAGTCCCTCCAGTCACAAGAATTTTAACTCCCTTCCAATGCACTTGGCCAACCTACTCTTGGCTTATAGGCATGGACTCTTCTCTTGGTCACTCTTAATTCTCAAAACTTTGTCCCAGAGCCCAAGGTCAAGGTCAGTTTCTGGGGGGGAGAATAACTCAGGAATTGAATCTGTACAAACTAATGGAGAAGGCAACAATGTAAGTACTCAGGTCAATAGAAGATATTTACAGAGAGATGAAAGAAGACACTGGAGCCTCAGGAAGGGAGTCCAAGGAATGTCTTCTGAAGAAGATAGACTGTGAATGGACAGAAAAGTCAAGGAACTCGCCAAAAAATGAAGATTTTTTTTACCTCACTAAATCCGACAGGGACTTTGGGAATTTACTAGTGGTGCTAATATGGGGTATTTTGTATCAAATATGAAGAAATGACTGATATTCAGATATTAGACCATCTATTGGCTACAGGGACCAAAGTCTTTCATTACAAAGAGCAATGACTAGGATTGTATATTGATAACATCAAAACATCTGAAAAAAGCATAAATAAATATTAGTTTGTTTAGATTTTTGAAATGTCCAGTCAGTCAATAAATGGTTACTGAGTATATACTACATAACACTGTGCTAAGCACTGAAGAACAGAGAGGCCAGGAATTCTACCCCCAAGCAGTTGATAGTCTTGCAAGGACTACAACAAACCATTAAACATGCACAAACAGGTTATATTCATCAAAATAGAAAATAATTAAAGCAAGAAGGCACTGGACTTAAAAAGGGCTGGGAAAGACCTCATGTAGTAGATGGAATTTTAATTGGGACTTAAAGAAAACCTGGGAAACCAAAAGACAGAGCTGAAGAGAGAGTGTTCATCATTAGATGAGCAAATGAAAGTGTTCCCAGATGAGAGAGAGCCCTATTCATAGACCATGGAGGAGACCTATGGCACTGGATCTGCTAATCAATGATGAAGAGAAATGTATAACTAGGTAGGAAAGGGAAAAAGATGTTGGAAGGACCTTGATACCAAAAAGAGGTTGCTGTCTTTGGTTCTCTAGAGATGTAGCTTAGTGAGTAGGAAGGACGACGGAGTCCGCATGGTTGACTTTCCTCCCATTTTCATCCAAACGTTATAGCATTACAAAGATGTTGTCTTTCTGAATACATGCCTGGGTGGACTTGGTGTAGCATTTTTGAGAGCCATTGTCAAAGTCCCAGGTACCCTATTAGCTTACGTTTCAAGAGTTCTATTAAAAGGAATGTCCTTTTGATGACTGACAGATGACTCACAAGAGGAGGGCTAGGATAACTCCCCTGGGTAGTGGCTCCACCTGCATCTGGAATATTATTATTAATGATCCTGATATAGGAGGGGACAATGAAAGAAGAAGGAACCCTCTTTCGGTTCACCAAGCCATCTCTAGTAAAAGCACAATACCATACACAAAATTACTTACCTGTTTGAGAAAAGGATGAAAAGAGTCGGCAGTGAACACTTGGAATGTGATGTCAGCAGCAAAGGGAACTCTTCCAGAGAAGAATGTTTTCTTGTATTAAATATTTTTCAAAAAAGGAGTCTGTTTATGTAATTCTGAAGCAGTCTTGATTGTGAACATTGCTTACAAAACTGGGGCCTTCAATATCCTGAAAGAGAAAATGTGGGAGCTACATTTAGTGAGCTCTAATTTCTTCTCTTCTTTGAGAAAAGACACATTTTGGGAAACAAATGCCCAAAGGAGTTCTCGGATAGGCTAAGGAAAGGTCATTTGCAAAGTGGTTGGGGTGAGAGTGGAGTTCTGAGAAGAGTAGACAGTTGTTGCTAAAACAGGGAAGGCAGCAGCAGCATTCCCAAGATTACTGTGTTCACAAAAGTCAAAGACTTTGCACATGTGGCTCACAAGCAGCCTCGTAAAGGCCAGGAGCCTTGCCATGTGAGTCTAAAGACAGATCTACTATGAATTTTCTGAATCAGATTGCAATTTTTTAATTAATACAAACAATGCCCTTCTGTCTTTGGAAAACAAGCCCACAAGGCCCTTACTGAGTAAATATGCACTTCTGTTCATCCAGATTCTGCTTAATTACCTTTTTTTCCCTGCTGTTCTAAAGATAATTACTTTGCATTGCATTCACGAAATTTGGGGAAGTCTGGGAACAAAAAAAAATAGCAACTCTGGCTGCCATTCTTTGACCCCCCCCCTTAAAACAACAGATTTATTTCCAGAAATCTTTTTATATAACTTGATATAATTTTAAAATAGAAGCTACAATCTTACTCAAGAGCTGTGCATTTGAGTGCAGCTGGCATCACTGATTCTGCTCTCTTGTGCACAGATGACATCATCTGCTGTTTTGGCTTTTTTTCACCATCAGTCAATCCCAAATGGTCTGTATTTTCAAATGACCAAAATGACCAATATGGTCACTAGTTTCAAAATTTAGACCCACACAAACAGTAGTGGCTTTGTATATGTTTCTATAGATACTGATATGTATAAGATTCATCTATGGCCACATATTAATATATGTAGAAAAACTCTGAGTATAGATTTTAGAAATTTGTAATGCACAATTTATTTACAGGTAGATACATGGTACAGTGGATAGAATGGTGTACCTGGAATCAAGAAGACCTCAGCTAAATCCTACCCCTAGATATATGACCCTAGTTATCACTGATCCTATTAGCCTCATCTTTCTTTATCTGAAAAATGAAGGTAAAAATAGTGACTACCTCAAAGGATTGTTGTGAGAAATAAGATAATATATGTAAAGTATTTTGCAAATTATAGTATTATATAAGTTTGCTATTGATGATGGAAAAGTTGAGGTGGAAGGGTTGGCAGTGGTGATGTTAGGAAAAGTACTAGTAATAGTAGTAGTGGTAGCAGTAGTAGTAGTAGTAGTGGTGGTGGTAGTATAGTGGTAGTGATGGTAATAGTAATAGTAGATACAGTGGTAGTAGTGGTGGTTGTGGTGCTGGTGGTTAAGGTGGTAGTAGTGGTAGTAGTATAAAATTCCTAGGATAGATCAATGGGACAGTAGATAGAGTCTTGGGAGCTGAGATAGAAAGATCTGATGCCAAATCTTACTACAAAATTTATTAGCTGTGAGACTGGACAAGTTACTTAGCCTTGTTCGCCTCCATTTCATCTTTAGTAAAATGCGGTAATAATAACATCTGCCTCCAAAGTTGTAAAGATCAAATGAGGGGGCAGCTAGGAGGCACAATGTTTAGAGCACCAGCCGTGGAGTTAGGAGGACCTGAGTTCAAATCCAACCTCAGACACTTAATAATTGCCTAGCCGTGTGGCCTTAGGCAAGTCACTTAACCACATTGACTAAAAAAATATTAAATGAATATCATGTGTAAAGAATTATGAAAGCCTTCATGCGATATATATGATATATAGAATATATATATATGTGTATGTATGTGTATATAATTTTTCTTCTTTCCATTCCTTAACATTTAATAAGAGAATTGTTTCCAGTTCACAAATAATCAGGAAAAATGAACAGAACTGGAAATCCTAAACTGCAATGGATTTGTCCTCCAATTAATGTGAAGACTCCCTCTAACAATAGGGACTACAAGACAATCCCTCCTATCTTTCTATAAGAGCTTCCCAGGTTATCAGCCTAAAGCATTTGGGGCCATCCTTGAAGTCTTTTGATATTCCATAGTCACCATTAGATCTTCAACTTCTCTGTCAGCTATTTTTACTAGTTTTATAATGTCCTTATATCATCCTTTTCAAAGTGTCTCCTAAATAATTCTTTATTTATAATTGTTGAACCATACTTACACTTACCAAAAGTCTCTCCATTTGCCATGGGATCCTCAAATTCAGTTCTTCAGAGATAGTGACATTCCATAACTCACAGTTATCCATCATCACTGGAAGGAAATTTCTGTTCAAGAGAGAAAAAAATAAAACTATCTTAAAATGCTGAGAACAAACTAGACCTTAGTTTCAAGGTGAACCCTACTTTCATCTCTGTACAATTTCCCAAAGATAATTGGGCCTAGAGACTGTTGACTCACTGAATAGGTCAATGATTGCTTAATGTTTTAGAGATGGCATTATGATAATGTTGGTTAATAGATAATATTCCATATAACAATGAAGATGTACTACATTATGGCATCAATAAATGATCTATAATGCTTTCAATTTTTTAAAGGCAGCTTAAATGGTGATTAATATGAGAGAACAAAAGGAATAAAGCATGTTTATTGGAAAGATTTGGACCTGAATTACTGGGCAGACCATTGAATGAATGCTCCTGAGACAGCTCCCTTGAGGTCTCAAGCAGAAGGCTAATGAGCTTGGACGGGATTGTCAGGAAGAGGATGTGAGTAGTGCCTGGGAAACTTTATATAGGTATGTTCAGTGATCTCATTCAAATCTACATGTTTTAGTGATTATGACTGATGGGATATCATAAGTTCAGAAGAACCAAAAGGAAAGAAATATAGTATGCAAGTATTGGAGGCTTTAGCAAACCAGTGATAATGATCCATTCATGGGAAATTATGTAGAAAACAGCAAAGAAATGCATGAGTGGAAAAGAGAATGGTACAGACTTGTGTCATGAACAACAGATATACAGACTCATTACTAGATCCATAAAACTGAGATAATAAGAGATCTACAGGAGGGCCTCCCACTCACTCTACCTTAGATAGATACTTTTTGGCAGGACATTAGAAAAACCGATAAAATTTGTACAAAATGAGAAGATGCCAATGGCTTTCACTCAGCATCCATAGAAATTGGGTGCATATGTTTAGTTGGTTGTTGTTCTCCATTTGTTGTCTTTGTTCTTAAAGAGGACCAACATGGCTTCACTCTATTGAGGTCAAGGGACAATGCGTCCAGCAGTGATTGAACAGACTAATATGAGCAAAGAGGGCTCTACCAAAGGTTGGGCACATATACTCCATAAGAACATTTGAAATGAGGATGTCTCTAAATTTATGCATCTCATTTTTCTTTTAAGATCCTGGAACACATGGAACAAAGTACCTTCTTCAATGCAAGAATGTTTCATTGAGCACTCCTATGCTAGTGTCTTCTATGTCTCACAATGATGCCAAAGTTCTTTAGAGAGATCTTGAGAGTGCCCTTGTATCACTTCTTCTGGCCTCCACCTGAGCCCTTGCCATATATGAGTTCTCCATAAAAATAGTATTTTAGGCCAATGCACATTTGTCATTCAAACAATGTGATCAGGCCATCAGATCTGCACTCTGCAGTAGAGTTTGAACCCTTGGTATTCAACTCAATAAAGAACCTTAAAGCTTTACACTTTATCTTGACAGGTGATCTTTAGAATTTTTCCCAGATAGTTCAAATGGAAGTGATTCAGCTTCCTGAAATCAGTAATGGTATACTGTCCAGGTTTCACAGGCAAAGACATTGTGACAAATTGTTCTCATCCATCCATTCCACCAGGAAGTTTTCAAACTCTTGCAGTTGACATCTCCTCGACTCACTGATAGGTTTGAGATATCTTTGTTACCCCAGCCTGGTTTACTCCATTTGCCAAAATGGTTTACTAGGGTGTGGTCCCTGTAAAAGCAATAGCTGCTTGGAGATGAGAATTAGGTGAAACGGGAGACAACAAATGGAGACAGCAGCCCAGAAAAGGGCTTGGCATTCCTCACACCAGAGTTACTAGGTTTGCCTAAACATTCCTATAGTCCCATGTGCAGTATATGTGTAGATAGAGTCATCCATTCATGACAATCTGGAAGTGTCCATAATTCTGAGATAAGTATTTTTAAATCATCTAGTCCAATATCTTCATTGTCATCAAAAAGAAAACTAATGCTCAGAAAGCTGTGTAATTTGCTAAAAAATAATCCAATGGCTATTTTATTGTTCCTGTTTTAATTTTATTTTGGACATGGTCACTAAACTCATAGATGAGTTTGTTGCTGAGGATATAGGTTACCAAACTTCTAACAAATTATTTCTTGCTATTATCCCTGAAAAAGTAGATAGATGAAATTCTCAACAATAGCATTTACCCTCATTTCAAGTTAGTGGCATAACCATAATCACAACATAAGTTTTAATATTTCTGGGTCAACTGGTAGCAGGTAGATCTGGAGTGGAGTATTTCAGGGATGTTTAACTTGGACCTTGTGCTTTTTAACATTTTTATCAGTGTCTTGAGTAAAGACAAGATAGCATGGCTACCAAGCTTTCAGAAGACGCAAAGCTGTAAATGATGCTGAACACACTGGCTGATAGGGACAGAACTCATAAAGACCTTGTTATCATTCCAGAGGACTATGAAATGTTTCCTTCTTTAAATGGAGAGGTGATCAACCCACTCAGGAGGTAAAATAAAATAGACCCTCAAACAGACAGACATGCAAAGACACAGACACATATGATCATGCCCAATATGGGAATTTGTTTTGATTGATTATGCATGTTTTTTAAAGTTTGTTTGTTTTCCCAATGGGAGGAGGTAGGTGGGAGAGAAAATCAATTTCTGTTAATTGAAAGTAAGAATAAATTTAATTAAGAAAGAAAGACCTTTACAGTCTGGAACACTTGGGTGAATGTTAAAAAAATGGCATTCAATGGGGATAAATGTAAAAGCTTATATTTGGCTTGAAAAACTAAATTTCTGAAGGTGGGGGAGGCATGATTAGACACCAGTGACTGTGAACAAGATTTGAGGGTTTTAGTAAAATGTAAGTTAAACATAACTCCTCAGTGTGATGTGGCAGCATCAAAAAGTCTGAATAATCTTGGGTTGCACTGAGAGTGGCAGAGATTCCTGAACAAAGGAGCAGATTGACATTGACTCTCTATAGTCTGCCCTGGTCAGATCACATCTGGAGGGCTGTGATCTGCTCTGCATCCCACAGTTTTGAGAAAAGCAGAAAATCTGGAGAATAGCAAAAGGAAGACAACCAAAATGGCAAATGACCTAGAATTCATATCCCAGGAAGATAAATTAATAGGGAATTGCTTAAAATGGAATTCAGAAAATGATACATATAACTGTCTTCAAGTTATTTAAGTGCTATCCCCAAAAGTTTGAAATAGAAGCACAGATGGGGGTGTGAGGAATTCAGAAATTCCAATGTAGGTTTGACATTACAAGAGACTTCCCAGAAATGAGAGTATTCCCAAAGTAGACTCCTTGGGTAGCTGTGGATTCCTGCCTTGAAGGCTCCAAGCAGAGAATGAATGACCTCTTGGTGGCAGTGGAGGTTCCTGTGGGAGTTTTAGTTGAATAAGATACCTCTAATGTCCCTTCCACCTGGAAACTGAAGCATTGCTTTATCAGTTACTCCATAATGTAGACACAGTTCCTTGAATGATCCCAGGACAATGCTCTTTGCAAATAGCACTGGCCAAGTACTTTGAATATCTCCCCAGATCAGATATCTGGAAACTGGGACTGATCAATTTTCTATAATTTCAAAGGAAGGAAAAGGGAACACGATGAAGGTTTTAAAATTCTCCATTAATTTAAAATTTCTCCATTCTCTTGATAGACAGTAAAGTTTCTCAGGGTCACTCAATGGATTCCATGTACACACCATTGAAGCAACAACTCTGAGTTCCTTTCCATGCTCTTACTTGGTAAACATTATTCCTTAAATGTCAAATAGCTATTTCATAGAAAGTAGAAGTAATTCAGCTCTGGGTTCTAGAATCCTACTAACAACGAATGAAACAAATCAAACCCCAAAGCCATGCTATAAGAAGTCTTTAGGCTAATTGAATTATTGATGGTGGTCTTCATTAATCACAGCACTGCATCCCCAGGTGCTGTATATTACTTATTCAGAATCTATGTTGTCTTCAGCCACCCCTTCTAAAATGTTCCTCTTTTACCTCTTTATACGACTGTTGGGTACCCTTCCAATGATGTGTCTTTTTCTTTTCTTTTTCCAATGGCATTTTATTACTTTTTAAAATTATTTAATTACTTTTTTCCAACTACATGCAAAGATAATTTTCAACAATCATTTTTGTAAAGTTTTGAGCATTTTGAGCCTATTTCTCCTTCCCCATCTCCCTAACAGAGAGCAATCAAATATATGTTTTTCATGTGTAACAATGCTAAACATATTTCCCTATTAATCATGCTGTGAAAGAAGAATTAGAATAAAAAGGAAAAGAAAACTATGAGGGGAAAAATATTAAGCAAATTATAAAAATTGAAAATTGTAAACTTTGGTCTGCATTCAGACTCCACAGTTCCTTCTCTGAAAGTGGATAGTATTTTCTATCACAATTCCTTTAAAATCATCTTTGATTACGGTACTGCTGAGATGAGCAGGTCCATCATAGTTATTCATTTATGTGACTTTTTTTCTAAGTAAACCAAAAGAAACATACATCTCTTCAAATACATAATGGCTTTCCAAAAGCAAAGAAATAACAGTGGTAAGAATCTACAATTTGAAATATATCCTTTCTTTATGCTTATAAGTATCAGTAAAATACGACTTACACAGCTGCCAAACAGGTCATATTGGGGAGAAAAACAGGTAGACATCTGCTCGCTGAGATGCAGAGATATAACATTTGATATTCAACAGCTGTACCTTAGAATCATCTCTAAAATATGCTAAAAATGTGACAGAATTAAGTTGAAATTTTAAAGAAGGTATTCTCTTGGGATATGATCCAATGAAATAATAAAAGAGCAGTTGATGATGCTAAATTTTAAAATCCCTCCTGGGAAACTCTCCAATGGCATTCACCCAATGAACTGAAAAGTTTCTTCCATTTCTTCTAATACCTTGAGAGTCTCAGTGGATCATTCTTCTCGCTACAAACCTGGGCCACCTACTCTTTAATTTACACATATGGATGCTGCTGCTTGGAGAGTCATCTTTGAATCAAAATTTGCTCTGGTGATATGTCTGTCAGCACGTTTTTTCCCCGCTTTGTTCCCAGGGTCACTTGTATTTCCAAAAATCATTTTGAGGACAAGAGGCAAGTTTCTCAAAGGGTCTAGCTAAGAAATTAATACAGCTTGCTACCTTTCTCCAAAACTGACCTTAGCAGCTGGTTTTTCTCATTTTATTTAGAATGCTCACAATGCAGAGTATAACAGAAATACCTACATAGAAATGTGACAGCAGAAAGCAGAGATTTTGCCAAGTATTTATTTTTATTTTGTTATTTTTATTAAATATATTTATCAGTGTAATTATAAAGCTATACTTTTTTCTCTGATCATAAATAATTTTTATAGTGAACTTTAAAAGGGCAAAATTTTCTCCTTTGGATTCACTTTCAATTAAACTATCTAGATGCAAAGACATTGGAAGACATTTGTGGATCTTAGAAAAGTGGGAGGGAAACAGTCATCTTTTGAATGTGAGATTCACATCATATCCACACATTATAAGTCCTACAACAAAAAAGAATAAGAGATAACAAATCTTGCAAGTAGGTTAAATGTGCAGATTATGAAAGGCCTGGCCTATTGGCTATCCATGAGATAAAGATCTCAAATCCTGCCTACAAGATAGCTTAAGATATGGGGGCCTGCCCCAACTTCTGCAGGGCTCAATCTCTGCCATGTATTCTTCAGCCTCTGAGGTCACTCTTTCAAGGGGCATTGGTACCCCTAGTAAGGTGTACACAAGCAAAGAAAGCCAGTAATGGGCACACACCCAAGACAACACTGCATGCCTCATTCCTAGTCAGCTGTTAATAGCATTTCCTGCTTCATTCTGACCATGCTTTGGCATTTAACCCAAAGAAGTTCAAGTCGAACACACTCTTTTTTAATAACCCTCCATGATCTAGATTTCTGAATTTTTTTCTGCAAGGCAATGGGGTTAAGTGACTTGCCCAAGGTCACACAGCTAGGAAATTATTATGCATCTGAGATTTGAAATCCGGTCCTCCTGACCCCAGGTCCAGTGCTCTATCCACTGCGCCACTTAATTGCTCCTAGATTTCTGAAATTCTTAATCCAGATTAGTAGTAAAATGCAAAGTCTAGATTCATTTTATGAGGCATAAGAAGAATGTGTCACATAAATTGAGCATCTAAAAATCACCAAAAGCAGAAATTTTGCCATCCACCTGAAGGTACTATCTGTCTAGGTTAGGAACCCTTCTATATTTCTTAGTTATCTATGGTCATCTTCTCTTGGACTAATCCATGTAGGCCAAAATGATATTATTCTAAATTTGACCAATGTAGACAATATTGTTGTATGGCTCTGATTCTGTCATCTTCCTTTTATTTTATGGGGAGGACTTAGGTTTTGTGTGAGGGTACCAGCCCCACCACATCTCAACTCCCAGAGTTACTGAGGAATCTAGAGTATGAATGACTACTGACTTGTTGAAGGTCACAGCATATTTACCAGAGAAAGGACTAAAACTAAGGTCTTGCTAACACTAAGGCCTACCATCGCTCTAGTTGATAGCATTCTGTGCTCCAGGGGAGCAGGGAGGTCAGTCAGAAGGAAAGTGCTTCGGGAAAAGTAACAGAACGATCAGAACTTTAGTATTGGAGAGGATATACTTTTTGACCAAATCATGGCATTTTAGAGATGAGTCAAGAGAATCTTTCCCAATGCCAAGAAAGTCAACTTTTCTTTCATGTATTGTTCCACCTTGGCACTGCCCATAATAAAGAAGAACTTAGACTTTGGCAGATTGCAAAATATTGCCTCTGTTAGGCCTAGGGAGTGGGACACTAATCAAGGTCACAGACACTTCAGAGACAGCATCTAGCTTTCCCTATTGGTCAGCCCACTTGGAGTTACTACGTCTAGTTAGAAAAATCTCTAGGATTTCAATACTAAAGGTCTCTGAACCAGCCCCTCCCCAAGAACCTAGGAAAATGAAGAAAGACCAGAGGAAAGTGGTGTACAATGATGACAAGGATTCTAATTCAGAGAGAACTAGAGCTTCAGAGGAGAATATGAATTGACTCCAGTCCAGAAAGACTTCACAGAAGAGATCAGGAAGTTTAAAAATAAAATGGAAAAATTGGGGGAAAACGCAAGATAAAATTAACACTTTGTGAAAGCAAATTATCATCTTGCAACAGGAAAAAATCCCTTCAAAATGCAATTGGACAAGCGCAAAAAGAAAATAATTTTCTTAAAACCACAATTGGGCAAAAGGAAAACTCCTTCAAAAATAGAATTGGCTACTTGGAAAAGGGAGTTGCAAAAAGTAAATGAAGAAAATTCTTTTTTAAAAAAGAGATTGGAATCTGTGGAAACAAATGAATTCATGATTCAAGAATCAGTTAAATAAAAACAAAAAAACAAAAAAATAGAAGAAAACATAAAATATCTCATTGACCTAGAGAACAGATCCAGAAGAGACAATTTAAGAATCACTAGGCTTCCTGGAAACATTGAGGAGAAAAAAAGCCTGGCCTCAATCCTTCAGGATATAGTGAAGGTTTCCCTGATATCATGAAACCAGAAGGCAAAATAGATAATTAAATAATACATCAATCTCTTCCTGAAAGGGATCCTAAAATGAAAACCCCAAGGAATATTTTGATCAAACTCCAGAACTATCATATCAAGGAGAAAATCCTATAAGTGTCCAGAAAGGAACAGTGTAAATACCAAGGAGCCACAGTCAGGATTACACAGGAACTGGCTGCATCAACATTAAGGGATCAAATAGCCTGGAATATGATATTCTGAATGGAATGTAGTCAAGAAATCATTATCTAGCAAAACTGAGCCTTCAACATTTAATAAGATAAGAAACTTCCAACTTTTCCTGATGAAAAGACTTGAGCTAAATAGAAAATTTGAACATCAAACAGGACACTCTAAAGATACATGGAAAAGGTAAAAAGGGGAAAAAGAAAAAAACTTTCATCCAATAAGATGAAACTTACCATATTCCCCACCTGGGAGAAAGATCCTCATAACTCTTCAGAATTTTAACTCTATTAGAGAGAATGTACTTAGCCAGAACTAATGGGCACTCATGACTTGTCTGTGACTCTGATAGAATGATTTAAAAGTAGGATCTCCTTAAAAGGGGGAAGAAAGTAAAGAGATAGGAGAATGAAAGAGATTGAAGGGGTAAGTAAGATCACATGAAGTGGTGCAAAGGGCCTATTGCAATAAAGCAGAAGAAGGGAGGAGGTGAAAACCATCTGAATCTTACTCTCATCAGAATTCGCTCAAAGAAGAATTCATACACAAATACAGCTGAGTTTAGAAACTTATCTTACCTTTCAAGTATTTAGAGGGGAAATGTGGAGGGGAGGAAAAGAGGAACTGACAGAAGGAATGGAAGGAAGAAGGAGAAAAGGGGAAAGGGGAAAGAAAGGGGAGGGGTGGATATAAGAGGGTAAGCACAGGGAAGGAAGTAGTATTCGGAAGCAAAATACCGGGAAATAAGAATATGATGACAAACAGGAAAAAATACAAGCAGAGGGAAGATAGCATGGAGGGAAATGAAAAATTGGTAATTATAATTTTTCATGTGAATGGGATGAACTCTCCTATAAAATGTAACCAAATAGCACCAGAATGCTACAATATACTGCTTACAAGAAACTCATTTAAATCAGACAGATATGTACATGGTAAAGGTAAAAGGATGGAGCAGAATATTACATGCTTTAGTTGAAGTGAAAAAGGCAGGGATAGCAATTCTTATCTCAGACAAAGCAGCTGAAAAAATAGATCTCATTAAAAGAGCTAAGGAACAAACTATATCCTCCAAAAATGTATGAAGCAATTTCAATACTAAATATGTATATACCAAGCAGCACAGCATCCAAATTCTTAGAGGAGAAGGTGAAAGAGGAAGACATAAACAGTAAAACTCTGCTGGTGGAACACCACAACCTCCCTCTCTCAGAATTAGATAAATCTAACCATATAATAAACAAGAAGGAAGTTAAGGAGATTAATGGAATGTTAGAAAACCTAGACGTGATAGACCTTCGGAGAAACTTGGATGGGGATACAAAAGAATTTACTGTTTTTCTTCTGCAGCACATAGCACCTACACAAAAGCTGACCATGAATTAGGGCATAAAATCTTTATAATAAAATGCAGAAAGGCAGGAATAATGAATACTTCCTTTTCAGACCATAATGCAATAAAAATCACATGCAATAAAGGGTCATGCAGAGTAGATCTAAAATGAATTAGAAAATAAATAATGACATTTTTAAAGGATGAGTGGATGAAACAACAAATTATAGAAAGAATTAATGATTTCATCCTAGACAATGACCACAATGAGACAACATATAAAAACTTACGGGATACAACCAAAAGCAGGTTTAGGGGATATGTTATATCTCTAAGTGCTTACATAAATAAAACAGAGAATGAGGAAATCAATGAACTAAGCATACAACTAAAAAAAATTAAAGAACAAATTAAACACCCCCACAATTAAATATCAAATTAGGAATTCTAAAAATCAAAGGAGAAATTAATAAAATTGAAAGCAATAAAACTATTGAACCAATAAATAAAATCAAGAATTGGTTTTTACAAAATAATCAATAAAATAGATCAACTTTTGTTAAATTTGATTAAAAAAAAGAAAGGAGAAAATCAAATTACTAGTATTAAAAATGAAAAAGATGAACCCACCAACAATGAGGAAGAAATTAAAGTAATAATTCAGAAATAATTTGTCCATCTATATGTCAATAAATTTGATGTATCTAAGTAAAATGGGTGAATATTTACAATGATATAAGTTGCTCAGGTTGAATGAAGAGGAAATTAAATACCTAAATAATCCTAATTCAATAATCCATCTATGAACTCCATAAGAAAACTCTCCAGGGAAAGATGGATTCACAAGTGAATTCTATCATTTAAGGAACCATTGGTTCTAATTCTATATAAATTATTCTATATAAACAATTTGAAAAAACATGCAAGGATGGAACTCTGCCTAATTCTTTCTATGACACCAGTATGGTGTTTAAGATTCAAAAAAGAGAAATAAAATTATAGACCCATTTCACTAAATATGGATGTAAATATCTTAAAATTTTAGCAAAGAGATTACAACAAGTTATCACTAGGATGATATACTACGATCAAACAGGATTTATTCCAGGAATGCAGGGTTGGTTCAATATTGAGAATGGGGGTGGGGAGGAGAGAGAGAGAGAGAGAGAGAGAGAGAGAGAGAGAGAGAGAGAGAGAGAGAGAGAACGAGAACGAGAACATAGATCAAAAGCATGCCAACAACAATAACTCATAGATTGCTTCCATTAAAATGATTTCAAACTCCAAATTATTTAAAATAAACAATTTTGCTGAGAAACTAGAAGTTCTGCAACTGACAGAGAAAGATTTTCAAATATCATGGAAATGATATTTAAAAGACATAAAACTAATCTTCACACAGAAGAAAACACAAAAGAAAAAGGAATAATGTCTAAAAAAAGGTCGGTGGGACTCACAACGAAGTCCAAGTTTGCCCACACTGCAAATATACAAATAGAAAAAAGGTGAACATCCTATAAAAAGATGTATTTGAAATATTTCTAGGAAGAAAACTGGACCTGAGGAGATTTTCTCCTTTTTAAATACCCCCAAAAACAGAAATACAAGGGTGAACAAATAATTCAATCAAATGCAATAAAAAAGTGACAACAGATAGTTCATTAAGAGAATTCATATATGTGTGTGTACACATGCATACACACACGTACGTATGTATATAAATGTATGTGTGTGTGTGTATGTGTGTATATATATATATATATATATATATATATATATATATATAGTCCAAACCTCACAAAAATATACTGAGAAGAATTTTTGTTTGTTTGTCTGTGGGAATACATTGAAGAATGGAAGTCTCTTTTGCCTCTTTTTGTATCCTCAGCACTTAACCCAGGGCCTGGCACATTTCATGTCCTCAGGAGGGAAACAGGGGATATTTGTTATACCCTAATTAAGCCAAATGATACAAGAAACAGAAAATAACTACTGTAATCTGTCAGGAAGAATAGGAAAGGAAGAAAAGGAGCAACTGAAAAAGGGAAAAGGAAAGACAATCTTTGCTTCAATAATTGAAGAGGATCAATTGATGAATGCTGCTTTGGAATAGGGAAATATTCTATAAAAGGAAACTGAGAACTTACAATGAGTATTACCTTAAAGGGGGGTATTAATTCAGGGAAAATGCCATAATTAGAAACAAACCTAACTTTCATAACTGTAGATAGCAATAGATTAAACACTATAATGAAAAGAGTGACACATTTGATAAGAAAATACAACTTCACAACTTAATGCTTCTGAGAAACATTTAAAAAAAAGATATATAAAAATAAAAATGAGAGGTTAGAAAAATATTTTTATGTATCAAAGTGAATTTTAAAAAATTGGAATTACAATCCTGCTGTCAGAGAAAGCAAGAAAAAATATTTAAAACTTATAAAAGGTACAAATAAAGAAACTAAATATCTAGAAAGGAAATGGATGCCAAATCATTATCATTGCCATACTCATATGATACAAATGATTTGGCAGATAAATTCATGAAGGAAATATTAAATGATCTAAAGGAACACATAGTTATAGAAGATTTTAGTGCAAGCCTCAGTTTCGATTGGGTCTAACAGAAACAGAAAAATAACAGAATTATACAACTGAACAAAATTCTGGGAAAAGTAGAATAAAAATTATTACTAAAATGGATATCATGAAATGTATGAATTGAGAGTCCAATAGAATATGCATATTCTCAGCATCATGTGGAAATTTTATAAAAATATTATTTTTTTCCTTCATTTTTCAAAGAAGAACACATTAGGAAGGTGATGTCATGACAAGCACATGAACTGTATTTGAGTGAGGGGAGCTGTGTTAAATCACCAGCCTCACTTTCTGCTCCAGAGCCATCTGGGTCCAGTGGCCAGATATGAATCAGGATGACTGAAGATAGTCCTGAATGCAGAACAATCAGGGTTAAGTGACTTGCCCAAGGTCACACAGCTAGTAAATAATAAGTGGCTGAGGCTGGATTCTAACTCACATCCTCCTGAATCCAAGGCCAGTACTCTATCCTCTGCACCTCTGGCTGTTTTTTTAGGATAAATATATCCTAATATCTAAAAATATACCATTCTGTAGTTTGTTTTATATATAAAAATATAAGCAAATATATCAAAATATATTTATAATTCTTAAGACATTTATTTATTAATTATTTATTTCTTGAAAAATCTATTGTGTACCATAATGCAATAAAAAAGTAATTGCTTCAGGGACTACAAACAAAAGACACAGGCCCAAATTGAGATTTAACAATAAAATCCTAAAAAGACAAATGAGTTGGGCAAAGAATAAAATAATAATAATAATTTTGTGAAAGCTAAGGTTTTTGATGTGATTAAAGAAATCCTTAGAGAAAAAATAATATCCCAATAAACATATTATAAAAAGAAGATTAATGAACTGAATATGCATGTTTTTGAAATACAGCAAACAATGTAAATGGAAAAGAGGGGCTATCATAAATTAGAGGAGAAATAGGTACACAAAATTAAGAAAAAACCAAAAGAAATGATGAATAAAACAAAAAACTAACTGAAAAGAATAAGATTGAGAAATCTTTATTCAATTTGACTAAAAAAGAAGACGGAAAATAATATCAAAATACAAAATAAGCAACATGAAAACCAGAAGAAGTACAAAATAATACCAGGAACTTATTAAACATAGTTATTTGCTAACAAAATAAAATATGAAAGAAATAAAGAATTACCTTAAAAATAGAAAGTACTTAAACTAAGAGAAAACCAAATAGTTATATTAAATGACCATGTTTTAGAAAAGGAAATAGAACAAATTGTAAAGGAATAGCAAAGTGGTTGGAGGAAGGACAGGTTGTTTTGTATGCACAGAATAATTTTCTCAAACTTCTAAAGAACAATTAGCTATTTGTTACTGTTGTTTAGTTGTTTCAAGCACATCTGACACTTTTTGTGAACCCATTTATGATTTTAGTGACAATGATATTAGAATGGTTTGTCATTTCTATCTCCAGTTAATTTTATAGATGAGGAAACCAACAGGATTAAATGACTTTCTCCGGGTCACACAGCAAATGTCTTAGGTTAAATATGAACTGAAGTCTTCTTCCCTCCAGAACCTCTAATACCTAAACCATGCACATTTCATAGAAGAAAAATTGTAGGCCACTATTATTAATAAAAACTGACTCAAATATTTTAAAAAATCATGTCAATCGAACTACAGAATTTTATAAAATAAATTATATATTACATATTGTATATTATATATTTTATATATTAATATATTATATATTATATATCATATTGAAGTGAGATTTGAGTGTGGTAAGGATGCATTGACATGAAAAAAACTATCAATGCAATTAATCATATCCAATACAAAAATAGGTCAAACCATGTATTTATCTCAATAGATGCATAAAAATGCCTGTGACAAAAAGCAAAATACATTTTTGGTTAAAACATCTGCAAAATATAGGCACAGGATGAGTGAAGTGAATAGAAGGAAAATATCGTACACATGAGCGGCAACATTGTGAGATGATCAAGTATGATAGATGCATCTCCTCTTAGCACTTCAGAGATCAAGAACAATCCTAAAAGATCTGTTATGGATTCTGAAAGCAGAAGAAAACACAATAGGTTCACTTTTTTTAAAACTTCTTTTATATTTTTTCTTTCTTTCTCATGTTTTTCTTACCTCTTGGTTTTAAGTTCTGAGTTATTTCACAACATGATTAATAAGGAAATATGTTAAATATGATTGCTCAACCAATATCATGGCTTGGTGCCATGGGGAGGTAATTGTGAGGGAAGAGGTTTAGAAAAATGTGGAACTCAAATCTTTGTATGCACTTGGGAAAAAAGAAAAGGAAAAAATATAAATATAGGAAGAAAATTTGTTGAATACCTCAAAAATTATCTGGAAACAAAAACAATCTTCAAAAGCAATTAGGATTCACTGCAAACTTTTTTCAATGAATATAAGAACAGGACACAGATGACAGCTCTCATTATTATTTGATGTTCTGTAAACATTCATAACCACAAGAAAAAAAAAATAAAGGATAAGATAAGTAAAAAGATAAAACTATACCTATAGTCGATAATATAATGGCATAGAATACTTGTAAAATTCTAGAGAAATAGCAAAGATAGCAATTCAGGCATTAGCAAAGTTTCATGCTGCAAAATAAACTCTTTAAGAGTTCATTATATTCCAACATAATAACAACAGAAAGAAGAAATAAGGGGGAAAAAATCTATTGCAAATAATTACAAATCACATAAAGTAACAGAAGAATCAATCTAGCAAGGCACACAAAAGCCTGGCATAGATTCAGTTACAAAAAATACTTTAAATAATAAGAACAAGTTAATAGCTAGAGGGGAACATTCAATATTCATGACTGAACCAGGCAAATATATTAAAATGCCAAATCTCTGTCTATATCTATCTATCTATATTTGTCTATGTGTGTCTACACTATAGCGTATACTACTTTATAATGGATACATTATATGTGTACTGCCTATCTACACAGATACAAATATATGTGTTTATATGTGTATTGTATGTATTGGGTATACGTGTATATCTTGGAAACATGTGTGTTGGAGCCATGTGTATGTAAAGATCATCACGGGTATGTCTATAGGTATCTAATGCCCATTCCGTAATGGATAAGTTGTTAAATTTAAAAAAGTTCTCTAAAGAATTACAAATAATTTACAACCACTTGAAAGAAAGTTCCAAATCTTTCAAAATGAAGAGAACTGCATCTCAATATCCCCAAGGTTTTACATTGCACTTTACAAATTGAACAGATAACAAAAGATGGCAATTTTAAGTACTGACTAGGTTATAGGATGATAAGCATACTAGTTCATTTGGGGGAAGCTGTGAATTGGGACAATCACTTTTGAAAGCAATTTTAAATTATGCAAAGAAACTGAATAAAATGCCCACACTCTGATTCAGAAATCCCATTACTATGCTTAAAATTCTAGAAGACCACTGAAAAGAAATAATTCCCAGTACAATAGAAATAATTAAAATAGTACTTTTTTGATAGCAATAAAATGGAAAGACACGAGATGTCCATAGATGGGGAAGTGGCTAAACAATTTGTGATACATTAATATAATGAATATTATGGGACTGTATGCAATTATGTATGTGAGGAAGACAGAGAAGAAGAGAATGATCTACATGAACTGACAGAGAATTAAGTCAGCAGAGACAAGAAAATTATATACACACAATTTACACTACAACCATGTAAATGAAGAGAACCACAGCTAAATATACAAACAAATCAAAAGTAGATATTACAGGATGAAACAGAATAAGTATAACTTGAAAGAAAAGATATGAGAAGATGCATACCTTGCAGAAGTGTGAGGTCTAACAGTTTTGCACAGCATGAATTTTCAAACCTCTTTCAATGTGAGGATCAGTTGCTCTGATTTTCCTTTTGTGATTCTTTTTAAAAATATTATTTGTTATATGGGATAAAGAGACAGTAAGACAAACTATAGTTATATAAAAATGAAATACATCCTTCAGAAGTTATTAACAACATATAGACACTTCCAGAATAAAGATAAAAGGGATAAAATGATTTATTATTTCAGGTGGATCTTATAAAAGAAGGATTTGTACATATGGTCTCAGAGAGGATGATCAAAAATTTGCTAAAATCAGTAAAGGCAATTGGGTATGACATTAAGCTGAAAATCTTCATTAGGAAACAAAGAATAACAATGTCATTTGTACCTACATCAGAACATATGGTAGGTGATTTAAAAAAAATCAGATCCAAACAAAGTACAAAAGGAGAATGATATTCACATAAGAAGACAGACAATATATTAAGATTGTAACATAAGAATTAGATGTATAAGAAAATTAAGTATTCCTATATTAAAATAAATAAGTACAAAGGAGGCAAAAGTCAAGAGAAAAATGTGCATTGTTGAGTATATCAGATTTTTAAAAATATGATGAATGATAACTTCTAAATAGCAATTCTAAAGGCTGTGTAAACTTCTCAGGACCAGCAATTCTTATGAAAAGTTGACCACTTGTTCCATCATGTGTAACATGAAGAAACCATGAACACATATTTAAAAATCAGATCTAATAAACATGACCTTTCACATAACAGAAAAAATAATAAATCGAGTTACATAAAAAGCATACCAGCCTAAATTAAGATAATGTATTGACATAAGTCAAAGAACAAATCATAGAAATATGTGATTACGCTCAAAATAAATGACAAAGAATAATATGTGAATATAATTGGTAATGAATTTAAAGCACTCATTAACATAGTTTATATCCCCAAAACATGTATTAACAAAATTGAGAGAATGAATGAACTAGATGAGCACTTTAAAAATGTAAAACAACTAATTAGTACTTCAAATACAAAAGAAATATTGAAAATTACAATAGAATCAGAGTAACTGAAGAATGAAGGCCATCAAACTGACTGACAAGACATCTACTTTTTCTAAAATCCTTTAAAATTATAGAAAACGTTTTTTATTTACCTGATCAAGCAGGAAAACAAAATGACCACAACATAGAAAACTGAAGGTCAATAGATACAGGAGAGGATGTTTTTGAGATTTTTGCAAGGCAATGGGGTTAAGTGGCGTGCCACACAGCTAGGTCATTATTAAGTGTCTGAGGCTGGATTTGAACTCGGGTCCTCCTGACTCCAGGGCTGGTGCTCCATCCACTGCACCACCTAGCCGCCCCAAGAGAGGATTTTTTTTAAAAAAGTATAAATCAAAAGCTTCTACACATAATCATCTGTAGAAATGATATTATAGAGGCCATTAAATGAGTATATATTTTACAAGTGACAACTGGAGAATTTCTTCTTCTCAATGGACTTCCATAATAATGGAATTTTGGGAGTGTGGGCATTTTATTGTTTCTTTGCAAAATTACAAATTGCTTTCTAAAATTATTGTACCATTTCACAAGTCCACCAACAATACACATGCACCTGTATATACACACACACACACTATATATATATGTATGTATGTATGAATAATATAGTATATATATACATATATATATATATATGAAGAGAGAGAGAGAGTCTTAATTGTTGAGTTTCAGAAATAGAAATTGTCAGCTATACCAAATGGTTGAAATAAAAACACAAACAAAAAAATCAGACAAGTTAAAAACTATGACCAGGATTTTTCAAAGGAAGCTCACAAATATTTAACAAATAATTGATATTGTAATATAGAAAATATTTTCAAAAATATAAAGAAGTGTATTATACTATACTAATTTTAAGAGAGAAATATAGTCCCAATATCCACAACAGAGTTTGTAATCATCACTGTGGGGAAAAAAAACAAATATATATATATATATATATATATATATATATATATATATATATATATATATATATATATACACACACACATACACACACATATATATGTATTTATTCTGCAATTGATAAATTGTCAAGGAATATGAGCAGGCAGTTTTCAGATAAAGTGATCAATGCTATCTATATATGGAAAAAATTCTCTAAATCATTACTTGTGAATGGAATGAAAATTAGAACAACTCTGAGCAATTACTTCACATCTGTCCAATGAACTAATATGATAGAAAAAAGAAAACGACAATTATAAAGCATGAGGTAAAATTAAAACACAAAGTGTAGTATTGGTGAAGTTGGATACTGATTCAAGCATTCTGGAAAGCAATTTTTAACTCTGTCCAGAGGGCTATAAAACCAGGCATATCCTGGACCAAGCAATAAGCATTCGTAAATCTGTATCCCAAAGAGATAAAAAGAAAACAAAAAGGAATAGGATCTTGGCATACAAACTATTTAGAATGTAATTAAGAAGGGTTAGAAAGACTTCCTTTAGAAAGTAGGATTTGGGTTGGGACTTTGAAAAATTATAGATGATGGATACATAAGTAAATAATTGATGAAAAATGAATAACATCTTTTGGTTCTTTCTGCTTTTTCCTTCTTTAAATATCAATTCTGGACTACATTGACTCACTTAATGGCAATGTGTCTACCTAGTGTGCAATGTAACCCAGAGCATGGATAGTATCCTTGGTTCCTCATGATGAGGTGAGTTTGGATGAACTCAAAAGTCAACGTTTACCAGGTCTTCTCTTCTTTGTCTGACTGATTTGAAGGAGCATGGCATGCTATAATTTGTTAAGTGAACACTGTCCTTAGGGTCTTCTTCATGCACTTCCCTAGGCCCACACAAGGCCACCAGCAGTGATCTGTGTTCTAACTCTTTGTTTTTGTCCTTTCTTGTTCTTGAATATGGGAGTGTCATACCAGACTTTGTGAACTTTAGCATTTCACAAGCTAGAATCTAAATCATTTTGTTCTGTTTGTCTTTATTTCCTTTCAAAGCCAAGACTTCTGAGATGCAAAGTTCAAAGCAATGTGCAAGACATCCTTAGAAGTCTATTGAAAATAGGCAGGAGAAAGCAACGAAGACATTCCCATGAATTATGCTACAGTCAGAAGTCAATGTGGGTAATTCGATGGGAATTGTTTTAGATTTGAACCAAGTTTCCCAAGGGATGTTTGCCATAATAAAAGATTGTACTCTGAAGAAGTTGTATAGATGCTATTTTTACCTTTTTCTAGTTATATTTTCTAAGGAAATAGCATTTTATAAAATATTTCCGATGCCAATTTGTTATATAATAACAGTGCATGAATCTCTGGCAGTTAATATTAGGTAGAATATGCTAACAAGGATGTTTGAACCAACAGCATTGGAGATGGAGATCGGCATAAACCTTCCATGCTACATGTAGGACTATAAGGCCATAATGTAAGCAATCTTGTCCTGTTTAGTCATTTTTCAGCCATGTCTGACTCTTTGTCACCCTATTTGGATTCTTCTTGGCAAGGAGACTGGTATAATTTGCCATTCCCTTATCCAGCTAATTTTATAGATGAGAAAACTGAGGCAAGCAGGGTTAAGGAACTTGCCTAGGGTAACACAGCTAGTAAGTAGTTGAGGTCACATTGGAACTCAAGGAAATCTCTCTGACTTCAGGTCCAGCACTCTATCTCCTGTGCCATCTAGCATGTTATTTTAAGACCCAGTTTATTGTGAGGATCATTTGGATTAGAGTTCTCAGCCTTTATATGGATAAAATGGAAAGAACATCTGACTGAAAGTCCAAAGACTTTAGGTCAAATTCTCCCTGTTTCTCTCCCCATCTGAGTGAACCTAGACAAATTATATAATCTCTTGACCTCAGTTTCTTTATGTGTAATTCTTTATGGTGATCTTGTCATCTAGCCAAACTCTCCTGTAGTGATCAAATATTAGACTTTTTGCATTCTGTCAGTATCCTGAAATTAATGAAAGCGAGAGATTGCAAGAAAGTAATGACATTTTCAGTTATAATTTTATTCTCAGTCAAGATAAAACAAATCAGAATGTTAATGTTTAAGTTGGCAAAGTCTAGTTCGTTGCATTAGGCTCCTACTGTATGCTGTACTGAACATGTTAGTATGTCACTTTGGTGTGTCTCTTAACTTGACTATATCTCACCAATGTCTCTTTTCGCCCTTTACAAATGAATCGGTAGGGTAGCTAGGTGGCAAAGTGGATTGAGCCCTGGCCTGGAAGACAGGATGAGAAAGAAATGACAAACTACTTTAGAATCTGCCAAAAATAATTCCAAATGGGATCACAAAGAGTAAGATATGATGAAATTAGCTGAAGCACTTCAATGAGTCATTTTCTGGTCCTTCCCTTTCCCAAGAGCTCAGGCAGAGACTTAAAAGTGGGCACTGCCACCCTTCAAACTAATCTCTCTCCAGGGTGCTAGTTAGCCTAATATGGTGTTCCTCAATCTCTTAACTATATTTCTATGGGAGGAGTTTTATGTTGAGCAAACATTTTTCCCCTGAATCCTCAACTATTTTTCAAAACGTTTCTCTGAACAGATGTTCCTGGGTAAGTTACTACCTTTCTCCTGAAATATATCTCTTACAATAGACAACAGATTCCCTCAAAGACAGGACAGGGACAGAAGAGGGAAGGAACATCTCAATGGTCCTGATTCATGTTTCCTTAAATCTCTTGACCCCTGGCATTAAGTACCACATGGTAGTTTTCCCTCCTCAAAACAGACTCCAAAGTCTTTCCTTCTAGCGGAGCCCTTGAGATGACTGAGGTAGGTGAGAGTGACTCAGCAGGTATGATCAATTGTCAAGACCCTTCTGGACTTTTTAAGGTCCCAGTGGCTTCTGGATAAAGATACAGTTTGTCTCAAATTGTCGGAAGTAACTTCTATGTCTCCTAGTAAAATGTATCTTCTCCTAAGGAGTCCCTGTTTTTTATTTTGTTGGTGTCGTTCAATGACACACTGGAATGCAGTGATTCACTGGAGTATAGCTCATATATTCCATTTGTCTGGGGGGCTTTGACAGAAAGCTATCAGCTGGAAAACCAAGCAGAGAATGCCCTAGGAAGCAAGAATTCTGAGGCCTTGAGAGGTTTCAGTGGTGACCAGTTATTCTTTTCTTTTTGATTCTCACATTTCCTAATTTTTGAATTCAAAAGATTTGTAAAAGGGAATTAAACAGCCTGTCAGTTGACCCTGCTTGGGGCAGATTGGAAGCTTCAATTATATCTCACCAAAACTAGGTTGTTTTTTTTTTTCAAAAAGAGAACTTGAAAACCCTTTCCAAATGGATTATAATTGAGAAACTCCTATTAAGAAGGCATTAAACATTCCTCATTAATAACAGTAATTTGAAATACTAGAGTTCACTAGCACTTGAAAATGTCACTCAGAAGATTCCTTCCTCCCTTTGTAGTCCATCATTAAGCTCAAGTCTCTTTGTGTCTACAACCCTGCTATCAACTGACTCTTGCTGAAGAGGGGAAACAGCTCCCCTTGCTCATATAGCCTTGTCACTCAGGCCCCAACTGTCAGACAGTCACTGAAAGAAGACAGGAAGCAAGAGTCTCATTTTGCAAATTGAAATTCCCAGCAAATGTCAGTGAAGGCTGTGAATCTTTGGCTCCTGAAATCAACTGTATCCCCAGTGCTGGTGTCAGGCCTTTGGTTAAAATAAAAGCAGAAGGCCAGGAACTATTTTAAGACAAGAAAGGCTTCTTTTCCCAGCTAAATTTTCCCACCATGGGTAAATAATTGAGACCTGTGTATTTCCTTCATGTCTTGAAATGATCAAAATCAGGATCAGATTATGTAGGGAAAAATGTGATCTTTTCAGCATTCTCCACAGTGTGGAGTTTGATTGCGGAAACTGCAAGGTTAAGTTTCCACTGGGACAAGTACAGTACGATTCACTTAGCATCCACAATGTGCCCAGCCCTGGCCTAAGGTCTATTGATCAAGTCCCTATAGCCACTGGATAAGATACCTAACAGCCCTAAGTCTTGGTTTTCTTAACTGTAAAATAAAGGATTGTACTCAGTGGCATCTAAGATCCCTCCCAAAATTACTCTCTGCTCCCATGATACTAAACCAATAAATGATACATGCATTCTTATGAGCAGACTAGAGACTTCCTAAAAACACAAGGAATATGATGTGATTTCAGTAATAAGTGAGAACAAATAACTGAGGGAGAGGGATAAGGTTAGTATGGAGATTGGATCAAGAAAGGCTTTCTTGAAGAAATGTCCCTCAAAGTGAATATGAAAGGAAGTCAAAGATTGCCTAAGGCACAGACATGGGGTACATCCTGAGGAACAGCATAGAGAAAACTGATGGCATATCTAGTTGAGTTTGATTGAGTATAGAGAATACACTATTTTTGGTTGGAGTACAAAGAAGAAGAAGGAAAATAAGGGGAAATTAAACTGGATAGATCACTAGGAACCATATTGTGGAAAATCTTCAGTGAAACACTAAAGTAATTTTTCTTTCATCCTGGTGATGCTAGAAACAGAGAGGGAGATGGGCAGACAAAATAAGTTTTGGTTGAGCAATTGTGTGAGAAAATGAATGGAGAAAGGAGAACGGTCCTATCAGAGAGATAGTAAAGTCATCGCAACTGGAGGTTATGAATAGAAACAAGTAGATAGGACAAGATTTGGCAATGAACAGAAAGGAGAAGGGCAGGGAAGGATAAGGTAATAGTCAAAGAGTTTGGACCCTGAGTTTGTAACTGTGACAGGCTGAAAAGGTACTGATGTGTCTTAAAAGAAAGAGGGAAATGAGGGGACTGTGCTCAAATTAAAAACAAAACCAAACAAAACCAAACAAAACCAAACAAAAAAATTAATCCTCATGTCAGTCTGGAAGAAGCCCAACGTCAGGTGATCATTTCTTCTCAAACTTTTCTGGCATTTTCAACTCCAATCTCAGTTTCACATCCATGTAGTCTTAGAAGAAAAACCTTCAGTACAATGTTTTTCCCTTGATCCAAGAAATTTAAGTGCAGAAGTTTGGAGGTATTCTTTAATGCACTGAGAAGCCTTTAATATATTATTGCACCCTCCAGTGTTGCCCATCAGGGAAAGAGATTGATTTTCAAAGGGAATGGAGGATATCAAAACAAGTGAAGGGAAAATTAGCAATTGAGGCTGGAGAACCCAAAGCCCAGGTATTAGATTTGTCTGCTCAAGACAATTTTCTTACATTTTACTTTACCATGGAATACTACTATATCCACAAGAGTAAATATTTTGATAGCTCACATTTCTTTGGTAACCTATGATTTGCCAAGCTCTTTTTTTCTGTCATTGGAATTGAAAGTGATAAATTACATATGTATAGGAATAAATTTATGTTTCTGTATATATATATATATATATATATATATATATATATACATATATATATATGTGTGTGTGTATACACACACACACACACACACACACACACCCTTTGGGGAGAATTCAAACTCAGGTCTTTTTGCCTACAAATTCCATTGTTCTGTTTACATGCTTCCCCATCTGTAGGCATCTGCCTATACTATCATAATTATCAATAAATCCTCAAGCATTTATCAATGAATAAACAGTTGGATACTGCTGGCTTTGTAACCTCTCTGGAACCTTTTGCAGTGAGCACAAGCATGAGATTAGTTTGGTCTTCAGTGCCAATGATTTCCCAATGATAAATGCAGGGTTGGAATCTCAATCCCAGTCTTGCCATCAAGTAATGACTGATTTTGACACTGAAGATCAACAAGAAAAAGGGAACAGAAAAAAGGCATCTAGGGTTTTTCTTTGGAGATGTATTTGTGTCTCTAGATGATGAATCTTCTTTCACTAAGAGTTCAATACTGCTCAATTAAAATGGCCTACAACTCATGGGGAAGTGTGAACTCCTAGCCAAAACAGGTGAATATCCCTGTGCTTTGTGCAATTTTCTTTCTAGCACACATGTTTCAATTTATTGATTCAGTTATATAAAGCAGGGTGGTATTTGAGGATAACAAAACTGCCAAGGAGAGGCAGAAGGATGACTGTGATAGGTCCATAAAGTAGAAATGCTGGGGGTCCTGCCCCTCCTGCCCATGCACTTGGTGGCTTGGAATGCTTCTGTGGAACCTACTTGGCATAGCAGACTAGCTATTGGTAATAGAATTCTCTTTCAGTGGAGGTTAATTAGTTTTCAGCTCCAGCAAAATAAATTTCCTGTCAAGTCTGCAGACAGGAATAGGCCACTGTCACCATCTTTACCTGCAGTTTTAATTCAGCATTAATATCTGACATTAGCTTGCATTTAGCGGGTTGTTCTCAGCAGTCAGACTCCCAGAGGAATGGGACAGATTGGCAGTAATGTAGTCTAAAGATGTGTAGTAAAGAGTGAGCATCTCATTCCCCAGTGCATTGTGAAGAAGATGAACTGACCTGTCCCTCCCTTTAAAGAGCAATACAGAACTTCCTGGTAAGGAAGACCACAATCTGCTTTGGTCAGATTGTCAGAGCATCTCAACCATAGACCAATCTGAAGGAGGGTCTCTTTCTAAACTAACGAGGTCCTAAGTGGCATATTTCAAACCCATGCTTTCTTTCTAGTTCCATAAATCCAGCCTCTATCTAATCATGACAAACTTCCACAAATATCAGCACCTTGAACAGGTCTCCAGTAGAGATCAGCCATAGTGTCCCTATAATATCCCCATTCAGGAAATCATAAACATCTTTCTTTTTATAGATAACTTACTGAAACTCAAGGTGAAGAAATTTGACAGAGGTCACTATTATAAGAAGACACAGAGAACACAAACTCTCAAGAGGAAGAAGTATTAGGTTGGTTTTACTGTACATATCCCAATTGGGAATTAGACATAGTAAAGGAAATAGGTGAATGCTGCATCTTCTTGTCATATATATTTGCCTGGATATTGAAAGGTTAAGGGTATTTTCCCCCAAGGACCAACCAGTGTAAAGCAGAGATGGGACTTGATCCCAAGGTCAGCTCCTGAGACCTTACACCATCCTGCCTTGTGGAACATAACTTGAAATCATTCTTTTACAGATAAGGAAACAAAAGTATTTAACCTAATTCTCATAGCATATAATGCTGGAGATATAACCTCTAAATTCAGTCTTCATTTACTGTAATGTTGCTGAATGAAAAACACTGATCCTACACACATACCTGAGAAAATAAACCGCTCTTTGAATTTTGTTCACTTTGTTAAATAAATTTCCAGGTTAACAGGACATCATGACTGTATTTAGAGATGACCTTTAATATTTTCCTAAATAGATGGAGAAAGATAGCTCTTGATTCCAAATGACTGATCATGACATATATCTCTCCCTTGACAGAGAAGTGGTAGATTACTGAAATGAGCAGGGCAAGTCTTCTTAAACATGAACAATAGGTTCATTTGCCTTTTGCCTGATCATTTGCTTTTGTCATAAAGGGAGACAGGGGAAGTAATACTGATTAAAGAAAATAAAGAACAAAAATAAAAACATTTTTAAACTTGCTAGTCTTCTAAGACACATACCGTTAGAAGAAGGAGCACTCTTTACATTTATATGGGCCTCAGTTTCCTCTATAAAAAGAGAACGATAAAACTTTCACCTCCAACCTCAACATCATTGTCCTGAGGAAGGCTTTTCACAAATAACACTCTCTAAAAAGGAAAATCATTAGCCTAAGGGAGGCAATAGTGTATAAATAATTTCTCTGGTCTCCAAAGACCACTCTCCCCTCCCCACACACACATTGGGCAGAGGGCCCACAAAAGTCAAGCCAAACACTTCAGTCTTCAGAGAAGAACAGTGTGGTTTCTGCATTGTTATGGGACTGCAATTTATTTAGGGCTTAGAATTTACCGATGATCCACTACTTACCTCATCTATCACAGACAGACACAGGAGAACCAGAGAAGTTACGTGCAAAAAATTAAAAATCTATTTGTTGCCCTTGGCAAACTTCCATTTCATGTTCAATGCTGTCTATTTTGTTTGCTTTTATTGGTTTATTCTGACCTATAAGAATGACAAATGAGCCTGTTTGGTGAGCCTGGGAGAGTCTCGCACAAGGAATGTGGACATTTTCATTGGAGGCTAGGCTAGGGCAGTGAGGGGGGAAGCCTGGGACATTTTATTTGCTTAGTAATAGCTTGACTAGTCAGGGAAGATTGTAGTCCAAAGAATTGTCATTTTCCATTCTTCTTTCCTGTTTTACATTGTCATTGTCTTCTCTTATTAGTCTTTGAAAAACAATTTCTTAACATTAGATACAATAGCAGTCCCACTCGTCTTTCTCAAAGACATACTTTTTTCTGTATCCTTTGTCCCTTACCAACTATTTCCTCACCAGTCCTCTAGGCTGAGTTGAATGGGAAAGGCTCCTCCTAATCTGTCACTGATGAAAAATTTAATATTTTGTATTTTTGTTTTTCCTTCCCTACTTTTCATTTTCTATCTTTTCTGCTTATTAATGGAAGAAGTGAAAGAGTGAGGAGGGAGGGAGGGAGGGAGGGAGGGAGGGAAGGAAGGAAGGAAGGAAGGAAGGAAGGAAGGAAGGAAGGAAGGAAGGAGGGATGGATGGGAGGGAGGAGGGAGTAAGGAAGGGAAGGAGGAGGGAAGGAGGGAGGAAGGAAGGAGGGAGTGAAAGGGAGAGGAAGGGAGAATGGTCTTATTAAGCACTTTTTATATGTCAGATACTGAACAAAAAATACAAGGTGAAACAGGCCATAATCTCAAGAAATTAATATGATAAAAGGGAGATAAAACACATATAGGTGAGTGATGGCCAAGGAGAGGCATTTTGGTTTACAAAGTCAAAAAGAATGATGAGGGTGTCCATAGGGTTATAGGTTGCATATCCTCTCCAATAGCCAATGACAATATTGATTTCCTGACCTATGCACTGGGGAGCACCGGGCACAAATTGGGGGAACAGAGGGGGACCCCTGCAAGAGCCAACAGAAACACAGAAACACCAGAAACACAGCAAGAAACAGAAGCAGACGGAGCCAGTAAGCAGGAGCCCATTGAGCTGAGGGAGGGGAGTGAAGAGAGAGAGACTGCCGAGCTCTGTTCTCTGCCTCTGGAACAGGACTCTGGGGCTCTGACCACATTCA
Organism: Macrotis lagotis; assembly: GCF_037893015.1. Classification (NCBI taxonomy): domain Eukaryota; kingdom Metazoa; phylum Chordata; class Mammalia; order Peramelemorphia; family Peramelidae; genus Macrotis; species Macrotis lagotis. The sequence goes on from NC_133664.1 coordinate 3,434,819, forward strand.
AATCCTGACCACAGTCTAGGCCCCTCCATAGAACAGCAGGGCCCCCCCACCTCAGCCCTGTGGCAGAGGGGGGCGCTTATGATCATTCACAGACCAGGAGGGAGAACAGAGCCTCACACACTGAGATCCTTGTGGCAGTGTCCCAAAAGCTCAGGAAGCACCCCAAAACAGGTGCAGGCTGGGAAACAGGTGCAGGCTGGGAAAAATGAGCAAGAAGAGAAAAAAGAGAAACACAATTGAGAAATATTTTGCAAATGAGCCCAAGAAGGATCTAAATACTCAGTCTGAAGATGAGGAAGCACAAGGTCCTACATCTAAAGACTCCAAGAAAAACAGAAATTGGACTCAGGCTATGACAGAGATCAAAAAAGACTTTGAAAATCAAATGAGGGAGTTAGAAGAAAAACTGGGAAAAGAAATGAGAGAGATACAGGAAAAACATGAAAATGAAGTCAGCAGCTTAGTCAAGGAAATCCAAAAAAATGCTGAAGAAAATAGCATGCTAAAAACCAGCTTAGGTCAAATGGATAAAACAGTTCAAAAAGTTATGGAGGAGAAGAATGCTTTAAAAAGCAGAATGGGCCAGATGGAAAAAGAGATAAGAAAACTCTCTGAGGAGAACAAATCCTTCAGACAAAGAATAGAATTCAGGGAGATTGATGAATTTGCCAGAAATCAGGAATCAATACTTCAAAACCAAAAAAATGAAAAATTAGAAGAAAATGTGAAATATCTCATTGAAAAAAAAACAACTGATATGGAAAACAGATTTAGGAAAGATAATTTAAAAATTATTGGAATACCTGAAAGTCATGATCAGGAAAAGAGCCTTGACATCATTTTCAAAAAATTACTACAGGAAAATTGCCCTGATATTCTAGAAGCAGAGGGCAAAATAGAAATGGAGAGAATCCACCCATTCCCCCCCCCACTGAGAAAGAGATCCCAAAAAACCAACCCCTAGGAATATCATAGCCAAGTTCCAGAACTCCCAAGTCAAAGAGAAAATATTACAAGCAGCCAGAAGGACACAGTTCAAATATCGTGGAGCTGCAGTCAGGATCACACAGGACTTAGCAGCAACTACATTGGAAGCTCGTAGGGCTTGGAATATAATATACCAGAAGGCAAAAGAGCTTAGAATGCAACCGAGATCAACTACCCAGCAAGGCTGAATGTCCTCTTCCAGGGAAAAAGATGGACTTTCAATGAACCAGGGGAATTTCAAATGTTCCTGTTGGAATGGCCAGAGCTGAACAGAAGGTATGATTTTCAGATACAGGACTCAGGTGAAGCACAGAGATTGGAGGAGAAGGGGAAAATATGAGGGACTTAATGATGATGAACTGCATGTATTCCTGTATAGAAAAATGACACTGATAATACTCATATGAACCTTCTCAGTTAATAGAGCGGGTAGAGGGAGCTTTTATAGTTGAAGCACAGGAGAAAGCTGAATTTGAAGATAAAAATATGGTTTAAAAATGGAGTCAATAGGAAAAAAAGGGAAATGTAATGGGAGAAAGAAAAAGGAGAGGGGGAATATAAGATTTTTCTTTATTATAATGAGCTATTGTAATGATATGGAAGGGGGAAGGTTTCTCTCATCAGAGGTGGTTAGGAGAGGAAACAGCATATATACTCAATGGGGTATAGGCATCTGGAGTAAGAAGGAGTGGGGGTGACAGGGGGAAGGGGGGGATGTGAGTGATGGAGGAGAGGATGGACCATGGAGGGAGAGTGGTCAGATATAACACATTTTCTTTTTTACTTCTTGCAAGGGGCTGGGATTGGAAGGCCTGTCCGGAACCACAGGGCCAGGTGGATGCTAGGCCTAAGGGGTGGTTCAGGGCCTCTTGGCCCCGGGGCCAGGGATCTGTCTGCTGTGCCACTCAGCGACCCTACAGCAGAGTCAGAGTGAAAGGAGAGAGAAAATATAGTATATGGTAGTGGAGAAATACCAAAGGAGGGAGTTGAGATCAGCAATGGCAACAGTGGAAAAATATGGAAGTAACTTTTGCCATGGACTTAGCATAAAGAATGTGGCCCACCCACAGCAGAGTTGTTGGTGTTGGAACAAAGATTCAAGCACATTTATTAATTATTATTATCATTATTATCATTATTATTATTATTATTTGGTGGCCTGCCTGGGGCCGCATAGCAGGGTGATCGTTGGGTGTCTGAGGCCGGATTTGGACCCGGGTGCTTCTGGCTCAAGGGCCAATGCTCTGTCTACCACCCAGCCACCCCTACTATTATTACTATTTTATTTTATTTGGGGTCTTGTTTTCCTTTTTTTTTTTTTTTTTTTGGTTTTTTCAGGGCAGTGGGGATCGGGTGGCTTGCATATCACACGGCTGGGTGATTGTTGGGTGTATGGGACCAGATGTGGGCTCAAATGCTTGTGGCTCCAGGGCTGGTGCTCCATCCATTGTGCCACCTGGCCATACCTACAATTATTACTATTATTTTTTTATTTTAATTTTTTTCTCTCCCCTTTCCTTTATTGCTGAAGCAAGTCTATATTTATGGGGGGAGGGGGTATCTCACTTACTCTTAAACAAGAATATTTTACTAATGTAAAAATAACATTAATTGTACAAAATGAGAATAAATATTAAATAAAAAATAAAAATTATAAAAAAATAAAATAAAATTATACACATAAAAAAGAGAAAAGTAATGGCAAACTCACCTTCAACTAGCTGCAAAACTCTCAAGAACATCCCAAACCAGATAATTTACAAATGTTTAACCACATATATAAAAATATAGTTCAAAGCAGATGTCTATTTGAGGTTTTCTAAGTCGATGTGCAGCACCCAGGGATATTTGAGTTTGATGCTACTACTGGAAAAGTAAAAGTGAGGGTGCTGGTGGTGGTAGTTTCAATACAAAAGTCCTCCTCCTTTATCTGGGTCTGAGATAATGTTAACCATTGTCTCAGCAGCTCTTCCTGTTTCTTCTAAGTTCTAATTGGCCCTTCCAATTTGAACTCTAGTAACTGAGATAATATGGCTATCATCAGGGGACCACTTTCATCAGTTTGAAAGAGGCATCTCACCAGACTGGTCACAGAAAGAAACATTTTGAAGAAACATCAAAAGATCACGAAGGGGTCACTATCTGGATCAGTAGAAGGAAACTCAGGGTTGAAAATAAATTGGCAGTTTCTGAAATATTAAAGATGAAGATGGTTGTTATTGACCTAAATTCATTAAGTGGAGGCATAATAAGAAATTTAGTCTTTTCTCCAGAGAAAGGGACATTATAAGATTAGCTCAAAAATTACTGTTGTATGTAAATAGGTAAAAGAGGATCATGCAGGAAACCTGCTTTCTCAGATGCACAAGCCTTAGGAAACCCAGAAGTGCCCATGCTTTCCATTTGTAATTAGGTTTTTATGTGCTTAAGAGGTAATATTTACCGCACAGTCATTCATAGAGGATTAATTTAATGTTTCTCCCACTTAACATCATTTGTATTGTTAGATTTATAGACAACTGTGAAATTCAACTTTCAGTTCATAAAAATAGTTATAACAATTAAACTTTCCAGAATTGCTTTTGGGGGGGGGGGGCAGAAATCTCAGTTTAAAAGATTCCAAGCATTTGGCAGAGAAAAACTAGTCAAGTGGAGAACTTTTCAGAACAGTTTGAAACTCAGATTTGATTTCAGAAACATTTGAAATAATTTTATAATACATGAATAACATCACTGAAATCTCTAAAAAAATGTGTTAGGGAAATGTCAGCTTCTTCTCCAGTGGATTCTTTGGAGGAATGTCTTACTGTTAGGAGAAAAGTTATTTGGTTGAAGCTACAGGAAAGTTTCAAAATATTAGCAAAAATCAAGAAGTACCCCCTGTATCTTTTCTACTCTTCTGAAGGAAAGTTCCAGGAATTTGCAACAACCAAATATAGATTATTGATGGGAATAGGATAGAAGTTTAAAGGAAAGGACTCCCCACCACCACCAAAAAAAAATCAGACTGGACTTATTTTGATGATAGATAAAATCAAAAGACTTCAAAATGTTTTTTTGTTTTTGAAAAAAATCAGTCTGGTTAGGTCTGGCTATGAGTCTGACTCACAAAAGAACTGAAGTTCTCCTGCCTTGTGGGTATAACCTATGTAGCATCTGCACATCACTGGATATTAGCAAATACAATTAAAAGCTTGGCAAATTCCCAACGGATGGTAATGGACACCAGAAAATACTGCAACAGCCATCAACACCTCACAATGCAGGTGGAAAAATCAAAATATCCAATTTCGCCATCAGATCTTTAGAGCAGGAACAAGTGACCAAGATCTATTGTTTTGAATGACAGGAGACATAGATTTATCCTTTTCTTTCAATGAACAACTCCATTTTCAAATTCATTCCATTTCAGCCTCAATGTACAATTAAATCCAATTCCTATGTTTTGCTTCTCCAGCTTGTGGTCAAGACCAAACAAGACATGCAGATTCTATTTCCTTATTCATCTCATTTTCTCTCCTTATGTCAAAACCAGAAGAGGCTAAGCTCTCATCCCCTTTTGCTTGAGCCAATTTATCTCAATAGACTTCTAATTAGTCTCCCTACCTCCACTCCCGTCTTCTGCAATTCCATTTGCCACATAGCTACCTAACGCATATTGTTAAACCCCAAGGCTGCCCAAGATAGGTTCCAACACCCACGATTGCCTAGAGGACTGCTTTGGTGGCATTTAAAACCTTTCAAAGTCTATCTACACTTGATCTTTCAGGCACATGTCCTATTTGGTTTATCTTGTACGTGTCATTCTGTCTCCTGTCTCTGTTCCACATGATCAGGTTGCCTCTCCTCACCTCTACCACTTCTAGTCCCTACTTTCTTTCAAAGTTCAACTCGAGTCACCTCAGCTCATCCATCGAAATGTTCCCATCATCACTCCCCATCCCTCCCCAATGTCTAGACAGGACATTGTTTATATTTTATTTTCTATTTATCTGTGTTCATGTCATGTTGCAATAGAATATAAAAACTATGAGGACAAGGACTTTTTCCTTTTCCTTTATATACCTAGTGTCTGGCACACAGTAACCTTGTAATAAATCCTTTTTGATTCTTTGATTCACGAATAGATGCTGACTGAGAATGTTCTTTGCACCTGGGTGTAGCTTTCAGGAACCCATGTGTGAGAAGGGCCTGGGCTAGATTAGCAAAATGGAAATAGATACAGCGCACTCACTCCCTTTCCTCTACAACAGACAAAGACTTCCACTTCTACCACAGAAGACAGCATGAATATTGGGAACATCTGGCACACTGGAGAAATAATTTTAGAATCACTTGTGCTGACATACAAATGTTTTTTTCTTAGATTTTGTAAAGATAAATTTGCATTTCCCCACCCTTGCCAGTTCTCTCTGCCTGCCCACCCCCATCATTGTTACCAATCACGCTTAAGAACTTTCTCTTCCTTTGATACCCATGATAATGGTGGCCATTGCCATCCATTTCACACACAGACCCTCACCCTTTGCAAAGTATGCAGTGACTCCTATTGCCTTATGATAGAAGGCTGACTCCTGTGTTTGACCTTCTATACTTATCTTGATTTTGGAGGTAATAATACATTAATTTCCCTTACGTGGTTTATGTTCTACTCAAATGGCCATCTCAAGATTGCCTTTATATAATACCCATCCTTCTCAACTCTGCACTCTTGCATATATAATTCCTTTCCCCATCCATCTTGGAATGGAAAGTTACTTCGGTACTCAATGTATGATGGGGGTGATGATCAACCTTGTTGGACTTGCTCATCTCATCAATGTAACAATCAGACACAATTTTGGGCTATCTGCAATGGAGAATACCATCTGCATCCACAGAAAGAAATGTGGAGTTTGAACAAAGACAGGACTTTTACCTTTCGTTAAAAAAAAACCCCTATACTTAATATATAATTTTGCTATCTTTTATACTTTATTTTTTTCCTTAAGGATATGATTTTTCTGTCATCATATCCAACTTAGATCAATGTATACCGTGGAAACAATGTAAAGACTAACAGACTGCCTTCTGTGGGGGATGGGGGGAGGGAAACAAGATTGGGGCAACAATTGTAAAACTCAAAATAAATAAAATCTTCCTAAGAAGAAAAAAATTACTCAATGTATGGCACTTCCCTGCCACCTCCTACAATTACTGTTTCCTTTTCTGCAGACATGTTGCTTCTCCTCCCTGGAGGAGAGAACAGAAGGCAAGCATTCTGAAGTCAGGCTTGGCCTTAGTTTAGTCTTTTTATTTTTATTTTCATTGTGTGAAATACAGCCCATGAATAAATGAACATTTAATAAGTGTTTGTTGTCAAATATCAATCAGTTCATGTTTCTGATTTCCTCCTTATAAATACCACACTTTTCTCTTAACAAAGCTTATTTTTCCATAGACAGAAAAGAAAATAAAGAGGTAGGTGATGAGAAAAGGGAAGTGTAAAGGGAATGAGCAAGGGCAGTTGGAGCAAGAAATGCCAGTGCTCAGAGCCTGTACTTTATGTAATATAACAGCATCCATCTCTCAGCCATATTGTCAATCAATGGGAGCAAACTTTAAAAACATAGTCCCACCCTTGCCTTCATCCCAGCTCAATTATTACCTACTTACAAACTCACAAGAAAAAAGAGGAGAGGTAATCCAAGAGACATTGAAGATGAAAAACTAAGCTAGGGAATGCAGAAGGTAGATTTTGAGGGAAAGCAAAGATATTCCTCTCACCCCCCCGCAAACACCATTAGGGATATGTTTACATATATGTGTATTTGCATGGATGCATTTGTGCATGCATTACATATGTATTGCAAGTTTTTGTATCTGCTTTCAAGTATTTATTTAAGTAGGCATATTGTATGTCTGTAGAGAACACTGATCCTGGCATGTGACCCTATATGAAAATGATCTCCAGAGGCAATTTATCTGTGCAAAAGAACTGCTAAGTTTTAGAATAACTGGCACTGGAGCCATATGAAGGTTCCCCATCATTGTCTAATAGGAAGATCATTTATGACAGTCACACAGTCAGTCCTTTTAGTGAATCAATCCTACTGATGGCACAAGCAAACTCTCAATAGTTTCCAAATTGGGGTTCCTCATGAATTATTCACTCTTCCTCAATAACCTTCATTCAGTTGTCATTTAACATATCTAGTCCAATTTGACTTTTACTCCAACTCTCACATCTATTCCCTTTCTTCCATTCACACCACAACCACCCTAGTTGAACCTCATACCTGTTGCTTCAGACTTCTCCAATCATTTGGCCTGCCTGATCCCAGGATCTTCCCAGTTCACTCATCCTCCATGTCAACATTCCTCAAACGTAAGGATGACAATGTCACTTCTTGGCTCAAAATGTCTCTAGTATCATCTGCAATCTCTTCCATTGATTTTAATCATATTTCAGTCTTTTCCTGCCTGCTTTGCAAGAACTCTTTCACATTTCTCCCCTCCCAATATTCTGGCCACATTGGTCTCTATACTTTGCCTAACTTTAGCATTGGATCTCCAGATCCTGTGCTTCTTGTCTCATATGCCCCATGGTTAGCGATGTTTTTGCTTTTTATCTGCACTTGTTTATATACTAGCTGCCCAGTTCCAACACTTAATAAATATGGTGAATTGAACTATCCTTATTGCACCCAAATTGTAATGAACATTACAGTTTATGTTACATCAAGAGCAGTAAACCCCGACTCTCTTTATACAATAGGAATTTCTAACATGCAAATGAAGATTGGAGGATGAACTCAGAACCCCCCCCCACACACACACACCTACATTTCTTCTATGACAGGATGATGAGAACAAGCTAAGTAAGAAGTAAGTGCAGATTAGGCATTACTTCCCACAGCCCAAAATCCTCTGTGGTCCTGCACACATCAAACTCAGATTCTTTCCATTTAATACCATACTACACAATTATTAATGTAGAGAACTCAGCCTTCCAATCTTGGCGGCCTTGGAAAACATTAACCAAGGAGACCATTTATCATCATATTTCTTGTTAAATCTTGGAAGAAACAGCACCCAGCAGTGTCCCTTGGAAGAGAGGTTTGTGAGAAGCAAATCACTTGGTGCAACTGGCTCAAAAAATTGTGGCTAATGTTAGAATAATTACTGTTCCCTTTGTTTAATCACCAAGACCAAAGGGTTTGGTATTGGCCATTCAGACAATCCAATATCAATGTTTCCTGCTTGGTCTTTTTCCCTTTTATTGGACAGTTTCTGTGAATTTCAGGATAATAGTGCCTGCCTCCTATGGGGAGGATTTGAGAAAATCAGAACCCTAATGAAGATACATGGAGCTGCCGGTGAACATTCTGCCAGCATGGGAAGAGCAGAAGGTGTTAGAAACCTGGAACGATAGCATATTCTAAAGACTGGACTTTTCTGGAGGTGTTATTTATTGCTCTTTTATAAAAATTGTTCTATTTATGTGTGTTTGTGGATTCCCCAGTAACAATCTTTTCTTCCCCATGATGCATCCAAGGGGTTCTCACTGCTCCACATCCATCTTGAGTCTTGAGTTTAGACAACCACAGGCTCCTCCTCTCTGGGCTTAAATGTTACGATAACATGAATTTGAAAATATTCTTATGACTGCGAGAATGAAGGAAGAAAAGGACTTGGAGGGCAAATTTGCCTCTCCTAAATTTTCAAATTATCTTGAGCTCTTCTGGTGTCTGTTGATGATGATGGTGATGGTGATATCCATTTGGAAAGGACTTTCCATTGTAGATTGAACTCTATAAAACAGCTTCAACAGGGGCCTAGAACAGGGAGTATTTTCCTTATTAGACATTAATGAAACTGAAGTCTAGAGAGTGCAGATGATTTATGTAGGGTCACAATAATAATACATGAAGAGTTGAGTTGCTGAGATACTATAGCCAACTGACCATAGTAAATTCAATTAGAATCACAGAAGTGAAGAAGTAAAAGAGATCTTGGAGATGCCTTTTGCCAAGAGCTCCAACAAGTGCTAAGGTTGCCACCTTAGCTTAGAGACCTCCAGTTACAAATCATCCACTATCCTTCCACTTCATGTTGCTACCGACTTATTAAGGAACTACTATTCTTTGGAACTAGTTATTTCAGTCTCCCTAACCAACTCACCATCTTACCCATTTCTCCCTTGTAATCCCAAGCATAGTACATAGAAACATACAATATATAAACACACATTCAAGAACACAGATACTCAATATTGCTCACAGAGACACATGCAAGACTACATACACATTTTCTAATGAATTTCCCTCAGAAAGAAGGAACCTGATCTGACAATTAATGAAGAATAGCAACTAATTTTCAATCTAAAATGAGTCATAGGACTAGCTATTAAAAGGAAAGCAGAGGATTTAATGGCAAATGTCCAGATGGAATATATTTCCCAGCAGTTTGGTTTTTAGCAATTTGTAATCTAAGCTACCCAGCAGCATCAAGAGAGAGTTAAAACATGTCATCCACTGAAACCTAGTTAATTCAACAACAATTTGTAAGCCAGACATCTCACAAAACTCCAGGTGATACTCTGCAAATTTGAACTGTTTCATAGAAATGCCTTCGTCCTTCTAACAAGTGAACATAAAATTTCTCTTATAATAAATGGCTCATTTCCATAACTCTGAAAGGTCAAGAGACAATACATGAGCCCATTATTGCTATTATTTTTTGACTCTCAAATTAGGTTGGTTACTGTCCTATACAATGGCTCCCAAACTAAGATTCCTATAGTACCAGGATAACCAGGCCACATTGCAACTCAAAAGTCATTTTGGATTCCCTGTTGTCTAAGGCAAAGCAATGCCAAAATTCTTTGCTCTGGCATTTAGTGTCTGGGCTACAATCTTACTTGAACCTAGATGTCCAGACTTCTTCTATAGTAGATGTCCTACATATTCAATAAAATTAAGTCTTACAGGATGATTTGCTCCCTGCCTTTGTTCCTTGCTGCTGTCCAGGCAGTTAAGACTGATGTTTTAGGAGTTTTCTTGCTAAAGATACTAGAGTAGTTTGCCATTTCCTTCTCCATTCATTTTACAAATAAGAAACTGAGGCAAGCAGGATGAAGTGACTTGACCAGAGTCACATAGCTAATAAGTATCTGAGGACAGATTTGAACTCAAGAAGAGAAGTCTTCAGCACTCCAGGTCCAGCACTCTATCTACTGCATCACCTTACTACTCCCCATCCCTTAAAATCACAGAATCATAGACATTGAGGTTGAAAGGAACCTCACATCCATCTAGTCCAACCCCATTCCCTTACAGAAAGAAAACTGAGGATCATAGATATCGCTGACTTTTCCAAGTTACACACATGGTAAGTTAAACAGTCAGGGTAGGAAGTCAGCTTTGGTGACACCAATTCTTTGTCATCTCCTTCAGAGTCATTTCCATTATATCACATTGTTTATTCCTTTACCAAGGCTAGTCTACAAGCTTCTATCCTTACCTCAACCTTTTAGAATATCTGTTCTCCTTTCACACCTTAGTTCAGGGCCCCCAAAAAAGCCTTCTCCTGGAGAGAGAGACAGACAGACAGACAGACAGACAGAGACAGAGACAAGCAGACAGACAGACAGGCAGACAGACAGACATCAGGGCTTCCTGCTGAGCCAGCTTATTTTTAGGTGAATCAGCCCCAAGGATAGAAAGAATCTCATCAGGATTCCTGTTATAATATAGAGTGGAAATACAAAGATGGTTGATTATTTGCTGTTAGGACCAACCCCTCCATTCTCTCATCTGTCTCTTTCTATCACCTCTAGTGTGAGATCCTGGAATGGGCTTTCTGACAAATAATGGAGAGTGATGGGGGAAACATTAATATAGGCCTTCGTTCCAGCAGTCTGTGTTGTCGCAGAAGTAAATGAAAAGTCTCCCGACCTTTCCATTTACTTCTCCGACACCAAGCTCAGGGAGAGAAGATTTTTGCCAGCTGTTTGAGTTTTAAATTACAGTGCCGTGATTGGCTTCATTTCTGTGTCACCCCTAGCAACCCCTCCTAGTGAGCAAGAGATGAAGACGAGCTGGATGGGAAAGGCTGGGGAATTGATGCTCAAATATTCTAATTTATTACTGAGTAGGATTTGCTTCTTTAAGAAATTCACTTTTCCCCCCAAAATAATTCCCCTCTCACATCAACTTATGCCTTTCCTGATTTCTTTCCTTTGTCCATTTTTGTTACATAATGACAAAGGGGAAATTTCTTTAGAATAAAATCTTATGTTGGGATATATTCACTTTGCAGGTTTTGGGTCATTTCTTCTGTGCTGTAGCTTTTCATGGATGGGAACTGTAAGTAATGAGTGAAAAGGTAACAGCTAGCCAACAAACACAACCACTTTCTACAACTTAATTTCATTTTGGGAATTATGGTCATCCATTTCCATTGGAGAGTAGACTATTTCTAATTATGATAGACCTTTTTCCCCTTTATGGATGGCCTTTCCTCTGCTTCTCAGCTCATATATTTTTCTTCTACCTAGAAGGCTATGAGGTGGCCAATCCAGCAAGGACAAAAAATTCCCCACTTTTGCTCCCAACATCCTTCCCACTTTAGTTCTCCATTTGTTTCCCCCATGTCAGAGAATGGGGGCAAAGTAACCTTCTTACCCTCACCTAATTCATAAGCCACACTCAGACAGTCAGTGGATTCCTGACCTCAGAAGGGCAAACTGGGACAGAATAATAATTCTGTACTCCAATTTCCCAAGGCCAATGGGAGATCTTACAAAAGTTCTATTGATCCTGCTGCAGTAGTTTTCAGATATCCAAGATCATGATGCCAGGCTGCTTCATAGCCCAGTTAGACCTCAGTGTATTTTTCTCTCTCTTTGGCAGGTACAGGACTTCCCTTGCCAGTCTCCTTTCTCTGATAAAGTTGTTCCTGAAGTCCTCTGCATGGAACCCTTGTGTTTTGAGATCCTTGAAGCAAGGACTATCTTTTGTAGCCCCAGTTCTTAGCATAATATTGGGAGCATGGTAACCATTTAATCAATGTATATTGTCTAAGTGAACTGCCCATATTTATGAGACAGTAGTAACCTACATAGTCTAATTACTGATGAGGAATACTGCCTACTGACCAGGATTTAGCTTGTCAAGATAGGCTCTATGGCCTGAGCGCCAAGCTGACCTGAAAGGTATCTAAGTCAAGCTCCATAAGAGATGCTAGAGATGAAAGAGACTTAGGCTAAATCATAGCTGAGCAAAATGTCTAATATATCATGCATGCCAAGGGATTACCCATCCTCCTTCAGAAAATCTCCAGTGAGGCCAAACCAGATACCTGTTGAATGAATCCATCAAGCCTTTGGGCAGTGCCATCATCAGGAAAGTGTTCTTCCATTAAACAGAAATCTCCCTCTTTGTAACTGTCAATAGAAAATGAGTTCCAGTTCTACCAAACAGAATGAACCAAAATCCTGAACAATACATTAGCCACATATGACAGCAGGTTCTCCGGCATACATTATTCCTTACCCACACAACCACAAAAATTCAATGATAATAAAGATGTGAACATTTTCTCAGTTCTCCTAGAATCAAACCCATTAAAATTATCTGGCAGTAACAACCCTTATCCTCTTTTTATTTATATTGTAACCATTTTATGTCTAATATAGTTTTGTCTTCACCTATAACAAAAATTTCCTAAAAACTTTCTTAAAGTATTTTTAAAATGAATTTTGAGATAATTTCTGTCCTGAGGACAAGAAAAGATTTGAAGGAAAATCCTGGTGAGCCAGCTTGGTGGAAGTGCTGTCAAATTATAACTGACACAGACATTGTTTGCATTTACCAAAGGTCCTGCTTCTTCTGGGAGTAGATCACTGAGCATAAGAGAAAGATGCTTTAAAGAAATCAAAAGCATCAAGTCCACTGAGAAAGAAGAAGGTGAACTCAGGAATGATCTGAGTTGCTTAGCTTCTTCCCTTCACCCTCACTAGTCACTAATGCCCGAGAAGATACAGTGTCTTCCTCTAAGAATCATGGCAGACAGAGCCCACAGTGCATCATTCAGAAAGACCCTCAGAATTATCAGACTGCTCCTTGGGAAGGCTGCAGCCTGGGTTTGTGTGCATGTATGTACTCTGTTTTAAGAGGGAAGGGACAAGAAGGGAAGAGGTATGTTTTGACAACCCAAGCAATACTATTATTACTTGTTCTCCGGAAGCAGTTACAGCTGTCCACCCAATAAGAAGTTGATCTAGACCACGACTATCTTCTCACTTGGCCTCCATGGGAGATGCATGTGTCGTGAGCCACCTCTGTGGAAATCCTGGCTGAAGGTAGTCAATGACGGTGGTGATGGTGACAAACAGATCAGTCACCACAAACAAAGAGGGGGTCTTGAGATTGTGCAGAGGACTAGGCTTTGCCTCCACAACCAGGCTTCTCAGGAGGCAGTCTAGCTCTCTTATCAGCTTCTTTTTTGTGTTACTCTATGGCACTAATCTGACACCTCAGAACAGACTCTTCTTAGCTAAGCTCAACTTTGCCAACTCCTCATTCTTTCTGATCTGTAGTGAGAAATCCTTTCATTTCAGTATTTCCTGTTCCAAGACATCATGTCTTTTGCCAAGTGCCATTTTTGGGTGGGAAGAGAAGCAGGGAGGCAAGAAAGGACTAAGTTAAGGTCATTGGCTGTCTAAAACAATTTATTGCTTTGGGGAAAAGTTGGACATGCTGAATTTCAGTTTAATTGAGATTGTCCATTCCAAGCCGTCTCCCTAGGATGGGAACATGAAAGTGAATGTCACTCATGGAGGAAGTACAAAAGGTTTTGGGAACAAGGTAAAAATGCATCAGATGAGCAGATAAGAGCCCTCCAAAGCTCTCCAGATCCTTGGCTCCAATAGCTGCTCCCACTATAGCCATAAGCTATTGAAAAAGCTCAGCACAATCAGGCAAAGCAATTATAGGCATATTTGTGGCAAGGCTGTTCTCTTTCATTTAATCTATGATGTCATCTTTTGAATTATAAACCTCATCTTCTAGAAGTTTAGCACACAGCTTCCTCCAATGGTTCTCCTTCTGATTAAACTGAGATTGAGGAATCATAATAACAGACATGAACAAAGTTATTTAAAGGTTTAGAAAGAATGCTACCTGATAATAACATTCAACACAACAGGTTAGGCACTAGGATTATCATTCTCCCCATCTCAGGCATGAGGAAACCTGGTTTTCTGGTTCCTTCCAGGGAATGGAAGAGACTTGTATAAGAGACTTGTTTTAAGTTCAAAGAAGATACAAGTATTTCCTTGGCTCCAAGTCTAGCATGCTATAAAGGCATAAAGAAAGGGATATAACTTAAAGACTTTCAAAGTTGCATAGCAATGGTAAATTGCCCACACACATGCACACGTTTCTGTACTGTGTTCTATATATGAAAGTATGACTCTCTAATTCATATTGTTTTGTTGTTGTTCAGTCAAGAATTAATGTCCAATTCTTCAGGACCCAATGGACCACAGCATGGCAGCCTGTTCTCGCCTCCACTAGCTCCTGAATTCTAAGTCTGTGTTCACTGTGTAGATAATACACTCTATCTCACCCTTTGTTGTCAGCTTTTCCTTTTGCCTTCAATATTTCCCAGCTTCAGGGTCTTTTCCAATAAATTCCATTGTCTCCTTATATGACCAAAGTATTTATACTGCACCTTCAATATTTGACCTCCTGGTGAAGAGACTGAATTCATTTCTATAGGAACTGACTGATTTATCTCCCTGCTGTCCAAGGGACTTCCGAAAGTCTTCTCTAGCACCACAATTTGGAAGTGCTGATTCCACAGTGCTCGATTTTCCTAGTCCAGCTCTTACAGTCATACACTGCTATTGGAAACATCATAACTTTGACTATACACAATTTTGATAGAAATGTAATGTCTCTCCTTTTTAGGAGATTGTCCAAATATGTCATCACTATCCTTCAAAGGAGCATCTGCAGTGAACATGGAATTCCATTTCCTGGGCTCAAGTCTTTACAACCAACTTCTGGGAAAGCAATCCCTAGACAGAAAGCAAAAGCTACCACCACCAACTATGAAACCACTATCACTTATCAGGTAGTCAAGTCAATGCAATGTACCCTGAGGTGACACACGATGTAATACATGTTTGCCAAATCAAACCATCATCACCATTATCTACACCTTGACCTACTTCTCTCTTCAGATTGTGGTGGACATATCCCTAGGAACTTGAAAGCAAGAACCCTGAGAAGAGTGACATCATAAAATGACATTAAAGAAGACATTGTATTATCTGCCTTGCCGCTCCACTCTTAAAAAAAAGACTATGGAATTTTCCCATTATAACTTGAAGCTTAAACTGTCCAGATGTTTTCTGCCTTATTAGAATATGATCTCCTGAGAAAAGGCATGGCCTTACTTTTCTATTTGCATTCACAGCTTCACACAATGCTTTCCACATAGTAAATACACGTTAAATGCTTTATACATATACATATGTATATGCATATTAGAAGGATATAAGTATATGTGTGTGTGTAAAATCTGGTCTCAGATGCTCACTAAATATGTGATTCTCGGCAAGTCACTTAACCTTGTTTGCCTCACTTTCTTCATCTATAAAAAATGAACTTCCAAAGGAAATGAAAAATCACTCCAATATCTTTATGAAGAAAACCACCAAATATGATCACAAAGAGTTTGATATAATTGAAATGACTAAATAACAACAAAAGTGTTACTATCTGAATTGATGCAATTAAAATTGATAAACACATATATGTGCAGAAACATATATGTATGTATATGGTCACTGTATATAACACACTCAACTCTAGATACACATATGTACCTCTTTGTACACTTACAATGTTTACAATATACGGAGTTGTTTTGGGGAATAAAATGCTGAAGGGGGAATGCATCTATTCCAAGCATATGAAGATTCCCCTCAGTAGAACGAGTAGATGAGAAAATTTGTGCCAAGGGTCACCAAGATGGTCAAAGCAGGTACTGTGGAACACTTAGAATTTAGTCAGACATGGAGATAACAGGGTCATCCACTGCATCCAAATTTATATACATACATGCATGCATTTCCAAGCATTCCTCTCTTACCAAAACTATTGATTCATTCCTCAAAACCATCAAAATTAAGCTAAAAAGTGAAAAGAAACATTAAGCAAGACAGACAGATCACATCTACTGTAAGATTCTTGGGATACATAGTTTTATTTTGCTCAGTTGGCATCTCTCCACTCCTTTACTTCTTCCAGAAAGAGTGGGTTAATCTTTTCCATCATTTTTTCAACTCTGCAATGGGAAAGGTTTGTCTTTACAATACCATAGATTTCAAATTCCCAGTTTGCTCCTTCTGTGTGCAATATGGAGTCTTTACACATTGTTTTCTTGGTTCTCCTTATTTTACTCCATATCAGTTGGTATAAAGCCGAACTTACACTTCTGAAGTCCACTATACTCATATTACACAAACTATTCAGCCATTTCCCAGTTTCTAAGTCTCTGCTATCCCCAAAGTACCCCAGTGAATTTCTTGAAGTTTCTGTCACCACATCAGAAAACCAATGAGTTTCCACTCTAACTAATCCTTCTCAATTTCATGCCATTCCCTTTTGTTGAGAAGGACATAGATAGTTCTCAGTTTGGATGGAGGTGCAAGTGGATATTAGACTATGGATTGATTCAATATCATTTATAAACTTTGAAGTCCAGAGTCCTTTGTCATGCTATCTATGAAACGTTCCCCAAATTCGCATGATTTCCCTTGGAAACCCACTTTCTTTAGAATGGATTCTCAGTAACTGTCCACTCAATGAGAGCCCCTGAAGTTTTAAAGATACTTTTTTTGCTTCTACTGGCTAAAAGAAAGTAAAAGAATTTGATGAAAAAGAGAGAAGTGGGTAAATGTATAGAATCAAAGAGCCATGTCATGAAATGTCAATGTATAAAATAATCTCATTTTCTAATCCATTGAAAAATAATTTTTTTCATGGTTTTATCCTTAAGAAATAGCCATTCATCCTGAACTTGAAGGGAGACAATTTTGGTTCTTTGCCTTGACCATGGTCACCCAGCTAGTAAAAATCTGAGTTCACATTTGAATTCAGGTCCTCCTGCCACCAGACCTGGCATTCTATCCACTGGGCCACCAAGTTGTCCTAAGAATTCATCAGTTTCTTCCACATAGTTATTAGGAATAAGTTTAAATTCACTAATAGCCCAATTTTGACTCTTTGAAGCATCCAACTATTTCTCTTAATTCTGCTTTATGAATCCAAAGAGAACAAGTTAAATCTCAGTTCTACATGCTAAACATTCAATATTTTTCCTGTCTTCTCTTCTCCATGATAAACATCATTAATTTCTTCAATAAAATTTTATATTGTATAAACTCAAAGTCCTTCAACATTTTTTTGGAAAAAGTGTTCCTAATTTAGCAATGGTGTTAGGTCCCCAGACATCATCTCATTATACCGTACATGATGGGCATTGGTCTATGATTTCAAGAATGAAAGTATATCCTCAGTGATAATGTTCCAGGCTTAATAGTCAATAGTTGTGTAGCTATGAAGAAAACTAATTTTCCCATTGAGATGAATTAAGAGAGGCAAATAGTTTGGGAATAAAGAAATTAGTCCTTTTGTTCTCTGCCTGTGTCACCATATTTAGAATATCGTGGTCAGTCCCAAGTGCCATATTTTCAGAAGGACTTTGAAAAACTGGAGGGCAATCAGAATTGTAAATAAATAGGAGCCAGAGTGGAAATCAAGAATTTGAAATATTGACTAGATGACCATTGGTTAACTGTCCTAGAAATGTTGGCTTTGGGGCTCAAGCTTGGATACAGTGTCCTCTGAAGCCACATCCAAAGCTGAAATGTTGGGATTCAGAGGATTATGGCATCATTCCCTGGGGGAGGGGGGGGATAATATTGTGTTATTTGCCATCCTTTCCTTTTCCTATTGGCTCCTAGAACATTATTCCTCTTCTTTACTCACTCCTCAAGCCCAGATGAAACAGAGAAAACATAACAACCTCCAAAGAAGAGGAGGTCAAAGGGCTGCTGCTGACAATTAGCCACATGAATCTCATCTTTTCCAGACATTCTGAATTCATTGCCCTCATTGGTGGGAAAAAACTTAGTTTCCTCTCCTTCCATCATTCTAACCTCCAGTGAATCTCAGGATCTTGACAATTTGATTAATCTGAGCTGTCTCCCCTTGGAAACAGTACACTCTCTTTCTCTCTCTCTCTCTTTTCTCAGTGAGCAATTTTCCAACTATCCTCATAGATAACACAAAACAGATTGGGAATAGATTTAGGAGATGTAGGGTGGCAGAGCTTTGCCTCCCAACACAACTACATGATCTTCTCAGATTCCTGTCACCAGAGTAACTTTTCCACAGTCTCAGATTTGTTCCATCTCACTCAAGTATCCATGGTTTCCAAAAGAGATGAACTTAGAAGTCAAATTCTGTAATAAGAAGTGAACTAATCTCAAAATAAGTGGTTGCTCCTGTTCACAGAAAACTTTCTAATTACATGGGAAATCAAAAGCATATCCCATATAGCCCCATTGTTTGCATGGTCCCCACATTCTGTCTCAGGGACAAGGACTCATGGTATATGGTAGATGATTGGAAAGCAGCATGGCACAGTGTTAATCATAGTGAACTTGAAACCAGGAAATGAGTCAAATCTTCTTATGGCCATGTTGCTAGGTGAGCAATTTTTCTATCTGCATAACCTCTCAGTCTTCGTTTCCTCACCTCTAAGATGACAAGAATACATTTTTCTACTCCCTGATTTATGGGACAGTTGTGTGGATGGTGTTCCATAAACTTTCATGAATTTTCACTGTATAAGTTGGGAATTTTAGTTCACTCCACCTAAAGCTTGCTAAGTGCTCATGAACATGCACTCCTCCCTTTGCTAAACTGGAAGAATAAAGAAAGAAAAGTAAGGGAAAAAAAAAACAAGGGGTATATGGGAAGAGGATTCTTGATGAGTAGGACTGAGGAGTGGGGAGAACCAACCCTAGCCACTATCACCGCTAGAGTATTTCCAACCTTTGAGCATTCATATCCTGAGAGATTCATATACTTCAGACTCAGCCTTGCAGAGCAGATGGGTTTTCTTCCCTG
This sequence comes from Macrotis lagotis, assembly GCF_037893015.1. Classification (NCBI taxonomy): domain Eukaryota; kingdom Metazoa; phylum Chordata; class Mammalia; order Peramelemorphia; family Peramelidae; genus Macrotis; species Macrotis lagotis. The sequence continues at coordinate 3,454,000 of NC_133664.1, forward strand.
AGAGGGCTAACAAAGACCCAGGTATTTCCCCTTTTTCCATAAGGGATCCGATTCTGAACTAAATTTGTCATTTTAAAAGTAAATTTTTAAACATTTTAGGTATGCATTTAAATGCACACTTCCATTTGAATTGTCATAAGAAGATTCTGAAGATCACCTGGCAGGATAAGATGTGAGGTCTGAGGTCTTCTCAAATTAAACTGCCAAGTATTCAGTCTCCTGCAGAGAACCCAGCTCTGATGGGCTGGTCACATTGTTTGAATGCCAAATGTATGCTTGCCAAGGAGAACTCACATAGGGCAAGCACTCACAAGGTAATGAGAAAAAGCCACACAAGGTCTATCTCAAGGTCTCTCTTAAGAATGTTGGAATTTGGGGTGGCTAGGTGGCACAGTGGATAAAGCACCGGCCCTGGAGTCAGGAGTACCTGGGTTCAAGTCCGATCTCATACACTTAGTAATTGCCCAGTTGTGTGGCCTTGGGCAAGCCACTTAACCCCATTTGCCTTGCAAAAACCTAAAAAAAAAAAGAATGTTGGAATTGATTGAGGAACATGGGAGACACTGAAACAGGATGACCCAGCATGGAGTGCTCTCATCAGAGAAGGTGCCGTGTTCCATGAGCAAAGCAGAATTGAAGAAACTCAAAAGAAACCTGAGATGTGCAAAATTTGAAAACCATGCCAAATGTTGACATGCACTATTTGGGTCCTACCTCTTGGATAGCATTCTGAGCTCCTATTGGTTTGATCAGCTACAGTTAGACACAGTATAACTTGACTCTAGTATAGTGATGTAATTAAAGTTTCTCTTCAAGAGAGAACAACCAACCAATCAAGCAAGAATAGTTTCTCATTTTCTTTGTACTAAACTTTGAAGATGAGTAATTGCTGATAAGAACTTCTGAAACATTTTTAAGTACTAAAAAATGATAATAGCTAGAATTTTTATACAGTTTTAAGGTGTGCTGAATGTTTTCCATGTGGTTGGTGGCACAGTGACTAGAGTACTGATAATGGAATTAGAAAAACCTGAGTTCCAATTCAGTCTCTGGTATGTTGATCAAATGACTTAATCACCATTGTCCTGATTCCATTCTCCTGGAAAATGGGGATAATATTGGCACCTACCTCTTAGGGTTTATTTGTATGTGAATCCAATGGAACTATAGTTATAAAACTTTTAGCACAGTACTAGCAAAGTGAATATGATAGAAATGCTTCTTTCCTTTCCTTCCTCCCTCATCCCTTCCTTTCATTCCCCTGCTATCTCATTGCTTCCTCAGGTTGATTATGTGAGGTAGGGGCTACTATTACTCCCATTTTACAGATTAGAAAACTGAGACTGAGAGAGAAAGTAGCAACAATGGCCGCCCAGCTAAATAAATTATTTGAATCAGGATTCTTGGGTCTTCTGAAGGTGATATAGTATTTAGCTGCCTAGAAAACCACTTCAAATTCTAACAATTCTTTTTGTTTTCTTCTCTCCTAGTCTCACATCTTTGGGCACCTGTAATTTAAAGCAATAAAGGACTGTTCATAAACAAAGGGTTCTATAGTTGTAGTAACTAGAGATATTTGACCCACACACTATTGCTACCAAAAATATATACAACCAGAAATGTGCCACTGAATGGGAGACAAATGATTCTTACATCATGGTTGAGTCTAATTACAATGGAACTCCTATTCGTCAAGATTTCACATTTGGAGATCTCATATCAGAATCAGAAATAACAATCCTCAGTGAAATTAATGTAAATGACACTCACTGGTAATACATAACCACATTTTCAATACTTTGGCTCTGCTAACAAGGGCAAATGAAGCAATAAGGATGTCTCATCTCTAGCCCTTCATTTCTACATTTTTGAGAAAAATTCACCCATACAATTAGAAGGAAGCAATGTATCTGCTATAGGAAAAATAGCTGAAATGTCATACTATTTCCATTGATGTCCCAGACATTATCTTGCTAGATCTGAAGTACACATTCCCAATGTCTGGAAGTGGGGGCCGATAGTATTGTTATTATTAATTTTAATCGCACAACTCAGTGTAAAATTCTATTTTTAGTTCCTCACAAGCTCTAAGAAGTCTGGGACGTCTTTGGCACCTGAGGCAACATCACACTCTGAGCATCTGTTCTTGGCTTTGACAGGAGTAAAAGGGTGAAAATTCCAGTAACACATCCCTGCTTTCTGAACAGCAATTTATGTGACTTGGAGAAGTTCCAAGGAAAAAAATCATAGGTGATAGTTAGCCAATGATCCTGACATCTCCCTTTCACAAGTGCCATCAGAGGATTCTTGTAAAGGTCACCATGTTGAGTAGCAGAGCACTCGATTAAAAAACATCTGTAAATGATACAAAACCATGTGTCAACCCCTCAGGGAAATCGACTGCCCTCCTTAAGAGATAGGACTGAAAAGGAGCTGACCTCATTTGGATTTCAAAGATGGTCTGTGTTCACATTCGTAGTAAGCTTGAGCTTTAGAAAGAAAGCAATACACTCAACAATCTCCACAGACAAGAGATTAGCATTGGGTCAAATTGTTGACTACAGAGTTCTTCCCTGCAGTCTAAATAGGAAGAGGCTCCTGTGGATGAAATAAGGAAATGATCCAAAGGAACAAAAGCCATTAGGGCTTCTGAAATGGCGGCATGACAAAGGGAGAGTGTACCTTGGGCTTACATATTCAATTCCCTCTTTTGATACAGGAGGAAACTGAAAGTTAGAAAAAATAATGAAACCTTCTCAATGTTGTAAATAAATCTGAGTAAGGGAGATCTTTAACCCCAGATGTCTTTACAATAGTTCCTATGATCTCTATTTCGAGACTAAACCATGATGTCCCAAAACAAAGGAGTCGGATGAGCTAACCTTTAAGATTTTTCCAATGCTTTTGTTACACATAGTTACACCACACTGCTCAACATGGTTTGCTTAGGTAAGGTATCACAAATAGTGGGAAATTTCAAATGTTTGTAGAGTTTTAAAATTACATGTGGATCTAATTGAATGTTCTATTATCCTTTAACACAGAAATAATTTTATCAAAGTAGATTTGTCATTCATTTCTTTCCTTTGAACCTACTCTGCAAATAGTATAAACTTTTATCATGAAAAGCAAGTTGTATCTTTTAAAGGTAAGACAGAGAAAGTTTTTTTCCCAAAAAAGGAAAGAAAAACAAAGTTGATGCAACATGGGACATAGTGGATCAGCCTTATAAAAAAGGAAAAACTAATTAAAACTTTCCCCTCTGTTATATAATGCCAATAGGCATTGCTACAACTAATTTCCACATTGGGGGTTCCCCACAACAAATAATTCAGAAGTCTGGAAGTCATCCCTCTCAAAAATAAAGTTTACTGAAATGAAGTATCATTAGGTAAGAAAGTATAGAAAAAATAACATTTTGATAGAATAATTTAAATGATGATCAAGAGATCAGTATTTCAAAGACCTAAGAGCTCATGGAATTAAGAATACTATCTAGGAGACAGAAATTTAATCTTTTTAATAGGAAAAAACCATTTCAGAGTGTGAATCTAAGGTACTGTGATTTCTTTTTTTTTAATCAATGCAGATCATAGATGATCCAGGTTTAAAGTTCTTTGTTGTCATGGATGAAACTTTTGTCCATGACAACCTATATATTCATCATTTAAAAGAAATAATCCACTTCATCTGTTGGAAACCTTTAAATAGTCTCTAGGGACCAATGAAGTACTCTTAATGTCCATCTGCTATGCTTCACTTTTATTACATTAACAATCCATTATCTTTTTTTTTCTCATCATGCATCCCTGGATGATATCTGTGAATATACTTCTTTGGGAGTAAATCATCATTAATATTATTCTACAGCCTACTTCTACTTCCCACTCACATCTCTAATTCCCTTTTGGCATCTTTCAGCAAGTATAATATTACCAAATACTTGATATTAAAAAACCATGGGCTTTACATCAGAGAACAATCTGAGGTGGGTGAAAGCCCTGATGTAAACCCAAAAGTAATCCAATTCTCCCTTTTCCTCCTATACAGTTCTGGAATCCACTCATTTTCCATCCCAAGGGGTCTGTACAACATATGATATAATGGTGGATAAACCCACTGAATTACCCATACAGCTGTACAGCAATAGTCACTGTGTGTGTGTGTGTGTGTGTGTGTGTGTGTGTGTGTTAACTTTGAGGTCAATCTTTTGAATGATCTTTAATTTCACTGCAAAATGTCTAATTTCTTTGGGCTTGGTCCTGTCATTGGGATGTCAGCTAAAATGGAGCATATAGAGTATAGGATCTTGGTGTAAGGAGGGAATTCCACTTGTGTTTGTTTTCTATAGTGGATAGCTTCACAAGCCTCCATTACCTTATTTTGAGCACAGGATCCTGAAGAGTTGAAAGTCATGGAAAAGAATTTTGTAAAAATCAATCAATTCAACTCGCTTGATAATAGCACATTTTTTAATACTCTACTGTCAATAACACATGACAAATGTGACCAGAGAGAAAAGAGAATAAGCTGTCAATGTGTTCTATCATGGGGCTGGGAAGACAAATTTATTTTATCCTTCCCTTGAAGTTGTTTCCTAGATTGGAATGAATATGAATAATCTTCATGTTCAAACATTACTTTGGCAGAATCCTTGATAGAAAATGAATGATCACAGCACAATCTTGTACTTGGTAGAGTGGGTATGGCTAGATGGAGGCATTTATAATCATTTGATGCCTCAGCTTACTTTCACAGAATATGATTATTCTCAGTTAGCAAGTATGTAAAGCAGAACACAAGGTATAGAAAGAAAATGAGGATGTTTGATAGAGATTCCATGAATTATAATTGTTTTGCTGGCTGCTATTACTAACTTGCTGATTGGCTAAGAGGCCAAATTTTACTTTGACCTCTACCATTCCCTGTACCCAATTAAATTGTTATTAATGCTTCCATCTTTAAGGGGTTTACTCTGGGATATAAAATCACGAGTATGGAATTCCTCAATGGACCTGATGCTTGTCTTTGAAATATGTACCTTAAACATGAATTTAAGGAATCTGAGTGATGGCATTCAACATTTGTGTAAGGTTAGTCAATTAAAAGACAAAAAGAATTATAAAGGAGGAAAAGTGGAAGGGAAAATTGATATTCTTTGAGAGTTCGATATATTCAAGATTTGCTATGACATCTTCAGGACTATCCTAAAAGACTCCAACTATACAAAACATTCTTTCAGCATTATGGGGCCAAAAAGAATCATTTATTTGGGAGTAAATGTGGAGGTAAAAGCCTTGAACCTGAACTAGGTAATAGACAACGAAATGATGCTCAAGACCTTGATTGAACATGCGAGGTCTTCAGAATGAGGTAGAGATTGTCACTACTTAGGCTTATTTCAAAAGAGGGTCACCTCCAAGATCTCCAAGGGAATCAAGAAAAGACTGTAAATGAAGTTACTTAATCTCTTTGCTTGTTTCATTTATAAACTGAGTGGAATATCATCTACTTCACGCCATTTTTATTGAAATCAAATGCAATACATTATATAATACATTATATAAAAGCTAGGTTAAACTATTAATTTTGCGACTTTCCATAAAATTTATTTTAAAAAATGTATAGATGGGGAACACCAGCCCTGGAGGACCTGAGTTCAAATCCAGCCTCAGACACTTAATAATTGCCTACCTATGTGACCTTGAGCAAGTCACTTAACCCTACTGCCTTAAAGAAATAAAAACTTTTTAAAATGCATAGATGGGGAACAACTGCTTGAACCCACATAAACTTTTGGGATCTGGCAAATTTTACCCATCTCTTAAGACAAGGAAATATTAAATGATCTATAGTAAGTCTAGAGTTTGTACTAACTTTAATTCTAAGGCTGGAAGAATGAGTAAATTTAAAAAAAGAGAATCCCATCATAAAGAACTACTAGTTGGTTGGAAGCTAAAGACAAACCCAGAAGAAAATGAAAATCCTGAAACATCAACAAACAAAACTTTAAATGAAATATATAAAATGCCTGAAAGAGATGAAGTAAAAGTTTAAAAGCATGAGCACATTTTTAATATATAATTAGAAAGAGAGTTCTTAAAGAAAAGTTTGGAAATTAAATGAATGTTTTTGGAAGAGCAGCAAGGTGGCAGAGTAGATACATACCTAGAGTGCTGAACCTGTAGCCAAGAAGATCTGAGTTCAAATCTAATCCTAGTTATTAGCTGTGGGATCCTGGGCAAGTCATTTAACCTTGACCCTGTATGCCTCGATTACTCAAATGTGAAGAAATGGAGTCATAAAAAGTCAAATATGAGTAGAAATGGCCAAACATCACAAAACATATTCATAATCATTTTTTGAAGTGACAAAGAATAGGAGTATGAGGAGAAGTCCGTAAATTGTGGAATATTTGAAAAGTTATGGTATATAAATATGGTGGCCTATGATTACACTGAACTCTTGCACTGAGCATAATGACCAGGAGGTTGTCTTGTAGGAAGGAGAGATGAGAGGTAGGGGTGAATAACAATGTTTCCATACTGACAAAATATTTTAAAGGGAAAAGTACCAAATACTTAAGGAAAAGGCATAGGAAGACCTAAGCAATTTTAGTCATTTTTTTAGTCTATATCCAGAAAAATAATACAAAATTATTCTAGAAGTAACATTTCATGTGATACCAACTAAAATAATGTCATCATTTGCGTCCAGAAAAATGTAGAAAGTAATATAGAAAAACAAGCCAACAAAATATGTATTGTGTACATTTCTATACACACACACACACACAAACAAACAAACAAACATAATGTCATTGACAAAAATTGGAGAATTTTGACTTCTGGATATTGAAATAAATTCTAAAAGTATAATTATCAAAAACTTCATTCTTGGAAGGATGGAAGAACAGGGGGAGGGGAAGAAGAAAAGTTCATTCATGAATAGTCAAAAAATACAGAATGATCCATAAAATGAGTTCCAAGTGAGTTTCCAGTGATGGATCAATTTTTTATAATAAAGAAGGTAGGGAAGGGGAGGGAGGGAGGAACTATTGTAAGCATTTTCAAAAAGTTATCTCATTTGAACTGCACAACAACCTTGTTTTGTATGATCACCATTTTACACTTGAAGAAATTGAAGTAGACAGAATTTAACTGATATGTCCACATTTTTTTTAGGTTTTGCAAGGCAAATGGGGTTAAGTGGCTTGCTCAAGGCCACATAGCTAGGTAATTATTAAATGTCTGAGACCGGATTTGAACCCAGGTACTCCTGACTCCAAGGCCAGTGCATTATCCATTATGCCACCGCCCCTAATATGCCCAAATCTTAAAGCAAGTATTTGTCCAAGACCACCATTGAACTCAGGCCTTCCAGATTCCAGATCACTGGAGGGTTAGAGGATCAGCAGGCTCTATTGCAAAGGAATGAGTAGCTAAGAACACACTGACTAAAGGTAAACTATGAGAGAAGTTATGCTGTATTAGGGCAAGTGGAGCTAATCAAGACAAAGCATACAGTGCATGGAGATGAAGGGCAGATGAGACAAAAATGATAGAATGAAATCACATAACTGAGGGACTAACCAATTAAGGAGGTTGTTCATTGGGATAAACCATTTTTAACTCCTTTGTACTCCCAGAAATGAAAGTTATCTGTTATCAAATGTAACACAGGTCGGTGGGATGGTGGTCATTTTTTTCAAAAGAATTCAAAAAAAAATTCCCAGCACACTTTTAATTTTCAGCTGCACAATTTCCATTTTTCTCCAACATTTTTTTAAAATCTGGAGGATTCATAGAATCCTAAGCCCTGCCTTAATTTCTCACATGGCCCAATTTCCAATCTGTAAATGTTCTTACTGAAAATTAAATGTTCCCAGAACTTTTTCCTACCAAAGAAAAATGAAGCCTTTGTACTGACATTCAATCTACTGATCTGCCCAAGAAAAAGAGAAGATTGAAAGAAATGTTCAATGGTAGACATCATGGTGAATCTTCAGTGAAGGTCTCTTTAGGGGAAAAGGGGAAGTAATGCCCAGGAAGCATGAGAACAGGAAAGCCAGCTGGAAACTTTTAGCCATAGAATGCAGGCCAAGTCCAGATAACCTGAGAACAACAGAATCCCTGCAGTTAGATAGCAAGTCAGAAGGAAGGGTCCCAACCCCAAACAAAATCTGAACCCTGGGAATGCCAGGACAAAGGACACCACTGCTAAGTCAGAACCAGGACACAAAAGAGGAAATAAACCCCTGCCAAGGCAAGGCTTGGACTGCTTAGGCAACTTCTTGTCCAAGGACAAACCAGGGATCAGACCCCAACCCCAGCATAAAAATGTTGGATCTATACTCCCTATGCCCCAGGAGCAGAGATTAATGACAAAGATAAATAAAAAAGCTAAAAGAGTATTCACTATAAAAAACAACTATGCAGATAAAGATGATAGAGTCATTTCAGAAGAAGAAATCAATGAAAAATCACTCACAGGGGAAATCTCAAGAGTATAGGAATTGAATTCAAATCCAAAAGCTCATAGAAGAGCTTAAAAAAGAATTGAGAAACCAAAGAGAGGGAAAAATGGAAAAAGAGAGTCATGCAGGAAGATTATGAAAAAATCATCATATAGAATTCAATACCTTTGAAAAGAAAAATACAAAATGTAATTGAATAAAATAAAATCCTAAAAAATTAGAATTGTACATATAAAAATGAATCTATGAGATTACAAGATTTTAGCAAACAAATTGAAAAGATTTAGGAAAAACAAACAACCTGGAAAATAGATCAAGAAGAGATAATATAGCAATCATTGATCGACCAGAAAGCCTAGATTAAAAAAAGACCCTAGAAAACATCATTGAGGAAATTATAAGGCAAAACTGTCCAAATCTGCTAGAGCAAGCCAACAATGTAACCAGTGAAAAAATATGCAGAACCCCTCCAGAAAGAGACCCCAAGATAAAAACTATAAGGGCTTTTGCATCCAAATTCCAGAACTCTCAAATAAAGGAGAAAATACTGCAAGCAACAAAAAGGAAATGATTTAAAAACAAAGGAAACACAATCAAACTCACACAGGACTTATCAGTTTCATCACTGAAGGACCAAAGAGGAAAAGACCTGGGATTACAGAAAGAATTCATGATTCTGCAAAATTCAGCATATACTCTGAGGGAAAAGATGGATATTCAACAAAATGGAGAACTTCCAGAATTTCCTGACACTAAGACCAGAACTGAACAGATTAATCAATCAACAAATACATGATTCCAGAGATACATATAAAGGTAAATGAAAAGGGGAAAGAAAAAGCAAAACAAAACAAATGTTAGTCAAGACCATCAAATTGCAAACAACCCTAAAAGGGAAGATATAACACTTCTAATTATTGAGAATTTTACTTCTCTTAGGATAATCAAGGGGTCGAAAATAATTCAAGAGACTCGACGTAGAGGATATGAGTAAAGTTGGGTCTTGTCTCTCCATTGAAGAGGCCTAAGATGACAATCACTATGTTTGAGACAAAAAGTTCTGATGAAAAGCAGGGTGTTAGCTCTAAACTTAAGTGTCTTAGTATTCTTTGACCCTAAGTCAGGGTCAAATAACTCATAATCATTTGTAAAGTTCTAAAGTGAGACCTTCAGAGCCTCCCACTACTTAGAATCCTTTCAGATTCTTATAATTAATTAAATCAGGTTTGGACTTAATCCTTTATTTAATAAAGGTTAAGTACTGTTTCTAGAAGGGGGTATCTAGGAGAAAATAGGCTTTGGGGGAATAGTACAATTAGTTCATGAAATTATTTGGCTTTGGATGATACTTTGGCTCACAAGGATTGTGTGTCCTTGGAGAGTACTTGAAAGAGGGGTAAGGTAAAAATATGATTACAATTTGATATAAATCAAGGCTCATGAAAAATGTGCTTCTAAAGAGACGATCTTGAATTATATCAAATTGTAATCATATTTTTACCTTACCCCCCTTTACAAATACTCTCAAAGGACAAAAAAATCAAGTAATCAATTTGTGATGGTATTTTGATAACACTTTGAGCTTATCAAACAATCAATTAATCAAGTCGCTTTGGATGATACCTCCTTAATAATACTTGAGTGAGAAATAGTACCAGGTGAAGAGGGACAAAGATTTATAATTCTTGAGGGAAAGAATGGAGGGTTTGAACACTGAGTAAATTCTATTCAATAGATTTGGCCCAGAGAGGAAATAATATAATTCCCACTTGGGTTAAAAAAATTCTACTGTACTCTACAGGGAAGGGTGGGCAGGGGAAGGGAAAGATAAGGGGAGAAGGGACGAATAAATGGGAAGGCAAAGGTATAAGTGAAAATAAACTGAAAGTTAAATTTTAAAAGAAAAGTTAAAGGGGAAAAAAGGGGAAAGGGAGTAAAACTTTGGTGAGGATGTGTAAGAGGAAAGGAAAGATAGCATAGAGGGAAATACAAAATTAGTAAACTTAGTTGTAAATGGAAATAGGATGAAGTCTCCCCAAAAAATGGAAGCAGATAGCAAAATGGATGAAAAACCAGAATCCTTCAATATGTTGTTTATAAGAAACAGAATCGAAGCAGAAAGATACATCCAAAGTAAGGCCAAAAGAATGGAACGAAATATATTATGCTTCAGCAGAAGTAAAAAACAAAAACAAAAACAGGAATAGTGATCCTGTTCTCACATAAAGAGTTAAAGTAAAAGAAAAAAATGATCTCATTAAAAGGGATAAGAAAGGAAACTACATATTTTTAAAATGCACCATTGATATTGAATTTATATCATTACTAAACATGGATGTACCTAGTTGCATCATATCCATATTCTTAGAGGAAAAGCTGAGTGAATTACAAGGAGACAGACAGTAAAGCTTTAATAATGGGGGACCTCAACCTCCCTCTCTTTGAGTTAGATAAATCTAACCACAATGTAAACAAAAAGGAAAATAAGAAGATGAATGAAATCTTAGAATACTTACATATGAGAGACCTCTGGAGAAAAACAGTGGGGACAGAAGAGAATGTATCTTTTTCTTGGAAGGTTATGGCACCTATACCAAAATTGACCATATACTATGGCATAGAAACCTTATAATCAAATGCAGAAAGAAAGAAATAATAAATGCACACTTCTCAGAGCATGATGCAATAAAAATTCCATGTATTAAAGAATCATGAAAAGATAAACCAAAAATGAATTTGAAACTAAATAGCTTAATTTTTTAAAAATGGGATCAATAAAAAATAATAGAAATGATTAATAATTATATTCCAGAAAATGATACTAAGGAAACATCATACCAAAATTTGTGGCATGCAGCCAAGGCAGTTTTGAAGGGAAAATATATATCCCTAAATACCTTTATGAATAAAAAGACAAATGAATTGGGTATAAAAGTAAAAAAAGCTAGAAAAAAAGAACAAATTTATGACCAAACAAGAAACAGAGTAAATTATAAGCTGTAAAAGAATGACTTTGACTATATTAAATTTAAAAGATTTTAAACTAATAAAATCAATGCTGCCAAAATCAGAAGTAAATCAAGAAACTGGGAAACAATCTTCACACTTAGGAGTTCTAGTAAAGGTCCCATTTCTAAAATATATAGAGATTTGCAATAAATTTATAAAGCTACAAGTCATTCCCCAATTGATAAATGGTCAGAGAATATAAATAAACAGTATTCAAATGAAGAAATAGAAGTTTTATGCAATAATTTGAAAAAATGCTCCAAGTCATTATTGATTAGAGAAAGGCAAATTAATTATGAGATTGTCTAAGATGACAAAAAAATGAAAATGATCAATGTTGGGGAAGTTGTGGGAGGATGGGGACATTAATGCATTGCTGGCAGAGTTGTCAAATGACCCAACCATTCTGGAGATCAATATGGAATTATAACCCAAGATCAATAAAACTGTTCATTCCCTTAGACCCAGAAATCTAGAAGAAATCATAAAAATGTCAAAAGTCCCACATGTTCCAAAATATTCATAGCAGCCCTTTTTGTGTTGGCAAAGAATTGGAATTTGAGGGATGTCCATCAATTGAGAGATGACTAAATAAGTTATGGTACATGAATACTATGGAATATTATTGCTCTATAAGAAACCATTTATGATCAGACTCTAGAGAAGCATGGGATGCCTTACAGGATCTGATGCTGAGCAAAGTAAGCAAAACCAAGACAACAATGTACACATTAATAACACTGTTTATAAGAATCTGGATGAAATGTTGAAAAGCTTTCATAACATGCATTTTTAAAAATAAATATCAATTAAAAAAAGAAAATTAAATAAGCAATCTGACAAACCAGTGAAAGCTGGCTTCTCTACATTCTTGTCTCCAGGTTGCCAAATAACCAACCTTGTGTATGCAGCAAAGGGCAATAGAGAGACTTATGGTGGGCAAGAGAAGTTGCAATTTGAGTATAATAATGATTTCTAGGTAAATGATTTCTAGTTGAAACATATCATCATGGAAATGCACAATCAGAAGAGGAAGTGAGTGGGCAATGGGAGAAGAGAAATAACCAAAGGATAATTTTTCAGTAGATTTATCAAATTTTAGAGCACCTGAAAAAAGTTCTCTCAGATGCAGGAAGATCAAATTAAGAACTAAAGGAGGTGTGAAGGAACACATTGTTATTATCTATGTGATGAGATAGTATCCATACATCAGAAAAATCTCAAATTTACTGAAATAATAATAAAAAGGCAAAGGGTGGATTGGGAAGAGAAAATTCAATCAGTACATAAAATTAGGAAAGGTTTCAGTATTTTTAAGAGGAGAGAAGTAAGCAGGCTATAAACCTGAGCGTTGACAGAAGACTTATCCTTTTTGGCTGTTTAGCATAATCGGTCATTTGCTATATTTGGAGTCAAGGACTGGGTTTGAATCCTGCCTCTGCCATTTTTTGTTACCTTGAGAAGATACTTAACTTGTTTTAGCTCCAATTTCCCCATAAGTAAAAGGGATAAATTCCCTTTGTATTACTTCTTTCACAGAGTGAGGATGAGGCTTAAGTGATATGATGCACATAAAAGTTTAAGCAAAGCCAGAAATGCAAGAGAATTGTGCACTAATTAAGCGGATGGTTGATATACATTATGTAACATGAGGGAGACAGAAAGACAGAAAGAGATAAAAAAAGGAAAGAAACCAAGAAGACTTAAACCAGTTCTGTTTGAACATCATGACACAGCATTAAAGTAGATCACAAATTTCTCTAAGTAGGTATTTTGAAAGAAATTATTTCAGGGGATACAAATATATTGAAGATATGTTTCATATTAATTTATGTACAGAGAGACTGTTAACCTTCCTGCATTATTTTTACAACAATGTTGTTACTTTGCAAAAAATGACCTGATTCTTCTCATTTCACTTTGCATCAGTTTATACAGGTCTTGCCATGCTGTTGCTGTTGTATTTTAATCCTTCCCTCTATTATTTCTTAAAACACAAAAATCCATCATGATTTTATATCTAAACTGGCTCAGCTATTATTCAGATGATGAATGTCATCTTGATTTCTAATTCTTTGATATCTAAAAAAGAGTTGCTATATTTTTATGCATGGAGGCTTTTTTCCTCTTTCTTTAATCTCTTTGCATTGCAGACCTAATACTAGGATTGCCAGGTCAAATGCTATGCATAATTTTTATAGCCCTTAGGAACCTAATTCCAAATGTTAAGATCAATTTGTATTTCAAGAATCAATATTAATTTTAAAAGATTTTCATAGTAATATTGATAACTTTGACGTCTTCCAGAAAAGCATTGTTTGTATCCTTTGGCCATTTATTAATTGGAAAATGACTACTATTTTTTGTAAATTTCATGTAGCTCCCAAATATATGAGAAATGAGGTCTTTTAAAAAAGAAATTCATAGAAAAAAATAAAACATTTTCATACCACTTCTGTTCTATGGTACCTTTTAACAAAAAAAGGGAGTTTCCCTTTTATCTTTTATTAGCTTTTTTCCCTCTTTTGTTGGTCTGTGATCATGAGTGATACCTCAAACTTTTTTTTAACTTTTGCTGAAGCAGAATGAATTCTACTCCAGTTCTTTATTTTAAGTCTGTGTGTGTGTTTAGTGTAAACATTTCATTCTCCTTTCTAATCCACTTTGCTAACTGCTTCCATTTTATGGCAGTTCCTCCTATTCCCATCTATTTATCTTTCTTCCTCCTCTTTTCTTCTGTCTCTCTGTCTCCTCTCTGTCTCCTGTCTGTCTCCTCTCTGTCATCTCTCTGTCTGTGTCTCTCTCTGTCTGTCTCTCTGTCTCTGTCTCTCTCTCTGTCTGTCTGTCTCTGTCTGTCTCTGTCTCTCTCTGTATCTCTGTGTCTGTCTGTCTCTGTCTCTCTCTCTCTCTCTGTCCCTCTGTCTCTCTCTCTGTCTCTCTCTCTGTCTCTCTGTCTTTCTGTCTCTGTCCGTCTGTGTCTCTGTCTGTCTGTCTGTGTCTCTGTCTGTCTGTCTCTGTCTCTCTGTCTCTGTCTGTCTGTCTCTGTCTGTCTGTGTCTCTCTCTGTCTGTCTGTCTCTCTGTCTGTCTCTCTCTCTCTCTCTGTCTGTCTCTCTGTCTGTCTGTCTCTCTCTCTCTCTCTCTCTCTCTGTCTCTGTCTCTCTGTCTGTCTGTGTCTTTCTCTGTCTGTCTGTCTCTCTGTCTCTCTCTATCTGTCTCTGTCTGTCGCTCTCTGTCTCTCTCTGTCTGTCTATCTGTCTCTCTGTCTGTCTGTCTCTCTCTGTCTATCTCTGTCTCTCTGTCTGTCTCTCTCTGTCTGTCTCTGTCTCTCTGTCTCTGTCTGTGTCTTTCTCTGTCTGTCTGTCTCTCTCTCTCTCTGTCTCTGTCTGTCTGTCTCTCGCTCTCTGTCTCTCTCTCTCTCTCTCTCTGTCTCTCTGTCTATCTGTCTCTCTCTCTTTCTGTCTGTCTGTCTCTCTGTCTGTCTCTCTCTCTCTGTCTGTCTCTCTGTCTCTGTCTCTCTTTCTCTGTCTTTACTTTCAAATAATTGTTTTTCCAAGTCCAGAAAGATGGAACCCAAATGACATAGAAGAAAATATTGCATTCAGTAATAGCAATATTATTTAACAAAATTTTGAGAGACTAAGTCAATTTGACTATTATAAAACCTAAATTAATGATGAAGGACATACTGAGGAAGATATAATTTTCATTCAGAGAGAGATTTGATAAATATAAATATGCATATAGAATACATATAAAATATTAGATATATATTACAATATATAATCATTTTATACATGGTTCTATTTATATATTTTATACATATATATTTTTATGTATACATATATGCACCTATATACACATATATAGAGAGAGTTCTAATGGAAACCATCTCTGGAGAAGAGGAAAGTAAAAATGAAATCTACATGATGATTTTATTATATATTTAAAAGTTGGACATAATAGATTTGAAGGCTTAGGTATAATCATCTTTTTGTAATACTATAGATATGTTTGGGTTTTTCCATGAATATATATATACATAATTTTTTAAAAGTGCTTATGATAACATAGAACAGAGCATAAAATAGGAGGGAAGTAGACATACCTCTTTTTAAATTTTGTCACTTTAGAAGAACCAAAAACTTAGAGGTCTCCAGAATTACTACTGAAAACAACTGAAAAAAACCCTGAAGACTGGGCTGGTGTCCCCTCCATTTTGGAAGCAGAGATTAAAGTTAGCATATGGTTAAAAGTCAAGAAATAGGCTGGAAAAAAATGAGCAAACAGCAGCAAAAGATAATGACTATAGAAAACTACTGTGGTAACAGAGAAGCTCAAAATAAACTCAGAAGTAAAGTCAAAATTCTAATATCCAAAAGTCTCAGAAAAAGATATGACTTGACCTCAGGCCATAGAATAGTTCAAAAAAAGTTTTAAAATCAAGTAAGAGAGGTAGAGGAAAAACTGAGAAAATAAAATCATAAAAACGTTATCAGCAGTTTAGCAAAGGAGACACAAAAATAGTAAGGAAAACAAAGACTTTTTAAAAAAAGAACAGATCAATTGGTAAAAGCAGGAAAATATAGGGAAAAAATGTCTTGAGAAGCACATTTGGCCAAATGGAAAAAAGATACCTCCAGATTCCCTAAAAATAAAATCTTAAAAAGCAGAATTGACCAAATGGAAAATGAGGTACAAAAGTTCACTGAAGGGAAGATTTTTTGAAAAAGTAGAATTGATCAAATGGAAAAAGAGGCACTAAAGTTCACTGAAGAAAATAATTCCTTAAAAAATTAGAATTGAATGTATCGATGCTAATTACTTCATGAGAAATCAGAAAGAAAAGAAAAGAAAAAGTAAAAAAGTCAATGGAATGAAAAAATCATAAGAAAATGTTAAATACTTCTTAGGAAAATAGGAGATGAGATAATTTAAGAACATTGGGATTATTTGAAAACCATAATCAACAAAGAGAACATAGTAATCATCTTTCAAGAAATTATTAAGGAAAACTTCCCTGAAAAGCTAGTATCAGAGAGTAATAAAGAAACTGAAAGAATGCACCAATCACTTACTGAAAAAAAGATACCAAGATGAATATTCACAAAAATTGTATAACGAAATTCCAGGGCTCCCAGGTCAAGAAGCCAATATTACAAGCAAGCACAAGGAAACAATTCAAATACCATGAAGTCATGGTCAGAATAATACTCCATTCAACAGGGTCTAGATGAAAGATCAGAGGACTTAGACCATGATATTCCAGAAATAAAGCTCGGATTAACCTATACTTCAGGAGAATGGATTTCCAAACATTCCTGCTGAAAAGGCCAGAAAATAGAAATTTTGACTTTTCATATCAGAATTAAGAGAAGCATTAAAAGAAAAGTAAAGTGAGAAAGAGAAATCATAAAGGCTTCATTAAAATTAAACTATTTATATTCCTACGTGAGGAAATAATATTTATAGTTCTTAAAATCTTTCTTATTTTTAGGGCAGTTATAAGGAGTATAAATCGAGTTCATGAGTATGAGTTGAATAAGATATAATAATTTTCTAAAAATTAAAAATAAAATTTAGTGAGGAGAAAGAAAAATGCATTGAGAGAAAAAAGATGTAAAGGTAGAATGAGGTAAATTATCTGACATAAGGGAGGCAGAAAAAAGAGTCTTTGATGCTGGGAAAGATGGGGAAAGTGGGGCAGCAGAGTTTGTGAACCTTATTTTCATTAGAATTGACTCAAAGAGTGAATAACATTCATACTCATTTGGATGCAAAAATCTTATCTTACCCTCCAAGAAGGTTGAAAAGGAAGGAAATAAGAAAAGGGGGAGGGGCTTAAAGAAGGGAGGGAGGATTAGGGGATACAAAAATCAGAAGTAAAACACTTGAGACTCACTCGCCAGGTTAAAGGAGAGAGAATGTACAGGGGGAAATAGTAGGGAAGGGATTAATGATCATTACTGTTAAAAGTAATTTATAACTAGTTTCTCGGATATGTATTTATTATATATTTATATATTTCTCAAATATATAGAGAATTGAATCAAATCTCTTTCAGCTCAATTGTCTTTACTTCTTCCAGGATGCAAAGTGAAGGAATCTGTTATTGCTGCTGTGGCTGCTGTTGTTGCTTCTTAGACAAACAACAAGCTCTAGTCAGCTTCCACTGCAGTATTACAAACTTCTCCTTAGGCTCTTCTAAATTTTCTTACACCAGGAAAACGTTTTCTCATGACCTTTGACTGTGTCACTTCAAAATTTGAATTGAGGAGTTATTTTGAAGTTGCTTGAAGGACAATATTGCATGACTTCAGCTGTGTTGCTTCGATTCCCTCATCTTGGTTTGTATCCTGCTAATAAACGTGTGGAAAGATTGTTCCAAATAACTAAGAATGAGAAGGGCAAATCCAAGCCATCTCTAATGTGCTGTTTTATGCCAAACAAATAGGCAAAGATGATCAGAAGGAAAAAAATTAGTATTGGCAGATTTGGTGGAAGACAGGCACATGAATAAAAATACTGGGAAACTGACTCTTTTTTTGAAGCCCTATAACCTATTTTGATTTCTAGCACCTTTCTTCTATAATTTAATGAGTTCAGGGTATATTCACATTGGTTTCAATAAATCATTTCTAATTTTCTTCTTTTCATTGTAATTATTTCTCTTTCTATTTTCAGAGTTCCTAAAACGTTCCGCACTAACTTTTGCAGTAGAATTTTCCTTTGTATTTTTTCTAGCCTTTTCTGAACCCTCTACTTTTGCCAAATTTATAGGACTTGAAAAAATACTTCTATATTGTTATCACAAACTTTAGAAGAAAGTGACAACTTCCAAGGTTTCATAATTTCTTGAAGAATGAAATTGTCTGAGACAAGTCAAGCTTGAGAGAGAGAGAAGTGAGAGAAATGAGAGAGAGAAAAAGAGGATGACAGAGAAAGGGAAGAGGGGAGAGAAAGAGAGAGGAAAGAGACAGAAACAGAGAGAGATGCAGAAAGAGTCAAAGGAGAGAATTCACAATGTCTCCTCAAGTAGATGTCTCAGTAAATTCAGTCTTGCAGCATTATGCTTTCATTCCAATATAACAGACATATGCTCCATCTCTGACACTAGTCTTCTCATCTTCCTTATGGCCAAGAGCTCCATGGTATGCTTTAAGGACAAAATCATCATTTTCTCCCTCCATTGATCTTTATCCATATGTCCCCTACCATGGGCCCCCTTCTTTGGGTTAGAAATTTCCTTTAGTATAGAACACTTGCATACATTCAGAATAACCACCCCTAGTGTTCACAAGGACTATTTGAGCCCAACCTGTGTAGAGCATTCTGAGTGTAATGATCAGCCACAGTTGGACACACTGTAATTTGTCTCAAACACAGTGATGTCATTTTGGTCTTCTTTGATAATGAAGGACAAGAAGCAACCAACCAACCATAGTACTTCCCATAACCACTCCCTTCTTTTCCAGCCTATAGATTGTCATTGAGGTAGGCCCATTTGGAGCCACATTCTTGTCGGCTAGGCTTTGTCACCCAATCTCAGTGATTCATATGAAATTAGATTTCTCCTATTATATTGCGATTGCTAATTCCCCTTGATTTTATTTGAATTTTGTAAATTTTTTCATATCTATTCAAGGTTATGTGTTTTGCCTCTGATGTCATCAGTATATTTTGTGTTTTGTCAATTGGCTGTCTATAGTATTGTCCCACTTTCATTCTTGCTGGTTCAATGTGAACCAGGCATATGGAGACTTCTTCCATTCTTTTTTATGCTTTTATTTTCACTTAGAAACTCTTTTGATTAGATTGTAAGATAAACTGCACATATGTTCTAATTAGCCTTTGTTCGGTATCTCAGTACCAGGCCAGAATTGTAGCAACCCCTATTTATAAGCCACAGTCCAGAAATGAGTCACATGGTCTCAAATCCCTTTTCAGGCAATTAGTCATATTCTCAGTCACTGTTGCCTGACTTTTGTTTCGGTTTCCTTCCCTGGGAAAAAAGTGAAGAAAATAAGACCTATGGCCTAATGTTCTTTAGGTTTTCGCCCAAGACTTCAAAATCTTAGCAATCTATTTTAGGTTCATTCCAACATTGTCATTGAAGCCCATATGAATCATTCGAGGTGGGTAGTAGACATCTATTTTAATGATTGTGGTAAAGTTTTCTACTAAGACTTAGAAAGAGGAAAATGAGAAAAACAACTGATATTTCTGCTGCTGTTAATATCTCAACAATGGCACCCCTAAGGAAAGAGTCATCCACCTCCACTTCTCTGTTTTCCTTCCCATGACCCTACCTGGAGAGTTTTTCCTCTAACATTACCTAGGCACTTTTATCATTCTTTGAAGGACAAATAATTGCTTCCTTCCCAGGGCAACCAAATGCAGGACTCTTAAATTATCAATTTAAATATTTTTAAATATAAGATGTCAAATATCATATATGAATATATACAAATATGTAAATGTATGCCTACACGAATGCACATTTATTTAGTTGCACATACCGTTTTACAGCTTTAGTAATTCTGAAGTTCTTTCCCTTCCCTTCCTCCTTTGGATAATAGTCATTCATTTAGTAAGTTCCTTCCAAGGGTAAAATTTTATCTTTTCTACTTAGTTTGTCTTCATATCTATGAATGATGTGTGTGTGTGTGTTTGCATGCTTGAATTTTCATGTACCCCTTGAAATTTTTCTCCAATCCCTTTGATTCTGTAGAAGAAGATGATGATTTTAGGGAGGGAGGCAAGTTTACAAAGACAGACTATTTAAATCAGAATTATAGAATCTCAAATAAAAGAGCCATAGAGCCAATTAATGTAGTCTGTGCCACATCCCAACAAGGGTCAAGACAGACTCGCTTTGATGAAATGAGAAGAAATTCAAGATTTCTCAAAGAATTGAGAACTCTAAATGTTGGGAAGATTGTCTCCAACCCCACTCCTTCATTGTAGTCTAAATGGTTTTTTTTTGCAAGTCCTATTTATTGCTCTGAACACAGTATGCTGAGAGCTAAGAGAAAACTTCTGATCCGTCCTCCAATAGTGAGTCCTTGCTTTTCAAGAACTGGAAATCAATAAGGAGGCAGGAAAAAAGCACATGATTGCCCTAGAAATCATCCAGAACTTACTATGAACTAAGCACTAGCC
Organism: Macrotis lagotis; assembly: GCF_037893015.1. Lineage (NCBI taxonomy): Eukaryota > Metazoa > Chordata > Mammalia > Peramelemorphia > Peramelidae > Macrotis > Macrotis lagotis. The sequence continues at coordinate 3,474,645 of NC_133664.1, forward strand.
CTGGTTAATTACCTTAGAGCTAAATGAATAAGAAAACAAAATCAGAGGGCTTTAGCAACCAAGAGAGGAAATATACAGGATCAAGCATATTCCATTCTTAATTCAAATATTTGGAGGAAATTTCATGGGAAAAAGTATCTCCATGAAAGGTTACACATATATTTATGAATGTAGATGCAAAAATAAGTTCAACTCAAGAAATAATTCTTAAGTTATATGAATTGGGTTCTATTAATTTATGGGTATAGGGAACATCCATAGAAGGACCATCGATCCATTAATGCATCTTCTCATAAATGTATAGTCTTATACAGTTCCCTGGAGCACTAAAAAGTAAAGTAACTAGTCCAGGGCCACATTGCCAATGTGTGTAAGAGGCAAAAATAGAATCCATGTTTTTAGGCTTTGAAGGCTGCTTTCTTCTGAAGATATTTGGTCATACAGAGAAAAAACTAAACTAAACATTTCTCAGTACCTTTGGTAGAGTCGTCATTTAAAAAAATCATGCCTCCTATACTTGGGTGTACCCCCAGAGTCTGGTCTGAGCCTTCTGGCTCTACAGTATCTCACTGATCTCATTAGCATTATATCTTGATCCAAATGACTCTGAAAACTCATAGTCACTCTTCATTGCTCTGCTTAGCTCCAGTCCCATATTTCTGAGCGCTTATTAGACAACTGTGTCTAGATATACCCTAGGCACCCCAGCAGATCTAAGACTTAATTTAATATTTCTCCCTAAACCTCCTCTAAACAGTCCTGCCTCTCCTGATGGCATGACAAACCCTGGCATTCACTCCCATTTCAATCTCAGAATCATCCTTAATTCTTCAATAGTATTCATCACTCTATAGCCAGCCAAAGTTTAAATATTTATTGTCTAATAAGTGCCGGGCACTATGCTAAGTTTTGGTGACATAACTAAGAACAAAGATAATCCTTGTCCTCAAGGAGCTTGCAATTTGAAGAGGGAGGTAAGACACATAAGAAGAGAGGGAAGTAAAGGAGGTGGCAGGGGCAATCAGGTACAGGGCCACCTTGATCTGTGGCGTTGAAGCCAGAGTGAGCAGCAGATGCAAAGTGGAAGCTTAAGTTGTTGACTCTTGTTAATTCCACTTATTTGACATGGCTCATGTCCTTTCACAATCAACTGACTCTTACCTGGACTGTTGCCATAGATACCAGTTTGGGCTCTCTGCGTCCACTCACCGGTCACTATAATCCAGGATGGGCACACCATTCAAAGTTACATCTCTATAGTACACAGCACTATGCACTGTAATAAAACATGGCCCATTTGCCCTCAAAAGCAATTTCTCAAATTGCCTCCGACCAGCCTTGGCAGGATGATTCCAAACTGGAATACTTACTACTCTTAGGCCTTGACATTCCAACCTCTACTTTTTCATCTTTGTACAAATCATGATTTTTGCTTAGAATGCCTTCACTCCTATTCTTTGTCTCATGGAACCCATAGTTCTTTTCAAAGCTTAGCTACAATCTCACCTTCATTTAGATGGATGTCATAATGCCACCAATCTTCAGTGTCCCCCAAACCAAGTTATGTGTATTTGTTCATGGTGGTATTACATAAGTTAAAACTATGAGTACCCTGTACCCCCATCACCTAACAAAATTCCTGGCACATTGTTGAAGCTTCAATGAATATTTGTGGATTGGCTGATTCGTGAAACAGCCCTGATCAAAAATGCCCTACTTCATTCAAATTAAAAAAAAAAATAACCATAATTTGCAGAAAAAGAAGGATGGCAAGCTAATTCCAGGAAGTATGAAGCACTGAAGGAACACTTCAAAGAAAAGGTCCCAATGCCATAAATGGAGAGGAAACAACCCCAAGTTGTGTGTGCACTGATCTCACAGATAATCAATGTCAAAAGCAAGACTAAAAGTCTGTGATCTAACCGTTGAAACAATTCAGGTTTTTCCTTCCAGTACACTAAACTGGCTTGAATCTTAAAGAAATGTCAGGGTTCTGAGGGTAGGAGTTTGGATGAAGCACATTCCATGGGTTGGGGAGAAGCCTGGTAAAACACAAGGAGGAAAAAAGTCATTCAGAATGGGAGTAGAGTCTTTGAAACTAAGTAATATGAACCAAGGCTAGGAAAAATAGATTGAAACCATACTGGAACGAGGCTTGAATCCAGGGTTTAATTCATTTGTTTACAATTTTATGCTAAAAGAAAATGAAAGTCATTGAAGTTTGTTGTATATGTTTAGAGAATATCATTTTGATAATTGCTTAGGGAAAAAATTGAAAGCAGGGAGAGCAACAGAGTAAATTATGATAGTTCAGTTGGGAGTAAGGAGGGTCCAAGCTGGGGGGACAGCTATATCACCCCAAAGATCTGGACACAGTACTGACAGGCAGGAATGCACGGAACATGCAAATCTATGAAATATTTTCTATTTTTCTATTTTTTACATAATAAATGTTCAATTTACCAAATACTTTCATATCTTTCCAGCAACTCAAAACTTACAATGTTAACCATCTGTTTAGCAAGCTTAACCCTTTATTGCCACATTTCTGTGACCAGGATTTTAGTTAATTATGACCTCTATTAGACCACATCACAGGTGATGTTTTGATATTTTATACACAATAACCCAAAAAGGGTGAAGAACTCTTCCCATTAACTACATGAGTCACTGGAGGCAACACTGTACTTCAACATCCGTCATAAATACAAAGGTTCAACCAGTGGAGAAATTCATGGTCTGACTCATATTCTCCCATTAATTGCTACAAAAGTCAAGAAATCCTTGTGTCTTTCCTGGTTTGCCTTTCACAGATGCACTTTTTCATTTGTCTCTGGAAGGAGAAGGAGAAGGAGAAATCTTCAGAGGAATAAGGCAGATTACCCCAGAAGCATTGGAAAATGCAAAGAACAAGTCCTCTGCCTGCCAATGATAGTTTAGAGGTTAAATCAGCCGAGCTTCAATTCATAAACCCAAGGATAGCTACTCAGACAAGGCCTCAGGTAAAGGGAGCCCCAAGGTCATGGTCATAATTCTTTCCATTTGCCTAATTAGGATTATGGAGCAAAAGAAAAGACCCCATAGGTCATCTACTATTCCAACACCTCATTTTATACCCAAAGAATCTGATGTCCGAAAAAGAGTGAATTTACCAAAGGTCATCCAATACAAAACTGAACCAAGATTGGAAATGAGGCTGCTCAATCCTCCAACCGGGGAAGTACTTTGTGCATGGTCAAAACTTTGTTCAGTCCATCAATCAGTTGGTTGTCATCCCACTGCATCTATCAAAATAGTTTTCACTAACATAGTATTCAAAGAATGATTTTCTGCTTTAAATTCATCATTCATACTATTTTCTTTACATTCAAGGCTCCCTACAATATGTGACTAACTGATTCCGATTTTTATAGTTTATCTCATAGTACTACCTTCTTTGCACTTTAGAATTCAGTCATGTGGGACATACATTATGCCTTATAAGTGTCTAACAGATCCAAATTCTATTTCTTTGTTTGTATTTTGCTCCTCTTTCCACTCCTACCCATATCCTTTTGAATTAGAAGCAGCTTAAAGATTAAAGGAAATATGGCAATGAAACTCTGTATGATTTGTTCACTGAACTATAGAGCTTTTATTTAGACCTTTAACATTTTATTTTGTATTACAATGTTCTATGATAATACCTTAATTCCCCTATAAAGGGGGGATATTGTGTTGCTCCCATGTCACATAAGGTACCCAACTTCCTCTGTGACTTATGTTCTTCCTTAAACCTATCCTTGGACCACCACCTCCAAACAATTTTGTTTGAATCAACTTTTGGATAATTGTTCCTTAATGATTCTGGGTGATTGAGGTAACCTAGGTCTTTCAAAGACACCACTGTATCACCTGCACCTGTATCACTTTCCTTCAGTCAAATAATTTAAGACAGGAAAATTGAGAAGATAGTTCTTTGGGAATTCTGTATTGAATGGTTATCTCAGTTTTCATTTAGGATTCTCTGGTTGGACTTCACTTCTAAAAAGGCAATGCCATGAGCACACACTGGAAGAGGAGGCAAAAGCCTAACAGAGAAATATTTGGGGACTTAGTGTAATTCAAGTTGAACATGAATCAGCAGTATGTGGCAGTTGAAAATAAGAATTCGGTCTGAGACGGAGCTAAATAGGAAATGCAGATTGGAAGGCCAGAAAGGTAATAAATGGCTCTCATCTGCCCAGTCCAGATATCACCTGGAGGATTATGGCTCACACTGTCTTCCTTAGTTTAAGAATGACATTGAAGACATGTAGGTGGTAAAGAGTCTTGAGTTCCTTCCTTGAATTCCTTCCTTCCACTGAAAACACTTAGTACTTTGATCCTGGAAAAGTTCAGAAGACATCAACTCTAAATGGTCGAAGGGATATCACATATAGAAACGTTTAGACTTGAACTGTTTGGTCTCAGAACATAAAGTATAGAGTAATCAGATGACTGTGTAGAGAGGCTATTTCCTATTTCCTATTAGGAAGGACTGTCCAACACTCAGATCTCAGAGTAGAATGGATGAATTCCACAAGGCTTGGAGGGCCTTTTCCTCAAGGTCTTCCAGTCCAAAATAGTTGAACACTTGTCAGAAAAGTGCCAGAGGCAGGGACAGCTAGAAAGGGTAGGCTACTCAATGCACTTTAAACCATGAAACTTCAAGTTCCTTGCATGGCCAGTTTTGTGACTACCTCCTTAATGTGGTATTGACGTTCGATTGACGAGCTATTCAAAAACTGAATTACTGCCACTTACCATTTTTTGTTCAAGTAACGATTACCAAGTTATCCTTTATTACTTTCTCATTTTAACTAGGAATCTAAGACTCATTATCTAAGTGGTGAGGGTGGAGACTTGCTTCTCTGATCGAGGCAAAAGGGAACTCTAATTGAGTTCTTTGGAGGAACAAAAATTGGCCACACTCTTGTAGTGTTTTAAATAGCTAAACCCAAGAGACTGTGGCATAGTAAGGCAATTCAAAAGTGGAGGAGAGAGCCAGAAATCACAGTATCTAGCCTTTTTCTTGGGGAGATGGGTCAAAGAAGGGATACACTTTTCTTCCCTGATTCATGCACACATAAATCCTAACAGCTAGTACTGAACAAAATTACAGAAGACATCTTTATCAACAGTTCAAGAATTTAACAGTATGATGGAATTTGAGAAACTTTCCATACTGACATAGATATGGAGAGAGAGAGAGAGAGAGAGAGAGAGAGAGAGAGAGAGAGAGAGAAACTTAATTTCTCAAGAATCTCCAAGATACAAAGCCTCCGGTTATCAGAGAAAAGAGTAACTATGACCTCCTAAAAGTTCATGTGTCCTACAATAAGTATTCCCCGGATGGCTGAACAAGGTATAGTATATGAATGTTATGAAATACTTATGTTCTATAAGAAACCTTGAATGGTCAGACTCTGGAGAAGCATGGAAAGAATTAGAGGAACTGATGCTGAGTGAAGGACACAAAACCAAGAGAACATTATACACATAAACAACAACACTATAAATTGACCAACTTTGATGGAAGCAACTCCTCTCAGCAGTTCCAAGAGTTGGACAACCCTGGCAGACCCATGAAGAATGAAATCATCCACATCCAAACCAAAAAACACACCAAAAAAATAACTTACAGAATCTGAATGAACACTATGTTCACTTTTATAAAATTTTCTCTTATGTTTTTCCTTCCTAACCCATGGTTTCTTTCTTTTACCTTAGTCCTAATTACTCATACAGAAAATGATTAGTATGTGAACATGTTAAACATAAATATTCATGCATAAAGTTTACTGGACTGTTCACCTCTAAGAGGAGGAGATAGAAATGGAGGGAGGAAAAACTTATGTAACTTCTAAATATGAATGAATTCATAACATGTATTTGCAAAAATAAAATAAAGTATCAATGTGGAGAAAAAAAAAAGAAGTAATCTCTAGAAGCCCTGTTGAGTAGCTAATTCTGCAGTCACAGGGACCAGAGTGAGTTTTGTGAGCATTTCACAGGGAAGGAAATGTCAACAGAGTCATAATACTGAGGGAGCAAATGCCTTTATCACATGCATCAGTTATATGCCTACCTTACAAGCATCCTTTCTAAGTATGACCCCATTCTTCCCACAGAGAACTCGTGTATTTTTTTTAGTGACTACACTATTGCTTACTTTTGAAGGGGATGTTTTGTATCCATTGCAGCCTTCTTAGTAAATGACTTTACAAAACCTATACACTCCCTTTTAATATTAAATACAGGAGTGGATAGAAACTCATAAACCACAGCCATGGGAGTGAGTACCCATAGGGTTCTCTTTGAACTGTAGGAGTGAGTTATTTTCTAGGGAACAAAGGTGAGAGTTCATTATAGGCCAAGGGAAAGTTGCAATTACAAGTATGAATAGACTTATTTTGGTTGGCTCCAGACACTAGAAGTAGGTTGGATAAATAAGAAGTACTGGGGAGGCTAGGTGGTGGTGCAGTGGATTAGAACACCGGCCCTGGAGTCAGGAGTACCTGAGTTCAAATCCGACCTCAGACAATAATTACCTAGCTGTGTGGCCTTGGGCAAGCCATTTAACGCCATTTGCCTTGCAAAAAACAAAAAAAAAAAAAAGAATTATGAAAAGATAGCCTGTATTAGCATAAGGACAATCCATATAATTGCTCTTAGCCCTCCCCCCAGCAGGGACTGTCTTGAATTAGAAAAAATTTTCCAAAGACATTGGAGATCTTGAAAGAACAGACTTAATTCTTCCCATGAATGTTGCTGAGGGACTCAAGTTTCTGAGAGATATTCATAAAGAACTCTTCTATTTCTGCCTTACTTGGCACTTTATCTTGGCCCCTTTAAAGAAATTTTCAGTTTAAAAAGTTTGGTGATGATATTTTGATCTCTCCTTCCTAAGTACAAAAACAAATTCAGATCTTTCTCTAAGACTACAATTTTGCCAGCATGTGATATTCATGGCATATGACATCTGCTACTCAAGCTCATTCCCCTCTATTAACTATCTCACCTGTTGTACCTGTCTCCCAAGTGAGAGAATCAGAAGAAAGAGCAGATGGGAAATTGGTTTGCAAAGTAAGTGGTATAATGCAAATGCAGCATTATTTTTAACTTAATTTTAAGAAAAACCAATATTGCCTCTTTGGCTGAAATGCAAAATCAACAAATACCAATGAAGGAATGACAGTCACCTATTTTCTCTCTTAATCCCTTAAATTGGAAACCGCCTGTAGCCACTCTCTCTGACCTCTATGAAAATGGTCAATTCTAAATGGATAATATCTATTAAACAGTAGAGTTTGGAAGCATCATATGCTTCTGTTTCCTGAAGATATCGGTTCATCTCTTTTGTTCACAAATGATTTACTTTTGACTCCATTTATTGTGGAAACTTCTTCACAGTTTCTTTAAGGTAACATGGAGCACCAAGCCGCAAAAACCCATGAAATAAACTAAAAATCCGAGTCTTGCTTCAAGTAAAAGGTATAGAAGCTGGTGCTCCTACTAAATTGTTTCTCTTTGGTCTTTTTTCCTTCGCTTCGTTTTCAACAATGGCTTGTATATAACCGGCTCGCACTCAATTGGTCATGAAAATCTTCTCTAGTTCCTCACCAGTTTTCTTTGGTCCCACTTTGAAAGTCTGAATATGGGTTATTTTCAGAATAATGGTTTAAATGCATAAAATAACATTTGTTGGATCATAAAGGGAACCAATAACACTAAAAAAGTTTTCAAAATATATATATATATATATATATATTTAAAAAATCAATTTCTTAGACTCTATATTAAGATTTCTTGTTTTAAAAGCAACTTGGAGCTATAGTAGAAAAAAATTGTAGCCTGAGTCAGGAAGACCTGAGTTCAAATCTACACTTAGATACTCTCCAGATCTGAAAACCAAATCAATTCACCTAAATTTGGTCTACTTTAATTCCCTCATCCATGAAATGGGGATAAAATAAAATCATGGTTATGAAGCATTTTATAAAGCAAAACATTATTTTTTAAATCCTGTTACTTTCATTATTATTGATGCTGTTATGTAAGTTCATACCTGAGACCAGTCCTTGAATCTCAACTTGGCTAGACTTGCAGAGCAGAGAGTGGATAAGGAGGATGAAATCCAGACAGAGGTTCTTAAAAATCTACATTTGTCCATATAAGCCTCATGTATTTAAATCTAATTTATATTACATGGCATAATGGATGTTGAACCAGATGTTATGTCAGAAAATAGACAGAGACTGTATTACTAATTGCCACTTCTAATTGTATCAACCACTCAAAACATCTGTCACTTTTTTTGATCTGATGCAGGGTGATTGCTTTCATGTTCCTCACTAGCACCAGGATGGGCAGATGGGGCATGGGTCTTTTTTCCCCAAATCTCATAGTTAAATTTTTGCTCCTTGATGACTTGGTGAGCCCCTTAGAAAGATCAGTCATTGTTCAGCAGACACATTGAGCTCTCTAGAGAGCAGGAGGAATTCTCATCTTGATCTAGGTGTATCAAATTATACTGAATGCATCAGTGATAGGGAATGGAGTGGTGGCCACTAGGTCAACAAAAGACCAGCAGCTCCAGTGGGTCAAATATGATTCCACATTAAACCCTTGTCCTATTTTGGAATAACATGGAGACTGAACTTATAAGTCAGGGATGGTCAAAAGCAAATTCAGTAGAAAGATAGTTTGGTTCCTGTGCCTCTGTCCAGGTTATCTTGGCATCCTCTTCTGATACGTTGCGTACACAGCACCCCAGTTCATTTGGTCACGATAGGGTTTGACTTCAAAATCTAAACATTTCTCTCGACCTCTCTCTTATTAAACTTTATCCCACCCCATACCTACAATTATTACTATTTTTTTTTTTAATTTTAATTTTTTCTCTCCCCTTTACTTTATCACTCAAGCGAGTCTATATTTTGTGGGGGGAGGGAGTATTCTGTTTACTCTTAAACAAGAATATTTTATTAATGTATAAAAACATTATTTGTACAAAAAGAGAATAAATAAAAATAGTTTATCAATTGTGTGATCCACTCCTCAAACCTAAACCAGATGGCAACGATACACTAAACTGCTCCTGAGTTGATGCTAATATCCTAGGATCAGAATTATGGAAGATTCTGCCTGTGCAGGAAGTGAATGGAGTTGCTATTTGTGAGCAGAGAGGCCCCTTCAAACACATTGTGCTGATGGCCACAAAGTCCTTACATTGATAAGTTCTGTACTACCATCTCCACATGGAGTTACACTCTAAAGCATATCTAGTGCAACTCACTCCTGGACAGAAAACACATATGTTGGTAATTGTGGCTCTTAGTAGAAACAAATCAGATTTATTAATGCAAATGGTCCCATCTCTAGATTCAATCTCCTCCCCCATTTTGGAGTTTGCAGAGAAGACTCCAACACACATGGGGGTAGGGACAGCATCTGGGGAAAGTTCAACCACGTGTATAATAAAGCAGTTCTGTTTACAGGAAAAGTAATCTCTGATACACTTGGTAGGGGAGAGAAAGTAAGGAGGTAAATGTTCTTTAAGAGTGCGTAAGGTTGGGCGGCTAGGGGCGCAGTGCATAAAGCACTGACCCTGGAGTCGGGAGTACCTGGGTTCAAATCCGGTCTCAGACACTTAATAATTACCTAGCTGTGTGGCCTTGGGCAAGCCACTTAACCCCATTTGCCTTGCAAAAACCAAAGAAAAAATAAGAGTGGGTAAGGTAATGACCAAATAAAGTGGAATTAAACTGCAAAGAACCTTCTAGGATTTCTTTGAACTCTGATGACCTATAATTTCATGAGCTCACTTGCTCTCTACATTTCTCAGGTTCCAATTCTTTCAATTGAAGGAGTTGAATTGATGATGTCTCTCTTCTTGCTTGAAATCCTATGATTCTGTGATATACTTCAAAAATTGTTTCACTTGAGGGAAAAAGAGGAAGTTAAATAAGATTCTCTCTAAGGTTTTCCATCTCTCCAGATCTAGACTAGGTCTGCCTTGGCAGAGCTACTACAAGCATCCTTCACAGGCCTTAAGTCTTGATTATCAATCACCATGGCTCTGAAGCATGTCCACTTGTTTGGCTATATTCTGATATCAACTTCATATATAAATTGTATATTTCTATTCATCTAAATCCATTTGAATTCCATGTAACTCTTATTGCCTGGATCAGATCCCTCAGTCTTGACCACAATAGTTTGTCAGCCAAGAGGCAATTAGCCAAGATGGAGCAATGGGCCTGGATTCAGAGAGACCTGAGTTCAAATTTAGTCTCAGAAACTTACTAGCTGTCTGACACTGAGTAAATTAATTACCAGCTGCCATCCACACTTTCCTCAACAGCAAACAGGTCAGTAGTAGTACCTACCTCTCAGGGTTGTCGTAAGGATCAATTGAGGTAATATTATTGAAGTTGGCATTATTCTTGAGCATGAGCCAGAGAAAGAAATACTATCAGACATCATCTTTTCTCTCTTTCCCCTCTGTCTGATGTTATATGATTGATGCCAAATGCTTAGTGTTAGCCTTCTGTCTTCATTTCTACATCTTCTCTGATGATTTCTTGTAACACCAGAGCTAACTTTTTCTTCACGTTCCTTTTATGGCTGCTAAATATTTTGCTTGCCTCATTTTTTCCTTACAGTTACACAGTCCTTACATTTAACCTAATTTTCCCCCTTACAGCTAAAAAATGACAATTGCATGAACCTTTGAAGGATGGTGCTCTGGTAGGTAAAGGAGAGAGGTACCTTTCTAAAGGAAGCAAAAGATGTGAGCCCTATTTGGCAGAACTGAGGCTCTGTCCCCCAATCTTGAGAATGACTTACTTGGGGATATTCTGACATTTACCTCCTGCCAAAAATCATATGCACTTGTTTTGACGCCAACGAGTAGGAAAAACAAAAACACAGAGAGACAAAGAGACAAAGAGATGGAATATTAAGAACAGAGGATATGGGAAGATTTGGCTGTAACAAAATAGAAAACCAAGTTCTTATTTGGGTATGGATCTTTACAAAGGAATGTGTTATTACTTGTGGGTTCACATAGTAGATGCCATGTTGTACATGAAATGTCCATTCCATTGGCACCCTCTGGAAACAGAGATTTATGGGAAGGCAAATTTATGGAAGGGCACAGTCCCAAGAGTAGTAAGGGATTGGTAGGCACAGTTGGGTTGTGAAGGATGGGAGCTGCAGTCCTTAATTGTTGGTGTGTACCACATCATCACTCAGTCATCCCCATGCCAAGCAACTTGCTTTCTAAGCTCCACTTCAATCTGAAAGTACAGGTCCCAGTGCTATGACTCTTGGTGCTGATTGGACAGCATTCCCCTTTACCTTGTCTAGGCCCCTAGCCACCTTATCAATTCCCAGTCATTTCCATGACATCCATCGTGAATCTACTTTCTCTTTCCAACTTGAATTGTGAGAATACTAAACAAATCAGTCCATTTTGATTGATTTCTCTGTGGAGTTCTACCTTTGACTTTGCAATCTGAAACATGCCTTCTTGGCCAGGTTTTCTTCATGAATTGAGATGAAGATTTTAATGTGAGCCCTTGAGAAAAGAGACTGCTTCACTTAGATATGATCACCTAAACTCTCAGGAGTTGGCACAAAATAAATGCTTAATAAAAGTCTTTTGTCATTACTCATATGTAAGTACCATGTTATTACCTTGGCAGAATTCAGAACAAACAAAAATTCTTGCCAATGGAATGTAAAGGTAGTAGATTAGAATGAGGATGAAGCAGAAATGAGCATGAATTCAATATTGGTTTAAAAAACTGTGGTGGTCATTTTAACAAACATGGCAGAATGTCACTGACCTATTTAATATAGCAACGTATTGAGTACCTGCAGTAATAGGAATAATGATAAGAATAGAAGCCACAGTGATATGAAAACCCTAGACACAAACAGTTACACGAAAAACCAGTTCTCTTTTCCCCTACTTTTCCAGCTCTGTCTTCACAAATGCACTAGCTTATTGCAAAATAAGCAGATTGGTTCCCAATGAGGCGGTCAGAATATTGAAACTGATTTTGACTGAGGCCGAAAGAACCAAGAAGAAACAGAAATGGAAAAATCCTTGGATTCTGAAACTCCATAAAGAGCCTCTATCCTCCACATACACTAAAATCACAGGGAACAAGAGGGAGAAATTTCAAGTGGCACGTAAATGCCTTTATTATTTCTTAGATGTACTAATTACTAAGCACCACCGCTGTGCTCTGTCACACAGGTCAAAAATGTCAGTTGATGTTCAAGTCCAGAAAGAATTCTTACTAATAGAGAGTCGATGGAGTTTTAACCTGGTATGATGTTATTAGGCATTATGGTTCTTACCCATGGAAGTTTTCCACTGAGTCAGAAGGCTTGATGTCCTTGTTGGGTTACCAACAAGAGAAGAAGGAGGATCAGGCTCTTTTAAAGACAGTTTCCAGAATGTCAATATAATCTGCAAGATCCAAGGCTGCAGGGAGGTAAAAAAAAATTACTATTATTATTATTTTTATTTTTCTTGTCTAAAATGTATTTATTAATATTTCATTTTTCCCCAGTAGTAAAATATAAAACAATTTTAAGTTGTTTTTTAAAGCTTTGAGCTCCAAATTCTCTCTCTTCCTCCCTCCACAACACCCCTCATTGAGAAGGCAAGTGATTTAACATTGTATAGTAATATAAATGTGTAGTAATGGAAACCTTTCATATAAAGAAAGAAAACAGATTTTTACCACAAAAAAAGAAACTTCAAGGAAAATAAAGCTAAAAAGTGTGCTTCAATCTGTATTCAAATACCATCAGTTCTTTCTCTGGGAATGGAGAGCATTTTCATCATAAGTCCTTTAGAGTCAGTATATTCCTGAGAATAGATATCATTCAAAAGTTGATGAACTTGCAATACTGCTGTTACTTGTACACAGTCCATTGCACTTTGCATCAGCTCATTAAAGTCTTTCCAAGTTTTTCTAAGAGCATCCTGCTCAACATTTCTCATAACACAATAGTGTTCCATCACAATGACAAATGCCAATTTGTTTATCTTTTCCCCAATTGACAAACATCATCTTAATGTCCAAATCATTACCACCAGAAAAGAGTTTTATAAACATTTATGTATATATAGATTCTTCTCCTTTGTGATTCGTATCACTTATGTGATATAAACCTAAAAGTGGTATTGCTGGGATAAAGGATATGGATGGTTTTGTAGCTCTTTGGGAATAGTTCCAAAATGCTCTCCAGAATGATTGAATCGGTACACAACCCCACCAACAGAGCTTTAATGTCTCATTTTCCCCACCTCTCCAACATTTGGCATTTTCTTTATCTATTCCTTAAGTCAAGCTAATAGGTATCAGGTAGTACCTCAGCATTGTTTTAATTTTAATTTCTCCAATAAATAGTGAGTTAGAACATTTTTATATGAAAACTATCCATGTCTTTTGATCCTTTAGCAATTGGGGAATGGTTCTTAATTTGAAATATTTGACTCAGTTCCCCATATGACTGAGTAAGGAAGCCTTTATCAGAGAAGTTTGCTTTAATTTTTTTTCACATTTATTCTCCCTAACTTCATTTCTATTCATTTTATTCTAGATTTTATTATGTTCTCTCTCTCCTTTCACCCTGTCCTTCAAAATGATTTTGCTTCAGACTACCACATCCCCAATCTGTCCTCCCTTCTATTGCACCTCCCCTTCTCTTACCTATTTCCCCTCTTACTTTCCTATAGGGTAAGATGGATTGCTATACCCTGAGAGGGAGAGAGAGAGAGAGAGAGAGAGAGAGAGAGAGAGTGTGTGTATTATTACTCTTTTAGCCAGTATTTTAAGGTAGAAGTTTAAATATGAGTTATCCAGACTGTGGCTTCATGATATGTGAATTATGTCTTTCTGAATGCTTGCAATATTTTTTCCTTGATCTAGGAGCACTGGATTGGCTATAACATTCTTGCAAGTTTTCATTTATACTTCTTTCAGGAGGTGATTGGAAGATTATTTCTATTTCTGTTTGTATCTTCCAGTTCTAGAATACCAGGCAGTTTTTCTTGATAATTTTTAGAAACATGATTTCCAGATTCTTTGTTTGATCATGGCTTTAAGGTAGTTCATACATTTTTTAAATCACCTGACCTGAATCTATTTTCAAGATCAGTTGTTTTAACAATGAAATATTTCACAGAGTCTTCTACTTTTTAAATTCTTTTGGTTCTGTATTGTTTCTTGATTTCCCATAAAGTCAATGGCATCCATCTGGTCAAATCTAATTTATATGGAATTATTTTCTTCAGTGAGTTTTTTTTATTTCCTTTTCCATTTGGACAACTCTATTTTTAAGAAGTTTTTGGCCTCCAGTAAAATTTTTATGCCTCTTTTTTCCATTTGGCTAACTCTGCTTTTTGATTTATTTTATTTCCTTCTTTATTTTTTCCAATTACAATTTAAGATAGTTTTCCACATTCGTAATTTTGAAAGCTTTTGAGTTCCACATTTTTCTACCACACTTCCTTACTCTCTCCCTTAACATGGCAGTGAACAATGTTACATAGGCTGTCCATGTACAATTGTTTAACATATTGCCACATAAGGCATGTTCTGAAAGAATTAGAACTAAGGGGGGGAAAGAGCATGAAAGAGAAAGAAACAACACAAAAGAAAATTTTAAAAGAGAAGAAAGTACGTTTCATTCTGCATTCTGACTCCATATTCTTTTCTTCTGGACGCGGATGGCATTTTTGATAACAAGTCTCAGGATTGTCCATGATTCCTGAACTATTGAAAGGAGCTGCATCCATTGTAGTTGCTTATTATGGGGTTCAATGTTCTCCCGATTCTACTTAACTTCAAGTTCATGCAAGTCTTTCCAGGTTTTTACAAAGTCTATTTGCTTATTCTTTCTTACAGAATAATAGTATTCCACAGCATTCATATGCCACAACTTATCCAGCCATTTCTCAATTGATGGGCATGCCCTCAGTTGCTAATTCTTTGCCACTCTGTACAAAAAGAAGTTGCCTTAAATCTTTTTGTATATGTTGATCTTTCCCCTTTTTTATGCTATCTTTGGGATATAGATCTAATAATAGTATTGCCAGATCAAAGGGTATACCCAGTTTGATTGTCCTTTGGTCATAGTTCTAAATTGCTCTCAGAATGGTGCATCAGTTTCCCAATTTTCCTATATCTTCACCAGTATTTATCATTTTCTTTTCTTGTCAATTTAGTCAATCTGAAAGGTGTGAGGTGGCACCTCAGAACTGATGTAATTTGTATTCTCTAATCAATAATAATTTGGGGTATGTTTCAAAACTATAGAAAAATTTAGTTTCTTCATCTAAAATTTGCCTGTTTGTATCCTTTGACAATTTCTTAATTTGGGATTGACTTGTATTTTTAGAAATTCTTCTCAGTTCTAGATTATTATAAATGCAAACTGTGAGAATTGTTTTCTACCTTCTAATCTTGGATGCACTACTTTTATTTATGCAAAAAAGTTTTTCTTACCCTCCATCCTATCTTTCCCCACTTTGTATTTTTCTAGGTCTTTTCCCCTTATCACTACTAAGCACTGTTTTCCTTGTGACTACTGCCTGGCTCACAATTTCTTTCCCTATTCCCCCCATACTTCCCTGTAAGGTAGGATAAATTTCTAGATCCAGTTGTGAATGTATATCATTTCTCTTTGAGCTGAATCTGTTGAGAATAAGATTTGCTCAGTCTTTACACTCTCCCTACTCTCCCTCTACTATAATAAGTCCTTTATACCTCTTCATGTGGTATTGACTATCTTTAATTCCTCCACTTTCTTCTTCCAGTATAATCCTTTTTTCAAGTCTTACTTGTTTTATACCTGTCTTGTACCCACACCCTTTATCAAAATAGGCTTCTTTCCACTATCCTGATAGAAATACAGTTCTCCAGAGGCATAAACATAATCATGTCATAATCAGTTTATTCCCACAAAGAATATACTCTAACCTTCCTCCAACTATCCCAAGAGAAATACAACTCTCAGGAGCTAAAGTAAATCATCATATCATGATCAATTTATACCTATACTCTTTCTAAATATGTGTCTTTCAGTTTTATTAAGAAAATACAATCCTCCGGAGTTACACGTATTGTCTTCCCATTTGGCCTTATAGATTAATTTTTTTAAGTCTTATCTATTAAAATTTTTCCTTTCCACTTATTTTTATGCATTTAATGAGTCATATTTGAATTTCAAGTTATCTCTTCAGTTCTGGATGTTTTATGTTAAGTTTGAAAATTCTATATTTCATTGAAATTCCATCTTTTCCCTGAAAGACCATGTTGAATTTTGCAAGTTGGTTGATTCTTGGTTTTAATCCAAACTCTTTTGCCCTTTGGAAGAGCTTATTCCAGGCCCCCCAAGTCTTTAATATTGAAAGTGATAAGTCCTGCATCATCCTGACTGGGACTCCCTGGTATTTAAATTGCTTATTTTTGACAGCTTACAGTGTTTTCTGCTTAAACTGAGAATTCTGAAATGTGGCTATAATATTCCTTGGAGTTTTTATTTTTGGATCTCTCTCTGGGAGTGAACGATGGATTCTTTCAAGGACTATTTTATCTTTTTATTCTAAGATATCTAAGGAAGTTTTCCATGATAATTTCCTGCAAGATATTTTCCAGCCTCTTTTTTTCTGATCATGGTTCTTAGGAAAACCAGTAATTCATAAATCATCTCTCCTGGATCTATTTTCCATTTTCATCATTTTTCCTAAGAGGTACTTCTATTTTTTTCAGTCTTTTGTGATAGAATCTTGTTCTTTCAAAGAATCATTAGTCTCCATTTGTCCAATTCTAATTTCTAGGGTTTTATTTTTTCAGTTAGTTGTTGCATTTCCTTTTCCAGTTGGTCATTTTTATTTTGAAAGGAATTTATTTTTCCATTTTGTCAATTTTATTTTTTAAAGTGTTGTTTTCTTCAGTCAGTTTTCCAGAATGAATTCTCCTTCATGGTTATCATTGCTTTCTTTTTTAATTTTCTTGACCCCCCCCCTTTTTGGTTTTTAAAACCCTTTTTGAACTCTTCTAAGAGGTCGCTTTGGTTTTGAGACCAATTCAAAAAACCCCTTTGTCACTCTTTCTTCTTCTGAGGTAGTATTTTTATGGGCCCTCTCAGAATCATGGCATTTTATGATTGGCATGTTTTTGATTGGGGTTTTTTTGCTCATTTTGATAGTTGAGGTCTGCTGCTCCTGGAACAAAGGGGGCACAGTCCCAACCATTTAGTGTTATAATTGATGGTCTGTTGCTTAACTAAGGCATTTCCTCTGGTGTTTCAGGAGAAAGAACATTTTCCCCCTACACTGGGGTAAACCAAACCACTCCTGCCCTTTGCCCCAAGATTCCCAGTGCCCAAATGTTGTTTTCCAAGCTTGGATTGAGAACCTCACTGTTGACCTTTTGTGAGATAGACTTTTACTGAAATTTCTCCATGATGTCCTGAATCGAGAAACTGTTTCACTCAATTTTTTTTTGCTGTTTTGCTTTTGGTGTGTGTGTGTGTGGGGGGGGGGGGGGTTATGTCACTTCAGAATTAAGTTTAGATGCCTCATTTAATGTTATTTCCAAAAAAGCTCTGGGAGCTTTATAACTTCATGCTGCCATATTGGCTCCATTACTGACAGTCCCCAGTTTTGCTTCTTATGACATTCTTCTCCCCATTGGATTTCTACACCTCTTTTACCATTTATCCTAGTCTGGTGTAAGGTTTTTTTTTTCAGTATTTCTTATGACTCATTTACCAGATTGTTGACTTTTTTGACAATTATCTTGCATTATACTCTCATTTCTTTTTTTCCATTATTTTCTCTATTTCTCTTAGTTAACTTTCAAAATCCTTTTATGAATTCTTCCTTTGCCTGAGACCAATTTGTATTTTTTCTCAGAGACTTTGGATTTAGGAACTTTGGCTTTATATCATCCTGTGATTTTTTTTTAAATCTTCCTTCTCACCATAATAACTTTCTATGGTTATATTTTTTCCTGTTGTTTGCTGATTTCCCCAGTCTATTACTTGACTTTTAACTATCTGAGAAAGTGAAGCTCTGCTTCCAGGGTAGAAGGCACACTACTCCAAGCTTCTAGTTTGTGCAGTCATTTTTAGGTCCTTCTAGGAACCTATAAGTTTTCAGTTCTTCCAAGGAAATGTGCTTTAAGAAGAGGTATTTATCATTCTTCTGGCCTGTGTTCTGGTCTCAGTGACCACAAACACTCCTTTCTGCTATGAGGTTCTCCTCTCTCCTTCAGTCACAACATCTGGTGTGCTACTGTTCCTTGTCACCATAGTACAACCACCTGGGACTGTGACTCATACCTGAGTACAGATAAAGCAAGAGTTCTGCTTCCTTCTGACCAGTGTTTTTCCCCTTCAGTGTGCTGGCTGCCAACTTTGTTAGTAGTGGTTGCCATTGTTGATCCAGGCTCCCAAAGCCTACTTCTCTTTTGTTAGGACCCAGTGCAGTACTGGCACACCCTGTGTTAGGCTCTAGTCTTCTCTCTTTCTCCAGAGTTTCCAATTGACTTTCTAAGTTGTCTTGGACTGGAAAAGTGTTTTACCCATCTTTTAGTGGGTTTTTCCCACTTTAGGATTTATTCAGTCATTCTTTCAAAGTATTTGGAGGATTTGGTGAGTTATGTGAGTACATGCCTTTACTCCTTCATCTGGCTCTGCCTCTCCTCAAGTGAAATACACACACACACACACACACACACACACACACACACATACACACAAAGAATGAGAAAATGGCCCTGAATTTTGTAATTAGCAACATCTCTTTGGCAAAGAAATAATTGGTAAGTTTGGAAAGAGAAGTTTCAATTGAAAAATGAAGCCAGAATCAAGTAATGGGATCAACTTTGTAGGGACTAATGGCAGATGATATTACCAAAGATCTTGACCACGGAGAGGAGAGAAGAACAAGGATGAATGTTACCAGGTAAGGGCAGATCAAGCAAGCCATTTGCATTTTTTTCCTCATGAGCCAAGCGCGGGGAGATTTATAAGTAGCAGGGAAGCAACTATGAATAAGGAGAAATTTAGAGTATACATTTTCTGTCTTCCTGTTCTTGTCCATAATTGGTAAGAAAGGATGGTCCATGCTAAGGGTTCCAAGCAGCAAGAAGCCATTCATTTCTAAGACACAATTAAACGTCAGGTGCTATAAATCAAGACAGAATGAAACACGCTATCTTCCACAAGGACATTTATATTTCTTTTCCCTTTTACTCCTCTGATCTCCTATGTGAGTAGCCTGACCAGGCTCTGAATATACAGACTGGTGTGCCATTACAAGTATCTCTCTAAAAAATGAATGGACATTGGGGAGTTTCCTACTGTATCCCATAGCATTAGGATGCTTCTTTGTGTATACAATAATGGTGGTTAATTTGGTTGTCTATCCCAAAGAAAGTAAAGAGTGATTCTTCATGCACAGTGGGAAGGATGATGGCTCCTTGCTCCTCAGCCACCTGCTCATTTTTCTCCTGCAATGCCAGCAAAATGCCAGCTGCAAAAACCCACTTTGAATCTCGTTGTGATTTTGGAATTCAATGCCACCTAATTAGTTCCTTTTCTATGTTGGGTAATCTTGTTAAGACAACTCATTAGAAATGGGAAATTGTTGGGTTTCAGAACACGTGCAGTGCCTTTGTGGAGGCCAATTATGCCCAAATGAGGGGATTCTTCTTCTAAAAATTTTTTAAAAATTTAAAAAGCTGGTTCAGAGAAATGACTCCTACTCATGATGTGCTAAACTTTAAGAACTCTATTATTTACAGGGCTTATTTTTGCCAAACAACTACATGGGCACCCATTGATGGGGTCCTTGTTTATTTAAGTATTTAGGGAAGCAGAATCAGCATAGGTTAAACTGATTTCATCTCTGTTAAGTAATGTGGCAGAGTGAAGAGAAAGTCAGTCTCAGAGTCAGAATAAAAGACCTAAGTACACTTCCTTTCATTGGCACTTGTGACCTAGAGAACCCTGTACTGCCATTTAATAATAGCATTTCTAGAGAGTTTTCAAATTTGCAAAGTGTTTTACAAATGTTATCTCTTTTATACTGATAGTAGCGGATTCCAGTATTCCCATTAAATATGTATATATGCATGTGTAAATTACATGTGTGTATGCTAGCATGTGTGTTCATGCATGTGCACGTGGGTGCGTGCCTACATACATGCATGCATAGAGTGCTCCAACCAACAAGTTAAAGATAAGGAGAGTTGCCTTCAGTGAAATCAGAAGGCTGTCCTCTATTAAGTTTTCTCCTTCTGATCCAGAAGGCAGCAGAGGACACTAGGATGTTTCACTGTGGGCACATGATTTCTTCCTTTGCTGCTCCTCTGGAAGGAAAAATAAATCTGTCACCATTCAGCACACACATGCACATGCATCTACACACCCAAACACATACACACACAAAAACCCTTTTATATGCATCTACAGAAATGTTTGATTTACACAAGTCAGCTGTAGAAACTTAATTGCTGCCTCCCGCATTGTCAGTCTATCAGATGGCCAGTAAGCATTTACTGAGTTGTTATGAGCAAGGCATTTTACTAAGTGCAGAGGATGTATAGAGAGACCAAAGCAATGTCTCCAGGATCTCACCTAATCAGGGAGACGGCATTCAAACAGCTACACGCATTCAAGATAAAATGAACCGTCATCTCAGAAAGGCAGTACTGAGAAAGGATTCTTGAAAAGTATTAAGATGGGAACTGAGTCAATGTAAACTATAGGAGAACATTGTAATCTTGATGAGGAGTGAAGCTGAAGACACAAATCTGGGAAACAGAGCATCTAGCGGAAGAGTTGGCAAGATGACCACCATGGACCTAGCCAAAGTGAGGTCAAGAAGGGAATTTAAAATGGGATGAGCTCCCTCAAAATGGGAAAGTAAGATATTTTGTAAAAGGAAAAGGAGCGCTTTTTTTTACTGTAGCTTCTTGAGAATAATTCCCAGCCAGAACGCAGTTAACATTTCCTCTCATTTTGACCATTAGTTCTAATGGTTTTTCTTCATTATTGCCAATCATTTCATAGAAATATTATCTACTTTATGAAGAAAGCAAGTCTCATGGAATTCTGTTTAACATTCTTAGTTTTTCTTCTATCATTGACTCTAGACTTAGTAACTATAAACGCAATTCATTTCGCAAGCAAGAATCATGTGGATACAAAAATCAGACAAGAAATTAGAAGCTCCACTCATCAGTTTGGCCTTTTTTTCCCCCAAAAGTCATATTAAATTGAAGAAAATGAGAAAAAATATCCTGTTGGCAGTATCTGTGGCCTTTCTGGGCTATATTCTCATTTTTTCCCAAATTTGATGTATTTCTTACCATCCACACTACTTAAAGATATATAATAATGGTTGTATCATTATCAACACTACTACTGCTTAACTCTGACTCTCCTTTGCTCTTTACACATCATATTTTTTGGTTTCATGAGTTTCTTTGCAAGCTTTGAAGAGGTTGTTTATTATTGTACAGTAATATTTTAATACAGTCTTAAACCAATTTGTTTAACCAACCATTTATTATCAAAGCTGTGACTATGCCCTGCATGTCTGACCCTATTAGAAAAATTGTGACATCAGAAAATAACAGCTAAGATCTTCTCTCTATTTGAAAAGCAACCTTAATGGAGTGCAAGCAGTAAGAATTCAACACCCAAAAGTATTATTCGTTTTGAAATCCCTTATTTCATATTTTGTGGTTCAGTCATATCTGACTGGGACCCCATTTGGGGTTTCTAGGGAAAGATACATGAGTGATTTGCCATTTCCTTCTGCAGATCATTTTACAGATGAGGAACTGGGGGAAGCAAAGGTGAAGTGACTTGCCCAAGGTCATGCAATTAGTAAGCATCTGAAGCAAGATTTGAAATTGGGAAAATATCTTCCTGACTGCAGATCTGATTCTCTATCCACTGAGTCACCTAGCAGCTCATATTTCATATTATCAAACTGCATTCCAAAAATGATGTTACTACATTATAACTCTGCAAGGAGCATAATAAAGCACCTATTTTTCCACAGCCTTGCCAACATTTTTCTTCCGGTTTGAACAATTTTTTTGAATCATCATTGCCAATATATTTTGAGTAGTTACACATCTCTTCCAGAAGGCATTGCTGTTCTTCAGGCTTTGATGGAAACAGGAATGGGATGCATAAATAGGAGCATCTGGAGAACTTCAATCACAGAGAATCCTGGGTGAACTTGGGTTCTATGCAATCTTCCCTTTTACAATTGCAGACATTATTTGTGGCTTCACTCTATATTTATGAAGATAAGTGTTTGTGTCTGTTTCTATTGTAATGGGAACTTTGTTTTATTTAAATGAATAGGTAGGAACCACAAATCTTTCCTAATATTATGCCACAGATTCGATCCATGCATTTTACTGATTATTACATAGTAGGAAAACATTTAGGATAGATATTGAATCCTTGTATTTCCTTCTGGAATGACTTGTTTTACCATCTGACCATATACTCATTTGAGAATAGATCATGTTCTTTATATTGAATCAATTCCCTATAGTTTTAGAATACCAGAGTTTTAGCAGACATATTTATACCAATTCTCTAGTTTCATGTTGCTTAGATATAGCAGTCTTTAGTCACTTTATATTGATGCCACAGTTATATATGTATTTTTTGTTTCTCCTAAATGCACTACCCTTGTGATTGGGGATTATTTCTTTATCTGAATGTGTATGGGTGTTCAAGGAGGACTAGCACCTCTGGGGTGGGGCCTGGCAGAGTTCATTTCTCAGGGTTCCTCTTTTACCTCTGATGAGGCAATTTAGTATAACGGATTTTTTATGTTTTGAAAAATATCACCTAAAAACTGATGTTTTAAAAATTATCATTTAAACTGATATATTCTTTAACAAGAACAATAACAACTGAAAACAGAACTATTTTAATATTGTCTGACAGTGATTATTTCATTAATTCCTTTGTATAGACTAAATTGTGTGATTTAAGTGATTAATTACTCTATTTCCATGTCTGTAGAGGGACAAAGTGACCTCAAGCAATTTCTAATAATCTGTACCACTCTGAAATGATAGCATTTTCAAAACAAACCA
Organism: Macrotis lagotis; assembly: GCF_037893015.1. Taxonomy (NCBI): domain Eukaryota; kingdom Metazoa; phylum Chordata; class Mammalia; order Peramelemorphia; family Peramelidae; genus Macrotis; species Macrotis lagotis. The sequence continues at coordinate 3,497,840 of NC_133664.1, forward strand.
TTTGACACAATTCTGAAAATATTTAATATGCAGACATAATCTGGTTCTCAAAATTTCGAATGACACAACACTGAGAGGACTAGCGAACGCGTTAGATGTCAGTCAGAATCCAAAACCACTTTGACATATTGACAGGAAGAAAAAATATAACAGGGAAAATGTAAGTCTTAAACCCTAATTCACCAAAAATCAATTTCACAAATAAAAAAACTGAAGAGTCATCTCTAGACAGCATTTTGACTAAATGAGATCTGGAGTTTTTGTAAGATCCCCTTCCTTATACCCCAGGATTAGTCCTCATAAAAAAAAATTAGGGAGATGAATTTTTTTTTTAAAAAATCAACATCAATCATTCCATTGAAAACTGGCACTCTGCAATTCTCCAATTATTTATCTAGTTTCAGGGAGTTTTTATCATTACCACTTTATTAATTAGATATCTGATGGTATAAAGCAAATTTCCTAGGGGTACGTCAAATTTGGTCTTTATAATTCTGCACTGTTCAAATTAAATCATTTTATGGTGGCGTTCTTTTTATTTACATTACTGTTCTTAGTCTATGATGCTTTCCTGGTTCTCCCTGCTTCACTTCTTATCAGTCACTCAATTTTCTTTCATGTTTCTCTATATTCATCCTATTAGTCTTTCTGAGAGCACAGACATATTCCAATAATTTGCTTATCCTAATTTATTTAACCATTCCTCAAAGAGAATCCATGTCTAATTCACACATCCATACATATACACACATACACACTCATAAATGCTAACTGTGAATATTCTATTGAATATGGGGACTTACTTTTGCAAATTAGTTCCTTGGAGTATATGTCTGTCAGTGGAACCTTTGGGCCTTTGGGCCTGAAATTTTAGTAACAGTCTTTAAAATTTGGTCTTGATGTAAGGTACCTTTCCTAACTTCAGTGATATCAGAGTTGGTAACAACTGTTTTGTGAACCATTCAGTTCCTAGAAGGCTTCAAATTTTCTTGCAAAGACTTCACTTTGTCACTTTTCAGTAACAATATTGTCTTCTGAACCCAAGCAGCTGGCTTTAGAGTTGCTTTTCCAGCTAAAGCCTTTGGAAATTCAGTCTTTAACACTATATTACACAGGGATGCCAACTCAGTTTTGCCAGCCCCTAGCCTTTCCTAGGTATCCAACTTTCTTCTAAAGTTTCCATATAATTTTAATCACTATAAAGGCAAATCATTCTACTATTTTGCTGATTTTTACCTGAATATTAAACCATCCTTAGTCTACAGGATCCTACTGAATGACTGCTATCTTTTGTTCGGCAGAAATATCAAAGACATTTACAGTGACATGGAACTGGATTACATGTCGTCTTCTCACCCTGGCTTAGCTTTAGTGCTCTGTGGATCTGAGTCTTATTAGCACCTGAAAAAGAATGAGGAACACAAGGAACCTTCTTCCAATATTAAATTCAGTAGATAGGCTTAGGGAAATCGGCTCCTGGAATTTACACTTGGGTCCATGTCCTTTTCTTTTATAGCCTTCTTCAATTGTTAAGAGAAATGTATTGTTGTTTTCAGTTGGACATTTTTAAACAATTATAAATTTGTTCCCATTTCATTGATATTCATAATAATTTTGGTCAATGGCTGTTTGTAAGTTTCTTGAGTAGTCTTTTATTTTTTTTTTGTTTTTAAAATATCCCCAAGAATCATCTCTTAATATGAGTGTAATATTTTAATTTCTCAACAAAATTCACCATAAACATTTTTTTAAGGAACAAAGGAAGGAAGGGAAGAAGGAGGGAGGAAAGGAGAGAGAAAAAGAGGGAAGAAAGGAAGGAGGAAGGGAAGAAGGGAAGGAAGGGGGAGGGAAGGAGGAAGGGAGAAAGGTAGGAAGGGAAGGGAGGGAAGAAGGGGAAGGGAAGAAGGGGAAGGGAGGAAGGAGAGGTAGGAAGGGAGGAAAAGAAGGGAAGGGAGGGAGGAAAGGAGGGAGGAAGGGAGGGAGAAAGAGGAAAGGACGGGGGGAGGGAGGGAGGAAAGGAGGGCAGGGAGGAAAGGGGGAGGGGAAAAGGGGGAGGGGAGGGAGGAAAGGGGGAGGGAGGAAAAGGGGAGGGGGAAGGGGGGAGGGGAAGGGAGGGGGAAGGGGGGAGGGGGAGGGAGGAAAAGGGGAGGGGGAAGGGGGGAGGGGGAGGGAGGAAAGGGGGAGGGAGGAAAAGGGGAGGGGGAAGGGGGGAGGGGGAGGGGAAAGGGGAGGGGGAGGGGGAAAGGGGAGGGAGGAAAAGGGGAGGGGAAGGGGGGAGGGGGAGGGGAAAGGGCAGGGAGGAAAAGAGGGGGAAAGGGGAGAGGGAAAGGGGGAGGGAAGAAAGGGGGAGGAGGAAACTGAAATCTGGTAAACATTTGACTAGTGTTTTTGTTTGAGTTTCCTGATCAACTCCAAAGCTCTCCCCTGCTCCCAGCCACTGCTTTTAGCCTGCTTCCTTTGATCATTCTGCCCTGAATTTTCTTGAACCTAAAGTTTCATGATTAAATATCCAAATGTGCCAAGAAAGCGTGCTGAATAAACACAATATTTTATCTGTGTAAAACAGCGGGTTATTTCATTTTCTCCTTAATGCTCACTTGTTGTTTACCTATTATTCGTTTAACTATACGTCAAGGAGGGCAGGGAGTCTTTGTAAATGAAAGCGAGACCGGGCTGCAATATTGTCCAGTCTGATGGCATCAGTTGCTAGAGGTGACCCAGAGAGGGCAAAGAGCAATGTGGAGCAAGCCTTGCTACTAGACAGTAGTGAACATGGCGTCTTCCCACCTATCAGTTGTGGTGAAAAGACTCAGCAGCAAATTATAGTAAAAGAAAAATTGATCCTTCTTCCAGGGTAGTTTTTCACTAAAAACGCAGAATGGATGCTTAACTGTTCATAGTGAGGTCAGTTTCTGGTCAGCCAGTGAGTTGTTGAGCCCCGTCTTACCTAGCTCAGTCTTGGACTAGATTTCGTTTCCACCATCCATCCTCCTCCCCCTGTCCTTCCTCCTCCAACCTCCTCACCCCCCCCAACATCCTCCTCCTCAGACATCCTCCTGATTCCTCATTCATTGCTCAACCCTCATCCTCATCCTCATCAGGATTATTGGGGCGTTTCTCAGTCAGACTAGAATGGGACAGCCTCTCCAGATCATCTCAGTGCTGTAGATTGTGTATCCCAGTGACGTGCTGAAGTCATGAGTTTGGATTTATCATTTGCGTTTGCACCATTCCTTTGTTCTGTTTCCAGTATTCCAGAGTGGATGTGAAATGTGTCCAGAGTGCATCCAGGAAACTCCTTAAGGCCACAGAGATTCTGGGAAATTCCCAGTCAAGGATATAAATCTTCCCACACACAAATGTGTAACAGTATGAAGATACCCCATTAATCATATATATTCACATCCACACATAAAATCATTGACAGAGGGTTAAGTTAAGGGAAATGGGTTAAAACTGCTGAGAAATAAACTGAAGCTAGAAGACAGAACAAGCTTCCTACCACTTTACTCCATCCCAATATGGAATGGTGAGCCTGGGAAACAATGACCTCTCCAACCACACATCTGCAAGTAGCATCTCTTACCTGATGCTCGTTGAAGACAAGTGTAGTCCTTTCCAGATTGGGTCAGATGGTCATATAGATGCTCTCCAACTGGAATTAAATTGGAGTTTCATAATAAATGCCTCTCATTTGATTCCAACTTTGACAAATGCTTGCACTTTTCAAAAGGACCATTCTCTCTGCCAATTGTCCATGACTTGGTTAAACAGTCCTGCCATCACATTAACTCAGGTCATCACCATGGTCTCACTTGAGTTGACTTCTGGGATTGTCTTGACTTCAGGGCTGGGACATCTGCTCTATATCCCATTACAGTTTGAGTTCCCATTGGGCTGCCTGAAAGGAGATGGAGAGAGAAGACAGAAAACCCATTTCACAGAGATTTTGGGAAATGCTCATCAGAGAACATCCTCGTTCTTCATTGCTCTTCAGTCTCCACCCACATCAAGTGTTTGGTCAGATGAAGGGTTAAGCAATCTGGTTGGGACCATAAACCAGTCATTAAAACTAAATCATCCTCACCTGATATTAGAATTAAACAAAATTCACGGGAGACACAGTGAGAAGAATGTCTTCTTTGGGCAAAGCTGCTAAAGCTTCTTAGTAGAGGGTCTGTTTTACCCTTCTTTTGAAATGCTTGTTAGCTTTCTTGTGCCATTACTTTGGCAGTTATCTCTTCAAACAAGGAGCAATCATTAGCAATGATTATCGCATCAAATTCCAGAGCTACTGGGTCAGTCAGTGTTCCAGGCAATAAGAAGAGGGAACAAGAGAGTAGTGGAGGCCAGAATGGATTAGAATGTAAGAGAGATTTGTGAGCTTACAGCCTTCAGGGAATCTATACACCAGATGAATCAATGTTCCCCCTCTGACATGAGACTGATTTGTGACCACTAAACTCACTCCAGTAATGCCCTCCTGTTGCCTCTTGTCCCTGGGCTTCCTTCTTGCCTTATGAAGCCCTGGGAAAAACTGAAGAACTGGAGCCCTCTGAAGCTACTGCTCAGCCCCTGGGGCCTCTCTTCCTTCCATTCAGTCTCTACTATGCAGACTATAATGTGGTCTTTTAAGAACTCAACTCATCCTTCTGTCTCAGAGCCTAGAATAATCACAAATATATGGTGGGCTGGGAGAAATGTGTTCTTCTGATTTGCCACTCAAAGATTCTCAAATGTTCAGTTCTCAAATCCCTATTACCATTGGTAATATTTCTGGCTTCTTCATCTGGATATACGGTGATTTTCTACTAAAAGAGTTTTCATAACATTCCATTCCCTTTTCACTCTCGATTTCCTGACCAGGTCCTTATTTTCTAAACTCAGAATTCATGTGGTAATGAAGGAAAGGTTTTGGGATTCTTTGGATTTGACCCCTGCCTCAGTATACCCTCTGATACACACATTTTTATGAGAAGAGGAGGAAGGCATTATGGTGCTCTCTTGAGCTAATATAATTGACCTGAAGGTTTTCTGAGTAGCTTTCTGATTAAATCAGCCCCTGGGGCTCTTGGAGTTTAAAATAATGGCCAAGAAGATGAGAATGAGCCTTAAATGTGCTGATAATTTCAGGAAATGTTGAAATCTAGTTTGTCTGGCTTTGCCCATTATGCTTCACTGGTTTTTAATGTACAGTGTATTTTCAAGATTTTTTCCCCCAGATAGAAATTGTCTGCTTTACCTTCAGAGAAATTGTGTCCTCCCTGAAAGATCAGATTAAATGGAATAATCAGCAGAATGCTTATACATTTTGATTAAGAGAATGCAGCTGGAAAATACTTAAAATGTATCTTTCAGCCTAAATGCTGCATTTTCATCTCTACCCTGGGAAGATGCATGGAAGGCGTTAACAGTCCTGGGGATGGGATGCAACGTGTTCCATAATTAATAAACATTTAAGAGCATTGATTTTTACAGCTGCCTTTATTGAACCCCTTATCAGTATCGAGCAGATGGGTCATAACTATGAAAAATTATATTTTAAACATGATTGCACTGCTTGGATTATATTTGAAAAATACAGTTCACTGAAGCATTTACAAATGTAATTTAACTTGCAGACCCAAGACCCCAAAGTGGAGGGTTCTCCCCTCAATTTAATACAAAGATACTTAAACGATGTCCATAAAGCACATTATATAATTTGGAAAAAAAACTACAAAATCCCAGGATGACAGAAGAGTGCGGGGCTCAAGATGTCACTAGGCTGCAAGGCATCTGATTGATTCTTTATTCAGTATTTAGCAAATCCTTTTTTCTTTTAATGCCTGCCTTAATAACATTTTCGAGGATGATGTGTGATTGAAATCTGGGATTACAACTGAGTTTCTCTATAGAAACCAGGATATTGGGATGCATAATCTTTTTGGATGAGCAGCACTGGTTTATGGAATAGAAATTAAGTGGACAGAACTGGGGTCAATTCGTTAAGGAAACCGTGTACCTTCTAGCTACTCAGGATAAGTTGTAGATGTAGAATCATAAATATATTGATAGATTAGCTATCCATATAAATATTATCTATTCCTATTCCATATATCTTATTTGTATACATGAAATATGTTATGTATGTGCTATATTCATATATGTTGACTATATACACATTTATACATATGTGATCCAGATATGTATAAATGGTCAGTAATACATAATATTTTATATACACATGCATGTATGTATATTATAGAACCATTTGATTCCAAAATTATAATTTCTTAATTATTCACATGTTTTAATGTTAGCATATAGATAAATGTGAATAAAATAGTCACATATTTGAATTTTAGGATATAAAATCCCCAACAAACGTTTTATTTATTCCAACAGTATGTTGATAAAGCAGAAAAAGAAACATACATAATAGTTCCATCACAAAATATTTTAACTCCTAGAATTTTGCTATTGAAATGACATTTCTCAATTATTTTGTTTGAATGGAATTGTGATATAAGTATTTTAATTATGAGAGGGAAAGCAATATAGCATATAGAATGATAGGGGCAGAGTCAGGAAGATTATCTGAAACAAATAGAACTCCGAGTCACAAGCTGCATAAGCACAAATATAGTCCTTCATTTTATTCTCAATGAAACTCTTAATATAATGTGTCATCACTCCTTCCTCTATTCTCCTATTTCTCAAACTATTGTGTTTTGACTTCCAATCTCATGGCTCAACTGAAACTCTTCACAGCCACCAAAGACATCTGAATTGACAAATGCGATGGTCTTTCCTCAGTTCTGACCCTTCTCTCCTTTCCTGGAAAATCTATTCTTCGGTAAATCTATTCCTGGCTTCCTTTCACTTACATGCTTTTTTTGTTGACTGCTTTTGTCAAGTCCCTATGCCCCTGTCACTGACTACTGCTCCTAAAGCACAGCTCAGGATCATCCCCTTCATCTGCAGCTTATTCTGAAAATACCCTACCTACAAGACCCTGGCCACCAAACCAGGGCTAGGGCTAGAGGTCTGACCACCAATCACTATGTCAGAAAGAAAGTGGATTCAGCCAAAGCTCTTGCCCTGGAGAATTTTCTATGGGAGTTGAAGATTCTTCATGCAGCTGTTCGTTCTGAGATGGCCAGAGCAGTCATGGCCATCAGAAAGGTCCTGTACCTTCAACCAAGTCAACATAGCAATTGAAGCTCTCACCTATATCTTTGAGAAAGCCTTTAAAGATGAGAAATCTGACATAATAACCCAAGAATTCATGTAACTGCTGGGACTACTTGGGCAAAAAGATCACTTCTATATAGAACACTAACATACGTTTACTCCAGTGTCCCTTAACGTCCTCTCCCCTGTAAACTGCCTAGTTCAAGAATTTTTTATAGGAAAAATTGTCCCCCCAAGGTTCTGATATTTTCTCTTTTTCACTTTATACCCCTGGATGGCTTATTTATTATACTTATGCTGATGACACACATAGGTACATATCTTTACTCTCGGCCTAGCAATTTGAGAAAATTTCTATTTTTTTCCTTGCATAAGGTTCTTTAATGAATGTGTGCATTGCCTAGAGCTACAATGCCTTTACTTTCTGTTAGTGACAAATCTCCAGTTCCAAAATGCCTTCTTAAAACTTCTCTTTTACAAAGATTTCTCATGATTTGCTCTTTTGGTTGATGATTCTGAATAAATATTCTGTTGACTAACTTCATGAGATATCATCTATAAAATAACTTTTGATTTCTCTCTTGGATTTTGACAATCGCATAGACATATATATTTCAAAAGTACAATTTTTTGTGTCATATTCAACTCATCAATGGAAAGCGCCTCTTATTTGTGTTTATTATTGGTTGGTGAAATTGTGACAGAAGAATTTTGGGAAGCCATTCATTGTATTATCATAAATTCAGAGATTATATATCAACCCTTTTCTTCTTTATTGTGATGAGGAAGATTTCATCTTCCCATTAAAATAAAAACATATTATGAACTCTGTTTTATTAATATTACAATGATTTTTTCTTAGAATTCTCTAAAAAAATCTGTCTAATTTTAATATATTTGAAATTGGCATTATGTAGCATTGATTGGTTTATATATCTTCTCTCTATTAAGTTTTGAATTTCAGTCAATCCTTGATGACAATTATGGGGGGGGGTTTTGTTGATGATGATGATGAAAAAATTACCTTCTTATCCAATGGAGATTTCAGATAGAAATCATACTAGAGCAAACCACTGCCCTGTGATTCTTTTATATTTAATGTTCTGAAGATTATTAAAAGATATATTCGATAATGATTTTTCTACTTAAAATGTATAATTAGGATTAAAAACTTCTTCTGTAGACTCAAGTTATGTACAGTGCAATTTCAATATGAAAGAGGATAACAAGTATGATATTTTACTAATCATCTTTTCATGCTATTTAATTGGCTTAATCTCTATAATTGAAAGGTCCCCTTCCTCCTACCAAAACTATTTAGGATCATAAATACTTGCTAGTGGATATATCTGTTAAAATATTTTTAATACACTTGTAATAAAAACATTTTATGATTTATAATGGTAGATATGGTATGATGATGGTAATGATGGTGGTAATGATAATGATGAGGCTGATTATAGTAAAATCTCCTACAACCATTTGAATTTGGACTCCATAAAATGACATAGTTTAAATTTTATTATTTTTATCTTTATTTATATTCCTATTTTCTCCTTATGACATCTTTTCCTTTTTGAATCTTGACTTTTCAGGCCACTGTTTCTTAATCCTTTACTCCTAACTTGGGTTTCTTTCTTTTTAGTTTCAAGCATAGCAGAGTAAAGGGAAAGATTCTACTCCGAACAACTTTAAAAGAAAACATCAACATGAATTCTGGAGCAGATCAATAAATGGATTATCTGAAACCATTTCTAGATGGAGACAACTTAAAAGGATTGCAAGAAAAGTCTGTCTCACCGGGATAAGAGTGGAGCACAGTATAGCCCAGGCCCTACCTGAGAAACCAGAAGGAGAAATTGAGAGGGACTGAATCAGTACAGGAGGTCCCAAAGCTAGCAGGCCACAGACAGTAAATGAGTCAGAAAATTGATGGTCAGAAGGAGATTGCAGGGAACTCTTTGTAGACACTAATTTTGTTCCAATTACAAGCCCCAGGGTGATTAGGAGAATATTCAAATCAACTACAAAGAATTTTTCAAGGACACTCTCTACCTCCATAGAAAGAACTGATAGTAGACACAGAATGATTTTCTATAAATAGATTTCTGTCCAAGGCTGACTTTCTCTATTGTGGGGTGAAGAGAGGAGCTGGAAGATAGTCCAGAAATTAAAATTTAACAGAAAATATGTTTAAAAGATTTTTTTAAAAAGCAAAATTGTCCAAATAGGGGGAAAAGATATAAAAAAATCACTGGAGAAAAGAGCTATTTAAAAAGTAGTTTTGGTCAAAGGGAAAAGGAGGTAAAAAGCAAACTGAAGAAAATAATTCCTTAAAAATTAGAATTGGGTAAGTAGAAAATAATGATTCCATAAGATATCAAGAAATAATAAAACAAAATCAGAAGAATGAAAAAATAAAGAAAATGTAAAATAATTCTTTGAAAAATAACCTGGAAAATAGAACCAGGAAAGATAATGTAAGAATTATTAGACTACTCAAAAGCCATCATGAAAATAAGTCCTAGACATCATATTTCAAGAAATTGCCCAGGAAAACTGCCCTGATATCCTAGAAAGATGGTAAAATTGAAATTGAAAGAATCCACTGATCACCTTCTCAGATTCCTAAATCACAACTGCTAGGAATATTTAGCCAAACTCCAGAATTATCAGGTAAAGGAGAAAATATTGTAAGCAGACAGGAAGAATCAATTGTACCATGGATCCATAGGCAGGATAATACAAGATTCAGCAGTTTATAAAATAAAGAATATAATATTCCAGAGAGATAATGTGCTAGTTTTACAATCAAGAATCATCTACATAACAAAACTGATGTTCATTGGATATTCAATAAAATAGAGACCATTTGAACATTCCTCATGAAAAGATAAGATTTGAATAGGACATTTGACTTTCAAAGACAAGATTCAACAAAAGCATAAAAAAAGATAAATGGAAAAAAAGAACTCACAAGGTAGTCAATAAAATTACTCTTTACATTTCTACATGGAGAAAATGATACTTGTAATTTCTAAACACTTCCAGATTATTAGGGCACTTAGAAGGAACACACTTATGCATTTAGGAGGTGCCAAGGAAAGAGCACCAGCCTTGGAATCAGGAGGACCTGAGCTCAAATCTGGCTTCAAGCACCTGACATCAGGCAAGTCACTTAACCCTGTTTGTCTTGTATACACAGTCATCTTCAGTCATCCTGATCCATATCTGGTCACTGGACCTAGATGGTTCTGGAGGAGAAAGTGAGGCTGGAGATTTAGCACAGTACCCTTCACTCAGATCCAATTCATGTGCTTGTCATAGTATCATCTCCCTCATATCATGGTCTTCTTCAAAATTGAAGGAAAATTAGCAACTACAAAGAGGACACGGGTGTGAGGACTGAGAGGATGATAGCTAAAATAAACACAAAACCAAATAATTTCAATAGCGAGAAAAAGGGATGTACTGGAAGATGGGGGAAGAAAAATAGGATAGGATAAATTATCTCTCACATAAACAAGGTGTGAAAGAGCTTATCCAATGAGGGGGAAGAGCATGTAGGAGCCCTATAACTCTCATCTGAATTCGTTTAATGAAGTTATAGAATTGATTTTACCTCACAAGAAAGGAGGAGGAGAAGATAAATGAAAGTGGGGGACTAGTAAAAGGCAGTATGGACCCAGGGAAGTAGTCGTCAAAAGCCAAAAATGTTTGAGGAGGGAGAGAGTAGAAAGGGAAAGAGAAAAAATTAAATGAAGAGAAATGCACAGTAATCCTAATTGCGAAAAAAAATTACAACAAATTTCTCTGATAAAGGTCTCATTTCTCAAATATAGAGTAGATAAATAAAAATCTGTATACAATGGAACAAGAAATTTGTTTTGCCTGACTATGCAAATTTGTAACAATAATTTTAAAGGGGGGGAGAATGGGGGAGGAAAAATAGATTTCTTATAATTTTTTCAAGAGCTAAAAATAGAGAGATTGGGATATTTAGGTATAAAACATGGCCTGAAATTTCAGGTGACATCTTTGCATTGTAAATATCGCATAATTGTTGACTTTATAAAAACCTTTCATGAAATGGAGTAGAGAATCAGTGATGTAAATGTAATGTAATGTAAAAACAAAGCTCATTAGTAAGTCTTACCAGGATACAGCAGAGAGTTCAGACATTAAACGATAGAAGTAATTTCAATTCCACCAATATTTATTAAGGCTTCCCCTGGTTCAGAGACCTGAGTTAGGTAGATGGGCAAGCTTATGTTTATTAAGACAAGACCACTACGCCGCTACGTCTATATGCCAATGATATCAAAAAAAGGTGGAGGGGAGGACCTTTATATCCTAAAATATGAATAGCAGTTCTTGTGGTGGTGACCAAGAATTGAAAATCAAGAGGACATCCAACTGGAGAATGGCAGCAAGCCGTTGTATGTGATTTTTCTGGAATATTATTGTGCTCTAAGAAAGGATAAGGATGAGAATTTCAGGAACACCTCCAAAAACTTACATGGGGTGATGCAAAGGGAAGTGATCACAATCAGAGACAATAACAGTAATATCGTAAAGTGAAGAACTGTGAATAACTTAGCTATTCTCAGCAATAGAATGGTCTAAGAGAATCCCACAAGATTCATGATGAAGCATGCCATCTGCTTCCTGAGAAAGAACTAATACCGGCTAAATACAGACTGGTGTGTGCTAGTTTTCAGTTTATTTCATTCTTTTTTTTTTCTTCAAGTCTTCTTGTAAAAACAACTAATATGGAAATGTTTTACATGATTGCACAAATATAAACTATATTAGATTGCTTACCATCTTAGGGATGGAGGGATAGAATTGGGAATTTAAAACAAAATTATTTTAACATGTAAGTGGGGGAAATTATACATACACACATGTATATTTATATAGATTCATAAATGCTAAGAGAGAAAGAGAAAGTTGCTACTCTCACTGAGCTTATGGTCTAGTTGGAGAAGGGGGTCAGGGAGAAATAGGCAGACACATAGAAACAGGGACAAAGACAGAAACTAATACAGCAAAAAGAGACAGAGAGAGAGTCAGAGGAGAGACAGGGACAGAGAGAGTGAGAGCTGGATAAAGAGGCAAAGACATACTGCAATACCAAAGAAAAAGGGTTAGCCCCATTCATAGAGTCCCTTTCCCAACCTTTAAAACAAAACTTGGATGTAGGAATGCTTGGTCCTAGATTTTGTCTAGATGACTTCCTCAACAAGTTACTATTTAATGATGTTATCCATAATGATAACAATCGGGTGCAGCTAGGTGGCGCAGTGGATAGAGCACTCTAGGTGGCGCACTGGATAGAGCACTGACCCTGGAGTCAGGAGTACCTGGGTTCAAATCCAGCCTCAGACACTTAATAATGACCTAGCTGTGTGGCCTTGGGCAAGCCACTTAACTCCGTTGCCTTGCAAAAATAATAATAGTAATGATAACAATCATCAATATGTGTTTTAGTTTTCTCCAGGCACTTAATATTTATAATATTTATAATTTCATTCAAAGTGTGTCCAGGTCAAAAAATGTAGGTGTGTCTGCACTGGTTGGACCTGTACCAGGCAAGCAGGACATGTTCATACATGAGGCATGGAGAAATAGCAACACTGCTTGAGCTTCAACAAATTAGAACAAGATGTAACCACAAAGTATTTGTTGAGCCTCAGGCTCTTTTTAGATTGGCTTTCAAGGTCTTCCTCAGCCTTTATGGATTGAGTTAATCATCCTCAGAAGGCTCTATAGTTTCCTCAGGTGACAAAGGTATTTTATGGTTCATTGAACTTAGCAGGAGGGATTTGAGGTATGCACATTTAGCTTTAATGACCTGAAAGAGGTGAGACAGCTTCAAACCAGCTTGAGCAAAGGCAGGTAATAATTAGACCTTAGAAGAATCTATGTGTTCCACAGACCCTCATAAAAGCGAAAGGGAAAAAGATTCAGCAGGTATCTGTCTCATGAGTTTTGTCCTAAACTCACAGTCAGTTAGGTACATGCACTCTCTCGGGACCAGGGGATCGACACCTAGCCCTTTTGTCCTATTTCTTAAGTAGTTCTCATTATCCTCCCTAGAGACTCTGATTTTTTTTTTTAAGAATAGTAATGACATTATAAGAAGACTCAATGCATGACCATTAGAAGCTATTTTTCAGGCAGGCTTCATCAGAGGAGGTGCATGGAGAAAAGAAGGCTTTGGACATGATCCAGGTAATAGATTCCCCTGTTGCCTAAGGACAAGACTAACTATAGCTGCATAGTCTTACCTTCAGATGAGCTACAGAGTGAGGCTATTTTCAGTTCCAATAATATTCAAAAATCAATTATTTTAGAAGGATTTCCCTAAATATCAATGGGCAGGATATTGATGAGATTTCAAAGTTCTGAATTACAAAAGAATGATGATAGTGTCCATCATTGCCTGTAGAAGAAGTCATGCCATGCTGTTAGGTCAAAGGATGGAAAGGGGGGAGGAGGGAAGATCAAAGAGAGAATCAAGTACAACAATCCCAATATCATCCACCAAAAATGAGGTGAGAATATTGAAAGTTTGGAAATATTACAATGCAATTTGCATTTAAACATGGTATTTTCTGGGAAAAGAGTGTTTAAAAAGCATCTGCTTGGGTATGTTGTGACAGAGAGCTGAGAATAGCTCATTGCTAATTGCCAGATGAATATGCAAACACACTCTGAAAGTGAGATGTATTGAAGGGATTCTAGATATGTAGCTACTTTGTACTATGCTAGTAGTCAGTCCACCATGGTCCATCAAATCACCAAGTAATTGGTGAAATATAGAGACATTGAAGAAAACTCCTGTCTTCTCACCTTCAACTTTTCATTTTGGTCTCTTCCTCTGATTGTTCTTGCAATGACTCAATGCTGAAATGTGAAAGTTTTTGTGAATGAGGCAAGGTTGTCCAGAAGTCTATATTAGCAAGAACACCACCGTCCAGCAAGGATGTTGATGATGTAAGATTCAAACACTATTTCATAGTGCTGTATATATGCTATTTCACTGGATCTTCTCAACAACCCAGAAGCAGATTATTGACTGGAAGTGTTTCTTTAGGGGATCAAAAAGGAAACTCCTACTCATACAATTCAGCAAGGGTGGTACCACCACTTATATTATCTTTGTTGCCTAAGATAATTCATGATGATTTCCCCAATTCATTAGTTGCTTAAGATAATTGAGATAATATGCCAAAAGACACATTCATTTTCATGCTCTTCTTGCCTACTTCCCATTTGGGAAAAAAAAGTTCTTGTAAGAAATATTCATGGTAAAGAAAAATAAATTCTCCTTTTAACCATGTCTAAATGTATATCTCATTATGCATATTTAGTCAATCACTTTTCTGTCAGAAGATGGAAATAAGTTTCATCATCTGTCCTCTAGAATCAAGGTTGGAATGTGAAGGATTTTAAAGTTCTCGAAGCTATGCATTCTTTCCATGTTGTTACTAGATTGATTATCCAGGTTCTACTCACCTCACTCTGCATCAATCTATTCAAATCTTCCCAGTTTTCTCTAAAACTTTACTCTTCATGATTTCTTACAGTTCAATAAAAAATCAGTACTTTCATATACCTTATTTCTTTCAGCAGTTATCCAATTGATGGGTGTCATCTTAATTTCCAATATTTGGCATCACAAAAAGAGAGCTGCTATGAATATGCACATAAATGTGAGTTTTCTTCCTTTCTTTGATATCTGAGTTAAAGTGTTGGGAGTAGGATTGGTGATTCAAAAAAATGATCAACTTAACTGTAACTTTTGTAGCTATTTGGCAAATGTTTTCATAACTTTGTAATGACTGCTTACAAAGTGCTTTACTTAATTAGAGAAGTATATTTTCCCTCTCTTCCTCTTTCCCTCACTCCATTGGGATAGAAAATCTTGATAAAAATATAATTAAGCAAAATAATTTCTCCCATTATCAATAGTCAAAACATATATGGGGGCGGCTAAGTGGCTCAGTGAATAGAGCCCCGGCCCTGGAGTCAGGAGTACCTGAGTTCAATTCCAGCCTCAGACACTTAATAATTACCTTGCTGTGTGGCCTTGGGCAAGCCACTTAACCCCATTATTTTGTAAAAACAAAAGCATATATGACACATTATACATGCTTATCATTCTTCAATCAAGTAAAAGTATGTTTCCCTGAACATGACTTTTATAGAAGCTGCTCTCCTAGTTCTATTCACTTCACTGTGATTAGTTCAGTCTTTCCATATCCTTTTAAAATCAGCTTTTCCCTCATTTCTTGCAGGCTCCAGTACATTCATCTGCAGCAACTTATTCATTCATCAATCAATTGAGAGTTATTAACTAAGCTTTTGTTGACACAAAAAGATTTGCTATAAATGTTTGTTCCCTTTTCCCTCTTCCTTTGAT
Organism: Macrotis lagotis; assembly: GCF_037893015.1. NCBI lineage: Eukaryota > Metazoa > Chordata > Mammalia > Peramelemorphia > Peramelidae > Macrotis > Macrotis lagotis. The sequence goes on from NC_133664.1 coordinate 3,513,447, forward strand.
TTCTTTTGAAAATAGGCCTAGTAATGGTATCATTCAAAGACAATATAGTGCCTAGTAAACTTTTTATTTAAAGTTTCAGAATGCTTTCCATAATGACTAAACTAATTCAGAGATTCTTAGGGCCACGTCTATCCCCTTTCATATTTGAATAGGGCATATTTTAAAAATGATAATCTAGCCCCAAACTAGAGACTATTGGGGAAAACCTGGGCAAATATTCAGAAGAGCCAACTCCCTTGCTTCAATGATACTTCCAATTGGTCTGGAAAAGTTTCTGTGCTTTCCCAGACAGCCAGTATAGCAGCTCTAGATGTCCCAAACCCTTTTGATCTCCCATAAATATCACTTTATAGGGAGTTCTTGGTAAAAAGGTACAGGGTGGAGAGCTGAAGATCTCTGAACCTGGCAAGGCAAGCCCCTCAGAAAATCTCCATCAGTAACAACAAGAAACCAGGGCCTTCTTTCAAGCCATGTACCTTCCTAGTAGACAACAGAAAGAGGAATGCACCTTGGCAAAGCCCAGGTGTTTCTGCAAAATCATCTGAAGACTCAACTTTCCTGACTATGCTCTATGTATTTCATCAATTTCTTCCTATGCCTATATTAATATATCAATTATTCACAAAGTATTAGGAGAAAGCAGCCCTCAGGTCCCTCTTCATTCTCTCCCTTCCATCCTAAACCCTATGTCCCAGAACCAGCCTTTCCTCTATGCCCTCTGGAAATTTTGTTTCTTAAATAACAAGCTTCTCCTAACCCTAGACCTCTCCCATTGGCAGGCTCTCACTGAGACCAAGAACTTCTCAAATAAAATTGCACTACTATTTATCCTATTCAGCCCGAGCAGTATCTTATTTAATAAGCTAAGTCTTACCAGTTCTACAGGGACAGAGAGAAAATACTCAATGCTTTCAAATGTCACTTCCACATATTGTCTTTATTTCTATCAATCATAACCTCTCCTTTTATGAAGATCAATCAATAAAATTTCTCCATCCAATTAGAAGTGTGATACTTCCTGAATCACTGCTTAGTTAGTGCAGAGGGACCTGTTTCCCTCAAAAAACTATGAGGGATGTTGTATAGAGATGCCCAAGATAGATGGATCATAGTGGAGAGTGATTTCCTGGAGAAAGAAATGGAAAACAGCTCCATTATCTTTGCCAAGAAAACCCCATGAATAATATCAAAAGGGTAAATGATATAACACTGTAAGATGTTGTGTAGGAAAGTTTCCAGCACATTACTGAGCATGAAGAGAGGACAACTACAAGGAGTCCTTAAAGAATGAAGCAGCTAGAGGCTGAGGGAAGTGAGCAGAACCAGAAGCACATGGTATACATTAGCAGCAAGACTGTGTGATGATCAACTACGATGGATTTAGTTCTGCTCAGCGGAGCAGTGACCAAGGCAAATTCCAAAAGAATTGGGATGGAAAATGCCATCTAGATTCAGAAGAAAAATTATGGATATGCGTGGAGCTCAAAGCATGCTATGTTCACTTTTTAAAATTCTTTTATGTTTTTCCTGGCTCATGAGCTTTATTTCCCTTAGTTCTAATTCCTTTTTCACAGCATGGCTACTATGGAAATATGTTAAACATGATTGTCCTTACACAACTGATACCAGATTGTTCACTGCAACAAAAAGAGCGTAGGGAAGAAGGGTAGTAGAAAAATGGAGAACTCAAAAGTTTGCAGAAGGATAAATGTTGAAATTATCTTTACATGTAATTGGAAAAAATAAATGAAGAAGGGAGGAAAAAGAAGAATAAAGCAGCTGAACCAAAGAGAAGCTTAGCCATGGATGTATCTGGTGATGAAAGGAAAGCTTGATGTATAAAGTTGATTTTATATAAGAACATGAAGTCTAAGATGCATGTAACAAGATAAGTTGGATGTGATGAGATTAAACTTCAACATCTTGGTCGTCAAATAGTAACAGATAAATTTTCTCCAGGTGACCATAACATATATTATTGTGAGCTAGAATCCCTTAAAAAAAAAGAATAGCTCTCTTTATCAATAAAAGGTTGAGAAAAGAAGTTTTTTTTTAGGTTTTTTGTAAGGCAGATGGGGTTAAGTGGCTTGCCCAAGGCCACACAGCTAGGTAATTACTAAGTGTATGAGACCATATTTGAACCCAGGTACTCCTGACTCCAAGGACAGTGCTTTATCCACTATGCCACCTAGCTACCCTGAAGTAATTTTCAATATCCAGTCATTTTTCAGTCATGTCTAACTCTTTGTGACACCAAATGAAAATCCAAATGGAGTTTTCTTGACAAAGATACTGGAGTTATTTCCCATTTCCTTCTTCCCTTCTTCAGTTTTTTTTACATAAGGAAACTGAGGTAAAGACACTTAAGTGATTTAGAGTCATACAGCTATTAAGTATCTGAGGACAAATTTGAAATCAGGAAGAGGAATCTTTTTGACTCCAGGAACAATATTCTATCCCATGTGTCATAAAATTTTGCCACACATAGTAGAATTGGGGTATAATTTCAAGACATGATAAAATGATATCCATTTCAATCCAAGCCAAGCTATTTGAGATCACAGTAATTATAAGTCTATGAATCAACCACTCAAGCTGAAGAGACAACGGTTGATCAATTTTACAAAGCCTACATCTTCCAGAAATAGCACACACAAAGTTAGAAACTAAAACAAAAATATCATATACATAATAGGGGACTGAAATGCAAAAGTAGGAAATTAAAAGGTAAGTGAAATAAGAGACATGTTTGGCCTTAGAGTACAAAATGAAGCAGGGCAGGATAGACTATTGGAAAGATAAATTACTTATCATAGTAAATATACCTTTTTAAACAAACTCAAAAGGCAACTCTACACATAGATATGACTAAATGATCAATTAAAAAACAAATTGATAATATACTTTGCAAATACATGTGGAGACACTCTTTTACAATTAGTTATAAAAAAGACCTAGAGTTGACTTTGGCTCAGATCATGAGCTTCTCCTTGCAAAATTCAGACTAATTGAAGAAAGTCGATAAACCCATCAGACTTTACAAGTTTGACAACAATGTCCCTTACAAAATGAAATTTAAGGGATAGATAGATTTAAGGGATTAGATCTGGTAGATAAGAGTGCCTGAAGGATTATGGAAAGAGGTTCACAATATTGTATAGAAAGCACCAACGAAACATCTCTCAGAGAAAAAAGAAAAGGAAAAGGACTGAGACTTTATTAATAAATGAGGAAAGAAGGAAAATAAAAGGTAAAGGAGAGAGGGAGAGGGAAACACAATTGAATGCAAAATTCCATATAAAGGAAAGGAGAGATTTTCTTAAGTGAGCAAAGCAAAAAAAAAAAATAGAAAATAGTAGAATGGGAAAGAAAGCTCTTAACAATGGAAATATGAAGGGGAATGTTTCATGAAAAAAATGGGCATGATTAAAGGAAAAATAATAGGGACTTAACAGAAGTTGAATAGTAAAAACAGAAGTCTGAAGGAATACACTGGAAAACTATACAAGAAAAATTCTAAAACCACCAATAATCATAATGCTGTGGTTACTGACACAGACCCAGACATTCTAGAAAGTGAAGTCATGTGGGTCCAAGAAAACAGTGCTAACAATAAAACAAGTAGAGATGACTAAGCTATTTAAAATCCAAAAAGGTGATGTTGTTGAAGTGCTGCACTCAATATGCCAGCAACTTTGAAAAACTCAGCAGTAAACACTGGGTGAATAAAAAGATCAGTATATATCCCAATTCTAAAAAAAGTTATACTAAAGAAACTTGAAATTATGAAACAATTGTGTTCATCTCATATATAAGCAAGATAATGCTTAAGATTCTTCTAGCCAGGAACAGCTAGGTAGTACAGTGGATAGAGCTCTGGCCCTGGAGTCAGGAGCACCTAAGGTCAAATATGGCCTCAGACACATAATAATTACCTGGCTGTGTGACCTTGGGCAAATCACTTAACCTCATTGCCTTGAAAAAGTGAAAGGAAAAAAAAAGATTTTGCTATCAAGACTTCACCAATGTGTCAACCAAGAACCAATAGAAAACTAGCATGGTTTTCAAAGAGACAGAGGAACTAGAGACCAAATTGCCAACATTTGCCAAATGATGGAAAAAGTAAGAGAGTTCCAGAAAAAACAACTACTTCTACTTCATTGACTATACTTAAGCCTGTCAGATATAAAATGGATAATTATATTAAATTTAAAAAGGTTTACACCAACAAAACCAATGCAACTAAATGCAATTAAAAGGAAAGCATCAAACTGGGGAGGAGGGAATCTACATCAAGGGTCTTATAAAAACCTCATTTCACAAATACATAGAGAACCAAGTCATTCCCCAGTTGATAAACAGTTAAATTATATAGACAGTAAGTTTTCACATGAAGAATTTAATAATCATATAAAGAATCTATAACCATGTAAAAATGTTTTAAATCACTATTGATCAGAGAAATGCAAATTAAGACAACTTTGAGGTGTCACCTTATATATAATAGGTTAGTTAATGTGGCAACAAAGGAAAATGATAAATATTGGAGGACCTATAGAAAATTTGAGACACTAATACTAGTGTAGTTGTGAATTCATCCCCACATTGTGGAGAAAATTTTGGTATTATACCCAAAGGGCTATATAAATCAGTTTGTATAACTTGATCCAGAAATGTTAGGTGTATGTCACAAAGAGATTATTTTATAAAGGCACAAAAGACCTATTTGTACAACAATATTTATAGCAGGTTTTGTAGAGGCAAAAGTATTGGAATTGGAAGGATATCCATTAATTGGGGAATGGTGGAACAAGTTGTGGTATAACCCTGTAATTAAATACAAATATGCTAGAAGAAATGATAAGCATAATGATTTAAAAAAAAAACCTGACAAGACTTGATGCAAAGTTAAGGGAACAGAACCAAGAGAACATTGTACATAGTAGCATCACTATGAATGACTTAGCTATTCTCAGCAATACAATGATCCAGGATAATTCCAAAGAATTCATGATTTTAAAAAATGCTGTGCACCCCCTGAGGGGGAATAAACCTGGCAGTGTCTGCATTGCAGATTGAGGCATACTATTTTTTCTTTAATGTGAATAATATGAAAAGAGGTTTTGCATGATCACACCTATATAAACTTTATCACATTGTTTACCATTGGAAATGGAGGATGGTAAGGAAGGAGAGAATTTGGAACTCAATTTTTAAAAATGTGCATGGGTAGAGCCAAGATGGTAGAGAGAGGGGACGAACATCCCTGAGAAACGAAATTGATGAAGCCTCTAAATAGATTCTGGAGTAACAGAACTCATAAAAGTCAGAGATGAGTATTTTCTAGCTTGAGATATCTTGGAAGGACTTCAGGAAAGATCTGACTCACTCTAGGAGAGGGCTAGCATGGCCTAGAACAGAGAGTGTAAGTCGGGGTAGCTAACAGTCACATCAAAGATCCTGGCTCAGCAAGTTAAAAGCATAATAGATCAGTGTGGAGGGTTCTAACACTGCTGCTGAAGGCAAACTGAGAAGCCCAGAAGCCCTCTGCAGTCAGTACAAATGGGCTAGGCCTCTCCAACATATTGGGGAAACTGATAACACTTGAGGCCCCAACTAAACAATAGCAAAATTTCAAGATAGTTGCCCATTCTTCTCAAAGAAGGAAGTAAGCACATAATATTAAGGGCTTACTTCCTTCTTTGAAAATAATAAAGGAAAAATAGTCCCTGCCCTAAAGAAATTTACATTTTAACGAGGTAACATGGCATAAAAAGGAGCTAAAGGACTTGAAGAATGGAGGTGCTAGACCTGGGATCATAATTATGAAGGTCTTTGTCCTTTTTTTGTTTTCTTGGGAATGGATAAAGTTAGAAAGATGGCCAGGAGGATGAATGTAGACAAGTCAGCATTGCTCTAAAAATGGAGACTCCAGGACAAACTCACCAAAGCAAGAAGGTGAATGGGCCTTTGTGGTCTTGGTGAGTGGACTAATGAAAGAGTAGGCTGTGAAAGAGCATAAAAACCCCAAAAACAAAAACCTAAGGAAAGTGCCAAGATGGGTCAGAAATAGAGGAATCATGGTCATTTGAAAGTCCAGAGACAGTCAACAATAGGACTGGGAATTGAGTGGTCAGCTGTCTTCAACATCTCACAAAATGGAGAAATACATCAATGGAAAAAGTGGGGCAGGCTTCCAGGAGCAATATTTCAAAGTGAATATGCTTGGAGGTGGCAGGCCATGCCAGATGTTGGGAGAGGACCAGGAGGAGAAAGGGCATAGTTCATAAGTTCCAAGAAAATCACAAGAGGAATGAAAGGTTCTTGAGGCTTTCTGTCCCTGACTTACCATCTCTTTCTTCTTTTCCAGCTTCTGCCCCTACGCTTTGGAAATGCAAGATATTTGCTCATATTTCCTAACTTCTCCTTTTTTCAGTCTCCTTAAGTGTTGTGGCCAACTGTGTCATACTATACTGGCCACAGAGAGGGAAACAGAAAATGGAGCAAACAGAAGTCAGTATGTATGGGAGAGAATGAAAAATGAAAAACCAAGAATCAAAATGTAGTTGCTCTGTTTCGGGCAATGTGATATGGAGCTATAAATATAAAAATGATCAACACCTTTATTCATATGATACTTACATTTCAATGTGGAGTCAAAAGTCCTCATAGAAATATATAGAATAAACATAAAAAGAATAAATGTAACATAGTCAAATCAGAGACAGTACAGATGAGGAAATCAGGAAAGGTTTCAGGTAAGAAATAGGGATTGAGGAAGAAGGTAGCTGAGTAGCAAAGTAGACAAAGCACTGTTCTTGGAGTTAGGAGGATGGAAGTTCATATTCAGTTTCAAACACCTGGCACATGCCAGTTATGTGACGTTGGTTAAGTCACTTAACCCTGATGGGCTCCAATCCAGGGCCATCTCCCATCATCCTGATCCATATCTGGCCACTGGACCCAGATGGCTCTGGAGAAGAAAGTGAGACTGGTGACTTAGTACTTCCCCACCTCACTCAAATTCAGTTCATGTACTTGCCGTGGCATCATCTCTCTGATATCATGGTCTTCTTTGGGATCGAAGGACAAACATCAAAGTAAGAGGATGATCAACTGAAGCAGAAGAGGAAGTTCATTCCAGACATGGTGGAGAACTATTATAAAAAAAGTACAATGACTGGAGATAGAGCAGAATAATTGAGAGAAGCCCAGTTTGACTAGTAGCAGATTTACAGTATCCAGTAAGGTTAGAAAGCCAGGGTTGGGGGCAGCTAGGTTGCACAGTGGATAGAGCACTGGTCCTGGAATCAGGAGTCCTTGAGTTCAAATCCAACCTCAGACACTTCATAATTACCTAGCTGAGTGTCCTGGGGCAAACCACTTAACCACATTTGCCTTGCAAAAACCTAAAAAAAAAAAGTCAGGGTTGGGCTGGGTTGATCACATTGTCTTTGACAACCCAACAGAAAAGATAATTTTGATCACAGAGGGGAATAGGAAGCTACTAGAGTTTATTGGGGTTAGGGTGTTATTGGACATGTTTTCTAGAATTTTTTTTTTTTATCAAAAGAGAAATCTTTCCTGGTTTTGATGGATTTACAATGGTTTGTTATCTCCACTTTCTGACAATGAGGCAGTCATTCTTTCCCAAACTTGATCTTCTATGTTGCATTGCTCCCATCACCCTCTGTTTTTTTCCAGAATATTTTGCAACATCATTTAAGTTCTCTCCACTTTATTCTTCAATTTCTTTCCCTATTGCATTAAAATATATATACATATTCCACATTCTTAAAAACAATAAGAAAAACAATTTTTAAATTATCTGACCAGACTTCATTATCCCATCACCCAAAGTCTTTCCGATTTTTGTTAGGCAATCTCCTTGGGGAGATTTTCTTTGTTGTTGTTTGGTCATTTCAGTCATAAAACTTCTAGATTCCTTGTTACCTCATTTGAGGTTTTCTTGGCAAAAATACTGGAGTGATTTGCCATTTCTTTTCCCAGTTCATTTTATAGATGAGGAAACACAAAAAAGCAAACAGGATTAAATGAGTTGACAAGGATTACATAGGTAGTAAGGGTCTGAGGTCAGGTAGGTACTTAGGTCTTCTTGATTCCAGGCCCACAACATTCTATCTACAAAGTTGCCTAGATGTTCCCCAGAACCTTTCTGCTTTCTCTTTATTCACTCACTATTCAATTCTTGCAATTTGGCTTAAGATTTTATCACTCAGCTGAAATTACCACTCATATTTTAATTAGCAAATCCAATGTCCTTTCTTTAATTCTCATTCCTCTTATCTGATATGGTGCATCTTACATTGTTAAGGCTCTTCTGAATACTTACTATCTTGAGGCTACTCAGCACTACTTCCTTATGACTCATTTGTTTATACAGCCTGAGACAGTCAGAAAAAGCTCAAGTTCAGCAAGTCCCAAACAGAATGGTTTTTGCCCTAAAGGCACCTGTCTTTCCAGCTCTCCTGTTGATCATTGAAGAAACTGCTATTCTTTACATCTCCCAGGCTTATAACCTTGTAATCAAACATGCTTCTTCACTCTTACTAACCTGACATATGCAGTCACTTTTGAAATGTTGCCATTCCTACCCCGCAAAAACATCTCTTGCACCTACCCACTTCCTCTATTCACAGTCATCCCTGTTTCTGGTCCCAATTAACTTTTGCCTCCCAAGAGCATCCCTCTAACCCCAATCCAATCCACCAACCTTGGTCCTCTCCCCACTTTAGACCATCCTCTACACTACTCCCAAACTGTTTTCTTTAGGTCTAGATCAGCACATTTATATAATATGCCACAACAAATTCCAAATGGATGCATAACTCAAGTATTAACAATTATACCATAAAAAATTTGGAAGAGAGATGAATCATGTATTTTTTCATAAATAGGAGTAGGAAGCATATTTGTAACCAAACATGATATAGAAGCAATTATGACAGATAATTCTGACTGCCGAAAATGGAAAATTGCTTGATCAAGCAAAAATTATTGCATCTAGAATAGGAAGGAAGCATCTAAACTGTGGGAGAGGGAGTGGAAACAATTTTTTGTGGCTAAAGACAACTAGTGGGAAATAAAAAAGATGAAAATCCATTTTTCAATAGGAAAGGGATTAGAGGACTGGGACACTATTCACAAGGAAAGAAAGAAAGGAAGAGAGAAAGAGAAAGGGAGAAAAAGAAAGTAAGAGAGAAAGGGAGAAAGAGAGAGAAAGAGAGAGAGAGAAAGCAAAAGTGACAGAGAGAAAGAGAGAGAGACAGAGAGAAAGAGAGAGAGACAGAGAGACAGAGAGAGAGAGAAAGACAGAGAAGGAAAGAAAGGAAAGAAAGGAAAGAAAGGAAAGAAAGGAAAGAAAGGAAGAAAGAAAGAAAGAAAGAAAGAAAGAAAGAAAGAAAGAAAGAAAGAAAAGAAAAGAAAAGAAAGAAAGAGACAGACAGTCAGGAAAGAAGGAAAGAAAGGGAAAAAAAGGTTCACCAATATTTCACCATATTTCCAGTAAATTGTCAAAAAAGATAATAGAGAAAGTCAAAGGAATTGTGGACACATTAATGCTTTTTTGGTAGAGCTGAGCAAACACTTTCTGATTATCTGAATTTGAAGGAAATTTGGAAGCCTGCAAATCCAGTGACCAAAATGTCCTCCTCCTTTGATACACAAATTCTACATTTCTCCTAATGGAGGTTTCCTGCCCCTCCCTATTTCTTGAATATTTCAGCCTTCAGAGCAAATACAGTGATTTCAGCAACAGAAGGAAAACAGGAGATATAGCTATTGATATACATGTATAATGTGTGTATATGCATATATAATATATATATATATTTCTATGTGATAAAGGGAGAAATCTAGATGATGTGAAAACAAAAGATCCACAAAATATGCTGTTTTAAAAAAGAGGCTGTGTTGCAGCTCAGTAAAACTTTTATTAATTGCTTAACATCAGACAAATTCTAGGAGCCTGAACACAAGAAAGAAAGATACTTCCTGAAGTTAAAGACCTTAAAAGGTAATGGGAGATAGTTACATCATAAAGAGGATTGCAAAGGGTGGGGGCCCTAGCACAACCTCCCAATGTAAAAGTCTCTAGGAGAATGTGGGCCTGATCCCAGGCAAAGTAAGAATCCATCTGAGTTCCGTGGAGCAAGGAGGAATGGGGATTAAGGTAAAACCTCAAGGGATCTGAGGATGTCAGGAAAGTGTTGGTAATAAAATGATGAGATTTCATGAGAAGAAAAGGATCTATCAGAACTGGTAGACTCCAGGACAAGAGAGAGGTAGCAGAGTAAATAAGAAAGCAGAAGACAACTATGGTTTACCAGAAATCTTCTTGAAATAAAGATTCACAGAGTTAACAGGAGAGGATAGAGTAAAATTTGTTATGCTTTAGGCCAACACGGAAAGGTATTAGAGGAAAGCAATTATAATCTCAGAAAAGACAATAGTAAAAGTAGATACAGATAAATTATATGAGGAGAAAAATCATATTAGCCTTAAATGAATCTAATTAAATATTAGCAATTCTTTTTTTTTCAAAATTTCAAAGCATCTAGGTTCTTGGGGGAAAAAAAATGTTAACCAAATTTTACAGAGGATTCAACAGCAAAACTAGAATAATTGAGGAACTCAATGTGCCCCTTCGCAAACTAAACAGAGAAAAAGGAAAAGAAGAGAGAAATTAAAGATTTTAATTCAATTATAGAAAAGTTAAATATAAAATCTTTCTAATGATTATTGAATGATAGAGGAAAGTAACACCCATAATCCTTAGAGGTTTATAACACCTTTATAAAAACTGACCATTTGCTATAAGAGTATTTTTTTTAAACCCTCCAATACCTTAGAAACAGAACTGACAAATAATATAAATATGCTTTGGGATTCCCATAGTCAGCAATAGTCGATCCTGATGTCACAACCTTTTACCTTCCCAGCTGCTTTCAAGTCCAAGCTTTCTCTTCTTTGAGGTCAATAAAAGATACACAAATAGGATGACGAGATGATAGAATGATATAGGTAGATAGAGGATGGAAGAAAATGGAATGAACTGATATAAAATATAGAATTTTTAATTTAGTGGCATTCTATTGAAACCCCCTCTGACTATTTCTTTCATTGTCACTTCAGTCCAAGAGCCCCTTCATGAGATCCAAAGGGCAGATTCATCTTAATAAGAGGCTTTCAACCACTCACTTTAATGACACCTTCAATAGCATCAAAATGAAATTTCTTCTTTAATTAAGAAACTGTTGCTTTGTTCATCCTTATTGAACTACATCAAGGAACTCCTTGTTAATGCACCAGATAGATGACAGAGACCTTGCCCATCCCAGTGGCAGGGGTGTGGTAATTAAGGAAATGCTACTGAGACTGAGAGAATGAGAGCCCCAGCAGAGGTTCTCTGGTTTAAAACACTTGACAGGGAACTGTTTATTTAAATCAGAAATAGATCATTTGCAGAACCACATCAAATACCATGTTATTCTAAAGAAAAACAAACATATATAATCTGAAATCACACACCATTTTGACACACACTGAGCAATAGTTAAACACTCATGATTGTACCTTTTTTTGTTGAAATGATTCCTTCTTGTTTACCCTGTTCCTGATACTTCCCATGACATATCTTCTTTTTGTTGGTAGTCATCAACTCTACCTCTGCTACCACATGGGGTTCTCATCAGGGAGAATTCACCTTTCCTTTCTAGGACCCAGGACTCTGCCACAGTGCCATGCCACCATTGACACACTCCTGACCTACACACTTTCCAGTTTAATGTGCTATGTTTTCTCATTAAATTCAACTTGATTGCTGGGTGTCTGGGGCTGGATTTTGGCTAGGGTGCTCCTAGCTCCAGGGCGGGTGCTCCCTCCACTGCACCACTTGGCCACACCTACTATTATTATTATTTTTTTCATTTTTCATTTTAATTCTTTTCTCGCTCCTCTACATTATCGCTCATGTGGGTCTATATTTTTTGGGGGGAGGGGTATTATGTTTACTCTTAAACAAGAATATTTTAGTAATGTATAAAAACATTATTTGTACAAAATAAGAATAAATAAATTTTAAAAATTCAACTTTCTTGAAGTCAAGGATTGTGACACAATTTTACTTTTATTCCCATTGGTATCTAATGAACATTTGACTTGTTCACTACACCATCATCATGGCCCTCTTTGTTTTTTCCAGCTTATAACAAGGACCTTAAATTGTCACTCCCAGAACTGAAACCAATTCTCCAAATGACAAGGTATACCATATACCATAATGTGATGATCATCTCCTTAATTCTGGGGAGCTTAATACAGGTCAGTATGGCATTAGCTTTTTGAACTGCCACATCCCACTGATACACAAATTGAGCTTTCAGCATCCTAAAATCTCCACATCCCCTTTAGGGAAAACAATGCCTGTTGCCCAGTCATACTTCACCATCACTACATTTATAAGGAAAAATTTAACTTCGATATTTATGCTTACTGATTTTTTTTCTTATTTGATTCATTCCAAAACTGTAGTAATCTGCCAAGATCCTTTTGGATACTTTGTCTGGAAGGGAGTTCAAGGCCTAGCATCCCTTGCAAGAAGTCATTTTTACTGTGATGAACAGTGCAGAGCTGAGATGAAATACAAATAGTGCAGGCTGAGTATCCCAGCAGAATCCGACATCATTTGGAACTGCTACTGGTTTATATTTTAAGTAATTCAGTCAATGTGCATTTGTGAGAGCCTTTTATGCTGAACATTTCTTCCATGGATGAGAATTTAAGTCTGTTCTATACCTGATTCTCTATGTGTTCATTGAGTCCTGCTCTTCTCCCCACCTCTTGCTGATAGGTAGTCATGGGTCCTAAAGTGTGGGACAGAACACAAGCTTTAAGTCAATCTTCTCTGGGGAGCCAGGCTGGGCACGTAAATAACCAAGGAGTATAACCAACAAAATGAACCTCCACCAAGTGCTTCTCCTTAGCCAGAAATGAATGTGTAACCCCAAGAGTTGAATCAAAGTACAGAAGCCTGTTCATAAGGAAGTGGGAGACCCAGGGTCCCATTCTTCTAGGTCCAATGATTCGATATTAATTTCAATGGACAAGGGATAGAGTTCCATAAACTCAATATTTGACATACAAGGACTTTCTATGTCTTTGTAAATAATGTATATAGAATGCGAAGTTCAGTAATTATTTTGCTACCAAATAATCAACTGACGTAGCTACTTGTTCTAAATATTAAACTGTGATATTTTTACCCAATTATCAGACCATTTTGCTTCTATTTTTATTGAATTTAGCACTTCCCCATATTGACTTCTTAGTTGTTTTTGATCACAGGATGAAAGCACCTCATATATATCTCCAATCTGATGTCAAATCTTATCATTTCTACCTTCAAATTATCTCTACCATGCTCTCCACTCTAATGTGAGCCCTCACTCCCTCACTGGTAGACTATTGAAAATTCTGATTGGGCTCCTCGGTTTAAGTCTCTCTTCATGAGTGTGTCTTTCATTAAATTACCACAATTATCTTTCTAAAGGCATTGTGGACCCTCCCCCTCCCACACTCACATACAAGCAAACACACACTTTGCAAATTCTGCTGACTTTTTCTTATCTCTAGAATAAGATATAAAGGGGTTTGTTTGGCATTAATAGCATTTTTCCCAACCTCACCCCTTCCAATCTTTCAAGTGTTCTTTTTTTTTATTTCCTTCCTTATATTCTTCAATCCAATAACTCTGGCCTTCATATTATTCCTTCACAGGGCACTCCAACCCCTGAATTTTGGCTGTCCCTCATGGCTCTGATTTTCAAAAGATCATGGAAAATGAGAATGACAGCAAGGGATTAGAGAAAGCCACTGTTCAGAGGAGGAGAAGGGAGAAAAAAAGAGGAAGAGAGAGAGGGAAAAAAGAGAGAAGAGGAAGCAAAAGAAGAGGATGAGGAGGAAAGAAAGAGGAAAAGGACAATAGATCACACAAATGATAGACTAGGGAGGTATACTTTGATCTTGGCAAAAAATTCAAGCAAACTAAAGATCAATTTTAAAAGAAATTGCTGAATATCTAGAAGAAAAGAGCAAACACAAGCAGTCAGTGGTGTGTTCAGCAAGGGAAAAAAGGCCTAAAGGATGAACCTCATTTCCTTTTGTTTGGGATTTGTTAAATAGATTCATTTTATCTAGCATTTATTCAATGATTTTATAAAACTTTTCAGACTTTTTGTGGAAAAGATGGAAAATTGTGAGCTAGGTGATAACATTAAATGGCTTTTTATTCTTATAATCATGGGGTCCAAGTGATAGTTGCTAATGTTCCAATTCTATTTCTGAAGGAGGTCTCTATAAGGAGTGGTCAGGGTATGTATGCTTGCCCCTAGGGTGTTTAATAATTTTAATCAATGATTTGGATAAATGCATGAAGTATTTTTAAAAAAATGTGGGTGAGACAAATAATGAGTTACAAAAATAGCATGATTTTACAAATTCATTCGAATTCAAGACAATAAGAACACCTCTCATTGTTTCAGAGCTCCTTCTCAAAGGAGAAGAAAGAAGAAGAAATGAGAAAGAAGAGAGGAGAAGAAAGAAAAACAAAGAAGGGTAAACAAGAAAGAAGAAGAAAAGAAGGAAGAAGAAGAAAGAAGGGAGAAGAGAAAGAGGAGCAGGAGGAAAGGAAGAAGAGAAAGAAAAAGAGGGAGGAGAAGAAGAAAGCAGAAGAAATAGGAAGGAAGGAAGGAAGGAAGGAAGGAAGGAAGGAAAAAGAAAAGAAGAAAGAATAACAACCAGAACAAGAGGGAAAAGGAGGAGGAGGAGGAGGAAGAGGAGTAAAATTGCTTTCTTTAAAGTATCAATTCAAGTTGTTTCCCTCCTGCACCTAGATAGTCTCTATCATGCAATCCACAAATGTTCTATTTTTTGTCATTGGGGACTACCTCCCTTTCCTCTTAAGATCCCATGTTCCAGGTTTAAGAGTTGTAACAACAACCTTGTTCATCTGTAAGGGGAAGAAGAATTGAGCTATGCAGCATCTGTAGTGCAGGAGACAGCCCAATTCTAGGTGGAATCCCCTTATGAGAAGGAAGATCTCATCCCAACAGACCCTTTGGGGCTCTTCTGGCCCTGGGCCAGGGACATCTAGATCAGCTACCTGGAGTGGATGGTCCACAGAATGTCACAGGACAGTTCAGTGACATGATCTATTAGTATTTGGTGAGGTTTTCCTATTTGTTAGACACTGTACCTGGAGATGACTACAGATAGAAAGGCAAAACTTTCTCCCACCCTCCAGGAATACCCAACCTGATGGGCTATATAGCCCACCTGAGGCCATGTTCATTCTCAGTGAAGGCATTTGATAAATGGCTAAAAATGTCATGCTAATAAGTATGGGAGCAAGGAAACAGCCTTCTTTCACTCCATTGGGGACTGGGAAATCTTGCAAGCATCATCCACTATCCAGAACTCAGGCATGCATGCTGCCATGAAAATGACCTACAATACTCATGAACTTCTCCGGGTAATCAAATTTTGGCACAATTTTCCTTAAGCCCTCATAACTGATGGTATCAAAGGCCTTGCTTGGTAAGAACTACAAATGTTGTCTGCAGATCTCTGTTCTGTTCCTGGCATTTTTTCTGGAGTAGTCAGGGAGCAAATACCATATGGATTGTTCCTCTACCCTTTCTGAAACCACAGTGACTCTCAGGAAGGTGACCATCTTCCAGGTGAATAATCACTCTTTTGAGAAGGAAAAAAATCTACAAAAATTTCTTCAAAGAAGATTCCACTCACCATCAGTGCTTTGAACTCATAGACAACACAGTATCTAATAGATCTGAAAGATGCTATTGCAAGAGAACTCAGCAGGTACCATAGTGAAGTAGAAGCCCTGAGTGAAACAAGGCCACCAGATGAAGGTCAGCTTTCTCATGGCAGAGCCGAATATATGTTTTTCTGTAATGACCACAGCGAAGGGGAACACTGTGAAGCTAAAGTAGGTTTTGTAATTAAAATTCATCTAGTCAACATTCTTGAATGCCTATCAAAAGGAGTGAACGATTGGTTCATGACAATGAGATGGCCACTTCCAGGAAAACATTATGCCACCACCATCAGTGCCTATGCTTCCACCATGATGAACGCTAATGAAGTTAAAGAAAAAAGTTATGAAAACCTGGAACTCTTATCATCAGTGTACCAAAAGAGGACAAGCTTACAATTCTGGGTGACTTTAATGCTAGAGTAGGCCAATCTGAGAAACATGAGGTGATACTTCAGAGTTATTTTAATTTGTATTTCTCTAATCAATAATGATTTTGGCATGGCAGGAAGTCTTTGGGAAGAATGGAGGTAGAAATAACAACTGCAGTGGTCACCCACTATTGAAGACTTGTGCATCTCATAACATCATCCCAAACTCTGTCTTTCATTTACCTAATGCAAACTGTCTGGATGTACCCTTGTAGCAAACATTGACATCGAATAGACTATGTGATTATAAGGAGAAGAAGCAGACAGGATATGAGAGTGACATAGGCAGAGTAGTGGACTGATCACAAATGGTTCTAGAGAAGTATGTTATAAGAGGTTTTCTCTCCTGGATGTTGAATTCACTCACACTGTTCTATGAGTAAGGATGAGCAAGACTAGGTGAGATGTTCAGATGGATGCCAGCAATCCCAAAAAAATTCAGAACATCAATTTTCAGCAGTTTGGATGCAATTGTGTCAAGGATCTGAAATTTGCAAGACACCTCCCCCTCCTCCCATTGCAGACATGTTTCAAACATCAGGTAAGACCTGTTCTGTGCTATCTCCACTTTATTGTCCACATCTCAGAGGAACAACTGTGTGGTCATAGGGGTGGAGTCAAGAAGGTTTGTGGAGTAGATTTTGGAGGAGAACAGCAAAACATGAAAGTCAATTTTTTCTCATCCTCTGTCCCAGGTTTTGAACAGAGTAGGCAGGGTGGATGGTGATTATCACTAACAGAAGCATGAAAGCAGAGAGAAGGGTTGATTTCAGAGGGGACAGAAGTTCCATTCTGACCCACTGAGTTGAAGGTAAAGGGGGAACAACAAAGACAATCCTTGGCCTACTCAGAATTTGGTAGCAGTTGGATCAGCACCCTTCTGGAGAATAAGGGTTTTCTTGAGTCATAGGTCATGTTGAAGAAAGAGGTTGAAGATTTCAATTTCTATGCAGGAAAGCTGTCAGTTTGCATCTCATTAAGTGATAATTGTTATCTAGGCACTGTGTCAAGTACTGAGGCTCCAAAGAAAAAACTTGGTCTTTGTCATCAAGGAGCTCCCGGGCTAGTGGTGGAGATGTAATGTCTATGACTAGGTATGGACAAGAGATGTCCAGAGGAAACACAGGGGAGTTACAAAAGACCACCAAAGGCTCTTGATCGGATGTTAAAGAGCAGGGCCCCTTGATTGCCTCCTTCTGAAGCAGACTTCCCCCAGGGAGGTTTTCTTTCATCTACATTGATCTTGTATGTCCCTTTAGGGATAAAATAATTGAAATTAATTTCTATCTCCAGGCTTTCTGCGTAACAAGTCACTCATTAAAAACTGTCAATTATTTTGTCCTTTTCCTTCTCATTTGTAGGGGATTCCCCTACAAGGACTTTTGACTTTTTTAAGCTTTGGCACTGAAATCCAATGTCTTTTTCCCCTTTACTCCAGGTCACACACCCAAAACAACAATAGCAGCATCACCTCTGTGAAGGAGGATCAGCAAGCATAATTTGTAAGAAATGCAGATTTAGCCTTAATATGAGAGAAAATGATGATAATGAGAGCAGCCCTGGGAGGTAGTGAGAGGTTTAAAGCAGATTCTGAATGACCTCTTGTCAGAAGATTCTAATTCAGGTGAATGCCAGATTGGAGGGACCCTCCGGATACTAAGGTTTTTGTTTATTCCTCCATCCTTAAAACTTCTGTTTTTTTCTTTTGTTTCCTTCTGCATCATTTCTAAATGGTTCTGCTTGAATTTCATCTCTCTCCTTTATCCCAACCCTCACCCAGGCATGGTATCCCAATAAATCTGGCACAAACTTGAGCCCAAAATTTTATTTTCTGCTCCTCTGGTCAGGCCTGTTTTCCTGGCACCCATGCCCAACATACTGCTTTCTACCCTGACATCTTGTTTGCCCCTTCACTCTGCCATCAATCCCTACCTAATCCTCTCCACCTTTCAGAGACCAAATCACTGACTGAGTACTTTTGTCCTACATTCTTCATCTTCATCCTATCTGACCTATCAGGCCATTTCCCTTCTATAACTCTCAATGGAAGGCTTTCGATAATTTCCTTCATTCCTTGGACTCTTTGATCTTTATCGCTTTGAGCAGCTTGTAAACTGTTTAAATACAGGGATCCTTTTCCTATCCACCATCGGGCCTAGCTCAGGGCCCAGTCCAGATTGTGTTTCCAAATCGACCAATCAGTGAACATTTAAGTACTTTGTCTGGACCAGACATTGTGCTGGGCTTTGTTGGGTGATGGGTAAGCAAATTCAATATGAATGGCCAGCAATGTCTGGAATTTATGTATCACCCACAGGTTTACAAAGTACGGTACTTATCTAGTCAGCCAGCTAGATGGCACAATGGACAGAACTTTAAGGCCTTGGATTAGGTTGACCAGAGTTTAGAGCAAGTGGTTATTCAGTCCTTGTCACTCATGTCTGAATCTTCCTGACTGCAATTAATTTTTCTTGTAGTTTATCTTTTCCTTCTCCAGCTCATTCTGCAAAGGAGGAACTGAGGCAAACAGGGTGAAGGGACTTGACCAGGGTCATAGCTAGTAAGGGTTTGAGGCCAGACTGAAATTCAGGAAGATGAATCTTCCAGACTAAGCTTGGTATTCTGTTCAGCTAGTTGCCCAAATTGAGTAAATGAATTAGCCAGCTTGCTTCAGATTATTCATCTAGAAATGAGGATAATAATGGCTTCTATATCCTCTGAATGCCCTTCTTTCTCATTCCTGATCCAGTGTTCCTTCTACCACCCAGATGGCAAGTTTCAGAGAGGAAGGAGATCAGGCAACTTAATTGTCCCCTCCTCTTTCTGTGGCCCTGCTCTACGAATCAGCTTGGCATCGGCCATCTTTTGATTTGATTGCTTTCCTTGACGATACCCCAGGGCTGGACTATTCTTCCTTAACAACCTTGACTCTTCCCTACTCAAATCTCAACTGCTTCTCCAGGCTTTAGCTCTCCTTTCTCCTGCTAGTCTCTGATGGTGAATTCTTCAACTGGAAAAGGCTACAAGCCAAGATCAAAGAGGAGGGAGAGCTGGTGCATGATCTTTTGTTTGCAGATGACTGTGCACTCAAAATGCAGCCTCTGAAGCTGAGATGCGACAAAGGATGGATCAATTCTCTGCTGCCTGTGCTCATTTTGGTCTAACAATGATCACCAAGAAAACCAGGTGCTCCATCAGTCAGCACCACACCAACCAGATGTGGAACCATAAGTTAAAATAATGGAGAAGCTTTGAGTACTGTGGACAAGTTTACTTACTGTGTCAGTGTCCTTTCAAAGGAGGTCCACATTGACAATGAGGTTGGCCCTTGAATTGTCAGAGCTAGCTCAGTATTTTGGAAGCTCTGAAAGAAAGTGTGGGAGAGAAGAGGTATTAGAATGACAGCCAAACCAAAGCTCTAAAGAGCTACTGTAAAAACCCCTTCTACCCCACATGGTAACAAAAAGAAAACAAAGGAAACTGGCACTATCCTCTGGTTCAGTGATCTGTTTATTTCACCACATGTAAATGAGCAAAATACCATCAACTTTATCTTGTATTTATCTATGATAATTTCAAATAAATCATTTCAAAGTCCAACTGTTATCCACAATTGTAGAAGCAATATGGACTCAAAAATCAGTGCTTAGTATCTAATGATACAAGAAGAATTAAGTTTAAAATATCAATAAAATGAACGCTTACCACAGGAAGGTTTTCATTTATAGGACCCTTTTCATTGACAAATATGGTGAAGAGTGAGGTAGCAAGAGGAGAATAATCACATATAGATTCCTTTTGGAGCTATATCATTCACATTATAGCCTTTTGTAACTACTGATTATGACAGAAAACTCTCCATCTGTATATTTTATATGTATATATGCATAACACATATGAAATTATTTTCTAGCAAAAACTCACTTAGATTCTTTTGGAGACATCACAAGAAAATAAGAAAAAAAGTTATACTTTTAGCTGCTGTTGTTCAGCAGCCACATCCACTGATTTTTCTAATACTGATCCCTGAATGAGATCTGAAAATAACCAGGTGAATGAAGCAAATTGATAAATGTGCACCTTTGTATTGAGCTCCTTTTGTATGCGAGAACCTTCTTATCATCTACTTATTCAAGAGCAAGTTTAAAGTAAAAAATTGAAGGAGGAGTTTAGGGACAGCATAAGAGAATTCCATTCTCCAGGACCCTTCGCTGAAAATATATGCAAGATGTCATCAAAACCCTTTAAATTTTGATGGCTAAGAAATCTACTATTTGATAAACCTAAAGAGTCCAGCTTTGGGGATAGGAACTCACTCTGATAAAAACTGCTGGGAAAACTGGAGGATAGTTTGGCAGAAACTAGGCATAACTAACATCTCACACCCTATACCAAGAAAAGGTGCAGAATTTCGACATAAAAGGTAATATTTTAGGGCAATTAGAAGAACAAGGACAATTTACCTCTCAGACCCATTGAAAGGGGAGTAGTTTACAACCAAAGAAGAGAAAGCAAACATTATAAAAACAAACTGGATACTTTGATTATATTCAATTAAAATGTTTTTGCACAAACAAAATCACTGCAACTAAGATTAAAAAAAAGAATGCAGTAAGTTGGGAAACAATTTTACAACCAGTGTTTCTGACAAAGATTCATTTCTAAATTACAAAGAGAGCTGAGTCAAATTTATTTTAATAAGTCATTTCTCAATTGATAAATGGTTAAAGGGTACACAAAGGCAATTCTCAAAGATATCAAAGTTATATGTAGTCATATGAAAAACTGCTCTAAATAATTACTGATTAGAGAAATGCAAACTAAGGCATCTCTGGGGTACCACCAAGATTAATATTGGAAGGGATGTAGGAAAACTGGGAAACTAATACCTTGTTGGTAGAGTTGTGAACTGATCCAACCTTTCTGGAGAGCAATTTAGAATTATTCCCAAAGGGCAATCATCAAAAAGAGTACAAACCTCACATTACAAAAATATTTATGGCAGCTCTTTTTGTAGTGGCAAAGGGAAAATTGACCAGATGTCCATCAGTTGAGGAATGATGGAACAAATTGTGGTATATGTATACGATGTTCTATAACAAATCATGGGGGGTGGAATTTCAGAAAAATCTAGAAATATTTGCCTGAATCGATGCTGGGTGGGAAAAGCAGAATCAGGAGAACATTTTATGCACTAATAACAACATGGGGTGATGATCAACCATGACGGACTTATTCATTTAAGCACTGCAATAACCATACACAATTTTATTTTGTTTTAGTTTATTTATTTAAGGCAATAGGGTTAAGTGACTTTTCCAAGGTCACACAGCTAGGCAGTTATCAAGTATCTGAGGCTGGATTTGAACTCAGGTCCTCCTGACTCCAGGGCTGGTGCGCTATCCACTGTGCCACCTAGTTGTCCCATCATACACAATTTTAAAAGACTCGTGATGGAAATTATCATCCACCTCCAGAGAAGGAGTCTAGTGTCACTGAATCACAGATTATGTGAGGAAAGTATAAAAAACAAGAAAGGGACATATTGTGGAGGGGGGTTGAATGCTAAATAGAGGAGTATATATTTGATTTTGTAGCTAGTAGGCAGACACTGGAGTTGTTAGGGGTGAGGACAGAAATTACATGGCCAAATTTATGATTTAGAAATATAAATAATTGCTAACACTTATGTACCTCTTTTTAAGTTTTTTATCCCATCTGATCTTCACAACAGTCCTGGGAAGTACATACTTTATTATTCCTATTTTACAGAGGAAGAAACAGAGGAAGACCAATTTGCCAGCTGTATAGAGGTTGGATTGGTGTGGAGAGAGAGACTTGATTCAGGGAGATGAAGCATCAGAGTATTAGACTTGTCCAGGCACCAAGTGATGAATGTTTGAAACAGGTGGTAGCAGCGTCAGAGGAGAGAAGGGTCACTGTATAAGTGATATCACAAAGGGCAACTCAACAAAATATTGAATAGGGGTAAGAGAAAGCAAGGAGTTGAGATAAAAATTTTGTAGTAAAGCAAACTTTTTTGTACCAAAGAGGAGAGACCTTCAATGCATTCAAAATATTCTCTAGACATAATTTAGGTAAATGAGTAGAGGTGAAGAGCAGTGACCCTGATAGATCAGTGATTAAAAAAACAACACATTGGCAGCTGAGTGAAGGATGGATTGAGAGTTAAGACAGATAGAGCAATTAGGAGTCTGTAGCCATAACAAAGATCATAAGATGGTAAGGAATTGTTCTAATGTGGTGGCTATGATATGAAAAGATGGAGATAGTTCTGAAACACACTTTGGCTATTTCAATGGCAAAACTGCCTAAGTAGGGCAAAGGAGTGAAAACTGAATGATAAACCCTGAGAAGTAGGTGCTACCATTATTATTACCATTTTAGAAATAAAGAATGAAGTCTTTGTCTTAATTGAAGAGTATTTTGCAGGGTCACAAAGTCAATCTGCAATAGGATTTGAACTCATGCCTTCTTATCTTCTAGTTAGGCTCTCTGTTCACTATGTCTTTGAACTGCCTCCCTTTACTCTGGGGCACATTCAAAGCACCAAAAGTGAAGGTCCAACAGAACCTTATATCACTCAGGGTTTAGCTTCTCCATGTTTCTCTGTTTGCCTTACCTGCATTGGCAGGACAACCACACCAGCTGATTGGAGACACTGTGGACTCAACCTTAACACATCCACATCTACAGAGAGAGCTATGATACAGACAGCCTTGGAGGAGGCAGGAGGGAAGGAGGCATTTCCTGCAGTGGGACTCCCTAGCACTTTGACTAGAAGAAAGAAATGGAACCAAGAGTTTAACTTTCAATGATTCCCCTGCAATATGTTTCCCTCAAGGAGCTGGACTTTGTTCTTTGCTTGATCTCTTCCTTCCTCTTGCCTCAGTAATTAGTTTTAGGTTCTCTTCCCCATCATCTAAATGCTGGTGGGAAAGGCTGATCCTCCCTGAGCTCCTCAGGTGGGCCAACATGAGTAGAATTGGAAGAAGGGACAGATTTTAGTTTCTGCCTCATCTTCCCACATGTTCAGTTGAAATCTCTTCAAATTCCGTTCTCTGTCTTGGTTAACCAGGAATAGTATGGTCATCTCCAGGAGAGGCAAGCGATAAATAACCCAAATGAGTCACAAGACGAACTCTGCCTAGCCTTTCTCTTGTGCCCCAAAGGTCTGGTGGAGTATTATGTGCGGAATGGCAAGAACCATTTATCTTGCTCCCAATAAGTGTAAAAGTCATAGTCAATAATAAGAATTGAGTTAATGATAAGAATATGAAGTGTTTTGAGGTCTGGGAAATGTTTTATACACATTTAGCATTAATTACCTTGGCCCCCACTGTCTGAAGGCCAGATATGACGGCATCTCACCCCTCCTTTTCTCTGGTACCTTTATGGGGGTTGGAGGAGGTCTTGGATCTCAGCAAATGGCTACTGTCCTCACTGAAGGTCTTCTATCTTATTTTATGCGTGGTTCCCTATACTAGTTCCACTGAGTCACTTAACATTTAGGTTACCTTCTACAATGGAATTTTTGTTTCAAAAAGTACAATCACAAATATACAAGCTTAAACCCCAATACAAGAGGCTTAATATGCTTTTCTTCTTTCACCACATTAGTCACAAAGAGGAGAAAGGGATTTGAATCATTCCTTACACAGGCGTAGACTAGTTCTAAGACCAAACCCAACCTCAGGGTTGATGCAAGTGCCCTGGATTGTCTGTGTATCCCAGGCTGGTTGACTGGTGCTGATACATACACTCCTGCCATCAAGGTCACCAGGACTCAAAGTCCTGATCAGAATGATGCATCCTGTGCTGTCAGAACAACCAGTAAAAAGTAGTGACTCACCTGTGGGTAGGAGTCCTCAGGGAAGCAGGATGGCTACATGGGAGGGAATCTGGGCATACCCCAAGCACAATTACATGAGCAT
Organism: Macrotis lagotis; assembly: GCF_037893015.1. NCBI lineage: Eukaryota > Metazoa > Chordata > Mammalia > Peramelemorphia > Peramelidae > Macrotis > Macrotis lagotis. Next base: position 3,537,686 of record NC_133664.1, read on the forward strand.
ATGGAGGGATCTGGAGGAATCCAGCATGTGAAGATGAGGAAGAATATGGGGTCTCACACACACACATACCCATATACACTTGACATACATACGCACACAAACTCAAACATACTTTATCACTCACACTCATGCACATTCATACAAACACATACTCAAACATACATGGACAATCATACACACACGTTAATTTGCATAACAATCCTCTGAAGTAATTGCTATAATTACTCCTTTTTTGCAGATGAAGAAACTGAGACTGAAAATATGAAGTGATATGTCACACTGCATCAAGATTTAGACTGAAACATTCCTGCCTCCAAGTTCTTGCTTCTCTTTCCAGCTGTCCTGGCTACTCTAAGATTGGGCCTGGATGCCAAACACAATAGGGAGATGCCCTGAGGCAACTCAGTCCATAGGATTCACACCCACATATAGTCTCTTCTCAAGCATCTGTCCTGGGCAAGGATATTTCCAAGCCAGGGGCAAGGACGATCTTTAAAGGGGGGGGGGGGGGGAAGAATGGAGGGGATGTGTTAACATCACAACTTCATCCTTTAACTGAGGGTCCCACAACTGATTAGAATGTTGATGTCAGTTATTGGAATCAGTTGAAATAAGTAAATATTAATAGAGCTCAGAGGAATTTCTACTAATTTTATACCACTTCCTTCTGAGAAATCAAAGCTTGTTCCCAGTGAATGCAAAAGGAAAGCACCTACCATTCAGGGACAGTGAGATTGGGGAGGAGAGAAGTCTCTCTGTAATTTTGATCCCTTCCAAGACAGTCTAATGAATGAAGCTTTCAGGGGCCCTTGTGAGAAGGGGATGGATGCAAAGACACCTATCATAGATTCTGAAGGTCAACAGATGTCAGGACCCACTGCTTTATCACATTTTTCAACACCTGAGTGAAGAACACAGGAGCAGTTGAAAAACATCCATTACACAGTGGGAGAAACGAAGTCAAAGGCTTCTCTTTCCATGGCAAAGCTGGGACAATTCCTCTCCTCCCTCCTCAACAGATACCTGACTTCTAGTCCCATGGGCCCAGGTTGATAAGTTGGGGGAGAGCCTGGTGCATCTTGGAATCAGAAAGACCAACTTCGTCCACTTCTTTGTTAAAAGCCCCAAGACCCTCTTGACATTGCAGCCGATGCTGAAGAAGTGTCGAGGCCACTGCCATCACTGTAGTACTCATTTCAGTTTTGCTCTATAAGCTGGATTTCTGTTCCTTGTTATGACTGACACACATTGACTGTCTTGTGCTTCTGCCCCTAGTTTGCTTTAGGGGATTCACTACAAGATAGAGAACATGCTTGAGATCCAAGAGGAAATCTCTGCCAGAGGACCAGGAGAGAGGGGTCCTGGGAGCCAGCTGCCTGTAATTACCTCATCTTGGGAAGAAGAAATTAACTGACAGGATTGTTCTAACTCATGATGGTTCTCAGTTGGGGGCGGGGAAAGGAACAAGTTTTGATGACCCAACCTATTTTTTTCCAGTCATTCTCACAAATGACGACAAAGAATGGCTTGTTTTTCAGCTGTATTATTCACAATTTCAGAATGCCATGTTATAAAACAGAAGATACATATATTTCTTCAAGGGGAAAATAATGTTCTCCAACACATCTAAATAAGCCAAGTTGCCTGCTTTCTTGACAGGAAATGAGACTCTAAATCAAAATCACTTTACCAACCAATGGGCCAAGCTGTAAGACTTTGCTTAACATTTAATAAATTCTATAATATTGGGGAACATACCAACAGTTTCTTTAGTGGCTCCTTTCCTAAATCGAATGGAGCGAGATTCCCATTCTCTCTCCTGGAGTTCTTCAAAACCAACCCTTTTCCTACCCAGGACATCAAGAACCCTTTGCATCTTTCTTTCAATCCAAAAGTCTACATCTATAGAGAATATGGATGCATTTCAGCATGGTCTTTTATGCAGTCAACATTCCTACACAAGCCAGCAGGATGATGATAATGATAACTTTATCTCTCTCATTTGATCCTTGCAAAAATCCTATGAGGTAGATATTATTTTGGAGATGAGGAAATGGACTGAGAGGGACTGAGTTACTTGACCATGGTTACACAGCTAATAAGAATCTCAAGATGGACCCAAATTGCCTCAGTCCACATCCTTCTCTCTCCATCTCCAATGCCTATAATAGTCTACTCTTTTCTCCTCATGTTTTGTAGGCTTTTCTCTTTTTTAAGGCCCCATACAAATGTTACTTCCTTCATGAGGTGTTATTTCACCCTGTTCTCCTTTTAAGACCCAGATAATAACATTTCATCCTTCCCAATTTTTCCTATGAGTAGGTCTTCACTTATTTTTTCCAAAAAAGTTTTTTCATTTATATATTTTATTTTTCTTGTTTGGATTCCCCACTTTACTCTCTTCCCTTCATAGGTACCATTTCATAACAAAGTTTTGTTTTTAAAAAAAAATAGACATGAAAATATGATGTTAGATATATTTGTTGTGCATTTACATCCCTGGAAGGAGACAGAGGATGGGAGAGAGAGTCTTCATTTCTTTTTTTTTTTGCCACTTTCCTTATATTTCCTAATTTTGCAACATTCAGTTTTCTTATAAAGTAGCTTTTCCTTCCATTTATCCTGACATTGTCATTATGTATAGTTTCTCTGACTTTGTTTACTTTACTTTGGATCATTTAAGTCTTTCAATTTTCTCTGCTATTCTTAATTGCACAGAAATATTGCATTGAATTCATGTGATATGTCACTCCTAATCAAGGCCTCTCCATTTCTCTGCCCAGATGTTAGTTATCAATGTGTCCAAGCCTGAACTCATTATCTCTCACCAGAAGCTCTTTCATCCTAACTTCTCTTTTACTGTCAAGATTGCCAGTGTCCTCTCAGTCACCCAGGCTCACAATCTCAATATTGTGCTCAAATCTTTCCTCTTATTCCCTTTATCTTGTCAATTCCATCATATTAGTCTTACTCAGAAATACCCCTTTCTCCGTTCTGACACTATCATCAGCCTGATTGAGTCTCATCACTTGCACAAATAGAGGCATCAGACTAAAGGTGTACGGAACCATTGTAGCTTGCCTTTGTAGCCTGGACAATAAACCAGTACCATGGCAGGAAAACAGAATCACTTCCTTTTGTAATGGCTTAGGAAGCTTCCGGAGATCACCTGGCAAGATAAAGCACCAGACCCTGAGGGTCCTTTCCTGAACTGAACTCCCAAGCATTCAACTTCTACCACAGAGAGGACAAATCTGATGGGCAAACCACATAGTTCAAATGTCAAAAGTATGTTTGCCTAAAAGAAACAACTATTTTTTGAGAGAACTCACAAGGCAAACACTAGCTTGAAGAATAGAAGATCTCAAGGATGCTTGGAAGAATTTTGCAATTCATTGTGAGACCTAGGAGACAATGGCATAGGGTCATCCTGCTATGGTGTGGCAACATCAAAGAAAGCCCTGGAAGCTCTGAGGAAAACAGAATTGCATTAGTTCAAAAGAAACATGAGATCTGCAAATTTAGAGACATCTGCATTACAAACGTTCATGGTACCCACGTGTGCCAGAGGCTTCCAAGTTCACATTGGTTTGATCAGCCCCTCACAGTCAGCACACTGTACATCCACACCAACATAGAGATGTCATTGTGATTCTCTTCAAGAACAAAGGATGATAACCTAGATAATCGCAATAATTTTCTGGATGCTCTCCCTGATTCAAGACGTTCTTGTGAGCAACACACACACACACACACACACACACACACGCGCGCGCGCGCAAAATAATCTAGTGATGCTGATCTGGTTGTTGTTCCTCAAAGAAGACATTTTGGCTCCAAACCCCAAGCATTTTCAAGCCTGCCCTTACTGTCCAATGTGTTCTCCCTCCTAACTTCATTGGCTTACTTCAAGTCCCAGTTAGAACTCCATCTTCTATATGAGGTCTTTTTGAATTGCCCTTAATTATTACTGATTATCTCCAAATTAACATGACAGATGGCTAGAAGGACAGTCTGACAGATAGAAAAATACACATTTCTATTTTTCAATCTTTCTTTTTTTATGCTTAGTTGATTTGCATGATCTCCTCCACTAGACTGTGAGCTCCTTGAAAGCAAGGAACTTCCTGGTCTGTCTTGGCATCCCCAGGGCTTAGACCAGTGTCTGACATCTGTCAAATGCTTTATGAATGTTTTATTGACTTGACTATCACAAAATGCTATAAATAGGTTGGCATATTCAAAATCTTTCTTTTAATCACTGATTTCCTTGTCATACATCTGTGAACTCTTTGCATCAAAGGGTATGAACATTTTAGTCACTTTATTTGCACAATTCCTGATATTTGAGGGGCAGCAAAGAGTGCAATGGAAAGCATGCTAGGCCTACATTCAAGAAGACTCAGCTTTATGAGTTCAAATACAAAGTCAGACACTCTCTGTGTTACTGTGGACAAGACACTTAATCTTACTTGGCTCAATTTCTCATCTAAAAAATGATCCAGAGCAGAAAATGACAACTACTCTTATGTATTTGGCAAGAAAATCCCAAGCGGGGTCACAAAGAGTCAGGTATGAATGAGACAACCAAATAACACCATCAGCAAATCCTTTTCCAAAATGATTTTACAAAGTACAACTCAAGCAATAGGGTATTTTTGTGCCTCTCTTCTGCCTGTTCATCCAATGCTGACTATTCCCATCATTTACCAAGTTTGCCATATATGAGATAAAATTTCTGAATTGCTTTTATTTGCATTCCCCTCATTAATTGTGAGTTAGAGTAGCCTTTATTATGGCTAGTAGTTAGCAAATCTTTTATGGAAACTGTTTGCTTATACCAGAGCTGTAGCAAGCTTCTCAGTAGTCACTGACTTCAGTATCACTAGAAAATATCCTAATCTGGCCAGATCAAGCACTGGATGCAGGGCAAAGAGTGGCTGACAAGAACACAGGGCCCCAAAGGGCAGAGATGATCCTGAAATCAAATATTTACTGAAAATCTGTTACTCGCTTTTGTTTTTTTTGTCCCCCCTGGATTGTCATCCCAGGGAAGCTTCTACATTCCAGCCATGGGGCTCACACCCAAAGAGCAGGATCACCATTAGAGTTCTCTTTGCATTTCCATACCTAATGGGTCACCAACTAAGGCAGTGAGTAATACATTTTACAAATGAATGAATGTCTGTCTCATTACTCAAAGAGACTCTGGTCACTTCAAAATTCTCATCCAATATTTTTTACTTCTTTAGCTTATTTCTTTTTTTTTTAGGTGTTTTTTTTTTTTTTGCAAGGCAATGGGTTAAGTGGCTTGCCAAGGCCACACAGCTAGGTAATTATTAAGTGTCTGAGACCGGACTAGAACCTAGGTACTCCTGAGTCCAGGGCCGGTGCTTTATCCACTGCGCCACCTAGCCGCCCCTTCTTTACCTTATTTCAAAGACATCAGACAGAAAATTCAAGCAAGCAGAATAATGTCTCAATTCCCAAAGGGTGGAGCAATTCGACTATGCCTACCATAATAATCAATGGGCATAATTCACACTTGTTGAACTGAACTGAGTTCCTTTACCAGCCTGTTATCATATTGGCAATACCTTCCAGTGCATAACATGATAAAAACCAATCGCTAAGGATACGATATGGAGCAGACTCAATGAATTCTCAGCAAACCAGAGAATTTGGCCAGGTCACCTTTGTCAAGATGCAACTCCAGATGTTTCAGTATTGCACCCCAGAAGAAAAGGAAGTAATCTTCAGTAGTGAAAGCAGAAAGTAATTGGGGGTGGGGGTGGGGGGAGCAGGAGCAAGTTATGGTGCCAACAGCACACATGCCTTTATGAATCTGCTTCAATCAAAGGACTCTCATCCACAGAAAGGCATAGGAATCTCTAGTGAAAGGTCATTGTCTCCTTTAGTTCAGATTTATAAAGTAGCTGCCACACTTCAGTGAACTTTACTAGACGGAGCAGGTAAAAATGGCAAACTTCTTGGCATGCATGATTAAATAAAAGGCAAGCCTTCACTGCTGTAGCTTTTTCAACATGGTTAGAAATCAGTAATTCGCACCTGACACTCATTTCTATCATCATGACAACCTTGAGCAGAGGATAACTGATGGTGTTCATTTCTGCTACTGGACATGGAAGCCGGGGGGCAACTTGTTTCTGTCCTTATTATTCTGAAAGGAGAATTTGAATGTGTGTTTCCATTTATATCTGCTAAGTACTGTTTCACAGAGGTCCTTCCCCCCACTTCTGATTCACCCACATCAAACTAAAAATACAATCAAAGCTGTTCTTTTAAAGCACGCCATGAATCCTAACTCCATCCCACTGCCATCACTCTTGAACTCCCATAATTATACTCTTCCACTGCCCTCTGACTCTCTAAGGACTCAGGGCAAGCTGGTGTGGAAATGAGCCTCATTAATTCCTGTCTCTGGAATGGAGGCTTGTAACTAAAGGTTGGCAGCTGTTTCCCCACTGCTAACTGCAGGGAAGGCTTGAGGGACCTAGATCGCTTTTTCAGTGTGGGGGATGTTACTGAAAAGAAGACAATGACTGGATGGATTGGCCACTGGCACACATTGGTTTCAGTTCAATTAAGCACATATTTATTAGGTGGCTGCCATATGCCTACCACTGGTTTACATGTAGGGGAGAGAGAGATGAAAAATGGATTCATTCTTTGCTCTGAAGATGTTAAGTATATCTGGAGACAAAGTAAACCAAATCCTTTGGGTACTTGCAAAAAGTATCTCTACACTGCCTCTATCCATCTATTATTAATAAAATGTTCTGAACATATTAAATTAGTATATTCATTTGCATATTTCATTATGCATATCTAATCATATTTGGAGCTTCAGGTTTCACTTCCCATATATAAATTACTTAAAGACTTTAAAGAGAGGTGATTTCACTGGTGAAGGTGTTGCATCCAAGAGTTAGGAGACTGGGACCTTGACCAGGTGACTGTAATTTAGTCAGGACTGACCTTTTTTTCCCAGCAATTTCAAAATAACTGAACTTAGCATCTAATTAGCAGCAATAATAAATTGAAGATAGCCTCCCTTTCCTCTCCAGTTAGCATACCCCGGCTGAATTACTCCCTCAAACCTACTCATAAAGCTCAGGGATCATTCTTACTCTAAGACCAGTCTTGAGTTTCTCTTAAAATGGTCATCTGATTGAGTTTTCCTTCTGTTTCTCTGGTATGATGTCAGGTATGAAAAATGCTAGCTACAATCCTGTGTGACATAAAAGATCGTAACTAAGTATATTGTGGTCACCCATCTTCAGACAACAGACCTACCAGTCAACACTCATACCTTCCTTATCAAAACAGGACCATTCAATATGGCTCTGGAGTTGAAATAAGGTCCAACATCAAAGTATCCACATGACTAAGACCTGCTGAAACTTTCTATCTCAAGCTAAATGATTCTGAATTAATGCAATGCCAGACTCTATTAGCATATAATATAATCTTCCATATTCGAGGAAAGAAGAGGAGAAAAGAAAGATGGGATGATGAAAACTGACAACTGGATGAAAAGGCAGGATCGAAAGACCTTTGTTTCCTCTGCCAAGAAGAATGGAATCTGGACTGGAAATGGGCTAAAAATTGGTCAAAGAGATTTGATGTCCAAGATACAGGTGACCAAAAGAAAGAATTTCACTGTTCTTAATGAATATATCCTACTAGGCTACCCGAGCTACCTCATGACGGGCTGATAGAATTGTTTAACAATGTTTCCTGATATCCTGAAAATTTGGAGAATAATATAAGCATCACTGCATTAGAGAAGATCAACTATTGCCCCAAGTTTCCAAAACAGGAAAGGGAAAGGGGTTTGCAAAGTATACATCAGGGAATCTGACTTCAGCTCTTGACAAAGTTATAGGAGAAATATTGCCTGAAAACTGAGATAAAGACACAGTAAAAACAAATGGTCAACATGACTCCACCAGGAGGAGATCTCGACAAATCAATTTTGGTTCTGACTTTTGATAAGCTAAGTAGGAAGCCTGAAGACAGACATAGACTTTAACAAACTTAAGATAAAATATCACATGCTATTATCGTGAAGAACAAAATGCAGACCTGGGCCAGATGGGTCAACTTGAATTCATTGAAAGACCATATTCAGAGGGGTCACATCAAACTTTCATGTCACAGACCTGACTACTAGTGTGATCAATATGATGGTTAATGACATGTGTTTCCTTATCCTTGTGACATTTCTAAATCTCATTGTACCCAGAGGATAAAGCACTGAGAACCTGGAAGAAATAGAGGTGTAAGGGTCTGATAATGGAGAACGTTGCTTTCGTGCTCATTCTATAACACCCACCAGAGCTAGGTCTCTCTCACTCCCTGCACCAGTTTTTGCAGAAAACCAAAAACAACAAAGATTTGTAAACCCCAGCAATGATGGGGCAGAGGGAGACAAAGAACAGAAGGAACCAAGGGGCAACCAGAATGAAGGGGAAGAGGGTGTTGGGAGCCCAAGGGGAACCAGGGGATGGAGAAAATTAAGTCAAGACAATTATATAAGAATGTTTGATACTCCACTAAGCCCATCATCCAACTGGGGCCAGTCTTTCCCCTAATATGTCACTTGGGGAAGAGATTGAGGCAGTTGAGCATCATTGACCAATGTAGAAGAAAGCCAAAATGGTTCAGAGTTCCCGTCCCCTAAGATATTCTTGTCCAAGGGCAGGAAGAGAAAAAAATAAGCTGTTAGGAAAAGATGAAAAAATAGAAGAAAATTATCAATGAAACTTGAAGAAGGAAAACTCAACTAAAGACATTCATCATAAGTAACTACACCAAGAAGAAAGATATTAATAACAAAAGAAAACAATGTCAAGATTATCTTAGAATCTGGGCATCTGTAAGTAAATATTTTAAGAAAAAGGAAAATGAATAAACACATACGGAGGCAGAGAACCCCATGAAGTTCCAAAAAGACATGAAACCACAGCAAGAGATTCTCATTTGATTTAACTGAGAACTAAAGATTGTATAAGCAAAATTTCTAGCTCTTAAAGCAGAAATAATTGACAGGAGAAAAAAAATACACAATGACAATGTTTTTCAAGAAACAAAAACAAAAATAAACGCAAATTCACAGAAATAAAGGGCAGTCTGGACAGAGAGAATCAAAAGGCAATTAAGTTCACAGAACATACAGGAAAAGGATATACTCTCAAAAAAGCTTCTGGAGAGACAAATTAAGGATTATAGCTCTCCCAGAAGGTGACATGACACTGAAACAACGAAAAGCATAATTCAAGAAATAATAAAAAATCATCCTGCATTTTTAAACAAGAAAGGTGTTCATCAAAAGAATTCAGAAATCATTTCCAGAAAATCCATGTCTGGACATCACAGAAGTTCAGACACAGAAATGAGAGAGAGGCCACAGAAGGGTGGAGAGTGAGGGGAGGGAAATAGAGGCCACTGAAGGGGAGTGAGGGGAGGGAAATAAAATATTAGGATAATTCTTACTATGTGACATGCAATATCCTAAGCATGTTACAAATGTTATCTCAGTGAATCTAACCTATATATTAAAAATAGAGATTCTTTTACACATAATTTTCAATGTTCATTCAGATTCGTCTGAGATCAAGTCTCTCCCTCTAGTCTATTCAGTTTTCAGTTGGAAATCATTTCTTTTGGGGGTTTTTTGGTATCTTTTTTGTATGCCCATTGTTTTTATCTTGACATCCAGTTTAAATTCACCTCTGTTGATCCATAGATCATGTCTTGGGTTTCTATCAGCTTTGAAGATGAGCTCCCTTGGAGAGCCCGATAGCATGGTTTTTAATATTTGTATTCATTACTTTGCTAATCATCTAGAAGGATACTTTATCAAAGTTACAGAAGATGTGCACCTGGATAGATGGGTAACTAGATGCCGCTGTCAGAATTCAAGGATAGCAGCAGCAACATAGAAAAATGGGCCAAATTGAATAAGATAGAATGGAATTGGGTAAATGTGAAATCTTATACTTGTTTAAAAAAATCAGCTTGACAAATAAATCATGGGATAGTCATGGCTTGGCAGAAGTCAGCTTGAAAACTATTTGGAAGTTTTAATGCAATACAAGGTCAGTGCGAATCAACAATTCTATTTATTGTTATATAGAAGCAAAGGATAGCTGATAATAGGATTTTAAGGCCACATTGTGGGTACCACAATAGCTGAGAGAGAAAAAAATAACAGGATGACAAGTTGCTGTGGTCACATTGACTTGTCTTCCATTCTGGGGACCAAATCTTATGAAGGACTGGGATAAAATGGAGTGCATCCAGGAAAAGGTGACCTAGATGTTCATGGACTTTGAAAGTACAGTCTGTTTGACTGAAGTGGGGCTGTTTAGCTCAGGAAAAAGTAGGCAAGACTTAAAGGAAGCTATGTCTGAGGATTTGAAGAGTAAGTAAGTAAGTAGAAGTCCAGTATTACAGGTTTTCTTCAAGTTTCACCTACATCCCACCACCTCTGAGAAACCTTTTGTGATCACCATAATAGTCACCATTAATTTTTCTTAAAATATTTATTTATAGATGACCAGATTCTAAGATAATCTGGCTATATACATTTAATAATTTTATATACATATGTGTGTGTGTGTGTGTGTGTGTGTGTGTGTGTGTCTTGTTTTCCATGGCAGTATTTGTTTTTATAGCATTTAGATTGTGAACTCTTTGAGGGTAACAGGTTTTTTACTTTCTTTCTCGTCCTAGTGTTTAGCACAATACCTAATAATAAAGGCAAATCCATTTGATTAGATTTTTTTAAAAAATCATTTGCTCTGCTTGACCAAAGAATAATGAACAAGTGAAAGAAGCTGAAAGGGGTCCATGTGAATTTTCTAATAGTAAGAGATGTTGCAAAGTAAACAGGACTACTTTGGAATATATCTCACCTGAAATTTTTAAATCAATCCTAGTTTTATTTGTCATACTGTTCATATCACAGAGCCATTTTTAACAAGGCAATGAGGTAAAGTGACTTGCCCAAGGTCACACAGCTAGATAATTATTTAGTGTCTGAGGTCGCATTTGAACTCAAGTCCTCCAGACTCCACGGCCAGTGCTCTATCCACTGTGCCACCTATTTGCCCTACAGAGCCATTTGGCCTATTCTAAAATAAGGATCCATGAATTATCTGGCTACTCCTAATTCTAAAGTCAATGATTTCATCATTTGGTTTTTGATAATTCCTGATAAAGATGATTACAAACTACTTGCAAACAGAAACAGTACTTAGGACTGCCACTGAGGAATGGTTTAATCAGCCCACAGCTCAGGTTATGCCAAGACATATGTGAGCCTAGGTCCTCCTTCAGCTGTCTGATCTGAAATTGTGAGCTACCCTACAGACATTTTCCAACATTGTTTCCTCCTTGTCAAGTTGGTTGAAGGTTAACCCGATTCAGAGAAATAATCTAGCGATTTCTGAGCTTAATGCATTCTACCAACTTTCAGTGGTAACTCAGAGATCCCCATGTTCATGCTAATTCTGATTAGGACATTGAAATTCGATATTGAATGGGGGAAGTGGAAATAGAAAGGGTTTCAAAGAGGTCTTTGCTCCTAAGTTTCTACTTGTCCCTTCATACAAACACAACTCAAAGCTGTTTTTCCTTCTCAGAGAACCTCTATCTCCCCTCTATGGAAAACTTCCCTTTACTTCTCTCTCTTCCACATCTCCTATCACTTGCCTTCTAGCCCTAGGTACTCCTTCAACCCTGTCTCAAAAAGATGGCTTTACATTTTGCCAAGATCAACCCTTCTATAAGGCATTAAGCTCAGAAATCCTCATGTTACTTCTCTGAATCGGACTAACCTTCAACCAACTTGACAAGGAGGAAACAATGTTGGAAAATGTCTGTAGGGTAGCCCACATTTTCAGATCAGACAGCTGAAGGAGGACCTAGGCTCACATATGTCTTGGCATAACCTGAGCTGTGGGCTGATTAAAACTATTCCTCAGTGGCATTGCTAAGTACTGTTTCTGTTCGCAAGTAATTTGTAATCATCTTTATCAGTAATTGTCAAAAAACAAATGATGAAATCATTGACTTCAGAATTAGGAGTGGCCAGAGAATTCATGGATCCTTATTTTAGAATATGCCAATATGGCTCTGTAAGGGCATCTAAGTGGTACAATGGATAGAGCACTGGCCTTGGAGTCAAGAGAACTTGAGTTCAAATCTGTCTTCAGACACTTAATAATTATCTAGCTGTGTGACCTTGGGTACTTTACCCCATTACCAAGATCGACCCTTCTATAAACAAAGAAGAAATCTCATTCCTTCTCATCTCCTCCAACAGATTGCCTCTGAAACTCCCACTTCACCAATTATTTTTAATTTCTCCCTAACTAATGGCTACGTCTCTACCACCTACAAACATGTCCATGTCACCCTCATTCGGAAAACCTCCCATTTGATTCTTCTTTCTTCAATAGCTACTGAGCTATATCTCTTCTGTTCTTTGTAGCTAAACATCTTGAGATGTCCATCTATAATATGTATCTCCACTTTCTTTCCTTTTGCTCTCTCCTTATCACCTTACAAAACAGCTTCCAACATCATCATCCAGCCTGAAAATGCCAACCCCCCCATTTACCAATTATCTATTAGTTGCCACATCCAATGGCCTCTTCTCAATCCTCATTCTCTTTGACCTCTCTGAAGGCATGATCACTGAAGATCACACTCTCCTTCTGAATACTCTCTTCTCTCTTGGTTTTTGGGACATCCCACCATCTTCTGCTTCTCCTCCTATTTCTCTGGACCTCCTCAGTATCATTTGTTTGATCCTCATTTAATCATATCTTCTAAAAGTAGCAGTCACCCAACATGCTGAAGCCTCTTCTCTTTTCCTTCTATAGTACTTTACTTAATTCCACGAGTTCCAATGCATTTAATTATCATCTCTATGTTAGTGATTCTCAAATTTCTGTATCCTGTCCCAATCTCTCTGCAGACCCACAATCTCACATCTCCAAGAACCTTTCAGACATCTCAATATGGATGTTCAATAGACATCTTAAACTAATCATATATAAAACAGTTCATTCTCTTTTCCTCTACCCCCCCTTCTTAGTTTTCCTATTACTGAGGAAGGTGCTACTATCCTTCTAATCACTCATGCTAACAACATTAGAATTATCTTTGACTATAACTCTCAGTCGCCCACCCCTCCCCAATATCCGTCTGGTTGCCAAGACCTTGCTTTGCCATCATGTCTTAAATATATACTGTTGTTCTGACACTTCTACCACTCTAGGGCAGGTCCCCATTACCTCATGCCTGGACAACTATTTAGTCTGCTGGTGAGTTTACCTGTCTCAGGTCTCTTCTTCTTTAATCTAATCCACCAAGTACTTATATTAAGCACTTACTGCATGCATGCCATTGTACAAGATTCTGGGGACATAAAAACAGCTAGTCCGAATTTTCAAGGAGCTTGGCTTTGGGTGAAAATGTTTTTCCACCATGACTCCAACTTGCAGAGGATAAATAAATGCCAGTTAAATTAAATGGAATGATCATAACAGGCTTTTTGTCCTGAGTCAAACTTCACTGGTCACAGTCTTCCAAGACACTAGGCTATGAGTTAGCTGATGGACCCTTTAGCTGGACCTACTTATGGTGTGAATATCTTTCAAACAGAACCTCCAACTGGATATCTTGTGTCCCCACCACCAATTTGATTTGCCTCATCTCTCTTAAAGCGTACTTAGTCTTCATCTCACTATTCACCAGTAGAGCAGACTGGTGATTTTAAAAACTGATCAATTCAGTTGGTATTTTCAGACCCAATTAAAGGTGAGCTTGAATCTAGACAATCTCTTCCTAAGGACTTGATTTGGAATGGTCACACAAGCGGGATTTTGTTCTCTTACCACTTCTGAAACTCTCTGATTTTATTATGGAAACAAAAATGCTGTAATTTAATAACCCAATAAACACAGGGCACTACAAAGCTATGATGCCTACGGACCCTAAATAGTTTGGGAAATTAAAGAGTAACCGAATATAATCTGCTTATCTCATCACAGGTCCTAGATCATTAACATGCCTGTTGGGGAGCGGTTGGGTGGTAATGTATGGGGAGACAGAGCACACGATACCGCCAAGGGTCTCTGACAGAAAAAGGATAATCCTCCAACCTGTCCAATCATACTAGACTAATCAAAAGTCAGATGCAAGTACTGTCCACCTGAATTTGAGCAACTCTGGGCCTTCAGGTTTCTATCTTCCCCAAAATTGCTGAGTCCGAACTTGGGCATTGATCCTTTGAGCACAGCAGCAGAATTTAGTGAATAGTGCTGTGGCTTTGGAGCTAGGGAGCTAGGGATATCTGCATTAAAGTCATAGTTATGATACCAGCCAGCTGTGTCACCCTGCACAAGGGACTTCACTGTATCTTGAGTCCCCCATGTGTAAAAAGGAAAGGGTGAAACTCAATGCCCTAGAAGGGACTTTCAAACTCTCAGTCTATGCCCCTCTAATTCCTAATAGAGTTCTATCTGAGTGTCAGGGATAAGAGATCTTCCTCAGTATAGTCAGGAGCTCCTCTGAGAATGACGTAGCAACTTCAGGAGAAATTTTCCTCAGTCTTTTCTCTCAGCCCTTCTCAATGGTCTTTGTTCTTCTGCATCAGAAATCACAAGACATCTCAAGGACAAGAGTGGAATATATCTGACTTCCTTGTTTCTTGCTAAGCCATGTAAAATCTGCATCCTTAAAACTCACCATACTTACCTTTGATGCTACAAAATATTGTTTTAATCTCAAGCAGGAAGTGGATATAAAAATGGAGAAAAATGAACATGATGGAAAATTACCACTCCTTAATAAGGAAAATTCAGAAAATCCTGAAAGGATTTACATGAACTGATGCAGAATGAAGCAATCAAATCATAAACAAACAATTGAAAACATGATGATCACAATCATGGCAAAGAAAACAAGAACAACATTTATCAATACATGGAGTATTTGAAGCAATAACTTTTCCCTGAAGAAGAGATGCCAAAGTATTTGGAGTCAAAAAAAGTCATTACAAAGTATAAGTAATCTTGTACAGAAATAATTGAGACAGGCAACTATGTTGCTAAAAGAATCATGGAACAATTGTTATCCAGGAGAAATTTTAAAAGTCCCCATAATTCCTAAGTAATGGTTAAAAAAGGCTCCAAAATCTCAGAATTAGAATTTTCAAAAAATTGGCATTTAACTAAACAAACACAATTATCCCAAAATTCTTTTATCCTAAGGACCAAGACCAGATAAATGAGATAAGATTACTGATTCTTCACATAAAGTCTAGTCATCAGTGTTGACAGCTTGGGTTCAAAACCTAAGTTTATCAATCAATCAGCAAACAATTATCATGCAGTTGATATGTTCTCAATGTTATCCTAGGCAATGGGGATGGACAATGGACTGAATGGGTAATTTTACTCCTCTGGGGAATCTTCCAAAGGAGGAAAGTCCTCCTACCAATGTAGGTCAGCCCTTTCTCCATATCACATGGGTTTCAAGAGTTGCCTTGGGAGGCAGTGAGAGGTTCAGGGTTTTGCCAAGGTCATATAGTCAGAAGTTATCAAAGAGAGTACTTGAAGTCCTATTTGAAATCCTGTTCTCAAGACTACCTTTCTACCCACCTGTGGATCCTAGGGAAGCAGAGTCCAAAGTAGAAAACCAGGGCTGTCTTCAAGGAGATCACATATAGGAAAATATATTTATATATTTAAGTACCTAAAACAGAACCAATTCAAGGTCATTAGGGCTAGCTGAAGGGACCAAGAAAGACCTTCTGGAAGAGACGAACTTTAACTGAGTTCAGGATAGGGACAGAAGGAACTCTTGGTAGAGGGGACAACAACTGTGCAGTGCCTATGGTACCATGGCTAAGGGAGTGGGAGAAAGCAAAGGATGCACAAAGAAGAGTAATATGGAATATGACTGGAGAGAGAAGTTGGAATCATGTTGGAAAAACATTTTCATGAAAAGCCAAGCTCCTTGAAAAATAGGACTAGTTGTTTTTATGTCCCCAGAATCTTGCACAATGGCATACAAGCAGTAAGTGCTTAATATAAGTGTTTGGTTGTTTAAAGAAGAAAAAATTTTGCAAAAAATCCAAAGAAACGACTAAGACAAGCTAGTTTCCACTGAAGATTGTGAGCAGGAAAAGGGGCAAATATCACTAGTGAAAGATTCCATGTCTATCCCAATTGTAGGTATGATCTGACTGTCCTGGATCCCTTTCCCTCAATATTTGTGATACCCAGGCCTACCCTTTTCTCAGAGATCATATTTCTAATTTAAACAAGTTTTCAAATGGGCTAACTTGCCAGAACATTTCCCAGCAGGATAAAAAAGGAGGAAGAAGAAGAAAACCAGCGAATTTCTTCAGCAGGCAAAAACTACACATTCGGCTCCCATCTTATCTTCGTCACATGGGCAAGCTCTATTTAATCATGCCTGCAGTGTTCAAGTGGAGGAATATCATTGTGAGATTCGACTTATAAAGTCAGCGACTCTACTCCACCATAATGGAAATTTATTATAATCTGTTTTTATCTGTTCTTTCTCAAAGAATTCTCCAGCCCCTTAATCTGCACCCTACTCTGTGTTTGTTAACACAGTTGCCTGTCTTTCAATTATTTCGGCACAAGATTGCCGCCTAATGCAGAGTAATGAATGGACAAAAAAGTCCCCCCCCCCCCACATTCGATTAGATTTCAGCTGAGTTAGACATTTTCAGGCTGAGCTTCCTTCCCAATTTCCATTCTTTTGATTAACATATACACACACATGCATGCACATACATACAAATAAACACAGGCTACCCAGGGCCAGACTAATGCACAGTGGAACCCTGGAAGGCAATTCAGAAGACCTTTATATGTTATTAGAGGATGAGTTGAATAAAGGTCAGGCCCTCAGGGACCCTTTTCTGCAGCCAAGTTCAATGTCATTGTGGGTGATCCCAAGTTTAAATTAATAAGGATTTCAGAAAATGAAGCCTCTGTGACTCATCCCTTTGCATGAAAAAAAGAAGCTCCTGCCCAACACTCACATATTCATGGTGATTTTAGCCACATGCCTTTCATTAATATATATATGATTTGTTTTTCACAGAATTCTGGGGAGAGTTAAGAACGTTTACTTAAACTCTAACAAAGATTTTAGAAATATTCTCTAACCAAAGACTTAAATCTGGTCATAAATAATGAATAGAGCCTAAAGGCTTAATAAGAAGGGACTGAGAAGATGCTGTAAAGCAGGTCTGAATGATCACCATGATATGGAGCACAATTGCCTTCCAAGGAGTTCAAATGAAGGCAGTGACATGCCTAATTACAAAGTCTTAATGAATCTTGAGGTTTAGGGGAGGGTTCTCATGTCCTTGCCCCCGTGACTCTCATAATCTAGAAACTTGCTAAAATTCCAAACTCCTTTACACCTTGATGCATAAATGTTGACTGGTGCACAATACATTCATTCTCAAATTCACATACATACACACAGACTTTTCATGGCTTCCAGCAGATATATCTCATCTTATTCAAGGTTCCTAACCAAGGCCCTCGATCATAGGGACCTTTGTGAAGTTCTCCATTTATCTCTGGGCCTCAAGGCCTTAGCCCTGTCATCTCTTGTTTATGGGCAACACACATCTACCCTAACCCTCATCCTGAGAAAGTGCTGTATTAAGGTTGTGCAGATAGGTAGGAGATGACAAAGGAAAAAAGATGGCAGATTTTTCTAGGAGTAGGGAAAAAACCAGCGGCTTCATGCAAAGGGGCAGTCCTGTTGATTGTCCTTATCCCAGACATGTGGATAAACACGGGTTGATGGGGGAGAGCGCTCATTGTTGGCATAGTCACTGTCCAAATTTTGTCTACTGTTCTTTTGTTCTGCTATTGTCAGCCACAAAAAAATGAGGGGGGGGCTCTCTCTCTACTTCATTGAAACATCCAATGATGAGTAGGGATGAAGAGTAAACTTGTAACCAAGAACCCCATGTTCAAATCTCATCATTCAAACTTGCTAGTGATATAATCATAAGCAAATCAGTTTCCTCTGGGAACTTTGATTTCCTCATTTGTATAAGAGTAGTGATCTTTGTCCCTGGAATAACTACATCACAGTTGTTGTGAAACTCCAAGCAAGTAATCTATGTTCTGCATGTGTGAAGCTCCTTAAAGAGCCTATGTGAGAGGCAGTTCTGATTGGAAGAGTCAGCTCAGATATAAGAGGTCCTCAAATTCAGCTTCAGAGTGCAGAACTCTAGTTGATCTCCCTCGAGTTCTCTAGAGTCATTACATTCATCTTCTTTAACTGAAGGAGCCTTCCTCTGGTTCAAGTTTCAAGATATGACTTGGGCAAGAGGGTAGCAATCAATCAGTCAACAAATATTTATTAAATACCTATTAAATTACAAACATTGTTCTAAGCCCTAGTGATCCAAAGAAATACAAGAGACAGTCTATGTTCTCCAGGAGCCAACATGCAAGCAACTACATACAAAACGTTGTCTACAGATTTAACAGGTATCCCTTCCACATCATGACTTTTGCCAGCCTGGCTTCAATATAGCGTAGTTTGACCTAAGAAATTAAATGGGAATTGGGGGGGGGGGTTGCAGGAGCCCCAGATGATATTCATAGATCAGCAGATGGCACAGAAAAAATTTTGAAACTCAGAAATGTATAAAATATATGTATAGTTACATCTGATATCAATATAAATTTTATAATAATGCACTATAAACACCCATTAAAAGAAAACACAATTCAGACTTCATCTTTGTTATGAAGGAAGGGCCAAAACATTTTATTTTGATTTTCCAGATTGGGGTGGTGGTGGGGGTGGAGATGTGCCCTGCAATGTGGAAGGTAGTTAATAGAATGAAGGGGTATCAGGAAAGGTTTCCTATAGAAAGCAAAATTTTACTTAGGAATTCAGGGAAGTCAGGAAAATGAGGAGACAAGAGAGATAAGGGAGAGATTCCAGAAATGATAGACAGTAAAAATGTAGAGAGCTGAGGAATGAATGCCTCATTATATGAACACAAAGGAGGCTAGTGGCAATCATTCAGAGTATGTGAGGGTATACAAAGTATGGGAAGATTAGAAAGATAGCATGGGAAGTTGGGTTTACCTTATTTGAGTAATGTGATTATTCCATTCAAGTCCACAAGGATTCCTGCTGACAGAACCCTATACCCTATACCCAAAGCAGGTCATCACAGTCTCTGCAGTCTTTAAGAGCATTTTCCTGTTTACTAGAAGGAAGTTCCAGCCATAGAGTACCCTCTAGGTCCTTTTGACTCATAAAAGATTTTGGCAGCGCCTACTGTATTCATTGAGTCAAAAGTCATCCCCAACTCTGGTATCTAAGGGGTATAGCTGCAGTCACTGAGAAGCTGGAAAGCTTGCAAAGGACAATCAGAATGGACAGGACCTCATATGAGGATCAACTAATGAAAGAAGGTAGATTTAGCCTAGTTCCAAGATGGCTATCCAACAACGGAGAGATTGGCCTTCAATTGGTCTCCAGATGATAGAACCAGGAGAAATAATTAAGAGGCTAATTTAGTATTAAGCAGCAAAACCTTCTCATATTCAAGCTGAGTTTGGCTACTTAGAGTGGTTTTTAGTTTGCTTTCCTTGAAGGTTTTCAAACAGAGAATGACTTATCAATCACTAGGCATGTTGCAATGGAGTCTTTTTTTTCTGTTTGGTTTGAACTGAGATATTTTCTAAATTCCAAACTACACAGTTGAACAGAATAAACTACAAGGAGCCTTGGTGATGATCTCCAAGCCTTCTATATCCCACTGGAGTCCACATTTCCTACCTGGTCCATTAGAGTCTAGCCTCCAGTCTGGTCAAAATATTTAGCATGCTCTTATCTATATACAACATGCTATTGTGTTAGGGACTGTTGTGTGTGGAAATACTGTAAGTCTTTATCACCTGGTGCCCTTGAGCACTAGAAGGTTGTTTTACTAAGTGCCATGGGAGTGGGAGTGGATTAGGGACTAGGGACCATATTTAAGTACTTGTGTTATGGTAAATAAATGGAGACCTTGGTGTACAAAGGGAGAACTTGTCTTCCTTGTCTCCTGCCCCATCAATGTTTGCCGGGGGAACAGATATATAGCACACAACCTCGAATCTCCAATGCTTCTTGGGAGGCTAAGTTGTCTTCAAGTGGTTACCACTGTTTATCTCCAAGACTTCATTTTGAAGGAACATTTGCTAACTGTATTAAATGGCAGGTTTTAGCAAGTTAAAGAAGAGGAGAAGCTTCAATATATCAGTAGGAATAGGGGAAGTCAAGAGCACAGAATTTCATGCCATCCCATCGCCTCCCCCTGCTTATCTTCTTCAGAAACAAAGGACTTCCCAACACGAACATTACAGTGGGGGCAGCATTTCAGGTATTCATCCACCCCTTTTTCCAGCACATTTGTAGATTCCACACTGTTTATGCTCCCTGTAGCCTTGCCAAGTTCTGCTTCTTTACCAAGCTTACTCCTGATGCTCAGGGGAAAGTAGACTGAAATAATCCTTGTCGGGAGCTGAAGCATCTGGCTTTGAGGTGGAATGATCCTGGGGTTCCCTGTATGTCTGACAAAAGTTCAGAAGGGGGAGGCTAGGTGACACAGTGGATAAAGCACCGACCCTGGAGTCAGGAGTACCTGGATTCAAATCCAGTCTCAGACACTTAATAATGACCTAGCTATATGGCCTTGGGCAAGCCACTTAACCCCATTTGCCTTGCAAAAAACCTACCCCCCCCCCCAAAAAAAAACAAAGAGTTCAGAAGGATATTATGGCTTGGGAGCTCCCATCCAGATCTGCTTAGAATATGGGGTTAAACTGGACTCTTCTGTCATCTACCAGATGCCATTCATTTTTTAATTTTAGCTTAAAGTTTAGAGGGGCTCCAAGTCCCAATAAATCCAACCTTTAACTCCTTTATTTTGAAAAATCACAGAGTCTCTATTTAGGAGGACACTGGCCACCTGGAATCCAGAGCAAATTCCATTCATTCTGATTCATATCTGGTCACTGGATCCAAATGGCTCTGGAGGACAAAATGAGGCTGAGGACTTAGCACAGCTCCACCCCACCCCACACACACACACACACACTCCTATCCAATTCATATACTTGTTATGGCATCACCTCCCTGATGTCAAGGTCTTCTTCAGGAACAAAGGATAAATCATCATAATCTAGCAGGACATTACCTAAAAATGCTGCTTCATGGATCAACTGTTGCTATCTATTCCACACTTCTGAAAACATAGCATGTTATTTTGATAAACATTCATGAGGAAAGCTGAAGAAATAGGGGAAATGAATCAGGAACTTCCATGAGCCACACATTGAAGGAGTATACTATCCAGGTAAGAGTGGAAGCAAGCTTTTGAAAAGACATATAGGCAGTTGTGGGGGGAGCTAGATGGTACAGTGAATAGCATGTTGAACCTGGAGTCAAGAAGATTCATCTTTCTGAATTCAAATCTGGTCTTAGGTACTTATTCGCTGCATGACCCTATTTACCTAGGTTTCCTCACCTGTAAACTAAGTGACAAAAAGAAATGACAAACTAGTTCAGTAGCTTTGCCAAGACTCCCCAAATGCGGTCACAGTCAGGCATGACTGAACAAGAGCAATAATAGGAAATCATCATCATATTACTATATTGGGGACAGAAATTATGCATCTTCTAACATCTAAAATTATGTTACTGTTCTCATGATAAAAAGACCAACCGATGAATTTAGAAGATATAATAAGGAAAGGACATGAAATGGAAATGCAACTAAAAAAGCTAAAAAAAAAAGAACAAAATAAGATTCCAATTAAAAATTAAAATTAAAAAACTTAGAAATCCTGAAAAAAATCAAAGCAGAGATTTAAAAAAATTGAAAGAAAACCAATGAACTATTAAATAAAACTAGTACCAGGTTTTATAAAAAAGATAATAAAACAGATAAATTTTATTGGTTAATTTTGTAATTGTTTAATGGCTAATTTGATTTTAAAAAGAAGAAAATCCAGTTGTTAGTATCAGAAATGAAAAGGGTGAATGAACCACCAATGGACAATACGGTAAATCAATTATTAGAAGCTATTTTTCCCAATTATGTCAGTAAATTTGGCAATTTAAGTAAAATGAACATTTACAAAAATATAAATTGCACAGATTAACAGAAGAGGAAATAGAATACTTAAACAACCTATTTTATAAAAAGAAATTGAATAAGCCATCAATGGGATTCTTAAGAAAAACATCCCTAGGACCAGATGAATTTACAAGCAACTTATACCAAATATTTGAGGAACAATTACTTCTAATACTCTATTGGAAAATACTATTTGGAAAAAATAGGAAAAGAAAGAAAGATTTACCAAATCCATTTTGTGATAGAAATATGGTGTTGATAACTAAACTGGAAAGAGCCCTATAAATCAATTTCCCTAGCGAATATTGATGCAAATATTTAAAATAAAATACTAGAAATGATATTATAGAATTATATCTCAAAGATCATTCACTATGACCAGTTCAATCTATACCAGGAATGTAGGGCTGATTAAATATTAAGAAAATTATCAGCATAACAACAGCAAAATAAACAGAAATGTGTTTAACCCAATAGATGCAGCAAAAGCCTTTGACAAATCACAGACCCCATTCCTGTGAAAAACACTGGAGAGCACCGGAATAAGTGGAGTTTTCACTAAAATGATAAGTAGTATCAATCTAAAATCATTAGCAAACATTATTGGAATTGGGGATTATCTGGAAGCCTTCACAATAAGATCAGGGATGAATCAAAGATGCTCATTATCACAACTATTATTCAATCTATTACTGTAAATGCTAACTGTAGTAATAGGAGAAGAAAAATAAGACTGAATTAGAATACATAATGAGGAAATAAAACCGTCCCTCTTTGGCCACAATATGATCGTATACTTAAAGAAATTATAAAAAGCCTACTGGAAAGTATTAACAATCATGACAAAGTTAAAGCTTATAAAATAAACTCAGAAATTATCATAATTTCTATTTGTTGCCAATAAAGGCCAAAAGGAAAAGACAGAAAGAGAAATTCTATTTAAAGTGGGACAGCTAGGTGGTACAGTGGATAGAGCACTGGCCCTGGAGTCAGGAGGACCTGAGTTCAAATCAGTCCTTGTTGCCTTGTAAAAAACCTAAAAATAAAATAAAATAAAATAAAATAACTGCAGACAATATAAAATACTTGAGAACATACCTGTCTAGACAAATATGAGAAATATAATAAGCACAATTGCAAAACACTTCACACAAATAAAGATAGAACTAAAGAAATATTCATTTTTTTATAGGCAGGCTATATATAATATAATAAAAATGACAATTCTATTTAAATTAATTTACTTGGTGCCAACCAAATTAGAAAATAATTACTTTAGAAAGCAATAAAAAATGCTAAAATTCATTCGAAAGAACAAAGGGTCAAGAATATCAAGAGATTCAATGGAAAAAATGTGAGAAGTTGGTTTAGCAGTACCAGATCCCAAATTATATTACAAACTGATAATCATCAAAAGAATCTGTAACTGGCTAAAGCATAAAGTGATGGATCAGGACAATGGATTAGATACGCATCACATGTAGTAATAAATGACTCCAGTAATTTAGAGTTT
The DNA here is from genome assembly GCF_037893015.1 of Macrotis lagotis. NCBI lineage: Eukaryota > Metazoa > Chordata > Mammalia > Peramelemorphia > Peramelidae > Macrotis > Macrotis lagotis. The sequence goes on from NC_133664.1 coordinate 3,561,448, forward strand.
GAAAAATCCAAAGGTTCAAGGTTTTAGAACAAAAACTCACTATTTGGCATGAACTGCTGAGAAAATGTAAAAGCAGTTTGGCAGAAAAAAAAGATATAAATCAACATCATACTGCATCCCAAAATAAGGTAGAAATAGGTTCATAATTTCATCTTAAAGATAATACCATAAGCAAATCAGGGGAACTCAGAAAATTTTACAAGTCAATTCTATGGATAAGGGAAGGATCTAAAACCAAAAAACAATATAGAAAGCATTATGGGAAGGAAAATGGGTAATTCTGATCATATGAAATTTAAAAAGAATTTTTTGCACAAAAATCAACAACAATCATGTACCTAAAATTATAAGGAAAGAAGGAAATTGAAAGGAAAGATTACAGCAAATTTCTCTGATAAAGACCTCACTTCTTGAATATATAGAGAACAAAATCAAATGAATAAGAACAAATCATTCCCTATTTGATATGAACAATTTTCAGATAAAAAAAACAAAGCTGTCTATAGTTATGTGAAAAAAATTCCAAATCACTATTGAATAGAAAAATGAAAATCAAAATGACCCAGAGATAATACCTGAAATTTATCAAATTGGATGTGACAAAAAAGAAAAATGACAAATGTTGGAAGGGATGTAGGAAAATTAAGACACTAATGCACTGTTAGTACATTGATCCTACCATTCTAGAGAGCATTTTGGATTGTGCCCAGAGAGCTATAAGACTATGCATCTATACTAAACCCTGCTACGGAGTCTATTACCCAAAAATATTTTTTTAAAAGGAAAAATACCTAAATGTACAAAAATATTTGTAGTAGCTTTTTTTGATGTGGCAAAGAATTACAAATTGAAGGGTGCTCATCAACTGAATAATGACCGAAAAAGTTGTGGAATATGACTGTGATAGAATGTTATTGTGTTATAAGAAATGATATACATTATGCTTTCAGAATAACTGGGAAGCCTATATGAACTGATGCAAAATGAATTGAGCAGAAACAGAATGATATCATATATCCTACAGTAATATAGCACGGTATCAAATGTGAAAGACAACTATTTTCAGCAATGCAATGAGCCAAGTCAATTCTTAAGAACTTAAGATAAAAAATGTTATCTATCTCCAGTAAAAGAACAGATGGAATTCGAACGCAGATTAAAACATACAAATTTTTTTTTACTTTTTTTATAATTTTCTTGTTTGTTGCTGTTGCTTTTTTAGTCTATATTTTCTTTAGCAACGAGAAAACTAGTTAAAGGTTTTGGATGACTTCACATTTATAATCAATATCAAATTGCTTGCCTTCTCAAGACGTAACTGATTGCTGTACTTCATAATTGAAAAAGACCATGAAATAAAATGAATAACGGCTTGTCTTGCACATCATGTTAATTATAATGAGGGGAATATTATGCAAAGACATCTTCCTTGTTGCCTCTTACAGAACCCTCTTCATCCTCAATGGTCTAATCAAAAGTACTATGATTTTTTGGCTATAGTCATTCAATAAACAACAAAATAGAACTAATCTGTTTCAAGATTGACTGCTCATCAGTATGGTAAAATTTGGGGGCAAGTTTTTGACACTGAGATGAAATGTAAGGGTCACTCAAAGTCCATCCAACTAAACTCGGCAATTTGAATGAGTGAATTCCTGGGCTTAAGTTCACTTGATATAGCAGAAACTGAACTGCAATGTTTTCCAAGGCATGGGGCCCTCTTTCCAGGTGAATCCCTTTCAGGGTGATCCTGCCCTTCACAAAGGAAAGAGAACCCTCCCCCTCAGGGCTCGCATTGGCTTCTCCAGGACCAGTGACATTACTGCATTGGACACCTCTCAGTACCCATCACCACCACTCCAGATTCAGGGATCTGAACCCAACTTCCTTTTTATTGGCCTAGAGCAACAGAGGTCATTGCCTATCCCTTCTGAACTGAGCTTACTTATCTCTCAGAATCAAAGGATCCATGATCAAATGTGGTTCACATGGAACACTTCTCCATTTTTGGTCTTAGGGGAAACTAGAGGAAAATCTGAAATTCATTTAAAAAAAAAGAAATAAAAATTAAATTTTACATATAAATGAGAAAGAATTATAAAAGTTGATATGAGAATTTTTCCTTATTTTTACTCAATCAATTCTTCTGTTCTCCACCATATTTCTCATCTTCTAAGTTTTCCTACAAAGACTTGGATTTATAATGGTCTTTTCTTGCCAGAAAGCTAGAGGTATGTGGTATTACTGAGTGCAACATTAGAATGACACTCACAAAGGAATAACCAAATGAATTTCTGAAATACTGAGAAGATATCACATGATGGTATGGGATATCCAAAACATATGTATAAATATACTTTCTTTATCTCTGGTCATAGAGCATAAAAAGAAGAAACACAACCAGAGAAAAAACAATTCACTGGTAATTGTCTTTTTCGAAAATTTGATTTTTAATTTATGGACTAAATCAAGCATTTCCATAACAAGATAATAAAAAATGATTGCACATGAAACTGCAAATCTACATTGCTACTATTCATTTCAAATATACAACAGAATGATCATGTAAATCATTTTTTCTCCTTTTTCTTTTCTTCCTTCTCCACCCCAGACATTATTACCCTTAGACACAAATATATATGTATATGTGTGTGTGTTTGTTTGTAAAATTATTCTATTCATAGTTTTATTCATCAGTTCTTTTTCCTGAATGCAGATAGCATCTATCTTCATATGTAATTTAGAGTTAACTTAAGTATTTATAATATTCAAAACAACAATCACTGAAATTTATTCTTAAAATAATATTGCTTTTATTTTATACAATGTACTCTTGGTTCTGCTCATTTCACTCTTTATTATTTTGTACAAGGTTTTCCATGTTTTCCTAAGATCATTGAGCTGATCATTTATTTATTGTCTTTTTGAAAGCAAAAAATCACCAAAGAAAAACAAAACAAAACTGAAACATAATTGTCTCTGACTTTTGAGATTTTTTTTTCAGATGAATTAAACTTACTTAAGAAAATTCAATTCCAAGGTTTGTAATAATGGCAATGCCTTTTGAAGGGGACAAGAGGGTCACATTTCAGCCTCTTCCTTGAAAGGTTTCTAAATGAGTCCAAAGACTAAAGATAAAGTCAAAACAGGAGAAGGAAAAGTACCATTATTTAGTTTTTCTTATTCTAGTAGCAAGAAAGTGCCACCAACAGCATATTTGCCATTTTCATGGAAGATATATTCTTTTGAGTTAAAAAAAAGAGTTGCACTGGATAAATTTACACACACACACAAACACACACATAACAAATAATCTGGTGTCAGTGGCATAATGAATGGAACGCTGGTCTTGAAGTCAAGAAAACTCATCCTTAAAAATTTAAATTAAGTCTCAGACACTAGCTGGGCAAGTCACTTACCCTATTTTCCTCAGTTTCCTCATCTGTCAAATGATTTGAAAAAGGAAATATCAAACCACTCTGAAATCTTCGCCAAGAAAATCCCAAGTGGGGTCATGAAAAATTAATTGAAAAGGACTGAAATGACTGAATGACAGCAACAACTAAACTATTAAATGTTCACATGACCTTGATTTAATTATTCCAAGGACTCAGCACTATTCAGAATCATCAATAGCATTCAAACAAAATGGATAACTATTTAAATAATTATTAACAAGTACAAAAAATAGATTTAAACAAAGTGTACCAGATTATTGCAAGAAGTTGGACAAATCAGTTATCAAGCAGTAAGGTATTGTTCAGTTTTGTTTGATTTTTAGCTATACTGAGGAAGAGGCAAGTATTAAAGAACAGGACACTGCTTCTCTGAGTGATGAAATAATGTTAGAAAATAGGGAAAAAATAGAAGTGACTTTTTGAATATGTTTTGACGCTAAGGATAATAATATTTTATGTCAATGACTGATCAAAATTTCCTAAGAACATAGAATATATGTAGAAAGAAAGTAAAAACATTTTAGTTGCCCTTGATGCCTTCTTTTCAATGGACCTAGGTGAGTTATAATTTAATATGTATTACAAGAGTTGGTAGATGTAATTGCTGAGTCATGATCAGCTTTTATTTTAGAGACCATGGAAAGTAAGACCATAGTTTGCCTAAATAATGGCAAATATAGTACCCTTTTTTTTCCAAAAGAGGAGTAACAAAGAAGAGTTTACTATGAGTCCTACAGTTTGATTTTATTTCTGACACAATCATCAAATGAATTAACCTTGGGAGTACTAGCATAGATATATAAAATAAAAGAATAATCACAAATAGTATAGATTCACAAAGCATCACTATAATCTAACCTTATTTATTTTTCATCCAGTTACTGATCAGGTTAATAAGCTAGAGGAATGTTCCAGAGAGAATTTACCTGTAATTTAGCAACATTTGGGGCATAAATCCCTAACTGAATATTTATGAACAGATGAAGAGATCTGAGAAAAATAATAGCATGACTCTAGGTTGTGAAGTTCTGTGGTGTACCTTTTCCTTACATTAGAAAAAACCTCATTTCCTATTACTTATATAAAAATGGCTACATTATGAAAATCCATCCTTTAGATTGATACAGACAGAAACTGAGGTGAAATTCAGTTTTGGACTGCTGTGATAAGTAATACAAACCATTTACTAGCCCTGAATCACGAAACCTTTCATTAGTCCAAAAATTCTTAAGTAAAGAGGCAGTACACCAATTTCTGGGGGAAAAAAACTATGTTGCTACAAGACATTGCCAGCATAGCATAAGATCTGACTCTCTAACTTAGATTTTAAAATAATGTCATAACCCACCCCACTTGATGAAAACTACCATTGTCCTTGGGATCCTTGTACCTATCTTCTGCTTCAAATATGTCTGACGGAAAACCCTTGTCTCTTTACCTTTAAGTGATGCCTTTGTCACTGATTAAATGTGTGACCCTGAGCAAGTGCTTTCACCACTCTAGATCCCTGATTCCTCATGTGAAAGATAAAGGGATTAAAGAAAATTATTGTTCATCATAATTTAGTTTGCATTGAAAATAATAGCTGTGTTTATATAGCATCTCAAGGTTTGCAAAGGATGTCACTTACTTCTTTTCAATTTGAAATGACTGTTCCCAAACATATTTTACTTTCTTCTGTCCATTTTCTGACTTACATTATCCTGTGATACCAATAGAGAAATGTTGACATGGAAATACAAATAGAAGGGAATTTAACTAATGAAATTGCAGACTCCAAGTTTTGCTAAAATTCTCTGGTCTCTCAAAAAGCAGCCTCTTTCCACTGTAACACAGCCTTTTATTGGCCTAAGGTAGAAACCTGTAAAAAGATTTTGCATGCCCAAGTCTAGCTATATGAGCTAAGGTTGTTGTTTTGTTTTGCTTTGTTTTGTTTTGTTTTGCAAAGAGCAGCAGAGAGTTCCTAAATGATCTCTTCACTGGATTCACTGAGACTTTAATTTCTATCATTTCAATGATTTTAGGGTGTTTTAACTTTTTCCCAAAGCACTTAAATAAATCAAATGCTAGTCTGTTGTGATTACAGAAGATTGATCTATGTGATCAAAATCTCATGATAGTTCCAAAGTGTGATTGTACACCATACTTCTCAAGCAATTCCATTAAAATGCTATAGCTAAAAAGAAGTAATATGATGATCTAATTTGATTTTACTTTTGCTCCTTTCTTCTCCCCAGTCTCTGGTAGAATGCAGTGACCAAAAGGCAGATAATCACAAACAACTAATAATAAATGCAGGCTCTCAAACAATGTGCTATGTACATGCCCCCTTCCATATAATAAGGGATTAGATTAGATGATCAAAACCCCTTCTGCTCCGAACCCCATTATCTTGTAATCCTGAGGCACAAAGGTCACGTTTCATATTCCCTTTCCTTTCAATTTGTCTTCTGATTGCAATCTGGTTCAGATACAGCAAAATCTAATGATTATTCATTTAGAATAGACAGAAAAGCTAGGGTTGAAATGCTTTTTTTGGGTACCATTTATTGTTCAACAAAACCGTCCCATCTGAATCATTCCTTACAGTGGCCTCACGTAAAGTAAAGAAAAACAGTTCAAGGAGACAAGCTGATATGCCCTCAATGGCTGCTAGTACAGCATCCTATCCCCACATGTCACTGCCTAGAAGAATGATAGGCACTAAGAAAATCAACTTGATTTTATGAGCAGGACTATGAGGTTTCAAATGGAAGCTATTGCAAGGGTGGATCTGGACATTAGTACAGATGCCCATTTTGTAAACAATTTGCCATTATAAGAAAGAGGTCATCAACTGTTCATTCTCTTCAATGAGCCACTGATGGACAGGACTGATAGCTACCCCAAGGAGGTCCCAAAGCAAAAGTTGCCCTACTGACCAAAATATCTGTAGTAATTTTTTTTAACATCAGAGAGTTAGAAGTAAAATGCTTATTTATTGGTGAGATGGATGAATTACAGTACATGAATGTTATATGACATATAAATGGGGAGATTATTTCAACATAATAAAGATAATTATGAAACATTCACAGCAATATAGGAAGATTATATAAGATCTGAGAGCATCACCTGGAAAGGGCATACAGATAACTGAAAATTCAAAGAAAACAATGCCAAGTCTAGATCCATTATAATGACCAATTTAGTTTCAAAGAAAGAAAAATTATATTCTCTCTTCAATAGAGGGGTGCTGGACTGCAGGTGTAGATTGGTGAATCTACCCCCGGAGCAACCATTTATCAGTTGTATTATATTCTTTGATGCAGAGAATGTTACAGGGAACTCACCTTTAGGAAGGGGAATATATTAGAAAATGATTCTGATACTTCCAAGAATGTAAAAACAAGTTATGTATAAAGTTAAGATGTGACTGACACTATGGTCAGAACTGTGCCTGAGCAAGATCCTTTGTTGACTCTACTGAACTCCCCTTCTTCAAATTTTCAATTCCCTCCATGTCTGTTCATTTCACCTCTTTTCTGAATACAGCTTTTGAGAATCAATTGACACAATCTATTCTGAATATAATAGACCAAAGCTCAGCCTTCAAAAGAGCAAAATGGTCTTTTCTGATTTCTTCTTTTGTAATTTGAATTTGTATATTTTATGCTTTGGAAATATGATTAGAATGGAACAGAACTTATAACAATGCCCCTGAGTCTTGATGTCCGAGAAAGAATCCTAGGCTTCACCTGCTCAGTTCATTTTTCCACTTTCCTTCCAGAAATTGTTTCTGTCAATTTTAATTTCCTTCTCATTGAGTGGAAAGGGGATGGATGCAGACTGTGCTTTCCAATGCAAACCAGAATGGAGGATGAAGAAATGTGTCCTGTAGTGGCAAGTTCCCCAGGAGCTCTGTGGTCTGACTGTGTGACGGAGAGACAAGCATCAAAAACCATTGAGGGAGAAGAATAGGAACTTTTGGACCGGAAAAGAACCTTAGTGAGGGCCAAGGAGATTAGATAAAAAATAAATAAATATACAATTACCTGCTATCTGCCAGTAGGAACACACACAAAATGAAAAAGACAGTCCCTGTCCTCAAGGAGCTTACAATCTAATGGGGGGGGAAAGTAGAAATGGGGTTCCTTGTACTAGGGTCATGATGGCAAAGCACAGAGGAGGGCAGCAAGGTTGGAAATGAAGAGATAGTTGGTCTTCCTGAAAAGATGGTTCTGTGAGGAGCTCTTTAACCCCAGCCCATCTAATCAGATGGAGATCTTGAGGTGCAGCCAATACCTAAGAAAGAGAGCTATTGCAGGATAATGAGAGTTCTGAGGCCTAATGAAGTGCAGAGTTGTGTAGCCAGCTGGGAAATGGAACTAGGAGGAAAAACTATTGATTAAGGGCTTCTTCTGTGTGTGAGGTTTCACATCAATGATGAAGATTCGGGGCCCTCTAACTCTTTCAGCAAAAGAGCCATGGTAGCTTCAAGATACAATATAGTGGGTTGGATTTTAGACTGAGCTTCAGTGACTCATTCAGGAAAGAACAAAGCCATCCTCTCACTGACTTTTCTGTGTTTCCCCCTTGTTGCATGTAAATCTCCAGAACTTCAAAGGGTGGGTTTTTGTTTTCAGGTTCAACCCCTTGCTGCAATTAAAAATCAGGACTCTCAGAAGCAAGAGGGACTAAAAACAATATAGGTTCAGAAAATGATATGGAACAGAGAAAGGAAGCCCAATTAGTATGTTGCAAACAAGGCCTTTTGGCCCTGTAGCTAATGGGATACTCACATTCTGAGAATCACTCCCTGAAATCTATTGTCAGCTCTCTTTAATTTGGTCAGGAAAGGCAAAGGATTATTTCATTTTGTTGCTTGCTCTCTATAGATGTGTTCACATTTGATTCAGATGTAAAGAAGGAAGAGGACTGTGGAAAAATTAATTTTAGAAATTCTTGCTTAGGATGTTCCATGTCAATATATAGGGCTGGCTGACATATTTCGGAGGTCTTAGACATTGGACAAATGCCCAAACTTCCATGAAAGTAGAAGCAACATGAACCAGCTATTTACCTAAGACTATAGCTATGGTTGTAGACTGTAGTAGAGAGATTCATCCAGTAAAAATGTACAAATAGATATTTCCCGATGGCTTCTCATTCAATCATGTGCAAAAGGGAAGGTCACCCTTTATCAGTATATTTTCCTTTGTGGCACTGCAGAGGGGAGATTCTTTTGAGCTGTCTTCAATAGCTGAAATGGAAAAGGAGTGGCTATTGGCTCCCCATCTATCCAATGGAAGAAACACATATACCACATTAATTGTGTACTTGAAATTTCATCCCAATATACCCCAAAAATCGTGTGTGTGAGTGCGTGGAGGAGAAGATCACAGTCCAGACTTAGAGGGATACTTGTTTCAAAAAACCATGCGTTCTTTCTAAACCTCATTAAATCTCTTTTCGTAAATATACTATAGTCTGGCTGATCCCCATTGAAAAAGCTCATGATAATTTGGGTTTATGTCAATAGCACAAGAAACCCAACCCTTCAGGATTAACAACTAGAACCCTCAGCGTAAATCATAGACCCCCCGCTGAGAGCCGGCCCATGATGCAGGTGGGAGCTGGGGATGTGGACATGTGCTGGTGGTTCCACACTGAACTTTTCCTGACCTCTGTATTTCATTTCTATTTTTTTTACCTTTGTACAGACTCCCTCCCTCCTCCACTTTCATGCCTGGAGCTCATTTCTTTATTTCCTCTCCCTCTTAGAATCCCTCAGTTGCTTCCTGGCCTAGCACAGATACATCCACTAGGAAGTTTTTTCCTGATCACCCAAGGGGTATTTTCCCCTCTTAAAGTTACTTAATAAGATTCTAGGTGGAAGGAACATCAACAGTTTTCTGACCTAACTCCTAAATTTTATAAGTGAAACTGAAGAACACAATACTTAAGTGATTTCTCAAAGTTACATAACCAGTTATCAATTTCAGGATTTGAACTCAGCTCCTTTGATTCTAGAACCAGTGATCATTCCATTGTGCCATTCTGCTTTCCTTACATATCATATTTTTATTTGTCTATTTACATACTATATACATAGTTGGAAGGATGTTCCTTGAATGCAAAGATTATCATTCATTCATTCGGGGTTTTGCAGAGTTTTTGTTGAGCATCATTATAGTCTGTGGTAGGTAAGAAAAAAAGCAGTTGAAATGAATGCCATACATAAGATGGTCTAAGAAATCCATGCCAAGAACTGGCCTCATTGCTAAGTGTTTGACTAGAAACAAGTCCATTAAACATTAAATGGACTGTCACATCCCTGTGACAGAGGAACAAAGGATCCATTTTGGGAGAGATCCTTATAAATCACTTTGGGAGGATTCAAAGTTAAGACTGTGATTAAAAGCATCTTATTGACATAAGCAATACCCAGGATTTGCTAAAAAGGTGGCACCACTTCTCTCCTTGGTGATCCACCTCATGAAAAAAACTCCACTTTTTTGATACGCCAAGAGAGAAAGGCTGTCCTCATGAAAATGGGAGGAGGCAATTATTGGTGATAGCAGCATGGAAAAATGAATGAATGGATGAATGAATGAACCTAGGTTGGACACAAACATTGAGTCATGTAATAAAGAAGGGTAAAGAGCAGTTGCTAACCAAAGGTGAGACACTGCTTGGAGGAGGGATAGGAACCCAGCATCCTATGCTCATAATCACATCAACTGTGTCATCTCTGAATAGACATGATGATTCCATAGGGAATGCATGTTTGCCTGTGCATGTGAGTGTATGTGCATGTGTCTATGTCTAGACTTACATACATAAGGTGGCAGTCAGGGACAGTGTATAATGTGCTGACTTTGACTCAGGACCCTTGAATGGGAGGTAGACCTTTAATATTGAGGCATTTCCTTTGGCTTCTCTAAGCTTCAGATCCCTCATATGTACAAGGGGCAGAATACCATCTGATGGCCTATTTGCAAAGGTATGGGAAGACTCCACTGAGATAATGTGAGTAACACACTTTGCCAGGATGAATGTGCCCTATAAATGTCAGTGGATATGAAGCAAATTTACTGAACACGAGCTCTACTATATTAAAGTTCATTAAAAACTGGCTATCAGATGAAGGAGCAATCTTCACTTGTTAAACTGTCAATCTTGTTAACCTCCACAAAAGGCCTGCTTCTGATATTTAACTAGGGCGGGGGACACACTGGGAGCTCGGAAAGGCAATGCCAGTGAAGCACAAGCTCTCGAGGTATATGCCAAATGAGGAGACCCCAAGAGAACCTGCTTCCATTCCGAGGACCAGACTCACCAAATATCTAGGCAGTCAGGCAACAAGGAATGGTCTCCCTCTGGTCACCCACCTCCACCCTAGCCACCTTCTCAAAATGGAGATATCTCTGCCCTAGTAGTCGTCTTCTACTCCAACTGGTGACCTCCTCCTCAGAATCTCTATTTGAGAAAGGAGCTCCAAAGCCATTCTCTTTCCTAAATTTGATTGAGCAGTTTGCCTTGCTCACAATAAATACATCACTACTATCATCATAAAAATCGCAGCAATAATATCAAATAAAATATTTCCCATTTCTTCAGTGAGACAGTGTCTTGAACCAAATGGTTTAAGCCAACCTTGAATCCACTGATTAATCATGCTTTTCTAAATCTGAAATCTTTATAACAAAGTTGAAGATAAATGACATGACACTTCATGTGCCCCTTCCCCCAAGTGCTGCTTCTTCCAAGAAGCAAAAAAAGGAGTTGATCTGTTAAAAAAAAAAAAGAGGCTAAAAGAGGCAAGCATAATTCCAGGGAACCAAAAATAATGGATGCCATTCACCCCATGAAAGAAAAGTGATAAACTCAATGAATGAGGCAGATCTTTTGGACATGGCCATTCTGAGTGTTTACTTTGCTCAAGTTTGTATAATTGATTTTTTTCTTGGTTTCCTTATTGGAAAGGAAGGAGAGATAGATCAGTGCTTGTTGATTAAAAAAAGAGAAAAGTCTGTTTACTCTTCCCTAAAGACTAAGACTTTTTCTCCTAAGGATTTTACAAAGTAGTATACTATAGGGCACTTGGGAGACTAAGACTATATATCAGGGAAATCTCCATGTGTCTGTGTCTGTGTGTGTGTCTGTTTGTGTGTCTGTGAGAGCAGAGCAGTGTGTGTGTGTGTGTGTGTGTGTGTGTATAATCATCAATTTCTACAAGTTAAAAACTACAGAGATTTTCAAAAGTTTAAGTATTGTTCTAAACTTTAATAGCTTAAAACTTCACAAAGAACATTAGGACAAGCTGTATAATTCTCGAAAGTGACACTAAAATTACAAAATGATACTGAAAGCACAATAGAAAGAGCTAGGCTGTCCTGAGTTGAATTATTTTGAAAAACCCCACAGAAATTCACCAATGAAAGAGGAAGAGAGAGACAAAGAGAGAGAGAAAAAAAAAACAGATGAATAAATAAGATTAGCACTTCTATACTTTGTTACCTATAAAAAAGAACAGTCAGAATTTTCTGTAAAAACAAAATAAATATAGCCAGGATCAGATGAAAAAATCAGAAAACTGAAAAAGATGTAGACAGTTTATCAGATAAAGATCTCATATCAAAACTATACAAAGTATTTTGTCAGATCTATAAGAATATAAGTCAATCCCCAATTGGGAAATGGTTAAATGATTTGAACAGGTTGTTTTCCAATGAAGAAATCAGAACAATTTACAGTTTCAAACACAATTCAGAAAACAAGAAAGAAGGACCTGCGAGCCTTTAGCAACATTACACACACCTTAAGATTAAAACTTGATTATAAAAGTGGCTGAAAAAATAAAATAAGAAATTAAAAATAAAAATGATTAAGCAAATGAAAATAACCTGATCGTTGACAGTTCTTAAAGTGTAAAAGAAGATCAGAGTTTATATTCAGAGAAAGATAGTGAGGTTAAAAAAAAGTAACTTCTGTTCTAAAAAGAAATGTCAAATAGTCACAAGTCAGGGGCAGCTAGATGATGCAGTGGATAGAGCATCTGCCCTGGAGTCAGGAAGACTGAGTTCAAATGTGATCATAGATACTTAATAACTACCTAGCTGTGGGACCCTGGGCAAGTCACTTAACCCATTGCTTCGCAACCCCCCCCCACTGCCAAGAAAAAGAAAAAAAGGTAACAAGTCCAAAAAGAAATCTTGAAGGACCTTTAAAAAAAATTCAAAAATCAAATGATAGAAAATGAGAAAAAAAAACAATTCAAGAAAATTATGAAAAAGAAGTTAACCAACTGGAAAAAATATAAAATCATCAGGAAGAAAATAAAAAAGAATTCAAAAATCAAATAATATGAAGAAAAATTAGCAAAGCAGTTAAAAATTATGGTTACGTGAAAAATTCTCCAAACAGTTATTGATCAGAAAAATCAAAATAATCTTGAGATTTCATTTTAAAATTATGTTGGCTAAAATGATTGAAGGGGAAAGTAAAAAATGTTGGAAGAGATGTGGAAAAATTTGGACACATTCATTGTTGGTGGAATTGTGAATTAATCTAACCATTTTGGAGAGGAATCTGCAATTTTGCCCAAAGAGTTATTAAACTGCCACATACCCTTTGACTCAGCAATACTACTACTAGGTCTATTTCCAAAGATGATTAGGAGAAAGGGAAAAAATAGATAAAATATTATAGCAGTTTGCTTTGACTGATGGCAAAGAATTGCAAATTCCAGGGATGCCTATCAATTGGTGAATTAGTGAATAAGTTGTAGTATATGATTTTGATGAATACTACTGGGTTATAAGAAATTATCAGTTCAATGAGCTTAGAAAAACATGGAAAGACAGATAAAATAATGAAGAACAAAATGAGCAAAACCAAGAAAACTTTGTGTACAGTAACAATAGTATTGTTTTAAAAGCAATTGAATTACAGTTATTTTTGAGTTTTACAAATACACAAATTAACTAAAAATATATAAAGAATGACTACATATGGAGAAAGAAATGATAAATAGAAATATGTAGAGAATAACACATATATATATATTTATTTATTTATTTACACACACAAACACACACACACACCTGTATATACACAGATACATTCCTATTTGTGCCTAAAGGTAGCCATCTGTAGGGTGAGGGGGAAAGGGGAAAAAAAGAACTTTGCCTCATGGCTTTGCTTCATATTTGAAAGAAATAGCAAGATATGCATAGTAGATTTGAAGTTTCATGTGTAACCATCTTTTTTCATTAGTCTTATCCCACAAATTTAAAAATAAAATAATTTAAAAGAGCTAGGATTTTCCCATCACCCTAAACTCAAAGAGTAGGATATAAAATGTTTATTTTCTGATCTATTTCCCATTAGTAATATGAGTGAGAGTTGAGCATTGCTCTTAGAAATATCTGTTCATATTCGAAGCAATATGTATAGAAGCATCACTCAATAACAGAAATATCCATGAGTCCCAAATCACAGGATCCCATTCTATCTCTTGTCCTCTCCATGTACTGATTTCATTTCCACTTTCAATGGATCATCTGTCTGACTCAATGACCTTCTACTAGTCCAAAAGATAGCACCCCCCCACGCCACTCCAAGCAGGATTTTGATTTCTCTTATGTAATGCTGTATGTCATTCATGAAATCACAACACTCTATCAGAGAAAGGGATCTTCCTGTGTACCAACTCCCTGCAAATTAGATGCACACAAAAATCCTTATTTACATTTTAGAATCCACATCTCCTAGGGATATTTGGAAGAGAAGAAATTTCCAAAAAGTTGGAAAGGATCATGGATGCTTTTATTACCTTCTAACAAAAGCAAGCAAAATGAAATAAATACCAACTAATATAACTTCCTACTCTTGTCAACAAAATTGTTGAGAATGGCCTTACAAATATTCAGAGCTTCTTTGAAACAATTCTAAGAAGAAAAGAGTCATAATTTCAGTAATGATTTTGTACAGCAGTCACACACTAGGATAAATAATATAAAATGCAGCTGGTTAATTTTCATCATGAAAACATTATTTCGCACTTTGAAGAGCAGAGAATAACCTAAAATATCTTATCAGATAAGGTGTTTCATAGTTATATTAAGATTCTTAAAAATCCTTGATGAATTTAGGACAGAGGTAACTTTGCTCAATGATCCTTTGTCAATAATTAATAATCCTTTATTAAGTGCCCTGTGCCCCAGTTGCTATTCTGGACCATGGAGACACAAAACATAGCCCACAGTCTAAAAGAAAAACCTATGCTACCCAAAGGGAACTGGGTAATAGATTTAGTCTGTGCATGCTGCCAATTGAGGATGGCTACTTATCAGTGGTGACCTTCTCAAGACTAGTCACACATGCAGCATGCTCACTGAAACAAAATTTAGAATACTGTAAGGTTTGCTCAAGGAAGCCAAGGTTAATGAAAAGCAAGCCACACAGCAGTCTGTCACACTCAATCCTCACAATGAAGAAGGCAAATTGCATTAGTAAGTATGTCCCTTGAGGGCAGATCTGTGTCAATTCTGTATTTGAATCCCAGACATAATTCATTATTTGGTATATGTTAAGTGCTTAATAAATGAGGTGCAATGATCCTTTTATTTTTGCCTTTCAGAAATGGAGTCCATTGAATTAGTAGTTCATAGAATCCTGGTTCTGAAGTTAGGAAGATCTGAGCTCAGTTCGGATCTCAGGTATTTATTAATTGTGTGATCCTGGACAATTCACTTATCCATCCTTGCCTTAGTTTCCTTATCTGGCAAGAGGCAATAATAATAGTATCTACCTCTTTATCTTTGTGAGAATTTTTCCGTGATATATTTAGCATATTTTATTCTACAACTAAATATCTCTGAGACGAGAACTGAGAAGGGACAAGTGAATTGGGGGAGGACCTGCCAAATCCTTTTTAGATAATATGAGCTAGGCTTTCAGTTATTCCAACTTGCTCTCTACGACAAAAACCCATCTTTTTTAATATTGTCTCCTGTCAATGCTACAAGGTTTCTGATCACTGATGCTTCTGATACTCAATGAAACTAAGCTGAAGGTGACATAAAAACAATCAAAGATGGAATGGGGAACAAGAAATCATTACCATGTTGCCAACAATGATCTAGATGCATGAAATAGCTCAAGTAGCATCATCATGATTGTATATGATCAAGAAAGGACATAGACTGGCCACAAAGCAAAAGGAAGCTGAAGAAATGGGTAGTTGGACTACCAGAAGACTGCATTATGACAGCAAAAACAGCAATAATAACAGCTCTCAGTTATAGCTTTAAAGGTTTACAAAGTCCTTTACATAATTTCTTCCAATCAACACAATGAGGTAGGGTATGATTATTATCCCAGTCATCACATGAGAAACTGAGGCTAGGAGAGAGAACAAGATTTTCCCAGAGCTAAACAGTGAGTAAATGTCTTAGACAAGATTTAACTTTGAGTCTTCCTGCTCCCATGCCTCTCCAGTGTTCTTTCCCCCATACTACTAATCTGCCCGTCGATCTGTCAGAAATCATCCCATCCAAAGCTTTTCTTCCTTCTTGCTGACACTGAATAAGAATAAAGCTTTTTTAAAAAAAATTATGGGATTATTTAAAACAAATCTGAGTATAAAATTTAAATTATATTTGATTATTTTCAACCAAAGCTACACACACACACACACACACACACACACACACACCATGTTTATTGTCATGAATGGAAGCCTTATGTACTTTATGCTCTATGATGAATTTTCTCCAAATAAATGAGACTGCTCTCTTTTGACATGAAAAAATGGCAAGGATGCAACTGCACCTCTACCTACTGCTTGAAAGAAACATTTTAATTGTTATAATGGAATTCCCCAAACCAAATCTATGTTAGAAACAAAGCTGAGTTCAAATTCAAGTTGTATCTTGGATGACAAAATGGACACTAATATTCTCTACACAGTCTATTAAATGAATTAAATTCATTTCAAATGAATGTCCTTTGAATTAAAAAGGGTTAGAAGGGTACGAAAATCAAAAAAGCCCAAGGAAGCATTTTTTGTATTTGCCAATCACTGAATACTTGAGAAATGATTTGAACTGTTCAATAAACCTAAAATGTGGTTGCAATCATCCATCCCTGAAAGTAATTAAGAGATGGTTTTAATCCCTTTATTTGAATTAATATCCTCTTGAGCTTCAACTTCACTTTCCATTTTCCAGGAAAAAGACAAAGAGCTCAGGGCTACAAATGAAAAAACTATATGGGCATTTCCCTCCTCCTTCCTCCCTTCTCCATTTGAGCAAAGAGCTTTGGTGAGCAGTCCCAAGTGCCTCAGGTAATCGGACCAGCTTCCCTTACATGGCTGTCACTCTGCTCAGCCTAGCAGAACATTGATTTTTGAACAGAGTGCTATATAGAAAATAATTCAGCATTCTATTAGCCAATGAGGATTGACAGCAGATTGAGTCAGAGATCCAGATATGCCATTTTCATGTTGGTCCATGATGCAAGGGCTATTTTTTTGTACAATGATCTAATCCAGGGAACAACTCACCATTAGGAGATCTCAGACTGGAGAGACCTCAATGGGATCTAGGACAGAGAAAGGGGGAAGAGCAGGCCTGAAAAGTGATCCCCAACATTTGGCCATACCTCCCAAAAGGAGTAGGAAAGCACTTGGCCACTTCCAGAAGCACATTCTGCTTTGGCATAGATTCTATGTTGGATTTTTTTCTTTACATCAAGTCTGTTTGCTCTTTTACAATTTTATCCCCTCCCCTTTTCTGAGGCCAAAAGGAACAAGACTAATCCTTTTCTTTTTTCTTTTTAACTCATATTTCAATATTTTAAGATAGTCATATCACTCCTCAGGTTTTATTTACCAAGATAAATATTTTCATGAATTTAAGGGACAGATTAATAAAAGAATGGCTTGGCCATACCACAGAGAAAGGCTGGGGAGAGGGGGAAAACAGAGAAATAAAATTGGACAAAGGAACATAAGAGAATCTGATGTAATTAAAATAGTTGATGATCTGCTCAGTGAGAATCAATCCTTCTATCAACCCAAGTCTGGATGTTTATCCAAACTGTAAGGACTTGCTGAGTCCAACAATCAGACCAGTTTATCTCCTAAGAACAGACTTTCTTAGGTGTGCTGTTGCTGATTGAACTGTACATCATGAAAGAACAATGTTCCTGCTGTTCCTTAAGAAGCTGCAGGTTTTCTTTGGATGAAAAACTGGAATTAGTCAAGAAAATAAATCCCAGGAAAAGGCAAAGAATGATGGCTGGAAGGGGGAGAGCAGGGGAGACCATAGAAGAGAAGGAAAAGGAAGAGGAGGAGGGAGGGGAGGAAAGGTGCTTGAGTTTGACTTGTAAAGAATGGACAGGGTGGAGCACCATGAAATCTTAATCCAGTCTTTGGTCTTCCACTTTGTGTACTAACAAGGACCAGAAAGAAACCATCAATTCAGCATGAGGTGAGGGCAATCCTACAGGACCTACTAAATCTCTTTGGAATCCAAATAATTCCTTTTTTCCAAAAGGTGACCTTGAGATTCTTCCTTCTACTCCTGGAAGAACAATGGAATTCTAATGTCCATTACCTCTTAGAACCAGGGCTGAGCCTGGTGATCTAGATTTCAAATGGACTAGAAGGAAAATCTTTGACAGCAATTAAAGCATTCAGTCTTCATTCTTTCTCCCAGGAAGAAAGAAACTGACTGCCCTCCATGTTCGCCTTGATCAACAAAGGAGCGCATCCTAGCTCTGCTATCATCATCATCTTCATTTCCTAATACTTCCTAGGAGTCAAGGGCTATGATAAGGGCTTTGTAAAAATGTCATTCAATATTTATAATACCCATGGGATGTAGGTACTATCACCATCCCCATGTAATAGTTGAGAAAACTGAGGCAAATGGAGATGAAGTGACTTGCTCGAGTTAAAGAGCTAAGTTTCTGAGACCAGATTTGAATTCAAGTCTTTCTGAGTCCCGGTCTACTCCTCCAGGCACTCTGCCATTTCTCTGCATAGAAAATCTCACTATATTTACAGCAAGTTCTGGAGAAAAATGACATTGCACCCTCTTTTCAGGAAGGCCTGGGTGTTTTCAATCTTCAGGCTTACTGGGATGGGTTGTAAACTGGGAATGGCACTGAACCTGGAGTTGGTGGGTATAGATTTAAATGTGTGTCACTACATTTTATCTTTGGAACAGTATCTGTGAAAATATTTAGGCTAGTCATTCAAATTTCTATGTTAGAGTTCTTTATTAAATGGTAGAGTTGGTCTACATAGTCTTACTTCCCTTCTAGCTTTAAGTCAATTGGTATGTGTAGAAATCATGTGGATAGGTCTGTTGGAGAACCAGGACTTTTCCCAATAATATACCCATGCTATTCAATAGATTACCTCCCATTCATGCAACCCCAAATCTCCCTACTTTCCTATTAAGTGATGAGTCGGAAGAAAAGCTTCACACTCAATAATCAATGTCCCTCATTATTTTGTTTACCCCCTATGATCTTTTTTTCTACCAATCCCATAAATAAGTGGAATAATGTAACCTTTCTCCATTGACCAGGTGCTGATTTCAGGTGAAAATAGAGACAAAAGAACCATGCCAAATTGATGGAAAGAGATGAGGAAAGGAGATAAATTGAATTCATATAGCTGATGGGGCAGCTGAAGGTCATTTTGTCACTTGAGATACAGGTTGACATCACCACTGGTTCACCAGTCCTGAGTTTTCAACAATATTGTAGAAACTTTTAAGCACATTTTTCCATTCACCAAGGCTCTAGTTAATTTTGCAGTCACAGCACCTGATCAGAACCAAGGCCAGATCTTTAATCAAAGTGAATAGAAAAGGTTTCTGATAAGGAACTGATAAGGAAAGGTTTCTCTCTCAGAGACTCCAGAGATGATTGCCTTTGTATGATTGGTTGGTTGTTATCCTTTTTGGCTCAGATAACCAAAAATGACATTACTATATTAACGTCAAGAGACAATATATCTAACTGTGACTGATCAGACAAATAAGAGCTCAAAAGGCTCTCCTACAAGTCAGGTCAAAAGAGGTTTTAAAAATGTTTGGAGTAGAGATGTCTCTAAATTTGCATATCTCACATTTCTTTTGAGCCACTGCAATTCTGCTTGGTTCAGAGAGTATAATCCCACTGACTCCAATGTCTCAAACTGATTCTGAAATTCTTTAGAGAGAGATCTTCAGAGTATCCTTATGTTGCTTCGTGGGACTTCCTTTGTGAGCAGGTGCCTTGAGTGAGTTCTCCATCAAAGCCTTTGAGACAAAGGTATACATTTGGTGTTCAAATGATAGAGCCAGCCCATCCAAGCTGTGCTGTTTCTAATAGAATCTGAGGATTTGGCCATTCAGATAAAGAAACAGTCTTCAGCATTAGATCTTGCCAGGTAAACTTCAGAATCTTCCTAAGATAACTCAAATGAAAGTGAATCAGTTTTCTGGCTTGGTTCTGGTCTAGGTTTCACAGATGTAAAACAAGGTCAGCACACGAGTTCTATAAATCTTCATGGTAGACAGTCGAATACATTTTCTCTCCCATACTTTCCTTCGGAGCCTCCCAAACTCTGAGCTAACTCTGACAATGTAGTCATCAACCTCATTATCAATGTGTACCTCCCTGAAAAGTATACTACCAAGCTAAGTGAACGTTTATCCACAGCATTCAACATTTCTCCATTGGATTTAACTGATGATTCCATGTAAGTATTGCATTGGGACTGAAACAGGTGGAAAACCTGTGTTTTCTTGGTGTTAAATATTAAGACAAAATTAGCACAAGAAGCAGAGAATTGTTGCAACTCGGCCTCAGAGGCTGAATTGACTGCACAATCATCTGTGAACCACAATCACACCAACTCTCTCTCCACCTTAGTCTTAGTTAGCAGTCTTTACAATTTAAAAAATCCACTGTAAGTGCAATTGCTGACCTTCAACTTCCTTCCTTATTGAAGGCATCTGATGGTATCACTGAAAACATCATACTAAAATGTATGGGAGCAAGGACACAGCCCAGTTTCACTCCACTGTTGCCTGGGAAGGCACAAGAGCATTCATTGTCTGTTATCCAGAATCCAGGCAAGCATCAATCTTGAAACTGATAGACAATACTGATGATCTTCTCTGGCCAACCACATTTTTCCATAATTTTCTACAGACCCTCACAATTGAATAATCAAAGGCCTTTGTTAGGTAAACAAACATTTATTCTGCTCCTGGCATTTCTCCTGGAATTACTGGGCAGCAAACACCACATTTACCCATCCCTCATTCTATTCAGAAGTCACATTGGTTCTTTAGAAGATGACCATCATCCAGGTAAAGGATCCACTGTATTAAGGAGAACTCTGGCAAGAATTTTACTGGCAATGACTGAAAGAGAGTTCCCTTTGTGATTGATATAGGATAACTGATTGCCTTTTCCTTTATAGAGATTGACAATGGAGGCATCCTTGAACTCCTTGGGGATAACCTCCTCTTGCCATATAACCTTGAAATTTTTTTTTGAACAAAGACTATTACCTTTAATTTAAAAAAAGCTGTTATCTTCTTATGTAATTCTGCTCCATCTCATACTTTATGTTTCTTCCTTAAGGATATGATTACTTTCTCATCACATTCAACTTAGATCAATGCCTACCATGGAAACAATGGAAAGACTAGGAGACTGTCTTCTGTGGGGGGGGGGGGGGTAGGAAGGGAAGCAAGATTAGGGGAATAACTGTAAAATTCAAAATAAATAAAATCTTTCAAAAAATAGAAAGAAATGAAAAAAGAAAAGAATTCAAAAAAAAAACCTTGAAAATTTGTTGTCATTTTTTGTATGAATAGCAGATCTCCCTGCTTTGTAAATCTTGACTGGAATAGAATTAGCATCAGGTACTTTGTCACCCAACAGTAGTCTAACAACACTCAAAACCTCTTCTTCAGTTGGAAGTTTGACCAGAGAGAGATTGCCTTCATTTTGAGATATATGGTCAGTGACTTCACGATTGTTTGATGATGGTCTGTAGAGCACACTTTCAAAATATTCCAGTCCATCTCTCCAGAATCATGTTTTCATAACTAATCAATGCTGTTCTATCAGCACTACTGCTGCAGTTCAATAAAAGACAACCCCATGGACCCAAGCTGTCTCTGTGCAGGGTTGTGACTACAGTTCCTAATATATCCATACCTATTGTTTCATCACTTGCCTGGTCACCACAGAAATTTGAAGTTGGTAAAAAAGGCAAAGTATATGAATGATGGCTTTTGACGCACACATAAATTGAATTCAAGTGAAATGGGGTTCCTCAAAGTCAGTCTCACTCTCTTTTCCGAAATCCAGCAGCAAAACAAAAATCAAAAATCCTGGTGATGATTCAGAATGCAATAGATTATCTTGGCATCTTTGATATCTAACTAAACTCCAAGAGTACCATACTACTTGTTTCTACAGGCTTCACGGCTTCTTAGATGAAACTCTTGATATCTTTCCAGTCCATCAGAAGAAGTCTTCACCTCTTTGGGGAGATCCCAACAAAAATCAATGACAGAATGTGGTCTGTCAGTTACTCTCCATCTGAGTTAGCTTGTCTAAACATTTTCCTGGAGTGTGGCTACTATACATGCAAATAAATTCACAGTGGAGAGTTGAGTGAATCACTTGAACACCAAATGTGTGTGAGCAGCCTTGAAAATGGATAGTAATCTTCCCTGACAGCTAAAAAGACCTTCCAGCTAGAGGAGAGATGCTTCTTGAATCATTCTCTCCAATATAGGATGCCCCCTGCTCTTTCCCTAGTAACATTTGAGCCTCCAGATTCTTCCAGATAGTTCTGATCTTAGCACAAAGTCTCCTTTTTAAAATGAATATTACTGAGTGTTAAAGAAAGGGGTTAAAGTTCATTGATGTCTCATTTAGTCTCTCTTTCTAAAATGAGCAAAAGAATTGGAAGAATACCAGAAAAGGCTTTGGAGAGAAAACTGGAGGAAAAAGCTATCTAAAGCATGGCACATGGAGAATAGGCCCTTTCTTTTTCATCTGAATGAATCTTGAGAACTTCTCTCTGTAGATGGAACATGTGTTCAGAACTCTACTGTTGGCACAGAATGGCTGTACTAAAATAATGAGTAAAGGAAGGGGGTTCTTTGGGAAAAGGAAAAGAAAAAATTCACAAGATGGGAGTAGAGGAAGAAGAGAGGAAAAGGGAAAAGGGGAGAGGGAGAAATAAGGCAGAGGAGAAAAATGAAAGAGGGGAAAGAAAGATGGAATGGGGAAAGAGGAAAAAGAGGGAAAAATTGAGGAGAATGAGGGAGAAGGTGAAGATGAAGTAGAAGATGGACAGGGAGTGAAAAGTGAAGGTGAGGAGAGGAGAGAAGGATAAAGATAAGTGGAGGAGAAGAAGCTAAGCAGAGGAAGAAGAGGAAGAAATAGGAAGAAGAAAAGAAAAAAGAAACAGAAAAAAAAAGAAAGAAAAAGTGATCATCAAGGAACATCTATGAAGCACATACTATGAAAGACAAAAGACAAGAAGCTCACAGCCTAGTGGGGAAGAGAACATAGCCAACACCAAGCAAGCTGCAGAGGAGAGAAGAGGAAAGAGACTGATGGAGTCTTATCAGCTGTATCCCAAGACTTGAGAATTACAAGGGATCTTAGACATCATCTGGTTTAATTGCTCCATAAAGTCCATAAAGACAAGAACACGGAAATGACTTTTCCAAGGTCATACAGACACTAAGTGGTCAAGCCACAATTTGAATTGAATTTCATGGAAGCCATACTAAGTACATAGAGTCCTAAAAAATAAAAGACAAAGTTTGTTTCAAATCTTCCCCTTTAAATTGGCTAGGTTCTTCCCTTTTAATTTTCCCAGATTTTGTGGTACCTTCCTCTTGAAATGTTGGCATGTGCTGCCCTGGCCCTGCATCCCCATTTGGAGCACGGCCAGCCATTCGGGGACTTGCTCCTCTTAGATAGTTCTCATCATTCTCCCCTTCTCTCCCTCTGTCAGCACCAAATGAACTCATTGTACCTGCATGTGGCTCCTCTGACAGCAGTCAGGAGGGCTTTCACTTAGTGAATTTACATTTCAAAGTAGCTAAATTGTTTTGAAAGTACATCCCAGCATGAGAGCTTCTGCAGACTCTGCTTGAGGTTTGAAAATGCCTGCCATGGATGAGGAAAATGTTCTGTTTGTGACAATTGCGAAAGCACAAAGAACAAGCCTTGTGGTTCTTCCTGTACCATGGCAATAGTGTCTGTTACCATCAGTACCTGAGCAGAGGATTTCCTAGTCCTTTGGAAGTGAAAGAATCCTCAGAGATCTTTACCCTGAATGATTGAGCAGTGAGAAAACAAGCAGAGACCAGCCAGGACCATGGAAACCTTCACACTGATGACGTCTGAAGACCCCTAACAAGACAGAGGATATTCTCCTAGAGGAGGGGAGGAGCAGGGTCTCTGAGTAGTTGAGGGTTAGCATGACGAAGAAAGACTTTTCTTGAAGTTTGGTCTCAGTCTAGAGGGCATTGCCAGGAAAAATGAAGAGAAGGCTTGATGTCAGCAATAAAGGGGAAGACAACCGCCCTAACCATATCAATCCCAAGATGCAATTGGAGGCGGGAGAAGGAGGGGTCTTTTTCACTTGAGGGCTTCAAGTCCAAAATACCTGATATTGGAATGCCATATTTTTAAATCAGTTATCAGACAGTCTCTGAAATCTCTTCTAGATTTCTAGCTCAACACCTTCAACTGACAGATGAAGAAGCCAGTGTAGATGGGACTTGCTCAAGGGGCTATAAGTTTGGTACTGACAGTGTTGTCAGTTGTTCAGTAGTTTTAATTGTGTTCAACTCTTTGGAAGCCTATTTAGGATTTTCTTGGCAAAGATCCTGTAGTGGTTTGCCATTTCTTTCTCCAGTTTATTTTACAGATGAGGAAACTAAGGCAAACAGGGTTAAGTCACTTGTCTGAGATCACCCAGCTAGTTAGCATCTGAAGACGGATTTGAATTCAGGAAGATGCAGTCTTCCCAACTCCAAGTCAGGCACTCCATCTGCCACCTAGGTGCCCTTTCCTGCCTTAGTGCTTGGACAAAAGTATAAATTTCGTGATTCAAGGTCTACGGTCTTTCTGGTATGTTTCTGATCATACTCTTCCATGCACTGTTTGCTCATAGGAAATTAACTAGATTCCTATCATATGACACTTCTCTGAACCTCAAAACCTTTGCTCACACAGATCCTAATTTCTGGAATTTCTTTCCTCTATATTTTTGCTGCTTGGAGACCCAGTCTTCTTTAAGGCTTAACTGACGTACTACAAGTTTCAGAAATACCTTACTGCTATTCCTCACCTTAAGACCTAATGAAAGGGCCATGCTTGCTCCTCTCTGATCCCATTATCATATCAAAAATGTTTATTATCATCATCCATACTATTACTGGGCTGGGTACTCCTAAAAATCAAAGACCAACCTTCTCTGCAATTTCTTTTTTTCTTTCCTTGCATGTTGTCTGCATTCAACAAATACTTTTGAATTAATTATTGATGAAGTTTAGCATCAGAAAAACATGGATGGAAACCTATAATTTCATCTTTGTATAGAAATCCTTGTAAATCACTCTTCCTAAATTAATGAATAAAAGCGACCCATCACTAATTTATATTCTTAGACTATTGGCTGGAACAATAGGAGTTTAACTGTCTCATCCTTGGACTCCTTCAAGAGGAAGACTAATAACTAAGACCTTTTGACTCCATTTCCAATCCTTTACCCATTTTTCCATAGTGCTTTTTTTCCTGAAATTATATCTCCAAATAATCACAAATATATTATTTATGATAAAAAATTATCGGATGAAAGATCTGCCACAAATGGAAAATGGCACCTGGGTAGGAACTTCAGAAAGATTCTCCTTGAAATAATTAACCTGAGAAGACTGAATACATTTCCTACTATATATCACTCTTTCCCTTTCCAACTCCTAAAAGCCAAGGCAGAGCGGTCTTTTCTATAGTGTCTCAGCAACTCTGGAAAAATATAGATTATTAGCCTCATTCCTTTCAAATCAAATCCAACTAATGACATGTCTGCTATATGCCAACTACTGTCCTAGATACAGCTGCATAGAAACCCAAATGTCCATCCTGTCTCAAGGAGCCAACTTCTTGTACCCCCTCAGAAAGAGAATCTAGAGTATTTTAAGAAGCCATTCACAACTAGGAGTATAAGGAACTTCTTCCCAAAGGAAGCGACATCCAGACTAATCCCTACAGGGAGCAGAGAGTCCTGATAGAAGAGGGCAAAGAGTGAATCTGGAGAGCAGGGCAGAAAGGTGAAAAGGGGAATGCTGGGCCTCTGAGAGCTGCTGCATGTTCACTACAGTATAGATTGGATGATAAGGAGTCTGGAAATGTAGGGAGGAGGGCTTTAAACACAAGATAGAGGATTATGTATTTTATCTTAGAGATCAAAGGAAGTCACTACAGGATTTTGAACAGCAGAATGACATATTAAGACCTGTGCTTTAGGAAGATTATTTTGCAACTGCATGTGTAGGGGGGATGGGGGAGGAATAAGGTGGGGGGGCATATATTGAAAAGGGGAAAGATGGGGAGTTGGCAAATCAATTAGAAAAGAATGCTAATAATGCAAATAAGAAGTAATAAAGACATAAGTCAGAGGATCCATCATGCCAGTGGACAAAAGTATATTGATTCAATGGTTTTTTGAAGCTGCCATTCATAAAACTAGAAATAAGTATCTGTGATCATTATACATAATTTCAGTCTTAGGGCATCCTGGAAATTCTTCCATTTGCAAAGCCATGAAATGGAGAGGAGCACCACTTTTAAGAACACCGGGCCTGCTCCAGGTCAGCTCCAATTCAGTTTTTTTTTTTTTTTTTTAGGTTTTTGCAAGGCAATGAGGTTAAGTGGCTTGCCCAAGTTCACACAGCTAAATTATGTAGTGTCTGAGTCCGGATTTGAACTCAGGTACTCCTGACTCCAGGGCTGGTGCTCTATCCACTGAGCCACCTAGCCGTCCTCTAATTCAGTTCTAAAAATCCTTGCCTCTGGTACTAGAGTCAGCCGGTCCAGAAGACTGGAAGAGCACAGCAGAAGCTGTGGCCAAGATCTTTGATAAGGGACCATTACACACATTTCTCTTCTCAGGCACTCTGTGGGAAGTTTATAAAATGAGAGTGACCCAGGCCTCTAGGATGGTATTGCTGAATTGATCCCCTGCAATGAAGTCAGCAGACTTCCAGGAAAGAAAACACGAGAATCAACTGATACCTTTGTAGACACAGCAAAGCAGCTCTGGGGAATCAAATTACCTGTGTAGCTTGCTCTGCTGTTCCTCTATTATGTGTGCGTGTGTGTGTGTGTGTGTGTGTGCACGTATGTTTGTGCATGCACACACAGGAGAATTTCATTCATCTTCTTTCTGCTATGAAATGGGGAAAGATTATCATTATCACCAGCATTAGAAACTATCATTATTATGCAAAAGCATCTTATTAATCATTGGATATAAATAGATTTCTTTGTTTCATAGATCCATGAAAAAATAGATTAAAGACTTTCTCCGTCTCACAAAAAAAAAAATAAAAATAATCTTTTCCAAAGATATCAAATGCCATTTAGATTTGATTTGGGGAAATCTTTCAGTGAACATCAAGACTAAATAGATATTAAAGGCTTTAATCTTGTAGCTCTAGGTCCAATAGGATCAACGTAAGAAGGTGCTGGAAAATCTGCCTTTCAGTGAGGGACAATAAGCTTAATGTACAAAAATTAAAATGGTATCTGTGTATATCAAAAGGTTCTCTGGAATTCTGAAGCCAAAACCCTACAGAAAGAATATCTTCAGAATAATTGATCTGTGGAGCAATAATGTTAATGTAAATCCTTAGAATACACTGGATGTCTTCGGAGCAAAATGGAATAGATTGTTTGGAAAGCATTCAAACCAGAAATGCATACAATAGGAACAATACAAAGAGCCTACCGCTGCTAAAAAATTATAAAAATGTTAACACTTCCATGTTACAGGCAAATAGCAATCAAAGGAATTTTCAGATCCTCTAGGGTGCGCGAGGGAAGAAGCAATCGCCCCTGCAAACTCAAAGACGGAGGGCTGAAATCCAACAATTCCAATAATAAGAAACAAACTCTTCAAGCAACCAGTAGCAAGACCTTCAAATGTAAATGAAAGAAAATTGAGGTCACAAATGATTCCGAAACAACCAAAAATCAAAGAAGTGAAGAGCATAAAGGAATAATGTATTCTGAACAGCAAAGAAGCTCAAACTAAAGTCAATGTAAAATTTTGATGCTGTGTGCAGACCTGAGCATAATCATCAATAAAGAAAAGAGGGGCATTCAAGAAAAGAAAGAGGCATTTGAAGCATTCTTATAAAAAAATACTTCATGCAAACATATCATTTGCTTTTCAAACAAACTTCCCAAAAAAACTGAAATGTGAAAATTACATGAGCGCACAGATCAAGGAAGATAATGAAGTGCATTGCCCTGAGGGGAAAAAGGGGGGGGGAAGAAAGTCCCTTCTGGGTTGAAATAATAGCATCACAAAACAATAGGAACATTTAAAAATTTTTTTCCAAAAATTTATAGGGACAAAATGGCAAAAATTATAATTTAAATAGAAATGATAATGAAAGAACTAGTCTGAAAAATTGTAAATTAAACTTTACAACACCACTACATATGGATCAGTCTATGTGCAAGTAAACTACAGAATGGGATGGTCCAAAAAAAATCAGAAAGGAAAGGCAGAAGATAAAAAGAAATAGATTACATATTAAGTTAATTAGAAACAATTGTGTGGAAAACCAAGCCTTTGTATACAAGTTCATATAGTAAAAATTAATGGAATTAAAAGAATGTTAAGAAAATAATAAAATAAAACCAGGAAATCACATCATCCTGATTTTGGACAAATCTAGCATAAAGACTAAATGGAAAACATAGGAAGGAAGAATCTGCTAAGATAAATTCAAACTAAAAGTTGCATGATGTCTTCTAAATGAAATACCAGAAAAATCTATGTTTCTTTCCACCATATGGAACATTTAACAACAAAAATAAATTATTAGTAGTTAAAGCACAGAAACCCCCAAAATGTTAAAAAGGCAGAAATAGTAAGGTAACTTTCAATAAAACAATGTACTCATAATGTAGTATAATTGTACCTAGTTCAGAAAGCAGAAAAAAAAATAGAGAGAGGGACTCAAATGTACCCTTATCAAGGATATTATAAATAATGAATGGATGAAAGGCTATTATACTTAATAACAAATAATTATGTGATAAAAGAGAGTAATATATCATAAACAAAATTTTTAAATGCAAAATAATCTTCAAAAACAAGTATTACTATCAAACCTATTAAAATATGTGAATAAGTTAAATATTAATTTCAAATCAAATAAAAAAGTCAATATTTTCACAAAATAAGTACAAAATAATATATTGAAATTTAGGGGAGAAATACAGAATTTGGAAAACAAAAAGTGAATAGAAATTATTTTTTTAAATCTAAAAGCTAGTTATTTGAAAAAACTAATAAAAATTGATATTTTTAATCTCATTTAATGGAATAGAAAGCCAGAAAATCAAAAAAGAGTAAATCATAATAAAAGTAAAAGGCTTAAAAATATTTTAAGTGTACAATCCACAGTCTTAAGGTAGTAAAACTAAAAAAAAAAAACAGGCTAAAAGAATGCTCTCAAAACCTAAAAATAGCCAAATTGTTAGAAACCTAAGACATAAAATACCACAATCTCAGAAAAAAGAAATAAAACTAACTGTAATGGAGCTACTGAAGCAGTGGGAGCATGGGGTGAACATCCTAGTCCTGATGAATTCACAAGGAAATTCTATTGACATTTACAGAACAATTTGTATCAAAACTATATAAAATATTTTCAAAAACTGAGACATAATTACTCTACCGACACTTTGCTTTTATGAGAAAGAGATATTCAAAGTGTATGAACTATGGATTGATAAAATCAAGGAGAAATATAGAATTATATCATTAATATTGATAGGATTCTTTAAAACTTTGTCAGACTATAGCAGTTCATCAAAACAAACAAAAAACTCAAGTTAAATTTGATCACAGTATACATAAACAGAGATGTGATAATGCTGCAACTTTAGGAAAACAATATAATTCATCATATTAGAAGATAAATTATTTTCCCACTAGGTGCAAAAAAAATAAAGCTTTGACAAAATATTATACCCCTTAGTGAAAAAGCAAAGCCTACAAAGTTGGAGATCATGAAGTTTCCAAAAGTAAAAGGAAGAACCATCTACAATGTAATTATATTAGAAGTTCTCTCACTAAAATAGAATTAAAGCAAGGAAGTCCATTCTTCCTACTATTATTGATAGCTACAGGTCTAGAAATGTTAGCAATGACAATAAGATAAGAGAAAGAAAATGAGTACAAATATTGGTTAAGAAGGGATAAAATTATCCTCATTTGGAATCAGAAAAGACATCAGCAAGGTTGAAAGCTAAAAGATAAACCTACAAAATCAATAGTACTACAAGAAGCAAGAATAATGAAAGTGATAATATCCTTCAAAACAACAATAAAAATATTTCAGATAAGCCCATAGAAGGAGGTAAAATAATTCTATTGATTTAATATCTCAATGTTACTTAATCCAGAACAATTTAAATAGGAGGGGAATATTGGTTATTTTTTGATAGAGACAGCTATCAAGCTTCTATAATAAAAATTAATGCAATATCAAAGCAAATTTACCAATTTAATGCTCTATAGAACTAAATAAATGAACAAGGGAAAAATTCTTTTGAGAACCAAATATTATGTTATATTGGGGAAATAGTGAGAATAGGTGGGGAAAGGGGGCAGAAGATAGTTCCATACTTCAATTTGTATTATGAGTTAGTTATTGCTCTGTCACATTTCAATCATGTCAGACTCTTTGTGACCACATGTTTGGGTTTTCTTGGTCAATATACTGGAATGGTGTGCTAGTTCTTTCTCCAGTTTATTTTTTGCATCAGGAAACTAAGGCAAATAGAATTAAGTGCCTCCCCCAGAGTCACACATCTACTAAGTGTCTGAGCCCAGATTGGAACTCAAGGAGTCCTCCTGACTCCATGTCCAGCACCATATCACCAATCTGCCCTATATTGTCGATTATCAGTCATCAAAGCTATTGAGTACTAGTTTAAAATAGAACAGATCTCCACAGCAAGAAGAGAGACACCTGAATATGACTGAACAACAAAATAAAGAAGAATCGCAAAAGTAGAACTTAGTAACCCAATGTTAGGGAACTTGGATACCACAATTTATGCCATATGTGATAATAAAACAAACACGAAAGACCTCTTGGGACTAAAAATGAATCTGACTTTGATCAACACTTGCCCCAAATACCATGATATTCGACCATGATATTGGAGATGGTAAGAAGAGGGAGAAGAATAAGAAACTAGAGAAGAAGCAAAGCATGTATATAACTATTTCAGTGTGACAGCCCTATTCTAAATTCTTAAAAGCCTCCAATAAAGAAGGAACCTGTCTCACCCAAGGAAGTCCATTGCTTTTGGGGACAACTCTAATGGTGAAGAAGTTTTCCCTCAAATCAAACTTATAGCAGCTTTTTGATATCATGTACACATCCTTTCTTGCTTTGACCTTTGAGGTCAAAGAAGTAGAGTTTCATTCTTATCCTATGAGACAGGTCTTCAAAAACTCAAAAAAGCTGTTCCTTTAACCTCCTCTTCTACACTCCAAATCTCCTTGGACTGTTCATTCAAAGAGTTGGGCTACAAGTCCCTCCACAGTTGGATTTTCTTCATCTGGAAATCTTACAATTTGTTCATGTCTGTTGAAAATGTAGAATTCTGGGGTGGCTAGGTGGTACAGTGGATAGAGCACCGGCCCTAGAGTCAGGAGTACCTGAGTTCAAATCTAGCCTCAGACACTTAGTAATTACCTAGCTGTGTGGCTTTGGGCAAGCCACTTAACCCCATCTGCCTTGCAAAGATCTAAAAGGAAAAAAGAAAAAGAAAATACAGGGTTCTAACGAAAATGATCAATGTTGGAAGGAATGTGGGAAATGAGACACTAATACATTGCTGGTGGAGCTGTGAACTCATCCAACCTTTCTGGAAAGCAATTTGGAATTATTCTCAAAGGACAAAAAAAAATGTGTATAGCCTTTGATCTAGCAATATCACTACTGGTTCTATACCCTGAAGAGATGATGAGAAAGGATAAGAACATCACATGTACAAAAATATTTATAGCAGCTGTTTGTGGTGGCAAAGAATTGGAAATTAAGTGAATGTCCTTCAACTGGGGAATGGCTTAACAAACTATGGTATATGTATGTCATGGAACACTATTGTTCTATTAGAAACCAGGAGAGATGGGAATTCAGGGAAGCCTGGAGAGATTTGCATAAACTGATGCTCAGCAAGATGAGCAGAACCAGAAAAACACTGTTACACCCTAACAGCAACATGGGGGTGATGATCACCCTGATGAACTTTCTCATCCCTTCAGCACAACAACCAGGGACAATTTGGGGCTCTCTGCGATGGAGAATACCATCTGTATCCAGAGAAGGAATTGTGGAGTTTGAACAAAGACCAGAGACTATTACCTTCAATTTAGGGAAAAAGCACATTATCTTATTATGTAATTTTGCTATCCCTTATACTTTATTTTTCTTCCTTAAGGATAATCATTCTCTCAGAGAAATCATTCTCTGTTATCACATTCAACTTAGATCAATGTATGGCATGGAAACAATGTTAAAGACTTAAGAGACTGCCTTCTGGGGGGGGAGGGAAGGAAGATTAGGGGGAAGATTATAAAACTCAAAATAAATAAAATCTTTTCAAAAAGAGATAGAGAGACATGAAAAAGAAAATGAATACAAAAGAGAAAAGGTGTGAGGGGAGGGAATGAGGGGAAGGGGGAGAGAGAACCCAAACACATGAAACTTTTGTTACTGTAACAGTTCAATGTTTTGAACCAAAATGTAGGACTTGGTACCTCTTTCAATGGGATTCCGTTTTCTGATTAGTCAAGATCCTGTTTTCATTCAGTTATAAATCCCAATTGGCTTCATGTCACTCAGATATATGAGGAACATCATCTTTTGGAGGGGGAGGGGGAAAGTGAATTTTTTATTTGAAATTTACTGTTGTAGGTAACCTTAAATAAAGAAAGAAACTTTCTCTCCCTAAACAAATGAGCACCAGAGCTCTACCTACTAGTCTTGGCAAGTTGTATGAAAGGACTAAGAAAGATAAGTGGTGAGGGAAAAGGGATTCACATTTCTGTTGTGCTTATTAAGTGCCAGACATTGAATTAATTCTTTACAAAAAAGTTAATATTTTAGATTTTATCCTCACAATAACCCTAAGAATTAATCCCCAGTTTACAATTGAGAACTAGGTCTAATAAATATTGAGTGTGTCACTGAGAAAGGATTGGAATACTGGTTTACCTGCCTCCCAGAAGATCACTTCTCCATTTCCTACCCATCAGTTAACACAATTGGCTCAGAGGCAATTGTCAAAGTGAGAGAAGCAATCTTTTTTTTTTTGTTTAGGATTTTGCAAGGCAAATGGAGTTAAGTGGCTTGCCCAAGGTCATGCAGCTAGGTAATTATTAAGTGTGAGGTTGGATTTGAACTCAGGTTCTCCTGACTCCAGGGCTGGTGCTCTATCCACTGCGCAACCTAGCCACTCCAAGAGAAGCAATCTTGATTCTGTCAAATTTTTCAACCATTTCTATACCTCCAAGTAGCCTCTCCACCCCATCAACAACTCACACTAAGGGTCCTTTTCCCCCAAGTTCTCTTGCCTTACTGTGGCATGTTTCCATCTTTAAACTTAAATGTTATGTGTCTTTATCAAATATCTCATGAAATCTACTAAAAAAAAAAAAGGAAAGTGAAATAATCGTTCCCAATTCTAAATGAACCCATTCAGGATAATTGACAGCAAAAACAAATGATGGCTGTAAATATTCAGGAGTGTTTAGCCAATCCTCATTTGTAAACTGAGTAACAAAAATGTCATTGATATGGATGAATGGAAATGGAAGGGAGATCCTCAAGTAGCAAGAGCAAGGGGGAAAAGCTTGTGTAAACACAGCAATAATAATAATAATAATAATATTGGACTGAACTTCTTTAAATTCTTGGAGAAACCTATGACCGAAACCTTAGACTTAAATCTATGGATCCCTTATAACATTTTAAATATGTAAAATAAATATATAGAGAATATAAAATAAATCAATTATATTGAAATAAAAGATTTTATTTAATCCAAAGTCATGGGCCTCCAAAATCTTTTTTATAACCCTGGCTGAGTCCTCTAGGGGGGAGAACTAGAAAATATCTAATGGGCTTAGTGTAAAGCCTCAGAGGAAAATTCTGGGGATAAAGAAATCTGAAGAAGTATTTAGGAGAATTTGGCTGGGTTATGATTTACTTGTGGAAGGCAACATCAAATGAACCATAAAAGTCATAATATCCCCCCCCCCAATCAATGAATCCCCCTCTGATGAATTTTTCCCTTGTTGTAGAATGTGAGGAGGAAGAAGAGAGGATAGTCTTTCATCTCTTCCTTTTCTTCTAGTCAGTCCCACAGGATCACAGCAATGGTTATTCATATCCTTCTTCACACTGTGGGACTTATGGCAGGAAAACAACTCACCACAGCCATATGGAATGTCTCCAGATAAAAGTGACATTGTTTATGGGAGAGAGCAAGAGTCCAATGCAGTGTCTCAGATCTGGGCTTATGATCTTTCTTTCTAAAATATATAAATATCTAAAATTATCTTTAGTGTTTACTTCATGCATCTCACCTTGTGTCAAACACGTTTTTGAACCATTTTTGTTTAATACCTTACCACAAAGGAAAACAACACTTTACTTTCCATAAAACCAAAGAATATTTTCTCTCTCCCTTTTTTTCATCCCAAGAGGTGGCCAGAATCCAATGTATTCTGGGATACTGTACAAAACAAAAGATACAACCCATAGGGATATCTCTGAATCATGTCACTTTCATAATATAAAAGGTTATTAATCAAAACTGGAATCTTTTTAATAGTTACAAGGATGTCAGAAATGGTAATAGTCACCAAATTTCACTTTTTTTATCACATTTTCCGTACTCTTTAAAAGCAAAAACATTGTTTTCATTTATGTGTTTATTTTTTCCCCAACAAAGATGAGTATTCTGCTGAGATTAAATGATCAAGACCAAAATCACATCATTGCTGTACTGCAGTCTGGGTACTAGCAAGTCTGCTCTAGGAGACTATTTTCATCTTAGAATACATTTCAACATA
Organism: Macrotis lagotis; assembly: GCF_037893015.1. NCBI lineage: Eukaryota > Metazoa > Chordata > Mammalia > Peramelemorphia > Peramelidae > Macrotis > Macrotis lagotis. The sequence continues at coordinate 3,596,341 of NC_133664.1, forward strand.
CTTTTCTCTGTATCCCAAGCCCAAGTCCCTAATTATCATATAAGCTTCATGGGATCTCAGACTGAAAAATGAACTTAGGAATTCAATCTCATAATTAGAATCCAGGAAAGTTTCACCCTAAATTGAAACAGACTGGCTGCTCAGGATGACAACTGGAGACAAAACTCCAAAAGGTTTGTTGTTAACCTTTTATACTTAGTTTGTCACAGACCCTGAGAGGTGATAAAGCAGCATCTGCTAACTAACTCCTTTTATTAACCACCACAGGAGGCATCCTTGTCCACTATTGGACCACTCCATTCATTAAGATTTTCCTCCTCACAACTTCCAAAAATTGCTTCCAATTCTATCATTTGATGCCAAGCAGAGCATGTTTGGTGTCTCTTTCCTGTTATAGTTCCTTAAATATTTTATATTAGAAAATGATCACATCTTGAGCAACACTAAGTATTTTAAGAACTGTTTTTAGAGTGAGCTTGATCAATGAACACAAACATTCTCATATACCATGGTTGAATGGATTCACACTAATGTTGCAGGTGGTGGCTGAGCAGAACAGAGCAAAAGACTCACAATTTCTTAGTTGCAAACTAATGACTCTCCAAGGACAGATGGAGGTTTAGAGCCTTCAGGACCCTGTGAATGTTTATGCAATTTGACCCTCACTAAGACCCAAAACTTCCATATTAATTCATTTCCCCATCAGATTGTAATTGGAAAATTGATGATTAACACAAATATAATATTTTAATATTTTGATGTATCTAAATTCATATACATTCTATAAAGAGAAAGGAAAAAAATCCATCTTCCTTTCTCATTCTGTTTCAAGTATATTTTTCAGTCATGTCTGACTCTCTCAACTCCATTTGGTGCTTTCCTGCCATTTCTGTCTCTAGTTCATTTTACAAATAAGGAAACTAAGGAAAAACAGGTTAATTGACTTGCCCAGGGTCTCACAGCTAATAAATGTCTGAGGTCAATTTTGAATTCATGAAGAAGAGTCCTTCTGATTTTAGACCTAGCATTCTCTCCATGCACCATCTAGCTTACCATGTCCATATCATATAAATGGACCCCAGAAGTCTTCCGTAAGGGGTTCACTCAACATTCTGGAAGATGAATTCTATTTGGTTTGACATTGTAAGGAGTTCAGTGGAGCACATATTCTGCCCATTGTTAATTATACCATTCTTACTGCTAGATACATCACTATATATGTAGATAGACATATATGCTCAAGTTTCTATATGATATGTATTATCTTTGAACATTTTATAGATCTGATTGAGTAGTTGTACCCTAAGTTTTCTACAAAATTATTTTTGCTATATCTTTTTATGATGTAATCTTCAATAAAATATTCCCCCTCCTCCAAAACATTTCTTTCTCTCTGATCCCTTCTACAATTATATGTGGATATGTTTTAATATAGTCACAATATCAATGCAGACATAGATTATATACATCTATATATTCATATTATGGGCACATATAGAATGTAGGTACACATATACACATCCATATCACACAGAGTCAGAGGGAGAAATGGAAACAAAAGTTTTCTACAGAGATAAACATATTTATGTGTATATATGCATTTTTATTTTGTCCATTTCAAATTGTTCATCAATTATCACCCTATCATGTCAATAGGCAAGCAGCAAAAGCCATCAGAGAGTTGCCATGTGCTCCCACACAAACTTAGAAAATAGGATGGGTCCATGTCTCTGATAATGAGGGAGTAAACATCTTGATAGAAGAAAAAGTAAGTTATGTCAGTAACAAGGGTTATGATTTAAGAAAGAAATCACCAATAAGGCGTGGAACCCCAAATTCATACTATAAAAGAAAAGGGGGAAATTGTGAGGAATATGTGGGCTTTTGGGTCCCACAAGAACGTGAAGGGAGGATTGGAAGTTGACATTACAAAGACTGGGCTCTGCCCCTGTTGCTGCCTCATGGGCAGGTGACCTCAATCTGATCAAAAACTGAAGAGATTGTCCCACCTGGTTTTCCCTTAACCTAGAGTCTTGACCTTCTCCTTTGCACATGCTCAAGGAGAGCTAGCTGTTCTTGCTCATTAGCATAATGGTGGGGGGGGGGGAATGTAGAGGAGCCAAAGTATCAATTAGATTTGTGACCCAGCCTATGGTTGGCAAGGGGCAGGAACAGAGCCTTTCCAAGCGCATAAAGGAGCTTGTATTTGGGGATTTACCCTCCCCTCTCTCCCACCATGAGAGAGATGTGCCATTTTTTAAGATATCTTAATTAAAAAAAATTTTAATCAAAAAATTATTACCCTATCATTAGACAGGTCACTAAAATAGTTCTGAAATTATCTAGATGCTTTTTCATATAATAAAAAGCTAGTATTCAATTGACATTTAAAGTTTCCAAAGATCTTTTCCTAAATATCTCACTTTATATGCCCAAAGGGCAGTAAAAATATGCAGACCCTTTGATCCAGCATTACCACTATTGAGTATACCCTGAAGAGATCATGAAAAAGAGAAAAAACATCACTTGCACAAAAATATTTATAATAGCCCTGTTTGTGGTGGCAAAGAATTGGAAATTGAGGGAATGCCCATCAATTGGGGAAATGGCTGAACAAATTGTGGTACAAATATATATGTGTGTGTGTGTGTGTATGTATGTATGTATGTATGTCATGGAACACTATTGTTCTATTAGAAACCAGGAGGGATGAGAATTCAGAGAAGCCTGGAAAAACTTTCATGAACTGATGCTGAGTGAGAGGAGCAGAACCAGAAGATCATTATATACTCTAACAGCAACATGGGGGGTGATAATCTTAATGGACTTGCTCATTTCATCAGTGCAATAGTCAGTACAATTCTGGGGTATCTGTGATGGAGAATACCATCTGTATCCAAAGAAAGAATTGTGGAGTTTAATCAAAGACCAAAGAGTATTACCTTTAATTTTTAAAAAAAGTTATCTTATGGAATTTTGCTGTCTCTTATATTTTATTTTTCCTTAATGATATGATTTCTCTCACAACACATTCAATTTTGATTAATGTATAGCATGGAAACAATGTAAATACTAACAGACTGTCTTCTGTGGGGGGTGGGGGTGAAGGGAAGCAAGATTGGAGGAGAAATTGTAAAATTCAAAAATGATAAAAAAAATTTAAATCAATCAATTTTTCATGTTATCTTTATAATAATCATGAGACTTAGGTGATTTTGACTGATGAGGAAACTGAGGCAGATGAAGTGATATTCACAGTTACTCATAACTAGAGTATGAGACAGAATTTGAACTCAGGTCTTTTAAGTCTAGTGCTTTATCTACTGCATCACCCAGTTGCCCTTCTCTGTACAGGTTTTCCCCAAAAATAACAAGAGATTTTCTGTCAAATTCTTTGATAAAGTCTATGTAAATTGGTAATAAAACACAGATGGAGCAGTCAAATAAATGCAAAAATAAGATTAGTTTCAAATTCTGTTCTCTTGGTGAAAATTTCTTGAATAAATGTGATTGCATTATTCTTTTCTAAATGCTTTTAAAACATGTTCTAAAATTTTACCTGTAACTAAAGCCAAGTTCTCTGGCTCTGATTTACAAATCCCTTTTTCTTTCCTATTTTGAAAATTTAATACAACTGTGCTTCTTCCATCAGGTGGCACTTCTCTCCCCTCTTTATGGAATATTGGACAGATTTTTATGATTATTGCAAACGTTTTGTTGTTATTTACTCATTTTTCAGTGGTATCTGATTATACATGACTTCTTTGAAAGTCTTCTTGGAGAAAATACTGGAGTAGTTTGCCATCTCCTTAAACAACTTATTCTATAGAGGAGGAAACTGAGGCAGACAGGGTTACATAACTTGTCCACTGTCATATAGCTACCAAAAGTCTGAAACTGGATTTGAATACAGATCTCCCTGCCTCCAGACCTAGCACTACTCCACTTATCATTTATTACAATAGAGAGCACTTTTTATAATTCAAGTATATTTTGTTACTCCTATGAACCATCTCCTACTACTGATTCATGTCACATTGACACCACTGGGTTGAGATCCTTCAAAAGTCCAATGGTCAAATGATTGTTTCCTCTGTGAACAGCTTAGTGATGAACCACTCCCAGTTTAAACAGGCATACCTGGGGTTGGTAGACATAAGGCTTTCCAGAATGGTCACCTATTTCAGAGAGTGCATTGTTGTGGATTCAGTGTCACCTCCAAATCCCAAGAAGCCTCACCGGGGGTCCTAATTGACTCAAAGACTGAAATTCCATCCCCAAATCCCCCTACTCCTGTGTGACTAGTAAGAAATGATATTTCAAAGGCATTGCATGAAAAGGACACTGCTACTTAAACTGAGTCAGATATCTCCTCATTTAAAGATATCTTCACTTGCAATGAGTTGACTTCATGCTCCCAAAGAAGAGAAACTGTAGCCTATTAAGGCCCTGTATCCTGATAAGTGACACACACTCATAAAAGGATTGGGGAAGAATGTTAGACCCATTTCAACAAGAGAGGACTATGTCATTTTCTTTAAACTTATGAATTCTCTAACCAAGACAAGTCATTTAATCCCCTCTTGGCCTCAGGGTATTCATGTACAACATCATGATCATCATGGAATCTCTTGCATCCTTACCTGAATAATATGAAGATAAAATCAGAAAATGAAAACATAAGGAAATACTTATTGAAGCCTTAGCATCTGTCAAAATTGTCCAAAGTTCTAGCTTATACTAATTCAAAAGGAAAGACTGTCCCTGCCCTCAAGGAAGGACATGAAAAGGAAAGATGGTCAGGGAGAGATATCTTATTTGGGAAAGTTCCAGGGCAATGAAGGCAAGAACAGGTGAGTAGAAGCAGAATATCATTGACCCACTGTGATCATTTATGGAAGGAAGATGTGTATGGCACAAATTTCAGTGCCTCAGATGCCAAATACCAAACTTCTTCAGACTCAAATCCCATGCACTTTTCATTTGTTTCAGTTGCAGTGCAACCTACTTTCTAAATAACCCAGAAAGCTATTTCATTGAATTGTTATGGTAGTCAACATAACCACGTGTATCTCAGCTTAATCATTTCATTTATCATAGTTACCAAATGTCATAGGGTTAACATCAATAGAAGACCCAGGCCATAGTGGGTGGGATGTTAAAATGATCCTTCAAAGTCTGAAGAGCCCCAAAGTACTATCATATCAGTTATCGTTCAGTCCAGATTGGGGGGGGGGGGGATTGATCAAAATTCTTTCTCTTCATCCACTCAGTGAAAAGAGGTCAGTAAAAAAATATACAGTGAATATTTCAACCTGAGCCTTAACCTTGTGGTGTCATGAAAATCATCCCTGTCTCCCTCTACCCAAAGAGACTAAAGTGTTTGCTTCTTGTCACAAGTGAGTAAGACTGAACCCTTTAAAATTTTTGGTCTGTGCCATTCAATGGAGTCAAAATACTCTCAACTGTCCATCTGCATTTTTGAAATGTGTTCTGAAGTTCCATCAATTAAAAATCCTTCCTTGTTCTCGTCAGAAATTATCCCAGATTAAAATATAGAAGGAACCTCAAGCTCCCTTTTTTTCAAGCCCTAAACCCATTTTATAGATAGAACACTAAGAATCAGAGTGGGAAAAGAATTTTACCAAGCTCCTGAGGATTGTAAAGAGTCAAAATCGGAAGACAGGAATTCTTATTTCCCAGCTAGCACTCTTTTGGTTACCATACTACTTTAAAGCTGACGTACCAGTTTTCATTCATGTGCTATTATTGTCTTATTCTGTATTAAATCAATTATACGTTGTGGTCCACTGTTTCATATTTAGGCATCTGTTGTCACCTTGCCTGTTGGGTTATAGATATGGCAACAGGAAAATTGCATTTTCTTCTCCAGTCCAGAACTCCCTGTCCACAACAAGTGCTTAGCACATGGACAATATGACAATCCATTGATTGGTTATTATTTGATGCAAGGACTTTGTTCACAATTACACATCTCCAGTAACCCATTCTTATTGGGAAGCTGGCCTGCGTGGAGCAATCAGCTTTATTTCCCCATTCTTTTGATGAAATATAGTCACTCTGGGAGAGTGGGTCACCTCTTTTTCTGAATTCAGGTAATTGCACCTGTTCACTCCCTCCCTCCTCCAGTTACAAATCAGTTCATCTCATTTAGTATCGTGGTCAATTTCTTTTAATTAATTGGTCTTATTTGCTTCATTATTTGTAATGCATGAAATTGGTTTTTTCCAGGCTTCAGAGGCCAGGAGGTCTGGGCCTGGCATTCAGTGGTTCATAAATGACTATGCTCAGAAGAACCTTGGTTTCCTGAGTCATCTCCTCTTTCACCTGCCACACAGTATCACATGAGTTATTTGGATTTTATCTAATCAAAATGGAAAAGGAAACTACATGTTGGGTACTGTAATAAGTGCTAGGGAAGCAGATACAAAACAAAAGACATTCTGTGCCCTCAAGAAACTTGCAAATGGAGAAATATACCACCAAAAGGGCAGCTGAGAAGTTAGAGGGGAAAAAATGAGGACAAAGTGATTTAAGACATGAAGAGATGAGTTGGTGGGGAGAGGTCCTCCTTAAATCAGTTTTCCTGGAGGAGTTCTCTGTCCTACTCTCCAATCAGATGGGGCCCCAGGTTAAAGGGGATTGGTGATAGCTGAGTTCTAAGACTGATGAAGTCCAGGGGAAAGCAGTCAGGTGGGAAATAAAGTAGGTGTCCATAAACATGAATTATGCCCCTATAGCAAGCATATTAAACTACAAAGTATTTTCCAAATATAACTAACACTACAGTCACTAATAGACTTATTTAGAAAAGTAGAGAAGTCCTCACTATGGAATGATTTAAAAAGAGAGGAGCAGGCTCATCAATGCCATTAATTCATTGAATTCATTGAATCCATTTGTCATTTGGTTCATGGCATATTTTCTCCCACTTTTCAACTGTCCCTTCATTAAGTGATGGGCATGCCATCTTTCCCATTTCCTTTGCCTCTTTCTTATCATGCCACATTGATCTTAGACACTATACTATATGCCATTTTAGACATCAAAATTACATTGGCCTTAATAGGAAACTGATGACTCCATCAAAATTTGGTATGGATATGACCAAGAGACACACTCATCTCTCTTGCTACTTCCAGAGGGAGAGCTAAAGTAAATGCTACTTAAATGGGAGGAGTGATTGGAAGAACAACCTTAGTTTTAGTATTTAAAATCTTGATAGATCTGCTGGGAGCTGAATTCCTTCATTGTGGCTTTTTTAACCTAATGACCTTCTAAGTAACATATCTTTCTACCCCACAAAAGGCTTCCCTGATCAATGATTTATTTCTCTGTTTGACAATTCTGTGTACTAGGAAAGATATTGTCTTGCATGAGTCAACAAATCATTTAGTAAATTTAAGACAAGGGAACAAATGATCAGACAAACAAGGTTATGTTAGCTTCTCAGGCAAAGAATACAGAAAGATCAGAAGATGAAGGACTTAGCTTCAGATGACAGAACCCTGGACAGCTCTACAAATTGTGCAACTATGCTTGGGGCAAAAGGCTTCATCCCACAGAACTGTTTATTCCTCCCTCTCAACAGCTGAACAAATTGTGAAAATTCAGGAACTGGATTTTGTTACTGAGGACTCCAACCTTCTTGTGAAAAGAGCTAAAATTTATTTGCCCTGAAAGTATTTTCGGACTGACAGAAATTGTCAGTGGGCTTTAATATCTCCAAGAACTTCTCTATCTGGCCATGAATGACAATATGTCATGTCTCTCTAATGAGATCTTTATATTGACAGGGATTATGAAAGAATCACTACCCTAGTGACTTGGTGCTTTTCTATCTTCCCATCCTGTTATCTTCTGATTCGCGACCCTCCCCTTCATTAGAATGACCCTAATCCTGGCTCCAAATCTCTGAGCCCCAACCTTCCTTAATATGTGAGCAACAAATAAAAATGATCACTACCCCCGTCTGATACAGAGGGGAACTTTGGCCACCATTTAGCCATGTTCTCTCTAATAATTATCTGAAGGTAGTACACTATAGATACATGGTTGGTGGAATTAAGACAATTGGTGTGAATTCAAAGGGTTGTGATCAGCAAAGTGTTGTGATCAGCCCCCTAAAAGTCAAAGCTGAGCCAGTCATGGAGAAGATTCAAAGTACAATTATTCTTCAAACAGCAACCTATGCCTGAGGATCAAGAATATAATCTTGAGAAGAGAGATGAGACTAATAGAGGTGTAAGGAAAAAATGTTCCAGTCTTACAATTTCTATGTAAGATATAGGAGATGATTTCCATTTTCTCTCCATAAGTAATGCCTTGAAAGTCATGTACACAAATTCACTGCTAAGAGGTCTTTCATATGATGTCTTCAACTCATTGAGGATACTGTTGTGGAATGGAAGGATAACAGAAATATCATAGAGAAGCTATAGAAATTGCAACTGCTGTGTAGAAACAGAGAGGCTAACATGGGAATTCAAAATCTGTACTTGTCATGGGACCACTAGTTGAGATCTCAGATCAAAATATATTAAATTTATTGGTTCTTTCCCTAGTCTTCCGTTTTGGGGGTATGTGTTATCAGGAGCTAGGACTGAGCCTTTCTGAGGAAGAAGGGAAAAGGCTAAGTAATGACATGGTTCATCATTAATTCTTAATGCTCCTAAATACATAGTTTATCCAAGATGTCACAGTTTGTATGTTTTTTCTATTTTTTTGTATGGATAAGGATGGAATAGCAATGCCAATAAAAGATGACAGTTGAACTATTTTATAGAAGAAAATAGTAGTTCAGAAGGAAGCACAGTAAGGAGGGCAGTTTTTAAAGCAATTTGTTGAATTTACAAGGTACTTTTCAAAAAAAGCAAGCAGGATGAAATATTCACTGTTTCACATTTAGCATTCTTTTTATGTTCTGCTATATGTAGTTGCTATTATTTTGTGTTTAAATAAGAAATTAATTCATTTAGAAGGAAAAGTAACTGAATTATAAATAAATATCCTTTAATAAACAATCAAAATAAGGATATAATCTTAAGGATGTAAGAGTCTGAGTCCCCCTGTCAAAGTCCCTCTGATTATTCAGATGTCCTACGAAATTGCTATGAAGTCACAGGATTCTCTCTCATAGTTATCTGCACCTGGGTGCCCCACTCCACTGGACAGTAATTGCCTTAAAATCAGAAACCATTTCTTATCGAGGTTTGCTGTCTTTCAAAGCCAATGTTATGAATGTACTAGTAAATTAATAATTGGTAGATGAATTGAATAAAAGATCCTAAGAGAATGAATAATTGTTCTGACTTTCACTTGACCCCAAACCCATAATCAAAGAAACACAAAACTGTAAATCAAAGAGAAAGACATTTCAGAGGAAGTATTTCAGAGAAAAATAAAATAATCACAGAATCTTGAAATGTCAAGAGTTGGAAGGGACATTAGAGATCTTTGAGTTCAACTCTTTTAGTATCCATCCTCTCTCAGTGATATCCCCTTTAAATGATCATGAAGACCTGTGTGAGAGGTATTCCTTAAACTCCAAGGCACCTGTTCTAATTTTGGACAATTCCAGTTATGTACAACTTTTTTTATACTGGGCTCAGGTCTATGTCTAAGATTTCCAAATATTTCTCCCTTAACCACCTTCTTGTGTCAAGCAAACAAGTAAAACATTGCAAAGATCATTTAGTCCAGTCCATACTTGACTTTTTAAAAAATTCCTCTCTAATAACACCGGTAGATATTCTTCCAGTTTCTACTTAAAGACCCCAAGAAAGAATCTTTCCCTTTTCTGGAAAACTGTAACTCCTATGAGGTTTTCTTTTTTCAATTTATTTTTTTCTGTCATCTTTGTCCTTTATGTCAACTCAGCCTCTTTGCAGCATTCTCCCATTTCTCATAATTCTTTCCCCTAGGGAAAATCATCATAACCCTAATACCCCATTCCATTTATAACCTTCAAACTCTTGAAGACAACTATCATGCCCCATCTATATGCTCTTATAACTCACCATCTCTAGTTCGTTCAAACGTTTCTCATATTTTTTCAACTATTCCAAATCCCCCCAATCTTTTGTCTCCAGTTTTGCAGTCTTTTCCAACATGTAGAGCCCTGAATTCTACCCAGTTCTTCAGAGCTGATTGAACAATGGCAGAGATGGGATTCTATCGCATCTTAATTCTTGTATACAGTGTCTCTTATAACCCAGGTTGATCAATATTTTTGGTAACAATACATTCTTGACTCATATTTAGTTTCAATGAATATGATGTCTGGTTTTTTTCCACATATCTCACTACTCATGTCTGTTCAACAACATCCTTATAAAATTTATCATTTTCAACCCTAAGAACTTGAGAAAAAAATCACATTTTTTTGCTTCAAGAGTAAAAGAAATTGCTGCTTTCTGATCAAAATATTTTGCTTTCCTTCTGCTTACTAGTCCAATAACTAAAACAAGAATCCTGGTCATCCATCTAGCAAGTCCCAGTTTGAACAGCATTTCAAATACATAATTTCATCTGAGTTTCATAAAAACCTCTAAAAGAGACACTGTGATCTCTGTTGTACAAATGAAGAAACCGAGATTCAAATAATTTAAAGAAATGGCCCAAGGTCATTGAAATAGTTGGTAGAGTCCCATCACTCAGTAACCCAACAAGCAATTATTAAATGGTTAACATATTCCAAGTGGTAGAGATATAGAGAAAGGCAAAAAAAATAGTCCTTATGCTCAAAAATCTTACAAACTAATAAGGGTGTAATATATTAAAAATGAGTTATACATAAGACATACAGAGCAGAAGAGAAGGGTTACTCATCTTTTATTTTCAAAGTGGACCAATATTGGAGTAAAATAGTAGATGATGGATGATACCTTACCTTGTGCATTTATTCGATTTAAGTGAGAGTTGCACAATGTCTTCAATCTCACTCTCTTCCTTAGTCATCAAACTCCAATAGTATGACAAAAGTCAAACTGGCTAGTGATAGCCTAAGATGCCATGAAGGACCTTGGCATCATCATTGTCTGACCAACCTCTTAGTGATCCACAGAGCCTGCTTCAACCACCTACATGGGTGGAGCATAAAAACAAATTGTTCCCATCTACCTACTATTCCACTTGGGTAAGTCTTCCCACGCTTGATAGAGATGTCCCCCCAACTCACTGATGGCTTTAAGGAGAGTCAATTACTCACAGCCTGGTTTAATCCATCAGTCAAGATAGTTTTACTGGGGTGTATCCATTGCATACGCTACAACTTCTTGGAGCCACCAGAGAGAATTAGGTGATAGGACACCAAAAGTGAATAAGCACCCTTAGGAATGGTTTGGGAAGCCCCCACATCAGAAATATCACATCTCCCTGGATACCCTGTATACCTCAGAGGAAGGTGAAACCAGATGGAAAGCTTCTAAATAGAATTGAGATGGTTTCACTTTAAAAAGTGAAGTGTTTTCCCTCTCTATCTCAGCTGTCTCAGTGAATTGAGGAGTGGTGGATAAGACAATGGACAGAGTGGAGGATATATCTTATGAAGAAATCGAGAAATCTTGTATTTCACCAACATAAATGGGGCAACGACTTGGAAACTGCACAGGTCTCGTATTCTACATTCTTCTCAGAAGTTTTCATTTACTACTTTGGTGAATTGAGCTTGATTTTTCTCCAGTATAAGGGTAAATAAAACATCATTTTTAAACTGATATGATTTTACTCCTCAATAGCATTCAATCTGGTTTAATTTTCATCATCACAATATAGTTTCTTCTTACTCATCTTGACAGAGTTATTTCAATATACAGGTAGTTCATTGTATAGTTTTTTTATGTTTGTCCAGAGATCCTTGGTACTTAGGCCCGAGCCCAAGAAGCTTCCTGTCATCTGGAGATGATATGGTCTGAATCCCAAAGAGTAGTTGCTCAAATAAATTCAGTTCAGGAACACAACCCAGTTGCAAAAGGTGGTCAGAAGCACATGCAATAAATAAGGAATTTCTTCTCTTCTACCCAGTGTAATTCCATTTGTAATCACTCTTACGAGAGAAATGAAATTTGTTGCTAAAAAGGTTTCTCAAAGGAATGAAGAAAGTATGTGGGGCAGGGGATGGGGAGAAATGGAAACAAGTAGGTAACCTTCCTTAATAATTCTTTTGAATTCTTTGCAATTCTTTCAGAATAATTTGTATCCTCAGCTCTAAATCTAGGGACAGAAAGAACTTGGCTTTGAAAAAAACAAATAACTTTTGCCTCTCAAACTGTGCACATCACTGATAGAAAAAGTAATGATTAAACTTTTTTTGAACTGACCTTACATTAACACTGACCCCCATCCCATTCTTCAAAGAAATCTTACAGAAACTCAGTTATCTTACTAAGAAGGGGGAATGATGTTTCCTATCTGCTGTATCTTGCTGACAGCCTCAGAAGTTGCCCCCAAACATGGGAATGTGGAAGCACGGTCCATCAATTATGGCTCATTTCTTATCTGAGTCTCTACATTGCCTTCATGGCCATCAAATAGTAGTTGAATAAAAAGTTACATAAGTCATACTGATGAAGAAAAGTATTGAGGTCTGGTCTAGTCTTGGGTTCAAGAATGTGTGAGTGGATTCCTGAAGGCTGACTCTTGACTCAGAAGTATTTAGGAACAAAAAAAGTTTATTAAAGTAACAACATAAAAGTATGAAAGAGTAATGGAGATTTAACTTAATAAACAGAGAAAGTGCATTCAGTTGGCTGACCAGCTGCAGCCACCAGGGGATAAGCAGCAGTAGTCATAATAGCAATAGCATGGAAGAGAAATTAAGGACAGTTACAAGGACATTGTAACTGGGCTGACAGCAGTCAGGGAAAACTTAAAGAGAGAAAGAATAATTTCTAGAATATTACAATTGGGTTGGATCAGCAATCAACAAAGGAAATGGCTGGGTTTTTATAGCGGAACAGGGAAGGTATACCTACTGGGAAAGGGTTAAGGGAAGAGTTAGGATGGTGCTAGGGAGGGACCAAAGAGTAGGTTCAGATGCTTTCTTATCCCACCTTTGGGAGCCACTTCTGTGACTGTCAGCAAGATAGAAAAGATGGGAATCCTCATACCCCTTCTTAGTAAGATAACTTTTGAGTTTCTCTAAGATACCTCTGAATAATGGGATGGTGGGTAGCATTAATGTAAGACCAGCTCACAAAAAGGTTAATTATCTAAGATGAGCGACAAAGAATGGGTATATTATAGAAGATATTTTTCTACTGTTTCCTCTGCTATAATATTTCCTCATCGAGTAGGTGAGTTGAGTCTCAAAGTGGAAATCGCTGGGAAGTCAGGGTAGAAATAGGCAGGACTGTCCCAAATTCAGTTTGAGTCCTAGTCTCACTGGGCTTTGCTAGTCCATTATGCAGTCATTACTTCTAGTTTACTCCTAATTGTTCATGCGTAATAAAAATAAAACATCCTTACAAAGAAAACCTATTTTTTGTTTTCAATTTCCTTAGTTTTAATCTCATTACAACAAACAACAAATTCAACTTAATTACATTAATGTGTTCAATATTTACATGCAATAATTAATGGCAGGCAATGTAGAGACTCAGATAAGAAATGAGCAAAGCCATGCCAAGGAGGAACACATGATCATGGAGGGGATAGGTCATCAATGCAAATGTCATCATATAACCCAAAACGGAATTTTAATTCTGAAAAGGGAAATCTAAGCAAATGCTCTAAGAAAACTTCAGATAGAAATTGGATTTTAACTTCTAGGATCACTGGGCAGGAAAAGTAGAGAGAGACTCCTTACAGAACTCCTATCTCACAGTAGAAATCTGACTGGTATTCCAGAAAGGAAGTGCAATCTGAGATGAGAAGAGGATCAAATATTAAATGAGGGGTTTCCACCTGACTGGAACATACAGAATATGCAGGGGAACAGAATTCAATGCATATTCTAAAATCAATAAGAACCCCAAGAAGACAATCTTTGCTTTTTGTTTTTGTATTTCTGGTACTTCCTGACATGGCACAGACCATTCATAAATGCTTGGTGAGTTGAACTGAGCAGCAGAGTCTGGAATTCCCTAGTAAAGAGGCTGGAATTTAGTCAATACCATGAAAAGTCAGAGGAATTTCTTGAGTGAAAGATATTCAGGGTAAAATGACAGCCAGGTCTCCTAGCCTTGGAAGCTTTAAGCCGGGTGAAGGTGGAGGAGATGATTGATAATAGAGGAGCACGACCCAAATTTGATATCTAATTGCTTTTCCCAGTTCTGACAAGGAATCCCTTGGATGAGCAACTTAACCCCTTCAAATCTCATTTTGATCCTCTGTAACATCTGAGGCTTAGCCTAGCTCATCTCTAAAGGCCCCTGAAGCCATTGGACATGATGAGTCTGTGAAAATCTTATAATCACAAGTCAATAGCATGACTCCTTCTCAGTTGCACTTTGCCTGCAAAGCCACGTTATCTCTGCTTTAGCATCCCCCAATAAGGAGATAAAGTGGGAGTCATTCATTCATTCGTTGTCATGCAGGCTCACAATTTCAGTGGCATCCCATACTCCTCCCTCTCGTTCCCTCCCTATTGCAGTCAGTTGACAAGTCCTTCATTTTTACCTCTATAACCCCCTTCTCTCCACTGCCCCTGTCACCACTGCGTTTCATGCCCTTATCACCTTCTACCTTGGCAGCAGCTGTATTTGGTCTCCCTGCTCCAGTCCATCCTTCACTGTATGATCCCCACAAAGCACAATTCTTACCATATCACCTTGAGCATCTCCAATGGCTCCATCTCATCTCCAGGATCAAATGTAAAAGCCTCCAGTTTATAAGTGCAAAAAATGCTCTAGACCTTACCTGCATTTCCAATCTGCTTCCACTTTCTCTCTTCCCAACCAAGTATTTTGCTACCCAGAGACACTGATCTTTTTCCTGTTGCTCCTTACATGAGAGCTGGCTCCTGGTTCCCCTGGGCTTCCCTCTTGCACTCATAAGTAGAAAAGCTACTGTGTAAACATTAGGGAAGTAGGCAAAGGAAGGCTTAGTCCTCCCTCTGAGTTCATGCAGACATGTAAGCTGCAGCAGTGACAAACTTTGGCCTCTGGATTACTGGTAAAACAGTTTTAGGCTTCCACAATCTGAGAGGAAATGGAGACATGCTCAAGGGATTTGAAAATGAGCAGAGGACTCATGAAATTCTGAGAAGCCAAAAGTTCTTTTCCACAGAAACACTTTTCTATTTTTTTCCCAAAGATTCAACTTGAAAATCTTTAACTACTGCCAAGAGTTTCTCTATACTTTTGGAATGTTTAAAAATCATATCAAGCCTCCTTAGCACTTCAAATACATTAAAGAAACGAGGCCATGACTATTCCAAGAGGTGGCGTGGTTTGGGAGGTCATTTACAAATCCACCAAATACACATTTGCATAATAATGTGTATTTCAAAACTACATAAATATGTATTCAAACATCAACCAGATTCCTTCTAAACAGGCCATCACAGCCCAGGGTAGAAATTTCCATATATTTGGAAGAAGCCTTATCTTTCTTATTGGTAATGCACCATGAAACAAATCCCTGCAGCAGGACTCTCTACTTTTTTCTCCCTGAATATAGCAATGCTAACAGAATGTTTGACTCTTCCACTGCACTCCCTTCCTTAGCTGCTGAAGGAAGCAGTCACTGGCAAATTCAACAATTCCATAGTTGATCCTAGAGGGGACCAAAGGGAAATTGTGGTGACTGAGTTTGAACTCAAGATTTGCAGACCACTGGGAAGTACCAGTGTGGGTGAAAAACCCATGGGGAATCATCAATCTATGATTTCACCTTAATGCAACCAAGTTAATGATGGAGAAGCATGCCTATAAGAGGTCCCACTGTCTGAGTTAATACTTGTGGGGTTAGATACTTAAATAAATCATCTGTAGTATCATGAGGCTCCCTGGTCTAATTTGCCATAAGAGGTATAATACATTATATAAGTTACTGAGCCCTCACTGTCCAAGTGAGAGGAGTCCAAGTCTTTGTTCTGCTAAATAAGGCTAGTAAGGTGACATCCTAGTGGTGAAAGATAAGGAAGGCTGATGACCATCACTGGGATGCTGGAGGAGGTGGCAGTGTCTGTGAAATGGAAAGGTGCAATGGCTCCATGGAGTCGAAACCATGCGTAGAAGCCAAAAGAACTCTCACGCCCTCATCCTAGATACTAGATCTCTATGATGATCAGGGGTGTCTGAGAATACAAAGGGTAAAGAAGAATTACCTATAAGCAGGCCTGCCTATGGTATGAGGTTTATTTTCTTTAGCCTGTCAATTAGTATTTCCTACATTTTTGTGAAGTGCAACTCATCTAAGACCCAGAAAGTTAGTGGCAAGACATTGGAGGTTGACCTGCAATCTCAGCTGGGTATTTGGAGTCAAAGATTTGGGAAATTGTCAAACCTATACCCAGGGTCTTTTTGTCATGCCAGACCATTTGGCATGAGAGTCACATGCACCATGTCAGTAAAGTCTAAAATCTATTTCAAATAATCTCAAGAAAACTAAGAGATATCCCATTGGTCCTCTTCCTAAAGGGCTGCCAGATCAGTGGTGAGAGAACACATATAGAGAAAGCTACATTAAAAAGAAAACTGATGGTGCTGATACCTAAACCAGGAAGAGTCAAAACAGAGAAAGAAAATGATAGACCAATTTCTTTAATGAATATGGATGCAAAAAGTTTAAAGAAAACATTACCGAAGTGATTACAGCAAGTTATCACTAGGATAATATGCTATGATCAAGCAGGATTTATACCAGGAATGCAGGGATGGTTCAATATTTGGGAAACTATCAGCATGATTGGATTGCTAGGTGGCACAGTGGACAGAACACTGATCTTGGAGTCAGAAGGATGGAGATTCCAACCTAGCCTCAAACACTTGCCATTTATTAGCTGGGTGACCTTGGGCAAGTAACTTAACCCTAATCGCCTCACATCCAGGGCCACATTCAATCATCTTGATTCATATCTGGCCACTGGACCCAGAAGAGAAAGTGAGGCTAGTTATTTAGTACAGCCCCCACCTCATGCCAATCCAATTCATTGACTTGTCAAGCCAGCACCTACCTGATGTCATGATCTTCTTTGAAAATTAAGGACAGGGGGCAGAGCCAAGATGGCGACAAGAAGGGATTGAGTCTTAGGAGCTCTCTGATAAAGCTCATCAGCTAAGGACTCTAACTAAACTTTCGAGAGACAGAACCCACAAAGGGACCCAGTGAGGCAGTTCTCCTACTCAAGGTAACCTGGAAAAGAGCAGAAAGGCTCTGGTCCCCGGGGTCGGAGGGGCGGCCTGTCGGAGGGGCGGCCTGCGGGAGGGGTGGCCCACCAGAGCGAAAGAACTTCAGCCTCCCGGAGGCAGCCCCAGGGCCCTGGGAGTCTCAGCTCATAGCAGTGGGGGAGTCTCCTGAGCTGCACCCTGAGGAGCACCGGGCACAAAGTGGGGGAACAGTGGGGGAACCTCTGCCAGAGCGAGCACGTGGAGCCCAGCCCTCGGGGCACACAGCGAGCAGCTTGGTCTTTCTGCAGCCTAGACCCCAAAACAGAAGCAGGTGGAGCCGGTAAGCAGGAGCCCCCAGGGCATGAGCCCATTGAGTTGAGGGAGGGGAGTGAAGAAGAGAGACTGCAGAGCTCTGTCCTCTGCCCCTGGAACAGGACTCTGGGGCTCTGACCACTCATGAGTAGGCTGAGTTAATATATCAAAAATGACAATTCTACCTAAATTCATTTCTTTTGTAGTGCCATACCAATCAAACTTGCAAAAAAGTTATTTTAGTGGGCTAGAAGAAATAGTAACTAATTTTATATGGAAGAGCAAAAGGCCAAGAATATCAAGAGAATCAATTTTAAAAAACACAAAGGAAGGCAGCCTAGTCAAACCAGGTCCTAAATAGCATCATAAAGCATCAGTCATTAAAACCGTCTGGTAATGGCTAAAAAATAGAATAATGGCTAAAAAATTCCACTATGGATCAGTGGAATAGATTAGGTGCAAAAGAGATAGGGAAATGACTATAGTAATGTACTGTTTGATAAACCCCAAGATTTCAGTTTCTGGGATAAGAATTCACTCTTTGATAAAAGCTGTTGGGAAAACTGGAAAATAGTATGGCAGAAACCAACAATAGATGAAACTCTCACACCCCATACCAAGAAAAAGTCAAAATGAGTGCAGGATTTAGACATAAAAGCTAATATTATAATGCAATTAGCATTACCTGAAAAATCTATGGAAAGGGGAGCAGTTTATGAACAAAGATAAGATAGAGAACATTATAAAAAACAAATAGGATAATTTGGATTACATTAAATTAAAAAGGTTTTACACAAACAAAACCACTGCAACCAAGACTAAAAGGAATGTAGTATATTGGGAAACAGATTTTACAACTAGTGGTGCTGACAAATGATTCGTTTCTAAAATATAAAGAGAACTGAGTCAAGTATGTAAAAAAAATTAAAAAAACATAAAACAAGTCATCCCCCAGTTGATAAACAGTCAAAGGATATAGAAAGGCTCAGACTAAGACATAAAAATTCTCTATAGTCGTTTGAAAAATTGTTCTAAATAATTTTTGAGTAGCAAAATGCAAATTAAAGCATCTCTGAGGTACCACCTCACACATCTGAGACTGGCCAATCTGATAAGAAAGGATAATGCCCATGGTTGGAGGGCATGTGGGAAAAGTGGGACACTAATGCATTGTTGATCCAAATTTTCTAGAGAGCACTTTGGAAATTTGCCTCTAGGTCAATAAAAATGTGTATACTCTTTGGTATGCAACACTACTGCTGGGTCTGCATCCTAAAGAGATCATGAAAAAAGGTGTAAATGTCACATGACATGTACAAAAATATTCATAGCAGCTCTTTTTGTAGTGGCAAACAATTAGACACTGAAGGATGCTCAACGATGGGGGAATGGCTGAACAAAGTGTAGTATATGCATGTGAGGGAACACTACTGTTCTTTTTTCTTTTTAGATTTTTTTTTCAAGGCAATGGCGTTAAGTGGCTTGTCCAAGGCCACATGGCTAGGTAATTATTAAGTGTCTGATGTCATATTTGAACCCAGGTACTCCTGACTCCAAGGCTGGTGCTCTATTCACTGTGCCACCTAACCACCCCAGACACTAGAATAGCCTGGAAAGATTTGCGTGAATTGATGCTGAATGAAGTGAGTAGAACCAGAAGAACATTATACACACCCAAAACAACATGGGATGATGATCAACCATGATGGACTTGCTCATTTCAGCAGTACAGTAATCAAAAATAATTTTAAGGGACTCTATTAGAAAATACCATCCATATCCAGAGAAGGAACTGTAGAGTTGACATGAATTCCAAAGCTTGTTATCTTCAGCTTTTGAATGTATTCTTATATATATTAAGGAATTATTTTTTCTCTAACATTTTCTTCTTGTTGGATCTGATTCTTCTATCATAAGATGTTCAATTTCGAACTATGTTTTTAGAATGTTTACAAATATAGGGACTATATAATTGCTTTCTGTTAGAGG
The DNA here is from genome assembly GCF_037893015.1 of Macrotis lagotis. Taxonomy (NCBI): domain Eukaryota; kingdom Metazoa; phylum Chordata; class Mammalia; order Peramelemorphia; family Peramelidae; genus Macrotis; species Macrotis lagotis. The sequence goes on from NC_133664.1 coordinate 3,615,936, forward strand.
GAGGGAGGAGGGAAGGCAAGGTGGGAGAAAAATTGTAAAACTTAGCAAAAAAAATAACTGGCAAAAACTCTCCTTGTATATAATTGGAAAAACAAAGAAAATCATTTTTAAAAAAGGAAACTGAAAAATACAAAAATGAGAAAACTAAATAGAGTGCTATAAAAAACTGAAAGTGATCAGTTCTCTGGACATTACAGAAAAGGTGTATCTGGTATGATACTGGAGATCTCACTATATATACATATATATATATATATATATATATATATATATATAGAGAGAGAGAGAGAGAGAGAGAGAGAGAGAGAGAATAACAAGAGCAATAGTAAATAGAATTTGTGCACCATTTTAAGGTTTATGAAGCACTGCTAATCTATTCATTTGCTCTTTTGAATAGCCCCAGGATGTAGGTGGTATTATTGTCTTCTTTTTTACAAATGGGAAAATTGAGACTGAAAGAGGCAACAGCACTTATCCAAAATTATGCAGCTCCTAAGTGTCAGAGGCTGCTTAGTGCTTCCAAAGGAAGGGACTCCTGCTGGGCTCTCCTCACTGGCCCATTAGACATATCTGAGAAGTCAGATAGGAGGCAGCAAGAGAAGAGAAGAAACCATGCCAGTATGGCTGGAATTTGAGTGATGGGAAGGGAAAAATCCTGAGGAGACAATCAGAGATTTATAAGACTCAAAGGTAAAGAGTCATTTCTTTAGTTGTTTTTAAGAAACTCCTGTCAGGTCCACATCATTCCTTTTCAAGAATTCATTATTCCTAAAATTGAAGTTTTGTTAAACCTATCCCTGAAAAACAAAAATTGAATTTTAATTTTTAGTGTTTTCCATAAATTTTCTGAGATGATAATGACAATGATAATAGCTTAAGTTTTTTGAAACTCCTTTACTTACTTCCTCATTTAAGCTTCAAATAGTTTTGGGAGGTAAACATTAAAGAAAATATTTTCCTTTCTACATACAAAGAAAGGAATGCATAAAATCATCTTATGTGCTTTCTATTGGCCAGAATTTTGCTAAGTCCTATAGCTATAAATACTGAAACCAGTTTTATACCTGCTCCTTGGAAGCTTATCTCCTATTAATGAAAGACTACAATATGTGCTCTTATACATTGTCATCTCTAAGGCATGAATGATTGGATAATGTAATCAAAGGGCAATGAACTAATACTTCCTCTTCCCAGGACTGGAATGGGCTTTCATGACAGTTTCCAAGAAGTGAAAAGCAGATAGGAGAAAGGAAAGAAAGAGGAGTCATGTGGCAAGCATATGGCCAGAATGCATTGTGTTGGGACTAGGAGATCTAGAAATCAATCAAGAAACTATTTTGAGACATCATCTGGTGACAAGAAGCATGGAAGAAAGATAAATGGAAAGAAAGGTTGTCCCACTACTAATAAATGTCATGGCTGAGATTTGAACCAAGAGATTTCAGGTTCAGGACAAGCACTCTACTCTTGATGTCATACTGAAAATATTCTGGAAATAACTGAACAGGGAATCTAGAACCCAGATCCTAGAATTCTATGAAGGGTAGAAACAGCATTTTTCATATTATTTAATATTAATGAAGACAACTTTTATTGAGTAACCTTGACCTTGATAGTAACAGGCAAGAGTCGCCAATCAGTGTTTAGGGACAAGAATTATTCCATTGATCAAGAGAGAAAACATTCTGAATAAAAGAAATAGTCCTTCCACTATCATAGTGTAAATGTATGATGATATGTGTTCAATTTTATTTTACCTTAATTTTGATAATAAAAATCACTATAGGCTCAGAAGTTTAAATAGAGCAATTCTGTCTCTTGCAGTTGATTCATTTTGAAAGAAGGAAACTAAATATCCAGAAAACATGATTTATTCAAATTCTCAGAATAGAAAATGACTGTCTCTAACTTGTCAGTTCCTTCTTATTCCAAATTCATTGTGTTTTTTTGGTTTCCCAACTTACTCATGTTGGTTCATGGAATGGATTGTGGGGAGTTCTAAAAGGATCAGAACAAGAAGAGTGATGTGATGATTTTCTCAAAAAACTGAAGACTTGAATAAGACCCAAGAGGACACTAACTATACCAGAATCTTCTATTTAACTAAGAAATACAATGACAACATTACTAGAACCCAGTGACAAGATCTTTGCTTTCCTTGGTAACCATATTTCTCTTTTGGATAATTCTATCAGGAAGCATTTCTCTATATGAAGCAGAAGTTTACCTCTTTGAAATGTTGATTCTCCTCCTTCCCTTTAGCAGCATACCCGGAAGTTCTCTACCCAAAATTTCTATTGATCCCCTAATTACTAACAGTCTTCTTCTTTCAGTCCTCTTAATGAGCAATTTCTCTACAGCAATTCATACTATTTCCGATGTATATTTTATGTTTGTTATTGAGATGTTTAAGGTTGGGATAGTGGTAGTGGTGGTGGTAGTTATTAGGGGGGGGGGGCTAACATTGATTTCTCTTTATTCTCCTATTTGATGATTTTTCCATCTCCTTTTCTGGAGTATCATCCATCTCTGCACTTAACTGGAAATAGTCCAAGTTTCTGCCCCATTTCTAACACACTCTATACTTTAATGACCACATCAGCTCCCAATATACTGATTTTACATCCACCATAACTGACTCCTAAATCTATATGTATAATTCTAATCTCTCACCTGAATTTCAATACCCCACTGTCAAAGGCATATTGGAAATTTCGAGCTAGCTATCTCATAGACATCTTGCATGTGTCATGTCCTTATTTTTTCCATATCAAACTCAGGCCTTTTCTGTATTCTCATCTACAGAGGATAAAAATTATTCCTCTAGTAACCAAGTCTCAACCTTGGAGGCATCATTAATGCCTCAGGAGCCCTGACCTCATATATTCGATTATCATTATGTCATGCTTCCATTCTAGATTTGGGATCTATTTTCTTTTCCTGCCTAGGTCTAATGATACAGTAATGATAAGACCATGTCGAATGCTGCCTCCATGAAATTTAAACCTAAAGTCTTCCACTGTGTTTTCATGCTTTGGCTACTGTTTATCCCAGGATAGTGAAGTTTAGAGTGATCATTCAATGACCAATATTCAGTTATATTTTAGACTTCTTTCCTCAAGATTCTTGGATAAATTCAACTATATTACATGTCTTTGGGGCTGTCTCCAAACTTAAATCTGGTATAATTCCATGGCAGAATTTCATGAATGATTGGATGTGGGGGTGAACCGAAGAAAAAAATAATAGATAACAACATAATTAGACAGTTGAATAATTGGTGGGATAATGGCTCCATTCGCAGAGAGAGGTTAGTGGGCAGATCGGATATAGAAGAAAAGTTGGTCATTTCAAATTAGACATATTGATTTGAGGTTCCCTTAAGCTAGCCATGTTGAGACTTCCAACAAGAAATTCACTAAGGGTGTATATGAAGAAGGAAGAGACAGAGACAGACAGGAATGAGATGACAAGTCTAGTCTCTATCAAAACCAAGGAGTCCAGATTACATGAGATGTTACTTACTCCAAATGTTTTAGTTGTTTGTTTCCATTCCTTTGATCCATGTACTGGGCCTACAATGATACAAATGAATATTTTTAGTTCATCTCTCAAAGTACTAAATTGCTACTGAATAAGAATTGTCATCATCTCCTGCACTAATTGGAGGTGGCTTCTTTTTTACCAGCCTCAGTAGGCATGCCAGACTGAATATACACAGGAAATTCACTTGAGGAGATTTCAGTTTAACATTAAAGTGGGTTTAAAAAGTAGAAAATAATGCAAAGGAAGGCAATAGGAAGCATAACACTAGGACCATGAGTAACTAGTTGCTAGGGATGCCATAAACATATCTCATGAGTATTAAAGCCATCACTTCAGCAAGATGGAATTTCTAGGCTTTTAGCCCCCCCCCCCCCCAGTGTTTCTTAAACTTCATTCTGTGCAATGGTATCAATTTGTCTTGGGGGAGGGGAAATAGTTGCAACCCCTTCTCTGTATGTTAATATATCGAAGAAAACTTGAAAATATTGATTATACTGATCTTTAACCTAAATGTCTCAAATTAAGTTATAGCCATTTCCCCAGGATATGTTATTAAAGAAATAAATTCTGCTAGACTTTAAAAATAAGAAGAAATTCCATGGTAATGGGATAAAGCATTTGTGCCTTGAAGTTTTGTTCTAACAATCCCAATTGAATACCTACACAATTATACTGAGAAGAAAAACAATGTAATATGTAGAATCATTTTCATTAATTTTATTTAGATTTAAACTGTTTTTCATAAAGGTTGAGTAACTCATCTTATATGAATTTAACCCACAAAGAATACTACTCTCTATATACATACATATATATGTGTGTGTGTGTGTGTGTGTGTGTGTGTGTATTTAGAATTGCTACCTCTGGAATGTTTAGAAAAGGGGTCAACCTTTACCTAATGATTCTCCTTTTTATCATATGATTTTATAAGGCTAATCATCACCAAAATTGATACTCCTTAATTTTTTTCTTTCTTTTGAATCCATTAGAGTAAGAGATCAGTTTTATTTCAACAAATAGAAATGTTTTAGGGTGAATTCTATTTTAAAGGTCCTGAATGATCAAATACAGTTTTGACACTATACCCACTTTCATTAAAATGCAAGGTTATAATGTTTGTCCTTCCTTTTCAAAGAAGACCATGACATCAGGAAGATGATGCCATGACAAGAACATGAATTGGACTTGAATAAGGGGGATGCTGTGCTAAGTCACTAGTCTTAGTTTCTCTTTCAGAGTTATCTGAGTCCAGTGGCGAGATATTAATCAGGACTAGAGATGACCCTGGATTCCAGGTTGTCAGGGTTAAGTGACTTGCCCAAGGTCACAAAGCTAGTTAAGTGGCAAGTGTCTGAGGTTAGATTTGACCTCCTATTCTCTTAAATCTAAGGCCAGTGCTCTATCCACTGCACCACCTAGCTGCATAGTTCATAGGCGATGAATATTGATATGTGCTTTGTGAGTTTCAGATAATGAAAATGAACTTTCCAAAAGATGACTTAGTGAGGCATAATATCAAAGTCATGTCTTCATTACACCAAAAAGAAATTTGCCAGACAATAGGAAAAAAAGAAGAGGAATCAAAGAAATCGACACCAGAAGAACACATGGAAATAAATGACATAAAAAAACCAAATAAAAAGTACTAATACAATTAAAAAATAATGAGATAAAAGGAAAAATTATCAAAGGGAAATTTTCAGATAGAAGGAATCATTCTATAATTCCTATGTCTAAAGACCCATATAAGAGAATGGAATAGCCAACATCATCCCTATGGTTATTGAAACTAAATAGACTAAACATAAATGTAAGGAATGAAATTAGAGTTATGAAAGATAAATTTTAAGAGAGGATCAATGATTTAAAATAGAAAAGAGGGACATTTCATTGAAACTGAGAACACCCTGAAAAATTAATAAATCCACTGCACCCCAAAACAGAATAGAATAACGGAGCGATACAAGAAAATGTAGAAGTTCAAAGACAAAAGACATAAAAATTTAAGAGATAGTCTCTATGGAACAAAGGACCTAACATTGAAGATAAAACAAAAGAAACCAAGCTCCAAGAATGACTGATCTGCCAGAAAAAAACCACAATGTAAAAATAATGTAAACAATACATATATGAAATATTTCAGAAAATTATATATGACCTAATTACTGCCTGTGAAAATGCTGAACCCTCCTCCTAAAGATGTAGTGAAAAAATCATTTTCATGCCAAGTTCACTAGAATCAAATGATACATCATCAAAAAAAAATATGGTTTCTTGATAGAAATGATGATTAAAATGTTGAATTATCATCCGCCTTTTTGTCAGCAGAAACACTGAACTTCCTTTTCTGTTATAGTAGAAATCACCTGTGTTTATTGTCTGCCTCATTATATGTTATGTCTTTGAGGTCAAGGCCTATCTTATTTTGCCCTTTTTAGTCTCAGCTCTTAGTAAAGTGCTTTGTGTGTGTGTGTGTGTGTGTGTGTGTGTGTGTGTGTGTGTGTGTATTATAATATATACATATTATATAATATATATAGGTTATTTTTCTTTCATGGTTCTAAAACTCTCCAAAAGTACTGAAAAAATAGAAGAAGGATGCGATTATTAGAATAGAGGACACAGGATGGTGGTACTGAGTAACTTCAAATTTAACGTACCAAGTAAAATAGTTGTCTTCTCTCATGCTCCAAAGGTTAAAAAAACTTCCTTGCAAATAACATGGAAGAGATGTGCCAATAGGTATATAAAGAAAAGACAATAATAATTTAATTTAAAAAACTTTGACATGCTAGGATGAAAAAAGAAAATATATCAGTTTTTTAACTCATAATTATCATGAGTCATTAGGTGGTAGAGTGAATAGAGCATCAGACTTGGAATCGAGAACATCTGAGTTCAAATCCAACCTCAAACAGTTGCTAATAAGTCACTTAACATTGTAGGCTTCATTTTCCTTCCCTGTAAAATGAGCTCAAGAAGGAATTGGCAAACTTCTCCATTATCTTTGCCAAGAAAATTCCAAATGGAGTCACAGAGTCAGACATGACTCAAAGGCAACTAAACAAAACATAATAACATAAAATAACTTCTACTGTGAAGTTGAGCATTTCCCTAAAAGGAATGAGAATTCTTATCAAAAGTCAATAAGTGAGGGGCAGCTAGGTGGCATAGTAGATAAAGCACCAGCCCTGGAGTCAGGAGTACCTGGGTTTAAATCCAGTCTCACACTTAATAATTACCTAGCTGTATGGCCTTGGGCAAGCCACTTAACCCCATTTGCCTTGCAAAAACCTAAAAAAAAAAGTCAATAAGTAAAGAATGTTTTTAAGAAAAACAACGCAGATATGTTAAAATTAGAAAACAGCTCTAGAATGAAATTGCAGTCATATAAACAAGTCTAAATGAAATGAAAAAAGATATCATATGGCCTGGTGTTGTATACTGTAAAGGAATGATAAGAATAGTGCTCCTTTGGAAAGGTACATTATCTAAGAGTCAGCTATGGGACAAAGTGGATAGATCACTGATATTGGAGTTAGGAGAACAGAGTGTGAATTCCAATTCATACACTTGACACTTCCTAACAGTGTGACCTTAGGCAAATCATTTAACCCTGACTACCTCACATCCAGGGCCATGTCTCGTCATCTGAATCCATTTCTGGCCACTGAACTCAGATGAATCTGGAGGAGAAAGTGATGCTGGTAATTAAACACTGCACCTCCTCATTCAAATCCAATTCATATGCTTGTCATGGCATCACTCCCCATCACTTCAAGAAAGAAAGACATGCATCATCTTACCTGAAGGCCATAAGGGAAACATTATGCCTCAGGAGAATATCGTGGGAAATAAAATAGTCCCACCTACAATAAGAAAGACTGAGGCATAGCTCTGAGTCAATGGCAGTTCTTCCTCATCCTTTCCTACCAGGGCCTTACTTTTATAAGGGTAATTTCATCAGCTGACATACGATGCATAGGCTAAAATAAAATAGAATAAGCAAATGATATATCAACAGGGTCACAAGATGGGCCAACCAAAAACATCTTCACTAAATTGGTGGTCATAAGATTAATAGACTCTTATTTTAGGCAGGAGGAGATGGTACAGGCTATGCATACTGACTAGAAGACCACTTGCTTATGGTCGACCAGATATAATGGTCTGGAAGCACAAAAATAAATTGAAGGACTTTTCATGAAGTCCATAAGTCACCTCTGCCAAACTGGGCTTTGTCACCAAGACAACAAAATACAAGGGGGGAAGGGTCTCTAGCTAGCTTCCTACAACTAACACAAGTGCTCTTACATCTGCAAATATGGAATATATATATATATATATATTAATTTACCTCAGATTATAAATGTTACCTTGGTAAATTAATGTAATCTCCATGGGCCTTGGACAACTCTGAGTTAAAAGAGTGAATGAGGTTATCTCTGATGACTATTGTAGTTCTAAGTATCTGATATAATTTCTATACTTTAATGGCCAAAGGAGAAATATACTAGACAAGGAAAAGAGAAGTAGAGGATGAATAACTTTAAATTGTAATATTAAGATGAAGTTGTTTTTTTTTTTGCAAGGCAATGGGGTTAAGTGGCTTGCCCAAGGCCACACAGCTAGGTAATTATTAAACGTCTGAGACCAGATTTGAACTCAGGTACTGCTGACTCCAGGGCCGGTGCTTCATCCGCTGTGCCACCTAGCTGCCCCAAGATGAAGATATTTTAAGGAAAGATATAGGAAAAGGGCAAGAGTAAGAATATCTATCAGCTTGCTGCTTAAGGAAAGATGTTTCAAAGATCATAAAATTAGATTAAAATCAATAGAGACTGACCTAACTGGGGGTGGTGGAGAAGAGGAGGTGTAACAAGGGGAGAAGCATTCATAGAGAGAGTTAGGAAGAGCATTGACTCACTGAGAGAAAGCAAACTTCTATCAAATTATTCAAGTAAAACACATATACACGTGCGTGCGCATAAACTTTGAATCTTAATAGCCTTACCCTAAAATAAAAAAGAATTCTAGAAGGGGAAAACACAGTCCAGCAACTTCCTGGAAACAACATACACATAACTGACATATAAGGAATTATGTAAAGTTCAAATTAGAAGCTGAAGAATTTGTCAGTATCAAGGTAGAAAATGATATCTGAGAATATATAAATAAAACATAAATGACAATTATATCAGGCATAAATATTCAATCAATTATGGTATAATATCAAAACAAATATATGTCTGTAGTCAATGAAATGTTATCCGAGTGCACAAATGAAAGTCTGACATACATAGTTAGAAAATAATCATTGGTGACTTCTATATTATACTTAGACATTTAGACTTGGATTCATCTGAAACACTCCCTTCAGATGAACACAAAGAAATGCACCAAAGAAGAAACTTCTAGGAGTGGAACCTCCGGTAGCTTCAAAGGGAGGCAGCAACAGATTCAGGGGAGAAGTAGCTCTGGCAATGGAGATAGGGATCCCAGATGAAGGTTCCCATGAAGTGGTATGAAGTCTACAGGAGGACAGAAGTTATTGAGGCCCAACAGTACCAGATAAATGAATAGCCTCAGACTTCTATGATCCCCACATATGTGTTCTGGGACCCATTTTTATGTCCACTCTTTCTTCTGGTGCTATGTATATGCTCCAGAGAGTATACTCCAGATATGGGGACATCAAGGAAGAGAATATTTTGAAATTATACTTCTTTCTCTGTAATCTTAGCCAATCATTTGCTTTTGTTTGAGGTTATTATGTCTACTGGATAGAAATGATGGGGCTGGTGAGATTTTTGAGCTATTATTTAAGGAGTATTAACCCACAGAGTATTCCTTTAATCCACAGGGAGACATACGTGTGTGTGTGAGCTATCAGCAATGCGTTATCAGTGAAGAACTGGTGGGAAAGAATGCTAAATAATGCAACATAAAAAGTAAAGATCAGTTTTCCATATGATGAAAAAAGAAGGACAGATATATAAATATAGAGATAGATGTGATTCTTATCTTAAGAAATAAGGAACTGAAGCATGGAGAGTTTGAGTGACTTGCTCATGGTCACACAACCAAAAAAAAATAGTAGTTCTCAGGCAGGATTTTAACTCCGTTCCTCCTGAGTACAGTGGTTATCCATTGTGCCACCTACCTGCCTCAGGATAACCAGAGTACTAAATTTGTACCTTCACGATGTTGGAGGAGAGCAAAGGAGACTGATGGCATATTTAATTGGCTCTGTGGTGGACTTTGGAAAAGATATGAACATGGATGGGCTGCAATCTGCATCATTGGCAGATATTCCCAAAGCTATCTGCATATTTGCAAATGGATGAAATGAAATGGCAGGTATATTCTATTTTCATTTATGGATGGTGGAATGGGATGCCAAGTATATTTTCCATTGGTTCTAAAATAAAGGCATCTTAAAGAGCTAATTCTAAAATGCCTTTTCATTGCAGCCTTATTTGAACACAATAAATTATGTTTATTAATCCCCATTTTCTGACTAGTGCATTAGAGATGATTTAGAGTTGTATAAACTCTGGGTCTGAGTATAGGAAGGGATAGAGGAGGAAAAGGAATAGATCTGGACTTCTTTCTAATTCTCTTAATATCCACAGCTCTTCATAGATTTCTCAGACTCTAGATGTATGATAAAGGCATGGTCAGTAAAACTTCCTCAATTGCTTTTGGTATTTCCATTTCTGACATTTAAACATTGATAGATCATTCAAACAATGAGGTTATTAACTTTCAGGTGTAGGATTTGGACTTGTGAAACAAAAGCTAAAATAAACTAGCAGGAATTAAAATAAGGTTTACACCCCCTTTATTTTCATTGTTTTATTTGCTCTTCACAATAACCCAGTGAGACAAATACAATGACCATTTTGTAGATGAGAAAACTGAGGTTCATAAGGTAAATGACTTGCTGTGATCACACCGCTTCCACTGAACACTGGCTTTGTCAAACTTCAAAGTCTAGCATGTATCACACGAATATGACAATAAATTCATTTGGTTATCACATAATTCAGAGGGACATGGGAAAAATGTTTTGGATTGCTTCTATCAGTTCCTATTTCAAGGGCAAGCAATATAAAAATATTGTTGTTGGACCATCTCTACCAATGGCCAGTAATCATATCTTACCATTTTTCCCGACCCCAAATGTCACCACCCATATGAACATGGGGAAATTTCTAGTTTGATTCATGTTTGGCATTGAGCTTGAATACTCATACAAGTCTGACACCCAAAAAGAAATATTCTGGGTGAAAGATCCTGATGGTGAAATGGGCAGTCTTATGTAACTAGCCCTTTCTGCACATCAGTCACAGCAGTCATAGAATGGGTTGTCAAATAGAGATTGTTTCTTTACTTCAAACTGGACAAGATAATAATTTCTATCAGAGTGTTTTTTCTTTGTTAAGAATATTTTTCAAAAGAAGAATCTATTTTTCTGGGAAAATATACATATTGTGTATTCCCCCATGTCTCTGACATATACTCACAACTGTCCACCTACACAGAGGTGCTAGGATAATCATTCCCAAACACCATTTGATCTAGAGCCCCTCAAAGACTTCTTTTTTGGATTGTAGATTGTAACAAGAGTCAGCGAGTCAGTTTTCAAAAGTATTTACTATATATGCTGGACAGTCCATAAGAGCTAGGAATACAAGGAAAAGCTCAATATAAACAAGGCTCTGCCCTTGAGAAACTCACACTCAAATTCTGAGGGGAAAGAATTTGAGAGATCATCTATTTAAACACTTTCTTTTCTACAGGGAATTATAACCCAGAAGTCAAGTGCTTGCCAAATGATACCTAGTTAGGGCACTGATAAGAGACATCGATCACTGATATTTCTTTTCCAGTGATCATTCTATTGAAGTTTAACCAAAGAGGCTAGAATTCATGAAAATTCATAAAAAACCCCAACAAATATACTTAATAGTCAAGTAATCTTGCCAAAGGTCCGGTGACATCAGTAATCACATAATTTCTGGACCTTCAGTGGCAAAAACTATCCAGGGTCGAGTTTTCCCTTAGCAATTTTGTAAGGATGTGCAAATGATGTAACTTTTAGCATCAGTAAGAAGAGGTTAAACTATTTTTCTTATTTCTTTGAGCTATTTTGAGACAAAACTGAGTTCATGTGAGTAAAATACTCTGCATGTTTGACATTATCTAAATATAAATTCTTCATTTTTATGGATCAATGTTCTCTACTAGCCATTGCAATCAACAGCTCCACTTTCATGACATACATCAAGTAGAGTTTATTTGTTGAATTATAAGACTACTTTGGAGAATTGGGGTGTCTGTGCATGTGCTGTGGGGACCTGCCAACCGTTCATTTATGGAGGATAAACAAGCTTCAGATGCTTAATTCTTGTCAACTGACTGTCTTTTTCTAGGCATCTGGAAAGTGTGAAATGTTTGTGAGAGGTAAAAAGCACAGCTTCTACCATTTCCTTGTATGATCTGCATTGATCAATAAAGCTGGTTCCAGAGGATAAGCTTTCTGGAATTTCTAGCAATCAAGAGCTGCTTCAAAATATCTACAATGAAACCCTCTTTCTTATTAACTCTTTATGACTTAGTTATGAATTTGATACTTTTGTCGACATGTTGCTTGTTGAGTTTCCATGAATGTTAGTCATGGAGGGATTCTTGATTCTCCTGTTTCTCGTGACAGGAAACTGAATTATTCTGGCATGGCTTATTCTGACTAAACTCAGACAAGGACTTTATGGTTACTCTTTCTTTTTACCAACTCTTTGCAAACATTCTTACTTCATAATACATTCTATAAAATGCCCAAGAGTTACATATACCTTTTACATAATATATGTATATATATATATATATATACATACACACACACACATACAAACACATATAACTGCCATATGGTTTTCCAGTTTCCTTTCTTACCTTTTGTTGAAAACCAAGACAACAGTTGCTCTGCTTCAGCTCTACACCATTAGTTGCATCCTCAATAATTTATTGAATAGAGCCAACTGTTTCTGGGCAATCCAGTTGGCTAACCATTTCACTATTCTAGGATATGGAGTAGTTTATTTAGGCCAAGTGCTGCTCATTGATATTGCATTCGCTTGAATAGTTATTGTCTTCATTCTAATATTATAAATACCTAATTAGTGTGATCATTATGTGGGGTTTTAAAGGTTAGAAATATTGTCTAAGTAATTATCTCATTTAATTATCATATGTCCTGAGGATGATATTGTACTTATTGCCATTTCACAGATGAATATACCAAAGTCCAGAAAACTTCATAATCTCTTCAGGATCACATCTGAGAATAGGTTCAAATGCCAGCTTTCTTATTTCAAGCTCAAAGGCAGACCGCACTGCATTAGACCACAATGTGCCGTCCTCCACTTATGCATATGCTTGCTATAAGCCTCTCTTTTTCTCCCCTCCATTTTCTATGTCTCTGTCCCTTAGAAAAAAATCTTTCTGCTTAGCATTTCATTTGAACTAAATTTTTAAATATAAAATATAAGTGTGACCCTATTTTGGGTCTTGAGTCTGGTCTGCTAAACTATTGATCATTGAGTGATATCATCAGATTTAATACTTGAGATAATTTTAGAAGGCTACTGGGAATCTTCTTCAATATACATTAGCATTTCCATATCTACAAAATTCATTTATCATCATATGAAGACAGATAAAAATATGAATTCTCTTAAGTTATGAAAAGAAAAGGGGCCAAGATCGAAGCCTTTCAAATCATAAAGAGGTAATTGCCAAGAAACATGACAATGGAGCCTGGTTTCAAATTAGGCACAATGTGGGAAGGTAGGATTGTAAAGGCAAATACAGGAGGAATATTTTTAAAGAACTGCAATAAGGAATGAATTACATTTTCACCTCAGAGAACTGTGAATTTTTTTCTCATTTTGCTCTCTTTTCCTTTCTATTTTATACATAAAATTACCATCAAACACAAGAGATGTCACCCTAATTGGAATCTTTCTGAAACTGGAGTGAAGAGAAGGTCACACCTCATCAAAGGAGATAGAACCATCCCATAATTCTTGGGCAGAGTAAATGTAGATATCAAAGGCTTCAAACCCTATTTGAATGATATAAGTTCACTGCATGTAATAGGGACACTTAAAGGAGTTAACCCTTCCCCCAAAGATTTATATGATACGTTCAGCATTCCATCTCAACTTCAGAAGAGTTTTTATGCCCTCTCCCCACTACTGATCATGAAGAAAACTGAGGATTGGGAGGGGGAAGAGGATTAAAGAGAAGGAAAATAAGCAATTAATCATGGCTAGTTCAAAAGAATTCCCTGTTGGTACCCTAGAAGGTCTGTGTCTTTGCCACATAGGTCACCAGTCTTGGACTCTGTCGATATAATATATTCTAACGTGGGAAAAGTATATGCTTCGCCAAATGAGCAAAGATCACAGAGAAAAATAGGAGTATTTCTTACTTGTTTGAAATGTTTAATATTCTGCTGCATAAAACATCATCTTATTTTGAGGCCCGCTTAGGTAGCTTGGCTTTCTGGCTATGTGTCCTATAATTCTTTCTCTGTTTCTTTTCCCCAGTTCCATTGCTTACCATCTCTATCCTGAGCAATCTGCATATTCTCTTAACTAGTGTCACTCCTTCCAATGTATCACTTATCTAATCTTTCATTCAGTCACCAACATACTCTTCTTTGAGCATATGTCACTCTTTAGCTCTAAGACCCTCAGTGACACCTTACTACACTGAGCAAAATTACTCTTTTGGCAGGATATTTTGGGTACTCTCCACTCTGGCTCTTGCACAATTTCAAGGCTTTGTTTGGCATTTTTCCTTCTTAGGGACCCTGTGTTTTAGCTAAACTACTCTGCCATCTTTTTTTCCAGGAATATAACTTTCACTTTCCCATTCTTATTCCATTATAGAACCCTCCCTCACCTTTGAAATGCCCTTGTGCCTCATCACCTTCCTCTTATCTCAGGTTTGTAGCACTTCTCTTTCAATAAAGAACCATCTTTTGGATGACAGCAAGATTCTCCTCTTTGCATATTGGATTTGTGTCACTTGCCTGGATCTCTCCTTTGCCCCATAATATCTTGCATTCTACTAATCAAGGCAACTGCTTTAGCCTTCCAGTTGAATCTGTTCTAGCATCTCAGAACTGGAAGGCATACAGAGATGTACACAGTTTAACACATGCTTGTACAAAAAGCCCCTCTATGAGATAGAAAACTAGGAACCATCCAGTCTATGTCTGAAAAGGTCCCTCCAGGAAGGAGGGACCAACTACCTCCTCAAAAAAACCATTCTCCTTTGAGATAGCTGGAATTGTTGGCAAGTTATTTTAACTTAAATCTCCCTCTTTTCATCTTGCATCTTCTGTATATTAGCTGCTCAATCAACTCAGCATCATGGGGATAGGTCCTTGTCTACAAGGCCCTCTTCCTAGCCCTCTATTTTTTCCTCTCCTCAGAGATCTGCTACTACATTCTCCTGCCTTTAACTGACACTTACATACATATAATGCCTTCAATCCTCTCCATTCACCCAAACTCTAATTATACTGCTTGAAAAACCATAAAAGCTATTTTTCCTTTGGTAGTTCATTTCATCCCTATACATACAAAGATATAGACACACCAGAATTCCACTAATGCCCAGTTCTACCAGTCAAGCATATTCACACTTGAGCATTACATCAGCTCTGCATTTCACATTCCATATTAGGAGCTGCAATTGTTTGACCTTTAAAATGTGTCTTTCACCCATCCAATTCTTACCATCGTCTTGCCATTATTAGCCTCCTCTTCTTTATATGCTTCTAGATGACTGCACTTGTATCTTGGAACCTGCCTCCTTAACTCCCAGAATCTTCCCTCTCATCTCTCATCTCTTTTCTAAACCATTCCTTTTCACTCTGAAAAATCATTAGTCATTTCTGAGGAGGTGCTAGTCCAGTGAAGTAGAACACAGTGGAGCACTCATCTTTTGGAAAAGTTTGAAGTTGGACCTTCATTGTGGAGAGAACTTTAGTTAAAGCTTGATGCTGTTCACAGTGAAGCCTACACACATAGCTGTTCATGCTACCATTGCTCACTAGGGAAGAAATGTAAGATCATCTTCTTCAATCAAAAGGATGACACCTGCTTTGGCGGAAATGAAGAATGCCATTAAAATAGAGCAGATTGATTATACCAGTCAAGAGGCGCTATTAGAACTGAACTAGGAGACCGTCAGACCATATGCCAACCAATTCTCTGCAGAACTCTACAAACAACTCACCAGCAAACCTCCTCTATGGCCCCAAAATGGACTCTAATGTCTGACTAGGAAAAGAAAAAGTTGGAAATAGCTCTTTAATGCTGATGGTGAAGTGTTTTAGGAGGTGGAAAGATAAAGCTTCAGAAGCCAACTGTCATGGGGAGGAAGGAAATGAAGGCATGCCATATCAACTAAACACAATCCAAATTGAT
Source organism: Macrotis lagotis (assembly GCF_037893015.1). Taxonomy (NCBI): domain Eukaryota; kingdom Metazoa; phylum Chordata; class Mammalia; order Peramelemorphia; family Peramelidae; genus Macrotis; species Macrotis lagotis. The sequence continues at coordinate 3,631,991 of NC_133664.1, forward strand.
CTTATACTCATAACATGGCTTATAAAATATAAATGTGCTAATTATATAAAATTGTGAATGGATTTTTATAGACAACAACCTTCTGAGTGACTCCTTGTAACTCACACATTCTTGGGATCATGGCCCAAATCTTCAGACTGTCAAAAAAATGGGTTCCTACTTTTTCTTGGCAGGCAGGCAAGAGTGGCACAGACCAGTCAGTGGTGATTGTATTACAGCTGTCTACATAGGCCAACTGGATTGGAGGATAACCAAAAGCTCCATCTGTCATGAATATTCTTTTATTTCTTTTAATTTTATTGCAGCTGCCCTATTTATTCAGTATTATTTTGACATTCATCATTATGTTTTGATTAAATCTGAAGCCGCATTAATGGAGGAAAAGGAGGAGGAAAAAGAAAGAAAAAAGAATGAAGAGAAGAAAATAAAAAGGGAGTTGGAGAAATTTTATTTGTTATAAATAAGTTTGTGAGGCACTTTTATGTGTTACTTTATTTGCCCCTCACAACAACTCTATGAGATAGGATCACTTTTTATTTCTGTTTTGCATATAAGTAGATAAAATGATAAATGGCATGTCCAGGGTCACACAGTCCATAAGTAAACAAATTAGAATTTTAACTCAAGCCTTCCTAATTCCATGTTCCCTACACATGACCAACTAGCCTTTCCTAAGGAACTACATGATTAAAGTTCTGGACTACTTTTATTCCACTTTCAAGCCAGTGGTAGGTTCACATCACTTCCCCATACCCCCTCACTTGATTTGATCAAATCCATTCTGAATTCTAGGTATTGATTTATTTCCCCACTGAATCATAGGCATGATGGGAATGCCTGAGAACCTGTCAAAGGAGTCAGACCCATGCAAGTCACTCATGGCAGTGAAACAGTCTGCGTCAACACAGTGAGGACCCCCAGCTGCGAGATAAAATGAGTCACTTCATTTTAGGCTTTGTCTTTTTCCTCTTTGTGTGTAGGACAAAAAGACACAAAGGAGATAATATTAAGACAGTTTTTTCCTCTCTACATGCTGCTCAGGCTGTCTCTGGAGAAATAAAGTGCATATATTTCCAACTATGAGAAACTAATGAAAACTTTTTAATTAGCATCATTAATTTCTCCGACACATCTCAAAGTCTATATCTCTCTCTTTATTTGTGAGACATATTTCTCTTTATAAATTCAGGGAATACCAGACATTCATAAAATTCTTTTTTCACTGAATTTTCACAGAAGCTAAATCTTGGAAGGGATCTCTGGAATCAGGGAGTCTAAGACTCAGGGCCCTCTCTCACATCAGACAAGTGGTCACCCAGTATCCAAGACCGAAGACTTCACTGTTTGCCAAGGCTGTCTATGGTCCTCGTAAAATATTATAATTGCTGGGAAGCATTTCTTAATCCCAACCCAAAGTTTCCTCGCTGAAACTTTTCCCCATTGAGCTAAGTGTTTCCCTTTGTGGCCAAGCATAAAAGTGACAGCGTTTTTAATACCTGAAGTCATCGATTGTATACTAAGTCTTTTCTTCTCTAGACTAAACATCTCAGAGTCCTTTACCCAATCCTGATGTGCCATGATATTAAGGATTTTCTCAATCCTCATTGCTCTCCCCTGGATATTCCATCCAGCTTATGAATAGTCTTAGCAAATTTTTGAACTGAAAGAAGCATTTAGGATTCAGGGACCCCATCATTTTGAATAGTATTCCTTCCTTGAGACAGTCTAAGAATGCAGTACCCAGCAATTTTGCCAAGCTACATTTGAAGGAAGTAAAACACGATCTTGAACCGAATACCAGTCCATGGAAAAATGGTTCTATGAAGCTGCCATTTCACCTCAGACAATTAGGAACCCTTATCCATGCAATAACACAAAGGCAATCTTGACCTTCCTAAGCCAAGCCTGTGTAGTTATTATCTGCCTCATGTATTAACTATCTAATAACAACCGTGTGTAGTAAGAAGAAAGCAAAAGGTAAAAAGAGAATTGCGTTATTGCTTTCAAATTGTCCTTATAGCAATGCTGATCTGATTTTTTGCTTTTAGGAGCAGAAGGGATACTAATGATGATTGTTCTACTCTCACCACTTGGCATGCATGAGATTGACCCTAGTTATCAAAGGTTAACCCAGGGGAAGGTTCTTGTCTTCAAGTGGGGATGCAACTGAAGACTATGTCTGCTGTCTGAAGACCAGCCTAGCAAAGTGGAAAGAAGCTCAGCACCACCTATTTGGCCATGGTGACCCCAGAAATAGATTCCAATACAAGAGGGTCCTTTGAGTGCCATACACTTTCATAGAAATGGACATTTGTGGCTACCTTCTGGTAACACAACATTAGTAAAGAGGGAAGGAAATGCTGGTAATTACAAGGTTTGTAGAACATCTTCAGAAAGTCAAAGGTAGTAGGCTTCGCATGGGAGCTTTATCTAATAAATGATGAGTGGATAAACTTCAAGAGGAACTAAACTATATCCACATGGATCTTTTTCCATATAAATGGAAATCAGTATAAAATGTAGAGAAGTGGTCCAATTTTGTCTCTGTCTCTCTCCTCTCTTTTGTCTCAGCCCTCCCTTCTCCTCCTTCCCCCACCTCCTCCTCTTCCTCTCTCCCCCTCTCCCCCTTTCTCTCTCTCTCTCTCTCTTCAATATCTGAAACTCCTTTACAGAAATAACAAAATTTCCAGAGCCGTTTCTTTAAATGTCCCAAATACAAGAAGAGTATTTTCAGAGAAAACATTCTCATCTGTCCTTGCAGTGATAAGCCATGTGATCACCAAGTATGTTGCCATATTGAAAATGTCAGCCAATGTTCATTCTCCATTTCATATGTGAAGACAAATATTCTCTTTGAAAATGGAGTTTGCTAATTAAGGGTTTCAGTGGTTCAGAGTACAATCTTATTTGCCAAGTACCTCATGTGAAAATGATTCAGGCTTACTGAATGTATCCCTTCAACAAAAATATAAATAAACAATTGAGGATCATATGATCCTTTGGTGATCTTGATATGACTAAGTTAAACTAAATGATGCCAAGAGCATTTTTATGTGAAACCAGGAAAGTAAAGATTGAAATGGCAGATATCTGCTGCTTTCCTAGACTGGAACCAAGTCAGTTCAATTCAAGACTCAGATCTCTGCATATAACCTAAGGTCATTTTATTGGCCATTTGGCTGACAAAAGTCAAGCATACAAAAATAGAATAAACAATAGACCCTCTTCACAAGAACGTTATGTTATTTTGACAGATGATATAACATTTAAGGAGATTCAATCAAGCTACAGTTATTAAAATATTAATCTGTTCTGACCTTATCTTTCTTAATAACTCTGAAAACTACTGACATTATTGATCATGTTCTTGAAAATTCTTGTCCTCAAGCTTTTGTGACATTGTTTTCTTTATTTTCCCTCTTCAGTGTCTCATTACCCAGTCTCATGTGATAGATGATTACTGTGGGCACCCCCTAAGATCCTATATAGGGTTCACTTATCTTCTACCCTATTTCATGATCTTATCAATTGCCATCGATTCAATTATCATCACTATTCAATAGATTCTCTATCTATTTCTAGCAGCTACTAGCAAGTCATTTAGCTTGCATTTGCCTCAGTTTCCTCAATTATAAAATGAGAATATTAACTTCCCAGGGTCATTGTGAGATTCAAATAAGATATTAATAAAGCATGTCACACAGCACCTGGTAAATAGCAGACGTTATATATAGGTGCTCATTTTCTTTCCTTTCCCTTTCCTTCATCTGATCTTTAGTATTACATCTCAAACTGCCTATTGACCAACTCTAATTGAATGTCTCACAGACATCCTAAAGTCAACATATTAAAACTGAACTTAGTATCTTTCTCCTAGAACCCTCTTTTCTGCTAATCTTCCCTATTTCTTGAAGGCACCACCTTTTTTTTAATTATCTTAGTTCAAAATCTAGTTGTCATCCTCAAGGCTTCACTCTAATCCCATGCATATTTTATCTATTGTCAAGTCCTATTACTTTGACTTTAGCAACATCTCTCATATATATGTCTCTTTCTCTGTTCCAACACTAACACTACTCTAGGCAGCCCTCCATTAACTCACCATTGGACTAGTGAAATAGTCTGATGACTATTTTTTTCACCTAACTCAGAATTCTAGGTACCGTGGTTCACAAAAATTAAATAGCCCTGTATGTATATGTATGTATGTATGCCATTCACATAGCTACACAATATTTATTTATATAAATTCTGTGTGTGTGTGTGTATATGTGTATATATATATACACATATACACACACACACATATAGCTACATATGGGACCAGTGTGCCCTCCATCTGGGAATCAGAGCCTATTTTAACAAAGAGTTAAAATCAAACAATGGGTGGGTAAAATGATTAAACAAAGAAAAAATTCCATCCACAGAAAGTTACTATGGTGACAAAGATCAAAAAACACACAAGGGATAAAAAAGTCGAAGTTCCCACACTGAAAATGTGCAAGAAAAATAATAATTGATATCAGATTTTAGAAGGATTTTGAAAATAAAATAAAAGAGAGAGGTAGGAAATACTGGAAAGAAAAATGAGAGTGATGAAAGAAAAATCATAAAAAAAAGTCAGCAGCTCATAAAGGAGACACAACGAACTGAAGAAATAGCATTTTTTTAAAATAGACTAGGACAAATGGTAAAGGAGGTACAAAAAAGCAAATGAGAAGAATGCCTGAAAAAAAAGCAGAATTGGACAAATGGAAAAAGAGATGCAAAAATTCCCTGAAGAGAAAAACTCAGAGAGTAGAACTATTGAAAGAAAAAAAGAGTTACAAAAGGTCATTGAAGAAAATTCCTTTAAAATTAGAATTGTTAATGGAATTCAATGACTGTATGAGAAATCAAGTACCAAACAAGAAAAAAAATGAAAAAATAGATGACCATGTGAATATCTCATTGGAAAAGCAATTGTGCTGGAATATGAATCCAGGGGAGATAATCTAAAATTATTGAACTGTGTCAAAGTCATAATCTAGGAGAGAACCAAGAAATCATCTTTCAAGGAATTAGAAAGAGAATAAAGTAGAAATTGAAAGAATTTTGCCTATCACCTTATGAAAAAAGATGCCAAAATGAAAATTTCCTGGAATATTATAGCTAAAACCCAGAACTTCCAGGTCAAGGAAAAAAATATTGTAAGCAGCAAGAAAGAAGCAATTCAAGGATCATGGACTCAAAGTCAGACTAACACAAGATTTAGCACCTTCTACAAAACAGGCTTGCAGAGTTTGGAATATGATATTCTAGAGGTGAAAGGTGATTGAATTATAATCAAGAATCATTTTCTCATCAAAGCTATGGATAAACCATCAAAAGGATAAAAGTATTTTTAATGAAATAGAGAAATTTCAAGTATTCTTGGTGAAAATACCACCACTCATATGAAGATCTAACAAATGAAACTGAGGGGTAATAAATACATGAAGAAGAAAAATAAAGAAAGCAGAGTCACAATGAATAAACCTTACTTTCATCAGAACTGACTCAATTCTGTTGAATAATATTCATACTCAATTAAGTATAGAAATCTACCTTATCCTAAAGGAAAGTAAGAGGGGAAAGAGATAACAGAGGAGATGGGGGTGAGAGAAGGGAAGAAAGATTGAAGGAGGAGGTGCTCAGAAGAAAAATACTTTTCAGAGAGACAAGGTAAAAGAAAAGAGAAAATAAGATAAGCAGAGGGGAAAATAAGATGGAAGGAAATACAGCTTGCAAAAGTAATTGTGAAAAAAAAATGTATGTCATTCCCCAATTGATAAATAATCAAAAGATATATAGGGTATTCAGAGAAGCCTGGAAGGATTTGCATAAACTGATGCTGAGCAAGATGAGCAGAACCAGAAAAACATTGTACACCCTAACAGCAACATGGGGGCGATGACCAACTTTGACGGACTTGCTCATTCCATCAGTGCAACAACCAGAGACAATTTGGGGATATCTGCAAAGGAAAATACCATCTGTATCCAGATAAAGAACTGTGGAGTTTTTACAGAGACTAAAGACTATTACCTTCAATATAGAAAAAAATCTTATTATGTAATTTTGTTATGTCTTATATTTTATTTTTCCCTAAAGTATATGATTTCTTTCTCAACACATTCAATTTAGATCAATGTATAACATGGAAACAATATAAACACTAACAGACTGCCTTCAGCGGGGGGAGGTAGGAGAAGGAAGCAAGATGGGGGGGGACTGTAAAATTCAAAAATAAATAAATATTTTTCTTAAAAAAGTAGAACTGGTCAAATGGAAAAAAAAGAACAAAAGCTGAAAGAAAATAATTCTTTAAAAATTCAAAAAAATATAAACAGTTTTCAAATGATAATCAAACTTATCTATAATCATAAGAAAAAAGTTCTAACTCATTATTAATTGGAGAAATGAAAATTCTAAAAAAAATCATAAGAGAGAAGAAAAATGGGAAAATAAATGAAAGTGATGAAGGCACAGTTAAATTACAGAGCTTTCAGTTCCAGGAGAAAATATTGCAAGTAGTCAGAAAGAAATATTTCCAGTATCAAGAAATCACAGTCAGGATAATATAAGATTTTGCAGCTTCCAGCTTAAAAGATCACAGGGCTTTGAATATGATATTCCAGAAGGCAAAAGACCTTGTTTTAGAACATAGCATCCCCTCCCAGTAAAACCAAACACACTCTTTCAGAGAAAAATATGAACATTTAATGACCCACAAGGCTTTTCAAACCTTCCTGAGGCAAAGACAAATTGACTAGAAAATTTGACTTTCAAATATAAGACTTAAGAGAAGCATAAAAAGTAAGCAAGAAAGGTAGAAAAGGGGGACTTAAGGATGTTGAATTGTTTATAATCCTAAATGAAAACATGATACTGGCAATTCAAACAAGCTTGCTCATTATTAAGGCAGTTAGAAGAAGTGTATATAGACAGAGAGCAAAGTTGTGATTTGAATAACATTATGTGATGAGAGAGAGAATTGTACTGGGAGAAAGAGAAAGGGAGAGGTAGAATAGGGAGAATTATCTCACTTAAAAGAGTCAAGGGAAAGTTTTTCCAATGGAGTCAAAGAGGTGGAAAGTGAGGGGAAATGTGTGACTTTACTGTTATCAGAAATGGATCAAAGAGAGAATGATATATACATTAAATTGGATATAGAAATCTATATTACTCTACAAGAAAGTAGAAGAGGAAAGGGTTAAGAGAAGTGGGGTGATGGAAGGGAGGGAAGAATGAGGGGGAGGGTGGCAAGATGCAAAGCACTACTGAGGAGGGACAGACTGAAAAGAGTAGAATAAATTGAGTTGGGGAATAAGATGAAGGGAAATACAGTTAGCAAGTAACTGTGGAAAAAAATCTGAAGCAAGTTTTTCTGATAAAGATAAGTGTCTATTGATAGAAATAAAAGCCTTTCTCCAGTTGATAGTGATCAAAAGATAAGAACAAGTTTCATGTTATCAGTGTTATCTATAGCCATACAAATATGTTTTTACACACTATAGATTGAAGAAATACAAATTAAAACTTAGCAGCACTACTAATTAGACAGAATTGGACAAAAAAGAAAAAAATGACAAATGTTGTAGAGGATGTAGGGACCTTAAAACACTGTTAGTAGAATTGCGATCTGATTCAATCATTCTGAAGAGTAGTTCTGAACTACACTCAAAAACCCATAAAACTATACATACCCTTTGACATAGCAACATCACTACTAGGCCTGCATCCCAAAGGAGTTGGAAAAACAAGAAGGGAAAGTACCTATATGTACAAGGATATTTCAAACAGTTCTTTTCTAGTGGTAAAGCACTGGAAATTGAGAGAATGTCCATCAATTGGGGAATGGCTAAACAAATTGTGGTATGTGAATATGGGATGCTATTCTACTATAAGAAATGTTAAAAAGATTGAAAAGTAAAAAAAAAATTTGAAAAAAAATTTTGAGCAAAAAGCTCTCAAAAAACCTGGTGCAAAATGAAATGTACTGTGTCCAAAGTAACGGCAGTACTGTAGGATGATCAGCTATCCATGACCTAGCTTTTCTAAAACAGTAACCCAAGACAATTCTGAAATACTTATAATGAAGAATCACCAGAAAAAGTATTGATGGTTTTCAGAATATAAACTGAAATACATTTTTACTTTCTTATTTTTATTGAGATTATTACTTTTTTTTGAAAGGGGTCCATACTTTCTTTCACAACACAACTATAATGGAAATATTTTCCACGACTAAACATTTATAACCTTTATCAAATTGCTTTCTCAATGGGAGGGGAATGGGAAGGAAGGGAGAGAATTTAGAACTAAAGTTTATAAAATGAACATTAAAATTGTTTTTACATGTACCTGGGGAAAAATAATTATTTGAAAAAAAGAAAATCTCCAGAAGAATTTTAAAAAACCAAATATTTTCAGACAATAAAAGGTAAACAAGATGACATGAGCCATTCCTAACCAATATGCTTCCTTCTTCCCTTCTATGAATTCTTCATGGGAATTAGTAGACAGCATATGAAAAAAAATTTCTAAATCATTATTGATTAGAGAAATGCAAATAGAAACATATCTTCAATACCACCTCACACCAATCAGATTGGCTAATATGACAAAAAAGGAAAACCATACAAATTGGAGGGGATGTGCTGCTGAACTGTTGTCAGTAGTGGCTGTTGTTTGTCCTTTGTTCTCAAAGAAGACCATGACATCAGAAAGGTGATTCCAAGATATGACAGTAAAATGCATTTAAGTGGGGGATGGGGAAAGTCACCAGCCTCACTTTCTCCTCCAAAGCTATCTGGTTTCAGTAGCCAAATATTGATCAGGACAACTGGAGAATCCTTTCACTGTGGTTCAATTTGTGAACCTATACAGCCATTCTGGAGAGAAATGTAGAACCATGTTCAAAGGGCTATAAAATTGTGCATATCCTTTAACTCAGAAATACAACTGTTAAATCTATATTCCAAAGACATTCAAAAAAAGGGAAAAAGTACATATCTGTACAATAATATTTACAACAATTCTCTTTATGGTAGCTAGTTAGAAATTGAGGGGATGTCCTCTTGGAATATCATTGGACTGTAAGAAATTACAAGCAAGGAGATTTCAGAAAAATGTGCAAAGACTTACATGAACTGATACAAAGTGAAGTGAGCAGAATATTCTACACAGTACCCATGAAGAACTGGGAATGCATTAGATATTCTCAACATGATTTATACAATGATTTAAGACACTCTCTAGGGAATATTGATGAAGCATCTATCCATTTCTATAGAATGCCTGAAATAGTGACTGAATATAAACTGAAACATGCCATTTTTCGCTTTCTTTTTCTTCAATTCAAGTCTTGTACAATGTAACTACTATGGAAATGTTCTACGTGATTGCATATGTAGAACCTCTATTGGCTTGTTTACCATCTCAGAGAGAGGGAAAGAAAAGGAAAAGCAAAAAATCAAAAAACTTGAAATTCAAAATTTTCAAAATGTTTAGTTCTTTAAACATTTTAATGGAGGAAAATATTATTTTAAAAAAAGAACATGGCCCTCATTCTTTAGAGCACACAGGATACCATAGGCAAAGGAGAAGTACACAGGCATTGGAAGATGCTTTTCTAAGATGTCACACACACATAGCAAGATCAAGAGAGAATTTAAAGTTTTTCATTATCTATTCATTTGTGATTTTCCATTAAAATTAGTCTGTAAAACAAAGTGCTGCAAAGCAGTCACCAATTAGTAGGTGAAGAATGCATGGATATCTCTGGTAAATTGGATCATCGAGATCACTGTCCCTGATGCTCAGGTGATGTGCAAAACAGGGAGACAGATGCACACTTCTGGAATTGCATGGTATCTCAGAAGATATGCTGTGCAGAATCCAAACAAAAGATGGTGATGGCTTGCCAAATGTTCCTATTTGCAAATGACATTGTACTAATTGAACTGAAACACTCCAAAGCTTCCTCAGTGGCATTCATAGCAAGATCTAAGTAAATAATCTAACTATCCCACCTGAAAAGTAAAAGTACTCATTCAAGACCAGGCAGCAGGCTGGGTAAAACAAAGCACTCCCATCACTCCAAACTACTCATTGAGAAAAAAAAATCTTCTCCTCTCATACTGATATCCCCTTAGTGGTACTACATGACTGTGAATCATGGATTTCATGATAAAAAGACATATAATTCAGAGCAGCTAGGTGGCACAGTGGATAGAGCACCAGCCCTGTAGTCAGGAGTGCCTGAGTTCAAATACAGCCTCAGACACTTAATAATAGCCTAGCTGTGTGGCCTTGGGCAAGCCATTTAATCCCATTGGTTTGCAAAAACCTAAAAAAAAAAAGACATATAATTCAATGAGCCATGATGCCAAAAAAAATGATTTTGAGGTCACTGAAAATGGAAAAAAAAGTTGGACCTATCTTGGAGAAAGAATGAGAGAAAACAGATGAAGAGTCAATGGTACCCTTCAGTACTACACAGATAAAAAAAAAAGACCTCTAGAGCATCAGGCAGATTTTTTATGAGAATACATACATATATATAGATCATAATCACTTGAGAAAGGAGGACATGAGAGAGCTGAAAAATGTGAGCATCAAAGATGGAAACCTAAATCCAGAAGACTACAAAGATAAAACCCCAGTTCCAGCCATTCCCCAATTAATAAATAGTTAAAAGGTATGGATGTACAGATTTCAAAAGAAATTCATTGCAATAAGTCACATAAAATGTTTTAAATCACTATCCAGTAGATAAATAGAAGTTTAAACAACTCTGAAGCAACACTACACATTATCAGATTGGCTAACATGACAGAAAGGGAAAGTCACAATTTGAGGGAATGTGGGAAAGCAGAGACATTAACACACTGCTGATGTAATTGGTAATTTCTTCATTCTGGAGTATAATTTGGAACCATACCCCAAATGGCTACAAAAAAAAAGTTGTATATACCCTTGGTCCAGCTGTACTTACTAGCTCCATACTCCAGAGGACAAAGAAAAGAGAAAAGAACTTAAATATACAAAATATTGATAAGAGCTCTTTTTGTAGTGTTAAAGAATTAGAATTTGAAGAGATATCCATCATTTGGGGAATAATTGAGTAAGTTGCTAGAGAATACTATTGTGCTCTAAGAAAAGATGAGCAGGATGGCTTCAAAAAATCTGGAAAGATTTATATGAACTGATTTAAAGTAAAATGAGAAGAACCAGGAAAATGTGTACAGTAACAGCAATATTGCAAGAATCAACTGTGAAAGCCATGCTTAGCTGCTCTGATCAAGACAGTGATTCGAGACAATTCCAAAGCATCCATAATAAAAATGCTACCTACTCTCTAGAGAGAGAAATGTTGAACTCTTGAGTGCTCATTGAAGCATACTCTTTCTTTATTTTTCTTACTTGTGTTTTCTTTCATAATATGTCTAATATGAAAATACTTTTTGCATAGTTTTAACTGTATAATCAATGGCATATTATATGCCTTCTCAAATGGTAAAGGAGGAGTGGAAAGAGAATTTTGATCTCAACATTTTAAAAAACAAATGTTATTTTTTAAAATTTAATTGTGAAGTATTTAACAAAATAAATAGAAAGATTTAAGGGATTCAGTTTTTTATATATTTTTATATATTTTATATATTTTTATATGTATATAGGCTTCAATAATAAAATAAAATAAATGTATTTGACTATAGCTCAATCATAGCCATAAATTGGGAGAAGCATGAGATATCACCCTAGAGTTAAAAGAACATTAAGAACTCAAAAGGATGTCAGATGCCACCTCTACCACCTCACACCTGAATAAAACTACTTGCTACAACATAACATGGAGTGGTACTTGAGACTAAGACTGAGAGAGAGAAAGGAAGAATCCCCTCAGCACCTATAATATCTTCCATCAGTAGAATGCTTTCCCAGAATAGTAAGTTTCAATTGACCTCAGTAACTTCCACTGAATGTTCCTGGTTTTCCCTCCAAGATACATTAAGTCTTTCAGGAAGAGGTTGCACAGTCTAAGAGTCTTCTCCAGGCTAAATATCTCCAGTTCTTAATATGACCTTCTTTTGATCTGATCAAGTTCCTTTGGCAGCTTCCCACAGATCATGAAATATTAGATTTGCAGTTGGGACAAGACCATCAAGATCATTGAATTAAATCCAGTCATAATAATATAAGTGAAGGTCTAGGGAAGTCTATATTGTTACATAAATGGTAAATGAAAGCTGAGGAGAGCATGCAGTCTCTTAACTTCGATTGTAGTAAATTTCCCAGTATGATTACCCTAAAGAACTTATAGTTATAATGGGATCTAGCCATAAAAATAAACCCAACATGCCTATCCTGCCCCTAAGGTTGAATACTATTCAGTCTCCTTAACTGTCAAAGATCAAGGCACTTGTTTTTTGTGTTCCAAGTCATGATGATGATTCATCTTGTGCATTAATGTATAGCTACATTTATTAACCTTCTAAAAAGCTCTTTTAGGGGTGGCTAGGTGGCGTAGTGGATAAAGCACCGGCCCTGGAGTCAGGAGTACCTGGGTTCAAATCCAGTCTCAGACACTTAATAGTTACCTAGCTGTGTGGCCTTGGGCAAGCCACTTAACCCTGTTTGCCTTGTAAAAAAAAATAATAAAAAAGCTCTTTTGAATCCATATTCATTAGAGAAATTGGTCTAGAAATGTTGGCTCTTCCAGTTATTAAACTATATTTGTTTCATAAGGTTCATGCTCCATATTTCTCTACATTGATGAATCTTCTATGTTATATAAAGGTTAATGTCACTTAGAAAGTGAAAGAATTCTCTTGTGAATCCATTTGAATCATGAAATTAAAAAATTCTGTCCAATAAATGAGTCAAAGAAGAAATTAATGGGAAAAGAAGACTAACGAACAAACCCCAGATAGTTTGTTTTTGCTCTTTACAGATGCAACAGATTCTAGTCACATTTCTCCCATTCTATGCTTTTGATTTGTGAATCCACATTAAAAGCCATCTAATTAGATTCAGTTCAAATTTTCCAGTTTGTTAAGAGCTTTGGCAACCTATGTCAGTGACGATATCAGTTGACTCCCGTTTTGACTTCTGAAAGTATGTAGGCCTGTTATACCTTTATCAAACCCATTGACAAAATTGTAAAGTCCAAGTCCACATTCCTGGTTCTCTGGAGATGTTTCAAGTTATTATTGAACCACCAAAGAGTGATCTTTGTCCCAAGATACTCAAACAATTTCAGACTATTGAGCAGCATGATTGTTTAGGCCACATTTTTCTATCCGTTGTGTTAGAGACTGTTATATGTTTGGACAAAAACAGAATAAATTTTATTTATAGATTTCCCTCCCCTAAGATATCAAGCTAAAAAATTTGTTTAAACAAAAGAAAATAAGATTCATCTGGTGTCATCTGTTCTTAATAAAAATCATCTTTGCTATTTGTGATCTCTGCCATCTTCTCTACATCTTTATGTAATATCCCCTTAATAAGATAACTACAAATTTTTGCCAGGATCTAATTCAAACTCACTATCCTATTTGCATGTTCTAGGCTAATGTTGACACCATTTAACTGATTTCAAATAGAAATCTAAGAATTATTAAAACAAATATTTGTTATATTGATATTTGAAATAGACTTTCTGCTTTACTTAATATACGGCTCAAAATAAGATATAATTTGCCATAAAAAACAATATATAGAGAAACTGATTCATTGAAATTCTCTATGGTTGATTAAAATGGACAATACAATTATATGTTCTGTGAGAACATGAAAATGCAGAGTAAATCGCATCACCATTTTCATTCATAAACACGTATTTTATTGGCTCTTTGTTCTGACTGTTGATCCAAGTGCTGCCGCCATGCTACTCCCAACATATTTTGCAATCAACTTTAAAACCAACCCCCCCCCATTTCTCCTTCTCTAGGCTTATAAAGTCATTTTATCACCTCCTGTGAGGCAAAAGTACTATTGCCTGACCCCTTTTACATATCAGGAAAGGGACATACAACCAGGCAAAGGGCTTTGGCCATGCTGACTTCATATAGATAAACATCCCAGCTTGGGTTTTCTTCCAAGTCTGTTGCTTGGAGCTCTTGCTATTACATCATGCAATCTTGCATATCATAGATGCTTGGTCTTTTCAGTTTCCTGCTTCCTGCTTATAATGTAAGAGCAGGTGAAGAAAATGGCCCATGTATGTCTTCTCTTTGAAATCTTTTCACACTGCATGGGGAATTTACCACATTTTGCTATTACCTCTTGTACAGTCTCCTCGGGCAAGAAAAGGGACCAAGAGTTCCTGTAAATACAAGTAGTGCCTTCCATTTCCTACTGCTACCAATGTGTCCCCAGAAGGAAGGGGCCTAGGGCCTTGGTTAGGCATCTTCCAAAGAACTTCCTCATTCTCCAAGGCAACGATTTCCATATATGCCAACAAAAGGCAACTTTCACCTCCTGTTGCCAAGCCCCATCTAGTATGTGAAGAATCTCCCATGCAAAGATGAGTAAGCTGCCTTTTGTCTTTAGACCTTCCGTCTTCTACCGTGCCTGTCCTTTGAAAGAAGAGCAAGAAGAAAGTCGATGAGCAATAGGTCTTCTTTCTCCTGTTTTGTAGGTTCAACCAACACCTCTTGCTGAATCTTTTTATTGACTCATTGGCCTCATATACTTACTATGCAAACCTAGTCAAGTCACTTTACAATTGAGAAAACTGAGGTCAAGAGGGTAAACTCGTATTTAGTTGGTTGTAAAATGTATTACTTGTAGAAACCCACAAGGGAGAGAAACTTTCTTGTTCTGTAGTCTTTTTTAATTCATGGAATAAAACAAGAGTTTCATAACAGTATAATAAAAAAGATGATTGTACAAGAAACTGTAAATCTACTATATACAACTTTCAAAAATATAAGTTTACTTCCAAATATAAAAAATGATGCAATAATTTCCCTTTTTTTCTGCCCACCATCTCCTCCACTTCACTCTAGAGAGGGCCACCAATTGACAGAGTTCTGTGTATGTAGAGGTGTGGGCGACATCATTCTGTGCATAATTCTTTATAGGTTCTTTCCCAGGTGGTGAGACCATGATGAGCACATGAATTTAGATTTCAGTGAAGGGGTACTAAGTCATCACATTCTTCTCCAGAACCATCCGGGTCCAGTGGCCAGATACAAATGAGACCCCTGGAGATGGCCCTGGATCTGGGGCAGCCAGGGTTAAGAGTCTTCCCCAGGGTCATAAAACTAGTAAGTACCAAGTATCATTGACTGGATTGGAACTCCTGGTCTACTGACTCCGAGGCCAGAGCTCTATCTATTGTGCCACTGAGCATGCCAAACAGGCCCATGAAAAGCAATTCTCAACTCTGGGAGCAAAGGTGTTCTGGGAAATGGTTTTTACTAACCATTAGATTCTGCTTGTTAACTAAAGGAACCTGAACTAAGCAGGTGATTCGCATAGAAGTAGAGGGGGGGAGAGAGACAGGGAGAGAGAGAGAGAGAGAGACAGGGAGAGAGAGAGAGAGAACGGGGGGGGGGGGGGGGGGGGGGGAGAGAGACAGAGAGAGAGAGAGACAGAGAGAGAGAGAGACAGGGAGAGAGAGAGAGACAGGGAGAGAGAGAGAGACAGGGAGAGAGAGAGACAGGGAGAGAGGGAGGGAGAGAGAGACAGGGAGAGAGGGAGAGAGAGGAGAGAGAGAGAGAGAGAGACAGGGAGAGAGGGAGGGAGAGAGAGAGAGAGAGAGAGACAGAGAGAGAGGGAGAGAGAGAGAGAGAGAGAGGGAGAGAGGGAGAGAGAGAGAGAGACAGGGAGAGAGGGAGAGAGGGAGAGAGAGACAGAGAGACAGGGAGAGAGAGAGAGAGAGAGAGAGACAGGGAGAGAGGGAGAGAGAGAGACAGGGAGAGAGAGAGAGAGAGGGAGAGAGAGAGGGAGAGAGAGAGAGAGAGAGGGAGGGAGAGAGAGAGGGAGGGAGAGAGAGAGAGAGACAGACAGAAGGAGGGAGGGGGAGGGGGGAGAGAGGAGACAAACAGTGCAAGACTCATTCAGCCTTTCTTCTTGTAGTCAACCTCCTCACAGCTGAGGAAAATCCCCACCTCACACAGACTCTCCCCTTTACCATTCACACCATTTTCCGAATGTATGATGTGTGACGTGTGCACTATGAAGGATGAAATCATTTCCTCCCAATGCTTCCAGAACAAAGTACACATAATACTGGAGCCATGTGGCTGCAGGTCAGTAAGGCTTCTCTTAGGCCCATGGCACTACCATTAACCTCAGATTCATCTCCTGAGTGGGAGAATGGGAGCAGATTTTTGGATGGTGTTGCATTTGTTTCTGGACCACCCAAGTCCTCCTCTTCTTTAAATGAAAGGCGAAGTGACAAAGAGGCCCAAGGGCAACAGGGAGAGATTTTCCATGGGGACTGTGGGGCCCTATCGCAGGGCTATGGTGCTGTCTTCCAGGCATATATGTTAACAAATGTAGAAAATACATTGAAAGGGACATCTGGGGGGGGGGGTGATTTTTTAAATGTTTATTTTGTTTATTGAGATTTTTATAGCTCATTTGGAAATTTGCTCATAGACCATTAGCATAACATTGTTTTTGTTCCCTTTCTAAAATCGTCCTTCGTATAACCATTATCTAAGAAAAAAGAGAAAGAAACAAGCTATTTTTATCTTTAATGAAAAAGAACAGGTCTGGCTATCCAGCTAAGATAAGTCTCTATATAAAGGCTACATTTCAGTCAGCCCGAATAGCTTCTGTTTGAATGATCTCAGGACACCACACACTTTCCACAATGAACCTATTGAAAAAATGTCAGATTTAGTTATTGAATGGAAATCAGTGTAGGAGTCACAGATAGCGGGTCCCTTGAAGTGGCATTTGCAATGCTGCCAGTCACTCACCACCTGATTAGAGAAACTTAGGAAAAAAAGAGAAAAGGAACTAAAATTACTTTGAACTGAGTCTGTCTAAACATGGAACAACACAGCTGTCTTCAAGAATGGATCACAATGTCCAAAGGAACGTCAGGACACATCAACTCAAGTAAACGATCTCAGAGAAGTGAGCAACTCTGTGGTGGCTGAAAGATAAAATGACCAAGGGAAAAAAGGTCTGATCGTTTTGATTTCATAAGCAATGTAATTCACGGCCACTGTCCAACAAAGCAAGACCAGACCTCCTCAGCTTAGACATTGATCCCAAATAGAGGGGGGAAACAGACTTTTTTTGTGTTATAAACAAGTATTCAAATGAGAAACAAGACAACTTGAAGGCAATTCTGATTTCTAATTGACTGAAAGCTTAGGGCCAATGCGGAGGTACATTTCCCTGAATTCAGAAAAGAGTCTTCCTCAACTGTCTGTGAACAATCAAAGGAACGTGGAAAGAGCAATTGAACTGACCAGAACAGGAGAAGTTTTCAAATGAGACATGAGTTGCTTGAAATTTATAAATGTGAGAAAATTCTTTGCATTAATTTTTGAGTGTGGTTAGGTTTCTGGTCAGCATAACCAAGGTCCTTAGTTAAGGGTCACTAAAGAGCAGGCAGAGGTGAGCCATTCCCATTCAAACAGAGAAATGTTAGAAAAGTTCTCTAAGGTTTCCTTACAATTGAATAAATTTTTCTGGGGAAGGGGTAGAAAGAGAGGATGGTGGAAAATGTGGCACTCAAAAGCTTATATAAGGATGAATGTTGAAAACTATCTTTGTAAGCTATTGGAAAATAAAGAAAAAAATTAAAAACAAAGCTCTCATTAGTTCAGAATTTGGACCAAACCCATAACTGAGTAAAAACCAAACTAGCTCCAGAATTGAATCACAAGATGGAGAGTTTGCTTCACTCAGTTCCCATAATTAATCACTTGCTATGCCAATTCCCTCAATTCACTCAATTTCCTCCATTCCCTCATGTCAGAGGTCTCTGAATATGAAGGACCATAAGGACCACTGAACAATAAAGATATCCCTCTTCTTCATTGGATGTTAATGATGTTTGAAACTTCAGATGTAAAGTATTTATACTGAGGCATGTGGGAACAGGTCTTGAGTCAGAAAGAACAGAATTCAAATCTAGCCTCAGACACATTAGCTGTATGGCTATGAGGAAATCAGTTTGCCTCAGTTTCCTCAACTGCAAAATTTCAATAATAATTTCACCTACCTCCCAAGGCTGTTGTGAGAATCAAATGAGAACATGTTTGCAAAAAGGACTCAGTCTGATATATGAAGAACTGCATCAAGTTTATAATATGTCATTCCCCAACCAATAAATGGTCAAAGGACACGAACAGGCAATTTTCAGATAAATAAATTAAAGCTACATATAGTCATATGAAAAAAATCTTATCACTATTAGAGAAAAGCAAATTAAAACAACTCTGTGATATTACCTCACACCTATCAAATTGGCTAATATGACCAAAAATATGACAAAAAAGGAAATAATCAGTGTTGGACACATTGTGGGAAAACTGGGACATTTATGCATTACTGGTGAAGTTGTGAACTGATTCATCCATTCTGGAGAGCAATTTGGAACTCTGTCCAAAGGGCTATGAAACTGTGAATTCCCTTTGATCCAGCAACACCACTACTAGATCTGTATTCCAAAGAGAACATATGAAGGGGAAAGGACTCACATGTACAAAAATATTTAGAACCACTTCTTTTTGTATTGGCAAAGAATTGAAAATTGTAATATGTCCATCAATTGGTGAATAGCTAAACAAATTGTGGTTTATGAATATGATGAAGGAATATTGATTTGAGGAAATTATGAGTAGGTAGATTTTAGAAAAGTCTGGAAAGACTTATATGAACTGATGCTGAGTAAAGTGAGCAGAAGCAAGAGAAAATTGTACACAGTAGCAGCAACATTAAGTAAGAATCATCAGCTATGACAGACTTAATTCTTCTCACAGTACAATAATCAAAGACAATTCTAAGATCTTAAAAGACTTGTGTGATGGAAAATGCTGTCCACGACCAGAGAAAAACCATGGAGTCTGACAGCACCCCAAAGAATACTGATTTAATTTTTTAAAAATGTTTTATGATTTATTTCTATCATGGTTTTTCCCTTTTGTTCTGATTCTTCTTTCACAACATTGCTAATATGGAAATATTTTAAACATGATTGAACTTGTGTAACATACCAGATTACTCACTGTCATGGAGAGAAAGGGAGAGAGGCAGAAAAATATCCAACTCAAAATCTCACAGGAAATGAATGTTGAAAATGTAATGGAGAAAAATAAAATAAAAAATAAAAATAAAAACAACATACTTTGCATATGTCTGGAGCATAGATATATAGACACTACATAAATGTTCATTCTTTTCTCATGGTGTCTTTCATATAAAAGGTGTGTTTCATGTTTGTTCACTTGGTGACCAATTTCTCTTCTTTTTTAATACATTAGCTACTGATTTACCTACTTGTACTCCAAGTTTCTGCCAGAATTTTCTTCATTTGGAGACCATCATTAATTTCCATTTTCCCCTTCCTATCACTAATGTTCTACTTCCCTTCCCTTTAATGTCAGATTTTCCCAGTACTAGACCTCAAAGCTTCTTAGGATCCTTCAATGATGAGTAATTCACTATTGATCAGTCTCAGATCTTATCCCAATTGACTTCTGGGAGAAACAGAATCAGCCTCCGTTGCAACCTAGACCATGTTCTTTCTGATATATATTCCCTATATATCCTGGCATCCTGTCTCAGCACCATCTGTTTTTTAGTTCCTCAGGAAAAACATTTTCATCCTTCCAAATCTTCCACACATGGGAGATATGTTATTATATCAAGGTGAGACAGGGAATTCTGTTGATTTTTGCCCCCAAATTGTAGACAAATGTAGGGTTTGATATTTACTGAAATAGAACATAGAAACAGTTAGGAAATTGTTGAGCATTTCCCAGAGCATAAAGTCAGAGTTTGTGCTGCCTTGCCAGTAGCTGGAAGCAAGAAGGAGTTTGGAAAGGAGTTTTTCCAGTGTTAATTTATCAGATTATTGGAATCTTGTTCTGAAGAGATGGGCATCCTCACTTTATCGCTTGCATGTAATTATTATTTGGGGGACCTTTGAGAATTTGAGAATTAGAGAAAATATACCCCTCCATCCTCTCGATCATGTAATTCCTCTTTATGTCTATTTAATTTCCATAGTACACGGTCAGAAGTTAGAATGTACAAGAGAATAGTAAGACCATTTCTGAATTTCTTGGGGAAAGTGAGGAGATAACCTAGGACCTGGTCTGCCACACCCTAGGTTTTGTTTAGAGTAACTCATTTAAGTACAATGAACTTTATAGGAAAGATTGCTGAGGTATAAAGATGCTCATGCAGGTATAAAAAGGATTAAATGGGGTTTAACATTCCTCCTGATTGGGGTGAAACAACAATGCCCCTTATATCACCACTACGATTTAATATTGTATTAGAAATGTTAACTTCAGCAATAAGAAAAAGAAATTGAAGGAATTGGAATTGGAAAGAGAAAAAAATTTAAGTCTTTGCAGATGACATGATGGCCTACCTACAGAATCCCAAAAAATCATCTAAAAAACTACAATAATTAATAACTTTAGTAAAGTCACAAGATATAAAATAAATCCTCATAAATCTTCAACATTTCTATATATGACTAGCAAGATGCAGCAGGAAGAGCTAGAAAGAGAAATCCCATTCAAAGTAACCTCAAACAATATAAAATACCTGGGAGTCTATTTGCCAAGGCAGACTCAGGAACTTTTTTTTTAGTTTTTTTTTTTTGCAAGGCAAATGGGGTTAAGTGGCTTGCCCAAGGCCGCACAGCTAGGTAATTATTAAGCATCTGAGACCAGATTTGAACCCAGGTACTCCTGACTCCAGGGCTGGTGCTTTATCCACTGTGCTACCTAGTCACCCTCAGGAACTTTTTGAAAACAATTATAAAACACTTCTCACATAAATAAATCATATTTAAATAACTGGGCAAACGTCAACTTCTCATGGATAAGTTGAGCTAAAAAAAAAAAAAAAAGACAATTCTCCCAAAACTAAACTACCTATTTAGTGCCCTACCAATCAAAATTCCAAAAAATTGCTTTAATGAGTTAGAAAAAGTTGCAAGTAAATTCACATAGAGAAATAGAGTCAAGAATTTCCAGGGATTTAATGGGGGAAAAAGCGAAAAAGAAGGTGTCTTAGCCTTATCAAATCTAAAATTATATTATAAAGTATCAGTCATCAAAACTGTCTGGCATTGTGCAAGAAATAGAGTGGTGGATCAGTGGTATAGACTAGATGCAATTCCAGGAAATGATTCTAGTAATCTACTGTTTGAAAAACTCAAAGAGTCCAGCTATTGGGATAAAAACTCTCTCTTCAATAAAAACTATTGGAAAAATTGAAGTTAATATGGAAGTAACTTGGATTAGAACAATACCTCACACCCTATACCAAGATAAGATTCAAATGGATACGGGATGTAGACATAAAAAAAAGCAATATTATAAGCAAACTAGACGATCAAGGACTAGTTTACCTGTCAGATCTATGGAAAGGGAAGCAGTTTATAACCAAGGGAGAGATGAAGAACATCATTAAAATCAAACTAGATAATTTTGATTACATTAAATTAAAAATTATTTTGCACAAAGTCACTGTAACCAAGATCAAAAGAAATGTAAATTGGGAAACTATTTTTACAGCTAGTATTTCTGACAAAGGACTCATTTCTAAAATATACAGAGAATGAGTCAAATTTTCAAAATAAATAGTCATTCTCCAATTGACAAATGCTCAAAGGATATGCAAAGGCAATTTACAGACGAGGAAATCAAAGCAATTCATAATCATATGAAAAATTGCTCTAAATCATTATTTATTAGAGAAATGCAAACTAAAGCATCTCTGAGGTACCACCTCATACCTCTCAGACTGGTCAATATGACCAGAAAGGAGAATGATCAATGTTGGAAGGAATGTGTAAAATCTGGGACACTAATACATTGTTGGAGAGCAATTTGGAATTATACCCAAAGCGCAACAAAAATGTGTATTCCCTTTGATCCAGCAATACCACTACTGGGTCTATACCCTGAAGAGAGGATGGAAAAAGATAAAAATATCAGTTGTATAAAAATATTCATAGCATCCCTGTTTGTGGTGGCAAAGAATTGGAAATCAAGTAAATGTCCTTCAATTGGGGAATGGCTTAACAAACTGTGGTATATGTATGTCATGGAACACTATTGTTCTATTAGAAATCAGGAGGGATGGGAATTCAGGGAAGCCTGGAGGGATTTGCATGAACTGATGCTGAGTGAAATGAGCAGAACTAGAACATTGTACACCCTAACAGCAACATGGGGGTGATGATCAACCCTAATGGATTTGCTCATTCCATCAGTGCAACAACCAGGGACAATTTGGGGCTCTCTGTGATGGAGAATACCATCTTTATCCAGAGAAAGAATTGTGGAGATTGAACAAAGACCAAAGACTATTACCTTTAATTTTAAAAAAAACCCATTATCTTATTATGTAATTTTGTTCTCGTATTCTCTATTTTTCCTTAAGTACATGATTTCTCTCTTATCACATTCAAATTAGATCAATGCAAACCATGGAAACAATGCAAAGACTGGCAAACTGCCTTCTGGGGCGGGGAGCAAGAATGGGGGAAAATTGTAAAACTCAAAATAAATAAAATCTTTCTCAAAAAAAAAAAAACATTTCTCCTGATCTTGACATACTGAACTTCTGTAATCTGTTTTACTGTAAGATTTGTCCCACTCCAACTCCATAAGGTATTTATTTGTGAAAAATGCTATCTCATGCTTTCCCTAATAACAGTCTAGTGAATGGTCTAAAATATTGTTTTTCTGGGTAGATTTTAAACAATCACAATTATTTGCTTTACTGTGAAATAGTATTATTTATTGGACTTAAATTTGGCTTTTACTTTTTTAATATAAATTCAAGATTGTTGGTGTTGTTTGGTTGTTGAGTTTTTCCCTATTTAACTCCTGGAGGAATTTCCCCTATCTGAAAGAAACCTGTACTACCTGTAATTAAGTCACATATATCACTGAAAATGTGATTGCATACAAGCCTAACTTCAATTAGGTAAAAAGGTTGCAAGGAGTTGCAGTCAAATAGCTCATTATTAGAAAGATTTCAGAATCCCCAGATATTCACTTTCCTTTCAGAATGAATAATAATAGTAAAAGGAGTGAGTGCAATAAAGTGAATAAATTGTAAATCTTTATGTATACTTACTAGATGTATTTCCATGCATGTATTGTATAGCTATGTCCATATATATGTGTGTGTACATATATATATATATATTCTCTTTGGAAAACAATCCAGTAGAAATTAGAAATCTTGGAGACTGCTTTTCAATTAGAAATATTTTGCAAATAAGTCACTGATTCACCTAAATTTCAAATAAAAGAAATTCTCTGACACACACAAAGGGTAAAATGTGGGGATCTCTTTACTCCACAACAGCAACCTGGAGAATAATTGTTTTTTCATTTGTTTGCCTTCCACAAAACCTTTACATCCTTTGAAGCCTGATTTCTCCCTTTTACAACTCATTATCTCAGAAGAGATGTCTCCCCAAACTCAATTTCCCTTTATCACATTCTCAGCACATTGTTGTTCAACCTTTGCCCCAAGATTACCAATGGGGGATATGCCCACTACTTTCCAAGTAAGGTCATTTTACTTTGAGTCAATGTCTAACTGCTAAAATGGCACCTCTTCATGGCTTCCCCCATTGCTCCAAAGTTCAAAAGAGAACAGATATGATCAATGTTACTCATGTCATCCATCAGCCCTACTACCAAGACCAACAATGAGAAATGTCTTTAGAACTAACCTCTTCCCATATCCCAGACTTGGCCAGCTGATGCCCTCATCTCTGACTGGCTAGAGCTTGGTCCTAGCCCTCAGCTTAACTCAGCTAAACTTGATGTTCTGAAGGTCCCTTGCCATGCTTCTAGCTATTGGCACTAGAAGATAACCCCAAGACACTTCACCCCTTACTCTCAGATCCCAGATTCAAAAAATAACCAATATTCATTAGCTACATCTTTCCATAACATCCCCTTTGGACTTAGTCCACTACTCTTACTTTGATTGGCAAGCCAATACTCAAGAGGGAAGATTATATTTTCGAAGGGTTTTTTTAGCTTGGGCTTCTTACTGACAACTGGCTAGCCTTGGGTTTTTTGGCAAAGGTTTTTACTAAGCAGGTAGAGCAAAAGTAGTTTTTGAAAAGAAATATTTCTTCTCTAACTCTTGAATATACTTTCCCAGAAACATACACAAGTTCTATGGGGCAAATGGGGTGAAAGTACAAAAGGTACTGAGGCACACATAGTGACAGCAGCAGAAAAGGAGCAACTCAGCACTCCTGACTATGACAATGTGTTTTTTTTTCTTTTTTGGTAAACAATTGCATTTTCAGCTAGCAATGTTTTCTATTCCCCCTCTCCTTCTTTTGCTGAGAAAAGAAAGGACAATAAAAATTGTTAACAAACATGGATAGGCTCATCCAAAGGAAGAATCTGGAATCTGAAGCAGAACAAGGACACATTTTAAAACTTTTCTATTTCCTCTTTCTTCCT
This sequence comes from Macrotis lagotis, assembly GCF_037893015.1. NCBI lineage: Eukaryota > Metazoa > Chordata > Mammalia > Peramelemorphia > Peramelidae > Macrotis > Macrotis lagotis. The sequence continues at coordinate 3,656,683 of NC_133664.1, forward strand.
TGTGATTTCCCCCCTTAGTTCTAATTCCTCTTTCATAATATGATTAATATGGAAACATGTTAAGTATGATTATACATGCCCACTCTGTATCAGATTGTTCCTTGCTATGAGAAGAGAGGGAAAGGAAAATGGTAGAAAAATGTGGAACTCAAAAGCTTGCAAAGGATTGCTTGTTGTAAAAGATCTAAAATGAAATGAAAAAAACAAACATGAACAGGCAAATAAAACGTATTTCCTCATTAACCATGTCAAAAAAAATTCCTCAGGTTGTAGTCTGAGTTGATCAGTTCTCTAGAGATAAGTAAGGGAATAATTAAATGAGACACACTAAATTGTGACTCAGTTCTGGGTCTAGGTCAGTACTCTTTCTGGTCAGGTCAGGAAATTTTATTCCATGATGGGATTTGTAAGAAAATCTTATTGCACTGTTTAAACCTAGTCCCGTGTATCTGGGAAACAAAATCTCGACTTACCAGAACCCAGTTACAGCCATAAGACCGATGCAGAGTTTTTTCAAGTATACAACATATCTTATCTGAAAACTGACCCAATACTGATTAGTTATTGTTTCCATATTCCTTTGATTTTTCTCTTGTATCTCTTGTCTGGACTTTAGCTCCCATGTTAGAAATGGAATTAAATCATAAAAACTGACGCCAAGGAATATTCAATTCATTTTCATGTTTTCTTGGTGGGTTGGATTTTTCACACAATCTATAGTTAGAGAGCCCATTTCTGAAGCTGGTCCTTGGAAGAGGCTGGATATCCTTATTCTTTTCCACTCCCATCCAGGCTTGGGAGTAGTGATGAAAAGCTATCCTTCTTCTGTGTTGTCAAGGAGTATGGAGTTTGTAAGCAGCAGAGTTCATCTATTTGAATGACTCAGAAAGAGTAAAATATCCCAGGGGCAGCCACAGCAGTAATAGGATTATTGTAGTCTTAAACGTAATTGAATCAACAGAGTAACCTAGAGGATTTGTCTAACAGATGGGTTCCCACTGTGAGGTCCAGGTTACTTCCATATTTCCTCTTTTCTCTTCAACTTCCCATGGCTGTGAGTGTTAACTCTAAAACCCCAGCCCTCAGGGAGAGTCTCTCTACTGCCCCTCCAAAGAACAGAAAACAAAGGTGTGGATTGGATTCATTAAGAGCATATCATGTCTTCTGAGAGAGCAGGGCCAGGAATTAGGACCAAGACATATGTTTCTGCTGATGCTTTCCTGTCTCTGCTGCTGAAAAATGCCAAGAGACCCAGGCCAAGTGAATAAGCCCTCCATGAGAAGGTAGGGGGATTGAAACAAGGAGGAAAGAGACCCCTGCAGTTCCTGGAGATTTCTTTGTGCATAGTTATGACTACTCCTGTGGCTCACCAGTGACCTGAAGCACTTTGGAGGTAGCTCCTAAAGAGCTGGCTCTTTATCTAGCTCAAGGTTTGGCAGACACGTGAAGAAAGCCAGTTCACAATCTTTGTCCTTGCCTTCAGACAAACAATGTGTGTAGGGTTAGGGTGATGCACCTGAAGTCAGGAAGACTCACCTGCTCTGCCATTCTCATACTGACTAGCTCATTATCAAGCAACTGAATGCTTAACCACTCTGAACTGCAGTTCCCTCTTTTGGAAAAAGAAGGATTGAATGTCTGCATTATATGGCTCTTGTAAGCCTCAAATGAGATCATGTAAAAGGCTTGTCAACTCTCAGGCACTATTTAAATGCCAGCTATGATTAGACTTTCTTCATAATCATAGTCATTTGAGCATAAAAAAAGATTCAAAACTGTCTCTCAAAGATGAGTGAGCTGTGCACGCTAACTCAAAACTGTTTTAACAATAACAGTAAGTATGTATGAGGGAGAACTCTACCTTTGGGAGTGACAAAGTAGTAAAGTCGTGAAATTTCCGTGCTTCACTCTTGGAACTGTATCTGGAGTTTGTTGTCAGTCTGCATTTACTTGGATAGAAGAAACCTTTCCAGATCAAATATAGAACGATATTTAGAAATTATGCAACCAAATGCATCTAGTAAAAAAGGCCAATGCTATTTGGTACTGCCTTTGAAGGAAAATCATGCCAGGAAATAGGTCAGTCAATTATAGAGGTAACTACAACAAGGCTGGTAAAGTTTCATTTCATCTTGAGCATTCCTAGCTATTCCATGCCACATTTGCATCTGAGCCCAAAGTAATTATTGGCTACGTGTAAATTTAAGAAATGGCAACTTGTGTCAGAGTCAATAGACTCTCTGAAAGAAGACCCAGGCACGTATGTACAAGAACATCTACTTCTTGGAAGTGGTTCCCAGATACCATCTACATAGCTTGTTGTCTAACATCACAGCTTCCCTAAGATGGAATTCTATCCTGCTTCTTAAAAACTACAGGGCTTGACAAGACATATGTGGAATCAGAAATATGCCTCACCCATTCCTCAGTTCCTGACTTCCCTGTAGCTACAAGATGACAGGGACAGACAAAAGTTGAGCATTTATAAAAGGCAATTTCATTAGAACCTCCCTGTGTTGAATCATTAGGTATTCATGGCCATTCCCTCTGCCTTGATTTTCATACTTCTGACTTTCATCTTTGCCAGAAAAATAAATAAATCACAGTAAAATTAAGAATTCACATTTCCATGGACCTTATAATTTGCAAAACATTTTATATATTTCATGTTGGCCTGACAATAGCCCAGAATAGCTTCTACAAGCATTTTCTCCATTATATAGATGGTAGAAGTGGTCGGTCAGTCAACATTTAGTAAGAAAGTACTGTTCCAAACAATAGGCATAAAAGGCCATAACAGTCACTACCAACAAGATACTCACATTCAAATAGGGCATACAGCACATGAATAAGTATCTAAATGGCTATATCTAGATATCTATAAGGTATACATTCGTGAGAGTGTAGATGATCTCACAAAGGAACACTAAGATTAAGTGGAAGCAGAAATGTGTTCTTGCAGAAGCCAGATTTTTATCCAAGATTTGAAAATGCCAGGAGGCAGGGGCAACAGATAGACCACATTCCATAGAGTCAAGGGAATACAAGTTCAAATTTGGCCTCAGACACTGGACACTTACTAGTTGTGTGACTCTAGGCAAGTCATTGTTTTCTGACTGCAAGACACACATACACACACACACACACACACACACACAGAGCCAGGAAAGTCAAGAGGCAGTAACAAGGAGGAAAATCATTTCAAGCATGGGGGACAGTCACTAAAAATTCTTAGAGTCAGGACATTGAGTGTCCCATGAGAAGAGCAGAAAGTTAGTAGCATTGGAATGTTGAGTAGATAGACAGGAGTCAAATAGAAAGGGGGGGGGGCAGATTACGGAGGACTTTAGAAGTCAAACAAGATATTGGCCCTGGAGGGAGCTGCAGGAATGGATGACTGTTGAGTCAGAGAAAGGTGGATAATATAGCCAGACTGAATTTATGGTCTGCAGTTTTCTCATTGATAAGTAGTGACAATAATGTATTCCCCACTTCATAGGCTTGTAAAAACAACTAATCAGTAAGTATTATGAACACACAGCAGCCACTATGCACCAGGCACTCTGTTAGGTGGTGGGAATACAAATATAAAAAAGGAAATAATCCCTTCTCTGAATTTCCTAAAGAGGAAATATATTTTTGTCTCCAAATTTAACATACTTTCTGCATTGCTTTTTAACTTCATCATGTAATTGAGTTTTCACCATTTCATTATCATTTCCACTGATACTAAAAATGGCCAAAAGTTTACTTAACACATTTCTTTTTAAATAAATTTGATATCAAGTTACCAAATTTATTCATGATAAAAATCATATCTTGGGTTATAAATACAATAGATAAGAAAATGGCATATTTTAGTAGATAGAGCATTAGATTTGAGGTGGGAAGATCTTGCTTCAAATCAATCAAACATCTTGGGTAAGATCGGGTTCTCAGTTTCTTCACATATAGAATGGGGTGGTTGAATTCAAGGACGTAGACAAGGTCTCTTCCTCCAATAAGATAAGTTACTTTTCTAATATGAAGTAACCTGGAAACATACTGGCCATGGAGTTACAAACAATTCTTGGATAGTATTTTGTCCCTAATTAGTTATTAGCTATGGAAATTATAAAAAAAAAATGCAATAAGCTTCTAGGTCTAATTTCTCCTTCACAAAATACAAATTGTATATCTCAAATGTCAACCTGACAGGGTTGTTTTGAGAACCAAACGAGATACCATGTAGATAGCACTTTGCAAACCTCCAAACCCTGTATATATGTCAAATATTACTATCACCATGATCTTAGGCGCACTGCATTTTGTCTCTATCCAAATCCTACCTGGCTGTTAATATACTTGATTTACTCTTCAAACCAGGAATGCTCCCTTTCTTAGTCCCAACTGACTGTAACTTATAGACAGATGATTGTCTTGTTTTAAATTTCAAAACCATCTTTAAATTATGGATACCAAACTCCAAGATGATTATTTGGAAGGAACTGAGGATAGGAAAAGCAGGAATAGAGAGAAAAAGATAAGATAAGCTCTTTGCATGTCCATGATGTGACTGGAAAGCAGGCATCTTTCCCTTCTAAGTCTTATATTCTGAAAACTACCAAGTCAAAGCTGAAAACCCATGAGTTTTAGCACTGGCCATGAGTCTTAGCATATTTCCTTTTAAGGACATTGGACAGTACCTTCAGATGTTCACTGGGAGATGAAAATCTGCTGATTGTAAGCTTCTGGAAAAGGGATGCCAAGTAGCCTGCTCCCTTTGAGATCTGCTGCTCCCTCTGCCAACTCATTTCCCTCAAAACCTTTGTTCCTATTAGCAGATGGACTTAAACACATTGGTTACAATAGGCAAGTGTTCGTTGGCCCTATGGCAGAGAATGCCAGGATGAAGTTGATTAATTACACCAGAAAGCAGAGCTTTGGTAATAGTAATAGTAGGAGGGGCAGCTGGGGGTACAGTGGATAGAGCACCGGCCCTGGAATCAGGAGGACCTGAGCTCAAATCCGGCCTCAGACACTTAATACTGACCTAGCTGTGGGGCCTTGGGCAAGCCACTTAACCCCACTGCCTTGCAAAAACCTAAAAAAATAAAATAGTAATAGTAGTAATAGTAGTAGTAGTAGCAGCAGCAGCAGCAGTGATCCTGGGCCAGGCTGTGCATGCCTCAGGTCCAGTCTTTAATAAGACTTGTAGCTTGAGGCAAAGAGAGCCTTCCTGCCTGTCTCTGGCACAGAGTAGAATTAGGCATTAGCTCCACCATGGGCCCTGGCTTATCAGTCACCTTCCCATGACTATACTGACCCTGCTGTGCATAAGCAATATTTTCATCCACTTCCCGAGAGCTTTATCTGGCTGTTGAAGTAGAAAATGAATATTTTACAGTTCACTTGTCTGATCAATTACCTCCAAGCAGCTGCAGGGGTTGCTGGCCAGTGGGAGAGCTGGGGAGGTGATGAGAGAGAGAAATCTGGGGTGGGGGGAGGATCGGAAAGCCAAAGACCAAAGGGGCAGGAAACTGGGACTGAGCTACTCATAATAGATATTTGTATATGGATCTAGTCAGAAATTACAGCAGAGCCAATTAACAGACTTGAATGATAATCAGCCACAGGTGAATTCCAGAAGTGAGGAGACAGGACAGCTTGATAGGAAAATAATGAAGCACAAGCTGGATCCAAGTCAGCCCCGGATTTGGGGGGGGGGGAGATCTGAGGGTGGAATTCCCCTCCTTTCTTCTTCCCTCTCTTATTAGTCATTAAGGACTGCCTATAATAGCATAAAACTCTTTTTCAAAAACAATTGGAAGTGAAAAAAGTGAACTTGGGAACATGATTGGTGTTCCTTTTTCACTGTGTATGAGGTACGCTTTCCTGTTCTACTGTTTACAAGTTTTATTTGAAAAGGAAATTCCTTTTTGAATGCAACATGATGTGATTTTTTTTCTTTTATTTCTTAAAGTGGTAGTTTCAAAGGTTGATAAATACAAAAGGAATAGCTTACTCTTTATCTCTTCTATTTTTTTTTTAGAAGTCAGAAGCGGTATTCAAAGAGGATCTAAAATTTGTAGGAATTCTTTTTATCCATTCTGGTTTGTTTCTTACATAGAGCACCCTGGGGAATTAGATTATGCATTGGAAACCTTTTGTAATACAAAAATAATAATAAAAGTAATAATATCTATCAAGATTTCATTAAACACATGGATTGTACTAGCTGATGGGGAGGAATCCTTATCCAGAGGAGTTTGCAGTCTGGTGAAAGGAGACAAATATGTGTGTGTGTGTGTGTGTGTGTGTGTGTGTGTGTGTGTGTGTGTGTATTGTAGATATGTAGAGGTATGTATATATGTATCTAGCTATATACAAAGTAGCTAAAAAGGGAATATTAAGGGGAAGCCTAAGGCCATAGCACCTCAACAGGTGAGGAAATGCTCAATGAAGAGTCTACTACTTAGACTGAGATCATAAGGAAATTAAAGATTGTTAGAGGTAGAAGTGAGGAAGAATCTATTCCAATCTCAGGAGATGGTCAATGTGATGGCACAGAAAGGAGAGACAGAGGGTCATATCTGAGAAAAGCAAAAAAGTCCTTTCCCTGAAATGAAAGAAAGCATGAAGGGTGATGGGCAATAAGCTTGAAAGGTGGTTTGTGGTCCCATTGGGAGAGACTCCAAATGGCAAACAGTGGTATTTGCATTTGATCCTCGAGTTTATTAGGGAATTGGCTGCTTTTTGATAGGAGGACAACATAGAACAATAACTTAGGAAAATCATTTTGTTAGTCATTCAGAGGCTGGGGTAGAAAGGAGAGACATTTGAAACAGGGGGATTATTGTAATAGTCTCAGCAAGAAGCAATTCAGACTGAACTAGATATGTTATTAGGAATATGAATCAAAAAACAGGGATCTACATAATGCAGAAATAAGATTTGGCTGGTGATTAGATGTCAGGGGTGAAAGTGAACAACCCTGAGGTTTCAAACCTAGGTGACTAGAAGGATACCAACATGTTACAATAGTTCCTCTTCCTATAGTCCTGTTAGATTTATCAGTTGCTTTATATACAGTATCTCATTGTGGTTCTAAGAAAAAAACATTTTATATACATGGAAACTGAGACTCAGAAAGAGGAACTGACCTTCCCAAGTGGCACAGATGTAAGACAACTTGTAATGGAATCAGAGAACCTTGGTACACAGAGCTACCTCAGTGACAGATATGAAGTGATAGATGAATGAATGAATGAAAATATTGGCATTTATTATGTGGTAGGCACTATGACACAGATTGCATAGCGAAAAAGACCCCCACAATTCCTTATCTTTCTTGCTGCCAATGGTATTTTACTTTAGGAAGGATGCTGAGGCACAGGGAAGTAGTTTGACATGAACTTTTCAGAATAGTGGTGGTATCAATTTGGTCATCCTTTCAAAAAGGAAAAGAAATGGACATACAGGAAGATAGCAAGGAAAGGGTGGAGAGGAAAGGAAACAAAAGGCTAGGGGGAGTCTGAAATGGAGAACTCTGCCCATTGAGGCCAGAGCAGAATCGTAGCATGCAAGAATGAAATTGGATTTCCCTGAAGCAGTAGCTTCTTTATTTGTAAAACAAAGCAGACTAGATATATATGAAGCTCCTCACTAAAGAAAAATGATTCAAAGAGCCCAAGGACACTAGTAAGGATCACAGGCAGCAAATACGAGAAGCAGGATTTAAATTCAGATCCTCCTGACTCCAAGTCCAGTATTCTAATCAGTATGCTATGTTGTCTCTATAGTCAACTGGAAACATATAAATGTAAACTGTTATTATTAATAAAGTTCAAAATAATAGGTTTGCCTTTATTTCTAATAGCTGTGTAATTATGTCCAGTTATGCATCTGAAGCAAGGTTCATTTATCTGCATTTCTCTGTATACACACAGACTGGCAGGTGTTCACAGTTTCCCTGGCTGAGATTTCATCATTCTTTAATGAGGTTCAACTCTTGCCTCCAGAAGAGAGAGCCGCCAACTCGGAAGGCCAGAGGAGAGTTCAGTGGGTCACTTCCCCAGAAATGCTGACGAGAGAGCTCATTTGAGCTCAAGCCAAAAGAAGTTCAGGTGGGACTTGGTAAGTTCTAATAATGGAAAATGGTATTTAAGAGAAGGCCAAATGAAATGACTGAACTTTTAAAGGAAAAGACACCGGGGATTTCATTTAAAATATGTGTGGGTGAGCTATAATTCCTTTTGCCATGACATTCTATTTATTCAGTAATGAGCTTTTATTTTAAGGACTGAACAAGTCAAAGTGATTTCAAGTTATCATCCTTAAATCCTATTCCCAAACTACTTCATTTTCATCTTGAAAAAAAGTCAGGAGTCAGTCTTCAGTCCCAAAGATTAAAAAAAGCAGATACTTAGACTAGTATATAATAATGCTGATTGAGCATCTACAACAAAAATAATTACATTTTACAGACTGACCACTATTATGGATGATGGAGAGTAACAGAAAGGCTAGAAAGTATTGAGTAAGGTCTTCCAAATTAAGTAAAAACATAAAATCATACTCATTGATCTACTCTAAAGATAAACATTGAAAAAGACAATAAATACATATCATATATTTATGTAAATAATGAATTATATATATAGTCCATATAATTTATAAATAAATAATGGCATAGGCTAAAGACTACAGAGAAGTTTCATACCTGGATATCTTAAATATTGTTTCCAGGAGAAAATAGGAGTGCAATTGTACATCAAAAGTCCTGAATAGCATCATTAACATAAACAAGATTTCATATAAATATATATATATATTAGATAATAGGAAATATAAATATAGGAGTCATGTACAGATTAGTGTTTATAAAGAGTTTGATCATTACTTGTTTTTTTCAAGATCAAAATGAATGCCAAAGAAAACATAAAAGGAGAGCAAATCACTTTACCTTAACTCCTTTTACTTCAGACATTGGTCCTAGAAAACAAAGAGGAGTTATTATCAAAATGATATCGAGATTCTGAGGGTCTGGAAGGATATATGTAGGAGTAAGACTCAATTGTCCTAGAAAAACATAGACCAAGTTTAAGTAAAAAAGGAAAGAAAAGCTAGGACTGAGCTGTGAAAGAGCTCCAGAAAGATCATAAAGTCTCTAACACATGACAGAAAAGTCATTCTTACCAATCAATGTCCCCATCTACTCAAGAACTGGGAAACATTCTAAGAAAAGTCTGTTCTTTCCCTAATTCCCCTCACAGTTTCTGTTCACGTACAGACATTGTAATAGAGTCTACTGTTTCCATACCAAATGTTTTTCACTTATTTGAATTTTGTCTCAATCATAAAAGACCAGAACTTAATTAAAGGGAAAGATAAACAACAATTAAAGAAGAGGACCCAACCTCCTTTTTTCCCCCACTGAGATCGTATTGAATTGAATTCTTAACTTTTCATCTAAAGCAAACTTCCTAAGTTACAAGGGAGGGAATCATATGAACCATAGTGGCAGATCACTACCCCAGGCTCAAAATGAGATAATAATTGGAATATGTTTGCAATATAAACAAAGATGGAAAAGGCAGTCAAACAAATCCAAAAGATGCCGAATGAATGTTCATGCTGGAGGTCACACAAATTGGCTAGCAATTAGGAACCAGTTTTCCAAGATCTCTGAAAGAAATGAAATCAAATATTTGGGGTGGGGGTACTGATGGCAAATAACACTGGGAAAAGATCCCAAAGAAATTATTTCTACTAGATCCTATGTCCATTTTTTTTCCATCTCTGAGATTTCAATGCAATAGGGAATTTTTGATAAACCCCTGACAAGCAGATCAACCCTTTGCTGATATTTGAGTTGTCTTGGTCACTAAGAGGCGCAAGTGTCACAGTTCTGTCAATGAATAATCCTCATTCTTCTCATTGCCCCAAAGCTGGTTCTCCACCCACTCCACTATGCTGCCTTCCTGTAGGACCCATTAGGGAGAAGGATTTAGAAGCAGATGAAAAGCATTCTTGATGAATTTGCATAAGATAGGACCAGACAGGCTTTCACAAATAAGATTCTACAACACTCTAAATGTGAGTAGTCATACAACTGACTGAGAAAAATAGAGAACAAAATAGCTGTTAATTGTAATTCTCTTTACATACATTATCTCGTTTAAAGTTCAATATTATTCCCAGTTTACAAATGAGGAAACTGGTCCTCAGAAAGGATAAATGGATTTGGCAGGGTCACACAATGATTAAGAGGCAGAGGCAGGATTCATTGTTTTAGAGTCTCTGCTGTAAGAAAACATGTTCTGTGTAGATTAGTTTTAAAATCACCCTGAAAGATGCAGTGACTAAAAGTTCTACTATCTTCTAATTCTTTTCTTTAAAGTGAGTGAGGTATTATAAATATTGGTTTATGGTTAATTTTGGTCATGCCCAAAGGAACCTTATTAAAGTCAAGGGAAGTGTTATTCCCTCTAGGGAAGAGTCCTCCTGGTGCAAATGGTTGTAGATGCCACTGAAGAACTCTAATGATGCCCAGAAACAATTGAGTTGCAGCAGATGATCCACCTAAGACAACCAGAGTGAACAAATAAAGGCTGTCTAGTGTCCAGACTATGATACGTCTGTCATTTGGGGGATATGATGTTCAGATCTGCTGTCATTACACTTATCTGAGAGTAAACCTGCAAATTCTCAAAGGACTAGGCCCATAGCTGAAGAGGAGGAAATTAAATATTTACATTGGGAAACTAGGCATCCTTTTGATGAAACCAACCCACTTCTGAAGCAAAGACCCATTTTTAACAGATATAATCCTCTAGTTTTACATTAAGGCTGAAAAGCACAGAATAAGATTCTCTAAAGAATTCAAGCTGAGGGTGAGTAAGGAAGCAATGAATGGCGGCCTTGATTAGACCTCAGCAAATCACCAAAAAGCATTGTGGAAAAAATGCTTTAAAAAAAAAAAGACATTTTCTATGAAATGCATAAAAAGAGGAGATGGACCGGGCTAGCCATGGAGCAGTCAGTCTAGCCACTGGTTATGGCACTACCTAAAGTCCTAGAGGCCATAGACTTGACCTATATTTGAAGATTACATTTCTAATGGAGTCTCCTTCCACAAGGGAATGGAGCCTCTGGATTCCCCAATAGGAGTCACACAAATCCTTGTGGCCTCTTCCCTCTCTTTTCTGGGTAACTTCACAGGGGACATGGTGCTTGAGGCGAAAGAAAGGTTATTTAGTACAACTATAGCGACCTAAAGATTTTCATGAATCACTAGTAGAAAGTAGGACATGTGTACCGTTTGCAATTCTAGGGAGTCAAATAAAGTGGTCCTGAGCCATCCACAGCCTCTTCTGTGAGTAACTTAATCAAGATGAAACCATCCCACACATGCCCGCTTCTGCCTTCTCTCCACTCGCAGATCGTCTCACCCAAGGCAATAACTCTTCTTAAAGCACCTAAACTAATTCATTTTGTCCTCGCTGCTCTTTGAAGAGCCTGGAATTCTTAATCAATATTTGCTTGTCGTTTTCTGGAGGCTGACATTTGCATAGTGGCGGGACAGACTTTATACTGTATACTTTGCCTGTCGAAAATCCTTGTCCCGAGTAAGAATGTTTGCCCTTACCATAATTATAATATAATATTGACCATGGAAAATGAGAAAAGCACGTAGGGATGAGGGGCATTAGAGCCACCCACCAGGGAGAGTAGGCACAGCAGGAACAAAGGTTGCAAAGCACTTGAATCTTTTTAATGCCTCCTGGAAACATTCTTCATTTTCATGTATGAATTTATTTTTCTCTCTGTGAAAAAGGGGAAGCACAGAAACCCTACTAAAACTCTGCTGTTTCTTCTAAAATATATCTACATTATTTTCTTTTACTATCTTGGGTTCTATTTAATTCCTGATTTTTTATTCTAAACCCATGCTATCTGCAAATATTCTCTGGGTTCATTTAGAGCCCACGTGCTCCTATTTTCCAGTTTACAAATACTTTCCTTGAGAGCAAACTAGTGAAAGCAGTTTAGCATTATCTGTTTTATAGTTAAGGAAAGGATTTCAGAAACATTTGGACTTGCTTTTGACCATATGGCTAGTAGTGGTTCAAATGGAACTCAAACCATCTGAGGATCACTGCATCTCCGATGTCTGAGGGGCCTTCTTGTCCAACTTATATCATCTGATCATACTAAGGATCCTGTTTCTGGTGCATGCTGGTATGCCTACATGTGTGTGTATGCAATGTGTGGGCCTGTAAATAAATGTATCATGTTTGCATTTGTGCATTCATTATGCTTGCATGTGTCCATGTCTACATTGTGTGGTCCTGGGGGGGGGGGGGGGCATGTGAATATGGGAATCTATTTGGCAAGGGATCAGCCAGCCTTTGCTAGAAGACCTCCAAGGAAAAAGAAGCCATTCCATCCACTAGGGCCCAAAATGAAAATAAAGGGAAGGGGCAGGAATGAGCATTTTTCTGCAGGCCAAAATCTGTACTAAGCATTTTACAAATATTAGACCCTTTGATCCTCCAAACAATCCTATAAGGGGGATGCTATTTTTATCTGCATTTACCCTTGAAGAAATGGAGGGGAAAGGACCTTCAATGATTTAGTCAAGGTCACACAGCTAATTAAGTTTCTCAGGTCAAATCTGAAGTCAAGCCTCCCTAACCGGAGACCCCACATTCAATCTACCATACCAGTGGCTTCAAGGCAACCATGTTTGCTTTGGGACAGTTCAAATCGAAAGAAATCGTCTTTTATATCAATTCTAAAGTTTGTTATTCAGTCTTTAGTTGTGTCCTGTTCTTCATGGCTGTATTTAAGGTTTTCTTGACAAATATACTTGTTGTTTCCTTCTCTGGCTCATTTTACAAAAGAGGAAATTAAGGCAAATAGGGTTAAGTGACTTTCTCAGGGCCACATAGCTTCTAAAATGTCTGAGAACAGATTTGAACTCAGGTCTTCGTGACTACAGATACAGTACTCCATCCACTGTGCTACCTACCTCACAAAATCTCAGACTTTTGAACTGGGCAAGACCCTAATAGATATATTGGCCAACATGTATCCCTCCCCTTACAAAGCCCCATCTCTAGCCTCAGTACATAGAACACTGGCCTTGAAATCCAGAAGGATCGAAAGTGAGGAGGATCAAAAGTGCAAACTCAGATCCAAACAGACATTTGACTCTTACTAGCTGTGTGGCAAGTCTTTAACCCTTATTGCCCCGTATCCAGGACCATCTCCAGTCATCCTGACCCATTTCTGGCCACTGGACCCCACATAGCTCTGAAGGAGAAAGTGAAGCTGGCAACTTAGCACAACTCCTCTCACCCTAATCCAATTCATGGGCTTGTCGTGGTTTTTCTTTCAGAAGGAAGGACAAACAACCTGAGAAGTAGTCATTCAATTTCTTCTGGACATCCAGTGAGGGAAACAAAAACCCTCCTAAGGCAGCCCATTTCAACCTTTTGGTAGTTTTCTTTTTGAGAAATATTTTCCTTGATGACAGCTCTAAGTTCACATCCTTGAAACTCCTTTCCCTTGTGCCCATTGCTCTTTCTGTGAACAAGCAGGTCCAACCTAGCCTCTCCTCTAGAGGACACCTGGTGAATTCTTGAAGACGCTCTTCCTTTCCACACAGGCTCAACACAGCCAGGACACTTCCTTCATGTAGACCCAGACCCCAACTTCCTCTACCCTCTTCTAGATGCTCTCCAGCTCATTCATATCTTTCCTAAAACATGGCCCTCCGAATTTTCTAGATGCAGTGGACCCAGGGCAAAGGATAAGGTTTGTCTTATTAAGTCTAAGAGCTATTTAAGCTACTGCCTCTCTAAATCAACAACCCAAATTGGTTTCTCACTTAATCTGAAAGCCCTGATGGCTTATGTGCACATTCCTGTAATAACCCTGGAGAAAAGAGAACTAACTTTCTGCTTTTGGATGGACAATGATGCATAGGCTGCCATCACCAAGAACATTTTTTATCTGTTTCATGACTCCAGTCCTGCCATTTCAGTCTTATGGTGTAAGATGCATTATGAAGGATGGAGATGGGGCCAAAGAATTCAACAAACTCTTATGCAATTATGCTTTATTGAACAGAAGTCTAATCCATGGTTCTGGTAGATGTCTCCAGTCACCTAGCAAGGATTTTTTTTTTAATCAAATTAACTTTGGTTGTTATCTCCTGACTAAAAATTGTCTTTATTTTTGCCTGGAAGACATCTTATGCTCCTGCCAGGAGCTCTTTCTCCTTGTTCAAAAGAGGTTTTCCCTGAATAATGCATTTCACTCACCTAATGGTAAGAGTGACATTGAGTAGCATCCTAATGACATTTTCTCTTAACAACGTAATGATAGAGGTATGGAGGTAAAATTATTGGCTCAGAAAACATAGGAAAACAGAGCAAAGCCCAAACTAAAAAACTCAAAGAGGAATTCCCCCAGCTGTTCACTTTGTCAAAGAACAGAACAAAATGATTCTTTTTAATTAGAATCCATATGCCTGTGTGCAAACGATGAGGTAATCAGCTATGAGGTCTGATAAGAATAAAAGTGAAGTCATTCAAAAAAGTGTTTACCATTCTTGCTATAGCTCATTTTCAGAGAGAGGAGATGGAGGCTGCCGAGAAATGAGAGCGATTTAATTTTTTGCAAACTTGGAGGAAAAAATTTAAGAAAAAGTTCTAAGGGATTATAAAGAGGTTGGCCTTGAATTGACAATTAACTGGCAATTCCAGGCAGGAAAACATTGCTAAAATGAAGTAATGTTTCTTTATTTTCAACAATTTCTGTTGCTTCCATTGAACTAGACATGTTTGCTAAGCCATCTGACTATAGGAATCTTCAGTATAATTCAGCCATTGGAATGGTTATATTCATCCAAGAGACTCTAGTTGGGCCAGCACTGTACCCCAATATAATAGGACTATCAGAATCAAAGCAGAATCTTGAAACTGATCTTCTGGGGGAAAAAAGAAAGTCCTGAGAAGTTTCAATGTCCTGAAGAGAGTTAAGGGAAATGTTCTAGAAATGGGGATGTGTCAGAGGAAAAAAAAAAGAAATTCCAAAAGAATAGAAGAAATCTTTCCATCCAGAATGGTTTTTATCTAAAGCGAGTATCATGTCCTTTCAGAAAAGAACATCTTGTACTCTGATTTGGCTGCCTGGCTTTTCAAAGTTGCAAATAAAATATCCAATGTCCCTTGTCCTCATTGAGTCATAATGCATTTGTCTGTATTTGATGTATAATCAGGAAAAAAGATAGGCCAGATGATGTATTTGGAGAGCAAATGGATAGAAAATGGAGTTTCTGCTAATGTCATCTCAAGAGCAAGTCAACTATAGGAAAACATCCAACCTTTGGATGCACAAGTAGAGGATTCATTGGACATAGTTGAGTGATGGGTTTCTGCCCTCTTCACTCCACTAATAATACTTTCTCCAGAGTTATCAGTGATCAGTTACAAATTCAATGGTCTTTCTGCAGCCCCTAACACTATTGTTCACCCTTCTCCAAAGTAATCACTGTCTTCTAGGCTTCTCTTTCCTCTTTTTTCCTGCTCCCTATCTAATCACTCCTTATTAGTCTACCGTTCTGGATCATGGGATGTTCGTCCAGAGCATACCCCGTAAACATCAATATTCCTCGTGCTTCTGAACTGGGTCCTCTTCTCTTCTCCCTCTACTTACTTCTACTATACTACCTTGTACTGACAAGGGGTCTTGGGATTTGGAAGCTAGATTTTTTCCTTTTTTTCTTCCGTAATCATCTATTCCATCATTATTTTCTTCTGGTTTTTAAAAACTGGAACAATGAACTCTTCTCTCACATAATTTTCATATAGGATTTCTTGAACTATAATTCTGGACACCAGCCAAGATAAAGCCCAGTGGGATTCAAATGGAGCTACTCATCCTGTAAACTCTGGCTTTCACCTATTGACCAATAACAAGGTCCTACTCCAAGCCTCACTTGCTCATTGTTTAGGTTTTGATGACTCAGAGAGGGAGTAAATATCAACTCTTTCTGTTCTGACCCTAAACTCTGAGGGTCTTCCCCTCCCAGATTAATTATTTTGTGAAGGTAAACCAGGTCTTTTTTTGCCTCAGTTCTTACCAAATCTTTAATCATTGAATGAGATTTATCTCAGACAAATTGAGATATAGAAAAGGTCTTAGCTTTAAAA
The DNA here is from genome assembly GCF_037893015.1 of Macrotis lagotis. Classification (NCBI taxonomy): domain Eukaryota; kingdom Metazoa; phylum Chordata; class Mammalia; order Peramelemorphia; family Peramelidae; genus Macrotis; species Macrotis lagotis. Next base: position 3,672,888 of record NC_133664.1, read on the forward strand.
GGTGAGGGCCCCCACTACACTGGGGCCATCACTAGTCATCTTGACCTATGTCCTGCCACTGGACTCCAATGACTCTGGAAGAGTTTACTGTTCAGCTTCACCTCACTGAAATCCAATTCATTCTCAAGTGAAATTTCACCCTCTTGATGTCACAGGTCCTCTTCCAGAAAGAAGAAGCAATAGCAGCCTACTTCACTTGGTACGCTCAGCTCCTATAGATTTAGTTCCCTCTCTATACAGCTCATTCACAAAATTTCTTATCCTGCCCCAACCTCTCTGCTCACCTCTAATCCCAAATTTCCAATTGCCTTTCAGACAACTCAGATAGGATAGCAGATGATAGAAATCTTAAGCTAAAAAACTGAATTTCGTGTGTTTCTCTGTAAACCATTGCTTTCCTACCTTCCCTATTTTTGTAGGAGACGACACCATCCTCTCAGTTCCTCAAACTCTTGCTCTAGCAGTCACCACTATCCATCACCTTCCATATTCAAACTGTAGCTAAGCCTTGTCCACTTCATATACAGCTCTCCTATACATCCCCCCCCCTTATCTCCTCTGTCACTGCCCCTATCCTGGTATGGGCCTTCCATAGTCTCATTCCATTAATAACTGGGGACTCTGCATATCTTGTGTCTCCTCATTCCAATCTGGTCTTCATTCAGTCACTAAAGAGATTTTCCTAAAATACAATTCTGACCACATCATTCTTCTATGCAACAATTTCCACTAGCTCCTATCACCTCCGAGAACAAATATAAAATGTCCTATTTGGTATTCAAAGCCCTTCCTAATCCAACCTCTTTGCCACATTTAAAATCTTCTCATACACTACCCCCATTAGATTGTAAGCTCCTTGAAGGCAGGAATTGTCTTGCCTGGCGTATTGTAGGCACTTAATAAATGTTAATTGGTCAGCTGATTAAAAGTAAGGAGGGAGAAATTAAGAATAAGGGAGGTAATGCTTAAAGATATTTAGGAACCATATAGGGCTGTACAAATATGAGATATTAATAGTATGGCTATTGGTCACATATAGAGAGAGCCATCTCTCCAGCCCCTATTCCTCCTAAAAAATAGTTTATTAGCATAATATCCAAATACATCCTTTTAGAAAGGATAGATATTTAGAAAGGCTAGATATTCTTAAGTGTGTGTGTGTGTGTGTAGCAACCAGCAAAGACACTCAGAACTAAGAAAGACGAGAGTTCAAATAAGCCTCAATCAACTCTATGCCGTCTGACCTTGGAAAAACACCTCAGCTCTCAAACTCAGTTTCCTCATCTACAAAATGGAGATAATGAATTGAGATGTTATTTTTAAGGTACTCTGCAAGTTTTAAGTGCTTTATAAATGCTAGCTCTAATCCTAGCTACAATATTTGTCAAACTGAGTGGTGAGTCTCAGTCTTCAAATATTCATTTTTTACATTCTTCACATTATTTTCCTCCTTTTCCATACTTTCTCTCCCACAATGGTCAGAGATGAATTCCTCCCTCATTCCCATAAATCACTCATCATACCCAAGGCATGACCATCTGCACAGCTGGTATGAGTCCTAATTTTAAGTCTGATTGATTTCAATTAAAATTAAGAATTATATGCTTAGATTTAACTTCTACCATTCATTTCTCCTGCTCCATAGTTTGCAGCATCAGTAGTAAGAAATAAAGGTCATGTAGAAAAGGGTCTGATAATAAATATAACATATTGAGGGCATGCTTCCATCTGCTTGACCTAGAATCACTATGGAACCTGGCTCAATAAAAATGCTGGAGCTTTCCATCAGACTCTCCTACATAGATCCTTCCATAATATCACTATTTGTCATTCCTTCCCAAGCACAAAAATAAAGGGAAAAACTTTGCTCACATTTCTCAGATTTGTACTTACTTTTCTCTTTTTTCTTGACAATTCTCTTTCCTGATGCTCTTAAGAATGAAGTTGAGGATGAAGTGGAACAGTAGATAGAGCACCAGCCCTGGAGTCAGGAGTACCTGAATTCAAATCTGACCCTTAATAATTACCTGTGTGGCCTCGGACAAGCTACTTAACCCTATTGCCTTAAAAGAAATAAAAAAATAAAGAATGAGTTGAGGGTCAGCAAAGAGAGGCAAATAAAATGTGGATTTCAATAAGCATTAACTTCCAGAAACATATTTGATGAAGCTGAGTATTCACCAACCTATTAGCCTAGATCACATGAAATTCAAGAAAAGGGAAAGACAAGACTAATGTCTCACTTCTGCTCACCTAAGGACAAAAAAGCTCATTACCAAAAAGTTCTTGATCTTCTCAATGGAGCTTCATGGGGGGGGGGGGCTCCCCCAGACTCTGGCTTTTGTAAACTGTTGTAACAAGGTTAAGAAATGGACTATTGAGAGGATAGAAAGCAAATCAGCATTCTTGATCGATTTTTCAGAATAATTTAGGTATCATGGAGAAATGGAATACTCTCTTAATTAACTGGGAAAAATCGACAACTTGTCATCTCTTTTCTTTTTTTCCTTTTGTCTAGCTTCCTCCAAAAGAAGAACTTCTGTTCAGACAACAGCCCCTATACAAGACCGGCCCTAATTCCTTCAGATGTTAGTGTATGCCCTGAAAATGGGATTTTAGTCATTCAACAAGTATTTAGTAAGCAGGCCACCATGTCTGTGCCAGACTTTTTGCCAAGTATCAGACAGACAAAAGACAAAAGACAATTTTCTGAAGGCGTTCAATTCAATGAGGGAGAAAATCTGAAAATACCTATATGACAAATGGAATATAGACAAGATAATTTGGAGATAGTCAGCAGAGGGAAGAAATTAAAAAATAAGAAGGATCTGGAAAAGCTTCCTGTAGAAGAGCCTGGAATCAAGCCAGAGAAGTTAGGAAGTAGAGATGATGGGGGGGGGGGGGGGATTCCAGGTCTAGGAAATGTGTGTAGAACACCAGGGAAGCCCTGGACTGCAGACAACATGGAGACAGGAGACGAGGATCAGATTTGGAAGGACTTTGGATGCCAAATAGGATTGTCATTTAATTCTGCATATTTGTCTAAGTGGAATGTTATCTTCCATAAGAGAATTCAATTTCCCTGAGGGAAAGGTCTTTTTCATTCTTTGTCTTTGCATTTCCAGTCCAAGTCTAATGTCTTTGGCATCTAACAGGGGCCTATTAAACAGTTGTGGATTGACCAAAAGTCCAAGCTAATATTTTTGCAGGCTGTGCAGCTGCTGGCACCTTTGGTCCTTGCTCCAAATGGTTTCCTACTTTGTTTTATCACTGCACCCATGGCCCTGGCAGTTCCCTGCAAGGAAACAGAAAGAAGTGATTGATCAAATTCCTTTACTCCCATGAACTAGCTGAAACACTGCCTCATTGCCCTAGTACCAGGCCAACATGCAGAGGTAGGAATGCTGTAGGAGGCATTATCCAGGAAACATTGATTGGACTCAGCCTTTGAGAAAGTTACAACATAGAAAATGGAATAAGTCAGTACCATCAACAAAGAGGTTATTCTCCTCTATCAAACTTTGATGACAGTCCAAGTGGATAAAGACTTTCCCTCCCTTACTTCCGAGTCTCAGTGAGTCAGGTATATTTTCCCTGGGCAGATTCCTATTCCATCTGAAAGCCTACAATTAGCATAACTCCCTTTCTCAAAACATCAATCTGACTTACATAACTAAGTTTAACAACAAACTTTGCCAAAACCACCATATGAAATACTTAGCACCAGTTTCATTCCTATTTTATAGATGAAAAGACTGAGGCCTAGAGAGAAGATGATTTACTAAAGGTGCAGATGATTGACATTTTTGGTAATGGATTCCTTTGGATCCATTTTGGTTAGAAATTCAAAACTTTGCATTTAAATATATACAATGAATACATATGACTATGATGGAAACCAAAGATGAGCAAATCTAATGAAGCATTTTCCCATGAAAGTTCAAGAAACCCACAAAATATAATCCTTGGACCCCAGATTAAGAATGCCTGACCTAAGGTCACACAGAAAGGAAAATAAGAGCTAAGATCTGGTCTCACAGAGCAATGCCTCAAAACAGGCTAACCACATGAATTGGTCAGCATATGACCTCCACTTAAGGGAGTCGTTGCAAAGGATTTACTGATTTCTCATAGCACAAAGGTTCTCTATAGAGATGGGCTGAAACTAGGAATTCCTAAAAATTCTGGTCAGTGATAAATGTGACCAAGGCCCTTTTGTCATTTCTGTTTTGAACACCAAACAGTCTGTTTGGGACTAGAAAGTGAGCCAGTAAACAATAGGCCTCTTTCTTATCATAACTGGGACTGCTGCAATACTCTCTGATATCCTGAGAAATCTTGCTTGTCTCACTAGACTACAAGTGGTCCTTCTTGAAGTGGGAGAGAGAAGAGCAACAGGTGCCCATTCCAGACGGACCACAACTCTCCAGAAAGGCTGAGGATGAGCCAGATCCACTTGCCACAGGCAAAACCATGTGTCTCTTTAAAGGGGTGATCTTCCCCATGAAACTAGAGTGAAAATGCAATCCCACCCCCAGGAGAAATGGACAGTCCTGGGCAGTGGCTAGTCACCAGACAGGCTAATAAGAACAAGGGAGATTCCTGAAGTATAAGACAATGTTAATAGTTAAGGCAGACAAGGTGAACACAAAACTTCTATTAGGTAAGGGCTAGCTCTGGATCATGTGGGCATCAGACCTAGAAGAATGGCATGAGCATGTCTGTAGAAGGTGAGGAAACAGCTGTGGACAGTGAGCATCCCTCCTCCCACTTAGCCATCAAGAATCTTAATGACAAAGGTCAGCTCTTTCACTCAACTCTGCCTACAAACTTATCACAGAGAAATTGGACTCATGCAGTTTTCTAATCAAAAGAAAGGAGAGAATAAGGAAATCCACATTCCTCAGAGAAAACTTGTACCTGAGAAGGCAGTAGCTGGGGGGGGGGGGGGGGTCAGGTAATAGGAGATATTTGATTCAATGAGGAACAAGGGGTTGGCAAAGATGATGAGAATTTCTTTATGAAGCTGCCTCTATATCAACAGAACATGTTAAAACATTTTGCCACTGGGAAAATGATTCAAGGAAGCCTTGAAAGAAAACAAAAGGAGAACAGATGGAACCAAAGGAAAGGTCAGGCAGAAATCTCATAAAAGATTGTGCCAGGAGATCAAAAGAGGCTGAAAAATGACAATGAAGACTTCATCTCTTAGAAGCAGCTGAGTATACAAAGAGCCTGAAGGAGGAGGAAAGTTGGTCTGATCAACAGTTGGTCAACACATGCTAGTTAAATATTTGCTCTGTACCCTTTAGGGATAAGAAAAAGGGGGAAACACCATGCCAGCCCTCAAGAAATTCACCTTCTAATGGAGAAGACAACATACAAGCCACTATATGCATAGCCAATATATTCAGAGTGTTATGGAAGACATCTCTAAGAAGAAGCATCTAAGAGGGGGATTGGAGGTCCCCTGAAGATACTAATAATTTGGGTCATCTTGAAGGAAACCAGAGAAGTTCAACAATGAAAATGAGGAGAGAGAGCATTCCAAGCATGAAAACTAGTCAATAAGACACTAAAGAAAGAGGAGATGGAGTGCCACAATCAAGAAATGGCTAACTGTCATTATGGTTGGATAAAAAAGACATTAAAGGACAGAGAAGTAGTAGCCAGACAGTAAAAGAAGCAGGAGAGAGCAATGCCACAGAAACCTAGAGAGGACAGAGTATTCCAGAAAATATGATCAATTGATTCAAATGATGCAAGAAGGATGAGGATAAAGAAAAGCATATTTGATTTGACCAAGAAGAGAAACACTGAGTCAGCTGAATGATGAGATTGGCTAGCAGACTTCAGAGAAGTTAGAAGCTAATGGGAGGAATGGAAACATCTAATGCAGATACTTTTCTCAAGGAATTGGGCTTAGAAAGGGAGAATAGACATATGATGGTAGCTAGTTGGCATGGTGGAATCAAGTTTGATTTTTAGAAATAGCCATGTTTATAGGCAGCAGGAGGAAAAGTCATTAAATACAGTTTAAAGATTAGACTAAGAATGAGGATGTTGGTTGAGGGCAGGTAAAATCTGATGGAGAATATAGGAAGGCATGATGTCAAGCATACATGAGTAGTTTGCCTCATCAGAGAGAAGGAACACCTCTGCATCAGAAAGGAGAGAGATAAAGGTCATGGAGGTAAGGTAGACAAAATCTCTTGAGTTATGGGAGGCAAAGACAGAGCTCAAAAAATGGCCTCAATTGTATGAGGGAATTATTAGGCAAGGTTATCAGATAACATGGAGGGGTGGTGCCAATGTATAGAATAAATACAGAAAATTCAATTGCTGAAAATAAATATAGAGTCATTGTACCTTGGACCATCATCCACACAAAACACCCCATAACACCTCCTACCCCACAACTAAAACACTGGATGTTTCAAAAGCATCAAAGAGTCATTCTCCCTTACCATAGAATGAAGACAAGATCCCCAGCATTTCACAGTGCCCGAGATGAAAAGGAGCGTGATGAATGCTTGATCAATCAAACTGAAACAACATGGGCAAACTTCAAATAGCAACAGCTGATGCTTATTGCATGTCCATTTTTCCCCCTTTGAACCTAATGACTCTGTGAGGTTAGTACTACAGTTTGTAGGACATTCATTGTACAAACAACATGAAAGGCCCAAAGAGCTTCAGTGATTTGCTTGTGGTCGTGCAACAGTCAGGATTTAAAACAGCCAGATTCTCCTTCCAACCCCAGCCTTATACGCTAGCCCACTCTTGGAGTCTTGACAAAGCTTTTCCTGTTTAATATCTCTAAGACCTTTATGCTAGTTATATTCACTCAAATCTAAAATGACTTTGAGTCATTGCTACGGAATATAAGATGAAATTTGAAAAGAATAAATAGCAAATCAAACTTGAGTTGAAAAAGTCAATCTGAAAAACAAAAGGTTGGGAGGGAGAGTGAGACATCAGCTCATCTGGAAAAGATCTTGGGGATTTGAAAGGATTGCAAACTTATAAAGACAATGAAATAGTCAAAAAAACTAAAGCCAGCTTAACCTGTCTTAAGTTTGAAATAAAGTCCAGGATGAGGGATGTGTAAGCCTGGTCGAATGACATCTGGGGCACTGTGTTCCCTTCTAAGAATCATCTCTTAGGAAAAACATTGACTACACTGTGATCAGAGGGTGATAGAGATAATAATAGAAAGTTCTGCAGTCAGAATCTATTAGCACAAGTTGAATTAATTAGTTATATTTACTAGAGAAAATGTAGGGATACAGGAGACAGTATTCAATTTTACCTTTTTGGGCAGGATAAGGCAAAAGGAATGAAAGGAAGGCAGATTTATATTACATGTAAGGGAAAAAAGACTAAAAATTTAAGTAACATGCAAGCGGAATGGACTTCCTCTAGAGTTCTCAGGGAAATGTCTGAAGGTTATTGGCAAATATTTAGAATAGATTATTGTATTTTTTTGTGGATTGGATCAGGTGCCCCCTAGGTACCTAACTCAAAGATCTATAAAATCTATTCAAACTATCTAGCGTCAAATCAGCACTCATTTAAAAGTTTGGAATATGGATAAAAACTGTTCAAAACTCATTCTGGTCACAAAAGCAAGAATCCTTGATTTTTTTTTTGCATTGGACTCTTTTGGCAGTCTGGTAATATTCCTTTAACAATATTTTAAGATGTCTAAGCAAAATATATGGGATAATGAAAAAATAATCACATTGGAAGAGTTATCAAAATACAAAAATTTTAAAGTTCTTGAATTTAAGTTAAAATTTCTGCCATAAAGATAACTCAGACATCCATCTGCATAGATGCAGGTGTTTTGTAAGGATCTGTACCTCCCCCCACTGATTTTCTGGGAGAAAACATAACCCTTAGGAGCACTAAGACATTTGGCATACCATTATATATCTATGCTTTAATTTCTTCTAAAAATTACAATTTCCTACTATCTTTTTATAAACTCCTACTCTCACCATCTCTTCCCCATTCGATATCTTAATGTCTAATGTATTACAGGAAATTCATAAGAAGAAAGAAGAGCCCATTACCTCAAGAGTCATTGTTGAAGAGGTAGTACCCAAGATGAAATAAATCAGAAACTTGTCTAAGATCTCCCAAATTTTCTTCCAAACAATAAAAGGACAGGATAAAATCATTTCCAGTCTAAGACACCTGAGAAGGCCCACAGGAAAGGTCTGTTCCACTGAGGGAAGAGTGGAGCACAGCTCTGCCCTGGCAATCTGGGCAAGGGTGTTTCAAGAAGACAGCAATAAGTCAACTGAGAGGTTGGTAACAAGGCTCCACCGCTGCACAACCTAGCAACAAACCCTACCTCCCCAGCAAGTCAATAAAGGATCTCCATGCAATGGATTAGCAATAGCAACATCCAGAACTCTCAGTCCACAGACAGTAAGGGAGCCAGCCAGACTGGTCAGAAGGAGATTGCAGATGACAATTTGCTAGTACTGAGTGTAGAACTCTGTTTCATTGACTAAAGAGGGAACAAGGAACAGAGATTCAAGGCATATTACCAAAGTGAGGAGGATACCAGTACACTCGTACACTGGGCTTTAGGGTTAGGGAAATATGCTGGTTACAGCTCTAAGTCATAAGAGAGTGCTTGTGATCCCTCTAAACTAGAGCATAGGCCAGGAGAGAAGTAACTACATCTTTCCTTAAATCATATAACTTTGGAAGAATGGAAAATATACAAGTCCTGAGTAGAAGCTCTGAAAACAGCACAAAAAGAAACCAAAGTTTGGGACAATGACTCCATCCACCCTATAAACAGTGCCCAACTTTAATATAAAGTTAAAAGTCAAAAAATAAGCCCAAAAAAAAGAAAACAAAAATAACCTAACCATTGAAAATTACTACAGTGATAGGGAAGATCAAATACAAATAAAAATGGACAACAATGTCAAAATGGCTACAAATGAAGAAAAATGTGTGGTGTCAGACTCAAATTATGATGCTCAAAAAAATAATCAAATAAGAAAATTTGGCAAAAGAAATAAGAATGAAGAGAATTATGAAAAAATCAACTTGGTAAAGAAAGTACAAAAATGGAAAAAATGTGTAAAAAAAATCACCAAAGAAAATAATTCCTAAAAAAAAAAGGAGAATTAGTGAAATAGGAAAAAACGTAAAAAAGTTCATTGAAGAAAATAATTCCTAAAAAATTAGAATTGGGCACATGGAATATAAGGACTCCATGAAACATTAAAAATAATAAAATAAAATCAAGAGTGAAAATAGAAAAGAAAGTGTGAAAATCTCATTAGTAAAATACTCTCCCATAAAATAGTTCCAGGAGAAATAATTTAAGAGTTATTGAACTATCAAAAAAACCATAATTAAAAAGGAACCTAGATCGCATCTTTTAAGAAACTATGAAGGAAAACGTTGCTATCATAAAACAAAGGGTAATTGAAAGGATTCACTGATCACATCCTGAAGGAGATAACAAAAGGAAAACTAGAAATACTATAGCCAAATTGCGGAGCTCCAGGTCAAGGAGAAAATACTGAAACCAGTGAGAAAGAAACGATTCAAATGTCTTGGAATCACAGTCAGGTTTACATAGTATTCAGCAGCTTTTGTATTAAGGAATTGAAAATAAAACATGAAAGACAAATTGAAGTGTACTATTTTTCACTTGATTTTTTCATGGGGGTGGGGAAAAGGGGCTGCATTTTCTTTCGCAATATAACTGAGATGGAACTATAGTTTGCATGATTGCAAATGTCTAGGTTATACTAAAGTGTTTACTCTTTCAAGTAGGGGAAAGAAGGATGGGAGGAGAGAATTTGGAATTCAAAATTTTAAAAAATGAAGGTTAACGTTGTTTTTACATGCAATTACGGAAAATAAAATATTATTAAAATATAACAAAAATATAATAAATTTCCCAAAAACAGTTTACATGGAAAAAAATGGAAAGTAAAGGGCACTATCAGTAGCCGACCTCAAATTGAACTACAAAATAATAATCATTAAAACTATTTTTTTTTACTGGCTTAAAAAGTATTTTGATCAATGAAAAAGATTAGTATAAAACAGAAGCAAATTAACACATTAGTATTTGATAAATCCAAAAAATCCATTTAAGATAGATTCATTATTTGACAAAAACTACTAAGAAAACTGGATATCAGTCAGGTAGAAAATAGGTTTAGAATCACACCTTGTACCATACACCAGATACATGATCCACAAGAAAAAGGTCACAATATAGGCAAAATAGAGGAGAAACAAAGAAATTACCTTTTGCTTCTGTGAATGAGGAAGGGTTCATTATTAAACAAATGATAAAGAGGATCACACAAGAACAAAAGAACAAATTTTAATTACATAAAATTTAAAAGCTTTTGCACAAAAAATATGTACTATAGTACAAATAAAGAGGGAATGGATAAATGAAAAAGATATTCCAAGATAAATAGTCAAAAGATCAGAAAAAAGCTTGAAAATGAAATTTAATCTATCGCTAACTATGTGAAAAATTCTGTCCATAATAGGTAGAGAAATTCAAATTAAGACAACTTTAATATTCTATCTGATACTTATCAGACTGCAAAGATGACAAGAGGGGCAGCTAGGTGGTGCAGTGGATAGAGCACCAGCCCTGGAGTCAGGAGTACCTGAGTTCAAATCCAGCCTCAGAAACTTAATAATCACCAGCTGTGTGACCTTGGGCAAGTCATTTAAACCCATTGCCAAACAAACAAAAAAAAAGATGACAAGAGAAGATCACAAACCTAAGGAGTGTTGTGGGATATCAGATATGCTAGTATCCTTCTGGTGGAGTAATTTGTCAAAGTCTTCTGGATATCAAATTGGAACATTGCCCAGGAAGTTACCAAATTGTGTGTGCACTTTAACCTTGCCTTCCCCCAAAAAAGAAAGAAACAAAAACATTATGTGCATGTACAAAAACACTTATAGAAAGTCTTTTCATACATTGTAAACTAAGAGAATGTCTAAATATTGGGGAATGATCACAGTAAGTCATGTCAGAAGTATGTAACAGAATATTATATATAATGGAAATGATTGAATAACCTCAAAGAAACTAGAAGACCTTTATGAATGGATGCAGAGCAAACGAATGCAAACAATGAAAACTAAGAGAAGTAATTACATAATTTATAACATCATAGAAAAATAACTTTGAAAACCAAATAGCAAAATGATTATAAGCATGAGTCTAAAAGAAGGAAGATGAAACCCTCTACTTAACCTTCTGACAGTAAATTGAGGAGTCTAAAATAAAAATGGTACATCCATTCTTGTATGTTCCAAGATGAGAGTTTGTTTTTTCTTTTTAACTATGCATTTCAGGCTTAGTTTTTCTTTCATATTTTAATTTGTTAAATAGGGCAGTGAGTTGTACAGAGTAACTTTTACAAATATTTATTCTGTGTATACTAAAAATAGTTTAGAGCCATAAGAATTATGCATCCAACATGTCAAATTTAAAATATTTAAGGCAGTTCTCTTGAAAAGACTGAAGATCTGAACCAAAAGATTTTACACACTCTAACAGTAAAGAATATAGAATATATATGCATGTTTAGAAATACAGAGACATGTAGTTGTATTTTAAGTGTATATGTGCATAGAAATACATGTTATTGGCCTACCAGATGAGTAACATATTTGTATTGCATTTCTATCAATATGTGTGATCTTTATATGTTGATATATGTGTGTGCAGTATGTATCACAAATGTGTTACATATATTGTCATGTGGCCATTGGACTCACTGCACAGCACCTGCTTCAGCGGCCTTCAAGACCATTGGAACAAATTGCTTTCTTCTCCCCTTTTCACTTGAGAAAAATCTTCCTATGCCTGGGGTAGATACCCCACCCTAAGTCCCTGATGGGTTTGAGGCCTGCCTCTCAGTTGCCTTCAACCTGGTTTACCATGTCTGCCAAATATTACTATGCTGTGATTGCAGCTCCTACTACAGCTGCTTGGAGCCCCAGGTGAGAGTGATGTGATTAAGTGTGGGGGTGGGGGTAATAGGTATGTAGCATTGACTCTGAAAGTGTCTACACATGGGAGTGATGCTTTGTCCAGGTTTGATAGCTACCACTTACAAACTGAGTGAAACAATGGAAATGTCCCACATCTCTGAAAGAAAGGGACCTTCTGTTCTGTTTGGCAAGGGGAGAGAAGAAAGTTTGCCTTATTTCTAGGCAAACAGGATGGAGATGGATTAGCAATTTTCACTGAAAAAAGGAAAATCACAGTCTTGAAACAATTAATACAAAAAAAATGTCTCTCTACCCACTGACTTTTGGAAAAATAGAGTCCCCTGCTCAGGAGGTTGGGGCAAACCTTGACCATCCCACCAGATCTCTTATAAATTGTGGGAAGAGTATCGCCTTAGTGCCCTGGCCTCTTGCAAGGCTGATCTAGGTAATTAGGGCCTCTGTCTGGGAGGCAGTCCCATGGGAGCAGACGGGCACAAATTAGGAAATGCCATCCTGATGGACACTCTGGGTGACAGCACACCATCTAGAATCTAGACATAAGCCTGTCTAGGAAACTACCTGCTTGCCACTGACCTGCCTCAAAGGCAGATCCAAAAATATCTCTGCTAGCCCCAGCTCCTGCCTTGCTGACTTGCAGTTCTGTACAGTTGGAGGTCTTGTCAAAGGGAGGGGGTGCCTCTGACATAGCATGTGACTGCCTTCTAGGGGGTTACACTGTAGGTCACCATGCCCAAGCCTGACCTGGGAATTGCCAACCTTCCCCTGCTCCATTAGGAAGGGTTGTCCCCACCTCAGCCCCAAATGGCCTATATAATAGACCAGGACCTTGGGAATGGGGGCATAATATCCTAAGGACCAGGTGCTCCTGTGCTTCCCAGCTTTCCCAGTCTAGTGACAAAAGCAGTCTTTCAAACAAGGTTCACTAAAAGTCAATGACACAGATACAGAGACCCCAAAGGAGATGGTGCAGATGAAGGAACAGCTAAAAGGACAAAGTTGACAGATGCTGGAATGGCTCCCCCAGCTAGGGTTCAGAAACAAAATACAACATGACTGGCAGAGGAGAAAGATCTTTTCCAATAGATGCAGAGAAGCCCAGATGATGAAAAGTAAAGGGAGCAGGACAAGAAAAGCAACAGACATGAGAGAGACAACAGGTAAATGAAAAAAAAACCCAAAACAATGACCACTAGTTGCTGGAAAATCCAAATGGTCAAGAAGACCTGAAGTTCCACTGCGGAAAAGGATTGTATGACCTTGGGGAAATTATTTAATCCCTCAATGGCCAGGAAGCTTAATTGTGGGGCAGCTACCAGTCTGCTTCAGGAGAGGGAAGTTTCTTATAAGGACAATTCCCTTCCCAGTCCTAAATCAGAGGCACGTTTATGCCAATGAAATCCCAAGTCCTAAGTCCCTCACAATGAAGGGAGAGGCTAAAAAGGAATACGGTCCCTGAGTCAGAATTTCTGCCTCCACTGTGGTCCAGATGGAGACGCTAATCCTAGGAATACCTACCCTGTCAGGTTCCTGTGAAGACAGTTAGGAGAAGGCCTGGGCAGAGTCCCAACTAGTGGTCTTTGGAGCTGCAGTTTCCCAGCACCACAAAACTCATTCAGGACCTGCTGGGGCAGAATCATGAGTGGAATTCTCTTTGTAAAGTCCATCTTGGAGCAAAGGTCTCAGCCCCAAAGGCCTCAGCCCCACCTACAGAGCTGCTTTAGAAGGACTGAATGGAACAAATTGTGAATCGAAGACAGCTGACCAAGCTCCCATCTAATCCCCCATCAAACTCTGGTTCAGCATGGAGAGGAAAACTAGCTAATGCAAATCAGCTGTAAATGGGAGGAGCTGCCCACAGGGGCCTTAACATGCAGAAAGGAGCCAGAAAGCCCTGCTAGGGGCTTCCCCTGAGGGAACCTTTTGGCATTGGGACTCTGTACTCTTCTCATTTCTGCCAAAGACATCGGAACAAGGCAACAACATCTCACTGGTTTCTAAGGTCTCTCTAGAGCCCTTGCTGACTGAACTCCAGGGACAGTGGAGAGGAAGAGGGTCACAAGACTTTTAATCACAAGAGTTAGTCACAGGAATAAGGGACCCCAAGAAGTCACTGTGAGCAAGTCTGAAGAGCAAGGTCAAAGTCTCTGCCAGGGACTGGGGATCCTCCCACAGGTCCCTGATCCAACTAAGTCTTTCTACTTCATAAGGAAGCATGTTCTGGACAGCTTTGACAGAGGGGGTGTGGAGAGAAGTTTTCAACAAGTTCAAAAACAAAAGAAGACAGACAATTATCTGTAATTCTGCAAAGGAAACAAGTTCAGGAGGCTTGAAAGGCTGCCAAGAGTAAAATTCTAAAGGGATAATCACAAATAATTTCAATGAAAAGAAATGGAGAGCTGTCTGTCTATAGGGATCAAGTCTGACTCACCACATTTTACAAGGCACCTTTCCTATGCTCCTTAGCTGTTAATATATCCCCCGAATACCTTCTGCTTATTGTGTGTGCATATGTCCACACACACTCACACACAGCATGTCCACATGTTATCTTGCCCTATAGAATGGCAGCTCCTAGTTGGACGTTTGTCCATGCTCACCCAGGACTCCAACTGTGGAATTCTGCATAGCCCACAGGTAGCAGGGTTGGGCTAAGGGTAAATCTCTTCCAGGCATTCCCTGAACAAGGGAACCTGTTGGGTCCTTTCCCTCTGGAGCTTCTGAGATATAGGATGATTTTAAATATGATTCACAAGTGTTGGGGAAAGAGTAGGCACTTGACAAAAGAATGATGATTCATTAAATGTGGCTACATAGGGACCTCTTCAACTACCTGAAAATTTGATGTGTTAAAGGTGAAAATGATGGCAAGTGAAAGGAGATATGCTAGTGAATGATTAATAACCAGCTCTTTGGAACAAGGGATACAATTACAATACACTTTTAACCTTCATTATTAACTTTTCTTCTGCTTTCTTAACTCTAAACAATCAACAAAAGAATCTTCTAGTTCCGAAGGTGCCAGTGTTCCCCTTGAACATTTAACAATCAGCTCTAGAGAATCAGTGTTAGCTGGCTTCATTGCAACTCTCAGTGTGAATCAATGATCATTATGGCCCCATGAAAATAAAGGCATGAGATTAAACTCAGAAAGAACTGAAACTATACCAAGTGCAGATTGTAATGTTAGCTAAGTTGGAAGGAGAAGGGGGGAGCAAAGAAGGATTGCCTCACTGCTTGACTTGGGTTGGTTCCTAAGCATTCTATCTTCCCTGAGTCCAGGTAGCCCCCCCACAGAAGCAGCCTGGAAAATAAACACAAATAACTGCAAAAAAAATTAGAGAAAGAAAAGATCAGCCTCCTCCCCAGCAGCATCAGCGACCATGGCTTCCTGGCTGGAGCGTGTTCAGGTTTACGGTGCTTCTTGAGTCTCTCATCTGAGCCCCACCGTATAATCACGGAGTAGGACCTCTAGGAGGGATTAGAGCCCACAGGTAGTAGATATGTGATAAAGGAAAACCTCCTTCAGGCTCGTACTAGACAATGCAACCTCCTCTCAACCTGGAGCTTCTGGGATATAGAATGATTTTGTATGATTCACACATTAGTGGTGAGGAAAATCAACTTTATTTGGAGCTTGAGAGACCAGTCTTCAAAATTGCGGGTCCTAGAGTCCATCCCACACTGTGGGAGAGTAAAGCAGCTTGGGTGCAAATGGGCCAGTTATCTCTTGTCGACTTCCCGCCATGCTCTCCTCCCTCCTTGGGTGCAGATCTCACCCAGTTCTGAGGAGGCACACCATGGGCTTCCACAGGACCAAGAGACAACTCACAGCCACCTCCAGGAAGGGGCAGCTAGCTGTCATCCAAGTCCTCATGCCCAAGAGCTGAATGCAGGTGACATTCGCAAGGGCTCAGTCCAAGACCAGCTAAGCCGGGACCAGGGCATCAGCTCTGGCACCTTACAGCATCCTCTGTGTGTCCTCAACCCTTCACACAGCATCTGAGGACTATTAAGTGCTCCACAAACACTGGGTGGTGGTGGTGGTTGTTGTGTTGTTGCTGTTTTTGTTGGCCATTATCTTGGGCAAAACTGGCCTCCCATTGTTCTGGCTCAGGGGCGTGGCACCTGAGGAAGGCCATGATGAAGAGGGAACTTCTTGTGCCATCACTCCTGAGCTCCTCAGTGCAGGCAGAATCCAGTGCAGGTCTTATAACTCTGTTAGAAATATCTTTGGGGGAACAAAGTGACCCCCCTCCTCCCCCACATCCCTCAGTCAAGGCTGAAGTCACACAAGGGCTCCACAATGCTTTCTGTATGATACAGGATGTGAAAATTGGGCCCTCTTAGGTTTTACCCAAAAAAAACGCATCAAAGGATTTTCTTTGAAGGAAATAAACACAAATAATTGTATAGCCTTTGCAAAAAGATATAGGAGAAAGGAAAGGAGATCAAACTGTGCACCTACCAACCTTGACAGCAACTGCTTTCAGCTGGCTTTGAGCCAATCTTTTTCATTCCCAGCAGTTCAATATGCATCCTTTCATTATGAATTATCTTCCAAAGAGGTGTGCATTCTGAAATAGCGGCAGCCTGATGCCTCTTCTTAGGAATAACAAAAACACCCGTGTCATTTGTAGGGGGTGTAAAATATACTGGACCCACTAGGCAGCCAGACTCTAATACCAGTTTTGATGTCTTCTTAATGAGAGAGAAAGAGGAAGAAGAAGAATGATGACGAACAATAGACTGAAAACCAGGGGAGGAAGACTAGAGAACAATCCAGGAGCAAAGAGATGGCATGATACTGGGGGAGCAGAATTGTACCTCTTAATCCTGCTACTGCTCTTAAATGTCTAACCCCGGGCTCAGCCCTTCAGGACTCTCTGCCTTAGGGGCCTCATCCATGGAGTCAGAACAGTCAGACCTAGAATGCTTTCAGGAGAATCTAAGTTCTTCAAGGGCAAAGGGTATTTTCCTTCTGCCTCTGGGTTGCCAACAGCCCAAAAAATAGAGACTTTTCATCAATACTTATTGAATAGGAAAAACATTCATTCTGAAAATGCTAAAAATGAAACTAGAGACTCTTTGTTGCAAACCCAAATTTGAATCAAGTGACTCCCTCTTTTCTGCAGGCCGAGGCCTTGTGTTTGGCCTCCCCTCAACTCTCTCCCACATGGGAAATAATTCTATTAAGTCCCAGTCATCTTGATGCGGCTTTCATTTGACATATAATCCATGCCCCCCTAGAAGTTTGAGAAACAGCCAGGCCCTATCGCCGAAGACTATGGGCCCGTCTTCAACACAATGATGGCTTACACACAAAGAGAGCCTCCTAGCAAGCATTGATCCATTGCAAGCCACATTCAATGTGATAGTTGAGGGGACTGAAATCTCCCCTGGCCCCATCACAAAGAACTTCTCCCCTCAGAACAGAATGTTCTCAGATAAAGCCATCCTCAATTTCCTCTCATTCAACTTCTCTCCCAGCACCATTGTTGTCGTATGGATCTTTTTTCAATATAAATCAAAGCAGAGAACAGTAAAGTCAACTCAACCCAGGACATGTGGTTTCCACAGGGACATGTTTCCTTCAGCTGGGCAGCATCCCATCGACAGGAGAGCCAGACCTTGCTGCTGAAAATCCCATGCAGCTGACATCTTTAGAATATATTTCAAATGCAATCAGGAGCCCCATTTAATAGATATATAAAACGGTGGCATATAAAGAACATGAAAGGATCAGAGTCTAGGTTTGTGAGCCCCTTGGTATCCTAGATATGATGTCACAATTCTGCTGTGCTTCATTCACTCTTGAAGGGCCTGGACTGGAAGGAAACTGTCACTCCCCAGCCTGTTATAGTCAAATTCCATAATCTAGAAACAGTTTTGCAAATCTCCATTTGAAACTTTCAGTTAGGGAGAAGCCTCAGAGTCGTCCTCCCTTTGTTATTCTCCATCTTCATGCTACAACATATATTCTCAGTTGCAAAGTCCTCTCAGTTCTGCCTCTCCTATCTGGCCTTTTCTTCCATCACTACCATCCTAAGATTCTCAACTCCAACATGGACTTTTACAATACCATCTTCTACTACCACACAGCTACTCAACTGTTATCCCTATGTTCTATTACCATATAGCCACCCAACTGCTATTCCCAAAGCCTGTGTCTAATGATGTCACCCCTTTAGCTCCAGTGGCTCCCTATTCTCCTAGGACCATGCAAGCTTCATGAAAACAGACAATCCCTTTGAAGCTGGTATCTTTAGGATCAAGAACAGCACATGGGAGAGAATCGGTATCTAAAAATGCTTCTTTGGGTGAATTGAATTGAACTCACTGCCTTCAAAGATGGCCAAGTCCTCTTTTGGCTATTTCTAATTTTCCAGAAGTTCCCTTAGCATCAACATCTTTTCAAATTCTCAGTCTTCTGAGACCTAGCCAAACAAAACATACAGGTTTGTAGGATGCGAAAGGACATCAAAGCCAATTAGTACAGAGAAGAAAAGCTGAGACAGGGAAGCTAAGTAGCTTTGCCAATAATTAAGCAAGTCATGGGGTTTTATCCCAAGTCACCTAGCTCCAGGGCAGTGCTTTTTTGATTATTCACATTTATAGAAATTCTTCTTTTATGGTACAACGCTTCATAGACTTGAGAGAATCAAGTCTTCTCTTAGGGTCGACTAGGTGGCCCAGTGGATAAAGCACCCTGGAGTCAGGAGGATGAGAGTTCAAATCTAATCTTGGACATTGCCACTCATCAGCTGTGTGACCTTGGGCAAGTCACTTAAGCATGATTGCCTCACATCCGGGGACATTTCCAGTCATCCTGATTGATATCTGGTCTCTGGATCCAGAAGCTCCAGAGAAGAAAGTGAGACTGGTGACGTAGGGCAGCACCACCTCTCTTAAATCCAATTCACTTGTTTGTTATGTCCTTCTTCAACAGCAACATCCCCAGTTCCTTCCTCAAATCTGTGAGTGGCATAGCTTTTTAACCAGAGTACACTGTTATTCTCTACAGCAGTGGTATCAAATTCAGATATGTGTGGAACCCACTAAACCACACAGAAGGATCTTTGTAGACCACATAGTGTCTTACAAAAATCACATAATAACATTTTCTATATTGTATTTTTATTTATTTCATAAATATTTTTCAATTATATTTGAATCTTGATTGGGTCATTGAGGAGTATTGTCAGTTATAGATTTGTTTGCCCCACCCCATTCTATAGCATCATCTGATTTATCAATCCCCTTAAAAAATATAATCACTAGACTTAACCCAGACATTCCAGCTTGTGGTCTAACCAGGACATGGTACCATGACTCTGTTTCTTGCTCTTTTAAAGCTGTCAAAATGATGTGACAAATCCTGGCTGCCACTTTGTATTGTCAATTCAAAGTACAAGAGCCCTTTGCTGATCCTACTGCTGGTATCTCCGAACCCCAAATGGCCTTCGATTTGTACTATATATAAGATATGTGTGTATAGATACATATATATGAAGATGTATACATGTGAATACACACACACACACACACACACACACACACACACCCACACACACCTTCAGGTTCCTCCTTATGGACAAGCACTACTTTATTTTATCTTTGGGTTTTTAGCTCCTAGCACAATGTCTGAAGCAAAGGAATCACTTAATAGATGCAACCCAACCCTATCAATTTATGTACAAAGAAACTGAGTACTAGAAAGATGGGATTCTTCTAGGGTCATGAAAATAGAATGTAATGGTGGCAAGACTTCCAACTCCAAATCCAGTGCTTTTATGAATAATAAATTATGAATAATAAATGAGGAAGTCCAATTCCAATCTAGGACTGACACCCAAATCCCTCAAAATGTTTCCTCAAATTTTCCTCTTCTATAAAAGAAATCTTGCAGAGCGAATCCCTAGTCTTGATACAATATTTATTTCAGCATGTTATTAATACAAAGAATGTATTTGGCCTAAGATCTGAGTTCAAATTCTGATTCTGATTACTTCCTGTATGAACTTACAGAAGGGAAAGGAAGGGAAGGAAATCCCTCAAGATCCTTTAGAATCCTGGGAGGAAAACGTTCTGCCAAGCTCTCAGGAACCAACCTGCCATTGCCAGTAGGTTTGGAGAGACTGAAATGAGAATTTCACTGTGTGAATGTGCCCATATTACATAGATGCTATTTTCCCTATTGAAATGGAAACTTCTTTAGGGCTGGGCCTGGTTAGTTTTCAATCTTTGCATTGCCAGTGCTTTGAATTGTTTCTGACACAACCTAGGTCCTTTTTAAATGCTTACTTATTTTATTGGTCTTGAGGATATGTCCTTGGATTGATGCTAAGCCCACTGGGAAATACCCTGACACCTTCCAAAATGTCTTCTCCTTCCACCTCCAAAGGACCCCCTATTTAGTACTAGTTCTGTCGCGTCTTTTCTTCCAGAAGAAGGTATAAGGGAATTTCTCAAACGCTTTGCTATAATCCAGGTAAACTTTATCCACCTAGTTCCCCTGACCTTCTAGTATACTAACTTGGAAAATGCATGGGTCTGGTATGGCCTGTTCTTGATATTAAAAAAAAATTAAAAATTAAAAAAAAATACTATGCTGGCTCAAAGTTATCACTGGCTCATTTCTGAGATGGTCCCCAAGCCCTTGGGGTAAAGGTCCACATGAGAAAAGTATATTGAATAGTAATAACCTTGCAGTGAAGAAATTGTAGAACATCAAACATTCATGACATGCGCCATGCCCTGAAGTCTTTGTGGGTCATTTCAATACAAGAGAACTGAGGAAAATTCATTTCCTTTTAGTGCCACATGGAAAGATGTCAGCAGACTGACTATAGTTTGTCAAGGGTATCACTTTCCAACATAAATTATCTATACAGAATATGAGCCCATTTAATATTTTGTGATCATAAATTGGTAGAAATGTTTCTTTACCTAGGTGGTAACAACAATGTTCATTTTCCCGTTGCTAATTTATTTTGGAGATCAATAAACATAAATTAATTCCTGGAATTCTCAGCCATTCTCAGTGACATTTCCCTAAATGACCCAGATGTAGATGTTTTTCTTGGCATTTTGATTGTAAAGTGGATTCCTATTTACAAAACTGTATTTATACCCTGGAAAAAAATCAAAGGTTAATTTCTTCAGTATTTTATAAATTGAAATTCAAGTCATATTCAATATGATTAAATTCATACTATTAATCCCAAAATACATTTCATTTAGCATAAATCATTCTTTTTAATGAGAAGATATCACAGCAAACTTTATCAGATACATATTATTAGCATTGGCCCCCTCTCCCTAGCTGTGGACTACAATTCATCCAAACTTTTCTTTTCTATGCAATTCTTGTTCATATCTATTTCTTTAAATGCCCCCAAAGAGGCAGGAGGTTCTTCAAAAGTAGAAGGCTTGACTTATTTTTTTTTTAAATTTCATGGAGAACAGGGAAAGACCTGGGATATCCAATTATTTTTGCTCTCTCTTTCAAAATGATCATGATTTTTTTCTGGTCATTCACACCCTCAATACCAAATTATCAGGTTTTGAGTTTGACCCAACTCCTCACCACCACTCTTTGAAATAACTAACAAAAGTCTTATAATGCCCATTTTACAAATGAGAAAGTGAAGACTCAAAAAGATTCCAAAATTTGACTCAAACCCCAGTTTTAATAAAGCTTAGAGCTGAGATTCCAGCCTGTCCTGACTGCACATGCCTAATACTGTTCCCACAATACTTTGGGGAGATGGACCACAGAGTGTGAGGGCAAACAACAAAAAATCATAGAAAGCCACAGAAAGGTTCCACTGCTTTTTGACAGGGTACTTTCTGAAAGAGCAGAGCAGCTGGTGATAGCTAGGATCTTTCTAGAACTTCATGCTCACTCAACTTCCTGACTAAATCTCTAGTTGAAGAGAACTGACTCTGATGAAGCTCTCCTTAGGACTCAGTCTCCAGAAGCAGAATCAGGTAGTTCAAATGAAGTTGTCTTTACAACTCACTTTCCCAAAGGGCTCATCTCTCCTACCCCCTCCCGGATCCATTTTGCAATAGTCTTTATTTAGTATTTTTTAATTAATATTCATTTTAAAACTTTGAGTTCCAAATTCTCTCTGCTTCTCTCCCCCCTTACCCCATTGAGAAAGCATGTAGTCATACAGGACATTTCCATAACAGCCATGTTCTAAAAGAAAATAGAAACCAAAAGCAATTTTTAAATGAAAATTAGAACATCAAGAAAAATAAAGCAGAAAAAAGTATGCCTGATTCTCTAGTCATATAAAATCAGTTCTTTCCCTGGAAATGGATAGATGTTTTTCATCATTAGCCCTTCAGAGCTGTTTTGGATCATTATTTTGTTGAGAATAGCTAAGTCATTCACAGCTGATAGTCTTATGATACTGTTCTTACTTTGTACAATACATTTCACTATGCATTACCTCATGTAAGTCCAGGTTTTTTTGAGATTATCCTGCTCATCATTTCTTTGAGTACATTAGAATTCCATCATAAACACATATCACAATTTGCTTAGCCATTCCCCAATTGATGAGCATCCCCTCAATTTCTAATTCCCTTTTTAAAAAAATCTTTCAAGGTATAGAACTTTTTTCCTATAATCTTATAAACACACAAGAATGTCTTTGAGTTCAACTAAAACCCAAAGCCCTCTCCAACTCCCATTTTCATTTGTTTACTCTGAAGACACCCAAATTGATTCTCTTTGGAAGTCAACTAAGAAAACCACAAAGGTCAGGAGGGTAAGGCAAAGGTTGGGCTTCATTGCTCTGAGTCATTTTCATTATTTTCTGAAAATCTATGGAAAATCAAAAAGATGTCATAGTAATGAAGATAGAGCAATTTCTTCATCTTTCAAAAGGTAATTATTTCTGAATATAAGAAGTGAATATTTATATTGGGCTTTATTATAATCCAAGAATAAGACATTACAACTTTCTATCAAATTTATACATAAGGTCTTGCTAATTGTTCTAACTTGTTAAAATAATTGGAACTAGATTAAGCTATCCACCACATTAACAAATCCCTCCTTCCTGATGATTATCTGCAAATTTGATCCATATGGTTTCTATGTATTAAACACTGATAAACACAGTAAGTTTCAGTGACTGAAGAGCCGTCAAAGGGTCCTATATGACATTCCTGCCAGACCTACCTATTTCTAATGAGACCATGCAATAAGAAGTGCTTTCCCTTCCGAGGGATCATAGACTAGTTCTTTCATTATGCCTTCTTGGATTGGATTTATTGACCTATATTGAAAAATTAATCTTTTTAAGATGATGAAGGAGCAGAGGGGTGGCATTGGGATCAACTAGTAAAATCACATTCCATGTGAAAAAAGCCATAGGAGTGAAGCTCATAATATTTAGCCATCAGATGTACCACATAGGAGATGGACGAGGTCACACAAAATTACCCCCTGAGTTTCTCTACTAACAGGATAGTGCCGAAGAACCAAGTCAATGAGACACAGGCTATTTGCATATTCATCTGATCATTTCCACTCATTCCTTTTGTCAATCTGCTTGTTGTACTAATATACAGGCAGATCATGGCCAGACCAAACAGAGCTGGACCAGGCTTAATGTTGATCTGGCAGTGTTCTTATAGTCCTGATATCTACCTAATGACCCAATCTTATGCTACAGTGACTTTCCAAGGGACCTTTCAGAGTTAGCCAGGTGGAACACAGAGTCCACCTAATTCAATGGTAATGAGTACATGAACTCTGTAGGAAAAAGTTTAAGGTTGGCCAAGTTCACTGAATAGCCAACTGCTACAGATGGGGTGGGTGGAGAAATTCAAATACAACACAGATAATAACACATCATTTCAAAATGTTCTGTTTTCAAAGGAGAAAGGGGCCAAATGAAGCCAATGAAGATACCATCTGGTTTTGTAAACTAGGCATTCTCCAAAGAAAGTTCTGGAAATTGCATCATTGAAATAATTTATGACAGGTATGGTAGAGAAAAAGAGACAAAGATGCTCATCTGTAGTGATCACTCTTGATATGGGGGAGGATAGTGGCAGAGGAGGGTCCATCTCCCTAGAGCTTTCCTAATTGTGAGTTTAAATTACAAAATCTGATGTTGCACTGATTTTTCCCTTTGAAGGTTAAGTGAATTGGTAGCTCTCTCCACTAAGACAGATCACAAGACTTCTATTTTCTTGCCCATATTTTCTGAAATTTCTCCCTAAAGAATTTGTTCAATTTTTAAAACCTTATCTCAAAATTTTGCTGAGATACAACTATATTGTCTATGTATAATCTATCATTCTTACTACTTGGTCAGACCCTCACCCTGGCCTTTTTCAGTCATATGTAGTTCTATAATATACCTTCAAGTATCCATGATTTTATGTTATGGCCATTTCCTCCACTTATACTCTACCTGAACTGAGTAAACAGTTGGTAGAGTTCATTGACAACATAATCACCATCATCATGTCCAGTCACTAACATTCTAATCTTCTTCATCATTATTATTATCTTTATCATGGCCATCATCATCATCATCATTTCAGATAGGGGTCAACGTTCTGGAAAAGAGCCTTTCCAAATTTGGTGAACCAGAATTAAGATGACAGATGTCATCTCTCATATTTTAGTGCTGTGACTTAACTGGATCTCTCTGCACACTCATTTTCTACTCAGCTGTTCATTTTGGAGAGTTTGGTCAGAGATGTTGCACATAGTCTTCAATATTTGTCCTCAATTGGGTTTAGTAAATGAATTTGTATTCCAGACGTCAGTGATTGCTTGGGTTGAAATTCCAACTGTTCCTGGCCATAAAGTCTTACTTGGGTTTTTTTTTTTTTGCTTCCTTGTATTTATTTTATTTTTAACAATTAAACTTCTCTTAGTGTTGCTCATTTGCTTCAGTCATGCCGGGCTCTTCATGACTCTATTTGAGGTTTTCCTAACAAAGACACTAGAATTGTTTGCTATTTCATTCTGGAGCTCATTTTACAGAAGAGGAAACTGAGGCAAACCAGGTGAAGTGCCTTGCCCAGAGTCGCCAGCTTGTAAGTGACTGAGGCCAGATTTGAACACAGTCTTCCTGCCTCCAGGTCCATCACTCTCTCCACTGTTCCACTTAGCTGTCCTTTAATCTTCTCTAAGAAACATTAAAAATCTTTATTTTCAATTTTTACTCTTTTTAAGTTTTATTTTTAATTTTAACCAACAGCTAATTCAAACAGGCCAGGCCAGAGATGTAATGCTCTCACAATTCTAGCCCCTATTTCTTCTGGACACCATTTGCCCTGCTTCGTTTTGAAATGGTTCCAATGAATTGCCTCTCCCAGTCCCTCCTTTGTAATGCTTGTGTCCTCTTCATTCTCACACTTTCTAGTATTTCTTTATCTTTTGAGATGTTGGATCCTCCTATTCCATTAAGCAAAGGTTGTGCTTTCCCCAAGTCTTAAAGAAGGGCACGGTACAGAGTAGATGCTTCTTTTTTCATTAAATTGAATTGAAATATACTTTAGAAAAATAAAAAGTCAACATTAAAAGAAATCAGATTTAAAATTTTCTTTGATAATAAAACCATGACTGAGGTAAAGAACAAAATGGACAAATTATCAGAATTTTACTCCTCTCTACTGTCCCCTCCCATTTAAATAAATATTAGAGCATAAATTCTATTCCTGTCAACTTCAGTGAATTATGATTTTCTGTTAAATATAAAAGGACTTGAGGCTGAGGTATTAGACCCAGTTTCACTATGGTATTTGGAATTATTCATGGCTGGTCAAGGCTTTTGTCCCAGTAATCTCAATAGTCTATTCCAAGGATACCAGTATCAGCCCAGATCTCCAGTAGTCAGACCCTGAGTCCCTGGAGGAGTAAATTCAATCATTTTTAGAACTCACCCCTTGCAAATAAACTGCCTTGATTTGGAAGAGTTTAGATGCCAAGGCACTCACCTTATAATAAACAGTTAACCCCAAACCAGACCATGCTTTACAGCCCACCCAACTCAATCATTTTACCATCTACTCATACTTATACTTCCCTTTCCACAACCACTAGCACATTTCACCCCTAGTCAAGAGTGGGTTTTAAATAAATTAACAACTGGTTCACCAAACTCAACATAAAATTAGGTATCGGTTCTACCATACTGGTGCAAACTGGCCGAATCCCACCACTGTCCCTAGTCTTGGCAAAAGCCCTTGCATTCCTGAACCAAAACCCCCTTCCATAGATATGATTTTTCTCTAGGTCTTGTCTCCTCCTAGTAGAAGGTTTCTTTCTTTGGGGCAGGGACGCTCACTATTATATCTGTATCCCCAGAATTTCGTACAGGACCAGGCCCAAAATAAACAATTAAGAATGATTTTTGTGCCTGCACTCATCATTTGCTCACTTGCTCAGATTGTTTATGTGTGATGATAAAAAGCTAGAAACCAAGTTTGCACCCAGTGATTGAAGAATACCTGAACAAATTGTGATAAATGCATAGAGCAGAATCATCCTGCACTCTGAAGAATTGGGACTATGATTAAAGGAGAGAAAAGTGAGGAGACTTGTAGGAAGCAATGAAGAATGCAACAGCCCATGGACACAGAGACCACAGCAATGAAAATAAAGTCAATGAGGAAAAACAACAAACCCCAGGTCAATTACTACAGTCAATGTTAATATAATGTTGCCGGAGTTCATCTGCACACGCTTCCCCTGCCAATTAACCGCTAGAGCAGTGGTGGCTGTTTTTGCTGTGGTTTTTTTTGAGGGGGGGAGTATATATGTGTGTGTTTAGGGGGAATAATAAGGGATTTGGAGGGTATTTATTGGAAAATTTCTGGGGCAGAGAAACAAAATGTGTCTGTAATTTATAATTTTTAAAAATGTTTTCTAGCAATGATGGTGTTATATCTCATCCTGAGCAACATTCTCAGCAATTTGACCTCTTTTTTCCTGAAAAAGTTCTTTGTGATTAAAAATAAGAAACAAAATAAGCTACTTCAATTAGAGCAGTTTCATCACCCTGACAAGAGTGGATCAGCTCAGAGACTTTGAGATACTTGAGCATCACCATCTTCCTCAATATCTTCTCAATACAGAGGCAGGCTCAGACAGGCAATCATCATTCATTTAGCAAATATTTTCGGGTTGCCTACTAAATGCAAAGGATTCTCCTTTCCTCTTCTCAACTTTATTGAAATCTCTCTCTGGGGGCAACTAGTTGATTTAGTGAATAGAGCACTAGTCCTGGAGTCAGGAGTACCTGGGTTCAAATCTGGGCTCAGACACTTAATAATGACCTAGCTGTGTGGCCTTGGGCAAGCCACTTAGCCCCATTGCCTTGCAAAAAAAGAAAAGAAATCTCTCTCTGACATCTAATGACCACAGGAAGAATCAATTGAGGGAAATGGACTCTGACCTGTCCAATAGTCAGAATACAACAAGTAGAAGGCAGACTATATTCAGAGACATCTTATATGCATACATATATATTTCCATATACACTCATGTGCATGTTTACATGCATGTGAATATACACATGTGTATGATGCATGAGAAATAAAATCTAAGTAGTTCCTAGTTTAAAGAGGAAGGTGGGAGATGGAAGGTGGGTGATGGAAGGTTTCCAAAAAAGAAATATTATATAAAATACCTCTTAAAGACAGAGATTGTGGGGCAGGGGTGGGAGTAGGGTGTTCTGAAGACATTCAAACTAGAAGGAAGAGCTGAAACAAAGATGGTACTTGGGAAATACAAGCCCTTTCTCAAAACAGCAAACTGTTCCCTTTTGTAGAGGTTAGCACATATACAGGACTTATGGCCATCTAGAATAAAAAAAGATGGATGCCACCAAGAGTCTCCAATCAATTGCAATTGATTGAGTATTTTTTGGAGAATCATTGAAAGAAACTGATTGAACTCCTGCCTAAAGCAGAGTCTGGCTTGAGGAAGAACTACCTGGCCACAGGTGTGGTATGCAGCAGCTTGGGCAGAAGCCAAAGGCAGGGTGGGAGAATTTCTAATGATCTTGGAGAGCAATTACAAAGGACTGAGTTGGCATAGGGAGAGGGATGTCGAAAGGAAAGAATGAGAGAGAAATTTCAGGGGTCATTTCTATTGCTATAGAAATTGGCAATTAATTAAAGGGGGAACTAGAAAAGGGGAAGAAGGGAACATGTTTGAAATTTTAAGCCTCATTAATGGGAAATTTCTACTGCCATTTACAGAGCATTAGGAGATATCACCATCCCTTCTTGTCTCCATTCTCTGTTCTTAGAAAAGACTACTGAAATCTGTCTCTGGTTCCAGTTCTAATTTCAACTTCACCTTTCAACTCTGGCAGACTTTGGTGTTAGCTCTTTAATGAAGATTTCTCTGCCCCCCTTATCCCCATCTTTCCTGATCATGCCTTGGTTTACCCCGGTCCTAAGTTAGAGCATTCTCCTAGTCTTAGCTATTTAATTACTTGATCCTTTCAACATCTGAATACAAATTCCTTAAGAGAAGAGCCTGGGTCACATTGATTCTCAAGTCCCAAATCCGTAGTATAAATTTGGACATATTGAGTGTCCATCGCTGCATATAGAAAACTCCCAGTGAGGAGATTTCTTCCATGGCCCAGCACATGGGCACCAGCAGCTTCTCCAAATTTCAGTCTTAAAGAGTCACTTAGACCCCAAAAAGAAAAGTGACTTGTGCAAAGCCCATGTGGGTCAGAGTCAAGATTCAAATTCAACAGTTGAGCTTTCCATGACCAACACTATAATGCCTCTTTGTACAACATTTTTGAGTTGGCATGAATGTCATTTAGAAGTTGCTAGAGATAGAAAGAGAAGGGAGAGAATATTAATCTGAGGAAGGAACAGTGTAGTGAGGAAGGGGAAGAGAAATGTATTCTCTTCCTAAGAGAAATGATAATAGGAGTAATAATGTTAATAATAACTGACTTTCCATTGCACTTGAAAGTTTTGAAGGAATTGATTAGACCTGGGCTCCTTTGAGTCAAGTGGTATGCCTGTGAGTGCCAGCCTACAACTGGTGGCTCCTCATTACAAATGTGGAAACTGAGGCACTCAGACATTAATGGTGGAAAACAGGATGTTAGTGGGTAGCTAAAAAAGCAGTACTGGAGGAAGAAAAAGTGGGAAGGATAGAGATCAACTCTACTGAAGAGATGGGAAAGGGTGGGGAAGCCTTTCTCAGGTGGGAGGTGATCTGCAGTAGTAAGGGAAGGGATTGAAGGCAATGTCCAAACCTTGAGATGATTGGAAAAGTTTTGGGACAAAGGTATTGGAGGCAATAGAAGAGGCAGCCAGACTTGCCAAGCTGTCAGACATAGCTGAGGAAAAGAAGCATGAATTTATATGGCAATGGGCCAAAAGCAGTCACATGAAAGCAGGACCAGGAAGTCACAGTGCCAAAATGTTTGTCTTTAATCCTTTGAAAGGATTTTCTAGTTAATGCCTTAAATGACTGAATTGGAGGTAAAAGTTCATGGAAAATTACAAAAGGTTCTTGATGATATCCATTTGTAATTGAGTCTAATTTTCCAGTGAGTGCCCTTGTCATTGAGTGAGAGCTTTGCTTTGAAACACTGTTTTCTGACTTGTCAATTAAAGGTCTTCCTTTCAATCCTTAAATCTTATTCCTCATTTAGAGAAAGAAATTAAATGTAAACAAGCTATCAGAGTCAGAGGGCAGATCGGTGGATGATGAAGGCATTCCCCAAACACCTTGGGTCCTTCCATGGCCATCTCCAAGTAGGCTTCAGCCAATTGGCCTCTTCAGCTGCAAGAGCACCTGACCATCATGGAAGTGGGAGTAGGGGTGGGGGGCACTGAATTTGATTTCATATTACTTGTCCTTTCTATTCTTTTGGTTTTTTTCCTCTCATGAAAATTATCTGTAGGAAGAAAAACTGAAAAATAAAGAAGTGCCTGTCACTGTGGCTCTCCCAGCACCTCGTTAAGCAGGGACCCTGAAACACTTGACCCTCCCAGGATACACTTGGTAATGATGAAATACTCAAGGGTAAAGTGGAAACCTGATTCTGCTGGTGGAGAAAGAAAATTCTGAGAAATTCTTGATAAACATGGAAATTACCTGAAAATTAGTTTCTGGGAATTCACAGAATGGGGCATTGGTATTCATTACATGAAGGAGAAGGAAAAAATTAGAAAGAGCTTCTAAAAAATGTAAACCAAAAAAAAGGTTCATATGTTCCCTATTTTCTCCAAGATAATAAAGATGGTATAGCTACCCATCTTAATAATTGCGCAAAAGTGTTTGTTTACAAAACTTGGTAAACCTATACGTGTGAGTATGTACATATGTATTTATCAAGTAATACATTTTTCTATGAGAAAAGTTACTACATTTTGGTAAAAGAAGGATGGAAGCAAAAAGGACTGGTGGAACAAAACAGAAAAGGAGAAAAACCAAAAAGAAAGAATAGAGAAAGGGAGAGAAAAATAGAGAGGAAGAGAAAGGGAAGGAGGGAGGGAGGAAAAGGGAAGGGCTCATTTCTTAACTAGAACATCAGTGTTATGTCTCTTATATAGGAATGCTTGATTCTTTCAGACAATCACAAATTATATTTCTTTTGTGGCCTCATATACCTTCATCCAATGAAGACTAACTACCCCATAATCTTTTCAATATTTTTAAGAATGTTTTCATATATAACTCTGATAGGAAAATCTCTTTAATATCTAGTTGTTTATTATCATCAATGATAGATTATATTTCTGATCAATTCAATTGAAGTTCTTGGGCCTTTGATGACTGCATTAAGTGAGAACTCTACCCTTAAACTTATATTTATTAAAATTAGATATGTTAAACTTAAACCTCTTTTAGAAAGGGGCCCACATGGATCACTACTCCTTACCCTTTTTCATTAAATAGAGAGATCTCTGCTAATTTAAGAACCAGAAAGCTCCTAAAGTTTCCTTTTCAGGGTGTTGTTCCCAATTATGGTTGATGTGTCACTTTCATATGGTCAGAACTATAAGACATGTGCTTGTCATAGAATCTACCTGGATTTCATCTTAACAAAAAAAAGGCATACTAACTCCCACACCTAAATTATTCCTAAAATGAAATCCCTTCAGTTTTAAAGCACCAGATAAACCATCTGTGATATGTGTAGGTCCAATGTTGGAGACGTACTCTTGTTCATATGACCCCTCTCTAGTCACTGATGTGGACTTTGAATATTTTCTGGAATTTTCAGGTTTTCCTGGGAAGTTTAAGTCCCTTTTTGAAGAAAAGGAAAACACCCCAGCTTAACCTATCCCAAAATAAAGGTCAATATTGCCCCTCACCATAGTTTCCAGAAAAGTCTGAAAGTCGCTTCTCAGGGATGTTGTAGAAAGGATTCAAATTCATATGTGAGTAGGATAAGCTGTCCTCTAAAATGTCTCCAAATACTCAGCATCTGTGATTTTTTTGAGTGAAGATTGTAGAGAAAGAAAAAAGTTTGGAGCAGATGCTGTGGGGAATGAGTAAAGAAAGCATGGAGAGTGAAAAATTGTCAAGCAAAAGAGAGAACCCCATCTGATGCTCTGGAACAAATCCACTGTAGCTTTGATCAGCTGCATGTTAGGTTATTTTAGAACTGCCTGTAAAGAAAGAAGAAAAGGTGGGCAAAGGAGCTTGGACTCAACAGTGCACCCTGAAAGAAACAGGGAGCAAAATGGTGTGGCTAGCAGAAACCAAGAGCAAATCCAATGGGAGTTATCTGCCTTCCGTTTTCCATTCTTAACCCCTAAGACCTGAGTCACCCTGCCGCAATGACCTTCTTCCAATGTTTCTTATGTAGTACATAAAATTGGTACTTGAAGGAACTGAGCATCCCTTCTTGTGTCAACTTCATCAGTGTCCTCGTTAAAGTCACAGGCATTGTCTTTGCGATGACTCCTGCAGCATGGCCATTAGGACACACCCATTCTGAATGCAATTTCAATAAAAAGCTTTCCCTGGAAGATCAGAAGCTGACTTAAAGGTCATCATACAAGCAAGTTCATTTGAATTTTGAAGTGTTAAGTTTTCAATATAAATAGACAGAAGCATCAACATTAGAGGAGACCAAGGGTTGAACCAAAATTCAAACAAAACAACTTTTTCATGAATAAAGGTCCTAGGGAGGCAGCAGATATGGTGACCACCATAATGTCTGTCTTCAAGAAAGCAAAAAGGTGGATGCGATGTGTGTGTTTCACTTTCAAAGAGTTATTCATTTGGTTTTAGAGCAAATTCTCTTTTAAAAATAGTAACTGTTGGGGCCGCTAGGTGGTGCAGTGGATAGAGCACTGGCCCTGGAGTCAGGAGGACCTGAGTTCAAATCCATTCTCAGACACTTAATAATTACCTAGCTGTGTGGCCTTGGGCAAGCCCACTTAACCCTATTGCTTTGCAAAAACCTAAAAAAAAATAGTAATGTTGGCCTTGGGCAAGCCACTTAACCCCATTTGCCTCGCAAAAAAAAAAAAAAACTAAAAAAATAGTAACTGAGGGGCTGTTTTATTTTTAATTAACAATAATCAATAGGTCGATCTATAAAGGAAATCGGTGACAGTGTTCTTCTTTTTAAGCATCCAAAAGGGCAATTAATTAGTGAAGTCTCCACTTTTTCAGGTGATAAAGGTTTTTTTTGTCTTACATCACATGAATGTAAAGGTCCATCCTGAAGACAAACCCTGAGATATACTGAAAAGGAAAAAAAAAACCTCTTCAAACTGAAGATAATACATACAATTATAACTTAGATTTGTTTTGAATAAACTTAAAAAAATAATCCAAATAGGCCTGGCTTCTGTTATAGTCTGGGAAAGTGTTCCCCAAAACACCAAAGACCAAAGTATCAGGACCTTTTTAATCACTTCCAAACTATTGAGGACTACAAAGAGCTTTTGTTGATGTGAGTCATTGCTATTTGTCATAGTAAAACTTAAATTATGTTCATATGATTATGAAAATGGCTTTGACCTCACAGTTACCGTGAAAAGCATCTGAGACTCCCAGGAATCACTGATAACAACCCCCAGGATACTGCCAAAAGGCAAGTGAATGCTATTTTAGGACTCATATAAGGAATCAATTAGCTGATCGATAAGTGTTTATTAATTGCCCACTATATGTTAAGCCTTCCAGTAGGTACTCGGAATACATTGACAGAACTGTCAGGCAAGTCTCTAGATATTATAGAATCCTTATAAAGAGAATAAATAGTCATTCTATTCAGTGTCTTGAAAGAGAGGGCAGTAGCAGTTAGGGGACTTGAGGCAGAAGTTGGTTCTTGAAGCACCTGCTGCTGATGTTGGTCTATGAGGAAATGACTTCCCTTTCTTTGCCCTAGATCTTCATCTCCCTTTCATGTTCACCCAAACACAGCCCCTCTTAGCTAGCCCCATTCCAAAAGCAGCCTATCTTGGGCAAAGCGATATAATCATTTTCAATAAGCAAAAATAAACATGAAGAGAAAAAATGATCAAAGTTTAAGAAGGATTTGATTACAGGAAATCCTAGTATGCAAGAGAATGTTGAGCATGACATTGAATAAAGGCGGAGATGAGAAAATTCACAGATGTCACACAGCTGGGAAGGACAGCTAGCACATTGGTTGGCAGAGTCAGGATCCAAAAAGATTATGCTAGGCTACAACACTGACCCGAATCTCACAAAATCAAATTTGAGAGCTCCCTAGCAGAACAAAAAATCTCACTTATATTATTAGTCATCTGCCCTCCCTTTCCCTCTTCCCTCCCCTCATCTTCTTTCCTTTCTCCTCCCCTTCCCTCCCCACTTCCTCCACCATCACACTCTTGTCCTTTCTCCTCTTTGACTCAGTGGACCACAGCAGCACTTTTAAAGCTCTCTCCCAAGGAGTCAAATGCATATTTAAAAATTATGGCACAAGGGATAGAGTACTGGCCTTGGAGTCAGGAGTACCTGAGTTCAAATCTGGCCTCAGACATTTAATAATTACTTAGCCGTGTGGCCTTGGGTAAGCCACTTAACCCCACTGCCTTGCAAAAAAAAAAATTATATTGAATTCTTCAAAACCAAGGCAGAAGGGACATGGTAGAATGGTCATTAGCTCACATCTAATCAGTGGCAAACAACACATGCATGCTTCCCAAAGGTCTTTTTCATTGTCATGGAAAGGGATCCAGTGTATAGATTCCAAATGAATGGTTAGGTCCCTACATCTAGTCATGTGGAGGTGACACCATGCTGGTTGTCCCACCCCTCAGAATGCTATAAGATCTCCTAAGACAGTCTTGTGTCAATTCAAAAATGTTGGTCAGAATAATTTATACAGGAATAGCCAAGCACTTGGAAAATGGCTGTTGTCCAGACTGTGGAATGTAAGACCTACAGATTTGGTCCATCCGTATCAACCCATACAATAGATAACATTTTTATGGTGCTTTTAAGTTTTGTAAAACATTTATAAGTATCTCATTTGATCAATATTCAAAAATTCTGAAATCCGGGGTCAGCTAGGTGGCACAGTGGATAGAGCACTGGCCCTGGAGTCAGGAGGACCTCAGTTCAAATCCGGCCTCAGACATTTAATAATTATCTAGCTGTATGGCCTTGGGCAAGCCATTTAACCCCATTTGCCTTGCAAAAAACCTAAAAAAAAATTCTGAAATCCCCTCATCTGACCATAAACTATTGGTTTTTCCTCTCTCCCTCTGCTCTCCCTTAAACAACCCTTCTCTTCATCAGTTCCCATGCCTGGAATCTTCTCCTGTCTCCACTCTGACTACCCACCTTCCTGGTTTCCTCTAAGTCCCAACTAAAATCCCATCCAGATCTCCTATTTTCCAGGTAGCCTTCTCCGCTCCTCCTTAATTCCAGTGCTTCCATCTGTCTATTGTTTTCTACTTATCCTGCAGGGAGCCTGCTGTTGACTCCACTTCCAACTGTAATTTCTTCCAGGATAGAGACTGTCCTTTGCTTCTTTTTTGTGTTGCCATGTTGGCTCTTAGCAAGCACTTAATGTTTATTGACTGTGATTCTTGTGAGGCCACAATGTTCCTCCATACACTTAATAGATAAAGAAACTGAGATTGAGATTGGGCTGAGTAACTTGACTAACTCTAAAATGCTGCTAAGTATCTCTGGCAGAATTCAAACTCAGGTCCTCCTCACTCCAAGGCCCTGACTCTAGCCAGTACATTTCTTAGGTTCCATTTTTGGTCAGTCTGCAGATGGTCAAAGACTTCACCCAAAAATTTAGTAGGAGGGAGAGGGTGGACTGAATTGGTGATGGGACATTTCTCCATGCCTGTGACCATTCATTCAGGCTATTCCTTAAAAGATCGATGCATCACTTTGTTTTTCTTAATGTTTTGTTTATGTTTATTCAGTATTGTTATATGACTGTCTGTTCAAGTCACTAAACTTCCACTGGCTACATACCTGGTGAAAGGCATTTTTTCAGGTGGGAAGAATATCAATCAATTCATCTCTGCTCTCACAGGAAATGGAACCTAAGCTAAGCCTAGAAGGAAACAAGAGATTCTTGAAGGTGTATGAGATGTGATGCCATAAGGACAGAAGATGTGCCATGAGCTTGGTGCATGGCCAGTGAGGTCAGTTGACTGAAGCATCAAGCATTTATTAACTACCTCCTATGTACTGACACTCAGTGAGATATATATCTGGAAAGGGGGCTGGCAGGTTGATTAGAGAGGATTCTTTGCATGTATGACTTAGACTCAACTTCTGCCAGCTTCCCTGCCAATTCAAAAATTCTGCAGTTTGGATTTGTTGATGCTACATAGGAAAAATCTCACTGTGGCTTTTTCTCATTGTCCTGAAATAAAAAAAAAACCTCACTGCCCTGGCCAGAAGTGAGACCATTAGTATTAGAGTAGGAGAAAGTATGGTCAGAAATGCTTCCACTGAGTCACCTAAAATTAGCTATTTACAGGACAGTAGCTTGTAGTGCATGCTCACCCAGCCTTCTTGGCCAACATAGACCTATCAGGACTTGTCCTTGCTGCAGCAGAAACACCAGGGGGATGGGCCAAGGGCTTTGTTTAAACCACAATCATTGAAAAAGCAATGTTTCCAAAGAGTCAGTTTTCTAAGTGAACAAGCAGCTGCCTCTGGGAGGCCACATCATCTATCTCAGTGGCTCTGCCCGGGCCCAGCCCTCCCAGCAGTAACTCCTGCCAAAACTAAGCCTGGCCACTCCATCACTATCCTGGCTGTGGAGGGAGAGACTGTCCATCTTGCCATTGTCTGACAATGTGAGCAGCCCATTTGGCCTTCTCTGCCTGCAGGGCTTTTTGTTCTTTGGATAAAGCGTGGAACGGGCTCTTGATCCTCCCAATTAGCCAAAGGGCGAGCCACCAGCCACCCTGGGCTTGCAAGGCTGAGCTCATTTCATTTTAAAGTTTGCCCTCCTGGAAAGTGCTTTTCTCCCCTGGGGCTCAGGTGGTGCTCAGGGTTTCCAGGTCACTACATGATTTCTGGTCTGCTCCTTCCCAGGGTTCAAAGGCCCCCCATCACGTGGGGAAGATGTATCTTCATAGGTTGCCTTGCTGAAATCCAAGTGCCCTCATCCTGCTGGCCCTGACTGGCTCTCAGTAAAGACTCCCGGGAAGATATTAATCAAATACACAGCTTCCCCTCCCCATCCTCCCAGTGAGCACTGCTGCTCCATCTAAGTATCTCTCACAGCCGCCATCTCTGCCTGCAGGAGCCCAGGGGCTTCAGGCCTCCTCAGGGGCTGAGCTCTCCACAGCTTACCTTCTAACTGCACTGAAACCTTCTGGAAAATGGCCCTAAATTGCACACCCAACACACACATACATCAGAATCTCCCAAAAGCAGGGCCAGAGAGAACACCACAGGGAGGGATCAGGGCTGGTGCCTTCCTTCCTCCTATGTTACCAGCTCCACGATCTCACACACAAGTAATCCACCCCAATTTATTACACCGTTCTAGTCCTGCATTATCTTTGTCTATGCTCCTCCATGAATCCTCCAGAGAGCATCCACAAAGGGCAATGAAGTCCTGTTCCTGGGGGTGTTAGTAGGTTTCAGGATGTCAAACTCTCTCTCTCTCTCTCTCTCTCTCACACACACACACACACACACACACACACACACACACACGAGTCATATGAACCCCTAGAAAATCTACCTGAAGTTTGAGGCACTCTATATACCAGTAGTCACCCAAAACAATAGCTCTGAGTGATCACCAAGACTATAAGTAGATTCTTCTCTGCCAAAGACAACACACATTAGTTCTAAACGCAAGATATTTAGTGATGCAGCATAAGAAATGAAGTGTAAGAAAAGATCTCCCTATTCTCATTTTGGACATCCTCACCCACTGATTCTCATGCTTCTAATGGGAAAGGGAGATAAGCAGAAGAATATCTCCCTCATGGGCAATAAATAACACAGCTGCAACATTGTTTTTTGAGATTCCCCAGAAATGCCGAGGCTACTTTATAAAATAGTAAGTAGCCCAATCTTTCGCCGACTCAGGAAAAGTTTGCTATTTTGTATGTTTCCTACAAACTAAGTTGTTTTAGAAACTAGGATATTACTGACATTCTCTCATCACAAAAATATCATTTGCTTCATCTATTCCAACTATTTGTCTAGTTCTTGTGGTTGAAGCAATTCCTCTAAAGTGCAGTGTATAGATGTGGGATGAGGCACTTGTTTGGGATTTCCTTCTTGACCTCTTAACCTATAATATTTCTTTTTTGCATTAAAGTATATTTAGAGTTTCCATTCTTCATCACTCTTACATGTTTAGGACAATGCCATTTTTTAATCTTGCTTCCTTTGAAGTCTGGGTGCTCTGTCGTTGTTGATCTGGATAGTGTTTTAGGCACCACCTTCTACCTCAGTCCCTGATTATTGTTTCAATTTGCTGGCGATCTTCTGTGAAGTCAGGCCTTAGCTCCGATCCTTCTCCATGACCTTGATGTTCTTCAATCAGAAGTTACTCTTCTCACCCTGGGACGCATTGTCAGACCCACTGGGATGATGGAGATTATGTTCCTTTTGGTTCTCCTCCACTTCTTTCCTCTACTGTCTCCCACTGGAGCCCAAGGACATCATTAATCTGATCTCCCGAAGTGACTCCCAGTGCTCTCAGTAGTAAAACAATAACTCAGTCCATCTGCTTCTATCTGTGTGGGCTAGTTCTGTCCCCCTGTCCTAATAAACCAAGATACAGCTTCAAGTGTCCAGTTATCGGAGCGAACCCTGAGTTCTACTCATTCAGGTCCATTTACTGGAGCTCAGCCAGGAGCACTCCCTGCCGGTGCTCCCGTTTTCTGTTGGCAGGAACTCTGTTTACAGAGTTTTTACGGGTTTTCCCAGAGGATCACACTCTTCCCAGCCTCTTCTACTGACTGACCTGATGAACTTTTCTCAAGATTGAGCCTCTCCCACTTCCCTCTCTCTTCCCTCCATTGTTTTAAGCATTCCTGAACTTATTGGGGTTGCAGAGTTCCAAGGCTCTTCAGATTCTTTTGGTCATTGCCGTATCTAAGTGTTTGAAGTGAGGCAGGGAGGAAGGTGCACAGGGTGAGGCTATTGAAGAACTCAGTTTCTCTACAGCAACCTTTTATGCTGCCATCTTATCTGGAATTCCATCTGTCTTGTTGTCTACTTTATTTTCTATATATACATATATATGTAAATGTAATCATCTCAGAATGAAAACTCAACACTATTTGAATTTTAGAGTCTTGGTATTCATTCTGGATTATCTTATGAAAGAGCAAAGAAAAGTCCAAGCAGCCAAATGACTTTCCAAATTCACCCATTTTGCAAGCAGCAATGCTGTAACTAGAACCCAATTCATCAGATTCTCCAACTATACTCTTCATATTCACAAGAGTAAAAAGATAGTAAAACAATCAAAGTCAAGAAGAGTTTGGAAGTCCAATTGCCACCAGGGAAGTGTAGTGCTATCACTTGATCCCAGCCATTCTCCAAGGTATCAGGAGATTCTGAATATTCTTTTCTATTACCATTGACTAACTTTATATTTTCTCTTGTTCAATTCTGGGCCAAGATTATGTTTTTATTCAAAACATGATACTAAAATAATCCCTCAGAAAATCATGGGATAAAAACTTCCATCCCCAAACTGGGTATTTTCTTATCTGCCTAGATTGTCATCAATGAATATTTATCACTGGCTTTAGAGGATCCAATTCTTCCCTCCTATCTTATTTACATACTAAATGTTTGTTTGTGTAGAGGAATAAAACCTTATACCTTTCCTTTACTCCAGAGGAATGGAACATTTATATTACCTAGACAAGTACAATCCCAGGTCAGTCCCTGGGAAGATAGCTCTTAACTGATCAAAACTGCCTGGGTCAGTTTAATTTCACTAAAGACAGCGTCAAGGTGTTTTGGTTTCTTACCAATAGAGAGGTCTGCCCCAGACCCTCTGAAGCATGAACTGTCCAACTGTCAGTATTTCACTTCTCTTCTCTTTTCTCTTTTTCCATACTTAGAATCTCAAATCCCCAGTGTATTGTATTGTTCTTGAAGAAACAAAGGCTCCTGGTAGAGAAAATACAGAAATTTATTGAGACTGACAAATGCTTTGAGAAAATATCACCTCGAGTATTTTAAAGAACCCATTACTGTTCACTAGTCCATTCACTGGGATCAGAAAACACATGGTTCCCAAAATAAGTACTAAAATAATTTTTCTTTAAAACATAGGATTGCTTGAATGCATTTGAGTAAAAATTCTCAACATCTTCTAATTAAATTCGTGCCAGAAATACATGGAATGAATATCCATCAGAAGGCACAATATGCCAATCTTGAGTTGTTTGTTGTGTCTTGCCTCCCTTGTCCTAGCGATGCAGAGTCATCACTACAGAAGTTTCATCAACCTCCTGAAAAAAAACACAAGAGATCTCTTAGCATCATAAGAACAGCTTTCATTTACGTGGGAAATCCTTGGCAGTATTTTGAAGAGCACACTCAAAAATCTGTAGCTTGTGGACTGTGCATTTCCTTTGAGTGGAAACTCACTCTCTACCCATGTAGATCAAACACCTCTAGATTACATTTTTAAAGAGTTACTTAGTGCATTACCAGACCCAAAGAGATGATTAATGTGTGTTTGTTGGTTGTCTGAGGCCCAGAGAGCAAAAGCATTAGCTCCTGAGAAGGGTTCTGGGAAAAGGTGAGATTTGAGCTAAGTCTTGAAGGAAGCCAAGTTATCTCGAAAGTATCCCATGCATGGGGATATCATTTTATTTGGCCTGCCATAAAGTTTAAGCTAATTAATTAATTAACTAGTGATTAAATGTAAAGTTTTACTACTCAAAGATGTTAGAAAAGAAAAATGTTGATGCTTCAACCAATTTAATTAAATTTATTTGACATGCAAGCTGGTGATACTAGGTCAAGAGATTCATATTTTGATGACTGATTCTATAAAGAATTCCATGTTAAAAACACAAGAAGTGCTGTAGGGTTAAAAATAATTATTCCTAATTGGTGTTTTGTGGAATTTTATTAATGGAAATGGTCAAAATCGCCTTAGAAAGAAAACTGTTTCAATTGTAGTGCAAGGGGCTTCCTCAGACAACAGTGAGAGACTGGTTACTTATCAAGGAATGTTGAAGATGAATCCTTGATTAGGAGCATGTTGGATTTGAGTTTCATTCAGGTCCCTTCCAACCCTTTAAGTGCATAATCCTGTGAGTCCATCTTCTATTTACATTTTGTCCATAATCATTATGAGGCATGATTGGAGTAGTGGAGGAAAAGGGGAAATGACAGAAAGAAAAGTCAAGGAAACAGATGAGTAGAGATAATGGTTGAACAAAGAAGCACCCATGGAAAATGATGCCCGGGCAGAAATTTTTCCTCTTTTGAGTTGTCTTTTTAGTGTCTTTTATATCTTGAACTTGGCCAAACCAAGACCTTGAAGAGGTATAGGTTGAGACTACCAGCAAACCTAAAGGAAGTCATATCAAAGGCAAGATTGGAACTCTAGTCTTCAAAGCAACAAGTCCCACTTGGCTCTTCAAAATTAGGATTGTTTGTTTATATGTATGTCTGTATGTGTGTGTGACTGTATCTGGAGATGAATGAACTCTGCCCAAAGGCTGTCAGGCAATCTTTTCTCCAAACAGTTTTCCTGCAAAGGAGAAATAGCTACTGTTGACATGGCCTGAAATCATTTAAGGCTCTCTTTCTTTTCTCCTAATATTGTCTCCATCTCTAAATACTACAATCTACATTGTTGGTGGTGGAGTTAATTACTGTTGCCATTATTAATTAACTTGTCATTGTCAATCATCTATATAGATATAATAAACTAAGGTTCATGAACAGCTTTCTTCAACACATTTTCTCCTAATAGCAAATAGCAGAAACAAGTTAGGTTTGGAGCAAGGCAAAGAAAAAGAACAAAGGAGAGCTAGGTTAGTTTGGGTAAGAGCTTTCGTCCTCACTCAGCAATGGGTCCAGGCAGGACTTCAGTTCCCCAGAGCCCCCAGTCTTCAAGAACATCCAAAGATATATTAGTCATGAGTAAAAATGTGAAAACCTAATATTTATTCTTAAATAAAAAAGGATACCATATTTCCCTATGTATAAGATGCTCACATGTATTTGATGCACCTTAATTTGGGGGCCTTAAATTTAAAAAAAATGTATTACATAAAGTTATTGAACTCAAGTTTTATTCATCATAAAATTCACACAACAACTCATCACTGTCAAAACTTCTATCCATTAGCTCATCCTCATCTGTGTTTGATGAGAAATCACTGTCTCAGGAGAGGCTCTGCCTGCTCTCCTGCTTGTGCTCTGGTCTGGGGTTGACCACAAGCACCCCCTGGGCAAGTCTAGTGTGTGGATGTATGCTTAGTCCATTCCATTTCATGAAACTGAAGCCCATTGTGTCCTCCTTGGAAATCAGTCACTTCTGTTTCATCAGCCATTCTCTTCTTGCCTCCTGCTGAACCGTCTTGGTAGATATAGGAATTCCAGTGGTCCTTTACTCTTCCATCCATCTCTTCAATTCCCTCTCAAACTCAGGCCATTTAGCTGCTGTGCTTCTCATGGCCTTCTTCTGCCAGGGAATTTTTCAGTAGGATTTCTTCTTCCCAGAGCCAGGCTCAGATTGTTTTCTCAGTTGGAAGAGGACCAAACTAACTAACGTTTAGCAGCATGATTGCCATTCACTTTGGCAAACTGGATCACTTTGAACTTGAATTCAACACTGGACAAAAATCTTTTCTGAGCCATTTCTGGACAGAATGTGGCAAAACTTCCCCTAATATACTGGTAACAAATGTGAAACAATGAGCACAAAGACAACAAGCATGAAAAAGTGGGAAATGCAAGTCAAAAAATGCAGCCACGGTAGAAGATGCAGTTTTTAGACCCCAAATTTTTTGAAAAAGGATGCTTCTTATGTGTGGGGAAATACAGCAATTGTGGAGAAGGAACATCAGCAAGGTCAGAACAGGAGGACTATTTCTGCAACTAAAAAATAGTGCAACCTCAGGCAAGCCACCTAAACTCTCTGGGCCTTAGGTATTTCATTTGTAAAGTGCATAAGGTGGAATGAGATTGCTGGCATTGCTGGCCTTGCATTATTCTCTGGTAGAGTAAAAGTCCTCAATTGGATACAGTCAAAACCAGATGCTGTCATTTATCATCAAGAGAATTATTTTCATCAATAGAGTAAATTTGCACCCACATTTCTCCACCTGGCCAAAAGGTGCAAACATTCTTTTCCCCCCTTGAATTAGCCAAACAGTAACACCTGACAATCAGTAACTTCTGGTTTATTGGTGGTTTCGATTCTTAAACTTCTAGAGATTCACCAATGATCTTGTCACTTAATGACATTTGTGACCCTCTGGCTAATTTCCTCCCCATCACAGGCTCTCTTAAATCACATTCAATGTGTCCTTAACTTTTTCTGTCCAAGACAATCACCCCCTCCAATCATTCCATCTGCTTCATAGCACTGGAATAATTCTGCAGCTGGGAGAAAATCAATTCAATAAGGATTCCCTAATAGGACTCCTTACTGTTTAAAATGTGGTCTATTCAATATGAGAAACTCTGTGGATTCATAGAAGTAAAGGGGAAAAGCTGATTTCAAAGGTGAACCACATGACTTGGCTGCTGTTCCTTTAAAGAACATGGCATCAGTCTTTGTGTGTGAGAAAAAGGGTTGACTCACATTTAGACAAAGCACAGCCCTCAAGAAAAACTGCAGAGGGATGAGTTGTGCTCCAGATATTCGCAGGAGATGCTTGTAAAGTGTAAAGGGTCACTTAGAATTCAGTTTGGTTCATGGGTAAAAATAGGCCCCCTGTGATCAGTCTAGATTGGCCCTGGGGATGTCAACTGAAAAGATTCTCTGATGAGCATCTATAGGGACAAGCAGGTTCTCCACTGAGCACTTCATTTTCTTCCTGAAGTGTTGATGAAGCAGCATTGGAGGGTCATGGTCACTCCTCCTGGACTAAGAGGCCAAGATTGAGCTTCTGTCATCAGGAATGATCTAGACACAACCCCAAAAAAAGATGATTTAGCTGCCAGCCATGCCCCTCAGTCACAAAGTAGGGATCAAATGTCCATTATCATGGCTGCCATCCTCTGAAGTCTAGGGTGCCAAGGGGTTGGAAGACAGCACATACATTGGATAATGGACAGAGAGGAAGTGAACAAAGACCTAAATTCAGTCATGTTCACCCATGATTAACAGGGCCTAAGGTAGCCTTTAAATAGAACAAATCCAAGTCAAAAACGTTCTGAGAGCATCTTTCTTTTCCTCAAAACTCAATATTAGATGTTCAGAGATAAATTCATCAGAGAATCACACAATCTCAGACTTGGACCTAGTCCAACTAGTCCAGTTCATACCTCCACAAGAATCCTCACCAGAATGTACTTGAGAAGTAGCCAGTCTCTCTTTGTTTAAAAGTCTCTGTTCAAGGTGCTGAAGGGGCAGAGTGGGGGAAGAGATACAAAAAGTATTAATGAACTTAGTAATTGCCTTCATGGAGCTGACAAACTAATATATGCCTATATCTTTGCTTTTATTGATCATTTCAATGTCTTTGATTAAGGAACAGTCATTATTCCTAGAAATTTATGGAGGATTTTTTCCTATAGTTTCATAGAATTATAGGGACTTCAAACTAATCAGGATATGAACAGAAATCTCTTCTAATACATATATTTAAATGACCATCAAGCCTTTATGAATCAAAGACAATGACCAATCAACCAGTATTTATTGTCTACTGTTTACTGTGTGCCAAGTGCTGGGAAACAGGAAGAAAAAAAAAAGATGTCTACCACATCATCCACTGTGCTTGCTTCGCCATAGATGCCACCAAGAATGAAAGCATATATTGACTTGGTTTGAAGGAACTTTTAAAAATTCTACATCAATTTCTCCCCCTGCCTTCTTCTCTGCCAATGACCTTGGTGCATAGTAACTATGAAAATCATCTTCAGCATTTATATAGTTCTTTAAAGTTTGCAAAATACTTTACATAGATTAATCTCCTTTGATCCACACAACAATCCTATCATTATCCTCATTTTTA
This sequence comes from Macrotis lagotis, assembly GCF_037893015.1. Taxonomy (NCBI): domain Eukaryota; kingdom Metazoa; phylum Chordata; class Mammalia; order Peramelemorphia; family Peramelidae; genus Macrotis; species Macrotis lagotis. The sequence goes on from NC_133664.1 coordinate 3,717,555, forward strand.
AAAAGAAGAAACTAAGGCTGAGAGATTGTGACTTGCCCATTATAATGATCTTGATGGTAGTTAGTGTCTTTGCTTAAGTTCATCATGTGTTCTTCCAGTTGAACCATTTCAAACACCCACTGAAATCATGGCTCCACAGCCATCGGCAACTGCTTTCTTGACCTCTGCAAGGATCAGGAAAGAATCATCTTTTGACTTAGATGCAACTTCCTTAGGTCTTCTTGTTTCATTGAGTGATTGTTTCATTTGGAGACCCTCAATGTTAGTGTTCAGTCCCTTCTTTAATTCTCAGTTGGGTGGCCCTTGTACTTTCAGATTCATGGTCATTATGACCCAAATTCTCCTTAGCTGGTCACCAATTTACCAATTATGAGCCCCTCTCCTCATAGCTAGTCTGCTCCTTATACAATAGATGAAATGATGTCTAGAATTCTAGTCAAAACCCTCCCAGCACGGTAGGACTTTTTTGGTGTTTCCATCCTCTGCTATAACAGAAGGCCATCTTCTTTACCCCATGAGATGTCTGAGGCAATCCTTGATGGGAGAAGACTTCAAAATTACCCCATTTCTCAAGCACTTTACATATGTGACTTCATTTTATCCTCACAATAACCCTGAAAGATAAATGCTCCAATTATTCCAATTTGTACAGATGAGAAAATTGAATGTGAGGGATATTAATGATTTTCCCAGGTTAACATAGTTAGTGATTAAGTCAGATTTTGAGCTCAAGTCTTGCTGATTCCAAGGGATCCATCCTTTATAGCTGACTAGTGGGGTTCCCTTTGGGAAGGGCTAGATCATTTACATGAAGGCTAAACCAGTGATCTTTTATAAGTAGATCTTTCTTTCTCCTCCTCTGTCCACCTCTCTGCCACATTCTTCTCATCCAACAGGAACTCTTCTTATAAAAGAAGTTAAGAAGTTTGTTCTATCACCAGTGTAAAGAATATATATATATATATATATATATATATATATATATATATATATGTATGTATGTATATGAGCTATCCTGTTTACTGCTAATAGCAGATATGCAGGCATCCTCTCTGCTAATAACTGGATAAATGCCTAAAGATTTCAGTAAATGATAGATATCTTTTCTCCTCAGTTCTTTAAGTAATATCAGAGAATATAAAAATCCCATAAACTTGTCCTTCTACTCTCTTCTACTTTATATATAGTCTTCTTGTTTCATTTCAGAATGACTATTTCATCTGGAGATGAAGCAGGCCTTCCCTGCTGCTCCCAGAACACCAAGAGACTAAAATCATGCCCTTGAGGAGAGACAGATGAGATGATTACAGTTTGGAAGTTGGATGAGATCAAATCCTATATTCTACCTAAGCAAAGCATCCAGGAAGATGAATTAAAAGGCCACCCAGGCAGCAGCATTTTTGACTGGGTGTGTTGGTAGCTGAGGCTGATGTGATCCCAGTTTGGTTCCTAGAAAATCACAACACCAAAGGACAAAGAAAGGAAGACTAAAAGGTTGTAAATCCTCATTCATTTAAAAGTGGATATGGCAAAATAATAACTAATGACAAAATGAAATTGCAGAATCCTCGGGGCTAGGGAGTGAGAGCTGCCTAGTAATTGGAAAGTCTAAGAAAGGGGCTGTTTCCTCATGACAGCTCTTAAACCAGAATGAAAAGTAATTAAGGGTTAGCACTACAATAACCAGGTGTTAATCCCAAAAGCCGGCAAGTGACCCCAGTAGAGTCATACGTGCAGCCGGGATTTGGTGGGATGCTGCAGGTCTGATGGTTGAGTAGACAGCTAACAAGCCTCTTAATCCCAGGAATGAGCTGGTTCACCCAATCTGTTTGCCTCGTGTTCTTCTGAGCTGGTTAGAGCACAGAACTAATCAGAGTATGGTCCTTAGTCAGTTCCCAAATGGGCCAGTTAGCTTTGCCCAGCTTCATGGACCTGGACGTTACCTTAGTGGAGATAGGCCACCATTGAAGAGAGGGTCATAGTTCACAAGGGAGAAAAGGCAAGAAAATCAAAAAAGCTCAGAGTAAGCCCATCACCCCAAAGGGGCAAATGTCATCATTCTGGGGCATCTTTATATGTGAAGGATGGCATCACTTTATTTTAATTAGAAAGGACATAAAAAGGTCTCTATGCTGGTTGTCATGGCTACAGAAGGAGCCTGGCAGACTCTGGCATAGTGAGAGAGAGGGGGAAATTAGTGTTCATAATTCCTCCCACAGAAGTCAGGGAGTCCCCACTGAGAGAACTAGAGAAACCTTCTGGAAAAGAGGCCAGTTAGAAATGGCTCATTGGCTCTCCTCAATGATGGGGATTCCAGCAGGCAGAGCAAAACCAGAGAATGGGGGAAGTAAGCACAAAGACCCTTCCTAGAACAAGAGAGCTGAACCCTTCAGGGAATGAGGGTTATGCTCAGTGGGTGGCAAGGCCGCCATCAGATCAGCTACCAGGAACCTGGCTATAGGTCGGAAGTCAGAGACCCAATGGAAAATCCAAAGTGTAAGAACAATGAGCATGGGAAGGTTATGTGGGGCTGGAATGGATTAAATGCACATGTCTGAGGAAGGCACTGTGTATCCTGGGAATTCAAAGATCAGAGACAAAGTCAAGCCTCACAAAGCTTATAATACTACCATTCAAACCCCATTTGGAAAGGCTATGAATCAATCACTTATTGAACTGTCACTATGAGTGAGGCATCTGCAAGACTGGAGATTTTTCTCAGGTTCTCTTGACTTCAGAGTTAGTGCTCTATCCACTGGACCACCAAGCTGCCCCTGGAGAATTTTTAAAAAAACAAAATAGGGGTGGCTAGGTGGCACAGTGGATAGAGCACTGGCCCTGGAGTCAGGAGTATCTGGGTTCAAATCTGACCTCAGACACTTCATAATGACCTAGCAAAAACCTAAAAAAGAGGTAAAATAAAAATTTTTTAAAAATAGTTCTGACTCTTAGGGAACAAATACTCTATGGATGTGGGAGCTCTAGAGATGTGTGAAATGGGAAAAAGACAATGGAGCTGGTAAATAGCTAATTAGAATGAGGAGACTGCTAAAAATTAAGGTGGTTATTCTTGTTCAGTTCCTTTTCCATTGTGTCCAACTAAAGATCATGACTCCTTTTGAAATTTTCTTGGCAAAGATAATCAGAGTGGTTGGCCATTTCCTTCTCCTGTTCATTTTACAGATGAGGAAACTGAGGCAAAAGGGTTAAGTGACTTGCCCAGGGCCACACAGCTAGTAAGTGTCTGAAGTCAGATTTAAAACTCAGAAAGATGAGTCTTCCTGACTCCAGACCAAGCACTGTAGCCACTGTGCCACCAACAAGTGAGAAATGATAATAATTGTTATCAATATTGCTATTTTCGGAACTAGGCAGTTTAATTGACATTTATAAAATCCTTTACATATTTGGTCTCATTTGGTCCTCACAATAATTATGCAAGGGAGATGATATTATTATCCCCATTTTACAGAAGAGGAAACTGAGACTGAGAAAGGCAAGTTTCTCAGAGTCACACAACTATTATTGTAATGGAAGCTGGAGTGAAGTTCTTCCTTAAGTCAGCTTGTCTATCTGCCAGATTCCCCAATTGCGAGGTCTTCCCAGAGGATGACACCTGGGAGCTAGCTTCCTTAGGTCAAGATTTGGTCCTTGAATTTCCAGAACTTGCTGTTTGTCCCTCATTTTTGAAGAGGACCAATGATATCAGCATCCCTGACCTTAAATCCCCAGAACTTAGCACACTCCACCTAGTAAAAACTTTATGACTGCCTGTTGATTGACTATCAGATTCCTTGCTAAAATCCCAACATTCATTGTTTTGTAACAGGGGTCAGAAGAATAAAAGTCTCAGGAAACTCTAATTATCACAAGTGGCTCCAGATCAGAAATACTTTTTGAAGAAGCCCCAGACCTCAAGAATCTCTAGCAGCCTCATTTCACATTGAAGCTTAGCACTTTGGACACCACTTTTAGACTATCCTGTTAAATTTTGTATTTCCTTTAACACCAGTTTTTGCTCTGGGGCTGAAAGACTAAATAATAGAATACTTGGATTGGGGTGGGAGAAAAAAAAACCCATGTGGGAAGAGGGTGCTGACATCAAGGGCCCAGGGTCACAAGGGGGCTTGCTATAGTCTTTAACAAAAATTATTCATCAACCAGAATCACATAACTTCATAGGCAAAAAGTCCCTCCAATATCAGGGAAGACAAAGTCTATCTGATTGGAACCCTCCATTGCAGCACCTCCAACAAAATAGAATCCAGGGTTCTTTGAAAGCTGTCTTCTGTTGAAAGGCACCCCCGCACCTCCTGGAGGGAACGGCTCCAGTGGCTGGTCCCGAATCTTCCCTTCAGCGATTTCTCTCAGTTACTCATTGTTCCTCAGGTCAAGTAAAGCAAATCAAATCCCTCTGGTGTATAAAATCGTTTCAAATAGCTGCAAATGCCCTTAATGCCCTGCTCCACATGTCTGTATATATGTGTGTGTGTGTGTGTGTGTGTGTGTGTGTAAAATATTATATATAGTATGTGTATGTGTGTATATATAATATGATAGAATATGATAGCATGTGGTATAATGTCATATATCATGTTATATCACATGCTATAGTATGATATGATGTGATATGAAATATAATGTAATGTAATGTAATATAAAATAAATGTCATCCCAGTCACTTCAACCAATCCTCCCATGGTATAATCCATAGGGCCCTTCATGAAGCACTGAAGGATGACATGCCACCGGTTACTACTAGTGCTTCACTTACAAAATTTCTTATGTAAACAAAAAATATAGAATAATCAGGAAAAGTAAGATGACTCAGTGAATAGAAGATTAGGTCTGGAATTAGGGAGATCTGAGTTCAAATTTAGCCACAGACACTTAGCAGATACATGACCTTAGACCAATCACTTAACCCGTTTGCTTCAGTCTCCTCATCTGGAAAATAAAGACAATAATAGCATGTCTCCCACTTTTATTAAGCATAAATTAAATATAATAAATATTCTATGAGAAGCTTAAAGAACCACATAAATACTAGTTAACTAGCTAGCAGCAGCAACAGCAGTAGTAGACACAACAGCAGTAGCATATTTGAGGACCTGAGTTCAAATCCTCTCTTATACATACTACCTTTGGACTTTGGGCAGGTCATTAGACTCCTTGGTCTGAGTTTTCTTTTTTGCAAAATGAGAGACCTGAACTAGCTAACCCTTAACTTCCTTTTCAGTGCTAAATCTATGGCATATTTTGAGTACCTGAGGGACAAGAATAGATCCACTGGACACTCCACTACAGTCCTCCTTCTAAGCTGCTATCTCTTTAGCTATGGTCAGTTAATAAATCCCAAATTCATGCTACTTTGTTATTATCAATCCCACATCTTTCCATCTTACACAAAGGATGAAAGTTTATCAAATATGTTGTTGGAATCTAGAACTGAACACATTGCATTCCTGTGATCTCTCAGTCCAGTAACTTTGTTCCAAAAGGGATCAAGACTGTTGTTTCTGATCTTGGAGTGGTCTTGAAGTCATTGTGTCTGTATTTACCACTTACCCTTTTGTAGCTAGATGTTCACTACTCATTCTTTTAAGAATTCTTTCTGGATTTTTCCCAGGAGCCAAAGTCAAACTCACTGACCTGTCATCTGAAAACTGCAGTCTCTTCTCTTTTATGAAAATCAGGACACCTCTCACTGTTCTTCAGTCTTGTGGCACTTCTCCAGCTCCCCATGATATTTCCAAGATCACTGGCAGTGACTCAGCATTCACATCTTTTAGCTCTTGCAGTATTGTGGGATAGAGTTCACCTGGGCCAGGTAACCTGAATTCAAGGGACATCATAAAATTTTCATATCTCCCTGCTTACCTTGGTTTTTAAAAACTTCTTAACCATTGTAGTTTCATCATTTGCATTCAAGAGATCCACCATCTCCTTGGCATAATAAACAACTGCAAAATGAGTGGAGTAGTCCTATTTTCTCTCCATTATCATTTTCTTATCCAACCCAAATAATAGTCCCTCTTTTATTTAGTCCTCTCCTCCTCCCTCCTATGTCATTACAGTTGTTAATATATATATATATATATATATATATATATATATGTAGTGAGTATTTTTGCCACCAATTTTCATTCTAAGCATCAATGAGTCTGATCATTTAGTTCAACTCCCATATTCCCTCACACCCCAGCCCCACTCCCATCCAAATTCTGTACAGTTCTTTTTAACTTTTTAAATTTTTTCTAATCACATGTAAAGATAGTTTAAATATTCATTTTTGCAAGATTTTAAATTTTACATTTTTCTCCCTCCCTCCCTTACTTCACCCCTCCCCAAGACAGCTAGTTAGCCAATATAGTTTCTACATTGCCCATGTGATTTTCAAAATCAAAGTTCATCAATGGGTCAGCAAATATTCACTAAGAGCAAAGTACTTGGTGTGTGAAGACAAGCAAAAAGAAAATGGTCCTTGGCCACTGGGAGCTTCCATTCTAATGGAAGATGGCAATACAAAGAAAGGAGGCTGGACTGGTACGTGAGAGGATGAGAGACAATGGGTTTGAGTTTGTGTGTGTGTGTGTGTGTGTGTGTGTGTGTGTGTGTGTGTGTCTGTATGTGTATATGAGAGTGTATATATATATATGTGTGTGTATATATATGTATATATATATATATATATATATATATATATATATATATGAGTGTATGTGAGTGTATGTTTGTGTTTGTGAGAAAGTGTGTGTATGTGGAAGGGGAGGGGAAGACAAGAGGAGTAGAATAGTCAAGAAGCCTGAGGTACACACAGTTCAGTGAGCAGTAAGGACAAATGAAAGTAGGGACACCTGCCCTAAGAGACCTCTAAAGGAGCTGTCCAATCAAAGGGAGGAGCACTTCCAATAGTTAATTCCAAAACTGAAATGAACCTCCAGTATGGGGAGATGGTAGAAAGAATTCTGAGTTGGTCAGTGACCTTGCCAATTGTAATTGTCCTCAGATAATATCTATTATTTTTCTAAAATATTTTAAGGAAAATGAAAGGAAAAAGAAAATGTCCCAAAGATGAAAGCATTGAATCAATAGGACTTACTACTATACATCAATAGGAAGGATCTCCATTCGTGGTTATCCTTCAAAAAGTCACAGAAATGCTAATCAGGAAAATAAACAAGCAATTGACTTGAAGACCTGAAAAGGAAGATTGGGGATATAGCAGATAGAATGGTCAACCTAGAGTCAGAAAGACCTGAGCCTCAGATACCGTGTGACCCAGGAGAAAGTCACTTGCTTCAGTTTTCTCATCTATTAATGAGAATCATCATAGCACTTACCTCTAGAGTTGTGAGCATCGAGTGAGATATTTGTAAAGTATTTTATAAAACTCCATTGCTTTATAGATGTTATCATTCATTATTGTTATTATTATTATTAGCATTTATTTTCTCCTTACAGATCTGAGAGACCTGTTATCATTATTCCCACATAATAGATGAAGGAACTAAGAATGTGAGAGGTCAAGAGGCCTACCCAAGGTTACACAACTACTAAGTGTCTCAGGGAAAATTCAAAGCAAGATCTGCTGGCTCCAGGTCCAGCCCTCTCTCTACCTGGCCCTGCAGCTTCTCAGAAGGGAGCAAGCTATGAGTTTAGGGGAATAGACCATAGTCATGGGGCTATAGCCTCCTCATGACTGTTACAAGACTGGCTAATGTCTCTTCTCCCCAAAACTTGGACTAAGCATGTGTAAGACTCTGACAAAATGTGCCAACAATAGGGACAGGACCATCAGGGTCAATTCTTGAGGAGTTTAGAGGGAGGTGTAAGCAAAGAGGAATGGTTGAATCTTTGGGAACTGTCAGGGAAGAGGGCAGCATCTTGTGAATATTTTCTTGGATAAAAGAGAGAATACATTATGCACCTGCAGTAAATTCATTCCCCATCTTTTTTTAGTCAGAATTATGTGGGTTTAATAAAATGTTTCTATGAGTCCAAAAAAGCATGGTCAAGAAAAATCTAGAAGAGATACCATGGCATAATCAACCACAAGGCACTTGATGTGTCATCCCCTTTGGGAGCTGAGTTCATGGTGCAAGCTTGGTTCCAACCACAAGTCCTAGCTGTTTGTATCACATTCCTTGACTATTTCATTGACTCTGTATTATCTAGTAACTCAAGGGACACAGCAAACAAGGTGCAAAGAGAAGACTACTGACTCTGCAGTTATTTGGTACCCGTGTAACCTTTGGAAAACCGATGTCTCAAAACCTGGTTCCTTATCTTCAAAATGAGTTGAGTGATTATCTAACCTCAAAGGTTCTCCTATAGTCCTTCATGAACCAAGATGGACCATTCTACAGTAGTTTAAGAAACCAACAAAAGTCCCTAAAGGCTTCCACAAAGTACCTAGAAAAAGATGTGTTTTCGCCCAGCTTGTCCACTGCTCAGTTAGAATACAATGGAGAGAAAATGCTGGAGCAGCAATTGCAGTCTGTAACATGCAAATGGCTTTTTAAAATATCCATTGAGAGTAAATTTGGGGATATCATCTGCCTCAGGCCTTGGGGTAGTTTCTCACTTCTCTTCCTCAATGAAATTTCCTGAGTGTTTCTCATTCTACTTAGGAAATCATCCTAGGTAGATTGCCACGGGATCCCATCCACCAATCCTCTGAAATTATTCACACCTACTTTTCCAAAATTAGTGAGTGTGTGTGACTCTACCCATCTCTTTTTCTATTATGGAATTGTTTGACTTTAAAATTCTAATCTTGGAGCTGTTAAGAATCCAGCACTTTTATAAGCTCTTTGATCACTTTCTTTTTACGGATGAAGTTATCATGGCAAGTAACTAAATACACCTTAGCTCTTGGCAGAGAGCTTCTGCCCCCTACCACTGTATCATGCCTCCATGACAGTCTTTGGATCTGTTTCCCTCACTCCTCATTTTTCTTCTCCTTTCCAAGAGATCTTCAGGCTACTGCCAAGATTCCCTTTTTTTCCCCCTGTGGTGGGCTCACCCAAATGTTTTCCACCTTGTCCTACCCTTCATGGCTCTCAGATTCTTCAGGCATGTACATTCTTTATATAGCAATTGATTCAATTGTCATTTGAACTCATTCTTTCTTTAAACTACCCTCCCAGAAATTTTGACTATGATCCAGATACTGCCTCAGGGAGATCATAAACCTCTGTCTTGCTAGTGTGAGGTCAACAAATGGCTCCAACAAATCCCTGGGAAGAGATTTGCCAGCCATCACTTCTTGTTTCTTGCTCCTCTGTCTGGTCGTAGATGACCTTTTTTCTGAAGGCACTTGTTGAGCCATTATAACATTCTGAGGACACAAGAAAAGATTTCTTCTTAGATGCTAATTCTTCTCTCTACAGGAAGAATGTCACACTTACCATATAACTGGTTTTCCTTCTTCCTTCCCTTCTTCTTCTCTCATATCCCTTATCCTTCCAACTGGATGCCATATTAGAATTCCTATATGTCTCCTTATGGGCTTTTTGCCTTTAGTTTCTACTTGAAAAAAAAATTACAGTCCCTGAAAGACCATTTCATTCTCCTTGATACCATGGTAAGTAGAAAGGAATCCCATCATTCCTTTCCCCTTCCTCTCAAGGAAGAAGACCAGCTCACACTTTCTACATACATTGCCCTCATGAAAAAAACAAGCCCAGTGAACTCAATGCAGGTCTTAGACCCTTTCCTTCCTTGGTGTCCATCCATGCCGAAGGAAGATACTCAGGCCACTTTCATTCACATTGTCATTCAGCACATAGGTCATGCCTCTAACACTTAACATATCACCTAGCACAAAGTAGATCATGTGGATCTTGCTTGGGAGCCCTTATGATGAACCTCCATGACCATCCAGTCTTTTCTGACAATTCAATGAAGCTTTCTCAGAGGGACTGATTCAATATATAGATACCCAACAATCCCCAAGTCAAATAGATGATGCCCTCAGTGGTTGTCTGGGAGACAGTGGTTTTCAAGCATAAACTTAATTATCACAACTTGCATTGTTTGAGTTCAATTACCTACCTCTTCTTCCCCTGAATTCCTCATAGACTTATTGCTTCTCAGGCCCCAGAATCCTCTAGTTGCTCTCTCAAATGATCTATCATGATTTTGTAAGTGCCATTTCCACTCCTAACCCTGAATCGAGAAGGTAGGTGATGGCATAGACTGGAGGGAGGTGGGGCTATTGAGGTCTGTACAACCAAGTCTCAGAGTAAAGGAATGATTACTCAAAAAAAAGGTTACAAGGATGGTAAAGGATGAATGAAGAGTATTGGACAGGGGGCGGCTAGGTAGTACAGGGGATAGAGTACTGGCCCTGGAGTCAGGAGTACCTGAGTTCAAATCCGGCCTCAGACACTTAATAATTACCTAGCTGTGTGGCCTTGGGCAAGCCATTTAACCCCATTTCCTTGCAGAAAACCTAAAATTAAAAATTTAAAAATTTAAAAAAAAAGAGTATTGGACAGGGCATGTGTTGAGGAATAGAGATACAGGGATGGTCCCTGTCTGAGGATAAAATCTTCAGTCTTTTTTTTCTTAGAAAATTTGCTGTGCATTATTTTTTGTCAGATCCAAGAAGAGCACTTTAAACTTCCTGAAGTTTAAAGTTTAAAGTTTAAAGTTTCCTTTCTGATCATATCTGTGACCATTCAGGAGGGGAAAGGAAATTTTTTGATTGTGAGTCCAACACAAAAAAAAAAGCAATAGCCATTCTGAATGTTAAAGGTTTCTTTTTAGATTAATTTGATATCCAACTATATAGACAGCAGACAGTTTGATTTTTGAATCAACACCTAAACTAAGGAAAAAATGCTTCTCTGAAATTACTTTTTAGTACATAAAGAAAACACTTCTATTTTATTATTTATTTATTTAGGTTTTTTGCAAGGCAAATGGGGTTAAGTGGCTTACCCAAGGTCACACAGCTAGTTAATTATTAAGTGTCTGAAACCGGATTTGAACCCAGATACTCCTGACTCCAAGGCCGGTGCTTTATCCACTATGCCACCTAGCCACCCTAAGAAAACACTTTTAATAGAAGAGGTACAAGCAGTGTGTTGGATTTCCAAGAGATGGATCCAACGTGCATAAAATATTGAAGAAATGTCCTGTTTAAGGAAGCTATTTTCTTTGATGACACAGTTGGACCATTCATTTCCTCCCTAAGCTACAGAGGAAGGTCTGACACAAAACTAAATTAAAAGTTTATTTCAACAGCCAAGAACTTAAGGCCTCTGTTGAAAATTTAGATTCCAGGGATAATACAGTGATTTTTAGCAAACAAAACAGCCTGAGAGATTGAATTCCAGTGCCATTGCACTGGAAGAGGCAGAAGAAAGCTGCTATCATATGGAACCAGCTCATACTAAGAATAAGGAGACAAGAGATGAGGGAACTTTTGTCATTGGATGGTTAGGATGGAGTCTCAGCCACATCATAGTTTGGCACTCAAGTTTCCTTTCAGTCTTGCTATGCAAGTGAAGGGGTTTTGGAGAAGGTAGGAATAAGTAATTCCATGGAGATTCCCTGTAAATTATCATTATACACCTCAAATCTGTGATACCAATGGCCTGCCTGGCACATCCAGGGGTCTGGAAAGACTCCTCTCAGGACTTACTTAGTGTGACCTTACTCTCTGAAATGTACCATTAACAATGATATATATGGAGATTTCCCAGAACCTACAGAATATGCTCTAATGGGATGACCTACATTGAACCTCATGAATTAATATGTGACATCTTCATTTTCAAGACTCTGGATGTGTTTTACAGCATTATTTTTCAATGAAGTTGTAATGTATAAATGAAACAAGAATTTACAATCATTCAGTGTGATATATACATATATATAGTTATATATATATATATATATATATATATATATATAGTTGAAATGGAGATCCCCTCTGACTTTGGGGGAAAGGATTGCCAACATTTTCAAGAGACACACATGAGGAAGGTGTAGCCACTGCTGGACTCAGTGAAGTCAAAACTGAGATACTTGTAACCAAATGCTCCAGGGAAATATGTCTAAAATCCTTTGTACGTGGCTAAAGGTGAGAGGCAGTAGTGACTGAAGGTGAAGATGGGGGAAAGGAATGTAGCAAGTCTGGTCCCATCCATGTGCAGTGATGGAAGGTGGACAAAATCACAAGAATGATAATTAGCTCATAAAGGGTGACAGAGGAAGAAAGTCTCAGACAAAGGTCAATAGAAAACTTTCATTGAGCAATGAAAATATCTTGAGCATTATAAGTAAAGAAGATCAAAAGAAATAGAAACAGGATACAGCAAAGAGAACAAAAAAACCAGAGAGCAACCAAAAGCAAGACCCAAGATGAAGGAAAATAAAGTGCAACACACACACACACACACACAAACACACACACCAGGGAAATTCATTCTACCCTCCGCCTTTCTTTCAGTTGTATTATTGACCTCACTGGTCAGTATCTAAGTTTCCTAGATTGAAGCAGAGTTCCTTTCTTAAAGCATATTTGATAAAAGTTACAGAGCAGCAGCAGCAGAAGGATTCAGGTTCTGTTTCAAAAAAGGATCTTTCTTTCCCATTGTTCCCACTCTCCACTGATAGGGTTTCCCAGTAAATGTGTAGATTCACCATGGAAAGAAAGTCAAAAACCATTTGAGAAGGGCCAAACAGGCTTGGGATCCAGTGACCCAGGTCAGGTTAAAGCCACTGAGATCCCTGATCTTTTTGGTCCTGAGCTGGTTTGACTGCCTGGGTTCCCAAAGCACCCCATCCCTAATGATATCATCCTGCCTCTGCAGTTGCCATAGTAACTGTGATTCTGCATTTCGAACTGATCTGAAGATATTTCCAATAATGTGTCTCCCTGCCACCTGAAACCCACCCTATAGAAAACAGCACTCATAGCTTGCCTCATTCTCCACCTTCTCTTCCTACCAGCCTTCTCCCCTCCTGTCAGACTCTTTTCTCCGCCTAGACGCCAAGACCTGTAACCATATACTAATCACTTTAGCCTTCTTACTTCTCTCTCAACCTTCTCGAATCTTCAATTGCCAATTATTGTCATTTCTGCCTCTTTAATATAACTGACTTTTGGCTCCATTTTCCACCTCTTCCACCATAGCTCAGGACAATTAGGGTGGAAAGTACAAATTGCCCTTAGAGACAAGTCAGTGTAGGAGAAAAGCATAAGGCATTAAGAAACAAACTGAAAAAGACACTTTAAGGTCAAGGCCACACAAAAGAAACAAATCAAACTCTCACCCCGCAAACTCTCATGGATTTCGCCCAGGATCATGCACCCAAGAGCTTGGGAACAGTGACACTTCCATCCTTGAGCCCTCTGCCATCTTCCCGGGAAACCTCTCCTGTGGAGATGCAGTCTAGGGTGTGATGCTTCCTGCAGGGGCTGCAGCCACAGCTCCTAAGGACCCCAAAAAGGGAAGTTCTTGGTGACGAAGTCCTTAACTCTGACAAGTGACTTCAGAAGTGGTATTTTATCAGAGGAGGAGATTAGAGGGAAAGTATTGTTCTCGGCTTTTCCACTGCACTCTAAGGAACATGGGACCTTTCCATCTGGCTCATAGCTGAAGCCTTCCACAAGGGATATCTCATCTATCAAAATGTTCTCCTGGAAAGTAAGCACTGTCTTATTTTTCTGTTTGTACAAGCAGCATTCAGCACAGTACCAGCACTTCAGAATGCTTTCCCGTTCATTCATCCCTCCATGAGAAGGAAAAGGAGCTGTCCAAAGTGACCACCATGGATGCAGCAAAACCCGAACATGTTCACAAGATGGAAGCAAAAGCAGCTAATGAAGAAGAACCACAAAAGCCTGTAAAAGAAAATGAGGTACATCAAAGCAGGGAAGGACCTGAGGCAGAAAGTTAAGGGCAAGAAAAGGGGTCTTTCCCCACTAGAGAATGAAGATGAGAGAAGGGTTGAGACCACTGCAAACCAAAGACAGCCTCCCGAGGCTTCTCAATCACTCATTGTTCCTCCCCTATCATCTCTCTCCCCTCCATTTCTTCTTAGAAATTCACCTGGACAGCTCCCAGACATTTAACTTTTGTGTTCTTGTTTCTTAGGTATTTGTATACTTGTCTCATTAGACAGTAATCTAAAGAGTAGGGCCTTAGAGACGGTGAGGCACAATAGACAGACCTGAATTCAAATCTAGCCACAGACAGAGTAGCTATGAAACCCTAGGAAAGTCATTTAACCTCTGTCTACCTCCATGGGGGTTGTTCTGAAGATTAAATGAGATACTTGTACAATGTTTTACAAACCTTAAGATGTCATTTAAATGCTAATCAATGTTGTCCTTAGGAGGTACTGAATCTTATCTCTCTGTGTTTCATCAGCAGTGAACTGGAAGCCTTTTCAGAGCAGACAAAATACCTTCAGTAGATTGAACTAGATCAAACCATGCTATGTGGAAAATATGACCAATCCCATGTATCTAGAAGCTTTCTTCCATTTCCCAGGGCCCCCCAAAGCCTCTGCAGCTTATTGTATGTGCACCAGCCTCTTTAGCCTTTGCAGCAGACTTAGCATCTTCTGGCTGATCAGGCTGTACAAGAAGGTGGCATAGGCCTCCTCCAGCTGGCAGCTGCCTCACCATCTCCCAGCAGGATCCTTGGAAAGCCCAAGACCAGAAACCAAGATCTATTGGGTGCTTTCCTGACAGCTGTCCTGTGAGGAAGGAAGCACAAGAATCCCTAGTCCATCTACTACTCAGGGAAATGGAGCTCTGAAAGGTGTGATGACTTCCTGAAGGCCAGTTGATGAAAGGAGGAGATAGTGATCCAACCCAGACCTGGCAACAAGGCTAGAACATGCACCAGATGGTCACTTAGCAGATGGAACACCCTCAAAAAGGTCAAGGAGGTCAGGGGCAGACACTAACCCTTAGGGATATTCACTAGTGGGACTGTCTGGAGGAAAAAAGCAATTGCTTTTGGTTCAGTTTAGCAGCTTATTACATAGTTACTATGCAAAGGTATTGTGGTAGGGAAGGAGACTATCAAGATAAAGCCCGGGCTACCCTCTAGAGCTATCACTCTTCAAAGAGTCAGTTTGAGCCCAGATAACCCCAACTAGTGATGCAGGGGGAGTCACTGAGAAAGCAAGATTAGACTGTGACTATGATCATATATGATGTCACCTCTCATTTCTATACACTGGTTGATCAGTCTGGTCCAAAATGGAATTTGCTTCATTTGAATTTTAGTTAGAGCTAATTCAAAGCAGTCCATCTACTCCACATCCAAATCTCATTTTCCATTCAAGCCAATAGCATTTTATTTCTCTTTGTACAGGAGTTCTGGGGGGGATTTTAATTCTGAGATCTATACTTCCATTGGAAGGAGAGAACCTTTTAAAAAGGCACTTGACTTGTCATTGGAAGACCTGAGTTCAAAACCTGTCTCAAATACTTAGATGTTGTATGACCATGGGTTGGTGATTTGACATATGTCTCAGTTTCCTTATCTAGAAAATGAAAGCATTATCTTATGGTTACCTAAGCTATCTTACTGAAGGAGTAGAATCAGGCCTGGCACCAGGATCTCTGACTTCAAATCCATCTCTCTTGTCCTTTTCCTGGGTTGTCTCTTGCCTTTTGCACAAGGCTTCATGACATTTAGGAAGCAAACAGGCCAGACCACAGGAGCAAAAGATGTGAAAGAACTCCTGACTTGGCTTCCTCATTAGGATGAAGCAAGGCCCTAATCTGGTTTTTTATTTTCAGAAATGTGTTCATTTAGATGACAAAAAATTTAAAAGGATGGGAATAGTTTGAGAAAGGCTTGAGTTATTTTCTCAGAAAACATTTGGCTGCTGAGGCCCAGCTGGGCTGGAGCAGGAAGCTGCTCATGGAGCCCTAGCGGACACCCCAGGCGGCGTCTCCTGGTCTGGCAGTGGAAAAGGCCGTTGAAATACCGGGCAGAGGCAGGCTGCTGCTATTTCTCATTAGAAAAGGTCACTTCTCTGTTCATTTATCACTATTTTATGGAAGAAGCCGAGTGGATTATGTGAAGGTGCAGGGGAGAGCTTTTCAAAGGGCCTGATTTGAAGAGGGCCGAAGAAATTACTAACTGTAGAGCAAAGTGGTGCTTGGGAAGAGGCCGCTCAGGCTCCCAGGCAGGACTGTGGCAGGCCAGACAAAGAGATGCCCCCAGAAGGGGCTCGAGAAACTGGAATTATTCATGAGCAGAGCAGGAGCCAATCCCCCTGAGTGTGCTCAGCTATCAGCCCTCCATTAGCAATAACTACAGACATAATCCCAGCATCAGAAGCAGAGCAGGAACCGCTCCAGATTTCAGTGCAAACAGGAGAGGAAACAGAGCTGTTTTACACTTGGAGAATGTAAATGGGATGCTGATGCATGCACATGCATGCACACATGGCTACATGCACTCAGATGCATACACACATGAACATGGGAATGTCTGTATTCAAACTCACATGCATAAGCATGCCCTCTGTCCAGGGGCACACATATACATGCCCATACATATATGCAGGCCTTCTTATGCATACACACAGATACCAGTGGATGCACATGTGTGCTCTTGTGCACATTGAGGCACAGCTTCACATGGGTGACACTCACATGTTCATGGAAAGGTGCATGTATAGATACAGATTTATGATTCTGTGTGTGCCCATGGACATGCATGCATGCTCCCTTGAGTTGATGCACATCTCTGTATGTGGTTGTGCATCTGCATGCTCATACTTACACACACATCTACACACACCTTCATAAATGTGCATGCATGGACACACATGTACACATGTGCTCTTGTGGGGTTGCACACATGTGTGTGTGTGTGGTTGTGCATGCCCACACATGGATACATGCACACATGCTTGCACAAACCTAGGCACAGGCCAATTATGTTTTTATAGGAGTTGTCTAGTAGTAAACCACTTTCCTACTTTTTCCATGCTCTGATCCTGAAGAGAAGGGGGTAGCCAAGGGACATCAGTGCTTTAGGGCAGGCCCAGGATCACAGTCCAGGAGGAAATAGGATGAGAAGTCCAACAATCTGAGGGTAAGACCAGACTTATTCCTAGTTAACTGGTTCCAGTTTGCTCCCCTATGTGTCACTGAAAAGTGTTAGACCATGGTGGCTGATCTATTAGCCATGACCTACTACAAACAGAAGATGTGAATCACTTGGAGGTGGGGACTGTTTGATTCTTCTTTTAAATCTACATTGACTAGAACAGAGAGAGGGAGAGAGAGAATGATGGACTAACCATTGATTGAATGGAGCACTATTCTAAGCATTTCATAAACATTATCAGGGTGCCCATTTTACAGATGAGAAAACTGACAAAGTGATTTGTCCAAGGTCATAAAGCTAGAAAGTGCCTGCAGCAGAATTTGAATTCAAGTATTCCTGACTTTAGACCAAGCCCTCTATCCATAGTACTGCCTAGCTTGATAAATTCTTAAAAAATAAAATTAAATGATCCTTATGGAAAGAATCCAAGCTGGAGATAACACAGTTTGAAAATTGACAATAAAGTTTTAAGTATTTTGAAACTATCTGAGAAAGGCAAAGATGCAAGTAAAAGTCATGGAAGGCACCCCAGACTCCCAAAAGTGGTGAAGGGCAAAGTCATCAATAATCACTGACTCCTTATACCTCCTTTCTCATGACTTTATTTCTAAGACTATGTATGATGTACAAATGACTGACTGCATCCATGACAGAAATGTTAGAAGGAAGCAGGCAGACCCCAATGAACAACAACAAAAAAAAAGAATCATTAAGAATGGAAGCTGTCACTGTGTTGATAGACTTTATTAAATGGCCACTAGGAAAAGTAAACCTCTCCTCCCAAATGCCTCCCATCTTTCCGCAAAGTGCTCTCTGGGTATCAGCTCAGACCACACAAAAATCATCTTATTTTCAATGATCCTCTATAATTATCATGAGGAATAAAATAGGGAAGTAGGCTCCCTGATTTTGCAACAGACAAGTAAGAAAAATGACCAATGAAAATAGAAGATCAAGGTCCTCCTGGTGCCATCATTCATTTAGACTAATTGCATCAAGTTCCTGTGAGTATCACAAGGACTAGGAAGAGATCTTCCCAGCAATCCATACAGGAGCTATCAAGTGGATGAGAAAGGCCTATTGTATCGCTCTATCAGATAAAAGCCTGATGGGTCTCAGGTTTGAAGAGAAAAACATATCACACTCAGCTGCCTTTGGGAAATCCCAAGATGACTTTTGGGGTTACCAAGTGGTTCCTAAATGCATAAACAACCCACACAAACAGTTTTTACTTCAATGTCCTTCTATAGCTATTCTCTGGCCATGACTCATAGAACACCATAGTAAACAAAGAATCAGATTTATGAGTTTGACTAAATTTATGGATTTGACAAGACCAAAGACCTTTGCAAGGTAAAAATAAATATTTGATTATTATCAATGATGGCTTTGAAAAGTGAGAAAAAGTGATCTATATGATACAATCCAGAAAATGTGGGTGAGGGTTAAGAATGCCTGGTCATATTCTCTTCTTCAAGGGAAGATAAAGGAATAGACACTCCAAGGGCTCTCCTGTATCCAAGGAATAAAAAAAAAGAACTATAGGAAAGTGTCCAGGACATGGAATGAAAGCCACACAGAGACTATGGACAAGAATCTTCCAGAAGGATGTGTGTATGGACTTCGATCTGTACCACAGAAGGGCGTGTCCCCTCAAGACAGTCCGGCTCCCCAGCACCCTAATGTATTAGTTTTTCTTAGCTAGGTCATGTTCTCCCTCTTTTCCTCTTTTTTACTGTAGTTGAGAACTTTAAGCAGATACTAGAATGGAAAGTCAGGCCTCAAAAGGATTTTCTTTGAAGAAAACTTATGGATTATTAAAGCAATTAATTCAGTTCTTCATCTTGTGCTCCATCCTATAAACTAGGGACCTGCAGGGACCATGAACTCAGCTAAATTAAGAACAGACTTTAGAAGGAAACGGAAATTATTGGTCTCAATCCTTGCCTGCAAGCCCCAAGAGAGATGGGCCACTTCCCCTATCTGGATCTCCATTTTTGTTTATGAAACAAGGACAAATCCTATCTAGCAAACTGTCTTTTTGTGGTGCGTGCATGAAGGGAAAATAATGGCAATTTGATGATCAAACTCATGTGCTATAGAGCATTAATTAGACATTCCAATAGTCATTCAAGGCATGTTATAGATAATGAAAATTACCCAGTGAGGAAAATTATCTTCCTCTATGTAAAACCAAGTTAGACACAAAGAAAGAGGGGGGGAATTTTCCCTCATTTTTCTGCTTTAACACCTGCACCATATCCCTTGAAATGGAAGGGAGTCACGTCACCAATTTTACCAGCTAGTTGGTGAGAATTCAGTCATTGTGTTTTAGTTTATCTGGTCTGTGTATAAAAAAATAGAACAATAGACTGGCCCAGGGAGCCATCTAGGTCTGCTTTGACTAATGGGCCCCAGGGCTAGGGATATACTCAAACCAACTCCAGCCCCATTGAAGCTAAAGGGGCACATTTCTCTACTTTAGAGAATAGGGTGAAAAATTACTTTGAGTTTAGCTCTAACTATAGTTTGGCTCATTCTAGGGCCTCCCCAAAAGGGAAGGGAAGGGAGCCAATGCATGAAGTAAACCCAACCAGGTATAAACTACATTTTTTCTCCATATAAATGAAATGGCTAATATAACCAAGTCTCAGCAGCATGCAGTGACAAAGATCTAAAATATGGAACATTAACCTCAAAGTACATTCATGCTCTCCTTGCCGGTCCATTCTCTCTTAAAGTATGAAACACTTGGTGGAGCTATTGATGAGGTATTTCAGCTTCACCTCGACTCTGCACTGTCTGCAGAACTCCTTCAGGGTTCTTATATGCTCCCCAGAAGACCAGGGATGCAGCCTATCCTCCTGTGACTGACCAGTTTCTCATTCAAAAAGCCCTCTACTGGCTGTAGAGAATAGCCATCAACATCCCTAATAGAGATCTAGGAGCTTCCAGTCTCTCAAATTAGATATACTCAAGGCAAGAAACACCCCTCTCAGGATAACTTCATTCACCTATCCTCAAGTGGAAAAAAACCAATTAAGGAGAAGCTGCCAGGGTCTTGAGATCCATGTGTTTCCTGATAGGTCTTGTCCTCCACACTCAGGAGGATAAAGGCAGCTCAATTTTTTTCCCACAAGAATGTAACCCATTAAATACTAAGTTATCCTCAAGATATCCCAAAGTTTGAGAAGCATTGAGAAGATAGCCATAGCGAGCAAATAAACATAGGGCAGCAACCAGAATGGGGAAAAGCCTACATTGATCCCACACCATCAAATTCCTGCACTCACGGAGCAAACCTACATAAGAATTATTTGACCTGCTGATTGTAGACCAAACTAGAGGGGTGGAGATAATTCTCTGCTCTGCAGAGGAGAAGGCAAGAGGAACAATCAGAATAACCTGGCTTTTGAACTGCACAAACACCAGAGGTTGTTGAATTCAAATCTTTAGTTTTTGACAGATAAGGGGAACTGATGCCCAAAGCCATGGAGGAAGTATTCCAAAACCACATGGGTACTGATGGAATTAGGAGTTGAACCTGGGGCCTCTAGCTTCAAAGGCTCTACCATAACTCAAGTCACACATGCTTGATAGGACTTTTATTTTTCCCTTCCTTTAATTTTATTCAATTCAATTCATTTTACCCCAGAGTACACAGAACCTATTCACTAGTCTTCTTTGATTTTCTTTTTGTCAGCTTCCTACTAAGACTAAATGAAAAATCTGTAACATGTAAATATAGGGGAAGTTTAACCATGTTACAAACTTAAACAACCTTCTAGTAAATTGCAAAATTCAAGGATGTAATTTTTTTCTTTAAAATTACCATCAAATTTTCTGTCATAAAAATACTCCCTTCTCAAAAGCTTAAGCATATAAATTAGGAATACACAGAAATGGAAATTCATGTTTTAAATAGGATGTTGAATAGGCAGCTAACTGACACTATAACTATCAGAGCAAAAATTATAGGCTCAGTTAAACTAGCCCACCATTTAAGAATTCCTCTCATGGAAAGAGGTCTGATGGTAGGGGCTAAGCTGGAGCTGGTGAACAGAAATCATCAAGCAGGCAGAGGAGAGATGGTTAGGTTGTAGTACTTCCTACAGGAAGGTCACCTGGGCTATTGTGCAGAGGTCTAAACAGAAAAAATAGGGAAAATGGATCTACTGTAAGTCATTCCTTCCTCAACATCATCTTTTTGTAAAGGAGGACATAATTAAAAACTCTAATACAGAAAATGCCAAGCCTATTCTGCCCAACTGAGCCTCCTTCTTTCCAGAGCATATCCCAATAGTGCCTGAATGGTCAATTCTTCTGCGCCAGGCAAACACAGTATCTTGATAGAAGTAAGTTCCCAATAAATGAATGTTGAGATAATAAATGATCAATTGAATAAATGAAGGAAGACATGAGGTATTTAATGTGGAGTATCAATGTGTGAAACAGAACCAAGATCACTCACAGGCAATCAGCTAGAATTTCTCATCTGCCATTGAGGGTGGGAGGTGATGGGGTAGGGAAGAAGGAAGAGGAGGAGTCTAAGATGGAAACTCCAAGGGAGCTAAGAGCAGTTCACTTTCATCATCCTTCAAATAATGTTTAGGCAATGGTCGGGTCTACTCTGATACAGACACCTTTGCGATGGAAGTCCCTCATGACCTGGCACGTAAGGGGCCAAAGACTCCCTACATGTCCATGGATGCCTTTAGCTAGTGATTTCTTCTTCACTGGAACTGATACAGAAAGTGCCACAATTCTCCTTGCCAATTCTTGCAGAGAAGTATCTGCATACCAGAAGGGCAGCCCATGCCACTTAGATAAAGTTCTCTGCCAAATGGAAATTTAGTTAGAGCAGCCACCCCACCTCTTAAGATTGTCCAGATCCTGAAGCCTTGGGCAGAGAGGGCTCAGACCCAGAGATGTTGGTAGTTGGTTGGCAAGAAGGGTCCATGATTTATTTGACTCAGTTGACCAAGTTACTGCACATCAAAGCAGAAACTTTTGCCCTTTTCAACCTTCCTATCCTCAGTCAATAGGCTATAGAGAGCACAGAGCCCAGGTGGTTTCCCCATAAGCAATGACAAGCAGAAGGGTTTTTGAAAGACTTGCATGAACTGAAGCATAGTGAAGTCAACAGAACCAGGAAGACATTGTACACAGTAACAACAAAATTGTTCAATGAAGAATTGTAAATGATTTAGTTCTCAGCAAATTATTCAAGACAATCCCAAAAGACTACTAATGAAGCATACTATGTGCTTCCAGAGAAAGAACTGATGACTGGGCCATTTTCCCCCTTTTTTTTGAGTCTTCTATTACAAAATGACTAAAGTGGGAATGTTGTACATAATTGCACACAGCTAAACTATGTCTGAATGCTTATCATCGCAGGGGACCAGACGGGAGGAGTAGAATCTGGAGCTCAGACCTTTCACTAAAAATGTTATTTTTTTGGAAAGCACATATTAACATCTAATGTGTGTTAGAGGACTTAATAAATCTTCCCATCTGATCCTTTAGGGTATAGAAAAATGAACCACAGAAATGCGAGGCCAGTCCTTTAACCTTAGGGGTTCCTTCTAGCTTGTCATATAACTGTTTTCTCCACCATAAAGTTCTGATATCACTGTAGTTGCTAGAGTGAGCTTCATTCCTAGAAGTCATGATTCCTTCTTGGGGATATTATGGATGAAGTGTTTTCCTGGGACCAGGGGGTGGAGGGAGAACTGGGTCCCCCCAATATCCAGTCCAATCCCCTAACTGCTCATAGAGGGTGACATTCCAAACAGCCTCTTCAATTCCTGGAATCATATCATGACTTAGTTTTTGATATCCAAAAGTCATAAAAAACAGACTGCCTTGGTTTTAGAAAGAGTATTAGAAATGGACGGGCTGATGGGGTTTGGAATAGCCCCCAGCACAAAAGTCAAACTGAAACATGGAGGAAAGCATTCTGCATGTTTTAGCATGAGCAGTTATCATTATTATCAGCTGGTTGTAATCTTGGACAAGACATGTATCAGTTTGTTTCCTTATCTATAAAATGGAGCTGGACTAAATAACAGCTGAAGTTCCTTGGACCTTGAAATGATGATACTAGGAATCCAGCATCTACTGACATTGAGAAAAAGGTACAAAAATAAGCACAAACATTAACTAAGAAGTCAGAGGACTTGAGTTCAAGACCAATTTCTAACAAGTTGATTTGGGACAAGTCAGTTTATGTCCCCAAGGTCTCAGTGTCTCCATCTGCAAATGGGAGGGTGGAATGTGCTGTCCTCTGAGGATCCTTTGAGCTCCAGAGCTAGGATCCCAAACCTTTCATGGGAAGGAGGAATTTCATCAGGTAAGAGTCAGAAGTCTCTTTTCTCTTCATACACCTTTTCCTCCTTACTCTTTCTCTGATTTTTTTTCTTATTAATATTTCTAACCCATCTACCTCCCAAGCTGGGTTTACAGCCCATAAATCTTTTTTGGAAGGGAAAGATGAGTCTTGGCTGTACACTATGGGTTGATCTGGTCTTCCTTTGGTTTCACTGTTCTCTGGCTTAAGAAATTATTTGCTCCCCAATGTTTCCTTCAGACCATTTATATGATCATCCTGGGTGAAGTCTACACCTTAGCAGAAGAATGTTCTTAAAAACAACAGTAATCATTGTTAAAACTTTATAGCACTCTGCTAAGTGCTAGACAAATTGAACCTCATTTGATCTTCATAACCCTGGGAGGGTTATAAAGTATCCCCATTATACAGATGAGGAAACTGAGTCAAACAGAAAAAAGTGCCTTGCATTAGGATTTCACATCTAGTTAAATATCTGAGGTTAGATCTGAACTCAAAACTGCCTGATCCCAAGTCCAGCACTCTATCCACAATGCCATTTAGTTGCCTCTAGTAAGTACTCACCATTTGATGAATGAATGAAGGAAGGAAGGAACTAAGAGGGCTATCCTGTTACAGCACAGGATTATCAGTGCTGGAGCATGAACAAGGTCTTCTGATGGAGCCTCTAATATCCATTTCACTGCCTCCTGCTAAGAGAGAAAAGCACCCAAATGAGACAAGTCGAGACCAGGGTTCATGAATGTGGAATAATCCAGAGGAGCAGTAAAAGTTCAATGACTAACTTTCTGAAGTTTTCAAATTGTTTTGACCCTATCAGCAAGCCTCCATTCCAGAGTTATGGTGAATTTTCCTTGCCTGAAGGAGGTATTCCTCTTCTCCCTTTATATCTTCAAAGCAACATATTTAAGGATCAAAGCTGAATTGGTTCCACTTATCCTGGTCACTCAATATTATATTACATCTGAAATTTTAAAAAATGTTGGCTTGGAGGTAAGCTGCTGGTGCCTTGCATTCTGCATGTTCATTGGGGGCAGAAGGAGGGGGAGGATGGAGATACCAGGAAGATGCCATTACAGAGCTTTCCAATGCAGTTTAATTTCTTACTAGGTAGATGAGAGTAGGGGATGCCCTGGATAGACCCTTTTTGTATAAATCTTATTTTATGGTATGCTTAAGGGATGAAGGAATGAAAAACATGAGGCATGTTCTCTGTGTAAGGAACTGTGTTAGACTGGTGAGCAGGACCATTTGACAGCCAATTAAAATGATCCACTAGGAGTGATGGCAACATTGAGCTCATTACTGCTCCCAGAGGCAGAAGAAGATTAGAGGGTGGAGAAAAGACTTGAAGAGAAGAGAGTCATAGGGAAGCAGAGTTGGTGGAGAGCTGAGAGGGTCAGGAAATGGCTGGGATGAAAGAGAATGGGTAGGGCCAGAGCCATGTACAAATAGTGAATTCTAACCCAAGAGAACAGTGACACTGGGAAAGTAGATAATACAAAACCCTTGGGAAAGGATTCTGGAAACTCATTCTCCTTGGGAAGGAGGGAAGGAAACAATGTTCTAGCAAGAGTCGCACATATTTTGTTGGCTCTGATTCCTCTTATGTGGAGATATGCCTATTCAGACTTTCCTGTGATTTTTTGGACATTGCTCTTGGTACCTGTGGTGGGGGAGGTGGGGCAGGCAGTGGGGGAGGGATCCTGCCTCATAGCCTGGGGGGGTTCTCTTCCTGGGCACTAGACATTACATATATTCTATGACATCATCAGGCTGACCATCAGTGATCCTTCACTGTCTCTTTACTTTCCTTTTGTCTGAACCAGTAATAAGAGCCCCTATGTATATGATCAGCTAAGAAGGATTTTATATGAAACTGGGATTTTTTTGTCATAAAAAGTATATAATAAATTCCATATGTTAGTTTCCTGTCAGTCTCCTCTGCATTTCCATCTGCTCTCTTCTGTCTGGGTTTTTTAAACTGTTCCAATTTTTCTTCATTTTTGTTTATATTTTGTCAGAGTTAACACTCCTTTCCTTTCCTCACCAGCTACATCCCAATTAAACACCCCCCTCCCCAGAAAAAAAGTCTTTCCTTTGTGTTCAAACAAAACAAATCCATAGACTGGTCATGTCTGGAAATGTGCTGCTCACTCTGTCTTCTTGTTTCTCTTACCACTGTCAAGAGATTGGCATCATCTTTCATCATCTGGAGTCTTCTGATGCCAGAATAGTCATTACATCTATTGGTTTTCTCAGTCTTTTCATTGCTTTTCTTTACATTGTCATAGCCATTGCATCATTGTTCACTTCATTCTACATAAATCCATATAAGGTTTCACATGTTTTTGGTTTGTGTTTTTTCCCAAATATTCCTCCTTTCAACTTTTCTTTCTGAGCAACCATATCCCATAGCATCCGCATGTCATTATATGTTCAAACACTTCTAAATTGAGAGGGACCTCTAGTTTCCAATTCTTTGCTAGAAAAATATAATAATAATACTAATAATGCTATATTTGATTATTGGCAGAAGTGTTTTTCTTTTTCTTTGATTTTTTAAAGGTAAAAACCTAACACAGTGGGCCTGATGAATTAAAGAGTGTGTATATATACACATAAAAATTTAATGACTTGTAGGGTGTGGTTTCAAATTGCTTTCTAGAATGACTGATGCAATTCCAAACTCCACCAATGATTTGCATTGTTTTAGACAAACTGTGCCACTTTAAGATATGAGATGGGATTTCAGGCTTCTTTTGATTTTCATTTCTGTTATTATCAGATTTGGATCATTTTTATTTGACTACTGAGAGCTTTTTATCCCCTTGAAAATTGTCTGCTTCTATCTTTTAATTATTTATTTATTGGGAAATGGCTCTTGTCATGGATTTGAAACAATCCTTCTATGTCTTGGATAATAACAATGATGATGATGATGATGATGATGTTTAAGGTTTGCAACATTCCATTCTATTTGATCTTCACAACAATCTTATCAGGTTTTTGATGCTCAATCATGATCTGATTTTTTTTCATGACCTCATTTTGGGTTCTTTTGGCAAAAACTCAGATCACTGTCCTTACTTAATTCCTCCTTTCAAAATATGTACTCATGAACCAATTAAATGGATTTTTGTTCATATATCATCTCTATCATAATCTTTTCAATAGGCATTCTTCATCCATTTGTTTTAGTTTTTTGTTTTGCTTTGTTTTTGTTTGGGGTTTTTTAGGCTTAAACCTTGAGGATTCCTTTAGGAGGCTTTATGATGTTCCAGAATGTTTTGATTGATGTCATGCCATCTCAACCAGAAACATAAGAAGAATTCTGCCATCTGCATGGAGGAACTACTCTTCTGGTAGATCTTGGGCTCTCCCTTCTCCATGATGATGGCCAACATCTGGACCAAGCCACTGTCTCCTCTTGCTCCAAGCCTCACTTGATTTTAATAAATAGTCAACCAAAATTCTAACTTCTGGTATCACTTTTAGAAAATCATGTATAGGGGCAGCTAGGCAGCACAGTCGATAGAGCGCTGGCCTTGTAGTCAGGAGTACCTGAGTTCAAATCCGGCCTCAGACACTTAATAATTACCTAGCCATGTGGCCTTGGGGAAGCCACTTAACCCCATTGCCTTGGAAAAATCTAAAAAAAAATCATGTATAAACTTGGCATGTATACAGGCAGCATACTGGTGATGGAGAGCACATAGAGTAGCTCTTTGCTGCACTAAATAATTTTTTTTAATTATTGTCAAAGAACAATGTTAGTTGCCATTAGGATTTTTTCTTTCTATATGTACCTATAGAATTGGGCTCTGCTATAGAATTTCACCCACAAAAGCTTAATTGTTGCCTTCTCAAATGGGAAACTTTTTAATGTGTTGGACTGACTATTCAATCTGAAATTCTGTAGCACTGAGAAAGCAGACATGTGAATTGTTAGTACTGATGTTATTTAAGTCCCCTTTTGGTAACAATAAAAAGCCTGCGATGTTTCTTTTCTAAGAACAGTACCCTCTATTCTTCTAAGTACCTTGAGAATCTATTCCTCCTTCAAATGGTCACCTCTGGTACAGACCTCTGGGAACATTTGTTCCAGCCCGGTGACTCTTCCCGTCTTTGTTCTCAGTAGAAACATTTCAACATTGTATACATGGAACAAATCATACACTATAATTAGAGTCTAAAGGTGGTGGCTTCACTCTCCTTGACAAACAAAAGAGATCAGTATAAAAATATTTACAGACGATTTTAATTGTTAATCAGTTTACTGTTCTTCCAACTATATCATTAAAATTCAAAAAATCATTTTTTCAGGTAGGTTGTTTGTGCAAGCTTTCTGCGAATGTTCCCCCATCTGTCCTAGCTACTGATTTTTACTGTTTTGTGAGATGGTCCTTGCGCCATCCCTTTAGGGTCATATAAGTTGTCAGTATCGTTGCTCTCCCCATCTCTCATATTAGCAAGGAAGTCAGGTGGGTGTTCGGCTATGATGGCTTCTTTGGATCTCTTCATCATGGTGATTTATTTTCCTATCTTTAAAGTTTTTAGAAAATCAATGTCATTGTCTTTTGTTTAATTCCTTTCTCATTTGGGGATATGAAAGGCAGTTGCCTTTTTAAATAGATCCATTTAAACTTCACCTTTATCCCTCTTAAATTTATATTATTCAATCTACCCTAATCATCCATCCTGACAAGAGCCTTGGGTATCCTTCTTGTGTTATCCTATGTATTGCCTGTACATGCCAGCTTTGTTTCATTTGCTAATTTAATAAGGATGTCATCTATGCCATCACCCAAGTGACTCATAACAATGGTCTATTGCATAGGATCAAGCACAGATCCCTGGGGTCCTCCACTAGAGACTTCTTTTGAAATTGAAATTGAATGATTAATAGCACTAATTGAGTCTGAACATTCAATGTGTTCCAAACCCATATATCTGCAGTGTCACGGAGCTCACATATGGGAATATTCTCCATGTAAACAAGGGATATTGTCATCAAACCAGGTCAATAACATTACACAGATTAAACAGTTTTATAATCCTGTTCAAAAATGAAATGAGCTTAACCTGGCATAGCCAGTTCTTGATGAAATTATCTATCTATCTATCTATCTGTCTGTCTGTCTGTCTGTCTGTCTATCTGTCTGTCTAAATATATCTTTCTATATTTAATTTGTGGTCACTACTCTTTTTCTGTATGTTCACTATCTATATCATGGCATCTTATAAAATACCAAGAATCAGACTCAATTTCAGTGATCTTTAATTCACATATTCTAGTCTCTTATATCCCCCTCCTTTTATGATAGAAAATCAAAGGTGCCACTCTCCTTCTCTAGCACCTCTCTTATTTTCCATCACTATTCTAATATAAGTAGCAATGACTCAGCAGTCACACCTGCCAGGCCTTTCAGGCTCTAAGATCATCTAGGCCAGGAAACTGGAAAAAATCAAGTGCAGCTCAATTCTCTCTTATCCTGGAGTATCAACTCTCTCTTAGGCATTTCTCCAGTTCTTCCCAATGCAAAATGAATGACCTTGGCAGAGAAAAGAGCCACCAATAAGAACTGAGTAATCTTCTGATAGTTATCTATGCCCCTTCCCCCACAGCAGAAGCTCTAGTCCCTCTGAGGTCACCTTTCCTTCAATGCAATTCAAAAAAAGTCACCAACAGGTTTTTCTGTTGTCCTTAACTTCCCTCATCAGCCTTGGCTTTTTTTGGGCCTCAGCATCCCTAGCGCATTCTTACAGCATCCTGGCAAACTTTCTGTTATCTGCCCTTGGTTCTATCTTCAGTACTTATCTTTGTTTCCATCGAGGTTGATTGGTGAGTTCTCAATGAATCCACATCCATCTTTTCAGACAACTCTGTTTTTGTTCTCAGAAATTATTATTTCTCCATGTGTCACCATAAGGTTCCTCCTGCTTCTTCAAGTTACCTCTTCTATTTACTACCACAGACTGGTAACCCATTCGCTTATTTTTACTGAAAGAACCTACTTTTACAGAGAACTGCAACTCAAATTTGCTTCACTAGCGCCATGATCTAAATGGTAGTTAAGGCTCGGTGCCATTACTGTGATGACCACGTACAGAAGTCTTCCCAAAATCTCCCCTAGAAAAAATGGCACTGAGACTTCTGACTGCTCTGAACTGCTATTGTGAACACACGGCCAAGAGATCAGATTTATTCTTCCTGGCCCTGAAGACAAAACTAGATCCACTGGGTCCATCAGACACAAAGGCAAATCGCTCCTCAATAGAAGACTTCCCCAACAATTTCTATCCGTGGAATGAGCTGCCTGGTAAGAAAGTGATACAATGAGTTGGAGATGTTCGAGAAGAGACTAGAAGGCTGCCCTTCAGGGATGTTGGAAAGGGAATTGAGGCTTCACATAAAGGGTTGGACAGATGACCTTGACAGATTGTTCCAGTTCTAAGACTATGGCATTTTTGAAATTATGTAAATTAAATAAAAAAGGCAGACAGCAAGCAATCAACAAAGTTTAGAAGAAAATGTGAACATTTAAAGTTCCATTTTCTTAAATTTATGATAAAACTCAATGGGGAAAAGTTGCCTCTGTTTTATATGGCCTAAAGAATAGTGTCAAAGTAATGTCCTTGCCTCGACTTTACAAATGTCCAAATGTCACTAGCTTACTGCCCCTTTCTTCATATTTCTAGAGGGTAGGGGAAGGAATTTACCTCAAACACCTGAGCAATCACCTTCTTCAAAGTTTATGTGTGATGTGATGTGATGTGATATGTATGTATGTGTGTGTGTGTGTGTGAGTGTGTGTGGGGGGGTCTGGATGTGTTCCTTCTGACTTACCCTAACTGCAAATCTATCAAACCCACTACTGTAATTGGTCTTCAGAAGAAATCTGATTTCCTTCCAAAGCACATAAATGATATTCGATTCTGTGTTTTGGGGGGAAGAACAGCAAACAAAGTCAACTGGGAAACCAGAAACTCCAGAGGAGAAAGGGCAAGATTTCAAGGCACTAATGTCTGAAGATAATAAGTGGAGAATTTACAATGGATTCAAATAAATTAGCTCAGTTAAGCCAGGTCATTGTTAATTGCAGGAATTGCAATAAAAATAATTCTCCCCATTATATCGATGGAAAACCTGGACCCAGGGGGTTTGTGACAGCAAAAGATGTTTCTTTCACCTCATTGCTTCTCTACAACCCAACACCATGAAACACAAATATCCCTTTTCCCTGCTTCATTTCTAAATCAAGTCAGATGGCCTGAATTCCTTCCAATCAACCATCCAAGACAACATCTCTGATTAAGGATGAATCCTCACAGAAGCCATATGATTGTCTGTTGCCACATAACACCTCCATACTTGATCTTCTCCTTCTCCTCGTGAGATCTGGGGAATTATTGCTGAATTCTCCAAGGAAATCTGAAATACAGTATAAGACTGACCTCTGTGGGAAAACATTTTCTCTAATAAGAGGAAAATTTCATTTGCATTTTTAAATTAGAATGTATATTTAATTGAATCTGAAAGAAATGCAAAAACAGAGTTCTGCAAAATGTTATTGCAACAGAACAGGGTTTGGATGTCACTGAATTTGGGCTTGCCATGTATTGTTATCGTTCTCTTTATTTTTTCCCTAACAGTTTCATGTGGGATCTATGATAACAACAAAGCAAATGACTTGAAATGTGAAAGGATGGGACTTGAGGTATACAGCTAAAACTTGACAATTCACATTTGAGCTCATTGAATAAATAGTACCGTGTTCATCCTCCCTCCCATGATCCACCCCATGCTTTAAAAAATGCCAGCAACAGAGCCCATGGAAAAAGGAGAAGAGGGGTTGGAATAGCCATTAAGACAAATGAGATGATGTATAGCAACAAAAGATTGGAAGGGCCCCTAGGACAAAGGATTAGGGAAGACTGAGGTATAGTGGTAAATGTTTAACAAGTGACTCTCCAGGAGGAAAAAAAAGGCACAGGGCATACTTTTAAATTTAATCTTAATAAATTTAATAATAAATATTTATTAAATAAATAATAAAATTTAATAATAAAAATAATCTTAATAAATTTAAATTTATTATGAAAAATAATTTCCATTATTTTCCTAAGGCTAAACAAACAACAAAAACCATAAATAAATCATTGATTTGTGGTTTTTTCTTGATTTCTGAGATGTAAAGACTCATACTGAACATGTATGCAATCAGTTCTATAACAATGAAATATGGGGCAGCAAGGTGGCACAGTGGAAAGAGCACTGGCCCTGGAGTCAGGAGGACCTGAGTTCAAATTCTACCTCAGACACTTAGCAATTACCTAGCTTTGTGGCCTTGGGCAAGTCACTTAACCCCATTGCCTTGCAAAAAAAAACAATGAAATATAACAATGAACTCGTATGAGCTTGCTCCATCCAGTACATGTCTGGCTAATAACCATAACTGGAGTCATGATGTGGCTGATGAACCGACAAAAACAGAAATAGGGAAATGCATATTAAAACATCTCTGAGGTTCCCCACACTTTTCAGATTGGCCAACATGACCATAAAAGACAATGATCAATGTTGAAAGAGACATGGGAAATCTGGGACACTAATGCATTATTGATGGATCTGTGAACTGAACCAACCTTTCAAGAGAGTGATTTGGAATTATGCCCAAAGGGCAATAAAAATCCCCTTTGAACCAGCTATACCACCACAGGTCTGTATCCTGAAGAGATCATGAAAAAGGGTAAAATACCCACATGTACAAAAATATTTGTAGCAGTTCTATTTGTGGTGGCAAAGAATTGGAAATGGCGGGGCGGGGGGGGGGGATGTCCATTCATTGGGGAATGGCTAAACAATTTGTGGTTTCTGTATGTGATGGAATACTATTGTTCTATTAGAAATCAGAAGGGATGGAATTTCAGAGAAGTCTAGAAAGACTTGCCTAAACTGATGCTGAGAGAGATGAGCAGAGCTAGAAAAACACTGTACACCCTAACAGCACCATGGGGGCGATGACCAACCTTGATGGACTTGTTCATTCCACCAGGGCAACAATCAGGCAGGATTTTAAGGTATCTGTGATGAAGAAGTGTGGAGTTTAAACAAAGACTAAAGATTATTATCTTCAATTTTTTATAATGTTGTCTCATGTACTACATAATTTTGCTATCTCTAATATTTTATTTCCTCCTCAAGGATAGGTTTTTTTCTCTTAACTCCTTCAATTCTGATCAGTGCATAACATGGAAACAATTTAAAGATGAGCAGATTTCCTTCTATTGAAGGGGGAGAAGGGAGGGAGGGGGGGGAATTGCAAAATTCAAAACCTTACCAAAATGGTAGGTAGAAACTGCTATTGTATATAGTTGGAAAACAAATAAAATATTTATATAATCAAAAAAGAAAGAGAAAAATCTAAAGATACTTGTCAAATAGTTCTGTGAGTTGTTAATAGATGGTGTGTCTTCCTCCACTTTGACTTCTGGCTCTCTAGTAGACAGTAAAGGAAGAAAAAGGAGTATTCCTATCTAGAAATGTAAAATTACCTTAGCAATTCTTCCTTCTTCATTCCCCCAAGGCCACCAACGACCACACTAAGTCATTGCCGAAAGATCCCTGAATGCTTTCCTCTTGCTGGCAACAATCATCTTATAGAGTGGCTCCATTCTGCACTAGAAGTTGCAAATATAACAGGAAAGAAAAATTCAGGACCCAGTTCCAAACACACCTAGGAATTTCTTTTCCCATGTGACTATAGCATCGCTTGACTTTCAGTAAGGTCACTGATAGCATTTCCCTTTTCCCAATGGTGGATCACAAGTCTTCATGCCAAATCAACAGGAACAATGCCAATGAAGTAAAAAAGTAAAAAGTTCTCAAATGCCCAAACAATGAGCCAAGTGGATTAAGATGCAATTTAGTAAATACAAATGTAAAATTTTCCAAATTTTACATTTGTCAAAATGTCAAAAAAATCAACTGCAGAAGCTCATAATGGGGGAAGTACAGGCAGAAAATGCATTAAAAAATCTGAAGGGGGAGAGTAAGTCGACAGAAAGCTCAATGTGAGCCAACAGTATGAGCTGACAATCAAAAAAGTTAATGATATCTTTAGGCAACCTTAATGGAAGCAGATTGCCCAGAATGAGTGAAATTTTCATGCCAGGCCATGTAACTGGACATGTTATATCACATCTGCATGATTACATTGAGTTTGGGGCACCACATTTTGTGGAATATCCAGAGAAGAGGGGCCAAGATAGTGAGAAACTAAGAAAATAGATTGAAAAAAAATGATAGGTTTAATCCTAAAAAAAAAAAAATGACTGTTCTTAAGTATGTGATAGGCAGGCAATCACAAGGTAGAGAGATGTTATTTACTCTGCCTGGACCCTTTAAGACAGAAGTAAAAGCCAGACACACTCATTTTGGGTCCAAGGTGAAGCAAACTCTGCTTTGGGGAGCTGTTGAGTACTGAAATGGGTGCCTTACTTAGGGCATTCTTCATTTGAATACTGGATAAGCAGCATTTGGGGATACATCTAAGGAACATCTGCTTGTATGCACAAGTTTGACTCAACATCTTTGGAGAGCCCTTTCTAGAAGGAGTTTCCATGATTGCACCAGCAAGTCTAACCTACAGCTACTTCAGGATTGACTCAGATCCTGATATTGAAGAGGGAAAGGAATTCTGAATCCTTTCAGCCAATAGCCTGGGAAGGTCTAGGGTTATGAAAAAGAAGAGATGAGCCTTCTGGCAAGTCTGAGGGCTCCTATCAGAAGATGCTCAGGGAGACTGGTGTCCAACAAGATCTCTAACTCAGGATTTCCATGAAGACTTTAACTCCTCCAGTATGGGAGCATGTTATTTGAAAATATGCATGTTTTCTGCAAGTTTTATTTGCTATTTAGTTGTTTTAGGTTCATTTATGGAGTAGTCAGGCAGAAACTAATATAAGCTACAACTATAATTGATCCTTTGTGAAATTCATTTTTTAGCACAAAATATTCAGCATTGGGATGAAAGAAAAATTTTTTTCAACTCTGAAAGAGACCAATAATAACAGCTAATATTTACATAGGATTTACTATATAATTAGTACTGGGCTGAGCGCCTTAGGATTAATATATAATTATATTCTCACCACAGAAAAATGGAAGTAGTTCTATTGTCCCACTTTACAGATGAGGAAACTGAGGCAAATAGAGTTTAAGTGATTTGTCCAGTATACAAAAATTGGATTGGAATTCAGATTAAACCCTGGCTTGATGGTCTATCCACTTAGCTGAGTAGAAGAATGATTTATTTTCTGATTGATCAGTCAGGAGTTCATTCTGAACTATCACAGTCCAGAAGTTTTTGTGATGATCTGCATCTGGAAAGAAAGCCTTGTCCAGAGAGCCTCCATTCACTGTGGCCTAAAACAGCTATACTTTAACTTCTTTTTGTGTTTTTTTTTTGTTTTTGCAAGGCAATGGGGTCAAATGACTTGCCCAAGGTCACACAGCTAGGGAATTATGAAATGTCTGAGGCCAGATTTGAACTCCAGTCCTTCTGACTCCAGGGCCCACACTATCCACTGCATCACCTAGCTGCCCTTATACTTTAAATTTCTATGACTGGCCCTGAGTCACAAACACCTTTGATCAACTACTCTTCTGAAACAGAAAATCAAGAGTTTAGAAAGAACATTCTGAAAATTCTATCCCAGATCAATGGCAAAAATTCCTTCTTGGTGTTATTAAAATAAACCATTGAAATGGATCTTGAATAAGAAAGGCAGGTGACCAAACTCTAATGTCTTCTCGTATGGGTCAGATTCTTCTCAGAGGTCTCTAATTTCCAAAACCTTGTTCTGACCAATATGAGTTATTTGGAATTCACAAACCTCTCTCAAATAGTTGTCCAGAGAAAGGAAGTTCCTTAAATATCACAATGATGACATTAGGAGTGAGGGGTCTCTTCCTCTCTTTGAATGTCTTTCACTTACTTTACCCTGACCTCACAGTTGACCAAACCATAGGATCCTGCCTTTTTAATAAATCAAGAAGAAGCAAGACAAGCACATTCCCAACTCTATGGGGGCACTAAGGGCCTATGAATATTTAAAAAGGTCACTGTCTCTACTTGCTCAGTCCAGATTTACTGACTGCTTTCCAGAGGAGCTGATTCATCTTTGGATTCTGCTGCCAGGATCCCTAAATAAAGCCAGAAGAGGAGAACGTTCTATCTGTTCCCGACAAGAAGGGAGTAAAGACATTTCTGAAGTTTTCTGTGAATGTCTTGGAGAACTGTTTTGGCCACTTTATGGGTGGTCTTCCCATGCTCCTTCTTTCAGATGTAGTTTTAATTGCCTGGAATAAGCAATAGGCACACCGGTTCAAATTGAAAAGCCAAAGAAAATTTTTGGAAAATTTTGGATCTCTGAAAGCTATTGTCATTCCCAGACTCTTGGCAGACCTTCCCTTCCACAGGAAAAAAAAAGTGGGGACTTTAATGACTCTGACTTATCTATAACAATCTATAACCTTGAATAATTTCAAAGGGTTTTCAAAACCTCTGAGCTCTTGTTTCTACTATGATTCCCATTGAGTCACTATTCTAACCTGAAAGGTAATTCATGAATGTCTTCATAAAAGTTAGAGACCCAGATTCCCTCAATCCCCCACAATACACAGTGCTCAAAATTCCTTTGATCTTCAATTAAAAACCCATCTTAACATCACTAATCTTCCTCTCTGTCAGTGAAATGTTTGTATTATTTTCTGTTTTATTATTGTGAGAACTTTAAGAAGTAAAGAAATGTTTTCAGAGAGCAATGGGAAAGCACAGATGCCAGCTCATTTCATTGTCTAAACATTCTGTAAATTTTTTTCAATGACCATAGGCCTAGCACTAGGAAGACTGTTAGAAGTCATTGAGTCCATTTGATTATTTTATAAATGAGGACAGAGATACTGAGAGAGAGAGAGGTGATTTACCCAAAATCTCACAGGGTAACTCAAATTCAGGTCCTCTGATTTCATGTGGAACATCCTCTCCTCTTCTATCTTGTAGTCCGAGAAGACTTTTTTTTAAGGAAATGAGGAACAAGGAATGGCAAAACAGTGGGAGCACTGAATCAAACCTGCTAAATCAACAGAGGGTAGCATGGTCTTCTTGAGTTTTTAATCCCTACTTTTTACTAACAAAGGGATATCAAAAGAGCTATTCCAGTGAAAAACACTTAAATTTGATTCCTATCCATACATAATCAATCAATATTTATTGAATAGTTGATTCACACACCTTCTTCAACTATTTCCATTCATTGGATCAAATCTCAATTTTTATTACTTATTTTAGTTATCACCATGGGCAAGTTACTAAATATCTCTTGGCTTCAGAGTTTGTTAACACTTTTAAGCTCCTAGACCAATGATCCCATTAGCCTAATAAGGATTTATCTTTTTTTCTAATTCCAAAAGAATAAGGATAGAATACAGAAGAATTATCTCATAAAAGAAGAAAAAAGAAACTTTGTGGAAGGGAAAACACAAGCCCATAGAAAGTATGACATATGATGCAACTTAGCCGGGTCATCCCAACAGCATCCATATATTACATTAGAAAGAAGACAGTTCATAGAAAAGAGCTGGGACAGCTTGGCAATTCTAAAAGCAATCTATCCATTCATAGCAATAATGTCTAACATTTATATGTGATGCTTTAAGACTTGAAAAATATTTTACATGTGTATCCATGGATCTTTACAATTCTCTCAGGTTGATCCTTTTTTTTTTTACAGATGAGTAAACTGAGATCAGGTATGAGAATAGTTAGTTAAGAGACTGAGAAGGAATTCAAACCCAGTACTTTCTGATTCCAAGTTCTCCACGTTGCCTTTCCAAAGTAATGACAATGGGGCTACCGTATTGCAATTCTAACTCCTCCATCATTTCCTTATATGCTATGGAAGGAAAATAAAATGAAACTCTAAAAGTTGAAGTCAAAAAAGAGAAATTGAACCACATAAGGACCTGGGCATCCAGGCCAAGAGACAAGTCAATGATAAAGTTGCGTGGAAACTCATTTTCAAGATATTTTAAGGTAGAGGTAACTTTTAAAAGAATAAAAACAATCACTCTTAGAATGGAAATTATTATCTTCCCCCCAGGCAAGCAATAAACCATCAGTATGGATCAATCAATATGCCTTTGATCTCATCTCTTATTTAAAAACTAAAAAGAGAAGTTTATTAAACCTTTTTTCTGAATCTTGATGGTATCCTTGATGAAAATACAGTTTTGGAGCAGACAGGTTTTACAAATCATTTTCCATAGGAGACATATAACTTATTGAAAAATAGAGAATTAAAAGATCCTACTGTGTTCATTATTCATTATAATCAGAAGAACCAAATTCAGTTCTCCTCTAACAAGGCACGAGTGAAGGTCATAGCATGATTCCTTTATTGATTCAACATAAAAAAAGATAAGTTTGTTCAATAAGTTTCTGATCATCAGCATCAAGTAAGGAATTAAACAAGGACATGGAAACTTTCCTAACATAATCGTCACAATCTTGGAGCATGTTCTGCTCAAAGTTCAAGGGAAACTTGAATTCACTGCAGATGGAGTCATGGTTAGCAGAGCTCTGAGGATATTTCACAATCTTCAGTAATAAATAGGAATGATCCCCTACCTTTGCATAATGATTTCCAGTGGACAAGCTCTTTCCTATTCATCATCATCTCATTTGCATTAAGGGATCACACACACACACACACACACACACACACACACACACACAAACACACACACTCTTCCATGAGCTCTATTTACTTATTCAACCACTTATTTGTTGTATAAATTCAGGTTCTGATTTACAAATATGATTGTCATAATTTTCTTCCAGTTTCGCCATTCACCATAAAAGTTAAAAAAGAGTCTTTTTTGACCTTGCTGGAGCTCCTCCCCTCTACTTTCTGCCTCCCTTTGATGCCATCTGATTGCTGTAAGATACTTTATTTATGGTTTTCAAAGTCCTTTCCTAGCCATGCCCACTCTTCATTCCTTCTAATTTTACAAGTCAAATTTCTTCAAGCTCTGTATTCAGTCTTTTTCTAGAATCTAACTGTGCGGCATTTATTTTGTTCCTTTGCTGCATTAATTCTGTAACTCTATTAAAAGAAGATCTGTTAAGATGTCTACAGTGATTTGTTCTTGTCAGTACCTGAGCTGTGTGTTGCAAATGATCCTATTATTCTCCTGATATTTACAGATTCATTCTTAAGACATATTTGTCTTAAGAATCTGCTAAGAAACTGTAGCTGACTTAACAGGAGAACATTTCAAGGACTTTTCCCTTACCCCATCTCAAGTTGATTATGATATTATTTCATGATTATAAATTCACTTCTCCTACTTCATTCTGAATGCTTCTTTTTAAGGAAGATTATAGGTTCCAAGTCTGTCCACCCTGTGTGGAATAGTGATGTCTGAGTGACCCAGAGTTCCTGAAGGACATTACCCTTGGTACCTAATCTGATAGTTCTTCCAGGCTGGACAGAGTTAGATGGTTGAATGTCTGGTTGACTGGCATCTTAGGATCAGTCTTGATTGGACAGAAATCTCATCACTCAAAAGTTATTCAGAAAATATTCAAACTCCTTGACCATAGTAATGCTCAGAAATAGCAGTGGAGGCACAGAGAGCTTGGAGCCCACACTGGTGGAGAGAATGCCTGCACCACAAGAATATGAATTTTTTGAAGTTATGATGTAGTCAGTTCCCTTGACACACCGGAACACCCAAGAACCATGTCAGTTTAGTGCATTTAGAACTTCCATCACCTGCTTTGCATCCATGGTAACTCATCAAGCTGGTAACAAAAGGTGACATTGATCTTAGGCTATGACAGTGAGAGAAGTACTCATGAATTCAACTCAAGAACCCAACAGAATGACAAGTTTTTTAAAAGCTACAACTGTTGACAAATTTTTTATCCTCCAGGCCCGTGATTTTTGACAGTCTACATATGTTTCCTCTAAGGAAATAATCTAATTCTATCCCCCCAGGGAAAAGTAACCCAAAGCCAATATCAGATGAAAGTGATGGCAGGAGTCATCATAAAGACAAAGAATGAGTGAATTGGACCCAACACGTTTGATTTTTACTGTCTAAAGGATTTCCAGAGACTCCAGTCTTCTGAAGTGGCCCAATGCTAGAGAGTTTCAAGCACAAGAAGACAAGAAGCCATTGGAGAGATGGTCAAAAAGTCACGAGAGACTGATTTCCAGTGAGGAAGAACAATCCCTACAAACTGTCCAAGAAGAGTCCAAGGTTTCTACTGCTCCCTCAAATTTTGAAAGAGGCAACTTCCATTCCTATGGAATTCACTCTTAACCAAGCCAGTAGACATTCAGCATTTACTCTGAGTAAGGCACCTTCTCCTCTGCACCTCAGTATTCTTTGCTCTTGTTCCCCATTCTGCTTGGTGCCCACCAATCTGTTTGCTCTCATCTCCATAAGGAGAAGGCATCTAGAATGGTGAAGCACACATTGTC
This sequence comes from Macrotis lagotis, assembly GCF_037893015.1. NCBI lineage: Eukaryota > Metazoa > Chordata > Mammalia > Peramelemorphia > Peramelidae > Macrotis > Macrotis lagotis. Next base: position 3,757,572 of record NC_133664.1, read on the forward strand.
TGGGCTACTTTGGTTACCACTTATAGGACAGGACTCTTTTCAAGACTTTAACCACATATATGGAATTAGAGAAAAGGAGCATCTGCTCCATAAGAACTGAAGGCCATTTGCACAATCCTTCACCCCAATGTAAACCATCTCTAATCTGTTGTTAAGCTCATCATCATCAGAATTTTATAAAAACCCACTACATGGTGGCCTGAGCATTTCACTTCTGGATTACAAGAGGCTCAGACAAGATACTTAGGCAATCCACGACTTCCTCATACCAATTTCTCCCACATCAGTGAAAGAGAAGAGCTGCCTGAGAAAAGAGTGGCCTTAACCTTATCAACCAGAGCGGCACAAGGAGGTCAGGCTGCTGAATTCCAAAGGATTTGGAGGTGAACTGTCTTTAAGCAGTAGATAAAGAAAATTAAATTAATCTACAATTAAATAAGAAAAAAATGTGTAAGAGCAAATGAAAGTATAACTGATCCAGTAACTGGTTCATGATAAGCTGATCTGAGGCCAAGAAGAGGCTTCTCCTTCTGCTGTTGGACTGGGACTGGGAAGGATGCTTTTGTTCAAAGAGCTGGAGTTTTATTTGAACTATATCCAATTGTTAGAATTCACATGCTCTCCCCCTTATGTCTATGAAAAAGCCCTCTTTAAGGTACATCATCAATGAAGAAAATGTTCATTCCTAGGCCAACAGAAATACAAAAGTCTCTAGAAATTGGATAAAAACATCATTTCCCAGATTTTAATGCCTATTCTGTTGCTATCATTGCATGATAATTTAATTTCTCACCCAACACAACATTTCATGGTTGTATTTGCTGCCTGCTGACTAATGAACAAAATGCCTGGCCCCAAGTGGGAGGGCCAAGCAGTGTTGGCAACCATTCCTTTACAGTGAGACCCCAATCAAACAACTCTCCTTGAGTCAATACTCCAGAGATCTCTCATTTCATCAGTGCAAAAATTTCTCACCTGAGTGCAAATCACAAAACTTTGATACCTGAGGAGCTGAAAACATCATATCTCTGAATCCAACCTGGTGACAAAACTCTCTAAATGTAGCCAGACTGACAATAGTGTTATGTTCAAATATTCACCTGACATTTTCTTCTGGGTCATTGATCTTTGTACCTATCAAAATTCAAGAAATAAATGAATCAGCACTTGTTCCAGATCCACCAAAGCTTCTATTATGAATCAAACTAAGTAATTTATATGCATAAAATGACTGAAAAACTTTAAGGAAAATCAAATTTAAAAGATACTTTAAGTCCAGAGTTATTTGGCTCCTTCAAACTGTCTCAGTTTCACATTCACATACAAGTAATTTATATGCAAAAAATGACTGAAAAACTTTGAGAAAATCAAACTTAAAAGGTACTTTAAGCCCAGTTATTTGACTCCTTTAAACTGTCTCAGTTTCACCTAGAGTCTTCATGACTCTAGGAAGCCAGACTCTCCTCTGACACTACCTTGATCCTGGCCTGGGTCTTTCTCCCCTCCTGCCTATACCTACTCAAGTCTCCTACTTGGGCTGCCTGCCTCAAGACTTTCTCCACTCCAGGCCAACTCAGCTCAGTGACCATGTCACCCCTATATTCCAGAAACTCCAAGGTCTCCTATTTAACTCCAGGAGACAATATAGAATCCTCTTTAGCATTCAAAGCCCCTTCTAATCTGGCCCCTTCCTACTTTTCCCATTCTCTTCACTTTTATTCCTCCTCCCCATGCTCCACATAATCTACAATCTACTGGTATTGACCCCTCGCTATTCCTTGCATGTCAACGTAAATCAAAAATTTCCCTCATTATCTGCCATTCCTGGAAGGTCCTCCTTCTGTACCACTATCTCCCACCTTCAAGGACTTCTGTAATGATCCCCTTCTTCCAAAAGTCTTTCCCAGTTCTCCCTTCCTTTCCCTATGTTGCTGCCTCCCTGGGAGATTACTTCCCATTGATATTACATACATCATATTACAATCTAGTGACTTCCATGTTCTCTCCTATCTCTGAGTGGAATCTTCTTGAGATCAGGAGTCATATCTTTGCCTTTCCTTGTTTCCCCAGTCCTTAACACAGTGCCTGGATCATAATAAGAAGACCAAAGTCACATCAGAAAATAAATTTGTTGAGGTTAAGGAGACACACTACTTACACAATGATGAATCCTTATTCGACCCCAATCTATTTGCTATCTTTCTTAGGATTTGTCATGTAATTTTAAATTTTACAAGGCAATTCAAAAAGTAAAAGCACCCTAGACTCACTGGTGGCCACACCATTCACCTGAAAACAATGAGGCAGACTGACCCTATTTAGAGCCTGATTAGCCCATCTTCCATTCCAATTCATTCTATTATAATGCATGCACCATGAGAAGAGTGATGATTTCAGTCTGTATTTGTATCTCCAGTGAGGGTACAGTACATGGAAGGGAGTGGGCATTCATGCTGCTTAATGATGTGGAACAAAAGGGTTAGAACTGGAAAGGATAGGGGTTGCTAGGTGGCGCAGTGGAGCAGCGGCCCTGGAGTCAAGAGGACCTGAGTTCAAATCCGACCTCAGACACTTACTAATTACCTAGCTGTGTGGCCTTGGGCAAGCCACTTAACCCCATTGCCTTGAAAAAAATTTAAAAAAAAAAGAACTGGAAAGGATAGCAATTTTCCAAAAGATGTCACAGAAACTGTGAGACTTTCCTGAACTCAGGTTCCAAAGGTAACAAACAACAAAGCTAGAACTGTAACCCCACTTGGTGTGCACAAAGCTGCCTTTACCGACCATTTGGAGTGGGGACCATGTCTCCCCTCCTGCCTCATGTGACTGACAGTGAAGTGGATAGAACTTTTGGTCCAAAGTCAGGAAAACCTGAGTGCATAGCTAGCCTCAACCATTCCCCAACTGATAAATGTTCAAAGGAGATGAACAAGCAGTTTTTGGAAGAAGAAACCAAAGCTATCAAGTCATATGAAAAGAAAATGTTTTAATTCACTATTGGTTAAAGAAATGCAAATGAAAACAACTCTGAGATATTATCACATGCCCATCAGATTGGCTAACATGACATAAAAGGAAAATGAAAAAGGCTGGAGTGGATGTGGAAAAGCAGGGACAATAATGCACTGTTGGTGGGATTATGAACTGATCTAACAATTCTGGAAAACAGCTTGGATCTATGGCCAAAAGGTTATAAAACTGTATGTGCCCTTTGACCCAGCTATATACCACTCTAGGGTTATATTCTAAAGACAAAGAAAAAAGGGAAAAGAACTATTTGTATAAAAAATATTTATTTGTGGCGAGAGGAATTGGAAATCAAGAGGATACCCACCAAATGGGGGGGGGGTGATCGAACAAGTTGTCGTAAATGATTGTGTGCTTTCAGAAGAGACTTATACAAACTTTTGCTGATACCTAGACTTTCTGGTGCTCAGGTCAAAAATGTTTTTTCCAAAATATAGTATGATAAAAAAGATAATTATACATGAAACTGTATCCTGTAGTACTTATGTACAACTTGCTATTCCCTTTAAATACATAACAAATGTATCATGTTCATTTCTTGTTTCCCCTTTTGTATATTTACAATAGTCAAGGAACTTTTCCATTAAATCAAATTGATTCCTTTCATGATTCTAGGAAGCTACGACTTTTGAAAGAAATATCAGAGGTACAAAGGGACTAATTTAGTGTCAATCATTCAATGGCACTGCTCTCTGCACATTATGCTGCCCCCATGATACCTGACCCATCAAGATCAATGACCTTCTGCTACCTGGAAAGGCTTACTCCCCCTGTCACTGCCATATACCCCCTCTCTCACTTTTCCCAGGTCCCTGAACTGTTTTACCCCCCATTAAAATCTAAGTTTTGCTGCTGTCTTTCCTTGCATTTTTATCTCCAGCACTGAAGATAGTTCCCCTCTTCAAAATAAGCTTTATCTGTGTATCTTTAATTCTAAGAATGAGAGTTTCCCTCAGGACAAATCTCTGTCAAAGAGAGAAGTTTCCTTTATGGTAGAAGGAACAAGAAAAGCATGGACCCTTCCCTGTTTGGCAGAGCTGACATTTTTGTGGATCAAGTTTTTCACTCTGACTTCATAGGATCACAGAATTTGAGAGTTGGAGTCAGATTCAGAGTATAGAGAGGTCAAGTTAGAGTCCTTCCTGACTCTAATATAACCTCACAACTCTCAAACCTAGGGTTACTCATGGAATAATCATCCTCAAAGTGGAGACTTCAGACCTTTCTCGAGGTCTGAAGGTCTGTAACAATTGCTCCTTAAAACTTTACTTTTTAAAACATTCTATCATAAAAAAGAAGAAAAAACAATTCAAATGTCATGGAGCCAGAATAACAAAATTTAGCAGTTTCTACATTAAGGAATTGGAAGACATGGAATACCATATTCTGGAGACCAGAGAAGCTAGAATATCAATCAAGAACTATATATCCAGCAAAACTGAGTATAATCTGGGTGGGGGGTGGATATTTAGTGAAATAGAAGACTTTTTTAAGTATATTTGATGAGAAGACCAGAGCTGAATAGAACATTTGATTTTAAATACAAGACTGAAGAGAAGTATAAAATGGGAAATCATAAGGGACTTAATAAGGTTAAACTGGTTACATTCCTATATGGGAAGATGATACTGATAATTTATAAGAACTTTCTCATTCTTAGCATGGTTAGAATGAGTGTGTATAAGCAAGAGGGCACAAGTGTAAGTTGAATATGTAAGAATGATATCTAAAAAATGAAATTAAGGAGTGAGAAAGAGGAATGGTGGGATAAAGTGTCTCACACAAAAGAGACAAGAAAAAGGTTTTTAGAGCAGAGGAGAAGATGGAGGTGGTATGAGGAGCATGTGAACTTTACTCTCATTGGAACTGACTCAAAATTGGAATAACATACACAGTAAATGAAGGGTATAAATCTATCTTACCCTATAGGAAAGTTGGAAGGGAAAGAGATAACTAAAGGGTGGGTGTGGGAAAGGTGAACAGAAAGGAGGGAAGATTGGGAAGGGGAGGGTAATAGTCAGATGCACAATACTTTTGAGGAAGGACAAAGTGAAATAGGGAGAGAATGAATAGAATAAATGGGGGGATGTGATGAAGGAAAATAGAGCTAGTAATCATAACTATGAAAACAATTTTGAAGTAATTTTATCTGATAAAGGACTCAATACTCAAATATATAGAAAATTGAATCAAAAATCATAAAAATAAAGGCCATTCCTTAATTAATAAATGATCAAAAGATATGAATAGCTTTCAGATGAAGTAATCAGTTATCTATAGTAATATGAAAAAGTACTCCAAATCACTATTGATTTTTAAAATGTTTTTATTAAATATTTTAACATAGAAACAATATTTATTCTTTTTTAAATTTTCAGTTCCAAATTCTTTCCCTTCCTCTCTCGATATTTTAATTGTCTCTTTTGCTTGCTTCCAATATTCTCTCTTTGACCTGATAGTTCTTGAATTTGGTTATAATATTCCTGGGAGCTTTCATTTTGGGATCTCTTTCAGGAGATGATTAATGTACTCTTTCAATTTCTGTTTTAATATCTTCTTGGATATCAGGGCAGTTTTCCTTTACAATTTCTTGAAAGATGATGTTTAATCTATTTTTCGTTATGGCTTACAGATAGCTTATAATTCTTGAATTATTTTTCCTCAATCTATTTTCTAGGTCAATGTTTTTCACATTCTTTTTTTATTTATAAAATTTTATTTGATTGCTTCTTGCTGTCTCATGGAGTCATAGCTTATACTTGCCCAGTTCTAATTTCTAAAAAAAGTATTTTTCCATTGAACTTTTGACCCTCTTTTACCATTTTGTTTATTCTGGTTTAAAAGTTGTTATTTTCTGGGGCGACTAGGTGGCGCTGTGGATAAAGCACTGGCCCTGGAGTCAGGAGTACCTGAGTTCAAATGTGGCCTCAGACACTTAATAATTACCTAGCTATATAGCCTTGGGCAAGCCACATAACCCTATTGCCTTGCAAAAATATAAAAAAAAAGTTGTCATTTTCTTCAGTTTTTTGCACCTCCCCTACCAAACTGTTGACTCTCTTTTTCATTATTTTCTTTTATCACTTTTATTTCTTTTCCCAATATTTCCTCTTCTTCTCTGATTTTCCAAATCCTTCTTGAGTTTTTTCCAGGAATCATTTTTTAGTTCTGAAACCAATTATAATTTTTTTTGTCTGGATGTAGCAGTCCTGACATTGTCTTCTTTTCAGCTTGTGTTTTGATCTTCTCTATCACCCTAACTCTGTCACCATAATAACTTTCTATGGTCAGGATCATTTTTGCTTTTCTCTTATTTTTCCAATCTATTTCCTTGCTTTTAACTTCATGTTAAAGTTGGTCTGTGCTCCCAGCATAGAAAAAAAATGCCATTTCAAGCTTTGTAAGATTTTGTTCAGCTGTCTTTAGAGCTGCTTCTAGGAAACATAAATTTTCAGTTTTTCAAAGGTGTTATGATATAAGAAGAGTATAAGAAGAGGTGTAGTCACTGCTCTCCTGGCCTGTGTTTGATTTGTGAATGACTACAAGCAATTTTTTCCCCCTGAAACTGTGACCAAGTTCCCCACTCCTCTGTGGTTACAAATTCTGGTATGCTAGTGTTCATCTTTGGTCTTGGAGTGAGAACCAGGACTGCCACCCAGAGCCACCTATGATCAGTGCAACAGAGAACTGCACTTGGGACCAGCACAAGGATCTCTATAAACTCCTTTTGATTAGTTGTCTAAGTCCCTTACCATCTGTGGAATGAGAGCTCTGGAAGCTGCCACAACTGATTCAATCATCCTCAATTGTTGCTTATGGTTTGCTGGAGTAGCCTGTGCTAGAGTGTGATTCACTCCCACTCAAGGTGTGGCAGACCTTGCCTTCCGACCCTCTAAGTTGTCTTGGGCAGGAAAATTGTTTCACTCCATTCTTTTATGGGTGCTACCATTTTAGAATTTGTTTTGAGGAATTATTTAAGGTAGTTTGGAAAGGTATTTGGAAAAACTCAGGGGAATCCCTGGCTTTTTCTACCATCTTGAGCATTCCCAACACCACCACGCCCCATAATGTATCAATCATCAAGTTTTTACTAAGGACTTATGTTATGCCAAACCTATATAAGACATACACACATAGCTCAGCAATTTTCCCAAGAAGTGAGTTGGGTTAGGTTTGCTATATGAACGCCTTCGCAAAATCCAATAAATTCCTCTTTCCCACAAAGTCTTCTACTATCCAACTTATTCTGGATTCTACTGAGCAGAATAGACTGCTTCCGAAGCTGACGAAAAAGCTTCTTATTAGACATGAATACTTTCTTGACCTTTCTCTCCAAAGATACAGCTCAATTCATTCCCCTCATCTTTCTCTAAGAGGTAAATTACCTCTGGGAATCCCTTTCTCTATAATTTCAGAGCTGCTAAAATTGGGGTTACCTATGAGATAACCATTAAGATGAAGACTCCCCTCTCAGGCCAAGTGAGTACACATGGTTCCTTCCTCCATTTGTATCTAAACAAAGGTTCACAACTCCTAATCTCAGGGATCAGATGATGCTATTCCTACAGTTCCTTAAGTACTGCCCTGATCATCCCCTCTACATAAAAAAACAAGTATCCACAAAGGTCAAAGACTTTTCAGGAACAAAACTAGATCAGGAGCCAGAGTCATTGCCTACAGATTTTGAGATGGAAATCATTCCAACAAGAGGCAGGCAGATTGAGCATGGACCAATTCCAAGGAGACTTGTATTTGTTGCAGTTGCTATTGCTGCTGGGAGTATTTTGTTTTTGTCACTGTTGCTAATGCTACTTTTGTTATTCTCGTTCAGTCATGCCTGATTCAGTCCATGCAGTTTTCTTGGCAAGGATACTAGAGCTGTTTTCACTTTCTTCTTCAATAGATTAAGGAAAATAGAAGTTAAGTGACTTGTCCAGGACCACAAGGCTGGTAGGTGTCTGAAGCCAAATTTGAACTCAGATCTTCCTCACCCCACTGTTCCATCTAGCTGCTTCAAGGGGACAATATCCTTCTCTAAAACCTGTTATGAGGATAATGTGAACATGGCAAGAGAGAGGGTCACACAGGTACAGGTATCTCACTTCATCAAGACAGCCCTTGCAAGGATGCTGAAGCCCTTGGTTTTTTAAGTAGAGTTGAAGCAATGGTTGGAGGAAGAATTGTTCATTGGAAAAGGAATTTAGGTTAGTTTTACCCTACTGACAAAGATATGTCCCTTAGTATAAGTGGGACTGTATTTACATCCATTGGATAAGAAACCAAAGAGACGCAGCTACTAATTGTGAACTTTGACTGAATGTCCCCAAGCCTGACAATTCTAAAGTGCCAAGATGCCACAGTGATAGAGGAAAGACCAACACCTAACAAGACCTGGTCTCCTATCGTATCCAGGGCAGCACCAATATCCTGTCCTGCTATATTAGGCCACTAGTTCAGAATGTTTTGGTAGAGTTCATGGGAATGCTGACTTTGCTCAACACCCCCTCACTTTAGTCTACAGTGTGGGAATATCATGACATCATTGACTTGTCTTCAAGAACGTAGGACAAGAAGAAGAAGAACTAGAAAAGGAGCTTCAGGATGCTCTTTGGTTGGACAATGACTAAACAAAAGGAAATAAATAAATAAATGTAAAAATGGAACCTGATGAATCCAGAGGAGTATGGGAGGACATACATGAACTGATACAGAATGAGTTAAGCAGAGGCAGGAAAACATGAGATGTAATATCTATAACAAACTGAAAATGAATGTTGCAATATTACAAAGAGTAAGCCTTCCCCCAAGGAAAATATATGAGAAAACATCTCCTACCACTACTTTATAGAGGTGACAAGGTGGGGGGAACTACAAGAATGGACATTATTTTATTGTCAGGTTGGTTGGTTTGTTTTCAGAGTACTGGAATCTGCTTTTATGTTTTTTCCCCTTCTTTCAAGAAAAACTCTTTGTTTTATGTGAGGATTCTCAAAGAGGAAAGAAGTGGGATGCAGAGGAAGTTTAGGGCAAAGTAAAAACAAAATTTTACTTTAAAAAAAAGAAAAACAGTAAGACCCTTTCAGGTCATGCCTAGAAAGAGACTAGAGATTAATTAATATGGTCAGTTTGACAAGATGGCCAGCAGCTGGCAAGATGTCCTTGAAGCATAGAACAGAAGCTCTACCTCCTGTGAAGTCCAACCTCTCCCATGTAGGGGCAAAGGCTGGGGCATCCTCTGACTGATGAGAACTGCTATATAGAACCTCTGCCTAACCCAGAAACACAAACCATCAATAAGCAATGAAAGCATCTAGTAGCAATTTTCCAATGTATTACCAGAATATTTGTCACTAATGTTATGCGAATATACTGTTTATAGGATAAGAATGCCAGTAAATATGATATGACATTAAAATATGTAGTGGAATGCCTCTGGTGTCAGCTGGGGCTCATTTAGACACTGTCTTTGAATAAATAAATTGCTGAGTTGATGACACCTTTTTTAATTTTTTTCCACAACAGGATTTTAATAGATTATTGCCCTCTCTGAGCTATTCAAAATGTTTTTCTTCATTTGTGCTCAACATAAATTAACATGTCATTTTCTCATGAATTTTCGAAGGCAGATAAGAGAGTGGTGATTTCTGTATGGATTCACTTTTCAAGTCTCTTGAGAGGTATTTCAAAGAGCATGGGGCCAACACCACTGTCTGTCATCCTTCCAAGATTATTGTGACTTCAGTAGCAATGTCACAAAGGCATAGCCAGGGAAATATTAAATAAAATACCAATGAAGCTTCCATTTATTGGAATGATCTGGGCAGCTCATTACTACAAATTCCCTGTAATTGGTAGTTTTTAGTTGACCTTGATAGCAAATGATCTTTCTGTTGTCTGATCAATACAATTCCCAATGATCTCATCACATTTATAAGGATAAGAATCCATCCTCCTCTGTCTATTGAATTCTAATATTAAGTAAAATAAAAATAGAGGTAAAAAGAAAATGGATAGATAAGAAATAAAAAGACAATGTTTCTACAGGATTGTTGGATAATTACTTGTATGTGTGCTAGCTTTCAGTTCCCCAAATCAACTTGAGGTCTTACAAAATATCAAAGCAAAATGGACCTATAATTCTAAGAGATTTTTTCCTCAGTAGAATTACTCCCTCCCCATTTTCCTACTTATTCCAATATCTCCCTTATAGCTATTTACCTTCTCTATCATTTTTCTATGTCTTTTCTATAAGTTTTTTCTTGATGTCCATTTCCCACCGTGACCTTCTATTCACCCATTTTATGGGTTCCACATAAAGGAAGATTCACCCTCCAAATGTACTCAAGGACAAATGGGCTTTCCAAAGACCAAATAAACTTGTCCTCCACCAATTCCCCTGAATCATAGGATTTAGTGGTATTGAAATATTAGAGATTGGTTTAATATCATCTTTAATCAGATGAGAAACTGAATCATAAGCCAATGAAATGATCTATTCCTAGGTCAGTCAGTCATTCTTCAGTCATGTCCCACTCCAAATGACCCCATTTTGAGTGATTTGGGGCATAGATTCTTGGGTGGTTTGCTACTTCCTTCTCCAGTTCATTTTATAGATGAGGAAACAGGTAAATAGGGCTAAATGACTTGCCCAAGATCAGCAGCTGCCCACAGCTATCCAAGTCATAACTAAATAATAAAGCCAGGATTTCAAGTCAACCTGTGACTCTTTTGACTCAACTAAACTGCCCCCTGCCTAATGATTCTCCTTCAGAGTTACCTAACTATCTGTATTTCCCACCCATATCTCATGAGCATGGTCTGAGGTCCTATTCTTAATTAGGATTCCCTGACCAAACTAAATGTCATATCTCTCCAAGAGACTCCAACTCATCTTCACTATTACTTCTGAGCCCACTTCAATAGTCTTGTCCATCCATCTACATGTGTTCCATAGCTCTAGGAGGCAAAATAGCCACAAATGGTAGAGTCTGACTCAACATAAGAAGGAATTTTCTAACAATTATCATTGTTCAGTAATGAAATAGAATTCTTAAAGCAGTCCCTTTTCACGGGAAGTATTCAGGCTAAGCCCCTTCCCAGGGAGATTGTGGCAAGGATTACATGAGTAGATGTTTCTGATCTCTTTAGATTGTATGAGTATTAGGCAATATAAAAGATGTACAGAGAGAGACTAAGGAAGATAAAAAAAGTCAATCCATCACCAAGGATAAAAAAAACTTTAAAATTTTATTAACTTTGATAAATTCTAATAGTCTTAAAATACAAATTTTTGAATATTTGAATCGGAAAAAAATAAACCTCTTCTTTGGCACGCCCCTTTCCAATTCACATACTAAATAGTTTTTTCTCCCACAGTCATTCCTTTTCTTCAAACAACCTAATCTATATCCCATGGCCCACCACCTGTCAGCTGCTAAATGAGATTTGGCATAATGTACATTGGGGTGGTCACAATATAGATTTGGGGCACATGGACTTAAGATTAGCTTTAGTTTTTTTTTACTTTATACAGACTATTCTTTTTGTATGGCAACTAGATGTCTCACTAGATAACAGCACTGAGCCTGGAGTCAGAAAGACCTAAATTTAAATACTACCTCAAATAATTCTTGGGAAAGTTATTTAATCCTTTTGCCTCAATTTCCTCATTTGTAAAATGAGTTGGAGAAGAAAGTGGTGAATAATTCCAAGAAAACCCCATGGAGAGGTCACTAAAAATTGAAGACAATCCTTTGTATGTCTAGATATACCTTCCCACAATCAAGTTTCTCTTTTTCCCTCCTTTGCTACTCCTATAAACTCTTAGATCTTTATAGACTCACATGGATAAACTCTTTATATAAGGGAACCTATAAACATGACAACCAACAACATACATCTGAATCATTGGGTATCCTATTTCATCCCTAGTGGGTTTCTGTTAAGATGGTGGACCCACCGCTTACACCAGCACTTAGCACAGTACCTGATACATAGGAGGTTCTTTATAAATATTGATTAATTATAACATGATGTTCAGGCTGACAATGGTTAAAGGAAGCTAGACTAATTTGATCATATCATGAATATCAATGCTTTAATTTGTGAATGTTTTATTTTCCCTTTTAAAACTATTTCCATCAGGGGGAAGAATCGTTATTTTAGAGCTACCTAAAACCAAAAAAAATATTGAGGTAAAAAAAAAGAATAAGAGCTGAGCTTGTGCAATGTTCAGTCCAATTTCCATGATGAATAGCTTTGGGGGTAAAGCTCTGAATCAGCATCTGAACTCACTAAGGTTCATCCTAACCAAAGCTAACCCTGTGAGAGATGTCCATCACCAATTGCAAGACATTGTTTCTGTGTCTGGCACACACACACACACACACACACACACACACACACACACACAGCACATTTTAAAAAAAAACACCAAAAAAATAGCTTTCAGCTGTCTTCAGTGCAGATCTTGATTTCCTAATCCTTAGTAAATGGAAAGATGCATAACGGAAATGATATTCTTGTCCTGTGTCGCTCTAAGTATCCATTAAACTGAGAATGGATTTCAAGCAATTATAAGACATGGATTTATCTCCATTCAAAGGCAGAGTCAGAGATAGGCTCTATTCAGCTGAATTAATGAGCAGATTGATGTTTAACTATTTAACTTTTTTAATGCTGAACTATTTAACAGATGCTGCCCTCCTCATTCCCAAAGTGCCACTCTCCTGTGAAGCCACCATGGGCATTTGCTATGCCATGCAAGGGAAGAAATACACCATCAATGCTGACAATCAGTCTAGGTGCCAGCTGCTGCCTGCACCAGTGGAGAAGCTCAGAAGGTGGGTGTTATAAGAGGTGAAATTACAGGTTTGGAATCTTTCCTGGAAATCAGTCAGCCCTCTCAGTATTCCCAGGTGAACTTGAGAATAGGTTACCTGCTAGGAGAAACTTAGGACTAGCTTCTATTTGGTTCCAGAAACATTTATTGCTCACCATAGGGACACTGGGAAAGAATTAAGCATGAGATAAGCCTGCCCTGGTAGAAATTACAGTGAAGATGCAGAAGAGGATATATACAATATCATCATGAGGTGGCGATCAGGTCAAGTGGATTGTGCCTCTTTGCCATTGATCCATTGACTTAGTCTTCAGACATATTACTGACCTCCAACATCACCTTGAGGTGATATGTGTGCCCATCATAAAATCACATTTATTTCTTTACCAACTCCTTCACTCCCTTTCAAATCGTCAGATATCCCCTACTTTGCTTCACATAAGAACCCATATTTAGCATTGGATTAGAAGAGATAAAGAGGACTCAAAGTCAAAATATGGCTCCTATGTACCATAGACTGGACATCTGGACATCCCATTTGATCTCCAGACTCCCAACTCCTCCCAAAGTAAGAAGTCCATTGAAGTATCTGTCTCCTTTCCATCTGTCTGTCTGTCTGTCTGTCTCTCTCTCTCTCTCTCTCTCTTTCTCTCTCATCGTTCTACCTTCATATACTAAGAAGAAGAAGAGGAGGAGGAGACAGAATAATTCTTAAAGGAACACCAATTTGGGGCAATTAAATATGGAATTAAATGACTAGCCACCTCAACCTCTGAGGTCATCATTATGATGACCTAAGTATATGAAGATCACAGATTTCAGAATTTCTAAGTTGTGGGGTGCCTAGGTAGTACAGTGAATAGAGCCCTGGCCTTGGAGTCAGGAGTACCTGGGTTCAAATCCGACCTCAGACATTTGATAATTACCTAGCTGTGTGGCCTTGGCCTTGGGCAAGCCACTTAATCCTATTGCCTTGAAAAAACCTTAAAAAGAAGAATTTCTAAGTTGGAAAACATATCAATATCCTCTAGCCCAGCACTACTCAAAAGAAATATTCCATTATAATCTGCTAAATAAATGATCATCCATATCCCACTTGAGGGCCTCTAATAAAGGAGAGAGACCTTTATCATCAGAATAGACAACGGTCTGACACTTTTAACAAAGTAAATAAAAAAGAGAATAAGAGAGACAGATACTATTAAGGGCAGATTCTTTTCAAAAAGGCATTGAGTCTCTATAACCCTTGTTTATTGGAAGCTATGAAGGCAAACATTTAATTCACAATTGTGAAGAATGTTGGAGTTTGAAATAACTCTGGATTCATCAGGTCCAATTGCCTCAAAAATGAGGCAGATGAGGAGACTGAAGCTGGCAGAGATGAAATGGTTCACAAGGACATAAAGGTAGATGTGACACAGAACAATTCCAAAGTCAGGTTTCCTGACCCACAAAGGAGTGTTCTCTGTACCTCCCTACTCTTCAAAACAAGCTTTGAAATCAAAATTAAATTCAAGGCATTCCAGATTTCTAGGAATGGAGGGTGTCCAGGAAAGGACCTTCTCCTCAAACACTCAATCCTCTTTCCTTATTCTCACAATCAATACAAACAAGTGTGCACTGAGTTCCTACTATGTGCAAGATGAAAATCCTAAGGTTGGGTCCCAATAACACAAATTCTGTTCATCCAGTCTTCAAGAAAATTCTGCAAGAGCAGTGGGTCAATTCAGTGAAGAGAATCAGTGACTTGTCTTGTCCACCGCAGTGATGTGTGTTTGTGTGTGTGGCCCGTGTGTACAGGACATGTGGCTTTACAGGCAACACCTAAAACACAGAACTGGGAGGAGGGCAGGAAGAGGGAAGAGGGATTCCTGGAGAAGTGGAAAGGAAGGAAGAGACAAAGAGTCCCCACTTGGCGAGAATGAAGTCCCTGGAGTCACCAAGGCTTTCCCTATGGCCCAGCTATCCCTTGGCTCCCTAGTTCTGATGATATGCGCAAAGAAGCTGCTATCACGTCACCAGCTCTATTACTATAAGACAAAAAAGTATTGGCAGTGACTCTAGTTAGGCAGCCAGAGCGCCCTAGGGTTTCTCCAGGTGTCATCGTCCTGATTTCTACTTCCCCTGAGGCTCTTTAGTGCTACAAGGAGGGGATGGTCAGGGAATAAGCTGGGCTTCATTAATCATGCTTGCTGCTACTCAAACACCGTGAGGTCTGAAACATTGGAAAAGAAGCCGCAAGAAGCAGCCAAGCAGGATAAGAGGAGCTCACCAAGGAAAACAAGGCAAAGAAGTCAAAGCAAAAGGCAGTTGGACTTCAGGTGGGCTCTGAACCATCCAAGCAGGCCCTCCCTCCTTTAGCCAGGATTGGTGGAACTGGGGTAGAATTCACTGGAAATACTCTCTCACAGTTTTATCCAGGCCTGTGAAGTCACCCATAGGGCAGGTAATTTCCCAGCATTCTGCAGGAGGCTTCATTGAGTTAGATGACCTACCAGAGTCAATGGACAAGCCCCCATTTGTGGGGACAATTTACTGGAGTCCATCTGTGAGTCCCTGAGCCAAGGCATGGACCAGGAGAGAGGCCATAGCACAGGTACCTCTGTAAATTGGGAGGCACAGGCTGTCAGAAGCTGTGGAGTATGGTGAGGGGGTGGGGAACTTGAGTTATGAAAACATGTCAGTATTAAAGTAATTGATAGAGAAAAATGAACTCTTAAGTGGGGGCTGGAGGAGGGAGTCTTTGGTGCCACACGCTAAAGGTGAAGGCGGCCTCAGCCTTGGCCAACTGAGCCAGGCCCATCAGCCCCAGGATTAAGCTGTTTGGAAGCACCACTGCATTGTTATTTCTTGGCTCTGGCCATCCCTTCGAAGCTTGTTTGATGCACTGGCCTCTCACATTTGACCACACTTAGCGCACGAGGGGAAAATCAATTTTCTGCGCTCCCATTTATCTCCAGCCCGACGGGAGTCGGCTCTCTAATGGAATGGCTGTTCTGGAGAGCTAGTTATTTCCTTCCAAGTGGCATTTCAGGAGCCTTCAATGGGCTGAAGAGACGGCATGTGACCTTTAGGAATGTTTCAGCTCTCCTCCCCACCCAAGATGGGCTGGTTGGCCCTGAAGCGGGATGACAGCACATTCTTCAAGCTCCTTCTTGTCCCCCAAACCTGGGAACAAAGAAGTTTGTCACTGTCCCCCGTGGGGGGGGGGGGGTCCTAGCATTTCTTTAGGTCCTAAAACTCGACAGACAGTAAGATGGAGAAACACATTCAATCTCCCAGATGGTCTCCCTGACAACATCTTCTGCCTCTGTTGGTCTTCCTGCCTTGAAAGAACTCTGGATAGACTGAGATAACGGTTTGATCACCAACTTATGCTAAGGATTAATGGACTTGAAACCACTGGATTTGATTTCAGCCCCTTATCATTCTCCAAAGAGGGGATCATGTTCAGGTCAAAGTAGAGAGGGAGGGGTCCCACACTCAGAACTTTCCCCAAATATCCTAAAGGACATATTTCTAGAATTTAATTTCCAGTGAGTATGCAAATTGCAGTTTTGTAGCATAATATTTCCTCTTGAATTTCTGCTTGCTATTTTCCATCAAATTTTTTGTAGTTGCTTCTTTCTCTACTATTTTACATGGAAAGCCAGGTCCAGTTCCATCCCATATCTAGATATAGTACATGTATATGATAATTGCCTGGCAAAATGACCAGGGAACTGGCTCCCCAACCCTTCTCTGATGCAGATTGACTCTTTGGCCTGCACTGTTCACTTCCCATGACCTCTCAGTGTTCTGGGCTTCTCTCAAGGACTAGAATTGACAGAGAAAATACCAGCTTGCATTGATAGAAAGACTTCTTCTCTGCGAGCTTTTTACTCCAGTGAAAACCCAGATCCAGCCCCTTGCCTTGTCCCTAAAATATGTGTCTGACTGTATAAGTTATGGGAACATCATGTAGTACCTTTTAGCTCTTTTACTTCCTTCCCACCCCTTAGCTGATCTACTACCAAATCCCATTCAAAAACCTGGCTTTCCAAAAATCTCTCTTCTAACACTGTCAGCCATCCTGGAGCAGGCTGTGCATCCTCAACACCTCACCTGGACTATTTCAGCCCCTGCTGGTTGGTTTTCCTATCCCAAGCCTCTCTCCACTTCAGCTCATCCAACATTCAACGATCAGATTGACCCAAATAAATCACAGATCTGACCATTTTACCCTTATATCCAATAACCACCAATGGTTCCCAATTACCTCCAGGATCCAATATAAAATCCTCTATTTGGCAAAAAAACTTTTACAACCTGATGCCTTCCTCCTTTTCCATTTTTCATTCACCTCACTCTCCTTCCCCATCCTCTATTCTGGATTCCATTGACTGCAGTTTCTTTGCAGCTCTTCCCACTCCATTTCTAGGGTATTTTCACATGCCTGGAATTCTTCCTCTCTTCATCTCCATCTCCTGTCCTCCCTAATTTTCTTTAAGCCCTAGCTAAAATTGGACCTTCTACAAGGAGCCTTCCCTTAATTCAGATGCCTTCCCTCTGTGACTTATTTCTCTATCTTGTTTAGACATGGTCTCCACTGTTAGCAGTGAGCTCCTTGAAAGTGAGGACTGATTTTGTATTTCCAGAGCTTAGCTTGGCACATAGCAAATCAAACATTATTCAGTGTTAGTTAACTGACTGATTGATCCACAAAGAAGCAGAACTCTTGCTACCCACTGTCTGAGAGCTCTATTTCCTGCATATCCTGAAGCCTTAGGAAATCTAAGATGACCAAAAGTGATTGGCTCCCATCTCTAAATCTGTACTTCCTTCAAATTCTCTATTTCTGTCATGCATGCTGATGTCCTTCCTATCCCCAGGTTTGTCTTCATTGTCCTCCTCACCTCGCCCCTCTCCTAAGTTCCTTTTACATAATCACTTAACAACCTTCAAAACCACAGTAATAGCTCCCACTGCATTTGGCAAAGCATTTTTCATCTGTTAATTCATTTGATTTTCACAGAAACTCTGTAAAATAAGTTCCATTATTATGTGCATTTTGAGGAAGAGAAAATGAAGACTGAGAGAGGCTAAGTGAAACAACCATGATAGTGTAGATAGTAATTGTACAGGGTGGAATTTGAACTCAGGTCTTCCTGGCCCCAAGACATATTCTTTATATACACTTGTACCACCTGGTCTTGCCTTGGCTTGGAACTTTTACCTCTCGGACTTCTCCATCTATTTTCTTGAGTCCACTCACACAGGTACCACTAGAGTCAAGGCCCCCATGTATGTGCGTGTGTCCCTCTGTGTAAACATGCATACATGTGCACATAAATACATACATGTCTATAGACACAAGGAAGGAAAGAGGACTATCAGGAAAATCCTCATTTATTTATTTATTTATTTTTGTAAGGCAAACGGGGTTAAGTGGCTTGCCCAAGGCCACGCAGCTAGGTCATTATTAAGTGTCTGAGACCGGATTTGAACCCAGGTCCTCCTGACTCCAGGGCCGGTGCTTTATCCACTGCGCCACCTAGCAACCCCCTAAAATCCTCATTTAGAAGATGTTTGAGTTGGAACTTGAAGGACCTCATATTCTAAAAGGCTGAGGACTCCAGTGGAGGACATTCCAGGCTTGGGGAATAACTGGGCAAAGACCCAGAGGAAAATATGGTGCCCCGACTTATTGTTTTTGATGTTGTTACTGCTGCTTCAGTCATGTCCATTTGAGATTTTCTTGACAGAAATACTGGAGTGGTTTGCCCTTTCCTTCTCCAGTTCATTTTACAGATGAGGAAACTGAGGCAAACAGAGTTCAGTGACTTGCCCAGGGTCATGCAACCATATACGTGCCTGAGGTGGGTTTTGAACTCAGGTCTTCCTGACTGTAGGCCCAGTGGTCTACTCACTGTACCATCTACCCGCTCTAAGGAGTACAAAGAGGTCTATTTGTCTAGAATTCAGTGTGTGAGGGGAGAGGAGTAAAGTACAGAGGCTGGAGAAGAGGCAGACCAGGCTATGAAGAACTTTTATCCCCAAACCGTGAACTTTATAGTTGATCCAGGGTTTAACGGGAACCACTAGAGTTCATTAAATAGAGGGATGATGTGATTGGAGCTATAATTTGGTACAACCAGGCTGGCAGACAAGTGGCAGCAGGCCAGAAGGCAACGAGGCCAATAAGGAAGTTCTGGGTGCTACCATATATGAGAGGTGATGAGGCAAGGGTGGAGAAAAGGGGCATGTACGTGAGGTCAGATGTGTTGAGGTCTAGGTGTGCCCGTCTCCTATTTGTTAACAGTTCTCTCCAAGAGTGGCTAAGTCTGAGATCAGAGAAATACCCCATGTGGTTCTTAGAAATGATGAGTAAATTTTAAACCAAAGGGCTCCAGCTCTATTAAACAACCCAACCCAGAGATCTCCTGGGCTGGAGGTCAGTGGATCAGGTGAGGGCTTTGCTGTGGCCCCATTCTAAAGCACTAGATGGAACCTGGATGTCAATTGTAAACTACGATCTTGCCAAGGCTTCCAGAAGAGAGAGGCTACTCACAAAGGCTTTCTTGGTCAGTTGAGTCTCTGAGATGAGGATGCTGCCTTACCACCTGCCTCATTATGTCTCTTGCAAAGACACCTTGCTGGTTCTTGTTAGCAATTTCAGTCATTCACTTCATACCAAATGAGATCCCATCCATAAATGTCCATTGCAAAACCAAAAGGACCAAGGGAACATTAGCTTTTACTATGATCCCTCTCATTGTGAGATGCAAAAATGTCACTCAGAGAATGATCATTTTAATTCCTCAAAACAGTGTTACTCACTAAATTAGAAAATGCTAAAATTAGCCAGAGCCCAGACCTGGCTCTTCTGGAATCAGTAGCACATTCCTGTTTATTAAAAACAGAGGGATGGTATTGAGCATCTGCTCATGCCAAGGTGGACCACAGGCCTAATGCCTCTGTTGCAGCTAGCTGGCACTTTGGTTCATTAGACTAAACATGGTCATTGTATTAACGTCTTCTCCAAATTTCCTGTTCAATCTGTTTTTGTCCCCTTCCTTCCTTTCCAACCAAGATTCAAATGACACATCAGAAATGTATTTGCCAGGTGTCAGCTGGATTTTCAAATTCTAGGGAATCAGAGGAAACCAGTTCCAAAGTACACAGAGCCCTGTTGTGAAGCCTTGACATAGGATGGGGCCAGGGGTTGTTTATTTAGGGCCCAAATCTCATTTGCATCTTCTTGTGTCTTTTGATTTCTCTTATAAGGAAAAACATTTCTGTATGTATATATGTATCTCTAATACTACTGGGATTTCATATGCCTACTGAATATTTGGCAAGAAAATACAAATAAGACTTCACATGGTCCTTTTGTTTGTTCAAAGATGGGATTGAGTTTTCAAACCAGGCTGCACTTTCTGAAGCTTCTTGGAATGAGAGAAGCCAATCAGAGATCTTGGATGATGCCTATTGGGTCTTTGCTCAATGTTCAAGGAATGTGTCTCCTTCTAAGGAGAAACCAGGCCAGGCAAGGGTCTCTTTGAGCAGACAGTTCAGATAATTCTGGGCAAATTCCAAGTTTAGGACAAGAAATTGAACCCTTAATGAAGCATTTCAAAACCAATGTGCTTTCTCTGGGAACAAAGCCATATTTTCAGCTCAGAAAACATGGCAACTATTTTCTTGACCCTAATGCTCTACTAAGGTTACACATTGCTATTCATCAGATACCCCAGGTAGCTAGCTAGGGCCTGAACTGAAAGGAAACTAGATTTCTCAGATTATCCAAAAGGCCTATCCCAGTCCAACCAAAAAGGACTCTAGCTTACAGTTGGGACCAAAGGAACAGAAAGGAGTTTGAGCACAATCCATTGGTGACAGAAGGTTGATAAGCTGAGAATTATACTTGTGCTTTCTCTGTAATAAGAATCCCAACAAGTTTCTTTAAATAAGGGATAAAAAATATGGCACTGATACCTGAGATGCCTCAACTTTACCACTTCAAAGTCATCATTTTAAGAGAAATGAAGGTTTTCAAACTAGATTCTTGGGTGAGACAG
Source organism: Macrotis lagotis (assembly GCF_037893015.1). NCBI lineage: Eukaryota > Metazoa > Chordata > Mammalia > Peramelemorphia > Peramelidae > Macrotis > Macrotis lagotis. The sequence continues at coordinate 3,778,500 of NC_133664.1, forward strand.
TTCTTCATTCCCCCTTTAAATGAGCTTCTGACTCTGAATTTTGCCATCATGCCCCCAGCCTAGCTACCTTCTCCCCCTTTATGTGTTGTTGTTTGGTTTTTTCCTTTTAGAATGTAAACTCCAGGAGGGCATCACATTTCAGTAATACCAAAGACATAGCAGCTGCTTCCTAAATTTGGTTGTTGTTGCTGAAGCTGGGGGGTGTTTTGTCTCTAGGAAGAATCCACTGCATTTCCAGGTATCTCTCAAGTATCTCCGTTCTACATAGGCCTGCATATGTCTTAATCTTACTGAATGCTGGACTATTGTGATTCACCTCAAGCAGAACATGGTGCCTGCAAGCAACATGGCTTCAGGTTCCCAGGAATCCTGGCCCAAAGCATGTGTCTCAAGGTGAAGTCCTCTCCTCTGACTGATTGGCTATGACATTGGGACTGTGCTTGGCTGATTCCCTGTGTTGTCCCTTCCAAAGCATTGATTTGTTTATTTAATCATCATGTCTACGTGTCCTTGTGTTGAAGGGTGCTGTGTAGCATAATCAATATATCAATTCCCCTGGGGTCCTGCCCTTCTCCAGCAGAACAAAGTACCTGAAGGTATTGTATTTATCTACATGAAAACCTGGGAACACTGAAAAGCAGTCATGAAATTCAGAAAGATGTTTTAACATGGGTTGGGGAGAGGCCAAAAGGATCCTTGGTCCAATTCCCTCCTTTTAGATATCCTGGAAAAAAAGGAGGAGACTGACTTACGCCCCTCACCTCCAGATTCCTCTGCCACCCTTTTGATAGTAGTTCTAGCTCTATTACAAAATATAATGAGAATGTATTTAAAGCACCTGGGCAAGCTTCACCAGAGATCTGGGGGCAAGGAACACATAATACATGTCTTCAAGTCAGCTTTGTCAAATAAATTCTACTGGAAGACCATAAAATGTCCCTCAGAGGTGGAGTCTATAGTGTTAGGGTTGCAACTTAATAGGGATGAAATGACCCTTCTGCCAGTTCCACAATTTAGTTGATTTTTCTTGCTCTCTAGCTGCTACGTTATTGTTATTCTGTTATTTCACTTGTGTCCAACTCTTTGTGAATCCATCTGGAGCTTTCTTGGCAACAATTTGCTGTTTCTTTCTCCAGTTCATTTGACAGATGACGAAACTGAGGCAAACAGGGATTAAGTGACTTCCCAAAGTAACTCAACTTGTGTCTGAGATGAATCTTCCTGACTCCAGGCCTGGTGCTCTATCCTTTGCACCCCTAGTACTCTAGCTGCTAGACTCAGTTGTTTCTACTCTGTTAAAGGAATAAAACTACTGTCATTACCCCCTAAATTCTTGTGCCCTGGGGCATAACTCCAGTCATCAAACCCTAGGTAGAGTTCTTCTCTAAAAGTAGTCTGTGGTTAAACCAACAGAAACTGAGTGGAATCTCTAATCTCATTCCTTCAAAGGAAGTCACCAGAAATAGTGAATTAGAAACATGGAGCATCCTCATTCTCAGGATAACCTGCAAAAATGGATGTAAAGTGGGAAAGTCATTATTATGCATTAATAGATTTTATATCAACGTTCTGTAATGAAGGAATTGACCGATAGGAGCCCAATCCTTAAAACTTGAAATTGTCCTCTCCCTGCTGACAATCCATAAGGATCCTTGATGAGCCCTCTTCTGACAGACATGTAACAGAAGGATCTCATTCTGATTCAGAGCATTCACAGGGGCTCTGTGACTGTTTTCTGCCCACTTATTTCCGTAATGGATAAAAGTCGTTTAATTGGTTGGGGGTCCAGAATGGAGAGTACGTAGAATTGACACTTTATTTCCAGGGAATAATCAAGGGATGACACAGTGTAAGTCTCTGGGAAAGGAAAGAAAGATCTCCAGAACTTATATCCCCATAGGGGCTGTTACATGGCCTTGAATATATGATGCTATTGATTTTTTGTTACTGAGGGTATAAGAGATAAATAAGACACTCCTATGAGTTCATGACCTTTGAAAATGAACAAGAAGAGTCCAGAGATATATCAAAGCTGTGATCCATACAGAGTTTCATGGCAGCCAACTTTGGTGAGCCAGTGTAACCTAAAGGAACAATTTGTTTGACCTACCTAGACCAATAGCCATATGCCATCCCTTGTAAGCTAGGGATCAGCTCCACCTATTGGCAATACTATACTCAGAAGTGAATTTGTAGCACCATGTTGTTCATCCTTCATTTTTGAAGAGGATCAATGACACCATTAGGGTGATGCCTTGATTTGTAAGTGAATTGGATATCAATGAGGCAGAGCTACACAAAGTCAAGAACCTCACTTTCTTCTCCACAGTCCTCAATGTCCAGTGGCAAGACAAAAGTCAAGATGAATGGTGAAGGTGCAAGATTCAGTGGATGACCTCAGCCTTTCTAAATTCAGATATATCCCAGTCCTCTGAGGTCAAGCACATTCAATGACCAAGAACTAGGGAAGACCTGGGGAAAAAAGATAGCTTAATTATGTGAGGGGAAGACCCTCAGAGTTTCTGGCCAAAACAGAAAACAATTGCTATTTACACTGATGCTAAGTCTTTGAAACCTAAACAATGAAAGACAAAAGGCTTGGACTGGGCCTATTATTGGCCTTTCAATGAAAGTTAAAGTAATTTGGCTTTAACTGTGAAGCCAAGTTGCTGTATTTAAAACACAATGGACTTTTGAAAAGATTGCCATTTTCGAACTATATTTCAAAAAATCAAAAATGAAAACTGCATAGAATAAAAAGTAAATTAGCCCAGCTGCTTGAAAATCTAGAAAGGTATAAGTCACAGATTGGGATAGTCCATGCTTTGTTATCCTTCAGTCAGTCTGACTGAATGCCAAGAGACTCATTACCAGTATAAGAGCAAAAAAAGGATGGAATTTGTGGTCAAGGCAAGTCCCAGATGTTGCTGGAAAAGTTGGCTGGCTAAAGGTTTCAGGGGAATTCACTTAAAACATCAACTCTGACTCAGAAGAATTTAAGGACAAAAAACAATGTTTATTTGTGCATTTCTTTGAAGCTAAAGGAAAGAAAGATTTGTAGCAGCAGCCACCACAAAGGAATAAGCAGTAAGGAAGGGTATTGGGACATGAAAGTATATCTGGGATCACATTCCATAAGAGTGGGCTGTCCACCCAAAGAAAGATGAGTAACTCATGTGAAGAGAGGATGAGTTTTTAAAGGGACAATAAGATGAGGAATGTTGATGGGGGCAGTAACTCAGTGGGTAGAGATGAGGTAAAGAGGGATATGTAGATGATATGATATGATATATAGTCAATATGTAGTTCAAAGACTTAATCCTTTTGGGCTAGGGTAGGCATCCATTGTTTTGCTGATAGGAGCTTGTCTCACACCTGGGTGCAGGAATTAGCAAACTCTTGAACTCAGGTCCTCCTGACTCCAGGCTGGTGCTCTATCCACCACTTAGCTGCCCCCCTAAACTGCTCCTTAAAGATAAACATCCTCATTATATGAAACTGTGGTTGTCTCTTCCTGGGAGGATGGTCTCAGCATCCTGCTCATCATCTTCATAAGTTTGTAATTAACAAAAAAATCATAATTTTTAATTAGTGACCCTTATGAAGCAGTTTTCTCTGTAGGAAATGGATCTTTTATCACAATATAGTTTTGAGAAATTATTATTTCACAGATACATGGTCATTTCAGAGGGAACAGATTAATTATAGAATACATTTCTCTATAACATTTCTTCTTCTTCACCAGAGCCTTGAAACCAAATTGTAAAGGAGGCATGGTCTCAAGCTATGTGATAAAATACAAATACTGGGCAGGAAGAAAACAGTTACCTTTCCATCCTGACTTTCTCCCTACAAAGCGCATCTTGTGTAATATTTTGTTTTTCTGATATCTGAAAAATTTTTTGTTTCGTACTGTTCTTGTACTGATTAAAAAAAAATCTCACTATTCTATATCTAGTCAGCAACTTTGGCAATATGTAATCTATGTACAAACTATCATGTCTCAGATATGGAACAGAATCATATGGCCCACTGAGACACATACACAATATTGAGACACACACACACACAATGAGCAAACTCTCCCTGACTATTTCTGATGTGAATTCCTGAAAACACACTTGTTCAGAAGCATTGCCCCCAAATTCCCCAAGGCCCCACAACTCACCCTCCCTTTCTTCGCTTCCACTTTAAAAGTTCTGTTTATCTTTCCTACAAGCTGTGAGTTCTTAGAACTCAGCCTGCTTGAAGAAGCTATATCTTTGCTCAAGAGTAAATACTTTTTGTTCTCATATCCCAGGGTCCAAGAATTCATCACTCTTCCCAAAACCCAAACTCCAACATTTGTAGGGAATGACCACTTGCAAATGCATCCTGGAGGTTCTAACCTCAGGCAAGTCCCTGAAATTCCCAAGGCTTCATCTGCCAAATGGAGAGGTGGGGCATAGGGAGGGGGAAGAGATGGAATGGATGGCTTCTGAGGTTCTTTCCAGCTGTAAATCTTATAACCAGAAGAGCCTCTGAATCCCACCATACATTCAGCTCTAATAGAATACAGTGAAATTGGGAAGAGTGGGCTTACAAATGATGTGATAGAGCTTTAAATTTAAACTGAGACATTCTGTGAATGTACAAGTTTCTTCCTACCATTACTCTTCACCCAGAGAAAAGCACATTTGAAGCAGGTGAGCTATGTTGCTTACTCCAAACTCCAGACGTAAAGGTTGCATGTGACCTTGACATAGTTCCCTGTCCATGGACAGCTGCCACCTATTGGCCATCTTCCCACATCAGAAAATGGCAGCTTGTAGCAGCTGGAATTTGTAAGAAAGAAATTTGCATATATCAATATGTATGAATAAAATTTTTATCACTTGGAACTTAATTTCACTTTCCTAAAGGGGTTAGAATGAGCAGAAGCACACACTAATCCTAAATTACAACTTGTAAAAATATCTCCATCTCCATTCTTACCTGACTTCCAACATAACCCAGGAAAAAAGTCTGCTCTCTACAGGAAGTTTTTCCCAATACTTCTTAATTTTAGTATCTTCCCTATTCTGAATATTTCTTATTTATCCTGTATACAACTTGTTTGGGTTTAGTTGTTTATGTGCTGTGTCCCCCATTAAACTGAAATCTCCTTAAGGGCAGGGATTGATTTTTGTTTGGGTCTTTTTTCCCTATCTGGCTAGCACTTAGAGTGGTTCCTGCAATAGATCAAGTTTTGTGGTTGTTCAGTCATTTTATAGTTGTGTCTGACTCTTTGGGACCCTTTGGGGGCTTTTTTGACAACTCTATTGAAAGGGTTTGCCATCTACTTCTCCAATTAATTTTACATTTGGAGGAAACTGAGGCAAAGTTAAGAGACTTATTCAAAACCACACAGTGTCTGAGGTCAAATTTGAACTTGAGAAGCTGAATCTTCCAGATTCCAGGCCTGGCAATCCATCAACCTTCATGTGTTAGAAGTGAGAACTGAAAATTGAATAAATGCTTACTGACTGACTGAGATAAGAAGAGAAGAAAGAGAATGAAGATAGAAGAATGATCACAGGAAGGTCTATGGATCCATTTAAGACTCATTTACAGGAGGGTGGGAGGGAAGAGACTGGAATGGGTGTGTATGCAATGCTTGCTGATCTACCTCACTCTTCAAAGAGAGCTCTCTGCTTCTCCCCACTCTGAGGTGGCAGGCCATCTGGGCATTGTTGTCAGATAACAAAGAGAGAAGAGCCACACCTAGAGGGAGGATTTCCACCATCACAAAGCTCCTGAATGTTTAAGGTCCTCATTTCTCTCTGTAAGTTTAGGTCTGGCTTATCAATTATTTCTTGGACACATTTGCCTTGATGCTCCTTAGGCATCTCAAAATAATCCTGTCCAAAAATGGAGCTCAATAATGTTCCTTTGAAAGCCATCCATGATCCCAGCTTCCATATTTCCATTCTTCTAGTTAGCTCAGTTCACAACATCGGAGTCATCATTCATCTTCACCACTCCCAGAGACAAGCAATTACCATGTCTTATCAATTCTAAATCCCCTGTATTTGGCTCCTCCAACTATTCTTCACACTCTCTAACCATATAACTCTGAGTGAGGCCTCCCTCATGGATTCAATGGGTCTTCCTTTTCCCCAAAGCCAAGTCATCAAGGGCTATAAAGTTTCCACTTACCCAAGTTTAGGTGCAGATTGACTCCCACCCCCACCCCCATATATGGCAGGATACAGAATTATCTCTAATAAGGTAATACTGAATCTGAATGATCATGCAAATAGGGGTTTAAAATGCTTTGAGCTGGCTGGTTAGATACTCATGGAAAGATAGTGAGCCCAGCTATCTAGCCAATAGGTAGTGGGCCAGTGGGGTGGGACTGCATTAGGGACTTAGGATAAAAGAGGTTCTCACTTCTTCCTCAGTAATGCAAAAATGGGTGTGTCTGAGTGGGACTCCTTATAATTGGAAATGAAATACTAGCTAAATATCTCCTTCCCTCTCTCTAGAAAGAATTTCCCTGGTGAGGGAGAAATGTTGGCTTGCTTATTTCTAGGGACTGGGCTCTCCTAGCTCTCTTATCTTCTGACAGTCTTGGAGTTATAGGGTCTCATGTCTGTGACAAGAGACAAAACAGGAAGAAACATGGGGCTGTGGCTTAGTCAGGACTTGATGCTTAGAAAGACCATGAATGTGGGGCAGAGTCAGCATGGGAAAAGGGTCATATTACTTGTTATCAATGATTCATAAATACTTAGTCCAGAGTGATTAAAATGACTTTTATTAAAAAAAATCTTAACAAAAAGGACCACCTCTCTCAAGGAAAGAGGCAAGCCAAATCATGGCAAGGTTGGGTCTTTGATGCCATTAGAAAGATTTGTTCAAGGGGTGGCTAGTTGGCACAGTGGATAAAGCACCGGCCCTGGAGTCAGGAATACTTAGGTTCAAATCTGGTCTCAGACACTTAATAATTACCTAGCCATGTGGCCTTGGGCAAGCCACTTAACCCCATTGCCTTGCAAAAACCTAAAAAAAAAAAAAGATTTGTTCCTCTCCCTTCATGCCATACTTTGTACCCACTCCAGTGCTGTAACTCTTTTTCTCAAGAAAAGCAAATAAATTCCTTTCTATTCTACAGTCTGGGTCTTCTGACTCTTTTGTTTAAGGAGAGTCAACATGGTACCATAAGGTTCTCATACCACACAATTACAACAGCTCTCATTGCTCTCCCTGCCCCAGGATCTTCCATGCCCAACTCTCTTCCATGAACATTTCTAAGTGATGGTTTTAAAATGCATTTGTGAGCATGATATGCATACACACACACACACACACACACACACACACACACACACCTCAAGAAAATTAATGTAGTTCTAGGGAAAACAACAAATTCTTGACCCTCTCACTTATAGCCACTCATAATTTGGCTTCATCCTGTCTTTCTAGATGGAATTCATATTGTTTGCCCCCTTATCCTACTGTAGACTTTTTTTTGCAAGGCAATGAGTTAAATGATTTGTCCAAGGTCACACAGCTGGGGAACTATTAAGTGTCTGAGGTCAGATTTGAACTCAGGTTCAATTCACTGTGCCACCTAGCTGCCCCCCACTGTAAATTCTTGATCATCCCTTGAAAATGCCACCCCTTATGACTGGATTGCCTTCCTTCCTTCTGTAGTCTCTTAGAATTCGTAACCCCTTTCCAAGCTGAGTTCAAAAGTAATTTCTCACAAAAGGTCTGTACTGAGTGGTTAATGGCCTCACTCCCACAAAAAACTTGCTTTGTACATACTTTGTTGTTTTGTGTGAGCTATTTGTCCTGGCAGAATAACACTGCCAGTAGGGTAGGGATTATCTCAGCATTGTCTTTGCATCCTCACTGCCTACTATATGCCTGACACAATAGAAGCACAACACATTCTGATTTACTTGAATTGCATTAAACTTGAATTTAGATTTTTCAGGCTCCAACACTCCACCCACTGTACTGCCTTGCCTCTGGTCTCTACAACTCCCAGACATGTTCTTTCTTCCATACTCTCACTAGGACAAGACTTAAAGAATTAAAGAATAGGGCCATGAGCACAATATCTATCAGTAATGTGGGAAAGAATCAAGTGTTTTGTTTCCACCAGGATGAGAGAGGGTATTGCCAGAATCTCACAAATGTGTGTGAGGATAATATATTACAAAAGCCAGGATGTCTGGTCTTTGTGGAAAACAAAAGATGCCAGCCTGGTTACAGGAGGGGGAGAGTTAGACAAAAAAAGGCGATTAAAGAAATAACTTTGCAGAGGTTGAGTGTCTGTGATTTTGCCCTTTGCAAGGAGGTTTCTGTTCACTCCCCTCTGCTCATTAGTATAATGAGCAAGGCTTGGAAAAATGTATGGAGGTGATTGTATCAATTAGATTGTGAACCGGGCCAATGATTGGCATGAAGGGGGAAGAACAAATCTTTCAAACTGCATATTAGACCCACCTTGCCATGATTTGGCTCCCCTCTTTCCTTGAAAGATGTGGTCCTTTTGTTAAGCTGTCTTAATAAAAGTCATTTTAATCACTCTGGATTAAGTCTTTATGAGCCATTGATAACAAATAATGTGACTCTTTCCTCATGCAGACTAGAGAGAGTCCCTTGCTCTTTGCTCCACATTCACAGATTTTCTGAGCATCAAGTCCTGGCTAAACCAAAGCCCCATGTTTCTTCCTGTTTTGTCTCTTGTCACAGACATGAGACCCTATAATTCCAAGTTTGTCAGAAGACAAGAGAGCTAGGAGAGCCCAGTCCCTAGCATAATCTAAGCAAGCCATTTCTCCCTCACCAGGGGAATTCACTCCAAAGAGAGGGAAGGAGATGGCTAAGTAGTATTTTCTTTCCAGTTGCAATGAGTCCCACTCAGACACATCCATTTTTGCATTACTGAGGAAGAAGTGAGAACTATGACTCTAGTTGCTCCAATGTGGAGTGAAGGCAAAGTATTTCAAGTGCCAAGGGGCATACTTTGGTCACTGAGATGACGCCAGAGGGATATTGCCAAACTGATGACCCACTCCCATTTCCAAGAATAGTTAGCATAGACTTTTCACACAGACCTGGTAGTGCCACTGTTTTTCCTATACTTGGCATTGGAAGTGGTTTATTAATATGCAAACATTACAGGAGAGAGTTGGTAGGTTTCGTTTTGTTTATTTTCTGCAGAAAAACTTAGAGAAGTTATATTTGACCTGAGGCTGAAATGGCATCATAATGCATTGGCAAAATTAGAGGAGAAAAGTTACAGAGTCACAGCAAGCTTTTCTACTGCACATTGTAAAACCGAAGTGAATGTACTAATAACATCTTGTGCTTCTGGAGGGCAATTGAGTATGTGAGGGACTGAGCCATGGAAACTGCACCTGCTGATTCACAGCTCTGGGGCTTTGGGAGTAGGGTCCTGTAATCCATCAACAAGCAGTTGTGATGCTTGCCAGCGTTTGTGGAGTCAAGCAGGTCCAATTGCTTCTTCAAAAATACTCAGGTGGGAAGTTGTGGCTTTCTATGTGTAGACTGATTCATTGATTCACTTTTGTTGTGAATCAATATCATCTAGTAAAAGCTGACTTCATCATGACCTGGGGTGGGGGGTGCAGAGGGCTCTGCTAGGAGCTTAGAAGCTTTAGAACATTCAGTCATGCTGGAAGGCTTTCAGTTCAAGTCCCAAAATGAGCCATATCCCTCATATCCAAGGAATGGCTGACTGAAGTTTGAAAACATTCAACATCAGAAGACCAGTTACCAAATGATGAATTTTCTCAGTTATCATGATCCAGTGGGCTTTTTGATTAAGTAGACAGTTGTGCCCACAGAAAAATCCCTGCCACACACACTAACTGAATCACTGATTCTGGAAAAATGTTAGTGACTATCATAGTATCCCTATGGAAAAAATAAATAAATAAATAAATATGGATAGATAGATAGAGGGTGGCTAGGTGGCATAGTGGATAAAGCACCTGCCTTGGAGTCAGGAGTACCTGGGTTCAAATCCAGTCTCAGACACTTAATAATTACCTAGCTGTGTGGCCTTGGGCAAGACACTTAACTCCATTTGCCTTGCAAAAAAACCCCTAAAATGTATATAAATATATATATATATATATATATATATATATATATATAGCGAGAGAGAGAGAGAGAGAGAGAGAGAGAGATGGGTGGATGGATGGATATGTCTGAATATATACATATATATACATATAATAGTCTATCTATATATCCATAGATATATATTATTCCAGAAATACCTGGATGACAATGAATAAAGCACTCACTTCAGAGTCAGAAAGACCTGAAGTCAAATTCAGCCTTAAATATTAGTTAACTGTGTAATACTTAAACTCTGTTTGCCTTGATCTGCTGCAGCAGGAAATGACAAATCATTCCAGTATCTTAGCCAGGAAAATGCCATGGACAATATTGACATAGTATCGTTCATGGGATCACAAAGAATCAGACACAACTGAAAAACTGAACAACAATATATTATGTCCCATACTCCATCATTCAAGCCATCCTGCACTACTCTTCCCTGGGGCAGGTGCCGATATCTGAACATTATGGGGAGGAAATATCTATTAAAATAGGCAAATGAGGCCAAACAAGTTCCTACTACTTACTGTTTGGTCTCACCCTGAGTCTTTTGTGCAAATCCATGTCCCTTCAAGTCTAAAGCTAATATGGAAGCTGACATCTTCTATAATCCTGGAGAGTTAGTCCCTAAAGAATTGAGAGAAACAGTAAATGCTCTAACAGGAGGTCCTGGGCATCACATACCCACTGAACCTCTGTCTTTCAAGGGTGCTGTAAATTCTCAATTTAAAAGAAACAATTCCATATGAAGACCATCCCAGTTTCAAATTTCCAGAAAGAAAAGATTGGAAGTCTTAAGAAATTGGGAGTCACTCAATCAGTGAGCATTTCTTAGATAAGCTCTAAGTGCCAGGCATCATGTTAAACCCTGGAAACAGAAAAAAAAGCACAAACAAAACTAAAACCGAGCTCTGTCCTCAATGAACTCACATTCTAATGGGAAAACCAACATGCATACAAGTAAGTATACATGATACCTGCAAAGGTAATGGAAGGCAATCTGAGAATAGAAGCTGCTAACGCAGAGCAAAAGCGCCAATGGCTTCTCTTAAAAGAGGCAAGGTTTTCAAAGAAGAGGAAGAGTATTCCAAGGATGGCAAAGAGCTGGACAAAGCCAAGGTAACTGGTGTAGCGTTGTCCACGAGAAACAAGGAAGTCACTATGGCTAGACCAGAGAATGCATGGAAGGGAGTAAAATATGAGAATACTAGGAAGGTAGAAAAAGGAAAGGCTGGAAAGGGCACTGATACTCAAAGTTCTTTATATTTGATCCTACAGCAATAACGAGAGAGTGAAGGTTATTAAGCAGAGAAGGATGATAAGCCTATGCTTTAGAAAATTTATTTCAGGAGCTTCTTGGAGGCTGTTTTGAAGTGAAGAGAGATTTGGGTCAGGATGAACTAGAGGCTAATACAAAAGTTCAAGAGATAGGAGATATCTGAAGATTGTGGGGTTGGAGAATTGGTAAGATTCGACAGTATATAGTAAATACTTAATAAAGACATCACTTGGCTAAGTGGATAAATGTGGAAGTCAAGAGAAAAGAATGGTCCCAAATTTAAAAACTGGGGTTTCTAAAAAGATAATAGCTCCCTCAACAATAATATAGAGGCTATAAGATGAGTTGGGGATATTTTGGGGGATGGGAAAGTATGGAAATAATGAGTTCTGCTTTGAATATATTGAGATTAAGCATCGATGGAACATCCACTTCAAAATGCACCTCGATAACAGGTACTGCCTAGCACCAGTCAGGACAGAAGCAAGTGTTAGAGATAGTTATTTGGAAGTCATCTGTAGAAAGAGGAGAGGTGAACTATGGCAACTTGGGCAGTTGAGTTAGCTAATTTTGTCACTGGATGGCAGAAACTGTCCATTACCAGGATGGTCATAGAAATGTGCCATACCATGATGGGGTATGGATGCTGTTTTGTGACAGGAAGTGAAGAAAACAGAGAAAGAAGGAAAAAAAGAGACGGACAAAGACAAAGAGAGGGAGTCTTTCTGTCTTTCAGTCTCTTGGCTTAGAGAGCTGAGTATCCATCTGTTACCTTTTTGAGTCATTCAAATGGAAACAATAATAAAGTTTGCTATTAAAACTTGATTTGTTATAAATCCTGTGCCGAAGTCATTGGTCTGTCCTGTGGAAATTTTAGCAGATAGGAAAGACTCATAAACACTGAGTGTATGCTTTGGTGTTTAGTTATGGTCAATTACTATAAGTTTGGTTTCTTCATCAATCCCATGGACAGAAAAAATTTTAAAGATATAATTGTATGCATTTTGGTGAGTTTCTGTGAAGATCTGACTGTTAGGCCAGGGTGACGTGATGAGGGTTCAATGAGTTATAGCAGCTCAAGGAGATGGGTTTTAGCCAGTGCTAGGACCTTAAAGCCAAATTCTAGCTGGGAAATTTCACAGATTTACTAACACCTTAACAATGCCACAAAGAGAGGAGGAACCAAGGAATAAAAGGCAATTCTTCAAAAGCTAGAGAGAACCCATCTCCATTCTACCCCTTTGCCCAGTATGCATGCCCAAGTTTGAGTCTGCTTCTTTCCAGGACCCAGATCCTCAAAATTGAATATAAAATTAGATCAATGGCTTTCCCAACTACTGAACAAAGACTCTATGACCCCTTTTATATTTGTATAATTCAGTATAGTTTCAATCATATTCAACACACAGTATTATCTTATATCTATATTATAGAGAGGTTGTATCTCTTCCATTTGAAATCTCAAACCTCTGACAAATTCTAAAGACAAAAGTGAGGAAGGATTGCATTCTAGGTTTGGAGACATTATGTGGAAATGTACTGAGAATGGAGGCGGGAGTCCACTTTAACTAGGACTTAGAATGTGTGAAACAGAGAAATGAGAGATAAGGGCTGGAAAGGTAGGCAAGGAGCAAATTAGGAAATGAAGACTTCCTTTGTGTGGCTTTATCTACAGTGTGATGGTCTCATCACTCTTCCCAAGTGACAGTTGTCTCCTCAAATCCTCTTGAAGGCATTATCTGTTGCTAAATCCCTGTCAGAAACCTGTCTAAAATATCATAAAGCCATTGAAAGCTCAATTAATTTTATTTAAAATAGTGGAAATGATATGTGGGTTTCATTCAAATCCAGTTTGATATGTTTGTCAGTATGGCAGCTATAAAAAGCCTTTTGGCCTCTTTGGCATGGCTATGTGCTGCTCCAAGTCCTTTCCCTTAAGATACTCCACGTTTTTATGCAGAAGAGTCATAGGCCTAGCTGTTTATTTTGAAATCCCAGAGTTTTCAGAAGGCATTGATTGTTTTTCCCCACACTGGTATATTCTCCAAGGATCTCTGGCTCCTCTGACAGCAATTTCCAAGGACATAATGGAGCACACTGTGTCTCTCCCCTAAAGAACCTGCAGTCCTTCCCTGGAAATGTTGGAGAATGAGAGAGAGAATGCATTTGGCCTAAAATTGAAAGCAGAAAGGGCTGTTTTATGAAGTCTTCCAGGATCATCATTTCAGGTAGTCTGGTTCTAGTGCCTCCCACCTGCTGAAGGAAAGCACTGGGCAACTCCTGTAGATGGCTTACAATGGGCAGAATAGAATGGTCTGCTCCTTTTCTTCATCATCTTCTTTTACTCCTCTATGCTGCCATCTCCGGCAAAGAGACACACAAAATGGTTCTTGGTATGCCTGGAACTCAGGTAAAGAAGCATCAGAAAGAACGGATTCAATAAGACAAACCCTCTGTCAGGGAATCACAATGGAATCAAGTGCTCTTGGTTAAAGTAAAGAAAGTTTCCTTTTCTATTAGGAATGGTTTCTGCATATTAACTTAAATTATCCATTGAGGTGTGGGTTTACACAAACTCCCTCCCCTCCATAAGAGATCAAATGCCACAATTTCCTTCAATCCTTTCCTTTATTGATGAAAACAGTGTGAGACACTTGAATGGAGAAGCAGCACAATAGCAAGGGAAAACCCTGACTTCGGCATCAGATTGACTAGAATTGAATTTCACTCGGACACCCAGTACGGAGTTAGACCTTCATCCTCTCTGAGTCTCTGTCTTCTTTTTTTTTTTTTTTTTTTAGGTTTTTGCAAGGCACTGGGGTTAAGTGGCTTGGCCAAGGTCAAACAGCTAGGTCATTATTAAGTGTCTGAGGTCAGATTTGAACCCAGGTACCCCTGACTCCAGGGCCAGTGCTCTATCCACTGTGCCACCTAGCCGCCCCAAGTCTCTGTCTGCTTATCTGCATGATGAAACTAATAATGATCCAGTTGGGGGCACCAAGGATGTAATACTAGGATTGGAGTCAGGAAGACTTGAATTCAAATCCAATTTCTGTCTATGGGACCCTGGACTTGATATCCATTTGCCTCAGTTTTCTCAACTGTAAAATTGGAATAACAATAGCACCTGCCTCCCAGGATGCTTGTGTGGATCAGATCAGATATTAATAATGATACTATATAAATAATCATCAACAAGATAATATTTGTTAGACTAGCCTCTGGAAATGTGTAGGGTACCGCATTAGCAGTAGTTACTAATAATTGTAATAGTTATTATGTTTATTATTATTCTGATAAGGATAATGCCTGTAGCCCTTACTTTACAGGACTTTTTAAAAAACAAAGTAATAGATGAATAGAGAAATGTAATGGGCCGCAACCAGTAGACAGACTTTACAATCCTGTAGGCACTTAATAGTGAAAATTTTGAGCCAAAGTTATTGAAAGGAGTTTAGAGTCAGCTGTGGCAAAGGAGAGAGAACTGACCACAGGGTCTTCAAAATGAATCATATGAGCTTCCAAGTCCTGGGAAAGATAACGCAATAATTCTTTAAGCCTGAAAGGTGTACAGTGGGTGCCAATCTTTACTAGTGGGAGGAATTCCTTTGATGTGAAATCCCTCTTTGGATGTAATCCAGATTTGACTCTCCCAAAGTGCATGGATGTATTTTGACCCAAGTTGATCCTAGAGGCAGCCTAGGAGAGTGGAGAGAGCAGACAAAAAGCACCAGGTTTAAATGACACCTCAGACAATTCCTAGCTTAGTGACCTTGGGGAAATCCTTTAATCTCTCAGAGTTTCATTTTCCTTGGCTAATAGAGATAATAGCACCCACATATCAATTAAATGTGATGATATGGAAAAAGCATGAAGCAAAACAGAAAGTGTCTCATCCATGTGAGGCATTATCAATCATTCTCATCATGATTATTTAATGACACTGAGCCAATCAGTGAACACATTTACCATCTCTTCCTCCAAATCCTTGAAGACGGTTTTCATGTATTCCTCTGTTTTGATTTGACAGAACCTATTATTTTTCTAGATATGTCAGTGAAGAGGCAGGTTTTCCCCAGGGCCTAAGTCATGCCCTGACGGTACCAATGAAGTCATGTTAACTCTTGTGAGATGTCAGGGAATTCATCAGCCAATCAAGAAGCATCATAACTAGATGCATCCCAAACCCAGTCTATCCAAAAGAGAACTTACTATCTTTCTCTTCAAAACTAACTCTCCTCTCAACTTCTAACTTCTACCAAAGTTATCATCATCCATCCAGTCAGCCAGGTTTTCTTCCTTAACGTTGTCCTCAACCCTTCCTTCTCCCTCACTCCTCCAATTGCAATTAGTTTTCAAGTCTGAGGTAGCCAGTCTCCACATGATACTTCCCTGCTGTCTGTCTTGCCATAGGCACCAACCTTCTAACTGGTCTCTCTGCCTTTATCTCTCTCCTCCACAATCCTCCCTCATTCAGCTGCCAAATTGATAGGCCCACTCCCTTTCCCTCACCAAAATCCAAGAGATCAGCTGCTGGGGACTGGTACAAAAAGAGCTGGAAGAAACCTTCTAGAGATATATTCCAGTTTTCTAATATTCTTTCACCCCAGTCTCCCTCCCTCACCTTAAACTCCAGTCAAATTGTCATGTTAGCTGTTCTTTATACAAAATATTCATCTTCCATCACCGTGTCTTTGGACTGGCTTCTCTATGCTTCTGGAAGCCATCCCCCTGCCATCCTTTAGACTCTTTCACTTCCTTCAGGGTCCAGCTCCAGTATAACCTTGTACATGATGCCTCCCTGAATCCACCCAATTTGAGGGGCCTCTAGCATCTCAATGTTATACCTATGCATACACACACACACACACACACACACACACACATACACATACATGAGTGTGTCTGTGGGTGGGTGTATGTTTGTGTGCATGTCCATATGTGTATAACACACACATACATGCATCTTTCATATTGACTTATACTATCTCAGTGGCCTTATCCCAGTGCACTCCAAAATGATGAGCTCCTTGAGGACAACAATTGTCATTTTTGTCACTCATAGAAGGGTTGTCACTTAATAAGTGCTAAATGAATGGACTCTAAAAAGAAAGCGAAAGAGGAATTTGCTTATTTATCAAGGCCTTTAAGATTTGCTGATGCAAAGAACTGCCTTCCTTTCCTAGTGCTTTGTTTTTCACATTGCTTTTAAACACAGATAAGAAAATTCATTAACTGTGGCCCCACTTTTGACTTAAGCTGGTACTTTAGCCAGTTAACTAAAAAAATGTCTCAAAGTTGGTCTCTGCCCAAGGCCTCGATCAATATCCCTATGAACATCCTCTCTCAGACTTGCAGAATCAATAGCACCTGGAATTCTGAGGACTTCCTCATGGTTCTAACTATTGGACATCTGGTTCAATCTATACACTGAAGTACAATGGAATTAAATCTAGATTTAGAGTCAGAAGACATGGGTTCAAATCTTCTCTGTGTTACTCACTGTTCATATTCCCTTGTCTCTTAACCTCCTTCAGACTCAGTTTCCCATATATAAAAAAGAGGAGCTTGGACCTTCTGGCTTCTGAGATTCTCTACAACTCGAGCTCTAAGAGTCTATTTCAATCTCCCAAAAAGTCAGCTAGAAGCATGAGAAGAGAGGAGACGTCCTTGGTGATAGGCTTTTCTCCACTTCCCTGATGGATGGAGCTACAGTTCTGAACAAAGGAATAAGAGTTTCTGAAAACACCTGAACCATCAGCTAGCTTCACATCCTGCATTTCAATCAGACTGGAGGAGAACCAGAATCTTAATCATTGGTCCACTTTCCCCAGTGAACTAGAAACAAGTGTCCCTCACTTGGTCAAGGGGGTGAGGCTCAGGGAAGAATCAGCTCTCCCAGTACTATTTCTACCAACAGCCACTTCTTCCTGGAAGAGCTTCAGGTCTCATGTCTCATTTCATGAAAGCAACACAAAGAAGCTCCCTGCACTTGATAAAGGCCAGAGATTACTTTAAGGTTCATTATTATTCCAACTCTCTTGGGAGATCACACTTCAGATTCAGAGGAAGACAATGATAAATGAAAGAAAAAAGTGAGTGGGTGAAATCAGTGATGGAGTGGGATGGAGCAAGCTGCCACTAAGTCATAGGCCTTGCATTCAGAGCCTTCTTGTTGAGATTTTCTAGCTAGGGTACTTTGGACTAGTCCCTTCACCTCCCATGGGCTCAGTTTCCCTCTCTATACAATATAAGAAAATACAAAAGAAGATAGCTCGAAAAGAGATAGAAAAGTATGTATGATCTGACACAAAGGAAAGTGAACAGAACCAGAGCAACTTACACAAAAACAAAAATATTGTAAAAACCACCCTGCCACAGGAGAAGCACAGCATTGGCCTCGGTCAGTGTGGGGAATCAGGAACCAAGTGGCCTTTCTTTCAGCTCAGTCAGTGGAGGGGCTTGGAGACAAGGTAAGTGAAAAAAATCAAAGGTAAAATCAAAAAGAGAAGGCATTAGACTGGATGGCCAAAAGTTCCCTTCCTGCTCTTTGGCTAAGATCAGAGTTTATGGGCTCGGTTTTTTTTCAACTTCATTTAGAAAAGACAAAGGTGGAATTTACTCAGTTTAATTAAAAATAGGAAATAAATACAAAAACAATACCAGTTCATAAAACTTGGTGTTTTGTTTGTGCCAGAGGAAAGAGGTCATGCTGCTTGGATTTTCCTTTTGGGAGACCTAGTTTGGGCCCTGGACCTCAGGTCACATTCTGGCCTTCCAGGAATCACAGACTGGTCAGAGTTGAAGGACTGCTCTAGGCTGGCAACATTGGGAACACTGTGCCCTAGGCCCAGGATGGAGGCCCAACTTCAACATTCATTATTTTCTATATGACCTTGAATGAATCAACCTCACTGAGCCTCTGTTACTTCAAATTCAATTCAAGAAAGACTTTGAAATTCCTACTCTCTGCAAGTATGTGCTCCTTGGCCTCTAGCAGGCACTTAATATTATTGTTTGTCCTTTCTAGAAAAGGACCGTGACATCAGGGCTCTGATGTCATCACATGCAAGTGAATTAGCTTTAAGTGAGGAGGACTGTGCAAAGTCACCAGCTTCACTTTCTTCTCCAGAGTCATCTGGGTCCAGTGACCAGATGAGGGTCAGGATGGCAGGAGATGGAAGTTAATAAATGTTAGTAAATTATTGATTTCAAGGCACTGAATACAAAAAGACTGAAAAAAAATCTAGCCCCTAACCCCCAGGGATCTTACATTGCACTGGAATCCTTCTTGATACAATGGGGTAATGCCGCCAATAAGCCCTAAGCTCAGAGTTGTTTTGAGAAAATGTTCAGTAACCCATAAAATCCCTTAAAAATGAGATATGAAAGTTAGTGAAATATCATTATTGTCAAAAGATACAAGTAATCCTGTTGGAACAGCAAGATGGCACAGTGGGTATTAGTAACATCTGTTTTCAAAACCTGCTTTAGATACATATGATCTTCATCATCCTGAGTAAGTTCCTTAAACTGTGCCACAGTTTTTTTTTTTGCAAGATGAGGAAGTTAAGTGACTTGCCCAAGGTCACACAACTAGGTAATTATTAAGTGTCTGAGGCCATATTTGAACTCATGTTCTCCTGACTCCAGGGTCGGTGCTCCATTCACTGTGCCACCTAGCTACCCCATGTGCCTCAGTTTCATCATCTGGTAAATGAGGAAGGGGGATTCAGTGATCTTCTATATACAGTCTCTTACTGATCAGCCAGCCAACCTCAAAAGTAATCATTATAAAGTACAGGAGTGAGAAAGAACAGGTAGGGGCCAGAGGAATTCATCACACATAATTTTCTTATCTCTTTTAGGCCTCTTTCATTTTCCAAATGAAAAGAAATCCCACATAAAATACAAGGTGGGTACAGGTAGCTGTCTAATTCTTTTAAAAGGAATCCCAATGAGAGTGAGGTCGCAGAGTCAACTAGTTATCAAAGTTAGAGAAAGGTTCAATATTTGCTCTAAGATATGACTCAGTTGTGCTGGTTCCAATAAGCCCCATATAGGGTGGGCAAAATCAGTGGAGTAGGATCACAACTCAGTATTCAAGGTGATTCAACAAAGGCACAGCGCCTACAATGGGCAGAGCACTGTACTTATCTCAGTGCTGAAGGAAAACAAAGAGTAAGTAGGAAATAACCTCTCTTGCCCTCTACGACCCAGGAGACTAGAAGATTCTGATATATTTTATTTATAGATCATATTTGGTGATCTAAAATCTAATGGAACTTATTTGTGAAGTTGCCATTACTTTTGTAGATTTAATGAGGAAAATGTTTTCCAATTTCCAAGAATTCCAGATTGTTCAGTCACATGGGACTTCAGAATATCCCTAGCTAGATTTACACTTCAAGGAAATCCACTCTCCAGCAGGCCAGACAAAAAAGAATATCCAGTCTTTGCTTCCAACTCAAATGATGCTGGCTCTCACTGATTGACCAACAACAGGTCCCAGCCTGAACCTCACTTGATCATTGTTTGGGTTTTGATGGTCCAGAATGAGTATAAATAGCAATGGTTTCTATTGTGACCAGAATGTCAAAGGGTTATCTCCTCTCAGACGGATTCTTTTGTGAAGGTAACTGAATCATTTTTTGCCTCAATGTTGCCTCTAATTACTGAATGAGTATTGCCTCAGTAGAAATGAAACCTGGGAAAGTGTTGAGCTTAAAAATCCAAGCATCTGAGACCATCACCAGCCATAGTGACCTATGTCTTGCCACTAGACTCCTATGATTCTGGAAGAGAAAGTGTGGCTGGTGATTTTACATGGCTTTGCCTCACTTAAAACCATTTCACTTCAAAGTCAAGGCTTCATACTCCTGATGCCATTGATTCTCTTCTTGAATGAAGGATAAACCACAAGCCTTCCAAAAAGATGGGTGCCCTCTCATCAAATTCCCTCTCTTCTGCTCTGCATGTTATCTTGTATGACAGGATGGTTTGGATGAAAGAATTAATGAATGAAATGAAGCATTTATGAAGTGTTTACTATGTACAAATTACTGTCCAAAGCACTGGGAATATGAATAAAAATGTCAGGCAATCCCAGTTCTCCAGGAGCTGGATTTTTTAATGGGGCAGAAAACAAAAATGTAGGGTTTCAGCTACACATCAGATGGAAAAGTCCCATGATCCATAGGGTGGAAGACCAAAATGCCTTGTCTGCATCTTATTTACCCATTGAATCCCTCCATTAGAATCTGAGCTCCTGAATGTCAAGCATTTGTTATTTTCTTTTTTTATCCCTATCACTTGGCACAGGGTGTGGCACTTAGGATGCTCTTAATCAATGCTTGTCAGTTGAATGAGTTGGAGATCACATTTAATATAAGCCCTTGTAAGTGGTCTTCATGAGTCTCTGTTGTCAAAAAATGCAATCATCTGCCATGCCCAGCTTTCTGGTCATGAGTCAATCTGAGCACAACCTGGGCAGTTCCTGGACTTGAATCTTCAATTATCTTTGGCCCCAGGGGCAGAATCTTTCTAGTTAGCTAAGCAAGACCTTCCCAGGCTTATCTTACATTGACAAAAACTTCAAGAGCCTAGGTCCCTCCCCTTTCTATGAGGAGATATTCTTAAGTAAAAAAAAATCATGTAGTGTGTCAGCAATGAGAATAATAAAATGAATTTTTAAGATATCCAGCAACAATTTTCATGATTACAAAAGATATGGTATTATCCAGGGAGCTTCTACCTCTACCAGGCAAAGTCAGCAGACTCCTGGATATTTGGCAGAACTTCAAAAAGGATGCTTCCTCCATGTGCCTAGAAAATGTTTCATATTCCAGTTCATCAAACAAATGCTCAGCTGTTTCTCTGGGCTTCTCCCACTAGGGTCTGAAAAGAAGAAAGGACCTCTCCCTACCTTCATACTCTCTTCTAACCATGTGGCATAACAAGATTGCTTCAAAACTATAACCCTTGACTATTAAGTCTTTTCTACCAGATAAAAAACTGTAAAAGATTTGTCCAATGAGAGCACTCTAGAGAAGAGTCCTTTACTGTCTAGTCCCAGAATTTTGCTGTTCCAAAGACTTTGTCAGTCTAAGCAGTCCTTGTTCCCAGAGCCAAGATAGAAATAAGTACACTATTCAGAGGAGTCAATTCAAGGTGATTGCTCCAAAGAGGAGCATGTGTCTCCCCACCAACATTATCCTTCATGCATGACCCAGCATAAGAATTTAAGAAAATTCTGAAATTGGAGTGAAGGAGATCTGGGATGAGGTTCAATTCAGTGGTTTTGATCACCTCTGTTTTTCTTTGTCACTAGGTGTGTCAACTGACTTTTCTTTCTTAAGAATGGTAAAAAAAATGATTAGAAATTCAAAATCAGTTTTCTTAAGTTCCTATGATCATTGACATCTGAGTCCTGGGACTTTTTTCCCAAGATATATCTGAGAGAAGAGTGACATGCCACAGAGAAATTGTCAAGGATGTGTCTGTCACCTTATGCCATAATTCCATATGTATGGCACTGTTGGGTTGAACCACAAGCTAGTAAAAGAAACTTAATTAAACTTGTGAACTTTTGGTTCTTTGTAGAAGAAAACGACATGGCCCATAAAACTGAGCACACATTTTGATCCACTACCACTACTAGGTCTATATTCCTAAGAGATTTTTAAAAATGATAAAAGGACCCATATGTACAAAATACTAATAGGAGCTCTGTTTCTGATGGTAAAGAATTCCCCATTACCTGGGGAATGGCTGTACAAGTAGTGGTAAATGAATATAATGCAATGCTATTGTTCTATAAGAAATGATGAAAAAAGTTGAATTTCAGAAAAACCTGGAAAGATTTAGCATGAATTGGTGCTGAGTGAAGTGGGCAGAACCAGAGAAACATAGCAACACTATATGATGATCAGCTATGATAGACTTAGCTCTTCTCAGCTATACAGTGATCCAAGACAATTCCAAAAGACTTGGAATGGAAAAGGTCATCCACATCCAGCAGAAGAACTATGAAATTTGAATGTAGATTGAAACATATTATGTTTATTCTTTTCAGTTTTTTCTTTCTTTTTTATTGTGATTTTTCTTTCACATGATTAATGTGGAAATATGTTTAACATGGTTGTGCATACAAAATCCCTATCAGATTGCTTGATGTCTTGAGGAGGGAAGTGGGGGAGAAAAATTTGGAATTCAAAATCTTTAAAAATGAATGTTGAAAATTATCTTTACAGGCAATTGAAAAAAAGTCAAGTGGGGAATAAAAAAGAAAAGATTGACTAGTGTAGTGGTTACATTTTCCCTATGATTCAAATAATTTTCATGTTTTTAAATTAGATATCTCTAAGAAAGTCTTTAAATTTCTGAGATCAGCAGGTGATGCCATGGTATAAGATTGTTCTTCTGACCCCATTGGGACGATGATGACTTGGAAGATTTGTTCTTTACCTTCTCTATGCTCAACCTTGGGGCAACCAAGGAAGTTGTAATGCTATCCCCAAACTGGGAATGACTCAAAACTGTCTGAACATCTGAACAAGCCATTGGGCTACCCAGAATTCCCTCTTCCTAGGTCTCTCCTCTCCTGGAAAGTCTAACTCAAAATTTAAAATGGAATAATAATACTAGCTAGCATTTATAAAGTGCTATAAGGTTTATATAATTTGATGATTATAATACAAGAAAGAATCAGAGCATAGGAGAAAGCTTTCTAGAAAATTCTTCTTCAGACACTTACTTGCTGAGTGACCCTGAGAAGATTATTTAAACTCTCTGTATCTCACTTTACTTATCCGCACAATGTGGATAATTTAAGCCCAACCTCCTAAGGTTCTTAGGGGATTCAAATGAAATGGTGCATATAAAATGCTTTGCAGACCTTAAAAGTATGATAGAAGTGTCTACAATTCTTCTTATGAGATAGACTAGGTTTGACTATCTGTTCAGGATTCAAGGACTACACCAAAGGCTCCATGCTTCTCCTAATGCTCTCATTTCAAGCCATGATGCCTGAGTGAATCATAGAGACATTCTGTCCACAACCAGAAAAGGAAACCTCATTACATTACCTCCTAAAGTTGGATATATTCCATGAGGTTGGATTCATCCTTTTGACCGACATGCTCCATAAAAGCCTTCCCAGTAATTCAAAGAAGCTGCTAAATGGAAAAATGTTCCAGGGCCTACAAATATCTACTTGACCTATCTCTAGCCTTGGATTTCTCAGTTTAAAAGAAAATTTGTTTTACACACATGTGGCAGTCACAAAATTAATGGTGGAGTTGCATCCTGGAACAGTCCCCCCCCCCCCACCATTGGAATATGACAAAATTGTCACCTGGAAAGGAAAAATTATGAAACATCAGGACAAAAAAACAAGTCTATAACCTGCCCCAGGGGAGAATTATAAGTGGCTATTTTCAAGGCTGTAAGCTGGAGCTGCCCAGAGCCCATCGGTTGCTCCCAATGGCGTCCACTGCTAGAAAATAAAAATTACCAGTTAATATAGTGGAGCCTGGTTTTACAACTCTATAGAGCAGAGACATTACAAATCAGAAAGTAAAACCAAAGAACCCACATAAATACAGATTCAACAGTTATAGAGATGACAAATCTATGACCAGTCAGAGGTGGAGGAGAGTAGATCATTCTGTAGGCCCCCAGCAGGCCTCTTTGGGCAGTCAGAGTCACTGTTTCTGGCAGAAAGCCCAGTCAGATTCACATGAAACTGGAGATTCCCATCCCCCTGTTTCTTCAGGGGGCTCTCCTCCCTCTTCATTGAAATCCAGATAAAAGCAAGTAAGGAATTCTCCAGAACAACAAACTATCCAGCAGTTGGACAGAGGTGATATTCTATTTTCATGTCAGGCAATTCCTCTCACCAGGGAGGAGGTTTGAGGGAAGCCAGACTTGTTGTATCTCAAGGCAGTTCCTGTACCACAGAACCTAAGTGAAGCTTGGGACCATTGTGGTAACATGATCATCAGCTCCAGAGTATGATGGATGGTAAGTATCTCAGGTGAAGAAGAATTCACCAGAAATGCTTCTGTAACAATTCCATTGCCTAAAATGAAAAGCCTTCTCCCTTCTTCAATTGTTGTATTTTTGGCTGCTATATCTGTCCCTTGTTTGGAGGCAACTATGAGCTTCCCAGGAGAGAAGCCATATTTGGTTTTGATTGTTTTAATAAGCATAGATCGCATCTCTAGAATATGTTAAGCTTTAAAAAACTCCTGCAATTTATTATCACATTGGATCCTCTCAGCAGCCTGTGAAGCAAGAACTTTCTGTGATGGAAAAACAAGACATCAGGCATCTTGAGCGGCACAGAGGCCTAGCAGATACCACTAGGACAAACACCATGTCTTGGAAATGTTGTGCCAAAGAATTGGAAATCCAGTAAATGTCCTTCATTTGAGGAATGGCTTAGCAAACTGTGCTCTATGTATGTCATGGAACACTATTGTTCTATTAGAAACCAGGAGGGATGGGAATTCAGGGAAGCCTGGAGGGATTTGCATGAACTGATGCTGAGTGAGATGAGAAGAACCAGAAGAACACTGTACACCCTAACAGCAACATGAGGGTGACGATCAACCCTGGTGGACTCGCTCATTCCATCATTGCAACAATCAGGGACAATTTGGGGCTGTCTGTGATGGAGAATACCATCTGTACCCAGAGAAAGAACTGTGGAGTTTGAACAAAGACCAAGGACTATTAACTTTAATTTGGGGGGAAAAACCTGATATCTTATTGTCTGATCTTGCTATCTCTTATACTTTATGTTTCTTCCTTACGGATATGATTCCTCTCTCATCATACTCAATTTGGATCCATGTATACCATGGAAACTATATAAAGACTGGCAAACTGCCTTCTGGGGGGGGAGAGTAAGATAAGGGGAAAAAACTGTAAAACTCAAAATAAATAAAATCTTTAAAATGAAAAAAAAAAAGAAATGTTGTGCCAAACTGATGCACACCACTAAATCGAAATCAGACCAACACAAATTCCCTGAAAGGCTGCACTTTTCTGTTGGATCACCTCAAATGTCTCTGGCATCAGAACCTCCTCAAATTCAAGTTCAGCTCTTCTAGAACAAGCTAGAGAAGGAGCTGATAAAAAATCTCCAGATCAGACCTTGGGTAGATCCCTGAATTTAACTGAAATCTGAGACCCACCAAAGCAAATGAAGAAATGTATGTCAAATATTTTGCCCACCTTAATATTCTAAAGAAACACTGTTTCATCATCATCATCATCACCATTTGGCACCAGTTATATATCTCTTCAATGACTGATGCCAACCAGCAAGGCTATTGCTACCACAACTCATGAAATTTGGGGAAGCTTGACCTTTGGAATCTCTTTCAGGGATAGCACCAGTTGCATGACAGCATTCATGCCACTGAAATCTGGGGTTCTCAAAGTCAGATTTACAGATGAAATCAAGAATGGCTCTATATAAAAGGCTTCTTGCTTGGTTTTCAGGACTTTGGTAAATCATCCAATAATTTCTCAGTTGAAATGTTCCCTTTTGGTTCTCTGTGTTTATAAATAGTTTCCCATGAATTATAATTATTTTAAAGAATGGCCCAAATATCACCTGTATTTTGAATAAACCAGAGAGTACGAAAGCTGAATTATTTGCCCTTTCTTTGGGTGAGATCTTGCTGATCCTTAGAGTCTTCTCTCTTCAGGGTCATTGAAATAAATGTGCTCATTAGGGTATATGGCAAGGAAGCTACAGTCCAAGAGGTCCCAGGAGAAGCCTCCTCTTCCCAAGAGCTATCCAGGCCCTGAGTTTAGGTTCCATGTCCAACTCCTCCATCCAGAAGTATCCTCTCCCAGCTTTGTACTTTAGTATGGATTTTAAACATTTATCCATCCTGAGGAATTGCTCATTGTTAGTCCTTTCTGCCTTTGTTCAAAACTCTGGGAGGGTCCCAAAGGAGAAGAACAGGATAGATTGCTAAGATATCATAGTCGCATATGCCCTCCACTCACCACATGACCACAACTGCCAAAGCTAACAAGTCCCAAAGACTGCATCTGAGCAGAAAAGCAGCACAATGTTCCATCTCAGATTGGAGAGAGACTCATCAGAGGAGCATCAAGAAGGAGGGGAGAGGGAGCCAATCCCCACCATGGGCAGGGAAATGGGTCATGAAAACTGGTATGAGGTCTTTCTGAGGGTCCCCAGCTGGTAAGGCATTCCCTCTTTAAAAGAAAAGCTATTTATTATGTCTATACATGTGTGAATAAAAATTACAGATCTATGTGGATCTATATACATCTCTTATATATGTAAGTATGTATACACACTAATACATAGACACAGGATATCTCTTGAGGACAGTGACTGCTTTTATTTTTGTGTCCCCAGTCATTGTAAACTGAGTGATTGATTGATTCTAAGTATGGTGCTAACCATTCCAGGGAGGCTAGGAAGCCCTGCAAGCAGAAAGGAAAGCAGAAGGACATAGATATAATTCTCAGGAGCAGAGATCTTGGTGAGTTGCTGGTAGGTGATTTCCCATGATGCTCTATGACATTGATACCAAAAGGGAAATTCTAGAGAAAATGTATTCCGTGTCGAGAACCTAACTTTCTTGATCCCAAGACATCAAGATTTAGATTGAAACAATCCAACATATCACCACCCCTCTTCAATTCATACCTTCATGACAGATTTAAAGCTTGAATCTCAAGCATGGTTTAACTCCCAATAGTTAAATGAATTTCCAAAGGTCCTATTGCTAGTAGGTGAGAGAGCAGTGATTCAAACCTTGCCCCCTCTCAGCTAGACACAAATGTTCTTTCCACACTATTTGGAGCAAGATGGATTTTCCGGAAAATCTCTGCCCTGTCACTGGTAGCTTCAAGATACCTCAACCCTTCAGGACCCAGTTCTGAGGAGCCAAGGATGTGCTTTCCATCTCCACAAGTACACCTGGGGGTCAGGGGGCTAATCTTCAGTCTCTCTGAAAGAACCACATCCCTGTGCTGAGTGAGCATTTCTGGGCAAGCCAAGCCCTCCCTCTCCATGTCCTCATTCTCACCAATGTGTGCTTGCTTCTTATTGGAATTCCTACAGTAAACTTTCCTGAGGGTCAAAAACAAATTAAGGGTTTAATTTACAAATGACAGCATTCGCAGAGTGACAAATGCTTGGGCCAAGTCCATAAGTCTGAGAGCACATTTCCTCTGAAAAGCTCACAGTTTATTTATAGAGATAAACTATCCATCTCCCCTCATCTGTATGCAGCTAGAGCATCATCTGAGCCCTTCAGGTTATGTCCGGGACAGAGAGATCTTTTTGATTTTCCTTAATTGAAACTCTCTTGGTAAGGATGGCCAAGTTGTGTAGCCTAATCCCATCATGGAATGGAGGCAATGGATGACTCCGAAGCAGCTGGCCTGTTGTTCAGGAAGCCAGCCCCAGCCAGTTCAAGAAGTTTTCAGTGAATCCAAGTCATGCCTATCTCTCTTTGATGCCACTTTTCATACAAATGGAGCAAGTGTCAGATTGCAGCAGATGCTAACTGGGTTGCTGTCCTTTCTTTGTCAAGAGGCAGGAACTGAAGAGATGGAAGACCCTGGTAGCTGGACAGTCCACAGGACTAGGCTCATGTTTTCCTTCCCCTGCCTTTTGTTCTCTATTTATGCCTTGCCAGGGAAATATCCCTCACATTGCAGAGAACAAGGTCTTTCATTTCTCTGTTCTTCAGTGTCTATGCTTCCTCTCAGAAAGGCCTCTGGGATGTCTGGCTCAAAGGACAGTCCGTATGTTAAGGTCAAAGATACTTTGCACAACCTCGTGAGGATCCAAAGACCTGAATCAACACCTAGTCTATAGAATATTGATCTCTTACAAAAGGAATGAGCACACAGGGCTTCCTGGATTCTGAGTAATTCTAAAGCAACTTGGTCCATCTTTTTCATGGGGATTTGTAAAATGAAATATTATATGACACATCATATATGATTATCTATATATAGCATATAATTATCTATGTATAGCTTATAATTATGTAAATGAAATAATATATATATCCTATTTATAAGGTATAGATAGTACAATACATATTTCATATAGTGAATATAACATACACCATTTCCAGGTCTTTTGATTCATATCTGATCACTGACTGGACCCAGTGAGGAGAAAATGAGATTGGTGACAGACAGCACAGCTCCTCCTCATTCAAATTCGATTCATCTGCATGTCATGGCATCACCTTCCTGATGTCATAATGAAAGACACACAAAAACCGCAGTTCATAGCTCACATATAACATATATAATTATGAATTGTATTCCATATAACATATAAAATATTTCATTTCACAGATATATGGTTTTGTGTTTCTATGAATATGCATGAGGGGAGCTACAAAGTAAGAAAAGTATCATTGATTTCAAGCTAGCACTTCAGTATAAGACTTGACATTCATCTCAATATCATTTCATCTTGTGTGATTCAGATTCCTCTCTGGATCCTAACTCTGTCGTTCAATTTATTCACTGACCTTCCCATCTGAAAATGTTTCAAGTGTTTCTTTTTCCCATTAGAAGGCAAGCTCCTTGAAGACAGGGACTGAACTTTTTGTTTTCTCAGGGCTCAGCACAAAAGTCAGTAGGATGCCTGGCAAACAGTGAGCACTTAATAATTGTTTGCCATTGACTTGTGGCCCAAATGCCAAAGGGAGTAGATTGTTCAGTGACCTTCTCCAATTCTGAGCTTCTAAGATTTGAAAAATAAGAATAATCTCTGGCATCCCTGGAAACTTTGAAGAGGTAGAAAGCACAATTCTGCGTGGTGAACCACGCAAGCTCTTAGGGTGCCATTTTGCAAAGGGAGACACTGAGCTCAGAATGTCTAATATTATCCAGGATGACACCATTGCAAAATCACAGAAGTAATAGGCAAAGCCGGGTTTCTCCTCATGCTGAGGCTGTTTTTCCTTCTTACTAAGATAACGAAAGCTCCTTGGATTGGCATCTTTTCAGTTTGCTCATTTTGCTTTGTTTTGTTTAATTCCCAGGACTGGATACAGCCCCTGAAACAAAGTAGGAGTTCATAAATGTTTGCTGAATGTTTGCGTGCATAAATGAATGAGTGAATGAATGAATGAGCCGTGGGCTAGCAAAATAAAAATATTAGTATGATTCAGAGCAACAGAGAGCAGAGAAGTCATTGCAGGCAGGAGGAATTATATAGACTAAGGCAAGAAGGTCCAAAATCCTTCCAGTTACACAGAAAGCATTGCCTAGAACAAAGAAAAGATTCACCTAGGGAAAAAATGGAAATGAAGGTTAGAATTGAATGTTTGTGACCCTTGAGAGCCTTGAATGCTAAATTTAGAATATGGGACTTTGTCCTTTCAGCACAGTGTGGCATCAGTGATAGCAGCATTAGCCTGAGGCCTGTCTGGCTGTGGCCAAGGGCTCACAAGCAGGCCTGCCAGAAGTTCCTCCTTTACAGACAACAAAAGACCCAACATGTAAGACAAAACAAGCACTACAAAAGAAAACCATCAACACTGCTGCCCACTCACCTGTTCCACTAGACAATCATCATTCTCTCTCCTAAATAGAGTGCATGGACAAAGGAAAGTCCTTCTCTAGGGGAAGCCAGTAGAAGAGACAAGGGACTGGCTGAGGAAGCAAAAATAATCATCAAAGTCCTTGCAATTCTTTTATTCAACAAATGTTTCATTCTGAGATGAGACTATCCAGACTGAATGAAATTCTCTTCCTTAGATCCCATTTCAGCAATGGGTAAACAAAAACCTTCTGCTCACTGTCAACCAAATGCACTAGACTGCCTCATGGGAGCTGGGCCCTCTTCCCTCCTGGCACCAAAATATTTTGTCCATGAACATCCTAATATAATTTCCTCTCTCAGATTCATGGGTGCAACCACATTTTAATGCCTGTATTTAAATTTAATAGAGCAGAGGTTGATAATGACTCCATTATGGTTCCAGAGAATCACTGATGGGCCGGTTGGTAAATTTCCCTCCATGATGACATCAGTCCAAGCCTTTTAGCCTCCAGGGGGCATTTCAGGTAAGAGGAGGCATCAGAATTAACCATAGAATTTTAGGAAGTCATATCAGAATGCAGGACCAATGTGATTTGGGATAATACAGATTTTGAGATTTACCAGTTATAAAGATCCAAAAAGTAATTCCTCAGTGACTCCATTGCACTTTTAAAAGATGGCTATTTTCTAAACTGACAGGCTTCTTTCTATAACATCCTAGGTGAGAGGTCATTAGTCTTTGCTTGAAAACCTCCAGTGAGGGAAAACATACCACCTCTTAAGCCCACAAATTCTGCTTTGAGACTGCTTTCTTTGTTAGCAAGCTGTTCTCCCCCATATCCAAGCTAAATGGCCCCTCTAGAACTTCAATCAATCAAACAAGCAATCAATCATTTATTAAATACTTTCTCAAGACATTAAATGACCTAAGGACAGGAAAAACAAGAATGAAAGACTGCTCTAAATGAATCTAAATTTTATCAGGACAGAACAAGAAAAAATAGATAGAGAAATATGCAAAAATAGATACAAGACAATTTATATGTGCAGAGGCCAGTGGCTGGGGGCTCAGGAAGACTCCACATAGAAAAGGGTGCCTATGGTGAACTCTAGACTCAAGCAGAAAGAGGTAAATCTCTCTTCCACATGACAATCTTTTGGGCACTAGAGATTCCTGATGTCCCCTGCCTCAGTCTTCTCTTTTGTAAGCTCCATATCCCTAACACCTCTAACTCACCCTGCTGGAACATGAACTCAAGACTTTTCGCCACCATACATATTGCCTTCTACTGGACACCCTCCATCTTTTCAATGTCCAGTCTAAAATGTGCTTCCAAAAATAAAATATCATTCTTCAGATGATGTCAAGCAAGACAGGGTACAACCAGGCCAATCAAATCTTAGTTCCTGAAAGCTCTTCATCTAATACATCTGAAGATTACATTAATTTCCAGTATATGAGCTCTTTGGTGGTGGTGGGGACTATTTCTTTTTGTCATTAGATTCCCAATGCCAGTCACAATATGATTCTTAATAAATGTTTGATGAATTAAATATATATTCACTGTGAAAGTCAGAAGAGAAATGGAAAAATGAAATTTATTCAAGAAAACCCAAAGAGATCTAAGAAATAATCAGATTTCATTAAAGGAGTTTAGAATGGGTTTTCTTTCTTGATATTTTTCTGAAACCAATTCCTGAACTATTCCTGGTGTCAAAACCAGAGAAGGATAAAATAAGAAAGAGACTTTTAGAACAATATAAGTAATGAATAAGTGAGACATATTTTTGGTGAGGTAGTCAAGTTGACAGAAAAAGTACTCAATTGAGCACTCCCAATGTTCCCCTCCAAACAACATTAAAATAATGCCTCAGCTCAAATTCAGAAGTGGCAGAAACAATAAAAAGTCAGAATGAAGCATTTTTTCCAGAATCCCCCCCCCAAAAAAAATCTAGAAGATTAGAAAGAGAAATCTGGGACATGAGGGCAGAGGCTGGCCCAGTACTCACATGGATGAAGCAGCAGTGGTGGGACTAGGTAGTAATAACAGAGCCAGCAGCAGCTTAGGGAACTCTCAAGTGAAAGGCAATAAGGGGATCTAGAAACAAGTCAGAAAGAGATTGAAAAGTAACCCTTTGCAACAACTAGCATCTCTTTGGCAAGTTCATTGCCTATACCCAGTTCTGGGTCTTAGTTCAAGGGCAGAGAGGAGTTATAGGGCAGTTTTCTTGGATAATTTCTTGAAATATAATGTCTAGACTCTTTGTTCGTGGCTTTTAGATCATGTAATTTTTCTTAAATAACCTCTTGCTCTATTTTCTGGGTTGTGTTTTCTGACTGGTTATTTCAAATTTTCTTCTTTTTTTCATTCTTTTTACTTTGTTTCTTTATGTCTCGTGGAGTCATTATCTTTTAGTTGCCCATTTTTATATTTGAGGAATTGTTTTTTTAGTGAGTTTTTATGTCTCTTTCTCCATTTAACTAATTTTATATTTTAAGGTGTTATTTTCTTCAGGATTTTTATGTCCCTTTTACCAGGCTGTCAATTGTGCTTTCATAACATCCTTCCTTTTCTCTCATCTCTCATCTTTTTCTTTTACCGTGCTTACTTGATTTTGAAAAAAAAAATTTAAACTATTCCAGGAATGCTTGTTAGACTTGATCCAATTCACACTTCTTCTTTGAGACTTTTTTTTTGACTTTACAAAACTCAGAGTTTGTGTCTTGATACTGCCTATCACTATAGTAGATTTTTCAATCAATCAAGAAAACTGAAGTTTGCAAAGTCAAAACAGCAACAAAGTCTCAAAGAAAAAGAGTGAATTGGACCAAGTCTAACAAGCATTCCTGAAAGAGCTTAAAAAGTTTTTTTTCAAAATCAAGTAAGCATAGTAAAGAAAAAATAAGAAAGATGAGAGTAAAGGAAGAACATTGTGAAAACACAATGACAGCCTGGTAAAAGGGACATAAAAATCCTTGTACTTAAAATACAAAATCAGCCAAATAGAGAAAGAGCCATAAAGGTTCACTGAAGAAAATAATTCCTCAAATATAAAAATAGGCAAGTAAAGGCTAATGATTCCTTAAGATGTAAAGAAACAAAGTTAAAAGAGTGAAAAATAGAAGGAAATTTGAAATAATCATCAGAAAAAACACCAACCTAGAAAAATAGAACAAGAGGTTAAGAATAATTACATGACCTAAAATCCATGATGAACAAAGAAAGAGCCTGTTTCAAGAAAATATCCAAGAAAACCACTCTGAGGGTAAAAATTGAAACAATCCACCAATCACTCCTGAAAGAGATCCCAAAATGAAAATTCCCAGGAATATTATAGCCAAATTACAGAGCTCCCAGAACAAAAAGAAAATATGTCAAGTGGCCAGAAAGAAATCATTGAAATATCATTCATGAAAACACAAATGTTAGCAGGAACTATGTTAAAGAAATAGAGTGTTCAGAATATGATATTTTGGAAGTCAAAAGATTGGACTTACAGCCAAAAATATGTATCAAGGGGGAAAATTAACATTGAATTAAATAAATGACTTTCAACCATTATTGAAAAGACTAGAACTGAATAGAAATTTTGACTTTTAAATATGACTCAAATGGATAAAACTGTAAACATAAAGAAAAAAATCATAAAATTACACTGATTATCTCTCTATATGTGAAGATCATACACATAAATTCTAACAACTTTATCCTTTTTTTGGCAATTATAAGAATTCCATGTGGAAAGAGGATAGGGGAAATGAATCAAGTAGAATGTAAGAAAAAAGTAGCAAGAAAGAGAAATGCTCTAGGAGAAAAAGAAAGGAGAAGAAGAATGGGGGAAATTATCTCATATAAAAAAGACAAATGAGGAAGAGATTTTATAGTGAAATGGAAAATGGTAGTCAAGGTCACCACTTTCTGAACCTCATTCACATCTAAACTGGTACAAAAAGAAAAGATTATATATGTATGAGTATGTATTACATGTGTGTATGTTTGCATAAATGTATTTATAAACACTCAAGTAGTAATAAAAATCTATCTTATACAACAGGGAAATAGGAAAGAAAGGGGTTAAGAGAAAGGGAGTGATAAAAGAAGGCAGTGACCAGCAGCACGAAAAACTCTAGAGGAGGGTCAGGATAAAAAGGAAGTGAGAAAGATAAATAGAAGAAAATAGAATGGAAAGAAATGAACACTTAATAATCACAATTGTGAATGTGATTTGAGTAAATTCATTCATAAAAAGGCAGTAAAATGAAACCAGAATCTAACAATGTTAGTTACAATTTTTGTTTTGTCTTTCATTTTCGAAGAAGATCACAACCTCAGGGAGGTGATTCTAAGATAATATATGAATTGGATTTGAATGAGGAGGATACTGTGCTAAGTTACCTCATTTTCTTCCCCAGAGCCATCTGGGTCCAGTGGCCAGATATGAAACAGGATGACTGGAGATGTCCTGGATGTGAGGCAATCAGGATTAAGTGATTTGCCCAATGTCACACAGCTAGTAAGGGGCAAGTGTCTGAGGTCAGATTCAAACTCCTGTCCTGAATCCAAGGCCTGTGTCCTATTCACTGTGCCACCTAGCCGCCCTGTTGTTTACAAGAAGCAGTTAAAAATAGACATACCTAGAGCTAAAATAAGGGGTTTGAGGAGAATTTCTTATGCTTCAAATGAAGTTTAAAAAAGAAAAGATAATGCATTGTTGGTGTAGTTGTGAACTAGAACAATTTGGAACTCTGCCCAAAGAATTATAAAATGGTGTATAACCTATTACTCATAAATATCACTACTAGTCTATGCTCAAAAAGAGTAAAGAAAAGGGGGAAAGTTCAATTTGTAAAAAAAAAAAAAGCCGCTCTTTTTGTGATAGCAAAGAATTGAAAGTCCATTGGATGCCCATCAATTGTGGAATTGTTGAATAAGTTGTGGCATATTGTTTTAATAGAATACTATTGTGTTATAAGAAGTGATGGAAAGGATAGTTTCAGAAAAATCTGAGAAAACTTATAAGAACTGAATCAAAATAAAATGAGTAGAACCAGGAGAACATTGTACAGTGGCAGCAATATTATATGAATGATCAACTGTGAGACTTAACTACTCTGATCAAGATCCAAAACAATTCCAAAGAACCCATGACAAAAATTGTCTTCTACCTCCAGAGAGAGAAATGATGAACCGTGCAGATTGAAGCAGACTTTTTTAATATTCACATTTTTCTTGGACTTTTTGGTCTATTTTTTCTTTTGTAATATGGATGATATTGAAATATGTTTTGCATGAAAATAAAGCAAAATAAACATCAGTATCATATATATATATATATATATATATAATGAATTTTGATTCTAAGGTTTAAATTAAATTATGGTCCAAAGATCATAGCAATTTATGCAAAAAAAAATTTTATTGTGATTTAAGTTAAATACATTGCAGTGATATAAATATCTGGCCATTCCTTTTCAGTCTTACACATGACAAGTTGATTTTTTCTGCCCAATGTTTTCTTATACAAAGATATTTTAATTGTATTTAAATTGTCTTGTATTTTTAATTAATCAAGCATCCTTTGAACTATATTATAGTTTCTTTTCTCAGACTAAAAGAAAAGACTTTTATCAAGGAGCAGGTGAGGGGGGGAGGAATAGGAAAGGAACTTAGCTTCCTAGCTTCAGTTCTCTCTGTTCAAATTAGTCAGCAGTGAGACAGCCATCATTATGCCCTGACCCTCTATGCCAACTATCCCCCTCACCTTTTCTCCTACGTTCTGTCATCTTTAATATTCACTGATAGTGAGTAATCATCAGAAGCCTACACAGATCCTGAGACACCACTGGAAACTTGATTTCAACTTGACATTGAACCACTAATTTCTATTCCAAAGTAACAGAGTGAGGAAGTTGTTTATCCAAAGTCAAATAGGTAATAGTATAAAGAACAGAGCCAGGAGTCAAGCCAAGATCTTCTGATTACTGGCCAAGCACTCTTTGCACTATATTATGGTTTCTTTGCTCAGACTAAAAGAAAAGACTTTTGCCAAGGAGCAAGTGAGGGGTAAGAAGAGAAAAGAAACTTAGCTTCCTAGCTTCAGTCTTCTCTATTCAGATTGGTCTGCAAAGAGGGTGCTGTTATTGTGCCCTGACCCTCTTATGTTTGAGAAGATGAAGTCTTGTCTGGCCAAGGTTTCTGGTAAAATTCCAAAGCATCTTATGTAAATTCAAATAGTCTATTTGTGCAAGCATTAGGAAGTTTTTTTCTGATTCAATTTCAGGGCCTATTTGAACACCAGAATTTATTGAGGAAAACAAAAATAAAGGCAATAAGAGTTACAATGGCAAAAACCATCCCCTTTTACCAATAGTAGCAGCCAGTAGCTGAAGCAGGTGCTAGTGAGAACAGGAGGTCATTGCTCATAGCGTGGACACGACCTTGAAGTCCCACAATCATAGGTCTGGAGGGATCTTAAAGAGAATATTCAGTTCCATCAGAATTGAAGGTTATTGGTTTTCTTCTTGGGGGACAGAGATACCACCACCTCCTTTGGTGATCTAATTCTTCCTTTTGAGAGTTCAAAATGTTTTTCTTTTACATGAATAAAATCTCTACTCTCTTATCCATTTTCTATAGCTATGGAAAATAACTGCTTACCCTGTATTTCATTAATGTACCTCTATAACCTCTTTTTTGCAAAAATCTGAACCAATCTCATTCCTTTTCTCTTACTTTTTTGACCCATAATTTTAATGATGATGCTACCACTTCCACCCTTTTCAATAATCCTTCTTTTCTCACCTCTTTCTTTACAAAGAAAAAGGCCAACATGAAATTAGTGTCAACTGGCATTCAGATATTTTCAGGGCTGCCATTGAGGAGGAAAGATGAAGCTTCTTCAATGTAGCTTCAGAAGTCAGATCTAAATGTGATGGATTTAAGTTCCAGAGAAAACCTTTTTAGTTCAATACTAGAAAACTCTTTCTAACATTAGAATTCTTATAAAATGGAATTAGATGTCTTTGAGTGAGGTTTTGAGATTTCATTCACTAAGAGTGTTCAAGCCAAGCTCAATAAAATATGTTAAGGATCTTGTCAAGATATCTCTTATATTGTACTCAAGGGTGGTCCCTTGAGGGACTATTAAGGTCCCTCCCAAGTCTGAGATGCTATGAAAATACATTGAACAGAGACTGTACACCACAAGGTGAAGGCTCAGACTGAAGATCAGTAATGCAAAACAAGGACTTTCCATTGCTGCCAGAAGAAGATCCCATGTTCCTTTCCATTTGAACCTCTCAACTTCATGCTACTAGTATTTTTGCCTCATACAACACTGAACAATGACCTAGTACATTGCTAGCAGTGACTTAAGGGGATTCTTTTTGATAAATCCTTATCTAGAATGTGTTTCCATGTTGGATATATATGAGGACTCTAACTTAGGTAAGTGTGTGAGAGCTTGAATTTTATTTGTTTTTTTTTGAGTGGATTCCGTTTTGCTCCTAGGACAAAGGAAATCAGAAAGAGAATGGGCGCAGAGTCAAAGGTCCTAGATTTAAATCCTACTTCTGCTACTCCTTGTGTGTCCCTGAGTAGATTACTGAACCTCTCTGCATCTCAGGTTTTTCTTCTTTAAAATTAGGGGATTCGATTAAATGACTCTGAGGTCTCTTCGAGCTTGAGATCTCAGAACCCGTGAGTTTCCATTGGTCCATATTCAATCTCTCCCTTTTTACGGCCAAACAATACAATAAGCTCCTCAAGAAAGAAATCCGTTCATGTGAAATATTGATTCATTATTTAAATTTGCCTCCATATTTTACCTAGTCTATTGTGCTTCAATACACAATAAAAGAAGGTGGTTGACTTGAAACATCTTCAGCAAATATTCATCATACACAAAATGCAAGCTTCTCAAGGGCAGTGATCATTTCAATATTGCCTCTGGATCCCCAGTGCACAACACAGTCCCTTGGAACCTATCAACACTTACAAAGCATTTCCTGAAGTAAATGCATGTTCATTCTAAAAGGCAGAGGAGATCCATTGAGAAAGGAGGCTTACTCTGGGAAAGTCAAAAAAGAGAACTCAGCAAAAATCAAGTCAGTTGTATTCAGGTCTCCTAGGACTTCAGTTATCAAAAAAGAGGCATTTGTGCAATTATTGGACAACAAATGGCATGTCGGCCCAACATGATTCCTGTAGTATAGCCAAATCTTGCTCTAACCATATTCTGTTGTCTTCACACATTTTATGCTTTACTTTGCACCTATGGAGTGAATTATCTTCAATAGTACCATCCTACCTAATATGATGTTTTTACAGAATTGAATTAATGGGGGAGTACTAGAGTTAGGTTAGGGAATAACTGCATTTGGTTATTATAAGTTACTTTTAAGTTTAAAGTTTTAGTTAATATAGCTAGTATTTGATTGAGGTGCTAAAATTACATTTTAAAAGCTGAAAAAGATGAGCCACAGCTATAATAGAAATAAGAGACAGAGTCAATAGAGCATGACCTCAAGTCAGGAAAATGAATCTTTCTTTTATTATTTGGTGTTTTTGTTTTTGCAAGGCAGTGGGGTTAAGTGACTTGTCCAAGGTCACATAGCTAGGTCATTATTAAGTATCTGAGGCTGAATTTGAACTCAGGTCCTCCTGACTCTAGGGCTGGTGTTCTATCCAGCTGCCCCAAAATGCATCTTTATAAGTTCAAATATTGTCTCAGACTGCTACTGTATGACCCCGGGCAAGTCATTTTACCCTATTTGCTTCAGTTTCCTCATCTGTAAACAAACTGGAGGAAAAAATGGCAAAGCACTCCAGGATTCTTGTCAAGCAAACTTCAAATAAAAGCACAAATAGTTAGACATGATTGAAAACCACTGAATATTAACCAATGTACATCGATAAGTAGCCAAAAGATGAAGTACTAAGCAAGAAGACTTCCATTTCACTGATTGTGTTTTTTTATTCACTTTTCCTATCCACAATGAATTGGTGAATATGTAGCCATGGTTAAAATAATAAAACAAACCAACAAATAAATAAATGCATTTGATGTTTCTGTATCTATCATTTTTAAAGCTTGGAGAGTGATTTATATTATCTTATATTTCAGTTCTTTGGTCTTTACAATAACACTGTAAGACTAAGGGCCAGTTATTCTAATAAATCTAAAAGTATATCTGTAATTTAAAGATCAATAGATGGGGTAGAGGGGTGGGGAAGATAATTGTACAAAATTATCATTGTAGAACCCAGAGCAAGACTAAGAACTAGTGTGTCTCTGAAAGCACATACTATACAAGTGATTGGTGAAAACAAAGACAGATGGATAGTGGGAAATGGAAAGGCATAAATGATAAACATGAGTGTTATAATTACAAGGAGATTAAAGTTCAGGAATAAGAAATCCATTCGTTGGGATATAGGGAACCTAATTAGTTGGCATAATTAGGAACAATTAATTGGCAGGATAGGTAACTGAGTCACAGGGAAACATCAGGTAATGTCAGCCACTCCACAAGGGGGACCTGAGGCACAAACATCATAGCAGTAGAAATAACAAGAGTAATGATGCCAAATCAATTAACACTGCCTTCGGACTCCCTATATTCATACTGTTTAGGGTCAAATTTGGTCCCAGAGCTTGAAGCAAGGAGGAACCTCCATACAAGTAGGAGTGAAATGTCCCCAACCATGTAGATTGAAGTGGTGTGGCTGTCAAGATATTGTAAAATCATTGCACATTCTATTCAGAAGTTTTCTTAGCAACTTGGATGAAAAAAAATCTAGAATATATTGATCAAAATAGACAAGTCATTGATACTGTTAAAGAGGAATCTTAAATGATTTTCTGTGCCTCCTGCCTGAGGAGCTGAACGAGCTCTAAAAAGATGTCAAAACAGAGATGGAAGTGCAACCTAAAGGGAACTTGCGTCACTCCCTGCAGGCCAAGCCTTAACATCTAATAATTACTACAAAAAGCTAGTATTGCCTTTTTTTCCTTCTAAGGGGAAATAGATAAAATAGAAAGTGGAGGAGTTTATTTATGGATAGTAATAGGCATGAGAAACTCAGAAATATGATTTTCATTCCTTTAAAATAACATTTCTGTTTTTGTTATGAACTTAATAATCAGCAAACATTTCAATAGAAAAAAAAATGTAATATCTTTCTACTGACCCCCTGCAGCTGGGCAAAAGGACAGCTCCCCGCAATAAGCCTCTGCAGAATAGCTCTTTCAGAAGATCTGGATCTCATCTTAGGGAAGCTGACAGTTCCCTCAAAGATTTATGAGAAAAAGAGCCTTCAGAAATAATTTAATTCATCTATACTAGTACAATTTAAATTGGAGCAAACTAAAAGCTGAAAATAAGGCAAAAGCCTCACAACTTTCCTGAGTGGCCCATCAAAGTGGCTTATTCACCCACATGTACAACATTGTTCAAGGATACAGACATTTAGCTAATCAGGAAAAGTTTGTACTGCTGGAGGGCCCATTTCTGAATAAACAGAATTGAAACTGAGGGCTAAGTTCAGAGTGTAACACAGCATCGAGTAGATCAGCATGCTGGAGAGCTCCTGCCAATGATCCCTATATTGCTGCACTGCAGATAGAAGCTTTTTTTTTATTTCTCTTCTGTTTAGTTATTACATTTGGGGGCACCTTTAATTCACAGTGTTGAAGACAGCAAGTGCCCTATGTTATGTCTCACTCAGCTGTCTTCTCAAGATTCTCCTGATTTAGATTCTTCTGAATATTTTTAAACTAGAGAAATTAAAGCAATTTATGGTCATTGAATAAATGTTCTAAATCATTATTGATTAGCAAATTGAACATTAAAACATCCTTGAGATGTTATTTTATACCTTACCAGATTGTCTAAAATGATTGAGGGAGAAAGCAGCTGCTAGAGAGGATATGAAAAAATTGATTATTAATTCATTGTTGGTGGAACTGTGAACTGATCCACCCATTTCCTTTTTCTTTTTCTTTTTTGCAAGGTAATGGGTTTAAGTGGCTTGCCAAAGGCCACACAGCTAGGTAATTATTAAATGTCTGAGACCCGATTTGAACTCAGGTACTCCTGACTCCACTGCGCCACCTAGCTGCCCCTGATCCACCCATTTTGAAGAGCATTCTGGAATTATGCTCAAAAAATTAGTAAACCCTTTATGGCCTTTGACCCAGAAATACCATTAATAGGTCTATTTCCAAAGTTGAGTAGAGAAAAAGAACCTATATATTTTTTAAATGTTTATAACAGCTCTCTTTGTGGTGGCTTATTAATTGGGTAATGATAGAACAATCTGTTCTATGATTGTGATTGAAAACTTGTGCTATAAGAAATGATGAGCTCAATGATCTTTAAGAAATATGAAAAGACTTGCATTAAATAAGGAAAAG
The DNA here is from genome assembly GCF_037893015.1 of Macrotis lagotis. Lineage (NCBI taxonomy): Eukaryota > Metazoa > Chordata > Mammalia > Peramelemorphia > Peramelidae > Macrotis > Macrotis lagotis. Next base: position 3,819,896 of record NC_133664.1, read on the forward strand.
CAAAATGAGCAGAATCAGGAGAACATCATGTACAGCAACAACAATAATATTGTTTTAAAAATGATTCTGAATTTGGATGTATGTGTGTGTTTTCATGTTAAATTGTAGTATTTGGGGAGGGAGAAAGATACAGTAAGAAGTATACAGAACAAAAGAAAAGGATAGTATGGAAGCGAAGATCGATAATTTTGAACACAATGCATAGTACTTATTATATATTATATTTTGAATCATCTCATGTTCTGCTGTGTACATGGGACTAAGTTTAACATTTTTAAATAGAAATAAAAAGAGAGGGTATCTAGGTGGCTCAGTAGAGCACTATGGTCTTCTTAGAAAAATATTCTTTTTTGTATAGTTCGTGTTATATTCTTTCTTCTCACTGGGATTGTTATCAGAGAAAATAGATCACAGCTTAATGAAAGAAAATTTTGTGCCTACTAACCTCAAGATACAATCTCAGCAAATGTTTTTGCTTTGAGAGAATCATGTCTATTGAATGGATTATTAAGTGCAGACTCACCAGTGGGGGTTCAGAAGCTGAAATTTTAGCAGTATGTACCCTCAAATTAGATATTCCACTTCCACTAACAGACTAAATGTGTCCTTATGAGCTGAGAGATAGCCCCAGAGGTGTCTCTACAGTAACATGTATTATTAGCATTCAAATTGGTGCCCCTCAACCCTGATTACCAAAGTTAATGTGTACTCCAATCCATGGACTTTCATATTTTTTAAACTTTCAATGTAAAGCTTCAAACTAGTGAGATCTCTTGTGTAGCTTAATGAAGAATGCATTTTTATTTTCATCCAAAAAGTATCTCAGAATGTTATTCATTCAAAAATGGTTCTCCCAGCTCCATCCCAGCTATTCCTAGAAGATATTTTGCCTTGTAAATACAAGCTTGAGGGTGCCCAGCATATTCCTCTATCCAATTATCAGAACTGTGCAAATCACTAGGTATTAGACTGATTAAGAAGGAAAATAAAGTCATCAGCTCAAAAAAAAAAAAAATAACCTGAGAAGTTGGAGCCGGAGTCAATATACTAAAGGAAGTTTTAAATCCTGCCCAAATTGCTAAACCATTCTCCCTCAAATTGTCCTCACTTAAAATCATCTCTTAATTCCATCTAGAATGTCTTCATTTCATTTACATAACACAGGCTTTGTCTCAGTGGGAGGTTACCTAAAATAGTCATTATGTCTTTGGGCAAAAATAGGCAGACACCGTCAGAGAGAAAAACTGGGGAGTGCTCAGATCCCCTACAGAGATGGAGATTATATGTCTGGCTTCCTAAATACCAGAAGTGAGATTGGATTAAAACCGTGCCAGTGAAAAGCCTCCCCAATTTAACTGGGTGCAATCCAAGTTTCTTGCATCCCAAAAGCATACCAGGGTTCTCAGAAAATCAGATTTTTCTCCTGGGATACAGTAGGCAGCAGCCTTGTTGAGGAGATGACATGAGTAAAGAAAAAGCCCAGGTCACGTTTCCGGACAGAGATGATGTAGCGCACAATCTTGGGAAAGTGACTTGGTCTCACTTCAGTCACCTGGAAAATACCATTCACTGGAGCATTTCAAGTTGAGTTAATTGGTAAAGAGCTTTGAGGGGTTCAATGAAAGGTGTTAGATAAGTGCCAACTATTTTCTATTATTAAGTCCACTTGGAAACCACAGTGAAGTGGGCCAGAAGGTCTCTACCTCCTGCCAATCAACACCAGGATGTGCTACCTAGAGATCAATTTAGGGCAGCAAGTACCTCAGAGAAGAGCTGAGATGGGGAGGGAGGAATTAGAAGATGGATGCTTTTAAAGGGCAGATACAAGCCAGGAGTAAATGGTAAATTATATATATATATATATATATATATACATATATATATATATATATATATATTATGTGCACATATATATAAATAAATGTATATATGTAATGAAATGTGGCAAGAAATGGGAACAAGAAAAGAAGAGAATGCAGCATCTTTCAAGAATCTTGCTATATAATAATATTCTTCAATAGCTTTGCCTGTCTTTACTTGCCTTCATCTCTTTTCTCCATATAAGGGCTGAAAAGACCAATTAAAACTGTTTCTCTACAAAATTTGAACCACATAAAGCACCTTTCTCCCCTGAAAAATGTATTTGCCATGATTCTAATGTCCAAAAAATGAAAATAAGATCAGTACAAGTTAAAGAATTTTAAATCATTCACTTTAAATCACCACAGAATGTAATGAAGAAAAGAAAGTTTGTGTTATTTCATAACTCCTCCTTCTAAGAAAGTTCTTTTCTGGTGGCCAGCCAAGGTAAATACTGAGATCTTGATGGCGAAGATAGCATAACACAAGTCCTGTCAAGTTCCAAAGACATTGCAAACAGACCTAATTAACGAGTGGCTTCCTTTTGTCCAAGGACCAACCCAATAAGGAAAAGGTCAACTGAGGCAATCAGTGAATCAGATCCTAACACAATATTATAGCTCTGAGACTTTTGTCAGTTATTTGAATGAATCAACAAATCCATCAAAGGCCTGAATTTAATCTATGCCATATGGATCTTAAATGCAATAGCAACCAGTTTTGAACCCAGAATTATTTTTCCAGGGGCAAGTCAGGAAAGAAATGCTCCAACCAAATTCCTGAAAGGGAATCTTTTGGGACAGGACAAATAAGAGGTTTGGTTTGCCCCCACCTTGGCCAAAGCTTAACCTTGTCAACTTCAGAGTAGAATATCTGAATTTTTTTCCCTTATGTCCTTGGAAGAACAGTGACATACAACAGTATTTATATCAGGAGTCGAGGACAAATGAGAACTCTTGAAGAAAGACAACTCTAGAACTCTAGAAAGAGCCCATGATCAAGTTGGACCATTTCTAAGGGAATTCCATGAATAAACCTGAAAAGACCTGCCACCAGAAGTCATGAATTATTCCTTTGCCACAAACTCTCTCAGTTTGATTCCACTTTCCCCCTTAGTTCTTTAGGGACTAAGGAGAGAGTTTGCCTCACATATTTGTGAAGGAGGAGCAATTAGGCAGGCAACAAACATTCCCTAATCATTTATTATATGCCAGTAACAAGAAATAAAATACAAACAAAAAGAGACTCAAGGATCTCCTGCTCCACTAGGGGAAAGTAACACCTTAAAGGGGAAGCTGAAAAGCAGGGCAAGAGAGTATGATGAGGATGAGGCCTAGATAATAATAGTGCGGTCTAGAAAGTCAGAAGCAGAGTCAAGATGGGAATAAAACTTGACTAGGGTAGGTTCCCTTTCTAGAACCTGAGATTCCAGAAAGAGCTAATCAATGGAAGAAAGCTTGGCAGAGGGATATTTCAATTGAGAAGTTTGCAGGAACTAAGATTTTCTGGGGTATAGGGTTAGCCTGAACACTGAATCTCACAGAGAGTCAACCCTGACCCTTTGCCAACCCTGCTGAGGAGTATGGAAGCCCCTGTCCCTAAGGGAAATTCTAATAAGACTCTGCAACCAAAGTCTGGTTGTGAAGTCCTGAGAAGCAGAAGTCCAAGAGTAAGGGGTGTTTTCCACCACTGGTTCTCACATATCAAATATCCTTTTCTAAAACCTAGAAGACTAATTTTATCAACTGATAATCAGTGAGGAAGAAGCAGAGCAGTGGGGGCCTGTGAGCAATTGCAACAAGAAAAGACTTTCCCCTCCCCACCATTCAGCTGTCCCCAGTCCTTAGGAGTTTCTTCAAACCTCACAAAGGGAGAAATGGGAGCTATCTGAAGAGGACATGACTTGTCAGTTTCATGGGAATTGGGATGATTGCTCCATTATTTTTTTTAAAGTGAAGTCTAAGGAGATGTAGGGATCCTTCAGACCCTTGAAGGATTCTGGGAAGTCAAAACTACTTTCAAAATAAATTATTTGTTATCTATTAAAATTCCCTTCCTTCTCCAATTGCATGTCTGTGTAAAGTGAGACTTTCTTCCTAAACTTCAACCAAAACAACATATCACAACAGGTTGAACACGGAAACAGGAGAAGGCAACTACTTTCCATTAGACCAGACATTAAAGAGACATATAAAAAGAAAGCAATTCTGTTCTCATTTTTTCTTTGGAAATATAGTTATCTTTCCTTTTTAGTTATGTTTATATATAATGGACCTTTATTGCTATTTTTAAATGAATTAAGTATTTATAAAATTTATCAGTTTTTATTTCTAATAGAGCAAATAGCAATAGACTTAACCCTTGTAAACAAAAGCTCTAGTTTGCTCAATAATTTTTAAGAGTAAGAAGGTATCCTAGAACCAAGAAGGTTGGGAATTGTTGCTCCAGAACATTGAAATACTAGATTCTGAAAAGTTCAGTACCAAGAGAAAAAAAATGGTTTTTGCTCCAGCACCTCCCAAAAATTGTGTAACAAAACCCGAACGGAATAAATGGAGCATGTAGTCCAATTTCTTCATCTCACAGATGAGAAAGCTAAAGGTTTCAAGGTTTCAATTGGCCTCCCCACAGTTCCCCAAGTTCCAAGACATAGATCCAAAAGCTGGAGCTGGGTTCTCTGATCTCTCTTTCCCCTGAACCATAGAAAGGTAGCATTCTATAACAACAAGACCCATTTTAGAAAGTTATGGGCCTGGATTCTTGAAGGAAAGGGTGTGACTAGTTGGCCAAAAAAGTCCTGGGAAAATCCCAAACTGAGCTTCAACTATATAGCTCAATAGTCAAAGCCAGGCTGACTTCCAACTTGCATGTGCCCCTTGCTTATAGGATAGGAATGACTAAAGAGAGGTCTACTAAAAACACTGAGGTCTGACACACAGAAGGGGCTTAATAACAAGCATTTCCAGTTTTGACCACTATGGAGACATTACAAAAAGTCCAGAGTTCTACTAATATCCTCCTCTGGCTAGGTTTCTCCTGAATGGAAAACAAACTTGGTAGCTACTGGATCAGAAAATCCCTTCAGAATGATACTATGCCATCCACACAATTCATTCGAACAAGACAGTTAGCTAGTACAGTCAATAGAGGACTGAAGCAGAGAAGACTAGCCTTGTACATAAAAGAGCTGTGTGACCCTGCAGAAGTCACTTCACCTATAAAATTAAGAAAAAATAAACTGTAATAATTACATCCCTCACTACAGTAGGACTCAAATGAGTGAGGTTCAAATGAGAGAATATTTGTTGGGGGTTCATATGAAATGCAAACCTGAATACTGTCTATTGCACACTGCTCTTCCATTGGGGAAAGATCATTTCTGTTATTCATTGCTGGCCCCTCCCCAGGTTTAAGCATTTGTAGTGAATTGGATGACTTAAGTCATTTTCCTTACCAAACTCACAGTCTCCTAGGTGCTGCAGGAGATCCCCCCATTTCAGAGCAGTCCCAGGCTCCAAGTGTCCCTGTCTGTACAAAATACAGTGAACAGAGAGTTGCCCAGTGGCCACATCCCAGCTTCTGAAGTCTGCACAATGGAGCAGTCTCCACTTCCAGGACCCAGGATTCTAACAAGTTTGAACCTTCTAAAAGAGCAGTGCATTTTTAAGTCACCCCCTCCAATTCCATTACAAACCCCATCTCTGTTCTTGGTTGTGGAACAGTTGATCATTCTTCCAAGGAAGCACTTGATTTTCTCCGGCAGGATGCCAACCACACCTGCCTTTCCTCCAGCATTGCTCTGCTCAATTAAGCTTTTTAAATTGGACATTTCCAAGCATTGCAAACTGCCTCACAAGCCTGGTAGGCAAGTCAGACACTAATTCTTCAGAGTCTTTGAGAAAGGATGGCAGGCTGAAGATGAAATCCCAGGAGAAAGAATTTTTCCCAGCAATGCTTCCAGAAATAAAGACTTCTCAAGACACAGGGCAGAGGCCCGTGGAATGAGGGACCTTGGCAGTTTTTAAAGAAAAAGACAGCCTCCTGTCCATTTTTGAGGCCTATCCCATGGAATACGTGGGGTAAGAACCCCAGCTCTTGCCTGTCTCGCCCACTCTGCATCCTCATTTCATCCTAATCTCTTTGCTCCTTCTGGGGAGCGATCTTCCAAGGCTTCAGATCTTTCAAAGCATCTGTAGTATTCATTTTCAGGTTCTCTGACATATCAACTGGTGCCACTAAAATGAGACCTGGTAAATTCTTGCTGGCTCAGGCACAAAGGAGGAAAGATCTGGCAAGTTTGTGCTTCTCACACCTTCATCTTCTTCTGCCCAAGATGCTCAGGGAAAATGTGAAAATATGAGAAACACCTGAAACTCATTTCCCTTTCCCAGGTCCACTATTAATGTTCTGAATGATCTGGTGGACCCTACCCTGCTGCTGTCATTCTTGTGTCTCCCTAGAGTAAAGGCAATGGTCAATGGATAAAAGAAGGGGTGAATGGCCTTCCCACCATTGTTCCCTATTTATCCCATCTATGGCTGGCTTGTATCTATCACCTCCTCCAATAGATTGGGCCCTCCTTGAGAACAGAGACTGTCTTATGTCTTTCTATCTCCAATGCTTTGCACAGTGACTGGTTTGTAGAAGGTGCTTAATAAATGTCTACTCATTGATCAGCTGCCTTCTAAAATGTGTGACCTTGGAAGTCACTGAATTTTTCCTGACTTTAGTTTCCTCATCTGTAAAATGGTGGGATGATCTAGCTCCCCTAGCTCACAGGACTATTATAAAGATTGAATGAGGTACCTGTGTCAGGATACCTGGCTGTACACTTGGGACCTGGGATAGCATCTCTCCACAGAGGATCTATAAAGAACCCAGGAAGACTGCTGTTCCAGGGGAGCATCAATGCTATGCAAGGGACCATGTAGTCTTGCAGACATTCCATAACTATTTGGATTGGCTACACATGCGTTGAAGAGAAAGCACCTGGATTGACTGCAGAAATGTACAAAGAGACCTGCCAAGTTTAGCTCTGGTCTCTTCTTGGAAATGACCTGTGAAGAGAATGTAGGTTATGGCCTGGTGAGTTCTAAAGGTCCAGAGGTATCCTCAGCATCCCAGCATTCCACAGTTCAGGTCAAAAGACAGAGCAGCACTGATAACACCCTAACCAAGGAGCAAGGAGTGACTTTTGGAAATGACTTTCAGGAGGGCCCCAGGCTCCCCCAGTTGGACATGAAGTTGGTGGGAACAATGTTGTGCAGAAAGTGAATGAGGTTTCAAGTCACTGCTCCAGAGATTAAGCTGGTGGAGATAAGGGTATGCCCCTGACCATGGTTGGGAAGAAGGTGGAGAGGGAAACATTGATGTTTCTTTGGGCTGGTTGTTTTTTTGTTTGTTTTTTTTTTGCAAAGCAATGGCCTTAAGTGACTGCAGAGAAGTAAATGTTAAGTGTCTGAGGCCAGATTTGAATGCAGGGCCTCCTGACTCCACAGCCAGTCCATTTCATTACTAAGCTACTCCTTGGGTTATGTCTTTGAACTAAATAGCACTTTGTGAATGTTCATTAGAGATTATGTGGTTAATTGGAACTGGGAACATAATGACTCTCTAACAAATGGGACAACCACAACCAGAGGGCTTGAACCATTGGCAATGCTGCCCAAACCCCTAGTTGGTGCCCTGTAGCCTACCCTACCCAGGCACTCATGTACACCAAGCTCTTTGGACCCTTTCAGGCCCACAGAAGTGTCAGCCAACATAGGTCAGCCAAGTGACTCAGGACATGGAGTCATCACATTCCTCTAGCCAGTCTGCTACATGATGCTGGCCTGAAGCAAGCCTCCAGCTCTTTCCAGGTACAAGTTTCTCTCACAAACTTTCTATCCTAAATAGGAAACAAGGTCTCCATCTGGTGGTAAAACTGGCTTTAGTAGAAACACATGGATAAGGAAGAAGGGGGGAACAGAAACAGATGGAACAAAATAGTGAATCAGAGCCTCCTGGTGGGGAGAATGTCCTGGTTCTGTGGGGGAGGGGGCTGGTAACTCAATGGATACAGGATAAAGACAAAGGAGAGCTGACTTAAAGAAGGGGACACAGGGTCAGAAAGATCTGGGTCCTCCCCACCTCAGACTTGGACCAATTATATGACTCAGGGCAGATCCCAGAATTTTGGGAAGTTCTCCAAGACTCCAAATTATGCCAAAACATGGAGCACCATGGGAGCCCTACACTCACAAAATAACAATTCTGGATAAAAGTAAAACAATAGCAAATGGTGATCCTTCTCAAAATAAGAACATCCTTGAAAGCTCCTAAATATCATTCCTAAGACTGCCACCCAAGGACCACAATCCCCTGCTTTATTAATGGAAGTCACCATAGTTCCAGCTTGTTCCCAGTAGTATAGGTCAGTTAAAGATGACCCCACCCCAAGGGCACCTTTGACAGCATCAAGAGGAGGAAAAACATCTCAGTCCTTACCAGTATCCCCAAGGGTTAGGGTTAGGGTTAGGGTAGGGTCAGGGGGTTAGGGTTAGAGTTAGGGTTAGTACTCCTTGTGGAGGGACCTTGTGGAGGGACCACAGAAGACTGCTATCCTGCTACTATACAGTGAACAGCAGGCTTCTTACTGAAGGGCATTCTGCAGCATGGCTTTGCCCCAAGAACTTTCTGGATGAGCCAGTGTCCATGGATCAAGGGGAGAACTGGGCTTTCAGCAGTGGCCATGATGGGTGAATCCCTTCTGGACTAAACAGAATGTAGGAGGTGAAGATACAGCCTCCCTTTTTACCAGAGTGCCTTGCCAAGAGAAGCATTTGTGCAGAAGAGCCTCAGGAAGGAAAAGCTTTACTCAGGGGCTCCAAGGGAGACTGTGGGAGCCAAGAGGTCAAAGGCGATTACACAGAAGGAACAGAAGACAGAACCTAAGGAAAAACAGAGCCTAAGGTGCAGTTTGGTAGCTGCTGAGGTAGAGAGGCCCACTGAGAGCCAGGATGGCATCTTCTTGGCCAGTATCACCTGAAGAACTCTATGTTCTCTTTTTCTCACCCAATTATGCCCAAATTTAGTGGTAAGGGGATTTAGTGTAGAAGATGACAGCTCTGTGAGAATGATGGGAGAGGGGTGAGAGGACTGGTACTGCTGGGGATATTGGAGAGGACTTAGATGGGGAACTGAGGTGACAGCTCTGAGGGGGATTCTTGTGGGGGTGGTTGTAGTGACAGCTCTGATGATGGCTCTGATGGGGCTCAGATGGGGGGGGCTTCAGTGATAGCTCTGATGGGGTTCTAAGGAGATTTCAGTGACAGCTCTGATGGGGGCTCTCATGGGGGGCTCCAGTGGCATCTCTAATGGAGGCTTTCATGGGGGGAGCTGCAGTGACAGCTCTCATGGGGGTTTTGGGGGGTTGTAGTGACAGCTCTGATGGTAGCTTGGGTTGGGGGGCTCCATTGGTAACTGATGGGGGCTCTGGTGAGGGGGATTTCAGTGACAGCACCGATAGATCTGTTGGGGGGGTTCTTCTTGGTAGCTTTAGATGGGGGTTGTAATGGGGGGAGAGAGCACAAGCAGCACTTGATTAACTCCCCTCCTCCTTCCAGGCTGAACCATATTCCTTCACAGTTTGCTGGTTGAGGTTTACAGCCGTGGGAGGGCCATATGTTCTCTCTCTCCTTTCCCTTCCTCCTCTGTCTGGCTGCCTCCACAGCTCAGAAGGAGCCTCGGGGGACCAAGGCAGTGCATTCTCAGAGGACCTCTCAGGAACAAGTAGATACTTTTCCCCTCTTAAACTTGGAACAAATAAATGGGTTGGCCTCTCCAGAATTGCTGTCAGCCAGTCTTTTCAAGAGAAGACAGTTCCATGGGTCAGTTCCCTCCTGAGGCTCCCAGGAGCTTTGAGGCTCTTTCTTTGGCTCTTGTCTCAGTCAATGACGTCATCATTTAAACTGGCTCAAAATCCACAGAATCCTCAGTCTCACTGCTGGGGATGTGTGAGGGAAAGCAAAACCCTTGGGGTCCCCAAAATGTTTTCCACCCCATGAAATCAGCATGGAAGTCACATCTGTGCACTCTTCACAAATTGCTTAAGTATCTATAAGTCTAGCATTTTGTTAGGCATAAGAGCCACAAAGACCAAAAAAAAAAAGACCCTGTCCTCAAGATGCTTCTATTCTCCCAGTAGAGATCATATATGTCTATAAGTAAATGAGTATTGTAAGTAAATAAAAATAAATGAAAGGAAAAATTTGGAAGGGAAAGGAGGTCCTTAGACCTCTGGAGATCATGGGTAAAGGAGTGTCCAAGGAAACCAGGGATTGATTTCAAGGAGAGGAGAGAAGGGACTGGCTGCTTACTCTTTCCTGTATCCCCAAATATAGGGCCTAAGATGGGGAAACCCCCTAGTCAATTTTGCTTATTAATCCATTGCAAGTATTAGCCAGAGCCCACACAATGGCTTGGGAGTAGGAGGTAGATGGTCAGGAGAAAAGCAGGAGGCCAGTTTGCCTTGGAAGAAGAGAACTCTGACATTCACTTGGGACCTCTCTCTTTTTTGCCACATCTCCTCTCCCACTCATTGAGAAAAATGCCCACCCCACCTCTGCCACAGGAAACCCATGCAGTGTTTCCCTACAAACCAAATGGGATGCAAGCCCAACCTGAGCCTGGAGGCTCTTGGCCACATGAGAGATGCTAGGGCATCACTTCCTAAGAGACTAAGGGAGAGACCTTCTATGGCAAGGTCCTGCTGAACTTGAAAAGCAAGCTTGGGACAGTGACGGGGAAATCAGAAGGACACTTACTAGTTTTATGGCATGGGTAAATCACCAAACATCACTAAGCTTTAGTTTCCCCACCTATAAATAAAGATAATAACTCTAACACTATGGGACTAATTGAAAGAGTGAGCCTGAGCTGCTTAGCATCCTGCTATATGCACTGGCTCCCTCCTTTATCCATGGAGATCAGAAAAGGCTCAGCGAGGTGGCAGGGGGAGAAGTTGGAAAGGAAAGAAATATATATCAGAAAACCTAGCAAATCGGCAGTCCAGTGAAAGGGTTTTTTTTTGGCGGGGGGGGGTCATTCTTTAAATACTGTTTAGGTTTGTATTTAGGTTTTTGTTTATTTTTTTTAAAAGACAAGAGGAAATCAGAGGATGATTTCAGGCTGCTAGAAGTGAGCCGAAGCTGGGGGAATAGTTTACAGGACAAGCCTAGAAGGGTGAGAAGAAAAGGAAGGGCAAAAATGGAAAAGTTGAACTTGGGTTTTATGGCTGAAATAATCAACTCAAAGGGTTCCTGAAATCATTTCCCTGATAGAGATCACCTTTGCTTGGGTCCTGCTTTGAGCTTATCTGGTTTTATGCATTTAGTAAATTGATTGGATATCAGGGTAAATCCAGGCTTGAGAATCCTCCACTTTTGACCTACTCTCTAAGGGATTTTCTAACTCAAGAGGAAAGTCAGAGCCTGGAAATCACTTCCATTGGATCTTCCTGAGCATTTGTTGGGAGACAACTTCTAATCAAGAACAGATTCTTGGGGATTTTGATGCCATTTGAAACTTCTAATCAGTTTGAAGAAATCAGGGGTGGGGGTGTTGGGGATGGTGGTGATGGTGATGGTGATTCTTATGATCTGGGATTTCTTTGGGATGGAAAACTCCTGGTAAGAAAGCCATTAGAAGAAGAGAGCAGATGTAGTCTTAAAATCAGAGTCTTCAACTGGGGCACAGAAAGGATAAGAGGCTTTCCCAGAATTCAACAGCCGGTGTGTATCCAAGGCAGGATTCAAGCCCAGTTCTTCCTAAGAGGCAATCCCACTACCCATTCAACTCTATCTATTGTTCCTGGAAAATACCAGCTCCCATTGCCATGGTACTTTGGAGTTCTCAGTGTCTTCCAAACAATGCCTTGATGGAAGTAGTTTATTTACTTAATACATGAGGGGCTGTGCATGAAGTAGCAGACTTGGAGTCAGGAAGACCTAGGTTGCAATCCTAGCACATTCCTGAGCCTCAGTGTACTCATCTGAAATACAAGGATGACCAAAAATGCCTGTAATATCTTCCCCACCCTATTGGGAGGAGCCAGTGAACTAATGCCTGAGAAGCATTTTATAAACTTTAAAGCCATTTATAAATAGAAGTTCAACCTCCTTCCTATTTTACAGATGAGAAAAACTGAGACGCATCAAGGGAAGAAGCTAGGAAGTATCCAAGGAAGGACTAGAAGCCAGGTCTCCTCTTCCACTGCCAGCATCTGCCTCACCCAAGAGGTGATATCAAGTGTGTGCGTGCCCCTTACAGGGTTGCTCAGTGACTGACAATGGCACCTGAACCCATCTCCCACCACCGGGGCTCTCCGACAAGCACCCTCTCAGATGCCCCACTCTCAGCTACCTCAGCTGCCTATGCATGTGGGGACGTTCAAGATCTTCAATATTTATTAAATTAAGTGAAAGGAGAAAGATCTGCAGAGAGCTCCAGGGAGCAGCGTGCCTCACTCTCACGGCTTGTTTCTAAACACACGAATTTCCAGTTTGACATTTGCTTTATGAACATTTGATTCTCCGAGTTAAGAAAACAGCTTAACAAGGAGAAGAGAGCTGCTGAATTAAAGGTTACTCCTCCAACTCCACTAATATCAGAATACTGAAAATTTGAGGCTCTGGGTAAAATCAGAGACTTCCTAGTTTCATCAATGTAGGCACCCAACCTTCTGAGGCCACATAAGCCAATTACCACCTCATTTTATGGGAGCCGTGACCCTCACAGGGCCAGGCAGTCAGGGAATACAAGAGCCTCTGGCACCAAACTGAACGTACTCATCTTCTTTGTTTAATAGTCTATATTAGTTGAAAATGATCTCTCCAATGTAGGACTTAGATGCTAGATGAGCTATGCCTATTTGCTGCTTCCAACAAGAGTGAGGTGACCCTGGGCAAGTCCTGACCTCTCTGAGGCTCAGTTTCATCATCTGTAAAGTGGAGGTAATAAGAGCATCTTCCTCACAGAATTGGTGGATGGATGAAATAAGTAGAATGCCTTAATCATTTATGCTGAACTCGACATTCCTCTATTTATCCATAATCTGACTGGTCCTGTGAGTCATTAATGAGTCCTGTTTGGAGAGGAGTTTTCCTTGGGTATTATTAAGATTTTGAGACCCAAAGTTCCTGATGAGAAGAGTCATTCAAGAGCTCCCCAGCAATGTCAAAATGGGGCTTCCCAGGAGAGTCCGTTTAAGCTACAAAATGAGAATTGGAAGGGAAATAAAATCTTAGACTCATTTTGTTTCCAAAAATCTTTAATAAAGGGCCATTCAGATAAGGTTTTAATTAGTCAGCATGACTGATGTTTTAATCTCTCATCTGTTACAGCAAAATGTCCTCTGGAATCCCATGATGATGGCAGAAGGAAAGGCCAAGCAAGCATCATGAGATAGAAGTCTTGGATTCCATTACAGTAGATTTCAGCATGTATAAAGAAATAAAGGGAGTTGCTATCTCTTGGGCTTGAAAATCTGAGAGAAAATATACAGAGAATGTGAGACTCTAAAGCAAAAGACAATGTTGAAATGCTATGACCAATGATCCTAAAAAGAAGAAAACTGTTCAGTCACATGCAGAAATGTAAGTGACTAGGCAGGAAAGAACAAAACATGAAGAAGGAATGGAAGAAATGGAAGGTCAGGAAAATCAAGTCCAAAGGAGATTCATGGGTCTACTGAAATGGAGACTTTAGACCTCCACACAGACCAAGCTGACTCCTATGAATAATGTAAATGATAGGATGGCATGAGATATCATCTACCACAGAAAAGCCAAAGGAGTTAAAAAGCATGAAAATGTCTGGGATTCTAAAGAAGGGAGAAGATGGGGGCACCTAGGTGGTGCAGTGGATAGAGCACCAGGCCTGGAGTCAGGAGGACCTTAGTTCAAGTCTGGCCTCAGACACTTAATAATTGCCTAGCTGTGTGACCTTGAGCAAGTCACTTGACCCCATTGCTTTAAATAACTAATTTTTTTAAAAAAGGATAGGGAAGATGACAGTGGGATCTCCCCATCTTCCTTTTCTGATGAAGTTCTGCCATTGGCAATTTCACAAAATAAAACCATAAAAATAAAATATTCATATGGGATCTTTCCAAGTAAATGAAAAAGTAGTGAGTTATAAAATTAAGTGGATATTTAGACCATGTTGCAGTTGCCATAGAAGACAATGAGCTTTGGATTTTTTTAATGGAGTTACACAGAATGTTTTTTTTGCACTGACAATATTCACTGGATTATTGTCCCTGACTTTAAAGATTTCATCCCAGATCTCCATATTCCAAGGTTTAATGAAAAAAAGAATGGCATTTGGGGGCCAGAGGACCCAGGTAAAAGTCTTTGTTCCCTTAATTCCTGGTTGATGACTTTGGACAAATCAATATCTCAACTTCAGTGCCCTCATCAGTAAAATAGGGATAATAACCCAGTTCCTTTCTCATATTGTCCTAATATTAACAACAGAGGTCGGTCATCTTCCCAGGATCAGTTTCTAAGATGTGATAGAAAATGTCCCAATACTATTTAAGATCAGTACTAGCTGCCTATTTCTGGTGATTCATTTGAATTCAAATGAAGGATGCCTCCTAGAAGAATCTAGTTCAACCAGAGATTAGAAGTCTTGGGCAAGAAATTGGAAATTTCAGGGGCAAAAATGTGGTTTTCCTCACTGCTATTCATGGAAAGCAAAATATTCAGAAGTGAAAACCAAATTTGTGAAATGATCAGTTAGTTGGTTAAGAGAGGGTCTGAAAACAAAGATATTTCTGGACCACATGGAACATATGAGCATGGTGGACTCTTTGTCAACTGCAGAATTCAATGAATGAGAAGTGGTAAAAAAGCATTTGCCTGAAATTTCTCTAAACAAAAGTAGTCTTAACTCAAAAAGAAAATTGAGTAAGAATGAAATAATCAAACAACAGGTATTGATAAAGTGCCTCCCATGTGCCACTCACTGTTAGCTGCTCACAATGCAAAATAGCAAAGTGAGACAGCCCCTGACCTCAAGAAGTTTCTACTGGGAAGAGCAAGGAGGGAGTCAACAATTGGGAAAGTAGGGGAAGACCCCCTGTAGGATATAACCCATGCTGGACTAGTTGGGACAGAAACATTTGGGGAAAAAAGCAACATAAATCCAGTCTGGAAATAGAGATCCAAGAGAGACTATGAGAGAAAAATTTGTTTTTATCAATCCATATACTATTGAGAGTAGCCCTTATCAATGGAGACTCAATAGGAGTAGAAAGGCCTAGAAATTCATCAGACAACATCCAAAAAAGTAGACTGAAACCAAACTATGTCCTTATCCATCCAGAGTCAAATCTATAAAGAATGACAAAAACACTGATAAGCAGCTCCTTTTTGTATGCTTCCTAATGGGGAAAGCTGGACCAATCATCATGTGTGAATGGAAAAGGAGAGAAGGAATGGAGGAAGAGATTCATTCAGAGTAATCTGAGAAGATATGGATGAGAAAGTTCAGGGAGAAGACCCTGGAGCATAACATATACTGGAACCGCAGCACTGAATGAAGGAATAGGTTTGAAAGACTTCAAAGTTCTGATCAATACAAAGTTTGATTATGCCCAAAGGGGATCGAGGAGAAGCATCCCAACCAAGTGGGATGGAATCAAGGTGCAGAAGGAAAAGTACAATTTTATCCATGGCCAAGATGGGGATATGTGTTCCCACACACAGACACGCAGACACACACACACACACACACGCACGCATGCATGCGCACGCACGTTTTGTCATTTTTGTCCAGAGAGGGGAAATGAGATAGAAAGTGAAAATAAAAACTTAATATTGATCAAAAGAAAAGAAAAACCAAGAAAGAGGGTGCAAAGAAACATGTGTGGCCTCATCATCATCACTGAGGCTTGGTGGATGGAGCGAGAGCTCAAGAGTACAGCTGCCCCATGATGCAAATCCTGACTTTCCCCAAACCTATTCCTCTAGCTGGAGATAAGTGGGAAGAAATCATTTCTTCCTTCATCCCATTACAAGCACCTGGAAGGTAATAAGTCATGATGATAATGCTATGCTTAAACAATAACCTGGTTCCCAACAATCAGTAATGGCTCCGGGAAGAATTCAGAGGTCACTGGCACCCCACAATGTTTCTTGAATAGACAAGACATTCAAGTAATAATAATAATGATAATAATAAACAACATTTATATAGTGCTTACCATGTGCAAGGTCTTATGCTGTTAACTTTATAATTATCTCTCTTCATATTTTCTCTTTATAATGATAATTATTTACTCCTCACAACAAACATATGAGATAGATGCTATTGTAATCTCTATCTTTCAATTGAGGTAATTGAGGCAAACAGAGATTAAGTGAATTGTCCAGACACACATGTCAGGAAGCGTTTGAAGTCAAATTTAAATTCAGGTCTTCCCAACTCTAAGATCAGAAGAGGACAGAAAAGCATCAGGATACCATTGTCATTTTCTTTTTAAAATGATTATGATATAAACATTTTAAACATCTACAAATAATTGAGTTATTTCATATATGTTCATTTTGCGGTGAATGTTTTTTCTTTATAGAGAACAAAGCTAGAATAAGTTTAATGTGAATGAAAACAGTTCAGCTATGATGATTTTGAAGCACTGCAAGTAGGCACAACATAAGGATCCACAGAGGGTCCATTGCGGTAACTTGAAACCCTCCTCTTTTTCCTGAGCCTCATCTATCCTAGCCTTGCCCCCTGAGGTCAAAAAAGGCCCTTCTGGGAAAGACTGCAATAGAAAGAGGAATGGCATGCATAAGAAGCGCTCACTTGCAGGAAGGCTAATACAGTGGGTGGAGAGCCGGCCTCATTGCCAGGCAGAGCCTGCCTCAGCCTCAGCCTCCCTGGTAACCTCTCCCATCCCTGGCCTACTCTTCAAGATCAGCAATTGCAGAAAAGGCACCAAGCAGTGGGGGCAAAGGGAATTTTCTTGCCTAGGAATAGTCTGTAACACTAAAATCCAATCCCTATGAAAGGAAACACATGCCCATGGGTTCACCCAGTTCCCAAAGATCACAGTTATCATGAGGCACAAGTGCCCCTCAGAAAATAATCAGAGGAGAAACTCATGGAACATTTTTCTAGAATCTACTCCAAAGTCAGAACTTTTGCTTATATGGATCCAATATTTTCCAGGCTCCTGACTTCCTGGGGTATTTGGGAATTAAACTAGCTGTCATGTCCCAAACTGGCCAGTGTTCAACATTTAATGAGCAGGGAAGGCCCAAAGTTCTAAGCTGCATCTATTTGTTATTAATGTTAATCAATTAATGCCATTGCAGAAGACTCAGACATCTTGATGCACTCAAGCCATCAAATACTCAATTTGAACATAGCAGAGGCTTTGAGCCCTTGCATGACACATAGAACATCGTTTGTGATTGGCTGACACATCATGATTCTTAGTCAAAGTATAAAAATGGCAACCCACCAAGTCTGCAAAAATCCAAGCAATAGAAGCAATAGAAACTGAAGAATTCATCAAATACATGCCTTTTGTGATAATATTTATCACTATTATTTTCTGACAACCCAACCTCAGTGAGATTTCTTTGCTCTCTCTCTCAAAAATCAAAAATCAAATGCAAATTGCTTATGGTAAAACACAGCATTTAATTTCCATGTTCAGTGACTTCTCTAAAATTTTTCCATCCTCTTAGACTCTTTCTGGGTCTGATGGAAATTGCCATTGCTGGTCTTTATAATACTTTCCATTTCACAAAGGCCTGCTCTCCATCATTTTTTTTCCTATCAGGGCAGAAAAACATAGAGCCTCACCCTGAATCAGGAAAGATTCAAGTTAGAAATTTAAGTAATTGTTGATAAAGAAAATGAATAACAAAGCCCTGCACAACTTTAGGAGAAAGTGGGTGTGGAATTTCCTCATGTGGCAATTGTTGTGGTTTGGTTTAGTTTTGATTCTTTAAATAATACATGACTTTATGAGATTTTAGAATTCAATATTCCTTGAAGCCCCAGAGGGCAAATGACTCATTCTTTTCCAAATTTTGTACCTTTCCAAATGAACAGCAATTGATTTCATCATTGAAAAAAATCTTACATCCTGCAAAATAAATAATGCAAATTAATCATACTGATAGCTAGCACATATATGACATGTTAATGTTTGCAAAGCCCTTCATACATTTTATATCATTTGATCTTCATGAAAATCTTGAAAATCCGATGCTATTTGCAAGTCCATTTTCTGGATAAGGAAAATAATGGCTGAGACAGGTTGTGCCTTGACCAGGGCAATACAACTTGGAAGTATTCATGTCTTTTTGCCTCCAGGTCTAGCACTCTCCCTAGTGGGAAATCTGTCTACCTCAAAAAATTGTATGAAAGAAGGTATCTGTGTGAGTGTGTGTGCATGTGTGTGTATGTATGTGTGTGTATAAAATGTGTAGATGGATGAATGGATGGATAGATAGATAGAAATAGATAGATTAGTGATTTCAGCTGACAAATGTAGCAGAATCTTATAGTCTCAATTGCTCTGCTACCAATTAAATGATTGGAAAGATGTGATCTACTCTAAAGAGCAGTCTACAAAATTCTGTCTCTGAAATTTCTCAAAATTAAAATTATCAAAATGACATGAATTAATGGTCTATTGAGTGAATCCAGAAGTGCAGGCACTTTTGGAGACATGGTGCTGATAGACCATGAAGTTGGCCAGGAATGATTAGGGAAAGAATAAGCCAATAATTATGCTTGGGAAATGGTGGACCACTCCTCTGGCCTCAGACCACTGAAATTTTGGAAATGATGATCAGAAGAGGCATGATGGGTATGTGAAGGCCACATTATATGATTCCAAGGAGAAAAATGAGCTAAAAACAGTGACAGGGATGACTAGAAAAAGATGTGAAGTTGGAACGTAGCAAGACCAAGAGTTTACTGCAACACTTAAAAAGTCTTCACCCTTCAGTTTGAAAAAATGCTGAAAATAACAATAGAAATTGTTGGAGAGATTGTGAAAAGATAATGCACTGTCAAAAAGTACAATCATTTTGGAAAGCAATTTGTAATTATGAAAATAAAGTAACTGAAATGCACACACTCTTTAAACCAGTCTCTACTATTGGATTTATACCACAAAAAAAAAAAAAACATTGATGAGAAGAAAGTCCCCATATTCACCAAAATATTTACAGCAATATTTTTTGTGATAGCACAAAATTGAAAACAAAGTAGATGCTCATCAATCAGGCAATTACTAAACAAATTATGGTACAGGAATATCATTGTGCTGTAAGAAATGGGTGTCTGTGATGAATATAGAGTATGGTGGGAAGATCTCCATGAACTGATGCACAGTGAAGTAAGAAAAGTAAAATAAAAAAAAAAAACACACACACAGTGACTCTATCAAAGAAAACGGAAAGAACAACCACACATCAAAAAAATTCGAAGTGAATATAACAAAATTATAAACCTCTAGAAAGACTTAAGAGATAGGAGACCTATCTTTTCCTGTGCCAAAATTATCCTTTCATCGGAGTGGGACATCCACAGGAGCAATTCCACATGCAATTGGACTTTCTCAGTAGAGCCATCACTTGTGCTTATGTTTTTTCCTTCTTGAAAATATTCTATTTATTATATGGGATGACTTCCTGGGATAGTGATACCAGAGATAACTATGTGGATGTCAGAAACAGAAGATATCAATAAAAATCTATTTAGAAAAGCATCCAAAAGTCTGGGTGTTGCAACTATAACTATTAAAAAATGCATAGAAAACCTTATAGGAAAACTGCAAAGTTATTTGTGGATATCTTAGGAAGGGCATGGGTAAGAATTTTACAGAAATTAGAAAGAGTTCTCAAGTCCATCAAAATATAAAATGAAAACTTCTGGAAAGCTTTCATACTGTGGGCCTGAGTTCCCTCTAAACCCTTTTGATTTGCTTTATGTCCCTCCAAAATTTGCACAGAGTTCAATGTGACATTCTAGTTTTGTTTCTCCTGAACAGCATTAGGTAAAGTGAGACTCTTATCTTCTTTGATATGAACATTCACCTTCTCTTCATGCAGCTAAGGCTGAATTAGCTGCTTAAGTAGCTCCAACACACTATTGGCATTTTGTAAGCTTCTGGCCAATCAAAATCTTTGGATTTGATTGGCCCTGCTGTCAAGCTGGGTCTTTTCCTCTTCTGTCCTAATGCAATTGATTTTTTAAGCGTGTTCAGTAATTTAATTTTCTTCCTGTTCACTTTCATCATGTTATTTCCAACCCATCATTCCCGTCTAGAGAGAGTCTAAATCCAACTCAACAAGCATTTATTTAGCCCCGACTGTGTATAAGCACTGTGTTAGCTACTCAGTATACAAGGCCCAAAAAATGAAAATAAGAAACAACCCAAAACAAAGCCAGTTCCTGTTCACAATTTCTATGAAGCAAGGTCAGGGAGTTTAAGCTGGAGAGAATTACAAACACTGAGAAATAAGGGCAAAATAGAGCCATGTTAAATCTGCAGTCATTTCATGGGGTGAGAACACTAACCAAGGAGCACAAGAATCAGGAAAAGCCCTCAGTAGCTGAACCAGTCTCAGAAAGAATCAAAGAATCCAAGAGGCAGACAGAAGAGTATGCCAAACACAGAAGGACAACGAGCTTTGAGACACAGAGATGGTGGGGAGTGGGCCAATAGAGTGTCAAAGGAGAAAATGTGATCTCTCTGTAGGTAAATGTACTGCTCTCAAAAAAGAGACTTGAAGATCATAGGCCTCCAAGAAGGACACAGAAATCAGAAAACCTAAACCCTATATCACGCAAGAAATAACCAAAAAAGCCACCAGAATTTCCAATCACAGAGAACCATGGGTCAATTGAAAAAAGAGCTCCTTGGACCTTTGAGAAAGAATAGTTCCAATTGAGCAAGGAGGTCAGACACCATATAGAGAGGAAGATGAATGGAGGAAGTCTCTTCATGGACTTTGGCTGGAAGTGAGATGCATTTTTTATAAGATGAAAAAGTCTTGGATTGGTTTGAAGACAATAGAGAAAGTTGAAGTAGATAGAACACACTTAGGGAACTTGCTTTGACAAAGAGGAGGAAGAGAGGGGATTTGAGATAAACAAAACTGGAGAATGATCACACTTTTCTCAATGAAAGCAAGGTCCTCAGCTGGGGGGAGTATGGGAAGGAAGAGGTATAAGATACCTCAGAAGGAAAGAGAAGGTTTGAAAAAACCTTGATGGACAATGGGAATGGGGATTAATTAGAGACAACTAAAAGTTCTGTATGGCTACAGTGAAGTTAGATAACATGATCCTGCAATGTCCTTAGGCAAAAAGTTGTTAAGACTCTTCCAGCTGTAGGCAGCAGTTTGAGAGCAGGAATAGGGAAGAGAAAGCTGAAAATAATCCATAGTTGAGGTTTGGAGAGAGATCTGTGAAGTATGAAAGCCAAAGAATCTGTGGAGGTAAAGGAGAAGGATTGACATTAAAGTGATGGAGGATCATTCTGAGGCTACAGGTAGAAGAGTCAACTCTGCTAATCTTAGGGCTGGGGAAATAGCACCTGGTTGGGGTCAATCCATTGCAGATTCCGGATTCCCCTCATGATGGAGACCAGTGGTTTGTGCAAAGATTTTCTCTCTAACCACCAGAAATATGGCAGAGATGGCCAGGAACCCAGATCACAATTCTGTATCAATAGGGACTGAATTTCACTTCCATATAGTTATAGCCCAGTAGCTATGTCCCAAGATGGCAGTGATGAGTCACACCAAGAACACAGCTCAGACGTAGAACATGAGTCTGATTCTGTGAGATTTCTGACACCATGGTCCATCTGGTCTGGAGATGGTTCCCCCCACCCCACCTCAATACCTGACTGCAAACCTGTTTCTTGCCACTTATTCCTCATTAAAATCCTTTTAAAAGTTCCATCATTTTAGGGGCATGTTGTTCTTCAGAGGCTCAGGGTATGCCTTAATGACCTTTTAAAAAATCTTGCTTTCCTAAAATATGTACCTAACTCTGCCTAGTTTTACCTTCCTTTGTTCGTATGACTATCATGATGGGCTTCATTTCTGGCCAAAGTTCCTGGTACTCATCTATGAGATCACCTTGCTGCTCTCCCCGCCTCCTGAGCCATGGTCTGGCCAAGCCAAAGAGAAACCACACACTCCTCCCACAGAAGCATATGGAAATGACCTTCCTAGAGTTTTGTCTATTTATCCACAAAACCAATACAAAGGAAGAACACACATGTCAAAAAGCAGCAGCCCCACCCTTCTGGTCACCTACGTGGAGTCCCAGTCTCACAAATGTTGTTTATCTTCTCTGCAAGGAAGGTCCATAGCACAAGGGGTTTTGATTGGAGGACAAAGATTAAATAATGAGATACATGGAGTTTGGGAGATAAGAAGAAAAGGCTTTAGGCAGAGTTAGACCAGCGGATAAAGGATTTGAATCAGAAAGACTTAAGATTTATTGCTGCTGCTGCTGCTGCTACTACTACTACTACTACTCCTACTACTACTACTACCACTACTGTTACTCCTCCTACTACCGTTACTAATGCTATTGTTGTTTTCGTTGTTGTAGCTGTTACGGTGGCGGTTTTATCAGAATTTGCATTTGTCTGGTCCCTTAAGGTAGGCAAAGCATTTTATAACTATTATCTCACTTAATCTTCACAATAATCCTTCAAGGTAAATGCTATTAATAGCACCACTTTAATTTAGGGAGAAGTGAGGCAAACAGAAGGGACGTGAGCTGCCAAGGCTCCCAGAGATAGGAAGTGTCTGCAACTGAATTTGGATTCAAGTCTTCCTTACTCCACTGTGACCCCTAGCTCTCCAGAGAGTTACCAGCTATATGACCCTGGGAAAGTCTCTTCCCTTGGTCTGATAATAGCATCTATCTTTCAGAGTTTTGAGGATTAAAGGAGAAGATAGTTGTAAAGTGCTTTCTAAAATGTAAAGCCTCATAAAAACGTGAGTTATTGCATTATTATCATTAGTGGTAGTTAGAGCAGCAGCAACAGAATAAGGGCATTTCATTGGTCAATAGTTTTTCAGCCTTGTCCAACTCTTCATGATCCCATTTGGGATTTTCTTGATAGAGATACTAGAGTGGTTTGCCATTTCTTTCTCCAGTTCATATAACAGATTTGGAAACTGAGGCAAACAGGGTGAAGAAATTTGTCCAGACAGCTAGGAAGTGTCTGAGGTCAAATTTGAACTCAGATCTTCCTGTATCTAGGTCCAGTGCTCTAACCCTCCTGGCTGCCCAGATAAGAGCAGCACCTCCTTTAAACCAGAAAAAATGGGAAATTCACAGGCTATTTATCCCAATTTTACAAATGGAGAAATTAAGGCACAGAGAGGAAGAAAATAAGCTTTGTTGGTTTAGCACAGCATCCTTGATTCCTAAGGAGGGACATTTGTAGTTTGCCTCTGTTGCCATACAATTAGCTTCATAGAGACTATTTCAGTGCTTGGGACTCGGGACTCAGGACTCAGGACTCAATTTATCCATTCTAAGTGTCTTTCCTTTGACCTTATCACAGGGATATTATGAGATTTTTGTGGTAGGAAAACCTCTACAATGTCCTGAGCCACCCCAAAAAAAAGCACAGAATAACCCCTAGTAATTGTGCTGCTGTCACTCTTCATTAAGGATGCAGAAAAAGGGATTCAGCTGCTGAGGAAAGAGCAAGACCACCAGTGGGAACTGGGAAGATGAGGCCCAGGACCAGCAACAATATTAAATGGATTAATATTTAAAAGGGAAAATATAAGAACTAGCGACCCTGGAGAATTTACCTTTCATTAAATGAGCTACTCACAAGAAAGCAGGACAGATACCCCATGAATACCAAGGAGCTCCCCAATCTGAAAGAACAAACAAAAGGCACCCAGTCTCCATACCATTATCAAGCATTCTTAACGAGGGATACCACACCAGCAGAAGGTCAGGAATCCTCACTTCTAGAGTTTTCTTGCAGTCACAGTTACCATGGAGACTAAAAGAGCCCAGAAGCATAGGTTTCAATCTGGAGGGGACAGCAGAGGTCCTCTAGCTTAACCCCCATTATTGTACAAGGGATCCAACTGAGGCACAGAGAAATAAGACAAGACAACTGATGAGTTCTGGAGGGGAGATTTGAACCCTGAGCTTCCTAACCTAGGATATCTTTAGAGAAAATAGGACAAGCTCCTTCTGGAAAGGAGAACAATGCTCAGAATCTCATATCTGTGGTATTTGATCATTGTTTTTCCAGTTTCAAATTTATACAAGCATTATGACCAGACATTAGGGAAGGCACCAAGGATGATTTCACCGGTCCAGGGTCCTCCACAAAGACAGATATCTTTGGGATGGAACTGATACTGCAGTTTCTACTTTGCAAGAAGAGCTGAAGACATTTCCACAAATTCTTTGCCAAAATCTGCTTTACCAAAAGGTCTGCCCATGCAAATCAAAAAGCAAATTTAAATATTGGAATGGTCTTGCATGTGGATACAGACAGAATTCGAACCAGGTGATCAAAGTTTCTATTGTCTTCCAAATTACCCAGACCAATTCTGAAATGTTGTTGCTAAATATGTATGATTGGGGATATATATACTCTGCTGAGATCAATGAACCTGGGTATCCTGGGCGATTCTTGTCTCTGGTTTTCCATTCATGATCCCTAGCAGACTTTTCCAAAGCACAGTAGCCTTTGCCAAAACCTACCTGGGCTGCCTAACTCCTACTATACAGCAAGTCCTTGATGTCATCATTTATGCCTCTTATATCTTAGAAGACAAAGAAGCTAGAAATCAGGAGCTGAATGGGACTTCAGTTATCTCGAGGCAATCCCAGACCCCCCCCCAAAAGAATCCTAGTGATGGGTCATTCTACTTCACAGATAGAAATTATGCTATAGACACCCTACATCTGACCCCCATCATCCTTCCACCTTTGGGAAGATAGATGATGAAAAAATTAGATTTTTGTTTGGGAAAAAAAAACTTAGGGTCATCTCATGCTGAGTTCAAATCCCTTCTCCCCACCCCAAGCAGGGACCCCACTCAAATTTGGATTCTTTCCCCAGTAGATACAAAAAGTCATTCCTGGAAGATGTTGTTCTTCCCTTCCCTTGAAGTCTCAAGCTCATACTGAGTTTTTTTTTTGCAGTTACTGGCATTATTCTAACTGAGCTACATCTCTGTTCTCTACCTCCTGCCTTCACTTCCATGTTCTCTCTGTGCCTTTTAAAAAGCAAATCCCTGAAGTCAAAAAACTGTAGAAATGAATGCTAGAAATTATCTTGACAGGTAGCTAGGTGGCACAGTGGATAGAGCACCAGCCCTGGAGTCAGGAGGACCTGAGTTCAAATGCGACCTCCGACACTTAATATTTGCCTAGCTGTGCACTCTGGAGCAAGTCACTTAATTTTATTGCCTTAAATTAAAAAAAAACCTTAAAAAGAAATTATCTTGACATATAATCGAGAGGAACGACAAGAGACTATTGAAAATAAAAAATAAATATATAAATAAAACTCTTGAGCTTTCTGTGAATCCATATTGGTCTCCGTTCTCTGCATTTCACCTCCATGTCTCAGCTTCCAAGAAGACAGGGATTCAAAATCTAACTCTAACTCTTACTGGTTGTTTTCTCTTGAGCAATTCACTTAGCCCTTCTCAACCTCAATCCCTTTATCTGAAAAATGGGGGTCATCATAGAAGTAAATGTGATCACCTTAATAGAAGTCAATGAGATCATCTGTATAAAGCGTTTGCCAACCATTAAAGCATTACATCAATATTTTCTACAATTATTGGTATCATTGCGTTTGCAAAATATCTTCATCTTAGCAAGAAGGTAACGCAATTATTGTCATCCTCATTTTACTAAAGAGGAAATTGAAAACTGAGAGTTATCCAGAGTTATCCAAGGCTATGAAATTGAAATCCAGGACTTGAAATAAGCCGTCTCTGAGACGGGTGCTACTCAGTAAGTGATGCCAGTCAGAATCTTTAGACTGACTTGCATAACATTAGATGGTTATCACCTCCTGGCAAATATGGAAGAGTGACTGGCACTAGTGATCAGCATAATTTTTTCAGAAAGAAGAATGGAATAAATTTCTAGAATCTGCAAATGTGAATCAGGAGGTTTCCAAGTATAAGAGAAACATTAATAGCTTTTGTAGCTAGAACAAGAAGAGGTGTAAATGGGTATGGAGGTCAGACAGATTCCTAGGAGGGAACTGCAATGCCCAAAAGTCCAGCTGTTTTTTGTCACTCAGCATGCCAGGGGACTGGCTATTAGCTCAACATCTTCTCTATCAAAAGCTACTACTATTCTTTATTAAGGACTTTTTTTCCTGGAGAAATACAGATCCAATTTTTTGAGTAAATCTGAACAATTCTGAGTTCTCCGCACAGACATCTCTAATGGAAAACATCTTTCCCTGGAGGCATAGAATGCCTCAAAATAAATTTATTCAGTTTTGAAGCAATGGAATGTGCTCAACAGCATCCAATTTTTTTTATTTTACCAAAATATACAGGTATGGTATATCAAATTTCTGCCTTTCTAGACATTATTCCTTAATGCTATTCAGATGATTTTCTGTCAAGAAACATTGTAATTGCCTGTTTAGGATTCTGATGTCTCCATCCCCTGTCCCTGTCCCCCCATGCCCCTGGGCTCTAATCCTTACAGCAGTGTCACTTAGCCTTGTTCCATATATAGGTCATGTCAGCCAAGCCTCCAAGAAGGAAGAAATTGGGGATATTTTACCTGGAGAAGAGAAGTCTTGGAAATGGGGAAAGGAAACATGGAAGTCCCAAATTTGGAGGGATATCATGTGAAAAAATTATTAGTCTTCTTCTGCCTCCGAGGGAGAGGGAGTTATAGGGAGATAGATTTAGGCTTAATATCCAATCCTAAGAATGACTGGGTCCTATATAAACCAAAGCAATCAGGGAGGACTTTTTTTTTAAGATAACAAAAATGTGAAAACAAAGTAATTGGCCACTGATTGGTGAGTAGTTGAACAGACTATGGGACATAAAGGTAATGGTAGGTTATCAGACTGGGAAAAATGAGTCAAAAATTCAGGAAAATGTGGGAAAATGTGTAGGAAGTGCTAGGGAGCAAAGGAAGTAAACACCCTAACATTACATAAGATTTTTAAAAAGCATGACTATCAGATAGTTAAATCTGGATTAATCATAATAAAAGATCAAGGTGGGAGGTTGGTGGGGTGATCAGCTATGGAAGGCAGCAATGACTGCCTCTGACAGTATTTGGCTAGCTGGTTTTGCTTACCTAGGGATGTTCAACATTTGTGTGAAGAGGGTGCAGCTAGGTGGTGCAGTGGATGGAGCACTGGTCCTGACCACAAGGGATCTGAGTTCAAATCCAGCCTCAGCCACTTAAATAATTACCTTGTTTGACCTTGGGCAAGTCACTTAACCCCAATGCCTTTAAAAAAAACAAAAAAACTGTGTGAAGGGTAGTAGATTGGAGGGAAATGGCTAGTGTAACAACAAAGGAAAAAAATAAGCTTTTCTTAAAAATGAACTATCACCAAGAGATCATGGATTTCCTCTTCTTGAAGGTCTTCACACCAAAGCCAAAGGAAAACTGGCCATGGATAAAAATAGAAGAGATCTTTGGTAAAGGCTAGACAATGTGTCTCTAAGGTTCCTGCTACCTCAGAGAGTCTGAAACGTTGAGGTCATTCTTGGTTTTAGAAAAAGCAAGGAAAAGGAGCCTTGAATCAGTGGCTCATTGAGTCACCACTAAGGCAGTCTTGGCACTGGTCCTGGTACCTTAGGATACTAGTGCCTCAGGAACCATTTCTTGCCATGTTCCCCAGTCCTCCTGTACCCCAATTCTTCCAAGGACTGGATTTCCTTGGTGCTGATCCATTTCTGGTCTCTCCCAGTAGACTGATCCCTCATCTGAGTTTCATCCAAGTAACTTCTGTCTGACTGCCCATGACCCTGAGTCCCTATTAACTCTCAAAAGGCAATCTAGGTGGCATAACAGATAGAGCATGACCCTGGAGTCAGGAGGGCCTGAATTCAAATCCAACCTGATACACTTAATACTCACTTAGCTGCATGACCTTGAGCAAGTCATTTAACCCCATTGTCTTGCAAAAATAAAAAAGGCAATCCAGGTCTTCTCACTTTGGGGAGACACCCCCAGGCCAGACCACTGTCATCTCATGATGGATGCTGTCCCAGTCAGTTCTCTGCTGGGATAAATGACTTTCTCCTTTCCAGGTTTCATTCTTTTCCCTCAAATAAAAACCCAGTCTTTTCATCATCAATCATCCCAGTGTTGGAGTATGACCTCCAATTGCAGAATGCTGTGCTTGCCAAAGAATCAGAATGTCAGGGAACCCAATGGGGAATGGAATGATTATGTGGTCAGGCATAGAGTGCCAGTAGCACATTTCTACCTGCAAAGTTGAAGGACCCATTACTGGGAATTGTTTTGCAGGGATGGGTTTGACTAGAGATAACTGAAGTCCCCTTAGGCTCCCAGTTCCCAGTTCTGGGTCTTCCAAGGAATAAGAGGTCTAAAGGATGAAATCAAAGATTCAGCTGAGCAATGGCACCAATAAGTGGAAAGGAAGCAGCTTGAGGGGAGAGACTTTTCACTTCTGTTTTTGTGTCCCCAGCTCCTAATGGAGGTTCAAAGGCATATTCAATAAAACAACTGTGATATTATAAAACTCTTATTGTGTTCCAAGCACTATTCTAGGTGCTGGGATGGGGAGAGAACCCAAAATGAAGTAGGCTCTGCCTTCAGAGAGCACCCATTCTAAAGGAAAATCCCATGTGAATAGATAAATATGAACAAAATCTGTCTAATTAGATAAGGATAAAGTCAATGAAGAGACCAAGTCTGGCCTCCAAATAGCAGTTTGTGGCCACCCCACCTTTCAGAACATGAATTGAAAAGCATGACTTTTTTCTAAAATAAGAGCCAAGAGAGACAGGTGATGAAATATTTCCCAATGAACCTACTTCGACATAGGCCTGAACAACTGCTCTAAGTGACCAAACTTCTTAAGGAAGTCCTTGTCTTTAGAAGCAGGCAAGGAAGCTCCCTCTCTGGTGAAGTCTCTTAGCAACTTCTCAGGCCCCAGAGGGAGTCCCTGCCAAAGGTCATGACTGATTGATTTATCACCTGCCCAGCTCCCCTAGCTGGGAGCCCCAAAGAATTGCTTTGATCAAATAACTATCTAATTTTCCTGTTACCAATGAGGCCCCCCCCTCCAGTCTCCTGTTTTCATAGAGATGAGGTAGGGGTGGACTTTGTTACCAGGGTGATGTTTTCTACAAGAAAAAATTAGCTGAAAGCACATATCGCAGACAGAATTCTTTACATCTTTCTGAGAATCTGGTCGAAGAAGAAACCTCAGGGATTCACACTCTCCTGTTTCACACTCTCCTGTTCTTAGCATTGCCCTTCGGGGGCATTCTGCAAACCTGCCCTTGGGACTCACAGGGCTTCTGGGAATTGACCTGGCTTTATCTTAGTTACAGACTGATTAAAACATCTCTAAACAGTATTCTAGTCCAGAGATCCTCCTCAAGAAATTACTACCTAAAGAACTAAAGACTACTTCAATTCTGCATTGATTTGTTTTTTAAGAAAAATGACTAGCCTTAGAATCTAGGGGAGGGAAAATAGGCTGAGCATGAAAACTCTCCTTAAGAGGAAGGGGCTGTCTTAGGAGGAAGGGTCTTCCATTCATCAGAGGTCTTTGAGAGAAGACTAGAGGATGGACAACAAGAGAGGTGCAGTGCAGTGGGGATATGGCTTTGATTAGAAGACCTCTCAGGTTCCCTAATTATGTCTCAGAACTTTCTGTAGAGCCTCACATCCTTTTTCTATGTTTGCAAAGATCTAACCCTCTTTTGCCACCATAGCTATTCTATTTGTGTGTACAGCCTCCATAGGTAACAACACCATCACATGTCTGTGGATGACCTCAGTCCATATGGGAAACACAATGAATGGTTCTCTTATTTTATGGACTCTTTCTCCAATGATAACAAAAGCTTGTATGTATCATTAAATATAGCATTCTTAATGTATACCACAAAGGTGAAAGATTAAGGACTTTGACAATAAATCTGGAGATTACGATGAAAATAATTTCTGCAAATACCATGGTTTTCTCCAACAAGACCCACTGATGACATCAATATCAAAGAGAAGACTCCAGCTGAATATCCAGAGACTTACAAGACCCCAGAATTAAAGCCGAATGGAAACAACACATGTAAAGTAATTAATAATGAAGAATTGCCAGCTTTAACATGCAGTTTTAGAACTATAAAATGTTCCAAGGAAGGTTTGGAAAGCTTCTTAAAAATTCATACAGAAGTAAGAAGACTTAGGACCCATTCAAGGAAGAGTTAGAGAAGGATGAGCATTTCTTCACCAAAAAGGAGGCTATCCTTAGAGCACCTTAAAATCCCTCAACAACCCATAAGAATTCTTTTAGTAAAAGCAGAAATCATTGCAAAGTCTCTGACCCCAGAGATAGTGACACATATCTGCATGAAATTAATGAAGCAGATAAGACCCAAGAATGGCAATAAACACACACTTTCTGGGCATCATCCACATTAGCTATGCCCGCCATATGTCAACAAAGAAGTATAAAAAAAAAGAATAGCTGTGACATATGGTTTTGTTTGAAGAAAAGGAGAGATCTGTGATGACCAGTCAAGATCCAGTCATCAGCATCAGAAATGACAAAAGGGTTATAAAACTTGTATAGAACAAACTTAATGATGAAGATAAAGTGTGTAAGAACACCATACCAACTATATGGTAATCCCTGTAGGATACAAAAAGGCTATACTGGGGCAGAGCCAAGATGGTGACAAGAAGGGATCCAGTCTTAGGAGCTCTCTGATAAAATTCATCAGCTAAGGACTCTAACTAAACTTTCAAGAGACAGAACCCACAAAGGGACCCAGTGAGGCAGTTCTCCTACTCAAGGTAAATTGGAAAAGAGCAGAAAGGCTCTGCTCCCCAGGGTCGGAGGGGCGGCCTGCCAGAGGGGTGGCCCGCCAGAGCCAAAGAACTTCAGCCTCCCAGAGGCAGCCCCAGGGCGCTGGGAGTCTCAGCTCACAGCAGCGGGGGGAGTCTCCTGAGCTGCACCCCGGGGAGCACCAGGCAAAAAGTGGGGGAACAGCAGGGGACCTCTACCAGAGCGAGCACTGGAGCCCAGTCCTCAGGGCACACAGGGAGCAGCTTGGTCTTTCTGCAGCCCAGAGCCAGAAACAGAAGCAGGCAGCCAGTAAGCAGGAGCCCCCAGTGCATGAGCCCATTGAGCTGAGGGAGGGGAGTGAAGAGAGACTGCAGAGCACTATCCTCTGCCCCTGGAACAGGACTCTGGGGCTCTGACCACATTCAGATCCTGATCGCAGTCTAGGCCCCCCATAGAACAGCAGGGCCCCCCCCACCTCATCCCCGTGGCAGAGGGGGGCGCTTATGGTCATTCACAGACCAGGAGGGAAGACAGAGCCTCACACACTGAGACCCTTGTGGGAGTGTCCCAAAAGCTCAGGAAGCACCCCAAAACCAGGCTCAGGCTGGGAAAATGAGCAAGCAGAGAAACAAAAGGAAGACTATTGAGAAATATTTTGCAAATGAGCCCAAGAAGGATCAAAATACTCAGTCTGAAGATGAGGAAGCACAAGCTCCTGCATCTAAAGCCTCCAAGAAAAACAGAAATTGGGCTCAGGTTATGATAGAGCTCAAAAAAGACTTTGAAAATCAAATGAGGGAGTTGGAAGAAAAACTGGGAAAAGAAAGGAGGGAGATGCAGGAAAAACATGAAAATGAAGTCAGCAGCTTAGTCAAGGAAATCAAAAAAAATGCTGAAGAAAATAGCATGCTAAAAACCAGCTTAGGTAAAATGGATAAAACAGGTCAAAAAGTTATGGAGGAGAAGAATGCTTTAAAAAGCAAAATTGGCCAGATGGAAAAAGAGATAAGAAAACTCACTGAGGAGAACAAATCCTTCAGACAAAGAATAGAATTCAGGGAGATTGATGAATTTACCAGAAATCAGGAATCAATACTTCAAAACCAAAAAAATGAAAAAGTAGAAGAAAATGTGAAATATCTCATTGAAAAAACAACTGATATGGAAAACAGACTTAGGAAAGATAATTTAAAAATTATTGGAATACCTGAAAGTCATGATCAGGAGAAGAGCCTTGACATCATTTTCAAAGAATTACTACAGGAAAATCGCCCTGATATTCTAGAAGCAGAGGGCAAAATAGAAATGGAGAGAATCCACCAATCCCCCAGAGAAAGAGATCCCAAAAAAACCAACCCCTAGGAATATTATAGCCAAGTTCCAGAACTCGCAAGTCAAAGAGAAAATATTACAAGCAGCCAGAAGGACACAGTTCAAATATCGTGGAGCTGCAGTCAGGATCACACAGGACTTAGCAGCAACTACATTGGAAGCTCATAGGGCTTGGAATACAATATACCGGAAGGCAAAAGAGCTTAGAATGCAGCCAAGAATGAACTACCCAGCAAGGCTGAATGTCTTCTTCCAGGAAAAAAGATGGACTTTCAATGAACCAGGGGAATTTCAAATGTTCCTTTTTGGAATGGCCAGAGCTGAACAGAAGGTTTGATCTTCAGATACAGGACTCAGGTGAAGCACAGAGATTGGAGGAAAGGGGGGAAATATGAGGGACTTAATGAGGATGAACTGCATGTATTCCTGCATAGAAAAATGACACTGATAATATTCATATGAACCTTCTCAGTTAATAGAGCAGGTAGAGGGAGCTTTTATAGTTGAAGCACAGGAGAAAGCTGAATTCGAAGATAAAATATGGTGTAAAAATGGAGTCAATAGAAAAAAAAGGGAAATGGAATGGGAGAAAGAAAAAGGAGAGGGGGAATAGTCCAAGATATTTCACATAAGATTTTTTTTTATTACAATGAGCTATTGCAATGATATGGAAGTGGGGAGGCAAGGGGGGATGAGGGAACCTTTGCTCTCATCAGAGATGGCTAGGAGAGGAAACAGCATATATACTCAATGGGGTATAGACATCTGGAGTAAGAAGGATCCGGGAGCAGGGGGAAGGGGTGGGGATGTGAATAAAGGAGGAGAGGATGGACCATGGGGGGAGAGTAGCCAGATATTAACACATTTTCTTTCTTACTTCTTGCAAGGGGCTGGGATTGGAAGGCCTGCCCAGGACCATGGGGCCAGGTGGATGCTGGGCCTAAGGGGTGGTATGGGGGCTCAGGGCTTCTTGGCCCCAGGACCAGGGATCTGTATGCTGAGCCAGTCAGCGACCCTACAGCAGAGTCAGAGTAAAAGGAGAGAGAAAATAGAGTACATGTTAGTGGAGAAATAAGAAAGGAGGGAGTTGCAATCAATCAGCAATGGCAATGGTGGAAAAATATGGAAGTAACTTTTGTGATGGACTTATCATAAAGAATGCGATCCACCCATGACAGAGTTGTTGGTGTTGGAACAAAGACTCAAGCACATTTTTTGTTATGATTATTTGGGGGAGGGTGCAGGGCAAGTGGGGCTGGGTGGCCTGCCTGGGGTCACATAGCAGGGTGATCTTTGGGTGTCTGGGGCCGGATTTGGACCCAGGTGCTCCTGGCTCAAGGGCCAATGCTCTGTCTGCCACCCAGACACTCCTACTATTATTACTATTTTATTTTATTTTGGGTCTTTTTTTTCCTTCTTTTTGGTTTTTGCAGGGCAGTGGGGATCAGGTGGCTTGTATGTCACACGGCTGGGTGATTATTGGGTTTACGAGGCTGGATATGGACTCGGGTGCTCGTGGCTCCAGGGCTGGTGCTTGGTCCATTGCGCCACCTGGCCATACCTACAATTATTACTATTATTTTTTCATTTTATTTTTTTTCTCTCCCCTTTACTTTTTCCACCCAAGCAAGTCTATCTATATTCATGGGGGAGGAGGGGTATTTTGTTTACTTGTAAACAAGAATATTTTATTAATGTAAAAAACATTTGTACAAAATGAGAAGAAAAAATAAATTAAAAAAATAAAAATAAAAAAATAAAAAAGGCTATACTTTCCAAATCCTTAACATGATACTCACTAGTGTCTGGGGCAGCTCAGTGGCAGGCTGGAAAGAACTC
Organism: Macrotis lagotis; assembly: GCF_037893015.1. Classification (NCBI taxonomy): domain Eukaryota; kingdom Metazoa; phylum Chordata; class Mammalia; order Peramelemorphia; family Peramelidae; genus Macrotis; species Macrotis lagotis. The sequence goes on from NC_133664.1 coordinate 3,854,001, forward strand.
TGGTTCTGGAGTCAGGAGGACCTGAGTTCAAATTTGGCCTCAGACACTTGATACTAGTTATATAATCTTGAACAAGTCACTTAACCCCATTGCCTCATAACCCCTCCCCCCAAAAAACCCAACAGCAACAAAAAAAATATCTATTCCCTAATATCTATAAGTTCACTTTTCTTCGAAAATTGACAAATGGGAAAAATCCCCATCCTCAAGCCAAAAACTATAGAGAAACCAGATGATGAACCCAGAGCTCCTGCCTCCCACCTCTCAGACACTACAGGGACTCATCAAATCAGAAGCATGGTTTTAAAAGATGTTGTCATACCAATATTCACAATCATCTCTATGATGCCAGAAAAAAAATCTACCAAATGCAGGGACTGGCCCAGGAGAGAAATCAGTGTGAGAAGAGGGTAACGTGCATCCTTTGCCTCTTGTACTGTTTGCCCCTGGTAACTACACAACGGATATGTCCAGGGCTACTGAGAGATACTTTTGTTCAACTATACAAACCTATTATTTATCATGTCCGTGGAACATTAGATATAATAATTATGGCATAATAATTCATAATAACAATTGTATTCATATAGCACCTACTGTGTGGAAGTGCTGGGAGTACAAAAAGAGGCATAAGACAGGCCCTGCCCTCAAGCAGCTCATCTTCTAATGGGACAGACAATAGGGACACATATAAAGATAAACTGCATGGAGGTTCAATTGTGAATAATCATCAAGAGGATGAACACTAGAATTGAGAGCCCTGGGAAAGTGGCTGCAGCCCCTTCATTGCCCTTCTCTATAGATACCGCCCCTTGATCACTGCAAAAGGGGCCATGGATATTCACACTTGATATGATCAATATTCCCCTGCCCCTGGCCTCAGACCGTTCATTATCTGTGGCTTCTTTGCTCTGGCTAAAGTACTGAATAACACTGAACTATAATGTCCCTTTTTCCAATTATCTCTAAAACATTTAAAGCCAGAGAGAAAATGAGAATCATCTTGACATATAATAAATTATCAAGACTGAAATTTCTCAAAACACAATGGAGAAATCCTAGATTTATCCAATGTCAGATTTTAGGATAGCTGACTTGGCTACATTTTAATTTACTCTCCCTTCTCTTCCAGATCTCTTGGAGAGCAGTGTAGCAAACACACAGCAGACCTTTGGACTTAATTACAACCTGCCCTTCAAACACAGCTGTAAAGTAGGAGGTAAAAGAAAAAAGAAGAGAGAAGTTGTTGGAATCAAAATGAGATCAGCCATTGCTTGTGCAGGACAAGAAAGTAAAATTACCAAACAAGACTTTTTGCAAAAGATGGAACTTTAACTGTACTTGAAGGAGACTGGGGGAGCCAGGAGGTAGAGATTAGGAGGGGGAATATTCGAGGGGTGGGGGACAGCCGATGAAAATGTCTGGAGTTGAGAGCTGAGCATTCTGTGGGAAGAACTACCAGGTGGTCAGTGTCAGCAGAAACCAGACCTCAGGGACATGATTGACAAAAATAGAAGTGATTCTCCATCACTTGTATGACACCTCCAAAAAGAGGGACCACAGCTGCTTCAGTCAATGAAAAGGACACATTTGGGATTTATCTAGAATCAGCTGGCCACCCATCTGGGAAATTCAGTCCATAGGAAAATTCATCACCACTATATTTATTGCTACAAAAATCTGACATTTCACATTTCATTGACTATTTGCTCAATGGAACCCATCCTTGAGAGATCAAAGTTGTGGACTGGTGCTGCTGACTTCATAAGAATTAACAGAGAATCACCTTCACAAACAAACCAAAGCTGCCCCTTCTGAACTCCTTCTATTCAATGGACACAGTAGCATAAATGGAAAGAACACTAAAGTGAAATGAAATGCCATTTAACTAGGATTACCAAGTATGACTCCAGGGAAGAAGTGAGATAATGTAACTGTGTCCCTCCTTAAAAACACGGAAAACTACAGTCATGAAGTATTGTTCAACATGGTGACTCTTTCGTAGTATCTATTAGAAGAGATAGCTAACTAGTGAGGAAAGATGGGAAATAATCTAAAAATAACAATCATTAAAAGGATCAAATAGTAAATTAGTGGCAGAATTGGAACATAATTTATAAAATTATAAAAATAAAGAAAAAGGAAAGAAAGGAAGGAAACAAGGAAACAAGGGAAGGAAGGAGGGAGAAAGATAAAGAGAGAAAAAGAGAAGGAAAGAAAAGAAAGGAAAAGAAAAGAAAGGAAAAGAAAGGAAAAGAAAAGAAAAGAAAAGAAAAGAAAAGAAAAGAAAAGAAAAGAAAAGAAAAGAAAAAGGGAAATGTAAACCTTATATCCTAAAAGCATCTTGTAGAGTGCCACTTGGGTGCCAGACTTAGTGAGTATTCAACAATGAGTTCGTTGGCTAAAGTTGAAATGCTTCCTGTTTTTCTATCTGGACAAAATACAAGACTGCAAACTACAAAGATGAAATTCTCTGACAAATTTCCACAATAAATCAAAGGACATTCACATTTTTCCTATCTATCTATCTATCTATCTATCTATCCATCTCTTACTTTGACTCAATTATATTTCCTTAACATATAAATTTATATATAATTTGCCTAAGTCCTTTTGTTTCTAATCTCCAACAATCAAGCTTATATTTAAATGTGACTGTCATTGCATTGTAGAAGCGATGCTAATTACCTCATTTTATTTCAATATAATTGTCTTTATCTCCTTGTGGCTTCATAGGGTGACCTTATTATCTGACCAGGTTCTGTTAGCTGAGAATCCATACTCAGGTCTATCTAACCAAGCCAGAAAGACTTCCAGAATGGGGAGAGGGAGCAGAGAATAGCTTGTGAGTTTGTAGTTCATGGGCCAGACTGGTTCAAGTTTTAAAAACTGCCTTCCAGAAGGCTTACCAAGGCAGTTGGGGGTGAGAAGATATCCAACCTTTCATTTATCTGCTAATGCAAAGGGAGTTGAAATCTAGTCAGTGGTAAGAGACTGACTGTGCCTCCCATACTGTTACTGCTATAAAGAACTGAATCTGCAGTCCCTGAAACACTTCTCTTAATAGGTGGCCCATATTGCTGACCAAAAATCATCTAATGATGGCTGTCATTTGCATAGCACTTTAAGCTTTACAAAATAATTTTCATGTATTACCTCCTTTGGGACATACACCTCTATTGGAATACAACAGAAGGCATTTTTTTCTCTATTTGACGTAAGAAAATAATTTCCAAGAGGTCAACAGCCTCAAAGATGGTTACCCAAGATAACCCAACAAGCAAATGGAAAAAGTCGGCAACAGTCAGATCTTCCTGGCTCCCAATTTTCTTCATTATTTCCTATAACAGCCTCCTCAGAGTCTCAGGAAACATATCTAAGGCATCATGTGACTACATTGAGATGTAGTCTTTTCATCTTTGACATTCAGATCACAGAGGACATGTTTTCACTAACACCCCTCATATAGTTCACAATGTACATTTTATGGTAGCAGACAACCAGACCCAAAAGGAAGATATGGTGCTCAAAGGAACTTTGGGTCCTTTCTACAGCTATGAGAATCTGATATTTATGAGGGTGGATCATGGAGGCATCACAAGAAGCCTCAATTTTGGCACAGGGTCTATCCTTTTTTTTGGTTTTGTTTTTACAAGGCAATATGAAGGTTAAGAGACTTGCCCTAGGTCATGCAACTAGGCCATAGATTTGAACTCAGGTCCTCCTGACTCCAGGACCGGTGCTCTATCCACCGAGCCACCTAGCTACCTAGCTACCCCTTACAAGGTCTATCCCTAAGGGAAGTTTTATGACTATCAAGTTGACTTTGTAAGAATTTTTAAGAATTCTTCTTTTCCTAAGTGAATCCAGCCCATTTGGAAGAAATTAACACATTCTTCTTGGAAGAAGTTTTTCATTTATTCTCCCTAAGTGGGTGTGAGATGCGAAGGAAATTGGAGAAAGAGACATCATATGTTTTTCTTAGAACTATTGAACGCCCCCACCGCTAGCTCAGTGACAAAGAAAATATATTCCCTGCTTTGCAATACGCATGCATGTTAATATAAATGTTGTTCATTATATGAGTGTGAAAGGGTGATTCATTAAGAAGATTGCATCCAGCTCCAAGGGTGCGTCCTGCTCCTGCAGGGGGTGTTTTATTGACTCTATCTGCACCATTCTGGAGCTTTCTGAGCCCTCCAAAGAGGATTCAATCTAAGGAAAGGGACAACAAGAAGAGGCCTTCTCACATGAAATTTCATTATTCTTTGATCTTGAAAGGTTTGGCAAAATGTAGTTCAACTTTCTTTACAAAACTTTGGGAGGAAGCGAGGTTTCTTTGAAGTCTTTATTCTGTTTCCCTCAGTTTGCTGAGGTTTTTAATTTTTTGAAATATTTATACTTTAAGAATGATGGGGGGTGGCTAGGTGGCGTAGTGGATAAAGCACCGGCCCTGGAGTCAGGAGTACCTGAGTTCAAATCCAGTCTCAGACACTTAATAATTACCTAGCTGTGTGGCCTTGGGCAAGCCACTTAACTCCATTTGCCTTGCAAAAAAAAAAAAGAATGATGGAATTGTCTCATTCTGTAAATGGATGAACTTTTTCCTCTTTCTTCCCTAAATAAGGGACGTTTGTGTGGGGACAACAGGGGAAACAATGCCCCTCAGTTTATTCATTTGCAAGACAGGACTGACAGCTGCATTGGTTAGATGACAAGTATATTTGGAAGATAAGTGGGATCATTGATGGGAAATACTGGGGAAAAAATGTGAAAGCCCCATGTATACGCTCAGACCATAAAGTCACTTTATTAGCCAGAATGGCTGAATAATAATAGTGGTTTTTTTAATGCTACCATAGAAGGGTAAAGGTTTTTCTGAGACTATTAAACAACAAAGGACACAAAACAAACAGGTAGAACAAATACAGAAGATAATCATCTGGAAATAGAAAGGGTTATCATGAACTTCATTCACCACATTGTGAAGAACTGGAATGACCAAGATAATAGAGATTTCTTGTTGGCAGAGGGACAGATTTAATCAATTTTAATGACATTGCTATGATTTCTCCCTGACCTGCTATGGTTTTTAACTTCTTTCTCTCCTATTTTTCCATCTGAAAAAAAAAATGGGACTTGTTTTTATCACCCAGTTTTCTAAAAAGTTTTTTGAGAATAAATGACTTGAAAATATTGCTGCATAAGTAATAGGTCATTGTTGGTAGGTAGGTGGTGCCGTGGTACATAGGACACCACACCTGGAGTTAGGAAGAACCATCTTCTTGAGCTCAAATCTGGCCTCAGCCACTGACTAGCTGAGCAAGTCACTTCATACTGTTTGCCTCAGTTTCTTCATCTGTAAAATAAGCTGGAAAAGAAAAACTAATCCATTATCTCTTTCAGAAACAAAACTCAAAAGCTTTCAGGGAGAGTCTGACTGAAATAACAACTAACCACTGACCATTATATTTAAAACCCATTTAGTCCATACACAGAATTTTTATCTCTTAAAAAATTAACTCTTCTAGTAGTCGTAGTTAACATTTCCCCTTCACCCAATGTTCTGGAATCTGTAATTTCATTTTTGTGGGATCTTCTTCCTCTGAAGAAGAGCATGGTCCTTCTATCCCTTAAAGAAATGATGTTTTTGAGTTGCTGAGGTTAGAAAAATCACCTCACAGAGGACAACGTGGTGAAGAGACTCTGGGCTTTAGACGGGGACATAGTAGATATGGCACAATTTGAAATTCCACGGTTTTAGAAGATCTGGAAAGAACTTACTCTGTCCCAATTCTAAGTCTACTCCTTTGTATATCAGCCTCATTGTATATCAGTTTCTTTATAGGCCAACCTCCTTGTGTGAGCACCCTCTCTTATCCCTGGTCTCCTTGTTGGACACTCCACTGGTCAATTCTCTATCATTGCACTCTCATTGTCTCCCCCATACCTGGGATGCTCTCATGCCTCTTCTCCATCTCTTGAAACACATGCTTTCCTTCACAACACAAATTCTACCTTCTGTAGAGGATTTTTCCTAGTTGCCAATGTTTCACTAGGGTGACCTCCCTTCGACACTAAAATGTCTTATATGGGCTAATTTATGTATTGGTTTCCTTCTCCATTAAAATGGGACACTGGACACAGTATTTGACAAATAGATAAAAGGTAATAAGTTGAACAGTTAGTAGACCTATTAAAAGACCACAGAGTGGGGCAGCAAGATGGTGCAGTGGATAGGGCCCCAGTCCTGGAGTCAGGAGGACCTCAGTGGACCTAAGTTCAAATCTGGTCTCAGATACTTAATAATTGCCTAGCTGTTTGACCTTGGGCAAGTCACTTAAATTAAAAAAAAGGAAAAAATGAAAAAAAAAAAAAGAAAAATCATTACTTAAAAAAAAGAAAAGACAACAGAGAACCTGGGTCTAAAACCTAACTCTGAACCCATTTATTTCCTGGATGACTAGGAACAAGTTCCTTTCCTTCTCTGTGTATCTTTGTCCTCATCTGCAAAATGCAGGGGTGGGACTAGAGAGCCAAGAAGGAAGGCTGTCTCTTATCCAGTCCATGCTTGAACAAGAATCTCAACCAGAACATCCCTGGCCAGTGGATATTGAACTATGCCTTGAGGTCTGCCAATGAAGGGGAATCTCTCAAGACCACCCATCTCACTTGTGGTCAGTTCCCACCAGTAGGATGGGGTTCATCAAGGGAAACGGGTTTCTATAGAAGTCAGAGAAAATAAGTTTATTTGGGACTTCATGTGGCATCTCCATGGGAAGGGGATGGGCTAGTCCACTGGACCCCTTTGAGTAAGCAGAGGGAGTGACTATTCACTCACTGTGGATGTATAGGGTCCCATCAATCGGCAAAGCCTACACTGCCAGTGAGAGGGGTTCTTTGCTAAACATTTGGAATCTCCCCAGTACACAAGCATAGAAGCATCTGCATGGTGGTAGCTCACCACTTTTCATCCCCACTGCATTGATGTTCAATTTTTCCCCCTTGAATCTCTTTCCAGTTGCTTCAGTGTTGCTTCATTTCCTATTAAGAGTGCAGTCTCTCTGAGGGCAGAAATCCAGTCTCTTTATCTCCACTCAGCAACTCATAAGGAGATGTGCCAGATGGATACTCCAGGGTTTGGGGGAGGAACAAGCAAGTTTTGCTTGTAGACTTTTTGCTCCAGAAATGTTGTGCAGTTGTCCAAATGAAATGAGGCTGAAATTCTGCTCCTTTTTATGATTTTAATTAAAGTGGATTCAAACTGTGCCATCTTTTTTTTTTTTTTTGCATGGCAATCTTTATCAGGACAAAGAGAAAACAAAAATCATCTAGCTGCTCCTGATGGGACAGTATTCCTCTTGAGTCCAGGAACATGGGAGCAGAGGGGGGGCTTTTCAAACTAAGATATCTGGAACAGGAGCTGTGTATCAGTCCTCTGCCCCTTAGACTTCAATCTTCAGATACCATCATTTGGAATGCAGATCAAAACTGTCTACACTGCATCAGGATTACAATTCTATAATGAATCAGTTGACCCAGAATCCCAATCATTTTTGTGGGGTTTTTTCCATTTTATTTAAAATAATGCAGGTCAGTGACTTGCCCAATGTCACACAATTAAGTTTCTGAGGTCAGAGTTGAACTGAGGTCCTGTGACTCCAGGACCAGTGCTCTATCCAGAGCACCACCTAGCTGCCCCTCCCCCCCACTCATGTTTTTAGATTTGGGATGTCTCTTGCCTGTCTTCCCCTTCAGAGTGATGGTCCTTGGGCTTGCCTCAGAGACCTGGGGAATACATGGGGAGGTAGAGAAGGCATTGGACAAGACTGTGTCTTTTGGTTAAAAACAAACTGCAAAGATTTCTTTCCCAGGGGGCAGTGTTGGAGCCTGTTTGAATTTTCTATCTCCAGCCTCCAAAATGCTTTGAATCTCTGCTAAATGAAAGTGCTAGCAACTTCTAAATGAATGAGTGAATGAATGAAGCTATATTAACTTTTTATGTGTAAGTTGAACATAAACCCAGAGATACTGAGCCAGTATCTCCATGCCTGAACTCAGACAATCACATTTCTCCCCTCTGCCTCTACGAATCCTAGGTTCACAAGTCAATCGGCCATTTCTCTTCCATTATGGGCCCTGCTAAGAGACAGAGCTGGCTGTCCCATAAATCAGTTGGGCTAAAATCCTCTGTTTCCCTGCATTGAATAGACTCAAACAAAAGCCTCAAAGATTTCTTTTTTTTTTTTTTTAAGAATTAAGCTTATTTGACTCACTTTGCAGTTCTCTCAAAGGGCTCCTATTGAGCAAGACTTTTGCAATTAGCTGAACAGCCTCTGTGAGGAGGGGGATTCAAATTTTCTAAAGGTGAACTTTCTGAAATTCTGGAAAACAATGTCTACTCCATAATCCCATTCTTACTTGAAAAGCCATGCAATCAATCTCTTTTCCTTTACTTTCCTATAAGGAAAACAGTCACATTTTTAAATATTCTTCATTGAATGTGAGTATTCATAGCACTAGACAACAAAGGCCATGGAACAAATTCTAGGGACCCATTTCTCAAAGAATGTTGGAAATAGGAACAATCTAAGCCATTTTGTCAAATGCTGTGAGTCATAGATTGGTGCAGTATTTCTAGGGGACTCTTCTGGAGACGATGACACCGCTGTGGTGGTAAAACATTACCCTTGACAAAGTCCCTTAATTCCATCAGAAATCTAATCTGGTCCCAGACTTAAGGAAATAGATTGGGGTCTTCCATTAAAAACCACACCAAAAAACAAGGGATCTCTGGGGCTCCATTTTTCTTCTCTCTGGATAAGAGGTTATCAGACCAGATAACTCCAATTAGAGCTCTTTGGATGACGTCGTGTCCTCCTTTCCATGTTAAAGAAAATATTTTTTGTCTCACCATGTTAGAGAATTGCTCCCTAGGGATGGCTAAGCTCTTTTTTTCTAGATGCCTGTTTTTGGTGACGAGTTTAAAACTTTATTAGCTCTCTCTGTGTGAGATATCAATCGAGAGATAAGAGCTGGCCCTGGCCCAGCATGTAGGACAGACAGCAGAGATTAGATGCAAATTGATTAGAGAACAAAGCAAAGCTTCAAGCCAGACCTTTATTATTCCCCCTGCACAGTTCACCTTCCTGGTAAGCACTTCCAAGTACCCTTCAATAACTTGATGAACTTGGTCTGGGTAAATAAGGGGTGCCTTCACGGAGCTCAGCATCAACCAGTTGACCTCCTCCATGGCTCCCTACTAAGGGCCACTCTCTAGTGACCGGGCTCATCATTCAGAGGCGTAGGCTCCATCTGATCCTGTCCTTTGGCAATCTATGTAAAAGGTCAGGGATCCTAGTCCTCTCTCCAGCCCGACATTGGCTCAAAAGGTCAGGATCACACAACATCAGGATGTATAGCCTGGGGAGAACATGGCCACCCAAAGGTTCAAGGGAACATTGCCCCTTTGTGGCCCTTAGCTTCAGTTTGGTTATTAGAGCTTTGACTAGGTAGGTCAAATCAATCAACCTGTATTAAAAACCTACACGGAGGGAGTGCTGGGATTCAAGGGAGACTCGGAGCTGGTGGTCACAGTCAATAGGGACACATGCTCCATTGTCACTCTCACCCAAAATCAAGTTTGATAAAAGAAATGGGAATGTGCTTGTGCGGTGTCCAGTGACACTCAGGTAAGTAAAAGTCCCTTCCAAAGGGGTGAGGGAGAGTGTCAGGAAAGGCTGTGAGCAAAGGAAGGAACATGTAGGATTGATTTTAAATGATAGGCAAGGAATGGTAAAAAGGGATGGCATTCCATGCAGACAGACAGGGCAAAGGGATGGCAGTGAGAGAGACCCAAGAACAATCAGGCAAAGCTATGGAGCAGGAATTTGTCATGGTGAATAGTTTCATTTCCCTGGTGTGTAGAGAACTTTGGAGGAAAGTAGCAGAAAATCCACAGGCAGTCATTGCCTAGTACTCTATTATGGAGGACCTCCGATGGGAGACAAAGGAGGCAGAATCTTACTCTGTGATACAGTTGGGGCTGGGGTCGATAGAGGGACTTGGGAGAAAGAACAGCAGATTCAATGAAGGTAAGCTTGGCTAGGGCTGGGAAACCTGGAGAAGGGAAAGCCTGGAAACCTATTGGGAAGGTTTTACAATCACCCAATGACAGGCAATAAGGTAAGAAATACTGTAGTCATGGCAATAGGAAGAGAAAGGAGACAGATGTTGTGGCAAGAGAATGTGCAGGGCTGGTAACTCATCAATCGGTACAGGACAGGAAGAGAAAAGCCAAAGAGAAACCAGAGTGGGGATCATGGGAGACAAGGAACAGTGATTTTGCTGTGAGAGGTAGGAGAACCTGATGTGAACATCCAGGAGAGATGTTGAACTGGAAATCAAGAAAGAGGTCAAAGCTCTGGCATCTTTTGGTGGATCTGCCCTGAGTTGATATTAACAAAATAGGAGGGAACGAGATGTCAAAGGAGAAAAGGAAAAGAGGAAGGAGGTGGAAGAAGGAAAATGAGGGGAACAGGGCAGAAGGGAGAAGCAGGGAGAAGGCAACAAGGAGTCAGCTTTTGAATAGTTTCAAAGGCATTTTATTTGATGATTCTAAAAACTCTTGAAGGCAGTCTTCAAATAACACTGTAATATTCTGATTCTTTCTGTCAAATGGTTCATGTCCATTCAGAGGAAAATGCTGCCTGGAGTTTTATATATCAGCTTTCATTTTGTAAGAGTTTCCTGTCATCATCAAAGATGAAACTGTGCTCAGCATTGAGGTTCTGTGGTGTGAATCCCCAAGGTGGCCTTACTCAGACTGTCAGCATGAGGCTGTGAATCCTTCAACATCCTGATGGATGGAGGGCAGTGTCACTTAATCAATAGCTGGGGATCTCAATTAGTGTCAAAGGAATCAGTCATGAGAAAATGCCTTGCAGGACCCTTGTCCTGGCAAACACATCAGAGAAGTGCTTCTACCTGGGGAACCAGTGCCCCGGTCCCAACTCCTACCTTGGGGGCTGCCATGTTAAGGACTTGAGGACCCAACAAGAAGTCCATGGGACTTTAGTCCCTTTGTGTGGTATACATCCCCTACGAGGTGCAAGTCCAGAGTCAAGAAGACCTGGCTTCAGACATTTACAGTCTTTGTGCAACTGCCAAGTCACTTCACCTTTCTTTACCCCAGTTTCCTCCACCTTAAAATTCCATCCACTTCCCAAGGTTAATGTGAGGAACTTATGAAATAATAATAATTGTAAATCATGTATCTCGGTGGTTGACACATAGTGGGCGGGGGGAGGTTAATCCATGTTGTAAAGTAAAGATTTCTAGGCCTCTCAAAAGGCTGAGAAGAAGAAGCCAGTGCAGCCAGAGCTGTTTAATGGAAAGATCTGGTTCTGCAGGTGTGTCCAGGAGGCACATCCATAGGAACCAGCTCTAGAGGAGCACACCTCATCTACATTGGACTCAGACCAATTCACCCAGGGTCCCCAGGCATAAAAGTTAAGAGGTAGGATGGGCATTTGGGGGAGGGGCATAGCCACTAGGACTTCTCATAGTCTTGATACCTTTCAGACCAGCCACCTGACTTGTGAGTTGTAGCCCATCTCATGTCACAAGAATCAGACATGTCCATCCAAATGTGATCTATGCTCCCTTCTCTTGATGGATCAGTCTAGAGTCACCTTCACCACTATAGGTCAGCTTGACCCAAAACCAAATGATTGTTTTTAGCAGAAGTGAAGGGAAACATTTCAAAGACTCTGGGGATGACTATCAAATTATTCCTGTGTTACAACACAATTCTTTGCAAATCTGCTCATTATTTATAAAGGACACGTCTGAAGTCATCAGTACTTCCCCAGAGCCAAGAGTCCAATACTTCCCCCTTCAGGGAGGCTTAGTTGAGCTTTCCCCAAATGCCAGTGAATAAAACCCAGCATTTACTTGATGGAAGATCAATATTTAAGGCTTTCACTATTCACCTAGGGCTCAGAAAAAGAGAGTCCAAGTGAATCTGTTTCTTTCCCAAGATTTGTGGACTTCAGCTTTCTTTTAGCTTACAAGCCCTGAGAATAAGCACAAAGGAAAAGGGTGGACTGCTCCAGCTGGGCAGAGGGCTCCTAGAGGGGCCCTTCAGAGGGAGGCTGGAGGCCCCCTCTGCCCTTTGCTGAGAGAAGGAGATAAGAGTGACTCAGGAATCTGGCATCTTTACAGCCCTGTTATCAGGGCCAGGAAAATCTTGGCTGAACTGAAGCAGAAAAAGCAATTTGCTACTTCACCAGTTGAAGCAGGATGTTCCAGCTCAGCTACGGCCAACTTACTGCACGTCCGACTCCCTCCTCCAAGAGATTTTGAGACCTTTCATGGTCAGGTAATGACTCGTCCGGGGAGAGGGAGACAAGCTCAACGTCAGGCAAGCAGATGCTTGTACGATTCAGTCCGAAGGAGCCAGACCAGGAGGCCAGAGGCATGGATGAGAGCAGAGGGGAAAAGAAATGGTGACAGTCTTGGGGAAGCCGTGCTAGACTGGAAACGATACTGGGCTTGCATGAAAAAAGATTCAATTCCAAGATCCACCAGGACTTGTCAGCTTTAAGTTGCATCTTCTCTCCATCCAATTTTCACCTGATGGGGAGGGATAGCATAACTGGCCCTTGAACAGATGCTCAACAAAATTCTCCGATATGCGAAAGGATCTGTTATCACATCAATGTGGACCTCCTCTCCAATGGTGCTGATCACAATACCTCCATGTCTGCCTCTTCTGTGTGATTCTGAAACATGTCTACCCACAACTTCTTGAGTTCCTCTGACCTCACAAGGAACCCAGAGGACAGGGTTTGCTTTCCAACAACTATTCCTCCCCCTTGCTATATTAACAGTCCATCGTTTTGACAGAACCACAGAATTTAAAGCACAGAACAGGGCTCAGGCATATCTAGTTCAATCCATACATGGAAGGAAGTCCCCATTCTTGCACCTTCAAGAACTGATTTTTTTCTTCATGCATTTGATGGCATACTTCAAGCTGTTTCCCACTGTGTACCACTGTTCTTGTACTTTTCTGATTTTTCAAGTCTTGAAATGTAGACGATTTCATGAAATTTATAGTGCTTTTTTTTTTGTCAGTGAAGGACAATATACCTAATCTCAATTGGTCCAAATAATTGAAATTGCAGGAGATAAAACAGTGGAACACAAGGGAAGTAGAAACAAATCTCTCCAACTTGTATTAAGGATGTCTTCAATTGACATTCATCAATGGAAAGACATTCAAGTATGGAAATTAATCCAGTTGTCAGGACAGCCTCACCCTTGTCCTTTTGAAAAGGTTAATAGGAATTTATTATTAATGGACTTAAATCTATGGTTGGCAAATGGAAGGTGAGTGATCATTGTGATTAGGAGCCACCCAATGGGTCAGTGGTGTCCTAAGGTCAGGTCCAGAATATCTACTGATGCAATTGGCCTAGGGAAAATAAAAACATCATGTGTTCCTATTTTTATTGACAAAGTTTCTTTAGCTATTCTAGTTGGCAAGATGCAAAGATGAGTAGAAAATTATGACACAGAAGTAAGTATTCAGACAAGACTGAACAATACATCTACAGAGAGTTAGTTTTAAACCGATAGCCGTCAAAGTAACTAGTGGTCCATATTCCAACTTTTCCTTCTCTATAAAATCTTTATAAAACACTATACATACATCAAAACATGATGAAGTTTTGCTAGGGGATCAGGTAGATTTTCATCTTAGATATTCTATAGTAAACATCTTGATGACAATCTAATTGAAAGGTGCATCACATACAAGATTATCTTGCATTTGCTGCTTATTTTAGAAAGCTTTTAATTCAATAAAGCAAGACCACAAGATTTTTCTCTGAAGAGGTATCCCCATTCATATAAAAATTATCAAAGAGTCCTTAAAATACATGATAGTAGAGATGTTTGACAATGCTGTACTTAAGAATACCATGAAAGGTATAAAATAAAAAGATATATGCTTATTCCATAGGTTTACCATTTATCGTGGAGATATCTGTCATGGATTCCTCTCTGGAGAGTGAGAACTTAACAGGTAGGATGGAACACTAGTGGTGGTAGAAATGGACTTATGAGAAGATATGAATGAATTACACAGGATGTACAAACATGGATGAGATCTGCATCTTAGGAGGGAATACCCATATTGATGAGATCACAGATTCATTTGTATCTTAGGGTGTTCACCTGGAAGGGGTTTTCTAATTCAGAACCTCAGACATGAACCCTTGCCTTTGTTCACATGGCATGCCCTTCAATGGCCACGTTAATCAAATTCAAGGGTAGGTCAGAGTGACAATTTAGTACTCTAGATAATTTAATATGGTTTCTAAAAGCTAGAAAGCCCAGAATGATGGATCAAATCTAAGAGAGAATGTTAGCATCCATTTCACTTTGCATTTCCGTGAGAAGCTGGTTTGCAATTCACAAGAGGCAGTTTGGTATAGTAGAAAGAATGTTAGCCTTGGAGACTTGGGTTTGAATCTGAGCTCTGATACTTGACTGACTAATCAGACCTTGGTTTTTTTGACTATGCACAGCCTCAGTTTCATCATCCATGAAATAGGATTAACGCCATATTACTTATATAACCAAATTGTTCTGTGAAAATCACTTTGTGAACCATAAAGTATTGTTGCTATTATTGAGAATAAACACAATTAATTCCTAAACTACAGTTTTGAAAAAATCAAAAACTCCATTGCAGGATAAGGGAAGCATGACCATACAGTCACTGGTTTGAATAAGATAGGGTAGTTTTCAATGACTACAAATTCAGGGTGAGACGCCTGAATGCAAGCATGTTTTTATCTCTTCTTCCTTCCCCTGCCTTTTCTTTAGTAGAGCTGTTCATAGTCACTATAATGTCAAAAGACAGAAGGCTTTGGCTGGGGAAGCAAAGTGCTTCCTAATCCCCGAACTGGATAAGCTGCTCCTCTGCAATCCTGACCAGTCCCTTGTGAAGAATCACTGCTTACCAGCATTAAGGGAGGTACTTTCCCCCAGAGTATCCAGATGACTGAGATGAAGTCATCCTTACCAAGTGGCTTTGCTTCAGTGACATAGCAAACCCTTCTTTAGGACAGAAGCCATGAATGAGTATTCTATTTGAACTGGCTTTTCTGGGAAAGCAGCAGAGGATGAGAACATTAATGCAAAGCAAGTCTGCTGGAGGGAGCGCCATAGATTCCTTATCTTAGAAATACATAGCGGGATCTAAATATAGATCTAGGAATAAAAAATATCCATTTCTCTCTTCAGCAGCACACAATAAATGGGATCTCAGGATAAAGGTTTCATTTCACAACAGTCAGCTGCTCCAGCCACAGCTGAGCTGGGCCTGAAACAAAGCAGCTCATCCAACTAGGGAAGGACTCAGACAAGCAAATGATTTGGAGGTATGTCAAGTTGAAGGAGACAACAATGGATTGCAAGCTCACTGAAATGTTCACTTGTAAGAAGTTCTGGTGGGATCTTTGAGACACAAGCTCAAGAATCACATCAAATCTGAAGATTCCAGCATGGGGAGGGAATTCAGGCACTATATGCAATGGTCCAAACCAGAGGTGAATGGGAATGTTCAGGATCCCACTCTCAGAGAGTGGTTATCCAGGCTCGCCTTGACATATCACTGGGATGGAAAGAGCCCAAGACTTGACCTAAGGATCTGGTGTCAATCCCCACCTCTACCACTTAGCACCTGTCTGATCTGGTCAAGTCACAATCCTCTTGAGACACCCCCTCCCCCACCAGCTCAACATCTATAACCCTAAAACCTTTAGGCACAGGGGATCTGCCAATTTCTAGGATAGTCCTTTCCAATCAAAGAGATGTCATGGATAAGAAGTTCTCCTTATATCAATTTTAATTTTGACTTCATAATTTCTTCAAATCACCTCTTCCTTCTCATTCTGCCTTCTGGAGCCAAATAGAATGAATCTGATTCTTTTGTAATCCTTCAAAGGTTAGTCATAGCTTTCTTCTTTTTCATCTTTTATCTCTTCTCCAGACCAAACACCCACTTTCTTCAGATGGTCCTGGTATGGAAATGTCTCCAAGGGTTTTGTCATTCTTCTCCCTTTCTTTTGTCACCCCCAACCTCCACTCCCTCCCTCACCCTGACCCTCTCTCCCTCCCTTATGATGACCCCCTCTTCCTCCTTCACCCTGTCCCCCTTTCCCTCTCTCTCCCCTTCTCCTCCTTCACCTTATCCCTTCCCCATCTCCCTTCCCCACTCCTGCTCTCCCTGTCTCCCTATCTGTCTCTCATGCTATTGAGTTCCTTTCTCAAAGTATTTTGCTAATAAGACCACCCTTCCAACAGATCTCTCAAGAGGAACAGATCCAAACATCAAATATCAAACAGAGGATCTGTTTTCTAAGACCAACTCCCATTACTTTCCCAGTCTACGCTTACTAGTTCACCAACTGACAAAAACAATGGATGTTTCTTCTTCCTTAGATGCACAACCTTCTGGGACTCAAAGGTGCAGGTCCCTCGAGAGGGACTCCTGGGGAGGACGTCGTTAGTCAGCAGGATGCTAGAGATGAAGATCTACGGTGTAAACCCCAAAACGAACAACAACATTCAAAATAAGTATGACCAGTCAAGGAGAGTCCAACATACAGAAAGGGGGAGAGCTAACCTATGGATAAGCCATGTTCTCCATTTGGTCACCATGAAATAAGCTAGACTCACTATGCTGCTTAACCACTCAATGGAGGCTCTGTGGAAAGCCAAGGGCAAGGGTGGCCCCAGCGGAGAAGGAGTAGATGGAGTGTGATGTACAATCCTGCACTATTGATGCTGACTCCTTCAAGTATTTAGCAGATGTGAGTTTGCAAGCCTAGCCATATTCAAAAGCCATTTCCCCCCATAAATATTTTGCCATTCATCCCATTAGTCAGTGCCAAGATTAATCATTCAATCACCAACCATTTATCAAGCACCTGCTAAGTTCCAGGCACCAGTTAGGAAGGCAAGTCCAGAAGGGACTACTCTGCGCAAGGCAAGACGCTATATGTCTTCTGAGGCCAGAAGTTAAATGCCTGGATTAGGAAATCAGGCTTTAAGGTCGAGACTTACTATAATTGTGAGAAATGAAAATGAAATCCTCTCAGATTGCTTTAATACCCAATCTTGAAAAACACAATCTGTAATTTTTATGAAAATAATCATTCAAACAGATTAAGAGCTCCATATTGGAAGATGTTCATTTTGTCATAAGACAAAGATAATTGAGACCTAAACACAATTGGATATGCTTTCTCTCAATCTTTTAGTTATCAAACACATCTTCATCAAATCCAAATTTTGTCCTTCAGTTTACATATTGCTATTGGGAGCTTTTTGGTTGTTTTGCTTTTGTGACTTAAAATGAAAAGTTTATGGTTCACCTTTCAGCCTCTTAAAGATAAACGCATGCCAGGGTCTGTGTGCAACTCTAGTTCCTCAGGGGGAAAGTCACTTTGGTATCCAGAGTGGCTTCTCTTTGCTGCCAGAGCATCCTTCTTCAGGGGAGGAATCGCCGCCTGTGCTCCCAATGTCTTTGGTTCTTGATCAAAATTGTGTAATCATTGGCAGCTCTTTCCAGGTTCCTTCTGGCAGGGTCACCTGTACCCATGGGGATCATTAGCCATAGGTAGCAGGCATCCATTTCTGACAAGTCTTGGAAAGTTCTCAAACATGACTTGAACATATGCCCTAGAGAGATCTTTCACTTCTTGTCAGTGGGACCAATTCCTGACTCAATTACCCTCAGCAAGAAGTCACCACTCTTTACTCTGAGCCCTACTGAATACTTTCTCACCTGAGGATCACTATCTTCCTTCCTTAGAGTACCGGTAACCATCAGGGCCCCTTTGGAGCTTCCATCTCCCTTTTCTTCAGATTTCTCTCTCAGTTTCCAAGTTTGAAGGTCTCTCTTTCTGCTTTTCTTCCTTCACAGTACAACACCCTTGTATCTTCCTCCTACCTCCCCCGTCTCTGATCCAGATCAGTGTCTTCCACTCAATACAGTCTACTCACAGGGCTATCGTGGAAAAAATATCTTAAATATGATGCATTACTATCTAAATGGGAGTCACTATTATTAATATTACCCTTCCTCAAAGAAGGTTG
This sequence comes from Macrotis lagotis, assembly GCF_037893015.1. Lineage (NCBI taxonomy): Eukaryota > Metazoa > Chordata > Mammalia > Peramelemorphia > Peramelidae > Macrotis > Macrotis lagotis. Next base: position 3,872,178 of record NC_133664.1, read on the forward strand.
GCTATTGAGATGACTTCCATTGAACTTCTAGGAGAATATGGGTGAGAACTACACAGGGCTGGGAGGTATGGATGGCTTTAGATCTGGACCACAGGAAGGAACATGCAGACCAATGAGATCACAATTTCTTTTGAGTAAAGTACCTCCATGGCCCACATAAAGGATACCCTGGCCAGTTCCGCTGGTTCCTACTTTTTTTGTCCTCCTCCCTAATCTTACTGCCTCTATTCTGAGCATAACAAGAATTAATTGTACATTATATGTCAGTGAAAACACAATGACCTGTGTGAAATATTGCAGTAGCTTTTATCCCTATTAGGAGAACATTTCTTAGCCAGTTGTCTGTCTGACTGTATTTTCTCTTTCAATCTGTTTAAAGAGATACCATCACTCCTACGTTTGTCTGCTGGGCATTGCCCAACATCTAGAGACAGTAGAACTCTTAGAAACCTCTATGATAGTCACATACTCAGTTATTCATTTCTGCTCACAGAGGTTCACCATCTTAAAAAATTATGAATTATGTCAGACACTCGGGATTCTAAGCAGCTTACCCATGGTCTTGCCCTTCTTCCTTTTTTCCTTTCTCCATCATTCCATTACTATCCTCTGAAAGTATGCAAAACATTGTAGAGCCTTGAATGGTTTTCTTTTTGTAAACAACCTGAGATATATCTCCATTCTCTCTTCCACTATCTCTCTATCTGTCTCCCTCTTTTTCTCTTACACACACACACACACACACACACACACACCACCACCATTCTCTGCTAATAATATTTTCCTGTGAACAGTTTGAAAATATGGGAATTGGTAAATCATGGGAGACAAATTGGTCCTCATAATTGCTTTTATATGTTCTCTGTTTTCAGAATAGCATAGTTTGGGGAAGTCATATAAATATTCTCAAACTCCCAGGTTCAGCCTGCACACCAAACTACATGGTTCAAGGATAGCACCCCAGAGGGCTGCCAATCTCTTCAACCAACTATGAATTATAATGTTTTCTAAAACCTAATTCTAGAACATGACAGTGTAACTCATTGCATTGGAGGCCAGCAGGTGGAAGGTACACCTTCAGAATCCTGGGCCCCTCACGCGCCCTCAGGGAGTGATCTGGGTGCTGGTACAGTTAGCTGTAACAACAGCAGGCATTCATCCCTGGATCTCTGGACCTGGTTTGAGGTCCTGGACTCTTTCTCTCATAGTCACCTTTTTTTTTAATTGGTCTTCCTCTTAGTCATTGTCTGAGGATACTGAGCTGCTGGTGCCATTGAGGCATAGGTTAGGTCCAGTTCCAAAAGGGGTTCTTTGCACACAGAGAGTGAATCCTATTTCTAGACATTCCTGGTTCTCCAAGGACCTTTCCTCACCACCAAAAGCATGGAGGTTACAAAAACATCAAGGTTGAAATGATGAAGATGTGATGATATTGCACTGGAAGGATAACAGGAAAGAAGCAAACCAAACATCAAGGAAAAGGCCAGATGAAAGCAAGTGCTGACAAGGCCACAATATTATATGTGGGACCAAAAATGAATGAAATATGAAAGAAATACACAAATGGGTTAGGGCTGAACTGGAAGCACAGCTTCAGAGCATTCAGGCAGAACCAAAGTGAGCTTCTCTAGTGATGTCCAAGGGGATTCCAAACCCAACCTGAATGAGAAGGAAGGTACGCTTTCCTCTAGGAAGGGGCAGGGAAGGCAGAAGTGCTCTGGATACTTGAATTGGATCCTGACTCTGCTCATAACTAGCTGAATAGCCTTGGACCAGTCATTTACCTCTCTCAATCTTAGTTTCTCCAACTTAAAGGGGAGTGATGATGTCTAAGACCTCACTCCAACAACTGAGTCTGGGGGAAAAGGGGACAAAAGAATGACACTTGTGTCAAGTTTCTATACATCATTCAATTTCTTTCAGCTTTCAGTCATATTTCCTACCGACATTACTCACACATTTCAAATATTATACATTACTATTTTCACACTTTTCAGATAGGATAAAGCCAATTGTGATCTCCATCGTCTTGGAACAGAATGTTAACTCAGAAAGAAGCAGTAAATATTCCATTTCACTCATTACATTCACCAGCCGTGAATCCAATCACAAAGTAATTAAGCTATGGCATGGGAAAAGGATCACTATGTCTTCATCTCCTAAGCATCCATTAGAGGTTTGCTTCTCTGAAGACACTGACTTATAGGTCCAAAATCTTGAGAAGGAACAGTTACAGCCTTCAAAGAGATATCTGATGAGAACAGTGGGGCTAACTGTACTCTCAGTCAGGGACTTCAGACACCAAGATGGTACCAACCAGGACAGCTTCTCTCTCATTGGGGTCAGCTCATTTGGCTACATAAAAATGCTGTTTTGTTTTCACGAGGTAGGACAGACATAGAATTTCTTTAAGGTTCTGGTATGTTTGGGCTCTGGCTATTTTTCCCCTTGTGCAGGAATAAGAGATGTTACAAACACAGAGGCTGACCCCTTAAATGCAAGGACTTCAGTCCTCCTTTGTCAGGGATCTCCAAGCAGGGGCTCCTTGGTGAACTACCCATGGGACTAGTAGGCCAACTTGGGACCATCCAAATGCCTTAGAACAGCCAACATTAGATGTTTGTCTCAAGAGAAAAATTTATCCTACCACCATTGTCACTGAACAGAAGAATTTGGAGTCAGGGGGCCTAGGCTCTTGTCCTGTCTCAGACACAATCTCAGGCTCTTATTGTCCAGTCATTTCAGTCATGTCCAACTCTTTTTGACACTACTTGGAATTTTTTATATTGGAATGGCTCACCATTTCCTTCCCTGGCTCATTTTACAAATGAAGAAACTGTGGCAAATAGGGTAATATGACTTGCCCAGGGTCACAACAGCTAGTAAGTGTCTGAGGTCAAATGTGAACTCAGGTCTTCCTCACTCCAGGTCTAATGCTATAACCACTGTGCCATCTAGCATCCCTTGAACACAGGTTCAGGAGCCATGGACAAATATATCTCACAAGATTGTTGCCTAAGCCCCTCATGACCCCCTATCCTTTTCTATAGTTGTATTGTCACACCCCTGCTCCCCATGTTGGACTATCTGCCATTTCTGCTTTGCCAGTCTCCATAAACTCATGCATTGTATCCCCCTCAGACCCCAACATCAGGCCCTCATCAGGCACCACCATCTCCATCAGGCCTCTTTCAATTGGAAAGGATCTCTCTTCACATACGCCACTCCATCTCCTGCCAAGTGTTCCCAAAACACCTTATCTTAATCAGGATGATTTCAGAAAAGCCTAGAGACTTACATGAACTGATGCACAGCAAGTGAACAAAACCAAGAGAACATTGTACACAGTGACAGAAAAACTGTATGATGCTGAACAGTGATCCAAGATGATCCCAAAGGACTCATGATAAAGCCTATTATCTGCTTTCAGAGAACTGATATTGACTGAATACAGGCTGAAACATGCTATTTTACATTTTCATTTTTTCTCTCATTTGAGTCTTCTTGTACAAAATGACTAAAACAAATGTTCTGCATAATTGCACAGTTATAATTGCTTACTGTCTCAGTATGGGGAGGGGGAAGGTCAGAGGGATAGGGTTTGGAGCTTAAAAAATTTTTTTAAATATTCAAAAATTTTGAGAAAAAAATACACTTTGTCTCATTCTCTTGTTTGGTCCCCTAAGAGACTCAAATTGGCACACAGATCTTACTGAGAAGCATCATGGTTCTGCTTAATGGTGACCAGCAATATATTATCTATCCTTCATTTCATCTCCAGAATAAGAGGGTTAGACATTTTTGGCCATTACTAAGATCCCTTGGGGCTCTAATTTCAATGAGCAAAGTTTGCATCATTATTTCCTTGTGTCCTTATGTGATCCATTTCAAAACCCCTACCCGCCATTCTGTCAGATGGAAAGTTGGAGAAAGCAGACACTGTGGCTTTTCATCTTTGTGACTCTCCAGAACTAAACACAAGACCCTGGATATAGAAGATATCTGACAAATGTTGAATTGTTCATGATTGGGGGGGGAAGACTTGGATGGAGTCAGGCCTGCATGTTTGATATCCTGACATTTTTATTAATTTGGAGAACTAAATATGTGTTTGGGAAAGAGAAACTTAACTGTGGTTATTTGGGACCCATCATCATAAGCTCTTGGGAGTGTGGCATTGGCAGTGGGGCCCAGCTGTCAGAGTTGTGTCTTAGATCGTCCAAAGGAGGCCAGACAAGATGGGGAAGGACTTTGAATCCATGACATATGAGGACAAATAGAAGGAAATGAACCTGTATGGTATAGAGAAGGATCAGAGAGCTATAGTCTAGTATTATTGGGGTACAGTAGAGATTAGCCTTACTCTGTTTGTTCCCAGAGGCAGAACCAGGAGCCTTGGGGGAAGAGGGACAGGGAAGTTACCAAGAAGGGTCAAATTAAGGGCTGAAGTAAAGAAAAGTTTCCTTCATAAAGAGAGATTCATAATGGAATACTTTGAGGTGAGTTCCCATTCAGTGGAAACCTTATAGCAAAGACCAGATGGCTACTTGTGTGCTATGTATCATTCCTGATTGATCCATGGATGATTCCTGATCAAGTCACTTGATGGTCACAAGGGTCCTTTCTGAGATTCTGTGATCTGGGAAGCCTTATTAGCTTGCAAGTATCCAGAAGAGATTCTGACTGATCTCCCAAGTAAGCAGCAAAGACTGGGAGGCTATGAAGCATGTTTCCTTAGCCCAGTTGTGAGAGGTGCCTTGATTGACTCTGCTCTGCTGGGGAAAACTCCCTTCTAGGTTCTAGATGATTATTCAACTCAAGGACTGATGCCAAGGGTAGAGGTCCCAGATTGAGAGGAGGGGGGTGGAAGGGTGGAGGAAAGGACTTCAGGAATCCTTGCCCCTAGAAATGGGTCCTAGGAATCCATCTGAGCCTACATGGTCACTCTGCCAAATGCTTTATAATGGGCAGGGGCATTATTCCATGACAAACTTGCTGAAAAATCAGTGCCAGAATGCCTACCATGTCAACAAAGGCTTATTAAATTGGGTTTTTGTTCCACTGTCCAAAGCTGGAAGATGACAGTTAATCTAGATCTCTGTTCTGCCTTGAACTGATGGGGAAATTGAGGCAACAAGTGTTGAGTGACAAAGATCCAAGCAAACCTGTGACCACAGGGAGTTCCCATTCTCAGGGATGGGTAAAAATGGGCAGGAGAATGTGGATTCTCATAGCTGAGCATGGAAGACTCATGAGGTCTGGGATTACTTCCATTCTGATAGTGCCTCTGGTCCATCACCCAGCAGAAGGGGCTCCCTTATGACAAGGCATGCCAGTCACCAAGAGGAGGTGAGGAGGCACTGGGACTCTGGATGAGATGATGGGACACAAAGTTTCATCGGGTCACTCATGGTGATCCAGTCCAGGTCCAGACCAAGAACATGCCTATATTAGTCCCTCAGAAGGAATGAAAGGCAGAACTCAATGGTGCTTCCCCTGCTTCTCCCACAATTCCCCCACCAATGGTCTATTGTCAGCACAGACCCAGTACCTGCAGAATAGCACTCTATTCACCATGGTCTCCCAATAATAAAGTAAGTAATGTCAGCGCTGGCAGATGGGTGGTTCCTGACAACCACAACCACTCTCCTCCTCACATGGTCTATGACTGTGTAGATACCCAGGTTTCTGAGGTGGCTGCATTTCTTTGCTCTGATGTCACTGAACTCTCTGCAAGACTTAAATTAACATTAAACTAAAGTGATCTGGCTCTTCACTCCACACGGATGGGAAGGGAGAAGGGAGAAGGGAGAAGGGAGAAGGGAGAAGGGAGAAGGGAGAAGGGAGAAGGGAGAAGGGAGAAGGGAGAAGGGAGAAGAGCGAAGGGCGAAGGGCGAAGGGCGAAGAGCGAAGAGCGAAGAGCGAAGAGCGAAGGGAGAAGAGCGAAAACTGGGAACTTTTGTATTCTTCAGTCATCTTCTAGAGACCAGAGGGAAATAAATGCAAGCTTTGCTCAAGGCTTTCCCCAAGTTATTTACAAGATGCCAACTCAACTTAGTCATAATTAAGAAGATAAGAATAAGAGAGAAACAATAACAGTTGTAGAAAACTGGCCTCAGAAATAGGAGGGCCGGGGGTTAGGGGCTGTCTTTTACCTATGCTGGCTCTCGAGGCTCTTGACAGCTGTTCTGGGCTCTCCATTGAAGAACCTGCAGAGACTCACATGGTTAGACGTGCCTTGTTCACTAAGAGTTCTCTGCATCAATGAAGTTAGGTATGGGGAGAACAAAAACTAGAGCTAGAGGGTACCCAGAGAGCCAGTTATCTTCATGAGTTCAAATCCAGCCTCAGACACTTATTAGCTATAAGAACCTGGGCAAGCCTCAGTTTCCTCATCTGTAAAATGAGCTAGAGAAGTGACAAAACACCTTAGTGATTGGTTGTTGTCCATTGTTATGCAAGGCCCTAAATGGCATCACTGTTAGAGACAAGTGACAGTATGGCTGACTCAGGCTGATCAGATCAATGTAAGCTCGTTATGCTCTACCCCAGGTCTGGCACAAATGGTCCATGTGAATACCCTGGGTGGTTACTCTCAACTTTCGCATCTCACATGTCCTTTGAGCTGTTTCCATTTTGGCTTACTCATAGAGTGCAGCACCCTCTCTGATGAGGGTAGGCCTGGGTTAGGGTCTCCCATGTCAAATAATCAATTTCAAAGTTCTTAAGAGAAATCATGAGAGTGTCCTCGTATCACTTTTTCTTTAAAAAAAAATAATTTAGTTATCTGTTTGTATTTTGTTTTGTGAGGCAATTGAGGTTAAGTGACCTGCCCAGGGACTCAGGGTTAATGGGCACATCAAGGTCCCCCTGACTCCAGTCATTGCTCTATCCACTGCACCATCTGTATTGCTTATTCTAATCACAATACAAACACTTCCCCTGTGTGAGTTCTCCATCTTTTTGGCAAGCCTGCATTTGGCATTTGAACAACACGCTCAGTCCATCGTAATAACCCTCTCTGTGGTAACACTGAAAAGTTTGGGAGTTCAACTTAGGAAAGGACCTCAGTGTCTGGGATCTTCTGCCATTTTATCTTCAGAATCTTCCTAAGACAATTTAAATGGAAGCAACTGTTTCCTAGCATGGTGCTGGTGGACTGTCCAGGTTTCACAGATCAACACACTGGTTCTAAAGACCTTTAAGGAATCAGTCTAATGCCTCTTCTCTCCCACATTTTTTTCCTGACCCTCCCAAACACTGAGTGCTCTTAGAAAGGACACTGCCATGGTAAATGAACTTATCCACAGTCTTCAAAATGTCTTTATTTGCTGTAACCAGTGGTTCTACATCTGGGTGGTGTGGTGTGCTGGCTGATGAAGGCCCTGGGTTTTCTTGGTGTTCATAGTAAGGTCAAAATGAGCTCAAGCAGCAGAGAATCGATCCCTACTTTGCTGTATCTCCACTCTAGAGACTGCATTGAGTGGACTATCATCTGCAAACAGAAAATAAAACACCAACATTCCCTCCTCTTGGGATTACTCCAGTGTCTTTGCCAAGCAAACACCGCATAGGGTCACAAAGCATCAGACAAGGCTAAAGTGACTGGACAACAACTTCCCTGACTCTAGTTCCAACAGCAAGATGTTTCGATTACACTTGAAAGAGAAAATAGCCACTTGAAGGGACTAATGGTTGAGTTAAATCCATTTAAAATATAAGATGACAGCTGTACAAATCTCTGAAATGCCATCCTTCAAGGTCCCTTCTCAAGCTTCTTTCTGTAGCAGCTCAGAAATAACAGGTCACCTCCATTTTGAAGAAAAAATCTGCCTAAAGGAGGGTCATTGATGGGGCCCAGATCCATCCAAATTCCCAGGTCTTCAGGTTAACTTGGTTTTCAGTCATCCCAATAATTAAGGAACAGAAAACAACCTAATGCAGTCTGGCAATTGACTGATTTAGGGAAAGTGGGAAGGGGAGAGGGACTGGATCAGGTAAAAACCTGGCTGTATTGGTTTGAAACAACCAAAGGAAAAACAACTTCAAAAGAATCAGCTGAATTTCACTACTTTTTTAAATGGGAAGAAGTATGTTATAATGAACATAATCCTTGTCTATGCGTCAGGAGACCTGAGTTTGAATCTTGCCACCATGGCAGAACCTGCTGAGTTCCAAAGAGTCTAAGACAGTGACCACCCAGTACAGTTGGGGGGGAAAGAAGCAATGGAGGCTGTGGAAGGGCTGTTTAACCCTAAAGCAATATGCAAAAATTAGTTATTATTGTCATCTGCATTGGATGGAGACAAACCAGGTTCTTTGTGAACAATGATGAAGTCATACTGAATTCTGTTCTTGTCCACACTTCCATATCTACACACATGTATACCTAGACATAGATTCATATACTTGTGCATACATGTGGACACACAAGCTGCATTTATAGAGCCAAGGACAGATACATCCATGAACACACATGTTTGTGTCTACAGATAAATATGGACAGTGACACATATATATGTGCATACACAGACATATACAGGACAAAAATGATAGCAAGCCTAAAAAGGCAACTTCAAACAAATACAGGAGATACTTTTTTGAGGCCCTATGCATCCTCTGTAAGCTAGGACCTCTTTGGGTCTCAGTTTCTTCACCTTTAGAACAGAGGGATTGGGCTGGGCAGCCCTAAGTTCCCTCTTCTGGCAACATCAAATGAAAATTGTTGAGCTATTTCTCATCCTTTGAAGCCTGGCACAGAAGGCGCCTCCTCCAGGAAGGCTTCTCACATTGCCACAGCTTCCCTTCTCTTTCATCTTATGTTCACTGTTTATTTCCTCATCTCTGACTTGCCTCTAGCAGAGAGAGAATTAATTTGTCAGGGACTCCATGTTTTTATTCATATTTTCCACTGATTGTTCCTGGGTGTTGGTTCTCACCATCACTTCATCTAGTTCCATTTTGACTGATTGGAAATCTCTCTTTCTTAGACACCTAGTTTTTCTTAACCAGCACTATTTTTTATTTATTACTTCTATTATCCAATTTGATGATTCTTTGCTTATTCTAGCTTTGTTTTGGGGGTTATTGAAGATATTTCATAAATTCGAGCTATTACTGTTTTATTTTTCCTTCTGCTGAGATCTCTTTGAAACATTTTACAGTTAAATTTGTTTATTGTGTTTCTTTTCCCCTTGTTTGTTTTTGGCCTCACCTTATTTGAATTAATATTTTATTTTGAAGTTCTTTGATTTTTACCTTTCCTATCTATGAAAGAGGGGGTTAATTTTAATTATTATGGGGTTTCCTGGAGAACTGGGACCCCCAGGCAGCCCAACTCTCAAGGCAGTCCTGTCTTCAAAGAGCTGACATACCTGTGGGAGAAAAGAACACTCAAAAGTGAACTGAATAGTGGAGTTTGGGGTGGGAAGGGAGTGAAGATACCTGTGTGGGCTATGGTATTGAAGTTCAGGGTGGGTGGGTAGGAAGGTTGACTGCCCTGGGTCCTTCCCCAAACTGGAAGCATTGGAGCCAGAATGGTAGAAGAATATTTCAGGGTGAGAAGGTCCCAGGCACTGGGATAAGATCTAGGCATGGTATATAAATAGACATATGCCACATTAAAAGCTATATAGTTTCTAGATCAATGTATACCATGGAAACAATGTAAAGACTAACAGACTGCCTTGTGTGGGGGTTGAGGGGAGGGAAGCAAGGTTAGGGGAAAAATTATAAAATTCAAAATAAATAAAATCTTTCTAATAAAAAAAGCTATGTAGTTCCCCACAAAAGGATCCATCCCACTTGCTTCTTGTGACTTAGTTGAGGGGCTCACTGTCCCCTGGTAGTATCTGTCCCAGATACCTGACTGACAGACAGGCTCTGTGGTTTGCTCTTCCACCAATCTGGATAATAGACATTTTTCATCCATCTGGTTTTTCTTTGTGGATGGTTAAGTTAAACTTCTCTAAAGGACTTAGGATCTCTTAGGGAAGGCTCTGCAGTATTCCAGGCAATGAAGCGACAGATATAACATTCTCTATAGACAGAAGCATTCCAAGAGTCTTACCTCCTATGAGGAAACCTTCTGCTAACTAGAATCAGAGCTGGATAGGACAGTGGCAGCCACTCTTGGTGAGGTTCCATAACCCTGTTTATGCCACAAATGACAGCCATAATCAGAACCAATGAACAAAGTTCTCTCTTTGGTTCTTTCAAGGGATCTTATATGATTTTAAAAGGATCATGTGAGAGTTACCTCTTTGGAGCAGAGTTTTGAAAGTCGGCACTTGTCTCTCCCGAGTCAATTTGCTCTGTATATCTCTATTTTCCCTGAACAGTGAGGTCTTATATTCTCAGAGTTCCACAAGGCAATAATGTTTGTAATTTCCCAACATCCTTCTCCATAAGATTTTACAGATGAGTTAATATTCTACACCGGCATTGCCTTTGACTCCCATATGGCTCTACTTGGCAAGAAGCTCAAGCGTTGTTGGCTGAGGTGGTTTTTAGGTTCTTTGGGTCTATTCATTATGGAAATTGGCTTTCGTTGGCTGAATAGCCATGAGAAATTGGTATCATCTATATTGGCCAGAATTAAGCTTAGGGGAAATAACGTGTTAGGAAAATATGGAGTAGATTCGAGGAAAGAGAGATTGAGTTACAAAGGCAGATTATAAGACTATAGCTGTCCGAGTACTGCTTGGAGTAGCAGACTAATTGTAATCATGGAAAGGTATGTAGGTAGGAGAAGATAAATACAAACAACATTCTAAAATCAAAATTTATAGGATATGGCAGCCAATCATGAGGAATGACAGTGGAAGGAATAAACAATGATTCTAAACTATGCATGGGTGACTGAGAGAAATGAGGGAAATGTGATAAAAAAAAAAAAGGTAAGGGGTCAAAGATGCTAAGTTTCCTTGGGGTCAGGTACCTAATGTGACACCAGGATGGTGAAGAGTGGAAAATATGGATCTGAGACTCTGGAGGGTGATGATGCCTACAGTGTCTATGTGGAAGTCATCTCCATAGATGTAGAAGTCATATGAGGCTAAAAGGCTAAAAGATGGGGGGAGGGGTTATGTAGAAAGAGAAGAGAGAGGTCAGGGACAGAAGCTAAAGGGAGGTGGGAGAAGGGGAAAGGGCCTGAGAAGACCAAGAAGTAGACAGTAGCAGGAGGAGGAACATAAAGTGGACAAGATCACTAAAGTCAAAGAAGAGGTGTCAATGACATCTCATGCCAAAGAAAGGTCAGAAAGCACAAGAACTGGATTTGATGATAAGGTCACTAAGCTACATTTGAGACGTGTTCTTCCCTGTGCATGTGGTCATTATTTTGATGTTAGCCCTGCTCCTCCAGGTTATACCCATCAAGAGTACACAAAGAATGGATTCTCTGGATGCCATTTGGACTTTCTGAAATGTAGTCTGAAGAGGAATGACATAAAATTCATTTGTGCTGCCTCTCCACAAAAGGGTAGCTATTAATAGACCCAAATATCAATGGTAAGTGCCAGTGTTGCCTCTTACAGACACAAACTCAAAGGCCCTTCCAGTCTTGTGGTTCAATGAAACTATTTCTTCATATGTGACTAATAGAATTTTATTCAAATAGAATTTGATCAATTTAATTAAATTTAATAAATATCCTAATAAAATAATAAAAAATTAAGAATTTCTGGGATTAAAGAGAAAATAATGATGATGATAGAAATAATAATAGTTAGCCTTTATACTGAACTAAAAGAATTGTAGTGTTCTACAAATTTAATCTTGTTTGATCCTCACAACAACCCTGAAAGATAAGAACCATTATTTTGTTCATTTTTACAAGTGAAAAAATTGAGACAAATAGAGGTACTGACTTATCCAGGTTCACACAGCTAGAAAGTGTCTATGACCAGACTGAACTCACATGTTCTTGACTCTGATCTCAGGATGCTATCCACTGAGCCATCTTGTTACCTATGTAAATATTTTGAGAGGGGACAGATTTGGCAATTGGTAGCTCCCTAAGAACCAACAAAACACTCCAACCATCACCTGGAAGCAGATACAAACTCTACCAGGGCTGTGCTGACCAAAAATAGAGGAAGCATCCCTGGGCTTCAGGGATTATGAAAACTCAGGACAGAGTCTAGACAGACTCTAGAAAGGCCAATTAGGGAGCTATGCCTAAGGAAAACTCCATGAGCATGACCCAAAAGGAGAAAAGGACTATTAGGACCATTGGTCAGGGTGACTTCCTGTGCCACATAGGCTCCCTACACATATGCCTGGCTACATTTTGCTGTACATGTTGTACATTTTGCTCTCCCAAGGAAGAGAATATGGGCAAAGGGAGTTTTCACCCTTGGCTTGGGGAAAATGTTCTAGAACAACTACTACCAACTTTTTAAAAGCAGAAAAATTATGGAAAATGAGGAGGGAGAGGGAGAGGGAGAGGGAGAGGGAGAGGGAGAGGGAGAGGGAGAGGGAGAGGGAGAGGGAGAGGGAGAGGGAGAGGGAGAGGGAGAGGGAGAGGGAGAGGGAGAGGGAGAGGGAGAGGGAGAGGGAGAGGGAGAGGGAGAGGGAGAGGGAGAGGGAGAGGGAGAGGGAGAGGGAGAGGGAGAGGGAGAGGGAGAGGGAGAGGGAGAGGGAGAGGGAGAGGGAGAGGGAGAGGGAGAGGGAGAGGGAGAGGGAGAGGGAGAGGGAGAGGGAGAGGGAGAGGGAGAGGCATAAGACAGATAGGATAGGAGAGACAGATCCTATAAAATGATCTGCTGTATGTGTGTGTGTGTGTGTATACATATATATATTTACAGGGGTAAGAAGCTAATGTTAGTTATGGACATTAAGATTTGGTGACAACAGAAAAGAAGAGGTTTGAGGGACAAGGTAATTAGGGACTGTGTTCAGGAGATCTCTGACCTTGGAGGACCAGGTTTAGCTCAGAGCCCTGGAAGGTAGTAGAGGATAGAGTTCAATGATTGAGAGAGGCCAAGAATCATGAAAACTGAAAGAAAGCTCTAGGATTAGAGACAAGAGTCCTCTGACCTGGTTTCTAGTGGAGCAACCAAATATCTGAGAAATAGATGAGATTCAGTTAGGCCTAAAGCTTTCAGCTTTATCCTTTACAAGGGCTGAGGAGAGACAAGCTCCCTAATTTGTTCCATCATTAAAAATCACCCTAACTATCCTGGTCCACCATCACCTCCTACCTCTTAATCACTTAAGTGGCAGGCTGCCCACTTTCATACTATAAGCACTTGAGATTGAGTGCCATTGGTCCGGCCCTATGAATGCCTTCCAACAAAATGGGAGTCAAGACAGCGATGATCAAAAGGTGGAAGAATCAAGACTGAGGAAGAGAAAATACACAGCGAGTTTCCCCACACTCACTCTGCCAGGTAACTCAGCTGAGGACTTCGGATTGATGTCATATAATAGATTGTTTGCCACTAATCAAGGAGACTTCCTGGAAGAGAGAGATTTTGAGCTAAATCCCAGGAGACTAGAGGGGTCCGAATGCCGACGATTGGTAAATGTCTGGGCAGCCAAGATAACACCTTTTGGAAATGGCCATTTCCTGAGCACAAAGTTTATCTCAAGGAGTAATGAAGCAGGCAACTCTAGCTCGAAGTTCTCAGTAACTGACCCACTTTAACTTGCTAACACTGAAGCATCGTCCTTATTCCACTTACCTCCAAACAACAAAATAATCACAGAGCTGGACTTTGGGAAAGCTGTCTACAATGTGGAAAAAGAGACTGAGCAAATCTCAGAGTACAAACCAGCCTCTGATTCCCAAAGCTCAGTCCCTGGCAAGCCTGAAAGCAGTCAGTCACTAAAAAGAGATACAGGATCACAAATCAAGGCTTTCCCTCTTCAGAATGAGAGGAGTGGATTTGCACAAGGATTCAGAGATGAACCAGCATAAGAGGACCAGACCTGATGCCTCTGAAAACAGGCCACACAGTGGTCCATCTTTATTCACCCTCCATCCTGAAGAACTGGCTGGATACAGAACAGAGCTGGAGGCAGAGGGATCCACTCAGACTTGAATTTTCATCACTTTGCCTTCTCCTCCACAAATATGCTAGGGTGTCAGTGTTTCATGAAAATGGCATGTGTCCTCTGACATCATTGTTTCATTGGTATGGTCATTTTCCACCTTCAAATTCTCCATAGCATTTAAACTACTGTTTTGCTTTTTACTTAATTTGATTGAATATATAATTAAATCTATCTTATATTAATATGGATGAGAGAGGGATGAGGGAAAGAGAAATGAGAGATGAGAGGCAGAAGAGACAGAAAGAGAGAGAAAGTGGTCCATAGATTAATTTGGGAGCTCACCAATATGAACATTTTTTTCAGCAAAATACACCACAAGCCATCCATGTCATCCTATTGCTTGTAACTACTCTCCATGATCTCCAATAAATTTTCCATTGAATTGGAGAGGGGGGTGGCATCATGCATGTAAGAGTCTTCAGTCATTCATTAGATATCATTTGGAGGAGCTGATCCAGGTAGTCCATTCCCTAACCCTCTTTCCATAAAACTGGCTCAGCTTTTTTTTTCTGGTTAGATATATAAATAGAAATACAGATCATAGATACATAGATATACAGATTACAGATGCTGAAAGTCAGTGAAGTTTGAAGCAAAATTCTGCTGGTTTAAACTCTAGAATTAAAGTTTCTCTTTCCACCAAGATCCAGTCTGGTGATCAGAAGAGTCAGACTAACTGTTCCATTTAGGAAAACGTCCCAAGGCCAGCCCTTTGATTTCCTAGATGCATGTTTAATTAATCAAAGTCAGACCCAACATTAGAGTATGAAAGCTGTGGCAGCATAACAAAAGGGCAGCTTGTAAAAAGGACTGAGGGAGGCTAGTGACCTATTTTGGAGAAGGCTGGCAGCAAAAGACTTTGCCAATGACTTTGGAAAAGCCCACCAATTCTCCATCATTCTTTGTCTGCATTGTTATAAGTTCAGAAACTATGAGTGGTTGATTCTAATTAAAGAGCAAAAGAAAATTAAACTGGTCTCTCTGAAACTCATCTGTTCATGATCAGCCCATCCCTGAATTAACCTGGAATACCTTGAACCCTTTTCTGTAGACCTGAAGGTCTTTGGTCTCTGGCTCAATTTGATCCAGGTTTCACCAATCCCTTTCAGCTCAGAAGATTCACCAGAGAATTTTGTCCCTATTTGATTCTAGATTTTTGATGAGTAATCACTTTTACTTTTGTCGGTGAAAACATAAGAAAATGATTTTCCACAACCCCAGCATGTCTGTGGAACACTGTGTATATAAAAAGTTGGACACAAAGCTGATATTCTTCACTGTGGAATACAGGTAGAAACTTGGAACAGAGAGCAGGGATACTGGAGCCAAGTACCATCATGAGAACTCTAGGAAACCCAATCAGTTTGGAAGAGGAGGACTGAAGTACTTGGAGCCTGCAAGTGGCTGGAGTTTGAGTCAGAGGCCTCAGCCATTTCAATACTTCAATTCTCTACCTCTCAACCTTCCCTCCTCTCCATCCCACATATTTCCAGTGCTCAGGAATGCTGCCTGGACCACTCAAATATCAAAAACTTAAATGTTGATTTACTATTAGTAAAAAAAGGAGTTTAGGGGCGGCTAGGTGGTGTAGTGGATAAAGCACCGGCCCTGGAGTCAGGAGTACCTGGGTTCAAATCCGGTCTCAGACACTTAATAATTACCTAGCTGTGTGGCCTTGGACAAGCCACTTAACCCCGTTTGCCTTTCAAAAACCTTTAAAAAAAGGAGTTTGTATGATATATATACATATATATATATATATATATATATATATATATATATATATATATATATACAAGATAGTAGTTTAATGTATGATAAGTTATTGGCACTTAAGAAACATTTATTGATTGGGTGACTAATAAAAATAGCCACTCCCTCCCAGGACTACAGAGCATCCAATACAGTAATATATTCAAATGAGATCAACAGACATGGTATGGTTTTGTAAGTCTTAAATTAGGGCTACAGAATGTTATGATGATGATGATGATGAGCTCATTATTGCTTCTCTCTCTTTCCTCTAAGTATGGTGCTTTTATTTATCTGTGAGCCTCGTGTTCCCTTCTAAGGGCCCCTGAAGGGCAGAAACTGTCTCATTTTCATTTTTGTGTCCCCCTTCCCTACTGAGGTCGTTGGTTGTCTTTAGTGCTGACTAATGATAAAAGGTGTAAAAAAAGTATGGACTCAAGCTAACTCAAGGCTGAACTGACTCCCCAGCAGACAAATAATCAAGGGATAGGAACAAATATTCGTCAAAAGAAGAATTACAAATTCCACACAACCACAGGTAATAATGCTCCGAAACATTATTAAGAAGGAAAACGCAAATAAAAACCTTTAGATTTCACCTCATACTATGCAGATTGACCAAGGGGACAAACAGTGGCAACAATCCACAATGGAAAGGTTGGGGAAAGATGGCTACATTAGTATACTATTGGTGGGGCTGTGAAATAGTTTTGTCATTTTGGCAAATAAGTCTGGCATTATTTAAGTAAAATGGCTAAACTGTCCATACTCCTTTGAATTGAAGATTTTATTGCTAGTTCACATTCCAAGGAAATCATTGATAAGAAAAAAATACTCCAAAATATTTATAGTGACTTTTTTGGGATAGCAAAGTAGATTCTCATCAAATCATGGTACATGCATGTATTAGAATTGCATTCTGGGGGCAGCTAGGTGGCGCAGTAGTTAGAACATTGGCCTTGGAGTCAAGAGGATCTGAGTTCAAATCCAGCCTCAGACACCTAATAATTACCTAGCTGTGTGACCTTGGGCAAGTCACTTAACCCCATTACCTTCAATAAATAAAAGAAAAATTTAAAGAATTGCATTCTGTGCCAGGAAAACATACATACATACATACATATATAATATATATATAATAAACATATATTATATATATATGTAATAAATATACAGAAGCCTGGAAAGATTGATATGAACTGATTCAGAGTGAAGGAAACAGAACCAAGAAAATAACATACACTGTAACTATCATGAAAATAGAAGTAACAACCACACAATGACACATTCAAGCTGTAACAAAATCATAAAAATGGAGGATTCCATGGAAGAGAAGAGAAAATACACTCAACTCCACCCTTTACAGAGGTGTGGTACCCACAAGCATCACACAGGATACATGTTTTCAAACTTTTCCAATGTTTCAATTAAGTTGTGATGATTTTTCCTCCATTATTTATTATTATTATAATTATTATTATTTTTATTATCACTATTTCATATAGATGGGATAGCTCTTGGGAAAGGGGAGGAGCAAGGATACTTGGTATAACTAGAATGATGTAAGAGAGAGGAACTTCAATTAAAAATTGATTTAAAAAAAGAAATTTACTTTTCTCCCTTCTTTTTCCTTCCCCACAAAAGGAAAACAATAGAAGAGAGAAGAGAGGGAAAGGGGAGGAGAAGAGAGAGAGCTGAAGATCAGATGGTACTTATACCTAAAGAACTCAGGAAGGAATGATGCATGATGGCAGTTGCTATTTGTAAAGACGCAGCTCTGGAAACTAGACAAAGACCCTGAGGTTTATGTGGCTCAATCCTATGCAGATCATCACCCTTCTTGCTCTCTCAGAAATCTCCACTTCTTAAAATCTCTGCTCAGAAACTGTCTTGTGTTTATTTCCAAAAGTCAAGTATGGGAGAAGTTAGTGTGTAGGTGTGTGTGTATGTGTGTACATGCACATGTCTACTCAGTATGTTATATGGTTTTCATGGATGTCCTCATGTTTCTGTTCATGGATGTGCTTGTATGTGTTCATATGGGCTTTACAAAAAAAAATAAGAGATGAGCTGGCCATTGGGGCCAGAAAGGAGAAGAACTGAGGAACGGCTGCCGCCACCAAGCAGAAAATCTGCTGCCATTGTGTGTGCCAGTTAATTAGGAGCCTTCAGAGGCGCTGCCGAAGGATAAGGCAAGCTGCATAAATTTAGCTGTAATCCAGGCAGGCAAAACTCATTTGCAGGGGCTGCCCTTATCTGGCGGCTGCAGCTTTCTCAGAAAATTAACCTTGGATATTTGGGCCCAATTCAGAAAGTGTTTGATTTTTTTTTTTTGCCTTCCCTGCTCAGCATAAGAGAATTTTCAATCCACTACAATACCTGCCTTTTAAGCGGTGCAGTGAATGCTGTAGGCAGTTCAGAGTTATTACTGCCAAGCCCAAATGTATATTTTCTATATCTACATAGAGATGATTGTCCTTCATGCCCATTATCCTGCCTTCTTACACGTGCATCGCCAGCTTTATCGGGGAATGTATAGGGGGTTTCTTTGGATTAAGAGGAAGATGCAACTCATTTTAATGTACTTAGAAAAATTCATCAAAGTTCATTGCAGAATAAGTCATGCAGAGTGACTTGTTCATTCCCATGGAAATGAAGAAATCCCCATAAAAATAGAAGTTTAATGAAGTGTTGGAGCCAAGGCCCGCCTGTCATTGCAATTACTCCTGATTGAGCATCTTTCTGGGGCTCTCACTCTTAATTGCTCTTAGTCAGCACAATTAAAAGTTTACCTTGGCTTGCACTTATTCCCACCAGCCCCCAGAAGAAAGATTTCATTCCCTGGAATTGCCACAGCAGCCCCCGGTGCCCCTAGTTCCTATCTGATGAGCACAAAGGTGCCTTCTCCTACATCGGCCCTCTTCTGATCTGGCCAGTTACTAGAGCACTCTCCCTTTGGGTTGATTTAAACCAGTGGAGGAAGTGTTTAATCAAGGTTGGCAACATACATCACTCTGCAGAAAGGTAAGAAAGGTAAAAGTACAAAAAGACCTCTATTCTCAAGGGGCTCACATTCCATAGTTAATGAATGAATATTATAATCAATCAGTATTTGCCTTTTATCCCCAATAGCATGTGAGCTACTCAAGGGCAGGCAGGGACTGCCATCTTTGCCTTGATACCACACAGTCCCATGCATAAAGTTAAATCCTCAAAAAATGTATATGGATAAAATTGTTGGACAGCCCTAGAGCCAGACCTTCCTACCTCCTAAGGACTTCACAGGTATCTCTTCCTCCTTCAGAATCCAGGCTAGAGAGATCAGGCTGACCTTTCAGCAGAAAACTGTTCCAGTTGCCTCTTGTCCACCAATCATAGCTTCTCAATTGAATCTTGACAGGAGTTACTTATTATGAACTTGGTGACTATTAGCTGTCCTAGAGCATAGTGAGATACAAATCACTGCAATGACCCAATAGCCCTTCTCAAAAGAGAAGACTCCCCCAACCTCAGAAAGGCTTAGTGATGATTCTGATTTGGACCAGCGGAATTTTCCTCTCATGTGCTCAAAAGCAGAACTAAATGCTATGGATATTTATAGTTATACCCCTGAGAACAAAATTAGATAGCACTAAGAATCATACATAATACATAAAGTCTTAAGCCATATTTTATGTGAACTGAAAAATTTAAGAAACATTGGGTGAACTATGGAAATCTTTAACTAGAGAAAGTTTCATAATATATGATAATCTCATTTTCAAACACACAGTAGGTGAGGGAAGATCTAACAGACAAGCAAACATTAAAACCATCAACTCTAAAGGATTGGACTGCAGTTCTCATTTAGAGAAAATTGAGACTAACTCATTTCCAAAAGCACTGAAGGTCATTGAAAAATCAGCTATTACGACAGATTCAAATAGAGCAAGACTTTCTAATATGAGAAGCCCAAAGGAAGGAAAGAGGGATGGATGTGGATAGACAGATAGACAGGAGGGAATATAAAACCCTTGTCTAGACATGGCCAGTTCTACAGCTCATTGTGTTTTCCCCCAGCAATTTCCTAGATTCAGCAGCTTCCAAAGTAATTACTCAGAATAAACACACAGACATCCAAGATCAGTCAAAAAACCAACAAAAGGGTCTCGTGCTTTTTCTTTAGGCCATTCCCACACACGAGAATCTCCGCTCCAGTCCTCCACTTTATCTATGATCTGGTTGTTGTGTGCAGTACCCCTGACCACATGGGGTCTCCAGCCTATCATTCCTACCCATCCTGTATCATTCCAGACCAGGACTTGTACTAAGTCTGGGGTCAAAAAGATTGAATTCAAATCTGACTTCAGACACTTAACTACATGACCCTGGGCAAGTCACTTACTCTTTGCTTCAGTTTCCCCATTTTACAAACACCACCACTCATGTAGGGTTGTTGTTAGGATCAAATGAGATAATATTTATAAAGTGGTCTCCACTTAATAACTGATGCAAAGCAAGAAATCCATGTTCTTTGGTCACCGTCAGCCTAAAAGTATGAGCCCATTTTATCATCTTCCAAATGTTATGCCAGATACATTTTCATTATTTCAGTTAATCTGTGACAGCATCTACTCTTTTGCACTCTGAAAAACATTTCCATAGTTAAATCAAAGTTTCATTCCTCTTCTCTTGAAATGAGGATCTTCCAATTTATGATCAACATTTTGATTTATTTCTAGACTGCAATGGGCTTTTTGGAACCTGTTTGAGGGAGAAGCTCAAAAAACCCCACTTCTTTCTGGCAGTTCAAAACTACATATAATTCCCCTGACATCAGTGGCGTACAGGTGATTGGAACAACAGAGAAAAAAATTTTAAGTATGCAAATAGATTTCTAAAACTACAAAGTCTGTTAAAAATATTCCTATTCCATAATACCTGCTAATATGGATGCTTAATAAAATGTCTATGAATATGCCTATTTTGCTCTCCAACTTCATAGCAACATGGCCAAAAATATTCCCCAAAAGGTAGTCAAGGGATATGAACAGCTTTCAAAGAAAGAAAAGAAGAGAAGAGGAAAAAAAGAAAAGAAAAAAGAGTAAAGATTTACAATCATAGGAAAGAATACTCCAGATCATCAACAATGAGAGGAATTTAAATCCCAACAACCTGAGTTGATCTCACATTTGGCAAAATCATACATATGATTTTAAAAAATAAGAATTTTCCAAGTTGGATGGATTGAGGGAACATTCAACCAGAGCATTGTTGGTGTGGGTATGCTGGTGAAATGCTAAGTGGCAAACATTTTGCAAAAAGAAAAAGGCAATTTCCCAAATAAAGTGACTAAAATGCACCTATCTTTTGACCCAGAGTTTCCACTACCAGGATTGTACCACAAGGAGGTTATTAAGAAGAAAAAAATCCTGATATATAGCAAAATATTACAGCAGCACTTTGTGTGGTAGTCCATTGATTGTGAAATGGTTAAAAATTTGGAGCACATGATAGTGGATTTTGGTTATTCCATATGAAACAAGACATATGAGCAACACAAATATGGAAAGATAGCCATGAATTTCATAAAGCAGAACCAGGAAAACAACATACATGGTAACTCCAAAAAGACCAAAAGAAAATTCACCAAGGATCTGACAGTGAACATTGCAGAATTTTAAAGGACAAGCAGGATCTAAAAGAAGAGATGGAAAACCCTCTCTCAACTTCTTTGCTGAGGAGTAACATCACAGCACTGGTACAAACCACAGATTTCTAATTTTCTTGATGTATCAATATTTTGTTCATTTTTTCTCTTATTTTTTCTTTAAAATATACTCTTTTAGCATATAATTTGAAAAATAAAAGAATTTCAATTGAAACTATATGGTTTGCTACATGGGATTGGATCTCTAGAAGGGGAGGGGAAAGAAAAACGAGAGAAATTTAGGAGTTTTTAACAACAAAATTTATCAACTACATTTTTAAGATTAATGGGAATAAATAAAACTTTATAACCATGTTTTTTAAATAACCTAAAACAATAAGTCACAGAAAACTCTCCCTCTGTCATTATCGTTCATTAGAAGATGCTGTCCACTGTCCTTGCTCTGCCATTCCAAAGCCTAGTGCTGGAGGTAGCTCCTAAGGTGCGTTTGCCAGATGCTTGCTTTGAGAGAGTTGGTACTTCCAGAAGGCAGAGAGAGAACAGAGGGAGAGAGAACAGAGGAGGCCACCCAGGTGGGGCCTCCTGGAGAATCTGGACCTGGGTTGGGTCCTCAGTTTCACAAAGTCAGGGAACGTATTGCACCAACTCTCCCAGAGGTGACCGAGTTAACATTAAATAAATGTATAACAGATGGACAGGGAACCAATGAATCTGTTTGTTCATTTATCCTGAAATACAACTGCCAAACACACTGGAATACTCCTGTGCTGTCTACTCAGAGAAGCCTCTTCTCAGTTGGACAGCGTCTGCTTGGCAAGTCAGATTCATATCAGAAGGTCATTTGGTGAATACAAAGTCAGGGAAGAGGGGGTGGGATGATACTTGTGGGACCATCATGAACGATGATAAAGCGATGACTTCATCTGCCTTCATTTTGGTGATGAGACCCTACACCTTCTCAATTGCTTTTGGCAACACCATGATTGGTGACTGGAACTCAGTAACCATCTAGCTGTTTGGAATGGGGAGAGGACACTAATACTTTCTCTTGTTGAGCAGCACAAGACTCCAAAGTACCCAAAGGGTCACGTTCACAAAACTGGTGTCGATGATTTATTTTCTTCATAACCCTGTTTGGGGTCATGCTTGGTTTTTTTTTTTTTTTCTGGCAAAGATAAAAAAAAACCAAACTGCAGTTGTTTGCCATTCCCTTCTCCACTCATTTTACAGATGAGGAAACTAAGGTAAACTGTTAAGTGACTTGCCCAGGGTCAGAAAGCTAGTAAGTGTCTGGGGACAGATTTGAACTCATGAACTTAAGTCTTTCTGACTCCAGGTCCAACATTCTATCTACCGTGGCACCATCTTCTTGTCCTGACAGGGTTGAGGGGGCAGTTTTCTAACAGGAGATGATCCTCTCATTTCAAACCTTCTTCCTTGGGAAAGAGAAGGAGGGCATGGACCTTCAAACCTTCCAGAGCTTGGAATGGGGAAGGGCTCCAGGATAGTCTTCAGGGATGGCCTGGGTAGAAACAGAAACCCAGGTTAGGACTTCAAAATTATAAACATGGAGCGAATCTTTGTTTGGTCTTTTTTCCTTCTAGTTGAGTTTCCTTCCCTTTTCCTTTCTTTCTTTCTTTGTCTTTTTTGTCTGTGTGTGGGTCTCTCCCCCTCTCTTCCCCCACTTTCTCCCTTTTTTCCCTTCTCCTTACTTAGAGGATCAGAGTTAGAGCCAAGAGAAGACCTCAAGTCCAACTGAGTCCCCTCCTCTTATTTTAAGCCTGAGAAGACAAAGGTTCAGAGAAAGAATTTTCCCAAGAACAAGCAGGTGGGAAACCTCAGCAGCAAGACTTAAACTCAAGTCCTGATTCCCAAGGTTTTCAAGGGGTCCATGGATTTTTTTAATATAGCACTAAATGTTAATTTCTAATACCATATCCATCAATAGATAGAGCCCAAACAAACAAAAGCCCCTTGAGGCCCTCTATAACTACTAAGTGTGTAGGAGGAATTTGAGAACCATCAGACAGAATCCATGGACCAAACTGGAGAAGAATCCAATGGCCCTTCTCTGATATACTCCTTCCAGTGAGATAAGAGAGTCAGCACTTCAAGGGGACAGGCCTGAGGTCCTCCCCTTCCAAGGCCCACATGGATATGAGCCCTGATTCCTTGCTTCAACATTTGTTCTTTCATTTTAACTGCAAAAAAAAAAAAATCAAAGCTCTTAACAAAGTGAGTTTTGATGCATCCTTAGAGCAAGTCACCTACTGGTTCAGGAGAATGGGCCATCATGGGGGTTTTGGTCCAACTTTATGGCCCCTGGAATGAGGAATAAATATTAGGCTCAACCTATAAGTGACTAAACACTCATCCAGTAGTGATGTCCCATAAGGCTTTGTACTTAGGTCCAACACTATACAAAAACTTCATTGAGTCAGTGCCCACCATCCCTACAGACCAAATGAGTAAGAGAAGAGCATGACCCAAATTGGGAGTGATAAGGGAGCACTTTTACAGGAGAAGCTAGATGGTACAGTGAGTTGAGTACTGGTCCTGAAGTCAAGAGGACATGAGTTCAAATATGGCTTCATAATTACTAACTGTGTGAACTTATACAAGTCACTTGACCCTAACTGCCTCACATCCAAGGCTATCTCCAGTCACCTTGATCCATATCTGGTCCTTGGACCTACAGGTTCCTAAGGACAAAGTGAAGTTGGTGACTTAATACAACACTCAAATCTAATTCAATTGAATATCATGGTTTCACTTTCTTGATTTCATGCTTTTCTTCAAGAACAAAGGACAAACATCATCATCATTATCATCACCACTATATACTCAAAGTCAATATGTCTTTTCTAAAATTTAGTTAATGACAATTTGTTCAATAGAACTGGGGTGTTGATTACTGGCAGCTAAAAGTGGAGGAAACTACTCTGACACTGGGGTTCCGCCCAACTCCCTGTCCTTAACAGGAGTTGTTTAATTGAATTGAATTGATTGAAAGGTTTTTTAATTTTAATTTAATCAATGTATTTGATAGTACTGTGAAAGTCCCTTTCTCCTTTCTGTCTCTCATCAAATCTACATTATCACTACTACTACTCCCTTGCACTCCATTTCCCACCTCCAAGCCTTTGCATAGATTGTTCCCTATGCCTAGAATTCTCTACCCTCCTGGTCTCCTTCAACTCTTCCCCTAAAAGTCAAACATAAATGCTGAACAGCGATGAGCTGGTAGACACAGGTGTTGAGTAGGATCCTATGTCAGGTCCTACCATTAAGCAAACAAGATGAGGAAACCCTAGAGCCACTTGCCAAAGTTATGACCCACCAGCCCCCTGAAGATCTCCATTTCTGGGGCCTTGCTATCAATACCAGCAACAGCATTTTCTAGAAACAAGTTCCTCAGCTGCGTCTTTTCAGAGGCTGCATTTACAAAGATCTCCTCTCTCCAGTATGCCACCACACTGCTGGGGCATGGAAGAAGTTAGACTAATGAGTTGTCAAAACACCAAGTGGAGACTTTCTAATTTCGCCCAAGGTAGAATTCAGCAGTGTAGAGCCACTGATCCATTGCTAAATCCAATTTCCCAACTGTTTAATTAATTTATGTATACAATTTAATGATATTTAATTTGGTATGCACATGTGAGATATAGTACGCTTAGCCTTTTCCAAAGAGTATCTGAGACAGAGTACCAAAAATACCTGAGACTTTATTTGTTCCTGCAGACACAATTGACAGAAGCTTTCTAAATGAATCTTGATTTCACCCATTAGGCAATGGGTGTTTCCTTGGAAATCCAAAATAAATAATTAAGTCTTTGATACACAAGAGTAACCAACCTTCCCTCCAAATACCTAGTTCAGTGGCATACTGTTAAAACAGCTCATAGAGTCACTGGAATGAGAGCGAATCCAGACTTACCACCCAAACAATATACCTGACAAGGGAAAGCCCAGTCCTAGACCTTGGCCTCTTGTCCCTGTCTCACCCTGTCCGCTCACTCCTTCCCCATCCTCTCTGCTTCCTCATCCCGCAGTCCTCTGCATCCTCCCTATTTCCCATCATACATCTGAAATTTTCCAAAATGACCAATCATTTCTTAATTGCCTGCTCAGATTAGCTTTTCACAGACCTAAACTCAGCTCAATCTGTTTGCCTCATTTGACAGTCATCCTGGATAATCTCTCCTGAGTTATTAAAATATTGAGCTCTCCTGAGGCTTCTCCTACCCACCTGAGCACTCTTTCTCAGTCTCCTTGACTGGCTAATCATCCATATCTGTCCCCCTAACTGTGGAGACTCTTCCATAGGCCCCTTCTCTTCAACAGGTCGTTTTGGAATCCCAGAGAGGCTATTACTGAGAGCACCATTGCAAACTGCCACCAGTCTCAAAATTCACACTCCTTAACATGCTGCCAGTATCCTCATTTGTAAGAATATGGGGTCCCAGACCTATAATTTAAAAAAAAAACCTTAGGGGTCATCTGACCAACTTCTTCACTGTATCCATGAAAAAATGGAGTTGCAAAGAAAAAGAAAGTGGCTTGATCCAATGGCACACAGAGAGCAAGATCAAATAAACCATTTCAGTTCAGTTGTCTGCAAGCCTGCAAATTGGAATTACTGTAGTTCTTACTATAAAGAAGCAGAGCCAGGAGCTGAACCCAGGTCTTCAATGTCAGCACCCACAGGCCAGAACACCAGTCCACAAACAGCTGGCTACAACTGTTGCCCCATCCCACCAATCCCATCAGGTTGTCTTTTGGGTATGACAGAGATCCCACCTGTTTTCCTTTAAGTGAGCCCTTTGGGTCAAGATCTACATTGAATGTCCACAGGGACATCTGACCAAAAGGCCCTCTCTCCACACCTTCCATTGGCCCCCATTGCCATACATACTTGGAGCATCTCATATGCCTCCCTTACCCTGGATGCTTTTGAGAGAAGAAGGAAATTACAGCTACCATTGTGAGAGGGCAAGGAGAGGTAAAGAAACTTGGAAACATAATAGGAAAGGTAGACAAAGTCTACCTTTTACCAATTCCACAAGTGATGCACACATGCAGCACCTGAAATGACCAAAAGAATTAGCATTTACATTTGCTGAGAGAGGCAGTTGGGTGATACAGTGGGTAGTGCCTTGGACCTCAAGTCTGGAAGACCAAAGTTCAAATCCTGCCTCAGACATTTACTAGCTATAGGACTCCAGGAGAGCCCTTTAAGTTCTTTGAACCTCAGTTTTCTCTTCTGTAAAATGGGAGGGCAAAGGCTTTATTTGTCAAGGTTTGCCATGCAGTGATCGTGTGCTGTGGGAAGTCATATTCTACAGGGGCTGATTGATGGCATGCCAGCAGTGGGTATGCCTATGGACTGGTTACCTCCAGTCGATCTGCTCAGGCTTATTCCACTCCTTAGTGCCTGCTTCACACAGGACATTCCATCTCCTACCACCATGCCTGTCCCTTGTCCTCCTCACCTGGGTCCACCAGGATGAATGTGGATTGATTGATTAACTGACCTCTGTCTCTTTCATCTGAAGCTTCTTTCAAATCTTTGTTTCTATAAGAAAGTTCCAGAGCCTCACCCTTCAAAACACCTTTTATCTATAAGGATCTATTGATTTGTGTGCATAGTGTCTGTCTACAGGATGGAATGTTAAATCTTGGGATCAACCAGTCCCTGGGTTTTGTTCTGGAAAATGGAACCTGGTATAGGGAGTTAAAGGTATGTAAATAAATTATATGTGTATGTATTTATATTTACATATATAAATGTATTCATATCCCACATATATGCATGAGAAAGATGGAGAGAGAAAAAGAAAGAGAGGAGGAGCAGTAAGAGGAAAGGAAGAAGGGAGAAAAGAGAAGGGAAAGTGGGGTAGACAAGGAGAGACAAAAGGGAGGGGGTGAGGGGAGAATGAGAATGAGAGGAATGAAGACCTGAGACTTCATGAAAAGTCACTTCATTGCCTTCACCAGTGCAGATCAAAAGGTGCTCAGAGGTTGGTGACTGCCCCCCTGCCCCTATGGTCCTACCCAGAAATAGGAACTGAATCCAGGTTGCCCAGACTCCAAGTTCAGCCCTTTAAACACAATTGCACAATGGTCTACAGTAGGTACTCAATAAAGGCTTATTGGTTGATTGAATTGATTGTGTTGGATAAGATGCTTCTAGAAAATACATTCATTAGGGAAATCCAGTTCTTATATGGTAGTGTACATAGTCCAGGTTCTGCCCAGCCCAAACACTGGCAGCCAGGGCCTCAGAGGCTGGTTAGTTACAAAGAAGAGAAGCCCTCTCCCATCTCCATCCCCCAAATGATGCAAGCATGTTTTTCTGCAGAGCAAGTTATAATTAACCTGGCTCTCCACTGTAGGTGGAAGCACATGATCCATGTTGATGCAAACAGCTCCCCCAAACACAGAAAGCATCTCTGCAAAGGTTGGTCTTGTCAGTCAGCCAGGAGCTGCCTACACACCATGCTGAGCATCATCAGCCACAGGGACTCAGTTGGGTTGTCTACCCTCCTATTAGGAGACTGTCTCCCTCAGCTGTGTTTTGATTCCCTTCAGAAGTCCCTGAAGATGATGAAAACACTCTCCAGCCCTGACACCATGAATTGTTATCAACTGAGATGTTTGGAAAAAACAGAGACAACTTTGAGTAAAAGCAGAAACAACTTTGAGTAAGAGGTAACACCAGCTCTGCTGCTAGTCCACATTGTCTTCTCATCCACCCCTGGAGGAAGCCGACCTTTCACCCCAAAGAGATCTTCCTCTTTATCTCAGCCCATTGGAACCCAGTGAGCATGATGGTGCAAGGCAGAGTGGGAGGTGGAGTAGGGGAAGCAGGACACTAGCTGATTACGAGCCAAACATTTGTTCTGAAAAGGTGCCATCAAAGAAGAGCATGGTGGAACTACCACCATGGGCATCAACACTTAGGGCAAGTGTTTTGAGTTTCAATATCACTTTTCCTCAAAACTTTTCATCATTTTTGTCGCCAAGGTCCCTTCCCCCGTATTGATTATTACCTGCCCATTTATACATTACTTCTTTTAGAAGACCATAAATACCCTTGATCTTTGCCTTTGTCTGCCCTATGTCTAGGGATAGCTAGGTGATGCCATTGCTCATAGAATGCTGGACCATTAGTCATAAAGACTCATCATCCTGAGTTCAAATCCAGCCTCAAACACTTATTAGCCATGTGATTCTGGACAAATCAGGTTATCCTGTTTGCCTCTGTTTCCTCCTCTGTAAAATAAGCTGGAGAAGGAAAAGGCAAGTTATGCTGGTTTCTTTGCCAACAAAAATCCAAATAGGATGGAGAATTGGAAACATCTGAAAACTACTGAACAACGACCTCCATGTCTAACCTAGCGCCTGCCATGAAGAAGCTGTTTATAGGTATTTAGTCATGTTTAACTTCTCCCACATTTCATTTCAAAGGACAGAAAGTCCAGCCTTGGTTCTCTCTTACTGTGGACAGACTCGTGCACACGCACAAGCCCCACCAGCCGATGTGTTGCTTGCCATCACAAACAGATATCACACAGAGCTTAGTAAGACTGTTCTAATCATTAGTTATCAAATTCTTTTGTTCCAGAAAGCTACTCTCCTGCTGCAAGGTCTTCTTTGTTCACTTGAAGCATCAGTCATTGATCAATACAAAGCAAGTTAAGGCATCTAGGGCCTAGGTCCATGGTCACGTGGATGGAGAATTCAGAGGATGCTTAATCTAGACCCTTCTGCTCCTTGGTTGGTATCAAACATGGAAGAACACGGTAAGAACTGGTACAGCTTTGGACCCCAGAGAAGAGTGTTCTGCCTGAGCAGCCTGGGAATGCAAATGCCATTTCCCTTGCAGAAAGTAAAACAACTCATGTCCTAAAAGGATTCATTCATTGTCTTTCTACACAACTTCAACATTTTTGAAGAAATCCCCAACACCACAATGGCGTCTACCTGGATTCTTTCCAGTGAGCTTGAATTGAAATCTTCCACTTTTGCAATATTAAAGCAACATCTACACAATTCCCAATAACTGGGAGAAAGAAGAGAACTTGGAGCCCAACCTGCAGAGCCAGGCGGAGCACAGGTAGAGCACTGGAGCTCTCAGGAAAACACCAGTTCAAATCTTGGTTCAAATGAGCCTCCACTGTGGGATTGTATCTCAGTCACTTCACCTCTGCCAGTTGCAATTTCCTCATCTGGGAAGGATGAATAAGAAGAGCACATCTCTCCCAGGGAGGTTCCTTAAATGAATTAAGGATACAAAGAATTTTTAAGGAGCCCATTTTTGTGCCTCGGCAGGGATGAAATATTTAATAATAATAAAAACAATAATAATAGTGATAGTAACAATAGCTTACCTTCATAGCTCCTGAAAAGTTGCAAAATGCTAGGCCACTATAACCCCATTTTGATGCGTGCAGAAAAGCTGGAGGAGTCACTATTATCCTCATTTCATTGATGAAGAAACTGAGGCTGAAGAAAGTTAAAGGGGCCTCATGTGCAGTCACATGGCTTTCAAGTGTCTGAGGATCTCATGTTCCGACCGGTCAGGAATCCTTGATCTGGGGGCGTGGGATCGCCTGCTGTTCAGTCATGTCCACCTCTTCATGACCCCATGGCAGTCCATAGCATGCCAATATCCTCCATTAGGTTTGCTTGACAGAAACTGGAGTGGTTTGCCATTTCCTTCTCCAGTGGATTACAGAGGGGATGGGACTTGCTAGTTTGTATCTAAGACTGAATTGAACTAGAGTCTTCCTGACTCCAGAGCTGATGCTTTGTTTGTTGAACCTTCTAGCCACCTCTATGGGACCACTCCACACGGACACCCCCCCACTCACCCATGCCTTAGTAGACTGCACAAGTTGCTGTAGCCAAAGTGTTCATCCTCTATGGCCAACCTGGGACTGAGCCCTCCCCCCAGCCTCAGAGATCCACATGTAGCGGAAATCCTAACCCTCTCCAGCCCAAGTCTTGCCAGCTCAGTATCCTGAACCTGATCCCAAGAGGGACAGAAGAAGCAGAGACCTCTTAGGTCCCAAGCCCTGGCCTAGATCCTCTGAGGGAGGATTGTGTGTTGGGGAAGGGGGGAGCCTATGCCCATCTGTCTGTACAAGCAGGACTGGTTCTGGGACAACACAAAGAAACATACTCCCTTGGTGACAAGGGAGCAGAGGCTCCGGGGCAGGTCCCCTTGGCTATCACCCACATTGCTCCTCTCTCCCCATCGCAGTCACTTTGCCAGTTCAAACCCTGCCAGCCTCCCTGCCTGTTTATTCCAGTCTTCTCACTGCTCCCTGTTCCGGTCCATTCTTGGCCTCATTACCAGGCTGACCTGGTACCTGAAAAGCTCAGGACTCCAGTGTGGATCCCACAAATGAGCCCTTCTCTGTGACTCTGGCCAACTCCCACAGCCTGTCTGGGGCTCACTGGCTCCCCTGGTCAATGAGGTTCTCTGACAAGATGGGCTTTAAGATGCCAAGAAGAACATCTTCACCTGCCAACCCTCCTTCTGCTGGGGTCTCCTCCTCCTCAATCAGCTTTCAGGTCTGCTCCCCAAAGTGATCCCAGCTGAATGTGCTTCTTGGCTCCTCCCAGAAGACCCTCTGAGGCTGCCTTTCCTTTGCCTTGGTCTGGCCAGACTCAGCAGATCTTCAAGTCTCACTGCAAATGTCACCTTCCATGGGAAGCCTTCCAGATCTCGGCTGGCAGAAGGGACCCCTCCCTTCTCCGAATCTACAGCCGCGATGGCACTGGTCACATCTCCTGTTATGAAGATGATTGAGTGGGACCTCTCTCCCAGGCCTGGAGGAAAATCTAATCTCCTCTTTAGGGGAGGCAAAGTGTTGGTAAAGAACTTTAGGGTTTGTAAATGGAGGCAGCTGTGCTTAGCAGCTGTGAGGCCCTGGCAGATGCTGCCATTCTTACCTACCTGAGCCTCCTCAACTGGAAAATTGGGACATGGACAACAGTCCCGGCCTCCTAGGGAGGCTGCCAGGAGAACATGGGCTCCGATCCTTAAAGAACTTCAGAAACTTAATAAACCAGAGAAATGCTGCTTCCTGTGGGTGCATATAGTATATGTATGTATATTTGGGTCATATTATATGTACATATATTTATATTGCATATATAGAGGCAGAGACAGACAGAGACACAGGGAGAGAAATACAGAGAGACAGAGAGACAGCGAGAGAGACATAGCTGTTCATTTTCATCAAGTCTCACTCTTTGTGACCCTATAAGGGGTTTTCTTGGCAGAGATTCCAGAGTGGTTTTTGTTACTTCTTTCTCTGGCTCATTTTACAGATGAGGAAATTGAGGCAAATAGCATTAAGTGACTTGGTCAGGGTCACCTATTGAGGAAGTATCTGAGGCCAGATTTGAATTCAAGTCTTTCTAACTCCATGTCCTATGCTTTATCCACTCCAGCCCCCTCTGCCCATACATAAATATAATAAATATATTAAATTAGATTCTATATAAATAAATATATCTTGTCAATCTCTTTTCACCTCCTTACAACTCAGCTTCTAATGCTACCATTCCACCAGAATTGCACTCTCCAAAGGGACTAATGATCTCCTGGTGACCTGAGCCTTTTCTCTGGCCTCCTTCTCTTGGTGGCTCTGCAGCCTTTGACACTGTTGGTCTCTCTCTTCTCCTTGATCATCTCTTAGAACTCAGCACAGAATCTGACACAGCTTACTCATTGTTTGTTGACTGACTGACCAACCAACCGACTGGCTGGCAGCACCACTGGAGGAAATCCTCACATCACTGAGCTCATGGATCCCGAGCATTGGATTTTCCCCGGGTGGACTGAATCCCTCAGCTCTTCAGGATGCAGTGGGACCACCGAGTGTCTCTCTCAGGGACCTGTGTCTCCTCCAGCAGCCCCAAGGCAAGAGGCCAGCTGCTTCATTTCTTCTGCCAGTTCCAAAATTCCCAGAACTTTCAACCTGCTCATCTCATGATCTTTTAATACAGCAACCACTTTACCCCCACAGGGAGAAAGCCAAAGTCTCTGCTGCTTAGTGAAAACTTTTGTTTGGAAAACCCTTGGCAAAGAGGGCATTTCTGACCTGGAGTATCTGCCCAGGAAATGGACCTTACAGGATTGTAGATGTGAAGCACTCAAAATTATCACTGTAAAAGTGAGGAAACTGAGGCTCAGAACAAGGAATTCTCACAGCTAGTAAGGGCAGAGCCACAACATCCACTTGCCACCCCCACCCAGCCTCTACGGCCAATTTCTACTCTGCCTCACTGTTTGAGGGAGGTTGGACTTTTTGTGACTTCCAAGTTATGATTTCTATAAACACTAGCTATTATTAAAAGGGGGGATGGGGCAGCTAGGTGGCACAGAACACCGGCCCTGCAGTCAGGAGTACCTGAGTTCAAATCCAGCCTCAGACACTTAATAATGACCTAGCTGTGTGGCCTTGGGCAAGCCACTTAACCCTATTATTGCCTTGCAACAACTAAAAAAAAGGGGGGGAGGGGATGACCTGAAGTCCAGACTCTTCAGCCTAGATTTCAAAGCTCCCTTCAATATGGTCCCAAGGAAAAGGAACCTTCCCCAGGAAGCTGCTGCTGCTGCTGCTGCTACTCCTACTACTACTACCTACTCCTACTGGTGTTGCTACTACTGCCGCTATTCCTATTCCTCCTTCTACTTCTTTTCTTTTCCTACTGTTCCTGCTGCCGCCACTACTCTGCTGCTTCTACTATGGCCAATAAAGTAGTGAGCAATAGTCAAATAGTCTGATGGCTCTCTTTAGGATAGATCTCTCAGGCTCAAGGTTCATTGATTGACAGAGGTCTCTTTTTTCCTTTAAAGAAAGGTCACTTTCCCCTTCTCTTCGGGTCCATCTGTTTCCCCTCCCTGTGGGATAATCAGGGATCCAAGGGTGGCCTGAAGGAGGCACCTTGGGTTTGGTTCTCAGGTCATTCTAACAACTGGGTTAAAATGGATCAGGTCCCCTGACTCCCCTCTCCTCTCCCTGCAGTCAGTGTAATAAGTAAGGGAAGGGACAAGAGCAAGAAATAAGGGGAACCTGGAAGTCCTACCCATATCATCTCAAAATTCAAATTGCATGATATGTTTACTAAAACAAATCACATTGTAGTGATATGTGTGCAATGTGGCAGATATCTAAAATTTTGACTACTGCCCAGAATTTTGATCCTTTGACATGTAAATCTCAAACAAGCTCCAGATGCCCAGAGAACACCAAAAGTGGTGGATCATTTTGAGATGATTTGTACATGTTATTTAAAAGTTTTACCAACAACTTTGAGATGATTTGGATATGTTCATGAGCTAGTATGAGCTAGATGGGGATGGGTCTGCTCCCCCCAAACCCTGTAAAAACCAAATACCAAACTCCTGCCCATCTCCATCAATCCAATCTCTAAGCCATAATCACTGAATGCTCTTTGCTGTCTCTCCCCCTCCCCAGTTCTTCCTCATGGTG
Source organism: Macrotis lagotis (assembly GCF_037893015.1). NCBI lineage: Eukaryota > Metazoa > Chordata > Mammalia > Peramelemorphia > Peramelidae > Macrotis > Macrotis lagotis. Next base: position 3,906,156 of record NC_133664.1, read on the forward strand.
CTGCCTCCCTTTACCATCCCAACACCCTCTAAACCTTATTAAAGTTGGATTGCTGCCCTGTTCCCACTGCCTGCAATAAGTACCCAAAGAATTGAGCTGCCTGCTCCCATTTCATAATTTCATAAATTAATGATCAATTCACCAACCAATCAATCCACAAGCATTTATGAAGTGATTAGTACAGGCAAGGTACTGGGTTAAGTGTTGGGAGATTTGAAGAGAACATTCCTTGGTCTCCAGGGAGAAACATATCCATGGACATGCACAAAAGAGATGCAAGTTAATTGGGGAGAAGAAGACAACAGAAACTAGGGGGATGGGACCCAAAACATCAACTAAATTTCACTCTTCTCTTTTCCCCATCATTCTGGGTGCTTATGCTCATGCTGCTTCCCCTCTCTCCCTACCCTACCCCAGTGGATCCAGAATCCTTGTTTATCAGTTCATCCCTCATTCTTTGAGATTAATCCTTGAGGAAACTGGAGGCTGGTGGAGAGAGCACCAACTCAAGAGCCAAATTTCCCAGGATGGTCTCCTACCTAGGAGCTTGTAATCTAGATGATGGGGTCAGTGACTGTACTCTAAAGGCATCACTTAGCCTTCTCTCAAAAATGAAAGCCTCTAGTTGTAGGGGCTGGCCAATTCACAGTCCAGGCTCCATCCTCTGAAGATCCACTTCTTAGGTTCTGCTCCCTGGGCAGACTGGTTGTCTATAGAGAGAGAAGACAGAGAAATGAATAGAAGAGCTGGATGGAAGGGTCACCTCAAGAATTCTTCAAGAGTTACTATTTTCTAATTTTTTCATAATAATTCCCCAAACTTTTCATTATCAGGTAGCTCTTAAGCATAGCTCCCTAAAAGGGAAACTTTCTTAGGTTAATATAAAATAATATATATGTACATATATATATATATATATATATATGTTTGTCTAAAGCAAATAGTGCTGCTCTCACACTTTATTATATGATCTTATTTTTCATTAAAACGGGCATGTCACAAAGATCAGACCTAGGCAATGAGCTCATAACAACCATGAAAACTTTAAATGTCAACCCTTCCATGATGGTAATTGCCTAATGAGGACTACTTCACTAAGCAGAGGGGGATGGGATAGTGATGGTATGAATATAATACAAGTCAAGAGCACACAAAATCCATAATCTCACAAATGACCTCAACCTTAATGAGTGTACATCACAGAAATTTTTAAAAAAGATGAAAAGAATAAAAGAAATACAACCCATGGTCCAGCATCCCCAGTTCTGGGCTGACTCATATTGAAATCCATCTTGGAAATATCCCCCCCAAATTCTTCCATTCTTTGTCTTATGTTACTCCAAGCCCAAAGTTCCCCTGGGAAATCTCAGAACATCTAGGCCTGTCTAAGTGTACGTAAAAGGATCCCCAAAGTCTAGATAAGTTCTATTTGCTAATGGTCTGGGACAGCCTTTATCTACCTCACAGAAAAGGCCCCACACCAAAGGATACCCAGTGATCCATAGACACCGGGTGAAATTCTCAATGTGGTTTTCCACCTTTCCCTAAACCTAACCCCAGAGTACTCTGGAATAGTATTCGGAGGCAAATTCCCTTGTAGGAATGATGGGATGAAGGAGGTAGAGAACAGCCAGTATTTTTGTAACCTTTCAAGCTTGGTCAAATTATACCAAGGTTAAGACACTGATCCTCACTACAGCCCTGTGAGCCCATGTTTCAGATGAAGAAACTGAAGCTGAGTAAGGTTGGTGATTTGACCAGGTTCCTCCTGGCTCCAATCCTTATGTTCTTTCCCATTTAGAGGCAGACACAGGGAATCCTGGACATTTGGGTCCTCTGTATTTACCTGCAGAAAGCCACCTAGTCATCATAACCCAGTGGCACTAACCTGAGCTTTCTTCTGGGTGGGCAACAGACCACAAGTTTCACTTTGTCAGCAGTTCAAGTGTTTGCCTTGTGTGGGGTGTTGTGTTTTCTGGCTACTCTCCTCATCCTACCTTCTCAAATTTACATCAAAAATGAAGGAGGAAGAGGAGGAGGAGGAGAAGGACAGACAGACTCTGGAGACAAACCTCTCTTGGAAAACTCAGCACAAAGTGTTGGCTTTTCCCCCAATAGGCTGGTCTAACTAGTACATGTCCATCAATTTTTAGGGAATCCAGAATGGATCACATGGTCCTTTTCAGACCCACAGCCATAGAATTACTGATTTATAAAGGACCCAGCAGTCAGATCAATCCATCCTTGAAAGAATTATTCCCCAACATAAGCCCTACAAGTGGTCACTGGCCATTAGAATGACATGTTGGATGAAAAACTCAAAAGTTTCCAAGGAGGAGGCTTCTAGCCCTTCCAAGACATCCCAATCTCCTGGTGAACAGTTCTGATTGTCAGAAATTTTTTTCTGGCATTCGTTTGAACTGCAGCATTCATCCTCCTGATGCCCTATTCTGGATACTCTTCAGCTTAGCATGGTCTTTTGGAACCTTGAGAAATAACCACAATGCTCCTTAATGAGCTGAAGAGCAGAGGCATCATCGCCCCCATCTTCTCAGAAGCTCTGGCTCTTTTAATGAAGACCAAGAGTCCATGAGCTTGGGGTATCACCTGCCGACTCATACTGACCAACTTGGCAAGTTGATTTCTTGGACCCTAATGTAAGATTTGACATTTATTCCTTCTGGATTTCATCACAGTTGCATCTAATCTGTCAATCAGCTTTGTGTTTTGCTTCTCAGGGACAGTAGTCCAAATCTTAGCCCAAGGCACCTTCCTGTCAGCTCATGAAGATAATCAGGGGAACTCCTGGATCAACCCCACATCATACATGTGTATGCATGTATGTATGTGCATATTTATATATAAATAGATTATATTACAATTTGCAAAGTGTAGGTCGGTGTCTAATGAATGCTGGTTGAATTGAGCTGAACCATAAAAATTCTAACACTCAAAGCATCCACTCTCCTTAGTAAAGATATTCTCAGCAAATAGCTCTAATGCTATTCATCTTCTCCCAACTTCATTCATCCACTAGTTGTCATTTATAGCCTGGCTTAATAAATGGCAAAAGTAACTTACCAAGTAAATAAATAAATAACCCAGTTTCCCAAGATTTTCCAATTATTTCTGCCTTAGAGTACACATCTTTCTTCCTAGGTTCTTTGTAACCCTCATTTGGTTCTCATTTGGCAAGCATCAAATGCTGGGTCTGGACTCTGACTTTATTGATTTAAGCTAACTACTTATATGAAAACAAAGTGTGCTCTCAGTTTGAGCCCAGTATCTGTAAGTGAATTGTCTTAGCAAAACTTCAGAGGGCTGTAAGTGAAAAATACCCTTCTTCACCAGGAAAGCTCTCCCCAAATAGAGAACCTAGCCCAGACTCTGGGGCAATTACCTCCTGGTCCCCCAGGACTATTTGTCTCCTTTCTCAAGTTCCCCACCAAAGTCTTCCTTTCTCTGTCAACTCCTACTTATACCAAGGGATGTCAGTTCCTCCATTTCCTCATCTCCTTTGACTTACTCCTTGCCTGCAACCTGGCCACACCTGGAAAGCACACACACACACACACACACACACACACACACACACACACACACACACACCAAGATCTATTCCATGATCAACTCTTTGGTATCACTCTCTAGCCATGACTTCCATCCATTCCCATCTGTTCTCTCTCTGGCTCTTCTGACTTTTCCTTTAGCCATCCTTCATCCTCCCCATAACTTCCAGTCCCTGCTATCCTTCAGGGGTCCTCCAGACCACTCCCCTGCTATCATCTCACTTCCCTGTATGGGGAGAGACAGGCTTTCCAGAATGGAGTTCTGACATCAGGGTTAGCACTTGGTCAAATCCTCTGGATTGCCCAGCACTGCTTATTTCAGGGTAGGGGACTGGAACATGGACCCAGCCTCAATAGGAAGCTATCCAAAGGAACTGTTCAGGCTTGGTTGGGTTTTCTTTTCTTAATCCCCACCACCACCAGGGGATCCCTATCTCGTTTTCATTCTGATCATCCTGGAGTTTTGCTTATTCCCTTTCTGGGCACCTTGTCAACCATGGCTACTCTCCACCTCACACCCAGAGCTCACCCTTATATCATCAGCCCCCTCCCATTCCCAGAGATTCGAATGTATAAAGCCCTTTATACCCATTGTTTGAATTTCCTGCATCCTAATGAAGCAGGGCACCAGATAGGATGATCCAATTCAGAAGATATAGGACTTGGGCAAAGTCACACAGCCAAAAAGGGACAGAAATCAAACTCAGTTCCATTCAATGCACATTGATTGAGCACCTGCTGGATGAGGAGACCATGAGTCACATGAGTCACATGCCACCTACTAATGCTGTGTGCCATGTTCCCCATTCACACCATACCCTCTCAGCTAGAGTCACGCTTAGAAAAAGATCACTGAAATTTGTAATCAGTATGGCTGCCAACAAAGGCTTAACCAGGCAGGGTTCTCCTCTGGCCCCACCTCATCCTCCATTCTTGGTGCTCCAGAATCGCCAGAGTTCACAACAGGGAGTACAGCCACCCTCTCTGCTGGAGAGATGGATTCTCGGCATTCCTTCAAGGTCCAAGCCAGGGTGCTCCTTTTCATGGGAGGAAACACAAGCATGAGGAAAGAACATGACCACAGTTAAGTTCCAGCATTGTGCCTCCACAACAATACTGCAATGGCCTAAGAGAGAAAGCAGGCGTTCTGCAGAATTCCCTTGAATCAGCAGTCGGACTTCCCCAAGGCAGGACAGAGTCAGAGACAGAAAGACCCACTGCCTTTATTCTTAGCTACCACCCCATGCCATGCCATGCCATGCCATGCCTGCAGGAGGCACTAGAGGAGCTCTCATGTTCAGAAAATAAAGGCAATGGCATTGTTCAAGCCAGCTATGGAGAAACACTGGTCTAGACTCTGTCTGAGGGACAAAGAAGTGGCAATCACCACCAAGAACCACCTCTGGGTCCCCCACTTCTCCGGTGGTACAGAAGACACTACTCATATCCATGCCTGCCCTCACTTGAATGAATCTAGGGAGTCTCTATGTGATAACCATCTCTGTGTGAATGTGTGGCTATTCATACAGAATCCTAAAAAAGAGAAATAATAGATGGTCTTGGGATACAGATGTAGACAGGTCCTGTAAATACATAGTAAGGTACCTAAATGATCACAATGACCAGATGGTCAAATTTGGCACATGAATTGGTTTTCCACGACAGAGCATGGGTCATGCCACTATATACCACCTCCCACAACTGGCAGGGGAAGCTGGTACCTTGAACCAAATGTAGCTAGTCCAGAACACTGGGTTTAATCTAATAAAATGAAAATTGATGAGTCTTACACCTGGATTAAAAAAAGCAAGTTCACAAGAACAGGGTTAGAGAGGTGTGGTATGACAGAAATTTGTCCACATGGAGGTAAGAGCCTCAGAAAGTTGACATCCCAGGGATCATCAGTTGGTGACTTATTTTTATACTTGGATTTCTGGGACTGTGTTTTCTGCAGGGCTTTTGGGAGGCAGAAACTTGGAGAAGTATCAAGCAGCCATTCTTTCTTATGTCCACCATGCTGAGAGGCACATCACAAGGTTGCACAGGTGCCCCATCCCCTTGATGCCAGATCATCCCTGCCCTCCCCCCACAACTCCTAGCTACCATGGCAGTCTTTGGATGCTAAGATTCCAAGAAATCCCTTGTCCTACCAGAGGACAGATGAGCTTACCTTAGTGAGGCCACAGAGAATCCTCACTTGTGCAGTCCTCACATCTCTCTTCAGCTGGTAGACAACTCCCTTTCCCATTGTTGTGGAAGGGTAAACCTGGTGGGGGGATAAAACTGATCCTGACTGTGCTGTCAACAGCATAAGCTGTTGGTTGACTTCTTTGGGTACTAATCATCCTCCTTTCTTTTCTCCTTGGCCTTTCCTTGCTAGTTCCACTTCCTTCTGTGTATGTACATGCAATACATCTGAGCACATATGTGTCCTAGCATATAGTCATACATGTATCACACACTCTCTGAATGCCACTAATCCTTGTTTCCTGACTCATTTTAGCATGAGTAGAGAGTTTTAGACAAAGTTTGAGTCTGGAGAGTGGAAAAAATATCCCCACTTTGTTTTGAAGCCTGATGAGAGGAGAAAAATGAGATAATGACTCCATTCAAAAGTTAAAAGAACAATAGAGGCTGATAGAGATGCTCCCTCTAAACCGGCCTGCATTTCCTAAACAGGAGAATCAATAAGCAAAACAAGATTAATCACATAAATGCAAATTATAAATATGGCCTAGTAGAGACAAGCCCTTGAGGTAAAGATGAGCTAAGACCTGGGCAGGGGAATCTCTCTCCATTGCTATGGGGCCCCTTGTAGGGGATGGGATGATGTCCATTAAGCCTAGCCTTTATTTACTAGATCGGGGGACTCCAGCAAACTTTACATCTAAAAACTTAGATTAAGAAAAAATCAGGATTTTAGTGAACTGCTAGGTCCCTGTAACAAGAAGCTGACTCAAAGTGAAGACAATCATGTGACTTTAAAAGAACCAGGGAGAGCAGGACTGAAGAACTGATCATCCCACTGTGAAAGGTAGGCTCAGCATAGCAGATAGAAAATTGGCCTCAATGAATATAGATGCAAAAATCTTAAATAAAATCTTAGCAAAATGACTATAACAAGTTATCACTAGGATACTACATTATGACCAAGTAGGATTCATCCGAGGAATGCAGAGTTGGTTCAATATTAGGAAAAATGTTAGTATAATTAATTATATCAACAACAAACCTATCAGAAATTATATGATCATATCAATAGACGCTGAAAAAGTTTTTGACAAAATACAGCACCCATTCCTACTAAAAACACTAGAGAATGCAGGAGTAAATGGATGGTTCCTTAGAATAATAAGCAGTATCTATCTGAAACCATCAACAAGAATTATATTCAGTGCTAGAGGCATTCCCAGTAAGATCAGGGTGAAACAAGGATGCCCATTATCACCACTACTATTCAATATCATATTAGAAATGTTAGCTTCAGCAATTAGAGAAGAAAAAGAAATGGAAGGAATTAGAACTGGGAAGGAAGAGACAAAACTCTCACTCTTTGCAGAGGACATGACGGTTTACCTAGAGAATCCCAAGAAATCATCCAAAAAACTACTGGAAACAATGAGCAATCTTAGCAAAGTTGCAGGATATAAAATAAACCCTCATAAATTCTCAACTTTTCTATATATGTCCAGCAAGATACAGCAGGAAGAGCTAGAAAGAGAAATACCATTCAAAGTAATCTCAGACAATATAAAATACCTAGGAGTCTATTTGCCAAGGCAGACTCAGAAACTTTTTGAAAACAATTATAAAACACTTCTCACACAAATGAAATCAAATTTAAATAACTGGGTAAACATCAACTGCTCATGGATAGGTAGAGCTAATATAATAAAAATGACAATTCTACCAAAACTAAACTACCTGTTTAGTGCCCTACCAATCAAAATTCCAAAAAAACTTACTTTAATGAGTTAGAAAAAGTTGTAAGTAAATTCATATGGAGAAATAAAAAGTCAAGAATTGCCAGGGATTTTATGAAAAAAAGTGCAAAAGAAGGTGGCTCAGCCCTACCTGATCTAAAATTATGCTATAAAGCATCAGTCCTCAAAACTGTCTGGTATTGGCTAAGAAACAGAGTGGTGGACCATTGGAATAGACTAGGTGCAATAGCAGGAAGCGATTATACTAAGTTGCTGTTTGATAAACCCAAAGAGTCCAGCTATTGGGATTAAAAACTGTCTCTTTGATAAAAACTGCTGGGAAAATTGGAAGTTAAAAGTTAAGAAGTTAAGAAACTTGGATTAGACCAACAACTCACATCCTATACCAAGATAAGATCAAAATGGATACAGGATTTAGACAAAAAACAATGCTATAAGAAAATTAGAAGATCAGGGACTAGTTTACCTGTCAGATCTATGGAAAGGGAAGCAGTTTATGACTAAGGAAGAGCTGGAGAACATCACTAAAAACAAACTAGATGATTTCGATTACATTAAATTAAAAAGCCTTTGCACAGATAAAACCACTGTAACCAAAATCAAAAGAAATGTAGTAAATTGAGAAACAATCTTTACAACTAATGATTCTGACAAAGGACTCATTTCTAAAATATACAGAGAACTGAGTCATATTTAAAAAAAAAAACATTCCCCAATTGACAAATGTCAAAGGATATGCAAAGGCAATTTACAGATGAGGAGATCGAAGCAATCCATAGTGATATGAAAAAATGCTCTGAATAGTTAATTATTAGAGAAATACAAATTAAAGCTTCTCTGAGGTACCACCTCACACCTCTCAGACTGGCCAATATGACCAGTGTTGTAAAGGCTGTGGGAATTCTGGGCCACTATTACATTGTTGGTGGAGCTGTGAACTCATCCAACCTTTCTGGAAAAAAAATGTGGAATTGGGGCGGCTAGGTGGCATAGTGGATAAAGCACCGGCCTTGGAGTCAGGAATACCTGGGTTCAAATCCAGTCTCAGACACTTAATAATTACCTAGCTGTGTGGCCTTGGGCAAGCCACTTAACCCCATTTGCCTTGCAAAAAAAAACTAAAAAAAAATGTGGAACTATTTGGGCAACAAAAATGTGCAACCCCTTTGATCTAGCAATACCACTACTGGGTTTATACCCTGAAGAGATGATGAAAAAGGGTAAAACCATCACTTGTACAAAAATATTCATAGCAGCTCTGATTGCGGTGGCAAAGAATTGGAAATCAAGTAAATGTCCTTCATTTGGGGAATGGCTTAGCAAACTGTGGTATATGTATATCATGGAACATTATTGTTCTATTAGAAACCAGGAGGGATGGGAATTCAGGGAAGCCTGGAGGGATTTGCATAAACCGATGCTGAGTGAGATAAGCAGAACCAGAAAAACACTGTACACTCTAACAGCGAAATGGGGGATGATCCACCTTGAAGGACTTATTCATTCCATTAGTGCAACAATCAGGGACAATTTGGGACTGTCTGCAATGGAGAATACCATCTGAATCCAGAGAAAGAACTGTGGAGTTTGAACAAAGACCAAAGGCTATTGCCTTTAATTTAGAAAAAAACTGATACCTTATTCTCTGATCTTGCTATCTATTATACTTTATGTTTCTTCCTTAAGGATACGATTTTTCTGTCATCACATTCAGTTTGGATCCATGTATACCATGGAAACAATGTAAAGACTGGCAAATTGCCTTCTGTGGGGGGTGGGGGAGGGAAGTAAGATGGGCGGGGATTGTAAACTCAAAATAAATAAAATCTTTTTAAAAAATTGGCCTCAAAGTCAGGGGAATCTGGGTCCAAGAGCCGGCTCCAATGGTCACTTGCTGGGTGACCTCATACAAGTCACCTTAACTCTTGGTGCTCCGGGAGGCTCTCTCAGATGATAAATTGCACTGACTGGCATCGGCATCAGTATTGGCATTGGTGGAGGCGTTTTTCCAATCTGGGATTCCTTCTATAGAGCAATCCCAGGTCCAGACACCAAGCCCTGCCCTTATTTCTCTTCTCACTAGACTCAGGCTTGGTCAGACCACATGTGGACTGCTGGTGTCCACCCTCAGAGGCTCCAATTTGGGAAGCAGATTGTGAAACCAGAGAACATCCACAAAGAATGGAGAGGATGAAGAGAACGGAGGGTATGGAGAGGGAAGAAGAATTGGGCTCAGTTTTCTGACTTCCTGAGGAGAAATGCAAAGGAGCAAAGGTGACTTGGTTTCAGAAAAAAAAGAAAGCAAAACAAAATAAAAACTCCCCAACTCTTCCTACTGGTCAGAGCCATCCCCTAGTGGAGCTGGATAGGAAGAGCTTCTCCTCTCTGGAGAGCTTCCAGAAGATCACTTGTCCTCACGAGGATTCTTGTTCGGGGTGGGAGACACTGGACCAGATGCCTTCTGAGGTCCCTTCCACCTCAGCTGGCTCCCCCTTCCTGTGGCCAGTCTCTTTGCTGTTGTATCAAATATTGTTCCTTAATTATTCTTAGTAATTAGCTTTTGGCAAATTAACTCAGGTTAAGTGATTGGCTCAGGGTCACACAGCTAGTAAGTGTCAAAGGGCTGAGACTAGAGTTGAACCCAGGTCTTCCTGACTCCAGGCCTGGTGCTCTATTGACCTCACCACCTAGCTGTCCCTTAATTATTCTTAAAGCACTGGTAAACTGTGTCTTAGGCTCAATCTTAGCAGATTTTTCCACAGATATTTAAAAGGTTCTATATTCACCAATGGCTACAGTGGGACTCAGCTGGGGCTTAGCATCTCAAATGGGATGGCCCCCAGCCCCAGCTCTGGTTCAGGAGGAGCAAAGGGCCTGACCCAAAGCTATCCAACTGGCCCCAGACTTTGAGTCTGTATTATATGTGTCCCCTTCCCCGTACTGCCCTGTTACTTTGATCCAGACTCTGACAAAGGTCAGTTACTGCCCAGCACTTCTTCTTTCTGCCTTGCCAACCAGTAAGCATTGGGTTCCCTTTGCAAGATTCTGGTGGCTCTCCGGCTGAAGGTGTAGACCCCAGGGGACAAGCTTTTGCTCTTGCCCTCCCCCGCAGTCAAGGAGGGTGCGCAGGTCCTCTGCTCTCCAGGGTCAGCCCAGCCAGACTGGGCAGGACAGGAGACTCTGCACCTTGGTTTTGCAGAGCTGTTAGTGAGATTCTCTTTACATGATACCATCCGGGCTTTGACCACGATGTGTCAGAAGTAATAGCCCCAGCTCCACTGGGGTGGTCCATGGGAGGATGCACCATCCTAGGGAGAGGCCGCGGGCCCTCCACCATTTGCAAAAACAATAGATGTCAGTTTCATGTGGCTGATAGCCATAATTCAGAATGTAATTGGCTTTGGTGAAAGACATGGAGAGAAAGTAAGCCATCAATTAGGGTGATTCCTCCATATCAATAAGGTGGTTAATGAATTCCTCCTTTGGAAGTTCAAGTCAGATTTATTTATTCTGCCTGGCTAACAAAGCTCGTTAGCCTTTGCCCAGTTAAAGAATCATCACTCACTCTTCTTTCCTATCGAACCTAGACTTAGAACTCTGGCTGACAGTCTTTTCAGTAGCAGAGGCCGGACAGGTCCCCCAGGACTGGTCTTCTGGCCCTTCCAAGAAGCCACCAAGAAGCCCTATGTTTCTGCAGGACAGCATATTGGAGCAGGGGGCATGAACTCCCCATTCCCTGGGTGATGCTGCTTCTCCTGCAGGCTGACCAGACGCCTGACCAGACCAGATGTTGGACATCCTTGAGGTCTGGTCCCCATCCCACATTTTATCTGCTGGCAGCTGCTGGTCACACCCACTCTGCTCCCTGCTTCTCTGGGGCCACCTGCTCCAAGTTCTCTTGATTCAGATGCACTGGCCTATGCTCATGGACCCTGCAGGGAAGAGCCACCTCTGCCCACGGATAGCAACTCCTCCATTTTCCTTACTGTCATTGGTTCCCTGCTGTCATTTTCTCTCTAGGACCTAGTGGTTTGGTCTGGGATCAGAGACCCTGTCTCCCCATCAGGACTGCTTCTTTGTACAGGGTGGCTGCTGTCCCTGTGGGCTAGGGTTCAGGATGTACAAGCCAGAACTTACCTGGGAGGTAAACAGTCTCCTGCCATCTTTGTCGATCATCACTGGGTTCTCTTCACAAGATTCTGGTGGATTTGCCAGGCCCAAAGGTAGGAAGGACTTCTGCCCCAAAGAACTTACATTGGACTGGTGGTGACCACACATTCATGTATACATGGGTCCAAAAAAATTTTATTGTTGCTTGTACTTTGATACCTTTTTATTTATTTTATTCTGAACTTAATAAATAAAACAAGAATTTCCCTTACATGACAGAATAGGAAAAAGTGATTGCATGTGAGATTGCAAAAAAGAGGGCCAATGTAGTTATAGGGTGACACCTTGACTTGTGCATGAAGGGAATGGAGTGAGGCAGAGCTGCCCAGCCAACAGCCCCACTCTCTCCTCCAGAGTCATCAAAGTCCAGTGGCAAAGAAAAGTGAGGATACGGTGACTGACTTGATGGCTTACATACCTGCCCAGGCTCTACACACTCCACAGTTCTTGCTTCAGTCACTCTCATGGCTACTGGAACAAATTGTTCTCATCTGCCCATTCCACTGGGAGAAGTCTTCATGAGCTTGAGGTAGACAACCCCTAATCCACCAATGGGTTTAAAGTCCATCAGTTACTCTCAACCTGGTTTGGCCCATTTACCCAGAGGGTGTTGTGTGGTTGCTGAGAATCCTCTAGCTTCTTGGACTCAGAGGTGAGAGCTGAGTCTCACTTAGACATCAAAACTGGGTGAGTAACTCTGAAAAGGGTTCACTCCTGTGATGCTAGTGCTTCTTGGACACTCTCCTTATACATCCCATGACAGAGGTACAGACAACATGGATGCAAGAGGTGAGGGTGGAGACAGGCACAAAGGTGCACTGAAAGTGTTCTATTTCCATGTAATGGGGAATTTCCTGTAATGTGGGATAAGGAGGGCAGTATACTAGGTTCGTCGGTCATCAGACAACTGAAGCAAATGACAGAAAGGCATATAAACTAGGTAATGAATCTACTGAATCCCTCTGTGTCTCAGTATCTCCTATCTGACAAAAAGAACTATAACCTTCTGATCCTCCTACAAAGCAATGCTGCACTGTTAGTGGAGTTGTGAACTCATCCAACCTTTCTGGAGAGCAATTTGGAATGATGATCAAAGGGCTATAAAACTGTGCACAGTCTTTTATCTAGCAATACCACTGCTAGGCCTGTATCCCTAAAAGATCATAGAAAAGGGAAACGAACCCATATGTACAAGCATATTCCTAGCAACTTTTTGTGGTAGCAAAGAATTAGAAATTTGGGGATGCCATCAATTTGGGAATAGCTAAACAAGTTGTGGTATATGAATGTGATGGAATGTTATTCCACTATAAGAAATGATGAGTGGGTAGATTTAAGGAAAATCTGAAAAAGACTCATATGAACTGATGTTAAATGAAGGGAGCAGAATCAGAACAATGCGTACATTACCAGCAACATTATGTGATCATCCAAGAAAATTCTGAAAGACTTGTGATGGAAAATGCCATCCATCTCCAGAGAAAGAACTCTGGAATCTGAGTGTAGATCAGAGAACACTGTTTGCATTTTTTTCTTTCTTGTGATTTTCCCCTTCTGTTTGATTCTGTTCTCTTACAACATGACTAAAATGGACATTTATTTGACATAACTGTACAGCTATAATGTTTATCAGATTGCTTGCTGTCTTAGGGAGGAGAGGGGGAGGAAGGAAAAATTTGGAACTAAAAGTTTTACAAAAATGCATGTTAAGGGCAGCAATATGATGCAGTGGATTGAGCACCTGCCCTGGAGTCAGGAGGACTTGAGTTCAAATCTGACCTCAGACACTTAATAATTGTCTAGCTGTGTTGACCTTGGGCAAGTCACTTAACCCCCATTGCCTTAAATAAATAAAAAAAATTTTAAAGAATGAATGTTGAAAATGATCTTTATATATAATTGTAAAAATAAAATATTGTTAAGAGAAAAAGAAAAAAAGAGATGCTGTGAAGTAAATGCGTGGATTGATCTTGGGTCAAGGCTGGCCCCAGAATAGCAGCATCCTCAAGGAAAGTTGGTGTTGGCTAGAACTCCAGCTCCAAGGCAGATTCCCAAGTCCCTGGGCCCATGGCCTTTTCTAGCTACTTCCCAGTCATTTCCATGCCTGCCATCCCCCATTGCTCCTCTCACTTTCTAGTTCTAGGTCTGAGAAAAGTTAATCAAGTCGGCACTCCCATCCTCAGCAAGGATACATTAGTCAGTTGTCCCAAATCTCCAAACACCAACTTTCTCCCACTTCCTTGTCCAAAACATTCCACTCTTCTCAATGTCTTGTCATCCCCTTTTGAGTTGTAAGCTCCTTGAGGATAGGGACCATCTGGGTGGTTTCTGTCTAAACTTGAAGCACTTAATAGGGATAATCACTACTAAGGGGGATTTTATAAATGCTTCTTCCTTTACTCCTGCCCACTCCAGAGCTGACCCTTTGGCTAAACTCCACAGCCTCTTGGCTGTGAGAACAGGCTGAAGTCACTTATTGATGGTGATTCAAACACAAATCATAGTGTAAAAGAGCTGTGTGACCAGACATGGGGGCCTAAGAAGGCCACAGGCAAGGATGTTGGACTAAGCAACTCTGTTCTGCTACCCTCTGCCTTGGAATGCCCCTCTCTGGGATGCTCCCAGGATCTGTAATCTTAGAGGCATGAATGTTCCCTCCAGTGATGCAGGTGACAACCCATTCATCAAACCTACATGACTCTTGTCTGCATCCTTCCATTGGTTTACCATGGACAGCCTGCCCAGTGCACACTGGGAGCGTTCTGCCCTTCTTCTGTATGTCCCCTCAGTAGAACCAACAGTCTGTCCAGCTGTTATCCTTTACATTCATCACCACATGACTAGCCCATCTTTCTCCATCTCTTTGTTTCTTTAATGAACAGTTTTGTTCCAGTTCTTCATCAGAGTTCTTTATTGTTAAGGGTCACATGTTACTCTACCCTTTAACAGGGAAACTAAGGCTCCAGAGGTGCTTAGGAAGTGGCCAGTAAGGAGCAGTAGCAGGAATAAACTCCAGGTGTTTCTGTCCTCCCAGTTCTCTCCATCATACCACACTGCCTCCTAATATACAATCATACCCATAATTCTCTAAGGGAAAAGGTATTTCTTCTCAGACAGACTTTGAAGTGGACACCAGTGTCCTTTTGTGCCCACATTAAGTCAAATAAGCTAACAAGTCAAAAGCAAAGTGGATGAAGTGAATGCGTGGGTAAGAAGTGGATCCAGAGTGAAAACTTCATCAGCCTGAATCCCCATGGCTCTCTATTGCCTGGTTATCTCCAAAACCTTGACAGTAATGCCCAAAGAATGGGGAGAAGCAGAAGGGAAAAAATTATGTGAGCCCCAGGATCACTGGAAGCGATCAGCAAAGCTGCAAATGTTAATTAGTGCCTATTGACAGGAAGCTTTTTAAAGTGGCACTAATAGTCCAGTAATGAACGGTTCTGATAATGGCCATGGCACCATTTGGCCACTCAATTACTCACCAGAAGGGCAGTTCACCCAGGGGAATCTTTTACTTTGTTTAAACTCTCCAACTGGAGTGAAGTATTCTTAAAACATGCTGGGAAAATCTAGTGAGTTCTGGCTAAGGAGAAGGTGGGCACCAAAGAGCACCACTCAGCAGGAAAGCCAACAGGTTTTATGCCAGTCGACTGAAGCCAGACCTTTTTCCGGGCTGGAGCCTCCTCCTAGTCTTCTGCCCCACTAGTCTCTAGAATTAATTATCTTAATCATATTTTTAGCATCTAAGGTTCGTCCTAATTCTTTAAATCATCTTAGCTAAATCAACTTCCTTCTTAAACACAATTAAGCACCAAGTGGGAGTGTGGTCTACTTCAAGTGTAATAAGGTAATAAAGGCATCAAGTAGAACAGACTGGGTTGGGAGGCCCTTGGGCCTGAGCTTGCCCATCCCAGTCTTAGGCAAGTCTGCCATGCACTCAGGGCCAACAGAACCCATCCAATACAGATGGACGTTCAGATGTCCTCCATGTTGGCACCTTCTCTGGGTGCGTTGTCGGCATCACTGGCTCTTGGGCCAACTGCTCACATAGTCCTTTCTTGCCAAGTTTCCATGTGATACATTTCCTACTCTAAGACTTGCTCTGTTGAGCAGAGAAAAAAAGGAAAAGGAAGTAACAAAGATTCCTCTTCCCAGGAACTGCTAAAGGAGCATCAAGAGAAAGGAGTCTGGGATCATTAGTTTGATAAGCCTGGATAAATCACTTCCACTCTCTGGGCCTCAGTTTCCCTTTTATAAAGTTAAGAGACAGGAATGTATGGCTGCTAAGATTCCTTCCAGTTCCAAATCCTAGGAACATATGGTCTCTGAAAATATATTCTGAAGGCATTCTGACCTATTTTCTTCTGGAGGCTGGTGATTCCAGGATATTGTCCTTCTTCATATCTAAGGCCAAAGTTTGGTTTCTAATGAAAAACATAGCCAGTGGAAAGGTAGAGAACAACAGCGAGATGTGTGATTTCCCACCTGAATCATCTACAGGATGGATGGAAGAAGAGAACAAACGAGGGGCAGCTCAGTGGCACAGTAGATGGAGCACTGGCCCTGGAGTCAGGAGGACCTGAGTTCAAATCCAACTTCAGACACTTCATAATTACCTAGCTGTGTGGTCTTGGGCAAATCACTTAATCCCATTGCCTTGCAAAAAAAAAAAATCCTGCATGGGTGTGAGTGTATTTGAGAATGTGTGTGTGTGTGTGTGTGTGTGTGTGTGTGTGTGTGTGTGTGTACCACACAGAGGCAGGAAAATAATCAGAATCTTCAGACCTGCCAATCAGTCCTTCAGAATGGGCAGCACCCCTTCACCATGGCTGACATGATAATATAACAATTCACTTTGTCACAGCAGTTTTCAAGTCTGCAAAGCACTTATACATGTTCTTTCCTTGGTTCCTCAGTCATTCTGATCCCTGCCTCATAGATAAGGAAATGTAGAGGTTAGGTGACTTACTCAGGCTAACACCACTAGTAAGTGTCGGAGCCAACACTGTTCACTGAACCATAGGGGCAAACAGGTCATCCAGTCTTTGCTTATAGTCTTTAAGGGGGTGAAGGAGGAATCTGCACTCCCTTAGAAGTCCCCTCCATCTTGGGCCAGTTCTGATTGTTAGCAAACTTTCTCTAGCATTGAGCCCAAATTGGCCCCACTCCCAGTTCTGCCTTCTGGGGCCAAACAGAACAGGTCCCTCCCCGAAGCTGAAGGCCAGCTCCCCAGTCTCCAGCCTCATACTCTCTACCAAATCCCATGATGTCCAAGTAACATTTAGATTGTTGCCTGCCTCCACTAATCTCCTGAGGTTCTCCTCCTCCTTGGCTTCTAGTCTTCTTTAACTCAAGTTTCAGACTAGCTTTCTGGCTATGCCGATACTTTTTCAGTGACTATGACTCTGTTTTCTTACCGTAAGATACCTTCCAAGTATATTCTTACCTCTCTCTGAGGACAGTGGAGGGAACCCTGGGGCTGCATCCTAAACATTGCTTTCAGTTTCCTTCCATGATTTTGTACTCCCATCAGGAAGGCAGCCAGTCCCAATGGGATGAGTTGCAGAAATAAATGGATTTGGATTCTTTATGGATATAGAGTCAGGATGAACCAGGGTTCAAATTCTATTTCTCAAACTAACTGGCTATCTGATCTTTAGCGTGTCTCCTAAATTCTCTGAGCCTCGTCATCTGTAATTTGAGGGTAAGAATATCCAGATTCATTCCTAAAGGGGTTTTGTGAGGATCAGAGAAGAAAATGGACATCTTGCAAACTTTCAAAGGCCAAGCAAATAAATGGGAGATGCTATTTTGGAGGGATCAAACTTGTGATTTCATTGCTGAAGAGGAAACTTCCTCTCCCAGTGAAGTCTGGTGCCTCTTCTTCAGCTTATAGACTTAGCAAATGGCCTAGAAATTGAGAAATGAAGTGACTTTCCCAGGGTGACAGAGATTCTCTACCTTTCCACTGGCTATGTTTTTCATTAGAGACAAACTTTGACTTTGATGTGAAGAAGGACAATATCCTGGAATTCTAAGCCTCCAGAAGAAAATTGGCCAATGGAGTCATCCAGTTATGCCCTCGAACACACTTCACATTAGAGAAGCAAAGAAGTGGAAACCATCTAGTCCACCCATTATCCTTGAGGAAATAATGAATGATGTTGGAAATAAGAATCCTAGGTGGGAAACTGAGACCAAAGTCTATGGCTAGTGTGAGTGGACATGAGACCTTCAGGACACAGCAGTTCAACCAACTCAGTGTGGCTTTTTTGCTTTTAACTTTTCACTTGCAGAGAGAAACCTCCCCCTCCCCCAAGAGCAAAAGGACTTGAGGAGTGCTTCTGGGGGGGGTGGCAATGGGGTAACATTAGAAGCATTTTCATTAAAGTGGGGGGAAGCAGTATTCACAATGAGAATAAGCCTCCTGAACATGGGTGGAGCCAGGGAATGTTCTTCATAGTTCTAACAATGGAACCAAAGAGTCTGTGGGAGATGGAAAATTTCCTGTTTGTTTAATGGAGCACAGAACCCTTTCTCACCTCAATGGTGCCCAGGAAACCCAAACAATGTCCTAGGTATGTGCTAACAAAATGGGGGGAAGCATAAAGGACACACTCATACAGACACATGCACAGACATGCACAAACACACAGTCACACCGAGACACATACACAATCACATGGACACACACAGCTGCCTAACTGTATTATACTAACTGGTAGAGACATTGTGTTCCCCAGAAATATTAACTTTGGCCCCAGGAAATTCCACCTCCAATTCTTGTGCATACATCAGAACCCACTAGGAGGGTTAATTTAACATTTGTAGCAAAAGTAATTTCAGTATTTTTAAATAAAATGCACCCTGAGACTTAATCCAGTGAATGGCTTTGAGTTCCCTGCTCTTCACAGGCACAGAGCCTTCCCTTCTGGAGAGCTGGCTTCGGTCAGAGTCAGAAGGGGTAACCACAGCTAGGCACACATAGGCCTTAATGAAAATCCCCAGCAAGGGGTCACCCAGCTCCTACTGGAAGAACTGGGGGAGGGGAGGGAGGGCTGTCTTCCTAACCTCATGCCCAAAAGCGCCAGTGGCTCCTGGCATCTGGCCCACTTGGACTCTTCTCCAGTTGCACAGTCCCAGGCTGTTCTCTCAGTCTTGGTCCCCTTAATCTCTCAGCAGCCTTGGATGCATGTGTTGATGACTCTTGTCACTAGGTTTCTCTCCTCTGTCTCCTTTGCAAGACCCTCCTTCCTCTGACTGCAGGTATACCCCACCGCTCTCTGTCTGGGTCCTCCACTCTTCTCCCTCCACCTTACTTCACTTGGGGATATTACAGCCCTCCTGGATAAGGGATCTCTCTGTGGATCCTGCTCTAACATCCCTGCCAACCTCCAGTCCCCAGCTCCAACTGATGTCAGTAGTCACCTTAAACTCAGCTTGTTCAAACTGGAACACTTCCTGATCTTTCCCCCTCCATCCTCCCTGCATCTCCTCTCTACCCCATTGTTATCTAGGGCAACAGCATCCTCTCCATCCCCTGGGCTAACGACTTGGGAGTCATCTTAACTCCTCCCTCCCTCCCCCTCCCGATCTGTAGCCAAGGCTTGGTGACTTCACCTCTGTGCCATCTCCCGAATCCGCCCTCTCCATTTCCTCTCTTCTCTGACACTGCCCCTTTCCTAGAGCAGACCCTCTTCTCCCCACGCCTGGACTCTAGGAGAAGCTCCCTGCCTGCCTCCCTCTCTCTGTAATCCATCTTCCATTCCATTTCCAGTTATTCTCCAGAAGTATGGGTCCAACCATCACAAACACACACACACACACACACACACACACACACACACACACACACTCATTCAATGAACTCTGGTGGCTTCTCCTTGCTTCCAAGATGAATTACAAAATCCTGTACTGGGGGGTTCAAAGTCCTAAAATGTTGCGACACATAGACCCCATCCCTCTCCACCTGCTCTTCCATCCAGCAGCACAGGTATCTGATATCCAAGAACAAGACCCTCCCCTCCCAGCTGGGACCATTTTCTTGGGTTGTTCTCCGGGTCTGGAATGTCTCCCTCCTCATCTCTGCCATCTGACTTCCCTGAACCTCCCAGTCCATCGCCCCCTTGCTGTCCAGGAGCCCTTGGTTCAGGAAGCCCAGGAGGGGGACAGAGTTGGCATCATGTCCCCAATTGGCCCCAGCTGCCCCAGAAGTTCTATTGGAGCTGTGCAGACAAGTTCTCTCCTTCATCTGGGCCTCATTTTAATAGAACGCTTTCAAGTCAGCTTGCCTGGAACCCCGTGGCTTCGGAAAAGGTGTTTTCTTCTCTTGCTGCCAATCTTTCTCCTCACCCCTCTATGTCCTGGCTAACTTCTCCACATCGGCTGGTGCTTCTTAAAAGTCTTCATTACCCAGAGCTGTTGATTATGTGCGATGTGACCCACTCCTTCCCGTTTAGCATTTTTAATCAATGATTCCACAGAGTCTCTTTGGGGAATGGGGGGCTGGGGGCAGAAGTTTTTTTTCATTTGGGGTCACAGTAGGACGACTTCTGTGAAATTCAATTAGAGCTGTAGAAGAGTTCTCTGCAGATTTCATTACTTCCACAACAAACGCTAAGATGTTGAAAGGCGCCCACCACGGCTGGAGAGAGTTTATTAACACTCTGTCAGAAAACCTCTTTTGTCTTGGGCCGATCAATCAAATCCGCTTCAATTGGTGAATCTCCTGGCTGGCTCTCTATGCCAAGGAAGATGGGCATGACTGGTCTACCACTACAAGCCCTTTGACCAACTTTTAAGGCCAGGAAAGGTGAGTCCCTGACAAAATGACAGAACCAACCCTCTCTGCACAGCCAGAGACTATCTCTGAAATGTCTGCAATTTTAGAGGGCAGGGGGACCCTGGTAAAGTCTGTCCTTCAACTTGATCTAGCAACCAAGAGGAGTCCAGGGAAAAAATTTCAGAACAGAAGCTAAGTGGATTTGAGAGGGAGGGACCTTGAGAGAAAGTTCTGGAACTCTGACAAAAGTCAACCAGTCTCACAAGTACAGGGGATTCCAGTGGCCATCATCCAACCAGGAAGCAGAAGAATTTCTTTGGAATCACAGATTAAGAATTAAAACAAATCCTAGAAGTCATCCAGACATTGTTTATTTTATAGATAAAGAAACTGAGGTTCAAAGAAGTGAAATCCCACAGCTTCTAAGTGGTGGACCTGGGACTCTCACGCAGGATTCCTGACTCAATGCATAGACTCCTTCCCTACAATTTTATACACACACACACACACAGCACATACCTTGAAAGGCTGCCCAATCATTGCCTGAAGACTTACAGGAATAGAGAACTTATTTCCTCCTGAGGCATCATTAGAGAGAGAACTGTAACATGTCAGAGCTGGAAGAGACCTCCAGACCACCCTAAACACAAATCTCCTCTATGATTCACCTGACAAGTGATCCCCCAGTTTTTGCTTAAAGACTTAGTGATAAGAACAAAATAAAAATCACATTTTCCAAGCCCTGAGGCCCTAAGCAAAGAGGACCATCCTCTGCAAGAGGAGAGTACCTGGAAGCATTTTGGGCAAAATCACCAACTTATCAGTTATATCATGAGATGGTGACCAGAGCCTGGGAGGCGCCCCCCAGGATTGGACTTTTCCTTCATCTTCCCCCTGCCCTATTACTGCAATATAAAGTCTTCTTCCCCTTGGGGACCTTTAAGAATAAAAGGATCTCCTCTAATGGTACCATTAGAATATGACTTCTGAAGGAAAGGGAGAGACAGGAGGCAGGATCCCTCTAGTTCAGCCCTCATCTTACTTATGCCAGGACATCCCTAACAAAGCTAGCTGGCACTGCTGGGCCAGGTATGGGCAGAGGTGGAAGGCAAGACTCCTCCAAGATGTCAGGCTGGCAGGGAAAC
Source organism: Macrotis lagotis (assembly GCF_037893015.1). Taxonomy (NCBI): domain Eukaryota; kingdom Metazoa; phylum Chordata; class Mammalia; order Peramelemorphia; family Peramelidae; genus Macrotis; species Macrotis lagotis. The sequence continues at coordinate 3,927,769 of NC_133664.1, forward strand.
ATGGCAACAATGCACTCAGAAGGAACAAGCTTCATGCTCCAAAAGAACCAGAATCAAAAGTATTTAAATCAAAATGAATAGAAGGTACTTGAATTGCTAGATGATATTAAACCCCAAATCTGAAACTTTCTTGAAAGGAAAAGAAAACTGTTTCCAAAGCCCTATGTTTCTTTGTTCTCCCCTTGATCCTAGACATCCTCTGACCCTTCCATGCACCGAAACACCATGGATCTCTTTGCTGGGGCTCCTTCTCAACCCAGCTAGGTCCAAGATGGGGCCAAACACAGGAGGGAACAGATTACGCCTCCTCCCCTGGCCCTTCACAAACAGAAAAGAGAAAAGAACAAAAGAGAAAGCAGGGAGGAATCCAGTCTTGTCCCTCAGCTGTTAGCTCAGGCTTGGAACATTTCTGAGTGGTTCTGTTTTTCTTGGGGGTTTTTCTTGGTACCCCAGTTCATGCAACCATTGAGTTAGGGTTTGTTTGTTTGTTTTGCTTTCATTTTAAGAGATTTGCTTTCGTCAGTTCCTGCCAATAGTTTATCATTATGACCAAATTTCTCTTGAGGTACAGCATCATTACTCTGAAACCTGAAAGCTTCCCTACAGTCCAAAAATCCTAACCCCCAGTATTTTAGAGATGAGGCAAATGAGGCTGAGAGAGGGTAGGAATTTACCCAGGATCAGCCAGGAGGTAGAAGGCAGAACTAGGACTCCAACCCAGGCCCTCTGTGCCAAATTGTTGCTCCTTTTTCACAGACTAGTCTGCATTGCCTTGAGGATGCACTGAGGAGACAGGAAGATCTAAGGGCCTGCCTTCAAGGGATTACTCTGGAGTTCTAACAAGAGGATGACTACATTTCAAAGAAAACAATGCTGGCAGAGGGGCTGGAGAGTTGGTCTCAGTGTCAGTAAGGCCCAAGTCCCAGGACTGACTCAGATGTATACTGACTGGGTGGCCCTGGTTCAATCTCTTAATGCTTCTCAGTGGTCTCAGGCATTCTCCTAAACTGAAGCAACTTAGGGGAGATCTGCACCCATAGAGTTCCTTCTGCCAAAGCAATTACCAAGAGTGCAATGAATAGAGTAGAAATTAAGAATTCAGAAGGAGCCATCCCCAGTGTATGTTTGGGTCCAAGAAGGTTTGAGGGGCAGGTAGGGGCACTTTTATCTGGACCTTAAAGAATCTATAGGACTTAGACAAACATGCAGGGAGAAGAGGAAGCATTCTTAAATATGTTATTGATCTTTCCAGAGCAGAAGATGTGAATGTAAAATGAGAGGTAGGTCAGTAGATTAGGTCCTTGAATGCCAGGCTAAGGAGTCTGGCCTTCATCCTCTAAGTCATGGAAAAGAAGCCCCCCCACAGTGAAGGTCAAAGGAAAGATCTAATGTGTGCAGAATACTAGTGCAGAAAAATCTGGCAGCCAGCTATGTAGCCTGGATTGGATAGGGAGGCCAAGAGGCAGAGATGCTGAATCAGGTCAGTGGAAATGAAAGAACCAGCAAAGTAGGTGGTGTAGGTATTAATGGCCCCAATCTTTCAAGGAGGATACAAATACCGGGAAGGGTTAGGGCCTGCTTAAATTTGCCCAGCTCCCATCTTAGTTAAGACTCAAATCAGGCTTGTAATATCAGTTCCTGTAGTCACGATGCTGTATGACAGATACCACATTATCAAAACAGACTCCAGGGGAACTGGGAGATAATTGACTATTTGAGGTTGAAGGGAAAAGTTTTTTCTAATGATGGCTCCATGGTTGGGAGATGGTGACACTATGAAAAGGACGGAAAGGGGATGGTCTTGAGGAAAAACCAGAGGAGTTTGAGGGTCTGACTGGCACATACAGGCAGAGGCATCTAGGGATTACAGAAGGTTTGTTCAGCAAAAATGGTGGAAGCATGGGGCAGCTAGGTGGCGCAGTGGATAAAGCACCGGCCCTGGAGTCAGGAGGACCTGAGTTCAAAACCAACCTCTGACACTTGTGTGGCCTTGGGCAAGCCACTTAACCCCATTGCCTTGCAAAAAAAATCTAAAAAAAATGGTGGAAGCTTCAGAGGTGGATTAAGAAATCACCACCTAGAAGGGAGTGCTGGATTCACCAGAGTAGCTCCTCAAAGGAGAAGGAAAGAGAAGGAAGGTTGGGAGAAGGCAGTCACTTTTAGTCAGTCAAGAGGCATAGTGGGGAGACAAGGAGGAGCATATGACACATGGTCGGCCTCCTCAATAAAGAGGAAAATGAGGTCCTCATCCAAGTTCTAGGAGATTTGGGGAAGAATAGAAAAATGACCGCTGGGGATGTAAACTGGGAAGTTTAGGGAGGAGCCCATGGCTGACCAAGAGAATAAATGGGGAGCATCCTTGTTATTTATTAAGTTCTCTGTTTAGGTGTTAGAGAAACCATACTCCAGGACATGAAACTAGGGGGAAACGTCAGGGGGAAAGTGGGGTGCAAAGTCCCCTCTGTCACATTCTAGCTGAGTAGCCCTGGGCAAATCACTTCTAGCCTGTGCTTAAGGCAACTCCTTAAGGCTGCCAGTGTAGAACAGGTACCTCAGAACAAATGCTAGAAAATACAATGAAATTCCAGGTCTAGTATTATCAAAAAAATATATAGCAATAAATTAAACGGATTTTCTTTTCCCCCTTCCCTGCAGCTCTTTGTGTTGGAGTAAATTTACAGTTCATTTGGACCCTTGAAGATGAGTCCTCATCTGGGACTTATCTTTGGAACCAACTGTGAAAGGAGGAGTGGGGCGTCTTCTATGACAATAGGATCCTTCAGCAGCCCCATGATGAAGCCCCCCTGCTCCCAATTATAGCATACTGTGGCAGCACCATGGACAGTTACATGTCGCTCAGAGACATGTACATGACTGCTGTGAACAGGCTCCAACATCGAAACCTTTCATAGCATGGTCTTCGAGAAAACCCAGTGAGAATTAAATGAGCTGAGTGGTCCTAGTAAAAGCAGTGCTGGGCATACCTCTTGGCAGCTCAATTTATTTCCATCTCCAGATTTCAAAGGACAGCTGAACCCCTCGATGTAAGAGAAACAACTAACACCAAACCACTTTCTGGACTTTTCCCATTGAGAGAAGGAATGCTCTAAGCAGGAGAGGGGGAGGGTGGGGGAACTACAGTAGGAAGGTCAGCCTAGAATATCATGAAGGTTGATCTGGGATGCTGATGTCATCAGGGAGCACTCTCCTGAGCATGTTCTCTTCCCCCGAGGTGGCCTTATAACAGCTCTCCTCCTCCAAGGCCAAGCTCTGTCTGACACAAGCTCACATGGTGGATTCCACCAGTCCCCATAGGGACATGTTTCAAGAAGCAGTGATTTGTGGATTGATTTATCCTTATGATAACCTGGCCTCATAAGCATCTCTTAAGTTCTAACTCTGGTCCAGGCACTAAGCTAGGTGATTTCTGGAGGAAGGGCACCAGTCTGATGTGAAGGTTGGTTTGTTAATAACATAATAGGAGTCCCAGAGGACAGTTGGAGAGGTGGGGGGGGCGGTACTCAAAAGGGACAGGGCTGTCATGATTTGGTATGATAAATGAGAAATTGGTGCCCATGGCCATGTACAACTCACATCACAGCAATGGAGCAGTAGATGATCACATGCTTCATGGAAGTGGGAAAAAGCAAAAGATAATTAGCTATTAAGCACAGGTCCTGGGCCTTATGCAGCCGGAGGAGATGTCTACATAGACTAAACAAATTGCAACTCTTTTCAAGTACCAATAATTTAGGTTAATACTAGAATTCTTCTGCAAACAGCTGTAAGTGGCATCTGGCTAATGAATCTAACTCCTGGCAATGGGGAGACAGCTTGGCCTAGTGAGAGGAGTGCTGGTCAGAGAGTCCTTCTGAGGAGTGTTCTGGTTCTACCACTTTCCTAGTCCTGGTGTGATCTTGGAAAAGTCTTTCCTTGTTCTCTGATTCAATGTTCTCCTGGGTCAAATGAAATCTGGAATTTAACTGGGATGGCGAAAAGCCTCATTTATCCTGTCTGAGGACAGGTTCAAGACATTGATTAACTTAGAGAGAAAACACAAGGAAAACATCACCTGGATTCAGTTTCTCCCACTGATGTTGACTTCCCAGGTTTACTTGGGCAGGTCAATCCACTTCCCTAGCCCTGGTCTCCTCATCTGTACAAAGAGGGAGGAGGACGAGAAAACTCTGAGGGCTCCTCCAGCTCCAGATGGAGCATCTTAGAAGGTCCAGTCCCTTGAATTGGACATCATGGTAACCCTTACTCCAGGCCTAGGAAGAGATGCTTCCCTCTGTACAGTACCATGGAAATCATAGCAATAGAGAATTAAACTTCTAACCTGGGGTCTTTGTGTCTCTTGACCTGGACACCACCATATGCAATACACTTCACAGTCTCTGCTTCTCTGAACTCAGGGGATGAGAAAAGTCACAGTTCCACGTGCATGATTCCCCACAGCCCTCTCCCAAAGACAAAGGAATGTAAATAATACAACCTAGTAATGACTACTGTTTGAATCATGGTGGCCCTTCTGGCCATTCCTTGGGGGGAGACTTCAGAACTCTTGGCTTCTGCTCCAAATCATCAGGGTCTCATCATTACTGGTTCATCTTATATGGAACAGGAAAGTAAACATAATGGCAGCCCCTAGGGAAGAGACACCTGCCATTGCTATTGACCTTGGATCCTGCAGTTCAAGATTCTGGGAGCCAAGAGGCAGAACCCAGACTTCTCAGACCTCAAGCTCTCCTTGGTTTTCTAGGTGGGACCATTACAAAAAAATACGCTCATAGTAATAACATAAGGAAACATGTCCTGGTGATTCAAGCTTTCTGGGTGGGGGAGGGGAGGCAAAGAAGGAGCTCTACCCTGACTTAAGGACTAGTGACTTTCCTCCCAATAGAGTCTTGCTTTAGGCAAAGGCTAGCTGCCCACCAGTCAAGTAGGTCAGAGAAGGAAATTCTAGTTCATGCACAGGTGGAATGAGACAGCACCTGAAATCCCTCCCAATTCAGGAGATCCTATGACTGATTTGTCCAACATTTTCTCCCTTGAGCCGATGTTTGCCCTTTAAATCAAATCTGAGCATTTGCAGTATCTCTTGCTACCATCCTCTCCCCGTGCTTCTCAACTGTTTGCTAAAATGGCCTGACATTCAATCAGACATGCATCATGTTCCTGGTGTGAGCAAAAGAGAAACAAGAAGGGCCAGCACCAGGGGCTGATGCTCCTTGAGGCTTCCATTACAGACCCAGGTGGTGGTACCAGGCATCCCGAGCCCTGGCCGGGGACTTTGTCTTATGTCATTGTCCCATGTTATATTTGAACTGGCTTTGCACTGTGACCCAGCAGGTTACAGACTCAGGCCTGGAGATAAGATTGCCCTGCAATAATCGAGTAAAAGATTTATATCCCAAGAAAGAAAATGTGGGAAATTGGGATGACAAGCCATATTAGGGCTACATCTAGAGCCAAGCGAAGGTCTGGGATTAGTCTAAACAAGTGGATGCTTTTGCTTAACAAAGTCAGAGCTCTTTTATTGTCTCTGTCATCAAGCACAAGACTACCTTATTTCCTGACTTCTGGAAGAGGGAAGCAGGTGTCACGGGGCCACTTCCTATGGCAGTGGCTGGAGGCCAGAACCCCGAGATGTAGAAATCCAAATTCAATGTATAGAGGACAGGGTCTAGAGTCAGAAAGTCCTGAGTTCAAATCCAGATTCAGGATCTGGGCAAATCACTTCACCTCTGCCCATCTGTTTCACCAACTATAAAACGGGGGTCATAATTAGGTTGTGAAAATCAAACGAGATCATGCTTATAAAGTCACCGGTACAGGGCCTAGTACAACACGGGGGCTTCAAAACATTAGTTCTTGTTAGGAAATGCAGAATGGATGATTTTTGACTACATGAAACTGAAAAACTTTTGCACAAATAACACCAACACAGCCAAGATTAGAAAGGAAGTAGAAAGTTAGGAAACAATTTTTATAGCTAGTGTTTCTGATAAAGATGTCAGTTCTAAAATATAGAGAGAACTGAGTCAAATTAATAAGAATACAAGCAATTCCCCAATTAGTAAATGGTCAAAGGATATGAATAGATAATTTGTAGATGAAGAAACTAAAACTAATAATAGCCATATGAAAAAATGCTCTAAATCATTAATGAGGGGAGAAAGGCAAATGAAATCAATCTGATGTACTACCTCATACCTATCAGGTTGGCTAACATGATAGATAAAGGAAAATGATCACTGTTGGAGGGAATGTAGGAAACCTGGGAAACATGCACTGTTGGTGAAGTTGTGAACTGATCCAGTTGTTCTGGAGAGCAAGTTATAACTATGCCCAAAAGGTTCTAAAATTATGTATACCCTTTGATCCAGCAATATCACTTCCATGTCTATATATCCCAAAGAGATTACAAAAAAGGGGAAAGGACCCACCTAAACAAAAATATTTATAGCAGCTCTTTGTGTCATGGCAAAGAACTGGAAATTGAGGAGATGTCCATCCATTGGAGAATGGCTACACAAGTTGGGGTATATGAATGTGATGGAGTACTACTGTTCTGTAAGAAATGATGAGTAGGCAGATTTCAGAAAAGCCTGCAAAGACTCTCATGAACTGATGCTGAGGGAAGTAAGCAAAAGCAGAAGACATTACACACAGTAATAATGACATTGTATGATCATCAACTATAATAGACTTGACTCCTCTAGCGATACATTGATTAAAGGCAATTCCAAAAGATGTGTGATGGAAAACACCATCCATACTCAGAGGAATTATGAACTTTGAATAAAGACCAAAGAGTACTATTTTCACTTTTTCTTTCTTGTGGCTTTTCCCTTTTGCTCTGATTCTTCTTTCACAACATGACTAATATGGAAAAAACTTAACATGGTTGTGCATATAACAAAAGTTCTTGCTCTTTATTCACTACTTCCCCAAGGGCAGCAATGGCCAAGAGATATCAGGAAAACATGAACATGTGGCCTTCTGCGCCTTCTGCCCAATTCCTCTCCTCAAAACTGCCAGGCCAGAACATTCTGTAAAGGAAAGAAATGTCCAAACTTATACAAGTTTGCTAAGATAACAGTAGAGTATAGTGGATATTTCTTGTCAAGAAGAACTGGATTCAAATCCTGACTAACAGCTGGGTCACCATTGGTCAAATTTTAATTCCTCATACTCTTAGCTTTCTCCTCTATAAAAAGGATATAATAAGGCATTTATTTTGCTCACTTTGCCTGTATGACCTCAGCCAAGGCACTTTTTTCTTCTGAGCCTCCATTTCCTCAATTGTCTAATGGGCATCAGAGTCACCAATCCTTATGGTTGTTGTGAGATTCAAATGAGAGGCTTTCTGTAAAGCAATTTATAAACATTAAAGCCATGCAGCCTAAAGGTCAGAGAGCCAGCCTTAGCAACAGGAAGATATGACCCTGGGTCTCACCTTTGCTGCATAGACAGTATGTCTGTGACCCTGGCTCTGGGAGCCTTCCTGCAGGCGCTGAACACCCTTCAGAGAGGAGGTTCCTCTACCAGTCTCCCCTAAACCAATAAAATGACTGTCTTAGACAGGTAGCTGCTAGCTAGATATATTCATATACATTTATAGAGACCTGGCAGAGATCAGTCAGCTTGCCTAGAACCCAGAAGCCATACAAGATTACTTCAGGGTGATGTTTGTCCTTCATTCTCAAAGAAGACTATGTTATCAAGGAGGTGTTGCCATGACAAGCACATGAATTGGATTTGAGTGAGGCAGTGCTATCTGTGCTAAATTACCAGCCTCACCTTCCCCTCCAGAGCCATCTGGGTCCATTGGTCATATAGGAATCAAGAGGATTGGAGATGGCCCTGGTTGTGAGCAATCAGGGATAAGTGACTTGCCTGAAGCCACATAACTAGTAAGTGGCAAGTGTTTGAGGCTGGATTTGAACTCCCATCCTCCAGTGCCCTGTCCACTATAGCACCTGCACTTCAGGGTAAGCAGGGGACAGATGAGGAAGGAAGGAAGACTTGGGGCCCAAGGGGACCATGGGTGTTGAGCTCAAAGACTAGGTGACCAACAAGCTGCCAAAGAGGGGCCTACACAAGCATGAGATGAGAACCACGGTGTCCATTGGACAAACAGGGAGTCTGTGAATCTGGCTGGGGCAGCAAGGCTCAAGGAAAAGAACTTGAGGAAGATGGAAAGTGACCCCAGATTTGGAAGACCTTGAATGACATGTCATTGTCAGAGCTGACAATGACCTCTCTCTGATTGGTGGACAAGGTAGAAATGGTGGTTGATTCCATGACTGGGCTGTCTGACCTTACAGACACAGTCAAACAGAAAGCCTCCATTTCCAAAGCCCAAAAGGAGCAAGGGTGGCAGCAATGGAGCCTCTGCCCAGCGTGAGGCACCAGGGGCACCCCCTAGTTGTGCTTTGTGGCTCTTACTCCTACAATCTCAGCACAAGACTTCTCCTGCTCAAAGGAGAAACAAATCCAGGGCTGAGAAACCCCAGCGACAAAGGGAGCATCCAGCCAAGAGGCTGCTTCAGGAAAGCCGCAGGCTCCCCCTGGTGATGTGTTCCAGAGAGCCAGCCCTGCAGGGTCTAGCAATAGAAGGCACTTGGATGAGAGGTGGGAGGGGAGGGGAGATCCCTGGTCCAGCCTGGTATTGGGGGGAGAAGAGAAGGGAGGGGGTCGAGAAAGCAGGGAAGCACTCAACATGGGAGCCATTGGTTCTGCTCTGGGCTCCTCATGGAACTAACAGTATTCTGGCTCATATAGGTTCCATCTGACATGGAAAGGGAGCGACGGCCACCCACCATGAGGCCAGCCTATCAGCTTTTCTTTTTCTCTCCCAAAGTGCCTTTGCATCTTGTCTTCTTCTTGAGAAGCAAATGATAATTGGTTGGAGATACCAGCAAAAGAAAAGACCAGGGTGGCCTCTGAGTCTCTTACCATAACCCTGAGGGCCTCAGTGCTAAGCCGGTAGCTACTGGGGCTAGAACCCTGGGCGGCTGACCAGACCTCTAAGCCTAATGCATATATCTCCCTGCCCGGCCTCTCTTTGACCTTCAGTTTCTATCTGTAAGGACAGTAGTATCTGCAGATACTGCCAACACTGCTGCCATTACAAATTCATTTATTCCATTAACACCTCTACCATGGGCCAGGCCCTGTCCTTGGTTCTGGGGGGTACAGTCATTAATGAACCTGGAGCCTCATTCATTCCAACAGAATGTTCAGCAAACACACTTGGCTAGCTGAGGTAGTCAATGTCAAGAGATAATGGCAGGAGCAAAGAGACATTGCCAGAATGTAGGGAATGGCTGGGTGAGAAATACTCTCTTCCAATGGAAGATAGCACCTCCTCTGGGCCTAAGGATGGATCCCACCCACAGGCAGGCTTCTGATGTGTCCAGCCCAGGGAGACCCCTGGATGAGGCCCTGCCTTGTAGGTACCTCCAGTCTAGGAATCTTTAGCTCTCATATAACACTTCATTTTCCATTCCTATGTTTTTGCTTTGTTTCCTATGGAACAAATCCCAGTAACTGTGAAGCACAAATTCACACAGATGCCCTAGTTGGGTGCAAAATGAGCCTGAGGTTGTCTGGTAGTCCCTTATTACAAAAGGGGAGGGTCCCTCTTCCCCAATGTCAGACTCCCATCACTGCTGGGAAAAGCACCCAAGAGAAATGCATCATGGGATCCTTCATGGAGACCCTCGTGGGCATCCTTCATGGGGAAGTTCATTCTGCCTTTGGGTCTAGACTATAGTGTAACCTGACTGTAAAAACAGTTCTGAATGGAAGACAAGAGGTCCAATCGCTGCTGGTCATACCTCGCACAGTACAATATATTTATTTTTGCTGGCCTGTGATTCCACTGGTCTAGGACAATCCCACAAAGCAGAAGAGCCCACTGGGAATTTTAGCCTTAAGACATTGCGTGGAACTTGCCCAGAGTATGTGTCCCAGGAAAGACTTGAGTCCCAGGTCCTGACTCCAGAATCAGCTCTCGAACCACCAGGTCAGAGTGCCCACCTCTCCGCCTTGTGTATTCACGGCACTTCATTATGACTAGTGATTCTGCGGGGGATGAGAGAATGTGTGATACCCTGGAGAAAAAGAGGAAGACCCGATATCACCAGTGTAGCCTAGAAGGATCGACCAGGCTCCTCAGGATGCTTGGCCCCTTTCCAGTGAACAAATCTTTGGACATAATTAGACATGAATGGTAGAGATGCCGGAAAGTGACTCCATAGCACATAGTCAATAATCCTCAAATCTGACACTGAAAAAAATTAGGGAAGAAGTGTTGATTCTTACTGGATCAGACTTCCCAAAGTTTTGTGATAAGCACCTGTCCCAGCTCTGCCACTAATTAGGTGAGACACTGTGACCAAGGTACTCCCTCTCTGGACCCTAGCTTCCTCTTCAAAATGAAAACAATTCGACTAGAGGATCCCTAAGGTCCCTGCCAGCTCCAAAACTAAGTCCCTAGTTTCCAGTGTAAGGAAGAGGGGTGTGCAGTTTACACACACACACACACACACACACACACACACCCCTCAACTGAGGGCAACGCGGAACTCAAGTTGAGGAGTTATGGATGTGTTAACAAGGTATTAATCTTTACTTGGTTGTACATTGATGAGGTGAGAATCTTCTCTGATAAGGGAACAACACAGCCCCACATCCGGGCCCTTTAAGTAACTATGCCATTTCCAAATTTCAGGAGTAGGAGAGATTGTAAGCTGGGAACTGCGTGTGGAAGGGGTCCCAAAGAAGGAGAGGAGGGAATTTCTTCCCCCACTCTCTCCATCAGCCCTACAGCTTTAAAGAAGAGCTGCCTGACCAGTAGGACTCACTGCCTCTGTGGATGTAGAGAGGCCCATCCTCCAGAAAGACAACCCCAGAGAGACAACCTCTCAAGGGAGGGAGCAGCAACTGACAGTAGAGAAGAGAACTAGCTATGGAAAGGAGCAGAGCCCTGAGCCTAGATGAATACCCTGCCCAGAAGGAAAGTCAGACCTAAGACAGATGCGCTTCCAGGAGTGTTAACTAACTCTGCCACATGTGTATCCTGAAAGTGCGTCTACCATTGCAAGCTAATCAGAGCCCACCCCTCCCATGGGGTCTAGGAAAGACTTCATCCAAGGTTGCTGGGTTGGAGTGGGGAGAGAGGGATAGCTACAGTTTTACATTATCTTAAGGAAACACCTTTGCTAAGAGCCAATTGTGCCTATTAGATGAATGTTAAAGGGAAGCATACCAGTGGGGGCAAGGAAGTAATATTTTAGAAATAAACCATTTTCATATCATGGGATGACCTAGAACCCAGAGATTCAGCCAAGAGAGTAGTTCAAAGGTTTTTGCAATGGTGCTTTTCTGAGCTAGGGAGATCATATGATCATAGATTTAGAATTGAGGGGACCCACTGAATCCAATACTATCATTTATAAGATGAGGAAAAAGAGTCATAGTATAGAGAAGGGATTCTCCCAGCATCCCTCAGCTAGTCAAAGTCTGGGGCAGGATGCAAACCCAGATCTTCCTGACCCCAAGGCCAGAGCTCCATCCACTGTACCACCCAGTATCTCCTGGCTCAGTACCTATACTCAAGTGGTCCACAAAAGCATAACTGGCACCGCCACTTGGCTAATTTCTTTCCGATTTCAGCTCTTGTCTTATTTCTGTGAGCAGTGTAGTGTGGCAGATAAGCGGCTTGGACTTGTTTAAGAAGAGGGATAATGCAAGGTGGGGCTTTGCCTTCATAGAAATAATTTTTAGTTGAATGCGTAGGTGATCATTATTCTTCATTAGTATGATTATCCAGCATCCCTCGAAAGCTAACGATGCACTTGTATGACCTAAATTAACTGTCTATTGAGGTTTTACTTGGAAATTAGCATAAAACCATAAAAGTTGTTGCTACACTTGGGGAGCATGTCAAGTGATAGCTTCTCTCAGATCATTCCATGACCTCTTTCTCCATGAGCAATAATTACACTTGGAGTCTTTTTTAGGAAAAATGAAAATGGAATGAAATGATCCCAAAGTACATCGAAGCAGCTCTCGTGACCTGCATTGTTCTGGTTTTAAAGTAGTAATAATAATAGATCCCCACAGCCAGAGTACAAGACCTCAGGATGTTGACTGTTTGTTAGGTTAAGTTTTCTTTAAAACCTAGAAGGTGGGGGAAGAGGGAGAGAGGGAGGCACAGCTATATAGATTCCACCCCAGCCAAATGGTTCCTATCCATAGTGGGAAATGATATGAGATTCTTTGAGAGATGTGATAACGGAGGTAACTGTGTTCAACAACACGATGATGATTAATTGCAAAGGATAAAGAAATAATAACACTCATCATCATCATTTAGTATCTATCTGCCAGAACTCTGCAAACATGATCTCGTTTATCCTTACAGTAACATAAATAAGGTAAGTTAGTGTCTCTATTTTATAGATGAGAAAACTGAGGCAGAAAGGGAGATTTTCCCAGAGTCACACAGTTATGAAGGTTTGAGTCAGATGTGAATTTGGGTCTTCCTCATTCCAAGACTACTTCAGACCCCTTGTTGCCCTATCTATACCCACCATAGGTGTCAATCAGGGCCCTGAAGGCTATTCAGAGCAGAAGCCAAGCCCAGAAGAACTGAGTGGCTCTGGTGAGGATGTCAGGTTGATGGCCTCAGTCACATGAACACTGTTGAGCCTTCTCCAGGAGACTTGATCACTCCATATCCAGACTTCCTCTCCACACAGGAAAAAAACAAGGGCAAGAAGGATACCTGTGATCTCTACTTTGATTGGTAGCTAGATGATAGCCCATAGTTGTGTGTATGTATGTAAGCCACTTATAGGCATTAGGCAGAGACATGCCCATATGTATATTTTACAAGTCTATATACACAGATATATATTTATAAAATATGTGCATTTATATTCTAGATGTATGTATATGTCTATAAACATTTACATGTGTGTGTCATGTATGTTACCATATGCATACAAACATACATCCCAATGTGCAGATCCAGATACTCTAGATCAATGGGTAATGCAAATGGGTAATGGGTTAGGTCCTGAAATTAATAGCCAAAGGAGAAGTGTCAGGATTGCTTCAGAAAATTGTCAGATTCTCTCACAGGCACAGCTTTCTAAGAACAATAGGCTTCTAGGCAGGCTGTATTCTAGAAGCCTGAAATAAACACCACCATTTTCAAGGATTGATTTTGCCGCTAACCCAAAAGATAGTGGCGAGACCCCTAGAGGAGGCAAGGAGGCAACCACATGTGAGCAGCCCAAATTGCCCAAGAACAGGAGGATAAAGGACATTATCAGAAAGGGAAATGATACTCTGGAAAGGAACAAAATGATGGTCCCTTAGAAGAAGGATTAAGAACTGAAAAATCTACATGCCCCACTGCTATTGCTCACTCTACATACACATCCAACCTCAATCCGCCTAGCCAATCAGTTGCTAAGTCTTGTCATTTGTATCTCTACGTTTCTCTCAGCCACCCTTCTCTACAGGCGGAAAGACAGCACATTAGGGTAGATCCCAGTCACTGTCTCCTTCTAGTTTCAAGATCAGAGAGCTATAGAAAGATCCCAAGCATGTGCAGTAGGTCCCTAAGGAGGGGCAAGATGTGAATCATCCATGAGGGCTAGGCAAGTAAAGGTTGGGATATTGGTTAGCATCCATATTGATGAGATCTCAAACCCATCAGGAGAGCCTAGAACACAGAAGAGTTTTTGACCGTTCTCCCAGTATTTCCTATCCTCTTAATGGAATGGAATTCTCTTAAGAGAATCCTTTTAAGCTTCTTTGAGGATTGTAAATTGCTTAGTTCAGGGTCTGGCACTTACCTAGAAGGCATTTAATAAATGCTCGTTGGCCAACTGATTGACAAAAGTGAAATATGGAATTTACTGAGCTCTGAGTCTGCTCCTGAGAGCCAATATGGTGCTGCAGAGAAGAGTGGTGAACTGGGAGTCAGGAACACCTGGATTCAAATCCCAACACTAGCCCTCTGGTACTAACTAGCCACCTCTGATACTAACTAATCACCTCAGGTACTAACTAGCTGTTAGCATTTCACTTTTATGAACCTTGGCTTCCTCTACTATAAAATCAGCATTAAAAACAGCCCCCTCCAGGCATGAATGCCAGGATCCAATGAGATGCTGTAATGGGAGTGGGAGGGAGGAGGAGATTTGCACACCCTGATGGTAACATTATCTCTTTCTAGGAGAACCATCAGTCAAGTCCTCAAGTCAGCAAGGAAGAAAGATCACAGAGGATATAACAGCCCAAAGTTCAGTTTCTTTGGGGAAATTTTTATTCTGATTTTAAAATCCAGTTCCCTAGGAGACTCTCATGAAATATGAAATCTCTCTTATTTTTATCCATGAATCCCTCATCCCAGGAGGCCACCAGTCACCTCTTGCTCCAGTCAGCAACCACAGGGAAAGAGAGGGTGACATAACAGACAGCAAGGAACAATCATCCCCTCGATTCTATTTTCACTGCCAATAACAATGAAGCAAAAGGGATTTTTTACTCTGAAATGGGCTGCCAGCCAAGCAAAACCCAGGGTGGGAAGATCAGGGCTGTGCCCCAGGCACCAAGATGCTGGGATACTTGGAATCCTTCAGCAAGGAGAAAAAGTTGGGCTGAACCCCTGGCTAACAAGAATCATTTGTCAAAACAGAAAGTTACCAGATGTTGGGATTGCTTTACCCAACTCCTAGCAGCCCCACCCTAAGAGTGGAAAGAGGTCCTGGACTGGGGAGTCCAAGAGTCAGAGTTCAAATTTGCCTCCATCACTTACTGCCTTTGTTCCTTAAGTGAGTCATTCCCATCTGGGACCTCACCTTCTTCATCTATAAAATGGGGGGGACAGAGTTGGACGAACAAGACAGATGGGCTCTCAGGTCCCTTCCTGTGCAAAACCAAGACCTCACAATCTGATGACAAGGGACACCCCCCACCCTTCTGACTTGGCCTGGTGTCCCAGGTCTCTGTCTCTCCCTGCCTCCACTCTAGTCTCTGAAAGCCAATACCACAAGAATCCTTCTTAAATGGCATGGTGAGAGTGGCTCCAGTCTTCAGCCATTTGACTGTGGATCAGAACTGCCAGAAGAGACCATTGACACAGTGTCCAAAAAAGGTAAGGAGCCAGGGATACACCACCATGATAGGTGGAGAGAGTTCAGTTTCCTTCTGAAACCTGCAATTCTACTTCCATTCTCCTCCATTCCAGTGGAGCCCCAAAGTCATCCAAAAGCAAAATTAAAAAACTTTCCTTCCTTTGTCCTGTCATTGCACACATTGAGTTCCGAAGATGAAGGGGCATCGTCTCCTCCACTGGCCTTCACTTCCATATAAGGTCCCTAATGGCCCAAGAATTCTCCTGCAGATTATTTAATGGAGCCTTCTAAAGGTGACCTGAAAGATTTACCTGCAGAGGGGACCCTGAGCAGGCCCAGGGTCCCACAAGAGCCACTGGCAGGAGGCGATTAACACCCCAAGTAGCCCATTCCTTATGTATTCTCATAATCACTGCTAATGGGAGAGAAGTACCAGCAATAAATTAAGGCTCTTGGGGACCATGGGAGGCTTGATGCCTTCTGGGTAATTCTAGGATGTTCTATCCCTTCCTGACTGTGACCTTGACTGCCTTCTGCTACACTTTGCTCAGCCCCATCTCCCCCTTAAGGCAGACAGCACCCATGGAGGCAAGGGATGGAGAAGTAAGTGGAAGATGAGGAAACTGAGAACCTCAGAACTCGGTTGGAACTCTGAAGCTGCATACAACATACAAGGCTCTTCTAAGCCCCAAGGCTCTCCAACCTCTTCTTGAAGCCCTCAGTAAAAGAGAGTCCATGGCTCCTGGGGTACAGCATTTAGACCTCTCATTTTGTCAGAAAGTTTTTCTGTACATCTCCCCACCCCCACCTCACATTTTGGATTTAGATGACCCCTCCACATACTAGGGGACTTCTTGGGTATGGACACCATAGGCTATGAGCACCCCTGGTGCCTTTATCTAACAGTTAGCATTAGAATACAATTAGCTCAAAACAAATGGTATCCTAAGAACAATGCCTACAAAGCATGCTTTGGCAAATCTGGGGTGCCTTCTCACACGCACTCACCCTCACACTTACACATGTACACACACATACAAACACACACATTCACACTCACACACTCACACACACAGGATCCATGTGAAGAGAAGACACAAATATAAACTTTTATAAGAGTCATCCTCTTTGTGCACTGTTCTCATGCTGCTCCCCACAGTCAAAATATCTCTCTCCTGGGTAAATCACTCAGCTGAGCCGTCTAGATACTCTTCCTGCCGGGCCAGAGGAGGAGAGGCATCCTCCAAGGGGATCAGTGCTTTTTCCCCACAGCTGGATTCTTCATTGAAAACCAATCCTTCTAGAATCCCCTAAAGCTCCTGGAAGCCAGGATTGTCTCCCTAGATTTCCATCCCTGAGTCACCTCCCCCTACCTCTGATGCAAAGTAAAAATGCCTCTTCCTGGTTCTTCATGGTAGCAGCACAAACATGAGCTGCTCTTGTGTCCCCCCCCGCCGAATTTCCTCCAGGCCCCACCTCCCCAGTTCCTTTCATGACCAACCAGTCTTCTCTTTTCCACCAAATTCTTTTCAACCCTGCTCAAAAGACATGAACTAGAGGCCCAGGACCAGGTTGATGCTGCTCGACTTTCTTAGGAGAGCCTCCAAATGTGTAGTTTGCCCATGTCCTCTTCGGTATGGACCAAGGAGCTCCTACCACCATCCCCCTCAGCTTAATCATCTCCAGTGAGAATCTTAGAAAGTTCTCTTTCTGATTCCCCAAAGTGATGCCAATGACACCATTTCTGAATGGACTGGGGCTCTGAGGTGGCCTAGACTTACCCAGCACAGCATCCAGGAGGGAGGGATCATCTCTCAGACCTCCAACAATGGGGTCGTTAAAAGAACAATCACTCCCAGGTTACAAGGGAGCTTATGTGTTAAAGGTAGAGGAGACTGACTCATGTCCCAGTCTGGTCCATAGCAG
This sequence comes from Macrotis lagotis, assembly GCF_037893015.1. Taxonomy (NCBI): domain Eukaryota; kingdom Metazoa; phylum Chordata; class Mammalia; order Peramelemorphia; family Peramelidae; genus Macrotis; species Macrotis lagotis. Next base: position 3,944,862 of record NC_133664.1, read on the forward strand.
GGGAAGGAAGAACTGGTGTCCTGGGCTCTATCTCATTCATGGGCCCACTCACTCCCTCATCCCAATCTCTGAATCAGTCTTGTATTTTTCAGTCCCAAAATGCTTGTTTAGTGTCCCCAAAGTGTCTTCCTTTTCCCACCCTCCAATTACTTTCATTGCACCCAGCTTGGGGAGTCTCTCTTCCTTCATGGAGCTTTCTGGGTGACCACTTCCACTCCCTTCACCCCCACTTCCTGTAATCATCAAAGCAATTTAGTACTGACTAAGAGATAGCTTAGTGGATTGGCAGAATAAACAAGACATAAAATGTAAAATATGAAATGACCATAGTGGTCTAATTTCTTATAAACACAAAGTTCCAAACATTGCATATAAAAACTCACCATCTGACAAAAATTGCTAGTAAAACTAGAAAGTAATTTGGCAGAAATTCAGGTTTAGACCAAAATTTTATACCATATACCATAAGATAACTTCATGATGTCATAAGAAAATTAGGGTAGCATGGAGACATGTAGCTGTCAGATCTATGGATAAAGGAGGAATTTGTAATCAAAAATGAAATAAAGAGAATCACAGGAAATAAAATGTCATAGGAAAAAATGCTCTAAATCACTATTGAGAGAAATGCAAATATGGCAGAATAGAAAGATGACAACTGCTGCAGGGGATATGGGAAAATCAGGAAAACAATTTGGAACTATGCCCAAACACTATAAAACTGTGCATACCCTTTGACCCAGCTATGCCACTGCTAGGTCTATATTCTAAAGAGAGCAAAGAAAGGGGGAAAGACCAAAATGCACAAAAATATATATAGAAGCTTTTTTTGTTTGTAGAAATTAAGGACAAGACCATCAGCCAGGAAATGGCTGAACAAGTTGTGACAAAATATTGTGATTGCATATTATTGTGCTATAAGAAATGGGGATTAGGTTGCTTTAAGAAAAATCTGGAAAGATCTAGAGAAATCAATGCAAAATGAAGTGAGCCAAACCAAGAGAACATTGTACATAATAACCATACTACTATACAATGGTGGCTTAGTCATTGATGGCTTAACTATTCTTATTCTCAGCCATACAACAATCCAAAGCAATTCCAAAGAGTTCATGACAAAAAATATCCACCTCCAGAGAGAGAACTGATGAACTCTGATTTCAGATTGAAGCATACATTTCTCTCTTTATTTTTCTTGTTTGGTGTGTTTTCTTTTGCAACATAACTAATAAAGAAATGTAATTTGCATGACTTCACACATATAATCAATATCAAATTACTTCCTCAAGGAGCAGAGAAGGATGAAAGGGGTGTTTGGAATTTAAAATTTTTAAAAGAGCAAGTTTAAAAAATTTAAAAGAGAAATAGGAGGAAAAGGAGAAGGAGGAGGAGGAGAGAAGGAAAAGGAGAAAAGAAAGACTAGGGGAAGGCTATCTCTGCTGGCAAGTCATTGGCTTATAGGCACCTACCATGTACTCCCTTTCAGGCAATTTATGAGTTTTCCCTCTTAGAGTGAACTGATTTTAACGCCTGGCCCAGGGTTAGCCAAGATAGGCATGAAGTCTGAGGCAACATCTCTCTTTGATTTTTTGTGGGAACCCCAATGGCGGAGGCCTCTAGAAATAAATTTCCTGTAAGTCCAGTCTGGGGCCCAGCACCAAAGACAGGGAGTGTCAATAGTAACATCTAGCCACATTTAGACAAAGTCAGTATGTACTGAGGAGAGGAGGTGGGAATGGCCAAAAGGTGTTCGTAGGCAGGCAATGAAGCATGATCAAAAGAACTTGGGATTTAAGGATCTGAATTCATATCCTAATACAGCTGGTTGCTCCTTGTGTGACCTGGGGCCATTCCTTCACTTCCCTGGGTCTCAGTTCCCTCCTCTGTTAAATGAAGATCTAGGATGAATGGCCTCTATAGCTCCTTCATTTTCTACACTTAGGATTCTAGGCTTCTCCATGTACCCATTTCAACCTGAGTTCTCCCTAGTCCTCATCATAGAATCTCATGCTATCTTAGTAGCAGGAATAAGGAAAGTCCTTCCCCTAACTTTGGAGCAGAAAAAAAGAAAATTAATAAAACTCAGACATATTTTGGCCTCACCAGGACGCCTGAACCCACTCCAGTTTCGAGTTCCTGATCAACCTACCACAAATCAGGAACCACCAGTCACCGAGAGAAGGATGAGGGATGAGACTGAACAAATATGACTTCAAACACCTACTAACTTTGTAATTTAGCCCCTTTGAGCCTCGGTTTCCTCATCTATAAAGTGGGTATCAGTAGTGATACCCTCTCAGGGTTGCTATGAAACTCAAGTGAGAGAATAGTTGTGGAGATGGAGATCAAATGTCCACAAAATTTCACTGACACAGCCAAGAGCAAGAACAGCCTGGATCATCTTCCAAGCAGAATGAAGTCTTTTTAGTTTTTACTAAGCTGGTTATGAGACTCAAAAAGGAAGCAGCCCCCAAGATGTCTGCCCAGGTGATGAAAGGCTGAGAATGGAGAGACACCCCACACCTGGAACATTAGGAACACCTGAAGCTGCTGTCATTATTTTTATTATTATTATTAATAATTATTATTATATAATTATATAATTATTTATATATAATTATATATAATTATTATATAATTATATAATAATTATTAATAATAATAATAATTTTAGGTTTTTGCAAGGTTAAGTGACTTGCCCAAGGCCACACAGCTAGGTAATTGTTAAGTGTCTGAGGCCAGATTTGAACTCAGGTCCTCTTGACTCCAGGGCCTGTGCTCTATCCATTGTGCCACCTAGCCACCCTGTCCTTGTGTTGTGAAGGAAATTCAAGAGACTAAGAGGTCTAAGCACTGGGCAAAACAGGGCAGGAAAGACACCTGGACTGGGTTTTGGTTGAAACTAACATTTTCAAGATCACAATATTGTTATTAATAATGATGATGAGATTTAATTGAATATTTAGTTGTGAGTCAGGTGGAGAAAGAAAATCTTGGTATATTTCCATTTGTGATTGTATGAAGATTGGCTGGTTCCCTAGCAATATTGTTGGAAAAGTCATCCATGTTGTGGTGGGGGAGAGGAGGAAGTCAAGGCTGTCCTAATCCCAGAACACTCTTTTTTCATGAAGACTTTGTAGCAAAAAGCTGAAGGAAGAAATTCCATTTTTAGCAATGATCTCCTCACCCCCTAAATAACAGGGCAGGAATCATCATTAGTAACAATGACCTATTATTGAGCATCCGACCTCAGAAAGCATGACAGGGACATGAGGGGATTCAGAGTCCAAAGTTTCCCAAAGCAATTTGCATTTGGACATTGTTGTGGATTTTCAAAATGCATCATAATAAACTATAGAAAGATCAAACTCCCTGCCGTTGGTATTTCCCATGGAGGTGCATTAATGCAAATGAGACAGAATGACTTCTCCCAGTTATAATTGGGCTGAAATGAGGTGGAAGGAACAGAAAGACAATTAACTTTAGCTTTTTTTTTTATCTCCAACAGCTCGGAGTTGGTTTTAGTGCCTGCCGGTTGTAGACCGTCAATGCTGCCAGGAGAAATGATTCCGAGACCTTCAAGGGGCTTTGTTTATCTCATTTTTCAATTAACCTCTCCGTTTTAACTCCCTCATAATGCTGGTGCCAATTCACACCAGAGAACAAATGAAAAATCCCTGTCTGCTGTCATTATTTCTTGGCTTCACAAAATCAAGGGTTTTTTTCCCCTTTTTTAATGCATAAAGGAAAGGCAAAAAGAATGTAAATTCCCGATTACAAGGAACTGCCACAAGTGGTAAGCCCACAGTTTAATATAAACTAAGGTTTTGTATTAACCTCTTCTTCCCTTTCTTTCTTTTGCCTTCCCTCTTCATGTGATGCTACACCAAAGCTTACCACTACAGAGAGAAGAGATAAGGGTGTGCTGGGAGGTGGGGATGGGCCTGGTCCCTTTTGGCAGGCATCTTCCCTTCAGGTGTTGAGGTCTTTCCAGGCAGTTTAGATAGCCAGAGATCACAATTCTCACCTCCTCACAGACATCTCTTGTGTTACTGATTCTGAAGTGCTACGAGATTCAAATCTACATTTGTACTAGAAATGCTCTCAAATCTGCCACTTTGGGATCCCGTTGATGTTTCCTCCAACTGAACCATGCAAAACCTTCCCACGGCAGCCAGGCAACACTTGTCTTTGGCCTCTCATCAAGTCACCATCTAGAGTCTACCCTGCATGTTGAAGGTCTCCTTGCTTTCTCCCAAAATGGAGATTCAGTAGAGTCTTCCCTTGGATGTGAATGGCCCAAATGGGAGCCCCTTAGAAAGGGTCAAGTACTCCAAAAGAGACATTCATGATGTTTCACTTCAGGGGATTAAAAATGTAATGGATTGGATAAGATGATAGCGGGAAGTCCCTTCTCCCTCCAAAATTCTGTGGTTCTGTGAAGTTCTGACTTCTGCCCATTTTTAAAAAAATGTTCATAAGTTAAGTCAACAAGTTCTTATGAAATGTATACTATGACCCAGGCATTCACCACATTCTATGAATCCAGAGAAAGGCAAAAAACAGTCCTTGCCCTCAAGAAGCTCCCAGTCTGGTGGGGAAATCCTGTGCAAAGAGTCATGTGGATAGGCTCCAGTGGAGGTGACTGCAGAGAGGAGGCACTAGCATCAAGGGTGACGGGGGAAGAATGGGAGATGGTGTTTGAGCTGAGACATGAGGGACACCAGAGACACGAGGACCTAATGGTGCAAAGAGAGAATTCCAGGCATGAGTGGGTAGCAGGGGTAATGCCTAGAGTCGGGGCAGGAGTAGATCATCTTTTGGCAGTAGATCACTGCATGGAACAGTGAGTAGGCCAGTGTCACTGGATAGCAGAGGACACCCCACTGTCTCCCGGGGGAGGGGAAAGGGTAGAAGAGCATCAGCTATAAAAATGGTAAGGACATGAAAGGTTTGAAAAGCCAAAGGATTTTAGTTTTACTCCAGGGGGTGATAGGGAGTCAACTCGTGGGATGACATGATCAGACTATGCTTAGGAAGATCATTGACAGCTGACTGAAGGATGGACTGGAGCAGGGAAAGACTTAAAGGCCCCCCTCTCAGCAGGCATGGAGTGATGAGGGCTTGAACTTAACCAAGATGCTTGGAAGGTAGAATTGACAAGACATGACCCAATTGGATGGGAAGGAACAGAAAATCATCCATCAAGAATGAAACCTCAGTTGTGAGCCTCCATGACCAGGATGATGGTGAGACCCTCCACAATAATGGGGAAGTTTAGAAGAAGAGAGGTGGGGGAGGGGAAAAGTTAATGTCAGTTGGCATATTAATTTTAAAATGTCTAGGCTATATCCATTTGAGATGTCTTAGAGGCTGTTGGAAATGTGAAAATGGTGCTCAGCAGAGAGGTCAAGGTTGGATGAATAGGTCTGAGAATACTCTGCATGGAGATAATAATTGAATCCTTGGGAGCAGACAACAACACAAAGGAAAATAAAAAAGAAAGGAGAAAAGAAGACAGAGCCTTAGGGACACTCCCAGTTGATAGGGGGAGAAAGAACAAAAGGGAGTGAACCAGGAAAGAATATGAAGGAAAAGATGATTTGCTGTATCAAAGGAGACTGAGCATTGAGAAGGAGCCATTGATTGCCCTTGGCAATGAAGAGATCCTTGGGGATCAGAGAGCTCCCTTTCAGAGGGGTAAGGAGGCCAGGAGCCAGGTCTAGAAGAAGCCTAGAAGGATTTCCATCTTCTATAGAAGATGGATTAGCCCCACCCACTGCACTTGACCTGAGGCACTCAGGGCAACACTGGAGCAGATTTGGACTTGACCATAAGGGAATGACTTATTTCAGCTGGTCTTCAAGAGAGGGTGGCTGACTCCTGCCTGGAGATGTTGGAGACGGCAAGTTTATTGGGTTGGATAATTTGATCATTGAAGTTCCTTCCAATTGTGAGACCCTTTGATTCCATCAAATTCAAGAGACAACTAAGTAGATAGGGTGCTGAAGTTGAGCCAGGAGGATCTGAGTTCAAATCCAGCCTCAAAAACTTATTAGCCTAGGGATGCTGTGCAAGTCATTGAGTCATCTCAGCTTCCTTTTCCATAAAATAGGGATAAAACTATTTTTCCCGTGAGGATCAAAATAAGTTATTACTTGTTAAGGGCTTCATAAACCTTAAAAACAATATAAAATGCTCACTATTATTATTAAACACTGGATTAAAGCATAGAGGAAACACTACTATAGAATACTGACCAGTTGGGATTGGTTCAGTTGCGCAGAGCCCTGCCCTTGGATTCAGGAATCCAGTTCAAATCCTACTCAGATACTTTGTACATTGACCCCAGGAAAGTTGCTTACTTCCTCTTAGCCTCAGTTTCTTTATCTGTAAAATGTGGAGATGAACAGCATCTATCTCTTGGGGTCCTTATGAGAATCAAATGAAAGCCCCTAGGTAGTATGTAAATTTTACACCATAACAAGGCTAGCAAATAGTATAATAATATTATTATCATCAAATGGTGATCAGAAGCCCAAGGAAGACAGAACCGAAGTCAACCAGTTGTTTTGTTTCTATGGAAACCAAAGAACACCAAATGGACATGGTGACGAGTTGGCCCCCACAGGCCACCTGGTCCAGTCCTTTCATTTTCCAGATCAGAAAGCTGAATGCACAAGTAACACAGGAAGAAAGATGGAAGAGATCTCTGAATTCATGATGATGGGGCAGCATCAGTATTGGGGAGTCCACTCCTTAGCACCTGCACATGGGGAGAAGCCAATAATCCTGAGTTTCTCCTGGGAAGAGGGTGGTGACCATGGACCAAGGGTTTCAGATGGTCCCAGCTTTTGCTGAGTGAAACATTTCCTCAAGCTAGTCTCTGAGGGACCAGCATCCTTTCCTGGAGGACCCAGGAATGCCATTATACCTAAAGAGACTGCAATGATACATCGTCAGGAAGTCTCCTCTTTATCCATTGAGTAAAGGCAACATGACCTTGACTTCCATTCAGTGGGTCCTTTTCTCAGCCACTTCTCTGTGAAAAGACTGTCAGGCAATTTTTCCGGACAAAACCATTCATTCAGTCCTTTGTGCCAACATTGGCAATGGGAGATTCCAACGTTCTCAATATTTTAAATATACACTAAGAAAGCAGGAGACTCCCCCTTCCTCCTCCCCACCCATTTCTTTTATTATAGATACTAAAACTGCCAGCAATCAGCCACAGCTTTGGATCATTACAGGCCTGGAGTGGATTTGAACAGAATTTGCAACCACCAGTAAAAGATGGTTACTCATCTCTCTGAGCCAGTCAGGCCTTTGTGTTTCTTTCTTTAAAGTCAAGAGAAAATCACTAAAAAAAAAATCACTGCAGAGAAAAATATTTAATTTAAGAAAAAGTACATAGAATTGGAAAAAAATAAGTCTGATCCGGGAATATTGTGAAACTTCAAATACTGGGTTGATTTTTTTTTTTAATCTCCAAACTTATGAACACAATTCTGCTTCAGGAAAGGGTACTACACTCGGAGATAGGCAGCATCCAGATTTGATACTTTAAAGGGATCTGGAACCACAAGAGCTGTAGCCCCAAGCAAATGAAAGTCACTCTCTTTCATCTCCCCAGTCTTTCCAAATTTTCCTGCCCTTACTCAGTTCAACCTTCCAACTGGGTCATGGTCAGGAAGCCCCTGCAGAGCCCAAGAACTTCCCAGAGTGGGCGTCCCTAGAAAAGGCTTTCAGTCACTATGCAGAGAGGAGGAAAAATACAAAGGAGCCCAATACCAGCCTGGACATTATACAGGGAACAAGTATGGAAGTGAACCTGCCAGTGTGAGCACCTGGGAACTTGAAATATCAAAGCTCTGAATGGTCCTGGTCTAGAGAAGGCTAGGCCCCATGGGGACCTGATAGGGATCCTCGAGCTCATGAAGGATGATCAGGGGAAAAAAGAACCAGATTTGTCCTATTAGGTCCAAGATGGTGGAATAGAGAAGTATTAGGTGGAAACAGGCAATAGGCACACTTAAGTTTGATGGCGAATTTTCTAACAAAGAGAGCTGCCCAACAGGAGTGGCTGCTTCAGGAGGGGAGGGCCAGCAGGTCCTTCTCATTGAAAGAAAGAGTGAGAGACCTCTTATTGAGAAGGCTTGTTGACGTATGAGTTCAGTTGATCCATCAATGAGATTCTGTGATTCTAGGACCCCATCTAAAAATAGGAATCATCTCTTAGATATTCAAGGAAATCAGAATTGAATCCCCTCCCCCACTTCTGGTCCAAAAACACAAGTCCTTCATAACGCTGGCCTCAGTGGCTCCTGCTGAGGGTGTGGTAGGATCATGTGGAAACCTTGGAGAATATTGGAGAATGAGTGTACACTGTCAGCTAACTCAGAGTGTTCAGGGCCAACTGCTGCAATCTGGGCCACTGTTGTCTTAGTTTTTCATCAATGATACCAGCAATCTCATATCACAGGGCAAGAGCCCTCTGAGTTAGAGAGGAAAGAGTGAATCCAACATGAGGCTGGTCAACTTATGATGCTGTGGGAGATGGCAGCTTTAGGAAAGGATCCACCCCATCATTCACAGACATGGAAAATGGGTGGGAGGGTCTTTGGTCTGAAAAATCAACTGAGACCAGTTTAGCCAAGGCCAAGAAGCTACCTGGTAGAGCAGAGTGTCTGTGTGTGTGTGTGTGTGTATGTGTGTGTGTGTTGGACCTGTGATATATCTAATATGGAAATCTCCCATACCTACACTTGGATCTTAGAGCTACTCTTTTGGCCGATGGCATGGCCATCCTCCCCATTTCCAGGTTCCCAGCCTTGACCTTTGCCTGAACTCCCCCTCTCTCCCTCCCCCCAAATCCTTAATGTGGCCACCCAGAACTGTGAAAAGACAACATAGTCCTTGCCCTTAAGGAGCTTACAATCTAATGAGGAAGATGATGAACAAAAGAAAGCTGAAAAGTGAGGAGGGGAACTGTCAGAGGCAAGATGCTGGTGGGGCTGAAAACAAAGGGAACTGTTGGTGGAAAGTAGAGTACCTGGGGAGGAGTTTGTTGCTTCACCCTCCAAAGAGAAAGGAAATGTAATAGAGGGAGCTGACAGTGTTGGGTACCAGGAAAGGGGGGAAAGGGCAGTTCCTTCCTGGAGTCTGAATTGAAGCCGCCTTGCCCCCAAAGTACCCTTAGCTCCTTCCCTTTCTTCCCCCCTCTCAGTTCCTCTTTGTCTATCCCCCCCATTAAACTGTAATTTTGGGAAAGGGGTGCTGTCTGGGTGGCTTGGGCTTGTATCTCGCACCCAACACAACCCCTGGAGACAGGAAGCAATCCCTTATTGCTCTAATTCTGGAATTCTGGGCTCCATCCTGATCAATCACAGGCCTTTGAACCATTGAAATCTGTCCTTGATAACCCCCAAATCCAATTTCCACAGACCCAGGATTCTACTCTGTCCCAGATCCTTGAAGCAAACTTTAATAATAAAAATCTTCTTCTCTTTAATATTCATCTAAAGTTCCCCCTGACCTTACAACAGAATTAAATGGAGCTTGACTGTCACAGAAAAATGACTCATTTCTTCATCTCCAGCCAGGAGTTTCTTCCCAAATGCCAAAGGCCACCCTGGGACCAAGGCCACTCCCAGAGCCCCTGGGTGCTAGACAGAGCCTTGCAGACCTGTGGGGAGTGATGCCCATGGCATCGGTGTCCTTGGGAGCCAGGCCCAGCTAGAAACTAGCCCTCCCACAGCCTGGGACCTCAGTCTGCTCTGGCAACTCCTCCACTCTGGAATGTCATTCAGGGACAGCTCAGGACTCTCTGAAAACCCACTCTGGGCCTTGTGACTCTGGAAGATGTCTTCCTCTAGGAACAGCTCAAAGATCATTGCTCACAATTAAAGCTCAAAGCTCACAACCCTAAGCTTTAAAATAAGGAGTGACTGCCAAGTGCCAGGCCCAGGAGGTCAGGACAGCCCCTATTTTCTGCACATTTCTCTAATGCAAACTGGCCACTGGACATCATGGTGCTGGACCTAAAGCCACAAAATAGCAGGGAAAAAATGCAAACAGTAAAAGTGGAGCATTTATCTAGCATTTGAAACACTTACAAATATTTCCATTATCCATTTCATCCACTTTACAGGTGTGGAAACTGAGGCTAACAGGGGTTCATTGATTTCCCCAGGGTCACAAAGCTGCATGAAGTGTCAGGTGTTATCTAGTCTAACCTCATTTACAGATGATCTGAGAAGTAAGCTACAGGGCCATGGTCACACCAAAGATGGGATTTGAATCCAGGTCCTCCCCCAACTCAGCCTCCTCCCAACCTCACCCCTACCTAGTATCTGCACATTATGACCTCCTCTGAACCCCTGTTCACTCCATGAGAGGCAGTAGATACTAACTCTTCCCATATACATGATGATATGGGGAGGAGAAAGGGGAGGGGAGAGAAGGGGACAACACAGAGTCAGCTACAAGGGAAGGAGGATCCTGAGTGAAAGGGGGCTAGACCACCAAGTGGCCAGATGGCATCAGTCATCTGTCCATGGTCTCCCCCAGCACCCCACACCTGACACTTCATCCAGTTTTGTGACCTTGTCAAGGAGACAGCTGAGGCACATCCTCCATATCCTATGCCTCTCTCTCTTTTTATCATTCTCTCTGACTCTGTCTCTCTGTGTCTCTATCATTCTCTGTGTCTGTCTCTGAGTCTGCCTCCCCCTCTCTCTGTCTCTCATTCAGCTGAACTTGTATCCCAGGAGATATAAGCTGCTTCTTCCCTCAAAAAAGAAGAGAGAGAACAGAATGTTTGATTGCAGACACTTTACATAAATACTAGGCAAAAAATTCCAATAATCAAGAAAAGACTAAGTAATGAAATCAAATCACTTTTTATAGACTTTTAACTTTTTCTTTTAAAAAAAGAAAAGAAAAGCCCCCAAGGGGCTAAGGATCTTTCCAGAGCCTAAAGAATAAGAATGGAAATAAGATGAGTTGAAATGCTATTCTATATATTCAATTAATTGGAGATGAGGCACAGGAAAGAGGAAGTGAGAAAAGGAGGGCACCTACAAAGGCAATCATAGAAATTAAGAGGTGGGAGGAGCCCAGACTGGATCAACAGAAGCTCTGCCTTTATCAAGAACACGGCAAGAACAGGGAAGGACGAAAGGAGGAGGTGAATAAACGAGAAAGGAAAAGAATAAGGAATACAACATAGAAGAAAACCTCTTAGAAAATGAAAACCACTGAGGGATGTTCCTGAACTAAGAAAAGGTTGCTCAAATGTGAGGGGAAATGGAGACTTTGAAGCTCTCCCTTATCTCAGAGTGGAAAGACCACAGTCAAAAGTGGAGGGAGGACAAAGGACTCATTTCTAAAATATACAGAGAAATGAGTCGAATCTTCAAAAAAAACAAGCCATTCCACAATTGACAAATGGTCAAAGGATATGCAAAGGTAATTTACAGCTAAGGAAATCAAAGCGATCTATGGTCATATGAAAAATTGCTCCAAATCATTACTTATTAGAGAAATGCAAATTAAAGCATCTCTGAGATACCACCTCACACCTCTCAGACTGGCCAATATGACCAGAAAGTACAATGATCAATGTTGAAAGGGATGTGAAAAATCTGGGACACTAATACATTGTTGGTGGAGCTGTGAACCCATCCAACCTTTCTGGAGAGAAATTTGGAATCATGCCCAAAGGGCAACAAAAATGTGCATTCCCTTTGATCCAGCAATACCACTACTGAGTCTATACCCTGAAGAGATGATGGAAAAAGGGTAAAAACATCACTCATACAAAAATATTCATTGCAACCCTATTTGTGGTGGCAAAGAATTGGAAATTAAGTAAACGTCCTTCCATTGGGGAATGGCTTAGCAAACTGTGGTATATGTATGTCATGGAACACTATTGTTCTATTAGAAACCAGGAGGGTTGGGAATACAGAGAAGCGTGAAAGAATTTGCCTGAACTGATGCTGAGTGAAATGAGCAGAACCAGAACAACATTGTACACTCAAACAGCAACATGGGGGTGATGATCAACCTTGATGGACTGGCTCATTCCATCAGTGCAACAACCAGGGACAGTTTGGGGCTTTCTGCAATAGAAAATATCATCTGTATCCAGAGAAAGAATTATGGGCTTTAAACAAAGACCAAAGACTATTACCGTCAAATTAGGGGAAAAAAGCATTATCTGATTATGTAATTTTACTATCTCATACTTTATTTTTCTTCCTTAAGGATAGGATTTCTCTGTCATCACATTCAACTGAGATCGATGTATACTATGGAACCAATGTAAACACTAACAGATTGCCTTCTGTGGGGGATGGGGAAGGGAAGCAAGAATGGGGGGAAAATTGTAAAATTCAATAAATAAACTCTTTAAAAAAGTGGAGGGAGGACAAAGGAGGAGAGAGAAGTAAAAGGAACCAAAAAATGAACCATTTAATTAAATTCAACACCTCCAGGTGTGGCAGGTGAGTGCAAGTTGTTTAGGAACAAACTTACATGAAAGTAGATTAGGAAAAATGAATTTCAAAGAAACTTCTGACTTAAACAATAAATAGATAAAACTGAATTCATAGACATAAAAGGAGCACAACCTTAAATAGAATTAGATCATGCAATCCAATAAACCGAAGAAAGGAGAGATAAGAAAACAAAAGCCAACTTGCTATATATGAAATAGATATCCAAAAATTAGCACAGACGAGAATGAAAGTAAGCAGATTTGCTATGCCTCAGATAATTCCAAGTAAGCAGAAATTGTATGCTGCAGGTTGCTTCCATGAGTAAAACCTCATGATATCAATAGAGAAAATATAGAAACTACATTATGCTTAAGGGAATCAGAGAAGAGGAATAATTAGCGATACTAAAAGAATATTCATCTATTGTCATAGCATATAAGTTCATAAAGGAAAACTTAACTGATTTATAAAAGACTTATGTAAATTAGTGGATCAGTGTGATTCTGCTTAATGCACTTCGCCTGAGATCAAGGGGCATCGAGAAGCCATGTTTCTCTGGGTTGACTCACTAGCCCAACCTGCTCTCAGACTGGCATGTTCACATCCAAAGATCAACCATCATCACATGATTATGTGCCAAATATTCCAAGGTCTATGGGGAACTCTTTCGAGGGGAAATGCACTTCCCCCTAAATTTCCATCTCGGCTCTGGCATCCAAAGCAGATCTAGTCTAGAAGCTCTTATCAACAAGAGCATTGCCTCTTCGACACCAGACCTGACTTAGACCAGTCAGAGTGTTTTCTACCTCTACAAGGAGCCATTCGCAGTTACACATCTAAACACCTATTTATATCGCCCCTGACAACACTCTGAGTACGTAAACATAGTCGTTTACCTTAATGATAAGCAAAATAAATAATCCTATAGATACTAATAGAGCAAAGGAAATGCATCAATAATAAATTGCATCAAAATACACACAAAAGCCCACATCAGACTTTCCTACCAATACATTCAATAACTGGGGTGAAGAATGGGCACCCACTCATGGAAACCTGAGACACACACACACACACACACTCAAGGGAGGAAAACAAATGGCCTTGGGATACCTCACCATTCTGAACTACAGACACCACCATTATTGCTGTTGTAGGTAACACCCACCCCACGTGAAATGCTCCTCAATTGACTGCTGAACATCTCATTCCCCAAGTAAGGGAATCTTCTCTTGAATGGAAAACAGCCTCTATTTTAGACACTCTTCTTTTTAACAAGAAGTCTGCCTCTTCAACACCAGGCCAGATTTAGGCTAATCAGCATCTCATTCCACAAAATCTCAAGGATACCCCAGAGGTCCAATTCACTTCCTTCTGTCTGAATTTCTAGTTCATTCGCATCATCTTCTTGAGATGAGCCCCTGTTTGGGTTCTAATTTGACAGTCCTCAGGAGTTAGTGAGAATTCAATAAACAGGTATCCTTTGTCAGCATCCTGCTGTAGTGACCATGCTCTTCATCGATCCTCGAAAAGACAAAATGGAGTTGGAAGATTCTCCATTAGATTGAAAGGAAACCAACAAGATGCTCCATTCTTGGTCATAGGCTTGGGTAGGTCAATCCTGGTGAGGCATCTTGGGTCACAACAGGGTCCATGAGAAACTGCCCAAAAGTCCTCTTGCTTTAGACTCTTCCCCTGAAGACTTTGTTCTCACCTGACTCAGGATCTGGCAAGAATTCAGACTCTTTTTTTCCTTATTTGGCCTCTTGGCATTGTCAGTCCCAACGTGCTTCATGGGACGGATATCTTAGTTCCTAGAAAGAATGAGTGGGCAGCTGAAGACTCTTGCAGGACTGTCACCTCTTAATGACTCCTCCCAAATTCCATCTCCAACCAAGTGAGAGGTCTTGGACTCACTGAGTCTTACCAACTGTTGTTTCTGACCAGTCTCATCATCTCTTCCCCTTCCACTCCCAGATTCCTGGGCCTGAACACCCAGCCTGGTGCAAATCTATCCATCAGTCCATGTGGCTGACTTCTGTGCCAGATGGTTCTCTTGTCTGGCTGACTGCGGAGGCCCAGCGTTTGGATGCATTTTTGTACATAAGGAAATAAATAAACCACCAGGCTCAGACTCAAGTCACCTTGGGCTTTAGAATTTCGGTTTTATCTCTATGAACAGGAGTTCGGGTAAGGTGTAACACTATTTTTATTTATGATTACTTCAAAAGAGAATTGTTGATGTTTTTTATCTGACTTGTTAACCTTGCGGAATCTGCAAAGTTGAAGTAACAAGCCAGGCCGTTTTCATGTGAATGCATCTAACATTCTCAATGTAGTTCTTTTGGCTTATCTACTGCCAGTGGACGTGAAGAAAGGAGACAGCAGGCAGATTTATTCCTCAGAGTTTTTTTAAAGCTGCAAGCCTAGGCAACCAATAGCATGGCAGAATGTAAGTAACAGGACTAGATGAAAAAGAAAAAACTAAGCATTTGAGAAGTGCTAATTCATTACTTAATACTTTTCTACCCAGCTGTGCTTATCTTAATTTTAGATCATTTCAAGTGATAAAGAAAGGATTGTTTTACAAAGGTGAGGCAGGTGGGAAGTCCAGGGCTCAGAGGTGCCCTTCTGTCTGCAAGCCCAGGCTGAAGCCTCCCCACAAGTGACCCAGGGCAAGCGGCTCCCAGCTCTTCCCTAATAGGAGGCCTTAATCAAAGCCTTCTGATCGAGGACAGACACCAAAGAAAGTTCCCCATGACAGATGCTCTTGGACAAACGACCCAAAAGGTCTCCCTGTTAGAGACAGCATGTGGTGACAAGCAGATAATGAAGGTCTGAGTGTTTGATGGTTTGTGATCAGCTTGTGGAAACCTGATGGATATTCAGAATATGTTTAGATCCTCTGTGATCTATCAACAACCTGTAGGATGTAAGCCAGGCTTGGAGGCAAGAGGACAGAGGTTCAGATGCTGCCTCCTGGAGATCCTGGCTATGGGACACTGGAGAACTCTGCCTCCTGGGGTCCCTATTTGCCACAGATGAGTCATTGACCAGCTTCTTAAGATTCCAAATAGCAACGATTCCCCAGGTCCTAAAGCTCCTAGAATGTACCATCTTGCCCAAGACAGGGTCAAGTGATTAGATAAAGCTCCAGGGGAAAGGAATATGAACCGCACTAGGACTCACCCTTGAAGGGAGCTTTCTGGATGCTCAGCCCACCCCCAATTCCCAGAGCCTTCCTGCTCTAAGGCTCATAGTGACTTTGTCTATGTCATGTATATACTTTTTTATTTTTTAGGTTTTTGCAAGGCAAATGGGGTTAAGTGGCTTGCCCAAGGCCACACAGCTAGGTCATTATTAAGTGTCTGAGACTGGATCTGAACCCAGGTACTCCTGACTCCAGGTCCAGTGCTTTATCCACTGCACCACCTAGCCACCCCTACATCATGTATATACTCAAGGATATCTTTCTCCTAGGAGAATGGAGGCTCCTTGAGGACAGGGGCTGCTTTTGCCTTTCTTTGCCTTCCCATATAGTAAAGATTTAACATATTCTGGCTCCTCAGCTTTCCTCCCCAAAGCTTAGGGAACAGACAGGATAAATATCATCAAGCTCTTATAGAGGAAGAAACTGAGACTTTGCACCACCCTGTGAGTTGCCTCTGGTCATCAAGGTAGTGGGCATCTCAGATAGGATTCAGATCCAGGTCCTGTTTCCAAATCAGTCACTCTGCATCATTTTGCACAGATTTTCTTGCCTGTAGTCAGGAGAATCTGAGTTCAAATCCATCCTCTTACAAGTTATGTAAGTCATTTTATCCATTTGTCTCAGTTTCCTCATCTGTAAAAATGGGAATAAAGAATAGCAGCTACATTTCAGGATGTTTGAGATCAAATGAAATAATATTTGTAAAGTACTCAGCTCTGTCCGTGACACATTGTGCTCTACAAAGGTTAGCTGATGAACATGATTTTGGCGATGCCAGGCTGTCTGGCCAAGGGCTTTGACATGTCAAAAAGATCAGTTGCCAAGAAAACTCAGAACCGGAGGAGTTCACACAAGATGGAAGCCCAAATTACAAAATGTAGCAGGTCATTGACTGTACATGATTCTTCCAAAATGCCGGCTTCATATGGTAATAGTTGATTTTCCCTACTCCTGGCTAGCACTGGTCTGCTAGGGGAAGACAGATTTTGGCAGGGGCCGCTGAGTTCCTTGATATTGCTGCTCCCATTGGATCATGGACGCAAGCGCTCAGCTTCATGCAGAACAACAATGCTCACGGCTTGGTACGATGGCCATCATTTGTTACGGTAGCAATGTGCGAGGCCAGGCCTCAGCACATGAGAGCTGCCACCCCCTCCTCTCCTAGAGCAAATGTCTTTTCCTGACCTAGGAAGGAAAGTGGAAAAGCAGCAGAAATTGATGGGCATCATACCTATCAGATTAGCTAATATGATAGAAAAGGAAAATGATCAATGTTGGAGAGGATGTGGGAAAACTGGGACTCTAATGCATTGTTGGTGGAATTGTGAGTTGATTCGGCCATTCTGGAGAGGAGGTTGGCTACACCCAAAAGGCAAGAAAACTGCACATAACCTTTGATTCAGGCACACCACTGTGACCAGACCTGTATCCCAGATGGGGTTGGGGAGGGGGGGCCTATTTGTACAAGGGTGTTTAATGACAGTTCTTTTGTGGTGGCGAAGAAGTAGAAGTTGAGGGGATGCCCATCAATTGAGGAATGGCTGAACAAGTTGTGGTATATGATTGTGATAGAATGCCATGATTAAAGAAATGATCAGCAGGGTGGTTTCCCAAAAGCCAGGAAGTACATGAACTGATGCAAAGTGAAGTAAGCAGAACCAAAAGAAGTTTGTACACAGTAACAGCAGCATTGTACAATGCAGAACTCTGAATGATTTCACTCTTCTCAGCAATAAAAGATCCAAGACCATGCCAAAGAATTCATAATGGAAAATGCTAGCAAAACTCCAAAGTCCTGATGGCATCTTCATGCAGATCAGAGTAGACTCTTTTCACTTTCTTTATTTTCTTCTTTGGGTTAGAGTTTTCTTCCACAAAATGATGAATATGGAAATATGGTTTGCATGATTGCACAAGCACAAAATAAATACGGCAGGAAGGGAGGAGGGGAGGAAAGGAGCCAGAGAATTTGGAGCTCCATTTTTTTAAAGAATGTTAAAAACTAGGGTGGCTAGGTGGTGCAGTGGATAGAGCACCGGCCCTGGAGTCAGGAGGACCTGAGTTCAAATCCAGCCTCAGACACTTAATAATTACCTAGCTGTGTGGCCTTGGGCAAGTCACTTAACCCCATTACCTTGCAAAAACCTTAAAAAAAAGAAAAATGTTAAAAATTCTTTCTATATGTAATAAGAGAAATGTTTACTCTTTACCTTAAAAAAGGGATGGGCAGGGTTAAATATGTATACCCTAAGGATTGTCCATGTCCCAAAGGGTAGACATAGAGTGAGAAAGTCCAGTCTTAGGAGCAAGGGGAAGAGGGATCCAAGGGTCAAGTGTTTCTTCATTTAAGAGAAAACTTTCATTCCTAATCAGTTCCCACAGAACTCTGGGCCTGACAGTGTTAATAGAAACTTCTTGAAAGGGTTTTCTGTCTTAAAAAAAAAAACCAACTTCTGATTAGAGCAGCTTAATCCTAATCCCCTTTCTCTGATCTTGGCAGAGGATTTTTTAGCTGGTAATTCTATTTAAATTACTACACAACATTAATCCTTTTGGCTGCTTCAGGCATGAAGGAAAAACTAGAGAAAAAACAAAGAAGAGAAAATAGGACTGTGGGATTCCATAGTTTCCTTTTTTCTAAGTGAAAAGAATGAGGGTAGTGTTCAGGCTTTGGGGTTCCCCCCCTTCTCTTCCCTGGGAGCCAGGCAGGACTGGATGTTTAAGGAAGGTTCCTGGTCTGGCCTTACTGGAGAGCTAAGGGATCTCTGGCACAGAGGCCTCAAAGGCGGAGAGACCTAAGTTCAAATCCTGCCTCAGACCTTTGCTGACTGTGTGACCCTTGGCCGAGTCACTTAATCTCTGTCTGAACCTTTGCTTCCTCATTTGTAAAATCAGGATGATAATTAATTATTGACTTCAGAAGTTTGTTGTGAGGTGCAAATAGATAATGTGGGAGAAAGCATCTTGAAAAATTACATGGCAACTACTCTTCTCAGATGAATTGGGAAGGAAGAGAAGAAGCAGGAAGTGTGCCAAGGGCACACTGGGTGGGTGAAAAGGCCTGGAGAACTCGGACTTCCCTGGCCAAAGTAGGACAGCCCTAGGCCGACGTGTGCCCATCCCATCATATCACCATGTCACCCTAGTGACAATAGACATCGCCAGAAAACCAATCTTTTAGACACCTGCCCTAGAGTTGTTTGGCCTGCCAAATCCCCCTGCACACTTGCAGCAGGTCTCCCCAGTTCCCTGCTCTCCCCCCATCTCAGGAACCAAAAGCTGCAGGGAAAGAAAAGCCCTGCCAACCCCCAAGACATTGGGTGATAAGTAACAAAGGCTCACTCGGGCTGTTTGTCTTCTTCCTGAGGAGAAGACAACTTAGTGAAATCACAACTGTTCTGAGCTCTGCCACTTGAGGCCATGCAGAACCTCCTTAAATATAAAGATAGCTGCTGTTGACCTAGTCCTGGTGGGGGCAACTGGAGAGCAGGGGTGTAGGGTGGGAGGGACACCCCACATTCCACTCATGAAACCACCCCAAGGAGTGAACCCTGAAAGGTCACAACACATATCTCTGATCACCCATTGCTCTGGGAATCCTTCAATTGCTTCAAGGTTCAGTCCAAGTCATCTTCCTATAGGGGATCTTCTTAATTTTCCTAACTGTTTTCAAATGACTTCCCAGCTATCCCATATTTCTATTTACTCCCCTGCCCATGTGTATGTTGTTTTCCCATGGTATAATGGCCCCTTCTAGAGGATAGGAAGGGATGTGCTTTGTCTCCCCAGCTCAGGGGCCTCAGTAAGCACTAATAAATGATGGGGGTGGTGAAATGAATGCTCTTGATCTCTGGACAAGATGCTGCATTCCCCAAACATGGAGGACTTGTTCAGAGTTTTCAAAGCAAAATTACAAAATGTATTATTAAAAAGGATATTGAATGAATATTTGGAAAGGTAAGCAGTGATCTCAGCTTCATAAAGAACAAGCTGTGGCAAACTCCACAAAGTTAGAAGACATAGGATGCTGTAGATGCCCATTCGAGAAATGTTCTCAGATTCTCCTCGTTCCCTTTCATGCCTCCCCTATCTCTAATCTCAACACTACATACTCATCCATGTGCCCCAGAAACCTTCAAGCCAGAAACCATGCCTCTTCCCCTGAAGCCTGCCCACCCTAGAAGCTTCATCTGCCCCTGGAGCCACTCCACTTTATCCCAGAGCCCCCATATTGAGAAAGTCACTCAGTCAACTATGGTCCCTCCTTCCATGCACCCCTGGTTCTGCTCCTGACTCGAGACTTTTCTGCCCCACCTTCATTTGCTCAGCATGGTCCCTAGCACATAGTGTGTATTCGGTAAGTACTGATTTGACAACACAGAGAATTATGAGCTAGAGGATCATCTGATTATGTGAATTCAGAACTGGCCAAATGGCCAAACCCAAAGAGCAGTCACGAGAGGTCTGGTGACATTTTGGAAGGGAGTCCCCAGGAGACTACCCAGGAATCGCTGATTTCACGTCTTCATCAAGTCTGATGGTATAATTAGGCTGGGAAAGATCATTAACAAGTGAGTTAATAGAATCAAGATTCAAAAAGATTTTGATCAACCACAGAACACTGAACCACGGCTAGTGAGACGAAATATCATAAAGACACACAAAATTATACCATGGGTTCAGAAAACCAGCTTTGCAAGGAGAAGATTGGGAGGCCATAACCAGATGAGTTTTTCTGAAAAAAAAGACATGGGTTTTTAGAAGTCATAGTAACAGTGACTATAGGGACATAGTCACTATGTAATGATATGATAGTCAAAAAACCTCAATATGTGCTGCATTTAAAGAAACCCTTTATTCCTAGTGTCCAGGAATGAAGAATTAATAAATCTGTGATATTCTTCCTTGGCCATGCAACAACTGGAGGGTTATGTTTAGCTGGGGTGTCTCATTCTGGGAAAGACGTTGAGAAGTTGGAGAACAATGAAGGCAACTGGACTGGAGAAACAACTTAGAAAATTGAAGCAATTAGGGATTCTCAGCCTGATGAAAGAAGACCTAGGAGGAACATCATACTTGTCTTCAGATATGTGAACGGCAGCCAGGTGGCATAGCAGATAGCACTCTGGGCCTGGAGTCAAGAAAACTTAAATTCAAATTCAGTCTCAGACATTAGTTTTGTGACCATGGGCAAGTCACTTATCTCGGTTTCACTCAGTTTTCTCATCTATAAAATGAAGAAGAAAATGGCAAACCATTCTGGTATCTTTGCTAAGAAAACCCCAAATGGGGTTGCAAAGAGGTGGATAATGCTGAAACAACTGAACTGCAGCAAAATATCAAATATGAACGACTTTTATGTGGAAAGCGTAATGAAATAGGTTTATTTGAATGTGGAGGGCCTGGCTGTGAATAATAGATGGAAGTTGCAGAAAGACAACTTTAGCTTTGATGTCAGGGGGAAAATTCCTAATCACTTGAGCCATTCCAAAGTGGAATATGCTTCCACAAGTAGTAATGGGTTCCATTCATTGGAGGAACTCATGCAAAGATCTACAAATATTTTTCTATGCAACATCTGGGGCATCACCCTCTCCCTTGGGAGCTCTACAAAAGCTGCCCCATATTCATTATGGTGCCACATCTATTCAGAATCACAGTTCCTGGGCCCCCACCGAATGTCTCTACTTTTATTAGTCAGCCAGAGAGCACAGCTCAAATCGAATGCAGGAGGTACACATTTATCTTTCATGTGACCATGGGTTCAGACAAGAAAGGAACCTTCTAGAAGCTAAGTCAGATGACTAACATTAAAAAATAAAATAGAGCAAGAAAACCAGAAAACTGAAAAAAATACTTTCAAAGCAGAAATCGATCATTTTAAAGGCCTCCAATATTCCCCACCAATGTGTTGCCATTAATCAGAGTCATTTCATTTGTCCAAAGTATCGAACCACTATACCTGGACCATCCCACAGCCATGAGTTTCTAACATTGTTTTCTACAGTAAGAACAAATAAGGATGCTAAACAGGGAAATGCTCTGGGATAAATTCAGACTTTGGTTGGATAACAAAGGACCGTGATAAACACAGTTGACAGGTTGCAATTTCTTTGTTTTAACTTTCAACATGAGCTGAAGGAAATAGAGCTCTCATCGAGTCCCCTCCTTTTCTCCCACAAGCAGCAATTGTGTGGGGACCTCTCCTTGGCTTGTCTCATTTATTTTGATTTCTGGGCAAAAAGTCACATCCCCATGGACTCATTGGCCACTTGGCTCTGTTCCTTAGAGAAAAGGAGAGTTACCATCCAAGGAAATAGTTTCCTTCTGAATTCCCCTCCCTGCCATGCAGTTGAGGCCCCATATCCTACTTCTGTCCATGAATGAGTTTCATTGGAAAACAGCATTCTTTTGTCCCTAGGATAGCTGAACAACAGATACTGATGGCAGATTTGTACCAGGAAGCTGACCTTACCATATGCTTGGCATCACAACCACCTGGCACCTCAGAAGAACTGTGTGTGTAGTTTATTCAGCCATGGAGATTTGAGCTGAAAAGTCTTGGAAATGCAGCCCTTTATGTTCAGGTGCTTTTCATGTGGCCATGGGCAGTTAACACCATTCTTTAAACTAGGGCGGCAATGAACTGATTACTTTGATCTAAACCCTGGTGACTGAGGGCATCAGCCACCTCATAAATGTTTGCCCCCAAAATACTGGGAAAGAACATGAATACATTGCTTTCAAGTTGATCATGAATTAGAAATTCAACTCAAAAGTTTTGCATTGAATTGGTAGGCCCATTCTTCAGCTCTTTGAATGATGTATCTTTCCACTGGCATTTGGAACCCTTCCGCTATACTACCTGCAGACCACATTAGACAGTATTCATGAGTTCTGGTTGCCAGAGACATCCATCACTTGGCAGTCAACTTTCAGACAAGTATTTGAATAATCAAAAGTGAGGAACACAGGACTGGGTTCATCCTCAAAGAATTTATAGCATGGAAAATCAGGAAAAATACATGGCCCACTAGCAGAACCTTTGAGAACCCTGAATACCTCTTTGCACAATGAGGCGTCAAATTAGAACATCATTCAAGCTATGGCGGATCAATAGATCTAAATATGGTAAAGGAAAATGAGCAGGTTGGAGGAAATGACAAAACTGATTTCAAAGAAACCTGAGAAGATTTCTATAAAGATACTCAGGGAAGTGAGCAAAACAAATCTAACAATTTCTGCAATAATGACATGATAAAGACAAACAAATTTGACAGACTTGAGAATTCTGATCAATGCAATGATCAATCACAAAGGCAGAGGGCAAGGATAAATCACCTTTCCCCAACCCTTCCTCTTATCCTTTAAACCCCCTCCCTGCCTCCACCATGTGGCAGTGAAGTCACGGAGTCTTTTCAACACAAAACCAATGTGGAAATTTGTTTTGTATGGTGATTAAGATGTGTTACAAGAATTTTGTTTTTCTGTTTTCCATTGGGAATGGAGAGAGGCTTGGGAGGGGGAAGATATGAGAGCAGGAAAAAGTAAGACAGATAAAGAAAAGGGTGTCATTGAGGAAACATTTTAATGAAGAGAAAAAGGAAGGGGGAAGAAAAAAGTAAATGATCATGAAAAAAAATTATTTTAAAAATAAAATAAATTAGAGGAACAAATGGGATTGCTTCTGCAGCTGTGGATGAGAAAATCTTAACTGGACAAAGTACAGATAGGAACAGAGAAAATAAAAGATAATTTCAATTATGTAAAATTGTTTTTTTAAACAGAGACAATGAACTTAAAACTAAAATTGAGGGGAAAAACAAACTCTTTGCATATCTAAAACATTTAAGATTGGGAGCCATTCCCTGATCAAGTCAAAATATGCAAAGAGCTAGTTCTCAGGACAAAAGAAACCACCTAGGAAATGAGTTAGAAAATGCCTTTACTAAAAACTTGGAGTGGGGGAAAGGGGGGGAGGAGAATTCACTTAACAATAAGACAAAGATGGGGCAGCTAGGTGGCAATAGAGCATGGGCCCTGGAGTCAGGAGGACCTGAGTTCAAATGCAGCCTCAGACACTTACTAATTACCTAGCTGTGTGACCTTGGGCAAGTCACTTAACCCACTGCCTTGCAAAAAAAAGACAAATGTAAACAACTCTGAGGTTCTCCTTCAGATCCATGGGGTGGCAAAGATGAAGAAAAGAATCAATGAAGACAGTTGGTGAAGAGAATGAGGGCAGGTGGGTAGATGTGGGCCCCACTCAGAGTGAATTTTGAGCTGAACCCACTATTTTGGAAAGTATTTCAGCACTCTACTCAAAAAATCACTGATTGGTCTTTGTCCTATGACATATCAATGTCATGATTAGGGGATTCATCCAGAGGTTGGCACATAGAAAGTGCTTAATAAATCTTAATTGTTTGATTGTTGATTGACAGGTACTCTCATCAATGTAAAGATCACTGACTAGAAGGCACATGCACCAAAAAAAGTAGAGAAATGAAAAGGAAAAATGGCAAGGTTGACCTTGAAAGTATTCTTGAGAACAACCCCCAACTTGTGTAAAACTCACAAGATGACTGTTGTTAGATACTTAAAAAGAAAGATTTTCAGTTTCATGCAAAAAAATCCTCTTTTTCTGTTTGGTTCTGCATATAGAAAGGATCATTTTATTTAGTTCTTGTTAAGTTCAGAAGAGAAATCATTTACATGTGCACACCTGCAAATCTAATATTTGTCCTTCCTTCTCAAAGAAGACCATGACATCAGGAAGGTGAAGACAAGACAAGCAAGTGAATTGGTTTTGAGTGTTGGAGGTGGGGGGGGTGAGGCTGTGCTAAGTCCCCAGCCTCACTTTCTCCTCCAGAGCCATCTGGGCCCAGGGGCCAGATAGGAATCAGGACAACTGGAGAGGGCCCTGGATGGGAAGCAATCGGGGCTAAGTGACTTGTGCAGAGTCACACAGCTAGAGTCAGTTGTCTGAAGCTGCAAACTCCTGTCCTCCTGACTCCAAGGCCAGTTCTGTCAAGGAAGTGCTGGCCCAAGAGCAGGCCTCTTGAGGTCATCCCTTGCAGGTCAATAGCTCATCCACAAGGATATTTACTGATACACACTTTAAAAATAATTGTATGGCTTTGAGGTCATTCCTCATATACTGTTGACATTAGCCAGCATCTTCCAAACCCTCTGCTGCTAAGGGGCGACTAGGTGGTGTAGTGGATGAAGCACCGGCCTTGGAGTCAGGAGTACCTGGGTTCAAATCTCGTCTCAGACACTTCGTAATGACCTAGCTGTGTGGCCTTGGGCAAGCCACTTCACCCCATTTGCCTTGCAAAAAAACCTAAAAAAAAAACCCATCAAGTGAATGGCCTGTTACCAACAAAATGTGCCAGGGGTCGCTGTCTTCTCTTCACTCTCCATCTTTTCCCCATATTCGTGGAGCATAGTAGGTACTGACCTTGAACTCTTGTCATTCTCGCATCATCTTTTGCAATGACGTGGATCACCCTCACGAAAAAGCGTTTCTTTTGAGAGGAAGGGAGAAACAATAAGTCCGCTCTTTGATATAATTTTTGACAACTTGTCCAACAATATCGGGAAACTGGAGAGAAGATGGGGGGTGCAAGAGCCAGGAAGACACGGGTTCAAATTCTGCCTTTAGTCTATGCTGTGTGTCTATAGGACAGACACAACCTTCCAGTGCCCCCAGGAAACGCTTGAGGATGCAAAGTTACAGGTAATGGTCCTTCTCGGAAGGAAAGCCCTGGCAGCTCCAGAATTCTCTCCCTCTCTCATCCCAACAAAATGAAATTCAGTAAATTAAATAGATAAATTAGATGAAACTTGAATAGTACATTAAAAACTAACAATAACAATGGATAATGTCAAAAGGATCATCGTGGAAGACTTTAATAAAGCCTGAAGGTCCAACAAAATGAGTGTCATTGAAATGTAAAAGGAATAGACTTCAGGAGCAAAGTAGACATTCCTCACCCTCGAAAATATGGGAGGCTCGGCTAGCTCAGTATCATATAAAGGGGGCAATAAGGTAATGAATTTGCTTCCATGACAAGACATCTTATCCAAGACCTCATCTCAGAATGAATGTTGAGTGAGACTCGCCAAGAGAATAAGAAAATCAAGACCCTTCAGCTCCAGTACCAGTGACTTGCATTGGTCATATTATAAGTCCCCATAACTTGGTACTTTGTGGACTTGCCCACTCTTCCCCCTGCCTGGATTTTGAGTGTATTTGTGGGAGAGTGGGCCTCTGTTGCTGGAAGAAATAGAGTGTAAATACTGTTCCTGCTAAGCCATTGGAGTAAATGCCTTTGTTGATGATGTTTAGCATGTGAATTGGATTTGAGTGAGGGGGTGCTATGCTAAGTCACCAACCCCACTTTCTCCTCCAGAGCCTTCTGGGTCCAGTGGCCAGATATGAAGCAGGATTATTGGAGATGGGTCCCTGGACTTGAGGCAATCAGGAATAAGTGACTTTCCCAAGATCACACAACTAGGAGGAGTCAAGTATCTGAGGTTGGATTCAAACTCCTGTCTTCTTGACTCCAAGGTCAGTGTTCTATCCACTGTGTCCAGTCTTCACTAAAGACTTAATTGGGGGCAGCTAGGTGGCACAGTGGATAGAGCCCCAGCCCTGGAGTCAGGAGGACCTGAGTTCAAATCTGGACTCAGACACTTCATAATTACCTAGCTGTGTGGCCTTGGGAAAATCACTTAACCCCATTGCCTTGTGAAAAGAAAAAAAAAAAAAAAAGAAAAGACTTAATTGAATATCCTTGGGGATTGTTAAAGGGAAACCCACTGGTAGGGGCTCATGACATAGCTTTCAATAAGATAACCTTTAAAATTCTGAAAGTGGTAGTAGTCACTCTTCTGGGAACCCAGAACCCTTAGACGAGGGGGCCCAAAGGAAAGTGTTACATGGATCACTCTCTAGCTCTTCAAGGAACACAAAGCACCCCAAGATATTTTTGCCTGGAATCCAACATCCTGTGAGGTCAATGAGTAAGAGTGCTGTACCACATTCTGTTCTGGGTATCACGTATTAGGAAAGATGACTACGGTGGGACTGGGAGACATGGAAGCTTTATTCCCATACTTGAAGGGGGAAGAAAGGAAAGGTTTCTCCTGATGGGGAGCAGTCGGTCAAGGTCAGGAGGACACTGATTGCGGACAATACAGAAGGCCATCCCTTCCACAAAGTATCTGAATGAACAGTCATTTAAGGACAGCAGCAAGATGACTGGGTCCCTCCTCACTTAGAAGGACCTGTTATAAGGCATGTAAACCCTACAATCAAATTGTATCCATCAACAGGCTGTTTTCAGATAAAGAAATCATAGGTATCAATAGCCATAAAAAGACTCTTAAAATGTTCTCAATTACCACTAATTAGAAAAATATAAATGAAAACAACTCTGAGGTACCACCTCCCATCTATCAGATTGGCTAATATTCCTTTTTCTGTTGAAAAGGAAAATGACAAATGCTAGATGGGATGTGAAAAAGATGGGATGCTAATGCATTATTGGTAGAGTTGAGAACTGATCCAACCATTCTGGAGAATAATTTGGAACTATACCCAAAGAACTATAAAACTGCTCATATTCTTTGATCCAACAATACCACTTACCACTACCAGGGCTGTATCCCAAAGAGAAAAAGGGAAAATGAAAAGGACCTATAGGTACAAAAATATTTATAGAAGTCCTTTTTGTAGAGACAAAAAGATGGAAATTTAGTAGATGCACATCAACTGGAGAATGGTTGAACAAGTTGCGGTATAAGATAGAGGTGGAATATTATTATGCAAGAAGAAATGATTAACAAGATGATTTCAGAAAAAAAATGGAGCTAGATATGGACTGATGCAAAATGCAGTGAGCCAAACCAGGAGAACATTAGCCATAGTAATACCCATAGTGTATGATGATCGACTGTGAATGACTTAGTTATCCAAGTCATCCAAGGTAATTCAGATGGACTGATGCAAAATGCCATCCATGCGTGATGGAGAAAGAATTGTAGAGTTTGAACAGAGACCAAAGACTCAATTCAGAAAAAAAAAACCACTGTCTTATTATGTAATTTCACCATATCTCATACTTTATTTTTCTTCCTTAAGGATAGAATTTCTCTCTCACCACCTGAGATCAATGTATTCCATGGAAACAAAGTAAATACTGGCAAATTGCCTTCGGTGGGGGGTGAGGGAGGGAAGCAAGATAAGGGGGAAAATTGTAAAACTCAAAATAAATAAAATCTTTGGAAGAAAAAAGAATAAAATAAAAAGAATCTTCAGAACTTATTACTCTTGAAAAAAAAATGCTACCCACCACCAGAGAAGGAACTGATAACATCTAAATACAGAAGGAAACAGCTATTTTTCACTTTTTTTTTACTTTCTTCCATTTTTTTATTGTTTGTAATTTCTTCCATAAAATGACTAGTATAGAAATGGTTTACATGATTGCACATATATGACCTATATCAGATAACTATCTTACTGTCTCTGGGAGAGGGAAGGGGAGGGATGGTGGTATGTAATTTGGAGAACAAAACTTTAAAATTTTCAAAAAAAGAACCTAAAAAAACTTTTAAAATGTTAAATATTGTTGTTACATCTAATTGGGGGGAAAATATAATATTCATTATAAAGAAACTTTCCTTAGAGCAAAGAATTACATCAATCGACTGAACTTTCTTAGAGTTTTTTTAAAGCTAAATACAAAAATAACTGTGCTAATGAACTTACAAATACAGGGTATTGGAGTAGAGGGGAATCTTAGAGATCATTGAGCCAACCCCTCATTTTACAGTTAAGGAAATCAAGGCCCAGAAAGACTGGGATAATTACCCAAGATCACAGATCCTACCTCTGTAGGGTAGCCTACCTCCATCACATGTGGATGGCATTTTTCATCAGAGGCGGGGTTTTAACACAGACCTCTGACTCTCCCAGAGTCATTGCTCTCTCTATCAGGGTTATAAAAACAGTAATGAGTTAATCCTTGTCCCAAGGTGCTTGGGCAAAAGGTTCCCCTCTGTGTATATGTATATAATCCTCTCTATGTACATTTGTATGTGGGTATGTGTGTTTATGTGTATGATAATGTGTGCATGTTGCATGGGTGCATTTTTACTTTTATGTGAAGAGACCCACACACCCCCCCTTCAGTATTGACCCATTATCATCTTGCAGAACTTGCTGAGTCATGAAAATGGGTGGGTCTAACCTCTTGGGCCTGGGTGGCTGCGCCACTTAGTCGATGCCTGTTCTGGCTGGGGTGGAATGCATCAGATGAGGACATGGGAGCAGTAGCCGGAGAATCCGGAGGGAAAGGGGACTCCACCATCTCCTGGGAACTCAGACTCTCAGTTCAAAGAAGACCAGGGAGAGAGAGTCCAGCAGGGTTGGCAGGAAGAGATTCTGATTCCCCTGCATCCATTTTACAGAATTGTAAGTGCTCAGTTTAAGGTGGAATCTTATGATTTGGAACAATCCACAACAGTGCAGGCTATAACCCCATTTTACAGATGGAAGAAAACAAACAACCAATTCTGTTCAAAATACTAACAAGGGGCGTCTAACTAAGGGACAGGCAAGACCTCTGGGAAGACCTGAGCTTTGAGGGAAGGAGGGAGTGACAGAGAAGTGAAGGGGGAGAGCAGCTAGGTAAGGTGCCAGACACTTGGAGACGGGGCGTCACTTAGGGGGCAATGGTGCAAGGTGCAAAGGAGCAGGGTGGTAGTGTGAGATTCCAGAGACTGAGCAGATGGCAGAAGATTGGGCCGGGCTGGCTTCAGCTGTGCTGAGAACTTCCTCTCTTGGCCATGGCCTTTGGCTCCTTGTGTTCTTATTCTTGCCCTTCCTTATGTCTGTGGCTCCTCCAGGCCAGTTCCTTCCTAGTCCCCTACCACTGAACTCACCATCTTCACACTCTCCCCCCCCCAGACTGCTGTTTCTAGAGGCCCACAAAGGACAGTCTTTGTTTATTTACACAAAGGAAAAGAAAGGCCATGTCGACCAAATAGATCCAGTCTTTTATATAGTCACAATCATTTTTCAGTGGAGTCTTTGTTGGATTCTTCTGAGGAAACATTTTGCTTTTATATTAGAATCAGAAAAAAAAAAAAGGCAGGTGCCCCCAAGCCCCTCCTAGGAGCCCCCATGGACTCCATGAGCACTTATTAATCTCCAACTGATGCATCCATAGATACATCATTCCTGACTACCTGGAAAATAGGTGGAGATCCAAAGAAGGTTTTGTGGTCACAATTTACCTCTCTCTGCGGCACACTCCTTTGCCAGTTTTGCTAAATAGGAAATATACTGGTTGGAGAGCAAACAATTCTCTCTCTCAACCATCTGCTCCTCCTAATTCAATCCCATGGGCAATTGTTTCCACTAAATTTGTCACATCGAACCATATTTTCAGGTCAATAAAGTGGCTGCAACAGAATTCCAATGTCCCTGTTCATCCTTCCCAATATGTAGATTAGCTGAGAAGTTTCCAAAAGGATCTTGGCCACTTCCAGAATTGTCCTGGACTCCTCTGGGACCACAGGTCCAGTCACCCTGGCCCAGCATCCTCTCTCCCTCCTAGTCAGGGGGATTCTCTCCAGCTGTCTGTCATAGGATTGGTGACTTCCTGTGACACTACTGACCAGCCTGAGGCATTGACTACAAAGGCCCTGCTCTCTCCTTCCTGGAGACTGAGGGGCGGCAGCCACCGAGGCCCAAGAGGTTAGATATGCACATTTTCATGACTCAGCAAGTTCTACAAGATGATAATGGGTCAATAATGAATAATGCAATTGTTGTCGCTGCCTTTGGGTAGTGGACTAGTGAAAATTCATTTGGAAACGCATCAGGTGCTGAAAGGGACTTTCAAGGTTGCTTGGTCTCTCTTTACACAGACAAGGAAACTGAGGCTCAGGGAAAGGGATGGTACCTCCAGAAGGTCTCGGGGAAGCAGCAGAGCTGGGCATCAGCCCTGGAGGCTCACCCACCCCATACCAGAGGCATCCTCTGCCTCTTGAGCTGGCCATCGGCTAACCCACCCACCTTTTGCAGTCACTCATTGCTAGATAATGTCTTTGATACCAGTTCACATTCAAAGAACACGCTTCCCATGCTCCAGGCTTTGTGAAGGGCCCAGAGGACCCATGCAAAAGTTTGGCAGCAGCTGCCCTCCAGGAGATTCCATTCTACTAATGGAATAAGAAGCAGGTAAAGAGGTCCATAAGCCTCCGTGTGTACTCCACAGCAACACTGCAAAGAGACACTAAGGGAAGAGTCCGTTGGCACCAGTCTGAGCTTGGGCTCTTTGACAACCAGGAAAAGAATCCCATGATCCTACCTTGACTTTGTTTGGAATGAGGCCATCCATTCCAACTCCCCTATCTTTCAGAAGAGGAAACTGAGACCCCATCTTGTTGGAAGACTCAACCGAGTCACCCAGGCAAGCAGCACCAGAGCTGACCTTGAAGTCCCGATCAACCTTGGCCTCTCTCAACCATTTCTGCATGGGGGTCTCTACCACAAGGTCCATGAGAACTCTCTTGGCCAGGTCAGAGGGCACAGGACTCTGGCTATCTTGGTCCTGGGATCCCAACCCCTGGGCCCCACCAGCTTGGGCCCAACCAGCTTCAGTGACCCTGAAAGAAGAAAGCAAAGGGCTTGTTGGTGAGTCAGGTGATGTCAACCACAAGGAGATCATTCTCCAACTGATTCATCCACATTTCACAAGGAAATATTAGCACTCTTGGACAAGCAATAAAACCAACAGACAGTGCCGGCCGGCCCCGCAGCAGCGGCAGGAGACGCTTCTCACCCATAATTTGTGGCGTCTGAGCCAGGGCTTTAGCCAAATAAAGACAGATGGTAACAGATTCATTTTACTGCTGTGGATTGCAGGCTGGACATGGCAGCCTGGGCAATATCCCCCCAACACACACACACACACACACACACACACACACACACACACACACCTTCCTGCTCAGAATCGAATCATTTATCAGGAACAAAAGGCTCAAAACCTGCTCTCATCTTTATAGGTCAGAAAATTAGAAGAGGAACAGGGTCCCTCCCTAGGTTCCCCAATAGTGGTCTTGGGTTAGCGCCTCTCTTCATGGTGACTTTGCCTCTGTGACCTCCAGCTCTGAGCTAGCCGTGGTTAATAACCAAGCTCTGAGGCTGTGACAGAGGGAGCAACATCACCCTGACTCTGAGCTTTGGGAGCTGCTGCTGCCCCCCAGCCCATCCCAAGGCCAGGGGTTGGGCCGGGGGTTGGGCTGGGGTCCAACAACAAAGGGGCCGGAACAAGGTCAAATTGGGCCTTAAAATGGAGACCAGGAACCTTTCACCTAGCTGGGCAGCCCCATGTGTGCACAGCCACATACCACACATACACACACACACACACACACACACACACACACACACAAACTCACCATACATACCACATACCAACTCACACTCACATACATACTTCACATGTCACACACCACATACTCACAGAACACACACACTCACACAAACACCCTGGTCTCCCTGTTCCAGGCCTTTCCTGCTCCAGTCCACCCCGCCAATGCTGCTCAAGTATTTCCCCAAAGCCCCAGAGTGGCCTTGCCCATCCTCAGCCTCCACTGTCCCATTGCCTCTTCCTGAGGATCCCTCCAGCACCCCTCCTTCCCCAGGCTGTTCTGAGGCTAAATGAGGCAGTGTGTGGCATACAGTGTGTGGCATGGCCCCTGGTCCATCGTAGATCCTTAATGTGTTTTTGTCTCCCTGGATTTCCCAGCTCTTTGCACCTGTCCTTCCAGGTCTGTAGCCTCCTAAATATCCCTAACACGGGTCTCTTCAACTACCATGTCTCGGCCTCAGTCTGAGCTCCCCCAGATTAGAAATAACCTTTTTCCTAACCTCCTCCTGTCCTTCAAAACACACCTCCAGTGCCAGTTGGGGCACAAAGCCTTGTCTGAGCCCTGCCCCCCCAACACAGGCTTGCACTTCTTTTCTGTCTATTTTATATGTGTTCATATATGGGCAGGGTATATGTCCTTGAGGCTAGAGCTCACTGCAAAGGGACGGATCCAGGTTGGCTCAGCAGCCCCTCCATTGGTATAGAGGGATGACGAAGCAAGGCGCAGGCTGGTCCCCCAGCCTCAGGTTGGCAGCCAGGATGTTGGGCTATTCCATGGAATAGGAGAGCACCCTCCTGGGCAGGCTTCATTCTCTCTAGCCATCTGTCAAGTGGCCAGGGAGTCTTTGAGCCTGGCCCTCAGACCTCATGGGGGAAGGGAAGAAGGGTCGGCTCTCCCCACCCCCATTCCTTCTGGGCAGCTCTAGCTGCACGTGACAATGACACATGTGTTGCCTCCTCTGCTCTGTATTTCCTTCCCTGAGCACAGATGACCCACCTTCAGTCTGACACGGGTGGTTTTGGCCCTCAGCAGTTACCTAGTGCATCTGAGGTGACCTAAGCTCCTGGGCCTGAGGTCTGCTATCCCAGTCACAGCTGGACCTCTGAGGAAACTTCTTAGAGGCTGGAATGGGGGGACCTTAGGGTAACCATCCATGCAGTTCCCACACACACATACAGGATTTCAGAGAACTGTAAGAACTGACCTTCCACACTCTTCTCTCCAGACTTCCCTTGGGAAGAATCTTAACCAAACCTCACTGCATAAAACTGGAGGGAGGAGAGGGGAGAGCAGATAACATTTGGTCCAACTGGCCAGGTTCCTCACCTCAATAAAGAAGCCCTCCATCTCCCACCCTCCCAGGCCACCTCGGGTCAGTAGCTTCCTCACCTTCCAGACTTGACTTCAATGTAGCTACTCTGACTAGGCCTTCATCTTCACCATTCATAGGCAGAATGAAGGAATGCCCCAAAGCTCAGGAGCCACAAGAGTCTGAGAATTTCCGGTAACCAGATAGACTCTTCAAGTTGTTCAGCTTTGTGTTGGTTTTCTTCCCCCACATGAGGCCAAATAACCAATGTGATTGAATTTCCCATTTTTCCATTGGCTGGTCTGGTTTTTGTGAAAAGGGCATTAGTATCTGGGCTCCAGCCAGAAAAGACATAATTCATCTTATTTAAATATCAAATGGTATAATGACAATATCTAAAGTAAGAGTTCAATATTTCCCCCTAAAGGGACTCCAATTTTACAACAGAAAATGTCAGTTGAGTCACTGTCAGGAATTCAAATGTCATCGTCCTTGAAGTAAAAAAAAGGCAAGATGGTAATGTCCATCATGAGACTTCCCATAGGTATCAATAACCCCATTATGACAGATGCAGCTACCATCGTCTAATAAAGAGTTTTCATTGGAAGGCTATGATAGTGGCTGTTAGATGTTTTAAAGAAACCAAAAAAAAAGATTCAAATATTTGAACTATAATCCTCAAGAGGGAAAAAAACCTCAACTTTTACCTTTCTCTCTCTGGTTTAGTTCAAGAACATTTGCTCTCTTTTGGGCAGACAATTCTGTAGTCAAAGCAAAGCTTTCAGTGACAATGGCATATTGCTCCACAATACTCTATTATAAGAGGCTCATCCACTTCAAATGTGCAGTTAGGGATTTAAGCTCAGGGAGACGACAGAAAACATGGTTGCTGCCCACGTGTCCTTACAAGGACTTCTGAAATGCGATTGGAAACGCAGCTCTCTTGCAAAGAATCACAGGAGATGAGGGAAACATCGGTGCACGCACAATTACAGGCCCCATGAATTATGCATGGAAGTGAGAGAGAGGGGAGAATCTGCCCAACTCCAGGGAACTGAGGCCCCACTGGAAGGGAACATCCATCAAGCTGGACTGGGGCCCATGGCTGTGTCTCTTTTGTGTTCATCCTGCAGTCAAGGCTGGGGACCCCAAATTCAATGGCCCCGATATCTAAGGCCACGCAAGAGTATCAGACTTGTCCTTTTTATTGTTGGCAAAATACCTAAAAGGATAATTAACAGATAAAGCTCCTCTTACAGATTTACCATTCTCCCATGGCTGTTTTACTCATGGTCAAATCAGGGTTCTCCAGAAAGAATTGTCAGTGATGTAAACTATTTATTATTTATAATCATGGCCAAGAATGTGGGCCTGGCCTTATCCACAGCACTAGTAATAACTTTGGAGAGCAGTTCAACCTCTCATTTTACAGACGAGGAAACTGAGACGCAGAGTAAGAAGTAATTTACCCAAGACCCCCCAGGTAGCCAGTGGCAAAGACAGAATTCGAACTTGGGCCCTCTGGTGTAAGGACAGGCTGCTTTCTGATCACTTTCTATAGGATCCATCTCCAGGTCTCATTATAAAGAGCTAGTCTTATAATTGTCCTCAAAACCTAAAATCCTAGAGTCGTGACAACCCACCTACCTAACCTCTGCCCTCTGTTTGGAGTTTGTCCTGTTTCTAGTGGCTGCTATCTCCTAGGCCCAAGAAAAGGTTCTCCAGACTTTGCTAAGGGACTCACTTACCTCACCGCAGAGCCAGAATGCCCTCAACCCACCCATCCCTTTGGGCATAGTGCTAATCCATCCTCATTCCCTTTCGTTGAAGCCAGGTTGCCTTTTGTCCTGTTTACCGTGCACAGTCCTGCTCTCTGGGACTCAGCAGAACCAGCCTACTGTCTCTTCCTGTGCACAGCCCCCGATAACCGAACATGGCCCCTCCCCAAATACTTTTTTCTTCAATCTACTCATCCCCAATTTTCTGTGTGTATATTTTATGAAAGAAAAAGTTTAGACAGTGAAGTAGTGACTTGCCCAAGGCTACACAGGATTCATGATTTGAACCCAGGTCCTCAGAAACCACAGTCAGTGCTCTTTCTATTGCACTCCTACAAGAGCCACAGAAGAAAAGTTTTCCAGCCTTGTTTACTGATGTTTTGAGGGAAACATAGGGCAATCAGAAAACTGGCTCCTATGATCTGGGTGCAAGGTCAGGAGAGTCTCCTCATTCTCATTCCATCCTGCCTCTAACTTCTCATCTACTTCCCAATGCCCCCTTTTCCTTCTGGCCAGGTAGGCTTTGGGGAACTCTCCTAAGAACATCACTTATATTTCTCCCTCCATTGGCCTCTCCCCAAATGGCATGTCTTCCCACTGGCAGGTCTTCTTAACATACTTAAGAAAAGGGGGTTTTCTTACCTGTTTCTCATGAGTAAAGGTTCCCATTCCTCCCCACCCTCCAATGGGACCCCTAATGCTTAGGCACTCCCAGGAGAGCGAGCTCATACCAGTGGCTATCTTCAGGGGCTCCCCATCTCATACTTTTCTTCAAGCTCTCCTGCCAACATTTTACTTGTCTCCACACCTTCCAGTTGTTGGGCAAGGTTAGGATACCCTTCAAAAGAGCTTCTCCTCCTAATCCCCATGAAACCAGAGATCAAGGTCCCATTTCCCTAGAAATCTTGAATATAAACCAGTCCCCCAGTGCATGGGGTGGGTCCCCCACTCACAGGCCAGCAATGACTGGGAATGGCTGGCCGACTTCAGGGCAAGGGCAGGGAGCCCAACCTTGGCTTTGGGACTGACTTTCAGACAGTGACATATTGAGACTCTAGACTTGAATTGCTTTCCTCTTCTTTTCCCAAACCTATTCCTATTTATAAACATACCACAAACACATTTTGAGTCTCCATCCTCCCCGATCCATTCATCTAATTACCATTTCTATCTAAATTAATTACATGTTAATCTGCCTTGTCTCTTCCATTCAATTATCAGTTGCTCAAGGGCAGGGACCATGTCTAATCTCTCATCTCTCTCCCCAGTAAGGGGTCTGCAAGCCAGGCTAGGTGGCAAAGGAGACTTGGAAAGTGATGATGGGCAGACACCGGGCAGACCGAAGGGCAGGGGGAGAAGCTGGGGGTCAGAGAAGGCTGGGGAGCACAGCAGTCCCCTTGAGCCAACACAGCAGCCAGAGGAGCCAGTGAGATCCTCCGATGAAGCACAGTATGCCATATGTCCAGGTCCCAGGAGGCAGCCACCCCACAGCCCTGTGCCCTGGTCAGAGGGGCTTGACACTATCACCTTAGGAAGGGCCTGGACAAGTAGGACTGGTCTGGGGGCAGGGGACCAGAAGGGCGGACCTCCGATTCCCGCCCTAAGATGACAGTAGAAGGAACTGGTGACGTGCGGGATTGAAGAGATGAGTCGGCAAAGATGTGAGGATTGAAAGGGAAAGATCATAAGCTCTAGTCAGGAGACTTCACTCTGTGTGACATCGGGCAGGTCACTGACCCTCCCTGGGCCTCAGTCTCCTCACCTGTAAAATGTGGGAGTTGGAGCAGAAGGTCCCAAGACCTTCCCTGCTTTAGGTCTGTAAGCCAAGGCAGACCAGACTTTTAGACTGCATGAAGCTGAATTATTCAGTTGTTTTTCAGTCATGTCTGACTCTTCGTGACCTTATTTAGGGTTTTCTTGGCAAAGATACTGGAGTGACTTGTCAATTCCTTCTCCATTTCATTTCACAGATGAGGAAACTGAGGCAAGGTCAAGTGACTTACCCAGGGTCATACAGTTAGTAAGTATCTGATACTGGATTTGAACTCAGGTCTTCCTAACTCCTGACAGCACTCTATATTGTGTGGGCCCCTTGCTGGCGGGGGGGGGGGGGGGGCTTCAAGGTCAGAGCTGGGAGAAAGGCAGCCCTAGAGTTAGGGAAGGCACTCCAAAGAAAACT
Organism: Macrotis lagotis; assembly: GCF_037893015.1. Taxonomy (NCBI): domain Eukaryota; kingdom Metazoa; phylum Chordata; class Mammalia; order Peramelemorphia; family Peramelidae; genus Macrotis; species Macrotis lagotis. Next base: position 3,982,300 of record NC_133664.1, read on the forward strand.
AAAAAAGTGAGGCAGATGCAGTCTGATGACCCTGGCCATTTCCCCAGGCTTATCCCCATGCACCCCTGGGTTCATGCACAAGTCACTCAGCATGGGGGGATGCTGGCACCAGTGGGAGCCTCCTCCTTTTTGGGGGGAATGTAGAAAACCAATGAGGAAGCCATAGGCCAGGCCAAGTAGCCTAGAGCAATGAAAGCAATGCTAATTTTCATCCAAATTACCAGGACCCCCTTTTCCTTTGCTACTGAAAAGCTGGTGTTCAAAGTGCACTCACATCTAGAACTTGGAGGCCCAAGGCTGAGAACAGAGCCCAGTCTCAGTGAAGTGACTTCACCTCTCTGGAGTCCTTGGGAACCCCAGGGAATGGACCAGCAATAATGCCAATAATAACGGCGACAGGACTGCTCCAAAGAAGCGGTAGCCTCGTGAGGCCTGTAAGCTCCCCAGTATACAGATGAGAAAGCTGAGGCACGGGGGCTTCTGCCAGAGGTCCCAGTGTCTCATCCCCCTAGCCTGAGCCTTGAGTGCATGGTGCTGCCATCTTTTGGCTGGAGACATTAGCTGGAATTTGGCTGGAGAAAACCAAGGAACAATGCCCTGAATCCTGAGAATCCACCATTCTCCTTCCTCTGCCGGAAACCAGGTCCATCATTTGGCTAAGTTTTATCTGAGGCTCCCATGGAGCTGGGGCTATTATCCTTAAGCCCCATTCATTTAATGAAAGAGGGAGAAAAGCACAAGTGATCAAACTGGCCATTTCGCCCTCTGTTCCCAAGCCAAGCAGCCCAGATCCTAACAGATCCCTGGGCAGCAAAATGAGGGGAAACTCAGAACCTAGAGCTGAGGGGCTTTGGAGCCCATCTGGGGAAGGGAAAAAGTGGGGGGCAGGGGGAAGATGAGAGGAAGGGGGAGTGGAGGGGCTGATATTGCCAGACTCAGACACTGGAAGAGTGTTTTTATTTTCTCTGGGAGAAAACAAAGATCATACATAATGTTGTTTTGATTCTTTTCATGTGAAATTTGACCCAAATTTGCTTTGTTATTTGGATGAAGCTCCTTTGATGTTTCACTTGAAAGAAAAAAGATAATAGCCTTAAGAGCAGGATGCCCCCCAGTCCCCCAGCCCCACAAGGCAGCAGCACCTTCTGAGTGGGCTCTGGGTGGCACAGGCACTGATTACAAAGAGGGTTTATTGTCAGAGTGGAATAGCAGGAAAATTAACAGTGATTATTTCGTTTGCAAACAGCCTTGAACAAGAAAATGAGTGCTCAGAGGAAAAAGCTTTGAAGTAAAGTCTCCCAGAAAGAGCCGGCTGCCTGGGGGGAGGGGGGCTTCCCACCCAAGGAGACCCTGGACCCCTACCCCTGAGGCAGGGCCAGGACCAGGGAAGGAGGCAGCAGAAGGGAGCTGTCTGCTTAGGCCATAGAATGCTTCTCTTAAAAATCAGGTTTCTCCAGTGTAAAGACTACCAGACTGCCTTCCCTGGGGGTGCGGGGAGGGAAGCAAGATGGGGGGATTGTAAAATTCAAAGTAAATAAATAAATAACTTCTAAAACAGTAAAACAACAAAATGAGGTTTCTCTTCCCCAGCAATCCTGATGTCCTTCTTGGATCATCCAAGTGTGACAAACCCCTGGAGGGGAGGGACCAGTTCCCATCCCCTCATTCAGGAGGTACAATCTGGCACATAGTGGGCAAGGTCTGAGAGGACGCTGGCCCCCAGTTCCATAGACCACTGAGTCCAACAAGGGACCTCCTTGGCACCCTCCCTGCTTCCCCTTGAGACCCTCCAGGGATGAGGAGGGCATCCCACTTGGGCACCACTCACAAGTCTCAATTTCCCTTTTGGGGGGCACTCTGATTCACTGCCCCAGGTCTCCCCTGTGGGACAGATAGAACCAAGCTCCTTTTTCTTCCCCCAAAGCCCTGAAGATTATGAGCCCTCTCTTCTCCCAGGCCCCTCAGTTGGCCCTCCCATGGGTGGCATGCCCTCTGCTCAAAAGAAAATCTTTACTTGGGCCTCTGCCTTCAATAACAAAGCAACCTCAGGTAGAGAAAATTAAAAGGAATCTGCTACGCCTCTCAAGGTAATAAGGCAGTGAATGGGATCAGGTAACTATTTCAAACAACCCACTGTTTTCATGGACATTTGAGGGGATTTTGGCAAAGAGAATAGTGATTTGACATTTCTCCAGCTCATTTAACAGGTGAGGAAACTGGGACAAGCAGGGTCAAGTCCAGGGTCACACAGCTAGTAAGATTCTGAGGCCAGACTTGAACTCAAGGAGATGCGACTTCCTGTCTGTAGGCCCTGTAGTCCAGCCACTGTACCTCCTCTCGCAGCCCACCATGATACGCCCTCGTCCAAAAGGGGATGGGCCATTGGGTCTCAACTCTTCCCTGTTGGCACTGAAAGAGCAGCAGGGTCCTCAGAGGATAGGGGATGGGCTCCAATGACAGACCTGCCAACAGACTAGAGGAGAAGCTAGACTTGAAACCAGGGTCTCAACCGACGCAGCACTTGCCCCTCTGTGGGTCTCCCTGTCTGGCTAGAATCAACCAGCACTGTGAGCAGAGGACAGTCACTCTCCCCTGCCAGGACACTCTGAGGCTCAGTGCTGCCCACCATCGGTGTTCTGCTGGGTCACACGATCGATTCATCTTGAACTTGTGGTCCACTGGAATCCTCAGATCACGTTAACATTCGTCCTTTACCAGTCAGGAAGATGCTCAAACTCCGTGAGGGGAGGCTCTCCTCTGTGGAGTCAGCGAAGGTCTCCTTGGGTTGGGGGTGTGGGGATGGCTTCTTCCAGCTCTTCCCCAAGCCTTGTCTTCTCCATATTACCAGCACCCTGATCCTGTAGGGAATCCTCATTTGCTAGATTTGAGTCCTTTCTGTATCCTCATGACTCATTTCTATGTGCCCTTTCTAAACTACCACCTGGCAATGACCCCATGGGCCATGCACACACACATGGGCCCAAGCAGGACCCTCTCCTTCTCCTCCTGGACTACTATGATTCCTCAATGTGGACTAAGATCCCATTTATTTTTCTCATTGCCCAGTCACCTTGAACCCCTATTGAGCTTGGAGTTCACTCACAGCCCTGGCTCTCCATCAGACAAACCCGGACAGGCCCTACCTCCCTTCTGTGGGCTCCTAAAGATGGCCTTTGAAACCTGACTTGGAGACTTTGTCTTATTCAATTCCTTCATCTCAACTTGTCCCAACAATAAATCTCTTATAATCACAAGTCCTTAACTCCAGGAGGGGGCATGTCAGCAGGCGTCCCTGCCCCCAGTCCCAGCTGTGACTGCTACATATCTGGGGCAGTCAAGTCCTCAATCCCCAGGGCCTTCCTCCCCAAGCCCCCCAAGCCTCCCCACCCTCCTCTTCCTGCAGGCCCACAACCTCAGGGGCTTCCTCCACACCCACCTTGCACCTGCTTCACAGAACTCATTCTCCCTCCTTCAGCACACACCCCTCCTCTCCTCTGACACAGCCCCCAAGCCTGGATATTAGCAGCCTTCCGGAAGGGGCTCCCTGCCTACAGCCTCTGCCCACTCCGAGTCAAGCTCAGGCCTGACCTCATCCCACTCAGTGGCTCCAGGGGCTCCCATTGCCTCCAGGACCTACGACTGGGCTTTCAAAGTCCCTCAAGGGAGGCTGGCCCCAGCCTCACCTTCTGACCCTTTCCTTCCTTTCACAGACTCTGTGATCCAGGCACCCCGGTCTTCCTGCGGCTCCCAAGCCACAAAAGTCCAGCCACCTACCCTGTGGCCAGAATCACACACACGCACACACACACACACACACACACACACACACACACACACACACACATGTACAGCCTCCTCCTGACTTCCTCCCTGGTGCCCACCTCTGTAGCCCTATCTTCTATTGCTGTTTCTTTCCCCAGTCTGCACATATATGGCATATCTCCATTTGGGACATGCATCTTACCCCCTCCCCCAGGAAATGGAAGCTCCCTGAGGGTGGGGCCATGCCTTTTACCTTTTTTGTCTTCTCAGTGTCTAATACCCAAGAGTTATTTCATAAATCACTAAGTGAAATCAAAGCTGATTTCAAACCACTAAGAATCAACATCCAAAAGAGCCTTTCCCAGAGTAAGGCCCAGGATGATGCCATCATTGGGGCTTCCAAAGATCTCATGGTTCCATGCTTGGACCAGAAGGGAAGAGGTCTCTGTAAGAGACAGATGGGCTTCTCCATCACTCTATGGGCAGTGATCATGAATGGGGACCTTGGTCGTGCCCAAGCTGCTTCCATTCCGACTTTATTCCCTCTTCTGTAAAGCAAGGGAGTACCCAACTCAGCTGTCCCACTTGGAGAGATGGCGGCTTTCTCGGATGGCTGAGGTGAGGTTTTGTTCTCTGACAGGACAGATTTGTGTCGCTATTACGGTATTTGACAGACGCCCCAAGGCAGCCAGGCTTCCTGAGGAGAGAGCTACTTTCAGGTGCTCTGGGTGAGATTTCTCATTTCCCAACTCAGCTAATCGCATTATCACCTTGATACAAACAAACTTTCAGAACAAACGAAAAACTCATTAAAATAGCTATTCCTGCTGTCTCTACTTTATAACTCACCAGGAAAATCTACTGACATAATATAAAGCCTCAAATCTCCATCACCCAGAACTCCAAAAGGAAAGGCTCAGAGAGAAACCCCTGTCTGCCAGGCATGGGGTCAAGGGCATGGTCCCTGCCTTTCAGGCGGAAGATGTGACCCCCTTTGCAACTTTATAATGGAGACAGAAAGTCATTCATCTTTCTAGAATATCAGTAATAGAGTTACTGGCTTTCTAATGTGTTTGGGAATTAGATTTTCTCCTTCACGATCCTGGTCTGGGAATCCCGGTGGCAAAGAGATTATCCTATTATTTACCCAAACCAGCAGTGTTAAATCCTGCCCAAACAATAGTTAGAGGGAACTCATATTCATTTCTACAAGTCCCAGACTCAGCTGGCCTTATTCAGGTCTACAAAATAGTCAATCAATGACTGACTTTTAGAATGATGCTTTGTTTATTTGACCCTTTATATTGTTTCTTTATCTAGCAGGATATCTGTTATTTAATTCTATGGAAACAAGGGGCTTGCCAGGCATCCCATCATGCCTGCTCCTTACTTGCAGCCAGCTATGGGCAGAAGGGTTCAGTGCCCAACGTAGTTAAAAATATGGCCTCTTGGACCAAGGCAGAAGTTATTCACCATGGCAACAGTGGCAGATTTTATCTTCCCTACATCATATATACCAATGAACGAATTTCTCCTTAGGTATCCTCCCGGTTGGGCAATCAAGGCAGTGTTCTGTGGGGCAGGAAGGTAGCAGCTGCTGACAAAAGCCCTACCCAAGGCCACCAGGATCTGCCCTTCTCTCTCTCTCTCTCTCCTCTCTCCTCTCTCCTGTCTCCTCTCTCCTGTCTCCTCTCTCCTCTCTCCTGTCTCCTCTCTCCTCTCTCCTCTCTCCTCTCTCCTCTCTCCTCTCTCCTCTCTCCTCTCTCCTCTCTCCTCTCTCCTCTCTCCTCTCTCCCTCTCTCTCTCTCCTCTCTCTCCTCTCTCTCCTCTGGCTTCCATCTACAGAGGTTCCCCTACATTTGCCTTGACACTAAGAGGAATTTACATTTGTCTTGGGATGCAGAGTGGTAGAATCATAAGAGGTGGGCTTAGTGTCCAGGGGAACCTGAGTTTGAATTCTACCTCCAGTATTTATTCACAGTGTCACCATAGGCAAGTGTCTGGGTGAGCATCTCCTCATCCAAAAAGCAGCAGGAGTTCCTACCATCTGCAAGAGCTAACTCAGAGATCCTGTGAGAATCACAACTTAACAGCTGCACGTAAAAGCCGTGACTGGGACAGGGAAGCTCTCTGTGCTCTCCTTACCCTGAATCCTCACTGCCCGTCTTCCATGTCAGCTCTGCTACAATGACGTCCCACCACTGAACCATGTCCTTGGGAATGACCTTTAGCAGGAAAGCTCAGACCCATTAGGCCATATTTTCTCAGGTTCCACAACCAAAAGGACCAGGATCAGATCAAGATTCCATTGTTCTCAGGGAAGATGACCAGTTGGGGCTCCAACCATAAAGAGATGTGCAAGAAGTCCCCAAGATGGCGCCCAAGTGCTTGTGAGCCAGAGGAGCCATTCTGGTGAATAAAGAAAGTACTTACATAAGTACCAAGTTCTCTTATTATCATTGAGAGAAGTCATGCCTAACCTGTAAACCAGGCTCAGGGACCTGATCTCCTTCAAAGCAGTTTAAATACTATCCTGGCCAAAATCTAGCGGACCACCCTCCAAAAATACCCCTATGCAAACCATATGGACCTGGTTGCAGTGATTTCAATGGTTCACCAACCTTCCACTTCAGCAGAGAAGTCTGACTTATAAATCGTCTTCCTCCAAAATTGTGTTCCACACATATCTCTTCTTGCTTAGCTATGACCAAACTAATCTCCCAAGACTCCAGAATAAGTCAGAATTCATATCTGGCAGGTACTGGAAACATGGAATCTTAGATTTCCAGCTGGAAGGGCTCTTAGAGGTCATTGAGTCCAAGGCCCTCATTTTGCAGTTCATGAAACTAAGAGAATTGACCTAGATAAACATACCCTTGAGTGTAACCAGCAGGGATGGGTGCTTCGTGGCCCAAATTTGTCTCTTTGCTTCTGACAGGGATCTGTTCTTAGTGCATGAGCCAACCAAGAAGTGGTAGCTCTGACACCTGACTCTATGGAGAGTCCACAGAGATTACGGTCTCTGGCTAGTCCCATCTTCTTGGGGCATCCTCTCTTCCTAATCCCTGCCTCCCTGGCACTGACATGTATATGGCATGGGGCAATGTTTTGAAAATCCAAGCCAGGTAAAATGTCTTGAGCTACAGTCTCCAACTGACCCTGAATTACATAGGCTCTCCTCACTACCACCATTCAGAACCATTCTGGTTCTGAAGCCTCCTCCTACACAGCCATTCAACTGTTTTAATTAAGGGCACCAGTTTCCAACAAAGACCTACTCCCTGCCAAGCCATCCTGCGTGTTGTCCTTCTAATTGTCCATTATAAAGATGGTAAATGGGGTGAAGAAGGATTTTGAAAAATAAATATACTATAAGAACAAAACAAATCGATAAATGTTTTAAAATAAAAAAATTAAATATGCAATTCACCAATGCCACCTTCTCCCAGCTCCAAATGGTCTTCAGTTGACAGAATTGTTCTGTATTTGTCATTAGAGACCATCCTGCACTTTGAGTTATATGTCAGAAGCCACAGCTGTTGATAAGCTCCACAGCATGGCGGGGGGGGGCAGTTCCTCATCTACCAGAGTCCAGGACACACCCCAACTTTTCCACTGTGAAAGTTACCCCAATCGAATGTGTAGAAATTATCAACAGGTGATTCTTAAAGACTATTTCCCAATGTTCTAATAATACTGTCTGCTCTCCGGAGAATGAAGGAACAATTTGAGCAGAAGTCATTCTACCAGGAGTGATGGGGGAGTCATCTCTGTCTCTGGTAGGATCATTCCCTCTACACCAGTGTCACATATCAGGGTCCTATGGCCACTGACTGCCAGGTGGTGAGAAGTCCTGATAAAGGCACATTCAAAAAGAGCAAAAAGGCTTCCAAAGATGTTTCCAAAGGCAGAGTTATTGATGATCTAGGCCCAAAGTCATCCCTGCCAGGCCCTTAGGTGCCTTCCTCACTGCTGCCCCCCCACTTTCCTGGCTTTTTTTCTAATCCCAGGTAGACATGCACCTTCTTTAGGAAGTTCTCCCCATCCCTCTTAATTCCTGCTCCTTCCCTCTGACAATTTTCTCTAGTTTATCCTATCTAGATCCTTTCTGTTCATAGCTGTTGGCAGTTTGTCTCCATATCTGACTATAATCTCCTCGAGGGTAGGGACAGGCCCCTTAATGTTTAGCCCAGTGTCAACCCCATAGTATTATTAAATGTTTACTGATGACATTTGTTAAGATTATTAAAATGATAAAGATCTGCCTCAATTTCCAGTAAAGATCAGTAAAAAGGCCCCATATAGAGTTCTACCACAAGGGTTCGCCTCATTCTCCTGCTCCTCTTCCTTCTATATTCTCCAGTTTTGTGGTGACTAAGGGTAGGGTCTCCTCCCTCTTCTCTGTTACTCACAAACTAAGAATGGTAGAGAAGCTGGCTCCCTCCAGGGGAACACGGCCCCAACTCAGTGATAGCAGTCACAGTCAGGGAGGCGCTGGGGTGAGGAGGGTCCAAGACTCGTGGAGTATGGTCAGATGCTGTGCTGTTGAGGGTCACAGAAAGGAGACCGGCCCAATTTACTGGGTCTGCTTCAGTCACCTATCATGTGTGTGATCCGAGGCCACGCCCTCCCTTCTCTGGGGATTTCCTAGGGTTAGAGAGAGGAGAGACCTTCGATCAGTTGTTTTTTAATGTAAAATGGGGATTTATCTTCTTCGTGTCAGTGGAATGTTCTGTGACCAGTTTTTTATAAACCTCAAAATCCTTATAAAAGCAAGTGGCCTCATTGAATCGTACAGTCACATAGACCCCTGCTCTTGTTTGTGTGTCTTACATGATTAACATGATGCTGGCCCAAGTAAGCTTCATCAAGTTCTAGTGCATTGTAGGAACCACAGAAAGAGCTCCCATTAACTAAAGAAGCCAGGCTTAAAGCCTACTGTTCTCCCCATCTATGTGACCTTGGTCAAGTCCCGGTCTCAGTTTTCTTATGGATTCATGGCCAATGGGATCTTCTTAGCTCTAAAGTAATGATCTTTTGGTCCCAGGAGCAGCAGGAAAGCTTGAGAAGCTTCTGGGAATGAGTTCTGGTTCTGCCAGGTGACTCCAAATGTCAGCTCTTTTGGAACTATGGAAGTGTTTTCTTTTCCTTTCCAGGCCAAGACACCTGGTCAGGAGTTGCCTTGTCCTTCCACTGACCCTCTGGTCTGCTCCAGCACAATGGAAAGCCCAGGTCTCACCTTAGGGAAGCCTCTCCACCCCTTTGGGTATAAGAGGATTGGCATCAAGAGTCCTAAGGGACCAAAAAGGTGACTGTCCTCAAGACCATTCAAAAACGAACACGTCTCCCAAGCCCGGCCAAGTGTGCAAAAAACAATCTTGCCACCTGACTGCCCTAGCTGTTCTGCACACCAGCCTGCCCTGCCTTCATGCCTGCTCCTCCAGGAATTAGTCCCAGCCCATAATTATCTCTCTTTCCTCCTAGCTCTCCCTAAAGGGTCTGCTTTCGCTATTTAATCATCCCACGTTGTCATCTGAGTTTTTCTTGTTTTTATGCCTTCAACTTATCATCTGATGATAAATTCCTTAAATATGAAGATGGAGTCTTGACTTCTTTTTCTTCCCCAGCTCCACTGCTGGGCTGGCCATATTCAGGGAGTTGGGGCAAGGAGAAAGTTGCTGACTATCAACCTCTCCATTTCCTTGCCATCTTGTCCCTCCTTGCCATCTCTGCAGCCTTAGACACTCGCAGTCCCCCTTTTCTCCCACGTACTCATTCATCTCTAGGTTGTCCTCATTCTCCTCTTCCTTGTCCAACTGCACTTCAGCCTCTTGAGCTCCTTCTCTTTATGTATCACCCCTCCCAGTTGTGTGCTCCCCAGGTTCCATTGCCATCTCTAGGTAAATGATCCTCAGCTCTCTCCATCCAGCCTGAGCCTTCTCCTCATTCACTTCTGGTGGGCAACTCAACATGCTTCAAGCCAAACTCACTATCTCCCCCCACCACACACACTCCCCATCACATTTCTGAACTTCCCTGTTTTCTTTGTGGGTACCCCCTTCCTCCAGGGTACCCAGGCTCATCATCTCAATGACATCCTCAATTTTCCAAACACCCCACATATTGAGTCTGTTGCAAAATCTCCTGACCCCTACCTTCCCAACGTGTCTCATGGAGATCCTGTTTCTCATCTCATATCTCCACCACAAGCCTCCAATGCCTCCTCCTTGAGACCATTATAGTGGCCTCCTATTCTGGACTCCCCACTTCAATCTACCCTCCATCTAGCTGCCAAGATGATGCTCTTAAAGTGCCTCTCTCCATCACCCCTCCTACTTCATAAATTCAGTGGTTTATTATTTTACTCCAGGACCAAACCTAAGATTCTCTCTGTAGTAGGGAGCTCTTCACTACCCTGTGATCTCTCCAGTCTTCCCACACTTTACTTTCCACTGTACACTGAAGCATCACTGGCATTCTTGTGGTTTTTTGAGCATGATGCTTCATTTCCCACCTCCATACTTTTTCAGGGGCAGTCCCCCAAGCTTGGAATGCTCTCCCTCCTTCCAGATCCAACAGAAATTCCAACTCCTACCAGAGATTGGGGCTGGTCCCCCTCACCTCCCCACATTTACTTTGTACACATTTTGGTTTCTACTTCCCTATGGACCTGTTATTCCCCCACCAGTGTATCATATGTGGATTGTTTCAGGATACCCCCCTAGTCTTTCATCATTTTATTCCCAGAGCCCCATTTGGTAGAATGATTCCTTCTGTGAATGATGGACCTCACCTGGCAGAAGGAAGACTCTAAGTCAGATGGGAAACATCTGGCTCTTTGCCTTCTCCCCCGTGTGTGTGTGTGTGTGTGTGTGTGTGTGTGTGTGTGTGTGTGTGTGTGTTTATGTTCCTCTGGGTCCTAGGTGTCCCTTCTGATTTGGGGCAAGTTGCTAGAGGTCACCAAGGCTCAATGACAATGACTCCTTTGAGTGAACCTAGGTCAGAGCCCTGGAAACCTTGATTTTCAGAAGCCATGAAATACTACCACTTGCCACTCATCTTCAGTTTCTCCTTCTGGACTGGATTATCAACGCCCCCTACCTCCAAGTTGTTCATGCCATAATGCCTCATGTGTGAGTGGATACCCCATCCCTCATTTTCTTTCCTTTCGGGACCAGCAGAGAAGTCATTCAGGTCCCTGTGAATAGGATCAAAGTGCCGAGATTGCCCACCTCCAGAAACAAGCCCTGCACTTCCTAACAGGCTGCCCCTTTGGGCAGGATCCAGTCCTGATTCATAATATCCAGCTGACTTAGCAAGAGTCCCTGGCATTTCATTTTCAAAATGTATACGGATGTCATTAATTTTTAACACCAATATTCTCCTGGAGATGCTCTAGAGCTGCAAATCATAGAACATTGTGATCTCAAACAAATCAAAATTATAAGTAACCCAAGGGGAGATGAAAAAGTCAAGTGGGGTGGGCAGGTGTAGGCGGCCTCAGATAGCAAGGAGGACTTGGCCTTGAGAAGGGAGTTCAAGTTGGTAGCAGGTACAGGGGTATGTGACTCAAGAAGAAGGGGAGCCCTGAGTCAGGAACCAGCAGTGGGTCATTGTGAGGGTGACACTGGGATACCTGAAAGGGCCAAGACTCAGAGAAAGGACCCAGGGCACTGATAGAACCCTTTATCAATTCATAGACATATATGGACAAGGTTCTTGCAGACTGAAGGTGTTGCAGCTCTGGAGGGAGTGACCACCCCAACAGGATCAGAGATGGAATCCAAGTAGTCATCAATGTCACATTGTCTATTCCTAGAGAAGACATGTCTACACTGTGTAATAGCTAAAGTAAGATTCATGGAACTTAGACATGGCAGTCGTGTCAAGGAAGTCCAGTCCTCCCATCGATAAAATGGGGATAATAAGACTTGAATCATCTAGCAACATTGAGTGAGGTATGTAATGTATCCTTTGTATGCCACCATCCATGTGTTAGCTTCTTTGTTGTATGTTGGAGACTCCTCACTTCTTTTGCTACATCTCTATCCATTGTGTACACTTTGTATTCTCATATTACTTGAGACCCTGGGCTATCCTGTGCCCTGTGGTGATCAGTTATGGCATCAATGTTGTCACAAGCACTGTTTTATTCTTTCTGCATTCTGGGAATCCACACGCCAGGCTGTCAGAGATGATTTCTCACCTAAACCAGATTTTTCTTGAAGGTTTTTCAGAGTTAAGGAACTCAGTCCCTCCTGAAAAGGTCCATTCTATTTTGGGGCAGCTCTAATCATTTTCCTGGTAACTACCCTCAAGTAACTCCTTAACTAATCCTAGCTCTGTCCTTGGTGACCACACAGAACAAGCTCAATCCCTCCTGCCAATGACAGTCCTTCTAAAGACTTCTGTCGCTACCCCAAGTCTTCTTTCTTCTGAGCTCCTTCTGTAAGCCTTCGGATGACAGGATCTCCAGGACCCCAGGGAACCTCGCATGACTCCTCTGGGCTCTTCAGCTTGTCAGAGAACTGGGCTGGACCCAACCAATGTCTTTTCATGGTGAGCAAATTAGCAACATTCACTCGTTACAAGATAACTTCTTCCTCCACATGGTGTCTGTCCATAGCCATAGTTCATTTGTATAAACATCACCCTTGGGAGTGTTCTTTCAGCCAAACCAAACACACACTCACCCTTCCTCTGACAAAGCAAAAGACTTTATTGGTAGCCCATCTGTTTTTAAAAACAGCCTCCATTTTGTATGAAAGTCTGTCTCCTTTCCTTTTCCTTTTTTCTTTTTTTTTTCTCTTTTTCCTTCTTTTCCTGGGTCAATTGACTCTCCCGTCTTTGCTGTTGCTTATTTTTATTTCTCTAATCTGTCCTCAGATGCTAATTACCTCCCTTCCTCACTTTCTCTTTTCAGTTTTGTCTCTGATATCCAGTCAGTTTCTCTCTCTCTCTCTCTCTCTCTCTCTCTCTCTCTCTCAGATTTCCCACCATGTGGAGTATGTCCAAATAATGTTTCCTAGCATTGCCTTCCTCTCTTGGACAGTCTATGTGAGATTTGTTTACAGACTCTCAACTCAGCCCCCACACATCATCAATGTCTGTGATTGAGATCCAGCCACTTTGATTAGATTAGAAAAATATGAATCTTTGAAGACTCACCAAGTCACAAATAACATGATTCAGGACCATCTCTCAATCTGGCCTTACTACCTTGGCTTGGATTCCAATACTCCCTCTTCATTTTCCAAGCTGCGCATCTACCCCCATGAGCAAAAGGCAGACAAATCTCCTTCCTCCCCATTAACTCTATCACTCACCAACACTCCTAGGAAGTTTGGGGAGCCTGGTTCCCAAGAAGTCCTCCAACAGTAGCCCCCAGTGGCACTTTTGGCTTCGGACTCCTCTGGCTAGCAGGATGGAATGAAATTGTTCCTAGATCACAGATGCCTGAGAAGCCACTTTCTGATCTTCTCAGCCCTGGGAAGAGTTTATAATCACACATGCATGGATAGAGCTATATGAGCCCTGATCCCAGCTTTTATTCTCTCTTATTACCTCCTTCCCCCCTTGTTTAAACTCATACACTTTCCCAGTCTCCATGTTCCAAGAAGGCAACAGTAAAACTGCCCCAGAAGTTTCTCCCTTAGCATCAGTGGTTGGGGAAATCATTAAGAGAAACTGAGGCCATAGATCTTCAAAATGCTTATTTCCTTTTACTTATTTCCTTTATTTATTATTTCCTTTACTAATTAAAAACAAAATACAGTCCATAAAAGATACATTGGCTATACGAGGATATCTGTAAACATACATTTTAAACATGAATAAATTAGACTATGAGCTAGTAAACAGGGAATTATTTCATTTTCCATAATGTACCCAGTTTTTGCTAAACACATTAGAATTGCATACAGCAATCCTGGGCTTAATAATGATAATAATAAAATAATGTCAATGATAGATAAAGATCACATTTACATACTCATATCATTTCATTTGATTCTCACAATAATCCTGGGAGGTAAGTGCTATTATTTTACTCATTTTATAGATGTGAAAACTGAGAACAAAGGGTTAAGTGAATTGTCCAGAGTCCCCCATTAATGAGCATCTGAGGCAGGATTCAAATTCAGGTCTTTCTGACTCCAAGGATGGTACTCTACCCATCATGCCACCTGGTCCCTCAGAATGCAGAAAGTGTAAAGCAACAGTCATGTGACAATATTGATGCCATGACTGATCGTGGAGAGTCCAAGGTCTCATGGAATATGAGGAGACAAAATGCACATGATGGATGGAGATGAAGCAAAAGAATACAACCAAGAAGCTAACACATGGATGGTGACATACAAAGGAGACATTGCACACCTCACCCAATGTTGCTAAATGGTTCAGTTCTACACTTGATCTTAGCCAAAAGGCGAGAAGCGATTAAATGCTTCAATTCTAATTATCCCCATTTTATTGATGGGAGGACTGAGGCTCATGGTTATGTAGCAGGTGAACATCATAAATCAGACTTTAGATCATGGAGCTGGAGTTGGTAGACGTCTGAGAGACTCTGTCCTCTAATCTTCCAGGAAACTAATGTGATGTTACTTGTTCATGTAACATGGGTAAGTGTCCAAATGGGGATTTGAAATCAGGGCCTCTGCCTGTAGAGCCAGTGCTCTTTCCGCTGGACCAGAATGTCTTCCAGGACTCCTAGAAGCAAGTTTAGCATTCACAGTCTCAGTGCTCAGAACTGAATTTAGTAACTCATCCCCACCAGTTTGTCTTGTGTTGAAACCTTAGTTTGAACCTCACTGAATCATTGGATTCCTAAGGAAGGAGGAGCCTTCTGTTAGCAGGTGCCCAATACTATTGACTTCCTTTGGGGACTGCAGCAGGTTATGGAAGGGACCTACCCCACCACACACACACACACAACACACACACACACACACACACACACACACACACACACACACACACACTCGATCTTCCATTCCATTTTTGCAGTCTCCTCTGGGATATTCTCCATGTGGGATATTTCTGTCTCATTTCCACATCTTAACAATGACCAATTACACCTGACTTTCTTGCCTCAACAGTGCTCTTGAAGTTCTCGCACTATGTCCTTGCCTATATCAGATTCCTGGGGCACTCAGGAAGCCCATTCTCCAGTTGGTCTATTCCAAATGGAGGTGTATCAAGTAAAGACCATGAGAAGTACGCAGAGTGGAATGAAGTAGCAAAAGAAAAAATACATGCTCAAGACTAAGAGAAACCTACTTAATAATCACCCCACATCTCCCAGTCACAAGGTAGAGAAGCGATGTGCAAAAGCGTAAATCTTCACCAAGGGGGAAGCTGCAAGAATCTTTCCAACAGGCCCAGTCTGCAGTATCCAATTCCACTCATTCAAGCAAAGAAAGAAAGAGGCTCCACAGTTGTCTCCATGGTTATTCCCAGGTTTTACTCCCCTTGACTTTTTTGGCTTTTTTTCACTCAATCACTAACTGTACAATGACACTTTCCATATTGGGTCCCTCTCTCAATATTTATGCAAGTCTTTATCTTTTAGATTTGTCACTTGTTAGTGACAAGCTTGTCACTATCTTGTCCAGCTTTGGAACTTCATGGTAACCATCCTTCTAGAAGTGTCCTTGGGATCAACTTGAGGTTTGACCTAGGGTTGCTCTTTTTCTCACCTCCTTGTGTCTAGTTCCATCATCTTTCCTCAAAATGAAATCATCTTAAAAATAGAATGATCTATTCCAACAGATTTTCAGATCTCTACTTCCATTGGGATTCTTTGTCAGCTTCTATGGCAAAAACTGGCTTCCTTCACAGTACATACTCACCCTTGGTCTCTGCCATTACTCCAGCCCCCAAACAGGATGAACAAATGACAATGAAGGTGTTAGGAACTGAGGCCATTGGGAAAGTGGAGATCAGCAAAGGTGACTAAGGGAATGATGATGCATGGCTCCTGGGGTAGCCTCCCTATAGGGGCCTGAACATCATCATACTATACTGATAGGAAACAGGCATTTTGGGCTCTCTTTCTCTCTCTTGTCATCCCCACCAAAGTCATATGATTGGGAAAAGATGCCAATACAGATAAAAATCTAGACTACCAAAGAATGAGATGACCATTTTTTTCCAGCTGAGAGGTCATGGAGACTTTTGAATGTTGCTTAGATGGAACATGAAATTTGTTTCAACTAAACAGTCCATCCTGGTATTCCCAAAACATTCAAAGACCCAGGGGACCCCTCCAGGACACCAAGGACCTTTTCTCTGGAAAAAAATCTGAGCACAGACAAAAGTCCAAGAGGATAAGGAGGTGTGGTTGGATTGAAATCAGCACTGGTAGAAGGACAATGATTACATTCAGTGAATTGCTATAGTAAAACTACTTTCAGAACCTCAGCTTCCTTCAAGTCTCAACTCAGTTACCCCGCTAAAGTCGTCCCCAAATCCCCCCCTTACCCCCACCTCACCCCACCCTATTACATACTCTCCTCCTTTGTATTCTCTTATCTCTGTCCATGATCCAGCTCACCCATCTAAGTATAATCTGCTAGAAGGCAGAAAGTAGACTGGTTCTAAATTCCCAGGCTTAGTCCAGGACCCTGCTCAGAATAAATAATTAACAAATATTGAATTGATTTTCCCCAAGGGGCTGAAAGTGAGTCCATTCTATCAGATAGTGTACACAAAATGTCCTCTGGAATCCATGTTCTGATACGTATCATAGTATTGGAGACTTGAAATAGATGGGATCTCTATACTCAGGTAGCCTCATCCCTGCCTTGTACAGACAAGAACCTGAGTTCCTGAGAGCCTGCCTTTACCCACACTCTCTGCCACCCACTAAACCAACACTGCCTCTCAAGGACAACCCCTGGTGATTTGTCCTATGACCTGATGTTAAAGGAACTGGATTCAGACCCCAAATCTACTCTGGGGAGAATGAAGTCACCAGTTCTCTTCTCTGGACCTCAATTAATCCACCTATAAAATGGAGAGGCTGATTTAGAGAGATGATGTCTAAGGACCCCTCTGAATCTGAAGATCTATGGCCTATGATCCTGTCTCTCTCCACCAAACTAGATCATGGCTCCTCTATCCCTTTGGCAAATTTAATACCTTTCAAGCTGTTGCCATGACCAAAAAGTCTTCTACAGACAATCAGGTTCCAGTGTTATACTTGGTCGGGCTGGTGGTTAGATGGCAGATCCTTGGCCAAGTGGTCTTCATCTGAAGCCTCATCAGCATCACCTTGAAGAACCCAAGGTCATCCAGGGCAGCATCACTTTGGAAGGAGGACGGCAGGGGAAGACTACATTGCTCATCCTCTGAAGACCACCCAGCATGTAGAACAATATTTCCATGGGAAAATACACTCAAAATTACAACTTGAAATACTTCTCCCTCTCTTTCTTCTCCCACACTCCAGTCCTACACAGCCTCCACAGTTCAAGGGGAGATTCAGATTCTCCACCATTTGCATCACAGACAATAGAAAGGAACCTTCCTCACGTCCCCAAGTCACTGACAATGAACGTTTGAGTCTCAGGGGCAGGAGGGCCACCCTGGAGAGAGGAATTATGGGTACACAAAGACTGGGCTAGGAGATTTGAGTATAAAGGGGATGTCCATAGGGGAGGCAGTAGAGATTGAGGGGAACTGGGTGCATGAAATCAAAGCCTCAGAACTAGGAGACAGAAAACAGTTTTCCCTTGTTTCCTCCCTCCTACTCCCTTCCTTCCCCCAGAGGTCTGCCCCCTGGGAGGGTGGGCTCCTGTGTGGGCCCTGGCTAGGACAATACTAATTGTGTTGTTTACCAGAAGGATTATAAGATGCCATGACAAGAGGCTGACTAAAGTCAAGGGATCTGAGTTCAAACCCCAACTCTGCAGCCTTTCTCAAGTGAGTTACCATCCCTGAACCTCAGTTTAGCCATCTGTAAAATTGGAGGTTTGGACTAACAAATCCCTCGTGACTCTTCCAACAGCCCAGAGGGCAACCAATTCTGCCCCAGCTTGTCCTCACATATTTTCCCAGTTCCAATGGGCAAAAACTAGATGAGGGTCTTGATATCAGATGCTGGACCATCAAACCACTTTTCCACAAGGTCAGACAGAAGGCACAAGGGTGCTGGGTCTGATGCTTTCTAAGAGAGCCCCTAAGATGGGGTCCCCAAGATCCCTTCCAGGAAGGGTCCCTGGGTTTTCAGCCTTGCTCTCTACAGAAATCAGGGTTCTCTACTGAGTTATTTTTCCTGCTTTATTAAGAAGCTTCAGATGCAACATTTCAATTAGACCAGAACTAAAACCAGATCCTTGAGAATCTCCAGGTAGAATCCAGGCCTCTGACAGAAAAGTGCAGCCAGCAGCCTTGCCTTCTGGATGGGAGATGTGGGGACAGAAAGCCTGGGTTCAAATTCCCTTACTGTGTGTGTCCTCCTGAGTAGGTCACTTCAGCTCTAGTGCTCACTACCCTATTCTTACCAAGACCCGGTGGGAAAGGAACTGGATAAGTATGGAGTAGTGAGCTCTCTGAATTGTTATGAGAGCAAAGGGCAGGGCCTGGAGCCAGCCCACACCCAGACTGGAAGCCCCCATCTCTGAGCCTGCTTCTACATCATCACCCTGGGATAATCTTCCTTATGGAATCTCCCTCTCAATATGGCTGTGAGGACCCAATGATGTGGGCTTTATTGTATTCTGCTCTCTATCACCCATGGGTGTCCCCTTGGGATCCAAGCCTGAAGTACCCTCGGTGTCGCTGCTTGCTGGGACAGGCCTTGGCAGGAGCTCTAGCTCTCTGCAGACCTACAGGGGCCACCTTCTTTGCCCTTTATGAACCTTTAAGGAGCTGCCCAACTGCCATGGGAAGCCCTGTCATTGATTGGCAGCTCTGAGTTCTCTTATGGTTTCCCCATTTCCCAACTGTAAACTTTCCCCTCAGTTTCTGACCTCCATCCCTCATGGGCCTTCCCCCAGGCAGCACCATGCTGCCCCTAACTCCCCCCCATCTCTCCAAGTTCCAGTTTTGACCCTAGAGCCCCCTAAATGATCGTTTCTGGTCTACACCAAGTTCCTGTACTCCTCCCTGGAGGAGGCACACATCTCTCATGCCCATTTCTGGCCTTGCCAAAGATCCATAGTTTCTATGGCCTCCCTTAGAGGCTGGACGCTCATAAAAAGTCACTGCTCTGCCTCACAATTTCCCCTTGAGCCCTGAGAGAACTGGCAAATGGGTTGGGGATTCCTAGGGACACGGAGGGGGTCACCCCCTCCCAGATTCTCTTCAACATCTGTTCACGTGTGTGGTGATAAGGGTCGGGAACTTGACTGCATTTTTCCTCCAAAGGGACCGCCCAGTGCAGACGCTCTGTTGGTTTCCTCAATTTCACCTCTTCCTCCAGCTCCCATGGCTGAGGACATTTGGGGGGCTGACCAGCTCTTTCCTCTCCCCTTTTCCTGTGGAGTCTCCCCTACTCCTCCTGGGGAATCTTCTCCTGGTCAAAGCAGCAAGTAGCAGCATCAGCAGTCGAGTCAGACACCAGCTGACGGCGCCCCCCTTTTCATCTCGAGCCTTGTCTTTCAAGGCAGGACACGTTGCAGATTAATTAAAAGGAAACAAATAATCCTCCTGCTCATTTTCTGTTTCGATGAGGAATTCCCTAAGCCACTTGGTTCTGTAGGGGAATCATTTTCTTTTGAAACATTCCTATCAATCGCTGTGAATCTGATATATTAGAGGACTGCCAGCTTCAGTGGCAAATTCACACCACTCCTTCCTATTCCTGACACTCAGGATGCCACCCAGGTGGAAGCCCTTCCAGGAAGAGTCCCTCCAGTGCCCTGCCCAGAAGGCCCTGGGGGGGTCATTGAGGCCAGCCTCCCCATCCTTGTGCCCTCAAGGCCTACCCATTGGTACCAGCACATCCTTATTTAGGTCTTAGGGTATCCCAGGTGAGGAAACTCCTTCTACCAGAGCCCATCAACAACCAGTCTACATCTTTACAGTCTTGGAGTGTGACCAGGGCCCTGAGAGACTGGATGACTTGCCCAGGATCTTACAGCTAGTATGTGTCAAAGGCAAAACTTGAACTCGAGACTGCCTAACTGACTCTTTGGCTGGCTTTCTATCCTCAGCGTTTCACTGGTTGTTCTGGAGATGGGGTTTAAAAAATATTTAACATCCAGCTCCCCTAGGAGCAATGAGTTCACACAGATGATGAGCCATAGAGTGAAATTTCCAAGGAGAGCCCTGAGAGGGGTAGCCAACCTCCTGAGTCCCTTTGGGTCACTTTCCTTCATCCCTTGGGAGACACTTCCCAAGATGAAGTCTCTTGGTCAGACTTGGAGGGGTTTCCTTGGGGCCACTCTGTCCAATGTGCACCCAAGAGGGCCCAGAACAAAGGGTGTCTACTCTCTGACCCACTGAACAATCCAGAGGAGCTCATCTGGAGCTTTGGGGGACAAAAGGAAGACAATCCATGTGTGGACCCCACAGCCAAGACAATCATTCCTTCCCCTTCCCAGACACCCCTTGTTTGGGCATCCCAACACATTAGAACTGTGTGTGTCTTTGGATGGTTTTAAAATCTGCCAGCTGGAACATGTCCTGCTATGAGCACACACATGAAGATGTTGGAGCCCAAAGAGAGAAGGGTGAAGGCATGGCCACAAACCTCAGCTGGGAGCATCCAAGGAGGCCCCTAGTTAGGGGAAGGGGAGTTAGAGGCTGACAGCTCCCTATTAAGTCAGGATAGCCACCCCCCCATCCTCCCAAGCAGCTGACAGCGTCATGCATCTCACTCACAGTAATTCTTTCTTATTAACTGCTCAGGTACAATTTATTTTCCTCTCAGGCTATGAAGGGGAGTGCCAGTGTGGCAGGCTCTGGCTGGAGCTGATAAGCCGGCCCAAGGAGCCACCCGCCAGCCTGGATGAGATTTGTGAGGGAGACAATATTCCCCAGGCTCCCTGGAGCCAGACTGGGGAGCAGAGCTGTGCCCAACATCTCCAGGCAGGGCAGGCCAACACTTGGTGGCAGGCCCTGGGGGAGCCTCTGGAAATGGAGTTGTCTTCTCCCTTTCTGCACCCCTCCCCCCGTGACTGTCCTTTTTCTTTTTTTACATTTCTCTTTCTGGTGTGACTGTGCCAGCAATGCAGAAAGTGCCACTGCATTTGCAGGGGATGCCCACCTTGCCTTAAATGTGAATGCCTGTGAATATGGTAGTATGAGTGTGTAAGTATGAGTTTGTGTGTGTGTGTGTGTGTGTGAATATGTCTAAGTGTGGGTGAGTATGTGTGTGCATGAGACTCTGCCTAAGGCCAGACTTTAAAACACAAAAATGGTGAGGTGGTTGGGGGACCGTCCTGTCCTCCCAGTAAGAAGGCACTCATTGGCTAGAGGAAAGACAAGCCAGCTGGGGACTCCCTTTGGAAGGGTTGGGGTTGGCTGTCTGGCCTCCCAATAGGCCCCTCTTGTCAGAGACCACTCTCGTCCTCTGGATTCAGGTCTGATTTGGGAGAGCATTCATTAAGCACAAAGATGAACTCATTTGACTGTGAGGTGGCTACTCTTGTTGTCCCCATTAGTTGAGGGAACTAAGGCAGGCAGAGGTTAAGGGGTGTGCCAGACCCCCTAGCTCTGTTTGGGCTCGTATTTGAACTTGAGTCTTCCTGATTCCAGCCCAGAGCGCTGGGTCCTGGGAGGCCCTCTAGTGGCCTAGCCCTTGAGAAAAGCCCTGGATCTCACTGCTATCTGTGTGAAGAAAGGTTCTCTACAAATCATCGCCCTCTCGGCTAGCTAGAGAAAAGACCAGAGGGCTTGGCCCAGGATCTCCCAGCAGGCAGGGCCGAGAGCCCAGCTCCGTCTACTCTGGGAAGCTCCCTCTCCCTCCACACTAGAAGGTACTTCTCCCAATTCTTGAGGGAAGGGAAGGAATCGAACTCATGATCCTCAGTCAAAAGCCAGGAGCCCTTGTCTCAGAGCAAAGAGTTGTGCCCTGTGCTGGTGAGCATGGCGCCTTCTTCAGAATGGGCATCTACCAGCTGGTGCTAGGACAGTGTCTGGCCAGCGATAACAAAGCTTACAAGAAAACCAAGGTGTTCTGTGCAAGACAAAAGCAGACCCAATGGCTGCTTCGGAGCTCTCTTGGCTCTCTTGCATTCTCTGCACTGTTTAAGAGAAGGCTAGAGGCCACCAGCGAGGCCTGCGTTCTCCCTCCCCCAAATCTTCCGTCAACTCACCCTTGACTAAATTCAAGCCTAGGTCCCTCTTACCTGACAGATGAGGAATCCGCAGGAGAGGCCTAAAGGACATACGTCATCAGCGAAATGTGCAGCAGGCACATGGGGAGAGCCAGGAGTAACCCGGGAGGCCGGCACAGGCTCCAAGCTCCAACACGGAGGCTGGCTTCTTGGACGAGTGGCAGATTTGTGGAAGGCTGGAGGAGTCTGCGTCCTTGAGCCGAATACCAACACCTTCATCCTTGCGGCCTCCGCCACACCCTAGGAGGGATGTTGCTTCCTCACCATTTGAAGATGTAGCTGAGCCGGTTCAACCCCCAACTCTGAGGAGACGTCTCCCCGGCAGGCCCACGTGGGCACCTCCTTGTTCTTCCTTTTCAGCTTCTGTTTATGGGTCTGGTTATCCTCCCCCATTAGAATCTTCTGGATGCCACGGCCATCTTTCTTTTTACTTGTCTTTGTATTTCCAAGAGTATTTCTGTATTTCTACTTCCAGTTGTAGTTCCAGTATTTCTTGGGAAGTTCTCAATAAATTTTCCCTCAGCTAACTAATATGGCTAATTCAGTCTCAGATGCACTGCGATACCTAAAGGATCACTGTCTATATCCCAAACCATGAAAAGCCCAAATAACTTATCTATTGCTGAGGAAAAGCAAGCCAAGCCAATAAAGGGCTGAAGTTGAATCACTAAGATTTCTAGTTCAGATGCATCAGATAATTAGCACTTTGGATTTTCTTGTTGTTCAGCCCTCATGACCCCATCTGGGGGTTTTCTTTGCAAAGATACTGGGGTGGTTGGCCACTTCCTTCTCTAGCTCACTATACAAATGAGAAACCGAGACAGAGTTCAGGGTGACACAGCTTGCAAGGGCCTGAGGTCAAATTTGAACTCGGGCCTGACTCCAGGCCTGGCCCTCCATCCACTGCACCACCTACCCAGTCACAGTTTTGAATGAATAAGTACTAAAGTTTGGGGTTTTTTTCCTTTCTTTGTGTGTGCAACTCCGACTCACGGGCACTAGGGGCGCTGTTTGACTAGAAAACAACTTTCCCTCTTTGCTCTTTGGCTGGCTCTACAGATGACCAGCAAATTCTACGCAAAGTCAAGCTCATTATGAAATCAGAAGGACTAGAGACCACACTGTGCAATGGATGCAGCACGCGTGGCTGGAAAGCAGTAAGACCCGGGTTCAAATCCTGCCTCAGAAATGTTCTAGCTGAGTCCTGGGACAAATCACTTCACCTCTCTTGGCCTTAGAGCCTTCCTCTAGAACCCAAAGACTTCTAAAATTCCTTCCGGCTCTAAATCTGTGTTCTTTGGTCCTATATCTGCTAAGCAAGCTACAATTTTCAAACTTGGTCTATCTTTAAGATAAAATAGCACTTGAAGCATGATTTAGAGAGATAAGCTAATAAACAAAATTAGCATCCCCACATCCCTTTGCCTTTGGCTAATTGTCTGGTGTCTTCAACAGACTTCTTCAAATCCTCCCCTGGAGTGATGAGACAGGGCCCCCAGTTTTGCCGGGTAGAGAGGGTCCCTTGGGTGACGATTCACTCAACTGATTGGACTTGCTGGGAGAGGCTGGAGGAGATTGGGGGCCGACCCATGAGAGAGATCATGCTCTTATCTTACTCTGGGAAACTTGTGATGACTTTGCAACCACTTTCTCCCTGTTGCCTTAGCAAGATGAAGAAAACCTGTTTGTGGGTTTTTCTCTAAAAGATTGGAAGCCAGTTTGGTGGCATCATCCCAACGCCACGTGTGCATCTAGAACAAGTTCTGCCTGGTGCTTCAGCTGTTCTCAGTGGATCCCAGGACTTGCTTGTCTATCATCCCCTACCCCAATAGTAAAAGCTTGGATTCTCCTTTCCACTACACCTAGTTGGCCTAGCACCATTTTTGCTCAAAAAGAATAAGCTTATTTTCCCTTGGGAAATATTTTGTAACCGATTGTGACTTAGGAAAAAAAAAGTTCATTTGCTTTGAACATTCCTAATACGAGCCTCTTCAGCCCCATTTCAATTTCCCTCAGTAGATCTAATGAATAGGGTTTCTTTCTCCCAGGCATAACAAAGCCTGCTTTCAGAATCTTTATTTTTTCCAGTTTTTCAAGTTTCCAATCTTCTGCCTTCCTTCTGATTGGAAGAAGTGGAGGCTGGACCCTGGAGAGCTCCTTCCACTTTTTAGGCATGATCACCAGGAAATCCTCACTTTTCACCAGGATGCCTTTCTAGACTTCATCGTCTCCAAATGAGACTCAGTTTTAGAAGAATTTATAACTCACAGGGCAAGGTAGCTCTAATGGATAAATCTATCTGCTACTAGGTTAGGCAAATTACCTCCCCACCCCACTTCCTCCTCTTTCACCCAATTTTGATCAGCACTAGGAGGGGGAAAGTATGTTATCACCCTGAAATCTCTATATAGATCACCACCACAAGGGTATATTTCCGTCAGAGTTGCTATTCAGTCTGGTCACTTGAGGGACCTCTGATGCGACCTCAAGATCCTGAATGCATAAGATCCTCCTGGAGGTAAGGAAGGAGAAAGAAAAACTTCTCTCCTTCCACCACCAACCCCACTCTCCTGCCAGTTCCCTCTCTGAGGAGTGGCTGGAGAGCTTCTCCCATCAGCCTGGCCTTTCCCTTGACTCCAAATGGGCAGGAGGTATGGGTCCCTCCCCACATATGTCCTCTGTGGTTCCAGATATCTTTATTCAATGGTTGAAAGAACATCATTGCTGTTCTAAGATTGCCTGAGGATTGGTTTCCACCTAAGCTTACACATTCACCTGCCTGATTCTCTCAAGCCTTTCCCCAAACCTTCCCTTCCTCTGACATGTGTTTTATATCGACCTTTATTTGCTGTCTGTTTAAAAATAATCAAATTTTAGAGCCTAGATGTTATTTCCTTGTTATCTCTGTATCCCAAGGGCCTGGTACAGAATGTTGCACACAGTAAATTTTTAATAAATTCAAAGAATAAATAGACATTAATATTGGCCTACTAGAAACAAGTTGAAATCAGTTAATCCTCAAGGTCAATGATAAACAAAAGACCAGTATTCTAGTCTTGGTTCTCCCACTCCAAACAAGAGATATGACCTTGAACAGATGTTTTTTCCTGCTCTGGAATTCAGTTTCCTTACCTGAAAATGAAGGGGTTGAGTCAAATAATCTCTTAGGCCTTTTCTGGTGGAACTATGCTTCTACGAGCAGTGATTGCCTATAGTTGATGTTGAATTAAATTCCAAGCCATACAGCTTGTATTCAAGCTCCTCCCAGTTCACTGCCATCTCCTTGGGGCAGAGTCTGGTGGCCATCTTGTCTTTGCATGCCCAGTTCCTAGCACTGGTGCTCCACAAATGGCATTCTGGAGTGACCCTGAATTCCTTTTTTCCTTCCTGGAAGGGAGGGCCAGGATCCACAGACTGTTAGCTCAAGGTCTCTCCAACATATATTCTGTGCTTTGTGTCGATTCCATGGCATCCTCAGGTGGCTCCTGTAATGCCACCTGTCTTGCTGGCAGCTACAAGGACCCAGAATGCCTTGTTCTGATTTCTCCACCATCCAGGTGTGATTTCTTTGACACATTCATGAGATGCAGAATAAAAACAGGTGGCTAAAAGCAGCTGCTGCCTGTTTCGCTATGGAGGAGTGACTCCCAACAGAGAAGCCTGCCCACGGACCCCAGCTGACCTTGGGATAGTTGGACTTTCCCCTTTGTGACTGTGAAATGAAAACAGTGCCTCAGGAGCAGGCAAAGAGCCAGGGGACCAGATGGGCACAATGGAAGCAATCTAAGGTCTGTATGTGGGCTTCCAGCAGATTTTCATCAGCCGAGATACTTGGCCCAGAATGGTGAGGTGGCAGAATTGTCTTGAACGATTTTCCTTGGCTTTGGGGAGCTTAGCTTTCTTGCTCCAGTTCCCAGGCAGATTAATGTTCAACATGGAAGGACCTTGGCCTTATACCACACTCCACTGAGTGCAAATTAATGTTCTGTGATGAAAAGATCAGCTGGTCCAGCCTCATCTTCTTCTGACCCTCAGCAAAGAGGGGGAAATGGGTAGAGCTGTGGAGCAACAAGAAGGGGTGCAGCTACTCAAGGATTACTCTAGATGATGAGGCAGCCTTCATGATGAATAGTGTTCTGGGATTGTATGTCAAACTGACAGCACCACAGGGGAAATGTCTAGTTGAATTCAATTTGTCAACCAATATTTATTAAACATGAACATCATGTGTCTGACACTATACTCAGTGCTAGGAAAGCAAGGTCAGAGGTGAAACCATCTCTACCCTCAAGGGTTTCCAATCTACCAAGAAGATATGATGTCCATGCATGCAAGGATCACTAAAGCATGATAGTTAAGTCAGAGTTTCCATCATCTGCAAGTTCTTCCTACTCTGCCTCCACTTAAATGATTCAAAGTTTCATGATGTGACATTCTTCCATTTCATTATATGACATCACCATCTCCCCTTACAAGCAAACACATTTACAAGGCTTGGAACAAGAACAATTAACAAAGTTCAAATAAGAGTTCATGAAAAATAATGATATCTGCCAAAATCACTCCTCCTGTTCAATCTCAAAAACTCCAGAGTAGTGTCCTTGGTAGGGCTAGAGCAAAAGGACCTTGGGGCTGGTCCTCCATTTTGATGTTTCCCACCATAGCTCCTCTGCCTTTTCTTGAACCTCCAACTTCCTTCAAGAAATCTCACCAGAGACTGCAGAGCTCTGTCCTCTGTCCCTAGAACAGGACTCTGGGGCTCTGACCACATCCAGATCCTGATCGCAATCTAGCCCCCCCCATAGAACAGCAGGGCTCCCCCATCTCAGTCCCATGGCAGAGGGGAGTGCTTATGGTCATTCACAGACCAGGAGGGAGGACAGAGCCTCACACACTGAGATCCTTGTGGGAGTGTCCCAAAAGCTCAGGAAGCATCCCCCAAAACAGGCTTAGACTGGGAAAATGAGCAAGCAGAGGAAAAAAAGAGGAACACCATTGAGAAATATTTTGCAAATGAACCCAAGAAGAATAAAAATGCTCAGTCTGAAGATGAGGAAGCACAAGCTCCTGCATCTAAAGATTCCAAGAAAAACAGAAATTGAGCTCAGGCTATGACAGAGCTCAAAAAAGACTTTGAAAATCAAATGAGGGAGTTAGAAGAAATGAGAGAGATGCAGGAAAAACATGAAAATGAAAATGAAAATGAAGTCAGCAGCCTAGTCAAGGAAATCTAAAAAAATGCTGAAGAAAACAGCATGCTAAAAACGAGCTTGGGTCAAATGGATAAAACAGTTCAAAAAGTTATTGAGGAGAAGAATGCTTTAAAAAGCAAAATTGGCCAGATAGAGAAAGAGATAAGAAAGCTCTCTCTGAGGAGAACAAATCCTTCAGACAAAGAATAGAATTCAGGGAGATTGATGAATTTACCAAAAATCAGGAATCAATACTTCAAAACCAAAAAAATGTGAAAGAAGAAAATGTGAAATATCTCATTCAAAAAAACAACTGATATGGAAAACAGACTTAAGAAAGATAATTTAAAAATTATTGGAATACCTGAAAGTCATGATCAGGAAAACAGCCTTGACATCATTTTCAAAGAATTACTACAGGAAAATTGCCCTGATATTCTAGAAGGAGAGGGCAAAATAGAAATGGAGAGAATCCACCGATCCCCCAGAGAAAGAGATCCCAAAAAACCAACCCCTAGAAATATTATAGCCAAGTTCCAGAACTCCCAAGTCAAAGAGAAAATATTACAAGCAGCCAGAAGGACACAATTCAAATATCATGGAGCTGCAGTCAGGATTACACAGGACTTAGCAGCAGCTACATTGGAAGCTCGTAGGGCTTGGAATATAATATACCGGGAGGCAAAAGAGCTTAGAATGAAACTGAGAATCAACTACCCAGCAAAACTGAATGTCCTCTTCCAGGGAAAAAAGATGGACTTTCAATGAACAGAGGAATTTCAAATGTTCCTGTTGGAATGGCCAGAGCTGAACAGAAGGTTTGATCTTCAGATACAGGACTCAGGTGAAGCATAGAGAGTGGAGGAGAAGGGGAAAATATGAGGGACTTAATGATGAACTGCATGTATTCCTGCATAGAAAAATGACACTCATAATACTCATATTGAACCTTCTCAGTTAATAGAGCAGGTAGAGGGAGCTTTTATAGTTGAAGGACAGGAGAAAGCTGAATTTGAAGATAAAATATGGTGTAAAAATGGAGTCAATAGAAAAAAAGAGAAATGTAATGGGAGAAAGAAAAAGGAGAGGGGGGAATAGGCCAAGATATTTCATATAATAAGATTTTTCTTTATTACAATGAGCTATTGAAATGATATGGAAGGGGGGAAGGCAAGGGGGAAAGAGGGAATCTTTGCTCTCATCAGAGGTGGTTAGGAGCGGAAACAGCATATATACTCAATGGGGTATAGACATCTGGAGTAAGAAGGGGGGGGGGGACAGGGGGAAGGTGGGGTATGTGAGTGCTGGAGGAGAGGATGGACCATGGGGGGAGAGTGGTCAGATATAACACATTTTCTTTTTTCACTTCTTGCAAGGGGCTGGGATTGGATGGCCTGTCCAGGACCATAGGGCCAGGTGGATGCTGGGCCTAAGGGGTGGTAGAGGGGTTCAGGGCCTCTTGGCCCCAGGACCAGGGATCTGTCTGCTGCACCACTCAGCTACCCTACAGCAGAGTCAGAGTGAAAGGAGAGAGAAAATATAGTACATGGTAGTGGAGAAATACAAAAGGAGGGAGTTGAGATCAGCAATGGCAATGGTGGAAAAATATGGAAGTAACTTTTGCCATGGATTTATCATAAAGAATGTGATCCACCCACAACAGAGTTATTGGTGTTAGAACAAAAACTCGAGCACATTTTTTATTATTATTATTTGGGGGGGGGGGGGTACAGGGCAAATGGGGCTGGGTGGCCTGCCTGGGACCTCATAGCAGGGTGATCATTGGGTATCTGAGGCTGGATTTTGACCTGGGTGCTCCTGGCTGAAGGGCCAATGCTCTGTCCGCCACCCAGCCACCCCTACTATTATTACTATTTTATTTTATTTTGGGTCTTTTCTTTTTTTTTGGTTTTTGCAGGGCAGTGGGGTTCGGGTGGCTTGCATGTCACACAGCTCAGTAATTGTTGGGTGTTTGGGACTGGTTGTGGACTCAGGTGCTCGTGGCTCCATGGCTGGTGCTCCGTCCATTGCACTACCTGGCCATACCTACAATTATTACTATTATTTTTTTAATTTTAATTTTTTTCTCTCTCCCCTTTACTTTATTGCTCAAGCAAGTCTATATTTATGGGGGAGGGGTATTTCATTTACTCTTAAACAAGAATATTTTATTTATGTAAAAAACTTATTTGTACAAAATGAGAATCAATATTAAATTAATAAAAAAATTTAAAAAAAAGAAATCTCACCAGTTGTTGATTTCCAGTACTCTACTTCTCTGGAGCCTCTCTCTGTGCTTTTCTCCTCAGCTTCCACCAAGTAGCATCAAGCTTCCATTTGCTAGGGAAGTGCTATCTGTTGGGAAAGAAAAGTTTGTCTTTCCGCTATGCAAAATATGCAAAGGAGGGGACAAATTACTATTTAGGCATGCAAGTCAGAGGGAAGAGAGCTACAAGGAGAGAGTAGGTTCAGTGTGAATACTGAGAAAAGGTTTGGGAGAGAGTAGATACAGTCAAGTGATGGGATCAGAAGCAAGAGTTCAAGATGTTAATGATTGGATGATGAAGAAGTAAAAACAAGTGTATATAATGCTTTTAAGGAATGTGGCAGTAAAATGAAGGAGAGACATGGGGTCATTGCTTGAAGGAGCATCACAGACAAGGAAAGTTCTTTAAAAATAAGTAAGTTCCAATAATTTCTGTAGGAAGCAAGGAAAGCAGCAGTACTTCGGGTAAGACTGAAGATAAGAGAGAAAAAATGATCGATTGATGGGACTTACTAACTAAATCCTGGAAGAAATAAGGAGGGACAGAATCAAGGGTATTAATGATGAGGTCAACCTTTACAAGAAAGGACTTCAGAGATTGAATCATATTGAATAAAGACTTAGAGTTGTTTCAAGGTATGGAGTAAGTCAAGGTCTTCATTACAGATGATCTTGAGTGCAAATCATCTGCTTAGTTATTGAGGTTGGGGGACATCTTTAGGAAGTTGAGAGGCGATAATTTATAACAAGTCCTATGGGGAGTATGTTGGAGTGTCAATCAGTCAAGAATAAAAGCATTGTCATTTAGCACCGAGGGCACAGATAAAATTAAATGACAGGCTCCTAGTGTATCCTTTCATCATGGTCATATGAGTTTCTTCAGCAACTTATGAATGTTTTACTGAATGAAACTAATTAATGAAAGAAGTCAAGTGGTAAAGAATGACCCAGGATTAAGGATTAGTAGGCATAAAGGACAATATGGGGCATGAAATTCAAGAATGTAAGACAATGCTTCATTGGATTGAATATAGTTATATGTGGCAATAATATAGATATATGTATAAATAAATTATATTGCTACATTACATGTGTTTATATATAGTATGTTTTATGCCTGTATGTGTGTGTATCTTACTTATAAATATAGGATCATAGGGGCAGCTAGGGTAGGGTAGTTCAGTGGATAGATCACCAGCCCCGGAGTCAGGAGTACCTGAGTTCAAATCTGGCCTCAGACACTTAATTACCTAGCTGTGTGGCCTTGGGCAAGCCACTTAACCCCATTTGCCTTGCAAAAACCTAAAAAAAAATTATTTCTTGAGAAAGAAAGAAAAATCACTTAGTGGATAATATGGTAAAGGATTTAGGCAAGGTGTGATGGGAGTGACATCATTTAACTTCTCATTGTTCTTGGCAACTCCCTAAGATAGTGTGAGAGAAGGTGGCAGGCAGTGTTTCTTATCTGGGAGTGGCTTATAGCAATGAAATCTCAGTTCTAGTCCCTATCATTAGTCCTCTTTAACATTTAGGTGAAAGTACTGCCCCTGTCATATGTGAGCAGTTTATCTCTAAAAATGACAGAAAATGAGCAGCTGTTTAAAAAGAAAGGGCTAATTCAACTCATAAATACTCCAAAGTACTATATCTTTCATATATGAACAATTTGATGACTAAAAGGGGAAGAAAGGAAGAACTTTTGTTTGTGTACAACTTAAAATTCATGTGTGGGGAATTTTAAGCTTTTAAAGGGGAACTTAAATCTTTCCTCTCAGAAGTAGAGAAATCCAACCAAAGAGAGATAGATAGATAGTAGATAGATAGACAGATAGTAGATAGATAGATAGATAGATAGATAGATAGATAGATAGATAAGAAAGAAGTCAAGGAAGTGAATAGAATATTTTAGAAGTGAATAGAAGTGAATTTTAGAAGTCAAGGAAGTTAATAGAATTTTAGAAAAGCTAACTATGATAGATGTCTGAAGAGCAATGAAATAGAATAAAAAAGAATATACCTTTTCCTCAATAGTTCATGGTACCTTTACAAAAACAGATTATATACTAGGACATAAAAATTTTAAAGCTAAAAGCAGAAATATTAAAAATATATTTTCAGATAACAATGAAATAAAAAATACATTTAATAAAAGACCATGGAAACATAGTTTAAGAACTAATAATTGGAGATTGAACAATTTAATCTGACATAATTAGTGAGTTAAAGAACAAATCATAGAAAAAAATCAATAATTTCATTAAAGAGAATGACAGTAATGAGATAACACATCAAAACTTATGGGATACAGCTGAAGCAGTAATGAGAGTAAAATTTATCTTTCTAAATGCTTACATCAATAAACTAGATAAAAAGAAGACCTATAAATTGGGTATACAAATTTTAAAAAATAAAAAAACTAAAAATCCCCAATTAAAAACTAAATTAAAAACTTAGAAATTAAGGGTGAAATTAATATAATTGAGTGTTAAAAGAAGCCCATTGAATTGATAAATAAAATTAGGAGTGGATTCTGTGGGAAAACTAATAATTTGACTTTTTTTAAGTGAGAAGAAAACCAAATTACTAGTATTAAAAACGAAAAGGCTGAGTATACCACTAACAAAGATGAAATAAAAAAATTATATGTAGCTATTTTGTCCAATTATATGCCAATAAATTTAACAATTTAGATGAAATGGAAGAATATTTAACACAACACAAACTTCCTAGATAAGCAGAAGAGAAAATAAAATATCTAAATACACTTATTTTAGAAAAAGAAATTAAGCAGTCTACAAATAATCTTCCCAAGGAAATAGGACCAGGACTAGATAGATTTGCAAATGAATTCTATCAAACATTTAAAGATCAACTAATTCTAATATTAAATAAATTATTTTGAATAATAGACAAATAAGGGATTCTACTAAACTTCTTTTGTGAAACAAATATGATACTGATATCTAAACCAGGAAGAGTAAAAAACAGAGAAAGAAAATTTTATTCCAAATTCATTAATTAACATGGGTGCAAAAAATACTAAATAAAATACTAACTAAAAGATTACAACAATATATTACAAAGATTATACATTATAACCAAGTGACATTTATATAGGGAAGGTAGGGATGATTTAACATAAGGAAAATTATTAATATAATAGTATCTAGGTGGTACAGTGAATGGATAGAGCATCAGCCCTAGAGTAGGAGGACCTGAGTTCAAATCCAGCCTCAGACAGTTGACATTACGTATGTGTCATTTAACCCCATATCTAGCCACTGGACCCAGGTGACCCCAGAGAAGGAAGTAAGGTTGGTGACTTAGCACAGCACCCCCACACATACCATAACATCACCTCCCTGAAGAACAGACATCAACAGTAGCAACATCACACAAAATAACAGCCTGATGAGCTTTGCAGTTCTCTGACTTGAACTGCTTGTCGTTATAATAATGGGATGTGTCTTAGGATCCTTTTAAGGAGGATTGTGAGAGTGTGAGAGTTTGTCAGCTTTCATCCATTGGAGAGAAGAGGAGATTTACCCACAGGAAAGCAGCAAGGACAAGAGGACAAGCGGTTAGCAAAGAATCAATCAATCAATAAAAATGTATTCAGAACCTGAGATGTATCAGACTCTGTTAAGTTCTGAGGATACCAAAAGTGGCAAAAGATAGTCCTTACCTTCAAGGAATTTACACTCTAAACAAAAAAAGTCACTACATGTGATATGGATTGTTCCTATAAGGGATAAAGAAAGTAATATTTAGAATCAAAAATTGTAAGTTGCCTCTCTCTCCTCTCTCTCTCTCTCTCTCTCTCTCTCTCTCTCTCTCTCTCTCTCTCTCTCTCTCTCTCTCTCCTCTTCCTTATGCCTCCCTTCAAGATTTTTGTAAGTAGGTAGCCAATCCAATAGGGGAAAGAGGAAACCAAATCTCCCTGATTACTCTCCTTAGTAACAGAGGGGCCTCTTGCTTTTCTCTTGACAAACCTAACACTTAGCACATTGTGTTTAATCAATGCTTCTCCATTCCATACTAAACTACCACCTTTTCAATCCCCAAAACTCTCCCATTGATACTCTATTGCTATGAATCATGAAACTCCATCGTTTCAGAAAGATTCAAATTTTAAGTGAACAAGGTAGGACAATGGAGAAAAGCATGGCAGGTTTAAATAGGTTTATGATATATTATCAATGGCAAAATGTAATAAAAGAGCAGCATTACAAATTTCTCCAGGAAATGTATGATCAATGTAAAAAAGAGGGGAAGGACAGTCATGAAGTGAAATTTTGCAGAAGGACACTACAAAATTTAAAAAAGTCTATATAGACAAAGATCTCCCATATTTTAAGTAGATTATCTATGGAGAATTTTTATAAGGCTATGAACAAGATTCACAACAGATCTGATTACATAAATAGTTTGTAATTTGTATCCCTGAACATTGGTGCAAACCTTAATGAGGTCAGATGAAGCAGAGTATTTATTATGCTTTTGCTTATGAGAAAGCTTTTCCTCACTAAATATTTTGAAGTCTATGTGGTATTTCCACAAGGTCATTGAAACTGGCAATATCTCAGAACATCACAGAATGACTCCTTGCATACAACCACCACCGTGTTGCATTCTTCCTTCATTCCTGTTAATCCAAAGTTTATATGCACCTGGACCAAAAGCATGGCAAGTTTGTTCTATGATCTCCAGGCCAGTCATTCAGGAGTAATAACTTTAGTCCTAGTACAAAAGCAGGAAAATTAGGAAGTTTGAAAACAAAAAGTCAGGAAACAATAGTCAAATCTGAATCTCATTCACCTCCACAATCCTAGTGTCATCTGTTGCTGCTGTTTGTCCTCCATTCTTGAAGAGGACCATGACCTCATAAAGGTGATGTCATGGCAGGTAAATGAATTGGATTTGAGTGAGGGGGTTCTGTGCAAAGTCACCAGCCTCACTGTTTCCTCCAGAGCCTCTTGGGTCCAGTGAGCAACTGAGTAACTGGGGAAGGGAGCCCTGATCCAGTAGTCATAGGAATTGTGACCAGAGTCACATTTAGCCCAGCAGATTGCTATGTCTTTTCAATAAGTATTTGACTTGATTATTGCCCCCTGATCAAAGGAGAGAGAGGAGAGTAACCTCTAGGTTTATGAAAGTGGGTTGAGGGCCTGTCACCTGCACAGATATCTGCAAAGGGGCTGGGGAGGGGAAAACAAAAATACACTGGAAGGACATGAGAGTGGGTTAAACTTGGGTAAGAAGGTGTTGAATGGACTGTTAGATCAAACTTGCAGAGTGTGCTAGGCTGGGTGTAGTGGAGAGGCCTTTACGATACAGCAGACATACAGGACTGAATGAGGAGCGGACGGTCTGGGTTCTAGTCCATCCTCTATTCCAGGTTTGCCATGGGACCTCGGCCTGACGCCTTCTATGTCTCTGTTTGATCAATTTCCAAACTTTAATAGGGAGTGAAGCCTATCAATCCTCCCTGACACCCCGGGTTTAGAGGTGGAGGAGCCTTTGAGGAAGGTGAGGTCAAAAGCAACATCCTATCAGGAGTCTGGAAGAGAGATCAGTCTTTGCCAGCCCTCATCTACCTCATATGTAGACTCGGAAGTTCTAAGCCCTCATCATGGAGAAGGGGCTCTGTTTTTCAAAGAACAGAAATATATCTTTCTAAATGTCCTCCTCACATTTGATTCTCTTCAGTCCCTGAATTTCTCTAGTTGGAACTCCATCTGAAGATAAATGTGGCAAATTTCCTTCTGAAGAGATTAGACAAAAGAGGTGCTAACAGATACCAGTATCCCCTGGGAAGGAGGGAGGATGTGTCTGTAAATTCTCCTTATGAGTCATCCTATATTGTTGCCTGTCTTGGAAAACAGAACAGCTTGAAGAATCTGCTCTCCAAGAAGGAGGCCGTTGGAGGCTGTAGCAACAATGGATGCCAGCCCCAATTGACAGGAGGAGAACATGAAGCTCACTTCTGTTTGCCACCATTTCACAGCTGTGACTTTCACTCTGTTAAAGACATCAAACACTAAACTTGTCTCAAAGACATTCAAACACATTCTCTGTTTGTTTCTTGTTTTTCTCTGATTCTGTCTCTGTGTCTCTGTCTTTATCTCTCACCCTGTCCCTCTCCCTCTCTCTCTCTTTCATAAACTTTGAAAGACAGAGTGACACTGGGGGAAAAAAAGACTATACTTTAGGGGTTCTATCTCTGTGTCCTTGTCCAAATTCATTCCCAGTTCCCTCATCTATAAGTTGTACCAGATGTATCTAAGATTTCAGTGAAGAATATTTCAAAAGTTTGTTGTTGTTATTGGCTTATTTTTTATATCACCATGAATTCTAAAGTTTAATATAAATTCTGTGCTCCAGGACATGCATTTCCCTTTGGAGTCTCTGACTATGAAGTCATTTTCCCTAATATCAAGCCTTACTTTGATTCTTTAAACTTCCACTTCTACTCTGGAATCCAAGTATCCAAGCTCTTCTTTAGTCAGTAAATGTGAGGCACCTCCTCAGTGCTAGAATCCCCTAGGCACTGTGATCAGGCTCATGGTAAATAAACTGGGGATATCTGACAAAGGGAAGATGTCCTTCCATAAAACATAACCCTTTCATCGACCTGCTTATTCAACCCAGGGCTGGGTTCAGTTCATCCATGGCCTCTAGGACTGAGGGCAGGAGGTTAAGTACAGCCTGATTTCTGGTAGTCCAGAATTGCTTTATTGGGCGGGGGGGGGGCTGCCATATCACAATGTGAACTAACATTGAGCTTTCAAACCACTAACACCCATAAAGCACCAAGATTGTTCTTTTTTTCAATTACAGACCTCTATAGGTATTTGCAGCCTCACTAACTTTTTTTGTTCAACAGTCATTACTGGGGCAAGATTTTTCAATTTCCTCCCTCCCTTGAGAGAGTGCCTGCTAAGTCAGAAGACTGGGACAGGCCCTGAGATGGGCTGTGGGTGAAGGGGCACAGCCTTAACCAACTGAGTCTATGACATGTTCAAGAGAGTAGAGGCAGAAGCAGCTTGGCTGAACTAAGGGTGGTGTTAGCCCAAAGTCTTGCCCT
This sequence comes from Macrotis lagotis, assembly GCF_037893015.1. Classification (NCBI taxonomy): domain Eukaryota; kingdom Metazoa; phylum Chordata; class Mammalia; order Peramelemorphia; family Peramelidae; genus Macrotis; species Macrotis lagotis. The sequence continues at coordinate 4,018,897 of NC_133664.1, forward strand.
CTGAGGAGAGGAGGGAAGACCAGTCTTGACCTATCAATCATGTTCCTTTAGTGAAGGAAATAGGTGCCTAGTAGGAAAGATGGATCAAGGATGTGGGAGGGTTTAGGAGAGTGGGGAGAATGGTTACCAAGGCCAAACTTCTTCCCAAGCTTCTCAGCATGGTCAGACCAGGAGTAGCCAATGACTCCCAATCCTTCATCCTCAGGATATGGCTTTGTGAAAGCTTTGGGGCCCAATCTATTTAAACATTCTGGGCTAGAAGGACTCCTTGTAGGGGTAAATCTGGGACCTAGGTACATCCCAAGGGACCACAGGGCCTCCTCCTTGCCTAGTTCTTTATCTTTAGTCAGAAGGTGGAAGAGCAAGACTCTGGGAAGAGTAGGACACCCAACTCTCCAGAAAGGATGTGGGCTGAGGGTCAGGCGAGGAGAGGCACTTGGGTTCTGGAGCTGGGTTCAATGGGCTGAGATCCCTTCTATAATATGTGAGGGCATACTTTGTAAAATCAATAGATGTTTCTTTTTTTTAATAATTCTTTTATTTATTTAAGGCAATGGATTAAGTGACTTGCCCCAGGCCACACAGTTAGGCAATTATGAAGTGTCTGAGGCTGGATTTGAACTTAGGTACTCCTGACTCCAGGGCCCGTTCTCTATCCACTCCAGAGTTCAATGACAAGACAGGAATCAGGACAACTAGAGAAGACCCTAAATGAGAGTTAAGTGGGTTAAGTGCTTTGCCCAAGGTCACACAACTAGTGTCAAGTATCTGAGACTAGCTTTGAACTCAGGTCCTCCTGACTCCAGGGCTGGTGCTCCAACCACTGCACCACCTAGCTGGCTATCCACATAAGAGGGAAGCATCAGATAAGGACAAAGAGGGCCTTAGTTTCCAGTTTAACAAAAGAAAATTATTACTGCAAATGTCAGGATAAAAACCGCATCAACTCCAAGGTATATTGGGGCCTGGGAAGAAAGAGATCTGGACCTCAGAAATTCAAAGGATGGAAGAGAGCACAGGGGGAAGTGAGACAATTATGTTTAAGCATTTAATTGCCTCCATTAAATGGAATCTCAGTTGAAGATATATTTATTTTGTCTGACCCATCCAGAAAATCATCTCCAATTCCTGACCAAAGGCAAACATTCATTTCTATTTTGGAGCTTGCCCAGTGCCTGAGCTCTTTGAAGGGACCCTGGTGAAATCTCCTTTCCAAGTTTCCAGTCAAACTACATCTAAGAGCAGCCCCAGGCAAGAACACAGCATGCAATGTGGCAGCTGCTTGCTAGATATGGCAGCATCACGTGGGGGGCTCAAAACCCACTTTGCCAATAGCTTTATGACATTAACCAAGCCCCTAGGAACTCAAAAACAGCAAACTTTTAGTCCTGGAAGACTCACCTGTGATAAGCCATGAAACCCAGCCCATATCACAGAAGTTGGGAGACTTCCTCTTGAAATGTGAGGGTTGAGGACTAGGAGAAATGAGGCCAATCTGTGAATAAGAACAAATGTTATCAGTGGAACAGTAGAGTCAACCTAAGGAGCTGAGAGCAGAGGGGAAGCCTCTCCCAGGCAAGGTTAGCCCAAATTCAAACACGAATCCTGACTCACAAGCCCCACCAGTGTCTTTATTTTACTAGCCAACCAGATGACCCACCTTGTTAAAAGCACATACATTTCATGAAATAGTAAAATAACTAGAAACCACTTCCCCTATAATGTGATGCATCTTCTCCCAGAAGAATTTAGATACATGTTAGGAACGTATGTGGAAAAGGGCATGTGTATCACAGGTATTGGCGACACATGTGTCTGGGCCTCATGGGATCAGTACTCCCACAGGGAACACTTGTGAAGGGAAAAAGCTGATATCATGGAGTCCCCAAGGGCTCCTGATGATGACAGCTTCTCCAGGCTCCTTCTGGCCTGCTCTGTGACTCCAGTGATAGGCCTTTGCCTCTCCCAGTAACACTTCCTCTACTATGTCACTCCCAGCTACTCTCATCGTGTAGCAGAGGGAATATTTGGCAGAGAATTCATCTGTTCACTCTGAATTGACCATATTAACACTGATCTCATTCCGTTGTTCAAAGCTATTGAAATCCACCCATACTCCCATCCCACGTCTATCTTACAGATACTGCTTGAAGAAGACACCAAGTTGATCCTGAGGACCACCCCCTACACTGCCCCAACTCCTCCCCAACTTCCCTAGGCCTGTTTGAAGAAAAATCCCTTCCTCTCTTTCCTTTCTTAGGGAACTCGGGTGATTTCCTGAAGAAATCTAGCCCAGTTGCACCACCTTGTAGCTGTCTTTCATTTTCTCTCTCTATGGTACTTTAGCTGTATTCTGCTTATCCCCTGTTGGTTGCTTCTGGTCAGTCTAGTCCTTACTTTGCTCTCTTTACTTTGCTAAATTTCAATTAGTTTAATCCTTTTACTTTGTGAACCTTAATAGAATAAACTTTTTTGTTCTTTAAATACCTTTGGCTCAAGAGTCAGCCTTTTAAGAATTCATTCACATCCTTGAGTCTTTGACTCTATTACCCAAAACATTTCTCCACCATCAGTTGGCAGCTCTGCAAGATTGGACCATGGCCCCAGGATCTCTGCTGATACATATATGAATATGGAGGGGCTCTCTACATCTAGCTTCACTTGAAGCTTGATTTCACTTGATTTCCTTAATGGAGAACTCTCTTAGTGACACAGCTCTTCATTTAAAGTGCAAGGCTTTTCCTTAAGTTTTATTCTCCATAAGAAAAGTCTTTCAAAGACTTGACTAGAAATAGCACCAAGCTCCTGAGAAGACATAGCAGTCCAGGTTGGGTGCCCCCAATCACAAATTTGCTTTTCTCAATTAATTTCCAGATCCCTGAGGATATCAGTGACTTTGATTAGCAGGAGTGTCTCACTATCTAACTTCTTAGTGATCTTTCTGAAATTTTTCTGTACTGTGGAGGACATTCTCCATGCTATGTTGACTCTTTGGGACCTCCACTTTTTGACCAAATCCTCTGCGGCAGAAGAAGATAGTCCTAATGAACCATTGTTCAGTGCAGTCTTAGCCACTCCTTGGGGACCACATCTGTGACATGCACATAGAATATCTAGACACTAAACCATTTATCAAGCACCACCCTTGTCCCACCCACTACAAAAATGCATTTAAACAAAAATGTGCGGGAGTAGAATTCTCTCTCTCCTGGTCTCCCTGCCGTCTGTTTCTCTCTTCTCTTGTCCTCTCTAAGCTAGATCCATGTGGTCTAGCCATGCAGCTGAAACAATAGGGTCCCAGTTCCATACAGTCAGGTCTGTGCTGATCTAAGTTTTTTTCTTTCTTCCTTTTCTTCCTACCCTCAATTTCTGCTAATCTGTCTGTTTTTTAAGAAACTCACAGTCTTGCTGCTTCTCCAGAGAATTTAACCTGTGACCTTATATTGTAATCTATGAACTTTCTGTAATAACCTGTCAACTTTTGCAGTAACCTGTGAATTAAAATTTAAACCTTTCTTCCATCCCTGAGTCAGAAATTGATGAGTTCTTCGCCCCCAAAGGAACCTGATCTTTAAACCCCCTTTCCTGAAGTCCATTTCCCCCTGTCTTCACTTGTGCTAGACTGTTCTGAGTCTTCATCTACTTAGATGATGGTTGTCCAGTAAATTGCTTAAGCATCTTTGGGTCTGGAATCCTTAGATTTTTGGTTCTTAGCCTCTTGTTTTTCCCTAAGCAGGTATGGGGAGTGTTTCTTGAAGGCAAACAAATCTAAGTCCTAGGGTAAACATTATATCCTCCTTTCTTCTGATCTACATTCCTAGCCTTTTTCATGGTATATTTGGGGCAGCTAGGTGTACAATGGATAAAGCATCTGGCCTGGAGTAAAAAAGCCCTGAGTTCAAATTCAGCCTTAGACTCTTACTAGCTGTGTGACCTGGGCACTTAAGCCTGCTTGCTTTATTTCTTCATCTGTAAAATGGGCTATAGAAGGAAATGGCAAATCACTCCAGAATCTTTGCCAAGAAAATTCCAAATGGGGTCACAAAGAGTCAGATATAACCAAAAAAATGACCAAACAACAAGGAAACAAGCCTTAATTGACTCATCCTCCTCCACAAATTCCCACGGTCTTGACAGTCTTTGTGGCCATGGCCAACTGGTGAAGAGCATGTCCATATGATCAGTTGGTGTTAAGAGAACAGATACCACCTTACCCAGTCTTGGTGATAACTCTGCTACAGCCATGAGACACATTCACACCGGGCCACTGAAGTATTGAAATGAAAGATGCATAGAATTAAGCCAACCAGTCACTGTCTGATGATGGGCATACCAGTTGGTGGTTGGCAGGACTTCTCTAGAAGTCAGGGTAATGAAGTAGAAAGCATACTAGGCTTGCCTGCCTGCATTACTACTTACTAAATGTTTGAAGTTGACTGCATCTGAAGCTCAGTTTCCCCATCTGTAAAATGACAGTACTGGACAAACTGGCTCCCTTCCTGGTTTGCATCCATACTCTGGTGAAATTTTTGGAAATCATCCATACACAAGATCTAAGAAGCTTGACATCTAAAGTTAGTTTATTAATGGACAAAAATTTTTTTTAAAAGTCTGAGAACAGCTCCCCTTCATCTCCTCCAGAGCCCTTCCTACCCTCAGAATGCCAAACTCCCAGATTTCAGTTCTTTTCCATCTCAAAAATTTGTGGACCCAAATTCTCTGTCTCAGGAACAGTGCCTGAGACTTCTCCCAATAAAGACAGAATAAACAGAGCTATTCAATTGCAATTCGGGCAGGGAGTTGAGCCTTCTATAACACAGATAGCCCGGGAGGACCAAAGGCTTTCCCTCCAGGAAAATCTAGTGACTGCAACTCAAAGGACCCAAAATAGCTTTATCTTATTGATCCCTTCATCTGGTCTTAAAATATTTCCCTGTAAAAGTTAAATGAAAATTATCACATATTTATGAGCCAGTCTAGAAGAGAAAGTCATCTGGCCATGATAGTAGCCAGACACCCCAATTCAAGAAGCTAGAATACAGCAGATGTCAGAGTGTGATGATGACGCGCCAGGGAGGTGATGCCATGACAAGCACATGAAGTGGATTTGAGTGAGGGGGAACTGTACTAAGTCACCAGCCTCACTTTCTCCTCCAGGGTCCAGTGACCAGATATGAACCAGGATGGCCCTAGATCACATAGCTGGGAAGTGTCTGAGGCTGGTTTCAAACTCCTAACTCTATCCAGGCTCTATCCATTGCACCACCTGGCTGCCCCTGATTGTCAGAATAAGACCATGCCCAGCAGATCTGGAAGAATGATCAAGCCTTGGGGCGGCTAAAGTGGATAAAGCACTGGCCCTGGAGTCAGGAGTACCTGGGTTCAAATCCAGTCTCAAACACTTAATAATTACCTAGCTGTGTGGCTTTGGGCAAGCCACTTAGCCCCATTTGCCTTGCAGAAAACCTAAAAAAAATAAAATAATAATAAATAAGAAGAAGAATGATCAAGCCTGAGGTGAGATGCTGTGAATCTTCAGAAAATGGTCTCAGTTTTGCTCAATCTGCCATACTCGTATTTGGGCCTTGTGAATGAAAAGCAGGCTGACAAGTTGTTGTAATAAAGAAAATTAAAATTGTTTACCACCAAATCCTCAGCCCAACTGCTAGAGCCCTAGGCACTGTCCATCATACTAAGAGGCTGCATGCATCTCCCAAATCAAGAATCTCTTCTTGTTGGGGCTGTTCCCATGAGTTTCAAAGGTTCCTTAATTTCTTCTCTTTTATTGGTTCACTTTGAATCACCAAAGACCTCTGGAGAAGTGAAATCCCTAGAGCTTGAAAATGGTGGCAATTCCCCAAGGCCTGATATTGGGCTCTGACTCAAGAACACTTGCTCCAGGAAGCTTGGGCTATTGTGGTCAATCCCAACCCCCAGGACTGGACCATCAGAGTCCTACATTTGAGCAGTAGAGTAGACATCATCCATTACTGTGACCTAAGAAACTCCAAGACTTGGCTACAGAAGGGTGCCCCAACAGAGAGCCAAGGGACCACCCATGTGTGGAATTGTTCAATTACAACAGCCTTAGGACCTCAGACCATGAACTCCAAGGTCCCCACTTTAGGCAGAATGATATGAAGAGGATGCTACCTGCTGCCTTCCCTCAGGAACTTTGTGAGAGCTCTCTTCAGAAATCGGGCAAGCAATTTCTGGGCCCAGAGCAAAAGGCACAAAATGCACTTTCACTTCAGATTAGAGTCCTTGGCTATATACTTGCTAACTTGGTGCTAATCGGGATCATCTCTTCACTGATGTCAGCATCCAGTCTGAGTGCTCATTGGTGCAAAGTTCCCATTACCCTCCTCTAGTTCTACCTCTGCCCATTGGGTCGATATGCCCCAATTCCCAGGAAGCATTCTAACTGATGCTCCCAGAACAAAAGCTCTTCGAAATCAGATGAAATCTTTCATCTTGTAGCCAGCACCTGGGCCTCTGGAATAAATGTTTAGTTCCCTGATTGTCCCTGTTTCATTTGCAAATGTCCAGGTAGACAGCACCAAGTCCATATGAGTGGTGGGAGACAATCTGGGTGCTGGCTGGATGCAGCCTGTTCCTCCACCACACCCCCTCATCTTTTTGTGATTTAATAGAAATGCGTTCCCTGCGATGGAGTCCAGTGGAGTGGAGACACCTCATGAGTCTCTTTCTAAATGTGAGAATATACGAGACCTGTTCCCTATACGTTTTATGAGTTGCCTGCTCTTTAGTATTTGGCAAGACAAATAGAATTACATACTGTGAGTGACTCGGAACAGAACTTCTCTATCAATCATCTGGTAGGCCGCACTAACTCTGGAGGGCATTCAGGACATTGGGCTGTCTATGAATATTTCAGACAAGAAGGCTCCCTGAAAGCTTCCTGATGGATTAATGTGGGAAAGAGGGACTTTGTCTTCTTTTATGGCTGTTTGCAAAGGTTTGGGGGCCAGCCCATCAAGGAGAGAAGGGCCCTGCGGAGCCTCAGCTCCGTTCATCCCCAGCTCGTAGCAAAGTAATGACAGAGAATGGATTAATATTGCATGCACTCCCCAGCAGAAAATGAAATGGGGCGTGAGTTCCTCCACCTTTAAACTAGACAATAATTGGGAGAGAAAAGAAAATGGATGGTGGCCACTTAAGGGGAAACCACGGTAATGTCATCCTTTGGTGGAAATGGTTGCTTATTTACAGTAAAATCATACTGTCAGCCTCTTCTCCATGAACCTTTCACTTATGAGGGTCTTCTCTCTGTGGTCCCCATTTATTTCTTTTTAAATGAAATGGGAATCTTTGTCCTGAATAACTAGGTATCTGAAGGGAGGGATGAGTCACAATGCATTTCATTTCACTCAGCACCTCTAAGTCATAAAGACAGCTGGTGCCAAGGGAAGAGGAAACCATGGGCCTTGTAGGGTGTGGCCCTTAAAGTGGTCAATCTGTAGGGATGGGGAGGGGAGATTCCCCATGAAGGCTCCAGAGATATCTGTAACCTGGAAGGGACACTCACTCCATCATCATTCATTTATTAAGCAACCACTATTTGAACCCCACCCCAGTGGGGGACAAAAATACATTGAATGAAGCTTCCTTACTCACCAGGTCAAAAGGGTTGTTCAGTCACCACCTCCAGTACCATCCATGCTGTTCCAATGCCAGTTTGCAACTCTTCTCTTTTGGCACCTCTGCTGACTACAGAAAGCCAGATTCCTAGGACATTTTCAGAGTAAATCTGCTGGGAAGATGGGGGCATGCTGCAAAGCAGACTGGTCTTGGCATGAGAAGACAGGGTCTGATGGTGAGGGTTTGACACTCACAAACTGTGGGCAAGTCATTTGACCCTCTGGAAGAAACACACTTAACCCCACTGGGGCTCTCTGATTTCTGTGGGTTTTGGGACTTGCCATCCCCTGTCCCCTTATGAGCAATGAATATTCCTTGCTTTCTTTGATCATTAAGAACCATCTGATAACCAGGGTGATGCATAATGAAAACTGGGGCCAAGTATGAGTGGGGGGGGGGGGGTCTGACAAATGCTGCCATTTTGAACTTTGGTCACTTGGAAAATGTTTCATTTGATCCCAACTGTCTAGCATAGCTCATCTGAGAAAACAGAAGCTTAAAAAATATCATTATTGCTTTTGTAGCTGACTCTCTTCCAGAGATCCTCATCAATTGCATTAACTTAATTCTCCTTTTAAATAAGCTAATTCTAAGTGAGTATAAGGGCAATTCCAGGGATTGGCTGAACAACGAGAATCAATAGCAATGAGGTAGGTGGCAAGTTGAAAGGTTTCCTCTCTTGCTGACTGATTCAGTCCCAGGTTGCCTTCTATTCTCACTGGATCAATAACCTCTATTAATCTGAATCCTATGAGCAAGTCGAGTTTTGATAAGTGCCTTGTGTTCTAATGGGGAGCCCTTCATGCTGCCTGCTCGTCTCTGGTGGGGAGGGGAGAGAAGGTGTTCTGCAAAGTTTGCAGTGCTGTAGGGAAGAGGAACAAGTCTCTTGCACAACTGCAATGAGGATGTTCATGACCTCTGTGGTTCTTCCCAATGGGAGCTAATGAACCACAAACTGCATATCTCCATCCCCTCCCCTCAATAGAGCTGGGCAACCCACAGACATAACACCAGTTGACTGGAGTCATTCTAAGAGAATCTTGAATCAAACTGGATGTAGGCTAATGAGCTTTGTTTTGGACCAACCCTTAATGTCATTGGCATGGAGAGTTCCTCATGTGGAAACTCCTTCCATGGAGGCAGGTGAGATGCTCATCTCTAACTTAAAGTCCTAGAGTTTCCAAAATGCCAAGAAACTGGCAAGAGTCCAGTGGTCATACAATGAAGGTGTGGGTGATACAACTCAATGCCAGTTTCCAGGGGGGGACAAGAGATTGAATTCAGGAAGGATTTAATTTAATTTGGAAAATATTCATCAGACATGTGCTCTGTGGGAGGTCCTGTGTTAGGTAGAGAGCAGGGGCTGGGTACAAAGATGAGAGAGGCAAGGGGTTTATAATCTCTTGGATCTAGAGTCAGATACTGATTACTGTGTGACCTTGGACAAGTCACTTATCCACTCTGTTTCTTCTCTGTAAAATAGAAATAAGAGCACCTGGCTCCCAGGGATATTCCGAATTTAATATGAGACAGAACATAAAAAATCCTGTAGCTTCTCAACCCCTGGTCAAATAGGCCCTCTACTCAAACTCTATGCTGAAATGATGATAATTCATTCTGGCTATATGTGATTGACAAACACATAGCAGAAATCCCAAAAGGGAGAGATGGCTAGGAGAGATGAGAGGCTGAAGCCTCCTAGCTGAGGGGGTTAGGGCATCCACCTGAAAAGGCAGTATCCAAGTCTGTCCTGAGAAAGCGTGAGGTGGCAACAGACAAAAAAGGGAAAGGAAGGACCTTCCAGGAATACCAGTAGCCTTATAGTCCAACACACTCCTAAAGAAGATTCTCCAAAATAAGGGTCCAGGTTGGCAAGCTATCTGACTGTAGAGGTCTCTGACTCACATTCTGCCTCTGGATTTGCCTTCTAATAAGGGGCCATCCTGACTCCATCTGAAGAGCCTGAAAGAGGAGGACTCATCTCTTGTCCCAAGAATCCATTCCAAGCCACCATCAGGGGCAACTTTCCCTGTTGCTCCTGTTTCTGTCCTTTGGGTTTAAACAGAGCAAATCTTAGCTTCTCCCCGGAGTGCTAATTCTTCAGATTACTGAAGGTACCTTCCACACGATCTTTCGTTCTTCAGGCTAAACAGCTTGGTTTTCCTCCTCTTCTTTTGGCATAAGCTGGGGACTTTTCACCCTCTGGACACCCTCTGGTTCATCTGTATCCTTGTTAAAATGTGATGCTCAGAACCAGATACATATTGCCCACCAGATCGGGCCACGTAGGAGACAGTGCCTGAAGCCTGAAGGATTGTCAGCTCCTTATTCCTGGAGGCTATGTCTCTATTAATGCTGACTAAAATCTCATTCACTTTTTTGACTTTCCCATTACCCTCCCTTTTTTTCAGATAAACTGCTGGCTGGTCACTCCTCTCCATCATACACTGGCAATAGAGATTTTTTGAAACAGTGTAGGACTTAACATTTGTCTGGATCAAATTTAACTTGATATTTAGCCAATATTTAGTCTGCCAAAAATTGTTGGGATGCTGACAATGATATCCAATGTGTTGGCCATTTTTATGTCATCGACAAACTGGATAATCTTTCTTGTCCATGCTTTTATTCAAGTCACTAGGTGGCACAGTGGATAGAGAGCTGCCTCTGGAGTCAGGAGGACCTGAGTTCAAATCCAGCCTCAGACACTTAATAATTACCTAATTACCTAGCAGGGGAAAGTCACTTAACTGCACTGTCTAGCAAAAAAAAAAAAAGTCACTGACACAAATGCTAAAATAGCCAGGCTCAGTTATAGATTCCAGCACAGACCCTTTTGCTACCCAGATGTCATTTCCTCCTTTTACAAAGGGGGAAACTGAGAAAGAAAGCAAATTGCACCAAGAAAGGAAGCAAATTGACCAAAGTTACACAGGTAAGATTTGAACCTGGTTCCTCTGACATTATAGCCAACTATCTTTCCATTGTCCCCCAATGACTCTCCAAAGGGAAATGAAGATGAGTCATATGGTGCCACAACACCAAACAGGAAACAGGGAGGGAGAAAGCAGTGCTGGGTAACTGAATAGCTTCTGTCCCCAGCATTTCTTGGAGCTCAAAAAGAGACTATACCAAAGGTCTGACCTCAAAGGCAACTGGAAATAGCATCTTAGCCAAAGAGCAAATAGATTGCTTCTTTCTCACTTCACAGTAAATAGAGGAAAGAAAACCAACTAGGGAAGTGGTCTCATCTGACTGCTCCAAGCTAGAAGGGGCAGCAAAGGGTTCTGTTCTCAGGAATCACTGGTCCCAGTAGCACTTCTGTTTTTTTTTAAATAGGAATTTTCCAGGATTTCCTTTTAATTTAGAGAGGTCAAAGGAAACTGAAGAGACTCCAGTCATTTAGTAGAGGTGAAGTGGCCTCACTCCATCACTGTGGATACTAGGAGAGGCAATAAGACCCATGGCAGAAGAGTGATGGGGACATAAGTCTGGACCATTGCTGAGATAGACAGCAACCCTTCCCATAAAGCCCTCAGGTTCCGGAGCTTCCAGTCAACATGGGCTTTGGTGGTTGTTTCCTATGGAACAAAGCGGCTATTTTAAAAAATTAGTTTCAGAATGACAGTTTCCCTCTCCCAATACATATCAAAACCCACATTGCAATAAATAGTAACCATTTAATTTAGCAGCTTATAAATAAATTACTTTTCCAAAGTCACATAGTCATCAGAATTTGAACTCAGGACTTGTTTATTCTGGTGAGTAGCTAGGTGGTACCAGACCCAGAGCCAGGATGACCAAGTTCAAATATGGCATCAGATACTTACTAGCTGTTTGACTTGAGCAAGTCATTTCACCATGTTTACCTCAGTTTCCTCATGTGTAAAATGAACTGGTGAAGGAAATAGCAAACCACTCTACTATCCTTACTAAAAAAAAACCAAATGGGGTCACAAAGAGTCGGATATGACTGAAAAATGGCTGAACAATTTGCTTCTGAGACAAGTTCGTGATTTACTATTCTCTAAAGAGCAATGTTATGTATATAAAAATGCCCTGCTGGGACCAGGTGAATCTAATCAAATTATGTAATCTAGCAGATCCAACAGCATCTAAATAGCCCAAGTTGAACAAAATTATTCCTGTCAGACATTAAAATAACTCCCGAAACCCAGAGACTCCATAAACACAATAATTTTCTACCATACTTTGAAAGAGTAGAACAACCCACAGAGATGTCATTCAAACCAGAGAAGCAAGGGTGTCCCACAACCTTCTGAGAGTATGTACAAGGCCTGGACAGGCCAAGGAGGGCCCTGGGAGACAAGGCAACTTTTGAAATCTCATGAGATCTTCCTTCAAATTTGAACCACCCTTTTGGGAGGCTTCACAAAGAGACTTCAGACTAGAGCTCATTAAGAACATCAACCTTCTCTGGAGATCTTGAAGACAAGCATGGCATCCACCATGTTCTCTGAGACCCCAAGCTTCCTGGGATAGTCCCACTCTAAGGAGGAAGACTGGCTTATCTTGGTTCCAAATGATCACATCAGGCTATGGACTGCCAAATATTCTCACATGAGGCTGAACAATTGCTTATTGATTATTTTATGTCCCTCAATGGACCCAGAGGCATAGCAATACCCATGTTTCCTTGCAGCAGGGATTTAGCAAGGTCTGCCTGGAAAGAGTCAAGGCCTTTCCTAATTTCATTGACTCAAATAAAGTTGGCCTAAGCCAGCTGTACCTACTGATAAGGTAAGGGGATGGCAGTCAGAAATGAACCTTCCCTTGCAGACATGCATGAGTATGTGTATTAGTATGAGAGTGTGTGCATGTGTATGTGTGTGTGTGTGTGTGTGTATGTGTAGTAGAAGAGGAGGGCAATGAAAGGTAGATTTTACATTCACACACTCATCAAGTAATAGAGGCAAAGATGGCCACTTGGGGACTGGTTCATTCAGGCTTCATGAGGATCCATGACTTCTAAGACAACAGCATCCCCTGCAATTCATTAACCAGCTTGAAGCAAGGCTAATTCCTGAAAGGAAATCATCAGCACAGCTCAAAAGACTCCAATCAAAGTTAGGAGAATTCCAGATCAGAGAAACCGTGTTCAAATTCTGGCTTCTGCCAGATTCCTACCATTGGCATGATCTTGAGGCTGTCACCTAACCTGTGAGCCTCAGTTTCTTCATCTTTTAAAGAGAAGGCTCCACTAAATGACCACAGAGGTTTCTTCCACTGCTGAATTTATGATAATAATTGGGAAATAAGAAAGCCCCACTTGCTAATACCAACATCGAGCTGCTTGAAGAATCATAATTTTTGACACATTGGTGCCACCTTTCTGGATGCAAGATGTCAGCTTCCAGGTGTAAATGGGAAATTCCAGCTTCATTTCCATAAATCCCAGCCAGCTGCTGTCCTGTAACAGATTGTTTGACAACATTATGTAAAAGAGACAAATGAGCACAGGCTCCCTCAGTCTTGTCATGCTAAAGGTGTGAAATTACTTCTCTGCCATTGGAGTTTGTGATTGTGAAGGATTTAAAAGATTCCCAAGTGTGTGCAGATGAGACCCAACTCCTCCATTCACTGATCTACAGAGGAACAGGATTCCCAAGGATAAATAAGGGAGCCAGGCATGAGTCTACTGATGCTTATTCTTTTCTTTTCTATTATTAAAATCTGCTTTTAAAATTTTCTCCTTCCTTGCTAAATTTCCTTACTCCTGTGGTTCTGGTCCTTGGGCTTACGAGATCCTGTTACTGTTCATGCTTCAGACTATATGTTGTTACCTAATCTGTTCCAGTCATTGACTTTTCTCATTTTTAGCCAGCACTAAAGAGTTGTGCCTATAACTGCATTGTAGGCGAATTTTGAACTTATTTTTAGTTGTATGCCCAATTCATTGATATGTTCTAAATGAAAGTATTTAAAGATTGAATTTCCCCCTCTTAGGACTACTTTGGTTATATCCCCCAAATTTTGGTAGCTTGTCCCCTTATAATTTTCTTTTATAAAATATTTTGTTGTTTCCTAAGATTTGTTCTTTGACCCATGGACTTTTTTAAGGATTCAATGAATTCAATTCAGAGGCAATGGGGCTAAGTGGCTTGCCCAAAGCCACACAGCTAGGTAATTGTTAAGTGTCTGAGACTGAATTTGAACTCAGGTCCTCCTGACTCCAGGGCCAGTGCTCTATCTACTACGCCACCTAGCTGCCCCACATTTCTTTTTTTTTATTTTTTTTTTTAATTTCACAATTCCCCCCCCAATCTTGCTTACCTCCCCCCCGACCCCCACAGAAGGCAGTCTGTCAGTCTTTACATGGCTTCCATGCTATACAATGATCAAAATTGAATGTGATGAGAGAGAAATCATAACCCTGAGGAAAAAATAAGATAGTAAAATTACATAATAAGATAAAATTTTTTTAAATTAAAGGTAATAGTCCTGGGTCTTTGTTCAAACTCCACAATTCTTTCCTTGGTACAGATGGTATTCTCCATCACAGACAGCCCCAAATTGTTCCTGATTATTGCATTGATGGAATGAGCAAGTTCAGGAAACATTTCTTAAGAACCTGTTATGGGTCAGTCACTATGCTAAGCCCTGAGGATACAAAAAAGAAGAACACCAGTCCCTGGACTGTAGGAGCTTACAGTGTAATAGAGATAAAGAAAACACAAAAGGAAGCTGAAAAGTGTGGGGAAGGGGCCCATCACTAGGAGGTGCTTAGGGTGGGGGTGGAGAGAAGGTCCCTAGAATCACAACCAAGTGAAGCTGCTGGTAGAGAAAGGAGACTTACCTGGGAAGTAACTGGAAGTTGACGTCCCTCTGAAAAGGAGCCTTCCAGTCAGAGGGAGAAGCATGAGAAAACTGAAAAGGTTGTAGTGGTTGTCCTTGGTGCTCAATGGGGACCAGAATTTCATTGCTATGTTGGGGTCAAGGTGTGGTATATTCAACCATGGCTGATCAGACCAATAAAAGCTTGAAATCTTCTACCACAGGTCCAGCACAAATAGTCCACATGAACATTTGGGGTAGAAATGGCTCTAAACTTGGGCATCTCATGTTTCTTTTAACCTACTTCAATTTGGCTTTGATCACAAAGTACAGCACCTTCTTTGATAAGGACACAGTATGCTGGGCAGTCCTGTGCCAGGTCTCCCATGTTGTAAAACAATTCCAGGAAGATCTTGGGAGTGTCCTTGTAACACTCCACCTGGCCTTTATGTGAGCACTTGTCTTGTGTGATTTCTCCATTCAATTATCTTTTATGCATATGCACATTTGATGTTTGAACTATGTGGTCAACCCATTGGAGCTGTGCTTTCTACAGAAGAATTCAAATGCTTGGCAGTTCAGTTCAAGATAGGACTTTGGTTCCTGGTATCTTATCTTGTCAGATGATCTTCGGAACCTTCCTGAGACAATTCAAATGGAAGCAATTCAGTTTCCTGGCATGGCACCAGTATATTATCCAAGTTTCACAGGTATACAACAATGAGGTCAGCACAACAGTTTTGTAGACCTTCCATCTGGTAGGCTTTCTAATACCACTTCTTTCCCCACCCATTCATTCAGAGTCTCCCAAACACAGACAATGAGAGCATCACCTCATTGCCTGTGTGGACATTTCTGAAAAGGATATTGCTAAAGGAAGTGAATCTATCCAGAGTATTCAAAATTTCTCCATTTCCTGTAACCAGTAGTGTGGTTTTGACTGGTGTAGAACCTGTTTTCATGGTGTTGTTAGGTCAAAATTCAAACAATTGGCAAAAAAATCATTCTCTACTTTAAATGTCATTTTTGAATGCTATTAGGTGTCCCTTGTGTTAGAATGAATCTGGTGCTGATTCTATCTCAGTAGAGACCTACAAGGCTGGAGGTCCACTGCTCACATGAAAACTGACTGAAATCTCCCAGGTTGTCTTGTGACAATCACAGCAGAGTCTCTCTCATAATCAATGCTGGCAAGATTCTTGCCATAATCCTCCTTAATCAACTTTCCTTCACCTGGAAGATGGTTATCTACTGAAGAGTCAGTGTGGTTTCAGAAAGGGCCAAGGAATGGTTGAAATAGTGTTTGTTGCCTAAAATATCCAGGACAAATACTAGAAGCAGAAAAGAGATTTGTATATAACTTTCATTGATCTGACCAAGGCTTTTGACAACCTCAGTGATAAGGTATTATGGAAGATCATGTCAATATTTGTTGCCCCAACCAAGAGAACAATGTACACATCAACCAGATCATTGTGAGATGAACAACCTTGATGAAAACAGCTCTTCTCAGCAGTCCAGAGAGCTAGGGCAATTGTATTAGACTGGCTGTGGGCTATATTATCCCCATCCAGAGGAAGAAAAACAAAATACACACAAAAAACCAATGCCTTCAAAAAGAATGAAAACAATAATGTCATCAAAAGCATCAATGTCAGTTATTGCATGGATGGCAAATTATTTAACTCAAAAAAGGCTACAAGCCTCAAAACTCAAAAATGATTTAACTCAAAAAGGCTCCAAGCCAAGACTAAAGTGGAGGGAGAGTTGATGGGTGATTTTTTGTTCATAGATGATTGTGTATATGAAAAGGTATTGAAATCAGCATGGTAATGAGATTTCAGATGATTAGCTTTTTCAGGAGAAAAGCAAAATATTCCAAGGAGTCTTCAAATAAATTTAGTCTCTAATTGTAATATTCTCTGTAAAAGACCATTATAGATATTCCATCCCAGTCCCATTCAGTAATTGGCAGACATCTATCATACTTAATTATTCTAAAATTCTGTTCAGATTCTCAACTTATCTTTTCTTCAGATTTTTCT
Source organism: Macrotis lagotis (assembly GCF_037893015.1). Classification (NCBI taxonomy): domain Eukaryota; kingdom Metazoa; phylum Chordata; class Mammalia; order Peramelemorphia; family Peramelidae; genus Macrotis; species Macrotis lagotis. The sequence continues at coordinate 4,035,399 of NC_133664.1, forward strand.
AAATCTGAAAAAGATACAACGAGGTCCCCCAACTATTATACCTTTATTATCTATTCCTCCCTACAAATCAATTATGCTTCACTTTAAATATTTAGGTGTTATATCATTACCATATATTAAGTTCTTATATTAATTATTTATGGTCCCTGTTAGCCTAATGTGATTTCTTTGTATTTTTTAATTATGTTTATTTATTCTTTTATTGAGATCAGGATTGTTACTCTTGATTTTTTTGTTTCATTGCTTTTAGCTCACCTGAAGGATAACAAACTCTGCTTTATCCTTTTAACTTTGCAATCTTGGTATTTTAGGTGTGCCTCTTATAAACTATAGAGCTTTAGATTAGTTATCTAATAAAATCCATTATTATTTTCTATTTGATAGGATAATTAATCCTATTCATATTCCTGGTAATAATTATTAATATCTATTTCCTTATACTTTTTCCTCTCCCTTCCTCCCTTCCCTAAACTTTATCATTATCTCCCCTTACCTAGACTTCAAAACAACAAATTAAAAAAATATATGTGTGTGTATGAAAAATATATATATATTTATATATTTACACACACACACACACACACACACACACACACACACACACACACGCATTACAAAGACTGGGATCTGCCTGTGGTTGTTGGTGCCTACATGCAGCTATGTAACTGTAAGACAAAAGAACTGACTCCAACCTAATCAGGCCCGAGATTAGATCAGATCTGGTCCTGAGTTGACCTAGAGTCCTAATCCTTTACAAGTACACCTGCTCAAAGAAGTTCATACATATTAGTATTCACTTCCCTGTGCTCATTAATATAATGACCAGGGTGGGAAAAACATATTACTAGAGAATAGTGTGGGATGAGCATATTGATTAGATTGCACCCCTGACCTGACCAATGGTTGGTTCGGAGAGGACTAAGTCTTCCACCTGTATATAAGACTAGATATTGTTGCAATTCACTGCCTTGTCCTGGTAGTGAAATTGTTCCTTTTTGGCAGAAAAGTTATGTCATTAATAAAAATGTTAATCACTCTAGACTAAGTATTTATGAGCCATTTATAACTTTGAGGTTAAGCTATTCCTTATTCTATTGTTCTCCTTAAATTCCACTTTGTTTTCCTCTTCAAGTTTCCCTGTTCAGACTGACATTGTTCTACATTAAACTATTTGTGTTTGCATATGTGTCCATCCTTTTTTTGTCCAGTTCTGATGAAATGAGGTTCATGTGATACTTATATCAACCACTTCATTCTGACAGTTTTCTCTTTCATGCCATAAATCCCAATGGAAAGAGGCAGGGAACACTAGAGTGGAGATCCAACTTGAGTTGAGCTCCTCACAAGGAAACATCCCTGGGTGGAGGGATCTAGGGTATGGCTCCATTAAACCCAATCACGAATAAATATCTTAAGAGTAGACATCTAAGGACATTCCTGAAATTACTGAAAGGATTAGTTAAGAGAGTGGCAATCCATATTACATTTGATATTAACAATTTCTGTCATATTAACACTTTTCATTCACTTCATGGTTATTTTCTTTATATCTGATCAGTATTCAGCTGGTGGGCTTTGGTTTTGTTGTTTCTGAAGAACACTTAGGGGAATTGGGTTCTTTTTAAAAAAATTTATTTATTGGTTTTTTTTCCAAAGCAATGGGGTTAAGCGACTTGCCCAAGATCACACAACTAGGTAAGTATTGAGTGTCTGAGGCTAGAGTGGAACACAGGTTCTTCTGACTCCAGGGACAGTGCTCTATCCATTGTGCCACCTAGCTGACCCAGGAAACTGGATTCTTCTGATTCTATTTTAAGTGGAATCAGAAAGTCTGACACTAAAGAATACATGAACATGTCATCCAAATAATGAGCAAACCATTCTTGACTGTTTCTGACATGATTCCCTAAACACTTGTGCAGCAGTAACCCCCTTAAACAATGCCCCCATCTCTCCCAGCTCATCCTCTCTTTCTTCTGCCTTTTAAAGGTTGTTCCCTATCTTCAAAACCTTGCTAGTTCTTGGAATTCAGTCCATTTGGAGAAATGTAATGGTTGGTTCTTGTTCTTCATCATCAAAGAAGACCAAAAGGACATCTCTATGTTGGAGACATGGAATTTGAGTGTCCGACTGTGGCTGATCAGATCAATACAAGCTCAGCATGCTCTATCACAGGAAGGGCACAAATAGTCCATGGGAACACCTGGGGTGGGTACTCTGAACTTAAATATGTCTCATTTCCTTTGTGCTGTTTCAATTCCACCTTTCTCATAGAGCACAGCACCCTCACACTGATGAGGGCCATGTTGGGTGGACCTGTGCCGGTATAATAAACTACCTGTCCCCCATAATTCTGGATCACTGTCTCTGTCAATTCATCATTGCTCAAACCCATAATCATTTACTTTATCAACATTGTGGCACTGTGGAGAGAGAGATAGGAAAGTCAAGGAGAGCTGGATTCAAATCCCACCTCCAATACTTGATAACTTGTCACCCTCAAAAAATCATCAATCCTTTTCTTGCCGATTGAATTCAATTTTCTGCTGTGAAGAATCACACTCTGACCAGGGAATGCAGGTGTGGAAAGAAAATGGAGATTTATTTTTAAAAAAAGTTACAGCCCAAAAGGAAGTGATAGAAAAGTTAAATAGAGATTAAGGAAAAGGCCAGGTGGATTGCTAATTAATCTTGGCAGGTCAGCTGCCAGGCTCAGCAGAGGTCTAGAATGTGTGTGTGTGTGTGTGTGTGTGTGTGTGTGTGTGTGTGTGTGTGTGAGAGAGACAGAGAGAGACAGAGAGACAGAGAGACAGAGAGACAGACAGACATGGGTAGGCAGCCATGAGGCTTGGCTTAACCAGGCCACATGGTAAAGCCCATGGAGCTCCATGTGGATTAAGGAAGAGCCAGAGAAAGTCTCATCCTTCTGAGTGGGAGGCTGGAAGAAGCCAGAGAGCTTGAAGGGGCTGCACTTCTTGTTATATACCCCTCTATGTTAGGCTGGACAGAGGGTGGTACTTGGGAGTGGTCCTACATCTTGGAGCCAGGTATCCCCCAATGGCAAACCGGGCACCCATCCTTCCTGTCTCAAGGTACTTGATCTCCAACTTCAACACATCATTTCCTGCCCACCAGTGTCCAGGTCAGAGTTAAGTGAAAGGGGAAATAGGGACAAGATACAATCAAGTGTACAAGGGAGGCAGAATCTCAAGAGCAGGAACCTCCACTCATTTAACAGATTTTGTTTCTGCTACATTCACAATCCTTTACATCACGATCACATGACATGGGGGTCCATGGTGGACCACCAGGGCCTAGCATGGGAGCACATGGCCTAGGAAGGAAAGAGAGATGTAGACATCCTACAGGATCAGAAGATAGAATCAAGAAGAGAGCAGAAGGGGTGGTGCTTCCTGTTAAATACCCTTCTGTGCTAAGTTGGGCAAGGGGTGGCGCTTGGGCAGTCATCCTACACCTTGGGGTAGGTATCTTACAATGGCAGGACAAGATATAAAACACCAAGATCAAGGAGACACAAGGATACAATCAACAATCAGGGTCATCTCAGGAGCAAACTGTCTTCCACAGTTAAGATTTTAACAGCATTAAAGCTACCTTCATAATTCTCTGGATCAATCTCACTTTATCTGTAATACTATAGGAAAAAGGCAATACAAGTATTGGGGGTTTTTTAGGATTAGGAAAAGGGTTTATGGAAGGGAGGGGACTTGACCAAGGTCTCAGCTACCAGGTGACAGAGGCAGAGCTCACACCCATGTTCTCTGACCTGGGTTGTTTCTACCCTTTGCCAGACCTTTCCACTGAGTACTCTGGGAGTTTCTGGACTCAAGCCCCCACCTCTAGTGTCCTGCCTCACCCTCCAGCTTGACTCCAGGCTTCATTTCCAATGCATTTCTTTGCTTTCCTTTTTGGTCTTTTTGTCTTCCTGTTTTTTGGGCATTGCTGTTATCACAAATTCTCCATAATAACAAGATCATTTTGTTTACAATGGCATCATCTTGACAAACATTTGCATCGCTAATGTAATTAAGCATTCCTGCAGAGGGGAAAGTGTTCTCCCTAATCTTCTTTCTGTAAACTTCCAGTTCTGCACTAGGGACGAAATGGGATCTTTCTTATTAGTATCCAGTGAAGGGAGGGAGCTATTGGGGCCATTGCTCTTAACTCTGCTTGGCAAAAAGCAAAACCCTCTGCCTTATAGAATAGTGATATTCACCAAATGGCCCTTTCACCTGGGTTCCTCTGTCTGCCCCGGACTAAATCATAGATGCATATTTGCTCATAAGTTACAGTTGAGATGATTCATTTCAAATCAATCCAACCAGTTTTTATTAAGCACCTACTATTAAACCTTGGGTTGGATGTGGGAAAGTAGAAAAAGTGAAATAGTTCCAACCCTCAAGGAGCTGACATTCCACTGGTTTGACTGTCCCTTTGGATTCTGGAACACAAAGCATTAACCCAATTCTAATCAAAAAGTTAGCCAAATTGTAGTCAAAAGAGGTGAGTATGGGGGTGGCTGGGTGGTGCAGGGGATAGATCACCAGCCCTGGAGTCAGGAGTACCTGGGTTCAAATCCCGTCTCAGACACTTAATAATTACCTAGCTGTGTGGCCTTGGGCAAGCCACTTAACCCCATTGCCTTGCAAAAGAAATTAAAAAAAAAGAGGTGGGTATATTGAATTATATTAATATAAAAAATAAATTTGTATCCAAAAAAATCAAAATACAAAGAAAGATAGGTTGAAAAACTGTGTGACAACTATGATAAGGAAAAATTTGATATCTAAAATATGTGTATGCATCTGAATTTGTTGAAATTTATAAACAGTGAAATTAAAGACAAAAACTATCACAAAAGGAAATGCAAATTGTTAATAATTGCCAGGAAAAATGCTCAACCACTAATAATCAGAAAATGCAATTTAAAATAAATTTGAGGGACTACCTCATACCCGTCAATGCAGGTCCAGTTGTGGAAAAGGGTGGAATTGCAAACTGTCCATATTATTTTGCAGAGCATCCTGGCTGTACATAGAAAAAGTTACAAAAATAGCCATCCTCAATAATCTCATTGGTAGAAATATACTCTAAAAGTGTTAACCAAAAATAATCAAAAAAGAACTATTCAAAGATGTTCTTAGCAACTTTCAGGCAAGGATTATTTCACTCTTTATTCTTGTATCCCCAGTACCTACTATAGTATGTGGCACTAAGCAGGCAATTAATAAATGTTGTTGATTGACTGATTAATGACAACTAACTTTTAATTACAAACTGAAAGTTTGCTTTTCCTAAAGTCTTATAGTAGGGGAATAATTAAATAATTTGCATTATATCATTGTAACAGGAAGGAAATATACATTTATTAGGCACCTACTATAAGCCAAGTCTATGTAAACACTTTATAAATACTACCTCATTTGATCATTTGGCAGAGTATTAGACTACTGTTAAGATGAACAGGAATGAAGAATTAAGACAATAATAATTAACATATTAATAATTATTAATAACTATATTGTTATTAATACATTAACAATTAAGACATGAAATAATGGAAAGCCAAGAAAATAGAAACCGTAGCACAATCCACACTGAAACTATAGAAGAGTTTGGATTAATGTGAATGAACACATTAAGATTAGCAGGGAGGGTGGAACTGAAAGGAGATGATGGAGGGTTTCATTGGTCTGAGGACCTGCGGGCAAGGAAACCCTCTCCATCCATTATCACTTTGTTGCCGGCTGGGGTTACTCAGTTTGTGAAGAATTCACACATCAAGTTTACAGTTTTTACTCTGTGAGTTTCTGCAAATGTTTAAGGTAACAAGTATCAAAGTAGAGAGATTTGGACAGCAAAAGGAGCTAGATTCCCTGTAGAAATTTAGATAGTTCCTTAAAAAAAAGATAGCAAAGGAAAGAGAGGAAGATGCAACAACTGGTAAGAGCACAGCCTAGCAGAGAGAAAGGGCAGAGCTGAAAGGAGGCTGCTGTCTGTGGAGAGAAGTAAGGGTGGAACTAGGGAGGGGCCAAGGAGTGGCTTACACCTGAACTTGACTGGTGTCAGACCTATACCTTGGTAAGGGGAGCAGGGCATGTAGTCTGTGCTAGGAGAAGAATAAGGGAGGAAGAGGGGGAAAAGTTATTTCTATTACCTCAGTGGATAAGAAGGGTTGATGTGCTAGATAATAATGGGAAGGAAGGAAGTTATCCACAACATATGCCAGGTGAGCATGGATAATATTTCCCTTACTATTTCTCCATCAACTTGCTCTATAATTTAGAGGAACATGGAATTACTCACAGGGGCAGGACCTGAACCCAGGCCTTTCTGACTGCCAGAGTAGTTCTCTATCCCAACTACTCATTATTGCATGAAAGTATCTTTGTATACATTGAAAATAAATTATGTAAAATTAAATAGCAGCAAAGAAGATCAGTGTGGCTGTATTGGGAGTTGAAATTAAGTTTATAATGAATCATTTAATTAACTAAATTAACCAAAAATAATTAACTAAATGATTTGGTAATTTGGAGTTGTGGAGCTATTTAACCATGGTGCTTACTCACATAATCCTTCCTACTCTTAAACACACACACACACACACACACACACACACAATAACATACAGGCACATAGATGTTTTTGGTAAATATTTCATCTAAAAGATCTGGAGTGAAATAACATTGTGAATAATAGAATGAAATACAGTGAAGTAGCCGGGCCTGAAATTTCAGGAATTCAGGAATTCAGGAATTCCCCAGGAAATTTCAGTGGCTATTGCATTTGAACTCAGAGTTCCCCATTCCTCACCAGAAGTCTCAGAAGGCAAGACCCACAGACCTCTCTAAGGGCTCAAGAAGGACAGTTGAAGAGATGGGAAGAGGGGCCAAGGACTCTTCTGTTCAATAACCAGGGAGTAATCAATCGTGCCAATGAGGAAACCAGGTCTCCTAAGGTCGAGAATCCTTTGGCCAGCCTGAGCAGCGGCCTGTCAGAATGGCTGAATTAAGGTCAGAATTCTGAGTTTTGCCCCAGACTCAAGCCCTTGGTATCTGTGTGACCTTGGACAAGGAGCTCTGAGTTTCTTTTTTCCCCATGGGCTGAATCTAACAGCCCAGGAAGTTCCTAGAGCAGCATCAGACTTCTGGCCAGAAGTTGGGATAAGAACTGGGGAAGGGGAAGCAGGGAGAGCAGATTGCCTCTTCAAAACTGAGAGGAGGGGGAAGAGGAGCAAGCCCATAAGGAGATGAAATACTTCAATAATTATGAAAGCCACTCAGCTGTGATGTCCTCCCTGTCAGTTCCCATGACAATGTCCCGGAGGTAGATAAATGGCCCAAATGTGTCATTTTAAAACTGGTTACAGACTGGAAGGTTGGAGGGCAGAACATGCAGGGAAAATTGGCCAGGTGAGATTTTTTATTAGACTCATAGAATTTGGGGAACTGAAAAAAATCTCTAAAGACAAATGAAGCAGAATCTCTAAACTGGCATCTAGAAAGCCAATTTAATGTTTCCTAACAAAGGGTTCTCCGAAGTCCTTTATCTATCAATCAACCAACAAACACTTATTAAGCATCTTCTGTGTGCCAGATGCTTTGCTGAACACTTTTGTGAGCTAGTTTCCAAAAACAAAGGAAGCAGATCTTGGTCACTGATGCATAATAAACACCTTGGTTGGGAGCAGCAGGTGGCACAGTGGCACCTGGAGTCAGGAGAACCTGAGTTCAAATCTGGCCTCAGACACTTAATAATTACCTAGCTGGGTGACCCCGGGCAAGTCACTTAACCCCCTGGCCTTGCAAAACAAAAACAAATGAAAATTTATAAAAACTCCCTGATCTATCACACCAGTTACAGAGCCCAGGAAGATGGCTTCATTCAGGAGATCAGCTTGGGAAATGTTGACTTAGAGATGGAGCTAGTCCCTCTCATTAATGAAAATGACAGAATTTCCATGACAAAAATAGTATATTCCTCAAAGTCACTTAATCCTCCCACTATGTTTATCTGATTCTTTGTTGAGGAATAGATGTGGTTATGGCAGAGCATAATAAGACTGCCCGGTCCTATTGAGATAAGAAATCTTCCAAAGTGAACCTGGTCTATTTGTTTGTCACCCTTGCCTAGCTGAGCTTGGGGAGAGAGTTGAGCACTAGTTAGAGGGGCAGGGTGAAGGCTGGTAGATGGTCTCACACCATGAAATCAGGAGGATGAAACTGGGTCCTGTCAAAGATACATGCGTTCACCCACATATTTTTGAGAAGAGTTTCCTATGATATGTTGAATATCCATACCAACAAACATCCTCACCAATGAAGACAGACTCCATTAGGTAGTGACAATCAATTTTATGTTCCACATGGATGGCCTCTGTTTCCCTGTGATGCCTCACCAGTGATCTCTGGATGTTCTTTACAAATCATGCAAGAACCCCATCTTTTAAATGCACACACAAAAACTGATTCATTTGATAGAACTGTGCAGTTTAGTTCTAAATAATATAAATGTAAAAACATATTTACTAGCCCATTAGAGCTTAAATTGTTTGGATTAATACCTCCCACAACCATTCCTCATGGAGGCTCTGGAACATAACCCAGTTGAAAATACAGTTCTCTCCACTGCCAGGATGCTTCTGTTAGTGCCTTCCAAATGAGGGATCCTGTTTCTATATAGGGGATCATCATTTGAGATAGTTAAAAGCAGCGAGACCATTGTACCAGCACGTGCTACTAAGGGCCCTTGGATTCCCCTTCATAATGGTCAGATGTTCAGGAAAAACAAGTGACCAGGGGTAGAAGACCATCTGGAAAGCCTGGCCAAGCCCAGTCTCATTTGCAGGTGGCAGTTAACAGCAGCTCTGCACAGGACCAACAAATGACACTTGGGTAGATGTTTAAGGAGCTCATAAGTCCTAGGGAAAGACAAGGCTTGAAATGAGACTGTTCAGAAGCAAGCGGCCCTCATAAACTGAAGGCAGCACTCCACTCTTACGGGCTGACATCACATCTATCAGGAAAATGAAACAGCTGTCTCAGGGAACAAAGATAAAAAGTGAGGGCCGTGGTAATGGAAAAGAAAACTCAAGGCCACTTCGGAGTCCTCAAAATGGCAGACAAAGAGAGGGTCACGCTGGGAAGGGAGGGTTGGAGCATTCATGGCTCTAAGGGATGCTGAGGGCTCTCAGCCCAGTCCCCCCTTCTACTCAGGAAGACCACCCAGCTGCATCCCATTCTGGGGGTCTCCCTAAAGAAACATCCTGGGAGCCACAGAAGGTGACAGGGAGAGTTCAGGCCTCCCACTGTCCAAATCCTCCTCTTGCTGTCTGAGTCCTGGATTGGAGTTAAGATTTCTGAATTCCAATCCAAACTAGCCCTTCCTCCCTGTGCAAGCTTGGACGAATGGCACTGAGCCTCAGCCACCAAACTGGGAATAATATTAATAGTCCCTCCCCCAGAAGACCCCATCTGAGAAACCCTCAGTGAGGACTTCACATAGGGCCCCAGCCTTCCCTTCAGGAGAGCAAAGCATCATTTATAACCAACCCTTATGACTTTCCACATCCTCTCACAGTAGGAAGCAACAGATGGACATGGATCCTCCAAATGCCAAGGTGGTATTTCAAAAGTATCCATGCAGAAACATCCAATTAAAGGAGAATTAGTATTGGTTTCCAACACACATTCTCTCTCTTTCTCTCTCTCTCCATTCCCCCCACCCAAGTGCTAATTAAGGTGATTTTTCTTCAAAGGGAGCATCTGCATTGCCTCAGCCATATCAGGGACAGTCATCTTCACCTGGAGTTTCTGAGGAGTCAGGAAGGATGGATGGATTTGATTGGTCAAGCAATAACCAATTACTTACAGATGTCAGTGATGAAGAGAACTCCCTCTGCAATCCAACCTCCTCTTAAAGACTGTACAGCTGGGGAGCCCCGTGCTCATCAAGGCAGATCATTCAACCCCCGCTTGACTGTGATGGTTACGACATTGTTCTTTATGTTAGGCCCACATTTACTCTTTGCAACTTCTGTCCCATGCTGTTAGTTCTACGCTCTTCAGAACCAAACAGAAGCATAGCAATATAGGAGAAAGAACATGAGCTCAAAAGCCAAGGCACCTGCATTCAAATCCTCCCTTGGACACTTTCATTGTGGCCTTGAACAAGTCATTGTAGTGGATCAAAACATCATGAGGGTTTTTCAAAGACCCCCTCAAATGGACTGACCCTGGGCCCCACAGAAGCTGATGGGAGTCCTGGGGTGCCAGAATAGTCTACTGAACACAGTGGTTGCTGTGGGTGCAGTCTCCCCTCTTTTCTGAGGTTTTCATGCCATTGCCTTCTTTTTTTTTTTTTTTTTTTTTTAGGTTTTTGCAAGGGAAACGGGGTTAAGTGGCTTGCCCAAGGCCATACAGCTAGGTAATTTTAAGTGTCTGAGACTGAATTTGAACTCAGGTCCTCCTGACTCCAGGGCCGGTTCTCCATCCAGTGCTCCACCCAGCCACCCTACCATTGCCTTCTAATGGTGTCATTCTATTGTTTGGGCCTTTTGAAAATTGTAGACTCATTTGTTTGTTTTTTCAGTGTTCCTGATGGCTTTTATATGCAGCTTCATAATAGGACACTAGCAGTTCTGGCTCTTGAGAGACAACTGTTAAATGTCCATATGAACAGTTATACCTGCAAGTCAGTAAATGCTCCAAGCTGGGGCTTGCTTTATTATTCCATCCAGACTTAAGAAAGTAAGAAAAATGTTAAAAGTGTAGATTAAACTTAAAGTGGTGTCCTATGTATATGATTTTTTTCTGGAGAACTGGTTGCTAGATATTAGCCATCACACCCCTACCCCCTACCCTAGCTTTTCTGCTTTTATTGCATTAGCTGTACATCTTGGCACTTGGAGGTGATAGAGGGAGGTGATGGAGGACCATCTTATCAGAGAATTCCTGGGCTTTATTCCACACCAGTCTTTCACCCTTGAGACTTTCCTTCCAGTCCCTGGGATGATAAAGAAGCAGAAAAACCAACTGCCCCCCCCCCCCCACTTCAAGGACAAGGTGCTGTCCCTTCTCCCGCAATGGCTGCCGAGGTGTTTTTACATTCTCAGTAACTTAAATATTCTTCTCAAAATTGTTATTGGAGTTCTTCCTCCTTCCGATCTGATAAAAGTTCTATGTTTCCCATAAAGCTGTTAGCTCAAAGTCTTCAGCGTCCTGAAGGGCAATCCATTGTTCTAATGCCTGTGTCCAGTGATTCATCATGTGGAGAGAGCGCACCACTAATCACCCCCTCTCGTTTGCATCCACCATCACTCTTCTCCTTTATTCTATCGGAGCCCATCAGAGTTCATTTATATTAAGTGTGACTTGGTTGTAGAGAAGCCAACCCCAGATAACAGACCATGCCCAGTATCTCTTAGCACCCAGCCAGGGGAAGCATCCTGCATCCAGGGAAAGAAGTAAAACATGGTGGCTGAAGGCTAGTGGTGAATTTCCCGGGGATGATATACAATGGGGACCGGCACATACCAAAAATGAAAGATTAGGATATCTCTAGTGTGGGAACAACAATATTTTTAGCCAAGGAGTTGCACTTTTTACTCTCTTACTCTCCATTTCCTGACGGAGGTAAGCTGTCTCTTAGATCCAGTACAGATTTCTGGAAGTGTAATGAACTTGAGGAGAGAGAGAGCAATCCTTCCCAAGGGCAAAAATTAGTCCCTGATAGAAAAAAAAAAAACAATTAAAACACTTTCAGGGGACAATAATGTAGTACTTTAACCACTGGCTATCTCCCATAGGAACATATTTTTACCGATCTGATGCTAAATAAGATTTGGGGGTAGCATCTTTGCCTCTGGGGCAAAAATAAAATGTGTATAAGAAAAAGCAATAGATAATAATTTGATTTTGTCCGTTACCAGTCTTATTCCATAATTCCTAAGCGGAACACAGTCTTGGTATTGAAAATTTTTAATTTTTTGGATTGGGTGCAGCAAATACAATTCTCTAGGCAGTGGTCTACTTCTCTATTTTTAAACCAGGACCAAACACTTTTGATGATTGATTGAGACAAATCTGGGAGACAAAAATAAACAATCCAGCAAATTTGCAAAGATGAAAAAAAAGATCTCGGAGCAAAACTACTAATCTATTTATAATCTTTGGACACACCACCACCATTACTAGCTTTATCCCCTAAGGAGTTCAAAAAGAGAAACAGCTATGCAAAATCCCAAGACATTCAGGGCAGCACTTTTTGTAACAACAAAGAACAAAAGTGATGACCCTCCATTTGGGAATGACTGAACTTAACCCTAGAAGATGAATGGAATGGAAAGCTATTATTCTGGGACAAATGATTTCTAAGTGAGGAATTCAAAGAAGCATGGGGAGAATTTTAGGTAATGATTACAGAAACAAAACCAGAAAAACAATGTATATAATGACTTGTTCAGTCGTTTCAATCATGTACAAATCTTTGTGACCCCATTTGGAATTTTCTTGGCAAAGATACTGGAATGATTTACCATTCCCTTCACTAGTTCATTTTACAGATGAGGAAACTGAGGCAAATAGAATAGAGTGATTTTCTCAAGGACACATCCCTAATAATTATCTGAGTCATATTTGAACTCTTGTAAATGAGTCTTCCTGACTCTTAAAAACTACAACCAGGGCCAGCTAGGCGGTACAGTGAATATAGAGCACTAGCCCTGGAGTCAGGAGGACCTGAGTTCAAATTTGACCTCAGACACTTAATAATTACCTAGCCGTGTGGCCTTGGATAAGTCACTTAACCCCCATTGTCTTGCAAAAACCTAAAAAAATAACTACAACCATATTAATAGAAACTTTCAGGAGAGAAAGTTGCATTCTGCTTAATTTTAATGAGTAATCTTGATCCCGAAAATCAATAATGAAATATAGCTTTCTCCTTTGAATGAAGAGGTGAAGGACCTATGGTGGCAAGACCTATGGTGGCAAAATGTTATTTATTATATCGAGTAGTTACTACATCACCCATTTGGGGGCTTTCTCTCTTCTCTGCCATTGGCTGAAACCCCCACCAATTTTGTCTTCTTGCTTTAGGGGCCCAGTAACTAGCATTCCAGTTTCAATTAACTATTTAATATTGGGTTAATTTTTACACAGACACACACACCTCTATCTCTGAAGAGAGGAGGGAGATTAGCCTCAGAGGTTAGCTTAGAACTTCCTACATACCAAATTTAAGTCAAAGCTAGTAGTTATGGCTTCTGCTTAGCTTATATCATAAATGATGCTTTGTTAGAGGTTACAACAGTGGGGCTGGAGACTTCACTTGTGCTATGTAGAACGAAGAAGAGTGAAGGAAAATGCCTAAACCCAGGTTTGTTTCTTGTGACTCCATAGTGGGGGGGAGGGGGCTGGGTGGAAGCTGGGGATTGAAGTGATCCTAATGCCTTCTAAAAAAAGGCATTAGAGGGGTGGCTAGGTGGTGCAGTGGATAGAGCATTGGCCCTGGAGTCAGGAAGGCCTGAGTTCAAATCTGAACTCAGACACTTAATAATTACCTAGCTGTGTGGCCTTGGGCAAGCCACTTAACCCCATTGCCTTGCAAAAAAAAAACTAAAAATAAATAAATAAGGCATTAGACACACACACACACACACACACACACACACACACACACACACACACACACACACACACGGGAAAGATTCCTGAGTTATCAAGTCAGATCCTTTTAAAGATACTGTGTAAGGGGGCTACACAGTCCACAGAGAAGGCCACTCCCAACCAGGAGGTAGGCAGACAAAGAATGTCCATGCACAGGACAGGCCTCCAGTTCCCACAAAGCAGAGGAGCAGATAACTAGGACCTTCAGCAACACCCTCCCCCCGGGAGTGAGGAGAGCCCAGAGAGAGAAAGAGAAGGGGGAAGGGAGACACAACAAGACAGTGAGAGACCGAGGAAGACGGCACTCAAAAAGAGGGGAAAGAGAGTGGATAGAGGAAGAGGGAGAGGAAAAGGGCCTCAGGGAGGGAAGAGCATAAAAGGAAGCTGGAAAGTGGGATGGGAGCATGGAGAAGGTAGGATATCCCCAGGGAACAAGATGAGGAGTAAGAAGGTGGAGGAGCCAGGAGAGGCAATTGAGGCAGGAGTTTAGTGAGACTAGCTGGTACTGGTCCAATCCCATTTGGAGTGGAGGAGGAGTCCAGCCTGACCTCAGGTAGAACACACAGAGACTATTCACGGACTTGACCAAAAACCTTTCATTTGTATCTGACTGAATCACAATGCAGAAGTCAAAGGAGAAGTGACAGATCAGCCATGAAAAGCAAGAGGAAAAGGCCAGTGGAGCTCACACTGTCCTAGAAACAGTCAGCATCCCCCAGCAAGACTAGACATCTCTGTAGCCCACAGGGCTGGTCCTGGACCTAAAGGCATCAGTATTGCCTAGTTCAATGCAGCATCACTCAGACCAGGACATGCCAGACACGTGGGGTCTCTGAACTCCCCAGCATTCTGTCCTGAGATACCAGAGAGGGTCCTGGAGACCCAGAGTTCAGAACCCCAAAGATCTAGACAGAGCCTTGATCTCCTCCAGATCAGGAGATCGATGTAGAGTCAAATCCAACAAAATCCGGGAGAGGCAACCACCATCACCACCCCCAAAAGGGAAGAAAACCTACTGGGAGCCACCCTGTGCTTAGCTCTTTAGAAATATTCTCTCATTTAATATCATTTAATCCATTTAATTAAAAGCAAGAAAAGAGAAAGAAGCTTGCCTTAGAACTAAGGATGGAATTTGAGAAGTAAACCAATATCAAAGATTGCTAACAAATCTAGAAAATTCCATAAGAGGGAGAAAAGAGCTCCATAACAACTAGAAGCAGATGCTCAAAGGAGAAAAAAAGTATTTCCAGAAGGACTGTATGAATACCTGCAAGAAATTCAACAAGTATGGGGCAGCTAGGTGGCGCCGTGGATAGAGCACTGACCCTGGAGTCAGGAGGACCTGAGTTCAAATCCCACCTCAGACACTTAATAATTACCTATCTGTGTGGCTTTGGCAAGCCATTTAACCCCATTGCCTTCCAAAAAAAAACCTAAAAAAAAAATTAAAAAAAAAAGAAATCATAGATGAAAACAACCTAGATCTATTAGAACCACATAGTAAACTGAATATAGAACCCATAAAACATCTCCTTAAAGAAATCTAAAAGGGGGGCGGCTAGGTGGCGTAATGGATAAAGCACCGGCCTTGGAGTCAGGAGTACCTGAGTTCAAATCCGACCTCAGACACTTAATAAACACCTAGCTGTGAGGCCTTGGGCAAGCCACTTAACCCCATTTGCCTTGCAAAAACCTAAAAATAAAAAATCTAAAAGGAAAAAGTCCCAGAAATGTCAGAACTAAAATACAGACCTCTTATGTGAAAGAAAACAAATATTACAGGCATCCAGAAAGATGCAATTTAAATAACAAGGTGCCCTCATCATGCTTCCATTATGAGTAAAAGGTGTATAATTTAGTATAGACCCTTTTTTTCCCAGAGGCTGGGTCTCCTTACCTCTTCCAGGCTAGAAATACAGAGGTCATCCCACTGTGGATCAACACAGCAGCTTTCATCTGCTGTTTTCAGACCTGGACTATTCTTGTCTCTTAAGACAGCTGCTTAGTCTTGAACTTGACTGAGGGTCCCCACATCAACGCTTCTGCATCTCAGAACTTCTAAATTTAAACAGTTCACCAGTCTCAGTCTCCCTTGGGAGTAGGCATACACAACCACACACAACCTTTTAGGTATTTTTTTAAAGCAAACTGTGAAATGAAGACTCACCATTTCATATAAATTCAACTTTTTGAGTTCTAATGAGTACGTGGAAGTAATATTTTTTGGAATTAAGTTCAAAACAAAAAATAAAAATTAAGTTTAAAAAAATTCTGAACTGGAAGGGAGACCTTGGATAGGAGGACAATATCTAGAAATGAATATGATACAAAACAAAAGGTATTTATAATTTAATTAAATGTTTGTTGGGCTGGCAAGCCAGAGGAATGATAATAGGAAACAGAGAAAGAAGGAGAGAGAGGGAGACAGAGATAAAGACAGAGAGAGACAGAGACACAGAGAGAGAGAGAGAGAGAGAGAGACAGAGAGAGACAGAGAGAGAGTCTAACTGAAGCACAATCATTGGCAGGGTCAGATTATTTTTTCTTTTAAATTTAATATTTATTCTCATTTTGTACAAATTTTTTTTTACATTAATGAAACATTCTTGTTTAACACCCCCTCCCCCATAAACATAGACTTGCTTGAGTGATAAAGTGAAGGGGAGAGAAAAAAATTAAAATTAAAAAAAATAATTGTAATAATTACAGGTATGGCCAGGTGGCACAATGGACGGAGCACCAGCCCGGGAGCCACGAGCACCTGAGCCCACATCCGGCCCTGTACACCGAACAAACACCCAGCCATGTGACATGCAAGCCACCCGAACCCCACTGCCCTGCAAAAAAAAAGAAAGAAAGAAAAAAAGACCCAAAATAAAATAAAATAGTAATAATAGTAGGGGTAGCTAGGTGGCAGACAGAGCATTAGTTAGCCTTTGAGCCAGGAGCACCTGGGTCCAAATCCGGCCTCAGACACCCAGTGATCACCCTGCTATGCGGCCCCAGGCAGGCCACCCAGCCCCATTTGCCGGCAGGGCCAAATTTTGAGGCATCTCTGCTCCTTAAGTTTGGGTTCCAAAGCCATCATGATATATTATAAGAAAAACCAAGATGTCAGCAAAAAGTAACCCATCTTTGAACCCTGGACAGCAGGAAAGTCCTGCTCTTTGACATACCCCAATGGGAAAAGTTAAATTTCTGAAAAACATTTTGGATATTGAAAAAAAGTAGATTCAGCCCATCCTAAAAGGCTTACTACAGGACACCCTTAACCAACAGTGAGGTGGTGCAGTGGATAGAGCACTGACCTTGGAGTCAGGAAGATGGGAGTTCGAATCTGTTCTCAGATACTTGCCATTAACTAGCCATGTGACCTTAGGCAAGTCAGTTAACCCTGATTGCCTCATGTCCAGGCCCATCTTCAGTGGTCCTGATCCATATCTGGCCACTGGACCCAGATGGCTTATTATGGCATCACCTCCCTCATGTCATGGTCTTTTTCATGAATGAAGGACAAACATCACCAGGGCTTTCTATACCAGTCACATGACTCATTCCAGAAGAATAAATAGTTAAATGCACTTCTGCCTATTGGGTGTGTTAGTTAAAGGAAAAGGCACTTAGTCAAAGAGCATCCCCAAATAAGTGCCAAGGACACTGGGATCCCTGAGCCTCCCTAATCAGGATCACGGAAGTACCCAGTGTCTGGTAGAAACATACCCAGACATCTGTGGTCAGAGACCCTGGAGCAAGGCCCACACAGAGTGATTGAACATAGCTAAACCCATGGAGTAGGAGTCCATGGGAACCTTGTGTGTCCCGGGAAAATGAATGGTAAGGAGCATCCAGTGTCCTTTGGGGCTATTGGTCTGTGGTTTTCTGCTCCACATATATATAGCAGAGACACTCTCTGCAGCTTTCCCTGAGTGTTTCCATTTCCCATTGATGTCTTGGGTATCTCAGCTGTCCTGCTATGGCTCTCAGTGGCCATCCTTTGGTCTTAGATTATTCTGATGTTTTTTTCCCCCACCGATGAACTGTACAGGGCAAAGTGTCAGGGGTCATTTTGGTGGCTTTGTGAGGCAGACCTCAGGATCACTCAGGCAACGAACTTGAGATGCCATTAGGGTATTTGAACTCAGACTTTTGAATTGTTTTCCTCTGCCCCAGAACCAGGCTTTTTCTAGATTGAGGAAATCACTTTCATATCTTCTCCATTCACAAGATGCCAATTATGGCACAGGAAAAACCCAGAGCAGCGAGGTGAAGACTGAAAGGGGCTGGTGACCCTTGTCCTAATTCCCTTTTGTTGTACATTCCTGCCAGGACCCGATCACAGTTTGGATCCATTGTGGGCTCAGTGATCAGCTCTTGAAGGGATCTTGGAGGACAGGTACAAGACCTTGCCTTTTACAAAGGCCCAGAGACATAAAGGTCAGAAGGGTAATAGTCAGAGTGTGAATTGAAGCTCCTATAGCTCTGACCCTGAAGCAGATCTCTAGTCCTCTGATGTCAAACCCTTCCCATTGAGCTACAACAGAGTACAGTCAGTGGGGCCCGTGTTGGAATGGAATGAGCTCATCAGAACAGACATACCTCAGAAAATTGGATCATTGCCAAAAATGGATGAGAAATGGGGGAAAGGAGAGTACCTAGTTTTCAGCCCTTTATTCTGGTGCCTAAATCAAATATCTTGGCAAATACAATGAAGTGATTGGAATGTCTGCTTCCCTTCTGAGAAAAAATGAGAAATTGCATCACTCTTTTCTTACGACCTTGACTTTTTGGCAGGTCAACTAAAAAACAAACAAGAGGTTATTCCAGATCAAAGGGAAAGGTCCAAATGCCTTATAAGTCATCTTGGCTCACCCTTCCAATCAGCTAATGTAGCAGATGTGACTAATGGAGAACAAGGAATTGGATGTTCTTAAGGAAGAGTCACCAAAATCAGTGATTCTGCCAATGGATAATCATCAAGTCTTTGGTCCTCTCCCTCCCTCAAAGTGAGAGGCCAGAGGTTAAACTGATTGGCTCTGCTTTGACATTGCCTCTTTCCAGTTATGAGATTAGTCTTCTGAATTATTTTCAAGAATCACCTGGTGACAGAATCTAGCAGTAATTCTTCCCTTCTATTCTTTGCCCATCACCTCCTCCCCAATGCCTTGCTGCCCAAGAGGACCCTATGCCCTGGGGCCCACTGGTGACTGTTCTTCCCAACCACTATTTCAGATCACATCATGCTTCACTTCACTTCCTCCTCTCCAATCTTTTCCCCCTTGCCAACCACCAGGATACCAGGTACATGCCCTTTCCTCCACCCCACTCTTCGTCCTCCCATATCAAAAACCAGAATGGTAAAATCTGCATATCACAAAACAGAATAGTAGAGGCAGAAGGAAATTTAGGGAACATCCTCTCCTCTTAACATTCTCCTCCCCTATTGGAATGATGAACCAAATCAACTTTGTGCGATGTCAATCTGTTCCTTTAGGGCCACACTGATCATTCCTGTGGCTTTTCAGTGGTGGTGGTGGTCTCCTCCCCTAATAAAGGAAAGACATTCCCTCTGATTTGATATCTCCCAAGTTAAGTGACTTGCCCAGATTACAAAGCTAATAAATGACAGAATTTGAACCCATGTCTGGTGCTCTCTCATCAAACAAACAATAGATTCTGGGAGAGTTTGCATTTTCTACACTTTTCTGATAGTTGCATGACTAGGAAGATGTCCTATTCAAAACAAAATATCAATTGGGGAGGGAGAAGAACAAAGGATGGAGGACACTATCTTTCCATCTGTTGTCTGGCCAGGTTACCAGGAATATCTCCAATGAGCCTCACCCTTGGGAGAGTGGAGCTTCAGAGAAGAGATGGAGAGGCCCTTCTCTCTCAGTCACTTGGCATCATTCTTGTTCATCAGTATTGTCCAGGAAGATGAAGGTGAAGAAACAAACCTGTTTGAGCAAATGTCCACCCTGAAGATCAGGGTTTTTCAGGAGAAACCTCTGAATGTTTTGCACCTTCTCTATTTAATCTGCACGGCACTGCAGGATAGATTTCAAGTCATCCTCAATTATTTTCAAAGGGGAGAAAAATGAAAAAAAACAAACTGGTATCCAAGCAAACAAAGAACATGAGGAGATAATGAAAAATTACCAAGGGAAAAGTCACTTGCTAACCCAGAGACCTTTCTTCTAATTTCCATTCTGTAATCAGTTGTTAAAAGTGAGATATCATTGTCTCTAACACACCCTTAAGTCTATCTCTGCAGAAATGCTGCAAACCTCTGCTATCCCTGGAAAGCATTGGCTCTGAATACACAAAGTTAATTTTTCGGGGGAGCTCAAGTCACAGAGAGAAATGATATTATTTCAGTTTGAAATTGATTTTGTGGGATGACAGTCCATTTTTATTTGCACACAGTTTTTTCCTCACTGATTAAATAATTCCCCAAATCAGCTTGATTCTGTCACTCCTGTTTATAGCTGAGGGTAACAACAAAATGGTTTTGGGGCCAATTTACATATTAAGTAGAATGAAACACCTCATTCTGCATAAAGAAATAAACAAGGAGCCTTTGCAGGAATTCCATAGACAAGATTCTGCACAGAATCTGAATGCACACTGTCACAATCAAACACTGGTCAATGCAAAAGAAAGAATGGTAACAGCCTGGAATGCAAGGCAGGGGGGGCTGGAGAATGGGGAGGGGTGCTAAAGCCTGCATTAGTGGACAAAGTGGGAGCAAGAGATGATGACCTTGATCCAGATTTCCAAAGGGTTTCATACAGTTCCTTCTGAGGCAATTTAAAGGGAGGGGGAAACCTCCCCCCCACCAGTCCAGGTATTGGGGTGGGGTCTCTGAAAATCTATACAAGACAGCTACACTAAGGCATAAGGAGAATTCAAAGCCTTCTCTGGCTCTCAGGAGCCTGATAATCTCTGAGTCTTTGTTCCCTCATCTGTAAAATGAACGTGATAATATTGACACTACCTGCTTTGTAGGGCTATGAGGAAAATGCTTTGTAAAACCTTCAACCATGATATATGTGGAAATTACGATCCTCAGAATTGAATTAATATTATTACAGGAAGCTGTTGATAGTCAAGATAAATTCCCAACAGTTGCAGACTGATACCACAGATGATTCTATCCATGTGACCTTGGGAAAGTCAGCTAACCTCTTTTGACCTGAATTTCCACTTGTGTAAGTTGAGAGAGTTGGGCTAGAGATGGCCATTTGTGGAGTCTTCTAGTCCTAGGTCTGAACTCCTATTACAAATATCAAATATTTACTTAGTCCTGTGGTCAGAACTAGAAACCAGGAAGATGAGACATTGGTCTAATGAACTGTAACTGCATTTTTGGTTGTATTTTTATGATACTCTTCCCTCCAATACCTCAAATGAAAAACATAGAATGCATGATGATCTCTTGTCCTGCTATGACATAGCATGTTTGGGAAGTTTCAACTAGAATCCTCTGGGCACAGCTTTATACCCTATTCCCAAAAACAACCCCAAGAGAGTGACTTGGGTAGAGTCCATGACTCTGTTGCTGTGCCATGGGTCCATCCTTACTCCAAACAAGAAGTGGGTCATTCTAATCTATAGAATATTCAGTGTGGGGCAGCTAGGTGGCACAGTGGATAGAGCACTGGCCCTGGAGTCAGGAAGTGAGTTCAAATCCGGCCTCAGACACTTAATAATTACCTAGCTGTGTGACCTTGGGCAAGTCACTTAACCGCATTGCCTTGCAAAAAAACTCCAAAACATTCAGTGGTTGAAGCCTCCAAGCCCAAGCCCAACAACTAATTATCCAGACAATCGGCTAGAGGATGTTGCGCAGGGAAGTAAATGAAGGGTCTTGAGTTCCTGTCATAGGAGGAACAGATGAAGGAGACAGGAATATATAGTCTAAAGAAGAGAAGACTGGAGTGAGGAGCAGAGCTGAGATATTTGTGTTTGAGTTTTTGAAGGGGTCTCACATGGAGGGGGGTGGGGAATAATCTTGAACCAGAAACAATAAATGGAAGTTTATCGTTGTTCAGTTTTGTCTGGGTCTCCAAGACCCTATTTGGGTTTTCTTGGCAAAGACGCTTGAGTGGTTTGCCATTTGCCCTTTCTTCTCCAGCTCATTTTACAGATGAGGAAACTAAAGAAAACAGAGGGAAGTGATTTATCCACGATCATCCAACTAGGAAGTGTCTAAGGCAGTATTTGAGCTCAGGTCTTCCCAACTCCAGGCCAAGTTCTCTATTGTACCACCTAGCTGTCCTAATAAGTGGTAATTACAAAGAACCAAATTTAGACTGGAAATTAGATAGGACTTCCTAACAATTAAAAATCTAAAAGTGATCCAGTTTGCCTCTACAGTAAGGGTAGAGTACATTCTTTTCTGCCAAGGACCACTTAGATATTTATATCATTCATGGGTTATCTTTGGTCAAACATTTAATCAACCCCTATGAAACTACTAGAAATTCAATAAATTTCTAGTCCCATCTGTGGTTGCCTTGGCAGCACCAATACGACCCTCAGGACTGAGTTTCCCCACCCTTGCTTTAGAGAGAATGAGTTTCCTGACATGGTGTCATGAAGAGTTTCCAGTCTGCAAGAAAAGGTTGAATGAGCACTTGTCTACCTTATGGTAAGAGGATGTACCCGATGGGTTCTAGGTTAGACTTGATGCCATGGATGACCCTTTCTTTCAGCTCTGTAATAATATTCCTTGTGTCAATCAGTGTCCCTAGGTGCATGGGCACACTCGCAAAACCATGCCTGGGCTACATTAAACTTTTCTTTTGACTGCCAAGTATTTTTATTGCCCTAATCGAATGTAAAGTCCTCAAGTCTAGAAGCCATGTATTAGTTTAAAAATCCACCCATTAGCATAGATCAGACACCTGCTAGGTTCCAAATTCCACTGTCCAGGAACATATACTCTATAGGAACACATTTAATAACACTCAAACAAGTACAGGAAATATGGCACCATGGACAGAGAGAAGATCTGTAGTCAAGCCCCATGTTGGCCACAGCCTGCTTCCCAACTCTCATGGGCCCTGGTGACTCTCTAAGATTCTTAGACCAAGAGCAGAGAGGTCAATCTGCATTGGTTCAGAGGAATTCTCCCATATCAGTGACATCAGAGGACTAGACCAATACATAGACAAGCCTATATGCTCATATATATATATATATATATATATATATATATATATATATATATATATATGTATGTATATATGACTAAATACATACATATGTCCAGATATATGCAAACAGACTTAATCCCTCTGCCTGCTACTTGATTCAACAAATTTATTCTTATCATTTGAAGTATCTATTAATCCTAGGATATATTTGGATATCTCTTCATCAATTAATAAAATAAAATATCAAACCCTCCTTTATCAGTTAACTTGAAGCCCCTATCCCAGGTTATTAAATAATAATAATAAACTGGAGAAACCTCTTTTCTCACAAACAGTAATGTTAAATTAATCTAAATATTAAAAGTATGAATCTCTGAAGATTAACTGAATAGTACAATTAATGGTTATACAATTTATTTAAAATTTTAAAAATTGGGGCAGCTAAGTGGCGCAGTGGATAGAGCACTAGCCCTGGAGTCAGGAGGACCTAAGTTCAAAACTGGCCTCAGACACTTAATGATTACCTAGTTATGTGGCCTTGAGAAAACCACTTAATGCCATTGCCATGCAAAAAACCTAAAAAAAAAAACCTAATAAAAAATAAATAAAATTTAAAAAAATTATAACACAAAGAAACAAAGAACTATTGGCAATAATTTACCTGTTAAAATATTTCTAGAAGCTCTTTTTGTGGTAGCTAGGAACTGGAAGTCAAAGGGATGTCTATCAAATGTAGAAAGGCTAAACATGCTGTGGTATATGATTATAATGGGATATTATTATGCTTGTAAGGAATGACAAGCAGGATCAGTTCAGAAAAACCTAGAAAGACTTACATGAACTGATGCATAGTAAAGTGAACAGAACCAGGAGAATAGATGTACATAGAAACAGTAATATTGTGCAATGAAAAACTATGAATGACTTCGCTATTCTTAGTAGTAAATGATCCAAGACAATCACAAAAGACTGATGATGAAGCATGTTATCTGACTCCAGAGAAAAAACTAAAACTGTCAGAATAGACTGAAGCCTTCTTTTTTCACTTTCACTTTTTTCTTTTATTCAAATCTTCTCATCCAAAATGACTAATATGGGAATTTTTTACATAATTACACACATATAATCTATATGCCATTGCTTACCATTTCAGGGTGTGGGGAGAGTGGAGTAAAATTTGAAACAAAACTTTAAATAAAAATGTTACAAATTAAAACAAAATAATTTATTAGATCACCTTTAACCATTAATGTCACTGCAGTTCTGGAAATACAATTCCATCCTTCCACTCACTTAAGATATTGAGTAAAGTCTCTTCTCAAAAACGTTCTTCATTCTTTTCACAAGAGGATAGTTAAAACATTTTCATCAAAAAAAAAAGTTCATCTTTCTCTCTGTCTTCTCTGATTTCTCTCCAACTCTCCATTCACTCTTATTTATTACCTTCTTTGAAGCTTCCAGTTCTAACTGCCAAGTCCTAAAGATTCCCTTTGGCTCTTAAAACTCTTAAAAGTAAGGGGCAAGGGGCATCTAGGTGGTTCAGTGGATAGAGCACTGGCCCTGGAGTCAGGAGTACCTGGGTTCAAATCCGGCCTCAGACACTTAATGATTACCTAGTTGTGTGGCCTTGGGAAAGCCACTTACCCCATTTGCCTTGCAAAAACCTAAAAATAAAAAGTAAATGGCAGCTAGATGGTGCAGTGGATAGAGACTGGTCCTAGAGTGAGGAGGAACTGAGTTCAAATCCTGCCTTGGACACTTAATTATTCCCTAGCTGTGTTACCTTGGGCAAGTCACTTAACCCCATTGCCTTAAATAAATAAAATTTTTAGAAACTACAGTAAGGGTAATGATAACCTCTCTGGCAAAAGCTTTGAAACAGATGTTACCTTAAACAGGCACAAAATAGTGATCTGAAAGTGGTATGGTCCACTAACAACCAGGGGAATCAGGAAAGATCTCTAGAAGGAGGTGACTCTTGAGATGCACCATGAAAAGAGGCAGAGGTGAAGGGGGGAGCACCCCAGTCATGGGATACTCTTGAGCATAGTGCTCTATACTCAGCATGTGTTACAAGAACATTTAATGAAGTAAAGTAAAAGGCCACCTCCCCAAACAGAAATCATAGCACAATAACGGATTTGTCCTTGATGGGCCACTGGAGATATGACCTAGACCCTAGACTGCTACTGTACCCTGCCTTTGCCCTTCTTGGTTTTCCCTGAGCCAGGAAGCAGATGATGTTAAAGTTCTGAGTTGACTGATTTGATGTTCAGGGACAGACCTGAAAAAATGGCTTTGGGGGAGGGTCTAGAGTTTGAAACCAGGGTCAGGAAAAGGTTTTTCTTTGTGAGACCTATGAAACCTTACCTTGGTCTGTTGAACTGGGAGATCCTTCCAGATTTTACTTATGGTTTGGTTGAATAGGTTCAATCTTGCTTTTCCAGCTGCAATTTCCCCAAATGAGAATTAATTACATATTGAACTCAAGGGAAGTCTCATTTTTCCATAGGTAGGTAACCATCTGTACTCATCAGGAAGGTTAAAAAAGAAATAAGATCTAATTCAAGGTGTTATGCTGCCTTGTACTACAAACAGATACATTTTCTTGGGTCACCAGTCCATGGCTGGAGAAGAACACATGATTCCAGGAGAGACAATATTGGACCCCTTTAGACACCCCGACAAAGTTAAGTATCTTATAAATATGCATTTGACCAAGTGAAAAAATCAGATTAAAATAAAAGCTATACTTAACTTTGTGGTGTTTTCTAAATTTTCATCAATTTATTTTGAAGAGAATTTTGAGACAAAATTTTTTTTCCCCAATCAGTGAACTCTGGATGCTGCCAAGCAAATGTCTTAGAAAGTAGGTGGCTACTCTTTGGTCTTCACTCCCCCTCTTTCTCTTCTCCACCTTCCACTTTTGTTCTTCAATGACCTTCTCTTTTTCCTCTCTGTACTCTCAACACACTCCTTCATTTGACTTGAACGTCCATACATCCCCAGTTCCTCTCTCCAGACCTGACTTCTCCCCTGAAGTAGGAAGGCAGCTTGCCATGGGTGGATAAAATTCTAGATCCGGAGTCAGGAATACCTCATCTAGAAGTTTAAACAAACAAATTTCTTTTCATATCCCCAGCTGAAAAATGAGGCTAATCCTACACAAGCATTGTTGTGAAGATAAAATAAGATTGGCCAGTTTGCAAAAAGGGCCATGGGAGTCTGAAGTAGTAAGCTAGAGTCACCCATGTCCACTTACTTGATGGGAGCTGTCAGTTTGCAACTCAGACTGATAATGGAGCTTGTTGGTTTCCCACCCAAACCAGTCCATCTTCCTGAGTTCCAACATCCTCTGCCATCTGTGCTGGAAAATTCACAGAAGAATGAAAGGTAGGAGAATCTTACACCCCAGAATCATCTTCACAACCATCGACACAAATGCCAACGATCATTCAGTGGGAAGGAGAGGAAGGGGAAAAGAAGGATCACTGAAAAATCTCAAAAGAAAATTACCTTGAAGAAAAGGAAAAGGAACAGTTGGATGAAGGAGCAAACAGGAAATCTCAGGCTCAAGAAGTAAGTATTCTAGATTAAAAGACATTAAAAGAGAGGGAGACAAAAGGCTCCATGTCAATAAGCTGGAGGAACGGGCTAAGGGCAACCTTGACACTAGGCCCAGACTCCATGCCCAGTTCCTTGTTCTAAGGGGCCTCTAAGGTACTCTTTGGTCAGACCAGAGGGATGGATAGATTATTCCCTATAGACTTCATCTCCCATCTCTGACCCTTTGTGGGGTCTGTCTGTCCCTCAGGGTAGAATGCCATCTCTCCTCCTTACCAGCTCTTTGAATCCCCAGCCTGGTCACAATCATCTGGAGCCTTTCCTGATCTGCCTTCAAATTCTCTCAAGATCTCTTTTGTAAATAACATTCTACCTCCGTGGCTAGACTGGATGCTCCCTGAGGGCCAGAGATGCTTCCCTTGCTGTCTTTGTTTCCCCAATATCTTGGCACATGACATGAATTTAATCAATACCTGGTGAATGATTAACTTACCTTTCAGGGTTCCCTTTCCAAGGGCCTTCTAACCTGGGACCAGAGAGCATCTGCTATGCCACTGGAAGTCTCTGGTTTTGTCCCAGGCCTTCTCTCTAGTCTTCCTTCCCTCCTCCCTGCTCCCCAACCCTCCTCACAGTATTTCTTTGGGTTTTGACAGAAGCAGTCAGCTGGAACGCTCCCCCCTATCTAATTCTCACTGCATGCTGATGGGGAGGCACTGGGAGCTGGTGGTTTGGGCTTCAGGAGCTTTCCAGGATGGTGAATACTACTAAACAAGCCCACCCTGAGTTCTCCAAGTTCAAGGGCCGGCGCTCCCCAGAAGCCGAGTGCAGAAGTCCGAGCCAGGGACCTGGGCGCAGCCCAAGACTGAACCATAACGCAAAGCTTCTTCGCTTGGGTGAGGAGTAGCTCACTCGGTTTCTCCTGCAGAGTCCTTTATTCTCATTATGCTGCAGGTCTTTTGTTTCATACCCTGATGGAAGTCAAAATGAAGAGCCTTTCCAAGCTTCCCGGGATCTTGCTTCCAATATAAAAAACAAGTCTATAAAGTGAATCCAAGGGGGCGCCAGGCGGCCGGGGCTGCTGGGTCGGGGCAGAGCCTCACCCGAGAGCCAGAAGCAGCTGTCCATGGTCCTTTCCCATGGGATTCCCACGATCACCCTCCACCCAGGAACAGCACAGAAGGCGTTTCCAGTAATCAGGCCTTCCTTCCCACAGTCCAGAGAGGATCCCGGCATGAAGGAAAAAAACACTTTACTGCACTTCTTTTCATAAGCTAGCCAGACATCCCTTCAAAATTCAGAGCAGAGGGAGTGCTTGTGGGGTGCAGCCATTTCCAGGAGCTCTAGAATTGGGGGGCTACAGGTTGAATCAGTGAGGAAGAGCAACTGTTCCTGGGTTCTGTCTCTGACAGCAGCACCCCTTAACCCCCACAAGTCTCCTGGACTCACCTCAGGGCTCCCCCCCTTGGGATGGGAGGGAGTTTGCATTTGGCAGTCTCCCCGCCGGCCCCCAGGGCACTGGAGGCGGAATTCTGCTTCCATTGTGCTGCTGCGTTCCAAGCAGATATGAGCCTAGTGATCAGAGCACCTCGATCGATTGGGAGGCGATGCCGGTAGTAGTGGCAGCAAATACTCCTGAACGATGTGAGGGGTGGAGCTCAATGATCTCTAAGCATCCTTTGATCCTATAATGTGGGCTCCTTTCCAACGCTGTTCCTTCCTACCTGTGGGACTTTGTCTAAGTCTGTCTTTGGGCCAGTTTCTTTAATACTGCTGCTGCTGCTGCTGCTACTACTACTACTACTAGTGTTACTACTACTTCACCACTACTACCACTACTACCACCATAACTACTACCATAACTATCACTACTACTACCACCACCGCTACCTCAACTGCTGCTGCTGCTGTTGCTATTACTCGTACTACTGTTACTACTACTACAATTACTACTATCACCACCACCACCACAACTACTACTACTATTAACTAGCATTTTATATAATCCTTTAAGGTTTAGACATTTTATTTCATGAGGTTCTCACAGTCCTGGAGAGGTGGTGACTTGCCCAGATCCCAGCAGTTCTAAGGATCTCCAGATTTCAAGCCCAGTCTTAAAAAGTGGGAACTGGATCATGCAGATCCCATGGTTCCTCCCAGCCCCAGAGCCATCAACCTAGAAGCACCTGCCCATTTCCCTTTGTCTCTGTGCTCATGTGTGTAGACAACATAGAAGGACTGTTCCTCTCCCATTCCATTGTATCTGACTCTCCTTAGCAGGTCTGTGCAGATGCTAACCCTCTATTCTCTTCAATTCATAGGGTATTTAAAAAAAATAAGCCTGTGAATGAGTAGTGTTCAGGGTTGGGGGAGTTCTACTCTGTAGTGCCAACAGAGCATCCTTTGGATGCCACATACAGAAGGAAGGAACGTTCTTCCTTGAGGCCACCCACCATCCCCTGCCACACATTACAGGTTGGAAATGTTTCCAGGAATTGTTTTGTGCTTTGAAATCTGAGTCAATGAGAAGTGTCACAGCAGAGATGCCAATGTGTCTTGGTGACCAATGAAAGCTGCTCTGACTTCCCCAGATGTTTTTAATCACTTCCACCATGCCCTCCTTTCTCATTAAGGAAAAGGGTCATGAGCATGCTGAGCATTCTGGCCCAATCCAAACAGAGTGTCTGGCCCCCAGACCCCAGATGATTCTGGGGAACCTCTGGAAAGTGGGTCCTTTCTGCACCTAGAAATGATTTCCATCTATTTCAACTTCCCCCTGCAAAGAGACCCTCCTTGCAAGCTGCAATCCTCACCCACCAGCCCGTCACGCAGAGAAAGGATATATCACTTTGGCAGGCCAGGTAAGCCCACCTCCCTCTTTATCCTGCCACATTCTCTCAGCCAGGAGGTACAGGTAAGCACCACGGTCACCTTGTCTACTCATGGAAATCAATTGGGCTTAAGATAAAAGGTCATTTGATTAATTTTCTGATAACTTGATAAGCTTTTGTCAAGAAAAGGAAATTAAAAGAATGAAATAAATGGAGTTCACTGCACAGGTGGTTCTCAAGATAATTTTTCGTGGAGGGTGGGAATGAAGGAAGTAGACTTTAGGGGCGCCTAGGGGACAAGAGGGTGAGACCTGCAGACATGTCCAGAATGGCCAAGCCTGCTGCCTGTGATGCCTTACCCAAAAAGGAGAGTTGTGTGATGGGCATGGGCATGGAGGTGGGTGGCAGGGCTGCCTCTGGGGAGCACCCTCTGTGACGTTGCTCAGAAGAATCTGAATGAGGAGGCAAAGAAGCAAGAGCTCCTGCTGCTAGTGGGGCAGGAGACATGTCAACTCAAGCGTTCCTTAAGCCCCTGCTGAATACCATTCGGTCAATGTTTATTTATTAGGTGCCTACTATTGACCAGCCATTGGACTAGGCAAGAGGGGAACCCAGTAGATCTAAAGAGTCTACCAGTGCTAATTTTTGGGGGGGAGAGGGTATTATGTTTACTCTTAAACAAGAATATTTTAGTAATTTATAAAAAACATCATTTGTACAAAAATAAGAAAAACAAATATTAAAAAAGAGTCTACCAGCGGGTCTCTCCATTGCATGGCAACAGACCCACAAACAAACACACACACACACACACACACACACACACACACACACACACACACACACCACTGTGCCTTTTGGGGAGAGGTCAACCATCTGACCTTTATTGTTCACACAGATGGACCCAGATGCCTTGTGAGAAAACACAAGATGTTAAAGCTAGCGGAATTCCCATTCAAATAGAGGGTCAGCTCCTTGAAAGAAGCGCCCGTCTTTCATTGTCTTTCCCTCCCTGGAACCACACTTAGGGGCTTATTGAGCTGCCAGGAAGCTGCCTGCTAATATGATTTAAAACTGTTTTAGAGCAGGCTCCTCCTGGGCAAGGTTGAGCATCCAAAACACTGTGGCAGGACCCTGGGCCCTGGACCAGGCAGAGCTTGCCGGGGGATCATTCCATAATCATTCCACTGCTATGGGGTCACCTTGTCTACTAGGTTTAAATCAACAGTTTGAGGTAAAGAGATCATGTGTGGTGACTCCTGAGGTCTGATGGGAAAGCTGTCCCTGACCGGCCTGGGAGGCCCAGCCTGGACCCGTGTTCACGTTCCGTGCTGGGGATGCTCGTCCCCTGCTCCCCACCTCCTGCCCATCTCTGCTTTGGGTTCTTGACCCCTCCCACAAGAAATACAAGAGTCTAGTTCCACCATGTTCACCTGGCACATGAGGTTCTGGGAGGTAGGAAGCACAAAGTATTAAGCTCATTCTATCTGCCTAACACAGCAAAGGTACAGAAGCTCAGCCTACCATATACTAACAGGTCCCTACCTGGTGTCCCTGGGTGGTCAGCACCCCTCTACAGGAGCTGCCCCTGGAATATCTACAGTGCAGTCCCCTGGGGTATAAGGAGGCAGCACCTTCAAGCGGGTGGCTAACTGGGCCATCCTTCCAAATGGTTGTAGTATGCTGACCTGCACTACCACTAACAAGTGGGCAGAATTGAGACAGGGCCCTTGTCCAAGCCATCCCACCAAGCTGGGAGCCTTTTACAGGCCAACCTTTGGTCTTTGAACTTAAGTTTCCTACAGATGGTCTCAAGATGCTTATGTGACGTGGGGCCTAGCCCCCTCCCCCAATGGCCTAGGCCCCTGACTCACCCTGACTGCACAGCATGCCTTATCCAACCTGGAATGAGGTCAATAAGCCAGCATCTCAAAAGTGCACCCTGAAGTTCCTCCTGTGCAGTGGTTAAAGTCCAAACATGCAGAAGGAAATGATACGAGAGCTACAGGCTTCTGGAACTGTAGACCCCCAATTGGAACACGCTTTATCAAGAGGCAACATTCTCAAATTGGGGGGGGGATCCTGGAAACTGTCCCAGTCTTGGGGTTTCCTGAATACCCCATGGAAAAGTGGGCACAGCCCTTCAAGTCGGCTCTATGGCTATTCCAAGTTAGAAGAGGCATTTTTGGCAGGACAACCTATTATTTCTGATTTTCCAGTTCACAGGGAGAGGTTCCTGGATGGAGCCTAGGAACTTTTATCTAGACTTCTAAAATCATACTTGCGCAGACCAGACTGTAGGGGCTAAATAAGAGAGTAGTGATTCAAGTGGTATAGGACATTGTAAAACCATCTGTATAGGTGTGTCTTGGGGCAGAAAGGCGACATCAGGGGTCGGGGGAGACAGCGGGTTTGGGCCGCCCCCCCCACCTCCTCCAGGATGACTCCAGAGCTCCCAATGGTGAGGCCAATGCACTCCCATGGGCAACAGTCGACGTGGTAAATAAAACCCCACGAACCCCAGCCACAAGACATTTCCAAATGAAGCCTTCCTGGGACAAGCCTACTTCTGAGCTTGCTCCCCATGCACCCCAGGCATCCAGACAACATGGGGTTAACGCAGATCTCACCAGAAGCATCCAACCCAGCTCAAGTTTCACATTTTTATTCATCAGTTAAACCCAACATGATTACATGCAACATGAGGGAAAAAAATCAAACATTTCATAATTGTGTGTAGAATTGTGCGGATGGCTTTTGGAAGACCTTCATTGACAGCAGCTTAATGCCTCCTTTTCACTTAGAATTCTGGGCCTTCTTTCTTCAGTTTGCTGTAATCCACATTTACTGAGTAGAACTTGGAAAACAAGAAAGAAAACACATCTTACAAACCTGTCCAGTCTCTCCAAAGAAGGTGCAAATTCTTTATTAATGCCAAAGGCTGTTGCTTGATACCTAGTGTGGTCCAGGAGCTGTGAGGGTCCACGAGGTCAAGACAATTTTCAAAATTATACTAAGAAGTTCTCATTTCTAATCTGGCAACTACTGAGATATATAAACAAAAGTTCTTTGGGAAAATTGTTAAGAGTGTAAGGGGGGTCCTGAGACCAAAGAGAGCTTTGAGAACTGTGAGTCTTATGTAATAAATAGTGTGGGGGGGGAATAAGAATTCAAATGTTTTCA
Source organism: Macrotis lagotis (assembly GCF_037893015.1). Taxonomy (NCBI): domain Eukaryota; kingdom Metazoa; phylum Chordata; class Mammalia; order Peramelemorphia; family Peramelidae; genus Macrotis; species Macrotis lagotis. The sequence goes on from NC_133664.1 coordinate 4,067,823, forward strand.
GTATCTCTTGATGTTAGATGTTAAAAAATATATGAAACAATCTATCTCTTGTACATTTGTCTAAAACGTACTCATCTGAATTGGCCAAAGTGAATGCAAAGATCTGAATGTTGTTTTGACATATAAATATATAGAGATCCGAAATACAAACAGGCCAAGGTAACAAGTTATTGACTCAAGTCTCTGGGATCTGGGCTGAGATTTGGATGTAGAACATCCATTTTCCTCTAAACGGTGCTTCTGAAACACTTGGTCTTTGTTTATTCTAAGTCATTTAAGCAGCATTTATTTGCTTAGCAGACTTCAACAATGGAATTGGAAGGGAGAGGTCTTGGGACTTCCGTTCCAACGCACAGCCAGACTGACCCTTCCCACATTCAAACCATCCTCTGGGAGTCTGAGCATTGTGCTTTGGGAGTCTGAACCCTCAAAGTTGTTACCACCCAGCAGCTGAGCAGACATCCGAGCCTGGCCACATCCAGATTCATGACCCCTTGGCTTCACACCCCTGCCTGGTTAAGCTTGTTGCCCACCCCCTACCCCCACCAGCTAGCCACAATGCTGTGCCCTGCTTTGTGACCCAGCCCAGGAGAAGACACCAAAGTGTGATTTAAAGAGCTGGCTGCAACTCCTCACAAGCCTCCAAACCCCTCATTTTCACTAAGGACTGTACTGGAACAAATCAGGACTGGTGGAAAAATTTGTGAAATGAGAGATGGGGGTGGTCTGAGGAAGCACTACTAGAGCCCTGAAGGAATCCTGACCTTCCTGCTCAGATGAGCCTCTGAGAAAACAGCAGAAGGGCCTGGAGCTCCCTCTCCAATCTCTCCTTATACTCAGAGGTGTAAGGTTTCAAAGGCAGCACAGGGTTTACAAAATCTAAGGTAACAAACCCTACCTTCCCTTTCAGATGTCTTTCTGTCTGAAGTGCACTGGCTCATCTCTGGGACTATGGCAGACCTGGTTGAGGTACTATTCATATTTCAGGGAGGTGTCTTCACCCCAGACACCATCTTTAACTGTCACTGACCACTCAATAATAGTTTTAAAACCCTCTTCCTAAATGTTATACTGTAAATCCCCGGTTACTTCTTATTTAATAAAATTTCCTTTTTAAAATATTCTTCAACTTGTTTTTAAAAGTCAACTGCCATATGATTTTCAATGGCCTTGTTTTTCCCTTTATTTATAATTCATCACATTTTCATTATTGCCATTTTCACAGCCCATGAAGTTTTAGGGACCATCTCCAAGTCTCTGCTGCAGGAGCTGTGATCACCCAAGAGCAAACAAGGTGATAACCTTGGGTTTATTACTGCTTGGAAACACTGCAGAAACTGTGGAACTATGGTTTGAAAACTATCTCATTCCTTTCTCCCAATTGGGTAGATACCTCAAACATAAAAGGAACAAATAAAAGTTCGAGATACAAAGACTTCTACTGAGCTTGTGAACCGGGGAGGGGAGGACACTCTAAAGGTCACCACACAATTCTCCTCTCCTTCCAGCCCAGTAAGAGGATCAGAAACCAGCACCATCTGTCTTGGTGGGTTTTTAAAGAGGATTTAGTGGGCACAAATGCCATTGGTGCCTGCAGTGCCCACAGCCAGTGTCTCTGGAGGCATGGTGCTTCCTCAGAGGATTCACTGTGCTCTGCATACACAATTAAGACTTCCACCTTAGTGATGACTCTCCTAGGTCACAACAATGGCAACTTAAATAACAAGCATCTTTCTGATACAAAGGAGTTGGGAGGAATAGAAAGACATTATAAAGATTTAGGCACAATTTTATAGTTGATAAGAAACTAGGCATGACTGGGGAGTTTGGAATTAGATTACCAACATTAATCATCAATTATTATTAAAAGGGATTATCTAAATAATAGCCTCTATTTTTGGAAAGAATTTAAAATTGGTCTTGCACATCACTAAAAAATACAAACAGTCTTGTCACTGAGCCAAGAATTCACTTGATTTTGGATGACCTTGGACCCAGATGGCAAGGGTGTCTCCTTGACTCATAAACTAGAGGTAGATGAAGAAATTCCTGAGGTCCTGGGATGGGGAAATGCGTGGGAGATGAGAACAGAGGACCTGGGCTTTGCCTCCCTCTCTGACCTTGGGCCATGGCTTCTCTGGTCTGAAAAACAAGGAGGGCAGGTCTAGCTTGTTTTGTTCCTTCAATTCCTGATACCTGGCTGAGGGCCATCTCTCTCAGCCCCCAACACAGGATCTCTGTGATTCTGGTCATATGGAGCCAATCACTGTTTTGGATATTTAAAATGTAAATTTGCTCTGGATTGTGTCAGTGGAGAAATCAAGGGATGCACTTCCCATTGACATTCTTTTACCTAATTCTAGAAAAAAAAAATAAATCTTCTGGAACAGATTTGACATTCACTTGGTTCTACAAGTTCTTTTTTCCTAGAAAATTAGTCAGGGAGAAAAGATCTTAAGGTCAGCTTATTTCTTCTCCCCTTTAGTTATCAGATGAGACTGAATTTGTAAAGGGTTTTGTTAACCTTATAGAAATCCTATCCATTGCTGATTTTGCAAGTAAGGGGACAAGAGTCTAGATTTAAAACTGAGTACAAATTTGCCAGGACCAAAAATGCAGTGGCCTGGCAAGACATGATTGCCCTCCAATAGATAGGAGAGCTCTGTTGGCAGTGTTTGTTTTTAACCTGGCTATTTCCAACACTATCTAGTGGCTTGGCAAGAAATAGCCAAGAACTTTTCATAGCATAAAAAGGAATAAAAATCTGGTCATCACAAATTCCTCATCTCCTCTGCCCTTTCAGCAGGTATCCTACAAGATGGCTCTACAGACTGCTTCTTCATCTCCTTGATTAACAGCACCAAAACATCCAACCCTCCTGGAGGTAAAACAACGCAAACTCTCACCATTAGAGGAAATGCTGACTTAAGACTGACTTTTCAAGACTAGGAAGCCAGGTATGTCATTTCTAGAAAAATACGTGTTACAAAATGTGAACACAATTCCTCAAAAAACTTAGATGTCTCATGGGATTTCTTAGAATAGAACTCTGCCTATTTGCGAGGGAAGGAGAAAATTCTAATATTTAATAAAATGCATTATGTCCTGTGCATCAAACTATTTGACTTACCTTGTACTGATCAGTGGGATTCAGCTTGTTCCATGGTTCTGGGTTATTCTTTCTGTCCCAACTAATAAGAGAGGTAAATCAAAACACCAAAATGTTAGGCCAACCCTACCTGGAAGAGACTAGAGTAATGTTGAGGTTCAGCTTTATTAGTGATTTCATTTTTTAAATTTAGACTTTATACTGAAGGAGTTGGCAGTGTGTGCAAACAGAAGCTCACTTTACCCCCATGCTGAAGAGAAAAGACTGAAAATAGCCTTGTGGAAAATGAAATGGGGGGGGGGGGGCAGATGGTGGTGAAGTGGATAGAGTACCAGACCTGGAGTCAGGAGTTCCAATGTAAATTCAGACACATAATAATTATCTAGCTGTGTGACCATGGGCAAGTCACTTAACTGCACTCCCATAAATAAATAAAAATTTAAAGAAGAAAATGAAGTACAGGCAAATTTCTAGAAGAAAGTCATATAATGGAGCAGGGGCTCTGCACAAGAACCCCACCCCAGCATGTCTGTGTGTGGCCTGACTGAAGTGGGGGTGGGCAGGAGAAGGTCCAAGTACTTTTGAAAGACTTCTTCCTCTGAGTTCTCCAGGACTGCCTGATGATCCCCAACCCATCAAATGATTTTTATCCCTGGCCCTGGAAATCACCTCAGAGTGGGGTGTCACTTTTGCTACCCCCCCTTCTCTCCACACAGGCCCGAGTCAGGCCTCTGAATGGAACAGCCTGGAAAGTCTCCTCTTCAATCCTGAGGAGAGCTGTAAAGACCCCACCGGACTGTGCTGCTCCCCGGCTCTAGGAGCTCCTAAGGCCTTCTCCCTCTAGGACCCAAGACAAAGTCTGGTTGGGCACAGATCGCCCCGAGGGGCTCCCGCCAACCAGCTGTGTCTGGTCAAACTGGCCTCTGCCTGCCCCGGCTGCTCCTGCCCCCTCTCTCAGGCGTAGGCCCGTGGTGCCCCCCAAGCTCCCGGCTGGGTGTGGACCCCACTTCTCTCCTGGATCGGGAGCTTCCCCTTCTTTCCTGAGCCGCTGAATCGCCCAGGATGGAAGCCAGCAAAAGGAAACCTTGGTGCAACAAAGCACTGCCCTCCTCGTCCCTGCAGTCACGTGGTCTTCGGGCACCTCCACGGCCAAGCCCGGCCGACCTCGTGCCACTGCCCTGGGCACAGGAGCGGCCGGCTCCTCTATGTGGACAGCTGGGGGGTCACTAGGCAAGGGCCGGGGAAGAGGGGTTCCCGCACCCTGAGCTCTGGCGGGAGGAGGGGGACGGGGAGGAGGGGAGGGGGAGGAGGAGGAGGAGGGGGGAGGGTAGGAGAGGAGGAGGAGGGGGGGGGAGGAAGGCCCGGCTCCCACCTGACGTCGGGGTTGAAGAGCGCCAGGCGCAGCACGTACAGGGAGGCCCCGGTGGCCCCGGTCCCCAGGAACACGAACAGGGGGATCAGCTGGAAGCACGCAGAAAGAAGGGGGGTCAGCGGCCTCGGGGCAGTGTCCCCCCGCCTCGGGGGCCCCCCCTCCCCCAACCCCGGTGACCCCCTCGGCCTAGCAGGGGCCGCTGCTGCCCGCGGCGCCCCCGGAGAGGGGCCCCCCGAGGCCGCCGCCATCCCGAGGGCAGATGAGGCCGGGGGGCGGCCGGGGGGCGGCCGGGGGCCCAAGGTCACGCCCCCCGCCCCCAAGGTGGCGGGCCGCGGCCCCGGCGCTCACGCTCGGGTGCCTCCTGGCTTGGCTGATGACGGTGCGGAGCATGGCGGCGCGGGCGCGGGCGCGGGGCCGGAGATCGGGGCTCGGGGCCGGGGCCGGGGCTCGGGCTGCGCTGGCGGCTCGGCGCCCAATGTCACCGCGGCGGCGGGCAGGAAGGGAGCGGCGCCTCTGCGGACGCACGCACGCAGGGACGCACGCACGCACGCAGGGACGCACGCAGGGACGCAGGGACGCACGCAGGGACGCACGCGCGCGCGCGAGGCCCCCTCGCAGGACCTCCGCCGGGGCTGCCCGGCCCCCGCCTGCACGCCGGCCCCCGCCGCCCCCCTCCCCGGAGCCGAGGGGCGCGAGCCGGAGACCCCAGAGCGGAGGGGGCGGGGAGCGCCGGGCCGGGGGGGGGGCATGCGCGCGGGGGCGGCGCCGGGCCGGGGGGGGGGGGCGGCGCCTCCACAGCCGCACGTGGCGGCCGCCCGGGCCCGGGAGGGCCGGTGCCGCGGGGCCGCCCGCCGCCCTGCCTCCACTCCTCCATCCTTTGCAGTCTGGTACTTCTTTGCGGACGGGCTAAAAGCGGATGTTCTCGGGCTCTGCCTCTTCCCTTCCCCAGTCTTATCTCCGAATCGTCACAGTCAAACCGTGGCCCGGAGAGACCTTGGCTTTACAAAGTCCACATCCTGAACCAGCTAACGGCATCCACACCTGGCCGTGGGACCCAAAGCGCTCTGGAGGAGAAAGGGAGGCCGCTGACGTCGCACGGCGCCCCTCACCTACATCTAATTCGCTTGGATGCCGTGGCATCACCTCCCTCATATCCTGGTCCTCTTTGAGAACCAAGGACAAACAGTAACAACGTTTACGCTTTTTTGGGTAGAAAAATGGACAAATTTCCTTTTTGAATAAAAATAAATCATATCTTTAGGCTGTTGTAATCATGTAGCAGACCGCCGCTTAATGACCCAAGACTGGAGAAAGGCAAAGGATCTTATTTCCCCGGCTGTGTCCCTGCACATCGGCCGTCTTCCACCTTCCAGTGAACCTGGGCTGCTGCCCCGGACCCTGGGCTCTAGGACTTCTGTTCCCCCGCAGACCCTGAAAGACATAGCCGAAGACAGGTGAACCCAAGAGTCTTGGGAACAGTCAGGCTTCTCATTCAGAGTCCTCAGCATCCTCTTAGGAAATTGCCCCATGGAGACTGTAAAAGTTAAGCAATTTTCTAAAATCCTATATTTTTGATCAAAAACTGGTTTCTCAGCCTCCCATTAAGGTTTATTAGCCTCTGCCCTTTTCAAGGTCTGTGTCTCTCCAGTTATAAACTTGGAAGCTGACTCTGTGAATTAGCCTGGTTCCCCCCAATTAAATCTATACATTTTTATATTTAATCCCCTTTGGAAAGGGAGAAATCCAAATGTTTTATAAGTCTATAATATATCTGATGACATAAAATATCAAGTCAGGAAAGAAACGGCAGTCCTGCTGCTAGCTGGATCTTTCTCAGTTCTGACATTGAATAGATCTTATGGATGGGAAAGAGGAGCATAAAGTAATCAATGACACCACTAGTCACTAATCTATAACTTGATTGGTTAACCACAAAAAGTTTGTGCCTCTTTTTGTGATTTCTAGAAATACCCTTCTCTCATTATGCTCTGGGCAGACATTTCTGATGATGTCTTCCACCTTTAAGTTTCCTAGGTAAATCTTAGAGAATAAACTTCATGTATAACCTTTTTATTTCATCTTTAGTCCCAAATAATTAAGATTGACAAGATGCAGTCTGGGGACTTTTATTTCTCTTTGCTTCTAGCCCTATATGTAAAAAGGTTAGTGAAGAGAATGATGTTCAGCATCAATGCTCTATGTTTGATGTAACTGGCTTCTGCTCCTCTACTTCTCTTTCCCCTAAAAACAGGTTCTTATCCTTTATTTTAAATTCTTCATGAAGAGCTTGTTTTGCTTATGATGTCCCTCTCAGAATCTATCTCCCTTCTGTCCCTACCAATTCCCCATTCCCTTCTGTTTCCCTATGACTTAAATTTATGTTTGCATTCAATTTTCCATCTGCATTCTATCTCTTTGGACCAGTTCAGATGAAAATGCTGCGTCACCCACTCCCTTTATTCCTTCTTGTTTGTGTCTTTTCATTTTTATTATTCCTTTCCTTTTTTAAGTGTATTAAGATAATAAAACCACTCTTAGGTCCTCTGTTTTCTTTAAAATCTGCGTCCCTGATGATATTAGGATTCTGAGGGGACAGTTTTTTACCTCCCCATTATGCAATACAGATATTTCATTATGTTTAGACTCCTGATTTCTTATTCCCATCTTTCTTCCTTTTTGTTTGTGTTTTTAAGTTCTTACTTGTCTCTGGTCTTTTCATCAGGGATTCTTGGAAGTCCTTTGTCTCATTCAAGATCTATTTTTAAAATAAATGTATTTTGCATTCTGCCTTTTGGAGGTTTGTGATTTGCTCCATGATGTTTCTGGAAGTTTTTCCACTTTGGGGTTTTTCTCTTAGGAGACTACTGCAGAATCTTCCTATTTTCACTTAGCCCTTTGGTCCCGAGAGATTGGCACTTTTTGTATGGATGATGTCCAGGCTTCTATTTCAGTCACTGCTTTCTGCTTCATCATTGATCTCTAAATCATTACTCCTTAATTTTTTAATTTTTCACTTCTGTGTGATGTTTTATATTTTCTATCCCATTGTCCCCAAAGTATTTTTTACTTTACAAAGTATTTTCTTGTTTTCTCATGAAATCATTTACTTGTTTAGATTATTTCCATTTTTTCAGGAAGGAAAGAAACATTTATTAGACTTCTTCTAGGTGCCCAGCATTATGCCCTGTGCTACACAAATATTAGGAAGTGGAAGTGCTTATTATCTCCATGAAACATTTGAGGACATTGAGGCAGGTAGAGGTGAAATGACTTGGCCAGGGCCACCCGGGTCGTATGCATTGTTGTAGCTCTTTCTGGCTTCCTGCAGCATGGTACCCTCCAGCTGCCTCAGAATGATGCCAGGGAAAATCTGGCATGTGGCATGTAAAAAAAACTGACCCTAACCCACAAAGAATTTGAGGGACAAAAACGTTTATTTCTAAAGTGTTGCCATGAGCTGAAGGAAAAGAGAGACTTAGGGGCAGGAAACCACTGATCCCTAAGCAAAGGAAGCTGAAGGAAAGAACGATTTCCAGCTGCAGCACCACGAGAGGCCGAGCTTCCAGTAAGGAGCAGGAGAGTTGAGGGGATCCTGTACCCCAGGGGTCTGCCCCGGGGGAGCTGAGCAGCTCAACCGAAGCAGAGTGAGGGGTTTAAGGCGGATGCAGGGAGGGGGTGGGGCGCCGAGGGCGATAATGAGGGGTACAAGGCCGGGCGCGGACCCCCGGGGCAGGCGCGGCACTGCACCGAACGTCCAGCCGGGAGGGCCAGGATAGGGCGGTGGCCCCCCAGTCCGAGGAGCTGGGTTCACACGGAGCCTGGCTGTTAGCCACGTGACGCGGCCCCCCGGCCCCCGGCCCCCGGCCCCAGGCCCGTCCCCGCCGGTCCGGAGGCCGGTCTGGCCCGGGAGAAGGCGGGCCGGGGCTTGGCGCGGCCCCTCCCTCCCCGCCCTGGGGCCGGGGCCCGGCCCAGCAGCGCGTGGGGCCGCGGGGCCTTTCTCGGGCCGCCGCCTCGGGCTCCGCCGCTCCGGGGCCTGCGCCCGCCGGGCTCCGGGCTCTCCCGAGCCAGGCCCAGGCCTCCGAGGCGCGGCCCCCCGCGCGCCTCCTGCTGTCGCCCGGCGCAGGCGCGCTCCCGCCCCCTGGGCCCCCGGCCCCGCCCCCGAGCTACCCGGCCCCGCCCCCCGGCCCCGCCCCCCGCTCCCCGGCCCCGCTCCGGGCGCAGGCGCACTGCGGCCCCGGGGCCGGCTCGGCGGCGCTGCGCCCGCCCCGCCTCCTCGGCCGCTCTTTCTGGCCCCGCGGCCTCGCTCCGCCCGCCCCCGGCGCAGGCGCCTTCACTCCGCGTCCTTGGGCCCGCCCCCGCGCAGGCGCGCTGCCGTCCCGGCCGCCGGCCCCGCCCCCGGCGCAGGCGCGCTGCGTCCGCCCGGCTCCCCTCCCTCCTCCCTCCTCCCTCCCTCGCCGCCGCCGCCGCCGCCGCCGCCGCCGCTCCTGCCCCGGCCCCGGCCCCGCGTCCGGCCGAGCGGCCCTCGGTGCGCGGCCCGTCCCCGTGGGCCTCCTCCCCGGGCGCGGACACGGGCGCGCGCTGCGGCGGGCGGGGGCGCGGCGCGGGGCGGCCCGGAGTGGGCCGCGCGTGGGGGCGGCCGGGCCGCCAGGGCCGGGCCGCCGCCGCCTCCCCCGGGGCCCGCCCCGCCGGCCCCCCGCGCGCCCCGCGGCCCCGCGCCCCGGACGCCGGCCCCAGTAAGTGCGGGCGGGCGGGGGGCGGCGGGGCGCGGCGCCGCGGCCGCCCGTGACGCGCTGTCTCTCGTTGCAGTGGACCGCAGCTCCAAGCGCAGGCCCGTGAAGCCGCTGGCCGCGTCCCTGCTCGAGGCGCTGGACTACGACAGCTCGGACGACAGCGACTTCAAAGTGGGCGACGCCTCAGGTGAGGGCCGCGGGGCCGGGCGGCGCTGCCCGCGGCCCGGGCGCCGTCACCCGCCCCTCCCGGCCGCCGTGCCCGCCGTGCCCGGCCTCACCCCGCCCCTCCCGCCCGCCGTGCCCGGCCTCACCCCGCCCCTCCCGCCCGCCGTGCCCGCCTCACCCCGCCCCTCCCGCCCGCCGTGCCCGGCCTCACCCCGCCCCTCCCGCCCGCCGTGCCCGGCCTCACCCCGCCCCTCCCGCCCGTCGTGCCCACCCGTGCCAGGCTCCACCCGCCCCTCCCGCCCGTCGTGCCCACCCGTGCCAGGCTCCACCCGGCCCCTCCCGCCCGCCGTGCCCGGCCTCACCCCGCCCCTCCCGCCCGCCGTGCCCGGCTCCACCCGCCCCTCCTGCCCGCCGTGCCCGGCCTCACCCCGCCCCTCCCGCCCGCCGTGCCCGGCTCCACCCGTCCCTCCTGCCCACCGTGCCCGGCCTCACCCCGCCTCTCCCGCCCGCCGTGCCCGGCCTCACCCCGCCCCTCCCGCCCGCCGTGCCCGGCCTCACCCCGCCCCTCCCGCCCGTCGTGCCCAGCCGTGCCCGGCTCCACCCGCCCCTCCTGCCCGCCGTGCCCGGCTCCACCCGCCCCTCCCGCCCGCCGTGCCCGGCCTCACCCCGCCCCCTCCCGCCCGCCGTGCCCGGCCTCACCCCGCCCCTCCCGCCCGCCGTGCCCAGCCGTGCCCGGCCTCACCCCGCCCCCTCCCGCCCGCCGTGCCCGGCCTCACCCCGCCCCTCCTGCCCGCCGTGCCCGGCTCCACCCGCCCCTCCCGCCCGTCGTGCCCACCCGTGCCAGGCTCCACCCGGCCCCTCCTGCCGGCCGTGCCCGGCCTCACCCCGCCCCTCCCGCCCGCCGTGCCCGGCTCCACCCCACCCCTCCTGCCCACCGTGCCCACCCATGCCAGGTTCCACCCCACCCCCTCCTGCCCACCATGCCAGGCTCCACCCCAGTCCCCTCCCGTGGCCTGCGTGCCCGGCCACCCGTGCCAGGCTCCACCCCAGCCCCGCCCCGGGGCTGCCCATCAGAGCAGGCGCACCCCGACGCCCCCTCGGGCCCCCTCTCTGCCCCTTGGCACCTCTGCCTCCTCTGCTTGCTGGGGCGGCTTTGCCCCGGCACACGCCCCCTCGGACCCCCCTCCTGCCGCCCCGACTTCTCTGTGGGCCTCCCCAGCCTCTCGGCCAGGACCCCTCTGTCCCGCATGGCCTTGCACCCGGGCTCTCCTTGCTTCTGGCCCCGAGTAAGAACTTACTGGACCCCATCTTTGTCCAGGAGATTGCGTGTGGTGGGCAGAGACCACAGCGCGAGCTGGTGAACGTCTTGGATCCCAGTTAAATCCGACCCCTTTGCATGTCTTAAGAGCAGTTGGCCCTCTTTGGAAAATGTTCACATGGAAAATCATCAGACTAGATGGCCTCCTCTTTTTTCTCCCTTCTGGTTGAATGGCTTGCCCTCCTAATGACTGAGCAAGAAAATAAGAGGTTGGGGGCGGCTAGGTGGCACAGTGGATAGCACCGGCCCTGGAGTCAGGAGGACCTGAGTTCAAGAAATCCAGCCTCAGACACTTAATCATGACCTAGCTGTGTGGCCTTGGGCAAGCCACTTAACCCTGCTGCCTTGCAAAAAAAAAAAAACCTTAAAAAAAAGAGGTAAAATCTATTCCTGCCCAGTTTTATAAGTAAGATACTGAAAGCAGCAAAAAGTTTGGATCTCTCCCAAGTTTGCAGCTCCCCTTTAGAATTTTGCTAGCCTAATGTTCCCCACAGCTGCCCTGACAAACAGTTCCAGAAATGCTGCTGCTAGCTATCAGCCTCATCGCCGTCTTCATAAGATAGGTGAAGATAGGCCTGGTGAGAAAACCTCTCTGAGCTGCTTGGCCACTTGGAGAAGGTTGGAGCCAGTCCATGGATCAAGCACGTCTCTGCATTATAAGAGCAGACCCAAGGGCATGCCCTTCCGGGAGCCTGTAAGACGATTTGAGGACTGTCAATCTGCAACACTTTGATGCCTTAGTGAACACCTAAAATGTTCTAGTCAGTCCCTCCCTGCAAGCCACTTGTTGTCTACTTGGGGAAATAAGAGCATAGACAGTGTCTGGCACAGAAGTTTAATGAATTCATCTGGCAGAACCCTAGTCTATTCATTGTATTCCCCTGATGGGAAAAGTCTGGAAGACTGGATTAGTTGAACTGTGGGTGAGCAGAGAAATGAACCAGACTCACCTGATGAGGACAGGGGTGACAATCCAAAGGAGTAGGGATAGCAGGAGACACTCGGTGGCCTCAGGCCTCTGTGGAGGCAGCTGTGGGAGGGAAGGGTAAACTTAAAGGTTCAGACTAGGCCATTGGTACTTAATCTCCTGGGGTGCAGAGCTCAAAGGTGATGAGCATGGTCTGGGTGGGCAGTGATCTCTGCTTTAGCTCATTCCATCTTCCAAGTCACAGGAGGGGGTAGTGGCAAGATGATTGTTCTCAGAAGCAGTCTTTGAACCAGGAGCCTCCACAGAGTGGCCTGGGGTGTAGGCAATTAAGTCTTGGTGCTGACATGTTCACTTTTGGGGCACTGTGACCACAGATGAGCAAGGAGTCCCCATGTCCCAAGAGGTCTAGTGATGGGGAATGTATGGGTTGTCAGGCATGACTAAGGGGCAGACCCTCATCTGGCTGAGGAGAGCCTGCCAGACACCTGCCTGCCTACTGAAGAAACTAAGCGAATGTACTTATTAATTCCTTTTAACTTGGAAGAATTCCTTTGGGGAATTTTAAAAGACATTGATGATCAACATGAGCTGAATCAGTTTATAGATCCAGAGATAGCTAGGTGACTCAGGACATTGAGCTCAGGAAGACTTGAGTCTGACCTCAGACCCTTAGGAGTGTGGCCCTGGGCAAATCACTTTACCTGTCTGCTTTAGTTTCTTCATTAAATATGGGGACAGTATTCTCTATTTACCAGTTATTGAGAGGGATAAAATGAGCTGTGTAAAGTTTCTTACAAAGCTTTAAACTTTCTAGATCAACACTAGCTACTGTTGTTTGGTTCTTGAAGAAGACCATGACATCAAGGAGGTGATAACATGACAAATATATGAATTGGATTTGAGTGAGGGGTGCTCTCCTAAGTCATCAGCCTCACTTTCCCCTCCGGAGCTATATGGGTCCAGTGGCCAGATAGGAACCAGGATGACAGGAGATTGCCCTGGAGGCGAGGCAGTCAAGGTTAAGTGACTTTCCAGGGTCACACAGCTTCTAAGTGTCAAGTGTCTGAGGTTGGATTTGAATTCAGGGCCAGTGCTCTCATCTCCTGCACCACCTAGAACTGTTCATACAAGGCTGCTGTATATAAAGATAGATGCTTATGTGTATATTTGTTTCTATTAGTCTTTTTATTGTTACCATTAAACTTCTTGAAGGAGTGCTTAGTGGTAGTTTGCTGATTCCTTAACTGTTATTTTCTTCATTATAGAAATGGTGATTTTTCAGGAGAGATTCGTATGAGTGAGAAAATCAGAATTCTTATTTAAATGAAACTAGGGATTTATATTGTGGTTTCAAAGACAGTTTCTTTTAAGTGCATTATTTTTATTTTCACTTATTCTAGACTTCTAAATTGCCTACATTATCAATTAAACTGGAGTCATTTATTGGAATGAGTAATCTTTAAGGCCATCCTATTGGTTTTTTTTCTTTTGGCCTTGTTAGGCAGAGAGAGACAAGACCCTAATTCTCTGAATTTGTGAACCGATAGCCATTATATTCATACATTTTTAGAGTTGGTAGTTATATGAAATTTTTTTCTTTGTTCTTTAAAAACATACTCATGGAAACAAATGGCCATGTGTCCCCTCATTGCCTCTGTTCCTTAGGACTTGATGGCTATACTTGGCAATATGTTTGCCATCCTGAAGAGTTTCTGTTTAAGGGGGAAAAAATCTAGCTCCCTTCCTCCCCTCCCCAGCCTAGGCATATCACACATAGTATTGTTGTATTTTCACTAGGATTTACCAGTATTAGAGTAAACTGTTGAGTGGAATTCTGATCCATGTAATTGGAGTATGACTTAAATTTGGAGAATGACAATTCAGCAGAGTTGGTTGCTATGATTTGGGTTTATGGAAAAATTTAATCTGCTCACAGGAGAATAATTACCACATAGAAACTTTTATCTGGTTAAAACCATTTGAATCCCTTTCATTGACCAGTAGACAAACCGGGTAAAAGTCTCACTACATCAATTGATCATTTAAAAATGACTGAAGATTAGTAACAATGGTTAAATCACAGCAAAGAAAAACTCAGATATTTAAAACTGCAAAATTGCCTTGCTAATCCCAAAGTTAAATTGGTTATAAAACTAAAGACCAATATACCTACCTAAAGCTTATTCTTATAATTTAGCATTTTTAGGAACTACAAAATTGACAAGGAAGCTGATTAAGTAGAAAATCTTCCTTTCTCCTCATCTCTTTGAATAAGCCTAACCTCCCAGCAAAGGTGAAGTTTTTGCCCAGAAGACAGTCTTAATTGTGAAAATCAGAATCAAGACTATTGTGGTCATTTGATCTTTTTGATAAAAGTGACTAGAATGTAATTCTTTTAAGAGAGTAATCTCAGGGAGTTGTATTTAAAAGTACTTGGTACCAGTTATTTTTACAGTGTTTCTAGAGGTGTGACCTGAAAATGCTTAAGGATTCCATTCATAAGAGAGTTTTTGCAGCCCTTTTTACCTCATGAGATGACTGTAGGTTGACTGCATGTTTCCATTTCTGATCATTTGTATTGGAGACTGCCTTGTGAGACTTAAAGTGGGAGGTAATTGGAACAGATACCAGGACCTAGCCGTTCAGTTTCTGCTTTGTCTTGTCTTGAAATTGGTTGGTCCCTCTTTGATACCAGATACTAATTGTAGATGGTTCTGTTTCATTTTGAGTTCAAGCTAGTCCTTTTCCCCCAGGTTTCCAGCTGGTGTCTGGAGATCAAGATCAGGTGAATTTTTGGGAAATTATGTGTGGCAGGAACTTGCCACATATCAGTATGCTGTGGCAGCCCCCCAGAGTCCCTAGGATCCCATTTTGAACATCTTTGTTGGATTTGTTGGTTGTGGAACATATCCTTGTGTAGAGGAGCAGAAAATGCAACAGCCCCTGCAGAATTTGATATATATGTGGTTCCAGTCACAGGTGCAGTGACTTTGGCTCTCCTTTCTCTCTTTGCTTCTTGTTCCTTGTGGATTTTGGATTCATCATTATTTAGCAGCCGAAAGGAATTTTTGCCTCTATAGGGCTCAAAGAAAATTCCTAGAGATCATCATATTTGGAGTCTTTTTAACAGATGAGGTTTCTGAAGCCCAAGTGGTTTAGTGACTTTCGCAAGGTTACCCAGTAAGGTAGAGACTGAACCAGGTCTATAACCCAGGCTTCTGACTCCTAACTTTCAAGCCAAAAAGTTTCCTGTCCATGACTGGGGCTGCTTGAAAAGGTCTGGCCAGTGAACAGAATGGATGGTTAGGAGCAGGCAGGACCACTGAGAACTGCCTCCAAACCCCAGCTCTCACCTGCTTTTCATCTCTGCAGGGGACATGCCAATTCTGTATGTTCCCTTCCAGAGCCCTCTGCCAGGGCCTTATTACACTGTGAGAGGTGATCTTGGTTCCCAGAGGGCTTTGTGGCAGAGTACAGATTCTGGTGGGTGTGATGGAGGGGTTGGGATGGGGGAGAGGGGGCCTGTTGACTTAGGAACCCTAGCTCTGAGAAGAGACCTAAGGCCAGAAGTTTGGTTTCTAAGGGGATACACTGTCTGATCAGAGATGGCTCACACATCTTGTGGGGTTGGAAATTCTATTTGTTATGGGAGTGCTCCCATTGATGAAATAATAGATCATGCAAGAACCACTTTCCAGTCCCCCAGCTGTTCTGCTTGGAGGTTTAGCTGCTTCCTAGCCCCTGAAGGAAATGGATTCATCACTGGTAAGGTAATCCTCAGCTCCTGGGACCTTCACAGCAGCTCTGAACTCCCTGCGATTTTAAGGTGTTCAGGAGGATACACATGATCAGTGCAGTGGGGGTGAGTTCGAGGTGCTTTTTGGCCTGTTGGGTCTGAGGGCCAGACCTTGGTTTCCAGCTGATTGCCACAAGAGGGAGAGAGAAACGTAAGGAAATAATACTTTTTTGGCTGTTCTTTCTCTTGTCTCTTTGGTTTATGAAGATAATGTCATTAATTTTAAAGACAGAACAGTATCTAGAAAGCAGCTACAAGAAGCTAAAAATCTGGTCTGTGTTTTCATACTAAACATTTTTGGCAAACTATTTACATTTCTTTTTTGGTGGTGATGACTTTGAAGGTGCCCTTGAACAGGAGACTGAATAGTTTGGCACAGTTTTTCTTTGTAAGGACACAGAGACCTCCTTCAGTGGATGCCACTGAGAAGGCTTTTTCTCATGTACAGTCTGACCAGGTTGGGGCTGTTGGTCATTTTTTTTTTTTTACTTCAGAATGTGTCTATATATATCATTTTGCAAGTTATTCACAAATTTTGGTGGCTTCATTTGTGTCAGCGTTGTGTGTGTGTGTGTGTATGTATATACATATGTGTGGTTTTTTTTCTCATATTTTCAACAGATTCTGAAGGGAGTGGGAATGGAAGTGAAGACCCTTCGAAGGACAGTGGAGAAGGGTCCTGTAGTGATTCGGAAGAAAATGTCCTGGAAGAAGATCTCGCTGAAGAAGCGAAGGTTGAAGCAGAGTTGCTGAAGAGCACTGTGGAGGAAGAGCCTCTCCTGGCTGACAAAGCCCTGGGAAAGACGGAGAAGAAGGAGGAGGAGAATGAGGAAAAGCCCAAAAAGAGAAAGGAGAAGGACAAAGCTTCGGGGTCCGAAGGGGCTGTGCCCCCTGTGGCCCCTGAAGAGCAGGCCAGCGAGCCCAAGAAGTGGAACCTGCGCAGGAACCGGCCCCTTCTTGACTTCGTGTCAATGGAGGAGCTGAATGACATGGACGACTACGACAGTGAGGAGGACAATGACTGGCGGCCAGCCGCGGCGCGGAGGAAGGGCAAGGCTGCCTCACAGAGAGAGGGCAGCGATGGCGACAATGAGGATGACGAAGACGACTGCAGTGGCAGCGATGAGGATGAGAATGATGAAGATCACAGTAGTCCTGCCAGTGATGGGCCGGGCAAGAAGAGGAAGAGCCAGGTTCTCAGTAGGACCAGTGCGGATGATGAGGAGCTGACCAATGATAGCCTGACCCTTTCTCAGAGCAAGAGCAATGAGGTAGAGCATCCTGATGTCTGTGGTATCTGTCTGTCGGGGGGACAGCTGTGGGAACCCCAGCTGGAGTGTGGCTCCCTCCCCCCAGTCCCCTCATTGCTGCTAGGGCTCTGCAGAGATGGCCTGTTATTAGGTACCCCTTCCTCCTAGGGGTGTCCTGAGAACCAAAGGAATCCCATTGGTCAAGTGCTTGGCGTGGCCCTTAAGAATGCTGTTTCCCCATAGAGCCCCACCAGCCTTCCACTGACCATTATTTTAAAGTAGACTTTAGATTAATGACCTGTCCCTTCTCTACCCTCCCCTGCAATTTCTTTTTGTTTTTAATGTCTTTAGCTTTATTTAAACTGTGAATTCCCCTCTCTTTTAGAGCACTCAGCTCATGGACTAAGTGATGTACCTGATCTTAAGCTCAAGTTTTTGTAAATTTAAAGACGTGTCCTTAAATTACTAGATTGTTTAAAAATGACCCTTATATATAGCTGCCTCATGTCATAATTATTCCTGCAAAGAAACGCCAACACCAAACATTTTCTTCCTGAATATGGTTACCAATTGGACAGACCTGCACTAATGACCCAGTTCTTTGATGGGAAGTCCTTCTTCTGAAAGTTGGGTTGTGCCTTGGGGCCAGAGATGCAACAGTCAAGAAAACGTTCTTCCAGTACTTTGGCGTGTATAGGAAATGTGTGTATGTCCGTGTATATGTATAGTTTTCTCAACAGAAAGATTGAGTTAAATGTCATGCTCCATGTGGATGTACTTGCAACATCCCACTTAACTACAGAGCAGTTAATGATAATACTATTATTAGTAGCAGTTAATAATAATATTATTAAGTAACTACCTAGTAGTTAAGTCTGCCATTGCTTCCGTTCATAGGTTTTTTAGTCAGTTCTTGACTAAAAACTTAAATGTTCTTTTTTTTTTCATTCCATTGAATTGGGTTAGACAAATATAAAGAAGCAGCCCCTTCTCCCCCCTTTGCTATTTCTGATGTTAATTGGAACTTTAGGACTATTGTTGGGAATCCTCCAATAGAGTGTATATATAGCCTTTTTGCTCCTTTCTCTGGTGCTGATGAGAGGAGCTCTCCTGTCTGAGGTTTTGGAGGTGTTTACAGCTAGCCTTAGGGGCTCTGCCTGGGCTTTCCTGTCTGAGTGCTGTGTGTTGTTCTGCTATCACCTGCCCAGTTAGTTTTTGGGTGCATAGTATGGAAGGCGTAGAGGTATGGTTGGTGATCTGTTTGGGTGCTTGATATCATTTAGTGGTTGTGCATTCAATTCACATGCAAGCTTGGGGAGTTGAACCTTCTCATCCTCTCTGAGTGCACCCACGGGTAGCGAGGGAAGCCGGACATAGATGGAGCTAGAGCCTGGGTTCTGGGAGGAGACAGGTCTGAGATTGAGAGGTATTGGTTACAATTTGCAGAGAGCCGGCCATTAGGGATGTCTCCACCATGAGCTGATACTTGAGAATTGAATGCACCTGCAAATCATGGCTCCTTTGCAGTGAGAAATGTTGTGGCCCTCTCTTCTTAATGAGCTGCAGAGCAAATGACAGCTTGGCTTCAAAATGTGCTCTGTTCTTGCAGCTTTTAGTTAGGAAGGTAGTTTTCTCTTAATTTATCCTTTTCTTTTTGTTATCCCCTACATGGAGACTTGGACTGGTGCTTAACACCGTTTCATATCTTAGAGGGGCTATAACAACCACTAATGATCATTTTTATTCAAAAGTCTACAGACCCACTCTTTCTTAGCCATATTTTACAAATCTTCCTGCTAACAGTTAATTTGTTTTGGATGTACTCCAGGCCATATTCAAATCCTGGGGCTCCCAAGTACAAATTGGTTGAAAAGAAAGGGTTATCTTGTTTATGCTTTCCTTTCATTTGCTAATCTGCTTTTATGAAGGCTACCCAAAGGTAACCTTGGTCACTTTGGAGCCGAAATTGTCAGCTTATATTTCTGTGCCTCCAAAGTGGCTGCAGTAATAATGATCTGGTCATTGAGTAGCTTTCTTCGGTCCTGCTTGGGTCTTTTGATGCTCCCATTGGGGTTTGACCGATCAGACCTATCAGAGTCACATGGTTGCTATTGACCAGGATCATTTGGAGAGAAATGATGCCCAGAAATTTTTTATATTTGAGATTTCTTAAGGAGATTTTCTCTTTCCTGTGAGGGTGATATGAGATGGATAGATTTATATGTGTATGTATTGACTCTGAGGTCTAAATAGCCTAATCAGATGAACTACAAAATTGACACCTGTCCTCTTTAGGTACACTCACTCTTTCTCTCCTTCTTTCTATCCTTTTTTTTTCTTTTTGGTGTTCCATAGAAATTGAGTGAGAGGGGTGGCTAGGTGGCGTAGTGGATAGAGCACCGGCCCTGGAGTCAGGAGTACCTGGGTTCAAATCCGGTCTCAGACACTTAATAATTACCTAGCTGTGTGGCCTTGGGCAAGCCACTTAACCCTGTTTGCCTTGCAAAAACCTAAAAAAAAAAAAAAAGAAATTGAGTGAGAGTTTGGGGTTAGATTTATGATTTCTATTTTGGAGCTTTGAAAGTTCATTGGAGTTTTCTTTTCTCGTCTTCTGTAGTGATTTTTTAATGATAGCTGCTTGGGATTTATAGTGACTGCTTCCCAGTCAAGAGTTTTCCTTAATTGAAGAATTCTAAAATCAGAGTTTTAGATAAGAGATAGGAGATGATTGAAATCATTTCAGTGGCGACTTAATAGATGTTAGGTAGAGAAAAAAGTCTAGGTTGTGTAGTTTGGGAGATTTTTGTGTTTATATGGTTATTTCAGATTCTTGAGAACTTAATCTTCTTAAGAACCAAGAGGAATAGCTATTGGCTTTACTATTTCTTGGCATATTTCTCCTTCCTCTTCAGGATAACAGGATTATTTTAATTGCATTTTGTATGAATTGGTCCCAGACTTTCTTCCCTTGAATACACACATATAACCTTACAGACAACTTGGCCTCTTGTCTAGGATTTGGAATCCTCAGAAGAGAAGTTAGTTTAATGAAAAAGAGGGTGTTCTGCTTGGCCTGTAGAGAGGGAGGAGAGGTGGGAATGAGATCAGTTAGTCAGTCAGCAGGCTTTTATCAAGCACCTGCTGAGTGCCAGACAGTGCTTGGAGCTGGTACAAAGATAGAAGCAAAGTGGTCCTTCCGAATGGTTTGCCCATGTCTAAGAAGATGAAAACTAGACAGAAAGTCAATACCAGGCATTTTGGAGGCAATTAGGGAGGCTTTGTGGTGAAGGTAGCCCTTGAGAGGAACTCTGACCCTAGATTTAGAGTTAGAAGGACCTCTGAGGCCATTTCAGAGTCTGACTCACTCATTTTGCAAATGGGGAAACTGAGATCCAGGGAACTTTTAATTCACCTGAGATTGCAAAAATAGTCCATATTAGAGGGAAGCTTTAAACCCAGGCCCTCTATATGGAGCAAAAGCTAATGATCAATGAATGGGGACTTTTGAGATTAAAGTAGATAGCCTTCAGGGCTATCTATGCATCTAACTTCTTGAATTGAGCCTAGTTTTAGATAGTCTTCAGCCTGCAGATCTTCTTTTTCCCCACTGAAGACCACCAATTGCTGTAAATGACCTTCCACGAAGGATTTCAGTGCAGGGATATTCCCCTTGCAGCCTGAGAGCTTAGTCTTTGGCCTTACCTGTAACTGGTGATGGCTTCTCACTGAGGCAGCCCCTTTCAGAGGACTTACTGACTTACTCTCTGCTACAAGGTCACTTGCTGTGTGGGACACTGATGAATCCCATCTAACAACATGACCTTTTTTTTTCCAGGAGAGAAAAGAAATAGAGAAACAGGAAAATGGGTTTGTGGGAATAAGGGGAATTGATCAGCCCATCTCTGCCCATCTCCTCCAGCAGGCTGCTTAGTTAGCTATTCCCCCCCCCCCCCAATCTTTAACCTCACCTCCAACTCATTCTTCCCTACTGCCCACATATCTTTCTGTCCTTAAAAAATCCTTCTTTAAAGTCACTCTCCCTTCAGCCAAATTCCTACTTGCTGCCTTGACTGCTCTCTTCTCACTCACCTCTAAGACCTTTGCAGCTTAGCTTTTGAACTGCTTTATCACTCAGCTGAAACTTTTCTCTTCAGAGGAGCCCCTGATCTTGCAGTGTCCACCCTTTTCCGTATGCTGCATTTGACCCTGGCGATCACCCTCTCTTCCTGGGTTCTTTCCTCTCTAGGTTTTCCCCACTTTTCTCTTGGTTCCCTCCTCTTCCTTATCTTCTGTCACTCAGGTATCTCTTGTCCCTTTCTCTTCTTCATTCCTGCCTCCCATGGTGAGGTAGCCTTACTTCTGGCCAAGGCCAGCCCTTCTCTCCCTGGCTAAAGTATCCCTTTTCACCTCTCCTCCAACAGATTTCCTTCTTTATTGTCTCCTCTCTAGCATTCATTTTCAAGCTGTCTTCTCTATTGACTCCTTATGGTCTGCCAACATGCCCATGTTTTCCCCATTTCAAAAAACCCTCACTTGGTCCTTCTATCCCTGCTTACTATCATCCTACTTCTTTTAGGCCTTTGTGGCTAAACTCCTCATAAAAGCTGTTTACAATCAGTGCTTCGACTTCCTCTCTTCTCACTTTCTTTTTTGTCTCTTATAATCTAGTTTCTAACCTTCTCGTTCCATCAAAACTACCCCCTCCAAAGTTCCGATGATCTCTTTGTTGCCAAATTCAATGACCTTTTCTCAGTCCTCATTCTCCTTGACCTTTCTGCAGCCTTGGATCCTCTCTTCTCACTTGGTCTTTGGGATATTGCTTTCATCTTCACCCCTTCTTTGATCTGGTATCACATTGGCTTCCTGGGCATTCTCTCTGGTCGACCCTCCAGGCCTGGCCCGCTGTACCTCTATGCTGACTCTGACTTCCCAGGCATATCCCTGTATCTACAGGAAGCCTTTCCCAACCCACCTTGATCCCAAGACTTTCCCTCTTTAAATATTTCCTAATGATCCTGTGTATAACTTGCATTGTATCTATTTGTGTGCATGCTTTCCCCCCATTTGATGGTGAGCTCCTGGAGGGCAGGACCTGGCACAGAGTAGGGCCTTAAGAAATATTGATTTGATTGACAGCTGATGGATCAAGATAGGGCATAAGCTGGTCTAGCTGCCATTTCAGTCTACTGATTTCTCTTGTGGGGAGTGGAACCATTTTTCTGAAGAGTCATTGGGTTTGATGGGATTCTGTTGGAGGACTGTTGGTGCGGCCCAGATTACGTTCAGTTATCCTCTAGGGTTTTTTGAACTTGTGAGACTCCAAACCTGGGGCAAGATCCACAGAGTCACCATTATTCGCAGAGGACAGTCATGATAAATGACTATTATTGACATTTATATTGCCCTTTGAATTTTTAAAGGATCTGACCTATCCTATCTCATTTGATCCTCACAGCAGTTGTGTGAGGTAAGTAATACCTGCAGTACCATTTTACAGATGATGAAACTGAGACCCAGAGAAGGTAAGTGATTTGCCCATGGTCACCCAGTTTTTAAGTACTAATAAGAGTATAGCAGTAATTCTGTCAGGCCCTGGAAGGGCAGGGCTATTGTTATCTTCATTTTACAGAGGAAGAAACTGAGGCAAATAGGTGAAGTGACTTGCCCAGGGTCACACAGTTAGGAAGATCTGAAACCAGATCAAGACTTTTTAAATTAAGACTCTCCTGATTCCAGGTTCAGGACTTGTTCTTGTAAACTATTGAGCTCACCTATGTCCAGTGCCTCATTTAAAAAGTAGTGATTGATATCTTCAGTTTTCCAAAGCCGTTAATTTCCCCCTTTATCTCCTCCTCTCTTGCCCTGTAAAACAAAATTTTTTTAAAGAAAAAAAAGGTGGAAGAATAGGAAATAACACATCATTTCAGCCCCGCAATCCCTCCACAGGGCCTCTTTTTTCAAGATCAGAGTCTCTGAGGCCCCAGGAAGAGAAGTGACTTGCTAGGAAAGTCCCCAGATTGCTAGGACCCGAGCTGGGATTTGAAGCCAGCTTCTAAGATTTTTCAATTCTGTTTGCTTTGGCGGGGCCCCTTTGGTTGTCACCCTTCTCCGATCCTTGGCCCAAGGCCTGCCTGGTATGACTGCAGTCAAATGTTGCCTGGATAAAGTATCACTCACCTTTGGGCCTTCTAGCATTGTTCCATTCCCTGGGTCACTTTGTTGCCCCTTTAGAGGTGCCTGGTAAGGGTCTGGGGTTGATCCTGCCTCATTTATAAAATGGGAAATTTGGTCTAGCTGAACCTGAGGAATCCTTCCCACTCCAAATGGATCAGCTGAGAGCCATGTTTTTGGGCACAGGCTTAGTGGCTTTTGCAAGACTTTTTTGAAATGGCTTTAGGGTTTTGTTGGATATAATCCATGTAGTATTTAGCATAAGATTTCCTGGATATATATAGTAAGGAAAAGTTGACTCATTTTATTTAGCCCTTATTGTTTTTAAAGGAAAAAAGTTTCTTCTTGAGAGGTAGACAACATCTTACAATTTAATCCATAAGAACTCCAAATCCATCCTGTTCCAGTGAAATGAATATTATTTTACTCTGCCCTGGAAAGGACTCCCTTTGAAAGTGACTGTCGCCTTCCCTCCTTGGGATCTTTCATCTAGTGGTGTATGACACCTTTCTCATTCATTCTGAACCTCTCCAAATCTTGGAATTTGGGAAGACCACTGGCTTTGTGGCAGGAAACCAGGTTTGACAGCACAACCCTTCTTGCTTGCCATCTCTGGGATTTGGGACTAGTTCCTTCCATCTCTCTGGACCTCAAATTGTATAATATGACCCTATCTCAAAAGTCCCTTCTGGGTCTAAATCTTGATAATTGAGGACTTGTATCACTTTCCCCTGATCAGATAACAGACATGGAATGTTAGAGGCTCCTTTTTTGTTAAGAGTGTTCTCTTCTTTGTACTTGTAATCCTAGGCCTGCCCCAAACACATATACACAGTATTGTGCTTTTAGCCTTGATCAAAGAAATCTTTACCTTTTCTTTCTAGGTCTTTTCCTGGGTGTGTATTTTGAATAACAAAGGAAAGAACTTCTGTGACCATGGGCATATCCCTTTAGCCTTCCTGGTGGTCTGTTTGAGGGTTGAACTGGAGATGAGTCATTCAGCAAACATTGAGGGTTCTGGAGGGCCGGGCACTTACAATGTGATCTCTAAGGTTCCCTCCAGTTCAGCTTGAACTCAGAGCCTCCCTGCCTTCCTGGCCTTTAGAAGAGATGGGGTGGGACTTAGCCAGTTGAGAATGGTAGGAAGGAATAGACCTTGGGGTAAAGAAAACAAACCTCAATTGAGAATAAGCATTTTATCATTCTGTTTAATCTTTGAAGATGTAACATTAAAAAAAAGATGTTTTAATTTTTCATTTTTTAGGACTCGCTGATTCTTGAGAAGAGTCAAAACTGGAGTGCTCAGAAAATGGATCATATTCTGATTTGCTGTGTTTGCCTTGGAGATAATAGTGAGGATGCTGATGAAATCATCCAGTGTGACAACTGTGGCATCACTGTGCATGAAGGTACTTAGTTCTTTCTTCGTCTATTCTATTCCCAAGTGGATGATGCCAACTTTTTTTGGTTAGACTAGCCTGTGATTGTTTTCCCTTCTTATTCTTGGAATTGGGATTTCCCTAATGTAGATAAGGTAATTTTCTAGGTAATCACCTATGTTAATTTTTTAAATGTAAATGGTAAGAAAAAAGATAACAGTTCAGATTTTTTTTTTTGATAGTGACTTCTGTCACTAAACTTCTCACTACTGAAATCAGGTAGCCCAACTCTTTATGACCACATTTGTTTTTTTGTTTTTTTTTTTAGTAGACATGCTGAATTGTTTTGCCATTTCCTTCTCTAGCTCATTTTACAGATGAGGGACCTGAGACAGATAGGGTGAAGAGATTTGCCCAGGGTCACACAGCTAGTGTCTTCCTAATCCTAGACCTAGTTTGCTATCACAATAGCATTCTAGCACATTCTTATTCTTTAACTTGTCCAATCGATGAACATCCCCTCAATTTCCAGTTCTTTTCCAAAACAAACATAACCTCATTCTAAAGTTTCTCCCTGCATTCCAAGTTCATCACTTCCCTGACAGGAGATGAATGGCATGTGTCATCGTCAGGACTTAGCTCATAGGATTCTTTTGAGGGTCAAATAAGCTAATGTGTGAAACATGTAATGCAAATTTTTTATCTTCTCATTAGTATTATATAGTTAGTACTATTATTATTTGAGACAACTGGATCAAGAAAAGAAAGAGATTAAAGACTAGACTACAGAAAGCTCTCACTTAGGATGAATACTTGGAGAAGAATTAAGTGCTGGACAGACTGAGTGTTGCTGCCTGTCTCAGTTTCTCTGTCTGTAAAATGAAGATCAATAATAGCCCCTCTCTTCCAGGGTTGTGAAGATCACATGAGATCATATTTCTAAAGTGTTTAGCACAGTGCCTAGTTTAAATAGGTATATAGAAATATTAGTTCTTTTCATCATCATCTCATCATTTTTTAAGTATTATTTTGAAAACTAGGGATTTTTAACTAAGAGCAGAGCAGATATAAACTGTCAGTAACTAAATTCAAACATTATAAAAGACTGTCAAGTTAGTAAGGGGGACTAGACTTGGTCTGGGGGCCTTTACAGGATCAACTAAGATCACTGGATACAAATTGAAAAGATTTAGACTAGATGCTGAGTTCAACATAATAGTTTTCAAAACTGATTGTATGCAAATAACCTGAATCAGATCACTTTTCATGGGGAAGGGGGAAAGCAAAATCTTACAAAAAATGAATGTTGTAAACTATCTTTACATGTTACTTGGAAAATATATTTTTTAATCTCATTAACACCCCCTTACCCCCACCCCAAAGAAAACAAACAAAAAACTTGTCAGTTGATACTCTAGAGGTGCATGGCATTTTCTATCCTGCATCCTTTGGAATTGTCTTTGAGCAATGTATTAGAATTGCCTTGATTTTAGAAGATAAATCATTCACAATTGATCATCATACAATATCGATGCTATTGTGTACAGTATTCTCCTGGTTCTGCTCACTTCACTCAACATCAGTTCATATAAATTTCCCAAACTTTTCTGAAGCCAACCCTTATATCAATTTTTTTTTTAGCACAATAGCATTCTAGCACATTCATATTCTTTTAACTTATCCACTCAATGGACATCCCCTCAATTTCCAGTTCTTTTCCATCACAAAAACTGCTATAAATATTTTTCTACATCTGGATCTTTCCCCCTTTCCTTTGCTTTTGTGTTTTCCATTAATTAGGAAGCAATTCAGAGGATGATTAAAAAAAAAAGAAAATCTTGAAGCATCAAGTATGATATTCAAAGTCCATCCTGAATAATTTTCTATGCTTCCATGTTCCATTCCCTTCATAGAGGTTCTGTCTGAACTATATTCTGTTTTTAAATCTATTTTTTATATAATTAAAAAAAGAATATTACCATGTGTATAGCAAAATATAAGAGAGGATTTATAATATAAAACAATTTTGATTTCAAGGAAACCTATATAATTAAATATTACACATTGTGTTCAAAATTGTCCATCTTTTCTTTTGCTTCTTGTAGGTTTTTTTCCTGCTCTCTGCTGTGCACTGTTTTTTTCCACTTCCACCCCCCCACCCCCATGGATCTAATGAAGCATGGATACTTGCATACATACACAGACACTTAAGACATTTATACTTATATATATACTCACATGTACCTACACCTCATGCATTTTTAACACACACACACACACACACACACACACACACACCTCCATATATACATATACATATATTCATAGATATATGTTTAGTTTATGTGTACCTCTCATTTTTATAACATTACCTGAAAGCAACAACCCCTGCTTTTTGACCTTGCTCTTTTATTCCTTAATCAGTCTCTTTCAAAGAATACCTCCCTTACACATCTTTCTATACTTCCTTCCCCGTTAATTTACACACCATGCCATTAATATACACACTCCCTTATCCTTTAATTCATTATCTCCCTACCCCCTCCTTTCTTTCTGAATGTAGGCTTATCTATCTCTATAGATTTAGAGAGAGATAGATAAATATTATGGATATATGTATGAATATACATTGTTCCCTCCTTAATCCATTCCCAGTGAGAGTAGGTTTCCAGAACCACTAGCTCTCCTTCCCCATCTAATTCCTCATATATCAATTCTTTTCATACTTCATTGGTATAAGATGGTAACTTTAAAATAAATTTTTTCCTGGACCATTTTACTTTTGATAATACTATTCTACTTATTTCTATGCCCATCTTTCCTTCTAACTAACCCATTACTAATCTTGGATATATGGCTTACATTTTCATGTATCAGTAGTTAACAATTTGTTCTTATTGAGTCCTTTATTATTAGTCTTAAGTTTCTTTTGGTTCTTGTATGTCAGATTTTCTGTTAAATTCAGGTCTTTTTGCAACAACATCCTAAAAGCCTGGCACTTCATTAGGTGTCCAGTTTTTTTCTTTCAGGATTATGCTGGGTATAATATTTTCTGTTGTAACCCCAATTCTTTTGCTCTTTGATATTTTAAAGTAATGCTTGTGTAATTCTAATTGTGATTCTTCCATATTTGAATTGTTTTTGTTTCTTGTTGCTCTTAATATTTTCTCCTGAATCTGGGGTTTTGGAATTTGGCTAAGTAAGTGTCTGAGGCCAGATTTGAACTTAGGCCCTCCTGCCTCCAGATTTGAGCTCTAATCCACTTTACCACTTATTTGATTTTTTTTTAAGATTTTTGCAAAGCAAATGGGGTTAAGTGACTTGCACAAGGCCACACAGCTAGGTCATTATTAGTGTCTGAGGCCAGATTTGAACTCAGGTAGTCCTGACTCCAGGGCCAGTGCTCTATCACATATTTGATTTTGAAAGCCTTTTTTTGTGTTCCTCTGTGAATTCCTTTCGAGTAGACTTGCTATTTGACATTACTTTTTTGAGATAGAAAAGCTTTTTTTTTTTTGCTTCATAATCTTACTCTGAAGTTGAACTCTGCTCTATTTCCATAGTAACTTTGGATTCTTTCTCCTTTGCTCATTTGAAAAACTGTTTTTAGAAGCTTCTTACATTTATCTCTAGTCCTGCAGAGTAGGGGATGGTGTCTCTGATCTCAGAAGCTTTGTCCTGAGTCCAACTTGTGTTCTCCTTTTCTTCTCCAAGTCACAGCTGGGGCCCCTCCACTCACTGTTCTGGAAATGATCTTACTCCCTGAGAACCCTCCAGTGGCTCTTCTGGCCTGGAACCAAGACCTAGAACTCAGTTCTCTTGCAGGTGTGGTCATCCAGCAGCACCAGCACCTCTGCTACTGCACTCACCAGGCATATGCTGGTTCCTTCTTGCCCAGGACCTGTTGTCCACACAGTAGGGCCTAGTCTCACTTATTAGCAGAGAAGCCCATACTGTCTGAGAGGAGAAAATTCCCGTGGTTGAGGCAGAAGCTCCCTCCCTGCAGGCTGCCCCTAGGGCTTGGCTCTTGCTGTTTTGGGGATTGAGTCTGGAGGTGTTTGCTCTCTCTGCCTGCTGCAGGATCTGGGTCCCAGGATCTTTCTTTAGATCTCCTCCAGTTGTCCTAAAAGGAAAACTTCTGCCTTGTTTTGCTACTCTGCTTTTATCTTAAGCTGTTTTTTTGACTTGTTAGTAGGAGATATCTGGAGAATCTGGAATTTTCTCACCTGTGCTGCTATCTTTCCGGAATCTTCCCCTTTTCTTTAATGTCTTCGGGATTCAAACCTAGTAGCGGTATTGCTGAGTTTATAAAGGGTTTGTATAGTTTTTATAGACCTTTAGACAAAGTTCCATATTATTCTCTGGAGTAATTGAATCATTTCATAACTCCACCAAGAGTATTGGTATACCTATTTTTCCACCTTCCTGCCAACATTTATCAATTTTCTTTTTCAGTCATATTTACCAATCAGAAGTGTGAAATGATACTTCATTAGTTTTTTAAAAATGCATTTCTGGGGGCAGTTAGGTGGTACAGTGGATGGAGCACTGGCCTTGGGATCAGGAGAACCTGAGTTAAAATCTGCTCTCAGGCACTTAATAATTACCTAACTATGTGACCTTGGGCAAGTCACTTAAACATTGCCTTGCAAAAACAGAAAATAAAAAAATTAAAATTAAAATTGCATTTCTGTAATCATTGATTTAGAGCTTTTTTTTAAATGTGACTATTGATAACTGAGATTTCTTCTGAAAACTTCCTATTCATCCTTTAATCATATATCAACTAGAGAAAGGCTCTTAGTTTTATAAATTTGGCTTAGTTTGGAGAAGCTAGGTGGCACAGTGGATAAAGCACTGGCCCTGGAGTCAGGAGTACCTGGGTTCAAATCCAGTCTCAAACACTTAATAATTACCTAGCTGTGTGGCCTTGGGCAAGCCACTTAATACCATTTGCCTTGCAAAAACCTAAAAAAAAAAAAATTGGCTTAGTTCCCCTATATATTTGAGAAATGAGGCTTTTTGTCAGAGAAACCTTACTCTAGATTTTTTTACTTAGTTTCCTGGTTTCCTTCTAATTTTATTTATTTAGTGGGGTTCCCCCGCCAAAATAGTTCTTTATGCAATAGTCCAGTGGGCTTTGAATGAATAAGCAAAAAGAGGACTTTTTGGGTCCCATGTGTAAAATTGTTTATTAATAAGAAAATAATCATTTTCTCAGTGATATTCATTTCCTCTATCACAAATTTTGAAATGGTCACTTTACCCCAATGATCTAATCATTTCCACCCCACCTTCTTGTCATAAGAGAGATACTGAGAATACTAACTCCACCTTTTTTTTCATTTCTCAATCTTTTGATGTATGAAATGACCATTAAGGCAAGTCAGGAAGTTATAAACTGATCTGTTTTTGGCAGAGAGAGAGATCACTAAAAAGTTTACAGATAATTCAATTCTCCCAGTCTTGTGATCTGTTCCCCTAATTGATCATTTATTTGCTTTTTCTGTCCAGGTGGTCTATACTGTGCTCTAATGACAATATTTCTGTCTTCATTATTCCTACCTTCATTCAAACCCCATCTCTTGCCATCAAATTTCCTCTCCCTTGTTCCTGTATTTCCTCATATGAGTGTATGTTAATATCAGAATGTCCCAAAAGTCTTCATATAGTTTTTAACAATTTTTTTAATTTTAATTTTTTTAATTAACATTTTATTTGTTTTTCTGATTATATACAATAGTAGTATCTACCTATCATTTTTTGTAAGGTTTTGAATTTTACAGTCCCCCCCCAGAAGGCTGTCTGATAGTCTTTACATTGTTTCCATGCTCTACATTGATGTAAATTGAATGTGTTATAAGAGTAAACATAACCCCCCCCCCAAGAAGATGAGAAAGCTCATGAATAGAGAGAGAGAGAGAGAGAGAGAGAGAGAGAGAGAGAGAGAGAGAGAGAGAAATGTGCTTCAGTCTGTGTTCAGATTCCAATGGCTCTTTCTCTGGGGTGAGTTACCTTCTTTATCATAAGTCCACCAGAGAAGTTGCTTCAATATTTTTACACAGTTGCTATTACTAGCTGTATTTTCCTCCACTCTATTCCTCCCTACTTTCATTTATTCTATTCTCTCTCTCTCTCCTTTCAATCCTGGCCCTGTCCAAAAGTGTGTTGAATCTGAGTACCCTCTCCCTCCATCTTCCCTTTCTTCTATCACCTATTTCACCTATTCCCCCTTCCCTCCCCCCTTTCCCCCTTATCCTGTCCCTTTCTTCTCATTTTTCTCTAGTGTAAGATAGATTTCCTCACCCTATTAAGTATATATGTTATTTCCTCTGTAGGTCTTTTTTTTTTTTTTTTTTTTAGTTTTTGCAAGGCACTGGGGTTAAGTGGCTTGCCCAAGACCACATAGCTAGGTAATTATTAAGTGTCTGAGACTGGATTTGAACCCAGGTACTCCTGACTCCAGGGCCAGTGCTTTGTCCACTGCGCCACCTCGCGGCCTCCCTTAATTGCTTTTCAAAGTCTCTTTTGAGCTTATCCATAGTCTGAGCCCATTTTCTATTTCTCTTGGAGGTTTTGGATATGGAAGCTTCAATTTTGTTATCATCTGAGTATATGTTTTGATCTTCCATGGGACTAAAGTAATTCTCAATGGTCAGATTCTTCTTTTTCTGTTGTTTATTCATTTCCTTAGTCCAAGACTAATTTAGAGCACTTCCAAGGCTTTGGAGTTTTTTGGGGGGAGGACACCCCACTGGGACCTTTATTCATTCCTCCAAGGTCTTATGTTCTCTTGCCTGTGCTTTGATATGTAGATGATGCCTGCCCCTCCCCCCACTTCCATCTGCCCTAGAGCTATAAGGAGGGATCCAGCCCAAACTGCAACCTGGATCTGAGTGTAGGCTAGCAGTAGAGAGCAGAGAAATCTCTGCAGACTTCCCTTACCTTCTCTGGGGGTGCAGGCTGTATTCTCCAGATTCTTGCTGCAGGTTCTGCGCCCATGCTCCTCCCTCACTCCACACTCATTCTAGTGTAGCAGAATTCTCTCCCCTCCCCTTCAAGCTGTTGCCGGTGATCTTTGGGCTTGGTTTCCTTCTAATTTTAGCTGCATTGGTTTAAATTGTGCAAAGAAACCTTTTAATTTCATGAAAACCAAATTATCAGTTTTATTTCCAGTTATTGTCTGTCTTTCTTGTTTGTTCATAGACTCTTCTCAGATCCACAGATCGTTATACAAAATACATTTTCCCCTATCTTGCTAATTTGCTTATTGTATCACCTTTCATATATATATCTCTATTTTGATCTTACCTTGCTTTGAGATTTTGGTCTATGCCTGGGGTCTTCCAAACTTCCAAAGAACTAATGAGTTTTCTCCACTGGAAGTTTGGTTTATCAACTACTAGATTACCATAGTAATTTCCTACTATAAACTATGTACTTAAACTATTCCACAGATCCACTCCTCTGTTTCTTAGTTAGTACCAGATTGTTTTCATCAATACTGCTTTGTAACATAATTTAAAATATGGTGCTACCAGACCGCTTGCACATTTTTTTAAAATTCCCTTTATGTTCTTGACCTTTTCTTTTTCCAGATGAATTTTATTATATTTTCTAGCTCTGTAATTCCTTGATAGTTTGATTGATTTGGCACTGAATAAATACATTAAGTAGAGTTCTCATTTTTATTAAATTGGTTCTGCCTAAGGGGCCGCTAGGTGGCCTAGCAGAGTGGATAAAGCACTGGCCTTGGAGTCAGGAGTACCTGGGTTCAAATCTGGTCTCAGACACTTAATTTACCTAGCTGTGTGGCCTTGGGCAAGCCACTTAACCCCATTTGCCTTGCAAAAAAAAAATTGGTTCTGCCTAACCATGATCATTGAATATTCCAATTGTTTTCATTTGTATTTGTATGAAAATTACTTTGTAATTGTGTTCCTACAGTTCCTGGGATATGTCTTTGCATGGAAATTCTCAAATATTATAGGCTGTATGTAGTTTTTTTAATTGCATTTCTCTTTCTGTTTATTCCAGTTGGATTTTTTAAGTAACATAAAGAAATGATGATATTTGTGTGGATTTATTTTATATTCTGCAACTTTGCTGAAGTTGTGAATTGTTTTAACCAAATTTTTAGTTGATTCTCTATTGTTTTCTAATTATATTAACTTTTTATCTGCAAAGAGTGATAGTTTTTTCTCATTGTCAATTTTTATTT
Organism: Macrotis lagotis; assembly: GCF_037893015.1. Classification (NCBI taxonomy): domain Eukaryota; kingdom Metazoa; phylum Chordata; class Mammalia; order Peramelemorphia; family Peramelidae; genus Macrotis; species Macrotis lagotis. The sequence continues at coordinate 4,100,262 of NC_133664.1, forward strand.
CTTCAATTTAATGTTCTTATTGCTTTAGATAGTATTTTTAGAACAATAATAGTGGTGATAATGGTCATTCTTACTTCATTTCTGATCTTATTAGTATTATTAGTTTTTCTCAAATACAGATAATGTTTGATCTTGGCTTTAGATAGACATTGCTTATTATTTTAAAATACACTTTTATTTTAAAATACACTTTCTAGTGTATTTTAAAAAGGAATGGCTATTATCTTTTGTCAGAAGCTTTTTCTGCAACAGTTGTAACAATTACATGATTTTTTGTTTTGTGTTAATGATATGATCTATTTCTTATAGATTTTGTAATGTTGAACCAGCCCTGCTTTCCTGGTAGAAATCTTTTCTGGTCTTAGTATATGATCTTTTGATTATATTGCTTTAATTATATTGCTAAATTTTTAGAATTTTTGCATCAATGTTCGTTAGGGAAATTGGTCTATAGTTTGCTTTTTTTTCCTGTAGTAGAGGGATGGGGAGAGAAAAAAGATAAGAGAAAGAACAGTTAAAAATTTAATTTAACTAAACACTTAACTGTTCTTTCTCTTCTTTCTTTCCATCTTGCTTGGTTCTCAACTTCAAACATTCTCAGTTCTTTTTGCTCTTAGAAAAAATTTTTTTGCTCCAGCTATCATAGTTTTTCTTCCTCTCATAACTAAACTCATAGAAGAAAAAAAAAACTTTATACATTTTTCTTCCTTTTCCTTTCCTACTCCCCCTTCTCAGCTTTTCATTGGAGCTTCTCCCTCTGCCATATGACTGAAACAACTCTTGAAGTTTGCCAGTGGTCTTTTTATTGCTAAGCCTAATAATTTTTACTTTGTCTGAATTCTTTTTGCCTTCTCTAGGACTTGACACAATTGATTATTTGCATCTTTTAGGTGATCTCTCTTGCTAGATTTTTCATGGAGCTGTTTTTTTCTGGTTAGCCTCCTACCTTTATGACCATGGTTGTACCCTAGGACTTTTTCCTCTTTCCTCTCTCTTTTTTTCCTCTTTTTCCCAAACTTTTTCCTCTCTCTGTATTTTTTTTTCTCTGAACTCATAAGCTTCCTTGATAAATCATTATTTCTATGTAGATACCTTCCATATATCTAGACTGAGCTGAATTTTATTCTGGGTCATGGATTGCCTTTTGGATATTTTCTGCTGAATGTCCATAGTCAACACAGCTAAAATGGAACTTGTAATCTTTTTCCCCAAATCTACCCTTATTTCCCCAGCATATATTTCTGTATTTCTTTTGAGAAAGCCATCATCTTTTTAGGTACCCATAGTTAGGGGCCCCCTAATCATCTTCAATCCTTTCTTTAGCCTCATCTATCATATCTGATTAGTTGACTTGTCTCAGCATTTCCCACATCCATCCCCTTCTCTCAGTTGCCCTCTTCATCTAGGCCTTTACCATCTCTTGCAGCCTTCTCAATGGAGAAGGGGTAGTGGCTGCCAAAATTAACTTCCTAGAGCCCATGTCAGAGGATATTATTTCCCTGATCCCTTTTGCCTTTAATTTAGAACCTAAAATCTTAAACTGGCATTTAAAATACTTCATGATATGGCTCCCACCTAATTTTTCAGACTCAGTATTATTCCACTTATCCATCCATTCCAGCTATTTATTGGTTTTAACACAGGTTTTTTTTTTGACCTTCCTTTTAGACTGAATTCATATGTGAAACCATGTCTTATCCAACTCTGTTCCTGCCTTTCCCAATTGGTGCTACTTCCCCTTCTGCTCTCTTGTAGAATAGAGGCACCTTCATATTCTGTCATCTGGCAGAATGCCTTATGTGTTGTTTGTTTGGACCTTCATTTATTAAATGTAGAGTTTGGTCTGCATCACTAAGATCTCTTCTGTATTGGTGAACTTGGATACTAACTGGTGCTCTCCATTGTCTTATGTGTCTTGGGAGTAAACAGGACCTTTTTGGACTCTGTGAACTTGACATTGAATTCTGTTTTGATGATTGATTTCCTCTGTAATCCTACATATTTTTTAATATTTAAAAATATTATTTTGAAAAGAGGTCTATAGATTTTTCTAGGTTTCCAAAGGGGTCCTTTAATCCACAGAAGGCTTTCAGAACCCATGACTTTGAAGAAATGTGCTTTTGGAAACAAGCTGGTAGGTGGGAATTATGGAAGGGTAGCAGAAGGCCAATTGGTACTTGCTGTAGACCATTAGAAGGCATCATGTGGGCAGCCAGACTGCATCTTCTACAGTGTTTTGTTTTATCATTCTCAGTAGATACATCTTCTCTTCCTTCCCTTATATATATACTATAATCTATCGTGTTGCCTTCCCCCCTTGCTTCTTCTGCATCTTTCCATGCTTTGGAATTCCTCATTCCTCATTTCTAGTCCTACAGCAAGCCTCTTCCATTACGTTTAGTCCCATAGCCAATGGGCATCTGCTTTGTTTCCAGTTCTCTCATCTTCCTTCACCTCTGTCCCCCGGAAAGCTCTGCTGGGCCCATGTTGGTTTACATGAGACCCCTTCTCAGGGTGAGAGAGACTTAGGTTCTTCATTGTGGTGAATGAATAACAAAATCACAGGCTTTCTTGAACTGTGCTGGGTTGCATCCAGGCCATAAGCCCTCTGTAGGTTTTAGTGGAGGTGGCTTAGAGACAGCAAATCCAGGGGGCTTTTTTTTTTTTGTGGGAGCTGGTCTGTTCTTCAGATGGTTTGTTGTAGTTAAGAGACTCTTTATTGATCATTTTTGTCCTTGACTGAATTATATTGTCTTCATAGTCTTTTTAAAGAAAAAAATGCCAAAATCTCAACTAGAATTTAGATGACTTGTTCATTATGAACATGCACTAAGCTTCGAACACAGTTTTATCTAAATAATTGTTTTATTTGCCTTTAGGGTGACTGGGTAAGTCAGCTTCTGATCTGCAGTTGTTTGTCCTTCATCCTTTGACTTTACTCACTGTTTTTGTTACATTTTTGTATGTGCCAGTTTCCCTTAGAGAGTTCTTGCTGCTTTTTTGTATGCTTCTCATTGAAATGCTTGAATTGAGTTGCCTTTTTTTTGCCACACTCTTACTTTGTGACCTCATCAGCTCTGAGCTTTAATTAATCACCCCTGTGAAGATGATCTATTAAGTTTACAATTTTTCCCCCAATCTTGCTTCCCTCACCCCCCCCCCCCCACAGAAGGCAGTCTGTTAGTGTTTACATTGGTTTTATGTTATACATTGATCTCAGTTGAATGATGACAGAGAAATCATATCCTTAAGGAAGAAAAATAAAGTATGAGATAGTAAGATTACATAATAATATAACACCTTGTTTTCTAACTTGATGGTAATAGTCTTTGGTCTTTGTTCAAAGTCCGTAATGCTTTCTCTCGATACAGATGGCATTCTCCATTGCAGATAGCTCAGAGTTGTCCCTGGTTGTTGCAATGAAGGGATGAGCAAATCTATCAATGTTCTTCTGGTTCTGCTCATCTTGCTCAGCATCAGTTTGTACAAATCCCTCCAATTCCCTGAATTCCCATCCCTCCTGGTTTCTAATAGAACAGTAGTGTTCAATGACATACATACACCACAGTTTGTTAAGCCATTTCCCAGTTGAAGGACATTCACTTAATTCCAATTCTTTGCCACCACAAACAGGGCTGCTGTGAATATTTTTGTACAAGTGATGTTTTTACCCTTTTTCATCATCTCTGCAGGATATAAACCCAGTAGTGGTATTGCTGGGTCAAAGGGTATGCACATTTTTGTTGCCCTTTGGGCATAATTCCAAATTGCTCTCCAGAAAGGCTGAATGAGTTCACAGCTCCACTAACAATGTATTAGTGTCCCAGATTTCCTGCATCACTTCCAACATTGATCATGGTCCTTTCTGGTCATATTGGCCAGTCTGAGAGATGTGAGGTAGCATCTCAGAGATGCCTTAATTTGCATTTCTCTAATAAGTAATGATTTGGAGCAATTTTTCATATGACTATGGATTGCTTTGATTTCCTCAGATGTAAATTGCCTTTGCATATCCTTTGACCATTTGTCAATTGGATCCCTAGATTTATAAAGCCAGTTCTAATCTCTTTGCTGGGCTAAAATCCCTGTGTCACCAGTTGAACATTTCAGCAAGTACTCCTAGAAACGCAGTGATTCATTTATTTTTCTCTATAAATCCCCCGCTTTCTACATCCTCATTTCTGTGGAGATTACCACCATTCTTCCAGGCATCTAAGATAGCAGCCTTATTGTTGTCCTCAGTTCCTGTCTCATATCTAATCAGTCACCATATCTCAATATTTCTACTTCCATATTCATTATTGTGGAACAAGAATTCTCTCCACTCTTTCCACCACCATCGTTGTTCAGGTCTTTATACTGTTTTCACTTTGATTAATGTGGTAGCTTTCTACAGTATACAATCTATCCTACATACTGTCTCCAAAGTGATCTCCATTTTAAAGAAATATTTTTTTTTCAGTTAACAGAAATTTATTGTCTCTTCCACTTATCCTAATTTAAAGAAAAAGAAAGAAAAGAAAAACAGATCTAAACCCCTATAACAAATATATACAAGTGACAAATGAAATAAACTTCATAATATAACTGCTTAATAGCAACTATATGAGTCCATTACTTTCTCTGTTATTTATCCATCTTCAGAACTTGATCACAGTTCTTCAGACTTTCAGTGTTGTTTTTCTTTACAGAGACACTTAAGTAATCACTGATCCCCTTATTTGGATAGATTTTTCTCCTAACCCTTGCTTCACTTTGCATCAATGCAGGCAGATCTTCCAGATTTTTCTGAAATTGTCCCCCTTAACATTTCTTACACAGAAGTGTTCCATGAAATTCCGTTGTGCAGTCATCCCTCTGAATCCCCCAGTTTATTGAATTTGAAAGTTCTTTGCTACTCTAAAAAGATTTGTGAAATATAGTTTTTGTATTTATAGATCATTTCCTTTTTGTTCCCATCTCTGTAGGGCATAGCCTCATTGTGGCATTTCTTGGTCACAGGGTAATAATTTTGGGGCAGAGTTCCAGATTGTTTTCCAGAATAACTGGAACATTTCACAGCTCCACCACCAAGTTATTCATGTACCTTTGTAACACTTTTCATTTTTCTTGCTAACCTGATGGATCATTCTGGTGATCTTGAATCCCCAGATTTGACTCCCTATGAGACATACATATAGGTATAATGAGAGAGAGAGAGAGAGAGAGAGAGAGAGAGAGAGAGAGAGATACACAAACACATATACACACTTTTATCTCATGGTGTCTTACTACCTCTAGGATCAAATATAAGCTCTCCTGCTTAGCATATAAAGCTCCTTACATTCTAGCCGCTTACTGCCTTTCCATCTTTGTCACCCATTCTTCTTTTTCATATACTTTTGGATGCTGTTCTCCTCCTCTTTACACGTGTCTCTGATTGGCAAGTATTCCACACTCATTTCTAACTCTTGGAGTAGTCCAGAGGCTGCCTTCTGTCTAAGACCTGTTATGATCCCCCAAGGTATTGGTGTCTTTCCCTATGAACTTAGCATTGTATCTATTTTATTTTTATTATGTTTGTGTGTCTGTGTATGTGAACATACCTGTATATTATCTCTCCCATTAGACTCCCATTAGAGTAGAGATTATTTTATATTTGCCTTTGTAGTTTTCTTTTTTCTTTGGAGACATTAAGGGTTAAATGACATGCCCAGGTCATACAGCTAGTAAGAGTCTGAGGCTAGATTTGAATTCATTTCGTCTTAATTCCTGGGATGATTGTCTATCCCATTTTACCTAACTGCTCCTAATCTTACTTATTTTTTAATAAGAAATCATTATTCAGTAGAAGAGATATTTATTCAATGTTTTCCTTAGGTACAGAGTCCAGTTTTAGACCTTCAGTGGGCAATACTACATTTCTTTAGGTTATAGACCCTGCCCTTATGAAGCTTATACTCTAATAGAATGTGGTGCCATATATAGATATACAGAAAGCTGAATTCTCCACTAGGACAATGCAGAGTGAGAAGGAGGTGGGGTACCTGTTTGTGCCAGAATTCTTGGCTCAGGAGCACGTCCTTGATGACTTGTTGGTTGAGTTTAGTGATTATATGTGTTAGTGGAAAATAGAGTTTTGAAAATGAATGAAAATTCCTTCCTGAGCATTCTGCTGAAATCTCTACTAGTTTAAAGTTGTTTAATGATGTTTTTAAGCTATGGGGAAGTAATGTATGTTAAAATTCTTACCTAAAAAATTAAACCCCTAACTCTATATTACTATACTTATTTTTTAGTAGACTTCCTATAAGGGTATTAATAACTATTTGTAGAATTTTTGTATTTTGTGCATTGTCTGACGTCAGTATCTATGTGTAAGTATTGGGAGGGTGTGTATGTATATGTGCATATATTGTTTTTATATAAAAGGAAGATAGTTGGTTCAACTGGTTTTAGTTTCTTCTTTTTTCTTCTTTTTTTTAGATTTTTGCAAGGCAAACAGTGTTAAGTGGCTTGCCCAAGGCCACACAGCTAGGTCATTATTAAGTGTCTGAGACTGGATTTGAACCCAGGTCCCCTTAGTTTCTTCTTAAATGCAATTTACCAACTTTGAATTGCTAGAGAATTGTATTATGATGAGGAATCTGTTTTCATGTCTGCCTGAATGTAACTGTTGTGCCAATGAGACTTAGTTGCCTATGAGAATATAGATTATTGTGAATTAAAAGTATAACATCTGTAGCATTTTGATCATTTTTTTTTACATTCCTTCATTTATTTGAGCATTGAGACAATGTACTGAATTTGCTAAGCTAGATTTGAATAGCATTAACACTTTTGGTCCAGTGAGACTTTGGGCTAAATTCTTATTTCTGTTGAAAGTTCCTTCCTATTCTGACAAGTCTTTTTCCTTCTTTGAGATGTGCTTCATCTTTTTAGACATTCTTTTCACTCTAATGCAGTTGCTCTTAACTTGGGCTCTATGAATATGTTTTTAAGAACTTTTTGATGGTGATAATGCAGTCCCATTGGTATCCTTTGTAATCCTGTATATTTTATTTTGTTCATCTTGAAAAATACTATTCTTATAAAGAGGCACAAAACTTTTGTAGAAAGCCAAAAGAATTCATAATACAGAAAATGTGCTTATGTACTGAAGCTGCTACTCTCTTCAAAATTACCAATGATTTCTTAATTTCAAAATCCAAAGACCTTTTCCCAGTCTACTTTCTTTCTTGACCCATCAGTGACCCTCATCTCTTGGATATTGGTTTTCTTTTAGGGTTTCATTGCATCCCTTCTTACCCCTTTTCTCTCTGTCCTCACCCCTCTTCTGAACTGGCATTGTGGTTTCTGCTCAGCATCGGTGTCCCATGGGTTTAGTCCTGACCTGTCTTCTTTTCTTCCCCTGGACTGTTTTCCTTGGTGATCTCTTTGGCTCTCATTGTTTCAGGCATCATCTCTGTGCTGCTGCTGATTCTCAGATTTTACTGATCCAGCCCTAACTTTTCTTCTTACTTGTAAGCTCACATCTCCAACTCCTATTGGACATCTGGTTGGACTACCATCCCATAAGTCATCTTAAATTCAAATATGTCCTTACCTTTCCCTTAAGCCTCTTTATTAAGACAAAGGGCACTACTGCCCTCCCATTCACCCTGGCTGGTAGGCCAGAGGTCATCTTCCATTTCTCTGTCTCACCCCTTTCCTCTATATTCATTTTTACCAATTCTTGTTGTACCCCACTCATACAGCTGCTCCCCAGAGACGACCCAATAGGCACTACTTGGACTGTTGCTGCCCATTCCAGTCTGTTCTTCTCCATTCCATCCCCCCTCATCTCTTGTCTCCTCAGCTCCCTTTAGCATTCAGACCAAGCCTCTTCTATATCTCCTTCTGGACTCGGATCTTCCCTCTGAGATTTCCTTCAGTTTTCTTTTATTTGGTAGAATTCACTGGCCTTGAGGGCAGGGATGACTTTACTTCACTCTGTACCTTTTATGCCTGGATCGACTAGATGAGGGGGTTCCTACTCAAGCAGGTTGGTGACATTTCTCAGTGCAACTGGACTGTTTGGTTTGCCACAGGGCCTGCAGTGGCCATTGTTGTCCTTCTACTTCCTCTTCCTCGAGTGGGTCCTTATTTTTGTTTTTGGAGTCTTGCGTGGGGCTAGGTCTTTTCCAGCTTAATCTGATGAGGTCAGAGTCAGAGGAAGTGCTGTCTCTTCCTAGACCTGACATCCTAGTTACCATCATTATTATCCAAATCAGAGGGAGGCAAGTACTTGGCGACTTTTAGAGTCTTTGTTTTTGGTTCAGGGTAATGTGGCTGTTCCAGGCCATTCACAGCCAGGACAGAGCCATGTATTTCCAAACAATAGATACTTATGTCTGAGTGAGTTTGCCTTTATAGAATGAGCAGCAGTTGGAAAGCCTGCAATCAGGACATTGTGCTTCAAGTATTTCCCCCTTCCAAGAGAGGTGATGATTGCCAGGATTTAGATTTCACATTAAGATTTGCAGAATGCTTTACCCAGAGGTGTTATTATTAATTGTTCCCATTTTGCAGAGGAAGAAACTATGGCAGATGAGTAGCTCCATGCTTTAGTGTCAGATTCAGCTTGGGTCTTCCTGACTCTAGTCAGGCTTCCAGGGGTCCTGTGATACTGAGTTGATTGTGTAGACTGGCAATGGGGATTTCCCCACTAATTAAATCTCTGTTTTCCCCACCCTTTCTCTCAGCTGTGAGCTGCTCTTTGTCATGTCTGTTGTCTGCTATCTGACCGCTGGCACACACATGCTCTCTTCAGGTTCTGGACTCTTTAGTCAGTGTTTGTGCCACCCCTTCTTTAGGAGGGAATCCCAGAGAATTTATCGACAATTGAAGCTCTCCTGGCTTAGGCTTTGTGAACTGATTGACTGGTTTGTCCCTCCCCTGCTTTGTGTGGTCTTGCTTTTTTGGGAGCTGAGGTTTTGTGGAATGGTTTTCCAGAGATCCAACTTGGCAAGTAAACAAAAAATGATTTAATATGCCTCTGTGAAAATAGAAGCTCTTTCTGGTGACTTTGTGAATTTCTGGATTCCAGGTCCACCTGAGCCCTGGCCCTGTTTGTTTTCCCCTTGGATCTTTCCTTTCTCTTCCAAGTCAGGGGCTAGTCAATTCTTTGCAAAGAGGAGTCCTTTGGTTCATTTTGTGAGTCACCTTGTTTCTCCTTTTCCTTGGTTCTAGGTTGCTATGGTGTGGATGGAGAGAGTGACTCCATCATGAGCTCCGCTTCTGAAAACTCCACAGAGCCGTGGTTCTGTGACGCCTGTAAATGTGGGGTGTCACCCAGCTGTGAGCTCTGTCCGAACCAGGACGGGATCTTCAAGGAGACAGATGCTGGCAGGTCAGTGTGAGGGCCCCTGGACCCCCTTGCCCTGCCTTGGTTCCCAGGTGGGGGAGGTTTGATGCTCTAGCAGGGCCAAGAGTGGTTTACATGCTCATAGGCCTGGCCTCCACATGGGCCTCTTTTAATGGTTGATCTGAGAGTGTTGACACTGAGCAGGGGCACAAATGTCTGTTTCCTTTACAGTTTCAATGAGACCCCCCCTTGTTTGGGGTGCCAGACATTCCCAGAGTTAGGGGCCCTTCCTCAAAGGAGTAGTTTTAGCTCAGAAGCCAATCTCTTGGCCATTTCATCTCCTTTTGAGATCCTGTCACGAGATTTTTGGTCTAGACAGGCCAGGACGGATTGGACCTTAGGCCAGAGCTGTGTCCTTTCTCTTCCGGTGTCTTCCAAGGCCTGACTGCATCTCTGCTGGCTTTGTGTCCTAAATAAACAACCTAATTCCTGAAAAAACAGAGCAAACCAAGCAACCTGGGAGAATCCTCCTTGTCAGTTGCCTGGCTGCAAGGATTGAGGCATTTCTCTTGAAATCCTCTCGTTTCTACTGATGTCTGAAGCCAAAGCCCAGAGCCGATGACCTGTGTGTGAACCAGAAGTGAAGTCCCTTCTGTAGTTTCAGATGAATTGCTGCCCTCCATTTGCTCATTCTAACAGTCTTTTTATTAGGTGTTTACTCTATCCTGGGCTAGATTCCCTTGAGATCTTTGCCTCCTCTTCTGAGGGTGAGGGGTGGGGAGACAGCAGGCAAGCAAGCCCTATGCAGGATGGTCCGAATGGAGCCAATCAGCAGAGGATGGGCTCTGGCCTTTACTGGGCTTGGGAAGGTGGGATTTAAACTGGCACATGAAGGAAGGCTGAGGAACCAGGATGCAGAGATGAGGAGGGAGCAAGAGGACCATCCAGAACCAAGACCTGTAATTGGGACATGCAGGGTTTGGCGTGAAAAGCAACCAGGAGACTGGGGGTACTGAATGAAGATGATATCAGGGAGGGAACTGGGAGAGGCCTGGAAGGAGAGGAAGGGAGGAAATGAAGGCCTTTGAATGCCAACAGAGCATTTTAAATTTGCTCCTGAAGACCATAGGGGGCCACAAGAGATTGATGAGGAGGGGGACTAAAATTGTCAGGACCCCCCCCAACTTTAGGAAAATCACTTTAGGGACTGAATAGAGGCTGAACTGGAGCAGGGGGAGACTTGAGGCAGGTTGACCCCCCCCCCCCAATTATTGCCATTATCCAGGTGTGAAGTGATAAGTGTCTGTTACACCAGAATGGGGGCAGGATCAAAGGGAGGAAGAGAGGCCTATCCAAAGGATATTTTGAAGGTTGATTCAAAGTCAATGGCAAGATTGTAGCAGAAATCATTGGTCATGATGTCTTTCAAAATTTTCTGACCTCTTCAAATGCTCAAGTCCAAGGACATTATTTTGCATTGGATTAGCCAGGTAGACATAGTGTCTGACATCCAGAAGTTTCCTGACCAGCCTACTGAGAGTCTTGATGCTTCTCCTCTGTTGCTGGAACCTTGCTTTCCCAGTGGGGGAGGCATTCCCCTTTAGGGTGGCCCTTCACTCTTCAACTCTCTTGAAGCTCCAGTGATGCCACCTCCTCTGTATGCAGTATCCTGGATAGGCCATGTCCTGAGTTTGTCCTAGTCCTGACCTCCCCAGCCTGGTCAAACCTGGCTGATCCTAATAGAACACACACCTCTCGAAGCTTGGGATGAGACTGTCATCTTCAAAGTGCTCATCCCAGCATCTCCCTTAGAACAGGTACTTTCTCAATGCTGCTTCATTCAGTCAATCATGTCACAACAAGTTTTATTTGTCTAAACTGCCTAGATTTCCTTCCCTGTTTTCACATTCTTGATGGCCACATCAATAGTTCACAGAAAGTCATTGAATTGAATGGAAGAAAAGAACCCTTCTGTGTGTTTGGTGGAGCAGTTCAGTTCCATTGTTCCCTCCTGTCCTCCACTTTGTGCAGGGGTGGGGGGCACTTCTCTTGGCTCCCCCCCTTGGATCTGCAGATTCTTGTGCCCAAGCAGCAGGTTGGGGCTCTTGTTAGGTAGATGCTGGAGGACAGTGGACAGTGTCTCCCTCTTTGCCTTTAGCACCATCCTGCTATACAGGAGAGCCCACAGTGTTCTCGAGACTTCATCTGGACACAGTGTCTGAGCAGGAACTTAAACGCTTGCTGGTGAACTGATCGGCTCAGATTAAGCTCTTATAGTTCCTATTGAAATGAAATGCCAATTTCTTCCTTGAAATCTTGTTTCAAGATTCCAGTTGTCTTCAAAGGATATGAATTTTAAACTCTAACCCTTTGCTGTATGGGCCCCTTCCTAGAATGTAAATTCTATCCTTTTTTTCTTTTGTTTCATCTGGTATTTTCTGTTCTTTTCCTTAATCAACATCTGTCATCATAGCTTGAAGCAAAATGGATGGTGGAGTAACAAGGAAGATTATTCTTCTTTGATTACCCAATTTGTCTTAATTACAAGGCTCTAGAACCCTTATGGTTTAACAGCTGAACAGGCAGACTTGGAGGCCAGTTAGTAATGAGAGCTGACACCCCCTCTCTTGGGTCCTTTCCTGCCTTGGGTGGCTTCTGTCATCAAGATCCCCACACTCGTGCGCCCATCTCTTTGCAGCAGCACCTTCAGGCTGTCATCCATGTGTGACACAGACTCGACATTTTCTGAAGGGCAGGAGGAAGCCAACCGCCAGGGGTTAGGTTGAAACTAGATCGAGTCAGTGACGCAGCAGCCACTGTCACCGGCATAGCCTTTAAGACTGCAGGACAAAACCAGCCAATTAAACGGAGAAGCAGTTGTTGTTGGAGACATAGATCTCTAAATTGGACTCAGCAGGACATGTTCAGGACATTGTATTAGCGTGGGCTATCCAGAAATCTTAAAAATAGAACTTTGGATTTTTCTAAGAAAGAATTGTAAAGATGGGTCACTCACTGTTTTCCTAACTTGCCCCCTTAAAAGGGTTTTTGGTCTGATTCCTTTCTTTCTTTTTTTTTATTTATTTTTATTTTTATTTTTCTTTTTTTAATTTTAATTTATTTTTTATTTTCATTTTGTACAAATGTGTTTTTTTACATTAATAAAATATACTTGTTTACAAGTAAACAAAATACCCCTCCCCCCATGAATATAGATAGACTTGCTTGGGCGAAAAAGTAAAGGGGGGAGAAAAAAATTAAAATTAAAAAAATAATAGTAATAATTGCAGGTATGGCCAGGTGGCGCAATGGACGAAGCACCAGCCCTGGAGCCATGAGCACCCAAGTCCATATCCAGCCTTGTAAACCCAATAATCACCCAGCCATGTGACATGCAAGCCCCCAGATCCCCACTGTCCTGAAAAAACCAAAAAGAAGAAAAAAAAAGACCAAAATAAAATAAAATAGTAATAATAGTAGGAGTGGCTGGGTGACAGAGCATTGGCCCTTGAGCCAGGAGCACCCGGGTCCAAATCCGGCCCCAGACACCCAAAGATCATGCTGCTATGTGGCCCCAGGCAGGCCACCCAGCCCCACTTGCCCTGCACCCTTCCCAAGATAATAATAACAAAAAATGTGCTTGAGTCTTTGTTCCAACACCAACAACTCTGTCATGGGTGGATCTCATTCTTTATGATAAGTCCATCACAAAAGTTACTTCCATATTTTTCCAACGTTGCCATTGCTGATCACAACTCCCTCCTTTCTTATTTCTCCACTACCATGTACTATATTTTCTCTCTCCTTTCACTCTGACTCTGCTGTAGGGTTGCAGAGTGGAGCAGCATACAGATCCCTGGTCCTGGGGCCAAGAAGCCCTGAGCCCCCATACCACCCCTTAGGCCCAGAATCCACCTGGCCCTATGGTCCTGGGCAGGCCTTCCAATCCCAGCCCCTTGCAAGCAGTAAAAAAGAAAACGTGTTACATCTGACCACTGTCCCCCCATCCTCTCCTCCTTTATTCACATCCCCACCCCTTCCCCCTGCTCCCCCCTCCTTCTTACTCCAGATGTCTATACCCCATTGAGTATATATGCTGTTTCCTCTCCTAGCCATCTCTGATGAGAGCAAAGTTTCCCTCATTCCCCCTTGCCTCCCACCTTCCATATCATTGCAATAGCTCATTGTAATAAAAAAAAATCTTACTATGTGAAATATCTTGGACTATTCCCCCTCTCCTTTTTCTTTCTCCCATTCCATTTCCCTTTTTTTCCTATTGACTCCATTTTTACACCATATTTTATCTTCAAATTCAGCTTTCTCCTGTGCTTCAACTATAAAAGCTCCCTCTACCTGCTCTATTAACTGAGATGGTTCATATGAATATTATCAGTATCATTTTTCTGTACATGCAGTTCATCCTCATTAAGTCCCTCATATTTTCCCCTTCTCCTCCAATCTCCATGCTTCACCTGAGTCCTGTATCTGAAGATCAAACCTTCTGTTCAGCTCTGGCCATTCCAAAAGGAACCTTTGAAATTCCCCTGGTTCATTGAAAGTCCATCTTTTTCCCTGGAAGAGGACATTCAGCCTTGCTGGGTAGTTCATTCTTGGCTGCATTCTAAGCTCTTTTGCCTTCCGGTATATTGTATTCCAAGCCCTACGAGCTTCCAATGTAGTTGCTGCTTAGTCTTGCGTGATCCTGACTGCAGCTCCACGATATTTGAACTGTGTCCTTCTGGCTGCTTGTAATATTTTCTCTTTGACTTGGGAGTTCTGGAACTTGGATATAATATTCCTGGGGGTTGGTTTTTTGGGATCTCTTTCTCTGGGGTATTGGTGAATTCTCTCCATTTCTATTTTGCCCTCTGCTTCTAGAATATCAGGGCAATTTTCCTGTAGTAATTCTTTGAAAATGATGTCAAGGCTGTTTTCCTGATCATGACTTTCAGGTATTCCAATAATTTTTAAATTATCTTTCCTAAGTCTGTTTTCCATATCAGTTGTTTTTTTGAATGAGATATTTCACATTTTCTTCTTTCACATTTTTTTGGTTTTGAAGTATTGATTCCTGATTTCTGGTAAATTCATCAATCTCCCTGAATTCTATTCTTTGTCTGAAGGATTTGTTCTCCTCAGAGTTTTCGTATCTCTTTTTCCATCTGGCTAATTTTGCTTTTTAAAGCATTCTTCTCCTCAATAACTGTTTGAACTGTTTTGTCCATTTGATCTAAGCTGGTTTTTAGCATGCTATTTTCTTCAGCATTTTTTTGGATTTCCTTGACTAAACTGCTGACTTCATTTTCATGTTTTTCCTGCATCTCTCTCCTTTCTTTTCCCAGTTTTTCTTCCAACTCCCTCATTTGATTTTCAAAGTCTTTTTTGAGCTCTGTCATAGCCTGAGCCCAATTTCCGTTTTTCTTGGAGTCTTTAGATGCAGGAGCTTGTGCTTCCTCATCTTCAGACTGAGTATTTTGATCCTTCTTGGGCTCATTTGCAAAATATTTCTCAATGGTGTTCCTCTTGTTTCTTTGCTTGCTCATTTTCCCAGCCTGGGCCTGGTTTTGGGGTGCTTCCTGAGCTTTTGGAACACTCCCACAAGCATCTCAGTGTGTGAGGCTCTGTCCTCCCTCCTGGTCTGTGAATGACCATAAGCACCCCCCTCTACCACGGGGCCGAGGGGGCGCCCTGTTGTTCTATGGGGGGGGCCTAGACTTCAATCAGGATCTGAATGTGGTCAGAGCCCCAGAGTCCTGTTCCAGGGGCAGAGGACAGAGCTCTGCAGTCTCTCTTCACTCCCCTCCCTCAGCACAATGGGCTCATGCCCTGGGGGCTCCTGCTTACTGGCTGCCTGCTTCTATTTCCAGGTCTGGGCTTCAGAAAGACCAAGCTGCTCCCTGTGTGCCCTGAGGGCTGGGCTCCACTGCTTGCTCTGGCAGAGGTCCCCCCGCTGTTCCCCCACTTTGTGCCCGGTGCTCCTCGGGGTGCAGCTCAGGAGACTTCCTTGCTGCTGTGAGCCGAAGCTCCCAGCGCCCTGGGGCTGCCTCCGGAAGGCTGAAGTTCTTTTGCTCTGGGGGCCACCCCTCTGGCAGGCCACCCGTCCGACCTGGGGAGCAGAGCCTTTCTGCTCTTTTCCAGGTTACCTTGAGTAGGAGAACTGCCTCATTGGGTCCCTTTGTGGCTTCTGTCTCTCCAAAGTTTAGTTAGAGTCCTTAGTTTATGAGTTTCATCAGAGAGCTCCTAAGACTGGATCCCTTCGTGTCGCCATCTTGGCTCCGCCCCAGTCTGATTCCTTTCAAGTCCAGCATATGGGCCAGAAGGTAACCCTCTCGAACTCCTAACCTCCCTGCCAGGGTTACGGTAGCTTGTGATTAATGCCATCCCAAGACCCAGACCATGGGCATGTGAGCACTATGTTTAACTTTCTTAACAGCTCCTTTGAGGATCTTCTGGATTGAATGTGACTGAAGGATGCGATCATCCCAAAGTTAAATTAGTAATCATTTCCACACATTTCTTTTCAAGGTTTCAAGTCATATACTTGAGGGTACTATTGCTATCTCAATTTCAGGTCTCTTCTGAACCAGCTAGTACCTGTTTACTGGATCCTCCCATGGCAGAACTTGTGTTGGAAGTAGGTGTGCCAAACCTCTCTTGGAGTGCTTTCCCAAAACCCTTCCTACAGGACTTGGCTATGCCTGCTTTGAAAGAGTCCCTCTGTTCTTTCCTATCTAGGGCTGGCCTCTCCACTTCTTAACTTCCCCTTCTCATCCCTGAGTCTTCTCTGCATGGCATCTTTAGCCTCAGGATCCCTCATTGGATCTCCCCTGGGTCTTCCCATTGCCCTTTTGGGTTAGGGGTCATTTTGAGAGGGCCAGTGCAGAGAGTTGCTAAGTCTGCAGCTTACAGGCCTCTCTGGCTGGCTTTTGTGCTGTCAGATGGGCAGGAGGATATGATTCTGCATTCCAGTTTCTCTAAATGCAGTCATACATGGTCTCTTTGCCTTGTAGCATCCTGGGCCTCCTCACTGTTCATCTTGCTCACTTTTCCATCCCAGGAGTGATGAGATTGATGAGATTAGTGGAGGTACTGAAAACTGCCAGAGTTAGAGTCATAAAGATCTGGATTCAAATCGTCCTTTGGGCCTCTAGTAACTGAACCTTCAGCAAATCCTGTAGGTTCTCCTTATTTACTAAGCTCTAGATTGTCTTCGTTTAATCTGCCTTGGAGCATAATGTTCCCTTGGAGAACAACCTCAGGGTGTCTTCCCATTTGGTCTTCATAACAACTGAGAGAAATATTACTATATAGATAAGGACTTTGGGCTAAAAGAGGAGCTTCCTGTGGGTCCTAACCCTGAGACTTTAGAGATGGCATTGGAATGCCAAGGCCCCCCTCAGGCCAGAGTTCACCTCCTGCCTCCAGTCATGCTTCTTCTTTTGACCCACTTGAGGCAGACCATCATTCTGCTGGTACTGCTCCACAAGTATCGGTTGCAGTCTCGGCACTGGCTTCTTGTGTAGCAGTGAATGCTGCTGCTTTCTTCTGTACTGCCCTGGCTTTCCCTGAATGAGGCAGCTCTGTTGTGTTCTGGACCCCTGCAGTCATCAGTGGAAGAGGGGCATTTGGTGAATCTTGTACCATTGGTGTGGGTCTCTGAGGTTTTGGAAGCTCCTAATCCCAGTTTGTAGTAGGCTCCTTTGCTTTTACCCCTTGTGACAGCAGGTGAGTATTTGTTCAACATCTTGGAAACCGTGAGGTTCCCTGTTTGTGTTTTTGTTTGGAATGCATGTTTCTTGATTGACAGCTTTGGTCAACATCTGTCAGCTAGCTTGGGGTCTATCTTGACTTGTATTCTTTTTTTTTAATTTTATTTATTTAAGTCAATGGGGTTAAGTCACATAGCTGGGTAATCATTAAGTATCTGAGGTCAGATTTGAACTCAGGTCCTCCTGACTCCAATCCACTGTGATACCTAGCTGCCCCTTGACTTTTATTCTTCCAGAGTATTGTGAAATGACTACTCTATTTGGGTGAATATTTATCTTCCTTAAATTTCATTTTTTAATCATCATCTAGTTTTCTGCATGTTTAGTAGTTTTATCCATTCTTCTTATTCTAAGCCTCCTGAATAGTCTCCCTGCTTTTAGAGTCTTCCCTTCTCTTCTAGGAGCCATATCATATAGTAGTGACCATCTCATCACCTGAATACAGTCTTTGAAGGGTCTGTTATGAGAGACAATCACAATCCAAGAGGAGATAAAAGTCAGGACCGTTGGTGTTTTCCCCTTTTACATCACCTCCACCTCCTCTGTATGTGTCTTAGGTATACCTAAGTATTTCCACATTGCCTTCCCCCTTGGGGGTCATTTTCATCCCCAGCCATTTGCACAGTGCCTGCATGCCTAATCAATGATTGTTGCCTAGTTGGCAGATGATTGTCTTGGGTGGCCAGTACCATTTCCTCCATCAGGATCCAGCTTCTATAGACAGATGCATGCCCATGTTATATGGAGCTGGGTAAGGCTATGCCTATAATATCGAATGTATATGAAGAGATTTTTAAAAATTATGCTCCCAACCTCTTACAATCTGATTCATCACTCTTAAGAGGGACATCGGTGATAAGTCAGCAAGCGTTTAGAAAGTATCTGCTGTATTCAGACGTAGTGCTAGGCCTGGACTTAGCATAAGAAACTGCAAGACTGGAATTAAGTGCAGTGCCATCCCAGGGAAGGTTAGCTCACTGCCAGCTGCCGAGGCTGCCCTGAAGAGGAGACTGCTTGAAAGATGGGCTCTCTCAGGTCAAGAGAAAAAGGTCCCAGGGCCCTCCCCCTGGGCATTCACAGTTTTTAACAGCTCTTGCTTAGGTCTTCTTTGTGAGCATGATGAGAGAATGACCAGATAGTCCATGGGATTATGGTTCTAGTGGGGCCTGTAGTTAAGCTGTCCAAGGACAACTGGGCATACCACTTTCTCTCAGACCTTGATACATACCAGTCTGAGGAGAACAGCAGGTCTGATTCATTTCTCTGGTACTAGGCTATAGATGAGATGTTGTGATGGCTGATGGGTGCTCTTTGTCCATGGCTTTCCAATGCTCTGAATTCCTCCTCCCTGGCCTTCCCTTGACCTCCTGTGTAAACACCACATCCCAAAGGGATCCTGAAGTGGGATCTGTTCATCAGTTCTGTATTACAGTATTGCAGCTATCTCAATACACTCTGTATCAGTTCTTTTATAATCCTCTATATTTCTTTTTATGCATTTAAAACCCAGAGAAGCATGCAACCCCCCCCCCCCCCCCCGCCCAAGTCCTTCAATGGGTCTCTTTTCCTGGAGTTCCTCCAACTTTTGGCATTCCCCCTTTTGTTAGCTTGTTGGCTTTGCCACTCTGATGGATGTGAGGCAGGACCTCAGACTTGTCCTTCAACCAAAGGGTTTCTTAGTCTTTTATCACGATCTGGTCAAAGTGATGGATCATCTTCTTAAAATGAAGGTTTTTAAATGCATAAAATGAAATACAGAGGATTACATAGGAACTGAAGTGTATTGAAATGACTGTGAGACTCTTGCAGAACTGTTTCTCACTTTTTTCTCCCACAACGCTCTCAGTTCCCTCTTTTCCTCCATTTGTCTTCACCTCCAGATGCTACAATTTCCTCTCTGGAGAACCTCATCACCACATCCCCTAGTCCTTGTGTGCCTGAGTCCTCAGGAGGAGCATAGACTTGACCTTGCATGTTGAGTGTGGATGCTTGCCGATCACACGGAGCCCCGCTAGGGGAGTAGAAGCCACTTTGATATTAGGAGCTGCTACCAGCTTTGTTATCATTAATATCACGTGGGTGAAACCCACATTTGGATAGAGTCCATGCTCCTGGAGGGAAAGGACTTAGGGCCCTTTTGGATCCTGATGCTCCAGGCCCATAGTAGGCTAGTCGATGATCTTTGTCTTTGTGTCCTCCCTTGTAGGTGGGTCCACATTGTCTGTGCCCTCTACGTCCCCGGCGTGGCTTTTGGGGATATTGACAAGCTGCGACCAGTGACCCTCACCGAAATGAATTACTCCAAGTATGGGGCCAAGGTAAGATAAAACTCTTCTATTCCAACAATCTAGTCCTTTTTGAGAGTAATTTAAATCTTAGAAGTTTGTCAGTCATTCTGTGACATTCTGTAAAGCACAGTGAAAGAGTTTCAGATATAATGAACATAAGTCATGGATGGGTTTATCCTCCAGAAGGCTTGGGGGGGAATTTAGTTCCCCAGACTTTTATTACATGTTTATTATGTGTTAGGTTTTCTTTAGCTCCTGAGAACACAGTGATCAGCATATTCTCTGCCCTCAAGAATTTTCCTATTAAACAGCAATTGTCCATGGGAAGCATGGTCATAAGCCACAAGCTGCTGCCTGACTGCTGAGCCTTGTCTCTGGTGTGCATGCAGTCAAGAGCCCCCAGGCCCAGGGAGACAGAGAAACCTCACTGGCCACAGCATTGGGGGCAGATGGACAGGCAGGTGCTCATTTACATGGAACAGTCTAAAGGTCTCTTCTACAGGGATCAAAACCCTCCCATTGCTAGCCAGCATGGTTTTCTTCCTTTCACCAAGTCTATGGTTGAGGTGGGGAAAGGAAGGAAGAATGAGAAGGTTGCTGGGGTGTAGGGTGGCCATGGGGCTGGGCCATCTGGCAGTTCTGCTTTTGCCTAGAATGCTTCCTCTACCTGCCAAGTCTCTGCTTTGCAAAAACACTTGCCCAACTCTTGGCTTCCTTTCTTTGGAGTCTGAACATACCTAGGTTTAGATCTTCCTGTCTCTGTAGCCTTTGGCACATTACAGAGGTTTTTGGGCTTCAGCTTCTTCTGAATCCTTTCCAGCTCTAAAGCTACATTCCTGCCATCCTGTTTCCATTGAGAGGGATTCTTTCTTGGTAAGACTGTTTTGTTACTCTTGTCTCCTCAGGAGCACCTTTCCCCAGATGTCTTGGATTTTAGTATTTTAGGGAATACTCTTCATGACTTTGGGAGCTAGCCAGAAGCTGCTTTCCTTTGGGGAGCAGACTATTCCCAAGGGCATTTGAAGCCTAATGTTTAGAGCATCTGGGAACTTTTCCACAGCATTAATGGGAAGTTTGCAAATTGTATTCTTTTTTTAAAGGGTTTTTTTTGCAAGGCAATGGGGTTAAGTGTCTTGCCCAAGCTAGGTAATTATTAAGTGTTTGAGGCCGGATTTGAATTCAGGTCCTCCTGACTCCAGGACCAATGCTCTATCCACTATGCCACGCAAATTGTATTCTAAGAGAAATTTCCAGACCTGCTGAGCTCCTCATCATTATCTAAGTGTCAGCCAGTGTTCATTAAGTCTTTCCCCAGAGGATCTTAGGAGGGAGGATGGGAGGAGGGAAAGCCTCCTTTATGCTCATGAAAGTGACAGTAGGTATTGACCTAACTTAGGGGCAGAGACCCCTCCTGGGAGCAGACTGTGGAGGATAATGGAGAAGGGAGAAATGGAGAGCCGTTGTTGTTCCCACATCTGCCTATGGGGAGGTAGGACTCTTGTTCTCTCCCTGGGACTGTTGTGGTGGACCATCAGGCTTTGAGACTTACATAACCTCTCATAACCCCAGCTCCAGGAGACCCTTCCTGGCCCAAGGCCTCCCTTCCGCCTTCCCAGTGACTGGAATTTGGGTAAGGAATGCAGCCCCCAACTTCTGGGGACCTGGGACCCTCTCCTACCTGCTGCTTTCAGGGAGGCAAGGGCACCAAACCCTTCCCATAGAACTGCCCTTCCCTCTTTCAGCAGTGTAGCCCCAGCAAGGAGAGACCCAGAGCAGGGATCAGGTCCCACCCCAGATTAAAGCATCCTTGGGAAATGGTGGCCTGAAGAGATCAAAAGATAGGAGATCAGTCCCTCTCCCATTGATACCTGCCCACAAGAGTCCTTTGGACTGGCGGCACTGTTCTGGTCAGCGCCAGTGCTGTGTGATCCATTATTATATCCAATATTATAATTTATTAATTATTAATTATTATAATTTATTAATTATTAATTATTTATTAATTATTATAATTTATTAATTATAAATTATAAGCCTTTCTTCCCCTAGGGTTTCCCAATGCCATTGAAAACACTGGCTGCAGCTCATGCTGTCCCTCCAACTCAGGCCATCTTTTTATGAAGTCCACTTTTTCCTGTCTGGATTTGACTATGTCTTCCCCTACTCAGTAAACTGCAGAGGGTCCCTAACTCATCCAGAGTCATTCTTCCCCTCCTCTCCTCCCCCCCCCAATCTTTTTATACCTAAACCCTTCCCCATTTTCTCACATTTCCCCAAAATATTTTGTTGTCCAGTGGCATGACCTCCTGGCTGATCCATCCCAATGGCATGGCTTTCCTCTGACTGTCCTGCACATCTGGAACACTTCCCATTCCCCTGGGCACTACTTATCTTCCTGTCCCTTTCTTAACACTGGTACCTTCCCACTCTTGAGTCATTCCACTTTATCCCATTCAGACCTTGAAGTCTGTGAGCTTTTGGAGACCAGGGCTGTGTTTGCCTTTCTTTATACACATACTTACTGACCAACTGAAGAGCTGTCCAGCTCTACTGCACTGCTGACTCTGTCCAGTTCTTATTCCTCTTATGAATGTTGGTGCCTGTCAGTCTGTCTTCTCTCACTCAAGGCCTGGGCAGCAAGTGTCTACCTCGCTTTCCCCTCAGGGAGGGCTCTCTTCTTCTCTATCGTTCTAACAACATTTCTGTTACTTTTAATTGACTAAATTCCTCTGTCCTAGGCCTTTTTTGGTTTGCCCATAGAGAAGCCCTATTTCCTAGGACACTCAGGAGTTTCCTGGGGTGGGATAATCCTTTTTGGTAACCTGTGTCCATATATCTCCATTTCACTTCAGCTGGACTGGGGTGGGAGTGACAGACTGTCATGTTTTAGAATGAACATTTTTCCTTTGGGTCCGCCATAGGAATGCAGCTTCTGTGAAGATCCCCGTTTTGCTAGAACTGGAGTGTGCATCAGTTGTGATGCAGGAATGTGCCGGGCCTATTTCCATGTCACCTGTGCCCAGAAGGAGGGTCTACTTTCTGAGGCTGCAGCTGAGGAGGTAAGCTTAGCCTAGTCCCTGAGTGTGTGGCAGGAGCAGTTGGAGGCATTCTCATTGGTATCTGACCCCAGGACTCCATTTCCTTTCCTCAAAGTGACCAGGTTGACCTCACTGACCCTGGAGCAGTATTTAATGCATTTAAAAGTTAATTCATTCAATTCTTCTCTTTTTGTTTTATTTTTTTAAAACATGTATAAAATGCTTTCATTGGATATGAGAAGCAGTGTGATATAGTGGCTAGGGAGCCAACCCCCAAAATAACACAACTTTAACTGATAGAGAGGCATTTAACAAGGACCCAGAAAAGAAACGTTAAAATGAACAAATGGAGCTGGCAAACCTACTGACAGCTGTTAAGGAAGCCTCTTGCACATTTAATGGAGTATTGGATTTTCTTTCAGAAAGATCTGTTTTTCAATCCTATCTCTGAGACTTAGCATTTTTATAGCTGTGGAAAAGTCATTAAAACTTTCTGAGCCTCTATTTTTTTCATTTGTAAAATGTGGATAAAAATACTGCTGCATGTAACACATGTTTGTTGGGATGCTCACATGATAGAATGTTTATCACTCACTGCACAAACATCAACAGCACTCCTTTCAAGTCATTTAAAGATAGAACTCTAAACTGGCTTCATTAATAGTTGAAATAGAAATGAATTAGTTAAGGTTGATTTCTCATCTCTAGGCATCATCAAGAACAATAAGAAAATTATTAATTAAAATGATAAATTTTAATGGTCTGAATTCTCCTATATTAAAAGAGAAAGGGTTAAAGATTGGATTAAGAATAAACACCAATTAATATGGAAGCTTAAAATAACAACCATTGAATAAAAAAGTAAAGCAGTTAAAATTATAAATTGTCTTATCATGATCAGCCACCTCCAAGTAGAAAAAATGGCAGCAATGTTATCTGATAATCCTCCTTATTTCAACCTAGGAAACATTGAAAGAGACTGACAAGGGCATTAACTTCCTAGTGTTAAGGAAAAAATGAATAGTAAATATATGCCAGTCCTCAAAAATTGAATGCAACAAACATTGTAATGATAACATTCATGAAAGAATTGTTAGTGGAATTAGAGGAAGAAACAAATACTTTGGTATTTCATTATGAAAATATAAACTAGATGACTAACAAAAGAACTCCCAGAGTGATTGCTCATTGTACAATGGAAGATTGAAATGGAAGAAATAGAGAATATGTACTGTTTTCAAGTACTTGCAAAATGTTCACTATTGAACACATGCTAAGTTATAGGGACTCAATCCCTTTATATCTGTCAGAGGGCAGGTAGTCTGTATGCTGCCTTTTCAGATCCCAATGTAGTAACTTCAGAATGAATTTGCAGTAACCTCAGCAAAACTGATAAAAGTGTAAATGGAAAAAAATAATTAGTAACAATAAATATAAAAGAAATTAAAAAATGATAGTAATATTTGTGACAGAGACAACAATATCATATGTATAAATTTATGCATTGCAGCCCTAACAGTCTGTAAAGGCAAATTTATATTAAGTGCTTCCATTAATGAGAGACAGCTGAAAAAAAGAATTAGCCTTGTATCTAAAGACACTAGAAAAGGAATAAACTAGTAGTATGAAAAAAACATAAAAAAGTAATTATAAAGTTCATAGCAGAAATAAATAAAATGTAAAATGAAAGAACGTTTGAGTTGGAATTGATAAACCCAGAAGCTCATTTGGAAAAATGAATCAACAGTATTTTTTTATTTTTATTTTTTTTTATTTTTATTTTTTTAGGTTTTTGCAAGGCAAATGGGCTTAAGTGGCTTGCCCAAGGCCACACAGCTAGGTAATTATTAAGTGTCTGAGACCGGATTTGAACCCAGGTACTCCTGACTCCAAGGCCGGTGCTTTATCCACTACGCCACCTAGCCACCCCTAATCAAGAGTATTAAAGAGGAATGCTACCCACAGCTATATTCTGAAAAATTAGATACATTAGAACAACTAGATACTTATCTGCAAAAGCATAATTCACCCAAATTGATAAAAATGGGAAGTAACTTCTTCTTGGAGGTAGAAAAGTGGGTCACCAGAGAATTATCCTACACAAATTCTCACACGCAAAGATACCTACCCCAGATGGATTAACAGGTTAATGCTTTTGACCCTTGCACAAATAATCTCTGTGCTATATAGAGTGTTCATAAAAATGGAGAAAGATGAAATGGTACCCAGTATCTTTTATTAAGCAAATTCCTTATGGGTTTTAAAACATCACAAGGATTACACCACAAAGACAGTTCTAGCCCCTTTCCCCTAATTAGTGTAAAATATAAAACAAAGAAACAACAGCACACATTGAAGCATTAAACACATTATTTGCCATGAACAAGCAGGGCCTGGATTTGTTTGACAAGGCTGGCTCTATGTAGTGTATTGTACAATCACAAAGCTCAATTCCCACATGATTAAATCATGAAGTGCAGAAAATGTTTTATGATGGAATTTAGCATTCATTCTTATTAAAATACTAAAAGAAACACGACCAAGGGCAGCAGTTTTTCCACTTTTTTTTAAATGTGTCTTGGATTCCTTTGGTGTTCAGTTTGGTGAATCTTCTGGACTACTGCTCAGAAAAATGTCTTCATGGGCAAAGGATAAGGTTCATGAGATTACACTATAAATCAATTCTACTAAATTACTGATTACTGGAGCATTAAAAGTTCCAAGTTCAAGGACACTAAGTTCAGAATCTTTGGAATTCATGGAATTCACCATGATAACAAGTGCCTACCTGAAATCAGGAGCCATCACACTGGCAGTGAAGAAACCTTAGTGGTCATTCTTGGTGGAGATGAGTAGAATTAGATTGCCCCAGGCATTACTTTTATTTCACAATGGCAGAAATTCTTGCCATTGCAGGAAAAATAGGAAGAGATATCTGAAACAGAATAGAGACAGCATTAACACAGAAAACATTGGTCAAAATATATTTGTTGCTGATGTGATAATATTGCATCTAGAAAAATACAATTATCTTTATCAGAAAATTAATTGTGACATTAAGATCAAAGCTCCAGGATATGAACTTCATTCATAAAATAAAATCATTTGTATTCTTATTGCCTAGTACAAGGTTCAGATAATATCAATTAAAAACTCTCAGAATATAGCCCATTCTGACTTCATGGTCTAGCACAGGGGTGAGAAACCTTTTTTCTGCCAAGGGCCAGAACTTAAAATTTAGCCTGCTATATTTGATCAAAATTTAATTAATTCAGGGGCACTGGCCCTGGAGTCAGGTGGACCTGAATTCAAATTTGGCCTCAGGCATTTAATAATAACATAGCTGTGTGACCTTGGGCAAGTCATTTAACCCCGTTGCCTTGTAAAAGAACTTTAAAAAACTATAGAAAATTTAATTAATTCACCCCTAAGAAGCTCATGGATTTATTGAATTTCAAGTCCCTCCTGTGGTTGACTTGGAAGTGCCAGACCAGATGATTCAAAGGCTTAAATGGCAGGATGTTCCAGTATTTCCAAGGGAAAAGAATACTGCTTTGCCATTGCCTTTCTTCTCCCCTTCAGAGATAGATTAGTCCTTTTTTCCTCCCCTTTGGCTTCCCCTTTTCCTTGTAACTCAGGGAGTTCCCCCATGGGCCTTTCTCTTGTAATAAATTGAGTTGCATGGACTTGTGATATTGTTTTTGGTTTTAACAGTGCAGTGACCAGTACAGGTCATTGTCAGAGATGACTTCTGTGAAGGTGGCCTCCAGATATGATCTGTCAAGTCCAAACATTTTCCAGGAGTGAGGCTGCTTATGGAGCCCCTTTACTCTCCTCTCTGGCCCCAAGGTGGACTGACTTTCACAGCTTTAGCTGTGGCAGGTTTTGGGCAGTTTTAAGACAAGATTAACACTTGATGAGAAGGCATGGGTTGGGTGGCAGTCAGCATCATTGAAGGATCTCAGATCCCACAGTTTTTCCTTAGATGGTGAATGAGTTGAAATGCCAGGCAGGGATTTTTCATGGCAAGGTGATAAAAATAATTCATTCTTTTTCCACTTATATTTTTTTCTTTTTAATTCTGCATACCAAATCTCAAGAAACGACCAGTTCTGTAATGATAAGTTTTTATAATCAGTATTTCTGGTAGTACTTGGGCCATTGACTTAGACATGGAAATCTCCTTTTCCTAAAATCTGCATCACTCTCTCTGACATTTTAGTCCTACCTAGCCCTCTGAGAATATCCCTATCCTTTTAAAAACTCCACCTTCTCCACAATGCCCACGTGGAGGCATCCTCTTCCTTCCCTCCCCACACATCAGTGGCACTTTACTTTGTACATCTGTTACCTTCATCCCAACAGGATGAGTCCTTCAGTTTCTGAGATTTGTGTCATATCCCTTTAGTACAGTGGAAGCCCCTAGAGGACTGGGGCCATCCTTTATTTTGCCTTTTTCTCTCCATCCTCCTGTCCCCCTGCCTCATGTTTGTTAGCTACATTAGTCTGGGGCTGTGCCCACTTCTGTGACTGTGCCTTTCTCACATAGTGTATTTCCAGTCCTACATACACTGTTCTTTGTCTGTGTTTGCAAGAGTCTTTGTGGGTTTCTGATGTCCAGAGATGGGCAGAACATGGAACTAACTAGGGTGCATCCACTGAGGAAGCAGCTCTGACCATATGGAACTGACCATTCCCTGGAACCTTAACAGGAAGATGTCTTTTCTTGGAATAAATGCTTCTGCCCTCATGAGGGCCGCAGGAGCAGGAGAGGCTTCTTAGAGTCACGCGGGACCTCCCTGTTACCCATCTGCCCCCTCCCCCTTTCTCTAACAGGGCCTTCTCTTTGGACACCTGGGGCAAGGACCTGATTTAGGTGTTTAAGAAACCCTGATTTGTCCTTGCTGCTGCTGCTGCTGCTCCTCCTGCTCCTTGGTCTTCCTTTACTACAGAGACTCTTTTCTTTTTGGGGGGAGAGTTATAAAAATCAAAAGTTTCTTTGTACATGATAATAAGCATTTGGTGAATGCTGAAATGTCAGAGAATTTAAACATTGAAAAAGAAGGCTTTTTGATGAATCATTCATACCAATGAAGGTTACCTTTTGTATTAACAACAGGCAATCATGTCATGAGACTAGGTGAAAACCAAATTTATTTTATAAGAGAAATGAACCTTATGTGGAACCCAAAGGGTTCCCAGTCTTTACCTGAAGTTTACAGTTTTTATCATGGCAGGATAAAGGGAGGAGGATACACCAGGAAGGGATATGACATGGAAAGGGGAACGACCCCCCCCCCCCAAGATGTGGAAAGACAAGGCCACTCACTCGCCTTGGGGAGGAGCGAGGGGATGACAAAAGCCACCTTCTTTTTCCTTGGGAACCACTAGACTATGAAGAGGGGGGTCTGCAGTTGCACAAGCCCCATGCCAGCCTGTCACAGCCTGACTGATACCTGCCTCTCCTCCTAAGGACACAGAGACCGTACAGCTGGGTGTGCAACAACAGTTATGTCAGCCTGGGGGCACGTCTTTGACACATTCACAGCTTCCTACATACTCTGGGTCCTGTGTTTCTGGAAAATGTGGCAATTCACAAAGACAGGTTCTGGGGATCATCCATTAACAGTAGTAATAATATTAAAATTAGAAGCTGTTTCATTTGAACCTGGTCATGCTTTCAGCTAAGAGTCTTTTTACCTAATTAGCATATTTAATTAAAGCAGTTCTTTCATTAAGGCCAAATCTATTGTTTGTTATATCCCTAGCTTACTTTCAGATGTGGTGTGGCACCTTAAAAAGACTGTTCCTTATGGACTGATTTATTAAATTGAATTTCTTAAGTTATCATAGCTGCTTTTTGGAGACAATAAAAAAAAGATGAGATTACAA
Organism: Macrotis lagotis; assembly: GCF_037893015.1. Lineage (NCBI taxonomy): Eukaryota > Metazoa > Chordata > Mammalia > Peramelemorphia > Peramelidae > Macrotis > Macrotis lagotis. The sequence continues at coordinate 4,128,574 of NC_133664.1, forward strand.
AAATAATCTACACCTCAAGTCATTTGAGTGACAGTTTCCCAATTATTTTAGAGCTTCGTGTCATAAATGGGTATGTGGGGCTGGGTGTATTATATCAATGCAATGGTTTTTGTCTCCATTTGAATCTCCTGAAGTGTGTTGTAGAAGACAGATCTGCCATAGCCAACAGAATTGTAAAGCTAACCCCGCCCCACACAATATGACTGAGGCCGATCTCCAAAGTCTTGAGCAGGTCAGAGTAACAGCCAGCATCTGAGTAAAGTGCAAGTGTCTGAAGTTGGATTAAACAAAATCAACTTTGCCAATCTGGGGTCTGGGGATGAACATGTAGCTAGGTCAGCAGATCCTAGCCAAATAAGACCTCGAGTCTCTGTGAGGTACATAGTTATTGCTTTTAAATCAACTTTGTGATGGGTGATGTAACAGTAACAGAAGAAGGACTTCAGTCAAATTCAGTTCAATGGAAAGAGTAATTAGTTCCTCTAGGAGATCACCAGTGGGCATTAATAGCAATGAGCACTATTTGGTAGCTTCCAGTTTATTTTACTTTTTCCTTTATATAAGTTTTTCTTTTTAATGTTGCTGTTTATTTTCTTTCACATGACTGGTGTGGAGATGTGTTTTGCATGACTGCACATGTATAACCTATATCTAATTGCTTGACTTCTCAATCAGGAGGGAATGAAGGGGCTGTCGATTTGGAATTCAAAATTAAAAAAAAATGAATGTTAAATTTTTTTATGGAATTGGAAAAAATGATTTTTCTTTAAAAGTAAGTTGAAAGCGGGGGAGCCAGGTGTCACAGTGGATAGAGCACTGGCCCTGGAGTCAGGAGGAGCTGAGTTCAAATCTGGCCTCAAATACTTAATAATTACCTAGCTGTTGGACCTTGTCACTTAACCCCATTGCCTTGTCAAAAAAAAAAACCAGTTAAAGGTATCTCCTTGCCAGTTCTCTCTCTCACTGAGATCAGAGGGCCAGATTTTGTTTTTAAAATGAAGTTAATTTCTTACATAACAACAAGCATTATGTATTGGCCCTCTGGACAGAAGGCTAATGCCAGATGCCAGTATTACATATTCTTCTAGACAACTGGCCATTCAGGTCAGAAATTAATCATGGCTGAAATAAAGGATCTACATGACATTGATTGCTGGCATTTGCAAACAGGAGCCATACTAGAGAGTGTTACTGTGATGCCGCATTGGGAAATAAAGTGTCCTAAGAAGAATCAGTAGAACTTTAAAAAAAAGATGTTTTACATAACTGAGTTTTTTTCACTACTATAACCTCCATCCCTCACAGCCTGGTGCTAGGGAAGACCATCGTTTGATGTAGATGTGTAAGTAAAGTCACACCATGAATACTTAATTTATCAATTATTTCTCTGATGGTAGAGAGCATCTTCCTTCAGAGGTCCTTTGTAGTTCATTTGAATATTTATAATACTCAGAATGGCTTTGTTGTTCATGATTATTTCTCTAAAAATATTACTATTACTCTTCACAATATTCTCTTGATTCTGCTCATTTAACTTTTCATTATTTCCTGCTAGTCTTTCCATGCCTTTCTAAAATCAACCAATTCATCATTTCTTAGGGCACAGTGGTATTCCATCATAAACATATAGCATAACTTGATGAGCTATTTCCTACTTGTTGGGCATCCTCTCCATTTCCTGTTCTTTGCCAACACTAAAAGAGCTGCTATAAATATTTTAGAACATGTAGGGTTTTTTTTCCCTTTCTGCCCAAACTTCTTTGTTTACTGAGTTAAAGTACATAGTTTTTTATTCTTTGGGCATAATTCCAGGTTGCTTTCCAAAATAAGTTACCTTCTCCTATCTCTTTGGAACTTTGCCTGGTTATCATAATACAGTATTCCGTTTTGATTTTGCTATTCTTTCCATTCATCCTATTGTTGACATGTTGTTGATTGTTTTCCTGGTCTGGCTTATTTCAATCTGTACCATCTCTTCCCATCCTCGGAATTCTTCACATTTCACAGTGCAGTAAGTAGTAAGGTTTCCTTACATTCATGTGCCATGGTCTCATTTAGCCCTTTGTTTGCAGTTCTTTGCTATGCTGTTCATCTGAGATGGAATTTAGATACAGAATTACAGGGAATTTGCATTGGAGTGGAAAATGTTGACATGAATTCACTTACTATCATTTGTGAAAACTGCTAATATAGGGGTAGCCAGTTTGTGATGACATGGACTATACCAGTCAGTAAATTGAATGCTGGGTATGGGCTATGGACAGTGGACTCACTCTGTCGAGTACCATCAAAGTCAGTTTACTGTGACCTGCTTATTTCTGTTTAGGTGATAAAATCATAGGAATGCATTTGAATTATGATAGAGCAGTTAATTTTTACATAGGACCTAGTCTAGAAATTGTTTTGCCTGGAATAAATTTTTTTAAATTTTAAAAAGAATTTTTATTGATGTTTGTTTTTTAATAGTAATATTGTTTTCCTCAATATTTCCCTTTTCCCTCCCAGAGGCCCATCCCATATAAGAACTAGCATTTTTTAAGTTAGGAAAGACTCAGCAAAACCGATGTATGTAGTGAGAAAGTCTGAACGTGTGGTGTTTGTGTGTGTGTGTGTGTGTGTATGTAATGAATAGCACTTGTGGAATTCCCTCCTTTGCAAGAGTCTGGGGTGGAAATTTTCTTCTCATATTTTCTTTCTGGCCTAATATAGTATATTTTAAATCCTGTGCTGTTTTGTTTGTTTTTTAAACACGAAGAACAATACACCAACAAATATTGGCTGAGAGCCTGATGCCTCAGAGTGCCTTACTGAATATAAATGCCACGCTAGGACCAACTTCCTGACTTGAATGTGGAGATAAGAGAAATAAAAGCATGGCTGTGGGGGGTATCCCCGGGGGTATCCCAGGTGGTACAGGCCCAGAGCCAGATGGGGGGGGTGGGATAAAGGGCCAACAGACAGTGGTCCATCTTGTTCTGAGCAGGGCTTCATGGAATTGGACCTTCCCCTCTAGCATGACCTGAGGATGGCAATCTAATGCATTTAATTTTGGTGCCAGGCAGAATGTAATTAGAAAGGTAAATCTGCTACTACAGTGCCTCCCAAGTCATACACAGCCTTCTGAAAGAAGGAGAGGTCTGTCTGTATGCCTGTGTACCTGGGTGTATGTGCCCACATCTACAGCAGTAAAATAAAGAGAAGCATTGGAATGATCCCAGGAAAAGAGAAAGGACAATTTTCCTTTTCCCTTTGCATCTGGCCAGTTTCTCAGAGAAGATTCCTGAGGATAGGCTCAGGAGGCAGCTGTCTAGCCAGATCCCATGTAGAAGATGCAATCAAGAACTCTTTAGTACCCCTCTGTGTGAACCTTCCTCTCTGTAGTAGGTAGGATTTCTTGGCAGTCGGGTCTGTGGGGGGCACCCTAGTGAAATGTAGCCATGGGACTCTGCATTGATGGAGTTATCGGTCATCAACATTCCCAAAAGGATCCTCTTTGAGGGAGTTTGTAGCGTGATAGCTTGTGGCACTTGGTGTGAAATTTGGAGATATTGAGGGTCTTTGGGAGGAAGCTTAAGTTCCTCAGTAAAATTCTGAGCTTTCATGTACAGAGGAGATGAGAAAATGAGGCCCTCAAAGCAGCAACTCTTGTTTGAACCATTTGCTTTCCATTTGCAATCCATCTGCAGCTTTCAAGGCCATCCTTGTGGGCGCTTTTTTTGCTTTTTCTGATAAAGCATGTATTCAAATCCTCTCATTGATACTGGCCAGTTCCATGACTTTGGGCAGGTCAGTGACCCATTCTGAATTTCAGTTTTATTCTCTGTGTAATGGAGGTGATTCCTGTTGCATTAATCCCCTCAAGAGTTGGTTTGGAGACCCCTATGAGATTGGGTGTAATGCATCAATCAGCCTTGATAAGGTATGTAAATGATGGTGGCTGTTTACTATGATTAAGAGATAGGCCAATAGAGGCTTGGCTGCCCTTCCTTTCACATGCCAAAGAAGCTATAACTTAAGAATTTGTTTACTAAATGGTCAGTTTACATATATTGGTATTTTATTGCCTTTTACAGAATTATTACTTTTATAAATGTACAATTTTTTTGTTAAAACTTTTTGATGGAATTGTTATGGAAATTGAAAATATTTAATTATGCATTTTAAAAGTGATTGATTCTTAAAAGATTATAAATAGTTGGAAAGTAGCTTTCATTTTTATGATTCTTTATGGTTTTCTTTATAACTTTAAACTAAATTCATCTGTGTGTAGGAGGGTTTTGGTTCCTCTCCTGATTTTTGAGGTGGTGGGTAGAGGACCCTGCAGACTTGTACCACATTCCCCTTATACCTTGGGTCTGAGTCCCCTGGATTCTTGTACTCTTTTCTTCCCACTGGGCCACTTTGCCTTTCTGTCCTTTTAAATCAGTTTTTGAGGGGAAAAAAATGAAAGCAGCTCAATTTTCTCTGCTTACCATCCTGCCAAAATGTTTCTTCAATTTCATCTGTTTATAGTTTTAAGATTTCACATGTGATTTTTCAATCAGTTAAAATCATTTTCATTCTAAATATTAATGATTGTATTCTGACATAGTAAAAGAAACTTTTCATATTGAAACAGATATTTAATCATGTAAATTATAGTTGCAGTTGTTATTTACATAATGTTGAAGTAGGACTGCCTTTAAGTCATTCTTTAAATAATTCGTCTCTGGTAACATTCAGCAGAAACCGAGTTTTGTGTTAATGCATCTAAAAGTAGTAGCTAGCCACTTCAGATGATACTTTTCTGTTTTGCCAACATGTTGTGTCGCTTGATATTTGTATTACTGGTTTTTGAGATGAATGCCTTGAATTCCTTTCCTTCCTTGTGTTATTAGGATATAGCGGACCCATTTTTTGCTTATTGCAAGCAACATGCAGACAGACTTGACAGAAAATGGAAGAGGAAAAACTACTTGGCTCTGCAGTCTTACTGCAAAATGTCTTTGCAAGAGAGGGAGAAACAGCTTTCCCCTGAGGCCCAGGTACCCTCTTCCTATTCTTTCTGGGTTGGACCTTGTACTTCTGAGAATGGTGGAGTCTCAAGGGCCTCCACAAGCATTTGGGTTGCCTCCTAGAACCTTAGGCCTATTTCAGAACCTCTTAACAATTTATGGGGAAAGAATGCTTTTGGAAAGTCTTTGGTGACATTTGTTGTCTTCCACTTGGTTTTTGAGGTTTTCAGTTTAAACTTTTTTTTTAATTTTTTTTTTTTAGGTTTTTGCAAGGCAATGGGGTTAAGTGGCTTGCCCAAGGCCACACAGCTAGGTAATTATTAAGTGTCTGAGGCCAGATTTGAACTCAGGTACTCCTGATTTCCGGGCTGGTGCTCTATCCACTGCACCACCTTAGCTGCCCCCAGGTTAAACTTTCAATAGGTTTTTATTCTCTCAGGAGTGAACCAGCACAAAGTTGCCACTAGGGAATGCTGGGTGCCTTGTTCAGTGGGGCCCTTTTTATCCGGAGAATTGATGAACAGTTGTGGTTAGACTTGCCCTTTTATCTTGCCAGGATAGCACCCATGTGGGGCAGCTGATCCAGCCTCCTAGGAGGGGGAGGACTGGTGCTGAGGCTGGGGGCTCAGCCTTGGGTGTGAGGGCATCTCTTGGCTCACCGCCAAGGACCAGAAGCAGTTTTTGGTTCAGAGAAATCCCCTCCTTCTTCTTACTCCTTCTGCAGTGGGCACCATGGAGAGTTTGAGCCAAGAGCTGAGGGACATCCTTGTGGCCCGAAAGTTTTTTACCCACATATAATAGACACATGTTGGAATGTTGCATGCACTGCACCGTATGTGTCCCCCTCCATGCATTGGGCCACTTCCATGGGGGCCCCCAGCTGTCCTCGGCCTCTGTACCTCCTGATGGCCCAGCCAGTGCTTGGGGATCCCCTCAGTTGACCATCACATCCTCCCCAATTTGCAGATGCTCCTCCCCACTGACCACCATTGAAGACAGAAAAAGCTCCAGTTTTCTCATTGGGAGCCCCACTACCCTGTAGGTCACTCATTGGTCTTGGCTGAGTTGAATTGGTCTCTGCATTCCCTCTAAGGCCTTTTCCCTCCATTCTGCCTTGACATGCTGCAGACTAACATGCAGGCCTTTCTTTCCCAGGCCAGAATCAATGCTCGGCTGCAGCAGTATCGGGCCAAGGCAGAGCTGGCTCGTTCCACTAGACCTCAGGCCTGGGTGCCCCGAGAAAAGCTGCCCCGGCCTCTGACCAGCAGTGCCTCGGCCATCCGTAAACTGATGCGTAAAGCCGAGCTCATGGGCATCAGCACCGACATCTTCCCTGTGGACACGTCGGACACGAGCTCCAGCGTGGATGGGCGGCGCAAGCACAAGCAGCCGGCTCTGACAGCGGACTTTGTGAATTACTACTTTGGTCAGTATGGAGGAGTTGCGCCACACTGAGGTCTGATCAGGCACAGACAGGTCTCCCAGCTGCCACCACATCCCATAACCCAACCCCCAGAGGCTTCCTCTTCCAGGGGCCTTTTCCTCCTTCATCCTTCTTCATTTCCTCCTTGGTCTGTTGCTGCACAAGACTTGCAGTAGGCCTCCTGGAAATGTCTGGCTGCCCTCTCAGGTCAGGGGAGAGTGGCCAATTTGGCTTTTTCTACTAATGTTTGACTTTTATTTTATGAATTAACAAAATGTCTTTTTCATTTAACTAGAGAGAAACATGCGCATGATTCAGATCCAGGAAAATATGGCTGAGCAGAAGAACATCAAGGATAAGCTAGAAAACGAACAGGAGAAGCTGCATGTGGAGTATAATAAGGTGAGGGAATACCATGACCAGGCACATGGGCAGTGAGGGGCACTGCAGGGCATCACAGGCCTGGAGCAGTGGACTTAGAGTCCGCAGGACACTAGCTAAAAACTGGCTAGGGACCTTACTTAGGCCCCTACTTCCTCATTAGGAAACTGAAGCTAAGAGTAGCACCAGGCTTCCCCCAGGGTGCTTGGGAGGTCAGTGAGGTGGTCTGCAGGAAGGGACTCACTAACCCGAGTACACTCTAGAACCGTTAGCCACTGCCTTCCTGTCACGATCTGGATTACATGTGTACATTTATTTGTACAGCTACAGCATATGTGAAGACTTTTATTTGATTTCCATTTTCTTCTGGATTTGAATGGAGCTCTCACACTTGAAATTTTCTTTAGGAAAATACAGAAGCAGAATCCACAATGAGCAAACTTGAATCCTATTTTAACAGCATTTTAAAATAAGATGAAAGAATGTTGTCCTTGATTTTCAACTTCTTTTAAGCCAGAAGGCAGGCTATCATAGAGGTAGGAGAGTAAGCCAGCAAGTGAGGAGGACCTGATGGAAGGCCTGCTGCCACCAAAGTTCCCAGCACTTTCTATTGAGAACCCGGCTTTTCTGACAGTGGCTCAGGCCCATCCCTCCAACAGCCTACTTGGCTCCTCTGTCTGTGTCTCTCTATCCCTCTCCCCCTCTCCCTCTCTCTACCCCTGTATGTTTCCTTCATCCATTCAGCCTCTGGCACCTGTCTCTTCCTCTCCACTTGCATGGTATGCCCCCTAGGATCGGGCATTCTGGAGTTGCAGTAGTTTTATGCTTTTCTGATGAGAGCTCTGACCTATAGGTCATTGGAGAGCCGCATTGGTGTGTTCTTATGCATCTTCCATCTGAGTAACTGAAATGCTGTTTTTTTTTTTTTTTTTGATACAGTCATCCCTGAACATTTAATAATGCCTGGCCTGAGTTCAAGTGCTGGAAGGCCTAATTCACTTGTTTAATTTCTCAAGGCCCGCAGGTTGGGCTTTCAGACTGTGGCCTACTTGGGTAGAGTTTCCCTCCCACATCCTGGGAGAGCTCCCAGATCCAGACCAGAAAGTAAATCAGTTACCTGGGATAGTGTCTGGGCAGCCCTGCATTGCCTGGGGAGCTCTTTGTGTCTCTTTGATTACTTTTTCTTCCCTTCTTTTCATTAGCTGTGTGAATCTTTAGAAGAACTCCAGAATCTGAATGGAAAGCTGCGAAATGAAGGACAAGGAATCTGGGCCTTACTGGGCAGAATCACTGGACAGGTAGGTGATACTCTGCCATCCCCCTCTGACATTCCCCCAGTCTTCTTATGGCATCAGAGATGATTCTCTAGGAATTGTCTTCTGGTCCATCTGTCAGCTTTGATTTGGTTGGGTCCAAGTGAAGGGAGTAATGGTTTCAGATGGCAGTGTCTGAAGAGCTCGATGATTCCCCGAACCTGCAGCTGAATTTTCTTGTTGTGATAGTAGAACTCTTCCATTTGCACTCACTGATTGCCCTGTCACTTGTGATGAAGCCAGAGCTGAGGCCCAAGCTGATCCTGGCATATACTCTCCTGCTCCTTCAGTAGGGCCATGTGCTCTTTGGGCCCCTTTGACAGGTTGGCTTTTCTCTCCTGTGTTAGGGATGGAGGGCAGAAGGAAGAACACCCAGTCAGGAGCACATGGTCTCATCTGTCTGCTCGTCTGACTTGACATTAGGAACCTTACTGGCCTTTTTGGACTACCCATGGCAGGGAAGCTCCTTTTCTTAACTAGGATTGGAATACTGCTCAGGGAGGGCTGTGGTGCTCACCATCCCTGACCATTGGCTCAAGGAGGACAGAGTCCTCTTTGTGCAATCGAGTTGAATGGAGATCAGCTGTTTTAGGAACAGATGTATTTGCAATAATTTTCATTGAGGAAGAGCATAGCCCTGAGTCTCCAAGCCAGGTGCAGGAGATGCTTCTCTTGTCCCAGATGGGCTTTGAAGGTAGAATTCATGGAAATGGGTGTCTTCCTATTGTTCTTTGCCCCTGCCAAGCTGACTCTTTCCTGGATCTGTGGAGATGAAGATGCCTGTCCTGGCATCTGGACCTCTCTTTGGTTCTCTCTGTGTGAGCACAGGAACCACTGCCCTGGGTGCTTCTATCTGTGGGCAGAGATGGGACCTGGAGAGGTGGCTGTGGTCTGGGGAAAAGTCCAGAGAGGGACTGGCCATCTTTGGGCAAAATGTGGGCCAAGAAGATTGTTTTTCAAATTCATTTGAGGAATGTCTGCACAACTCAGACAAATGGCTTCTCTACTCTTTTGTCAGACAGAGGCAGGTCTTTCCCTTCTTTCTTTTCCACCCTCCTCTGGGAAATAACCTTGTCTGCCAGGGGTCTCTTTAATATCCTTACGGAATGGGACTCAGAGGCCTCCCTGACTGCCCCCCCCCCCACCAGGACAACCCTTTCAGCAGGTGGATGAAGGAGGCCAATGCTGAGCTTGGGAGGGACTTCCATGGTGGCTGGTAGACCAGCTGGCTAACAGTTGCCCTGGTCAATGGGGTGTAGCTAGAGGACCATCACTGGTCCACTGAGGAGAAGAGAATTGCTTGGGATCTTCTTTCAAACCCTATAAATTGCATTTGTTCACATCCATAGAAGTTGAACATCCCGGCCATTTTGCGAGCACCCAAGGAGAGAAAACCCAGTAAAAAGGAAGGCGGTGCCCAAAAGACCTCCACCCTGCCGGCTGTCCTTTATAGGCAAGTGTTTAGTTCTGATGGGATGGGGTGGGTCTTGATGTCCTGGTGTTGTCCTGGTCCTGGCCAGGAGTAGACTGTGGCACTTGGCCCTGAGGTGGGCAGGAGATGCCACTCCCATCACCTTTCACACTCACCATTCCATTTTATTCTGTGCCATAATGTCCAGCATACTTGTGTTTTCTGTTGACTTGTGCAGTGGGTCATTTAGTGCACAGGAAGCTGCTCCCTAGCTCAGAGGCTCCTATAGCCCAGGGAAGGGAGACCAGGCTGTGTTAAAGTGCATCTTTTGGGGATCACTTTGGGGTAAGCTGAACTTCTACCTTGTTGGGAGATGACTGGCAGGGAAGGCCTTCCTGGGAAGCCCAGCAGGATCAGAACTGATGGAGATCTGCAGGAAGCCATTCAGCCACTTCTTTGGGAACTCAGGGTTTGGTAGAGAACCATCAGCTACTGAGAGAAAATGCCATCACGTGATTTGTTTTCTGGTTTGGTTGACCCTTTAGCTCCATGGCTGTCCCCTAATACCAATCTAAGTGGGAACTTTTCTCTAACTTTTATTTTTTGACCTTGAGAGCACTGGAAAACTGGATCACTTGATCAAAGTAAGGACTTGGACACAGCTTTTGCTCACATTGTTTTAACAATAAAAAAGAAATTTCAGTTTCTTTCACACACACACACACACACACACACACACACACACACACACCAATTTCTGTAAATTTTACCTTTGCTCTGATAAACTTCAGCTAGAATTCCTTTAGATTTCTATTTATAATCACTTCCCCTTAAGGAAATATTTTCCATTTGTTTTGCAGGAGGGGCAGTTTGACGTCTTAGAGTCTTCTAAAACTTCACTTGATAATTTGTAATGACTGGTTTATATGTCAGTCTTTTTTTTTTTAATTTGTGTCTATTTTGAGTATTGTCTTCAGATATCTGTGAATTATTTTTTATCATAAATTCCAAATTGTAAAATATTTGTGGAAGATGGCCCTTGGATATGGAAGGATTTCCTGTATGTTGTCCATAAGAGAATTGAGTAGATTTTTCTATACCTTTTGGATTTTCTTTTCCTTTTCTTATTCATCACTAAGAAATCAATCTAAGGCAAGTATACATTTCAACTCCCTAAGCTAAGTGGAACAGATACTTTTGCCTTTCTTAGAAGGATTTGTATATAACAATTCATTAGTTAAGCTTTTGAACTGGTCATTGAAAAACCCATTGGACTGAGAATTTGATGGAAATGACTAGTTCTTGACACACAAATGTGAAGAAAATGGTTGTTGTCTAAAAGAAAGCCATAAAAATGGATAATTAAGGCAATGACCCATAAAAAGGAGAAAGGATTCTTTGGAAGACTTTACATTTTAGAATGTATTTAGAAATGATTGAATATCTTTGAGTAGGTTATTATTTTAAGACTCTTTTCCTGCCTTTCTTCACAGTTGTGGGATTTGTAAGAAGAACCACGATCAGCATCTCCTTTTATTGTGTGACACGTGTAAGCTGCATTATCACCTGGGCTGCCTGGATCCGCCTCTGACACGGATGCCCAGAAAGACCAAGAACAGCTACTGGTGAGGACAGACGGGGATTGATAAAAGTGCCAGGGGCATGAGAGGCAGCAGGAGATGGCCAATTGAGGCAAAAGAAGAGGTTAGGGGTTATCTCTACCTTCATGGATGTTTATTCTGTGTGCATTTACTCTGCTATATTGAGATGTGCCACAGGTAAATGTAGGCAGTTTTTGGTGATTCAGTTGTTTTTCAGTTGTGCCTGACTCTTGTGTGACCTCATTTGGGGTTTTCCTGGCAAAGAGACTGGAGTGGTTCGCCATTTTCTTCAGCTCATTTTACAGATGAGGAGTATGAGGCAAACTAGGTTAAGTGACTTGCACAGGGTTTCACAGTGGCTGAGACCAGATGAGTTTTGTAGACTCACACCTGACACTTTTATCCATCTCTTCATGACCTCATGGACCAACTAGCCTTAGGGTTTTATAACTGGAGTGGTTTGTCATTTTTCTCCAGTTTTATGCAGTTGGGTTAAGTGATTTGCCCAGGGTCACACAACCAGGGATTGACTGAGGACAGATTTGAACTCAAGTCTATCTGATTCCAGGCCCAGTTCTGGCAGGTGCCCGCTGCCCACAGGCACATGGGTGGCACAGTGGAGAGAGCCACAGGGTTTGGGGGCAGGAAGATGTGTTCAAATTCGGCCTCAGACTCTTCGATTGTATGGCCTTGGGCAAGTCATTTCACCTCTTTCTCTATCAGTTTCCTCTTCTGTAAACTGGGCATTGTCACTTCACCCCCCTCCCCAGGGTTGTTTTGAGGACCAAATGAATTAACCATGTGAAAAGAACTTTGCAAACCTTTGGGTATGCTGTGAATGGTGATGGTGATGAGTGATTGTTTTCTGGCCTCTCTGCCTTTAGCATATCCATGAGGCAGCAGCACTGCCCACCTAGCCCTGCTGCTGGTGGGGGGGGGCAGGCTGCATGCTTCGGATGGATCCAGAATTTGCTCCATGGGAGAATTAGGATGGAGTCACCTGGGTCAGGGGTTCTGGAGCCTTGGGAGACTGTGAAAAATGCTGCTTTTCTTTGTTGGCTTTACTTAGCCTTGATCTTGCAGGTGATGGGGTGAGTAAGGTGGGAGCTCTTTCAGAACCAGTGTTTGTGGGTACATGTATGTTTACAAATATGTGCTTGTTTTTGTGCTAATTACCATCCATAGACACGTACACACATTTTCTGTTTTCAACTCTACCGTTACTCACTCTTTTTGAAAATGGGCTCGCCATTTCTTGTCATTGTTTCCCTAAGTTCCCCAGTCCCTTTCTCAGCATGTGTTCTTGAACTTTTCCATGAAACTTTTCTTTTAGCCTAAATAATTTTGCTCTATTATCTTAAGTTGACTTTATGATTTTTTTAACCTTGTCACCTTAGAGAACAGAGATTTCCATTTCTTTCATATTTTAAACTTTCCTTTATCTATTTCTCTATAAAGAAAATAATCATCTGAATTCATCATTCTTTTTTCCTTCAAGATTTCATGTAGTAATACATTTATTAGATAACATTTTCAATCCTAATGAGACAGTTTGCTTTTTATTAAAAAGGGTAGAAAGCTACAGTTCCTTGTAATGCAAAAGAATTTATAATAATCCCCTTGAGGTTTCTGAAGTGGTTCATAATTATGGCAAGTAATCAGTTTTAGCAGACATTTGGGATTGTGTGACAAGGCTCCAGGATAGGGCGCTGAGCCCGGATAGATGATAGCCTGGATCGATGATAGCCCACCCAGATGCCTCTGGGAGAAGAGAAGGAAGTGAAGGTGTGTGGTCGGCTTGAAGCTTTCTGCCGCCAGTTTCCAAAGATTCCTTTGGGTATCAGACAAGGGCTTTGTGGAGGAGGTGGCATTCAAACTAGGCCTGGAGAGAGCTGTAGTCTCATGAGTGTCTGGCGAGGGTATGTGGAGCATGTAAAGGCCCCAACCTCTTTCCAGAGCTTTTGGAAGCTGCCTTGACCCTAAGCCATAAGGATTCACTTGGTAGATACCTGCCAGGATAGAAAGGGGAACTGAAGAGATCGCTAGACCCCAGAGAATTCCTCCCGTGCCTGTTGGCACCTTCATGAGGGCAGAACTCTGGAGCCCTTGGGTCATCCCCGACTCACGACAGGTTTGCTTACTTCAAGTTTGTTGACTGTTGCTCCTATTTCATTCTACTGTGTTTTTCTATCCCTTCCTCTGCCTCGGTGTCTTCTGGACTAGTGATGGAAGAGATGTGATGCTATTACAGAAATCCAGGCAAGAGCAAGAGAGGTTGAGGATGATGAAGAGGAGAATGAAAAAGAAATGAGCTGGAGAAAGAGTGAGGACTTGAAAACTGGGGGTTAATGAGGACCACAATGTAGGACTGAGGCCTGGGGGCTCTGACTGAAGTTGAGGAGCTACTACCAAGTTCAGGTGTCATTTGGGGAGGGAGAGGAGAAGGTCTGACTCCTGGGAACACCTCCCCAGGGAGTTCATTTAGGTCACTGCTGCAGGCATTAGGCTCCTGCTGAGTGTTGTGTGGAGTTGGAATTCATGCAAGAGATTGAGAAATCAGAGTCCTTTGCTGCTGAGGGGCTTGTGGGAGACTACTGGACAAGCCCTGAACCCTCTGTGGTCATGGCTTTGGGGAGAAGGGCCACCTCCTCCCTACAGTCAATTGCCAGAAGACCCTTTTCCCCTCCTACTGAGTCAGAGAGTTTTTATGAAGGACAAACTATGTGTCAGCTACCTAACTGTAGAGGCAGTCAGAAGAAGACCCCTTCTCAGTCACCATCTCAGGGGGAACCTTCTGAAAACCACTAGTGACAAAGTGAGAGATAGGGATGAGAAACTGGGGAGAATCAGCAAGAGACCCTAGCATGAATGGGTGACCTGAGCAAGAGGAAAGAGCCTGGGAAAATGTGCAGAACCTAGGGATCACTCAGGTGGAGTTGGGGACCGTGTCCAAGGCAGCAGAGAGGACAGTAAGGGTGACTTGAGAAAACGCTACAAAGAGAGGGGTGTAGGCTGATCAGTGGGGCTGCAGAGAAGGGAGGAAGTGCGGGTACCTGGTACAGACGTCTTTCCCCAGGAGAGGACAGTGCTGAGCGCGAATGGAAGGGCCATGACTTGTATGTGGGTAGTGTAGGACAGAGGGAGATACTGAAGGAATGTGAGTGGTAGTGGGGCAGGAGACCACCATGACTGTGTCTGTAGGAATGCCCATTTTTTTATTTAGGACTGAACTCTGCAGCGGAAGGCCTCAGGTGGGCAGACCAATGGGTAGTGTATGTCAGGAACCCTGGACCAAAGCTGAGGTCCCCTGTGGTGTTGGCCTGACTACAGTTAGACTTTGGCATGGAGTTAAGGTTTCTGGAGACTGAAGAAAGGGCATCATCCACTTGAACTCGAATCCACCACATGGGAGCATTAGTGTGGGAGGAATTTTGACTGTGGTCATTCTCTAATTCAGTGTTTGCTTTAGTGTACTGAGGATGTTTTGTTTTTACCTGACAGACATTTCTAGATTCCTTTCACCCTGTGTGTGCTCTCTGTCATGATGAAGTAAAACAAAGGCTGATGTCCTTTTCCAAAATTGCAGACAGCCCCCAGACTTGTGGCCCCCCTTCCCTTTTCTCTAGGGTTAGCACCTCAAACCTCCTCCATAGTCATCTCCCTAACTTGTCTCTCAATTGTTGGATGCTGCTCTGAAGGAAATGTGGGTCGCCCTTTTCTTTGGGTATCAGAAAGTTAGTCCAGACCAGCTGACCTAGGGAGAAGCCTGGTGGGGCATGCCTGGAGGGAGGCACAGGGCTGCCTCGTTTTCTGTCCTGTGATGATGGGTGCTAAACCAGAGTCCATTGCTAGTTGTCATTCTTGCAGATGTCCTAATCTCACGCTTCAGCTGCCTTTGGGATTGGAAGCTTAGCTTTCCCTTCTAATTAGTTCAAGACTGCTCTGGAAGATTCTCTGTTTCCAGAGAAATTGAACTGTATTGATCATGTTCTTGACATCTCTGGGTTTGCCTCTGGGAATTTTTCAAGTTCAACAGAAACTATCAAATAGACAGGGCTTCCTCAAAGAGTCAGGATCCGTAGAAGGCCCCTCCTCCCTGCTGCTCATTAAAGTGATTGTCTATTCCCTTCATTAACTTTTGCATGGAATCCTTCAGCTCGACTCTGTTGGTCCCCAAGAACTCCATATGTGCGCTTCTATCTGATCCTGAGAGGCCTCTATGTCCTGTCTCTGAAACAGAGCCAGTCCTGGATTGCATTGCTTCCGATGACAAGGACTCTCAGATTGCATGTCCTTGTCCACCCCACCACCGCTTGTTCATGTCCTGCTCTTTCCTCCCTTTGCCTCTTGGACTGTCGCTTCCCACCTGTCCTCCTCCCCTCTTTAGCTCCTTCCCTAGTTGGCACATGTACTTCTTGGGTGGAGTTCTCTCTTGATAGCCTGGGACTTGTCTCTTCCATTGAGTTTGGGGGTGAGCACCTCCTCTGGGGGAGTGCTCCCTGCTTCCAGGCTTCCCTCTCATGGCCACCTCTTCATCCCACTCCCCCTTCTGAAGCTGGTGAGGTGCTAGACTTTGGGTGGTCCACTCCACCGGCTGGTGACAGCTCTCGTGACCCCTGACCTGCCCAACGCCTCTGGGGCCCTAGACTTCCGTTGACTCTCCATGGATGTGCATTCAGTACACCTGCTTTTTCCTGGCTCTGCTTCTTGGGCTGCTATGGCCCCTTCTAGTATGGGACTCCTGGCTGTGGTTCAGCATGTCCTATTGGGAAGTGGGCCCTGTGAGCCTCCAGGCAGGCAGTGCCTCTGTCATCCTGGCAACCTCAGCCCAGAATCCCATGCACTTTCCCTCTTCTGTCTGTCCCTTTCTGTCTTAGTCCTTGGAGTGTCCTGCTTCTTCTACTTCAGTATCCACCTGTCCCCCATGAAGTTGTGGCCTGTGGAGTTGCCACACCCCAGGTAACATTCTTAGCAGATGGGGCTATGCCAGGTTAAGGGGACCCCACAAGCCTCAGACCTATTGGTATCCTGAGTACATGAAGAGCAGCAAAGTGGGTAGATGAGAGCAGTTTGTTCCGTGGCCAGTAAGGTGGCTGAAGCTGGCTTTGGGGAGTGCATGGTCAGACATCAGAGACTGCTCTACCTCCCGGGCCATCACTAGTGCCCATGGCTTTGGTCCTGCCACTAGACTGGCAGCTCTGGGAGAGAGGCTGAGGGCTGCAGTTCCACCTCCCTTTAACTCATACACGCACAAGTCATGACATCACCCCGTGAACAGTGGCCTAGTCTAGGCTGTCCCTGATCCATTTGTTCTCTCCCCTCTGGTGTCATTGACTGTGGAGGAGTTTCATTATTTCTAATGTCTTTCCTCAATGTCAGCAAATGTGAACAGAACAGGAAGATGCTTTTCTAGTAAAGGGTGAACCTTGATAAGACTTGGGATTTAGCATAGAGTTGCATGTCTCTCAAATTTCTCTATTCTCTTTGGTGTATTTAAAAAATGTTTCATTTATGATCTGTTTATTGTCTTTTCCCCTTTTTTTGCATCACTATTATTAGTCCCATACTCCCCGACCCACCAACAGTAAAAGCTCTCCAACTTGGAACTGCCTTGTCATCTGCCACCCCATTTCTGGCTGGAGTGGAGAGTCTTCGATCTTCTAAGGACTCTGAAGTTTGTGTTGGGGAGAGTGGAAGGGACTTGTGCTGTCTGTGATCATCATTAGAACCATTCCCTGGGTCTGCCCCTTTGTCAAACTCCACTCTCCTGAGTCCCCTAGTTCCTCATCTGACGCCTGCATCCTTTTGAATGTTTTCAAAGACAATCTGTTAAACCCAGAATGAAGGAGAGAAATAAGGAACCTGAGAAGACCTGCTTGAATGGAGCATACCCAGGTTGGGGCTAGGCCCTCCCCTGAAGATGCACCTTACTCATGGCAGTCCTGGCCCCTTCCATAGACCTGACTGCCATTCTCTTGGTGCCCCAAAGTACTGGCCCATGGGGAGGAGGCAGGGAGAAGAAGATGAAAAGAAGGAAGATGAGGAAGAGGAGAAGGAGAAGGAGGAGGAGGAGGAGGAGGAAAATTTAGGGAACAAAACAAATGTTTCCATAACACACAGTACAGTAAAAAAGATGATTGCACATAAAACTGCAAATCTCTCATGTAAAACTTGCTGTATCTTCCAAATATACAACAAAGCTATCATGTAAATTATTTTCTTCCCCTCCTCCAAAAGTTACCATTAGATACAAACTGTGTGTGTGTGTGTGTGTGTGTGTGTGTGTGTGTGTGTGTGTGTCCGTCCGCGTCTGTCCAGCCATCTGGGAGATGAAGCTAATTCTTAAGACTTGAACAATTCAGATGAATTCAGAGAGACACTGTTACAGATGCACAAGGATTTTATCCTTCAGTTTATATTTTTTAAAAGACCTGGACAGAAGGAAGAACGAATTCAAAAGTGTGCCCTGGCTGCGCAGTAGTGGCATACAAAAGGTCAAGACTAACTGAAGCCATGAAAACTTGCTGAGTCAGCAAAATGAGGACAAGGCTCAGATCATTTGAATTTTAGTCATTATGAGGAAAAGAGATGTTACAGCAGCTCTCAGAAATTTAGGTGGGAGTGGTCCTAGTTGTAGGGAAAAGACACAACCCCTTGGCTCTCTTTTTGCTTCTGTCCTCTCTGCTGTAGATTGTGGTCTTTAGGCTAAAAGGGGCCAACTGAGATGGAGTGGAATCCCAAGCAAAGTAGGGAGACAGTTTGTGTCAATGGTCAAGTGGCTGTCTGAATTGAGTTCAGTTGGAGTGGGTTCGGTTTATCTAAGGCAAATAGGTGAGGTGGTAGTTGGAACACCAGACCTGGAGTAAGGAAAACCAGAGTTCAAATCTGGCCTTAGACATTTCCTTGCTGAGTGACCCTGGTCGTCACCTCACTTCATTTGCCTCAGTTTGCTCATAGGTGAAATGAGCTAGAGAAGAATAGGGCCACAGAGAGTCTATTGTTAACTGTCAGTTATACTATCTGAGCTGCAGGCAGGTCATCTCTGAAAGATCATAAAAGTATTGGGCAGCTAGAACTGAAGGAAGTGTTGGACATGGAGTGAAAAGGACCTGAGTTTGAATTCTGCTTTACACACTTACTGACTGGGTGTTTGGGGGTAAGTCACTTGTCTACTTCATGCCTCAGTTTCCTTATTTGCAAAATAAAAGGGGTTGGATTTGATGACCTTTAAAAAAGGTCCCTGCCACCTCTAGAGCTAGGATCTTGTGAGTCTATCACGGCAGTATCATCAATGTCCAGTTTCCCAGAATTGGAAGAAAATGGATCCTGGTGACTATCAGCTGATATTTGAATAAATGACTGCTGAACAACTAGCATGGGAAATGGTGGTCAGAGAGCCTTCCGTGTCTATGATTTATGAGTTCCAGGGCCAAAGAAGTGGTTCATTTAGGTGGGTATGGAACAAGTTAAATGAAAAGCCTTTGGAGGATTCCTCCCTGGTTCTGTGCTGGGTCCACTGTCAGGGAGCCTAACTCAGTGACTTAGATAAGTGGCATGCCTATCGGGATTCTAGACACCGTAAAGTTAGGGTGGATGGCGAACATGCAGCCAGCCTAGAAGATTGAGCCAGTTCTAGTACGAGTTCATTTAATTGGGACAAATCTTATACTAATATTAAAAAAATCAAATAATCAAGCACAAGATGGGGAGATGTAACTAGTCAGTAGTTTTATTGGAAAACTGTCCTAGTGATTGGAACGACCTACAGAAAATCAGCAGGATGCTGTTGTGGTAGTTTCTGATCTGATGTCAATACTTGCTTCAATTTTGGTTGCCATGTTGTTTTTTTTTAAGGCTTTTTTTTGCAAGGCAAACAGGGTTAAGTGGCTTGCCCAAGGCCACACAGCTAGGTAATTATTAAATGTCTGAGACCAGATTTGAACCCAGGTACTCCTGACTCCAAGGCCGGTGCTTTATCCACTACGCCGCCTAACCGCCCATTGGTCGCCATGTTTTAAGAAGGATATTGGTGACCTGAAAGAATTCACAGCAGAACCCTCTGCCAGTTGAATGATCTTGAGATGGTGTTGCCAAATGACTTCTTGGTTGTTGTGCCTGAGAAAAAAGTGACAGGGAGATGGGCTCCATGGAGTCATCTTCATATACTTCTTAGAAGAGAGGATTGAATTGTTGGACTTGGTCAAAAACGGGATCTAAATATGGATCAGGAGAAGAGTGGGACCCGTCTCCAAATGTGATGTGATTCCATTGGGGAACTTGCCTTCCTTAGCAGTAGGATGGCTCTTGATGGGAAATATTGGAGAAAGCATGGTTATTCAGCTGGGTCTTGGGACCCTTCCAGGTCTGTAAAAATGATCTGGGTTAAATCTAGGCAGCTCTGTTAAAACTGTTGAACCATGCTATCAACAGGATCTATTTAAATAGATAATTATTTGGCTAATTGGATTTTCTGATTAGTAGGAAATTCCTTTGAATTTCAATCCATGTTAAATTATTTCTAAAATATTTGAATATTTCAGTGAAAATAATTAATTTTTCTTTTATGAAGAAGACTTTTTTAAAAGCCTTCAATTATAAGACCAGTTCTATAAGTAACAGTAATACCCAAATTTCCCAGATGTTCCAGTTGATCCTTTTGCTATTGAACTCAGCTCTTCATTTCATGCCCAAGTAAAACCTTCCTGTGAAGAATTTGTTATTGTCCTTTTCTTCTTTTGCTTAAAAACTCTACCAAAAAAACTAATTTTGATGAATGAACCTGATGGACTGTTGATAAACAAGCCAATTGTTTGGCTTCTGGTTAGGCAGAGTTTAACCATTGCTGTCTACTTAACATAAGAAGTTCAAAGGCACTCCTTCCGTTGAGGTGTGAGTCAGGCTCGACTCATGAACCCGGTTTGTTAGAGTGTGTCCCGAGAAAGTGCTCACTTAGCTCTGTTCAACTTGTCCTGTGACGTGGGGCAAAGGGAATGAATAGATAGTGACCTAGTAAGGAATTCCAGTTGAACAAGAAGCTCAGGTCCATTAAAAATTCAAAGGGAGAAAGGAAACAGTCTAGAAAGAACAGTAGTTGTAGTGCTATTAAAAAAGAGAATTACTTGTTAGTTCTGGTGATTACTTAGGTCATGGACTCTGCCTTCTCCACCTCGCACCACACAGACCACCAAATCCTCATACCTATCATCAGGCTCCTATCAAGTTGAATGAAAGTGGAGAAAATCACATGCAAATGTATGGCACACAACCTCTATTAGACCCTCACTACTCTGTAGCACTCCTATCGCATTTCCATTATCCATCCACTCATGTCCCACTTTCTACAGCAGCTCTTCCAAACCTTCTTCTCTTTTCTCTCCTCTTTATTCTCTCTTACCACTCCCCTTATAAGATGGAGTGGCCTTATTCCTGACTAAGGCTAACCCGTGGCCTGCTCAAGTTATCCTCTTCCATTCCATCTCCTCCAATGGATTGGCCCCTCTGTGATCCTCACTCTCTCTTATTTTCAATCACTTCCTGCCCTCTGGTTCATTTTTCTGCTGCCTACAACCATGTCCATGTCTTCCCCCATCCTGGAAAAAACCCTTACTTGATCGTTCCATCCCCATGAACTATCATCCTATTCTTTTCTGCTCTTTGTAGCTAAATTGTTCCTCTGCTTTCTCTCATCTCATTCTCTTCTTGATCCCTTATAATCCAGATTCTGACCTTATTATTGCACCAAAATTGCCCTCTCCAAAGTTACTAATAATTTCTTAGACACCACATCCAGTGGCCTTTCCTCAGTCCTCATCTCTCTGCAGCCTTTGATACTATTGGTCATCCTCTCCTTGAAAAGGTATTTCTTCTCTCTGGTTTTGTCTTCCGAGTCTTGGTTTTCCTCCTACCTCTGACCATTCCTTCTCTGTTTCTTTTGCTGAATCCTCCTCCAGATCACTGCCTCTTACCATAGGTGCCCCTCAGATTCTGTCCTGGGTTATCCATCTTCTCTTCTCCTATACTATTCTCCTATATTATACTATCACTTGGTGATTTCATTAGCTCCTTCACCTTTACTTACAACATCTCCATCACTGATATTTTAGTTGCTGATAATAAAAAGCTTACTAATAGCGATTATATTGGCTACTCTTTTGATTACATTTTAATGTTAAATTAATTTTTTAACTACTGCTTTAATGAGTTCATTGGTCTTGGAGCAATGCTATTTTCATTTTCTAGTAGGAATGTTCACCATGTTAGAAAATGAGCCACTGATTTCTTTTTCCCCTGAAGTTAGCCTTCTCGAGCACTTTTTGTACAGTTAGACACTGGTAAAGTTGGAAAAGAGAGTGACTGCAATAGTGAATAGATCCAGGATCAGTGGATGCCTTTTAGAATTAAGACACTACAGCTTAGAGGTTCTCCTTTCCAAAGAAGTGCATTCTTGTCTTCTCACATAAGGGAAATTTTCTTTAAATATGTTTATGTTGTTCTTGTAGATATAGATTGAGCTACTCTTTGTGATAGTGAAAAGGTTTCCCAGTGGTTCAAAGGTGTGAGTCACTATGTATTGGAACCATAGAGACCCATTTCTCTGGAGGGTTAGACATTTTCCACCCTGGGATGGGGCCATACACACATACAGGTTGGTGGTTCAGAGGTGAAGGTGAGAATTGAAGCACTTTGCTTGGTTTTGTTTGCACCCCAGGCAGTGCTCAGAGTGTGACCAGGCTGGAAGCAGTGACATGGAAGCGGATATTGCCATGGAAACCCTACCGGATGGGACCAAAAGATCTCGGAGGCAAATTAAAGAACCAGTGAAATTTGTTCCACAAGATGTGCCACCAGAACCCAAGAAGATGCCAATCAGAAACACGGTAACTATTCTGGTGGCTTACTTAATGCTCTTTACAGTAAAGCTGAATGATGTGTAAGAAACAAATTAGCCTCTGTCTCTGCTGACAGTCAGTTGATTCCCCAATTCCGGGAGCTTTTCACCCTAGGACTGGCTTCCTACTGTCTGGGCTATGTTGTCACTGGAGTAGGTCAGGTGAAAGATGCAAACCGACTTCCTTCTTTTATTTCTTGAAACAATTTGGGTGCGTGTCTTTCTCCTTCCCCAGAACTTTCTTCTCTTATGGGATAGAAGTTATGAATTCTATTTGTCCTCTGTGTTTTAAATAGAGAAAGTGAAATTATACCAACTAATATGCTTAAGTCTATAGATAGTTACCCTAAGAATGACATGTTTAGAAAGACCTGGATGTTACCCTGATCCCTAAGAAAATAGAGAGAAGATCTGGCAGGCAAAGTTCAAAAGTTGGATATTGCTGCTTGTGAATATTTTTACTTTTTATACTAACTTCAACACACAAAAGAACATTTATTTCCATGTACCTAGCAGAATCTAAAAAGAGGTTCTGATGTGAAATGGTGAACCTCCATTTCATACAACTTCTCCTATTAAAGAGATAATAATTTCCTTGTTAGTTTCAAAAGTATACTCTTTGGGGGTTTTTTTTTGTGTGTGCATTTTAGAAATATTTCAATACTCTTAATTTTTTTGCTGTCAGTATTATGTAATGCCCCTCAGTCTGTGTAACCCGGTTTAAATTTTAATGTAACCATTAAAAACTGAGAGAAAAGGGCCCTTGATGCATAAGATCCCTACAGTGACCATGTCCAGAAATCTATCCCAGGAAATGCCATGACTGTTGTGTTTTTCTATAATGTCACCTCCCTGGTATCAATTGTTGTACTTTGGGAGGAGGACCCCATCTAGATTCTGAATCTTTGAAATCCCTACAGAGGACTCATAAACAAGGGTAAAGAGGTGTCCAGTGCTGTCCTCCCTCACCAGCTAATAACTGAATTACTTGGGATGGGTGTTATTGAGCGATTCAGTACAGGAAATAATAAAACCTCTCTTGAAAAGCTAGGAATAGCTTAGGAATCTCCAGGGATAGGACTTGCCAGTCCCTTTCTTAGGCCTGAGAAGCTGGTCAACTTCCTCCCTCCTGTGGGTCCCTGGCAAGGTTAATCCAAAGGTCTGCCTGTCTATGGAGGGCAGACCTGGAGATTGCCAGGTGAACTCCTTCTTCCATAGTAGAACACTGGTACCTGTAAGGGACTTTTCTTTTCCCCATCAGTTGGGACAGAAGGAGAGGACACTGAAAACAAGGAGGGGTGAGAGGGAGCCAGGAATAGCTGCTTTTATTCTGAGGATAGTGATCTAGTCAGAATGGAAGGGCCTTGTCAATAGATGTCTTTTCAGTCTTTTCAGTACCTGAGTGTGTGAGGAGGTACTTAAAAAGTTGTCCATGGATTGAACCCCTTGTGAATTTGACATGCTAAGCGTGTTTAGGAATGCACGAAGGATAGGAAAACATTACTTAGACCCTTCCTTATGGCAAGCATGGAACTGGGGCCACTGTCACCTAAGGGGCTTACAGTTTTTAGTTTATAGGGAAGTGGGTGGGGGAAAGTCATCCACAAGTTCTTTCCCAAAGCCTGGCACTGAAAGTTTGATTCTCTTGATTTCTGTTCCTGGAACAAGAGAGCAAAGGCCAGGGTGGTCCTGAGCACTTGGTGATCAGCGCATGAGAGAAGGGATGGATGGATGGATGCAAAGCACCATCCAAGTGCCAGCACATTGCTTCAGCCTCCAGTCCTGGCACTCCTGCAGAAGTATAGCATTTCGTCTCTGAGAGTTTTTGAAGTCAAAAAGAATGGATCTGTTTACTATTTTGCCATGGGGATGCCAAATTGTTTCACCATGACATTGTCCCTGGCCAGGAGCAGGAATGGGGCAGGAATGTTGGCATGTTGGCCAAGTTTGCAAAATAGGGGGTCAGGGAACCTGAACCTTAAACATTCAGTTATAATGATGTATTAACGTATTCGTGAAGCTTTTGAAATGATTGTAGCAGATATAAGAAAGATCATTTCCAATGGTTAATGATTTCAGTTTTCAGGTAAGTTGATTTTAGAATTTTTTCTTAAAGCTCATTTTCCCGAATTAGCCTTGTAATTGTCTTGCCAGGGAAGTTCTGTTCATCAGTGGAATAGCCTATCAATCCTGGTTGCAGTGACTGGGGGATAAAAAGAATATAGCCAGGAATGTATTTCCCTAAATTCCTCTAGTTAGATTGCTATGAGTTTTTGTGTGATTCTTAATTAGATGGGAAGGAATGATAACACAGTTGCAAACTTATTGATGTATATTTATTGGTGCTTCTTTTTCAGGCAGTCTGTTTTGTATCTAGCATTTTTTTTTTAATTTTTGCAAGGCAGTGGGGTTAAGTGACTTGCCCAAGGTCACACAGCTAGGTAATAATTAATTGTCCCTAATTTCTAAACCTCATGACTCCAGGGCCAGTACTCTATCCATTGTGCCACCTAGCTGCCCCAATCTACTTTTGTACTTTCTTTTTTTTAACTAAATATTGCAAATATAATCTCTTTGCAGTTACAAAAGAATATCACAAAACTGATAAAAACATCTTATTCATCAATAAGTTACTTTACAATAGGGCCCACAAGTGCAATTTGTTCAGAGCCCCCCATCAGCTGCCTGTAGTTAGCAAGAGAGAAGTCCACATTCTTGACTTCTTTAAAATTAAACATAAATTGTTAACATACATTAAACATTAAGATTCTTATTTAAACATCTCACTTCCCTTAGAACAAGAGCAAAATGAATATCCCGTGTTCTTTACACTTTTGTCTCTTTACCCAAATTCTCAGAATCCAACCCCATACATGATACATTTAAACCAATGCAATTGCAACTAAATTTCCCAACAGTTTAGTGTGATAAAACTTTAGAGTACCTTACACAGAGAATCCAGCACTCAAAGCTCTATCCAAAATAAAAATACAATTGTTAGCATTATTAAACTTAACATTAAAACCATTTAGAGCTTTTCCCCAAAAGACATCAGTAAACATCCCTGATAACTTAGGTATTTCTCTTCTTAGTAACCCAAGACCACTTTTCTTTAACCCAAAGGTGTTACAATAGAGTTTAAAATCCCAAACCACATCACTCCTTGCAAAAGTTACAATAGTGTTAAAATATTTTAATCCCAAACTAATTTAACAATCTAGGTTATTTAATTCCTCTCATTCTGTACAAACTTTGTCAGAATGTTACAACACTAGTATCCCTCTTTTAAAACCCTCAGTGTGCTTTCCAAAACTCTAGTTCAGAAACTTTAAAAACAATGCCAGTTATCACTCAGGCCACATGGCCAGCAGATATCCATTAAACCTGTTATCCTTTCAATAAAGGAGTCTCTTGGGGTGGCCAGGTGGCCCAGTGGATAAAGCACTGGCCTTGGAATCAGGAGCACCTGGGTTCAAATCCTGTCTCAGACACCCAACAATTACCTAGCTGTGTGGCCTTGGGCAAGCCACCCAACTCCATTTGCCTTGCAAAAACCTTTCTGGGTCGTTTCCACAATTTTCCATCACTCTCCCTATCAATGGCAGAGTTTCAGGTCCATTCAGAGATTCACCCGAGGGAACCCTGGAAAAGAAATGAGGATCTGTCTTGAAATCAAGCTATGAGGCCTCCTTCCCTGGGTCTCTTCTGGGGCTTCCTTGAGGTGTTCTGAAGATCCGGGACAAGCCCCCAAATTGTTATAAATGAATGAAAAGAAAAGCTTGCTGTGGGACCGGCCTGGACGCTCCTCAGGGCCTATGCTTTGCGTCCCTTTTCTGGCTACACGTTGCTAACAGTGAGCCAGGAAGCAGCTGCGGCTTTCAGATTTCCACAGGTCTCTTCTTGCTCCAAGGACACAGTAAGTTGGTTGAGGGTGTAAAGCAACAAGCAAAAGCCGCAACCCAGACACAGCACTAACAGCCGTAGGTAATGCTGCATGTCTTCCTTCAGCCACAGCCAATCCTCAGGGGCCGCTATCTATTTTTGTACTTTCAAGGATTATGTGATATTTGGAAAAAGGTTCAGCAGTCATAGAACCATTTCAACAATCCTTGCCCCCCTTGCTAGAACATATAAATGCCATTTGTTATTTAGAGGAATGCTCTTAACCTAAGAAACAAAGGTATTTCCCAACATTTTATAAGATTATTTTCTAAATTTGCTGAAAGTAAAATTTTTCCTTCTATTTTTGCCATATTCCTATGTAAAATTACATACTCAGAAACTTCCTTTCATCCACAGTATTTTTATGACTCTAGCCTGGATTGTTGTCAAGTGGTTCATTTTCACATTCACGTTTTCCAAGCTGTGGAAAATACGGAACTTGGAAAAAGTGAGGTAGCGATTGTGCAGTAAATGTGTTTTCCCATTCGAATTTTTGTCTTCAAAGTCATCTTTATGGTAATTTGAAAAGAAATCAATTAAAAACTACTTGAGATAATCTTAAAAAAAAGTTTTCCATACCTTTTCTCTTTTTAAATAATTTTTAAAAATGTCTTTATTTTTTACAAGCACTTAAAATCTGTACCTCCCATTGTTACCTCTCCACAGAGAAAATAAGAAAACAAAAAGAAAGCCAAATTAAACCCTTACATTACTTGTTTCCTGACATCTTGATTCCTTTCCTCATTTTTGATCTTTGGGGTTCTTGGGTGTTTGTTTTTTTTTTCATAATTAGTAAGTGCTAGGGTGATGAGAATTAATTCAGAATATATCTCTTTCCAGCATTTTAACTGAGAAACTTAAAAAAAAATTAAATGACTTTGATTTCACTGCCTATGTCTTATGGTTTAACACAGATTTCTTCATTAGGTGGGGTTCCTGCAGGCCTAGAGGTTGACTTTGCTGTCCTATTCAGAAAGCCGCCTGTATTTCTTTGGGGGAAGTAAACCTTTGATAGGCATTTTTATTTCTTTTTTTTTCCTAATTAAGTATTCATTATGGTCTTTATTCCAGGTATATTTATGCATTTATTTTTAGTTAACTTTTTGTGTTTTTATGGAGTACATAATTTGAAAATATCATAGATAATCTTTGATGGGGAAAAACTATAAACTATTATTTGGAATGTGACACATTCCACACAAAGTATAAAAGCGTAATAAAATATAAAAATTCATGAATACATTTTAAAAGTTACTTCCATAAGAACATACCATTTTTGTGGTCATTTCTTTTGAGAAAGTTTCCCTTTACTGAATATTAATTCAGATAGGAAGATATTTTGGTGGAACATAGATGACTAAGCCTTGTAGTTAGGAAGACCATGCCTTAGCCCATACTAGGAAGCAACTTTGGACAAACCACCCAAGGCATCTTGGCATCTCAGACCACTCTGAACACTTTGAAGTTACCCAGACCTGCTAGCTATCCTCTGTCCCAGTTTCCCCATTTGTAAAGTAGAGCCCATCTTCCAGGGATCTGGTGAGGACAAAAGCACCGAACAGATCTCAGCACAGCATCTGAACCAGGGGTCCCATTAGATAAGGAAGAGTTGCTGATGCCAGCTCCCGAGAGTGTCTCCTTTCTGTGGCCTGGGAGTTCCTGGAGGCGATGTAGCCATACCCCCCCCCCCCCCCCCCAGGAGGAAGTTCCTTCTGCTTGTGATGTGTTGGAGTCACCCTGCCAATTGGGGGCATATGGTTTGGGGCATACACAGCACTGGAGTCTGCCAGGTCTTCCTGGCCTGGGGCCAGAGCCAGGCTTCTTGAGCCCTCTGGGGCCATCTGTGGTGCTGTATTCTGTCCACTCTATCCTTCATTATCCCCACTCCTCCTGAGTGCTCCTCAGGCCTTTCCTCCACTGTCCTGTTCTTCCCTGGGATCAGTCTCTGCTTCCCACTCTGCCTTCACCTTTCCTGGTCCTGCATGCCTCTGCTAGGCCCTCTCTGTTTGGAGTGTAAGAGCAGGGTGTGCTTTGCTTTGGCTCTGTTCCAGGCCTCACATAGCCTTAGAAATGCTGTGGATCCATTCCTCCCTTTTTTTTCCATGTGACGTGGCTGGCCTCACATGCTTTCTCTCGATCACTTCTAAGTCCATTTTCCTCTCTTTAAAGCTGAGGTGGCGATACCTGCATCCTTCCTAGAGTCCAGCTGTGGGGATCTGTGCAGTTTAGAGACTGAATGGGGGAGTTTGGGGCTTTGCATGGCAGTGGCAGATGAAGGGGGGGATGACAGCACAGGGCAGGAAGACTCCTCATCAGAGGAAGAAGGTTCGGTTCGAGTCAGCCTGGACCATTCTTGGCAGTGTCTGGGTGAGAGGAGAGAAGGGTGTTAGGACAGAATCCTTGTCAGGCACGAAACAAGACACTGCAACACTGTCCTAAAGTTGGAGGATGAGGAAGATGGAGAACAGATTTGGGTGCATCCTTCGGCACTTCTTGGAGAGCTTGGGATCAGTTCCTTGCATGTCGTTGGGGAAGCAGCCTTTAGTTTTCCGTGGAAATTTGTCCGGGGGAGGTTTGGTTCAAGTGTCTCCTTCCCCATCCTTTGGAGAAGCCCCTATTTACAGCAGGGAGGCTAGAATTTCTGGAAGCTGGACCAAGTCTGATGTTTGGAGCTTGTTGATTTTATTGGGAGGCTTTAAGGTGTCAAGGGAGTATCAGAGGGCAAACTTTGGGATGTGTGCTGTTTCTCTAAAAGTGCCAATGATTGCTAATGGCCTCACCATTTTGGTTTGTACATTTGGCTGCAGTCGCCTCTTGTTGACATCGAAGGAAGAGGGATCCAAGGGTGTCCCCTTGTCTCCTGCTCTGTTCCTTAAGAGGCTGGACTTTCTGAAGCTGAGAGGGGATGGGGACTTGGGGCAACATGGGCCATAGGATTCTGTGGCCCAGTGATTTTGGGTGTGTCTGGGGACCAGGTTGTCCGCAGTCTTTGTTTGGAGTTTAAATTTTCTGTTGATTGTTTATCCCTGGGAAAGTGACCAATCTAGGCTGATATATTGTTCTGTTGTCTGGACCTAAGAGTTTGCTGGAAACAATGTGAATGATGCAGATTCCAGTTAAAAGTATTTACTAGGTACATTCCTTGCCTTCCTCCCTCCCCAGAAAGCTGATAGTTAAACATTTGCCAGCATGATCCTGTTTGGGCCCCATAGAACTTTCTGGAGCCTTTTTCTTCTTTTTCTTTTTTTTATTTTGTAATCTTCTGAGACCTGGGTCTTTCTGTCTCTTCTGAGGCTTGGATTGAAGCCCCAGCAACCCTTGCTGCTCTTGCTGGTTATTACAGATCATGACACAGAAGAACATTTTTAGTTTTCTTTCCTGAAAATGAGAGGAAGGGGAAAAAATGGAGAGACACTTTGGTTAGGGGATGCCAGCTGCCAGGTGGTTCCTTGGAAATTCTGTGATAAAGGGTGCAGATTAAAATGATTTGGAGTGTCTCCTCAGTCCAGAAATGTCCCTATTGGCTTGAGATTGTTGGGGATCTTTTTTCTCAGTCATGGTCAGCTTCTGTTCAGGGCAGTGGCCCAAACCATCCTCCAACGGGCTCTTAGTTGTAAGTGTTCTTGTCCTGATTGCTTCCAGGAGCAGCACAACCTTTGAATGTGGCTGTATTGAAATTAGTTCCTGTTTCATTGTAAGGACCTGGTCTGAGCTCTCCCCTCCAGTGGGGCTCTCGAGTGTCCTTCCAGGGCTCTGAAATGTGCCGCCACCCTTTCTTTCTCATCCTTCTTTTCAGACTTAGGGTAGAATTAATTATTCCTGTAGGTCTTTCTCCACTGTCCCTGGCATAACTGTCATTGTTTCACATAATCTCTAGCCCTTGGGATATGTGGCATTCAAAGGGCTTTAGGGTTGGGTCATATTGCCTTCTTCATTTGTGTGCTGAATTCACCAGGCCCAGTTTGTTCATATTAAAGATTAGTGTTAATGGCAATTACATGTGTCCATCTGCCAACTGAACACAAGGATGATCCTTGGTCAAACTGCACAGCCTAGGACATCAAAGGGAATGCCGACTTGGCCATTGGTGGGGTTTGAACAGCTGTTCACTTTCCCAAGTGTTTAATTAATAACATGATGCAGTGTATTTTCAATCATTATAGTCTGCCCTTCCTTCCTGTTCCGGGCCTGGGTCTTCCCTTTCTTCCTTGGTTTTTGCCATCCGTGACTGGTCTGGACATAATGATGGTGGGTTGACTTCTGGGGGGCACGAACTGATTTCCTATGGAGCCTGAGTACTGAGGGCCTGTGGGAAACTGTAAGCCTTTAATAAATGCTTCCTGACTAACTACCCACTGACTTCAAAGAAAAGAACAGGCTATTTGTCCTTATGCAGTCCTGTTTTGGGCTTTATTGTTTGGTTTTTGCCTTAAAGTGAATGTTTCCATGTTAATAATGAGGCAACTTAGGGAACATTTTTATTAGGTCCAGTGATAGTAATTTGATGACTAATTATCATTGACTAAAGTTGAAATGATTTGGCTGACAGCCTGTCTTGACCCAGCTGATTAGTTTGGGGGCTCAGTGGAGTGGAAGAATCCTGCCCTGCTGCCTTTAGGGGGTCTTTTTCAGCCCTCCCTGTTGTTCTAGGATATGAACAGGTCAATCTCAACACCCCTTTTGTGGGCATTCGCAGTATTCACACACACCTGTCTTCTCACCCTCCTTCTGTAAAAGTTTCTGGAAGAAGTGCTTAATTTTCATTTCCATGCTAGTTAGGGGAGACCAACAAAACCCAGTGATAATTAACTTGATGCATAACAGGGGAGTGGGAAATGGAAGCAGGGGCAGAGAGTTACTTGGGGAAGCATGGTGCTTCCTGGCCAGTGGGGAGGAAGGGGATTAAGAAACTGAGCTTTGGTCTCTGGGCATGTGTCCACTCTCTGGTCACTGAAAAGAAAGGATCTTCTTTGCTTCCCAAAAGGTAGTTTGAACTCTCGGTAAGCCTCTTGTTTCTGGCAGTTTCCCCAGGAACTACTCTTTGTGTAAACTCTTAAGTTAGCAGTTCCATATTAGTGTTTGGACACAGGGAGATGGGGAGGGGATGTCTACAGGTGTTTGGTGCTGTCCTCTGATTTGGATCCTCAGTAGGCAGCTTTTGGTGATGGAAATTGGTTTTGTTTCCTTTTATTTCAGTATTTTCCTTGACACTGTTAGCATAAATTCATCCAGATAACACAAACCCTGTAGCCAGTTGGCAGGCCTGGAATGGTTTTTACTTTGGGTGCTAACCATTCCATCTGCTGTCTTTGAGTGGCCACCAGAAGGAAACAGATGGCATTTTATTCACACTCTATTTAAATGTGTTCCATTTTTCTTCTGAAATGTTTTGAGAGCCTCAGTTTGGGATTTGTCTTCAGTACTTCTGTCATGAACAAAAACAGGTCCCTGGTATTTTCTGTGGGGACCGGTCTGTGGTGCAAGTAGTATTGGGCAACTGTGTCAGAGATCAGCTGACTTGGCTCTAAAGCCCAGCACTCACCCCTAGGACACTCTGTTCTGCTCCTGTGAAGACTTGATAGTTGGAGAGAATCTGGAAGGGTTTCTGAAGATGGGCTAACCTAGACATGTTTGGAGACAGGAGACAGGAATTGAGCTCAATGGAGGGGCAAGGTGTGGCACTGAATGACATCGCTATGGTGGGTAAAGAGGGGCTGGCCACCTCCTCCCGTGGGTTGAGGAAGGGAGAGAGCTCTCAGGGAATGGCCTCAGTTCTCCCTAAGGGAGTAGGGACCAAGGCCAAGGAGGTAGGAGGAGTGAGAAGGTACCCAAATGGGGGCCCAGATGACATGGACACTGTGGGTCCCCATCTTTGTAGTGTTTACTAGTGGCTGAAAGAGACCTTTTACTTGTTTTCATGAACTTGTGGAACACAACTGGGCAACTCAAATTCCAAGAGCTAGCCAGCCAGTCTAGGTTTTCCATTGATCCTGTCACTTGTTTCATTTGATTTCACCAGTTAGGGAACCTTTGCCATCATTGTGAAACTTCTTGGTTGGAATTTTTTGCAGTTTGTATTCTGCAAAGTAAACTCATTAGTATTATCTGAACCAAACTGGGCCTTCATTTTAATGTGAAATGCCAGGGTTTGAGTAATTCAAATGGACTTAAGAAATTTTAAACATTTTAATGGAGCTCGGGCTGCTTATAGTTCTAATCACAAAAGAATATCTTTTTTTTGAATTATAAAGATTGTATTTATTTTGAGTTTTATAATTTTTCCCCTTATTTTACTTCCCCCCCACCCCCTGCAGAAGGCAATTTGCCAGTCTTTACATTGTTTCCATGGTATACATTGATCCAAATTGAGTGTGATGAGAGAGAAATCATATCCTTAAGGAAGAAACATCAAGTATAAGAGATAGCAAGATCAGACTATAAGATATTGGAGGTAATAGTCCTTGGTCTTTGTTAGACTCCCCTGTTCTTTATCTGGATACAGATGGCATTCTCCATCGTAGAGAGCCCCAAATTGTTCCTGGTTCTTGAACTGATGGAATGAGTGAGTCCATCAAAGTTGATCATCACTCCCATGTTGCTGTTAGGGTGGATAATGTTATAAAAGAATATCTTGAAAACAAATTAGCTTTGGCAATCCACTTTACTTTTGTTTGCGATTTTTGGAGACCATTCTCTAGGGCCAAGGTGCTCTCCTAACTGCCCCATAACCCACCATACTTGATATGATAGTCCAATAGAAATCCAGACCTAGAAGATGACCCCTCAGATTCTCTCTTCCATGTCCCTCATTTCAGAGAAGAGAAAACCGACCCAGAGAGAAAGAGAGACAGACAGACAGACAGACAGACAGACAGACAGACAGAGACAGCATCTTGAGTAAAGTTCCAGCTAGTGGAGCAGGCTTCAGTTGTGTCTGAGGTTCCTGGCCCACTCTGACCAGGTCCTCCGGCTCCTGGAGTCAGGCTCAGAGAAGGCTTCTCCAGCTGCTTGGGCTGAGAGGGGGTCCCTGAAATCAGGAGTCTCCCTCATGCATCCTCAACTTTTTCCCATTTTAAAGTTGTTTCTGAGGACCGGAGATTTGAGGGAGGGTTGGGAAGAGAGGATTATGGATGCTAGCTCTTTCTTTTCCCTGTCCCATGTAAGCGATGCATCCACTTGGGTGCTTCATGATGTTTAGGAGGTAGCTGCAAAATCCTGATGTGTCTATTTATTTCTTTACTTTTAGAGAACCAGAGGCCGCAAGAGAAGCTTTGTTCCTGAAGAAGAGAAACCTGAGGTTAGGGAACAGCAATGTTACTCTTTCCCACAAAATTAGACATTTGTTGGAAACTGTTTTCTGACTTGCAGTTAAACCTCTCCTCCCCCTTTCTCCTTCTTTCCTTGTTGTGGTAGGAAAGAGTTCCTCGGGAAAGGAGGCAGAGGCAGTCTGTGCTCCAGAAGAAGCCCAAGTCTGAGGATCTCCGTACTGAGTGTGTGACCTGCAAGGGGACCGGAGACAACGAGAACCTCGTGAGGTAGGCCTGGCCTTCTTCACTGCTCTGAAGGGTTGGCCTTTCAGCAGTCTCTTTGTCTCCTTGAGTCTGTGATGAGAAAGCAAAGGTAGGAGGAGGCTTTGAGAGCAACCCTCTGAGGGAGAGAGTGGCTCCAGGGCCACGGTGGTGCTGCTCACCCCAGCTTAGGGGCACAGGCGGATCCCCATAGAGGTCACACGCTGCTCCCTCTTGAACATGGGCTGCCACTGTGGCGGACCCACAGATTCCTGCGCTGCCACACTCTTGTCCTTGAGTCCCTGAGGATTCAGTGAGGGGATCTTGGGGGAGTGAGGTGGGCCGGCGGCTCCTCAAACACTGGCCAAGCCCAGTCTTCTCACCACACATCACGAGACATGTGTTAATGCTTCTTTCTTCTGAAACAAAGAAAGCTGAAAAGGTGGCCTGGAAGGACTTTTGTTTTTGTTCTCAGTTCCTTTTCCCCTTCCCTTTTCTGCCAGGGATCTGTCAACTGAGGTGAGGGGAGTTGATGCTGTCCAGGGGCTGTGGTCAGTAGTGCCCATATCTGAGTTGATTCTGCCATTTGGCATCATGGGGAGATCAGGAAGCCAGGAGTTCTCATCTGTCCACTTGTCAGGGTGACCTCTTAATCTCAGTTTCCTCAGCTGTGCAATAGGAATAATGAGAGACCCAAATGGACTAGTTTCTGGAAATTGCTCATTCTAAAGCAGGAAACTGGTGTTTGCTCTCCGCCATTTTGAGAAACAAGTAGGCCCCCATTCCCCTTTTCCCCCCTCCCCTTTATCCCCTGCCCCCTTCTCCTGCACAGAGCTGACCCTTGCACTTTCTGCCTGGTCACCTTGCAGGAAAGGGATTGATCTGAGGAACCAGAATTCAGGCCTTTCTGCTCCCAGTTGGGTGGCCCAGTCCTGGCCCTCCTGGTGCTTACAGTCTGCCAAGCCAGGCTACCTCTGGGTGTGGAGCTTGTTTCCAAGCATGACTTTATATGTAAGGTATTCTAGGCACCAAAAGAGGCCAATCATGGTTTTAGTGACTAAATTTATTTAAAATAGTGACCAATGAAAGTTCAGAGAGGCATCATTTTGTACACCTTATGTATCAATGGGACCTAGTCCCCTACAAGAAAGAAAGTGAGGCTGGTTATGTCGGACTAGAGTGGGACACTTAGTTCCTGAGCCGAAGCTCTCTGGAGAAGTAGGGAGAAAGCAGACTTGCAGTTGATACCATCGACTCCATAGGCTGGTCCTCTGGATCATGACCTGAACGGAGGGAGCCCAGCACTGACTGTAGGACCCTGAGCATGTCACTGCACTTGTGGGGCCCCGGCTCTTCTCTGCACATGGGTAGAGTAGAGAGCTCGTCTCCCTGTGAGGCGGCAGGTCTGATGAAGGAGTCCCAGGTTCAGTTGAAAACAAGATGTCTGGGTGCAGGAAAGGCCTTTGTCACGAAGCCAGGCCATTGTGATTTTGAGCAGGATTCAGAAAGTCTTGAGACTTTTGGGGGCAAGGCTGCTTATTCTGTCACCGTTTTATGGACAGACTCCCATGGCAGTGCCAAGGAAAAGGGTCCCCCTTGCTCACTTTGGGGTGGCTTCTGTCCAATATGGGTCGCCTCTTTGAGTCTTGGTGTCACAGAAGTGATCTGGGCCCCTCATCTGCAGTCCCTCACTATCGAGTAGTCAGTGCAAGTCCTGTGCTCACAACACTTTGAGGACTTGGAGGATTTTGCTGGCTTTCTTTTTGTTTCTGAGGAATTGAAGGTGAAGGTGAAGCTGATTGTGTCCCTGTGGGAATGCCCGAATCCCCTCCGCCTTGTGTTTCCTCAGAAATATGAAGGTGGTAGATCCAGAGACTTGGAAATGGGTTTGAGGAAAATTTTGATTTGAGTGGGATTTTAAGGAGTTTCTAGAGCAAATGCTGAAGAGAATGGCTTTATCCTTCCAAGGAGGTAGGAGAGAAGAGGAAGGTATGAGGATAGGGAAGAAGGGAGAGAAAAAAGGAAGAAGAGGAAAGGAGAGAGACAGGGTGGAGGGAGCGAGCTCATTTTTCTCTAATGCCTTACATTTTCCTATTAAAAAGTAAACTCATCCCTCCTTTGGCTGTAGCTTAAATGTGGGCTATCTCCTGATACATTTTAACCTTTTAAAAAATGATGACATTTAAAATGAAGTTTGCTTTGCTCCAAAAGTATATTTCATTTCTTGGGAAGTAGCCCCCAAAGATGGATTGGAGTGTGTGAAAGTACCCATTGTGGCCCTCTCACGGCCTTTGGGAAATAATTTACAGGATGACTATGTTGTTGGACCTGCTGATTTTTATCCTGGTTGCTCTGGCAGGTGTGAATAGTGGGTCTCTCCTGGGTGAGCTTCAGTATGTGCTGTCTCCCTGAGAGAGCGTAAGCCCACCTAAGGGCCGGAGCCTTCTTGGTGACAATCTCAGCCCCTGGGGCCTTGTGCCAGCTGAAGAGTGGATACTTCATCGGCACTGTTGGATTGAGGTTTTCCTTCAGGAATCCATGTCCACATTGATGTTGCTTTCTGTGACTGAAAGTTTGTCTGGAGAAGAGGAGAAATCCTGGCCCTCTTGTGACCTCAGAGGTCTGAGGAAGGAGAGCAAGAGATCTCTAGGAAGGGATACCCACCCTAGTCGGTTAGGACGAGCTTGGAGCTGGGTATGACCCCCAAGGTGCACAGGAGAACCTCCTCAGCTCCCAGAAGCAGAGAGACCTGGGAGACTGGCATGGAGCCACCATTGACTCCTCCCGTCCTCCAATGTCCCTTTCCTCATCCCATCCAGCCTGGGCCTTTCCCCATGTCTCTGGCATGCTTCCCTCTGCCCCTGCCTCCTTCCTCCTCTCTAGGCTGTCCTCCCTGGGATACTGGCATTGCTCCATTTGCTCCTGATTCCTCCAGACCTTGTCCTTGCTCAGCCTTCCACACTTGCTCTGTCTCTTCCACAACCCAGTGCCACTGACCTAGACATAACTGACCAAGCCCATTCTTGTTGCCTTCTACCTTGGCATCTTTCCCACCTAGTCCACTTTAATGCTGCCTTTGGGTCAAGACTTCGAACAGAGTGAACTCCTAGTTAGCTCCCAGCAAACGTTTGTTCGTTGGTTGTGGCCTAGCAACCCTGGGGTAAGCTTTCCATCTCTCCTTCACTGAGAAACCCAGTGTCTAGTGCCCCAAAAGGAATAGGCCTTGGGCTCTTGAGAGAGACTGAGAAGGACAGGCCTTTGTGGAAGTTTGCAGATCACTTTCTCTGTGATGTCTTCTTGTGTCCTCACCCCCTGGTTGACTTGGGATGTTCCAGCTGCTTCTTGCATACAATAGAATTAGGTGTAAAATAGAATCAAAAAGAGTAAAACCATTTGGCAGAGTCAACCAAGCATTCCCAAAGCTCACACCATGTGCCAGGCACCTTGTTGTGCACAACCAGTGACTACCAGAGGAAGAGCCTGAGAGTCAGTCAGTCCATTAAAGTTTCCTGGAGTGGGTGCCCCTTTCCATAGCAGGAGCGTCTCTAGCCTCAGATGGCTCTGCAGGGCTAGGCCGCCTCTCAGAGAGTCCTTGGAGGACGCAGAGAGATGCAGATGCTGCAGCCAAGATGAGCAGAGGAAGTGGGCAAGGATTTTGCCTGACTTGCTTCTCAGTGACCTTTCATCTAAGCCATCCACGAGAAAATCCTCTGTCCCATCCCCAAGCATGGGTTTCCAGCCCTAAGTAGAAGACTCCCCAGGGGCACCCTACTTCCAGGTCTCTGCTAGGATCTCCCTTTTTCTCCCCTGAGATCTCCTTCCATTTATCCCATCTCCAGTGACTGGGACCATCTTGTTTCTTCCCATTAGATTATGAACTTCTTGAGGGAAGGTAAAGAGGGCAGGCCTTTTTGACTTTTATAGATCTCTGGCACTTGGTAGGTGCCTCATCACCTTGTGACTTGAATTTCTTTGTTATTCCCATGCCTACCAGCCCTTCACCTGTTTACACATGTCTGGCTTATCCCATCTGTGTCTCCCCTTCCTCAGTCTCTCTTGTGAGGGGCTCCCTGCCCCATCTTATCCTGCTTATAGTGGGCAGAAAAGATCAGGGGGCATCAGGGCCTCTTCCAGAGTCTGAGAGAATCTTGCTTTTTTCAGAATTCAGATCTTGACCTTTCCCTGTTACTCTTTGATGATGTTTCTGAAAAATTGATATTGTCCTCACTTTGTTTAACTTTCTGTCACCGCCTCTCAAAGGAATTCCCTTCATTTTTCCTCTACCAATCGGTTCCTCTCTTAGAGAGAATCAGATTAAGACTAAAATTTCATTTCTTGTCCTAGCCACCTTTTAAAGAAGGGCCGGCAGTTTTGCTTTAAAAAGTCGGCAGCTTCCCCCAACACCTGTGAGGACCTCAGACCTGCCCCACCCCCACCTGTGAGATCCTGACTTGTCCCAAGCTTTGGTGCCTTTGTTACCTGGGCCCCTGTCTCTTCTTTCTGCTCAGGGCGTCTCTAGGACATGCCGACCCAGTCACTCCTTTTCCTCTCTACCCCCCCCCCCCCCCCCCCAGTTTCCTCCAGTCTTGCTCCTCGATGCCTCCATGCCTTCTACCAAGTAACCACTAGGAGGCCTTTAAAGGGGTTTACATCTTATCAGGGAAAGTGTAACTCACTCGTGTGATTAGTTGTGAAATGGGTGTGGAAGCGGTGCTGGGAACTCTGAGGAAGGAGGACCCCAGGAAAGCAAGTGGGATGGAGAAGGGTGTGATGGGGAAGGGGGGGGAGGGGGCAAGTGGTGAACTGCAGTGGGGCGGGGGTGGAAGAGGAAACTACCTTTACCTCTTGTCCAGAGGACCTGGCTCTGCTCATGGGCACTGGAGTGTGCATTTTCCCATTGGCAGCTTCCTCAGATTTGGGCATTTCTGAAATCATGGGCATCGTACCCACTGTTGTTCCTTTGTTGTCCTGGTTCCCTGGGATATTCGGCACATTGTTTCTTCTTCCACCTTTTCAGTCAAAAGATTAGTGAGACAGCGGCATTCTAAGTTCTGTCTGATTCCTGGAAGCCTGGCATTCTTGTAGTAAGCCATGTGCTTGCAAATGGAGGAGCACCCATTTCCCTCTCATCTTTTCAGCTGCCCTTTGTGTTCCTCTCTGTTTTTCTCCTTTGCCTTCAGTGAGCAGCAGGTATGAAAACACCCCAGGCCCTGTTTGGGCTTCAGTCTTTTCAGTAGACTTCCTCATAGTTAACAGTGTTTGATGGGTTCCTTTGGGCAATGGCATCTGTGCCCACCTGAGCTGGAGGAGGTTGGAAGCAGTCACTGGAACAAGTCTTGAGTAGTTTATGATGACCCTTCAACCCAGCTCCCCCTCCTGAAGCCTTTCTTCTGATTCTCTACCTCCCATTCTCAGTTTTCATCACTGATGTCCTGGAAGGTGGTGGGGTGGTCCAAGAGCCTTTTCACCTCTTTGGGGGCAATGGGAAAGAGGAGGTAGCGTTTGGGATTCTTTTCAAGTATTGGCTAGACTAGATCTACTGAGATCTCCTCTGGACACCTGAGTGCCAATGTTGGGTCCCACAGAACCCTCACTGAGTACCAGAAGCAGATCACATGGTGTTTCAGAACCTGTTAAGGAAGGACAGATAGAACTAGTAGGGGAAAGTAAGCAAGAACTATCTGTCCTTTGGTTTTGTGTTTTTAGTTTTGAAAGGCAGTGGGGTTAAGTGACTTGTCCAAGGTCTCACACAGCTTAGTAAGTGTTTGAGGGTGGATTTGAACTGTCCTCTTGACTCCAGGGCCTGTGATCTATCCACTGTGCCACCTATCTGCCTCTCCTAGTAGTTTTGAAGAAAACCTTTTGAAGATGGGACAGGTGTGGGCTGTGCCCATAACTTCTCTGATTAAGATGGTCTAAGCCATGGCTCCTGACTTGTAGACCTCTCCCTTCCTGATGACTCATTGTGCACCTCACCAACTGGAGCTGGAGCTTCAGAAGCCAAGGGAAGAGAGTCACCCCAAATAAGACAGGTTCCCACACTTCAGGGTTTGAGAAGGGAATGTCCATGAAGTGCCAGTGAAGTTTTAAAAGACATCTTCATCCTAAGATTTCAAGTAAATCACTGCTTACAGATAATTGATTAACTCAGATATTTTTTGTGTTGGTGTTTGCAATTGAATTATTTTTTTCACTTAAAAAATTATTAGTTTATAATCTTAGTATTTGTTGCCATGATTCCTGAGGAGGATCTGCCGGAGAAATTGAGAATATTTAGGGAGGAAAGATATGTTAAGTCTTTGAAGGGCTCTGAGGTAGAGAAATGATTAATCTTGTAACCAGAAATACTGGGCAAAAGATCCAAGGAGGAAGACCTTTCTTATCCCAAGAGCTGACCCAGAGTGCACTGGGCCTTGAGAGGGAATGAGATCCCTTTCCTTCAGGGTCCTTGAGTACAGGTAGAATGACCATTGGTCAGGGAGGTAGAGAAGGGATGGTGTGAGATCCCAGCCAGTATGACACCATATAATGATTTGACCACAGCAAATAAGAAATTTATTCATATTGAATATTCTGTTACTGTGGTCCAAAGAAGGCTAGATTCAAGTCAGAAGATCCATTTTCAAGTTCTGCTTCTTGGATGAGACTCTGTGTCTGAGGATTATACCAGTTGAAATTGGAACTGTACGACATTTCCTATTCACAAAACTGAAAGGCTCCTATTTGATTCTAAAATCTTGAGAAATTCCAGAGGCTACTGAAAGTCTGGAAATCTGGATGTATGGCTGGTCTGCAGATTTTCTGTAAGAAAATGAACCCTTGGGTGTGTTTAGTTGTTGAACAATTTGAACTCCTAAGGCAAAGACAGTGATACTGGACAGAAATTGTGGTTTTGATGATAGGGTTTGTTTTTAGGGGTAGTGTTGATAATTGGGATCTACATAGAAGGTTGTGTTCAGAATTTATCCTGAGTTCGTTATTCAATCTCTCCTCATTTCTCAGGATAATGGGTCTTGGGGTGATGCAGTAAGGTAAAACTAAGGAAAGGTCCCTGTTTTCTTATCCATGTTAACTTTGTCACTACCAAGCACTACTTCCCCAGGGGGAAGGCAGTGATAATGTATTCATGTGGCCCTGAATCAGGGGCCAGTTGAGATGGAGGTGGGTTAGGTTGTCCGGACTGGGGTGAAAGTGAGAACATCGGCAGAATAGAAAGCTGTCTCTGGCTGCTCAAGTCTTTCCAATGGCTAACTGGGCTTAGAGGCTTGTCGCTCTTGTGCTTTCCCAGTCATACTTTGCACTTCACAAAGTGAATGTTTTTACTTCTCTTGCTTTGTGTTTTCCATTTCCAGGTTTCATATTTGTTCTTCAGTAACATATTTATGGGATGTTGTAAGCAGACTGTCTTCACTTGTGGTGGTTGGAAAAGGAGTGGATCTAGGAAGATATGTATTTTAGTCCTAACTTGGCTTCTTAGACAGCTCTAGGCAAGCCAGCTTCCTTCTCTGGGCCTCAGTTTCTCCATCTGTAAAATGATTGGGTTAAACTAGAAGGTTTTTGAGGCCCTTTTCAACTCAGAAATCCAGATTGGGTTGGAAGGTGTAGTGGAGCTGAAGGAGGCTAGGACAGAACATGTCCACCTGAAGATGACCCACCCCTGGCGTGATAGCCATGACCAAATGTTGGTTGTTGTCAACACACTGACAGAGGGTCCACCGTGAGCCCTGCC
Organism: Macrotis lagotis; assembly: GCF_037893015.1. Classification (NCBI taxonomy): domain Eukaryota; kingdom Metazoa; phylum Chordata; class Mammalia; order Peramelemorphia; family Peramelidae; genus Macrotis; species Macrotis lagotis. Next base: position 4,169,764 of record NC_133664.1, read on the forward strand.
CCCATACAGGGTGAGATCCTAGAGACACAGGCCCGAAAGCTCTATGGCAGTGTTACCATGCTGGTGACACGATGAAGTGAATTAATTACCTTCATAATAGTAATGGTAATAAGAACAAAAATGAGCTGGCATATATAGAGATTTCAGGTGGGCAAAGCACTTTACATGAATTCTCTCATTTGATCCTCAGTTATCAGTTGGGGAAACTGAGGCAAACAAGTTTCATGACTTACTCAGTGTCACACCGCTAGGAAATGAACTGAGATGGATTTGAACTCAGATCTTCCTGATTCCCAGCCCAGTGGTTTATGTCCTGTGGTCTCATCCGTGCCCCTTAGATAGATGCTACAGAGAGAAAAATAAGTACCAGATAAGTTAATAGAGGGACAGAGCCCTTAGCATGGGGAGGCATGGGGAGTGTGAAGAAGCTTCCTGCTAGAAGGAGAGACTTACCCTTCCTGACTTGGATGTTTTCATCACAAGCGAGGGTTCTAGCACTGGGCAACTCTGTACATCGCATTTGTCTCGGGTTGTGGGTGGTGGAACAGACCTGGCCCTGACCTGTCTCCCTCTCTCCAGTGGCCATCCACACCCTCAGTTGGCTCTCTGTATTGACCTCATGATCTGAACGTGGCCTACACTCTGTCGCCCTGACCATAGCTGTTCTGTACTCCAGCGGCCTTTGTCATTGGAGCAGCTCTGGACTGAGCCGTCCTTGGGCCTCATCTTGCTGCCTCCTCCAAGGTTTACCCTTGGTGCTCCAGAGAGGAGATTCCCTTGGCTTTCCTCAGCACAACTCCCTGACCACATCACCCTTCTCAGAAACACCAGTGACCCCTGTTACTTTCAAGGACTTTGACTCTGAAACCCCTCCAGACCTGCACCCCCTCACTCCATTCTCCGGCACACCTGCAGTCTGGGGTCACTGGTGCTCCCTCCCCAGGGCCACTTTTGTCCTGACTTCACTGATAGGGAAGCAGGCTTTGTTACCTTGGCGCCCATGAGGCCATGCAAGTGTTCTCATGTTCCTCTAAATATCTGATTGGTATTATTCCCCTCCAAGCAGTTCTAGCCCCATCTAATGGCCTAGTGTGCCGTGGTGATCCTTCCCCTTGGGACTGAATTACTAGCAGGTTGCTTGGTGATCTAGCCTTGGTTGTCTTCTCTGCCTTGAAGGTTGTGTTGCTGCCTCTAGGTGGGCACCACATTGTAGACCACAGAATAAAGTCATGGGCACTGCTAACTGGCATGATGAGGAAGGGGCTCAGTTTGAGGTGGGGTGGGGGCAGCAAGCATGCAGATTTGCACCAAACTTGGGCTTTTCCATTAACCTACCAGTTAAGCCACTCTGCAAAATCTGTACACTTCCTCTATCAGTTTAAAGAAAAATAAAGAAGCCTTAAAATCTTTGTAAAATGGGTCTGCTGATGATCAAAGCACCAGCTGGGCTCAGAAGTTCATTCTCCAATAATATATATCTACCAGAATACATTTTCTGTCTTTTGACTGGTTTGGACCTATTATTTTAGAATTGAATTAGAATAATCAAAATGAAAATATTGTACACCCTTGAAACTCAGAGCGCCTTTTCATCATTTATTATATTGATAGTAAAGTATATTTTCCTTAATCCAGTCTGAACTTTTCCCTGTATTAAGTAGCTGCTTAAATAATTTAAACCCAAATAATTTCTTTCCTTTGTAGTCATAGGTGAAGTATTCTGTAATTGTAATTCATTTAAGTATTAATTATAATAGAGCATTAATCATAATATTTACCTGCCCCCTTTTAGGGAGCTGACAATTTGGGGGCTAATTTTTAAAGAATTAATTTTAGTTCTTTGCCCAGATCCCCATCTACACATTTGTCAGTGACTTGATCACTCAATAATTTTAACTCTGACCCTCAGTCCGTTCCCTGAACACCATCTATTCTTACCCATACTTGTGTACTTTTCTCTCTTCTCTCCCCAAGTGACCTTTCTGAAGCCCTGATTGTCATGTCTCTGCCTCTTAAAATTTCAAAGAGTCAACGGTAGGAAAGTGGCCTGGTTTTATGGCTTAGTCTTTTGAATCGACAGATAGTGGACTTTCCAAAATTAAGGGAATTGTCACCAGACACTTTTTGAGAAAACCTGGAAAATAGATAGACCACCTTGACAGCTAGCCTGTTGGTTTTCAGCAAACCCAACTTCTCTGGCATTTAAATGAAAGGAAGAATGCATGATTCAAGGCAAATGGTGTTTCAATCATTGGAAATTCAGTGAGCTTTGCAAATAAGGCCGTTCTGTACTGGAGGATCTTCATAAAGCAAATGTCAATTTCTTCATCAATTCCAAAGTTTTGCACCATTAAGTTGATCTTCTCTTTTTAGTGTCTGTGAAAATGAGAGCGATGTCCCAGAAACAGATAACCTCTCAATTACAGAATCTCCAAGTGTTTTGGTCCGGTATTAAAATAGTGTCATAGATCTTCCCCAGAAGGTGACATTCAGGAGCTATCAGGGATACTCCCAGGAGTCACTGGCCACTTACAGTTTCTGAACTATTATATTTCTGGGGACTTGGTGATGAAGGATGAGGGTGAGGTTAGGGACCAGTCAAGCACCTTCGAATTTCCTTTGATCCCAGTTTGTTTCCTGGAGGGTGTTGATGAGCATTCAGGGGGACCACTTCTCCCCTCTTTGAGGCACAGGATTTCTGGGTCATGGACTGTTGTTGAAGATGGCACTCAGAATGAAGTGCTGTGGGTAGGAGGGATACCTCCCTGACCACTGGGTCTGCTTGTCAAGAAGGGCTCAGGTTCTCTGGGCGAGCGAAGTGCTGAGTGGAAACAGCCCAAAGGGGATGCTCTTGCAAGGAGATGCAGCAGCCTCACTCCCTTTGGTGAAGTCATGCTACTTCCAGACAGTAAGTACCTTCTGCTGTTCCTCATTAACACTGCATTTTATTTCATGGTTCCTAATTTAAATTTGAGAGCTAGCGTTGGTCTTGTAATCAGGAAGATCTGGGTCCCAGGCCTGCCTCCAATGTGTCCTAGCTGTGCCACCTGGGCATGTCACAGTCCTTTCTGATGTGCTCTGAGTGCTCTAGACTGCTCTCTGACACTTGTGAATTGAGCATCTTGAAGAGAAAATTTTCTGGCTGGAAGTTTCTAATAATGGGGACCTCATAGGTCTTGCCACTTCTCCCCCCCACCCCCACCCCCACCCTCCAAAAAAAAGGAAGGAGGGGAGAATGGTTTTATATGTTTTTACAAAATTATTTCATTTTTAAGTGTTTACCCAGCTTAAATGGAACAAGTTAAGCATAACTGATTGAACTTTTAAATGGTATTAAGTTGAAAAAGAAAGTTAAAAATATAAATCCTGCACATAGGGTCATTTATTTGTCAAATGCAATGAATGGATCACCTACTCTGTACAAGACATTGAAAGATATAAACATGATTAAGATTTGTTAGATAGTGAGCAGATAATGAGAGAGAATAGAAAGCAAGTCTTCAATGGCCCTGGGAATCCCTCAGCATTGACATTCTCTCCATTGGTGCAGGTGATAGCTCAATCCAGAGTGACTCTTGTCTGCATCCTGTCCTGCACCAGTTGGCTGCCCAAATTATCATGGGCTTCAGTTGGTGCTTCTCTCCATTTTCTGTGTGATTAGACTTCATCCTTTCATAGTTGTTTATCTCTTTAGTGAGATTTTTTCATACCTCTTCTTCACACTTGTCAAACAACCTAAAGTCTTGAGAACTATCCAGCATTCCACCATTGCTCTTGGGCTGAGCTGTCATTTGAATTGGGATGGGCCATGTTTGGCAACCATATGGCATTCCTGGAAGATGGAAGAAGGTAGGGCCAATTGATATTTTCCAAATGCAGTGCCCTCTGCTCTCCTTCGTTCGGAGTAATCAACCATGCTAGCTGTTAAGTCAGAAGATTTAGTTCTGGTGATGTGTGTGCTCATCTTTTCAGTGCTCATTGACCTTGTATCATCACTTTGCTGTACCTTCCAACTCCATTCTTCTTGCTTTTTGCATCATGGTATCCTGTATGATCTCCTAGTTCCTCTCCTTCTAATTGGTCTCATGGCTTGCAGGCTTCCTCTTCTCTCTCATTTGCCCTCACCAGAATCTAATTTTGTGAATCTTCTCTATTGCCCTCAGGATAGAATGGAGTCTTTGAGTCAAAGGGGACTTTGGGCTGGGCCTTGGTAGGACAGATGCTTCTTATTTTTCCATTAGAGGAAACCAAAGTCATGTTAGGAATATAGGGAAAGAATGATCAAGCATCTGAGTGACACAGTGGCCATGTCTGGGTTTTTTAAGAATCAGTTCATCAAATGGTCTGGGATTTTTTTCCTCATTAGAGGAAATTTCCTCATTTTCCTCTCAAAAGCATACAATGTTCCAGTAGGGTTATTGATTGCCCTTTAAAATTAACCTCTGCTTTAATGACAAGTATTGTAAATCAGAAGAGTTTTATTCCTAATTAATAACCACAGAAACCTCACCCATTGGGTGTACCCCCCTAAAGGGTTCCACTTCTTGTTTCTTCAGATGCCTGTTACTAGAAATGATGAGGAAGAGGAGCAGGCTCTGAACCCTGAAACAGTAGCATAGAATAGAGCTGAACTGATCTGCATCTCTGGTGCCTAGAAGTGAACTTTGGCAAAACTGAATGCCAACTGAAAGGCCTGAAGTTGGGCCCCAAAGAATTGAGAAAATGGATCTCTTTCCCTTCTTTGTGGATTTGGGAAATGAGAGAAGCAGGATTTGGTTTTTTCCCCCAAATACTTTTTTATTGTAATGAATGGTTCAAGGGAGTGAGGGAGGGCAAGAATATGTTTGAAAAATAAGATTTTTTTTAGAAGAATGTTTAGAGAGAAAGTACTGAAAATATGGTTTGTTCATACCTTCATGTTATTAGATTTCCCCTTTTCAGTACTAATACAGACCCTTGAATGTTAGAAGTAGATTTTATGGAAATCTCTTTTTTTAAAATGCGGTCCAGTTTAAAGAAAGAAAATGCATGGACATCTTTGTATCTGTTTATTGTGTTGAACTGTCATGCATTCTTTAGTTGAGAAAAATACTGGTATTTCCAGAGGGTTATAGGGAATTACAGAACCTGTAGAAAGATTTCAGGAACATGTACAAATATTCTAGTATTTAATTCAGAAAACAAGCTAAAGGAGTGGATTTTACCTTAAAACAGGCTGAGAGAATGGATTAGAATCCAACAGTATATTGTTTATATGGAACAACTTTGAAACAGTAAGTCACAGTTAAAATGAGGGGCTGGAGTAGAATCTGTCATGCTTCAAGTGAACTTAAAAAGGCAAGGCTAGTAGTCATGATTTCAGACAAAAGCACAAGCAAAAATACACCTCATTATGATAAATATAACAAGGAAATTGCATTTGACTAAAAGGCAACATGGACAGTGAAATAATGTCATTACAAGATATATATGTATATGGCATAGTGTCCACAATTGTAAAGGAAAAGTTAAACTGAATTACAGGGAGAAAAAAGCTAACAAAACTATACCAGTAGGGGACTGGAGCTTTTCCCTCTCAGACCTAGATAAATCTTAACTATAAAGTAAATGTCAAAGAAGTTAAGAAGATAAGTAGAATTTTAGAAAAGTTAGATATGATAACCCTCTGGAGAAAATGGAAGAAGAAAGATGTATACCTTTTTCTCAACTGTAAATGTACAAAATATGACTATGTGTACTAAGGCATAAAAACTTTACAACCAAATAATGCAACAAAAATTACATTCAGTAAGGAACTATGGGAGCATAGATTAAAATTTGTTGGAAATTTAAGTAATCTAATCTTAAAGAATAATAAATTGTAGATAAATTCATTAAAATAGACAACAGTGTGACAGTATATCAAAATTTGTGGAATCCAGCCAAAGCGATATTTAGGGGAATATATAGATCCATAAAAAGGGAGGAAAAACCAGATTAATGAACTGGGTATGCAGCTAAAACATTAGAAAAAGAATAAATTACAAATTATTATTCAAACACTAAAGTAGGGGCAGCTAAGTGGCACAGTGGATAGAGCACGAACCCTGGAGTCAGAAGGCCTGAGTTCAAATTGAACTTCATGCACTTAATAATTACCTAGCTGTGTGACCTTGGGCAAGTCACTTAACCCCATTGATTTGCCAGGAAAAAACAACACTAAAATAGGAATCCTGGATATCAAAGGGGAGATTAATAGTATTGAGAGTAAAAGATCGATTTAACTTATAAATAAAAATAGGAGCTGGTTTAATGAAAAAAGACAATAAAATAGATAAACCATAGTTTAATTTGATTTAAAAAAAAAGAAAGAAAAGCCAATTACCAATGTCAAAAATGATAGGAGTGTCTCCACCAATAGTAAAGATGAAATTAAAACAATTAGCAACTGTTTTGCCCAATTTTATGCCAATAAAACCAACAAAGTAAAATGAATGACTATTTACTAAAATATAAATTGCCTAAATTAACAAGGAGGAAAGTGAATACTTAAGTAACCCCATCTTAGAAAGAAAGAAATTGATTAAGCCTTAGAGAACCTCCCTAATAAAATCCCCAGGACCAGATGGATTTTCAAGTCAGTTCTACTAACTATTTAAAGAACAATTAATTGTAATACTGTATAAACTATCTGAAAAAAAATATTTAAAGGGATCCTACCAAATTCTTTCTTTGATGTAAAAATAGTTTTCATACCTAACCTACAGAGTGAAAACAGGGAAAAAAACTATGGATTAATTTCCCTAATGAATATCGATGCAAAAATTTTAGATAAAATACTAGCAAGGAGATTACAACACTGTATCACAAAGATCATATACTATGACTTGGTGGGATTTGTACCATGAATACTGCATTGGTTGACCAAGCATATCAATAAAAAACCAAAATCATATAATAGTAGCAACAGTTACAGAAACAGCTTTTGACAGAGAACACCTATAGATGTTAAAACACTGGAAACAGAAGACTAAGTTGATCCTTTCTTAAACTATTCAATAATAAATATTTCTAAAGCTCAGCATAAGCATTATCTGATAAGAATTAACTACAAGTTTTCCTAATGATAAGATCAAGTATGAAGCAAGGTTATTCCATTATCACACTGCTTTTCAGTATTGTATCAGAAATGCCAGCTATAGCAGTAAAACAAGAAAAAGAAATGGAATAAACATAGGAAACAAGGAAACAAAATGATCCCTCATTGCAGATGATATGATGATATACTTAAGAACCCTTAAGAATAAACTAAGTAGTTGAAAAAAATTAGTAACTTAAGCAAAGTTGCAGAATATAAAATAAATGCATAAACTATCAGCATTTCCATAAATTGTCAGCAGTATGAAATAGAGAAATTCCATTTAAAGTAACTATAGATAGTATAAAATACTTGGTAGTCATAACAAATCCAGGGACTGTAGGAGCACAATTACAAAATACTTTTAACATAAATAAAAACTCACCCAAACAATTGGATAATCATTGCTCATGTGCAGACTGAGCCAATAGAATAAAAACAGAACTTCTACCTAAATTATTTTATTTATTTAGTACTATACCAATCAAATTACCAAAGAATTGTTTTTACAGAACTCAAAAAAATAACAATTTACATGAAAGAACAAAAGAACAAAAAGTCAAGAATATCAAAGAAATGAATTTTAAAAGTATGAAGGAAATCAACCTTAGAAGTACCAGATTTCAAACTAAATTACAAAGGAGTAATCATGAAAACAGTTTGATACTTTCTAAGAAATAGAGGAAAGGATCTATGGAATAGATTAAGTACATTGTATGCAATAGGAAATGACTTGGTATTCTAGCATTGGATAAAACTTCCTATCCAGACTTTGGAGACATGGCTCATTATCTAGGAACGCTGGAAATCTGTGATGGAGAGTAGCCATAGACCAACACCACATTCCATTATAAGGCCAAAATGGATACATTATTTAGACATAAAGGATGATATCATAAATACATTTAAGGAACTAAGGAAAAATGTATCTCTTGAATCTGGATAAAGAGAAGAATTTATTACCAAGTAAGAGAAAGAGGAAACAAAATGGATCATTTTTATTACATGAAATTTAAGTTTTTGCACAAACAAAACAAGTGTCGCCAAAATTAGAAGTTAAGCAGGAAGCTAGAGGAAAAATATTACAGCAAGTTTCTGTGATGAAGGTCTCATTTCTCAGATATGTAAAGCAATCAGGTGGTGTAGTGGATAGAGTATTGACCTTGGAATCAGGAGGATGGAGTTCAAATCTGGCCTCAGACACTTGCCATTTATTAGCTGTGTGATTTTGGGCAAGTCACTTTACCCTGTTTGTCTTTAATCCAGGACCATCTCCTGTTCACATCTGGCACTGTACCAGATGGCTCTGGAGGAGAAAGTGAGGCTGGTGACTTAGCAGACAGCTCTGCCCCACCCTGTACCCCATATTCAGTTCAAGTGCTTTTCATGGCATCACTTCCCAGATGGCATGGTCTTCTTTGAAAATGAAGTACAAAGCATTAAGGAACTGAGACAGAAAAACAAAACAAAGCGTTCCCCAATTGATAAATGATTAAACAATACAAATAAATGGCAGTTTTCAGATGAAATCAAAGCTGTCCATAAGCACATGAAAAAATACTTTTTAATTACTATGATTAGAGAAGTAGAAATTATAACAACTTTTAGGTACTACTTCACACCTATCAAAGGAAAATGATAAATGCTGAAGATGTGGAAAAATAGATACACTAAGGCACTATTGGTGGAGCTGTGAACTAGTCTTGCCTTTCTGAAGGACAATTTGGAACTGTCCCCAAAAGGTTGTAAAACTGACTATACCCTTTGACTGAAGAATACCTATATCTGTCTATGTACTTTTTGTGGTGCTAAAAAGTAGAAATTGAGGGATTGTTAATCAGTTGGGAAATGGTTGAATAAATTGTGATATATGATTTTAATGATTTTAATACTTTATAAGAGATAATGAGCAAGAGATTCATAACAGGAGAACATTGTATACCATGAAAGACAGTAGTTAGAATGAGCAGCCATGAAAAATAGATTAGCTATGCTGATCAATACAATGATCCAAGATTTCACATGAATATTTGATATATTGCTTACTTTCCCAATGGTGGGGGAGCACAGGAATTTTAGATTAAAAAAACCCCACCATAAATAATTAAAACAAGCATAAATAAAAAGTAAACCAAATCAGAAACTTCACATGCTTTTTCTGACTCAACAGTAACTAGATCAGAAGTCAAATATTTCAATGTAAAAGAACCATTTTTAATAATCCTTATACTCTAGTTTTTTCCAAAATATGCAACTGAATATACAACCCAGAGATGTGTATTTATATATCTGTGTTTGTACACACAATTAGACTTAGACAGAAGGTTAGATTTAAATTATTAGATTATAGGTTAATTCTGGAGAGATTTGTCAACATTATTGCTAATGATTTATCACTTAGATTGCTTGAGAACAGGGACTGTGGTCTTCATATTCCTAATCACAGGGTTTGGGACTCAGTGAGTACTATTGTATCTATTGAATTTAATAAATTTCTTCAAATTAATATAGTGCAATAAAATAATTTGTTCATTTTCTCCCAAAAGACCTTATCACAAAATATTGATTATACCTGTAGTGTATTCCATTGACAATTTCATATAATAAAGTTTGTTAGAGAAAGGAATGGAAGAAATATGACAGAAAGATCTCATGGTGAGCTGACACAACAGGCCATACAATTTAGATGCCTTAATAGATTCTTTGGACAGTAAGAAAGTTAGTGGGAAGTCTTTTGTTTGGTTAAATGAGCCTACCAGCCCTGAAGAAAGCACATGCCATTGCTGTGCTTGCTCTTGGCCATCCCCTGTACATTATTGACTCTTGAGAGCTCATCTCTTCTGTCTAGCCAGAAATTGTCTGTGTCCGTGACCTATGTCTTACAATCATATCAGGAGTCTGAGTCTCTGTTCAAATCTGCTCTTTCTAACTGTGTGACCTTGGGTAAGTCACTTCACTTTGGATGCTTCCCATCTAGGGTCATCTCCAGGAGTCCTGTATCTGGTCACTGGACCTACATTCTTCTGGAGGAGAAAGTGAGGCTGGTGTCTTAGCACAATTCTCCCCCCACCGCCAAATCCAATGTCATGATTTTCAAGAACAAAGGAGAAACAATATCAGAAGTCCAGTGTTGTGCCTTTATGTTCCAGATTAAATTTATATAGTCTTTTTTAAAAAATATATACACACACACACATATATTTATCTATTTAATTATTCATTTATTTGTTTGTTTAGGTTTTTGCAAGACAAATGGGGTTAAGTGGTTTGCCCAAGGCCACACAGCTAGGTAATTATGAAGTGTCTGAAGTCATATTTGAACTCAGGTACTACTGACTCCAAGGGCTGCTGCTCTATCTACTGCGCCACCTAGTGGCCCTCATGTTTATAGTCTTAAATAAAAATAGGGAATGAATCTTGTTGACCATCTTAACTGTGTCCAACTCCTATCTTCTTTGCCTTCCTTTCACCTGTAATTTTGAAATGGATTGAGCCTGTTACCCTCCCTAGGCTATTTGTTTGCTGAGTACCTAATCCCCAGATTGAACTTTTTGTTTTTTAATACATTAAATTGTTTTGATGATTTCTGCTTTGGTAGTACCTTGAGACCCTCTTCTTTTTTCTTTATCTCCTGTGAAATTCTTGATCATTTGTTCCTCCTGAACAAATTTTCTAATTCTCTAATTTAATTCTTTAGAGATTTGATTGGTCTGGCACTAAGTGAATTAATTTGGGTGAGATTGTGATTTTAATTTTATTGACTTTTTATACATGAGCAATTAGTCTTTCTCCATTAATATTTAAATCTGTCTTATTTTTGTGAAGAGTATTTTGTATTTGTAATCATATAATTCTGATGTTTGTCTCAGTTGGTAGGCTTCTCAAGTATTTTCTCAACCTTTAGTTATTTTGCTGATGATTTGTGTGTACTTATCTCCTCTGCAATTGGTTGGCTTTTAGTTGACTCCCAAGGGTTCTCTAAATAAACAGTTATTATTTGCAAAAAGCCCTAATTTTGTTTATTCATTGCCCATGTGAATTCTGTTACTTTTTCATGTCTTATTATGGCATCTCACATTTAATGTAAATTAGTAAATAGTACTGATGGCAGTGGGCATTCTCATTTTACTTTTTATCTTAGTGAAAAGACCTTAATTTAAACAGGAAGCAACTGTTTGACTAGGATCTCAGGAGGAGAGCAGGGGCTTGTTCTACCTTCCAGCTTTGTCTGAATTCTCTAGCAGAAATCTCATACCAAGTGGGGAGCCTTCATTTCTATCCCTCAGAAGCAGATCTTAACAGCTATCTATGAATGACCTAATCCAAATGGAGCAAACCACAGATAATGTATGGCTTAGATCCAAACCCAGGTCAGGAGCTTCCAAGACTTCCTGGATCTTCCATACCACTTGAAAACTTGCAGATTCCCACTCTGAACTTTAAATGGAGATCTTGGATTAACTCAGTATCCTAATAAAGCAAAAGTAGCTCCAGATATTCCCTCCAGAGAAACCCAGCCTTAAAGTCTAAGATTAGCACATGTGTTGGAAAAAATAACCAAACCAAAAAAGTCCACTGTAAAAAAAAAAAAACCAACCCTGTATATAGTGTCAGGAGACCTATGACACAAACACAGAAGAGGATGCCTCAAAAACAAACAGGTGATGGGCATAAAGTTCAGTGTAAATACTAGGAAAAGAAGTAAAAGTGTTTTTGAAAAATTAAAAAAAATTCAAAAAATCATCTAAGAGCACATGAAGAAAAAAAATTGGACCAATAGAAGAATTAGAAAGTGAATCAAGATCTTGGCACAGTAGTAACAAGCTTTCTGAATTTAGAATGAACGAGTATAATTTAATGAATTTGAGCCAGCAAGAAATATTAAAGGCGAAAAGTTGGAAAGAAAAATAGAGGAAAAATGTAATGAATGTAAAACAAGAACAACTAACTTGGGAAATAGATTAAGGAGAGCTGATTTAAGGATATTAGAGTAACTGAAAGTCATGCCCTCCTCCCAAACGCCCTCCACCCAATAGACAACAATGTTTAATTTCAAGAAATTCTAGAACTATCAAAATCTCGTAGAGTATAAAGTAGAAATGAAATCATACTAGTTACCTCCTGAAACTCAAAATTGAATTCCCTCAAGAATATTATAGCCGAAGTTCAGAGTTTTCAAGTCTTAGGGAAAAAAATAGTACAAACAGCAGAAAAAGAAAAAAATCTGTGAATCAATAAATCACAATCAAGATCATATGAGATTTAGCAATCAGTACACCAAAGGAGAAGAGAGCTTGGAATGTGATATTCCAGAAATCAAAGGACTTATTTTGAATATAATCCTACTGGGAGGACAGGAGGGGATGGGCCTTTTATGAATTAGAATACTTTTGCCTGTTTACAAGCACAGGAGATGAGAAAAAAAAGTAAAAGCCCTCTACTCCCCCCCAGGATCACATTCCAAATGCTCTTTTTGGCATCCAGAACCCTCTCCTTGTCTCGGCTCCTTATATCCCAACACACTCTTCCCTCCTGTGACAGGGCCTCTTGGTCATCCCATGAACAAGATCCAGCATCTCTTGGTTCCTCCCCTCTGATTCTAACATTCCCCTTTCTACAAAGGGTCAACACCATTGGATAATACAGTGGATAGGAAGCCTTGGGTCTAGAGTCACTCTGAGTTCAAATCCCATACCAGACCCTTCGTGGCTGTGGGACCTTGAATAAGCACCTTGCCCCTCCAAATTGTTGGGAAACTTGAAGCACGTCTGTCACAAAGTAAGCACTAGAAAAATCTTCCCTTCCTTCCTTTTTCTCCACTGTTCTGAATTCTGTGTCTTCTCCCTTTGGCTTGTTTGTACAGTTACTGGCTTCTTGTCTCCCCCACCAATGATAATGGTGATGATGATGATGATGATGATGATGACGATGATGATGACTTTGTTCCTTTAGGATGAGGTTGTCTTTTGCCTCTCTTTGTATCCCCAACATTTCACACAATGAGGCATAAAGAAGCTAAATAGAAATGAATAATCATAAGGGCCTAAACATGAGCAAACTCTTGACGTTATAACATGTGAAGATGACAGATGTGTCCCTCTCCTCAGTGGTCAGAGTCTCATTAGAGTGGTTCTGTTATACTTTGATGATTTTTAAAAGAATGATTAAATGAAAAGAATAAAACTGCTCTTGGAGGGCAGGAGTTGGAGAAAGGAAGGATGGGGAAAATTGCCCCAGAATGAAAAAATTTGAGAACTCTGATCAGTCATTGATCTGATCAACCTTGCTTTCCAGAGGACTAGTGATAAGCTAAATTACCCAGGACTCAAGAGGACAGAAGGAGGCACTTTAAAACCAGTATTATTAAAGCCATTTATTAACTCATTATTTTTGTGAGACACTGTCTTGTGTTGAGGTTACAAAGAAAATAAAAGAAAGGCCCTGCCTTGGAGGAGCCCACAGTCTAATCAGCAAATGGTGATAGACTGGTGAGCTTGATGTAGGAATCAGGAAAAGGAAGGCACTAGAAGTAGGCCAGGAGACAGAGGGGTGTGAAGTGCAAAGAGACTGGATGGGAGCAGGGCAGGTTATGAAAGACTGGCAAGGCCAGAGAAGTTTAAATTTGACCTTGGAGCTGGTAGCAGGAAGCTCCCACTTGAAAACACTCTACTTGGGCCCAATAAAATGGGGGAGTTTCTGACAAGGATCTGGGGTACAGAGCCCTTTGTGTCCCAAAGAAACTTCTGAGCAACCAAGTTTCCAGGTATCAATAATCAATTTATTGACTAGGCTAGCTAATACTAAATTGCTGATGAATCATTTCCTCTCGTGAATTAAAGACAAGGACTCTGGCTCCTGCATCCTCTGGAGCCCCTGCTGTTTTCCTCTCAGCACATTGTTGGGTCCCTCCCTGAGCAGGAGAGGACCACTGTCCTAGGTATTCTCACCTCTTCCTGCTAAGAGTGACCTTTATCTGCAACTCAGGAAGCAGCTGCAGTCTGCAGTCAGGCTCCTTTTGTTAGCCAGGTTACTGCAAACTCTAAGGAAGGGACTGGGGGCCACACAAGGGTCTCTTGAAACTCATTCTAGCTTCTGTCTTTGAGATAAATAAAAGTGGGCTCGAATTGGGTGGGGCCCAGTCCTCCCTGAGGAAGGAGTAGGGGAGGGTTCACAAAAAAAGGAAGAGGGAAAAGGATGGATAAGTAATTCATTATTGATAGAATCACTTGTTATTAATTTCTCTTGGTGAGAGGGAAGCTTTGCCTATAGTTTATTAAATAAGGAAAGGAGGAATAACATGGAAAGACACTGTGACAGCTGAGGGGAAGTGGGACTGCAATGGGAATTTTGGAGTCAGGGAAACCCCTCAGCAGACTTTGGTTACCTTTGCCAGTCTGACTTGAAGGTGGTCTGGGCCAGGATGGTGGCAATGCCAAAAGAGAGTAGTGAGTGTGGGCATAACCAGTTGGGGAATTAATTTCTTTAAGTATATCTTGCTAACAATTTTTGATTTTGTTTCTTTTCAATTGAAAAGTGGAGAAGAAGTTGTGAGAGGAGAGAAAGTAGATTTTACTGACTGGGAAAAGAAAAGGAGACCTCAAGTTTATGCCCATTACATGTAATATTGACTCTTAGTTTGAGATAAACATTTTCCAGTCTCCCATATCTCCCTTCCCCCCAAAACTGTGTCCAATTCTTCATGATACCATTTGGGGATTTCTCACCTAAGTTGCTAGGAAAGTTTGCTAGTCAGGTTCATTTTAGAGGAGGCTCAGGGTCAAACACCTAGTAAGGAGTTTTGAGTCTTCCTGACTCCTGGCTTGTGCTCTGGGCACTCTGCCTAGTGAAATGTTACTTGCCATATTAAGGAACTATCTAATCATTTTTATATATTCTTGGGTGTATCTATTATATTTCCTTATATTGAGCCAATCATTTCTGGTTTAAATTCATAGTGGCTGAAAAATATAGTCTTTTTTTTAGTTTTTTTAGTTTAGTTTTTTTTTTTTTTGCAAGGCAAACAGGGTTAAGTGGCTTGCCCAAGGCCACACAGCTAGGTAATTATTAAGTGTCTGAGACTGGATTTGAACCCAGGTACTCCTGACTCCAGGGCTGGTGCTCTATCCACTATGCCACCTAGCTGCCCACTATATAGTCTTTTTAAAAAAAATTTCTATAGAACCCTTTATTAATACTTTAATTTTTAATTAGTATTCATTAGGATTAATGTCTATAGATTGCTTTGTTAGATTTGCTGATTTAGATGTTAAAAATTTATTCAAATCATAGTTAAAATTTGATTAGGAGCCCATTTTTTTCCTATTTTGCAATCAGTTTTGTAATATTGTTATTGTCCTTTGGATGTTTTACAGAATTCTCTGGTCATTTCTTCTGGTTCTACATTTGGTTTTTTAACCTTTAGCAATTCATTTATGACTTACTCCATTTCTTTTTCTGAGATTGAATTACTTAAAATTTCCATTTCTTGTACCTTAAATCTGGGCATTTCCCATTTTTTAAAAAAAATCATCCAATTTCATTTCTATCCTTGATTCAGGATAGTTTTGTAAGGCCTTATGTTAGATGTAGGGATACAAATCACAAATGGAAAATTCCTCACCCTCAAGATTATGTTTTACTGGAGAAAAATGATTTACACAAATGCCATATTTCCTCAAGTATGAGATGCACCCTTTTTCAAAAAATTTGAGGTCTGAAAACTGGGAGCGTCTTCTACAGTGATTGGCGATTTTTTTCCTTTGCCTTTCCTGTTTTGTTTTTTTTTTGTGCTTGTTGTCTTTGTGCTCATTGTTTTGTAATTGTTATCATTATATTGGGTAGTATCTTGCCATGGCTCAGAAAAGATTTTTGTCCAGTGCTGAATTTGTACAGTCAATGTGAAAAGGTTTTCCTGACCCAACATTCACATGATGAGCCCCTGGGAGCTGAGGGGTAAAGCAACCCTAGCTGGACAAGAGCGAGGGATGATTGCTGGGGTCCATTGGGCATCTGCTGTGCTTCCAACCTGACCAAGGGGAAGGGTCCATTCAAAGACTGGACAAGAGAATCACAATTGGAAGCCATCTCTGAAGTCTAGAAGGACAGGCCACATCTCTTCAAACAAAATGTACTTTAATTCTTTCATTGCTCAACACATGGATCCCCTCCAGTTCTTGCCTGTCCAGTGCTGTGGCCTCCCACAAGTTTGTCCCAGCTTTCCCACTTTCTGGGAGGCTCTTTTCCCAAATGGTCTGCCTCCAGCTCCCAGGGTGTTTTCTTTGCTTGTCCCTCTGATTTGACTGAGCTGACTGGGTCCTTATCTCCCCTTCTGGGACTTCCTCTCCCATCTACAAGAAGCTTGGTCTGAGCCACCTTGATGTTGGTCCCTTTCCTCTGTTTGTTATTTCTAATTTGCTCTGAGAGCTTGTCTGAACACAGTTGTTTTCTTTTTGTCTCTCCCATTGAACTAGGAACTCCTGGCCAGCAAGGCCAGACAAAGGATCTGGACCTCCTTTTCTGGAGAGATCTGGATGCCTGGGATCAGGAAGACCCGAGTTCTAGAGTTAGCTTCAGATCCTGACCCACTGTGTGACCCTTGGCAAGGCACTTAACCCCTGCTAGCCTTGGTTTTCTCCTCTGTAACATGGACATTAGGACAGCACTTGGCTCTCCAGGTTGTTGTAAAGATAAAATTAGACAATAACAATAAAGGACAGCCTGGCATATTGTAGGCCTCCTATAAATAGATTGCTGCTGGACTCATTGGAGAGTGTGTTCTCTTGACCCTCTAGTGTCAGTGTCTCCCTGATGGGACAGGAGAGGAAACCTCTCAGAATCAGTGTGGGAGGGAGGGAAGTCTTGAGTGAGCCTTATGAGGCTGACTGGGCCATCCTTTAGCTCACAGATCTCAAGGTGCAAATAAAAATAAAATATTGGATGCAGCATGTCCAGAAGGAAGCTCACCTCCCTTCTTAAGCCATCCTTCCTCCTCACTTCCCAGCCTCAAAGTCATGGTCTCCTCTTCACTCTCCTCCCCCTGGTTGGACCCTCTTCATCTCTCCCCTGGCTTTTCTCCTCCTGCTCTGATGTCTTCCTGAGGCCGGCCAGCCCATAACGCACCCCCCCTTACTCAAAAGTGCTTTGTGGCCTTTAGAGTCTTTTGCAGCCTGGAGCCAGCCTCCCTTGAGCATCTTCTCTTCTGCCATCTGCCCTCAGCCCACTAAGATTCCAGGCTTCTAGGTTCAGCTCAGGCCTGGGGGCTTGTCTCTCCTTCCCACCCCCAAAGGAACACTCAGAACTGTGGCTCCTACTGAGGAGGTACTTGTTGTGTGACAACCTTTGATCTAAGCAGCCTGCTATTTGGGAGGCCTTGGATAAGGCTCCTGCTCCCCTTGACTCAGCCCTCTGTTTAGGACCAAGCCCAGAGACTATGGTGTTGTCTTGATTTGGGTCTGCAAGGCCTGGTACTCATTAAGTCCTCAGTTGAGTGAGAGTCCCACAGAGAGAATGTGGGGACTGCTGGAGCAGGTGTGTCTAGGCCTTCCTGACCCAGTATTCTGAAATGACTCTTAATAGTTATATCTCTTTTAATGTTTACTTAATGTTTACAGAGATATAAGGGCATGTATATATGTGTGTGTGTGTGTGTGTGTGTGTGTGTGTGTGTGTCTGAGTCTGTATGTCAGTCTAAGGAGTTCTCTCCAGTTACAGATAGTCTCTTAATGGCCTCATTGACTGTGTTGTCACCACCCTCTGGGCCCAGATCTCACCACCAATCTCACAGTTCACTCGGCCCTCGCACTCAGCCCTTGCCAGCTCTCCCATGGAGCCTTCTTGGCTTCCCTGTCTCAGGTGTATCCACTCTTCACACCAATCCCAAGGAGTTTGGGATTAGCTCTCCAGGAGCTCTGGAAGCTCTCTCTTGGGAAGCCTTTGGAGAAGCTAGAAACTCTTCTCCTTTACAGCCCCCTTGGGCCCATGGGGATCCAACCCAATTGTTGAGGATGAGAATTCCGGTCTCCAATAGAGACCCAGGACTATTTGAAAAGTGAATGAATTCATGGACTCCCTGGGATTTTTAACTGGTCAGGATTTATTGTAAATTGCTGCAAAGTCAAGAGGTTAATACTTTTTCCCTCCATTTGGAAGAAGCAGCAAACACTTTGAGGACAGAAAAGAATAACCAAAGGCTAGGTAAGGTTGCTTGGGAAACAGAGACAGCCAGAGAGATAGAGAGAGAGAGAAAGAAACAGGGAGAGCTACTTGGGCCAGGAGCTCAGTGGCCCAAGGACAGCCTAGGCCAGGTGTTCATAGTCTTGTTATCTGGGCACTGAGGGCAAACAGGAAATTCCTCCTACTTATGAGACCAAAACCAGGTAGAAGGTTGGATGCTGGGGATTGGGAATAAGGAGACAGGATACATAATGGACATTTAACAGTGGAACAATAGGAGTCAATTTACATCTCAGGAACAGCCAGCATTCTCCACTTGAACCAAATTTAACAGCAACAAAGATGACCAAACCACAGATCTCCAACCATCATAATCATCTGCATCACAACTGGCTTGCTCTTTTTGGCTCCCCTTGGGACAAATCTCTCCTGGCTTGAACCTGGTTAGTCCTTCTCCCTTGCCTCTGGGCATTCTCACCATCTTCTTTGAGGCTGCTGGCCCAGCCCCGTGTCCTCCAGGAAGCATTGTTTGATCCATTTCCCTTCTCTCCCCAAAGCCCTGATGGCCAGTCTCTTCATTCTCATGTGGGCGCAGCTTGTCCCAAGAATCAGGCCCACCTTTGCATCTCCTTGCTTCCCATGCTCATCACTGCACTGATGGTTGTTAGGCACTTAATAACTACCTGTCGATGAAGGGACTGAATAGGAGCTCCTTCTATAGAGAAAGAGTTTCATTCTCTGTTCTGGCAGCTTCTCTGACCAGGGGCCCAGTTAGTGGGACCTCATCAAGCCCCTCCCCCCATGGAATTTGAGGGTCAATGAAGCTAGCACTTTTAGAGGTGAATTAATTAAATGTTTGATCAAATCTAGCCTGAGAATTCTGTGAAAACATCTGTCTGAGTTTGTCTAAGCAGTTCTTTCCAGGTACTGACAGTCTCTTAATGGCCTTATTGACTGTGTTGTCTCCACCCTCTGGGTCCAGATCTCACCACCAATCTCACAGGTCACCTGGCCCTTGGCAGAAGAAAGGTTCTCCGTCCCTGGCCTCATCCTTGGCCTGATATCTACTAGGTGCTTGATACATGATGTTTGGTTGATTGATTTGTGGATCTTTGCCACCATCCTGTGCTCTTGGATTTTATGTAGAATTGTTTGTAGAACTCTTTAGGTAGATTGGAACCAGCTGATTTCATTGGTGTAGGGCAGAGGTGGCAAAATGCAGTACAATATGGATATTTCCCATCTGTGGTTTTCTGAAAGCAGTCTGCAATCACAGTTGCTGTTTGAATTGATTTGGAGGATGCTCCTTCTGCCCCATCCTAGAGGTGTCTCACTGGGACTGGGGGGGTAGAGTGGCAGGCTTCATCACAGGCTTTTCCTCCCCCCTCAAGACGGCCCATCTTTCTACTGATGAAGAAGTGAAACCTCTAGCAAGCAGCGATTTGACCAACATCTCATTGCAGCTTGGGCTCTTGGGAGGGAATGCAAGGCCAGCTCCTCTTACAGTCTCAAAGGTTTCCAGTGATGAGCCTAGTGGGGTTTGAAGATATCCATCACCAGAAGGTGGAGAGTAAGCTGCCTTAGCCAACCCCCTACAGAATAGAAGCTAGAAATAGAACAGAGTCTCTTCAGCCTGCCTTGTTAGGCAGTTACCCACATCATGAAGGGATGGAGAAAGAAAATCACGTTTAGTGTTTTTCAGATTTCTTTCCAAATGTCTTGTAAGCTTAGGCAGCTACAAAGCAACTCGGGAGCATTTTTGGACAAGAAAAGACTCTTATTTTAAAGCACTTTTTAAGAATTCTAGGATGTTTTTAAGGGAGTTTAGAGATGACTTGAATGTTTTGCTGTTTTGAACTAGGGTCATGGCGGTACAACCCGCATGAGAATTAACAATTGTTTCAAGTCCTAACTCTTGCCCGATGTGTACAAATAGCATCTTACTAAAAGGAATGCCAGGGGATTCCTAAGCCACTCTCTGACCTGTTAAAATTTATATCTGAAGTTGTAGCGTTCGAACACCCTTGATCCTTAATGCCTAGGAAGGGATGCCAAATTATGAAATCTTTGTAGATCTCATCTTATGGATGTTTTTATCTTATTGACTTAATCACATTGTAAATCTTGTCTTCATTAGACTTGTGTTCGAGTGATAAATCTTTGTGGTTCTTTCAGTGAATAAAACAGAAATCACTAATGATTTATAAAGACACGATTATATTGTCCCAGCTCCAAGCATTGTTTAAAAGCTTGTTATGATAAAGTTTACTATATCTTGGATCTGTGTCATTTCAGAATGGCTCTAAAGGGGTTTTTCTATTATTAAGAAGTACTTTTGTAAAATAGCAGCAAAAATCATCATTTAGTATATTAGCTAAGTTGTCTTTAAATCGTCATTGAATAAAGGTTGAACTGTTTTTGAAGCATCAGTGTATTTCCAGGGACATCCTATGATACTGTATCAGGTGGTCTGTGACCAGTTTTGTGATTGGAGGACCAGAGGAAGGTATCCAGACAGGAAAACTGCCCACAATTAGGGTGGACTGCCTCCCTGGGCCCAGTGGATTGGCACCTGTATCCAAAGAGAAACTGATTTATGTGTGCCAAGTATTGTTCTCCTTGGCCCTGGGGATCCAGATAGACAAAGGATGCCTCTGCTTTAATCCACCAAGAGGAGACAAAACCCACAAGAGGGGCTAGGAGCAAGGGAGGCCCCAGGAGCTCTGTGAGGACACCAAGACCCCACAGGAGTCCTCAGCCTCTGAAGGTTGAGGAGTGGGTAGGGCTGGAAGAGTGGTAGATTTGACAAGAGATGTCTCAGTTTGGGAGAGAGCATTTGACTTCCAGGAAGACCATCTCACAAAGACTCAGGTCAAGACTTTCCACTAACACCTTGGTGCTCCTCCAAAGTGAGTCTGCCTCTTAGCCATGTCATCCATGTGTCCAGGTGGTCCTCTGCTGGACTAGCATCTGAACCCCAAAATCTCCAAAGAGCAACAAGACTGCTGCTCTGGAGTCCCGAAAAGTCATCAGCTCACTGGGGGACTTTACACATTTAGTCACTGGATGAGTCTGGATAAGTCATTTTTCCCCTTCATGCCTTAGTTTGTCCTCCCTCCCACGGTGGTTGTGATGATCCAGTGAGTCTATGTTTATCTAGAGGGCTCTTCATAGTGCCTGGTCCATAGGAAATTCTCTAGAGATGCTCACTGCTATTAGTAGCATGGGAGTCAGGCTGGAGGCCCTGAGGACTTCCTGTCAGCTCTGAAATGAGGTAATTTGGTATTGGAAGATTGTTTGGGGATTTTTTTTTTCATCTCTGCAGTGTCCCCAGACTCAAGACTTCTGAGACACCTCCTAAATGACAAGACACACGTGTGTGTGTGTGTGTGTGTGTGTATGTATATGCATGCACATATTTGGGTGTGTCTGTTTTCTGTATTATTTATGGATATATGACATACAAACAAATAATTTAGATAACAGAGTCAGCTTGCTAATGGTGAACATCTATGGACAACTGATAAGTTGTCTCAATCCCCACAGCAATTGTTGACCATTTTGGCTTATGATTTTGAAAGGTTCCCTGAAATCTCTGATAACAGAGATGACCCCTAA
The DNA here is from genome assembly GCF_037893015.1 of Macrotis lagotis. Taxonomy (NCBI): domain Eukaryota; kingdom Metazoa; phylum Chordata; class Mammalia; order Peramelemorphia; family Peramelidae; genus Macrotis; species Macrotis lagotis. The sequence continues at coordinate 4,191,671 of NC_133664.1, forward strand.
AGAATGAAATGGAAAGGTCTAGTGTTCTGCAGAGCTAATTTGCCTTTCATGGAGAATGTGCAGTCCGGAATAAAAATGGAAGAGGCTTTCCCTGAGGTAGGTGCTGCAGGTTGTCTCCCTGCTCCTGTTTATGGATGACTTGACACTGATTGCCTTTAGCCTTTGGAATGATACCCCACAGAGGCAGCTGTAACTATCCAAGTAGAGGACTCATAATTATTTTCTAGACCAAGAATTGTGTTCCACAATGCTGAGCTATTAAAATTTAAATCTTGGATGATCCCCTGAATTCTGAATTGAACAAGAGGAAGAAAAAGGGCTCAATGACTTTTGAAAATTATTTAGTCCTTGGGATGACCTTTCTCCCCATCTCTACTCCTCCCCCCCATTTCTGCCTAAACAGAGTTCTTTTCACTTCTTCCCTTGATGCTCGATGGCCCATACCTCATGAGGTGATACCACCATTTCCAAAAGGGATCAAGTTGCAGTTTCCCTAAGGGGCCATTGAGGAGACTGGTAGGCACAAACAGGCTGTTACCACCTGTTGTCTCCAAAGGTTAGAGTAGGAAATTAAAAGGAGGCAATGACCAGAAGAAGTTCTGTGGATGTCCAGAAGTTGTTGGGAAGCCTAGAGGAAGGTCCCCACCATGGCGGCTGAGGATTTCTGGGAGGGCTAGATGAGTATGCTAAGAGAAGTGATTTCCCAGGATGGATGGAAAGAAGTGTAAATGCTTTTAAAACAAATCTGCATTCAATATACTTTTATCTGTTTATTATTTTGTAGTTCATTTACTGCAAGCAGATGTCCTATTTAATTTCATTTTGTTTTATTGATTATTTTTGTGTGTTTAGATTATTTTCTCCTAGTCCTTCAAACATACTGACTTTCTACTCCACCTTTCCCACATCTTTCCTTGATCATTCATTTACTTTTAGAATGGACTGTTTTGATCAGTTTTTTTAAAGTTTATCTAATATTTTGTTTTTCTCCTGATACATGTAAAGGCAATGTTTAACTTTCATTTTTAAAACTTTGAGTTAAAGCAAGCAGTTTGAGATAGGTTATGGTTTTGTGTGTGTGTGTGTGTGTGTGTGTGTGTATTTATATATAGCTTTGCAAAACATTTCCATATTAGTCATCTTGTGAAAGAAAACATGGACCAATAAGAATACCCTCAAGAAAAATAAAGTTAAAAAGTATCCTTCAATTTGTATTCAGCCACATTATTTCTTTCTCTTGAGTTGAAGAGGACCGAAGTCCTTCAGAGCTGTCTTGTTTGGTTGGTCTTTCTGCTTTATTGATGAGTACTAAGATTTAGCTCCCTTCACTTCTTCTCATTTCGAAGAATGTTGTCCCCATCATCCAGGGAAGACTCTGCTTTGCTTTCTCTTTGTGAGCCTCTTGGGATTCGAAGTAAAACATCAGCTCCTTAAGGATGAGGTCACTGTCTTTCTTGTCCCTGAGTTGCCTTGCATACAGTAGGTGCACGTTAGGTGTTTCTTGCATTCAATTTGGCCTACACTAGTATGTGAGACTCTACATCTGCTGTGTTTGTCTGTCTAGGAGTTGGGCCTTGACCGACTTGACTGAAGCTGTCTTTATATGATCATCTCAGCCTCTCTCCTGTTCTTCAGGCAGAGGACTTTGATCTTCCAGACAGAGGCAGGAGGCCAAGAGAATCCAGGAAAGTTCTTCAGTAAAGTTCCCTAGATTCTGGGAAGTGGAAGGAGCTCAGTGGTTGTCTGGTCTACTTCACTGTGAGCCTCCCCGGTCTTGGAAGAGGGCTGTGATTTAATGGGACCATCTGGTAATCTGTTCATCTGCTGCTCCTCAGTCACTCTATTGGCTGCACTGAGAGTCGGGAGAAATCATCCTTCTTGGTCACCTGGAGAGGAAAGGAGATGAGCCCCCCCCCCACACACACACACACTTTTGCCTTTGTTAGGTTTTTATCTCTCACAGTCTGATCAGTCGTGATTTGTACTTGAGATAGCCTTCCTAATTTTCATTTTAATGCCATCACATTGCTTTCGATGGTTCACACCAAAGTGGGAGATAATTCAGTGGGGAGAAGTTGGGGACAGTCACAGAGCTCAACTGAGCCAGGCAGCGCTGACATCCCTGTTGGACTTTAGACTGGGAGATCACAGTGGGGAAATTGCTCACGTAGGCTCCTTCTTTCCTCTTCTATTAGTCTTGTACTAAACACAGCCAAGGTCATGTAAGGCCCATGTCTCAAGGGCCATGTTTCTGTTTGCCAGGAGTGCCTGCTATGTAGGATTAGCAATGGAGAAGGACTTGGCTTTGGGACCCATGGTGAGGCTCACCCTTGCCCTTGCCCACCCACACACCATGATGTAGCTCGGCTCACACCACTGCACCAGGAGGGATAGGCTGGAAGAGAATCTGATCATTTGGATTCAGTTACATCCAAATGGAATTATATTTGTCAATAACTTTTTATTCAAGTCATTGAAATCTTCCAGGACCAATTTTCTCTTGTCAAGTTACTCAAGTATGCTGATGATTTAAACATTTCAAAATTATCTTGATAGCATCAAGACCTTGTGTGACAAGGTCTATAAATGTCACTCTTTAAAGAAACAAGGAAGCTTCATTTCAAGCAGAAGACTAAGTTTATTGACTATGAATTTCTTCTTGAGACTTCTGGAACTCAAATTTGCAAAGAAATTGTAAAATAAAGAAATCTACCCTTTTTTTAGTGAGCAGTTTTTTGCTAAAAGAATTCACCATTTGTTGTTTAATTTTCATATTTTATTTTATCTCTTGTTTCTCTTCATATAATTTGCTTTCTCAAGATAATACATCTTATTCAGTGTCCAAATGTAAAATAAAAATATGGTCTACTCAAACTTGATGGAATTTATAATGGTTCACTGCTATGTCTTAATATTTAAGTATATGAGAAAGTACTAGTAAACTTCATTAATTTCCCTTTTTCACAAGTAAAGAATGCTCAGTTTTTTCTTCAGAAAAAAGACTTGCTAATAAATCAAATAAATGGATGGATGCTTACTATCTGGCAGACCCTTTGCTCATCAGTGAGTGAGATGATTCCTGTCTTACTCTCTTTTGAAAGGGAAGGAAATGCCTGACCATGAAGAGTGCCCTTCAAGTTAGTTGGTCCACAGCACGGTCAGTAGATTTGCCTTTCCAGGGACTTGTGGCAAGGCAGTGTGGTTAAGTGACTTGCCCAAGGTGACACAGCTATGTAATAGGTGTCTGAGGTCGAATTTGGACTCAGATCCTTCTATCCTCTTTGCACCCCCCCCCCCCAGCTGTTGCTAGAGTAGCAGTCTTGCCTGGGGGACTGGGTGTGGATTTGAGGCCTGGAGTTGGGGTGCTTCAGGGTTGGCTGCATTTGGTGAGCAGCAGGGCAGATTTGTTCTCCTTCACCCCCCCTCCCGCTCCCCCACTGGGGAGGAGTTCCCAAACAAGGATAAGGAATGGGAGGCATTTTCCTGGCAGTAGTAGCAGGGTGGCAAGAACCTTAATAGGTAGACAAAGGAGTCTTCCTGTTAGTGAGCTTGCAGAATGTCCAGTTCCAGGTCTTCTGGGACTTCAGCCCTCAGGTGGACACATTAAAGGGTCTGTCTCTAAGTGTTCTTAGCTTAATCAGGAACTGGCGCTTCTGTCTTGACCTGGGTCTGGTGCTGAGCACCCCTTTTTCTCTGACAAGGGCTCTGGCTGGCTTCCAGAGTCCTAGCAGGCAGGCCTGTGTGGGAGGATTCCTGGGCAGGCTGTCACACAGTCTTTTCTGTTGCATTGTGTTCAGCATCAAAGATTGCTCTGCATTCATGACCCGAATGCAGGCTTCTCCACACTGCCAAGTGAAGGTGAGTTTATGAGTATAAACAAGAAAAACCTTGTCCAAATTGGAACAGGGAAAAATCCTGGGTTTTTCCTCCCCACAGTTTTGAGGTACTATTGTTTGTCCTTGTGTTACACACAAAGAACTTGAGGCTTAGACAGACTAAGGGATCTATCTGCCCAGGGTCATAGAGGAAGTTCTTAGGAAAAACTGAATCTGGGGACATTCTTAGTCCCAGTCCAGCAGCAGTGTATCCCCTAGGCAAGAAGTACAAATTTAGAGAATCCTCCTCAAGTATTCACATGGCTTTTTCGGCCTGACCTGGTCTGAACAGCCACAGTTGTACATGGTAACTTGATTCTAAACAGGATGCTGTCATAGGTGTTCCTCTTCCAGGACCCAGGATAGCACCCAGCTGTCCACTAAACTATACTGCCAAAGAGCTGAGTTCAGCCCAGCCCTGCCTTCTTGACTTCATCCTTCCTCCCTTCCTTCTCTATATAGGATTTCCCCCACAAACCAGATTCTTGGCTTGATTTCCTAGCAAACAGGTCCATAGTAGGACTATTGTGGCTGTTTTTCTTTCACTTTGGCTCTCCCATACTTCCCATTATCTCTCCTATGCTGATCGTTGACTTCAAAGGTTCCTTCACCTCAGCAGGCATACTTTTGGGGACACCTTCAATTTTCATTTTTCTTAGAGTGACATACGTGACTTACAGGTGTAGGTATCACTAAAATAGTGTTAATTTTGTTGTCTGGGATCCTCTTGATCCTAGTCTGGACTGCTGAGACCCCTCCCCCCCACTTCCCCCTTGCTCCACTGTTGGTTCAGATGGTTATTCAGCTATAGGACAAAGATCACAGTCTTTGGATGGGCCTCCTTTCTCCCCCAGGGCAGTCTTTCCTTCACTGTCTTTTTCTTGGGTGAATTATTAAACATATCTTTGGAAGGGCAGGATTGCTTTGCAGGATTCTAGGGTTTGACCTAACTGACACAATATCATTTGCAAATTAAAGAACCTGGAAGATCCCTTGCCTCCTGGGCAAGCAGAGTCTTGGTTTTTTAATCTGCTAATGGGTCATCTCGATCTTGAGCCCCTATCTCTCTGGCTGCATCTGTTGAGGAAAGCTTTGTGATGTCAGCCTGGACCAGAGGAGAGGGCCCAGCACTGCATTTTGTAATCAGCTAACTCACATAGCAAAACCACACAATCTCTGTCCCTCTTAGTCAGTTGGGTCATTGTGAAGCTGTAGCCTGCTTTAGGAAATTATTTGTTGAATCTTGCCACTTCCTCATATTTTCTTAAAAGCAATTTTGCTTTCAATGTTCACATAGATTTTTTTTCCATAGAGGTTTTATAGAGACTTATTAAATATGGTCTGTAGTTGTTGATTTTTTTTCCCCATTCAGGACTGCCCATAATTTTTTCAAACATATGGTATCTTTACTTCTGAGATATCTTGAAAATTGATCTGTCAGTGCTATCAAAATGAGAGCTTTCATTCTGGACATCCTCTGTGTAGTTGCTGTAGCCTAGCTGCCTCTTCTCACTACATCTTTAGTTAGGCCTGTGTACATATCTCCATTTCTCAGATGCTGAGATATTCCATTTCAAATAGGGTGGTTCTGAGTAGAAAAAGTGACAAATAGGACTTGTTTTATCTATGTAGTCAGACTTCAGATTCATCTCTAAGTACTCTTGCATCAGTTTAATTCAGACTTGCATTTGACTTGGTGTGTATTTATTTTCCCCCCTCTGTTGTTTTTTCACCCTTGGCTGAAATGACATTATGGAATTCAGATATTTTTTTAGGGCCTTATGGACCTCTTTCTTGTGGTGATGGCTTCATAGTGATTGAGGCAGTCAAGAGAATCACTCTCCCAACATGTTTTAATCTTGCTTTGAGTATTTGAGGTTACCGTTGTGGTCATTTAAGCAGTGTGGTCATTACCTCTCTGTCCTCTTTTTCTGATTTGATAGTGATTTTTACTTTGTTCTGTCTCAACCGAACCGGACTGGATTGGCTTCTCAGTGTAGATAGGCAGACAGGCCATTAGTAAGTGGATCTGTCACTATGAGTGCCACTTTCTGCACGAGGGCTTTGATTTCAGATTCCTGAATGCTTGACCATCAGACAACTGACCATGGCCGTCTCATCGAACAGCTCAACCTTTGCCTGATGGGGGATGACTAGCTAAATGAATCCCACATCTCTGTTTTCTCAGCTAAAAAAATGAAAATAATAATCATTTTGGGTACTGTCTCTTGGGATAGAGGTAAGGAAAATGTCATGTAAATAAAGGTCAAGCAAGACAGAGATATGAATTCTTCTTCCCCTTTTGAGTTAAAGAAAACCCAGATGTCTGAGTCATATTGCAGACTTAAACATGGTCTTTCTTGAGGGTCATTGTAGTAAGGTGGTCTCAGCATGCAAAGAATGGGAAATAGAGTTTTCATTTTTTGAATTTTTTTCCACAATAATGTTTGTATATTCATTTTGCCTCCTATTTTATTCTGCACAGTTTTCATACTTGGTCTTGAGTCAGGAAGACCCAAATTCAAAAATAACCTCAGACAGTTGATAGCCTAGTGAACCTGGGTAGGTTACTTCACCTGTTTGCCTCAGTTTCTTTAGCTGTAAAATAAGATTAAAAATAGCCCCTGCCTCCCTGAACTTTAAGCACAGTATCAGGAAAATGGGGTGCTATGTAATTGTTACCTATCTTCATCACCATCAGCATCATCATCACTTGTTATTACTATCTGTAACTGCAGTCATAGCATCCATTAGAAAAAAGAAATGACCTGAGAGTTGGATTTCCTGAATTCTGGTCCCCAAGCTGCTCCCACCCTCAGCTTCTCCTTCCAGTTCTTTTCCAGAGTCACACAAGCCAAATGGTTTTCCCTTTGGGTAATTTCCTCAAGAGTAAATGAATGCCTTTAGTTTTGCTTAAATAACACAGGACATTAATTTCAAATAAATGTGGTACAGATTTTGTGACAAGATCTTATATCTGAGAAAAGAAATAAGTCAGGTGCTCATTTTCTCCTTGATTACAAGATGCATTCTTATTTGTTGGATTTGAATTAATTTGGTTAACCTATCATTTCTGATGACAGTTTGTAAACATTCTTTTCTAACAGTGCTTATGAACAAACCCGCCACTTTGTTTTACAGATGACAATCATGTTTTAAAGGGTTCTTTTTAATCAATAATTTCTGTTGTTTGTGACTTTAGCTCTTTTTCAAAACCAAAAACTTGAAAATATAAATTTCTATTGATATATGAGATTTCCAGGGCTCCAGATTTATTGACCTTTTCATTTGAAAGCCAGTTCATATTTGTTAATGTAATATATCATAAGTAAACCTGAGTATTCAAAAGTGAATGTAAACATGAAAATGTCTCACTTCTTAGTTTTAGGGAGCCCTTTCCCAAAACTCAAGTGCTAATTAAGGAATTAATTTCTTATCCAGAAATAGCCAATATGATATTTCTTGATGTCAGTTTTTGAAATATGTTCAAGAGTGGGTTGGACTGGCAAGATTCCCTCCAACTAAGAGACTCTCTGAAGCATATGAGCTAGGTGTTGGTGTTCTTGAGAAATCAAAACACTAAAGCTGCCATGAAAATGTAGAACAATTTTAATTCCCTTGCCTTAGACAGATCTGATGTTATTTATAGAAAAACAAAACAAAACATGCAATTGACCCTTCTTCATAAGATCATTGTAACTTGGTAATAGTGAAATTAGTAAAAACAACTATTTGGTTGAATCAAAACTTCCAGAAAAGGGTCAGAAGTATCTGTAGAAATCATTTCAATGAATCCTGAAATCAGAAATTATTGGGTATCTTCCACATGCCTAGCCCATGCCCATGAGATAAAAGTGTCTTTTCTAACTTTTGTGTCTGAGATGCAGATAACTACAAAATAGGAAAACTTAATACTGAAAATGTCTCCATTTTCTGAATTCAGCCTTGAAAATATCATTTAAAAATAGAATGAAACACATTGTTTTGAGGTATAACTCTGATTTAATAAACCCTTTTGAGAGAATTCTTTTCATGAAACTTTTCTTTAGAAAATCTAGATTTCCACTTTATCCCCACAGTGGACTTTATTGCTATGCTTCCTAAAGGCTAGGAAGTCAGCGCTAGCCTTTTTGTGTTCAGTTAATCCTTGTGGTTTGATTTTATGGCAGAGAGGGCAGGGAAGTATCTTCATCTGCTCTTGGACTGTGGGTGAGGCCCAGAGAGGCTGTCTTACTGTGGATGAGGTCAGTGGCTCCTGATTAGACCTCAGGAACTCAGGTTGACAAAAGGACTTTTTTACTTGGAAGTGAAAAATTGCCTGAATGTTTCTTGTTAATAGTTTGGTCTTTTCCCCTGTTGTGTGTCCTTTCTTTCTCAACCTGCACATGCATCCCGTTGTGGGCATCGATTTCAGCTCTCAGAATGTAAAAAGTGGTGCACGCTTGTTGCCACTCAGGATGCATTGAGTTGGGAGAAAGGGAAGAAGTGTAGCAAAGACATTTACTGTCACTTTGTTTCTCAAATTCACATTAGCAAGTAGCATTTGTTCCTCTGAAAATCAGAGTTAATGTGGCATCCATTTCCTGTCCCCTTTCTTCCTCCCACCCCTGGTAAGTTTCTATCCCCCCCCCCCCTTTTCATGGTAGTTATTCTTGGGTTCTGGCAAAGTCTCTCTTCTCTGGAATACTCTATCTGTGATGGTGCCACTTTTCACTTTCTTTATCTCAATGGAAATTAGAAGCATTCAACACATTTCAAATCTTTGAAAATAAAGATGTTTTGAAGTGATGTTAGGTATTTTGCAATACCACAGCAGTGTGACATTCTTATTGCTTATCTGACATTGGGGCGATATTGCAGTTTTTTTGGTAACCTTGCTGCCAACTAAAAAATGATCCAAACCTTTTGAGTCTCCAACATTTCATTCCTGAAAATAAAAATCAGAAACAGTAAGTGAATCCTTTTTTTTTTTTAATGAACCCAAGTAATAAGAAACTTTGGAGAAGCCGAGAGAATTTACTTGAGTTACCTATTTTGAATAGCTGACTAAAAGCAGAGACATGCTTTAGGTAATAAAGATATTTACACTTAGGAGAAGGATTTTTAAGTGGTCTTTTCATGCATGCTGCATGTCCGTCCCATGGTGTACTTCTCACGGTATCCAGAATTACTTAATTAAGGAAATTCACTATTTGGAATATACTTTTTATTATAAATGTTTGTCTTTTTAAATGAAGCAGTAGAGGATACTTGCCAGTGGGGCCAAAATCAAAGAGAAATGTTTCTTAAAGCTTATTTGATGAAGACTTTTGAATCTTCCTCAAAAGGTTGACCCCAGCCAGCCTTAATGCGTACGGCCCAGAGTTGGGATTCTTGGATCCAGCTCAGCTGCATTCTTTATCATTTTATCAAATACCATGTGCAAGCCTATATTGATTTACCTTTCTTTTATTCATGTGATGAGAAGAACACCAATGTCTTATGAAGCTTTCCCCCATTTTGCTTAAGCAGGGTTGATTTAGGACTTGGAAGTGCCCCCAAAGATGATCCCCCCCAACCCAGGTTGCTCCTCACAAGAGGACAGCATCGGGTGAAGTATGTCTCTTGGCACCTGACGGTGTGGGCTGTTGTTAGAATGTTTCATAAGACGACGTTGTGCAGAGCGGTTATGATCTCTGAATGTTAATGTTCTTTTCTTATCACTTTACTGTGTAGATACCCTTCATGAGACACATCTCTGCCACAGCTCGTCCTCGGAGGCAGTCCTGGAGCCCTCTTTTATAAGTGTGATTTAAAAATGTGGATAAAGCGCTCAATAGAATACCTAAAGTAAAGGAGAACAGCTATCTTGACTTATCTGTCTATAAGCTTATCACAATCAAAAGTTGAGTTTGTCGTCAGGTTTGCCTAGAATGGAATTGATTGGTTTGTTACTCACACTGACAAGATGGTTCATTTGCCTGCTTCTTCTTCTTCTTTTTTTTTTTTTTTTTGCACTAATCAGAAATTTGATATGTGCATTATTGGAAAATACTGGATAAATGTCTTGTCAGAATTGTCCTATTAAGTCATGTCTTTTTCCCCTGTGCTTCCGTGGCAAATGATGCTAAACAGTGCTGGGACTCGGTGAAGAGGGCCAGAATCTATGGGACTTAATCCTGGGCTGCTCCTCAGCGGCATCACTGAACAAAGACAGCCATGCTCGTCCTCTAGTCCGCCGCCTAAGCCGTGTGTTCCAATTTCAGACAACGTATTGTGAAGTTCCTATAGAAGCCCCTTCTGGGAAAGGATTGTTTCTCTTAATGCTGCTGGTGCAGGGCCAGGAAGGGCTCTGCCTCTGGCAGCATTGGGCTGTCTCATTCTGCAGTTGCTCTCTTGTTATGGAAGCCAGATCCCGTGCCTATTAGCATGAATTACTCAGTGTTTACACTTCTGATTTAATCATGTGAACAAAAGTATCTTCGTGTTACTTTCTGGATCCTTTGTCGAGCAATACTTGAAATTTGCCGTCTTTGATGTCTTCTCTGAGTTCACTATGTTCAGGCTGAATTTGTTTCCCCCAAACATACATAGTGAAAGTATGAGATCACCAGAAGGGTGCTTACTGAGTGGTCTGACTGTACCATGTGCCCACTCAGAAATCATCATCTGCATTTGTATCTTTCCAGGGAAATACCCGAATTACATTTCTATCTGCAAATTTTTTGATCCAAATTTAAAATCAACAACAGAAATGGTTTGAATCTTCTATTACTCCAGCCTGAACTGACTTGGAAGAGACTTTTTTTGCTGAAATCCTTGTAAATGACAATATAATTCCTTATGGAAGCTCCTGATTTCTAGTGGTGGTTTGGACTGAAGATAAATTAAACTTAGGAAAAAAACAATGGAAATGTTATAGGTTGTTGAGAAGAAGACACAAATAAAAAGATACTATATTCTCTATTAATAGCTATATCATCGTAGAAGACCATATGTTTGGCTAAGATGTTCAATAAAAATAACATGGTATATGTAAAATGGTGTATAAATTGAGATAATTAAATTATTGGAAGATATTTTACAACATATCTGGGAAAGATTAATATCCTGTAGCAGAGCTATAAATAGTTTTGCTTATGTTGCATTAGAAATCAGACTCCAGGTTGTTGTCATAATGTAGGAATAAGAAAAATTATAGTTTCTAGAATCTAAGCAAAAAATGAAGGCCATTTTACTAATGGAAAAATGCTAATGTTCTAGCATTGGCCTTTTGTAAGGTCTGATTAGAAATTACTGATGGTCACTTTTTTCTTTTGAAATCATTATGCCAAGTGACTTTTTGTGCCTCTGTTAATCAAAACTTGCTTCCATGAGAACACCTTGGAATCCTGAAGACTGAGAGATGATCATCTTTTTTGTGGGCAGATTGAAGTCTCTTTTGTCTCACAGCATAAAATATCAGCTCCATAATTCATGAGCTAGATTTTTGCAAAGGTGAGCTTGGAAGAGGGAGTACCAGGGAGGGAGTGAGATAAAACACTTCCTGTTCTATCTAATGGCCTCTCCTAAAAACTCTCCAATTTTCCACACTATAAAATTGACCTTGTCCATAATTGGCCCAACTGCTATTCTGAGGTGATATTAATTTGTGTTTAAACAATCTGTACTGCAGACATTCCAGAGCTCCCAGGTCTCAATGAGTATAGTGATGTGCATGTATTCATCACACCCAAGAGGGAAAAGGGAAAACTGAAGATTGACTTGGTCATTTTAAGACAGAGGAGAGAAAGAGAAAATCTACAGCATAAAAATAGCTCTCTTTGTCCTGCCCCCCATGAGGACAGCTGATAATTCCTCACTCGGTCATTATTCCTTCTCTCCCTACCAGTCACCACTTTTCTGTGACTTGGGAGACAATAGTCAGGTACTGCAGAGCCCCCCAAATCTATTACTTTCTGCGGTTTCTGGGAATGAGCCTCCTGATGTATTTGTAGATATGCTGCTCTATGAATAGCTTTGGAGGCCTGGCCTTCAAGGACCCAAGGTTTCTCCATGCCCTAAGGGAAGGAAATGACCAACCAGTACCCAGGATCCATGGATGGGTAGTTTAGTTGGAAGAGTAGTGGTGGGTGGATAGGCTGATGTGGATGAGTTAATCTTTTTTAGAAGGAAGCGCTTAGAATAAAAATTCTAGTGTATTTCTAGAAAAAAGAATCTTATCTTTTTCATGAACATGAAATTCGCTCCTCTTACATAAACCTGGAACTCCCCCTTCAGAGCAGACCCTTAACAGCTCCTATTACTGAAGCATCTCCAGTGACTATTCATTGTTAAGCATTTGTAGTCTAGAACCAAGCTGGCTACTTCATTTACTGATTATTTTTCTGTCCTCTGTTTGAATGCATTTCTTATTTGAGTCATAACATGTGCCAAGTGCCCATTCACCTTGGTCAGTCAGACTTTTGAACCTACTTTCCCAGCATGATGTGCCGAAAATTATTGTTCTTATTGAATAAAAGAAGTTACTGGTTTAACATTATCGATCTAGTTTTTTATTTGGATCATAATTGGAGAATATTGTCACAGATTCATTCAAATATATTCATAATTGCAGCTTTCCAATTGTTGACAAAACTAGTATAACCTATTTTTAAATGAGCATAGAGAGATTTTTTCAGTTTATGATTCTGCGTTTGTAAGCTGCTATTTAAAGATTAGTTTATTAATGTTGTGTTTCAGTGACAGCTTTTGATGGCTATTCCTATGAATATAGAATTATTGAGGGGGAGGGAGTTTATTTTTTAATTTTATATTAGCTCTTTGTTTTTTGTTTATTAAAAAAATACTCTTCCTGAGTCAGCTCTTTGAGAATGAATATATGTGGTATTAACTATGGGGACTTCCAATGTTTCTGAAATGGGCATGTTTTGCTTCTCTTGTTCCTTTATGAAAATGCAGGCCTTTCCCCCTGTGCTCACTCCTAAGACTTTCTGGAGGCCAGCTGATAAGGCTGCCTACTGTGCTAGTAGAGGAGATATCATGAAATTGGACTCTTGTGCTGGGCTTTGTAAATAAAATGAGATTGACCTCCCCCAGCCATTATCTCATTTATCTGATTTACATTGTAAAATCAGGAGCTACACTATTGATTAGAACATAATTAGTTAATTATGAAGAGAGAAATACAAAGTTATGTGGGGTGTGAGCACAGCAGGATGTTCTGGTGACAAATTTCCAAGGGCATGAGCAGATGGAGATGAGTTTGTTAAAGAACAAAGCTGCTGAGCTTCAGGTATGGAGATATCTAATCAGCCTCTCTCAGACTGCTGCTCCAAGGTACTTGACCTTAGTCATGAGTTTTTACATGACTATTTACATTTGTATGGTTTTTCTTTTATCATATCACCCCAGTCCTGTGTATATCACATCATCATTTCCTTTTATTCAGGAACTCCAAAGAAAATTTGTAGAGGAGATAATTTATTTCCAATTACCACGTTTTTTTAATGCAAAATTATTTTTATTCTCTGCCAAAAAGTGATTATTTTAATTCAAAATTGTTTTGATCAAAGTATGCACTGGATCTAATGGAAACATGACTTTAATTGATGAAGATATTTTCTTTATCTTGACTTGTATAGAAAGGAAAAAAAAAGTTGTTTTAATCTTAACATTAAATGCTATTTAAATTTTGGCAGGATGAAGAATTGTGTTCATCTACTATGATTTGGAAATATTTTAACACATGGAACATATCTTAAGATGTTTGATTGGAATGATTAGCAATTTTGGACGGATGGAATCCATCACCCTGCATATTGAGAGGGTCATTTTTTTTGTTGTTGTTTCCTTCTGTCTGGATACCTTTTTAAACATTAAGATTAAACTTTTTTACTTTATAAAAAATATGATAGAATAGTCAAATCTGAACCATCATTTCTACAATTAAAAAGAAAAGAAAAAAAAGAAGCAAATGTAATGTTTTAAGATCAAAAACCATGCTGACATTTTTGCTGGAAGCCATTGTAGACTTGGCTAGTGAGTCCAGTGGGACATTAACTTCCTGTAAAGGGGACCAGACTGGCCTCAACCATGTACCCCTTTGGAATTGAGGTCACTTACTCATGACAGGCTCCATTTTTCTCTAATGACATTGTTCCTTAAATGTCATAGGTACTAAAACACTTTAGGCCAAATGGATAGCGAAATCCCCACTGAATAGAAACTGAAGGAGTTAATCCTGTACTTGGGGTCTCACCTTGTGAATCAGTAAAGTTTCAAAGAGTGCCACCAAGGATTTATTATGTGCAAAGGTGGTGTGGAACATTCAGGAATCTTTTTTTTCCACTTTTTAAAAAAAAAGAATTCAATGGAAATTGACTGCACAGCTTGATCATATGCTATCCAAAAGAAACCATTCTCTTTTAAATTTTAATTCTGTTCTTTGTCTTCTTTGTCATCTACTAGTGTAGATTGGTAGTCTTATTTGTACATTTTAATAGATGGACTTTTAATAAATGAATGCCTACAAAGTCAGACACAAGGCTACTTCATGATATTTTCTGATGCTCAAAACACTAACTTTCCCTTTATCTTCCTTAAGGAATCATATCTTGATAAGTACATTCAGGAGGAATTTAATTAAATAATTAGGTTAAATAATATAATTAAAATTAAATAATCGGATATCATTTTGCAAGTTAAAAGCAATATACTGTCAATCTGTTCAATCACAGTTTAGTCACAGCTATAAGAATACTTCCTTCAAAGTATAATAAACCTTTCTTTCCCCAAATATTGATTTATTCTTTCTTTTTTTTTCCAAGGCAATGGGGTTAAGTGGCTTGCCCAAGGCCACACAGCTAGGTAATTATTAAGTGTCTGAGGTTGAATTTGAACTCAGGTACTCCTGACTCCAGGGCCGGTGCTCTATCCACTGTGCCACCTAGCTGCCCCATATTCTGTCTTTTTTTTTTTTTAAAGAATCTTCTTAATTTTGATATGTTTAGCCTCATATCATCAAATAGATGCTTGGATTATGTGATAGCCATGTGTGTTAGTGGCAAGTGATGTTAATGGATATATTTATCTTTAATTTTTTCAGTCAGCATACTATAAATCATTTTTAGACATTTCTAAAATGTACATTCAAGCATTTAATTAATAAAAATTTAATTAATAGAAAGGAAATGAAGATTTTTCTTTTTTATGGAATCAGGTTATTTATTTCAACAATGTATGACGTAAATGCCCCATTTGAAAAAAAAAACCAAATTGCAATAGATCACTGCTCCTTCCTTCATTCTTCTTTCACTTGGTGGCTTTGTGCTAGATGGTTCACTTACAAAGAAGTCCTCATTTTATGCCTCCTGGAAGACTATATTTATTCATGCTACAGCTAACAGGATTTGATAACCAAACAAAACTTTTCTTTGTGGGTAGCCATGAGGGCGTTAATACAGACTGTTGGGCTTCCCTGTTGGTAAGTAGAGTAATGGGTACGCAGGCTGCTAATGGTGTCTCTGTTTTGTGTCTTTGGTGTTCCTCTTTTCACAATTGGGCAGAGTCGTGACCGTCCACATTGGGTCTTTCCGTTCCCGGCATACAAAATGGTGGCTTTTCAGTATTTGTTACCCAGTTTCCCAGAATAGGCTGCCCTAACCCTTCCCCATATAAATAGAATTTAGAACACGGTCTAAGAAGCCCATAATTCCAACATTAGAAGGTACTTTAGAGACGTCCTCGAGCAGCTGATACCTGACCAAGAATCACCTGGACAGTGTTCCCAACCAGCAGGTTCAACCTTTGCTGAAAGACTTCGAGTGAGGGAAGACCCGCCATTCTTTGAGGTAAACCATTCCACTATCTTGACAGCTCTAATGGGGAGAACATTTTCCCCTACTGGACTCCTCCAGTCTTCCTCTATGGAATTTCTTCCCACTGTTCCTAGTTATGTCTCCTGGGACCAAGCACATCTAGTTCATGTTAGCCCTTCACTTCCTTGCAGCCCACTGTCATAGATCCCGAGTCTTCTCCTCCAGCTCAATAGCCCTGTACCTCCAGGTGGTCCTCATAAGAACTTTGACTATCCTTGGGGTCCTCCTGGATCTTCTCCCACTTATCAATAGTCTTACTAAATTGTGGCATGTAAGGTTGGATACAGTGCTTCAGATGTGGTCTGCCTGGAGCCTGATACAGGCCTTCTAGAGACCACCCTTGGAAGAAAGTTTAAAGATTACCTCTACTTTAGGAACGTGTCATACTACATTTTACTCTTGAACTTATTGGCCATTGAAATCTATTGATTACTCCAAATCTTTCATTTAGTCCACAGACTAATAAATGTCTATGGATAGTAAATTTTTCTATAGATCTGTATGTGTCTAGCTATATCTGTATGTCTGCCTATCATTTGTCTGTCATTCATCTGTCTTTCATACATCTTTCAATACCGTTGTCATCACTCATTTATCTATAATCATTTGCCTATATGCATCCATTAATCTGCCTCCTTCCATCCATTCATCTCTTCACAATCCATCCATCAATTTCTCCATCCATCATTTATCTGTCCATCTATCCATCCATCTGTCCTATCTATCTGTCTCTATTTAAGACAGAGGCAGTAGAGCTCATGGGGGAAAGCCCTAAATTTAGCAGAGACATGAACTTGGGAGCTGCCTCTGATATTTCATGCCAGTTGGTACCAGTCACAATCTCCCTGCACCTCAATTTCCTGATCTGTAAAATGGAAAGTATCCCATCTGGTGTACCTGCCTCCGAGAGTTTCTCTGAGCATCTTCTTAACTGATGTCATAAATGCAATTTGCCAGCCTCAAAGTTCCTATAAACACCAAACTCCATTGTCATCCATATTGTGTGTATGTGTGTGCGTATTAAAAGTTGGATTCACTTGGATTTTAAAGGGCCAAGAATGAAAACACAATCCCTCACTTGGGAAAAACTTTAGTCTTTGTAGGTTTTGGTGGATCCTTTCTTTAATACCTATTTCTCTTTGCCATTTAATCCCCAAATTCCAACTTTAATTGCTTGTTTATTAGCTAAAATTGTAAAGGAAATAAGAGATAAGAAATGAGTTTTAATTCTCTCCTCTTCCCACTCCCTTTCTGTCTCTGACATAACACATGTATTTTCTCCTTGAACCTAAATTTATCACCTGAGAGGATCATTTGGAGGAGCTGAGGCTGTTTAGCCTGGAGAAGAAAAGTCTTGAGAGGAGATCTCAAAGCTCTCTATAAAATATTTGAAAGCTACCATGTGAAAGAGCGATTGGTCAAACAGTTGGAGGTGAGGTGGGGAGTGGCATAGAGGCAGAATTAGGTTTGATATTAGAGCAAACTTCTAATCCTAAATGGATGATCACTTTTTGGCTGCTTCTTAGAGGGCATTGTTCTTAAGGCCTTTGGACCCTTCTGCTCTGAGATTGTAGGATTCAGTAGTCTGCATCAATATAATGCCCTACCAACTGAGCGTCCCCATCTTAAATAGTCTCTGCCCCTAAAAGTTTCTCAGGGTTCCAAACCTCAAATGCTTACAGCTCTGGTGTTGGAAGGGACCTCAGTCACTTTGCATGCCTTTGACATTCTGGCAAGGAAAGCACCCAAAGGAACAGGATATTGTCCATTGCTGTCACCCTTCCTCGGTCTCCAGGTCAGATGCACCAGAGTCCAGAGGCTGGATCTTGGGTCCCATTCAGTGAAATGTGCTGCATCTTCAAATGAATGGCCTTGTCACTGATGGTCACAGGCACATCCATATGGAGGGAGTTCTCAAAGGATCCAAAATACTCCAGCTGCATTACCTATGAGTCAAGTCCTGTGGGCTTCCTTTTTACAGATCCCCATTTTACAGATCAGGAAACAAAAGCTCAGAGGTACCCAGTAAGTGTCAGAGATTCAGTGTCTCGGGGTACTGTCCTTTATTCTCTTACCCAGTGACCACATGGCATTGCAGGGCATGCCTCTGACTGTGCCAGAGTGCCAAGAAGCGACTGCCCCTGAGTCTTGGAAGGCTCAATTTGGATGGGCAGTTCTTTTTGGCCCTAGGGACAGAAGCAAGAACAGTGGGTAGAAATTGCAGAGAGGCACAAGTAGGTCCAGGACAGCTATAGGGTCTTCAGTGAATACCCTGAGTCATTGAAAAAGGAGCAGGCTATGGTCAGCATACTCCAAGAAGGCAGGAGATTATTCCTGAAACATTTACATCTGAAATAATATTTTTAAAAATTTGTTGCTGAAATGCCTGCTGAGTTCCCAAAAGAGCTTTCTGGAAAGTTGAGCCGCCTAGAAACATTCATTCCTGAAGCATCTGGGTGAGAGATTGAAATCAAGGAAAATGTTAGCCCTGGACTGATGAGCTGCTGATGGAGCATTGCTTCTGGGACACTAGCCTAAGCATTTTCTAGGGGAGGAATTGAGACCCAGGGAATGGACTTGACCCAAGGTCACGCAGCAGGTAAGGGGCCAGGCTGGGAATCACACCATCTCCTGGAACTCCACAGCCAGAGGTCTCCTTGTGTTGATTTGGGTGGTCTTCCATAGAATAATGTCCAGAACGTTACAGTTCTGTCAGGGCCCAACCCACCCAGAGAAGCAGCATCTAGTTTATTATTCTTCCAGATCATTCTGATTTCTGGGAGATCCTGGGGCTGGGGAAGTTACTTGATGATTTATTTTTGTCTTATAAATTAAAAAAAATTTAAAGATCCTGTTTATCTTAATCTTGAGCTGGCAGTGACCATTATTCCAGAGTGTCTGGTTCTTGTATTATGGTAGGGAGCTATAGAAAACGAGCATTTGACAGGTACTGGGTCACTCCAAATAGATCTGTGACAGAGTTTCATTCTTCAGACTTCCAATTGGAAACAGGAAAACAAAAGTGAACCCTCATTGATAAAGAAAACATCCAATCTGAAGCAGATGCTGTTTGAGCAGAAGTGAATAAGGCCCTTGCAAAGACAATTAGAAAGTATAGTTATTGGAGATATCATGTACTTGCTTCCCTTTAGAGGTAGAAAAGGGCAAAAGATAATTGATGAAAAAAATGAGTAAAGGAATGGTTGACCCTCTCCCCTTTCAAACCAAGAGGAAAGAAGAGAAGATGAATTTTTGCAAAGTGATGGGTTTGCATATTTTCTAAATGTTGGAGAAAAGCCCATTCTGCGCTCAGTTTAGGGTTAGTCACCTTCACCCAGGTGCCCAGGCTTGGAGCGTGGGACCTTTCCTACACCTTGGACTAGCACAAGTCTGCAAGTACACTTGGTGGTGACAGGGCTCTTCAGCAGGGTACCATTTACATGTGGAAGTTGGAAATCATCCCTTTATTTCCAAATGTCTCCAGAGTCCAGAGTTTTTTCCTAATCATTCGATCTTCTCTTTTAAGAAAGGTAGCTCAATTCATGGTCAAATGGTAATTGTGCTTTCTTCCCCAGTCCTTGATCTTCTAAGAGGGTTGGTCGTCTTGGGGTTTTTGTTCCTGGTTTTTTAGTTCACAGAGCTTAAATTTAAATAGTCAAGAGACCCCAATAAATAGACTCTGACAGAATGTTTTGAGAAATGGTTCCCTTAGTAAAAAAGAACCCCAAGTATATTCAAGTAAAGTACGGAGTATAGCCCTTCCCCATAAGATAGATGTATTTTCACTACTTACTGCAATACTTCTTCCCTGTTACTCCATCTGATATAAAATCATTTTCACAAAAGCACAACAAGGTAGTTATTTTCTAGTAGACTAAGGCTGTCAGCAGCAGAGTTGAAATAGTTTAAATTTTGTGAACTGGAGGTGGTAAACACTATCAAAAGAAATGTTAATTGCCTATGATAGTTTTGTAGAGAGGGATAAGAATTTTAAAACTCTAATAGAACCAGCAAGATTTTTATGTCAATAATAGCAAGACCAAATTTTCACCTTTTTTTATTAAAGTTTTCTAGGATTTGTTTTTTTTTGTAAAATAAGACACTGACAAATAGTATTATGTAGTCTTAGTATGTTGTCCATGTTAGAACAAAAGTGAAATTAAGAGCACTGCAAAAGAAAGCCTGTAAAGTTTGCCTTAGGACAAAAGAGAAAAAATGTGAGTTGTTAATCCCTGGTTTTGGGTCCATGTAGGAGAGATTGAGTCCAGAGTTCTGCCAATCCTGCGAAGACCATGTTTGGTTTGCTTGAATGTCCTGAGCCATAGAGATGGATTCTCCCTGACTCCTGGAGGTTTTCCCCTGCCTAGATTCCCTTCTGGGGAGACACATGCATAACTTTGCCCTTTGTAACTGAAAGTGTTGTGTCTGGCCCTGGCCGCCATGCATGTGGCCTCCACCTGGCGCCAACCTTTCTGTTATTTTAGTTTTCAAAGCTATTTGAGTTTGTTAGTATTTATTGTGGCTGTCGCACTTTGTTTTGCTTGACATGTCTGCTTGAGGTTGAGGGTCTCTGCATTGTCTGTGTTGTTTTGGCCACCTTGCCATGAGCCAAGGAAGGTGAGCTTCAGGGGGGGTGAGGCGGCCTGCGCGTCTGCGGCCGCCTCAGACACACTGCTCCACTCGATGCAGAAACACACTCTCCCTGTTTCCCCCGCAGGTGTGATGGATGCAGACTCTGCTACCATTTGGGCTGTTTGGACCCCCCCCTGAAAAAGTCTCCTAAGCAAACAGGCTATGGATGGATATGCCAAGAGTGTGACTCCACGTCTTCCAAAGTAAGTGAGAAAGGCTGTAGCCAGTCCTCCTGGTGTGACTGTGTGGCCAGCTTGCTCTCGCCCTTAACTCTGGACACATACCTTTGGACCAGACAGGTCCTGGACCAGTGTGCTGCCAGATAGGAGGGAGGAAAAGTGTTCATTCACTGGACTGGTTCTCTCTGTATTTGTTTTGGAAGGAATGGTTTGTTGTGCACGCGCGTGTGCGCGTGTGTGTGTGTGTGTGTGTGTGTGGTAGGTGTATTATGTGCTGTGTGTATGGCATGTGTGTGTGCATGCATATGTGCATGTGTACTGGAGAGGGCCTGAAGGAAGTGGCTTGGTTGCCCTCCCAGGCATGTCCTTGTTGCTCAGGGTCCTTCGTCTCCATCCTGGAGAACAGGATGCTCTTGCCCCTCTTCTCTTGGCCATCCTTGGAACACTCCACACATGTCCACCCTTTCTATTCATGACCCTGCTTAGCAAACCTTGAGTGTGTTCTTTCGCAGTTTTGCTGGAACAAATTCTAGAACCCATCAGCCTGTGCTGAGTTTAGGGGTTCCTGGTTTTAAACCTCCACTTTTGGACTGGAGTATTCCAAAACCCTCTTCATATTCAGCCAGCTTACTAAAGTCCTCCTAAGCTTCGCTGTGTATCACTATAAAGAAAGGTGTGACCTGTGTAGAAGGCTCGTTCCTGCCTGTCCAGAGCCTGGGCACTTCTGCCAATCTACTCTTGGGCCATTAAATTCTACTCTCAAGGGACAGGACAGTCAGGGTTCACCCGCCTGGGGCCATCAGCCTCTGCTGTAACTTTTTGGGGACCTTGAATGGCATTTAATGGGCTTCTCAGCATCTTGTCAGTGGGAAGCTTCGATCTTGTAAAGAGGAATCATGGATGGGTGAGCGCAGATGTCTGGGCTTTAGAGCCCAAGGAGGAAGGGAATCTTGTTCTATCTAGGATGCTGGAGATGGCTTGTCTGGCTTTCAAGGACCCTTTGGGATGGCCCCCCACAGGAGAAGCTGTGTGTGGTCTTGGGGTGCCTCCTGGCAGGCAGCAGCTGCTCCTTCACTTTGGTCCCTGGCTGTCCAGGAAGCCGGAGAGGGCCCAGGGGCCTCTGCTGTCCTTCTGCTGGCCCCATCTGGCCCTCGGGGCTCTGACTGAGGCTGGAAGCAACACAACATTGGTTTCCTAAGATTGACAAGCCGCCGTTGAGGCCATTTTTCAAATTTGTGCTCTGCAGAGGGGTAAAAAGTGGGATCAGCCATGTACTTTTGTGGCTAAGCACTGATTGTATTTATTCAAGGGAAGTTTACCCAAAGCTCCTTGCCTTGTGAGCCTTCTGGAACTTGGAATGATGGGCACTAGGAGGGAACCTTGGGGGCATGGGGAGGCTTTTTAACTAACACTCCTCTTGGGTTGAAGTTGAACCAAGTAATGACTGGCATTTTCTGTCTTTCTTCCCAACCACAAATCAGTTTGGATAAGTGCTGTCACATTTTTTCTTCAAGAACAAAGAGACTTGGAATCACATCTTCTGTTTCTATAAATAAGACTAATGCATCTTTTTTCCCATGGAAAAATTGATAAGCTGTAAAAATATAAACCTTGTTTTATTGCTAAAGTGATCATTTTCATGGTGGTGGTGCTGACCATAGAATTGATTTTTATCAGTGGTGAACTCTGAGGTGTTTGGTAAGGAAAGAGTTTACGTGGCATCGGGGGTGAAATCCATCTTATCTTTCCTGCTGATCTTATAAAGAGAGGAGAAGTTGTCCTTGTTGAAAGAGTTGGCAGGAACGTTGTTGGGAAGGGAAACAGTAGCGTGAATGAGTCAACAGAAGGAAGAGAACAGACAATGGGGGGACCACGAGAATAGGTTGGGGGTCATTCTGATTTTGTGTGTCTCCTTGACAGTCCTGGAGGTAGATGTTTCAGGGGGAGCCAGGCAGGACACTTCCTAGCCAGTCCCTGAAGTGTTGGCTGCCCCGGTGTCCTCCCCCATCAGTGGTTTTCAGAATGGCCCTGGCCTCCCAGGATCCAGTGAGAAGACATCTGTCAAGCCTTCTGAGAATGCTGCTATTGTCAGGATCCTCCTCTTACAAACCCCTGGGGAAATCTGTATCTTGGAGACCTGTCATGAATTTCTGAGCCCTGGTGGCCCCCTCCTCCCTGGAGCCTGCCCTTTTGGCCACCCTTCGTTTCCCTCCCTGTTTTCCCTCTAGATGACCCTCTACCTACCTCTTCTGAGCTGGTGATGCCTCCAGGCTAGCCACTTGCCCTGAGGACATCCATCCCTAGGCCTTCTATCTACACTTTACAGATGGCCTGGACATCCCAGGACACCCAGACAGCAGCTGTGCAGTTTGATCCTGTTTGATCTTGTTTGTCAGAGAATAGACTGCCCTGGACATGATGTAGGGCATGAAGGCAGCATCTTCTGCTGCTTCTGGGTAATGTGAGTTGTTCATCACCAAGGTCTGACGAGAATTCTCCTCTCTCAGAACATTGGCCCTTGTGATGCTGAAATGCACTTCTGAGTGCTCCATTGTACTCCCATGACCTGCCTGTCCCAAAACGGAGTGGGGCCCCTGTGTGAGCCCACATCCTGACATGACTCCTGATGAGCAGCTTAGTCAGCTTGAGAGAAAGAAAGCACTTGGTTTTCATCAGGCCACAGTCGAATCCAAGTGTTGGCCCAGAGTCCTCCAGAACGTGTCTGCATGGAGCCCGGGGGGTGGGGTGGGGCATTAATCCATAATGGGGAACTTGGATGAAGTAGGGCAGCCTTTGACGTCCAGAAGCGTGTGAATGAAGAGAACATTCACCAGCCATGTGGGGAGGGGGAGCTTGGTCAATGGGCAGGTGGAATGTGCTCCTCATCTTTAGGGCACATGGAGGAGCAGGAGATGGGGCAAAGACTGGCCCACAGCCTGGGGAGTGGCTTCAACCTGCAACAATGAAGGAACTTCCCTTTCAGGGTGGACCCCTCTGTCTGAATGGCACCTTACCAGGGCCTTGTAGTCTGCAAGCTTCCTGCTCCTTGCTTCTGACTTGCCCTTTTCTGGACCTTTCCTGGAACAGACCTGCTCTTGTCTTCTTCCTCTCCTCACCCAGCTTTAGCCCTTTCATCTTGTCTACAGACCTGGTTTCCAGCCTCAGGGAATCTGTTGGTCTCCCTGCCTTCCAGCTACTTTCTCTGCCCTTGGAGCAGGTCTCTTGCCTCTCTGTCCTCTGTAGAGTTTAGGGCATTAGCATTTGCTTAAGCTTTAGCAATAACCCAAAGGAATCCACCCCCTCTTTGGATAGGGTACCAGGCTGATATTTAAAATTCAGATTCTCTGTTTATTCAGAAGATAGGAAGGGAAAGCTGGGGGAGGGGGGGTTTCATTGCTCTCCTGTCCTGTTTCTTTCTTTCTTAGGTAATTATGTGTTCTGGTGGGTGTGGGCCAGGCCACTCCAACAGAGGCTCCCTATCCTGAAAATGGAGACAAAGGACTTGGTCGGAAACGTTTCAATGAACACATATGGATATTTGCTTAAAAACGGCTTCCTTCCAATTTCCAGTTTTGTTTTGCTTTTCAGACAGGCGAGGCCCAGGCTTAAGCATCCGTCATGTTAGCTCTGCTCTGCTTGGGCCGGGGCTTTTGGGTTTTTCCCAGTCTCTCATCTCAGTTTAAGATGTGTTTTGTGAAGAGCTGTGGAGTGTACATGACAGGCCATATCCTCCTGCACGGAGACAGGCTGCCTCAGCCCAGACTTGAGTCTCTCACTCTTGGCTGATCTTTCTGCTGGCCTGCACGGCTTTAGTGGTGATGAATTGTGAATGTGTCTGACTGGAGTGCTCCTCCAAGTCCCTGACAGAGCATGTGTCGTCCCCCCCACCCGCCCATGCCACATACACACCACACACCATGCAAACAACTACACGGGGTGGGGTTCATCATCATTTGTATTGCGATGCACATTCTTACTGTCTCTGAGAAGAGGTCAGAACCATTTCTCTAAGGTGTAACTTGCTGCCATATATTAAACAAGCAAGTTTAATTGAGCTAGGTAATGTTGGAAATGGAATGTCTGGGTTTTATTCATTATTAAGATTTATTTAAAATATGAAATAAAAATGAATTCTCTTTCAAATGTCTTTTAAAACTTGAAACATTTCACTTACTCATAAACCAGATTTTTATGTACAATTTAAATTCTCATTTGGTCTTGGGTGTTTTATTTGATGTTAGGTTGGAATTTGTTTCTCCATTTGATCATGTATGTAAAGAAAACTCTCTCTAAGCGTAGCAGTGTTGATTGCTCTTGTTCGCACAGACCTGGGATCACAGATGGAAACTCTAGTGTAGGGGGCAGAGTCCCCTTCTCCTGGTGCAGTCACCAGGGTGTGCCTCCCACTGATTCTTTATTATCTGCACTGCCTGCATTCACTACCAGGGGCTTCCTTTGGGGGGAAAAGGCACCCAGGCTGTCTCTTTCCTTTGAGCAACCATTCCTTTGCCAAGAGGGTTAGACTGAAACCCCATTCTGAGGGTGAAGCAGTGGAAGCAGAGAGGACCCAAGTATAGGGATTAGGACCCACTAGGAGAAGAGCAACAGGGAAATAGTTGAATTAGAAGGAGGTTTTTTTGGGGGGGGGTGGTTTGTTTTTTAGTATAAAACAAGGCCTGCATGTGTTCGTAGAAGAAAGGGCAGGTCCAAAACAGAGAAAGGGAAGCAGAAGCAGAGAGCAGCTATCAGGACAGGGTTATGGTAGTGCATATCACGTGGAGATGAATCAGCAGCATGGCCCAGAGAAGGATGGGACTGTCTTTAGCTCAGGCCAGCTGAAGGTCGAGGAGGGGACAAGCGTTCTAGTGGGCTTCAGAGGCTCAGTAGAGAACGTGCTGGGGAACTGAGGCAGCCTGCACAGGTAGTCACTCTCCAATAAGTCACTGCTTTCTTAGAGAGGAAATCTGAAATTTGGTACTGACTTGAAGGCTATCTTTTTACAAACAGCATCAGTAGCATTCTCATAGATTAGCAATTAATAAGCATCTGAAGTGTGTGCTCTTTTCCTGGCACTGTGGTAGGCTGAAGAATGCCAAGGCAAAACTCAAATAGTCCATACCCTCATAGAGCTTCTATTCAGTAGGCAGTGACCACAGATACATAGGTAAGTGTAGGTACAGACCAATGTAGGTGCTTGGCAGTGAGGGTCATAAGGATAGACCTTGGATAGAAGATGTCATTTTTACATAGTTAGAACTACTTCTCTCTTTCTTAGCACTCAGAGTTTGTAACTTAACACACTTTGGAAGGGAGACCTTCACTTCCATGTTGGTGCATCCATCTTCAGTCCCACCTTTGTGCTTGTCCTTCTTGGGTGTCTGGACCTTTGGTGTTTCTGGCTTCAGTATGCTGCTCTTGATTTTTCTTGTACCATATTAACATACTGTAATCTAAAGTCTGGTCACCCAAGTTGCAGGAATTCTTAATGTTTTCTCTGAAGGTTTCTTAAAGGTTTATGTTGCACTCTTGTGTTCTAATGGGAATTAAGCTAGGTTTTTTGCTAAATGTACCTTTTGATAATGGTTACAAATGATTATTTGCTTCAGTGGTTTGAAACTCTTTAGTGTATGCTTATAGAGGTTACCTTTTTAATAGTCACTTTGAAAAGTTCAGGCAATATCAATGCATTTTATGCAGTGAATCCTTAAAGTGTGAAACAATTGAGATCTTTGGGGATGTCCTCCCATCTCCTGAAGTAACTTGAATTCAGTAATTTTATTTCTAGTAAAAATGAAGACTCTCAAGTAGTATTTGAAAATTACCTTCTTTTCTGCATAGGATTGTTGTATAGATAGCATTTGAAGACCATGATCCTGAACTTAGTTAATGTTATTAATCTGCCTACACCAAAGTCCTTTGGATTCTTCATCGCCTGATAGTGGGGAAGGAACCTGGTCAAGAGCAGAGACCGAGTGTTAGACCATCCTGACTAGTCTAAGGGGGCAGTTCCCCAAAAAAAGCCTTCAGAGAGAGAGAGGAATCCTTGTTCTGTTGCTGAAATCCCAGGTGTTGGGTGTAACCTGGCATTTTGTTGGCCTTGGTGACAGGCTAATTCGAGTAAGCCCCCCTCTGTTAGCACATTCAGCCTTTGGTTTAGATCTCTTGACATAAGATCCTCAATTTGAACCATCCTGGAATGAGAATGAAGTCATGTGCATGAGTTAGTTGCCAAATGGTCTCTAGGACCCATGGAGTGTTCCCTTGTTTTCTCTCTCCCATTTGATGTGAGATTTATTAATTTTAACCACGGAACTTTCTGGCAGAGCCAACACCTCCGCCCCCACCTCTCATCCCATGTATTTATGCATTTTGAACATGAAATGAAGTATTTGCAAGACTTGGTGCCAAGATAGAGTTCATAAATCGGCACCCCCAATGCTCCTCTTACCCCAAAAGTGCTATCAGGAACCAGGCAGCTCTTGGCCACAGTCATCAGTGTCGAATGTGCTGATGTCCCTATTGAGAAACTGTGGCCCTTGAGTCTTGGGCCTAGTCAATGTCTGCAACAAGACCTCTACCCCAAACCACCCAAAATGGTTTCGGGCAGCGGGGGGGAGCAGGGTTCTAGGCCTCACTAAGCCTGTGTTCAGGTGTCTTTGTAACAAAAAACATAGCTAGGAACAGGAGCAAATTAGACTACTTCCAGTTGGCCTTGTTGAAAATAGGAGTTTCAAATTTTCTGTTTATAAGACATGTGGAAGTAAACTATAGACCAACCTAAGCAGAAAGTAGTAAACATTTATTAAATATCTACCTTATTATAATGGCTGCAAGGGATGTGAAGAAGGACAAAGGAGAGTCTCTGCCTTTGAGACGCACACAATCTATGGAGGACAGGGCTGCAGATCTGGCAGGAGCTCTGTAATCAGAGGGAAGGAAAGGAGGCACTTCAGGAACAGGTGGGTTACTGAGGAGGTGTGAAGTTCAGTCTCTGTCCTCCAGAAGCTCCCAGGGGAATCAACATGCTAACAACTGTGTCAAAACAAGATATTTTGGAGAAAATCAACACAAGGAAAACCTTGGAATTATGATGGGTTGGGAAGTCGTCCTATAGCAGGGGTGGGGAACCTCCAATCCATAGGACATAGTGGCCTGGCATTGCCAAGGCACTTTGCTTGCTGGACTCAAAATTCAATAAATCTGGTCGTTTTTTAGGGGTGAATTAATTAAACATTTGAAAAATTATTATATAAATTTCCAAATGCCCCTTTACTGGAAAAAAAGGTTTCTCATCCCTTGTCTTAGAGGGTGGAATTTTAGTGAGGATTTGAAGGAAGTCACAGAAGTCAGAAGGGAGAGTATTCCAGGCATTGGGGATATCCAGAGAGAATGCCCAAAGCCAGGAGAAGAAGGATAAGGATCCAAGAGCAGGGGATAGGGAAATGGACGATTGAATGAGATTGGAAAGGAACAGAGGGCAATCTGAAGGGCTCTGAACACCAAGAAGTGATCCAGACAGTGCCCAAATGGACATATTACTATGATGCTCATTGCACTGGCTACCAGTACAAAGTGGTTTAAACCAGTGGTATTAAATTCAAATAGAAATGGATCCCTATGCTGCATATAAATTCAGAAAACCACTAATGTTATCTGCTTTACTGCATTTTTTACTTATTTTGTTAAAACATTTCCCAGTTATATTGTGGTCTTATTTGGGGTAACACCTCTGGCTAATGCCATAATTTTTAAACATGTATTTATGGACTGTCTAACGAAGTAGAACTACTTTGAAATATATTCATATAGCCTGGTCAAGAACAGAAGAGAGAGAATGATTTCTTTAGGAGAGTATATCAGAGCTGGAGAGACTCTTCTCAGTAACTGCATTGAAATTGCAAAGGAGGAGATAAATGGGGAGATGTACCAGGAAAAAGCTATAGGATTTAGTGACTAATTGGATGTGTAGAGAGATCAAAGAGTCAACTTCCCTGGACTCTTCAAATTTGAGTAACTGGTGCCAATGAAAGAATAAATGAATAATGAATGAATAAATGAATGGCATAGGAAGAGTATGAATATGCCCATGCTAAAAATGAAACGAAGATGAAAAAAATTTATTAAATGCTTACAGAACTTGAGATTCAAGACAGAAAATGAAGCTAGGCTCTATTATCAGGAGCTTCCCAAGGTAGCCTTTCTACTGGACCTAATTATTAGGATGATTTTCCTCACCACAGATGCAGAGTTAACTCATTTTTTCAGCCCATTGCTCCAAGTTCTTTCCTCTGGATTCATCAAACTAGTCACTCCCTCTTCCACATGACTACCCTTCAGATACTCCCAAAGATGTTTCTTTTCTCCCAGTTCTCTCATCCAGTCCTCAGATCCTGGAAGATTATTAGTATTTGCATTCTTGACAGACACACACATGGTCTTTGTAATCTTTCTGTGTTCCTTCTTGGAGTGTCTCTTTTTATCCACATAGTAAGGGGGGTAGTGTGGTCATCAGGCTTTGCACATTGTGAGGTTCTCTGGCCAGTCAGTACAAGAGTCCTACCACCGTCAGCACTGTCTCCATTGCTTACTTCTGCCATGGCCACCACCATTCCCATAGGGGCTAGAAATGAAGGCACTTTCTCCACAAGAGTCTATAGAGGGAGGCAGGTCATTAGCACCATTTTGCAGACATTGAGCTATGTCTTGAATCACACAGTCACTAAGCGTCTAAAGGCAGCCTTCAATGCCAACTGACCTTTGGCATTTGTACTCGAGTTGTTCATAGGCCAGTGTGGGAACTTTGGAAAATTCAGGCAATGAATTCCAAGATTAGAATCTTCAGGATTATTCATTGGGAGTGACTGAAGCATTTCCCTCTAGTAGTTTCCCTCTCCCCACCTTGCTTTGATCTTCTACCATACTGCAAGTTTAGCCAAAGACATCGAAGTTGTTTCAGCCTAGCTGTCCCTCTTTGCCAAATAGCTCCATTTGGAATGAAACAGTGAGTGGACCTGGGGGGCTCTCAGCTCCAGAATCTTCCCTCTTTTTTAGCTTCCTAGAAACAAGCTTATTTGAACCCCTCATTTCCAGGCCTTTCAATATCTAATAGTGAGTTATGAAGGGAAAATACAATTGCTCAGCACATGAGACTTCTAGGCAGAGATTTTGGGTTTTATTTTTTTAAGTGCTTTTTAATGATTTCTAAAAACCCTTTATGAGAGAAATGACAATAATTAAAGGGTGAAAAATGGGACCTATTAGGAAGGTTTATTTAGTTCAAAGAATAGAAGCAATGAGGAATGATAGAAATGTGGCTTATTATCGAGAGGATGTGTCTAAGTGCGTTGCCTTCTTGAAGACCAAAACTCAGGACTAATTGTAGGTTGAAGTTAGGCTTTAAGAAGGAGTCTGTAACCTGGGGTTGATGAATTTGATTTGGATAGTTTTGTATTTTGAAAATGGTATTTCAAGATCATGTTTTTTATTTTATTCATTAAAAAATTATTCTGGGAAAAAAAACAAGGTGCTGAAAAGCACCAGGGATACACCGACTAAAGGTTAAGATCCTAGTTTAGATATAAAAACATTAAAAATTCTAGATTGGGCCCCTGAAGCCAGGGTCTCTTAGCAAGCTTCCAAACTGAATCCTCTACTGAACACCAGCATCCTTGAAGGCATGCACCCCTTCCCCTTAAACTTTACTGATTGCCTTGCCTTGCATTTCTAATTCAGAAATCTGAGATGTTCTCATCTTACATTCTAAACGAGGGAATCCAGACAGCTTCATTTTCCAAGATACCTTCAAGCATTAATTATAATCCATAAAACTGAAGGGAAAAAGAGGATTCTGCACAATACTATGTCTCTCTAGCTTCTGCTAAAATGTGCCTCTGGCCTGAAAATCAGGGTCCAAAGCACAAAATCTTGGAATCGTCCATCCCTAGCCTCTTTTCATCTGGCCAGTCACCAAACTGTAGATTCTTCATGGTGTGTCTGCTACCCTGTCACCTTATCTGGATCTCAATCTCCCGAGCTCTTTCTACTTGTTCTGTCCCTGGTGTTTCCAGATGAACCTTCCCAAATGGAGGGGTTCAGTGCCTCACAAAGAAATGTTTGGAGGCTGCCAGTAGTAGTTCATTTTAGAGAGCTCCTTCACCCTCTACTCTCACTGCCCCAGCCCCCAAACTCCAATCCCAAGGGAGTGCCCTCTTCATTGTCCTTCCTGATCCCGATTTTTAATCTTTTGGGAATTGTGGAGCACCTGGAGGGGTTGGCTATTAGATGCACAAAATAGAATACTTTGATTTATATTGACGTCCAGTTATTTAGATTCAAAACAAAAAGCAAATTCATAGGTTCCAAGCTAAGAACCCTTGCAATCAACATTCCTAGATTCCCATCCTTGTTCTTCTCCCCTTTGCCCCTCCTCAGTGGCCTGTGCCATATAACTGCCATTTTATTTGCACTGCTCTCAGGTAATTGCAATCTATCTCTCTTTGTCTTCCAGCCATGTGGATGATATTAGTCCTTTAGGCATCCCCACTGACTGGCAGGCAGGTATTGGGAGTTGTGTTAGCAGTTGAAGATTGAATTGTCAGACTTCAATCATATGTGTATAGACATATGTGTATGAGATATGTGTAGATAGACCTGGAGACACACAGATAGGCATTCTCTAGTCCCTGCCCACTTGATAGTTTAAACTTCTGTTTTGCTGAGTGGCAATTAAGTAATGCAAGGCTTTTTATTGGGGGGGGGTGTTTGTTGGTTTGGTTTGCCTCAAGGGTGCCCATGGCTGTTAGTTGATGCAGCACAATGCATCTGAAATATTTTTCTCCCTCATAGGACCAAATGTACAAAATGAATAAATAAAAATCTCTGAAAGATAGGACAAAAGAAAATATTCATTCAGCAAGTTTTAAATCACTTCTTCACTCGGAATAGGGCATTTTCAATCCCAAGTTGATTCAGCATTTCTGTTGTCACCATTGCACAGTAACTGGGAGGCGACCAGATGGCTGGCAGAGGAGGTTTTCTCAACTTCAGCAAGCCTTCTCTTGGAGAGTGTGAAGGTCCTGGCGGAAGGCAACCAGAGCTAAGCAGCCCATGTCCGGCTGCCTGGCTGCCTGGCTCTGGCTAGGGGCAGGCTGCTTCCAGAAGCACTTGCTGCTGACACTGACCAAGCCTGGGGGAGGAAGGAGGGAAAGATGCCACACTTTCTGGTCCTGCAGCCTTGCCTTAGCTTAGTAACTGGAGTCCAGAGTCACCCTTTGCAAAGTAGGGGCATGTGGGGTGTAGCTTGGAGGAAAGTGCTTTGGGAGCCATAAACTCGAAGTGCGGTCCTATTTAGAGCCCAGCCTCCAGGGACATGTTGGAACTTTGACTTGTGTCTACTCACAGACCTGGAGTGAAATGGTCAGAGTGCTTGGCTGTGGGGGGGCATGAAGGGGGAAGAGGAGGCAATGAAGAGCCTCCCACAAAGGCCCCGCAAGAGGCAATATCCTAGCCACAGTTTCATCTTTTTTTTTTTTTGCAAGGCAATGGAGTTAAATGGCTTGCCCAAGGCCACACAGCTAGGTAATTATTAAGTGTCTGAGGTCGGATTTGAACCCAGGTACTCCTGACTCCAGGGCCGGTGCTCTATTCACCTAGCTGTCCCCACACAGCTTCATCTTCTAAATGTCACCAAAGGCCCAAATGCCCAGGGCTGGGAGGACCCTTGGGACAGTTGATGAGATGGGAAAGAAGTTCTTGGCAGCCAGCCCATCATCCAAACCATGCTGTCTGTGAAGTGATTCTAGAAGGGAAATGCATTCTGAGGCCCAGGTCAGCAGCAGTCATTGTGTGTTTCAGGTGAAGACCCCCAGTCATTTGTCAAAGAGGATTCCTCTTGTGTCTGAGTAGGGCTGGATGCCAATGGGGGGTATCTTTGAGAAGCCCCTTCCCTTCACTCTTCAGGGGAGGATATGGAGAACCAAAGCGGGGCCTGCAGGGAGTGAGGAGGTGAAGAGGAGGGGCTTAGCTGGAGCTCCTCCAGGCTCTGCTGCTTGGGAGGGGAGAAAGAAGGCTGAAACCACTAAGATATTCAGTCTTGGAAGCCTGGCAGATTGTCTTTTAAAGCCTGGGGAAGGGCAGATTTGAGGGAAAATTGACTTGGACTAATAATGCCTTCTCCCCAAGTCATTAGTGTTTAACTGGATCTACCTAGAGGCAGAATTAAACTGTATCCATTTGGTGTGATAGCTTTTTTTTGGTGGTGGTGGGGGGACTGGGCACGATGCTGGTAAAGGAGAAGTGAGATACTGCTTGGTGTGACTACCAACCTTGCTCTGTCTCTCTGTTAGCTTCTGTAGCAGCCCTGCTCCAGACCAGATCATCTCACTAAGGAAACCTAGGGCCCAGATTAAGAAGAGACGCCCTCTCCGCCATTTTTTGATTCGTAAAGAATAGAGTGGCCAGGTCCCTAGAGACAGCAAGTTCCTTTACTTGCCAACTCGGCTCTTGATAACTGAATAAAGCTGCTTAAAAATTAGCTTGGAGATGGAAGATCAAATTCATGATGATAGCCAAGTCAACATTACTTATTAAGAAGATGATATTTCTGACTTTTTGTGTCCATAGTTTTTTTAAGAATCATGGTGGTTTTTAAAAATAGTTGTATTTATGCTGTAGAAAAAGACAACTACAGTAACTTTATGGAATTCATCTGCTTCACCATTGACCTCCTATCCTTGGTGTTGATACTGTACCTCTGCTTGCTGAGAAGGAATCTTCACCCTAGCAACAAAGATCTTGTTTTCAGTGATTTTTGTTTAGATGATAGGGCTAAGCAGCTTCATCGTTAGACTGGCCTTAATTGGACAGCAAAGATAGTGCTGAGCTCTCCTGGAGCTTCATTTGCTGGGAATATTTTGGTTTGCTTCATTGCGTTTGTGCCAGAAGAAAGTGACTGCTCCTCCTAGCATAAGTTGTTTTTGCCATCTAATAATGGAAGAACACAGTTATCATGTCCTCCAGGCACTCTGCTATTGACTTAGAAGTGGAGGCTGCTTCCTTGGTGCTTGGCCCTAAGACAGAGGCAGGCTTGCCTCACTTTACTGTCTTCTCCGTGATACAGGAACAGAAATGTCCCTAGAAAGGAGCACAACCTTCTCGGCTGCACTCCCTTTCAGACTCAGAACAGCTTGACCCGGGATGCATTAGGCCAGACCAGATTGGGTCAGACAAGCTTCCCTGGCCTACTACTGCAGGAGATAAACTGAGGACAAAGCCAGGGAGGACAGTTTTTCCTCTGCAATCTTAGGCCACACCAAATTGATTGGGGTGATGGGTCAATGGCCCTTTAACTCAGAAGCCAGTTTTAGCCTGAATCAAAGCTTTTGTTTAAAAATGAATGCTTAGCTTGTATAACATCTAGCCGCACCAGGGCAAAGGGGTAGCCTCATCCATTGGGGCTCAATGTGAAAAGGAAAGGGAAGAGAAATAAATAACAGAAAAGGAAGGAAGGAGTTGTGGCTTGCATAAACAGCTTTTGCGGACTCCATGATTTGAATTTCCTTTTGCCCTGCTACCTGGGTAATTTTCTGGACTCTGTCAGTGAAGAGAGTTGATGTATTCAATTTAAATCATTTTCCTCATCCAAGTTCAGGTGTGTCTTAGGCTGCTTTTTGGGTGGAACCCAGGTTCCAATTTCTGGTTCCCACAGGCACCCAGTGTGAGGAGTCTGGGGCCCAAATATCTTTGTTTAGGCAAGAGCCAAAAGAAATCAGACCTTCTCATTTCTCTTGGAACAGAAAAATCAGTATTGTTTTTTGCTTGGGGGACCATTTTTTCATCTACATTTGAACCCTGAATCCCTCAAGTAATGTCCTTCTGTTCAGCTTGCCAATATGCTGTGAACTCTTTGGGAAGGAAGCCCCTTGCCAACACTCATTCTCACAAGGAGGCCTTTCTGATGACTTCTGACATTGTCTGCCACCTTCTTTCAGGGAACAACTAAGTACCTGTACATGTTACTATGGGACTTTGAGAGCTGTCCTGAGCACCTTCCTCCTGGTGTCTTTTATACCAACCAAACTTTGGCCATTGTACCGGCTCTTCTGAGTTTCCAGGTGAGGAATAGCCCCTAGGGATGAGCAGAGCCCTCCCAGGTGTTCTTGTGAGCCATACACTGGATCACTAATGCATATGGAGAATAAGTCCAGTTATACTTGGCAGAGAGAAGTAGCCCTTATATGCCAGCCTTCACACCTACTTATGTACATACAGATATTTTCAGCTGCCATGAAATAAAAGAATCCCCAGTGAAGGTACAGAAGAAAGTTTTGTCAAAATTCCTGGACAGGAATTGTCACTCTAAAGACTGACTCCCCTTTCAGGTATTTTTCTCAGAGCCCGGGCTTTAAAAAGAAAGCTGGTCTTCAATTTATAGCAAATGAGAAGTTTAAAATATTGACTTCTTCTTATTTTAGTTTTAAACTCTGGGGCCACTGAGTTAGACAAGTCCTATGAGTAATTTGGACTCATCCTTTTCTTAAGAAGTTTGTATAGTTCGGGTCAACTGGGAGTAGTGAGAATCAGCCGATTAGAAATGGGAGCAAACAGACTGACTCCGTCCTTATATCCTTCCCTGTCCTTGGAAGGCATTTCCTGGAACTAATTGCTGAAGGACTTTAGGACAGATTATCTCTTCAGCATAAACCATGTGGGAAAGTTGAGGGCTCCCACCAGGTTATCAGTGGTTCATCATTACAAAAATTAGTCCAGAGTGATTAAAATGGTTGTTATTAAGACATTTTAATAAAAGAACCTCCTTTATAAGGAAGGGGTCCCAAATCAAGGCAAGGCTGGGTCTTATATGCAGTTTGGAAGACTTATTTCTCCTCCATGTCAGTCATTGGCCAGGGTCACAATCTAATTGATACATTCAATTCCATACATTTTTCCCTGCCCTGGTCATTATGCTAATGAGCCCAGGAGAGTGAACAGTAACCTCCCTGAGCAGTGGTAAAGGAGAAGGACACAGACCCTAGGTTAACTCAGAACTAGATGGGGTAAACCAGATCTAATTTCAGGTTTTGATCAGGTTGAGGCTAAGTCTTTTGTCTTAAACTCACATACCTGCCCATAGGCACCAATGCAGGCAGACCCCAGTCTTTGTATTGTAAATCAATAAATTCCCTTTACATTCTTTTTGTTTTTGTTCTTGCAAGGAAGTGGGGTTAAGTGACTTGCCCAAGGCCACACAGCTAGGTAATTATTAAGTGTCTGAGGTCGGATTTGAACTCAGGTCTTCCTGACTCCAGGGCTGGTATTCTGTCCACTGCACCATCTCGCTGCCCCACTCCCTTTACATTCTTGTGGAAACCAAACACCCCAATATTCCTCACATGCCACTAACAAGTTGGCATGTTGCAGGTCCATGCTTGGGAAATGATCTGGAAACCACTGGGACACAGCTTCTGTCCTCTGTCATCAGCCAGCCCTTAGAGGAAAGTCTTGGGTGTGGGGGGAGGGGGCTAGTTATTTCTGTCTTTTTTTTTATATTCTTACAATGCTTTGTTGAACTTTGGCTACCTTTTTTTAAATTCCTTGTCAGCCATATGCTGAATCCCTGATTCTGACTATAGCTCTAACCGGCTTATTTACTTCTATTATTGACCAATTATCTTTTGGTGTTAACATCTTTATAGAAGATCATCCCACTTAAGTTTGCTTTCTGTTAAATATTTGTGTCTCCATGGTAATGCCTATCACGTCTGTTCAGCTCCCAGCAAACCCTAGAGGCAGGTAGTATTATGGTAGTTATTGTTATGCCCCTTTTTGATGAGGGTTCTCCAACCCCAGGGCAGTAT
Organism: Macrotis lagotis; assembly: GCF_037893015.1. Taxonomy (NCBI): domain Eukaryota; kingdom Metazoa; phylum Chordata; class Mammalia; order Peramelemorphia; family Peramelidae; genus Macrotis; species Macrotis lagotis. The sequence continues at coordinate 4,228,069 of NC_133664.1, forward strand.
GCTTCGCCTCCCTCCTGGATTCCATGGTGCTTGGAGTATTGCCCTTTTAATTTCCTCTACCTTCTGTGCTTCCTGCTGTGGTGGTGAGATTTCTGGAAGCCCTGCTGACCTGCACCCTTCTGTTATTGGGCCCACCTGCCTGGCCTTATGAAGGAAGGTCACCTAGGGAGCCTGGCTTCTCTTCCAGTTTATCTGGGTAGGTGGGGGGTGGGGGTTGGTGAGTTTAGGCCTCTGCTAGGCCTGCCTTCAGTTCCCTCATGTTCCTACCTTGTGGCTTTTAGAGGTTCCTTAGTAGAAAACATCCTTGTTCTCATATAGTTTACAAAATCTCAGTTTCTAGATTATTTTTTGTGTCTTATGGGAGTCCACAAGCATGTGTTTGTTGATGGAATGCCCAGTGAGTGTGGATATGACTCTTGACCCTGGAGGTGCCATGACGAGGCCCAGCAGACCTTCCCCTTGAAGAGGGGGAAAGTTCCCAAAAGATACAAAAAGGAAAATTCTACCACTCCTGAATTTGGTGGAACCCAATCCAGAAAGTGAATGTAGTTAAATGAGCTCTGTCTTCTGGAATTTTTCCATTTCTTCCATCTGTTTGAGAAGTTTGATATACTGGAAACATAGTGTCCTATTCAAAGGTAGAAGTGTCTTAAAGTTGGAGTTTCATCTAGCCAGGGGGTGCACCTGAGTTCTAAGCTGGCCTCAAACCTCACTATCTATGTGACCCTGGGCTAGTCACTTCACTGTTTGCTTCAAATAGTGAAGCACTCCAGTAGCCTTGCCAAAAGAACCTCAAATGAGGTCTATTATAAATGATTCAATAATAAAACTTAGCCTGGAGCAATCGAACGACTTTTTATTAACATCACTGCAGGAATGGGCAATTTCTCCTGGTGGGAAAAAGTCCCAAATTGTGAGTGTCCAACCTTACATAGGAAGGATTTTTTCCCCTCCCCTCTGAGTCCTGATAGGTCCTCGTTATTGAAGGTACAATCTAGAAAATACACCCACCTCATGACAACCCTTTAATGTATTTTCCCTGCCCTGGTCATAGGGCCCTTGTTATACTGATGAACCTCGATTGTCATAGTAGATGGTAGCAAATGCTCTTGCAAAGGTCAGAGACCCTAGGTCAACCCAGGAGGAGCGGGAGCTGGTTTTTGGTCTCCCCACAGCTAAAGCATCTCTCTGTCTGCTTAGGGGACTTCTTCCAGTTCAGTGATTGGTTGGGGTCATTTCTTTTATCACCTTTCCCTTTATTTCACCTTACCATTCCTGCCCATAGGAATTGGGTCTTTTTAGCCTAATCAGTAGTCCAGAACTCTAACCTTTGTTCTGGTGGATACCTGTGAGATTTTTTTTTAACTAACAATTTCCTGTTACATTTGGTGGAAACCAAACACCTAAAATTTCTCACAGGTCACAATGAGTTGGACGCAGCTGAACAACTAGATCATCTCCAAACAGTGCAAAGCAGAACTAAGAAAAAGAGGAAAGCAAGTGTAGACCTTGATTTGCCCCAGCTTTTGGCCAATGAGCAGGCCTGAAGAGAGGCTAAGTGGGAGACAGGGAGGCAATCTCCTGTTGTTAGGCTGCCTCCTTGGACAGTTTGGGTCAGAAGCTGTTCAGGTCTCATTGAGTAGAGACATTGGCACTGGAATGCCTTTGAACACACCTGCTACCTCCCAAACATCTCCTCGGGGTGATGAAGACTCCCCTGTGAGGATCTCTCCTGACTTGTCTGACCTGCTCACCAGGCAACATGAAAACAGGCCAGCTTGCTGCTCTGCCCTTAAAATTCTTTTTTTTTTTTTTAATAAACAGATCTTCCACAAAGGCTGAGCATGTCCATCCAGAGAGACCTCTTTCCAGAGTGTGCTTATTCCTGTTTTCTTAGTTATTAGATATTCTTGAGCTCCTGATTTCGAGTGAAGTCTGTTCCTTGCTTTCTAAGGGTTTGACCTTACAGTGAATTGTCCTACATCTGTCCTACATTCTAAGACTTTCTATTCACGTAGGAGGATGGCTTCAGTTGGGGTGGTGATGAATGTAGGTGAGCTCTTTCAGGTTGAGATAGTGTCAAACCCTAGAAGATTTCTTGCCTCTCTCTAGCCTAAGGACCCAAAACGTTTCATGGAGTTGAAATTTGGGGATAAATCATAGAAGAGGTCAGAAATAAAACCGTTCACTTCATTGAACTGGGCTTGCAAAGCTCTTGAAAGAACAAAGGACAACTCTTTTGTCATTGGATTCTTTCTTTTGTAAATGCTGTTTAAAAATGACTTTTTTTCCAGAGTACCTGTCTTTTTTTTTTTAATTTGTTCTCAGTAGCTATAAATTAAACTCCTTTAATTGAACCATTCGAATATTTTATTTTTTCATGATTAAATTCTTGTTCATTCTTTAGTGAATTTAATTTAGAATCAAATTAAAATATTAACCTAACCACGTGTGAACATCTAATGGTTACAGCCCCCCCCCCATTACTGACTTTTTTTAGAATTGATATTGCTATTGGAAAACTTAGGGTTGGTTTTTTTTTTTATTTTGTAGTTTGTCAGGCAGAAGTCTGATGTACTTCATTTTTTCAGGCAGAATTGAGAACTTCTGAAACTAAAGTTCTATTGCTGACACTGTTCTAGAGATTTCCTTTGGGTTAAGAGATGGAGGAATGTGATGAATGCAAACCCTGGGAGCCTGGGAGACAGAGTTTTGGGGTAATTAACAATCAGTTTAATTAGGCTAAGTAGCAATTAGCAAATTGATGGTCTGTGGTTTCAGTAACCAAAGGCCAGGAGACCCTGAGACACCTTAAATACCTTTTATTTGTTTTGGGTTTTTTTTTCTTTAGGTTTTTGCAAGGCAGTGGGATTAAGTGACTTGCCTAAGACCACACAGCTAGGTCAATATTAAGCTCTGAGGATGGATTTGAACTTAGGTCTTCCTGACTCCAGGGCCGGTGCTCTATCTACTGTGCCACCTAGCTGCCCCCTTAAATACCTTTTAAAAGGGAATGCCCTGGGGGCGGCTAGGTGGTATAGTGGATAAAGCACAGGTCTTGGAGTCAGGAGTACCTGGGTTCAAATCCAGTCTCAGACACTTAATAATTACTTAGCTGTGTGGCCTTGGGCAAGCCACTTAACCCCATTTGCCTTGCAAAAATCTAAGAAAAGGGGGGGGGGATGCCCTTGACCAGTAAAAATCAACTTGTTTGGTGGATGTTTGATGGGGAGCAAGACCAAAAGTCTTTCATTGGTTCTTCCTACTGAGAACATGCCTTGATCATGAATGAGATGGCTACCTCTGGTACACTGGACAGGGGAAAATCTCCATCTAGACTAACTGGTTGATTTTCTCCTTCATGAGCTGGGTCACCCTAAATTGTCACGGAGATGATCAAGTATGGGGCTTCCTTCTCTCTGGGGAAGGGCTCCCCTAGATTGGTTCATTTGGAGTCCCTCCCACACAAGATTGATGAGCACCAGATCTGCCTGGAGACTAGGGTCAAACCCCTCAGTCAGCCATGCCCTTCAGAGAGAGACTGACCTTCTCAGGAGTCACCCTGGATAGAAAATAAAAACAGTGGATCACAGCAAATAATTCATTATTCCTAGAAAAGTATTAATTCCTCTCAGGAATGTTTTACTGTGGCAGTGACTGGAACAAAAGCATAAGCCCAATGTTTCTTCCTGATGCCAAGAGCTGCCTCTCTCTGAATGCACCTTCTATTGTGCTACTAGGAATAAAACCTCCTGTGGGTGTCCTTCTGGGTTATTCCAGACCTGTGAGTCTCTGCTCATAGAAGAGCTTGACCTCTTTCTCCCTTCCCCCCAAGGATTCCCAAGACCCCACACCTGTGTTCCCTCTCCCACACCAGCTAAGTGGCTGCTGCTGGTGGGGAGGGCTTCCACAGCCAGCGCTCCACATTCGTCTTCACTCTGCCTGGTGCCCTAGATGCTGTGGAAATGCTAGGGAGTGGGAAGTGTTACTCCAACAAATAGTTAACAACTTGGACTTTTCCATTCTGACTTTCTGCCTACAAAAAGCTATATTGTTTTTCTTATATCCCTGAAAAAAACCTGTTATTTTGTGCCCTTCTGTGCTCTCCATGTCTAGATAATAACTATCTCACAAATTTAGTATTTGGTCAGAAACTTGCAATATATTACATACTCTGTCCCCAGCCATTCTGTCAAAACTGCCCTGGCCCAGACATGAACCAGAACCAACTGGCCCCTGCAGGGGATAAGGAGGTAGACACAAAGGACATTGGGAGAACAGAATTCTTCACAAGAGTGTGCTCAGCATCTTTGTGCAGAATCCTGTCTCTCTTAGCGTGTAACCCATCCTGTTTCCCCTTTATAAGCCTCACTATGTCTCATCCTCCTTGCTTGTCTCTTAAAGGGCCAGGCCAGCCCAGTCCACCAGCTATACCTTTATATTCCTCATGTCTCTGGGGTCACTGTCTGGTGAATTCATCACTCTGCTCACCCTCCCCTTTATAAAGAAGGTTTCTGGGATCCCCTCAACTATCCTTGTCACTGTTGAATCCTACATGTTTTAGGAACTGTGCCAAGTTATCTTTACTTTATGGATTATTCATTTGGGTTGTGAGTTCTGTGATTTATTAAAGAAAGTAATTCCTTTGTCACATTAAAAACACGGGGTTCTCAAGCTGACCTGGAAGGGCAGGGAGAAGACTGAAAGGGAGAGACCTGCTTTAAACCCAGGCCATGTAAGTCCATTGGAGTCTCTGGCTGTGCTCTGAGAATTCTCCTGAGAGGAGGGGGAGTCCCTGAGAACAGAGAGGAACCAAAAGCGCAGAAAGATTTTCACCTAAATGATCTTGAAGGTCCATGGACAGGAAATCAACCTTTGAAAGGTTCGGGGCTGAAATTCTGCACCCTTTCCAGGTCCTTGCCTGGCCTTTCCCTTTCCCCACTCCCTGCCCTTCAGAACAAGTGGCCTCTTGAGCTGTGGGCTGGAAGGTATTTAATACATGGCTTGGCATCATCTGTATTATGCAAGAAGATTAACTTGACAAGCTCTGCTATTAATCTGAGTGGCTGTACATATTGACCTATGAAAGAGCATAATTAAGTTAGCCTAATTAAGTTAATTAATTGTCACACTCTGATGAATTTAGTATTGAGAGGAAATTAAATGCAAATAGAAATGTGGAGCCATTGGTTTGAAATCATATTTAAAGGACTTTCCAAAGCTACGTTATATTTAGATGAAGACTGTATCTTTCTATTGTAAAGTAACTAAAGTGGAGTCCATCAGATGCATTCAGGATGAAAGGGACCTGGCAGAGTTAGCCCTGTTGCTAGGAATCTGGATTTGGTTCTGAATAGGAAGACAAATAGGTGACCACACTGGAAAGCATTCAGAGACAAATTGTATTTTTCTACATATTACATATAGAATGTTAATTTTTGAGTCTCCTATAGCATAAGAGTTTGTCTCATTGCCAGATAATACTGAGAACTGCCTCAAGGAATAAGCTGACAAATAAATAACAAGATGATGAAGAAAAGGAAAGCTGATTGGTTGACTCTTCTTTGGCTATTGTGCCTTCTGCCAGGGGGTTTTGCCAGAGAAGTGGGGAGTTGAGAAGAGAGTCCCCCTCCTATCCCAGCCCAGGTGAGCAGTGTCCTTAAGTATTGTGAGCAGTGAGCCATCATCCATGATCACTGAAAAATTTTGGAGAATTAGAGAATGGGGAGTGGTAAATAGGGAGTCTGAAAGCTGTAGCCTCACTTCAATTCCTGCCAAACTCAAGAATGTTATTTCCAAGAGGTTTAGAAGACACTTCAAAAAGGAGGCTGTGATGGTTGCGTCTTGTTAGAATCCTGATGTTATTTCTTTGATAAAATTGCTGAATAGGTGCATCATCTGGCAGAAAGGACTTTTCCCTAGCCTCTAATCTGGGAAGACTTTAGATTAGTATCCTAAGGAAAAGTCACTTAGATTCTCCTGTTCGAGACAGTTGTCTTAACATCCCAACATTTCAGAGATTGATCTTCCTGAACTGACAGAAGTTAGCTCACCTTGGGAGTCCCTCTCACCAGTCCTTGCCCTCTGGAGACACTAAACTGGTAGGGAGAGATTACATGGATGAAACAAAACATTTGATGGGTGCTGATGGTACTTCTATGGAAGAGAGAACAGTGCGCTTCATGCTGGGGTCAATGTGGTGAACTCTTAAGAGATTTGGAAAAATCTGAGGGATTCCAGCCCGAAACTTAAGTTGTCTCATCTTGCCCAAAACATCTCTGCAGCCAGGAGGTCCTCCTCTTCCCAGAGCACCCTGCTTTCTGTAACGTGTAATGTGTGTCTTCTGAGTCCCTCAGTTCTGCAAGGCCACTGGTATCCTCTTCTTGACAGACCAGACCCTCTCCTCCTTCTGTTCCATTCTCATCTTCACTGCCAGCCTGGACTCCATCACATCACTTCTACTCACTCAACGCTAGCAGCTCTGTCAAACCTCTTGGAGTAAATCTCAACCCTTTGACCTTTAAAACTTTTTACAACCTGGCTTCAGTCTTCCTTTTCTTTATTACCTATTCTTCTAGTCCATGCTTTGTTCAGTCCAGCTGGCCTCCTTACCACTATACTTTGGCTCCTCTCTCAAGGCCTTTGCTTAGACTGTCTCCTCACTTCTTGGAATTTCTGATTTCCTTTAAGATACCTCAAGAGACCCTCTAGAAGAAGTCTTACTGCCTATGCTTGTACACGGTTACCTGATAGCTCTTTTTTGTTAGGTCTATTTTCACCATCTCTTCCATTACAATGTAAGCACATAGCAGGAGTTTAATAAATGTGTATTGATTGAATTGTTGAGAATCTTCCAGAGGAACGCCCCATGAGTCTCCAGTGGTCTTGTGCTGTTTGACATTTTTATCACTGATCTGGATAAATTCAGTACTCCAGAGCTAGGAAATGATAGGAATAGAGGAGTCAGGATCCCAAACTTTTGTAACATTCCAGAATATGCCCTGAATCTAATTAAGCAATCTTAAATAGGGGTCAGTGCAAAGTCTTCATTTGGGTTTAAAGTCTCAAATACTGCTACAAACTTTGTTTGAGCCAGTTGTAGAATCTGGAGTTCAAGAAAACTATTTTTGGCTTGGAATGAAATAAAAATGATAAAGTAGAAGTCCTGTTCTCCCTGCCCTGGTCAAACCATCTGCAATATTGGGCTCAGTTCTGGCTGGTCACCACCATTTCTTAAGGTTGTTGTCCACCTGGAGAATGTCCAGAGGAGGGTACTCGGCATGGTGAAGGACCTGGAGTTCATGCTATCAGAGGAGGCTGAAAAGAACTGGGGATATGTAGGCTTTCTAAGACATATCACTCTTCAAGCTCTCGAAGGAACCTCAGAGAAAATAGTGACTGGTCTCATAATGAATGTAGCCTGCTAGAGAACAAATGAAGCTATCAAAAGGGAAAGGGGCTGCTGTGAGAGAGAATGGGGTAGACTTCACTGGCAGTGATTCAGTGCAAGATTTCACTGATCAATCAGTCTGCATCTATTGAGTACCCACTGGATCCTTACTTTTTTTTTTTTCAGGTTTTTGCAAGGCAATGGGGTTAAGTGGTTTGCCCAAGGCCACACAACTAGGTAATTATTAAATGTCTGAGGCCAGATTTGACCTCAGGTTCTCCTGACTCCAGGGCTGGTGCTCTATCCACTGCGCCACCTAGCTGCCCCCAGAAAGCTATATTTAAAAAATTAACAAACAACTTGTACTTACTCCTGATACATTTCAGAAGTGGGACTTGCTCATCCCCATCCCCTAATTTTATGAAAGAAAGGGAGCACAATCCAATCTATTGAGAGAAACAGGAGGTACAGAATAAAGACTTAACCATGGCGAGGTGGAAGGCATTCCTTGATTGGGATCCTTCTGAGGAATGCAGGCATTCATTGTTATGTTTTTACCATACCTCAACCTTACCATTATTTCTGCCCCAACATCTGATGAAGTGGGAACAATAATCCATCCTCTGGGATTTCCGTGGTACCGATCAGTTTTGTCTAGATCTGGTTTTAAATGTTAAAGCACTGAAAGTGAGGCCTGTCTTCATGAGAAGCTCTCTTGTAACACCAGCCTAGTTCTCTGCTTGTTCAACATTTCTTGTAAATGTGGAGAAGTAGGAAGTGCAAAGTTTCTGCCCCTTTGCTTTGGGCATCTGCAGCAGATGCAAAGTTAAGAGATGGGAAAACTACCTTGGCCAATCCTCAGTGTCCTTCCCGAACTAGCCAGTAGCGTGACATGGGCTCTGGCCTTTGTCTCCCTCAGCTCCTGCCTCAGCTCCTGCCTCCTCCACCCTCTGGCTGCACCCATCCTTTCCATGAATTTCTGTCAATCCTCTGGTGGAGAAGCAAACCTGGAGCCCTTGCTCTAGGTTTTTCCATTTCTTGTGCTCTAAGCAGGCTCTGAAACCACTTTTCTGTCTGTCTGTTGAGTCTGAGCCCCTGCTTCCTAGAGGCTTAGCCTGCTTCTGCCTACTGGGCCCCTTTCCATTGGGTCACCAGTGGCCATTCTGAGCTTCCATGATTCACTACTACACAGCATCCCTGGGAGACTGTTCAACAGATGGGGCTTTCTGTTGGGCTGCAGCTGATGAGAGCCCAGATGTTCTCAGTACTGACCTATTCTGGACCAAGGTCCATGTCCATCTGGTGCCTGGACAGTTGCCCAGCATAGAAGTGTGGATAGGTATTTTGCATCTATTGGCTTCATTTATTTACTTATTTCTTTATTTTTACCGTGTGAATGGCCAGCCTTCATTGTACCTGCTTCTTCTTCCACATGACTGTTGATGTCACTCATGGGAACCCTTTTTCTTTTCCAAAAAGGCACCTCTAGTCTTAGGAGGAAAGTCGATGGGTACGTAAGGTTCATGTACTTGATTGCGGGGCCTTGATATTTCCATCCCATTTAGTGAGAGTGACCATCTCTTGTTAAATGATGAGATTCTAATTGCCTTAGTCACAATAATGAAGTTAATAAATGGGGTTTAGATTTTGATTTTTCTTCCCCTGGACTTCCCAAGTACATTCTGAGTGGTAAAGGACTCAGTTCCCCAGTCACTCAACATGTGCTGTGGGCTTAACTTTGTGTTAAGCCCGAGAGGACTGAACAAAGTCCAAGAAAGATCTGCTCTTCCAGAAAGGGCGTCTTCCTTTCTTGTTTTTGTTTGTGTTTTTGTTTGTGTTTTTTGTTGTTGTTGTCCCTTCTTTGCTCTTTTCTGACCTAGAGCTTGCCGGCATGGGCAGAGAGTTGTTGTTCGATTTTTTATTTTATGATTCTATATTAAGATTGGAATCATTAGGAAAAGTGAGTGAAATCATGTCCTTGGACAAAAAGCAATGGTTAATAAGAAAGAAACCTGCTTACCTCAACTCTGCTGTACCAACATTTGTTCAAATAAGAGTTATTACGTCTTTTTTTCTTTTGAATTGTGTAGCAGGCAGCAATCTTGAATTGGCTGTCAACAACTACCATTGAGTCAAAAATGCCCCTCATTTCAAAGATGTGACATTACTGAATTCGTATTTACTCAGGCACCTCCGGTATCTTCAGATACGAAATGGATAGAAACCCTGGGTGCCCTTTACTGTTAGAACTATAAGAACCAGCATGCTTAACTATTATCTTCCCATAGTGGGTCGTTTTTAATCTGTATCCTGTGTTCTCTGTTTTTAGAATAAATATGTTTTCTCATTTTTCTGAACTTGGAGATATAGGAGAATAGGTTTGCAGTGTCAGTGGTAATTCATTGCTTGGAAAGAAAGACCTTATGCTGTTATTGTGTCGGAGAAAAAGCGACCTAAATCATTTCAGCAGTAAGCTTATCATCTAGATACCATCACCATTTTACTTCTTGAAAATATATCTGTTGTGAATTACACGAGGGCATGGGTATTTTATTTAACTATTTGTGGCAAGTTTAACTGTCTCCTCACCAAAAGCCTGGTGGGGGAAAATTCATATTTCAGAAGCACCAGGTAAAATGGTATGGTGAACACTTGATTGAACAGGAACAAATAAAATAAGACAAATTAGACTTGTTATGCCAGGTGTTTTTCTCACCCATATGTTGTGAACTGTGAGTGTGAATCATGGGTCCTTCCTGAGAATCCTGGGGAAGTAGGCTAATATTTGTTGGAATTATGACCAGGTTTGAAAACTGACAGTTTTGCTTCAAAGCCATTGTTATGTAGGGGTCAAATTAGGTGACTTAAGATCACCCAGGATGGGGGGGGCACCACAATGGATGGAGCACTAGACTTGGGTCAGGCTTGAGTTCCAGTGCATCCTCAGACACTCGTTAGCTGTAGGACCCCTGGAAAATCACTTCACTCTTTTTGCCTCAGTTACTTAATCTGTCAAATGAACTGGAGAAGAAAGTAAATTACTCCAGTTTCTTTGCCAGGAAAACCCCCTCTGGGGTCATGAAAAGTCAGACATGACTGAAATGACTGAACAACAAAAACATTGCCACTAGATTGACTACCAAGCCAACCTGTCAGTTACTGTCCTTCTAAAAGGTCCCCTTGCTACATCCAGGAAGGCACCTATCACAAGTTCTTAAGCAATCTGAGGTTTGACCAGGAAGACTTCCCATTTTAATTGTTAAAATGGTGACTGCTGCCTCTTAGCCTTAATAATGCAAGGGGAAATGCCTGGTCATTAGAAAAAAGGGTTACATCTTACTAAGTGTTGTTTGACTTCCCATAGCCACTCTTTGAGGCAGTGTTCCTCCTACTGATAGTTACCTTCTGAAAATCAAGGTGCATCTTTGAGGATATTATGACTGGAGAGTAGCTTTTTCCCTGGGTACAACACTGACTCTGGTCCCTAGAAATGGTGGCATGGTGGCTGTGCATTTTACTCAGAAACATTTCAGCATATTGTCAAATCTTAGTGATCATCTCACATTTTACAACTGAAGAAACTGAGTCCCAGAGAGGTTAGGAATTTTACTCCAGCTCAAATCACTAGTTAGCAGCAGAACTAATCATAATAAAGTAATGAGCCTTTCTATAATTTTAGAGCATTTCTCTTCCAAAACGATATTCTGCATGGATATACATTTTGCCAAACTTCTTATTATAAGAACCACTTTCTAATCAAATAAATATAGTTAAATGTACCATTTTAGGAAGTATTTGATAATGAAATATGCTAATGCAAAGGCAGTTACATTTACCATAGATATTGCTAATGCTAAATGACTCTTATTGCATTTGCTGTCATCAGATTAATGACTTCATTAATAGAGCTATAATGCATGCTTTAAAGATTTTTCTAATAATTCTTTTCCCCTTGCATAATAAATAGTATCATTTTATTAACTTAGGAAAGTGAATTGAGATCTTTAGGATATTTTTCATATTCAAATGACTATGATATAAATGACAACTAAATCCTGAGTCTTAGGATACAGCCACCACTTAGGGTCATTCCTTTGAGGGAAATTGGATTTGCTTTTTGATAACCTACTTTATGATACAATGGATAGGCACGTCTTGTGGAGGGAAGGGAACAAACATTAATGTTAAATTCTTTACTAATAACTCATTTGATCTTCACAACCATTTTGAGAGCTAGGCACTCTTTTTAATCCTCATGTTACAGCTGAGGAAACTGAGATAAAGTCTCAATTAAGTGACTTGCATAGGACTACATCTGCCATACCATCTATTTGTCTCTAAGTATTATCAGCATGTTTTATGACAGCAAAATTGGCACTTTTCAAGTTGTTACAAAGAAAACAAGGTACAGGAAGCAGTCCTATTCCTTTAAGAGGAAAATCTATTCTTAATATGTAGATATATTTTAATTAAATTCTTCTCTTTGAAAATGATCATTGTAACACCCTGGGGATCAGCCTTTAGTTACTTTTAAGGTAACTAATGAATTTTTCCTTTGTTGGCATTCTAAATAGATTGAAAAAGGAATTATGATCATTTTCTGTTTTTGCTTATGAAAACACTTTTTTGTCCTATGTTTTTTTATGTGTAATTAACCAATTTTTGGACCCTGTGGCAATTTTCTGAATACTTTGGGCACCCAGAATCTTCTCCACTGCTTTGTCCTGGCCTAGAAGTGACCAGTGGCTCATCCTCACCAAAAATCCTACCAAGCCGGAAGACCCCTAGCCTGTGCCAGTGTATGATTTTTGTGTCCTGTACCCAAGGGCAGCAGGTTCCTGATGTGGCAGCGTGAGGCATCCCCATGCAAGTGAAGAATAGATTCTCGAGTTTCCAACTTATGTGGAAGAATATAGTCATTACAGTGCCTGGGGCCTTGCTCCTTCCCAAGAGGGAATCTTTCTCTTTCTTGTGCTTAACTTTTAAATCCATCTACTTAGCATTTAGTTCTTGGCATTCCATGAAAATGGGAAGGAGGCCCTCCACAGGAGGCACAAAACATCCATGGAAGCAGTTATCAAATGTGGCCTTCTTTGTGGCCTTGCCAGGGAAGAATTTTAATCCGAGTGAAATTGGTTCCTGAGCCGAGCCTGGGTTACTGTACTCTGTCTCGATGGTGAGACGACTGGTCAGTGTGCTGGTTAGGGGCCAGCCCAGGATTTTTAAAGTGTCATGCATGCTCTTAATAATTGAGGGATACTTAAAAGGGAATGTCTTTTTTTCAAACTTGATTGCCTTGGGTTTTCCCATATTGCTTTTGCAATTCTTCTAAGTTCCTTCCAAATTAACCAAATAGCAGTATGTATTTGTGCAGATAAATGATCATCTAGCAAAGGGAATCTTGCTCTTAAGCTAGCTGTAAAATCAGTGCTGATTTCAAATGAAATTGAGCCAGGCATTTTATCATAGTTGGCTGTTCCACGGTGTCCCCTGTCCTCTGCCCCAACCCCGGGCATAGCCCTCTGCTCCTGGTGAGATGTCGAATGTGGGGTTTCTGTGGATGCCTGATAGACTTGTCTACAATCTATGGGCTTTCTGGTGGGCACAGAAGACCTCATATGTGTATGGAGGATCAAAGGTAGACCGGTCGCACCCCAACAACCAGCAAGATGGGCCTTCCAACTTGGCTTGAGGTACCTAGTCACCCTTAAGTTGTGGGCAAGGACTTAAACTGATGCATATCATGTGGGAAGCATTGAGATGGAGGTTTGAGAGGCAGCCTGGAGATTCTCCTGTCTGACCTCCACATTGACCAGTGAGGGAGTGGAGGCTAGGGATGAGGCAGGATCTCCCTTCTGCTCTTATTCTCTGGGCTTCCTCAAGAGAAGTAGTCAGCAAGATTTCAAAAATGAAACTGCTCTATTTTCGGAAGTACTGGATAAGTTACAAAATAATTACGTGACGGGCAGCCAATTTCCTGAGCGTCACAAATCTTCTAATTGGTCATGTGGTGGTTCCAGCCTTCAAATTGCATTAGCATATTACTGATGATAAGGATGCCATTAATGTGATATAAGAAATTAATTACTCTGAGATAAGGCAGTGACACTTACTTAATAAAGCACATTAGCTACTTCACTCTGAATTCACAACTTAAAAGAGAGTTCAAACTCAGGCTAGGACTTGGCTTTGAATCCCAGATTTAGGAAAGAGGGTTCAACTGACTCCATTTACTAGAGGAACAATATCTTTTTTTAAAAAATTATTTATTTATTTTTAATTTTACAATTTCCCCCCTAATCTCGCTTCCCTCCCCCCACCCCCCACAGAAGTCAGTCTGTTAGTCTTTACATTGTTTCCATGGTATGCAACGATCTAAGTTGAATGTGATGAGAGAGAAATCATATCCTTAAGGAAGAAACACATTACAAGAGATAGTAAAATTATATAATAAGATTATATTTTTTTAAAAATTAAATGTAACAGTCTTTGGTCAAACTCCACAGTTCTTTCTCTGGATACAGATGATATTTGCCATCGTAGATAGCCCAGAATTGTCCCTGATTGTTGCACTGATGGAATGACCCCCTGTTGCTGTTGGGGGGGGTACAATGTTCTTCTGGTTCTGCTCATCTCACTCAGCATCAGTTCATGCAAATCTAGAGGTACTATCCCTTGAACAAATCTGGCAGCTTTGGGGCTCTCTAGGAGAGGGTCTGTGAGGGCTCCTCAGCACAGAGCTGGCCTCAGGGGAGATGATGTCCAGCCTCTCTCTGCCCCTGCTTGTGTCACACCAGACATATCAGTTAGACCCTTCTGACCTTGGGCAGGTCCTTGAGACATTGAGGGCAGAGCAGGTGCCAGTCTGGAGTGGTGGAGGAGCATCCTCAGCAAGAACTAACAGTTCAGGAGGAATAATGGGTCGGGATCATAACCAAATAGGACGGAATGAATATTCATCTTCCTAGTTGCAGTCCATTGTGCTCATTCTGACATTTAGCCCCCTGAGGAAGAGCCTGGAGGGCTGGGCTCTAAAAACCAGTATCCTTTACAAAGGAGATTTTTCACTGATACTTTTACTTTTACTTATCTGAATTGCTCCCTCTGTCCATCTCCCAACTCCCAGAGAGACAATCCTAATGACACAATAAAAAAGATGTAAAGGAGGAAGGAGAAAAAAGAGCATTCCTCACATACAAGTACAGATGAAAAGGTCCTCCTTTTCAAGAAGGAAATCCTTTCTCAGAGATGCTAAGCCATGCCCTTCAGAGCCATCATTGGCTTTGTGTGGTGGATTTCAGACTCTTCTGGTTTGGCCCTTAATATTATTTGTTTATATTATGAAACTTAATCCAAAAAGAAATCAAAGAAGGGTTTGGGGAGGCTCTCAGACCTGTATTGAGTGAAAAGGAAACGAATTTGGGGCAGACCAAATAGATCACTGCTAGAGTCTAGGAAAGAGGAGGGGAGGTGGGGCCTGAGTTCAGATGGTGATTTTGTGAGTGAAGAGTTGGGGAGGCATCAGGGAGGGTGTGGGAAGGTAGAAACAAGAAATAGAAAGATGATGCTTATGTTGTGAACTTGGGAGATGAGTTCCGTCCTAGTAGGAGATTTTGGAAATGGAGAAGATGATGACATGAGATCATGGACATAGATGACAACTCCTCCTGCGTTGTCCTGCCCCAAATAAAGTGTGGTAGAATAGAATGCAGAGCTTTCCTCTGGGCCAGGGACTATGCTGAGGCTAGGAATGCCATCTATCAAGAACTAGGGAAATGCAAAAGCTATGCAGCTACATGGAAAGTAATCATAGAGGGGAAAAGGAGAAGGTGGGAAAATGGATAAGGACTTGCTTAAGCATTATGCCAGAAGAGAAACCCACAGTGTGTAGAAGAGGCCCTTTCCAGCCCTCCAGGGATAGAAGAGTGAAGATGAACATATGCTTTGGAGAAGGAAGTTGATAAGGAGGTGCCCAGGCTCCTCTCAGAAATGATTGACATGTCATAGTCAGTCTGATTTCCCCATCTGAGGGGACTTGGAATTCAGAGAGCCTCACACACTTTGCATTTCACCTCTACCTGCCTTGACTGCTTTAGCTGTAAAGTGGGGCTCACAGTAGCACCTCCCTCCCCAAGTGGTTGTGAACCTCAAGTCCAGTAGGATTTGCCAATCTCTCAACCCAGGACCATAGAGCCTCTTTTTCCTATGTCCCACCTCACCTACTTGTGAACCTCTGATTTTCTATATTTAAATCCAATATACTCCTGTGCTCCCAGAGGATTGGTGATTGTCCTGATTTCAGAGTTCCTTTCAGCAAAGCAGATTGCAGTCCTCCTTAGTGGTGCTTGTCTATGTCTTCCCTTCCCCAAGAGGCATGTAGGGATGACTTTCACAGAGTCCTAGACCTGCACCATATGATTTAAGACTGGGAGTGGCCATGGTGGCCTCATCACCTCTGCACAAAAGGACATCCCATGGTAGCATTTCCTACAGGCCACAATCTCATATCTGCTGACTCTGATTCTTTTCAAGGAAGGTGACTCTAGCTATGTCTCAAGGCCACCCCGGCCTTTTAAAGATAAATCTCATGGGTGGGAAGTCTTGTGGGATATCAAGGCTCCATTTTCCTTTCTGCTTCTTCTCCCTGTTACTCCTAATTCAGGTCCCATCAGGACCCCTCTCATCCCTCTCCTCAGGCCTTCACATTTCTGCAGAGTGTAGGTTCTCGGTTCTGACATGGGAGCATGCCCCTGGAGCTTTCCTGCAGCTGGAGCTTTCTGGCTGAGCTCTCACTGGGAGAGGATCCCTCCTCTCTTGGAGTAGGCTTTGCTCTGATGTTCTTGCTCAGAGGACCTCCTCCTCTTGCTCTCCAACAAGATATTCACCCCCCAGTTCTATTAGCATCTTTCTGTTAAAGGGTTGGGTCCTTATTTCCAGGGGAAACTGGAGGTTATCAGAGCTTCTGGGCTTCCTGAAGGCACTCCAGCACATTTTCCTCCCCTTGGTAATCTCTGGATTCTATTCATGTTCTTAAAGTGAAACAAGACAAAATTTAAGAAATCCTCTGCCTGTTTAAATGAGGTGTTGAATAAATACTTGCAAATCTTGTGTTTGTCTTTTCCATCAATACTTGCAGCCTTTTAGGCATTTAAATTTAGAATGCTTTCCTGGATTTTAGCAGCTTGGAAGGCAGCATACCTTTGATTTCCTTTAGAAGTCTTGGGTTTGAACTCTGAGAAAATCCTTGAGGGCTTCTCAAGCCATTCTTGACTCTGGCTCAGAGTCTGCTTTTGCCAGATAGTGACTTCTCATGTCTCTTGGAATGTAAGGTTTTGTATTTGGAGCTGTCAAAGAAATGAAAAATCTCTGGACCTTGATCATAAATCCTCTTTACACAAGCTTTTTTTGGGAGGGATAAAAGAACCATCATCCCAGAGTCATGACTGAACTTTATTTCTAAAGAGCTACTAACATCTCCCCATCCTTTTCCTGCCTCTACTTTCTTCCCTGGAACCTCTGAAATGGAGGTAATGGTGGCTTTTCAGATCCTGAGGAGTGACCTAGGGTGCTGAGAGGGTTGTAAACAATTCAGGCCTAGAAGCATACACCTTTCCCAAACAACTGTATTGAAAGGATGAAAGAATGAAAAGGATCAATTATGTAATAATGTGTCAGAAATCATTTTGTGATCATTGATATTACCAAGATAACCAAAGTGCTGCAGAATCTATCCCATACTCAACAAACTTTTTTTTCCCTTCCACTAAGAAATAGGGCAAATTCCTTCTTCAGTGGTGAATGAATGATCTTATGACTCTTTTATTTTCTTTAAATATTTCATTGCATTTTTTCCCTACAAGTTTTTCAGTTGTGTAGTAATATAAGAATGAAATTAGATGGTCTCCTTAGGTAATCATTTTGTATAAAATATATGGAATCTTTGAAACCTAAGCTTATAAAAACTTTCTGAAGACATTGGACCTTGTCTGATCTACTGAATGTTCATGGTTCATTATGGATTTGTAACTTAATAATAAGTTACACTCTAGATATTGGTGGCATCATGTTCTGTTTCTGTGGCTTTGGATTCTTGAAAAGGAGAGTTGCTAATTCTAATCAGTTTGAGGAATGTTCTAGTGCCCATGATGGGAGCTATTTATTATAGTGACCCCAGCATGAAGTAGAATTCTATAGCTTTGTGTGAATGGAAGATGATTGGAGCAAGGAGACGGAATAAAAGATTAACTCTTGTGTGGCCAGATCAGTTATGAGAGTCAAAGAATGGGAAGAGGCCTAGAGCACTAGTTTGATAATCTCCGTCTGAGTGAGGTCACTTGGTGCCCCACAGGTTCAACCTATATGCCTTTTGGAGGAGCAGGTCCTTGGGAATAGGAAAGCATCTTGATGGACAAGCCCTGGGAGTTGGGGATGATCTACTTAGTGTTGTATAGTCATCCAGGGACTGAGGCTGAACTTGGGATTTCATTGATACAGGGAGTTCTGGCTGCCAATGCAGGTGGGCATCTTTCTTCTACAGTGTGTCATCCTAGAAAGTAACCAGGATCACTGAGAGATTCAGGAATGTGTGAGGGCCAGGTGATCCTCAACTCTCCCACCCTGACACCCCCAGTCTCTCTTTGTCTCTCTGTTTCTCTCTCTCCCCCCCCTTCCCCCCCCTCCCTCTCCCTCTCCCCTCTGGAAAACCTTCCCTGATGTCCTCAGTTGTTAAAGTTCTCTCAGAACTCAATTTCATTTGTGTTTGCTTACCAGTGTGTTACAGGTTGTTCTCACCACTGTAATATAAAGAAGCTATTTGAGGCTAAGGACAGTCTCATTTTTGTCCTTAAAAAATGTTTTAAAAAAATCTTCCTCCCAGCACAAAATGTTTTCTGGATTGAATTTAATTAATTCCTGAGAAAGTGGAGAACAGCGGGCGGCTAGGTGGCGTAGTGGCTAAAGCACCGGCCTTGGAGTCAGGAGTACCTGGTTTCAAATCCGGTCTCAGACACTTAATAATTACCTAGCTGTGTGGTCTTGGGCAAGCCACTTAACCCCATTGCCTTGCAAAAACTGAAAAAAAAAAGTGGAGAAAGAAACCTGTGCAGTCAGCTGACTACCACATGTCCCCTCCCCCAAACTGCCTTCAGAGATGTCTCAGAATTCTCAACTTGTCTTAGAAATCTTTCTGCATCTTACATTAAATATGTGTTGCCTTCAATAAAAAGATTGATTCTAGAGCCACAGAAATGCTCCACTTCCAGGTGGAGGCCATCTGGTGTGGGGTAGACAGGAGACCTGGGTTCAGATCTCAGCTCTGACCTTCATTATGTGACCATCACCAGCAAGCCATTGGTAAAATGGGGTTGTTCCCAGGACCCATTGAGAAGGTATTTCTAAAGAGCTTGGTCGGTGGTCAGTATCATTGATTAGTTTTGTTATCTCCTGCTTAGGTGGAGCCTAGGTCCTTGACATGGTGCCATCTTGTCACCAGCAAGCTGCTTGTTCACAAAAGTTAGGATGTGGAGATAAGGCTGAGTTTGCCATATTTGTGGTGTTTTGTTGATGTTGCAGGTTATCTTATGAAATTTCCTAAAATTTTTAATAGCTTAAATTTTCTCAAAGCAGGATGAACTTTCCTTGGTTTGAACCATAAAAAACTAATGTGCTATAGGAGTTGCGTCACTTGAGTGTCTAATGAGCTATTAATTTCCAAAGGAAGTATGAAGATTAATGGTTCACTCTAGGGAAAAGAGCATCCAGCTCGAAATGGAGACATTTGCAGATTCTCGTTCTCTAAGGAATAGTTTTTGTTTTTTTTTTAAGATCGGCTTTTAAGAGTTCTAGCCCTTAAAGTATATTTCATACTAAGTCCAGATGATTGCCAAACATATCTTGGCACAGTATCTTCAGCTGTTGAAATCCTTCTCTTCCTTCAAGGTCAGGTCCTCCGTTCATCTTTCCAGATGAGAGTGTGGGTAGGCCTTCCAGTGGTACAGATCACCACCCATTCTGTGCAAGTCTTGTTTCCCCATAAATTGTGAAGACGGGTTCCATCCAAAGTCCCACAGACCTTTCCCAGTCCATATTTCTTTTTTTTTTTTAGGTTTTTGTAAGGCAAATAGGGTTAAGTGACTTGCCCAAGGCCGCACAGCTAGGTAATTATTAAGTTTCTGAGACCAGATTTGAACCCAGGTACTCCTGACTCCAAGGCTGGTGCTTTATCCACTACGCCACCTAGCCGCCCCTCCCAGCCCATATTTCATACCCACAGATTGTTCCTGAGGCCCTCATGGTCATGAGCCAGAATACTCTGACACTGTTTGTGGGGCAACCCTATTTCCCATGAATAGTACAACAGCCCAGACATCTGAAGGGAATGGACCAGGTCCCCATGCAGCCTTATTTGGTCACATGGGTATCTCAATAAGAGTGGGAAGTACTGTTCACTCCATGGCCATCCTAATGAGATGACCTACTGGGGTCCAGTGCTCACTTCTGTGCACCACATCTTAAGGAGGACACTAATGAGCTCAGTCTCCCAGAGGCATCCATGCCATTGGAGGATTCATTGGAGCACAAGGAGTCTCTTCAGCAAGTGCAGTGTTCTCTGATAAGGGTCTCCTCATCCATCTGGGCTTCTTGCTGGATCTTCCTCTGCCCACTGATCAGCAGTGTCATGAGCAGATGGGCATCTTGTCCAATGTTGATAATCAGGTCATTTATGGGTTTTATCTTTCAATGATGAATGATTCTTAACTGTATGGATTGGGGGCACCTTGGTGAGAGAGCACCCTTAAGTAGTAGATTGCTCTATTCATTGGGTTTTTTTTCCCCCCTCAGAATAAAAGAAAAATTAATCGCCCTAGTGTCTTGTATTCTCTGTATCCTTCAGTTAGTTGCAGAATAATAAAGACATGGTCTGTGGTTAAATATTGCTCACAGGAGCTGCTTGTTCACCAACCCCCTCCTCAAGGATGCCCTTGATGTAGAAATGGATGATTCTCTCTAAGTGGGAAATTTACCATTTAAGTCACTGGTTGTTGCTCCAGTCCCAGTGGCCTTATTTGGATACTAATAAGGTCTGAGATTCTTTTCTATGCCCTTGATAAATCTTCAGATATTTTGTAAATTCAGCCATCATCTCCTCCCAACTGTCTCTCCTCTATTTCCTTTACATACTTGTCCATTCTGGCCGCTTTTTCAGTCTTTACACTATTTAGTGCCATTTCTTTGGGGGGCGGGGGAGATGAATAAAATATAAATTTTGTTTTTATTTTCAGTTACAAATTCTCTCCTCCCCCTGTTCCCACTATTGAAATGGTAAGAAATATAATGCCTATTATACATAAAATCATGCAAAGCATATTTCTTCATTAACCATGTACCTCCACCACTACCAAAAAAAAAGATCAAGAAAAATAAAGGGGAAAAAATATATATCTATACTTCAGCCTGCATTCAGAGTCCTCCAGTTTTCTAGTGGAGGTGGAGATTCTGTGAATCTCCAGAGAAGCTGTGTTGAACAGCTACTACGTCATTCATAGTTGATCATCACACAGTGTTACTGTATGTGAGGCTCTCCTGATTCTGCTCACTTCACTTAGTATCAGTTCACGTAAGTCAATTCTTTGCCACCACAGAAAGAGCTGCTAAAATGTTTTTGTACAGATGAATCTTTTTCCCATTTCTTTGATTTTTTTCCAGATACAGACCTAGAAGTGATGTTTCTGGGTCAAAGGCTATGTGGTTTTATAGCCCTTTGGGTGTAGTTCCAAACTGTTCTCCAGAATGGAGAATATTACTCCATCAGTTCACTACTCCACCAGCATTTCTGATATGTCAAAGTTCATTTAATGATGGGAGACAGTGATTTTAGAGCACAAAATGGTTTATGAAGCAATCTTCAGATCTTTTCCATTTTCCTTCTTATCTTCCCATTTTCATCCTTTATAAATGAAATGCCCTTAAGATGATTTTGCTTGGTTGATTCTCTTGCCAAACTTTCTTTAACCTGCTTTTCCTTCTCCCCTTTATGTCTCTAGACCATTCACAATTATTCATCCTCCCTCATAAGATTTTATGAATGAGTTTATATTCCAAACTGTTGTAGCATTTGGCTGGCCAGCTCCCATATTTTCTGGACTTGATCTCCTTGTCCCCTGAACACATGGACTTTCGTACCTATACCAGTGCCACAAGAGCCAAAGAGAGGATAGGGAAAGAAGAAAATAGAGAATGTAGGCTTGACCACATGAATAAAAACTGAAAGACATCTGTAAAATTAACTGACTTCAAAAACCAAAATTGTCACCCCTACAATAATAATTGGAAGTTGATTACATCTGTGCATAAAATGCTCATTTCTTTATCATCTTCCCGCCTGTTATATGTGCAACCTGGCAAGGGGATCTGGGCAATTAACTCTAGCAGTAAATAAAAACTAGTCATTTTAATGAACTTTTTTCTTTTAAGTCACCAGGAAGAGAAAAATAATTTTTAAATGATTTCAAATGGTTATTATATTTAATGCCACACATATTTTAGCTGAAGTTATTAAGAATTTCCAAGTCTGACTTCATATTGTAGCCTTATATTTTCCAGTTAAATATGCAACTTCTGCTGTCATAAGAAAAGACTTCACTAGAGCTTTTTACAGTAAATTTAATTAAGCGTTTCCTGTAAGTTCATTTCAGTATCTCATGGCCCACTAGAGTTGGAATCCAGTTATAAAATAGTAGATTAATTGCTCTTTGTATTAAATGAAATAAGAATGCTAAATCTGAGACCTCAGCAAATTTAACTGGTCCTCAATTGCTTATTCAGGGCCTTGGAAAGCTGCATCCCAAGGTAGAGAAAAGTGGCTGGCAGCCTCTGTGGAGCACGTTACACATGTGCACTTGACTTAATGAACCAAGTGTTTATTACTATGAAATAAATGCTCCATTTAAAGAATTACAGTGAACTTGCAGAATATTACAAACTCAAATTAATTTCGGTCAGAAGCATACAGTGGGCTTCTTTGGCCTAAAACATGTTCATTAGGGTCAATATTTTTTTCATTTATTGAGATAAATTTTCTCCCATTGGGCAACACCAGCAGATTCCTAGAGATCCTGGTAGGGAAGAGGCTTTCTCTTTCTGGGTCTTGACTTCCCCAGCCTGGCAAATTGCCTCTTGATTGCCTCTTGCTTAAGAGACAGTAATACCCCCAAGTTCTGTAGCTTGAACACAACCTCACACATCACATCTGCTGGGTTGTTGGTGGTGGTTTGCTAGTTGTGGGATTTAACGTTCTTAGCCCAGCATAGACTGGCCATCTCGACTGGATTGCAGTGGCTCGTCTGTCTTTGTCCACTCAAGAGACTCTAAAGCAAAAAACCGATTCTAAAAACAGCATAAACACTTGAAGATTGAGCTTCTACTGCTCTCTGCAGCCTCTGTCCAACAGGAATTTGTGCTAGTGGGCCAGGCTGTGCAGGGACTGACCATCTGGCAGGTGCTCTTCTGGCTTCTCTCTGAGTTAGCATAAGCAAACAGGAGAAGTGTTTTAATTTCCTAGCTGATGAAAATCAGTCAGCTTGCAGAAGAAGTAGACCTGAGAGAGAATAGAGATCTCACCTCGTAGTTGGATAATTTCCTGAACCTCCTTCCTGCATTATTTTCAAATAGGAAGTTGTCCGATGAGTTATTCCTCTTGTGTTGATAAATGGAAACTCTAACAAAAGGTTTCCTTAAATTTTGCTCATCAGGATATGAGACATCTGGCAGCCAGCCACCTATACCTTTAGACCATGATCTGAGAGCATATCCATGGTGTTTCCTGGGGAAGGGGCAGCTGTTTCAGATTGTGATCTCCTAAGAACTGTTGTATCGTGGTGGTGTGTTGATCACTGGAGGAATTTTTACAATTTGAAAGCAGCCAGTGTCATCTTCGGCCCACTGAGATAAGAGAGAGAAAGCTAACCCCCCCCCCACACACACACACACACACTGGAAAGGTTGTTTTTTTCCGGTTGCCACATAAGAGTGAGACCCCATAACTGTGCTTCTCAGGGTCCTCCCTTCAGAGTTTCTTTGGCTCAGACATGGGGAGAGGAGCAGAAACCACTGAACTATATTACCAGTTCTTCTGTGACCATATTCAGCCTCTTTGGACCACAGAAAGGGAGCTGTGAGAACACAAGGAGTGAAAATATTTCCACAGCAAAAATAAACGAGGTCTGCCATTCAGAGGGAAGACTGTTGACTCCAATGGTCCCTGGGGAATCCTGCTTTTGATGCTGCTTGTGAGCATCCATGAAACAAATATCAACTTGTCAGGGCAGTCACTGAGAAGATGATCCATGTAGCCATGCTCTGCCCTTTAATGAACAAATGCCCCGGCCTTTCCTGGTTAGAGCAATGGTGTCCTGCCATCTGAAACAGAACATTTGTGTCTTAACTCCAGTATGCAGCAAGAAGTAGCTGCTGGGGCCCTTGGATCCTTGCCTGTTCATATTTCAGGGCTCTATTTCTTAGGACCCTAGTGATCTCATCTAAGCCAACCTCCTTTGTACACAGGAGGTGGAAATTGACTGCTCAGAGTCACAGAAGAACTGAGCCTGGTCTGGTGTAGATCTGTTGCTCTATCATTTTGCATCATGGCCCTCCTGATGCCATCCTCAATCTTTCTTCTTGTGTTTCTCCCTGGGCTTCACAGAGCTGATCATTTATTCTTTTACTGTGGTTGCTAGCCTAGAGACTCCATGAGGACAGACACTGTTTTATCTGAACATTAGATTTCCCTGGCACAGTACTCTGCTCAAGGCACTCTACTCATTGTATCACTACAACCAGAACTGGCCCTCTTGGCTCAATGGAATGAACTGTGGACTCAGAGGCAGGAAGACCTCACTCTGCTTCAGTTTCTCCTCTGTGAAATGGGACTGATGATGGTCTCTTCCTCCCTGTTGGGTGGCATAGGAAGAACTCCAGGCTTGTAGTCAACATGCTTGCGGCTATGGGATTCTGGGCAAACCACTTCCCTCTCCTGGCCTCGATTTCCTCATCTGTAAAACAGCAATAATAAAAATATCTGCATCCTGAGGGTTGTGAGGATCCAATGAAATCCTATTTGTTAAACTACTTTAGTTTCTTAAAGTTCTCAATAATTGTTAGCTATTGTTATTAAGCAAAATAACATAATTAGCTTGAAGGTACTTTCCAACATCATCGTTATTAGTTATCATAGTGAAGAAAAATTTTCTTTGGGGGCTGTCTTTTGTTCACTTTTAATGATGCCCAGTACTCACTCGAGGTCCTTCTGCAGATGAACAAGCTAAGTGACACCCTGGTGGTGCCAATCACACACTATGGTCCTTCGCTGTTCCTCAAGGCAATGAAGAAAACTGGCAGTGGTTAGTCAGCCTTGCCAACATACTGGTTACACATAGTGGCCTTTGACAGAGGCTTTGAGAAGCCTTGAGACTGACCCCTCTCCTCAGTACAGTGATCTTTGGCAGTACCATTTGTGACAGAGTTGAGTTGAGAGTGGCTTCCCTGTGGCACCAATGGAAGAACCCACTGACTGGCAGCTGAAATGCACTGAATGGGGCCTCTATAAAAGCATTGCTTTGCTTTTAGGGTTCTGTGGCTTTGAACCTGGGCTGGATGCCCATTATGTGTATATGAGTACTTGAATTGTTCTGTATTTATGGAGAATGGGGAGGCAGTCAAGGAGTTATCCTGATAACTGTTACCCTTCTGGAGGAAGATGACACCAAAAGAAGTAGAAAAGTTGGGGAGTACCTGATGTAGGGGGAAGGCAACTGTCCAGAGGTGAGAATTTGATCGAATGGAGATCTGGAGATGATACAATCCAGGAAGGCAGCTGGGTAGGGAAGAAAGAGGAGATCCACAGGGGGCCCTCCTGAAGTGGAGAAGGATCAGGGAAGAGCTCCCAGAGGTCCACCCTTTCCAGCCAGAGAGACCATGAAGCCAGGGCTGCAGCCTGTTTGTGAAAAACCTCTACTTGGGTCCTTGGGACTGAGCAAGGACAGAGGCCTCCCAAGGAGCTTGGTAGTTGATAGAGTTGCTTTGTGGTTCTAGCTCAGGGTAACACAGAAATGCTGGGAAAATAGAATTGCTTTCTAGCTTGGGGCCTGAGGAAAGATCCCCATAGATTCGGGTGGGCAGCTGACCAGCACCTCAACTACTCAGGCAGCTTCTCCTCATTGAGTCCATTTTGGATGTTTAGCTATCCTAGGGAAAATGGGTGCTATGATGTCACTCTCTTTCCTCCAAGAGAGGGCAGGAGGAGGGAAGAAGTGGGGAGGGAGGGAGGGAAGGAGCCCACGGTGAATTATGCCTCCTCCTCTTGGAGCTGGAGGTGTAGAAGATTGTAAACCCACGCCGGCTTGACATGCTCATGTTTCCTATTTTAGACCTGACTGATCTTCAGATAACAGATGGTGGTACAAGTAATTGGGAAATGGGCAGACCTGTCAAGAAAATATGCTAGATGGGACCAGACGGCCGTGCCGCAGCACATAAAGTGTCTCTGAAGTTAGATTTATTATCTTTCATCAAATAGCAAAGGAAAAGTGTCTGTTCTCAAAAAAAAAGAGTGAGAACACTTTTCACAGCGCATCTTTTCAGAAGGCCTCTCGAGGACAGTGATGAAATATGTTCACTTTAAAGGCAGAACATGGTCAAAGAGTAGTATAGAAATGACACCCACCAGCACGCTGGGAAGACCGTCCAATTTCACCCTCCCGATTTTTGGAGTTCCTTGGAACTGAGTAAATAGGTATCAGCAGCTGTGATCATAGTGAGAGTGAGGGATTTCTGTAATCTAAGTAGAATTGGGAAGTTCTTGCTAAAATGTTCGCAAATACATAGAGCCATTTATTTTTTTAAATTCCATTCCACAGGAGGATGAAAATGAAGCGGAAAGAAAAGAGGCCCCCCAGGATCCTAGCCTAGAACAGAGACCCTCGAAGAAGTGACGGATTCCTGCGTAGCCGGGAGCGCTAGCAGCGTGGTAGTGGGTAGAATCTTTGTTGTTAAAGTTTCAGAGCGCTCTCAATAAAGCTGTCGAGAAGGGAATCTCATGCCGTGTCTGGATTTCTTTTCGTAATTCGTGCAGGTATTTCATCATTTTACTATCACATTTCTCCTACAGAGTTGGCCATCCCCACCTTTTCTTACATTTTTATTCTAATTCCTAGGATTAGGGCCTCCCCACCCCCCAAACCACCCTTCTGGACAGGAGGCCTATGGCGTCTTCCTCCACTCCTCTGGGAGCCCTTGAAGATCCCACCTTGAAGACTCAACAGCTGAGCCTGGAAAGGAGGAAGGCACTATCTGGCTTTGACTTCAGGCTTCCATGGGGGGCCATTTTGGGGTCACAGGGGAAGCTGCAAGAGCACCAGCGAGTCCCAGTTTAGGCATCTCCTTCAACTCCCCCCAAGCCCTGCAAATTCTCTAGAATGGGTGTCAGCCCCCACCCCCTTCCAACTGGCCAACACCACTGCCCCATGAGTTACACATTCAGATCTTGTCTCTGGCTTGCCTCTTGGATCCTGAGACCCCCAGGAGGCACATAACCCCCTGAGGTTACATACCTGTGATTGGACCCAAGTCTTCCCAGTCTTCATCTAGAGCTCTTTACCTTCTTCACCCAGAGGAAGCCAATTGCTTATCAGCACTTTGACTTTTGTCAGTGACTTGACTGGTTCAATTGGTCTAAGGTTGGGGTGGGGTCCTAAGAACCCACAAGTTGGATTTCTTCCTCTTGAGAGCATGTGTTGTGGGGTCATCCTATGTTCCCCAGCCCAGCTCTGAGGCCTGTGGAAAGGTGGCCTTAGACTTGGCATCAGGAAGAGGCTTTGACTCCAGCCTCAGATGCTCGGCCTCCCTCTCCTCATCCATGAAGGGGGATGCTCATGGGACTTAGCTCCTGGGGTGTTTGTGGAGATCAGATGAAACAGTCTGCTTTGCCGACTTAAAACTGCATCATAGCTGTTCTGTTCTTAGAAGATGGAAGGAGAGGAACTCACCCAATGCCTGCTTCCAAGAGGGCACGAGGTGTCAGGGAAGGGTGAGGGACATGGCAAACCTGCTACAGAAGCCACTGTGAGAACGGTGGGGTAGGTGGACAGCCAGGTCTGGCCGTGATTCTCGTCAGCCACCATCACCTCCCCCTCCTTGGGCCATCCCTGCCTACTTCTCTGACCCCCTGACCAGCTCCACGGAGCAGCCTCCACTCTTCTCCACCCAGGTTGGAAAGCCCTCCTGCTGTGAAAGGGCCTGTGGCCCGGGGGCCACAGGCTTCCCAAGCTGGGATGGAAGCCATCACCTTTACATTGGTTCAGCTGTTGTTGAAACTTAGCATTTTCCTTAATTATATAAATTATAATATATATAATTATATAAACCTTATTCCAGGGAGACTTGGGCTGAGAAAGAGCTGAAACTCCCAGTCAGAATTGAGGTGGCCACGGCCACCCATACAAACCTGGGGCCGTCTGTGAATGAAGGGAGATGCGAGGAGGTGCATCGGCCCTGCCAATATCCACCCTGTGGCCACTCTTGGTGGGGGGCAAGCCATTTCTCACTCATCACTCAAGCTCCTTTGCTTATCCTTTGTGGAGATTCCAGTGATGGTAGAATATGTCATTTTACATTAGTTTTCTGTCATTTCAAAGTTTATAGACTTCATTTTGGAAAAGTAGAGGCTCTGCTGTGATGGAGGAACTTCTGAACTTTCAGGAGCTGTCCTATTCTGAGTTTTTTCCAATAACTAAAATTTTCCAATATTTTGATGATTCCTGAACACTGATTCAGATCATGAAGGGGGATGACTGTGCACTGGCTTAGGGCAAGGGCTGGGAAGCTGGGGCAGCCAGGACCTGGACAGCCGAGCTTATCAGTAAAACCAAAGGGTTGGGCTCAGTGAGCCCTGTGGCCTGACCCCCTGACTCTGGAGTTTCATGGCCTTCCATCTGAAGCCACCACAAATCACGGCATCTTCCTAAAACAACCTCTTGTCCCTCTGGAGCCCACTCCAGAGTGAACCACGGCAAAATCTACCCTCCTCTATCCTGCTTTTAAACACGGGGGCTTGTTCTTGAGCAGGTTGCGAGGTAGCATCTGGGGAGAGGCCCATGGGGGTAGCTGGGCTTTCAAGTCCTGTCTTGTATGAACCCAGCGTCCTGTTGTCCACTGCTTACAGGGTTTGTCCTCGGCTCTCCTGATGTCCTTTCCTGCTGGGGATCATAGAGTTGGCCTGGGAGCCCAGAGGACAGAGGCCACCCTCCCTCCCTCTGACCCAGCCTGGCTGGGTGATCCTGCACACAACCGTCAGGGAGCTACCTCTCCCTCAGGCCCATGAGAGGCACTGCTACTCCACACACAATAGGCGGGGTCCATAGTTGGTGTGGTCTTTGGACTGAACTGCCCTTCTGCCTGAACCTTCTGAAAGCCAATTGTCAGAACGACTGTGTCTCCTCTCACTTTGGGGTGGGAGCACCTTGATGTTGCGTCATCCCTTCTCTGCCAGCCTAGAGTCCATGGGCCGCCTTCCTGTCAGGGGGGATCCCTCTAGCTGGCCCAGCATCAGGGCTTCCCTACTTTCTACACCCGGTCAGCTCCACTCCTTTTCTTTAAGGACCTCCCCTCAGGGACAACTTGTGCTCCATTTTTCTGGTAGAGGTTGTGTTGGGTGCCAGCTACAGCCCAATGGCACCGGCTGCACATCCTCATCCCCTTTGCTTTTGCTGTTGCCCTGATTCTAATGGCTTTTCATAAAAACCCCCTTGTAGGGAGACCAGAAGACCAGGAACAGTTGGGGATTGCTTAAAGCCCCGCATGGCCTTTTGAATGGGATCCAGCCTGCCCTCCTCCTGAGAATAACCAGGATATGGTCTTCTGGGGTAGGGGCTCCATCTTCACGTGTAGAAACTGGACAGACGAGAGTGTTCTCTCTGGCTCCACTGGGCAGTGTACCTGGAGGACTGACACATCAGCTCCTTTTTAGGTCTTTGGCAGGCAGGGAGTGAGAGGTGGGAGAGATTCTTTTCCTTAATAACTTATTCATCAGACCAAATAGTGACTGGTTTGCCAATGTGGGTGCTTAAGACTGTTTGCCCAGGAGGCTCTTTTTGGTGAAAGACTTTCTGGGGGTTGTGCTTAAAACTGTTAATGCTTCTGATGTGGGTATGCCCCTCCACTGAGGTAGGTCCCTACCCCTAGGAGTCAATCCTCTTCAGTGTCCTGACTTTGGATAGAGAACCCCTGCAAACAACTGGGCTGGTCCTCAGTCACTGTGTGGCATAGCCCTAGAGACCTAGGGACCCTATAGGGGGAAGGGGGTGTATTGTCATGGCCTGCTGGTGCTGCTCCCACAAGGATTCAGTCTGGGGCAGTGGTAAACAGACTCCAAAGCCAGGGAGGGGGGCTTCTACTGAGAGGGGTCCAGGAGGGGAGGGTGAGGCAAAGAAGATGACCAGCAGGCTCCAGATTCTCAGTTAAAGCCTGGAAGGGCTCAAGACCTAGCTAGATGTGGAGACTGATAACTGTGGAAGTGACATCCTTTCTCCAAGGTCTCATAGATTGGAACCCCATCCTCTGACTTAAAAACTGAAGTCGAGACCCTTGTCAGACTCAGCTGGCTGGTCAGCAAGCATTAATGAAGCTTGTGTCAAGATGCCTAAATGATTCCCGAGAGTTGGTGATTTTCATTTAAATGAATAAGTGAATCCAGGTGATCTGGGGGAAACCAGAGTGCTGAGAACCAGGGAGGAAGGAAAGGTTGGTTTGAGGGGACACCACCGAGTCCAGTCTGGAATGAAGATGATTCAGAGCTAGTGCCTGGATGGGGGAAGAAGGACTCTGGGGAGGTTCACTGAGGCCCAGAGGGGCCGATGGATGGCATCAGCTGACCCTACTATGGGGCCCATGCTCTCAGGTCAGAGGTATCGCTACTGGCAGAGGGGCTCATGGCATCAGCTGCCTAACTTCTATGAAGAGTGAAGGTTAATTAGAAACTAGCTCTTTTACGGGACCGAGAGAAAGCCATTCTTACCTAGTGATAAAGCAGCCCCGTCTCTCACCTCTGCTGACACTGTGGGGCCATAAGGGCAGGGAATGAACATCTCTCCATGGGGAGTCGATGTGTCCTCATTGCCGGCGTCAGCCTCATTATCTGCAGAGGAAGCTTGGGGACAAGTATGCGGCCCGCCATGCGTCTGATTTGTTTTAGGAGAACAATTAATTTCCTTGTTACGGGGCCTAAAAAGAGCAGCCCTGTAAAACCACTGAACCATGAAAGCCATTTCTGCAAGGGTTTTAAATTTGGGAACAGACTCATGAAATTTATAGCTCTGATGAGAGTCGCTTTGCCTGCAGTCAGAACAGAGCCAGATCATTGGTTTCCCAGCGGGCCACCATCATCTTCAGTAGGCACCGGGTGCCATTAACTCTTCAGAAGACCTCCATCGTCCCATTAGCATCAGGGAACCTCACTGTGAAGATGCTGTGGAAACCTTTGTCTACACCTGCAGCATGCTAAGGAGCCCAAGGGAGACCCCACCCCTCCCAAGATGCAGCCCAAAGCAGGGCTATTGACATTGCCACCATTTCTGAGTTCTGCACGGTACCCTGGGACCCCAGAGGCAACTCAGGATCATTGGATTGACACTCCCTTAAAACACAGGATTTCAAACATTGTTCCCATTGGACAGATGAGAAAAATGAGGCAAACCCTAACCATTTCCTTTTTTAATATTTAATATTTATTCTCATTTTGTACAAATAATGTTTTTATACATTAATAAAATATTCTTGTTTAAGAGTAAACAAAATACCGCCCAAATATAGACTCACTTGAACGATAAAGGGGAGAGAAAAAAAATTAAAATGAAAAAAAAATAGTAATAATTGTTGGTATGGCCGGGTGGCACAATGGACAGAGCACCAGCCCTGGAGCCAGGAGCACCTGAGCCCATATGTGGCCCTGTACAACCCAACAATCATCCAGCCATATGACATGCAAGCCACCCCAACCCCACTGCCCTGCAAAAACAAAAACCAAAATAAAACCCAAAATAAAATAAAATGGTAGTAATAGTAGGGGCGGCTGGGTGGCAGACAGAGCATTGGCCCTTGAGCCAGGAGCACCTGGGTCCAAATCCAGCCTCAGACACCCAATGATCACCCTGCTATGTAGCCCCAGGCAGGCCACCCAGCCCCATTTGCCCTGCACCCCCCCCCCAAAATAATAATGAAAAATGTGCTTCAGTCTTTGTTCCAACACCAACAACTCTGTTGCGGGTGGATCACATTCTTTATGATAAGTCCATCACAAAAGTTACTTCCATATTTTTCCACCATTGCCATTGCTGATCGCAACTCCCTCCTTTTGTATTTCTCCACTACCATGTACTATATTTTCTCTCTCCTTTCACTCTGACTCTGCTGTAGGGTAGCTGAGTGGTACAGCAGACAGATCCCTGGTCCTGGGGCCAAGAGGCCCCAAGCCCCCCAACCACCCCTTAGGCCCAGCATCCACCTGGCCCTGTGGTTCCCAATAGCTCATCCAATCCCAGCCCCTTGCAAGAAGTAAAAAAGAAAATGTGTTATATCTAACCACTCTCCCCCCCCATGGTCCATTCTCTCCTCCATCACTCACATACCCCCCCTTCCCCCTGTCCCCCCCTCCTTCTTACTCCAGATGCCTATACCCCATTGAGTATATATGCTGTTTCCTCTCCTAGCCACCTCTGATGAGAGCAAAGACTCCCTCATTAGCCCTTGTCTTCCCCCCTTCCATATCATTGGAATAGCTCATTGTAATAAAGAAAAATCTTATTATATTAAATATCTTAGCCTATTCCCCCTCTCCTTTTTCTTTCTCCCATTACATTTCCCTTTTATCTATTGACTCCATTTTTACACCATATTTTATCTTCAAATTCAGCTTTCTCCTGTGCTTCATCTATAAAAGCTCCTTAAGCTTCATGAGTATTATCAGTGTCATTTTTCTATGCAAGAATACATGCAGTTCATCATCATTAAGTCCCTCATATTTTGCCCTTCTCCAATCTCTATGCTTCACCTGAGTCCTGTATTTGAAGATCAAACCTTCTGTTCAGCTCTGGCCATTCCAACAGGAACATTTGAAATTCCCCTGGTTCATTGAAAGTCCATCTTTTTCCCTGGAAGAGGACATTCAGTTTTGCTGGGTAGTTGATTCTCGGTTGCATTCCAAGCTCTTTTGCCTTCTGGCATATTATATTCCAAGCCCTACAAGCTTTTAATGTAGCTGCTGCTAAGTCCTGTGAGATCCTGACTGCAGCTCCATGATATTTGAATTGTGTCCTTCTGGCTGCTTGTAATGTTTTTCTCTTTGACTTGGGAGTTCTGGAACTTGGCTATAACATTCCTAGGGGTTGGTTTTTTTGGGGTCTCTTTCTCTGGGGGATCGGTGGATTCTCTCCATTTCTATTTTGCCCTCTGCTTCTAGTATATCAAGGCAATTTTCCTGTAGTAATTCTTTGAAAATGATGTCAAGGCTCTTTTCTTGATCATGACTTTCAGGTATTCCAATAATTTTTAAATAATCTTTCCTAAATCTGTCTTCCATATCAGTTGTTTTTTTCAATGAGATGTTTCACATTTTCTTCTAATTTTTCATTTTTTTTTTTTTGGTTTTGAAGTAATGAGTCCTGATTTCTCATAAATTTGTCAATCTCTCTGAGTTCTATTCTTTGTCTGAAGGATTTGTTTTTCCTCAGGGTTTTCTTATCTCTTTTTTCCATCTGGCCAATTTTGCTTTTTAAAGCATTCTTCTCCTCCATAACTTTTTTGAACTGTTTTATCCATTTGACCTAAGCTGCTTTTTAGCATGCTATTTTCTTCAGCATGTTTTTGGATTTCCTTGACTAGGCTGCTGACTTCATTTTCATGTTTTTCCTGCATCTCTCTCCTTTCTTTTCCCAGTTTTTCTTCTAACTCCCTCATTTGATTTTCAAAGTCTTTTTTTGAGCTCTATCATAGCCTGAGCCCAATTTCTGTTTTTCTTGGAGTCTTTAGATGCAGGAGCTTGTGTTTCCTCATCTTCAGACTGAGTATATTGATCCTTCTTGGGATCATAGATAATGTATTTCTCAGTGGTGTTCTTTTTTCTCTGCTTGCTCATTTTCCCAGCCTAAGCCTGTTTTGGGGGTGCTTCCTGAGTTTTTGGGACACTCCCACAAGGGTCTCAGTGTGTGAGGCTCTGTCCTCCCTCCTGGTCTGTGAAAGACTATATGTGCCCCCCTCTGTTACGGAGCTGAGGTGGAGGGGGCCCTTACTGTTCTATGGGGTGGGGCCTAGACTGTGATCAGGATCTGAATGTGTTCAGATCCCCAAAGTCCTGTTCCAGGAGCAGAGGACAGCAGTCTCTCTTCACTCCCCTCCCTCAGCTCAATTGGCTCATGCCCTGGGGGTTCCTGCTTACTGGCTTATGTTTCCTGCATCTGGAATGCAGTGGCCATGCTGCTAGCTGTGTGCCCTGAGGGTTGGACTTCACATGCTAGGTCTGACAGAGGTCCCCCTGCTGTTCACCCAATTTGTGCCCGGCGCTCCCTGGGGTGTAGCTCAGGAAACTCCCCCACTGCTGTGTGCTGCAGCTCCCAGCACCCTGGGGCTGCTTCTGGGAGGCTGAAGTTCTTTTGTTCTGGTGGGTTGCCCCTCCAACCCCAGGGAGCAGAGCCTTTCTGCTCTTTTCCAGGTTACCTTGAGTAGGAGAACTACATCACTGGATCCCTCTGTGGGTTCTGTCTCTCGAAAATTTAAAGTCCTTAGTTTCGAAGATTTATGAGACAGCGCCTAAAACAGGATCTGCTCTTGTCGCCATCTTGGCTCCGCCCCCCAAACCCTAACCATTTCTAACACTAATTCCAAATTTATGTACTCTCAACTGCACCCTTTGGGCCACTAAACAATCTTTTTATTCTTTCCCAATTGACTTTCAAACCTCCCCCCCACAAACCTCCTGTGTCCCCCTTAGCTGACAACCTTGTCTCAAATGTGAGCCCCTCCTTTTCTCTTCCTCCTCCTAGATCAGCAAGAAGTCTTCTGCCCCATCTCCCCCGTGCTTCATCTCACACTATAAGATGACCCTTCTCCTTGCCAAAGCAAATGCCTCTACATGCTCAAGAGATGCTGTGGAGAGTATTCTAGACTTGGAAGACCTGAGTTTGAATCTTTTTAAAATTTTTTAAATATTTTATTTGATTTCCAATTGCATGCAATAGCAGTTTCTACCTATCATTTTCTGTAAGGTTTTGAATTTTACAGTCTTTTATCCACTCTCCCTTCTCTCCTCCATCTCCCCACAGAAGGCAGTCTGTTAGTCTTTACATTCTTTCCATTGCTATACATGGATTGAAATTGAATGTGTTGGTAGAGAAATCATATCCTTGAGGAGAAAATAAAATATCAGAGACTGCAAAATTATGTAGTACATAAGACACTTTTTATATAAAAAAATAGACTTTGATGCTTGTTCAAACTCCACAGTTCTCTCTCTGGATACAGATGGTATTCTCCATCACAGGTGTTCTAAAATTGTCCCCGATTATTGCATTGATGGAATGAGCAAGTCCAATAAGATTGATCATTACCCCTATGGTGTTGTTAGGGTATACAGTGTTCTTCTGGTTCTGCTAATCTCACTCAGCATCAGTTCATGCAAATCCCTCCAGGCTTCCAACTTCAAATCTAACCTCATATACTTAGCAACATGTGACCCTGAGTAAGTCATCCAGCCTCTGCCTGCCTCAGTTTTCTTCTTGAAAAATAGAGATAACAAGAAAAAATAATTGTGATGCTCTTAGGAAACCTTTCAGGACCTTACAAGTGAAATCATGATTTTCCTTACTTAGCTTCACCTCAGCCCCTTCACTAATCATGGAAATACAAGGTTTTAGGTTTGGAATTTTCTTGTGACCATCTGATCAAGAAGGAAAATTATCCAAAGGAGTCTCCCTAGTGACACACATACCGAGCCACTGTCCCACCTGTGTTGCATGAATCACCTAGGAGAGACATTGTCATGAGGACCTTTTGGACCTTAGCATTCCTGATTCCCTCAGATGGTTCCCACATCCAAGACCCCCAGGCCCTGCATCCACTGCCTTCGCCCGCCCCAACACTCATTAGCTTCTCAGTGTGTTTCATTCGAAGGTCTGAGACCTGATAAGGAGGGAGGAGGGGGCCAGTACCTCCCGGTCCCAGAAGCTTTAAGCCTCTAATGCAGCCCTAGATTGCATGGAAGTATAGGGTCGGCTTGGTACCCTGCTGACTCCATGGAGCCAGAGGTCCACTAAGGTTCTCAGGTCTTTTTCAGAACAACTACCATCAGGTCAGGGCTTTTCCATCTCCTGTTTGTTTGATTGCTTTTCAGATCTAAATTCACAACTTTACACGGATCCCTTTTCCTGCTGCTGCTTCCGCTGCTTCTGTTCTTTGTTGCTACATTTTTGTCAAGCTTGCCATTACTGTTACTATTGTTGTTATTTTTGTCATTACTGTTAGTTACAGTTGCCATTTTTGCTATTCTTGCCGCCACTGTTACTGTTACCACTTGTTGCTACTGTTGCCCTTTCCCTTGTTCTTGCTGTTACAGTTCCTATTGCTGTCGTTCTTCTTGTTACAGTTGCTACTTGTTGGCGCGGCGGCTGGTTTGTTGTTACTATTCGTTGCCACTGTTGCTGTTTTTAGTCTGTCGCTGTTACTGTTATGACTTGGATGTTGCTGTGGCTACTCCTGTCCTGTGGCTGTTGCTGCCCATTTTTTCTGTCACTCTTGGTTGTCGTCATTACTCCTACACTCTCTGCCTTCACATTCTAAAGCGATGTTGGATTGAAATGACTCCCCACCACTGCCACTGCACAAACCCGTCATCCATCGAAGGGTCGACCATCGTCCCATAACCTGTGCTAGGGCTGAATTATTTCTTCTTTTCTCTGACTTTGTTAAAAGTCATGTTAGATACTCAAAAATGATGTAAAAAAGAATCAGAGGCTGAAAAGACCTCTAGAGGTAATGATAGGAGAGAGGAGTTATCAGGCTCATTCTCCAGTGTCCAGGCATCTTGTCTGCCGTGTGTGTGTGTGTGTGTGTGTGTGTGTGTGTGTTTGGGGTTGTCCCTCTTTAAAATCTAGACTCTATCTATCTCCTTTAGGCTGCTCTCTTGGATGCCTCACCCCACCCCACCCCCGCCCAAGGATCCAGGCCTGGAGGGGAAGTTTTGGGAGGCACAAGGGCTGTGGCCATCACACATCCCACTCCACCCATTCTAGCTGCCTATAAAAATAATCAACTGTAAAAAGAAGAACCCTGGAATCCAGGTCTCCTGTTGGGTTTCTTATATGAGGAGGCACTCACACATCCTTGGGGAGTTCAGCCCAGTGCCCACAATCCTTCTAGACAATGATGCTGGTGATACATCTACCCAGTTTTCAGCCATTGAAGTAGTGAGAGAGAGGCCTTGAGGAATGCCCAGAATCACCATCATGCTAACCTGAAGGCTGCTCTGCCAAGAGCCATGAGGGGTGGGACAGCATTGATTCTGTTGTCTCAGTCACCTGACTTCCGGACATTATACTTGGCTGAACTTTGGAACTGCAGGTAGGCATGGCCATATTTCCCCTCTTCCTGCCACCTTCCAATCCTTGTGCCTAAATAATTCACCTCTCCTTGACACAGAGGCCTTGAAATACGAGGTCTTCCCTGCACTTTGGTCGATTCATGTATGTGTGCAAAAATCAGCCAATCCATGATGGGGGGGGGGGTGAAGCAGAGGCTTCTATTCTGTCTCCTTGGAACAAGGAGTGATTCAGGTTAGAGATGCTGTCAGCCTTTTGCTGCTTAGAGAGCTGCAGGCCCCTCCCACCACTACATAGCCTTCTCTTGGAGAACACAATAACTCCAAAGAGGCATTCTCAAGTCATGGAGAAGGGGAAGAGTCATGGCATTTAAGGCAAAGCAGACCTTTAATGGTGGACAGCAGCAGTTGGAAATGATGATGTTAACCAGGAAATGTTCTCAGCATTGCAAGAGATGAATTCACCATTATGGGCACCCTTTGAGTTTTCAAATTCTGTGTCTTTACAGGTTCCAGGCCATTTTGACCCATGTGCTCCCATAGGTCCTCTAAGAGGGATTCCCCACAATGTGCTAGAAGCCTCCTTCAAAGGGGATCCTTCCAACACACTAGAGACCTCTTCAGAAGAGAACTGACCCTGACCCCCCCAATACACACATGCTCAAGGCCTGTTTGTTTGGCTGGGTAGTTATACCTTGTTCTAGCCTGGTAATTGGTCTGTCTTCTCTTCTGGTCTTTCATCTCTTGCCCACTTCTTGCATAGAAATTGTCATGGCAACCCTGAGGTTCTCCATGCTCTCTCTTTTTTTTAGGTTTTTGCAAAGCAAATGGGGTTAAGTGGTTTGCCCAAGGCCACACAGCTAGGTAATTATTAAGTGTCTGAGACTGGATTTGAACCCAGTTACTCCTGACTTCAGGGACCATGCTTTATCCACTGCGCCACCTAGCCACCCCTCCTTGCTCTTTTGAGTGCCTGGTACCTGGGCTTCTCTGGCTCAGGCCACACTGATGCTGAGTGAGATGAGCAGAACTAGAAGAACACTGTATATCCTAACGGCACCGTAGGGGTGATGATCAATCTTATTGGACTTGCACTGAGTAGGGAGTGAGGTTGTTTTTGCTACCATAGATATTGTTACTGCTTTCTTGAATTCCCTTCTCATGCAATCCAGCAGTCACCAACTATTGAGTGCCTACTGTTTGCTGAGCACCCCAAGCTGAGTCCTTGGGGACAAAGGCCTGGCCTCTGAATCAAGGAGAGATAAGGGTCTGCTGTAGGGACAACCAAAAGTAATCAGATGGGGAGCTTAGAAGGATGCAAAACAGTCACCCAATGTTACATTGGTGAGGGAAATCAGGGAAGCCTTCCTGGAGGTGTCATCTAAAGTGACTTTAAGGGATGAGGATGCATTCCTTTAGGAGGCAAGAATTTAGGGGTAGGAGGGAGGCATTTCTAAGCATAAGTTTTAAAGTGATCCAAGTCAACTGAGGCAGGAAAACACAGAGTGAATCTGAAGGATAGGAACAACTCACATCAACTGAGAGGGAGGACGTGGAGATGGCTGAAAAGAGAGGATGTTGTGAGTTTGTGGAAGATCGGGAAAAGCAACTTGCACTGGCCTTGGTGACCATCACTAGGCAGCCAAAGAGCAGAGTGAAACAGCCAGATCTGTAAACCTGGAAAACTAAATTGTAGGTGTAGTGGGAAAGGAAGGAGGTTTTGCTTCTGTGTTTCAAATTCCAGCTCTTTGGTGTGGCTCAAGATTCTGGTATCAGGGTAGTGCCCTGCCCAGACATTCCATGGGCAACTCACTCATCTGATGATTGAGCCATCTTTCAGCCGTCAGATCCCAGCATGAAGCTATGTTTATCACTGGATAACTAGCTTTTCTGGAATTCACCAGCTCATGCTCAGAGTCAGGCTATGGCCCCTGAACCCCATAGCGCTGTTATTAATGAAATAAGCTCTTTGTTGTCAATGAACCCCAGGGCTCATCATCCTTCTCTTGTCCCTATTATTCATGGGTTGACCCTGGGGAGGTTTTCTCCAGGTTACTCTTGGACAGATACATAATAAAATGCACAGTGACTTGCTACCTACCCACAATTGCCATGAAATCCATGACAACCAAATGAGAATGTTCTTCCCCATCTCACAAGTCCCCTCTTTTCCCATTGGGTGACTTGGCTGCTCTCTGCAATTCACCCAGGTGCATTCAGTATCCCAGCCTGGATAGCTCATATTTCATAATTTGTGGGTGGGGGATATTCCTGCTTCCAATTCATGCTGACACTGAGACCTTCTCCCCCTGTGTCCCCCAAAGGAAACAAATATTTGTCAGTCCAGGAGGGCTGCATCCTCATCCTTTCCAGCTGCCGGTCACCCAAGCTGTTGAGCACACAGACTGCAATTCATGGATGGATGACATTAGAGGCAGAGCTGGACTTGCATTCAGATGAGATCACATTTGAGGGACTAAGAGGCAAAGGGCTCCAGTAGGCTACTGTTTAAAAGAAACCAGCAAAGGGCAACTGCATTTGCCTGCCTCGAGATTGAAGAGATGCTTTGAAAAGCAATTGAGAAGTAATTCATAAGGGAGCAAACAGTGAGTTACTCACATTAAATTCATTTTTCTTCCCAGTCTCCTTGTACTCATGATGGGAAAGGAGATTTACCTAAAAATGTACCCCATGTTCCAGGGGAAGCAAGTGGCTCGAAGGGGTGGGAGGGGGCAGCCAGGAGCCTGAGGCTGCCAGACTTTCTTGGCTTGATGGGTTACCCTGGTCACACTTCCTAAGTCTGTGAATTAACTACCTTGTTTTTAGGGAGAGTGAACAATCAATCCGTCAACATTTATTAAGGCACTGGGATAAGTTCTAGGGTCCAAAAGGAGACAAAAAACAGTTCCTGAGGGGTGACTAGGTGGCACAGTAGATAGAGCACCAGCCCTGGAGTCAGGAGTACCTGAGTTCAAATTCGGCCTCAGACACTTAATAATTACCTAGCTATGTGGCCTTGGGCAAGCCACTTAACCCCATTGCCTAAAAAAAAAAAAAAAAAAACCAAAACAACAAAAAACAGTCCCTGCCCTCAAGGAACTTACAGTTTAATGAAGGAGAAAATATATACCCACATATAATAAAGAGAAAATTATTAACTGAGAGAAGGTACTACAAAGAAGATGGGATTAAGTTTTAATTTGGGAGTTAAAGAAAGCCAGAAATGTTAGTAGATGGAGCAGGGGAGGGAGAATGTTCTAGACCTGAGGGACAGCCAGAAAAAATGCCCAGAGTCAAGAGATGGAGGGTCTTGTTCATGGAACAGTCACTAGGTCCAAGAGGGCATGTTGGAGAAGGCTGGGAAGTTAAGAGGAAGTGGTTCACAGGCAAATCTGAACATTTTCTATCTGGTTCTGGAGAGGAGAGGGAAACCTTGGCATTTATTGAGTAGGGAGTGAAATGTTTGGATCTTCATTTTAAGAAAAATCACTTTGGCAGCCTAATGGAGAATGGAATGAAATAGGGAGAGATGTGAAGCAGATAGAGCACTAGCAGCTGCTGCAATAATCCTGGCATGAAGTGGTGACAATCTGACCTTCAGTGTTGGTAGTGTCAGAAGAGAGAAGGGGGCATATGTGAGAGATGGACAGCTCTTGGCAACAGTTTGTATATCTGGAGTGGCCTAATGAAGACTCAAAGCTGACTCCTAGTGAAGTCTGGAGTTTGGAAGTGAGCAGAGAAACTGGGATGGGAAGGATATATTTGGGAATCATCAGCACAAGAGATGGTCATTGAATCTATGAAATTACCAAATGAGCATG
Organism: Macrotis lagotis; assembly: GCF_037893015.1. Lineage (NCBI taxonomy): Eukaryota > Metazoa > Chordata > Mammalia > Peramelemorphia > Peramelidae > Macrotis > Macrotis lagotis. Next base: position 4,268,912 of record NC_133664.1, read on the forward strand.
GTCGACCCTGGCAACTGTAATTGCTCAGGGGGGTGCTTTCACTCAAATTGCTGCCCCCAGGAACCCTGACCAGCTAATGGCAAAGTGTGGTGGCAAGAGATGGTTAAGAGAGAGTAAACTTTCATGGATCACATTAAGATTTGCAGAACACTTTTCCCAAGTGCTCTCCTTTGATTCTCAGAACCCCAAAGGTCACACAGCTCTTGAGTGTCTCAGGCAAGATTGGAATGGAACTATAGAGAATTGAATATTACATTGATATATCTAATAGCCATCTTTATTATATACTATATAAAATGTAGAAATGTACACAAAATCTGTAGAAATGCACACACACACACACACACACACATTCACATTCTAGATAAAGAAACGTGTGCAACATGGGAGACACTGACATGGGACCGAGTGCCCAGTAGGCTGTGCTCTAATTGCATAGCAGAATTGTAGTAACTGAAAAGTACAACTGGGCTGTGCAGATTTAGAGAATCCACCCAAATGTTCACCTGGTCTATTGGCACCCAACCTGTGGAAGTACCTTCTGAGCTCACATTTGATTGGACACTGGACCTTGACTCTACCATAATGGTGTCCTTTTGGTCCTCTGAGAACAGACAGCAGCCACAGGCTGTTGAAATCTACAGAGCATACATCTCTCCATACAAACACATATATGCAATGCACATATATGTACACATCCACCCATGTTTATATAACCCTACTTTTGGAAGCTTTAAGCTCTCTGACACCAATGATCTTCCCACAGTGGGGTGGGGGGGCAAAAATTGAACCTGAATTGAAAACTATTCTCTGGTCATTCTCTGAATTGTTAACCAGGACACCTTCTTAGGGTAGCAAAAGTCTTTCATTTGCACTCTGTTAAGTTGGCATTGGACAAACTGCCACAGCCAGTATTTGTCTGGACTAGAGAAGTGGGACTGCAGCCTTGGGAGGATGGGTTCTTGGCTTCTAGGCCTGTGACTGTGGGACCTTAGATAAGTCACTTGATTTTCCTGGAATTTTCTGTCTTCCTTAGTGGAGGGGATTTGACCAGTAAAGTCAGCCAGTAAGAAGTTCAGTGGGCATGGCACCACTCCCCCCCTTCAAGCTCCTGCTGCAACCTCCTATCTACCCTGCTTGTGTCTTGTGTGTATGTATTCATTAGACAGTAAGTTCCTGGTGGACAAGACTGGCTTTGTCTTTTGTGTTCTGATCAACTAACCCAGTGTCTGGCACCAGAATAGGCACTTAATCATGTTAATTGATTGATTGAGAGAGAGTTCAGGGTTCTCATGGGGAAGAGTCTAGATTTGTAATCAGGGGTCTAGATCCCAGGCCCATCTCTGCCAGTTATTAACTTGGATTGGTCATTTGTCCTTTGAGGTGCTTTTAGGTCTCTGTCCTATGAGCAGTCAAATGTCTCTTGTAGGAAGGAGATAGGGGCTGCTCTGTGACTTGATGCCTAGTCTGGCAGACCCTGTCTGGGTAACCTTGTTTGTAGCCACAGCTTTTCTTTCTAATGTTAACCAACCATCTCCTTCAGGATTCATTCTAGAACTTTCCAAGGAATTATGCCTGCCTGATAGGAAGTTGAGCTGCCAACTCTCTTCTCTCCCATCAGTCCTTCCTCTTCCTTCCATTGTTTTTCAGATGTCCTTGACTAGGACTCTGCAATCACATTTGTGGTTCCTCAGGAGGCGAGATTGTGTTCATCCAGCCTTGACTTCATGGAGGGAGGAGTTCTCTAACTATTGCTCTCCTTAACTATTTTGGACAACAATTCTCATTAGTCATTTTTGTTGTCAGGTGATAGAATGAATAGAACCCTGCACCCAGTCACAAGACCTGAGTCTAGATCCAGTCTCTGGCCAACTCTTGTCACCTTCTCTGCCTCAGTTTCCTCAACTATAAAAATTTAGAAAATAATATCATTTCCCTCTTAGGGTTGTTGTGAGGAAGGATCAAATTAGATATCTGTCAAGTGGTCAGCCTAGCACCTAGCATATAGGTACTTGATAAACACTTCGACCCTTCCCTCTCCTCCTTTCCTATCATTCTGGTTTTTTTCTTATTGCTATTTTATTTTTCCAGTGACTTCTTATGAAAGTTTTTCAGCATTCATCCACATGCATATTCATAAGTTACATAATTTTCTTCCACTTTCCCTTCCCCTCTCCCCTCAGTGGTGAACAGTCTGTTAACATTGTGCATATACATTTGTGTTCAACATGTTCACATAGTAGTTATTTTCTGTATGAGGAATTAGGACTAAGGGAAAAGAAAGAAAACCATAAAAGACATTTTTAAAAAGTGATTAATTCAGATTTTGTAGTTTGGTTTTTGTTTTATTTGGTTTTGGTTTTTTTCTTCATCTGGACACGAATAACATAGTCCACAGTAGATCTCCCAGGATTACCTAGCTCTCTGAACTGCTGAGAGGAGCTGCATCCATCAAAGTAGATCAACCCAAAATGTGTATAATGCTCTCTTGGTTCTGCTCTCTTTACTCAGCATCAGTTCATATAATTCTTTCCATGCTTCTCTAGTGTCCAACCATTTGTGGTTTCTTACAGAACAATAGTATACCATAATATTCACATACAATGTCTTCCTTCTTCAGAGAACTTTCACCCCATTGCCATTTACCATCCCTCCTGCTCCCCAAGTGACCATTTAATACTCTGTATCCCCCCCCCATGTAATTCTGGTTGTCCTTGGCCTTCCACACCAGCACCATCTCTCCCTCTGAGTACTCACACTTACAACCTGAAGCCCCAGGTTTTGTCCGGTCCATTCCCTGCCCTTCCTTCCCTTATCTGAAGAAGGTCTAAATCTGTAGGTGAATGCTCTGAGATCCACATGGGTCTCCTCTGATGTGCCTGGTTTTCTTTCATGTCTAGAATTTCATTCTGGAGAACTTCCCCTTTCTTCAATACAGGCCAACTTCCCCTGTGGAATGACAGTTTAACCTTTTGATGAACCCTACTTTTAGCTTCTATTCCTCCTGTATTATAAACCCTGGAAGGGACTGGCCAGTGTCTTCTAAAGTTCCCACCCATTGTTTTCACACATACAAATGTGCACACATACACACACAACATTTTCACACTTCCATATACACACACATATATACTCATATATGTACACTCACATACACTCCAGTTCCTGAGAATTAGGTCCTGAATATGGTTTCTGTGACTATTTATAGTTCAATTATGTGTCCTTCTGGAATATCCATCTTCTAAATCCATTTCCTACATCCTAACATTGACTCCTTTTCCTTTTAAAGGATGAAATTATGATCCAGGTGAGTCAAGAAGCTACCAGATGCTCTCGTTGCTCTTGGTGGTATGAGTGAGGGCATCAACAGAGGTCTGAATAACTGGTCAGTGTTGGGTCAGGTCTGTCACCCAGCTCCCCAGCTCCTCCTCAGCTTTTCCCCCTTCTGCTTCCCAGGGACCTTCTCCCAGGAGGTTTCCACCATGCTTTCCCACTCTCCTTCTTGGATTTCCCCCCAAGAGTTGTTTCCTTTTTGTCCAATGTAAGTTAATCCCTTTGTTTTCAAGGTTTCCCTGCTCTCTAGCTCTTCTGTCTTTTTTTTTCTTTTGGAATAAGCTAGGCCCCTTCAGGTCATAAGCCAGTTGTGAGTTTTAGCCTATCAAGTTTCAGTGATACCCAGGCAATAAACTTTCCCTTCCTTTGGTCAGGTCTCTAGCCAAACCTTTGGGCATTTCTGTCTAGACTCTTCTTTCTTGGCTTTTGGGCCTGTGAACTTTGCATATCTTGGGCTCATTGGATGTTTCTCCTTCATTGTAGCTGCTCTCACCAGCATCCATTTCAGGGGATCCCCCAAGCGGGTTTCTTCCTTCATCATCCTTTTTATTTTTAGTCTTTTGTACCAGTGAGCCTCACTCCTCACACCTTTCTGTACCAATGACCCTCACACACAGGAAGCAAATCCGTGTATTGTAAACAAGAGGACACAAAGTGTGTGGAAGACCAGCCAAGTGAGCCGGTGTGGATCCCAGGAGACTGCCCTGCCCCTTGTCAGAGTCTCCGTCTCGGCAGCACCCACTTCTCTCAGTTCACAAAATAAGAAAAATCAATGTCTCCTTGAGTACTTTTCCAGGTTATAAAGGGAAAATTGTTCCTTTGGGTTATTTTACCTTAATAAAGATTCCCCAACATTACAGCATGAAAAAAAAATTCTGATTCCAGCAAGGGGCCCTGGATGGCTCGCTAGTCAGAAATGAGGCCGTCTGGGCAAGGACCTGCTAGACTCAAGCTCACAAGTGAAGACCAGTTGGTCTGCACACAGCAATCAGAGAGAAAAACAAATCAACCCCACTTGTTTAAGTGAGTGTGTGTGTGTGTGTGTGTGTGTGTGTGTGTGTGTGGTATGGTATAGTGTGTGTTTGCATTGTGTGTGTGTGGTGTATGTGGTGTGTGTTGGTGTGGGGTGTATGTGGTACAGTATGGTGTGTGTTTGCAGTGTGTGTGGGTGTGTGTCTGTGGTGTATGGCATGTGGGTGTATGTATGGTGGGTATGTGGTGTGGCATGGTGTATGTTCAGTATGTGTACAATGGTATGTGTGTAGATTATATGCAACATGAACACATGTGTGCACACATGTGAACCCCATTTTTGTCCATTGTGGTATCTGAACAGCTTTTGCTGAATTTCCCAGTTGTCACTGGTGACATCATATGCGATGGGCAGAAGCCAGACACTAAGCTCCAAATTTCAACTACCTGAAAGACAAGGCTGAGGCTGCCTCTGGTGCTGGCATGACTGGCCTGGCTGCTAGTCTTCCCACTCCCCCATGCCCCCAGGTCCATCCTGTGCCACTGGCAGAACAAGTCCAGTCCATCTTCCAAGTGACATCAAGAAGGTGCTTGAAGCCAAGACTTCCCTCCCCCCTTCCCCCAACCTCTGGGTCAAACATCCTCATTCCCTCCTTACATGGATGTCCTCCTTTGAATACCATCCAGCTTCCTCAAATGGGGTCCTCACAACTGAATACAGAGCTCTCCATGGGTGCTACTGAGACCAAATACAAGGACCACTCACTGAGAGCAGGGCAGGAGAATGGATAGAGTGCTGGGCCTCAGATTAGGACCACCAACCTTCAAGTCCTGCCTCTGACACTGACTATGTGACCCTAGTCAAGTCATTGCAGTGTCCTAAGCCCAGGCTGCTCTCCAAGGCTACAGAGAAGGTACAGGTGGACATTAATATGAGCCCTCCTGAAAGCTTCCCAGGTCCACTTTCCATCCCTCTCCCTAAAGACCCCCAGACTCCTGCTGAGTCATGGCTGTCTGGTCCTCACCATCTTGTTCTTTAGCTTCACGTGGTCTGGAAACCAGTTCCTGGGGTTTGTGATGAAGCATAAATCACGTGTGGATTGTATGTCTAGAAGTGTACGCCTCCATAAGAAGCTGATGTGGGATCTGGGTCTGCCTGTGGCATGGTCTTGGCAGGGTCCATGGGAGTGGCTCCTGGAATGTTGGCTTTGCCTCTAGGGAGAGCCTCGGTTTTGGGGATGTGTGAGGAGGACAGAGATTTAGGGAAACTGCAGATTGGGCATGTAGGCTCATTAGTAGGCTTGACAACCCTGGCCTACTGTCCTCCCTAATGATGGATTGTGGGAGCTGGGGACAGAGAAGACAGAATCAGATGCTCTTATCTGAAAAGCAGCAGTTGAGCCCCAATAACCTCCACATGGGCAAAGTTGGTACCCGGGGGCCTGGAAGGAAGCTGGCTGACCACAGCTAGAGCAGTAGCTTGTGGCCTGGGGAGAGAGCTCTGGTGAACTCTAGGAGAGAGCTCCCACCAAGTAGATATTTCCTGTTAATTTCATTAATTCTTCTTTGGGCCTGGTCATTCAACCCAATCAGAATCTGTTTTTCATCCCTTCAATAGCTCAGAAAGGGGTTGGCAGCAGTGCTGCAGAAGAGGGTGATTCTAGAGCCAGCCCTGGCGGGGGGGGTCACACCATGTCCATCAGATGGGGCTGGTGGCCATCTGGCCTTGAGGTTTGCCCCACCCAAGGACAAAGTGCTCCTTACACTTTAGAATCTTGGGTGAATGGTTTATTCAGCCTGTGATGGTTATGCTTTAAAGGAGCAGCTAGGTGGTGTCATAGTGTACAGAGTGCCAGGCCTGCAGCTGGGAAGTTTCTTTCTGAGTTCAACTCCACTCTTAGATAACCTCCTAGCTGTGTGACCCTGGACAAATCATTTCACTCTGGCTCAGTTTCCTTATCTGTAAAGTAAGCTGAAGGAAAAAAATGGCAAACCACTCGAGTCTCTGCTAAGAAAGCCCCAAATGGGGTCATGGGGTCATGGAGAGGAAGACAGAAATGAAATGACCCAACAACACCCAAGTTTTGCTCTGTGGTTCTATGTGTATCACACCATCAAATCTGAAGCAGAGAGGCGGGCAGATAGCCATGTCTCTGTTAAGTTAATCAAGTTTCTTTGACTCAGTCCTAAGACTGACAGTAGCAATCCTGAGGATTTTCCCTGTCTGTAAAGGCAGCAGACTGCAGCCCTCCTGTGTGACTAAGGGTCAAAGGTCCATCATTGAGGGAGGGAGATGCCAAGCCAGCTGCTGACTAGCCTCGACCTGTGAAAGCCGTCATCCAAGAGAAGTCTTGTTTGTTCCCAGGGCTGCCCCCTGAACGGATGCAGATGACAGGAGGAAGCCAAGTCTAACGGCCTGGGCCCCTTTCACATCCATCTCCCTTTTGTCTCCTATCAGAAGCACCTTCCAAACTGTCTCTGATGGAGAAGATCGGGCATTGTTGGAGTGTGAAGGAGACAGAAAAGAACATATTTTACAATCTCTCTTCCCCGGTTCTCCTGAACCTGGCTCTTTCTGGGAGACATCCCCAATAATGGGGGGCCACATCCCTGAGGTTTTGCAGCTGACTAGAGGCATGGTAGCAAGACCCACCACCCTCATACCATTGTGGAGACTATGGACCTTCCATCCACTTAGACATCTTCTGGCCTGGGCCGACTGGTTGCCAGTGATTCTGTCCAAAGTCTCCTCCTTCAAGGTGCTGGTCAGACGGCTCTTTAGAGACCATGTCTGTAGGAGCTGATCTGACTACAGGGTATTTGCAGTAATTAAATCTTAGAATTCAGTCCCTTTGGGAAACTGTTGGCAGCTTTTGCCCCATTTTAAAAAGATATTCTAGAAAACAGATGCACAGATAAATGAAGCCACTGGCGTGCAATCCAAATGGGGCAGTAAAGACTGAAGGAAGGAAATCAGTGTTAGCAAGCACTTGACAAGTGTTGTCTCCCTTGATCCTCAAAACACAACAGCCTAAAAGGTAGGCACTATTGTTCTTCCTGTTTTACATTTGAAGGAACTGAGGCAGAGGTTAAGTAGTTTGCCAAGGTCTCACTGTGACCTCAATATAAGTAAGTTCCAAGATCAGATTTGAATTCAGATCTCTCTGACTCCAGTCCCAGCTCTCTATGTACCAATGGATGTAGATTCAAGGTCCGGGCCCTTCTTTCACAAACTCCTCCTTAGCGGCTAGTAGTGGTTGTTTGTCTTCCCTTCTCAAAGAGGAAACCTGGAGTGAAGTCTCACCTAGGGAAGGCAGAGCTGCCCAAAGTCACCAGCTTCTGGTCTCAGCTAGTCCAGTGTCAGGACAAAGGCCGACAATGGCCAGCAGGCAGTGAGTATCTGGACCTTTTAAACTTGACCTTTTCCAGAGTTCTGTTTGAGGCAAGACCCATTGAGTCATGAAAGACTGGGTAAGAACTCAGGTCAGATATTGCACTAATGAATATGCCTGTTGCACCATAGGGTTTGCATGATTCTACCAAGGTCATTTCCTTTCTACCTCCACAGTCTGAGGGGGGAGGGGCTGTGATCCTATTTTATGGATGAGCAAACTGAGATTGGTCACATAGTTGGCATAGATCTGAGGCAGGATGTGAATTCAGGTCAGTACGCCAAACCTCGCTTTACCAATCTATGAGGAGACAACCTCACTAAGTAGGAATGCCTGCTGTCCTGGGCCTTAGAGCCAGGCTAGCCCTCTCTGGTTGCTGACCTGTGACTGAAGCCAGGTACTCAGTGCTAGAAGCATCAAAACCAAAATGACCCTTAGGGAGCTTCTTCAGGACAGCAGGCAGGAAACAAGTGGCCGGGTGGCTATTAGAATGTGAGAAAGATTCAACCAAAATGCTCTGAGCAAGGAGGGGCTGAGGGAGGTGGCCCCTGAACTCTACCTTCGAGGGTCTTCCATGGATATTAAAGTGAAGTCTCCCAGATCCAGGGGTTGGCCAGCCTGAATGGAAGCAGGAAAGGAGAGACACAAAGACAGATGGATAGATAGCAACAGAAAGAAAGAAGAGTGAATAGAGAGGGATGGGAACAGGTGAGCAAAGAAAGCAGCAGGGAAGAGAGATGAGAATGAAAGCAGGAAGGGGGACAGAGAGGCAGTAAGAGAAAGAAGAGTAAAGAAAGGAGAGGGAGTGCCAAAGGAAAGGGAAGAGAGATGGAGAAAAGGAGGAGCAGGAGAGGAGGGAGAAACCAAGGTAGAAGAAGGAAGTAGAATGGAGAGACACTGATGAAGGTCCAGGAGCTGAGCTAACCCCAAGGTTACAAGGGATGATTTGTGGGTCCTCCTGCATGTCCGGCCACCCTGCTAAGCACTGACAAGTATGATCTCCTTTATGATAAACATTTCCTGCTCTCCAGAAGCTTCCAATCTAATGGGGCAGACAGTGCACAGACCACTGTGCACAGACATTCAGTGGTGAGCAGTGGCATGAAGACTGATATGGGAAATAAAGAGGACTGGGAAGAGGGGATTTGAGATTGGCTAGCTAGGAGAGATTGGGTTATAAAGGACTTTGAATACAGAGGCTGCTGTTGATCCTGGTGGCCCTGGTGTGCTGATGTAATCACAACTGGGATTTAGGATGATGACTTTGAGAGATGAGTGGAGGATGGCCTGGGGGGGGCAGAGACTAGAGGCAGGGAGACCCTCATCCCTATGCCCACACCCAGGAACCATTGAAGGAGTCCCATTGTTGGGAGTGAGAGCCTGTATCTTGGTGGTTGGAGTGTTGGAGCAGAGAAGGGGCCAGAGAAGAGGTGCTAAAATGGCCAACTGGATAAGCCTTGGCAGTGGATAGGATCGAGGCTATGGGTGAGAGGAGGGGAGGATGTGCAGGTTAGTGACTAGGAGAATGGAAGTATCTTAACAGTAATAGAGAAATCTAGAAGGTTTGGGGAGAATGACAAGTTCCATTTTGAAGAAGGAAGATGAGGTGGCTCAGTTAAAGAAGTAGCAAAGAAAACCAAAGACTTGTGGATGTTGGGCCCAGGTGGCCTCCCCTAGGAAACTGGAGGGCAAGAATCTGATGAGGTTCGATGTGACTGAGACTCCTAATTGGGTGAACCGCCATTTACTTCCAGGGAAAATTCCCATCTCAGTATAAGTCTCCAAGTGCATCAAACCAGATTCTTCTATAATGACATTAGAATCCTCAACAGTAATCCTGAGCCATGTCATGACAGAGGGGACATAGAGCCAGACGGTTCAAGTCTGCCTCTGACACATCTGCTGTGTGACCTTAGCAAGTCACTCAACTTCTCACTGCTTCAGGAAACTCTCAGCCTCCCTCAGAGGAGGTGCCAACCTGCCTTGGCAGAGAGAGTTTCCTTAGCTGAGAGTTACCTACCTGAATACATCATCAGTATAGTCGCTAGTCTAATGTACTCTTAAACTATGAAATGTCTTCCCCTCCAAAGGTCAGAATTTGATGAATCCTCTTGGGCCCAGTTGGCCTTGACTTGGCCCAGCTACTCTGGCTCAGAAGCAAGACTTCAGCAGGGGTTCTCCTGTCTCCAAAGCCAGAGTGTCATCTATTCTGCCACCCTCCCTCCCTCCAGGAAATAGTGGCAGTAAAAAGATGATTGGGGAGGCAGAAGGAGGCACTTGGGGAGCAGCTTATTTATTGCTGAAGATCTTTGAGATAGAATTTTCTCCTTTGCTCAAATATCTTATGTAGTCACCAGGTAGTGCCAGCAGATACAGTGCCAAGCTCCATATTCATCATCTTTTTTCTTTGGTTTTTACAAGACAATGGGGTTAAGTGACTTGCCCAAGGTCACACAGGCAATTATTAAGTGTCTGAGGCTGGATTTGAACTCAGGTACTCCTGACTCCAGGGCCAGTGCTCTATCCACTGCACCACCTAGCTGCCCCATGTTCATCATCTTTTGACCAACACCATACATAACCAGACCAATTTCTTGGTGTTCCCATAAAAAATGACTTTCCCAACTCGAAGTCATCTTACCTGGCACCTGCAGTGGTCTCCTTCTGGTACCTACCAGTCATTATCCTGAGCCTTCATACATCAAACAGGTAGCTCTCTTGCCATAAGCCATAAAGGCAGCTCTGTAAGAAGCCTTTGCAGTTGGCAGGATACCAAGGGTCCCATTCCTAGGCACACCTACACTTCTAGACTAACCTACTAACTCATTCATTTAATTGAACATTACAAACTTTATTTCTCTATTGATTTTTTCCCAGTGTCATGAAGGGTTTTCACAATAGAACTTTCATCAATTTAATTTGATAACTCACCTTCCAGTCCCAAGCCTTGGAAGATAATAAATAAACTTACATATGGTGTCTGGGCTTTGTTTCAAAGGACAGTGGGGGGGACAAAGATGGAGGGATGACTTTGTTCAGTGCAACTGAGATCATTTCAACAACTTGAAAACTACTGATAAACCCAAAGGAAAAGAAATGTTGAAGTCCTCACTTCAGTGACACTTGCTTGTCCAGATAGCTTTGGATGGCTGCCAGTCGGAGAATCAATTGGATTTGCACTGTGGGAGACAATCTGTTATAACAACACTGGACCTGAAAAAAGAACCAATTGATCAAGAGAGACCTCAGACTACAGGCCTTAGCAGCAGGCCTGGGATGGCCATCCTGTCCAGACCCTTTGACTCAGAAACCCTAAAATGAGGCCCATTGTACAACAAAGTCAATCACCAAGATACAAAGAGATGAACTTTGGGGAGAAGTGAGGAAGCAGAAACAAGGAACATGCCCACACACTGAGAAATGAGTAAAGAAATTGTGGGCCATGAGTGTCATGGAGTCTTCCTGAGGAGTACAAAATGACACTGGGGTCAGCTGGGAAGCTGAAAGTACAGATGCAGAGTACAGTGAGCCGAATCAGGAAAAAAATAGGAACAGTAAGGGAGAGAATGGTGGCCAGAGACTCAACTGGCATTTAGGTAATTACAGTGACCAAGTTGTGTCCCAAAGAAGAGATTTCTGTGGAACATTGCATATATGTTGGACTCAATGGATATTTGGGTTAGCTTTGATGAACTGATTCTTTTCTCTTTAATCTGTTATTCTAGGGGAAGGTTCTCTTGATGGGTGAAGGTTAGAAATGGAATTAGAATTAGGAAATGAAAGTGATGCAAAATCCAAAAGATATCAACAACATTCTTAAAAAGAAGAAATGAGAACATTTCCCCCATTCTCAGCATTAATGATTTATTTAATTTGTTAAATCCTTACCTTTGGGCAGTTAGACCTCCGAGTTCCAAAAATGGCAGTCCCTCCTCCCTACCCCTGGCCACTGGCCCTGCTTCAAGCATCCAGGGAGAGGTGCCTAAGAAGGGCCACCAAAGTCCCTCATTGCCAGGTCCTGAGGTCAAGAGCCCCAGGTATGTCAGTGCTCCTAGACTGACCCAGGCCACCATCTGCTGTGAACTTTAATGGCCCTTATTCAGAGGAGTAGCTAGCCTTCATGCACATGTGATCTGGCCCAGCTCCTGAAGGCCTGGGAGGAACCAGGATGTGTTCTGGTTCCCAGGGTCCTCGGTTCTGCCTAATGGCTCAATAGCAGATGTGAATATCAATTCAACCACTGAACAAACCTTTCCATTGCCATCTGCTTTGTCATTGCACCCTGGGGACCACTGAACTTTAACATCTGCCCTAAAGTTAAAACCTCCCATTGGAATGTGAACTCCTTGAAGGCAGGGACTGTCTCCCTTTCTTTCCCCTACACCCCTGTTCTTAACACAGCACTTGAGACAGAGCAAGTTTCATTCATTGATTCATTCATTCATTCCTAGAGGGGAGACACCATGATAGGCACTGGAGATACAAAGAAACAAATAGTCTGCACCCTCAAGATGCCTCTATTCTACTCAGGATTTCTTGGAGAATTGTCAAGATAACTCATCTATCTAATTCAGGATGACCCAGACTGGCAAATATACTCTAAGGAGGTAGACAATAGGGATCCCTTGGTCTGTCTGCCCAGTTACCTGCAGGTTCTTTAGTCCAGAATATTTATTCCAAAATATGAGAAGAAAAAGTCATTTGGTATGGCTGGGATAACTTTGGAGCCCAGGGCTGTACTAGCCAGTTATCTATGCCCCATTGAAGATACAGCTGACCCATGGACTTCTGGCATAGGAGTGGGTCTCGTGGCCTAGCAAAATAGTAAAGAGAACAGCATACAAATTCTACCTCCAAATTGGATAGAACTTGGGATGACATTTTTCCTCCCAAAGAAGGATCCATTTCAAGTTCTGAACATGATAAAAATAATGACCTTTCATTGTTCTGTTTTTGTCTGGAAAATTTTCCTCAGAGCTCTGAGGTCTGATTGGGGAGCACATCTGCCTGGCAGGATGTCCAGGGAAGCAAAGGGAATATTTATTGGTTTAAGGGGCAATTAGTAGCAAGAGCAGAGATCCCCAGAGTCATCTATAAGTGTTTGGTCCTTCTATCCACCCACCATCCATAACTGTCTTTCTGCAATGGTACTCCTTCAAACTTGGGATATAATTTGAGCAGTGGGAAAGTTTACTCCTGGCCATGGAGAAGATGAGGACAGTCCTGTAGCCTGATTTGACCCCATCAAGCAGCTCAGCTTTGGCTGGGGCAAGTTGGATACATCTCTCTACTGGAATATCCAGGTATAATGAACATGATTATTTCTGGAGAAACCCAGATTAAGATGAGTGATAAGAAACTACCTTGGACTCTTGGAATGAAAGGAATCATAGCATCCTTCTCATTCCACATATATAGCTAGTGTTGTGAGTAATCCACACACACACACACACACACACACACACACACACACACACACACACTCACACACCCCTTAGGAGATTTGGAATTCCCTCCTGAGATAGTTGAGCTGACAGCATTCTGACAGATGGACAAATAGCTAGTCAGTCCCCTTTCTTGGTGAGTAAGGTCATTTATTTACATTTTTCCCAAAAAATCATTTTTCCTGATACAAAGAGCTTGTGCTGTGTTAATCTACTTTTTTAATTAGTTGCAATGAGATATACTTTATGGCATTATTGGAAACATAATATCCTTATTGGATTATTGGGTGCCATGTTGGGAAATTTATAATGGTCTAGAGCTGCTGGCGGTGTTTAATGAGATTTCCCATTTGACTTTCATTCATTCAGCCTTCACTCTTGTCAATAGGCTTAGCGCTTGTTTAAAGGAGCTGGCATGAAATAGTTGTTAGGAGGCGAAGGCCCCAAGCTGTCGCCGTCAATTGTCCTCTGGATTTTAGACTGTCGTTTGCTTCGGTCCTGGTCCCTTCCTCTTTATCACTGTGTGCGGCCTGTCATAAATGATAACATTGAGGCTTTGTTGTCTGCTGTCAACACAGAGACCAAACTTCTGGAGCAGATCAGGAGAAAGAGGCTTCAGGGGATCCACAACAGCCTCTACTGCTTTCTGTTAATTCCCGGTAGAGCCTTGTCCTGGGTCCAGCTGCCTCCTTGGTGGCTGGAATTTGTCTCAGTGTATTTTGGACCAAGGAATAAAGAGCTTTAAGAACTCCTAAGGCTTTCCAATTAGGGAAGGGTGGCTCCAAAACACAGATGTATTTCCTAGAATGTCCTCTTCACATGGCCAAAAATCTTAGATGATGAGTGATGGGCTTGGAAGAGGGCAGCTTCCTTTCCTCTTTTTTTTTTGTTTTGTTTTGTACAGTCAGATTTCTTTATCTAGGCCAGACACAATCCCAGGGAGTTAAAATGTTACTTGACTATTCAGGCAGTTTGAAAATGGAGACTTAAAAACAACCACAACCCTGGTAATCCAGATGTTTTATTTGCATTAATATATCCAATAGGTTGTTAGGCAGCCTTGCTCCCTGAAGATTACTGGGGCTGTTTGTATGCAGGGACGTGTAGGCATTCTCAGGGTATGGGCTACATTAAGCAGAAGGTTAAGAAAATGGCATATTTGTTTTTTGTGCTTTCAAGATTTTAACATTACGGGGGAATATAGGCTAGACCATGTGAATGAAAGGCACCACCATGAGTTGTGGGTTTAATTGTTTTAGATAAACTTCCAGGAGCCCCACAGTCTTTCGCCACAATTAGCATTTTAAAGTAAATTAAGAAAACTTTTCTTCCCCACAATTTAGGTCACAAATCCTAATGTAACCACCCAGCATTTTCTTTTTTTGAAATGATGAAATATGCCCATTAACAGTAGCAGTATGTGGGACTCTAACCATCTCTGCCCTTTCTCAATGGCTTGGGAACTTCGGCTGATTTTCATGCTGTTGCTGAGGATAAAAGGAGAAAGGAAGCCTCTTTGGCACACTTTGCTTTTCTGTCACAGTCTTTTCTATGGAGCTTCAGGTCAGTTGCTGGCTCTCTCTTCAGTTCACAAGGTAAAACGATGTCTTAGCCAACAGTTCAAGGAGAGCCCTTTGCTATTGGAGCTGTCCAAAAGTGGAATGGAATACCTTGGGGAGGGAGTGACCTCCCCCTTGATTGGCAGAAAACTCTGGATGGACCACTTGCGAGGGTGGTTGTTGTGGGGACTTGGGTACCTTCTCAATCTGAAATGCCATGTTATTGCAGTTCCAACTAGGAAATGTGAAGGCCTAGGGAACTCTAGTTCCTTTTGGCATTATAATTTTTGTTTGAATCGCAGCTGAGGTCAGAATGTTGGGCACACTGGCCTTTAACCCTTCTCTATTTCCTTTACATTGTAGTATATAGAGTTAGACAGTATGTTTTGCTTCTCTCATGTTTTAAGGAATCCAGTGTAAGGAGGGGCTCAAAGCCCATTGGCATAAGACTCTTCAATGATGGAAATTGATTACTCGATGCTCTGCAATTGCATGGTGGGAAGGAGATGACTGGTGTGGATGGGAGCTTCAGAAAAGAGAGATCTTGGTCTTCTCAATTCTGGCTTCAAGAATGAATATCCACCAATTCAGTCTCTCTTTAGGGAGAGATCTCTAAAAGGAAAGAAAGAAGATGACCCAGTGGAGCTGCATCTTGTTCAAGTCTCTAAACTGAGCTTATTACACTAGGAACACAGTATGCATTCATATTCTATGAGTTTTTTCCCCCTTGATGTGGATGGAATTGTCCATGACAAATCTCTCAGGTTTATCTCTAAACTGCTGTGAGGACTTGCATCGTAACTGAGCACCTACAATGTTGTTTTGTCTTGTTTTGTTTTGGTTTTTACAAGGCTATGGGGTTAAATGACTTGCTCCATCCACTGCACCACCTAGAGTCATTGTGCTTACCTCATTGCCCTATGCCTGTGAAACCTGGACAATCTACCAACACCATGGCAGGAAACCCAATCACTTCCATTTAAATTTTCTTAGGAAGATTCTTAAGATTACCTGGCAGAAGATTCCAGACATTGAGATCCTTTCTCAGCTATACTGCCTGGCATTCCAACATTTCTACAGAGAGGGCAACTATGACTGGCTGGATACATTGTTAAAATGCCAGATATAGGCTTGCCAAAAGAATCATTTTATGGAGAACTTACAAAGGGGGCAGAAGAAGCGCTACCGAGACACCCTGAAATTCTCATTGAAAGACTTTAGAAATGATCATACAGCATGGGAAACACAGGCACAGGACCACCCAACATGGTGTGCCCTCACTTGTACCATTTGTGCCCATCCTGTGGTAGAGCATTCCAAGTTCATTTAACCCCATAGCCTTTTTAGTCTGATCAGCCACAACTGGACACATTGTAATTTGTCTCAAACATAGCGATGTCATTTTGGTCTTCTTCAATAATGAAGGACCAGTGGTACAACTCATTCACTTTGTGTATTGTCTGGGTTACTCTTATATGTATAACTTCTTTGACTTCTGGTTGGTATTGGTTTGCATAAATGGGTCTATTTGTTCTATGCTATGTGTGGCTTTTGGTGGGAAGAGAGTCAGACCTTGGGAGTGTAACTTGGGATAGGACTTCTCTATTAAGGGACAGCAATTGGGAGCCTAGCTTGAACCTTAACATAATTTCCCCTATGCTAGTAATATTCAAGAGGAGATAAAATAGAGAATTTTAGTTTGATATTTCCTCTTTGAGTAGAACAAATACAACCTCTTGGTTTTGATCTCTTAATTCCCCTGATGACAAGGATCAGTTTCCTTTAGAGAAAGGTAGATAGGGAAGACTGTAGACATCTCTATTCTTGCCTTTCTGTGAATCACATCTAGTTAGACCCATATAGACACACATAAACTACATGGGCAATACTCCTACACTTACTTACAATAGCATTTAGTGATGGGAAAGATTATAGAATCCAAATCCCTCATTTCAGAGATGAAGAAAGCACTGATCATGTTCCCTTCCTGCTTAAGAAGCATCAGTGCCTCTCTCTCTTCCCTCAAATATTAAATACCAACTCCTCTGATTGGTATTTATAACCCTTTACCATATGATGGCCCCAGCTGACCTTGTCATTTGCTACATATTCATGGCTCCCAAACACAATCAACCCTCTCATCTTGTTCCCTGGGCATGAATTTTCCTTTCTCTCTTTGATAATAAGTTCAATTTACTAGGCCCAAAGGGCAACAAAAATGTGCATCCCCTTTAATCCAGCAATACCACTACTGGGTCTATACCCTGAAGAGATGATGAAAAAGGGTAAAAACATCACTTGTACAAAAATATTCCTAGCAGCCCTGTTTGTGGTGGCAAAGAATTGGAAATCAAGTAAATGTCCTTCAATTGGGGAATGGCTGAACAAACTGTGGTATATGTGTGTCATGGAACACTATTGTTCTATTAGAAACCAGGAGGGATGGAAATTCATAGAAGCCTGGAAGGATTTGCATGAACTGATACTGAGTGAGATGAGCAGAACCAGAGAAACACTGTACACCCTAACAGCAACATGAGGGTGAAGATCAACCTGGATGGCCTGGCTCATTCCATCAGTGCAACCATCAGGGACAATTTGGGACTGTCTGCAATGGAGAATACCATCTGTATCCAGACAAAGAACAGGGGAGTTTGAACAAAGACCAAGGACTATTACCTTTAATTTAGAAAAAAAACTGTTATCTTAATTATGTAATCTTGCTCTCTCTTATATTTTTATGTTTCTTCCTTAAGGATATGATTTCTCTCTCCACACTCAATTTGGATCAATGTATACCATGGAAACAATGTAAAGACTGGCAAATTGCCTTCTGTGGGGGGAGGGATGTAAGATTGGGGGAAAATTGTAAAACTCAAAATAAATAAAATCTTTAAAAAAATAAGGTAAATTTATTGAGAATCCACCAGCTCAAGTTGCTTTAGAAACATCAGGCCTTTTTCATGACAGTCCTTTTTGAGTGATCTCATGGAAGCTTTCTTTTTCTGCACTGACTGGAACTGACCAAATTTGGAGATGATGTCGACACACTTCCAGTTGATCTTCTCCAGGGCACAATGTTTGGTCTGTCCCAGCAGAGACTTTTGCAGGATGAGGGCACACTTCTTGGTCCCAATGACACAGTTTTTCAGGATGTTAAAGTCACTGGTCACTTCACCATAATGGACAAAAGTCTCCCAGAGGGATAATTCTCTTGTTGGTCAGATTGTAATTTTGGGGCACATTGGTTTTTTTAATCAGCGTGCCATCCTTGATTTGTTAGTCCTGGTCAATCTTGTAAAGATTTTTTTCTTGGTAGCCCTTCTTACCAGTCTGAGCCACAGAGAAGATTATATGGGCACAATGCAAAGCTCCAATATACACTACCCTAACCAGGCCTCAGTAGGTCTTTTGGGAAATTTCTTTGTGTATCAGTGATTGGAAACACCTTTGTAACCCTTGTCCTTGATCACTTCAACGAAGTCAGTTAACTCATCTTAGCCAAACACAATGGATACAGGTACCTACTGCTACAGTTTCTCATGTTCCCAGTCCAGTTCCTCAAATATGCTGCCTCCACTCATCATCAGATGAGATTTTTCTCCCTTAAAGGAAGTAGGTGCATGTAGGCATGGGTAATGACTCAGACCACCTGGCAGTACTCCTTCTTGCTGTTGAAGTATTTCTTCAGCTGCTTCTTGCCATCATCATCTTGTCACTTCTTGCAGCACTTGGTGAAGGGATTCATCTTGGATTTACATCAGTTCTTGTAGAATCGCCTCTTATACTCATTACTGATGTGCTCAGAAAAGATGGTTTTGAAGCTCTGGAGACCTCATGAGGCTTGCACTATGTCCACCATGCCCATGGGGGCATCTCTCAAATGATGATGGCCTTGACTATTCCTTCCTGTTGACCTTTGAGCCAGGCCTGTCCACCTCTTAAATGATGAGTGTCATCCCTGTCTTACGGTTCAGAAAGGTGGTTAGGTGGATGGACTTGGGGGGGGGCATCTTTGGGGAAGCTCTTTACCATTCACTGGTGTCTGCTGCTGCTCTTTGAAGGCAGAAAGCCAGAGACCCATGCCTGAGAGCAGAGAGCTTCCTGTGGGACACATTGCTGCTACTGTGGCTATAGCTGCCTCCAAGGTAAGCTGAAAGAGATGATTTCCCTCTTGAGGTTGTACCTTTGCCTGGGCTGTGCTCCATTCCTGGCAGCAGCCTTTCTCACCTTTCTGTCCCTTCCAGGTTCAGCTTCATTTTGGATTTCTGTCCTGATTCCCTTCCCCCCCGCTGCCCCATGCCCCACTGTTAGTGCTCTTCCGTGTCCTACAGATTGGATGGTATTGACTTTGTATATATTTGTATTTACTTTTCTGCATATATGTTTGGGGGAGGGGGGAGACTTTTCCTTATCTCTGCCTCAATGGACAGTATAAAAGAAAGGTTGTGAGGGTGAGTCTTTTATCTCATGTTGTACTCATCTACAACCCAGTCTCCATTGAACACCTTTGGAAAGAGGAGCAATCCCTCCATTCAGTGATGACCACTCCCAGGCTTGGCCATGTCCTCCACATGCCGGTGGTTCCCAAATCCTGCAGGTCGAGATCCCAATCCCATTCCTCACCCACCTCCTGAATCCCTCTTCTCTTCCCTCTCTCTTTACAAATTTTTCTTTCATAACTTTCATTTCTTTTCCAATTTTTTCTTCTAGCAATCTTATTTGATTTTTAAAATAATTTATTTCATTTTTCTAGGAATTGTGATTGGACATGTGCTCCAACAGTCCTTGTTTCTGGTCTATTGCGAGTCTTTTATATATTTTCTGCAAATATATATGAACTTCTGTGAATCCTTTACATTTTCCATATATTTGTGAAGTGGAATAAAGGCTGTCCCAAATTAGATGTATGTATACATCATTCCCTCGAGAGCTTCTAGAGGACTTGGGCCCCCTGTTGCCCAATATGTGGGAACCTAGGCATATGATACATATTCTGAAGTTTTCCCAGTCTGATCTCTGAATGGGAAAGGGAAAGGCACAGGTTTTTATTAAGCATCTACTATGTGTGAATCCTGTCAGTACTTTAAGCATTTCATTTGGGTGGAGGCACAAGATACCAAAGAAAATGACCTGAAGGAGGAAAACTCCCTGCCTCGTCAGAGGGATCCATGTAAGTCCATAACCTGGAGTGCTGTGTTGTGGGTTACATGTGTTATCAGGGAAAACTTGGAAGTGGATAGAGCTCTTTGTTCCTGGAGCTAAAATCTCCTGAGCTTCCTGGACTGCCATTGCACTCATGTTGACTTACATTATATTCACAGTCTGTGAAAATCCAAGGTTTCATATGAATTGGGTCCTAGAAGTAAATCTGGGAGAATCTCACTGGTCATGTAATCCAACCCTCTTATCTTAAAAGTAGGACTCTAGGTCTCAGAGAGGTCGAGTTGTACAGCTGGGGGTCAGTTGGAGGTCCTGTGATCTCTAATACAGGACTGTACCACAACACCCCATTACTTTGCACTGGGATTTTGGGGAATCCAAATCTTATGACCAAAATATTTCTTTAAGAAAGTCTTTCAAGAAATGGAGGCTGGGGCGGCTAGGTGGTGTAGTGGATAAAGCACTAGCCTTGGAGTCAGGAGTACCTGGGTTCAAATCCGGTCTCAGACACTTAATAATTACCTAGCTGTCTGGCCTTGGGTAAGCCACTTAACCCCATTTGCCTTGCAAAAGCCTAAAAAAAAAAAAGAAATGGAGGGACTGTCATCTACATTGCTGGGTGGAGCATGGAAACTGATGACCAATCGGGCAATCAATTTATCACCAAGTGTATATTTAACACCTAATAAGTGCCAGCACCATGCTAAGCCCTGGAGCTACAAAGACAAAATAATCCAAGAATGTCTTCATTCAAGGAACTTACATCCAAATAAAGTAGACAACATGCACCTATGCAGGCACAGACAAGATCCATATGAAGTAGGTGCAAGGTAGCCTTAGAAAGGAAGTCACTAGTAGCTGGGCAGTCAGGGAAGACCTGGAAATTGGAAATCACTGTCTCTACAGTGACAGAGAATGAGTGAGGACCAGCTGGGGGTAGTGCCACCAACTAATTATTCTCTTCTAATCTAGCTTCCTCCAACAAGTCAACTGGGTCTAGTCCATTGGCTGGTGGAGATAGAATTGTTGGATTAAAATGAAAAATGCTTTGAACCAAGATGATGAAACTGCCCGGATCTTTAACTTTCACCTCACTTGAAAAGTTATCCCACCACACAGTGAACCATTTAGTTATCAAAAAAGACCCAACAAGGAGTCTTTGGAAGATATTTTCACTTTTTTTTTGATGAAAAATGTTGAATATTTTATTCATTCATCAAATAATTCCATTATTTTTCAGATATCTTCCTAAATTTTACTTCTCAGTTGTGTGTAAACAAAGTTTTTAACATTCTTTTTTTAAATAAATATATTTATTTTCTAACTACATGCATAAATGTTTTCAGCATTCATTTTAAAAATCATTTTATTCATTTATTTGATGACTCCAAACATTTCCCCCCAATTCCATGTAAAGATAGGTTTCAGCATTCATTGATTTGGAAAATTTTGAGTTCCACATTGTTCTACCACTCTCCCTTCCCACTCCTTCCCACTCCCCACTCCTTGGCAACAAACAATCTAATGTCGATTGTATATGTACAATCATTCAACACTCATTTTTTTGTAAGGTTTTTAATTTCTTTTTCTGAAATAGGATTGTTCAAGTATTTTATTTCCTCATCTATTAATCTGGGCAATTTATATTTTTGTAAATATTCATCCATTTCACTTTTATTGTCGGATTTATTGGCATACAGTTGGACAGAATAGCTCCAAATTATTACTTTAATTTCCTCTTCATTGATGGTGGATTCACCCTTTTCTTTTTTGCTACTAGTAATTTGGTTTTCTTCTTTTTCTATTCAAATTAAACAAAACTTTATTTATATTATTGGTTTTTTCATAAAACCAACTCTTAGTTTTCCTTTTTAGTTCAATAGTTTTCTTACCTTTAGTTTTATTCATCTTTCCTTTTATTTTCAGAATTTCTTATTTGGTATCTATTTGGGGTTTTTTTGATGTGTTCTTTTTCTATTTTTTTTAGTTGTATTCCTAATTCATTGATCTCCTCTTTCTCTATTTTATTGATGTAAGTATTTAGAGATTTAAAATTTCCTCTAATAACTACTTTGATTATATCTCCCAAATCTTGGTATGCTGTCTCATTATTGTATTATCTTGTATGAAATTATTGGTTATTTATATGATTTGTTGTCTGATTCACTTACTCTTTAAAATTAGGTTATTTAGTTTCCATTTTTTAAAATTGAGTTCCAGGGGCAGCTAGGTGGTACAGTGAATAGAGCACCAGCCCTGGACTCAGGAAGACCTGAGTTCAGTCCTAGATACAACTAGCTGTGTGACCCTGGCAAGTCATTTAACCCCATTGCCTTGCAAAAACCTAAAAAAAATGAGTTCTAAACTCTCTCCCTCCCTCTCTTTTCCCTCCTTGAGAAGGCAAACAACTTGATTTCAGTCATGAAAAACATTTCTATGTTAGCCAGACTGTAAAAGAAAAAATGCAGACAAAATGAAGGAAAAATAAGAAGGAAAATTTAAAAATATGTTTTGCTCTGCATTCAGAATCCATTAGTTCTCTCTGGAAGATGATAGCATTTTTCATCATAAGTCCTCTAGAATCGTCTTAGATAATTGTATTGCTGAAAATAACTAAGTCATTCACAACTGATCATTGCACAGAGTTGCTGTTACTATGCATAAGTTTTTCTGGTTCTATTCATTTCACTTTGCATCAGTTTCATGTATATCTTCCGAGGTTTTTCTCTGTGCACCTTGCTCATCATTTCTTATTGCCCAGTTGATTTCAGTCATATTTTACATCACAGCTTGTTTAACCATTTCCCAATAGCTGGTCTTCCCCTCAATTTACAGTCTTTGCCACCATAGAAAGTTGTTACAAATATTTTTGTACATGTGGGTCTTTTTTCCTTTTCTTTGATTTCTTTGGAATACAAGCCCAGTAGTGGTTATGCTGGGTATGTGACACCTTCACTTTGTAACACTTTATGCTTGGCTTCAAACTCAGTTCCCTTTGCAAGAACAGTGAGATGGGGAATGGAGAGAATTGTGTGACACAAGGAGAAGATGCTAAATTACAACAGGGGAATCATTTTCCCTCTGAATATGTTTTAGTTAAAGCCACAATTATGCAGCATTATTGATTGCCTATAGTTGGCAGAAAACAATAAGTTATCAGTTCCCTTAGAGCTTTGTGTCAGGAAAGAGAATGAATCACTTAAAAAAATTATGACTTGGGGAACAGTGAAAGCTTTCAAAAAGAAAATCAACTGGCTAATGAAGAATGAATGAGAGACTGGGCTTTCCAATCACTTTGTTTTGACAGACCACTTGCAATGGTAGGGAGAGGAAGAAGGTTAACAGGATTCTGAGAACTCCCTGAAGAGGAGACAGACATTAAAAAACTTAATTAGGGACTTTGAGATCTATAGGAGTCAAGATATGAAGAGCCTTCTGTTAGATGGAGTCCTTATATATCCCAGTGTAAATAAACATGTATCATATAGAGTCAGGAGAAAAGGACGTCCATACTACATGAACTAAGAATTGAGTCTCTATGCAAATCCTCCTTGCAACCACTGAACAGACTTGGGGACAAAGACTGCCTGTGAGGACAGTGGCCCTTTTCATGATGGCGGGGTTGGTTGGTGATAAGAAAAAAGGTTGAAGGGGGCAACTTGGTGGTATAATGGTTAGAGCACCTGGAGTCAGGAGGACCTGAGTGCAAATCCAACCTCAGACACTTAATACTTACTTAGCTGTGTGACCTTGGGCAAGTCATTTAACCCCATTACCTTACAAAAGCTAAAAAAGAAAAAAAAAGAAAAAAGGTAGAAGATGAATTCTGAGAGTGTGGCACTTAATGATATAGCTCTCATGACTAGTTATAAAGAACCCGAAGGGCAGGTTGTCATAGTGGAGAAAACTTTGTTCTTGGAGTCTGGAAGCCTGGGTTCAGATCTCACCTTGGACACATAATGACACTGTGACCATGGGCAAAACAGCCAAGTCTGCACAGTGGTTTTAGTGATGCTCAGTTCTTAACTCAGGGGATGATTTGAGCCTCTGGCTTGTGTCCTGCTTTGCAGGTTGCATTTCATGAGCTGGTAGAGGTACAGGAGGAACATGGGAGGGTCAGTAAAATAGTAGCTGGTGTCTTAAAGTTTATATATGTTATCTTCTTCAATATGGATTTAAATTTGAGGGAGCAAAAGAGATTGGGAAGCTCCAGATTGGAAGGAAAAGTTTGTCCAGTTATCCAGGATCTGAGTTCAAACAGTCTTTGATGGGATTAGTCACAGGATTCTGAGCTCAACAAACAAGAGTTTTGAAGACAGAGAATTTGGGCTAAAAATCTCCCCCCTGACACTGATGGCCCAGTTTGCACAGGGAAAAGGCCCTTCTCTTTTGGAAACCATTTCCTCTCCTGTGAAATTTAAGAAACTAACTGGCCTCTGAGGTCCCTCCCAGCTCTGACATACTCTGATCCCCTGATTTTTGAACTAGGAAGAAATGGACGGGTAGCCTCCAGATTCAAGAGAAAGAGGGGGCAGTGAGAAGCCCAGAGGTTTAGAATGGGGGACAAGCTGAGGAGGCTGAGGTGATTTCATCTTGCAAATGATGCATTTCTGAAGGTGATGACTTCATGAAAGCAGCTGGGGGAGGGGGGGAGGGATGATGAGCAAGGAGAGCCAAGATATTGAACTTCAAGGGTGGCTAGGTGGCGCAGTGGATAGAGCACTGGCCCTGGAGTCAGGAGTACCTGAGTTCAAATCCGGCCTCAGACACTTAATAATTACCTAGCTGTGTGGCCTTGGGCAAGCTACTTAACCCCATTTGCCTTGCAAAAACCTAAAAAAATATACTGAACTTCAGCAAGATTCACCTGGGATAATTGGTCATGGTGCCTGGTGACATTGTAGCATGGATGGATTAATCAGATTAACGTTAACAGAAGTCTTCAACTTTTGAGTGACTATTTCTTGTTGAGGATTCTTAATTAGGTTCAGATTGGACTAAAAATATATGAGTTTCTTCTAATTTTGAGGTGCCAAAATTCTGAACGACCATGGGGGAGGAGGTCATGATGCAGGTTAGTCTTTCTTTGAAGTGCAGCTAGGGTAGGGCAACTGGCACTTGGCTCTAGGGCACTGAAATTTAGAAGATGCAAAAGTGTAGCCCAAGCCTGGTCTCTGAGACTCTGGAAGGTCTCAGATAGATCTCAGCCATTGGCTCAGTCATTTAGGTACTCCTCTGGTAACTAATTCTGCTTACAGTTCAACTGAATTTTTCTCCATCTTCTTTTGTATCATTTTTATATCACAAGTGACAAAATTGATTTGAGAACACATTTTGTGATTTTTGCCTCAGACCCCCAAATGGTGAGTTATGATTCAGAGAAAACCTGAAAGGTTTTCTGAGGGGGAAAAAAAGACAGACTAGAGGGCTGGGTATTGAGTCAGGACAGGGCTGGCAGTTAGGGAACAGCTTAAAGATAGTTATTAGACTGGGGGTGGGGAATCGATTTTATCCAGATTGACCTTGAAAGAAGCCTGGGAGGTGGCAAAGCAGGAATGAAAAACAAAGAACAATTCTTTTTCTTGACTTTCACTACCTTCTAAGTTATAATGTATTTTTTTCCTTGTGACTTGATGAAATCAGAAAATTTTCCAAAAGATTTTTTTAACTTTTTGACAATTTTTCCCACTTATACAAAGTTAATGGATCTAAAACAATCTTGAAATCACTGCTTGATTGCACTGGTCAGGGAGGAGGATACTCATGTCTAATTTTTGCATAGGAATGTAGCCAGTGAAATGCCTCCTGCTGGCTGATAATGGGCTTATTTCCCAAAGTCCCCCTGGCCAGACTTGGACTATTATGAAAATGAAGCAGGGGGTCGAGTCTGGGCTGGAGCAGGTTTCCAGTTAAATGTTCAGATGGGGTGATGAGACTCAGCAGGGGGACTACCAAATCGTTTTTTGGAAATTTAAAAAAAATTCAGGGGATGGAATGTAAGGAGGCAAGAAAATTTGCAGCATCCTCTGTAATGGCTCTTTCCCTGCTTGAATTTAAAGATTTCTGGCCACTGATGTTCCGATTCTTACTTAACCTGAAGCAAATCAAATGTCTTTCCCAGGTCTGGATACTTTCCAGAAAGCAGAGAGCTTCCTTCCTCCCTACTGGTATCATTCAAAGAACATGGAAAGGAGGTTGCAGATCATGAACCAAAGCATCCTTCTGGGCCCCATTCACTGCCTGCTGAACAGAGAAACTGACCCATCATAGAGACACCATAACATGATGCTGTCTGATATAGATGGGCCTTGGAGCCAGGAAAAATTAGTTTCAAATCCCCCCCCCCATCATCTGCTGGGTGTGTCTTTCTGGGCAAGTAATGTAAACTCCCTGGGACTCAATTTCCTCACCTATTAAAGAAGGAGGGTGGACTGTGTCACCTCTGAGTCTCTTCCTATTCTGAAATAATGATCCCATTATAAATATTGTTTGAAGGTCTTTCAATATCTTCTCAGTTTATCAACAAGTATTTATGAGTGCCAGACTCGGTTCCAGGTATCCCAGGGCAAATGTGAAATAGGCCCTGCCCTTCTAGAGCTTACATTCTACTGGAGAAAACCAACCTAGGAAGAGGTTGAAGACATGCATCCCACAAAATAGCCTTAGGCCTTAAAGTGAGGCTCCAAAGCCCTCTCAGAGTCCCCTGAGTTCTCAAGGGAATGATTCTCTAATGCCCCACTGGGGTGTTCTTTCCAATATTATCAGTTGAGTATCAATAGACATCTCTTTCTCCGGTTAATGGGATTCTCAAGAAGTTCTCATAGATTTGGTGCATTTGTTTTTTTGTTGGTTTTGTTCTGAGCTCCTTGGGAAGCTATGAGTCTATGTCTAGTCTGTTCTTGACTCACAAAGTAGACATTGTTGCCAGTGGACCTCTGTGGGAAGATGGAAAGTCTAGTATCCTCAGACCCTTTCTCCCTCAAGCCTATAGAGTCTCCTCTAACCAGAGGAGAAATGGGGGTAGAAAATCTAGATCAAGGTCAAATCCAAGGTCTCTGCTTCCTTCCTCTACCCCTTCAAGGATTGCTATTGGAACCCTCACTTGTCTCAACCTCTCTCATGAATCTGGTTCAGAATGAATGTGATGATTTATTGAGCCTCCCCTGCCCAAGGGTAAGTGACCATATTTCCTTACTCTGTCTGAAGAGGAGTCTTCTGAGGTTCAATAAGGTACCAAGGTATTGATCTATGATTGTTTGATTGATTAAAGCCTGGGATTAAGATCTGTGATTTTCACCCAGATAAAGGCCAGGGCATCTTCTCCCACTGAGTAGAGAGACTTGACTCAGTCAGTCAGCCCCAGGGTGACACTGAGAAGAGCAAATAAATAATCTATCCAGAGAATAGAGTGTATAACCTAATAAAGGAGGATACAAGGGAGAGCACCTGAGGGACTAGGGATGGTCCAAGGGGCATTTACATATGAACACTCAGGATATATTCAAAGTTCTGGATGCTTCACCCCCAAAATGGAGAATTCTGGCTGAAATCAGGATGGATCCAGATTAGTCCTCCCATTTCCAAGAGTGCACAGTCAAGAGGCATATGGAGGAGTAACTCATAAACCCAGAAACAGATTTGAAAAGAATTGAGGGCCTCATTCCTACAACTCCAGCAGGCACTGAGAGGTGGGGAGAGGTCTAGACCTGCCTGCCCTCTCCATACCATCAAACAGGAGGGGTTTAGTCTGAAGCACCCACTGCCTCTGCCCTATGGATCTTCCAAATAGAAGAATTAGGTGAAGACATGGGGTAATATTCTCAAATTGTGTTCCCATTTCTTCTTGATGGTCTTGACAAGAATAGAGACAGACAGGAATGAGCCCTGGATCTTTGGAAATGAGGAGAGGAGCAGAAGGAACACTAGCAGCAGGGGCAGCAGGAAACAGAGGGAGCAACTAAACCAGGTCAAGACTCAGAGTTATCTTCAGCCAGTGCCAAGTGGATAGCAGTGGCATCTTTGTAGCGGAGCTTTGAGGATGCCCAGGAGTCTCGTGAATGAGTTCAACCCAGGGCACCTGTGCTTGATAGACACTTGGCTGGGCTGCCTCTAGTTCAGTCTCTGTGGGGTCTCAAGAACAGGGATCTTGGGGAAACCTGGAGAAGATGCCAACTCGATCATTTAGTGACTATCCTTTCTTTTCTAAGAAGTTTTACCTCTGGGCTAGGGGCAGATCACTGAGAGTCCCCCCCCCTAAAGAGTTCTTGGAGGAACTAAGGAAGTACTTTTTTCTTTCTTGGTCTCAGCTCTTTGGGGTCTTCTCATTCTTTTTCCTCCATAGTTGTTTCATCATTTAGGGAAAACCTAATTGAGTCATGGAAAGCCAGGCTCCAACCTATCAAAAGATAAACCAAAGAGCCAACAGTATGATTTTAACCTCTTTAATCAATCTCTTGAATTCATGTGAATGAAGAAAGCTTTGGTAAGTGCCTACTATGTGCCAGCTGCTGTGTGAGGTGCTAGGAATATAAAGTATAAGTTCACCAATCCCAGATTTCATTTTATTGAGGGACACAATATAAATATACACATAAAAATATATACATAGTAATACAGAATTAGAACCAAGTCATTTAAGGAGAGAAGAGAGAGGGTACTGGCAGCTGAGGGAGACAAGGGATCCAGGTAAAAAACAATCCTTGAGCTTTGTCTTGAAGAGAGGGAGGGGTTCTATGAGATGGAGGTGGGGGGATGTACTCCAGTCAAGGAACAAAGACTCAGAGGGAATAAATGAAGTCCCATGTGTGGAACAGCTCAAAGGCCAGTCTGACTGAAGCAGAGAATAGATGGAGAATGAGAATGAAAAGGCAACATGGGGTCAGGGTGTGAATGCCATGAAATTCTACTCAGACATGTCTATATTATCCTGCAGTCATTAGGGACCCATGGAAGTTTGTTGAGTAGGGGAAGGATATGGCCAGACCTATACTTTAAGAAAGCCATTTTGCCAGCTGATTAGAGAGAGAGGAGAGACTTGAGGTAGGGAGACTAATGGGGAGATCTGGGAAATTGTCTGGTAAGAGGTAAGAAAGGCCTGAACTAATTTGGTCCCTGTGTGAGTGGAGAAAAGGGGACATTTGGTAAAGATGATGGGAGTTTAAATCGTGATCTTGAAACATGGCTTTGGTTGGGTGAGGAAGAATGAGGAGCTAGAAACAATGGCAATCATCTTCTGTGTAAATAATGGGAGTTGATGAAGTATCCTGTCCTGATAAGAGAGTGGAGAGAAGAGAAGAAGCCCCAGGTGGGAGTTAGGGAGGACCCAGCAAAGGAGATGGAGGAGGAGCAGCCAAAGCAAAAAGAGGCCTGCCAGACTAGTGAGGTCACAGAAACTCAAGAAAACGAGTGGAGAGATGCGGGTGAGGGGGCGGGTACCAATGCTGCATACAAGTCAAGAAGAACGGGTGTCTAGAGGGGACCAGTGATTTGACAGATAAGATATAATAGGGCGACTGCGATGGGCTGGTGGGAGTCCAGTCCTCATAGGCATGGACAGATGCCCTCCCTGATGCTCCTCCTCACCCAACTGAGCCTCTTTCTGGGCAGCAGTTTCTCTTATACTGTTTTCTTTTGGGGAGTGAAGTGGCAGTGGCCATCCTGAACATTAGTTGCTTTCTGAGGCTAATGATGGAGGTGCCCTTTTGCTGATTGGCTAATGTCCCAGGTATGATGATGGCTCTTCCCTGCTCAAGTTTGATCCACCAATCTGGCCTCCATATAGTAGAGAAGAATACTCTCAGGTAGGCTTTCTGCCTACATCTGGACCCTGGAAGTGGGAGCTCACCCCAATCCTGTTCACTCCCCACATTCCTATTCACTCACCACCTTATGTGATGTATCCAGTCTTACTTTCATGATCCAGTTTCTTTCCTTTCATAACCCAGTGCCCCATGGCCTGTCTGATGTGGGCATCAGTCAGTTACAGTTCTCATTTCTCCCCTGCTGTCGCTTATAGGCTGCTCCAGTGCTGGAATTTGAGGAAAATGAAGCATCTGCTTCTCCTGAACTGTCCCACCAATGCAAATGAAGATTTATTGTAGCCATTTGCACTTTCCACCTGGGGGAATTTTCTACTGTGCAAATCCAAGAAGCTCCATTTGTCCTGCCTAGTTGAGCTGCTCTCTCTCTCTCCTCTGCCACATAAATGAAAGGGTTTTGAGAAAAGTAGTGTAAATTCTCCCCATCCTTCTGGAGCTGCAATGGCGCTACTGCCACTGGCCTCTGGGGAGGGGCTTCCTCTGACAAATGTATCTCCCAATCTTGGCAGTGCTGAACCTTGGTCTGGGCCCAACAACCTTCCATTCACCATGAGATTATTTTTAAACAAATAGTCTGGACTCAGAATCCAGCTCTTAGCTATGTTCACACAGAAATCCAAATGATGTGAAGTTGAAACTGAGAGAATGGGGAGATTTAACCCCCTTTTCAATAATTTCCTTCCTGATTAGTTTAATCCAAAGAGAAAACCAAGTGATCCAGAATTTTTCCTAATGTATTGTCTTTACATCTAGTTCTTGACTTCTTTGGGGGTATTTGCTGGCATGGGGGAGCATTTGGGAGGGGAGGAACAAAAAGATGAATCCTTCTAGAGATGTTAGCAATGTCCCATGTAGACATGTTGCTGTCTACAGGAGCTTCAAGGTTAAGAGATTCCAAGGATATGGGCATTGAGAATGTAGCTTATGGAGACCTGCCAGGGAGGAGTACCTGCAAGGTGTGAGGTCCCTTCTGGAGGAGTATGTCCTGCAGTCAGATCTGAGGCTCTAACTGGAAGAGCCCTTTGCAAAAGCCTTTGGCCAGGTACTATGACCAAGAAGTGCAGGTCTTTGTCTTTACATCAGAAACAAATGGGGAGGAAGCTTTACTAAGTATCAAACAGTCATCAGGTATTTATGGTCAGGCCTCATACCAGCCCTGGGGAGACAGAGCCCAGCTTTAGGGAGCACATAGTTGGTTGGAGTGACACTGTAAATATGCTTAGATACAAAAATCTATCCAGATACAATTCTGGGTAGCTTTGGAGGGGAGGCCCCTGCAGCTATAGCTGGGGGGAAGGTGTTGTCAATCTCCTCAGCCCTCATCCCCTGCCAGCATTCATTGGTGAGGACCAGGCCCTCTCCCTCAGTATACCCCTCCCTTGGATGGAAGTCTGTGAACAAAGGTTGTGTGACCTCTTCTCTGAGATGTATATCATGAATGGAATTTATGATCAGATGGGGAGGAGGCTGGCCATGTCCTCCCATCTGTCAGGTGTTGGGGAGATGTAGACCATCGAAAGAGGATGACTCTGGTGACTCACATTATGGCTTTGTACTGTGGGATGCACATGGTAAATACAAATGTGTACATTGTAGAATCTTGAAGAGCCCTCCTGCAGAAAGCCCAGAGGAAGAAGGGGCAGGTCTGGGGATGTTCCTATTTGGCCAGGGACTTGGCAGGGGCCTACGGTTCAGGTATGAACGGTTTCTGGAAATGAGTGTCTACAAGACAAGGAGGGCTAGGGTCTGATTGGCCCCAGCTCAGTACATATGGAATTGTGTGGGATACACTTAAAAACTGAGGGGGGAGTAGCAAGTGTAGGGGCCCCAAATGGGAGACTGAGGACAGTCTAAAGAATTGATTCTGTAGGTAACAGGGAGCTATTGTAGAATGGTTTTGAGTGGAGCAGTCACAAGCTGAATGTGACCAAACTAGAAAGATGGGAACAAATGGATAAAAGAGGTCAATTATGAGACTGCTGGGAGAATCCAAAGACTTGGTAATGACAACCATCAAGAGACATTGCTATCTGGATTTGAAAGACAGAGTTTGTCTACCTTGGCTCCCACCAAGCTTGGCAAATACATTACTCCTGCACATGACTAGCATTTGACCTCATGGTGTGGAGCTTCAGGTGAGTCATTAGGCTATAGATGAAAAAACTCAAACAGCCAGTCAGTCACCATGAGCCTCCAACTGGGCTAAATGCTGGTTGACAGGGAGATTCAAGCTAAAAATGGACAGTGAGACCTTGTCTGATCTAGTAGGAGACACACCTCTTCATGCCAGGAAGAAAAGATCAACGCCTCTCTCATTTGGAACTTTTCTTCTTTCCAATGACAAATGACTTTGGAAACTTTCTTGCTGCTGCAAATGCTCACTGCCCAATTGCCCTCTAATAATTTTGATTAATTGTGATTAATCAATTCATGCCTAAGACTCATTTAGCCATGCAGTAATCAGCTCATGATTCAAAAGAAGAGGGGAAAACTTTTTATTAGAGTTGAAAATTTCTAGTGACTTGGGCTGGCTTCAAAGAAAGCAAGACTTTGGGAACAGTCTCTTCAGTAAGACAGAATCACCATAATGGATGAGCAATTCATAGTCTCTTTAGAGATCCTTTGTGACTTGATGATTGACCCAGTGACCTAAGCAGCACTAGAAGCACAGTCTTTCTCTGGTTCCATTTCTGGATAAGACAATGTGATGAAATCTTCCATTTCTGTTAAAATAGAAAGCTTCTCCCATTATCTAGCCTTGAAATCTCTCTTTAAAACAACTTCTCCCTACAAATGATGATGATGTCTGTCCTTTGTTGTTGAAGAAGACCATGACATCAGGAAGTGATGCCATGACAAGAACAAGAATTGGATTTGAGTGGGGGGGGTGTGCTAAGTCTCTCCATGTAATTTACCAAGAGAGAGGACATCGATCTTGAGCTGAAAGGAGCTTTGGAGTAACTAGTTCAGCATTTTCTTGTTACACAGGAGGAAACTGAGGCTTGCCTTGTCCAAGGACATACATGTAATAAACAACTCATTCTTCAGACTGTCTCTGGGCTTCATCCCTTCCTTTCTCATTTCATTGCTGTGGTTCTAGTCCATCATCTTTCACCAACATCTTTCTGAACTAGGGTAGATGCACTAATAGATGGTCTCTGTCTCCAAGCTTTTCCTCTTCAACTCATTCTCACTGGGAGAGGTATCTCTAGATTTCTTGCTCTGCATAGCCTTGACCCCTCATGATGTCAAAGATGGGGGTCAGAAATTTGTTGGTCCTTATTTATGCCCCAGTCTGGGATGTCTGAAGGGAAGAGAAAGGTTTTCGGATAGGCTTCCCAGATCTCTCAGAGGACATGGCCACTGTGGAGTAATGAGTTGTCTTGAGGTAGAAGTGGAGAAATTCAGTGGTTAAAAACTTAGGGTGATACAGGTACCCTGTGACTGGGTCGTCTCTGAAGCCCTGACCTCCTGGTACCTGAGGGACAGTGTCAGGGAAATCTGTCCTGAGGTGCTCCTCTTTGCTCCCTGTGCCCAGGTCCTGGGTACCTTGTGTTGGTCCTGAAAACCTTCCCTGTTGTGAGGGTAGCTCTCTGAATTGACAGCATTGTTTTAAGCACAATTGGTCTGTCTGACTCTATTGCAAACTTTGCTAAGTCAAAGGTTGTATGTGGGGGATATGTGGGTGCTTAGCCAGCCAGCCCCTCTTCCACAAACATCACACCATTGAATCCCTCTTGGGAAAAGGGGAAGAGGCTGCTTTGGAATTGGTCTCTGCTTCTTCCTCCCTGCTTCCTACACATGGGACCTTAGCTTTTTCTTCATGAAAATGAAGGGCTTCGATGAAGCAATGAAAGAAAACCATTAAGCATCCATGCTGATTAAAACTGAACCTTATACTAAGTGCTGGGGAGGTTTTTTTTTTAAGGAAACAGGTTCTTCTCTCAAGGAGCTTATATTCTGTTACACAAATTTGTAACTTAATTTTTCAATGAACTGTTTTCTTTCCCTTTTACCTCTTCCTCTGTGGATAGAACAAACCCTTTGTTACCAATAAGCAGTCAAGAACAAATTTACACCTTGACCTCGAAGGTGCTGATTAATAAAAGAAACAAACCATCTAGGATACAGATAACCACATGAGGGAATTTGGTGCTGGGCCTATAGAAAGTGTGTGGGGTGTGTTTGGGGTGGGGGCACAGCAGAGGCCAGGTAACATGTGCTGAGGCAGGAAGGGAAGGAGATGGCTTGGGTGGCTGACTGATTGGGGTGTGGGGAGACACCTCAGCTCAGGATTCTTTTCTGTGGACCTTTTGCCTGTTGATCTCTGAGCTCCAGAGGGTATGTATAAGGAGATTCCTTTTCCCACAGTTGGGAAACCCTTTCCCCGTTTCCATGAGCACATAACCTCCTAGACAAACTTATGCCCAAGATGGGGCTGCTTCCTTTTGTGTCTTCTTTCCTTTGGTACCCAAACCTTGCAAGCTCCAGTGACTAGAGCAGTTGCTATAGCAACAGTGGCAGCCAAAGACTGGCCCAGAGAGAGTCACCCGGAGAGAGAGAAACCACCATGAACAAAGGAGCTCCCTTGGTGTTGATTGGATTGTACTGAGTGAAGGGGAATTGTAAAATTGGGAACACGAAACCTTCTTCCAAAAGGTCTAAGAAGGCATGAATACTGACCTTTCCAATTCTTGTGACCATTCTGAGATTCCTTACTGCTATGCATTCTCTTTCCTGGGTGGGAATAAAACTGTCCCTGCCATGACTGAACAGTCTAGGGGATACAAAGGAAGCTGACCATTGGCCTTCTTTTACCTGAGGACTGGAGAAGAATTTGCTAGCTCAGTAATAGCTTAATACAAGTATCATTCAGCTAAGGGGTATGAGCACTAATTAGCTGATGAGCACCTCCGGCTATTTGTTCATTGCTTCAGGGTATGGCAGGGACACTCAACAGGGACAAAACTGTAGACAATGGTGGCTTCTCAAATTTACAGATTTATGAGTTCCACATTTTTCTATCCCCCCCATGACAGTGACCAGTCTGGTTAACATTATTCATGTATATTTATATTTAATACAATTTAGTCATATTGTGAAAAGAAATTTGAACTAAGGGGCAAGAAAAAGATCATGAAAGAAAGGAAAAACATAAAAGAACATTTTAAAACATGAACATCGCACGCTCTGCTCTGCATTCAGACTCTGTTTTTATCTCGGGATGCTGATGGCTTTGTCCCTAGTAGGTCCCTCCGAATTGTCCTTGATCTCCAGACTGCTGAGAGCAGTCATATCCATCATGGTTGATCGTCTCACAGTGCTGTGAATGTGTATGACATTTTCTTGGGTCTGCTCACTTCTTGGTGCTTCTTTGTTGAATCTCTTCTTGTTTTGGCCAAGAATACTTTTTACCACATTCCCAGCAAGTGGTCCCCTTCCATGTTGTCGTTGTTGAACTATTTGGACAATATGATGCCCTGCCCTCCCTCCCCCCAGTCTCCTCCTCCCTAGATCAAACCCAACCAGTTCACCTGCCATCTTTGCCTTGGCTAGCCCACATGATAGGAACACTTTCCGTCCTAATATAAACTGCCTCAGAGCATCCTTAACTTCCTTCCAAGATCAGCTCAAGTGTTCGGCCCTACAGATCTCCTATCCTGTGTGACTCATGTCCTCAGAAAGCGCTGAGTGTTTTGTAGATGCTTCCTATGGACTTAGCAGTGTTCTACATCATTTCCATCTAATAGGATGCCAGCTCCTCGAAGGGTTTATACTGTCTCTGTACCTCCAGGCCTTACCAAAAGGCCTGGCTCTGAGTAGGCATTTAAGAAATATTGGGTAAATGAACGAATGGATAAAGCAATCTTCATATAGGATGAACTGAAGACCCTTCCCCATCCTGGCTGCTCTCCTCCGGATCCTTCCTAGCTTACACTGAACAAAATTAGTCCAGGTTAGAGAACCTTGGAACCATCTCCTTAGGCCTGGGGCTCTGCCTTGATAGCAGACAGGCAACAAACTTTTCTTAAGCAATTCCTATAGGCCAGACCTTATACTAAGCACACACTTAATATACTTAAAAAGAGAGATGGCCTCTGCCCTTAATGAGATTACCCTTTAATGAGGAAAGATGGCATAATAAAGGGAACTGAAAAGTAGAATGTGGGGAAGGTGCCATGCTGGGGCATTATGGCAAAGTCCCAAGAGTCAAGAAATTCAGCTTGGTTGGAAGGGGAATGAAGTATGGTCAGTCTTCTGCCCATCCCCAAAATAGAGGCTCCAGAAGGAAATCACTAATGGCAGGAAGAGGGTCTGATGGGACCAGCTTCTTCAATGAACCCCATAGCCTCAAATCAAGGGGTGCCCACAGTGCCCCTGGTCTAGCCAGAGGGTTCCAAAGTCCATATGACTCCCCTGTGATAGCTGTTCTCACTGTGGCAGATTTCTCATTCATGTTCTGTCTGCTGCTAATGAACATTATGAAAGGTCTTAGTGTCTTGGGGTCATCTCTGTATTTTTTCAATGTCCTCAGAAACTGCATGTCTCTCCTTCTGACTGCTCTGTGTCCCTGACAGCCTTGGAGACAGTCTCCATTCTCCCCACGACCCATCAATGATAAAGAATTTGTTTACTAGGAATTGCTCACCACCCCCTTCCTGCCTACCATCTGCTGCCCTGATGGTATAGTGCTGCCGCCTCCTCATCTAAGCTCCCCAAGCTCAGGAATATTGGCTCCAAGATCTGGGGCCACCCAGGGACTCCGCCTTTCTCAGTTGGCACCTATCTATTGGATGGGCTTGTCCTCTTGCCTCCTAAGCACATTTGACAATGTTGTCTTGGCACAAGCAACAGATAGGGAGAAGAGCAGCCTGGATCAAGACCTCTGTGCATCCACTGGCTCTCTTATACCACGGAGTGGCAGAGGTGAACAGCC
This sequence comes from Macrotis lagotis, assembly GCF_037893015.1. Lineage (NCBI taxonomy): Eukaryota > Metazoa > Chordata > Mammalia > Peramelemorphia > Peramelidae > Macrotis > Macrotis lagotis. Next base: position 4,305,530 of record NC_133664.1, read on the forward strand.
AACAGAGGCTGAAACCTCGACCCAAGGGTTTTGAATCTCCAAGTCCTAGACCCAGAGGTCTCTTTGGGCAGCAGGTGAGGTCTGGTTTTCTGGGCTAAAGGGGAACCCAGAGATCAGTGGATTCTAGTGGGGGGATGGAAGTAGAAGACCTCTTCTGTGACTTTCTTCTCCCTGCTTCTAATGCAGTCCCCTACCCCTTACCTCCTGGGTATTTAGGCTTTGCTACCCTGATCTCTCTTTTTGAGGGAAGTGCACACACTCTGGGACAATGTGTTGGATTGGCAAATACACCTAGACTTCCCATGAGGACACCGCATCTTGCCTCACCAGAAATGCCTTACAAATCTTATAAAAAGATTGGCATCCATCGTCTCAAAACCTACTCATAGTCTTATCCCTTTTCCTTGACAGAAGCTGCATGGGCTACTCCCTTGCCCTGGGCTCTGTGAGACAGTTGCCTGCTTGGCCTCTGGCACAGTCTCAGGGCCACAACCATGTCACAGAGGTAGACACAGCCTGAAGAACAATGCTATTTTCTTTCTTCAAGTTTGAGGAGCTAGCTTCCCAACTCTATTTTTCTGTAATAGCTTTCAGGTGAATCCAGCTTGCTTCCAGATGCATGCTAGATAGAGATGGTCTACGGGCAGAACTAGATTTCCAGACTACTCTCTTCCCTGGCACAGCTCATAGATGAGCATTTTCCAGCCTTGTCTAAGGAATTGCCAAAATTTCAAATCTGAGCCTAGAGGTTAAGCTAGAAGAGGTCAAAGGGCACAATCAGAGGCAGCATGGCATGGAGGTGGAGCTGGCCTTGATGCCAGGGATTGGTGGGGCATAGGTCCAAAAGAGAGCATGATGACTCCTGTAGAAGGCATGGCCAGCTTGGTAGAGTCAGAAGTGTGACATGCCATCCATTCATGGGCTCCAGTCACCTGTGTCCCCCTTCATGTGTGAATGCCCACTTAGTCCCCATGTGTAGATTCCCTACATGTGAGCTTTGCAAAATCCATTCTATCCATTGCTCATGTATGCATTTGTGGGACGGCAATCTCAAGGTTTAGGAGAATGGGAGAGGAACATCCTATGGTTAACTCACATTACTATTTAATGAAAAATCATTTGTTAGGAAATGTGTGTCTTCTGACTGGTAAAAATAAAAGCATTCTGGTAGAGGCTCATGAATTATGGTTCGAGGAGGATTATGACTTCAAAAGAAACTACCTAGGACCTGAGGGTAGCTAATTGGGGACCTGGCATGATATTGCAGAAAAACATTTCTATGCTCTCCCAAACTCGAGAAAACAGAGGTACTGCTGAGCAGTGTATTCAAGAATAATTATCCAAATCTCAAATTTCCATAGTTTCCACACAGGATATCAAATATTTATTGAGCATCCTCTTCCCCTCCTCTTTTGCTTTTCTTCTGGCCACTGTTTATTCTTTGAGTGAATGGTGTTCAAAACATCACTGGTTCTTGGTGACTTTTCTTTGCTACTCTTCTGTTTGATGTGTCTGTAGTGGGAGCCCAAAGAGGCTAAATCTTGATTCTGTTTCAGAGATGTCAGAAGCAGAGTGTTGGCACATAGAGGACTCTGAGGTCAAAGGGCAGTCTATCATCAGACATGTTCTTTAGACTGTGATGGACACTCTCACTTCTCCCCTCCCAATAGAACCTTCAGAAAAGAGAGATCTATCAAGTAAGTGCACCAACCAGATTTTCTCCAATATATCTTCCATATCTGAGAATATGGAAGCCCTAAGGTTGTCTACCCTATTTTCCTAACTTCACTTTCTCACGTTTCCACATTTTAAATCAAACTCACAAGCATAATGAAAACAGATTCCTAACACACACTGAAAACTCATCTACAGCATACTCGACAAGTGGTTGCTGCAGAAAGGTTCTAGTTGGGGAACCCCTAACCCTCAAGGCAGCCAATTGTACTCTATATTAGCACTGATTGTCGGATAGCTTTTCCTGATGTTGCGTCTAAACTTGCCATTTTGCAACTTCCCTTAAGACTGTTCCTAGTTTGCTTCTCATTCATCTGCCTCCAGCCTCTCCTCCTTGTTTTCTTATATACCATTGTCAGGTTAATGTTCCAAATATATCACTTTGGTCATCCATGAACTTACATTTTTTTTTCAAAATTCATTCTCACAAATAAAAGGCTGGCATGGTGTGGTTAGACAACAATTTGTCTGAAAAAGATCCGGGGTTCTAGTGGACTGAAAACTAACTAAAATTCCTTGGTATGGAAGCTCCAACCCCAAAGTTAGCCTTAGTTAAATTCAGAAAAGCAATGGAGTGTCCAGGACTGATCAGATCACACCTTGAAGAACAGTATTTTAATTTACTTATTAGGGTTAGTGGTAAGGTGGCTAGCAGTACCACCTCCTAGTTCAAATTGCCTTTTCTAAGTAAGCTCTGGGAAAAGCAGGTATGTGTGTTCTCCTGTGACTATGTTTATCCCAGGGTCTTCATGTCAATTCAACAATTTCCTCAATTAAACCCTCTCCTGGAGATCTCTCATCTGGAAGGAAGATGAGAGAAGAATAAATCCTCAAAACCATAACACTGCAGTTTTCAAACTTATACTAGCTTGTCAAGAATCTATTTTCCAAGGATAACCATCAGATGACAACACTTACATATAGGGTATATGGCATGTTCAGAAAGGGTTAGCACCTTTTATCTGAGATCCAGGTTCAGGACCACTAACTCATCTGCCTTTTCGTCTTTCATCTTTGACTCCAAGTCGCTGAAGCAAATGTAGCAGCAACACCCCATTGGGTAAAACCATCTCAGCAGACAGATTAAATCAGGTTGAGGTTAAATAACAGGTCTTAAACTTCTTGGTGAGCTAGATGGTTGCCTATCCCAAGTCTGTGAAAGCTTCCTCCAGTGTAATGGGTGGATGAGAACAATATGTTCCAATGGCCATGAAGCTGACTGGACCAAGTGCTACAATCCATTGCATTCCTGACCATTGCCAGTTTTTGTGACTTTTCTCTTGTCACTAGGCTTCTAAGACTGTGGAAGAAAGAATGAGGCTGATGACTTTGTGCAGCTTTGCCTCTTTGCACCTTCAATTCACAAAGAAGTCAAGACATCACCCATGATGTCATTCATTGGTCCTCTTAGGAAAAAAGGATGAACAACAACCTGCCAGAGATGTTCATTCTTTCCCAGAATTACAGAACTTTAGAGGAGGAAAAGATTATCCAGTTCCAACTCCTTATTTCACTGATGAGGAAATGGGGATACAGCATAGAGAAGGAATAGTCTAAGGTTTTCATTGCATGCTCAGGTCATTGGGTGGATGAATGAGTGGGCTACAGGAAATATTTGGTAGGAGGGAGGGAAAGAGGACATCTGAGAGATGCTCATAATATTTAGGATTATAGTATGCTTGAGAGAAACATACTAGATGTGGGATCACACAAACACAAACACAGAATGTATTAGAGTCACCCTGTGTAAATATGGGGGAGTTGGTTTATCAGACTCCTTGCTCAGTTTGCCAAGGGAACAGTTAAAGGTAGAAAGTGAAGGCAGTGATGGTACAAAATATCTGGACAACTCATCCATCCATCCATCCATCCATCCATCCACCCATCCATCCATCCATCCATCCATCCATCCATCCATGTGCCTGGCTACTTGGAGACACCCTCTGTCTTCACCATCTCCAAGTCTTATTCCTTGAGCGGGTGTCACATTTTTTTTTCAGAAAGAAATTCTTCCATAGTTTTCTTCAGCTCAAAGATATAGTCTTGTGCAATACAAAAGTATTCTGTCCTGTGAAACCAGAGTAACAGGATGGATGGATGGATGGGTAGTTGGGGAAATGGATGGATGGGTGGGTGGCTGGGTGGGTAGGTGGAGGAAAATGCATCTACCTCCTGTAGGAATAGCAGGGGAAGGGGAGATTTAGGGGATGTGAAAGACATTTCTCAGTAACTTGATGCTTTTCACTGAAATGTCTCCCACAGCTCAGTAAGCAAGAGCAGCCTAATCCAAGACTGGGTTCTGGCCCATGCTGGGTCAATCAAAGCCCAGCCCCCTTCCCCAGCTATCTCCAGGCCTTACTTGTTCAATTAATAGAATAAGACAGTACCTCCAGGGCTTATTTGCAGATTAATTAATGTAACATTGAATCCAGATTCATGGCTCCATCAGGATGTAAGCTGGCTCTCCCCTCCAAGGGAAGACTCTGCAGGAGACAGCTGGAGGGCAAAGGGGACAGATGTGGCCTCAGAAACTTCATTTGGGAGTTACTAAATGACTTCAGATCTTGTGGAAGAGGCTGGGAATCCATGTCAAGCTACAATCAACATAATGCCAGGGTGCAGAGAAAATGTTCCTCAGGACCATTGTGAAACTGGCTTATGTTGCTCTTCCATGCTCTGCCAACCTTCCTCCCTACTTTTGTCAACCTCCTTGTCCTCTTTCTGAACTATGGGGCTCAGTTTCCTCATCTGTAAAATGAGGGATTGGGATTTTATGATCTCTTGAGATTCCTTTTGGTTTTTCTAACCATATTTCCAAGGTGAAGGTATGCACTAGAAAGGGGAGTGGTCTTTCTTGCCCTGACTATCTGTGAATCTGGGGTGCTGAGGTGGAGGTGGTCTCCATGAGACCCTCTCAGGACCCAGGTTCTTCATATTGCCTACGAATGGAGGAGGGAAGATAGGGAAGCAAACAGATTCCAGTTTTGGCTTCACCTCCCCAACTTAGCCACCTGACTCTGAGTCCTAAATGGTATGAGGTGGCTCTCCTCTGGCCCTTTCCAGCTCTACAGAAGTATCTTCTAGCCATGTTGACAAAGGGACACGGGGACCAGCAATCAGAGTCAACCCCTCACTAGGTGGCAAGGGCTTCTTATCAGATGACCTGGCACAAAGCTGTTTGGAAAGCAACCAGATATTCAAAAAAAACCATCTGCTTTTGCTGCTTGTAAATCACAGGAATGCTTATCCTGGTTCTGGAACTATGTTCTGTTATGAAGGATGCTGACCCAGAAGAAGTCTCAAAGCCTATGGGAGTGGGGTCACTTGCATATCCTGAGCAGAGCAGCCTTCTCTATCCTAAATAGATGCAAAAGTCCTTGGGGACTGAAGACAGATGCCGAGCTCATACTCTCAAGAATTTTGGGGGTGTCACTCATGTTCAGGACATGAAGCAATATGTTTTTGCCACGCTCTAGTCAAGTCTTTGGATTGGTTGAGGATCTTGCTGCTCTAAGGAGTGATTATTACATGATGCTAAGAAGCCAGACTACACTCACCCTTGGGCTTAGCACAGGGGAAGGGGGGCCTCTCTGGCAGAGACCAGGATAGGCCAAACATCCCACAGAAAGAGCCAGGATGGAAGAGATGAAAGAATGTAGACAACAGGATTCCAGATCTGAAGCTAGACATCATCCCCCTCATTTTACAGATCCCACACAAGAAAAGATGTGACTTCTCCAAGTTCAATCCATTGAAAATGTCAGAGGCAGGATTTGAACCTTAATCTATTCTCCATCCACTACCTCAAATGCTGTTTCATCACGATCTTTGCTTGCTACTGACCTTTTATTTGTAGAGCCCAGGACAAAAGAGCCTGCAACTTAGAGGGGGAAGTTTTAGGAAATTCTTGCAGCATTCCTTGGCCCAACAGGTCCTTTTCTCCTGGAGTCAGATCACAGCATCTACCAGAGCTGGCTGCTCTGCATCCTTTCCTGGGATGCTTCTGCACTCTGGTCCCCTTGCCATCTGTTGAGGCTTCCTGTGGAGGAATGGAGTGGCTCAACAGGCTCCTTTAACTGGTCTTAAACACTGATAGGCCCTGACAAGCATTTAGCCAGGCAGAGGCCCTTGGCTATGAATGGGCCCAGAAGGAGCAGTGAGCTCTCATTACCTCATGCTGTCCAGTCCCTGCCCACTGAATTCCAGGGAGCTTGCCAGCCAAGCTGTCCTTTTCTCCTTTCTAGCAAGGTGAACTTCCTTGAATTTAGTTAATTTTTTTTTAAAAAAATCAATAATCGTTTCTTATGAGTCTGCTATGAGGTGACACAAAGTTAGTCTGATCCAGACCTGGTCCTGCCTTTGGGCTCCTATGATCCAATCAGGGGGACATGGACACAAATAACTATGATAGAAATGAGGGTGAGAGATGTGAGTGAAGGGAGAACCTGAAGGAGGAAGAGGCCAACCTTCCCTTTTATGTTATTCTGTGGTGTGTGTGTGTGTGTGTGTGTGTGTGACTAAGTATATGAGTGTGAGTGTGTGAGAGCATGTAAATGAGGGAGTATGTAAGAGTGTGAATGTATATGTAGGGTGGCGATGATGAGGACAAAGGGATCGGGGAAGACTTCCCCAGTAATGAGTGAGGGAACCAGGGTGACTGATGATAGGTAGGTGTGAGGGAGGCTTGGGTCACAGTCCCATGGTGGGGAGAGCAGGGGCACTGACTGATTCTTGCTCCAACTCCCATTTTCCTTAGTATTTTCTTGTTTTGAATGAAAGACAAAGCCTCAATAAGTGAGGGTTCCTGGGGGTTCGGCCTGAGGAGCACGCTCCCATTCTAAGTGAGGTGGGACACACCAGAGGGACCATTTGCATGGTCAGCAGCAATCTCCAGGCAACCAAACCAGATGAAAATCTAACTGGGACATTTCATAAGAGAAACCAGCCCTGATGCAGTAGGGGTCGTGGTGATTGTCAGTTTTCTAAACTGGGGGACTGTAAGAGATTTGACAAGTGGGCGGGGGGAAGGACAGAGGGAGACCTGAGGGAGGCTGCAGGGACTCTGATCTGGAGCACGTTGTCTCAGGATGAGATGTAAGGTCTGGTAGACCTCCATACTGGAAGGACTGGCCCCCCAAACTCCAAGAGCAGCCAGACTGGCTACTCTGCAGCTCCCTGTGGCTGGAGGTAACCAGTCCACTAGTGGGGAAGAGGCCAGTGGGCCTGAGAGTCCAGGAAGAAAGCAGGAGTGAAGATGGGTGAGGGACTGTCATCTAGTAGCAGGATGGGGAAGAGGCCATTGGCAAGAAGATGTGAGGGAAGTCATACCCCCAACCCTGTATCTTTGCAGTGCTGGGACCTTAGGTGTCCTGTTGGGGGGCAGGGAAGGGAGAAAGGTGATCTGCTGGCATCTGGTCTCCATCTCAGACAGTTGGTGAGACATGGTACGTGCCCACTTGTCATTTTTGATGGATTCTTCTGCCTTCCTTCAATAAGCTATTTAAGTCTCCCAGGGAAGAGGGTCAAAGGGAGCTGAGGCACATTGCACCAGAATGAAAGAAAAGCCAGGCCTTGTCCATGAAAGTGACCCCCAACACTGGAGACCATGAGCCCAGGCAGGGGGAAGGCTTAGCCCCTGCCATGGAACCCAGCTTGGAAGAGGCAGGAGCTGCCTTCCTCACCAGAGGCTATTGGGACCCCTGGCTGGCTCCCCCCAGTGCTTCTAGCTACAATATTGCTGCCTTCAAGGACAGCAGCAATTTCTGCCATCTTAAGATGCTGCCTCAATGTCTCTAGCCTCCCCCTCCCTTCTCTGGAGGCTATCCTCTGTCAGAGCCTCCTCCAGGCTTCACTGCTGGCTCCCCTCAGCAGGTCCCCATCAGTATGGCTGCTGAAGACCTGCCCCAGGGCTCCCCCTCACTCAGCCTGGGTGGCATCCCTATGCCAGACTTTTAACTCAGTCTGCAGAGATGCTCAGGAAGCAGCTCAGATAGAACTGCCTGCAGCTGCCCCTGATCTCTTGTAACTGGGCTGACCCCAATTCCCACGAGCCTCTTACACAGAGTGAGTGGAGGCCAAGTCTCTGACCACAGCTAGCATGTTTGGCTTCTTCTCAGGAACCCTTGATGGATGCCACTCCAACCAGAGGCAGTGTGGGCCAGTGGAGAGAGCCTGGATGTACCTGGATGGAGGCCAGGAGCCGGCTCTGACTCACCTGGAAAAACCTTCCCCACTTGTCCAGGGATCAGCACCACTTCTGTGCTGGAGGCGTCCGCGTCCTTCTCCCTAGCCTTGGAGGCTCTGCCATTCGCTGCCTCCCTGGGCCTCCATTTCCTCCGTGGGAGTTCCCTTCTAGGCCTGGCTGGCCTTGCAGGCCTGGTTAATCCATGGAAATTCTGGCCAGGACCTCACACGTGGTTTTACATCTCCCAGGCTTGGGCTGCAGAAATGGGCCCATCGGGGCCTCTGGAAGCAGTTTTGACTCCCCCAGTGGGGAATGCCTCAGGTCCCTTCCTAGCTCTTTGCTGCTGTCAGCATCACGAGGAGTGATATCAGGGGCTTGTGGATCCGATGATAGGCAGAGGGCCTGGTGTGATGATGACAGGCCATTGAGAGCTCTGTTGTCTCATTCGGACAGGGGCTGAGCCCGGTGTTTGGTCACAGTCATGGGTGACAGTGTCCTGGAGGGACTTGGGGGTCACCTACTTGAGAAGTGATTGGCATTTTGGCGGCTGCTGTCCCGGCCCATCCCCCATGCACTGGCCGGGCTCCCCTCCCCCCAGCCCAGCCTCCAATCACTTCTTGTCCACTGGACAAGACTCTTTGCTCCTGGGCTTTTTACAAAATGAGAACACTTGGCTCCTGATTTCCGATTCATGACCCAAATTACAGGACAATGGATGGTGAGAAGGGAGTGATGAAACCTTGGGGGGTTAATCCTCTGAGCCCTGGGAGCCATTTTCTGCTCCATTGAGAGGCAGGCCGAGGGCAAAAAAGATTTTAGGTTTTGTTTTCTGAAAAGCTCTTTTTTTCAGCATCCGATCTATTTTGGGAGAGAAAGAGACTTTCCAGATCATCTTGTCTCTACTTTTTCTTTTTCAGAGCTCACAATGGTTACGTAACTTGCCCAAGGTCACTGAACAATTGGGGGCACAGTGTAGGATTCGAACCGGCCAAGGGCTGGGGTTTCCTCTGGCAGCTCCGGGGGCTTTCCAGGATATTAGCACTCTTCGGTCTACACAAGGCAGTGAGTGCAGTGCAGCGCCCCTGGCCTGGGAGACCACATCCACATCTACCAGCTGTCCTTCCTTAGACAAGTCAATCCACTTTAAAAGCTTCAGTTTCTTCATCTGTACATTGAAGGAGTCGGACTAAATGGCTGTAGAGAAGCCGTCCTGAGGCTCTCACACTCCCCCATTTTTACCCAGAGTAACTTTACTGAACCCTAGGATTGGTCAGAGTTTAAAGGGATCCTGGTGGCACCAGCTTCAGTCCATCCCAGACCTAGAATGTCCACACAGCTTCCCCTGGGGTGACAGCTCCAACCCCTGAATCCCTCTCCTCCTTTCCACTCTTCTCACATCTTCCATCACCCTCCCCACCCCGCATTGTTTCCCATCTGGTGCCACTGGTTTCCTGGGCTCTTTCTCAGATGGAGTGCCCATCTTCTGACTTTGAGTGTCTTCCCTGACTGTCCCCCATGACTCGGATGCTCTTGGCTCTTTCCCCCAATGCAGGGCACGTCCACAAGCAGCTCTGCCACCATCTCACAGGAATACGCTACTCTTGTATTTGTCCTTAGGGAGCAAGTCTTGTCTCCATTTTTCTGAGCACACCTTTTAACTACCTGAAGCTTGTCCTTTCTGTACAGTTTCCAGTCCTTTCCATTTGGGAAGGCCCCTAGTCTGAGACCAAGCCCTCATCTGAGGATGCTCCTCTTTCTCCTCGGCACTCTCTTGTGGGTGACAATGGCTGTCACTGGGGTGGAGGGGGAGACATTCAGCCCTATAGGCACTGTTCTTGAACAAAGCTTTTTGCTGCCTCAGTCCCATTCCGGGGGTGGGGGGGGGGGGGAAAGGAGGCTGTTAAGATGGGCCTTGGGGATGTGAGGCCTCTGGGTAGCTATCTCCATCCAATATTCTCAGCCAGACAATTGGTTAAGTGCCTGGGGATGTCTGGCTGGAGAAAGGAGGCAATATTTGTATCCAGAAACCAGTAAGGACAGATGCTTTTTTGTCATCGAAAGAGCCCATGATGTTCCCAGAAGCCCTGCTTATGGCCTCTCTGGGGAGCTTTGAGCAAAAGGCAATTCGGAGGAGGGACAGAAGATTTCATTTCACTGGGAAAAGCTGTTAAAGTTGAGAAATAGGAGTTTCAGAAAGTTTTGGCCCAATTCAAACTCTTTAAATCATGAGAATGCCCTTCCAGCCTCTTGGGAAATCTTTGAGGCTAGACTTCAGCAACAGCAACAAGGACACAAAACTAAGACTATTTCATGGGCCCTTGAAGTTTTCAAAGCACTTTCTTCAGGTGATCAACCAGGCTGTGGTCTGGTGCCAGGCATTCCCAGCTCCATTTTGTGGGGGTTGGGGGCCTGGAGTCAGAGCAGGTAGGTGGTAATTCATAGAAGGTGACCTCAGACCTTCCCATCTTTATCTCAGCTACTACATTAAGATGTGCCCATCCCCTCACCTTGGCATTTGCCTGTCCTTGGGAGGGTTTGGGAGAAAAGTCTTAATTTAGCAATTTAGTGGGGATTGGTTGACAGTCAGTGGAAATAAGGTCAGAGGACTTCTAGCTGATGGACTTGGGCATCCAGGAAGAGATACTCGATTAGAGCTGGAAGTGGCTGTAGATGTTCTTCAGTTCAACCCCTTCACTTTGCACCTGAGAGGTGAGCAAGATCCAGGCCTTCTCCCTCCAAACTGGACTCTTCTCATCTCCCGATGCTTCTTCAGTGTTTGAAGGGGAGACAGAGGGATGAGAACGAGAGACAGATGTGCTTGCTTCTCATTGGATCCCACACTGGTTCTGCCAGGATCCTTCTATCTGTGGCTTCCTCCCCTTCTGACCCAGTCACAACCTCTGACCCAGTGCTGGGTTGTTTGTTCCAAATTTGTTTTCAACTTTCTGTTAATGAGCCTCATGAACCTTGGATGATGGAGACACGCCTTATTGTTGGGCTTGTACCCAAGCCTTTCCAGAATGACCAGGACTGGAGGGGTGTGACAACCAGGGTCTAGAGCCTAGAAACCAGGCTCATGACATATTAATGCATATTGATTGAACTTTCATCTTCAACACAGCCACCACTTTAGGGCATTATCTCTTCCTGGATAATTGCAGCAGTTTTCCAATTGTCATCATGTCTTATGTCATCTTCCCTTTTTAGTCCATTCTCTACTCACTGCCAGTGTGATTTCCCTCAAGCACATTTCTGATCATCTCACCTTCTCTCCCTCCCCCTCCTAACTCCCCCCAAATAAACTGCACTGGCTACCTCTAGGGCAACAGAAACTCCTCTACCTTTTGAAGTCCTCCATTATCTAATTCCAACCTATGTTTTCAAGATAATCATCATTTCCTACCTGGATTGCTCACCTGGACTCCACCATTGTTTCTAGAATCATATTCCTGCAAGATCAAATCAACTCTTCAGGTCATACCTCTCCGGTGCCTTCTGCCCCTTGGGACCCTCTCTCCCTCGAATTGGAGAAGGGAGAGGATGGACACTGGAAAGCTCTTCACAGACCCTTCACTATGTAAGCACTTCACCATCAGAACACCCAAGCAATTCTCATCATTTCCTACCAGGCTGCAGGTCTTCATCATATCCCCCCCCCATTCCCCAAAAGGTCTCTGGGCCATTTCTTATCTTCCTATGTATCATCTTGAATCCCTGTTAGAGTTGAAGATGCTTGAGAGTTGGGATTGTTTCATCTCTACTTGTTGCCCCCACTAGCCCCGCACTGCACCCACACAAAGGAGATACTCACAATGCTTGTGGAATGATGAAACTTCAGAGGAGGCAGTGCTGGACCCTATTAGGACTGATTAAAATTTACCTTTCTACTGGAACAGGTTTATTCAATGTATCAATGAGTAAGTTTATTCAGAGGCAGCTAGGTGGTGCTGGGCCTGGATCTGGAAAACTCCTGCTTGTGAATTAAAATGTAGCCTCAGACCCTTAGTGAGTTATTTGACCCTGGGCAAGTCACTTCACCCTGTTTGCCTCATTTTCCACATGTGTAGAGATTCCAGTATCTTTACCAAGAAAATCTTAAAGGATTTCATAGGACTGAAATGAGTGAATAACAAGGAAGTTCTAAGTCCTTTGGGAGTACAGCCTTTTTGTCTATGGTTCACCAGAGCCGAGTGCCAGGTGCCCTCTCAGACCCCTTGCACCCTGGATCACCCTTTTGGTACCAGATTGGTGGGGCACTAGATTTCCTTGGCCCTCAGCAAATCCAAACTCTGGGACTCAAGACATTCTGTTAAGCCTCAACTTCCCTGGCAGCAGGAATTACAGACATTCTCTACCAGCCTGGCCTGAAGCCAACAAGCTTTCCAGGAGCACCTACTGGGTGCATCCCCTGGTCTTATTCTGGGAGGGGGTGTATGTGTGTAAAAAGGTGGATCCGGTGGCTGCTCTGGTCTACAGGGAGATGGGACATAAGACAGCTTCCTGCAAGATGCAGGAGGTCCTCATTCATGCACTAGAGAGGCCCATGAGTGAAGATGATGGATTTTTTTCCAAATTTATCCCTTTCTGTGTTTCCACAAAGGATTCCTAAACAAATGCAGCTCCATTCATTCTCTCTGCTTATTTGGGAGGGTTGACAAGGCTAAGCAGGAGCTCAGGGGGCGCGATGGCGTAAGAGACAGAGATCTGCCCTTGAAGGTAAGACCTAGGCTGGAGGCCTGCCTCTGACACGTGCTGGCTGTAGGCCCTAAGGAGGGCCTCTTGACCTCTCAGGTCCCTCTCAAGAAAGTGGAGAAAATTTTGCCCCACACTGGTGGAGAAACTCTCCTCACACAAGAATTCCTAGGGACATTCCATATCCCAGTGTCCCCAGGGCCAGAGGCCAGAGGAACAGGGACATGGACACTCCTCCTGAGTGAGGAGCCTTGGGAGTGTGGACTCCACCAAAAATATGACCAGTTTCATCCTGCTCCCTCTGTAGCAAGGACAGCCATTTGTTTCCTACCAGGGATTCTGGGCTCCTCTGAGCAAAGCTATATCCCAGGTGTGTTCTGCCCTGACACAGTCTCTCTTTCTCTCTCTCTCTCTTTATTTAAGATTTGTGCAAGGCAATGGGGTTAAGTGGCTTGCCCAAGGCCACACAACTAGGTAATTATTGAGTGTCTGAGGCCGGATTTGAACTCAGGTCCTGCTGACTCCAGGGCCGGTGCTCTATCCACTGTGCCACCTAGCCGCCCCTGACACGGTATCACTTAATAAGGAGGACTAAGTCCTCCATGGAGCTTGGAGAGTGAACTAGTGGAGACCCTCCATCTGGCAGTTGTCAGGGGAGCCCTGCTGGAGACCAAGGCCAGTGGCAGCCAGAGTCCTGTGCCTCCTCTGAGCAAAGCATAGCACAAGGATGACAGCTGCTGCACTGGGCCTGGCCGGGTGCTCAGTGCCATGTCCAAGGGTTTGACTCAGGGGGTGCAGCCTTTGATTAATGGTCAGGCTGGCCTTCTCACCTTGCCTCCATCTCCCCAGAAATGCCTGACCAAAACCTGGCAAGGAGGGAGCAGATGGCTGCCGGAAGCCAAAGATGGCAGGACCTGCCAGCCTCAGCACTAGGGAAAAGATGAAAGGTGGGGGGAAGATCATTCCAAGGCCTTAGAAGGGGTCCTCTCAGCCCTCCTGTTCACCTTTCCTCTATTGCAGATGGGAGATTCATTTCCTGTCTGGGGATGCCTGGTCAGTGTTTGAGGGGCTGGGACAAGGCAGTGGGGGGTTTGGGGGGGATGGCTCTTTCCCTGAATCTCTGTATTTGGTTGTTTCCATTTTTGCCTATGTTCATACACACACACACCACGAACACACAGATTCTATAGATATCTATTATATATAATACATACACATTTCCACAGGCACCTAGCCATCATATGTATATGCCTGCTCATGTGTGTTTTATGCAAATGCATGGCGATAGGTTCTTCTCACATGTATGTATCTATATTACATATGTGTGTATGGACATAAGATGCAAATGTGCATAGACAATTCATGCTGGGAAAACACCTAAAGCTGAAGTTTGAGGAAATTATTTATAAAAAGAGGTTTCACTTCCTTTCCTGCTACTGAGTAGGGAATGGGCAGAAGCATTCCCTTTTGCAGCTGCCTTGTGGCTCCAACTGAGCAAGGCAAGCCCACTCCAAACTTCCACCTGGTGGCACTGCTGAGGCACTGAGTGGTGGATGTGACTGCAGACTTAGCACCTCTGGGATGGGGCCAAGTCGTTTCACCTTTCTGCTTCAGATTTCTCAGCTACCAAATGGGCACTAATTATGGGTTTGTGTGAGGATGGAACGTGATATTTGGAAAGTGCTTGGCCTTAAAGCCTGGTCTAAATCCAAATGATTCTTATTGCTATTCTCTTATTAGTAGTAGTATTCATTTCTAGGCAAGCATAGGGAGAGCCTATGACTTCTCTGGGTAGTCTTAGGAATCTGCGGGCCTGGGGTGGGGCTGGAGAGCCAGACCCAGTTTGGACTCCCAAAGCAGACATGCCACCCATTTTGAAGGAAGCATCTATGTGTTCCAGTCGCGATGTAGAGCTCTGAAGCCGACAGCTGGGTCCTGCTGGGAATACTGGCTGCTCCTGGCAGGCCCCAAGAAGCATCTGCAGGGGCTCCTGGGGCCTGAGGCCTTTTCTTGCAGGCCCTCCTGCTTTTGCAGAGCAACTTAGCAAAGGTGCTAAGAAAGACTTGTAGGGGAATCAAACTCCCCATTGGGGGCTCCTTCTTCCACAAAATGGTAATTTTTCAGAAGCAAAAGAGATAGAAAAATCCAGATTACTATTCCATGGAGGGGGGAGACTTGAAGGGGTATGAGTTGGGGGGGTTGAGGAAACGGTCTTCTCTGAGCCAAGCCAGACGGTCCCCAAATCTGCCAAAGCAAGTGGGGCAGTGTCCGCCGCGCCCTTGGTCTTTCCTTCACTATCCTTTGCGGGCAGAGGAGACGCAGGGCAGCCTGGGCCTCTGAGACCGATGGCCTCCTGGGACGGGGCTGCGTGGTGCTGGACAGCTCCTGCGATGCCCGCAGCTTGGCCGGCCAAAGCTAATGCTGGGCTGCCCTCTTGTGGCCAGAAGCAGCCACGACAAGGAGCACTTGGGCACAGTCTGGCCTCGGTCACGGACTCTGCTCCTCCACCACCCATACAGGTTCCCTGCCTTTTCCTCCTCGCCCTCCCGCCCCCACTGGCCGGCTCCTTTCTGCTCCCAGGATGCCAGGAGGGTGGGCGAGGCGCTGTTTGGGGCTGACTCCCTTTAATTGCTAATTAATAGCTTTAAGAAAAACAGTCCAAGCTTGCTACAAGTTAATTAGTCTGACACCCTCCAATAAATTCTATCTAAGTGAATGTGTCTTAGTGGGCGACCATCTCAGGGCTCTGCCGCAGGGCACCTGCATTAAGAGTCCAAAGGGCTCGGAATGGAGATGGAGCAGAGCCCTGGCAAGTCTTCAACAGCTCGGAAACAGCAGACCTTAGCACCTACTTGGCAAGAATAATTAAAGTGAAAATGACTGGATAGAAGGCTGGCTACAGCTCTTCCTGTTCCCTCCTCCCCACTCCTGCCTGGTGGTTCCCTAGCAGTGTCCTTGCTCTGAGGAACCTGTGGGCCCCCTTGAGGTTGATGGTCCTGCCCCCGGCCTTCACCTCCTCAGGAAAGGTTCCTGAGAATCAACATGACCCCAGAAGTGAGGAAGCAGAAGTTAGCTTGGGCCTGACCTCCGGCTTTGGCCTTAAACCTATTGAACCAATATGGTGCTCAAACTTCATCCCAAGAGATCTCAAGGCTTCTTGCTGCTTGCAGTTTCACTTGCTATAATCTCACTTATTCCATTTATGGTGTCCAAGATCTCTACAAAAATCTGGATAATAGAGAGCTCTGATGAGGACTGAGGGAGGGGTTTCCTCAGGCTCAGATGAAGTAATGTCTAAAAAGCACCACAGAAATGACAGTTATTACCTTGGAGAAGCAAACTGGCGTAGTGGAGAGTCACAGCCAGCAGCTAGGCAGCCCTTTATCTCAGCTGATTCTCAGAACAATCTTGGGAGCTAGATGCTAAGATCCCCATTTCACAGTTGAGGAAACTGGCCGGCAACGTTTACTTGCCCAGGGTTCTATAGTGGCTAAGTTTCTGAGGCTGGATTGGAACTCAGGACTTCTGGACTGCACTGTGGAGTGCATTCTGGACCGGTAACTCTGTGCTCCTAGCTAGGTCAGCTTTCCGAGCCAGGCTGCCACAAGTGGCAACAGCTAGGCTGACTCTGTTCGCCAACTAGAAGACCTTCAGGCTCGGGCAGACTGCTAAGAGGTCGCAGGGTGCTGAATTTCGAGCGAAAAGGGACCTCGAGTTGCAAGCTATTGTTTTATAAATGAGGAAATGGAGATGTGGGACTAAATCACACAACTAGCAGGTGTCAGAGGCAGGATCTGAACTCAGGCCCTCGATCCAGAGCCAGGACTCTGTCCCTGGTCCCTCAGGTGCCACTTTCGTGGGTAGGAGCCAGCCTCGCCTAAGATGAGACGAGCAGTCCTTTTGGTCTGGTTCTGGGGAGGACTGCAGTGGTTCATGTGATGGTAAGAGGGAGCACTCTGGGTGGATCTCCTCTGGAGGAGCTTTGGAGGACTTGGGGAAGAGGTGGACCGAGTGGTAATCTAGTCCAGCTCGCCCCTCCGCTAGAATCCTTTCTACAATATCCCTGACGGGGGCATCACCTCCCTGATCTCGTGGTCTTCTTGGAGAATGAAGGACAAGCATCATCACCCTGGTGGAGAGAGGCAGCCATCAATGTAGCCAGGCCTATTTAAGTATCCACCTATTCAGCACTCCTCATCACCTTCCTCACACCATTCATTGGCATTTTCCTCTCTGCTCTTTGAACTGAGCTCTTGGAGGGCAGGGACTGTACCTTGTGTATCTGTGGAGCACCAACTCTTTAACCAGGGCCCTTAGCCACGGGGGATGTTCAAGAAACATTTGTTAAATGAATGTATATTGAGGTCAGCACTCAGCATGGATCTCAAAAGAGGCAATGGCAACTTTGCGGTCCTCACAACGTATGTTCCTTATAACCACACTGGGAGGAGGCAAAAGCAAGGGTCAAGATGCTTATTATACAGAAGAGAAACTGAGGCTCCAAAAAGGTCAGCTATTTGCTAAACATGTGCAAACAGTGTTAAAGGTGGGATCTGAACTCACATCCGTTGACCCCAGGTCCAGTGTTCCTTCCTCCATATCACACTGTCTCTGAAGCATCATGCTAAGCTCTCTCCTGGAGACTAGGGACCTTGACATGCCAGTGGTTGTCTGATGTCAGATGATGAGAGTAAAAGACTTATACAAACACCAAACATTGTTGTTGGCTTTGGTAGTGACCTGAGCAAAGCTCTGAGTCTTCTGCCCTCTCAGGTTGCTCTTGCAATGAAGCAATTGTTCTGCCTTAGTTTCCCTCAGTATGGGGCCTTCACATGGGATATATCCAGTGAATATCTGTTGAATGAATGAATGAATGAATGAATGAATGAGTGAAAGGACATCATTCCTCTGGTGAGCATCAGAGCAGCACCAGACCAGATCAACTGGGAATGATCTGCTCTCCTCCCCAGGGAAGCTGGTCTGTGGAGAGAGGTTTAATGATTGCCCAGCTGCCAAGGACATGGACCCTGCCCTGCTTCATAACCCCTTTGGAAATCCCAGCCAGGAGGAATAGGCTCTGTGTGTGTGTGTGTGTGTGTGTGTGTGTGTGTGTGTGTGTGTGAGAGAGAGAGAGAGAGAGAGAGAGAGAGAGAGAGAGAGAGAGCACATCCAAACTGAAATCCCTGGACCAAATCCCTGAGCTCTGTCCTGACTTAATGGCACCATTTTGTGGTTCTAACTCCTTTGGGGTCTTTTCATTTTGGATCAGAGAAGGAGTCTAGATTTAGGACTCCATCATCCCCTCTGGGGACCTTGGAGACCTGTGGTTCAGCCCCTTCCCTTGATAGTAGAGCAGCCTGAGGCTCCTGGTCTTGGTCCAGCATTGGCAAAAGTACCATGGGCTGACATAAAGCGTCTACCATCTTGCACCATATCTCTCTGCAGAATTATCTTGAAGGCTTCTCTATTCCAGTTTCATTTTTGCAAATAAGGAAACCAAGTCCCAGAGAGGTCAGGATTCAAATCCAGCTTCTCTTGTCTTTCTGCAATAGCTACTGTGAGTGACCCAAGGGGAGAAGGCCATAGTGCTTCCTTCCCCCAACCCCTTTCCAAATTCCTGATAGTAAGATGCCAGCCTCTGGGATTTCAAAAGGGGATTTCCTGTGGAGGGTAACCTGGGAGCATGTGAAGAGAGTAGGTTCCATCACAGATGAGAGTGATTCACACAACAGCCCCAGGCCATTTGGAGCCACGCCCTAGCCCCCCTCCTCTACCTGGGACCTGGTGCTAACTTCCTTCAAATTTCATGGGAGGTTGGTCAGAACTGTTCTTTGTAGACTCTTAAAGCCTTCTTCCCAGGCCTTCATGTGGGAGCCTAGGATCCTCGCATACAGGCTCCTTCCCTCCCCACCTCCCCAGTTCAAACAACCAATCAATCCAACATTTATAAAGTACCACTATATATTAAGTACATTGGGGTAGCTCGGTGGTGCACTGGATAATCGAGCACCAGGGTTAAAGCCAGGGAGGCAGGAAGATCTGAGTTCAAATTTGACCTCAGACACTTACTAGTTATATGGCCCTGGGTAAGTCATTTAAGCCTTATTTGCCTCATTTCCTCATCTCTAAAATGGGGACCCACTAGAGAAAAAAGTGGCTAATCAGAATGATTTCCAAGAAAGTCCCTTAATCTTTTGTCTCTGAGGTCACATAAGGGTCTACCATGATTGAACAATGCCAAACCCCATGGTAAAGGCTGGGGATCCAAAACAAAACAATAGACAGTTTTTATTCTCATGAAGTTTAAAATTGAATGGGGGAGACAACATTCAAACAAATAACCATTTTTTGGCTTCCCCGTGAGGTTCCATCCCTGAGAGGTCACCACCTTTGGGCAGAAATCTGAATTAGTGATTGATATGAGGGCTGTTTCAGCCCCTCCAGGTTCTCCTCAAAGGCCCAGCATCTGGTTCAGAGCAGACCTTTGTCCTTTCCTCTTAGGCACATGTCACCAAAGCAGGTGAAATCACTAGGCAAACTCCTCTTAGGGGCACCAGGACATTCCTTTTGCAGCCCATTTCGCCTTTGGCCTTGGCCATCCTATTGGTTTTGCTTGGCAGTTCCATTTGATTCTCACTTGATAGACTTGGGGAGTTCCCCTCTCCACTGGCACCCAAGAGTGTGGCCTAAACCAGAGGGGAGATGGGACCTTTTTTGGTCACGGCAAGTGAGTGAAATTGGAAACTGACCAAATAGAAGAAAAGAAAGAGTGGACGTTCCCCAGAAAGCACCAGGAACTTAAGGCTGAGGTTTCCCAAATGACAGACAATGGGGATATTTTAAGCATCCCAGGGTCACTTTCCTGAACAGTCTCAGCTGAGCTCTCTCCTTGTTGCCACTCTCCCACCCCCTTCTGAATTGGCATTGACAGAGCATTCAACTCCCCCTCCCCTCTCTCCCTCTTTTCAGAGGGAGCAGCAATTCTTCATTGTATTCTGTATTTTCCATCAGTTTCTGAGTCCATGCTCTGAACCTGCCAGTCCAGAGCTTCCTTGTGGCTATTCAATGGGGTTACAGGCCTTTATTTAAGGGACAGCTGTCAGAATTTGCCTCATCTCTCTGAGTGTCTGTGGAAAAAAGATAAATACAACTGCCTGGCTTTTTGGAAGAAGAAGGAAGTTGCCTCCAATGGCTCTGCATTTTCTTTCAGAAAAAGAGATAGAGTCTCTGTTGGAACCAAGGAGAAGCATCCAGCAATGAGGGTTTTGAAAGGCCCCCATGAGACATCCAGGGACTCGCTGACAATGTCCCAACCGACATTTCCCAGAGTATGCTAGCTGGGCTGCACCTGAGACAGACAAGATGGGACTTTGACCACTTTCTTTCCAAATGGGACCATGCAGTTCACAGGTGGGAGTCATTCTAGAGACACAGAGTACACCTACATGGGGAATGTATGTGTGTGTGTGGGGGGGGGAGCAGGAGATCTGGGTTACTTCAGAAAATCTGAAATAACTCAATTTAGATAGACTGAAATGTTCTGAAACTGGGACTGAGTCTCAGTCAGAAGCCTCTAGCATCCTGGAGCTTGTCCAGGTCCATTCCACTCAATTAAAGGCTCATTGACTTTTTTCCATTGCATATTCTAGCTAATGTGTCTAAAGAAAGCTTCCAGAGGTCTTAGAAGTCCACCTTACAGCCAGAAGGACCCTGAGAGATTGTCTTGTCCCAATGTTTCAGTCTATTCATCAGCAAACTGAGGGCCTAAGGTCACCAAGTCACCAATGACTAAACTCAGTGGGATTCAGATTCCCTTATTTTCTTTTTGCCCTCACAGCATCCAGTGAGGCCCCCACCCTCCCCAGGCCTCCCCTCTAGGTTCTAAGAATAGTTGTCTTTATCTCTTCATGCACATGGTCTACCTCCTGTAACCTTTCTTGGTGTCCATCCTATGGGGCAGGTCCTGGACACATAACTCTCAGAGATGAAATGGTCAGAAGCAGAGGAGCCTCCAAATTAGGGCTGGTGCTTCCATGAACAGGCATTGTCTCAACTCCTGGGTGGGGAGGGGAGGGCAGAATATGGCAAAGTCCTGCTTTCCCATAGCCTCTCCTCTTGGGTAACTTCCTCCAGGATGGTTTTCCTGATCATCTTAGTTGTTAGGATTTGCTCCCTGCCCTCAGAGTTCTTATATTATATGGGGTGATGTTGATGGAGTGACACTATGTCCTCTCATAGTTACATAGAGAACAGTGAGCAAGTACAAAGTGGGTCATTGTAACTGGAGGGACCGAGAGAGTGCCCGCCTATTACATCGAGGGGAAGAGGGAGCATTCCAGGGGGAGTGCCTCCTGACTGGGGTTGGGACCTCCTTACTTCTTTGTTGACAGGGGCAGGATAGGAAACTTCTAGATTGCCCTGCCTCCACTCCCTGCACTGTTGGAGGTGGGATTTTCTTTTCTAGGTCTCTCCCTTCCTTCCTAAAGCCCCCACCCCCACCCCCGTCTGTTTGCCTGGACAGGTTGGGGGAAAAGGGTGATGAACCATCTACTGCCGGGAAGTCAGGGAACCACACCAGATAACTATAAGTGGAAATGATGGTTCATGGTCTCTGGGGTCATGAGGGAAGAGAGTTGCAGGTGGCATTCTGAGCCTGCCCTTGGCATGTCAGCAATGAAACACAGTAAATAAAGCATTCCTAAGTCATGGCACTCTGAGCTCTCTTGGTCATCCAACCGGGAAGGAGATTTGTGACTTGGGCACGTTCTGAAATAGACGCCTTCCTCAGAGTGTCCCCGTCCCCCTCACCTTCCCCACACTCCTCCTGGCAGCCTTGGGGATCATTTATAGCCACACTCAGAAAAACGATGGGAAGCAAATGCTTTGAGTAAATGAATCAAGATTAACCAGACATTCTGCTGCAGATTCTGGTGGAACTGGTCCTGGTGCTGGTGCTGCCACCTGGTGGCTTGCTGAGGACGTTTCATGTGACTGTTCCCGTTCGGTCACAATGCTTTTCTAGTGGAGCTTGGGTAGTGTCCCCTCCCTCGCTCTGCTCCACCTGTCTGTCACTGGCCCCAGACACCTTACAGCCGCTGGATATTAGCCCCTCTTGACCTAAACCCAATCAAATGACCCATTCCCATGAGGACTATTGGATTCCCCTTTAGAAGCCTGTGGGAACCAATACAGGTAGGGAGGACAGCCTGGGCAAAGGTGCGGAGGTGGGAGATGGAAGATGGGGAGACTGGTGGGGGAGAGGGAGGGGCAAGAGCAGTAATGGGCTCAATCTGCAGCATTTCTGGGTTGGATCTGCTAGTGCTATTTATGAGGGAGGTGACTTTGCAGGTCCAGACCTCAGTGAAGGTGTGGACACATAGGCTTAGATGTGTGTAGTAGAAAGGGCGTCGCTTGGGCATTGCATTTGATCTTGACATTGAATTCCTTTTGTGCAATTATTAGCTGAAAGGTGTTAAAACTTTTGTGGGACTCAGTGAGGTCCTGAGGGAAATGAGTAACTGAGCATTTCAAACATTGATGTTACCCCATTCCAGAGGAACCCCAACATTCCAGCCTGGGGATGCAGAACTCTTTTTTTTTAGGTTTTTCTTTGCAAGGCAAACGGGGTTAAGTGGCTTGCCCAAGGCCACACAGCTAGGTAATTATTATGTGTCTGAGACAGGATTTGAACGCAGGTACTCCTGACTCCAAGGCCTGTGCTTTATCCACTATGCCACCTAGCTGCCCCCCCCCTTTTAGGTTTTTTAATTTTTTTGTTTTTGTTTTTTGATGCAGAACTCTTAATGAACCTCAGACTCTTTTCAAGGCTTCTGGTCATAGGCAGTCATTCGTGGGGAGATTAGGACCAGCATTCTTTACCCTTTATTTTTCTTCTCATTTATGTGTCTTTTCTCAATGGAATAAAGACTTCTTCAGAACAGGGGCTATTTCACATGATCTTAGTAACCCCAGAGGCCCACATAATTCTGGTCACTGCAGGTGGAGGGACCTGATTTAATTGAATGGAGCTGAACTCTTTTTTTTTGAAAGATTTTATTTATTTTGAATTTTCCCCCAATTTTTCTTCCTCCCCCCCCAGAAGGCTTCTGTTAGTCTTAACGTTGCTTCCATGGTATACAGCAATCTCAGTTGAATGTGATGAGATGGAAATCATATCTTTAAGGAAGAAAAAATAAAGTCTGAGACAGAGCAGAATTACAGAATAAGAACATTTTTTTAAAAAAAATTAAGGGTAACAGTTCTTGGTCTTTGTTCAAACTCCACAATTCTTTCTCTGCATACAGATGGTATTCTCCATTGCAGACAGTCCCCAAATTGTCCCTGATAGTTGCAATGATGGATTGAGTGAGTCCAGCAAGGTTGATCATCACCCCCCCCCACCATGTTGCTGTTGGGGTGTACAATGATTTTCTGGTTCTGCTCATCTCACTCAGCATCAGTTCATGCAAATCCCTCCAGGCTTCCCTGAATTCCCATCCCTCCTGGTTTCTAATAGAACAATAGTGTTCCAAGACATACATAGACCACAGTTTATTAAGCCATTCCCTAATTGAAGGACATTTACTTGATTTCCAATTCTTTGTCACTGCAAACAGGGCTGCTATGAATATTCTTGTACAAGTGATGTTTTTACCCTTTTTTGTCATCTCTTCAGGGTATGGATCCAGTAGTGGTATTGCTGGATCAAAGGATTTGCACATTTTTGTTGCCCTTTGGACACAATTCCAAATTTCTCTCCAGAAAGGTTGGATGAGTTCACAGCTCCACCAACAATGTATTAGTGTCCCAGATTTCCCACATCCCTTCCAACATTGACCATTGTCCTTTCTGGTCATATTGGCCAGTCTGAGAGGTGTGAGGTGGTACCTCAGAGATGTTTTAATTTGCATGATGCTATTGATGCCTTTCCATTGGACTTACTGTCCTTCCTTTCCTCTAGTCTTCAACTTCAAGGACATCTCCCTTTTCTGCTTCTCTACACACATCTTTCTGGCTAGTGATCACTTCCTTTCATTTGAAGACCCTCTCTTTCTGTGGTTTCTGGGATGATAAGGGAGTTGTGCTTCTTATACACCTAAGGCCCTCTGTGGGTGCTCCCCCTATGAGGTAAACGACACCTACTGTAACTGAGCAGCTACTTTGGTGGCCTTACTGAATCTTTCTCATTTACCCCTATGGCAGTCCATCTTATTCACACTTGTCTGATCTCTCTCTCTCTCTCTCTCTCTCTCTCTCTCTCTCTCTCTCTCTCTCTCTCTCTCATTTTTTGACTTTTTTTTGCAAGGCAATGAGGTTAAGTGACTTGCCCAAGGTCATACAGCTATGTATTTATTAAGTGTCTGAAAGTGATTTTGAACTCAGGTCCTCCTGACTCTAAGACCAGTGCTTTTATCTACTGTGCCACCTAGCTGCCCCCTGTATGATCTCTTTTTGACCTATTCCTTGATTTCTCCTAGTTAGGATTGAGGCTGCTGATTATTTTGTAGAAGTCAAGCTGCCTGCCCAGTATCATGCCCCAGCTCCCCAGATAAGCAATGCAGGGCCTCTGTGACTTCAAATATACCCCAAGGTTAACCATGAACAACACCCAGACTATGCCTTTGGTGCTATCTATCTGCTTTCTTTGCCTTTGTTTCTCTTAGCCCAACTGTTTCAGGGTATTATTTCAGGGTATTATGGAAGCCATTCAGAATGAATCATGGAAAAGAGATGTTGCCATGGGTGGGTTTGGCACACACCTGTTCTAGCTCTGCTCTTGCCCAAATCTCAGGGTGCCATTGTGTGTATAGCTCCATGTGGGTTTGGCCCAGGTCTAGTTTGTCGTTCCTGTGAGGCAAAACACTCACTAGTTGGTATGGGAGAGGGGGCCCTTCACAGCCCCAGGTGGCTCCCTGTGAGTTCAATAAACTCACTTTCAGGAAAGGATGAAAAAAGCAGAAAGGATTCTGGGTTTGTTCCTCTTTGTCATCTTCACTGTCTGAGTCGTGTCACTGTGTTTGTCCCTGGAAATGAGGAAGAAGCCATGGGATATTCTTGGGCAGCCAGTGTTGAAGGGATCTAGTAGGGAAAGGGCTGGGTTCTTCAGCCCCCACATCCTTCACCTCACTCTGGTTCTACTAGGGCACTATTTGGAGGAACCACCTTTTCTATTTCCTGTATCACCAGAAAGGAATGGGGAGACATTTCCCATAAAGACCTGGGTGAAGGATAAAAAAGAAGAGAACTCCCATCCCTTTCTTCTTTGGGAAGTGGCTATTTGGGCAAATCAAGGATGAAGAGAACTCTGGGAGGTTTTTCAGGGCAAGCTCTTTGTCTCAGGTAGATAAGTTGACATTAGAGTCTGGTGGTCTTCAGGCATGAAGAGTGTTGTGCCTCTCACACGATGCCACCCACTCTGGTTGCTTCTTGGTCAGTGAAGGCCTAAGTTTGGGTGGTGGTGAGCCAGTTAAGCCACCCTGCAGGGTTCCATGATATAGAAGCATGCATGTACATTGGCACCCTTACAGGCGTCCTTTGTCCCAGTGATTCTAACCTCCTAACTATTCCCTGAACAAGACCCTTCATCTTTTAGCTCCTGGCTATCCCTCATCTCAGGACAACTGTTTCTCCAGTTTCCTTCAAGTTCCAATCAAAATCATCTGGGAGAAACCTTTTCCAATCTCTCGTAATTGCAAGACCTTCTCTCTGTTCCATTCATGCTGGACACAGGCTGTTTCTACAGAACTGTTTGCAGGTTGTCTCCTCCTTTAGACTATGAGCTCATAAGAGGAGAAACTGTCTTTTGCCCTTCTTTGTGTCCCCCCCATTGACAGTTTGCACAATTCCTGGCACATGTAAATACTTACTACATGATTATCTGATTAGGAATGTGGTGCAGAAAAGGAGCCCAGACCCCAGGAGATCTGGGTTTGGTATGTATAGAAACTGCCTTCTTCTCAGGGGCTTGACTTCTTTGGGGTCTAAACTCAACGATGGAATCTCTGGTTCCAAGGGTAGGGATATTTGAATCACTTTATTTGTATAATTCTCAATTGATTTCCAAAATTGTTACACAACTCATAGCTCCACCAATAATGCATTAGTATGTCTCTCCATGATCTCTCCAACACTGACTATTGCCATTTGTTTCCTTTTTTCCAATTTTCAGGGTTTGTTGAACTCGTTATCTTGTCGCAGAACTTTTCCCTCTTGCCAGCTGCCCCATTACTGCCCAGGGCAATACCCAATCACATATCTCCCTATTTGCAATATGTTGCGAGTCCTACAGATTCAGCATCTCTCATGCATAATAGAATGTGAATATTAGCTAATACTATAAATAATTAGACAATGCACAATACAAGCTATACAGCATATCATTCAGCTAGTCCCCAGCACACGCCCTCATTGCCCCATCTGGGAGCTTCTTGTTAGCCTCCAAACCATAAGAACTGATTTCAAACAGCACGCATAGAGATGACAGAGGTAGAAACACCCTAGCTGCGGCACTCATCCTCTTTCTTGTCCAGAGGACTGTAGTTGGTCCTCCTGCCTCATTTGGCCCTTCTTCAATCCTTCCTTGCCATTGTCCTCTTCATTGAGCTTCAATGGCTCCCATTTTGCACTCTCCTGGTGGTCTGCCCAGTCCCACTGGCCCCATTGCAGGTTCTCACCCCCCAGTTCATCTCCCATCTCCATGTCTTTTTTTTTTTGGTTTTTGCAAGGCAAACGGGGTTAAATGGCTTGCCCAAGGCCACACAGCTAGGTAATAATTAAGTGTCTGAGGTCGGATTTGAACCCAGGTACTCCTGACTCCAAGGCCGGTGCTCTATCCACTGCGTCACCTAGCTGCCCCTCCATGTCTTTAAGTCAAAGCTGTTTCCCACCAGCAAGTGATGGGTTCACATGCACATTCACATCTCTTAGACTTCCTAGCTTCCTTTACAGCCCGCCTCAGCTGCCACCTCCTACAGGAGGCTCTTCCTCTTCTCCCAATTGTTTGTACTTCCTCTCCCTTGACAAGACGTCTTTATTTCTGTTTTTGTGGAAGCAGCAGGGATACTGAATGGGTGGGAGAGTCGGGGAGCTGGAGGAAGTCTCATTTCTGCTGCTTTTGGCAGTGAGGCAGAGAAGGTAGCAATCTACTTGGGGGAAAGAGCTCCTGCAGTGGAAGTTTCCTACACCAGAGTAACTGGCAAAGTCCAGCTATCTCCTTCTTCTTTTGACTCTCTTTTTGCAAGGCAGTAGGGTTCAGTGACTTGTCCAAGGCCCCACAGCTAGGTCATGATGAAGCATCTGAGGCTGGATTTGAACTCAGGTCCTCCTGCTATCTTCTTCTAGACTTCCTCATGGTGCCCCGGCTCCAGGGCACTTTCCCTCCCTCTCTCCTTCCCTTCTGTGCAATATCTTCACTCCTCATGCTGTAAATGCCTCCAGGCCCGGAATTTTCTTTCTTTTTCCTGTGTCCCCTAGGTACCAAGTAATTACCGATGGCTAAAATCCGAGACACTGTTCTGCACAAGCTTCATCTTTCCTGCTGAGCAGTCGCACTTCGCCCCCCAGGTTCACGCCCGTCCCGTGGGGTCACAGCCGTGGCGCCAGCCCACTTTGTACCTCCAGTGTCCCGGGCAGGACCCAAGACCCAGCAAGCAGTCGTAAATGTTTTCAAAACGAAGACTCTACTCAGTTCAGAACATGCACTTCTTGGACTTGGACACAAGGGGGAGCAGAGCACTGCTCACAGCCAGCTTGGAGGGCCTTCACTGAAAGAATGGTGAATAATCAAGGAAAGGGCAGCTGAATGGTGCTGGAGTGGAGAGTGTGCTGCTTGGGGCCAGGCAGACTCCTCTCCCTGGTTCAAATCCGGCCTCGGCCACTTAGTCACTGGCCCTGCTTCAGTTTTTCCTCCACTCAGCCACCAAAGGAGCCTCCCGAAAGCAGGGTCTGATCATGTCATCTTTCCTCTTCAGTAGCCATCAGTGGTTCCCTATTCCTCTTAGATAAAACATAATAATTCTCTTTCTCCTCCAGAACCACCTGGGTCCAGTGGCCAGATATGAACCAGGACGACTGGAGATGGCCCTGGAAGAGAAGTAATCAGGTTTAAGGGACTTGCCCAAGGTCACACAACTAACACGGAGTCAAGTGTCTGAGACAAGATTCATATTCCTGTCCTGACTCCAGGGCCACTGCTCTATCTACTGCACCACCTAGCTGCCCAAGTGAGGCTGGTGACTTAGCACCGCACCCCCTCACTCATGTGCTTGTCATGGCATCACCTCCTGATGCTGTGGTCTTCTTTGAAAATGGACACACATTAAGCATAATGTGCAGACTGGCTTTCCAAGCACTTTGTAACCTCCCTTCCACCCACCTTTCCATTATTCTCCTCTCTTCCTCCCATCTACATGCTCTAGGGCCAGTGATCCCTACCTTCTTGCCCTCTCTCTCACTGAACACTGTTTCCTGAACCCATGACTGAGCTTGGCTGTTACCCATGCCAGGAACTCTCTCCTACTTCACCTTCATCTCTGGGATTCCTTTCTACAAGAAGAAGCCTTGCCCTCTCCTCCTAAATGCTAATGGGAGCCCTCTGAAACTATTTCAGATGTAACCCAATGATGGCCATTGCTTGTCCACAGCAGTTTGCACATCGACTCTTCAAAAAAAGAAGGTAGATAGAGCAGTGAGGGGCCATGAGGCCAGGGCCTATGAAGATTGGCTGAAGGAGCTTGTTCTGTTTAGCTCAGAGAAGACTCAGGGAATGCTAGCTATGTTCATGTAATTCATGTAAGAGTGAGCTTATTCTGCTTGGCCCAGAAGGCAGAAATCCAAGTGAGGGTCTAGGAGGGAAGGGCAGGGCACATCTAAGGAAGCCTTCCTGAATGAAGGATGGCCTTTCTGGGGAGCTTGTGGCATCCCCTCAGAAGAGTAAGCTTTGCTCTTTCAGGCAGAATCTAGCTGTGTATTAACTGGGCACTTGGTGAGTTTGTTGCAGGCTCCATTTCCAAGGCACAGACTGTCTTCCTGCTGGTCATCCTGGGGCCAGGAATGCCTTTCCTCCTTCCCTTAGCCTCTGAGCACCTCTCTCCCTGAGAATCCAGCTCAGGTTCCATCTTCTGGGTGAGGCTCTTCCTGATTTCCCAACCTTCCCTCCCTAACTGCCTGGGATTAGCCCTCCTTTGGGTGTATCTGCATTTAATTCTATGTATAGTTTACATATCCTTATCATCTTCCTCAACAGGATGCAAGTTGCTGGTGCACAGGGACTATTTATTTTTCTTTTTTTGTGCTGCAATCCCCAGTACCTAGGACAGCTCCTATCTCTTAATTGGCAGTTAATGAAGCTTTGTTGATTGATTACTCGAGTTGGCCATGTCAATGGCAGCTCTTATGATGTATTTATCTGGGGACCCTCTGAGGGCCCTTCTGGCTCTGGTATCCAGTGATTCTGGGGAGCCTCCCTCCTCGGGCTCACAATCTGATACTTTCTCCTTCCCATGCCAGGGTCCTCTCTTGGAAGATATCAGGACACCTACTTTTGGCTGCTAGGTGGGCTGACTTTTCCAGACCGAGTACTAAAGGAAGGGGCACTGGGGATGAGAGCAGGTCTATGCCATTCCCCTTCGAGGAAGGGTAAGGAGGATAAGGCTTCTTCCCCACCATCCCTTTACACAATAATAAAGGGAAATCTCCCTTCCCTCTAACATAAAGATAAAGGGAGGCATTCACCATCCCTCTGTAGTGAGGATAAGGGGGGATCTTCATCATCTCCCTTCAGAGGACAAATCTGAAGTCATTCAGATGACTTCCTGGTGAAGCTGCTTTTCTGTTTCAGTTGGGAACAAGGGGTTTCTAACTGTCCCACGGCAGAAGCTGCTCTAAGGCACCAGTCCCAACAAAAGAATTTGGGCTGGGGCTTTGAGTCTGCTCATGAGTCTCAGATGCTGGGGATCTGCCCCGAGAACCACTCTAGTGTCTGCTTTAACTGGGATTGAGCCTGTGGCAGCTCCTTTCAAAAAAAGACTTAGGAGTCTAAGCTGGATCACCTGATGGCAATGGCTCCAGCATAGGTTTGGAGAGGGGGCAGCCTGTGCATGGAGAAAGCTGGACATGATGGGTGTGTAAAGGACCTCAGGTTAATCCTATTACAGATACTTCCTGGTTGTCTGACTGTGGGCAAGGCCTTGAAAATATTCCTCAGGATCATTTTTCTCATCTGTAAAATGGGCAGAGAGGAGTTATTGCATAGTAGAAGGGAGTGTAGAGGACCTCAGTTCAAATCCTGCTTCTGGGCAAACTATCAAACCTCTCCCGAATTTCCATTTCCTCACCTGTAACATTGGAGCTGTGTCATTCACCTCCAGGATTGTTGTGAAGCTTAAGTAGGTTTAAGTAAAGTCTTTTACAAATGCTGCCTGTCATTATTGTTGTCATCCTGCCCTGTAGGCACACCATGAAGAGGAGGCCATGTAGATGCAATGGGCAAAGAGAAGACGGCGATCATCTGAGGGCAGGAATGATGGGGCAGAGCTCCCTCCTTCACATGAAACAACCACTGTTGAGTATGGTACAAGGGAATCAGAGACATGTATAGAGTCTCCCCTAATCATCCTGTTGAATATGCCATTTGGGCAACTTGGTCCCTGGAAGGGAGGCTTCTTTATTGAAGGCTCATGGAGACAGAAGAAAGAGGACTTGTCAATCACTCTGTTCATGCTGCTCCTTTACTGAGTCTGAGGGATGGGAAATTGGCTGTTAGGGATGGAGGATGCCTGTCCCCCAGATTTTTTTTCACTTTTGACTCGAGGGCTGGTGCTCTATCCACTGAGCAACCTAGCTGCACCAATTTAAAAAAAATATTTATCTATTTAAGGCAATGGGGTTAAGTGAGTTGCCTGAGGTCACACAGCTAAGTAACTGTTAAGTGTCTGAGGCTGGGTTTTTAACTCCTGACTCCAGGGCCGGTGCTCTATCCACTGCCTTTTTCACTTTTGAACATGGAGTCTGGAGGACGAAGGCATGGAACATTGTGGTGTCAGGGGCTGTGGTCTTGACCATGGCTTTCCTTATGGATTCCTACTCCGACTTCCAGGAATGAAACGCAGACACAGACATAATTTTAATGAAAATGGTTTCTGTGTTTCTATTTGTCAACAAATACAGTTATTTACAAATTATCCATATGAAAATGTAAAAATGCCTCTTACATCTTCACATGCCTTCTGAATACCTGAATAAAGCTTAGGGACAAGACACGCTGAGCGATCTGCGGCCACACAACAGAAATGGTTTGTGCATTAAAAAAAGAATAGACACGATGTAAAAAAAAGGTCACGCAATTTACAAATCAACAAAGACAAAAATATTAGACAGCTGCTCCATCTACAAAATAAATATTCAAGTAAATGTTGTTCGGCAAAATGAGGTCTTCAGCATCACAATTTACAGAGATTTCAGCTTCTTTGATCCAGTCCTGCTTTACATGGGATTAGCCACAGACCTAGCTGATCACTTCTGAAGGTTGAGGGGGGCACAGAATGGGAGGGCTAAGGGTCACATCATTTCTTTATTATAGCATTTTATTGAAAAGTCTTGGCTGGTGGGCTTAGCAGAAAAGGAGGCCAAGAAACCAGGGATTTGAAAAGGAACTATAAAAGGCAGCTGAATGGTTTTCTAAATGGTAGAGGGGGGTTTGGTCATTGGTGGTCAGCCTCCCCAGACACCCTCTCTTGAGGACTAACAGCCTTGAGCTCAGGAACTAGGGAAGGGCTGGCACCAGAGGTAAAGCTGTGAATGTACAGAATATACAGTTTATAGAATCCTCAGACCTGTGGGGCTGAAATTCAAGCTTCCCCTGCCCTCAGGAGGAGTTGCTGTGGACATGTACAGCTTTGCTGGGGAGAGATCTAGATGACACATGACTGACCCACTCTGGAACCCAAGCTTTCTCCAATCCACCTTGGGCTTACTGTCCTTTCCAGGTGTCCAGGTCCTGGTATCCCTGGTGCTTTAGTGTGTGGTGCCTTTTGTGGTGATTGGTATAGGTTTTGTAACGTGGTAGGAAGTGCTGAAGGGGGGAGATTCTGACCAAGATAGGATGAAAAGAATGGAGTTCAGTTATCATGGTCTCTATCTCAGTCTCTGTCTCTGTTTCTCCTTCTCTGTGTCTGTCTCCCCCACCCCATCCCCAACTCTCCACCCTGGTCACATTCTCTTTTGTGCTCTGCTTACTTGAAGCTCACCTTTCTCCACAACAGACATGATCTGGATTCCAGTCCCATCTCTAATGCTGTCTGCTTGGATGACTTTGGAAAGAAGTTGTTTAATATTCCTGAGCCTCAGTTTCCTCCTCTGTTAGTCTAACCCCCTCATTTTACAGAGGAAGAAACTGAAGCTCAGGAATATTTGTGAATCAAAGTCCCAAATTAGCCCACAGTGATCTCACTTCCAAAACAGATGTAATGTTGAACCAAAAACAGTGCTAAGGTGTTCAGGAAAACAAATTTGAGGGCCATCAAGTTTCTGTTTTAGTGACCAAACATCCATGTGATGCCGAAGTCCCAATGAGCTCTATGTTTCAAGATATGTCTCATTCTTGTGCTTTGTTTGAAAGGAAGAAAGGTAGGGTCCTAGTGTTATACTTACAGAATGAAACCCAAGTTAAATTGGCCTCAGGGTCTTTAGGATTTGGGGCTGCTTAAACTGTTAACCATTATCCCCGAAAAGTTATCGGTGCACAAATAGTGAATCCCTTTGTATCACATTCTAACATAGAGATTTGTATTGAAACCATTCAAAATATTCGTAGGATTAGTTTTAAAATTATATTAAAATCTCCTTCCTGTATCTGCCATTCAAGGTCCTAGGGGCCTGCTAGCCAGGCTCTGCCTTCCCATTCCTCCATCCTCCTCATCCCAAATCACCAAATGGAGGTGAATCAGGTGACCTTGGAGAAAGCACTAATGGAATGATTAATGAGTGAACTTGGGCCCCAGACACAGAGAGACTCTCCTCTAAGTCAACTTCCACTTATCCAGGATCCAAGGAGCCAAACTTTAGGTCATATTCACTCTGCTAAGATACATGCAAATGAAAGTTCCCAGGAGGGAGCAAGGGTTTCCCGGGAGAGTCTGCCCAAATTCATGCTCCAGATAAGGGGAATTCACCTTTCTTCACATGGGAACTGTGTCCTTCTGATGGCACCTTAGACTTTCTACAGAACTTTTAAGTTTGGAATTTCTTCAGATGCTTTAGGAAAAGTATAGCAGCAGGATCTCCCTATGGTTCTGCATGATTTTAAGAAGTCTTCCGAGTTACCAAAGAAAGGTCCTTCGTCATCTTTAGTGCCATCTTTAGAGGGTTCCAGTGCTTTTATAAGTGGCCCTACAAAGAGATGATATTGGTCCAAGTAGAAGGCACACTTCTCCAATGATGATCTTATTTTGAAAGGAGGGGAAAAGGCTATAGACAGACATTTAAAAATAAAAAATATGGAAACATTTATAAGCCACATATGGCTTACACCTGGACCAATACATACATACATATATATATATATATATATATATATATATATATATATATATATATGTATATAAACACAAGGGCAGGAGTTTCTAAATAAGTTGAATCATTTATGAACAAAACCCCCTGGTGATTGTACATAGTAGAAAGTGTAAAAGAAGCATGTTCAGATCCAGTGGTAAGAAATCCCAGAACCATCATTAGCAAACCCTCTTCACAGATACAGATCAATCACCCACAGTAATCTGCCAACCAGAGAATCAGGGGAATTATGGAATAATAGAGAGCACTGGATTTGGAGTCTAGAAGACCTGAGTTTTGATTCTGCCTCAGAGTCTTACTAGCTGTATGACCCAGGGTAAGTGTTCTTTACTCCCAGAGCCTTAGTTTCCTTCTCTGTAAAATGGAGATCATGATAGTGCCTACTTCACAGGATTATTGTGAGAGACTCAAATGAGCCGAGTGCCCTGCAAGCCTTTAGGGTGATACACAAATGACAGATATTATTATCAGAATGTTCAGTTAACCAGACCATCTCCATGCTCTTGGTGCATTCTGGATAAATGAAAGTTTGCTTGTTGTGTTTGTTCTGCCAGGACCCCAAATGAAGTTCATTCTGGAAGCCTCCCTGAGAGGACACTTTTAAGATCATTACCCTGGAGTAATAGCAGCACTTTATTCCTTTTTGTCTGCCTTTCTGATAAAGTTGGTATGTGGATTTGTTTTTATCTTTTCTTTTTCTACAAAGAAATGAAATCCACCTACCCAGAAAAATGAGAGATCACATGAGAGTACTTAAAATATTCTAATGATAGCATTTGATAATGGAAATATAGAGGATTTAACTGTGGGGACAGGACAAGAAGTCCTTCCTTGCCTGGCACCACAGCTCAGTCTGTCTTTATCAAATTCTCTAAATGGGCACTAGAGGGAGATCATCTCTAGGAAGAAGGGCAAATGCCTTGCTTGGCCAGAGCTCTCTCATCTTGAAAGTGATTTCTTAAGTTTTCTTTCTGTGGAATGGGTTGGTTAGTGTTCACAAAAGACCCCACTTTTCAGCCTGAACTGCCCGATCTGTGTTTCTAGTGTTCAGCTAGAGCCCCCTCCCCCAAGCCTAAAGGTGGTCAAGTCATACCAAGCCCTGCCTTTCCACATTGCCCAACTGCTTCTGAATCTGGTGGAGAGAGAGGAATGATGGAAGCAGGAAGGCGGACATCTTATTTAAGGAGACCACTGAATGAGTGTATTGTAAAAGGGGGTGGTAGAGTAGGGGCAAGGATGAAAGGAACATAGAGGGGGCACCCAGGAGGGCCAGCCAGAAAAGACCCAACCATTGGGCTATTTCCTGAGGCCCTAGCCAGAGGGAAGATGTAACATTGACTTTTATATAAGCATTGTCTGAATCACTATGAGGAAAGCACCCCTCAAATGGGAACAATGGAAAAGACAAGAGGTGAGATGTTGGGACCTCCAGCAGCCAAATGTCGGAGAAAAGAAACTGAAGAGGAAAATTCAAAATTCTTTTAGTTCAGAAAATGATGTGAATGTTCCTTCAGGTTCACAGTTCATTCGAAATGAAAAGGGCTGTCACTTTTTCTTTTCTTTTTCTTTTTTTTTAAACAAAGATAACAATATAAAAATTTAGTCTTAAAGAACCTTCACCTTACAATTAGAAATCAGCCAAAGGGAAGTCTATCTTCAGAGGTAAGCTGGGGAACTCGACATCGAAATCCCCACCGCATTCTTAATTATTCAATGGTCACTGGGATGAGGTCACTCTCCATGGATGTGAGTTGGGTGGGCTGGCTCCACCCTAGGTGTGACTGCCCCAAAAGAGCTTCACTCTCTTCAGGGTGCACAGGCTCCCTGGCTCATGTCTCTTTGTTGTTCCTAATTCCAGGTGCCTAATCCCTTGTGAAAAGAGGTCATTTTGACAGAGCCTCATCTAGGACATATCGTGCTGCACTAATATAGTGCAAAAATTAGCCTTCCAGAGAGAGAGAGAGAGAGAGAGAGAGAGAGAGAGAGAGAGAGAGAGATACGCAGGCAATAAGTTGAAGAGTTGGCAAAAGCACAAACCCATTGTGTCAACTGAAGAGAATCCATTTTCCAGAAATGGGTCCCTCAACAAAACTAACTTTGAAGACACTGTCTTTCCAGATACCTGCATGTGCTTGGCTGGCACTGCCTCTTGGAAGCAGGACTAGAATGAAGTCTTCAAACTGAGTCTCTGTCTCCTGAAATGAGGCCCAACAGCTGTTGCTCTCAATGGCCAAGTTGTTTGGCTTTCTCTGTTTAGAGTTTACACTTTTCCAGAATTAAGTGGTTTGTTACAAGGGATATAATCTGATAGAGTAATAGGATGACTCCCCGGAGCTGCTACACAGGTGATTATGCTCAAATATAGCATGTGGGAGAGTGCTTGGTAGAAACTCTTCATGCTAACAGGCTACAATGGTGGGTTAACACTGAAGATCCAGCTTGGCAGCAGATGCCACCCTGGCAACAGGACCCAGGTGGTGACTTTTGCAGAAAAGATGCCAGAAGTCACCCAGAATTAGATTTCTTCAATGAGTCCATCTGCCAGAATCATCCTTGCTGGTGGTTTACTTTGAAGCACCAGCATCGTCAGCATCCCCACCAACAATGGAAAGTCCACTCTTCTGTTCTAGGATGCATTTATAAGAAAATGTCAAAATGCATGTTTATCCACAGAAGTTGAACACTTTCAGAACCTCTGGATGCCTAGTTTAAAGGCAGGAGGCAGAACTTGGTCACTGCCAATCACAATGAAACCTCACATATCTGCATCGCCATCATAAGCCAAGGTCAAAGGTTTCAGTCGGTTGTTCTGCCTTCTCTGGGGTTTCTTTGGCTTTTTGCTGTAACAAAGAAGAAAAATGAAACCTCTTAGGAGAGATATGTTTAGGGGACCCAATAGCCTGCCTACTCCATTGACTACTTTCTAAAACAGCCTTTGACCTAGGTACTACCTTCTCCTAAGTGATTACAAGACACATGATTAAATTGATTTCCTCTGCTATTGATGGTGAGAATAACCCCCTCTGGTATGCCCCACATCCTCCTTCAACCCCCTGCCATGAGGCGATCATAAAAGGGACTCGAAGGAGGGCTAGATGTTTCTGAAATCAGATTCTTAAAGAGTTCAATTCCAAACACATCACCAATTCAAACAATGGAATTCTGCTTGCATTCTGGGTTTGCCAAGAACATGGGATCAGAGGATTGGGCCAATTTCTTTATTGGACACATGGTGAAACTGAGACTTGAAGAGGAGGAGTGACTTGGTTAGGGTCACAGAGCGAGAAAGTAGAATAGTCAGAATTGGAACTCAAGTCTTTTGATTATATGTAAGGAAAAAATTTGAGGTCAAGAAAAATTTTCTGTTAGAAATCCTCAAAGGGAGCAAGTTTCTTCAGGAGTTGGAAATGTTGGAGCAGGGTGTCCTGCTGGTCTATGAATTGGACTCAAGGACCATGGAGGCCCCTCTAACTCCACCATACTGTGAATCTAGAGCACATTTCCAGTTCCATAATTGAAGAGAAAGACTTTCAATTCACTGCCTTATGAGCCAAACAGAGGAATGTAATCACAGAATTTAGGAGACAGTTTAGTGCGGCAGATCATGCTAGGAAGACCTGGCTTCAAATTCTGACTCCAAAACTTATTAACTTTGTGCCCACAGATAAGTCATTTAATTTCCCCGAGTCTCAATTT
Organism: Macrotis lagotis; assembly: GCF_037893015.1. NCBI lineage: Eukaryota > Metazoa > Chordata > Mammalia > Peramelemorphia > Peramelidae > Macrotis > Macrotis lagotis. The sequence goes on from NC_133664.1 coordinate 4,342,404, forward strand.
CCTTTTCTGTAAAATAGAGTTAGTATTTACCCCTTATGGCTGCTTTGGGGGTCCTTTGCAAATGTTGAAATGCTCTATAACTATCCACTGCTTTTATTATGATTATCACAGGTCATGGAGAGTTCACATGTAAACCTTCAACAAGTGAAGGTAGATGCCACAACCATTTTCCTTTGGACTCATGACCACTACCAAGTAAATATTAATGAGTAATCTTGAATTAGGCCTGTCTCCCAACTAGTTTTAAAATGTTCCCATGTTCCCCCCATCCCAGAAGAAAAAGATTTCTTCATTTACTGAGATGATAGGAGATTCAGACACTCACCAGGCTAGATAGATCATAGACACAACAAAGATGATTAAGACAAAAGCCCCAGCCGCCACACCATACACCCAGGTCTTCAGTCGCCCATCTAGAGGAAGGAATGTTAGTTATTAGTTTACATTATTAGTCTGGGAACATGACAGGCTTGAACTGAACTCGAGGTATCAGAGATTTTTATAACTAAAAAAGAATCGATTCTCAAGGCTCATGTAAAGATTAATGTGGGGCCTCATTAGGGGAAACCCCATCAGGGAAAATCTTACCCAGGTGTCCCTACCCTTAGCTTGACTTTCAAGAAGGAACGTTCAAGGTTTTATTGTTTCCAGCCAAGAGTCAGTGGTGATGTTTTATTATTTGTGGGAAAGGTGATTAAACCCCTTCCTTGGGTCAGAGAGCCACTGAGGGGAAGAAAGAAAAGACTAGGCAATCTCCAGAAAATTCTCTCATTTTGGACTAGTTATTAACAAGGAATCAGACTAACAACTGCTATCTTAATCATGGGAACTCTAGCTTCTAATGCTCACAATGGATTTCTAGGGTCAATAAGATGAAATCTGGAACGTCAGCAGTGCTCTTCAGATGTAGGCTTGCTGTGAGCATCTAATCTTCCTATCATCATGAAAAAAGTGACCTAAGTTTGTTTGGTTTTCTTCTTTTCTAATCAAGTCTTTTCCTATGACATCCTACCAATAGACCTTGTGATATTTCCTGCAATGACCAGACAGAGAAGAAAAAAATGAGTTTTCCAGAATTTTCTCATTTCATGAAACTGGGCATAGCAGAAACCACAGGACACCAAGGGTTGGTGATATGAACCTTTTCTCTTTGAATCTTTGAATTATATCTTATAAACATAAGAACTGTGGGATCATTTTGTCTGACTCCTTCAGAACATAGATGAAGAGTGTGTGGGTCAGAAATGTAGGGTGATTTGCCTGAGGTCCCAGAGGCAGTAAACAAGAGAGATGGGATTGCAATCTTGGCCCTCAGTCTTTCCAATCAGGGCTCTCTAGGCAGAACTCTGCTTTGCTGCCAATGCCTTGTCACTTCACCTGGCCCAAATGGTTGCAGAAACCAGGTCCGTCCCCGTCCTGATGGGTTACCAGAGGGTTGTGTGGGGTGCACGGCTCGGCTTGTTTTCACATCTCCATTTTTATCTTCAAGAGTGGGGATGACCACTACGGGAATGAGGGTGCATTGTTCCAGCGTCCCATCAGAGGACATCACTTCTGTGTATCCTTCCTCACAACCACAGGTTCGAGTCTGCAGGAGAACAGTGGACTTTATACTGTGCATGCATGAATGAGAAGGACCATCAGCAAGAGCTCAGTGGAGAGATACTCAAGACCACTTTTCATGCAAGACCTACATTACTGGGTCAAAGTTGACTTTGGAGATGCATGCTGGTTCAGGACTGAGACTACAGACACAATCAATGTAGGGACTGCACTCCCGCCTAGAGATCATCCAGGAGAATGTGCCCATTAGAGACCATCACTGAACACGTTGTTATAAGCAGTGAAAAGAGAACTCTGCAAGTTAAATCTGGCTATTTTCATGTCTCAGTCCAGTTAATTAAAAAAAAAATTCAGGATATGTGAGACATACTCTGATGGGGATGTGGAAAGTAGAGGCAGAAGCAAGGCATAGGTTGGAGTTGGGTGGTCTTACTATCAGGGGATGCCACCTACCTCAGTGCAGTAAGAATGAGATTGACTGCATGGTGGGTTACATGATCTGTCAGCATCAGGCTGGCGCATCACCAGGCAACCCCCTGGAAGACACATAGTGAGTCATGGCCAGAGAAAGCAATGACCAAGGGCTTGGTAGTGGTTGCTCATCACTGACTGAGGCTGAACTAACCCTGCTGAGATGCTCTTCAGGCTTAGAAACCCTCATACTTAGGGAAGGAAGAGGAGGATACTTAGCCCTAAAGTAGCCAACTAGCATCTGCTCCACAATCACCATTCCTTGAGAGTTGTTCTAAATACAGACTATCAAAGAAGCAATGCCATCATTCATCCCCAAGTCTAAATTTGTATGTATGGGACCCATCTAGTCAGAAAACATCCAAAATGTCTCTTATTCAATGGTTTGGGTCTAGGGACACACAGCTCACATGATTGGCACTAAGGGCTCTGTAATCTTCTTATTCCTGCCTCATAGAATTCCTCACTTTCCTCAGCTAAGGGATCACTTGCTACAAGAAGACTGTCTCAATTCATTGGTTGTAATCACTATTTTCCTCTTGAAATGACTTTCTAGGTACTACTCACTTGTCTCTCTCTACACACAATTTTGCACCAGCAGAATGTAGGCTTCTTCAAGGTAGGGAATGGTTTAATTTGCTTTTTGTGTCCCTAGCTGCTAGGTAGTACCTTCTTTGAGCATTGTGGGCACTTAATCACTGTCAGCTAAACTTGATGGAATCAAATCTCACTGACAGGGATGGATGGTCATCCATGGCACAAGCCAGGGCTGCCCACAAAGAATGCTCTTTTTCATAGTGGCTGTGGGATGTTGGGAAAATCATGCTTGCTTAGGTATGGAAACAAGCAGAGCAGGATTCCGTGGAAAGGGGCAGAAGTACAAGGAGGTGATACCCCTGACTTGGAATAGCTGGAGGTGTTCAACCTTGCCCTTATTTTCCTCTAACTCAAATTTTTTCCTATGGTCCCCACAGATGCCCTTTCAGAGTTATGACCAGGTGGAGTTTGTGATGAGAACAGATGTCATAAAGTAATTACAGTGATGAGGTGGGTAAACTAAAGAGCCTCTTCTCCCTGTGATGTCTGGATTTTAGCATTGCGATGTTGTAAAAAAGAATCCCATCTGTCTTCCTCCTCCCCTCTTCCCCAGGAGCTACTAGGACCTTCTCCTGGAGACTACATTCCATTTACTCTGGATGTAACTAATTTTCTTTGCACATATTGTCTTCTTCATCCAATTATGAGCTCCTTGAGGGAAGAAACCATTTTTTGTCTTTCTTTGAAAGCTCAGGGCTTGGGACAGAGCACGGCCTAGAGTAATCACTTAATAAAAGCTTATAGACTGATGACTGACTGGGGAGAATGACAATATTTTCCAGATGCTTTGAAGGCTGCCTCTGACCCCTTCCTCGCATCAGAGCCCAGGTTTTCATGTTGACGGGTTTTACTATAGGCAATAATCCCTAGGCAGTTGAGGTCAGTGGTTTCTGTTTAGATGTTCATTAGAGGTTTTTAGGCCAAATGCAAAACAAGAACAATACTTCCAAGAACGTATAAGATTCGTCAACCTGAAAACTAGGACTAGGGGTTAGGAGGTCTGTGTTTATCCATTTACCATAGAAAATGGAATCTCTCCTAAATAATGGGGGAAGTTGCTGAACATGGATGCCTAAGCCACCCAAAGAGATCTCCAATAGGGCATGGACCTGGTGTAGATGAAAGCTGTCGTGCCAAGGTTCTCATGGACTTCTTCTGCTGACATGAGCATGACTAATTTTATCACACTCTCCTAGGGGTCCTGCAAGTCACAAGTCATTTTTTGACTCCATTTTGAGGAGGTGTTGACTCATTTATGCCTTCTATTGACCTGATATCATTGGGTTTTGGGGGGCTATTGATGAAGCCAAGTGATGTCAGAGCAGGGACAGAGGACCATCACTAATAACCATTCTTTTGACAACTGTGCATTATGTAATAATCATCATAGTATCATGAAAGATGAGGACTGCCAACTTAGTTCATGATACTCACAAAACGGAAATCTCCTTATTCCCAAAAGTTTTCAGTCATGCATCTGTTTAAATTTTAGGATTTCATCCTCTATCATGATTAGTTCTAGACCCACAGGGAGAAGGCAGCAGGATCTGGGCCTATTTTTTGAAAAAAAAAATAACCTTAGTGATCAGTCCCTTGAACTATGAGACATCACCACATCTACTCTGGAGATTTAAAACAAGACCCTTGACCATTTCTTCTCTGAGGCTCTAGTCTTGCCAAGTGGAGGAGATAAACAAATGCCCTTCCTTTCTTGTGATTCCCTGGTGGCAATGCTTTCACTAAGACCTGGCATGATGATTAAGCCAAGGTTTTGTTGGAAGACACCATACCTTTGCCTCCTTTTATTCTGGGTTGTGGAACCCTGAGCCCACTCACTTTCTCTGTCCAAGGATGAAAACTGACAACTTGCCTATGATGTCCAGGGAAGAAACTGAGAGCTTTTCATGCTTCAGAGGGGACCAGTAGAATCCACAGACTACTATTCTCCCCAGTAGTGTGTTATTGGATTAGGATGCAGAGATTCTCATCAACTGGAATCTGAGAGTACTGGGGAAGTCTATAGAATTCTAGGATCAGGCCCTCAGACAGGGCCAGTGCCTTATTGATATGGTTCCTGAATTTCTCCATTGATACCCTCCCATTTTATTCTTCTTGTCGTGTTATTGTGGTCAAATAGCTTACATTTCCTGAATTTCAGTCAATTCTCTTTATTTTTTTTTATATTTTTTTGTCAGTTCTCTTTTTAAAAAAAGTTTTCAAGGCAATGGAGTTAAGTGACTTGCCCGAGGTCTCACAGCTAGGTAATTATTAAGTTTCTTAGGTTGGATTTGAGCTCAGGTCCTCCTGACTCCAGAGCCAGTGCTCTATCCACTGCACCACCTAGCTGCTCCTTCAGTCAACTCTTAAGCCAGAAAAGTGAGGAGGCAACTGCTACTTGCACCACAGAGGCAGTATCTCTCTATGCCAATGAAATCATAGGTGCAAGGGAAATGTTCTGTAAACTTTAAAAATATAATGTTACTTTCTGAAAAAGAACTCAAAGGAAAATTGCCTTTTAATTAATCCTTAATTAATTAAATTCTAATTGATCATGCAGGGAGGAATTATCAATCATACAAGGAGGAACAGAATAGTGAATCTGAGGAAGGAAATGATATGCCCCCAAAAGGGACTAGGAATCTGAGGGTACTTCTGTTTCACTTGGACAGTCAGACCCTGGGGCTTTCTTCCTTATGTGTTGGTTGGACCCAGGTCATACATTCTATGAGGAGTAGGGAAATCTGTGACCTGTGAGCCTGCTTTCTAGTGAAACAGAAGGAAGTGAGAGATTTACCTGTCACATTTAGACCATCCGATCTTTGACACCAGACTGTCCGAGAAGACCCCTTCCATGCACTGGCCATCCACTTGTATTCATAGCATTGGCCTTCTGAGAGGACAGAATCAAGTAGCCATTATCATTCAACAAGGATTTATTAGCCACCTACTATGTCAGTCCCTGTGGGTAGGTCCTGAAGATCCTGAGACAATAGGAAAAAAATCCCTGTCCTCAAGAAGCTTACATTCCCCTGGGGTGAAAATGATGTATACAGCCAAGAATGTGCATAGATGAATCATTCAGCTTTTATTAAGCATTGTGCCAGCTGGGCAGTCAGGCACCAAAACCAGTCACCAGCACTGCCACCAATAACAATGAGAACAGAGTCCCTGCCCTCAAGATAGTCATGTTCTACTGGGATGAGACAAAATATAAAGAGATGCAGCAATTAATCAACATTCATTATCCATCTGCCAGGACTCTACTAAATGCGGAGGATAAAAAGAAAAATATGAAACTATCCTTGTCTCCAGGAAATATGTCTTCTGTCTATTCTAGAAGGATCAATGCCAGTAGAAATATCCTATTCTTAGGTAAGGCCAAAGCCTATTCTAGAGAATCTGCTATTGCTCACTCTCGTTTTCCCCTGTTCTGGTGGTTACTTTTCTCTGCCTTCTGCTCTGGGGCGAGACCAAAAAGCTGCCTCTGTCTCCTTAATGATGGTGGGTTTAATATTCAGTAGCATGCTTCCTTGCCATAAGGAGCCTCTTGAGAAACAGGATTGATCCCAATCAAGTCTTAGTCCTTTCTGCAGTCTTGGAGATTTCTAACCCCAAGAAGGTACTGAATCCTTCCCTACTGCTCCCTCAAGGTGTGTTGTCAAAGTCTCTGCAGCAGTAGTCTGGTATAGGCCTCAGCACAAACTCCTTTGTTGGTTTATGGTTCCCTTTCTAGAGCACAGAGACAAATGGAGGAGGGATGTAAAGTGAGAGCTGCAAGGATGAATAATCACTGATGATAATTTATGATTTTACTCTGCTGGGGCTCTTGTTCATCCTGGAATTCAACTTGCTCTGCAACTGGCACATAATTGTTATTTGGGGAATGTTTCTGGAAGTGAGTGAGAACTGGGTTGGGGGGAGTTTCTAGTCTGCCATTTTCTTGGTCCAGTGACCCAGAAATTCTGCTTTAAGACTATCAAAACATCCCTTACAATGCAAATTCAATGCTACTCTCTATGTGATGTTACCATTATACACCTCATTGGCACCCCGTGCTTTGGACCTCCACTCCCCTGTAGGGGTGGAGTTCTCTTAAGACATTCACCAGTGCGGCTCATCAAAAACTCTGGATCTATGACTCAGTCCTCTCTAAGGCTGTATACTGCATGAGAGCTGGAACTGTGGCTAATCTAACTCAACTCCAGACGCTGAATTGCTTCCTCCTTAAGGTCAACACTCACCATCACAAGTTTGGGTTTCTAACATTTGTTCTGGACAAAGATGTTGGTTATCTAGTTCTTGGATGATCACGGCTCGAGATCGGACCTGGATACCTCCAAAGCCGAGATCTTCTCCATTGACACAGGTTAACTGGCACAGGCTCCAAGCTGACCATTCTTTCAAATAACAGTCACCTGTCAAAACACAAGTTTGTAGAATATAAACAAATCTGTCTGTCTATCTGTCTGTCTGTCTGTCTATCTATCTATCTATCTAGGCATGCCTGTGGGGTTGGTGGGAGAGAGAAACAGAAACAAAGACCAAAGAGTCAGAGAGAGAGAGACAGATAGAGACAGAGATAGATAGACAGAGAAACAGACACAGAAAGACAGAGAATATATAACTTCTCATTCATTTTTTTAATTACTTCCCTTCTCAATTTAGGGAATGTTTTTAAGGTGAATTGTTGAGTTAAAAATATTTATGTATTTATAGATTATAAAACATTGAAATAAGAGCAAGGAATAAGGAGCGGCACCATATCATCACTTAAATCACTTCAAAGCAAAAGTGGACTGAAGCTCTCTTGTACTCAGATTGTCCAATGTTACCAAAAGTGGGTCCCACTGGATAGAGTCTCTGAAATGGACATTATCCAAGACTGTAATTAAAATCCCATCAAGGGTTATATCTATATGAACTCAATGTAAGCAGTAAGGCATTAAATAAAAGGTCGAGTTCTGTGGATTGGTTTATAGAAATCAAGGGGCTTATGTCAGCAGACCAAATTCAGGTCATTGGTAAAGGAAATGAAAATGTTATCCCTTAACAAGCCCCAATTTAGGGGGAGCTAGTTGGCACAGTGGATAGAGCACTGGCCTTGGAGTCAGGAGTACCTCAGTTAAAATCTGGCCTCAGACACTTAATAATTAATAATTACCTAGCTGTGTGACCTTAGACAAGTCACTTAACCTCACTGCCTTGTAAAAACCAAAAATGCCCCAATTTATTCATCAGGGTAAATTCTGGAATATTCTGAATGCCAAGCCCAACACTTGCTCTATAGTATGCCATGTTATCTCCTAAATAATCAAAAAAGAGAAGCTCTTACATTTTGTTAATTGATTTACAGAGTTCAGAAAGCTCTTAAATATAGGTCCTTTCATTTGATCCTTATAAGCTTCCTGAGAGGGTGGAAGGGCAGGTATCATTTTCCTTGATTTACAGATGAAGAAAGTGAATACAAATGAAATAATTTCCCCAGATAGCCCTCTATGGTGATGGTTGCATTGTACCTTTTCCAATCACCATTCTCAATGAAACTCAATAAGTCTGGACTTCGTGTAAAGCAGGCACATAATTGAGGTCTATGGCTATTTTTGTTCAGTTGTTTCATTCATGCTTGACTCTTTGGACTCTCATTTGGGTTTTTCCTTTTTTTGACAGAGATACTGGAATGGTTTGCATTTTTTCCAAGGTCATTTTACAGATGAGGAAACTAAGACAAACAGGTTTAAGTCTTTGCCCAGGGTCACACAGTTAGTAAGAATCTGAGGCTGGATTTGAACTCATTAAGATAAGGCTTCCTAACTTCAGGCCTAACAATCTATCCAGTGCACCATTAGGTCTATAATATTGCATCATATTGTCAGCATGAAGTGCTAAGTTAGATACAATTCAAAGGAAACAAACAGACCTAGGTCCCTTCCAGGAGCCAAGCACCTCAGCTTGCATTGAGGATCCATGATTAGAGAAATATGGGTTCTTAATCTTGTGCTGATTCAGTAGGAATGGGAGAAGATAGTATTCCTTCTGAGAACTCACAGAGAAATGGAAAGAGTATCTTCTGCACCTGCCCTACTGAAGAACTCAGCCTGGAATGCTGTTTTGGTGCTGGCAGGATTTTTCTCTTTGGCTACCATTCTCTTTGTCCTATTGATTTGTTTGAATCCAGCCCAAGATGGGATATAGAATGGGGAGGGATTAATATACCCTCTTATAGCCTCTAAAAGTCCCCACATAGGGTGCTTATGCAAGAGACAAAATGAGGTGGTCTTAATATTGATAAGAGTGATTTCATTTATAAAATTTATCTATATCTTTATCTATGATATGATATCTTTATCTCTATGATAGAGATAGAAAGGACTTTATAGGCTTTCTAGTTCAACCTTTTTGTTTTACAGATGAGGAAACTGAGACTCAGGGAGATTAAGTGGTTTGGGGCCAGCATCAACCATAAAGATTGGAGGCAGGATTTAAACCCAGGGCCTTTTATTCTAGAACCAGTGTTTTTCTTCTATACTGTGTTGTCTCATAGCTCAAGGTCTGAAGGGTACTATTGAGTCCATATCTGGAGGATTTTGTTGTTCACTACACTCTAATCAGTAGTAGTGTTTATTTGTGCACACTCACATAGAGTGGATCCTTCCCTTTCACTATGACCACCTTTCTTCTAATCTCTTATTGGGATGTGAGTTGAAGTAGATTTCCTGGAGGATGTGCCAACAGAGCTCAAGTTTGGGGCAGTCTTACCAGGGCAAGGTTGTGTGCAGGTTTCCTCAAGCACAATCTTCTTATTTCCATCCACAACAGGGTCTATTTCTGAACAAAATTCTTCATCCACAGTCTTGCCTAGGTCTTCTGTTGATCCATCGCTCACTACACAAGATACATTTCTGGTTTTAGTGCCCTCTCCACAGTGAGCATCCTATAAAGGAAGAAAAAGAAAGCAGGAGAATTTAGAAGAAAAGAAAAAACCCACCTTTCCGTACTGATCCCATGGCCCTAAGTCATCTTCTTTTGGGTTCCATGCAAAGAATGGCAAGAACGACCTGCTAGCTTGTGCTAGGTCAGCACCAGGGAGAGCTCCCAGACCAAGTTCTCATATTTTCCCCAAACACTGGCAAGTGAAACTTCAATCAAATGATGCTTTGATTTTTTTATAGGACAAGAGGGATTCCACATTAGATCTAATTAAGTGGTTATTTAAAATAATAGACTCATAGGTTTAAAGCTGAAAGGGACCTCAGTGGCCATCCAGTGCAACTCAGTGGTTTTACAGAAAATGAAACTGAAGACCAGAGAGGTAAAGTCTGACTCAAGGGGATATTGGGTAGTGAGAAAAAGAAGATTTGAATTCATGTCCTGTGACTTTAAAGGCAGCCCCATTTCCCCCTTTTTAATCCCCTTTCCCCCCTTTTCACATGGCTAATATGGTACCTGTGTACTACCAAATTCCCAATTGCAGGGTTCCTATAGATAACACACATCTGCCCCCATCCTACCTCCCATGGGCATTTACCTCTATTCTGCAGTTTGACCACTGGCCATATTGCCATCGATAACAGGGCTTCACTGGGCAAGGTTTGAATTGTTCTATCAGTGCAGGACAAGGTCTACCATCTCCCTGGAAGGGTTGAATTACTGTTCGCCTTCGGATCATTTTTCCTTCAAAAGACACAAAGTTAGATGCTGGGCAAGATGAACAGAACCAGAAGAACATTGTACACCCTACAGCAACACGGGGGTGATGATCAACCTTGATGGACTCGCTCATTCCATCAGTGCAACAATCAGGGACAATTTGGGGCTATCTGCGATGGAGAATATCATCTGTATCCAGAGAAAGAACTGTGGAGTTTCAACAAAGACCAAGGACTAGTACCCTTAATTTAAAAAAATGTTCTTATTATGTAATTCTGCTCTATATCATACTTTATGTTTCTTCCTTAAGGATATGATTTATCTGTCATCACATTCAACTTAGATCAATGTAGATCATGGAAACAATGGAAAGACTAACAAAAGCTTTCTGTGGGGCAGGGGAGGGAAGTGAGATTAGGAGAAAAATTATAAAATTCAAAATAAAAATTTTCAAAAATAAAAAGAGACACAAAGTTAGGTAACTTGATGACAATAACCAGAATTTTGGCAATGATTTAAACTTTGCAGAACTTTTTATATCCATGATCATTTTTCTGCCTCATCATCGGGCACCACAGATATTCAATTCCCATTTTAGAGATGAGGAGACAGAAGATCAGAGCTTTCAGGGGGTTATCCAGTGCTAATTGGTACAGGCTGTCTTTGAACCCAATTCTTTCTGATTTCAGTTCCAGCTCTCTGTCCAACAGTTCTTCTTGACTCTCTTTGGAGCTTGTCACCCAGCTACATGTGAGACCTCCCAAACAGGGAGATTGGGAAGGGCTTCTTAGGTCCTTTCATTCTGTTAAGCTGACAGCTGAGTGGGTACCAACCTGTCAGGCCACATGTCTGAGTGCACTCTGACCAGGATGACCAATCAGAAAGCTGACAGTTGACAGGACATTCTACCACACAGGACATGTTCATTTGCCAGGTCTTCTCCAGGCTGAGCTGAAAAAAGAAACCAAATACCCCACAAATCAGTGATCAGTATTTCATCTTGAGTGTTATAAAGACATATCCTTAATGAGGCTGAAGACAGACTGAGAAAAACCTCACACACCCCTTCCTTTTGTTCTCACAAGTGAGATAGAGGACTCAGGGACATTTCTGGGCAAATTCTGTTGCTGACATTTATGCTGCATAGACAGAAATGGGTGATAATGGATACCATGCAGACTGACTTCTTCACACCTGGAGGCAGAGCATCAGATTGCATTGTAGACACATTCCAAGGCATTTCCCAAGTATTTCAGGAATCATACAACCCTGCAGAGATACTGCCTCTTTATCTTGTACTCATCAATGTCCCAATCTGTGATTTCTTGGATTCTTTCACTGGTGAACCCCTTTGGTGCCTCTACCCTGAGAAGGATCCTTGATTCAGGATATCTATATAGGGGCCATCATGGTAGAAGGGCTCACATATTCCATGTCCCCCCATCCATACAGGATGAGCAGGCCCAAGGAGCCAGAGGTAGGGTGGCTACAAACAGAACTCCAAAGAGCCTGGATGCCCTGAGAGACAAGAGAGCATTAGATTTGATGAATGATAGAGAGACAGTGGAGACATCATTGCTCTGGTCCTGCATAAAGCAAATCGATAGGTTATTCAAACATTGTGACTTTGATGAATGGACTGAGTCAGAGCAGGGAAATAGGCTGAAGGAAGTTGGATCTGTGTGAAAACAGTGGAAAATGTTGGAACCCCCACTGTTGTATTTCTTTACCTATGACCCTGAAATTTATTTATATTCTTAGCGCAAAGGCACTCTGTCTTTCCTGCTTTGGTATTAGACATTAGCATATGTCTTTAGTAATGAAATGTTAGAGATGAAGTGGCACATCCCTCATGCTCAAGCTTTTTCTCCATACTAGTACCATATTTAACCTCATGGTGGCTATTACTACAGGTTAAGAAATGGTACAGGAGAGATTAAGCAACTTTATGGGGATTTAACTGAATCCATTTACTTCTCAGTGGAGACAGAAATAGCATACTTGTAATGATACATGAGGACTCCAAATTTGCTGTTTTCTAATGCATCTTAGGAAACCATTGGAATTAGACCAGAGGTGAGAGACTAAATAATTGTGAAATTGTTGGTTTAATTCACTTGATGTGGAGATTAAAAAGCCTTGGGTCCAAATGTTGTCTCCAACTTTCATTAGCTATATGACCTAGGGTAAGTCACTTCTAGCATTAATTTTCTTATCAGTTAAATGGGGATACTTCTTCTAGTCTAGTCTCCTCCTCATAAACTTGTTGTAGGGCTCACAGGAGATCATATACATATATATATTTGTATATATATGTATATATATATATATATATGTAATGCTTTGGAAACTTTAAAGCACTAAACAACACACCTTATCATTAGTTTTACTGTTTACAAAGCACTTCCCTTCCAGAAAACTTGGAAAGCAGGCAGGGCAAATTTTACATATGAAACAACTGAGGTACAGAGAGATTGAGTGACTTATTCAAAATCACAGTAATTAGTAGCCACCCCAAAGCATGGTAAGAGTCTTCTACTTCTATTTCTTCAGATTTTCCTATTGAATTAAGTCACTTCTTTTGGACAGGATTATCTTTGCCATTGGGCAAAAAGCTTTATTCTGCTCCTCACATGACCTGAGAATGTCATCTTGAGGTTAAAAGGGATTGAGCAAATGTCTATCCTTGTGTTTTTAACTAAGGAGCCGACATTTCTGGAACCTGCTATCAGTTGCTTTATCCCATGTTTAAGAGCAGTATTAGGCAACCACAGGGGCTCACTAAGGATCTCTGTTTTAAAAGAGCAAGTGAGGAGAGTCCTAGAAAAGGCCATTGGAAATCATTCAAATGATGTTATTCAAGAAGGGTAAGATTTCTATTTGGAAAAAATACTGCTCCTAATGTCAAGATTTCTGTATCTCAGAATGTAAACATCTTGGGCCAAAGTGTCTGTAACTCCTATTAGTCTCTTTGAACTTGGGTGCCATGATGGGCTTACCATATCTATTATTCATCATTGGAAACTTTCAGCATTTCAAACATGAGGAGCTAAGGTAGAATACTGGGTTTGTGCTTATGCCTTTATGTTTCTATATATTTTTTTCTCTGCAGATAATAAATCCATTATAATTAGGATTACTACTAACAAAAATACCACCCATTTATAAAATGCTCTCAGGTTTGCAATGCAAGCTTATGTTCAAGGAAAAATGGAGCAGAACAACCCCAGGTGCTAATGTCAGAAATACCCCATGGATGTTGTGGTAACGATACATGCTGTTAACCTCCATTTTCCTCCATGTTGGGGATCAAACCCATCATTTTTCAGGTGACTGAGAAACAGCAGGAGTTAGCTACTGGTGCTGGCTTGAGAGCAAGCCTCTGCAAAAGGCAGAAGGCAAACAATCAACCTTTCAGTGTGTGTGTGTGTGTGTGTGTGTGTGTGTGTGTGTGTGTGTGTATACACGTGTGGGTCCATGGTCTAGTTTTCCCCTGAACTGTTGTTTAATTCTTCATTGCAAACTCTGATGGAAAAATGGGTTGTAGGCCGTCTAATTCCATTCTTTCAGTCATGCTTCTTTTTCCTCCCAGACAGCCCCTGCCTTGGCTACTATGATACAAAGAGCACAATTCAAAATTGTCTGACAGTTAAACCGTAGCTCATATTTTTGGTTTTGTTGACTTGTTTTTTCTTTTCTGCTTTTAATCCTTTGTTATGTAGCATGGCTCTCTGAGAAGGGGGAAGGACATAGTGCTAGGATATATGTGTGGTAGAAACAAAAGATAGCAAGAGAGTTGACACCAAATAAATGTTATTGCTACACATTTGGCTCAGCAGTTAGAGGATCAGGAACTTCATTTGGATGGCTCTTGCCTCCACCAAAGTCAATCACAATCCCTTTCTGCCACAGAAGATATCATAGAGTCATGAATTGCAATGCAAATGCATTCCTTGTTCTGGTGAGCAGGCTCCTGAAATTAGTCCAATTTACTTTTTTGATGACAGACCTTTGTTTTGGAAAAACTCGCTTCATCTGGGGACCCTTCACCAAAGCCTTCAGCATTTTGGCTGACTTGCACATAATAGATGCTCTAAAATGAGGACTAGTTGACTGAACTACCTTCACATCATGATGAAGCATTGGAGGTGGACTTTATTTATCAATCATCTTGTCTTCTAGGGACCAAAATAAAAATTCTTTTGAAGTTGTCATTCTATTTGATGAAGCAATAGGGAGTTGGAATAAGATCTGCACTTAGAAATGTCAAAGGTCAACATTATAATGTAGTAGGGAAGCAGGCATGTTGGATTTGGAGTGGGGGGGGTTCAAATCCTGGCTTTGTCCCTTGTCTGACCTTGGGTAAATCACTTAACCTCTCTGGGTCTCAGTTTCCTTCTCTGAAAACTGAATGGGCTTGAATAGATGATCTTCAGGGTTCTTTCTAGTTCTAAATATGATCTTAAGATTTTCAGACATGTGGGACATATCTTCTTTCAAGTCGATAAAGTCTAAAAGTCATTCATTTTAAAAGTCATTTCTTATTTATTAAAAATAAAGAAAGGTTAACAGCTGCATTGGCACATGCCTCCAAAATTCACATCTCCAGAAGGAAACATGGCTTTTATAAACAGAGAAATCAGGAAGTAGGAAGTGTCTGCCTATGCTTTCTTGGTATCCATGGCTGACTCCATTTCTTGGTTTGAGTTCTGAATTATTTTGACCCAGATATGAAGACCTAGGGTCACACAAAGGTTAGAAATTCATACCTACCCACACTTATAGACCACATGTGATTAATGTTTAGCAGCCTTTCAGTAAGTATGATTGACACTGGCAGCTGTCCCAGACATTGCCCGTGCTTCCTATCCAATTAAAAACTCAATGAAAACCCTGAGTGAGATTTACTGTTTTTGTTCCTGTGGTTGCTGATCAGTCCCCAAGCATTTTATTCAGGAGAATTTCATTAACATACTGTTGAACCTCATGTAGGAGAAACTGGAGGAAATGATGGGAAGAAATCAGTGGTGACAGACAGTTTTGTTCCAAAGGGCATTTAATAATCTATGAATAGCCCAGAAAACAAAACATCTATAAGCAAGGGACTGTGTGGAATGCAATTGGCTTGACTCGGCATGCACTGAGTTATTAGGGAAAAGTATCCACCCACCTCTTCACAGTGCTTCAGGTCAACAGACTTGCCATCACTGCGAACACAATCCAACATCCTTGTTTTGATGCCATTCCCACAAACCGCCTTCTCACTCAGCTGGCAAGTGCTCCAGTCTACAGAGAGGAGGCAATATTAGCATACAAAACCTCAAATGAGATATCTAAGGAGGATCTGGTGGGCTGAAGCTGACTTTCATTCCTGACTGCTCCAGTGCCTTGCAATCATAGCCTTGTATGATTCTTGCACCAAGGCCAGTACCAATGCATGGGGTGGGAGGAGCTGACCATAATGTAAAGATGAGATGGGGAGAGGTCTGTCATTGCCTAGAGCTCTAAGGGAAGATGATATCTCAACTAAATCATTAGAGTACTTTGATGATATGAATATTGATCTGGAAAGCAAATTTTGTTTATATTTTCCTTTATAATAACAGGGAGGTTCAACATAATACTCTTTCTTTTCAACAGAGAATGAGAGTCAGTGTCACATGGAGAGAGAACCAGGTTTGGAGCCAGAGCCAGGAAGACATGGATTCAGGGTCTGACTGTGACACATTAGCTACCTTTCAGGGCCCTAAAGCAATTTAGACCTAGAAGTCTGCTTTTATTTGGAGTACCACCACAGAGAGAATGAAATTACAGGCCCACCTTTCAAATTAGTCAGAGAATGAAAGAATCACAAAAATCATAGGATTTCAGATTTGGAAGGGACTTTGAAAACCAAGTATCCCAACTCATTCCTTAATAAGAAATCCTCACACAATGGGACCAACAAATGGTTCTCCAGTCTCTGTCTAAAGACTTTCAAGGAAGAGGAGCTCATATCTTCTCAATGCATCTTTATTCCATATTGGCATAGCCCTCAAGGCAAGAAATTTTTCTTTCTACCCTCAAACACTCCCAAAGTCCTGTGATCTCAAGAGTCTGGCTATTCCTTTATTTTTCAGCCCACTTTTGTCGGCCCATCCTGTGTAAATCTTGTCCCCTTTCACTCATCACTCCTAGTACTGTCATCTGGGGCAGAATGAACAAGCCAGAGTCTGCAAATGCTAGTAGAGAGGTACTATGACCCCCCTTTTGGATATGTTTCATATCAGTTCACATGCATACATGGTGCTCTCCTCTTGCCCCACCCCACCCCCAAACAGTCTTTCGCAAAGCCTGCTTCCTTTCCCGAGTCTTCCTCAGTAGAAGTGGAGCATCTCAAACATCAGACTTCAGGTAGTTTTAGGGTTAGAAGCAGTGAGGTTGTTTTCAAAGCCTTGTGTCCACTTCAATGAACTAACTCAAGTACTGCAAACTCTTCTGGAGAATATTGCTTGCATCTAGTAAGACTTTGTAGCTACTTGGTTCTACCTGAACCAAGCAAAAGAAACGTGATTCTAGCTGGGACCCTTTGAGGCTGATGTAGTCCATTCCCAGAAACTTATTTCATCATGGATCACCCTCCTACTCACCTGTCACATTGTAGTCATAGTGGAAGCAGTTTCTATTGAGAATGCACGGTTCCTTCTCGATGGTATCAGGGCAGGGTTTCCCTTCATCTGCCTGTCTTAGTGGATCTGCCAACCTTTCCCGGAATGTGCTTTGATTGCAGGGCTTGGAGAAAAGAAGAAGAGAAGGTCTGAGCACTATGACCTTCTACTTAGTGGGAGATGCACTTGGAAAGGCACTGTTCAAAGTATTAGAACCCTGGCTTCTAGTCTCAACTCTTCCTAACAACTGACATGCACTGTGATTTTGGGCATATTACTTGCCTCTCTCTGACTCAATTTCCTCATCTGCAAATGCGTCTTCCAGCTTCTAAGAATTCAGAATCTCTTCTGTTCTTGAGTCCTTTCCACCACATCTTGAAGATTTCATACAACCATCATAGAATTCATTCAGAAAATCACTTTTCACGGTGTTCCAGCGGTGTCCAATACCAGTTATTACCAAAGATTTATCAATGGTCTAGACATCTTGGTTCAAAGAATTGGAACCAAAGCTTTGAACTAGTGGTGAACAAGTGTTGACCCTCTCCACTGAACCAATCAACTCACCGATGAATTAAAGGCACTTTAACTGGAATGGAAAAGGCTCTGCTCAATTTGGAAGGAGTACAGACTTGGAGAGAGTAAAATGGGGGCACGCAGGGTTTTGTTGGTAGTAGCTGAAGAAATCATGTTAAGACCTGTGAGTTTTTTAATGGAAGAGCAGGTGAGCCTGGAACCCAAATGTTTAACTATCAGGCAGGTTAGAGAAGAGTGTCAGCACCATGGACAGAGCATTAGACCTAGAGGTCAGGGAGACTCCTTTTCCCGAGTTTAAATCTGACCGCAGACACTTAAAAAAGCAGCTGGATAAGGAAATGGCAAACTGCTCTAGGATCTTTGCCAAGAAAACCCCAAGTGGGGTCCCAAAGAAAACCAACTAAACAATAAAAGGTTAGAGAAGGGCATGATCTAGCCAAGTCCCTGAGCAGGAGTTTTCTGGTGGGCAGAGTGAGTGCAGTGACTCGGTCTCCTTTCTCTTCCCCTGTCCCCATCCTTGGCATGCAAATAACTTGTGAACTTCGGAGGCTTGGGGAATTTGGACTTTTCCCCACATCCCAGCCATATCCCTGGGTTGTGATTCCTAGGACAGATCCATTGTCTGTCTTGGGATTCGAGGACAAATGAGAAACTGAGAAAAATGCACTTCTACACTCAGTAAAGAGTCCACCAAAAGCAATCCCATGTCTAGGGAGAACTTCATGAGCCACACGAAGGGGAAGAAAGGGTTCTCATCACAGGCAGGAGCTGGGAGCTACGTTCTCTGACCCTAACCCTGCTTTCCCCCCACTTTGTCCTGGTGAGAGAAGGCAGTCAAAGCTTTGGGGCAGATGATTCAGACTAACTATTCTTACTATACCACCTTAGGAAGTGCTTCTTTGTGAAAGTTAATTAAGTCTGATTGCTTGACATTATTGGATAACCATGAAGAGCATGGAAAGAAGTATCTTGGTGGAGGATTGGGAGCTAGAAAATTCAAAAGATACATCCCCAAATCTCTTCAGCAACAATAGTAGGGCATTGTTGGAAACCCAGTCTGCCAAGGGGAGAGAATATTGTGAGAGTAGCTCAAGAGCAGATGCTACAGTTGCAGAAAAATACTAATTTTAAGACCTCATTAATGCGGGACACATCAGTCATCATGTCATCCAACCCGTATCTGAAGATCTCTACAGCACATCCAGGCATTACTGGAAATCTTGCAGAGAGGGGAACGGGCTAGTCTCCTGCTCTGATGACATATTAGAATGATCCAGGCCTCACCTTAACTCTTCTCTACAACCACACTTGCAACTGATATCTGTATTGTGCCACTACTCCAAGAACCAATCCTGTTGAAAATGACTATCCAGGCCCTAGGCTCTTTGGAAGAATCCCTATGACCCACTGTGGTCTGTGTTCAGCTCTTTCTCTTTTCTGAAGCCTTTACTCATTTAATTATTTCCACTTTCATTTATATCTCCTAGAGAACAGGGATCAGCTCATTTTTGTTTCTGTAAACCCATTTCCCACTTCTTAACACAGTATCTGTGCATAGTAGAAACTGAAAATTGAATGGAAGTTAGAAACATTTGGGAGCATTAGGGAATCAGTCTGGAAAGAGGATGGAGTTAGATTTGTTTTCTAGTGGAAGAAATAGATACAAAGGTAAGAAGCAGAGTGGGAAATATTGTTCCATTGCAATTTTGTCTTATTCGAGAACTTGATTCTTCGCCAAATGTTCTATGTCTCTGCCTGTCTCTGTCTCTCAGTTTCTCTCTCTGTCTCTCACACACACACACTCTCATACCCACACACATTTCCAACTTTCAAGATAGAGTACATTGTGATGCCCCATTATCGAAAGAGGATTTCTCATTCTCCCATATACCCAGACTATTTCTCTTCCTTCCTCTAGCAATTTCAAAATCTGGGGATGCAAAATTATTTTCCTCCTAGGTAAACATGTACTAGGGTAGCAAAGTGGCACAGCAAATAGGGCCCCAGGCCTAGGCTAATTAGATCTGAATTAAAATCTGGCCTAGATACTTACTATCTGTATGACTCTGGGCAAGTCACTTCGCCCTGTTTGCCTCAGTTTCTCATCTGCAAAATGAACTGGAGAAGGAAATGGCAAACCACTCCAGTATCTCTGCCAAGGAAACTCCAAATGAAATCAAAAAGAGGTGGATGTGACTGAACAACTGAATAGCAAACCTGTTCTGATGATCAATCTTATCACCCACTTTCCAAGTTATACCACTCAATCTCCCGCTCAATTATACAATTTCCCATTCCTTTCTCCATAGTTTTGGAATGGGTGTCCTCAGGAAGACACCAGAGTTTAGGTCACATTTCCTATAATGCAAACGAATTCTGTTGGAAATGATCCTTTTCCAGGATTCTGTAGGAAGACCCTGAGGTCTAATGAGATCTTCCAGGCTGTGTGAGTGAATTTCTAAGAAACAACCTCCCCCACCCCAGAATTAATACACAGAGAAATTTGCTGAGGCTCCATACTTTCTGACTCAGTTACTTACTGATTGAGTTTCCTACTCATTGTCACCTTTTTTCTAAGCATTGATGCTCCCACTGAGGGACACAAACTATTGGGAAGATTAGACCTGCCACCTGCATGGAATGGATCGGATGTGAGGCTGAGAACAGCCTGTAATAAGCTTGTGCTTTATCATATGTCCACCTGCCTGAAGAGATTTTCTTTCACTTTTCACAATTCTTAACTTTCCAAGTACCTCAGGCACTGTTTGAAAGATGGGAAAGACCCTTTGGGCCCTGGGAGAGAGAAGGCAGGCGTGGTGCTGAGGGGAGAAGTGTGACTGGGTCTCCAGGCATAGGGAAGTGTGTTGATGTTAGGAAGCATAACTCTATCCTGGAGGTGGTTGAGATGCCCCAATTTGGGGGGTTTGCCATCTCCCACTACCTATATTAAGGATCTTCATGTGTTGTTACAAACCATTCTCTTTACCTGGTCATAGGAGGAGGTCAGTTAATGGACTACAAAGAGGCCATGGCCCAGACCCTCTTACCAGGGAGCACCTGCTCCAGGGGCCCCACTCAGATGTAACGCAGTCCTCTGGACAGGGTAACTTGCACTCTCGAGAGCCCAGAGGCATTTCCTCAGGGTCACAGAGGTAGTCCTCCACAGACTCCAAGGGGCCATCAGCTGTGTTCTGCATGCATCTAGGAGGAAAGTCACATGTGAGCTAACCAAAGCCATCTGTCAGTATGGTGGC
Source organism: Macrotis lagotis (assembly GCF_037893015.1). NCBI lineage: Eukaryota > Metazoa > Chordata > Mammalia > Peramelemorphia > Peramelidae > Macrotis > Macrotis lagotis. The sequence continues at coordinate 4,363,120 of NC_133664.1, forward strand.
CAAGCCTGGGCTGCACTACTGTTCAGATCAATAGAAGCCCTCAGATGTCCCCAAGGCTCTGAATGACCAGCTAGTGCATAGTAGGCAGTTGATCAATGTTGGCTGTCTGGTTGTTTGTCTTCTTCCCTTATGGAGCTTGATTCCCATTTCATCATTGCCTTTCTTGATTCTGGGCCCCCAATCATGGTCTCCTCCCTATTTGCCTGCATTATTACCATAGCGGTTGGTCTCCAGTGTCACCCTACCCCTCCAGCCCATCTTTTGTTCAGTGACAAGTGCTGTCTGACCTTGTCACCCATCTCCATTCAACCAACTTCAGTGGCTCCCCATTTCTCTTTGGCCTTCACAGTCAGGGCCCTCCACTGTTCACTTGAAACCTACTGTACACAAATGAGCCCATATGAGGCACAGACACACCCCATACACCCAAATATATATGTATATACCTATTTATTTAAATATGAGTAAAGTTAGATGTCCCATTATCTTAGCATGGACCCATCTCTTATTCTTGAGGCTCTACTCATAGCAGACTAGAAAATGCTGGGCAGGCCAGTCAATTTGCCTGTCTCAAGCAGAGAATTCAGAGAGAGGAGGGACCTCAGGAATCACACTCGCTCCTATTTTATAAAGACACTGAGGTCCTAAGAGTGAGTTTTTCCAAGGTCACTCAGCACTAATTAAAAAAGAACTGGAACCTGAACTCCAAGTATAATAATATTAATATTAATAATAATAATAAATACTGATTGCATTTATATTGCCCTTTAAAATTTGCCAAGCACTTTCTGGATATGGTGTCATGTGATCATCACAGTTTCCCTGGGAGGCAGGCGCCAGCACTATCCCAGTTCTGCAGAGAAGACTAAACCTGAGAAGGGTGAAGTGCCTTGCCTTGGGTCACCCAGATCATAAGCATCTGAGGCTGAATTTGAATTCAAGTCTCCCTGACTCCCAATCCTGTGTTCTCTCTGCTGTGCCATTGAGCTCTCCCCAGCACTATTTGGAATGTCATGTGGGCCCAACACTGATTAGCTAGAACCCCCCTCCTAAACTGCCAGGTGCCCCATGGCATCACTGAAATTCAGGTGTGGGTAGAGAGCTGTGAGCAGGCTGAAGCGGTCATGGGCAGTCCCTCTACCGGCTGGGGCTTCTAGTTTCTCATTTAGAAAAGGAGGGGTCTAAAGTCACTCTAACTCTGGGGTCCCAGAGGAGTTCAGCTCTGACCCAAGTATCTCCAAGAGAATCTTTGAAGAGAGAGGATAACCTAATGCCCTATTGCTCCCTCTCTCAACCCCATTTGGTGATATCTCCCTGATTTTCTCTGAAAGGGTGATTTATTGAATAAACAGTTGGCAGAATCCCCATGTTTAGGGGAGCCATGAGGGAAGATATGTTCAGCCTCCCAAAGAAGAGATGAGTGCACAACTGTAGAGGAGCTAAGGTTAGTCATCACAGGGTTTTCTGGGAGAAAAGAGCCAAGGTTAAGGATGATAACTACTCTCTTGGGTCAGAGAAGTGCTCATGAATGGAAAAGAGTCATTGAAATCCTTCCTACTGGCTTGACCAAGGTCAGGGCTCAAAGGGACATGGTCGACATGGGGAGCATCACAATGGGTACAAGTGAGTTTCCAGTGGCACCAGCTCTGTTCACAGTTCTGAGCTTTACAGTCACTTTCCTAATATCCAGGTGCCTTCCTTCTCAATATGATAGTAGTCAGTCATGTCCTCCAAGCTCCCATCTTGGGGAATTTAGAGATGCTTCCTAAGGGGGGGTGTTTTTTCCTGATCCTGTCTTGGGTGGTTCGGAGAAGTCAGACTTTACCAAAGACTCTATTCAGTCCTTTGTCCCTTCTTCCTCAGAGAACCCAGAGAACTTCAAGGTGGACAAAGAATATGAGAGGATCTCATTGGATCCATAGCCAGCCCCATGTTGTCAGTGTTAAAGGCAATACTGGGATTTGGTTGTTTGCCCAGGGTTACACAGCTAATGTATACACAAGAGGAGATTTGAACTCACATCTTCCTGCTATCACACTATCTCATGCTGCATGAGCCAGAGTGGAGTCTTCATAGATATTTGTTGAGTAAATTGTGTCATGATAAAACATGCAAAATCTGCTGATTTAATGGTTTGGGATTAATGATCTTTCCAAATTGAGGTCAGACTGAGAAGATTAAGGAGATGCAAGAGACAGTTCTAGACTCTGAGTTCAAATCTTACCTCCAGTGCTTTCTATTTGACCTTGGACTTGTCACTTCCTCTCCCCAGGCCTCAATGGCAAAATGAGGGAGTTGGATGATAGAGCCCCCGAGGTCACTGCCATCTCCAGCTCCAAAGTCCTATCAGTTTACTTAGTCCCTTTAGTATGGGTCATGCTTTGTGTTCACTCCCTTTGGGGAGACCATCATCACCCAGTGAGCTGTTTGGGCTCCTGGATACAACCTGCAGGCCAGCTGTCTGCAAGAAGCATCAGTCTCTATCTCTCATCAGGCTATCCCCTTTGTGTGCCCTGCCAGGCCCTGTGTTCCATGGGCAAGAGAGATCACTGCCACAGAGAGGAAGACCAAGGAGAACACAGATCTGTCCCCTTACCAATAACCTCCAACTCTATGACTCTAGGACATGCGCATCCTAACAGGCCCCTGATCTGCTCTGCCAAGGCCCTGTTCTGCACCTTGTGCCAAAGACTGAAAACCTCTCACAGTCATGGGCAGACACTGTTAATGTCCTTGGCAACCTCAGTCCCAAAGGACACTCCGTCAGACAATGAGGGGCTGTGGTGAGCCTCCCTCCCAGGGCATGCCAAGGACTTTACCTCACTTTTCGGGTCTGCACCCCTTCTCCGCAGTTCTCTTTCATGTTCACCACCGTCACCTTGCAGACGCTCCAGGGCTCACTGACCCATATGTACTGGCTGCAGTCACTGTGACAGGGAACAACTTCATACACCTAGAACATGGGGGGGGGGGGCTCAGTGAATGAGGCTTCCCAGGCTCCCCCTGGAAGAGTGAGCAAGAAGCTGTAAACGAGATGGGATGTCTGAGAGCAAAAGAGGACACCACTACCTGTAATGAGGGATGGAAGCAGTGAAGATGGGAAGGAGAGAGAAGGGGAGATAGAGAAATAGAAGGAGCAGGAGACTGAGACAAAGAAATGGAGAGACAGAGACACAGACACAGATGGATGAGAAATAGAGACAGGGACAGAGAGGAGAGAAGAGAGAGAATCACCTGCCCCCTCCCACCATGAGGCCAATGTAGTTCTGTTTGGTGGCTGGGATGGATCTGGGTTACCAGCTTAGGGGTGTGCATGGGATTGTCCACATTGGTTGACGAGGCTGGCCTCTCACACTTTCCACACCTGGATCACCCCAGGCTTTAAATATGAGCTGACCAACCTCTGCTAAGCTACCAAGGCTGCTGTCCCTAGCGGGCTGGCATGGCGGCTTCTTCTGGTTTCCAAGGGAGTCCTTTCTTCAGCTCAGCAGAGCGGCTGGACCTTGAGGCAATGAGGGCTAAGGAGTTTTCCCCTCTCCACCAAAAGGCAAGGCAAGGTGGGGGGAGGCAAACTTCCTCCCCTACTTTCCCTCAGGTGGTGGGAAGGTTGCGTTGCCTGCCTGTTTCCTGGCTGCCCCAGCATCCAAGGTGTCTGTGCCGCTGCCTGCCCACACTGGGTGTCCATCGCTGTCCTCTGGGGATGGATGGCTTGAACCCTATGCTACTAAAGGGAACGGTGAGCAGGGAATGGAAGCTCTAGTCCCAGAATCCCCTGCAACCAAATGGACCCCTGCAACAGGAAACACTAGGTTTGAACCACATGGACTCTTTCCTTGGCAGCCTCACACATCATGGGAAGAGGGACTTGTGCTATGACAACATCACTAGTATAAGATAAAAGCACTAGTACAAAAAAAGGTTCATTTCTGTGCACATTTGAAGACCAAAATCTAAAAGGAAGAATAGAAAGTGACTCCACTAAATAGCCCAGCAGAGTCCAATGGAGACATCACCAGGGTGAGGCAAACAGAATCTTGTCCCAGGGCACCAAATTCACAGGATGCTGAATTCAGAGGGCTTGACAGCACCTGCTATCCTTCAGCGCAATGAGGCAAGCTCCTTCCTTGCCCCACTCTGCACGTCCCCCCCGCCCCCATGGGCAATTTCCCCAGTGATTGCCTGAATAGGTGTTTCCCATGCTGTTCCCCTCCCTCCATCAGGCAATTCCCCAGTGGTAACCTTGGGTGGATAAACTGGAGTCTCTGGAGCTCCCACCTAAATTTTTAGATCAGAATATTGAAAGGCTGGGTCCCCACTTAGATGAAAGAAAACACAAAAGACAAGACAGCTGTCGTGCTGGGCTTGGGGAGAAGGAAGGATGTAATGAGAGCCCCATTCTGCTTCCTTTATCCCCTTCTGACTGGGGCCAGATTACTGGAAGCCCCTCGGCCTCCTTCCTCTTCCCAATCTCCCAGAAGCTGCAGCAGAGGCAGCAGGAGGGTCATCACTAGCCTGCTCTCCACACCCCAAGACAGAAAGGAAAGAGCACAGCAATGGGATCAACATGCAGAAACTCAGAAAGGAGAACAAACCGACCTCTGGTCTGGAGACTCTTACCTGAGCCTGGGGGAGGTGAGATTGTGTTCGGCAAAGGGAGAAAAATCAGAGAGAGACATGTCAGTGAAGGGGACGCGGTAGGTGTGGAGAAGCAAACAGAACCATGACCTGTAGCTTTTCCATGAATTTCTTGCACATTGTCTTATTTGAACTTCATCACAGTCCTAGCAGACATTGCAAATCATGTTAACCCCCTTTTAGAGATGAGCAAACTGAGACCCAAAGAAGTAAAGAAGTTTGCCCTCAAGAGTCTGGGTTCCTGTTCCTCTTCTTAATCCCTTTAGCCATATGGGAATTATCTTCTTCTGGTTCAGAAGGTATTAAAGGTGGAATTTGAACCCAGATCTCTCTTGATGCAAGTTGCACACTCTTTCCCACAATGCCAAATTTCCAAGTGCATTAAACAACAAATGATCAGGACCTGAGGGTGGGAGCAGTTTGCTTTGTCAACCACTCTCCCTTCAGTCAGGGCTTTGGAGGACTCCACCCTAGGCCCGCTCCCAAGTCATTTATACTCCTGCCTATCCGCTGCCCTAGGCAATATGGATCCCATGAGGAGGGTCACCAAGGGGAGAGAGGGACCAATGGCGGGAAGGGAAATGGAGCAGCTGAAGACCCAAGTCAAGGGCTCCCAACACAAGTCAAAGTGGTGACCAGATCACTTAGAAACCTTCCCAACAGCCTGAGTGTTCAGCCTATATGGTTGGTCAGTACTAGGATGGGATTTGGGCTCCAGAAATGAGAACTGCTGCCTTCCCACAGACCATTTCCCAGCAAAGGGGGCACTCATAAGAGTTCCTGAGGAATACAGAACTTTGGTACAGGACTATCCTTAGGAATGATAAATGCTAAGTAGAAAGAGGACAGAACTTTGCAGATGATTTCAAAAACATCAGCTTCAAGATGCTTTCCTCATCGATTGTCCAAGTGCCTCTTCTGAATTTGCAAGAAACTTTATGCATTTTGTTGGGGGGGGGCTCTAGCATTCATATTAGATATTCTAACAGCTGGTACTTTCTCTTTGCAACTTCCTTGATTGAGGCTGGTCTCTTGATGAGCTGGGATCCCAATCCATCACTTTTGCTCTTAAAAGGTGTCTGGCCAGAAATTAAACAGTACCCAGACCCTGAGCAAGGATGGATGGATGGGCCAGGGCCCTTACCTAGGCAAGCATGCCATTGGAGAGTGGGGCAATGCTCTTAAAAGACCAGAGATCAAAGACTTCTAACTGCCAGGGACCCTAGTGGGAAGATATCCAACCTTCTCAATTTGCTGATAAGGCTGAGAATGTTAAAGGAGTGACCCAGAGGCCCCTGGGGAGCATCAGAGCTGGGAGCTAAACCCAGTCCTTCTGAGGCTCAATCTAGTCTTTTCAATCTGTGGGTCGGTGCTGCCTTCCTACACATCATTTGTGTTTATCCTTCTGTGTTTGAGTGTGAGCACCCAAAGAGACACATTCACGTACTCATGGGGTAAGATTACTCAGTCCTGCTGGAGACTGGCCTCGAAGTGAGAACAATCTGAAGGACTTTGGGAGAGGCTGAAGGTGTCTGGGGCCATGGTAATGTTGGGACAGATGTCTCAATTCACTGATGGTTCATCTTGGCCATCTTGTTTGGACTTGAGGACAGACTTGCTCTCTTTTATGGGGACTATCCCAAGAGCCACTGCATGAAGATCTTAGAAAGCTCACCCTCGTTAAGAAATTCAATAGACTACCAGCAGATGGCAGCAAAACTGCATCCCCAAACTAACCAACTGGCCCTTAGTGGAGGACTAGTTGACCTCAAAAAAATAAGGAGTGAGTTAGAGTGGGCAGGGCAGTGAGGAGGAGTGGGGGGTCCTGCTCCTATTCCCCTTAGTCCTATTAGAAAAAGGATGTCTTCCCCTCTCCCCTACCCGATATGCTTCACCTCCCCTTGATTCAATTCCATTAAGAGACAGTGTAAGAGGCTGAGGGAATTCCCGAAGGTAGGGAAGCAATTCCCCTGGGCCCATGTTCAGGACTATCTTTTAGATGGAATGTTAACTCAAGTGACATTTGAAAGATTGGATTGGCCTGTCCTGTGAAATCTTCAAAAGTGACTCAAATCACCATTGTGATATTTTAAACTGTTTTTTTTTGTTTGTTTGCTTGTTTTTACCAATTTACAATTGATTTTACGAACAACTCAGGGAAATGTGTCTCGGACCATATTGGGAATCAGGTTCAAATGGGAAGGGGGTGTTGTTATTTCCTCAGTTCCATTTTATAGTGAGTAAATAATATGGTTGGATTCCGAACTGACACTTAAAATCCCAGTGAGGCATACCTGATTAACGTGGTCCAGTTTAGGGCAGGGGCGTCCACCATTGTACGGCTTCTCTCGAAGCCACTTGGAGCGCACCTTGACTCCGCTGCCACAGGACTTACTGCAACGAGACCAGTTGGACCATTCACTGAGTTTGCAGTCTGAGGGGCAGGGAATGATGCAGGCTTCTTCAATGTAACCTAAGCAGAGAAAAAGGAAACCAACACAAAAACCTTATCTATTCAGTTTGACAGCTTCTGACTAGCACCCACTGTTCCCTTTCATTTAAAGGCCTCAGTGATTGACTTGACAGAAATATGAAAATGCAGAGATTTCTTCATTGTTAGGCTCAAATTAAAGTGTACAGGAGAATGACACCCACCTGCCGAGACAGGGTTAAAATAACAGATGAGCGTCTGCAATACAGTCTGCTGAGAATTCCTGCTCACCAGATTCCAGCCCCTCTGACTTCATGATGCTTCACATTGACTTGAAAATAAACTGTTTCCTGTCACCTTATTGTCACGCTACTGGAATGAGATGTTATAGACCAAAAGTGTGCAGCTCATTTTCCTCTGAAATTCTATTGGGCATGTCACTCAAGTCCAGGGTGGACACATCGAGGCCCCAGGCTTCTTTAGGACGAGATGCCCATAGGTGCCAATCACTGTCCCCCAAGATCCATCCAGCCTAGCACCTGCTGTGCCCTCTCCCTAGACAGCCCCAATTCTAGAAGGAACATGGGAAAGCCAATTAATGGTGATACTGCCTTCCATGTTTCCAGGGCTGGTAACCTGTCCAACCTTGTGCCCAACTCTTATTAATCACAGGCAGAGTGATGGTAATTGCAAATATTTACATAATGCTTGAAGGAGAACAAAAGCCTTCATGAACCTTCTCTCATTTCAGCCTCACAATAACCTTGCACTATGTTTAACTGATGAGGAAACCGAGGCAACAGGAGATGAAGTGGCTTATTATCCAGAGACACTGCTCCTAAATATCAGAGGCAAGATTTGAATTTGAATCTTGACTGATGGAGGCCATTTCTCTTTAGGATCATAGGTTTAGGGAGAATCTTGCTCAATCATCTTCTCTCATAGATGAGGAAGCCTGGACTCAGAGAAATAAAATGACTTGCCCCAGATCACACAAAAATGTCCTAGAATCCCTGAATTTCAGAGCTCAAAGATCCTTCATTGGTTGGGAGTCCGACCCATCCACAGATGGAATTTTCACTCTGATTTCCACTAGGCACAGTCCTCCGGTCTCTGCTTGAACAATCCTGAGAGAAGGAATTGGAGACGGCTGATTTAAATGAGGGGTAACTGTATGGCTAGAAAGCTTTCCCTAATGTTCAGCCTCTACTTGCACCTCCTGATCTGAGTTTGGTCTACTGGGGCTAAAGAAAACTGAATCCTTTCTCCAGTGTCAGCTATTCAAACATGAAGATAAATATGTTCCCCCTTTGTCTCCTTTTCTCTAGGGCAAATACTTCCAGCTTCTTCCGCTTCCCCTCATGTAACCAGGACCCAAGGATGTTATCCTCCCGGTCATTGTCCTCTGGATACTCTGCAGCTACCCAATGTCTTTATTCAGTGGTGCTCAGTCCAGAGCAATACCCTTCTAGATGAGATCTTGTGGGAACAGAGCAGAGCACCATGGGATGGACCATCCCTTTCTTGTTTCTGGAAACTCTGACTCTCTTAATGAAGTTCAAGGTTCCATTAGCTTTTCTTTTTCTTTTTGCCATCATATAAATTCATTGAGCTTATATAGGTCACTAAAACCCCCAGATCTTTTCCAAGACCACTGCTGTTTAGCATTGCTGGCCCACCCTGGCTCATGAAGTTTTGGTACTCGTCTAAGACTTTACATTTATTCCTGCTGAATTTGATCTCCTTAGATTTAGCCAGATGCTCTGACCTCTCACCTCCAGTGGGCCAGTTATCTCTCCCAACAATTAGCAAACCAAGAATTCAAACCCACATCCCTCCATCCCACACCGAGACTGGCTGCGGTGTGGGAATATACTGCTATTGTCCCATTTGATGTCCTTCCATCAGCAAACCTAGGAGGTGGGAAGGGAAGGTATTTTTATTGTCATTTGACAGATAAGGAACCTAAGACCCAGGGAAAGAATGTTAAGGAGAGGCAGCATGATGCAATGGAAAAGACAGTGAATTTGAAGCCAAAAGAATTTGGTTTAATCTTTATTCTGAAATAAATAAATTATTTCCTTTCTGCAGTTCTCAGGTTCTATCATATGTAAGAGAAATAAGGGGCTTATGGCCAAATAAGTCTCTCTTAATTTAAATACTCTAGATTTTAAGTTTCCTTCTAATTCTAAATCCTTTAAGTGACTTGTCCAAGGTCACATCTCTCAGTCAGGGGTGAGGTGGAACCTAGAACCAGTCTCTTGACTTCTATCTTGGTGCTTCCCACCAGACCTTGGTATTAGTCCAATCAACAATGCACAAATCAATGTGAGATGCTGAACAAATCTCCAGTAGTCCCTTCTCCATCCCAGACACCACCTCTCCCTCTCATGGGACAGTTTCTTCTTCACAACAAAGAAAGGTAGGAGAGGTAATGCTTGGCACCCATAATGGGCTGGGAAGGAATTTTTCTTCCCAGTGTTAAAGGACAAAAACAGAGCCTGCTTGCCACATAACACCTTCTGACAGAGTGTGCATTTAAGGTCGTTATGATTAACAGGATAATCAGCTGGCGTGATTCCCATTTCCTGTGCAAATTAAACCTTCAGAGTTGCATGACCCTTTCATGGTCCGTGTGAGGCTGAGGCCCAGATGGCCTGAGTCTGCAGAGGGGAGACATTGGATGGAAGGCCCAGGAAGAAGGTCCGCTTTTTTCTGGCTAGTCTCCCTTAGTCCTTGAGCTTGAAGCTCAACAATTCAATTCATTTCATTTGTAAAACATACCCTGTGCTAACCATTGGCGAATACCATCTATATCACAGTTCCTGTGCCCAGGGAGCTTCCATTCTACTAGGGAGGAGGTGAGAAACCATAAAACACAATGAAGCAAGTTAAAAAATAGATACAGAGTAAATTTGATGGTAGGAGCACCCTCCTAAATGGGGAGGGCAGTCCTCCTGTAAAGAATGTTGCCCCTGAGCTGAGCCTTGGATTCTGGAGGTGAGGATGATTATTCCAGGCATGGGGGAGCGGTGTGCAGTCTATACAAGGACACCAAGGCAGAAGGTGGATTATTGGGTATGGGAAACCACAAGACGCCCTTTGGACTGGAACCCAGAATGAGTGAGGGTGATCAGCATAGAAAGACAGACCAGAGACAGTTTGGGAAGGGTGAAGAATGACAGATAAAAGAGTCACTGGTGAATGTGCTCCCTGACTGAAGGGGTCATTGGAACCTCCATTATGTGTTATTTTTTTTTTCTGAGATGTGGAAGGGAAATGACTTTGGATGTTTCATTGGTTGTGGCATCCAACAGAAGCAGGATTCTACCCAGCAGAACTAGGTGAAGGTGGAGTCAACCCCTGAGCATCATGGTGGTCATTTATACTATTCAGTCCTCTTTGGGAAGTTTTCATTTACAAACTAGTCAATTAAAGTGTCTTTGTAGCTGTCTCTAATGTCCTTTGAATGAGTCTCAATTAAAAAGCAGTCCAATAATCAAGACAAATGTAGCAGGTCTTCAGAATCCAAAGTCTGCTCTACTTACAAAGAGTCCAGGGCTCAGCTCAGAGCACCTGGAGCCAGATGCAGAGTTTGGCACTAGCTGGTTGAACAGAGGCTCTATGAACCCATGTTCATAAAATGGGTGTGATAATTCATAGTCTCTATCCTAAGGCTGCTGTGAGGACAGTGGTTTTGAAGGTAGGAGAGTGATGGAGAATTGTTTGATAGCATTCAAAGCCCAAGACAGCACAGCTCACTGAACTGGGGCTAAAAGAACTGAGTTCAAATGTTGACCGAGAAATTTATCATCTGGTGATACACAATTCAAATCACTTAACATATTGGTGTCTTTGTTTTCTCATTTGTAAAATGAGGAATTGGGACTCAATTATCTCTAAATTCTGGGGTCCAGAGAAGGATTATTTGGTGCATGGACTAAGGTCATCCAGGCTAGATGCCTTTTGGAACCACTGTACTTCAAGGACTGGTGGTTAGAGAAGGAAGGACTTCCCTGTCCTATCCTCCTTTCTGCCTCTTTTGCGGTCTACCCTTAGCCAAATGTTGAATCATTAGAAATTCAGTGAGATACTGAGCAATCAGCAAATTTGATGGCCAGCCGGCCTCCCTTTTACCCTTTCTCTCCCTCTCCCTTCTTCTTTTCCTTTGTCTTTTTCCCCTTCCCTCTCTTTGCTTCCTTCTGTTTCCCGTCCCTTCCCTTTCAGCTGATTCAAGACTCTAATATTCCTGTGATTTGACTTGTGTGAATCCAGACTGGCTTCTTAACCTGGGATTCCCAACTGGCCCCTGAATCAGATTCATGTGGACTAGGCACTCAGAGGACAATGTGCCTTTGAGATCTGTCCAACGCCTCATTCTCGTGAATTATGAATGTACAAATTAAGCAACTTCTGGCCCCTGGTCAAGTGCGAGAACCATTCTGGTGAAACAGAAGATTAAAACATTCATTTCAGGAGGGCGGGCTCTGCCAGGTTGCCTGACCTATGGCGGCCTGGGGAGATTACGGGTCACTTTATCTAAAACATCTGCATTCATTGGAGAAATGAAACCTTATGAGCCCAGAATCAGAGCTGAAGCTCAGGAGAAGCAGAAGGAGGGGCGCCCAGAAGTCGGGCAGAGGAGAAGCATCACTCTGGCTCTCTATCTGCCTGCCTGGCTTCACCCGGAACAAACACACTATCCTGTTGCTTCTCTTTAGATGCAAAATAGTCTGGAAGATTCATTCAAGTCCAGAAACTGGGCCCGCTGGGAATAGTGATCATACAATTAAGATATTTAGTCTTCTTTTTAACGAATGAGGGTAATACTGGTAATACTGAGGTAATACTGAGATTTTCACAATGGTGTTTTTTTTTTTTTAAGAAGGAAAGAAACTGCCTTGTTCTCCTCATATGTGACCTCCCAGACCCTCTGGGAAATCAAGTGAATGTTCGAGAAGACATGGGACTGATTGTGACTTGTTCCTAAGAAACAGAATAAAGGTCATTAAATGAAAATATGATGGGAACGGGAGATATGGGGGCCACACAGGGAGAATGCAGGACAGCAGGGACACCTCCCATCTGCAGCCTGAGGGTTGACCAAACATTCAGAATCTGAACGGTGGCTCTGGAGATGATACTCTATGGTTGGTGTATAGAAGTGCAATAACCACACAGACTGTGTAGGCATGGGGGTACTGCTATCTGCTGCAGTGAAGGGCTTTAATAATGGGACACCACTAAAATATTGGAGAAAGACATTTAAGAACAAGAAATTCAGATTTGTCCGACTACATTGAAGCATTTCCTTATTTGCATAAGAAAATACACTGACTATTTACCTAGGACTCCCCTGGGCCTAAGGAAACAGATTCATTTTGAACCACGTGGTCCAATTCAAATGAGAGATAGAGTGGTTCCAAGCATCAGTCTTGGAATCAGAAGCCTTGAATTTAAGCATCCTAGCTACAGAGCCCTGAGCAAGCCTTACGTCCCTCATCTATAAAACAGGGACAAGCACAAGTCCACCCCTGACCCCATAAGCCTGTGGGGGCTCTCCCTTAAATGGAGCTGAGATTTCATGGATGGGCCAGTTTCCCTCTCCAACAGTATGGAGTTGGCATTGTACATTTAGTTAGCTCCTGGACATGGCAAACTATGTATCTGTAGGATGTAGATGTTAAGAAAAATAGAAAACCCAATAGCTCATTAGCCTTCAAAGTGAGTTATTCCAACCTCCTCCCACTCTTGGGGATGGACCAACAAATGCAGTTCGCTTACTTACTTTCTTCTCCATAGTGTCTCTCTACTTGAGGGACTCTGTGGCCTCCCAGGAACTCAAGTCTCGATCCTAGAGGAAAACCACAGGATGGAGTGGAGGCTGATGGGCAATAATGGGAGCCACAATTCCTCCGTCTGCTTACTGCAACTCTCAAAATCTGGAACAAGGACTCATTTTAAAGTGACTCAAGGAGAGAACCTTTCCTCCCTTTTGTCCAATCAATAAAAGGTCCAGGATGCTCTTGGAGCATGAACTAAGTTGGTTAAAACAGGAGCCTTTGACTTCAGAGGTGCATTTGCATCAAACCACATTCCTCATCTTAGCTTCCTCAACTCCTTGGTGATGAATGCTCACCACAGAGAAGCAGAATGCTTTCCAGTCTACAAATGCAATCGGAAGAGCCTCCAGAGCCCCAGGCAACTCAGTAATAAACGTAGGTTCATTTTTAGTATTGATACAAAGCAATTTCAAGTTAATAAAAAAATGTTGGATTTATCTTTTTGGCCCGTTTCCAGACATGTGTGGGTGATAAAGTCTTGAAATGACTTCCTCTCCTAATAGTTTCATCTTTAAGAGCATAGGCCAAACAAGGTAGAGCCAAGCTGTCTCCAGAATCCATCTGAATGACAGAAAACCAAATCTCCTCTATGTAACAGCTTGTTCAGTTGGGATTAGATGTGTGTTTTTATACAGAGGAAATCTAAGGGGAGGGCTAGCTAAGCTTTTTTAGCAGGGTATCTAAAATCTTTTGCAAGTGCTGCACTAGAATCTGAGAAAAATGGCAAATTCTTTAATTTAGGATAAGGGAAATGTGTTTTCTTCAGTGCCATGAGTGAAAAAGAAAACAAACAGGTCACCAAGAAAAACCAAAGGGATAGCTGACAGATAGCTGGTATGCTTCATGTATATCCTGGGATATTCTCTACATTTCCTCCCAGCATAAGGGATGGAGCTCTTGGTATCAGCTTGGCTGGAAGCTGTCCAAGATGGATGAGTTGAGATCTGTGTCACTGAAGTGCATACCAAAGTGAATACCCATAGATCACAGAATTGTTTCAGCATTAAAACTAAATTTAATGTACTCTTGTATGTTACTGATCTGATTTGTTCAGTTTTAATTTACAAATGTTCAGAAACACGGCCAATGCTTGGGCTTACAATGCTCATCTCACCAACTCAATACATCTTAAATGAACCTCCCCCAACAGATTTCATGTTTATATTTAGAATGGACTGGGAAGCCTATGAGGAAGATTAAAGTCGAGCTGACTGTTAGGGCTGTGCTCTGAAGATCTGAGGAAAGCAATTCAGTTATGTGTCAAAGCCCTGAGACATAAAGTTTGCAGACCCATCTTTTGCTTTGAAGAAGCCTTTCACATCCACCCAAAACGATTACAAAATCAACAGCTGATCACACCAGATGCTTTTCAAGCACATAGCCTCATTTAGAAAATGCAAGGCAGCAGAAGAAAAATCTTTTACCTAGCTTCAATATCCCTCACCTCCTTTCTTTCCCCTCCAGGGACTCATATTCTAATGCCATTTCCTTCTTTTTTCTTTTCCAATATTCACAGCTCAGCATAGCTCTTAAAGACAATCTATCTCCTTTTTTCCTCCCAGCCATACAGACACATCCCTCTTTCTCTGTTCTTTTTCCCCTTTCTTGCTCCACTCCTTTCCCAAGTTGTCTCAGGGAAGCTTCTCTCATCCCTTCTCTTCCCATCTTTGTTCCATATGAGAGAGGAAGAAGACCCCGATTGTTCTTTGGAGCAAAAGTGGCATGTTGGACATCCATTGTCCATTCAGAAGTGAAATTGGACATCAAAAGAACCTGGTAGCCTTGGCTGTGGGAGTCCTTGAAAACGTTTCCCATTCCTCTCTGGAATTTCCACAAATCTCCACCCTCCTCTAATTAAGCCTCTTTCCTCTCTAGCACCAGCCCTCAGAACCGCTGTAAATCATTTCTTATTCAGCTGTGCTCCTTATTTATTTATTTAATTACAAGTCTCACAACTGTACAGTTTCCCACTACATACAAAATCACCAAATGGATTTTGGCTACATTCTACCTCCAAGGGACGTCTGCAGCACCGCTAGGAAGTGAAATCACAATTATGATATTGTTTCCCCAGAAGAATACATTTCCAGGTCTAAGAAACTAATTCAAAAATGAACTTTTGGAATACAATTGGCTTGCAACTTGAATAATGCCCACACTCCTTGACCTGGATTGTTTAAAAATAAATTATATTAATATCTTTCCATTTGAATGCACTTCTATGTCTCACCCCTCCCAGTGAGTTATAAAAAGAAGAAAAAAGAGCAGTTTAGCAAAACTAACCAACGCTTTGAAAAGGTCTGGCCTTACAAACCCTGTTCCACCCCCAGAGCCCCCCACCTCTGCAATGACCTTTCTGTTACATTTGCATATGCGGAATGTCTCTGTTACAAAGTCTCCTAACAAAGAACATTATGAAGCTCCCGGTGCTTTTCTAGTCATTAAAGTCCAGCTTCAGCCTAAGGCCTGGGGAGGAATTCTGGTGGAAGCTGTTTGTGGGAAATTGAGTTGTTTGGTCCCAGGGACAGGAGACTGTCCAGACTTTGGGCTCAGCCACCCTGTCGTTTCATGCACGCAGGGACAGTCAGAAGCAGGGTCAGTCCACAGTGCCGCAGAGGAATAAGCCCTGTGAAGTATGGGCGCACATTCTGTGCCAACAGGGTCCATGGGTGCACAAAGCCAGACTCTTGGAATCTCAGATTGGCTTGGCCAGCGGCAAGAGGAGGAGCTTGGACACCGAGGGCCCACACACTGGCCCCAAGGGGTGCTGGTGGGGAGGGGCAAGAGGGGAAAATCCACTTCTGTTGTGCGGGGGGGGGGGACCCAGACTCTGGTGGGGAAGACAATTCCAGGTGGTTTCTGGGGGGGGGCCCTGGATGAGGAGGGAGGGGGGAAATGGAGGCATTCTCTCCCACTTGTTCGATTCCTCTTCTTGCTAAGCAGCTGCTCAGTCCTCTCGTTCCTAGTCCTACTGAAGGACCTTTGAAATTCAAGCAAAGGCCCCTCTGCCCCTCCCTGCTTGCAGCTCTGCTCCTGCAGTGGCTGTTAAAACCAGCCCCTAATGTAGAGGCATGCCTCTCTAATCTTCTGTATAAACCTCCTGGTCAGGGAGGGTACACTGGAGACTCCACACCAATCAATGCCTCTCCTGTAATTAATGCTAATGGAGAAATCTTCCGCTAATAAGGCATCAGACAAACTATCCTGGACCACTCGGTTGAGCCCAAGGCCTTAAGAATAAAAACTGGCTTCATCAATGAGGCCATGGAATATGACCTCCATCAACATTGGACATATGTCTTCATCCTGGCCCAATGACCTCCTGTCAGAGGGGCCCCAATTTGCCCCCTCAGAGCACCCAGGATTATGAATCATGATTCCTCTGTGAATGAGTTAAGAGGAGTCCCGAAAGGAACTCATTAAATAATACTGGATTTAATGAGCAGAGCAGTAAATAAACTCTGGGTTGCTTTTCCCCTCCAGAGCATAAAACATCTATCTTTTGTTTTCCTTCCTCAAGTCTGTCAGATTCCATAAGGATATGCTTATGAGTTCTGGCCCACTGGGGATTGTCTTTGGTCTCAAAAAAAAATGATGAAAACCCTTGCCTGAACCCAGTCCTGAAAGGGGCCTTGTCCCATTTAGACATGTGCCAGCCCATGTTCAAAAGACAGCACAGGTCAGCAGCAGGAGCAACCTCAGCATTTCTCCTCCCCCAAAGGAACTCCCAATGTGAATTGGCTACATGGCCACCCCTGCTTCAAGGTCTTGGTTTGCTGGATCCCCTAGACCCCCCATGGGATAAATCCCACTGAATGAGGGTGGTGAAAAGGGAAGCTCCCCTTAGCTCCTGCTGGAGCCCTGTTCCTGTAGGCCTGAGGCCTCAAATATTTTGTCCCATACCTGGGAACCCTGAGCTCCATCTTCCACACAGTAGATTGGCTGGAAGGTTCTGTTGGGCTCAGGTTTCTTTCTTAGAATTATTTATCTAGAACATTTTGTCTACATTAAAAGCCAGATCTCGGCACATCTTCCTTTCTGGGTATAAACATTCAGAATTCTCTGGGTTGGGTCTCTGTGGCACTTCCCTCCCACGCCCCAATTGATCTGACGCCATCAGGAGAAGAGAATTTCAAAAAGGCCTTAATTTTCACAGTCTGCTTTAACCATAACAACATGAATGAGCTTCTGTAGTTTCTTAAGGTTTGAAAACTCCTTGATAAATATTCTCTCATTTTCATCTTGCTGGGTATGCTATGGTGACTATTTCCTGCTGATATTTTTAGTCATTTCATTATGGGTTGGAGAAAAGACTACCCAGGTCCTTTGCAATATTCAAATTCTGTGATTCTGTGAAAGCAGTTCCAGGAGGGGATGCCACCTGAATCCATTTCAAAAACTGTTGTCTCCATGTCCAGCTCCTGCTCCTCCTCAGTGTTCTGGGGTTGTTTGGGAACCCCTTTCGGAGAACTGAGACTTCCCTGGGAGAACTTGATTCCCAGAATCCCAGAATACTCATAGAATCAACTTTTGAGGGCCCTCTTCAGGTCTCCCCACTACAGCTCCCCAACAAGTGAGCATCCAGATTCTTTTTTTTTTTTTTTTTAGGTTTTGCAAGGCAATGGGGTTAAGTGGATTGCTCAAGGCCACACAGCTAAGTAATTATTAAGTGTCTGAGGCTGGATTTGAACTCAGGTACTCCTGACTCCAGGGCTGGTGCTCTATTCACTGCGCCACCTAGCCACCCCTGACCATCCAGATTCTAACGGGGGAGGGTAGGCCATCTCTTGAGGAGGCCCAGGTCACCTGAGCCAGCCCTTAATGGCAGGAAACTGGCTTCCTTGCAGCTCACAGCCTAAAACACTTGCCTCTTTCACCATTAGCTGAGCCCCAAAAGCAACCATGGGGGATGATGTGATATCATGCCCAATTATGGTGGGGACTGATTGGATGATGAATATAAGGAAGCCTCACTATAGTTTTAGGGTAGAGAATCAGGCAAAGGGAAGGAGAACGATCTCCTACCCATCTAGGGGGCCATAGCTTTCCCATACTCCTGGGCATCCTGCAGGTATTGCTCTTCTTTGTTCACTATCCCTGAGGACAGAGCCCTGGACCCATCACCTTCCTTGGGAAACCCATTTCATCTGCAGCCTCTCACCTTGCAAAGAAGCTTGCCCTGCTCTGATGATGCAGTAACCATTCCCTGTAGTAGCAGCATCTTAGGCCTAGCATTAGAACAACCTGTGTAGACATAGGCATGAATATTTACAGGAAGTCCTGAAGACAGGTTCAATAGCCCAGTTCATTCCAGCCAGAGGTGACCTCAGAGATAGGAACTGATGCCAGAGTTCTAGGCTTGCCTCTGACACATCTGGGCTTTGGGATCCAGGGAAATTCATGTGAACCCTCAGTGGTCAGGCATCTCCCTAAGACTCTAAGACACAGAGTAGATGGTACTGGCAGAGGATGTTTCCTCAAAGGCTGCTCCCAACATCAATGGAACCTTAGAGTCCACTTTAAGGGACTATATCCCATTCACTAGATTGCATTACCGTGGCTGTTGCAGCGGGAAGTCTCCACAAGCCGGCCATTCTGATCATAACATGCCATGGCCTGATACCGGTAGCCTTGTCCACACTCCTTGATGTCTCCTTGGACCTTCATTCCCAAGAGCACCTCCACTTTGCCTTCAGGTAAGATACAGTCTGACCAGTTGCCCACAGCCTGGGCATTGTACTTGTCACAAGGGCAGAAATGGGTGTCAATCAGAGGGTAGAGCTGGGAGTTTCTGCACTTGTCTTTCTTCTTACTTTTTCCTGAAGAAGAGAAGTTACAAGAATTTAAGTTGAACCCTGTCACCTGCAGGGCTGCCCATATAGCAGCTGTCAAGTATATGTCTGCTGTGTTGGAATGAAACACAATTAGTAGGTGGCCATGGGCAGTTAGCTAGCTCCTTTCCCAAGTCCTCCTTTGCTCCCATTTGACCCAAATTTCCTTCTGAGCCATAGCTAAAAATGAATGTATTCTCCCATCCCCAACCCTTCCTGTACCAGCTTTTTCCCAGACTGTGACCAATCAAGCCCCATTTGTTTCATTTTCAGCTTATAAAGCCCTCATTGTACAAAGGACAAACTGTTGTGAGAGCCACCGTTCTCTCCTGATGGTGCCCTCTGCCCCTAGCTGGCTTTCACTAATTGAAGGCCCGGAAGGCAGCTTCTGAGCCACTTAGGATGCTTCTCTTTCTGAAGGTGGGGAGTGTACACAAGCCTGTCTTCACTCAGTTATGATCCATGCTGTGAGGTCTGGGATTTCCTACTTCCTTTCAGATTTTCCAGTGGCCCCCTCCCTTCCTGAACACTCATTAGTGACTTAGGCTTTCTCGCTGACTCTCAACTTGGGTCAGTACATTGTCTTACATTCAAAAGAGACTGATTTAAGACTAGAAGAGAAATCCTAGAAGCTTTAAGAGTCTGGAGAGATGCCATCTATCTTCCCTCAATGTAGATAAAATGAAATGTATTTCAATGTTGTTCAACTTCCAATAAGTGCAAAGTAAGTCACCAACTAAGATCCAGCACTGGCCTAATTGGCTTTGAAATACGGGGGGCTAGCTTACCCAGAAGTTCTGAAAAGGTAATAATAGAACACTGGCAAGTTGATGGATTTCAAGGCAGAGGCCTGGGTTCCAATTTTGTATTTCTCATTTACTATATCTGGGACCTTTGGAAAGGTACCTCCTTCTCTGGGTACCAGGTTTCTCCTCTATAGATGAGAGGGTTGAACCAGAACTCTTTTAGGGGCCCCTCAAGGCCTAGGTCTCAAAACCTAAAATACTGGTTTATTTAGTATTTGCCAACAAATTAGAACATTGTTGTGAAATCATTTGTCTCTGATTAGGGAAACAAGGCTTTTTTTTAGTGTCTCTGGATCTTGGTTTCCATTACTGGGGTGGCTATAGGCTTGGTCACTGCAATTGCTCTTGTGGTTTCTTTTTAATTTGTCTAAAAACATGATTAGAAATCCAAAGCTAGTTTCCTGACCATGAGAAAAGAAGGAAAAAGAAAGGAAGTAGAATAGTTGTGGTGAGAAATCCAGGTGTCAAAAGAGTAAGGAATCCCTGCTCTATGGTATGAGCTTGGCTAAGCTTTGAGTTTGTATTCTAGCCCAGTAAGGTTTCACATTCTCTGAGTAGAGGACATACTGTCCTCTTAATTCTTTGTTTTCCAACTAAAAAAAATCATTAGCCACACATTATGTAGGAAATCAGATTGATCTCCATTTTTTAAAACAATTCATATTACAGTACTTTTCAGGTGGTTGTTGACTTCCCATGAAAACAGAGATCCAGGTAATTTCTGAAAGAACTCTCAGAAATCAGGACAATCATATACACTCAGACACACTTCAAGGTTCATCAAGGATGATGCATCTGACTTTATCCCCCTTGGGTTTTCTGGTCTTGATGAAGGTAAATTTGAGTCTCCCGGCAATTCTTACCAACAATTGAACGCTTCCGGGTTCTAACTGCACCACAATCTCCATTGCATGAAGAAAACTTGGACCAATTAGTGAACTGACAGTCATCCAGGCATGGGATCTGGCAGGTTTGAGTTAGTGCTGGTAAGGGACCAGCATAGCGAAGGCACTCACTGATGTCAGCCTGTCCCCCATCTTGCTTGCGACAAGTGATAGCTAGAAAGGAAGAAGAAAAAAATAGGACATAGCTTATAACAAAAGGAAATTACCTGGGAATAGTCGCAAATGTTTAGGAAGCCTGGCATTTTGGGACTCCAGATTTACAAAGGAAATCTAGAGAGATTTAAAGATGGTGAAGATTTATGTTATTATCTTTGAATAGGCCATTATGACCTAACTAATAACTTTTAATCATAGAAAATACTCCATGACTTCCAATAGAGAGAGAGTGCATGGCCCCTCTGCTCCAAGGAGCTCAATACTGGAAGCTATTCTACTAATTGTATTCAGGTCACACCTTCCTTCTTCACATGTGTAGGAAAGCACACTTAGGAAACAACTTGTGTTGTCATGGAGATCTGGTAGGAGCTTTGAGACAGCATCCATCCTCAACAAAGTGTATTAGTGGAGATCCATCAAGTACCATCAATAATCTGAGTTATGCACCCAACACTTGTCTTTAAGGAACTCAGCCCATGCATTGATCTAAGACCCAGAAAATAGCTGACACAAATGGACATTATGTAGACAAGTGGATGCTCTCTTGTCAAGTTTTCTTTCTCTGTATTTCATGAAAGATATTGGAAATCTAAAGATTATCCCAAAGAGGGTGGCCAGGATGGGAAAGGCCTTTCAGGCTTTGTCAGTAAGTATTGGATAGAATATCCATTTAGCTGGGAAAAGAGAAGCAGGGACAGGAGAATGATCTTCAGTCATTTGAAAGATTACAGGGGAAGTGTCCCAGACCTATTCTGTTTGTTTCCAGAAGGCAGAAAAAGGGGCATCAAGGGGAATTTTCAAAGAAACAAATTTCAGCTTCATAACAGGACAACTGACTAAGGAGGGTGGTCATTCCAGAGTGGCTTCCTTGTTACCAGAGATCTTTTGATAAAATCTGGAAGAGCCTTTGTTTTTTAGGGTGGATATTGTAGAGGGATTCTGATTCAGGGCTAGACTTGATGGGTCTTTCCAACTGATTTTATGTCCTGAAAAAAAGAAAACCTACAGCATCCTATTAGTGCTTCCATTTTTTTTTTTTGCCAATTCGGTTGAATTTCCTACAAGTATGTACTAAGGACAGGGTACTCTTCTGGGTGCTAGCAATGCACAAACCATCTCTGACAACATGAAGTTGCCATTCTTCCTATTTCATTTGAACACAACACATACATATCTATATCTATATATCTACATATCTATACACGTATACATAGTATACATGCAAAGTAATTTCAAAAAGTAGAAAAAGTTAGTAATGGGGGTAAGCAGAAAAAGTCTTTGGTAAAAAAAGCCTGAGACAAGAAGGGAGGGAATTCCATCTAGAGCGGAGGTTCTGGGAAAAGGCAAGGAAATGGAAAACAAAGTGTTATGTATAACCAGTTTGTAAGCTAGCATGCCTGGCCCATAGAAGGCAGAGAGGAGCACCAGAGGGAATAAGACTGGGCCAGAATCATAGAGAGCTTTAAATATCAGCATGAAGAAACTGTGTTTTATACTAGAGAAAAAATGAGCCAGTGATAATTTTTGAGTGTAAGAGTGATGTGGTCAGATCTGTGTTTTACAAATAGCAATTTGGCAATTATATGCAGGATGAAGTGGAGACTGTGGCTAGGGTGTTCAGTCAGTAGGCTTTGATGAGAGTCTGGGCAAAGGGGGATCAGGGTCTGAGCTAGGGCATTGGCCATGTGAGTGGAGAGAAGGAGACAGATGGGAGAGATGATATAGATGTAAAATTGATAAGATCTGGCAACTGATTAGATGAGGGAGGGTGAGGGAGAGGAGCTCAAGGATGACTGCACTGATTAGCCAGAGTAACTGATTGTGGCTATGGTTCAGTAAATAAGTGAATCTACCTTGAGTTCTACAGTCTCATAAATAAATCTTCCTTCAGCTCATGCCCAGTGGCACTGATGCCAGGCAGAAGGCTGGTAAGGAAGCAAAAGCAACTATATTATATGGGTTTAAATAGCTCAGGAAAATATCTTTCTTGTTTTCTTTATTTCTGGTCTTCATAACCATAAATTTATAGACTCCAAAGTCTGTCAGCAGCTTAAAGGGGTGATGCATCTATCAAGCTACCAGGATAAGAGATTCCTTGGGAAGATGTGTTGAATTTTCCAGCAGATGCACTTCTTTTACTGAGCCCAGTATTTTAGATGTCTTGGTATCGAAATGTAAGGAGGAATTTATTCCCTACAAATCTTTGTATAGTGCAATTTACTGTGGTGCTACCTTTGGTAGATGATCGACGGGAGTTGTTCAGTTGGTTTCAGTTGTGTCAAACCAAAGATATTGTAGTGATTTTTCATTTCCTTTTACATTTTTTTTTCATTTTTACAGATGAGGAAGCCAAGGCAAAGAGGGTGAAATGATTTATTTGCCCAGGGTCACACAACTAGTAAGTGTCTGAGGGCATATACAACTTGAGGAAGATGAGTCTTTCTGATCCTAGACTCCATCCATTGTGCCACTGGTTGGATGTTTATATTATATATATATATATATATATATATATAATATATATATGTATATATGTATATATTTATATACATACATACATACATACGTATGTATGTATGTATTTGGTGATTAATGAAAGATTGGGCACCATTTCAAAGGGGAGAGGAAAAGGAAGTGAATTGTGAAGAAATATATATTCCAGGAGACTGAGAAAGCATCTCAAGATCTGGGTTCCTGAGAAGCAATGCTCTGCAAAGTGTGAGGATTTTCATGCTTCCGTTCAACTGGAAAGATCCAACTTGAGGCTTCCATAATTGTCTGTCCCTTATCACAAGAAATTCAGAGTACCCAAATGCTACTGCTGTGGATATTGTCCCATTATCTTTCTCACCAGTCTACAGCATCTGACCAATGGCAGGCAGAAAGGACTCCCACCTCTATAGTGTTTGCTTGTTCCATTAGCTCATAATACGAGGTCACCTACATTCCTTGGAAATTTGGGAATAGGTAGTTTTAGTAGATAGATCTGGTGCTTTATTTCTGTTGAGTGCTCTTTAATAGCCTAGCATGTCATTTTAAGTAAATGTTTTGCTTCATTGCTTCATTGTCTTATGATTATTCATGGTGGGTCTGGGACACCTCAGAGAGAAAAGATAGGAATGTGCAAACAAGAAAATATAGATCTACATTAGGGCTAGATAATTGTGGCTAACCCCTTAGGAGTGGAGAAGAATAACTTCATGACCCCAAGTTACCCCAATAATCAGCAGCTCTTGCTTATACAATGACCAAAAAAGGCCATGAGAATATTGGTCATGCATCTCAAATGACTTGGGCTCTCACTGGGAGGAAATCTGACTTTTCAAATGCAGGAAAAGGGTAAGAAATTAACTTCCTCCTGTTAGGGCAAGAGCAAATCAGTGTGTGGAAAGGAAGCCATCTGGCCTCCTGACTAGAAAACTCAAAGTCTGTTTCCCAAACTAAAAAAGGGAGTTTCAGCTGAACAGTTATTATAGAAACAATGTAAGCAGCTCTGAAGCTTCTGTATCAGAAAGCACATCATTAATGGACAGACTATAGCTATAGTTACACCTGGAGTTTGTACATTATATGAAGTTTGTCTGGATTAGAGGACCTACTTTTTCTTTCACGTGTTTAGACTGACTGAGCCATATGAGAAAGAGAGGCCAAGTTTATGGTTCCCTTGCAGCTGTTAAGTCTGATGGAGGGCAATTGAACTGGTGAAGAATCTTGATCATCATGAGATGTGAGCATTGGTTCAAGGGATTAGAGACATTAAGATCCCAGAAGAGAAGACTCCAGGGTGACTTGAAATCTACAAGTTTGTAAAGAGTTATCATGTGGAAAAGGATTGGATTGGTTTTGCCTGGTACCACAAGGCAGTGCTGGCAGCAGAGTTTCCCTGAAGTTGGATGCCAGGAGAAGCTTCCTTATCATCAAAACTGGTTCAGGACTTGGTACTTTCTCCTTCCCTGGAAGGCCTTGAATCAAAGTCGGATGGTCTCTTATTGGGTAGAGTAGAGTGGAGATTCCTTTCCGACATGAGGTCCCTTCCAAATCTGAAAATTTGGCATCCCATTACTTTCCTGATTTTGTTCTGAGTACCTGATAATGCCACAGGAGACAACATTCACCTGGTAGAAAAGAATGTTGTTCTTTTCCATTTCCAAAACCAAATTCTGTCAGATACAATGGAAGAACTCAACCCAAAAGATAGATAGTATCCTCACAATATGAACAGAGCTCTGAAATTGGTTGCTACCACAGTGATACAAGGGTTACCCACTGTTGTCCATGATAGGTAAAATTCCTGTGGCTTAATAGCATAAGCTCGTGGGGAGACAAGAAACAAGAGTAGCTGGAACTTTCTAGAGGAAGGTAATAGCCATAAAGACCATTTGGGCTTATAGGCATTTCACTCATTTCTAACCTAGCTCACTGATAATCTAGTCAATCGATAATTAAGAATTTTGGCACCCAAGGATGGTGCTTAAAAAGGAAGGATGAAAAAGTCATATGTGGCAGGTGTAACAGTCTGAAAAATCTCTGGTCATAACCTTCATTATGATAAGATTTCTCAGTCCTTATCACTATCCCATTCCTTTCTGCTCCCTGTCTGTCTTTGGCTTTCTTCTTTTCTGAAAGTTTTTTAACTACTAAAACTAGCTAGTATTAATGTAGCAATTTCAAGTTTTCAAATATTTCATTTTACACTGACAACAACCTTGGGAAGTAGGTGTTAATATTATTCTCATTTCACATATGAGGAAACTGAGGTAGAGAAGGGTTAAATAACTTGCTTAATGTCATATAACTATTAAGTATCTGAGGTCATAAGTGAACTTGGGTTTTCTTTACTCCAAGTTCAGTGCTCCATCCATTATGATGATGATATTTTCCCTTCATTCTCAAAGAAGTCCATGGCATCAGAGAGGTGAGGCCATGACAAGCACATGATTTAGATTTTAGTGAAGGGGTGCTGTGCTAAATCACCAGTCCCACTTTCTTCTCCAGTCATTTGGATCCAGTGGCAAGATATGAATCAGGGTTACTTGCTCAAGATCATACAGCTAGTAAGTGGTAAGTGTCTGAGGCTGGATTGGAACTCCCATTCTTCTGACTTCAAAGTCAATACTTTACTGACTGTACTATCTAGCTGGCCATTCATTATATCACCCAGCTGTTGTTATACCTGGTGATACTTGGAACTTTCCAAGCTAGAAACTTTTAATTGCCAGTCTAAATGGTGTCTCCCTACTTGTGATATCTTTAGTGAGAAACCAATTAGATGCTTGCCCCTGGGCAACACTCTACCCTTTCCTTTCCAACCTGTGGTCTCCTTTTACATCCCTGAGTGGCCTTGCTGGGTAGATAATATCAGGTGTATCTGATCCAGATTAAGAGGAGTGATGAGAATTTGGCATGATGCAAGGACTGCTGGTGGATAACAACAGGTGTATCTGTGTCAAATTAAGAGGCATGATGAGACCCTTTCACTTCCTTTTTTGTCCCCAGTAGCCAGTAATCAGATCCTGGAAATCACTTTGAAACTTTTATAAACTTCTAGAAAGAAATCAACAACATGGGGTCACAATGCAAGACCTAGACTAGGACAGCTGCCTCTTGCTTCATCATCACTCCCTTGCTCCTTCCTGGACCAATCATCAAACCCAGACCTCATTTCCCTTCATTGACAAGCCCTACCCTCTGGAAATTGGTTGTATCTTTTCTCCCTGTTGACTGTAACTTGAATTACATCTTGGCCTTCTGGCTTCTGTTTCCAGAATTGCTATTTTATAGATAGGAAGTCTGATTTTTTTTTTCACCGGAAAGTGGAAAGGAGAGGCAAGAAATCAAGAGAAGGTCCAGGAGAAAGTTCACAGTCTTCCAAGGATGTAGGCAGTTTAATTTTGGTCAGATGCCATTCAATGGACACATGATTCTGTCATTGTAAACCAACAAAACAGAAACTCAGGTTACAGACACTCAGGTGATGACTAATCAGAAGAGAGAGTCATGAGGGCCCAATAATTTGAAGCAGGAGCTTCACCAGTGGACAGAGCAGGAGACGTGGAGCCTCAGGACCTCTGTCGGAATGCTGACTCATTTAATATGCTTTGCATGTGACTCAGACAAATCACCTCCTCTTTTGGGGGCTTAATTTGCTCACTGATAAAATGAGACATTTGAACCTTCAGTTTTTATTTAAGATCCTACAACTGAGAGTGTATCTTGGTTGAAGTGAGTTTTGGGAAGACTGTTGAAATAGAGAGGGGTCATGTGTTGGTGAAGAAGAAAGAAGGGGGGCATTGCTAGTGAAGGAAAGGCCTATACAGATTTAAGTGTCAGGCTTTGGAGAAAATGGATGACAATTAATTGCCATTTAGAAAGAATAATATATCTCATGAAATAGTCCCACATGGTCAACTATGTATTATTTATAATTATGTAAAATATGACAATAGATTCCAGTCCAATGGAAATATGCCATGTGAATCTGAATTATGTGATACATTCAAGAATGCACATGTAAGCAGACCAGGGAAGAAAAACGTTCAATCCATGCCCAAGGCAATAAAAGTCACTGAGTATCGCCAACCAAGATGATCTCCTGCTCAGCGGGGACAGAACATGGCTCAGCTCAGATAAAAGCAATGGAGTCACCAGATCAGGCCCTGGAAGCAATGTTTAACTGAATGAGAGATGAGATGAGTGATTTGCTCAGAGCCTCACAAGGGAAGCCACGAGTGAGAAGGAATCGATGAAAACTAAAAAGCTAAAGGAGATTGATTTGAGTGAGTTAGTTATTAAGAGACCTAATTGAGATAGTAAATAAGACCAGGTGATAAATAAGGTGAGCGGCATCCAGCTGTTGATGGTATGGCCGTGAAGCTCAGAGGCAGAACACGATTCACGCCAAGGGTATGAAACTCACCCTTATCTCTCTCTCTCTGTCTGACACCTGGGGCTAAGGAAAGGGTGTCTCATTCACTTTTCAGATTGGATTCAAAAGAGCCACTGTCGAGGAGCCACTTCTTTGGTATATTCTGGAATGATGAGAAGGCAGTGCCAAGGGACTACTTGAGAAGAGAAGCATTGAGGCTCATCTAGAACCCTTCTAGGGAACCTTCATGGGGGCAGTTATAATAGTTCAAATAGCCAGACTTGCTCAACCCCTTTTTTGTTAGTCAAATGCAGTGAACACAAAAAAAGCACTTAGGTCAGCATTTTTATTTCTATCCTATTCTCTCTCTCTCCAAACCAAAGTTTCACCAGGGTTTCCTGATGCTTAGAATGAGACAGGAAAATTCCTTTCACTTCCTATTTTGTCCCCAGTAGCCAGGGATCAGCTGCTGGAAATCACTTTGAAACTTTTATAAACTTCTAGGAAGAAATCAACAACATGGGGTCAGATGGCAGGGAGAATTATTCTCCCTTTACATCCCAAATCTGTCATTAAGGTCCTGGACTGGTGGTCTCATCATCTCTTCACATTACCATTTCTTTGGCCAGGCTTCTCTTTCCTGGGCAGCTCATCCAGGCTTCCTTACTGAACTTTCTTAAATATGACCTCCAGGTACCTCTGAGTCCCTCTAGGGATCCTGGTTGACCTCTTTTTTCAGCTTGTCAGTGTTTTCTTTTTTATAAAACTAGTACCCAGGACCACAGAGAGAAGCTTAGGTGAAGTCTGACAGGGCAGAGAAAAGGATACATTTCAACTTCCTCTATACTTAGCTAAAGAATGAAGGACAAAATGGGGCAGCTAGGTGGTGCAGTGGATAGAGCACCAGCTCTGGAGTCAGGAGGACCTGGGTTCAAATCCAGTCTCAGACACTTCATAATTACCTAGCTGTGCGGCCTTGGGCAAGCCACTTAACCCCATTGCCTTGCAAAAAAAAAAAAAAAAAAACAAACCTAAAAAAAATCAACTTGAAAGATACAGGAATCAGAAGAAGCTTGTTTAAAAGAGATCTGAAGGTTTCCATGAAATTCAAGCAGTGTGACAGGGAAACCCACTAGGCCCATAGGCTGCATTGGTTATTATCCTTCATTCTTTTTTTTTTAAGTTTTTTTGCAAGGCAATGGGGTAAAGTGGCTTGCCCAAGGCCGCACAGCTAGGTAATTATGAAGTGTCTGAGGCTGGATTTGAACTCAGGTCCTCCTGACTCCAGGACCGGTGGCCACCTAGGTGCCCTCAAGTTGATTTTTCTAAACCAAAGACTTTAAATTTATCCTAATTTGGCCTGTCATCCTGGTGACCTGACAAACCTAGTCATCATTCAACATTCAATGAGCCTACATAGTAACTCTAGAGAATGTGGGATGGAGAATGGATTTGGAAGATTGAGATTAAAGCCAGATCATCTGAGTGTGGTTCTTTCCATGCTCTTTTCTTTTTCTAGGTCCTGCTGAGCTGAGGAAACTTGCTTTGCCTGCTCCTATTTGCTTTCCTTTGGGAAGGAGAACAAAAATATTTTTGATCTGTTTTATCTTTTTTCCTGGTGAATGAGGGGACAGAGGGTGCTTTAATCACTTCTGGCAGGCAATAGATCCATGAGTATGGATAGGTTCAGCCACCTACCCCCCCCTGTAGAAGTTGGGGATTTCATATTCACTTGTTTCAATGCAGACCCAATTGGACCCAGGAAACCCCCATGTCCTTAGGGTTATTGCTAAGGATTCTATTGTCATTGTATAAGGGTTATTTGGATAGATTGGCAGGTTTGTGGTGAGATAGGAAATACTGTAATGGCCTAAGGCTCTGATGTCCCCAGAAAATCTTCCCTGACTCTCCATTTCTGTCTCTTACAAAACTTTTCTTTATTTAGTGGAACCAGTCTACCTAGACTTCTTTGGGCTTTTGCCTTAATAGAGCCTTTAGGGGATCCCTTGATGTCTCTTAAAGAATTGATAGCATGGTAGTTTTGTCAACAGTTTCTGGTACAGCAGACTGAATAGAATTTGTTAACTAGCACCTGCCTTTCCAAATCCTTCCTAGAATAACATGGGTGGTACCTTTCTGAAGGTTCATGTACTCTAATACTAATACAGGATAATTGGTGAGGAAGATCATCGTTCTTGTTAGTACCTTCCAGCATGGCATTATCATTGGCACCACTTATCTCTAGTTTGTCTCCAAGGAGAGAATGAGAAGGGATTGGTTAGGGGCTTTCTGGAGATCTAGTTAAATGATATATAGAGCATTAGCACCCATCCACCTATTTAATAACCACCACAAAAGGCAATAAAGTTCTGCCATGGACTGCACTGAAGGAAGTACATTCTAGATGGGCTTTTTGCTGATGGTTTTCTCTTCTAGAATGTCTTTATAATCTTGAAGAATTTCAAAGGAATGAAATCCAAGCTCATTGGAAAAATGTTTACAAGTTCCATTATCTTCTTTTTAAGTCCCAGGATGATGTATGCCTTTCTCTAACCTTCAGGATCCTTTCTTACTGCTGCTATAAAGACTCCCAGTTCTTACAATATCTCCGGCTGCAGTTGGGGACTGGTCAAGAACTCAACAAGGGCATCCAGGAACTATCCTGCACTTTCCTTGCTTGCCTTCCATTTCAGCCCTCTGTTGACTGCTTTTTTGTTCTGTCCTTCCTAGTCCAAAGATCCTTCTCTTAAATCGATATTGATTTAGTATCCTGCCCCTCGGGAAAACAGCTCAGCTCCCTGAAATGATTTGTAGTCAGTCATTCCAAGTTCCTATAACTGACATAAGCCTTTGGGGCAGGAGAAACAAAGTCAGAGCAGGGTCTACAATGATGATAAATAGCACACACATATCTCATTGCTACAGGCCCACGAAATGCCAGTTGTGTCAGCCACTACCATCAATGACAAGCCTGCAATTAACCCCCTCTACAGTGCCCCTATGGTAGAAGTCAGAGTGTGATACACTAGTGATTTGAAGAGTTGTCCAGTCACCTGAAAAATGAAGGATATTGGGAACAAAATGTGATGCTGTGCCCAGTTTGTCATTTTAGCTTGGCTTGACTTGACAACTTGGTTGGGGGAGGACTATCCATTTCATCAAATACAAAGCACTCTTGTTATGAAAGGGGTGCAGAGACCAAGTCCTTTCTTGATGGCATCTTATACTTCTGTCCCTTCCTTCTCATCCCCATCATTGTCACCTACTTGGTGACACAAGTCAGAACCTCCCAGTTAAGGAGTCCTTATACTCTGTGGTGTGTAACCTAGATGTACATTTTGGAAATATGACATTAATTGTATTAATGTCCTGCTCAGGATATTCAAAGGCTCCCCACTGACTACTTACTTCGGCATTCAAAGTATATATTTCATGATTTGGCTCCCACCTACTTTTGCTGCCCAATCAATCTCTCATTGATTCAGTCAAATTGGTTTACTTACCAACTCCAAAATGTCTTTTGCTTTCTCAGTTTTTTCCCTTTGTTTATGTCATTCCCTTAACCTCGATTCACTCCCACCACCCCTTTGCCTATCAAAAATCAGTCCAGCTTTCAAAAGATCTTAGTCAGATGGAAGTCCCAACTAATGGTGACTTCTCCCTCTTCTGAATTCCCACTTTCTGGAGTCTTCCAGAAATTGCTCATTGTTGACAAAAGTGGCTTCAGGAATTATAAACTCATGGATTGTGCTGAGGGGCAGTTTGGGCTTGCTTGAAAGAGCAGGCTTGCCAGTTCTCAGTCTGGGAGAGCTTCTTTCTAACTATTGTTTTGCTTTTCCATATTGATCCAATTTATTTCAACAGACTTGCTTAGCATTTACTCTGTGCAAAGCTCTGTATGATCTGATGGTAGAGATGCAAAATTTAGATACACTTCTTGCATTGATTTAGCATAGACAAATAAATATAGTTTAAAATAAATCCTACCTTCATGAGTGAGGGGAAAATAAAGGGTTCTATGAGGTCTCCTGGGAAAAGTTTCTAACAGAGAACAAGGGTTCTGACATTTGAACTGGGCTTTCAAGTACAGGTAAAGGGGAGAGAAAGGAAGAACACTGATCTTCGAGAGTCATGCCTTGTCCTTGGTCCTGACTCAAGGCCAGTTAACTTCATGTAGTGACCACAGAGCCTATGGCTCTACAGGATGTCCTTGTGCCCCACTTCCTGCTGATCTGTCAGCATTACCCCCTTTTAATTTCCTATTAATGCTTGAGGGGGTGAAGGTTAGACCACTCCCTCTCCTGCTAGATTTACACCTATGGTTAGACTGTCCTGTGAATCATCACTTGCCCCCTCCCCCCCATTATTTTTGTCCCTGGAAAAAAATTTTCAATTATAACTAAATCAAGATGCACTTTGTCACTGTCAGCAACAGCTGCTGACTTAATAGATTTTCAGTCTAGAACATAGTCTATATTGCCAAAGAGGTCAATGAAAAATTAGTAGAAATAATATGAGTATGAAGCTAGCTAATTATATTTAGAGATGACTATGAAAATAGAGTAATTATTTTGAGTGTTTTATAGTCATAAATTTTAAAATTTGACCCTAACATCCTCTTCAAATATCCATTTCAATTTCTAGTTCATCAATTTCTCTGCTTCATTAATTTGAAAAAACACTTTCATGAGACTCTGAAAAACAGAGGGGATAAGATAAAACTAAATTTGCTTCTTGGTGGACATTTATTCTTTCCATGTGACTATTATTTTCTCACATTCTATCTTACTGGCATGTGAAGGAAAGGGGGTAGAAGTAAAAAGAGGAAGGTGGCGAATAAGAGAGAATTTATTTCCAATGGAAACAGTGAAAAGTCAAAGTTTTGGTGCATGGGAGAGACAGCACAGCAGATGCTTTTGAGTTAAAGTTCAGTTTAGAGAGAGGGGACTGTGAGCTTGGGGAGAAGTCTCAGATCTCTGACACAAGACCTTCTAACTGATTAACTATTGGCTCTGATGGGACCAGGAATGGTTGACCAGGTCAAAATATTGATGGGAATAACCAATATTCTGCTTATCCAAAGGAAAGTGATGTAGAAATGACTTCTGGGGTGTAGTGAAAGTGTTGAAAGTGTTGAATGATGAGTGACGTGAATGTGTGAATGACATTTATTACCTCAAGCTATCAGAGTCCTACTTGCTCTAAATCTTGAATCCCTTTAATACTTAGTTTATAACAAGAACTCAGACTCAACACATTTCCCCTAAACTGGCTTAATCTAATCTGTTGATACCTTTTCTCCAAGGCACCCAAATTTAAAGTAAGTCTTCCAATCCTCTCCTTCTCTCTCCCTCCAGCCCCACAAAATCCAATTAGTTACTAAGCCCTGTTGAATTTTCTCTTCACAATATCTCCCCATAACTGGTCCTTCACTTCCAATTCCACTTCCCATAGGCCAATTCAGGCCCTCCTTAGCTCAGACCTGGATTACTATGATATCTCCCTACCTGATCTCTGGCCTATCTTTACTTCATATCACCTCCTTCATATCACCAATAAAGCAAACTTTGTAATGCCCAGTTTTGTTGTGTTACTACTCCTAAAATGTCTCCACTAGATATATGGTTGAAGAAAGCTCTTCCTTGCTTGGCTCTCCCCTATCCTCCCTTTTCTCATATAACTATCTACTCTAGCCAAAGTGGTCCCCTCAAAACACCTGTCATGTTCCTTGGTTGTGTTGGCTTTCTCTACCAGCATTTTCCCTTTTTCTTCCTTTATCCTTGTCCAAATACAGAACCACACCCGGTTTAAAGCCCAGATAAAGGGCTTGAACTCCTTTAATGCATTCTCTGATCTTTTCATTTAGGAGAGAGCTCTTCTGACTCAAACACTTCTGTATTGTTGGTTTTCTTTTGCTGTTTTTTGTTCTCAGCCCCAAGGAGCAGCCTACTTAAGTAGGGAGTATCTCCTTCCCAATTGGCAACCTGTCATGTACTTGTCAAAGAGTATTTCAAACACCATCTCTCAGTCCAAGTTGTTTTACTAGGCAAAGGGGAAGATCACATCAATGAACTCATGAAGTAGGTTGCTGCATTGGGAACATGTAACATTAACTATCAGAGTTCTTGAGTTCATATCTGGCCTCTTTGACTTTCCTTTAGATGTGTTGTTGTTAAGTCATTTCAGCCTGACTCTTCATAACTCCATTTGGGATTTTCTTAGCAAAAATGGTAGAGAGGTTTGTCATTTTCTTCTCCAAATCATTTTATGGATGAGGAAACTGAGACAAATTGATGAAGTGACTTGCCTAGAGTCACACAGCTAGAAAATATCTGAGGTCAGATTTGAATTAAGGTCTTCCTGAAATGAGGACTAGTGTTTTATCCATTGTATCCCTAGCTAGATCTGTTTGTTTAACTGCAAAATGAAGGAATTGGACTAAGGAAACTCAGAGGTCCTTTCCAGGTCAGTATCTATGAGCATAGTTCCTCTGATGCATGGCAAAACTATTAGTTATCACTTCATCTTTACATCTCATCTCTTAATTGGACTATAAAGTCATTGAATCCTTTCAATGCCAGGCAGAATTTGTCCTACATAGCACAACAGGTCCTGAATAAATGCCAATGATTGAGTGAGATGAGGAAGTCTGGGGTACTGTCCAGCTTCTGGGAATGTTTCTGATATTGGATGAAGTCTTAGGATGAATAATTCACTCTAGGGTTAGCTTTTATTTTTTATATAGCATTGGGAAATTAGGGACTTGGCCAGTCACAGAATCGGCAGCTGTAAGGGGCAAGAGTAGAACCCAAATCTTCCTGGATCAGAGGCTAGTTCTCTACTCACTAGAACTGGCTGCTTTTCCACAAATACTTTTATCCCCACTTTACTGAGAAAAAGATAAGTCCAAGAGGTTAAATGAGTTAACTGTTGCAACAAAGACTTGAACCCAAGTCTGGTTCCTTGAAAGTTCTTGTACTTTCTTGCCAACAGTTGCTTTTCTCCTTGTTCTTTCATTCTGGATCTCTGATGTCATTGGGGTTCACTGGGGGCTCAGATGGATTGGGATCTTCACTTTAGCTTAGTCTTGGAGAATTGCTCAGGGCACTTGAGGGTCATCTATGCGCCAGGGCCAGGCTTTGCACCCAGGACTTCCTAACGTAGAGGCCAGCTCTTCATCCAGGCTTCTACTCTGCCTCTAGAACCCTAATCATAAATCTGGTTGCTTTAAAGAATCGCCCAAAGTGGCATGATTCAGTCTTGGCACAGAAATACCTCTCCCTCCAAATAAAGAGGGCTTAGTAGGCCAGGCAAGATGAGCATTGGAGCATCTGGAACTGTCCAGCAGTCTCCATTTCACTAGTATTTCCATGAATGCTGATACAACCATTTGTTTCAGTCTTTATACAGATAGGAAATAAGGTAAATATGGTGACAAAATAGAGAAAGTGCTTTATGTTGGTGTTAAAGATGTGTGTGATGTGCTGAAGGCTTCAGAGCTCAATTCCTAATACAGAGTGCTCTGCCAGAACCTCCTATGTATCACCAGGATGTGTGGTGATCATCTAAGAACTCTGTGGTAATGAATGGAGGCCTCCAGTACCGTCCTCACCTAGGCAGGCGAGGCATTGGCTGGCAGGGTCAGAAATACAGAATCTTAGTTCTGGAAACAACTCAGAGGTCATGTATTCTAACCTTGACCTGAGAATAGACTCTTCCTCCTCGAATATGCAGGGCAGGTGGTCATCATGCTTCTGGCTGAAACTCACCAAGAAGGAGAAGCCCCTACCTTCCAGGGCAACTCATTCCACTTTTGGACAAGGCTTAGTCTTAAGGCATTTTTCCTGATAGTGAGCCTCAATTGGCTTCTTTTCCCCCACTCCTCCTCCCTCCCCGCATTGCTCTTGTTTTTTATTTTCCTGTGGCCACATAAGAAAGTGTCGTTTCTCTTCTATGTGACAACTCTTCAAATATCAGAAGGCAGCTGGCCTATCTCCCCCCTCAGGTGAAACAGATTTCTTTGATTAGTCCTGACACAACTTGTTCCCTTCACTTGTCACAAGTCTATTCTTTGCCCCCTGTTTTTTATGGACACGACCTGACTTGGTCACATCGTCATGAAGACCGAGGTACCCAGACCTGAACATAACACTCCCTATTGGGGTCTCTACTGCTTCTTCTTGGAATCTCTGTCTCTCTTCGGGCAGCCCCTGATAAGAAGAGCAAGACTTTGGAATTCTGTTTCTTTCTGAGTTTGGAGCCACATTGCAATGGTGGATGACCCTCAGCACAAGAGAGATCAAGTTGCTTTGGAGGAAATCCTTGGAGAGGAGGAGGCTGCTTTAGCTGCTTCTTAGGAAGTGCTGTGAGAAAAGCAAGAGCCCAGAGGACCGTTCTAGCTCATGCCTGACTCCTTTCCTGGGAAAAGTTAGGTACTGAGAGAGATGGGATTATTCTTTGGGCCATGAGGCTGTTATTTCATGTCTAACACTGGCAGACAAAGCAGATGGGGGCTGGAGGTATGAAGGCCAAAGCAAGGCCAGAACCACTCATTTCTGCCTGTCTCCGTTCTGTTTAATACCTATGTCTTGGTGCCTGAGGGAACTTGGGGAAACCAGGGTCAACTTTGTTGGGCATCTTGACATGGGTGGAGGGGACTCATTGCAAGGCATGGATAGCAGGGGCTTATAAGTAAAGGGGAGATCCTAGAACACAGGTGCTCATGCCTGTTCATTTGGTCAGAAGGTATCAAGTTTACAAAAGGGAGCTCCTTTAGAGCAGAGCCAGTAGTTAGTAGGTACTAGAACCAGTCCAACCTGAAAAGTCTAAGTCAGGGGAGAAGGAGAGAACAAGGACGTATTAAACCCCTACTAGAAAGCAGATGGCACAGAATGCCAGGCCTGGAATCAAGAAGACTACTCTTCCTGAGTTCAAATCCTGCCTTAGATATATCTCAGCTGTGTGTCCCTGGGTAACTCACTTACTGCTGTTTACCCCAGTTTCCTTATCTGTAAAATGAGCTAGAGAAGAAAATGGAACATCATTTCATTATCTTTGGCAAGAAAATCCAAACTGGGGTCATGACGAGTTACACATGACTGAACAATGACTGGACAACAGGCATCTCGTTTGATCCCCACAAAACCCCTGAGGGGTAGGTACTGTGATGATCCATACTTTACAGATGAGAAAACTGAGTCACAGAGCAGTTAAGTGACTTGTCTAGTCACACAGCTATTAACTGTCTGAAATCAGAGTTGAACTTGGCTCTTCCAGACACCAAGCCCAGAGTTCTAGCCATTGCACTCTTTAGTTGCCTATAGAAGGGCTGGATTTGGCCCGCTGAGGGGTTCACTTGTTAACTGTACTGGAGATTTTTGACTTGTAGTCAAGGAGACCAGGATTCAAGTCTTACTCATGCACAATGTGGCCCTGGGCCACTGACTTCACATGGTCCTGGCAGCTACCTAAGAACCTGCCCATGAGCTTCCGCACCAGAATTTCCTTCCCCTTGATGAAATAACACATGCTCTCAAGGATGCTCTCAGTGGCAGGGGATGTATAGGTAAAGGTAACACAGAGAAATTCTGGGAGAACAAGAAAAGGTGATTAAGGTGACAGTTAAGTACCAAGAAGCATCATTGAACATGTTGCCCTGAAAAGACAGACACTAAGGTGACCACTTTACATATAGCGCAAAGGCCCCCCTCCAAAGCAGGGACCATGATGCCCAGGGTCCATCACTCTTTTTCCCTTCCCCTCTCTGGTCCACTTCTAGTATGAACAACAGGGAACTTTCCTCAAGGAGCAGTGGTTCCTACCTCTGGCCTGGAGACCTGCTCCACAGTTCTCCTGGGTGCCAGGACTCTCTTGTCTCACTGACCATGGCACCAGCTGGCACCGGCGCCATTTGTGAGTCTTCCACCTGAAAGAAGTACAGATCTTGATTAAGAGGTTAAAGAGGACATGGACACAGCTGCTCATGCCAGGAGACTTAAGGCT
Source organism: Macrotis lagotis (assembly GCF_037893015.1). Lineage (NCBI taxonomy): Eukaryota > Metazoa > Chordata > Mammalia > Peramelemorphia > Peramelidae > Macrotis > Macrotis lagotis. Next base: position 4,400,594 of record NC_133664.1, read on the forward strand.
ACTTAACTCCTCAGGTGGGCAGGGACCAACCTGCTAATGGTGGATCTTTTTGTTCTCAATATAATTTAGGACTTGAGATGGTTTTAAAAGGAGGAAGCGTAGATGTTAAGAATACTGTGACCCAGCGAGTGTCCACTTCCTTGTTATATTATAGTGGACAAGCCAAAGTTCTTGTTCTGGGCAGGGGATGCTCCAGCAGGACCTTTAAGGTTTGCCTTTTCAAGCCTTCCTAAAGGGCAGGACTTTTAGAGTCTGATCTAATTTTCTGTGATTCTTATAAAATTGGAAGAAAAGGTTTTGTGGGGAAGTGGATGAAATACCCTGGGGCAGCAGATGTTGGGTGGTGACTCAGCTGGATCACACACTGGCTTTGTCAGGCTGCACAAGTCCATCAGTACCACTGCAGCACTACCTTCTCCCTCTAAAATGGTCACAACATACTTGTGCACTAGGGTGGTGGAGAGACCACTGGACTTGGTTTGGAGTAGATCTGAATGTGAACAGTTATGGACATGGGAATAGCAATCTTCCTGGCAGAGTTGCTGTGAGACTCCAAGGAGAAAAGAGGATAAACGGTGCAAACCTGAGAGCTCCTCTTGTCAAGACCTCCGGGGTAGTTCTCATCTGATATTCCACCCCTACTGGCTGTGCATTGGCACCATCTCCCTCTGCTTGCAATGCCATCTCCTTCAGGGCTTCCCTTTCTTGAAGCCTATTCTGATTGCCCCTAGCTCTAAGGATGCTCTCCCTCCCATCCCGCCAATGTTCCCACTCTTTAGTCTCCTTCATTTCTTTGCCCTGGCATGGCAATCTTCCCCTTCCATGTGGGTGCAGGTTAGAACCCCCTACTATGATACAAACTCTTTGAACATAGAGGGTAGTTTAAGGCTACCTAAAATGAGCAATAAGCAAATAGTTCTTTATTAGAACTTGGCAGCATCTCCAAAGCCGGAATCATCTGTGAGTCCAAGGCCTTGGGCAGTCTGCTATTGACTCTGTTGGAATGGGGGTGGGAGGTCCAACTGTCCAAAGCAACAAAAGCAGTAGAAGGGGGCCTAGGAAGCTGTGGGGGAGGACATTCTGTAACTCCCAACCTCACCTGAAGCTCTGGCAGACTGAGGGAGCTGGTTGAGGTGGGGGGGATATTGACTCTAGGAACCAGCCTCAACTGAAGCTATGTGTGTGTTGGGGGAGAGACCACCTCTGTAACCCCCAGTCTCACCTGAAGCTGTGACAGATGGGGGGAGCTGTGCATTCCCTTTCCTCATATAGTGTCTCTAGGCAGTCACGGCCTCCATTGGCAGGTAGCTGAATGATAACCCGATTCCGGGACTGTTTCTTCACTGTAGTGTCCCCTGAAAAGAGCCAAGGAGGTGGTGGGTTTAACCTTCCAATTTCTGCATCAAGTCTAGAACCTGAGAGACAATCAGACCTGTGTAAATGTCTGTCTTGGGAGCAATGAAGGAGAGGCTGGCAAGGGATCAAGACAATGTCAGTGGGGGGTGACCCCTTGATTGTTTCTGGAAGCCTCTGAAGGTTTTCCTCCTCAGAAGGACCTGGGGCCTCATTGGTTCCTGGGTCACAGGAAGGGAATGGGCCAGCACTCAGGAAGGGATAAGGGTCTCTGGGCAGAGAAGCAGACAATGACCTGTTCTCATGGCCAATGAAGAACTGATCCAGGGATGGATCTTGTTGCATTAGGGGTTTTTTAATGATTTGTGAGAGAGAGGCGGGGTGAAATGCCTAGTTATGGAGATGGTGCTAAAGCTCTACACAGGGGGGTAGGGAATGGGCACTCTGGCCCCAGGACAGTCACTAATGATGTAGGTGACCTTGGACAAGTCACTTCCCTATCTGCACTTCACTTTCCTCATCTGGAGAATTAAGGGAGCTGAGTATCACAGCTTTAGATCCAGAAAGTATTTTAGAAGAAATCTTTGACTGTAACCCTCATTAGACAGATAGGGAAACTGAGGCCCATAGAATATAAGTAAATCACCCCAGGTCCCCCAGGTGGGACTAGATGCTTCCAAGATTTTGGGGCTCCAGCTATTTCAGATACTTTCTCTTAGATGTGTATAACCCAACATATGTATGGATGCATACATATAAACCTACACATACATACATATTTACATATATGTATGCATATGGGTCTGGGCTTCTGCTTCTAGAGAACTCCTAGCATGGAATACCCCCTCCACCAATGGAATTAGTAACTTAGTCTATTTAATAGATTTGGAGAATTGTCTGGGATGAGTAGATTAACTGACTTGTCTCGGACAACATAGCCGATATGGATCGAGGTGGAATTGGAACCCTGGTCTTCCTGAGTCTAAGGCTAAACCCTCTAGTCATTTCACTGGGATGTCACTTCTAGGTCCATGCTCTCTGGGGCTTTGGGACTATGGAGAGATACCTTTCCTTAAATGTCAGCTCAAAGCCTGTGGGAGCTTTTAGATTGAGAGTGGGTCCCGTGCAGTCCTCCTGGAAAGTGTGGGAGGGTAGAAAGTGCCCTCCTGAGTCCCAGGTCTGGCCCTTGACCCTCATTCTGGGGGGCCCCACAGCCTTCATGCTAGGGTCTCCTCCAGGATTCTCAACCATTGGGATGACTGGCGGATCCCATTAATGCAGCATCTTCCTCTCCTCAAGAATCACCATGATCTTGTCTGCCCCATGGGACACATAGGCCTCATCCCCATGTATAACAAGCCTTCAGCCAGGCTTAAGTGGGAAATTTTATTTCCTGGTGACTCACTTAATTTGAAACATGCAACTAGTAAATTATTCTTGTCCTTTGCTATTCATTATAAACAGGCTGCACGTCTTCCGGTGAGCCACATTAGAAAGAACAGGGCAGTGAGTGGGGACAGGGAAGCCTCCATGCTTTGGAGCCACATGGATTTTACAATCAATTATTTTATAATTAGAGCAGTTAGGAGGTACAATGGATAGAACACTGACCTGGGAGTCAGGGAGACCTGAGTTCAAATTTAGCCTCAGATATTTACTCAGTTAATTGTTTGATCAGGGGCAAGTCACTTAACATCTATTTGCCTCATTTTCCTCACCTATAAAATAATAGCCCCTGCCTCCCATGAGTTTATGAGGATCAAATGAGATATTTGTAAAAGACAGCCCATGTCTAGCACCAAAAAGACCCTCTGTATCTCCCCCCAGCATGAACAAACAATCCCTGCACTGAAGGCCTCCTCTGATGTGGGGCACCTCTCTGCCCATCCTCCATTTGGAGTCCAGAGGCCCATTGCTGAGGAATCCAGATGTCTTTGACAGACTCATTCTTGGCTTTGAATTCATGCTTGTTGGAGGAAAAGAAGAATGAATTTTGGATTATCTTAGGATCTCACAGGACTGAGAGCTGGGAAAACCTGCTACAACATTTCCATTCACTAGGTCAGGTCCCAGGAGGCTTAGTGACTTACCCAAGGTCACTCAGTCAATCAAGACTATTGCCAGGGTTTTATCCCAGAGATTCTGACCTCCCAATTCCCAACACCCCATCCTTATTCCAAAATTATCCTCTGGTTATCTCATCTACTAGGAGCTTTGCTCTTTCTACCCCCCCTCCCCCAAGATTCTTGGAATAAGGATCATAATAACTCCTTCACTAAGCTCCCAGTCACATAGAACAGTCAAGGTCTGGTCTGAGGAGAGAGCTTCCCACCGTCCACTGTCAGGGGCTAGACTTCCTTCAGGAAACTGTCACTTGTCCCATGGAGGGTTCTTGGTTCCATTGGATCTCAGATTGGCCTAGAACATGGTGTCCAGAAGGTATGATAGAATCGCCAATTCTCGGTGGCTAGAGAGCAAAGATTTCATCTGGAAAGAATGTAGATGGGCAACAGGGGGACTCCCAGAGTAAGGAAGAGCTGAAGTCAAATCTTGCCTCACACATTTATGAGCTATTTGACCATGGCTAAGTTACATTAGCTTGACCAGCCTCAGTTGCCTCTTTTGTAAAATGGGGATAAGAGCAGGACCCAGCATCCAGAAGTGTTGTGAGAGATTACACTTGTAAAGACTTCTACAAACTTTAATGTGCTAAGTAAATGCTATTATAATTATTATTAATTAGACCAGGACCCTGACTAGGGCATGGCCAAGCCTGAAGTGGCAGGTGGAGTTCTCTCTTTGGCTCTCCATCTCAGTCTCTTTCCCTCTTCCATCTCTCTCTGTGTCTCTGCCTTGCCTGTCTCTCATCTCCCCTGGCAGCCCTGCTCTGGCTGTGGGCAGACCTCTCCTCTCCTCTTCTTTTTCTGACTCCAGTTGGCTGGCACTCTGGCCTTGCATTGAGAACTTGGCTCCAAAGGCAGGGGACAGCCCAATTGAATCTCCTAGGGAGGCTTTTGTGTCCTGTCTTTTTTTGGTGGGGATGGGGACAGGGAACGGAAGACAGGTGCAGGAGCAAACTCCTTCATTTAAGGTAGGTGGGGAGGACTCCCAGTGAGGAAACGCTCCTGAGCTGCATCTGCTCTGTGGCTCCAAGTCTAAGAGAGTTTCTGGGGCTCCAGAGGTTAAGAGACCTACCCAGGGTGCCACAGTAGATAATGTCTGAGGCAGACCTTGAACCCAGATCTTACGGATGTGGAGGCAGACTCTCTGCCTCTCTGTTAGGGGATGCAGGCTCACTGGCCTTGAACCCAGGTCTTCCTGACTTCCTATAGATTTCAGATGATTTTCTTTAGAATCATAGCTTCCACTGAAATCATTTGGTTGGGTTTGTAGAAATGTCTCTGTACGTCCATTCCCTCACTAGGGCCCATGACCCATCTCTCATCTCTCTCATACTCTGCTTTAAGGTGGGCAATGCTTCCACAGACATCCCTCCCAGCCCTTTGGAGAAGATGTACAGTAAATCCCAACTTCACCCCAGGGAGCACTGGATCTGGAGCAAGATTAGCTTTTCTTCTGATGACAGGTAGGAAGAATTGAGGCATATGAGTGATTTACAGTTGGGAAACAAATTTTATCTAAATTGATAGGAAACATCCCAGAGCAGCAGCTTGGGCTCACAGATGAGTTTTTGGAAACTTCCTTGTCCAGTGAGCTGAACTTGATTAGTGGGGATTTCTCCGGGCCCATCTGGGGAAGGCTGGGAGGCCATCTCAGGGACAGGGACTGTCCCCCAAAGGAGAAGCTACTTTCTTCTGCTAAATTTGCAGGGTTCCTATGTAATAATGATTTCTCTCTCTGCTGAAAGGGAAGGAGGCTTGCTCCTCATTTTAATAGATAACACTGAACAAATTTAGAATTACTTGCAAAATCTAATTAGAAAGAAACATCCTGTCCCCATATTAATTTTCTGCCACCATTATCTCTCCTAGGATGCTCAACTTCAGTTAGCGTTTTTAATTGTGGGTTGCCCTCTATGTAATTTCCCAAGAATCTAAATTATTCACACTCTGTACACAGTAATGAGAAAACTTTCTCTGGCCCAGGATTGGGTCTCAGTCCCCCTCCACATCTCCAGATCCCAATCAATCACCTTGCTTGTCTGCAGATGCCTGCCTTAAATAATCAGAGGAGCATGCCTGTGGACTCATGGCCAGGGGACAGGTGAGGGGGGCTGCAATATCCACTCCATTTACTGATGAGGAGAAGCAGGGACATGATTGAGCTGAGCCAGTTAGGGTCAGGAAGGGATTCCAACTCTGACTGTCCCATCAGATGCTGTTCAACAAAGTCCCTGCACCTCTTCAGAATGGGGGTTTCCTCAGAGATCACTGTATAGTGAAGAGAATTACACAGGGTCCTACAGTCAGTAGGTGTCTGAGGCAGGCCCTGAATCTGCATCCTATTTATGTGGAGACAGGCTAGGCTGCTTCTCTGATAGGAGATGGAGGCTCAATGGACCAAGGGGTGGGATGGTCAGAGAAGGAAAGTAATAAGATGAGCTGCCAATCACTGGTCATTTCCCATAGTAGGAGGTACCACTGGAAATCTTGTCTTGGCCATTTTTATGAGCTCAAGATCTTTTGAAATTGGAGAAGGAATGAATATGTTGATGCACAGTCCAAGGAACAACTCCACCAGAGCCCCTGGCTCATCTTCATACACAAAGATTTTCTTTGAGCGTTTTTGATCTATTCCTTCTGCTTTGGACTTTGGTGCTCAGCATAATTTTCTTTTGCTTCCTTCCCCTCCCCCAATTAAACTGAAATTAATATCAAATGATTTCCTATTAGTGGCCTTTATTAAGCACCAAGAATCAAATGACATTTGCAGGCATCTGTACTTCATGTAACAAGCTCAGCCTTTGTAATAATAAGTGACAGTGACTAATTACCAATTACCAGGGGCATTAACACACAGCTCATTACCAACTTAGCTAGAAGGAAGGAATATTTAGAAGGTTTAAAGTGGGGAAGAGGGCCAAAATGAAATATATGGAACACAGGCTAAGCATTAACTCGCACAAGGAGTCAGTCTGGCCTTCGTGTCTTCTCTTGCCTCATGGTACCTATCTGGGCTCTTGAAGACCCTGCTCATCCCAAGTTCTGAGAGGCCTCACCAAGTTGCTGAGGCATGTGACCAGTGAGGGGCTGTGTCTGCTGTTTGAGGACCAGCATCAGCCAAGGCACAGAGGCGAATAATCAGATGCTGTCTAAGGAGGTTTGGCAGCAATCTACCTCAGGGAAGGGAAGGCACCCATTGAAGAAACTCCATGGGAGGACTGAACTAATCAAGTATCAACAATGCACAAAGCAATGGACATTTTGCAACAGTTGAAAGAGCAGAGTGAGACATATTGGGACTTTTGCCATGAATTAGCTAGTTTTGCCATTTTAAGTTTTCATTTGTCCTTAAAAGTTTAAAAAAATTCCAAAAAAAAGAAAAGTTTCTTAACAAGACCCAATCAGATCAAATTATATATATATATATATATATATATATATATATATATATATATATATATATATATCACATTATGGATTTCCTAATAACTGCAAAGGCCTTTGAATACCTTTTAAGTAACTGTAGAGATTATTCTATTGCTATGAGAACTCTAGCTCTGATGAACCAAGTTCCTGGGAAATGAGAAAGGAGTGCCAGCTTTTACAGAAAACAGATGCTTCACTATTGAATTAAATTAAAATTCAATTAAATTAAAGGCACCTCCACCTTCCTCACCCAAACCCTTAAGGTATCATCTCTTAGTGGGCCAGGACCTTAGAAATAATTCAGTATGGTCCTTTGATTTTACAAATGAGGAAACTGAGGGCTATGATCACAGAGGATGGCTCATTCAGTTCTTATTTTAATGGTTGAGGTGGCACCAAACAGAGCTCATATTTCATACATCCAAAGAAAATTAGACAGGAAGAGGCCTGGATGAACAACTTTGCCTAGGGTCACCCAGAATCCAAAGGCAGTGTCTATTCTTTAGGTCCAGATGCTTTTCCATTTTCCATCTTGGTAGAGCCTCTCTCCTTTGGTAGGATCAGTTCTAAACTGCTGTGCCCCTAAGCTTTGATTTCTCTGCCATTGAAGTTTTGAGAGCCCTGATGTCTCAGAGATAGGGTCTCTTCAGTGATTGGGCTGACTCTATTCCATTCCAACTATAGAGGGAAACATGAGCTTGGAACTTTGACCAGCTTTTTGGGTTAGGATTTAGGAAGCCTTCCTCATTCACAGGATGATTGCATTCATGAAAATGGATGGAGAGAAAAAAAGAGAAGCTTGTCATGGCAATACCCTGGGGGAAACCTCCATCTTAGGGAGAGGAAGATCAGGAAAAGGAGAAAAAGAGGGCTAGAACTCTTAATGTGGATGTCACAAAAGACAAAGAGGAAAAAAGAAGGGAGTGGGGAGGAGTTGTCCTTAGGGCCATAGCAGAGACATCAAAGAAGTTGAGGATATGAGAAAGGCCATTGAATGGGCTACCATACTCTAATGGGGCAATTTTCTTTGTGTGTAGAAGGACAACAAAATTCCCAGCCTCCTGTCCAGTTCTCCCTAGCTTTCTTTAAGGTTGTGTAGAAGCTGAGGAATAATGGCTACTACTCTAATATTTCTAATTATTTCTAATGAATATATTGTCTCATTTTATACTCACTATAACCTATGAGGTAGATGTTATTAAACCCATTTTAAGATGAGAAAACTGAGGATCTGAGTAAGTGATTTGCCAAATATTATAGAACTAGCAAGTCAGTAAGGCAAAAGTTAAGCCTGTCTTCCTAACTCAAACATTCTATCTGACATACTACTCAAAAGAACACACTTTCTTATTCCTTCCTGGTTCCAGAAAATTGATTCCAGGGACAAATATGTAAGACCACATCCAACCCTTTGAGTCATCTCTAAGTGATGAATAAATCTATCATATTTATATCTGTAGCACCTCCATTTGATTCATTCCTTTAAAACAAGCAAAGAAACAAATCATCACATGACATTATATTTTTTGGACTGTTATTTTAGAAGTCCAGACCTTGGTTCTTTCCTGGAAGACATTCTTTTGCATTTTACCCTTGTATTCCTTTGGAATCTGTTGTGGGGAGGGGGGAAGGCCATAAATCCAAACCAATGGCCTCAGCTAGAGCAACCCAGAGGCCCTTCTCCATCAGCCCATTCCCAATGATACCTTCTTTACAGGTAGAGGGGCATGGTGTCCAGTCACTATATGGGGTTACAATGCAGTCCCTTCTACAAGGAAGCAGACACGGCCTCACTGTTTCAGGTCGAAGGTTCTCCGGGCATCTGAAGATAGCAAGACAAAGAGAGTTTAGATAATCACAGGAAGAATGACATAACTAATGATACTATTTGACCAACAGTTCCTTAGGGATTTGTCTCATCATCTTATCTTTCTAAATCTTCAGAGTTTATGAAGGGCTCTATGTATGTTGCTTCCTTTGATCTTCCAAGAACATTGAGATTCTAGCCTTTAAACATGCCCAGATGAAGAATACTCCTCCTTCCCCTGAGGCTCATGCAATGAAAGGGGAACTTATGAAAGGGCTCCAATATAGACTATCAATCTGGGATCATATTCTCTAGAGTCGAGAGTAATCTGGTAGGCTCAATGGTCAAAACCCTCGTGTTATAGATGAGGAAAATGAAGCTTCAAAGGGGGGAAGGAAGTGCCTTGTCTGAGGTCACATGAGCACAATGTAACAAGTACAAGATTAAAAGTGGATCCTTCCCCCTCTTTCCATTCTCCTTTCATCATGCTGAGGCCATCCTTTTTATTTGGTTGCACATAACCATCAAATGGTCATATTTGACCAATCCACTTCTTTCTGTTTCTGATATTGTGGTAGAAGTCTAGACCTCTGATACTGATATTGTGATATCATTTGTCTGATAATGTGATAACATTTATGACCATTGAGACTTTATCTGATTTTGGAGATAGCAACATAGTGCCTACTTGGCCTATACATCTCATAATCAGGGTTCTCAGCATGTGAGGTACATGGAGGTTTGGCGTGGTGGAAAGAACATAGGGGAGAAATCCGAAGAATTCTCGGTTCTTATCTTTCCTGGCAGGAGCTGGTGAAATAGCTTTATGATGGGGAAGCTGCTTCACTATTTCCTGTGCATGAGACTTTCAGATTTCTTCCCTCCAGGATGCTTTCTAGGATGGAGCTGATTTTCCCTTAAACCACTCAGCACAGGTCAGCAAATATCTTAAGAGAACTGGAGTACGGGTGTGAAATACTTCAGGGAAATAACACTTACCTATAATTCCTGACTTTCAAACCACCTTAAAGATCATGTGTGTTTCTTATATACCAGAGGATGAATTGGAAACTTTTGGAACAAATTATGGGTCTTGATATTTTTTTTAAGCCCTCCTCTTAAGTCAAGGATAAGCTTGAATTTATTCTAATTGCTATGCCTATTCAAGGGCATAAGTACAAAATAGAATCAGATAAGGATCATGGAAGTTAATCTTTTCTATTACCACTGAGACCATAAATCTCTAAGGAGGCCCATTTGGCTGCTGAGATGAAGCTTTGAAACAGGAAACACAAGGGTCCACTTATTCCATTGAAAATACAGAATTAGACCATCTAAGTATGGTTTATTCTCAGATCCCTTTCTTTCTGAGGTATTTTTACTGATATTTAGACCAGAAAAGCCTTAGGGAATCATGTTTTTCCTAAGATTTAGCCTTGATAAAAGTTCCTAGAAATCCACAGGGACTCAAATTTGCAGTTTTTTCCTAATACAGAAAACTCCCTAAACAGTTTTCATTAAGCCTTTGGTCTGGTCATGTCACTTCCCCTGTTTAAGACGCTTTCTCAGCAACTTCCTGTTGTCTCCAGGGTAGAATCAAATTCTTCTACAAAGCTTTTAAAACCCTTTTACAATTTGGCTCTAGTCTCTTTTTTTTTTAGTTCTGTAGAATTCAGATTACCCTCTCTCTATGCTCTGACCCTAAACTTGTTCACCTGATAGAACATTCCATCTTCCATCTCTATGTCTTTGTTGTTATTGGGTTATTTCTCAAATCTAACTCTTTGTGGCTTCTTTTGGGGTTTTCTTGGCAAAGGTGTTGGAGTGGTTTATCTTTTCTTTCTTCAGCTCCTTTGACAGATAAGGAAAATGAGGCCAACAGTTATGTGACTTGCCTTGGGTCAATCATCTAGTAAGTGTCTGAGTCTGGATTTCGACTCAGGAAGAGGAGTTTTCCTAACTCCAGGCCTGGTTTTCTACCCTCTGTACTACTCAACTACCCTTGTGCCTTTGTACAGGCCCTTCAGTATGGATAGTCTCCTTCCTCATCTCTCCTTCTACTATGTCTCTATTTCTACTCAGTGGAATATGTGTTCAATGACACCCTCCTCAAGAGAGCTTCTCTGACCTTGCCAGCTGTTCTTCCTTCCTTGAGACGACTTTTCCTTTTCCTCCAGCAAAATGTCTGCTCTTTGAATGTGGCCTTTCTGACCTGGCATCCCCATTGTCTAGCTCAGTGGTCAGAGCAGGTGGATCCTCAATCCTTTTTGGACTGAAGGAATCTTGGAGTACCTAGAGTCACCCCCTTGTGGAGTCTGCCCCTCGGGATCCTAATTCTGGGAAATGGCAACTTCACCAACGCTGGTCTCCTCCTGAGATGTAACAGGCTTCTTCAGTAGGTTTCAAATGAAATCCAGAAATTGATCCCCCTCTCCCTTCCCCCATCTTATTCAAGGTCAAATTAGCCAGAAGCAAGAGGCGATGCATAAAGTCCGTTCCTGGGGTGGATATGGGGGGGGGTAGACAATACAATTGATTTGTTCATCTGAACTCCTTGCTCAAGGGGAATTAAAACAAGGTTTCTATTTGCATATCTGGGTCAAATGGCTGGACTGTAAAAATGATGCTGGGCATGTCACATAACATTTTGGAAAGCAGGTAGCAGCCCTGGGCTTTTGAAGTCTTTGTTTTTGCTTTCAATTGGAAGTAACATGTTCTCCAGAATTTGAAGGGCAAAGAAAATCCATAGTTTAGCAGATCCATACAGACAACCCAGGGCTTGAAAAAAAAATCTGAGGATAAGCCTCTGGAAACTATTAGTTTTAAAGGGTATTTGCAATGAATATGAAACTGGATTATTGTGAGAGACCCCAAGAGTATTATTCTGATTGAATAGTTTGAGGGAGGTTAATCCTGCCCCTTTCCTCCCAAATCCAGACTCATGCAGGGATTTCTTTGGCTTCTACTTTGAGCAAAAGTCTGGAGGATTAGAAATATTCCCAACAGGCTGGGAGGAAGGTAAAGCCAGGACCTAGGAGCACAGGGTCCTACAGAGCTCTGCAAAGTCTTTGGTTCCTAGAGGGAAGGTACCCTGGAGAGAAACTGGGGGTGGGGTGGCTGGGAGAACATTCCACCTTCCATCTCTATGTTTTTGTTGTTATTGAGTTATTCCTCAAGTCAAACTCTTTGTGACTTCATTTTGGGTTTTCCTTGGCAAAGGTATTGACTTTTCTTTCTTCAGCTCCTTTTCTTCACTTACCCCCTGTTTGCATTAATTTGCTCATCTGTAGAATTGGAGCTCATAAGATTACTTTCTTATGTGGGCTGAACTCACACCATTGGAAATCATGTGATCTTGAGATCCTTCTTCCTCTGGGGTGGACACAAGTTCATACAAAGCTTCTTGCTAGATGTAGAGGAAATATGTCCCACCAGGAGTTCTTCCTCCCCAGGTCCTGAGTCTTCTGAATAGCTATAACAGCTGATATTATTATGATTATCACTTATTGTTATTAGCTATTGCTTGTAACCTCTTAGGCTCTCACTTTCCTCACTGTAATACCAAGGAGGTGTCCCTAGATGGAAGCTGAGACCCCTTCTGATTCTAGATTGAGATCCTTTCTAGGGCTGAAGAGGAAGGGGAAGCATTCAGGTCTTTGACCTTCTTTTCCTCCTGAATTCCCAGACTCCCTGTGAAGTCAATTCCTGTCATTGGACTTCCAAGAAAGCCCAAGTCTAGGAGCAGGAAATGAATTCTGTGCCACAGGGAGAGTGTATATGACATCATTGGCAATTAAGTGATATCAAAGCCAGCCCCAGAACTATAAAATTTGCCTTGATGTATTTGCCATGATTCAAATATCTCAGTGAAATTTGATTTATAAAGATTTAAGAATAAAATGGTAGATGGAGAATCACTCAGAACAGTTTGTCTCCTTTGGAGCATTCTTAGACATTTCCTTTAGAGAATGATTAGTTTCACAGTTTGAGCTTTATCAGGTTTTCTGTCTAATTGGCAGAAAGTAAAAAGAGGTTTTGGATCCTCCTCCTTCCTTCCCTGTTAATCCAAGTGCATCTTGGCCTTCCTGCCTGCAGATGAGCTAATTTGTGGTTTAGCATCACCCTCAAACTGGTCCAGGACTTGACTGGAGCTGGTTCTTGTTACCTTTTGGGGATGAATGTGAGTTTTACTTTGGAAATCAGAAACCTACAAGTCAAGTGGTTTATTATCTATTCTATAGAACAACAACAAAATTAGATCCAAGAAGACTCTGGGACTGGAATCTCACTCTCTTAGACTTTAACCACTCCAGAGCCATCCCATCACCTTGACTGGAGAAAGTGATGCAGGAAATATTAGAGACGCCGATGAAACTGAAAACTATTTAGGTTTTTATTTGCCATCCCCCTTGCAGGCAGCAGAGCTGGCTTGCCCTGCCTGACCAAGACGGGGTGCAGGCAATACAATTGATTCATCCAGCTTACTTTTTAGGTCCTACTTGGCCCACGTTGACTCTCACACAGATGACTTTTCTTGTCTGCATGCCCACAGAACATGTGGTCTCCCCATTCCAAGCTGTGGAAGTATTGTAGGATGAGGCTGAGCTGTCCTCACTGCACTGACCCCAAGGCCCTGTTTGCCAGTGGTAGACAGTGCAAGGGTGCTGATTGCAGCTGCGTGTCTCCTGGAGACCACTGAGGCTTGGGCATGGATTGCCCCCTGCAACGATAAGGTATCTGTGAGCATCAGAATCAGTCCGTTCAAGTCACCAATCATTTAATCTACACTCAAGACAGCGTAGAACTGCTGTTCTAAACATTGGATGTGAAGATGAAAAAATAATCATAATAGTTAAAATTGATTTGATGCCTCCTCTGGACCCATCCCTGGGCTTAGCACTTTACAAATATGATCTCATTAGATCCTCATGATGCCCCAGAGGTCAATGCTATGGTCATTGTCACCCTCATTTTACAGATGAGGAAATGGACCTAAGGGGCCTAACCAGTCATGAGGACCAAGGCTGTTCGGTTTTCTGATGCTGAGATTCCCCAGAGCATTCTGGCAAGGTAAGAATAGCTGCACAGTGAGTAGAGGAGTCAGGTATGCCTGTGAGTTCTATTTCATTTGGGCCATCTTGTCCTGGTCCCCTGCCTTCACCTAAGTATGGAATTGTAAGGCTAAGTTCAGGCACTACTTCCTCCATGAGACTTCAGCTGATCCCCTCCTCCATCCCTATGAGCTTTCTCTCCCTTTTAAAATCATTTTGTATGTGGTTTGGTTTTACTTATTTAGGCACATATCATATACCATCTCCTCTCCCTCCCAGGAGAATGGAAGGTCCTGAAGGCCAGGGTGAGCCAGTTCGCATGGATAGTTCAAATCTAGCCGCTTGTGAGCTTATGCAAGTCACTTACTCCCTGCTTGCATTAATTTACTCATCTATAGAACTGGGTACTCAGGAAGGAACACAATATTCCAGATATTTGTCTGACTAAGGCCATATATGGTAGGACTGTTCCTTTTATTCTCTTGGAACTGGCCATTAGATATCTCTTAATGAAGTCTGGAACACAATAGGATTTTCAGCTACAATTTGGCAAGTTAGACTCATGTTGAGTTTACCGGTCCATCAGAAGTCTGAAACCTTTATCAAATGAATGACTGTCTACTTATTCACCAGTCGGGACCTAAACAAAATCTATTTACCAAGAATGCTCCTGAAAAGTGGACATCTAGCCTTCCCTTGAAGACACCGACCATAAGATGCTCAACATCTCCCTATGGAGTCCTGTGAACCTCCCCTTTCCTAGATAGCTCTGTTAGGAGATTTTTTTCTTATACAAGCTTAAATTTATTCATTGTTTATGGTAACATTCTATAATGCTAAGTATGCTTCCATATGAGAGCCCTTCAGATATCTGAAGAGAATTATCATATCACCCTGAGTCTTAGGACCAGAGTTTTAGAGCTGGAAAGGATCTGAGTGATTTAGTCCAAATTTTTGATTTTCCTGATGAGGGAATTGAGACCTAGGGATGAGGGTAGCAGACTCTCTTTGCAAAGTCTTTTGATTTGCCTTCAAGATAAATCAGTATACTAGACATAGCACTGGTCTTGGGGGTAGAAAATCTGGTTGGAATTGGGTTCCATCTCCATTTTTTTGTCAGGAACATGGTTTTCAGCAGAAGTGTATCAGACTCACACTCTAAATCCTCTACCATCTTTCTCATGATGGCCATGTGAATCCAGAGAGATAACACAAGTAAAGTGTTTTTTGAACTGAATGGGAGTTAGAGCCTTGACTCCTTATGTCCACACTTGGTAGTTGGGATAATCTTGACATGTGCCAGGTGCTATGATGAAAATGTCACAGCCACAACAGACCCTTTAAATATGAACTTTCTACTCTCTTGACTTTAGGACAGTTGGTCACATCCATTCATGCCAGGAGCTACTTCCTCTGCAATGGAAGAAGAGTATACACATCTGGTGGAGGAGGTCCTTATGAACATCTGCCTGAGGAAACTATTATGTCAGGTTCTTTCCTACTTTGCACAAATCTATGCTCTCTCTTTCCTGGACTAATGGACAATTAGTTTCAAATGAGAATCAACTCCAATTGATGTTGGACCTCGGGAATGATGCTTCTAATTCATTCTTTTTTCTAATGAAGATTGCAAAGGTATGGACCATGATATTTCAAATATTCTTCACTGGACCAGTCCATGATCTCCTAGGTGCCAATAACTAAGCATTCTCCCTTCTCACAACACTTTTTGTAAAATAAAGAAAACTTTATTGATACTGTTTGATATTTCATCATAGACCAATCCATTCAACTGTGCAAAAGCAGCACCTAGGTTAATGATTTTTTTATTTTATATAATACCGAAGAATCTTAAATATTGTAAATTGGAACAAATATGAGGGTAATAAATGGAGATTTAATCAGTAAAATGGGAGCATATAATCCAAGAAATCCAATTTTGAAGTCTGTTCTTCCTGTCTGTGAAGTATGTGTACTCCTCTACCTCTTGCTCTTCAATTTTTTTGTTGCCATTTTTGATTCAGTATCCTAAGGACTATAGTAAACTCTTATAATTTGTACATTAAAACACTCACACATGAAGTCAGAATACAGAGAAGACCCTACATCCCCTTTCATGATTAGATGGGAAGCACTAAATACAGGAGATTGTCTTTCTCTTTTCCTCCTGTCAGTTCACATAAACCTAAAGGGAGGAAAAAGATCAACAGTAGCGGGCATTTAAACAATAGGAAGAATTGGCACATCTGCTTATCATCTATTCTCTGGGGTCACCCTTCCAAAGAACTTAGGATGGAACTCTCCATGGTAGATAGAAGGAACAGCTCACCCATGGGGGTTCTTCATTGTGAGTGTGGAGTGTGTGTGTGTGTGTGTGTGTGTGTGTGTGTGTGTGTGTTTGAGGGAGAGAAGAGCTAAAAGGAACAAGGATTCCTGTGTCCCAGTCTAGTAAACATATAAAGGACCAGAGCTGCACTTCATCTTCTGCCTGGCAACCAAAAGTCCAAAATTTCTAGGGCAAAGATTTTTCCAGAATTCATGGGAAATCTATATGTCATCATCAATCAAAACAGCAAATAATGATGATCCTTCAAAGATCTCAGAATAATACATCTTTATAATACTTGACACCTTTACAATACTTTCAAGATTTCAAAGCTATTGACTTTCATATCTCACTTGGCCCCCACAAAACCCATGACACTGGCACCTTGGTATTATAGTATCCATTTTACAGAAGAGGAAACTGAGACTCAGAGATATAAAGAACTATTCCACTTATAGTTCATGTCAGAGAGAGGAGAGCACACCAGCCATCTCACAATCCACAATGAGAGGTAAGTAGGTGAGCAGATGCACACATGGGAAACAAACCTAGCTGGCCATGATTAGTAGAGATGGCTTCATCACCCAGAATTTCAAGCCAGTTCTATCTGAGCCAGGTTGCCCCCTGACCTCCACCTCCTTTATAGGACTACAACATTTAGAGATGGATGGGTTTTACAGAGCAAGAAGTCCAATCTATACATAGCAGATGAAGGAAAAAACTCAGGGAATGGAATTGACTCCCCTAAGCCATGTAGTAAACAGCAGAGCTGACATTTGAACCCAAGTCTCCTGATTCTCAATTCAGTGCTCTTTCCAGTGTATCATAAAATCCCTCTCTGAATCTCAACTTCCTCATCTGTAAAATGATAGGGGAGGAGGCACTAATAGAACCATAGAGTCACAGATGATGGGATTATTGATCAAGAATTGGCAGGGACAGGGACCTTCAAGTTCATCTTATCAATGGAAAACAGCAGCAACAACAACAAAAGTAGCCCCAGAGAGGTTCAGTAACCTGTCCAAGGTGGGCCACACAGAGGATAATGGCAGATCTTGGGCAGCCCCAATTCATTACTTGTTCTCACTGAGCTTCAATTCTCATCCTAGCTCAATATTAGAGGATGCTTGCTGGACTTTATATATTTCTGAGCTACTCAGCTGGTAGGCACTGTTCTCATTGCAAATCTCATGGGTTTTTCAATTTGGAAATGGAGGAGAAAGGGGAAAAATATAGAAAAGTCTGAGGAACCTTCATAAGGTTCATCTGACTGTAAGACCTGCTGGGCTGGCTCTTATGGAAGTCTCAATATGGTGAAGGAAAAATGTGGGAAAATATGGCACTGAACTACAAAGGAGTAGGTGATTAACAATGACTACAGGAGCATCTCCCATCAGCCTTCATACTTGTCATACCTCATCCATACAAATGAGGTTCTGGATGGCAAAGAGTTAGAGGAGGGAAGGAAGGAATAAGAAAGAACAAAGAAGAAAGGAGAGAAGGGAGTAAGAAAGAAAGGGAAGATGGGAAGGAATGAAAAAAGAAGGAATGAGTGAAACCTGCAAGGTAGAGAAAAAAGAAATTAAAAAGAAAGAACCAGAGATGGAAGAAAAAAGGAAGAAAAGGAAGAGGAAAGGCAAAGGATCATCTTGGTAACCATCCACCTCAACAGAAAAACACCTGAATGATGTATCTGTGTAGCCAATTTGTGCTGCTTTTGTTCCTGAAATTTACAATGCAGTCACAAGAATTCTGGTTTTCAAGTCTAGAATTAATGTGAAATGATAATAGCTAATGTTTATGATAGTGCTTATTATGTGCCAGATTCTATTCTAAGTGCTTTGCAATTATGATCTCATTTGATCCTCACAACAGTCCTGGAAGGGAGGTGCTATTATTATTTCCACTCTTTCTGTGAAGGAACCCAAAACTGGAAAAGGTGCCTTGGGTCTCACAACTAGTAAGTGTCTGAGACTGGCTTTGAACTCAAGTCTCATTGACTCCAAGTTTAACACTCTGCATAGCATCATAGTTCTTAGTGGGAGTGCGGGCACATAACCTGTTTCTCTTGATCTGTTCTGCATTTGCTCCTTTGTAGCACTAAGCCAAGTGGAGTGACTGCTCTCCTCCTGAAGTGTTATCCTATTGCATATCTGAATTGTAGGAGGGTGACAACTCTCCTATGGAATTCTGCTCTGAATCCTATCTCCCTGAGCTTTCACACTCATTGAGCTTATAAACTCTAGCTGGCTGGCTATATTCTTGACTGTAAGTTGGTTCTGGAGATTTTTTTTTTAGAACTTAAATGTTTAAGAAATCTCTTGCATCAATCAAGGCAGAAATCATTGACCACTAATGAGTAAAGTGGAGCTCCAAGGCAGAACAAAGAAGCTTCCCCAATTGCATTTTCTCCCTCCTGCTGCCATTATCAGAGCTGTGGACTATGGCAGATGGGCCATTAAGATGAACAACAGGCCCAGCCCAGAGAAGGTTTCAGTGCAATGCCTCCAAGCTCCTGGAACAGCATCTTTCTCATTAAGACCATGTTTTGGAATCACCTCATTTGGTGATTTATGATAAGGTAGAATTTTCCAATAGAATTTCCTTGTGCTGCTATGCCCAACAGTTCTATATTACTGAACTCCCCATCCTTCCAGACCAAGTGAGCAAAATGAAATAGACATCTAGAAAACCTCACACCATCTGACAACATGAAGTTTGCATCTGGAAAATGATTCTCTGGTGACTCTTGCTAGTCAGTGCCAGCAAAGTCGAATATATTCATGAGGCAGGTTGACAACAGATCTAATTGTCATGAAGTCTTACTTCATATGCTGGTGTAGCTGATTGACTTTAAGATGGACAATAATCTAAGCAAAGGATTGCCTTCCTCTTTAGCTCTAGAAGGAGTATGAATCTCTAGGAGATAACATTTCCTCTTTGTTTCTGAGCTGAAATCTCATATTCATATTTCTCTATGGCAAATGGGAAAGGATCAATGAAAGAATATCTCTAGGGTTCTTAAGCATAATATAGAAATTTCAAAGTCACTATTTATAAACCTATAATATGGGGTAGGGGATTACATCCCTCTGTTTACCTTAATGAAGTGATGGCTTTTTAGACAGATATTCTGTTTGTAGAAAGCCAATGTTCCTAGATAGATAAGTTTTAGATGGCTGTGCAGGACATGCCATTAAGTGGGTAAGCATAACAGAGTGATTATTTGAGAGAAATCATGGTATATCACAGCTACATTTGACCAGAAGGCTGACATTTGTCTTGGCAGTGTTCCTCAGTATTAACCCAAGAGCCTTTGAAAGGGTTTAGCTTCTGGTGATCAGACATGGACTACTTGTTCTTGTGTTATTTTATTGGATGACAAAATTAAAGACAATCCTGTAGACCATTATCATCAGATGACAAATGAGCATTTCAGACTGGTACTTTAGAGGCAATCGTGAAGATCAAAGGAGGTAGTATCTTGTAAAAAGCTTAGCAATGCCTGGCACATTGACAAGTTCTTAAAATCCTGGTCCCAGGGGTAGCTTGGTGGCACAGTGGATAGAGCACTGGCCCTGGAGTCAGGACCACCTGAGGTCAAATCCATCCTCAGACACAGAATACTTAACCTAGCTGTGTGACCTTAGGCTAGTCACTTAACCCCATTGCCTTGTAAGAAACAAAACAAAGCAAAAAAAAAAAACCTTGGTCCCTTTCCCCTTCTCCTATGCCTGAGAATTTAATATATCACCTCTGAACTGAGAACAAAATCAGTATTTTTCATTTAGTCCCAACATACTTAGGAAAAAGTGCCTATCATGATATTGATCAGTTTAGAGTCAAAACTGTGCTTTTCAAGCTTTTTGGCTTCAGGATTCCTTTATACTCTTAAAAATTATTAAGGAAACCTTGTTTATGTGGGTTACATCTATCACTATTTAGCATATTAGAAATGAAAATATCTTAGTATTATTATGACAACACTTTGATCTCATAGACCCTCTAAAAGGTTAATGGTCCCTGAACCACACTTGGAGAACCACTGGTCTAAATGAACAGAAAAACAAACAAACAATGGGGAAGTAAATGAGGATCATTTACAAAAGTTATGTGCTGCAATAAGGACTTAAATAGCTATTTAGAGTTTGCTAAGTGTTTTACAAAGATGATCTCATTTGATCCTCACAGCAACCCTCAGAAGTACATGCTTTTATCATAGATGAAGAAACTGAGACTAAAAAAGGTTAAGTGACTTACCCAGGATCACACAGCTAATAAGTAACTGAATCTGGATTGGAACTATGGACTTCCTGACTTTAGGTCCAACATTTTATCTGCTGAGTCAGCCAGGGGATTGTAGGGGATTCAGTGCTGGTTAGAAGACCCGAGTTCAAGCCACACTGATAAATCTTAGTTTTGTTATTATTGGCAAATCGCTGAATCTCGCAGTGCCTTAGGCCACCTATTAAATCTGTGTTATAAAAGAAATGATGATCTGCACCAGAGGAGGGATTTTTCATGATTGGAATTCCCATATCAATGAAATCACAGTTTGCTTCCTCCAGTTCCCCCTCTCCCCAATTCAAAAGAAATAAATGATTCCTTGAAAGGAAGACAGTAAAAGTTCAAATTGGTAGTATTCAGGGACTGACTTCCTTTCAGACCTTGTCTAGAGTTTGATACTGTGGATAACAATGAACTTGAATCAATTTGAGGCCAAAATATGAGAAATGTGATGATATTGGGGGTGGGGGTTGAGTCCCTTAGACAACCACACTCATTCAGATTAAAGCGAAAAAGTCAGGACAAATTCCTTAATGCCTCACTGCATCCTAATCCTTCCCTGAGCCTGTGCTTGGAGGATGACTTCTCTTGTCACATATAGAACAGATTAATTGAACCAGAGCATTATCTGCCTCTGTGGTGATCTTACCTTCCTCTCCTGCATAGGCCAGAATGGAGCGAGCCCGCATCTGTCTCCCATCAGTTGTTTTGCCAGAACAAGTATGTGAGCAGGAGGACCATGCTGACCACGTGCTGAGAACACAGTCCTTGGGGCATGGCACTTCACAGGCCACAGGGATTGGATAGATGGCATCTCTGCACAGCTGTCTGTCAACTTCTTCTCCTGGGGAAGCAAGGGCCACAAAGAGTCCATTACAATTAAATTAACTTCAAATGTGCAATTGAAACCAGATGGTCACAACAAATAATTTTTTTTCCTTTGTTATTGGGTAAAACTGGAATTGACAGATGAGTTGCTAAAGAGGGACCCTCATGCTAGACATGAAAAGAATGCAGATATTGCCACCAGGATCCAAAAGAGGGCCTGTATTCCAGTTGCAGACAGTTTTAGAGTGGTCACTTTTATATCTCTTTTGAGATTTATTCATATAATATATCCCAGTCTTATCTGATACCATCAAAAATAATTTGTGTCCTAAACTTCCATTGAAGGCTTACAGAAGGCACTGAATGAAATCCATTCCTCTCCATGTTGTGGAAAGGTGCTGTGATTTTCAAATTATATAATGGATCAATTTACAGCCTTTAGGATCCATCTCATAAGGATCTAGATTTTTGGAAAGTATATTATAAGGGTTCATTGAGAACTAACTCTATGTTTGTGTGTATGTGTATGTGTTTGTGTGTGTGTGTGTGTGTGTGTGTGTGTGTGTGTGTGAGAGAGAGAGAGAGAGAGAGAGAGAGAGAGAGAGAGAGAGAGAGAATTGGAATATTTCAATCTGATTATTAAAATGAGTTTTATCAGTTGAAGATATGTTGATATATCAATAAATGAAGAAAAGGTGAAAGGTGAAAAGGTGAAAAGTCCTAGGAAAATGCTACCTAACATATCGGAGAAAACATAATCATCAAAACAATTTCATTTCCATTCAGTTTAGAAGGTACTGTGCAAAGAACCAAGGGAACACTCATAGAAGAGATAAGGATGATGTCTTCCTTTGGTGACTTTACAATATATAAATGGAATCATGGTCATGCATAAAAACCATTTTAACCCATTCAGATATTGGAATGCAGCCTATGGAAAAGAGATTCCAAACATAAGGATGGGGGCATGATCTGTGATCTATACCAATGGAGATGCCACATTATAGGCTTGGGATCATAGCAAAGGTTCCTTTGAAGTCAACAAATCAACCCCTTTATTTTAACAAAGAGGAAACTGGGGAATAGAGAGATTATATGATCAGAGTTATATAGCTTATAAATGTCAAAGTGAGGATTTGAATCCAGGTCTTTTTGATTGTTATCAAGTCCAGAATTTTCTCCATTATGCTGCTTGGTTGTCATGTTACAAGTAGTTGATAAAATGCCTGGAGCATGTCAGGATTGCCAGGGATAGAGCCAACCATATTCATTTTCACATTTTGAAGGAACTCCAGGGTGAGTATGGAATAAATGGCCAAAATATGTGTTGTTTTTACAAACAGTAACCTAGAAGCAGTCTATGGAGGAAGAAGGACATGGTCTGAACCAGGAATGATAACTTTGGATGATATCGTAGATTGTGAGGTGGCTTTGATCCTGCACTGCCTTTTCAGTCTTGCTCAGAACCAGCTCAACCTTGAGGGATGTAGAGATTGGAGTGAATTTCCCTGTGACAAGGCCCACTTTGGAAGCCTTTTGGCCATGCCAAAAGAGAAGCTGAAAAAAAATAAACTTAAAATGGAAGGAGATGGAGATTCTTTCTTCCAAAGGAACAAAAAAGTGACTCTGTAACCAATTTGAGATGGGAACAAGTGAGAGAAGGAGTTGGTTGGCTGAGAGACCAATTACTCAGCCTCAGAGCAGTTATATACGTCCCCTGGTGCGTGGATTAGAGACTCAGCACCAACCTGGGCTGTGTCTCCTTCCATCTGTAGCCAACCAGACTGAAATAGAAACTAATAAGAAGCAGGCCAGCTATATCCAGATTTCATTTAGTGGGAAACAGATGGCTAAAGATGAAAAGGAATTTAATAAAGTGATCTCTTTTGTCTGTGAAAGAGGTACATGCAGGCTGTGCACTCCTAGCTCTCCCTGAAGAATGATGAAACATTGAGCCAATGATACTTTCCCGTACAGTCAGCCCTCTGATCAAGGGCGTACATTTTACAGATTGACATAGATTAGCAGAAATAGATTAGCTTGGGCCATAGAATAAGGTAAAAGTCCCTGACCCATAGGGAGGTAGAATCCACATCTTTGGCATCATTATATCTATGTTCCCATTCACTAACCTCATATGCCATGAACTAGAACACTTAGGAAAATGCTCCACATGGTGGATGTTTTTTTTTTTTTAACAGCTAAATCCCTCACCCACTGCTCCCTAATCCTAAAAATGTATAACAGTCAGTTATAAAATGTGGCATATTTATTTTTTCTTAAGCAAAATATAATATATATATATATATCAGTAAATGACTTGCCCATTTTCCCATATTATATTATACTTCATCTCAGAAGGTAATAGGATTAATATTATTAATCATCTGAAATACTATTTCCTTCTGAGAGGCAGTGCAATAGAATGTGTGACAATGGCTAAGTCATTTACTGCCCAGTATTCTAAGTCATTCTCTATGATAATATATTTTAGATAAAGCACCAATCTGATTTCATAGAGGGGGTAGCTTCACCCACATATTCCCTGTACTAATGAAATTACAGGTCTAGCATAACCAGTCATCTTACCTAAACTCCAGTTTCATATTATCAGATGTCTACTGATTTTATTGAGGCAGGTCAAACTCAAAACAAAGGTCATCTTGTCCCCTAACCCATCCCTCTTTTGGTCTTTGTTATTTCCACCTAGGTATGGCCATCTTTCCACCAATTCAAATTCACATCTCAAAGTCAAACCCAGTTCTTTCCTTTTACCTATTTGTCTTCCTCTCTCTAGCCATCTGCTAAGTCTTGTTGATTCTTATTCCTCAATGCTTCTTGTACCTGTTCCCCTATTATCACTTATATCAATACTCTCTTGATCCAGTACCACATTTTTCTTTCACTGGCTGATTACAATAGCCTGAATCTCTATCTCTCCCCTATGCCATCTACCATCCCATATAACCATCATGCTGATATTCCATCTCTTGTTGTTTTTGTAAGGCAACATGGTTGAGTGAATTGCCTATGGTCGATACAGCTAGGCAAATAATGTTTCTGAGGCTGGATTTGAATCCAGGTCCTCCTGACTCCAGGGCCAGTGCTATCTCCACTGCATCACCTAGCTGCACCCATATTGATATTCTTAAAACATAGAGCTGACCATTCCCCCTTCATCAAAAAGAATCAGTAATTCCCTATGATATCTTGGATAAAATCAAAGCTATCCAGCTTTAATACATTTTTTAGGATGATTATGTGCCATTTCTCTCTCAGACACACAGTCTACACTCTGTTCTCCATTTCACATGCCTGTACCTTTATAGAGGTTGTCTCCCATACCCAGGATGTTCTCTCTCTAGGCTAATCTTTTAGAATTTCTAGTCCTACTCAAGGTTTAATCCAAACACCTCCTCTAAGAGGCCTTTCCTAGATAACATGGAGGGAAATAAAGGTTTAGTAGCCTGAACTGTACATGTGAATGGGATGAACCTTCCCATAAAATGGAAGTGGATAGCAGAATGGATTAAAAACCAGAATCCTACAATATCTTGTTTACAAGAAACACATATGAAGCAGAGAGATACACACTGGTTAAAGATATGGAGTACTCTTATTCTATAAGAAATTGTGAATGGTCGGACTCTAGAGAAATATGGAAAGAATTACAATGGATACTGAAGAAAGGGAGCAGAAACAAGAGAATATTGTACATGTTCATAACAGCATTGTGAGTTGATCAGCTTTGATGGATGCAGATCCTCTTTCAGTTCAGAGAGCTAGGACAACCTTTGGAGAACTGTTAGGGACAATGCCATCCATGTCCAGATGAAGGGGAAAAAAATCAGCAAAACAAACAGAAAAAAAACCCCTATAGAATCTGAATGAACATTATGGTCACTTTTTTTAAGGCTTTTTTCCAAGGCAGTGGGGTTAAGTGGCTTGCCCAAGGCCACACAGCTAGGTAATTATTAAGTGTCTGAGGCTGGATTTGAACTCAGGTCCTCTTGTCTCCAGGACCGGTGCTTTATCCACTGCACTACCTAGCTGCTCTTATAGTAACATTTAAAAAGAAATTTTCCCTTATATTTTTCCTTCCTATCCCATGATTTTCTATCTTTTCCCTTAGTCCAAATTCCTCATATAGAAAATGACTAATAGGGAAACATGCTAAACACTAATGTCCATGTACACTAGACATTAGACAGTTTGCCACTGCAGGGTGGGGGGGATGGGAAGGGAGGGTGGAAAGAAATTATGTAACCTGTAAATATGCATGTGGATGAATGCTGAAAAACTATCATAACATATGATTGGGAAAAATAAGCTAAAATATCAATTAGAAATTAAAAAGAGGTCTTTTCTGATTTTCCAATGGCTGATGCTCAAGCCTTCCTGAAATTACTTTGTATAATTACTGATCACCTACTGTTTTTCTCCAAGAAAATCTAAGATTCTCAAAAACAGGGATTGACTCATTTTGTTCATCTTTGGGTCAGTTAAGCAGAGCCCACTATAGACCTCAGGGAATGCTTATTGAAATGAACTGAATATCAAATAGAGGTGTGCCAATGGACAAAGAATCTTCTTTTTGGAAAACTGTGCTACAAAGGCATTTTCTTTTTCCAAAATCTCGATGGTCCTAGAAAAACTGTTTAGTTTGTCATAACTGACTCAAATTTCTTGAGCTTGGAGAAGTTGGTGGAGCTTTGAAATGTGGTTGATTTTTTTTTATCTACAAGGTTAACTCACTGGGAGGAGGTGGGAGGGACAGCCACCATGGAGTGGATGGAAAACCTGAGTTTAGTTGACTCTGGAGAAGGAGGGGAAATGAGGGTCTATGGTCAGGGCAACCAAACCTTGAGCAAGTTGATGGAAGGGTCTAGGTAGCTCAGGAAGCCGATTCAACCTCTAAACACATTGGGAATATTTTAGGTTTATACTTAGTGATTCAGCAAGTTTTACTGCAGGATGTATTGACCTCCACCAGAATATCAAAAAAGTCCTTTTGAAAAGACCCTATTTTGTTCTTGAGAGAACTTAAGGTAGCTTTCACATCAAGAACATACTATACTCAATATTCTCTACCCAGCAGGGACTAAGTAAATATTTGTTAAATTAATGAATAAACTATATTTAGGACAAGAGCTTCTGGGGAGATTCAGTTATGCCTTAGAAGCGTGGGCATGGACTTATTCCAAGAGCCCAGAGAGACTCAGATGGGCAACTGTCCCAGCATTTGAGTAAAGGTCAGGCAAGGCTGAATAGAGAAAGAGAAGGAAACCTCAGGGACTCCTGCCTGCTATTGGTTGACCTGCTCCCTCCCTGCTTCCTCTCATGTTGTGAATGTTCAGCCATACATTATAAGGGCACAGGGATGGTTCACACTCTTTCAAATGAATGAAGTGTGCTATTAAAGTGGAAAGTCTAAACCATCACCAGACCAATAGGAGGGACTTTTCCCCCTTTCCAGGAAAGCTATCCTGCTATTCTGAGGATGAGATGTTGATCTATGTCAGAAGCCTGCTGTAGCATCCCATGCCTGGATCATAGGGAACCTATAGCCCATTTCCTCTCCTGAAGGTAGTTCTTAGCTTGGACAGTGACCAGTGGTCAATCTTGACATCATAAACACATAATCTGCCTCCCTGCTCCCACTCAACACACTATTTTATAACAGGAACTTTCTAGTGCCCAAAGCATCAAATGGCTGCTTTGCAATCAAATAAAGCCTTATTTTGAGGACCTCAAGGGACTTCATCAAACTTGCAAAAGATACATTTTACAGGAAGCATATGGAGAGAAAAAAGACATGTGCAAACTCCAGAGCTAAAAAAAATCCCATTTCTGCAGCCTGCTTTTCTATTGGCATCATATTTGTATACTTCTCAGCTTTTCCTTAGAAAGGGAAAAAAGAGGAACAAACTATTTGCTTCAGTGGTGTGATCCAGAACTTTGAAAACTAGTCATTTTGATGGTTTTGGTTTTTATAACACTGCCATTTTCTGAAAACCCTCTCTCTCTATCAGATCCCCTCACGCCAACCAGAGAAAATAATTTATGCAAGATAATACCCTACCAAGAAGAAGCAAGCCCCATTTCAGCATCTGTTCTCTGGGGCCATTGGCCATGGCAATTACTTGAGTTCCATGTTTTAAAACATTCTTTTCTGTTACATAATTGTTGTCACAGCTTTACTCTCCTGATTCTGCCTGCTGCGTCCCTTTAGTTGTTTCCCCATAATTTTTGGAGTTCTTCATGTTCATCATTTCTTAAAGAATGGGCATACTCTTAGGCCCTACTGGTGTTGTATCCGCTAATCAATGGATGCTCTTTTTTTGCAATGAACATTTTAAAGTGTATTTGACCTTTCTTTCCATCTCTGACCCACTCAAAGAACAAATTCAGTAAAGGAATTGCTGGGTCCAAGGCGACAGACAATTCAGTAACTATTTCAGCAAAATTATACATAATTTCAAATTGTTTTCCAGAATGATTGGACCAATTCATAATTTCTTCTAAAGATATTAGTGTGTTGGGGGGACTAGATGGTGTAGTGGATAGAGCCCTGACTCTGGAGTCAGGAGGACCTGAGTTCTAATGTGGCCTCAGACGCATAATACTCACCTAGCCAGGTCACCCTGCACAAGTCAATTAACCCTATTGTCTTACAAAAACCACAAAAGAAACAAACAAACAAAAAGACATCTGTTTTCCTATAACCCAATTCAGCATTGATGATTTCTACCTTTTAATGTTTTTTATTAGTTTGCTGGATGGGAAAGAAAACCTCAAAGATGTATTCATTGCATTAATCTTAGCATGGGTAGAACATTTTCTTCTGTGGTTATATTCTTTCAGAAACTGTTTCTATTCTTTTTACTCCAAAGGTACCCTGTCTCATTTCTCTTATAGCTATAAGCAAAGCAAGCAGACCCAAATGGATGTTTTGGAAAGGAGGAAATAAAATCTGCCTTGCTTTGAGGGCTAAGCACATTATTCTCCTTCACTGAATTATCTCTCATATTCTTTTAAGAATGGTAAAAAAATGTTTCAATCATCAGTCTTGCTGGTTGGCTAATACAATCCTGCCAATAATTTTCAGAAATGCTTAGATTCACAAACATGATTTTTATTCTTCATTCATCCTCTATGCTTTAGCAATACCCACTTCCCTTTCCTAACTACAGTCACACCGACCTACTGAACCTCATACCACTAAACAATTAGTCTGTGGGTATTTGTTACCAATTATTCATGGAAGATTTTTGTAAGCATGCCACAGAGAGTTAAAGGAGATTCAAATGGATATCATGCTTTTTATTCAAGAAACAGTTATTTATTGAGAGTCAATTGTGATCCCAAGGCATGCTCTAAACAAGGGCTCATCCATCTAGCAGCAGGGAGAAATTGGGGAAAAACCCATGAGAAATCATTTAATAAGAGAGGAAAATAAAGCATAGACTTAGTAAAGTCCCTGGCTTCATAAAGTCAGCCATGGAAAGGGATTATTCTGATTCAGTTTTGGAAAATAGTGCTGACATAACATTTTGAGCTTTCACCTATCTCAGAATACATACATACATACATATATATATATAATGTTTATTTATAAATGCATATATATATATATATACACATTTAGATTTAATATTTCCATTTCTCTTATAGTACTAGAAATAACCTGAAAACATCAAGGTGCCTTGTGCTAGTGAACAAAATACCTGGCCCATTTACAGTTAGTATTTAATTCAATGCATCCCTTAGGGGGCAAATCTATTCCTTGAAAATTGGAGCTAAATTGGATTTGGGTTGGTACACATAGCCAGAATTGTGCATAATGATTGTCTCCATAACCTACACACATACACAGAAGACACTTAAGCATGATGGTGAATCTGCAGCTTTAGAATCTAAAATCCTAAGTTTATATAGCAAATAATTTTAAAAATATAATTGATATTTGCAGGAATGAATTTGTTCAATGAGATTTTATATAATATATATGTAATAAAATGGATGATGCCACAACAAAAAGTCAATTTAACATAAGACCTCTTAATGATTATTAAAGAGTCTGATTCTTGCTTTTGTAACCCTTAGCCTTTCTCATGATTTTTTTCTTTCTTTAGCTTTTTTTCTATTGTATATTAGGGAACAGAATGGCCAGTTTCATTTTACTAGATCATCAATTTTCTTTCAGGGTTTTCTTATCTTTGCCCTTCATTTTTCTACCGCTTCAGACATCATTTCCTTCCTTTCTTCAAGTCCTTCTTCTCCTGTCTTTGCCACATCCTTTCCTTCCTTCCTTTGTCTTCCTTCCAGTGATATCTGTGTTCCCCTTCCTCTGTGACCTGAGCAAGATTGAATCAGGTAACCTTGAGGTATAAGACAGCATTCTCAGTCCCCCGGAGCTAGGCAGACCTGTCAGACTTTCCAATTCCAGGCTGAAATGTGCTCAAATACGTGACCTCTAAATCCTGAGGTGCTGGGGGCCAGATTTTAATAAAGTAGTTAAAGGCCCAGAATCCTGCAAAGAAGTACTGAAAAATTACAGTTGGCTTCAACCATAACTTTGAATTTTTCTGCTTTAGTGAAGGGAACTACACCCTTAGGGGGGAGTGTCAGCTGGCTGAGCAGGGAGCTATGCAAACAATTCCCTAATACCATATTCCAGATTTCCCCATAAATTAGTGTTGGGGGGGCTAGGATGATGGAAAGCCTTTTTCCTATCTAGAAGTTTTGTTGTATGAAAATTCTGAAGGCAGAGCCCACAACTCGGGTCTGGCTGTCCATCTGTCATTAGAGTCCTGGAGTCTTCCATTCTCTTGGTCATATAATGGAATATACATAAAGGATGTTCCTTTGTCCAAGGAACCACAGTCACTTGGAGTTGTGAGGTCCAAAGGAAAATGTAATTCACTTTCTCCTGTGTTAGAGACTCATAGAACCACAGTGCCAAAAGTAAGCTCAGCTGTCAGCTGGTTCAGTTCCTTCCGGAATGAGATGCCTCTTTGTAAGCACCTTCAAACAGTGACCATTCAACCCTTGCTTTCAGACCCCTAATGAGGAGGCACCTATTACTTCCTGAGGTAATCCAGGCCAATGTGGGACAGCCTTCATTGTTTAGCTGATTTCCTTACATTAAACCAAAAATTCCCCATTCTACACCAATAGCCATCATTTAAAATTTAGTCAATTAAAATAAATGCTGTGGCTGGGGATTTCACAACACTTCCTTGCCTTTTTATGACTGATCTCATCTATTAGTTCAATAGTGGGGTGATTGGGAGATGACAAAGTCCCTAGTGCAGCACTGAAGGGACTTTGGAATAATGAAGTAATTCCCCATTGATCATTGAACAGGAAGAATCTGTGACCTAGTGGACCTTTAACAGGGCGTACGTACACAACCTCAGTCTCCCCCCCCCTTCTTTATTGCAGAATGTATGAGTGCCCTTTGACCCTTTCAGTAGATAACTGAGAACAGTGAGTGGTCCCCTTCCTTTACCATGGCAAAGCTATATGGTAGCTAGATTAGAGTTAGCAAACACATTCATCAAGGAAAGCTTTAACATGGGCCTCTATTTACTTATTTTGCTTTGTATTTACTTACCTATCTTGGAACCAATTTGGTGAGTTTGAGAGTTTGGAGATGTCAGCAATGGTGGATACTGACCACAGACAAGGGTTGTTTCTGCATTAGAAAAGGCAATCACCAAAAAGAGGTGAGGCTTAAGCCTTAACCTAGTTTGTCACAATACACACACACAGGATGGCTCGGATGGTGAAAAGCCAAGGTGAAATAGAACAGAGTCCATTGAGCTTTATCAATTGATTTGATATCTGGTTCATGCTCCTGGTACAGGGTGTCAGATGATAGTTCTGCCACTTGTGGAGTTCTTTTGGATCTTTTAGCATTCTCTTACTATAACACTTATATTTTTAAAATTTTCAGTGGTCATTCTCATGTGACTACCTCCTAGACCAATGTATCTTTCCACGGCCTCTACCCTGGGTCCAGTGTCTTCTACAAATTCAATCTTTCATAATGGACCTCATTATTCTCCCCTCCAAACATACCCCTTTCCCCAAATTACCTATTTTTGTGGATGATGCCTTCCTATCAATTACATGGACACCAAATTTCCCTCTTGATATTCCCACCTGGTCAGTGATTGAGCTGTGTCATTTTTTTACCTAATCACCTCTCTTGCATCTCATATGATCATGATCCTAGGACAGACTCTTATTACATTCACTTTCTCTCGTAATGGCTCACTAATTGCTTTCCCTATGTGTAGTCCTTTCTCTTCTTCTATTTTTCCTGCACACAGTTGCCAAAGTGTTCTTTCAAAAGCACTATTCTGACCAGGTCACTCAGCTTCCCAGAAACATTCAGTCAAGGCTCCCTCTGAGAGTAAAAACAAAAAAATAAAAAAAAACAACAAACAAACAAACTCTACCACCTGGCATTGAAGATTCTCCATTAACTGTATCCAACCTGTCTTTCCAGTCCTGTTTCTTATTACTCCTTTTCCTCTCACTGTTTTTTAACTAGATTGGCCCGGAACCTTCTGTTTCCCATCTCTGGGTCTTGTTGTAGGTTGTCTTCTGTCCCTGAAATGTACTCTCTCCTCATATGACTCTGGTAAAGCCCCTTTTCCCCTCCAAAGCCCATCTCACATCCCACCTCCTCCATGGAGCAATGAAGATTTCCTAGATTTCATTGTTGAAGGTGCCCTAATTCTTATACTCTCCCGGGGCATTTCCTGTCTCTTTTCTTTTGGCTTCACTCTTCTATGCCTTGTACAACCTTATACTTTTCTAGGGACAGGCTCTATCTCTACCACTGGTAGTTTGAAAGCTTCATGAAGGCAGGAACTGTGTCCCTCTTTACTTCATATCTCTGTGACCAGTTGTAGCTGGCAACTGCGTAATGCTCTTTGAGTCAAAACAAAATGGTATTTCATTGAAACCTTTGCACAATGTTTTCTTTTCCCTGCACACAGTAGGTAAGGGAGACATGCTTATAGAATTGAATTGTATTCCTCCTACAGCATAAACCTTTCCAAGGACATATTGATTCTACTAAGCATATCTGGAAATCATCAATAGTCTACTTTGTGAAATGAACTGTAACCTGGTTGAAAAGAGAAGTTTTTATAGCATCTGCTTTGTTTCTTTAGGGGTTTACCCTTCTGAGCAGCCTAATTGCTTCTGACATTTCCGTAATGATTTTATGAGCATCTTGACCTTTGATGCATTCATTTTTTTGAAGCTCATAACATGATAAACTGCCAGAAATGGTATATTCATAAAGAGATAACAACAGCCACTTACAAGTCTTCTCTGAGAGGAGGGAGCTTCATCTAAGCAATAATTTCACCTCCTGCCTTCCCTGATATGCTTCCGGAACACCCAGCTTTCATAGGTCTATTCTCTCTCACAGAAAAGAGTGATCCAGTCAAGTTTGTTCTTGTACTTGATTGCTAAAAGGCTGAATGCAAATTTACTCTAAGGTGAAACATGAGGGGTAGCCAGGTGGTGCAGTGGATAGAGCACTGGCCCTGGGATCGGGAGGACCTGAGTTCAAATTTGACCTCAGACACTTAATAATTGCCTAGCTGTGTGACCTTGGGCATGTCAATTAACCCCACTGCCTTAAATAAAAAATAAAAAGAATTATAAAAAAATGAAACATGAGCTTCTTGTTGTAAGTGGACTTGCTAAAAAATCCATGATTTGGAGAAAGTTGATCCAGCCACATAATACTCAGCTCTGATAATTTCTAGGACAACATATGTTAACGATGGGCCCTTTGCAAAGGGATTTATAGTACTTGATATATATATATATATATATATATATATATATATATATTTATATCATCAATACCAATGACTTACAACATATCGAATACACTCCGTACTCATTTTACATCTTCTAAGGGTATGTGTAGAGGCCCTCAGCTCTCCAGTGACAGTTTAAAAGAAAATGACATCCTCTATTGAAGTATGAGAGTCTGAAAGTAAGCATAGTTTGTGGCCACATTTAAAACTGAAGAAGTAGCTGCCTGTTTGATCAAGAAAGAAAAGGAGATGCAGGCCTCCCTCCTGCTCTGAGACTTTGCAGCCTGAGGGGAGGAATTCTTACACATCATATACAGAGATCAGGGTGATCCAAGAGAGTCAGAGTGGAATTTGGGGGCAGGGGGAGAAGAAATAGGTGAGAAGAGATGTCTAGAGAGAAGGACTGAGGCTTTTTACAATGATATTAAGCAAAAACTCTATTTGGGGGAGTTCAAGCGACAGAAATCACCAGCAAGAAAGAGGCAAATCAGAGAATCTCAGGAAAACACTTATCAGGGGTTAGCATCTAGAAAATGGTCTATTCTGCAAAGAGAATAAAAGATTTTAAAGAAAGTATTATATTTTAAATACTAGAGATTAGATCTAAATATTGACTTGAAATTCATACAGCATGGCAATCAACCAGGATTTATTAAGTATCTGCTAGGGGCTAGGCATTTATAGGCAATGGGGATTAAAGGACAACTAATTGTCTTCTGGCCTCAGGAAGTCATTCTAATTGGAGAGATGACAAAGACTATAAAGTATATGAAAAGTGAGGATTAGGGAAGGTTCCATGGAGAAGGTAGGTTTTGAGTCTGGAAGGAAATAGAAGTTTTTCTCAGCCAGAAGGGAGGCGTAGGGGAGCAGAACATTTGCAGGTCCAGGGGACAGCCCATGTGAAGGCACTGGGAAGGGAGATGGAGAAGCCTGTGTGAAGAGCCGCTAGAAGAGTTTGATTGGTCCATTGGGTCCATGCAGGTAAGTAACAGATAATAAGGGTGGAGACCAGATTTTAGAGAGAGGATGTCATTTATTCTGAGAGGCAATGGGGGCAACTAGACTTTACTGCAGAGAAGAGAAACATGGTGAGGCCTGAGCTTTAGGAAAACCTCTTTGAAATCTATGTGGGGTTGGGGTGGGAAAGGGGGAGAATTAAGGGTAAGAACCCATTAAGAAAATTGTAGCAGTATCCAGGCAAGGATGGAAAACCTTTTGCCACTGTGGTTGTGGTTTTCTGAGTGGAAAAAAGGGGGCAGATGCAAGAAATGTCACAGAGATAGAAAGCAAAGATTGGCAAATGACTAGGGATCAAAGTGAGAGACAGGAGTCAAGTGTCAGCCAATCTTCATAAAACTCATCCCATAAACAAATCCTGTTCTAGGCACAGGAGATAGAAGCACAAAGAATGAAACCCTCCCTTCTCACAAGAAGTTTAAATTTCAGTGGAGAAGACATGTCCATATAAAAACCAAGAGTGCAGATATTAAAATGAACAAGTACAAATGGGGTAAGTTTGGGAGGAAGGGGACTAGCAAATGAATGAAGAAAGGTTTCCTGAAGACTATGATGCCCAACCCGTACCTTAAAGAGAGAAAAGGACTTCATATGAAATGGAGGTAAGGAGGGAATGCATTCTCAGCCTGGGCAAAATCACGGAGAGGGGAGAGGGACTGTGTTGGTGGAGAAACAGAGAGAAGGTCGCTTATGTTGGATGGAAGAATATGGGAGGAAGAATAAGGTCCAATGCTGCTGGACTGATAGATTGGGGGGAGGTTGTGTAAGGTATGAAAAGTGAAAAAAATTCAATTTATCCTATAAGTAATCAGAAATCCCTGGAGCTGATTCAGTAGAGGGGTCACATGGTCATATCTGAATTTTAAAAAAGAGGACTTTGGCAGCAGAGATAGGTTGTGCCCAGGGTGGGATACTGGAGCCAGGGAGAATCAATAAGAGCTATGTGGGCTGGATCCAGATCCTTCCACTGACACAGACTTGAAGGGGAACTTGCAAATATTGCCTAATTCCAAAATATCCTCCAGGGAGAGGGGGAAAAACCATGAGACAAAGAGGTTATAGTGTTTGCCTTGAGAAGCCTAATAGCAGACGGGGGCTAAATAGGGTTATCAAAATAGAAGGCTGTACTGGCAACTGATCTGAACTAAATGGAGAGGAGGGGTTAGGCAAGAGGCCTGGTAAATGGGCAAGAATCAAGATTTGGCAAATGATTGGAAATGTTGGGTGATTAAATATGAAGAGATCAGGTTGATGGCAAGATTCTGAACCTGGGGCACTGGAAGGATAATGGTACCTGCAACAGACATAAAAGGGTTGGAAGAGGGGAGAATTGGGGGGAAAGAAAATAAGGTCAGTTTTAGATGTGTTAAATTGAAAATAACTCTAGGAAAGCTAGTTTGATGATGTTTAATAGGCAGTTGGTGATCTGGGTCTAGAATATGAGGTAGAATCATCTGGTGTAACTATTCTCATATTCACAGAGGAGTGAACGTTGCCTTAGAAAGTTACCCGACTAATCATACACAGCTAGTAAAAGTCATAGATGGAATTGGAACATAGGTCACCCCTGACTCTAAATCTACATTCTTTCCCTTTAACCAAGAAACCCCCCAAAAGGAAGACTATGTCTCATATCTTTATGAAATCTGCATTTGGAAATCCTTTAGAAAGAAAGAAAGATTAAATGCTGGAATGCCATCAACCAATTACACCAATTTGCATTTCGAAAGAGAAAAGCTTCTTTAAAAGATGGATAGGTTCCTAATTGCAGTTCTCATATTTCTGTCTCTCCCTGTCTTTCTCTACCACCCCCCTCCTTCTCTCTCTATCTCTCCCTCTCTCCCTCCCTCTGTATTTCTCTTCTCTTTCCCTCTGTCTCTTGTCTTTTTCTCTTTCCACTCAAAGGTAAGAAAGTTTCCAGTATGCCCAAGTGCTCTGGGGACAATTTGAATTTCCAAAAAAGAAGATTATGTGGTAACAAGAAACTTGATTTCTACATGAAAGCTCTGAGAGGCAGACTCAAGGGAGAGGAAGCCAAGCAGTTCCCACACTTGAATGGGGAATACAAGCCTTATTAGGGCCAGACAAACTAGGAATCTCAAGTACATCATTTCAGTATCTGAGGCAAAGAGAGACATATCAATGCTTTTATACACTAAAAAGACATTGATGTGTTTGGGGAGGATGATCTATATTTATTAGAAAAGAATAGGAATCAGGATTAGATGAAGGCCTCTAGCACTGAGGGTAATGAAAAAACCGGAACAACCTGCCAGTGAGGTAAGGATGCACACTAATGAGGAAATAACACCTTCTAATTGGATTCCTATGGGGTGGCTATTGCATTATGAGACAGGCAATAAATCTCCAAGTTATAGATTGCATTATGCTATCCATGATGATCAGAATTAGTGTAGACTGGATCCAGATCCTTCCACTGACATAGACTCAAAGGAGGAGACCTTGCAAATATTCCCTAATTCTAAAATCTCCTCCAGGGAGAGGGGAAAAAATGATGAGACAAAGAGGTTATAGTGTTTGCCCTGAGAAGCCTAATGGCAGACGGGGGCTAAATAGGGTTATCAAAATAGAAGGCTGTGTTCATGGGAAATGCTGTTCCTGTTTTCCAGTTTCATATTCATCTTATTATCTCTTCTGATTAATAGTCATTATTAGTCAATGTACAAGTAGCAATAGCCATCCACATACTTTCTCACATGCCATTCTGATCATGTTTGGTTTGAATGGTTATCTGGTCTACATAATTAGCAGAATATTGGGTGTCCAATTGATCTTTCTAAAACCCAGATCTGACCAGGTCATTCAGCATCTTTTTACCATTGATATACAACAGAAGCTCCTACTCAGTTTCATAATTCATGTCCCCCCCCACAACCTGGCCTCTTCCTATCTTTTTAATTTCCTATTGTCTTACTTCATGCAATTTTCTGTCCTAATCAAACTGGTTTGCTAGGGATTTCCTGTAAGATATCTCTTCCTCTGGTTATGCCTTGAATGGATGGGGAGGGGCATGCCTGGAATGCACTCTCTCTTTATCTCTAGCTCTTGCGGTGATAAGCCTCCTTCAAAGTTCCTTGGGGAGTCGCCTCCTGTCCTTTTACATAATGCCTTGCACAGGGATAGATGCTTCATAAATGTGAAATGGAATCAACTTATCTTTTAAGCTTTCTTCACACATGAGAGAATAGAGCGAAGTAGAAAGACTAAGTCAAAAGGTAAATAATATCTGTGGCTATAAGGGCAGTTCAGACTATAAGTTGGCTGCTAATTTCATGACTCAGTGGGAAGAAAAGCATCTGGAAGGATTTCCAGCATTCCCAGCATCCCCAGTATCCCTCAGGAAGAGTCTGCTTCTGATAGAAGTTGGTCCCTCCAACTTAAAAAAGACTATTGAAATTCTAGGGGTTATGGAGATGATTCAAAGAGCACATGTGGCATTGGTAACTGACAGGGCAACAATAAATTGTGAGCTCTGTCTAAACCCTGCTCCCATCTTCCCCCATCCATGGCTTCTTTCCCAACCATTTGTCTAAATATTAGTTCTGCTTAATTAGGTCTTAATTCGATGATAGTGGTTATTGTGGTTATTGTCTTTGAAGAAGGCTAAATAAAAGTCACACCTTTTTCCTGGAGACAGAAATAAACAGGATGTTTGAACTCTAAAGTACAATGTTTTGTAGATTAGAGAACTATCACAAAATTTGAAAAAGTAATGGTTTTATTTTCCCTACTCATTTTATTAAAAAAAGTTCTCTATGGTGTCACTTTAACTTAAGTCACTTTTGATTTAGGGGACCTGAAAACTCCCCTTACCTTAGCAATGAGGCCTTCTATGGAGTTTTATGGATTAAATAAAAATATGGATTTTTATGGGTTAAGAAAGATACTCCCTGGATTGGAAGGATAAAGTGATTCAAGAAATGATTAAAACACTAGTTCCAGTGTAAAAAATTATCTATTGATTCATCTATGAGCATCCATCCATCTACTGATCCAAGAATTATGGTCTCATCCTAGGTAATCTACCAGAAATTCATAAAACAAAAAATTATACGCAAAAATGCCCTCTGTAATCACTGTTTTTCCTCCTTTAACAATAAGATTTGCTTCAAATTCCTTTTTAGCAATTGATATTAGCTTCTAGGTATATTCAGGTGAGTTGCCAGGATGTCAGCTTTTCTTAGTTATCTTCCTTGCTCAGGTTGAGTTGGCAGTTAATAGGAATAGATGGTGGTGGTAGTGGATTGATTCCAGTGTCCTGTTGTTGCTGAATTGTGTTCTGTTTTACCTCCTCAGTCTCCACCTCAGTACTTCTCAACCCAGTGACATGGGACTCTTTGCTGTTCTTCATCTCCCAACTCAAGGCTACCTCTTAGACATATAATGCCTTCACTCCTCACATCTGATTCCTGGCTTCCCCGACTTTCTTCAAGTCTCAAGTCTTCCTTCCCTCTTTTGATGATCCCCTATTGACTTCATGAATAGGTTAGTTGAACAGTCTTCATACTTTGTGTGTTTTAAGTTTTGCACACATGGACAGCTATGCACAATATAGAGAAAAAAAAGAGAGGCTCTATGTACATGGTTGTGGAGCAGTTTGTAGGAGTTTCACTGGTTTTCTTCACTCTCCTTAGTAAAGAACCCCCTTTGCATTTGTTGCAAATTTTCTTTGTTTGCCTTTAAATCTCAAGTTTTGAGTTGCAGTTATGCCCACAAAGCATAGTGCAAGTCCTTTGAGACCTAAGCTCAAGTCTGTGAGATTGGGGATGTGATTTAGGGAGAAAATAAAGGTGTTAGATGAGTTTAGTGTGGAAGTCTCAGCAGCTGCTGTTAGTCATGAGGTTGGTGTTAATGAATTGATGAGTCATCATATCTGCAAAAGGGAGGAAAATATTTGTAAGTGTTCATGAATCTGCTCCAGAAAAGTGCTACCATAACCTCTCAAGGATGCAATGAGGGCATTGGAAAAAGGGAGAAGCAGCTGTTTGTGAGGGATTTAAAATTTTGTTAATGGAAATGTAGTAATGTCTTGTTACTAAAAATTGCAGGTAGAAAAGTATCTTTTCATCAATCTCTAGTGAAAGATCACAAACTTTGGTTTTCCTGAGAAATGAATCCTCTACTTTCTATAGGTTCAATGTATCAATATTCCTGTTTTTTCCTTTTACGCCATTTTCTGGGAAAGGTATCTCCACCAAAGTTGAGGATTGACCATGTCTGCTGTTGTTTTGTCCTCCATTAGATTTGAGCTCCTTGAGAGCAGGGTGCTGACCTTTTCCCTTTCTTTGTATTCCATCACTTAGAACAGTGGCTCACAGTACATTCTTCATTATTGTTTATTCACTTATTGCTATGTTTTTCTCAGGAATTTAGGACAGTCTTCACTCTACCTAATAGGTGTAGGAGAATTATTCCCCTTTGACCTTGTCACCTCATCAAATAAACCCTGACTTTGGGAATATTTTAAATCAATAAACACACACATAGTCAATAACATAGGACCCTATCACTTATCGATAGAGTATGAAAAAAGTAACTAATCATATTCTAGCTCAAAATTGTATTGACACAAATAATTTCTCATGAGTATACTCATATCAGTTATTCAGGGAAATCACCTTATAAAGGCTACTGGAAAGACTTCTAGGGAGACTATCTGAGATAACTGAGTTACCCATCTACCATTCAACTTGAATCAAATAGTAAAATGATCTCACCAAACCCTTCAAATTTATAACAGGCATTAACCTTCCATTCTTCTAGAGTAAACTGAAACCTGTGAGAGTAAAAGTCAGAGAACTTCAGAATCTTCAGAGCCAGGAGGATTCTGAGGAGCTTCTTGTGGGTCATTTTATCTATGATGGAGGGCTTCATCTACAATATCCTGGAAAGAAGTTATCCAGCCTTTACTGGAAGGATGCTAGTAAGGGAGAACCCACTTCCTGTTCATTCCAGGTGAGGATAATTCTCACCACTAGAAAATTTTCACGTTATGGACTTTCCCCTTTGCAACTTCCCCCAGCAGTCCTGGTTCTGCCTTCTAGGGTTATGTAGAGTCCTAAATTCCCTCTTCCTTATGTTAACTCTTCAAATAATTGGCCAAAGTTATCATCAACTCTGCCCTCCCTCACCCTCATGTCTCTTCTTCAGGTGAAATTTCCCCACTTCTTACACCTGATTCAATTGTGTCATCATCCCCAGACTATTCACTCTGAGTCACCCTCTGAGATTTCTGGCTTGTTGAACTGTTTTCTAGAATATGGGACCCTGAACTAATCAGAATGCTCCAAATACAGTTTGAGCATTGCATAGGACTAGGGAACCATTACTTCTTGGTTCCAGACATATATTTTATAATGTAGCTTAAGGTCCCATCTGCTGTCATATGACTCTATAAAAATAAGAATGAAAGCTTAGTAAACGAAAACAACAGCATGATTTCAAAATGTCCCTTGATCATCATCATGAGTTGCTTTTAAATAATTCTAAGTATTATTATCTATATTTTCCTCCTGGATGTCTTCCTAGCTTTGGGGATGAATAGTTATAACATATAAGTTTTTGTTACCTACTGAAATTATGTTCAAACTCTGTACTAAGAGCATTTTCATCCTTGAAATATTTAATTTTTTTCCTTTTTAAAAGAAAAAAAAACTTGTGCATTTAGTAATAATTTTAAAATAAGAGAGAAATGCATCTGAAAAGGTACATTTCTGAGCCCAGGCTGCCACCCCAGGACCAACTGGCAGAAAGAATGACCTTGGAAGATCTGATGCTTATTCAGAAACATGACACTGGAAGAGTTCTGAAAATTCACTTGACGCAAGGAATAAAGGAAATGCAACTTCCAAGAGTCCATCAGCCTCACCCAACTTCACAGCAGAAATCTGATTTATCCAGAGTTGGGATCAATCCCGAGTCATAATGTGGAACCTGGGGGACACTTTCTTTGGCCTTAGACTTTTCAATTTTAGCAAAATCACTTTTCTCTCTTAATTGATAAATGCATGAAAGTTGTCTCTAAATAACAACACCAGGAAAACTCAAGAAAATAAAGGTTAATAATTCCTTTGAAAAGTTATAGAGGAGCTAAATGTTAAATGCTATCTCTTATGTCATATGTCTTATATGTCTTATGTCTTATACAAAGAGGTTGGTTTCACCTTGGTAATGAACCTCTGGATTCAAAGAATACTGTGATATGAGAATTGAAAAAGGCCTTAGAAACCACCCAGGCCAACCAACACATTAGACAGATGAGGATTTCAATAATTCTGAAGGCCACATCATGTAATCATGTATGGCTAGTCACAAAGCTGTGCCATGGGATATACCCCATGCATGCTTGGTAACCCATTAGTTGAATCTGGCAACAGGAGGACATGTGGCTCTCCATTGATGTCATCAATCAGTTTGTGAGTCAGGGAGACACAACTTTGACTTGGCATAAAGGAAAAATCCAGAGACAGTCATAGTGTTTTCCCCATCCAGATAATTATTTTTAGATGTAAATGCATTGCCATCTGTCATCTGTGCAGGGTAGGCAGATTAAGCTTAAATAGGTGGAGACATTTTTGTAACTAGATAAAATTCACTAGATTATTTGAAAATATTTAATAATGATGAGCTAGAAAGAAAAAACTCTTTTTCTGAAAAAGGAAACTAATATTAAAATGTTTCTAGTAAAAGGAAATACATTTAATTAAAATAAAATATTGAGGGGGAAGACTGGGGAAGAGCATGAAAAGGCCTTTAAGGTGAAGTTTTTAATTGAATCCTTCCTGCTCATCTGCTAACATCAACCTTCTAGATCTTCTACTTTCCTTAAGATGCATCTTAAGAACCACATGAAACCCCCTACCCCCATCTCCTGGGCCAACTCTCCCTGAATTACCTTGTATTTTTCTGCATATATATTCTGTATACTTAATTATGTTAGCCCCCCTGAGGGAAAGGATTCTTTTCTGTCTTCTATATAGAACACCAGATCTTAGCACATTATCTTTTACATAGTAGGGGTTCAAGAAATGCTTGTTGGGTTGGATTGATTTGGATGAATTCATTTCTCTCAATCCTCATCACCTTTCTCCAGGCAGCATCCACCTCACTGGGTTTTGCTAGCTCACAGTGAGTGTAAATATCAATTGTTTCTGTTCTGGAAGAGCTTCTCCTCCCAGACTAATTATTTTGTGAAAGAAAACTAGGTCATCTTTTGTGTCAGTACTTCCCCAACCTTTAACTATTGAATGGGCGTTGCCTCAGACCTGAGCAAGACATGAGCTTACAAAAAGCAAAGGGTTTTCCACTCTCAGTGCCCTGGCCAGTTATCCTGACCTATGGTTTGCTGCTGAGTTCCGCTGACTCTGGAAGAGAAAGTGAGGCTAGGCTAGTGACTTTGCACAGCCCTACCTCACTTACATCCAATTCACTTCCAAGTCAAGACATCACCATCCTGATATCATTGGTCCTCTTGGAAAATGACAAATGAACAGCAACAGCTTCCCTCCCAAAATGCCACACCCCAAATTGAAGATGAAACTCCATGCCTCGGCAGAACACAGTTTGACGGTCCCTTAATTGATGCTAGACTAGATACCTTTCTTAGGAAGTCCACTATGTTATTAAGTTACTTGGCTGCGTACCCCCCTATTAATTCATTTGGAGGTTGTCATTTAGGAAAGTCAGTTGGAACTGTGTTCAAAACTGACTTCAGACTAGCAGGGAGATCTTTTAGCCCTGATCATCTCCCATCAGGGTCATCTCCAATCATCCTGATCTATATCTGGCCACTGGTCCCAGATGACTCTGAAGGAGAAAATGAGGCTGGTGACTTAGCACAGCCCCCCTCATTCAAATCCAATTCATCTACCTGTCATGGCATCACCTCTCTGATGACATGGTTTTCTTTGAGGACAAAGACAAGCATCTTCATTAATATGACACTATATCTAAGTTGCAAGGGTCATCTAGTTCAATATGTGACAAAAGACCATCCACACTCCATTTGAAGACCTATGATGAGAGTTTCAAAGATCCTCAGAGCCCATTCAAACTTTCTTCACATGTTGTGGCTTCCTCTTTTCTAACCATTATGAACAATCTCCTCTGGATGCCATCTAGTTTGTATCAGTAGCAAGACCATTTTTTTTACCTGAGTTTCTGACTGAAATGGCAATCCTATAGTCTATACTGATGCCCTCTGTTCTTATTTGGGGAGGGGTTTTCTTTCCAAGGATGATGGTATTGACAAAGATTATCTCTAAGGGGTTGAAGGCTAGTTCATTTGATTCTATTCTTAAGATTTCACAGGATCTTTTTTTGAAGTCAAGAAAAATACTTCCTCACTTGACCTTTATGCCCATAGGAATACAGAGGATGATTGGATATTTCTGGCCAAAATTCATGAGGAAAATTTCATGAACCCTCATTGGGTAGACTTCGAATGGTGACCTTATAGGAAGACATGGTCGAGAGTTAGGGTGCCCATCCAGGATAGGCAAGCATGGGTGTACTTTGAGATGCATCACTGAAGGAAAAGCTCACATCAAGGAGAGCACAAAACCATTAGCACACCAGCATTGAGACTTTCCAGTATCAATTATGTAATTTGAAAGATAGTCCCAGGCATGTCCTGCATATACTTGTAGATTTAAAAGAGACATCTATACCCAGATATACACCATCTGGAGGAGGTGTGAGAGTTTCTTTTCAGAAGAACCAGAAGGAGAGGCTGCTCATGCTGCCTCCAGTTTCTAGCCCATGTTCATCCTGTTCTTGAGGACAGGGGATGGATAATAAAGTGGAGTGGTTTCTAGCTCAATCACTCAGAATCCTAGAATATCTGAGCTGGAAAGGTACTAAGAGTTCATCTTGAATTACCTTTTCTATAAAGATGAAGTATCTGGGGCAGATGACCTTTATTAGTTTATAAAGCAAGCTAGTGGCAGAATGTGAACTTGTATGAGGTAATTTACCACTCTCGACTCCTATTTTCACTATTGTAAATGAAAGAGAGGTTTGAGATGACACTGGAGGGTTTTCAAATACATTTTCTCAATGTTTTCTAATGACAGCTTCATGATCCAGGTATGGGATTAACTGGGATAAGTGCATACAATTTCATTGAATAACTGAAGGTCATGGAAGTGAAGGACCTTTGCCCAGGTAGCATGATGGGGATGATAAGAAAGAAACAAAGCCCTGAGTGTGGGTGTCTGTCAGTGTGAATTGTTAATGCAACACTGTGGATTTGCCCCACTTGGGGGCAGAAAGAAATGCTATGTTTGGTCAGGGACATAAATAGTAGTGATGAGCATAGTGACAATTCATGAAACATGTTTGTATTGATCTTTTGAGATTTCCAAAACACCTTTTTACAACAACTGCCTGAAT
This sequence comes from Macrotis lagotis, assembly GCF_037893015.1. Taxonomy (NCBI): domain Eukaryota; kingdom Metazoa; phylum Chordata; class Mammalia; order Peramelemorphia; family Peramelidae; genus Macrotis; species Macrotis lagotis. Next base: position 4,445,080 of record NC_133664.1, read on the forward strand.
CCAATAGTACAAATATTATTGTCATTTGAGGTAGCAAACAGCCAAAGCTATACAGATGAGGTAGGTGTGAGGAACGTGCCCAGGGTCACGCAGACCTCAAACCATGCTCAGTTTAATCAGGAAAAATGTATTCTGAATCTGGTAGTGGGCTTGATGCTAAAGGTACAAATTCCAAGGGAGAAGCACCTGACTTAAAGGAGCTTACATTCTACTAGTGAGAGAGAAGATGCCTAAAGATTAATAATGGTAAAAATTCTACAAGTAAAGGCCAAGTGGTTGGAGAAGAACCTTCAGCTCCATATCCCCAGATAGTGTATTCAACATGTTTCAAACTCATCTCAGTCATGAATTAGCTCCTCTTGCGACTTTCTTCTTTCAATTAAGGGAAATGTTATCTTTCCAATGATCTAGTTTCCAAACCCTAGTATCAGATTGCCTTTTGCCTCCCCTTCCCCTTTCTCCAAATCCAAGTAGATTTTGGACATCCTAGAATTTCTTTGTAGTGTCTCTCATATGCTTTGATTCTTTCCTTTCTGTTTCTACTATTGATACCCATTTCCAAATACCCAAAATTTTATATTTGGACTGTTATAATGGCATCTTGACAGCTCTTTCTATTTCCATTCTCTCTCTTCCCTTCTATATCAATTTAATCTGAATGCGTCACTTTGTTCTGACAACTCCCCAAGCTTGACAGAAAAATATCCAAACTCTTTAATCTAGACTCAGTTTAGTCTTATCCCTTGGCCCCAACCAAAATAGTTACCTCATTGACCTTGAACATAGTTATGTGCATTCTGGTCTTTGTGCCCTTCACTGCCAGTCTTTCTGAATACTCTGTCCTCCTCTCCCCTCTGAATTATGTTCATTTTACCCATTCTATCAACTTCATTTCAAGTCCCACCTCCTCCATGACTATCCCAGGAATCTTTCTCTCTCTAAATCTCTTAGACCTTATTTTCCAAGGTACTTTACTGTCCCTTCTCATACACTGCCCTATGTTATGGGTATAGGTATTTATCTTGTGTCTCTCTCTAAATTACAATATCCTTGGAAACTGACTATTTGGTTCAGTTTTGTCATTGTCTACAATGTCAAATTTTAATTCCCAAGAGATTAGTCTCAGCTATAATATTACAGATCTAGATGTGTCACGAATCTCAGAGGTCTAGCCTAGATATTTAGTTCAAAAATCTTCATTTTCTTGATGAGCAGCAAGATTCAAGGATCTCATTGAAGCATTTTGCCTAACACAACATAGATAATAAATTAAAGGGGGAAGATTTGAACTCAGATTTCTGACTGATGGCATTGCTATCTCTACTGAATAAAATTTGTCCTTCACTTTCAAAGAAGACCATGACATCAGGATGTCAGTACTATATGCTCAATGGATGCTTGCTGATAGTTTCAAAAGGTTGTTACTTGTCTAATGTAAGAAAGCTTTGGTTTCAGTGGCAGAGCTACTGAGTATGCAGGCTTCAGAGACTAAGGAAATATAGCCAGCATGGCATGAAACCAAAGGGCTGCTCAAATGGACTTGGATTGCAATTGTAAATGGAGTCTCTGACTGAATCAGAACATTCTGAGTTTCAGGGCTCCCCCCCCAACCATAGGAGCTATCTCTCGTTGAATAATTCCAACAGACAGCATGATGCTCTGAAAAAAAAGTCAGTTTGATGAGCATCAAAGATCTCAGGGGAGTACAACAAATCAATTTGAGTCATGGAAGCAAGTGGGATCAATATCTGGACCAACTGAGAACAAAAAAGAGGAAAATGAAATGCTGAGAAAGCTATAAAATTAAGTACACAAAATGCAATCATTTGGGAAGGTGGTTTTCCAGTCAAGTATTTTTGTCATATCCTTGCCTTCCTAGTTTTGAGGAACACTGCAAAGTTATCCATTCATACATCCTTACATGATAAGAAAATGTTCTTTTTTAAATTATGATTTTGGTTTATTTATTTTATATTATTATAATAATTTTGTTATAAGAGAAGATGAGAAGATGAAAACCTCAAGAATAGTTAGAGAGAGAAAAAACTGTACTTCAGTCTGTGTTCAGATTGCAATGGCTTTGTCTCTGGGGTGAGTTACCTTCTTTATCATAAGTCTACCAGAGAAGTTGCTTCAATATTTTTCCCACAGTTACTATTACCAGCTGTACCTCCACTCTATTCCTCCCCACTCTCATTTATTCTATTCTCTCTTGGCCTTCATCCTGGTCCTGTCCAAAACTGTGTGGTATCTGAGTACCCTCTCCCACAATCTTCCTTCTCTTCTATCACTTATGCCTCTCCTGGCCTCCTCATCCCATCCCTTTCTTCTCATTTTTTCTCTAGGGTAAGCTAGATTTCTATATCCTATTAAGTGTGTATGGTATTTCCTCTCTGAGCCATTTCTGATGAGAATGAAGGCTCACTTATTCCCCCTTGCCTTCCTCTGTTCCAATCTATTGAAAAAGCTTTTTCTTCACTCTTATGTGAAATTTCTTAGTTTCTTCTTCCTCTCCTTTCTCTTCCTCCCAGTGTTTCCCTTTTATCACCCATTGACTCCATCTTTTTATCATATTATACCATTATATTCTGCTCCTTCCTGTGCCCTGTCTATATATGCTCCTTGTAACAGCTCTTATGAATAAGAAGGTTCATATGAGTTATCAGTATCTTCTTCCCATGCAGGTATACAAACAGTTCAGTATCATTAAGTTCTTCATAGTTAGTCTTCTTCCACTCCCTTTATAGTTCAACAGAGTCCTGTACTTGGAGATCCAACTTTCTGTTCAGCTCTGGTTGTTTTAATTAGGAAAGTCTGAAAGTCTCCTGTCTCATTGAAAGTCCATCTTTTCCCCTGAAAGAGGACGTTCAGTTTTGCTTAGTTGATTCTCGGTTGTAAACCAAGACCTTTTGCCTTCCGGAATATCATATTCCAATCCCTATGAGCCCTTAATGGAGATGCTGCCAGATCCTGTGCAATCCTGACTATGGAGACATGGTAGTTGAATTGTTTGTTTCTGGAAGCTTTTAGAATTTTCTCTTTGGACTTGGGAGTTTTAGAATTTGGCTATAATATTCCTGGAAGTTTTTTTTTAGGATCTCTTTCAGGAAATAACTGGTCAGTTCCCTCAATTTCTATTTTACCCTCTGCTTCTAGGATCTCAGGGCAATTTTGCTGTATTATTTCTTGAAAAATGAAGTCTAGGCTTCTTTTCTGGTCATGACTTTCAGGTAGACCAATAATTTTAAAATTATTTCTTCTGGATCTGTTTTTGAGGTCAGTTGTTTTTCCAATGAGATATTCCACATTTTCTTCTAATTTTTGACTTTTTTGGAAGAGTTTTATTTCTTCCTGATTTCTTGCAAAGTCATCAGCTTCCTTTTCGCTCCATTCTGCATTTGAAGGAGTTATTTTCTTCAGAGAGCTTTTTTATCTCCTTTCCCAGCTGGCCCATTCTGCTTTTTAAACCAATCTTCTCCTCATTTGCCTTTCCTTTTGTTTTGCTTTTTTCCATTTAGCCTAAACTGGTTTTTAACAGATTATTTTCTTCAGTATTTTTTTTATATTTCTTTCACTAAGCTGCTGATTTGGTTTTCATGATTTTTCTGCATTGTTCTCATTTCTCTTCTCAATTTGTCCTCCACCTCCATTAATTGCTTTTCAAAGTCTTTTCTGAGTTCATCCATAGTCTGAGACCATTTTCTATTTCTCTTGGAGGTTTTGGACATGGAAGCTTCAATTTTGTCATCATCTGAATATGTGCTTTGATCTTCCATGGGACTAAAGTAATTCTCTATGGTCAGATTCTTCTTTTTCTGTTGTTTACTCATTTCCTCAGCTCAAGACTAATTTACAGAACTTCCAAGACTTTGGGTTTTTTTTGGGGGGGACACCCCACTGGGACCTTTATTCCTCCAAGGTCTTATGCTTTCTTGCCTGTGCTTTGATATGTAGATGACCATAAGCACTCCCCTCTGCCCTGGAGCTGTGAGGAGGAACCCTGCTATCTTAGTATGGAAGGCCAAACTGCAACCTGGATCTCAGTGTCTATGTTCTGGAAGTACAGGTTGGTTTTTCCCCCCTGATTCTCACTGCAGGTTCTATGGCTTGTGCTCCTCATTCCACATTCATTCTGGTGTAGCAGAGTTATCTCACTACCCCTTCAAGCTGTTCCAGGTGATCCCTGGGCCAGGCTGGGCTGGGCTGAGCTGGACTGGGCTAGGCTGGGCTAGGCTGCACTGTGGCTTTTTTTCCAACCCCCAGTACCAGTGAAACACACCTTTCATGTGGAACTTCTAAGTTATCTTGGACTGGGAAAATGTATCACTTAATCTTTCTGTAGGTTCTGCCCCTCTAAGTTTTGGCTAGAGTCATAATTTGATGGTTTTTGTAGTTCTGGGGGGAAGGAGTTCCTGGGAAATGCTGCCTTCACTCAGCCATCTTGGCTCTGCTCCCCCCCCAACATATTCTACAATAATCCTTTAACCTGAGGGATTATCTCCCTCCCTGATTATGGAAATGTTTTCTGGGACACCTCCAATATCCCTTTCAAAGGAGACTGAGTCTATAGTTAGCTGAATCCTGTAGCTAACAGTCTCATAGTCTTTTCAATCCCCAATCTGCCCTGCATACAATTAGCAGTGTCTCAACCTTTCCCAATAGCCCAGTCAGAGTCTTTCAAGAACTCTAGGACTACTGAGATAAAAGCCAATATTTAGCTTCAAAGTTAAAAAATTGTGCTCAAGGACCTGGACCTCTCCAAAGAAAACTATTTCAAGTTTAACAACAATACTGGTCAATGTGTGCTTTGTCCACAAGCATGGGAGGGTGGCCTTTCACAGAGCAGAGTGATGATGGGCAGGATTCAACCTCTTCCCAAAATTCACTCATAAGTCAAGATATCATATGATGCTAATCAGTATCCTTTCTTCTCACTTTTTCATAACTTTCAGTTACTGCCAAAAAGAATAATCTTTGGACTAGAATGAACTGAAGGGGAAGGAAAGAGGAAAGTAATACCCATTTATATAGTGCCTAATATTTATATAGTTCTGTGTACTTTGCTAAGCCCTTTTAAAATCATCATGAACATTTTGACCAATGAGTTGGAGTTCTAATGAGTGGGAGCCCAGTGCTTTCAGAGGCAGCCTACTCTACTTTTGAAGAGCTCTAATTATTAGGAATTTAATTTCTTACTCCAAGCCCAGATTTGCCTATGCACTTTTACCCATTTTTTTGGGGGGGGGGGTTGAACTCGCAGCAAATCTAGCAGACCCTGATTCACATTCTATCTAGACTTCAGCAAAGTGATCTTGGCATCAGCTTTATTGCTGCCCCAGTTCTCTCTACCTAGAACTATACCATCTGGACCTGATTTCCAGAAAATATGTCCCCAAGCTCTGGGAGAATTAATCTGCTCAGTTTTAGAACTTCCACCCAAGAGCAAAGCTATTATGATTGTTGAGTAAATGAATTCTCCTCCCCCGGAGCCTAATTTATCTAGGTGGTCTCAGTCTACATTATATTTCACAGACCAACCAGCATCCACATGGGGCATCTTGCCATGTGGTCTGATGGCACATGTATACCTCTTTTCAGAGGTATTTTAGAAACAAAAATCTAAGTTAGACAAATAATATTCTTGAAAGGGTATGCCAGTCAATTTCCCTGTGGATAGGCTTATCATCTGGGGGTCCCCAAACCCAAATATCCTTCTCTAATCAGCATTCCTCAATTGTAGAGAATTGCCCTCTATTGGACCAGAAGCTCTTTGAGGGCAAAGGCAAGCTGCTTCTTTCTTTGCCTAGAAAGGTTCTGGGCTTACACTAAGAACTAAATAAATGTACATCATCATTCATTCCTTCCTTGTAGCCAAGGAGAATAAGTTTAATCTCTCCTCCAAGGGACTTCAAATACTTTGTGTTATGATGTCATTCCAGGGAGACACCTCCAGGATAAGTCTCTCATTTCTTGGGTAATAAAAGAACTGCCTGATATGAAATGACAGATCACTGTTCGTGATTTTTGAAATCATATACTAAGAATTGGAAGGGCTACAATCTGAATAGGTGGATGAACCATAAGATTACAGGATTCAGAACTATAAGAAACCTTAGAGCTCATCTAGTCTAATCCTATCATTTAATAGAGAAGGAAATGGATATCAGCAAACTTAAATCAATTGCTTGAGGTCACAAACCTACTAAGTGGCTGAACCAAAAACTGAATTCTACTGGTTCCAATCCTGGTGTTGCTACCTGTACACAATGCTGAGAAATCAGTATCCTAGGCAACCAGTGGTCCAGTGGACATAGCACTTGGGTGCTGTAGGCAAGAAGATTTGACTTCAAATTTGACTTCAAATCTGGTCCCAAACACTTACTAGCTGTGCATTCCTGGAAAAGTCATTTAACTTCTACTTGCCCTAGTTTCCCCAAGTTTCTAATAGGAACAACAGCAGGACTGTTAAAGATCTCAAATGAGATTAATGTTTGTAAAAGAAATTACCACAGGGTCTGGCAAAGAATTGTAAATGCTTATGTCTTCCCCTAGTGAAACCAGAGATATTTTCAAATATTCAACCCAAACTTCAGTGCCCCTCCTACATGGGAGATTCCCTCAAACTTCACAACAGCCCTTTCCATGGCAGGGCTGATATAGCTCTTCATCCTATTTTTATCTAATACAATATTGTCCCTCCAATGGGAGGTCACCATCACCCAATTAGACTGGGAGCTCTTTGAGGGCAAGGGCTATCTTATTTAACCTTTATTTCTTCACTTTTCAGCATAGTAGCTACTTAAAAATGATTTGGGGGGAGGATGACTCAGAGAATGCTTTCAGTTATGGGTGGAGACAGATACCAAACAAGAGGCAGAATCTATGGTAAAAGAGAATAGTTAACCTTGATTACTTGAAACTGAAAAGCTTTTGCACAGACAATAGGAATGAGCCCAGAATAAGGAAAGTGGTTGAGTATCTTGTAGCAAATTCTTGATAAGGTTTTGTTATCCAAGATATATAAACTATATCTATAGCTATACCCATGAAACTAAGAGCCAGTCCTTAAAAGAAAAATGTTCAAAGAATATGGTTTCCCAATGAATTGCAAAGTATTCACAATCACATGAAAAACACCCCAAATATCCAGTAATAAGAGAAATGAAAATCAAAACAACCCTGAAAATTGGCAAAAATAACAAAAAAAAATAGTAGCATGGTAACAGTCAGTGTTAGAGGGGTTGTGGAATGATAGGCAGACTTTTATGTTGTTGATGGCATTGTGAAATGGTGCAACCATTTTGGAAAGCAATTTTGAATTATGTAAATAAACTGACTATCATGTTTATCCACTCTGAGCTAGGGACTCCATTACTGGGCTTATACCTCAAGAAAGCTATAAATAAGAAAAAGAGTGCCTACATACTCCAAACTATTTATAGTGGCACTTTTTTTGTGATAGTGGGAAGCAGAATATATGCCCACCAACTAGAAAATGTCTAAACAAATTGCGATACATGAAGGTGATCAAATATTATTGTGTATAAGAAATGATCTAAGATGCATGGATGAACCAATGCAGAGGGAAGGAACCAGAGCCAAGAAAATTATATATATATATATATATATATATATATATATATATATATATATATATATATATATATATAAAACAATGTAAATGGAAAGAACAATGACTTACCAATATATTAAAAGTAAATTTGTCAAAATCATAAAAATTAAATCAGGCTTGAAGAGAGAAGATACCCTTGACCCACCCCTTCGAGGAGATGGGAGATCCACAGATCCACACATGTTGTTGGACTTTTTCAATACACTGACCATTATTTCCCCCTCTCAAAAATACTATTTAACATATGGGATTGCCTTCTGGAGAGGAAGGGGTACTTGGGATAACTATATTAATGTAATAAATAGAAAATATCAAAAAATAAAAAAAATAAATGAATGAAAAAAGGAAATGTGTTCCTGACTAGACATGGAGAGAGAGGAAGATCAATAGAATAGTCATTCCTTTCTCCCATGAATTTAAGATTGAGTAGGTCATTCAGAACAAAGTTTTTTTTTTGATGGCAAAGAATTGGAAATTGAGGGGATGTCCATCAATTGGGGAATGGTTGAATAAGTTGTGTATGAATATAATGGAATACTAATTGTGCTATGATGAGCAGGAGGATTTCAGAAAAAACCTGGAATTACATGAACTGATACTGAGTGAAATAATCAGAACCAGGAGAACATTGTACATAGTATCAGCAAAATTGTGTGATGATCAATTAGGATTGATTTACCTCTTCTCAGCAATATAAGGATCCAACACAATTGCAAAAGATTCGTTATGGAAAATGTTATCCACATTCAGAAAAAGAACTATGGAGTCTGATTGCAGATTGAAGGATTCTATTTTCAATTTTTTAAGTGGCTTTCCCCTTTGTTCTGTTTCTTCTTTTACAACATGAGAACTTTGGAAATATGTTAACATCAGTGTATGGGTATAACCTATATCAGATTACTTGCTATCTTGGGGAGGAGGATGAAAGGGAAGGGGAGAAAAAATTTGAAATTCAAAATCTTATATATAAAAATGAATGTTGAAAATTAGCTTTACATGTAATTGGAAAAAAATAAAATTCTATTTAAAACAATTCTAGTAGACCTGACCCTAATGGCAGCCTGGGATGGGGAACAGTTATCACTTATGAGAGGTATGTGTATCAACTCCCCATGATGCTAGACCACTAACTAAAGCTTTCAATTTCAGTAAAGCATTTATTCTGACATCTGCTAGGAAAACATACAAAATATTGAGCATTCCTAAGAATCTGGAAAATATCTTTCTCTGAGTATTCAGGACTGCTAAAGAGAGCACAATGAAGCTCAATGAAGTGCTGATATGTCTTTGATCTTTCCTGGGATCATCCTTGTTGTTCATTCATATAGCCCTACAGAGTTCAAAAGCCCCTTAGTTAATGATTCTTCATTTGCTGCTGTATCTATACCCATGCAGAAAAATAGGGGTATTTCTCATAATTTGGGGGGGGATTTTATATCCTATAGACGTAGAGTAAAGCACACTGCCTGCAATGAGGGGGCTGTTTACGGAGAGGATACAATTAAGGTGATGAAAACACCATCACCAAAGACTGTGTCAGAGATGGGCAGAAAAGCAACCAATGGGGCTGTCTGGAGGATCTCTAGCTCATTATTCTCACCATTTCATGGCTTAATAATATTTATTGAGGCAATTTATCACTGGTCCGCACCATGATAAGCACAAGCTCTTGGACAAATGAACTATGTCAATGTGCACCTCAGAACCTGTCAAATTTCACAGCCCGGCCACAATGGAGCTCTGCATTGATGCTACTCAAGCCTGACGGGGCAGAATAGAGATGAGCTCATTTCACCATTTCTATAGCTTGTGGTTGTTAAATGCAACGACACAAAGTAAGAGAGTAAGTGGGGCTGACAAATTGGGATCAAGAGATTTGTATTTTTGGAGTGAGAACATTTTTCATAAATAAATCGAGGGCTCGATGTTGTGCACAATAAGAAAATCGATGTGGCTGATAAATTGGGATGGATGAAGCTCCCTCAGAGCCTGATCCCAACTCATCAGAAGGTCTTAGAAGCAGGGAGTTCATGAGTGAATTTTCCAATAATAGAAGTTTAGTTTCCAAGCTGAACAAGGACCCCAGAGGTCATCTGGCCTAGTTCTTCATCTTACAGATGAAGGAACCAAGACCCAGAGAGGGTAAGGTTTTTCCCTTCAAGGTCACATAACTAGTAAGTGGCAGAGGAGGATATGGGAATTCAGCCTCCCAAGTGCCAAGACAGTACTATTTCCAGTGTTTTCTGCTGGGAGTATCAGCTTTGGTGCTTATCTTGCTTCTTGTCCAAGCAGGTGCTGCTCTGTGTATTCAGGAAAAGCAACCCAAGTCCCACAGGTTCAAGGAAAAACAAGCCAGAGGATAGAGGGATGCCTTGGAGGTTCATTGTCTGGCTCTTGGTTTATGGAGCAAAATGTGACCTTTAGGTCCATTTTTATTCAGAAAATGGAACTAAAAAGAGATTTAGGATGAGATGGAGGGATCAGAGAAGCAATCAAGTCAGTCCAGCATGGGATGATTTATCTAAGGTTTACTTCCCAGGACTTCAGGTCCTGTCCATCCCCCTAAAGATTCACCTTTCCAAGAAATACTATTCATTTCTATTATATTTAGCTAGAAATGACCTTTCAAATTAGATCTGGCCTAGACCTCAGCAGTCTTGGGGAAAGAGCCTAGATTAGCTGAATAACTGAATAATGAGCCATGGAGCTGTGTGATCTAGGAAAGTCACTTAACCTATCTGGGTCTTAATTTCTTTATCTGTCCACTGAGGAGACTTGAATAAATGGGCAGGGGCTTTGCTCCAGGGAGCCAATGGAACAAGGGAGAGCCAGCTCTGGAAATTGTCCCTTTTGTGTGCCCATATGCAGTTGGTGGAGTCTCCTCTTTTAGGAAGGTGATCAATTGACTGTTGTCAAATATGGTCATTTCTACCTTTACAATATTTCTTAAGACTGCTCCCTTCTTTTCTCTGACACAATACCCCAACCTGGTGTAGGGCCTCATCTCCTCCCCCTGAACTAGGGTGTAACCACTGGGGGTGACACGAGGCTCTTGCTTCTAGTTCATCCTCTTTCAAGATCTGACCACATCATCCCCCTCCCCCACTTCCAATCAACACACTCCAGTGACTTTATTCTTTTAAGAATCAAATATAAAATCCTTCATGTAACTGTTGAATCGCTTCCCAGCCTGGGCCCCTTCCCACTTCTCCTGTTTCCTTACACTATTTCCTTTACACTCCATATAACACAGCAATACTAGCCTCACTGTGGCTTGCACACAGCACCTCATCTTTCTGACCTTTGTCCTGTTATCTTCCTTGCCTTGAATGCTCCCTTTCTTCCTATCATCTCTTAGCTGGCCACCTCTGCTTCATTTCTATGAATTGCCTTTGAGCAGGACTTGATGACCAAACAAGGGACGCCTGAGATCACTGTGGGTAGAGGGCTCCTTCCTTCATCTGTAAACATGCTTAACACACCTGCTGCTCTCCCTTGTTGGCTAGGATGAGGACTAGAGCTGGATGGCAAGCAAATCAAACCCCCTTCACACACTCCCTCCTCAGAAACTTGTTGTTCCTGGTTTAAAAAAAGGAGTGAGTGTGTGTATGGGGGGGTACAGTAGACTGGGGAGGGGTGTTGGATGTATTGTGGAAGAGCTCATTTCTTTTATTTTTCCCAGATTTGAACTAAATTATTCTAAATTTCATGATAAATATCGAATGAGAGAATATTTGTACTTAGTGGGCGATTAATCCAAGCTTTTTGGTCCTCCTCAGTCTTTACCAGGACCTCTGGTGAGTAAAGAGGAGGCTGGGGTATTTTGTAAGGCTTCTGCAAACATCTTCCAGGGTCAAAGCTATACATTCAGCTTTAAGTAAAACCAGCACAATTCACCTTGTGGCTGTAATTGGCCCACCAAGACAGCTATGAGGTATCATTTTAAAGGAAATGTATTGATATTTTTGCTTTGATATTACAGTCCTTTCTGAATAGCCTCCAGCCCCGCTCACAGCCTCCAACCCTTCCTCGTAGCAAAGGAAAAATTAGGCAAAACATACAAATGGTTGGTATAGGGAGCACCCAAAGGGAAGGAAATGGAACTAAGGAAGCTACTTGGAAAAGCCATGTGGATCAGTATGGGTCAAAATCCAGATGTGCAGCTGCCTTCTTTCAGAGAAGGCTGCAAGTCTGCTTCTTTTGGAAGAGATGTGGCCAGCTCTAATAGTCTACTTGAGTCCAGAGTGAGTACTATGGGTCTTGGATTTTTATCTACTATTCAGATATAAATCACCCCGACCTGGATTTGAAGCCAGGGCTTTCAATTCAAATACAATTTCTGGCTCTAACTGGATTTCTATTTATTTTTGGTTATTTCTTTGAAAAGAAACTGAGGGCTACCCCAATCAAACTGCCATGAGCATTCTTTTTAGAGAAAAGGCCAAATAACAAAAAAAAATTCATTTGGCAGAATACAAGGCCCAGATTCTCAGGGGAAATAAGTGGGGGTGGGGGTGGGGGGAGTATGAATAGAGGGAGTAGTACCACAGAACTCTAGCCTATGTTACAAAGCTGCAATCATCTGAATGAGTCTATATTGATTAAAATAGAAAAGCAAAAGAGAGAAGAGAAAAGTTCAAGGGTGGCAAACTACTGCCTCAGAGCCACATCGTGCCAATCATCTATTTGTAGATGCCTCACAATCAAAACTATTTTTAATACAATAAAATTTTACACAAAAATATAAAAACTTATCTCATAACTGGATTTTACTTTCAGTTGGATTGAAGGTTGCCAACTCCTGAACTTGATTAAGTAAAATTCAGAAAAATTGAATCATTTTTTAAATTGCAATCTCTTAATGATCAGAGGAAAAAACACTCCAAATCACTAATAAAAGAAAAATATGAATTAAAATGACTCTGAAGTATCACCTCTTACCCAGGAAATTGGTGAAGATGACAAAAAAAGGAAACTAACCACTTAAGGCACTATGACAAGACAGAGAGGACATTTTTGATGGACTGTGAAATGATTTTACTGACATGCAAAACAGTTTTAACTTTTGTGAGAAAATGAATCAACTGTCCATGTCTACAGTGCTCTGTGAGCTTTGTAGGAGGTTTGTAGGAGAAACACAAATTTAGAGTTGTTTCCACTCAGTGTTAGGGGATTATCTGTATCTGCCCTGTGGTAGAATCATCCAAGCTTGTATTTGTCTGATCGGTCATAGTTGGACACACTGTTCCTTGATCCTAACCTACTGGTGGCATTTTGGCCCTCTTCAATCATGAAGGATGACAACAGTTTTTAGATTGTAAATATACCAAAATGTTATGCCACATATCTTCAATCTAAATAAAAATGGAGATTCTCGTAAACTACTTGGGAAAGAGTTCTCTCATTCCCTGTGATGGGGAAAGTGATTCTCTTTTCATGGACTGGGAGCTCTAATGACTTCTGTCTTTACCACAGATTGAATAAAAATTTGCAATCTAATTATATGAAGTCTTCACTCAAATCTGGCACTTGAGCCTGATGGTAAAATGAGAAACCTTCGAGTTAAATAGAATACCCTAGATAATTACATTTCAAACACATTTAACGACACACCAACTTACAGGAAAAGGAAATTCTCTGTTGATTTATAGGCCACATTATGGAGAAAACAATCTAGTTACAGCCTTTCTCTCTGTGCTTAAAGCATCAACATTTCCCATGTAATAGCAGGTTAATCTTTGTTCTGAAGTTGTTTCCACTTCTGCCATATATTCCACAATGTCAGCAGTCCTATTCTGCTCTTGTTTGGATATTCTGAGCAACTGGTCTGAGTTCTAAGCAAAGCCTTTCCCTAATTATCCTTCACAGAAACCCAATCAAATTTAAGGCTATTCCCTTTATCAATGTTGATGTCAATGGACCCCAGGTGGTGGTTTTCTTTCAGCTGTGTGGTAATTGAGTCATTGCTTTTCCACTGGTGGGAGGAGGGTGTTGAGATTCTCAGGCTTCCCTGAAGTGAAGATTGCCACCAAAAGACTTGGAAATGGACAAATCTCAAGAATAGCAGATGATCCTAAGACCTCAACAACTTTTGCAAACCTAACATTCTAGTCCACAGTAAGTACTGATTTTGTCAAAGTAGCAAGTGTTAGAGGAATTTGGGGAGGGGGGATGATATGCTCAGGTCCTACACCTCCCCATTGCACCTCTGGAAACAACTGCCCCAGCATCCTAGAAGATGGGGGAAGATCACCCCATAGAGATTCAATAGCCAAGTGATTGTCATTGCAAAGGGTGATCCTTAATTCACCTCATTCTATGCCAAGGGCTAACTGCTGGCAGATAGCATTGGACATAATGGTCATCTCCAGTTCAGTGAGGAAGGGAATACCCTGGAAGGAGACAGGAAGGTACACTGGATTCTCATTTTCCATTCACAAGACATCTCAACCTAGTCCTGATTCAGGCTGGGCCAAACCTAGTCTGCTTGGTGCTGGGTCTGAGTATGGTAGAAGTGGAAAAAACTTCAGAATAAAGATTAACCTGCCACTACATGGGAAATGTTGATGTTTTAAGCACAAAGAGAAAGGCTGTAAGTAGACTATTTTCTCCATAATGTGGCCTATAAATCCACAGAAAATTTCCTTTTGTGTCATTAACTGTGTTTGAAATGTAATTATCTAGGGTAGACAAGACCTTTTGGTCTCATGACCCTTGGGAACCATGCTCTAGAAAAGTCATGCTTCCTATGACCTGATACATTCCTCAATGCATCTTTGAGGCTGCCCATTCTACTGCTTCTGAAGCCATATAACTCTGCTATTGATTGGCCCACATCTGTCCAACTTAGCCACATGGAGACTTTGTCAGGATCATACAGCTAACAAATGTCTGAGGTGAGATTTGAAGTCAATTCTTTCTTACTCTATGACTAGTTACTGCTTCACCAAGCTGCCTGAGGGAAAATGATTGTGACTAGTGTAAAGTCAACACCTAAATGACTTCGATGGACCAGGCATCATCAGAGATGCTAGGGAGGGAGACAAAGGCAAAAGTAAAATGGTCTTTGATTGTTGATATGAAAAGAAATTTATTTCCTGTCCTTAAATTCTTTGTTTCTCTCTTCTAGACTAATCAGTAGGTTTGGAGAACTTTTGATAGCTTCCATATTACCGATGATTGGCCTGCATATCTCCATTTGCCCCCAACTAATTTGGGACAACAACATATTCAGTGGCTGCACAGGATCTGCCTCTTTTAAGCACAGGCATCCATCCTTCCTCTCCTTCTCTCCCTTCCTCTTAAGGGAAGTTAGATGGTACAGTGCATAGAGAACTAGCCCTGAAACCAGGAGGTACTGAATTCAAATCAGGTCTCATACACTAGTATGTGACCTTGGGCAGGTTAGTTAACCCTGTTTGCCTCCCATTCAGTGCTTTCTACAGTCATCCTGATTATCTGACAACTGGACCCAGATGCCTCTGAAGAGTCAGGAACCTTGGTTTTCTAGAGGATTTTCATCCTATAAGGGACCTAGAGGCATCCAGGGCTGAGTAAATAGTTGGGCATCTCTTTGACTTGATAAGGAATGGTCCAACCTTAGCATCTTGACTTTGCAGTCCTGGAAGGTCAAGGATACTTTGTCCTGGAGATGAATTTTGAGCATAAGCTGATTCTTCTACAAACAGCTAAGACTTTTCAATTATTTGAGGGAGTTGTGTGATTTTTAGTCTCTATTTTCATCTTGGGATTCTAGAAAATTTCCCCCTTCTGCTAGGGAAGCTAAAGAAATGGTCCCTTCAGGAGTCACAGGATAGAAATGCCATAAGCAATAAGGCATTATTCTTGCACTGCCTGACTCTCATGTGAGGATGGAAAAAGTGAGAAAAGTCCAAGTTGCCAAATAAGCTGGGTGATTTGGGGCTAGCCTCTTGTCTTCTATAGGCCTGAGTAAATCTTCCCTTCATGGTCTCATAATAGTCTCTGAAAGTATTAGTACTAAAATTCTGGACAATCATGGCAGGAAAATGAAACAAAGGCATTTAATTAGAATGTTTCCTGAGTTTAATTGGATTAATTATCACCCAGATTTGAAAGATGCTTGGATTTGATGGAAGTGAGTGGCTTCTCATCTTATTTACTCCATAAACCCAAATCAGACAGATGTCCTAATTCCTTAGTTTCACAGTTGAGTCTCAACTCAATTACAAAACAAAATCTATAGCCCAGTTCGAGCATATGTATTAAGAAGAGTCTGCAGAAGTAATCAACTCCAATTCCCTCTGCCGGATTTAATTACAGAACAACATTTGGTGCAGCTGCTAATCTCTTATTAGGTGACCCCTTCCCTACTCCCCCTGGCTCAGCCTGGAGGATGAAGGTTATTTATGTTCTTCTACTTGGCCCCTGAACTCGCTGCCCATTTACTCTGGTCCACCCTGAGAAGATCTCCAGATTTCCCTTACATCACAAATATTTTCCTTCCCTTACAATGAATCATCCATGAATTGATCCATGTATTGAAGTGAGAGAGAGGGAGAGGAGGGAGAGGAGGGAGATGGGGGGAGAGGGAAAGGGAGGAAAAGGGAGGGAGAGAGAGAATGAGGGGGAGAGAGACAGAGAGAGAATGGGGGAGAGAGGGAGGAGAGGAAGGGGGGAGGGAAGGAGAGGGGAGGGAGGAAGAGAGAGGAGGGAGGGAGGAGGAGGGAGGGAGGAGGAGGGAGGAGGAGAGAGGAGAGGGAGGAGGAGGGAGGAGAGGGAGGAGGAGAGAGGGGCAGAGAGGGGCAGAGAGGGGCGAGGGGCAGGGAGAGATGGAGAGATGGAGAGGTGGAGAGATAGAGAGGTAGAGATGGAGAGGTGAGGGAAGGAGGGGAAGGGGGAGATGCAGAGAGAGAGAAAGAGATGCAGAGAGGGGGAGAAGGCCACAGAGACAATTTCCCGGTCCCCTGCATGGGATAGTGAAACAGTCTGATATATTGTGCCTCATAACTGAGGCAAGAAGTGGAATTCTGGCGAATTCCATTGGTCGGTCTCCCTAAGTTTCCTTTTTTTTTTTCAACAAGATTGGCACCACTCTCTATTGTTGTACAACTGCCATCTAAGGTCTGGCCTTCAGTTGTCTGGGCCATTAGATCATGGGTTTTTGAATTCTAAGAGACATTTAAAGTCATTCACCTTCTCATTTTGCAATTGTAGAAACTGAGGCCTGAAGAGATCAGGACTTTGCTTTAGGTCACAGACATAACAGGTTTCCCAACTCCAGATTTCATCTTCCTCCCACAATGGGGCACCTCAGGGAGAGTTGGGGAGTAGGACCTTGATTGACTTCCATCCCAGAAGCCTTCTCCCAGAAATCTGTACACATATACCCAAACACCCATTTTTGAGGAAGAAAAATTAAATGGAAACTAAATGGAGTTGTTCAGAATTTAGTGAATAGCTATAGAGCTGGAAAAGACTGCAAAGGTCATCTTGTCCAGTCCACTCATTTTTGTGGTGTAGAAAACTGAATGCCAGAGAAGGGAAGGGACTTGCCCAGGATGCTTGCAGACAGGAATGACCAGAGCTGAGATTTGAACCAAAGGGCTCTAACTACCAATCCACTGGTCTCTTCATTATCCTAAATAATTTTCTAAACAAAAGAAGTTGTCTTTCTCTCACTGTAGGGAGGTTGTTTCCTGCACATGAACCTAAAACAGAAACAGGTGGACTATGAAGGATTCAGCATCAGGTAGCTCATGAACACCCTGGGCTTGAATGGGTAAGAGGCAGTCCCTTCTTTGGGTCCTGAGCTTGATGGCTTTCCATACCCAACCCTGACCCTGGAACCCAGGCATTGGCCTTAGGCTCTCCAGTACAAAATCACAGGAGCCATCTTTTTCCCTTCCTACTCATTGGGCCAGACTAAGTTTTGTTTAAGGTTTATTTCCTGTGGTTTGGACCCAGGGCAAGAGATAGAAAAATTGTGAGATGGAAAGGTAAAAATTTCTCCATAACAACACTGAGCTTCCTACCCCAGAGGACAATTTTCTGCTCGGAACACTTACTGTGAGCCACAGAAGGAAACCATTGTGTTCACGGAAAGCAAATCAGAAGGGAGCAGGATGACAGTGACCAGATGTTCCAGCATTCCTGTGGGAGCCCTGAATGTTTCTGCCTTGCCTCCAAACAGACCTCATCATCCCAGTCCCAGGCCCCAGGGCCCAGTTTTCTGAGCCTGCTGCTTCAATATCCATGGAATCCAAACATATGAGAGCCAGAAAGAACTACAGTGGCAGCTGAGTCCAACTATTCTTATTTGAAAGATGGAGAAACTGAGTCCCAGAGAGGAGAGGGGTAATAATGGAGTCAATGGAACTCAGAGCTAAAATTAGTACCAACCCCCTGGTCCAGTAATCTTGCAGTGGAGAAAGTACTGGACCTGGAGTTAGGAAGACCTGAGTTTGAATTAAGAGATTATCTAGCTGTGTGACTCTGGACAAGTCACTTGCTCTCCAGGGCCTTCAATTTCCTCTTTTATAAAAAGTTATAATTAACAGCACCTATATCACAGATTGCAAGGATCAAATGAGTCAACATATTTAAAGTGCTTTGCAAATTATAAAGGTTTCGTTTGTTGTTATATATCACCCCTCCTATGGTCTTCTTGGAGATACAGAGGACATAGTGCTGGGACCCAGGCCACATCCAGGGCCTTATTTTGTGATTAAAAGCCCAGAATCATCTTCTAAAGTTGAGTTTAGATTTCTGGAGTAGAGGAAGTAAACTCCAGAAGCTCTGGAGTGCTCATGGGTTCAGTTGGGATCTGTGAGAAGGAATCAAAGAGCTGGATCCCAAGGGGAGGAGCCTGAATTGGTTAATTAACTATTTATTGCCTACTATGAGTCAACCATTGTGCCAAATGTAACACTACCAAAACATATCCAGAATGAAGAAAAGAGGTTCATTCATCTTCTTCTTACAGGGATCCTGCCATGTAAATTGTACCCAGAACCAATTAGCAGTTTTCAGAGGTCAACCAAGAAAGATCCCACCAGCCCCTATTTTGACCAAGGTTTGGGTCAAGACCACTTTTATTCATCTTTGGGGTTTTTTTTTTTTTTGGCAAGGCAGTGGGGTTACACAGCTAGGTCATTATTAAATGTCTGAGGCCATATTTGAACTCAGGTGCTCCTGACTCCAGGGTCAGTGCCTTATCCACTGTGCTACCTAGCTGCCCCCAAGACTACTTTTAGATGCTGGGTGCTTCATCAGGGCCCTGATCCAAATCATTATTGGGGAACTAGCATAGAGTCTGGAAATGTTACTTTACTGTATCAGAAGAGGGAAGATCAAATGATATAGATAAGGCAGTTAGAGAGATCACACGGTGTTGGAAGTAAAGAATCAAGAAGACCTGGGTTCAAATTCTGGCTGATATAGACTGGCTATGTGATTCTGAAGAAGGCACTTAAAATTCCTGCACTGATGAAAAGAGTTCCTTCACAGGGAGCTCCTGGTATTATATGCTTTTGTAAATATGAAGCAGATCAAAATAAGCACATTTTACTCCATCCTAATCGATTTTCCTGCATTGTCACTATCCTAGCCCCAGTGACCACCTCCCATATTTAGTGATTTCTTGAGTATAAATTCTCGATACTTTTGTTCTTTGTCACTGCATAAAGTTTGTCATTTCACTCAGCAGTATTTCAAATGAAATGATCCTCTTGAAATGACAATTCAGCCCTGACAACGATATTTCTCTCTCTGAAAACTGAAGGTTTCTCACTGAATCCTACACACTATGCCCAATGGTGGTGATTCTAATGATATGTCTTGGTCTTACCATCACTGTTGATGCAGACCACTTCCTGCACTTGTGTCCCAGGACCACACTGCTTTCCATTGTCTGGCTCACAGTTCCCAAGCTTCACTGCCTTCCAGTCATAGCAGGAAGGCTCTTCACAGGGGATGGCTTCCAGCAAGTGAGGACAGTTACTAGTCCCTGCAGATCCTCCAGTAGGCTCATTAGTAATCCTCCGCTTCCTCAGTTTAAAGCCTGAAGTATTTGGGGAAAAAAAAAAGATTTTGTCAGTGGATGTTCAAGTGCCATGGACAGTTCCAGGATGCAAAGATAGCTGAGGAGTGAGAGGGCTGGAGGAGAAAGTGAGGTGGTAACAGCATTATTACAGGCTTTTCCAACTTTACATATCAAATCTATTTTAGATTTTGACTATTTGAGAGGAAATCTTTCTAAACTGTAACATGGCCCCTTGACTCAGAAGACAGTAAACAGTCCTCTGTCATCTTTTAGTGCTTCATGCCAATCATACCATTGTGTACAATATAATGATGCTATTAGGATTGTGTAGGATTGTTCGCTTTATCCCTGGGAGCCCAGAACTATGGAACTTTTTTCTTCTCTTGAATACCCTTAATATGCTGTCCATCTCACCCTTTGCTGAGTGTCAGTTCTCACTATGCCTGATGACATCACCCTTTTTCTTTCCTCCTATTTTATATTAAGTTAAATTAAATTACTTTGAGTTTTCTGTAGGCTCAGGAACTGGTCATCAAATTCATAGAAGTTTAGAGCTGGAAGGGACATCACTGACCATCTGGTCCAAACCATACAAGGAAGGAATTCTCACTAGACTATACTGCAGACAGGTGACTGTCCAACTTTTGCTTGAATATGTGAAAAACAAAAGTAGGATCAATACTGTCCTCTGGATAAACTATGATAACTTTTTTAATTGCTCAGAAACTTCTGGGGAGGGGCATTTTTTCAGTTATGCCTTAAAAAGGAGAGGTTGGTGGGTAACTGAATTCCAGGTGAATTCTCATTCACTTAACATTTTTCAAGGACTTCAACTCCTTTAGTAGTACTCAGGGATTCATATATTCCTGTCATTTCTACTGAGACATCTTCCCACATAAAGGAAGAAACATTCTGATCTGATGACTCTCCAGTTCCCTCTATGATATGAGGAGGCGATTCATCAGCACGTGTCCAAACTTTTATCTTTAATTAAATACTAAAGATATTAATTCAGTAGCTCTTTTGTGCAAGGATCTGTGTCCCATTCTGGAGGTGCCAACATGAAAGAAAGGTATCTTAGTTATCAGGGTGCTGAAATGGATGGGTGGTAGGGAAACATCTTAGGAGACATCATTGGCATCCCTTGGAGTTCAGTGAAAGGCCACCTTATATCATGAGCCTTCTCCATTTGTGATGGTTTCTTCTTAACTCATGGGTCCAAATGTTCAATAAATTCAATTAAACAATCATTTACCATGGTGCCCATGCTGTGCTAAGAACAGTGGACAAGAAACCTAAATGTTAAATAAGCACATCCTACTGTAGGAGGCTTGAGGAAGGCCCAGTACCCACTTCCATACCTTTCTTGCCTTGCTGATCATTGCAGTTTTCAAAGGTACAAGGTCCCCAGGCCGACCATGCTGACACTGTACACTCTACTGGACAGGGAACCTGGCACAGTTGAGTAGTGTTTGGGACAGTCCCTGTGCAGAGTTTCCAGTTGACTGGCTTGGAAGCTGGAGGGAAAATGATAAACAAAATGAAATTCTCCAGAAAAGGTCCTTGCGTCTCAGTATTATTCCATACTAATATTTCCAACATGAAAGGTGGAGGACCTTGTTTAAATCAGTATCATGAAAGTCTTCATTTCACAGATCACAATGGCAGATCCTCAAAAGATCTTGACAGGTTTGGGAATTGTACCAAATTTAATCAGAGCAATTTAATAATGGAAATGGCAAGTCTTACATGTAGGTTCAAAAATCAAGATTGGAGAGACATGGTTAGAGAACAATTGGTCTAAAATGAAATTCTTTTAATGAACTGCAAACTCAATGTGAGTCACTAATATGCCATGGCAATATCGGGTGGCATTCTGAGAGGCATAACTCCTAGGGCTAAGAAGGTCATAGACTCATTGGTCAGACTAGGAAAATTATGTTCAATTCTAGGAGATATATCACTCCAGGGAAATGCCACTGGCAATACTTAGATGGTTTCTAACTGAAACCTTTACTTCTCAGAGGACACCAAACTCTATTTCTGTGACCACAAGAACTTTGTTAAAGTTGAAGCATACATAAATTGACCTGATGTCACTGGCAAGAAGGAAACAACAGAGATGGGTGAATGCTTCATTGCCCATAGCTTCCTTGACTGATTTACACTTGGTGTTTCCTTTCTTCTTTTTCTACCAAACCACACAACCATTGGACAAGATTTCCTGGCAGTCCCTATCAGGAGGCCATGATTTATGCTCAGGAAGGATGCTATAAGGAGATGAAGAAGATGAAATGCCTCCCAGGAAAGGAAAAGGGTCCTTGGATGGACAATGGCCCTCCCATCCCAAGGAATGCCAGAGCAGCCTTCCATCTTGCTGGTTCTGTAGGTGGGAAGCAGGTAGTATATATGTGCCTGTATATTTGTGTGTCTCTACAGGTGTGAGGGGTATGACTCTGCCTAAATCTATGAGTGTTAAAACATCCATCCTTGGCTTGAATGTACATTATCATTGATGCCATGGAATTCAAGAAGTAATTGTTAAACAACTCTATTTGGCATTAGATGATGAAGATAAAAACATAATAGTTCATGCCTTCCGGGGGGGGGGGGGATTATGTTATACCGAGGGTGAGTAAGTAAATATAAAATAATTTGAGGAAGAAGATAGTGCTAACATAGGAAGGTATGATAACAATAAAATACTATTCAGCAATTAAGCAGGAAATGAAAGTTTACAAAATATTTTATAAATGTTAGTTCCTTTGATAAGGAAAGCTTTCCAATAGCCCATGGCATTGGAGTGAAGCTTCAATGAAAGTGAGGAATTCTAAAAGGTTGAGAAGGAGAAGGAGTGCAACTGGTGGGGGGTACTCAGCTGACAGTAAACCCCATAGAGTCACAACTTTCATTCTGGTTACTTCTGGGGAAACATGGTGCTCAGTATTCCAAGGCATGACCTCCAATTCAGCCCACATTGTAGGGCAAGAGCCTGAGGTTAGAGATGGAATTCCATGGTTGGAAACACCCAACAAGAAAGTATGGTGATGTGTCAGGAAAATGATAGAAAATGTCAAGAGAAGATGGAAAAAAACTGGAATCAGTAGTGGTAATCAGAATATATTAATCACTGACCATATATTAATAATGTTTTGTCCTTCATTTTGAAGAAGACCACAACATAGGGAGATGTCATGACAAGCATGTGAGTGAGGTTGGGTCACCAACTTCTCTCCTCTGGTGCCATCTGGACCTAGTGGCCAGATATGAATCAGGATGACTGGAAATGGCCCAGATGGAAGATAATCAGGGTTAAATGACTTGCCCAAGGTCACACAGTTAGTAACTATCATGTCTGAGGTCACATTCAAACTCCTGTCCTCCTGACTTGAAGGCCAGTGCTCTATCCACTGCATCACCTAACTGCTTTGAATTAAGTACTGATGAAAAGGGAAAGATAGTCCCTGTCCGCAAAGAAATGTAAAGAAGAGAATATGCAAATACTTTTGTACAAATGAGTAATATAAAACCTATCTCATATATGTACAGAAATGATCAATTTCCTATACATACAGGTGCATCTGGTATAAATATGACATGTCTATATGTATATACCGATGTCTTTAATATAAAATACACATTATATACACACATATATTTACAATGGTGTGTGTGTGTGTGTGTATGTGTGTATATGTATGACTAAGGATGACATTCATTATAATAGTGCAGGAGAGAGATGAGGAGAGACTACATCAGAGTCTTGGCTGAGTATCTTATTTCTACAGAAGGTTGAAGGCATTCTCTGAGAGGAAGGTGATTGGAAATCACCATAATTCAAAACCATGCATTCCCATTGATGACGATAGTATGCTCTATTAGGGTAGAGAATGCAACACTGCATATACCTCAAAAAGGTTTTCTGAAATGGAATTAGAGGATGTGAGTGCTTGTTATTAGAGTTGTTTGATTATCATTATGGGATTTTATTTTATTTTTTTGTTCACACAGATTTCATTCTAGTAATGTCTACAAGTATGGAAAACCAAACAAATATGGTCTGTGCAGGCACTGTTTTCTTGGGCCATCCAACACTGCCCTGGGAGCACTGCCCTTCTCATTTCCCCCCCCCCCCCCCGCATCCAGACCACCTCCATTTTCAAGAAAGACACTTCTTTGTCTCATAACAACACAAATGTGTGAGATGCTGAATCCTTTTTATTCACTGATGTTGCAAATGCTCAAATCAGTTATTTCTGTGGTTTCCCAGATTTGTTTTCCTTTTTTTCCTTCCAGGAACATTTTAATTATCTCTTTCTACTGCAGTGAAAATAAACATGATGGCACTTCTATTACTTGTATTGTACAAACCACAGTGAATTTTCCTGCTTATTTGAGGCAGGATTGTTTTCTAATATGTATTTCCATCTCAGTCAAAGCCAAGAATGATTAATTTTATTACTTTTCCAACACTGAGCATGTGCTGTATTGGTGGAACAAAACAGGGAAAGAGAAACCTCAGTTTTCTAGAAGACTCAGAAGCTTCACTCCTATTGATAATACAAAGAAGGCAGTTAGCCCAAATGAAAGGTCAGCCACCAGGTTGAGTTGGGAGCCATTAGTCTAAGACTGGATGATTACAAACAGAAGTAGACTCTTGGGACGAGTGCTTAAGGATGACACATCATGTTATAGTTGCAATAAGGTTGGAGGATAGCCTTGGAAGATGGAAATAATAATTTCATTATGAATAATGATAGCTAATATTTCTATAGCACTTATTTGCCTGGCACCATCCTGAGCACTTGAAAACCATTATCTCATTGAATTCTCATAACAACTTTTCAACCTATTATTATCCTCATTTTACAGATAAGGAAACTGAGACAAAGGGAAGGTAAATAATTTACCTGGGTCACAGAGCTAGCCTAGTGCTTTAATTTACTGTACCACCTGGCTTCCCCTAATGAGAAAGGTAAGCTTTATTCTTGGTGGAGAAGTAAGTATGTTTCAGGAAGCCTGTTGTCCCTGGGTAACTTTTCCCATGTTCTCTTATATTGAGCATATTTGTATTGGGCTCTATTGAAAATTACCCCAAACTCAGATATATAGGGTTTATAAAAGCTTTATGCTCTTTGGTCTTTGCCAAAGACATTGTCCTTACTCTTGCCAAAAGAAACCCAGATTCCAATGAATTCTTTGGGTTCGTGCTCCTTTGAGATCTTACTCTCATCTTCAAATCTTTATCATCTTCTGGAAACTTTTCTGCAGCTTAAAATGTGTCTGGATCTCTCCCCCAGTTTTGGAAAAAAATTGAAAATTTTTGTTTTTATAGCACTTTGATTTCTACAGGTATGTATATGTAGATATATTTTCATATCTATATTTATCTCCGTATAACCCCAATCATCACTTATAGCAAATATATTAAGAAGGATGAGAAAAAGAACAGATAGGAAAATCAATCAATGCGACTGAGACTGAAAGCATTTGCAATGTTCCACAGCCATAATTCCCATCTCTGCAAAGAAGAATAGTCATTTCTTCCTGGAGAACAGGAGCGGTCATTCTAATTACACAGTATTATGGGCTTTTGTTGTTTATTCTGCTATTTCCTTTCACTATGTTGTAGTTGTATATTTTGTTTTAGAGGTTTCAGGCTTTGCATCAATTCTTTTATGTTTTTTAACATGCTTCTCTGAGAAAGAATTGTGGAGTTTGAACAAAGATCAAGGACTATTACCTTTAATTTAGAAAAAAACCTGATATCTTATTGTCTGATCGATCTTGCTATCTCTTATACTTGATATTTCTTCCTTAAGGATCTGATTTCTCTCTCATCACACTCAATTTAGATCCATGTACACCATGGACACAATGTAAAGACTGGAAAACTGCCTTCTGTGGGGGGGGGAGTAAGATTAGGGGAAAAATTGTAAAACTCAAAATAAAGAAAATCTTTAATAAAGAAAAACTATAAAAATGCTTCTCTGAATCCCTCATATTCATTATTTCCTATAATTTAGTAATCTTACAATACAGTTATGTGTCACAATTTATTTGGTCATTCTCCAAATGATAGACAACCATTTTACTAACATTTCTTTGTTAGCAGCAAAGTGCTCTTGTGAATATTTTTGATGTATTTTGGATGTTTATTCCATATTTGATCTCATTGGATTATATGCTTAATAGTGGGATCTCTAACTCAACAAGTATGGATGATTTTCCTTACATATTCACAAATTAGTTCCCACAATATTGTAACTTCTTTGCAGCTCCACCAGAAATGCCTATCCAAAACTCCTATAACACTATCTTTGTAATTTTTACTAATATTCTGGGTGTGAGGTGGAACTTCAAATTTATTTTGACTTCATCTTATACTTTTTCTCGACCATTTCCTCAAGGTATTAGTCTATCTTTTCCTTACAAAATCAACCTCATAGACAAATTAGTTTATATTGTTAGCTCTACTTTCTCATATTAAATCTTTGCACAATTTTTAATAGGGCTCTCAACCCCATCACTTGTTTCAAACTTCTCTATTCAAAGGTCATCAACAATCTATTCTCCTTTCTCTCCCACTATTCTATTCTCCTTACTTTCCCACTATTCTATTCTCCCTACTCTCCCACTATTCCCATATTTGATCAGTTGATTCTACCTTTTTAACATCTATATCCTCTCATCCAGTCACAGTCACTACTCTAGTTCAGGCCCTCCCCTCTGCTTTCTTGGGCTATTGTAATGTCCTCCTACCTGGTTGAAAGTCTCTCCTCTGCAATATTTTCTCTGCATTGATGTCAAACTTATATTCTCCAGAGATCTGACTCCTCTCTCCTACTTAAAAATGTTTAATGGATCTTTTAGTATTTAAGAAAACACTAATTTCACATTCTGGCTGTGTCCTAAGTGGGCCTTTCACAAAGTATGAAGGTATTCTACATTCCAGCCACAGACCAAATAGCTCTTCTTCAACCTTGACATTCCATATCTGCCATTTGTGCTTTTCCATAGGCTAAACTAAAAGCTAGGGGTGCACTCTCTCTCCTCTTCTCTTTTCCAATCTTTAGATTTCTTCTACTTCAAAACTCAGCTCTGATGGCTCTTCTGACTTGACTCGACTTTAGTGCCTTTCTTCTCTGGATATATTTGCCTTTTGTGTAGACAGCAAAAGCTCTAGGAGATGGCAGGAATTGTGGTTTTGTCATTTTGTGCAGTCTAGCATTGTTTTTTTTTTTCCATACAGGAGGCACTCAAACAGGGCTTATTTGATTCAGTTAAATCTATTGAATAGAGCCTCTATGCCACAAGATCTCTAAGACTTGTTTCCCTGACATCACCTTTTGAATCCTTCCCTCTTCACCTGGGAATACCTAAATCAAAGGTTGAGATCCTGTAATTCAGGGGTCATGGGTTCCTGACAGCAATTTTTCAAAAAGTTTTCATTGAATCAGAATAGTCAAATTGAATAGGAAAATGGCTTAAGATTCACACTATGTACTTAAAATGAAAAAAACAATCCCAACTTTGAGCAATTCTTAATGAAGGGTGTCATAGACCTGGAGTACAATCTCTGAAATAGATGAACACTGGGAAAATGATCTCTTTTGGTAATTCTTCATGAAGCCTGGAATGATAATTTATTCTAATAAATAGTTGTACTTGTATCAGCCTCAAAAACATTTTTTTTTCATATAGTTTAAACTTAAAAAATGTCAATTGTTGGTCTAGAAAGCATGAACAATCTGAGTGGAGCTTGGGGAGATCAAATGTACCTATGACTTTAATGACCTTGGCTTTTTATATGTGATTGTGATCGATTAAAGCATGTTCTTTGTATTCTATGGTCTGGTTTTGCTCTTGATGAGGCTGAGTTGGACCATTGGAACATTTTGGGTTTTTTTTTAGGTTTTTTTTTTTAGGTTTTTGCAAGGTAAATGGGGTTAAGTGGCTTGTCCAAGGTCACACAGATAGGTAATTATTAAGTGTTTGAGACCAGATTTGACCCCAGGTACTCCTGACTCCAGGGCCGGTGCTTTATCCACCACACCACCTAGCCTCCCCATTGAAACATATTTAATAAACCACTTGGACTTTGAATAACACAATCTTCTAATCAAACCAAATAGCTAAGTGGTGCCATAGATAGAGTACTGGACCTGGAGTCAGGAAGACTCATATCTCTGAGTATAAATTTGGTCTTTGATACTTACTAGTTGTGTTTCTGTGGGCAAGTCATTTAACCCTGCTTGCCTCAGTTTTCTCATTTATAAAATGACCAGAGAAGGACATGACATAGCATTGCAATATTTTCCAAGAAAACCTCAAATGGGGTCATGAAGAGTTGGACCCAACACAATATCTACCCAAACCAGAAGAGATACTCAGTAAATTAACTGAGGCACAAGAAATGAGTTAAAGTAAATTATTCTTGAAAGCTAGAAAAAATGAACTATTTCATATTTTTCTTTTTTAAAATAAGTTTATCAATCTCTTTGGGAGTTTCTATACCTATTATTTCCTTTGTTATTCCTCTGCCACCTCATCCAGGGATTTTCTTTTTGTAAATTTATTTAAGGCAATGGGGTTTGAGTGACTTGCCCAAGGTCACACAGGCAATTATGAAGTGTCTGAGGCTGAATTTGAACTCAGGTCCTCCCCCAGTTTTCTATCTACTGCATCACCTAGCTGCCCCTATTATATATTTTCTCATGCATCAAGCAAACTCACCAAGCAGACAGCTAGGGTATTTATTTCTGTCAGATTGTTCCCCTTTAAGGACATATTTTATGACTTTTATTGTAAACAGGACACATAGTGATTCAAGCAGTTTCCCAGACAAATAAGAGGAACTCTCCATCTTTCAGAAGACAATCGCATAGGGCGGCTAGCTGGCGCCCTGGAATCAGGAGTACCTGAGTTCAAATCCGGCCTCAGACACTTAATAATGACCTAGCTGTGTGGCCTTGGGCAAGCCTCTTAACCTCATTTGCCTTGAAAAACTAAAAACAAAAAAACAAAAAAACCATCACAGGCTTGTGTCTTCATAACAGTCCTTTGAGCACTAACTCTACGAAACTTGGTTTTTCAAATTTGGCCAGGAACTTAGTGGGCCTAATTCTCCATTTTTGTGATATATGGAATCAAATTGATTGACTTGAACTTTCTAAAGACCCATTACGAGTGGCTTGGTAGGTTCCTTGGGTTAAACATTCTGAGGTCTCTACCCGGACAGTCTAGCTAGAGGTCATGTAAAGTTTTTCATGACTAGGAATCAGAAAATTGAATTGGAAATTGAATAGGAACTGGTTTAAGATTCATAATACACATATAAGATGAAAAAACAATTCTCTGAATGGTTCTTAATGGAAGGTGTTACCAGACTTAATGGAGGGCAATCTCTGAAATAGCTCCATTTCAGGGATTCCAGTATTTAAAAATTCTAATTTTCCAGTGGTGTAGTAACTCAACGTTCTTGTTGTGAGCCAGGGGTTCAATTTCAGCATCAAATATGTGACTAGTAGGACAGCCTCTTCTTTTAGTTTTAAAAGAGATAAAAACACATTTTCCATGCAACAGAATACGTTATGAAAAGAATGCTGTGAGCCCTGAGAAAGAGAAGCAGTGGTCACTGAGCCAACGTGGGCTCATCAAAAACAGAGCATGTCATGCTCTTTCTGTATCTGGCAGGGTTCTGAGACAGGCAGCTCAAGGGAATGTGGATGGAGGTGGATGCCCATAGCCTCGTGGGGGTTTGGAGAGATGTGGCCTAGATTACTGTACAACTGTTTGACTTTAGACATAACTGAAAGGCCAAGTCCAGTTAATCAACTGATAAAATAGATTGATGTCAACAGAGAGAAGGTCCCAAGGGGAAGCATCACCATCTAGGGTTTGAGCTTGATTTTTATCAACCACCTGGATTTGGAAGAATAAGTAACTTCTTATACCAAACCAGCTTTTTTGATTGCATAAAACTGACTTGTTCTTTGTGACCCCATTTAGGATTTTCTTGGCAAAGATCTTGCAATGGTTTTCCATTTTCTTTTACAACTCATGTTGCAGATGAGGAAACTGAGGCAAAAAAATTGGAACAAAAAAAATCCAAACAAAGTGAGGGTTAGATGACTTATCCATGGTCTCACAGCTGACCAGATTTGAATTCAGGAGGTGAAACTTCCTGACTGTGGCCTTGTACTCTATGTACAATATCACATAGTTGTCCCCATAAGATGGGGGTATTTGAGGGTAGCATAACTGAGAAACAAGACAGTAGAAGAAAGAATAATAGGTCAAACTGAAACAGATGGAATTTCATAAGGATAATTTAGGCTAAAGCTAAACTAATCAACTGCTCAAGGACAAAACATAGGTGAGATCTTGTAGTATCTTGCCTGAATCATGCCTGGGTCTTATGACTGTTGAACTCAATCTGTGTAAAATGGTAGCTGTGTTGATAGGCTCCATCAGTAGTCTCACTGGGTCCAGACAAAGGGAGGACAGTCTTATTGCCCTCATTTCTAGTCAGATTATGGGAAACCAGAGGATCATACTTAATTCTGGACACTGCATAGAAGGAAAAAAATTGCCAAGTGAAAAAAAAATGGCTCGAGCATGGAGACCATGATGTTGAAGAATTTGAATCAGATGAGTGGCGAACACATGAAGGAACAAAGAAGAGTCAGGCTGAAAAAGAGAAGATGGAGGGAGACAGTGCTAGCTGTCTTCAAGTATCTGAAGAGCTGTCAGACTGAAAAACTTTTTACTTGATCTCAGAGGGCAGAACTGGAAGCGACTGGAGGAAACAGATTCCAACTTAGCCTAAGGAAAGGAAAAAAACCTTCCTGACTATCAGAATTATCCTAAAGAAATCAGTAGATCTTAATAGGTAATATGTTCCCTGTCACTGAAGGTCTGTAAATGGAAAATTATTACTCTGTTGAATACGCTGCAGAAGGGTTTGTTCTAGGACTGTGTAGATGAGTTGACCTCTGAAAGTCTCCTGTACCTATAAGATGTAATCTTTATTTGATTTAGAACTATTTGTAGTTCTAGCAATGTTTTTATTTATTCAGCTAGGTAACTATCGAGTGACAAAGATTAATTAGAATTTAGTAACTTTAATTATGCTGCCATCCATTTAGAAAGAACGAGGGAGAACTTTCAGAAGCACATGACTCTTTGAGGACATATGACTGCCCTTCCATATCTGGAATGTTGTTCTTCCTGCTGAACTCAGCCTATGGACTTCATGCTAACACCCACTTTGTACAAGGAGACTTTCCACATACCCACCCTGCCTTCCTTTAATGATTTGCTCTAATTAATCCTTTCTAAATCTTGTTTGTATGTTGTACCCCACCCACCCCACCCTGTCAAACTGAGCTCCTTGAAACTAGGGACTTTATTTGTATTCCCAATACTTAGCATAATGCTCCCTTTAAGGAATGCTCATTTACTTTACTCCTGACTTACTTTTTTGAAATCTTGCTTTTTAAAAATAGTCATTCTTCTTAAGAATCTTGGAATTGTAAGGAATTTTTAATCAGGTATGTGTGGATCAAACTGCCACAAATGTTCCCTTTAACCTCCATGTTGTGCTGACCTAGTATTGATCTAATAATTTTGACTTATGACAAAGAAAGATCATATTATCTTCAAAGAAACCACATCTTCCTAGTAAACAAGAGAAAACAGGTGACTCAGGTGCTTCCCACATGAGTTGGTACCTGGTCTCCAGCAGGTACAGTCTCCCTTAGAAGACTTATCAAAGCAATCTGAGATAAAGCTCTCCCAGTAAACCCAAGAGCATCTACTCCTTGACATTGCCTAAAGAATTTCCTACAATATGATGCTCTGATGTTCTACTCAGGACACCCTGTGCATTTTTAAAAAGTTATTTCTGACTGGGAAGGAGTGAGATTGGTACCCCATTGTTGGACATTGAGGCTGGAGATGGAAACTGGGAAGTAAGAATTTTCTCTGTCTAGGGAGGGTGGGACAGAGTTAAATACCAAAGGGCTAGTGCTGAGAAGGCACCAGGAGAGCCAGATGGATATCATGATATTCAGATCCACTTGAGCCTCAAAATTCTCTAGTGCAGAACTTACCAAGCCTTGTAGTTTGCAGGAGAAATGTTCTTTCCCAAGGAAGCAATTAGCAGAACATTAGCTAATTAAATTAGGGTCAACAAACAAGTATTAATTGGCTGCTTGCCACGTGTCCAAGCAATGTATGTGCACTCTCAGGCCCACCTTGGGCCAAGGGAATGTGGAAGAAGTAAAGGCACACTTCTGTTGATTCTACCTTCATCACACCTCTCACTTTCATCTAGATCTAACTGAAGCAGGGCACAGAAAATAGCCATACTGGGCTTGAAGGTTACCCTCTTTGGTACAGGAAAGACTAGTGTGTAGAATACTATCCATGCACAATGAGTACTGTTTCAGCCATTCCTTGGAGGGCCACTCCTGTAATATATATTGGAGAATACCTGGAGCCAGGTGCTAAACCACTCCCCCAGCATCACCCTTGTCCAATTTACTATGGAAATACATTGAAGCAAGGTCTTCCCAAGTGGTGCTCTCTTTCTTTCCACTTTCTGTGTCTCAGCTAGAACCATATGCTCCCAATCTAGGCCTTAGCTCCATATGGCCAGACCCACTCTGGCCCAGTCACCCCAGTCTAAGGCTAGCCTGCCCTTATGATTGTTTTTCCTTTCTCTCAGGCATTCTCACATAAACCTTTGTTCAGCCTGTCCTCAAGTAGATTATTGTCTCTCTGGAAAAAAATTTAAACTGTGAACTTTTCAGGCTTGCAAAATAAAAAATCTTGAGCTTTTCCATCTCCAGGTTTAGTCTTGAGTTTTTCACTTTCAAGAACTTTCATCTTTATGATGGTACCACCAATTTCTCCCACATCATATCCACCCAAAGTTGCCACCCTAATTCAGGGCTTCCTCACCTCCCACCAGGACCGTGACAAGGATTTCCTAATTGGTCTTTCTGCCTCTGGTCAATCTCTTTGTTAGTCTATTATTTCTTTGCACAGTTGCCAAATTAATCTTCCCAAGGCATAGAGGTTATTAATCCAGTCCTCTACTTAAAACATTTAGAGACTCCCATTTACCTCTAAAATGAAATACAATCTTTCTGGTCAGACATTTATGTCCCATTCCTCATGGCCTGGTTTTACTTGAAGCTCATCTCTGCTCTCACCCTTGGTTCTAGCCCAAATGGAAAATTAGATTTTCTATACTGGATAGAATATTGACTGTGGAACAGAAGGACCTTTGTTCACCCCCCCCCCGATATTTTCAGTCTTTGTGAGTGAAAATGGTCCCTTCTATTTCTCTATCGATGCTCCTCTAAGCTGCTTTCCCCTGCCTTCATATGGTTCATTCTCCAATCTGCAATCCAATCCTTCCTAATCTCTGCCTATGAAAATCCTTTCCTTCCTTCAAGGGTTAGGACTGAAGTCTTTCTGGAATTCTGTTGAAAAATGTCTTTTTCTTCCTCATCCTTTTCCTCTAGGAGCCATTGTTTGTATTTCTTTTCCGTCCCATCATACCCTATCTTGTGGCCTAGTTCTCCATGAACATGTTCTTTCATCCCGATAGAATGAAAGCTCCTTGAGAACCCATGGTATTTTTTTAACCACACTTTGCATAGGAGTTTTGAACCTAGTTCCTTCCCTATCCAAGAATCTTTAGTTTTATCTGGCCCTAAAGTGGCTCACATTCCCTCTTTTACACATGAATAAGTTCTAAATCTTTCAGAGCTATTACAGACAAGGGATCACCCATCTTCTGGGAAGCCATCTCTGACTTTTAGAGGCTCAAATTTCACAGTTACTAAAATGCTTTGAAAACTTTAAAATGCACTAGATGTGTTATTATTGATGTTATTAATTTTGGGAAATAATTTAATATGAATAATTTGGCTGTTGAACATGCATTTGAGATGATGTATAATCCTGTGTTTGATGGAATGATCTGGATTCAATCCAGGGCAATGGGACTCCAAGGCAGGGCAGAACATTCTGAAGAGGCTGAGCAATTAGAGTAGGCTGCATGGAGTCAGAAGTGGTATTCCAGAGATTTGTAAAGACCCTTTCCCTCACCTCCCTTTTCAAATCAGCTACCATGAAATGTTTCCTCACTATCCTCAATGTTTCTTCTCTCTATCCCCTGCTTTCTATGCTCATGGTAACTCCCCTGGTTAAGTCCTCATCTCTGCTCACATGGACTATTATAATAGCCTCATCTCCCTGGTTCCAATATTTTCCTTCTTAATCCTATTCTTCACAGAGGTGACAAAAGGCTATTCAGAAAACATGAAGTTGACCAGATGCCACCCTTGCATGCTATAGGAAACTCTAGTGACTTGCACTTATTTCCAACATCCCAGGTTTGGCATTGAATGCCTCTCAGAACTTAGCTTTAGCCTCCCTTCCTTGCCTAAGTTAACATTCCTTTTGTCCAGCAAAGAAGGCCTTTCGCTATTCATCTTATACAATGGTCCTTCTCCTGTGTTTGCAGCATCATGCAGGCAGGCTCCCCTACTTGGCAAGTCCTGCCTTCTCACCTCCATAACTTAGAACATGGACTTTCCTTGGACATTCAACTCAATCCTCCCCTTCTCTAGTGACCTTTCTGGATCTCCCAGTTGCTAGTACCTCCTCACCCCTGAATGATCAGCTTGAATACATTCAGTGTCTATTTGTATGTATCCTACCTCACTTCTAGCCATCTCCATGCCATCCCATGCTTTTCCCCCTCAGACCACCATCTCCACTTCCTCCCACCAGAACCTTGGACATGGCCCCAGTAACCCTCTCTCTCTCTCTCTCCCCTACCTTCTGCCCAACTTGATTTTGTGCATTGTCTACCCCCCCATTAGAGAATTTGTTGTTTTTATTTGTATCCCTAAGCCTTAGTACAATGCCTGGAAGCTAAGTGCTTGATAAATAATCTTGTCATCTATCTATCTATCTATCTATCTATCTATCTATCTATCTATCTATCTATCATCTATATCTATCTGTCCATGTTTTTTTTTTCAGTACTTGGGACATAGTAAGGGCTTAATACTTTTTTGATAATTGAGTTAGAGAAGTGGGAAGGAATTCCCAGGCTTTGTGGGCAAAGTTTCTTCCATGTTATTTGCCCTGTTTTGCTAAGAAAATTCCAAATCTGGAAAGTTCCAGACACAAATGGAAACCTTCCAAACAGAACAGTTTCTCAAGTGCTCAGGAAATTCAACTTTGCCCAGATGAAACAACACAAAACTTCAAGACACCCCAATCCTGGGGTAACTAGGTGGATAGAGCGCTGGCCCTGGAGTCAGGAGGACCTGAGTTCAGATACAGTCTCAGACACTTAATAATTGCCTAGCTGTGTGTCCACAGGCAAGTCACTTAACCCCATTGCCTTAAATAAATTAAAAAATATTAAAAAAAAAGAAAGACACCCCAACCCACTGTTGAATGTAGAACAGTGGGCCTCCTTTGGTGTCATGCATATCATTTAAGGAAGATTCTGATTTCCAGTGGTCCCTCCCAACAGCAGTGACCCTTTTAATGATCTACACACTTGGAGGAGAATGGCCTAGAGTCTGGACTCCTTAGGCTCTGAGGATAGAGCTCTGATCAGAAGAATATTCTGCCATCCTGTCCTCCTCCCACTGTTATTCTTTTTTTCTTTATT
This sequence comes from Macrotis lagotis, assembly GCF_037893015.1. NCBI lineage: Eukaryota > Metazoa > Chordata > Mammalia > Peramelemorphia > Peramelidae > Macrotis > Macrotis lagotis. The sequence goes on from NC_133664.1 coordinate 4,480,447, forward strand.
TCACTTTGCTTTTAGCAGGAATCAATATTAATGAACTTCACAATGGAGCTGGTGTTCCCCTGCTCCCCACTGGGCCATCAGAAGCAAGCAGGAAGCTGCCAGCCACAGATTGGTGGTTTTTTCCCCATCTTTACCTGGAGACAAGATGGTTTCTGTAAAACTACTTGATTTGTTGACCAGAGCACAGCCCGAATACACGTTTCCTGGCTCCTTCTGGTGCCATCAGTCATTGACCTGGCACTGACAGAATCAGCACTTGAGTAACAGAGAGTCCCAAGACTGTGAGCTTCTTGATGGGCCCAGATTAGCTAATATCCCAGTCACCATCTTTCTTTTGTTAATGGAGGTCACTGTGCTAATGAGTGGCAGCGAAGTTTTACCTCTCTCGGGTTACAGGCATGAAGTAAGATTTCCTTTCCTTAGTAAGGACCTCTGGGAACCAGAAGGCTCTAAGTGCCTGTGGTAGCAACTTACTACCCACAAGTGGGAATGAGATCAGAATCAAGATCTTCAGAACTGGAGGGGGCCACTACAGCTATCTTGTCCAGCCAATTGTCTTTTTGTCTCCAGTGCCTATGTATAGGACCTAATGCCACATATGATTTTCCTGAAGAATCACAACTTTGAGTATCCAGAAATCAATAGAAAGATGCAAGGTGAGTTCAAGGTAGTAAGATGTTAGCTGCGAATAGAGGATGAAATAAATGACTTTGTGTGACCAGAAGAGAAGATGGACTTGTTGTTCAGGGGTCTGAAGGATACAAAATGAGCCATTCTAGTGTTGCACTGAGAAGCACAGAAAATCAAAAGAAAGGCCTCTGAGGCCCTGGATAGAACCTTTTTAAAAAGAAAATTTACAAGAAAACATGATTAAAGACGAGATTGTACAGGATGAAACGGGGAGGGACTAAGATCATCAAGAAGGGACCAGAGCCATGTTTTTGATTAAGAAAAAAGGGGAAAACGGGAATAGGCATGGAAATTATGAACCAAATCTACTCTGAATAGACTCAGAACTGCATAACTTGCTTTCTGATCTATATATATATAGATACATAAATCTATTTTGAAGAAAAATAATAATAATAACAGAAAAGAGTGTTAAGCCAAAGCACTGCAGGTTCCCGGCAGCTCACTAACAGAACTCTGAGTGAAAGTTTAAAAATTAAAAAAATACAGAAAAACAATATAATTAAGCAATTAAAACAATTGCCCCCAAATAATCTATTTTGGACCAAAAGATTTTCTTTCAGAAGATGAATAAGGAAGAGAAAGTGGGCAATACTATAGAATTTAGGGCAGAATTTATATGAAGTTAGACTTTTGCATTTTCCTCATCATCACACTTTGAGTCTAACCTGTTTTTCCCCTGTTATGCAGGACCCTGACTGACAAAGAACAAGAAGGCCTAGGCTTTCTTATCATACTCAGTGTCACACACACACACACACACACACACACACACACACACACACACGGAAATCTTGTTTTCTTTTTAATCACCAAACATATTATGAGGGATAGGAGATTAGATGCCACTCTATCCCCATCTTTTTTTGGTGTTAAAGAATATCATGCTGATGAGGGTGAAACTTGCAAATCTTTAGAGTAACTGGAAGTTTCTTTAGCTGTGACCATGGTAACCCAGGGATCCAGACTCAAGTACTGAATAGGTTTAGCTTTATTTTAGGGAAATAAATGCTTCTTTGTTCTCTTCCCCCAAATATGCTAAATCAAAATGCACAAGTGTGTGATCCCCCTTTTGCTTTTGCTCACTTTATTGGGAATGTCCTTTCCCTGTTTGCCTATTGAATTTCTTCCCATATTTCAAAGACTAAATCATATGAATTCTTCTCTATGAAGCTGAGTCTAATTTTCCCTTTCCTCCTGAATCTCCCAGGGCATTTTGCTTGGTACTTCCCAGAATATCTTTTCATGTAACCTTGAGTAAACGTTTATAGTTCTCATGCAGGTACTTAGATATGAATTTTTCTTGATATGAATTGGGTTTAGGAGACTCTTTCTTCCTTAGGCATTAAGCTATAGCAAGGAACTCCTCACTGTTATAAGCATCCTTGTACCCATTTTATAAATGCCTAGGGCAAATCCTGTTTCAACAGGTGCAAAAGGGGAGGGGAGGGGATAAGAAAGAAATTAAGGCAGAAGATAGGAAGGGTGGATCTGAGATGTGGATTCTAGTTCTCAAAGGGACTTTTATTCTTCTTGAACATTTCCAAGGCTAGGCTACATTTTAAGTTTTTGTGGAGAAGACCATTTTGGGCAAGGGATATTCTGTAGGCTATAAGTCTATGATCCCACAAACTACTAGAAAGATTCAGGATATAGATAACGACATTATATTTTTTCTATCAGATCCCACTTTTATTGCCAGAACTCCATTCACTGTTGCAAATGATTCTAGATACTTTATAAATGAAGCATTTCACTATCTTTCAGAACCTCTTTCTTAAAATGAAGGGTAAATATTGGCCACATTTTAAAGAAATGATGGTACTGACAATCAATTTTGGTTGCTTGTCAGAAATACAGGACTGTATGTAACAGAATATGAGTGCTACCACTGAACAAATTATAGCTCTATGAAATACTGAAGTAAGTGTATGGAGGGCCTAGAAAGGGGGAGCTGAAGGACCTGCCCCTGTTGCCCACTGCCCACTTCAGGCCATTACTAGCATACTGAGCTCAGTTTTGGGTCACATCTTTTATAAAGATCATGACAAGCCTTTGTGGTCAGAGGAGAGTGATCAGAATGGTCAAGGGGCTCAAGGCTAGATTATATGAAGATCCCTTCAAAGAAACGACTATTTGAACACAGTGTTCAAAGGCACAAGATTACCATATTTTCATATATGCTAGTCTATCAGATTGAAGGAGGATTAAGCTTGTGAGATACACTTTCCAGATGGCAGAATGAGGCCATGGCAGGTGAAAGGTATAGAGAAGTAGATTTCAGTTCAGCATAAAGATATAAAAACCAGATCTATACAAAAATGGCTAGGAATGCTCTGTCACCAGTGGTGTTGAAAAAAAAAAGTCTATAATGTCACCAAAGATGTTACAAAAGGGATTCATATATGTACTGACCAAGGGGTCAGGTCATATGACCTCTCATGGTTTACCAACTGTCCTGGTCCTCCTTTGGATTTGTGAGGTAGTTAGCAAGTTTAGGATATAATTCATAATGAAAAAGTTGCTTTTAACCTCTGTAGGGACATGCCACCTTTATAGATTCACTGCTTCAGCTGAGTTACTGAGAGCATGAGGAGTTTAATTCAGGTTCTTTGAATTTCCCATGTTTGCTCCTGGATCAATTCATTTTTCTCAAAGGCTGCCTCAGGGAAAAGAAGGGATATCTTACAATAAAGGCAAAGGGCTACACGAAACTTAACTGGCATTAAGAAAAATCATATGGGGGAAGGTTAAGGAAGAGAAAGCAGACTTTGTGATTGGGGTGAAAAGGTCTCTCTTTCATGTCATCTCTGTACTAGGATTCAGCAACTAGGAAAATGCCTTTTGGGTAGACAGGGAGGGATGGTCAAAGAACACTGGAACCAGAAGACATCCCTGTCTGCTGTCTCCCTGATATGTGTATCATATCTCAGTCATAATTCATATTCTAGTTCCAAAGGATTATAAATATACTGTTCAGAGAGAAGCAGGAAAGGGCAAAGGTCACAAATTTAGTAGCTGATACATTTAGAAAGCCTTTCACCTTCCCAGTTGTGTGACCTTGGACAGCTTCTTGTACCTCTCTTGCCTTACTGTGAAGGAACTTGATATCCAAAAGGTTATCTAGTCCAACCCATTATTTTATGGATAGAGAAACTGAAACCAGAACAACATACCCAATGTCACACATTTAGTAAGTGACAGAGATAGGATTTGAATCTAGGTCCTCTATGTTGGCCTGAAAAACCAATATTCTTTCCATTGTCTCATGCTGTTTAACAGAGAGAATGAACATGGATTTGTTTACCAAAAGCCAGGTTCCTAAAATGAGGTGAGAGTTTTTGAAGATCCCTATGGAAGTCTCTTTCCATTATGCTCTAAGGCTGATGAGCAAAACCAATGTCTGTGTAGCACCTCCCCCTAAGTAACACCAGAGTGCAGGTCTTTATTTGCTTTAATATGCATGTTCCAACTGTCACTTAGCAGAACTGTTCTCCCTGATTAGACCTGGTTAGTTGCTGTGACAACGGCTAACAAGTCCTCTCTCGCCTTAGGTACTCCCTTCCAGCAGGATTTCCACAGACAACTACACAGACTGAGTCCAAATCAGACTTGAACAACTACTGTCCTAGCAGCTGGTGGCTTCTGACTTTGTCTCTAGATGTTATAACGGGTTTAGACTAGCTTCAGGATCCGTGGTCCTCTCATCACAGACTAGGGATTTCTCAAAGGTCACTGCCATCTTTTCTTCTAAGTTCTTTGTAGAAATCAGAGACAGAACCTCACCCAGATGGTACAGTACAGAACTTTCCATTTTAGGGTCTTAATCCTTTGTTTTAATCTTGAGCTATCAGAATTCCAGTGAAAGTTTCTGCCCCAAGGGCCTGAAATAGCTTAACTTGCTCCATATTTATTAGGCAGCAATGTGGCACAGAGAAAGGAAATGGAAAATGAAGCCAGAAAAGTGGGTTCAAATCCTGGCTTTGTATCTTTCTAGGTATTTTGGGCAAGTCACTGGGTATCCTGTGTCTCCCAGTTTCCTCATCTGTAAAATGAGTGGCAATGGAGGAACTATAGAACCCCCTTCAAAGGGCCCTTCTAACTGTAAAGGGTTCTTTCTAACTCTTATCACCTGGACATCTTTAAGGCTAGAGCTGGATGCTTGGGTTCTGGGCAAACGAGATGCCTAGGTTGCATGATTCATCCTTCCCTTCTTGGCACTCCCTACCTATCAAGTGCCTAGGCCATGACTATGACAAGCTTTACAAGATTCCAAGCCATCTGTGCTAGCCTGCCTTTCTTTTATTGCTCCCTACCTTCCAACCACCTGTTACTCAGTGCTCCCTTATCTCACTGAACCCTCTCTTGCTCCCCTCAGATTTCTTATACAACTTCATTACCCCACCTGTCCCCAGTCCCACTTTGTCTCCAGTCCTGCCCTTCATTCACGGACCAGCTCGGATGGCACATTTTCCAGGAAGTCTTCCTTAGTGGCAGCCTCTCAAACTCCACAGCTCTTCAATTTTCATTCTCTAACCTGCTTATAGTTATTTTTGATTCATCTACATGCTAAACTATAAGCTCCTTGATGGCAAACATCAGATATTATAAATTCCCAGCATGGCATCTGCACCACGGCCTTTCAAAGAGCAGAAACTGAACAAGTATTTGTCGAATTGAGATGTTTGTCATTCCTCAAGGAAGGCAGTACTATACACACATGGGATTATATACACTTGCTTATAAGACCTCTGCTCACTAGTTCATAATTTCTTGGTATGTTGATACCTCTTCAAGGATTTTATTTCTTCTGACAGCTTACATTTTATGAATTATGATCACCATGGTCATTAAATGGGATAGATGAAGTGACTCCCAGAGAGAGAGAAAAAGGGAACACATATCAATGTCTTTCTAGAATGCTTTAGGCCTAAGAGGCAGACAAATGGGCTTTGGCCCTGCCCTGCCCCACCCTCCCATGGTCTGATGCAGAATTCTGATTGCAATGTGAAGTAGAGAAACCTCACCTACCTGTGATTTCAAAAGTGATGGATAGGAGGGGTGCAGCACTAGCCTTCGACCGGTTCTGAGACTGACTTTCTGAAATAACATGGAAATAGCAGCATAAGCAAAGACGGCTGTGCAATGCAGCTTGGGGAAAAGGCAGAGCAAGTGATGAACTACACCAAGAAGCCTACAGTGTGGACAATGACCAATTGATGTCTTTCAATCATGGAGGTGTCCTTGTGCTTATCTAGCCCCTGCCTTCCTAAGCTTCTGGGAAAGCAGCAGCAGCAGCAGCAGCAGCAGCAGCAGCAGCAGCAGCAGCACAACCTCCACCACCACCACCACTACCATCCCATCACTCATGGCTGATAGACAAAATTTTCCCCTCCATTTTTCTGGCACTAGACTCCACATCCTTGTGGAAAATGCCTTTTTTGGAGGGCCTCTTTCTTAGGCTGCAAAGGAGTGCCAGGGCTCTTCTGCTCATTCTCTACCTTTGGGGCATTCTTTAAATACACTCAGAGCTTTTCCCCAACTGTATCATGGAAATCTCCACTGGAGCTGCTGTCACTAGATGTTCTTTTTCTTTCACGAAGAGCTCTCAGAAGAACCTTCTCCTATTCCCACAACCTGAGTCGAGTTCCCTTTGAATCAGCTATGGGGACCCTGCTCAAAGCCACCTGCCCCTGAGATACTTTGCCTAGCACAGATTCACACTAGCCCAGGCCCATAGTAGCTTGCTCATAAGCTGCCTGCTAGGTCCCAAGTAGGCTTCAGGTAAGACGAGGAGCTGTCCAGGGTTAGGACCTGGAACTCTCCAGGGTTCTGACCAGGAGCTCTCCAGGGTTCTGGCCAGCCTCCAGCTCTACAGCAGAAGGGTCTCCCATTAGCTCACCTGAATGAAGTGGAGTTGCAGTGGAAAGGCTGCCAGGGCAGAAGAATTAACAGGAGCAGGAGGAGGAGAGGTGCCAGCAGCTGCAATGGGAGCTATCTTCCTGCTGCTACTGCTGCAGCTGCCTGCATCCGGCTGTATCAGTATGCTTCTGCTGAGGCTTAGTGACTCAGGGAGAATAGCAAACATCCGGGACAGTGCCCTTGCAGACCCAGTCGGGGCGCCAAAAGCGCAGGATCCTTGGCAGGCTGGAGGGTTTAGGCATGCACCAGGAGGGGCGTTGCCCATGTCTGTGCTGGGAAAGTCTGGTGGGGGGGATAGTACAGCTCCCTGTATTCACAAAGCATTCTTTTCTATTTCCTGATCTGTGCTGGAATGGGCTTGGTTGTGTGTAACACTATGATAGAGATGGTCCAAGAAGTCTCACTTGGGACCATTAGGGAAGCCTGAGCAACTTGGTTTGGATGAGCTGAGGGCTTGGTGTTTGGAAATTGCTGAATCATGGGTAAAAGTCAGACATGACAGCATCCTTGCTGTCTGACTCCTCAGTAGTAAGCATCTTTTGTTGTTATTGCTCAGTCATTTAAGTCACGTCTGACTCTTTGTGACCCCCAGTGAGGTTTTCTTGGCAAAGATACTAGAGTTTGCCATTTCCTTCTCCATCTCACTTTACAAATGAGGAAACTAAGGCAGACTGGATTAGGTGATTGACCCAGGGTCACATGACTAGTCTGAGGGTAGATTTGAACTCAGGAAGAGAAATCTTTCTGACTATAGACCTGTCACTCTTTCCATTGTGCCAACCAGCTGCCCAGTAAACACTGTTAGGCAATGGCAATCATTTAAAAATAAGGTCTAAGCAAACAAGATTACTTAAAAGGGACCACAAGAAGGTAGGCTGTCTTTGGGGTGCCTCTCTATGTGCTTACTTCCAGATCAGTATTCTCTTGCTTTAAAACAATCACTGAGATTGGTTGATAAATCAATATTAATGTATTCTAGTACATGCCAGGCCTGTGCTAAGTTCTGAGAATATAAATACTAGCAGAAGTCAAGCCCTTCCCTGAAGGGGTTTATGTTCTAGATGTATGACTCACTTTTGCTATTGACTACTTAAAAAATGTTTGGGAGGGACAGCTAGGTGATGCACTGGATAGAACATTGGTCCTGGAATCAGGAGGACCTGAGTTCAAATCCAGCCTCAGACACTTAATAATTGCCTAACTGTATGACCTTGGACAAGTCACTTAACCCCATTACCTGAAATAAATAAAATTTGGAGGTGGCTAGGTGGTGTACTGGATAGAACATTGGCCCTAGAGTCAGGAATATCTGAGTTTAAATCTGGCCTCAGACACTTAGTAATTGCCTAGCTGTGTGACTTTGGGCAAGTCAGTTAACCCCATTGCCTAAAATAAATTTTAAAAAATAAATAAATAAAATTTACAAATGGCTGGCCTTTTTTTTTTACTTGAGGAACTGATGTTCTGCCCACCTTTAGTGCTTTTTGGCAACTTCTGCTAACTTGAAGGTACAGATTCCCAGATAATTTGAAGACCAGGGATATGTCACATACATTGATACCACAATATTTCCTGCTGGGAAACTCTAAATGAAACTTCTACTAGTAGATTTTTTTCTAAATCTTGAAAAATCATTAGAAAGCAGAAAATGGTCCTGTGAAGTATGGATCAGGCTTAATAGTAGACAGCTTGTGGTTGGAGCATTGGATATGGAATCAAGAGAATCTGAGTACAAGTCATTCTTCAGACACTTACTATAGCAGGGAACGATGTAGAGAATTATGAACGTAGCAGAAATAGAATCTGTGATCTTAGACACTGTTAAATCTTGTTAAATGGGTGGAGGTTCCCCACTCTTGAGATCCTGCTTTCCCTGGACATTGTTGTTTGTATCTTGTCCCCTTTCACTTAACCCTACCCTGGATGCTGGCACAGTTGGAAATGACATGTTGAACTTGGAGATTAAGTGCCTTGAGACAGGAAGGACCAGTATGTGACTAGCCTTTGTGAGATACCTGGTCCAAGGTGTGAGACCACTCCCCAAGCACTACCTACCATAGAGGGGCATATAAGAGGAAGTACCACCCCTTCTAACTCTCTTGCTTCTTCCAGCCTCCCATCCAGAAGGATGGGGCTTTCTGAATTCCTCAATGCATGAGGAATACTATAACCCTCACCATGTGGCCTGCTTAAACTAAGCCCGATGGCTCCTGCCCTTCTCCCCCCACCCCGAATTCCTAATGAACTTGGCAGCAGACCTGCCTAGATTAATTAGCAACTCACATGGCTTTTCTTTAATCTCTTCTTAACTTTTCTATCACTTTCTTTTGCATTGTAAATTCTTTTAATAAATCTCTTTTCTTTTTACACCTGCATTCCCAGGTCAAATTAGTAATTCTTCACAAGCAGATTACTGAACATATGGCAACATTTTTATTTAGTTATTTGACCTTGGGAAAGTAGCTTAACCCATCTTGCTTTAAATTCCCTAATACGTGAAATGGGGATAATAATATCATCTATCCTGAGGGGTGGTTATAAGGATTAAATGAGATAATAGTTGTAAAGGACTTTTCGAAGTGTATAGCATTACACATGCTAGCTTCTTAGAGATAGTCTGAATGGCTTCATTGAAAGGACATAAACCCAGAAGTGAGCCTCTCACACATTAGCAGTATAAATATCTTATCTGGTGTTTTTGTATCACATATGGACATTGCATTATTTTAACCCAACATTTACTTTAATAGCAGCATGTACACAGTTTTAATTTCTTATACCTTCTCTAGGCAAATATATTTGATTCTAAGTAAAAAATTTCCAAACCCTTTAGGAACTACAAGAGAAGCTGGTTGACCAATACTACCCTTGAGGTAGAGTTAATCCTATCTCAAAAATTTGTCAGTAGTTGGTCAGATACATCCCAACTATGTTTCTCAATAATGACATGGTGCCAATTTGTGTACTTAGTAATTTTTCTATTCATAAAATATTTTCTTGACTACATCAGGTCCTAAGTTTCAATCTAGGTGGTCTTCAGAAATGAGTTAATGGAAAAGAGAATGAAAAGTCTATCCCCTGGTGGGATTTTCCAAAGGCCTTGTCACCAAATATGAAGACATAATTGATACATTAGGCCATGTAGACTGGTTGTCACCAAAGATCAATTTTATCAGGTCCTGGATATTTAGACTGCTTTTGACTACTGGTCCAGATCTCATTCTCTAAGCTGACTGTGCACCTAAATCAGATCCAGAAATGGGGAGGCAGTGGGGTCCTTTCCAGTAATCTTCACATGTAATTCACTGTTTTCTCCAATTCGTTTATGAAGTGCAGTCTTGCACCTCTAGACCTAAATATGAAGCTGTTGTGAATAGAGGTTAGCAAAGGGCTATTGTGACTGCATTCAAGGCCTCCTTTGAGAATTTCTCCTGAGCAAGAGTCAAGCTTCCTGGGAAGTGCAAAAAAGCATCCAGGCAACTTGGAAAGATTTATAATCTCATCTCTTGTGATCTGAGAGTTGACAAAGACAACAGATGCTCTTAATGACTCCTGCTCACAGGCAGAGTTACCTGCCAACCAAGCTCTTAAAACAGCTGTAGTGCTCATTGTCTAACTTTCTTGGCACTGTGAAGCAGCTAAGAAGGAAGTCAAGGTTTATATCTATTCCTCTGGGATCCAAGTCTCACAGAGCCAGAAAGATATTTCAAGCAAGGCCACTGCTTCTGGGATGACTTTTTGGCCAATGTGATAATAAAAAATGGGATTCATATTTGTCCCTTGCGTCTTTGAATCTTCTGTGCTGAATACAATGCCTTGTATTGTAGTTACCCGATATTGTCATTGTAGTTACCCAATAAGTGCTTTTTTCATTGCCTTAGCTTGTCAAATTTTGAACATGACTTTTACTCACTAATGAATAGAGATAGTTGATCATGACCAAAACTTATGGATGCTGAATTTTATTTTTTCACTTATGTGTGTGTGTGTGTGTGTGTGTGTGTGTGTGTAATGTCACTTGAGACTTCTCCTTTCATATGACTAAAATTTCCTCCAAGTTGTTCTCTGCTGCTGCAGCATGACCTGGAGGTCAGCCTGGCTAGCTTAGCCAATAAAATGTGGTAGGATCTACCATCTGGGAAGCCTTTGGGCCCAGGCCAAGTGAAGACTGCAAATCTTTTTTCCGTGGATCATCTGGGCAAAGTTGAAGAGATAGTACTCCCAAGAAGTCTGGTTACCAAGGATGGTGGACGTTTATGAGGCCTATATACCAAGTAAGAGATCTAAACCTGGGATCCATAAGCTTGTTTTTCCTAAATTATTTTTATAACTATATTGAAATATAATTGGCCTCATGCCTTTTATGTTATTTATTTGAAATCCACTTTTTCTTCTGAAGTTTAGATCTCTTGGTATAAAGGGTCTCATCTATCTCAGTAAAGGGACTAGCCAACTCAATCAGGCCACTAACATTAGTTAAGTCCCTACTTTGTGTTTAAGCAGTGTACCAAGTGCTAGGGAGAAAAAAGGGGAGGACAAAATTGCCTCTAATTTCAAGAAACTTGAAATCTAATGGAGGAGATAAAATAGGTGAATACAAGCTGCATGCAGAGTAGAAGGAAGCCAAGGATATGCTTCTGCTGAGGTACAGAAGAAGGAAGTAATGTACTTTATGCAGACTCTTCCTCAATCATATGAGATCATCTGTGTATCTCTCTCTCTCTCTCTCTCTCTCTCTCTCTCATGCACACAAACACATGTGCACACACACACATAATGTAGATAACCCCATACACATATGTTGTCTCCCCAGATTAGACTTCTATCTTTGCATATTCAACACCTAGAACAGCATATGCCATATAGTAGATACTTAAGAAATACTTGTTAATTGACTAATTTGTTTTCATCACTTCATTAACCTAGAACAGCATCCATTTTCATTTTGCTGTGGTTGGAAAAGGTCTCCCTTGCTTCCCACTTGGGAATGGGTCTGCCCAAGTCCAGACTAGCTGGTCCCCAAAGGATAGACATGTAGCTGGTTGACAGCTTGTCCTTGGAGTATTTTGAGGGTGCTAGGACCCACTAGCACATTGGTTATGCTGGTGTAACCCATGAGAGCACCAGGTCACTTTGGGGGGAACCAAAAATCTCTTTATTTTATAGCTATTTATATCAATGTGTTGCATTGAGTGCACTTATAGGAATTTTACTTAAATTTAATCTAACAGTTTGCAATGAAATAGGAAAGTATTTCCATTAGAAAGTGTTATGATACTTTTCAATGTGTTTTAACTGACTGAATGCCTAGATCTAGGGAACATTCTTCTTCCCCAAAAGATGATTAGTATTCATGGTGCTATCGTGAGAACAGTCAGGATATGTCAAGAATACTCCTGCTACTGTGAACAACGTGGGCATGGTGGCCCAGGAAGGTTGAGTGGAATGGACCATGAGAAAATAGGGCTGGGGGACATGAGATTTACCTTCTTTTTCCTTGAGTGTGTTCAAATAAGAGAGAAGGTTCTCATTGGCATGCACACAGTAGACCTCTCGTGTTTGGATTCCTCCTCCACAGAGGGCAGTCTGATTCCCTCGTCTTTTGTCTTGTTGGCTGAGTAATGGGTCAACTCGACACTCAGTCCACTCTGTAGTTCTCCACCCATACCTAAATCAAAGCAGGTTAGCAAGAGGAAGAGTCAGTAGGTGTCCTCTGATATGACCTCCTTCTTTGTTAGCAAGGTTTCATCAAAAGTTTCCCAATTCCTTACTTAGATAAAAGACACTTTTGACCTTGACTTGGCCTTCAAATAATCCCTTTCTCTCTCTCTCCTCTCCATCCTCAGGTCTACAATAGCTGGGGTCAAACTGAGTAAAATCCTGAAGTAATGCTAATCAGTAAAGCTCATTTATCTAAACTTGGTGGCAAGAAAACTTGAGAAATGATATTTAATGAAGCTAACCCCAGGCTTGCCTCTTCTTGATGCTGTTTTTCAACCATATATGCAGAAAAAACAGTCAAAGTAAAAAAATCATATTAATCAAAACAAATGGTAACCATTGAAGGAGGAAGAATAGACCTTCATTATCCATTTAATGAGTATCCTAGAAGTGGCTCCTAAATATTTGAGAATTATCATTGTGGGGAGAAACTTGGGACAGCTTAACAAAGGACATTTTAGCAAGAGCAGGCTGGCTTTTCAGCAGCATGGAGACATCATTGAGGAGGGGTGGTGAAGTAGGAGGAGCCAACAGGTTCTGAATGAGTTCATAAGTGGTGGACCTGAGACCCCTGAGCTTGTGAAGGGAAAGTCATGTCAACAGTCCTGCATAAACAGTCTTTTATGAGCTCCCTAGGGAGCCATCACTGATATTGCCAGAGATGGAAGTTGTGATATTTCTCCTCATCCAGGAAAAATGATATTAGAGGATCCAAAGAAAATGGCTTATGTAGCATAATGGGTCCTTTAAATCAGATTCAAGTTTAGAATTAGAATGACTTGAGTGCCATATCTATGATTCTTTGAGGATAAAAGGATGTGGGGTGTGTGTGTGGGGGGAGACAGTTCTTAGGCATACTGTCTACCTCCCTGTCTTTCTCTGTGCTCTGCAAAGTCTGACAGTCTAGCCTGTTTCACTGCATACCAGATAAAGTTTTATTTTTTCAGAAGCACAGAGGAATAGTCATCATAGTCTCTAGTAAGTGGAAAGGGGATTGGGGCATCATCTTGGGAAGGTACTGGTCGAAACAACAAAGTAAAAATATAAAGAAATCTCAAAAGAACCTAGTTCTAATTTCTCTTGTTCAAAACAAAAGAATCAACAAGAATGAAGCCCGTCCAACGTGGGGAATATCAATTATTAATAATGTTTGTCCTTCATTCTCAAGAAGACCACAACATCAGGGAGATGATGTCATGACAAGCACATGAAATGGCTTTGAGTGAGGGGGAAGAGGGACTGTACTAAGTCCCTAGCCTCACTTTCTCAGGGCCATCTGGGTCCAGTGACCAGATATGGATCAAGATGACTGGAGAAAGCCCTGGAGAGAGGTGAAGTGACTTACCCAAGGTCACACAGCTAGTAAATGTCAAATGCCTGAGGTGGAATTTGAACTCCCAATTCCAAGGCCAGTGCTCACTGTGCAACCTAGCTGTCCCACATAAATTATTACTTAGCGCCAGAGTGCCAGGCAAGCATCCTTGATTATGAGCTCTAGGATTCCTGGGGCAAGATCTTGTAACTTAAGTTTCTTCTATTCCCTCTCCCTAGCCTTTCATGTCCTTCATAAGGCAGAAGAATTCCCAATTAGGCCATGAGGACATACTATAATGAACACTTTCCAACATTCAGAGGGATATGAGCCTTTCAGGACTTGAGGGGGATTGGGGCATTTGGTGTGTAAGAACTATGTCCCATTAGTGGTCCAGGTTCAGTTTGGTCATCTATGGCCCAATATCATCCAAACAGTAGGAATCTAGGAATGTGAAGGGCATGGATGACCAGGATTTCTTCTTCCAATTCAGAAGAAGCTGCCTCAGGTGAACCAGACTTGCCCTCCTCCTAAATCATGAGTGAGCTGGGTGTATCCCTTTCAAAGAATCTCCAACTTCACCAATGTTTATACTGCTATTCTGTAGTCCAAGTTAGCAATCTAGATTTCACTGGTGCTGGTGTCTGACAGGAAGCTCAACCACTGTAGCAGAATTCTTCAGCCACAAGTACCACCCCCAGAACCCCCCAAATTATCTTGTGTATATTTTGAATATAGCTACATGTCATATGTGTGATTGTGCATACATCTAGGTTTGTGCATATTATATAAATAAACATATATGTATATGGATATATAGTCTACATTCTTAGAATCCAAACTCCTTGAGGACAAGTGCTATTCCACTTTTGTCTTTGTTAGATTGAATAGAATCATTCATCTTCAACATACTTCCATATGTCAGAGAAAAATGAAAACTCAGAGGGACCATAGAGATCATCCAATCTATCTGAGGAAACCTAGGGCTGGAGAAGCTAAGTGACTTGGTCCCAATCACATAAAAAGCAAGGGAATGTCAGCGATACAATGAAAAGAATGTTAATTTTGAGTCAGGAATACTTTGGTTAAAATCCTGATGCTGACTAGCTGTGATGATGAAGAAGTCATATAACCTCCCTGAGTCACCTTTCTTCCTATCTATAAAATTACATGCCTTAGTAGCTCCCTAACAGACATTTTGGGAGGACCAAAGGAGATGATATGGATACAGTTCTTTGTAGAGCTAAAGTCCAATATGCATGTCAGCTACTGGTGTAGGGTTGAGACTAGAGCCTTCTACCTTCCAAAAATCCACTGAAAAAGAGCTGCTGCTCACATCTTGTTATCCGCTATCTGAAAACAGAATTATTTCCTAGTTACTTCCATCTCAAGATAGTGGAGTTCAATGGAGTATACCTAGAATTATTAGTTAGCAGAGACCTAGAACAGGGGTCTGGTTATGTTTCTCAGATGTGAGATGATCCTGGGCTAGTTGACTCCTCTCTCTGAACTTCATTTCTCCTCCTGGGTAATATGGATGACAATATTGACACCTCTTCCCTCATGGGATGGCTATAGGGGAAGTATCAGACTCCAGAATTACTATCATTAATGCCCTTGTTCTCTTAAGCAGTTTTTGGCATCAAGTGGGCATGTAGAAGATGGAGAGATTCATAATTAAGAACAAATATCCACCCATTTTTCTCTCTCCAGCATGTTAACTGGTAAAATAATCAGGTCTCTAGAGAACTCCAGATTTTTGGAAGTAGACATTGTTCCCCTGCTGAATAGAAAGACTACAATTTCTGGCCATTTACTTACGTAGCACAGGGTACCAACCCATCTCCTTGGGTCAGGCAAGGTTCGATCTCCTCCAGGGCAGGGCAGTCTTGATCACTGGCAATAGGAAACTGTTTGATGGTCCGTGTGCGGACACGATTCCCTTTAGGAGATGATACATCATAGCAGGTCTTGGAGCATGGGCTCCATTCAGACCACTCAGACACCTGACACTCCTTGGTGAGCACACAGGACTGGAAGGTGACAGGCAGCTTGTCTTGTTGGCAAAGGCTGGAAGAGAACATGAAGTGTTGTCAAAAACCGCAAACAAATGTGGATGGTCACTCCTGAGTGTAAACACATATCCCATGGCTATGAATTGATATCATCCCTTGCCTCACTGAGAATAATCCTAATCTTTGTGATCCACCCTAGCGCAGGAGGGTAATAACTGTTCCCTGACAGAGACAGCGGTGCTAAGGGCCCATGTTGACATGTGCTCTCCCACTTTCTGGGCCAAGTTAACATGGAAAAGGCTAGGCTAATCAGGGCAGCTGGTGACCATGGCAGTGCTTTTCCAACTGACTAAGTTGGCCACCCACAGAAGAAGAGAGAGCATGCAATTTGCAGCTATTACGTCTGTCTGATCCTCTTTCAGATATGTGGGGATTGGTCTTTAGAATCATTTACTTGAGACTGCAGTCTTAGAAAGAGGAATATTTAAAAAAACAACAGTCCATAAGGAAGCCAAAGAGAAAAGAGAATGGGGAAAAGGATTAATTTACAAAAGATTTATGCCAGCTCTTATTGTAGAGGCAAAGAACAAAAAATGAAAGCAGCACAGCTAACTGGAGAATGACTAAGCATGAATGCAATGAAGTAAGAGCATGGCATCATAACCGATGCAAGAGACAATCTCAAAGAAATGTAGAGACATTTGTAGTGGTTGGTGAAAAGTGAAATGAAAACAGGCGGCTAGATGGACCAGTAACTAGAGTGCTGAACCTGTAGTTAATAAGACCTGAGTTCAAATCCAGCCTCACTGGCTCCATGAACTTGGGAATTTGGCTTCAAGATGTCTGCATCAGTGCTTTGCAAAACTTCAGGTGCTCCCTGTATTTTTATTACAAACTTTAGTTGGAGAGAATCAATGATAATACATGCTACACATCTCCTGATGGAAAAGTGGTGGATAATATGGAACATTTTGGACATGGTCAATATGGGGAATTAATTTTTCTTGACTATGTATATTTTTATAAGATTTTCTTTTGCTTTTCTCCAGTGGGGAAGGGGTGGGAGGAAAAATATTTTATATTTAAAAAAAATTAATTTACAAATGGTTCAACCTCCACAGGAGCTGGGCTCTATTTCAACTAAGCTATTATTATTAATAGTGAGAGAGGCACAAAACAAAATCATGATTGCTGATCTGCAGGTTTATGATATTCATAAAGATGGAATGATTCCAAGAGTCTAGACAAATTAGAGGTGCAATGAGAGATACTGCAATCCATATTTGCATATAGTTTGCCAACAATAGGATGACATCAGCCTTAGTTGGACAGCTTCTACCCTGTTAAATTCTTCATCTCCAAGTCTGTCATCAAACTGTTATTCCTATTTCCCTTTGTAAAGCTTCTTTCCCTAATATTTTGGAACCAAATTAGCTCAGAATTTATTTTATGCTCTACAACCTTGAGTTATATTATCTGGCTACTGGACAAGGTCAAGGTCATGGCCATAACCATGTGAGCGGTGGGCAGTGTGCTAGAGTGAATGTTAGACTTGAATCAGGAGATCTCAGCTTGAATCTTGTCTCAATTGCTTCCTGGATGGATCACCACTTACAAATCACTTAGCTACTCTGACCTTAAGCTTCTTCCAAGCATCTGTAAAATAAGTGCCAGCACTCCAGGACTACCAACCTCAAAGAGTTCTAGAATATTATTAGGCTATAAATGCTATAGAAAGTTATTAGGAATTTGCAGCCTAGGTCATTGTAGTCTTTCACTGCTGCTGATTTCCTTCCAGTTGGGCATACTAGAAAATACATAGTTGGGGATGGAGGAAGAATAGTTGCCCCCTCCTCCCATCTCCTCCATCCTTCAAAAACCAGTTAGAATTTCAACTTGATGCATTCGTCCTTCTGAACAGCAGAGCACATTCATTTCTGATGGAAGGGGCTTCAGGTGTGTAATATAGCCCAAACAAGGACAATTTAAGTCTATATTGTAGATACACATATGTCTGTATATATATTTATATTATATACGCATATTTTAAAAGTTTATATTTATTTCAACTGGGCTTTTAAAATGTCTATGTCTACTGGATTCTGTTTAAATTATAAAATTTCCATCAGAAATTTCATCTCGATGTTCCATAGACATCTCAAACTCCACATGCTCCACATTAGAACTAGGTTTCCTCCAAAACCCATCCTTTCTCTAAACTTTGCCATTGCTGGTGATGACATCTAAGTTGAAACCTTTGAGCTTTCCTTAATTTGCTCCTCTTTTTCAACTCCCAGATGCAATGACTTATAAAATCTTGATAATCCTACCTTCAGAACCATCACTCATATTCATCACCTACACCTTGTTCATCTAGCCTCTGAATTGCTTCAGGCCCTCATCCTCTTTTGGCTGGATTATTTCAATAGTTTCCTACTCCCCATATTTCCCCTTTTCACAGCATTCTCCAATCGGCTGCTGAATTGATATTCCTTAAACACAGATCTGACTCCATGTCAACAACCTGCTCACAATTTTTTAGAGGATCATTCTTTCCTCTTGAATAAAATGCAAACTCCTCAGCCTGGCATGGGCAGTCATTGGCAATCTGCTTCCTGTCTCTTTTCCCAGACTTATGTCATGTGACTGCTTTTCATATATACAGACACACATGATTAGACATCTATCCATAGACACATGAATGCTCTCCCACATACATACACACAAGAGCATACTTGTAAGCTCTTTTCACTACCCACACACCAGGCACAGTCTTTATATCTATTATTTCATCTTCCCACAATGTGCCATTGTCCCTATGTTCTTCTTGACATGAAATACTCTCCTGGGTCACTCCACCCTTGTTGAAATTCTGGCCTCCATCAATACGCATTTCAGATGCTGCTTCCTCCAGGAGGCCTTTCTGGATTCTTCCCCAACTAGAATTGGTTTTGCAATGACTTCAACTACACTTTGAATTGCCTTGTGTCAGCACATGTGTCTTCCCAAGAGGATCCATGATTCTATTTTTTGCTGTTTTTATTTCCCTAGTGCCCAGCATATTTGATGCTTCATTTTTGCTTGGTGAATGAAGAGATTTTTAAATCTATTTTATTTCTACCTAATAGTTACTTGATCTTGGGTATCACATGGAACTCTGTATCTCCATTCTTCTACTTGTAAATGTGCACATAGCATCTCTGAGAGTGCCTCTATTTTTAATAATCCATGAACTATATTTTTGAAATGATCTCTATAGAGCCTAGGAGTGTGAACATATAGATATAAAAATGATTTTTTATTAGAAAACAGAAATATCACTCATTAGGTCAAGTAAGTTGAGAGGTGTCATGGGATCATTCAACTCAATGTTCTACTCTGGGAGCAACAGAAGGCTCCATAATCTACCTCTTAGACACCCTGGGGCACCCCTAGCATCATGTGGCATTCCCTCCATGTCACCAGATAGGGTCTACAGAGAAATCAAGGGCACGTGCTGAGTAGGTATTAATGCCATCTCGTTGAAGGTATGTGGACTGCTCTGAATATTTTCTTTTCATTATTCTTCCTGGATAAGCTTGACCTCCTTTCTCTTCACTCAAAGATTAATTTTTGGGTTAAACAAGATTTGGATTTGCCCAAGATGATGCTTTGAGAATTAAGTTGACACAGACCAATATTGGTTCTTTGAGAAGTTATGTCATGATGGGGATGGCTCCCCATTACTCAACTCACATTTGTGGAGGTGGATCCAACTCTAGCCCAGAAAATGAAAACATTGTGACAGTTCCAACTGGGAAGAAGAAATAAGCTGAGGTTTTCCAAGAAGGGTTTTAAAGCCCCCAAACCCCCTCTTAATGGACAGGGAAGAGTAGAATATGAAGAAAAAGATTTAGATCAAAGTCATCTTTATTTAGAGAAACAGGTAGATTGTTGACATTTGAGTCAGGGAAATTTTGCTCAACATTTGTTAACTGTGAGATTCTGGAAGAGTTATATCACCTCTGTGAGCCTCAGTTTCCTCTTTTGTAAAAGAGGTATATCAATACTCCAATATCCTCTGCCCACCCTTTGTGTGACTCAAGTGAAATGATACACAGAAAATGCTTTGCAAAATTTAAAACATAATGGAAACCTGACCTCTAATTGCTTGATGTTTCTTCATAGGGAACATACACAGGTCTCTTGGGGAGGTATTTTCCAACCTCTATCATTTAGATCTATAAATTCCCATTAAAATCACTATCCCTTAAGAAATATTTTTAATTGAATTATGTGGATTGAATGAAACCAAAAAAAACCCCAAACATTTGTTCTGTGAAATTAGGGTTGTTGACTCACATCATATTTAAAAATATTAGGAGAGTTGGCATGTTTAGTGGAATAAAGTGTAACACTTCTATAAAGTAAATGAACACTCTTTGTGGGATAGCAGCAGCAATGTTTTCAGATCTCTGGTTTGTATGAAAAAGACACTTTTATAAATACTCATTTCCTCTGGCTGTGCAAAGTACTCTGCTTGCTAATAGTCACCAGTACAATGGCCAGTGAAACTGGTAGTTTTTCTGTTCCACAGAGAAAGATTCCACTCAGATCCTGGTCAGCAAGAAGACAGATTTCCATTGTTGATCCCCAGAGGAGCAGGTATTTAAAGAGGATGAAGGCCATATCACAACAGCTCTGTTACAGTTATGAGAAGGACCACTCAAATGTGCAAAGAGGACAGGGTTCTGGGGCTGATGAACTCAATTGTCCCTTCAAGGTCTGACATTTTGTCATAGTGAAATCCTAGATAAGACAAGAGGCTACATGGAAAGTGTCTTTGTCATAGCCCTTCAAGGGGGAACTTCTGAGTTCTAGTGATTCTTTCATAGAAAGATGAAAGGAGGCAATTGTTTTGGTTAATGGGTCTTGTTTGATGGAACCATGATCTCCTTGACATGGTCCATTTGCCAGAGGGAGGGGGTCTTGGTGACTCTGGTAAGGCACTAAGTAATGGTGGGTCAGAGAGGCTGTTGGGGAGTGGATGAAGGGCTAACTTTAGAGCTGGGAAGGGCCACCTCACTTACCCTGGGTCTTGATACACCTCAACTGTATATCCCTGTGTTAAAGTCATAGCCTCTTGAGGACCCAGAGGAACCTGAGAGACTCTAAGTTGGAGATCAATTGCTGATCTATATCAGTGCAAGGAGCTTCACACCAGAGTCCCCTTTATCAAAGAAATGACAAGTTAGGACAACTCTACATGAAAATAAAAAAAATTAAATTAAAAAAGTCTTTTTAGTTCAGAATGAGATCTATATGCACAGAGATCCTATGACATCTCTAGTTAAGGGCTTCTAGATGATGGCGCTGGAAGGGACCTTCACAATTATTGAGACCAACTATAGGAGGAATCTGAGGTCTAAAGAGGGAAAGAGATTTGTCTGAGTTTACCCAGGTAACAAGTGACAGAATTGGGATTTGAATTCAATTTGTGGCCATACAGTCTTAGAAATTACACTATGGATGAATATCTCCAAATGGGTCTTGGAAGAGACTCACATTAGCTCCAGTGGAATATAGTTAAGATGCTAACTGGGGAGTCAGGACATCTGGGTTTTATCCCTGGTTGTACTGTCAATTGCCTGTGTGACCTTGGCAAAATCCCTTTCCTTCTCTAGGCTTCACTTGCCTTATTGGTGAAATGAAGATGTTGAATCTCATGTTCTCCAGCTCTAAAAGTGAAAATGACTAAGCAGCCATGACTTCAACTTCAAACTCATCCTTGACCATAGAACTTTTTCTTGGTCACAGCCTGAATTTCACCTAAAGAAACTCACTGGTTACTCTAGTCATGGAGATCTAAGAACCTCTGACTTCCCTATGCTTAAAGTTTCTTCTCAGTTTGCTTCTGTGATGTCAGCAAGTTAGTGCTTAACATGCTTATGGATTCACATGCATCCCTAAATCATTTCTTTCCTAAAGATAGACCTCACCCCCTCCCCAATATATAAACATACATTGAGATCCAAGAATCTTTTGAAAAGCTGCCAGGAGAACTTGCCAAACCTTGCCACCTGACAGCTGGAGGGATCATGAGCTGCTGATTATTGCCAAGGGCTTTGGCTCTGCCCAATAGCCCTGGTGTGAGAGTAGCTGGAACCCTAACCCCATCCTTGCCAATGGGATGAACTGCAATAACCAGCTGTGCTCTTTGAAAGAGGCTTGTACCCAGATGATTAGTCCATTAGTTATGCAAGAAAGCAACACTCACCCATTTCATGCCTCAATAAGGGGAAGATCATGGAGATATTTAGTAGCACAATTTCCCCAAATCTCCCCTAGCAAGAAAAACAGAGGTGGCTTGAGAATGAGAAGGGATGAAAAACAACTTCATGTTAGTGGAATAGAGTGGCTGAGTCAGAAGCTCAGAGTTCAAATCCCTCTCTTCCATGTCTAGGCTGGGTAAAATATATAACCTCTTTAAGCCTCAAGTTCTTCCTATATAAAATAAGATTGTTTATTCCTATATAAAAATAAGACCATAAGATGGTCAGCTCAGGGACCTTGAGAGCTAAAATGTCTTATCTAGGGTAAAATGCAGGATTTAAACCCAATTCTTCCTGACTGTAAAGTTAGGTCTCTATCCACTATGATGCGTTGCCTCCCATAAGACTTCTGTTAGGATTCAGCTTTCTTTCAAATCTCTAAATTTGAGGGTGTAGAAGGAACAGAAGTCCAAGGCATCAGAGAATCGTGCAGTAGGCATTAATACACAGAAAATATCTTAGCACATAAAGTGACCAAACCAAAAACACGGGGTCAACAATAGTCAAAGACATCCAAAAACCTTAGGAAACAATCACAAAAATTAAGCAAAGCAGAGATTAAGAATTATATAGTCTTTGTGCTCAAGGCTTGATGGCTCTTTTTTTTTTCTTAACAATGAATTTGAGTCATTACCCTGATCATGTTCATTCTTTGATCCACAGTTCTCTTGTCTGTAGGCTTTCTCCCCTACCACAGAGCTGCTGTTTCTTACTGGTTTCAATGGTGCCCTTCACGTGATGATGCCTTAAAAAGACTATGCCTCCCCCTATAATCTATTTTCAGCATCTGAGGACCAGATTACTAAAGGTTAGTAGGTCCTTTCCCTGTATCTGTCCTACCAGCCTGTCAAGTATAGTTTGTCCAGAACAATTCATGTTCTTCATTTATTCTTCAGATACCATGTGGCAGCTCACAGCAGGACCAGCTTCCTTTGTTCTTGCCTGCTTCATTCTCCTTTCCCAAATCACCCTGGTCTTCTCAGCTGGAGCATACAATTCTGTCTCTAGCTTTGGACCAGATCTCAGAATCTGATCATTTAATCTCAGGTCCTCATTTTACAGATTGAAGCCCAGGGAAGGAAATTGAAGCTCAAAGAATTGAAGTAACTTGCCAAAGATAATTCAGGTAAAGAGTGTCAATGGTGGGATTTGAGTCCACTTCTTACTCCAGAGACATTCCTCTGCCTCCCTTTCCTTTCTCTCTTCTCACTACTTCCATGATGTTCTCTTTCACCAGTTTGCCTTCAGGTCCTATTGATACCTTCTTGGAAAGGACCCTAAGATTCACCCATTCTTCACTGCTACTGGTATTTGTATTCCTGCCTGATCATAGAAGACCAATGAAAACCAAAGACTCCCAGGATCTTTGGGAAGAGATCTACAAGCTTAGTAGGATTACAGTAAAGAAAGATCCCTTCTATGTTGCCTTAGAAATCCAGCTTTTTCTCCAAGTCTTCCAGGAAGGGGAAACACCCCTGACCTGCATAGTCAGCCTGCTGCACTATGGGATAGCTTTAAGTGTTTAGAAGTTTGTCTATAGACCAAACCTGATCTGCTTCTCCACAACTTATACCCAGGCTTCTCAGTCTTCCCTGTGGGGCTATTATCTGTGAATGACAGATGGCTCTGTCAATATTAGGAGGTAGCTCTCATGTCTTTCTCAGTGAGTTAGAACATCCCCAATTGCTTCAAGTGACCTTTTTAGGGTCTAGTCTCCAGGCCATTCCCTCCTCATTCTGACTGTGTGCCTCTAGACACTCTCCAACTCCTTAATGCTCTGCCTACTTTGGGACCCCAGAACTGAACCCATCTGTCATAAAAGGTCTACCATGGAAGAGACTTCTAGGATATGCTACCTCTTCTAAAGAAGACTAAGGCATAAGGGATAGTTTAGGCAAGGATCTGTTAGCTCATATTAACCTTGGGAAGGTGACACTGGTGACTCAGTACAGCACCTCCTCACTCAGATCCAATTCATGTGCATGTTATAGGATCACTTCCCTTAAGTCCTAGTCTTCTTTGAGAACAAAGGACAAGCATTCTCATTCTCATCATCATCCATTGAGAGATGATTCCTTTACTGAACAAGAACCAGATCAGTATTTGAAAGGATTTTTTGGGGGGGGTATCTGTACTGTGACCTGTGATTGCTCTTAGTGCATATGTGGGGTCTAGTCTATGACTCGGGATACCTGTTGGGTATCTCTCTAAAGTGGCCTGTTGATTGTTCCCTGCATACTTCCATCCATCTTGACCTCCAAATCTTTGTGTTCACTGTCTCTCAGATCACACTACTTTCTCCCCCCTTCCCCCTCAGAAAATCCCTAACTTTCTTGGAAACACAACTCAGGTATTACCTTCTACATAAGCACTTACTTACCCCACTTTTCCTCTTGAAAATATTTTGATTTCCCACATCTATTAAAATCTCTTTATCTCTGTATATGCCATCTCCTTTTAAAAGACTGGAAGGACCTGGAGGGCAGGGACTTAGTGATCCCCATAACTACAGATGCAAACAATGAGCAGTTTTGGTGTAAGGTAGATACTAAATGCACCAAAGAATGGCCAGGCTGTTAGGAGAGCTGGAAACTCTCTAGGGGATGGAGCAGGACTGAGCAGAGTTTTTCTCTGTTCTGTCTCCAAATTCAACTCTGAATGACATAATGAAGTTAATGATTGAAGAAAGGATCATTCAGTTTACTATAATGTCACATTCTGAAATGCTTCAAAATTTCAGGGAAGAACAAAGAAAAATCTGAAAAGGGAAAAAAATCAACATATTTAGACACAAGGAGATCAAAAGCAAGAAGGAAAGCCATTAATACTTGTAGAGAGTCCCACAAAGATGTTTGCATAAAGTAATGAGAGAGTGGTGACATTCAGCCTGCTGCTAATCTCATCTCTCCTCCCCCGGTCCATGTTTGAGAGCTGCCAGACTAGAAATTGCTCTGAAGTTAAGAGACTTCATTTATGGGATTACATTATTACATGGAAGGGCCTGAAACATAAGAAAATGAATGAGAGATAGAAATTAAATTCACCTCTTTACATACCAATTTAACTGTAGGAAGAGAGACTCTGGAAATGGGGCCTGAATTAACTAGTTTCAAGTTGAAATCTTCCATATTGGGTGGTTATGAAAATCTGGGCAAAATAATTCAATTTTTCCAGAAGAGGCCATGTTCTTTTATTTTGAATACAAGTCTCCTTCAATTGGTGAAGGACTTATCTAATCAACATTCAAAGTAGAATAGCAGAGGTAAACACATATGCTATAGAGACATGTATATTTACATCCCTTTCTCTCCCTTTTTGTCTCTCCCTCAATCCTTCTTCTTCCTCCTTGTCTTGCTTACATAATCTGCCACACTCAACTCAATTAGTATTGAAGAGGCAAGGGAAAGGAAGGAAAGAAAAATCAATGTCCCTGCCATCTTTGTAAATCTGTGTCCAGCTATTCTTTGGTAAAAATGTCAACAAACTAAGATAATAACTTATAATTGAATATGCTACACATTCTATGCTGTTAATAATAGTCTTTATCACAGTATATTCAATTTAACATCGATGAATAGACATGTATTTAGCCACATCTTACTATTAATATCCTGTTAGAGGAATTACTGAATATTAAGTGCTTAAAAGATCATTAATATTAATGATAAGTCGGTCATTAATATTAATGTCCAGCCTTATTATTGATTCAATGGTTTGTTAGGCATGAAACCTCATTATTGTTTCTTTAGCGGAGCCATATAATTATGCATATTTTATTTATATACATTCATTTTGATGATCATTAATTCAATAGGCTTTAAATGTTTAGGAGAGAAGTATTTAACAGTAAAATTGGTGTTTATATACACAGAAGGTATTTAATAAAATGCTCTTTGGACAGAAATACAGAGATACATTGATATTCATTTGCTCTTTGAGCAGAACTAGAAGAGCTATTGGAAAGAATTGGGACACATGTCTGGAGGGGGACAGAGAATCACAAGGATGGAAGATTCAATTTTCATTTCTTTTATAGGAACAAGGCCATAAGACAGGATTATGCTGTTTACACTTTCCAGATGAAGAAAGTTCCTCTGTCAGAGTAGGCTGGCAGAGCACTGAGAGATTCAATGATTTAGTTAATATGTAAAAATATCTAAAAAAGTGAAGTCTTGAATCCAGAGCTTCATGGCACTGAGGACATCACTCTTTTATGCACCACTCTTCTTCTTGCTTTCATTTCAAATGGTTAGTTTAATGGACACAAGGATTATGATGTTTCTCAAGTGCACATAGGTCTCTGCATATGGGAAGTATTTAATAAATGATTATTGAATTGAATTATAGAACCACAAAATCAGAAGAAAACTGAGAGGTCTTCTGATACAATGTGGTCCAGGAACAAGAATCCTTTCTACAACTGATCAGGTGATCACACAGAAGACTTTCCTCAAGGATGTCCTGTGGTGAGGAACATTCTTCATCATTTGGACAGTGCTAATTGTTCCTAAGTGTGTGCTTCAGCATTCCTCCATCTGCCCTCTTCCTTTACCTGCTGCTCCTAGCTCTTTATGCAGAAGTGAATCAGAACCAACCTCATTCTCTTCCCCTAACTGTTCCTTTGTTCTCTTAAAGACAAGAATTCTGTCTCTCCTTAGCCCTTTATTTTCCTCCAGGCTAAATACCCTCAATTTCTTCCACTGTTCTTTGTATGGTATAATCTCTAGTTTCCTCACTTTACTTCACTAACTTCTCACTCCTCTCTTTCCATGTCCCTGTCTTCCATATGGTCTCCCTGTGGTCCATCTCCTTTCTAAAATGGTATGTCAGGAACGGAGCACAGTTCTGCTGATGTGATCTGGCCAGGCTCTGGCTTAAGATCACGTGAGATTTTGGCCTGCAGGTAAGATTCCACAGGATGCTCAATGATCCTCCTAATTAGTTACATATAGCACAGGGGTCAGGCCCTAGACTCCCTGGGGTTTTATTAAGCCCTTGTACTATTATTCCACATACTTAGTTTGCATGTGCTTGGTAAGGAGGTTAGCCTTGCCCAAAGGACAACCTTAGAATGATAACCCATGATGAGAAAGCAGCGGAGGAAATTCCAGTCAGCAGAAGATACACTGCTCAGGATGTGGGGAATCCTGAAGGCTAGTCCTGGGTCTGATCACCGCAGAAATGTGACATGATCTTGGTACCTCAGCATCTTCATCTGCTAAAATGGGACAACAGTACTCATTCTTTGCTAATTTATAGAGATGGAAAGTGTCAGATTATCATGGTATCTTGGAATATTAGAGCTAGAAGTCAGTGGAGAGGAAACAAGGTAATTTTAAAAAAGGATAGAAAGGTATATAGCAGAGTAGACCCAGGCTCTTCTCTTTGACACATAGCGTCTATATGACCCTAGCCAAGTCACTTCATCATTCAATGACACTAACAATTCATCAAGTATTATTAAGAACTCATAACCTGTCAGGGTCTGTGCTCGATAAAAGGACAGAAAAGGAAAGGAAAAAAATAGCCCTTCCGAGATTCTAAGTTGGAAAGCAGGTGATGCTAAAAATGAAATATGAAGCTGTGGTATTTAAACGGGAATTTAATTTCAATTTCTCATTCATTTTCTTATGTTTCAGGCCCTTCTATGTAACGATGCAATCCTATAATTCACATGTATAAAATAAAAGATAGACAGCTCCAGAGACAGAGAGTGACATCAAAAGGCAGTGAGTAGACAGAGACTTTGAGATTTTGGATAATTCACAAATTTAATCTTTTAGAACTGAATGGTAGAAATCTAAAAATCTGAATTTTTTTTTGCAAGGCAATGGGGTTAAGTGACTTGCCCAAGGTCACAAAACTAGGTAACTATCTGAGGTCAAACTTGAACTCAGGTCCTCCTGACTCCGGAGATGGTGCTCTTTTCATTGCACCACCTAGTTGTCCCTGACAGTCCCCATAATTATAATTCATGTCTTTGTTATGCATTTATCGATATGTATGTGTGCATATGTATATTTTTGATGTTCAGTCATTTCAGTTGTTTTTGACTTTGTGATGCCTTTGGGGTTTTCTTGGAAAAGATATTGTAGGTTTTCCCTTCCTTCTCCAGGTCATTTTACAGGTGAAGAAACTGAGGCAGACAAGGGTTACACAGCTAGTAAGGTCCAAGGCCAGATTTGAACTCAGGAAGATGAGTTTTCCTGATTCCAGACGCAGAACCCTATCCATTGAACCACCTACTGCATGTTCAATAGGCAGCAATCCTATCTTCCAGGTAAAGGAACTTCCATAGGTCAAGTGACTGGCCTAGGGTCACATAACTAATAAGTGTATAAGGCTGGATTTGAACCTATATCCTCTTGTCTCCAAATACCATGCTCTCTGCACACTCCATACTGCTTCAGACCCCTTGACGCATGTATCATTATTTATAAATCACGCCCCATTTAAACTCTCTCCAAGTTTTATAAAACACTGACCATCGATCCGTTAAGTGTAATATTAACTTTACCTTTGGTCAGACACTAATTTCTGCTGTAATTATTCAACTGGGATAATGGCGAATGAGAAACCATTGCTTCTTCTAATACTTACTTTTCTTTAAGTAATTCAGATAAGCAATTTAGACTTAATTACAAGTAGCCATTATCAAGAATTTCCTTTTATTTAGCAACTAGGGAAGGAAGCTGTGAACCAGATTTGCAGGCCCAAAGGCCTTAGCACTGTCCGTTAGCCTCAGCAAGGTTTAATGGAGCATGACTGGAAAATTGAAGCTGTTTTTTCCGTTCCTTCTATACACCTTCACAGAATCAGAGGTCATGATGTCTGAAGGAACCTTAGGATCCAGTCAGACCATTCTGGATCTATGGCCAAGAATCCCTTTTGCTTGAAGGTTTCCAGTGATGAGGATTTCTTGAATGAACCCATTCTAATTAAGAATAGATCCTATTATTAGAAAGATTTTCATTCCGTCGAACCCAAATCTATCTGCATCATCTACTACTACTCTTTGTTACATTCTCGAGGGACAAGAGAAGTAGAACCAATCTCTCTTCCACAAGATAGTCCATCAAAGCCTCAAAGGCAGCTGTGCTATTCCCTTGAATCTTCTCTCATTGATGCTAAAAATTCCTGATCCCATCAGCTAGTGTTCAGATGACCCCAATCATGCTAATCATAGGCTTCCGAATACAACTGTTTGTCAGTATTCTCCCTAAAATCACAATGTGCCTCATGCTGAATAAAATAGTTGAGAGGTTTTTGGATCAAAGCCCAGTACAATACGAATCCCACATATCTCTTCATTCATTCGTTCGTTCGTTCATTCATTCATTCACTCATCCAATCACTAATTCATTCATTCAATCACTAATTCATTATTCATTCTTGACTCCTGCCTTTCTTCCCTTAACCTAAAGCCACACTAAATTTCCCAGCTGTCACACCAAATTGAGCTTGTGGTTTGGGCTTTTTCACCAAAAAAAATCTGAGCTACTCTCATTTTCCTTGTCCTACTTTATGTGTTCAGTTTTTGAACTCTGATGTAAGAATTTACATTTATCTCTAATTCATTTCAAGTGAGAAAATATTTGTAAAGTGATCACTGTTCTAGGCAGTAAGCTTGGAAGTGGGATATTCCATTTTGCATTTTTAGGTTCAGTGTGCCATTCTAGTCAGTCCTGCTGAATATAAGCTCCTTGAAGGAGCTACTTACCTTTGATCCTTGAATTCCCAGACCCTTGTCCATATGGGACCATATTCTGATAAATATTTTAAAATGATGATTTTTTTTGGCCAAAAGAGATTGTGAATGACTTAGGATCACTGTTTGGGCTCCTGATAGTCTCAGCTAAAATCTGGATCAAAGCATCAGTCCAGAATGACAATGGCCCAGAATGACAATGGCCCAGCAGGACTCAGGCAACCCATATGACCATCCATACTTCCCAGTAAGGATGGATTTGTCTTACTTGCAGTCCTCAAAATTACTCAGACGTGACTGTTACGGTGTGGTGTAGATGGTGCCAGCCACTACTATGAAACCTTGGATTCAAATCAGCTAGGATTCTGTCTGCCTCCCCCTGTTTAAATTCTGACACTTTTTACTTTTACTGTCTGGCTCTTTCTTGCCATTCCTTCTGGCCAATTTTGTTGAATATACACTCTGTTTTCTTTAACTTTTTTCTTCTGAACTCCAGTCTTTGGATACTCTGCTACAGTCTGAGAGCTTAAGGTTTATTTTTTTTCTTGGTCTTGGTATGCTTTAGATTTCACACAGAAGTCTGTCTGATTTAATCTGTTCTGGATAACAAGGGACAATCTCCAAAGGGAGTTCTGCCTCTTCACCTACTGCCAACATGAATTGTCCACCATAAAAGAAGAACAAAGAAATCAACCTACAGAAACTCTAAATAATGGACAGATCCCTCTACAGATCCTGCCAAGAAATATCTTGGTTTGTATCAAATAAACAAGAAACATTAAGTCAGTAACTGTGTTTGATATGGAGATAGGCAACCCAGTCATGCTGCCTCCACACTCCTACACCCCAAGGATCCATAGGTTTCTTTTGAAGATCAGAATACTCCTTGATTTTGGTCATTCAAAGCATCTATTGAGTCTCATCAAATAAATGAAACAAATTTTGAAATTGTTAGTACAGTAGGAAGAAAATCACAAAGACTGAGATTTTTGCCTACCATAATGGCAATGGGAAGAAACATCTACAGGGATGTTATGGAAACTCTCATGCTTAAAAAAATGTTCATAGCATATTAAAGACAAGGTCTGAGAACTTGAAACCCTATTTTAACAAAAATAAGAGAATTTGGATTTAATCCTTGGTCTTTTTCTTACCTTTAGGAGGCATTTTAATGTGAGAATAATGGTTATTACCCACATAATAATCAAATAATTTTAATATTATAAATGAATACACATGAGCATTTTGTCTTTCCTTTCAGTGTAATATTTTTCTTGAAAGAGATTTCAAGGAACCCTGCCTCAGAAGGCAGAGAAAAGGGGAGATGTTTGGCCACTTTCCCATTCCTTTCAAAGCCTTTTATTGTGAATATGGAATTGGAGGGGCATTTTTCAAAGCTTCCTCTCTTTAGGCCTCAGTTTCTTTACCTGAAAAATACAATCAGGGATTTCAAAGGTCCCTATTGGCTCCATATCATAGGATTCTATTTTCATGGTTATTCTTTCTGACTTTTAAAAATATTTTTTCCAATTAACAAGCACTTATTTTTGATTCCTTCTCTCCTCTCCTTGAAAACAAAGGAAAGTAGAACCATTTTAAGAAATGTATATCATTAAGCAGAACAAATTCCTACATTTGCCTTGTCCAAAATTCTATGTCTCTGTCTACATCTTGAATCTAGCACCTCTTTGTGATTTTGGTCTATGTCCCTGACAGGGAGAGAGGAGTGTCACCCTCTCCTGGGAAAACTCTCCTTCTGTCATTTACTAGCTGATCCAGCCCTAACAAACCACTATTTCTCTCCGGTTTGGTTTCATCACTAGCTGGGGAGTATTTTGTTGCTGTTCAGTGATGTTCAATTTTTTGTGACACTGTGGGTTATACTGTCCATGGAGTTTTCTTTTTTCTTTTCTTTTCTTTTTAGTTTTTTTTTTTTTTTTGCAAGGCAATGGGGTTAAGTGGCTTGCCCAAGGCCACACAGCTAGGTAATTATTAAGTGTCTGAGGCCAGATTTGAACTCAGGTACTCCTGACTCCAGGGCCGGTGCTCTATTCACTGTGCCGCCACCTAGCCCGCCCCTATGGAGTTTTCTTTGCAAAGATACTCGTCGTTTGTTATTTTCTTCCCCAATGGATTAAGACAAACAGAGGTTAAGTGACTTGCCCAGGATCATACAACTAGTACAGTATCTGAGGATGGATTTGAATCCAGGTCTTCCTGATGCTGAATCTTGTGCTCCATCCACTGAACCATCTAGCTGCCCTATAGGAATAATAGTAGCACCTATTTCCCAGCATTGTTATTAATTGAACATAGATATGTATACAATATCTTTTGGCATACATGCAATTTTTATAAAGGAATATGATCATATCCATATATTTGCATATACACAGACTGTTGTTCAGTCAGTTTTTCAGTCATGCCTGGCTCTTTGTGACCCCATTTGAGATTCTTAAATGATTTACAATTTCCTTTTGTAGCTCAATTCACAGATGAGGGAACTGATGATGTGCCCACTGTTAGTGTCTGAGACCAGATTTGAACTTGGAAAGTTCAATTCCTGATTTCAGACCTGGCACTCTCTATCCACTGTACCACCTGGCTGCCCCACATGTGAATATAAATATAAATTCTGTCACACTGCTATTTTTATTATTGTCACCATTGATGTCCTCCTCAGTAAAATCCAGGTAAAAGCACGGTCAGGGCTTACAATTGTGAGCTCTGATCCCTACACAGTTCCATTTGCACAGAACAGATGCTCTCATTGACCTTCCCTCAGCCTGTTCTCCTGCTATATTCAGGAGACTGTTGAGTTCAGTTAGTGAATACACTTTTCAGGATGCACCTAGGTTATATGAAACTGCAGCATTTTCAGAAGCCTCATCGGACCAGAGGCCCAGAAGGGCACAATGCTAGCAGCTGCCCTGTCTCAGTTGATCCTTGAGATTCATAGATCCTGTCTGCCTTCTCAGCAAGGCCCCCTGGCATATCCAGTGAGTCTTAAGGAACCAAGATGGACTTGGCCCACTTGCCAAGGAATGCTTCAATGGTGTGGGGTTAACAAGTCCCTTTCTCATTTCATTCCTCCCCTCTGAATGGAGAAGGTTGGTCCAGGCCAGTGCCAGTCTCCTTCCAGTTCGACATGCCTGGCTCAGTGAAATCCGAAGCCATTCCCCCAAGGGAATGTTGGTAAGTGGGTCTTGGCCATCAGGGTTGCTTTTCAGCACCTTTCTATTGCCTTTTTCATCACTAATCTCCAGGTCCGCTTAAGTCTAAATCCTCGAATACGATTTGTTTCCAGGGCTACACTTTCTGACTTCTTTTTAAATTTTAGCTGGTGGTCATTGTTGATAGTCAGTGACCTGCTGTTCCCATTGATTATGGAGGTTCAACTGTAGCCTCCAGGATTTCTCTGATTCCCCTTCCCCTGGGCCCTCCTTGTTGCCCTGCTCTTGTGATCTCCCATTAGAACAATGGCACATTAAAGAAGTCTAAGATATATTCCATTGAAGGGGAGGAAAAGGCAATCTTGTTAAGTGAAAAGAAAAGGAACTTGAATGATAATTGTACAAGAAGCACCAATGAGAACACCCAGTGTTCCTCTATGCTCCCAGTTCTCATTTGGAATTTCTTCAGAGAGTTGACTTCCCTGCATTTTGGCCTCAGTCTGCTCATTTGGAGGATTACCCTGAAGGGCCCTAGAGTCGGAGCAGACAGATTGAAATCCTGCCATTTCCTTGCCTTTGGCAAGACTTAACTTCACTGGCCTTGACTTTCCTCTTTGTAAAGAGAAGAGAAGAGATTAATGACTTCACAAATCTTTTTTAGTTGGAAACCAATGACCATAGAGTCAATATCATCACCCCACATTTCACAAATGAGGAAATGGAGGCTCTTAGAGCTTATGTGATTTGCCAAAGAGGCAGAATAAGTACTCATGTTCCTCTTCTTTCCCAGGTAGGTTTGACCAAACTACGCTCTCCTCCCCTTCTATAAACTCCAGTGACTCCCTTTTGGCTCCCTGATCAAATAGAAAATTCCATTATTCCTTGTGAGCTCCCACTTTTCCATTCTTCTTCCATTTTACTCTTGGGACCTAGTGCCCCTGACCTTGATCTCCCTTGAATACCAATGCTTCCATCTCCTAACTTGCTGCTTCTTCATTGGCTGCTCCTCATGCCCACAGTTCTCTCCCTTCTCACCTTGGCACCCTGGCTTTCTCTAAGACTCAGTTCAAAGCCCACATTCCACAGAAGGCCTTTCCTAGACCTACCCATGGCTAGCACCTTCCTTCTGAGATGATCATCTGTCATCTACTCTCTGTCTAATATGAACATGGACATGGTTGTTGCATGTAATCATCCCCAAGAGATTCTAAACTCTTGGAGGACATGGATCATGATTTTGTTTATTTTTTTTAAGTCCTCAGCAGTGACTATATTGACTGGTACCAAGAAAGCCCTTAATGGATGCAGGCACCAGATTTCAGCTTTGATGCCAACACCAGTGTCCAAAGAGCTTTTCTGGGAGGGTCTGTGGGCAACAAGAAACTGGTGAAAATGTCCATTTCTGCTCACTCCCAAGAGCCAGCCCCATGGTGCCCTTGCTGTGAGCCGCCCACTAGTTCTCTATGCTTCACAGATGCTCCATTGTTTTCTTACACTGTCCCCATACTCCCTGAGGTCTTGGAACCTCACAGACAAGAAGGGCTTGTCTCAAACCCAAACCAGGCTCCTTTGTTCATATCCAGCCCACAGCTCTACCAGGAAGGGCTGCTTGTCATCCTATCCATGACTACATCTGCTTGAAACCAGGCAACAGTTTTATTTTTCATCCGGGCACAAATAATATAATGTCCAGTTATAGTTTTAGAAAAAGTTCTTGGCCCCCCACCCCCACCCCAGAATCTTTCCATGAACCCCTGGTAGTTTTTCAGTAGCAAATACTATTGCACTTGGCAGCCATTAACTTCCATGTGTTCAGTTATCATCTCTTTTCAAATAATTTCCATATTTCTCTCTCTCTCTCTCTCTCTCTCTCTCTCTCTCTCTCTCTCTCTCTCTCTCTCTCTCTATCTATCTATCTATCGCAGCAAATCTCTTTCCTGAACTCCAGTCTCAGATCACCACCCTTCTTTCAGAGATCTTCACTTGGATGTCCCACAGAAGTTGAAATCAATATGTCTAAAACAGAACTCATCTTTCCTCCCCTTCGTCCATTCCAAATCTTTCCCTGCCCTAAACTTTCCTGTTACTGGTGAGGATGCCACCATCTTCCAAGTTACCCAGACTTAGAGTCTCAACATCACCTTCAACTCCACTCTACATCCAGTCTGTTTTCAAGTCTTACCATTTCTATTATTCCACCATCTATAAGAGACATTCTCTTCTCTTCTCTCACTGACCCAGACCCTACCATGGCAAAGACCTTCATCCCTTTACACCTAAATTATTGTGATCACCAACCTGACTCAAGACTCTCCAGGCTCTAGACCGTCCTTCACTCAGCTGCCAAAGTGGTATCTCTCAAGCCTGGGTCTAACCATGTTCCTTCTCTTCCCTCCTTATCCCACTCCATTCAATAAAGTCCATAGGATCTCTATTTGAAGTGACCTTCATGTTGAAATATAGATTTCTTGACTTGGCTTTTAAATCTTTCCACAGGAGCAGCTAGGTGGCATAGTGGATAGTGTACTGGCCCTGAGTCAGGGAGGACCTGAGCTCAAATCTACCCTTAGACACTTAATATCTACTTAACTATGGGGGCTAGTCACAACCCTATTTCCTTACAAAATAAAAAAATCTCTTCACAGTCTTGTGTCTTCCAACATTTCTAGGTTTCTGACATTTTACTTCCCTCCACATAGTCTACCATTCAGCAACATCAGCCTTGTTGCTATTGCTCACACACAACCTACCATTTCCCAACTCTGTGTCTTTTCAAAGGTTGTCCCTCTTCAGTGAGGGTCCCTTATTCCTAGAATGTCCTTTCTCAGCCCCACCACCAGTGTTCCTTGGAAACTCATCTCAGAGCCCATCTATAGGAGGAGTCTCTCTTACCTATAGTTACAAAGTACCGATGATTGTCCTTCAGTTATTTTGAAGAAGACCACTATGTGAATTGGGTCTGACAGGGATTCTGTGCTAGTCACCACCCTCACTTTCTCAACTGCAGTCACCTGGGTTCAGTGACCAGACAGGAATCAGATTGACTAGAGATGGCCCTGGATATGAGACAATCAGGATCAAGTGACTTGTCCAAAGTCTTCCTGACTTCAGGGCCAGTGCTCTACTCACTTCTAAGATGTGTCATACAAACTTGCCATCGTGTGCAGGTTAGGATATTTTGTCACAATTTCCTAAGTAGAGGGAGATGTTCAGGGGATCCCTTCCTATGGGAGAGTCAGTTGAAAGAACCTGAACAGAAGAGAGGTTCAGTAGAGAGAGTTCTGTGGTTAGTCAGAAGACTTAGTTTTGAATCCCGTTAGTCTTCTTTCACCTGTATGACTTTGACTCAATCATTGTGCCTTGCTCAACCTCAGATTCCTCAAGGGAAATGAAGTTTTTTGGTCAGTTCACAAACATTTAATAATTTCTCTCTGTGTGCTATGTGTGTGCTAGGTGAACTCCAAGGTCCTTTCCAGCTCTTAAACAATGATCCCATGATCCCACCAAGAGAACTAGGAAAAAAAGAAAAGAGGTAAGGGGAGAGGATGAGGAGGAAAGCCCCTTTAGAGAAGGAAAGGATCACTGGCACTGGGATCCTGGGCTGCCTCAGCTCATCT
This sequence comes from Macrotis lagotis, assembly GCF_037893015.1. NCBI lineage: Eukaryota > Metazoa > Chordata > Mammalia > Peramelemorphia > Peramelidae > Macrotis > Macrotis lagotis. The sequence continues at coordinate 4,516,916 of NC_133664.1, forward strand.
AGGGGGCAAGGGTCTGAGGCAGAGATGAGGAACATGCGTGTGTGTGTGTATGTATGTATGTGATATATGTATGCCTGTGCTATGTGGGTGACTACATGTGTGAGTGTATGTGTATCTGTGTTGCATGTATGCATGTGTGGTACATGTGTGCCCGTGATTGTATTATGTGTATGCACAGAAGTGTGGCATGTGTGTTCATTGTGAATATATGTATGTGTGTATATTTATGTTTAAAGATGTGGAAAAAAGTAGAAAGAGAGAATGCGGGAAAATGAAAAGTAAAAATATGAAAGAACTGGAAAACAATGGAAAATATACACAGATGAAAAATGTCCTAATGCAGTGTTTTAAACTGAATTTTATTCTATGCACTGTAAGACTATACTATTGAGCTAGGCCCAGTACGGATCTCTCATTCCCATATTTCTACTGTACTTGGGATGTGTCGTGGAAGGGACTGGTCAAAGGATTCACCTCTTGTGACCTCCCTGAGATTTTGAGACTGTACCTACTTGGGACACTTCCTGGTTGTCCACCAGAGTCAGGGTCCAGTTTACTCTCTTCATGGGCAAAACATGGATAGGCTATATGACACACCAGGATCTATAAAATATGGCAGGACATGGAGGACAATGGCCAACACTACTAGCAAAGCAACAATTTAGAAGACATCACTCTATGCCTGCTTTATAGTGCTGGTCCAGAACTATGGTTTCCATCTGCAGAGGTAAAGAGAGGAGGTGGGAGAGAAGAAGGGATGTCGTCTTTATTAAGGGCCTACTATGTGTTAGCTAGCATCCTCACATCAATCCCAGGAGGTAGATTCTATTATTCACCCCATTTTGCAGTTGAGAAAACTGAGAGAGGGGCTGAATAACTTGCCCAGAGTCACAGAGCTAATAAATATATGAAGCAAGATTTGAGTGCTCTGACACCAGAAGCAGTGAAGCAGTGCATTTGCAGAAAGAGAAAGAAAGAGAGAGAGGGAGGGAGGGAGGGAGGGAGGGAGAGAGAGAGAGAGAGAGAGAGAGAGAGAGAGAGAGAGAGAGAGAGAGAGAGAGAGAGAGAGATGGTAGAAATGGGGAGTTGAAGGAATGTAGAAAACATTTGATTTCGATGCTTATTTTGTTTTTGTTTTTGTTTCAAAGTAATGGGGTTAAGTGACTTGCTCAAGGTCATACAACTCGGTAATGATTAAACGTCTAAGGCCAGATTTGGACTCAGGTCCTCCTGACTCCAGGGGCTGGTGTTCTATCCACTGCACCACCTAGCTGCCCCCTCAATGCTATAACAATAAGAATAAGAATAAGAAGAAGAAGAAGAAGAAGAAGTAGTAGTAATAATAATAAATAGTAATAATAATAAAACTAAATAGAAAGTACAGCAGAGTCTAAAATCCTGAAATATCTAAATGGTTTGCCATTTCTACCCTGCATCTTTCATGTATGTGGTCCTCCTCACCTGCTACATGACTGAGTCTATGGCAGTTTTCCATGGGAACTGCTCAGTCCCATTTTCTTTGCTAAACCTTACATTGGAAATATTCCTTGTTGCCTCTGAGGACACTGCGATTGCCACGGTGTTCACATCCTCCTCTGCTTGGTTCACATGTTGTTCAGTTACAAAGAATTGTCTTTGAAATCCAGCAAGCAGGACCTGGACAAGTGGAGGGGCTTCCTGTACCAAGATGTTTCCTAGTGAGCTTCTTTTGCATTCTTTCCATGGCATGAGCATGTGAGGAGACACTTTGTGGGAATATCATCATTGCACATATTTTTAGCTAATGCTGTTGCATATTGAGCTGGGGGCTGCTGAGAAAACATTCATTCATTCATAGAAAGCATGGCTTTGAGAATAAATCAGTGAGGATGATAAATCAGTATCAAAGAACCACTGAGATGGGGTTCAGTGGGCATCTACTCCAGCCCAGTCAAGAATAAGTGTGTTTTCCACAACTTTCTGGGTAACAAGCAGTCCTCTAGGCTCTAATGGAAAACTTCTAGAGAAATTATTAACCTCATCCCAAGTCAGCAGGCCCTACTTTGCGACACTTCTAATTGGTAGGGAGACTGTCCTTCTGTAAAAGTCTCCTTTCAATTCCCTTCATTGCTTCTAGCACTAGTTTCTGAGGCCAGGTAAGGCAAATCATAACCTTTCTTGACATTACAGTTCTTCTTATATTCAAAGTCAGTCAGTATATCTGCCCTGGCTTTTGTTCTGTTTTACTAAACATTCTCAGCTCTGGGTTCCAGGCCTCATTAGGAAGGAGCTTGAGGCTCTCCTTTATTTTGGTTACCTTCCTCTGAATGGTTTCTAGCTTATTAATATCTTTTTAAAAATCTTTCCTCCAGCAATTCCAATTCTAGGCTTATATCCAGAAGAAATCATAAAATATGGGCAAACTCATCATATTCCAAAATGTTCAGAGCAGCTCTTTTTGTAGGGGTAAAGACCTAGAAATTGAGGGGGGGCATCCACTGGGGATGGCTAAATACGTTATGGCACATGAATACTGTGGGATATTATAGGTCTATAAGGAACCATAAACGGTTGAACTCCAGAGAAGCATGGAATGAGATGCAGGATCTGATGCTGAGCGAAGGGAGCAGAACCAAGAGAACCGCGTACACATTAGCGCCAGCACTGTGAGATGAGCAACTGTGATGGAAGCAGCTTCTCTCGGCAGTCCGGAGAGCTGGGACAACGCTAGATCAGCTATAGACCACAGGATCCCCATCCAGAGGAAGAAAACAAAACAAAATAACGACAACAACAACAAAATCCTTGAGAATCTGTTGAACACTACATTCGCTTTTTAAAAAAAATTATTTAAGGCAGTGGGGCTAAGTGACTTGCCCAAGGTCACACAGCTAAGTAATTATTTAAGTGATCTCACATCCTCCTGACTCCACGGCCAGTGCTCTATCCACTGTGCCACCTGGCTACCCCTACATTCACTTTAAAAATATATATATATATCTCATGTATTTCTTTCCCTTAATCCTAATTCCTCATACCAAAAATAACTAATCTGCAAACATGGTTAACACAAATGTATACATACAATATTAACTTGACTGCGTGAAGGGATTTGGGAAGGGAGGGCAGAAGGAAATTTTATAACAAAAATATACATTTGTATATGGAAAAATGTTGATAAACCTTCATAACATGTATTTGGAAGAATAAAATATCAATTAAAAAAAAAAACTTTCCTCCAGAATCAAAAATAGTATTCTACATGGATCTGACCTGGGTGGAGAGTTTGGGGGTGGTGACCACCCAAGTCTTGGATCCTCTGTACCCTCTTCATGAAGCCAAGATGTAGTTAGATCTTTTTGGCCATCCTTTTTATCCTTTGCATAGTTTTCCTCATTCTGAGTATCCGTTCTTATTAGAAAGAGTGAAACTAAACTCTCTAAATGTCTCTTTCACTTTAATTTTGATTTTACTCAGGGTTTAGTATATTATCTGGGGCTTCATTTACATATACTTGAAGATTAGTTAGGCTGAAATAAAATCATCTTGGTGGAAAATTTAATTTTGATTAAAATAATCTTTTATATTCCAATGTAGAAAATGAATCGAGACGGATGGACACGGAGTTGGGAAAAGTGGACTGGAATCCTGCCCTGGATATTTAATTACTTAACCAAAGGCAAAGTTACTACTGAATGTCTCTGAGCATCTGTTTCCTCTCCTATGAGCATGGCTTGCATGATCTACCCCACTAGGCTATGGGGAAGAAAGTTCTTGGCAGATTCACTGTGGAATGGGGATCTGAACTGACTGCTAAAGACAAGGCAATGTTGCAGCATGGTGGAAGGTAGTAGATTTGGAAAGTCAAAGCCTGGTCCCTTGATCTAGGCTGTGCCCTTTCTCCTAAATGCCTGCATTTGGTTGTTTCTTTCCCTTTCCAACTCTATCACTTAGTACAGTGACTGTTACATGTTCAATTCTTAATAAATCTTCCTCCCTCCCTCCCCCTCCCTTCCTCTCTCTCTCCCTTTCCTCCCTCCCTCCTTCCTTCCTTCCTTCCTTCCTTCCTTCCTTCCTTCCTTCCTTCCTTCCTTCCTTCCTTCCTTCCTTCCTTCCTTCCTCCCTCCCTCCCTCCCTCCCTTCCTCCCTTCCTTCCTTCTCTCTTTTACACTTTGTTTCATTGGAGTAAGAAGCAATGTAAGTAAGGTATCATTGATTGAGAGAGACCCCCACATTGCAGCCTGCTCTCCATCTTCTGCCTTCATCTGCCTTCACCCCTTTGATTTCCTGAAGGAGACATTCAATACATCATGTGTAAAAACATAATAGGCATAATGACTATTTTAATGCATTAAAATTGGCCACTCTACCTTTGTGCTTTTAAAATCCCCAAGGGGCTTATTTTTCATCCAAGAACAAGAAAAGATTCACTTTTGGAAATGTACTATTAGATAGATAAAAGCCTTCTCAGGAACATGCCTGTGTGCCTAGATGTGCATGTGTTTGAGTGGATGTAGCAAAGGATGAAGAACAAGACTCCTGTCACAACAGGATTGCAGCTCCTCGTGGTAGGCGTCTGTGCCAAATGATCTGTGGGATATTTAACACATGAGTTAACTTAGGCCAACTAAACTCTTCTAATTACACATTTTAATTGAACAGTAAAAGTTATAAGAAATGGGCCAAGCCAAGGCTGAAGGCTGCAGGGTATTCACGTACAGGCAGCAGCAGCGGGGTGGCAAACACTACTGACAGAAGCAAGGACTGGCAGAATGAGCACTCACCTGTAATATCTAGTGGGGAAGGGAGTCCTGTGAGCTTGTCTTGAGAACAAGGGCAGTTAGGGAGGAGCCAAAGAAAGAAGAGACAGACTTCCTATGAAGACACCCGAGACATACTCTCAACTCTGCAGGAATCAGGATGAGGGCAGCAAAAAATGGAGCAACCAGTGATGAGAGAGGTCAGGCAGAGAGGAGAAATGATGCCATGTGGGAGTTGGGAAGGAACAGAGCATACTGGTTCAGGCAGCAGGTGTTAAATCTTTAAAGAGTAAGAAGTAAAAAGAAAAAATAAGGATGGCAGAAAAAGGAAGGAAGGAAGGAAAGAAATGAAGGAAAGAAAAAAGGAAGGAAGGAGGGAGAGAGGGGCAGGGGAAGGGAAGAAAAAGAGAAATGGAGAAGGAAATGAAGGAAAGAAAAGGAGGGGGAAAGGGGAGGAGGAAGAAAAGAGAAAGAACAAGAAAAGGAGGAAATAAAGTGAAAAAATAAGAAAGAAGAGCGGGAGAGGAGGTAAGGAAAGAGAGAAAATAAAGGAGAAAGGAATGATGATGATAAAAAGGAAGAAAACCACAAAGAAAAAAATCTCGCATTGTAAATGCCTTTAGAATCATTCTCTAGAACAGAGCCACAGTGTGATGGAGATTATTGGACAAGAGATGACCAGGAGAAAAGGCATCTTTTTAGTGAGTCCCATGTGCTGGGCCCTGTGCTGAGGGCCAGAGATACAAAGATTGAAAACCTCATGATCCCGACCCCCCTTTGAAACCCCGCTCCCCTGTGCTCAAGGGTTACAAGTTGGGCCCAGCCAAGCAGTGAAGGCAAAGAGATGTCGACCAAGTCCCCCAGAACATTTGAGGAAAGAGAGAACACTTTCAGCAGAGGCTATCTGGGGAGGCTTCTTGAAGGAGGGGGCATCAAAGGAGAGGCACAGAAGGACTCTGAGAAGAGCACGAAGATGGCATGGAAGCTTGTTGTGAAGACAGAAGCAATAAGACTTCAAAGCTGATTGCAAGTAAAGGCCGAGGGAGAGGGGAGGATCTTCAGGGACACTGAGGTTCCCCACCTCTGTGTAGGTGAAGATGGGGATGCCATATACTGAACTAAGGCATTTGGGGTGAGAGGTGGGAGATAGAGGATGACTTAGAGTGGGAAGGGGCATTAGAGGCCATTACATCCCACTTCCCTATGGGTAACCAAAGAGGAAATGGAAGTCAGAGAATGAATGACTCGCTCCAGTTTGCACAGCTAGTTACTATTTTAGGCAGTATTTGGACTCAGCTCTTCCTAATTCTAAGGACACACACAGCTCTTCCTAGTTCTAAGGCCAGCAAGCACTCTATTCATTATACTACCAGACTAACTTATATGTTATCCTTTTTTGTTTGTGTGTTTTTGTGTGGCAATGGGGATAAGTGACAAAGACACACAACTAGTATCAGGTGGATTTGAACCCATGTTCTCCTGACTTCGGGGTCAATGCTCTATCCACTGCACCATGTAGCTGCCCCTCATATGTTCTTGAGACAGGTGTCCAGACAAAGGTGTCCAACCGACATCTGCAGCAGAGGACTGGAGTTGTGTAAGGTTCTCTGTAAAAAGATCAGATTTGCATTGCCTAGAACTTGTCATTGGAAACATGGAAACAGATGATTTGATCAACCAAGAAGATGCAGAAGACAAAGTGAAGAACCCCAAGAGTAGACCCTTCAGGATGCTATCTTTTAGCAAGTGGGCAGATTGTCATCTTCCAGTGAAGAGGACAAAGAAGGAATAATCATGGAAGTAGAAGAAATGGGGTGAGAAAATACTGTGTGGTTGACATGAAATACTGCAAAGAATTAAGGGAGGGGACTGGGAAAAGACAATGAAGCAATTTGGTATTTAAAGGGCCTTGTTGACTTCCGAGCAAGAGATTTCCATGGAGTGGAGGGCTCAGAGACTTGAGAATAAGCCTAGGAAGAGTTCGTGGATTAGCCAGTAAAAATCCATCTTTCTAAAGAGACGGGCAGATAAAGGAAGGAGATATAGTGGAAGATAGGCTCAAGGAAGTTTTGGGTTTTTTTGAGCATTGGGTGGTGATGAGCCTTTTTCTTGGCAGCTGAAAAAGAACTAGAAAAGAGGAAGGACCAAACGTAAAAGAGAGGGGTGGCTAGGTGGCACAGTTATAGAGCACTGGCCCTGGAGTCAGGAGGGCCTGAGTTCGAATCTGAATCTCAGACACTTAATAATGACCTAGCTGTGTGGCCTTGGGCAAGCCACTTAACCTCATTTGCCTTGCAAAAATCTTTTAAAAAAATCAAAAAGAGAAGGAAGGATTGATGGACAGACTGCAGAGGAAGCTGGAAGTAATCACTTAAAGAGTTTTTATAGCTGGAAGGGGCCTTAAAGGCCAATGAGTTCAGATTCCTCATTTTGCAGACAACAAACTGAAGCACAGTGAGGTTAAGTGATTTGCCCAGAGTCACAAAGTTAATGAACAAGATGGAGGATATGACAAGGAGTATTGCTTCCTCACCAACTGAGAGGGAAGAGCTATAAATGGTGGACTTACTCTATACGTAAAGAAGACTCAAAAAACCTCTTCTGATTCACCTCGCGTGTCTGAATCTGGTGACCTATACTAAAGAAGTCTCCCTCTAAATTCACCAACCATTTATACAGCACTACTCCCACTTCTCATGTGCCAGGAGCCATGTTAACTACTACAGATAAAAATACAAAAAGATAACTGAGTCTTTGCCTCTCTTACCATTCCCATTGAACCTGTATCCCACTGAGGGGTGCAGCTTGAATACTGACTGGGACAAGTAGGTACCCTCTGATGTCACTTGTCTGACAGGTCAATCTCTCCTTTGTAATTTATATAATCTCGGGACAGCTAGGTGGTGCAGTGGATAGAGCACTGGCCCTGGACTCAGGAGGACCTGAGTTCAAATGCGGCCTCAGACACTTAATTATCTAGCTGTGTGGCCTTGGGCAAGCCACTTAACCCCATTTCTTTGCAAAAAAATTACAATTTATATAATCTCAGTGTTTTTTAGAGCACTAAGTTAGGTGACTTGTCCAGGGTCATAGAGATAGTGAAGGATCAGGCCATTAACTATCTAATGCAGTATGTGAACTCAGGTCTTTCTGTTTCTAAGTTATGAATTCTGAGGCTGGCTCTCTAGCCATTATACCCTACTTCCTATCATCTAAATAGATTTGAGAAGTAAACATGAGATTTTTTTTTAAAGGCTAGAAATCAGTTCCAACTAGAGAGTTCAAAGAAGGCTTCCCATAGGAGGTAATCCTTATCCTGTACTTTAAAGGAAAAATATCATTTTAGTAGGAAAGATTACATTTCAAATGTAGCCCCCACTGGAAAAGGGGCTGATGGGAGGTGAATTTCCTTGATGGATAGAGGCATCAGTTGGTCATTAGTGATAGCAATCTCATGCTGAGAGTACAAGGAAGTCAGGGATTTTTGTTTGTTCCCCCAAGTAGAAGATGGAAGGATAGAGAAACATCTGTGAGGCATTGATGGCAAGTAATGGGGCTGTTATCACATGCCACCCCTCACATACTCAGTGGACACAATCATGAGCAGCTCATCAACTTAAGTAAAGAGTGATTGGTGTGCTCAGAGCTTTTTCCACATCTTAATGGTCTTGTTGCTACACTGGGAGGTGTGGGGCAGTCATAACCTTTCCTCTTTTCTTCCCCTTCCTCATTGCTGTCTAGACAATGGACATTCCCATGTTTGGGAATTTCCCACTCTATTCAAATCTTGTTTTTTGGGGGGCTATCAGCACTTTCTTAAGGGATTCTATCCCCTGATTAAGACAAGTTATTTTTGTGCTATTCTGGTTGAGCACGTGCTAAAAAGGAATATCTGAAAACAATGGCTTTAGACAAACCTGGAAGCCTGTATTAAACTCTCTCACAGAGTGTTCAAAGAGAGGCTTCCCAGTCATAGCAGACCACTCCATAGCAATGTCATGCAGGTGAGAGGCAATGGAGTGTTGTGGACAGATGTGGAATATATGAAAGGAAGTCTGGAAAGGTGGGCAGCAGCTAGGCTGGAAAGAGTTAGCATTCATCTCTGTAGCTCCCCTTTCTTCCTTTGGAGGTACTTAGTTGGTTCAATTAAAATAAGCAAGAAATCTCTCTGTTGATATGTTCCTAGACTTGAGTTTAGAGAAAACTCAGTTTATAGGGTAATTTGGAAAGCACGAGCCCCTTCTACAGCTCACTTGTGGGCCTTGGGACGTCAACTCCACAAGCTTTTATCTTAAGTTCTAATATTAAAGGGATTCTAGCTACTCCCCAGAACACTTCCCTCCTCTGAAGGGGGCCCAAGCCATAAACATGGCACCTCAGAGCGGGAAGGAGAGACTGAGGATGAGTAGAGCTGAATCTAAAAAGCAGTCATGTTTATAACATCATAGAGAAACATCCTTATTGGTCTTCTAGTGCAGACATTTCCCTTTACATAGGAGGAAAGTGGAGCATAGAAAGAAGTTCTGTGAGAAGCAGCTAGGTGATACTGTGGAGAGTGCATTGACCTGGGAGATGTCAGACACTGAAGACCCTGGGCAAATCACTTAACTGCCTCAGTTTCCTCATCTGTCACATGAGCTGGGGAATGGCAAACCACTCCAGTTTCTTTGCCAAGAAAACTCCAAAAGGGGTCACAAAGAGTTGGATATGAATAAACAATAAAACACTATCTAAATGCCAGCTAATATTGTGTGAGTTGTGCAAGGGCACCAAGGTAATAAGTACCAGAACTAGGATTTGAATTCTAATTCTTTTGCCAAATTTCCTACTCTTTGCATTTTTCCAGCATGTTTCTTTTTTTTTTAGTTTTTTTTTTCAAGGCAATGGGGTTAAGTGGCTTGCCCAAGGCCACACAGATAGGTAATTATTAAGTGTCTGAGACCAGATTTGAACCCAGGTACTCCTGACTCCAGGGCCGGTGCTTTATCCACTGCGCCACCTAGCTGCCCCAGCATGTTTCTTAAAAAGACCCAGACTCAGGGCAGCTAGGTGGCGCAGTGGATAGAGCACCAGCCTTGGAGTCAGGAGAACTTGAGTTCAAATCCGACCTTAGATACTTAATAATTGCCTAGCTGTGTGACCTTGGGCAAGCCACTTAACCCCACTGCCTTAAATAAATTTTAAAAAAAGACCCAGATTTAACCCTTCATCATTTGATGATAAGGGTCTGCTCACTATGGTGAGCTCACTGTCATTATTGTGGTTCAGACAGTAAGCTGTGTGGAACAGAGCCCAAGGTTTGTCACTCAGCACACTGATTATTTTTTTACATGAGCATAACCTTGAATTTGACTTGTTTTTACCCAAATTATTACTTCTCAGGAACTGACAATCCCCAATTCCTCCCTTTTCCATCCTTTACTTCTTCCTGTCCTAGATATAAGGTTACTTGTTCTAGGCCCTGTTTCCTCCCTGAATTGGTTCTGCAGAAGGCCATCTTGGGAGAAATACCTCAAATGGGGACAGTTTATTGGCACCTACATCAGGCCAACTCCTGCTTGATATGATGGATGGTATGACACACATCACTTCTCCTCCATAAATGAAACTCAAATTCTGTGACTTTGGTCATAGCAGAACTTGGTTATTGATGTCTCCTCCTTTCTCTCCAGAATAAAGAGGAAAAAAACCCAAATTTTCCTTATTGATTTCAGAATTCTGTGTTGGACATGGACTTAGTATGAAAAAAGTCAAAGAAGTACTAGACTTAGGCTGGGGTCATAAAAAACTGATCCACAACTCTGGGGATCAGGGACTTGATTGGCTGATGTTCTAATAGGATGACAAGAGAGATAGAAAACAAAGGGGAGGAGGCCTGGGTCAGTGGCCAGTTAGTTATCCCACACAATTGATATTGTGGTGCCCACACTGTTGAAATCTAACCCTGCTGAATGATGTGGAGGCTCTGGATCCACCTTAGGACTGTTGATTTCCACCTGGCCACTGGATCTTTCAGTAAATGCTTTTGACATGGTCACAAAAAAGTCTTTCTCATAAAGCCTTTTCCCATCCCTCTGTGGTTCAGACCTGATCCCAGACTGGCCAGTGTTTCAGGCTCATACAATGGGTAGACTAACAAAGACATTACCTGAAGGTAGAAATTGTGGTGTTTTTGTGCGTGCACACGACATCCCGAGTCTGATAGCCAATTTGGATGTCCCAGTGTTTGTTCTCCTGTCTGTTCTGTCTGTTTCGGTTCCTCTTTTTCTTGATGAGTTCCCGGGCCTCGGGATCTTTTACTCCTTTCTCTCTGTCCTTCTCTCGTTCTTTGTTCTTCCCTCGCTTTCTTGCCTGCCTTATCTGCCTCATGTGAGGCATTGAGCAGGTGCTCCAGGGCCCCACATTTAGACTGTAGAGGCTCTCCTCTGCCTCGCATGGACTGGACTGGCAGATCTGAAACTCCGTCAGGTTGGGACAGGCGGAGCCACCGTACTGTGGTGGGGCTACCACATTTCGTGTCCGATGCTGCAGCCCACTGCCACATGTCTTGGAGCACTCGGACCAAGGGGAGAAGTCTGACACAATACAGTCCTGTGGGCAGGGGATGAGGCAGGCTTGTTCCAAGAGGGGCTTGGGCTCAAAGTATTCACAGATGCTGTCATCAGCACTGAGACTGTTAGCCTTCTGGACACAGGCAACCTCTCTGGTCTGGATGCCTTCCTCCCCCTTGGTGCACTCTGCTGGCTTCACCAGACTCTTGGACATGACGGGTTGACATTGGTTCCAGCTTCCCAGGTGCCAGTCATACAGCTCTTTGTGCCAATCACAGACTTTGAAACAGCCCTGCTGAGTATCTGGCTTCTCCGTCTGCTTGCAGTTGGTGTGCAGCGTTGTCCAACCTTCAGCGTGAGCACACCAGACTGCCCTGGTCTGAATACCGCCTGGACCACATTCGTCTCCCATGCAGCGACCCCAGGGACCTGGAAAACAGGACAGACGTTAGAAGAAAGTCTGGGCCCTGACCAAGGAAAGAGAGTTCTTGCCAAGTGGCCAGAGAGCAAGTCTGCCCTGAATGGGCTACCCTGGGATGAGCCTGTCTGGATGGCCATCTATTATGCATGGATTAGAACATTGGAGATGGCCTGGGCAATGAAGAGGCTCCATTTTCTCTTGTCCTTTTGTGATTATAAATGCATTTGCCTTTATTCTCGTATTTTTATGTTAGGTAATTACCAGATCTTTGCTCATAAAAGGCATTAGAGATTAGTCACATTGCAAATCTATCACTTCTGGCTTCCACCCACCAAGTCCATTTCAGGCAATGCAGAGCTAATGGCCCCTGGTGAGCCCCTCGGCTCCTTCAGGCATGTTCCTCTTCTGGGCAGTTAATTTCTTTGAGCATATTACTTTTATTTATTCATTTATTTTTATGCAATTAAGACTTTGGGGAAGAATAGTCATGTCCTGTGGCTGCTGCCAAAAATTAAAGTGTTTACCCAGCATTAACCAGGGCTTGATAATAGCACATATAATTCTGCACATTCTGCTTACAAAATTATCTAACAAGCCTCCCCAAAGCCTCTCTGTGGAACGGCCACTAATGAAGTGCTGGGATGCAGGAAAAGGGAACATTTAACTCAAGGATGGATGGAAGTTTTCACTTCAACGTGATGGTGAATCACTGAGTAGCTAACAACATGCTACCAGAAGAGGTCACATTGAGGTCTGGAGGTGGTCTGTGAAGGATATTTCACAAAATGGTCTTCATATCTCCCATCATGTGGTCCTCACATTAGGTTAAGAACTGGGCTCATCATTGCCCCATTGTTCAGAGATGGAGACTGAGGCTCAGTGACCTGACAATGTCTCATTCCTGTTTAGGAAACACAATAGCTCCCTATTACCTCTGAGATCAAACGCAAATTGCTCTATTGGACAGTTTAAGCTCTTTAGGACCTGACTCAACCTATCTCCCCCTTTCACACACTCCACAGACAGTCAGATTGCCCTTTCAGCAGTTTCCCCACACAAGATTCTGTTTGCCATCTGCCTTTCTTTGCACAGGCTCTCCACCATCTTCCTCCTCACCTCCACCTTGCAGCATCTCTCTCTTCCTTCAGAGCTCAGCTCTGTGTGTGTCCTCATTTTTCTGAGACTATTTCTCATCCTTCTACCTGAAAGTGCATTCCTTCCCTTCATACCATGAAATCGCCTCACATTTAAACTGAATACATATTACATAGAGTGACACACATAAATGTGAGAAGTTCCAAGGAACTCTTTCTTGTTCCCAGGCCCAGTCTGTGGCACAGAGCCGGAGCTGACAAATACAATTCAACAATTGATTACCCTTGGTCTAACAGTCAGCAAAGGTTGGCGGAAGGAGGCCTGCCAACCTGCTCCTCAACCTGCCCTGGAGGCCATGGCTCTGTCATCGGGAACTGAGAGAATCTGTCAAAGGCAGAAATCTTGGACTCAGCTTCCCCTTCTGCAAACCAAAGGGTCTGATGTGATGGCTCCTAAGGTCTCTTTCAGCTTGAGATCCAGGATATGTGTCTCTTCTATTGCCAGGTTCAACTCCATTTCTATGACCCCAGATGGGTTGGATGCCACCCCAAGATGAGTAGGCATGGGTTCTTAAGGCAAGCCAGATGAAGCCTAGAGAAACTAACTGCCTGGCTGAAGAATTGATGGCTAGTTAGTTAGACACTGAATGGAATTCACATAGCAGCAGCCCTTTTCCTCTACTCTCAAACATCCTCTGGGCCTTAGATAAGATACAGATCTTCAAATAAATTTTTTAAAATCCATCGTTTTTTGAGAACTCACAACATGGAGTCTGGGGCACATTCAGCTCAGGGTCTCCACAGTTGAGCTGATGACAGGAAAACTTGATAGGACTTGTCAGCAGGTGGGTCTCCCAGACTCTAATCTCTGTCTCCATATGCCAAGGACAGCCATGTAAAGTGAATGTAGAAGGAGCCTCCTGTGGGAAAATCTTTGTATTGGATCCAGTGGGGCTGCCTGCTGTTCCAAACTGAAATTTAAACTGAGCCTCCTGTTGTTCTTTCAGTCTGCAGATAAGATTCTAGTCCTGAACCCTGAAGAGGACCTGAGGTAAAGTCTGGCCCATTGATGGATTCAATCACATAAATCACCATTGATAACAGGTCTGACTGTGTCATTTGGTCACAATCTTCCCCCAAAATAAAACCCTTCTATAGCTCCCTATTGCCTTGAAGATAAAACACCAAACCCCAGCTGGCCTCTGAAAGCAATTCTTAGTCTGTTCCTTCTTGCCTTATCTATCTTTTCAGATTTCATTAGACTGCTAGACATACCCTGATCATGGTGTGCCCTTGATCTCCTTGGTGACTTTGCCTGGGGTATCTGGAATGGTATCCCTCCTCACTTCTGCCTCAGAATTCTGAGCTTCCTTCAGAATGCACTCCAAGAAATGGGCTTCCTTCTGTGGGAGCTTGTGTCTTCCCAATTCCTGCTGCTGCCCTACCCCTTCTCCCCCACACACTTCTCTTGGCTAATCTGTCTACCCTTTGAAAAGGCCCTGGCTTTCTTCAGGCCCACTTGACCATTCCTGTACAGACAAGAAAGTCAAGACAGTTTCCTTGGTGCCTTCATATGTCTAGAGTGGCCTCTGGTTCAAAGGAAGCTTAAAAACAGCCGCTTCCATTCAGCTGCTGTGTTCACCCTTGGCCACTCCCATAGAACTTTGAATTTATTCAGCACCCTTGCACATTACCCAGTCTATGCATTGATTGATTTTACAACCCAGGCTATGCTTTTACATGATGTGTCTGATGTTGTGTCTGAGTCAACAGATAAAAAGGCAGAGTTGCACCATAGGAGAAATGGTACTACATTTTCATTAGGAGATGGCAATAGTTTAGTTTAAAAAAGGGGGAAATCACAACGTTTCAAAGCTGTATATTGATCATGAAAAGAGATATACACAGAGTCCCAGATACTCCCATAAGACCCCTCTGTGGCATGCACAAACAGGCACACACACATGCCCACAAATGCACATGTGCATATGCATCAGCACAGAGACACACGCATATGTATGAGCTATTGCCCATCTGAATAACTTTGACATCAAAGCATTCAGCTCTAACAAGGTCTTAGAATTGGCTGTTCAATTCAAGGGAATCAAAACAAGGGAAGAAACCAGCCTCTGTAGGTATGGAAATGGAGCTGACCCTTGGTGTAGTGCAAAGGTAATATGTTGGCCATGGGAAGACCTGTATTCAAATCCTTCCTCATATACTACCTAGCAGGGTGGTCCTAAGAAGGCAACTCAATTCTGTGTTTCAGTTTCCTTCCTTGTAATGTGAGGGGGTTGGACTTGATGGCCTCAAAGATCCCTTTTGGCTCTAAATCTTTGATTCTTTCATCTCAATTACTGCAGGAGTGGACCTAAGACTGTACTGACATGTAATTGAATTTGAGAACATCTTTCCCAGACAGCTATTTTGTGGTCAGCAATGTGACCCGGGCAATCTGTCCTCATTTGATCAGTAACTCATTCAGGCAGTACACCACCACTGAGCACTTATTCCATGACAGAAACCACATCCAAGAGAGAATAGATAACACAGAGGGAGGCTGAAGATAAAAGTCAGGTTTCACTTGGACTAGACCTCATTCTAATGGAGAGGATTCCAGATTTCCACTTTATTTTATATGAGAAATCTGGGCAGATTCTGATAACTGAGCTCAGTCATGTATAAGTTGATTAGAAGGGCCTTAGAGATGATCTCATCAAGTCATTTCATTTCACCAAAGAGGAGAGAAGGATAGTGATTGGGTCAAAGTGACACAGCTAACAAATGACAGAGCTGAGATTTGAATCCAGGTTTTTAGTCAGTGAACAAGTTTTCATCAAGTGCTTCCCATGGGCCAGGTCCTCTCCTAGGTGGCTGTTCTTGGTATGACCAGAGAACTTTGGGTCTCTCTAAATACAATGAGGTTTTTGCCTTGTCCTTGTCAATAAGAGTGTGAACCTTTGAGGGTAGCCCCCCATTCCTTCTTCATCTCTGCATTGAACCTGTCACAGTATCCTGAACACAACAGCCTCTTCACAAAGATCTGGGGGCTGAACTGTTCACTTCATTTAAAATGAAGACCTGTTCCAGTTCACATTTGCAAGAAGGATTCAAGATGGAACCCTAGTGAAGTTCTTTCCTTGTTCTTCTTACCCATGACTGCTTGACATTAGCTAATTCTCTGTTCAAGCTTTATTTTGCCTTTCACAGCCCCACCTGGCAGCCTGCTGGAGCCCTTGACATCCTGATTAATTTCCCAAGTGGACTTGTCTGGAGCAAACATGGCAGGGGCAGATATGAGTGTATGTACCATAGTTCAGGGGTATGTCTTCCCTTTGCTGGGGAATTGATTGACCAAAAAGAGTCTTTCAATAACAGGTCCAAAAACCCATTGGCACGAGCCTGACTATGTCCCTCCCTTATTCAGCATCTCCCTGTTATGCTAAGACAAAATACAAACTTGGGCCCCCACAACTGGACTCTAGCCTCTTCTATAGGATGTAACATGACTTTTCCTTCACATAGTCTATGTCTCAGACAAGTCAATGGTACTGTTTCTTTCCTCAAACAATTCCAGCCTTTGCACACACTGTTGTGTCCAAGGCTTAGAGATATTTTGTGTTCATTTTTGCAATCTCTAATTCCACTCAACCAGAGATCAGATTCAGGGTCATCTTCCCATCTTAATCTCTCCGATTATTTCCCCTTTGTATACGTCTAGGGTAATTCATCGCTGCTTATTTAGCAGATTTTTCACATTTGCTTTGCACTGTTTCTGTGTGTGTGTGTGTGTGTGTGTGTGTGTGTGTGTGTGTGTGTGTATGTGTGTGAGATTCCTCACCTTCAGTAAAATACAAGCCCACTGAAGGGAAGGGCAAGTTAACTTTTGTCTTTGTATCACTGGTATATTAAGTATGTATGAACTAGATGCCTTGCGAGACCCTTTCCCTACTAAATCTCTCTTACCTAGCAGTGTCAGAAAGCAGGATAGTCAGGCACTGAATTGAATTGAACAGAAATGACCATTTTAAAAATAATTTGATTTCCCGATGTGATTCATCCAATGAATTATTAAGAGGATATTTATTACAGTTTGAGAAAGCTATGATAGATAAAGATCATTTATTCAGATAGCAGGACAGGAAAATATTTCTGCAATATAAAATAATAAAGATGTCTGGACTACCTACCCCTTTCTCTTTTTGATTAGATTAAAAGTCCATTAACCAACAGCTATATTAAATACACACCAGTGTGCAATTTTTCAGTGAGGTCCACCAGTTGAATGGAAGGGACATAGTCCCCTATTGTTCATGGGAAATCTAAATGCTCCCTAAGCTTCTGATAGCTTTCTTCCATCATGTAGAGCCACCCTGAACCTTGATATATGGATTGGAAAGTCAATTTCAATGACTTCTTCATAAGTTAAATTAAAAAAGCAAATACCCTGGGACCCATGAAGAAAAAATGAACAAGAGTAAGCTATTTCACATGTTGGTCTCATCAGAAGGGTAAGCTATTTCCTAGTGTGATCTCCACAAAATATTCCTGGTAATTTGAATGAAAGAATTAGATGTGAATGTGGGGTCTAGTCACGTCCTGTATTCCCTTTGGTTTTCCTTGCCTCCCTTCAATGAATTTCCTTAATGATGTTATTTGAAGACTGGTTCATTTGGGCACTCGACTCAAATATTAAATATTACATACTTGCTATCAACTTCCACTATCATTCCTTGATCTAAGCAAGGCAAATTCTGACATGATTTTTTTTGTAGATCCTATTTGAATTAGAGGGGGATGGAAGTAGGACTCTGTAGGGATAGAGAAAGAGATCCCTCCCCTGAAGACAGATGCATTTCCAATCCCATAGGATGATTTTGGTGTCTCTATGACCAGTTTTTCTTTCATACATGCCATGATGACATTGCTGTATCTTTGATCCTGAGCATATTTGTACCATATCCCAAGAGAGGGCCCAGTCCCAGGTAGATGCTTGGAAAGCTAGTTAGGGACTTCAACTGAGTGAATTTAAGGGTGGGGGGATGAAACTCATGAAACCACCAAAGAAAGCCATGGGTACATGGGACCAATAAAAGGTTAGAGGAGAATAAAAGCAGCTCCTTCACCCTGGAGTCCATAACTCCTGTCTTATCTCCTCAAAGCACCTGGCACAGACCATGTGCGTCCAATTAACTGTATCAGATCTTTGCCCAGACCCTGGATGAAGGGTTACTTGCCCCCACTCCCCTAGGAGCACTGAAATAATCACATACTGAACAGAGAGGCCATCGTATTGCAAACCTAGTCTTGACAGCTGAGAGCTGTCATCCCAATTAGCTCCCAGCTTTTAACAAAGGCAAATGCTACTAAATGTCATAGGGAAACAAGCTATGAATGGAATGTGAAACAGCACCCTATGTGGATGAACCAGATAAACTCACAAGTTCTCATTTTAGGCCTTCAAACTTGTCAGCAGCATTTCAGGTCATCATCAAATGGCCCCCCCAAAGTTTGTTCCTTTTAATTAAAGAATAGCTTGACAATTTTCCATTGGTTGAAATGGACTGATGTGCCAAGTGGCCTCACACAAGCATATTCTAATAAGATTGGGCACTTACTCAACACAAGTAATGCTGAGTTTTCTGCACTTGGAACATCTTTGAGAATAATCCTTTAAAGATGCAACTCAATGAACCTGTCCAGAGATATGGACTGGGGGGGGGTTGAGTTATATTCAATATGATGATAAATAGGACCTTCAAATTGGAAGCGACTTTGGGGACATCTGATCCTAAGTGTCTGAGAATTCTATATCTCTAGAGTCTTCTACAAATGGACCCCAGCCTTCAGTTACAGACCTTTATTAAGAGGACAAGCATAAGGCCTCCCATCTCACTTTTGGATCTCCTTAATTATGAGAATTTCAATTCAATACACATTAATGAAGCGCTCATTACATGCAGGTTTCCTTTCATTGCATCTAAATCTTTAAATTCGTAATTTCTTTCACCACTGCTTTTGGTCATGTTTTCTGTGACCCTCTTGGAGACACCTCACCCCCTGAAAAAAAACATTTTCTTGTCCTTGATGATTTACCATATCCTAGTTCTAAAGTAAAAGGCTTAGATGCAAGTAGTCTGAGCTCTTCTTTTTATAGATGAGGAAACTGAGGTCCAGAGAGCATAACAGACTTTGCCAAAACTCATGTAGGTGATGGGGTCAATTTGCCCTCTTCTGGAGGTTTCTCTACTTGTCAGTGTACTTCTAACATCTGGCATTAAGATCTGAAAACAGAATTCTAGATGTTAGGAAGAGATAGTCAAAAATGTGGATACAGCACACTATTCAACAGATTTTTTGCAATCCAAGAAGCACAGTGAAAATCCATGAAGTACACAATGAAAGACAATGGAATGAAGACTAGCTCTCTGGTCTGAGGACCTAGTTTCAAATCCTTATGTTGAGAGGTCTTCCCACTCAAAAAGGAGGAGATCTATTTTTTTCCATTGGGAGAAATAAGTAGTGTTCCTGATATGTGAATTATTTATGTGGCCTCAGAAGTTTCAGTCAATAAAAATTCAACTGGAAATAATTTCCAGAAAGATTTCATTGTTTTCAGTGGTTTCATTTTGCACAGGATGGTGTTCTAATTATGGTTCATCTATCAAGCCAATTGCTAATGTCTACCATGTGGCTGGTAAAACTCTAGGACCACTGTTATCCTTTGTACTCAATGTTTCTGTAAAAACATATGCTCTTTATATTATTCAATGTTAGATTTAACATTAATGTTATTTGTTTGCACATCACACTCAGACTTTCCTGAGACCATCCTCTTTGAGTCAAGGACAGGAGAATAATAAAATCCTGAGCCTGAAAAGAGTGCTTTATAGACAGGTGGCCAAGAATTATTCTAAAGTGTCTTATAAAAGATAAGCAATAAAAAGGAAACCTGAGAAAATTAGGCGGAGCGTTTTGTGGTCTTGCTGGCCATAAAGTCTTCCAATGAACTAGTTTTGTGCTTGATAAAACCTTTGTGTGTCTTTCAAATGAACTAATTTGTTTATGCCTGCTGAGCTGTCCCAGAATTCTCATCCTTGGTATCAGTAGTTCACGGATCATCCTGAGAGACCTGGGGTATCCTGCTACCATAGCTGGTCACATGTTGTGCAGATTCATGGAGAATATTCCACTAGTCAGATTTACATGATCAGGGCAGGAG
This sequence comes from Macrotis lagotis, assembly GCF_037893015.1. Taxonomy (NCBI): domain Eukaryota; kingdom Metazoa; phylum Chordata; class Mammalia; order Peramelemorphia; family Peramelidae; genus Macrotis; species Macrotis lagotis. Next base: position 4,536,943 of record NC_133664.1, read on the forward strand.
ATGCTCTGATTTTAAAGATAATTATTATTATTATTATTATTATCTGGGAGATGGTTGCCAAGATATCAGACCCCCTTCATCTTTTACCAATTAGTCAAAGTGAATGTCTGCAACAGTGCATCTCAGTTGTCCCTGACTCTTAATCCACTATGCAAATCTGCTTCCTATATTCAATTGGATGAAACTTAAAAGTGATAAATTTAAACCCTAAAAACTGGATCTCCAGAGCTGCTTTTACAGGAACAACATGTAGGGATAACTAGGGGGTACAGTGGATAGAATACTGATCCTGGAGCCATGAGGACGTGAGTTCAAATCTAGTCTCAGATACTTGAGACTATCTGTGTGACCTTGGGAAGATCACTTAACCCCATTGCCCCACAAAACAGTGAAAACAAAATGAAATAAAAATAACATGTGATAAGCATGGTTAGACCTCTGAAAAAGACCTAGGGAGGGTTAATGGATCACCAGACTAATAAGAGTTAATAGTTTGACATGTGGTTCAAAAAATTAATGAAATCATAAGTTCCATGAAGAAAGGCAGAGCTAATAGGAAAAATAAGTCTTATAGTCTCACTGCAGTCTGTTCCAGCTAGATCAACTGGAGAACTGTGTTCAAATCTAGGCATGAGATTCTAAGGATAATAATGATAATAATAATAATCTGAACATCACAGAGAGGGGAGAAACATGGGAAAGGGCCTTGTGTCATTCTATATGACAATGGTTGGAGGGAATTGGGGACCTTTTTCCTGGAGAAGAGAAGACTGAGTACTTACATGCCAGTTCTGTTCTGCTTGACCCCTGAAGGGAGAACCAAGAGCTGTGAGTGGAAGTTGGTAAGAGACTCATTTGACTTTGGTGTCGGGAAACAACAATTTCCTAACACTTCAAGTTATAAAAATTGAAACAGGCCATTTGGCAGGGGTATGTATGTGTGTGTGTATGCGTGTGTTTGTATGTTTGTATGTACATGTGTTTGTATGTGTGTGTTTGTGTGTAGGGATCCCCTTCTCTGGTAATCTTCAAGTAATGACTGGAAAATGCCTTGTCAGTTCTGATGTACTTGACGTCAGTTATAGGGAAATGGGATTCCTTTTTTTTGAATCTGGCTTCACAAGTTGGACAATGAGATCTCTTCTCATGTTCAGGTGAAATTTTTTTTCTATAATTCACCCAAAGTAATGGGAAATTTGAAGGTAAGGAAACAAAGTAGTGATGACTTGTTCTATTAAATTAAAAATAGCAATATGAATCAGTTCCCAAACAAAGGAAATGATATTGAATTTCACACGTGAAGACCATTTAAAATCAGCTATAGGCCAGTGGGACACCTTCTCTTACTATTGCTAGGGTTGTTCCAGTCTTGATCGAATCCCTGCAGATGCGGAACCTCTGAGAGGGAATTTATTGAAGCCTCTACTGCTTGGTAAGTGGTGTGGATTTTACTAATTGCACTCAAATGTTATAAATTAATTGGAGAAGAGTTAGAATGAAATATTGATGCAAACTACTTAGGGAGCAAATAGGTTGGAGGATAGAAACAAACACAATTAATGTGACAATGTAATTCTGAAAGAAGAAACAGAAGTATCTAGTCAATGGGAAGAAGATGGGAAATTTATCAAAGGATGATTAGTGTAACACATTGGGATCGGATTTCCATGTGGGTCTGTAAGTAATCAAAGGTAAATGAGGACAAACTACATCCTAAGGCATTCAATGAAGAGGCAGATGGGGATGCTAAGCCACTCTCAGGAATCTTTAAAAGGACAAGGAGAACAGAAGTACTGCCAAATTGGCAAAGGGAAAATATCCTCATTTTTTCAAATGCCAGGAAAATAGATTCCAGACCCTCTAGACCAATGAGCTTGATTTTGATTCTTTGCAGAATTTATAAAGGGATGATTGGGAAGCATTTGGACAAGGAGATTGTGACCTCAAAGAGCCAGGATGGCTTCTTCAAGAGTTGGTCATGCTACCCTAACTTCTTTTCACTTTTTGAAGGATTTGCTAGACTTCTAGGTCAGAGAAATGCTGTAGATAATAAGGACCAGAGAAGGGCACAATTAGGTAGATTCCAAACTAAATGAATGATCAGATCCAAAGAGAAATCATTAGTTATCCAATAGGAATTTGAAAGTATGCATTATGGCATCATCTACCATAAATAATATCAACTTGGTCTACAATAATAAAAATTGATATCTTTGTAACTATCATGTTTTGAAGTTTTATATATAATATATTATTTGAATATCATAACAACTCTGTGCAGTAGATAATAGAGGTCTCATTATCCCCACTTTATATATTTGGAAATTGAGCTTTATTTAATATGAGTCAGGTCAAATATCAATGATGGGGTAAAAATCTAGGTCTTCCTGACTCCTCACTCAGCCACTAAACCAGGGCATACTGGGTTCCTCAAATCTTATAGTAATTCATTTTATTTGGATAGTGTTTTGTAATTCATAAAGAATGCTACATGGGGGTGGAGCCAAGATAGCAGCAGGAGAAGAGCCTCTCCTAGGTGCTTTCTCCAAAATATTTCAAAAATCTTAAAATTATAACTCTAAATTTTTGATAGACAGAACCCACAGAAAGATCCAGTGAGGCAATTCTCTAGCCCAACGTAACCTGGAAAAATAGTGGAAAAACTCTGTTCCACAGGGTTAGAGGGGTGGACCTGTCAGAGTGAAGAAACTTCAGCCTCCCAGAAACAGCCTTAGGGCACCTGGGAGCTGTGACTCCTGACATCAGAAGTAGTTTCCTGACCTGCACCCAAGTAAGAACCAAGTACAACTTGGAAGATAGCAAGGAGACCTCTGCCAGAACAAGCATGAATCCCAGGCTCTGATCATGGTTGTGACACTCAGTGAACTCAGTGCAGCTGGCAGCCCAGATTCAGGAAATGGAAGCAGGCCCGAGGAGCCGGCAAGCAGGAGCCTCTAGGCAGCTGTGCCCTGAGTGTTCAGGTCACTGAAGGTAAGGGAGTAGAGGGAGACTTCTGAGGTCTGTCTTCTGCCCTGGAACAGGACTCTGGGGCTCTGGCCACATTCATATCCTGATCTCAGTCTAGGCCCCTCATAGAGCAGGGACCCCCCCCCCCCCACAGCCCTGTGGCAGGAGGGTGAGCTTGTGGTCATTCACAGACCAGGAGAGCAGTCAGAGCCTCACACAATGAGATCCTTGTGTGTGTGTGTGGGGGGGGGGGTGGCCCAATAAAACTCAAAAGCTCAGGAAGCACCAAAACCAGGCACAGGCTGGGGAAATGAGTAAACAGAAAAACAAAAGGAATCTGACCATTGGCAAATGCTTTGTGTATGATCCCATGGAGGATCACAGTACTCAATCTGAAGGTGAGAAAGTCCAAGCTTCTGCATCTAAAGACTCCAAGAAATATAGAAGTTGGGCTTAGGGTATGATGGAGCCCCCAAAAGATTTTGAAAATCAAGTAAGGGAGATAGAAGAAAAACTGGGAAAAGAAATGAGAGAAATGCAGGAAAAACATGAAAAAGAAGTCAGCAGCTTAGTCAGGGAGATCCAAAAAAATGCTGAAGAAAATAACATGTTAAAAACCAGCTTAGGTCAAATGGATAAAACAGTTCAAAAAGTTATTGAGGAGAAGAATGCTTTAAAGAGCAGAATTGACCAGATGGAAAGGAGATAAGAAAGCTCTCTGAGGAAAACAAATCCTTCAGATATCAAATGGAGCTAAAAGAAGCTGTTGATTTTATAAGAAGTCAAGACACAATACTTCAACACCAAAAAGAAAAAGAGAAAGAAAAATTAGAGGAAAATGTGAAACATCTCATTGAAAAAAACAACTGATCTGGAAAACAGATTCAGGAAAGATAATTTAAAAATTATTCGGATACCTGAAAGTCATGATCAGGAAAAGAGCCTTGTCCTTATTTTTTAAAGAATTCCTACAGGAAAATTGCCCTGCTAACCTAGAAGCAGAAGGCAAAATAGAAATTGAGAGAATCCACCAATCTCCCCCAGAAAGAGATCCCAAAAAACCCCTAGGAACATTATAGCCAAGTTCCAGGACTCCCATGTCAAAGAGAAAATATTACAAGCAGTCAGAAGGACTCCATTCAAATGTCTTGGAGCTTCAGTCAGGATCCCATAGGACTTAGCAGCAACTACATTAAAGGCTCATAGGGCTTAGAATATAACATTCTGGAAGACAAAAGAGCTTGGAATGCAACCGAGAATCAACTACCCAGCCAAACCAAACATCCTCTTCCAGGGGAAAAGATGGAATTTCAATGAACCAGGGAAATTTCAAATGTTCCTGTTGAAATGGCCAGAGCTGAACAGAAAGTTTGACATTCAAATACAGGACATAGAGAGTGGAGAAGGGTAAATTATGAGGGACATAATGATGATGAACTGCAGGTATTCCTGCATAGAAAAATGATACCGATAATACTCATATGAACTTTATCATTCAATAAAGCAGGTAGAAGGAGATTTTATAGATGAAGCCCAGGAGAGAGAGCTGAATTTGAAGAAATACTATATTGTAAAAATGGAGTCAATGGCTAAAAGGGAAATATACTGAAAGTAAGAAAAAGGGGAGTTGGAATAGGCTAAGATATTTCAAATAAAAGGTATATTTTCTCTTACAATGAGATTTTGCAATGATATGGAAGGGGGGAGGTGAGGGGGAATGAGGGAACCTTCACTCTCATCAGAAATGGCTCAGAGAGCATACGTACTCAATAGGGTATAGACATCTAGAGTAAAAAGGAAAGAAGGGGGACAGGGGAACTGGGGGGATGTGGGTGATAGTGGAGAGGGTAGATTATAGAAGAGAAGAGTCAGATATAACACATTTTCTTTTTTACTTTTTGTAAGGTGCTGGAATTGGATGGCTTGCCCAGGACCATGGGGCTGGGTGGTTGGGGGTCTCTGGGATGGTATGTGGGCTTGGAGCCTTTTGGCCGGTACTCTGTCCACTGCATCATTCAGCTACCCTACAGCACATTTTAGAAGAGAGGCAGAGTGAAAGGAGACAGAAAACAGCATAGATGGTAGTAGGGAAAAATGGATGGAGGGAATTACAATCAGAAACAGCAACAGTGCAAAAATATGGAAGTAACTTTTATGATGGACTTATCATAAAGAATGTGATCCATCTGAGACAGAGCTGATGGTATCAGAACACAGACTGAAACACATTTTTTTCTCTTTCTTTTACTTTATTTTTCATGAGGTTCTATATTTTTGTGGGGGAGGGGGTATTATGTTTACTCTTAGACAAGAATATTTTAGTAATGTATAAATAAAGTCATATTAACAACAAAAAAAAGAAACCAGGAGGGACGGGAATTCAGGGAAGCAGGGAAGGATGTGCATGCTGAGCAAGATGAGCAGAACCAGAAAAACACTGTATACCCTAACAGCAACAGGGGGGTGATGATCAACCTTGATGGACATGCCTCAGGGCATGGGGGGTATCTGTGAGGGGGAATACCATCTATATCCAGAGAAAATTTGTGGAGTTTGAACAAAGACCAAAGACTATTACCTTAAATTTAAAAAATTATCTTTGTGATTTTGCTGTCTCTTATACTTTATTTTTCTTCCTTAAGGATATGACTTCTCTCTCATCACATTCAACTTAGATCAATGCATACCATGGAAACAATGTAAAGACTAACATATTGCCTTCTGTGGGGGGGTGGGGGGAGGGCAGCAAGAATAGGGGTAAATTTATAAAATTCAAAATAAATAAAATCTTTCATTGAAAAAAAGAATGCTATGTGTATTGTCTCAATGGGTTTTCATTTTCTCTTATGGGGCCATTGACATTCTACTCATCCCTAGTATTCACTACCTTCCCCATGAATCTCCCCCTTGGGAATATATTCTTTTCATCCCATGTCCTTTTAGACATTCTTTGATACTTATTGATATGGTTATTTCCTGAGGGGGAAACCCCACATCTTGTCAAAAGTTATATCTCCATTAGAGTCTTGCAGAGGGATCTTCCCCCATTTGAATATTCCATAAGATAACAGATTTACAACTAGGAGGGTTCTTAGAGGTCATTGAGCATAATTTCTGAGACTGAGAGGAACTGATTTATTCAGGGTCATACAAGCAATAAGAGATTAGAGCTCAAAGTCTAGTGGTTTGTTCACTCTGCCACCTGAAGGCCTAGATCAGCTTAGCAAGTATCTCATATATGATTGAGTTGAATTGTCACCATAGTCTTTTATGGTAGAGTGTATATATATATATATATATATATATATGTATATATATATATATATATATATACATATATATATATATATATATATATGTATATTACTGTCCTCATTTTGCAGAGAAAAATCAGACATAGACATTAAGTGACTTAGCCAGAAATTCATGTCTTTTTCTACAGAAAGAGCCCCGATCCTCCCCATTTGCCTCCTGAAAGAGGAGATGGAAATAGGTCTGGTACCCTGGGTAGTAGCAATACCTGAATGCTCCAGGTCCCCAAGTTCCATTTTGGAGCTCCTATTTGTTTCCCACTTAAAATAAATATGCCTTCCTACCTTCCTTCCTTCCTTCCTTTTGTGGGGCAATAAGGTTAAATGATTTGTCCAACGTCACATTGTTAGTAAGTATCAATTTTCTGAGGTTAGATTTGAACTCAGGTTCTTCTGACTCCAGGGTTGGTGCTTTAACCACTGTGCCACCTAGCTGCCCCAATTAAACTTTCCTTTAGCAAAAGAGACTTCTTGAGTTCCCATATGGAAAGCTTCAAAAATCCAAGCAACTGTGAGGCAGCTCCTCACCACTCTGGCTCTTTTGAAACAAGTATGTGAACAAATGGCACTTCCAGAATTCTTTCCTCAAAAAATTTCTGGTGGCCCCGATCACATGCAAGCATCCAGATTCGGGTTTGATTTTAGCTCAATGAACTTCCCAAAGGAGGCTAAGGCCAAGAGGATGGAGATAATTCTTTCTTCTGGGAAGACAACCTTCTGAGTTAAGAGTTGGCCAAGTCCCTAACCAGCCAACATGGATCCCTCTCCTCCCCCCTCAGAAAAACACCAGACACCCAACCAGTCATATTCAAGGACTTTGGTATATGTGCCATATGTATGAAATATGCAAAAAGGTGGATGGAAATTCATCAGCACAGGTTTGGGCCTGCTTTCTCAATGTGCCCACTCCTCAGTATCAACTCTCTGCCAAATAAGAGGTCACTATCCTAGGGGCACATACTAATAATGTGGGCCACAACAAGATGTGGCAGAAGGCTCTCAGTAGTGGCCACAGCAATACATGGCAGCACAAAGATTTGGACTGCTGCCATATAAATGTACATTATTTTGTAGGATTATGTATATTTTTAACATTCATTTTAAAATTTTGAATTCCCAAATCTCTTCCATGTTCCAGTCCTTCTCTTACCCATTGTGTAGGCAAACAATATTATCTTCATTATTCATGTGAAGTCAGGCAAAATATATGCCCATATTTTCCTTGTTGCCAAAAAAAAGAAAAATTAAAAAATCAGCTTCTTTCTACATTCAGGATTCAATAGTTCTCTTTGGAAGTGAATTGCATTTTTCATCAAGAGGCCTTGAGAATTATCAGGGACTACTGTATTGATTAGAGTAGCTAAGCCATTCCCAGTTGGCCACCATGCAATAAATAGTACTGAGCCCTTCTGCTTCCTTCACTTTGCATCTGTTCATTGAAGTCTCCCTCTGTAACCATCCTGCTCAGAAATTTCCTTTATCACAGTAATGTTGCATCTCAAGCAAATACCACAACTTGTTCAATACTTCCCCAATCGATAGACTAAATGTACTTTAGAACCTGATCTGACACTTTGGTGAGGGATTGGTACAGTGTAGGAACTGGATTCATTTTTCTCATAGAGGGCATATGAGCAATTATTAAGCAGCACAATGGGGGAAGGAACATTGTCTATCTAATCTGATGACCTTGGTTGGTGACTCTGCCATCAGCTATGATCTTGGGTGGGTCACTTTTCTTCTCTGGGCCTCTGGTTCCTAATCCATAAAATGAATTATTTGGATGGCATAATCTGTAGGGATTTTTGCAATACTACTACCTCTAAGAATTCCTCTAGATGATACCTTGCTGTACCTTTTCTATCATGACCCATGGAGACTCATACACTACCATCCCTGAGAGACTCCTATTATCAGAGCTTCATGCGAATGTTCTGGGAGCCCTTTGGCTCTCCCAGAGAAGGGAGTAAGGCTCTGCCCTGTTGTCACCATCACCTTAGGCATATGGTTATAATGATGGGATAAGATGCCAGACTTTACTTTTAAGTGCCCATGAGCTAAATCTCAATTATCCTCAGCTTTCATTGATAACATGGCTACTCTGATTTGATCAGCTATATGTAATATAGTAATCTCTGCTCATTGCAGCCCTTTCTACTTTGGTGTATCACCCCACCCAGTGATGAAGACAGTGCCTCCTGGTTCTCCTCAACATTTCCCATTCTTGTACCATCATTCTGATCTGGATAAATGGGGCTTTGGAATCAAATCCATCAGCACCAGGGCTCCCTTGTCACTTCCCACTCCCCATTTCTCTGTGCTTCTTCATTTTCTGACCCTTTGATCAGTAGTAGAGTCACCTTTTCACACTGTAATCATCCCCAAACCCAAACACTGAGAGAGAAGGTGCTCACAGATCACCTGCTCTGATAAGATGGAGTTTTCACTACTATTAAAACCATAGGTGCAGTCCCTAATCTTTACAAACAGAGATGTATGGTGAGGAATCAGGAACCCTGGGTCTCTATTCCAGATCTGTTACTTCTTGGCCTCAGTTTCCTCCTTTAAAAATAAGGGGGTTTAGGGGGCGGCTAGGGGGCGTAGTGGATAAAGCACCGGCCTTGGAGTCAGGAGTACCTGGGTTCAAATCCAGTCTTAGACACTTAATAATTACCTAGCTGTGTGGTCTTGGGCAAGTCACTTAACCCCCATTTGCCTTGCAAAAAAACCCCTAAAAAATAAAATAAGGGGGTTTGACTAAATGATTTCTAGCTTCATTTCTAAAAGCCATTTCAATCTCCAAACTGTCACCAACTTGGTGTGTACATTATCAATGTGATGTGTTGGCTAGTTATGCATTTTTCCAAGTCACTGATCACTCTCTCTCTATCAGCCTTCACAGTTGAACCAAAGAATTTTTCAACATTCTATTAAATGATTAGCCTTCCATCTGAAAAACTGCAAAATGTGGCTTGTGAGCTATATTGTAAAACAAGAGTAATATTCTTTGCAAGGTGGGAAGTCCAAGAAAACTGGTGGAAATCACAACGATGTGGCTGTCACCAACCTCCCAAGACTGAGAAGAACTATTAAGAACATGAAAACCAAATTCCTAATTTGTATGTCTTCCCTCACTTTCTTTTTGCAAATGCATTCCTGAAATGTAGTCAAAGGCAATTTATGACCTAGCCTATGCCTGAGTCTTTGATACCCTTCTATTCCTTTTTTTTTTTACTCAATAGCTTTCCAGGCGGTGTTATGTTTTAGTGTTCCCTTTTGATACAACATAACCTTCTTCTAAACTAAAACTAGAAAACTATCTTCCCTGAAGTCACACCAAAATTAATAGGGCACAGAAGAGAAGCCAAGGGCCCATGTTCTGCACATTCTGAGACAGGGGACTGAGTTTATTACAGGCAATTATAGAGGGAGAATAAATTGCTTTTTATTCCTGTACTGAACAAGCCCACTGAAATCATCTTTCAAGAACTGAACTTTTTAAAAGAAAGACCTCTCTGTTCTCCAGTATATGAAAATTTAAAGCTTTATGTTGAAGGAACTCTGTCCAATAGCTCCATGCCCTCTCCCACTCTTTACTTTCTGGAGAACAACAATGATGTGAGGCATAGATGATTAATGTAATCAATCAAAAACATCTATTGGTATACCTTAGATTTCTTGAGGGTGGTCACATAATGACATCCTTTCAGGGATTATCTATTTATCAATATCCATCCCAAAGGCAGCATGTCATGGGTAATAGGAAACTAGACTTGAATTTAGGAATTCCTCAATTCAGATCCTGTCTCTGATTCTTAGCATGACTCTGGCCAAGTCCCTCCACCTCCCAAGCCTCAGATGATTCCTCATTTCTTATCTAGTAAGTCCTACTTATTAGCGTAACCAGGTGATGCAGTGGATAGAGCAGTGGCCTTGGAGTTAGGAGGATGGGAGTTCAAATCCAGCTTACTAACTGTGTGACCTTGGAACTTAACCTGATTGCCTTGCATCCAGGGCTATCTCCAGTTATCCTGATTCCTATCTGACCACTGGACTCAGATGACACTGGAGGAGAAAGGGAGGCTGGTGACTTAGCACAGCCCCCCCCCCCCACCCATCCAAAATCCAATTCACATGCTTATCCTGACAGCACTTCCCTTGATGTCCTGGTCTCCTTTGAGAATGAAGGAAAAAATCACATCATCATTTATTGACTGACATATTAATTCTACCACACTGTGAGTTCCCAACACCTAGGAAATCATAGATTCCCCTAGAGATCGTTGAAAGAACAAAATGTTTTAAGGTTTGACCAGTCTCCACTCCAATCCATCTTCTCCCAGTCTTCCCTGTCAATCCATCTTCCATTTAACCACTCAACTTGTCTTCCCAATACATTGATCAAGTCCCATCAGTCTTGCTCAGAAGCTTTCAGGAACTATATAGCTATGTAAGTTCCAATACCCATTCCCAACGTTCAAGATCCTTTATAGTTTGGTGTTACCTTTCCTTTTCCCAATCATTCACCTGATCCAACAACCAAAGTGACTGATTACCCATTTACCATCCAAAATTTCCTATACTTTTACACATTGGATACTTGACTCTTGCTATTGCTGTTGTCCTTATTCCCCATTTCACTTTAGATCTCAAAAGGGTGTGTGTGTGTGTGTGTGTGTGTGTGTGTGTGTGTGTGTGTGTGCATGTGCACGAACATTCCTTGCAGACAGTAAGTGATTAATAGATGTTTATTGAATTGAGATGAAATGTTGCCTCCTCCTTTAAGGGCTTCTTTGATGGTTGACGACAATATTGGTCCCTTCAATGCTAGCAGAGCAATAGTTTGCATTTTTCTAACACACTTAGTCATTTTCAGGCAAAGTTTATTAGCAAATTGTATTCCCATGAGTAGACCGCAAACTTTATGAGAAAGTCAGTTAAATCTCTTCCAGTATAGGTCTTTGAACATTCTAACTTCTTAGTAAAGTAGATGGGAGGGAAGGAAATAGATGGAGGCTGCATCTTGTCCAGACCATAATCTGGAGTTGGCTGGCCTATTCACTGAGCTCATTCATCAGTACAAATCCTGAACAGGCATCAATGGTGCTTGCTGACCTGGTTTGAGAATTGAAAAGACAATTGACTTTAATGCTGTTAGGGGAATCACGTTGAATGATCTGAAGCCTTTCTCTAAATCAAAAACCCCTTTCTTTTACTTTCTCCTTGTGATGCTGTCTCTTTAACAAAGTATATTGGGGAGGGGCGGCTAGGTGGTACAGTGGATAGAGCACCGGCCCTGGAGTCAGGAGGACCTGAGTTCAAATCCAGCCTCAGACACTTAATAATTACCTAGCTGTGTAGCCTTGGGCAAGTCACTTGACCCCATTTGCCTTGCAAAAACCTAAAAAACAAAAACAAAAACCACAGTCTATGTATATCTACTCCTCACTTTTTCTGTTGTCTTTCAGGTGGATTAGAATTTAGAGTTACCTGAAAGACAACAGAAAAAGTGAGGAGTAGATATACAGACTGTGGTCTATGAAGAGTTGTGCCCAAGAAACTGCATAAAAGATATCAGAAAAGAAGTTGGAATGAGGAAGCAGCAGAGAGGAGATGGGAGTGCTTTCTCCCATCCCTACTTTGGGACTGAGCTTAGTCATTATAAATTCTCGACATTCTGTTTCATTGATTTTGTCATTTTTCTTTCTAGTTCTTTTGAATTCCTTGTTATGAAAAAAATGCCCCTATCAATATTTGGTTTTATATGAGATTTGTGTGTGTGTGTGTGTGTGTGTGTGTGTGTGTGTATAAGAGAGAGAGAGAGAGAGAGAGAGAGAGAGAGAGAGAGAGAGAGAGAAATATATATTCACTTCCTTTTGGCATATGCTTCACAATGGAAGTTTTGGGTTAAAAAGTATGGACATTTTGGTCACTCTATTCTCCTAATTACAAATTATTTTCCAGAATAGTTGGGTCAGTTTACAAATTTATCAGTAATGTATGTGTGCCCACCTTTCTAAAACCCCTCCAACATTCCCATTTTTTTGTCACCTTTGCCAATTTTTCTGGATGTGTTCAGGGTTGTTTTCACTTGCAATTCTTGTATTAGTAGTAATGGGGAACAGTTTCAAATGATTGATAGTGGTTTTTAATTCCTTTTTTGAGAACTGCTGTTCACATCTTGTGACAATGTATGCATGGGACAACAGCAATATGCTTGGTATCTGCATGCTTTCAATTCTGAATTGATAGTAACTTGGAGAATAGAGGCAATGTCATTGGTCATGAACATATCTCCACTTCTTCCTAAGGCAGGACCTTGTACTAGGCAAGTATTGTAGAGTTCAGATGTGTTTGACTTTCTATGACTCCATTTAGATTTTTCTTGGCAAAAATATTGCAATGGTTTGGCCATATTCTTCTCCAGCTCATTTTGCAGATGAGGACCTGAGGCAATCAGGATTAAGTGACTTGCCAAATGTCATACAGGTAGTAAATGCCTGAGGCCAGATTGGAACTCAGTCCTTTTGATTCCAGGGTTGGTGCTCCATTCACTCTGCCACTTAGGTGCCTTATATCTAGTAGATACTTTATCATAAAAGCTTATGAGACTGAATCCCTTCTTTTCATTGCTCCCCATCCCCCAAATAACCATTATTATCATATCATTTTCCAGATGCAACACCAGAGAGCTTGACTATTTTGCCCAATACCATCTTTGAGCGGTTCCTAGCCATATGCTACACAAACCTCTGTCATATAAACCCTTCCCTGAGTAGAGCAAAAGAGCACTTTTGCAATTTGGAACATCTCAAACAAATGTTCCTACTGGTTGTGATTCATTGGAAAATAATGTTCAATTAAGCTCAATGTGGAAGCTAGAATATGTGTCCATAAATCATTGGAGATTTGAAACAAGTATCTGCAGTGACGCCCAAAGCAGACTATTGTGTATCTCTTAAATGAACCATCAGTGCTCTGGGGAAAACACGTTCTCTCCACCCTCCTCCTGTCCTTCTGCTTCTGAGTGTCTAGAGGACTTGTCTAGAGTCATACAACCAGTCTGTGCTAGAGGCAAGACTTGAACTCAGGCCTTCTGACAATCAAGGCTACTCTCTGTCCACAGCTCCAGGCTGTGTTCTTTTATAGAGTCTGGTTCTGGTTATTTCTGGCATTCATGGTAGACTAGTTGTAGTCTTTCTCACTACTTTTGCTATGTGTGTCTGTCTGTCTGTCTGTTGGTTGGATGCAACCTCCTGCCACCTCTAGATACCAGGAAGGGCTATTCTCCAAGAAGCTTCTGCTGAATCTGAGAAGGTTTCTCATTTTGCCTCTAAGGACAAGCCCTGATGGATGAATGTCCTGAGAGTAGGAACCTAAACCAGGAGGGCAGAGAGACTATTCTTGGAAGTGGAAGTTTGGAGCCGCCGTGTCAATTAAAAATTAGCAATGTCTAAAAAATACATGCTCAGATCCCTTGGGATTTATTCATGTGCACAATATACCATGCATGAGCACACACACACACATACACACACACACACACACACACACACACACACACACACACACACACACACACCTCTGATCTCTGAGCAAGCCTACTCTAAAGAATGCATAAATATAATATGGGAGGGCACTCATGCTTTTTTCTTTCACATGGGTCTCTGAGTTTGGAAGCCTTATTTGATCTTTCTTTGCCTTCTGAAGGGAATCAGCCCCAAATTCAAACATTTTCTAACTAGGCCACAGGAGTGAGCAGCCAGACCATGTCTCCTTCCTGCCAACATTGTTTCCATCACTGGTGTTGGTAAGAAAGACTGTAGCTGGTTCTGCTCATGAGAAGGACTTGAGTCATCAGCAAAGATGGAAAGGCCAAGAGGTTTCCTTTTCCTCTCCCTTAAGACCCTGAGATTCCACATGGACCCCTTATGAATTCCTTCTGCAGCAGTTTGCCCATTATCAGGACCTGGCACAAGAGGATGATGCCTGTTTCCAGCCCTCAGGAGTCCAAGATGAGCCATCACTCATTCACCCTATCCACATGCAGCCTCTTGGTCAGCATGGCCTGGAGGAGCACATAGCTCTAAACTGCAGCTGAGCCTACCTATGAGGATGGTGACCCAATCATCTCATATTATGGACTTGACTCCACCCTAGGGTATCCTGGGCCATAATCTCCTCATCAGCATGGAAGGACCTGGAGATGGAGGGCTAGACTCAAATTTGTACTCAGGGATAGCTAAGTGGCACAGGGGATAGAGAACCAAACCTAGAGTCAGGAAGACCTGAGTTCATATCTTGCCTCAGAAATTTACTAGTTGTGTTACCCTGGGCAAATTATTTGATTTCTGCTAATCTCAATTTCCCCAATTGTAAGTGGAAATCATAGTAGTATCTACCTCCTGGGGCTGCTGTGAGGACCAAATAAGATGATATTTATAAAATATTAGCAAAGTACCTGATGCATAGTTAAATATAAATTTTTTTTCCCTTTCCCCTCAAGTTATTTTACCTTGTTAACCAGGATGCAAAAGTTTTGGAATTAACAAGCAACCAAATAACGAAGGCTGCATATTCACCTGTTATCCTAGGAGAAAGCAAGAATTCTACCACAGACACAAAGAACAAATAAAGGAGCCTTTCCCGACACTACCTTCCCGCTTTTTCCATTAGAGAAGATGCTTCCCTGTTGATAACCATTCCCCATTTGAGGAGCCTGACCTTGGGTACTCAGATCTGGACAGGCCCCATAAGTGCTAACCCAAGTACACAGCAATACAATAAAGGTGTTTTCAACAAGCCTGAAGCAGAAACACCCAATTGGTGCCCTGCCTATAAGTGTTCCAGGGCCTCTAAAGTACCAAACTCTTGCCACTTGCTGGTTTTCTTAGCTAACTTCATAATGCTGCTATAAATCTTGGATGGGTGACCTTTGTGGGTCCTCCAGCTATTCCTGGAAGGCTGAGTGAGTTATTGACTCCTGTCTAATAGAAATGATTTACTCATATCACTGACTTTCTAGACAGCCAGCTCTAAAACATTTGCTGTAATGAAGAGTATCAACAAGAATAAGCCAAATCTCCAATCTGCCATTGGGAGTTGAACTGTTAGTTACAGTTTGCAGTAGAGGCAGAGGGTGTCCAGTGGGAAAGTCTATCAGAGGACATCTAGCCTGAGTCCCTGTACTTTTACAGCTGAAGATGCTTGGACACCTACCTAGATGACACGGTAAGTATCAGTCAGGGTCTGACCTTTAGTCTTCAAACTCCAAAACCAAGCTCCTTTCCATGTACCCTACCACCTCCTTGGTACTAGCCCTTTCAGTGTCTCATCTGTCTTCAATAATGCCCAAGTCATCAAATCATGGCACATCTTCCCTTTCATGCCTCCACTCCCATTCTTATGCTAATCTAAATTTTCCAGACACTCATTGCCACAAGTCTTGGACTTTTATAATTGTCTTCTATCTAGTTTTCTTGCCCTTTCCCACCTCTTCTATTTCAGTTGCCTGTCTTCTTTCAGATTATTATTTAAAGCATCATAACCTCTATCCATATGAAATCCTGCTCCCAAACCTTCAACAGTTCTCACTTCAAATAGGATGAAATAGAACCTACTTTTCCTGGAATTAAAAGTTGGCTACAATTATAACTCTGCCTATAACTCTGCCTGTTTTATGCTCCACAATTCACTCTAGTCTCCATATTAATGACATAAGACTTCTGTGCCCCAGCTAAATTGATTTATCCCTGCCCATAGGAAGAATCATGCTTACATATACTGCAGGGGGGATTCTTGTTCCAAGAGTACTGAAGTTGTGAGACTCTGAGATTTTGTGACTCTTTTTCATTGTGCATCTTGTATTATACCATTTCTAATTAGATAAATGCCTTTCCCCTCCTCTGTCAAATGAAAGAACACATACAAATTTTTTATAAACCCTAAAGTACTCAATAAATGAGAACTGCTGCTACTGCTCCTAGCAGCACCTCTAACTTATCTACCAAAGTCTGAGCAATCCTTTAACACCCATATTAAGATAAGTTTGCCCCTCCTCAAAGCCGAAGGAATCTTCCTTCCTTTGAACACTTCTTCCCCTCACAAGCTTTACCCCTCACTTTTCATTTCATTCTTGTTGGTAATCTTTTCATGTACATAACTTGTTTCTGCAACAAGTCATTAGGGGCCCATATCTTCACCTCTATTTTGACAGAGTCTCCGCAAGGGAGGCATCACACAAGACGAGAACATTGATGACATGAGAAGGAAGCGTACATCAGAGAATCAAATGATATGGAGATGTTCCAGAAATTTACTGAAAGTAAGTAACACTAGCATAATATGAAGATTTTTCGGTCCTCTTCGATTTCTGCTTTCTACTATTTATTCATTCATTAAAGAATCATTTATTAGCACTGAAAAGATGTATTGTAGTCATTTAATTATAATTCCTATATGTGTTTACTGACAGAGATCCTTTCCAGTATCCTTTCCAGGAATGTCCACATTCATAAAGAGGTTGACCCACACATTGCCAGGGCTAGTTCAGTGTTTGGGAGGCTCAAAGGAAAGGGTGGGAAAGAAGAGGTATTCAACTGCCTACCGAACTAAAGGTCTCTAGAGCTGTTGTGTTGCCCCCATTGCTGTATGCCTGTGGACCCTGGACAGTCTACCAGTGTCATGTCAGGAAACAGAATTGAGTCCAGCTTGAATTGTCTTAGGAAGATTCAGAAGATCACCTGATTGGGGTCCTTTCTCTGAACTGTCAAGCATTCATTTGAAGGGCTCCACTCCAATGGGCTGGCCACATGGCTCAAATACTGGACATGCATTTGCCTAAATAAGAAGAAATGACACAAGAACGTTTTCAAGGAGTCTCTGAAGAACGTTGGAATCAGTTGTGAGACTTGAGAGACACAGACACAGGCCTACCCAGCATGGCATGCCCACACTAAAGAAGAGATGGGGAAACAAAGCAAAATTGAAGTAGCTCAAAAGAAATGTGAGATGCATAAATCAGGGCCATATCCACTCCAAAAGTTCATTTTGATTATTTAGGCCCAATCTTTGGAAGAGTCTTCTCTTCAGTAATAGTTGGACATATCATACCTTTACCCAACATAATGATGTCGAAGGTCTCTTCATGCACTACCAGCAAGAACCAAGAAGTACCAAAAAGTACTAAGGACAGCACCAGTGGCACTGGCCCAGAGATCAATTCAAAGTCTATGAGCTAGAGCTTAGTTTGGGATCCACAGAGTCAGAGGCCTAGCAAATAAAGGGAATTTTTAATAGAAGAGAAAACCACACATAGGGAAGTAGCCTGAGGCAAAGTGAAATACATGTGTGAACTATATCTCTAATTCTTATGAAATGAAATTGAAAAAATGAATTTTGAAAATATGTAATTTGGAGAATATGCTTTTTGTTCCCCTCCCCTCCAGTTCTCAGTCTGTTCTCTTTCCCCCAAATTAGGACAAAGGGAGGAATCCATTCTTCTTTACCATTTTGTTTCAGATGATGTCACATATAAATGTGTCCACTATCCTCTCCATGATGGAAATGAATTACAATGATGTTCCACCTAGAGCCCTTCTCATCCCTCCTAAAAGTCTCATTATTTTTATATTTTTTCTGTTTTCTTCAGATTGAGATTGAGTATTATATTTACCTAATTGCTGCCTGCCAGGATTCCTCTTATTCCTCCATGAGGAAAACTTTGCCCTAAGACCACAGACAAGAATCCTGTCTGAGGAAATCTTGGGTCTTTCAAGGGGATCTTGACACCCTTTGCCTGGGGTCAATTTTCCTCATCTTTATATTAACCAATTTTTGTTTCTTAAAATTAGATGTTTCAGGCTAATAGATTTTTCTAGATTCATAACAATTCTTTTAACATAAGCAGAGTTTGTTGGTTGGTGCCATCTGACTACCATGAAACACAGAGATCTCACTGGGGTTTGGGCAGATATGCTCCATGGCAAGATAATTTTGCTCCATTTGAAAAAAAATCCTGTAAGAAGCTTAAGAGAATATAGTAAAACTCTGCTTAGCCCAGCTGAGACATGGATCATCTTCAGATAATAATAATAGTTATCCTTTGTGTTCAAAGAGGACCATGCCAATGCCAACCAAATTAATGGTGACAAGACTTGCACTTTTGTTTATTAATTGAGAGATATGTTGTACAAATTCTCTTCTAGTGATATATATTTTCGAACTGAGTCAAAGACAATAGGTTTCATGTGATGGGTGATTTGCTGGCACATTAGAAGAAATCAGTCTATCTGATTTGCTAATTAGTATTCATTGTCCCATTTTTACTAAAAAAAAAGAGAGAGAGAGAAGAGAACCTTGGAAGACTGGGGAACAGGACATATAAGTTTGGATGAGAAGAGGAAAATAACCAAGATTTTGAATACAGAATGCACTTCTAGTAGACTGAGCAGTAGAATGCCCCAATTCTGGATCCCCAGTAATCAGCTTTAGGGTAACTGGTAGGTGAGATCAATATGGGATAGGGAGAAGATATAGGAAGAGATGACTGAGGTGGCATATTTAAGTTCAGATCTCCCCTGTCCTATTACCAGCATCACTAATAATGAGTGTAGAATGGCAAGAAATGTGTAAAGTGAAAGAATGACTACAAATGCATAAATACCCACACATCTGGCAAAGAGAGAAAGAAAAAACAAAAAGGAAAAATTAAGAAGATATTGAAACATGAGTAAAGAGAAGAGATGTCTTAGAAAAATAAATACTCTGAAGTTCAAGAGGGAGGAGGAATTGCTAGAAGAGGAGAATGATATTGCATTAATAGTTGTGCATCCTGAAGAGAAGATAAAGCAAGTATGGGTCTGCAACTCAAAGAAAGAACCAAAAGAAATATAGATGCAGACAGATAAGAGATTCTCAAAGAATACAGAAAAGAAAGGCATTATGCCATTCTGGCTCTTGGTGGTTTACCTAATGTTGGTAGTGCAAATGAAATAAGGAAAGAAAACTTGTGGTTCACTCTCAGTAGGGAAAAAGAATGAAAAATGTATTTTCCAAGCAGAGCCTGTGAACCTAAGACAGCGTGGCCTCTAGCCATTATGGAGTGACCCCAAAGGTTCTTATAATCTCCTCTGAAAGTGTTCTTGCCCATTAGCACTAATTCCCAATAATTTCTTGATTCTACCAACCACAGAACAGTTTTTAAGGGCACATAAATTCCATAATTCTGTCAGGAACAGTAATAATCAGCAATGAGGTTGAGATTAGAACCAACAGAGGAGACATAAGGCAGTCTGATCCCAAGCTGTTGCTGTCTTCCTGATTTGTTCCTCACTCACCATGTAAATCACAGGGACAGATACAAGACCTCAACCCCAAAGTCAAAGTTGACCACTCCCATTTTGGTCCTATCTTTCAGTTTTAACACATTGCTAGGGATGATGGAAGGCAAGGGAGATATTTAATTTATTTGTCTTTTAAGTGACAATGGAAAGAATTTAAAAGATCTTTAAAATCAAGTCAATTGATATTCATGTTTTTGTAAAATACACAAAGATTTGGGAATTATTGGCATAGTGCAACTAAGCATGTCAAAACAAATAGGAAAAAACCTAAAACTAAAAATCCATATTAGCTGGACCCATTAAGGCATATTTCTGAGATCTACATTTCTTTCTCCAGATCTTAACTAGAAAAGTGTTTAGGACCTTGACAATAGTTTAGATTTCTAATAGGCCACTTTATTGTGATCTTGCCAATACACTGCTTTTCACGTCTATTGAGGGAGACAGACTAGTGTAATAGATGAGGCAATAGGCCCAGAGTCTTTCCAATCCTAATTAGGAGTAGAACTCTGGGTGACACTCCTTTCAGCCTCAGTTTTTCACATATAAATTGTAGATTATAATGTACCATCGTCATTGGATTATTGTAGAAATCAAAGATACATAGATACATACATGTTCATATACAAAACCTTACATATATGTAGATATATAAATATATTGGCTAAATAAAAAGGGGTGGTGGTGGTAGAAAAGTCTCATTCCAGTCCAATTTGATATTCCAAAAATATCTTAACCTTAAAAAAAGGCATAAGGAAGGTATCATGATGACAGTTGAATTATGCTAATGAATGTGATCTGACTCTTATTTTCTTCCTCTGTAAAATGAGGCTAATACCGCCTACCTTTCAGAGTTCTAGTGAGAATCAAAGGAGATAACACATACTAACAGCTTTCCAAACCTAAAAATGGGGAAATAAGGGAAGGGAATATGCATCTGTTAAGTGCCTGCTACATGCCACACAATGTGCTAAGTGCATATAAATGTAACATATAAACATTTGCTCAATGTTAGTTCTATGGGATCACCAGTTGATCTGGGGTAACAGGATTGCCTGTTAAGAGTTGGGGGAGACCTAAAGTATATCCAGAGTGACTCCCTTTCACTTTATAAAGGAGAGGCAGTTGCTCAAAGTCCCACATATTATACTTATGCCAGAATGTTTATCAGAGTTCAGATTTGAACCTAAGTTCTCTGAGCCTAGATTCAGCCAACATTCTACTTTTGATTCTTCTAAGGAAATTCAACTGAACACTTACTCATCAAGTACCTATATGTGCCAAATGCCAGAGGTATAAAAACAAAACCAGGCTCGGCCTTTGAGGAGTTACATTCCAACTGAGCATCTGCTAGGAGGTGGAAGGCTCCAGTTCTGGCATGGTAGCTTCCCTAGGCTTTAGACACTAATTTATAGTTGCAAGTCCCTTTCCTCAACCCTCCCCTCCCAGCCCTGTTCAGAAGCTCAGAGTTAATGCACTGTCCTCTTTTCTCCTGGCTCGGTTTTCCCTACTCCATCCACCATTTTCCTCCACAACTGCGGGAGGCCACAAGAACAGCTGTAATGAATACTGAATGAGCTCAGAGGCCAGGCAGGAGAGAGCAAAGGGAAGGTGATAAGGCATTTTCCTTCACTAGGCTATTATGGAGCAATCTTCCAGCAGACCACTGATCAGCAGGCTCCCATTTCCCTTTGGTCTTCAGTATGATCTTTGTAAGCTACAGGCTGGACTTTGTTTGACAGCTGAAGCCTGGCTTCACAACAAATCAAGATTCCTCTCTGGCTTACATCTATGACCTGACAAGTTATCAAGGGGCCCAGCATCTAGAGGAGCCAGTATGACACACAGAGATGGCTACGGTGCTGCCTCTGAACAGAGAGATAGGCAGTGCCACTCTTGGAGGGATGGAAATGGGATTCTCCACTTTAGGTAAAGGCCATCTGTTGCCCTTGATGGTTACACTAATTCCCAGACTCATAGAATGTGTCCAATCTCTTGAGATCAGGGACTCTAGATGAGAAAACTGAGGCCTGGGCAGGAGTGCAGAGAGAATTTTTAGACCTGACTCATTCCATTCTTCACAGGGCAGGAGACATTTTCTTTTAAGGGGACTAAAACTGGGCTTTTGTTGTATATATAGGACCAACTGGTGCTTGTATTCAGGGCTGAGAGAGATTTATAGATGCAAAAGCATGTGGTTGGTGTCACCCCAGAGCCTGTAGACTTCAGGTCAGATGCTTAGAGTTTTCAATTTTCCTTCCTCTGGCTAATTGAAAGGCATAGCATTTATCTTCCAAGCATTCCTAAAAACTATTAGAGTGACATGGTTTTTATTTTTCACAATGATTAGATCCAGTATTAACATTTCTTCCACTCCTGGAGCTATCAAGTTGACCTGTTCCTTGGAAGACTTTCACTATTTAAACAGCATCATGCTATCAGATCCTGGCTTCTCACTGTTGAGAACTTCAATGGAAAGAGACACATGGTTGGGTTTCATCTGCTACCCCCCACCCCCAATTAGTGACAGAGCTTATTTCCAGAACCAAATTTTCTTGCTCCATTCAATGGGATATGCTCCAGCCTGGTTCTGGGAATAAAACTCTGGTCTGTGAAGCAGATAAAGAAGCCCTCCCTGCTGAGTCATGGTGGGGATAGGGAACCCTTTACCCCAGTCTAGTTTGAAGACTATTGTTTAAAACAATGCTTTAGGGCTTCCCTACTTCTGAATCCAAAGGATTACTATTCACTTATACACCATATACACTGTTATTTGCACTCTATTCATTTGGGATATTTTTAAAAACCAATAATTGTGAAAGAGGCTATTCACAGTAGTGAACAGATGCTGGTTGCTGCTGCACTCTTGTTTCCGAATTCTCGTTTTATGGAATATTTGCAAATAAGTGGCAAGGTCTTGTGACTGAGGGTATGGCTTAATTTTGTTCCTCACCTTACCACAGAGAAAATGGGGAAGCTAACTAGATAGATTGATACCAAAAACTTCATCTGATGATCCCTAGTCCAGTGTCTGCTGTACAACTAATGGTAAAAGGTCCATTCCCCCTTTCTCACTTTATAAGGATCAGGGGTTCAAAATGAACTCTTTGGAGGATGAACCATCTTTTGGCATCTATTGTTAATGATTTTGTCCAAGAGACTGAGTGTTCTCTTGGGGAATACATTATTTTAAAAACATTTTTATTTAAAATTTTGAGGTCCAAATTCTCTCTTCCCTCTCTCCCCTCCCACCTCCTCAGGACAGTAACTAATCAGATATGCTATACATGTGTCATTATGTAAAACATTTCCATTTTAGTTATTTTATACAAGAAGATTCAAATAAAAGAAAAAAATGAAATAAAGAAAGTGAAAACTAGAGGGCTTCAGTCAATATTCAGTCACTATTATAAGAAATGATAAGCAGGATAGCTTCAGAAAAACCTGGAAAGACTTACATGGAAAGAAGCATAGTGGAGTGACTAGAACAGCAGAATGGAGTGCACAGGTATAGCAACATTGTCCAGTAGACAATTGTGGATGATTTGTTTTTTTTTTTTCAGCAAACCAATGATCTAAGACAATTCCAAAGGACAAATGAGAAACCACACTACCCATCTCCAGAGAAAGAAAGGACTTTTGATGCTAGAGGCAATATGGAGCCTCTGGAGTCAACTGAGAAGGGGGTGACATGGCCAGAGGTAGGCTTTGGGAAAACCCCTTTAGAGGTTATTGGAGGATATATAGAATGGGGAGAGGCCGAAGGCAGGCAGGCCACCAACAGTTATGGCAATAGTCCAGAGGTAGGATGATATGGGCCTGTATCAGGATGGAGTGGCGTCCGTGGAGAGACAGAGAATGTTTGGGAGATACTGTGAAGGTAGGGAACAACAAGATGCTGTCAAATAGAAAATGAAGATGATACCGCGTCCCTCTCTGGGCTGTTGTGAGGCTCCACTAAGATACATATGTAAAGCCTCCACAAAACTACCAAGTGTTCCATAAATGTCAATTTTTCTTATTTTATAACATCTTGATGGGTCTGCTGTGGATTGTGTCTCTGGGTAATGTGTGTCTGATGTTGTATATGAGCAGGTGAAAGCAAAATGGGTTATATTATGTCTTGTAATAAAATGTTTACTGCATTACAGAACCTCACAGTTCTCTTAGAAAAGCTTCTCAGAGATGCAGCCTTTCTGACCAGGAGTCCCAGGGCTGGAGCCAGGGTAGCCTGCCCATCCTGACTGATGCATGCCCCACCTCAGAGGGGACTTGCTGTCCTGAGTCTTTTGCTACCAAGTAGTCATGGCACAGCCTTCATCTCCCCCATCAGCCCCCTCTGTCCTCTAGAGATGGGGTACCAGCCCTCTGGTACTTCCTGGTCCAAACTGGCCAGATACCTAAGAGAAGCATTTCCTCCCCAGGGTTGTTATGATTAACAAATGATGGAAAGTGTGTAAAACCATAAGGTGGTTAATTGAGGTGGTGGCAGTTCTTGGAGGGGGGGTCCAGGGGCTTCCAGACAGACTGTTACCCTGCATGTGGGAACCCTGAGACCACTCTTCTTGCATCAGCTCAGAGAGACTGAGGCAGTGACTAGGCTGTGATCTTTGCTCACGCACATGAATTGATGGTAAATAGCATGGCTTCACTGTTAGAGTGAGTAGATGGTGAGGAGAGAGTGTATATGAGAAAAATGAAGTGGACCCTCTGGTCTGGGGCTACTGGCCTGGGACAAAGCTCCTGAGCTGTTGGTTGGTTCATGATCTGCCTGGGTCTAATGGAAGACTGCCTGTGGTAGAGAGCTCCAGACCCCCCTCCCAAGTCATCGATAATTTTCTTGTAATGGATCACTTTGGGAAGAATCAGGTGACTTCTACAGAAGGTGAATCTGAGCTTAACCCAAGACTATGGGGTCAAGCCCCTGTTTCTATCCCCCAAGGGTCTTGAAGAGCTGGGGCAGGTGTCAACCCTGGACCCCAGTGAACTACCTGTTTTTCTCAGCTTCATGAACATGGAAACTTTGGGTTCTGGAGACGTGAGAGGAGGGTGATGGCCAAAACACAAGTGGCTGTGACAGTCAGGAACTGCTGAAGGCTCTTGAGAAACTCAGGAGTCCCTGCCCTTGAACCTTCACCTTTGTAAGACACGCCATTTGCTCATAGCTTCTCATTCCTCTTTCTCTAACTTGAATCGTTTCAGGTATGTGAATTGGTGATTACCAAGTACTCTGTGGTCCTTCATTTCACCCCAAGGGAAGGTTAAATCTCTGTGGGAATGTGGGAGAGTAGCCCCCCCCCCAGTTATTCTCTGTCTTCACCTTGGAAATGTTATGGGCCTACTCATTGATTACATGCCATCTCCCTCTGGAGAATGGAAGCTCATGGAGGGCCAGGCTGGTTTCCCTTTGACATTGGCAGCCCAATGTCTAATACTAGGTCAGGGCTTAATAAAGGCATGTGAACTAAATTAGATGCTTGTACTCAGATATTATGGAATGCTTGTTGCTTATTGATCAGATCCAAACTCAATGCTCTCATCTTTGAACTTCTCCTGAGGGTGAGGTTGCGGGGGGAGAGTTGGGCCTGCAAAGTCCTTTCTCGTTGGTACCCTCCTAGTGCCAAATGACTAGAGAGATCCAGTTAGTGAACAGAACTCAGCAAAGTGGTTGGCCTAACAGGCAAGGAGGGGTTACAGAGAGTCCATGGCCTCAGTGTCATGACAAAGGATGTGACTCTGATGGCAGAGACAGGATAGTCTTATCCCAGAGAGAGCAAACCTGTCCTTTCTCCGAGACATCAGTATTTCTCTCTGATACCATTCACTCAGGATGCCTAAATGAGAACTTCTGGCATTTTTAATATTTGTGTGAAAAATAACAAAGCCAAATGAGACCAAGGAGGCATAAGAAGGTTAAATATAGAAAAATCAAAAGGATGAAGTAGAACCTTGTAAGGGTCGAGCCAGGGTGTCTGACAAGCTTCCTCTGCCTTTCAATGTGGTCTCACTCTCCACAACTCCTTTTTCCTCAATAAGATAAATAGAAAAGAGTACAAACAAACAAACAAATAAAACACCACCTAGATGATCAGCCGAGGGGGTCACCCAGTCCATAACCAGGAGGCCCTGGTGCCCTTCTGCATCTTCTCCCACATTAATGGCTGGAATCTCAGCAGAAGGATTGATGAGCCAATAAGATGCCATGGATGAAAGCTGTTAAAATGTAAACTCTCACGTCGGGTTAAATACTTGCTGTTATGTCCACGAAGGCTGTCTGTAGCCCTGTAAATCACTTTCTAATAAGAAAGTAATTCCTTGTGTATTGTGTTACCTAACTTAATGGGCCTAAAGTCTTTGGCTTTGAATATCAGGTAAACTCAGGAAGCCCAGTGAGCAGTATGTGGACAGAGTGACCTTGGCATCATTGTCTCCCTTATCAGAAGGTTTCAGAGGGCCTGTCAGTTCCTGGCCCCCCAAATGGCTCTTATTCCATTTGACAACTGAAAATAAAGGTGGTTTCTTTTTTCCCCTTTTTCCTTCTCAAGCTCAATAGAAGATGTTATCCTCTTAAGAGACAAAGGCTGATGTCAGGAGGCCAGGCTGATCCTCTTTCTTTGACCACATTACTTTAGAAAATAGAATGTCAGTTCTGGGTGCAATTCTCATTTAGGTAAGAAGGTTGACACTCACCTCGGAAAACATGGCCAGGCCAGACCCTCAGAAATCGATAGCAAATGGGACTGAAGATGGCTTTGATAGGGATGCTGGTGCCATTAAGTCAAGCTCAGTTTGGAGTGAATAAAGAGAGGAGAGGAGAATGGTGGACAGAGGAGCACTGGCTACCCTGCTCACATGATTCCACAGAAGTTTCTCACATCTACATTCCCTGAATGTTGTCTCTCCCTGTCTCTCTGTCTCTTTCTCTGTCTCTCCCTCTCTCTCTTTGCTCTCTCTCTCTCTCTCTCTCTCTCTCTCCCTCTGTGTCTGTATGTGTGTGTGTGTGTCTGTCTGTCTGTCTCTCAGTCTCTCTCTCTCTCTCTCTCTGGCTTCTACTTTCTATAAAAACCACAGCTTCTTCATATAAAGTAAAAAGATATAGACTACACATTCCCAAGTCAGACAATCAATAAACAATTATTAAGCACCTAGCAATTGCCTAAGCCTATATGAAGCCCTGGGGATACAGAGGAAGGGGACACAGGCTCTCTAGAGGCTACACAGCAAGTAATTCACCAAGGGCTCATGCTGGTTGTCTTCCTCTGCTCTGGAACCCAACCCCCTGTTTCCTACCTTCCTTTGGCTTCCACCTCCCCATCATCTTGCTCCGGGTCTGCTCCCTGACTCAACAGACAATTCCTTGTTGGATGGGGGTGGATATTGTGTCCATAGCATGGTACCAGGCTCTCCACCTGCATGGTCACATGTGATATCTCTCTCCTCAAAGATTTATAGTCTGTGAGGGCAAGTGTTTCAATGGGTTCCCAGCCTGGAAACTGGTTGTAGTTCTAGAAAAGTTCTTGCTTTTGCTTTTTTCTCAAAACAAACTGTGTCTAGGGGCAAGGATCTTACCAAGAAAGTAGGCACTTCTGGTCAGTCCATTTAGCAAAAGACAGCTCATCTCTCTCCTAGTCTTCTAACCTCCCTTGCTCTCCAAACTGTCTCTTTTCTGTTTTGGAAATTCCTGACCTGATTTTCTATGTCCTGTCTTTTATGAGCTGGATTCCTATCAGAAGTCCCTCTTTCCCCTTAGATGAATTCAGAAAGACCACCTCCCAGGGCATGAAAAGAGAGTCTCAGACTGCAAGGCTTTCCACTTGATTCTGTGGCAAGAAAACTGACCACCAGTGGTAGCAAGCTAGCCCCTGTGGTTACTAGGGGAAGAGTGGTGCAATCAATGGACAAAAAACATTTATGAACCACCTACTAATGTCACACTCTATGCCTTCAAAGAGGCAAACTAGTGAGTAGAGGCTGGACTTGGATGGAGAGGACATGGGCTCAAATCTCTCTATAATGCTCCCAATCTGTGTGTCCTTCACCCAGTCATTTACCATTTCAGTAAGCGAGGTAATTGATTTCCTCAGTAAACTGAGGAACTTAATTATTACATTAATGGCACCTGAGATCTCTTCTATCTCTAGATCTGGGGTGGGGAGGAAGGTTACAGTGTAAAAGGCCTCCAACATCTGCTCTTCCAGAGGGGATGTGAGAGGACCTTGTGAGCAGGACCCGGGCCAAGCATATATTTAAAGTCAGAGGAGAGGGTCGCTGCTCTTAGAGAATGATATTCGACAGGGTTAGTGAATATTGGGGCTTCGAGGTGGCCTCAGTACTCAACAGATCTATCCTCATTTTAGAGTTGAGGAAGACCCAGATCACCCAGCCAAGGTAGGCTGTCATCCTGGACGTTCTTTATCCACACCAGGGCTTGCCTTTCTTTCATGCTGGCTTTGAACTCATGCCATTCTGATAACCATTCCAGAGCTCTCATCATTAGACAACCTGGCTGCCTTCTCTCTTTTTCTTTGAGGGTTTGGCAATTGGAATGTGGGGCAGAATGCATGGGAGAGAAGAGAGCAGCTGCTGTGGTGGGCTGACTGGTCCTACCTGGCCAGGAGTTCCAATGGCTCACTGCAATGATCAGCTCAAACTGTACCCAGGTTCTCCCCCTGCAGACCTCTACACATCTGCAAGTTTTCCCAGGGTGTAGACCCTCCATACCCTCTTCTCTGAAAAGCTATGCTGACCATTCTATAATAAATTGCCTCTTCCCTAAGGACAGGGTGCAGACAAGAAGCAAGAAGCCCCAGGGACCAGCATGGTGGAGCTGGGCCCTTAGAGAGCACCTGTTGCTGGGGGGGGGCTGGGGCATTTGGGGGGGGGCTGGGGCTGGAGGAACTAGGGCTGCTATCTCATGTTTCCCTGGGTTCTGTGGAGAGGAGGAGAATCCCCTGGTTTATTTAGTGGGAAAAGTATTGAATCCATGTGTCACAGCTTCACTGAAGACACGCTTTAACAATGATTTGGAGCTGTTTTTATTGCTCATTTTACAGAGACAGATTTATCTTTTCATGCATTTGGACTAAAGATGTTTTATTTTAACATTAAGTCACATTTATTGAGCAATTACTATGCACCAAACAGGCTGGAGATTCAGCTCCTGGGCTGGGGAGGGTGGCTCTGGACTCCAGAGCATCTGAGGGTCCTTTACCATGTGACAGGTACCTCCTGAGGCTGCTGCTGACCCCTGGGGAGGCAGGACATGGAGCAGCCAGCTCTCCCCCACACACTTACAGAACATAGAAGAAATAGGAGACGCCCTTCAAGCTCAACTTAGGGGTCTTGGAGGGAATGGCTGTAAACTGAGGGGAAGTAGTGGAGGTTCTCACCTTCCCTCTAGCAGCCCAAGCCAAGGAGCAACAAGAACAGGACCGACTGAGAGAGCTAAGGCTGGAGGAGGGGAGTCTTCTGAGGATTGGGGCCTCTGTAGCAGCAACAAGTCAAGAAGGAGGCTAGGAGCCTACTGAAGTGGTGAGCACTGGGCTTGCAGTCAAGCAGGAAGACCTGGCTTCAAATCCCACCAACCTCCCTGCTTTTCCTATGCGTGTGACCCTGGGCAAGGCCTTTAACCTCTCTGAGTCTCAATCATAAAACTTAAGGGTCACATTGGGGTGTCTCACAAGCTCCTTCCAGCTCTAAATGAAGGATCCTCTGTTCCAACATTTAGTGCTGCTTTTATTTCCCATTTCAAGTATCGGAAGGCCTTATTCATTTAGAAGCAGAAGGCATCTAGGGAAGACCCTCTGAATGCCTCAAGTGTGTCTGAGAAGTCAGAGTATCTGCCTTCTGTTGGCCACCCAAAAGAGGCCAGTGATCAATTGAAGGAGGACCTAGTGCAGAGGCCATGGAACTGCCTTCTCAGGGTCTTTTAAGATGTGGAGACTTCTCATCCTTCTGAGACCAGCTCAGTCACCCTCCAAATTCCTCCTGACTTGGATTCCCAGATTCTTTGGGGTCTGAGTACACAACAGGATTGCTATCCCCTAGTCTGACCACATTGGCTTCTGGCATGCCATTTCTACAAGGAAAGGAAAATTAGCTTGAATTTTGTTTAATCTATGGGGAAAAAAGTAGTATTAACGTTATTTAAATTTAAAATTAAAGGCATTCTCTGATCTCTTCCTTGCTCCCCTCTACTCCATTAAGAGTGATTTCAGGGGTGGCTAGGTGGCATAGTGGAAAGAGCACTGGCCCTGGAGTCAGGAGGACCTGAGTTCAAATCCAACCTCAGACACAACAATTACCTAGCTGCATGACCTTGGGCAAGTACTCCATTGACTTGCAAAAACCAAAAAAACCACCAAAACAGAAAGTGATTTCACCTCACTCTATGTCTTTGAGGACTTGCTGGCATTGGGAGCCTTGAGGCAGATAAGGGATGGACCACAGGTCAGTAAGACATCTAACTAGCTGTAAGATCCTGGGCAAGTCCTGCGACCATAAGCTGAGTTTTCTCATTTGTAAAGTGAGGATCATGATAGCACCTACCTGCAGAGGCTGCTAGGAAGGTCAAATGAAAGGACTTTGCAAGCCTTCAGATAGTAAGTAAATGCCAGCTGTTTCTGATATTATGATTGTGATGAGTGATTGTTGTTACTGACTGGCACACAGTCAGCACTTCAATACATGTTGACTTGACTTCTCTAGACCCTTTGTTTGTCCTTAATCTTATTCCTGTAGAGATTTCTGTGGGTGCCTTACAGGTAGGCAGTGCCCTTTGGGGGGATGGGGAGAGGGGATGTGTTTCCCACATCAGGTACTTAATATTTGTTGAACTGGATCTGCTCTTCAAAGCCATCAAATGCTCTTGGCTTTCTTTGCAAAGATACTGAGCAGAGAGGAAAATACCTTGGCCTTTTTCAGCCAATGATTCAATAAATGCAACTTGCACTCATTGGAGTTTATATAGTTTATACCCTTGAGTCCAGGGTCATTCATCTGAGAGTGTGAAGATGTCAAGGAATTGCTGGTACTCTAGATCCATATGTGATGAATAAGATACTGACCCTAGATGGTCTTAGCAAGGTCAAACAAACCAAATACAACAATTAAATTGAGCCATTCTCAGGCCCCAGTATCCCAGATGTTCTCAGGACCACTGCTCCAGGGGTCTTTCCCTCCAAATGGCCAAAGGAACATCTGAGGGACTGAATACCACCCAAGTTTGAAAGACAGCTTCAATGACTAGCCAAGTAGATGAATATCCTGTGAGACTTCTGCCCAGAAAAACAAACATTTGCCAAAACGACCTTTAAATACTTGGAAGATAATACTTAGCAATAATCCGAAAGTTATAAGACACATAAACCTTCCTGAAAGCATGGACTCAGACAAGTTATCGCTTCTTGTCCCATGCCCAATGGGACTACATATAGTGCAGCCACCAGAAAGGCTTGGGGGTTTGGAACTTGTCTCCATTCATCCAACTTGACTGAAGAGTAAAGTGGAAAGCACTCTTCTACCAAGCAAGAAGGAAAGAGAGAGTCCAAGCCAAGAAGATTCTAATCTCTTACCAGGGGGAAAAAAAGAGTAGAGACAAGACATTGGTCACTAAGCTAAGATTCCAATGGCTATTCTAGTCCAGTCACTACAACTTCCTGTGAGCATCTTGTCCTGCCTCTAGGTTTGGAGAAAGTTACATTATGCATGATTTGGTGCAGTGGATATAAAATTTGCCTTGGAGTCAGGAGGACAGGAGTTTGAATCCAAACTGAGACATTTCCTAGGTGTGTAACCTTGGGCATCCGGGGTCATCTCCAGTCATCCTGATCCATATCTGGCCACTGGAGCCATTATGGCCCTGGAGGAGAAAGTGGGGCTTGGTGACTTAGCACAGCCCCCCTCACTCAAATCCAATCCATATTCTTGTCGTGGCATCACCTCCCTGATGTCATGGTCTTCTTTGAGAATGAAGGACAAACATTACAACAGTTCCTAGTTGGAAGCCAGGAAGTCCTAGTCTACTGAGCACCCAAAAAACTGCCTCTTCAGTCCAGGCAATGGGACTGCCTGGAGTCTGATATTATTCAGATGGAGGAAGATAAGCCAAGGTAGAGTAAGAGCTCGAAGGTAACTAAGTATTAGCTGCTGATGCTGATACTTCCAGGGATGACTGAGCAGGCAGAGTCTTCATGCTTCCCCCACATCCATCCAGAGATCTGTATAAACTATCAGGTTAGTTGGGTCCTCAGTAGTTACAGTGATACTCTGTTTGGTAAAGTTCTTCAAATCTATCCCTCTCTTACTTTTCCAGTCTTCATACACCTTACTTTCTATCATGTGCCCTTTGATTCAGTGGCCTGTTCCACCAACAAGCCCCTCCATCTCCTGACTCTGGGAATTCTCTCCAGCTGACCTTCTTCTGGACCCTAGACAGTTCTCTCTTCTTTTCTTGACTATAGATTTCCCTGGCTTCCCTTCTGCTTAGAGAAGGAAGGGAAGACAACAAAATGTCCCAACTAAAACCCATCTCTTCCAGGATTCCAGCTTTCCTCACCATCTCTTATTGCTGGTGATCCTCTTCTATTCATTATTGATTATTTAGCCAAGTCGAGAGCTTACTTTGGATTCACCTGCTTGTCTTCTCTTGTAGACCGTAAGCTTGCTGAGAACAGAGATAATCTTTTGTCTCTTGTTGTATCCCTGGAACTTAGCGTGGTGTCTCACATGTTGGAGGTGCTTAATAAATATTTAATGATTTGTTGATGATTTCCATATTTAATATAAATATAAAATGAGGGGTACAGTAATGAGAGCTTTGGCTTTAGAGTTAAAGGTCTGAGTTGCATCCTGCCTCTGTCATTTTCTGGGTGGCCTTGGGAAAAATCACCTAACCTCTTAGAGGTTAAGTCTCTTAGAGACTCTGTTTCCTCCTCTGTAAAATAAAGTCATAGATGACCTCTGAAGTCTCTTATATTTTGAAGTTTTTTACATTCTAGGATTTTACACATAAATTATAAATGTCTAATAATAGATTCAATATATATAGAATTTCTTGCATTGGATGTGATATACATGTATATCCATATACAGTTTGCTAATTTTACTTACTTTCTCCAAACATCCCTGTTAGCCACAAAGAAACAAACTTTCTAGCAGCCAAAGGGGATTTGATTGACAAGAAACCAAACTGCAGTGTCAACAGAGCCAGCTCTGGAGTCATTAGATAATCACTTAATTAGGAATCTCTTTGAACCACAAACCAATCATTACCCTCCTAAATGCAGTCCATGAACTTACATTTGAGGAAGGGACATCCAAATCTCCCAGAGTGCTGGGAAGAACAGACAGCAGCAGCATCCATTCTTATCAATTATGCCTTTGAAAGTCTTGGCATCCAGTGTTGCTTGGAGGTTGTAAGCAGGAGTGTGTTTGTAAATATTTACTAGTTGGCTTGCCAGAAAAAAAGAAATGACACACAATGCAATTTTATGTTGAATCTGCATTATTTTCCATTGGTTTCTTAAGTCTAGACAATCAATGAAGCAATACATCAATAACTGTTTTGTAGCATTTGCCATTTTCAAGGCATAAATTGATGTATAGTAAATGTTCACACTGAAAATTTAACAGTAGGGCCTTTGTGAGACCATTTTGTGCTGGTACCAGGATACTCCTGGATAAAGACTGCAATCGTGAAACCCACTGCCCTCCTTCCATCTCCAAGAAGACCATGACATCAGGGAGGTGATGCCTTAACATAAATGTGAATCAGATTTGAGTGAGGGGGTGTTGAACAAAGTCACAGCCTCACTTTTTCCTCCAGAGCCATCTGGGTCCAGTGGCCAGATCGGATCAAGATGACTGGAGATATTTCTGGAGGTGAGGCAATCAAGGTTAAATGACTTGCCCTCTCCGCTTGGGATTGTGCCTGCCACACCTTGTACTCTTCCTACATATCCTGGCACTGAGTTCAGGGTCAACTGCACACCCTGGGGAGGGAGTGGACAAAGACATTTTGGAGATCAGTTAGTCTATTATTTTTTTTTTTTTGCAAGGCAGTGGGATTAAGTGGCTTGCCCAAGGCCACACAGCTAGGTAATCATTAACTGCCTGAGGCCGGATTTGAACTCAGGTACTCCTGACTCCAGGGCCAGTGCTCTATCCACTGCGCCACCTAGCTGCCCCAAGATCAATTAGTCTAACCCCAACCCACCCCATCTTTCAGAGGAAGAAACTTGAGGTCAGACATGGGAAATGACCTGCCCAAGGGCAGGTGGTATAGTTAGCAAGATTTAAATCCAGGTCCTCCAAGTCTGGCACTCTGAGGTGGCATTGCCAGTTGTATTTGGAATTAGCAATAGGGAATGGCGGTAGAAGAGGTGGGGGGGCCTGGCTTACACACTTCATTGCTTATGGGACTCAGGAGAGGCAGCCTTACTACCTGGGAAATAATGCTACAGTATTTTCCTGTAAGAGTTGTGAATGTAGGGATCTCCATATGTAAATAACAATGAACATTTATAAAGGGCTTGAAAACTTGCAAAGTATTGAACATCTGCGATGTCATTTGTTCCCCCCCAAAACCCCAGCAAGGGGAGAAACTGAGGCAGGGAAGTTGTAATGTGCCGCATCACAGAGCAAGTTGGTGCCCTCCAAGTCCAGGACTATTACCCTACTGTGCCTCAAGCTGACCCCCAAATCCCTTTTAAAAAGCTTTTTAAGGATATTAAAGGGGGTGTTTTTATTATACCGATTTTTCCACTTAAATATTTAAAAATTAAATCCTCAAAAAATCGCACCATTTAGCACTACTACTTGTCAGATAAAGACATAAAATGATGTACAAAACTAACGAGAAGGAAGGGATGCTTCTTGCTGGTGGTGACATCCCAGAATAGAATTTATTCTATTCCTCATCTTATTTATATTAATGGACCATATAAAAATTTTATACATATACACACACACACACACACACACACACACACACACACACACACACTCTCCTGGAAAGACTGAGATTCAACAATAATATCAATGAAGTATCCAAAAAGCACTTTTTAAAGCACCCTGATCATTGTGCCTCGACACCTCTCAACAATGATTTTCTCTTACAAAAAGAAAACCAAACAAAAATTGCAGATCAGCATTGGTGAAGGGTGTTTCCATGACAGAAATTCTCTACACAGACAAAACATATGCTTCTCCTTCCTCCCCAATGCTGCTCCTGGGTTTTCTTCTTTGACTGGACTCGTAACTTCCTTGGCAACAGAATCCAGGTAAGTATAGTCTCTCTACTTGTACAGCTCAAGCCAAGTCAAATTTATTAAGAAGTGCAAGTCTAAAGAAAGTCAGTCCCTTCCCTCAGGGAGCTTATCATGGGCTTTTATCCCCTGGCCCATGCCTTGGAGTCTCTGGTTTGCTGCCAGCCTGGGAGCAGAAGGGAGGAAGCCAGGACCCTGTGGCCAGCATTTGTCAGAGGGAGGGCTTGGGCCTGGGTCTCCTTGACTCTGTGACCAGCTCCCTTCCTGTAAGCTCCCTCCCTCCCCCACCTTTCATTTTTTCCCCTCAGATATGAGCCATCACCATGGGGGAGGGGGGCACAGGGAGTTTGGGGATATAAGAGGTTGAGTCAAGCAGGGTCTTCTCATGGGGCCTAGGCCTCAAGGGGTAGCTCCTGGCTGAGTCTGAAGGAGGTCTGTTGAGAGATGAGAGGGTTGAATGCAAGCAATCAGGATGATGTCATTGGGTCCAGGTTTCTGATTTTAGGGAGACAGTGATGCCTCCTCTGTAAATCCCCTCAAATGACTGGATTTCACTTCCATAGAGACTTGCCTGGGATCTGACGGGTTCAGTGATTTGCCCAGAATCCCGAGGGCAGCCTGGCAAAGTCTGAGTACATAGAGCACCAGTGATCACCTATATGAATAATTGCTATCTGAACTTGCTCACTGCAGAGTGAATTCAACTAGCAAGTTTCTCTGGACAGTCATATATTAAAAATGTGATTTACCCATAGATTCTTGGGAATTTGACCATTACATTAGAAAAATTGAGGTGTGGGGATGGTCTTTGTCATAGTTCTCCCCACTTATCAGGGCAAGGGAGGGATGCCCAATAACCTGCTTATTTGACAGAACAGAAAACACATCAAGAGATAGTATAAGGCAAGATTCAAACCCAGCACTCAATCTACTACACTATCATGCTTGTCCTTCAGTTTCTTTTTATTTATTTATTTATTTTCATCCATATATGCATGTATATTTTTAAATAACAATTTCCTTCCCACCCCCTCCACTTAGTGGTGAATAGTCAGGTTAGTATTGTACATAAATATTTTTGATAGACATATTTATAGATTAGTTATTTTCGGTATGAGGAATTAGGATTAAGGGAAAGAGATACATAAGAGATAATATTTATAAAGTTTTCATCAGATTCTGAAGGGGTTTTTTTGGGGGGGCTGTTTTGGGGTTTTTTTCCTCTAGATGGGGTTAATATAGTCCATAGCCAGTCTAATACTATTGTCCTTGCTCTCTGGACTGTTGAGAGGAATTGCTTTCATCAAGGTTGTTCATCTCATAATGTTGTTGATTGTGCACATTGTTCTCTTGGCTCTACTCCCTTCACTTAGCATCAGATCCCATAAGTCATTCCATGCTTCTCTGGAGTCTGACCAGTTATAGTTCCTTGTAGAACAATAATATTCCATAGTATTCATGTTCCATAACCTGTTTAGCCATTCCCCATTTGATGGGCATCCCCTCAATTTCCGATTCTTTGCCACTACAGAAAGAGCTTCTATGAATATTTTGGAACATGGAGGACTTTTCCCTTTTTTAATAATTTCTTCTGGATATAGGCCTAAAATTAATTGCTGGGTCAAAATTTATTGTTCTTTGGGCATAGTCCCATATTACTCTCCAGAAAGGTTGTATCTGTTCACAACTCCACCAACAATGCATCAATGTACCAATCCTTTTACAACCTCTCCAACATTGATAATCTTCCCTTTTTCTCATCTGGGTTAATATGATAGTGTGAGACGATACCTCATTATTTTGATTTGCATTTCTCTAATCAATAGTGATTTGGAGCATTTTTTCTTTTTTTTAAGGTTTTTGCAAGGCAATTGGGGGGGGGGGGCTTGTCCAAGGCCACACAGCTAGGTAATTATTAAGTGTCTGAGGCCAGATTTGAACTCAGGTACTCCTGACTCCAGAGCCAGTGCTCTATCCACTGCACCACCTAGCCTCCCCTTGGAGCATTTTTTCATGAGTATATATATATATATATATATATATATATATATATATATATATATATATATAGCTTTAATTTCTTCATTTGAAAACTGTTCATATCCTTTGACCATTTAGCAGTTGGAGAATGACTTGTAACCTTATAAATTTCATGCAGTTCTCTATATATTTCAGAAATGAAACCTTTATCAAAACTCCTAGTTGTGAAGATTGTTTCCCAGCCTTCTGCTTTCCTTCTAATTTTGGCAGCATTTATTTTATTAGTGCAAAACCTTTTTAATTTAATGTAGTCAAAATCATTCATTTTTCAGCTTATAATGTGTTCAAATTCTTGTTTGGTCATGAATTTATCTCCTTTCCATAGATCTGATAGATAATTTCTTAGTCCATAAATTTATTTATGATTTCACCCTTTATGTCTAAATCCTGTACACATTTTGACCTTATTTTGGTACAAGGTGTGAGATGTGGATCTATGCCTAGTTTTTGCCATGCTGTTTTCCAGCTTTCCCAACAATTTTTTTCAAATAACAAGTTCTTATCCCAGAAGTTGATGTCTTTGGGTTTGTCAAATAGTAGATTGCTGTAGTCATTTACTGTGGTTTCTTTTGGACCTATCCTAACCACTGATACATTACTCTGTTTCTTAACCAGTCCCAGGCAGTCTTGATGACTGCTGCTTTATAGTATAGTTTTAGATCTGGTAAAGCTAGGCCAACCTCCTTTACTTTTTTTTTCGTCAGTTCCCTTGCTATTCTTAACCTTTTGTTTCTCTGGATTAATTTTATTACTATTTTTTTCTAGCTCCATAACGTAGTTATTTGGTAGTTTGATTGGTATGGCACAGAATAAGCAATTTAATTTAGGTAGAACTGTCATTTTTTATTATATTATCTCAACCTAACATTAGCATTTGACGTTTTTCCAATTATTTAGATCTGACTTTATTTGGGCGAGAAGTGCTTTATAATTGTGTACATACAGTTTCTGGGTTTGTCTTGGGAGGTAGATTCCCAAGTATTGAATGTTGTCTACAGTTATTTTAAATGGAATTTCTCTTTTTATCTCTTGCCTTGGGACTTTGTTATTCATATATAGAAATGCTGATGATTTATGTGGGTTTATTTTATATCCTGTTACTTTGATGAATTTGTTAATTTTTTCAAGGAGTTTTTTAGATGATTTTCTCAGATTCTCTAAGAATACCATCGTATCATCTGAAAAGAGTGAAAGTTTTGATTTCTCATTGCCAATTCTAAGTCTTTCAATTTCTTTTTCTTCTCTTATTGCTACTGCTAGCTTTTCTAATACTATATAGAGTAGTAATGGTGATAATGCATATCCTTGTTTCACTCCTGATTTTATTGGAAATTCTCTGAGTTTATTCCCATTACATTTAATATTTGTTGATGGTTTTAGATAGATACTATTTATTATTTTAAGGAAAACTCCATTTATTCCTAAATTTTCTAGTATTTTTAATAGGAATGATGTTGTATTTTATCAAAGGCTTTTTCAGCATCTATTGAGATAATCATATGATTTCTGGTGGTTGTCCTTCATTTTTGAAGGAGATCACAACATCAGGAAAGTGATACCATGACAAGCACATGAATTGGATTTTGAATGGGGAGAGGGGCTGTGCTAAGTCATTAGCCTCACTTTGTCCTCCAGAATCATCTGGGGCCAGTGGCCAGATATGAATCAGGATAAATGGAGATGATGGTGGATGAGAGACAATGAGGGTTAAGTGACTTGCCCAAGCTCACACAGCTAATAAGAGTCAAGAATCTAAGGCTGGATTGGATCTCCCATCCTCCAGCAAGGCCATTGCTCTATCCACTACGCCACCTACCTGCCCTGCTCACTGGGGATGTTTGTAAGGAAAATATTAACTGTCTTTTTGTCATCATTGTTGTAACATTTTACTCCCAAGCAATCTGAAGAATTCTGCTTCCAGTTTCAGGATGTTCCTCCAGAAGGTGTGATGGGAGCTATTTTCCCCCTTCCCTTTTATTTTATCTGAGCATGACAGTGACAGAAATCCTCCACAGGGGATGGAGGCTCCCCTACAAAATGTCCAGCTGGTCTTAAAAATGAAAAACAGAAAATGCAAGGTGTTTTCAGGCTGTTACAGTCTTGAGAGGACATTGGGCTTTATTTGGACAGCATGGGGTCCTTCGAGCTTGCCGTCCCCAGCCATGACACTATCAACATGTCCAAGCCTCCACATGGGATTGCCCTGGAACTTGCTCTCAAGTGATGGGAAATCACAGCAGGGCCACCATATGAAAGCAGTGGCAGTGGCTGTTTTCTTACGAACTCTGTGCCTCCTGGTTTGATGGCTGCCTTTCGGTCATGGAGCCATTAATTTTCTGCTGTGCGTTTGATTTCCAGGACAGTCTGCCTCAGATGCCACGGGTGTTGACTGCCTGCAGAGCCAGTAGCTACAGTCCTGATGGGCTTACAGAGGCTGAAAAAACCCTGGGTATGTATTATTAAGGGGGCTCAACTGATTTATGCTTTGGCATTGGTTAGAGAAAATCAATATATTCTATCGTTATTATCTCTGCAAAACCTTGGGTATGGGCACCTGGCGCCTAGCAGGCTAAACCATTGGAGAGCCCATATTCTTCTCCAGACACAGGCAAAATCCTTTTGTTATTTTTAATTGATATAGAATGAACATCCAAAGCAGAGCCTAGAAGGCCCTGAGGATTTGTTTCTAAAGCCTCAGTGGCTGACAGAATCCTGATACTTCCAATTCAGCATAGCCCAGCACTCCTTGATATTCCTTTGAATTTCATTTGGCTCATATTAGAGTGCTTTCAAAAGAGAGATAATTGAATTATGAATAAAATAATTCAATCTGGGTTCAATGTCACTTCACTCTTTCCTGCTCTAGGTCATGAACAGCTGGAAATAGCCAAGGGCACCCACCCCTGCTACCAAAGCAGGTCCAGGTCTTTGGTGGGTTTCCAAGGGTACCTTGTTACTGTTTAATTAGGAAATGAAGACTGAAAGTTTTGGAAAAGAACAAAACTATGCTACTCCTAATTGCACCCATGCATCAGAGACCAAGTTCACCTGAATCATAGCATTATCAGGGAGAATTCACAAATATCTATGAAAGATCTTCCATGTGTCAGACACTGTAATGGGTCCTAAAATTACAAAGATGGAAAGTGAAATAGTGGAGTATTAGTTTATTCAGGAGAGATTACATGCATATGTAGATATGTGTATCCACAGATAGAGGCATAGGTATGTACAAAACATACAAGACAATAACTGGGGGGGGGTTAGTAGCTGCATTTATTAGCAGGGAGTTCAAATGCAAAGTGGCACTTGAAGTGATAGAAATTAAGGATTATGAGGTATAAAGATGAGCAGAGAGTGCTTCCAAGTCAGGAGGGTGGCTAATGCAAAGACGTGGAGGTGGGGAAATAAAGTATCTTGTCTTTAGCACAAAAAAAGCACTACTTTGGTTGGACTGTGTTATGCATAAATGGGATTAAATTTTAATAAGAAGACAAGCTAAGTTAGATAGTGAATGTCTTTAAATGGTCCAAAGAGGAAATTCTGTTGAATTCTAGAGGTAATAAGGAGTCATTTGAGTTTCAACAGGAGAGCTGAGATAGACCATTGAGTCACGTAGTGCAATTATTCCATTTTATCCACGATGAGCCTGAGGTCCAGAGAACTGACAGTGGTTTCATCAAATCACACAGCTAGTAAGTGGAAAAAAAATATGAGGATCCAAATCAAACTCCAAATTTCCTTTGGAGCAACCCCATCTAATTCAAAAGGCATTCACTATGTCAGGCACAGCTATGAGCTAATCAGTTAGGATAAGAAGACAAAATGGAAACCATTCCCTTCTATCAAACAGTTTTCTGTTTAACTGAGCAAAACAAACCAAGAATGCCTCCTGATAGCCATGTCCATCAACCCATCTGTCCTGGCCCAATAAAATGAGACTGTGATCAGAATTTCATATCCTAGGCAAGACACCTGGGTGGGGATACTAATCAGAAGTCATTGGAATCTTTGCTGGATACTCAATCATAAAAAAAAGCTTATTCCCACCCATTCTGGGAGATTCGGAGGGTTCTCAATCTCAATCCCATCTCTCAGCTTTTTTCTTGTCATTCCATTCTGCACTCAGAACCCAAGGCAATATCTTATCTGATTTATTGCTAAGCCTTCTCAACCTTGAAAATATCTCCTAATTCTATGATAGACTTGACTTTTCTCAGCAGTGATCAAAGAGAATTCTATAAGACTTGTGATGGAAAATGCCATCCATATCCAGAGAGGGAATTATGGAGTCTAAATGCAGACCAAAGCAGACTATTTTCATTTTTTAAAACTTGTTTTATTTTTTTGTCCTTCTCATGCTTTTTCACTTTTGTTCTGATTCTTCTTTCATGGCATGACTAATATGGAAATATGTTCAACATGGTATAAAAGCATAACCCAAATTACCAAGATTATCTGTGGACAAGGGGAGGGGAGAGGA
The DNA here is from genome assembly GCF_037893015.1 of Macrotis lagotis. Taxonomy (NCBI): domain Eukaryota; kingdom Metazoa; phylum Chordata; class Mammalia; order Peramelemorphia; family Peramelidae; genus Macrotis; species Macrotis lagotis. The sequence continues at coordinate 4,578,353 of NC_133664.1, forward strand.
AAGAGAGGGAAGAGAAAAACATGGAACTCAAAATCTTTCAAAAAATGAATGTTATAAATTTTCTATACATGTAATTGTGAAAAGATCAAATAAAAATAAGGGGGGAAAAGCAGAAAATATTTCCTGCAACTAATTGATCCAGTGAATAGAATGTCTGATTCAGGATTTGAATTCAGATTTTCTTGATGCTATATCAGACACCCAAGAGCTGTATGATATTGGAAAAATGATTTAACCTCTCCAAGTCTAACTTCCTAAGAAATGAGGATAATAATAGAACTGTCTTGTAAAGTTGTTATGAGGAAAAAAATGTAAATTGTTTCACAAACCTTGAAATACTATAGGAATACTAGCTATCATCATCATCATCAGTCATCAACATCATTGATTTCATCGCTTTCTTTGATCTTCAATCAATCTTTTCACAAAGAATATCAAAAATAGCCTCCTACCAGTCTTGATGCCTCTAATCTGTAGCACTTTCCCAAATTAGCAATTTGTCCATTGCCCAAGGAATCTTTCTTATTGCTCTCTTCTGAATGACTCATTCTCATATTAAAATTACAACCAAACTGCTGGTGGCTCCCCCTTTGCCTAAGGAAGTCATGGTTTTAGCTCTCCAGGATTTACGGAAGAGGCGATAACCACCCTCTCCATTCTGATAACCTTCCAGTCTCTCAAGATGATTTCTTGTCCAGTTCATTTCTTTCTGTCAGGAAGCTCTTCTCATCACCCTCCAACCCCCAACATGAACCCATTTCTTTTTCTTCTCTAATGTAGACTGAGATTAGAAAATTATTACTCCCTGGCCTTTTTACTATCATCTTCTTTAATACACCTTTAGACTTCTTGAACCTTTTCTACCTTGTAACAAAAACTTAAATTTCTTTAGATTTTACTCACAGAAATAATTTTCTAAGTAACTAGATGGCACAGTGGATAGATTGCCGGGCCAGGGTTAGGAAAACTTTTCAATCTGGTCTCAGTTACTATATGACTCTGGGCAAGTCCCTTAATCTCTCATGGCCTCAATTTCCTCATTTATGAAATAGGGATAATAGTCTAGTATTTCCCCTTCTGGAGTTTTCGTGAGAATCAAGTAAAACAAGCTAACTAAGATTCCTTATAACCCTTGAAGCTCTACGTAAATACGTGCTCATATTTTTCCCCAAATAACAAAGATATCTTGATTAAGATCAGACTGTCAGGATCATTTTCAACTTCCACAAATGCTTGTTCAATTCCAGTGTGCTCTAATCCATTTTAAACTCTCAAACAAGGAAAATATGATTAGATTTGCATTGTTTGGCCACAGAACCCAAAGAAAGGTATGCATGTAGCAAGACTCAGAACCAAAGAATTTGAAGTTGGAAGAGTCCTCCAATCCCATCTCCTATATCTTCTCCTTGACCAATGTAATTCTTATCCAATGTTGGGAAAAGGCAAAACAAAAGCTGACAATGTTAACTATCTCATTGTAGCTTCAGGAAGTCATTGGAGGACTTTGAAACTACAGACTAGGTGATAACCTGACAGGTGGATTATAAAGGGGCTGTTCAGGTACAGATTGTTGGTAATACAGTTGTTGAGGGTCTTTCCAATTCTAAGAACATAGAATTCTTGGAATATCTTTAAAAATAAATAGGAGGGGCAGCTAGGTGGCACAGTGGATAGAGCACTGGCCCTGGAGTCAGGAGTAGCTGAGTTCAAATCCGACCTCAGACATTTAATAATGACCTAGCTGTGTGGCCTTGGGCAAGCCACTTAACCCCATTGCCTTTCAAAAACAAACAAAATAAAATAAAATAAAATAAATAAATAAATAAACAGAATTCCATTCTTCCTCATAGATAGGGATGTTTGGTTTTCTCACAAGTATTAACTGGTAAAAGGAATATAGTAGTTTTTGTTTTTTCCAATCATGTCCAATTCTTCAAGACATCATTTGAGGTTTTCTTTTACAAAGATACTGGAGTGGTTTGCCATTTCCTCCTTCAGTTCATTTTACAGATAACAACATATAGACAAACAGGGAGAAGTGATTTTCCCAAGATCACACAGCTAGCAAGTATCTGACTGGATTTTAAATGAGGAAGATGCTCAAAATGAAAATCCCCAGGGCCTCCTTTTGTTGAAGGAACTTCCATCCTAACTCACAGGCTGCCATTTCCATGTAGAAGGACCCTCTCTAACCCAAGGGAAAGTTCATTTCTATTCAATTTAATATATTTAAAAGTGATTATTTTCCCTAAGAACTAGGGATACTTACCAAACACATGAAATAGTTTTGCCCTCAGGGAGACTATATTTTTATGGTGACGGGGAAGAAGTTCTGGCTTTAGATTCAGAGGACCTCAGTTCAAAAACTCAGCTTTGCCATTTACCTAGCTCTTGGACTTTGGGTAAATTCCCAGTTTTCTGCATTTCAATCTCCTTGTTTATAAAATGAAAGGGTTGAGCTAACTTATCTCCAAAGGTTCCTTCTGATTCTAAATCTGTGATCTAAGTTAAAAATAGAGATTTTTTAAGGGGCAGCTAGGTGGCACGATGGATAGAGCACCAACCCTGGAGTCAGGAGGACCTGAGTTTAAATGTGACCTCAGACATTTAATAATTGCCTAGCTATGAGACCTTGGGCAAGTCACTTAACCCCATTGCCTTAAATAAAAACATATAGATTTTAATGAAAAAAGTATTAACCATTGGGGGAAAAAAACTTCTTGGAGGAGATGACATGTGAGCTAATTCTTGAAGGCTAGGGAGGAAGAGAGAAGAGAATATCCCAGATGTCAGGGACAGTTTATAAATTTCCTAACTTTTCCTTTGGATTTTTCACACACTCATCAGTATCAGTTTATTGGGTACTTTTCTTGGACTGTTTTCTATCCCTTTCTACAAGGGATAGAAGTAAAGGATCTATCTTTTGAATGAATAAACTCCCCAAGTTACCATATTCAGAATATAGAAATTACTTGCTTTAGATTTAAATGAAAATGGAATGAACCCCTTAAAGGAACTCCCGTTACTTCTTCAGGATGGAGTTGCCTGATAATCACATACTATTTTGGGGAGCTGAATGGAATCTTGGGGAGCTGAAGAAACCTGCTTTTCTTCAGCTACAGAATAGATACCTCCTATTTATTCTCCCTTTTGTCTAAAGGACATTACCCATTGTTACATCTGGGCAATTTTTTTTTACATAGCACTTTATTAAAAAACAGAGGTTGACCTCATGGATTGTGGGAGTACAAGATGCCCCACACAATTGAGACTATCACACTCATCCTGGGAGAGGAACAGCTCCAGCAGCTTCAGGATCAAGCACTCATGTCTGAAGTTAGCATAAGAAAGAGGCACCCTTTTTCATGCTTAAATGCCCATTGAAACATTTGACTGACCTACTTCCCAGAATGCCAGTGTTGATTAGCATTTGTTATTTGGAGGAGGAGAAGAAATGTCAAATAATTTTAGTAACCAAATAATTAAAAAGAACTTCTGGAAACACCAATCAATTCCGTCACACATCATTACCTATAATGCATTCCATGGAGCCCCTCCGCCCAAATCACAGCTCAAGGAAGGAATGGGGTAGAAGCTAGAGCAGGACTGAAGGGAAACTAAGGTTTTGACTTGAGATACCTATCTTCAATACCTCAGTCAAAGAAAAATGGAGTTTGGTTCTTTTAAGGATTGTAAACTTGGACAGAACTGATGCCACGATTACAGCAGAGAATCTATAAGCACTCATGGAAGTTCACTGAGGGCAGGAACTGAAGCTGTCCATACCAAGTTGTTCTTGAGCAGACAAACTAAGACATCAGCAGAAGTGGCCAACCAGCCTTTGCCAGAGGAGACCCAATGACGTGAAAACTATTACTTCTCCAGCCAGCCCATCCCCCCTTGGGAACAGCTCTGATAATTTCCTTAGCATCAAGTTTAAAGATGTCTGTTCCAAGTTCCACCTTCAACAGTCAAGCACTCAAGCCCACACTTTCTTTAACATGCCACCATTTTGGAGAAATGAAAGACTCTTCACTAAAAATGATAACCGTAAAATGATCCATGCTTTGGTCCCTTCTTACCCTTCTAGTTTTCTGTTCTCTTTTCCATGTACTCTAGAGACACTGTCCTTTTTGCTGTTTGCAGTAGTAGTAATAGTAGTCTTTCATTATCAAAGAAGACCATGACATCAGGAAAGTAATGTCCATGACTTGGACATAAGATTGGTTACAGAGAGGGGAGGGATGTTCTTGCATAGACTCCAAGGTTTAGCATTTCCATAACTGGAATGCTCTTTCTCTCTTCTTACCTCTGCCTTTTGGTTTCCCTGACTCTTTTTTAATTTTTTTATTTTTTGGCAAGGCAATGGGGTTAAGTAGCTTGCCCAAGGCCTCACAGCTAGGTAATTATTAAATGTCTGAGGTGGATTTGAACTCAGGTCTTCCTGACTCCAGGGCCAGTGCTCTATCCACTGCACCACCTAGCTTCCCCCTGACTCTTGTTTCAATACCCAACTCCAACCCTACCTTCTGCAAAAGGCCTTTCCTAGTTTCTCCCACTATCAGTATCTCCCCTTCAGATTACTTTTCATTTACATTGTTTATATCTTGATCATGCTGACTTCCATCTTGTACCTTCACGCCTCCACATTTGTATCCCTAGTGACGCGCTGTCCCTAGTAAGCAGCCCTTAACAACAAATTATTGACTGACTGAAAGTTCCTCTATAGAGCCCTCAGAGACAGCTAAGCACTACAGCGCAGCTTGGGCAAAGTTGAGTAAATCATAAGAATGCTCAAAGTCATTTTTTAGCTTAAACTTGAATGAAATTTTGGGGACACATGTAGAGAATTTAATTCAATGGTTTGCTTCTATACTAATTGCAGTCTAATGAATAACACTATCTAGAATTTAAGGTTTCCAAAGCAAATTACTGGGTAAACCCATGGGTCCCATTTGTATTGACTCTTCCCCATCCCAACTTCCTGGCTCAGAAATGAAAGACACTGTCACCTAAGAAGAGCGGAACTGTAGATCCGTATATGGGATGCACCTTACTGATGAAGTTTTGTGGCGTATGAGTTCCCCTGTAGGAGTATGAGAAACGGTAGTTCCATACACTGAATGTTTTTTCTTGGATGAGGAATCAAAGGGGAACAGCTACCAGGTGTGAATTTTTGACATCAATAAATCAAAACCCCTGAGCTAGACAGTATTGCAGCACCGAGTTGCCTTAGTTTCCCATTCTATCCAGTCCAACACCAGTGAACTTATTCCTATTACATCAGCCACCAAATTTGGATGACTCTGGAAGAGAGAGTGAGAATGGTTTCCTTGTACAACCCCCCCACACTTTAATCTAAATTATGTGCTTGATGTCATGGATTCTTAGAGAACAAAGGACAAAAACACATAAAACCCCAACTTCTGGCCCCAGAAATGAAAGGCATTCCTAAAGTAAAACTATCCCACCTCCCCTGCCAGGAACAGTAAGATAAGAAAAATTGAATGCTGACTTGGGAACCAGAGGACCTGGGCTCAAATCCTGTCCCTGGCCACTTTCACCTGTGGGATGATGGACAAGTCATTTAATTTTTCAGGCCTTGGTTTTCTCCAAAGTAAAATAGAGGGTTTAACTACATGATATCTAAGGTCCCTTCTTGTTTCTATTCTATGTATCAAAAATTCTCTAATGTGTCAGAGCAGGATTCTCCATCTTTTGTGTCATAAAACTCTGGGGCTAGCAGGTTTCCGGGGAAGCTGATGAATGCTAAATATTTTCTAGGAGCAATTTGACTCTCCCTAACAAATTGGCTCCACTATCTTTTTAGGGGTGTCAATCAGTTAAAAGATCACTTCAATGGCCCAGTTTATATCCAGATGCCATAGAGTAGAGAGACTGTTTTTTTACTTAAGTGTAAGACAGTTTCTTATACACTCAGTTTTTGTCATTGGTTTGTCCCTTCACCAGAAATCTCCTATTTGCAGAATCATCTCATTCTTCATATAGTAAAACTAGAGAAGTTCAAGTCAATCCTTTTGTTTTACCAGATGAAGTTTCTTAGTCATCTCAGAAAGGGTTCCAAGACTATCTTCACTACAGGAAATATTTTAGTATTGTGTGTACAACGGATAGAGCACAGAGCACAAGCTATGAACTTGTCCCAAAAGAATGATGACAACATCATGCAGATTGACAGGTCCATTCAGCATCCTGATGTGGTGGCTGCTTCTGTATATTAAGCACTAATATTACATTCCACAGCTGAGCATGGTCGTAAGACTTTATTTGTTATTATTGCTTTCTGGCATGGACATGCAAGTCATAAATATGCATTTAAAAAGAGATAAAGAAAGGGAGAAGGAGAGTGAGATGGAGAGGAAGAATAGAAAAAGGAGGAAGGAAAATAAAAGAGGAAAGGAAGAGAGAAAGAACATTAAGAAAATAAAAAAGAAGAAAAGGGAGAGAAAAGAAAGGAAGGGGGAGTTAAAAGGAGAAGGAAAAGAAGAGAATGAGAGAAAGGGGGAGGGAGGGAGGGAGGGAGGGAGGGAGAGAGAGAGAGAGAGAGAGAGAGAGAGAGAGAGAGAGAGGTGCTCCTCCTCCCTTCCCCCTTTCTGCTGGAGTTTACAGATGACAAGGTTGTGTGGAGGTCGTCCAATTCCCAGGGGTCATCTCCAACTGATAACAATTTGCTTCTGAAACCCGTTAACACAGTTATGTTTCCATGAAGTTCCTGGGCTTTGCTGCGGCAGCACTCACCCAGCTTGGCGCTAATAAGACATTTCACGAGTCCAATTTGAGGGGATGTTCAAACAGTTGTACTTACTTTCATTTCCACTGAAGGAAATCATTATTGAGGAAAAGGGCAGCTCACAGTCCAGCAAACAAAGAATGAAATCATGTTCAGATGTAGAGCTGAAAAACCTCCTCCCTGGGTCCCACCAAAGGCCCTGCCAGCCGACTCCCTAGGATGGTCCCAGCCCTCAACCCCCAGGTGCCAGCTGCCCAGCTAGCTGCTCATGGGGAGGCTTCCTAGACCAGGGTAAGCACATTCTTCTCTGACCAAAATTCAGTGTCTGAAAGGCTGCCCAGCCGGGCCCCCGGGCTTCTCATTGTCCTGATCTAAGCCAACAGGTTTAAGAGGGCTTCAAATGGAGCACATTTCTCATAGTGACTTTTTGAAGCTTGTAATGTAAGATTGATTGTCACCCTTGTTTTAGAGATGAAGGTAGAGGTTAAAGCTTGGGAAGGGGCAAGGGTTGTTCCAGGACCACAAAGGTGATGTGTTTGAACTAAGATTCCAAATCTTCTCTTCTCCCCCCACCAGTCCAAATGGAGCAGGCCACCTCCTGCCAATGCACAGACTACCGATGCCTAACAAATGGACTCCAGAGTGGTGGCAGTTTTGCTTGTGGTCCTGAGCTCCTCTGCAGAGGGCAGGGACTGTCTCTCCTGTGTGAATCTCTCGTAACATTCAGAGAGCCTAGGAGAGCTGTCCACGCAGGTGCTAGACAATAGTGATTGGTTGAATGAAAGAGAATGGGACTTTCCCTTTGGGGAAACAAAATGGAGAGAATTTAAGGTAGAATTTAAATATCTATTGATCAGACCCTTCTGTGCTTTAACCAGTTGTCAAGGACTCTTTGTGTCCTTTCTCTCTCTCTCTCTCTCTCTCTCTCTCTCTCTCTCTCTCTCTCTCTCTCTCCTTCCCTCCCTCCCTCCCTCCCTCCCTCCCTCTCCTTTTCCCTCAACTGAGAAAAAAGAAAACCCACTACAGATTGTATGGAGACATCACTTTACGTTTTATCAGACCTTTGCTTCAACCTATAGAGATGATGTACTGTGTGCCTTACCCCTTGTTCCAGATTCCATCCTCACATTCTCATCCCTCATGCAGTTCCTAAATCTTAGGGTCTCTTAGCCTGGATTCCTCCCTACCCCTGATCTCACATATTCAATCAGTTTCCATGTCCTGAAGATATGTATATATGTTTCTATCTATCTATCTATCTATCTATCTATCTATCTATCTATCTATCTGTCTGTCTGTCATCTATCTATCCATCTGTCTGTCTTTCTATCTATTCATCTATCTATCTATTATCTATCTATCCTATCTACATTTTTTCATTTTCTCTCTCTCTCCACCCCCTTCTCTCTCTCTCTGCACATATATAGACATACATACATATATGTTTGTGTGTTTCTATAGATGTACATATATAGATAAAGCTAATCTAATCCTTCTTGCATCATAGTCCCCTTCTTTCCATTTCTACATTTTCTATCTGAATTTAGATTCTTCCTTCCTCTCTCCTGGATTATGACAATAAATTGCTAATGGGTTTCCTGTTTCTTGCTTCTGATTCTTTCCATTCATCCAGTCTGCCACTGTGGAGCTGACATTGCTAATTCACAGACTAGGTAGTGTCCTGCCTCGACCCAGGTTCCCAGTAGCCTCATGGACACAAAGGGCTTGCACTCTGGAGCCTGTCTCTAGTCCTCTCATTTCCAATCACTCCCTTCACTAACTTGCCATTCCAAGAAAAAAGTCCTGCAGTCTGTTCCCCATGGGTGATATTCCATCTTTAGCTTTTTGACTTTCATGGTCCCTCGTATCTGAAATGCTCTCCTACCCCCTTCAACTGAATCAAGAAACACTAATTAGATGCTTACCATGTACTGTGCTAGGTGATGGGACATACTAAGAGAAAAATGAAAAAGTCCATCGCCCTCAAGAAGTGTCTCCACTACTAGCAAGATACCATATGTTCAGGAGCATGTAAATAGAAAACATGTAAAAGAAGGCAGTTTTTAGGACAAAGGTATGATAATGGGGGAACAATAGGAAAAATCACTTGGGTCATGCTTGAATCAAAGTAGTTGTTTCTAAGAGGCAACGGAAAAGGGAAAGGCATTCTAGTTATGAGGGCCCCCCTTGGGCAAAGGCAAAAGGAAGGAGGTGTAGACTTGGGTGTAAGGAATAGTGGGAAAGTCAGCATGATAGGAATGAAGAATAGATAAAGGCGAGTAATAGGAAATTGTGGAAGAAAGAAAGGGAGAGTCAGAGGGTGGAGGGTTTTAGCTGATAGGCTATGGCTTTTGTATTTAGACCAGGAGGCAATTAAGAAACTACTGAAGATTTTTGAGTAGTGATATAACCAGGTGAGATAAGTTTTAGGAATTCACAGTTCTCCACAAGCATTGATTCAATGCCTATTATGGGACCAGAATTTTGGTGATAGTTTAAGGGCATATAATGATAGAAGTGAATCAATCCCTGCCCTCAAGGAGTTGACATTCTCTCAGAAGAAACTATGAACCCTTGCTTTATATATACAATCAAGACAGAAGTCTTAAATAATGAGCCTGGGAAATCAAAAGCTCAAAAGAAATGAGATTCATAGACTTACTCTATGTTTGTCCTTCATTGTGGATGCTAGCTAGAGGTAGTCACAGACACACACAGATGAATATCCTGGAGTTTAATCAGCAAAGAAACATATATATATATATATATATATATATATATATATATATATATATATGTGTGTGTGTGTGTGTGTGTGTGTGTACATATATATTATATATACACATAATATACATATATATATTATATATACATATATTCACAGACATATATAAATGTACACACATATATACACACACATATATGAAAGGGTTTTTATTTAAAGCAAAGGTGTTAGCAGCTGTGGGAATCATGGGAAGGCCATATGTAAGATGTGTTTCTTGATCAAGTTAAGGGCTAAGAGATCACCATAGGAAAGTTGTGGGGCAGAGAAACTAATTAAGAGGCAATTGCAGTGATCTAGGTGGGGATTAGGAGATAGAATTGCTCTTGGGAGAGCAGCTTGGCTTGGACACCACCTTCTATGGGAGGGCTTCCCTGCTGTTCTCATGGCCAGTACTCTCACTTGTATCACTTATATCCAGCACCATGCTGAAACTCCCAGGAGAATGAAAATAACTCAAGACTAGGAATTGTTTCAACCTTGTCTTTGCATTTCAAGCACTATTCCATTAGTACAGAAGGGACAACAAAAGTTTGATGACTTGAATGATGCAATTCTCAGGCTGGAGAACATCTATCTGCTCTTCAGTAGATCACATTCTTCTGAGTGGGTAATAGCTCAGGGACCTCTCAGTACTAAGTCTATTCAGATCTAGGTGGGAAGTGTGGCAGACAGGATAGAATGGGGTTGCAGGGGGAGGTCTTATTTCTCCCTTCTGTACCAGAAAACATGCAAAAAATAGCCAAACTGTCTGCAGAACCCACACATGCATTGTACTAAGAAAGAATAAAAAGTGAATGAAATAGCTTTTCCTAGTTAATAAATTTCCACAGATGAGATTGAAAACTAAATTTGATTTCTGATGTTTTCATTGTTTGATGAAAAGCTACTTGTGAAAGAACTGGATAATGACACTAAAGTTATGTAAATTCAAAGCAGCATGGGATATGGAGATTATTTCCTTTTGAAAGGTGGGAGCCTCCACTCCCCTGTGATGGCAGTGGTGCTCCATTAGACATGTCTCTGAAAACACACTGTTTTCAGTGTGGAGATTAATTCTCCAAGGAATTTCTGAAGGGAAATATCATCTGTTTGTCATTTGCTGATTAAACCATACAATAGTGATGCCAGAGGCCTCCTCATAACAGTAGGAGGAGAAAAAGAAGGACACACTGAAGGCTGTCATATGTAGAGAAAAGAATGGGGAACCATGCTCTGACCAAAGCCAATCCTGCTGTATGGGGCAAAAGCGGCAATGAAATCTGGCCAAATGGCTGCCAAGAAGCTTCATCTCCAGTAGACAAAAGACACAAGAACTTTGACCTCTAATGTCATGGTGACATCTGGATCCCTAATGAAGCAAGATTCATTAAGAAATTATGTCTGAGCAAAGTAGTGCTGCTACTTTCAGAAAGCTGTGATGATATTTGAAGGTGCGCGCGCACACACACACACACACACACACACACACACACACACACACAAACACAGGATTGACAGCTTCACTGTCAGTTCACTACAATCAAGACAGAAGTCTTAAATAATGAGCCTGGGAATCCAAAAGCTCAAAAGAAATATAATTCATAGATTTACTCTATATTTGTCCTTCACTGTGCATGCTAGCTAGAGGTAGGTCACAAACACACACAGATTAGTATCTTGGAGTTTAATCAGCAAAGAAACTCAACAGAGCAAAATTATTTCCATTAAGATTCAGGCTAGGAAATGAGCATAAACAGTACTGGATAAATGTTCCCTACCCTCATCCTTTGTCAGAGACTGGGTCGTGTTGGATGATACAGGACATTTTGGCAGCAAGAACTAAATAGAGTTCAGACAGGAATTGTGGACAAAATAGCATACTTTACATCTGACAGAAAATGAACACTTCTATTAATAATTTGATGATGACAATCCATCTCCACCAATGCCAGCTATCAGCCTACAGCCACATGGGATGGTTTTAGGCCTTGAAACAATGATTCAGGTGCAGTGGGAAAATGCATTCATTCAAAATGAAAGGTTCATTAGTCACATAATAGACATGGCAATAAAGAATTTCATAATGAAACACAGGATTTCCCTTTTGACTACTTTTTGATACTCAATCTATTTTGGCCTGAGGTCTGCTGGCAGGCGGATGCCAAGAATTGATTCTTTGCCCAATGATGATTCCCCTCCCCCCTTTTGCTATAACTTGATGGTGGCGGACAATAATTGTGCTCATATTCTAAATGGATGATACTTCCCCCATGGTAGTCAGGGAATGGAGGGAAAGTGCCCAGTCAGCTGGGGTTTCTTTTTGGGTTAGAGTGTTATAGCTGAGGTTGCCATGGGGCTTTGTGACCACAGCTAGAAGGATGCTGAACTTCCAAACCTACTTCAGACACCAACTATCTGTGGGATGCTGGGAAAATCCCTTATTCTATCTGTCTCAGTTTCCTCATCTGTCAAGTGGGGATAAAAATAACCCCTACTTTACGAGGGTGTTGTCAGGATCAACTGAGATATATGGGAAACACTTTGACAATTCTTAAAGTGCTACATAAAGTACAATTGATTTTAGTTTTATTATTGTTCTCTAAGGTCAGTACTAAATATTATTGGAAGGAAGATAGAAAGAGTCTTCAAGAGACTAAAGATGTGACGAGTATCAAGAGTCTGCCAAGTATATATGTATATATACGTATATATACATACACACATACACACATATATACGTATATGATCAATATTGATGCAGACAGTTGTGGGGTACCAAGAAATCTATATGTGAAATGTCTGCTAGGAAAGAAATTACCAAAGACAAAGACAAAATCAACTATAATAATAATAATAACCCCCCCCCAAAAAGATGAAGGAGAAAATGACTCCAGAGCAGCAGACTTATTCACGCACTTAAACAAAATCATAATTCCAGTCATTCCTCTCTATACAAACCGAGGGCATCTTTGAGAGCAGATTAGTAGAGAAAAGCAACGTTTCCAAAGCTATATTCAACAATGAACATTTTATTTACTATTTTACAATTGAATGGAAGATTTGGAGAATAGAAAATCTCCTTGTGTTTATTGGGCATTGATTACAAGTAAGTTTAATTTAATAGAACAAATTCAATGTAAACAAAATGCTGTTTAAAAGCTCATTTCCTACAATGTATCTCCCACCACACAGCAATGAAATCATAGTGGAACCCCACAAGGCTACAGTGTTTTGCACTTTGAGTCTTGAACATGAGTCCCCAAAGAATTAAAAATGAATAACACCTAGAGGGCAATGGAGAGGTATGTAGTATCTGGGGAAAGACTGCAGTCTATAATCAGCGAGGCATACAAAGATGTTCAGGAATAAAAGATTTCAGGGGGCAAATAAGTGATAAGAAGGGGAGTGGTTTGGTCATGTGGCCAGGACAGTCAAGTGATAGCCAGAATGGTCTTTGTGTAGCTCCTTGTTGTCAGGAGCAATTGAGGAAAATCCCTTGACTTTTGGAGGGGCTCCCTTGGGGGAAGCCATGAAATAGCACACACAAAAGCTGAATGAGACTGGTGAGCACTGAAAGGTTGGGTAGTATAATTTGTGCCAATGCAATGATGAACCCTGCACAAGAAGGTGTCTTAATGTCTGTGTCTGTCTGCCCTCATCTTGTGCTTCACAATGTGCTGAGTGGGGAAGGAGAATAAAATAAGTATTCCATATGGTCTACTTTGGGCCAGACATAATAATATAGGCTTTTTATAAATATCTCATTTAATACTCTCAATAACCCTGCAAAGTAGGTGGTGTTCTTTTTCCAATTTTAAATTTGAGGAAACTGAGGCAAACAGAATTTAAATGACTTGATCAGGGCCCCAGAGTTAATAAATGTCTGAGATAAGATTTTGCATTTAGGCCCAGCACTCTATTCATTGTTCTACTAGCTGCCTTAGCACATTTATTTGATTGATTGATTTTCTTTTTTTGCTACTGAACAATTTCATCATAAAATTCCAGGACTCTCAGCTCTCTCCATTTCCTCATTCTTAAATGCTTCTAGGGAGAATCTCAGAATCAATACATTTGGAGTGGCTAGGTGGCATAGTGGATAAAGCACTGGCCCTGGAGTCAGGAGTACCCGGGTTCAAATCCGGTCTCAGACACTTAATAATTACCTAGCTGTGTGGCCTTGGGCAAGCCACTTAACCCCATTTGCCTTGAAAAAACCTAAAAAAAAAAGAATCAATACATTTAAGACAGAACTTCCCTCCAATAAGCCTATTCTGCTTCCCAACTTATTCCTTTCAGGTGATGATACCACCATCTTCTCCATCACCTTGGTTGATGGTTTCAGAGTTGTCCATGACTCTCCTCACCCTCTATGTTCAATATGTTGTTAAGTCTTATAACATTTTCCTCTATACCAAAGCTGTCTCTTTCTGTCTAATCTTCTCACCATATTATGTAAACTAGTTTCTGGTTATTGCCTTGGGTTCCACAGCCAGAATGTGTGAGGGGCAAAATTTGAATCTGTGCATAAAGGAGAACTTAAAATAGAAAAAAGATATTTTACCATCATAAATTCACTTGACATCTCTTTCCTAACTTATATCTCATTTTCTCTTCCTTTGTGGCTACCCTTTCCACTAAGTTGCATCATAAACTTAGAGGTAGAAGGCACCTTGCAAACCATCTATCCAACCCTTTCATTTTATAGACAAGGAAACTGAGACCTGAACTGAAGCGGAGGTGTCATGACTGGAGAGAAGGGATGGCTGGGGGATGTGCTTGGAGGTAGAAAGGGAAAAATTTGACAAGTGATGAGATGTATGACTGTGAAAGAATGAAGAATCCAATACTATTAACATGAAGGACTGTAAGGGGGGTGGTGTTCTCGATAGGAAAAAAGAGAATGTTATAGAGGAATATGTCAGGGGGAAGATGATCAATTCTGTCCCAGATATGTTGAGTCTAGAGAATAGTGAAGAGTCCATGTCATGGGAGGGCCATTTGAAAGAGCTGGGGGCATTTACCCTGGAGGAGAGGACTCAATGATGAGAAGAATAATTGCTCTCTTTTAGTAGATGAAGAATTATTTTAAGCCAGAGAAATTAAACGTATTCATGGCAAGCTACACACCCCTTTGGACAAGCAACTTTTGGACTTCAAAGTACTTCCTCACTCAGCCCCTCCTTCCTTTCTAGGCTTCTCACACCCTAACCTCTGGGTCTTTAGACAAGAGAGTCCAGCCTCCTGGCTGTGTCCATTTCTTAGCCCTAGCCATTCTCTCTGGCTATCTCCCAGCTCTGGAATGTTCTCCCTCCTCTTCTCTGCCTACTGACTCCCTAGCTTCCTTCAAGTCTCAACTAAACATTCCCTTCTGGGGAAGCCTTCTTCAACCCCTTTTAGTGCCTGCCTTCTGCGAGTTATTTCGTATTTATCTTGTATAGTCCTATCTTAGTATATATTTGTTTACTTGTGATTCCTCCCATTAAATTCCTTGGGGACAGGGACAAGCTTTTTTGCCCTTTTTATACCTCCAATGCTTAGTGGGTAGCGTGCTCGGCCTGGAGTCAGGAAGGCATCTTCCTGAGTTGAAACCTGACCTCAGATACATATTAGTTGTGTGACCCTGAGCAAATCACTTTACTCTGGTTCCCCCAATTTCCTCATCTGTAAAATGAGCAAAAGGAAATAGCAAACCATTCCACTGTCTTTGCCAAGAAACCCCGAAGGAGATCAAAAAAGTCAGACATGATTGAAAATGCCTGAACAATGACCACTATCTAAAGGTAGAATGGATTGCCTTGGAAAGTAGGAAGAGTATCCTCTAATTGGAAGACTTTAAGGAAGGGTGGATGGTCATAGATTTAGTGGGTTATAGGAGGGATTCCTTTTAGGTATGGATGAGACTCATTGACCACTGAAGTAGTTTTTGTGATTATTTTTAAGACCTTTTCTTCTGCTACAATCTCTCTCTTCCACACAAACTGGCTGCTTCACCTCTACTGGATGCTATGATTTGATTCATGGCCTTCAGTCACATTAAATACCCATTTCCACTATGTCTACCCCATCCCAACTATCCTCCAGACTTGGCCTAACATCCTCATTGTTTTCATAGAGCCTGGCCTTAGCATCACAATCTGAGAGGTTTCCTTTCCTATGGCAAGTTATCTGAGCAAGTCATTAAGGGCATTTTGACATCATAGACTATATTTTGTTTAACTCTTGCATTTTTACTCAGCTTTTTAGATGTGTGTTTTTTCTTTCTTTGGGAAAGATTTTGGGGAAGAAAGGCTATACCTTTACTTCTCCAAAAGTACCTATCAGAGATCATATCCTAGAAGAGAGAGATGCAGTTTGTATTTACTACTTTGGAGTGTGTTTTTTCTATGCGTGGTCAGAGAAGGTGAAGGAGGACATCTGGGCACAGGAAGGAGACAATTCTTTAGAAGGCTGACTCATAAATATGAAACTGATGCATATGAGTTTATATACTATTTATTTCCATATCAATTTGCCCACTATCTATCTATCTATCTATCTATCTATCTATCTATCTATCTATCTATCTATCTATCTATTATCTTTGTCATTTGCTTACCCAGAGAATCTTCTCTTTAACAAACAATTAAAAATAAGGACAGGAAAAGTAGTCCAACCCATTGATTACATCTGACAGTTTATACACTATTCTGCAACCATAATTTACTCTCTTCTGTAATGGAGGAAGTGAAGCACATTTCATCAGATCTTTTCTAGGGCTAAGCTTTGATCCTGGATTTTTATGACCTCAATCCAGAAAATGATTGTTATCAGCTTGTCCATTCTAGGCAACTTCTATGCTTTCCTGGATCCATGAGCACCATGGATGTGGGTCCTCATTCTGCAGCTGCAGATACCATTCTGTGCATCTCTTCTTTCTTTTCTTCCATGAGTCTTCCTTGAGGATCTTGGCAACCTTTCGCCTGAGGTTTTAGCATTCTGCTAACTACATATTTAGGAAAAAACTGTCTAGCCAGGCTGCCCCATTTCCTGATCATTCATTTTCTGGATGATCTCTTTCATTCTTCTTCCACACAGGAGTTATCATGCTGTTAGCATTGACAACCCACACATGTCTCCCCACTGCCCTTTGGGTCAGAGCACATCTGTAACACAATTTCATTGTTACTAAAGTAATAAGGCAAATCAAACACCAGCATAATTCAGAAACAACCTTGGGGAAGGAATGTGCTGATTTTAGCAGAATAGTCTCATGATTTGAATGAAAAGACAGGAAGGGTCGCCCTCTCAGGATAGCTTGATGGTCTTTGTTGTTGAGGACCTGCATCAGCCAGTTATGAAAACATTCTCCATTCTGCCATGAGCCTCTTCACTTTCTGCAATGAAGGTTCAAGAATGGTAGAAAAATGAACACCAAGTGCCCTGAACCACTGCCTGGTGTTTAGACTGCTCACCCTTGAGCATGTCTTGTTCTATTGGATTTATCTAGACCTCCACTGTTGTCCTACACTAATACTTCATGGTGGTTTGGATGTGACCCACTATTGCTAAGGGTTTACCTGGTTTACACCATGCTGGAAAGTTTTCAAGCTTAGATTACCATCTACTATCCAAGGACCAACCTACTTTTAGAGATGCTCCCCACTAGAATAGCCAGAGGACATTCAATTTTTTTTTTGCTTCAGGCACAGCAACATTGGAGGAGTGATAAAGGGGCTTTAATCTGCATGGTGGAAGGCTGGCTTCAATGAATAAATCAGGAATCCATAAAAATCATCTCTAACATTGCACATCAGAAACCATCCCATCAATGGTAACACTTCAAGGTCATAGATTTTAAGCTATAAAAGGAACCCAGGGGCACATGGTTCAATGGCTTTACTTTCTTCTGCCTCCTGGCTTCCTTCATTTCCTTTAAAACTAGTGCTAGAGTTTTCCCCTGTGAGTATCTCTCATTGGCGCTGACTATTGCTTGCAAGAAAATATTCAGACTGGGAATCCAGGGAGGGCAGGGAAGGTTTTTTGACCTCTGTGGCCCCAGTGTTTAGCACAGTTCCTAGCACACAGTAGGTAATTAAATTCTTTTTTTATGCTCTGTCAACTGAGGCCGAGAGAGAGAGAGAGAGAGAGAGAGAGAGAGAGAGAGAGAGAGAGAGAGGAGAGAGAGAGTAAGTGACTTGTCACTCACATAGAAAGTGGCATGGCCAGGATTTGCACTCAGAATCCCTGCTCCTCAATTGAATATTCTTTCTACTGAATCCCATTTCTCTTACTACAATTCTGTTTCCTTTTTCAGCATTGGCTACTTCTTTAATCCTTAGTTGTAATGATTGTGTGTCTCTGTTAACTCTTAAGATATGAGGGTCTTAATGGACCTGGAGATTACTTTGAGTCAATAGAATAACATAGAGATACCTCCCCCAAAAGAAATGCCAATGTCTAGGATGTCTATCTGTCCTCTGCCCAAGTCCAAGCATATCTGGAGTGCTGTTCTGAGTTCTAGATAACTCATTTTAAGAAGGATGTTGAGACGACAATCAGAATGGGGAAGAACCTCACAATCATGCTCTGTTGGGATTGGTGGAAAGAACTGGTTGGGTTCAGCTGAGAGAACAAGAAGCATTCAGGGAGCTGTGAGAGCTATCTACAATTATGATGGGGACTATCATGTGGAAGAGGAATGAAACTTGCTCAGATTGGTGCCAGAGGACAGAACCAAGGGTGATGAGCAGAAGGGGCAAAGAGGCAAAGAACCAGAGTCAAGCAATGCCTCGACAAGTCAAGATGGTCTCCTGATGTTTAAAGTGTCCCAAAGTGGCTGTGGCTGGTGAAGGAGGTGTATCCTCATCCAAACCCCTATGGCTGCTTCCCATAGATATCATGGCAGATAGAGGCAGGTGGGATGGCTATTGAGATTTTTTTTTTATGAAGGATTTCACAATTCTGTGTGACTGAAATTTGTGTAAAGCACAAAATGAATTCTTTCTCAGGATCTTAAATCTAAAGGGATTATACTTCAAAAGCTGAGGTATTAGGCCTGCTTGCTAATTTGGGAACATTTCCAGGACATTTTAACATCAAAGATGCCCTGCCCTCCAGAGCTGGAACCATAGTTTTCCCATAGTTGTGGCAATATTTTTAGCCCTTTTCCCTCATGTAACGAGGGTTTCCACTTTGTTTCCTTGTAGCCAATACATTTTGAACTGCTGCTGTCGAGACTGGTTCCTTCCCTGGGCCCCAAGTGTCTTTTAATAATGCATGTGCCTTTGATGCTACATGAGGGGGCTGTAGCACAACCCTGTCATAAGTAGCATCATATATGGATACTGCTACTTTGGACCCTTGGTTGAGCATTAACTTTTGAAAGCAAAGCACCCACAATCCTTTGTGTCAAGGATAATTTTCTAAAGGAAATGGGAAATTTGAAAGGGGGGGGCAGGAGAGATATGGAAATCAGTCCAATTAAGAAGGCTTGCAAATGTAATGGCCCCCAATCGAAGCAATAGAAAGAACCTTTGGTAAATAAACTAAGTGCCCAAGATGTCAGTGTCTAATTAGGCATTCTTCCTAATTGACAAGTTTAAATAAATATTCCAGTAGAAGACTACACTGTGAATCAAAGATTCAGACAGGATTTCACTGAGTGCTATCACTGGGCTAGACCCAACAAAGGTAAAGTGAGATCCTAGATCCCATTAGACTTCACTTCTGTCTTCCTGGGGTTCTTTAGTTACCACTCACAATGTAATATTTAAGTTGCTAAACTTCACTTCTAGGAATAAAGGATGAGAAAATCCAGCCCACTCTCAAAGAGTTGACTCCTCAAGGCAATTGGGCAGTGATCACAGGCCAAGACATCTCTTCATGCATTATGCATTGTGTCTAAATCAGCGAACTTTAAAAGAAGACTATAAAGTCACACCACTCAGTTAGCCAGATGGTCAATGCCCATGTTCATGGTGGATGGGTAGTGAGAAGCTGAAATTCATGCCACAGAGACAAAGCAGTTGAGCTATCATAGGGAGGGTTTGCTGTTCCCCTGGGGGGGGGGTGTCATGGAGCCCTGCTGTATAGAAAAACCATGTGGAGAAAGGAATTGTATGATTTTAATAAAGGGCAGAGCCTCAGAATTTACTAAAGTTATAGATAAGGAAACTGAGGTGGAAAGAAATGGTTTGTTCCAATATCTGGAAGCTCACAAGGTCATCATCAGATAATTGGATAAGAATCCATCTAATTCTCTGATCCAAAGGCTACTGGTTGTTTCTTTTTCCTTTTAATTTTGCCATTATTTCACTCTACTAGCTCCTTTTGAAACTGGTAGAAAGTCATAGGGAGAGGCCAAACAGATGAAGTCTAAACAGACATTCTCAAAAGGAAATAGACTTCAGAATTATTTTGAATTGAACTTTGAGGGAAGTATAGCCAAAAATAGTCAGGAGTAGCAGGGTGGGTTTGGGGTGCCGAGGCAGAAAATATGGGAACCAAGAGCCATAGGCAGGTATATGCATTGCTTGGAATTTTTCTGGAGTGTAATCATAGCTCCCCCATATATTCTCATAGGTAAATTGTGGGCACCAACTGGAAAAATGCTCACTTTTTTGTAAAGGTTTCCAGATCTGAAGGCAGAGAACACATTATTCTTTGAAGGAAATTAGAGAATGATTCCTTAGGGAATGTCTGCCCTTTATTCTATTAGGTGTCCCTGTGACTTTCTCTCTACACTAAGGTTAACTTCAATTCTGTCTCTAGAAAATGAGGCATCTTTGGGACAGACTAGTAAGACCAACTTAGACACACAAGTGGACAGATGGAAAAGGGAACAAGTTCCATTCATTTCCTGAGTACATGGCACTGTGGGGGATGCTAAAGAATCATAAGACAAAGAACTGATGTTCTAAGAGCAGCAAATGTCAGTGAGGAAGCAATAGACCCACATATGATATAATCAGAAAAGATAATTAAGCCTTATACCGGATGGTTTAAACAAATTTCTATTAAAGTGAGATTTCCAGGAAGGGACACCAACAAATGGCTTGTTATCTAGGCTGGAAAGGTCAGGCCAAATTGAGGTGGATGACAGGGGCAGAGGAGGGAGAATATGCTAGACCAAGGAATCAATAGATATAAGGTCCTGGAGGCTGGAACAAGCAAGGTGTAGTAACAGAGACAGGCGAAGGACTCTACCTCCATGGTCTGAAGAGGCTAAACAATGCCTGGATGGCCAGATATAGGAGAACAGACCTGCACTTTGGGGAAACTAATTTGGCAGGTGGATGGGGGAGGGGGATGGACTGGGGAGCAAAAAGAATCAAAGTATGAAAATGGCATTAGCTTGGAATTAAAGATAATCTCTCTCCCAAAGTATCCTTCAGATGTATTAAGACAGTAGAGGATATTTGTGGTAGATCCGGAAAGATGTCATTGCATTAATTGGGGTATTAGGTATTGAAGGCATAGGCTTAGATGATGACAGTAGAAATAGATGAGGGATGAGTTTACATCATACAGAGTTCTTGGTTTCATTTTACCCACCATTTTGTCCCCATAGTAGCCTTGCCCATGAGAACTTCTTTCTCTTGGTGCAAATAGTGTCTTCCTTCATATGCCTTTTTTGGTTAATTTGGCTGTGTACAATAGTCAAAATTATTTAGTCACTGTGTCCAACAATTGGGGAATGACTGAATAAGCTGTGTTATATGATTGTGATGGAATATTATTACTGTGCTATAAGAAATGATGAGCTTGATGATCTAAGAAAAACATGAAAAGATTTGCATGAAATAGTGAAGAGTGAAATGAGTAGAACCAGGAGAACATTTTTGTCCAATATAGCAAGATGTTGGTTTATACTAAACTGGCCCTTGCCAGTCAAGTGATCTAAATAATTCTCTTCCCCTGCCATTTGCTCCCACTGTAAAAACTTGGATAAGTTCTATGATTCTTATATTAAATCTGGCTCTTGCCAGCTGAATGACCCAAAACAATTCTCTTTACCTACCATTTGCTCCTACTGTAAGAACTTAGATGGGTTCTAAGATTCCTTCTTGCTTTATACCTAGGATATAGACCTCTTGGCCCTGCATTTTTCAGAGGAGCAAACTGAGATACAGTGGGGAGGACTGTAACCCCAGGCTCCCAGGTCTATTTAAATGATGCAAGATATATAGGATTCAGTGTCAGCTAGGTGGCGCAGTGGATAGAACACCAGCCTTGGTGTCAGGAGGATCAGAATTCAAATCAGGTTTCAGACACTTAATAATCGCCTGGCTGTGTGATCTTGGGTAAGTCACTTAACCCAATAAATAAATAAGTATATTTAAATAAGTGTAATATTTTTAAAAGGATATGTAGGATTTGCAGGGTTTGTTACTTGGGGAAGTAACCCAGAGAAAACATTGTGCTGCAGTCAATAATTTACATTTACTTAAAAAGCTGCTACCCACTGCGAGGTAGAAGGGAGATCCCCTTAAGGCCAGTTTTGTGTGACTGCTGATCAGGGTCTTGAAAATACAGGAAAGGCAACTTTCTCCCTAATCCCCAACTCAGTTTCAGCCATAACTTCTATGTCTGCTCAAGACGCAAGGGTAAGGCGGTCAGCTGGCCTTGGGGTTCACCCCTTCATGCTGCCCTTGCTAAGGAAGGATCTGCCTGAATTTTTGAAGACAGAAGCCACGGACAAGAAGGGAAGGCAGCAGCCAGAGACCTGAAGCAGCATAAAAGGGTCCAAGGTCCCTCCCAAAGCAATTGCTCCCTGAGGAGCTGGGGAAGGAAAAAGCAGGCGGCTCTAGCCTTCTGGCTCCATCTCCCTGCATCCAAGGTTAGGTTGGGTTTTCGGCCCTAAAACAAATAGTAGTACCCCCACTCCCTCTTCCTCTCCCCCCACCCCCCCCAGCCTGGTCATTCCTCCATTTAGCTAAAAATGAAAATGAAGTGACATTTGATGTCCTTTTGTTTGAAGACATCAGCCCCTGGATGCCATTCCAAGGGGAGCAGGGGACTGCCTGACTGGGGAGGGCACCCCTGGAAAAGTGGCCGGCTTGCGGCAGCCCCCCGCCCCCTGCCTCCCCTGAGAAGCTCTGCCTCCATTTCCCTGCAAGGCTCCCCAGCAATGCCTGGGCTTCTGCTCGGAAAGGCAAAGCCAGCAGAGGAGGAGGGCGCTATTAAGGAGCCTCCCTGCTGCTCCTGCAGCCAGCCATTTATCACCTTTCCAGGCGGCAGGAGGGGGCCAAACGAGGGGGGCTGGGGTGGGGGTGGGGGTGGGGAGGCCACCAGCCCTTCCAAGGTGCCAATTCTCCTTCCCCAACCAGCCACTTGGAAAGAGAGTCATTCATACTTAATTAGCGCCTGTCTTTGTGGCTCTCCTGTTCCCCATACAAACTGCTGCCCACCAATGTCAGTCTCCAATGGAGAGCTATCAGGACCAGCAATGCCCCTCTGCAATTAGGGAGTCAGGCTTCTGCGCCCCCCTCCCAGTTCTCCATTTCCCATTTCATTAAATCTCAGGTCCCACTTTGAGATCACAAGATCAAATGACTTTAAAAGCTTCAAGGATGCCGATGACTCCAATCTGGATCCCTGATTTAGAGGAACAAGTGGGGAGCAATTATTTACCTGCCCCCTCCCATGAACATTTATGGAGGCTTACAAATATTTTTATAGCACTGATGGATGGGCTACTTAGCCATGTGTTATTAATTTATGAGATCTTTACAAGCCGACTCAGCTATGAATAATGGAGATGTTTGCCAAGCCATGCCAAAGTATGTTTGTTCCAGGACCGGGTTTCTCTCATCTTTCAGATATGAAATGAATGGCAATGGGAAAAAATGGATCCATCACAAAGAGAAGAGACAGCTTTCTAGAAGTGATCTATTCATCATCATTGTCTACCCTGTCTACCCTCTGCCATCTGTCTGGGGTGGGGGCAGGACAAGAGCAGGGCTTCCCAGAGGTTATGGAATAATGAGGAAGAAACAGTCTTTGATCCCTGCTCACATGGCCTCTTGGCTCATCATGGGGAAAGAAGAGAAGGGTGGTTTGTTTTGTCTTTGCAGTTGCTAGACTTCATGATGGAGTCCCACATTTGCTTAAATCCTCTCCTCACATCTTCCTCATGCCATTTCAGAGCCATGTGGAAAATACAGAGGATTAAATGACAACCTGGTGATCCTGTCCTGGCTGAATCTGCACAGATGCCAGGCTCAAGGGGTTGGGGCAGAGACCACCCAGCTGAGTTTGGCCCTGAGTATTTATGAAAAATGGAAAGAACTCTGTTCTAAGCATCTGAGCACCTTATTTTGGCTCTCATTTGCCATGCGACCTTCAGCAAGTGACAACCTCTCTGGGCCTCACTTTCCTTATCTGTAAAGTGTGTGTGTGGGGGGGGGTTTGAAATAAATGACCTGTAAGGTCCCTCTCAGCTTGACAGCTCATGATCCTGTGAGCTAAAGTCATATGTATGATCTTGTGTAGATTCAATTCAATTCACTTTTATGAATTACCTGCCATCTGCAAAGCTTTGAGCTAGAAGGAATTTCTCAAGAAAAAGAGTTTGCTGTTTTAAATTACATGATCCTTGCCCTCTACCAGTCTCAGACATGTTATAGCTGGGTGACTCTAAGCATAGCATTTAACTTCTATTTACTCCGTTTCCTCCTTTGTAAAATGGGGATAAGAACAGCACACAGAGTTATGAGCATCCTAATTGTGAAGCCCTTAGTTTGGTGCCAGTCCATAGGAAAAGTTCTAGAAACATCAGTTTAATTTCCATATGTAGAGGCATAAGAACTAGACCAACTCTTTGGTCAGTAATGGGCATTCTCAGTGTGGGAAGTCCCTCTTCCTTTTTCCTGTCAGTACCTCCTCTGTGGCTCAGAATCTCCCAGAGGGATATAAGAGCATCAGGATCTGAGATGACTGGAGTCATGTAGAAGATATCCAAGATCCAAGGTGCATATGGTGGGAGAGAAGATGCCCAAGAGGTTCAGGAAGATTGGGGAAGAGACATTACTCTTTGGGGTGTTGTTCATGGAAGGCCTCATAGAAGAGGAACACTTGGGGTTTGAAAGAGGAGACACCTGAACTGAGCCTGGAATGAGGAAAGGGCTTTGGAAAAGCAGAGATGAGGAAGGAGGAGAACCTGGGAGAACCCCAGCTTAGCAGTCTTGATGCTGAGCAGTGAGAGCTATGGAGGCATTCACTCTGCTTTTGCCTTGTGGTGTGAATAAGTTTGACACATGTCTAATCTTTGGAAGTAGCTTCCACATTGACCCACAACGATTTCTACAAATCTATGCCTGCTGGCATACTGAACCAGATGATCCATTGGTCAGTCAAAAATAAATAATAAACAATAAAAATAATAATGATAAATAGAACTTTATATATTAACATATTTTCTCACCACCTCCTTGGGAATTTGGTGCAATTGCTAATCTTATTTTAAAGAGTTGAGGAAACTGAGGCAAACAGAGGCAAAGTGACTTGCCCATGTCACTTTCTAAAATAAAATTGGAACTCAAGTCTTCTTGACTTCAGATTCTGTGCTCTATCCATTGCATTGCTTAGCTATCCCAAATTTGTCATTGCCAGTGTGTTCTTGAGATCAGCATCTGGAGGACTTGTGCTTTATGGGGAATATCAAATGCATCTTTGCTCTGTAGGATGCCTTGGAATTCTAGGGCTCTTTTTTGCCAAATAATAAAAGGGAGAAGGAAGGGAACAATGAATTTTTAAACACATTACTTGCCATATACTTTACAAATACCTTATTCGATCCAGTCAGAAATTAAGAGGAAATATATAAGGTCAGATTTGAACTCAAGTCTTTCAGAACTCTTTCCACTCTATGGCCTCACTCCTGTATTTCATCCTAATTCTCTAAATCACTTGCTGGATTACCTTGATGCCCTTGTCTCCTCTTACCCATTGACTTCGAACATTTTGGTCTTTATCTACTTAGGGATGAAAGAAACCTGAAGGATGCTTTGCTATCAGTTTGTTTCCCTTTTCTACTTAAACTAAAGGAATTCTTTACAAAAGGCTGGATTTAATTTCTAAATACATTTCTAACCCTCTGTCAATTCCCATATACTTGGGGCCCACCAAGTGAGTAAGAATGAGCACAGCTCTTTGGAAGAATGTAGCTTATGGACAGGTTTTTATAGCAGGATGGCCAGACTCTGCTCTCTCTGGGTCCCTAAAGCAGGACTTAGTTCCCTCTACACCTCCCTATTGTCTTTTGGTCATGCAATAGCCAACACCCCCCTCCTTCCAAGATGGCATTCTCTGGTCTGGTCTTCACTCCTGTTGACCACTGGCAGCCCCCTGCTCCTCTTTGTGCTCCAAGATCATCCCCAGCAGCAATGAGGTAGCTTGTTCCATGTCCCCTGATCCACATTGGAAAGGGAGCTGGTCTCAGAAAAGGCCATTATAATGTACAATCTCAATCAATTCAAACAATGATCCTCATTAAGTCCACCACATAATTGACATCTAACGGAAACATGAATTCACTCCATTTACAAAGGTTTTAAAGTGGATTTTTTGTACTTAAAGTGAATATCATAAACAACATCTGGAGCGATGGATTATCCCTTCATCTGAGGGGAAAGGGTTATCAGTGAGTAGGGCTCCACAGAGGCTAGGGTCTCTCTTGGCATGGAGGCTACAAGGGCAGAGTTCAGGTCTTCTGTCTCAGACCAAGCCCCTTTCTCCTTCACCATTGCAACTATATCATCAGATACACAGCCACCCCAATATTACACAGAATCAGACTGTATAGACCTGAAAGAATACCTCAAAAGAGGGACTCTAAGAGAATTAAAGCAGATCCTCAATGAAGTAGTTGCCCTTTGGTGACTTTGAGGATTCTGTCCTGTTGCCTTTGGGGTTTCCAGGTAAGTTATGGAGAATTGAGACTCTGATAAGATCAATGTCTCCAAAGAAGGACAAATGCTGCTGCCTCTCCTTTGTTATGTTGTTGACTGACCCATCATCTGCTCTTGATGAAAAACTAGATGATGGAGACAAACCCAAGACTGTCTTCCAACAACTAAGCCTCTACAGAGGGACAGAGGGTTCCCAGACATGGATGCGTGTGGTAGGGCATCCCACTTGAGATGCTGTCATTATAGAAAGTTCCTTCCACCAAATCAGTAACAAAGTGCAAAGCCTAGAGCATCGAGAGCTTAAGCAACTTGCCCAAGGTCATGCAGACAGTAGGTATCAGAGGTGAAACTTGAACTCTGGGTTTTGTGGCTTCAAATTTGACTCTCTCTTCATTCCAGTCACATCAATAATGTCAGATGTAAAAATAGTTCCAGAAGGAGAGACTAAATGTAGAAAAGTATGTATCTATGTGGGTTTAGATGAATATATAAGCACATATATAATATTTGTTAATTTGATACATATCTAATACAAAGAAGAGACTGATAGTTACCTCAATTGTTGCCATAAAAGCTAAATAATTGAACTTTTCCAAATGAACATTTTCAAACTAGCTCCTACCATTTTAAGTCATATTTTTCATTAAGTTATTATTTGTCTCCATTTGCCAACAATATTTATGACCAAGAAGCTTAATGTCTAACATTTGGGGCACTTGGAAAGGCTGCTGGGGGGGGGTCTTTCCTGTTAAGATAAGAATATAAGGCACTATGGAGTGTAAATAAGAGTTTCCTGGCACCCATCCAATCTGTTTTTGCCAAAATATACAAGGTCCAACCAAGAGAAAAGTCAGTTTTAGATGAAAGTCAGTTTAGAAGATCATTGAGACTTCCTTTCCTGAAGATGACCTTTAACCAAGTAGATACTGAAAAGTCTCTTACTGTTATGAAACAAAGGGGAAATAGATTATTGAAAAGGCCCAGGAAAAGAGGGAATCAGTTAGCTGATATTAAACTCAAGGAAAAAAAAACTTTTCTCATAATTGAAAATAATTTTATGTTCAAACCCCACTGATTTAAGAAACTCACATCTGTTCTCTTATTTATAGGCCATTGTGTATCCTATTCTCGGGAACTTCAAACTGGGCCAATTCAGAATGAAAAAAAGGTTGAAAATAAGATAGACTAAGAAAAGTGATGTTCTGTTAATGTTGAAAATGGGGGAGGGAGAGATGTGGGGGGTGGATAAGGGAGAGAGGGAAGGAAGGATGGAAGGGGAGAGAGAGAGAAACAGAAAGAGATGGAGAAAGAAACAAAGAAATAGAGAGAGAATGAAGGGGGTGTAAAGTGTGAATTCACACCCCAGTTTGGGAAGTGGGACAGGGAGATTGTGATAGATAAGGTATCAAGTACATTTTATTAACAGCACCAAATGGTAAAAACAGATAAAAAAAGAACAGACTGTCAGGTAAGCTGTACTTGATCACCACCCCCCACCCAGACGGGGACCACTGATGTAATTATTTTGCTCTTAGAATATAGGACATTTTTCTTTAACAGAATCAACTAGTTTTCTCTTATAAAAAGGTGCTTATTAAAGAAAATAGCTAATGTGCATTTACATCTTCCACTATACAAAATCCTGAGGTTCCAGAGCTACAGACAGAAAGACCCTAGACTTTTTTCAAATATGGGGTATGCTACTTTGGTGGAGCTGATGGAGGTGAATTGTGAACGGGGAAGGATGGATTCATTTCTTCCTTTTCTTGGACAGGTATCAGATTGTGCAGAAATTCTAAGAGAATTACTGGAACCAGTTCAAGAGGCTTCAGTCTAGTGGATTCCTGTGCCTAACCTAACTGGCTTTCCTGATGCTATGGGGCATGTCTGGTTGAAGATTTATGGCTGTATCCCTAACACTGAGAAGGTGCTTGGAGTGTACACATGCCACACTCCAAGCCACTTTGGGACCAAATGATCCATGTATGATTAGATGGTGCTCAATATTTTTGCACTGTGGTGACCTCTTCAAATCTAGCTCCCTTAGACTGAGACAGCAGGCAAATTTCATAAAGAGCTGTATTGATAATGAGGTGAGTATAGTGGATAAAATGCTGACCTTTGAGGTAGGTGGCAGAGTTTTCAAATTCCCTCTTGTGCACTTCCTACTGTATGCTCTTGGGTTATATCACTTAAACTTTCTTAGCTCTGTGAAACAGGAATGACAACATTTACCATACCTATCTTATAGGGCTTTGTAAAGAAAAGACTTTGTTGACCTTACAGCCCTCTACCAATGAGATCTGTGGTTCATCCAGCTCTAGAAGCAAACTTTCATCAGATCCTTGACTTGGATGTTTTCTATATAGTGACACTACTGGAAGCTCATCTTTATGGGGCAAAGCTGTGGCACAGAGGATTTTAATTTTTTTTCTCTTGAATTTGTTAATACTTGGAAACAACACAAGTTCCTTAAGGGCACGGCCTATCTTCTGGTTTGAGTTTATATTGACAGAGCTAACATCAAGTATGCACTTAATAAACTCTCTATGCATCCATCCATCCATCCAGGCATCTATCAGTTCATCCATTCATCCCTCCCCCAATCCAGCTATCAATCCTACCACCCATCCATCTATTTCATGTGACTACCACCCTTTGAGTTTAGCAATACCAGTATTTTTATCCTCATTATTATTATTTGTTATCATTATTATCCACATGCTTTGCTAGAGAAATTATTGACATTGTCTTTTCTCCCTGTGAAACACTTTCTCAGGATCACATAAGAAACTACCTAAATGGAGAGATGCCCTGGCATCTTCACCTTCAATTGTATGTGTCCCACATTCTCGGCAGCCTCAGCTGCTGAAAACCTGGAATGAAAGTCCTCATCACCAAAGACCTTGACTCTGTCACATTAGCAATAGAGATGGTTTTATGAGGGAGAACAGCATTAAAGAAGATGAAAGTCATCTACTTAGCCATTGAATCCCCCACATCATGGAGCTTCCTATCTGACTTGTACCTAAAATCTCCTATTTGGGTTATTTTCCCATTAGAAAATAAGCAACTGGGGCAGCTAGGTGGTGCAGTAGATAAAGCACTGGCCTTGGAGTCAGGAGTACCTGGGTTCAAATCCGACCTCAGACACTTAATAATGACCTAGCCATGTGGCCTTGGGCAAGCCACTTAATCCCATTGCCTTGAAAAATCTAAAAAGAAAAAAAAAAGAAAAAAGAAAAAGAAAGTAAGCCATTTAAGAGCAGCAACTGTCTTGTTTTTCTATTTATTTCCACAGTATATAGAGTACAGCACTTCACACATAGTTAAGTGCTTAGTAAAAGCTGCAGACATTCATTCATTCGTTTGTTCATTCATTCGTTCATTCGTTCATTGATAGAACTGTATCAAAGACAAGGCAAATATTTAGCCTTGTTCAGGGTGAGCCAAGAAAATTAAAGAGGAATAGATGGAAATTAAAAGAAAGATTTTGAAGGACAACTTAGACTCAATAGCAACAGGAACTGGAGGAATTCCTCAACAATTATTCAAAGGAATTCCTCAACAATCACACACACACACACACACAGATGAGTCTTAGTTAAAGGTGGATTTGACTAGATAACATTTGATTGAGTGTCAAACACTGAGGTTTTATAATGAGAAGCCAGTCATTGATAAGGAAATACTCCTGTGACTTTTGTACTGCTATAAAAGTGAGTCCAAATCATTGGATGAAACAATATACCACAGTGTGGAGCCTAAGTTCAGGCAAGAGTAAAGATGCCTTATGACAAATCAGATTTCTTCTATTCTGTCCTTAAAAGGAGCAACCATGAGAGTCTTTCAAGAAAGATTTGACTAATCCAATTTCTCTTTAAGTGTTATGTATAGGCATATGTATGTGTATGTTGGGTGTGGCAATTACATCCATATCAATTGAACTATATTTTTAGTTTGTACCCCAAGTGTCTGAGGTTGAATATATGAAGCCCCTTCCTCCACATAGAAGAGGATGAATATGCAAACATTCACATTTAGTATGATAAGGACAACAAAGGATGAAGCTCCTGATACCCAAGGAACTCTACCAAACCCATTCATTCACCCCTGACTAGGTGGCTCTGAGGCCAAACCTATGAAGTGATCTTAAGTACAACAAGAAGAGAAGTTAGACATCCCCACACCCAGTGATTAAGAGTTCTTTTGATTTGCTGGGAGTAGCACAGGCCAAGAGGATGAAGCCTGAAAGCCAGTCAGTATCTGTACTGGTCAGATCTGGGTTAGGGATCCCAGAGATAGAAAGTCAGCATTACTTGGGAATCAAAGGAAGTTCCAGGAAATCAAAGGAAGTGAAGCAAAACCCAGTAATTCAGATATAACCTGGGAGATCTGAATAGGACCATTGATTACCACCACAAGAAGGAGAAAAAACATAATTTAACGTTTTCTCATCTACTAACAAGTGAAACCATGTTGTTTTAAACACAATTGCCACCAACATCAGCTAGAATGAGTATGTACCCAAAGCCACATTGGTATCCATAAGTGACACCCATAACTGACATTCATAGGGTGCCTAGAGGTTTATAAGGGGTTTTATATCCAGTATCTCATTGGATCATTACAACACTCTAAGAGAGAAACTAAGTGACTTCCCCAGGTTACACAACTAGCTAGGATCTAAGAGATGGGATCTGAACGCATTATCTTCTTGACACTATGCTCTCTCCTCCATTGCAAGAGTTAGTTTACAAAGGTATTTTGGAGGGTGATTTTGCTGAGTCTTCTCTCCTTGTTTCTCACTTCTACAAGTGCACATTTAGTGTCATAAGAAGATACTATTTAGAGAAATATAATATTAGGAAAACACTTATAGTGTTAACAACTGGACTGCATAATTCATGAGCCCTTGTACCTCCCTGTACATTCTTTTATTTTCCTTTCATTAAGTTTACTCACAACAACATGGAGCTTAGAAGTTCATAACAGTCATAGGTGACATAGGCTTGGAGACTGACTTTGTATGTGTTCCATCACATGATCTCTCCAAAATTTCTGGAATATAGGAAGGGCCAGTATTGACATTCCCATTTTCCAGATAATGAAAATGAAGTTCAGATTTGTGAAGGCACTGATTGGTGGCATGTCATTGTAGTGCCTACTCTAATCCCAAATCCAAGAATTTGTCACTAAATGAGCTAGTTCTTAGTAATAGCAAATAAACAACAAGTCAAAGAGGGCATTTTGTGATGAGATTTTTAAAAATTCTGTTCTATTCTGAGAGTGTTTCTTAGCCTGTTATTAATAAGTTTTCAAATGTGACTTCTTGGTCACATTAGTAATCACTCTGCTCTCAGAAGTGTTTGGTGAGTCACTTTACTGGCAAGGCTGAGAAATAAAAAGGGACCAGAGGATGATCATCAGCTTTTAGGCTTCTTTTTATCTTTGTAAGAAAGACTGAATCAAAAGCTGATTTGAATGCAGATTGAAGCAGACTGGGGTGGGGGGTTATCTTTACATTTTAAGCATGGCTATTGTAGTAATGTTTTCCATGACTATTCATTTTTAACCTACACCAAGTAACCTGGATTCTCAATGGTGGGGAGTGAGGTGAGAATGGAAGGGAGAGAATTCAGATCTCAAGGTTTTGGAAGTAAATGTTGAAACTTGTTTTTGCATATAACCAGGGGAAATAAAATAAAATACAAAAGGAAGACTGAATCAGCTATCTAACATATGTATGATCAGAAGTTGATAAAGAAGCAGTGAGGTGCCCCATTGAATAGAGTGCTGGCCTGGAAATTTAGAAGACCAGAGTTTAAATCATGTCTTTGACACTTAAAACCATGTGGCCTTGGTCAAGTCAACAAACCTCCTTGTGACTCAATTTGTTGATTTACAAAATGATAGTGTGGGGCTCAATGGCTACCAAGGTCCCCTTCCACTCTATTTCTAACATATCCTCTCCTCTGACACTGCTGTCCTTCTGGTGTTAACTGTCACCACCTCACACATGAACTATTTTGTAGCTGGGGGACAGGAAGGGTACTGGTTGTCTTAAATCTCTCCCTTCTCCAGTTAAGCCTCCATTCAGCTATGAAAGGCATTTTTTCTAAAGTGCAGGTCTGCATATCATCCCCCAACTCAACAACCCCAATGGGTCTCCACAAGGATCACTTTTAGGAAAAATTACAAAATTTCATTTCCAAATAAAATTCCATCTTCTGCAGGAAGCTCTCCTGATCCCTCTGTTCTAGTGACTTCCCTCTCTTAATTAAGACCTGATTGTTGTAAGCCTGTGAAACCTGGAGAGTATATGAGTGCCATACCAGAAAACTGAATCACTAAACTGCCAAGTATTCAAACATTCCAAAAGAGAACGGAACTCCAATGGGCTGGTCCCATTGTTCAAATGCCAAAATATACTTGCCAAAGAGACTATTTTATGAAGAACTGATACAGAGCCCATGTTCATTGAGGGTAGGGGAAGAAGGGGGGGGGGTGTTAGAAGAAGGCATATAGGGACAACCTGAAGGATTCTCTTAAGATCTTTGGAACTGATTGTGCAGCATGGGAGACACTGGTCCGGCATGGGGGACCCTCCTCAGAGAAGGTACTGGGCTCTATGAGAAGGAAGCATGGAAGCTGCTCAAACTAAACAGGAGCACCTTAAGTTTAGAGGGCCCATTCCAGGTGTTCACATGAACTATTTTTGTCTGACCTGTGGTATTGCATTCCAAGCTTGTATTGGTCTGATCAGCCCCACACTAGTCTCTAATATAGTGAGGTTGTTCTGGTTTTCTTCAACAGCAAAGGACAAAAACCACGTCCTATTTATCCTGCAATAATCCTCTTGTACACATATGTTGGCTTATTTTCATTCTCATTAGATTATAACCTCTCTTAGGACAGAGAAATAACAAAGGAAGGAATTTAACCATATTTTGAGAAGAAATAGGGGAAGATGCAATACTTTGATTTGCTTTCAAAGGTAATGAGGCAGATCTTCAATGAATGGTCAAAAAGGAATGGGAAGAACATTGAACATAGAATGGACATGGGATCTGTGCATGCTTGGCCATGTGATATTGGAAGCCATCGGAGAGAATTCTTTGAATTCATGCATTTTCTCCATCCTTTAATTATTACATGTTGGAACATGGTCATCTGGGACAGGTGTTTGGTGCCCATTTATATCAGGGATCGTGTATGGCTTATCATTGTAATGACCTAAGGGATGGAAACATCCATTAAGAACAAGAATTACATGAGTAATGTAACTATCAAAGACTTTGCTTTTGGGCCAACTCTCTAAATCTCCTTTACATCATTTATGACAACTAGTCACTCAGCTTCATTAATTGAAAGACCTCCAGTGAGGGGATCACTTATCCTCCATTTCGGAATAGCTCTAATTATTGTTGATGATGATGATGATAATTTATATATCTCTTTAAGGTTTATAAATTTTTTTTTTACAAATGTTATCTCATGTCATCTTCACAACAACTCTGGGAGGTAGTTGCTATTATCTTCATTTGAATTGAAGAAATTGAGGCCAAGAGAGGTTTAGAAACTTGCTCTGGATCACAAAACTAGAAAGCATTTCAAAAAGGATTTATACTTTGCCACCTGCCTATTTCTGTCATTGTAAGTTTTCTTTTCCTGATATAAATCCTAAATCAGTCTCCCTACCGCTTTCCCCCTTCACTTTGCTCCTTTTCTACCTTATAACACCAAGAGGAACAAATCTACCCCTTTGTCCCTGTGAAAACCCTTCAAATAATTGAATGAAGGATGATCCTCTTGAGTCTTCTTTTCTCTTGGATAAACATCCACATTTCCTTGAATAAGCTCTCATAAACCAGGAGAACCCTAACTGGCTCAGATACCCATCTTGCAATTCTTCATCTAATCTATTTATTCTAAATGTGGTACCTAGAACTGGAGAATGCATGCCACATGAGTTCTGACCAGTGCAGAGAACAGTGGAACTGACACCTCTCCAAGACCAGATGCTGCATCTTGGAATCCAGTCCTACACATTTAGGAAGCTCCCACAAATCACAAGGCATCATGCAGTTATTATCCCCAGACTGCTAGTCATCTTAACTTTCTGCTCATGTTTGATCCCTGCCTCTCTGACTCATCGAACCAAGAAATAAGATTTAATTTGCTGGCAGCCTAAGAAGGATGAGCAGAGTGAGAGCTGGTCATTCTTACTAGTTGGTCTGAAATGGCCTTTCCCAGGTAGAAACCCAGCCAGGCAGGTTCTGAAGAGTCCAGAGTATTATTGGCTATGCATTAATTTTGCTCCAGGGTTCCATTCACAGCCTACTGAGCAAATGAGAGCCCTTGGTCAACCCTGAGCAACTAAAGGTTGCCATGACACCACAGACTTAAGCAGAGACCATGAATTTCCAAAGGCTTCTTTGAAGTCATGCTCTTTGACCTCTTCTTATAACTACTATCCACTCAACTGTTTCAAAATGAACAGGGGAGATCTTTGCTGTGGACAGTTCATTTAGCAATCACAATATTTCCTATAACTTAGATAAATGAAACAATCCCTTACCAGGAGAAAGGGTCGACATCATTTCCAGAAAAGGTCACCTGCATCTTCCATGTTCTATATTAAATTGTAATCAGGGCTGACTAGGAGTTCCATCAATAACAAAGCTAAGGAGAATGGTGCACATCCAGGAAAGACTCTGCTAGTCATGAGGAATAAACAAATTTGTGAAGGAACACCTGGCTCCCCAAGATCTACCCTGACAATCCCAACATAAATTTTCACTGCTTGTCATTTGAGCTGAAGAAAACATTATAGAAACATGACTCAACCTTTTCTTGCTCCCTTGCATAAAACATAAATTCTTCTGCTTCATTTTCAAAGCCTCAAATTAACCTATATTTCTAGTCTCATTGAACCATGACTCTCCCTCTCACACTGCAATCCAGCCAAACTATCCTTATTTATATATCTCCCATTTCCTTCTTTTACACTGACCATCCCATTTGCCAAGAATATTCTCACTCATGCACCTACAATGCCTCTTAAGACCTCATGGGATTGCTCTCTTCCTTGAAGATGTAGCTCAGGCATCATCTTCTGCAGGATACTTCTCCTGATCCTTCCCCACAGCACCCAATTTTAGGACCCTCTCTCCCAAATTATTGAACTAGATGTGCATTTGATACTATTCTATTTGGGGGGATTGTTTCATTTCTTCATTCTTTATACTTGTGCCAGAAATGGGGTACTTAATAAATATTAATTAACTTGTTGATTGATCTACCAATCCAGGTACTTTGGGTATCTAATGGATGCTAGGCGCTGGTCATCCAAAGCCCAAAATGAAAGAGAGATCCCCTCTTAAGACATTTACATTCTTTTGAGGAAGCAATACAGAGACATAGATATAGAATACATTAAGCATGAATGTCAAAGAGCTTAATTAAAATGTAATCAGAGAAGAAGCAAACTAATAGTTGGGGGAATTGTGAAAGGTTTCGTGGAGAAGATGCCCTTTAAGATGAATATTGACAGAAAGGATTCTAAAAGGCAGAGGTGAAGGGGAAATTTCCAGGCATGCCTTAGGGATGGTCAGTGTAAAAGCAGAAAAATAGGAGGGGGTATCTGCAAAAGAGGAAAATCATAAAGGTCACTTTGCATACTTTATAGAGTTATATAAGGATCAAATTACATTATATATAATATATATATAATATATACACATAAATATATATGAAAGTGCTTCATGATCTTATGTCTTATCTTTTTCAAGCTCAGTATCTTTATTTCCTTCAACTACAACTCAAATTACCTAGCTCAGGAACCTGAGCATTGGGATATATCACCAGTCCACGAATATCCTGTTCAAAGTGGTGCCCAGAATTGACCTCAATATTCTAGATGGTAGCTCTTCCTGATCTCTAGATCCAGTGCTTGGATTAAAAGGAGTATAGTCCTTCTGAGTATAGTCCAAAATGCCATTCATTCAGCTAGTGGCTCCATCACATCACTGACTTACATTGGCAGCTATTAGAGTACTCAAGTCTTTTGTTGATTGCTTTCCAAGGATGTCTCCTCCACCCTCATTTGTGTAACTGGTTTTCCTTTACAACAAAAGTTTAAGATTTAATGTTCATATTCATGCTTAGTCACAAGAATCAGATTTCCTTCAAACCCTACTCCAACTTTCCAATATCTTTTTTGGATCCCAGTTTTGTCATCCAGGGTATTTGTTTCTTCCTCTATTTTGTGATACTTACAAATGAATAAGTATGTCCACTATGCCTTAATCCATGTCCCTGATCAAAGTGTTATTCAACACAGGTTAAGCAGGGAGCCTGAGCCACTTGGCTAGAGACTTATCTTCAGGATGACATAAATCCATTAGTCCACCATTTGGAGCTATTCAGTCATCTCATTCCAACTCTTAAACCTCCCAACTTCACATCTAACAATCTTTGCCACATGAACTTTATCAAATACCTTGCTGAAATCCAATCAAACTATGCCAGGGGCATTGTGAGGGTGGTCATCTTTCAAAAGCTAAAGAATTCAATCTGACAGAAATAATTCTCTTTAAGAAAATTGTATTATTATAATAATGCTTTGTCATCATGTAGCCCAGAAATCTATTAAAATAGGTGAGTGCTGGATAGTGTCACATCACATTAAGTAAATGCTGTAACTGTATATATATTCTAAGAAATCAGGAAGATCTCTGTTCTGATAAAAATTAATTTTAATGCTGCATATTTGATTATAAATATTAAAATATAATATTCTCTTTTCACACACCCATTCTCATTTAGTCTAACTTTTAAAAACATCTCTTCCATTCTAGCTAAAAAATGTGGTCATATTCCAGGCCCTCCCCAAGATCTGGACTGGGGAAAACAGCCTGCACTCATCTATACTAACGAGAAGTGTCCTTTCTTGTGTCTTTTCTAATCAAAGTTGGAAAGGAACTAATCCACAAAGAAAAAACTAAACTAAGACATTCTGATTGGGGGTAGTTTCACCTTACACAGATTGCAAGAGTTAACTGAGTCTCATGATCAGTTCACTTTCCTCAATTGCCATCGCATCTCCATGAATTTGAGAATTCTTAATCACCTTCTCATTAAATGTCCACCAATTAGGTGGAGATTTTTCTTGTCATGCCAGGTCCCAATGATGTGTTGTCAGAAGGAAGAAACTTTGATTTAAAGGGGGCCTAGGACCTTTGATTGAGAAAGATTATTGACGTTAACTTATTGATGATTTTCTAGCCTGCCTAATAAATTGATCACCCATATCTAGGTCTTTGTCTCTTTCTTGGAATTTCATTTAAGACATTTCAAATCATTGCTTAGACACCGACTAGTTGTGTGATCATGGGGAAAATGTTGAATATCTGAGCCTTCATTTTCCAATCTGAATATATACGACATACCTCAGAGGTTTGCTGTGAGACTCAAATAAGAAAATAAGTGTAGGATGACCTAAGCATTATATAAATGTCTTC
Organism: Macrotis lagotis; assembly: GCF_037893015.1. Taxonomy (NCBI): domain Eukaryota; kingdom Metazoa; phylum Chordata; class Mammalia; order Peramelemorphia; family Peramelidae; genus Macrotis; species Macrotis lagotis. The sequence continues at coordinate 4,616,285 of NC_133664.1, forward strand.
TCCCTGCTGGAGTTCTAGCTGAGATCTGTCCCTACTATCATTGGAGGGGATGCCCTCTTGGCATTTGTTGCTATTGCTATTCAGTTGTTTCCAGCAGCATCAATGTTTTGGGAGTCATTGCTGCTGATCTAGGCTGGATTTCTCTTGTTGTCATTCTTGCCATTGGTGTTGCCATTTCTGCTGGTGCTGTTGATAAAAGTATTACCATTGGTGCCATGTTTTGATGTTGGACATAGCAGCATTGTTATAGGTGTTGTCATTGTCAAGACCACTGGTAGCAGTATAACCGTTGCTGCTACCAATGTTGCTTTGGATGGCATGATTCCTGTCCTGTTGCCATCAGCACTGACATAGCTACCTTTACTGATACTAGCACCATGGTCATTGGACATGTCATTGATTCTGGTGCTACTACCATCAAAGTTCCCAGAGACAGAACTTCTGTTCTCAGAATTGCCATAGATGCCATCATTTGTGCTGCTGGTGATGCCATCATTGCTATTCCTCTTGGCAGCATTGATATTGCTGCTGCCATTGTTGTTATAAATAGCATTGCCATTTATGTCCATATTACTGCCAGTACTGCTGCTGGCACTATTGCTATTAATGGCTTTCTTTGCATCTGTTGGCCCCATTGACATTATCACTGCTTCTGGGAGCAGAGACATGGGTGCTATTGTTGCTGCTCCATTGCCTTTGAAGCTGAACTCATGTTATACATTCCTGACTTCGGAGTCCTTGCAATTGTTACAAATGACATTAAAGCTGCTGCCATTGGTATTGTTTTCAACATTGCCATTACCATCATTGCTACTATTACTGTTGACATTGGTTTATAGTGACTACTGTTGGCATCATTGCTTTGGTTGCCATCACTGTTCTTGATACCTCTTTCCCATTAGCGGTATCACTACCGCTGCTGACTTCAATGCTAATACTATTGGCATCTACAACAGCAGAGGTATCATTGTGGACATTATTTTTTCTGGCAGAATTGTCATTGTTTTTGTCATTTATGTTACCTAAGGTGAAATTGCTGGTATCACTATCATGTTTTTGGTACCATTGTCAATGCTACCATACTTTTTGTTATTGCATATATAATTTTGATTGCTATCATGGCCCTCAGCATTGCCCCAATTGGCAGTCTTATTGTGGCCATTGATATCCATGTCACCAATTTTACTAGCATTGCTTTTGACAGTATTATTTTTGCTAGCATCATTAATGTTATTGCTTTTCTTGTTGCTGGGGGAATTTATAACAGTTCCTATTGGCATAATTGGCATTGTTTACCTCACTATTTCTGCTGGCACCATTGCTCTTATTGCCATCACTATTGCTAATGATAACATTGTCATTTATGGTCATCATTGTTTTTGATGGAGGCACTGTAATTTACCCTATTATTTGTGCTGCTGGCAAAACTGACTTTGTTGCTGTCACTGTTGCAATAACAGTATTGCCATTTACACTATAATTGCTGCTGCTGATACCAATCATTATTTCCATCACTCTTGGTACTTTCAGCATTATCATTGTAGTCATCACCATTGCTGATGGAAACATCGACATTTATACTAACATAGTTGCTTCGGGCACCCTTTCCTTTCTTGCCATCACTCTTGCTAATGGCAACATTGTCATTGCTGCCATCATTGTCTCTGATAGCAACACTGCCATTTACCTTATCAGTTCTATTCCTGGTCCCATTGCCATTGTTGTCATCACTCTGGCTAATGGCAACATTGCTGTTAATGTCACCCATTGCCATTGTGGCTTTGCTATTGCTTTTCCTTCTGGCATTGTTTGGCATTGTTGTTGTCACTATTATCGATAGTCTTATTTTTTGTTAATCCTTTCCCTGTTATGGCTTCCAGTGCTGCCATAAACAATATCATTTTTGCTCTTAGAAGCATTGCGATTGTAGTCCTCAATATTACTGCTGCCATTATTGCCATTAACAATATCCCTGCTGCTGTTGGCATTATAGTCATTAATGCTGCCATTGCTGCTGCTGTCACCATTGTTATGGTTGCCATCTCTAATATTGCCAGAAGTGCTGCCTTTGCTATGAATGTTGTCATCATTGTAATTGGCACCTTTGCTATTGATGCCTTCATTTTTTTTTAATTAGGCCCCATTGACATTGTTGTCAGCATTACTGTCAACATTACTGTTATGGCCATTCCTATTGTTGGCACTATCGCCTTTACTACCATCACTGTTACTGTTGCCCACATTGTCATCACAATCATTATTGCTGTCATCATGTTTTAAATTGCTTCTTTTATCATCATACTTACAGTCCTTGTGAATATTATAGACAGAATTATTATGTGCCATTGTTATGAGTGTTTCTTCTAGCAATGTTGTGCCTGATAACTGTTGTAGGCAACATTGAACTTGATGCTTTTATGATTTTGATGGGAAATAATACCATGGGTGTTGCTATTATTGCCATTGCTACCACTGCCATTTTTGAAATAAGTACCACACTTGCTAAAAATCACTGTTGTTGTCATCCTTGGGATTGGCATTTCTGCTGTCGGTATTATGGGCCTTGCTGTCACTGTTCTTATTGCTTCTGGAAGAAGTGGTATTTTGGTAGTTGCTGCTGCTGCAGAAAGCATTGTTGTTGGGGTCACTGCAGCTACCAGAGTCTATATTTTGGCTACCATTGCTTTCATTGGAGCCATTACCCTTTATGCCACCATTGCTGTGTTTGCTGCTATTGTTGCTGACAGTATTACTATGTTAGCCATTACAAATACTTTCTGTATGCCAAGGTTATCCCCATTGTTCAGGTCTTATTTCCTGCAGTTTTGCTATTAATGCCCATGATGCCACTGCAAGAAGATTAGTGACCCTCACTAATGCAAAGAGTAATATCATTGCTGTCAGAAATGCTGCTATTGCTGCTGGTACCAATAACTTTGCTGTCATTGCAAATGTTTTCAGCCCTGCCCTTGATGTTGCTACTGGTTGTGCTGTCATTGATGATGTGATCACTATTGCCATGGAAGCTGCTGTCATTGCCATCACTGTCACTATTGTCATTGCTACTGGATCTATCTTTGCTATTGCTGATGCCGTCATCATTGTGCTGGTTGGTGCCATCATGGTTATTGCCATTGTACCCAATGCCTTTGAGAAAACTGATATTGCCTGAGAAAATTTCCCTGATCTCTTTCTACACCTTTAGTAATCCATGTTACATCACCCCTTCACTCCATCCTGAAATGCCCTACAATTTAAAGTATCTAGCTTATTTAATTCCTGGAACTAAAAATCAGGACACTCACCAACTCTCAGCCTTGTAGCCCTTTTCATGTTCTGTAGTGTTCAAAGTCATTAGGAACACCTGTCCAAACCCATCTTCCCATTCTTGTCAGTGTCCTGGGATGCCCCTTGCCTGCAAGGTCTCTCTTATCAGCTTCTCACTTTCCTATAGTTCAGCATTCTGCTAAACATTTTTGTTACCAATTTCTCAACCTGGACTAGTTTCCTTGATCAAGAAAACAGAAGCAAAATACAAAAGAGAATATAGCTTTCCTTGGTTCTTATCACTACCTGTAGGCTCACATTGGCCTTCAATCTTTGTGATGTTCTTGTCTGTAAATGCCTTTGATCAGCTCTCCAGTCTCACCCTTCCTGACACCAATCTGACAAGATCCTGACACTCTTGCTTACAATTCCTTTTTTCATCCATCATTTTTACTCTTTGAAAATTGGAGCTCAAAAAGCAAACTGTTCAGCCACAGGAATTTCTCTAGATTTCTCCCTCTTCTCTATATTTCCCATTATAATCTGTGGTGACTATCACCTTTCTTCAGAGTCTCAGGTCATAGAATATATCTGATTTATCCTCATTCTGAATTTTTTGAGTACAGTTCTTTTTCCAAAGTCAGATTATGAATAACAAGGTCTTCCTTGTCAGGTAAAAACTCCAAGATTATGAAGTCACTGCCTTGCAAAATTCTTATCTTTTCTCTGTCATTCCTTAGTAATATTAGGTAGAATTAAATGCAGCAAACCAAGCAATTCCCACCACCTCTGGAACATATGGACTTTTCCTCTCCCATTCTGCTTTCTAATTTCCCTTTATGTGTTACCGTGCCCTATTGAAACATGAACTTCTTAAGGTCAAAGGCTGTCTTCTTTACTTATATTTATGTCCCCAGGACTCAGCAAAGCACCTGGAATTTATGAGTATTTCATCTTTCTCTTTCTCTCCTCTTGTCTGTCTCTCTCTCTCTCTCTCTCTCTCTCTCTCTCTCTCTCTCATTCCCCAGGATCTCCAGGTCAACACTGGAAAACACTGGCATATCTTCAGTTGGACATATTTGTTTCTTGACATTAATCAAGTCTCATGTTCTATGGAATACATTTCTTTCCAATAATATGGAGTATTGGGGAGAAATCAAAATTGAAGAAGATCCTCTCAATTAAATCAGTGTCTTCCTTGGTTCTCTGTGACTTCAGCTGGAAAGTGGGCCTGAGGAATGATCCAAACAGGGTTGGAGCTAGGCCCAGCCTCCTTGCAGCCTTCCTCTCTTTGCATCCCCTTCAGACCCTGGATAGCTCCTTTTATGGTCTCTGGTGGGACAGGCCCAGGCTGGCCAGGCTTCTTTGCCCTCCCAGTTGGACTGCTTCTGCCTCTCTGCACTTTTTCACCACTGCTCCACCTCTACTTTTTCAGCTCCTGTCAACTGTCATCTTCAACAAATGTTTCTGCAGGGCAGGGATTCTCTTTGTGAGCTTATTGGTATCTTTAGCACATAGTACCAGGCATAACATACAGTCCTTAAAATATATTCTTTTTTTCCTGCCTGCTGGGAACTATCCTCCTTATGCTGGAGAAGTGGGGACTGTGGGTGGGGAATATTGCATGCTTTGTCCTATTGATTTTACTTCATTTTTGTGGTTGTTATAAGGGAAGATATATTTGAAAAGGAGGAGGGAGAGAGATTAAAAATTCTAGTTAAAAGATAACAGCAGGGGCGGCTAGGTGGCGTAGTGGATAAAGCACCGGCCTTGGAGTCAGGAGTACCTGGGTTCAAATCCGGTCTCAGGCACTTAATAATTACCTAGATGTGTGGCCTTGGGCAAGCCACTTAACCCCATTTGCCTTGCAAAAAAAAAAAAAACCTAAAAAAAAAAGATAACAACAAAGAAATTCCAAATTAACGGAGCTAGAAAATACGGTTTTAGAAGAAGGAATGACATATCTCTTTGTAATCTTTATGTAAATATATTTTGAAAATTTCTTTCAGGGGGACAGAGAAAAGAGAAGAAAGAGGGAGATGATTATAATAAAATACATTTTGGAAAATGACTAGTTATATTCAATGACATTCAACTGGTTTTCTATTTTCATTAGTTCAAACCGTAAGATCCACTTCATGAGAAGGGAAAAGCTGAGCTGTCATCTATGGTAAATGGAGAACATCACAATATCTAGCCAATGAACACCCAGATATTTCCATGATTTGAACTGATCTGTGTATTATAGTTGTTCACAAATGCTAATCACCTTCCCAGGGCTAGAAGGTGAACAAGATTTATCCTGAAAGTAACTCTTTTCTCAAGTGCCCTCACCTAATTTCATCTTTATTCAGATAAAATTCAAGACACATCTATTCATTGGAGACCTTTTGTGACCATGAGCATACCAGAAGTTATTGGTGACAAATAAAGAAAATTTACAGATACAGAAAGCCTAAGAGTAATACCAAAAATTCTTCTATTTTTACAATGCATGCAAAATGCTTCCTATCCATTTTCTTGTTTGAGCTTCATAAGCCATTGAGGAAAAGACTGAGACTTATCTAGGTGAATGAATTGTGCCATACAATAGCCAGAAAGTGTCTCCATTCATATTTAAACCTAGTGCTGTCCTGATTTTAACTCCAGTTTTCTCTTCATTACATCACACTGAAATTATTATGAGTCATTAATTTCATTGAAATAATTTAGCCAAATGAATATCAGGCACCAAAACACCTGAGGCTAACCCTGCACCATCACAGTTTTTAAATGCAAAATGAGATACCCTAACTATCTCCAACCCTGACTCTTACTTAGGCCTAACTAGCTAATCAAGTTTCAATGAAGAAGTGAAAGGCAACTATGACCCCACTCTCTGTTGTAAGTTATGAGCATATGGTCCAGATTCCTTGGGAATACAGGCAATCCATAGGGTTCACTGAAAAGAAAAGTTTCCCATTTTCAGTCAGACCAAACATAAATAATACTTTGGGTGCTTTCTATTGTGAGGATACTCATTTTTTGCTAGGCAATGGGGTTAAGTGGCTTGCCCAAGGCCACACAGGTAGGTAATTTTAAGTGTCTGAAGCTGGATTTGAAGTCAGGTACTCAACTCCAGGGCCAGTGATCTATCCGCTACACCACCTAGCTGCCCTGGGGATACTCTTTTCTAGGTCAAAAAAGAAAGAAAACAAGGCAGAGGTTTTCATGTTCTGCCCCAAGCAGGCCAATACATTGGCAAAAGAAACTGCTTTAATCTCATTTGGCAATATGGCCCTGAATACATATCAAAAAAAATCTGTCTAGTCATTGAACACGTGGCCCAGTAATGAAAGAAAATTCCCAGAAAAAAGTGCAAGTCTCCAACATCTATTTGGGAGAAATACCAACAAACTCATTTCATCAATTATTTGTCCACAATAATCTCCACTGAAAATAATGAATGTGCCAAAGGGGAACTCTGAAGACCTATGGTAAGTTTAAGCACCTCACCTTGGGAAGTTAATGTCCAAGAAATGATATCAGAGATGTACATCAGGACATCCAAGGGGGTAGATTGTACAGTCAGTGAAATCAAAGCATAGCAAGTGATCAGTTCAAAAGATGTGCTGGTGCACAGAAAATAGTAAAGAACCTAGAGGGGGCCTCTTAGTACAATGGATAGATGCTTTAGGAGGATTTACAGAAGAGCATAATGAGAAAGTGAGGATGGGCTGTGAAATCTTCCAAGCAAAGGGACTGAACACACTCAGGAAACCAGAAGAGCCATCATCCTGGCTTTTGTAAGCAGAAAAAGTAACTCAAAATAAGAGGGAATGAGACTTGCCTTTAAATATAGACCCCGGTGGGTAAAGGAAATAGAGCAGATTTGGGGTCCTTCTATTGGTTTCATTTTAAGGTTCATCAACTGTAGTCCAACCTATTGAACCCACATCCTTCTTTTATGATTCATTATTGATTCAGTAATTGAACATAAATTAGTTTTTATAAGCAAGGCATTTCTATCAGTTAAAGTGGATTTTTAAAGTCTACCTCAGTGTCATTACCGAACCCATTCTAGAAGGTTGGTGAGGACCTAGAGGGGAGACAAAGGTCAATTTTAAAGGCAATTTTGCAAATATAAAATTTTTTAGAGTCACTTCTAATTCAGAACATCAACTTACCAAAGCCTTTTATCCCAACTAACTGTGGACTAGAGATCTAAAGTCACCAGCATTAGCTTTTTTTTACCTTTGAATTTTTTTTTTTAGATTTTTCAAGGCAATGGGGTTAAGTGGCTTGCCCAAGGCCACACAGCTAGGTAATTATTAAGTGTCTGAGGCTGGATTTGAACCCAGGTACTCCTGACTCCAAGGCTGGTGCTCTATCCACTGCACCCCCTAGCCGCCCCACCTTTGAATGAATTTAATGAGTTTTTTTATATCCATAGTTAAAATACTTAATGAGAACCAGTGTACCTCCCAAAGCAGGAAAAAATTTTCACATTGTTTGGACCATGGATTTAGGACTGGAAGAGACCTCAAATAACTCTTCCAACTTCTTCACTTTGTAGATGGGAAAGTGAAGCCCAGAAAAAAGAAATGCCTTGCCTGAGGTCACAGAATCCTAAGTGCCAAAGCCAGGTTTTAAACTCAATCCTTTGCCTTTAGATCCATGTGATTTCTACTGCACCAGGCTGCCTCAAAGGTTGGAATAAGGTGCAGGACTCATTCCTGTTCTCTAGTGGATCCATTAATCCCAAGTGACTAAATGTGGAATGCGAATGAATACAATGCTTATTAATATTCATGATCTCATTTTTCAGAATTGTATTTGGTTACTGCTGATAAGTATGAACAAAACTGGGTGAGCCCATCCATGATCTATAGGGCTAATGTAGCTTGAGGACTATTAGTCAAATTGGAAACAGGGAATTAATGAGGACAGAGAGCTGAATGTTTCCTTTAGAAATTTCAATATGAAAAATGAGGTTATTGAAAAGATGGAAAACTCTCTCTGTTTATATTCATGGTTCAGTCCTTCTGCCTAGAGAAGCAATTATAGTACCTGACCACCAAATTCTGTGTCCTGTGTCCTCTCTGTCCTATGCAGAGAGAAGGAACACTCTTTGGGCAGTCATTCTGTAAATGTATAAATGGGGCTGGGAATAATGTCATCACCAATTCTGATTTTAAAGAGTTTTAAAGTCTGCTAAACTTGCCATTTCAGCAGTCCAGGTAAGACATTGAGTATGTGTCTGATGAACTTCTCTCAGATGAGGGAATTGAACTTTAGAAAGGTTAAGTAATTTGCTCCTAGATCATATAACTAGGAAGTATCTGAGGTGAGATTCACACTCAGGTCTTTTTCCTGCAAGTCTAACCTATTCTCCTCTTGATTAAGTACATAGATGAGCAAATTTAAGTATACCCTTTTAAATAAAAAAATTCCATTCAGAAACTAAGCAGATAGATGTGTGTGTTTTTCTTGGAACAACTGCTAGTAGACCAGAATCATAGGTCTGTTTGGAACAGTTAAGTCATTCCTGAAAGATGATTCCCTTCCACAATAGATTGAACAAGAAGCTGTCCAGATTCCTTCTACTGCTTAGAAATTTACCACCTCTTGGTATAAAATTCCATTTGTAGATCATTTCAAATATAAAGACTTTAAAATTCTATTGAACCTAAACTTGTTTTTCTGCAATGTTCACCTGTTGGACTTCAAATTTTACCAGTCAAGGAAAGTAAATAGAATCCTTCCTTAGGACAATCCTTTATTTATTTTAAGGCTGATATTCTGCTTCAAATCTTCTCTTCTCATGGCTAATTATTACCAGTTACTTTAATACAATACTCAAGAGATATGAGTACTATATCATGCATTTTGGGCAGCCTCCTCAAGACATATATATTCTGGATACTCAATGTTCCTTCTAAAATGGTTCCTTCATTACACTGTTGGTGGAGCTGTGAACTCATCCAACCCTTCTGGAGAGCTATTTGGAACTATGCCCAAAGGGCAACAAAGACCCAGCAATAACACTACTGGGTCTGTATCCTAAAGAGATGATGAAAAAGGGTAAAAATATTACTTGTACAAAAATATTTATAGCAGCCCCGTTTGTGGTGGCAAAGAATTGGAAATCAAGTAAATGTCCATCAGTTGGGGAATGGCTTAGCAAACTGTGGTCTATGTATGTCATGGAACACTATTGTTCTATTAGAAACCAGGAGGAATGGGATTTCAGGGAAGCCTGGAGGGATTTGCATGAACTGATGCTGAGTGAGATGAGCAGAACCAGAAAAGCACTGTATACCCTAACAGCAACATGGGAGTGATGTTCAAGCTTGAAGGACTCACTCATTCAATCAGTGCAACAATTGGAAGCAATTTTGGGCTGTCTGCAAAGGAGAGTGCCATCTGTATCCAGATAAGGAGGTGTGGAGTTTGTACAAAGTTCAAGGACTATCCCGTGCAATTTAGAAAAACACAAATATCATATTGTCTGATCTCTAAGAATATGATTTCTCTCTCATCACACCCAATTTGGATCAAGGTACAACATGGAAACAAAGTAAAGACTGACAAATTGCTTTCTGTGGGGGAGTGGGGGGAGAGAAGTAAGATTGGGGGAAAATTGTAAAACTCAAATAATATCTTTAATAAAAATTAATAAAAAAAGCAAACAAAAAATAAAATGGTTCCTTCTAAAATAGACTAATCCCATATCATCAGATGTGATTTGACCAAGGAATTCTATATTCCCATTAGGATTTTTGGTTGATAAGATCCATAGTGAATTTTCAGTCCCATTATGGACATATCAATCTTTCCATTAACCCAAATCCCCAGTTCATTCTTCTACCCCTTCAGGAATTTCTTTCTAACTACATTTCTTTCATTCTAGATTTGCCCAGTTGAGATTTTAAGCCCCAAGATAGGAAGCTACATTTAACCTTAACAAACTTTCTTGTTAGCTAAGGCACTATTTTGCCTTTCTGTTAAGCTCTCTTTGGATACATAAAATGTATGAGTTCTTCCTCTCTTCATGGTTTCATTGGGTAAGTAACCATACTTGCAGCATACTTGTTTATTGAAAAACCTGTCTTCTCCCATATTTTTCATTACTACTTGAAATGTTCTCTTCTGGTCATTGCTATTGATTAAGGGTAGGGATATGCTGGAGTCAGTTTGAACCAGTTCTCAAAAAGCAATTGTTACATTTTCGGTGTGAACATTTGTACTCTGAAAATCGGCAAACACTACAAATGAGGGTTCAGTTGATGGTTTACTTGATTGCATAGAATCAATTTCTTTGGAGAGCTGATTGATAAATATTTACCAGCACACCTATGGTTGAGCTATTCATCATTTATTATTAAATCCCTAGCAGGTTAATTATGCACAGACATGTATTAATAACCAATGATAATCATGAAGAATTTAAGTTGATCCAATGAACTTCTAACCCTACTCCAAGAAAAGGGGCACTGGAACATGTGACATTTTTCTTTTTGGGGGGATAAAAGCATGAATAGATAAAGAACAAGAGTACTGTGCCATGGTGGCAGTCCTGGGTAATGAGTCATTCAATAGGCATTTATTAAGTTCTGACTGTGTTCCAGGCTTCCATGTTTTGTGCTGGGGACACCAAGAGAGTTGAGAAACAATAGCTGTTCTCAAAGAGCTTGCCACTGATTGGAGAAGAGCCTTGAGTGAGGTTCTCTAAATTCCTTGGGAAAGGTACTGATTGAGGTTAAGGATTCGGGAAGGGGAGATTGTAGACTAGATTGAGCCCTGAGTCCTGTTTTCAAAGTTCTGTTTCATAATCCATTTTACCACCTTAAATGAACACTGTAGAACTCATGATTAATTTTAGTAGACTGTTCTTTCTTGCCCTGCTAACTTTTTATCTGCCTAAGCATAGAAACCAATACTAATTCTAATGATCACAAATCACATGCATTTAGTATATTGAGGTTTACTAATTGCTTTACCATGAAAAAAGTAAGCTCAGTCTGTAAGGGACCGTTGTGTGTGGGAGTATTGGCCTGAGGAAGTAAAAGTTTATCACCTGGTGCCCTCAAGTACTGTAGTATTGTTTTATTGGTCGTTTGGGGAGTGCCACAGGAGTGGGAGTGGACCAGGGACTGGGGGAGGATATTTAAGCACTTGTATTTGGTTTACTAAATGGAGAACTTGCCATCTTTGTCTCCGGCCTTTTCAACAGTCACCTGAGAACTTGACTACAGCTGGACTGAATCAAGTCATAGTTTATGAATAAAGGATAAGCTAGCTGGGGGGCACCCAGCATCAGATTAGGCAAAATTCTATTTTATTGCCTCTCTTTGGGAGTAGAACATTACAATAATGAGACAGTTCATGGAAATAATACATACCCAGGAAACGTTTCAGAAGTTATGAGGAAAAAAAAGTCTTTTACTATTGTGATTTTCACATTGACAAACTTGCCCATCATGTGCAAACTCTTCGTGCTCTGACATCATGACAACGAGGAAGAGTTTGATATAGGTACAAGAACAGAGGGAAGGACAAAACCACTAAATTTTGTCTGCCAGGATAAAGAGACCAATTTATTCTCCCATCATTCAGCTTTCTTCAAAATGAGATGAAAAGAAAGCTCAAAGTCTTCAATTAGAGTTCTCTGATTAAAGACTGAGTCAGATAAACTGTCACCATAGAAATGATCTGTTGGGTGTCAAAAATGATAAACTCAACAGTAAGAATCTCCAAAAATATTATTGAAGAGCATTAATTCTATGATTTTGTCATCTCAAGAGGGTGTATGTAAAATGTACAATTTATAGAACTCCAGATCATTTTGGAATAAACATCATTAATGACTAGGACTTCTGGGAACTATACAAATGAGCTACAATGCTCACATTTCATGGCATTGCAGTGGATCTCTAATGTTACCAATGGGGGTAGATCTTCTATTAGTGCAGATTTCAACCTACTGCTATCTTTCTACATAGGGAGATTCTTGCCCAGAGTTTTTAGGAGACTCTTCCAATGCATAGGTCATTCCCTTGGTTTAACATCCTAAATAACAAACTGGGTGGTATCCCTCATTCTCAAGGCATGACTGACCTATCACTCATACTTTCAAGTCTTGCATACCCTTATTGGGAGCTTTGCAATCACTTCTTGTACAGAAGGCATCTCTGGGCATGGGTAAAAAATCCCTTTTATATTCCCTTGCAGACTTGGATTTCTCTTCTGACTTTGGGATAACCTGCACTTGTGTTTTTTGAAAATTCTGGAACTTACTATGTATCAGACTTGTTTGCATTTAGAAAATTAGGAGAGAGCTTAGGAAGCAGGACCATACCTGTGAAGTCATGGGTATCCCCCAGAGGACAAATCCTTCTCTCTTTATGCAGCTTGGCCCCATTGATGCAGAGAATTATGAATGTAGCTTTAATGCTGTTAAAATCTTGTTTACTGTGGAAGATTGTTTGCTCCTGAGTTTTAAACTGAGCCCTGTTGATTGCACTGTCTCCCCTTGATCCTGTTGATTGTATCTCATCCCCCATTTTCTGGTCCACTTAACCTTGGCACAGGAAGAACCAGTACAACCTGATGTGACCAGAAATGACATGTTGAATTTAGAGGGTGGAGCATTTGGGACAGGAAGGACCTGGATGTAGCCTGCCATTGGAAGATATCTGGTCCAAGGTGTACGACCTCTCTCCAAGTGCTGCCCCTTGCCCAACCTACCACTGAAGAGTATTTAATAGGAAGAGAAGGGGTTTTTTCCTTCCTTCTTCTTCTTTGACTCTAGCAGGATGGGTTTTTCTCACGTTCTTTCTTAGGCCACATGGAGCACCATGGGCCTCCCCCCATGCCATGTGGCCAGACTATCTCTCTCTCTCTCTCTCTCTCTCTCTCTCTCTCTCTTTCACACACACACACACACACACACACACACACACACACACACACAGAGTCAGTTCTCTAGTTCTCTGATTGTCTTTATACCTGCTTCTCTTTATCTCCCTCTCTCTGTCTACCAAGCAACTGCACCTAGCCTTTTGTTATTTACTCCCTGTCCTAGAGTGACTGTTGCTTCTCCAGAGGGAAAGGAAAAGTTTTTTAACCTGTTTACTTTGCTATATTTCATAATAAAATACTGAGCAGTTTTAACACCGCAGAGAATTCGAATTCTTTTGCCCTTTCAGCGGCCCTCAATTTCTCTGTTACCCCAAATTCTATCTTTAATTGGTAACCCCCAAAATCCCAGCAGCAATACCATCACATCTAAAACAAACCAAGGGACCATCTGTTATAGTGTTGAGATTTCTATTCAGGCTTGGGCTGGGGATGTGACAACCACTAGTGTTAACTTGAGGCTAGAGGTCATGAGTCTAGAGAAATAATAGATAATGATTGAAATAAGAATGGGAACCTGTATGGGATCCTCTCCTTATTCATACCACTGGGTTACTCTTAAATGCAATGTACCATTGTTGGGACAGCAACAGATATGGACAGATTTTTTGCAATCCCAAGATATTGTTGAGCTCAAACTTTCAAGAAAGAATGCTGTCCATTGTGATAACTTTCCCATAGGCCTGAGACAATTGACCATTTAATTCAGAGGATTGTTTATTGTGCCTATTTCCCTGTAGGTCAATCTGTCAACCTCTCTCCTCATCTTTTCTTGGAATGTTGTTTTTGAAAACAATGACATTTATAGTAACCCTTTGTTGGTTTCTATGCAGAAAATGAAAGTTCAGAAACAGAAAGGAAGGCTGTTCACTTTGGATTAAAATCTTTTAGGCCTTGAGCCAGAAATATTGCTTACTTCCCCATTTCAAAAATAGAGTTTCGTATCAACCTGAGAATAAAACTTAAGATGAGAATAATATATTTTGTTATTTGGGATGCCTTTCTTGGAGGGTGAATGAGAGGGATTTGGGGGAGATTTAAATAATATAAAAACAAAAGATATAAATAAAATTGTATTTTTCAAACTTGAAAACTATTTTAAAACTGTTTTGTTTTTATAAAGAGGGAACCCAAATATAATCAGAACATCCATAACCCAGTAAGATTTCATTAAGAGAATAAGACAAGTAGTCACTTATCCAGGTCTTACATTGGAAGGAAATACCTCAGAATCTCACTAGAATAGTTACAACTTTGAAGCAAAATGAAATCCATTATTCTTTCTTTATCAAATTGAAATCATATTTCATGTGTTGGGGGACGGGTGTCATATCTTTTAAGTGCAGTGTTTTGTAGGATGACTGGTATAAAGTCAAAGATCCAAGCACTGCAAATGAAACCTTTTTTAACCTCTAATTCAGGACTTGAAATAAAAGCGTATCTTATAGGAAATGAAAATGCTGAGTGGGTCATAATGAAGGGAAAACATATTGAACGATTTGGTAATGAAAATCAAATTAGCGAAGGGCCTTGGCTCCCACTGCTACCTCTGCACTGGGCAGAAATTAGCAAGTTAAACAACACAGGGACATTTTCTGAGCAAGGGAGGTCACTGGCACATAAGTGAAGTTTCCTTCACAGAACTCAGGCTATTTATTTGGCTTATGGATTGGGAAGATACCATGGAGCTGTCCCAAGATGGGAAGCAGTAGAGCCCATTTGATGGTGCAATGAATCTAGACTCAGAAAAATCATGGTTCAAATCCCACTTCTGATATCTATTGTGTGACACTGCACAAATAATTTAATGAGTGTCTCAATTTCTTCATTCTTTTTTTAAGGTTTTTTTTTTGCAAGGCAAATGGGGTTAAGTGGCTTGCCTAAGGCCACACAGCTAGGTAATTATTAAGTGTCTGAGACCGTATTTGAACCCAGGTACTCCTGACTCCAGGGCTGGTGCTTTATCCACTATGCCACCTAGCCACCCTATTTCTTCATTCTTAAAGTGAGGATAACACAGTTACTTCACAAGGGTGTGTGAGGCTCCAAAATATGTAGCATGTTTTGTAAACTTTAAAACAAAATAGGAATTCAAGTTATGATTATTTCTATATAAGGTTTCAGCATTCAAAATTAATGACTCTTATTAAGAGTCTTGCTGGAAGGTTCTAAATAAGAAATAAGAAAATAGATCCCTGGTCTTGAAGACAAATCAAAAACCTTCCTCTATCATCTTGGAAATCTTGTCATAAGAGATAGAAGACTTGTAGAAAAGCCTTTAGGTGGTTCAGATTTGATTTTTCCTGGCTGAATTTCTAAAAGGAGGGTCCTATAAGCAGTGGGCACTAGAAGAAGATACATGTATCTCTTTTAAAGTCACAGTGGCAGAATTACAGTATTTACTGTAATCCATTATGTTAAACCTGCTGGAGGAGTCACATAATCAATTTAGCCTTGTATGCTGTGCCAGGAAAAAAAAACTTTGTGTCTCCATATGGCCTTGGCTGCTCCTTTTCCCCAGATGGAGAGCAGACAGGAGATGGGATGGTCACCAGATCCTGTCTGCTAGACCTTCTGGGAAGCTGAGACCTTTAACTGCCTTAACTGAGTCACCCCAGATGCCAGGGACAACTACTTTCCTCATTTAAAAGATTTTTTCATTTGGTTTTATTCCTAATTGTCTTTTTAAAATGATTTCTTTCTGTGAATCATTGCAAATTGTTTTGGGAAGTTAGCAGAATATGAATCTTAACTAAAATAGACAACTGTCTAAAATATAAAATACCCAAGATTCTGCTCAAAAGTCACAACTTCCTAATCCGTATAGCACACACTTAAAATATACTGTTTGAATGATCAAAATGTTTCCCTTATTAGATTAAACCCCTCGAAGACAGGAACCTTGCTCTATTCAACATCCAGCTGCCCTCCTGGCATGGAGCTAACACTTGATGAAGTCCTGACTCCTTTCAACATTGCAACGTATCCCTGTGAAAAGTTTAGATTAGAGAAATTGACTTCTTAGTTGCTAAGCCCAGAGAAGACCAAAGCCCAGAAATTATTCCAGTTTCTAAGAGCCCCAGGGATTGGAGAAGTCAATAGTTCCTTAGATTTGCCAAATATTGGAGGAACTAGCTCTGTGTATTCTATAGGAATGGAAAGCTTGATGATTATTGGGCTCATACTGAATGAGGAGATACCTATCAGAACTCAGAAGTGCTAGGAGTTCTGAGGACTGTCTGCAAGCATCCTATTCCAAGGGGAGATCCTAGTAGTCTTCAGAAGAGGATATCTTAATGTCTAGAGAAACTGGGATCTCGATGAATTGTCTTGCTAACAGATCTATAATTTCACAAATATGGCAGCATTTCCTGAAGAAGCCTCAGACAGATTAAGTGACTTGCTCAGTCACAAAATTAGGGAGTGTCAGAGGTGGGATTTCAGTCTATGTTTTCTGAGTCTGCCACTTGGCCTCAATAACTTTATATTGCTTCAATAACTTATATTTGAGGGACTGTATGATAAGCCACATTTCTCCTCTCCTATATTATTATGGGCTAGTCTTTTGATCATGGATTTGGAGCCAGAAGGTTAGAGCTTAGTGGTCATCTCTTGTTCAGGTAGGGAAACTGAGCCCTAGAAAAGTTAAGAAGTCTTCCTAGGGTCAGTCACATAGAGAGGAAGGACAAAAGGTGGGACTGATTCTTGGGCCTCGGTCTCTGAGTCCAGTAAGTCTGCCCTACTTATTGCATTGCCTATTTAACTTTATATGGAGTAGGCGATGTCTGGCTACTTGATTCCTTTTTCAGACATTCTTTATCTTCTTATTTATCAAATTTTTGCTGAAATTTGAATATTTCAATGAACTTCCCAGGCACATTCTCATTTGAGTCTCAACAGGCATCATTACCCCCATTAACATGGATATTATAGTGCTCAGATACAAATCTATCCAATGAGAACTAGGCAGTCCCAGAATCTAGTCTGAGTTCAGGAGAAAACTGAGGGAAGAAGAAATTCCAAAGGATTAGCCTTTGGTTGGTCCTCACTTGGTATTTTCCATTGATGGACATAACAAACTCTGTTCCTGATGCCGTAGACAGTCCTGCAGAATGACATAGACCCATGAGTTCCGAGGGATTCAACCATTTCAATATCTCCTGAGCCAGAGAAACAATAGAGATGATTCTTCTTACAGAAGAGACAAGCTGACTCTTGGAAACTTCACTGATCCCTTCATAGGAGAAACCAGTAAGAATGGGCCCATCCCAGCCCTAGTTTGGGGGTGGGGCTGAGAAATAGTCATATCACATTTACTTAGGAATTCATTAGGCAGCAGGATTGATTCAAAGAATTAGAAGCATTTGTAAAGAGAATTTGCTGTCAAAATTTTAAAAAATAGACACTTTCTGTTGAATATCAACTTAATGACAACTATGGACTTTGTACCATGATTTATTAGAACAAAGATATGAAATAAATTTATTTTTTCAGAGAAGATGAAGAACCTTAGAAAGCCTTGGCCTCATGACAACCTTGTTGTAGTGCTAGTGATCTCCATTTACAAGTGGGGGAGGTTCAGAGAGGCAAAGTGACTTCCCAAGAGTCACAGAACTGGTAAAAGGTGAGTCTAAAAGGGAGCTCAGTGAATAAAGCACCAGCCCTGGAGTCAAGGAGACCTGAGTTCCAATCCAGTTTCAAACTCTTAATAATTACCTAGTTATGTGATATTGGGCAAGTTACTTAACCCCATTTCCTTGCAACCCCCCCAAAATGAGTCTAGAATTTAAGTTCAGATCTTGTGATCCCAAGTCCAGAGCCCTTTCTTCTCCATTATACTATTAGATACCTAGTCCTCTCTATACAAAAATGTCACCATGACCCAGAAGTACAGATAATTCCATGCTTTCTACTTAAATGAATAGTTAAATATAGATCCATAGGAGAAAAAAATGTAGAGATATAGAATCCAAGTGGAGGTACTATTTCAATTATTTTTTTTTGTATACTCAGCTCATTGCATCTTACTAAATGCTGGTTGAATTCAAGTGGGGTCAGAAGATAGCTTTTTTCCTTCTGTTTTCTAACTGTGCCTTTGTACAAGTCACCCCAACCATACAGGAGGCTAGCCAGGCTTCTCAAATGTTGGGGTCAGATTTGACCTCTCTGGTGCCTTTAAGTCACTTCAAATACTTGATTTCTATAGAAAAAATGACTTTGGAGCAAGAGTTGAAACTTGAATCAGATCAATTTCTCCTGATACATATCTGTGATAGCCAAAAAAGAGACTAGAAAGTGATGTCTGCTTTATATGTAAGTCTTCTCATTGATACACAGAATGACAGAGTTTGAGGAGTGAACTCAGAGGCCACTGAGTCCAGATCCAAGTGCCTGAGAATCACCCTCCCACACTACACATCTACTCAAAGTCTTCCTCTGGGCTTTGTTGAAAACAGTCAAAGAGAATGAGCTCACTACTTCCTGGACCTCCCATTGCACTTTTAGACAGCTGTCATTGAAAAGAATTCCAGGCTTAAGGTTTTTCATAGAGATATTTTAAGAGAAGAAATTTAGATTCCCATCAGTGTCAGTGACTCAAAATACATTATGAAACACTTACTAGGTCAGGTAATGTGTGAAGCACAGGGGATCTGAAGAAAGAAAAGAAATCTCTTCCCTCAAGGACCTCACATTCAAATGAGAAAGAGATGACCACAATTAGATAAATATAAGCTATTTTAGCAGGAAGGTTCTACAAGGTGCATAAGAGGGGAGAGAAACTAGAAAAGGCCAACTACTGAGGGTGAGATTAAATTAAATCTTAAAAGAAAGTCAGGGTAGAAAGAAGGCAGACACAAAGAAGAACATTCCAGGAATGGACTGTCAACGTAAAGCCAAGGAGTCAGAAGATGGAAAAGTTGGCTCAGAGATATGCAAATAGTCTATAGGAGCTGGATTATAGAAAGCATGGAGAGAAATAATTTGTAAGAGAGCCTTCAAATGTTGTAAAGAACATTAGATGACAAAAAGAGAACTTTAGATCTTAAAAGGAATGTGGAATGGGGGTTAGAGGAGGTAATCTTCACTTTAGGAAAATTGCTTTGATAGTTGAGTACAATAGGGGTTAGAATGAAAGGAGATTTGAGGCAGAGAATCCATCCAACAGGCTATTGAAATAGTCCAGACAAAAGGCCTGCCCTTTGGAGATGGGTATTTGAAAGAAGTGGAGAAAAGGGGTCATATATAAAAAAAGGTTGTGAAAGTAGAAATGATACTGAACAACAGATTGGATATGTGGAGTGAGTATAAATGAAGACATGAAGATAGCACTGAAGATATCAGTGTAAGTGATAAGGAATTAGTGACCTTTCACAATGATAGGAAAGTTAGGGGAGGGTTTGGGAAGAGAGATCATACATTCTGTATTAGAAATTTTGAGGTGGGAGAAACCTGTAGGATTTCCCGTTCAAGGTGTTCAAAAGGCTGTCAATAACTCCTGAGTATAGCTCAAGGGAGAGATTAGGACCACATAGTTGTATAGAGGAAATTATGAAACTTGTAGGAACTAGTGAGATGGCCAGGCAATATAGTATAGAGGGCAAAGAAAAGGCTTGGACAGAACTGTGTAGGATTTCCATGGCTAGTGGCCATGGTCCAAATAAACAATTTACTGAGAAGCAGAATTATACAAGACTAGAGAGAATGGTACCATAAATACTGAAAGGAGATATTCTCTAAAAAGGGAGAGGGCAGTTGACAGTGTCAAAGGTAGCCAGAGATCAAGCAAATTGAGAATTGAGAAAAGGTCATTCAATTTAACAATTAAGAGATCATTTAGTAATTTTGTTTCAGTTGAACGAATCACTAGGAATCTAGACTGGAGAGAGTGAAGAAGGTGAAAGGAGAAGTGAAGGTCCTAAGTATGGATGACTTCCTCAAGGTGTTTAACTTTGCTAGGAAAAAGAGTTATAGCCATTGGGGATGGTTGGATCAAATGAAAACTTATAAGGGGCATCCTATAGGTGGCAAGGAAACAGTCAGTTGATAGACATGAAGGTAAGTGACAGATTGGGGATGATAGATCAATTTACTGGAAAAGACAGGATGGTTTGGGATTAAGAGTGATAGTAGACTTTTATCAGCTTGCATGTATTTGGAAAAAGTAAATAAAATTTCAATAAAGAAAAAAAGTGAATGTAGTGGGATTTGACTTTCTTCATATGGTAAAAAGGCAGGAGATGGTGAGGTAAGTCATTTGAGTAATGTGAGATGAGAAGGGTAAAGGGAGTGTTAAGTGAATAGTATAAGTTTTTTTTCAGTGAAATATAAGGCAAAGTTCCAGATGGAGAGGTTGAGGGAAAGGGATATCATGGGTGTAATGAAGAGGGACAAAAAGGTTTGTTAGAGGTTTGTGGTGAATCAAATAGAGATTTTATTAAGGAGAAAAATTAGGGATTTCACTTGCTATTGGGAGGGCCCAATTGAGATTGGGGTGGACGAGTCAACATGATTTTATGATTTTCCTCCAGATCCAGCATTCATCAGAACTTAAAAAAGAGCAGTTCAATAGGTTGACATTTCCTCCCTAGTAGTGAATTTTCTATCTCTTACTAAAAATTGGGAAATCATTTCTAGACCTGGGAGGATGTCCATAGTAATAGATAATTAATGTTCACTGGAGAATCTCTTGAAACCAGATTCATGGTTGAATAAATCTGCCTTTCTCCTCTGCCTCCTTCACTGATATCAGGGCATGAGCTCCAAAGACTGAATTCAGGTCAATCCCCTACTAATCCTCTGTATGAGCTCAAGGCACCATTACTAAAGGGTCTGGACCTGTGTTTAATCGGATTTCATTTTTTGGTCTGTTTTTGTATCATTGTCTAAAACTCAAGAATCAATAGTGAGGCACTAATTTCAATAAACTAAAAGCAAACAGGAATCAGCTTGTCCATGAGATACTTTCCAAGCCCTTCCAAACCTCCCACCCACATTAACATATGGAAACAAACACACATGAGATCTTTGGCAAGGTGAGCAAAGAAAAGCAAGGCCTTTGATGTCAGAGGGTAGTGAGATGAATATTCCCTTCTAAACTGAACTTTATTTAGGCATGGGAAACCAGAAATAGAACCAGATGAATGGGGTTGAACTGTTTGAAGTCCACAAAACACCAGAATAAAACTGCTGTGAGGCAGCTCCAAACCAGGCTGATGAAGAGACTAGTATGGGTCTTGTCTTCAATGAAGATCATTCTAACCATGCAGGTCAATCAGTTCATAAATATTTCCATCCCTACTATGTGCTAGCCCCTATGCTAAGCTAAGTCTCTGATGTATTTTTCCTGAAGGTTGATCATTTTATGTTTTGGTTTATACATGTAACAGTTGTTGCCAGGAAGGAATTATACTAAAATACACCTTCATAATTCATAGATAGAATTAAGGATTTGAATGAACTGATGCAAAGTGATGTTAACAGAACCAGATAAAAGAGCATTATTCAGAATGATTTTTAAAAGTCTCTAGGAAGAATTTCTTATGTGGCAGATGCAGATCATCTACTCAACAGTTGGTACTCTTGGACTCTTAACAGGCTTAACCAAGGTCATCCATCAGTGAGTGTTAAGACTGGAATTAAACTCAGGACTTCCTAACACCCCCCCCAAATCCTTTACATAAACATAATTCTGCCTCTCACTAAATGATTATAATGAGCATATACACATACACACACACACACACACACACACACACACACACACACACCCCACTAGAATGAAACTGAATAATTATGCTTGGTCCCAGAGATTAGCCAGTGAAACTTGTCTCTTTAATCCTGTCCAAGGGGAGGGGAGGATCAAGGGACAAGTAACAGAGGAGCAAAATGTGTCACCAGATGGTCTTGCTCACTGAATTAGTTGTTTTTCATTAACAGTTTTTTCCTTCTCTTATAAGAAAAAGTTAAGCATCAAGAAATTGCACTTTTTAAAAATGTTTACCCACAATGTTGTTTATTACCAGACAACATTGTCCATATGTTTGGGAGAGTTCAGACCCTGGTTTCCACAAGAGTAAACCTATTAACTTTCTAATTATTTCTTAAAGTCAACTGTGATGCATTTCGAGGTGATGGGTTGATCGAGAATGCTTCAGCACAGAGATAGATCCACACTTCCCACCTGCAGTCTATCAAACCTGGATCAAACTTGAGATCATCTAGTTTGACCTCTTCATTTTTCTTGTTTAAAATGGAAACTGGGGAACAAAGATGTCAGTGACTTGGACAAAGTCAGTTCTCAGGCTGGGGGAAGCTCAAGACTTCTTGAATCCTTCCATCCCAGGGGGAAGGAAGAGTCCACCAAGCAAGTTCCTGCTTGTTCACAACCTAAGCCATGTGCACCATGACTGGGATTCATTCCTAAGTAACAGGAGAGACAGGCTGGGCTGTATAGATTCTTAGCAGCCCATTTGTCTCCTCTTGTGAATCCGTAATAGCCTGTGCTTCTGAAGAATGGTAAAAATCAATGGACATGCACTCGCAAAGGGCCAGGTGGGTGTTATGAAGAACATGAGAGCAAAAAAGGAGTTATTGCCTTTAAGAAGCTTACATTCTAGTTGGGCAGCAAACATCAGTCTCTTTATGAAGTGATCCCAAGTGCCAGGCATTGGGGGATATAAAGAAAGTTAAAAAAAACCACAACACAAAAACCTGTACTTGGCCTCAAAAACTTTGCATTCTCTCCCCCCATTTTGGCTTTTGCAAGGCATTGGGGTTAAGTGACTTGTACAAGATTAAACAACTAGGTAATTGTTACATGTCTGAGACCAGATTTGAACTCAGGTCCTCCTGACTCCAGGGCCAATGTTCTATCCAGAACACACTACCTAGCTGCCCCAGGGCTTTGCATTCTAAACAGGGAGACACCAGGTGCTAAATGGATAAGGAACAGAGGAAGGCCTATTGGTTGCTGAAGGGAACCAGCAAACCCTCCTGCCCAAGGTGGATTTCCCTGGGGTCAGAGGGTAACCCATTCCAGTACCACAGTCCAACTGAATATCTGGGGGATAATTTGACACTTTAAGCCTTTGGGAAAAATCACTCAACCCCTCTGGAGCTCAGTTTCCTGACATGTAAATGAGGAGGGCTGGACTGGGTGGTTCACAGATCCTGACTCTTCTATGTCTATGATTCTTTAAGCTATGCATCTTCTTTCTGGTGCCATTTAATAAATGAGTATATTTTCTAGATGTGTATGTGAAGCACTTTGTAAAGCATGATTTTTCCATTGTGAATGATCTATTTGTTTAAAATGGAAAAACGAACAAACAATAATGCCCCGCCCAGACATCTCTGGGTTCCAGAGCCTCCAATTCTAGAAGTATCTTGGTTATTTAGTGAAAAACCAGTCCTTGGGTTGTGCTGGGTCTCAGAGATGAATCTGTGAGCCAGTGCTCTGTGTCCTTGTCATGAGGTGAAGGGACAGGGCCTTGTTCTCTCCTCATCTGCAGAGCCCAGGGGTGCCTCCCATAGTTGGCTGTTCCTGGGCCTAGCTAGGCTGAGATGATGTGGGCAGAAGCACTGAAGAGCAGTGTTTTCAAGCTGAGAAATGACTCCAATTTGTGAAATCCCTGTCTGACACTGACATCATAGCAAGCTAGTTACAATTACTTTGTTCTTTTCTTTAAGATGAAAAAAAAAAGAAAGAAACCCAAACACCTCCTTTTCTCCAAGCTTTTGTTCCTGTTCATTTTCTTTTGGGAAAACAGGTCTGGGTGAAAACGGGACAGCAGGACCATTAGCTAACCTTGAAAGAACATTCTTCCATTTGTTCCAACTGCCTTTCACCTGACAAGTCTTTATTTCTATGTGAGGTTTTGTTATGAAATTTTCCAATCTCATTACAAGAGGGAAAACCACACACTTTTGAGTTCCTTAAGCAAGGAAGTATTTTTTAAGAAAAGGAACATCAATGTGGAAGCAAAGGGCCTGGGCTTAAAACTCTGTTTGCCAACAAAGTGACTTGGGGCAATTTACTCCCCTTTTCTGGACAGCAGTTTCCTTCTCTGTGAAACGAGAGGATTGAACTAAATTAATCAATCTGCAAAATGTTTATGTAATATTTATGATGTGCAGAGTTCTAGGGATACTAAGACAAAATAAAACCATCTGAACATCCAGGAACTTCCATTCTATTTTGGAAAACATGGTGGACAAAGTGTGTTTGAAGTCAAGCCTGAGGTTCTTACCTGTTGGGTAGACATGACTCTAGATTGACTGAGAGAATGATGACGACTGTGGCATGAGACTGAAGGGGCAGATTTGAAGGGAGAATTTTGGAGAAGAGAGTCACTCTTCTTTGAGACCATTGATGGTGGTAGACTCTTGTTAACACTTTTCTAATTTCCCAATTGCCTCCCTGGGGGGATCAGGGACTTTACCTTTGGGTGAGAGCAGGCTTCTTTTGTTTGATCTGAGATCTCATTCACTCCCATCTAAAGAATCATTCAGTCTTGTGTATTTCCTAGAGCATTCTAATTTATATAACTTCTTCAATAACTATTTTCCATTTTTCTGGGGTAAATAGGTTTACTATTTGCTATTTGTGATTGTCTTTTGCATACCTAGCATTTGGTGGGAAGGAGTTAAACTGGAAAGTATAAAGTCCAGGGCAACTGTCCCCCTTTTAAAGAAAGCAATCAGAAATCAACTTTATTCTAAGCTTCTGTACTCAAGAGGGGCCATATTTGTGGAGGGTTGGTAGCTAGAATTCTAGTCTGGGATCAATGACTTGGAGAAAAACAGTGACCCCATCTCTGGATGCTTTAAAGGCAGGTACCCTTAGAAAGGGATGGGTGAGGTTCTGTATAGCTCTAGCAATGTCTCATATGTACCCTATTAAATCAACCCATGAGGAAATACATAGTTACCACACATTCCCTACTTAGATAGAAAATAAATCTAAGTGATTTATTATTAAGGAAGGGAGTGAGAGAAGCTGCAGGAAGGGGTTGGGAAGGCCTCCTCATATAGAAGCTAGAGCTTTGTTTTGTGAGGTCTTTTTTTGTTTGTTTTTTTGTCTGTTTTTCTTTTTTGCAAGGAAATGGGGTTATGTGACTTGCCACACAGCTAGATAGTTATTAAGTGTCTGAGGCCAGATTTGAATTCAGGGTCTTCTGACTCCAGGACCAGTGCTCTATGCACTGTGCCACCTAGCTGTTCCTGTTTTTGTGAATTTTAAAGGAGACTGGGGATTCTACAGGAGCTTTAACTGTATGACCTTCAGAAACCTCTGCAGCTCATGAATTGTCATAAGTTTGGGGTTTTTCAGGATTTTTTTTTGCTTTTGGGGAAGATCAGTTTTAAGGCCCACTTTCTTTTTTATGTAGATGATATTAGTATGATTGATCCTTTTTGTTTGCAGTGACTTTTTACTCTCTCGCATGCAAAAAAACCCTTGCAGACTGCTATTCATGCTCAGCTAATAAGGTGTTGCATTTTGCATGGGAAGAGATAATGTATTTTGTGAGAAAATGAAGACATTTCTTTGGGGACTCTTAGACTTCATCAGTCCTGGTTAATGAGTACACAGACTCATGGCCTATGAACACAGTCCTCCCAGATCAGCCTGCTCTGCTAGCAAACATCCTGGCTGTAGAAAGAACAATGACTTTGCCCTTAGAGGATGTGGGTGACAAGCTGTTTCAGTGAATTAGTTCTGTGTGACCTTGGAGGAGGACATTGACAACTCCTGGACTCGTTCTCCTTTTCTGTAAAATGAAGGGCTTAGAACAGCTTATCCCTAAGGTACCTACTAGCTTCAGTTCCATGGCCCTATGAGCCCTGACTTCTCTAACTTCAACTTCCCCATTGTAAAATGTGGGACTGGGGCCCACCCTGAGGTCCCTTTCAGTTCTAACTTTGGGATTCATTCATTGTCAAAAGTTAAACATGGAAACGAGGTTGCTTCCAAATCCTCAGCCACAAGGAACTGTTGGAAAATACTATTGGTAGCAGTTATCATGCAAAAAATGTGTAGCTATGAGAGAGGAATGCACTAAGTACTGAAGGGAGCAGAAAAGAGAACAGGGGGATTCTGCTGTACTTGCCCAAAACAAGTGTGGAAGACCAGAGGTCATGGATATCACAAATATTAGCCCTTCACTGGCAAGCAACAGAATTCCAACAGTACGAATCAGGGACCAATAGCGGAAGTCAGTTCCACAAATATTTCTTGAGCTTCTACTGTGTACATGCATCCACAGGGTTCACAAACCCAATTGGTTGTCCCTGTAACTTTTGGCAGTTCTGTGGAAAAATCTGTATTTTGTGTTGAAAGTTTTCCCTCCTCCATCTCAATCCAGTCAAACTGCAGCCTTTCCTTTGCCACTCTAGAATTCCACAAAGTTAGCAAGAGGAGAGGTAAGACTTGAAGCTGGGTGTTGCCTACTTTTAGGTCTAGGGATCTTAAACCATTGAAAAAAACCTGTTGCCACCATCTGGCCCTTGTCCTCAATGCCTCCAATCCATCTCTTCCTCCCTGACTTCTGGTCTTATTCACACTCCTGAAAACCTAGTAAAGCTGAAGAAAACAGAAAGCTCTAGGCCAAGCTTTATTCTGCCTTACTGCATTTTACTCTCTTCTCATTCTGCCTTCCTGGGCCAAGTGGGGCCATCTTATCTCTTATTTCATAGTACCTACAACACAGTTAGTACTTGAGAAATATTTTTTATCTATCCATACATCCACCCATCAATCATCTATCATTATTTATCTTTATCATCTATCTTTATCTCTATCTTCTCTATCTACAATCTATGTAATAGAAATGGAGAGTTGATAGTGTCCAGATCATTGGTTTCTTCATCCTGCACATAAAATCTAGAGATGAAATTTCATCCATTCTTCTGAGTCCATCCAATCATGGAAGTGGTATTCTGGGATTTTTCCTACCTTTTCAACTGTCAGAAGAAGCTAGAAGGCAAGAACTGGAGGTTTCCCTTTCCCAAAATTTTACTATGGTATCAATATGTAGTGAGAAATTAGGTGACTAAGGGTGTCCTTGGGTGGAGGAGAAAGTTGTTAAGAGGAGTGTGTAGGGGAGAACAGAAATAAGGAATAATAGCAATAAAAACAATTACTGATGCATAGCACTTTACAGTTTGCAAGTTATTTTATGAACACAATTTCATTTGAGTCTTCCAACAGCCTTGGGTGATTGACATTATATGTGCTCATGTCCCCATTTCATAGATGGGAAAAAACTGAGGCTCAGGTGCTGAACTAGTTAGTTAGGAAAATCAGTTTGAATACCATCTCATACATTTACTAGTTATATTAACTTGGAAAGGGGCAGCTAGGTGGCACAGTGGATACAGTGTTGGGCCTGTAGTCAAGAAGGTTCATCTTTCTGAATTGAAATCTGACCTCAGATACTTAATAGCTGTGTGACTCTGGGCAAATAATTTCACCTGGTTTTCCTCAGTTTCTTCATCTGTAAAATGAGCTGGAGAAGGAAATAGCTAACCACTTCAGTATCTCCACAAAGAAAACCCCAAATAGGATCAGGAAGAGATGGAGATGACTGAAATGACTGAATAACAACAAAAAATCTGTGAGGGAAAAATACTTGACCATCCTAGTTTTGTAACTCTAAAATGGAAGTCACTACAGAATTTCCTTCAGAGGGTTGTTGTGGGGGGTCAAATGAGATCAGGTCTTTAAAGTTTGTTGAAAAACTAACATATTTGAGAAAAATGAGCTATTGATGGTTCTATTGTTATTACTGATAAACACATGAATAAAAAATCAAAATGATGATGGAAATTTAGAACCTGGTCATAGTTACTAGAAATTCTAAAGAATTTTTCCTAAGATGTCCATATTTAGAAATCTACATGGCTTATGCAAGCAAATGATGGAGAATGTGCATCACATTTCCGTGAACTGTTTATACTCAGCACCTCCCACTGTTCCAGCAAGATGTGGTCTGACAGCTAGAAAGATGTACTTGAAGTTGACTTTCTTTGATGAGCCAAGAGAAGGCACATCCTCATACTACAGAGATCTTGGAATATTCATCCAATAAGTTGAACTGGAAATAAACCATTATCACAGCTAGAACTCTTGCTCATAATCATGCATAAAGAATAATGATTCATAAAAACAACTTTTTAAATGAATTTTACCCTCCCAAATACTCAACTCCAAATGACATGGCATAAGAGCTTTCAAAGTAAAGAGACCTGCTTGAGGAAGTCAAAAGGAGCAGCATGAATAACATGTGGTCCCTGTTGTCATGCCAGCTAATAGAAGATTGCTACAGATGTTTTTAGGTGGCCTAGGGAGGATGTAGCTACCTCCTGGTGCTGATTCAACTATATTAGGAAGTTACTCTATCCACCTAAGTGAGAGTCCACAGAAAAAAAAAGAATGTGTCTCTGTACCATTTCTTGGAATCTGTCAGAGAGATGAGAATAATGAGATTATAATCACTGTAATAATTCACATCACAATTTCCTTCTTTACAGCTTTCAACTATTAAGAAAAGAGTGCTCCTCAAACCCAGCCTACACATCCTTCCTCTTTCCTGGGTCTCCTTTTTCTGCTTTCCCTGGCTTGGGGAGGGAGGGTATACCAAGGTTATTGCCAACCAATCCTAGAAGGGCACCTCCATCTGCAGGAATCGAATCTAAAGGAAGCCAAATTGAGGTTTCTGAGGCAAAGTTCAGTCATAAATTGAATACATTGCTGATAGAAACACTGTGGAGTATGACTGAAGGCTGCTAAGGGGGAGGCATTATTTTTTATATTGATTACATTGAAAATGGATTACTTGCAGTTGGTGAAATCTAGTGGCCAGATGGTGGTAACCTTCAACACTTCACACAAATGATCCAGAGCAGAACCATCATGTGTGGCATCCTTTGACCTGCAGAATCAGTGTTAATGAGGGTTATGAGACCCACCATGCTTAGGACATTGCATCTGTCCTTTCTTGAAATACTCTGAACTAAATCATATAAGATCACAATTTCCTGTGCCATGGAACTTTAAAGTTGGAAATTCAGTAGTTATTTAGTCCAACTCTAGTGTCCTCTTCAATGCCATTATGAAATCTTCCAATTTTTTCCTAAAGACCTCCAAGAGCACTTCCATAGACACCTAGTCTTCATTTTTCAGGGTGTCAATATCACTTCCTTGTGAGTTTCTAGTCTTTGGTCCTCTAGGTCTGAATAGAGCAAGGTTTGTGTGTGTGTGTGTGTGTGTGTGTGTGTGTGTGTGTGTGTGTTAACACCACCATTAACTATCTATACTACACTAGATGTGGGAGCTACAAATACCAAGAATGAAAATCTCCATGGTATTGTCTTTCTATGTGCATCATGTTTACTTATAATACCCATTCTTTCTAGGCAATAATATCATTCTCTCACTTATGCCTAGCACAAATCATTGTGATTTTGGATTTTCCCAAGGGCCTTTATCTTGAAAACACAAAATCTTAAGCTGAATAAACCCAAGCAAGATAAAAGCCTCCTTCCAAAGCTATAACCCTGAAATAGTAAAGGTTTCATGAGGCATATCAGAGATAAGAAACTCCTTAGAGAATCTTTACACAACAGGCAGATTCTGGAAAATTATTACTTTGAACTATCAGGCAACTCAATACCTAGGGAAAAGTAGGGAAGTTTTCATTGTGTTTTCTGTTGTACCTTACATTCAGAATCATTTCCAATGAGCAACAACTTGGAAATAGAAAAAACAACACTCACTATGATTTTGTTTCTCAAATAATCCATTCTCATGACTGAGCTCACCACCTTTTATTTATCACTACAAAAATAGTTCACAGGCAAATGAAGTGGAATTCCATAGCTAGGACCAAAACCTCTCAGGTAATTTCTTAGGGGAAAGAGAATTATAAATTTTCAGAGTTGAAAGATAGCAAGAGGGTCATCTTGTTCAAACTATGGTTGAAACAAATCTTTTAATTAATTATCCAACTTTTATATGGAAACCTCCTGTGACAATGACATCACTTCCCAAATTCCCTTTTGGGATAGTGCTGATTGATGAGAAATTTTTTCTCACCTTACAACTCTAATACTCCAATGGATCTGTGATTTCCTTAATGTGGGTCCTCCTTCCAAAGATATAACTTACATTCAATTCATATGTAATGATCCTACATGATTGTTTTTCCTGTAAAAGTTTCAATGCATGGGCTTCACTCAGTGTGCTAAAAGCCTTTCTAGACTTTTCCTATCATTGCACTGATGACAGGAGCATGTGGGCCATCTAGCCTTTCTCCTTCACTTTCATCATGGATACAATCCACCTTTTTGATCAATGCATTGTTTCCTTATGCTTCTTCTACAGAGTTTCTTGATTATAACATATTGTAGCTTGCCCAAGTCCACAATGCATTGCTTCATTGCTCTTTGGACGATCCTTTGATTCTTTGGAGATTGCTATTATGGGGCTCTTAGCCATAATCCCTTTTAGACATGATAGCTCTTTGAAAACTTGAAGGCATCTACCATGCCTCTAGCTATATAAGCACCCAAGTTATCTATTCTTCAGGCTCACTATTCTTGGTTCCATTGAGGGATTATTGAAAGTAGTCTCAACTCCTTCATCACTGAACCTGATCAACATCATCTGGATACTGTCCATTTTGCCAATGTCTTTCCCAAAATGTGGTGCCAGAATTTGAACAAAATATTTCAATATGGTCTGGTAAAAGGAGAGTAATAATGATATTATTACAGTCCTGGCTCTGGACATTATGCTTCTATCACTTAAAGCTATATTGTCTTTTGTCAGGAGGGATAGGTGGGTTCTTCATGATATCATGTTAATCATTTATATGAATTTTACTGGTGACTAACACCACTGGACCTGTTTCCAATGTTCCTTGGCCATGTACAGTTCATTATTTTTTAATCCAAATACAATTCTTTACATTTTTCTTCATTAAATCGAATCTTAATATTTAGCCAATCATTATACCCTAGAGGTCTTTTTTGTATCTTGATTTTTTCCTCCATCACTGAGCTCCCTCTTCATAGATTCATCGCATTAACATACTGTCTATCCTTTGATTCAAGCTATTAATAAAAATACCCTATGGAAGAAATAGTAGTGAGGTCCTTGACAAGAATTCCTCTCTTTTAATTTGAATATATTTAGACCTTTGCACAATTATATTGACAAAATCTTCAACCATGCTTTCAATACCAATCTAGTCTTCATTTAAAATTTAAAAATTTCTTTCTGTTACCACAACATTTATCATTTTGCATTGTCACCACAAGACAAAAAAACATATTAATTTCCATTGGTGTGAATAAATCTGCACAATGGCACTTGATCAGCTAACTTACTCATACTTTTCTCCTCTAGAATGTGAATGACCAATTAAAGTCATGAAGGAGTTGCAGTTCTAATATAAAGTAATTAAAAAATATGTATTTTGGAAACAATTTGAATCCTATAATTTCCCCATTTCAACTCTTTCCCTTCCTTGAGTACCTGTTTCCCTCTAAAACAAGACTAGAATAGGAACCCTGGACAACTTACCAAAGTGATTTAGCTAAAATTGAATTTGTTATCAACCATCTACTCGATGGTAAAATTTCAGTTTGAAATGTTCCTTTCAGTCTGAAATCATTCCATCCATGAGCCTCAAGGAAGAGACAGATCTTCCATTTCACAGACTTAGAATTCCATTCCAGGAGGGATGTGGGAAATCTGCACTATTACACTGTTGGTGGAGCTGTGAATTCATCCAACCCTTCTGGAGAGCTATTTGGAACTATGCCCAAAGGGCAACAAAAATGTGCATACCCTTTGACCCAGCAATACCACTACTCGGTCTATACCCTGAAGAGATGAAGGAAAAGGGTAAAAACATTACTTGTACAAAATTATATATAGCAGCCCTGTTTGCGGTGGCAAAGAATTGGAAATCAAGTAAATGTCCTTCAATTGGGGAATGGCTTGGCAAACTGTGGTATATGTATGTCACAGAACACTATTATTCTATTAGAAACCAGGAGGGACAGGAATTCAAGGAAGCCTGGAGGGATTTGCATGAACTGATGCTGAGTGAGATGAGCAGAACCAGAAAAACACCGTACACCCTAACAGCAACATGGGAGTGATGTTCAACCTTGAAGGACTTGCTCATTCCATCAAGGCAACAATCGGGAACAATTTTGGACTGTCTGCAAAGGAGAGTGCCAGCTGTATCTAGATAAGGAGCTGTGGAGTTTGAACAAAGTGCAAGGACTATTCCCTTTAATTTAGAAAAAAAACAGATATCTTATTGTCTGATGTTGTTACCTCTTAGACTTCTCTTTAAGGAAATGATTTCTCTCTCATCACACCCAATTTGTATCAAGGTACAACATGGAAACAAAGTGAAGACTGACAGAGTGCTCTCTGTGGGGGGGGGGGGGGGGGAGGGGGGAGGGAAGCAAGATTGGGGGGAAAATGTAAAACTCAAATAATATCTTTAATAAAAATTAATTTAAATTAAAAAAAAAGAATTCCATTCCAGGGTGAAGGGCATTAGTTATCCTGTGTAACAATCCCAGATTCAGATTATCTTTTCCAGTATCTTTGACCATTTGACCTCTATCTGAAGACATATTGTAGAAGGAACATTTCTAGTTCTGATTGATTAAGAAGTTTTTTTTCTCATGAAATCAGATCTAAATTTGCCTGTTCAGGATTTTGACCCATTGCTCCTAGTTTTGTCCTCTAGGACCAAAAAAATAATGTTTGCAGCCCTTTTCCCATATGATAATCTTTCAAATATTTTACTGATACCTCCATCTCCTCTGCTCCCAAGTTAACATATGCAGAGTCACAGGCAATAAGATAAAATATAACTTATAAAAGGAATTTTATAAATATAATGTTTAATTAAATCTCAGTCCAGATTGTTGGTGGTTGTGATTTTTGGATAAAATTCAGATTGAGAGTTTTATTTTAGAATGCTGACTTTTTACTGGTTCAGTCCATAACTATGGTTATCTATGTTTTTTAGTATTTATCAGAATCTCTGAAGAATCTAGATGAAAGTGAAGATTTGTATTAATTAATAAACTGCTAGAATTATTGGAAAATCTGATCTGAAAGAAAAAATTAAAATGAAAAAAACACATTTTAGGTTGGCTTCATAAAAGACATTGAGGGACCAATATAGTGTCCAGCATAGTTATCTGACACCAGATTAGGCAAACATACACACACACACACACACACACACACACACACACACACACACACACACACAATCCTGCAAGATAAATTCTGTCTTTGAAAAGGGAAAAATGCACAAGGAATTGGTAAAATTACAAATTGTTTCCCAAATTAAGATGCCCTAAATTATATTATTGCATAACAAATAAATTACTAAATATGTTAAAGACTAATCATAGATATTATATCAAAACTTGATGGCTATGGATTCTGGATCACCACAATCTTCAAAAAACCCCAAAGGTAATAGAAACTATTCTAACTGGATATAAGCAGGCTATGACAATGCCAAGAAAGTGACACAAAAGAATCAGGTAGGACCTATCTGAGTAGGAAATGATGTGGGTGAAAACAGAGCTAAGACAGAGGGTGGCTATGTGCTTCTCTGGTGTTTAGGAAATGGTGAAAGTCTCCAAGAAGGTCTCCAGATCAATGAGCAGATGGAAGCTCAATTGAAGAGCATGAATGCCACAGGAAGAGAATGGTTGCAGGAAGGCCAATCTGCACTAAAGGAGGGTAAGTGTCCTACAATAATATATTGAATCCCTCAAGGAATACCAAGTTTTTAGCAGGGTGAGGATGTTGTAAACGCAGAGTAAGGCCAGAACTTTCCCCAGATATTTTCAGCTCTGATTTAATCTGCTCCCTCAGATTCACATTTCCAACCTGTGACTTTTGATCCTGAGATCCCTGCATTCTTCAGTCTAATCACTAGCACCTTCCAGCTTCCTATTGCTCCATTCATTTCATCCTAGCAATGCCCACTCAAATTTCCTGACTGTTTCTTTTCATGATGGTTCTGAGTCATTGTTCTTGACTATATTCTACCTGCTCTAGTATTTTTAATATTTCTTTTCCAATTATATACAATAGTTTCTACCATTTTAAAAATGTTTTAAATTTTACAATTTCCCCCCAACCTCCCTTCCCTTCCCCAACCCCCCAAGAGAAGGGACTCTGATCATCTTTACATTGTTTCCATGGTATACATGGATCAAAATTCAATGAGTTGAGAGAAAAATTATATCCTTGAGGAAAAATAAAATATAAGCGATAGCAAAATTACATAGTATATAAGACAACTTCTTTTTTTAAAAAATGAAGGTAATAGTCTTTGGTCTTTGTTTAAATTCACAGGTCTTTCTTTGGATACAGATGTGCTGATGAAATGAGCAAGTACATTAAGGTTGATCATCACCCCCGTGTTGCTGTTACCACCCTAGTATTTTTTAAAAATATATATTTTATTTTTCCTCAGTTAGATCCAAAAACAATTTCCATACTCATTTTTTAAAATATTGTGTTCCAAATGTGTTCCCTCTCCCTTCTCTTCCCTGAGACTATAAGCAACCTGATAGCACAATAGTATTCCATTACAATCATAAACCACAACTTATTCAGTCGCTTCCCCAATTAATGTGTCAACCCCTAGGATTAACCTAGTCATACCAACTCAGCATCTGAGTTCCATAAAGTCAAGGTCACTGACTTCTAGAATCTGAATCCTTTGTGGTCTGAAAATTGCCCCTCCCTTTTTACAACTGTTTCTGGTTTTTTTTTCCATTTTTTCTGAAGGTTTTTGATCAGCACTCCTATACCAGGGCATGATGCCCCCAAGATGTGCTAAGATAAGCTTTACATTAATAAGACTCAGTCAAAAGTCTTCCTTTGCTTGAGGAAGAGACATCCTCAGAAAGGCAGAAAGAGTAAGGAACTGCTCAGAAAAGTTTGGACACTCAGAAATTGGTCCTGAAGATGCTCCCCACAAGGCCAGGGTATGAGAAAGATCTGAAGCCAAGGGAGATGATCTGAGCTGGTTGATTTACAGAGGGATCATTGTACCCAGATAATGACAAAAGACTACCAAGCTTCTTGCATTCAACTTGTTGGGAAAGCCTGGAGATGTTGTGGTTTTTGTTGAGGAGAGAGGCCAAGGTAAGAAGCTACAGTCCTGTGCTATTATGTAACATCCCTGTGATAGTTGGCAGAGTTCACAGGCACAAAATATTCTAGGGAATCATACTGAAATTCTGTCCAGTTTCTACACCAGGTCAAGGAGTAGTGGTGAGATCATAGTCAGCCATATCTGACTTCTATGAGGGGGCCTAGCTTTGTCTTCCCTGACCCCCATTCTTCAAATCAGTGAGGGTCAGAACAATTGATGAGAACATGACCATACACCCTCCATGCTATCCCTGATGAATCTCAGAGACAATCCCCTGGGGATTTACAACAGGCAGGTCTTAGGCTGTATATAACCTCAGAATCAAGAAATCATTTAAGAGGATCTTGACAGGGAGAAGCAGAAGACTAGCTTTTAAATCACAAGATATTTTATCATCATAACAAAATATCAAGCCTCCATCTGAGTTTTTACCAAAATAAAGGGTCGCCTTCATTCAGGGAACTGTTCAGTATTTTAGGTCCAACTGCTAAATCATATGTCTGCAACAAAAAATTGTGGGTCACAACAATGAGGGGACCCTCCTCCACCACCAATGAGTCCTTAGACCTTTGCCAATCTGAAGCAGCCTTAAGAACCAATCTCTAACTCATTTATACTGCACGTCACAATCCTTACAGAGCTGGTCCTGTCCTCCACCATGACTCAGTTTCCCAATCCTAGAAGCCAGAACAACTCTAAACTCCTTAGAGAATCCTGAGATTTCCTATCCCAATTTTGTTTAGGAGGAAAAGGGACACACGGGGACACACACACACAAACATAGAGAATTTGTGAAATTTGTGATTGGAATGAGAAGATTTTAATCAATATTTAGACTTCAGCCTAATTGATAAGCACTGGCCTTAGGAGGTACTGGTTGTCCTAACCCCTAAGAGATACAAAGAACTTTTATTTATTTATTTGTTTGTTTGTTTATTTGTTTATTTGTTTAAGGCAATGGGGTTAAGTGACTCGCCCAAAGCCACACAGTTAGGCAATTATTAAGTGTCTGAGGCCATATTTGAGATTTTAAAATTTACATAATGTTAGATTCCATATGGGAGACAGATTATGTTACCTTCAGAAAACAATGGTGATGATTCTAAAAATTACTTTTAGGTCATGTTGAATTTGTCATACTACTTTTCCTGTAGGTGTTATCACATATCCCTAATGTAAAGATGAACAAATGAGCCTTAGAAAGGTTAATGACTTGCCCAGGATCAAATGGCTAGTGAGTATCAAGGGCTGGCTCTGAATCCATCTTGCTGACTCTAGATGAAGATCTGACTCTAAATAAAACAAAAATTGCCAAGCCCCTCTTGTGTCAGGAACTTACTAATTGTTTTTAATAGCTATACCATTGAAATTAAGAATTTTTTCAAGTGTGATCATAAATGTTTGTATGACTTAATATAGTAATTACCTCTAATGGAAATGTTTGCTATACACAGGGTATATATAAAGGCCTTACAAATAGGGAGAATCTTTCATAAATTCTCTGGGGTGGAATTACTATCTGGTACTGAGCTATTTAGAGAGAATATTAACTTTTGCAGCTTAATGGTTTGATGTCATCAAGGTAGGGGTCTCTAGAGGAGCACCCTAGGGATCTAAACATGGCCCAAAGCTATTTAAAATGCTTCTCAATACTCTGGATGAAGAAGGAATGGATGGCAGACTTATTTAATTTGCTGATGGAGCATAGCAAGTGAAGTTCTGTTGGAGTCACAATCCAAACAGGTCTTGATAAGCTGGAACACTGAATCTAAGTTGGTGAAATGAATCAGAGATAAATGTAAAGTCTTAGGCTAAGGTTCAAAAAATAATTTCACAAGTTCATGATGGGGCTAACACTGTCCACGGAGTCAGATCTGGCATTGGGTATTTGCCATGGCAGCCAACTCAATCAGGCTTATTGTGAGGGATTGTGAGGTGTATGTGGCAGATGTATGTGTTCAACCTTCCACAATCAGAGGTAAGGCTCAGCTTTGCCCTCTCACTGGTGGCACATCCATGCTTGAGACTATGGGGATGGAATGCAGGGACTAAGGCTGTTTCAACTGAAGAACAGATGACTCAGAGGGGAATGTGAGAGTTCTTGTCAAAAGTCTGGAGGGCAGTCCTATAAAGGAGAATCCAGGCTTGTTCTGCCCCAGAAGCAGAAGCACAAGCATTGGGGGAAGCTGCAAAAAAGGCAATTCTAGGTTTCATATAAGAAACAATTCTTAACTTTTGTTCCAAAATGGGGCAGGCTGCCTCAGTTGGTGGTAGGTTTTCCATCAGTCTAGTTCTGTAGAGGAGGCAGGATGGGCATCTGCTAGGGATGGTAGAGAGGGTACTCATGTCTTCACAAACTGGGGTCCTTTCCAACTATAAAGCTCAGAGATTCTTTATGCTTTATGCAGAAGGGTAGTGCCTTATGAATTGGCCAGAAGACATGACTTTGGGTGTCTGTCAGATTGAAGAAAAATCAACAGCCTCCAAGACAGGTGAGGGACGTTTTGGCTCAATGCCATCCCTGGATTCAGGGCATTTTCATCCCTTGCCTTGAGATATCAAATCTGCATAAGATTCCTTTTCTCCTAGCCCAAAGAAGCGCTCCCAGGTCTTATTTGCTGCAGTGTTTGTGAAGAATTTCATGTGAATAGTATACACCCATGGGTTCCACTACCTGCTCAGCCCCCAGCCTTATATGCCTCAAGACTTATCACAAGCTGTCTAAGAATAAACAGGATAGACTGCTTGACAGGTTTGCAGCCTGTCTCCTTCTGGGAAGGCTAGAGTTGAAGTTGGGCTGACAGCTCTGCCTGCCTTAGAACTCAGCAGTACCTTCACTGCCAAGATGTGGGCACTTCTGAAAGAGGTCACTGGCTGGCATCCTATAGTATGCTGGGGAAGGAAATGTATTCTTCAGTTATCTGAAGCTGTGTGTGTCTGAGTGGAGTCAGAGGATATGGATTTTAGCCCTAACTCTATTATTAACTAGCTGTGTGATGGATTGATTTTTCCAATTATATGTAGATAGAAATTTCAACATTCATTTTTGTGAAGTCTCCTACCACCTACTCTTCCCTCTTCCCAACCTAAGATAGCAAGTCATCTGATATAGGTTATACATGTAAATTCTTATTACACATATTTTCATATTCTGAGAAAAAAGAATCAGAAAAGAAAGGGAAAAAACCACAAAGGAAAAGCAAAAAACATTAAAAAGGTATTACAGCTATATGATTTTGGACAAAACCTCTTTAACCTTGCTATGCCTGAGTTAACTCAACTGACAAATATGAATCATCTAATCTTTCTGCAACTTGGTGTTTGTTTGTTTATCTATGAAATATGGCAACTGCTGACTATTCGAGATATAATACAATATAACACAAATATAATGCAAGGAGATGGGTAAATAATCAAAGTAATGTAGAGAGAGATCTTGAGCGTGTCTTCAAGGAAAGATAATATTGTTCAGCTGCTCCATTCTTGTTGGACTTGTAGGACTAGAGGCTGCTCCTCCGCAGGACCCAGGTTTAGTCATCCTTTCTCAGATTCTAGGAAACTGCCCCTCCTCCTCCTCCCTCTCTGCCCATTCTCCAGGCCCTGCCTACTCTGTCCTCCAAAGCACTCTGTAATCCCTCCCTTTTCCAGGAAGCTCTTACAAATGCATTAGGTGATGACATGAAGCTGAGAGCTCACTTCTCCATCTACCAAACCTCTGTCTCCCAGAATGCTTCCTTTTCCAACCTTGGTGTGACCTCCCTCACATTTCCCCTAATTGCCTGAATATGCCCTCCCGCAAGATGCCATATTACATGTCTAATTGCTTGTTGTACAACTCCTCTTTCTTCCCTCCCCCACCTCTATCCCAAGTCTTGGGCAACAGATAGAATCTAGAAACAAGTTTTCAATATGACCTGAGCCTCCCTTCCTTTGGATACCACTAGAAACTCAGTGATTGGATCCTTTAACATCCTTGCCTAAACTAGCCCCGAGGGAAACCCCTAAAGGCAAAATGAAGGAATGAGGACAGTGGCATTGAGAAGAGCAATCTTGACTTTGACTTTGGCTTTTACTGCCCTGTGATTTATTTCTATAGCATCTCATTTCTGTAACCCTTGAAAAGCTCTAAGGCATTTCCCTCCCCAGAACCTTCTGAGGGAAATGGGTTGATGGGAAGATCTTGGGTGTCCGGTCAGATGGTCAGATACGAGCTTTGACATTCACTCCTTTGTGACCTTGGGTAAGTCATATACCTTGTAGTAGTAGGCCCTGGGTGGGATATTGAACTCTTCAGTCTCCAGGAAAGTAAGGTCAAATTCAAATAGAAGTGGGTCCCTGCAGGCTGCATAGTGACCAAGAAAACCACAAGTGCACATTATATTTTATCTTTTGTTGTCATCTGGTCCATATAGAATCTCCTGCTGCTGGCAGGCTTCAGGGCCTCCAGGCAATTCTTGCAAACGTCTTATTTATAAAAGGAAGATTGGCTGAAATGACTTCTGAACTCCTAGGTGCTGCAATCCCATTTTATGGATGAGGAAACTGAACTCAGTGAGGTAGAAAGCTTTGGGAAGATTCCTCTTATCCTAGAGCATCAGAGGGAAGACTTGAACTTGGAACTCCTGGGCCTGGCACTACCACCCAGTGCTTCTTCATCTGTCACTCCCTATTTCCAGTCTACTGCCTAATTAGCCAGAGTTGAAAGATCATCCTTCCCTATTCTTGAACTTCAGCTCTCTCCCGTCAATATAAGCCATGTTCATAAAGTTAGTCAAAGGAACAGAAACTATAGGAAATCTTTCCCTAAGGGCATAGGGAGGGGACTGAGTCTGAGCAGCCATGCACGCTTGCTCTGCAATTTAGGGATTCCTCCAATCTTGGCCCACTTGGGTATAGCTGGGGCTTGCCATCCTTGGACAGAAACAGTATTTTAAACCAGAATGGAGACCCCCATGAACTTCTTGCTCTTTGGTGGTCAGAACATCCAGCTTCCAAATAAGCCAGGACTCACACACCATCTTGAGGATTCTTCAGGATTCATGGGATCAGACACAGATGAAAATTAGTGAAGGTCAAGATAAAATGAAGAAGTCTTCTTCACAGCTCTGTCTCTTACTAACTCAGTGATCTTGGTCAAGTCTTCTTTCTTCTAAATCAATGACCTATGTATAGTTTTGTTTGTCCCCCCCCCCCCTTGAATTTAGTGTGTTTGGTGACCCTGTGTGTAAGGTTAGGTTTTGGAAAAAAAGAAAGATTTCTACTAAATGGGAATCTCCATAGTATTCTAATTTGGATCTAGGGAACTTCCTGTGATTGGGTGGTACATGCAATGCATTGGTGGATTGCAGGGCAAACAAACGTCCCATGCATTTATTAACTAATCAAACAAACTTAAAAAAGCAACTGATTATTATCACAATTAAGGGAAAGCTCCCTTAAATCTTTCATGGATGGTGTCGGTCCTCCCTTGGGAGATGTGACCTACAACCCCTCTCTGTCTCAACCAATCAACCAGTCAGAAAGTATTTAAAAAGGGCCTATTTCTCAAACCCTGGCCTATATATTGAGAATGCAAAGAGAACATCCACATGATCCTTACCCATATGAAGTTTATAATCTGTCAAGCAATGGAATATGTATATTCAAATACAGATACAGATGCCACATGCACTTATACAAGTAGTTGGCAATTGGAGCAAAGACTTTAGCAGTTGGTGGGGATTAGGAAAGGAAAGTCTTGTGTAGGAAGAGGCAGTGAAGCTGACTTTCTTAAGGAGACCAGAGATTTTTGATGGAAGGAGAGGAAAGCAGGCAGAAGAGTGAGCTCCTGCAAATGTGACTGAAGCATCACTCTGCTGAGCAGTCCTCCAGAGATCGGTGCCTCTACACTGAGCCAATCTGGTTCTTGGCCAAGAGATGCATAATCCATGACTGAGACATTTTTGAAGTCCTCCTAGGGTGGAAGAATTTTCCTAAGCTTTGAGAGTGAGGTATTGGAGGAGGCCTCAGTGAGGTATTGGAGGAGGGTGTCAAGATGGAGAAATGATGCTGGTCATTTTATTAATGCCAGTGTTACTTGGGGGCAGAATCACCGCTATAATGCTGTAGTGGTGGGAGTGGGAGCCATAAGAAGATGGATGCTAATAAAAAAGAATTCTGGATTCATCCCAGAAGAAATCACATTTCAATTTTTCCTAAGTGAGATCATGTATACAAAGTATTTTCCAAACCCTAGAGCCTTATAGAAATGTCAGTCCTCATCACCATCTTCTGCAGAAAAGTATTTTCCCTGTATTTATTCAATTTGGAATCATAGATTCTTTACATTGAAGAGACCCAATCCAACCCAAGTCCCAGGAATTCCACCCTTTGGGGTTGACCACTGCACTTCAAGATGAAGGAAACTGCCAACCCACTTCTGGAAATCTGTCTTCTAGAATGACCCTCTTTCCGGAAAGTTCAAACCTGCCTCTTGATCATTTTTCATCTGTGGCTCCTAGCTCTGCCCTTTTTTGCCCTAGAGAGTCCTTCAGATATTGGGAGACAATGAGGATCCATTTTGGAAGCTCTCTTCCACACAAAAGCAGTGCCTTCAGGTGTTCTTCAAAGAAGGATCTGGGTTCTCTTCATCTTACTATCTTCTTGTGTCTGAAGGGACCGAACCTCTGATTTCAATGGTACAGGGAAGTCCTGGAGGAGGAAATTCCATCCTCCAGTGAGGGTCATTATCTTTTCTATGTTGCCCAGAGCAACCTTAAGGGACAAGGGCTACACTGTTGGACGTCAGAGGAAACTGGAATCCACATCTCTCTCTTTTGTCTTTCAAAACACGGTGTCCAAAGTGGACCCAATCCAGAATTGGTCTGATCTGCATAGATCACAATGGCCTTTTGTGGGTCTTTTTTGAGAGCCACATCACCCTGACTACTCAAGAAATCTGCAGCCAACTAAAACACTGATGACTATTCTTATAAATTACTTTCAAGTCACATTTCCTTCCTCTCCTACCTACCTCATGGGATTTTTTGGGAAAAGCTTAAAAAAATCTTTATGGAAATAATTTAATTGTTACTGTTCTATGGTTGTGCAGTTGAATGTTTAAACATGACTGGAGGACTTTATATTGAACATCAATATAATCATGCCCATCATTATATCCTTAAAAGATATTTTCAGGTCCATTGCTCATCCAATGATTTTACTCTTGTTGCTAGTCTCTGAGCCTTTGCAAAACTGACAAAGAAGCTACCTGTGTCATCATCCAAGCTACAGGAGCAAGGCTTGGAACAAAGCTCAGGAGCCCATTCCTGAGTCCTCTCTCTAAGATGGTTTCGATTTATCGGTCAGTACTCTTTGGGGAGCACTGCTCCATTGATCATGAATCCATCTCCCTGTGCTATCAGTCAAGCCACACTTCTCTGTCCCATGGCCCCTAGGTTCAAAATCAATATTGTTTCAGCTTGGGAGGCCCCAGGCAGCTGTTTTCCATATGGAAAGTACTTCTGCCCTGAGTTAGAAGGACATCATTGGCTCATCACTGAACTCTGAGTGGGCCCTGAAGTAGAGATGGCATGACTGGGCTGTTTCTAGGTCAGCAATAGGAAATGTATTAGACAGGAGAAAACCTCCAAATGGCAACTGCACCACTGAAGGGGATGTGGGCCTCTGCTCCAACAGATGAAGTGCCCATGAGGGGCAAGTCATTGATCCAAATCAGCCACAGGGGTTAGAAAAAATGTTGCCTTTTGAAAACATCCTTCTATCCATCCCCTAGCAATTTAAAGAGCCTTTCTTTCGCATTCAGAGAGTGTTTACAATAGTTTTGACTAAATTGCTTTTTTTTTGGACAGATTGAAGATGCAGAGGGTGCACCACCCACTGATTCCTAATCGCCAGACATCAGATCCTGATTAAGTGTCAGATGTGGGTCAGGAATCCTGTGTTTTCCTCACACCTAGCTGGTATGCCGTGCTCCTTAGTGATCATAGAATTTCTCTTTCTCATTTCTCTGCTTCAGCACCTTGGCTAGGGCATAAGAATGTGTGACCCTCCCCCCCAACTCCATCAAGAATATACACGCATGTATGCACATACATATATGCATGTAAACACATACACAAATACCTACCCTCGCAGTAAGGCATCTGCTATCTCTGCACTGACCTGAGGACAGATCTTGAAAGTCTGAAGGGAATTCATCCCTGGCAAAGCCTGTTGGTTCAACCAAGAAAAGGGTCCCTTTCCATTTGAGTTTCCCCAATTTGTCAGAGAACATTCAAGGGCTGTTCTATCATTCTGACCTTCCCTGTCCTGAGCCACACTGAAAGTTCAACTGGATGGTAGGTAATGTGTGTGTATGCACATGTGTTTGTAGAGGGGCATGTATAACTGTGTATATTGCATGTGTGCAAGTTATATGTTCTTGTATGTAGATAGGGGTATATATGGATATAGGGAGGAGTAGGGCTATAGATTCTCCTCTTCTCCACAAAAGATTATAATTTAGTTGGAGACATTATATAATTGTAAATTATTTTTAAATAATTAGTTAAGAGAGTCAAATAATTCTGCTGAATATGCAATTATTTGAGGTGGGTCCCACAAACTAGATGACCCTCCATTCCCAGAAGACAGGATTTTGTTTCCTGCCTCTGAACATTTTTCTCCCAGGCCTGACTCCCTCCTCAGCACCATTTAATTTTCTGTCAAGGACCAGCATGGGGAAGGGGGTTCCTAGAGAGGCTTTTTTCCTGCTACCCCCAACTCATGGGGTTCACTCTCTTACAGTCAGATTTGGGGTACAGCAGTGAGATAGAATGCCAGAGAGGAGAAATCACAAGGAGTCCAGACTGGTTGAGATGTAGGATTTGTGAGAGTGAATGACAGGAACCTGGCAGACCAAGGCTTGAGCTATCAAATAGAGAAGCCTGTATCTTCTTAAAGGTAAAAGGAACCTGGTGAAGTTTCTTGAGGTGAGTGACATGCTCTGGTGAGCTTTTAGAAGAGAGAATCAGGGATAGGGCAATATTGTCTGTGCTCTCAGATCTTAAAGACCATCTGGTCTAAATGTCCCCATTTTACAGATGAAGAAAATGAGACTAG
Source organism: Macrotis lagotis (assembly GCF_037893015.1). NCBI lineage: Eukaryota > Metazoa > Chordata > Mammalia > Peramelemorphia > Peramelidae > Macrotis > Macrotis lagotis. Next base: position 4,660,774 of record NC_133664.1, read on the forward strand.
GAGAGTCTTTAGACCTAGATGTTATTCTGATATTTCACCTAGGACATTTCACAAACCAGAATCTTTTCCCTTCCACCTGCTCTTCTGCCTCAGCTCCTCCGCCTCCTCACAAAGATTCCCTCCCCTTTCACATTTTGGGCACTTTGGACTTGTCCTTCCTACTTCCTCTCCCCCACACCATCTGGTCAGCTGACCAAGTCTGGAGAGTCTCACTGAGATTTCTCTCACATGCCTCCTCCTCTCCACTCACATGATCTTGCCCCAAATATTTATTTTGAAACAGGAGAAAGTGTGTTTGCCAACAGTCTAACACTGAAGGAAGGAGACTGGGACATAGGGAAGTCAGACCTCTGGCCCCAAACCTCCCTGGCTCTCTGCCGCCCACAGAGTCAAGAACAAATAGCCCTCAAGAGTATTAGTGAGACCTCCAAGACACCTTTTGGGGCAGATTTTTAAGAGTACTCCTTCTCTGGCCACATCTGGAAATCACCCCATAGCGAGCCTTCGAGCCTGAACTGCTTGTTGCTCAGTTATTATACGACTTTCTTCACAAAGATATTGTAGAGGTTTGCCATTTCCTTCTCAATGGATCAAGACAAAGAGAGGTTAAACTCCTGCCCGGGATCACCAGTATGTGAGCTGAGCTCAGATCTTTCAGACTCCAGATCCAGTCCTCCATCCACCTAGTCATCGAACTGCCTCCTGAGCCTTATCTTCATGCATACACTTACATACATACTCCTAAGTCCAAGGCAGATATACTCACACACTATAATGCACATGTATATTTCTCCAGCTCTCTTAATCTTACACATCCAACAAGATCCAGTTCAAATTCGACTCCCATTATGAAGCCTTCTCAGATTCCTTGAATTGGAAATTAACTTAGTTCTGTACTCTCTCACACTCTTACCATATTGTGGGCATGGACCTCACCGCCCTCCCGAGACCACAAACTCCTTGAAGGCCAGGGATGCTCCCCATTGCCTCCAGGGCTCAGCTCAGATCTGACAGGGGAAGTCGTTTGGCAACTGTAACATCAGCTGGGCTTCCTGTCATGGTTTCCTTAAACATGATGCTACAGTTCCCCAAGTTTGCCACCCCGAACTTCCATTTGGGTCTCTAACACAAGGGTTATCCCATAACTAGCCCGGTCCTTTGGGGACAGCCAGTCTGAATGGAGAGGAGCCCACCCAACGCTAACATAGTTGCCACACTGGGCCATGAACATTTCCTGCTCACTGTAGTCTCTGGTTCCAAGGACCCTTCTCTCCTCCCTGTGTGAATCTCACCTCTCAGATGAAAGGGAAATTAAATGCCTATTTCAATAAAGAGTCCCTTGAGTTTTGTTACCAATTCATAAATACACCCATTTGAACAGGAAGCTGCCCTCCAATGGTCTTTTGGTGTCTCGGGAGAAGTTTGGGCAAATTTGACTTTGTGCCTCATGTCTCCTGCCTAGAGTAGAATGGAAACACCAAAAGGGCAGGGACCACAGGGGTTTAAGCTGGCTTTCTCCTCCCTGCCCACCAAGCGGAGCACATGCTCAAGGGCATTTCCTACTCGTCCTTCCACGAAGGTGTGGAGGTGCCTGTTGGCAGCACCCATAAACTTTTATAAAGACAGCCTCAGGCTATGTTTGAATAGGGGAGAAGCTCCCCGAGTTGATGCTCCATTAAAGGGTGACCCTTTGGCCCACACCGCGTGCATTAAGCCCATGAAGGCAGGGGCTTTCTTTAAAGCGAGAAGCGCCTCTTTGGTGACTGCGCGCAAGAAGGCGGCGACAGGCAGCTTTTTGTTTTTATCAACTCAGGTTTCCCCTGTCTTGTTAGCACCTCGAGGTGGCTGGACTCCGGACTTGGAGATACATTTGCCTTTCATCCCCTCCCCCATTTGCCCATTGCTAGGGTGTTAGAGCTTCTGGAAATATTCAGGATCTCCTTGGAATGGCGACTTGATCCGTCTCGGTGGCAAGGTGCCAGGGCGCCTGCAGGGAGGAGGAGAACCCCTCTCTCCCGACTTGCTTTGCCCATCCAAGGACGACTGTGGTCTTCCCCTCTTTCCTAAGCCTCCCGGTAGTAAAGAGGTGTCCCTCGGGGGAGGGGGCTGTCCCAAACAGAGCCATGTCCCGCTGATACTAAACCCCAAAGACTGCAAAAGTTTTGCCTTGGCAGGATTCTCCCCTTTGGAAAACCGAACCGAACCGAACCGAACAGCTCGGGGCCGGGAGCCCGAGAGTCCCAGCGTGTTGGAACCTCAGTATTGTTCGCCTTGCACACAGCACCCCTCCCTGCCCGTCTCCGCCCTGGCTCCTTGGCCCCATTGGGGAAGGTCAGCCCGGAGGTGGGGGCCCAGGGCTCTTTCTGAAGAGTTCAGCCTGGCCGATGCCCCCGGAGGGTGCCCGCGGGTCGGCCAGTGCCAGCCCCGGAGCTGAGAGCCTGCTGGGGCCCAATGCCCCCCCCTCCCAGGGTCGGGAGGCCAGTCCGGCCGCAGCCACCCTCTCTTGCTTCAGTGCACCTCCATTCTGGACTCCTGCAGGACAGGCTGCTTCTAGCAACTCGGAACGGAGCAGCCCGCCGCCCCCGAACCCCAGGGATAGACCCCCGCCCCGGGCCGTGGGGCACAGAGAAGACTGCAGGCTCAAGGAAAAAGCCCCCCCCCCCCGGAAGATGGGAGTGGGAGCCGCTGCCCCGCTTCACGGCGGCCCGGCCGGGGGCCCCTCCTCACTCTCAGGACCCGGGCTCCCTCCTCTGGCCTGGGCTCCTTCGGGCCACCCCCTTCCCCCCCGGGAATCGGCCGCAGCGAGGGGCCAGGGTCCCCTCGCGCCGGACTTACCGGTCCTCCACAAATAAAGAAGCGAAGGCTGCGCTCCGGTGTGCGCCCCGGCTTCGGGGGCCCCGAGGATGAGGAGGAGCAGCAGAAGGAGCAAGAGCCGGAGCCCCTCTCCTCCGCTCCTGCAGAGGCAGGGGGCCACCCTCCCTCCCGGATGCCCCATGGCTCCCGCACTCCCGCGGGTCGGGCTTGGGCTCAGCGTCCGAAGCTTCGGAGGAGGCGGCAGCCGCAAGAGCCGGGGCCGGGGCGGCCGGGGCTGGGGGGCCCGGGCCGAGCGAGCGCGCCTCCAGAGCCGGGCGCCCCGCGCCACTCCGGGCTATTGTTCCCTTCCCGAGAAGAGAGGAGCGAGGAGCGGGAACAATAGAGTCCGCCGACGGGCCGGGGCCGGAGCCGGGGCTGCCGCCGGGGCTGCCGCCGGGGCTGCCGCGCGCCCCTGGCCGCGGTCCTGCCCTCGGCCGCCGCGCTCCGGGCCGCCGCGCTCCGGGCCGCCGCGCTCCGGGCCGCCGCGCTCCGGGCCGCCGCGCTCCGGGCCGCCGCGCTCCGGGCAGCCTCCGCTCCCGGCCGCCCGCGCTCCCCGGCAGCCTCCGCTCCCCGGCAGCCTCCGCTCAGCCGAGAGCCCGAGCCGAGCGGGAGGGAGGGAGCCAGGCAGCTGTCCGCAGGGGGCTCCAGCTGACTGAGCAGCTTCGCTGGGGCGGCGATGGCTGGGAGGGCGCAGCAGTCAGCCACACCAGCTGGAGGGGGGAGGGAGGAGGAGGAGGAGGAGGAGGAGGAGGAGGAGGAGGAGGAGGAGGAGGAGGAGGAGGAGGAGGAGGAGGAGGAGGGAGGGCAAGAACAAAAAGGAGGGGGGAGGCAGACGTGGAAGCAGCTCCACTTCTCCAGACACCTCTGCGGAGCGGGGCCAGAGGGAGAGCCCGGCAAGCAGCAGCCTCCCCCCGCGCCGGGCCCCGGGGCCCCAGGATGGGCCCTGCTGCCAGTCGAGGCCCGAGGCCTCCTACGGGCCACACAGTGAGAGCGATGGGGGGGGGGGGGACTTGGGCACCGGTTTCCGATCCATCTCTCAGATTGAAACTTTTGAGTTACTTCGGGGGAGATTAGGAAATGCCGAAGATCCCAAGGGGAAGGGCATGATGGGAGAGCGGGAATCTCAAAGCCAGCCATGGGCAGCCCCCCAGTGGCACACCCCTCCCTCATGGCCAGGCTCATTGCGCAAGGAAATGGCCTGTTTCCCCTGGCAGCGCCGGGCCCTTTAACTGTGCCAAAATGGACGAGCCCGTGTGGCAAGGATGCCACAGCCCGGAGCCGAACTGGCAAAGCCACCGTCTCTCTGTCCTGCGAGCAGAAGCCAGTGCCCCTCACCCTAGAGGTTAGCCGGGGCTCTGGGGCTCTCGGGAAGAGCAGAATCTGGGGGGCCCCAGGGCGAAAGGCCACCAAAGCCTCCTTATGCTTTAGGGCCGGGTCTCCGGCAAATTGTTCCATTCACCCAGAGATCCTGCGGGCAGTGCCCGGCCTGGGGAAAATGAAAAGGGAACTGTCATCTCCTTGGTGTGTGTGTTTGTGTGTGTGTGTGTGTGTGTGTGTTGGGGGGGGGGGGGGCGAAAGGATTTCACTGGTTCATCACCTCCTCCGGGCCCCCAGGTCCATAACTATAGAGGGCCGTTGGACCCATGACTCCTTTGAAGTCTTACCATGGGGTAAGAGGGGGTTTTCTCCCCCCCCCATAACCTTGTATTCATTATTCATTCAGCCTCCAGTGAACTTAAAATAGCATCAAGACACTGGCCTCTTTTCTTTTTCTTTTCAAGGCAAACAGAAAAGCCCAGAAGTCATTTTCTGCAGAGCCCTCCCTGGAAGCGGAGAACCAGGCCAGGCCCCCTCCTCGCAGCAGCAGCCCCAGCACCCCAGCGCCCCAGCGCCCCAGCGCCCCAGCACAGGAGTTGAAAGCCAGGAGACTCCTATTTTCCAGAGAGGTTGGAAACCTTGGGGAAGCTCTCTGGGGAGGCCCGTCATTGTACAGAGCCTCCCAGCTCTGGCTCTTCCCTAGCATTAGATGAAAAGCAGCCTGGAGCCAATAATTCCCAGGTCCTGCCTATTTAAATATTCTGACATCAGAGGAAATTAGCAATGTGGGGAGGCTGCGAGTTTGCTCTTTGTTTACTTTCCACTCCGTTAGGCCTGTAAGAGAGAATTAAAGGCTCAGGGAGGCCAGCTCCACGAGGCTGAGATTACCAGGGATAAGCAAGGGTGGATTACTGCTTCTTTGGCAACGAAAAAACCAGGCAAGAGCCCCAGAGGAGAGGCAGCTCTGGAACAGTGAGCAAGCCCCATCTTCGCCCCTGGACGTCCCACCCCTCCCTCTTCTGGCTCAGTCCAGAAGGACACGGTGGATACCTTGTGGCTTGGGGGGGGGGGGGTATCACAGAGAAAGGCTTGCTCTTCACTGGCTGCTTGCCAGCTGCCACCTTGCCTCATTCGATCCCAATTGCCCAACTAGTCCTGCTGCTCTAAGGCTTCCCTTGAGCTGGGAGCCACAGCAGCTCTAAGGTGGCAGCTTCACCAGGAAACTTGGAAATATAAGTGCTAGAACAAGCAGACTATCACTTTATTGGAGGCAGGAAAGCAGCTCCCATCAGAACCTAACCCTGGGAGGAAAAAGGAAACATAGCATCAGCCAGAATGGAGGGAGGGGGGCTGAGAAGGCCATTGAGGGCAAGAAAGCTGCCCAGGTCCCTAGTCAGACCAGTCAGAAGCTACCAGGAATAGCTGTTAGAATCAGGATTTTTCCATGCACCCCAAACTGCCCCTTGATGCTCCTGAGCAGCAGACATTCTTAAGACTGTATTACCACCATAATTTGAGGCTGAGGACTTCTGAGGCAAAGCCCAATTTCCATTTATGTTCAAGACTCAGTCCACATTGATGTAACTGCATCTTTAAGGAGATGAAATCATTGGGTCCATCATTATAGTTGCAGAAAGGGAAGACAGTCCCAAACCAGTGTCTGTCTGAGGCAGCTGGGGAAAGCAGACACATCTGGACAAGGTTATCGAAACCTAGGCAGAGACACATTCATCTTTGTCAGGGACACCTAGCTGCCCTGTGGCCTTATCATTATGCCCCCCCCCCCCCCAGGACACCAATGTAGGAGGGGATCTGAGAAGGGAGGGCCATCCATTCAGCTCAGGTCCTTTTATGAAAGCTAGCACAGCCTTTGGAAAGCTCATAGGCAGATCACTTGTCTTCAAAGGAGGCTGGTCTTTTGTTTTCTCAAGAGTAATCTAAATAACATACAAGTATCTTAGGACATCATGTCAAAATTTTGCCTCCTGAAATGTCAAGGAAGCCAATGAAACCAATCATCTATATAGCTTGCTATGAGGCTGTGCCTCTGTCGTTCTCCCAGAGAACTCTTTAAGTATTAGTGAGTCTGGGCAATCAAAGCATCTGAAACTCATGACAGATGAAAAATGCTGAGCAGGTTTCTTAATAATTAGATAGATGACTAGTACAGACACTGACTTGGTAACCCTCACCAGCTGCTAAAGGTAGGATGTCTTAGTGTGGCACAGCCAGGGGCATGTGTGCACAGAGAAGCTTGCTGATTGGCAGGACCAGCTGTGTGACTCAGGGGTTGTCGTTTTAAGGGACCTGAGCTCCAACCCCACCTCTGATACTTAACTGTGTGATCATAGGCCTGGGACTTTCTATCTCTGAGACTCAGTTTGCTCTTCAAAACAATGAAGATATTAGCATCTGTATTCAAGGTTTTAGGATAGCTATGGATAGGTAGCTAGAAAGCAGATAAAGATATGGCAACTCAGTGAACCACAAAGCATTATGTAAATGTTTGTTAGTATTATTTTATTCATTAGAGTTTTGACATGTTTTGCTTTCTTTGTGGGTTCTTATAAGGTTCAGTGCGCTTATATATGTAAAAAGCTTTGCTAGCCTTGAATCTCTATGTCAATGCTAGCTCTTATTCATGAAAGACAAGCAGAGAAGAGGGTGATCTTGGGGGTCTCCTTGCTTCTAGGAACCAGGCCCTTCCCCTGCCTTTTTCATTGGTAACATGAGGATGGTCAGGTCTAGACTGCCTGCCTCATACAGCTGTTGAGAGGTTGCATTGCTGGAGATTAAGCCCAGGCAAACTTCAAATCCCTTAGAAAGCCCCTCGTTCCCCTTCTCTCCAAAGCACCATGGTCAGCGCTAAAGCCAGTCGGGGCCCACTGAACCACTGAAGCAGAGGCTGGGTCACTTCCCCAAGGAGAGGAGCTATGGCTTCTGCTTCTGGGCTGCTTCTGCTTTCCTCCGGGGGGAGGTTCTGGACCACCAACAAAGGGGAAGGAGGAGCGGGGAGACTTCAGAGAGCACGGCTGCCACTGCTTGGCAGCAGCCTACTTGAGCAAAGGTGAGAGAGAGAACAAGGTGTTTCCAAGCCTCCCCGCAATCTCCCCAAGCCTCGGGAAGACAAGCTGCTCATGTGGAACGCTGGGCTCGAAAAACAAACGAGCCCCAGTGCAATTTCTTGGCAGAAGAGAGGAGAGCTTCTGATAGCATCGAGGTTGACACAGAAATAATCAAAGAGAAAGATGGAGAGAGGGCGCCGGGTCTGCTCTCCGAAATGCTTGGCTGAGGGCAGGAGCCCACCCTCTCATCTGGGCTGAGCCTCCTCTCATCATCGCTGGATTCAGACTGTTTGGGGAGCCAGGACAGACGCCACCTCAGGGAGCTTGGGCTCCCTGGCCTCTAGGTGTCAGCCTTGACCAGTGTTTAGGCCAGGCGGATTTTTTTTTAATGACTCTCCCTCAATTTTCATAGGACTAAGAATTCTGTCTTTGTTCTTGGGCTACACACACACACACACACACACTTGCACACCCTCGAGTTTTTTCTGTCCCTTCCTTTTCCCCCCCACATAATTCTTGTCGTTTTTGATTTGGGGTGGCAAAACAGAAGGGCAGACTTCCTTGGTTCTCCTGCTCTGTGCTTCACCTACAAGCTCTTTTCTCCTTGGAAGCACCTGAACGTCTCAGCTTTTCATGAGTCCCAGGACCTAACCTGCAGCATGTGGTGACTGAGAAGCAGAAGGACCTTTCAGTCAGCTGCACTGCACATCCCTCCCAGATCTGTAGCCCATCTGAAAAGGGCAATGCATCACATGTGGGGAGATTTTGTTCAGAAGGCAAAGGATGATATTGTTCATTCAGGAAACATTACTCTGTATGGCCTTTGGAGTAAGAAAGGGTTCAAATCCTGATTTGGACATATTCAATCTATTTGACCTTGGGCCAGTTTCTTCAACCCATGGTGCATGCACCATCCCACACCCTAAGTTTTTGTTGAGAGCACCACCCTCCTCCCAGGCTCCCAAATTGGATCTTCCTCAGCTTCTTCTCATCCCCCCATGTATCAAATTTATTGCCTAATCTTGCCATTTTTACTTTTATAGAATTCCCCCCATTTCCTTTTCTCTACACAAACTGCTACTGAGCCCCTGGTATAGGCTCTCCTATCTTCACATCCGCATTCTTGCTATGATAGTCTTCCAACCATATTCCAGCCTCAGTTCTCTTTCACTCCAGTCAGTCCTCTGTTCTGAAGCCCAAATGATTTTTCTAAAGTACAGTTCTGACTGTTCTACCCTGGCCCACCTCCAACACTCAATAAAGTCTAAAGAGTTCCTTATTACCTCCAACATCAAATGGAAAATTTCCCATTTGGGAAATAAGGTCCTTCATTTTGGGATAAGTAAACTTGTCAGTCCAGGATTGCCAGGCAGGGCCCCCCTCATCAGTTCTGATTGTTCCCTCCCTGACTCTCATGGGACCATGGTCATCTCACAGCTGTTACAAAGATCCAACTTGAATGTTTTACTAGCCTTTGTTGTCATTCATTGAGTATCGTACTGGCTAGAGGGTTGAACTCGGAGTCAGGAAGTCTTGGCTTTAAATCCCACATCAGAGAGTTCCTAGTTGTGTGACCCTGGTCAAGTCACTTAAACCTTTCCAACCTCATTTTCATTAACTATAAAATGGGTAAAATAACAGCACTTGCCAAATAGGGTTGTGAAAAGCAAGTGGAATAAAATTTGTAGAGTGCTTGGTAAATCTTAAAGCACTTTAAATATGCTAGCTATTATTTTATCATTATTATTATATGATCACTACTGAGATATCCTTCGTAGCTATCATCATATAGTAAGAAAGGCATTATGATTTCCCCCATTTTATCGATAAGAAAGCTAAAGTTCAGGGCAATATTTTGACCACAAAGCTAATTTTTTAGGTGGGATGTGAACCCAAGTCTCCCCTTATCCCATGATCACGGAACACAGTGTCTTACCTTCTCCTCTCTCATTCAAAGGTTTGTGGGTGGCTCAGGAGGAAGGCCACAGTTTCACATGGGTGTTTGCCTAATCTCACTTGGACCTTCATTCATGTCTGGGGCCATTCTTCTGCAATTTACTTGCTAGTATACTTCTCATAGTGGCTACTTTTCTCTCTTCAAGTCTCTTAGGTCAGCTCCTCTAATGCTCTCCAGAAAAGGAAGATTCTCTATGCTTTACTGAAAGGGGGGCTTTCAGTCAAGATTTTTGACACACCCCCTCCTTAGATTCCTCCTTCTTTGCCACCATTGTTACTCCATGCATATTTATAATACTGAGATAAGAGGGTGAATTACCTTTTACTAAAGGCAAGTTGAATGAATTGTTTGTGCTATAATCAAGTGAGAGAGCTCAAGATCATCTGGGGTTTTCTCCTGGACACTGGACTCTACTCAATTAGATTCATGTCTAGGAAAGCCGTGTGGCCCTGGGCAGTGATTTTACCCTGCCTGGGTCTCAAATGCCTCAGGTATAAGAAGATAGTAAGGTCAGATGAGCAGCTGAAGATAAATGATTCTTTGAAAGACTCACACTATAAATAAATGTGGAGCTGAGACCACAATTCTAAGATACTGTACATCTGCAACATTATGGCTCCAGTAGAGATGTTCTCTTGGCTACCATTGCCATGAAGAGTGAGCTCTAGAAGTTTACCTGGCCCTAAAACATTAGATTGGCTCCATGATCCCAAAAGAACCATCAAATAACACCAAATGACAATATTTTGACAGTATTTCAACATGGACAAAGTACTACTGCTTCACTGAAGCATTATGGTAGCTTTGGGAATGGAATATTTGGGTAGCTTTCCCTAGATATAAAATCTAAGACAGAGAAGTGAAGGTAGCACAGAACCCAAATCCTTCTTCTTACAGAAGAGGAAACTGAGGACAAGAGATTTTAACTGGTTTGTCCAAAGTAGCCACAGTGATAAGCTGTAGTCAAACCTTAAACCCACCTCTAGCCCTTTTCACTGCTGTACTGCCTTTGGAAACAGTTACTTAGGGTCAGAGATAAGACTCATAGGTATACCTCAAAAGATTCTTTGTATTTTCACATGAAACTATCATCAAGAAACTTGGTTTTTAAGTAAAAATAAAATTAAAAGATTGTGAACTTCCCCATATACTCACTTACCTCTTTTCAGCTTTCTCCCTCTCAGAACTTGAATATGGCTCCTTCTCTGATCTATGGTTGGTGGTCTCCAGCAGCTGGGGAAATAGAACATTGACTGATCAATACATCTCAGAATTAATATGTGGGAAATGTGCATATTTATGGGTACCTTTCCTCTTCCAGCAGACTTTTTCCCTTCATCTTCCATTTATATTCTCTGAGTGAGAAATTTGGAAAAAACTCTATTTCTCCTGAATCTACAATTTAAATCTGAACATTCAGATTCTGCTGTAGATATATATGACATTAAGGATAAAATAAATTTCATTAACTAGGATCCCTCCATTGAACTATTTCTCCAGAGCAAGGGTTTTTAACCTTCACCCGGCCCTAATTTACTCAGTCAACAATTAAGATGGAATGGGCATCCAAGCAATATGACCCAAAATTTCTAGCAGGAGTGACAAGATGCTTCTTCAGAACCAGTTAGGAGATCAAAGAGTGAGGATGTTCTGAGTATGTGCAAATTTGACCTTTTTTAATCTCATCATGTCTAGTTATGGATTAATTTAATTAATTGCTTTTGGATGTCTGTTCCAGAGCTGCCTTAATCCAGCTCCCACATCTAGACAGTTCCAGAAAGGGCTCATGTTCACTCATAAACCAATTGCTCATTTTTGGCTATGAGTGGTAGGGATTGACTAATGTATCTTGCTGCTGCTGCTGCTGTTTTTGACCCAATACTCCCTATGCCTAAAAAAAAGGTGTGAGGAGCCTCTTCAAAGCTCAGCTTCCTCTTTTGTAAAATAAATGCTTAGAATGAATGATTCCTTTTTCATCAAAATTCTAGGAGCATATGGTTATCAAAATTCTAGGAGCATATGATTTGTTCCCCTAATCTACCCTGTTGCTACCAAACTTCTCCAGTTATACAAAGGGTACTACCATCCTTCCAGACCCCTAAGGCTCAGATTCTCAGAGTCACCCTCAGTGCTTTTCTCTCCTTGCTTCCTATAAGTCACTGGATGCCCATTCTTGTTGGTCATGTCCACAGTGGCTCACAGCCATCCCTTCCTCTCCATTCACAAAGTCTCTTTCGAGCCCTCTGCACAAGCCATAATTGGTCTCTATGATTCCTGGCTCTCTCTGGTGCCTCCACATAAATATCAAATTTATATTCCTGATACATAGTTCTGACCATGTCAGTCCCCTTCTCAAATAACTTCAATGGAATTTCAAAGTACCACCACCATTATTACCACCACTGTCTGACTTCTGTGGACTTTTCCAGCCTTATTTCCTCTTACTTACTGCCCTTCATCTATTGTATGGTTCAAAGTTGTCTCCCAGGTGGTTGTGGGACCAGGAGTCAAAGGTCTTTAATTAGCTGAGTGATCCTAGGCAAGTTTCTTGACTTTTTTCTGCCTCAGTTTCTTCAGATGTGAAATGGATATAATAATCATAATAATAATTATAATAATACCAGTCTCCCAGGCTTGTTGTGATGGTAAAATGAAATGATATTTCAAAGTACCTTGAAACTCTATGGCAATGCTAAGTATTTCCTTATCTTGAAACTATATTAATGCCAAATATTTCACAAATATAATAATAACTACTATTTATGTAGCACTTGCTAAGTGCCAGGTCCTATGCTAAACACTTTTTAAATATTATCTCATATGAACCTCACAACAACCCCACAAAGCAATTGCTATTTTTATACCCATTTACAACTGAGGAAACTGAGGCAGTCAGAGGTTAAGTGACATGCCCAGAATCACACCAATGGAAAGTGTCTAAAGCCAGATTTGAAGTCAGATCTTCCTGTCTCCAGGTCCAGTACTCTCTCTCTCCATTGCATCACCTAGCTCTTTCATCTCCCACAACCACAGCTTTGCACAAGTGATCCTCTATCTCTTACATATATTTCTTTGTCATTTCTGCATCTTTCAATCTTCTTCTTTCCAAGTCTTGCCCAGGCATCACCTCTTATCTGAGGACTCTGGGTCCTCCAGTTACTTATTGCTTATAAACTTTTTTTCATTATTGTATGCATTATTTTATGCATATTTATACATGATGAGGGCTGTCTCCCACATATAGCCTGGGGTGTTGTGAATGACTCAAAGGGAGATCAAATAGATATTGCTTGCCTTTCTTCCCCATTTTCTCCTAGGGAGACTTTAATTCTTGCTAGAAGAAGAAATTGGAGTTTGAGGGCAGAGGATGACCACTGTGCTCTTCTCAGAGAGAGATGGGTACTGGGCTACAATTATATCTAATTGCCCTCTTAAATAGGAAAGCTAGGTGGAATAAAGTCCCAAAATGGAAGACCTGAATTCAAAACTGACCTCAGACACTCATTAGGTGTGACCTAAACAAGTCACTAACCCTGTTTACCTTAGTATCTTCATTTGTAAAATGAGCTGAAGAAATGGCAAACCCCTCCATTATGTTTGCAAGAAAACCCCAAATTGATTTATGAAAAATAGGACCTAACTAAAATAACTGACAACACCCCCTTAATTGTTAATTCATGAAATCTAGTTTTCAGGTTTACACCAAACTTCATTATTTAATAATGGCAAAAGGAAGACCCCCAAACCCTCTACTCAAGGTTTGACTTCCTTCCCACCAAATGCTACTTCCATATTTAATGTACATAGTAAGTAATAAAGAAACTTATTTATCCAAGGAGATGGAAAAATTGAAATCAGAGAAGGGAAAACTCAAAGTCTCAAGTGTAGTAAACTGGATATAGAAAAATGATGGAGTCTTCCAGCTCCTCTCCTGTCGGCTTCTTCCCAGAGTTGTCTTATTCCTTTAGCAATCTGAAATGGGCCAGTATCAATTCATCTTCTCTCTTAAAGGTGGAAGTCAAAAGCACCTCAACTGATTACAGAGAGCTAAGAGACTCTATAACAGATCTCTTCTCTGAACTGCCTCTTTCACAGGTTGGCTCAAGGTGGGGGGTGGGGTGGAGTGTGATCTCCACCAATAAAGGAGAAAGTACCAGGTTAGTGGGGTTTGAAGCTTGGGTTCCATGGAGAAATCTTCCCATAGCCAGTGAAAAATAAAAGCTATTTCAGGATATTATGTTGTTTTCACCTCAGCATCTGGCTGAGTCTTGACCTTTTTTTTCGTCTGAACCACAGATTGAACAGAATGGGGGATACAGGTTGTAAAAACCCCCTTCCTAGATGTAAATCCTTAATTCACCTATTCCTTGGTGCCAATATCCCTTCTTTGGTTCAGAGGCTCAATTCTTTATGATATGAATGGCAACAATAAATGGCTACCATCCTTAGTAGGAGTCATCCTAGATGCGATGAACTTGGGGCCTTCTACCAATCTATGGACTGGCCTCTAAGATGGCTGGCCTAGAAGTCATGGGAATTGTGAGTATATATATATATATATATATATATATATATATATATATATATATATCATATATATTATATATATATGTGTGTGTGTGTGTGTGTGTTTATAATACACACAGACACAGATATAGATATATAGATATGTGTCTATCTGTCCTTTGTTTTTTATGTGCATATATATGGGTGTATGTATGTCTGTATGTATATCACTTGATTTCTCCCACATTAGAATATGAACTCCTTGTGGACAGGGACTGCCTCTTTTATTGTTTTTGTCTTTCTTTGCAACCCTAGTAACTCGCATGGTGTCTGCCATTCTAGTGGAGAATAAAGACCATTGATAGTCTGAGTCCCTCTGGGGTTCAACGCTGCCTCCCAGTTCTGCAGGTGTCCTGGCCAATCGATCATCATCCATTCAGGGCCCAAATGTGATCAGCACTAACCTGGCTATTAACTAATTGAACCTCAGTGGGTTATTAAGACAAATGTGAACAGAAGCACAAACTGATGATCTTCTTTCAAATGAAAGAGTCAGGAAAAACTACAACAGAACCCAGGCCAGACTCAATGATCTTGTGCTGAATTTCCCCTAAGAAAGTTCTACCAATATAGGTTGGAGTCACTCATCAACAGGTAACTGAGTCCTGAGAGAAGAAAAACACAGGCAAATATTATTATCTCAGAGTTGCCCAGGGAAGAAGCTTACACACAGTAAACAAGTCTAGTGTTTCCCCTCTAAGCAGTAACTAATTAAAATAAATAGGACACTCTGGCTTTACTGCTTGCCTTCCTTTCTAAATTATGATTTTTGTATCATTTCTGTAAATGGTTCTCCCTTTATTGCATCACAGAAGGGAGATCATTGGAATTGTGTGGCTGATCATTATCTCATTTGGGTGTGCTTTAATTCCTGCAATATACACAGTCATGGCTGATGCAGGAGAGAGAGAGAGAGAGAGAGAGAGAGAGAGAGAGAGAGAGAGAGAGAGACAAAGAGACACACAGAGAGAAACAGAATATACTGAATGTTAGCACAAGTTTGGCAGGACAGATTATTTCTTTGCCAAATATGCTGCGCCTTTTAACAAAGATAAACACAGAACACCAAAGGTAACTCTTGTCTTACAGTAAAATAATTATTTCATTTTTGAAAGTGTTTTTCCTACTGACCCTACTGACCAGCTGATGGTACAAATCTATGCCAACACTATTTTCTTTTCTCTCAGTCCTCTGCACATGTGTGTTTGTATGCATACATGTGCATGTGCAATTATTTGGATCTTGGACTTCATTCTCTGATCATTACACAGAACCCTATGTCTATTTGTGGAATTCTTTCAACCATGCTGACAACACACCCATTTCTAAAATAGTTAATGGAGAAAGCGATGTAAGAACATGCTACTGTCTTCAAATATAATTTAGATGAAACCAGCTTCCATCTTTGGTGCTTCCTGCCAAGAAGATCTGCTAAGTGGGACCCTCATCCTTGAGATTGAACCTCTACCAATGAAATACCCAGATCATACAAAATGTCTTGAAGGGGGACAGTTGTCAGACACCAAGTTGTGATTTTCTTCTATGTGCATTCCTTATAAAGTAAGATGAACTCAGAATTCAATTGTTTAGATCAACTTGGAATAGAGAGAAATGCAGCAGTGATTTTAATTTGCTATAATTAAGTTCTAATTTTTAGATATATACATTAAAGTCTACAATGGAAGTTGTTTTTCATCATCCTCATTTTGTTTCAGGTTTTCAAGCTGGTGAATGATAATTCTAGTGCCTCAAGTGAGAAGCTTAAACAGGTTTCAGTAAAAAGCACAATGCATAGGCACTAGCCACTTTGAAAGGTAAAGTCTAGCCTCACATTCCTACCTCGCCTTCAGAGCCCCATGTTGTTATCTCCATTTCATGGACTGGGTAGCCACCAGCATGATCAATACCATGCCATGCCTGTCTGATGACTTTAATTGCTTTGGATTTCATTCCAAAAGCAGCTTAATACTCCCATCATCTTTTTGAAACATCCGCCAATCCCCTACATTTCTCAGGTATAAGCCTGCATAATCAGCACTTAAGTAGCCATCACTAATAAAGAGAAGATGAAACCTTGTTCCTCCAGTTTCCACAATGACAGTTAATGGGTTTGCTGTATCTTCTTTCTTTCATTCAGATAAAGAAGACTTAGAGAGGGTGGCAAGTTACTCTTGGCTCCCAAGCACTTATCTCTTTGGCTGCTTTGGGATGTCAAGTTTGCTCAGGAGCCTGGCCACCCTCTGTAAAGTGAGCCCTCTTTGTCTTTGGAAAAATGAATCCTCAGCATAATTCCGAAATGTGCTCAGATGGACCTTATTGTTCAGAGGCCCCAAGTCCCTAATCTATGTTTAATTTGTTATCCTTATTAGCATATGCCAAGAAGCTGTTGTGAATCATCAGAAAGGATTATTAGAAATGAAGAAAAAAACCAAACTGGGGGAAACAGGAAATAAAGCAGAACTTTGTCTCTGAGCTATAAGAATCTCATTTATTGGGGTAGCCCAAGTCAAAGAACATCATAGATCTTTGGCTCAGCTTTTTTTTGTTCAAACTTCACGGTTCTTTATCTGGATACAGATAGTATTCTCCATTGCAGACAACCCAAAATTGTCCCTAATTGTTGCACTGATGGAATGAGCATGTCCATCAGGTTGACCATCACCCCCATGTGGCTGTTAGGGTGTACAGTGTTTTTCTGGTTCTGCTCATCTCACTCGACAGTTCATGCAAATCCCTCTAGGCTTCCTTGAATTCCTGTCCCTCCTGGTTTCTAATAGAACAATAGTGTTCCATGACATACATATACCACAGTTTGCTAAGCCATTCTCCAACTGAAGGACATTTACTTGATTTCCAATTCTTTGCCACCACAACCAGGGGTGCTATGAATATTTTTGTACAAGTGATTTTTTACCATCAGTAGTGGTATTGCTGGATCAAAAAGTATGCACATTTTTGTTGCCCTTGGGGCATAGTTCCAAATTTCTCTCCAGAAAGGTTGGATGAGTTCACAGCTCCACTGACAATGTAATAGTGTACCAGATTTCCCACAACCCTTCCAACAAGGGTCATTATCCTTTCTGGTTATGTTGGCCGGTCTGTGGCTCAGTTTTTTATCTGAAGGTATCAGAGGTTATAAAAAAATGACAAGGGACTCCTTATCTTCAGTATTTTGAGTATACTGATGCATATGGAGCTATTATAGAGAGAAATGGCTACAAAATCCTTAAGTATGTTTGCCAATTGATTTTATACTGATTTTACTTCAATAGACAAAAAGCAGAACTGATGAGCTACTCACTGTAAGCATTGTGATCAGTGCCTTATCTCTCACATTTCTAAATTGGAAGGAAACTCCTTGGTCAAGTAGTCAATTCATTCCCAAGAATTCTAAATACTAAGAATAGCTCTTCTCTTCCACACTTTCTTTTGAAGCCTCCCAAATACTGAGATAGCTGTAACAATTCCTGTGTAAACATCATTATCAGTGTCCTGAGAAGGACACTGCCAGGGTAAATGGATTTGTCCACAGTATTCAAAACTTCTCCATTTGCTTCTTCAAATCTCTGGCAAGAGATTGTGTAATCTTTGCTTGAATATCTCCAGTGAGGAAAATCCCACAGTCTCCCAGATTATCCCATTTCCTTATTGGAATTGGTTCTTGTCCTTCATTATCAAAGAAAACAAAAATGCCATCACTATGTTTGAGACAAATTACAATGTGTCCGACTGTGGCTGATTAGGCCAGCAGGAGCCTGGAATGCTCGACCACAGGTTGGGCACAAATAGTTCATGTGAACACCTCGGGGAGTACTCTAAACTTGGGTATATTATGTTTCCTTTGAGCTGCTTCCATTCTGTCTTCCTCATAGAGAGCAGCACCCTCACTGATGAGAGCATGCCATGCTAGGTAGTCCTGTGCCAGCGTCTCCCAATCAATTCTAAAGTTCTTAAGAGAGACCTTAGTGTTGTTTCTTCTGGTCCCCTTGTGAGTGCTTGCTCTGTGTGAGTTCTCCATAAAACATTCTTTTTGACAAGCCTACATCTGGCATCCTGACAAAATGATCAGCCCAACATAGTTGCACTCTCTGTAGTAATGTATGAATGCTTTGAAGCTTAGCTCAAGAAAGGACCTCAGTATCTGGTATCTTCTCCTGCCAGATGATCTTCAGAATCTTTCTAAGTCAATTTAAATGGAAGACATTCAGATTCCTGACATGGTGCTGGTAGATTGTACAACATTTCACAGGCATACAGCAATGAGGTCAGCGCAACAGCTCTGTAAACCTTCAGTTTGGTAGTTGACTAAATGCCTCTTCTCTCCCATACTTTCTTTCAGAGCCATCCAAATACTGAGCAAGCTCTGGAAATGTATTGTAAACCTCATTATCGATGTGGACCTCCCTGATAAGATCATTACTAAGGTAAGTGAACTTGTCCACAATACTCAAAACTTCTCCATTTGCTGTAATCGATGGTTCCACATATGAATGGTGTGGTGGCTGATGGAGCACGTGGGTTTTCTTGGTGTTCATTGTTAGACCAAAATGAGCCCAAGAAGCACTGATCCATAGTTTGTTACATTTCAACTTCAGAGGCTGCATTTAGGGCACAATCATCTTCAAAGAGAAGATCATGCGCCAACACTCCCATTACTTTAGTCCTGACTTGTCAAGAATTTATCCTAAGTGCAGTGGCTGATCTTGAGGCCAAGTTCATCCTTAGTGAAGGTATTTGATAATGTGACTGAAAACATCATATTAAAAAATCATGGGAGCATCCTTTTTTAATTCCACTGGTGAAATCTCAAGAGCATTGTCCACTATCCTGAACCTGGCCAAACATGTTGAGATGAAATTGTTGTACAACACTGATATGTCTCCAGGCAACCAAATTTTGACATAATTTTCCATAAACCCTCATGACTGACAGTATCAAACAACTTGGTCAGAACTACAAACTTAGTATGCAGACTTCTGTTCTGTTTCTGGCATTTCTCATTGAATTGTTAGGCAGCAAACACCATATCAACTATTCCTCAAACTTTTCTGAAGTAATATTGGTTCTCAGGGAGGTGACAATCTTCCAGGTTAAAGATCAGCCTATTGGAATCCTGGAAGGATTTTCATGAACTGATGCTGAGCGAGATGAGCAGAACCAGAAAAACCAGAAAAACACCCTAACAGCAACATGGGGGTGATGATCAACCTTGATGGACTTGCTTATTCCATCAGTGCAACAACCAGGAACAATTTTGGGCTATCTGTGATATAGATAACCATCTGTATCCAGGGAAGGGATTGTCAAGTTTAAATAAAGACCAGAACAAAAACCTCATATCTTATTATGTAATTTTGCTATCTCATACTTTATTTTTCTTCCTTAAGGATATGATTTTTCTCTCATCACATTCAACTTAGATCAGTGTATACCATGAGAATGATGTAAAGACTAACATACTACCTTCTATGGGGTGGGGGGAGGGAAGTAAGATTAGGAGAAAAATTGTAAAACTCAAAATAAATAAAATCTTTCTTAATAAAAGGAAGATCAGCCTACTGAGGATGCCTTTGGCAAGAATCTTACCAGCAATGGCTAAAAGAGAAATACCCAGGTTATTGTCACAGGACAATCTATTCCCTTTACCTTTATAAAGATAGATAATTAAGGCATCCTTGAATTCTTGTGGAATAACCTCTTCTTGCCATGTAATCTGGAAAATTTCAGTCAGCTTTTAGATGAGCAAAGGACCCCCAACCTTGTGGCTCTCAGCTGGAATAGAATTGGCACCAAATGCTTTGCCACTTGAAAGGAGCCTTGGCTCCTTTGGCATTCAAAAATCTCCTTCAGTTAGAACTTCAGTTAGGGACTGATTGACTTCAAGTTGAAGTAAATGAACAATAGCTTCTGTATTGATTGATGATGGTCTGTTAAGAACACCATGAAAGTGTTCAACCTCTCTAGGATTATGTCCCTATTGTTGATAAATGTGAACTTATCAGAGATGCACCATGGGTCTTTGGCCCATAAATAGCCTGCAGGCCATCATGAAAAGTTTTGTTTGTTACTATCTACATTAAGTTTAATTTCATCTTTCTTCTTATTGAACCAAAAGTCCTCCATCTCTTTAAGCTTCACTTGGACTTTACTTTTGATGGAATCCTTAGAAATGGATGAACTATCCTGCTGGTAAACCCTGTGAGCTTCTCATTTTTCATTTAGCAGCTTCTGCATTTCCCCATCATTTTCATAAACCAGTCATGATGATGGCAAGTGTCCTGATCCAGATGAGCAAAAGCAGTGCTGTACCACAGATCTCTGAAAGCTGCCCATTCTTTTTCTGCTCCACTGTTTCCATCTCCGTGTTGGCTCAGTTTTACTTCCAAGTTAGCAAAAAACTGTTCCTGCTCAGAGAGACACTCTAATCTCTTGACACTATTTCTTCTAGCAGTCATTTTCCCTTCGGGCTGTCACTTCAGGGGAATGTAAATATTTAACTTGAAGAGGATGAGTCTGTGATTAGTCCAGCACTCTACATCCCATATTGCCTTTGTTACTCTCCCATCTGTCTCTTCTTCTTACAATCACAGTCTATTAGATGCCAGTGTTTGCTACGAGGGTGTATCCAGGAAGTTTTTTATATTTAGGTAAATGGAAGACAGTATTTGTGATAAGAAGGTCATGAGATGCACAAGTCTTCAGTAGTAGGTGATCATTGCTATTCCTGTTTCCAACTCCATTCCTTTTAAGGTCTCCTTGCCAAGTCTGAGCCAACTCTAGCATTAAAATCACCTAGAATTATAAGCTTATCCTATTTTGTTACATTGCTGACAAGGGTCTACAGGTCTTCATAAAATTTTTCTTCATCAGAGTTTGTCATGGTGGGCACAGGGAAATGGTGGTATGGCATTTCCCTGGAAGTGGCAATCTCATTGTAACTCCTTTTGGTAGGTATTCAAGCTTGTTGAGTAGATCAGTTTTGATTGTGGTTCATGGAACTCCCCTTCACTGTGGCCCCTCCAGAAAAGTGTTTATCCAGCTCCGACTTCAGTAATCTGGCCTTCATTTGCCAGTCTTGTTTCAATCAGGGCTTCTATTTGGATATGATAACTACTGAGTTCTCTTTCAGGTCTATTGGCTCTTGTCTTGTCTATAAGTTCATGCACATTCCATACACGGATGGTGAGTGATACCTTCTTTGAAGAAGCTTTTTCAATTTTTTGGGGGGTATCTCAACCACACTGTAGGATCCCTTCCTGCCACAGTAATCAGGCCAGGGTTAGATAAGCAATTTTTAGGGTACCTTTTCTACTCTTCTTCTCATACAGGAGGTGAGCAGTATGATTCTTAAAAGGATTGCTCTGTCACCTAGGGAACTGCTGAACACTATTGCTGCTTTCAGTGGAGAAACAAACCAATGACCTGGGTCTCTTATTGCAGGGTTGTGACTACAGCTCCCAGTGTATCTGTACCTGCTACTTTGGCACTTGCCTGTCACCATAAGATTTTGAGGAATGGTAAGGTATGAGTGATGTCTTTTGATGCCTACATAAACTGGATTTAAATGAGGCAGAGCTACACAAAGTCATCTGTCTCACTCTTTCTTCCAAAGTCATCATGATCAAGCATGGCAAGACAGAATCAAGACAACTGGTGATGGCTCTACATGAAGTGGATGACCTTGGCAATTTTGATGTCTAACCAAACTCTAAACACTCCACAGCACCTGTTTCAGCTGGCTTCATGGCCCTTGGAATGAAGGGTTCTCCTCTACCCATACCATCAGTAGAATACTTCACATGCTTGGGGAAGACACTCCCACATCTCACTGATGAGTTTGAGACTCCCTTGATTACCCTCAACCTGGTTTAGACTGCCTGATGAAATGGCTTACTGGGCTGTGGCCATTATGAATGCTACATTTTCTTGGAACCACAGGCAAGAGTAAGATGGCTCTGGTGAACTTCTAAGGAGGAAAGCAGTCCTGAAAAGGGCCCTCACACCAGAAGTGCTAGTCTTCCTTGAACACAACCTACACCCCTTGTTGGCATATTGCTAATAGTTAAGAAGATTTTTTTTCTGATCAAACTCAAAAGTCAAGCCTGGTGCATTTGCACAATTCTGATTCTTGAAGAAAATGGGCACTTAATACTGCATACCTTCTTGAAGACTAAAGTTGAAGTGATAGATTGGGAGAAGGGAGACCTTTGTGTTTTTTCATTTTGAGAGTGGATATATGTGGTTTCATATTGACATTCTTGGGGGGAATGGAGACTTTGGAAAGGCAGGCATGTAGAGAAAATCTGGTCCCTTGTGTGAGGATAAAAAGGTTATCACTTCTGTAAAGCAATTTGTACAGTGCTTAGCACATAGTAGGCATTATATAGATTCTGGTCATCATCATTTGTTCTCAGTTTCCATCTAACCTTCTCAAAGTCTTCAGGAAATTTCTCTATGAGTGAAATCCTAGGAACAAAGTCCATTCACTCTAACTTCTCAGTGTCCTGTTTGGTATTTTCTTGGATAAATGAATTTACTTACTATTCACCATTTGTGATGGTATTTTGTGTAATCAGTAGCTAGTAGAAAAAGTCAAATCTTCAGATATAAGATTGCTCTGCTTCTACTTTTAAGGTGATGACCTTAATGTAACAAATGAATCAGCTTGAAGCTAAGAATAAAATTAACTGACTAATGTTTTGGTGAAGACAGAATGACATCACTGTAGTCTGGTACCGCTCTCATTCTCTGATGAGAGCAGAGTGGCCAGCATTGCGGCCTTGCTCTCTTGTTCTCCTCCAGGTAGGAATCCAAGTCTCCCTTGGAGAGGGATAAGATTTAAGAGATGTATATGCATACTCCATGGGACACTCATTTAGATAAAACCATGTGGCCACACAGACCCAGTATCGAAACCAAGCTTAAATTTGTTGTCTCTGCAACTTCCGCTCTTTGCTCCTAGCTCTGCCCTCTGGGGTCAACTAGAACAAGTTTGATTCCTTATCCAGGTGACAAGAGCTTCAAGCACTTGAAAACAGTCATTATATTCCACACAAATCTTTTTTCCTAGGTGAACTCTAATCAGTTCCTTCAACTAATTCTCTAGTGTGCCCTTAATTGGGAATCTCTCCTCCACTGGGTGTGTTCAACTTCTCTATTCCCTTTCACAATGCAATGTTCATAACTGGCCACAATAGTTCAGTTGGGCCAGTGCAGAAGAGAGTAGCACTCTGCTCTGACCTTACTTCTTTATTCTCTTGCTCTCTCAATTCAATCCAAGACTGTCTAACTGTTTTGATCTATACATCACCCTACAAATTCATTATAAGATTGCAGTCCACTAAAAGTCCTAGGTCTCTACCAGAAGAACAAAATAATCACATCTCTCCTTTCAGTATAGAAGGTCTAACTAAATGGACTGCTTATCCAACTCTATGTCATTATCTGGGCATTGTTCAGGTTTCATTCCTAATTAGCCTGATTTCTTTCTAGTTTCTCGATTCTCATTGAGAAAGCTTTGTGTTATTCTCAGGCTCAGTGTCCAACCAGTACAGTATCTTCTACAAACAAAGCAAAATCCATCTTCTGTTTGGACTCTTTTTATTATATCCATTACCTTTAATACATATATGGAGACTTGAAAAATGGAAAATATGATGTCAATTGGTCAGATTTCATTTATTTACTGTTGTTGGCAGAGATTTCTCATTACTGTCTTATGGTGCCAAGTTAAATGCTTAATTTTTTAAAAAATCTATATTGAATTACATACAGTAAATTACATACACCATGAGATCTTGTAATCTATTCCTCTAAGCCAAATTAAGTGATTTGTAAGAAGCCATTAATTATAAAGAATCCTGTGTGAATATCTATTTGTTCCTTTTGCATGCTTTCCTCAAGGAAGTTCTTGGAAAAATGTGCAAAAACCATTTTCACAAAGATTTTATTTAGAGATGAGAAAATAGGTATATGTGTTGGTTGTTACTCAGTTGTCTTTTTGGTAATGATATATCATCTCTGATTTTTTTTAGCTTTATTTCCCCCTTTGAGCTTCTGAAAATTGATCTTTGAATGCCTTAAAAATTGTCATCAGCAAAACAGACTTTTTTGGTATTGGTCCAATTTTTCCTCTCAACATCATCCTCTTGATTGCCATTTATGTTTTTTTTTCATAAGGGAAAAAAATAAAATCTAAAGATTCCAATTGTGAGAGGTGGACAATCAGCAATGATGAGAACAAATTGCTTGTCAATAAATTCCCTTTCATACTCATTATTGTCCTTTCCATTTCTTCTATGAATGTTCTTGTGATAATTTAGCTTTTTGGATCTTTGTCCAAGCTTCCTGTGGGATTATTTCTCACTCTACTGCTTCTCCTTGATTTATTAGACAATTTTGTTACCACTTTCTTCCAAATGTTTTCCAAAAAAATTTATGCTCTAACAAATGTTGCTATTGGTATCCATAGACTTTTTTGTTGGGCAAGATGCAGTATTTTCTGTCTGAGGTCATTTTCACCTAGCAACCACCAATTTGTGATGAGTGGCTTTTATCAGGCTAATCTGTGTACAAAATTGTGAATCTGAGGTAGTCCCACCCCCTCCCCCAAGTCAACAGGTCATTTGAAAATTTCATGATTGGCGTAATTCTCAAAATTAATTTCTTTTCTAAGTTCATATTGACTTTGGTCTCTCTTCTAACCAGTCAATACTCTTAGGGAACAAAGATGCTTAATTTCAAAATGATACCCATAGCATTAACTAATTCTATCTTGTCTTTGAGAACATAGTCCAATTTCATGTATTGTGAGAGAGTTCCCTATTTGCCATGTTCAGCATCATTTACCTCAGTTCTTAAATGAAAAAAAAATAGATATCTGAATTTGTCCTTGGTTTCTGTTATCTTATAATCACATTTTTCAATGTAGACTTTTTATTTGTAAGCTTGCTTCTTGCTGTCTTCTCTACGTGCCCATCTCTGTACCATTGTGTGGACTGTCTCCCATGTCTAGGATGTTCTTTATGCTCACCTTTGCCACTTTTCCTGACTGCCTTCAAGATTCACCTCACCTCTCTCATTCTGCAGGAGAACTTTACCTGTTTTCTCCAGTTGCTTAGATTACATACTCAGAGATTTCTTTTCAACATATGTATACATATATGTGGATATCTCTATACTATGTATGCATGTTTGTGTGGTTTATGTGTAGGCATATGTAGTATTTATATATATGTATTTACATTTCTGTGTAGATACCTAATTATTTACCAGTAGAATGAGAGTGTCTTTAGCTCAAGATCAGTTTTTTGGTCTTCATCTGTGTCCTCAGATTATAACAAAGCATTTGGCTCATAGTAAGGGCTTAAAAATCCTCATTGAATGACTGGCCTATCAAACAGAATTACTGACCTCTCCATGCACTTAACATGTATAGTATCATTTTATTCTCATCCTAACCCTTTGGGATAAGTACTAGAGGCATTTTCATGCCCATTTTGGAGAAGAGTACAATGATGCTCAGAAAACTTAAATGGTCACAAAGACAATAAATATCACAGTGATATTTGTTATGGCTAAATATATACAAATGGTCAACAATTCTATTCATCTTAGTACTCTCTCTCTCTCTCTCTCTCTCTCTCTCTCTCTCTCTCTCTCTCTCTCTCTCCCTCTCTTTCTCTCTTTCTGTCTACTCCAGTACCATTAGTGAAGAAACAGAATATGTTTGATGTGGGAAAAAAATCACTAAACAAGAATAAGAAAAGAAAATGCCTAGATGGACAAAATTTGCTATACTTTCAATGAATATTTTGATAAGTTAACAATCATTTATTGAGTGCCTTCTTTGTACCAGGCAAAGTTTGCTATCAGAGAGCAAAAAAAATATAGGCATTTGAGTCACTATAAAGATATAAGAACAAGAAGCATTCCCCTATAGATATATGGTCAAGGATAAAGCAATGGCAAATCATTCCAGTATCTTTGCCAAGAAAACCCCAGATGAAGTCACAAAGAGACAGATGCAACTGGCCAATAACAAACTGCAAAATCAAAGGATAGGAATAGACAACTTTCAAAAGAAGAAATGTAAACTAAGAAAAACAGCATGAAAGAATACATATCACTAATAAAAAGGTCAAATATCTCTATAGTTTTATTGATGTGGATATATCCTTTGGTGTTGCAGAATACAGTTTATTAGTATTTTCATATCAATGGAGTGAGTAAAGCACAACAAAAATGGGTAAGGCCCTTATTCCCAGGGACAAGATTGAAGGAAAATTGGGTAAGATGGGCAGTGATGGATGAGTGAGACAATGAGGTGAAAAATGAAGTATGGAACCAGGAGAAAGAAACACTCGGCAATGGGAAAGTATCTCAGTGAAGAGCAGGTCCAAGGGACAGGGAAGATATTCTTTAGTGGTACATAAAACCATCAAATTGATATAATTTACAGTACTTTTGAGTCCCTTTCATTGTGTCTCCATGGAAAACATTCTACTTCGTGTGAAGATGAATCAGAATTCTTGGGAGGAGGGAGGTCTAAGATCCAGAAGGGGGGAAGGACATGGTGCTAGGGATATAGACTATAACATTATTGTAAGGAGGGCAAAAGGAAGACATGAACTACCAGAGACACAGGAGAATTTTTATCATGTCAGCAAAGAGCCTTCCAAAGGAAGACCTCCATTCCAATCCTGCTTCAGATAAAGATTAGCTGTGTAATCTTAGACAACTCATTTAACCTCTCTCAGCCTCAGCTTTTTAATTTATAAAATGGGAATAATAATAGAATTTACCTCTCAGTGATGTTAGGCAGATTGATGAGATAATATATGCAAAACACTTGTCAAAGGAAAATGACATATACATACAAAAATATAACTTCCCCTTTTTTGGGAACAAAGAATTGGAAATCAAGGGATTATTCAGCAATTGGAGAATAATTGAAAAAAGTTGCGGCAAAAGGTTGTGCTATAAGAAATTATCAGGGAGGTGGCTTTAGATAACATGGATAGACCTATAGGAACTGATGCAAAGTGAGAAGAACCAGGAGATCACTGTACACAGTGGTATTGTAATGATAATCGATTATGAAAGACTTGGAAACTCTGATCAATACAACAATCTAAGATCATTCCAAAGCACTTATGATGAAAAAATGCTGTCCATACCTCTACCAAGAGAACTAATCATTACAAATGAAATATATGTTTTTATTTTTCTTGTTTTATTAAAAATATGTCTACATTATTTCACATATATAATTAATGTTTCTTGCCTTCTCAGTGGGTATGGGAAGGAGGGAAAGAATTTGGAACTCAAAGTTTAAAAGTAAAAGAATGTTGAAAATAATAAGCTGAAATGTTAAATAAAAAAGAAATATACTTAAAGAGGAAAGATATACACAGAAGAAACCAAATGGCTAGAAGAAAATTTACTACTTATCAGGGAATTAAAACTAGAACTATAATTATTCCATCAGAATGCTAAAAACATTTAAAAATCACAATATAAATGGTGGTTGATTGGTTGTTGTCCTTTGTTCTTGAAGAGAACCTAAAATGACATCACTATGCTAGAATCAAGATACAATGTGTCTTACAGTGGCTGATCAGACCATGATGGGCTCAGCCTGCTTTCCTACAGGTTGGGCACAAATAGTTCATGTGAATATCTGGGGTGGATCCTCTAAATGTGCACATGTATTTCTTTTTGAAAAAAATGGTAAAATTATATCAGGGATATCTTTTGATTTGTGCATAGATTTAAGTGAGGCGGAATTGCATGAAGTCTTCAACTTTCACTTTTTCTTCCAATGGTCATGAGGGTAGTTGAAACAGGTGCTCAGGAGCACTTAGACCTTGATTAGACTTCAAAGATGCTAAAGTCGTCTACAGTACCCTGAACCATCATCAGTTCTCCTTCTTATCTTGTTTAATTATCTCTTTTCTTTGGTTAAAATTTACTCATTTTATTTTGATAGATGTGAAAAGCAGATGATCTGCAATTCTAATATGATATTATGACTTGATCTACAATATAATATACATTTTAAATTACGATCCAAGACAATTCCAAAACATTCATGAGGAAATGACATAAGAGCAGTATAGGTTCAGTTTTTGCCACTCTGCTTTCCAATTTTTCCATAAGGATTTTTTTAAATCAAATAGTGAGTTCTTCATAAGTAATTTAAGTTTTCAGGTTTATTGATTATGGGGTTATTGAGCTGCTTTGTGCTCATTCTCTAATGTCTATTCTCTTCCATTGATCCACTCTATTTTTTTTAAAAACCAAAACAATATTGTTTAATAATATCATTTGAGTTCTTCAGGTGCTATTCTCCCTCCATTCCTAAATTATTATTTTCCTTGATAGTCAATATCTTTGCTTTTTCCAAATGATTTTTGTTATTATCTTATCTTGTTTATCAAAACATTCCTTTGATAGTTTGGTTGATATTGAATTAAAATCATAATTTTTTGTGATATCATTTTTGTTATGTTAGTACATTCTGGAAATGAGTCTGGATATTCTTCCAAATACTAAAGTTCTCATTTTTTTAAGGATCACTTTGCAATTCAATTGATAAAAATGTTACTGTTTTAGCAAGTTAATTCCCAAATACTTTATGTACTTTTGGTTATTTAAGAATAGTATTTCAAACCCTTTGATTTCTCTTAGATTCTATTATGATAATGATGATGATTATAATACTGCAATTGATTTGTGAGTTTATTTTGTAGTATACAACTTTATTGTCTCACTTTGTATCTATGCTCATATATTAGGATGGTCTAAGTAAACCCTCTTGTCATCAGCAAATAAAAAGATATTTTTATCTTCTCTTTGCCTATCTCTATATCTCTAATTTCTTTCTGTCACTTTAACCATTATTACTAGGATTTCTATAACTATATAAAATATAGTTATAAATTATGTAAACTTCAGTTGTGTGCATAAAGTTTATATAGTTTATAGATCTATATAAAATAATGTGGAAAGATTGGAATTCTTGTTTTATTTCTGTATTTAATGGAAATTTCTAAAGTATTCTCACGGAATAGGATGCATGCTTTTTATCTAGACATTGTAGCATTTTTAGGTTAAAATAATATTCTAGTACATCAAAGGATTTTCTGGCATTTATTGGGAAAATCATGTGACTTTGGATTATTTTGCCTTGTTTTGTTTTTAATACAATCAATTATATTGCTTATTTCCTGAATGTTGAACCATCCTTGCATGTTTGTCTATTTAGAAATAATGAATAATTTCTTGTCAAAAGTGTTATAATCTGATAGGATTTTAGTTTTTTAAAAAATGAATCAATATTCATTAATAACATTGGTCTTTAGTTCTTTGCTATATTCTTCCACTCTTTGGGTATGAGCACTATATTTGTCTCTTAATCTTCCTGTCAGAGTGATTTCATTATTATTTTAGAATAAATTTCTGTATTTTTCTTCGAATTGTTCTTTAAAAGTCTGATAGAATTTTCTGGTGAATCCATCAGGACCAGGCCACCCCCTCTCCCTCTACCTGCTCCTCATCTTTATGCGATTCTAATATGATATTATTACTTGATTCCCCCCCCCCCCCCACACACACACACAGAGTCTTTGGGTAGTTCCATTACAACTATCTTGCTTTCTTTTTTTGAGATTTGATAATTTGAAATTTCTAATTAGATCTTTGAATTTGTGTATTGTAAATTTTTGAAGGTGTTCTGCTTTCTTGGTATTCTCAGTTTATAAAACTGTCCAAAACAGGTTATGCAATATAACACACACACACACACACACACACACACATAAAACATATATACATACAGAGACAGACATGCAAAGACAAATATACACATATATTTAATTTCTTCCAATTTTGCTTGGTCTTTTTAATCAGTCTATTTGTTTCCCAATTTTCCTTTATCTTTCAAAAAACCAATTATTTCTATAATCTTTTGAGTTTCCAATTTTTTCACTTAATTTTTACTGTCTTCTCTTTTGAAAGCCTTATTCAGATTTTGTTTCTGGAATTTCTAATTTTAAGTGCATATTAATTTCATCTGCTCTATTCTATTTTATTCATATATTTTATGTACATACTTTTCCTAAGAGCTGTAGCTATACCTCAGATTATTTTATACATGGTTTCACTGTTATAATTCTCTTTTGCATAATTATCCATTTTCCTATGATTCTTATTTGATCCATCATTTCAAAGGATTTAATTGATAAATATCACTTGGAGTCCTTGTCTTTTTTGTCCCCTCTGAATATATTATTATTTTATTTATGATATGTTCATTAATTCCCCTTTTTAAAAATACATTCACAACATTTTTGCATTCTAATCTATGGTCAATTATTGCAAAATGTCTTTATGGTTCCAAGTAATGTACATTTCTTTAACAATTATAAACATACATGTGTTTGTGTATAGCTATGTCTATATACACACATACAAATATATATTCCAAGGCCATCCCCCAATATAGGTGATAGAAGATAGCACAAACTATCTGAATATAATATGCACAATGAGTAAAACAATATCAATAGAAAGAATAGCCCAAACTCATAAGAAATGATTGCTGAAAAACAACCAGCTTCAAGCATGGCATGAAAGAGAAACGAGAAATAATCTTCAGAGTGTTACTCTGTAGAAATCAAGTCCCCAGGTACAGAACATTGCTAGTATTTTCAGTCTTTTCCCCCATAGTAGTTAACTATATTAATGTTTGCCTCCTCTTCTTTTTTCCCAAATTTTTTCTTTAAAAAAAATGTTTGTTATATAGGACAACTCTCTGGGAGAAGAAAGGGAAGATACTGGGAGAAATTTTAAAAAGTTTATTTTTTAAAAGGAGTGCATTTTAGCACAAAAATTTTAATCCAAGGTTTTAATTATGTATTTTATCTTACCCCTTCATTATCCATACATAAGGAGAATTTATCCCCTAATCTCTCATCTTTAACCAAAGACACCAACACATACAAATTGCAAGTATATTGTCTCAGAAAAGATAACCTATCTGAAAAGTCCATGGTTTAGCTCTTGAAATGATGAAGAACCTCCTAGGGAACCCTTCTACCCACCATTATACTTAGGAGAAGGAATTGGTCTTTCTGGCTCTAGACTGTGTTCATTTCTATCAAACCAGAAGACAGTGCTGATTTTATCTTTTCTTTCTCATTTTGGTAAAGCAAGAAGTTAGGAGATGGAGGGTTGGAAGGAATTAGGAAAATCTGAGTTCAAATTCAGTTTCAGATACTTAGTACTTGTGTGACCCTAGGCAAAGTCACTTAGCCTCTGACTGATTCAATGTCCTAATCTGTAACGTTTGGAATACTAGCTCTTATGGCACACGGATGTGTGAGGATCAAATGTGATCAATTTGTCAGGTTCCATATAAACCCTGGGTATTGGGGTAACCGAGGGGGAATCAGTCATGTCACTGATCTTTGTAATGCCAACTCTGAGGCTTATTCGAAGTGGAAATCCTTTCTCAGGATTGCTTTATTGTTCCCTGCTTCATTGTGAATACAGGTTGTAGAATGAGCTGCTTGGTCCTCAATCCTGAGAGATGTTGGTAAAGCAGCTTAGTTGAAGGGTAAGGGGGTGGAAGAGTTGAGACCAGGGAGGTGAGGGAAAGCTGTGCCTTGTGCCCCCTTCACTGATGCAACTCAAATTGGTCCCCCACTGGGACCACTGGTCTCTGGCCCCCACTTAGCATTCCCAGGCTTCCTCACATGCTCTCACTGGGGGGAGACCCCAGTGCCCGAGGAGGTGCCAGATCTGAGTGGGAAAGATGGCCAGGGCCAGGAGTCCAGGCTCAGAGACTCTACTCTGCTCCTGGTTGACCCAGCACCCTGATCAATTTTCTCCCTTTAAGCCTCCTGTCTGCCCCACTTTCACTTTGGTCACTGTTCTTCACCATCAATCTGATGTCAACATCCTGGAGGTGTTGGCTGGGGAAGTTCTGAAGGCACCTCCAGCCCAAGAGAACCAAAAGAGCTGGATGGCAGCCTGGCCAGGCTTTATAGAGAGCCCAGCAAAGAATCCACAAGAGAAGACAGGAAGGTTTTCTTTTAAAAGCAAAGGAATAAAAGAAAGCAATAGAATGGGAAAGAAAAGAGAACTCTCCAAGAAAATTAAAAATATCAAGGGAATTTTCCTGCAGAAATGGGTCTGATAGATGACAAAACCCTGGTCCAGGCTTAGAGAAGCAGAAAAGATCAAGGTGATGGGGGGAATGGGGGAAGAATACCCCAAAGCACCATATGAGAAAGGTCTTAATGTCCCTGACAAGTATAGTTCCTGAAGTACAGCCCCTGCAGAGTGAAGTCGGGGGGGGGGGGGCTTGGGAAGCCTCCCAACTCAGCTAGCACAGGGGATGGAATTCCACCTGAGCTCTGAAGGTAGAGCCAAGAGGACAGAGGGAAGGCAGGAACTTGTCCCAGTTCCTCCCCAAAGCCTGAGAGGTAGAGCCCACCAAGGAAAGGGTCAAATAATGACCAGGCCCAAGAGGATTTGGAAGTTTGACAGGAGAGGTCCAGGGCAGGAGGGGAGAGTGGAGGGCAGTCCATGCTGGCCAAATGAGGAGCAGACTTGTGGAATCACCAAATCAGCAGCAGTCTTAGAGCATCCCACAGATGGTAAGGGGGTCAAAGGATAGGTCAGAAAGATCTTATAGGATCCATGTACTGGCACTGGGGGCAGGTCTGTGGCATTTCCCATATTCAGATTTAGGTCACAGGTCTGGGTGAGGAGGAGCTTGTGGGGAACGATGACCTTCTTCTTGGGTACAAGGCAGATAAGGTACTGGTGGTCACTCACGGGTCATAGAACAGGCTAAGAGGGTTAGAAAGACCCCTCCCCTTAGATCAAGCCATCTCAGAAGAACTGAAAACTTACAGGTCTCTACAAGTATTTCTGAAAACAATACAAAAAGCCCTGAAGCTTTGGACTGTCCTCCCTCCACCCTATAAACAAAACTCTACTTTAGCTGGGTTAAAACTCAAGGAATAGCCTGGAAAAACTGAATAAATAGGGAAAAAAATCTGATTATAGCATTACTTTGACAAGACAAAACACACACACTCAGAAGAATACAACAAAGTCAACTCTTACATCCAAAACCTCAGAGAAAAATATTAATTAGTCTCAGGCTATGGAAGAGCCCCAAAAAGGATTTTAAAAATCAAGTAAGAGAAGTAAAGAAAAAATGGGAGAAATGATAGTGATATAAGAAAATAATGAAAAAACTCAACAGTTTGGTAAAGCACACACACACACACACACACACACACACACACACACACACACGCACAGATACAAAGAAGAAAATAACACCCTTAAAAACAGACTAGATCAAATGGTAAAAGAAGTATAAAACCCAAGGGAGATGAGAATACCTTAAAAATCAGAATTGGACAAATGAAATAAGATATACAAAAGTTCACTGAAGAAAAGAATTCCTTAAAAAAGTAGAATGTAGGGGTGGCTAGGTGGTGCAGTGGATAAAGCACCAGCCCTGGAGTCAGGAGTACCTGGGTTCAAATCCGGTCTCAGACACTTAATAATTACCTAGCTGTGTGGCCTTGGGCAAGCCACTTAACCCTGTTTACCTTGCAAAAACCTAAAAAAAAAAGTAGAATGTACCAAATGGAAAAAAGATATACAAAGGGTCACTGGAGAAATTCATTCACTCAAAAATTAAATTAAGCAAGTAGAAGCTAATGATTTTAAGAGACAACAAGAAACAATAAAACAAAAAGAAATAATCAAAAGAACAGAAAATAGTGTGAAATATTTCAATGGAAAAACAACTGATCTAGAAAATAGTTCCAGGAGAGATAATTTAAAAAATTATTAGACTACTTACAATCCATGATCAAAAGTATAAACATCATCTTTCAAGAAATTACCAAGGAAAACTGCCCTGATACTCTATGAACCAGAGGGTAAAAATAGAAATGGAGAGAATGCACCAATTACCTCCTGAAAGAGATCTCAAAATGGAAACACTCAGGTGGAAAATAATGAAAAAACTCAACAGTTTTGTAAAGCACACACACACACACACACACACACACACACACACACACACACACAAATAAACAAAGAAGAAAATAATCCCTTTAAAATCAGACTAGGTGGAAAATTCCATAGACAAATTCTATCACTCCCAGGTCAAGGAGAAAATATTGCAAGTAGCTGGAAAGGAAATAATTTAAATATAGTCATAGTCAGGGTAAGATTTAGCAGTTCTACATTAACGGATCAAAGAGCTCAGAATACAATATTATGAAGGACAAGGAGATAGGATTACAACCAAGAATCAACTACCCAGCAAAACTGAATATAATCATTTAGGGATGAAAATGGATTTTGAATTAAATAGAAAACTTTGTTAATAATTCCTGATAAAAAAGACCAGAGCTAAGGAGAAAATTTGACTTTCAAACATGAAAAACCTTAAAAAGTAAACAAGAAAGAAAAATCAAAGGGACTTAATAAAGTTAAAATGTTTATATTCCTATATGGGAAGATGATACTTGTAACTCAAGAACTTTTCTATTATTAGGAATTTAGGTGGAATACATATGACAGAGTAGGGGTTTGAGTTGAATATGAAGGGATGAAAACAAAAATATAAAATCGAGACATGTGAAAGAGGAATTCACTGGGAGAAAGGAAAAAAAGAGAGGTAGAATGAGGTAAATTATCTCATAAAAATTCAATTTTGCAATGAAGTGGAAGATGAAGAGGGAGCAGAGATCACTTAAACTATATTTTCATTAGAATTGGCTCAAAGAAGGAATAACACAAATACTCAGATGGAAGGAAATCTATGTTACCTTATGGAAAGTAGGAGGGACAACAGATAAAAGAAGGGGAGCTTATAAAAGGGAAGAAGAATTGAAAGAAGTGATAGCAAAACACTGTTGAGAAAGAACAGTTAGCAATCATAAATATGAAAAATTTTTGAAATAAATTTCTCTGATAAAAACCTTATTTCTGTAACATATAGAGAACTAAGTCAAATTTATGGGAATGGGCTATTCCTCAATTGATAAATGATATGAAGTCAGTTTTCAGATAAAAATAATGAAAGCTATCTATACCCAAATTTAAAAAAATGCTCTAAATCACTTGTGATTGGAGAAATGCAAATTAAAACACTTCTGCTGTACTACCTGACTCATATTAGATTAGAGATAAGAATTCACTATCTGACAAACACTGCTGAGAACCCTGGAAAATAGTGTGACAGAAACTTTGCATAGACCGACCTCTCACACCCTTGTCAAAAGTGATGACTTTTATATTGATTAGTATGATATGTATAATGAAGTTAATAATAATAACTTCATTTCTAGAGATTATTTTCAGAGGCAGGCTCTGAGCCTGGGAAAAAAGGGAACAGAAGTCATCTGCCAATCGTGACAGGTGCTGCCCTGAATTGTACTTGTATTAGTATAACTTGTATTGTACTGTAACCCCAAAGTTAGACAATCAACCCAAATGTTCCCACAGGATTCCTACTTGGATGGCCACAATTGTGACCTATATTGTCCTACATGGTGTACCTGTCCTGGAAAGATCACTCAAGCCCCAGTTCTGATTGTTTTATGATCCGCCTGCCCACTTATGATAATGGACCAAATATCTGATCCACCACAACAAGGGGGAGTTCCAAGGAATGGAGGAATTGCATGATTTGCAAATTGGTTCCTTATGAAGAAACCATCTGATTTAATGATGTTCTCTTTCTGGGTTGCTTTGTCACAACCAGGTTAGAGGCAACTCAGTAAAAACTTGATCAACACCATATACCAAAATGTGGTCAAAATGGGAACAGAATTTAGACATAACAGGTGATGCCATAAGTCATTTTGGAGAAGAAGTTTTGACCAAACAAGCAATAGAGAATCAGATTTTCTGGTTGTTTGTTTCACATTGGTGGAACAAATGTTGCTGGGAAATGTGACTGACTAAAGGTTTCAAAGGGGATTGAGCAAATGTGACAGATTCACTAAAAAGATCATCTCTGACCCAGAAGAATTTGGGGACAAAAAAAAATTTCTATTTACATATATCAGAGAGAGAGAAAGAGAGAGAGAGAGAGAGAGAGAGAGAGAGAGAGAGAGAGAGAGAGAGAGAGAGAGATGGAGTAACAACAACATCAAAGCAGCCACCATAAGGAGATAAGCAGGAAAGAAGATGCTTGGGGCATGAAAGGTTGTCTGGGGGAATCACACTCCCCTAGAGTGCGCTGCCTTCCAGAGAGAGACAAGAAGCTCAACCAAGGAGAGAGTGAGTTTTGAAAGAGTCAGGAAGATGACGTCATTAGGTATATGTTGGTGGGGACAGAAACTCAGAGAGCAGAGCTGAGGTAATTGGGGATATATAGATGAGGGGTAGAACTCAAAGAGCAAAGATATTATATGAAGATGAGGGGCAGTAGTTCCAAGATTTGATCCTTTCAGGCTGGAGCAGGGATTCATTATTTTGTTGATAGGGGTTTGTCTTGTGCCTAGGGCCAGGAATTTACCAGGGTCCTTGCCAGGAAGGGGCAAGGTACTTTTCTAAAAAGTCCATGGACCTCATCTTGATCACCTGGACAATGGACTGGGTTCAGTTCTAATGGAAGACCAGCTCAGAGGTTAACGTCTGACAAGTTCAGCACCCGGGGGACAGATTAGCTATAGAACAATTCTCTGTCCAGTATTTCCTTATTGAAAAAGTTCTCCATAAAAATTATTATTAATGTCATTAATATTAGATGACTAAGTAAAAACAAGCATTTATTGAGTGATGGCTTGTGCCAGGCCCTGTTCTAAGGATGAGGAAAACAAAAAGAACAAAAGATAGACTTGCCCTCAAAGGGCTTAGAAACTATGTGCAAACATAAATAAATAAAAACAGAAACAAGCTCAATAAGGGATAAATAGGAGATAATTAATCAGGAGAAAACTCTGGACTTAGGAGCGGCTGGGGAAGGCTTCTTATAGAAAGTGGGTTTTAGTGGGACTTAAAGGAAGCCAGGGAGGTCTGGAATTGGAACAGAAGATGGTTGTCCTTTGTTCTTGAAGAAGAACATGACATCAGGGAGATGATGTCATGACAAGCTCGTGAACTGGATTTGAGAGGGGGGTGGGGGACTGTGTTAAGCCGCCAGCCTCACTTTCTTCTTCAGAGCATCTGGATCCAGTGGCCAGATAGGAATCATGACACTGGATGCGAGGCCATCAGGGTGAAGTGACTTTTGCCCAAGGTCATGCAGCTAGTAAGTGTCCAGTGTTTGAGGCTGGATTTTAACTCTGGTCTTCCTGACTTCAAGACTCTATTCACCTGGCTTCCCCTGTCCCAGATAGAGGGGATGGTCAGAGAGGGAGAAAGGGCCCCCACTGCCTCTTTCCTCCGCTGAGGATCTTTGATTCTGTTTGGATTCCTTGGCCACACTTTCCCTGTCAACTCAGCTGAAGCCTCCTTCATTTCAATTTCCTTATCTGTACAGTCATCAGTCATCCTCTCCTTGAGTGTAAAACTGACAAGCTCTGGACAAACTAAATATTATTACTTGTCTTCCAGAGAGGAAATAAATCTCTAGTCTCAGAAGGCTGAGAAGGTCTGATTTC
Organism: Macrotis lagotis; assembly: GCF_037893015.1. Lineage (NCBI taxonomy): Eukaryota > Metazoa > Chordata > Mammalia > Peramelemorphia > Peramelidae > Macrotis > Macrotis lagotis. The sequence continues at coordinate 4,698,186 of NC_133664.1, forward strand.
CCACTTTGGTGATCTCCGCATGCTCAGGTACCAGTTCTTTGAGCTGTGAATGCAGAAATATTTATCAAAAAGGAAATGTGAGGATTGACCAAGGGCAGTGGGGACAGTGCCAAAGCTGGGGTCCTCACCTTCCTGGTGAGCTCCATGGTCCCCATTACCTTGGCCTTGCTCTTTGAGGGCTAAGTTATAAGAAGGGGTTGTGGCATGTCTCTATATGTTCATGTGTGCAAGGGGGAGGTGTTCAGGATAGCCACATAAAATCTTCTCCATTCCCAGAAAACACTTACATTTTGAGCAGGAAAAGGAAAGCCATTATTTCTTTGGGGGAACAATCTTACAATTTCAGAAAGTAATTTCATTCTAAAATTCACTGTTTCAAATTCTAACCATATTTTGAACCTACCAGAAAAAGGAAAATATTTATTTCCCCAATTTTTTTTTAAGGAGAAATGCTATCCAAAGAACTGTGACTCAATCTCCCAAAAGAAGGTTCAGACAAGGGACTTTATTATCAACTCCCCTATCCTCACAGGGATTCAATATGGAAGATAAAAGAATTATTTACTAGAGAGGGACTCTTGAAAACGGACTTGAAAAGTCCCTATTCTGATCCACCTGAAGGTTTCCTCCAGCTGATGTTGCCTATTCCCCAAATGAGGCAGCAGGGAAACCCACTGAGGCTGATCCAATTTAGATATGCAAATCGTAGCCAGGGCCAAGGCTCGAGAAGCACATTATTGCTTGGCATAATTTGAACCTTCACGTGTAAGAAATAATATTTCTAATCTAAGGAAAACATGCCTCCATTGTCCACTTTCCTGCTCCCTACATTAAAGCCCCATACCCCCTTCACTTTACCTTTCAATTTGTGCTTTCTCATCTCATCCCAAAGCTTTTTTTTTTCCAAAGAAAGAGGGAAAAAAGATGAAAGGATTCACAAAGTTCACATCTTAAAAACAGCCAAATAAGATAGGCTGTGAAAGGTCAAGCGAGAATCTTCATGTAAACAGAAAAAAGGAGGAAGAAAAGACTAGACTCTTGTCTCTGTCATAGGAGCCTGGGCTGTGTTTTTGGCCATTGAATTGTTCAGCCCTAAGCCATAGGCTGTAGAGGCAAAAGGCAGATAGAGCCAGAGAAATGACTTTTTGGTAAGAGTTTGATCACTAGGGCTCAAGGTGTCTCAAAGCCTCCTGACCTAAAGGAATTAAACAAGAAAATCAATATGGGAGTTTTAGAGAAGCTTGTTTCCCATTTTCTATAAAAGGTCATTAAAGGATCCGTGGAATCAGGGGTGGCAGCAGTATTCCAGAAACTGTCCTGCAAGTATCAAAACAAAAAAATCATAGCATCCCCAAAGTCAACAAGTGTAGCTCAGTGCCTAGGCACACAGCGCCTCCTGAAGTGGGCAGGTCCAGCCTAATAGGCCTCCCATCCAACCTTTGGCTATCCTTTCATTACCTTCGATAATGAGAGTCGAGGTCTGCCCAACTGGAATGGTTTTCTTTGCTGAGTATTACGCTGGATGTTTTGGTTTAATATTTAGAGTCAGGGTCTCAGTGAAGGAAATCTGGCCCCAGGATACAGTTTTCTTTTTATTTCATACATCTTCCTCTGAATCCCTCAGTGAATTTTTACCTCTCTACATCTTTTACTTCCTTCTTTATTTCTTGTCTTCTTGCATACTTCAAAAACAGAGTTTTGTCTCCTTTCCAAAAATATTCCTTTGTCTACTTTCCTTGCCACATCTCCCAGTATATATATAATTTCCAGGCAAAGCATGGCAGTTTCTCACAATGCCTCTGCCAGTACCAGCCATCCAGGGCATCCAGGGAAAGATGGAGAGAACAAGATTCTTAGCACTCATCTTGAATTTTCATTTGGAACCTGGAGGGAACTTCTATTCCCAGACTCAGGACAAACTTGTTTCAGTGGTTCTCCCCACTCCCCAACCCCGCAAAAAGAAGAAATCTTGTGAACTCAAATTGTGTTATGCTTCTGGTTCATGCAAACTTTTAAATGTAAATGTAAATTTTTATTTTAAAGTAGATTTTAAGTCAATGATTTGGATGAAGGGCTATCCAATTTGCACCTGTCCTAAACTGGAATGGATAACTGCCATGCTGAGCAAGTCAGGATCCCAATGATTTTGACAGGCTGGAGCACTGGAATGACTCCTCCATGCTGAAATGCAACCTGGAAGTCTTCACTTTGGTTTGGCACTTGACAAGGTCCAGATGAGGGAGGCATCACTGGGCAGAGCTTCGTCCAAAAATGATGGGGACTTAGGGACTGCAAGCCCACCATGAGTCAAGGCAGAAGACATGGTTTGAGATGCTTTAGAGGGTGGCCATCCAAATCAGGAAGGGCCTCAAGTCCACATCAAAGGGAAGTCAAATGAAGGAAGGGGAGCCTAGGGAGAAGGCCAGGGAATGCCTGACATCTTTTGTGAATCTGAAGGGATTTAATGAGGAAAAGGGAATAAACTTCTTTGACTTTGTCTCAGAGTCCAGAAAGAGGTAGAAATCCTAAAGAGGCTCATTTAATCAGGATCATAATGACAACAATAATAATTAACATTTTTTAAGGATCATAAACAGCTTGAATACATTATCTCATTGGAGCCTATGAAGGAAGCGATTTTATTAACCCCTGTTTACAGATGGGAAATGTTGAGGAACTTGCCCAGGATTATTTGGCCAGTAAATTGCTCAGATATTTCAGAGCTTACCTTCGGAATAAGCTGCCCATCAAAGATGGGGCTTTTCTCCCCCATAAATGGCCACATTTTTCATTTTTTGCATTGCAAAAGGTTGCCATATGACAACCTTCCAGTCACTTCCCATTTGATGGGTGTCTAAGGAATCGTTCACTCCAGACTTGGAATCTGAGGCCCAAACAGGCAGGGGACTTACCCAGGGTCACCCAGTTAATGAGTAATTGAGCTGGGATCTAAACTTAATACCTATTACTATACTTTCAGTGCTCCCAACATGATTATTTGTGGCCTATAAGGAAATATTTGACCAGGTGGATCGTAAGATCAAAGGTGTAGAGTTACAAGGGACCCAGGGGTCTTCAAGTCCAATTGACCCAATTTACAGATGAGGACCGGGAAGCTAGAGAGGCCATATGCATGGAGCAAAGCAAAGCTTTATCTCCTCCATTCATTGAGCTATTTCAGGCTCCTCTATTGTAAGATTCCTTCCATGCATATGGGACTGTGCACTCTTCCTTGGGACATGTGAAAACTGGAGCTGACTTTGGACGATGATATTTGATTGTTAATACTGAGGGAGGCGCAACATGTAGAGACACTTGTCTGCTCATGAAGCCCAGTCATGCCAGGCCATGCCGACATCCTGTTGGGCATCACCTCTGGGTACTTCCTTGGGCATAAGTTCAGTTTGTCTAATACTGCCCTCATCACCTTTCACCTTAAGCTACCCTGGCCAAGCATGCAATCTCTACTATAGAGAGCACAACTCCAATGGGCTGGCTATGTAGTTCAAATGTTAAATGTACACTTGCCAAAGGGACTAAATTATGTGGAATTCACACACAGGACAGGCACTCATATAGTGCCCTTGGAATTGAGGCAGCGATGTGGCACAGTGGATAAAGTGCCGGCCCTGGAGTTAGGAGGTCCTGAGTTCACATCCAGTCTTAGACACTTAATAATTGCCTAGCTGTAAGACCTTGGGCAAGTCACTTAACCCCATTGTTTTAAATACATTTTTTAAAAAAAATAACTTTGGAATTGATTATGCAACATGGGAGACACTGGCATAGGACCCCCTACCCCCTATAAGGCATGTTCTCATCAGAGAAGGTGTTGTGTTTTTTAAGCAAAGCAGACTGTAGTAGCTCAAAAGAAGCATGAGATTCAGAAATTTAGAGAATCCACCCCAAGTGTTCACTTGGACTATATATGCCCAGTCTCTGGTAGAGCTTTCTGAGTTGGTCTGAGCAGCCACAGCCAGACACACCTGAACTCCAACATAGCGAAACCATTTTGATCCTCCTCAAGAACAAAGGCCGACCCCCAACCAAGCCCTCCTCTCCACTGTAGCCTTTCTGCTGTGGGCACTATCATCCTCCCTGACTGTGAAATCATGTCTCTGCCTCCAGAGTACCTGCTTTGGGCAGCTGAGTGGTACAGCAGATAGGATGAAGGACTGGAATCAGGAAGATCTGAGTTCAAATCCAACCTCAGACACTCACTAGTTGGGCTTCCCTGGGCAAGTCACTCACCCTCGTTTCCTCATTTGTCAAATGTACTGGAGAACCAAATGGAAAATCCTTCCAGTATCTTAACTAAGAAAAACCCAAATGAGGTCATGAAGGTCATGTGACTGAAATAGCTGGACAATAATCACTATGTATCAGGGATTGTACTAAGCAACGGGGAAAAAGCAGTGTTGATAGAGACTATAGCCCTATTGCAAGTCTTCCTTCCTTGAGTCTCTTCCCACTCCAATCTATCCGTCATTCTATCACTAAAGCGATTTTCCTAAAACTCAGGTTGGACCACATCACCACCCAGTCAATAAACTCCAGTGGCTCCCTAGCTCCTCCGGTATCAAATGCAAAATCCTCTGTTTAGTAATCCAAGTCGATTCTTGACACCTTGCTCCCTATCACCCACTCTTCAATATAATGACAATGATCGCCTGTGTGTTCCATTAAAAACATATATGTATATATATATATATATATATATATATATATATATATATATATATATATATCCATCTCTTAATTCAGGCATTTTTCCAAGTCCAGAATAACCTCCTTCCTCATTTCTACCTTCCATATCAGCTTCCTTAAGTCTCTATTAAAATCTCACCTTCTTCAGGAGGATCCCTAAACCCTCTTAATTCCAGTTCTTCCATCTAGTGATTTATTTCCTATTTACCCCGTATCTATCTTGGTCTTACATGATTGGCTGCATATTGTCTCCCCCATTAGATTGGAAGTCCTTTGGAGGTAAGGATTGTCTTTTGCTTCTTTTTGCATTTTCAGTCCTGGGAACATGGTAGGCAATTAATAAATGTTTATAATTGATTGATGACATGGATAGTACATGCCATGGGATATCCCTCAATTTACAGATAAAGAAAGGAAAGGGCAGAGAAGCTAAGTCACTTACCCATGAGTCCATGGCTGTTAAAGTTTAGATCAGAGATTGGACCCCACCTCCTTCTAATGATAAGCCTGGAACTCCTTCTGTCCCCCCATGGTGGTTCTCTAATGCTGCAATTAAATAAAGGATCATTCAGTCTCACCGGAGCTTCCATCCCATAAAAAATATGAACTATGCATTCACACATGTACACCACAGGTGTATGCACATCACACAGCTAGGAGGCACTAGGATAGAGCCCAGCCCCAGAGTCAGGAGATCTGAGTTCAAATTTGACCTCAGGCACTTACTCCCTGTATGAACCTGGGCAAGGTACTTAACCTCTTTCTGCCTTGGTTTCCTCAACTGTAATGTGAGCTAGAAAAAGAAATGGCAACTACTCTCATATTTCTACCAAGAAAACTTTAAATGATATCAAAGAATCAGACGTAACTGAAATGACTCAACATCACATAGATCATATGTATATGTGTGTATCCACATGCATATATTCATACATATAGTAATGTCTTCTAAGGGACTCTAGCACATGACCCTTCACTGCAGGGGGATTTCTGCTTACTCCCTCCCACAGGTGGGGTTCTGGTCCTTACTCTGGAACTCACCCTGCCTCCTTTGGTACCTGGTCCAGAGGAAAGCTCAAGTACTGAGTTTCTCATCATCTCCCATTATGACAATTAGTGAGTAAGCAGACATCTGTCCCTTTGCCTCTCTCCTCAACATGCTTTTATCTTCAGGAGCTGTTGTAATCCCTGATCCTGGACACAAGACTGCTCTGGCCTCGGTTTCCTTATTGTGCTTTTCCCTAAGGATCACCTATGCCAGTCTAGCCTAGCTGCTCGGCGGGGTGGGGTATCATATATTCTTTCATCTCTAATCTTCACAGTGAGATCAATCCACCAGCAGAGCCAAAACAATCTGGCTGGCCTTGGCTGTTTCAATCTCACCTCAAGAATATTTTTTTGTTAAAAAGGCAAGATTATTTTAAATAATGAGACAGATATGTGAAAAAGTCTTACCTTGCAATTAAAAAAAAAGTGCACTTGAACTGTATTCCCATTTGGGGAAGAGAAGCATGTCTGTGTGATGTTTTTGTTCATTAAATGTGTCTCATATGATGTGTACTTGGGATGGGTGCTCCATTCATCACTTCAGGGTAATAAATACGTGACATCCTTGAATGTGATGTCTGTCCACCTGAGGTCTGTTTTTTCTCTCCTGTCTTGTTGGAGGCTGGCAGCCCCAGGGGGAAGCATCCAATGAGCATTCATGGAGACACCCATTTAGGTCTTAGTATTTCAGATTGAGTCTGGGCTCTGGCTGCTTTGGTTCCCCCCCTACACATTTCTCATCCAATGTGAAAACTGTAGTTCATTACCAATAACCCAAGCCAGGGTAGAAGCTTTCCTTTTCAATACCCCACAACACCCCCCCCCCATTTAAATTCTGCAAACTGCTCAGAAGAAATGGCCTTTCTGATCTCCCTGGGATTATCCCTCGTCTGTGGGTGCGTGCCTACAATGCCCAAACAGTGCAGCTGGGTACATACAGCAACCCCAGACTAGTAAATATTTGCTGTCCATTATAGTCCCTGCTTTGGTGATTAACAGTCCATAAAGAGATTCTAAGCAAAGCTATCAGTTTAATCTAGCAGGGCTTTACATGTCTGACATGAGACCAAAGCGGGCAGTTAGAGTAGCAAGTCAATGATGCAGCCACAGTTTCCCAACTAAGACAGTGCATTTTTGAAAACCCTGGGGAGTCACAGCCCCATTTATTCCATCTGTGAGGCATGGGGTGGTGGGGGTGGGGAAGGGTATGGTAATAGGCACAAGGGTTTGTGTGAACTTGGAGACTGAATCTAAGTATGCTCCAGTGGAGTAGGCTCAGAGAACCCTGGTTGGCCGCCCCACTGGCTGGCGTATTCTGCTGGTCAGCCAGGGACATTGACCTCCAATCGCCAGCAAAGGCTTGTTATCTCGATTTGCCTCTGAAACACATCCTTTTACTACATCCTGGCTAAAGCTAACATGCCATGAATATTTAGCTATTCAGGAGACTTCTTCTGGTCTCCCAAATCTTAACTTTCTAAATTTTCTAAAAGCAAAGCAAAACAAGATGTAATGGATAGTGAGGATGGGTCAAAGAGCACTGCACTTGGAGTTAGCAGAGCTGGCCTCCAACTCAAACTTTGACACTCATTGTTGGGATCGTAGACATGGTGCTGCCTCCCTCTGAGACTCAGTTTCTTCATCTATAAACCAAGAGGCTAAACCAGCTGATACCATTCCTCCACCTCTGATCATCTTTGATTTTATGATCTTATGAGTCAAAGAGTATGGTGTCAAAATAAAGGGAAGGAAGGAAGAAGGAAGAAAGGGGTAGGGAGGAGGGAGGGAGGGAGGAAGGAAGGAAGGAAGGAAGGAAGGAAGGAAGGAAGGAAGGAAGGAAGGAAGGAAGGAAGGAAGGAAGGAAGGAAGGAAGGGAGGGAGGGAGGGAGGGAGGAAATAAGCATACTTGCCTCTCTTAATTATATTTCTATGTATCTCTTGCTAACTCTTGTCCTCCTTGGGATTAAGGAAATTCAGATAAGTAGAAATATCTGGGTAAAATAACAACAAAGTACATAATAATATTTATTGGTAGTCAACAGAAGGGAAAATCGGGGAAGAAGTAGACCTTTAGTTTTATCTTCTTCTAATGACTGGGGGGAGGAGGGGACAGTGCCCATGAAAACATCAGTCTGAGCCCTCCACCGTGGGATGCTTGTGAGTTGGATGACTCCCCTAGCTGGCTCTCTTCTTCTCTGCCCCAGGTCACTTCTATTTGCTTCTCCTTTTGACTATTTCCCTGGTGCTATCACCTCTTTCTAGATCAGCTCTTGACATCCCGCCCCTTCCTCTTCACTTGGAGGTCCTCAAATATTCTCCTCATTTATTAACCAGCATTCCTTTTAGATAAGCTTCTCAGAGTGTGACCAGATCCTTCAGTCAATCCAAAATCACTGCTATCACACTTAATACAAATGACTAATTGATTCAAGGAAATGACTAGATCCCATTCCTATTTAGGAAATCACTGAGATGAATTCTTATGTGAGAGAAGTATCAAGGCTAAATGCTTGCCTTGAACTTGCCTTAAATGTAGTGGGGCAAATGTGATGAATGGACTCAATTGACTCCCTGACTGTAAATTAGGATCAAATATTAACAGATGATTGAGATAAATCAGTTTAAAATATGAAATGAAAGGGGCGGCTAGGTGGTGTAGTGGATAAAGCACCAGCCTTGGAGTCAGGAGTACTTGGGTTCAAATCCGGTCTCAGACACTTAATAAATACCTAGCTGTGTGACCTTGGGCAAGCCACTTAACCCCATTTGCCTTGCAAAAACCTAAAAAAAATATGAAATGAAAGAAAGAAGTGATGAGCAAAACATAAATCTAGGTAAAATGAAAGTCAGTTTTGCACTCAGTCAACAAGTAATAATCATAACAATAAGATGAACCATGTATATAATGTTTTAAGATTTGCAACGTACTTGACAAAAATTATCCCTTATAATCTCAACAACAACCTTAGAAAGTAGGTGTTATTATCCTACTTTTACAGATGAGGAAACTGAGACAAAGGTTAAGCAACTTTCCCAGGATCACAGAGCTATAGTATGGTTCTGAGTCAAATTAGAACTCAGATCTTCCTGATTCCAGGTCCAACACTATAGCCATTGTGTCAACTACCTGCATTTATGGTGTTTACTATGACTTATATGTGAAAATATTCCCCAAAAGATGACAACTTCATTTCCTTAAAGTTTAACATCATATTCTTTACCAGGACATTTGTAGAATCTACAAAACACTTTAAATAAAACATATGGAAAACAAAGGATGAATGACGGCATGATTTCTACCCTGGATTGATAGGCTAAGAAACAATTGTTTTGTAAGTAGTAATGAAGTGAAGAAGGGGCTAGATCACATCCTGCCAGGTAGATAAACTTATGCCTTCTATGTTTTATGTTCCATGATTACAACTATGGCCTTAAAAGACTAGGACATGATATGACAACATGAATTATAAGATACCTGATAGCAAGGTGAGAAATGAGGAATGATCAAAGAAGAATTGAAATTACACTAAAGCAGCACAAATAATAAAAGGGAGAAATGATCTGCCCAGACAATTACTAGGAAACGTCAGAAAATGAAGAGACCTGTGATTGGATAAAAATAGAAGCTATTAAGATACTGCATGAGCTTAAAGATACTCAGAATAGGAAAAAATGTTTTCAAAGATTTCTATCTTGAGATCCATTTAAATCCTAATGCCACCAATCTCTCTTTTCTCTTCTAGTTCCCATGTCATTGATGGGAAGAAACTTCTGCAGGGTTATAAGGTGGAAGAAAATGCAATGTTTCTCTAGCAGTGATGATGGATAAATGGATAGATGGATAGATAGACAGACAGACAGATAGGTAGATACAAAAGTCTGGGTGTTCTATATCCCCTTTGTCTTACACCTACCTCAAGGTAAGCATGGCAGACAAACAAAATATGATGGAAGTCATGTAGTGAGACAGAAGTATGTTAGACCAAACAAACAACCCAAATAAATACATGAGAAGAATGAAGACATCGGATTGAGGGGGACACAGAGATGTACAGATGCAATGGGACACATTGACATATGCAGGAAAATGCCCAAACCAATATTAGAATAGGTTGATTGTCACTAGATACTTGTGCTTTCAGATTTCATAAGTTTCTCCTTTTTCATTACAGACACAAAATATAATAATCTAAGAAGATAAATGGACAAAAATAATCCATGTGTAAATAAATAAAATGCTGCACCCCTTAATAGGATGGTGATCTTTCACAATTGAAGAATCAGCTCTGGATACCAGGTTTAAAATACCTTTTATAAAATATTTGAAAAGGTCTGGAGAAGGTGAGCCAAGCCAGGAAGTTTTCTAGGATTCTTGCAGGCATCAGATTCTGTTCAAAGAGGAGATACTTAGTCTAGAAAAGAGAAAGTAAATTTGGGATTTGTCTTTAAGCACTGCAAAGACTGCCATGTGGATGAGGGAAGAGAATTCTCCCTAATGACAAAACTAGAATAAAGGGGAGAAGTCACCAAAAAGTTCATTTAAGTTGGAAGTCAGGAAGAATTTACCACCATTCAGAATTTGATCATGATATGAGCTTCCTTCAGGAATAATGGCGGGGGGGTCTCCATTCCTTGATGTCTTTAAATGGAGTGTGCCTTCTCCTTTGGCAGGGGTGATCAACGGTTCCTGTTCTGGCAGAGATTGGACCCGGGAGCCTTTGAGCTCTTGTCCAATTTAGAGATTTGAAGATTTACCATCTCTAGGGAATGAATCTGTATTTTACCCCAATAGCAACAATAGCTAATAACAATGACATTTATATACCACTCACTGTGCCATTCACTGTGCTATAATTACTATTCCATTTAATCCTCATGACCATGAGGAAACTAAAGCAAATAGACATTAATAAGTTTCTAAGAATGGATTTGAACTCAAATTTTCCTGACTCCAGACTGGGCATTATATCCACTGTGTCACCTCCGTTGTGTTAAATGATCCACCACCCTCTCTCATCATATGCCCCTATAACAACTGCACACAAGGCAAAATCTCTGGATTTCAATCTAGAGCCATCAAACCATAGAATCTTGGGTTCAAAGGGACCTTAGACATGGTCTGATCCAAGTTTTCATTGAATGTAGGAATGCATTCCAAATTCCTGACCAAAGACCACTCAGTCTTTCCTTAATTTCTCCTATTAATTTCTGGGAATTCACAACTAATGAAACAGGTCATTCAATTCATAATAACCTAAATTTTAGGATATTTTCTTTGTCTTAAGATGAAATCCATTTCTTTGTGATTTCCATTTGTTGGTCCTAGTTCTGATCTCTGAATATACACAGAATATTTAGTATGATCCCTCTCATAGAGACTCTACAAATACTTAAGTGAAGTTATATGATCTTTCTTTGAAATTTTTTCTGCTTTAGGTTAAGAATCTTCAGGGTTTCTTGAACTATTTTTCAGAGGATGTAGTTTCCAGATTTCCTTCCAGTTTGGTAAGCCTTTTTTGAGGTATGTTCAACGTTATAAACATATCTCTAAAATTGTGAAGCCCCAAACTGATGATCACAGGTCATGATAGGAAAAATATATCCCTAAATATGGTATTATCTATTAACTCAGTCTGAGACTGTTCACACATATGGTGATTGTCCCACGTGAATTAAAATGATCTTATGCAAACTAATATCCGCAGGTCTTTTTCATAACAACTTATGTTGTCAGATTGTGAAGTTGATTTTTTAGGATCGAAATCTAGCTATGTGACCCCAGTAAATTCCCTTTTTAAAAAAATTGACCCTTGACTCCAGATTCAGATGTACTTTTAGAGAATTGGATATTATAGATAATTTTGAGAATTGAGATATGTTTCAATTCTCTCATCCATTTTATTAGCTACCTGCCATTCCTCTTTCCCCTGGTTTCTGTTGTCCATCAATTTGATAAGCATGCTATAATTCATTGATAAAACTTCTAGACAGGAAGGCCAAAGACAGTGGCCTTTGTCATGCTATAAAAACCCCTCCCACAAGTTTGACATCAATCCATTAATCATCACCAAGGCTGATTACCTGATTCTCTTCTCTCCTTTCCTACAGGGAGTTTCTGCCTTTTTCCTACATCCTTCATCCTAGTCTTCAAGCATGCTCAGGTCTCTTTTCAGCTTAAAAAACTCAAATCAAATCAAATCGTTCCTCTTGGCCAGGCACTATTGGATAATAGTGATTTTTCACTGTTAACTAGGTAGAAAGAAGAATTTGCACAAAGTGTGGAATTGGATTAAACCAACTACAAACCCACTCAACTTGTCTTCTATCCAGTCCACACATCTCTATTTTACTTGGATATTTAAGTCCTGAGACTTTAGCTAAAGCAGAGATGGATGTGGATGACAGACATACGTATTTCTCTAGTATACCCTACATTGAAATGATCACTCATATCGATGACTTTCCTCTCCTCTCCTCTTCTCTTCTTTCCTTTTGTTTTCCCTAGCTCACTAGGATATTTAGATGTTGTCTATGAATTGGTGACTAAAGGATGAAGAGGATTATCTGAACATAATTATAGAATGATGAAAAGACATACAATTTCAATCTGGTCCTTCAAGCAAACCAAATTTTTTCAATGTTATACTAGTGTGCATATAGTAGATTTCATCTTGAATTCCAAAACCTTATGGAAAATTAATATTTATAGCATCATTAGACCATATATTTACATCTGAAAGGGGCCTCTAAGATCATCGAACAAAACCTTTTATTTTACAATTGAAGAAACTGAGACCCAAAGAGATAAGCCAAAAGTTCAGTAATGCAGTTGAAGATGCTGGAAAAACACTATGACATTTGGGAGGTGATGCCATGACAAGCACATCAATTGCATTTGAGTGTAGGGGGGCTGTGCTAAGTCACTAGCCTCATTTTCTCCTCCAGAGCCATCTGGGTCCAGTGGCCAGATAGGAATCAGAATGACCAGAAATGGCCCTGGATGTGAGATAATGAAGGTAAACTAACTCACCCAAGACCATATAGCTAGCAAGCATCAAGTGTCTGAGGCTGAATTTGAACTCCTGTCCTTCTGACTCCTAGACTAGTACTGAATCCACTGCATCAAGAAGATAGAGGTTAAAGTAGAATTAGATTCTTCTTATTCCAAATCCAGAGATCTTTCCCCTGCTCCACATTAACTCTCCACTTCTCTAACCTTAATCCCATGTCCTCAAGATTAGGATGGTGAAGGACCTTAAAATCTTGTCATATGATGATAAGATTAAAAGATAGGAGGGTTTTGACTTGAGGAAAGAGGACTTGAAAGGAAATGCTATTATAGGAAGAAGAATTGGATTGAATTTGTTTAGCCTTGGAGGATAGAATTAGGAATAATGGAAGTGGGAGGTGTACAGAAGCAGATTTGTGAGGAAAATCTCTTTAACCTTTGGGTAGTACCAACAGGGTGGGGTGGCTGGTTCCCCAACACTGAAGGTCTTTAAGCCAAGACTGGATGGCCTATTGTCAGGTATATTTCAGAGGCCATTCTTGTCATAGTGTAGGGGGCTAGGTTTAGACTAGCTGACCACTGAGGTATCTTCAGACTCCAAGATGTTGTGATGTTATGACTAACGTGGGAGGTCAGACAAATGGCTGTGAAGATGGTTAATATGGTTTCCTAGAAATCACCATCGATCCATGTCCTGGTGAGATATCTTCATTGCTGGCAATCCCAAGATAATCAAAGCAGGCTAAAAATGTTGATTTCAGCACAGTCCCATCTATTAGTGAAGGTAATTCTATACATTTATTGTAGCTGATCTCTGGTGGGAAGATTAATCAAAGGATTAAGAAATTTGGTAGAGGATGGCAAGACTGCAACTTGAAAAGCATCAACAGAAAGACAAGTCCCTAATCATTGACCACTTACATATGTTTATTCAAATGAGGAATCCAGGTGGCTAAAAAGGAAAGATGTGCTAAATAAGTCATAAGAAATTTTGTATCAGAAGATAATTTTCTAAAGGCAGAAGAAAGAGCTATTAGCAATCATCTGGCCCAGTGAAATATTAGTGGCTCTAGAGTCAGAGGACCTGGGTTCATAGGTCACCTCTGATGTTTATTACCTATGTGACCTGGGGCAAGTGAATTTACCTCCCTGGGTCTCAATTTCCTCATCTGTAGATCTCTGATTCTATGAATTTAGGCAATATGTCAGACCCCATCATTTATATTTCCTAACAAGATTCATATGACACTTTCCTGGGATTAAACTGGAGCAAAAAAAAATGCATGGATCTTTCTGTGAAAGACACTGACAAGCATAGTAGATAATATGAAAACTATAGTGTCACATCTGGGACCACAGTCCCAAATTCACTAAAATATTTCAATGAAAAACTTCTTCAAATGTAAGACATAAGACTTTGAGATTTAACAGAGCTCCCTTGTCCCAATTCCTCTGAACCAAATCAGGCTGCTCTGGAACTTCAAACTGGAATGAATGGAGGGGGGATTAGATCCCACCCCAATGTACAGAGTTTTCTGATCTTCACTGGTGTTTCATAAACCAGAGGACTTCAGGGACTGTTGAAATGTTAGAGTTTCCCTGTTGGTTCTGAAGACTATTTTCTATTACAATGATTTGACATAAGGGTCCTGTTTTACTGGGAAGAACATTTAGCATGATGGAAGGATTGACATTTGAGCAAAGCTAAATGGAATTAAACTGGAATCACTTTGCTAAGTAATGACTTAGATGGCTACTAAGCATGCTGATAATTACAACTACCTGGAGTATTTTTAGGGAAAGGGAAGTGATGACTTGTTTCTAGCAGGGCAAATGATGAAAAAGAGCAGAGATCTTAGAAAAGTAGATGGAGAAAGCCTTGGGTTCAAATTTTCCTTGCTGCTTTTGTGACCCTGAGTAAGTATTCAAACCTCAATTGCCCTGTTTCTTTATTTGTAAAATGAATATCTTGGACTAGATGATGGCTAAGGTCTGTGCCATAATGAAATAAAGAAGAGGCTAGAGTGACTTAGAAGCGATGTCATCTTCAGGAGAATGTAAGAGTAGCCTGGCCAAAGAACAAGCAAACAGACAATTTGTCTCTTTGAATTTTATGACAGTAGAACACTTTGTTGTTTTTAACCATTTCAATATGAAGCTAATATTGCCATACTTGGAAAGTGTGGTACAGTTAGTCAGGTCCTCAAAGGCAGGAACACATCAGGCACTTAATAAATGCAGCCATACCAGGAGATCACCACAGTGCATCATGGAAAGTGTCACACAAACAGACCTTAACAATTCTCTGCTTTCAAAGAATTCTGCTTTACAGAGAGGTTGATTTTTCCATCAAAGAGTCAGCGGGGCACAGGGGAATATCCCAATCCATCCTCTACCCTGCTGTCAAAGTCAACTTCCTTTTAAATAGGTTTAACTATGTCACCCTTTTCACTCCTATGTCAATCCAACTCAATTAACTCTGGTGGTTCCTTATTATCTGCAGGATTCACCTTTGTTTGGCTTTTCCAGCCTAACCAAACTGCTTCAGGTCTTTCCAGGCTTCTCTCCCTGTCACTATCAGAGACATTGCCCTCTTTGCTGTTCCTTCCACAGGCACTTCCTCTCCTGACTATATGCATTTTCATCAGCTATCCCCATGTCTAGAATTATCTGTCTCCTCATGTGATTTAACAAAGAGCAAATTGAACATACTCGTCTTTCCCCACATTTGACTCAGCTATGAAAAAACGTTTTTGCTAATACATTGTGGTACAGTAATTCAATTGCTGTTAAATTGCTTATCACTCAAGTTCTCTTTGGATTACCAAATTGGCAGAAAACAAAACTTGGGTCTTTGATTTCCCCCATCATTTCCTCCTCCCTCTCAATTCTTTGTGGCACCATCTGGCCTAGAAGATTTGCAATCACTGTTGTCTGGAAAAGATTCCTAACCCTTCCCCAATGACGAAATCCCAATCCACAAAGTGCTCCAAAATCCACTGTTCCAACCAGTCCACCTGCGATCTTTCTCTAACATCTAATGAATAAATCATTGTATTCATTTCACCAACTGGGTTATACTTCTGTGTAGTGCCCCATCTATGTGAATACACAGGCACATGTGTGTTCATGAAATGTTACATTCAAAAAATCAGACACAAAGGGTTTTGCTAAGACTGGACAGGCTCCATAATTCATTAGGTGAGCAAGAAGAGCAAGTATTTTGAGAGCAAAAAAAATCCTTTTAGATGACTGGCCATAAATTAATCATTGCTAACATTGGTCATTAATAGCTAAAAATATTTCAAAAGCTTGTGTTCTTTCATCGTTAACAACAGCTCAGTAGGATGTCTGGGCTGGAACAGAACAGGGTAAGAATCTTGTTTCAAGCCTTCGGAATTCACTAGGGTGAGTGTGACCTCCAGAGGCATTAGTTCTAGGCCCTCTTTGAGTAAATGACCTTCATGAGGGGTGTGGTCACAGAATTCATGACATCACAATAACTGGCATTGGCACAGTTATTTAGGCTTTAAAATACTTTGAGTGTTTTCTCCTTTCCTAATATGAGGTATTCATAAAATTCTTAATTTATGGATGAGGAAACTAAGGCACAGAGAGTTTAGTTGTACTCAAGGACAAATGAATTTTCTGTGTGAGTATTTATATTCAAAAGACTTTTGATTTCAAAGCCAAATATTTGCTTCATTCCACTGTAGCTGGTCATTTTTCTAGGGATAAGCTTTTTTTTCATAGTCTCTGGGAAGATCTTTGAATGACAGAGAAAGAGCATGGGTTTTTATATCATATTTTGGTATACAAGGTAAGCGCTGAAAATATTATTACTCCCATTTTATCAATGAGAACACCAAAGCCAGACATGACTAGTGTAGTTGAGCTATCACATGTCAGAGTCCAAATTTGAACCTAAGTTTTCTTGATTACAGGTCCATTACTCCATTATTTCATAGGGCTACTTCATCTATTAATCTATATTCAAAGCCCTGCTTTAGGATCATGTCAGAGCAGGAACCAACCCTAGCCTTGGAGCTTCCAGGATCACAGCCATATCAGAAGGAGGTATTCAGGGAGACATTAACAAAAATCCTATTACTTTCCTTGCCATTAGCATACCTTCCATCAGTATATTATGCCAACATTTATTGTCTAACTTCCCTAAAAAAGAGATGGCATAAACATAATTCCTGCTATTTTAAGTAAGATCAAGTTAAAATTATGGCAGCTATTTTAATAACAGTCCATGCTTGAAAAGCACCAAAATGCTTACAGATTGTGGTCATCGCTACTTTGGGAGCTCAGTAGGGCAAACATCAGCACTGGAGAAGTGCTGTGCTGTCATAGTTTCTTTCAAGGATTTGAAGACTATCCCATGGATGAGGAATGAGACTTGTTCTGCTTGACCCCAGAGGGCAAAACTCGAAACAGAGGGGAGAAGCAAACTCAAGGCAATGAATGAATGGAAGAATTCCTTATCAACTGGACCTGTCCAAATACTGGAATAGTCTGCTTAGGTAGGCAGAACACCTCCACTCAGATTTTCAAGTTGTGGCCTGGTGGTTGCTTTGGAATACAAGGTACTGGGGATTCTTGTTCAGCTACTTACTGAGGTCATGCTTAATCATGAGATTATGGAAATAGAGGATTTCTATGAATCTATCACTCTCCTGTTCATTTCTATCATTCTTACCTTCCACTTTACTTCACCTGTTCTGCAATCTCACCATTTGCCTTCATCCCTGGTCATCTCCTCCAACACTGTCCTTCTCTCTCATTATTACCCTTTTTCTTCATTTAGAATCATTTCTACCCTGACCCTTTCCACTCACCCTCATCCTCAACCATCACTATCACCCTCTTCCATGATCCCTACTTCTTCCATCACTCTCACCAACTGCCATCATCCTCTTGTATAAAAGATCTAGTACAGTGTCTAATTTATCCTCCCTGAAATTGCATCTTCCCCATTTTTACTTAACATTCAGTACCTACAGTATTACATGGCATGGCTAAGCAGGCATGAATCTCTTTACCTCAGCTGTCACTGCACTGAATAGAATATTCTTTAGACATATTGGTGATTTTTGGCATCTCTATAAGATTGTGCAATGTGTAATTGTGCGATGCACTTTGAAGATCACTGGAAACTGTCAGCTGATGTAGAATCCAAGTCTACCCAGTTATGGGTCTGTTAATGGGCTCTGGCTTTCCATCCTCTTTTGGACAGTGACCTCAATTCTGTTCTTGACAGTAGGTATTCAGAAACTTCAGTTTATAAAGAAGTCATGAGTCATCAGTGTTTGGCAAAGTCAGAGACTGTTCTTGGGTCAGTTCTGCTATTCTCAGTCCTGGAGGTTAAATCTATCTCCTCTTCTTTAGGCCGCTTTAATATCTCAATATATACACTGAAGCTAAAGAAGTGAATCATTTGCTTATTATTCTCAAGGCTTCTTAATATTTTGTGAACACACTGAACAAGCTAAGAATGCTTATAAAGTATTAAATGAGGGCAAGGACTGTCTGGTTTGTTTTTCTTTCTATCCCCAACACTTAGCATAATTCCTGGCTGGCACACAGTAAGTACTCGATGTTCTAGAATATCTCTCTATTTCTCTGTGTGTGTGTCTCTGTCTCTATCTCTGTATCTCATCTATCTATTTATATGTATGCATGGATGCATGTCTCTATCTACCCAGACAAATATTAGCTTAGGCATCTAAGACTCAAAACTTTTGTAACTGAAAGAATTGTTCATTTTGATTTGGGCACATTTGGCCATCCAGCAAAGAAAAGTCTGAGGATCTTAGATGGTGGTATCTAGGTGGTACAGTGGATAGAGTACTGGACCTGGAGACAGGAAGACTGGGCAAGTACTTAACTCTGTCTTGGTTTCCTCATTTATAAAATGTTCCAGAGAAGGAAATAGCAAGCCACTCCAGTAGCTTTACCAAGAAAACACCTATTGGAATCACAAAAGTTGGATATGACTGAAAAATAACTGAACTGAATATTATTTTATCTAGTAATTATTTCTTGTGAACTTATCCAAAATACATTTGGAACCTTTACATAATTTGTTGAATGCAGTAGAGAAGCTGAGCATTTAAAAAATTTGAAAAGGGAACTACCCTTTTGTAACTCAGACAGTAATTCCTCTTTTTTTAGTTTCTTTTGGAATAAAAATATTATTTATTAAGGAACATAATAATAAGCAATAAATGTTTGTTGACTTTAGAGGAAATGGGCCATAATTCATATTTTATGAAAAATAAATTTACCAAGAATTTCAGGTATATTAAATAAAATAAGACTCAAATTCTTGCATTCATTGATTGGAAAAGCTATAAATCAGCCAGTATGAAGCAGTCTTGGATTGCATAAAATTGCATCTTCTGGGAATTCAAGGATGTGGGAATGGTTGTCAATTACTGGTGGCAGCACCATTTCCAGTGAAATCTCTTTAATGTGAGTAAGAAAGAGCTCTGTAGTGGGTCTCCTCAAGATTTGCTCAAATTCATCTGTAATCTCTGCTGTGGGCTGAAGGAAATACACATGAACCCCTCCCCCAATCTGTTTTCCCTAGCTAAGCAGACAACTAGAAGGTTTCTATAAATCTGATTTTTCCCCTGCTTATTTGCAGCTCTCCTCTGCTATCTCAGTTTTAAGAGTGGCCAAAGAGAAGATTAAATAAGGAAGATGACAGTGGGGACACAAGACAATAGAGGGGGGAACAGATAAACTTTTTGTTCATTTTCAAGTAGAATTTAACATTTTCCTTAGTGATCATAGGAGCATTGTGTAACTGAATGTCTTACTCTGAGATTTTATTTTTGCCAGTTCATTCTATCCTTCAAAGAAATAAAATGAATGGCCTATATTTTCTCTTCAATTACCAACTGCCCAAAGTGACAAAAATGAGCTCATGCAGCCTCTGTGTAAGAGGCTCCCTGCTGACCCAAAGGACCTGGATCCATTAATCACCAATTCCCCTTACAAGCACACAGGGTCACAAGGCAAAACTCATAAACAATTTTCTTCACAACATAATAGACACAGCTAGAATTCACATCTAAATTCATAAAAAGGCACATAATCATCTAGTAAATAACAGTGTTGATCATTCAAGTACTAGAATGCAATCTTCAGGTCCTCACTGGAAGCATTTTGTAGCAGCTCCAAGAACAAGGAAGACCACAGAGATGGCAAGAAAACTAACCCTATGTGGAGCTTGGACTTCTACCAACAGGGTTCTCTAGTTTGGGAGTATCTTATAGTACATAGCATGGAGATGATTTGTACTTGTCCAGGTGACATTTGTTAAAAATGCTGTTCTTAAATAGTTATCTGTCAACGTAATGTCTAGGTGACTCAGTGATTGTAGGTAAAAGTTGTATCCATGCTAATGTTGGGACTCCAAAAGAATTAAGATGTTAAATTCCCCCAAATATTATGTGGTTTGTATTTGTCATGTAATATTTTATTTCTGCTAGTTTACAAGATAAAGTAAGGTTCCTATTTATATTTCTAGTGATGTAACTACATCTTTTTAAATATTTAGTTATTTAGTTTGTGATACATTTTTGTAATTTGCTAGGTGTTGTAGTTTATTCCATTTTCTGAACTGTTAGACTTACAAAATGTGAATTGTTATTGAATCTGGGTCCCTTAAGTTTGACCTTCCTGTCATGTATTGTAGCAATGACCTCATGTATGGCCTACTTTCATGGTATCAATAAATCAGATGACCAGACCATTTAGTCCATGCTTTTGTTGATTGAGTTCATAAGAATATCATCAATGGAATGTCTTTGAATTCCATTTTTGCAAAGTAATTTTATAAGATCCATTCAGACAGAAACCA
Organism: Macrotis lagotis; assembly: GCF_037893015.1. Lineage (NCBI taxonomy): Eukaryota > Metazoa > Chordata > Mammalia > Peramelemorphia > Peramelidae > Macrotis > Macrotis lagotis. The sequence goes on from NC_133664.1 coordinate 4,718,825, forward strand.
ACACCTCTCTGACAGTGAGATGGATGGATTTTCAGCTTATTATTCCATCAAGTTGGCTTCAAAAGTACTTTAAGTTTTGAATTTTTTTTGGAAGTTATTTGAAAATGGTTCCCAGGAGTTAATGCTATTATTGTTGGGATGGCTTTGGAAAGGAAGTGAGATATAGTGAATAGAGAGTTATACTTAGACTCCAAAAGATCTGGATTCATATCCTACTTCTCATAGATTGTGTGACCTTGAAGCAGGTCACTGGAAGAGAAGCTGCCGTCATAAGCAAAGGGGGCTTCCTCATCAAGGAAACCTTGCCGTCAGTGAAACTGCAGGACCCATATTCAACCTACATTGCTATTTCTACTACTAGAAATAGTAGTTGCAAGTAGGGATCCTGTTGCAAGTAGGGACCAAGGATCACAGCCACAGAGTTTAGCTTTCAAAAGAATCGTTTTCTTATCCTTATCCATTTATGCTTATGATTTATTAAATAATGAAAACGTTAATAGACAATGAATACCTTATCATTTCTACATGTATAGCAAGTGGGATCAGAATCATTTTAGTGTAATGGGAAAAGATGTGGTGCTGCAAGGGAACTTTGCTAGGAAAGCAACAAATTCAATGCAATGCAACAAGCATTGAGTAAGCATCTATTAGGAGTTCCCCAAACAGTAAATTCTGCTCTTTATTCTAATTGTTTTCAGGACAGCCACCATCAAGTTTTTGATGAGAAATCTAAATCAAATTGCAAATTTATTATAATAATTAATATTCACAAAAAAGAATTTAATTATTTTAAGGTTATGTGAATACTGGGAGTGGGCGGGAAATGCACAAAAATATACTCAGGAAATTTTGTTGTCTTTCCACCCTAGACAAATTAGTGCCTTAGGGCTTTAGACTTTGAAAAAGAAACTTAACCTTCAGATGATAAATAGGGGAAAAAATTCATGGAAGTTTCAGTGCTGATTAACTTTGTTTCCTGATTATCCTGATTGAATTAAAAAGGAAAGAGATGAAAACTTTTAATGATAAGTACAATTGGTCACTGAGGAAAAACAGTGAAAATTGAAGAAATGGTATGTGGAGATTATACACTTAGAATCTTTGTTTCAAGAGAATGAGGCATATTAATCAGAAATAAGCATCTCTCAAGAGAGAATGAAGGCATATTAAAGAGATGCATGATATTGTTCAAACAAGGGATTGGTACTTGAGTATCTTGAGCATCATGGAACCTATTCTCCTTGCCTGGTCCAGAATTCAATGGAAGTGTTCAGAGTGATCACAAAATCTGCACCAAAAAAATGTATTCAAAGGGGAGGCAACCTGAAAGTTAATAATTGAAGTCAATGGGATATCATTCTCTTTCATGTTTGAAGATGGCACTGCTGGGAAATCCTATGTTTATAAATAACCAATGATGGCTTACAGGGACCTGCTAAATTACACAGGGCAAGGGCAAGAAGGGAGAAATGCCCAGAAGAGAATTTATTATGGACAGCCAACTTTTCCAGTGATCTCTTCAGAATTTAAAACTCACTTAGTGGGAAAGTAGTTAAAGTCTGTTTTGTCTGATGAATGTTTGGGGGAAATATGAATTTTGAGGGTATTTAAATATTGCATTACAGATTGTATTGATGCAGAGAAAGTCTTTGACAAAAGGGTCTTTCAAATGTATTTAATTTAAAAATCCTAAAGAGCACAGGCACAGAAGGGTACTTTTGATTAGAAGCATTTATTTTAAAACATGCACAGATATTTTAACATGAAAACACACTAGATCATCCCCAAATACCAACAAGAGAAATATCCCTCTACTCATTATTATTTTACATAGGAGTAGCTATGTTAGCTTTAGTATAAGTGTTGCAAACAGGATTAATCTGAAAAACTAGCAAAAACAAAATTATATACCTGATGTGATATTGTACTTAGAAAATTCCAGAAAATCAACAAAGAAATTAATAAAAATACTAACAATTTCATAAAGGTAACAGGATATAAAATATGAATATATATTCAAAATCAACATTTCTGGAAGAAATGGTAAAATGGTAAAAAGATATTCCCATTCAAGAGATAATCATACAGAAAAATCTGGTATTAAAAATACCAAGTTTTTTGTAATTTAGAAAGTTATATAAATACAATTACAAAGCACTCTTTACAGAAATAAAGGGAGAGAAATAATCAGTTAATAATCAGTATTTGCTGATTCAATGCAAATGGCAAGACTTAGCTGATTTAATATTAGACCCTCAAACTGTTGTGAGGACACTTTCTAGAATTAGATAAAGGATCAGCAATACTAATCTGGAAAAATAATTTTAAAACTAAGAGAAAATAAGGTTGAAGAATGTGTATAAAAGGGGGAATAGAATGATCAGATCTCAAAAGATCATAAAGCAGTAGTCATCAAAACAATTTGGTGTGAGAAAACTACCACCACATAGGAACAAGTCAGCACACCAGTCTCAGCAAGGAAGAAACCAAAATCTGGCAGTTGAACCCAAACATATAAATTCCTGCATGAAAGTTACCCTTTGGGCAGTTATTGCTGAGGAAACTGGATAGCAATTTGCCAGTAGATTAGATCAGGCCAATGTTTTAATATTATTTTGCAATAGATTCAAAATAGATGCATAAACTAAGTATAAGAGATTATGCCATAAAATAAATTAGAAGTGAATGAAATCAAGTTTTCTTTATAACTAAGAGTAAAGGGGAAATTCTGAACCAAACAATGCCTAGAGAAGATCAGAAAAGATAAAAGGGAGAACTTTCTGACAACATCAATTGTTTAAAAAAATCCTAATCATGAACAAAATCAATGACTATGGAAATCAAGGAGAAAATGTGAACTGGAAAAAGATGTGAATCAAAAACCACTGATAAATGTCTGTCATCCACAATGGACAATGATGTATGCCAAGCACAAAACACCAAGAGGCATTAATTCCCTAAGAGATGAGTTTTCTAAAGGAAATTTGAAAATTACAAATAGCCACATGAAAACATATTCCAAATCACTAATAGAAATATAAATGTAAATTTAGACAACTCTGAGATTGTACCTTAACTAAATAAATTAGCCAAGATAAAGCTCCAAGTGGTCCTTGTTGGGTAAGTTGCAGGGCAATAAGTAAATTGACACACTTTTAATGGATTTGTTCTTTATATAAATTTGGAATCATGCTAAAAAAATTGAACTTCCTTCTCCACATCTTTTAAATCACCTTTGGGTATTTCCCAGAGAAACCACAAGAAAGAAATGAGGGTTTATCCATTCACAAGCATAAAGAGTAGCATTCTTTGTGTGAAGGAATGGAAGTAAAAAGAAGTGTCCATTGATCCATGAACAGCTGAAAAAAACACAACTATGGTAAAAAAATACAATAGAACTTGGAGGGTCAGTAAAAACAATGAGGAATGTGAGGAATGCAAAGGTGCAAATTAATCAGAACCAAAAAAAAGCTGAATCAGGAGAACAATATTCAATCAATCAGTATTTGTCTGACTTTTTCCTTTGGGCCCAGCACCATGACAAGCCAGATACACATACAAGCAATAAACTAATTCCTACTTACAAGGGACTTATGGGGGAAAAACCAAGTACATATATAAATCAAAATAACAAGAATTGTAAGTAAATAAATGAAACTATATTTCAAAAATACTTTGAGGAAGACAGCAGCAGATCAGATCAGTGAAAAATATGCTTTTGCTTAAAAAAAAAAGAGAGAGGGGCTCCATGACATATTGGTAGGGGAGGAGTACTTCCAGACTTGGGGCCCACCAATGCAAAGGTGTAGAGATGGAAGCAGAGACCTTGTGTGAGGAATAGAGAGAAAAGCTCGGCTTGGGGGATCAGAAAATTTGGAAGTACAATCAAATGCAAGAGGGCCTGAAAGAGAAGTCAGGGCAGGTTATACAGACAAGTCAGTAAGCATTTTTTAGGTGCCAGACACTGTGGTGATAGAAAAGCCAAAACAAAGTCCCTGTTCGACCAATATAATGAGGGAGACCACAGACAAATGATTATGTATTTTTGTGAGTAGAATTTAACAAGGGGCAAAGGGAGATTATCAGGGTCATGGAATTGATAATAAAGGGGTCTTCCTTAGAAGTGAGGACCTACCACCTCTTGTTAAACTTAGGTGTATCTTCCTCATTGGTTTGACAGTTTAGACCTTCCCTGGCAAATGGAAGGCAACCCTTCCAGGGAGGTAGGTTGGCCTTCAGGTGAGGCTGATTCCCCACCTTCTTGGGAAATTAAGGAATGCTAACAGCTTTCTGAGGACCGGCTGCTTCTTGCAATCTTGACTAGAAAAATCTAAGCCAAAAACAATTAGACTTTCTCTGGTTTTGGCTTCCTCACTGGAGACTAGGTCACCCCCAAACTTTAATTAGGAAAAGAAAGGGCATCAGTGTCATTCTCTAGGGTGAGCCCAATTCTGGCTGGTTTCTGTGCTTACAGGATTGTTGGTTGTCTTCTATTCTCCAAGAAGACCATGATATTGGGGAGGTGATACCATGACAAGCACATAAATTGGCTTTCAATGAGGGGGTGCTGTGCTTCATCACCAGCTTCATTTTGGCATCCAGAGTCAACTGGGTCCAGGGGCTAGATATAGATCAGGATGACTAGAGATGGCATCAGATGCAATGTAATCAGGGCTAAGTGACTTATCCAAGGTCATCCAGTGTCTAGGGCTGTTAGGTAGTACAGCATAAAGAATACCCAGCCCAGACTGGTTAGCATATACCTTCAAGGGGCTAGAAATAATCATCTTATTCAATCTCATTCTTCAAAAACTGCCCATCCCAGAAATGGGAACTGTCAAAATAAAGTAAAGGATAGATCCTAAGGAAATATTGGTGGTTAATTATACAACTATTAATTTTCCTCATAAAATCTCCTCATTCAGCACAGTAACAATCCTGTAGATGGGTAATTTGTAGGAAATCTTAGAAGGAGCTGTGATGAATGTGGATTGGAAGAAAGTTTGTTTTATTTTGTTTTGTTTTGTTTTTTTCTAGGTAGGATATTAACTAAGACTTAAAGGTAATCATTGGGAGGAAAGAGAGTTCCAGATATTGAAGACTAGCCAATAAAAAAGCACAGAGACAGGGAATTGGGGGCTGAGTAGGGGACCAGTAGAATCTGACAAGTATTCAATGGCCTTAGAATTAGGTCCCCAATGACACATAGACTCAGAGTTCAGTGGTTGATGGGTTAGAAAGAGCTTTAAAAGCAAAGTCCAGAAGGAACATTTCATCCTAGAGGCAATAAGAAGAGAGGGAGGTTGATAACAAGAAGTCACAAAGAGAAGGTGCAAGAGAGAAGTGAAAGGGTAGACCATGGATGATGAGCCAGCAGATTAGACTGAAGAGGCCCAGTTATATAAATTGGTAGTGAACCAGGAGAAGGCAGTCCCTCAAACCAAATATTTCCAAACATGACAATAACATACATCAAAAGAATGTGAAATTCAGAATAATTGAAAAACTACTAAAGTTCCCAGAAGAAAAGAAAACTCATGACAGATTTCCCCTCTCAGGAGAAAGGTGGAGAGTGAGTGAGGCCAGAATATTGTATATAGCATATCCTGGCAAATATGGTGTCACCTTGGTGGTGACACAGTTGGTTTTGCCTCCAGAGAAGGTTCACTCTCAAGATGAGTGGGATGGTGAAGGATACATGCCATGTCAACAGTAGCATCAAGAAAATATATATAAAAAGAAATGATTCAGGAAAGCAAATGACCAGTAACAGTGAAAACTAGTGTCTAGTTGCTATAGGTCACCCCCAAACACCCACAATTCCATTTCTTTACAATTCTTCCCAAGTTCCCTTCTTGGATACTGCTCAGGCAATAGCCAAAGTTTGTGGGTGAGCCTATTAGCTGTCACCTCACCTGTGAGCACTACTTTTTAAAATAAAAGACTGACTTCCTGGGTTCTCTAAACTATGGAAATCCACTCAAGTGATTTAAGGAAATGTGAGCAAAAGACAAAAGACACAAAAAGAACAGTTATTACCTTAAAAACCATGTATTAAAAATGCAGCCTAGTCACAAATGCAGAAATCCATGAATGACAGGGACCTGAGCAAAACAGGAGCACCTGCATGACCACAAGTTCTGGGAAGAGAGGACCTCTCAGGAGGAGTGACCTTGGAAAGATTGTCAGCTGAGAAGACCTAGACATACATCCAAGCCAAGAGCAGAAACCTTGGCCTTGGGTATTGAATGGATCAGCTCCACGGGGTCAGGCAGTTCTAGGGTCACGGCTGGACCTCTCCTCCCCTTCTGGCACTAGAACTCTGGTCCTGGTACCACTGGAGTATACTTGACCCCTTCTCCTATCTTACTCACACTTGTCCGTCATCTTGAATGCTGCAATTCTCTTTAAAAGACTACAAGTGGGGGGCAGCTAGGTGGCATAGTGGATAGGGCACTGGCCTTGGAGTCAGGAGGACCTGAGTTCAAATCCAACTCAGTCACTTCATAATTGCCTAGCTGTGTGACTTTCAGCAAGTCACTTAACCCCATTATCTTGCAAAAACCATAAAAGAAAAAACAAAACAAAACCACAAGTCCTGACAGTCTCTCTGGCTGTATCCACCCTCCAGAATCTTACCTTCAGCAAACTGTCATCCTGGAACAAAGTCCTCATGTCCCCTCCATTGTAATTGATAAAAAGGAATTGATTTTTAGTTATCTTTTGATCATGTCTTACTCTTCATGACCCTGTGTGGGATTCTCTTGGCAAAGATACTGAAGTGGTTTTGCCATTTCCTTCTCCAACTCATTTTATAGATGAGCAATTGAGGCAAATAGGATAAAGTGACTTGTCCAGGGTTACACAGTTATTAAGTGCCTAAGGTCAAATTTGAACTCAGAAACATCTCTGTATTTTATCCAGGGTGCAACAAACACCATGAAGATAGAATCGTGATCAAACATTATCATTTTTAGAAAAACATCCTGCTCTTCTATTTAATGGTGGAGGAGGGAGAGTGTTCAGGTGTAGGGGATAATGCCCAGAGAAAATGCCCAGAGCTAAGAGATAGTGAATCTTATTTGTGGAACAGCCAGGAGGACTGTGTCTTTCAATCAGTGTAGAAAATGCAGAGTAAGGTATAAGAAGACTGGGAAGATGCTTTGCCTTTAGGGACTTTTCCATTAGGAAGTGTGTACGAAGACCCAGGCTCCGGGATCTTGATTCTGTTACTGGTTAATACAGCTCAAATCAAACTTTGTCCTGAGTCCCAAGACTTGGATAAAGGTAGAGGTGAAATGTTCATCCAATCAGATGACAAATCCAAAAGGATCTTAATAGGATCTCACATCACTGAACTGAATCTAATTAGATGAAAGTCAGTACAGATAAATATAAATCATGAGTACAGAAAAAATTCACATGTATAAGATGAAGGAGGCATGGTTAAATAGCAGGTGTTCTAAAAATAATCTGAGGAATTTTACTGAATACTCTTTCCTCTTGAACACTCTCTTCTCTGAGTTTTCCTGACATTGTTCTCTCTTGATTCTCCTGACCACTGTCTTTAGCTGGTTCTTCATCCATGTCATTGCCATGGTGTTTATACACTTTTTTGGACTAAGTAAAAGAGGTCATTCCTTGCCTCATTTCTTATCTAGCTTTAATGACTGAAGGGCATTGTCTCAATCAAACTGAGACCTGGGACAGATGTTAGCTTTAAATCACCAAGTTCTCCCATTGCACCTGAGACCACCTTCAGTCACACTGATTCATATCTGGCCACTGGGCTCAGTTGACTCCTGAGGAGAAAGGGAGGCTGGTGACTTTGCACAATCCTCCTTCATGTAAATCTAATTCACTTGAATATCATGACATCACCTCTATGATATCATGGCACTCTTCAGGAACCAAGGGCAAACCAAAATCTACCAAGCTCTTGACCTAGACCCACTTTTTTCTTCTGATCCTTGCCAATTTCCTTTAGTTTGAGGAAAAATTCCCAACAAGTTCAAAGAGAATTCATTATTTTTCCACTCAGACTCTCCTTCCTGCACCATTGTTGAGGGCATCTGAATCCTCAAAATCTCCATGTTCACTATTCAATAAAATACTGATACCTTACACTTGCTCACTTCACTTATCCAAGCCATAGTCAAATCTTGTCCTTCCTGCCTTCACAATAGCTTAGATATGTCCCCTTCTCTCCACTCACACTGCCATCTACTCAGTTTAGTACTTCATTATTTTATATCTGAACAATTCCATTAGACTTCAAATTGGCCTTCCTCTCTTCCTTCAGGTAATCCCCCACTCAAATTCATCCTATCTGTTACTCCCTAATCAATCTCTTTTAAGTATAAATCTAAGTATGCCCTCTCCTGGTGTATCAGAAACTTCAGTGGCTCCCTATTATCTTCAGGATAAAATAGAAACTTCTCTGTTGGGTATTCAATGAGCTTTACAACCTGGCTCTTTTCTCTGGCCTTCTTTCCTTTGATTATCCTCTATACAATCTCCACACTAACAACATGAACTTGCTTGGTCTTCCTTGCACATAGTACTCAAACTTTTCTCTCTGAACTTTTCACTGATTTTCCCCCATGCTGGCATCCTTTCCCTGTTCACTGAGGCCATTTTTCAAGGCTTAACTCAAATTCCATGTCTTACAAGAGGATTTTCCAGCCTCTTCCCTCCCCAATACCAGCCAGTGCCTTCCTCTCTCAGATTACCTTCTGTCCACCTTGGTTATAAAAGTACGTCAACTAGTGATCTACATGTAGTCTCCTCCATTCAAATGTAAGCACTTTAAATGCAGGAGCCATGGTTTGGATTTTCTTATTAACCCCAATATTTAATACAAAGCTTGCATAGAGTGAGTACCTAGTAAAGACTTGCTGACTGATATTCTAGTACCAAAAGCAACTCGTGTGTACAGTCTGTTTCCAACATATCTTTTCATATGCTTTATCTTTCTCCTTCATATGTTTCAGACTCTTTCCTAAAATGATGTTCCATTTTTCTCTATATAACTTCCTATCAGTCATCACCCCTGCCTAGAATGTGCTTCCTTCTCACTTGCCTGCTTTGGAATCCCTAGCTTCTTTCATGATTTATCTTCAGTTCCCCCTTCCTTAATGATATTTTCCTGATCAACTAGTTTTTAACAGTAGTTCCCTCCAAAATTATCATTTAATCATCCACCTACACACATGCTGTTACTCCCTCCCTTTGCCCCACACCATGGGGAGTAAATTACGTAAGAGTAGGGGCAGGGTTTATTTTGTCCTTTTAGACCCAGTCCCTTGCACAAAACTGGTATGTAAGTGTCAAATGAATTGCATTCTGGGTAAAGATGATACTCAGAATGGTTTCTAGCTCACCACAGGAAATCATGTCATAAACTTGTTTTTTTTCCCCACACAAAACTAATGAAACTCAAAAATACCTCCTGTCACCAGGCATCTCCCTCTGGGAATCCAGACTTCAAGATAGCTTTACCTGAAGCTTATCAAGAACAGGCAAGGTCAAAATGGGACTGCCTGTGCAAAGCAACTCTTCTGTCAAATATAGATGAAATCAACAGAACAGAGGACTGAGCTCACTTGCTCTGGTAACATTCCTCTATTTATTCCTCAAGAAACCAATACGCAAGAATGTTTGTGGATGAAAATCTTCCAGGGCTTCTTTTGGTCCTTCCTTGGTGAAAAAATATGACAGATAGGTGTACCCAAAACCTATTCAGGACTTCACAGCTATCTAATGCCATTCCTGGTGCCCCCTGGCATAAAGGTGAAGAAATAAAATTAACATGATCATAGGTAGGACAAACTAAATGTGTTCTTTTCTTCCTTCATCTGAGATGTTAATTTTGCAGATTCCAGGTTTCTTTGACTGTTTTTTTTTTAAAATCACTCCAAGGAGTGCTAGCTTCTTCCACTGATAACAGTTCTGTGTCTTCTCTGTCACTTAGAGACTGAGAGAGTTCTTTGGGGTCTTAGAAGTAATCTTTTCAGGAACAGACAGAGTGTATTGGAAAAGTCCAAGGTCTCAATCTTAAATCCAGACCTCTATCCATTAAGGCACAATACAGTTCTCAATATAGTCAGTGAGTTTAAGAACAGATACCTAACAAAGTTACCAGGCTACAAGCCATATTAGAAGATGAGAAAAAGGTACTTTCCCCATTACCACCTCAAATCAAAGCATCTTTCACCAGTCCCTTGCTCCTTCACTTGTCATTTGAATGTCACTTCAATGTACAAGCCTGGCTATATGAGAATTCTCCGGTGGTTCTCCCATTAGTCATGTGAATATTCATTTGCACAATAGACACTGCCCTCTAGGTGACTTACAGTACTTGACAGAGCACATGCAAGGTGAGCTGCCTTCCTTTCATTCTTGTTTTGAGTGTTTTAGAAATTGGCTTAAAACAGCATTGCTTTCTTAACCAGTCAGAAAGTAGTATGTAAAAAACTGTGCATGGAGAAAGTTGATGATTGGGAAGGGGAAGAAAGAGAGTGGTGAACTGTAGGACATGAGAGCAGCCAGATCAGGGATGCACCTGACTCTCACATTGGCCCAGGCATCCAATAAGAGTGGATACTCAGTCTCAGCAACTGGCCTGGAATTGGGACAGCCAGGAGATGAGAACTGGAACAGACCTAGATCCTGAGCTAGGAGGGGATTGCATTCTGGGCCAGGCACAGCTGGGTTGGTTTAGGAAAGAAGGGACAGATTGAAATATTTTTAATATTTCCAGAAAAAAAGGAAAATAGTCTGATTGCTGCCAGCTTCTTGACATCAGGGGTGCTGACTGGAGAGAATTTAACTGTTTTGGCTAGTATTTTGTCCTATAAACCCATTGTGAAGAAAGACAGATGAAGGGATTATTTGTGCTACCCCTTAACAAAGTTATCGTAGATCAGCTTTAGGAGAAGCCAGAGATGGCATCTGTGGTCTAGGCTAAAAATAAACAAATGAATGAATGAATAAAAGAATGAGGGAATAAATCAACAAACAAATGAATGAATAATAATCTTTGATTTTAATAATGCATTATGATATCTAAGTTCATAGAGTCATAGTATTAGAGCAGGGAGAGATCTCAGAAATCACTATGCCATACCCCCTCATTGTATAAACAGCGAAAATTAAATTGAGCAAGGGGAAGGAACTTTTACAAGTTCACATAAGCAGCAGAGCCAATTCTCTAATTGAGATCCTCCAGATCCAGCCTTCTGCTCTGTCAGCACATGACCTTTTCCTAGCTAGAACCAAGTCCAGGCAACTATTTTAGCTTTGGATCTCTCATTCAACTGATTTTATTGATGTTCTTATACAAGAATATGAATTCTTTATTTGGGGATTTCAGACTTTGTCTCTTCTTTGTAGTTATGTGGAGCTGTACCTTTTCTTGGCTTCATTTCCTTTCCTGTAAAATGAAACAGTTGGACTAAACTCCTTCAAAGGTAACTTCTAACTCTAAAGGTCAGATTCTATGAAATAATAATATCAGCCCTGAATTACTTTAAGATTAGTGAAATGTTTATATATATATATATACATATACACAAAATATGCATATATATGCATATATATATATATTTCAATTGATCTTGAAAGGACTGTGAAGTGACTATTTTTTCCCATTTTACTGAGGCTGGTAGAGATTGTCCAGGATCAAACAATTAGTATAATAAGTTTCTGAAACAGAATTCAAACTCAAGTCTTCCTAATTCCCACCTTGTGGCCATATTTATTGATTAGAATAACATGAAAGCAAGAGGTTCTACCCTCTCTTTTTACAGATGAGAAAATGGATGCCAAAGGAGGCTCAGTTGGTCATGACTCATGATCACAGAGTTAGTGACAGAAAAGTTGAAAACCCAGTGCTTCTCAATTTAGCCTCCTTCCAATATGAATACTTAAACAGAAAGAAAGATGGAGAGGAGACATGTGGAAATGAGGACAGAGACAGAGAGATGGCTAGAAGGGAGGTAGAGCAGAACACATAAAGAATGTACCTGACCAGAATTCTGGATTAGAAATGAGCAGGCTATATTCATATGGAAAAGTTTTGCTCTCTTACAGAAGAGAGAAAGATCAAGGAAAAGATGATTCAAAGACATTTCAGAGGGAAGAGGGCAACTGAAATTTCATGGATTTTGTCCTTTCCATGACCATGTATTAAGAAGCCATTAGATCATTCTGACTGTACCACGTGATGACCAGGAGAATTAAACCATCTGCTGTCCTCATAGAGGGAGTCTCTGACATTCCTTATAGTTCAGTTATTCCTACATTAGGAATCTATAATTCCTTGAGGTTAGAGATCCTTTTCCAATGTAAATAGTCAAAGGTGGAATTTGACTTCCTGAATCAAAGTCTCCTTCTCTATCCATAAGGCCACAAGGCCACCCTGGTGGCTAAGAAACAATGCTCATGCTGGTACTAGAGTTGGACCACAGTCTTCTTTCGCCCCAAATTGATTTTGAATTATTGATAACTGGTTATTTTAGTCCAGAGATCTTCCTCTCTCACAACACATCAATGGAGCCTTCAACTTATACTGAATTAATGAAGTGTTGTCATGGGAGGTAGTTGTGTCTATGGAAATGAGGAGACAATTTTAATCCTATGGCCTTAGTTTTGAGAATCAATATTTTTGAAAGAGTGAAATTCATGAGGGTGACTAAAATAGGGGTGGGTCATTATCACCACTATCCATCTCAGAGACAAGGAATCAATTGACAGGTTGGCTATTGGTGAATTATAACAGGAATGAATTCTGTTGATGGTGGCCAGCTGAGGCCATTCTTGAGCTGAACTCAGTCCCCAACTTGGTCTCCTGAGGATCAAGCCCTCTGAAAGGAACTCAAACTGAGAATTGAGAAGCTTTCTCCATATTTAAGCCTGTCTGAATTTAAAAAGAAAGCATTGTCCCATGTTTAAGATTGAGAGTATTTCACATTAATCCTATATCTTCTAATCCAGACCCTCAGAATGAAAATGAGAAGCTTTTCTGCTTTAATGTATGCACACATACAATGTCTATGTTTACTTTGCAAAGCTGTGGGCTCAAGTTGCCTGTGCCAAAAGAAAAGTAGAAAACCAATTTCCATTCATAATCACTCTGATTTTAGCTCACTTAAGTTCATACCCATGGTTTGTCACCTTCTTGGTGAGCATCACCTATGCATCACAACTAGAACTTCAGTTCCCTATGTACCATAACTAGAACTCCAGTTCTGGAACATAATCCTCTCAATTTACAAATGATGAAAATGGAGCCCAGAGAGAGGTCATGAAGTATCTGCAGCCAGACCCACCATTTCCACCTCTTATTCTCAACCATTAGCTGTTCATACAGATCCATCATGGCCAACTCTACTCTTATTGGACAGCCAGGAAATAGTAGAGCTGAGAGGGGACTGAAGGTACTCTGTCTGCAAAGCCAGTGCAGTGGTCTTTTCATGGCACCACATGACCTGCCCAACCCATCTTCACTTCCAAGGCATAGCATGGAAAAGGTTCTGGAAATTCAGACTCTCCAGAGAAACAGGCTTTGAACTTGGTGTAGCAGCCCAACACTCACCAGTGGCACTCGCTGTAAAAGAAAAAGGTGAAGGAAGGTGGTAGTGGTGAGAGACTCTGGGAGAAAATAAAGCCTAAAACCTTTGAAGTACCTGTTACTGGCTAGCAGTGGTGAAGGTCTTTGCTTTGAGATGCCACACTGGAACTCAAAGAAGGCAAGACAGAATAGGAGTAACTTTTATGTTTACTGAGCTTTATGTAAGTTGATTATTCTTTCATATATTACAGGCATCAAAGAATGTACTTTGTCCATGTCATAGCTGTGCAATATTTTGATTATTATTTTCTATCACTACTTCATGTGCAAAATCTCAACTAAACAAACCTGATTTTTCCCAATGTGATCTTTCAATTCCAACTTCTATGCCTTTGCCTTGGTTATCCCCAACACTTGCATTACTGTCTTTCCTTCCTTATTTCTGCCTCTAAATTTTCTGTATAACTTCCCAAAGTCTCTGTAATCTGCCCTCAAACAGACTTTCTGAAGCTGTTTCTGAACATCCCTCAACGAAGACCCACCATTCAAATGAGCCACTGTGTCCTCTATAGCTTTATGATGCCATAGGAAAAAAAAGATTGATTTTAGAGTCAGAGAATGTGGACTAAATTTCATCTCTGCCCCTTCTTACCTATGTGATCTTGGGAATGTCACAACCTCTCTGAGCCTCCATTTGTTCATCTCTAATGGAGGTGGTTAGACTAGATGACTTCTAATATCCTCTTACTCTTCTTTGATAGCTCTACAGTTGTAAGATCCACCTGAACATTTCAGAGGTAGTGATGACTACAGACCTTATTCTGGGTCCTTTGAGCATGATACCATATGCAGAGGAATATGACCAAATATTTATTGAATTTATTAATGAATGGTTTTTGCCAATCAAATTACCAAAGGATTTATGTTCTCGCCAATCTTGGTACTCTCTCCACTGATGTAGAATATATCCTTTCTGTCTAGGATGTCTAACTCTTCTCTGAGTCTCCCTATCATTTCACCACAAGGAATTTACCCAATGTTTTGGGCACTTTCTTCCTTGATGCTGGGAAGATCAAGAGAGCAAGGCACTGTCCACAGTGACTTGGTCATCTTTTCCAATCATGCATTTCTTTGAAGACAGATTAAATATTTTATGGCACTTCTCAATCCCGTGTCTCATGCTCATATCCTCCATATACGTTGTCTTTGGTTGATTTTTCAGGTCCAATACTTTGGAGATGGTAGGATCCCATGAATATTCATTTCCACCTCCTGACTTCCTCCAAGTCTCAGCTACAATCCCACCTTCTGAAAAAATAGGCCTCTCAGTTTTCCTTAAGAGTCTTCCCTCTGACTCTATCCCCAATTTATCCTGCAAATAACCTGGCTGTCCATAGCTGTTTGCAGGCTATCTCCCCCATTAGCCTTTGAGAGTGGGAACTGGGTCTTGGGTCTTTGTTTATGTCTTGAGTGACTTTAAAATTCCCTGGTTCATAGAAGAAGCTCAATAAATGCTACTTGAACAATTCTCAGGCTCTTAACTTCCCAAGGAGAATACTGATAACAAGAAATAAGTCTTTATTCCTCCTAATACTTACATGTTTAATAGCAAAAATAATTTAAGTATATTTTCATTTTAAGCATCACAAATATCCTTTCTTATCCTATGGAGGTCAACATTTTTTAAACACATAAATTAGATATAAAACTTGCAAGCTGAGTAATGACAAACATATTTTATTTGACTTTTTCTTTATTATTAATAAAATCCCTCCATTGGATTTACATGCATCCATGTAGTGGCATCAGCTGCTCCATAAACAATCCACAGGGCAGAGGAAAGATGAAATTCATTAAACAAATGTTAATCTGATAAGAATGTGTTGCTGATGATGGTGGCTGTTGTAAATTATAGTCGTCCCCCCCCCCACCTTTCTACTGTCATCTGGCCACATAATCCAGAGGCGGCATCTCTATGCAGATACACAGGAGAATGAATTCCCCCAGGATTGAGCTCAGGCCCCTTGGTGGTAATCTTTGCTGTTTAATGCAGCCATCATTCAGGGAGTGATGGCATTCCCTATGGCTTTAAAGTGCCTGCTTATGCGAATAGCTTGTCTTTACTAAAAGCCAGTAGTTAAGGACACCTGCTAAATTAAAGAAACCAATTACATAACCCCCCACATTTAGTTTATGGAGATCAAATGCTTTCCTTCCCCCACCCATACCAAGGAAATCTAAAGAAACTACTGCCACAAAGAGAAGCCTATAAAAGGGGGCAAACTGTTGTCCAGATGTTTGCGACTCATCACACCTTCAGACATGATGTGAGCTATCTATAAATATCTCTCCACTTCTCTGGGATAGAAAGACAGTATTTAATGCCAATTATAGCCCTTTGCCTAATAGATCCCTCATACAGAAAGTGTATTTTATATCAAAACCCAGCTGCTACCATCAAGATCCATCCCAAAGGAAATGCATAATGTAGAAATGCAGTCCCCTTCTGCTTTTAGCCTGTTCCTTGGCCTTCTGATTTATGAGGGAGGGTATGGAAGGCTTAAAGGCAAATGCCCAACTGATTTTAAAATCTATGTTATTTACAGCCATTAATAAGGGGGAGGGGTAACAGTGAGTGTAGTTCTAGGGCTCACCCAGCAGAGATGGGAAGCCCACCCAACGCTCTGGGAATACCTGAGACATTTAATGACATACCCCAGAGAAACCTGGGATATTTCCTCTCACCTACAAGGGGTGGATGTATCCTGAATTCTCACCTTGATAAATACTGCTGCAATGTCTGTATTTGTGGAACAGAGGCATAGAAGGAGACATGGAAACAGCTGAACTTGCAGGTAAGAGAGACTTAAGCTGAAATCTTGCTTTAATATTGACTACCTGTGTGACCATAGGTAAGTCATTTACCTGTCTGATCCTCAGTTTACTCAATTGAAAAAAGAGAATAAGGATAAGTACACATTTTTGGAACTTTGGAATAGATATTAAAGAACAAACGGAATGCAAGTTTTACTATTATTTTTTCGAAGCCTCTTCATTAGGTCTTACTTTCCACTTGATAAAACAAGGTGGGCAGGTGGAACCTAAATATATTGGATCTATTCTCAGACACTTGACATGTATCATCTGTGTGACCCTGGACAAGTCAGTTAACCTTGATTGAAATGGGAAAACCTAATATAACATAAAAAGTTGAGTAATTCAACCTGGGCTTGAAGACTTCTAAGAATGGGAAGTCCATTACCTCTCAAGGCAGCTTATTTTTGGAGTTACAATTTTTAGGAAGTTTTCCCCAACAATAAGCCTAATTTGCTTCTTTGCAATATTTCCACATTTCTTATAGTGTTGCCCTCAGGGGGCCAAAAAATCATTTTAATCCCCTCTCCATGAAAGTCCTTTTAATATTTAAAGACATATTTCCCCTAGTCTTCTCTTCTCAAGGTTAAACATAACTCTTCAACTGATCCTCTATGAGGATAAAATAATGTATAAAAAAGAAATTAAAAAATGAGAATAGCTAAACAAGTTGTGGCATATACTATTTGCTATAAGAAATGCTGAGCTGGTTGATTTTAGAAAAACATGGAAAGATTTTCATGAAATAATGAAGAGTGAACTAATCAGGACCAAGAGAACATTGTATACAGTAACAACAGCAATATTCTAAGAACAGCTTTGAACAACCAAATTATTTGAATATTATACCCAAATCAACTATAAAGGACCTATGAAAGAAGGTACTATTCATAGCTGGAGAAAGAACTGATAAATAGAAGTAGGTATAATATAGTTTTACAAACACATATAGAAACATATTTTGTCCCTAATGGCAGCCTTCTCTAGGGTGAGTAGTGAGAGAGGAAAGAAAAAAAATACACAGAAGAGAACAAAAGAAAACTTAGAAATAACAACAAAGAAGAGTAGCTTTGAAAATGATGTATTTATTATATAGCTTTTAAAAAAGTTAACAGTGTGAAATGGAAATTCATGATTTTATATCGAATTCTTTTTGTGTGTTCTGTGTACATGGAAATGTTATTTTTTGTCCTTTTGTATTTAAGTTTGAAATGAATTTAAAAAAAACCAAAACTTTGTGTATTATGCTAACCAAGTTGAGCCATCGACAATTGAGAAAATATACTTTTGTTTTCAGAGGTGGGTATGCAATCCATCCCAAAGACAGAACTGATGGAGTCAGTAGAGATTGAAGCATATGGTTTTTAAACCTTATTTTTTGAGGTTTTTCTTTTTTTGGGGGGAGGGTGCTATGTATACTTTTATAACTCGAATATCGTAGTAATGTTTTTCATGACCACACATGTTTAACCTATATCAAGTAAACTTTCTTTGGGGGATATTGGAGTAGGAGGAAGGAAAAGGATTCAGAACTCAAGGTTTTGAAAGTAAAAGCTGAAATTTGAAAACACCCAAGGAAAAATGAAAGTAGAAATGATGATTATTAGAGGAATTCAGAAAAAATATTGTTAATAAACTGATGTAGAACAAAGTGATCAGAACTATGGGAAAAATCTGCATAATATCCACTATAAGATAAAGGGAGATTAAAATAATGAATCTTACAATGCAATGACCAATCTTTTTTTTTTTTTTTTTTTTTTTTTTAGTTTTTGAAAGGCAATGCGGTTAAGTAGCTTGCCCAAGGCCACACAGCTAGGTAATTATTAAGTGTGTGAGGCCAGATTTGAACTCAGGTACTCCTGACTCCAAGGCCAGTGCTCTATCCACTGTGCCACCTAGCTGCCCCGTGCAATGATCAATCTTAACTCCCAGAGGGATAGAGAATAAACCAAATTTATTTCCTCTTTGTCAAGACTTCTTAGCCTTTATTATTTCACAGCCTCCTCTGGTGAAATCTATGGACCCCTTTTCAGAATAATGTTTTTAATGTGGACAAAATTAAATACTTATGGATTATCAAAGGAAACCAGTTATATTTAAATATGGCCATCAAGATTTTTTTCAAAAGTTCATCAACCTCAGGTTAATAATCAAGTGATGCATCACCTGTGTAGAATGAGATGGTTTCCTTGATTGACTTCTGGTTGGTTTGTTTGTTTCTTTGAATTTTTTTTTTTGGTTGTGAAGTACAAAAGAGGCTTCAAGTTGCAGGGATCAAAGGATATGGAATTGGAAAATGACAGTATTTTTTTAAAGCATCACATAAAAGTAATTTTTTTTGCAAGGCAGTGGAGTTAAGTGGCTTGCCCAAAGCCATACAGCTAGGTGATGATTAAGTGTCTGAGGACAGATTTGGTACTCCTGGTACACCTGACTCCAGGGCTGGTGCTCTATTCACTACACCCACCTAACTGCCCCAAATTTAATTTTTAAAATGAACAATCTTCAAGATTGATAAATTAGTCATGGATAGTAGAATCTTAGAATCCCACCAAATGTGATTTTAGAATGAAATGTAAAAGACCAAATCTGCATTTGGAAATTATTTTAGCCTGGTCATTTTATCACCTTGCAGAATGTTCTTGCAACAAGACAATAGTCCAGTGTATATGCTAAATCTTTATTGCTCTTATCACATTTCCGGCCTTTGTTAGTCTAGTGTACACTTTCCCAAAACCCAGTTTTGGGACCTACAGAAGCAATAGCAGGAAATCCTATCCAAAGAAACAACATACCAAAAAAAAAAAAAAAACCCCATACAGTCCTAGATTGTATTGGGAAGTTAAAGCTTTAAAATTATAGCCCGTTATAATTACTTAACTTTCACTTAATTTATTGGGCATAAGACAATTATAACTAAAATTTAACATAAAAACAATTTAGAAGGGAAATGAAGATAAAGCGGACCAAAGACTGAACAAAGGAGTTTTTGTTTTCAAGTTAGTAATCTGGAGAAGAATTCTCCCTAAATGAAACATTTCAGAGAGTAAAAAGGCTCTAACTCTATGTTCCCTTGAAATCAGTCCTGGATTGAATGCTTCATCAGCTCAATGGGTCCTCATGAGAATTTATGATTGAATTCAAATGATTTAAACAACAGCCAAGTCCCTCTGGCTTTAGCATTTGTGTACCTCTCTTCAATAAATCTGGTCTTTAATGAAAAAGGTTTCTAAATTACTGGAAAGTCTTCTTTTGCCCATTTAATACCTACCTGTGTCAGTCAGGTGCCACTACTAACTTTCATTCCTTTGACCTTGAGATCAAAAATAAGAATGAGAGTAGAATTATGAGTCTGGCCTTTTTCTCTAACCTGCCAAGGAGACCAGAACTTCCATCTCTCCTCATGACAATAGACACATGAGTCTCATTCCTTTACATGTTTGAATATGTTTTTCCAATTAAATCTGTAAGATAATAAGATTGAAAGTAAAGAAAATTAGGTCCTAGGTTTTACTTGGAATGTAGCACAAAAGTGTTTTGTTCAAGGGTAGGTCAAAATATTAGATTATTTTTGGTTATAATATTTTATATAAGTTTTAAAACCATGAAGTGAGAACCGTGCTGTTTGTACCACACTGAGGCAAAAATCACAGATTTTCCCCCATTGTTTAGTACTTTAGCAGCCCTAATAAAACACATATCTAAATCCCATTGGGATTTCTCTGATTGCTAGAACAGTTGTATTTTATTTTTCCTTCCTTGACATTAGGTTGAAATTTGCCTCTGGGTTAGAAATGGACTTTTCTGAATCTGGCTCCAAATATCCAGTTTCATCCATCATATGGTCTGGAATACATTTGAAGGGCCTTGCAAATGTGATGATGGGGATGAAGATGATGAAGAAGACGATGAAGGGGCAGCTAGGTGGCGCAGTGGATAAAGCACCGGCCTTGGAGTCAGCAGTACCTGGGTTCAAATCCGGTCTCAAACACTTAATAATTACCTAGCTGTGTGGCCTTGGGCAAGCCATTTAACCCCATTTGCCTTGCAAAAACCAAAAAAAGAAAGAAGGAAGAAGAAGGAGGAGGAGGAAGAAGAAGAAGAAGATGATGATCTAATACCTCCCAGGTCCCAACATGATCAGCACCAACCCTAGCCCCACTGGGGTCAATATTGTATCTGAGTAACTCAGTCAATGCCAAGCACCCAGAACCTCCCTTCCATGGTTGTTTCAAAGGCTCAAAGAAAATAATATAGCAAAATATACTGCAATACTAAAGTGCTATATACATGTTAGTTTTTATTATAGAGTGGATGTGAATAGTGACCCAGTAGTGTCAATTTTGTATATAAATTCCAGCAACATGCAGAGAGAAGTATACAGAAACCAATTAAAATCAAAATGATGCATTTTTGCCAAATATGACAGGTATCAGAGTATATAAGCATGTTTACTGATGGCATTATTCCAAAGATGACTTTTTCTCCTTTCTCTTCTCTCCTATCTTCTCCTTCTCTTTTCTTTTCACTTCTCCCTATCTCTCTCAGGCTATGAATGCTGGGACCACTCATTTCTCAGTCACGCTCTGACCATCCCTTGTGCTTTGATCTGCTCTGGTATACAAAAGGAGTGGCCTCCTCTTTAGGCAAACAAGAGGCGGCCAGGTGGCACCGTGGATGGAGCACTGGCCTTGCAGTCAGGATGATGGAGTTCAATTATGGCCTCAGATACTGACATTTACTAGCTGTGTGTCTTTAAGCAAATCACTTAATCCTGATAGCCACTCGTCCAGGACCATCTTCAGTCATCCTGATTCCTGACCCCAATGACTCTGGAGAAGGAAGTGAGGCTGTGACTTTGTACAGCCCTCCCCCCATTCAAATCCCATTCAAATGCTTGTCAGGGCATTACCTCCCTGATGTCATGGTCTTCTTCAAGAATGAAGGACAAAACATCATGATCAGGCCTGTTAGTCATCCAGGACATGAGGCCTAACCTCATCAGTGATGAATTTAGTTTGGATATCTCCTTAGTTTAATCTACTATAGCTGAGAATTCTGAGCTCAGAGATCCATGATCTTCAGCTTCCCCGGTAGCTAGGTTTATAGATATGCTGGAAGTTTCCTTAAAACCAAATTTTGGGTAACATTGTTATTAACAATGGTCCATAGAGCCTCCTCACTTTGCTAGCCTTTGGAGGAGAGACATTCTACAAATGTCATTGCCTAGTCTGGAATGAGGTGCATAGTGGAGGTGAGCTGGATCTCTGGAGGCTATGTGAGTCAATGACTATTCTGTAAATAAACCTGATGGTTAGCAAGGGGAACAGTCACTACGTATTGAGCACTGAGTGAAATATTTCCAAAGTGGTGGCAATTCCCTTACCAGCTGTGCTCAAGTTAAGATGAAGACACATGATAGTAAACTTCACAGGGAGGTGAAAAAACACATTTGAAATAATTTTCGGGGGTTCCTAGCAAATAATTAGAGGCATCAGGCTAATGATTATGAATATGAAGTAGGAAATGAAGTTGGAAGTTATCTAGTCCAATAGAGAAAACAGGTCTGGAGAAGTTTACATGATTTGTCCAGCATTGTCCGAGTAATAAATAGTCAAGGCAGGACCTGAACTCTGAGGCAGGTCCTCTGACTCCATGGTCCATATTTTTCCCACAGTCTGGAATCCAAACAGAGAAGACAATGGCTCCTAGGATTCAATACTTGGGTGAGAAAGGAAGTAGAGGAAAGATGGTGCATTCTCTCAGAAAGTATCCTGAAGGGGTGGCTAGGTGGCGCAGTGGATAAAGCACCGGCCCTGGAGTCAGGAGTACCTGGGCTCAAATCCGGTCTCAGACACTTAATAATTACCTAGCTGTGTGGCCTTGGGCAAGCCACTTAACCCCATTTGCCTTGCAAAAACCTTAAAAAAAAGTATCCTGAAGTTTGGGCGGCTGTCCTTGTGATGGGGCTCAGCAGAGGATTCCACAAGATTTTTCATGTCTTCAGTATCAAGAAGACTTTGCTATTATAGTTGGAGCCTGAGGAGCAAAAGAAATAACCCTGTTTGACATCTGTGTGTTTATGAGAGAAGACTAAATAACACAAGCTGGAGAATACTTAGTAGATAAAATGCTTCTCAGTAAATTCAAAGGTAGAAAAAGTCATTCTCAGTGGCCAGGATCTGCAGAGAAGCAAACACTTCTCTTTAAAGTCTTGAAGAAGCAAATAGAAGAGATAGGTTAGGGACAGGACCTTCAATGTCACAGGTACAAGGGACAGCCAACTTCAGCAAATTCCCTGTCCCAGGGCAGGCTGGCACCTCTCCACAATAGCAGTCTTTTTTTTTAGGCTTTTTTTTTTTTGCAAGGCAAATGGGGTTAAGTGGCTTGCCCAAGGCCACACATCTAGGTAATTATTAAATGTCTGAGACCGGATTTGAGCCCAGGTACTCCTGACTCCAGGGCCGGTGCTTTATCCACTGCGCCACCTAGCCACCCTCCCCACAATAGCAGTCTTGGCACCTGGAACACTATGAAGTGGAGTCTTGATAAGAGGCACACAGCTGGTATACATCAGTACATCAGAGACAGAATTTGAACCAAGTCTTTCAGGCTCAAAGTCCAGTTCTCTCTCCACTCTTTCGGATCACCTCTCCAGGAAGATAGTTCTCTTTATAAGGAGGTAATCTGCATAAATGTATATTATTAATTCTAAAATGTATTCCAAAGAAAAAGCAATCCTTTATGAAATGCTGACTGTGTTTTTTGAGTCAATGGCAAGAGAAAAAAAAATCATCAAAATGAACCAATCTAAAGACATTGCTAGAGATCATTCAAATTTCCAGTGGGAACTTGGAGATCATCAAGGTGCTATCAGACTGAGTAATGCACTGAATTTAGTTCAATTTGTAGAATATTTATTGTTGTACTATGTACAAGGGACTGAATTAAGTATGGAATGTAAATACAGAATGAAAAACAATCTCAGGCAATGAAGAATTTCCACTCTGCTGGGGAATATGACATGTATCTAAGTAAAGTGTTACTTGTACCCCAGAGCTCCCCAATTTCTGGTGTCATAAAGATCTAGCCCAGTCTAGGGAACTACATTAAAATGTAAGGATCATGATGGCAACACCCAGAATTTATCCTAGGAAATATCCAAATATATTCATGTCTAGTTTTTTGTTTATTTTGTATTTTTTTTAATGTGGAAGTAAGCATTTCCAACTCCCCTAAAAGTCATTATGGTAAAAATGTATGGCACGTAGAAGACAGCCTTTACATCTTTCCATAGAAAATGTAGACCATGGAAAAGAATCACTAAAGTCAATAAACAGAAAGGAGAAAAATCTAAAGCACTACTCGTTGTTCCCCTCAGAAGGATATGAAATCAATTTGGCCGGGCAACACTTGGAGAGTCCAATGGATTCCCCTTTTCTCAGTCCTCCACATTCCCTTCCAGACCACTGGTGCCATCCTTTGAGAGTGTGCTGCTCCTTTGAAAGGCAAACACACTTTAGAATTATTGAATAGATCCTTCTCATCAGATTGACATTTCTAAATAGAATTCACTGTATTAGACATAGATTAATTAAATGCATTTGCAATGTTTGTAGGGATTTAGAAACAGTATGGACAGAAGGATGATGATGGTGGGATGAGGCAGTAGACTGTCCTTCAGATGAAGCAAAATGAACTTTCAGGAGGTGTTGGACAGAGGAGAAAATATGTCAATAGAGGACCCATTAATATCCCAGTGGGGTTTCTGAATTCTGTCCTTTTGCAGGGAGTATTACTTTAACTCATGCCCCACCACCAAACAATAGATAAGTACACTTCACCTTGTTAACTCCTCCAGCGAGGCAGAGGCTTTTCCAAGGAAAGCACCATCCATCACCAGGAAAGGGGAAAAACCCAGTTGTTTATAAAGAACCTACCATGTGTCAGATGTTAAGCACTTTACAAATAGAAGCTCATCTGATCCTCACAACAACCCTGGGAGACAGGTGCTATCAATATCCTCATTTTATAATTAAGGAAACTGGGGCATTCTGAGGTTCAAGTGACTTGCCAGAGTTACACTATCAGTAAGCATGTGTGGGCAAATTTGAACTCCTGTCTTCAGGTCCTGAGATCTATCCAAAGCAATATCTCACTCCCAGGAAAATAAAGAAACTCAGAAGGAATAATGATGAATATTATCATTAACACTACTGCTGTTCTTAGATATGCCTCGCCATTGTTCTTCAAGTTACATGCAAATATGATTCATAAGAGTCCATTGTAGTCAATGATTTGCAGGTGTGTCTAAAATGATTATAAGAACATTGGTGTTAAAATATAGAGTTTCAAACCACATGATGAAGACATTCAATCAAAAAGAAAGCTTCTATTAAGGGCTTACATGATTAGACACTGTGTTAGGTTCTGTGGTTAGAAATAATTTTATTGCGGTATGTGCATATGATGGAACACTATTGTTCTATAAGAAATCATGAGGGATGGGATTTCAGAAAAGCCTAGAGAAACTTGCATGAGTTGCTGCCAAGGGAAATGAGCAGAACCAGAAGAACATCAGACACACTCACAACATGGGGTGATGGTCAGCCTTGATGGACTTGTTCTTTTCAGAAGTAAAATATAGACAATTTTAAAGACTTATGGAAAATAACTTCCATATCCAGAGAAGGAACTATGGAGTTTAGATGCAGACGCCAATGCTTATTATCACCAATTTTTAAAAGCTGTCATGGATTATGTCACTTTTTTTACCTCTCTAATTGAATCTGATTCTTGTCTCACAACATGATCAATAAGGATCTTAAAAAAGGTTAAAAACGTAAAACCTTTCGGTTTGCTTTGTCACAGGAAGAGGGTATGGAAAGGAGGGAGGGAAAAAATGTAAAACTCAAAATATTGCCAAAAAAGATTGATAAAAACTGCCATGTAGTTGGAAAAAACAAAAAAATGTGTATATAAATATATGGAAATAAAAATACACTAAAATATAAAAAGAAACAATTTTAAAAATACTTTTGTATCAGTCCTACACACAAGGAGCTTACATGCAAATGGTATCTGCAACAAATCCAAGTATACACACCTATCTATAGAATGAATCTAAAGAGATTCCTAAGTAAGGTAATTGGGGATAGAGGAGACTAGCCGGGGGGGGGGGGGGGGGGGGGGTATCAGAGAAAGATTCATGTAGAAGGTAGCACTTGAAGTGTAAAGGGAAAACAGGGAGTAAACAAAACAGAGGTGAGCCAGAAGACTTTCTAGGCAGCAGATCCAAGCATTACGATGACATGGATCATGTCTGAGGAAAAGAAAGAAGGCCTGTTTGCCTGGATTTGAGTGTGTGATAGAAGGAATATAAATGAAACTGGGAATATAAATGAAACTGGGAAGAGAGGTTGGGGCAATGATGTGAAGGCCTTTCAAAGCTAAACAGAGGGCTTCAAATTCCATCCTAGAGGCAATAGGAAACCTCCAGAGCATGGAAGAAGGGAATAACATCACCACATCTGCCATATCTACACTTCAGGAAAATGACTTTGGGGGGTTTATGAAGGACAGACTAAAGTGATGAGAAATAGAAACTAGGAGGAAAGGCAGGAGACAGAGTAATAAGTCACAGGTCCAGAACATCTTTGACACAGTATATTACTCATTTTTGCTTTAACAAAAAGAACCAAGAGAACATTGCATACAGTAATAACAATATGGTTTTAAGGATTTAAATTTAAGAACTTTGAATGAATAAGTAATTTTGACTATTATAAATACTCAAATTACCTACAAGGGACATATGAAGGAAGATGCTATCTGTATCCAGAGAAAGAATTGATAAATAAAATTATGTATAGAAAGATTTCATATATATAGTAGCCAACTCTGGATGGGGGGAGAGAAAAAGAAAATAGAAATTTACATGATACATTATTATATATTTAAAAGCAATAGCAAATTGTACATAACAAATTTGCAGTTTCGGGTACAATTTTTTTTGCATTTTACTATGTCATGGAAATGCTTGCTTTATAAAGTACAAATTAAGTAAATAACTTTATTTACTAAAAAATAGCTGTAGAGCATTTTTTTGGAAATGATAAAATTACATATTTAAAACCAATACCTAGAATTTACCCTCCATCTCTTTTACAACAATAGTGAAAGGGATACTAATTAATTTTTAATTATATTAGGAAATCAATGAAATCACAAAATATACCATAGTTAATGATAAATAATTCTCAAAATAAGTTTTTTTCATTAACAAAATCAATATAGAGAGGATTAATTTATTAAATATTATTAAATATCTCTGATAAGAATCTGATATTGAGTAGATATATCGATATGAAACTATATATAATCATTATATAAGAATATGACCCAATGATGCTCAAAATGAGACCTATTAATTGCCACATGAAAAAACGTTCCCCCTTGTTGATAAGAAGAGAAATTCAAATAGAAACAAAGCAAAGTCTTTACCTCCTACCTAAAAATTGCCCAATATTAAAATGATCAGTTTTAGAGGGGCTGCTATCCTTTTGGTAGATCTGGGAATGGGTCCAACTATTTTGAAATGCAACTTTTCATATTTTACATTGAGATTTCACTGGAAACATAATAGGTAGGTCATCATGAATTTGGACAATAAATCAACAAATTTGAGTGACTATGATAGGTTCATTATGCTAAAACTGGAAGAAAGCTCCAAGATGATCGACTCCAATAATTTCATTCTACTAATCAGGAAACAGACTCTGGTTGGTTAAGTGACTTCTCTAAGTTCACATGGTATTACACATAGAACTGATTGTGTACCACAGGAGATACTGGCACAGGATTGACTAATATGGCATGTCCTCATCTGAAAGGGTGCTGTGCTCTATGAACAAAGCACTGAAGTAGTTCAAAAGAAACATGAGATATGTAACTTTAGAGTCATCACCCCAGGGGTTCACATGGACAATTTGTGCTTGGCTTGTGGTAGAGCATTCCAAGTTCATATTGGGCTGATCAACCAGACTTGGACACACTATAACTCATTTCTAAAATAGTAACAAAGGACAAGAACTAACCAATGCATAAAAAGCTAGGTCTAAACTCAGGTACTCTGATTCCAAAGATAGCACTCTTTCTATTGTACCACATTGCTTCCTAAAGGAAAATGACTGTTCCATGAAAATAAAATGGATAAGATCATCCAGAGAATATGAAAAGGCATTTAGGAACCATTTCAGAGTGAGATGAAGAGAAACACAATTGTTCATGGGTAGCCAAGCTAGTGTAATAAAAATGACAATTCTACATAAATTAAATTACTTATCCAATGCCATACCAATCAGACTATGGAAAAAGTTATTTTACAGAACTAGAAAAATTAGGAACAAAATTCATCTGGAGGAGCAAAAAAATCAAAGATATCAAAGTAATTAAAAAAATACAAAGGAAGGTGGCCAAGCCATACCATATCTTCATATTATAAAGTGGCAGTCATCAAAACTGTTTGGTCCTGGATAAGAAATAGAGTGGTGGATCCATGGAATAGATTATGAACAAAAGAAACAGTAGGAAATGTCTATAGTAATCTATTATTTGATAAATCCCAAAACTCCAGCATCGGAGATAAGAACTCATTATTTGAATGATGGGAAAATCAGAAAATATTATGGCAAAAGCTAGGTATAAACCCACATCTTACACTCTATAACAAGATAAAAGTTGAATTAAATATAGGACTTAGACATAAAGGGTAATACCATAATCCAATTATGAGAACAAAGAATATTTTATGTATCAGATCCATGGAGAGCCTAGGATCAAATAAGAGATAAAGAACATTATAAAATGCAAAATTAATAATTTCAATTACATTAAATTTAAAACGGTTTTGCACCAACTAAACCAATGCCACCAAGGTTAGAAGGAATGCAGAAAAGTAGGAAACAATTCTCACAGTTATTTTTTCTGATAAAGGACTCATTTCTAAAATATATAGAGAGAACTGAATCAAATTTATAAGAATATAAGATATTCCCTGATTGATAAATGATGAAAATGTATGAACAGGCAGTTTTCAAATGCATAAATTAAAGCTATCTATAATCACATAAAAATACTCCCCAGGGATTTTGAAAAGTTACCTTCTTCCCTTCAGCACAGAAGTGGACACTTATGGATGTGGAATACTGCATATAGTCAGACCCAGTCAATGTGGTACTAATTTTTTCCTCCTAAATTCTTTGTTATAAGGTGATGACTTTCTGGAAAGGATGAGTAGGGGAGGGAATATTACAAAAATGCATCCATAAAATGATCTATTTTTAAGTAGGGTTTAGGTCAGGGTATTACTTGAGACCACTGAAAACCTAGGACCATTTTCCACAATCAGTATAGACTGATCTCTTCTTCCCATCCATTTGTCCAACTGCAAAGCTTTCCCAAGATACATGGCCTGATAATCATTCAGTGAAGCATAAACTACATCATCTGGGAAGAGCTTATTTCAAAAAAGGCAAAGGCAAGTGAGGTAAAGCCAGCCTTGGGGGAGGTTTCCAGCATGTTGAGTGTGACCTCTCTCAAGAGTCTTATAGCCAAGGCAATGTTCTGTGGAAACAAAGACACAAAGGAATAGTCCTTGCCCACAAGAAGCTTCTATTTTATTGGTTGTATCCATCTCATGTTTTGACAAAATTCTCCCTTATATACAATCTTTCTCCTGATATGCACTGGTCTCTGAAAAATGGCAAGCAGATTCCATCTCCCTTCCATGTTACCATCTTCAATATCTAGATGTTCATTTGAGACTCATTAATGATGCTCATGAACCCACAAAGGTCACTAGAGCCCTGGGTATTGCTCTCATCTCCATCCAGAATCAGACATTCTGCCAGTACAAAAGGCTGAAAATATGTCACAAGAGAAATAACTTTATAGAAAATAAAAAGTGTGAATTAAAAAGAAAAGTCATGCCCATTCATAACCATACATTATAATGACCTTTTAGCAATTAGACCTAATGCTCACTTAGATGCCTTTGGCACTTGTTCAATCCTTTCTCATTATTAAAATACTCTGCTTGTATGAACAAGATACCCTTTTTGGAACTATCTCCTTTGAAAAAAAAATTGGCACAAGACAACATAAGAACATTTTGTCCCTTAAAGTAGATGTTGTAAATTTGCTGCAAATGTCATTACTTGCATCTTCTGGTACACTAGGCTATATTATAATGTGACAGAGTAGTATTAACTTAGCTATCTAGAGTTCAATAGAATATGCTAAAAGCTCTTTGAAAAGTGAATTGTTTTAATGCCTTGATTTCAATCCTTCAGCGATGTCATTAGTGTGCAGTAAGGATCACTGTAAATTAACTCCTCATCATTTACAATCTTTGTCAATTAATGATAAATCAGCAGACTTATAAAATAATTTAATTGATTTTTGTGTTTCTCACATCACTTTAGTATACCACGTTTTCCTCTCTCTCTCCTATCCCTTCATGAGACCTATTCTATATGATAAATAGAAAAAAATAAGCATAACTGATAAGAGTTATACAACAATTGTAGACCTCCCACATATATCAAAGGATAGACTGGAAGTATCTTCTCATCTCTCTTCATTTGAAACCAACTTGATTTTTGTAATTTTGTTATATTTTCATTTTATTTTATTTTTGATGAGACAATGTTTGTTCGATTTATATTGTAGTAACTGAATAATGTTTTCTTGGCTCTGCCTACTTCATTTTACATCAGTTCATATAGATCTTTCCATATTTCTCTGTGTTAATCACATATAAAGGTGATTATGTCTTACAATTATGATCATGTCTTACAAAGCTGCAATGTTCCAATACATTCATATACCACAATTTGTTTATTCATTCCTCAATCAATGGACATCTACTTTGTTTCTAATTCTTAGCCATTACAAAAACTACTACTATAAATACTTTGGAATATT
This sequence comes from Macrotis lagotis, assembly GCF_037893015.1. Lineage (NCBI taxonomy): Eukaryota > Metazoa > Chordata > Mammalia > Peramelemorphia > Peramelidae > Macrotis > Macrotis lagotis. Next base: position 4,749,261 of record NC_133664.1, read on the forward strand.
TCAAGATTTTACTTTTGTTATTGATGGCCTCCTTGGGATTTAATCTTAGTTATAGAGTCTCTGATTCAAAGGGCATGAACATTTTAGTGACTTTATTTGATAATGCCAAAAATGCTTTCCAAAATGATTGTGATGTTCCACAGCTCCATCAACAATGTATTAGTGCTTTCTCAAATTCCTTTCAGCATTGTTACCATGTTGTCATTTTTGCCAATTTGAAGGGTACTGAGTAAAGCATGAGAATCTTTTTGATCTATCTCTCATTACTAGTAATAGGGAACATTTTTTAATATGGCTGCGAATACTTTGCTATTCTTCTTTAGGGAAATGTCCATTTTCTATGATTGTTTATATATTGGGGAATGGCTATTACTCTTTTATGTGCTTATTAGTTTTATACACACACACACACACACACACACACACACACACACACCTTTGTATCTTGTATTCTGAATCCCTTTGTCAGAGAAATGAGTTTTTTTCCCCTTTCAACCACTTTCCTTCTTATATGGATTAATGTCTGAGCAGAAGATTTTATTTCAAGTAATCAAAGTTATCTATTTTATCTTTTGTAATTGTCTCAATCTTTTGTTTGTTTAATAATACAATTCTTACTCATGGCTATGAGAGATATATGACCTGTTTCTCTTCTAATTTTCTTACTTATTGTAAGAGTAATATGATCCATTTATCTTCTAATTTTAATATTATAGTCACATATTCTTTTGAATGTATTGTAGCATGTGGTGTAAGGTGTTTATTGGTCTGAGCTTAATTTATGTTTTTATTGAGTAGGGAGTTTTTTCTCTAGGTAACTTATGTTTTCTACTTTATAAAACACTGATTTATTTAGCTCTTTTGTTTCTGACTCTCCCTTGCCTGTCTGTTTCATTGATATATCACATTTTTTTAGCTAATACCAGATGGTTTTGATGAATGTTCCTTTATAATATATTCCCTCTTCATCTTTATTTCTTTTCATCATTTCCCTTGCTAATCTATATATTTTGTTTTCCCAAATGAAATTTTTAATTATTTTTTATCAAACTCAATGAATTATCTTTTCGGCAATTTGATTGGTAGAGCACTAAAAGTGTAAATTAATCTTTTCAGATTTGTCACTTTCATTCCTTTGGCACAGTTTATGTGGATTGTGGGTTCTTTAAAAATTACTTTGTAATTGAAGTTTTTTGGTGTTCTTTGGGAGGTTGATCCTCAGATATTTTATGCATTTTGAAAGAGAATTTCTCTTTAAGCTGTTGCTTATTTTTTTATTATTATATAGATGTGTTGATTTATGCAAATTTATTTTGTATCCTGCATGTTTGCTGATGCTATTAATAGTCTCAAGTAGTATCTCTGCTAATTCCCTGGGGTTTTCCAAGTAAGTCACCACATCAAAAATAGGGATAATTTTACATACTCTTTACTCTTCTCATTATTCATTTGATTCTTTTCTCTTGTGTTACTGCTCTTACTAGTAATTTGAGAACTATAACAAATAATAGTGATGGAGAGTGGGTATCCTTGCTTCATTCCTTCATTTATTGGGAAATATTCTACTATATCCTCATTACAAATGGTACTTGATTTTCAGTATAGAAAGGTGTTGTTTTAGGTATTAAAAAAATTTCCTTCCATGACTATACTTTGTAGAATTTTTATCATAAAAGAATGTTGTGCTTTGTCAAGCTCTTTTACTACATTATTTTTTTTTAATTTTGGAAAGATTGTATTTATTTTGAGTTTTACAATTTTTCCCCCATCTCGCTTCCCTCCCCCCACCCCCCACAGAAGGCAGTTTGTTAGTCTTTACATCATTCCCATGGTACATATTGATCTAAGTTGAATGTGATGAGAGAGAAATCATATCCTTAAGGAAGAAACATATAGTATATTATGAGATATAGCAGAATTACATAATAAGACAACTTTTTAAAAAATTAAAGGTAATAGTCCTTGGTCTTTGTTCAAACTCCACAATTCTTTCTCAGGATACAGATGGCATTCTCCATCACAGACATCCCAAAATTTGTTCCCTGTTGGTATTGAGATCATGTAGTTTTGGATGTTTTGGTTTTTAATATTGTTAATTATATTGAATTCTTAATGTTGACCCACCTTTATATCATATCATATCATATCATATTATATTATATTATATTATATTAATTATATTATATCAATTATATTATATTAATTATATTATATTGTATTGTATTGTATTATATTATATTATTATTTATATCATTAGCATAAATTCCACTTGATCACAATGATTTCTTTGATAAATCACTATGATCTATTTGAGAGTACTTTGTTTACATTTTTGAATTGATGTTGACTTACAGTTTTCTTTTCATATCTTCCTCTGGTTTAGGAATTAGGATTATATCTCAGAAAATGATTTGGTAGTGCTCTTTCTTAATTTTGAATTTTTATTTTTATTTAATTTCATTAGACATTTCCCAATTACAATGAAAACCTTTTAACAATTTCCAAAACATTTTTGAGTTCCATACTCTCTCTCTGCTTTCCACTCTCCATCTCTTTTAGAAGGCAATCATTTCATATCATTTATACATGTGAAATCATGCAATATACATTTCTCTATGAAATATATTTTAAAAGTAAATGCAAACAAAATAAAACATATAAATGAAATTAAAAAAGTATTCTTTGACCTGTACTCAGAGTTCATCAATTCCCTCTGGGATTTGATAGGTTTTTTCATAGAGGGTCCTTTGGAATTTTCTTGGATCATTGTGTTGATCAGAGAAGATAAGCTTTTCACATTTGATCATTCTTACAAAATTGTTGTTACATTGTACAATGTCTTCCTTGTTCTGCTTACCTTACTCTGCATCATATATATGAATCTTCCCAGGTTTTTCTGAAATCATCTTCTCATCATTTCTTATAAAATAAAAATGTTCTATCATAATCATATAACACAACTTGTTTAGCCATTTCCCATTCAGAGGATTTTCCTTTAGTTTTAAATTCTTTGTCACCATTAAAGAACTACTATAAATATTTTTCTTTTTTTTTTTTGAGCTCAAAGAAAAGGATCAAAGAGTATGCTCAGCCTTACAGGTGCAGTTCCAAATTGTCATCCAAAAAGACTGGAATTGTTTACAACTCTTCAACAATATGCCATGTGTCCTAATTTATCATTTTCCTTTTCTATTATGTTAGCCAATCTGAGAGGAGTAAAGTGGTACCCCAGGACTATTTTGACTAGCATTTTTTGAATCATTTGAAATTTAACACATTTATTTTTTCTTCTGAAAGCTCTTGTTCATACCCTTTGACCACTTATCAACTGGTAAGTGGCTGTTATTTTCATACATTTGGCTCAGTTTCCTATACATCTAAGAGATGAGACATTTACATTGCTGTAAAATTCCCCTTCAGTTTTCTATGTTCCTTCTAAGATTGGCTACATTTATTTTGTTTGTGCAACTTTTTTTAATTTCATACAATCAAAATTACTTATTTTATTTCTTGTAATCCTATATCTCTTGTATGGTCATAAGCTCTTCCCTTAGCTAATACATCTGACAGATAAATTTTTCCATGCTCTCTTGATTCATATCACCCTTTATGTCTAAATAATTTAACAGTTTTGAGTTTATCTTGGTGTGAAATGTTGGTCTATGCCTAGTTTCTGCTAAATTGTTTTTTAGTTTTCCCAGTAATTTTTGTCAAGTGTTGAGTTCTTATTCCAGAGTCTTGGATATTATCAACCCTAGATTACTATGGTCATTTATTATTTTGGGTTGTGTATCTAGTCTATTCTTACCATATTGTTTTGATGATTACCACTTTATAAAAAAGTTTAAACTCTTTAATTGCTAGATAACATTCTTTAACTTTTATCATTGATTATTATTCTTGATCTTTTGTTCTTCCAGAAAAATTTTGCAACTTTAGTCCTCCTTCTAGAAGTCTTTGGTGTATTTTTTGATAATTTGATTGTTACAGTACTAAATAAGAAAACTAACTTAGTAGAATTTTTTTTATTATATTGGCCAAGCCTATCCTTGATAAATTAATATTCTCTGTTTAACTGTCTTTATTTATGTGAATTTTTTTAATTATGTTAATATAATACTTTGTCTTGGCTGACATATTCCCAAGTATGCAGTTATTTTGAATGAAATTTCTTTTTTTTATTTCTTGCTGCTGAGTTTTGTTGGTAGTTTACAGAAATACTGATGATTTATGTGAATTTATTTCATATCTTGAAACTTAGCTAAAACAGCTAGTTTTTAGTTGATTCTCTAATTATACTATCTACAAAAAGGAATAGTTTTGTTTCGTCATTGTCTATTTTTATTCCTTTACATTTCTTTTTTCTTGTCTTATTGCTATGGCTGCCACTTCTAGTACAATGTTGAATGATAGTTGTGATAATGGACAATTTTTCTTTGCTTATTTTATTGGGAAAATGTCAAGTTTAATCCCATTATAGATAATTCTTGCTCTTGGTTTTAGATAAATACTATTTATCATTTTAAGAAATTCTCAATTGATTCTTATGTTATCCTATGTTTTTGGTTTTGTTTTTCTTTTTTAGGTTTTTTTTGAAAGGCAATAGGGTTAAGTGGCACAGCTAGGTAATTAAGTGTCTGAGGCCAGATTTGACCTCAAGTACTCCTGACTCTAGGGCTGGTGCTCTATCCACTGCTCCACCTAGCCATCCCTGTTATCCTATGTTTTTAATAGGAATAATAGATGTTCCAGGTTCTTTCCATAATGTCACCTATGCGTTTCTTCCCTATTGCTTCTCCCAGATTGCCACCTTCAGTTTTGTCTCCTTGTGTACACTTAGAAAGAAGTTTCTTACTGATCTTTATACTATCACTTTGTTGCTGTTACTGTCTGTATGTATTAATTCTTCTTGCCTTGCTGTTGTTTGGATGTTTGAGAGAAAAATAATCTCTTAAATTCTGATTTTGTTTCTAAAAATGCTTTAAATTCTTTATTATTGAATGCCCATATTTTATTCCATAGTAGATTAGGCTCATATTTGCAGGACAGGTCAAACTTGCCTTCATTCTAACCTCAGAACACATTATTACATTTCTGTCCCCTTTTCCCAGTTGGTAGAAACAATTTTACATTATTATTAATATTAATATTTTCCTTTCTTTAGTGTTTGAACATATTTCTTTTAATGGCTGGAAGTTTTATGGTTCCTGAGTTGAATTATTAAATTTAACTATTATGTGTCTTGAACTTTGCAACCTTAAGTTATTTTTTGTTAGTTGTTTGTTTTTCTAGAGGTGATCTGAGAATTCTTTCAATTGGAATTTCAATTTCAATTTTCAAAAGTTCTGGGCATAATTTTATTAACTTCATTATGGTTTTAAGGTATTTTGTTCTGTCACATTCTTCTGGGAGTCCTGTGAGGCTTATGTTGTCTCTACATACTCTCTCTTCAAAATCCACATTTCTTTTTGCAGTGAGCATTTTTCATGTTGTTGTTTTTTTGCTTCTGTTCTAGATTGTCTCTCACTTTTATGTTCCCTCTTTTGTTTCTTTGCCATTACAGATTCACTGTTTTTTACTATACAGGTTAAAAACTCCATCTTATAATTCTCATTCTTCAACTTATACAGGATCCTCTGTCTTATCAAGTGCGAATCTTTTTCTTTCCTCTTGCAGTATTTATACATAGATGCATAAACTCATTTATTAGATCTAGAGGTCATATTTACTTTTTTTTTTTTTGTTTTTCCCATTGATTTATGTTCAAAGTTTTTGAGATATCTCTTTCCTGAAATCTTTGTTACTTTCAATTTTTATCCTCTCCTTGTTTTCCTTATCTCTGGCTCCCTCCCCTCTCATTAACATTTCCTTGAGGGTTGGATCTCAAAGCATCTCAACTTTCTCCCCTACTGGGTAATTCACAGATTACAAAGCTAGGTCTTTGTGCCAACTAACTTTCTGGGGTCAGAACTGCTGGGGCCCTTCCCTTAGACTTAATGGAGGGACCATCCCCCATGCACATTGTCCTGTTCTAGTGACTTGTCCCAATCCTCTTGTCCCTTAGTTCTTTGGCCCAATGCTGGCAGCTGGGGATTGGAGAAAATGTCTGGTCCACCATTTTACATGACCCCCAAAGTCAAAATTTATTTTAAGTGTCAACTATAGACCAGTCACTGTGTGAGATTCAGTGTTAAGAGTTAAGTGTTAAAAGTTAAAAGTTCCTGGTATCAAGGAATTTTCATTCTATCAATGAATATCAAATATATATATATATATATATATATATAATATATATATTTAAAGCAAATGAAACTTGGACAGGAGGAAAAAGGCTGTAATAGTATGATGTTTGTCCCTGCTGAGGAAGATGCCAGAGACCAAGGATCATTTTCATGTACAATTATGATTGCTAAAGGAAGTGTTTACAATCAAATAATAGGAAATTCCTCATGGGCTTTTAAATGTTCAGAATATCTGATCTTCATCTTTTTGTCAAATTTATCAATCTCTTGAATACTTCTCTTCATGCCTTATTATGAGCAGCCACACAATAAATGTTTTACCATTTCATGAAACTTTTCTGGAACTCCTTAGTCTTTTTCAGGCATCTGAATCCTTTAGTTGTCAAAAAATATTCAAGCTAGGAGAGACCTCAGAGGCCATCCAAGTCAACACATATTTAACCATAGATTTCCGAATAAGAGTATTTCTTTTTAATAGAAGGTAGGGACCTCATTGCCTCTATATTGTTATTTCTTTCACTACCAGCCTCAGATCCTATCTTTTCCACATGGATTTGCCATGTGAATTCTAGTGTCTCTCTTGCTCAAAGATTTCTTCAAATCCTTTTCTGTCATGTACCTATAGATATGTCTACTGTCTATCCCTTTAACATAATCAGTCTCCTTAAGGACAAATACTGTTTTGCTCTTGTTTTCGCATGCCCAGAGACTATTCGAATATCAGCAAATAGTAGGAGTTTTTATAAATGCTTACTGTTTAACTGATTTGTCAAATTTGTCAACATTGCTGTGTCTGCCAGTCAATGGAGAAAAGACCCAAAACTTAAAGGGGCTAAAGAAGGGAGGTAGGGGTCTTTAAGGAAAAAAAACCCTGTAGGTTCCCTGGTTTTATCATGCTTCTCCCAAGAGAGGCATACTTGTAATGGATACACCTTCTAGCCATCTTGTAGTAGACTAACAAAACAAGGTGAATCTCCTTCTGCATACTGGAAAAAGAAGGGGAAGAGGAGGAGTAGCCAGTGTATGGTTCTTATCTCTTAAGCCAAATGTCTTGGAAAACTAAAAGAAAAGATTCTTTCCAGTTCAGAGAGTTATTTTTTGTGTTAAAGAAATGTATAATAACCACTGCTAAATGTTTTAGGTTTTATGATTCACAGACTATTTTGTTTTTACTTTACCCATTGGAACTATCCTCATTTTATAATTCAAAAAACTAAGGCACAGAAATGAGTTTATTTATAGAGTATATTTATTTATAGTTTATTTACATGAGTTTTTTTTATTTATGGGGTTTTGCAATCAAATCTGAAGAAATATTCCCTCTAGGGGAAGAAGATCCAACATGGCAACAGATATTTGAAGAGCACACTGACAACTGAGTATGGTAGTATGAGAAGAATGTTGGTATTGGAATTGAATTATGAAGTAGGAAGAATGTCTTTGCAAATCTGTCTTTGCCAGCTGACCTATTGGTTTGTTAGTGAACATTTCTGAGTTTGATGGAAAGGGAAAAGCTCATCTCTGACATTCTGCATTGCAACTTTGTATTGAAATAAAGTTGCTCCTGAAATGAGCCAGGGCACATTTTAAGGGAACATTTAAGAATTCTAGCAGATAGGCAATTAGGTGGTGCAATAGATAGAACACTATACCTGAAATCAGGTGAACCTGAGTTCAAATCCAACCTCAGATACTTGACACTTACTAGTCTACTAGCTATGTGACCCTGGACAAGTCAATTAACCCTAATTGCCTCCCATCCATGGCTATCTCCAGTAGAATCACTACTCTAACCTTGAAGAGCAATTGTTGGGGCAATAAGGTCTGGAATATGATGTTTACTCCCAGAAGAGGGAGTTCCCAACAGTATGCAAGTATTCAGTCCTGCAGAACGTGACCTCTGATGAAAGGAAGCTAGCCTCCCTTCCCTCTCGCTCTTTGGCTCCTTAAATCACTGGCTATCCTTTTCAAGACTGCTGGGGTATTTCTTGGAGACTTTAGAACCTACTAAAATTCAAGGTCAATTATGAAACCTCCAGACCTCTTGAACTCACAAGGTCACCTCTAAACCTTGATACATCCATTATCTAAGATCATGAGAGAACATACACACACACACACACACACACACACACACACCTCAAACCATGAATAAGGCATATTCAATCAAGATATGTGGTTTACATTTCCAAGAGCTCATGGTCATATGGTTGCTGGGGCAGGAGCTATGACACTTGATATTCCTCTATTATTCTCTCAAAATGAAGTTTGAAATAGTATTGATATTATTTATAGATGTAAAGGAAAAGAGACTCTAAAATTGATGCTTATTCTTTTTTATAAATCTACCATGTAGTTCTGTAGCCAATCAGAATAATAATCATTATCGTGAATTGGAAACCCTTTTTGCTCGAAATCCCACATAGTCAAAAAAAAAAAACTAATCCAAAAGTTTCAACAATCCTGGAATGGCAATGCTAAGCATGTTTCCCAAGATGGCTCCCAGAGATCAACTTGACCTCACTGTATGACTGAGTTTTTAATAAATTTGAGCTTTTACTACTGAAAACAAAGGAGACCTTCTTAAAGAAACTCTGAAGTTTCTTTAAAAGTTATAATTTCATATATAAATACAAACATAATAAAAACAAATATAAATAATTATTGTTATATTTTATGAATATAAATTATATTTGAATAATATTATAAGAATTCGGGCCCCAAATGCTGCTCTTTCTTAGTCTCCTTAATCATTAAATCTAAAATCTTTTATCGTGTTGTCTAAATCATCCAAAATTGCTATCACTCACCTCAAAGTTTCCAGAAAACTGCTGTTGATCTCATTCTTCCCATGAAAAGATTCTCAGGATTGTGCAAGTCTTAGGGTTATGCCATATGAGGATCAGATAAAGGAAATCAGAATGTTTCTCCTAGAGAAGCCCCAGATGACATGAGAGTTGTCTTCAAAACTGTGAAGGTCTAATCTATGCAAGCAGATTTAGCCTTGTTCTGATTAGCTACAGAACGTAGATTTAAGAACAATTATTGAAAGTTCCAGAGACTAATTTTGGCTTTGTGTCATGGAAAAAAATAAAGCAAGCCGAATGACAGTGATCTCAAAATGTAAGGGGGCCAGCTTGAGAGATTGTGAAGTCCCTATTATAGATCTTCAATCCAACGATAGATAGACATTGAACATGTTTGGGAGACAGAGCTCAGGGGAAGCAATAGTCACCAAGATGCTCCTTCTACCTCTGAGACTGCTATTCTAACTTTTTTGTGAATATCCATGATACTTCTCTTAATGGCAACATAAAAAACCACAGTACCATTCAACCCCTGAGCTCCCTAAAGGGAGGGTCCATATTCTGCCAAGTGAAACTTAAACAATTTCCCTCTTATGTACTTTGGTTTGCAGATTATGGGATAATGGGCTCATTCTCAATCCCACAGAATCTTCAAAACTCAATCCCATAGAACCTTCAAGGCTAGACATTACTAAGTTTTAAGAATGCCTACTCCCATCCATAAAAACTCATTGTCTTTTCCAACAAATCCCTGGATTCTCCCTAATTTCCTGAATGATCCAATGTTAAAGACTTGCACAGTCTTGCTAAAAGACAAGTCTGCATCTACCCTTTGATTGTGTTAGGAATCCTAAGCAGACATCTGTTGGAAGATGGTGCTCTTTATCTTACTCATGCCTTCTGATTAAATTATTTTGATGAGCAGGAAAAAAAAAGTCATTTAAATTGACATCTGACTGAATCAAGCTCAGATTAAATTCTTTTTTTCCCCCAGAGAAATGTAAAACTGGATGTTTTCCTGCTTCCTGTTCCATAATAGAATATTTTTTCACCTTAAAATCTATCTCATCTCTCTCTTACATTCCTCTTCTCTCCCTTACTCCCCTTTCTCGTTCCTCTCCCTCTGTCTTTCCCTCTCTCTCTCTCCCTATCTATTCCTCTCAATCTTTCTTATCTTATTTTAATTTTACCATTGATTTCTGCTACCAGTTAATTTTCATGCTGAAGTTAACTTTGGAACCTATCTTGTTGCTATTCAATAAAACCCTCACCAGTTCTAATAAACTGTTCTAATCAGCTCATTTCTCTGCAGTCCTTCACTTTTTTATTTCATGTTAATTCTAGATAATTTCTTCCTATGGAACAAATGTGAAAATCTTGAATGTCTCCAGTTTGACACAAATGGCACCTAACCCATCCCTAGTATTAACATATTGCCTTAATATAAAATTATTTATTATTATTACCATCATTATCTCCATCTCATTTTTATGGAGTTCAGAGACAGTCATGGGATAAGTCATTATCTTGCTGTTATTTCTTAGTATTCAATGTTCTAATAGACTATTGTACAGACAGCTAAAATAATTGCTTTTTGTAATTGAATAAAAGTATTAGGAAGCAATCTCTTACTCATCAACCTCACCAGAAGTCTCTTTGGGACCATTCTAATAGCAGATATAACAACAGCGTTGATGTGCATTTCATCCTCAACATCCTTCATCAGAATTCATCCTCCATGAGTTTGATCTCTTTTGTAAGGTCTCTACTTTTGATAGATTTTTGCTTTACATATTTTAGAGACAATATCTTTATGAACAAGGAGGTGATTCAATGGATTCAATGGCCAGGTCAGAAATCAGAAAGACTCATCTTCCAAGTTCAAATATGGTCTCAAACTCCGACTAATGGTGTGACCCTGGCCCTTAACCCTGTTTGCCTTAGTCTCCTCATTTGTCAAATAAACTGGAGAAGGAAACATGAAACCACTCCAGTATCTCTGCCAAGAAAAGAGCAAATAGAGTTAGGAAAAGTCTGACATTACTGAAAAAACAACTGTACAACAATGAAAAACAATATTGTTTTTCCGAGTTTTTATCAGTCAGTGCTGTGCTCTGGGGGTTGTGGGCGACACTTCAATCTGTGACAACAATTCAATTCCAGAATAGTATATTGGTTGAGTTATGCAGAATAGTATTTGTGCTATGAAGATGTGTCCTCTCTCAGTTCATAAGAGATACTGAGCATTTGAGATTATAATAATAGCCACCAGGGCATGACCTAGTAGGTTCCAAATGTTTTGCAATCTTCAGTGTTGTATTGCATATAACTTCATCATTTTCTTTCATAATCCGCCTTGGTCAATAGCTCTATATTGATTACAATATCATTATGAGAGTAATAGCTAGGGCAAAAATAGAGGTGGTGGGTGATGATGGTTGGTGGGAACCAAGTTATTGAGCCCTATCTAAATGTCAAAAGGTTTTTTTTAAAATATCACCTTTTCCCTTTAGATTCTCAAGAAATGGATTAATACTGATTCTTTTTTAAACATGGTTATACTGTGTGAGTATTATCATCAATATAAATGACTCATGGCAGTGTCACTGGAATCATTCCTCTCCTAGGAATGTGAATGACTCAGAATCCAGGACCTGGAGGGGACTCCAGAAGCCTCTGCTCTTAATTATATTTAAATAAGATTCTTCCTCTACCCTGCAAAGTCTTTTGGCAAATTTTCCAAACTATGATTGAGCACCCCAAAAGATTCCCCTCTGGGATCAACTATGATTGACATAGCTCTTCTTAGTAATATGATCCATGATAATTTCAAAGAACTCATGGTGAAAAATGCTATTCACATTCAGAGAAAGAATTGATGGTGTCTAAATGCAGTCAAACTATTTTAACTTTATTTTTCTCATGGTCTTTCTTTTTTTCACAAAATGAATAATATGGAAGTCTATTTTGCATGATTGCACATATAAAACCCATATCATATTGCTTACTATCTTAGGGAAGGGTAAGTGAGAGAAGGAAGGAGAAAATAAAATTTGTCTTTATATATAATAGGAAAAATAAAATACTATTTAAAAAATAAAAATAGAATTGGTAGCAGCACAGGGGGAGCAACAAGCAATAAGAAAACTCAAGGAGGAGAGTACATTAAAGTTATTTAATAATAATAATAATAATAGTCACTATCATTTATATAGTATCTACTATATTCCAGAACATTGTGGACAAAGTACCATTGCTCATACTTCCCCCTTGATGGTGTTGCATATTTTCATATTTTGTTCTATATTGATCATTTAGTAGAATTTGGATGATTCTTCATGGAAGCACAGGCAATTCATTGTCCCTGTGAAAGGGTGTGTAATGAATGGCCAACCACAAATGCTGGGAATGTACAAAGATTGAGACAAGTCTTTAGGAGCCTCATCTGGAAGGATGACCTCATGGTTCCATTACTAAAGGAGCTCCATACTAGTAGAAATCACCCCTCCCACCCTTTAATACCTCATCATCCTGATCATGAATCTTTTATGAAGGATCTATCCACCCAATTCAAACCAAGATAACAAGAGATCACTTTTAAGAGGTCAAGTGTCCCCCACCTAAAGTCTGATAAATGTATCATAACTGGTTCAAGGTGATCACTAGCAGAGCCAGGCTAGAGAGTCAGGTTCTCCAGCACCCATTTGAGTTTCCCATCCCAGTCTCCAATAATCAATTCCATTTCTATCCTCTTGTGTTGATACATATTCATGGGAAAAAAGGGGCCAGAGAAACACAAAAAAGACTAGAACCAAAGAAATTGCAGAAAGAAGCAGGTGCAGTCAGGCCTATATCCTACCCCCCAGTCACTGACCCTCACAGTCTGAGCACTACGAAACATGCCTCTGGGTCTCATAGATTTACCTACCTTCCTGAGGGAGAGGAGGATCTCTTCCTTTAATGACATAAGAAAATTATATTTAAAAACCCTCAGGTTTAAAGGAAAAAATACTCCAAGATTTCTGGTTTTATGGGACTACTCTTTTCTGAAATCTTGGCAAAGTCATGCAGCATAGAAGTTGTTGGCATTAAATGCAAAATAATAAACAAGCAGATTTTAAATAGGAATGTGGGACTGCTGAGGGCCACTGAGACCAGAAATAAATATGAAGAGAGCTTCCTAGATCAATAAAGCAATAAATATTTTCCTTAGCACAAAACCAGGCTGATAATTTGCAGATAATCTATTTTCTATTTCTTGAAGCTCTCCCCTTACTTTGTTGTGGGTTATAATTTCATTACTTTCATGACAAGCTTGTCTGCAACAATGGAGGGTTGATGCTGGGTGTATTTCAAAATGTCATTGGAGCCCTGTGGTAGCATCTAATGAAGATGAACGCTTTCATCAGACTGTATTAAGCAAAAAATTATTTAACACACCACAAGAGTCAAATCTCACAGCCTCATTAGAAAAAAGCTTTGGATGAGATGAAGCTTGGATTTAATCAAGTTGGACCTCAGATCTAATTTTAATTCCTTGTTTTTAAGCTTGTCTTGAATGACAACAGTGGTTCAGCTGATGCCCAGATATTGTCAATGGTCACTTTCTTGTGTGTCTGTCTCTTGCACCAACACTAATCCCCACAAAGGTCACATTTTTTCCCTGCTAAGTGTTTCAGGAGTACAACAGCTCTGACATCAGGGGAGCAGTTGCTCCAATTCCTGAACCAGCCCCATGAGCACAGGAATGACCTAAGTCACGCCAGCCCTGGCCGGCCAACAAGAGCATATCAGAGATCATGGAAATTAAGAATCTGTGACACCCCCCAGAGCTATCAAGCACCTCTCACAAACATTCTCTCCAGAGCCTATTAATGAGGCAATTAGCATAGAGAGAAATGCAGATCGCAAGTGGTTCTGGGAAATTGGAAATTAAGAGAAGCCACATTCAAGCTGTTGAAGACCGAATGATCTTCTATGCTTAATACCTTAGAGGGAAGACAGGCCTCCCCATTAAAAAGAGATTTCTGTCAAGATGGAAGTGGGTGCCAGATGGCAGTGTTCACCATAGGCTGGACATGCCAGTCTGCAGGCAATTCAGGCAGCAACCTTCACAGCAATAAATCAACTCACCTTTAAGGACTCAGAGGCAAACAGGAGAATGGGCAAGGGCCTGGGAAAGGAGGGAGGGACAGCACCCTCAAAGCCACAGTCTGACTGGTGGTCTAGAGGCACCAAGGGGGATGATGGAAGTTCTCTAGACTCTAAATGTTGGTACTGTGGCATTCTTTCAATTCACAGAGAAGTTGTCTTGGGACAAGTCCCTTTTTCCCTGTTATTTTCTTTTTAGTGTTCCCTTACTATTTCATTGGCAGACAAAATGAAGGCCTTTTATTTCAGGGTAAGGGAGGGGGATAGGGATTTATTAAATAAGTACCTATGATGTACCAGTCATGTATTAAATGTTGTATAAATATCACATTTGGCCCTCCTGAGAGCTCTGGAAGCTAAATCCTATCTATCTGAATTTGACAATGAAGGCACATGAAGCTTCAGTGACTTGCCCAGGATCACAGGGCTAGGAAGAGTCTGAGAGCAGATGTGAATGCAGATCTTCCTGATTCTAGGCCTCCCATTCGATCCACTGATCCACTCCACAGCTAAAAAAAAATAATTATTATTAGTCATATTAGTGATAATGATAATAATAGGAGGTAAGCTCAGGGTACGAGGATGAAGGATTGTCCACGCCAGGCTCCTTAAGGCACACTCAACTCACTTCACAGTGATGTGATGAACAAAACAGGGGTGCCCTTGAGAAAGGAAGGTGGGCTATTTGTCTTCAAAAGTGGCTGAAAGTGGCCTCCTTTATTGCAGTCAGAGGAAGACAGTGTATTGAATCCTTTGTCTGGAGAGTCAGAAAAAGCTCAGAGTGTGGCAAGGGGTATTGCCCTGGGACTCCTTCAGGCCACTCATTGGCCCCTTGGAGCCTCAGTTTCCTTATCTGTTAAATGGTGGCTAAGACCAGATAACTTCTAAAGGCCCTTCAAGCTCCAATCTCTAGTGTGTTAGGAGGTTCTGCTGGGACCCTCACACTGGAAAGATGGGAACCTATGGCTGTGAAGACTTATTCTGAACCAGACATTGTGCCAAATAGGCTCTTGCTTGATCTCATACAAATAGGCTATTGTTTGATCTCCACAATAGCACTGTTGGGAAAGGTGCAATTATTATCCCCAGTTTACAGATAGGATAGCTGAATAAACCAAGGTTAAGAGATTTTCCCAGGATCACACAGTAAGTGTCAGAGATCATATTTGAATTTAGATGCTCCTGACTCCTGGTCCTGGGCTTTGGGATCTGCACCATGGGATTTCCCCCCCTTAAAAAAAATTATTGATGTCCTTTTGGTCTTCTTTGATAATGAAGGATAAGAACCATGGGATCCCCTAGCTGGTGCATGGGCTGATGAGGAAGCTGCAAGGTCAACAACTTATGTCCTATGGTCAAGGTCAGCTAGGGAATAGTTTGGAGACAGAATATTGACCTGGGTCTTATGACTCCGGAGAAGTGGGAAAAGCTTCATTGATTCTTTGTCTTCAGTTCAATCTTCCTAAAGAGACAGAAGGGAGAGGATCATGGGAGACCCTTGAGGATCTCAAGGGGCCAGCTGGTTCAGCAGGGAGTACCTCTCTCTCCTGTATCTGGTCTGGGCTCCTTATTCAGTTTCTCTCTGGCTTTCTGAATCAGTGAGGGAGAAAGCTCCTTGGGATGAGGGTCTATTGGGCTTCTCTGTTTTTGGAGTCCCAGGGCCCAGCCTGGCACCTGGAGCATAGTGGGAGCTTGATATATTCTTGGACTGAATGCTAACCTCTGTCTTCTATGGGAGTTTGCACCATTTTTAGTCCTTGTTATTCTTTGCCTGGTTCCCAAACCCTGAGGACACTACCACCCTCAGTGAAGATGCCACCATCATATTTCATTCAAGAAATAAACATTCCCCAACATGCCCTGAGCAAGAGACAATGGATATTCATGAAAACCACTAAATAGGCCTTAGGAGGGCAGCTAGGTGGTGCAGTGAATAGAGCACCAGCCTTGGAGTCAGGAGTACCTGGGTTCAAATCCAACCTCAGACACTTAATAATTACTATGTGGCCTTGGGCAAGCCACTTAGCTCCATTGCCTTGAAAAATCTAAAAAAAAAAAAAGAGGCCTTGGGAGTGGGCAGGTGGCCCCCAGAGCAAAAATCTTACTAACACTTACCAAGTTTAATGAAAGAATTTGACATGCTGAAGTGCCCCCTTCAACTTGGCCAAGTCCATCTGCCCACTCCCTCATCACCGCTCTGCCAATCAAAAGTGGATCATTCTGCCCCCCTCCCCAGGAGCTTCTAAAGCTAACTGGACTGGAGTCCTCCAAGTGCACACACACACACACGCACACACATGCACACACACAGGAACATGCACACTCATGCTCAGGATAGAGCCTACTTCCACCCCATTCTGGGCACTTGCCTTATTTATCTGAGCCCATCTTCTCTCCGGCTTGACTGGCCCATGCAGCCCCTGGAATCCATTCCAAGTTCTCTTGAGATATGCCAGTATATCTGTCATTTAAAAATCACTCCCCTCCAAGGTTTTCCCTCTATTAGAATACCCATTAAGCAGCTTGTTTGTCCACTTTCCATAAAGGCTATGGTGTAAATTGGACAAACACAGCCTGCCTGCCGTGGAGAGAGCAGATGTGTTTTCCCCTGATATGTCGCCACCATGTTCACCTTCATTACACAAGTGAATTTTACAGCAAGGCAGGGTGGGGGTGCCCAGGGCTGGAGAGCAGATTTGGTCCAAGCAGATGGCTCCTAACCAGATTATCATTTTTCCCCTGCTGTTGTTTCTAATTACAGAGTCTAAGAGATGCACACACACACACACACACACACACACACACACACTTTCATTTAGCAGCTGCTTATTGTTCCCCAAGTCTTTGGACCCATGCTTTCCTGAGCCTCTTCTGTGCTGGGAAATCCACTGATCCTCTCACTAGAATCCCCTTGGAACTCTGTCTTTGAAGCATTCTCTCCTTGACTGACACAGTAACAAAAGACTATCTTATCATTCTCTTCACAATATTAAGAGTGGGCAAGGCTCCCCCAACAGGCTGCCCAGTCAAGGAGGATGGGTGATTAACAGGTGGCACTTTCACTGCCCTGCCCCCTGGGAGCCATCCCCAAGGAGGAAACCATTGTCTCCTTCTTATGACCACTGCATACCAGACCCATCAGAAGCAAGGGCCAAGCCATCCTGGAGCCACTGGGCTGGGGGGGTCAAACCGTCCCCATCCATTCACTCTTTGCTGATGATCCTTTAACAAAAAGCCTTCCAAGGCCCCTCCTAAAGGAGAAGAGAACTGTCTTAAGAAATATTTAAACTAACCAGCCATTTCCAGAGACTGGACAGCTGGGAAGGACTGATTTTCATTGATCAATCAATCAGTATTTACATCCGCAATACCCAGGTAGGCCCAGAGATACAGAGACAAAAGCAACGTTGCCTCTCTATTCTGTCTTTATATGTCTTATTACAATTTTTCAACTGTAAACTTCTTGAGGACAGGAACTATATCATCCATTTCTATATCTTCCTGAGAGCTTAGGTTTCTGTTTTAAATATAGCTATTTATTGAATGAATAAATGAATGAATGAATGAACAAATGAGTGTCTAACTAAATGGCTGTATTAATTAATCAATGGCTATTTGAAAGATTGAAGGAATGCATAAAGAATTGGCTCACCAGTCCCTAGGACACCCCTTGCTTGGGCTCTATAAATCAGTAATAATATTTTAGTCCCTCATAGAGAGGAAGAAGAGTTGGTACAGACATTTAGCTGTCTGTTTAATGTTGCCAAGTCCTTTACATTCTCTTTGTAAAATCCCTTGAATATACCCCTTTCCCTCCTCTGACTCTGTCTGCACCCTGATACAGGCCCTCTTCACCTCTCACCATTACAGTAGCTGGGGCGGGGGGGTGGGGGGGTGGGTCTGTTCCACTCCAATCCATCCTCTATTCAATCACTGAGACTTTCTTAAAATGCAGATCTGACTCAGATAAACTCCAGTGGCTCTCTATGGACCCCAGGATCAAATCAAAAATCCTCTCTTTGGTATTTGAAATCCCTGTATCCCAGGTCCCCTTCCTGCTTTGCCCCCTCCATAGCCCTCCTCATAGTGTGGCATTCAACTGTCCCTCTCTCAAATCCAGACACTTCCAGTGGCCACCCCCTCCATGCTTGGACATTTCCTTCTCTGTCTCATTTTACAGATGAGAAAACGGAGGCAAAAAACAATAAAGTGACTTGTTAAGAGTCAAGCTGGTAAGTGGCTGAGGTCATATTCGAATTCAGGAACATGAGTTGCCTTGACTTCAGAGCCCTGGTGCTCTCTCCACTGAACTGCCTAGCCTCCCTGGCTTCCTCAAGGTCCAGCTAAAATCCCATTTTCTACCAGAAACCTTTTCCTGCTTCTTAAAGCTAGGGATTATCCTCTGTTCATCATCTCCAATGAAGCAGGTCTTTAACTTCTTTGTTGTTCTGGTAGAACCCCACTACCATTAGCCTAAGCTCCTTGAAAATAAACATTTTTCCCTTTCTCCTCAGCATTCAGACTAGTGCCTAGTATACAGAAGGCACTTAATAAATGCTTGTTCATTCAAATCCGGTCTCAGACACTTGATAATTACCTAGCTGTGGCCTTGGGCAAGCCACTTAACCCCAGTTGCCTTGCAAAAACTGAAAGAAAGAAAGAAAGAAAGAAAGAAAGAAAGAAAGAAAGAAAGAAAGAAAGAAAGAAAGAGAAAGAAAGAAAGAAAGAAAGAAAGAAAGAAAGAAAGAAAGAAAGGAAGGAAGGAAGGAAGGAAGGAAGGAAGGAAGGAAGGAAGGAAGGAAGGAAGGAAGGAAGGAAGGAAGAAAGAAAGAAAGAAAGAAAGAAAGAAAGAAAGAAAGAAAGAAAGAAAGAAAGACTTGTTCATTGACTGACAGGAATGGCAGCCATGGAAAAAGTCTCCAACCACCTGGACCTACCCAGAGAGAATGACCTAGGTGCAGTCAAACTGTGCTCTAGGAGTCAGATTGAGTCCAGGGCTCACAATCAAGGGGAGTGGACAGTAAGCCAACAGCTCTATGGGGTATATGTGGTCATACCAAGTGAGCCTACAGTTGACCTCTGGGAGTTCTGCTTATGGTCAGGATGTGGCCACACATGAGTCAAGATTTCCCTGGCTAGGCACAAGCCTCCAGAGTGTAAAGAATCATTATGAAAGAGATAGCCATGCCAAATTTGTCTGTCTCTCTCTGTATCCCCCCTTCCTTCCTCTCTGTCTCTGTCTCTCTCTCTCCCTTCTCCTTCCCCTACTCCCACCCCCTTTGCACGGACTGAACACAGAGCACCAGTTTAAGGGGAAGTTGAGCTCTCTGGCTGCTTCAGCATTCCAGCAGCCACTGCCACACTGAACACTGGTGCACTGCTCAGCACCGGTGGCCTCCCCTTCTGCTCCCTGGAGCTGGCTGAGCTGCTCTCCCTGTTGTGCCAGCATCGGTTCCCCTGCCCCATGCCACACAAGCTGAAAGGTCTGGGGCAGGAGTCTGATGGAGACTCCACACAAGTTCATGAGGGGAGCCATGTGATCCAATGGCTTTCAATGAGCAGTCCAAAGGCAAGAGTGTACAAGGTCCCTAAGAAGCTGAGTATTTTCTGTCTAAATCCTTGCAAGTAGAAGAAGGAGCAGCATGTCAACAACCATGGATAGCAGTTCTAAGGTTGGACATTGGGCTACCCTCTGAGGGAGACTTTGCTAAACTGACAAGGATTTTTTAATGAGATAGGTTTTTGAGGTAGTGATCTCCTTATCACTGGAAGTATTCAAATATGGGTTTATTGGTTGGGAAGGATTCTGGGCAGGAGATTCCTGCACTAGGTGGGAAGGTAGGGAGACTCTTAAGAATAAATGCCTAAGAAAATGTCATTTGCAAAGGACATAAAGTTTTCACTTCATCCTAGACACACCAATTTTACTTTGTGCTTTTCCTGGATTCTTTGGTCACAGACCAGTCCAGTTGGGGACGTGGATCCCCTTCAAGCTGGCTGTCAGTGAGAACTCTTCTTCCTGGGTCCAGTTCAAGCTTGTCCCTAAACAGAAGACCTGAGGCTCATCTAGCAACAGGGTCTAGAGCTTTGAAGGATCGCCAAGGCCTCTTCATTTTATAGATAAGAAAACTGAGACCCATGAAGGACTGTCACATCCCTAGGTCCTACCATGCAGAGTCGCTGCATGAATCTGACTCAAGAGTCAAGGGCACTTCCACTTCCACACTTCTCAATGGTTTTTTCTATGGTTGATTGAGATGGTTTTAATGAGGAAGTTTAGGAAGGGAACAAGAAGCACAGAGAGCATTTATCTTTAGACTTTTTATTCCCTTTCTTCCTGAGGGAATAAGCCAAATGAATTCAATGCTAGAACAGGGAACTTTCCAGAACCATGTATTTGTCATTTGAATATAATTGGGAATGTACTAAA
The DNA here is from genome assembly GCF_037893015.1 of Macrotis lagotis. Classification (NCBI taxonomy): domain Eukaryota; kingdom Metazoa; phylum Chordata; class Mammalia; order Peramelemorphia; family Peramelidae; genus Macrotis; species Macrotis lagotis. The sequence goes on from NC_133664.1 coordinate 4,769,891, forward strand.
GACTTGGCTAGAGTTTGTTTGAAACTCAATATATGGAAATTTATTATAATGATATTCAAGTAAGCTTTTCTGTTTGGGGGATACCCATGCAGAATACTCAAAGTAGAAAATAAAAGTTCTGGCATTTCTACTAATTTTTTATTCCCTAACATTTATAAAGATATCAACTATGAGCATATTTGACATTAAAAATGTATTATAGAGAAAAGGTCAAAATGATCTCTTAGAGGAATGAGGGAGGCAATGATTCTAAGTTAATGGCTAGAAAAAAATTCCTGGAGAGAAAAAAGAAATTATTAAATTTATTTTTGTGGATAACTTTTTGCCCTGAAGTCTGATAATTGCAGACTTCAGAGCTGAAGTTCATTGGCCCTTTTGAAGCCCAAACCCTTGGTACTAAGAGTATTTGCATCCTAATAACTGCAATTATATCCACCACCATCCCATAGCCCCAGAGTATCAATAGAAAGGAAACTCCAATAAACACCAAGATCCCAAGATCTTAGATTCATTATATCCCAGGATATTGAAAGTTGTAGAGACAAAATGATTAAAACATCAAGTGAGAGTTAATCTTTTAAACACTGACAATGTATCTGCTTCTCCAAGGAGCAATATCAATAGAGCCAGAAGATGTGAATTTAAACACGAATTCTGTGACCTATTAGCTGTTTGACTTTAAACAAGTCACTTTCACTCCCTGGGCCTCAGTTTCCCCATCTGTAAAATGAAGAGATGGGGTCAGATGAGTTCTAGGGACAGTCCCTTCAGATTCCCAATTTTACAAGACTAGGATCTTTCTCAGAGTGGTCCAGATTAAAAGGCACTGGATGTTTTCTCAGAGGTATTGAATTTCATCCTATCTCTGCCATTGATGAGCCACGTGACTTTGATGAAGCTGAATTCCCTCTTGGGGTCTGTGTTTACTCCCCTGTAAAATGAAAGGATTGATCTCCAAGATCTTGTTCAATTGTGAGTTTCTCATACTTTTACTCTCTGTCTGTCTGTCTCTTTCTCCTTAATCCCTTAACTCCCATCCCCTGAGGAAATAACCATCTTAATTAAAGCTTCCTATCTTTTTTAGCCTCAGGAGTTTGATAATACAGAATCTAGGTGGGCTTGATCAACTTGGCTGATCTTTTAGTTGATGTTGGAAATATAAATTCATTCAGGTAATGTCCTAAATTAAAATTAAACACTTTAATACCCACCCAGCCTGATACCATGTGGGGCACAAGGAGAACCGGTCTGTCATTTAAAGATGGTGGGAGGGGTTCAGAAATATTTTAAAAGATCAAGGACAAAGCCTACTGCCCAGTGGAAAGCTGATGATTCAAACACACTTGCTTCCACATTTGCTGGGCTCTGGTAGTAGCTTCCAAAGATCTTGCCATTCCCAGACTCCTTCTCTACCTGGTTGTGGCTGCTGCTCACCCTGTGCTGGAATTGTTTCTAATTGGATTCAGAATGGGGACAGATGATTCAAGAGCAAATAGCTCTAGAAAGATGGACCTGAGGCATGTTCCAGGTGATGGAGCTCTGGAAGGGCCAAGCCAGAACTGAACAATCCAAAGGAAGAAATATTACAACACTACTTAATTCACTTTCTTGGGTGTTATTTCTTATGTACTGAGGATATTGGAGAATGAAATTTTCAAGTCTAAACATGGGAAGACAGCTGTCATGCCAGAGGAATCACAGAACTTCGGAAGAATGGAAATCTGTCTTCTACTGAAACATGATTTCTATTGTGATTGAACCAATGACAAGAATCGGAGCTCTTGCTGGGAAGGCAGATCTGTGACTTTTTTCAGCTATTTGCTGTCCACCTCATTTCCGTCACATTTGTTTTTGGAATGTCCTTGCCTGGTTCAGCCTTATCAAGTTTGATGCAGGCTCATTTTCCCCTCCACTGCATCCTGCTCTATTGTGGGGATAAGACTGCTTGTAATTCTCTGCCAGCATCCTACGCATTGATTTACAGATAGTTTGTGTTCTAAATCACTGGTGCCCTCAGCTGTCATGCTTCTTCCCCTGTAAAGGAGGATAGACTGATGAAAATTCAAGAAATAAGCAGAAGGCTTTCCCAAGCAGTTTTCTGGAGTAAACCATATTTTAAGAGTCACACAGTTAGCTGACCCATTATACTCACTGCTGCTGCTTATAAACCAAAATAAAAAGATGGTGGACTAGATATTTGTTTTCCCAATAGATGTTCCCATATGTTAAGATTCTACAAAATACTTGAGACACACAGAAATAGAGATCATTTTATTCAATAATCCTCTCATTTTCAAAATATCAAATGGCTCATAAAAAGGACTCTCTTTGCCAAAGATGCTACAAATATTATGGAGATCTTACAGAATCCAATTGAACAGAGAATTCCTTAAAAATAGGACCTACTGATGTCCCAGTTTGTGGGTCACTGTAAAATGAGTCAAGAGGATCTGAATTCAAATCCTTCTTCAGACATTTACCAGATGCATTGCCCCAAGCAAGTCACAAGTCTCTCCTTTGATTTTCTCACCTATAAAATAGTAATAATAAGAGCACCAACTTCCCAAGTATGTTGTGATGATAAAATGAGATTATATTTGCAAAACATTTTACAAACATTAAAATGTTCTATAAAAGATTGTTATGGTAGTGGTTGTATTACCACCATCATTATCATCATCATCATCATCATCATCATGTCTTTGTTGTTTAGATAGCTCACCTACTATGATCTAGGCACTATAGTAGGGACTTTTCTTTTTGCAAATCTCATCTCAATTGTTCCTCACAACAACTGGAAGAGTTAAATTTGATTATCCAGCTTGAGGCAAGAATGATAAACCTAATAGATGTCTGGGATCATATTTGTGGTTCCCATAAAATAATAAAAGGCTTGAAGAAAGACTTCCAAAAAATAGGGAAGGTTTTCTATGGAAGAGACATTAGTTCATGAGCAGCTAGCAAGAGGAGCTGTAGATGGTCTGGGAATAGAACCATTCGAGGGGATATAACCCTTCCTGAGATTCAAATCTGGACAAATCAGATCTGGACAGATCAGGATGTTGGCTGCAATTCAAATACATTGAAAGAAAGTATCTTCATGAGAAAAACTCTCTAGTTGACCATTTACTGTAAAATGTCTTGGGGAATAATCCTGTCTGAATTTGGGCAGACCCAGTTTTATATAGCTGACAGAGATTTGATGTTGAACCTGAACTGTACTCATCTCCATCACTCAATAAAGCATGGAAACATAAGAGTGACTTCACTAGAGAGATGTGATTACCAGGATTATCGCCTCATACAATGGAAATGAAATATAGCTATGCTTCCTTGATTACTCAAATAATGCCCTGGATAGTCATTCAGTGTGATGGGTCCATTACATCTATACTGAGATATCCTAGAAGAACTTACTTACATTTACTCAGCTGCTCAAAAGGCTCCCAAAATATGTCTGTAGAAAATCCTACCCTTTAATCTGGTGTGATGAACACAGACCATTGATTGCCAACTCATGTTACTTGTGAAAAAGATTAAAAATGGAGCTCGGCTAGCAGACAGAAGGCTCTTTGTTAATCACTGTTAAATAATATGGAGAGGGATTCCTGGTTGTCTGCCTTTATTTACCGTTGACATTAGCTGTGTAACCCTAGGATATTCATTTAGCCTCTGAGAGGCAACATGGTGGGGGCTTGGGAAGAAAGAACTGTGAGAAGACCCACCTTCCAATTCCACCTCAGTGGCTTAACTGAAGTGTGACCATGGCTAAGTCACTTGAGTTCTTGAGTCTGAAATAATTTTAAAGGTGGTAGTTGAATTCAGTGATCCCCAGCACGGCTAGAAGTAGACCCTGTAGGTGTCAGCTTCATCATTTGTAAAATGGTGACTCTATAGGCAACACTTAGCTCACAGAGTTGCTGAGATAAATTAATATGGATGTTCTTAAACACCAAAGCTTAATCTAAATGTCCACTCTTATTAGTAAGATTATTCTAGACCCACAACAAATTCCTTAAAGTCTTTTTTGGTTAATAACCACCTCTCTCCACCTAGTTCTCATGAATTCTAGGAGGTATTATGAGGAATATTCATGTGATTCCTTTTGTGCCATTTTACTACCAAGATGGGGCAGGATGGAAAATGTTTAGCATGTGTGGATCTGCCCACCTCCAAATGATAATAAAAATGAAAGGCAGATTCTGTGAGAGTAACTTGAGTATGTTCACTGTTTGATGTTTAATGAGCATTTGGCTTGCCTCTCTCCTCCCAAAGGGAAAATAAAACAATTAGTGGGCATGAGAAAAATGTTTCATTAACAAGTTTTAGTCATACACCCCATCTGCACATGAAGGCCTCCCTACCCCATGGCATGCTATAACGTCCCCCCCATCTCTATTCTATTTGTCCTTCATATTTCTGCTCCGTCTTGGTTGTTTGGATAAGTCACCAAATGATCCCTCTGCCGGTGGATGTCCTTGGCTTTTCATGTGCACCTTATCTCATGACTCAAATTCTCAAAGAACAAAGGGAATAGAGTTGTGGGTTCAAGTTAGGGGCTAGGGAAAAGAGCGCAAATATTTCCAAGAGAAACTTTGAATTTTAGGCACTGATTAATATGGTAGGTAACTACCTGGTTTTTCTGATTCTCTGGTTTAGTCTGTCCATAATCATCATGTGATCCTCTGATCATAAACCTCATTTGCTCCCTACCACCTATAGGGTAAAGCCAAAGCTCTTTGGTCAATCTTCATGACTCACCATAAATGGAGAAAGAAAAAAATGGACCTCTTTTTTTCTTCTTTCACCCTTTCCTACCATTTCAAGTCCTGTCCCCCATGACTACCTATCCTCTGGAATGTGATCACTTTTACAGCACCACAAAATCTCTGAGATGGAAGTATGGAATTATGGCCAGAGCACTTCTCAGGGGGGCACTAGGAAGAAGGATTGAAAGTCAGCCTATTTACTAGCTGTAAGGCTAGGACCAAACCACAACATCTCTGGGCCTCATTTGTCTCTTCTCTAAATAATGCCTATGTCCCAGGATTGCTTTAAGGATGAAAAAGTAAAGTGCTTTAAAAACATGAATGTGCAATAGAAAAATGAGTTAGTTTTTATTAATTTTATTATTTTACTATTATTATTATTGAAAGAAAGTATATAGTTCTACCTGAAAAGCTAGTTCTATGCAAAAAGCATAGAAACAAACAAGTGTGCAGCTGAAAGACCAGGAAGGGGCCACTGGGAAATTGTGATGGTGGCCCTTTTAGGACTGGAGGAAAAATGGGCCCAACTGAACCAGCAATATTATGGAATTACAGGTGCCTAATGGCCCTCACAGATTGCACATCTCCCAAACATAAAGAGAACTGTCTTTTTATTCCTTACAGGAAAGTCAAATATTCCCCTTTCATTCTCAATCTGCTCAAGAAGGCCAGAGCTCCCTTTGATGCTTTCCAAATCATTGAGCAGATGCTATAGCTATTTAAAATGATCCAGGCTCCCATCTTGCTCCAATACACCCAATCTCCAACCACCATTCCATGGTCTGAAGTCCACTCTTGGTGTGGCAGGAATTCAATTTCCAGCAGGTCCATCCAAGTTTGAGGGGATATGAGGTAGGTAGGGCAATGGAGTGGTTGGTTATGATTTGGGGATCACTGAGTCAAGTGTGGAATGGCCTGTTACCAAAGGGTGGCTGAAAAGGGACATGAAAACATTTTGCAGCTTCAGCAGTTCATGAACCTAGAATTACCTAGAAGTGATCCTATAGATGACCTAGTACTTTCCAATAGAATGCTAATTAAAAGGGCAAAGCCAAGGATAACTGGGGACACTTTCATTATCAGTGTTAATTCACTATCAATGTTAGGTGCTAGGAGCTAAGGAATAGAAAGAGGAAAAACAAAATATATGCCTGCCCTCAAGGAGCTTATATTCCACTAATGGTATCAGGAGAGATAAAGTGAAATAGGGTGGTGGTTGTGTGAATAAAAGGGGCAGAATGCTTGAAATTTTGTGGAGGTGCAATTGATAAGACTTTTCAAATAGTTATATTGAGGGATGAGAAGTGAAGACTCAGGGATGACTCTGAAGGTGGGGATCTGGAGCTCTGGAAGGATGGTGGGGTCTTAATCACAATAAGGAAGTGGGGAAGAAGAGAAGGCATGTATGCAGAAGGCAGGAGTGGGAAACAGATTCTATTTGAGGAGCACTGAATTCAAAGTTTGTGAGGTCTCCAAAGGGAGATATCTAATAGGCATTTAGTGTTGTGGGCATGGTGCTGAGGAGAGAAACTAGGACTGGGGATGTGGACATAAGCATATGTACATCTTCATGGAGATGGCTGAGAGAATTAAGCAAGTGTGAAGGAAGTCTTGAGATCACTGAGAGAGAATGTGAAAAGCAAAGAGCAGAAGAGATGAGAAAAGGAGGATGATCTGACAAAGGGAAGAGAGCAGGAAAGTCTGAAGTAGGATAAAAACCCAAGGAAGAAAAACCTGGTTAGAAGGATGGGTGGCGGTGATGGGATGAGACCCAAGAAGATCCTAATCAGCTTTCACAATCTAGGGGCCATTAGTAATTTAGCCAAAAGTGGATTTGCTTAAATGATGAGATCAGAAACTAGACTTCAGAGGATTGAGAAGTGAGGAGGAAGAGGGGAAGTAGAGGTTCTGAGTCTATACACTGCCCCTTCCCCAAGGACTTTGACCATGAATAGATTCCAAATGACATGGTTGATAATCAGTCTTGGAACCCAAAAGTGCTGAGTTTCCATCACACTTTTGACACATATGACTATGGGATTCTGAACCAATCATGAAACTCCTTAATGCTCATGGCTGCTATCTGGGACCGTGAGTGGCAGCAATGGGACTGTCAGACACTAGAGTCATTCTATGCCAGAGAAAGTCCCAGGTCCAGCCCCTGCTTCTATCTCAAGATGTATAAGAGAAGATGGAGCACATGGTCTGAGAGCCCACAGTAATTGTTAGGTAGTTTCTTTTAAGGTGTATTTGTAAGCAGAAGGGAAGGAGTCCTTGAAAATTAGGAAAAGAGGTTCTGGAGAAACCTGGAGGAGAATTCAAGTGATGGGATCAAGTAAAGGGGTTGCCATGCAAAGGGAGAAGTCTAGGTGTTGTCCAAGACTAGAGCAAAGGAGAAGACTAGAATATAGGACTGGAGTGAAGACTGGAAGCACTTCATGGACAGCTTCAATTTTGCCAGTGAAATCTGAATTGAAGGGGCGGCTAGGTGGCGTAGTGGATAGAGCACTGGCCCTGGAGTCAGGAGTACCTGGGTTCAATCTGGTCTCAGACACTTAATAATGACTTAGCTGTGTGGCCTTAACCCTGTTTGCCTTATAAAAAAAACTAATAAAAAAAGACATCTGAATTGAAATCTTCTGCTCCCAAACAAGGAGGCGGCAGAAGAGAGAAAAGGGGTTACAAAAGAGAAGGGAAGAAGCAGTGGATAGAGCAGTAGCCCTAGAGTCAGGAGTTCACATCCAGACTCAGATGCTTAATAATTGTCCAGCTGGGCAAATCACTTAGCACCCCCCCATTGCCTTGCCAAAAACAAAAAAAGGGAGAGAGAGAGAGAGAGAGAGAGAGAGAGAGAGAGAGAGAGAGAGAGAGAGAGAGAGAGAGAGAGGAAGCTGGGAACAGAAACTGTGGTAACTTGAGCAAGGTGATGGGGAAAGAGATCAAGGGTTAGTGTGGCAGGAAGGCCCATACCGAAAACACAGGCCACAGATTGGTGGTGGCCCCATTTGTCCAAGCTGCCAGGCCAGCCTGTAGTCGTCAGCTGAAGAATGGGAAGGGAAAGGTAGATGGCAGGGGCAGTCTGGGCTGGGGTTTGAAAGCAATGCATGGGGACAGATGATGACTTCCTCTGCTGCCCCAGAGTGTTGATGAATAACTATCTGACAAGTCATTCACTTCAGAGCCACAGATTCCTCTCTGGGGCCACAGTAAGAGATTGGAGGACTCTTTTATTTATGGAGAAAAGAAGAGAACCATTATCAGGCCACCTAAGAGGGCAGAACTTCTCTGCTGAGGGTGCCTGGCTTCCCCAAATAGTATGGTTACTTCAAAGGGCCTGTTGTCTAATTCTGCTGAAGACATCTGCAATTACATGGAGAAAAATGAACTTGTGGTCACCAAACTGATAAGGAAGGAGAGGAAATATGACCCCAAATCATCTCCAAATGTCAGTGCAATAGTCTGTCCCTTCAGGTAGCTCACCTGCTCAGGAATGATGGGAGGAGTGGAGGATACCATCTATACCTAAGACGCACATAACAGGCCATTGGAAAGGGGCAATGATGACTAATTTACCAAACCCTCCCAAAAAGCTTCATGAACGCTAGTCCAGTTGATGGGGAACACAGCCAGAGCAGCTCAGGGTCCTGACGATGCTCACCAATTTCTAGAACATGATATTTTGTCACCACTATTACCCCCACACCTGAGGCTTGGCCCTCACCCTGGGGACAGCCTGGGGCTGAGCCACCCAGGGTTGGCAGGGCTGTCTCCTGAGAATGATGGGGGGATAATCTGTCTCCATGACTCTACTGAGAGCATCTTGGAGGAAGTCAGAAAAGGGGAAGTAAGACGATGCTTGCCCTCTCAGGATGCCCTGCTCAGCCTTGCCAGGCTCCAGATTTAAGCTTCCTGGGCTCCTGTAGAGCCAGTTGTCTGAGAGGCACCCAGCGGTGCAGTGGGGATCCCCATGCACCTGTGCTCTCTTTCTGAAGATGGAGACAGCAGAGGCTAGCCTTCCCCCATCTTAACGAGGAGTTGCCCTGGCAACCCTGGCTGCCTGCAGATGCATCCTGGGCCCCTGGCAGCCCATCCTGCTTCTTCCACAGAGTTGAGAGAGACTTGGCCCCCGGCCTCTGACCCCCCCAGCCCTGACACAATTCCCCACAGTGTCCAACCCTTCTGGAGACCACTGTGATGTTCCAGCTGATCCAGTTGCCCCCAGGCTTTGGAGCCTGTCTTTATGTAACTAAAACATTCGCTTCTCCTTTGGATGCTGCAGACAAAGCTACACCCTGGGTGGCCTCTATCCATTCTGCCACCTCTTCCTACTCATGAGGAGTAGGTGTCTGAGAGGGCAGTGGGCCCCCTTCCTGTCTCTACAATTCAAGCATAGCCATCAGGAATAATATCTGAGTTGCCTGGCTTCCATAAAGCCCACACTCCGGTTCCCCCCTCACTAAAAAAGAACTGACAAGCCCCGGTGAGAGCCTAATCAAGGCAGGGCCATAAGGGCTTTGCTTCAGGATGCCTAAATTTAGAAAACATTTGCCCTTGTTCAGCCCATAGAAATACCGAGATTAGCACTTGGTTGTCAGACCAACAAGCTCCCAAAGAGGTGCATCCTCTGCTGTCCCTTCCCAGTCACCAAGCAGCCTGGCCAGGGCTTCCTCAGCTCCCTCCCAACAGCCTAGGGATCTCCCCCTATGAAGCAGAGGCTCCTAGAGTCATTGGCTCAGACCCTCCTCCCTCCAGTAGCCTGAAATTTGGGATTCCAGATGGCTTTTTTGGCTCTGCTAAATACCTGTTTAAAAACAACCCCCCCCAAATAACCATAGGAATAATCCCTATTTGAAGAGCACCCAAATGTCTGCACACTTTCCGCCTTGCAAGTGGGGCAAAGTAACATTACTTCCATTTTACAGAGAAGGAAACTGAGGCTAAGGGAGATGGAATGACTCACCCAGGGTCATCTATCTAGTAAGGTTGGGGGTACAGGTCCCATCTTCCCCTCCCCCTCAGCTCCAAGACTAGGCTGCTTTCCTCAACCACCCCCCCATATTCTCACATGGAGACACTGTCAAGGGGGCTCTCATCCAGAAGCTTAGCCAAACTAGGGCACCCTGCTTATAGAACTTGACCTTTCTCATCCTCCCAACTCCTCTGTCCCGGACAGGTTGATACTCTTTGCTAGGCCGCACATTCCCTAGCTTACTGGCTGCACATTCCCTGGCTTACTAACACCAGAAGGAGTTATAAATGAACAAAGCTACCTGAAGCCAAGATGTGTCCTGTCCAGGCCATGTTTGCAGAGGAGATAAGCTTGGTTCCTAAAACCTCTGTCACAAGCAAGGCATCTGAGCCGGAGGAGCCCTGAGTGCTAGGAGAGGGAGGGAAGTAAAGGAAAGAAAAAAACCCGACAACCTGCTTTGCCAGGCTCAGGACCTTGGCCTTGGAGTGGTCAGTGGTCAGTCACACCCCATCAGTAAGTGAGGAAGGAGGGACATGAATCCATCTCTGTCCCTTCCTTGCTCAGTCCTCAGGGGCCACACGCAGTAGGCAGGCACCATCAGATGTGGTTTCTGGTTGGGGTTTTGTCTTTTTCCAGGGGTGGCCATGGATGACCACTACATTTAGGAGCCTAATCTCAGGCTGGACAGGATGGGATTTGAATCCATGACTTCAGGATCACTAATTCAGAAACCAGCTCTCCCTAGGCTGGAAGTATCTCAAAAATACAGGTATGAGATTACCTCTGATGCCCCAGTTCTTTGGAGGTTCAGTGAGAGATCTCCCTAGTTGTATCTAATAATCCATAGCAAAAAAAAAAAACAACAAAAAACCAACAAACAAACTGTGAGGACTTGTGGACCCATCTCTTAGTTGGGGAAAGGGTTTATAAGTTTTCAGGTATCTCCTTTACCAAAACAGATTGCAACCCTCCTGGAATTTAGTTGATAAATCTTACAATGTGTTTGAGACACATAGAAGGGAGGTGACTTGAACAAAGTCACCCAGCTAGTTGGGATCAGGAGCACCATTTGAACCCAGCCCTGCATCCACTACCCCATGCTACCTGCCTCTAATCAGAGAATGGATTTGTTCAAACTGGACAGTCTCCTATCTTCTCCTTTCAGTTCTGTCCTATGCCCAGGACACCCTACAGAAATGTGTCAGAGGTAGAGGTAGCCTATAGTATAGTCCCTTTGCTAGGCAGGAGCACCATGTTACTGTTTTAGGGGGAGCCCAGAAGAACCTACAAGAGACAAACACTCATCTGGGCTAAAAAACAAAGCGGTACTCAACACCATCGTTGAACAATGTGTTGTCAATGAGGGAAACAGACGTGAAATAAGACCACCATTGGGAAATGGGGAGCAGCATAAACTGGAGTTGGCCCAGTCTCATGGAGCTGGCCCTAGTTCACATAGCTGCCCCTGCCTCACATAGTTGATCTGGCATCAAAGAGTTGACCTGGCCTCACAGACTTGACCCTGGCCTCATGGAGCTGGGTCCAGTCTCACAGAGCTGGCTTGCAGGTTGTTAAATTGTTAAATTGGTGCACCATCTCTCCCCACCTCTCCATAACAATTTCAATTCATATTCCTGGAATTATGGGTCGATTTTCTTTTGTGTTTTGGGAAAAATGTTGCCTGGGGGCACCTAAATTATTTACCCACCTAATTTTCAGCTGCCTAAACAACCTCTCCAAACTATTGGCATATTTGAGAAACAGTTTAAATGAAACAATTATTTGGGGGCTCCAGTTTTGAGATCCTACAACACACTGCGAATTCTCAGCAGAACAGTAGAGCCCCTTGATGAGGGATGGGAAAATTTCAGGAAAGACCAGTCTGGTGGAGATGTGTTTTCTCCTGAGCAAGCAGAAATGTCCCCAACAAGAAGGCCCCCTTCAAACAAAGTAAAGACTGACAGAGTGCTTTCCGTGGGGGGGGGGGTGAGGGGAGGGAAGCAAGATTGGGGGGAAAATTGTAAAACTCAAATAATATCTTTAATAATAAATTTAAAAAAAGAAGGCCCCTTCTTAGATGGGAGGCTGGGCTCAGCTCTCCAAACAGACCCATGCTTTGATGGGTGGAATTCGGCTGACAACTAAGGAATAGATATTTTTAAAAGATCTGGGAGGCTTCACTTTTGCCAAACTGGGTCTGAAAAGTCAATGTCTTGAGAGAAAGGCTTCTGGAAGATTGTAGGCAGACTCTCTGAGGCTAGTGGCTGAGACTGCTGAGGTCAGGAGCCTCCCTGGGAGGTGCCACCTCCTACTGAGGACCAGAGCCATTCTTTAGAGGGACAAGTTTCCAGGTCAAGGGCCTAGCCTGACTGCCCCCTTCTTCACTTTCATTTGACTGAAGTAGGAGGGAAGCAGCGCCCTGCACACACACCAGCTCAATAGAGTCCAGGGAGTCCAGGCCACCTCATGGCTGGTGACCAGGTTGGCAGGGTCTTAGCTACCCCCAGGGAGATGAGTTACCCAGAAATGACCACAGGCAGGCAAGAAACTCCACTGACATGAACTTGTTTTCACTACAGGACAGTCGGGAGGGGAGGCAGCCACAGTGTAGGATTGACCTGAGCAGGTGTTCTGCTTAGCTGGGGGAAAAGTTGCTTCCTAAATTTTCAGTGGAATAATTATGCCTTGGGAAGGGGCAGACTCCAATTCAAGACTTAGTCAGAATATTAGAGAAAATGTTAATAAAGAAAATTAAAAGTGGTTGGACATATTCATTCATATATGTGTGTATATGTAAGTATGCATTTGTGGATGGGGTGAGTGGGTAGATGGGTGGATGAGGGAATGGGTGGGTGGGTGGATGAGTGGGTGGATAGATGAATGGATGGATGGGTGGATGAGTGGGTGAATGGGTGAATGGGTGGATAGGTGGATGAGTGGTGGATAGGTGGATGAGTGGGTGAATGGGTGAATGGGTGGGTGGATGGGTGGGTGAATGGGTGGATAGATGGGTAGGTGGATAGGTAGGTGGAGGGGTTGAGGAATAGGTGGGTAGTGATTAAAGTGAGGAAAATCTTGTGCAAAGACATCCTTCTGGTTGCCTTTTCCACTTAACACTGCAGGTTGATTGTGGCCTCCATAATTTGTGCACTGGAGTGCATGGGGTCAGATCACAGCCCTGTTGTCCATTCCTTTACACCAATACCTTTCATTCCTTGGGCTCAGTTTCCTGACTAGAATATGATGGTCTTAGACTAACTAGCCTCTAAGTTTCTTGCAGCTCTAAGTTTTTGAAGTTCAGGTAGGGAACAGCTGGACTGAAGACCCCCAGGAAGGGTCCTGACTGGGAACTCTGGATAAATCCCAGGCCCTTCATGACCTCTCAGTATCTTCCTACGGTTAAAATGCTGAAAGATGGCTGATTTGCAAGGGGAGAGGGAACTGAGTAGGGAAGAGTAGAAGATTTTCTACAACAAAGCAATCACAGATTTAACCAAAGACTGGAAAAGCTTCCCAGTGATGAGCCACCCTCCCTCCCCCTCCCTTACCCCACCCCAAGGCATGCTAGAGCTCCTGGGATGGGGAGGGAAGCCTTGACTTCTAGGGAAGTAGGAAAAGCCTGGGAGTCTGAGGACCCATAGACAAGGCTTGGCATTTCTGAGGCTAGTTTTATAGTTCACATTAGCTGAGGTATCACAGGGCATCAGCTGATAGACTTGGAGTTGGGAATACCAGTGACTCTGGCCAAATCACTTAACCACTTTGCCTCAATTTCCTCAACTTTAAAATGGAGATAATACCAGCACCTGCCAACCGGGGTTGTTGGTTGTGAGGATCACAATATTTGGCACAAAGTTAGTATACACAAAGACTATGATGCCCCTACTTCCCCAGTTTCTTCTCTCAACTAAAACATTTGTATCTTTTAGCTCATTGTCAGAGGAAATAAACTGAAGACCCTTTCCCATGCAGGCCATCCCCCTCAGGTGGTTCACCTTATAAACCAGGGTGGCCAGAATGGCTTATTCCTCTTCCCATGTGGTCTGCCAAGGATAGAGAATGCTGGAGTTATCTTCCATTATGGAAGCTGTGTTCTCTGGCACTTCAGAATACATTAGCTCTTCAGTTTGCCACATCCTAATCCAAAATAGGATTGAGTCTAAGATTCTTTCTTGGACAAAGTGTACTCCTATCCTATCTCCACTGTCCTGTACTTTAAAAAAATTTGTCTTTAAGGATTTATATTCTTTCCTATTAAATTTCAACCAAATTCAGCCCAGTACTCTAACCTGTCACAACCTATTGTGATCCTAACTCTGTCACTCATTGTGTTAAGTATAATTTCCAGCTTTGGGTCATCTACACATTGAGAATGCCATCTATGCCATTATTCAAGTCACTAATAAAAATTAAACAGTGCAGAATCAAGCAGAAATCCCTGGGGCAATCCACTGCAAACCTCCTGTCAATAAATCTGACAACTACTCATTAAGAACCAAACCACCCTCACACCTAACAACCACAATACAAACACATAAGTTATTTTCATTTTTTCTCTTTTGGGAAGACTTCTCTGACACTTTAAGAATACAGAATTTGAAAGATTTATAATTCTTATTCCATGAAAAATAATGTGTCCAAACTGTAGCCCAATGAGTTAATCAACCCCCTGATAAAGACTTCTTCAACAGATTCTGGAGATGGTCAATGAGTTGGTTGGTACTGGGGGATTCAGGGACTGCTTTGGGTTCCATGATGTTAAGCTACTCATTGCTACCAAAGCAAGCTCCAAATTGAAAGTCAGGATTCTCATAGTGTTGTGTTGAGGGGCAAAAAATTGTGGAAACCATGAAGAATCAGAACTATCAAGAATGCTGAGGACAATGCTGGCCAGAAGTTGACTCCAACAGTGAATATATATCTGATTAAGGTTTCTTAAGGTTGATTATTTTGACATCAGAGTCATCTTCTTTTAAGCTCATTGAGCCCTCATTTGAATCAAAGAAAACTTGTAAGCAAACTCATCTGACCAAGTGATCACAACTTGAGAGAAAATCACACTCTATAATCATGGTCCCTGATTGCCTTTGCTAAAAAGAGGGATGAACATTTCATCATCTATCCTTCATAAGAGATTGTCAAAATTAATTATAGTCTGATTGTCTTCTATGACTGTTTTTGGTTATGTAATTATAGTTTTTGCATGTCTCTTTATTCTACATCAATTTATACAAATTTCCCCATAATTGTCTGAATTTTTCATATCTATCATTTCTTATAGGAATTTCCATTATATTTAGTGCATTTAGCCATTCCCTTATTTACGGGAATCCAATTTATCAGTTAAGAAAAAGAAGAGTGACCTGTTGCAATAGAGGGGGAAGAAGAGATGAGGTTAGAATGGCCTGAATTTTACTCCCATCAGATTTGGCTTAAAGTTAACATACATATACTCAGTTAAATTAAGAAATTTATCTTACCTTTCAAGTATTAAAAGGGGGAAAGGGGAGGAGGGAGGAAAAGGGGAACCAACAGAAGGAAGGAAAGGAAGAAGGAACAAAGGGAAAGGGGGGCAAAAGGGGAGGGGGCTTGGATATAAGGGGGTAAACACACTGAAGGCAGTGGTATTCATTGGTATTATCTATACTGGGAACATAGATAACGGGGGAAAAGGGGAAATACAAACAAAGGGAAGATAACATGAATGTCAATAAAAAGTTAGTAATTATAACTTTTAATGTGAATGGGATGAACTCTCCCTTAAAATGTTAAGTGAATAGCAGAGTGGATTAAAAACCAGAATCCTACAATATGCTGCTTATAAGAAACTCATTTGAAGCAGAGAAATACATATAGAATAAAGATAAAATGTTGGAGCAAAATATATTTTGCTTCAGCTGAAGTGAAAAAAGCAGGGGTAGCAATCCTTATCTCAGACAAAGCAGCTACAAAAATAGATAGCATTAAAAGAGATAAGGAAGGAAACTATATACTCCTAAAAGTTACCATAGACAATAAAGTAATTTCAATACTAAATATATATGGACCCAATGGTAGAGCATCCAGATTCTTAGAGGAGAAATTGAAGGAGTTACAGAAAGACATAGAGAGCAAAACTCTACTAGTTGGAGAACTCAACCTCCCACTCTCAGATTTAGATAAATCTAAGCATAAAATAAACAAGAAGGAAGTTAAGGAGGTAAATAGATTGTTAGAAAACCTAGGCATGATAGACCTATGGCAGAAACTGAATGGGGATAGAAAGGAATGTACTTTCTTTCTGTAGTACATGGCACTTACACAAAATTTGACCAGGTACTAGGGCATAAAAACCTAATAATTAAATGCAGAAAGTCAGAAATAGTGAATACATCTTTATCAGATCATAATGCAACAAAAATCATATGCAATATTGGGCCAGGGAGATATGAACCCAGAACTAATTTATTTTAGAGAATGAGTGGATCAAACAACAAATTATAGAAAGAATTAAATATGTTATCTTAGATAATGACAATAATGAAACAACATACCAAAACCTATGGGATTCACTCAAAGCAGCTGTCAGGGGATATATTATATCTTTACATGCTTACTTGAATAAATTAGATTAAGAGAAAATCAATGAACTAAATATGCACCTAAAAACTAGAGAAAGAACAAATTAAAAACCCTCAACTAAATACCAAATTAGAAATCGTAATAATTAAAGGAGAAATTAATCAAATTGAAAGCAAGAAAACTATTGAACTAATAAATAAAGCCAGGAGTTGGTTTTATGAAAAAAACCCAAAAAAATTGATAAACCTCTGGTCAATTTGATTTTAAAAAAAGAAAGAAGAAAACCAAATTGCTAGTATCATAAATTAAAAAGGTGAACTCACCACCAAGGAGGAGGAAATTAAAGTAATAATTCAGAATTATTTTACCCAACTCTATGCCAGTAAATTTGATAATCTAAGTGAAATTGATGAATATTTACAAAAATATAAGTTGCTCAGGTTAAATGAAGGGGAAATTAAATACCTTAAATAACCCTATCTCAGAAAAAGAAATTCAACAAGCCATTATTGAACTCTTTAAGAAAAAATCTCCAGGACCAGATGGATTCACAAGCGAATTCTATCAAACAGTTAAGGAATAACTGGTTTCAATTTTATATAATCTCTTTGGAAAAATACGTGAAGACAGAACTCTGCCTGACTCTTTCTATAACACCAATATGGTCTTGATACCTAAACCAGGAAGAGTTAAAATGGAGAAAGAAAATTATAGACCTATCTCCCTGAAGAATATAGATGCAAACATCTTAAACAAAGTTTTAGTAAAACGACTATAACAAGATACCACTAGGATAATACATCAAGACCAAGTAGGATTTATCCCAGGAATGCAGTTTGGTTCAATATTAGGAAAACTGTCAGTATAATTAATTATATCAATAACAAACCTATCAGAAATCACATGATTATATTAATGTAGAGTCTCAGTTCTGGACTCCCTTATCCTTTTCCCAGCCAAGTACTGGAGGGGCAGGAGACAAGGATTATAAAGGAGACAAGTACTTGATCAAGATCTCCAAGTGCTTCAAGTGCTCCATTTATTCACCAAAACACCAGTGAATAAATCTTTCCAGTCTCTCATCCACTCCCACTCCCATGGCACTTTGGAAAACAAGGCTCTGATGTTCAAAGACACCAGGTAAAGATAATTTACAATTTTCCAACCCACAATTTCCTAACATATCATTAGATGCTGAAAAAGCTTTTGACAAAATACAACACCCATTCGTACTAAAAACACTAGAGAGTGTAGGAATGAATGGATTGTTCCTTAGAATAATAATCAGTATTTATCTGAAACCATCAACAAGCATTACATGCAATGGGGAGAGGCTAGAGGTATTCCCAATAAAATCAGGGGTGAAACAAGGATGCCCATTGTCACCACTACTTATTCAATGTTATATTCGAAATGTTAGCTTCAGCAATAAAAGAAGAAAAAGAAATTGAAGAAATTAGAATTGGGAAGGAAGAGACAAAACTCTCACTCTCTGCAGATGACATGATGGAATACCTAGAGAATCCCAAAAAAATCATCTAAAAACTACTAGCAACTTTAGCAAAGTCACAGGATATAAAATAAACTCTTATAAATCCTCAACATTTCTATACATGACTAGCAAGATGCAGCAGAAAGAGCTAGAAAGAGAAATCCCATTCAAAGTAACCTCAGACAATATAAAATACCTGCCAAGTCAGACTCAGAAATTTTTTGAAAACAATTACAAAGCACTTCTCATGTAAATGGAATCAGATTTAAATAACTGGGCAAATAACTGCTCATGGATAGGCCAAGCTAATATAATAAAAATGACACTTCTACCAAAACTAAACAACTTGTTTAGTGCCCTACCAATCAAAATTCTAATAAATTACTTTAATGGGTTAGAAAAAAATTGTAAATAAAACTCATATGGAGAAATAAAAAGTCAAGAATCTCCAGGGATTTGATGAAAAAAAGTGCAAAAGAAGGTGGCTTAGCCCTACCAGATCTAAAATTATATTATGAAGCATCAGTCATCAAAACTGGTATTGGCTAAGAAATAGAATGGTGGACCAGTGGAATAGACCAGGTACAATAGCAAGAAATGATTATAATAAACCACTGTTTGATAAACACAAAGAGTCCAGCTATTGGGATAAAAAACCCTCTCTGATTAAAAACTGTCGGAAAATTGGAAGTTAGTATGGAATAAACTTGGATTAGACCAAAACCTCACACCCTATACCAAGATAAGATCAAAAATGGATACAGGATTTAGACATAAAAAACAATATTATAAGCAAACTAGAAGATCAAGGAGTAGTATACCTGTCAGATCTATGGAAAGGGAAGCAGTTTATAACCAAGGGAGAGATGAAGAACATCATTAAAAACAAACTAGATAATTTTGATTAGATTAAGTTAAAAAAACTTTTGCACAGACAAAACCACTGTAACCAAGATCAAAAGAAATGGTAGTAAATTTGGAAACAATTTTTACAACTAATATTTCTGACAAAAGGCTCATTTCTAAAATATAAGAGAACTGAGTCAAATTTTCAAAAAAACAAGCCATTCCCCAATTGACAAATGGTCAAAGGATAGCAAAGGCAATTTACAGATGAGGAAATCAAAGCAATCCATAGTCATATGAAAAATTGCTCTAAATCACTACTTATTAGAGAAATGCAAATTAAAGCAGCTCTGAGATACCACCTCACACCTCTCAGACTGGCCAATATGACCAGAAAGTACAATGATCAATGTTGGAAGGGATGTGGGAAATCTGGAATACTAATGCATTGTTGGTGGAGCTGTGAACTCATCCAAACTTTCTGTGAAGCAATTTGGAATTACTTCCAAGGGGCAACAAAAATGTGTAAACCCTTTGATCCAGCAATACCACTACTTGGTCTATACCCTGAAGAGATGATGAAAAAGGGTAAAAATATCACTTGTACAAAAATATTCATAGCAATCCTCTTTGTGGTGGCAAAGATTTGGAAATTAAGTGAATGCCCTTCAATTGGGGAATGGCTTAACAAATTGTGGTATATGTATGTAATGGAACACTATTCTATTAGAAACCAGGATGAATGGGAATTCAGAGAAGCCTGGAAGGATTTGCATGAACTGATACTGAACAAGATGAGCAGAATCAGAAAAACACTGTATACCCTAACAGCAACATGGGAGTAATGGTCAACCTTAATGAACTTGCTCATTCCATCAGTGCAATAGTCAGGAACAATTTGGGGGATCATGATGGAGAATCCCATCTGTATCCAGAGAAAGAACGTGGAGCTTGAATGAAGACCAAAGACTATTACTTTTAATTTTTTTTAAAAAATGTAATCTTATTATATAATTTTGCTATCTCTTATACTTTATATTTCTTCCTTAAGGATATGATCTCTCTCATCACATTCAGCTTAGATCAATGCATACCATGGAAGCAATGTAAAGACTAACAGAATTCCTTCTGTGGGGGTTGGGGGAGGGAAGTAAGATTAGGGGAAAAATTGTTAAATTCAAAATAAATAAAATCTTTCTTAAATAAAAAGAATAGTGAAAATTAAAAAAAAATCCAAGGACCTGTCAGATCAAATCAGTTATTCATGAAAAAAAGGGAGAATCAAATTGAGGTAGCACTTGTGGTCCTTGAATGACACCATTTTATCATACAGGATAATGACAAGGCCTCAAACATGGGGTGTGAATGATCTAAGAATGTCATGGAAAGATGAAAACAAGATAAAACAGGATAGAAGAAAATCATATAGTCCCAAATACCCTAGAAATCAAGTTGTCTAATTTATCCATTTCTCAGAAGAGGAAAGTGAGATCCGTGGAGGGGAAAGAATGTTGTTCCAGGTTCCATAAGTCTTAGGTAACAGAGCAAAGCTCTGATCCTAAGCCCTGTGAGACCTAAATCCTTTCCTGTTCTTTCTCCATTCCTGCCATGAGAGGGTTTTCTAGGTCCTAAAGTGAGTATCTACATTGTCAAAACCTCCAAGCAATCAAATAGATTCTGAAAGGGGAAAATGTTTCTGTTTTAATTCAATTCTATTTTGAAAAATTCATTATAATTGAAGCACAAAGAAACCTTGGTAGAATGATTCTTGTCATGTAACACCAAGATATCAACAAAAGGAAAACTAGCAAATATTTTTGACCTGATTTAGAGCAAAATTTCTCTCATTGTGTAGGGAGGCAAAGAGCAGCAGATGTTTCTAACATAGAAAGATTGGCACCATTCTAATACACCTGGGAAATGATGAGCATGGCAATTCAAATTAGTGTAATCTAGGTACTTGATCTGCTTGATATGAAAGGGATGTCCCAAATTATTGATGCTTTGGCCTCTATCTTCCTTAAAAAGTACAATAAGCAGATGTGATTCCCAAAGAGATCATTAAAAGAGGAAAAGAACCTACATGTGCAAAAAATATTTATAGCAGCTCTCTTTGTGGTAGCAAAATATTGGGAAGTGAGAGGATGCCTAGCAATTTGGGAATGGCTGAACAAGCTATAGAATAACAACGTAATGGAATACTATTGCACAATAAGAAATGATGAACAGATTTCAGAAAAACCTGAAAAAACTTGTATGAACTGATGCAAAAGAAATGAGCAAAACAGTATCAGCATCATTGTGTGATGATCAACTATGAAAGACTCGGGTCTTTTCATCATCCCAATGAACCAAGACAAAGAACTTATGAACTGATAGATTCTGAATGTAGATCAAAGAATACTTTTTATGTACTTCATTTTTTCATGTTTTTCCTTTGCTTTGTTTCTTCTTTCACAATATAGAATCATGGAATTAGGTTTTACATAATAGCATATAGATAAATGATATCAAAATGACTACCATTTTCAGAAGATGAGGCAAGGGAAGATAGAAAAATTTGGAATTCAAAATCTTGTAAAAATGAATATTAAAATTTGTCTTGATATATATATAATTCGGAAAAAATAAAATACAATAAAAAAGAACAAATGACAACCACCACAACAAAAGAAGAATAAGAAGCCATATTTGGGCAAAGTTTAAGACAGCTAGTGCTTCCTGCCTTCAAAAGATATCTTCTTGGAACTCTCAGAGACTTTTCAAGAAGGCAAATATTTAAGTCTGGAGAGAGAGAGAGAGAGAGAGAGAGAGAGAGAGAGAGAGAGAGAGAGAGAGAGAGAGAGAGAGAGAGAGAATGAATGTGTGTGTGTGTGTGTGTGTGTGTGTGTGTGTGTGTGTGTGTGTGTGTGTTTTCTGAGAGGAGGGAAATGGAGCCAAAGTGGGAAGAGCAGAAATTACTAGGTCAAGACAGTGATTCTTATAGTAGGTCATTAAAGAGGAAATTCATACACCTCAAGGCCTGATCATGGAGCTAGAAAACAGGATGCTTCCCTCCTGGTAAAGTCTGCACAGATTCCCCAGTCACTTCTCTGTCCTTCACACCATGGCCAATGGGCACCTGAGATTGAGAGTTTAACCCCTACCCAACCTCAAAAAGACAACACTTTTAATGTAATCACTAAAGTAAAAATTGCCCATTTTTAATCAGTGACAATGTTTGAAAAAGCAATTTAAAATGAGTTATTTGAATCTCACCGAAACTGTGAGAGAGGTTTTGTGAGTACTATAACCTCCACTTTACAGATGATGAAGTTCAGCGAGGTCCTAGCACTGTAGACTAGAGGCAATAATTAAACCCAAGTCGAGGATTCTATCCATTCTAGCTGGAATGTCATCTGTGACTTGTAGGAAACCTCCTTCACTGAATCATATTGGTAGCTGGGAGGTGGTCTCTAGTCTTGGAGAGTCAGTTGAGGCCTTGCCAAGGGCAGGGCTGGAGTCCAGAGAGATTCAACACAAGAATGTTGTGAGTTCAAATGAGATAATAGAAGTAAAGTATTTTGTAAAGCTGAAGTGCTATAGAAAAAGTTAACCTTTAATATGCTGCTGATTACTATGAATTTATTGCCCATGACTCCCAAGCTTGGCCCTCTAGTTTCTGCTCTGGGGAGCATCTCATTCACTGGTCCCTGGCAACCACAGTTAGACCATGAGAGCAGATATCTGTGACCCTCAGGCTCTGCCTAGCTTGCCTGCTTCTGCCATGTTTATTTTCCATTGTTCTGGAGTAGACAAGTAAATCATTTCAGCCCTACTGAAGAGCCACATCCAGCCCACTCTACCAAGAGGCCCAGAAGGCACTAAGTCTGATTGCAGTGTCCTCCAGCTAATAATCTTAATCAGCTTTCAACATTATGATGTCATTCCAAATTAACTCAAGATCAGCCTAATGAGTCTCCCTAACCCAGCAGCCACTGAATGTTTTCCTTACAAAGGTTCAATTTCCAATTGCACTGATTATGTGCACTGGATCTATAATTTTGGCAGCCATGTAGGAGCAGATGCCCACCATGTTTGTGAGAGTGACTGCCAGGCAGTCCAAACCAATCAGCTATCAGTCCCCCAAATCCCTTTTTTGTTTAATCAAGTAGCCCCCGAGCAGAGTCTCATACTGCTTGCTGTCCTGCACCAACTAGAGGACCCCTGCCTCCCCTCCTCTACTTCATTTGTATAAACTGAAGTCCAAATGCTATATGAGAGACTCTCAAATTAAAAAAGAGGATGCAGGAGATTGGTGGGGCAATGGTCAGCTTTGGTTTGGGTGGGATGCTAGGAGGAGACTTTGGGAAACATAGTACAGAGTTGAGTTGTTTAGGGGAGAAGTGCAAAAGAAGAAAATTAAATAAACCTAGGCCAATATTTCCTAGAGCCTCCTGAGCAAACCCTGTGAAGATAAGAGAGTAACTGGAGAGGCAGCCACTAGGGCATGATTAATATTTCATGGAGTTGAATCAATAGCAGAGAATAATAAGGTATCTTAATGTGCATGCCTGAAAACCCGTTATCTCTCATCATTCCTCCACTTTGTGGGCATTAGCTTGAAAGTCAAGGAAAAAAATAAGCCTTTTTTGACTAATGAAGAATGAGAGAAAAAAATGAAAATAAGACCCAATACAGCTCTACAGATGCAATAGACATAGCTCCTTAGGAGTTGGGTCCCTGTTGGGACCAAATATAAAACTGAATGAACTGAATAGGAATCAGTGGAAGGTGGAATTAGGATGCTGACCATTCCCCTTCCCTCTTATCTGTTAGCTGTGGTGGCCATAAATTTCTATTTTTCCATTTTAAAAGAGAGACAGAAACAGAAAGAAATTAAGACATAATGGCAAATAAAAGTTTTACTTGATGGTACTTAAAAATGCAGAGGGACCAGAGGCTGGTTAGAGCATCTGGTGAAGAACATGGAATCGTTATTTCCAACTCATCTCTGGAAGGGACCTTGTCCTATAAAGAGGTACCATTACCCTCATTTGTTAGCATTTATCAACAAGGCAAGAGAATAGATGTTATTTCTATAGCTTTAAAATTTTGCAAAGCACCTAACAAGTCCTTGCACTAGACTTCTGGTAATATAGGTATTATCATTCCCATGTAATACAAAAGTAAATGAGAGTCCAGGGAGGCCATGATTTGTCCAAGAGAGAAATCCTGAATCTAGGGTTGCTTGAGTTTAAACACTGAATTCTGGGACAGCCCCCAGCCCTCAGCATTCTGACTAGACAACAAAAGAACAAAGGAACCCTATGGAATGGAAGAGGGGAGAAATGAGTTGTGTCTGTGTCTGAACCCCCCAACTATAGCTTCTGGAGCAGCATAAGTGTGAGGACTGGGCAGCAGTAGTTTTGGGCAGCCACCAGGCCCAAGGCAGGCTCATGTCCAGCTCACAGGCTTGGCTGATCTTGCCCCTTCTATCTGTCCAACCCTTTCAAACCCAGCCTCTCTGGTCCAGTTGTGACTCATGGGCTATCAAGGAGTAATATGAGACTGATTCAGCCCAGAGAAGAAAGGGCCTATGTGCTCTCCACCAGAATCAGAGTGGACTGGAAGCTCACATCAAAACCTTTAAGGAATGGAAACTCAGGGCCCAGAAAAGGCCTTAGGCTCCCAGGTCTCTCCCTGATCCGTGTGACTGTGACACTGCACTCTCAGGCCACTGGACTTGCTGACCTCATGACTATGGTGAAGGTCTTGGCAAGGAAAAGACTGGCTCAAAGGCACATCCAAGTACATAAACAAAAAAGAAATTCTATCTACAGTGTCCTTGAGGCAAATGAGAGATACCTGCCAAAGATTCTAATTAAATCAGAAGTAAAGCTACAGAACAAAATAGGGACTCAAGTTTTTTAGGGATTTAGCCTGAGGCAGGGGCTGGAAATCAGAGAACTGGGCTCTGAGTCTGGGCCATCACCTTGAAGGGTCAGAGGTCCAAGGTATCTAAAACCAATCTCTCATTATCCAGTTAAAAAAATGAGGCCCAATGCAGTGAAGGGTCTTTCCTGGCATTACACTGGCAGTAAGGGTCAGAGCTAGAGACTGAATGATAGCACCAGGTTCTCTCTGTCCCACTACACTGTCTCCCAGGAGAGCACCAGCTCCCCATCTGTCTTCAGTAGGAGATGACCCTGAGCACTTGGTTATTCTTAATCATGAGTCCTTCATGGGCCCATGTGGGCAGAGAAGGACCAGCGGCTTTCCTCTTGTTTTAGTATCCTTCTCATAATTTAATCATGCATAGATCACTCTCACAAAATTATAAAGATGAGAAAGTAGGACAATGGATAAATTCTGCTCTATTCTCCCTTCTTTCTGTCTCTCTGTCTGTCTGTCTGTGCTCTCTTCTCTGTTTCTCATTCCCATCCAGTAATAACATGCCCATGATACCTACTCTCACTTTTTAGTGCTTGAATGGGTTTAAAGCTATATCCCCCCCCAGAATAGACTTTTTCTTCATAATTTTAGTCCAAGTTAATTCTAGGTTTCATTGTCCCTATAACTCCTACATTCTCTCTCTCTCTCTCTTTTTCTCCCTTCTTTATTTTTTCCAATTCCATACAAAAATAGTTTTCAACATTCATCCTTTTGCAAGCTTTTGACTTCCACATTTTTCTACCACCTTTCCTTCACTCTCTCCTCCCCATGTGACTGATATAGGCTGAGCATGTACAGTTGTGCTTAATATATTACCATATAGAGGGGGCAGGAGATTATGAGAGAGAAAAAAACAACATAAAGGAAGTTTTTAAAAGTGAACATAATATGCTTTGCTCTGCATTCCATGTTTTTTTTCCCTACTGGATATGAAAGGCATTTTCCATAAAAGATCTGTCAGGATTGTCCTTGATCACTGAACTGCTAAGAGGAACTGGATCCATCACAGATAATCATCTTACAAAGTTGCTGTTAAATGGTTCTACTCATTTCACTCAATGTTCTTGCAAATCTTTTCAGGATTTTTCAGTCTGTTTACTCATTATTAATAGGATTCCATAGGTTTAATATACTGTAACTTGTCATTTCTCTGTTGGTGGGCATTTCCTCAATTTCCAATTCTTTGTAACTACAAAAAGAGCTTCTTTAAATATTTTGGTTTATGTGGGTCTTCCCCCTTTTTTATCATCTCTTTGGGATACCTAGTAGTGCTATTTTTGGATCAAAGGGTATACACAATTTTATTGCTTCTTTGAACGTAGTTCCAAATTTCTCTCAATTCACAACTCCACTTAACAGTGCATTAGTGTCCTAGCTTTCTTACATCCTCTCCAATATTGGTCATTTTCCTGTTTGTCATTTTAGTTCAATCCAATAGGTGTGAGATGGTACCTCAGTGTTGTTTTAATTTGCATTTCTCTGATTACTAATAATTTGGAGCATTTTTTCATATGCCTATAGATAGCCTTAGTTTCTTCATCTGAAAATTGCCTAGTCATATCTTTTGATCATTTAGAGAATGACTTGGATTCTTAAAAATTCACCTCAGTTTTTTATATATTTCAGAAATGACTCCTTTATCAGAAAACACTATAGCTGTGAAAATTGTTTCCCAGTTTTTGCATTCTTTCTAATCTTGGTTGCATTGATTTTATTTATGCAGAAAATTTTTTCTTTCCCTCCATCCTATATTCCCCTATTTGTACTTTTCTTTGTCCTTACCCCTGATCAATCCTCACCAGTGTTTTGCTTTTGACTGTTACCTGCCTCACACTGTCCTTTCCTGAGTTCCCTCCTACTTCCCTATACAGCAGGATAAATTTCTAAGTCCAAGTGGGATTGTATATCATTCTTTCTTTGAGCAAATCTGTTGAAAGTAAGATTTACTCAGTGTTTATGCTTTCCTTACTTTCCCTCTACTATAACAGATTTTTGTGCTTCTTCATGTAGTGCTAATTATCCTCTGTCTCCACCTTCTTCTCCACATATAATCCTTTTATAAAGCCTAAATTATTTTATACCTGTCTTGTACCCACACGCTCTGTTGAAGTATACTCCTTTCAACTATTGTGCCCATTATCTCTCATGGCATATTGATCACTGATCTGAGAGCCCATTGTCATGGCACCAGGAGGCCTGTTCAGATGACAAGCCGTGAAGTTCCTTGAAGGCAAAGAGTGCTTCCTTTTGTTTCTTTGTCCCCATCTCCAAGCAGAGTGCTTATCACTGCTTATTAAGAATTTATTGAACTGAGCAGAATCAGATAAACTCTAACCAAATCCAAACCCAACATCAGTTCTGAATTTATCCAGTTAGTATACTGCCATAAAGATTATAATACTATCCAAGGGTAACAATGTATTAGGGAGGATTCTACTTCACTTCTCTTCAATTCAGTTTCCTCATTTACACAAGCAAAGAAGCTAGACTAGATTCCCATTGGGGTACATCCAGCTCACAATCTGTGATCCCTGGTTTCTCATTCCTTTGCTCTACAACTATGCTCCCATGTATTTTTCCCTATAATTCCCAAACCTCCTGTGTTATCTATCTCCCTTTTCTCTTGTAGCTAGGAAACTCATGAAGACCAAGTCTTTCAATGAGTTTGGCAAAATTCTTGACCAGAACCTTGCTTTTTGGAAAAGTCAGCACAAATACTAGAGACTTTCCTAAGTAATTTTAACTCTCCATAGAGAAGCAGCATAGGGCTTGTCATCTGTTATCCTTCACTATTGCTTCATGGCTAACATACTTTGTCCACCATACACATCACTAGTAAAATCTTTTATGCCACTGTTAGGAATATGCCGCAGCCCCTTTCCATTCGCCCCACCTTTTCCACTAGAATTTTGATTAATCTTTGATTACGATAAACAGCCATGTGATAGTACTAGGAGTTAGAAAGAAGAGTTCTTATGGTATAGAAGAGTTGGGGGTTTCTCCAATGCTGTCTAGACCATTCTACTACTTCAATTTCATATCTAGCTCCTATCCAATGGTAATGTCCATCCACTGTACATTCACTATGCTTAATAGGTGGCCCAACCAATGACCTTCAAAACCTGAGCACCTGGCATGATTTATCTATGAGATATGTGGTAAAGTGCCTTGCAGACATCCAATTGCTATGTGCTCCATCTAGTACTTCTGATCATTGCCTTCAATACTTGTTCTTCCTATGTGGATTATTATCTTGATCCCTTCTGAGTAACTGAAAAGTCTGTGATTGTACAGATAGAAACTTCTACAAACAACACAACAGCAGCAAAGCATTTTACAAATTATTTCAATAGATTTTCAAAATAACTTGGCTGATAGGTATTGTTATAATTCCTATTTTACAAAGTAGGAAACTGAGGCAAAGAAAAGTTAAGTGATTTACCCAAGGTCACACAACTGGTAAATGTCTGCAGTGGAATTTGCATTCATGTTTTTCTGACTCCAGGTTAATCTATTGCTCCACCAGATGTAAAGAATTATCTATGATGAATGATTGTTCCTCTCACATATTTTAATCATTCATGAATCAATATCAAAAATATTAATATGGAAAAGTAGAAATATGGATAAATAATTGTTATTTTTTTAGTCTCTGTCCTTTTTTGGTAAATATATGTCCTTGTTTGTATTCACTTTTTACTCTTTGAGTGGGTTTAAAACTTTTTCATCTCCAGAATGGATTTTTACTTTGTGAATTTAATCTTATCTAAATCCCAATGTTAATTACCTTATTCCTTAACTCATTTCTTTCTTGTAACACATGGATTGCTAAATGTTGAGAGCTCAAATGTAGTGGTACCACTGCCATCAATATGAAAATAGATCCCCATGGCAATACTATCAGATCTATACCACTTCACATCCATTTGCCATCCCCCTTCCAATTTCACCCCTAAGTGTCCCCTTGATGACCTGGTTAAGAGCTGATGACAAAATTTCTATAGCATCATTTTCTTCTCTATAGCTTTATTTTTCAGTTTTGTGATTCTATATTGGTCATAATCTTTCACTTTTATCCCAATGTTTTTGTAAAAGAGATTGCCAGTGTTGATCCAGGGCTGGCTAGCATCTGAATATTGACCCTAAGGGAAATGAATCATCTGATCATGGTCATCCATAAAATAAATACAAACATAAAACATCCCTCCTTCCTACACATGACACTATACTTCCACAAGGAGTGATTGGGGGCAGATAAAGGAGAAGAGAGTACTAGAAACATCTACCAACCTTCTAATTATGTCAATGTAACTGCTGGAACTTCACATAAACGGTCTTATTGAGAGGATACATAAACAGTGCTAGGGTTACAAATAAACATATTGGTATGTGGTAGAGATGCAGAATGCTTTGTGCATTACTGGAATGCTTTATTATACAGATCTTGAAATTCATTATTATAAAATTCCATTCTTTACGTGACTGAATGCTGCTTCTGCTAAACCTTGTGTATTATTTAAAACCACAAGGAAAAAAATTCAGCATTCATTGCCAAAAGGAAGAGAACCCCATAATGTGAAAAACCATTTCATTTTCAAACTTGTATATCTTGGGGAAAAGAAAAAAATTCCCAAAGAGAATAATAAATAATATGGTATGCTGTCTACCTAATAAATTTTAAATCACAACATAGAGAATGCAAATTAATTTCTAACTTCTAAAAGCTCTTCACTGGAGAACCTGCATGCAGCAGCCAGTCCTACCGCATCATTTGCAAGTCAACACCACTATTTGCAAGTCAGATGCCAGGAGATCTAGGAAGAAGATGGATGGGGGGGGGAATCTCCCTCTCCTCTTTTCCTGGAACATGCAGAGATGAGAGTCGGCACTGATGAAGGGAAGAGGAAAGTTCATGGATAAGTGTACCAGGGAATCTTTAATCTCATAGCCTTACTTAGTGTCTGTCCCTGGAAGACTTGAAGCATGCTTTCAAAGTTGAGGAAAGCCCTGGACATTAATTCTCCCAATCCTAACTCTTCATCCATATGAGCCTACCAGGGCCTGGGCTTCAAGAGGGAGCCTTAGAGATTGTCTTCTTTCCATCAAGGCTGCCTAAGACTTTCCATAAATAGCTTTCTCTGAACATCTAGGAGAAGAGAACAGGAAATCATTCCATTGCAGCTCATTTCTTCCAAAAGAAACTGAGGGCTAAAGGGAAATGCAATCTGATAGTTTCTACTGGATCCAAAAGAGAAAGATCAGGATAAAGTATGAAAATTATAAAGAAGCCAAATGAAGCCTGGAAAAAGCATGTTAACTGATAAAACTATATCTAAAGGCTGTTTCAAGAACCAGTGGATTCTTCCTCATTAATAGTCTTCAAGCAGAAGCTGGAAGATCACATGGGTATTCCCAAAGGGAAGGATCTTGTTCAAGAATGGATGACACTACCTGCTGCCAAAGTTCCTTCTGGATCTTTGTGTGTTCATGAAGTACCTCAGTACTAATTCTCCAGTTTGTTTTATGTCTCTAGTGGCCTCAAATATAGCCTCTTAGTCATGTTAAAAATCCAAGTTTTTATTGTTGGTCACTTCACTCATGCTTTTGTGTACCCATCTGGAGTTTCCTTGGCAAAGCTACATTTTACAGATGAGGAAAAAGAGAGAAAACAAGACTGAGCAACTTACCCAGGGTCAAATGGAAAGTAAGTGTCTGAGGCCATGTTTGAACTCAGATGAGTTTTCCTGCTTCCAGACCAGCACTCTATCCACCTAGCTATCCCATAACACAGGTCCCTGTACATATATTAAAATACCTAACAATGTGTCAGGGCATGATAAGGAGGCAGAAGCCCTGCTTTAAGAGCTAATCCCATTCCTCAGGAATACTCAGAAATGATGTCACAGAAACACAAAAAAGGGAGTTGGAATTGCTAAAAAGAATTCCCACATCAGTTTTTTATTTCATGTGATAGGATCTGACAAGAGTGTGGCTGCTCTTTTCTCAGGAATCCTTTCTTTTCTTGCTTAATTTGTGACTAGGCATATTTGTAATGGATCTTATTTTTTGTGGGTTTCTTGATTTTTCAGTTGGTGGGGGAGGGGGATTGGAGAGAATGAGTTTGGAACTGAAACTAAAAGAAAATTGGATTTTAAAAGAAAACAACCCAATCCTATGGGAATCAGGGAGAATGGGAATGGGGCTAGAAAACCCCCAAACCAGCATATGTAATCTTGTTTCTTACAATGGAAAAAAACTAGAAGAGAGATAATAATTCCTAGCATTTCTATAATACTTAAAAGTATTTTACATATAATGTCTTGTTTGACCCTCAAAACTCTTGTTGTTCTATATGGGCAAGCTGAGGCAGACAAAGGTGAAGTGATATGCCCAGAATTCTGTCACTAGAACATGTCAGAATCAGAATTTGGTCTTCAGTTTTCCTGACTTCAAGTTTATAAGCCTGGGCATCAAACTGTTTTTTTTCCTTTTTTAAAAAAATATTTATTTTCATCAATATACACATGCATATTTTTAAGTTACAAAATTTCCTTCCACCCTCCCCTCCGTAGCAAACAGTTGGGTTAGCACTGTACATACATATTTTGATAAACATGTTTACATACTAGTATTGGTTATTTTTGGTATGAGGAATTAGGATTAACAGAAAGAGAACATAGAGATAATTTTTATAAAGTGTTCATCAGTTTCTAAAAGGTCACAAAGCCCAAGAACAAGAGATAGAGAAATTCCATTTAAAATAACTGCAGATAACATTAAATACTTGGGAATCTACTTCCCAAGACAAACCCAGAAACTGTATGAACACAATTATAAAGCACTCCTCACACAAATAAAGTCACATCTACTTAACTGGAAAAATGTCAAATGCTCATGGTTAGGTTGAGCTAAGATAATAAAAATGACATTTCTACCCAAATTAAATTACTTATTTGGTGCCAGACCAACCAAACTACCAAGTAACTATTTTACAGAGTAGAAATTCATCTGGAGCAAAAAAAAGGGCAAGAATAGAAAGGGAACTGATGAAAAAAAATGTAAAGGAAGGCAGCTTAGCTCTACCAGATCTAAAACTATACTATAACGAATCAGTCATCAAAACTTCCTGGCACTGGTTAAGAAATGGAGTAATGGATCAGTGGTTAGGTTAGGTTCAAAAGAAACAGCAGAAAATGACTATAGCAATCTACTATTTGACAAACCCAAAGACATCATCCTCTGGGATAAGAACTCACTAGTTGATAAAAATTGTTGGGAAAACTGGAAAATAGTATGGTAAAACCTAGGCATAGATCCACATTTCATACCCTATACCAAAATAAGGTCAAAATGGGTACAGGATTTAGACATAAAGAATAATATTACATATAAATTAATAGACCAAAAATTACTCTTATCTATGTGATCTATGGAAAAGGCATAAATTTATGACCAAATAAGAATTAAAGCATATTGTAAACTGCAAAATGAATGATGTTGACTATATTATATTAAAAGTTTTTGCATTGATAAATTCAATACTGCCAAAATTAGAAGGAAAGCAGAAAGCTGGGAAATAATCTTCATAACCAGGAGTTCTGACAAAGGTCTCATTTTAAAATATTTAGAGAATTGCATCAATTTGTGATCACAAGTCATTTTCCAATTGATAAATGGTCAAAGGATATGAACAGAAAGTTTTCAAATGAAGAAATTAAAGCTATATATACACTCATATGAAAAAATGCTCCAAATCACAATTGATTAGAGAAATGCAAATTAAAACAACAATGAGATATTGTCTCATACTTATTAGATTAGCCCAGAAGAGAAAAAGGGAAGATGATCAATGTTGGAGAGGTTGAGAAAGGATTGGAACATTGATGCATTGCTGGTGGAATTGTGAACAGATCCAACTTTTCTGGAGAAGAATATGGAACCATGCCCAAAGAACAATAAAACTGTTCATACTCTTTGACCCAGCAATTCCAATTCTAGGACTATATCCAGAAGAAACTGTAAAAATTAGGAAAAGTCCTACATGTTCCAAAATATTCATAGCAGCCCTTTTTGTAGTGGCAAAGAATTGGAAATTGAGGGGATGCTCATCAATTAGGAAATGGCTAAACAAGTGATGGTACATGAATACTATGTAATATTATTGCTCTGTAAGAAACTATAAATGGTCAGACTCTAGAGAAGCACGGAACAATTTTTGGGATCTGATGCTGAGTGAAGGGAGCAGAACCAAGATAACAATATACATATCAACAGTAACATTGTGAGATGAACAACCTTAATGGAAGCAGCTACTCTTGACAATCCAGAGAGCTAGGACAACTGTATTTGACTGGTTATGGACTATGTTATTCCCATCCAAAGGATGAAAAACAAAACAAAACAGAAAAAAACCCAACCCTTCCAAATCTGATGAACACTTTATAAAAATTATCTCCTATGTATCTCTTTCCCTTTATCCTAATTCTACATGCCCAAAATTACTAGTTTGTAAATATTTGTTAACAAAGTATGTATAGGGGTGGCTAGGTGGCGCAGTGGATAAAGCACCGGCCCTGGAGTCAGGAGTACCTGGGTTCAAATCCGGTCTCAAACACTTAATAATTACCTAGCTGTGTGGCCTTGGGCAAGCCACTTAACCCCATTTGCCTTGCAAAAACCTAAATAAACAAAAAACAAAAAACAAAATATGTATGTAAAATGCTAACCTGACCATTTCCTTCTGAGGGGAGGGGGGTGGGAAGAGAAGGTGGAGGGAAATTTTGTAACTTGGAAATATGCATGTACAAATGGATGAAAATAAATTTAAACAAAGATTATGAAGGGGTGTGTATGTGCGTGTATGTGCGTGTATGTGTGTGCATGTTTTGTTTTGCTTTTCTTGCTCTGGCTAGGGATAACATAATCCACAGCCAGTCTAAAACAGTTGTCCTAGCTCTCTGAACTGCTAAGAGGATCTGCTTCCATCAAGTTTCTTTATCTCACGATGTTATTGCTGATGTGTATATTGTTCTGGTTTGTTTTATTGTTTCTTGGTTTCTTGCAAAGTCATCTTACTTTTTTAAAAAAATTATTCATTTATTTTCATCCAACTTTCATACAAAGTTTTCATCAAAAATTTATCAAACTTTAGAATACAGAGTGCTATATTAACCAGGTGCTCTGAAAGGGCATCAGCCCTTCAGGGAGCCAGAAGACATTCCCAAGTTGAGCCAAATTCACCTTGTACACCTTTCTCCCCTTCTTTGTCATTATGTAACTAGATGAAAACAATGACTCTTTCCAAGTATCAAGAACTCCATGGATGCCACTGATCTATATACCAATGGCTAATCATGTGATGAGAGGTTATACTTCTCATCTTACAAAAAAAGGAAACTGAAACCTAAGGTTAGAGGATTTCCCAAGGTCACATTGGTAGTTAATGGAAAAGCTGGGATTCAAACTTGGATCCCTCAATCCCCAGTTCAGCATTCTTTCTACTGAATCATGTGATGCTCATTCACCCAGTTCCAAATCCTCTTTGTATCTCAGTAGCCTCATCTGTAAAATGAGAAGGTGGAAATACTCCTTACAAAGCACCAACCAAATTTTTAGTGAAAATAAAGGTCTTGGTAAGCAGCAGGACAGGTTAGATAAGTCCAATTCTTGAAGAAGTGACATGGAAAGGACTTATGGGTTTCAGTGGTCTACAAGTCCAATGTGCCACTAGCATGCATGACTTACAGAAAGGCCACTGACATTGGAGGTTACTTTCCCAGAAGTCTAGTATTGATTGCTCCCAATTTGACTTCATCACCATGCAGCAGATTTGGGCTGTTACATTTCATTTCACAGGAGCAATTGATGAACATTTTAAATGAATGAAATCGTTACTAAGTGCTTCCCATGTGCACAGCATCATGCTAAGGGCTGGGGATACAAGAAGGAAAGGAAGACAGTCTGCTCTAAAAGAGCTCATATTCTAATGGTGCATCTCCATCAGGCTGCATGGGAAGTCATATTTTCATAGAAGAGAGAGTTTTCATGCTTGGTCATCAGGTTAAATTAAGGATGGCAATAATACAGTAGTATCATTGTAACACTTTGGCATTTCCAAGATCCTTTCAAAAATTATAGTTCTTTAATTCTCCTAAGAAAGCAATGAAATTAGCTAAGAAATTATCAATACTCCCATTTTTATAGATGCATAAAATCCATTGAAATTACAACAATTCAAGGATGGAGGAAGTGCCATGATAGGTCATTGACTATAGCTCATACCTGAAAAGATTACCCTGGACAACAGATTTGGTGAGGAGTCATCCAACCTTTGCTAAAATGCCTCTGACTTTAATGGGGGAAGCCACTTCTTATGGCTGGTCATTGTAAGACAGTGCCCCCTCATCAGGGACAAGCCCATCCAAGTTCAAGGAGATTTATCAGCAGGTTGCTCACAAACCAGTGATTTTCAGTCACAAAACTCTCTAAAATCATTTCTCCAGAGGCAGAGGCATGCATTTTACAGTCTCTTCAGGGAAAGAACAGATCCTAGTGGTATTGAAGCATGGACAGATGAGGAAACTAGGCTCTGAGAAGTTCAGTATTCTTCCTAAGGTGAAAGGGAGCAAGGACTAAATCTTCTGGTATTAGTTCAATGTTCCTCCCACTGCAGTGGAAGGTTATGCTATGAGTCAATCAATGAGCAGCCTCAATCAAGAGTAGGATCAGTCAAAGAGTGATATCAATGACTTCACCATTTCCCACCATGGAATGGATGAGGGTTGGGCAGGGGTGGGTCATGTATTCAAAAAAAGAGAGAGGTCAACATAGATTGGAGTTCTACCCAAAGGGCAAAGCCAGAATCACTGGTTGTCAGAGGGCTAGTTGTCAAGCCCAAGAGTGGGAACACCCTTGAGATCAGGGATTCTGAAACTGTTTTGTATAATGGATGTCTTTGGTCATTCGATAAGGCCTAAAGATCTCTTCTCTAAATGCATGACAAAAATACACAGGATTGTAAAGGAAACTAACTATAATGAATTAATTATTAAAATGGTTTTTAAAGAGACAGGCCTAGGTTGAGAGAGAGGGGAAAAAGTAGGGGATAGGGACAGACAGAGAGAGGGGGAGAGAGAGAGGGAGGGAGGGAGAGAGAGAGACAGAGAGAAAGAGAGACAGAGAGACAGAGAGAGAGACAGAGAGGGATGCATGCACGTACAAGTAGAAGCAGTGTCATGTAAGAGATAGGGTACTGGCCTTAAGTTAGAAAGACCCAAGCTCCCATCCAGCTTCTGAGGTGCACTTGTTCTGTGATTTTGGATCTTTCAATTCCAGTGTACCTCAAATAATCAAATGTGGATTTTATAGAACCTATTTTAGACATTTGCTGCACCATGATTTAGGGGAGAGTTACTGTTACCCCTTTAATTATATAAATCAGATAAATTAAGGGGAGATGAATCTTGTTACCAGAAATGTCTTAATTGTTGGCCAAAGTATCACTACCCCTGCAGAAAAGGGGTCCTCTCACAGTCAACAACATTCACTGTTGACCAACTGTCATCAGATTATTCTGCTTCTAATGCAGCAGCTGCAGTCATCATTTAGGGGAGCAGCCCCTGGGGAGACGTAACTTGACAAAGGCTTCTGCAGGTGCTACACTCTCCCCTCAGCAGCAAGACTACTGGAGTTCTGGAAAAAATGTTCTTTGCCACCAAAGTCTTTTGCTCTGCCAAATAGCTCAACAATCAAAATATAAATCTTTGTTGGTATAAATAATATGGTGATAATGCCTTATCCTCTGTTTTTCCCCACAACACAAGGATCATGAGACTTTTCCCTCTGGTAGCTGAAGATTTCTATATATGCTATATCTTCCATTAGGATGAGAGCACCTTGAGAGCTTAGCACAGTGCTTTTTCAATTACTGTGTTTTATTCATTTATCTATTTATTCATTCTCCCCAAGTCATCTCTCCATCCACTATGTCATGATTTCTCTCTAAATTTTGTATATAAAAGTGTGTCTGTTTTAGAGATAATGACACATAGAAGTATGGATGTGTATTTGAATGTGATCATAAATTTAGTGCTTGAAGGACCTTTGAACATGTATCATCCAAATCATAGGGGATTGGCATTACCATCACCCTTAGGGGAACCCTCTCCAGTGATTCACAGCACATGCCATCCATGGATTACTAAATAATAATGTTCAAATGATTATTTGAGGTACACTGAAATTGAAAGATTCAAAATCACATACCAGGTGTACCTCAGAGGCAGGATGGGAACTCGGGTCTTTCTAACTTAAGGCCAGTACCCTACCTCTTACATGACACTGCTTCTGCGCTTCTGCTTGTATGTACATGACTCTCTCTCTCTTTCTCTCTCTCTCTCTCTTCTCTTCTCTTCTCTTCTCTTCTCTTCTCTTCTCTTCTCTTCTCTTCTCTTCTCTCTCTCTCTCTCTCTCTCTCTCTCTCTCTCTCTCTCTCTCTCTCTCTCTCTCTCTCTCTCTCCCCCTCCCTCCCTCCCTCCCTCCCTCTCTGCCTCTCTCCATCTCTCTCCATCTGTCTCTCTTCCCTCCTTTCCCCCCTCCTCACTCTCTCTAGCTATCCCCTTCTATTCCTCTCCCCTCTCCACCCTTTTCCTCTATCATGTCTACTCCTCTATGTCCCATCCTTGACCTTTTCTCTTCTCAGAATCCATTGCTCTCATGTCACTAATGCCTCATCCTTGACCCTTCCCTTATTTTCTCTTGTAATTTCTTTCAATTGGTTCAGATCTAAACTCCTTCAAAGGGAATCCAGGCCCCAAACCTCCACTTCAACAATCACTGAGGTCTGGTCCCTGGCTCCCTAGCTCCCTCAGTGCTCAGGGAGATATACAGGAGGGCAGTTCCCCCTCTTTAATCCTTTCATCCCCATGAGGAAGACATAACCAATCTGGCAATGAAGCGTCTAGGAGCTCTTGGGCCCCTGAAATCTCTCCCTTCAAAGCCCCATCTAGTCTCCAGGCAGCTATGTGACTTACATCAGGTTAGCACCTTGTGTCTTTGACTTTTGTTATCCAGAGTCTAGTCCTCACAAAGTCCATCCTGATCACCTCACTGCCTAGAATGGGCCAAAGAGATAAGATCTTAAGTGCAGCTAAAAAAGCTGCAGGAAAGGCAAGAGGGATTGTGAAAAGAGATAGGAGAGAAAGGGAAAAGAGAAAGGAACTGAGGCTGGGGTTTCTAAGGGCTTGGCAGGCAGCCTGTCAAAGAGTCTGGTTCCATAAGCTAACATTTATTGAATGTCCTATTACAGAGGCCTTCAACCTTTTTTGTTCACAGACCCCCTTTGATAGTTTGGTGATGTCTATGGACCCCTTCCCAGAAAAACATTTTTAAATACATAAAATAAAATGTTTAGAAAATGAATTATACTGATGGGGATGATGATAACAACTAGTATTTATAAAGCTCTCTCAGGTTTGTGAAATTCTTAATACTTTATTCTATCCTTATAACAACCCTGGAAATGGCCATTATTATCTTCATTGTCCAAATAAGGAAACTGAGGTAGACAGAAGTTAAATAACTTGTCCAAAGTCACACAACTAGAAAATGGTTGAGGGCAGATTTGAAATAAGTTCTTCCTGAATTTTAGCCCCTCACTCTGACCACTCAATGGCAACCATTTTCCTAGTGGGCAGCTCTCATTTTTACAAAGTCCTCCAAGTTATCTATTTTCATATGTTTTTAAAAGTTCAAGGACCTCCCCAAATCAGAGATCCTAGATTGTGATATTAGATTGTGGCCCTGCTAAGAGCCAACCATTGAACAGTCTACTGACAAAGTACATAAAAGTCCAAAAAATAGTATACAGTGGATGCACAGTAAATATTAGTGAGTTAAATTGAATGGAATTGGCTTACTAATAATATTAATATTAATTCAACTTACATAGCACTTTAAGGTTTAAGAGGGATTTTTTTTTTTGCAAGAGCCTTGCAGGGTAGTATAAATCTTCTTAACAGACCAGAAATAATTCAAATCAAGTAAAATATTCACTCCCTTCAAGCTGAAGCTAAACTTGACTGATCACGAAGCTCAGTATAGTAAAAACTATGACTCATCATCCTGGCTCTAAAGGAAATGACTGTAAATGATTGTGCTTATGGATACCCACTCACAGAACTAAAAGAAAAGCTCAAATTTTTGCAAGCAAATTATTAGCCTAGATTCTATATTAGCAGTTTTGAAAACCATATACCCATGCTCACCAACAGATATACACCAAACTATTTTGCTATGAGAAAGTCCTTTCACCTCCAAACATGGTTCCTTCTTTGAAAAATGGGAACAATAACACTAGGGCCATCTAGATCCCTGATTTGTTCTGTGGAAAACAGTGAGTGCCTAAAAGCATACCATTCTACCCCCAGGACCCCCATGAGAACCAAAAGTTTTCTTCAAGAAGAATATCAACCAAGAATCTATGATGGTAGTTTATGTAAATCTCATCTAAGGCACATATGTGCAGCACACATACATATTCACACACAGCCCAAAGGGGCTCATAGGCAACACCATTTTGCTAATGTAAAAAGTTCTCTTCTTGGATCTGAGGGACCCTGGATTCTTTAAAAATGATGATGTCATTGTGATAGTGAAGCTGTCCAAGATTGATACTTAACTTCAAAAGAGGAACAAAGGTGGACACACACACACACACACACACACACACACAGAGCCCATAGCCAAACAGACCCTAAAAAGCTCAGTTGTGAGCCTGAAGCTTTGAGTAGCCTGGAGAAATTTAGCCAGAATTCTCAAAACATTATCTGAGTTCCAAATGGAACATTCATGATTTGTTACCTGTGAATCCAATCTTCCATTTTAGCCAAAACCTCTAAACTCACAGTGGTTGCCTAGTTCCTAGTGACTGCTTACTGAACTTGGCAAGAATAAATTCCTCCCTAACGGATCTGCTCTGAGAAAGCACTAAAAGCTATGAATTAAAAGCTAGATGCAGAGAGCAGAGCCAGTGATTTTCCTTTTCTCAAAAAATCTTGTACTTCAGAGAGAGGCAAAGGTGTATATAGTAAGAAGCATGTGGGACTGAGGCTCAGGAGTGAGACTGAATCCTGACTTCTGAGTGAACACAAACAAGTCACTTCACTTCTGGGAGCCTCAGTTTCCTCCTCTGAAAAATGGAGATAAGAACCCATTTTTCTTACTTCTAATATCTAGGTACAGGGTTCTCCGAAGACTAAATGAGAGAAATGTCAGATAATCTTATCCAAAGTATATTTTGATTAAAACTTGACAAAGATCAATATGGAGAATGTTTGGACTCTACAAGTCTGGATCACAGAGGGTGATTTCATGCAGAAAGCGCCTCCCTGAGGGGTAGCCCCCTAACACTGCGTGGCTAAGAGACATTTGGAAGAGTAATAGAGACAAAGAGAGGGGCAGGAGAGGAGGCAGTGTGTGGTCCCTGGACTTGGGGGAGGGGGATAGCTTCTCCAATATGTCTTTCCATTCCCCATGACTATTAAGAGTGAACTCCTTAGGTGAAAACATTCTCTCCACAACTGAAGTGAGATTTCAGTCTGTTCCTGTGTTGCAATGCCCCCTTTATCACTGGGTATTCTATCACCTAATTTAATCTTACCTCAGTAATGTTATTACTGACTTGTGTTGAAAAATGCCTATTTGTTATCCATGATTGTCTTTGTTCAGTAGGAGGAGAGTTACTGACTGGGATTAAACTCACTTACCCTTCAGGTCTGGTAAAGATCTAGTCACTGTTCCCTCCCCCCTAATAACAAATAGGGAAAATGCCAACAAAAGAATCACACCCCTGGTCTGAAAACATCTCATTGTGATAGATATAATTCCAAGTCTTATACCATATATGGGAGAGTGAGAGTGGGCTGCCCATAAGAGTGGATTTCCAGGCTCCCTGAGATGTGGATTGGAGTATTCCAGGTTTAGCTACAGAACAAGGCCATATGTGAGCCCCCTAGGCTATGAAATACAGTCATGCCTCACTTACTAATACTGAGACACTTTTCTTTCAAGGCCCCATGCCTGACTATTTGGACTTCCTTCTCCATCCTTCTCCAGAGGCCTCTGAACACTGAAGTCTCACTCTGCCCTGGAGACCCCTTTCTCTAATTTACCAATTTCTCCCTGGAACCTCTCTTTTAAGGAAAGTAGCAGTCCAGTCTTCTGCATTCCTTCACTCCTCTCTGGACGTCTTTCTCCAGGAGCCCTCTCACCTGGAAGATCACGTTGCTCCCTTACCCCTTTTTTGATTGGTCAATTCCTCCCAGAACCTTCATTTTTTTAAATAGATTTTTGCAAGGCAATGGGGTTAAGTGGCTTGCCCAAGGCCACACAGCTAGGTCATTATGAAGTGTCTGAGGCTGGATTTGAACTCAGGTCTTCCTGACTCCAGGACTGGTGCTCTATCTACTATGCCACCTAGCTGCCCCCGAGAACCTCCATTTTAAGGAAAAGAAGACCAGTCATATTCATACCTTGCTCTGGACTGCTCTCTTGAAGCTCTGTACTTCCTTCTCCACCTCTCCCTATCTTTTCAGCTTCCTATGATTAATTGTTGTCTTTTCTCACCAGAGTAAACTCTTAAGAGGCCAATGTTTTGCTTCTATTTGTATTACCAAGAGTTAGTTCTCTGCTTGATATGAAGTAAATGGTTAATGAATGATCACAGGATTCAGAGGGAACAATTAGTCATCATATGGTCCAAGCTCCTCCACTCTGGGAAGATAGAATGTTGCATGTAGAAGCAGAAAGATCTGGATTCACATACTTTGCTCCACTGGAGGAGACTGGGATGCCAGTGTAAGTTATCCTCATGCTCCCTACACACCCATTTTATATTACTCCATTAGCACAAAATACCTGCCTAGCCCCTATGGTTCTTGACCTTCATTACTGAAAAAGCCCCAAAATGATACCACTATATTAGACACCAGTTACAGTCTGTCCAACTGTGACTGATCAGACCATATGAGTTCAGATACCAATGGTCCACCTGGGTTGGTTCCTCTACACTTATGCCTCTGAACTGCTTCCATTCTGCCCTGCTCATAGAGCTCAGCCCCCCTCTGATGAGGACACACCATGTTGGGTGGTCCTGTGCCAGTGTCTCCCATGCTGTAAATCAATTCCAAAATTCTTGAGACCTTTAGAATGTCCTTGTATCACTTTTTCTGACCCCCCCATGAGTTCTTGACCTGTGTGAGTTCTTAGTCCCTATATGAATGTATAGTCCCCCACCAAAAGTAAATAAATGAAAAAAAGAACTATGACGGGGAATAGTGGAGGGGCTGTTCCATATTGAAATTTTGATGGGGCCCTGTGTTTTACCAAGCCTCTCCAAAGAGCTGTAAACTCATCAAATCCTAGAGAAAAATAAAGTTAAAAAGCTCGCCCCACCAGGCCTCTCCTATAAAACATGAAAAAGAGCAAAAGAAGCCCAATAAAATGAACAAAAATCCCACAGGGCAGACCCAGCATACTTTGGTGAAGCCTGCAATAAAATGAAAATGATATAAAATTGTCAAGTCTGAGAATCCTACTCCATCCACTAGAAAGGCAAACCTGAGCAGGCCCATAAAGTAAACCCAGGACAGCCTCACTGCCGCAATCTGTTATTGAGAACAGTCTCATCAAACCCATATTTTCTAACACCATAAAAGCCTTTGAATATAGGCAAAGAACCCAATACATATGAACTTATCGCCAGTAACTTGAATAACATGATATAAATTTGCTTTTATCTGACATATATGGCTTCAAATGTGTTTTATGAGAATGTTGGGAATCTTTGTGAGCAGGAATTGTGGGACCTGAAAACATTTTCTAGGGTCCCTAGAATTAAGAGAAACCTGAAGGCAGTTGCCCTAACTATTGTCGGACCTGGTCAGGTCACTTCCAAAATAGTTGGGTCTTTCTTGTTTTGGGTATGACACTGACAAACTGGATAGGGTCCAGAAGAGGGTGCCTAGGATGGTGAGGGTACCAGAAATACATGACACTGAAACTCGAACTGATAGAACTGGGGATACAGCATCTGGGGGAAAGGGAAGAAAGCTCATGGTCTTTGAAGTACTTGAAAAGCTGCCAAAAAATAATGATTAGACTTTTTCTATTTTGCTTTAGAGGACAGAACTGGAAACAATAGATATAAGATGCAGAAATAGAGATTAGGGCTCTAGAGAAGGAAATAATAATTCTAGCAATGAGAACTCTCCAAAAGCAAACTGGGTTGCCTTGGAAAGTTAGTGAGCTATATTCACTAGAGGTAGCCAAGAAAAGACTCCTAATCACTCAATGAAGGGAGGGGCAAAGGCATTTATATAGAACCTACTACATACCAGATAGACACTATGTGAAATACTTCATAAATTTGATATTATTTCATTAATTGAATTAATCTCATTATGTGGGTTGTTCAGGGGATGAAATTCTGCAATTTTGAAAATTCTTCATTGAAATTCTAAGGACCTCAAGAGTGTTCTCTGCACTGTGGAAGCCTTGAGAAATTTCAGTCTCTGGTGTATAGAACTGACTTCCAAAAACTGTTCTATTGTAGCTCTAAGGATAGCATCATCTTGGATCTTTTCCCCCTTTTCATGAAGCCCTCACATGGAGCTCTCCTTTGAAAATCTGATCTCAAATCAGACTGGCCTTCCCTCAGTCTTCAGCTTGTGTCTTTCCCCATAATTCCTGCAATCAATATGTCCTAGATTTGGGCCATTTAATGTCAAGAAACCAACTTCTAACAAGTTATGATAAAAAACTAGATTAATTACTTTTAAGAGAAACCGCATTTTGTGCTTTTCATCATACTTGATCTCAATTTTTGGTTTTTCCTGGTATTTTTCTTAAATTCTAATTGGTAATACATGTGGAAAATGCTTCTGTGCTTACCAAATCACTATTGAGACTGAGAAAATCATATTCTCAAATTCAAATTAATCATGGAAAAAAAAGAAATTTGGTCACTTGAGGATTAATTTCATTCAGTGTGCATTTTGACTACTCCCCTGAAAGTCATCTAAAAACTAGAAGACTAGAATAATCAAGTGATTATAATAAATCTTAGTTCCAATGTATTGGAGGGAGTAGAACCACATAGAACTAAACTGAAGTTCTCTACTCTTGTCCATCAAGCATTTAGCCCAATGTTCCATAGACCATCTCCAACATACTTGAATGATTTTGAGCTGGAAGGCAACAGAGAGCTAACTGGGGGGGGGGGCGGACAGACCCAGGGGGGATGAAGTCATTTGGCCATTGTTATGTTGGATCTGTACACATTAATAGCAAAGAGAAATAT
Organism: Macrotis lagotis; assembly: GCF_037893015.1. Lineage (NCBI taxonomy): Eukaryota > Metazoa > Chordata > Mammalia > Peramelemorphia > Peramelidae > Macrotis > Macrotis lagotis. The sequence continues at coordinate 4,813,819 of NC_133664.1, forward strand.
ATTGCATCTACTCAGAGCTGAGTTCTGGCCCAGCAGCTGATCTATACTATCTAGGTGACTACTTCCAAGATGATTAGGGACCCATGGGTGCTCCAAGAAAGTGTTTTTTTTTTTCATTCAGTTGTAATTTAAGTTCTCTGTCTTCAAATATTGTTTTCATTCAATAATACTACTACCCTTGTTCAGAAGAGACTGAAAATGTGAATTCTCATTGTAAATTTTGAATTCAGTTGGAATTTTCTCAGACTACAGAAAAAAATTAGAATTCTTGATCTCAAAAAAATTCAGTATTGCATAAAAAGAGCTCTGAGTCATCTTTCTGTAGAAATAGGCCTTAATAAAGATTCTGTCACCAATGAAGATGGCTGACTTTGGATAAATCATTTAAATTCTCTTTACCCTGTATGTAAAATGAGAAGTATGGAATAGTTAATGTCTGAGCTCCTATCTTTGGTTCTATGATACAGGAGAAAAACAGTTCATTAATTGATTATTCAATAACTCTGTAAGAGAAAAGAATATAATAGTCTGGTGGTTTAAGTAAAATCATTGAAGTAATAACAAGAAGCTAAAGTCTTCCACTCCACTGCTGCTCTGTACAACAGAGGTGTCATACATGCAGCCTTATATATATCCATTTCTAAACCAGATCAAATATACTTGGGAATTATAAGCAAAATAAAATTTAAAATACAATAAAACTTTGATATTACAGTTTTAAGTCATCAGTATGCAGCTTACAGAGATACTTATTTACAATTAATGCCCCCCCTTTCCATTGAGTTTGACACCAAGATAGGCCTGGAGCACAATATGGAGAAACAGGAAAAGGTCTCTCTCCATCCTTTCTATTCTATTTTCCCAGCATCTCTCCATCCCCTAACTTCTCTGGAATTTGGTGATCTTTCCCTACAGCAGCCCTCAGCAGAAGGAAGAGGAAAATGAAAAGAAGGAAGAGGAAAGGACTAACTTCCAGAAATATCCTTCAAAAAGACAAACAAATGTCCATTTTTATGGCCAAGAACCAAACTGGATCTCTGAGTTGGGTCATGAATAGTTTTTGTATGACATAGAAATACTATGGACACAAAAAACTCCTGCGGAGCAGGACTGAAACAATTAAAATAGATGCCTTTTACATAGTTCAAGATGTCAACAATGCTGTGAATCCAAGCGATATGAAAAGGGCCCAGTCTCAGATTCTTTGTAATGATCAGTATTGGCATCAAAATATAAAGGATAAAACATCTTTCCCACCTGTGAGATGGAAGTAACCAGTTAAAGGCAGGTTGCACTGCCATACTATTATTTAAACCATTTTTCTAGACAGTTTTTCTTTGTGACAAAAGAGGGTTCAAGAGGATGGGGTACATCAAGAACAAAGGTATCAGTACAGCTCGTTTAGCCTTGCTTTATTTCTAAGATGACTCTTCTAGGGCTTCTGTTCTTCCTCCTTGACATGCCAAGAGAGACAAATTACTTCATTAATCCAAGTAAACATATCAAGAAATTATAAGGAAGACATTTGGAATTTCTTGTATTTCCAAGCAGAAAGGAGATGATGTGGATGGAGACAGCCCTTGTCCACCCAAGACCAGGGCACAGATAAGCTTATATCAGCACCTAGTGGTGAAGGACTGAAAGGATCAGAGGTTTCCAATAGCCCCTCCCTTCCAGACTTGGACTAAATAGCATCTAAAAAGATTGCCTTTGAACTCTTCTCAAACTCATCATCCCCAAGGGCTGCTGGAGACCAAAGATGGTTTGTACTGAGGAGGAAAATTTTCCAGTTCTTCTATTCCCTCCCTCACACCCCGCCCCCACCTCTTTTCCCTGCCAAGATTGCTCTCTCCAATGTTTTGATGAGCCTGTGAATCCAGAAGGCTGGATGTTTCTTAATATTCCCTTTGATCTTTTTTTTCTAGCCACCAGAAATAATTAATTTAAAACCTTTGGGGGAGAAATAATTATGAATTTAATCCAAAAGGAAAACGAAGTGTAAGATATCTTCAATTAAATGTGTCATATTGTAGCAATGGACCAGACTTTGGGTGGAAATGAGCATACAGTTCTGCATCCCCTCTGTACAGATAGGCCGGATGAAACTTGTTCTATCTGTTGTAAAGGGGAGAAGTTGTTATTATTTGAATATTGAGAAGAGGGGCAAGGGTATGGAGAGGGAAACCTTCAAAATAGACCCTGATGGTCACCTAAAACTTCTATTCTTTGTTAGTTCTTGTTCTCCATTTCTCCATTTCTGTAAAAGTAGTCAATGTCTATCTGGAGTTCTTTTTATTTTTTGCCGAGCCATGTTTTATTAATCTCTGATAGAAAATTTCATGGGTTCATTATGTAGACCCCCTGAGGAGAATTTATGAACTTCCGTAGAGAAAAATCAAAGAACATGAGAAGTGTGGATGGCGAAAGGAGAATCCCCATTACTTTAGTGGGGATTAATCCATTAGACGAATCCCCATTACTTTAATGATTCAACAGAAATTTCTTAAGAGAGTTCTATGTTCCAAGCCCCATATTAGATGTTGTGGATACAATTTTTTCTTAAAAAAACCTCACCTCCAAAAATTTACATTCTGTAGGTTAAAGATACCCTTGTAATGAAGTAGGTTATCCATTCAAAGATAAACAGGAAAAGAAATGGATCCTTGAACTAGTCAAATTCTAGTTAGCCCTATCAATCTCTTATTGCTCTTTGGTTTCCCAAAACCATTTTTCATACAAGGATAGAAAAGTTATATTCTCTGTTATTTTTGCCAATGTATTTGGTAATTTTTCTCTAATATGTGGCATATTTTCTCTAATATTCTGCCTTGAAACTTCAAAGGTGATGTTCTTGGCTGTGTTCAAATAGAGAAGCTCACTGATCTAGTCAGTGCTCAATTATGTGACTTTGACCCAATCACTTCATATTTCTGGTCCTTAGTTTTTTTTTTAAAAAATTGTAATGGTCTAGTTAAATTAACTCCAGTTGTATTCTTCTGTGGCTGCTTTTATATATTGGATCAGCAAGTTGACCAACGATCTCATTAGACCTCACCATTCACTAAGAGAATGGTTGAATCTGCACAAACCTTCCAGCTACCATGGAATCTGAATCTCAGGGTTGCCCAAGTCCAACCCTCTAGCTGAGTCAGGAAGTCACATAGCAGGGACCCAGATGTTTAGATATAACAAAAACTAGATGTCTATCTTGCCTTTCATTTAACAGTTTCAAACACCCAAACCACCGTCCCCAGTTTTTTCATGGTGGAATCACCCTATTTTGAACCCAAAGCTTGGACTTGCCTGAAATCTGCCTCATTGTTACTAACACAAGTTCTCATTCTAGAACTAAAGTTAGAGAAAATCTTCTGACCTTTCCAATTTGATCAAATTTTTAAGAACTAATCACTTGTCCACTCTATTCCCCAAAGCTATGTGTCACTAATAATAATAATACTCATAATAATAAATAAAATAAGAGCATTGGAACAGCACTTTAAAGTATGTGAAGTACCTGGCAAATGTTATCTCCTTTGATCTTCACCACAATCTATGAAGGAGTTGTTATTTTATCCCCTTTTTATAACTGAAATCTGAGGCTATAGGAAAAACTGTATCTTGCCCAAAGTAACACAACCAGTAAGAGCCTGAGACCGGATATAAACTCAGGTCCTCCTGACTCCAAATTCAGTACTTTATCCTCTGCACCACCAAGTTGTCTTAGAGAACAAATCTCTTTGCTCCCACTCAAATATAATAATTTTGAGTCACAAAAGCAACCATCAGCACAGTAAATCCTAGCATGAGTGTCACTCATGGATGTGCTAGGAAATGTTCAACAACTGATTTATCATATACATATATCCACATATGTGCATGTGTGTATGTGTGTCTGTGTATTATGTGCATAAGTATGTCTAATCTATACATATATGTACATGATCTACTTGTAAATTTAATCTGCATCATTATTTTCTCCATCACTTTTAAAGTCTAGAAATCAACAAAATAAGCAAACCATAATTATAATCCTTACTAATTTCTAAGATGTAAGTGCTCATGCTGACAATTTAACAATCAGTTTTATCAAGCCAGTATGAGCTAACTTCCTCCCAGACCTGTCACCCAAAATGCAGAATCTGCAGTCTCATCTCCCTTCATGAGCAAGAGAGTTTATTTCAATAACTATCTATGTTGTGATACCCTTTTATGTTTCAGAGCATCATAACTGTATGATTGAATCTAATCACCCAAGTTGTAATTTAGATATTTTTTCATAAGAAGTTCATTTTTAAAATGAATTCAATGAGAAAAAGGCAATGCCCTTTGATTCACTCATTGAGAATCTGTTTATCTCCACACATATTCTATTTATTGACCTTCAAAATCTTAGCTCATTCCATGACTTTATTTTCTACTTTGGCCCATCCATCTGGGCTCGAGAAGCCAAATTCCATTGTTCTGTGAGATCTCACACCAGTGCAAGACAGTAGAGAGCACCAATGGCTCCCCTTGGTTCCTTCTAGTTGAGGAAATCACTCCTCAGGCATAAGTGAAAGAGACGTGTTTGCTTCCCAGGTCACCAGGGTTTCCTTGCATGCATGATGAGCATAATACATCAACTTTTCCAGAAAAAGGAAAGCATGGACCTTAGTGAGCATGGAATCTACCATGAAGATGTAAGTAATTTAGGCATTAGAGACTCATTTGGTGCAAAAAAAAAATGAACAAAAAGCTCCTGTGGACTCAAAAGCATCAGGGTCTGACAAGGAACACAACCCATGAATGTTTTTATTGCCCTTCAATCTGTGATTTCTACAATGACCCAATTATGCTGCAGACAGGACCAGAGAATCAGAGAAAATTGAATTTTTATGACCATTCTCTAATAAAGACAAGTGGGTCTAACAAAGTATTGATCACAGTCAATGACAGATAGTTTAAAATGCTTTCCTTTCACTTCCAAGAGAAGCTACTATGAAAAAAACTGCCTACTCCTTTTTCATAACAAAGTCTCTCCATGATTGAGCACATAGTAGCATATTTAGGTAGTTACTATCTTGGCCAGAACACATATCCTCAGACTTGAGAAACAGGATCCTTCATTCCCTCAGCTTGGACATTCCAACCTTCTCAAAGTCCTCAATGAATTCATAGTAAACCTCACTAGTCTTTTATCAGCTCTGCTTTGATAAACAGATAATCACAAAAATTAGACAAATATAAAAATCTTAACAGCTTCATACAGCATCATGCACATTTGGTCTGAAGCGCCAGCCACAATCCCAGTAGCATCCACGGATCTCAACACAGAACAATCAATAAATTCTTCAAATGTTTAATTCCCACAACCCTCTGTAAAGAAAAAATGTCATGTGTTTCTCTATCTCAGAGAAAAGATGAGCAAATTGTTTAGCCTTTTAAAGAGTGTTGCATTCTATGGGAGATGTGTAGAGATATCTAGTAGAGAGATACTCAATTAACATGGAATTTTGACATTGTAATTTTTTATTAATGGAAGGATGAAGGCCAAACCAGGTAACTAAACAGTTTGTGGCTGTAGCAACCTTTGAGGATCAACAAACATGGTGGACTTCCTTTGAGGCTAGAACTGAAGTGTTCCCAATATGCCTATGTCTATGTAAGTACAGAAGCAAAAATTGTTCTCCTGGCTCTGCTCAATTCACTCTGTGTAAATCCATATGAGTGGTCTCAGGATTCCATCCCTTTCATCATTTCTTATGATAAAAGCAGTATTCCACTATTTTCATATATTCCCCCCACCCACCTACCCACATACACACACACACACACACACTGTTGCACAAAACTGATGTGGAATTTGTTGTGCTTCACTACGCAAATGTGTTCCAATGGTTTTTTTCCATGGGGTGGGGGGAGAGGAAAGAGAGAGAAAATCAAATAAAAGATATTTTGAAAAGGAAGCACATGAAGACTTTCTAAGCTCAGATTAAAAATATTTAATTCACAGAAGTATAAATAACCAGAGAATCAGAAGAATGTCAGTTAGAACAAACTTTCAAGATGATCTCAATATTGCCCCCACATTTAACAAGAAAGTCAAAAATGAAAGGAGTGAATACCTTGCCCAGTGTCACCGAAATAATAGGTACCAGAGGTATGATTTGAACTGAAGGTCCCTGAGACTCATTCAGAACTCTTCCTGCTCTGGCCCACTACAAGGAAAATCTGGGTAATTATCTTATGCTTCTGATCTAGGTTTATCACCCTTCATGCCTACTTTATCACCAATCCAAAGCCCCTTGTTCCTCAATTAGACCATCCAGAATTCTGTGCTAATCTAACTATAAGATATTAACTCTACTCAGCTCTTGGCTTCAAGATAGACCATATTCAACTTTGTGAAGTGCCTGGGAAGCATGTACCAAAGAAAAAATGTTATATGATATCAATTTCAAATCCACCACTCATGTTTGTTTCATACCTGCCTAGGTTCTGGAAGAAGAAACAAAAGCCTGTGAACTATTCTGTGAGCCAGGGTTATTGAGAAAGCATCATGTTCAGATGCACACTTGTTTTCCAGTATGATAACCTTCTCTCCTTAGGTCAGGAGTACCTAGTCTTTCAGTGTCAACTACCAAGCTCTTCTCAGGTAACCTGACTTGCCAGGTCAAGTCAATGCCACCTCCCATTTGCTTTTTGATGTGAAACTTGTTAACACTCTTTAAATCCTATCTCTGAGAAAGGAAGACAACCAATTAGTTGCATTTACCTGTTGGGACTCTTAAAAAAAAACAAAATCACTAGATTTTATTGCTTTATTTTATGCTCCCAGAACTTCTCAATGAGCCATTTTAGGGAGAGATGAAATATATGTATATATATATATATATATATATATATATAGAGAGAGAGAGAGAGAGAGAGAGAGAGAGAGAGAGAGAGAGAGAGAGAGAGAGAGAGAGAGAGAGAGAGAGAGAGAGAGAGAGAGAGAGAGAGAGAGAGAGAGAGAGGAGAGAGATAGGGATAGATATAGAGATATAGAGATAGAGATAGACAGAGATACAGCATGTTTATATAAATACATGATAAAAAGAAACTTCATAAAATGTAAAATTTTGGTTACTGATACTTTGAGTTTCAATATGTAACTCACGCTTCAAGCATGAATCATTTGCAAAAGATTCTCCCAACTGATGAAAGGGATAACATCATCCTATGTGCAATGGGAGGAAAGAACTGGCACAAGAACTTTGGAGAAAAGAAATGTTTTTTGTTTGCTTCCTGCTTGAAGAGAGGGAATAATAAGGATTTAGAACCTAGGAGAGAAAAGAGAACAGACTTTGAGAAAGTCTCATAACATGTTCTTGATTTCTATCTCATCTCCCTAGAGAATTTCAGGGAACATGCCATTGGTTGAGATGAGGGAACTCTTTCTTGGTTGTGCTTCATATCTCTCTGGAAATGGAAAAGCTCATCTACTTTAAAATGTTCTTACCTATAAAGTGAATTTATTCATGTCCTTTTGTGTAACTGGAAATAGTGATTTTCAAAAAAATGTGCCTTTGAAATAAGCTGCACTTCTTCATCTTTAAGGGATAGTGACCAGAGCAGCATCTTGAACTGCAAAATAAATTCCCCAAGACAAGCAATATTTAAATTAAATAAAATTCCAATCTTGTACCCTTCTCTGAGAAGAGCAGTCAATAGCATTTATTAAAGCTCATAGTATGTGCCAGACATTTAGTACTTGGAGGTATAAAGGAAAAAAGACAGTCCCGACTTTCAAGGAGCTCAGAGACTGACTGGTTGGTGCTTATCCTTCATTATCAAAGACATCACCAAAATAATTTTACTATGTTAGAGACAAGTTACTGTGTGCTTAACTGTGGCTAATCAGACCAATATGAACTTGGAATGCTCTACCACTGGCTGGGAACAAATAGTCCTTGTGAACACTGGGTACAAGTTAAGCTTAAGACACCTTACATTTCCCTTGAGATGCTTCAATTCTGCCATGCTCATAGAGCAACTACCCTCTCTGATGAGGACACACCATGCTTGGCAGTCCTATACCAATGTCTACCATGCTGCACAATTTATCCCAAAGTTCTTAAGAGAAACCTATAGAGTGTCCTTATATTGGTTTTGGTGACACTCTCCCATGAGCAGTTGCCCTGGGTGACTGCTCCATGAAATTATCTTTTTAGCAAGCATACACCTGGCATTTGAACAATGTGGCCAAATGCTCAGGTCTGCACTCTCTGTGGTAAGCTTTAAATGCTTAGCAGTTTAGCTCAAGAAAGGACCTCAGGGTCTAGTATCTTCTCCTGCTAATGTGATCTTCAGAATCTTCCTAAGACAATTTAAATGGGTTGTGTAAGATGTGTTCAAAGAAGACTGGTACCTTGGTGTGAGGGCTGCCAAGTCCTCTTCAGGGTTGTTTTCCACCTCTGATGTCCACTTGAGCCTCCTCTCACCTGTGACTCTAAGAAGCTATAGCATGCACAGTGGTCACACCCCAGGAAACCATTTCAGCTGGTGGGCTAAACCAGGTTGAGGTTAACTGAGGGAGTCACAAACTCATCAGTGGATAGCGCAGGGTGGGGGTGGGGTGTCTACCCCAAGCATGTGAATTCTTCCATTGGTGGAATGGGTAGAGGAGAACAATTCATTCCACTGGCCATGAAGGCAGCTGAAGCAGGAGCTGTGGTGCACTTAGAGCTTGGATAGACATTAAATACGCCAAGGTCATCCACCACATCTAAAGCCATCCCCAGTTGTCTTGCCATCCTGGATCATGATGACTTTGGAGGAGAGAGTGAGGCAGTTGATTTCATGCAATTATACCTCACTTGGATCCAATTTACCCACACAACAAAAGACATCACTCATAACCATTCCTCAGTGTCCTATGGTGACAGGCAAATGATGAAGCAGCAGGTGTAGATACACTGGGAGCTGTAGTCACAACCCTGCACACAGGTGGCCCAGACCATAGGGTCATTTCTCCACTGAAAGCAGCATTGGAATTTGGCAGCCCCCTGGGTGACTGAGCAGCCCTTTTACGGATCATACAGCTCACCTTCTGATGTGAGGAAGGGGCTAGAAAACGTGCCCTAAAATTATCTGCTTACCCCACCCTGGCCTGATTACCATGTGGGGATCCCACAGCATGGTCAAGACACAAAAAAATAGGCAAAAATTCTTCAAAGAATATTCCACACACTATAGGTGCATGTGCAAACTTCTAGATAACACAAGATCCAGACCTGAAAGATGAACAGCTCTTGTTGTGACAGATCTTAGCAAGTAGGGTATCCAAATAGCAACCCTGATGGAAACAAGGCTGGCAAAAGAAGGCCAGCTTACTGAAGTTGGAGTTGGATACATGTTTTTCTGTAGTGGCCACAGTGAAAGGGAACACTGTGAAGCTGGGGTAAATTTTGCAATCAAAACTAATCTAGTCGACATTTTTGAATGCCTACCAAAAGGAATGAATGACAGGCTTATGACAATGAGACTGCCACCAGGAAAATGCCATGCCAACATCATCAGTGCTATGATGAACACTGATGAAGTTAAAGAAAAAATTTAAGAAAAGCAGGAAACCTTTATCATCAATGGACCAAAAGAGGACAAGCTTATAATTCTGGATGACTTTAATGCTAGAATAATTTATATTACCAGATGTGACAGGGAGTCCTAGGGAGGAATGGAGTTGGAAACAGCAATAGTAATGGTCACCTACTACTAAAGACTTGTTCATTTCATGACCTTCTCATCACAAACACTGTCTTCCATTTATCTAAACACAAAAAAACTTCCTGGATGAATCCTCATAGCAAACACTGGCAGCTATTAGACTATGTAATCATAAGAAGAGACAAACAGGATGTGAGAGTGACAAAGGCAATGTGTGATGCAGAGTGCTGGACTGATCACAGACTCATCCTCTCTAAGCTAAATATTCATATTCAACCAAAGCAGTGGCCTGAACGCAAAATAAATACTAGAAGAATTGATATCAAGAGATTAGTGTCTCTCTAAGCTGGAACAGTTTGTTGCTAACTTGGAGGGAAAACTGAGCCAACACACTATTGACAATCGTGGAGTTGAAAAGGAGTGGGCAGTTTTCAGAGATATGGTGTATAGCACTGCATTTGCTCATCTGGGCCAGAACACTCACAAACATCAAGATTGGTTTGATGAAAATGAAGCTGCTAAATGAAAAGCAAAAACTTCACAGGGTTTACCACAAGGAGAGTTCATCCATTTCTAAGAAGGCAACATTTAATTCCATTAAAAGTAAAGTTTAAGTGAACCTTAGAGAGATGCAGGACTCCTGACTTAGTAAGAAGGCAGATGAAATTCAGTTTTATGCAGACAGTAATAAACCAAAATGCTTTTATGATTCCCTGAAGGCTATTTATGAGCCAAAGACATAAGGTGTATCTCAACTACTCACTGCTGATGGATTAACATTGATTAATGATAGAGACATGATCCTAGATATATGGGCTTAACACTCCTATAGAGTTCTTAACAGACCATCAATCAATGCAGAAGCCATTGACCACTTACCTCAAGTTGAAGTCAATTAGTCCCTATCTGAAGTTCCAATTCCAAAAGAAAGAATGGGAGAGAAGAGATATTAGACTGACTGCCAAACTTAAGGTCTACAAAGCTGTTGTGTTGTCCTCATTGCTATATGCCTCTGACACCTGGACAGTCTACCAGTGCCATGTCAGGAAATTTAATTGCTTCCATTTAAATTGTTTTAGGTATTCAGAAGATCACCTGATAGGAGGAGATACCAGACACTGATGTCCTTTCTCAGCTAAACTGCCTAGAATTCCAACATTACTACAGAGCAACTGCAATGGGCTGGACACATTGTAAAAATGACAGATGTAAGTTTGCCAAAAAATCTCTTTTATGGAGAACTCACACAAGGCAAGTACTCACAAGGGGGTCAGAACAACAATACTGAGACATCCTGAAAGGCTCATTGAAGAATTTTAGGATTGGCTGTAGAGCTTGGGAGACACTGGCACAGGACTTCCAAACATGGCATGCCCTCATCAGTGATGGGGCTGCACTCTATAAGGAAGGCAGAATTGAAGCAGCTCAAAAAAAATGCGACCTACATTAGTTTAGAGTGCCCATCCCAGGTCTTCACATAAAATGTGACCTATATTAGTTTAGAGTGCCCATCCCAGGTCTTCACATGGACGATTTACGCCCAAGCATTCCGAGTTTGTATTGGTCTAATTGGCCACAGTTGGACACACTGTCATTTGTTTCAAACATAGTGATGACATTTTGATCTTCTTTAATAATGAAGGACAAGAACCATCCAAGATAATTTAAATGGAAGTGGCAGGTTGTTCAGGTTCATAGGGATACAACAATGAGGTCAGCACAACAGCTCTGAAGACCTTCTAGTTTGATGGTTAGTCTAATACTTCTTTTCTCTCACATTTTCTTTTGAAGTCTCCCAACTACTGAGCTAACTATGGCAATGTCTATGTCAATTTTGTTATAAATGTGCACCTTTCTGGAAAGAACACTGCCAAGGTAAATTAACTTGTCCACAGTCCTCACCACTTCTCCATTTGCTGTAGTCAATGGTTCCACATTTGGAAGGTGTGGTGCTGACTGATGGAGCACCTGGCTTTTCTTGGCATTAATTGTTAGACAAAAATGAGCATAAGCAGCAGAGCATCAATCCATGCTTTGTAGCATCTCAGTTTCAGGGGCTGCATTAAAGACACAATCATCTGCAAACAGAAGATCATGCCACAACACTGCCTCTACTTTGATCTTGGCTTGTAGCCTTTTCAAACTGAAGAATTTGCCCTCACTGAGGTAGCTGACCTTTAGGCCATATTCATCCTCAATGAAGGTGTTTGATAACATAGCTGAAAACATCACTAATGTAAACTAATGATGTTTTCAGATGTTTCACATGCCAAAAAGCATGTGAGCAAAGACACATCCTTGTTTTACTCCACTGATGAACAGGAAATCTCAAAAGCATCGTACACATCAGGAACTAGGGCATGTATGCCATCATGAAACTGACAATACTGATGAATGTTTCTGGGAAATCAAATTTTGACATAATTTTCCATAGACCCTCATGGCTAACAGTATCAAAGACTTGGCCAGATATAGAAATGCCATATGCTAGGGACTATGTTAAGCACTTTATAACTATTATTGCATTTGATCTTCACAACTCTAGGAAGTACTTATTATTCTGAAACTGAGATGAATACAAGTTAAATGACTTGTCTGGGGTCACACATCTAGTCATTGTCTTTGGCTAGATTAGAACTCAGGGCCTAAACTTTCTCTGTTGCTCTACCTAGCTGCCAACACGAGAAAAGAATTCCTGGTCAAAAGAAAAAACTAGTCGGACCCCTTAAATTTCCCTGTGACCCGGCACATTTTTGAAATGAACAGGGAGGCAGAAGAACTTCACACACACCAACAATAACATGGGGTGATGATCAACCTTGATAGATCTGCTCACCCCATCAGTGCAATATTCAGGGACTGTTTTAGGGGAATTGTAGTGGAAAATGTCATCTGGATCCAAAGAAGGAACTATGGAGTTTAAACGAAGGCCAAAGTGGCTTATTTTCCATTTTTAAGTTGTCTTATGTCTTATGCATTAGGTAATCTTGCTATCTCTAAGATTTTCTCTCTTTCTTTTGGATCTGATTCTTCTCTCACAACAAGCTCAGTTTCAATCTGTGCTTATCATGGATGCAAATGTAAAGCCTCTATCAGATTGCCTTCTGTTGGGGGGTGGGGGAGGGAGGGAGAAAAATTATAAAACTCAAAACCCCCAAAGCTGATAGGTAGAAATGACAGGGAGGAATAGTCATATTTTGGATCAAGGGGGAAAAAGGATAAACACAGTCAGCATCCCCTGTCTCTATCACCATCCCTCACCCCCCAACCAATACATCATAAACCTCAAGATTCATACAAATTGTCCCTTCACAAATTGAGGGGTATAAGAAGAGGAAACCTAACCAAGCTGGACTTCCTCAAGTTCTTTTTTTCCTTTAGTAAGTCTATTAAGTCTCCAGAAGAAATCCTGTAGAGAATTCCAGATCCCACCTTCTTGTGCCCAAATTTACATCACCCGCAACAAAGCCTCAGAATTGGTTCCAGATGGATTCTCCCACTTTCAGAATTCTGTTCTCTGTTAGAGGCAAACTCTATCATACCACACATGGTGGTTCTCCTTCATTGAATGGAAGCTGCATACAGCAGCAAGATAAACAGTTTCCTAATTACTAGTCTTAATTGAGTGCAGATGCTATTTAAATAACTAATTATAAATATGCTTGTATTTTAATTTCATTATCAATATGGACAAATTTCTTCATAGAAGACTAACTCTCCAATATAAAATCTATCCAATGAATGTAAATAGATATGTTCACAGTCAAATACTCATAGTGACATTAATGAAAAATACAAATAAAAATATAAACACACTAAAAAGGCAAGGTAGGAGATGACCAGATTTTAAAATAATTCACAGTAAATAAACTTTGAACCTGTTTGTGACAAAAATAGGCTGGGTTTCAATATCTGTTAGGTTGTAGAAAACAGTAACTTGTGAGTTTATATTTTTAAATGTTGCCTCAGATTATTGGAAGTGACACATGAGGATGACAAACCCCAGATCTCTAGCAGCAGTACTATTCTGACCATAGAAGCTACCTCTATCCAACAAAGATGTTCCACTGAAGAGGACCCCCAGGTCAGTGGGGCAGCACCCACAGACTCTGTCCCCTTTCTGAAAAGTCAGAAGATCTGAAAACCAGGAAGTGAAGCAGATTTCTCCAATCCTATTTCCTCATGTTTCTAATGCTTGACAACTCTTTCTGTTGACACTGGCCGTACCCCTGGGAAGCTGATTCTCCCCCTGCATCCTATTGCTTCTCTCTTTCTCTGATCTCTCAAGGTGATGGATCTCTAGTCCTAGTCCCTTGGGCTCCACTTTGACTAAGTCAGGATTGATTACTTTACTACATCTCAGAAAAGCCTGTTTGTTTCTGACTTCTAAGCAAAGCACCAGATGGCAGAGCCAGGATCACCCAAAGATTGATTTCATCTACTATATGTAATATATATCCCAATGGAGATCCCAAAGGCATCTTAAACTCAACAAGGACAAAGAGGATTCATTCCCTTTCTGCCTGATACTATGCCTCCCTCCAGGGAGCTTCCCCATTTGGGCAATAGCTCCACCTTTGGGCAAAGTCCCCTTGCTTCAAAAAATCATAAGTCAATCCAGACTCTTCCCTTGCCCCCCATCAGCTACCATCTTGTTGAAATGACCTCCATATCTCTTTCCTTCTTCTCACCCATAACCTCATCATCTTTTCTCTACCCTATTAATTTGGCTCCCAAGGTCCAGATTCTGCTTCACAAAGGGCCAAACTATGCTTCCTAAAGGGCAAGTCTGACCAGGCTATTTTACCCTGCTCAAGAACCAGTAGTGCCTCCCTATTGCTTCTAGGGCAAACACCTTGCTATAACTCTTCACAAATTTATCTTCAAATTTATATTCTATTTACCTTCACATACTCTACATTCAATCTGAAGAGAAAGAAGAGAGAAGGGAATGAGTTTATGTGCCAAGCTCTACTAAAAGTACTCTTTACAAATATCATCCCACTTGATCCTTCCAACTACTCTGTGAAACAGATGCTACCGTCTCTATTTTGCAGAGGAGGAAACTGAGACAGAGATTAAGTGACTTGCCTGAGGTTATCCATTTGAAATATTCACATTTGAATTCAGGACTTCCTGACTTTAGACTCAGCATCTATCCACTTTAGTTGACTAAACTGATCTATTTACTGCTCCCCAAACTCTTTCCCCATTAGCCCATATCTATACCTTGGCATAAGATGTCCCTTTTCCTGGAATACCCTCTGTCCTAGTTTCTGATTTTTAAAATTTCTAGCATCCTTTTTTTTTTTTAGTTTTTTTGCAAGGCAATGGGGTTAAGTGGCTTGCCCAAGGCCACACAGCTAGGTAATTATTAAGTGTCTGAGGCTGGATTTGAACTCAGATACTCCTGACTCCAGGGCCCATGCTCTATCCACTGTGCCACCTAGCCGCCTCTACATGTCCTCTCTTATAGAAAGTTTTTCCTGCCCCTCTTCCCCCCAAGTAAGAGATAAAAAAATTTTTCCTACCTCCAAGGAGCTTAATTTTTTTTATTTTGATCATTCCATTCAAAGTACATATGGTACATAATGAGAACTTAATACATGCTCATTGGGTTGGATTAGATCCTAACTGTTTATAATGTGTGCCCAAATCAAATAAAATGCAATTTAATAGCTACAAATATAAAATCTTACACCTGGATCACCCAAAAACAAGGTGGAGGAAAAATCAATGCGAGGCACTTGGAGTCTCAGTGAGTCAATGAAGCTAGCTTGCAGTTTGTCAAGGGCCAGTGGGTCCAGGTAAAGAGAACCTGTGAAGAGCTTACTTCATCCCAGAGACTCTACTGAATGCTGAGCCTTGCCAAGAAAAGAGGAAACAATCTCTGCCCTTAAGAAGTTCCCATTCCAATGAGGGAAATGAATGCACCACAAGCTTATGTCTATAATTATTTACAGGATAAATTAGATGGAGTCTCAGAGAAAGAGTACAATAACCTCACTATTCTCTTCCTTGATATGATTAAATCTGGAATACTGTGTTTTGTTCTGAAATCATCTTCTGAGAGGGACCTTGAAAAGCTAGAGAAGGCCCAAAGGAAGGTAACCAAGGTGGTGAAAGCTTGAGGTTGTGCCATTGATGAATCATTTGTCAACTAAAGCAGCCAAGTAAAAATGATATCACAAAAAAAGGGGAAGATTCAGGGAAATTGTGGGAACTTCCTTCAAGTATGTCATGGGTTATCCTATGAAGAAGGAATTTGACTTATTCAGTTTGGCTGCAGAGAACAAAACTAAGAACAATGGATATGCATTGCAAAGAGCCAAATATAAGTCTGACATCAGTCCAAGGTAGAATGAACTGCCTCCGAATAGGATGGGGTCCTCCTCAAGAGAGGCCTCCAAAGTGCTGGTTAGATTCACATTTGTCAGAAGGTTAGAAAGGGCAATTTGGATCAAGGCCATGAGTACCAGATGGCCTCTAAAAGGTCCCCTTGTTCCAAGATCCTGGCAACAAGAGTCCTGGATCTTGAGTGGATCTTCTCTAAGGAAGTCTCAATGTTTCCCAAACCCAGTTGTCATTGTGAAGAGAAGCTGGCCCCCTTTCTCCTGGGCAGCATCACACAGAACAAGATAATTCTAAGCCTTGAATCATCAGGTTGCCCAGTCTGTAGTAGCTCAGATACAGCCAGCTAGTGTGTCACAGCAGATGACAGCAGCAGATTCTTACAGCCACCTCACTCTAAAACGAATTGACTGGGATAGAAAAAGCACTCAATTTGGAACCAGAGGACCTCAGTTTGAATCCTGGGTCTGTTGCTTAACTTTCTATATGACCTTGAACAAGTCATTTCACATTATTTCATGTATACATTCCAAATTTCCTCACCTGTAACATAAGATAGTTATTTTAATAAACTCAAAGACTCCATTCAGCTCTTAAGTTTATGATTCAAAGATAATTTGATATCAAGGAGATCAGAAAATTCATAAAATTAAATGAAACATAGGAATTAAAAGCATCAATTTTTACCACTATTTATTATTAGAGGAAAAATGTTCAAATGCTTCTCCCTGAGAACATTGATATAAAAATATACATGTTGATGTATGTGCAAGAGTTAAATTACAATTGACATGTTCATTGAAGATAATAAAGAAAATACTTCATGTTTCTTAGTTTTTCAATACATACATAAATACATATACATTTTATAAGAATATTAATAATAAACAATAAACTAAAAATGAAACTAATCCTATATTTTAAAATATAAAAAGTATAAGCAGTTGATTGTTCTTGTCTGTCCTCCATTTTCAAAGTGGACCAATGACATCATGGCCCAATGTTTTGACTTGTTCAAAGTCATCAGCCTCCCTCTTTCCTCCAGAATAATCAAAGTCCAGTGTAAAATAAAAAGTGGAGAATGGGGGTAAGAATAAAGGAAAGAGGGGGGAAAAGAAGAGAAGAAAACAAAGGAAGAAGCGGAGATTGTGGGGAAAGAAATAGCCCCCAATTGTTGTAAAGGCAGAAAGAGAGGTAGGAAAAACTAGAACCAATGTTTCCAGTAGGAGAGAGAAAAGAGAGATCACAGGCAAACATCAGAGAAGGAAGGGGAGAAATAAAAGAATGTAGAACAATAAAAATAAATCACAATATTAAACTTCTCACAGCCAAAAGACTCTCATCAGCTCAAAGGAGCCTACAGGCCAATCCCTAGGACACATACTGGACAAGAAGGTTGCTTTACTTAGAGGCCCCTGAATATGGATTGGGAAGGAAGGTTTTTACAGGACTAATAACATCTGAGGACAGACTGTGGGATGCTTCTAAATTAGCCCAATCACATCTATTTGTGAAAATGTCATTTCTTCTCTGAGAGAGGAACTCCAGAAGTAATGTTCAAGGAACAGTCTTAGACAAAGAATTACCCCTGGAGAAAAGGAGTTTCAAATGATGCTAAGTAGGCTCTTCATTGTTCTCCAAATACCACAAAGTTCATTATTTCATTATCAGCCCAATGAGCAACTTTCCACATTATAGAATATACTTTGGCAGTGGAAAAATATACTGTGGAAAAGGTAGGCCTGTTTTTTAAAAAATGAATCCCTCTTCATTGCTCCAATCTTGTCTTATTTAATGAATTTTCTTATCCAGATGTCCTCAGAGCCTCAAGTCCCATATTGACAATCCTCTAGTCTATAACTTCATAATTGTTATGGTGGTAATAAATGTATCAGTTTTGAGGTTATATATAAGGGGGCTATTCATCAATCAAACAATTCAGATAATTATAGATGGTGCATATATGTCTGTGGGCATATATGTCTATACTATATATATGAATATGTATATATTTTCGTGAAGACATTTGGAAACAATCCTCATGAATTAATGCTGCCTTTGTATTCCTTTTAATTTTGTTAATTACAAAAGAGACCATCTCAAATCTGCTGCATCTTTGCTCTAGACATGGCCATCTTCAATACTGAAGAAGGAAAGCATGGCGTGAATGGATCCCTTAGAAGCACAATCACTTCAAGGGAAAAAAATTCATGACAAGGAAAATCTACATTTATACTATATCAGCAAAAGTACTTCCACCTGTGATGTTCCCAAAGTTTTGCAGAAGGCTCTGCAGAGCTTTCAGGGCCACTTCTAGATGTGCGATTAATATTCCTTGGCAGATCTTGCTCTTAGCCAGGCGCTGCAAGGCAGAGGCCAGGATGACACATTTTAGCTTGAGCACAGTCCTGGTTTACAACCAATTTATAAAACCCTAAAAAAATCAATCTTAAAATGGAAACACTAATGAGACACCCATAGGGACCCTTAGCATGCCAGAGGGTCCCAAAACTGCATAAACAAATGTGTGGAATCATGTTTCTGTGTCCAGATGACAGTCATGAAATTATATATGTACCATGGAAAGTTGGAGAGGAACCTGGGCTGCCGTTTTTCAAAATTCAAATCCTAGTGCTCTTCTTCAAATATTTAATACAACTTTCATGGGTAGAATCCATGGTCTCAAATAACAAAAGCCAATCTGTGCCAAGACTGAAGGTCAAGGGAAAGGGGAATGGACACGTTCATGAGGAGTCCAGTTCTTACGAGGTTGGGAGGAGGGAGATGTATGCATTGTAAGGTTTTACAAATATTTATAAATTTGTGACAAATGGTGGTCTTCTCTAGTGTGAGGTGGGAAGGAAGAGAGACAGTTCAGAACTTAAAATATAAAAAAAATTAAAGAAAAACTTAAAATGGCCTTGTCATAGATAAAGGAGCATCACTATCATAGAAACAGCTTTGCTGATAAATACAGAAATGTTCCCTGCCCAGTGTTTCTTGTTTTTTCTTTAATCTAGCTAGTCCAACCTACAGAAGGAGAGAGAATGCCTGTGGGGAAAATGGACTTGCTTTTCTGCTGTTTTAGCAGAAGCTGAGACTAATCTGAAGTCACTGAGGTTGTACAGATCTTTGTAAAATGAGATGTTTAGATGACATCCCATACAATCCAGCAAGCATTTATGAGACCTCCAGTATTCTTCAGCTCTGAAACCTTATGACTCCAGGAAGAGGGCAATATGAGGATAACAAGATGGAAGTAACAATGGAGAGAGCCGTTTCACATCAGAGCTAAGTTTTCATGTCATCTGACTTGTGACAAGTTAAAAGCTGAACTAGTCAGTGTTGAGAAGTTGAAGCAATTTAGGAGTGACGAGGAAGAGCTAAAGGGCCTAGCAGCTGGTCTTTCCTTCCAATGCTATATCTTGACATTGAATGATTCCATAAGATGCAGAAAGCAATGCTGGCCCAAAGAACAGGCTGGCATCTAATCATATTTTATATCTAATTGGCACCTTCAGGCTTAAAAACTTCCCCCCCCCCACAATCAATATGAAGCAGGTGTGGCAAATATAACAGGAATGTGTCTTCATCATGGAGGTCTCTACATCAATGATGCTTGAATTCAATCCATAAGGCACATAGATCTGGTAGAGACTACTCAGAGCAAAAATCAAGAAATTAAACATGAATTGAAGCATACTAATGAAATATAACTAGGAAAAGGTGACATAAAATTCTTTTCATAACATAATAGAAAGCACCTATTCCCCAAATTCATGTCAGTGGAGTCATGTGGAGGGACAAGAGAGAATTCAATATCCAAAAAAAGTAAAAGTGTTGGGGAGGTCTGCCTTGTGGTGATGCTCCCCAGCTCCCTGGCCATCTCATGAAGTTAGAATGGGGCTCACCTGTCTCTGCAGCCAGGGCTCCCAAGCAGTTTTAGCTGCGGCCACATCTCAGTCATCAGAGCTCCATTTAGGCAATAACCATCAGTCTTAAGTCCCTTGATGTCACTGTTTTACCCTCTGTCCCTGCATTAGGAAGGTCCTGTTTCAAATCAGTTTCCCCAAGTACTTTTATTTTTAGTTTTAGCATCCCCTAGCCCCCCCCCCAAGCTGCATACTTCTGGGTGTCTGTGTGTTGAAGGTGGACAGATGGAAATAAACTATTAGTGCTTTGTTATCCTTTGTCATATACCTCTGAGCTTTGCCTGACAGGTGCCAAGATTATTCCAGAGGGCAGAAACTTGATGAAATTTGATGATAGGTAAAGGTCAGTTTAAATACCACCTGGTCAGAAAGATAAAATGACAGAGGAGTACAAGCCTGGCAGAGAGGGAGAATGTGGCAGTGTGGCAGTGAGAGGCATCTCCATTTTCCAGATATCTGCTCTCTCTCTCTCTCTCTCTCTCTCTCTCTCTCTCTCTCTCCCCTCTCATAGTAACTAATAACTTTTTCATTTGCCTTACTGACAATTTCATTCTTCAAAAAAATGGAAGAAACATCAAGGAGAAATTTGGTCCCTACATCTGATTCCCCCTAAGAGGGAAAGACTATTAGCTGTAACCCATTCATCTTTGTGTATGTCCCCCTTTCCACTTTCCCCATACCTGCCTTTGTCTTTAGTACCTGCAGATACAAGCTGTGATGATCCTTTTGATCAGGATACATAAGTCCTAATGACAAAGAGATAGGTTTCACCTTTCCCCCACCCCAGGGGTCTGACCCTAGAGATTCTTGGGGATTTGGACTGTCTCATATTCCCCAGAGGATCTACCTGTACCTTCCATCCAGATACAAAAATGAAGCTAGCTGTATCTATCACCCTGAGTCCTATGGGGTGCTTTCAAGGTGCCCTAGGGAAATCTTTCCTGGAGACAAAACTGACCCCATCTCTAGAATGACATTAATGAAGCAATTTCAAAAGAAATGGACTCAAGTCAAACAGCATTTATTAAGCACCTGCTATATGCCAGATACTGTATTAATACAGGGAACACAAAGAAAGGTGAAATGCAGTCCCTGCTACCCAGGAGCACCTGTATCATGGGAAGTGGTCTTGCTTAAAGACCTCCTGTGAGTGGGAAGGAAACTCCCTTCCCTCCCAAGGCAGTCCTTTGCACTTTGGGACAGCCACAACAATTAGCAAGCTTCCCTTCAACTGGAGGTCAAATATACCACTGCAACTTTGACACATTGCATAGAATTCTGTGATCCAGAGACAATAAGACTCAATTTAATCTTTTTCTAGGAGAATGCTCTTTAATCATTTGAATGTGATTAACCAATAAATTAGCAAGCATTTATTAAACTCCATGAGCTGGGCACTGTGATGTTCCCCTTCCTTATCCTCAGGTTAGTCCCTCACCTGGATTTTGGTTGTGCTCAATTCTGTCTGACCCCAATTCTTGGAAGGGTTCATTCTTCATTTCCAGCTACTGGTTTCCTTTAGTTCCCAACTAAAATCCCATCTTCTATAGAGATCATTTCTCAATTCCTTTAATATTTATTAACTAATATCCTTCCTGATATTATTTTTTCTGTTCTACTCTGTATAGAGTTTGTTTGTAAGAATTTGCTTGTTTCTTATCTCCTTCATTAGATTGTGAGCTCCTTGAGGACAGGAATGTCCTTTTCCTCTCTTTAGATTCCCAGTGCTTTGCAAATATGTAGGTATATAAAAATGCTTACTGGTGTATTGACTGACATGCTGTCCCCACCTTCCTATAAACTCCCTGGCTTATCTGGTATGGGTTCTAACCAACTCAGAATTGTGATGACCCCAACATGTGTGACGTTGAAATCTGCTGAACTCTGTTGCATTATGATGTAATATTTGTAAAGTGTCAAGTAAAACACTATATTAAATTTTTAGCCATTTTTTTTTTACTTTTCCCATCTTTAAATCCTACAAAACCTCATAAATTTGTCTTTCCTTTCCAGGGTCTCAATTTCTCTCTAGATTACAAATGCAGAACCTACTAGACCCCTTGAGCAACACCTCAAAATCCTGTAAAATAAAATCTTTATTAGTCAAACTACCATCTGACAAAATGCCCCTAGGTTCCTCTCTACTCATTTCCCATCATAATGATCCAGCAGGAAGCCCTCTCAAATCATAAATATATCAAAGGATTTCATTTTCTTTAGGAAACAATTTGCAATTTCACTAAATAATGTCTAGATTAAAGAATAAATGATAGGATCAATAACTGATTATCTTGCATGTAATGACAATCCTCGTAGAATGGGTCCAAATGTATGAGGTGCAACCAAAGAAGTGCTCTGTCAGGATTATAGGTCCTGGACACTGATTATATTGCTGAACACTTACCTTAGCAAGAGAGAAAATGAAGGAGTTGAGTTTGTAGTTAACAAAATTACAAAATGAGCAAGTTCATAAAAGAAAGTAATCATAAAGGAGAAAATAATAAAAGAAAAATTATTTGATATGTGGATATAAATAAAATCAAGTCATCTATAAAAACCAACACATTCCATGCAATTAAAAATTAGGCAATTTATTTTTTAGAAGAGATACACCATGTCGCAGGGGCTAGAGTACTTGTCTCAGCATAAGCTTAAGCCTTCCGTGGCCAACACTAACCCTGTGCCCCTTGGCAAACTACTCAGACTCTAAGTCACAGAAAAGATGCTGACTTCCATGGGTAAAATATATTGTTTCATTAGGAGTTCCTTGTACCAAGGAAATCATGTGTGCATTGCCTTTCCATATAGCCAGTCCTAATTTTTAAAGAATAAAGAAAAATCCAATCAACTGAAGAAGGAAAGATCTCAAAAGATGCACATGCACATGCAAATTGGACACACACACACACACACACACACACACACACACACACACACACACACAAACACACAGACATAAAAACCAAATAGAAAACTCTAAGGCACTATTACGCACAGCTGGATGACAGACCTAGTGAATCTATTTGGAAAATGCATGAGTATTTACTAAAAAACATAATATTCTCAAATGGACAAAACAGGAAATAGAGAAACTAAATAAACTGATTTCAGAGGAAGAAATTAAATAGACTACAAATGTGTTGTCACATAAATAGACCCCAAAAGTGCTGCCACAAAAATAGAATCCAAATGTGCACGAAGCCACAAGTGAAACATCATTCACTTAACAAGCAATTGAGCTCTGTGTTCATAAGCTGTTTACAAAAGGAGAAAAATATTTAACTCTCCTTCTTTGTGTTAAGTATATCTGGTTCTTGATTCCCCAGGTTAGAAAAGATAAAGCAGAAAAGAGAACTATGGGACACTGTCACTAATGCATATTGATATAAAAATATATGATAGTGATGAACAATAAATTCATAATAACACTTCTACCAAGCATTTAGACTGTACTTTTAAGTTGTCTAGAAATATTACCTATTTTAGTAAGCATTTCAAATTAAATTTTTATTATGATCAAAAAAGATGACAGGAATATTATCATGATTTAATGGTAGAAACAGTCATAGATACAGAGAAGGTTTTTGACAAATATAAAACTTATTGATGATAAATGTTAACTATTTAAAATAGAATTTTCCTTTAACCTGATAAAAATTATTTTAAGCAGAGATAGTCTTAAATGTGACATAGAAATATTAGAGGCATTTCCATTAACTTTTCTAAAACTGCCCTATCCATTCTAAGTATAACTATTTGATGCAGTTTTAGGAATTCTAACTTTGTGAATAATGTAAGGGAAAAAATTGTGGCCATAAGCATTGGCAAAAAAGTCTAAAATGTGCCCATCTCTAATTTTTGATGATATATTAAAATATCAAAGAGATTCAACATTCTACCAAGAGAGCAAGACAATAATAAGCCCAGGAAGATGATCTGGGTATATATGTGTCACTTATAGAAATAAAAAGAAATTAATAGAAAGAGAATTACCATTTATATTAAAGAGAAAAAAAATGGCATTGTTCTATCAAGACATTCATAAGAACTATATGAAACCAACTACAAAAATGATCCCAAGACTAATAAAAGAAGAAATAAATTACTGATATAAATATTAGTTAATTATATTCCTTGGCTATATCAATCGAGAAAAATATCAATATAGGCCAATAAATTCAATACAAGGTCAATTAAAATATCAATGTTGTACTTAATGGAATTAGGTAAATTTACTTAAATTATCAAGAATGTATTACTGACAATATAAGAATATTAAGAGACTAAAATACAAAGCAAACAGTAATTATCAAAATTATCTAGTAGTTAACAAAACTAGAAAAGCAATAAATGAAGTAAAATACTTAATCCACAATCATAATAAAAAAATTAGAGAAGGTATTTTTTTCAAATTATGATAAATCTTCTCCTCTCTCCCCAGTGGGCTAATATTAATTTTTATAGCATAACTACCATATATTCCAAATGATCAAAGATAAATTTTAAATTAAAAAAAAGAGAGAACAATGATATAATGACATAAGTTGCTTGGATCAATAAAGTTGTTGTCTATTAAAGAAATGACAGAAATGATAAGATACATAATAGGTATTATTTAATAAAATAATGAGATTTTAAAAATAAAATAATTTAATAAAATAATAAATAACAATATATCCAAAGTTAAAGTAAAACAAATAAATTAGGTTTTGAGTGAATATTTTGATTTCTTAATTTAAAATTTTATAAGAGTAATGTCTTTCTCAATCATAAATGGTTAATAATATGAATATGTTGTATTTAAAGAAATTAATAAAAATTCATTTTGAGCACCTGAAAAAGTTCTATGAATATGCATGTAAATAAATTTTCAAAAAACACTGGGATATAACTTTATAGGGAAACAGTTACACTAGCATTTGTTTGGAAAAATTAGGAGTTGAATAAAATGGACTCTATAGAGACTATCCTTCTCAATGAACCCAATATTAAAATGAAAGAAAATGTTCTCTGTAAAAGCATTCATATTGATTTTAAACTAGAATGGGAGGATGGTTAAATAACCATATCTAGTCACACCTCTTAGGCTAGGTCAAGCCCAGAAATGTGATATGACTTGCAGAAGTTAGCACAGCTGAAAAATAGTCCAGCGAGGCTTCAGACCAAGCCCCATTCTGTGGGACCACTACCAGACTACCCTCTACTTCATAAGGCAACAGCTCACACATTTTTCAAGAGGGTGACAAAATGACACTGTGCTAGAATGCCTGGAATTTCATTCAAAATGGTGCTTGGTAGCAAAGGGGCTTCAGTGGGGAGACACTGAACATAAAAAAGAGAATCCATGCGAAAACTTTGAGGGAGGTAGGGACTAATGATGTGTGAAAATTTAATAGGCTTCCATACGCCTACTGTGCTGCCTTTCATTTGTTCTGTGGGTAATGTGAATAAGGGTTATTAGCAATAATAATGGTTTTGCTAGCTGATAAATTTGCAGCTTAAGCAACCTCCGGCATGGAGGTTAATAATATTTCAAAAATATTGCACAAAAGGGAACACAATAAGCAGTTTTTGAAAAACCAGGAAAACTGGACTCTTCCCAAATTGTGTGACAGCTGAAGTCTTGCTCTCATCATTTGTCAGCTTAATAGGTGGTGAAGAGTCTAACCTGAACTGCAAATGCTATGACATTTGATTCATTCCACCAAGTACTGGACCGTGGAGATGCTCCAAGAGCTTCCCACTGTCTGTTCTCCTGTTAAAGATCACATCAGAAAGGGCAACAAGCCAGGTCAGTTGTTAAGCAAAAACGTATTTTGCCCCACTGAGAAAGATTTGGGTTCAAACATTTAAATTGGGCATATCTCTCATCACAGAAGAATTTTTCATTAACCTCTCAATATATCCAAAGATACCTTTAATAAGGAATCTGTGAAACTTTCAAAAAGTGATATAATGGGAACAAAGGTCTGCAATCCCATCAACTTAAACCTGGTCCTTGGCCAATGTAACTGAAACTCTCAAGATTTTGCAGTTTCCTTACTTTTCATTGGACATGGTCTAACAGCTGTTTTTTTTTCCACCTCTCTGGTGTTAGGTAACATCAGAAAGTTGATTGGAAGATTGCTGCTCTTCAAATGCAACAAGTATAGTTAGCTAACAAGATAAAAATGGGGACCTTAAGCACATGGAGCCTTCTCAGTAACAGAAAGGCTGAAAGGACAGAACTGAAGACTAGAAATGAATCTGGGATATTATACCTTAATCAAACTGGAGTGTAAAGAGAAATGCATATATGAGGGGGGGCTTACATATGCTATCAATCGACATTCTCATCAATGGGGGTATTCCCTCTGTAGTGAAGATAGTAATCCATCAGATCTTCATACCCCTTGCATGTTGTCTCTAATCCCCCTCTAAACCTCTCCTCAATGTGACATGATCTGTCTTCTGTATATCTTGAGGTTGTATCACAACCAATGTCTTGCTGTCCAATCAGGCACACTTCATTTTCAGGTTACTACTACTACTACTACTACTACTACTATGACTACTACTACTACTACTACTATTATTATTATTATTTTTAATGCCCCTTCTTTTTCAATCACTGCAATTTTCCAAACATAATCTGCCTCCTATTTGTGACTAGACCCATGTCAATGTCCAAATTCAAGTTTATGTCCTAGTCAAACATGTGGTTCTTGTCCTTCATTATCAAAGAAGATCAAAGTATAATTATGAACCAGCTCTACACTTTGTCTGTTCAACTGTTTGGTCAATAAACACTCTTAAATCCACTTAGACAAATTTTTTTAAATTACAAAAGTCATTAAAAGACTTGACAATGTTCTAAAATCAGATGCAGGCAACACAATGTCTCTTGAAAAGAAACTTCATTCTCCATAGGAAAATCTCTCTTCCGTTTGGCCTCTACCCTAGAACCCTCCATGGCGATGGCTAACATCTTTGGTGAGCGTGCCTTCCTGTTTTTTGTATCTACTAATAGGGCTAATCAGGGTTGTGCAGTAAGTTATGGCTGTTGTTTCATCTCCTTAAGAATCTTGTTGGGTGTATGGGAGATATTTGTCAGAACATAACCTTGAAACATAGCTCCAATGAAGCAAATGTTTTGATTTATTTATATTTTATTATCAACAATAACAAAATAAAAAATAGGATCTTGCAATCACTATGCTTTTAAGTCATTTGTGTGACTGTCAAAATATAGTCTTATCTGGAAAATCATCCTAAAAAAAGATTCCTTTGGAAGCAGGAGAGGGAAGATGGAAATGAGCAATTATTAAGTACTTTCTAGTCATTATGCTAAGATTACCTCACTTTTGTTTTGGGTATTCCCAGCACCTATCAGAGGGACTAGAATCAAGGATACTTAATGAACAATGTATTGATTTATAAGTCAGCTTGTTCCCTTTTCATATTTTCAAGGTTTCCCTTAGATACTGTATAGATTAAGCTCAATAAGATTATATTAGTTAGACAATTGTTTGGTAGTTACTGATATTTTCTTGATTACCTTTTTCTTCTTCTAATAAGGACTTTATTTTTTCCCCCTTCCTCCCCCATTTCAAAAATCTTGAGAGTCAATCCATGATTTTGAAACTGTGTCAATTCCAGAAGCAGCCTCCTTTGTATAATTTGTTTAGGCCACCTGATTTCTCCAACTTTTTTTTCTTTAATGATGGCTCTACTTCCTTATTTGCGTCTTAGGACATGAGATTTTAGATTCTAACCATGGAGGCTCTCATTATTAGAGAAAAACATTTTTCTTAGAAATATTATTCTTCTTTTAGTTTCATTTGTGACTTCTGATTTTCTAATAGATCAAAGTCAAAAGACCTGGGTCTACCAGTCCTGAAACCAACTAGTGTCCATTTGACTTTGTGACTATAAGCAAGCATTGTGTTATATCTTTGAAATTTCATTTTCTTATCTGTATAAAGGAAATAATACTTACACTACCAAAACCATGAACTTTAAACCACCTTCCATATATGAGTTACCATAATGGACACCTTTACTATCCCTATGGGAATTTACTCCAATACCTCCAATGCCAATTATCACACTGTATCTCACAAAAGGCAGTCACATTCACAAGATGCTGTATGGCTCACTTTTAATAAGACTTCATTCTCATGTGCCACACTCATATTTATGGAGTTTACTCTATAAGAGGTTAGGTTAATTGCTATGTTTTATTTAATTAGGATATAAACCATCCACAGCATATTTTTTGGCTTACAAAAATAAAATAAAAGAATGTTACTATAATTCTTTACAAAAGGATTTTTTAAGTGGTGAAAAGAGCCTTCCACTCTCCAGGGGTTTAAAAATAATCCCCTCCTCCTTCAACACACACACACACACACACACACACACACACAGAGAGAGAGAGAGAGAGAGAGAGAGAGAGAGAGAGAGAGAGAGAGAGAGAGAAACATAGTTAATATCTCAGATTCAGTCCTGTTTTACCCCTTTCCCAAGAGGTCAGATGCCCTAGTCTCTGGTATTCTAGATTGTGGATTGCCTGCACCATCTCCAAAACTAGCATAAAATTTGTATTGGAATTATCACAAGGCTAATTTAATGGTCTGATGATACGTAATGAATGCTTTAGTTCAACAGCTTTCCACAGGCTATAAATCAGGTCATTTCCTTCCATTTAGGCAAAGTAACAAGCCTATGAAACTTTGTAAACTAAAGTTGAGTTCTGTCCAATCTGAGGACCTGTGAAATTATAACCAAGGGAAGACAGCTTCACCTAGAATATTAAATTTAGAAACTGAAGGGATCTTAAAGACTATTATTCTAATCTCACTAATTTGCAGATGGGGAAAATGAGGCATAGCATTGTTCCTCAGTGAGAGCTGAAAATGGTTCCCTGGTTTAATGTCGCCCAAACTAATGTATTTGTCCCTAAACCAAGCTTGTTAATAATCAACAAAATTTGTGAAAATATAAATGTATGTTTTTGCATACCTAGCCCATGCTTAATATATGTTGATTGCATAGAGTGAACTATTCTTACTTATTATGGGGCCCTTTTGGCTATTCTTTGGTAACAACACATAGAATATAACTGTGGTATCAGACTGACTTTGCGGTATCAAATTGGCTTTTGAATCAGATTCTGAATATGGAATAAATTCATACTAACCAAAAACATGACACGAGGAGATGTGGGGGCAGTGGGGGGGGGGTGAATAAGACATCATAATGAGGCACAAGGCCTTCTTGAGAGGGAAGGAGCTTTCAGAGGGATGGGACACAGGACAGGACTTCCTTAGGAGCCAGGCTTAACTGTCCATCAGGTGGACAGGAGGAAGCAGAGATTGCCAGACCAAGGCACAGAATGAGAGATGGACTCTCTTGAGGGAGGAGCTGCCAGTCTGGGGGCACTGCCCAGTAACCAGAAGAATGTCTAAGGAAGGTGGAAAAGTCTGAAGAAGCCCAGATATAAAAAGCTTTAAAAACCAAAAGTAACATAAAGTATGAGATATAGCAAAATTACATAAGAAGATAACATTTTTAATTAAAGGTAATAGTCTTTGGTCTTTGTTCAAACTCCACAATTCTTTCTCTGGATACAGATGGTCTTCTCCATCTCAGATAGCCCCAAATTGTCCTTGATTGTTGCCCTGTGGGTATGAGCAAGTCCATTAAGGCTGACCATCACTCCCATGTTGCTGTTAGGGTGTACAATGTTTTCTCTCTCATCACATTCAACTTACTTAGATCAATGCATACCATGGAAACGATGTAAAGGCTAACAGACTGCCTTCTGGGGGATTGGGGGGAGGGAAGCAAGATGAGGGGAAAAAATTGTAAAATTCAAAATAAGTAAAATCTTTTTTAAAAAAAAAAGGAAAACCAGATCCAAAACCACACCTCCAAAAAACAATAAAGTTAACACTATGGAGCCACTGTGGCTGACCAAGTAGGGACTCAACTTGGGCAGATTCATCCTTTCAAAAAAATCACTTGGTCAGGTGAGTAGAGAATGTATGGAAAGGGATGAAGTTGTAGGCCAGGAGGTCAGTACTGAGGCTGAATTGCTACCTCTTCAGTCCTGCTGGTCAACTGTTTTATTCCTAATTAAATTCCATTTTCTTAATGACTGAAAATTATAGAGCATCCTGTGTTTTAGATCTAGAAGGGTCCTTCATCAGGAATTAGCCCAAGCCCTATGAACTTTACAGAAAAAAGAAACTGAGGCTGTCAGGAGAAGAGATTTTTGCAAAAGCCCTACAGTGGTAAGGAGCCAACTTTTGATTCTCTACCCCAGGGCACAGCAAAAAAAAATACTTAATGATCACATGTTTGACTTTCAGTCCTCTCTCCCACTACAGCTGTGTCCATGTCTGCCACCAGCACCAGCAGCTTCTCCCTAGTTTATGTGGATAATGTGCTTGACTATCACATAGCTCCCAAGGGTCTGGAGCTCAGCTTCCTGATTCCTTCATTTTTATGCTCTAGATGCCTCTTCTGCCCAGATGACTCCCACTCCAGGCTACAAGACTGAGACTTCTGCTCTGATCTCCTCTTGGTGCTGTGTACCAGGGTACAGCCCACCTACTCCTGGGAAAGAGTATGGCTTGGATATCATGAAATCTCCTCCCTCTGCCACGAAGCCCCATCCTCCCCAGCACCATTTGAGACAGACCGTGACTCCCAACTACTACTGTCCAGCTGACAGCACTGACTGCCCAGGAAGGTGGACCATCCAGCTTATTCCACTAAGCCTATTCCACTAATGTGGTTGGAATTTCCTTCAACACAAGAGGGATGGCTGAGAGAGCTGGCTAGGAATGGACTGAGAGGAAACACAATTTCAGCATTTTGTCACTTTTAAAATTTGTCTAAGTATTTTATTGAAGGAAGAAATGTGGCATCCATATATTGGGGGTGAGGGGGTGGAAATGAGTGGTAGTCTCAGCAGGCACTCTATATGGGACTGTAGATTGTCCTGCTGAGCTCCCCTGTTTCCTGGGACACAACTCGAGAAAAGATAATAGGAAAAAATGAATTCCCGTTCATAAAACCTGATATTCCTAAGAGGCTGTGAAGAAAAGCCCCCATGACAGAGAAATTTATTTCATTGCCAATGAAAGTAAACAAAGAAAATCAACCCAAAATGGGGTTGGCCCCAATTCAAACCTCACCTGCCAATCACTCCCGTAATGGGATTTGGCTTGTCCAAAATGAGCAAGGAGCTCCAGGCCAGATTTTTCTTAGTCCACGATTCACTGATCAGCTGAAGCCGAGCCCATCCTCCCAGCGGCCCAAGGCCTGAAGCCTCAGCGCCTACCCAAAATGAAAGGAGACACAGTTTGCATCTGCCAGGCCTTGCTTATTTAACTTCTCTAAAAGCGGGTACCTGCCAGGCCAAATGAGATGGCAGCAGGCAGTGTCAGGACCTCAGAGCAGGGCCCCTAGACTTTGCCTAAGGAAATGAGAGCCCCCTGGCATCTGGCCATCATTAAAACACAGCTGGAGGCGGCGGGTTCCCAGGCTCTCATTTTAATCAGGGCTTCCCTCCCGGCTGCTTCTGTTAACCCCAGGAAGCCTACCTGCTCTATCCCCAGGAAGCCTGGCTCCCCCACCAACCACAAGGTCACTTCCAAGGGAGCCAAGTCCACACAGGCTAGCTTCTGACAAGAGCAGGTCGGACAGTTAATAGGCAGCTTTTAAGCACCCACTTTGGGTCTGCCAGGCCACTTGGGGGGATCCTAAAAGAGGCCCAAGACAGTGGCTGCCCTCCCAGAGCTTCCAGGCCAGTGCAGCCTACAATTGGTCATGGGAAGTGCGCTAGCAGGACAGCCTGCCTCCATCTAGTTGAGCAGCACTATGTGGATAGGAAATGAAGGGATTGGCCTCAGAGGCAGAAAGACCTGATTCAAGCTGCCCCTCGGATGCCTACCAGCTGGGCAGTCACTTAATGTTTTGATACCCTTGGCCCCTGAGCAGCTAAGACTATAAGGTGCCAAGCCACCAGGGAGAGGGAGCACTAACAAAGTGTTCCCTATTCCAATAAAGTCAGAAGGGGACTTCCTCCCCTTAGAAGTCTGAATCAGGGTCATGAATAAGGAGCTGAATTTTAGTCAGTTTTGCATTGCACATAGTAGTTGCACCTATGATGTACCAAGGCCTGTGCTAGTCCCTTTGGATGGAAAGACAAGGTGGAGACCCTACCTTGTTAGCTTCATTTAACCTATATCTTGTCAAACAAATAGAAAGCTTAACCATAATGGGGATCAATGACACATTCCACCCACCCCCCTGAACCACCCAGATTGTGCAGGGGATCCCAGAAGCTCAGAATCCTTGTCTTGGGGTCCTGTTTTTATCAGGATAGAAGGAAAACTGTTCAGAAAGGAGGTTGCTTCCCTGCTTCCATTAATTTTTCAACCAAGTTGCCAAATTTTCAGGGATGGCACCATTAAAAGCACAAATTAGACTGATCAAAAAGAAAGGAGAAAAATTCAAAGAGCCGACATTAATGCAACACTCGGGTCTATCCAAACACCCCGAGGCAGGAGCTAAATCTGACTTGAAGGACCATCTCAGGAATGGTCAGCCAGGGCCTTCCCAGGGGGTCCCCTCTCTCCTCCCCCAATTATGAGCCATTCTAAGGGACTTCATTAGGAAAAAAAGAGAAAGGACCTGCCAAAATTCCTAGGGGCCTCACCTTGAGAAGAAGACTCCATACATGGGATTCATGTCATGATTTAGCAGGAATTACATTTAATTTAACCAAACTGAGTTCAAATTCAGTCATGTGACTTTAAGCTAATCATTTTATTCCTCTGTTTCCTTGTGGATAAATCAAGATAATGTTCAAGTGCACAGGCACCTATAGTTTAGTTTGGGAACAGCCCCATGGTTTCATTGGTCCAATCAGTCCCTTGTTCTTAGAGAATCATCTAGAATACTGAAGAGCTAAGTGTCTTGTTCTATGTCAGGCAGCAGGAGTCTAGCAGGATCTAGAACACAGAAAAGCTAAATGTCTTATCCCAGGTCAGCAGCAGGAGTCTAGAGCAATCTAGAACAGTAGAGGGTTAGTACCCTGGGTCGGGCAGTCAGAGTCTAGAGCACAGAAGGGTTAAGTGTCTTACCCTGGGTCAGGTAGCCAGAGAAGAGAAATCTAGAACACAGAAAGGCTAAGTGTCTTACCCTGAGTCAGGCAGAGTCTAGAGGGATCTAGAACAGTGAAGGGCTAGGTATCTTACCCTGGGTCAGGTAGCCAGAGTAGAGAGATCTAGAGCCCAGAAGGGCTAATGGTCTCACACCAGGTCAGGCAGAGTCTAGAGGGATCTAGAGAACAGAAAGGCTAAGTGACTTAACCGGGTCACATAGTCAAAGTCTAGAGGGATCTAGAGCACAGAGGGGCTAGGTATCTTACCCTGAGTCAGGTAGCCAGAGTCTAGAGGGATCTAGAACAGTGAAGGGCTAAGTATCTTGCCCCAGGTCAGGCAACTAGTAGGTATCAGAGATGGGCCTTGAACCTTTCTGGCCTTGAGGTTAGCTCTTTCTCTGCTGTGCCAGGTTGCTTTTTTATAAATCATCATACAGGGGTGGCTAAGTGGTGTAGTGGATAGAGCACTGGCCCTGAAGTCAGAAGTACCCGAGTTCAAATCCGGCCTCAGACACTTAATTACCTAGCTGTGTGGCCTTGGGCGAGCCACTTAACCCCATTTGTCTTGCCAAAACCTAAAAAATAAATCAATGTACAGGCATTATATCTATACAAAAGAAGGCAGATTCCCCCTCCAGTAGTCTTCAAGCATGACTACTTGTTAGAAATATAGTAGATGGGATCCTTAATAATGTCTGGGTCAGATTGAACCTCTAGGTTCTCTTCTAAACATGAGATACTTAGTTTCTCTCTTCTAACCCTGCCACACACCATGGGGGTAACCCCAAGTTTTGAAACTTCTGCCAGGCAAGCACAAAGTTCAGTGATTTTTTTTCCTCAGCCAAAGAGGCTCCTGACCAATACCAAGGACAAATATTGACTGCCCTGGACCATCCTGTCTAAGCTCAGAGGGGCTCACTACTAGCATGGCTCTTACCAGAAGCAGCAAAATGATTCAACCATGGTCTCCAGGAAGAGAGGGGCTGATTTAGAGCTTGGTTTTCCAATTGTGAAGCCTGTGATAATTTATAGTCATTTCAGGTTAAATTGAGAAGCTTTGAAGGGGAAGGAAGATCAACCACCACCCTTCAGTGTGACCTTGCTCCTTGACTCTACATACTATCAACTCCCCTCCCAGAGCTTCCAGGCCAACGCAGCCTACAATTGGTCATGGGAAGTCTGCTAGCAGGACAGCCTCCATCTATTTGATAGGAAATGAAGGGACTGGCCTCTGTTCCCCTCATGTTCACCCCATTGTCCTGAATCTGAAACATTCACAGCTACCCATTTCCATCTCCCACCCCCATTTTGCCACATTCCAAGCAGAGGAAAAGATGAAGATAGGAGCAGGTTTTGAAGAAATGATAATGGTGGGTAGAGGAAGGATAAGAGGATTCTCTACACTCAACATCTTTGGACCTAAAAGAAACATCCACTGACCTCCTAGTTTGAAGTGTTTGACAACCACTTAGTCACTGGATGACTGATGAAACTCAATTCCAATTCTGTGACATTTTCATTTTTAAAGAAACTAGGAGATCCCTTTCTTTAGTCATTCATGTTTAACATGGCCCATCTCTTTCCATGGCCCCATTAAGATGAAATTCCTGCACGCAGTCCTGGCTGCGCTCAGTATAGGTTAAACAGCGACAGATCAGTGAGTTTGATGAAGCAGCAGAAGAAATTGTCAATAACAAATTGACAAGATAGGAATATGAATTACAAGATAAAACACTGAATTTAAAAATATTCTCAACAGAATTTCAACCTATTCTTCAATTATTTCTTAGTGTGCTGTATCTAAACTATGAGGCAGGAATGGCAGTTGAATGATAAACTATACATTTCCTATAATTCTTTTTTCCTCCTTTGTTTCTGAAATTCTAGGAAGAGCATCACAGGGACCTGCTGGATGACTGAGATTTTTGGTGTGGAGCCACATAAAAATCATAAAATGTCATTTTCTCTAATTGAGTGAAAGAGCCAGTTATCTGCCATGAAAAGAAATGCTACTTTATGAGAGAAAGTTCCATTGAAACCTGCTGAGACTCCAGAGTTTTGCCCTTATTAGCATCCTTATCTTTGCCACTATTGTATCACCAATAGTCAGACCCAAGCCCTGATACTTTGGGTTACAAGCCTGGGATAAGAGAAACACAACCAAAAACAAATGAAATGGAATGGAATACAAAAGAAACCAGGAGAACTTTGACCAAGTCACAGCTTAGGATCCAAGAGGCAGCACAAAGAGTTGTTTTCGAACAAATGTCTTTCATCCTCTGCCAAGACGGAGGAAAATGGGACCATCAACACCCAAAATAGTCATAACATTTTGTCATGCCTTTTTGGGTGGTAAAGACCTGTAAGCAAAGTGCTTCCACCAATTCCTACCACCAATGAAAGAATAGCTAAATCAATTGTGGTGAAGGAAAACAATAGAATATTATAGGGCAGGAAGAAATGACTAATGTGAAGTATTCAGAGTAACTTAGGAAAGATATGGACTGTTGCAAAGTGAAAGAAGTCAAAGAACAATTATATAGATGATGGCTACAGCTATGAAAAATGGACAGCCCACAATGGAAATAGTAGACTGAAAAAAATATATTGATATTAACTGGATAACTCCTACTAGTTCCTAGTTCTGAATCACCCCCATCTTCATTCTCCTACTGAAAGATTTCAGAGGCAGGATAGGGATGATTTCTTGGAATGGAGTTCTACAAGGAAGTCAGTCCAAGAGGAGTGGATCATAAGATCAGAGGATTGTTGAAGAGCTGATCTAGACCTGGAAAGGACCTCAGAGGTCATCTGATGCAACCCCATCACACTTACAAATGAGAGAACAAACTAAATAAGGTGACCATCTCAAGATCATAGAATTAAGTTACAGGAAGATTAGTAGAACCCAAGTCTTGTATGGCCTCCCAAGGATGGAATACCAGAGAGAAGATGAGAGAGAACTGACTGGATCAACCAAATTAAGGAAGAGTGAGTTGAAAAGTACAGAACTATTGATGGGTTTTGGAGACAAAAGGGTCAGTTTTTTCAGGGTGCTCCTTTGGGTATCCCCTCACAGCATACATTCCCAAGAACAGTAAGCAAACTTAATCAGATAAGATTCACCAGCCTCCAAACTTCTTCCATACTGAAAGGATTTGAGATCTGAGATGTTACTCCCACATTGAAGCTGTTCATTATTGGGATATAAGAAACAGTTTAACCTCCAGTTCAGGATGTTCTGAAAAGGCAAAGAAACAGTGCTCTGTATCAAGGCTCCTATACCCCTCCTTCTCTTCCCATCATCTTCCTCCCTGTTTTTTTCTGTCTGTGTCTCTCGCTCTCTTTCCTCTCCCTTTTCACTTTTGATTTTGTCTCTCTCTCTCTCTCTCTCTCTCTCTCTCTCAATGCCCTCTAAACAGTGAACACATTAAAGGTAAGGCATAAATATGTTTGGATGTGTGTGCATGTTTTAATCTTTATATGTTCAGAAAGCAACTGAATTGCTTGAATAGAATTATTTAGTTTTCAAAAATTAGAAAGATGAAATGAAGAAATTCAATAGGCAGTCATTGCTAGCTTTGCAGAGTAGAGTTCTCAGCATTTTCAGCATTGCCTTATTTTCTCTCCTGCCACTGAAAGAAAATATTCTATTAAAAGAGGCCTAATTATATTTTCATATAAATCATTCCAACAAAATTCAGAATGGTTTTTAATGATCTACTTTAAAATAATCTTATCCCAGATGACACCAATACTCACAGTTGTGTAGCTCCAACCAAGAACATATCTAGAATCAATGTGAAGGCTCATCAATTATGGAGACAATAAGCTTTGACTTAGGCTCTTAGCACCATGTGTCAGTGGTGAGGAATCTTTAATGTGACCCTCACTGGGCTTCTTGACACTGCACTAAAAACTAATGGCCCAAAAAAGACTGCAGGGAATGGGGTGGTGACTAATCACTACTAATGAAGTGGCCTCATAGGTCCCTAGTGACCACACTGGGCCTCCCTCACCAACCTGGATGCTGGTTCTGAGTGATTTGTGTGGGAACAAAGAAGAAGCATTACATCACTCTCTGGTCCCTTTCTGGTGCCCAGATCCTTCTCTTTGGCAAAGCCTCTTCTCTGATGCTTTTTCATGCCACTGAAGCAGTGACAAGTTCTTTTAACAGAGTCCCCTTGGTTGGTTGGTTTTAGGAACAGGGCACAGCTGGTGGTCTGAGAATATCTAATATCCATCTGGGTCTTTGCCTTCCTTACCCATCTCCCTTTTCCCACACAGCACCATCTCTGATATTCCATGTCTAGCTTCTAGCTGTGATCCCTTTTGAGGGGTTATGGATCTCGTCCAGAAGCCTCCACAATGTTCAAGAGCCTGAGTCTATCAGCGTCATGGCACCCCCAAGCAGGTGCTCCTGGAGCACTTCATAATCCAGGGTAGATCCTTCTGAAGCCTGAACTCTACACTGGCTTTCCTCCTTTTCCTTCCAATTGATGAACATTTTACTTGTGTTCTCAGGTACCAGAATAATTACTGCTAGTCTAATACAATAACTCAGACATGAAGGTTTCCAATTGCTCCTTAGAAAGTAGAGTTCTTCAAAGATATTTCTTTTCAGTAGAATATCAATTAGAGTTACCTTATTTTATGTGGCACATGTATATCTATATATTTCAAAATTATGTGATATTTCAGATATTAAGAAGTAGAAAAAGAGACCATGGGCTATAGGTCTATCACTAGAAGCAATAAAGGGAAGCAGGAATGGCATTTAGTTTCATTTTCCAAATACTGATACATGTGTGTATGTACAAATATATAAATATGTGTGTATATATTAAAATAGGTACATTGTGATTAAACAGAAACTTCTCAATATTGAGAGACACAGAAAGAGAAGGACAATGAGGGGAACAAGGAGGAAGCGATCTAGGAAACAGAGCAGGATGACAGACTTGGGGGAGTGGATTAAGTTGAGGGCTATTCATTTATAGGTTCTTTTTATATGTTTCCCCACTGCATGATCTATTCCTTTGTTGCACACCTCTGGCAATGATAATCAGCTCAGCCAGCTGTCTTTGCTGGGAGACAAACCCATCCCAATTTTGTGTGTGTGTGTGTGTGTGTGTGTGTGTGTGTGTATGTGTATTCAAGAAATCCAAGTTGAGGCAGGCAGAGAACTCCTCCTAGGACACAAAAGCAGTTCACCAAGGAGTGATGTGTCCTTCAGAAGTAGGGGGGGAAGGGGTAGTGCAGTGGATAGAGCACCGACCCTGGAGTCAGGAGTACCTGAGTTCAAATCCGGCCTCAGACACTTAATCATTACCTAGCTGTGTGGCCTTGGGCAAGCCACTTAATCCCATTACCTTGCAAAAACCAAAAAAAAACAAAACAAGAAGAAGTAGGGGGGATAAATTATCTAAGTCCCAGGGTGGTAACTATCAAGGAAACTATACAATTCTGTCTAGGCAGATCACTCCTTAAGCAAACCAGTGAGCCTGACAACAGTCTGAGGAGGTTCAGTTCAGGAGAGTAGTGCCCATCCTTTGAAATCAAGGGGTCACTTTCCTGATGATTGATTGGTGTTTGTCTTTCATTCTTGTTTTGTTTTTGTTTTTTCTCTTGTTTTTAGGCTTTTGCAAGGCAAACAGGGTTAAGTGGCTTGCCCAAGGCCACACAGCTAGGTAATGATTAAGTGT
Organism: Macrotis lagotis; assembly: GCF_037893015.1. Classification (NCBI taxonomy): domain Eukaryota; kingdom Metazoa; phylum Chordata; class Mammalia; order Peramelemorphia; family Peramelidae; genus Macrotis; species Macrotis lagotis. Next base: position 4,852,653 of record NC_133664.1, read on the forward strand.
CTGAGACCGGATTTGAACCCAGGTACTCCTGACTCCAGGGCTGGTGCTTTATCTACTACGCCACCTAGCTGCCCTTTTGTCCTTCATTCTTGAAGAAGACCATGACATCAAAATTAAGTGGGCTTCCCCAGTTCAGAAAGGCTCCCATGTCCTATGATCCTTCTACCTGAAAAAATTCTATTTCCCATCAATCACCTTTGTGAGAAGGGTCTCTATAGGCTACTCAGTTTGGGGACTTGTTTTTATTAACTAGTTTTACAAACTATGGCTTATTCCCAATTATACATAATGCTTCACTTAGGAGATCTATGCATTACCAAAACACTATATCTGAGCATGACAGAATAGAAGCGAACAGGAAAAAGTTGGATTTTTCCTATTTGCCCAGGAGGGATGGCTAGAGCTGAGACCAGCTGAGGTTGACTTTTCAGATCTGCTGACAACTGCATAGCAGGGACTCTGGCACCAGATCTTCTTTTCCCACAGTCATTAGCCTGACTGAAGAGAATTCTAAGAAAGGAAGGAAGTGCCATGGGTCCTGGGCAATCTCTCTAGGTCTGGAGCCCAGTTCACTATTGCCTGCCTGCCTACCTGTGACAGACTAGACTAATTATTTTTTGGATTTCCTAAGGTATTTTTACATTTGCATACAATAATGCTTTCTACTTTTATACAATACTCTATTCTACTTTAAGAAAACTTAAATATTAGCTTTAAAATAACTTTAACTTTCTAGTTATAAGCAATTAAATTGTCCAAATACATTTGAAATTAGAGGGAAGGGAAACATCTTGAATAGCTAACCTAAAAATAACATCTTTTGTCAAACTCCAGAATATGTCTTATGAGATTCTCAGAAACTTCCAACAAATGCTTGAGAAGTTAAATCTGTCACCTTTGGTTCTCTTCCTTGTCAAACAATGACTACTTTAATCAGAAGCTTTATCGTACTAGAATTATTTCTTAAAAAGTGAAAGGAAGAACCTTGCTATAACAATACTGCCCAGTGGACCACCAGTCAGAGAAAATCGTAAAAAGTGTGTTACTAGGTGTTCCTTGTACAGGCCTCAGAAAGACTGAATTTGGCAACAGAAGTTGCTAGGAATAAACAGAATTTCTCTATCATTCATTGTTGATCAATGAAAACTCTAAGATGACACTGCAAAAAAATGACCTTTTGTTTGACAAATAAAAATTATGGGAAATACAATAAAATGCAAGTTCAAATTTCATTAGCAGTTACCCATATGTAAAAAGTCAATGAGAATTCTCTATCTATTGCTCATTGGGAAAATGTATCTGCATTAATTCTGGGTAAAATTGGGCCATTAACCAAGGTCCATATGGCTCAACAATAAATGCAACTAAGAACCATATTTTCTCTGGGTTTTTTCAACTAGGTGACCAGTCCTTCCAGTAGTTGTCTTCCACAAATCAAATTAGATTTAAGTGACAGTCAAAAAACAAAACTTGAAATCATTCTTTATCATTTCTAAAACTCAGGAAGGAAAATAGCCTATAAAGACATGCTAACAAAAAAAAAATGCCTATTAGAAACCTGACATCCAATATATATATGTGTGTGTGTGTGTATGAACTTATGAGAATAATCTAGATAAGTAGTCAAAGACCTCTTTGTGAAAGGTTATTTTAAAAAGAAAACTAAATAAATAATATGTAATCACCTGAAATTTATAAAACTTAATGATAATCATAATTTTAATATCTGGCCTTATACAGAGTTTAACATTTTCAAAATACTTTTCAAGCATTGTTCCTTTTGATCCTACCAATAATCCTTGGAAATAAGAATAGTTATTAATTTTACAGTAGAGGAAACTGAGATGGATGTAAATGGAGTGCCAATGACAAGTCAACCAGTGATGATTAGATTTCTGAGATTTGGGATCTCTCCTAACTCCAAATTCTTTATTATACCCATGAGTTTAAAATTATAAAATTCAATACTGGAGGCCTTGTGATAGGAAAATGGGGGCAGTAGTCAGACTGTGAAGTTGGACAATCTTCTTGTAAAACAAAAGGTCAGAGAAGTCAACAAAGTATAGTGGCAGGAAGGTGTACACCTTAGTTCCTCCCCACAAAGTTCTAGAAAACACACCAGACTGCAATGTGATCCAAAAATCCAAGAGAAAATCACAGTGAGAGATCAGAATAGACGGGTTGAGAGGTTTGTAGACCCTAGAGAACGATCTAGCCATGAGTGGTCCTATAGAGCCTTGTAGTGCAGAGTCTGAAGGAGGGCATGCTCACAGCTGGCACTGGGGCAGGAAGAGATCCCCTGATCCAGGACAGAGGTTACCTGGCTTTGTTTAAAGACAGGAACAGTCTGGAGCTAATTTGACCTGTCTGAGTTCCAGACCTATTACTCTGAACTTGAAGACTTATTCAGCTTCAGCCTAATGAAGTTCCATTCAGGGACTAGACTAGAGTTGGGATGTTCTGACCCAAATCCAGGTCAAGACCTCAGCTGATACCAGGATGGTGGCTCTCAGACTTTGTCCTGAACTGGACTGCTTTCAGATTACTGAAAGATTGCAGTCTGAACCTATGCTGTCCCCAAAATGATGGACTAGAACAACACTCAAGAAGTGAAAGGCCAAAAAATAGAATCAAACATGACCCAGCCATTGCCTCCAGATGCATCCAAGACCTGACCCCATGATATGATACCAAAAGGACAATACTAATGGAGGAAAAAGAGATGGCTATACCAAAAAAATGTTTCTAATGGCATTGTTCATAACTGAAAAAGAAATCCTGAAACTGAATTCAACAAGAAACATCAAAAAGCAAAAAAAAATTCTTTCCTTACATGAGTTTACAATTTATTAAATCTGGATATTAGCTAATCACTGAATAAATGTGGCATATGAGCACAAAGTAATATAGTACTGAGCCATTAGAAATGATAAATATATAAGCTTATCTCCAAAGAAGATATGGAAAAATAAACCTTCATTTATTAGAAAAGCAAAGAATATTCTTTTGAAACTGTATATACCTTCAGACTTAGTTGATATGATTATATATAACTTTTTGTTCTTTAATATAAAAGTGGCTTAATGAAATGAGACCAAAATATTTAGAAATTAAGAAAAAATTGTGACTTCTGTGTAATTCATAGGAATGTGGTTCAATAAGTATATGAATATCAATTCCCTGTATGTGGCAACATCTCAGGTCCTGTTCCACATTTTTTCTTTTAAAGTGCTTTCTAAACTTATCATTTTCTAATTCCCCACCCCACAGCAGAACCTGCAGTGGATGCTGGGAATGCAAAGACAAAATAAGATTGTTCTTGCCTTCAAGAGGCATAAACTTTACCAGGGAGACATATCACCTACATAAGCTTAGCCAAAATGAATAGAAGATCATTTGGGAGAACAGGGTGCCACCATCTGGGGATCAGGAAACATGATTTAGAAAGGGAAATAAGATTCGAATGAAGAGAACAGAATCAGAATAAGCTCCCCATTAGCCGCAGCTATGAGAGGCATAGTAACAGGGATGGGCATTGAATTCCATTGATCCAGGGGACTTCCAGGAGAGGAACTTCATTTCATACTCTGCAATGTGAAGTCTTTGAGACTTGCCTAGGAATACACAATAACATAGAATACAGACTTAGAACTTAACCTCAATGGTCACAGTCTTGTCCATGGTCACAGCCAATGTGCTGAGAAGCAGACCCTGAACTCATGACTTCCTTTCCTCGAGGATGGCTCTCCATTGCCTTGGCTCTAAGGAACTGATAATGGTACAAGAAGACTGGGGCTTGGGGTGTGTGGGGGGTCATAGAAAAAAGTACAGAAGGGGCCTTGGAGGCAATTGCACATTTGGGGCAGAATGTAAAGAAACTTTTGTTTAACTTAACTAGCTGTAAGGAAGGAATAGTTCACAATTTTCTGCAAGAAGGGTTTTGGGGGATTTTTGTTCTCATTTGTGGAGCAGAATGCTTGTTTCTGATGATAGTTACTAAGTTTAGAATATGTTTCAAAAGAAAATAAAATGGAGGAGTAGAAATGCTGCCAGATTCTAGAGCTGGGCGTTGGTGTTTTCACAAAGCGGTCCTGAGAATAACAGTAAGTCACGTTCTTTAGCAAAGCTATCATTACCATTGCACCCTCGGCAGCCCTTGGCCAACTCCTCCATGGCCACCCTGGGGATGGGAGCAGCTGAACTCTACCCTGAGATATCTCCAGGATCTGTCTGTCTGTCTGTCTGTCTCTCTCTCTCTCCCCACCTCCCCAACAGGGGCCCCAGAATCAGCATTAGAAATGCAGGAAAGAGGGGAGGTGGGCAACTCCTTTCTTTATTACGGCTTCAATCCATTGTCCTTGGAAAGTCTTTCATTAAGACATCCTCCAACTGTTCCCACAATGCCTGTGGATTTACTGCCGAGTTAGGGGGACTGGGATCAGACCAAAGAAATGATGCTCTCAGCAGGGTTCAGAGAAACAGAAAAGAGTTCTCTTGTTCTGGAGAGTAAGGAGGGTTTCTTCACAAAGGAGAATTTAATGATGAGACTTTTATCCTGTCAGCTGGTTTGCCAAAGGGTGGCCCACTTCTCCAGCTACACTTACAAAATTACTGTTCTTTGGAAAGGCTCTCTTCTAAAATATCATCGTGCTTCACATTATCATTATTATTATTATTTTCCATTTTAAAGTTCCAATCAGAACTGAAATTTAGGGTGGTGAGGCTGAGACCATCTGAAAGGCTAAACCATGTGAATCCTTCCTTATTCTCCTCATTAGTCTGGCTGCCTCCATTTTCCCTACTTGGAGCTGTCAGAGGAGCTCACCCTAAGGCTCAGAGTTGACCATGTTACCCCACTTCACAGCCAGTTCCAGTGGTCTGGACACAAATTCCTGTTTAAGGGGGTGGGGGGCGGCTAGGTGGCGTAGTGGATAAAGCACCAGCCTTGGAGTCAGGAGGACCTGGGTTCAAATCCTGTCTCAGACACTTAATAATGACCTAGCTGTGTGGCCTTGGGCAAGCCACTTAACCCCATTTGCCTTGCAAAAAAAACTAAAAAAAAAAAAAAAAAAAGAGGAAGGGGGAAGAGAACAAGAGTGTATTGAGAGACAGCTCTCTGCTAGCCACTGTGAGAAAGTGTGCTTCTCTGGGTGGAGCAGGCTGACGTTTTAGTTGAACCCAAGGGCCTTTTTCTTTGGCTTCTTTCTTCTTCTGATCATTTTCCTTTACTCGTTTCAGGAAGCTATCTCTGCTCTTAGAATGCTTAATATGCTCAATACGCACATTAATTCTCTTGGCTAGAATCTTGCCCTTAACCTGTTTGTTTACAACAATGCCTACAGCATGCTGTGTAACCTTATAGACTCGTCCAGTCTTGCCAGAGAAAGTCTCCTTTGATCCTCATGACCAGTCCAGAAGAGATGAGCTATTAGCTATTAACAGTTGAGAAAATGAGGCAGAAAAAGGTGAAAGGACTGACTCAGGGTCATACATCCAGGAGGTATCTGGGACTGCATTTGAACTCAGATCTTCCTAACTCCAGGCTCAGTGCTCTATCCATTATCCTATCGTCTTTCATACCCTAGCTAAAAGCTAGCCTTACGACCTTTTCAAGAAGTAGGCTCCTCCAGTCACACACTACAGTCCTCACTCGTGATGACATCTCTCAATTCCTATGCCTTTGCCCTGGCTGTCCCACACGCCTCACAGACACTTAGGCCTCATCTCCACTTCTCAGAATCCTGAGCTTCCTTCAAAGTTCTCCTCAAAAGCCCCCTCCAACTTGAGATTATTCCTGATCCACCCAGCTGCTTGTTCTCCCATGAAAATTAGAGAGAGACCCAGGGGGAGGGAGGGAGAGAGAGAGAGAGAGAGAGAGAGAGAGAGAGAGAGAGAGAGAGAAAGAGAGAGAGAGAGAGAGACAGACAGAGAGACAGAGAGACAGAGAGACAGACAGAGACAGAGAGTGATGCACGTGTATAGACATATCTGTGTGTGTGTTTCTAGCTGTCTTGTATGGGAATGCAATGGGAAGGTAAAGGATGGGGAGCAGGTTGCAATATATTGCAAATGAGGACTCCAAAGAAGAGATGCAGCTTTCCGCCGGCTCCGCCATATTCCAGTGAGTTGCCAAAATGACAAACACAAAAGGAAAAAGGAGAGGGACTCGATACATGTTTTCTAGGCCCTTTCGAAAACATGGTGTCGTCCCTCTGGCTACATATATGTGCATATACAAGAAAGGTGATATTGTAGATATCAAGGGTATGGGCACAGTTCAGCAAGGAATGCCCCACAAATGTTAACACGGCAAGACTGGACAAGTCTATAATGTTACACAGCATGCTGTAGGCATTGTTTTAAACAAACAGGTTAAGGGCAAGATTCTAGCCAAGAGAATTAATGTGCGTATTGAGCATATTAAGCATTCTAAGAGCAGAGATAGCTTCCTGAAGCGAGTAAAGGAAAATGATCAGAAGAAGAAAGAAGCCAAAGAAAAAGGCACTTGGGTTCAACTAAAACATCAGCCTGCTCCACCCAGAGAAGCACACTTTGTGAGAACCAATGGCAAGGAACCTGAGCTGTTGGAACCAATCCCTTATGAATTCATGGCATAAATGACTTAAAAAATAACCAATAAAAGATTTCTTGAATTTGGGGGGAAAAAAGAGATGTAAAAAAATGCCACCAAAGAACAGAAGAACAGGGAGAAGGACAATTGGTCATTTGGCAAGAGCAAGGTGACTGGCCAGCTGGCTTCATCAGCAACATTAAGATGTTGGGAGAAAGTAAGGTTGACCTTTAGCATGTCCATGGCCCCTGCGTGTAGGTCATTTGGGCAGACGTGGGTAAGGATGGCCTACAGTAGGGAAGTATCAGAGTCTCTGCACTGGGCTATGGAAGGGATCCCTGAACCAGTGAAATCTCAGATCTAGGTGAAGTTTTGAGCACATTGTGCCTATTAGGCACATATTTGGAACATGTGGCATTCCCACCACTAGAAGGCAATCTCCTTGAAGGCAATAGCACTCTGGTATCCCCAGGATCTATAGAGTATCTGGCAGGTGATGAGAACCTATTGAATCCTTGTTAATTGATCAATTCCCCTATTGAGCTGAGCTCCAATAATGAGAGTACATCCCCCCCATTCAGTGGGGGAGGGAGACACTCCCTAGGAAATAGGGATGACCAGATTGTCCTCCAAGCCAAAGCAGCAGATTTGCTTTCTGGATGCACTCCAGCAAAGCAACACCCAGCCTCCTCTCTGCAGCCTCCTTGACTCTGAACACCTCTGCTACTCCTTCCCCAAGCTCATGGCTATATCCTCCATACTGATGCCCATCTTCTCTAACTCACTGATTCTCAGTGCATCCTGATTTTCTCTCTAAAGTCCGTATTTTCTTTTTTAAAAAGCACTTGGAAGAATCATGCAATTATATTTCATATGTTTTAAAAAACTTGATAATATATTATATCTGTGAACTTTTTGATTCATCACCTGCCCTTTGTGAATATGTGAGCTATTTTTATAAAGATGAATATATTTCAGGCCTACAGTTTTCAGTATCTCAAAATAGCTTTGTTTTTCTCCTTCTGGCCATCAAGCAAGTGCAAGGCAAAAAAAAAACTATAATTAAGAAGACCTGTGAGATAGAACTGAAGAAAGATGATAGGGTTCAGGAATATTTTACAATTTTGCTGAAAAGTAAATGAGGGGAAATCCTCAGGTTTTTTTTTTACTTTGTCCAGAAATGAGAACATGTCATTCTTGAACCTATTCACAGAAACTAATGAATAAACAAGTTCATTCACATTTGTCCCCTTAAGGGTCTCTGATCTCCTCTGATCCAATATAGGAAAGCCTCCCTATGAGACACCAGAAGCCAAGGCAACTAGAAGACAATTCTAATCTGGGCTACCAGGGTCAGATAGCGTGGGACCCTAGCATCAAGTGCTGGATTGAGTCAGGGGACCTGAGATCCAATCAGGTGGGGGTGGGAGATGAGAAGTATTGATATAGTGACTTCTATGGGCAGGTGTGTGCCTTCTCCAAAAAGGACCTTATTTAACTTCATGACAGCCTTAGAAGGTACATGCTGCTACTATCCCCATTTTACAGTGACACTGAAGCAAACAGCACAGCTAAGGGTCCAAGTCCTGACTTGTCTCACGGACTCTATCCACTTCAACATCATGTGCCTCTGATACTCATATAATATTCCCTAAAGACCAGACTATCCAATCCCTTACCACAGAAGGCAAGAGAGACCCCACCATGCAATGCCAGAGACATCCCCACAAGGGCTGACTAAATAAAGGGTTAAAATCAGAAATGACGCAAAATGGAGTAGTAGAAGAATCCCGAGGCCCTGGAGGCCTCAAAAGCAAAGGTCTGGAGAGAAAATTGATGTTCCTTTTTTTTCAGCTTCATACACTCCCCCCAACTTCCACCACTCTTTTGAACAAGTTCTCTCAGGTTCCATTCTCAGTCTCAGTTCCCCTTCCCATTCTTTCCAAGACCCTCTCCTAATCCTTCCACCCTCATGATTCAAAAACTTTCAAAAGGGATAAGCTTGTGGGGCAAGTGAGCAAAAGAAAATCGTTTTGGTTCCCCACACCTCCCATACCTATAGACACTCCTTTCCCCTGCTTTCTTAAGGGGTTCCCAGAAGTTACAACTGAACTCAAAGGGGCCAGTCACTTCAAGAACAAATTGCTACTCTAATCATTCCCACATAATTAACACAACTTTAAATTGCTGATGTCTTCCTTTCTGGTTCATCTATTTCCATGCACTCTACATTTTATCTGCTATAACCCTACGCCAGACTTCAATAGTTTGGCACATTTTAAAATTAACTGGCCCTCATATTCCAGTATTGATCTCGGTTCTGCTCCAATCAATACTAATCTCTCAGATAAATTAGTCTTTACACTGACCACCACAAAAGTCATTACATGCATATTAGTCACTTGCTAGAATATATATTTCATTAGTGTAAAAGACAATAAACACGCATTTTATATTGTGATATTTGAAGCATCTACCTTTTAACCACCCTCATACTCGGGACAGAAAGAGTTCTGTGATATAGCATTCATGGTTTCTCATCTTTCTGGCTTCACTTCTACCTTTTAAAATGGAGTTCACAGATGTTTAAGATGATTTTAAATAACACATTGAATTTCTCATACAAATGATGGTCTGATCTGCAATATAACCAAAGTGAACTTGCAAGCATGGAGTCAGATGTGGACTGGGGTCAAGGTAGGAGAACTCACCTATAGTTTCAATCGGGTTTTGTCTACATCAAGTAATTGGTCTATTTGTTTGAGAGAGGAACAAAAGAAGTAAATGAAAGGAGGTGAAGGGAGAAGAGGAAGGAAAGAGAAGTCAGCACATAGTCAACAGCTACCTTTAAGCTGCTGTGAATAGGCTCCCCACCTGGGATCCCATTACCACCTGCCTTTACGTAAAAAGCTTTGCTCCCACCATCTAAGTTCCCAGGCTCTCTCCTCTTTCTCTCCTCACATCCTCAACTATATCACATCCAGTCCTTCCAAATGTCCTCCCATTTTACTCCAGCTGAAGAATATGAATGGCATTCAGTTGAGGAGAAGCAGAGTACAGGCTCTCAGACCTTCCTCCCTCCTTAGAATGAGATTTAGAGATGAAGGGAAGCTTTGGTTCTCAAACTTTCCAATTCCTCAACAGGATTCCTCCCATCCATTGCTACCCTGTCTGTCCTCCTTCCCCAATTCCGTTCTTCTCTTACTATCCCAATTCAAGGCTATTGTACCCATGACTTTAGAACAAGACAGCCTCCCTAACTCTAGGGGTGCACTCTTGTTCTCAACTAGTCCATTTCCATTATCTGTCCCCCCTCCTTGCTCCCCATCCACTGTGGTCTCTGAAAATTCTACTCTAAAATAATTAATAGACCATTTGTCTTAGACTTCTCCCTCTCCTGTTGTAATCTAAAGACAACTTAGTGAGACCTGGTTTCCCTGAGATGACATGACAATCTTGGCATCCTTTTCACTACTGGTCCTGCCTTCTTACATAGCCCTCTGACTCCCTGGTTCTGTTGGAGGAGCTGGAATATTTGCTGCCTATGTCCACTTCCAGATTCTCATTTTACTGATACCACTCAGAAATCTTTTCTCCTTTAGGTTCCCTTTACCCAGATTTTTCACTCAATCTAGGACCTGGGAACTAATTTTTACTGATCTCTGAAGATATTGTCCTTCCTCAATGAGTTTAGTTTCTGCTTCTCTCTATATACCAATGCATTTCTTCAAACTCAGACACTTCAAAATATCAATTTTTTTTCCTCAAAGGTCAGCACTTCTCAGTTCCTCAATCTACCCAACTCCTGACATCTGTTTCTCAACTTCAAGGGATGATCTTGCTGTCACCCATAATGTTTTGCTGCCATATTTGAAAACTCCCAAACCCCTTTATCAATTATAACCTTTCCTCATGCCATAGTCTCCTGTACTTTACTTTTCAGAATCTTTTCTTGATCATCAAAATGACTTCCAATGCTTCTGTCTTTCAATAATTAACTAGCCCATCACTCCTGCTAAGTCTTCATTCTCATCCTTTTCAAGTTTTGACTCCTTGGTAAATCTGTTGAACTCCACACTCCAAAATCCTTTCCACTTTATTCTGTTGCCACTTGAGTCTTGTCAACCTGAATCCTGGATTATTTTCAGCATCAGCCTCTTAGGCTCCTATTCACAAGTAAACCTAAAGGATGTTACAAAACATACAGATCCCCTAATCAATTCTCTAATCCATTCACCACAGAGGCTTGTATCAATCCCTAATTGATTCTTTGTTTTGGGGTTTTTGCAAGGTAGTAGGGTTAAGTGATTTGCCCAAGGACATGTAACTAAGGTGACTGTTAAGTATCTGAGATCAAATTTGAACTCAGATCCTCCTGACCCCAGGGCTGGTGCTCTATCCACTGTGCCACCTAGTTGTCCCTCCTAATTGATTCTTTAAACATCACCCAAATCCTTCTCGCCAATCCCCTTGACAAAAACTATTCTCTCTTGCTCTCTCCTTCCTCTAGTTCCCAAAGTTAATATGGAAGAGAGTCTAGAACCAAGTGGATCTTTGCTCCAAGAAGGAATGAAGCCCATCCCTCAGGCTGGCTTTTGGACAGTGTAGTATCAGTATTCTTGCCACCAATTAGGAGTCTCATGAAGAATGCTACAGACTTGGCTAGAAACTTGCTCCATGTAACATTGATTGCTGAGAGTTAATCTGGAATTATCTGCAGATAAGCAGATTTCACCTTGTTTTAAGGAGTTAGTTTCTGATAATCTGATGATCTGATTTAGAATGGTCACCTTGGGTGGGGGAGGGAGGCAGTAAGATTCTATCTAATTGGAGGTCTTCAAGGAAATCTAGAGAACCATTCAACCATAGTGCAGATGGCATCTAAGATTCTGCTTTCCAACTCTGAGATTCTGGGTGATGTCTGGAATACCATATTACCTACACAAAAATGGTTATCTTTCAGAGAGATTCCCATTCACCGGGCAGCCCCTACCATTATTATTATTATTATTATTACTATTTTATTTTGGGTCTTTTTTTTTTTTTTTTGGTTTTTGCAGGGCAGTGGGGTTGGTGTGGCTTGCATGCCACACAGCTGGGTGATTGTTGAGTGTCTGGGGCTGGATTTGGGCTCGAGTGCTCCTGGCTCCAGGGCCGGTGCTCCATCCACTGCACCACCTGGCCATACCTACAATTATTATTATTTTTTAAATTTAAATTTTTTTTTCTCTCCCCCTTACTTCATCGCTCATGCGGGTCTCATGGGGGAGGAGGTATTATGTTTACTCTTAAACAAGAATATTTTAGTAATGTATAAAAAACATTATTTGTACAAAATAAGAATAAAAAAAGAAAAAAGAAATGGTTATCTTCTGTCTCTCCCTTTGAAACTCCCCATGTAGTCCATGCTCCCCAAACTTGGACAGAAAGTGTCCCTCTCCAATGGGCATCCCAGCTCATTTTCCTCAGAGTCTGACTGACGACAGATCATGTTCTGAGTAGCCATTTGTTGAGAGGTGATCTAAGGCACCTCATTGCAGGTTTCAGAACTTTACAAGACATCTGAAAAAGTAGTATGTTGTATCAGATTAGATATTATATTATATTTTAAATGATAGAATAGGAAAACCTCCACTAAAACTCATCAGTTGGCAATTTGGGATTTTTTGTTCTTTAGGGAAGACATCATAGACTTGATTTAAAAATATACTTAACACATTTACAATACAATGGTAACTAACCACAATCACTCAGGAAAATTGAAAACATAAATTATGGAGGATATGAAGAAAGAAAATTCCAAAAGTGTCTCCAAAATTACAATAGTCTATAAAATATGAATATGTGAAACAGAAACTAATAATGAATTATAAAAAATGTGAATAAAAGCATAGCTCTTGGGTAAGAAAGTAAAGAACTATCACATCCAAATGACAAATCTTTGAATATTATAATACCTCCTGAATGAAAAGCAGGATTCCTATTTAAGGACTGCCTAGGTAAAGTCAGCTTTCAAGTTTTATGTGCATGGAATCAGATAACATGCCAAGGGTCAGGAAACAGAGGTTAGAGTTACTGAATACCAGAGCACATGGAGGGGAAGAAGGGATAAGAAAACTGGAAAGGGGAAAGTAGGGAAAGGTTTTGAATGCTGAACAGAGGATTCCTTTTAGGGAAATATTGGAATTTATAAAAATTGAGGTGAGTCGTGTTTGAAATTGTAGTCTAGTCATGTCTGATTCTTTGTGACCTTGTGGGCCATCTTTCCTAGCAAAGATACTAGAACATTTTATCATTTCCTTCTCCAGTGGATTAAGGTAAACAGAGGTTAAGTCACTTGCCAAGGTCACACAGCTACTGCATGTCTAAGGCCAGATTTTAACTCAGGCCTCCCTGATTCCTCAATGAGTTTAGTTCCTGCCCAGTGCTCTATCCACTGAGTCATCCAGTTGCCCCCAGTGTTTGAAATAGCCAGACTTAAACTTTAGGAAGATCACATTGGCAACTGAAAAGAGAATGAACTAGAGTAGAATGATTAGTGAGATTCTAAACTTAGAAGGCTATCTCCAGCAGAATACCAAAAGAGGTGCCAATGAAATCGTGTATGTAAAATGTTTTGCAATCCTTGAATGGCTATGTTGTACTTAGTAGAACATCTAGTCTACTAAGAGAACTGCCTCCCTTATCTTATAATGAACTTCAGTTCACCTGAAGCTTGACTCACTCTCATGTTCTCTAGTTCAGAATCCCAAACTGAACCCAATTTTCTCTTCTGGAGTCTCAAACTCCCAGACATCCCCCATTCTCAGCTTGTGCACACCCCTCAGACCTTTGAGAAGAAGCTCAATTATTCATTCTTATCCTCACTGGCTTATTCTCAGCCAGTCAAGAAGCATCTTGATTGATGTCCCATCCAAATAACTCTGAACCATTTTTTATCTATCTCTACTCAGGAAAAAGGACACAAACTTACACCTAAATGAGTGGTTTTCAACTGCTCTAGAAACAATAATCCAAGTCTACATCCCACTCTCCCACTCAAAGTATACAAAATGCAATACTTTTTGTTAAAGAAGGATGGTCAGGGGCGGCTAGGTGGCACAGTGGATAAAGCACAGGCCCTGGGGTCAGGAGTACCTGGGTTCAAATCTGGTCTCAGACACTTAATAATTACCTAGATGTGTGGCTTTGGGGAAGCCACTTAACCCCATTTGCCTTGCAAAAAAAAAACCTAAAAAAAAAAAAGAAGGATGGTCTAAAATTCAGAATTTTCTTCCTTATGTTGCAGGAAACTATAGTCACTCACCTCTTTCCCTCTCTGGGTCACCATTTTTTCAGGTCCTGGGTCCAGAGAGCATCCATAGTAAAGACCTTTGATATCCCTGAAATAGCCCACTAGCAAGCTCTCTACCACCACCACTTAAAAAGAATCATTCCATTCTGACCTTGTCAGAGACTTCCGTCCTGCTGCTGGTGGTCCTACTCTATGCCAAAAAGATGTGACTTGTTGTTTACAAACTGTCCTGCACTTGGCTTTGGATTATGACCCTCGAACAATGTCTCCCTTGCTACATCTGATCTCAAACTCCCAGAATCCGCTGTCTGGGGATCCACCCCTTGAAAAGAAGTTGACTCCAGCCTCATCCATGTGGGCTAAGCCCTTCCATTGTCCTCTGTCAGTAAGAAACTGCATTCCAGATGAGACCCTTAGACCTTGGGAGGACGTAGGCTCTGGGGATGAGCTTTTGCTTCACCTGGTCCAGATCCAGGCATAGGAAGTGCTGAAGAAAGGCTTGTCCATCCATCATGCATCATTATTCATCCCTCACAAGAGTGCACAGCTTCCCTCTAACAATGGCTCCTCTGATCTGAAAAGCAGGCTGAGCAGCAAAGGTGCCCGCAATTGTGGGCAAGGAACCAACCCAGACTGGATGAGGAGGAGGAAACCTGCCACAGACCATTCAGGCCCCTTCAGCCTGGTGTTCTCTGCTCCAGAGAGTGAAACAGTGAGAAGGAGGAGGGTAGCCCCCCAAACAACAAACAGCTGAAGATGGAGATGGGGGGGGGACCAAAGGAAGGGAAAGCAAGGAGCATGATGGTCCCATAGTCCAGGGGGGAAATGCCAAAGGGCAGAGGAGAAGGGGAGGAGAGCAACCATCTGTGGGGGCCTACTATGTGCCAGGTGATAAAAACTTGACCATCATAAGAATCAAAGGGAAATATCCTCTTTAAATAATCCCTAATCAATCTTTAGGGCAAGTCATTTCACCCTATCTCGCATCTGGGGCCATCTATAGGCCATCTCCAAGTCATCCTGATCCCTATCTGGCCATTGGACCCAGAGGGCTCTGGAGGAGAGACTGAGGATGGTGACTTAGCACAGCTCTGCTCCCCCCATTCAAATCCAGTTCATGTACTTGTCACAGCTTCACATCCCTGATATCATACTTTTCTTCAAGAATGAAGAACAAACATAACTATAATTAATCTCTATCTCCTTTGATATAAAGGATTGACATTTACTGTCTCTGAACTCTATCACTACTAAGAGCAGTCACATCACTTTCCCTCAACTTAAAGTTCCATGTGGTGTATGTGTGTATGTGTGTGTCAGACTATACGTGCATTTGTCTGTGTGTGTCATATGTATATGTGTGCATGTCTGTGCATGTGCATGTATGCTTTTGTGAATGTAGTGTTGTGTATATCTATGCATGTGTGTCTGTGTGCATGCACGTGTGTTGTGTGTGCCTGTGTGCAGCTGTCTGTGTGTGCATGTATCTGTGTGCTGTGTGTGTGTGTGTGTGTAACCAGGCTCCCCCTCAAACAGGGGAGCTCAAATGCTTCGCTGAAATTCAAATCCATTTTGCACCACAACTCACCAGTATATCTGGTGCTTTGTTAACGACATGATGAACCCAGAGTGGCATTAACTCCAAACAGGGCATTTCATTCCACCTCTTCCTTCTCTGATGGCTGATTCTCTAGTCATCTGTCTCCCCTGGAACCTCGCTCTGCACACATGACCCCTCCTGGGATCAGAAACGACATTTTAAGGACAATGTCCAGGCCAGCTGTGCTCACGTTTCATTCCTCTCTGGCTGCTGCTCCCATCTCTCTGGGTTTCCTTCTCTACTCCCCCCTCCCTTTTAGTCTCCTTTTATATGTCTTCTCCCACTAGAATGCAAGGTCCTTGAGGGCAGTCTCTGCCTTGCTCATATTTTTATTTTCAGACCTTAAAAAATGTCTGTTGACAGAGCAGCTTAATTATCATGGGAAATCTCTCCCACTCCCAGGGCCCCACTCTCCCACAGATCTCCATGCTAATGATTGTGGTGCAATATGGCTTCAACTGGGCTACTTTTTAATTTTTTTTTGACTGGGACGCATCTACTTATTTCATTCTGAGTTGCTATTTCCATCTCCTGTTTCTCCACTAACCTGCTCCTCTTCTGTCTTGGTTCTCTATTACAGAGACTGTGAAAGTACATCCTCCCAGGGTCGTGGGGATAGCTATTTTTTTTCATGATTATCTTGTATCACTCTCATTTCTTTTCCCAATTTTTCTTAGACTTCTTTTGTTTAATTTTTTAAATCCTTTTTGATTTCTTCTAGGATCTGAGATCAATTCACATTTTTCTTTGAAGCTTTGGATGTAGTAATTTTGGTTTTGTTGTCTTCTTCTGAGTTTGTGCATTGATCTTCCCTGTCATCTTTTAAACTTCCTCTGGGCAGGATCTTTTGTTGTTGTTTTTGTTATTTTTCCAGTCTATTTGTTGACTTTTAGCATCATATTAAAGTTGAACTCTGCCCCTGAGGTGCAGGGATCACTATCCCATGTTTCAGATTTTTTTTTATGCATCTATTTTCAGAGCTAGGTCTGTAACCTTCCAGCTCTTCCAAGCTGGTGTGCCCTATAGACCGGTGAGTTTATACCTCTCCCGGCCTGTGTTGTGGACTGTGAACAGCCATGGCACTCTTTTCCTCCCAAGAACTTTGACCAGGGTCCTGGCTGTGACCCCAAGCTCTGGTGGGCTAGTGCTCCTCTTCCACCCTGGGCCTGTGATTCAGGACTGTGACCTAAAGATGGGCAAAATGAAATAGAGCCCTGACTCAGTGCAGCAAGGGGATCCCTGGGGATCCCCAAAGTCTTCTGACCAGTGGTCCGACCCCTTGACAATCTATGGGCTGAATGCCACTGCCTCTGTTTAATTACCTTCAAAGCTGGCTGCTGGTTTCTGGGGCAGGCTTGAGCTGGCCCAGCCTATGTTCCACTCTCATCCCAGTGGACAGATCTCTCTTGTTGACCTTCTAGGTTGTCTTAGGCTGGAGAATTGTCTCACCTTGAGCTTTGGTAGATGAAGCAACATTTCAATTTGGAGGGTATTTGGGAGAGCTCAGGCCCTGCCTTTTCTCAACCGCCTCAGCTCTGACAGCTCTTCTTGATAATACAGGCCACTTCCTCAGGACCACATGAACTCCTTTAGAAGGCAGAAGAAGCCCAACCCTATTCAGCTAGCAGGGTCAAATCTGTTTTGTGAAGACTTTCAGGAAGGATTTCAGTGCAAATAAATTCTGTCCTATTCCCATTATGCCTAGAGGAATTACAAAGGAGCCATGTATGATCTTTTTAAAATTTTTATTTATTTAAGGCAATGGGGTTGTGACACACCCAACATCACATAATGAGGTAATTGTTAAGGGTCTGAGGGCAGGTTTGAACTCAGGTTCTCCTGACTCCAGGGCCAGTGCTCTATCTACTGTCCTGCCATGTATGATCTTGGAGTTCTAATTAGCAAGATTGAAAAGACAGTAGCTTAGAGCTGGTAGCTTCTGCCCTGTGATCCTTCTCCCATCTCAGGTAACTGCTGTCCTATACCCACTTAGATAAAATTTAGGGTGGCTTAGATGCTGTCCCCCAGATCATCAGTCCTCCCATGCAATACAATTTTAGGCATTGAAGAACAAAGGAATGAGGACTTGGGAGCCCTAGTGGTACAAGGTTATTATTTCTAGTCATTGAGCTTGTTAGATCCTAAACCATTTAATGCTGCCATATTTCTGATTTCTCCTGAGTAAATGCCTTTTGTCCCCAGAGGTAATTTCCAGCTCCCCAGGCACACCATGACCCTATAATTTCCTTGGTTTTGATTTTCTTTGTAACTTAGCAAAGCACCTACCGAACAGCAGGCGTGCCATAAATGCCAAAGATGGACGGAGCCACAGCTTTGCAGCTGTCCCTGAAAACCCTGCTAATTGGCCATTCAGAAGTCTCCAATTTTAGTTCACAAACCCATTTTCTTTCATTTCCGTCTCTTTATTATCAAATGTGCTGAAAATATGAGTCAATCAAATTTCTATTTGTATGTTGGAATCTGAAACTAAATTGATAATTCCTTATTATAAGAACAAGAATCCTTTGACTTTTTATGAGGTTGGTTTTTGTTTTATTTTGCTTTGTTTTATTTTTGAGGGAAGGGGCACAGAGGGGTGAAAGCAACCTTGGAGAAGAATTTCTTGATACTATCACTTTATTTTTAAAATTAAGATTCTCTCAAAATA
Source organism: Macrotis lagotis (assembly GCF_037893015.1). Taxonomy (NCBI): domain Eukaryota; kingdom Metazoa; phylum Chordata; class Mammalia; order Peramelemorphia; family Peramelidae; genus Macrotis; species Macrotis lagotis. The sequence goes on from NC_133664.1 coordinate 4,870,786, forward strand.
TCTCAATATTTGTGAAAAGCACTTCCAGGAAAGATTTTAGAAACCTCAGAGCATCCTATAAGCAGACATGGCTGCTCTCCTCTTTCCAGTCTCAGGATAGGCCTGGAGCAGATGTTTAAGTCCATTTAAATGAATGAGAAAGTGATTTCTTGATGACTGAAGAGACAGGGAATTCCAAGAGCTATAATAATTCTCATAAATGTGTTAACAATCATGTCAACATCTATTTATACTTTTTATGTTCTGTCAATATTTTGAGGTAGACATCTGACCACTGTTCTGTTAATACTAAGAAATTATAGCAATGCTCTGGAAAACAATTTGAAATTCTGTACTTCAAGTATCTAAACTGTTTTCAATTCAACAGTTCAATAAGCATTGCATAAATACCTATTTGTGAGCAAGGCAGCATGTTGGGTTCTACAGAGGTAACACTAAAAGTGAGCTGGGCCCACCCATCTGGACTTTGCATACCCATGGGAGGAGCTCAAAGCCAGTGGCATAGACCAAAATATTCAGTAGCAAGAAACTGGGAGCAAAGTGAGTTCCCATTCATTGGATAAGGTACAAACAAAGCTGCCATGTGGAAAGTGATAAAATATTATCTTCATTTTCGTAAGAAATAATGAGAGGCCCTCTGATGGAATGGATAGGGGACTGTCCCTACAATCAGGAAGACACAGGCTCAACTTCAGTCTTTAACTCACATTGTGGGAACTGGGGCAAATCACTGAATTCCACAGAATCACAAAATGCCCCGGATCCCCAGACCCTAAGACTAAAGCTCCAAGCTGAAGACAAAGTTCCTGAGCTTCACTGAATAAGGGGTTTCCCATGCTGGAAGTTTCCAGCATTGATGAAATTACATAATGAGCCAAAAGAAAAGGAAATAAGAAAAAGAAAGCCAAGATGCTCAGTAACACATGGCAGGGGAGGGGTCTTGGCATGAACTTTGACAATATGAAATACATGGAAAAAAAAGCAATATATGACCTCAGACACTTAATAATTTCCTAGCTGTGTGACCTTGGGAAAGTCACTTCACCCCATTGCTTAAATAAAAAAAGAAAAAGAGCTCTAAAAGAAAAAGCTCTAAAAGAAAAACAGCTCTAAGACAGTTGGACAAGACTGATAACAATGACCAATCTTGGGAGATACAAAAAAAATGCAAAAACATGAAGTGAATCCAATTCTAAAAGGGGAGAGAATATGCCCACAAAAGACAGTGTAATCTCTGAAGAAAAACCTTAGCAGTGGAGAGTAGTGGGAAAGGAGTCTTGCAGAAGCTAGGATTGGAGCTCTGCTTGGGAGGAAGCCAAGGTCACTCTGGGGAGGAGGGAAGTACCCCAAGTATAGGAGCTCAGAATGGCCATGAAGCAGTGTTGATGGTCCCAGAGACAATAAGTGGCAGAGGGAGGCAGCATTTGAAGACTTTACTTGGACTTCAAACTCAGTTCTCCTATCACATCATAATATCAATGATAGAGAGAGGGGAGAAAAGTCTTTAATTAATTAATAAGTTGATATTTTATAGCTGCTGATTGCGAGTTTACTGAAAAGCTTTTGTCTTCAAAGATCTGGTCATGAACGGGTTTCACTATTAAGACCCTAAAGTCTATAAACCCATGTTTTGTTCCCTGACTTCATTTTATTTTCTATCCCAAGGAGGCTAAAAAAATGATCTCCAATAATAACAATGTTGTGAATCTTTCATGTAACCATGGAACTGCACTGCCCCTCATTTTAACACTTCATCATCAGATGTACCTGCCAGAGTGTTCCAAGGGAAAATAATTGCTTAAGAAAAGGCTGAATCTTACTAGGATAGTGGACTCCTTCTGGTCACAGGAGACACTCTTCTGCTAAGTCCCATTATGTAAGAAGCAGACAATAAAAAGTCAATAACAACCTAATTTAAACAGAACTAAATGTCGTGGCGGCGGAGACTACTTGAAATGTTACTGGAAGATAGCTCAGTCTCAATCGTGCTTGGTTTCCTGACAAGCTCACAAGTTGCAAAGGGACTCCCACTTTGGGTTTGTGGGCTTGTCTGGGACCATGTCCTGCTACAGAGCTTAATCTTCATTTCTGACCTGACATGGGGTCACCACCACCATGTCTTAAGATCAATATTATCTAGCAGAATATCAAACAGAATAGACTATCTGTTCTGCCCCCCCCAACACAACATTTTATTTCATGATGTGATGTACAGTACAACTTCTGGGGCTAGAATGGACAAGGGACCACCTATTACTTGTTCAGTGGAGCCAGGCCCAGACTCCACTGAACAACTGTTTCCCAGGTGTACTCAGAACTTTTGCAATTGACATGTCTAAAACAGGATACCTATGTTTGCTGACTGATTCATACTGACCCCAATAAAACTTTATAGCTTCTCTGTTTAGTTCTCCAGGAACACAAAAGATATGATATTAATTCTGGTTTTCATTGTTATCATTATTATTATTCATCTAATTGCAAGAGAAATCTAATGATACAGATATGATTCATGGGCAATGAGGCACAAGCTCAGGTCTCCAGCTCAGAAAGAGGTTGACCAACAAAACTTCTCTGGGATCAGAGATCCCATGTCCTAATGAAAAGCCATGTAATAAATCATTCTTCCACTCCCTTCTCTTCAAGAGTCCTATACCACTCAATAGTTTTTTCCAACCACCTGGGGCTTCCTCATCCACTGATCATCCCCAGTATCTTAATTCTTTGTTCCTATTGCAGAGCTCTTGTAACCAGAAAAAAATAGACAAATTAAGTTGACTTTACCAACTACAAACCCTTAATATTCATCGCCTCTGCATTGTCCTCACTGCTCCCTGACAAGGCTTCTTCTCTTCCCTTAGGGATTCCCCATAGTGACTACTGCAATTTTTTTTTTTTCTGGACAACAAATGTACTCCTATTCTCAACAGTCACAGCAAATGACAGCTTTTTGTGTTAGATGATAGACAGATGTTAGAGATGAAAGATAAATGACTAGATATACATAGATAGATACATAGATAGACAGATAGATGGATGGATGGATGATTGATTGACTAGCTGATTGATTTCCATAATAGGTAGGCAATAGCTACTGGGTGGGATAAGATTAGGCTTCCTAGAGGAGGTGGCACTTGAGCTGAGTTTGGGGATGCTCCATTGGCAGAGATGAGGGAAGATGGAATGCATTCTAGACCCAGAAGGTACAGCCTATGCAAAGGTATGGCATTCATTGGTGGAACAGAGTTCAAAAGGAATAGGCAAGTTGAGCTGGAACATGGTGTTCACGAAGCAAAATAACATGGTAAAAGCCTGGAGATGTCACTGGGCCCTGACTGAAATGGGGAACATTTCTTAGTTTTCCCCCCCCAAAAGTTCATCTATTTTTTAATATTCTTCCATATTTTTATATTTTTGAGTTACAAAATTTCCTTCCCTCCTCCTTTCCCACCCCTCTCCCCTCAGGTTAACATTGTACACATATATTTTGGATAAACATGTTTACAGATTAGTCATTTTTAGTATGAGGAATTTGGATTAAGGGAAAGAGATACATAAGAAATAATTTTTATAAAGTGTTCATTAGATTCTGAAGGGTTGATTTTTATTTTTTGTTTTGTTTTGTTTTTCTTCTTCTGGATGGGGATAGTATTGTCCATGGCCAGTCTAATACCATTGTCCTAGCTCTCTGAACTGCTGAGAAGAGCTGCGTCCATCAAGAATGATCATCTCATAATGTTCTTGATGTGTACATTGTTCTCTTGTTTCTACTCCTTCATTCAGCATCAATATCCTGGAAGTCATTCCATGCTTTTCTAGAGTTCAACCATTTATGGTTTCTTATAGAACAATGATATTCCACAGTATTCATGTACCATAACTTGTTTAGCCATTCCCCAATTGATAGGCATCCCCTCAAATTTCCAATTCTTTGCCACTATAAAGAGAGCTACTATGAATATTTTGGAACATGTGGGACTTTTTCCATTTTTTATGACTTCTGGATATAGATCTAGAATTAGAATTGCTGGGTCAAAGGGTATGGACAGTTTTATTGTTCTTTGGGCATATTGCTCTCCAGAATCATTGGATCTGTTCACAACTCCACTAGTAATGCATCAATGTCCCAGTCCTCCCACAACCTCTCCAACATTGATAATTTTCCCTTTTTCTTATCTTAGCCAATCTGGAAGGTGTGAGGTGATACTTCATCTCTCAGTTTTTGATTATTGAATATCATCATCATCATCATCATAATTACAGTGAGAGATTGGATTATGATTTCACTTGTCTAGGGAAGTTTCCCTTCCAACACAAGTTTGCATCTTCTTCACCATTTATAATCTTCAAGAGTTGTCTACAGTGCTAAGAAGTTAAGTGACTTGTTCAGAGTCAGCATGTGTCAGAGCCAGGAATTGAACTCAAGTCTTTCTGGTTTCAAAGCTAAATAGTTATCCATTATTAAAGAATTAAATTATAAAAATATCCACAGAAAATGATACTTAAGCAGTAGATGTGTTTGTTACTCAGTCATTGCACTCATGTCCAAGACATCGTGACCTCATTTGGGTTTTTTTTTTTTTTTGCAAGGATACTAAAGTAGTTTTACATTCCTCCTATCACTCATTTGATAGATGAGAAAAATGAGGATTAAGGGACTTGCAAAAGGTCACAAAACTAGTGTCTGAGGTGAAAGAAAGTATTTTTAATGCTCTACCATTTGATAGTATTAACACTCATTTGTAATATTCCTTCTCTGTAAAAAGGCTAGCCCAAAGAGGAATCCCTCTCCTTCTGAAGAATGTCAGATGCATTCCAGTTCTGCTTAAGGAACCTGGGCAGGGCCCCAACCAATTAGGAAACATGAGTTTTGTTTAGGGCACAAATACAATCCAGTATGGGCATATTATCTCCCTGGAGGAAAGAACTCCTAAGATTCCCTTCATTAGAGTTTAGGCCTGTCCAACTCCTGAGGGAGAAACCAAGCCTAAGAGAACCTAGTTGGGATGCCCAGATTGCTAGAGGGACTCAAAAATCATGACTTGTCTGTATTATCAGTTGATTTCCCCTCAAACAATGTGGTAATGGAGAGCCCATTGCCTCATTAAATGTCCACTAATCAGGGTTGATTTAAAGTGTTTCAGAGTCTCCCTTGGCATCTTTGGTTACTGAGAGAAATCATTGACATCAATTTATTGATTTTTGGAGAGTCTCATTAATAAATTGATCATTAATACTGTAGAAATTCTGTCTCTCTTAGAATTTTTAATCATGACAAAGGCAAGATTTGGACTCAAGAAGGTAACTTCCTGAATGCAAACCCATTGTACCACCCAACTGCCCTTATTATGTATCAAAATCAAAATTTATTCAGAACATGGACATTTCAATGCAAACACAACATAAAGGATGACTCTTGTTGTTTTTGACATTCCAGAAAAGTTCCTAAACTATAAATGTAATTCATATAAGAATCAAGAAAACACACCTGAAACAGATGAACTTCACTTCCAACTCTACCATTTCTTCTAGGGTGACTGGAGGAAGAAGTGCTGCTGGGAAATCCAACACTCTAGAGCCTGCCAAAAATGAAGTTAAAAAATAAGGGAAGACATACAACAAAGGTAAGTCCATTAAACATGTTTTCCAGGGGCAGCAAACTTTAGAGAACACAGAATTAACAGGAGCTATAACCGATCCTTGACCTATCCACTTTTGGTTACTTTTTGAACTATTTTCACATAAGAAATTTCAAAGTTGATTTAGGGGCACCATTTTGCTGCCAATGGAGGCACATTCCTGGAAGGTTCAAGACCTTCTTAATCACCTGCTACATATGCTCATAATGTTGTCCCAAGCTCTAGACACATGGAGAAGACAGAAAAGAGTCCCTGCACATTAGAAGTTTACATTCTATTTACCCACACATTACTCTTTTCTTGTTTGGACCCCTTCATTACGGCTTACCCATATCACAAGAATCGCTAGGTACAAGTCTATTCAAGAGACTTGTTGCCACACAAATACAGCACTCAGTTCTTGATGACTTCTCTCTCCTTGGAAGCATTTAGGCAGAGGGCAGATGAGCTCATGAACACATTTTAGAGGGTTTTGTGTGAGTCAGGCTACATGGGGGTACTGGAACGCCTTTCAGAAGGGGGAGGCTCTAGAATTCTGTGAATGACTGACTGTCCGCCAATGTGTTTATGCTAAAAATGAAGAGTTATTCAGCTACTGACTCCTCAATGACTGATGATGCAGCAAATATTTCCTGAACTGCTATTTATCTTCATTATTTTGGTCTGGTATCAAGTTTACAATTTGATTTGGGTTTTATTATGGTCACTGTGGGAATAAAGAATGATGGCTGCTCTTCTTCCCACTAATGGAGCATTAGACCATTAATCCACAGGCAAAGGGAGGGGCACATTTTTTTAATTAAAGTTGAGTCCTTCAGCACTGCCCTGGCCATGGCAGAGTGCTGGGCCTGGAATCAGGAGAGCCAGGTTCATAACCCATTTCTGATACTCCCTAGCTAGGTTACCCTGAACAAGTCACTAAGAATAACTGTTCTGGGGGAGCACTGGAATATGAATGAGATATGAAAATATGAAAAGAGTACTCTGCAAAATTTTAAATTCCAAAGAATCCTGAACTACTCTAGCAACCAATGTCTGGAAATCAGTCTGTGGAGTCCCAAGAAAATGAATGGGTCCAAGTTGATTAGAAGTAGAAGCAAAAATCTAATAGTGATTGAAGCAAGTCAGAAGCAGCTCATCATAAGAGGAAGGAGGAAGCATCTATTAAGTGCTAACAGCTCTGCAAATATTGACTTGTTCATAGAACAACCCTGTGAGAAATTTGATATTTATTTCCCCCATTTTACAGCTAAGAAAACTGATCAGACAGCAATCCAGTTACTTGCCCAAGGTCACACAGCTAAGGAAATGTCTGAGACTGGATTTGAACCCAAGTCTCCCTGACTGTGGGTTCAGATCCGCTGGATGCTAAGACTGGCTCTGCCCCTCATTCACTTGCTGTGTGATCTTGGACTTATCACTCAACCATGCTGAAGAACAAAGAGGTGAGACTGGACAACCTTCAAGTTCCAGCATCCATCATGGATGATTCTTTTCTTCAATGGCACAAATGAAACATCCATCTCTATTTCCTTGGATTTCCTTTCCTGTCACTAAACATAAAACCCACCACACTCCATTCATGGATGTAATTTGTTCTTAAATTAAAGGAGTCTGGTGTGTTTGTGTACGTGTGAGTGTTTAGTTATACAGATTTTTTGGAGAATATTGTGTGTGTGTGTGTGTGTGTGTGTGTGTGTGAATGTTGTGTGAATTTGTGTGGAAGGGGGTTGGGTAGGTGATTGTGACTCACCCCTCCCTCAGTACTTAAGAATGCTCTGAATTTGAAGGTATAATTGAGAAGCAGTAGATGAACAGAATAGAAAATCAATGATTTTGACTTATTAGGTCTATTTTAAAAGGAAACACTAGCTGAAATTGGTATTTTATTATTTTCCTTTACAGAGTGTAGGAGTGAAGATATTTGGAATTCACTCATAAAATCAATACATCCTGCTTTCTCTCTGAAGGCATCAAAATAAAGGGCCTGGGGAAAGGTTGCAATGGATACAGAAGGTGGTCTTGAATCAGGAAGGTCTGAATTCAAATCCTGTCTCAAATGTTCCTGTGCTGGAGCCACAGTTAGCCCAGGCAAGTTACTTAACCCTATTGCTTTAGTTGTCTCCTCTGTAAAATAAGTTGGAGAAAGAAAGGGCAAACCAGTCCAGTACCTCTACCAAGAAAACCCCAAATGGGATCACGGAGAGTTGGACACAACTGATCCACCACAGGGATCCGACTTGGCCCTGTGCTGTTTACCATTTTCTTAGTGATTTGGAAGAGACAGATCTAAGCAGAGATGCAGCTGGAGAATGAATCAATGCCTGGGCCTGGAGCTGGGAAGATCAACTGTAGCTTCTGACACTATCTGTGGGACCCTGGGTGAGTCATTTCACCCCTGTCACAAATACCCCAGTCAGCTCCCTAGGTTATCTGTCCTGGGTCCTAACAAGTTCCTGCTGTACTGGCAGAAGGACATGCTATGCTAGGAGTATCCTACCCGACCTGACATCTCCAGGGTATTCCTGCATCTGAAATATTCCACAAGAGGACAAAACTTCTGTCAAAGGTAAAAACTGCAGGAAAAGGAACCAGAGGGACCCCAAGATTGAGGCCTATAGCAGCTAGGATTGGGAAGGACCTCCCAGAGAGAAGGGACAACCCCAGGAGAAAAGGAGGTGCATTTGGCACCATATCCCCCAGGTTTGCCCCTGATCTCCCCATCCACCCTCCCACCTCCCAACCTGCCTGGCAGGGCAAAGCAACTCTTCCCTCTTTGGGGTGGGGAGAAATTTGATATTTATTTATTCTCTCTCAGGGAGAGCCCAGGGGCCCTTGGGTTGATCCTGCTCCTTCCTATCTTTGCAGCCTCTGCCCCTGCAGAGCAGTCCAAGGGTAACATCTTCCCAAAGCAATCCCCTTCTCTTCCAGGCCAGGCTTTCCCCCCAAAAAAAAACCAGTTCTCTAGGAAGTGTGGCTGGGGGTCTGCTTGGTAGACAGGCTCTGGCTGCAGAAGTGGGGTGTGATCTGCTGTGGGGCCCAACTTGGACCCTCAGCCACTCCCCAGATGCTCTGTCAGGGTCCTCTGCTCCAGGGGTGGGGGACCTGGGGGCTGAGTGCTTCCTAGACTTTGCTGCTGCTCCTGGGCCTGTGGGGAAACTGATACTAGCTCTGGGGGCTGGCAGCAAGCGGGCAGCGCTGGCCTGCCCTGGCTGCCCCCTCCTGGGATCCAGCCAGCTCCCTCCCCCACTCAATGCAGGTGCTGGGCCTGGCACTGCCCCACCCAAGTGTGAGGGACCCCCAGCTCCAGGGTCCCCCCCTCACTGCCTCCCCATCCTCTACCTCTAGGTTTCTGGGACCCCCCCAGCCCCAAACCCCTGTGCCCTGGATGACAGGACCTAAGCACTTGGGAGATCATCCAGGGCCAAGAGTTCCCCGGCGCCCTTGGGCTCCTCCAGGCCCGGCCCTTGACCAGGCCTCCCCGTCCTGTCCTCCAGGTCCCCTCACCCCAGCTAGACCCCCTCTCTCCAAGAGGAGTCATTCGACCCTATTCTGGGGTGGAGGAAGGGCAGGTCTGGAGCTGAGGAGGGGGTGGCACCCCCTAGTTTCACTCAGATGCAGGTCTCTAACCTACTTGGGGGAATTATCCAGGAGGACCCGAACAGATGAAAACTGAGACAGAGAAGGCGACTCATGGCGGAGCCAGCGGGGTAGAGACAAGACCTTCCTTCATTCACCCCTGGACTCTGCCATCTCTTCAGGTCTATTTGTCCTCCCCAAGCCTCTCTTGGGGCTCCACAGACTCTGATGCCCCTTGAAGGAGATGACTCACAACCAACATGGATCCAACAGTTCCAAAACAGCCCTGAGATGGTCCCCCCTCCTCTCACTTTGTCACTGGCCCCCAGTTAAAAGCCAAAGGTCATCCCCTACACCTTTCCCATCCCAAGGAATCCTTTCTATTCTCCCAATCCCTCTCTTCCTCCTGGGAGGAAGCTTCCTCACTTCCCTCCCTCCTCATGTCTTTCCTGGAATATGGAGCCCCCAAATGACCACCCAAGGCTACAACCTTCCCACGCCTCTTGTCTCCAGTGTCCAACATTAACTCCTCTAGTTGGCCTTGGAAGCCCTTCCGGAGGCCTTTCCCAGACCTCCACTCTGCTTCCCCCTTCATGCTTTCAAACATGAGGTACACTGACCCCTGGCTGGTCATCTTCACTCACTGCCTCCCCCCCCCCCCCCCTCTACCTCCTGCCTTCCCAGTCTCAGCTCCAACCCTAGGATCTGCAAGTGCATTGCCTGCTGGTCTTCCCTCCCCCACGGGCCCAGGATCGCTCCCTTGGAGATAGCCTCCAGGTGTCTGCTTAGTCATTTGCCCCTTGTGGCCCCCACTACAATGGGAACTACTGGAGGGTCCAGCCTCTAGGTTGAATTCAGACTGTTGAGGCAGAGAAAGACAGACAGAAATATGACAGAGATGAACTGAGACAGAGAGAAAAAAAGAGGGGGCGAGGGAGAGAGACAGACAGACAGACAGACAGACAGACAGACAGAGACAGAAAGACACAAGAGACAGACAGAGACAGAGAGAGAAAGGAGAAAGAAGAGAGAAATCAAGAGAGGAGCAGGGAAGAGGAGAGACAGACAGAGACACAGAGACAGAGACACAGACAGAGAAGATACAGACAGAGAAATGGGGGGGGAGGGAGAGACAGAGACAGACAGAGAGATTAAGTATGTGTATATGAGGAGCAGAGAGAGACAAATGGAGAAGTATGTCCCATCTCCCAAACTCCTGGGGTGCTCTCTGCTGCCAGGGGCCTCCTGATGCCATCTCAGATGGAGAAAGGAAGACATTTGTGGCTCTGGGGAGCAGGCTTGAGGAGGTGCTCGTTCTCTGCTTCCGCTCTGGGCCCTCGTCCTAGATTTTTTAGAAATGGAGATGATCATTTGCTGGCTGTTGTTGACTGGTCCATTTCCCTTCTCCTGATGCCAGAATGAAGAATGGGCTCAGGGGAGTTGCTGAGATTAATTGCATTGCAAGTAAGGAAATGGAGAGAAAAGATCATCAAGAGAATTGTCCATTTTCCAAATATGGAAGTGCATAGAAGTGAGAGATTAACTCTGGTCAAGAGGCAGACAAAAAGCCCCTGAGACGGCCCTCCCTTTGAGGAGCTCTGGAGAATTTGTCCCCACTAACAAACTCTCGGCTGCTTTGCCAGAGGAGGATGCTTGCTGGGAGGAGCAGGCCTTATTTGGTGGCAGGTTGGGGAAGCTTTCTTGGGTTCTTATTGCCAGTGCCCAGGGAAGCCCAACCCCTGAGCAGTCACTCTGAAGATTTCCTTCTGTCCAGCTGCTTCTAGGCGCCCTCCCCCCCACTCCCCCCACTCATGGTCTAGCTCCTTCAAACATATTTCCAGATGCCCCAAGTTGTTCTACCATTCATATCTGCAGCAGATGTGTCTCTACAATCTCTCTCTCTCTCTCTCTCTCTCACACACACACACACACACACACACACACACACACACACACCCCACATATTCTTGTAATAGGCATGTCTATTGAACTCTCAGTCCATCCATCCAAGAAATACATCAGGTATCATTTCAATAAAACCCCACCTTCATCATCACAGTGCCTTGTACATAATTAAATACACTCTCACTGAGTTACCCGAGTTAAACTGGGGTGAAGGAGGTGAAGTCTGGAAGATGAAGGGTGAAGCTTAGAGGTATGTGAGCCAAGCCTGAGCCAGCAGAAGGGTCCAGAGGAGCTGGTGGGGCCCATCATCAGCAAGACAAATTCAAATCTAGTTGAAGTCCAGGACTAGCTGTGGAACTGTGGACAAGTCATTCCCACCTTTGTGTGCCTCAGTTTTCTCAACTGTAAACAGAGGATAATAAAGAACCTCTAGCTTATTGGGCTGTTGTGAACAATCAAATGAGATGAGATTTGTCAAGTGGCTGGCACTCCAGAGGCGCTTGCTACTCTTATTTATTTCTGGGGAGAAGGGTGCAAGAGATAGATGGAAAGCTCAGAGAGGGAGGAGGAGAGCATGCTGTCTGTCCCCTTTGGCTCCAGGGCTTCCAGCTTCCAGACCAAGTCATCTCTTTTCTATCATGAACGGAACCAAGATGGTGGCATAGAGCTAGGAAGGTCCTGAAGCCCTTCCCAACACAACTTGGAATGAAGCCTCTACACAGACCAGAAAGCTCCAGATCCCCACCAAAAAAAAAAGAGCAAAACCAGTCCTTAACACAAGCTGTCATGGAGAATCTTCAGTAGAGGTCTGTCTCTTCAGGAGCCCAGCAGAGGCAGGAAAGCCAGGAGGAGCCTCTTCTCCAGGGTAGAGCTCAGCTAGCCAGCAGGGAAGGTCCCAAACCCAGCCAGGGGCTGAGCCCTGGTCACCCTCAGGCCACAGACAGGATTGCAGGAGCAACACACCGGCCAGCACAGCCAAGGGTCAGATCCTGGCCTCAGCATGAAAAGCTTGGGACAATACTCCCTGGACCTCAAGGGCTGAGCTCAACTATCAAAATAAACCAACCAACCAACCAATCAACCAACCAACAAACAAACAAAAAGAGCGCTAACCAAAGAAAGCCACCATTTGGTTAGAGATGATTAAAAAACCATCTCAGAAGTAAGCCGTGGCCAATTACCTACAAGGGAAGTCTCAGAGGAGTTTATGAACTGACCTCAAAGCCAAAAGTTCATTGAAAAGCTTAAAAGGAATTTAAAAAACCAAAGAAGAGGGGAAGAAGAAAAATGGCAAAAAGAAATGAGAACCATGAACAGGAGAATTACGAAAAAATGACCATAAAAATCAACTCCTTTAAAAGTAAAATTAACCAACTGGAAATGGAAAAACAAATACTAACTGAAGAAAATGAACCCCCCAAATTAGAAATGGATAAATGGAAACTAATGGCTTGATGAGACACCAAGATTCCATCAACCAAGACCAAAAGACTGAAAAAAATAGAAGAAAATGTATCATCTTTTAGGAAAAATAAACGACCTGGAAAATAATTTCTGAATTATTGGTCTACCCAAAAGCCTCTGTCAAAAAAAGAGGCTGAAAAATATCTTTCAGGAAATTATGACATTCACCTCTTTGCCACTCTCTCACTAAGGTCAGACAATTGCCCTCTTTTTTCCTACCTCCTTTCTTCCTCTGATACACCACACCTGCCCTCAATACCTAAGGCCAGTGAGATGGCCTGCCTCAAGGGTCTCCCCATTCTAATCTATCCTCCCCCTCAGGCTGAGCTCATGGCCCTCCTATTTTCTAAACCCCATGACAAGTAACCTGACCCTTCCAGGCTTCTTAGGTCCTCACTGAGGACCCAGGCCTTCTTAGGGTTCCACCCTCCATTTCTGGATACTTCATGGTCATTTCTGGTACCTGGACTTCTCTCACTCATCTCAGCTACTTGGATTTCCTGCTTTCTTCAAGGTTCAGATGAAGCCCTACCTCCTGAAAGAAACCCTTTTGGGACATCCTCAAGCAGTGCCTTCCCTCAGGGGATTCAATCTAAAGGTGGACCACCAGTCAGGAAGACCTAAGTTTAAATCTGGCCTCAGACACTTAGAGGCCATGTAATCCTGGACAAGTCACAGAAGCTCTGACTGCCTCAGGTTCCTCAAATGTAAAACCACTGTAACAACAGCATCTACTTCCCAGACCAGTTTACCTGGCATACAGTAGGTGCTTAATTGGTTTTTGTTTTTTCCACTAAGACTCCTCTTGGTTTCTCCTATCTAGAGTGTGTTCATATTCAGTCATCTGCCCATTAGACTGGGTGCCTCGGGGTTGGCTTCATCTGAGGAGCCTCAGGGCTTCCCATAGTACTAAGCATGCAGTAGGGGCTTAATAGATACTGTTGAGTCATTGAGACTAGCTGTCCTTGATTATGACAAAAGGGCAGAGTCAAGTGGCTGCAGCTCTTTCCCACCCTCCTCTGAACTCCCCCTCCCCTTCCTGACTTACCAGCTTCAGTCAAAGATGACTCCATGGCTCCAGGTGCCCAGGGTCACTGCCTGGCAAAGAGAAGACTAAGGAAAGAATCACTTGGCCTTCTTCTTACTCTTGAGCCCTCCCAGATTCCCCTGGAAAAGAGAAGCAGCAGGAGGAGGAGGGGCAGCCACAGCTACAGCACCATCAGCACCACCAGAACCAGAGCCAGAAGGACCAGCACTGGCACCAGCACTGGCAGCAGCCACACCGCTTTCAAGGACCACAGGGTAGACTGTCCCTACCTGTATCCTCAAGCTATGACAGACAGGATAAATGAAGAAAGTCTAGCTAGGGGAATCTCATGAGGACTATGATTCTTCCTAGAGCTATGAGTTACCCCCTTTGCCGAGTATATTCCACACTTAAATCCACCTGCCCCTGAACTCTGTGGCCTTGGGAGAGAATGTGTCAGGGTCTTTTTGTTGGGGGGGGGATGTTTGGTAGCAACTTTACCACAGTGGTAAATATGTAGTTGCTACACTGGAGAAGATTCTCATCTAGACTACAGGTGGCAAAGCAGAGAGAACACTGGGCCTGGAGTCAGGAGATGAGTTCAAATACTATATGGGCTACTAATTGATTGTGTGACTTAACTACCATCTGCCTTGATGGTAACTGGGGCTGCAGAGAGCCCCCGCCAGCCAGAGGAACTTCCATTTCAGGTGGTTGTAAGGATCCAGGGAGAGAATGTTTGTCAAGTGCTTAGGACACTGGCTGGCCCACAGCAGGGGCTTCAGGAAGGCTTGTTCCCTTCCCTTCTCTGTTTCTAAGAACTAATAGATCTGCCTGATTAATCCAAAGCAATCAATAATCAGGGAAAGGAAGCCCACCAGTGGGGACATCTGTACTCTGGCAATCCCAATGAAGTTGGGCACCCAGTCTACCAGTGTTGGTGGTGGAGGTGGTGGTGGTGGTGGGGAGCCCAGTTCCAGCCCTGTACAGTGGGGCCCGCTCTTCTGTTCACTCTCTGAGTCAGCATCCAGCCCAGCCACCCTGGCATCTGCCACAAGGGTCCCTGGATTGTCTCCCCAGTATCAGGGATGTTCCTCATTTCTTATAACTGTGGCTCTATTTTTCCTAGTAACAAAAACAAAAGCAATAGAAACTCAAGAGTTGCAAGTCGGCTGCTAATTTCCTGTATATTTTGTCCAACTCATTTTCAGCAGAAAGCCTCAGCAGTGTCTCTTTCATTGAATGGCAAGGAAAGCAGAAAAGGAAAGAGGAAGAACTTCTTTTTCTCCCTCTGCCCCCCCCCCCAGAATGAGGGGAAGGGTAGGAAAAGTGAGACCTAGACAGAAAAACAAGACATTGTCAGGAAGACCTAATTTCAAGTCCAGCCTCAGACATTTGCTAAGTGGGTGACCTTGGACAAGTCAATGAAGCTCGGTTCACCTCAGTTTTCTCAACTGTGAAATGAGTAAGATAAAAGCGCCTATCTCACAGGGCAGATGTGAGGACAAAGTTAGTGACTCTGTAAAGCCCTTAGCACACCATTCAGCACATGGTGAGGCTAGATGCCACTAACTATTATTGTTGTTAACATGATTAGAAAGAGAGCGCTACAGAAACAGAGATGGAGGGATTGGAAAAGAAGCAAACCATGTCCGTGCTGCATGGATTTTTAAGACTTGATAAAGTCTCCCTTCAGAAGGGTCATCTGAAAGTGACATTTTCTGTGCAAATTTGATCCAAGCCGGCGTGATTTGGGCAAGCAGACTTAACCTAATTTGGAGTGTGGAGGGACATGACCGAAGTCCATCCAAGAAGAGATTTGCTAGCCATCATTGTAGGGAAGCTCTGGGTTCCCCAATGAGGGGGAGATGGCAGGACTACCCATCTAATATGGTGGCCTAGATGCCCTGGGTTTGGTAGCCTGTGAGACCCCCTCTCCTGCATTCAGGGCCTGGGGAAGAGGGCACTTACCCCAGGCTCTGGAGTCCCTTCCTAAGTTCCCCAGGATCTGGGTGAGGATGGCAGGCTCTCTTTTCCTGTGGCAGCACATCCTGCCAGATCACTGGGGTGAATGCAAATGGCTCCATCCCTGCAGCAGCCTGGGGATCTTCTAAAGTGTGACAGACACCTGGGGTTGCCAGGGGAACCCATCAGGAGGCAGCCCCAGGACCTGTCAGAGAGAGGAGGTTAGGAGACATTAAAAGGAGGGGGGAGGGGGGCTCCTGGCTAAGGCGCAGGCTCTTTTACACACACACACACACACACACACACACACACACACACATACACACACACACACAAACACACACAGAGACACACAAACACACACACACACAAACACACACATACACAAACACACACATACACACAAACACACAGACACACACACACACACACACACACACACACACACACCTTTGTCCAACAATGATTCCATACTTCCCTATAATATTTTCTGCAACAAGACCACAAAAGTGCAGCTTCGAGACTGCTTCTAAGACAAAGAGAGCCAGGGTCACTGCATGTGGCCAGGGCCCATCCAGAACGATTCTGGAAGCTCATAATAGAACAAAGAGGGGGTTTGGAAATACGTCCCTGCTTAGCACACATCTTGCCTCCCACCCTTTCCCTCTAAAGAGAAAAGACTGACCATTTTCATGTACTCAGAAACCATTGCAGCTATGAATAAAGTTTAATTCTATAAATCATCAAAAATACATTTCTGGGGTATATCTGGTGAAAGGGAATTCAGCAAAAGCCAGAGCTGACTTCCATTCACAAATGAGATGAAAGACAATGGTTTCCGGGCCATGGGAGGAACTTCTGGGACTCTGGGCTGCTTCAGATAAGAACTTCCAGGACAGAGCAGCCTAAAATACCAGAGAAATGGGAGCAATCGGTGGAGGTGCCAGTTTTGTTTCTGCTCAGCCTCAGAGGACCCTGCCCATGAGAGACAATGAATGTGTGATACCCTTGACCATCTTTGGGTGACAAAGTATCTGGACCGGCAAAACCCTGGTTCTCCCTGAGTTCTGTGGCTGCTGAGGCTGTTCATGGGGAGAGACCCCTGCTTGAGAGCTCATGCTCCCCAACACAAGGTCACCCTCTCAGAAAGCAAGCAGTGGAGGTCCCTGGTGGGTCCCAATTCCCAGTTCCTTTTCTAGCCTGGAAGATGGGCCTCTGCTCCTGCAGGGTGGGCATCAGCCGAGGTGACAACCAGTGTTTCAGAGGAGGGATGGGGAAGTGCAGGGACATCCACACAGGTTGTATTGACCATGGCTGGGCACAGGCAGAGAAGAAAACAAGCATTACTGTTCACTGAGAGCCAGGCAAGCCTCCCAGCTTCAAATTAGGGAAACTGAGGCAATGCACCCAAGGACAGGCAATCCTCCTCTCAGCTGTGTTGCCTGGGGGTGGGAAACCAGTCAGTCACAGTAGGAAAAAACTGCTCAATTATCACCAAGCAGAAAAACAATCTAATTTTTAATGATTGTTTTTCGCTTTTCACCCTGTTGCCTGTGGGTATACACAGAGGGACTCAACCTGACCCACTGGTGCTTATTCTCAGTGGGGGTAAAGCCGGCCTCCAAGGACTCTGGTGGAATCTTAGCCCCATGAGGGCCCTTTGAGACCTCTGCCGTATAGACAAGCCCTCAGAATCTCTGAAGGCTCAGGATCATCCTTGTCCCAGGCTGCATATTGTTTTCCTGTTTAATATTCAAGGATCTGAGCCCCAGCTGCTGAGCAGATGGAGATGCTTTCTTGGTGGGGCTAGAGATGAAGACCCCTAGTGATATTATTCAGGAGGCTTCCCAAGGCTCAGGGGCTTGGGGGAAGTTAGCTATAGAGTACCAGGAAAGGGGGCAGGGTCCCCAGTCAGGCTGGATCATTAACATTACCAGGCATGGATGGCAAAGAGATGTAAAGATTAGGCAGAATCAAGTGTGATCTGGGCTGGGCAGGTCCCTGGAGAGGGACCTGTGCATCACCAAAGACATTCCAAACCCTAAAGAAATGTGATCATTCCAAGGTGATCAAATCTAACTCCCACCTGAACAAGGATCTCCTCTGAAACATCCCTGTC
This sequence comes from Macrotis lagotis, assembly GCF_037893015.1. Lineage (NCBI taxonomy): Eukaryota > Metazoa > Chordata > Mammalia > Peramelemorphia > Peramelidae > Macrotis > Macrotis lagotis. Next base: position 4,888,484 of record NC_133664.1, read on the forward strand.
AAATGGCCATTCAGATTGTGCTCAACAACTGCCAGTGAGGAGGGGCCCTGCCGGTTCCCAAGCCAACACGTGCCACTTCTGGGCAGCCTTTCTGGAGAGGAAGCTAATCCTGACATTAAATCTAAAGCCCCCTTGGCAACATTCCCTGAGACTGAGTAGAACCTAGCTGAGCCCTCTTGCCCATCAAAGCTCTCCAAATACCTGAATACATCTACCACATTCCTATTCTGTCTCCCCTACTCTTGGCTAGGCCTGCATGCTTTTGGAGGATGTTCTAAAGAGGAATGACCAGTGGTCTCAGAGCTGAAGAATGCTTTTTCTCTAGGGGAACCATTAAATCTGATGCTGACCCCGATAGGGGGCATCACCCTTGTCCCACTGTAAGGACCAACCTCCACATTTCAACAACAGGTACCCAATTGGAGGTGTAGACCAGAGCATTGTCTTCATTCCACAACTAGACCAAGAGACAAGAGTGTGTGAAAAACAAAGCCACCTCCTGACAAGGTGAGTAGAAGGAGATGCCAAGAAAGGAGGACAAAACTGCAAAGCTTCCAGAGTTCCCAGAAACATGCACTGAGGCTATGGTTAACTAAGAAAATAGTAAAATCATTTTAAGTCCTGAGAAAAATCCAGCCAGCTCAACCTGGATCACCCCTACAGTGAGGAACATGGACCTCCAAGAAGGCTGGATCAAATGGGAAAAGCCAACAGTCCCCCAACCAGTGCACTTCACCCCTCCTGCATCTGCCTCCTCTCTGCTCATATAGCTCCCACCTTCATTTTCAGACCCTCATCACTTCTCTCTGAGATTACTGTCACATCTCCAGGTGGTCTCAAGTGATTCTCTCCATTCTGCTCCACTGACATGCTTCTACCAAAGAGATTTCCTAAAACATCGATTTGAGTCATAATTCTGCTCTTTAGGCAACTCCACTGGCTTCTTGGCCTTTCTGGGATTAAATGTAGATGTTCTGAGAGCTTTGAAATCCTTTCACAATAGGCTCCAACCTGCCTTTCCAGCCTCATTGGAATGACTCCCCTTCCTGCCCTCTTGGAGCCAACACCAAGGGCTAACTCTGCTCCTCACCCAAAACAATCCCTCACTGGTCTTGGGGCCTTTGTCCTTCCCCTACCCCTTTGCTTCTTTCCAATGCGGCTCAAGCATCACCTTCCACAGGATGCTTTTCCTGATCCCTCCCATTGACTTCACTCCTCAACTACCGTATTCAATCATTTCCTCAATCAAACATTTTTCATATTTTAATATCCAGTATTTCAATCTTGGTATTTGCCTCCTCAGGGCCTAGCACATGTCTGGCACAAGCGGGGATTTCATGAATACTGGTTGACTGACTGTGCAAAAGATACAGCATAGGGGTTTCTTGATTCTGCCTCCATCAGCCCCTTCCTAAACAAGAGGTTCTTCCCCAGAGCTACAGATCCTCAGTCAGTCCTAAGTATTTACTATTAGGAGTCTGCTTATACCCAGCTGGAGATACACATAGACATGTGAGAAAATCTCTTCCCTCAAAGAGCTTTCATTCTCCTTTGGGCAAACAGCAACTTCAGAGAGAAGTTAATATAGGCTATGCAAAATCAATGCCAAGTGACTGGGGGGAGGTTATTATATCCTTCACTTGCATCTGACTCTTCTAAGCCACAACCTGTGCCCCATAATGTCCTTTCTTGTAGACCAAGGGGCTGGAGTATGAGGATTTGGCTCCTACCTGAGTTATTTCCTAGCTAGGTAGTCACAAGCTTCTTCCACTCTCAGTCTGTTTCCTCATCTGTCAAACAGGCGTATTGCCGTCAGCAGTCTCATAAGTCAAGGGCTTGGTAAACTTTACAATATTTTATAAATGAGTTATTACGAATCTGATCTGGCCTTGTCTTGCCCAATCCTCCAAAGATGGGCAAGTCAATATCCCATTGACTGATGTTGGGATGGCAAGGGTTAATGACAGAAGGACCCAAAGACAGAACAGCTATTCCCTGCTTATTTTCCAAAGGGAGTCAGAAGTAAATGTTGTTAAAGGAGGGCATGGACCATTCTAATGAATCAGAAAGGGTAGGATGGGCACCATGCCAATGGGACCCACAGATGCAGAAGCCTGGCAATTGAAATCAGGATGTCACCCTGGAGAAGACAGATGGGATCAGGGGCCAGAATGTATACGCAGAGCTGGAAAAAGTCATGGATAGAAAAGTAAGAACCAGATGGAATCTTAGGGAAAACAGGGAAAATGCCAGTGTGCTCTGCTTGTGGCCATTAGCTTCACATACAGCTCATAATCCTTGTTAGGATTCCTAAGTTTAGGAGATGTTTTAAACTTTTAGAAAGTAACTTGATTTGAAGAATATTACTTATTTTGTTTCAAAGAAACCAAAAAGGGGTTTGAAATACTCCTCTGCCTTTCCTTTTCCTGTAGGTAAGAAAAAATTCTCCAAGGCTTTTGCATAATAGTGTGTATATTTGGGGGGAGGGGAGGAGGGGGATCTCAAAGGTCACATCAACAGGTTACAAGCTGTGATGGGTTCAACCAAGCAACAAAAGCTTTGAGTGTGACTCAAATATATAGCTGGCTATTTAGAGAGAAGGAAAGCATAATGCCCAAAGACTGGAAACTTGAACAATTTTTATTTGACAACGGCAGTCATGGCCCCAGGCCTGTTCAGCCATTTCTCCTTCCATAATGCCAGTACCACCAAACTGGAGGCAGAGGGGACTAATAATCCCAAAGCATGGGGAACATCAATAAATTCTAACTTAACTGAAGGAATGCTAAAGGTGAGATGCTAGTTGGTGATCAATATTGGAGTCTAACAATCTTGACATTTCCTGTAAAAATAAAAATCACCATCATAGATGATAGATAGATCTATGGATGGATGGATGGATGGATGTTAGATGGACAGATGGAAATACAGATGAATGGATGATACGTAAGTGTGTGTGTGTGTGTGTGTGTGTGTGTGTGTGTATCTGCAAGATTTATAAAGGGTTTTACCAATGTTACCTCTTCTGATCCTCTTAAGAGCCCTATGGGTCAGATGCTATCAGAGGATAAATGACTTAGCCAAGGTCACATATCTATGGAAAGTGGAAGGTGGTATTTATATTCATGCCTTCCTGACTCCATGTCCCACATTCTATCCATCACACTACATAGCTGCCTCAGAAGAAAGGAGGGAGTTTGATCAAATAGAAGGATGGTTCAACATCCTGGTAAAGAAAGGACCAGAAGGCCATTTAACTGTGTATCCACAAAAGTAACAAGAAACTCCACTTCCTGGAACATGTCATTTTTTATTTCAGACTCATGATAAGTATAAGCCCACAATGGAAATAATCACAGATCCTAATCTGATATCTGTTCCAAAAGGTGAAGAGGGAGAGAATCTCTGCTCAGCATTCACTGTGTTGATCCAGACTCAACTATTAGAGAGTTCAGTATTTGACGACTTCCAGGCAAATGTTGAAATAAATGAGGTTGGTGAGAAATGTATCAAGAAACGAGAGCCAGGAATCAATCAATCACTAAGCATTTATTGAGGACTTCCTCCAAGGCTGAAGAGGGAAGAAGAGGAGCTCAGGACTGGCAAACTACCCAGAAACTGTATGCCAGAGATCCTGAGCATTCTTTTCAAGTAAAGAATACAAGTTCTTGGATATGGCAAGCCTCCAAGATTTTCTCAAAAAATAACATCAAATTGAATGTCTTAAAACAAATAGAAAAGCTTGTTAATAGTCAGGGAGTCAGGGTCTGAATCAGTAGAGCAGAGAAAAAAATCAGACACCTGGTGGAAGAAAGAAGAATGGAACAGAGGCTGAATGTGCGATTCCTCCAAGTCTCCTGAGAAGGTTCTGAAAGTTGCCAAAAGGAAAAACTTGGGAGAGGAACAGAAGAAAGCACAGAGCTGTACAGAACTACCTGACAAACTAAAATCCATGGACCCAAGTTACCATCACAAGGAGACCAGACGAGCTCTATTTCACAGGTGGGAAACTAAGGATCTGAGGAGGGATGATTGGTCCAGTCTCCCAGCTACCAAGTGGTCCGGCCTGAATCTGAGAGCATAGTCCATTCTGTTTGTGATCTATTTTCTCATCAGCTTGTGGTGTTCTCTGGCGGGTCAGTGACCCTACTCTAATAGGCAGAACTGGGGGGGGGGGGATATCCCTCCTTCTTGGACCACTACCTCCGTCCCTAATGTGCCAGTTCTCTTTCTGTGGCTCCCAGGGGGTCTTCCGAGAACATTTTCCTGCCCCCAATTGCATCCCGTGAGTCCCAAAGCTGGAAGACCCCTCAGAGGGGCTTCTCCTTTTCAGAGGCAGAAACAGAAGTCCAGAGTTGGAGCCACTTGCCTTAGCCCATCATGGTAGGGTCAGAATTGTCATCCAGAGTTTCTGAGCCCATCTCTTGAACTCAGTCCTCTGGACAGAGACAGCAGATCCAGGCCCAAGCTCCTTCCTTGGGTGGGTGGGGTGAGATTGTGTGAGAAAGAGGGGCTGCCCATTGGGGCAGCTCTGGCTGCCTGTGTCCGGGGCTGCTCCTGTCCCTGGGTCTTTGCTGCCCTCTGGTGGGCCCTGGTAGCATTACCATGCCTTCACCCCTTTGTCCCCTGCTGCTCCCCCTCTCCGTCTCACCCAGGTAGTGTTTTGACTGCTGCCTCCTCCCTGCTCTCTAAGCTGTCCCGCTTTCACCCACTCCATGTTCATGAAGCTCCAATTCCCCATGAATTTCCATTCCACCCCCATCTTGTAGAAGCTGCAGACTCTGCCTGAGCCTGGAAAAGCCATGTATGATTGACCCCTCCCCAAAGAGCCCTGAATGGAGCAGCGTCCCCCGGAGACCCCCAGACCTTCCTCTTGCCCAATCCCCACAGCTACATCCATCCCCTGTGAGCAGGCCAGGCATCTCCACCAACTAGCAACCACTCAAACCCACAGGCCAGCCTAGCTGAAAGTGCAAGACCCCAGTACCTCCTCAGGGGTTGGTCCAGAGCCTTGCTGCCCTGCTGACCCCACTGCCTGGCTCAGCTCCCAGTCTAGCCTCAACAATGACCATCTGAGATGAAGCCTTCCAGCAGCTCCAGTTGATCAATGAAGACCCAGCAAAGACAGTTCTCACCTCCAAAGTCCTTGGCATGGGTACCTGGCTTGCCATCAGAAACAAACATGGTTTTACATAGGGAAATGGCAATAAAGTAGACACCTTGCTCTATTGAGTTGCTTCTCTCCAAGGACTGTAAGGAAGAACCTTGCCCTCTGGCAAGAGCTGAAAATTCTTCTATGTCCTTCCCCACTGGAATGTAAGTTCCTTGAGGACAGGGATGGCTTTTTTTTATGTCTAGTGCTTAGCACATGCTGTTTTCTCACCCAGACACCCTCCTGAAACTTCGGGTATTCTCTCTGGTCATTGCCCAGGTCAAAATACTCTCCCTCCTCTCTCTACCTCCTACCTTCCCTTGCTTCCTTCGAGTCCCAGCTAAAGTCTCCCTTCTTCAGAAAGCCTTCATCCCCCTTGATTCTCCTGCCTCCCCTCAGTTTCTAATCCATCCCATCTAGAGCACATTGCATCTTGTCTCCTCCATTAGACTGTCAGCTCCTTGAGGGCAGCGACTGCCTTCTGTCCCTCCATCTCTTTAGTATAATGAATTTAATTAATCTTTGTTGACTGAATGACTTTTCCATTCATTTATCAAGGAACCATGAGGAAGAAGAAAGTTGCAGAGGAAGTTTAGTTTGGATTTTGATGTTACAAAGTCAACAACTCTGTGGCAGTAACAGTTGCCCAGACAGGGAAGGGAGGAGGGGGATGTCTCCCCTTCCCTGGAAGTCTCCAAGCCGATGCTGACAGCCTCCTAGTCAACAATGACAGAGAGGACACTCTTGTGAGGTTGGGGGTTGGATTCACTAGTACCCAAGGCCCCACCCAGATCGGGTCACTGGGAGACTGGGATCTAAGGTTCTGGTCAGCTGGTCTCAGACAGCTGAGTCTACTTTGGAATTTCCTTCTTTAAATTCATTCCAAAGCACTACTGACAGGCCACGGAGCTGCTGGGGTTCCTGAGATTTAAAGCCAAGCCTGAATGGGAAAACCTGGACATGGAAGCCTATATGTACCTGGCTGGGCTAGAGAGGGGACAAGGAACTCTACAATCTTCAGATTGTGGGTGAGAGCAGCGTTGACTAACATGCACTGAGGCTGCATTCCCATGGACAAACTATCTCACCAACTTCTCCTACCACCCAAATAATCCTTGGCTTCAGTTATCTACTTACAGTAGCCCAAATATAATTGTCTATCTCAGAATGATCCCCCGGTATGATGCTTAGAGACCAGTGGAGCCAGGATTTAAGGCAGAGGAGGGGTGCTCCAAGCCTGTTATGCGAAGAGACCCTGACTGCCTGGAAGGCTTGATGGGACTACTTTTTTATGCTTTATATATTGACCACAGCCTGCTTATGTCAAGTTCTCAGCAGTTATTACTTCAGGTAGAAAAGATTTACATGAGGCAAGCAGCGATTCCTCCTGATTTCCTGGACATGATGCTCTGGATAGTCCTGAAAGACTAATAAAATATTGCCCGGGTCAGTATATTTTTCTTTCATTTAACAGCCTGCTGTCAGCTAGGCATGCTCCTTGGGAATTTCAGTTCTCTATTTGTGGAGATCTTCAAGAACAGAGGAGGCAAGGAACATGAAATGTTGAGGGTTCTCTCCATGGAACTCTCTCTTATTGCAATTCCCTGGGGGGACTTGTGGTCTCCTCCGAGCCGCTCCTTCTACCAGTTCAGGAAGATGGAGGCTTGATGATTGAACAGTTTAATGTATTTGGACCTGATGGAATGTCTTGACCCAGGGGACTACTTTGGAGAGAGGTCTCTAGTACAGTGCCCCAGGGATCTCTGCACAGTTCGGTGCTATCAATGAATCAAATAAAAGCATCACATTGGTAGAGTACACAAAGCTAAAAGGGACAGTAAATTCAATGGATGGCATAGTCACAATCCAAATGAATCTTGACAGATTTAACTATTGATCTGAATCTAAGAATATGAAATTTAATAGGGATCAAACAGGAAGCCTTATTCTTAGGCCCAGAAATCAACTTCAGAAGTCTAGGATGGGGATGGGGTACTGAGATAAGGGTAAAAAAGGTTCTAGTTTTTTGTTTTAGCCTTCAGATGACTTTGGAATTGGTCAGCATCCAAAATAAGAAGAGGACAAAGCCATTCCACTTCACCCTTGTGCTAAGTCATACATTTAGAAAGGACATGAAAAAGCGGAACAGCACCTGAAGGAGGCCCAATGGGATGGCATAAGGTCTGGACTCCAGGAAACATGAGGAACTAGGGATATCTCACCTGGAGTAGAGGATATTTGGGAAGGAGAAGGATAGAGGATAAAGTCTTGGGATATCTAAAAAGTTTTAGTGTAGAAGAGGGACTAGCCCCGGAGGGGGGACACAACTCATAAATGTCTGAGGCAGAAAACTGAGAAAAATGAGTGAAAACCACAAGCCTGTATTTGAATTCCAAGAAAGGAAAAACTTCCTAAGAATTAGAGTTCCTCCTTCAGCCAGTCAGCAAGTGCTCCTGAAGCAGCTCCTTGGTAATCACATGTAGGGGTGATGAAAAGAGAGTGTCAGTGCAGACTTGGGCTGGGTGAGATGAGCTTTGAGATCTGGCCCTTTGGAAAACCTCACTTCAGGAAGAGTAAAGCAGCACTCTAAAACATTCAATTATTTGTTCTCTCAATATTAGAAACCATGAATCTGCACTACCAGTTCCACCTGATCTCCTGATGAGGTGCCATGTTACTGAGACATGCTAGCACAGTAAGTCCCACGTGACCCCTGATAAAAGACGATAGAGCTGCAGCAGGTAAGTGGGGTGGAAGATGGAGTCCTGGACTTGGAATGAGGAAGAGTACAAACACTCATGAGTTGTGTTACCTTGGGCAAGTCACATAACTCCCTCAGCCATGCAAAATGGACATTAAAATAACCTCTAGCTCTGAAGGTCAGTGTGAGGATCAATGGAGATGAGGCATGTGAAGCATTCTGCAGAAGTTTCTATGCAGTAGCACTCCGTGGTATTATTATCTTCAGAGAGGGTCACAGAAAGATTTATAAAGATCAAGATCAGCCTTCAAGAAAGATGAGATCACAGAAAGTGAAAGATCATATTGGCCTGATCTTTTGCCTTGAGATGCCATTAAAAGTGAAGGAGTAATTATTTTTGCCTGGCCCACAAGCTATTTTGCAAACCTTCCCTCAGGCAGATTTTGTAAAAACTGCACATAGGGAATACCACTTTTGGAAATCCTCCTCCAAATTAAAAAAAAATGCAAAGAAATGTCATCACATTTAATGATTATGGATTCTTCTTCTACATTTTTGAAGCAAGGGAACTAAGGATTTCAGAAAATTCAATTACTTGACTCACAGAGGACAATTGTTTTCTCAAGACTTTCACTTCTGAGAATTAATTAATTATTAGCCAGTTAATTAATAATAATCTTCTACTTCACTATCTAAGTCAGAAGAGCCAAGATTAGAGAGTTGGGGAAGATCCACCAGCCAGCACTTTATCTTTCATCTAAAGCAAAACTGGAGTTTCACTTGTTTATATATTCAATACTAGCAGAGGTTCTGTGCATGATTAAATGAAAACATCAAGGAAGTCTGTTGAACTTGGAGTGTTTTCACAGATTTCAGTCTCAATGGCATCTCTTGTGAGAAAAAGTCAACAGTTTTCTTGGTTACATTTTGGAAAGAAATATGGAATCAAATATTGTTAGTGCTAGAAGAGACTAAAAAGCCCATTGCCTCCCATCCCCTTAGTTTAGGCCAAACCATGCACAGACATATATTTTATATACATATATATATTATATATACACACATATATATACACATATATATATATATACATCCCATCCATACATAAACTGTGTGCACACATGGCTACTCAAATGGATCAGTGATCTTGCTTTTTATCCAACAAGGCAGATAGTGCTCCATCCATGCTCACCCATCCTGTGGGACTCTTACCTGGGGGCTTCTCAGCAAGAGTCCAGAGATGCACTGAGATCCTTCATCACTTTCTTCTGACAACTCAAGAATTCCAGAATGATGGTATCTTCATCACTTTATCTGCACTTGTGTCATGGAACTAGCTCTCCCTCCTTTTTTATTCACATGAGTCTTTGATAGTATTCTTGCCCCATCTCTGTGTGTATTTCTGTCTCTCTGTCTCTATTTCCATCTCCCCCACATCTCCATAAATAGATATGATAGATAGATAGATAGATAGATAGATAGATAGATAGATAGATAAATCTAGATATAGCCATACATGCACACATATGGGGGCACATAGGTGGTGCAGTGGATAGATTCCTAGTCAGAAATAGCCCTCTTCAAATGTAGCCTCAGACCCATAATAACTGGGTGACCCTGGACAAATCCTGTCACCCAATTTGACTCAGTTTCTTCAAATAAAATGAGCTGGAGAAGAAAGTGACAAATAATTCCAGTATCTTTGCCAAGAAAATCCCAAATTGGGTAATGAATACTTGGATAAGACTTAAAAATTACTGAGCATGGAATATCATTTTGAAAGTCTTACCATTCAATCACTCAATCATTTGTTAGGTAGTAGGTGCATGGTACAGTGCTTGGCCTGGAATCAGGAATACCTAAGTTCAAATCTGGCCTATGTCATCTCCTTGCTGAGTTACTCTGCACAAGTACTTAATTTCTCTCTGCCTCAGTTTCCTCAGCTATAAAATGAGGGTACCGAGGTCATTGTGAAGCCCAAATGGGATACCCTTAATCAAGGGTTGTTCCCATACCCACCATGTGCTAGACCCTGTTTGGACCAACTGAGAAGGCTAGAAGCACAAAGACTAAAACATGCCCTCCTATCAAGTAACTTCTATCAGAATCAGTCTTTGTATAATGTGTCTATCCTCCCTGGTGTAGTGAGGTGCTAGGGGAAACAGGAAGATCTCGAAGACAGAGAGAGACTCTCTAAGGGGGAGGAAAAGATGGGGATCCAAACTTCCAAGGGCTTTGGAAGCCTTAAAAAACTAGATGTGTCCTAGTCATTCTTATTCTCAACATACTCATAGCTTTTGATAGGCATAGGGACAGAGTGCTGAGTGGAAGGCTGGGGTCAAAGTAAGGGCCAGCTAGGCTGGGTGATAGAATGTCCAAAGAGGTGAGAAATGGGGGGGGTTGAAGGTAGGCTCTCCAGGGTGTGGAAAGCTAAGCAAAGTAGCTTGTATTTTATCTTCATTGGAAAACATTGGAATAGAGAAAGCAGTGAGGCATCTGGTCAAAGGATGACTGAGGGACTGGAGCAGGGAGAGACTTTTGGCAGGAAAGACAGTTAAGGAGTTGTTTCAATAATCTGAGTGAGAGATGACAGGGGCCTAAAATAAATTAGTATCTAAATTAGTGGAAAGAAAGGAGGCAGAAGGTGAGATGCTAGAGAGGCCAAAATGCCAAGGTTATGGACCTGGGAGACAAGATGGGTAATGGTACCTTGGCCAGGTAGAGAGAAAGCTAGAAGAACAGAGAGTCTGGAAGGAAAAGCCATGGGTTCAGTGTTGCATGTGTTCAGTTCATGATGTCTGAAACATCCTGTTTAAAATGTACACAAGGAAAGAAATGATGCAAGACTAAAGCTAAGTCTGGGGCTAGAATACATACATGCAACTCATCCATACATGTACCCATACATGCAGGCACCTAAACATTCACATAGGAATGTGCTGAAATTAATTAAGTGTCCAGTGTGAGCATTTACACCTCACTGTCAGCAAAAGTGACAAAACAGGACTTGGTTTATTGTTTTGTTAAGAAAATAAAGTAGAAAATACATATGATGCAGATTAAGCCAAAAGGGGTTTCACAGGTTTGGTTTTTTCAGTCAGTTGTCCAGGCTTGCTGCTACAAACATATATACATCTACATTGTCAGGTACTAGATAAATGCTGATTGACTGATTGACATATGGACATGAATTGTGCCCATGTAATCAGGCCTAAGTCATATATATGTGTATATAAATATATATATGTATGTATATATTTATATATATATATATATATATATGTATATGTATACACACACACACATATATATAGGTGCAGCTAGGTGGTGCAGTGGATAGATTCCTAGTCAGAAAGAGGAAGACAGATGGCGATGGGTTAAGAAATGAGTGACAAAAGGAGACATGGAGTCAGTGAATAGAGGTGACTTTTTCAAGGCATTTGGCCAAGAAAGGGAGAAGGAATGTAAGATGAGAGAATGGTAGGGCTAGTGAAGGGTTTTGTTGTTTTGTTTTTGAAAGATGGGGAAAGAGAGTGTATTTGAAGGCAGTAGGAAAGCAAGCAGGTGGCAGGAAAACACAGAAGATGTGGCAAAGAGGTGGGACATTCTAAGATACAATCTGCTGGAGAAGGTAGGAAGGGATGGGATGAAGTAAACATAGAGAAGAGTTGACTTTGACAAGATGAAGAGCCACCTTATTGTCAGACACTAAGGAAGAGGAAGAGAGAATAAGAGATGATGTCAAAGGGTTTTGAGGTGGAGAGGATGAAAAAGTGAAATAGCCTCAGTTTTTTCAGTTAAGGAAGAGTCCAGGTCCTTACCTTGAAGGAGAAGAGGAAGAAAATAGGAGAATCTTAAAGAAGGAAGAGAATGATTGAAATAGTTTCTTGGGGAGTGAAAGAAGCACTTAGGAAGATTGACAGCTAGGTGGTGTAGTGGAGACAATACCAGAACTGGAGTCAGAAAGACAGGAATTCAAGTCTGGCCTCAGGCACTTCCTATCATGGGACTCTGAGCAAGTCACTTCACCCTGTTTGCCTCAGTTTCTTCATGTGTTAAACGAACTGGAAAAGGAAATGACAGGCCACTCTAGTATCTTTGTCAAGAAAACCCCAAATGGAGTAAGAAAGAGCTGGACATGACTGAAAACTATTGGAACAACAAAAACAACAAAAAGACTGCTGTATTGCTGGAAGGGTTCAATTGAGGCAGGAGAGCATAAGTTTGCAATGAATTGAGTTGGTTGTGAGACTTCTTGAACTATATTAGTCATTCATGAGTAAAAAGGGAGAAGGCTGATGGTGGGAATAAGCACAGTTTGGAAAGAAGATGATAAGAGGACCACAAGATTGGAGATTGAAGTGGGGACAACCGTGTGGAGTGAAACTATTGGGCTGAGATTAGAGAGAGAGCAAAGTAAGTTGGACAAGCATTGGTATGTGAGCTTTAATGGGTGGAAAGGCTGGAGGTCTAGATGGAGGCCAAGAATGGACTTAGGATAGGTAAGACTGAGGGAGAGAAGGAATGGAAGGAGGCATTGAGCAGATGAGGGATTAGGGAAGTACAGTTCCACTGGGGCTGAGATGGAACCAAGGAGAATGATCTAACCACGTCGATTATACTCTTAAAATGTTTGAGAACAGTACACACACACACACACACACACACACACACACACACACATGTCCCTGGAATCTGGGGATGAAAATGAGACCATAGTGTAACATGGGCTCAGAAATAATACCCTTTTCCCCTTTTCTCCATTTCTTAGATCTGTCCAGTCACAGCAGTAATTTCAAACAAACAAAAAAAAATGAATCTTTAGCTTTAAGTCCAGGAATGGGATTGTTGATCATTCTACATGCCCTTGAATGAACCACTTCTAGAGACCACAGTCTCCTTACTTGTAACATGAAGGGATGATCACAGATGCAACAGATCAATACTTCTGGAGTGAGAGAACCTAGGCTTTAATCTTGCCTCTGATATTCTGAGATCATAGAGGAATTCCAGCCTTTCTGGCTCCAAGATCAGTGCTCTACCCCTTGAGCCTTCCAGCTACTAGTTAAGTCATGGGTTGGCATGTGCTGTACTATGAGTCTCTGTGTCTTTTATAATTGCTTTGGTATATTGGGGAAAAAATATCAATCTTATATCTGATTCATTTTGCTAGTGCCATCTCTAGATCTGTGAGGAAAGAAACAAAACCCTAAGCTTTCTAGATTCTATGCTTAAATCATGGGGGTGGGCTCAATAGTGGGATTCAGCCAGTTCACACTGATCGACAGAACCAATAACAAATTTTATATTGAATTCATTGTACCAGTTGCCAATTTATTTGAATTCCACCCCAGGTGGGCTGCCAAGAAGAGTAAAGAAAACCAAAGACCTCTCCTTAGAACCCGGGAGCTCCCAGATCCCAAGAATCCAGAGATAGATGGGGTCCCATGAAAGCAGGGAGCAGGACCTCACTTTGTTCCAGAAGCATTTCTTAAGGCTGAATTCATTTAAAATATTTTGGGTTTCAAATTAATAACTTACTATCTTTAGAGTAGGCATTTATGACAAGAGGGAATTTTCATACAATCAGTCAAGATCTCTTGCAATGACAAGCCAAGGAGAATAGGAGATCTCTGAAAGGATTGCCAATATTTTCCCCATTGACTTCTAAGTCCAAACATATAGTTAGCTCTTTTTTCATTGTAACTTTGAATTAGATAAGAGGTGGTAAGACAATGAAGTGTATAGAGTTCAAATCCAGCCCCATCTACTTACTACCAGTATGACTGTGGGCAAGTCACTTAAATGCTTAACTGTCTCAGTTTCCTCATCTGCAAAGATCTGTAAAGTATATACTTCACAGGGATGTCATGAAAACAGTATGAGATAATGTTTATAAAGCACTCTGTAAATCTTAAGCCCTATTTAAATGCTAGTAATTATTATTAGCATCATTATTGTAATATAGAAAAGGAGCCTCCTCTTGCCAGTAAATGGTTGACATTTTTTTAAGGTTTTTTGCAAGGCAATGGGGTTATGTGACTTGCCCAAGATCACACAGCCAGGAAATGATTAAGTGCTGAGATCTGATTTGAACTCAGGTCCTCCTGACTCCAGGGCCAGTGCTCTATCCACTGTGCCACCTACCCACCCCATGGTTGACATTTTTAAGGTTATTTAGAATTAAAGCAACAAAGAGGTTCTGAAGACTCATTTTAAATAGGGAAATATCAAGAAGAGTCCTCATACAGTGCTGTTTAAGGCGTATAAAGCCCTTTACAAATATTAGCCCATTTTATTCTTACAACAACCCTGGAAGGTAGGTGAGTAGATGTTCCTAGTTTCCCTTCTTCTCTAATGTGACATAGCTCCCAGATCATCTTCTAAAGTAGAAATGGGACTTGGATTCCATCAGCTTAGCTGGGAAAAAAAGAACTTTCCTGTTGATCTATTCTTTAAGTTTTGATACCTGCATGAATCTGCAATCTCATCATCAACCTCTCAACGATGCAGAATGTTGCCCAGTTGCTTCCAAGAAATCTGTCTCTGAACCCCAGCAGATTTCAACTGCCAAGAAGGGGTACCTCCTTAAGGAATCCAAACACAGGCCTGTTTCTAGATTGAGTTAAGTAAGTTCTAGTCCAAAAGACATTTGACTGAAAGAATGAAAAATGTTTGCTAAAAAGCAAGATATCCCAAGGAAATAGGATGTGTCTTCACTTCCTTTAATTCATTATTTCTCTATAGTAGAGGAGAGATGATTTAAAAGCCTAGGAGTTAGCATTCCTCCTCTATGTTATCATGATATTAAGGTAATAGAAATGCTGGAAGGCAAATCACTAGAATTTTATTTTTAAATGTCAAACTGAAAGACCCCAAATGTGTCACATAGAGATAAATCCTAACAGCATTACGATAGTACAGAGGCGATAAAACATGGAAGATGGATTTATGGCAGGTGCTACAGAGCAGCATTCCCCAGGTAGAGAAGCTATCTGCTAAGATAACAATTTTATGATACAATTAGGGCAGCCTGCTAGAAGACTCATGGGCTTCTTGATAGAAATTTATCCTGGGGGTTTATGAACTCCTTTACTCTATTGAGGCAGCTGGTGGTCAAGTGGATGGAGCCCTGGGCCTGGAGACAGTTCAGCCTCAGATTCTTATCAGTTGGGTGTCCCTGGGCAAGTTACTCAGGCTCTTCACTCAGTTTCCTTATTTGCAAAATGTGAATAAATGATAGTATCTCTCTCCCAAGGATCAAATAACATAAGGTTTACAAAGTGCCTTGCAAATTAAAAGGGCTCCATTTTTGAGCATGGTGATGGCAAAATATCTTTTCCAAAAAGAATCACTTTTCTTGGGCTGTGGCTTAGGTTATACCATCTCCCAACCTGAACTTTTCTCTTGTCTCTGGAAGCTGTCCCTCCTGACTTCTTCTTTTCCAGAGATAGCAGCACCATTTACCCAGAGCCCCAGGCCAAAGCATCTGAGCCATCTCTAGACTGTTCTTACTAACCATCAACAACCACTTTCCATTGTCAGCTGGTTCTACAACTGGAAGAGATCTTGAAGGTACCTTCCTTCCCAACTCCATAGTCCCACTTTAAGGATGGGTCCTCATTTCCTCTTCTTTTGGTAATGACCTTGAAACTGATTTCCTTCCCTCTAGCCTTGACCCTCTAGGATCCATCTTTCATAGGAATCTGGTCTCAGATATTTGCCAGATCTCTATTCTAGAGAAGTTCCTCAAAACATCTCAGTCTCAGTTTCCCCCATCTATCAAATGGGGCTAATAGCACTGAGTCTCAGGTTGTTTATATCATATAACATGTAGTACTGACATCAAGAAACATTTATCTAATGTGTAACTTTGTCAACCTTAAAATGCGTATAAATGGAGGCTATTGATTGTGCTGCTTCTGTCATTCACACAGGTATGAAGTAGAAGTTCAGAGTGGTTTGAATGGATGAGTTTCTATCAATAATAATGAATGGGTCAGAAAATTCTTTCCTTGGTTTATAAACGGTTATGTTTTCTTTTGCAAACTGTTCCTCTCTCTTAATTTTTCAACTCATGCTTACGGTTATTCAGAACAGTATCTAGGAATGTTCAAAGACCTTTCAAAATAATCCCTGTGACATCCTGGAGGAGTTGACATGGAACTCCAGTGGCTCCCTCTTAAGTCAAAGATTCAACATAAAGGACCCTGTTTGACCTTCAAAGCTTCTCAATACCCGACCTTTTCATGTGTTTCCAGTAATCTTACACATAACTTTCTTGTACACATATGCCAGTCTGAGCACACTGGCTGAGGAGCTTTTCATCACATATAATGTTCCAGATTCCACATCAAGCTTTTGTTTCCTAGGTCTAGAATGCTGGCATTCATACTCTGTCTCTTAGAATTCCTGGCTTCCTTCAACCCCCTCCTTAGAGGTTACCTGCCATCTGTTTGGTAGTATACTACACAAACCTGCTTATTTACATGCTGTCCTCCCTCATAAGATTGTGAACTTCTTAAGGGCAAGGATTCTGTTTGCTTTTCTTTGTATCCCTCATGCTTAGTAAATGTCTGCTATTGATTAATGGGGCTATGAGCCCCATTAGTTGAACATTAATGATTGAGTGACCCATCTGACATTCCTAGGATTTAAAAAAGTCATAGATTCATAAATCTAGAGCTAGAAGGTCTAGAACAAAAAAAATTATTGAGTTCAACCATTACATTTTTCAGAAGACGAAACTGAGGCACAGAACATTTAAGGATAACACAGCCAGGATCCGAGGCAGTATTTGAACCCAAGTCTTCTTGAATCCAAGTCTAGCACCCTATCCTATACTATGTGATAACAGATATAAGAATCTTCTATCTCTTAGTAACAAACACGTCCATAAGCTGTGTTTCATCTTCCACTTCCATATCAATAACCCCCCCCCCCGCAATAATGTGCATTGATTATTGGAGAAAGGAGGCTGACATACAAGATCATCAAGGAGAAGACAATTCAAAGTCATTTTTTAAGCAATGTTCAATGCTGGCACAGAGGCAATGAACAGGTGTTTGTGGGCCTTATGGTCTAGAATGAGGTGGGAAGTGCACAACACATTCAGAAATCCCTGTAATAGTGAATGGAACCCAGAAAATACATCAGAGAGCTTCAAAGAACTATTTGAGGTCTGAAAAAGTGATCCTTTCCAACTAATTCCCAAATGGAAGGGCTGGGAGGGACCTCACAAAGCAACTGCTACAACCAAGAATCTCCTCTGGGACATCCCAGACAAAATAGCCATTTCCACTTTCTTTGAAGATCCCCTAGGAGAGAGAAGCCTCTGATCCTAAGGCAGTTCCTTTCTCTCTAGATAGATTCCTCCA
This sequence comes from Macrotis lagotis, assembly GCF_037893015.1. Classification (NCBI taxonomy): domain Eukaryota; kingdom Metazoa; phylum Chordata; class Mammalia; order Peramelemorphia; family Peramelidae; genus Macrotis; species Macrotis lagotis. The sequence continues at coordinate 4,905,714 of NC_133664.1, forward strand.
GACTCCCTATATCAAGCCTGAACTCGTCTCCTTGCAATTAGCTGCTTCCGATTCTGCCCACTGAATACCACAGACCAAGCTAACCCTTCATCCAGGTGACAACCCAGGAAATGCTTGAATTCTGTTGGGTTCTTTCCTTGCCCTTGGCTTTTCCAGGTAAACATCTCCAAGTGATCTTTGTAGGGGGTAAACTTGATGCCCCTCATCATCCAGGTCATCTGTGTCATGCCCCTCTGGACACTTACCTTCTAAAATGAGATTGAATTGATTTCCCTCCTGCAGATGGGATGTGAACAGGACAGAGGACAATAATGTGATCTCCTCCCCATTTGTGACCTGCCCAAGGTCACACAGCTGGGCCTGGAATTCAGCTCCTTGAATCCCAGAGCCAGGGCCTCTTCTACTTCCTCTCTGCATCTGGGAATTAGGCATCGAGAAATGTAATGTGTCTGCAAAGCCCAGTATGTGATGGGCTGAAAATGTCCAGGGAGGGTGGTTTCTGCTGTCAGGATTAATGTCTTATAGCAGGTAGAGCTAGCCTCTGGAGGTTTTTAGCAAAGGGGGGCTGGTCTTTTTGTAACAAAGGGTATAAAGGCATTCATTTGCTGTTACAGGTTGGAGTGAAGCAAGTTGGAGTTTTCTAAGATTCAAAGACTCCCTGATTTTGTCTCTTTGGGGCCATATTGCCAAAAGTTCCACTTTTGAATCTGTGGCTCTCAGTCTGACTGTCCATGAGAAGGCCCTCCCTAACCTGCTAGACTTGATTCCACACAAATTGTCAAGGCCACACCCTGTGTTCCTGGGCAGTTTGGACCAGTTCCATATCTCAGTCTCCCAGGGATGAGCACCGATTTCACCTTCCAGTGAGGACTGGAGCCACAACTGGGTACATTGATGCCTAGGGAGAATTCCAATACCCACCCCTCTGTTATGGAATGTGTACAGGAAAAAGTAGCTCCCACTCTGAAGCTGTCCAGGTCAGGGACAAAGGATGACTTCTTGGACTCGTTACTGTTTGTGGCTTGGCTCCCCTTCCCAAGGAGGATGCGACCCAGAGGAAAATACCCCCCTCTCCACTGGCTTCCCTGCCTGGGCACTGTGCCCAGGCCACACCTGCCTACTCCTACTTCCTGGGTTCATTAACCACAGTCCTGGAATCTCCCTAACCAACCTGTAGTGTCCTAGAAAGCCAGGGTGTGGACCTCCATGCCCTTGCCTGGGGCCAAGCCTTGGGGGGCTCATGACCCCAGAATCTGATAATCATTTGGTTCCCATAATGCAATGTCCATAGGCCACAATGAGGATCAGATTCAGAGACAATACAGTCTTGCCATTTGCTTCTGAGAGCTGGCATGGAGGCGGAAGGAGTGCTGACTTTGAATCAGAAAGCCCAGGTTCAAATCATCACAAAAGACTTTTTTCTTCTCCACCTGACCCCCATGTAGGGCAAAATTGAAAGATCCTTTCACGTATCTAAAAGGGGATCTCTTAGAAGATTTGGAGGCTTTATAGTATCAGTTTACTCTAAAAACATGAAGCTTTCTTGAAATTGGGGCTAGAAAGTTTGATAATAGCATGGGCTAAATTTATAAAGAAGTAGAAGAAAAGAGGATTGGAGAGGGTTTGCTGGAGTCAGCTTATAATAGCTCATGGAAGCTGATTGTTAAATTTTCATTATGAGCCTTTATATTTCAGAAATAGCAAACACTATAAATCATGATTTGATGGATTGCTTCATTTCTTTTTAGACTAAAAAGATAATGGAGAAAATATTAAAAATGCCAATTAAACTTAAAAAAACCAAAGCCATTGTTTACAGCCCTGGTTGTATGCACAGCAGATGAGATTAAAAAATCATATTATCATGAATACACAGTTTTTAGCCTATATCAAATAACTTGCTTTCTCAATGAAGGGGAGAAAAATGGGAAGAAAGGAGAAAATTTGGAACTCAAAGTGTAAAAAGTGAATATTAAAATTTGTTTTTACATGTAACTGGAAGAAAATAAAGTATAAAAAAACCATTGTCCAGTAGAGTATATGACAGGCCATGAGCAAAGGGGAGCAACTATACATATTTTGACAAATATTTTGTCCCTATCATGTGACTGGACCCCAAACCATCCAGAACTAAACAGCAGAAAAAGCAAAAGAAGAATCAGTTTTCCTTTCTAAGACCAAGGCAAGTCATTTGCTGTGGACTTAGTGGCTATGAATAAATGAAATTTTTTTTGCATTTACAACAGTTTTTCATTGCTTCCAAGAAGAATCTTCTGGTGTTTTCATGTTGACTTCTAATGAGGAAAGGAAGTCTTCTTTGAGCTCCCAAGGGATTGCTCTTCATTCCAGATGTGTGCTGGCCAATGTGGGGGATGAGCCAGGATCCCTCAGTCCATGGAAGGCTTTAACAGGTCCCTGCTCTTTCCATGGGGACCACATACAAACTGCCCTTGACAAGTGAGAATTCGTCTTGTTTCTTTTCACACCTATTTAATCAGAAAGCGATGTTTTCCATTTTCCGTCTTCTGGCACCTCTGGTTTTGACAGTCCTCTGAGCTTACCTGACAAACAGCTCCTGGGGAGGCGCGGGAGGCCGGGGCCCCCCCAGGAGCTGCCTGCTTGCTGCAGTACGGAGACTGGGCGTGGGTGTCCCGGGGGCCTCCGCACTGTCATTCTCTGGCCCACGCTTGGGAAGGGGCCAGACATTTATTTCGGTAATGGGAGGCAGTCTGGGACATGGTTTAAATTGGAAGAGACAAAGTAAGTTTGTGTTCTGTTGGCTGTAGCAGCTCCCCACAGCATTCAGGAAATCTGGCAAGGCTGATTATCAATGCTGTTGCCACTAATAATAGTAATAACCAACCCATTTCTATTGTGCTTATGTGAGTTGGTTCCAAAGCTCTCTCCACCCACACAGTTAGGGTGAATAGCAACTATCCCACACTCACCCTTCAGTCCTTCATTATTGCCAGACTGGTACACATAATGCCATCAACAGCCACAGCCCTTTACAAAAGATGCCCAATGGAAACTGCTGCTCTGGCATGGAGGTGGATGAGCTGTTCTGCCTCTCACCTTCCACTCACCTCCAGACTTGTTCTCCCATCAGTCCTGCCAAGGGAAGCAGCTTCTGAAAGATTCTACCTGTCCACACAGGCCCCAAGGAGCCCAACAGGCAGCAGCATCACACAAATGACCCTTCCTTCTGAGGATTCTCAAACTGCACGTCCTCATTGCATCAACTCACAATGGAGGCCAGATTTCCCGCAATGATTTTTAAAAATACTGTTTTCATTTTTATTTTTGCTTTATGTGTGTGTTCCAGACAAAATGATTTTATAAACTTAAAAAGAACCATCCTAACAGAATACTACCTCATCTTTTAACATTCTTTTCCATTAATTTAAATGCAGTAGAGGCCCACTCTATTGCTGGCATTGGAAAGAACTTAGACCAAAACCCCCATCCTATAGCATAGCTATGCATTGTGCAGGAATGAATTCTTGACAAGTCTTCGCACTTGGTAACATGGTTAGTGGACAAATTGCTAACCAAGAGCTAAAGAAAGGCCTGGCCTAAGTGGAAAAATGAAAGTTTTGAACCCTGAGAAAGGAAAACAGTAGGGGAGAGCAGAGATGGGCAAGTGGTGAAGGAAGAGTGTTCACTCTGCACCAGGCACTGTGGATATAAATCCAAGCCCCCAAGAGACAAGCCTTCCTCTTTCATACAACCCAAAAAAGGGGGATTGATGGGGAGACAGCAGGGTTCCTGGCTAGATAGGACAAACAGAAAATAAGTGCCAGGATTCCAGAGCTAGTAGGGACCTGCACAGCCCTCCAGTCCAGCCAGGGTAGGAACAGGAATCCTACAATGTCACCCCCCAAATGGTACCAGTTAACATTCATCCTGTTTAACTCTTCTACAAAGTAGCTCCTCTCCGGTTCCATTCCTCCAAGGATCCCGTTAGATAATCAGATCGCAGCTGCCAACTGCCATTAAACAGAATTTGTTTTGTGAGAACCGGATGGATAATTTCATCCTGAACATTCCAATAAGGAAATCCCCTCTTCTCAACCTAAATCAGCTCCTAGGCTCTGGTCACCTTAGAGAGGAACCAGGGTGTCAAAGGTGAGACTGGCACCCAGCACCTCTTGATGCTCTCTCTGCACTGCCTCTTAAAAACATTTCTCACAAGTCACTGATCTGCTGCTCGTTCACTTCCTTTGCAAACATCTCCCTGAACTTTTTCTTAGGAAGGGTCTCCTGGAGACTTCTCTCATTTCTAGCCTACATTTCACTATTGTTACATGTTTAGTTTTTTAAAACTACTTAGAATTCACTTCCATATTCCTGAATATCATTAAAGACGTAACTGATTCAAACGAAAGGTTGGGCTAGTCATGTGCTAAGAGCAAGGGCAAACAGCCCCCATGCCCCAGTGGTACCTACCCAGTGCCATGGGGGAAGTCCACTGCACATTGTGGGCACACCTGGGCTAGCTTTGCTGAAGGCTGAAAACAAGGGAGCAAAGGATAGTCAGGTATGCCCATCACTGGAAGACATGTCCATAGCTAGGAGATTCCAGATCCATTGGCATGTGTATATTGGACTACTGAGGCATCCTCTCCTCAGTCCTAGGCTAGTACTCTGTAGATGGTAAGGGCTCACTGAATGTTTACTGAATGAATATTGCCAAGCCTTGTTCCTGGCTGCTCAAAGACCCCCTCCCACTCAGTGCCTGACCCCTGCCTGGGAGCCCTGCCTCCCTCCTCCAGGGCCCTGGCTCAGCAGGCAGCAGGTGGGTTGCACACCCTCTTCACCACTCACTCTCCAATTCTGGATGCATGCTGAGTAGGGTGTCCTCAGACCTGGGTCAGTAGAGACACCACCCCCACCCTGGCCAGGCCCACATCACCATGGGGCCTGATGATGCTGCTCTGCTTCTTCCACCCCTATCTGGAATGTGTCCCATGCCTGTCCTCTATCAGCACACACTCCTTACACATCTTCTGGTTCACGTGACAAGATACAGCTTGTTGCTCTAGTTCCATGACACTCCAGGGGAGCCTTCTGCTCAGTGGGCAAGGTGCCACCTGCCCCCTCTCCTGCCCCTAGCTCTTGCTGTGCTTTCCCTCCCTGCCAGACAAACACAGTATCTTAAAGGCTGAACTCACCTACCCGGTTACAAGGCAGTGCCCTCGAGGGTCGTGTTCTCGATTTCTTTCTGTCATATTGATGAATAGGGTGTTTCTATATGACAAGACACTTGAGAGATGGCCATTTGTGGTGTCTCTGGATGGGGGCATGTAGATGGTGGGCTGGCTAAAGCCACAGGCAGAGTGGTTGTCTAACCTCATGTAAAGACTGTCTCACAGAGCTCCTAAAGGATATAAGGCTCTATTTATGAGACCCCCATGTTTTGAGGAGAAAGGGGTCTTAGAAATAAATCATCTAACATAGCTTCCTTCTTTGACAAGATGGTTGCTGTGGCCAACAGAGATAACATGACCTGACTACAGTCCCACAAACAGTAAAACACTTAACTAGGTCTTTGAACCCAAAGCTCCTGATGCCAGACTTGGTAATCTCCTACCACATGTCCCATTAATCCTCTCTTCCATCTGGTGCTTATTTTAATTCTGGTTAAATTAGAGCCTTCTCCTTACTTATTTCTTTTTTATTCTACTTTGAGAACTCATTTGAATCATTCCTCACCCTCACCCCAAAAGCATTAAGTAGTCACTTAAAATGATGCTTCCTGGTTCCCTCAGTCTCCAAATTGATCATCTAGATTTTAAAATTACATTAGACTCTCAATTAGACCTTTTAAGCTGTCCCACAGGTAAATAAAGACAGATGCCTTTAGGGCTTTGGGAAAGTTGTGGGAGTACCTGGACAAGAATCCCACAGCATGAGGAGTATTGTTGGGTCACCACCTTGCTGATATATAAACTGGCTACAGGGATAAAACAGACCAGATCCATTATAGTACTGTGCCTTTAAAATGAAGAACATCAATATTGGTGTGTGAGCATAAAGGACATGATTTCCTGAGTGGGAAATGTGTTAATCCCATGTTTGTAATGACAAGAAAGAGCCCAGACTTGTCTATCTCTGCTGCTCTTCTGGGAGGGGGTCCATCCGGCACACCACCATCTTTTGACAATCACACACTAGAAGAAATACCCAGAGCTGTACAATGACTTTCCCACTAATGGTTCCAAGAAATTAGCAGAAATTGGTCTGTGGCATATTTTTTCTCACACAATTCCATATGTTACTCTAAAAAGTAACGGTTTCTGTGCAGCCCACATTTTCGGCAATATGGCATTTTGCTTACATCATGTAAGAGTAGGCCAGGAGCATTACCCAGTCCTCCCTGCTTCCTTTGGGAAAACCTGAAGAACCAAAGGAACCCAAAATGATTGAGAGTCAAAGGGCTACACCCAATATAACTGAATAGTGACTGAAATTTGTCTCAAAGAAAGCTGGTCAGGAGTCTGCCTGGAACAAACTGTCCATTGGAATTGAATTACTGAACCAAAAGAGATGGTGGCCAATTGCTACTTAAGAGAAAAGTCCCAAAACCCCAAGGCCTGGGGCAGAAGTTCTTGAGTTCTCAGGATCATTCAAGGATGAGCAGGGCAAGATCCTGGGAGCACCTGGCCTTGCTGAGCTTCTCAGTCACCCAGGAAACTTCCGGTTCCCTATTCTGGATGCCTGTGCACTCCTGGCCTATATAGTCCAGCAGGTGCTTTCCATCTTCCTTTCTGTACCTGAATATAATAATCTTGCATTAGCTAAACAGACTAGGTTTCCCTCCTGGTATGTGCCAACTGGGCTGAGTTTGAAACGCCCCAAGCATGGCAAAGAAGGTCCCTTCAGGTCTTTGAACAGGAGGCTCCACCACTGGAAAGGCTTGGTTTAAAGAACTCTCCAGAGGCTAGGTTGGCATCTGGAAGAAGACATCAGGATAAGAATGTCTATTCTTAACAGTCACAAAAACAGTCAATCAATAAGTATTTGCTGAGGGACCAGACAGAATGACAAAAAGCATCCAGACAGGACCTGGTATATAGTAAGTGCATAATAAATTCTGTCCCCATGTGTGTGGATACAAAGACAAAAATGAAACAACCTGTGCCCTCAAGTGGCTTCCCTTTTATGGGAGAAAATGACCCAAACCTCCAAGAACACTCTGAATCTAAATCACATAAATATGACACAAGCAACAGGAGCAGGAACATCCAGGAAAGGGGACCCCATGTGATATAAAAGTCAGGGCAAGATGGACACAGGCAGCAGTGAGTTTTTGAAAAGAAACAGTACAGGAATGCACCACTCCTCCTTGCCCAGACAGAGGACCCACACTCCACCTCCCATTCCATTCCCTGCTCCCTTCCTTGGCTCCCTGGGTCTCAGTTTTCTCCTTTGTAAAATCAGAGGGTTAGGCTAGATGACCTTTAAGGGCACTGGCAACTCAAAATCTCTAAGACTTTTCCTTTGTTCTAGTGATTCACTGCTTCTCTCCCTAGGGTAAATGGGAAGAAGTAAACCAAGGCATCCTTTGCCTTCTCCAAGGCTCCTCTAGGCAGCCATCCCAGATTACCTTAGCAAGGAGTGTTCTCTTTTGAGGCATTATCTTCTATTCACTGATCTGTATAAATGCTGAATCTTCAATAGCAAGCAAGCTCCTTGAGAATGGGAACAGGTATTAAGTATCTTTTAGTCCCCAGGGTCTAGCACAGACTAGGTTCTTTACCAATATTTTGTTCAAATAAATTAAATAAAAGTCAATTGAGCTGAATTAAGTGGAATTGAACTGACTAGGAACAGAGCATGCTTTTCAGAAAGCTGACTTCATGAAAGCTTTCATATCAGGGATACTAATAGAGTGTGGGGCTGGGAAGGGATGGCAGAAAGGGGATGGTGGGTAGGCAGGTGGTTCCTTTTCTTTTCTTTATAAAGAGGTGAGGGATGCACTAGCCTGACTTTTCAACTAATCCATCACTTAAGACTCAGGGGGCTTTGGAGGGGTCTTGGTTTGCAGGGGCTTTACTGGATCTGACCATAAGCTATGTAGATAGGATGTATAGATTCAATGACTGCCTTGCTGTTGGATCCTATTTCACAGCTTGTTGCCTCTTGGCCCTGGAAGCAGCTCATCTTCAATACCATCCCAGTAATTGCCATTGTTCCTCACTGAGGCTGATTTTTCTTTTACATCCCAGCATCGTTCCCTCTGAGGGAATGATCTGGGGCAGACTTATTTGTCTTTCCCATCAGACCACCTCAAGGGAGTTCATCCTGATCCATTTTCTCTGACAAGTGATTTTGACTGTTGTGGTTTCTCTGCCATGTTTTATAGCAGTAAAAAATCATGACAACTCTAATTATACTAAACAGACAATGATTTCCTATGGATTGATGTTCCCGATCATGATCGGATTGAAAATAACATTAGATACTAATTGTTTAAAAATTGATTTCATCTACCTTGGTCAACTAACATCTTCTCTCATTTATTTCTTTATGTGTAGCATTTGCTCCATTACTTGGATAGCTTGAACCAATGTACAGTGGTTGCCACAGTGAGAAGTGCAAAAGAGTCCAGAAACTGCATTGGCCATCAAACCCCTTCACCTCTTTGTCAGAGAGAGGAATAGTCACCAACAACAGCTTATGTATAAAATAAAAATTTGTAACCTTTGTTTGGAGAAGCACTTTATTTGGAAAACATTTCAGGGGAAGTGGATGGAACATGATGAAGAACAGTATTTCACAAGATATAAAAAAAATCAATCGAAAGGAAAATAAGCTGCAGAGAGTTAGCATTAGATCCAGTTAAAGTGACTCTTCCAGGAGGAGAAAAATGAAAGTTCAGATTTAATGGCATTTCCATACCAATCTTATTACATTAGCAATGATACTGAGACCACTGATTTGAGTCCATAATATTGACAAGAAATGTGTCGTGTGAGTAAGTGCCAATGGCACTTAAGATGGAATTATAAGAAGAGGCTAGACTCAAATTAAGACCTATAAATGAAATCCAGACTGGAAGTGACTAAATATTAAAGGCATTGAAAAAAAAATTTTCAAGACATTTCAAAGAACAGAAGATTTCTAAAGAGTGGGAAAGATTCTGAGCAATCATACTGTCATAATATTAGTAAATAGTGGGGTGGTAGAGTTCTAAAAGCTAATACTATCAAACCTGAATTGAACTAATTATTGCTATTCACTTAATCACATAATTTTAGTAATGTCAATCCTTTATTCCAATTATTTGCTATTCTTTATTCTTTCAGTTGTCCAAAGAATCCAATACCTTTAAATCTACCATGAATTTTCTCAGTATAATTGATCTAGTCTATCTAGTTTTCCTAACTGTTCTTTTTTTAAGTATTATTTCTAATTGCCCAGAGTCCAGTGAGAACCCTGATACTGGAGCCAAAATTTGATGTTTTCACTCTTATCAAAAGGAAGAATATAATTTTTTAAAAATATAAGGAAAAGATTTTAGTAAGCCTTTTAATATATATTAAATATGGTTGATGTTTCATTCATTTTCATCCTTAATGTTTGAGGGATGATGGGATTTATTTGATTTTCTTGCCCAAGTTTTCTATAATTTTGTTACTCGCCTTCCCATTTTTTGGCAGCAGCAGATTGCTTAAATAGGTCAGTATGGAGTGACATTGCATGCCTGATGCTCTCATTTTTAATCTTTCATCTAATTCAGTATTTATTTTGATCTTTTAATGTAACAAGTGGGTAGTCTCATTGCCCAACAACCTATTCTTATTATCTCACCTTGGTAGGCTGTCCTTTCTTCTCTGTTAAAATTTAATCAATTTCTTTTTATTTCCTTTTTTGGTGATCTTAAGCAGTTCTCACTGTGCCTGGCATCTACTGACATTTTTTTTTCTGAAGAATACATTCATGACCTAGGATAGTGTGGATGCTCTAAGCTATTAGTCTTTGTTCTATACTTCTAGATGAGGTTTTTCCAACCTACCTCTGTCATTCTCTCCTATGCTCACCTTTACTTCAGTCATTTGTTGATTTAATTTGATTTAATTTGGATAGTTTTACCAAGTTCCTCATAGAATTTCTTTTCTTTCTCATCCTCCACAACAGTCATTATTGCTTAGAACAAAATTGTTTTCATGACAATATTTTTGAAAATGCTTATCACGAAAATGATCTTAAGAATTCCAGTTGGGGCTACTAGGTGGTGCAGTGGATAGAACATCAGTCCTGGAGTCAGGAGTACCTGAGTTCAAATCCGGCCTCAAACACTTAATAATTACCTAGCTGTGTGGCCTTGGGCAAGCCACTTAACCCCATTGCCTTGCAAAAACTAAAAAAAAAAGGAATCCAGTGGAAGGGAACTCACCCATCATTCTAATGCCTTGGAGCTTTTTCTTGAAATTAAGTAAATATATACATATATATATATATATATATATGATAGATAGATATACATATATACATATATGTGTACATATATATAAATATATGTGTATATATATATATAATTTTCCTCTCTGAAGCTTTCAGGCATTGCTCTCAGCTTTATCCTCTGGGGTCAACTACAACTTTGTTCTTTTTTTCCACACACTACCCTTTTAAATACTAGAAGACAACTGTCATGGCCCCCTAAGCCTTCTCTTGTCCAGGCTAACCATCTCCAGTTCTTTCTACTAATGTTCATCAAAACCTTCAACATCCTGGCCATACTCCATTGGATGTGAGCAAGAGGGACTAATCAGAAATGAAATAAGGTTTGCAAAGTACTTTATGTTTCTTATCTAGAAATGTGTGTGAAATAGATATGGGCAGAAATATTTAAGGAGTTGAAACTCCATAAATCCAATCATCTCCCTGAAATTAAAATGGCAGTATAACATACTTTGGAGTTTAATCTGCATTGTCAACCTTTTATTTATCCCTTTCTAAAGTTTAATCAAACAACAAAATAAACCAGGTCTTTATGTGTAGCATTTGCCTATTTCTAAAATATAAATGCTTACACTGAAAATTTAACAACTGACTCTTGACACAGCCAGTGGGCTTTGACTCCAATATACTCTGTAGAGATACAAGGGTTGCTGTGACCACTTGACATGAGGGAAATGAGGCACAAATAGGTTAAGGAGTTTGTCTGTGATCACCAAACAAGCACCAAGAGGGAGGTTTTAAGTAGAGGAGTCTCCTACTTCTTGAGCCTCTGGGTGGCCCAATAGGTAAAAATGCTGGGCCTAGAGTAAGAAAGACCTGAGCTCAATACTAACAGTGTAAACCTTGGAAAGTCATTTAACCCTGTTTGCCTCAGTTTCTTTATGTGCTAAGTGAACTGGAAAAGGAAAGTGCAAACCACTCCAGTCTCTGCAAAGAAAACCCCACAAGGGAACATGAAAAGTCAGATACAAGTGAAGTGACTGAGCAACAACTCTCCTAATTCTAAATCTAGAACTCTACATGCTGGACCTTCTCCTTGTCCAAGATCTTCCCAAATGGTGGCACCACCAAATGAGAACTCAAGAGTGTGGGTGAGGTTTGGCCAAGCAGAATAGAGCAGAAGGCTCACCTCTTTCCCACTGGATCCTATGCCCTTCTCCTCTCAATGAAATTCTCAGATTTATTTGGGAGTTTGCATGCCCTGCCTGGTTTCAGCTCCACCTATCAAGGAGTCCTTTCCAGGAGTTCTTTCTAGTCTCATCTTTCAAGCCTGGATTGACTCCACCTGCATAAGCCTCCTCTACCCCTCCCCCAATTGGGGAGGCTAGAGGGCAGTGAACCAAACTCCTCCCAATGCCCTCCTCTCTGGAGGGCAGAACCAAAACTCTTGGGTCATGCCACTGTGCACCTTAGCCCAGTCTTGTTTCAGCTCCATAGAACAAGATGTCTCTGAGCTGGATACCCCTTACTCATCCCATTTCTTACTCCCACCAACTTGCCTGCTTCTATGTGTTGTTTCCCCTTTAGACTGTAAGCTTGATGAGGGCAGGGACTGTCATTCTTTTTATTAATTATACATCCAGCACGTAACACAGCACTGGCACACTGTAGATACATAGTAAACATTATCTGAATTGAGCTGGTTGGGTTTTTGGCCACTGGATTAAATCTTTGAGTCATTTTGGCCAATAATGTTTTATGTCTATTACATTCATTCAATGCAACAAATATATATATATATATGTATATATATATATATATATATATATACATATATATATATATTAGGGCTTCCATGTGCTACTCCCTGTGCTCAGTGATATAGGAGAAACACAAAGGAGGAAAACTGCTGACTCTCCTTTGAGAATTAGATAGTCCTGGTTTATAATTAAGTAAATTTGTTTTGGGTGATCTTAAGATCTTCTCTGAAGTGAGTAGAAATAATGACAAGAGTAAGATGATGTTCTCAAAGGTCTGATTTGAATGGTGGAGATAAATTACTGTTAGGGAAAATTATATTATACCCCTCCCTTTTTCTCTTTTTTCCTTTCTTTTTTATATCTTTTTCCCTCTTTCCTCTCCCTTCCTTCTTTTCTTCCTTTCCTTCCTTCCTTTCTTCCTTCTGTCCTTTTCCCTTTCTTCTTTTACTATTCTCTTCCCTTCTTTCCTTCTCTTTGTCCTCTTTCCCTTCTTTCGCTTTTTTTTCTTGCTTCTTTTCAGAGTACGGACCAAAAGAATTCTTTAAAAGCACATTTAGGCAACAGTTCTCTCCAACCCTGCTAGCAGATTCATTGATAAACATGGAAGACATCTTCAGTAGTTTTCCACTGGTGCAAATTCAATCAAGGTTAAATGATAGAATGAAAGGCTTCAACAGCTTTCCTTGCAATGCTGTGGAAGAAGGGGAGGAATGTAGGATTGCAGTCAGTATGATTCTGTCGCCTATAATCTGAGAGATGATGGAGCGTGGAGCGGGAGTCATCATTTGATTTCCTTCTTGCTCTTTTACCAGGTGAATATAAAGAGAGTAAAAATTGATTATCTGTGCTCCAAGGATATGATCTGGAATGAATCACCTGTTCTTTGATGCAGACCACTTCACCAAATAGGGATTAGGCTATATCGAGATTAATTAGACAAGCAAACGGGTTAGTTATGGATGATTTCTTTTAATTGACAACCAATGGTTTACAAACTAGGAGCTATCATCTGTGAAATTGGATAAAGAGCCTTCTGCTAAGAGTAAATGACAGGGTAACACTGGGGACATCAGAGGCAAAGTGGAGCTATTTGGCACAAAGGCACTAGTGGCGAAGGAGTTTTCTGTCATAAGTGAGCAAAAGGAAGGATACCTATCTCAAAATATCCTTCAAATTCCAACACTTCTGTTCATCATTCAGAAGCTTTCCATGGATGAAAAACAATTCTCCCATCATCTTCCCCAGAATATTTTTCTCATTTCCTTTTCAAAGTAAAATTAAAGAATTGCATCAATGTGGGAGCCAGGAGGATGGAAGAAGCATTATACTCCATATTTGGTCCCCTGGAGACAAAGATTAGGAGGCTTTTTCTTCTGCTACCCCTTTTTTCCTTTTAATTCCATCTCATTTGTCACTGAGCTACTTTGAGTAAGTGAATTACTTTCTCTGGGGTAAAGCTTTCCCAGTCTGTAAAATGAACTGATTGAACCCCGATTTGTAGTTTGAAATGCTCTGAATGAATGGCATAATGTTTAGCTCTGACGATACACAGAGAAATGAGCAAGGTGGTTCCTGCCCTCAAGGAGTTTGTATTTTAATGGGGAAAGACAACAAATAGTGGATATCAAGAATTGGAAAGAGGTGAGGTGAAGCAAGTGGAGTTCATTCAGAAGATCCCAAAGATGCAGGGATAATAGGACTGAGAGAAGGTTGAGGAAGCAGTGGAATGCAGGCAAAGGGCATGGAGATGGCTCAGAAAAGAATCTGATTCACTGTTTATATGATTCCCTTTCTCCAGTAATCATCACTGTGACTATGTTATTTCATTTTTTTTATTTCAAAAAGGTATTATCTGCAAAGGTTCCTAATGAAGTCTGCATCTATCAAAGTAGTTCTCTCTGCTCATGTCAGTGTTTCAGGGGATTTATGAATTATGCCTTCCCTGTGGTCAACCCTCCAAGAGACCAGATCCCAACTGATTTCCCCATTCTCATCCTGAGTGACTCTTCCCCATGTTTTCCAGTAAAGTAACAGGTCATTCTCTAGAGCAATAGTATTACAAGGCCAGCAATGGAGTATAAGGCTTGTCCTTCATTATTTCTGATTCTCAATTTATGATGGAGCCTCCTCCTTTTCCAATCAGACCTCTCTCTTCCATTATCCCTTAAATACCAATTCGTATAGGTTTAATTCTTCCTTGGTAAGGACTTGTGACCTACTCACACCCACCATGTGCCTCTCTGTCACCTGATGGATGTTAACCTTGAGTCTTCAGAGTTTATATCTTTCTATTACTTTCTCATTCACACAGTTGAAAGGGGGAAAAAAATCCAAATTAAGTCTTTCCTGATTCAAGTCAAGAGATACCATCTATTTCTGTAATCAAGAAATAAGCATGTTTTAAATATTTATTATAAACTAGACTCTGAGGATACCAAGAAGAAAATAAGTCCCTGTCTTCTAGCAGCTGGTGTTCTCTACTGCATTACAAATGATGTATGAGAGGACTGTGTGGTTGGGTCTTCCTTAACAGGTTCTGCTGTAAAGAATGGCCCCATCTTCCTATAATCCAAAGAGTTAAGGAGGGCTGTCTTTCTTTTCCTGAATAAAATAAATACATACCAACAAGAGTCAAATATTGTCCTAAGACTGGCAAGGGTTCCAACACTTAGCAAAAGAAAGGAATACAAGGAACCCTGCTCATTCAATGACTTCATTTTTTCCTATTCTTGACCAAACTCAAGAAGAAATTGACTTATAATGGATGAAAAACAAGTCTCCCATCACCCTCCCCAACATATTTTTCTCAAGAAGAAACTGACTTATGAATATTTGATACCATCCACATTGAGAAATGCCATCCTTGGGCCAGCAGACAGATAACATCAGGCTGAAGCAAAAGCCACTGACAGGAACCATACTGGGCTGGTCTGACTTTTGACAGAAGGGAAGCAACGGTGGCCATGAGATGGAGGTGGCGCATGGACCACTGAAATATCCAGAAGAATTCAAGAGGGGAAATGAAAAACTTAATATTGCCTGGGCTGAGCTCCTGGGGCTTGTCCCTGCTCTCATCTTGCCAGCCAATGGCTGAAAGTAGCATGCTTCGTTTGGGTGATGCTCTTGGGGAACACTTTACAAACTAGAGAGAACTGAGAGGAAGGTGGCAAAAATCATGAAGGTCTAGATGAAGAGACTGGATGATCCTGCAATACCTTCTGAAAAGGTGATCAATGCTGGAGGAGGAAGAGGGCAGGAGGAGGAGGAAGAGGGCAGAAGAAGGAGAAAGAGGAGGAGAAGGAGGAGACTGGAGAAGAGTAGGAATTATGATTCTGTAATGGAATTCTGTTCAGTTTAACCAACATATATCAAGCTCAAGATCCTGAGTTAGACTACTTGTGAAATCCTTCATTAAGTTAGAAATGATTTCTGTCCCCAAGAAGATTATAGTTGAGCCTCATTTCTCACTAGACCCCAGAAACCTCTTCCTTCTTGAATGTCACTTCAGCCCTGGAATTGGCCTTTTTGGAGTCGAGAGCCCCCTGCTCTTTGCAGTTTCCTTTGATGCCTGGTCTTTGCCACTCTAAAGAGAGCTCTTTGGGGTCCTTTTCTTTCTATTTGTGTAGTCAGTGTTTGGGCCAGAGCCCTTAGCAAATAACTAACTGTGACTGACTGGAAAGAAAGAACAGTTCATTGTGATTTGAGAAAAAATATAGCACTCTCTGTCTGTCTCTATCCTGTCTCTTCTCTCTGTCTATCTCTATTTCTATTTCTGTTTCTATTTCTCTCCCCCCCCCCCCCCTATTTCTATCACTTTTTTTCTCCCCTTGGTCTCGGTCTCTCTCTCTCTCTCTCTCTCTCTCTCTCTCTCTCTCTCTCTCTCTCTCTCTCTCTCTCTCTCCACACTCACATATAGACACACAAACAGTGTAAACTCTTAAACTTTCCATAAAGTTGTGATTTTAAAATAAAGGATGCTATCAGGCCACATGCTAGTCTGTGGTATAACCACTGAGAGTCTATTTGTCCTGATTATGAGACATGGCAGAACACTTGAGGTCCATTCAATGTCTCCTTAGCTCTCTCAGATTGGAAGAGTGGCTGCCTAATGCTTGTACACAGGTGGACGGAGAAAGCTACCTGCCCATCTGGTCAATTATTTTGGTGCTCAGAAGTTACATTTAGGAATTTATCAGTCCCTGAGGTCATTTCCACCCTGGGTACCCCTCTGCCACCTGAGGGAAGGAGCTTAGCTTTGCCAGGTGGCTTCAGGGCTAAGAGCACATTCACAAGGAGAATGCATGGTAGAGTGCAATGGGTGTGTGCATCAGACACAGTCAGGATGCCCTGTCTAATACCAGGCATAGAGAGGGCACCATGTTTCAAGGTCTGGACATTCCAGAAGGAAACCATCAGTACAACTTGTGTGAACTTCTTTAAACCATCTAGCATTTCCAAACAGAACCTTTAATCAGATTTGGGGAAAATGAGTCATTATACTGCTCATTGTTGAAATCCAACCTTAATTGGTTGCCTAGCCCCAGGACCTCTAGGAATGCCAGAGATGGCCCCAGATCCTGAACCTAGCCAAACCCACTTGTTTTGAGTCACCACATCCAGGAGCTCCTGAGGGGTCCAGGCCTAACTTCTGTTCTGGGTTACCATTCCTCATTTCTATCTTAATCTACCTTGCGGCTGGCTACTTCTAAGTCAATAGCTTTCCTGGGTAGTGTGGCTCCTGTGTGGGTAACTTGTCAGATCCAGAGCCTGGACCGGAGGGAGCCAAGTCACCTTTCTGACTCATTCTTCTCTACCAAATGGCCTAACCAATTTCTGTCTATAAGTATTTTAGATTTTGGGGTCTGTTCTGGCAAACAACATGGGAAAGTTCAGGTTTTGCAGACTCTGGGAGATCGACATGAGAGATTTCCCTCATCTTTCCAACCTCATGGAAAATGCTGCTCTCCAAGGTACCCTGCCTGCCCCTGGGCTGGCCTTCACCTTGGGGACCAAGAACAAACCAAGCTGACGAGTTGTACTGTTTGGGAGAAGAGACTGTCATCCAATATTCCCTAACCACATGACCTTGATCCTTTTCCTTTTTGTTTTCTCAATTAGACCTGCTAGACACCCCCCAAAAAGAGAAAATCAAGTCTTTGCTGAGAATGAAAAGAAAAAGGAAGAGTGATCTGGAAAAGGAGAAAGGGGAACCCAGGAATTTGAGGGAACCCGATCATTGCAAAACCCTTCATAAATTCATAGAAATAGGATTAACATCTGAATGATTCTGTTCGTTTGAGTCGCTTTGCCATCAGCATAATGAGGTGGAAACAACAAATTCATCTGTGACATGAGAATTTTACACTTTCTTTTGGCATCCTAATTAGCTCTCTGATGAATGACAGATTAATAAATTAAAACATTCCACTCAACACTGAATATTTAAGGATAATGCATGCATAATTCTCATTATAAATTATAAAAAAATTAGCAACACATATTGAAAGGGAGAGAACAGGTCCCTTCCTTTGCTTTTAACTTAACACATTAATTAAAGGGTTTTATGTCTTTATCTCAGCATAGTTTTTTTTCCTTTTTAATGCACCTCATAAAGATATGGGTGGGTGCTCCATAACTCGATGCATCTAAATTCAAATATAAAAATAAAATATTATGAACTTTAGATCAATATGATGTAAGGATCAGGAAAATGATATGTATATCCATGTGCATTGGATGAAACCTGAAGGTACCGCTGAGGAAATATATAGGGATTGGTTGGAAGTCTCAACAGATTCCAGAACTGTTTTAGAAATTCCCAGGTGAAGGAGCATTTTGAGGAGACAGGCTCTTGTGCCTGCATAAGAGGGGGGGAGAAGGAGGTAATAGGAAGAAACTGAGCCCCAAGGGAGTATCCTTTTCCTCATGATCAAACCCTGACCAGATAAAGCTAGAAAGATTGGAAGATGTCAAGTTCCCTTAGTGTCCACCAGGAGCAGGGTCAATGTCAGCATATTCAACAGGTCTTTACAGGCCCACAAAAGACAAAATAGAAACATATGAAAAAAACTGGAAAGCAAAGGGGAGCATCTTCTAGGCAAGCTGGCTTCAGTATTCCCCAAAGGGCTCTGAACTCAGCAGAGAGTTATAACTCAAAGAACTGTAGGAGAAATCCAGGGAGCAATGGATTTCCAGTGATCTGAAGCTGTAAGTTCACATTTTGGTCTTTTGAATTCTCTACATTTGAACCTTCCTTCCCTGGGGATCCTGTTTATGTAAAGATAGAGTTCCTAAAGTTTGGGGGATAATTCTTTAACAACTATCCTTGCTATTTCTGCCTTTCTAAAAGTTATTCAATTCTTTTTTAAATTTTATTCATTTAAGTCAATGGGGTTAAATGACTTGCCCAAGGTCACACAGCTAGGCAATTATTAAGTGTCGAATTTGAACTGAGGCCAAATTTGAACTCAGGTCCTCCTGACTCTAGGGCTGGTGCTCCATCCACTGTGCCACCTAGCTGCCCCCAAGTTAATCAATTCTTAATAGCTAACTGAATATAAATAGAGCAGAAGATCTAATGGAAGCTAGAGATTGATAGTACTAAAAATCCACCAACTCCTTGGGATTACCCAGTAACCCTGGAAGCCAAAGTAGTGAGCTACCCTCTGGAGACCCAGCCCCTCAATTCAAGTACAAATTGAGAAAGTAGTCCCCAGGACAACTAGAACCCACACATACATATAAACATAATATACACATGCTTACACCACACTTGTATAACGTAAGTTCCAAATTGGAATTAATCATGTGTGGTGCTCAGACTTCTCATCAGTTAGTTATTCCAATTGGGGGGGGGATTTTATGCTTCAGAATCATCCTCAAACTAATAGTCTTTAGCATTTGTTAACTACAGGTCAGATAATTCACAACAAAAGCATTTTAATTCTATGGCAATACAATAATAGCAATTACATGACATTGCCCCACAAAGACCTTATGCCCACTCCACACACAACCCACCTCAGTATATGGGAAGAAATGGAATTGTGGAGAGGAAGAACATGCAAAGGAGAAGACCATGGCAGTGGGAAGCTAACACGGGGTCATCTTGCAGATGATAAAAGGAAACAATGAATTCATATTTTCCCCAGTTACTCAGGGATGCTCCTACTCCTAATTCCTCCAAAAGGAGGCATCAGCAGCATGTGGAGGCCACAGAGTGAGCCACCCACACGTGCCCTTACTTCGGCAGCATCATCTTCTGCTATCCTTGATGCTGGCGTCCATTCAACCCGGGTGTCAGGATGGCACACTTCAATGTGCCATTTATGGAATTAATTGCACAGAAGCTGATTGCTAAATGTGTCTGTTTCTGTCACACACTTTAGCACATGGAAGTCAGGACTGAAGGCTGCATTTCAATCAAATATTCTTCTGTACAAAGTGAAGTAAGGGTAAACAATAAGCTTTGTAAATGTAGTCAAAGTGGCACAGTAAAAAGACAGTGTCTTTTGGATGGCTCTGGGGCTAGAAGAAGGCCACTCCACTCTCCATGAGTCATAGAAACATCCGAATTGGGCAGTCAAACTCAGTCTTTCCAGTGGTTTACTTAGCTTGTGCCAAAGATCATCCCAAGACTCCCTTAGCCTTTTTCCTTAGTGTATTTGTGACTCCGAGCATTACTTGTCAAGCTTGTGTGAAATATCCTTAAATATTAGTGAGAAGAGGGTGAGAATTGTTATCAGGAGGCTGATAATAATGAATGTGTCAAGTTAATCTACCAGCAAATTAAATAAGAGCATTCATGTAGCTCATTAATTTTTGATAATGTTAATGAAAATAAAAGCTGGAGTATAGGGTAGGATTAACTATGCTTTTAAATGATTTGTCTATTCGTTTTCAACGGGAGCACTTTTAAAATGCTTTTGTTTATAATGAAATCTGAGGAAAAGTAGGGATAATGATTCATTTGCAAATCTCCCATCATCATAAATATTCTCTTCATCATTATCAGATTGTCAACATTCAATAATCTATTACTATTTGCTTAACAGACACCTATACTTTTAAAATGAGACCACCAACAATAATAATACAATGGCAGATTCCTCTTTACCACAATCTGGTAAACTCAATAAAGAATAGTCACCCCCAAAACATTAATAATTAAAAGTGGAGGAAAACAAATAGATGGAAAGTAGAACAGATTTCCCAGGATTCTTTAAATGATCTACTCTCACCACTGATAACAACTTGAACTCCCTCTTTTGGGTTCTAAACCTCTGATTACCCAATTTGCTAATAGGAGCAGGCAGAAATGGAACTTAGGAAGTTGAAGTCAGGAAGAGAGAGTCGCTGAATAAAAATTAAACACCAAAGAGGCAACACAATCCTAAAGGCACCAAGGGATCCATTCTTAAAATGTGACAAAGATGGAGAGAAACCAAGATAATAGAAATGGCCGTGGACAATATTATTAATAAACCAACAAAAATGAGGCAGCTAGAAGATATAATCAGACACTAACCTGAAAGCTTGTTCATCTCTCAGATACCTTTATGGACAAATGTTGATGGGATCCTTAGGGAAAATAGGAAAAAGGAACAGCTGAACTTTTGGAGATGGTGTTTTACAGCAGCTCCCATCTTCCTTCTCAACTGACTGAAAGTAGAGAGATTAGAAGGAAAGTTTTAGCTGATGACAAAAGATTTAAGCCAAGTTGTTTCCCACATACACCTTTAAGAAGCCATAGGAATATTAATTAGAGGCAGCCACAGGGATAATCTTGAATCATCTGTGTTGCATGAGGAACAAAATGGGGAGCTAGTTCTAAGTTCCAGGAGGGATTTACCTCCTCTCACAGAAAGTATCTTGAATGGAGTCCAAGTAAGAAAAAACTAGCTTGATGGCAAGGACCTCTGGACATTTCTGTTTGTGGGTAGCACCGTTACTTAAATTGAACCCAGGCCTACATAAGGCCCTCCTTCAAGGAGATCCACAGCCCTGAAAAAAGATCTTGACTGAGCAATTCACACAAGAGAAGAAGGGGGGAGATAAGGAGTATGTCAAGCAATTGGAAGGGCAGTTCATGGAGTAGACAGACCCTGCAGATAATACCAACACCTCAGATTTCTATAATGATTTGAGGTTCACATAGCATTTTCCTAACACTGTGTGAGAAAAATTAAATGCTAAACCCATTTCACAGAAGACAGAAATTGAGACTTTGGGCAAATAACTTGCCATGGTCAAAGTGCCTGAGGGGAGCTTCCTCTACAGCTTTCCTGACTCGACCCCCAACATTTTATCACTCAACCAAGCTGCCCCAGTGAGTGGGGCCTGGGGTTGAAGGGGGAAAGGGAGAGATCTCATTACCCTTTGAAAATTATGCAATGATTTCAACAATTCCACACGGCCTTTTGTCACACACAAGTCTTTTTGGTATCAACATTTCTCCCATGATGTTCTAAGATAGTGGTATTTGGAACATGATAGCCTCCAAAAAATCAAAATTTTGAAGGCCCCCAAATTCAGGAACCACTGTCCTAGGTCCTGGAGATAAAAAGGAAACCTTGCCCTCAAGGAGCCTACAGATCTCAGAGAGAAATAACATGAGCATAGTTAAGTAAATCCCTGACAATCAAAGGAGGCTTCCAGGCAGTGGAAAGTGGAAGGTCTCATTGAAAGACCAACAATGATTTAGGTGAAAGAAGTGAGAGATAGAATCAAAGATGCAGAACTCTCAGGATAGGGAATACTGTTTTTCATGTTGTTGTTGGATCTAGCCCCTAGTAAAGGATGTGCATGCAGTTGGCATTCAACGTGTGCTTTCTAAACTGAAATATGCTGCCTTGTAGCTCCTCTATCTCCTGTGGCATGGACAGGCAGGCCAGGCACACTCAGGCATTCTATCATCTTGAAGACTAGTTGGGGTTGTGCTAATGGAAACCTCTTTCTTATCTCTCTTCATTTTTCTTTCTCATCAGCTGGAGAATGGCAGGGAAGAGATGAGAAGTCTTTGAAATGGCCAAAGCAAAAAATAGAAAAAAATAGAAAAATAGAAAAAAAATGACTTGGGAGGATTTGAAGGGAAGCACTTCTCCACAAGCCCTGCTTAAGTCTCAGCAGCTATGCAGTGGAAATCACAAAGCTGCCCTGTGTTTTCAAGGGCATTCAAAGTCAAGATCCTGGTTGGCTTTGGCCATCCTCCCACTTTTGTTCCCTCCCTTCTGTCTCCAAACCAATCCATCCTGTTCATCAGCTCCTCCTAGTCCCCTTCTATTCAGCCCTGCCAGCCTGACACAAAATGTTCTCCCCTTTTGATCATCCTGCTCCAAACTTTGAAAAACCTTGCCAAGAGATGCCTTTCCCTCCATAATGGAATTAGAACTCTCCTGTAGTCTCTGTGTTAGCGGTGGCTAGCCCTCAGCAAGAAAGAAACGTAACTGTGAAACAGAGGTCATTGCAAAAGATGCTAGGAGGGAAATTACAGGATATCCGTGTTCAATGCATGTGGCCTTTTAAGGTGGAGTTAAGAGATGAGATAGCTGGGTTGGGTTGGGTTTTTGTTTAATAGAATTGTTGGAAATTCAGGCTATAGAGAAGGAGTCTTTCACTGAAGAATCATGAAGGGAGAGATGACTTTATTGTTGTACAATGATTCTGACAAAGATGAAAAACAAAATGAGTTCAGGAAGAAAAACAAACAAACAAACCTAAATGTGATTGTACAGGAGACAGAGCACAGACCATAGAATCAGCAAGATCTGGGATTGTCTGTATAGGATCTTTCTGAGCTGGGTGACAATGGCAAGTCACCAGAGTGCACTGGTCTCACTGTTCTCATCTCTAAAGTGAGGTGGATGGGCAGCCTCCAAGGGAAACTTTAGCAGCCAGAAGGCAGCCTACCACAGATGCCTTCTAGCTGAGTGGCCCTGGGCAGGTCATTTAGCTTTTCCCAGCCTCAAGTTCATCATCTATGAAATAGGAATAAAGTGTCTAATTCAGAATCACATGAGATATCATAGGAAAAAAATGCCTTGCAATCTCTAAATGGCCACCTAAATAATGCTGCCTAGAACTGTCTGAGACCTCTGCCTCATAAACACAAACACACATTCTCATTCATTCTCTCTCTCTCTCTCTCTCTCTCTCTCTCTCTCTCTCTCTCTCTCTCTCTCTCTCTCTCTCTCTCTCTCTCCTGAGCAACTAGCGTTTGCTTGATTTGCCTGAAAGTTCCATCTTTAAATAAATAAATGCATGATAGAGTCCTGGCTCCCCAAGGGAAAAAAGAGGCAGTTGGAGGAGAAAAAAGGAGGGGCCAAAAGGGAAAGTGGTCCCTTTTTTGGCTTGGTTGCAAAGGATCTTGAGGAGAGCAGGACCTAGGAGAGGACTATTGACACAGAATGGGCAGAACAGATTTAGAAGTTTCAGAAAAAGACTGGAAGACTAAGTAGATGCAGGACCTGCAGTAAGTCTGCCCAGGAGGCCTGGGAGAGTCTGAAGGTGCAAACTGCTAAAAAGTCAATCATCAAAAGAGAATGATATATACAGACACAGTTGTCCAGTTCAGACTTTTGCAAGGAAGAGGGGCCCTGCCCAGCTGAGGCAGATGAAGACTCTTGGAGATGATCCTGAAGATCGACTCCCAAGCACTGAAGTTCAGGATGTGTGACTTGACATCTATTGGGATGGAGGGGGCAGCAAGGTGCTCCACCTTCAAACACTTATTAGTTGTAGGATCCCGAACAGGTTGCTAAGCCTCTGTTTGCCTGTTTTTATCTGTAAAATGGAAATAAACACCCAACTCCCAGGGATGTTGTGAGGATAAAACAATATTTGCCAAGCTCTTAGCAGGATGCCTGTCACATCACTGCTGTTGGTTGTCATTTCACAGAGGACGAATTCCCAAGGTTGCTCTAAAGGCTCTAAAGATAGGATGCTGTCTTGACATGTTTGTGAATTGGACTGAAGGGAGGCAGAGCTATACAAAGTCCAGTGACAAGACATAGGTCAGGATGGCTGGGGATGGAGGATGGGGATGGAGGACTTGGCATATTTGATTTCTGACCAAGCTCTGAGCATACTACAGCACCTGCTGCAGCTGCCTTCAAGGCTCTTGGAACAAATTGTTCTCATCCATCCATTCTGCTGTGGGATGTCTTCATCTGCTTGAGTAGACACCCACTACCAGCTTACTAATGGTGTGAGGTTTATTGGCTATCCTTAACCATCCGCTAAGATAGGGTGGTCACTGCAGCTTCCTAGAGGCACAGGTGAGAGCTGGCTGGCAGGTAGATAACAAAGGTGAATATAGAGTAGATATTAATAAATGATTATTACTTTCCCAGTTCCAAAGCTTTCTTTCTTGTTCTTTTAAAGGCCATTGTCCCAGATCCTCCATACCTCAGGGTTAAGACATGAACAATCATTTCCAGAAAACTTTGAAAGAATTTGAAGAATGGGAAAGATTCTGGAGGACAAGGAAAGGTCTTTTCCCTATCATCTGGATTTCAAAAAAAAAAAATGAAAAGGGTCAGGATTGAAAACAAGACCCCAGTTCATTGCTTGAAAAATTCTAGAACAGCCTATAAACATGATGGTTAAGACTAGAAAAGCGGGGGGCAGCTAGGTGGTGCAGTGGCTAGAGCACCGGTCCTGGAGTCAGGACTACCTGAGTTCAAATCCAGCCTCAGATACTTAATAATTACCTAGTTGTGTGGCCTTGGGCAAGTCACTTAACCCCATTGTCTTGCAAAAAAACTAGAAAAGAGGAATGATTGCAGGGCTGTATTCAGAATGGATCATGAGATAAACCTGCTAAGTTGATCACCTTTAGAGAGGTAGTATGGTGCAGTCGGTAGAGAACTGGCCTCAGAAACATGGATAGCTTATTCAAGTCTTGCTTCTGAAATACCCTGTGTGACCCTGAATCAGTCATTTAACCATAGTATTCTGTGTTTACATAACCTAGTATTCTAAGACTATCAATCATAGAACTGTTGTATGTCTGCTTTTACGAATGAGAGTTCCCTGTCCCATTGCTGTGAGAAGTAAATGAAACTAGACTGATAGTGGAGGGAAGCAGTAGATAGAACTGGCCTAGATTTTAGCATCTATCATGTTATTGGGCCAAGTGTTGGCCTCACGTTTTAAATTTGGCTATGGTGAGGAATGCTAACCCAGACCACGGCTATTAGGTCCTGATCAAATAACCAGACCCCAAGAATGACCATTCATGCTTGAACATCCTCTTGAAAGTGTGACCAGTGAAATGCCTCAGAGATTTGTGGGTAGCTCTGTGCTATCTGCATTTTTATACATTCTTAGCTAAAGATACCTATGGCACATGGGGGAAGTGTGCAAATGGCTTCAAGCTAACACATTACATGAGAACTCTAACAAAATATTTTGACAGGTTAGATCATTAGATAGAATCTAATACAACATAAAATCCTAGGATTAAAGGGTCAGAACTCTAAGTCCCATCAAAAAATTCATTTCAAAAGTGTAAGAGCAAGGAGACACAGCTAGAGAATTCATCTCTAAAAGGTCTGTCCAGTGAACTGAAGCTTCTGATTAATTCTGAAGCACAGGATGCAAAGAAATCATAGATTTAGAACTGGGAAAGACTCAGAAACCATCACTGACTCCAATCACAGGCCCTCAAGATCATTCATCGAGAGAGAGAGCCCTCTCATTTTCCAATCAGGAAAGGAGGGGCTACCAGAAGGGAAGGGACTTGTACCCAGCATGCCATGTGTCATCATGGACAGAGTCAGAATTCTTCTGATAGCAGACCCAGTTCCTTTGTCTACAGTAAGATACTTTTGTTGGGCAAAGCACCATGTTTTAGGAAAGATGTTGTAAGGCTGTACGGCATCTGTACAAAGAGGAAAGGGAAGAGCCTCAAGTCCATGCCATAGAAGAGAAAGACTAGCTGTGCCTTGGAGGAGGGAGAGGGTTTAATGGCTGTCTTTAAATAGGAGAAGGTTTGTATCATGGCAAAGAGACTCAATTTATCGATTTGCCATCAGAGGTCAGGACTAGGATCACTGGTTCAAAGGAGCAAGAGAATTTAGTCTTCATGTAGGGAAATACTTGTGACCAAATGAAATAGGTTATGCATAGATACAGTGACCCTCCACCTTAAATTTTTCTTGGACCCCAAAACCACCACTAAAAGGTTTTCAAGTTAAGACAGTCATACTGGAGATCACATCAAGCATGAATGGTTACAGGTTCCTTTCTAACTCAGAAATTCTGAGATTCCCCAATCCTATCAGTTGTACAGCACTCTTAGAGGCAAGGGAATGAGCAGGACATCGAAAGAAGCCAGAATACAGATGCCTTTATAGGAATATAAATAACCAGAGAAGCCATCATTGTGAATAGACCTATAATGGCAGAGAGATGTAGATGGCTTCTGCCAGCAAATCTTTTAACACAAAGCTAGAGTCATTAGATAAAACACTGATAATGCCAAGCATCTCTGGAGAAGAGAATTAAAGGGTTATGGCACAGTATCCATCATACACTAAAACAATCTAACAAGAAATTACAGAGTGCTTAGAGATGGGTAATATTAAATATGCATTTCAATGAACACACAATCAACAGAATTGGTGGAGGCTTGCTCGTTTGCTTTTCTTCGATTTAATTAGGTGTTTTTTCAAAGCTATGGTTGGAAAGATAATCTCAGGGCTTGCTACTGCTTAAGGACTGCACAGATGGGAAAATGAAGAATAAACTTCAAATGGGAAAAGGCAATCCAGCAAAAATAGAAGCCTGGGAACTTTTCATTACCACCCAGGAAAATAGCTTGAGGCCACTCTAAACTGTGCTCTGAAGATATCCAGGTCCAGATTTGATGTGAGTTTTCTTGGAGAAGGGGAATGACTAAAATAGGAAACCAGAGTAGAAAAGGCAAACTGGAAGGAATTGTGAAGACTTGGCAAGACTAACCCGGTTTGATTGTGAGTTCTCTGGGGTCAGGGACTGCCTTTTAGCTCTCTTTGTATTTTCAGTGCTTTGCTTAGGGTCTGGCACACAGGGTGCTTATTAAATACTTATTCAATAGCTGCCTATCTGGAATTTTCAAGGATCAACATGAATGGGAAAGAGTCCCCAAGAAAGGGAAAGACCAAGGTCTCAGGGTTCAAAAAAGTAGGGTGAGGCTGATACAGTGAGTCTGACTCTCAAAAGGTGAAACAATTATTAGATGTGTGGTTCTAGACTAGGCAGTTGTAATCATACTGCTTCATTCAGAACAGGTCAGGCCAGACTAGCTTCATTGTCTTTGTTGACTCTTGAAAGTCAGGAAGAGTTTTGGGTGTGGCTGACCTAGAATTGAGCAAAGCACTGAATAAACTATCTCCTGCTGTTCTTGCAGCAAGACATGCTAGACAATTCTATTAATTGATGGATTGGAAATTAGTTGAATGGTTGGACCCAAAAAGGAATCATCTGTGACTGATGTCAGCTGGAAAAGAGTTCTCTGGGCCATTGGTGTCCCTGAGGAGTTGGTGGCTGGCCCTGTGGATTTTTTGTTCTATTTTAAACATAATCATCAGTGACTTAGGTAAGGGAATCAATGCCAGGTTTATAAAATATACAGATGATGCAAAGCAGGAAAGAAAAGCTAATGTATTGCATAAAAGTCAGGATCAAAAAAGATATTAACTGACTAGAATAGAGTTGAGGATAATGTAAAATTTAAAATGCACTCTGTAAAAAATGGATACTTAGGTTAAAAAAATTTTCATAAAGCCAAGGTCTGGGAATTGTGGGTGGATAGCAGTTTGTTTTTACCATATCTAGGCATCTGAGTGGTCTACAATTTTCCAGGGAAGTCAAATTGTATGAAAGTCAGCTAAGACAGCTAATACCATCTGAGTCTGCAATAACATGGGCATTAACTTCTACCACAATGGAGAATAAGGACCGAGGGGTCTTGGTCCACTCACTTTGGGTTCTCCTGCTCTTGGGTCCAGGGTATGGGATTGGTAAGGCTAAAAGGTGGCCCAGCTGTACTTCCCATTCTGCCTTGCCTCTTCACCTTCACTCTTCTCTTCCTCTGAGAACTCAGATGAATTCAGATACTGTTTCAAGAAAAGCTGCATCACTTTCAAAGTTTCTGAGGCTCCTTTCAACATCCTGAGAGCTTACCCACTCCCTGCATAAGTAATGATACTCTTGTTTGGATGTGATTACTCTTTCCTGACTCTGAACCTGGGAAGATGGGAATCTGCCCAGAACTACAAGGACACAGAAACAGAAACCTCAGCAGGGATTCCTGACTCTCGGGTGCTAGCCAGACAACTCAGCAGAGGGAGAGGAAACATCTTGGGTAGGAGAGTCAACCTCTGAAGCAGGTAGGGAATTCCAGGCCCAGGTCAAATCTGAGCCTGTGCCCCAGAGGCCAGGCCATGGGACCAGTTGAATGTCAGGAGAGGCTTGTCAAGTCTAATGTAAGAGGGTTCTGTCTCTGTAGCTCAATGCTCCATGGCAGGGCTCTGAGGATCCTTCTGCAAGAGGCACATCTATTTCTGCTACTGGTGTGCATTCATTACTGACCCAATTGCTTTTGAAGGGGAGTTGCAAGAACAGGGTGATTTCTAAAAAAGTAATTGTGGTGGGGATGGGACAAAGGAGGAGTTTGGGGAAAATAAGTCAGAAAGACTTTCTATAGCCTGGGAATAAGAGGAAGGAAGGAAGGAAGGAAGGAAGGAAGGAAGGAAGGGAGGGAGGGAGGGAGGGAGGGAGGGAGGGAGGGAGGGAAGGAGGAGGAAACGGGGAAGGGATGGAGGGGGAGGAGGAGGAAGGAGCAAGGGAAGAAAGGAGGGAAGAAAATTAGGTGGGAAGGAAGGAGGGAGGGAAGGAAGGTAGGAAGTTGGTTGAGTCTTATCCTTTGTTATATCAAAGAAGACCAGAATGATATAACTATGTTTAAGACAAATTATAGTGTATCCAATCAGACCAATGTGATGTTCAGAATGTTTTACCACAGGTTGGACACAAATAGTCCATGTGAACACCTGGGATGGGTATTCCAAATTTATGAATGTCATGTTTCCTTTGAACTGATTCAATTCTGCCTTCCTCACAGAGTGCAGCACCCTCACTGATGAGAGCACACCACATTGGGCTGTCCTGTCCAGTGTCTTCCAAGCTATATAAGCAATTCTAGTTTTTCAATGAGACCTTCAGGGTGTCCTGATATTGCTTCTTCTGACCCCCTTGTGAGCATTTGTCCTGTGTAAGTCCTCCATAAAATAGGTTCTTTTGATAAGCAAACGTTTAGTATTCCAATGACATATCCAGCCCGTTGTACTTGTTCTCTCTGTAGTAATATTGTGACTAACCTGATATTCTTTAAGATGGAATTAACGGTTCTTGAGCAATATATTTCTGATCAGAAGTTAGTCTCTTAATCTTTAACTAAAGGTTATAAGATGCTAGTCTGCTCTGTAAGGCCTGTCTCCTACAATGTTGACTTCCCCTGGGTCAATACTAGCTGGTTATCACAATGTTTGTACCTGATCAACAAACTTTAAAGTAAGAGACATTCCGGATGTGCAGAGAGAAAATCCTATTGTCATTTGTAAACATTTCCTCTTCAGTACAAGTGGAATTCTTGTCAATAGGAATTTTCAGGAAATATTATAAGATTTGAGAGAAGAATGTGAAATCTCATTGGTTGGTCGCCTAAAGTTTTATTGCTCTTTGCTTAAATTATATAAAAATTCCCCAAGATGTTGGCTCAAGGTTAGCATTTTTAAGGATGCCATCTACCCATGGGTTTTGGTAAGATCCTAGAGAATTAAACATTTATAAAACTAACCTTGTTTAGCCTAAGGAAAGTTATGGTAAATAATTCAAATGCTAGACTGTTTAGCTCAAGAAAGGTCCTCAGTGTCTGGCATCTTCTACCAGGTGATCTTCAGAATCTCCCTAAGTCAATTTAAATGAAAGCGATTCAGTTTCCTGACATGGCACTAGTAGACTGTCCAGGTTTCACCAGCACTACGGCTCATAGACTTTCAGTTTGGTAGTCAGCCTAATACCTTTTCTCTCCCACACTTTCTTTTGGAGCCTTCCAAACACTGAGCTAGCTCTGGCGATATGAATGTCAACCTCATTGTCAATGTGCACCTCCTTGGAAAGGACACTGCCAAGGTAAGACAACTTGTCCACAGTCTTCAAAACTTCTCTATTTGTTGTAATTGATGGTTCCACATATGGATGGTGTGGTGCTGGCTGTTGGAGCACCTGGGTTTTCTTGATGTTGTTAGATCAAAATTAGCACATGCAGCAAAGAATGGATCTATCCTTTTTTTGCATCTCAGCTTCAGAGGCTGCATTAAGGCATCTGCAAAGAGAAGACCATGTACCATCACTCCCTCTACTTTGGCTTTGGCTTGAAGTCTTTTCAAGTTGAAGAATTTGCCATCAGTGTAGTAACTGACCTTGAGATCATGTTCATCCTCAATGAAAGCATTTGATAACATGGCTGAAAACATCATGCTAAAAAGCATGGGAGCCAGGACACAGCCTTATTTCACTTCACTGGTGAAAAGGAAGTCTCAAGAGTATCATTCACTATCCACTAAGCACTGTCAGGAGATTGACATATGATACCAATGAACTACTTGGGGCAACCAAATTTTGACATAATTTTCCATAAACCCTTGTAACTGGCAGCATCAAAGACCTTGGTCAGATCTACAAATGTTGTATATTGACTTCTGTTCTGATCCTGGCATTTTTCCTGGGGTTGTCAGGCAGCAAACACCATATTGATTGTTCCTCGACCCTTTCTGAAGCCACACTGGCTCACAGGGAAGTGAGCATCTCTTCCAGGGGAAGGCTCAGCCTATTGAGGACGACTCTGGCAAGAATCTTACCAACAACAACTAAAAGAGAAGTACTCCTGTGATTGTCACAGGACAATCTATTACCCTTTCCCTTACAGAGAAGGGCAATGGAGGCATCCTTGAATTGGGGGTAATAACCTCTTCATGCCATATAACCTGGAAAATTTCAGTTTTTGGATGAGCAATGGATGCCCCCCCTGGTAGATCTCAGCTGGAATAAATCAGCACCAGGTGCTTTGCCACTTGAAAGGAGCCTAATAGTATTCAAAACCTGTTCTTCCGCTGGAACTTCAGCTAGGGGCTGCCGGCCTTCAACTTGAGGTAAATGGTCAACACCACCATGGAGGTGTTCAGCCCATCTTTCCTGATTGATAATCATATGTCTTTGGCCCACAAATAGCCTTCAGGACATCATAAGAGCATTTTGGAAGGAAGGGAGGGAAGGCAGGAGAGAGGGTGGGAAGAAGGTAGGAAGGAAGAAAGAAGGGAAGGGGGAAAAGAGGGACAGAGGGAAGGAAGGAGGGAGAGGGAGGAAGGAAAACAGGCTTTCGTGTTCATCTGATTCTGAGAAACAATGTGGTGCGGTACACCGGATTTAGGGGAGGAGACCCGGGTCTGACCCCGCCTGGCTATCAATACTAATCAATGTGCTGGAACTAATCGTTTCTCCTCAGTACCTCAGTCTCCTCATCTGCCAAAAGGGGTGATGATGCTGGCAGTGCCCGGCTCACAGGGTGGGGGCTCCGGGGGAGAGGCGCGGCAGTGGGGCTGGCCTCGGCCCGGGCCCGGGGGCACAATCCCGCAGGGGCTGGTCGGGGGCACTGCCCGGGCCGGGGGCACAATCCCGCAGGGGCTGGTCGGGGGCACTGCCCGGGCCGGGGGCACAATCCCGCAGGGGCTGGTCGGGGGCACTGCCCGGCCGGCCCCGGCCCCTCGGCCGCCTCACAGCCTCCCGGGGGTCCCCGAGGAGGCGGCCCGAGGCCAGGCGGGGCTGGGGGCGCTTCGGGCCGGGTGACGCCCCTCCGCGGCCTTCGTGCCTACCCGCGGGGGGCCCCGGCCTGAGGCCCCGCGTGCACCCCGCGTCCCTGGGAAGTCGCGCGTGGCCCGCAGAGCTCCGGGCCGCTGCCCCCCGCCCCGTGGGGGGGTCGCCGGGACGCGGACTGGGGGCGCTAAGGGGCGGGGCCTCGAGCGCGCTCCCGGCGGCCCCTGCGCCCCCAGCGTGCGCCGGGAGGCCGCGGCGCGCACGCGCGGGAGGACACGGGAGGGGGCGGGGGCCGAGAGGGCGCGGCTGCCGGCCGGGTCCCGCAGAGCCTCAGGGTGCGGGCCGCGGGCGCATGCGTGTAGCGAAGGGGGCCCGAGGGGAGGGAGGATCGGGGCACATGCGCGTGCGCATACTGACGCGCGAGCTGAAAGCCCAAAGCTGGGAGGCCCGGATACGCGCAAGCGCAGGTGCATCTGGTTACCACCTATCCCCACCACAAAAGGACCGAAGTGCAAAGGGCCATCATTCGTGCGCATGCGTGTCTCCCTTGAGATTTTTTTTTTTGTTTTTTCCCTCAGTTGGAAACACCCTGTCAAGAAGTCAGGAACAGCGACCCAGGCGCATGCGCATCGCGCTGAATGCCGGTCGAACCAATTCCAAACCAAAAGGCTGGGGGGGAGCGCTGGCACGGGCGCATGCGCCCATCCGGGACAAAGCGGGGTCTAGGGAGAACCAGCCTGAAATCCCGGCCGGAGGGCTCGCACGCATGCGCACGCCCGTCGCCGAGGCTCCTCCCGAAAGAGCTCGGGTCTGGAGGCCGCTGGGCCGGCGCCTGCGCGCTGCGCCCCCTGATGTAAACAGCGCCCCGGCCCGCGGCTGCTGCTCCGGGCCCCTGGCCGCGCAGGCGCAGTGTCGGGAACGCCGGGAGCCCAGGGCCGGGCGGCGGGCCAGGAGCCGGACCAGGCCCGGGGTCCCCAAAGGGGCCCGTCCAGGTGAGGGGCACCCCGGGGAGGCGGCGGGGGCCCGGAGCGTCGTCCGTGCCCAGAGCCCCCCACCGCGGGGAGGCGGGGGGCGGGGCGGCCCGGTGCCAGGGGCCCCCGGACCCTCGGGGTGCGGACGGCGCCAGGGACCCCCGGACCCTCGGGGTGCGGACGGCGCCAGGGGCCCCGGACCCTCGGGGTGCGGACAAGGGCCCCCGGACCCTCGGGGTGTGGCCAGGGGCCCCCGATCCTCGGGGTGCGGACAGCGCCAGGGGCCCCGGACCCTCGGGGTGCGGACAAGGGCCTCCGGACCCTCGGGGTGCGGACGGCGCCAGGGGCCCCGGACCCTCGGGGTGCGGACGGCGCCAGGGGCCCCGGACCCTCGGGGTGTGGCCAGGGGCCCCCGGACCCTCGGGGTGCGGACGGCGCCAGGGGCCCCCGGACCCTCGGGGTGCGGACGGCGCCAGGGGCCCCGGACCCTCGGGGTGCGGACGGCGCCAGGGGCCCCGGACCCTCGGGGTGCGGACGGCGCCAGGGGCCAGGCCCCGAGGCTTGCCGAGCCCCCGCGGGGTGCCGAGGGGCCCCGGGCTGGCCGAGCCCCCCCATGGCCCGCGCCCCGCCCCCCGGACTGCGCTGGGGGCGCAGCCTCGGGGGCTCTGCTGAGGACGGTGCGGATGGGGCGGGGGTCGGGGCGACACTCGCACCCAGAGCCCCAGCCTGCACCCACCCCGCCTGGGGGCGTCGTGGCCTCCGGGCATTGCCCCGGGGCCCCTGCCCCTGGGCACTGGGGGGCTGCGGGGGCGGGGGGAGCGCCTGGGGCCTGGCGGGGCCACCTGCCCGGAGGGGCCGGGCAGAGCCCCCGTGGGGGGCAGCGAGGTCCCGTGGGGACCCCCAGGGGGCGGCAGGGTGCCCGGGGGGCGAGGGGGCATGGGCTGAAGGCTGGGCGGGCCGCCGGGGGCAGAGGGCGGGGGCTCGGGACAGCCTGGCTCCTTGGCGGGCAGTGGGTTGGCAGCGGCGGCTCGGCAGGGCCCCCGTGGGGCGCCCCGACTGGGCACAGCCTTGGACCTGAACGTTCCCTGGCACACAGGGACCCCCTTTGGGGGCTCTTGACCCCCAGTGTCGCTAGGTGCTGGCTGGAGAGGTCCAGTCCGGACCCAGCGTGAAGTCAGGCCAACCCTGTCAAGTGACCTGCCCCAGTCCCCGTTCCTTCCTCTCCTTGCCTGGGGGTTCACTCTCTGGCAGGGGCTCCTCTGCCCACGCCCCCAGCACCCTCCCACACACGCAACCCACAGCAGCAGGGCCCACAGCATGGCATGGTCTGACAGCCTGGCAGTGTAACGGGGCCCACAGCATGGCAGGGTCCGGCACACTGGCAGGGGCCCGTGGTATGGCTTGGTCTGGTAGCGTGACAGAGCCTGGCACCTGCTCCTTTGGACTCCTTGAATGGCTCCTGGCTTCTGCCTCGAGGAGCCCCGTCTGCCCTGGTGAGGCAGTTGAGCAGCGCCCTCTTGTTTGCAGGGCCACTGAGGAGAGGCCTGAATCGATTTTCCAGACCTTTTGTAGATATGGCCCCTGAACTGTCGGTCCTGGGGAGAAGGACCTCCCAGAGCCTAGTCAGGATCCAGTCTTCAAACTGAGGTCTTTGCCCCCTGGGCCCAGGTTCCAGCATCCCCATCACCCCTGCTCAGATCCTCCCCCTCCCCTCTCTCTGGGTTTGCATCTGTGAGGTTTTCCAGGATGCTCGGGGTCCGAGCTTGTGTTCCTTAGAGCATCTTTTTCTGGGGGAGATGATTCTCACTGACCTCTTTCTGGTCTCCTGTTTGTCCACCAAACCCCAGAATGTTCCTTCTTAATAGGGAACTAGCATTCCTTTGACCATCCAATGACCCCCCCACCATGTGTCTCTTGTATTGGGATAAAATGAAAATCAAAATCAACTGTTTGCCCCAAAGTGAAACCTCAGCAAGGCCCCCCCCACACACACACACCAGGTGACTTTGAGCACATTGGAGCCCCCCTCTTGCCTCAGTTTCCCCAAATGTAAAATGAGGACAACAAGGACTCCTCCCTCCCAGGGTGGTTGTGAGGATCCAGTAGGTGAGATTGGCCCATACTCCCAGGGTGCCAGACAGGTGCTGATTAAACATTACCCATGGTTACTGTTTTACCTGCTGTTAACAGGTGCCTCTAGCCTTTCTCTTTTGCCTCTTTCATTATTCCGGTTCCATGGGATCACTTCCATCCTGTTATTGACAGCGTAGCTTATGACGGGCCAAGAGCTGGCCGGAGGCATCCCAGGGCCTCCTCTCCCCTCAGAGAGCCAGACCCTCACTGGCAGAAGGGGCTCAGAGGGAGCCTGCCTCGGGTGGGAGCCTGAAGTGCAAGGAAGCTGCGTCTCCCACTATGCAGTTTGGGGACACCGCGGCTCCTTGGGCCCAGGGTCGGAAAGCCAGTCAGCATGCTGTAATGAAGGCCAGACCAGAGCACCCAGCTCCGATTGCCTGGCTGGCTTTGTGTCCTTTGGGGAGGCCCTGCCTCTCCTTGTGGAAAGCAGCAAAACAAGCGCAATCCTCAGAAATTCAGAGTTTCATTCTCAATATTGTAACATGCCCAAATTTGTGTATGAGACAATTGGTGGACATCTTTAAAAAGAGGGGCGGCTAGGAGACACAGTGGATAGGGCATCAGCTCTGGAGTCAGGAGGACCCAAGTTCCAATCAGGCCTCAGACACTTCATAATTGCCTAGCTGGGTGAACTTGGCCAAGTCACTTAACCCCACTGCCATAAATAAATAAAACTTAAGAGAACAAATGGCAACATTGCAGTGGTTTGTTAGAGCGACAGCAGAGCCTTTGGAGGGTTCTTTCTTCATTTGACAGAGCTTCTTTTTGGCAGGTGCCGGCCATGGGGAAATCGTTCTCTCACTTGCCTTTCCATTCCCGCCAAGACAAGGACTATGACGGAATGACGTCATCTGATAGCGTGCGAAATGGCTTAATCCAATCCGAGAGCAACAATGAAGATGGCAGGAATGGTGACATTTCTCAATTTCCCTACATGGAGTTCACTGGCAGAGACAGTGTCACCTGCCCAACCTGTCAGGGCACAGGAAGGATTCCCCGGGGTAAGCATTTGGGGCTTTTCCTTGTCCCACCACATGGACCATGTAAACATGCCCTTCTAAGTAAGCCTAAGTTGTTGGCCCCAGCCCTGGGAGCCCTCACACCAGATAGAGAGGAAAGTCTCAGTTTCGTTGTCAGAGTTCTCCTCAATGACTGGGCAGCACTCCGGGTGAGCAAAGGTTCACTGAGACCCAGTACCCATCTTCAGAAAGCTTCTGGGAGTCATAGCCAGCTCCAGTGGCCATAGGGAAAGTCCACTTGAAATCATAGTGTACACACAAAACTAAAAGGGAGAGGAAACTCTTCTACTGGGGGGAAAGAGGAACTTGCCAGGTAATGGTTCCTGAGAGGGGAAGGGGGGACAGTTTGTGTAAAATCATGGAGGTGGGAGAGGGTCCAGCAAAGAGGCTCATTTGCCTTCCCTGGAGAAGGCGGATGTCATGGGAAAGACAGGTTGGGAAGGAGAGACACACAGGGAGAGCAGAGGCAGTCACTGCTGGAGGAGGGTGAGACCTCTTGGTTGTGGCCTTGAACCCTGGTTCCCCCCCCCAAAACTGAGGGTGGCAGACTCATGACGGCAGAGGTGGCCTGGGGTGCTCAAAGAGGGTTCTGGAGGCCCCTGGGGTGCTCAGTCAAGGATGGAGGCAGGTAATGGGGGGGGAGGACTGTTGGGGAATTTAGACTCAATTCTGAAGGTGTCATAAGAAACTGCCAGGCTTCACAGAGGAGGGACAGAGGGAGGGAGGGAGCACAGCTAGGTCTTTGCTTCATATGAAGTGTGGACTGATAACTGGGGCCAGGAGACTAATCTGTCTGGGTAGTGACGGCCTGAGTGAGATCAGAGTGGGGTGTGTGTGTCTATGTCTGTGTGTGTGTGGGGGGTGTCTGTGGACGTGATGGAGATGACATGTTTGGTGACTGATTATAAGTGGGGGGTGGAGGAATGGAGAATGTCCCTGACACTGTGATCCCTATGGTAATCCCCTTAAAAGAAACCAGGCTCTTGTGGCTAGAGAATTATCGTGAGTTCTGTGTGTTCCATTGTGCTCCTTCAGGCCAGTGGCTTTGACCATTCCCTGAATATAGGTGACCTCCTAGTGCCCAGCTCTTAAAATTCCTGCTGTGAATCTCTTGGCAAAGCAGGTCCTTTCCTCTCCGCCCTCCTCATCTCTAGAACAAAGGTGAATTCCTCTCTCTCAGCCATTTCAAGCTCTTCATGCCCCGACCCCTTCATGGGATTGAAAATGGATCGCTTGACCATTAGTGGACCAGCTGCCTCGGACTCCTTGGGACGGACTCCTCGTCTCCGGTGAGACCCATCCTGAATAGGTAGCTCACTGACACTTCACGCCGCCCCCACCAGTGTATTGGTGGGCCTGGGACCTGCATTTTCCCAATCTCTGGGCCTCATTGAAGCAGTTTCCCCTTTTTTCCTTATTAACATTATTTCCTTCATGAAAACTTTCATCCTCTTGGGCTGACTGAGGGTCAGACCTTTAAACTGAGCTTCTTTAAGCATGCTCTCAAATCCAGGGCATGTGTCCAGCCCAGCCGTCTGACTCTCTTGGGGCCAAGGGCCCTGCACTTCACCTGGACATCCCCATTGCAGCATCCCCACTTTTTTTACCCTATCAAGAAACAGAGGAGATTGGGAAGGACACAGCAGGGAGTAGTCTGCCAGGAAGAGGCTGTTTGCCTTCTCCTTAGCCAAGTGCTCTCTCTCAGCCACTGCGGGGGTATCACCTGTGTTCACTCAGAACCAAGACTACAGAGGATTGTCCCCCAGCCTACAGAGTCCTCAGTGGTCTCCTCTCAAAAAGATTTGCTTTCACCTTAGAAATGGTCTGGGCCACCTAGTTAGAAAGTGCTGGGGAATGTCTGCCCAATTTCTTCTGCCATCCTTCTCACCCTCCTCCCCTTCCCCTTCCCTTCCTCCCCCCAGCCTCCTTCTCTTCCCCCTCCTCCCCCCCTCCTCCTTCCTGCAGAGCCCTAGATTTCCTGGGAAGCAGGTGATGGAAAAAAAAGAGGCACCTGGTGGGAGGAGGGGAGGCCAGTGCCAAGGTCGGCCTTTTAATTAGCCTTGTTACAGATATTTGGATTGGGAGCATCTGCTGAGCCAACCTAGGGGTAGACATCATCTCCAGTGGCAGAAATTTGCCTCCCTTTTCCTGCTGTATTACTCCATGCCTCCCTCACGTGGCGCCCCCTTTCTTTGCATATGACCATTACTCACCCACATGTTTGTTACTCACTGAGAATGAGGCTGGACCTTTTCCTCCCAAACCACCAAGAAACAGAACTGACACCAGGACTCTCTCTCTCTAATGGGGGAGTGTGTCTGTCAGCATCAGATGAGGAGCACTTCTCTGTCCAACCTTGTGCTTGGGGTGGTGAGGGCTGGGAAGACAGATGAGGCAGGATCCCCCAAGCAGGAATGAGAGGCCAGGTCCTATGTCAGGGCAGGGAGGAGAGAATGGCCTCCAAAGAAGATGCTCCAAGTGTGTGTCTGTCTGGGGGTGTGTGTATGTGGGGGGGTATGTTAAGGTTGTAATACCACCTGGAGTCCTGGGGGTGGAGTGGGCTGTTAGTGTGAGACGCCTGGGTATGGACTCTGCCATGTAGTCTAAGTGAAATATTGTGAGGAGTGGTATCGAGGCTGCACCTTAACAGGATAGGCTCCGCAATGGGCTCACTCACGCAGTAGGAGGAGTTAGGGAGTAAGAGGGACACAGGCAGAAGTAGGAGATTCGAGATGTAGCAAGCAGCGGAGCCATATTGGCTGCAGATGTAACCAATAAAGACCTGCTTGTTAGACTGCAACTAGGTGCTTTGTCCAATTTATTGCCCTCTGTCCCCAAGGAGGGTCCGTGACATTGAAAGATCAGGAAGAGGTATTTATAAAGGCAAGGGCTCCGGATAGGTCCCTGAGCAGTTGGCGCCCGAACAGGGACCAAGGCAATCTCCGCCCGGCCTCCCTTTAGGGGGGAAGAGCTGGACAGCCTCAGAATAATCTGAGACATAGAAATGGGGCAGGGGCACGGTTTCCCCCTGATCAAACCCGAAGAAAAGGCAGTTCTAGCTTGTCAGCTGTATAAATTGGACAAGCGGCATCAATTTAAGCCACAACTTAAGCAGTGCTGTGAATTTGTAAATGAGGTATGGGAGGTCTCCCCATGGTTAGAACATTTAGGGATTACATTACGAAAGAAAATTAGGAGGTGGTTGGGTGGCAGATGGCTTCTTTTGATGAGACATGTCCTGTAATCTTAACTGACCAGGACTTCTCCTTTTATTCTCTTATAAAAACAATGCTACAGGAGGCTTTGTCCCTGTGGGAGAGAAGCAATTGGAACACAAATGGGAGAATCCTTAGGAGAATCTTCTGAGGATGAGATTTATGATTTCCCACCTCCTCCTCCGATTTACCCTTGGGCATAACTTAGAGAAAGTTATAAGAAACACATTAAATATGGAGCCAGGGAAGAAGAAGGAGGAAGTACCCACAAGGAGGGTAGAGCAAGAGCAGGGAGGGGAAGGGAGGAAGTCAGAATCAAGGTTGTGGCACAGCAGAAATTAAGAAAGGAGGAAGTTAGACCCAGGGTTGTGGCACAGCAGAAACTGAGAAAGGAGGAAGTGCTTATGCCACTTCTACAGGCAGAGAGCGATGAGGAAGAGGTCTCTGCCTCTCTGTCCGCCATGACTCTGAAACACTGAGCCAGTTTCACTTTTGGCTCTTCCAGGGGCCCTGCTCCAGAAAGTCTTACAGTATGCAGTCTTAAAGCGGCTGCTGAAGATGGGGAGATTGTAGATTGGGAAGATTGGGGTGTTACTCCAACTCTTTGTCTTGTTTTTGATGATGGCCAGGGTGACAACCGCTGTCATGAGCCAGTTCCCTTTAAAGTCTTGAAAGAGCTCAAGGAAGCTGTTGCCAAGTACAGCCCCTCTTCACCATATGTGAGGCATTTATTAACCAATGCCAAAGCTGCATGGCCATGGATCCCTTACCATTGGCACGAGGTTGCGGGTTCAGTGTTCACCCCAGGACAAGCTGTCACTTTTAATGCCCTTGAGGCAGACCAGTACATAGAGGAGAGGGGTATCACCAACCCCGATGAGGCTTTTGAGATGATTACAAGAACAGGAAGAGGGAAAAGACCTAGAGACCAAATACACTTACAACCCATGGTTTTTGCAGCTATTCAACTTGGCCATGTCAGAGCCTTTGGGAAGTGAGAAGCCCAAGGGGCAGAAAGGGAGAAACTTATTGGTCTCAAACAAAGAGCCAATGAAGCCCCTACAGATTTCATTAGCAGGGTAAAAGAAACAGTCATGCGCATTTAAGGGCACGCAACTGGTGCCAAACTGATGACTCCGCAGTTGGTGAAAGAGGGTCTCCGCCCTGAGTACCAGCAACTCTTGGCTGGTCTGGGAGCCAATCCCTCGCTAAATGACATAATTGAGTACCTCCTAGAGGCCCCCCCTAAAAATAGAGAACATCAAGCCATGGCGATGGCGATTGCCAAGGGGATTAGTGAAGGCCTCAAACAATGAAAGGGCGCTTGTTTCAGTTGCAGAAAAGAAGGACATTTTAAGGCACAGTGCCATGCAGGTCAAGAAAGGGTCAGTAAACAGCCCACCTGATATTGCTGTGGAAAAATTGTACATGTGGCAAAGTTCTGTAGATTTAAGAAGACATTGGCTCTGAGAAAAGGGAAGGGAGCCCTCCTCGTGGGAGGCCCCTGACACCAGAGCCTACCCTATCACAGTAGCTTCAGAGATGCTCATGGGGCCAGACCCGGAACTGAAAGGGTTGCAGGAGCACTATCAGAGGGAACTACAAAATGAAGGGATCTAGGTGAAACTATTCTAACAGTTGCCAAGCAGGGAAAGGAAGAGGATTCCTTAACAATCACCCCCTGGAGTACTGCCTCCTTAGAGGTGGTTCTGACCACATTCCCCCAATTACTACTGGGTGCCACAGGATACTCCCATATACTTGTCCACACCAAACTACTGCCACCTGGCGGCACTGCCGTGTACCTTACCAACCCACACTGCCACCCAGTAACCCTTCCCCCTGACACAGCTATTGGCCGAGGGATATCTCTGCCATGGATTGAGAGCATCCCACAAGTGAATTGGTGTACTGAAGTCGGGTTACAATGTCCTGTTATACTGATAGATATAGAAGGCAAATTAGTATCAGGAATGATTGACACAGGAGCTGATGTGTCCGTTATTGATTCAGTACCACATGTCATCTACCACCCCTGTCCTAGGGGTGGGAGGCCACCAAGGCGCTAGAAAAGCAGAGCGCCACTTGAGATGGAGCTATGAAGGGCAGAGTGTCTTTATCTGTCCCTTAAAGATTGTGGGACTAGGCTCTGCCCTATGGGGTAAGGATTTATTGCATCAGTTACAATTGTACCTTACCACCCCTGAACATCTGACAGCAAACTCCTAGGGGCTGCAAATATGGTGAGCTGCCCAAAGATTACTTGAAGGAGTGATAACCCTGTGTGGGTAGAACAGTGGCCCCTTTCTATAGAGAAGCTCACCACATTAAGAGGATATAGTTAAGGAATTATTACTACAACACAGGATTGAACCTACCACCAGCCCTTATCATTCTCCAGTATTTGTAATAAAAAAGAAAGCTGGCACTTGGAGAATGCTTATTGACTTACAGGTGGTGAATAAAATAATGATCCCAAGGGGCCCATTACAGACTGGTCTTCCTTCTCCTGCCTTTATACCTAGGGACTTTGTCATAAAGATAATAGATATCAAAGATTGTTTTTATAGTATTCCCCTTCACCCTGAGGATAGAGATAAATTTGCATTTACGGTACCATCACAAAATTTTCAAAGCCTGTCAACCAGGTATCAGGGAATGGCCAACAGCCCAACAATGTGCCAAGCATATGTTGCAGCTATCATTCAGCCTCTGCACAGTAAATATCCCAAGGCTATCATAATCCATTATATGCACAATATTCTAATGGCTACTAAGCACCCCTTGGAGCTAGAGGAGTTAACAAAATGCTCCTTTCCTTGAGTAGATATGGGCTTCAAGTAGCTCCTTATAAGATACAAGAAACCAGCCCTTATCAATACTTTGGTCACACCCTTAGTGAAGGACAGACATCTAGAATACCCCTAGAGGTGAATTTAGAGAAGGGTAGGACACTTAATGATTTCCAAAAACTAATTGGCTCCATACAATGGATACACTCTACAGTTCCTATTCCTGATGATCTGATGTATCCTTTTTATGATATTTTGAAAGGAGGTTCCACATTAACCTCCCCCCCAATATTGGACCTCTCAAGCAAAAGAAGCAATGGCACAGATCCTCTCCAGGTGTCATAGGTCCATAGTTCAATTTGATCCCGAGCAACCCATATTTGCCACCATTTTAAATCAAAGGTCACATATTGGTTGTCTGTACCAAAAGCAAGGTGTCATAGAATGGCAATATTTCCAGAAGAGTAAAAGAAGCATTCCTTGTAAATTTACAATTCTGGCAAAATTATTCCTAGCCCTGTCTGATCATTGTCTTTGTATGTTTGAAAGATATCCTGTCTTAAATATTAGTGCTTCTGAGGATGCTTTTTGTTACTTTACTGACTCGATCCCCGGGTGGGCTGTCCTACTCACTTCATATGATGTTGCTAATCTTCCCCTACCCCCAACACTTCGTGGATGGAACAGCCTTCCATTACATCCCCCACCACGAATCATCTCCTCTAATCCTGTTAACGGACCAAATGTGTTCATGGACGCCACCAAAAAACAAACGGGCAGCCTTCTATGTCCCACAAAAACAAGTATGAGTTTTTACCACTAAGTATACCTCAGCCCAGAAAAATGAACTCCTTGCTATTACTTATGCTCTTGCTTATCTTGCTAATGTGCCTGTTAATCTTATCACCAACAGTCTCTATTGTTCTGTGGAGCTTTGAGAACTCCCTACTGCTTTTATGAATCCTCCTGTTAGTACTATTGCTTCTCTGTTGGCAGACCTCCAAAATCTTCTCCTCTGTTGTCACTGTCCTGTGTTTGTGTTGCATGTCCATTCCCATGTTTCCACTGTTGGTCCCATCTACAGTGGCAATGATACGGTGGATCAAACATTGCTATGCCCTTTACTCTCAGAAGCCCATCATGCACATAATAAGTACCATCTCTCAGCTCGCTCTCTTCGTCACTTGTATGGCATCACTAAGGATCAAGCCAGGGACATAGTGAAACGATGCCTTGGCTGTGCTCCATTTCATCCCCTACCTATTGATCGTGGAATCAATCCCCATGGAGACTGTCCTAATGCTTTATGGCAGATGGATGTTACCCACTATGGAAAGACTCTTATTCACGTCTCCGTAGACACTTTCTCCAATTTCGTCATGGCGTCACTCCAACCTGGTGAGACAGCTCGCCATGTTATAGCACATCTTTTATCCTGTTTCTCCATTTGTGGAGTTCCTACAGCCATAAAAATGGATAATGGCCCTGCATATTCTTCCAAGGCGTTTGCTGTTTTTTGTCAGGAATTTTCCATTTTACATAGTACTGGCATTCCATACAATCCCACCAGCCAGGCCATAGTTGAACATGCCAACCATACCCTCAAGACCCTCCTCATTAAACAAAAAGGGAGAGTCAGCGGTCGTGGCCGCCTTACACATACACAATTAGCACAGGCCATATACACCATGAATTTTCTTCAATTAAGAGATAATGGTACCCGTCCCAGCTTTACGCTATTTCGCAGGAACTTAACACACTCCATACACATGCAACTAACCATCCTGCTGCCCGCCCAATGGGTAACCGAATACTTTGGAGGAGCCCAGATGGCCAGTGGCATAGCCCGGGCTCAGTAATTATAAGGGGACAAGGGTATCTTTGTATTCAACCAGATCCAGGTCTG
This sequence comes from Macrotis lagotis, assembly GCF_037893015.1. Lineage (NCBI taxonomy): Eukaryota > Metazoa > Chordata > Mammalia > Peramelemorphia > Peramelidae > Macrotis > Macrotis lagotis. The sequence continues at coordinate 4,949,774 of NC_133664.1, forward strand.
GATGGCGAGGAAAAGGAAGAACTAGTCTGGGCACCAACCAAAAGGTAGAACCACTCTGGGCACCAACCAAATGGGTCAGAGACCTCGGAGAATACAAAAATAAGGAGAAGAAGATGGGGACGGAGAGGACGGCGACCCCCAAGGAAAGAAAAGAGAATGAAGGCCCTAGCTCTTGCCCTCCTTGCCCTGAATCTGCTACCCAGGACACAAGCTCTCAACAGTAGATGGTACGACCTTACTGAGTTGCAAAGAGTGCAGGAAGATCAACAAGGCGCATGGTTCTGGGGGCTGGTGGTAGACCCACTAGCTCTTAAAGCTTTAGGATGGCATGACACAACACCTCCGTTTAAGATAATAGGGAATGCCAACAAGTTAGAGGAAACTGAACACCATTATTTCAGGAAGGGAACCGAAGACATGCAGAACGTACAAGAAGCTGACATAACTAAGTACAACTTTACAGTATGTGCTTCCAATCCGCTGATATGCCTTTATACAGACACCGCACTCCTGAACAATACAAGCTTGGATAAGACATGTATCAAATTAGAAAGTAAACTTTTGTCATCCTTTTTTCATCATACACCAGACCTAAAGAATCATACCACCCGCCTAAACATAACTATATTATCCATCCCACATTCCCTAAATTGCACCCAAGATACATCATAGACATACACGCAGTTTGCCTCTTATAATGGTACAGTGTCCTTCTCTGCCTGCCCCGAAGGAGATGGGGATACCTGGGTTCTGGTGCTTGCTTGCTCTACTGGGGTTCCAACATGTGTCCCTACAATATATAATTCCTCTGTGCACCTGCAATTTTGGGATCATATATCCTCCACGAAAAAAATACAAACAAATAGTAGTTCCTGCACCAGTTGCCTTTCCCCTGGGCACTGCTCATGCACATTTGTGGCAATTGGGTCTGCCGTTTACACCAATAAATACTTCCCTCCATATATTCCTCTGTAATCAAAGTACATCCTGCTCGGACTTTACATTTGTGACATGGCAAGCTATTTTTGGCAATTTGAATTCAACCTGCCATGACACTCAAGGAGGTAATGATAAGTTGTGTTATCAGTTTGCAGCTGAGACTCATGCACCTTCTGGCTATGCTTCCCTCCTTTGTCATCCCCAAAATGCATCTATTGAAAAACATGATCAACAACATGCGGGCCTTCAACCTTACTGCATTTCTTGTCCTAATGCCACACTCACTGACACTTTGACTCCTTGGTATCATGGTCATGTGATATTTATCCTGAAAGACCAAAAATATCAACTTATACTGGTGAAAACTAAACAACCATGGGCACAGCATCCTATGGACGAGTTGTGGGTTGAACTTAGTGGGAATCTTCCCCCGTTACTATTGCAAAAGCATGAGGTGGGTAATCTTGCTTTCAGTATCATGAACTTTGCCTTCTCAGTTTATGAAGAATTCCAAATTCAGGATCTTTACCAACAACAAGGATATCTGGCATCTGCATTGCAAAACTTTTTGGTCTAGCAGTCATCCATGTGGACCATCCAAAATCATATAAACTGGACATTTCAAAAGGAAATAGATACTTTGGCCCCTGTAGTAATTCACATTGGGGATGAGCTTGCTTACCATGAGTTGATAACCCAAATTCCTTGTCATTACAGATATAAACCATTATGTGTCACTCCATTACAGGTGAATCTTACCAACTTCTCCTTTGTTGGTTCATGGCTTCAGATACGGGCTGCATTACAAGGTGCACTGTTACCTCATAATGCTTCGTCAGACAATCATCAATTGGCTTTACTGATTCAGGAACTGAGAAATATTTCGACCAATTTTTCGAGTCATCAGACTGCTGCCTTTAACATTGCTAATTATCTCAAGCATTTACAATTCTTACAATGGTTAATCAGCTTACTAGGTCCTTTTGTCATATTATTTCTTCTTTGTATTTTTGGCCCCTGCTTGCTATGGCTTTTGGTGTCCCTACTGAAGGCTGCCTTGATCAACATCAAGGCAGATACCATGTCCTTTGTACATCATACCCCTCATGACCCTCCTGTTTAATACAAGGAGGGGGAATTGTTAAGGGTGTAATCCCACCTGAAGTCCTGGGGGTGGAGTAGGCTGTTAGTGTGAGACACCTGGGTGTGGACTCTGCCACTTAGTCTAAGCGAGATATCGTGAGGAGTGGTATCGAGGCTGCACCTTAACAGGATAGGCTCCGCAACGGGCTTGCCCACACAGTAGGAGAACTTAGGGACTGATGTAAGAGGGACACAGGCAGAAGTAGGAGATTCGAGATGTAGCAAGCAGCGGAGCCATATTCGCTGCAAATGTAACCAATAAAGACCTACTTGTTAGACTGCAACTGGGTGCTCTGTCCAGTTTATTGCCCTCTGTCCCCAAGGAGGGTCCATGACATCCAAAGACCGGGCAGAGGTATGTATCCAGGCGACAGCTTGGGATAGGTCCCCAAGCAGGGGTATGGGTGTGTGGGGGCCTCCAGTGGGCCAGGGTCTGTGTACAGTTTTAGGCAACAGATTGAGTGAGGGAGGAGTCAGGCAGGACTCTTGTTTTGAGCCTTGGAAAGTAAAGGGTAGATGAGGAAGGGATGGGAGGGGAAGAAAATCAGATGGAAGCAGTAAGCTTCAGGGAGCCTACAATTCATTGATGGGAAGCAAGATGGCATCAAGTCAAAATGTATAGTACAGATGACTAATAAGAGTTTAAAAGCAAAATGAAGTTTTCAGAGGGCTGTGATCAGTTTAATTAATTTTATGGGTTCAAAAGTGGAATCGTACAGAGTGTTTGGTGATTTAGGAGTCTTTATGGGAGGAGGGAGCAGTGGAGCTGGCCACAAAATGGAGAAGATTCTTGTAATGAGGTAGGGTGTTTGAGGGAAGGGAATTCCAAGGGGAAGAGGAGGAGATAGGGAGAGAGTCTAGAGAAGACATTCTTCACCAGGTACTATTGCTGATTACAAATGGATTTTGAGAACTATTTTAGTATCTCTAATGGTTTTCTTCTGTTGTCTTGTTTTATTTTGTGCATTTAAAATATTGTTTGAACAAAGAGTCCATGAGTCCCAAAAATGCCCCAGGGATCCATGACACTAAAGAGGCCAAAGGATTTCTGTGTAGAAGGTTAATTTCTGATAACAGATTCCTTCTTCAATATTGTATTATGAAGGTCTTTTGGAAATCTATGAAAAATGCTTCAAGTTTCATGTTGTTTTTTGATGTATTTTAGAAGAAAATGTGCTAATAATTTGTATTTCATTGATTAACTTGGGAAACTATCTTCCTGATTAGGCAAATGTGGGTTCCTTCTAACTTTTTGCAGTAGTTTAGAGTAAGCCCCCATTTTAGAAGCTTTATCTGACCTTTTGCTCACTTGTGTTCATGTCTAATCATGATGATGTGTAGCTTGATCTAACTTTATTGGCTAATAGCCTGCTAAAGAATTCTTTTTTCAGTCCATCCACATTAGTGTTGAAATGGTGTTTTACTGTGTTTCTATTTAACCATTTAAATTTATTTTTAAAAGTGTTTCTTATATTTATAGGCCAGGAGAATCAGCTTGTGGCATTGATTCCATATAGTGATCAGAGACTAAGGCCAAGAAGAACGTGAGTAGTGATGAGAGAAAATAAATGTTTGCATGCTTTCTGTGTTTGCAGCAAAAACCACTCTGGCTGAAATTGCCATAGAAGATGATGATAGTTCGAGTTACTGGGTTGTAGAAAACTTCAGAGAGCCCCAGTCTAGAGCCTAGAAATTCTGAACATGCAAAACAAGTCAAACAATGCACTGCACCCTCAAAAAAAAGTTGAGGTTTCTCTGTGAGAGAGCTTCATATCTCATACACTTCACAGGTTTCCTTCTACAAGAAGGGCCAGATTCAAGGATCGCTGTGGGAGAAAATCATGTGACTGGGTTTGGATGGTTGAGAGATTAAAGGGGGCCTTGCCAGAGAGAGAGTGCATCTCCAGCGCCCTGAAACCTTGAGGGAATGGAGCTGTCTAATGCACTTGTCTTTGCTTACTTCTGGTAGTGAGGAATTATACACAGTTCATGCATTAGTGGCCCACTTGGGTTTTTTAAGTTTTCTTTCTACACACATCATCTGCAATTTTCCTCATACATTGCAAATCTCCAAAAATTCCTGTTTAGTTACTGATGACCAACCTGCAAATGACCAAACCTGTTAACGTTAAGGTGTGTGTTCTGCACACACACCCCTACACACCAAACTTCACACTAACTTAGCCATGAACACTGTGTTATTTCTTTAGGAAATTAATTGGAAGGAAAGAAAAGTCCCTTCCAGGAATAGGTGTTGCAGCAGGTGGAGGATTGGAGTTCAGACTCTGCCTCAGAGGAAGTCCTAAAACCTCTTCCAGACTCAATGCCCTCCCTCCCTCCCTCCCAGATTGACCATCCCTAAAGCTCTTGTGGTGATGAAGGATCTTGGGGTGCCCTGAGCTCTAGAGACCCAGATGCTTGCCCAAGGCCACACAAGGAGGAGGATTCAAATTCAGGCCCAGATCCTCATTTTATGTGTAGAGTTCCATCTGTTTTCTCTTGCCTGCTGGGCTTTCCACTTACTACATGAAAATTCCACAAGGACCCTGGTTTCCCCATTAGTGAATTCCCTCAGCGTTCTCTCTGCCTTTGTCCCATCTCCTCCCTGAACTTGCAGGACTTGGACCACTCTGTCACCATTCCAGGCCCCTACAAACTCACCCAGGCTGCGGACTTTTACTCTTTATTGGCCCAACCTAGTCTCTGCCTTCCTGTCTTTCTCTCCTCCCCCTCCTCTCTGGTAGTGCCTTCTCAGAGAGTTCTATTTATCCTAGAGATCACTTGTATTTACATGTCCATCTGCTTGTGGTCCCCCCATTAGATTGTGAGCTCCTTAAGCGCAAGGACTGTCTTCTGCCACTTTGAGTCTCCTCCACGCTTCTTTATTCCTAAAGAAATAACAGTGTTCATGGCTAAGTTACTGTGAAGTTTTGTGGGTAGGGGTGTGCCGTATGCGCACACACATGTGTCTTTACAGGGGCATGTATTAAAAAAAAGTTTGGAGATCCCTAACTGAAAGTAATAACATTTCATTAAATATGCTTTTCTAATCCAATCTAAAGAAAAGCAAACTTTTATAGATTGATAAGTTTGCAAAGATTAAGCAAAACTTTAATGATAGCCTCCATTGAATGCTAAACAGAGTGACATGCTGTGTTTAATGGGAAAATTCTAGACTTGCATCCTGTGTAATTTTTTTCTCTTAGAAAGACAGGACCACTTGTCTTCCCTAAGGGTCACAATGTATAGTATTAAAATTTATGATTTGTTTAAGATACTCAAAAAGGTTATCTAATTTCAATGGAAAACATTTGAAATTTTACCACTAGGCAGATCATTATTTGTTCACTAGGGAAAAATTAAATTTTCCTTAAATACTTTAGTGAATTGTACTTTAGCTTTCTTTTTATTAACTCTTACAAAACTATACACTTTCTCACTTATAAAGAAACCAGTCACAAAACTGTAATCTCTAAGCATTAAACATTTTATTTTGTCCCTTATTTAACTCAGCATCATCCCATCTCCACTAGAGAGGGTGTTTCCAATTGGAATTTCCTTGTTCCAATGAATTCAGATTGGGTTTAAAAAAAACCAGAAGTTTAGAAAGCAAGCACAATAGATTTCAGTCCTTGGACACTTAGGGAATGGCATGTTCCTATTTTCAAGGGCACTTTCTTTTCTCTGTGATTTCCAGAAAGCTCTATGTGATGGCCTCAGTCTCTGTGTGTCTCCTCCTTTCCGGGCTGGCAGTTTTCTTCCTGTTTCCTCGATCCATTGACGTGAAATACATTGGGGTGAAGTCGGCCTATGTCAGTTATGATGACACAAAGCATGTGGTCTACTTAAACATCACAGTATGTCTAACTCCTTTTGATTCTTTTTTCTGTGAGTCTGTGTTGAGCCTGTATTTTACCAGAAACCTCATCAGTTTGGGGTTCGGGCAGCTGGTGACATCAGGGATAGGAGCTGGGGCTGGATAAGTCCCTTCCCCTCAGACTGCCCCAGATTCCCAACTCCAAATAGGATTGATAACAACTCGTAGTACAAGACACACAACTCAAGAAGTGCATTTCTGGGCCTATTCTCCTGCCTGGCCTGGGGAGTTGCACTTTATTTAGGATGATAAGTCATAACAAAAGACCACTTTGTGGGGTCGTTGCCAGGGAAGTCCCTGAGCAGAAGGAGCAGAGATACCACTCAGCATACTGACAGTTATATTTCTTGATAGATTGTACCAAGTCACCATCCTGTAGAGCTATTAAGAATAGAGAATTTAAAGAAGCCATTGTTGGGGAACACTTTTCACTCCAAGTCTAACTCCTTAGAGAGAAATTTCCCCAGGGAAGCTGGGTGGAGTGGAGACTACATCTCTGCTGGACCAACTGGGCTCTGGGGTTCTGTGGCCAGGTTGAACTTTGAGTCATTTAGAAAGAGCTGGACGTGGTGAGGGAAAAGCCTTCTTCTTTCATACGTCCTGCCGCCATCTTGGAAAGCATTCCCACTGGACTTTCAGAAAAAAATGATGTTGGAAGCGCTTTTCTGGCTGTCACCAGTGGAGGTTTGCCTTCTGAGTTTTTTCCCCTCCATCTTTTCCATCAGTCTGTTTGGGAAGGAAGGTAAAAATGACCTGAGCATTGTACAGATAGCATCTCTCACAACAACTGTGCGAGGGACAGCTGTGATTATTCCCATTTTATAATTGGAGAAATTGAGAAATACCTGTGCCCCCTCCCTTTCCCCTCCCCTCCATGTCCAAGCTGTTGCCAAGGCCATTGATGCCCCCTTGGCATAATCTCCCAAATAAACCCCTTCTCTCCTCCCATACTTTCCCCACCCTGGGGCAGGCCTTCATTCTTTCAAACTGGAATCATTCCCCTAGCTCCCACGGGGTCAAACTGCCTCTGGTCTCTGCCACTCCGGTCCATCCCCTATCAGAAAAGCTCCTATGGCCTCCAGGACCAAATACAAAATCCTCACTTTGCAGTCTTGCTAACCCCTCCTCCTGACCCTATTCTTCAGTCCAGTGACCTTGACTTCTGGGCTGTTCCACGAATGTGACCCTACACCTGACTACTGGCCTGTGACACTCGTTTGCTCTCCTGACTGCTGGGCTCCCTGGCATCCCCCCCTCATTTTAGTACCTTCTCTCAGAGATTCTATTTATCTTAGAGATCACTTGTATTTACATGTCCATCTGCTTGTGGTTCCCCATTAGATTGTGAGCTCCTTAAGCACAAAGATTGTCTTCTGCCACTTTGAGTCACCTCTGTGCTTAGGATAGTGCCTGGTACACAGTAGGAGCTTAATAAATGTTGATGGAAAAACTGCAGAGATGTACATATGTGTATTTATGTATGTCCGTATATGTATATGCTTGCTGTCTGCCCTGTAAAAATAGAACCTCTGGTAATTCCATGCATACAATAACGATTGATCAGTCTGAGCAGAGAGGTTGCCCGCAGCATATGAATGAAGGGCTTTAGCTGAGCTTGCCATTGATTATAGAGGGAATAGGGAGCCAAGGCAGGATGAAATGGAGTGGCACGGCAGAGCTGTGTCTCAGTATTGTCCCTTGATTGGTTGTTTGGAACATGGATGAAAGGAGGATTGTTGGAGGTCATCCAGGACCATCCTCCCCTTTGAAGATGAGAGACAAAAGCCTGGAGAGATGGCCAGTTACCCAAGGTCATCCAGGGTTTAAGTGGAAGAGATTGGCCTTTTCCCCTGGGTCAGGCAACTCCACAAAGGAGCTCTGTGTTGACTGCTGCCCGCTGCCTCCCACTGATCTTGTGTGTGAATTCCTGTCCAGGTATGGTGCCAGACTGAATTGTTGGACATCCTTTGTCAGGCTGCTTCACACAAAACGGAGCCATCCCAAGCAGACTTATTTGGACTGCTTGGAATTCTGGCTTCTGTTTTCCTAGATCATGTGCTTTTAGATAGCAGCCCCCATGGCTGATCTTCCCCACCTCCAACAGTAGAGGGTATGTCACAAAGACAGTGAATGAGTTTTAGAGACCAAACAATTTGAGACAGGTTAAATTTTTCCTTCTTTCTCTTTGCAGAATACACTAAATATAACAAACAACAACTATTATTCTGTGGAAGTTGCAAACATTACAGCCCAAGTTCAGTTTTCAAAAACTGTTATTGGAAAGGCACGATTAAATAATATTACCAATATTGGGCCACTGGATATGAAACAGGTAATGGTGAGAATGAAATTTTTATAGATTTATAAGTGATTCCTAACTTAATGTTTTACTACATAGAGTGTGTCAGACTATCTTTAAAAGACTTCGTTTGAAGTTTCTTGAAAAAGTCCTTTATTCTTAATTTTTAACAAATATATGTGAAGTATATTTTAGAAAGAAGGGGAAAGGGCATCATGAAATTGAACATAAAGAGATGGGGTGTTATGGCTCTAGGAATTTGGGGAATTATCCTTTGGAAAGTTATCATCATTATAATCTATTTTTTATCTTTCAGATTGATTACACTGTTCCTACCACGATAGCAGATGAAATGAGTTATATGTTGTAAGTTTGAATTCTTTTGTAAAACAACATGAACATATTTTAAAAACTAACACTTGATCTCATTCCTACATGACAGTATTTTTGCCTACAAAATGTTATTTTAAAATTCTCACCTGTTGCGTTTTAAACTTGGATTAACTTTTTGTGAACTGCCCACCTTGATTTTTCTAAAGTAGCACAAGGTAGCAGGAAAGGCCCAAGTTATTTTGTCCCCCCAGAGAGAGGGCCCTCTAGGAGTCCCAAAGGCCCAGGGCTCCTCTCTCACAGTGCTTCCAGAAGCTCTTAAGACCATCTCCAGTGGGCAGGGAATTCAGTATCAGAAAGTCCCTATTTTGACGCCATTGCTGTTCCAGAGACAGCTCCTCTAAAGAGGACTGATTCCTCATGGACTTATTCAGGAGCAGCTCTCCTCTTTTTCCATCCTTGGTCCTTTTCATTGATACCGCTTCCTCCCTGTTCTCTTTCACAGTGATTTCTGCAAGCTGGAGACCATCAAGGTCCACAACATCGTAGTCATGATGCAGTAAGTGGGTGTGCTTGCTTTCTGTCCAGACTGGGGGCCACTGTCCCCTAGATGAGAACGAGATGAGCTCCAAAGTCTTCACAGTCCCTCACTCATTGTTTGGTTTCCACAACCTGTCAATCAGTTGGGCAGCTGGCCACCTGTCCAAGTTTCTGATCCCTCTTCTTCCAAAGGGTGGGTGGTCCTGGATGTCCTTTTGGACTTGGTCCTCTCCCGCATGATAGGACTTGCTTTGTTTGACTCACATAAGCCAGGAATGATGTTGCTGGTGCAAACCCTTCTGGGGCACATAATGCCTTATGCTTCAGGGGCCACCCATCTCCTTAATGTTCCCCAAACCAGGGCTCTCACTGATAGGGCTTCCCCTTGCAGGTTGCTCCAAGGAAATTCCTTAGAGCAGGGAAATGGAGGTATTAGTTTATCTTTCTCCAGAATTCTGTGGAAAGTGAAAAAAGCTCTACTGAACCAATATTGGGGTAAAGAGGAATTCAGGAAAACAGTAATAGAATATCAGAAGAATGGATGATGACCATAATGACACATCAGATTACATGGGATGTGACCAGGCCAGTTGTGAGATCCAGATTACTGTGGCTGAGTTGTCTTATCTTTACAAGAGGAAAGGAAAAAAATATAGTAAATGTCTAGCCAAAGATGCATGAATAAAAAGAAATTAATAGCCCCCCCCCCCAATTTAGGTAGCAGGATTCATTGTATCCTTTTCTTTTTTACTAAGAGCACAGACAAAATTTAAATGTAAGAATAATTGGATCGATAATGAACTTTTCTTTTTAATAACCTTAGAGCTCTTTGTTGGAAACATAGTACAAGAGTACAGACAAGAAATAGAGTTCTTTGTCCACATATTCTTAAAACAGCACAAAATGGAATTGCAAGGAGCTGGCACAATACAGATAATTGGACTGGGAGGCATTGAGAAAACCTTCAAGGTAGCAAGATGACAGATGAGGAGAGAGCAGAACCTGCATGCCTCCATTTAAGGAGTGCAGCAGCAGGATCCTTTTGCTCTTGTATTTGTTTTTTGAAATGCAAATATTCAATATTTGCTCTTTGTTGTAACTAAGTAAGCTTTTTTTGCATGGACCTTGGAATCTTCCATTTATAACTTTGTTTCTATGAGGAGCTGTTCTAAAGAGTTGGTTTTAAAATAAATAGCCAGTTCTGACTAGCACAGTTGGAGATACTGAATAAGCTGGATGGATAAGCTGGAGAGGGTGACAGCCCTCTGGTTGATGACAGCCAGGATGGCAACAGGCCTTGAGTCTGGGCAGCAACAGAGAAGAGAATACTTGGGACAGAGATGGGGGGACCATCAGGGATTGCAGAGGTGTGGAAGAGAAATAGATTGATTCTGGTTGGTCCTAGAGGCCAGAACTAAACACAATTAGAGATGTCCAAAAGTGTCATGGTTCCCCTCCTTGGGAACCTTTGAGCAGAGGCCAGATGACCATTTGTTGGGGATGTTGTAGAATGGCTCAACTGAAAGCCACTGAGGTGTCTCTCATCTCTCAATGCAGTAATTCTGCAGTTGGGACATTGAGAAGAAGGCATCCCATTTTTAAGTTAGAAAATGTCCCAATAGGGCTTAGCATCCTTTTGGCATTGGAGATTGGACCTTATTTAATATTTCTGGCTTTGTCCATACTTTCTGTCTTTGAAGTTGGAGTGAACCTTGAGTTCACTTATAGTCACCAAATATATTTTAAAAACAGGTTTTTGAAGAATTGCCAAAAATTCAAGAAAACATGCTGTGTTAAAAATTGTGTTAGTTCAACATGTACCCCCTTTTGATGAGCACCTTTGGTGGAAATCAGAGCTTGTTGGCCATGGGCCCCAAGGCTGACTTTGAGCAGGCTGGTGTATGCTGCTCTCCTTCAGGTAACTGTCCTTGCCTTTTTCTGTCTCCTTGTTTTCATTTTTAAAGAGTGACTGTGACAACCTCCTACTTTGGGCATTCTGAGCAGACGTCCCAAGAGCGATATCAGTATGTCGACTGTGGAAGAAACACCACCTACCACGTGGGCCAGTCGGAGTATCTAAATGTGCTGCAGCCACCCCAGTAGGTGCTGCAAGGATGTGGCTCCGCAGCCCCCAGCACTCGCTCGCCAAAACCCCCTGTGTCCCTGTCGCGGGCAGACCATGAGTTCACACTCCTGTCTTAGGGGTACAGTTAAAACTATGTAGGCGTGCTCATGCTGAAACTTTCCCTCTATTGTGGTGGTGTATTTATAATAACAGCTGACTTTAACATAGTGCTCTAGGATTTACCAGACGCTTTACATAGATATTATTTATGTCCTCCCAACAACTCTATGTGGCAATGACTGCAGGAACTGTTCATCCCCATTTCACAGAGGAGGAAACTGAGTCTCCAAGACATTCAGTGACTTTGCACAGTCTTAGCTAATAAGGATTGGAATTAGTATTATGAGTCCAGGCCCCTCCTGCCTTTAAGGGCTCATTGCTTGTTTCTACCAGAAACTTCCACATGAAAAGTTTAGTAGTGAAACAGGCTCCAGCTCTAGGACAGTCAAGCTTTTAACCTAGGAGCAATATTATAGAGACCTGTATTTCTGAACATTTTTAAATTCAAATGTCTCATCACAAATCATTGTAAAGACACAATCCTTCCATTTAAAATATTCTCATCAGGAAACTGGGGGTGGTGACATTTGTTGTCACATGATGGTATCTCCAAAAGTCCTTGATGGGGATCGGAAAGAACCAGTGCAGTATGGCTAGGCCAGCCCCCTCACCAAGAGGTCCAAGGTCATTTTGGGAGAAGTGACTGCTGAGGCAGGATTTGAACCCAGGTCTTCTGGCTGCTGGGCCAGCACATCTTTCCTTCCTGAATTGGAGGTGTGAAACATTCGGTTTTTGGCTTTTCCTGTATCATATTATGTCAAGCTGATGGACGCTTTGACATGTTTCTAAGCTGAAATAATTTTTGCAAAATTCATAATCTAAAGGTATATGTGGTCCCTAGGAGACATAATCAGATTTATCAGTGTCTCTTCCCATTTTTAGTTGAGATTTTGCAATATTTCTGTGATTTGCAGGCATCAATACAATCCAAAACTGACTGAACCGGCCTATAAATAATGGAACTAGAGTTTTATTAGAAATAAAGTCCAGTTCTTATCAGTGAAGAACTAAGGGAGCTATTATGAAGTCGGTCGTGATACAGATTCAAGGCCTTTTTTGTTTCTCTGCCATTGGGTGCCTGGGAAATGTGGATAATGTGGAAAAGAGAAAACAAGCCCTACTCTTGTATGTGCTTCAGTCACATATCATGGGAAGACCTTAGAAAAATCCTTGCTTCTCCATCTCGAGGGCATTTGGGATCTGTTGTATAACAAAAAACTGTCATGGGGTAAGGCTGCATTAAGGAATCTTAACATATAATTAAACAATTGGAATCAGTCTTTTGTGTTTTAAAAATAATTACAAATCAGCTTATGTTTCAGCTTTTTTTTCTGTTTGTGAATTTGAATCCACCTAAATCACTCTTGTCTTGCTCTGCTCCAACGCCCACCACACACACACACACACACACTCTTACAGAGATATTATGATTATTTGGGTTGTTCTCATTTCATTTTTGCTGGGCAGGTTTCTTCCCAAGTGAGGCCCTTTGATTCCACAAGTAGTCACTGATTGTCTACACTGAGCATTTTCCTGGGAGGGTACTCTGGGAGTACCATATACAGACATTGCCTTGTCAGAGAATTCACAATCCCCCTTAGGTGCCTGACCTATCCTGGGGAGTCACAATCGAATATTTTGATGACGCTTTGGATTTCACAGAGCACATTACTTCCAGCCCTCTCTGATCTTCCTGGCAGCTCTGGATATGGGTCCCAGATGGTGGTAGGCTCAGAGCTGCCAGGAAGGCAAGGTCTCCCATGATGCCATGTCCCATGCTTTTGCCACCACTCCATTGGGTCAGCTCCTGTTGAACAGCTTCAAGTGGGACATGTGTCGAGTTCTTTTACCTCCATTTTCTTTACATCTTGCCAGGTCATAGTGGAAAATGACAATGGAAAACTCCATTCCACCTATTAGCACTTGGTGTTTTCCTTATTGTTTTGATGACTGAGCATGAATGACTTTTCCGTTTTCTTATTTGGCTGTTTAATGTACTATCTCTTCTTTATTCTTGGGCCAAATATCTTACAGCTATTGGTAGCTTGGCCTTCTCTGTCTAAGCTCTTTTGGTGTCTGGTATATTTAGCTCTGTTCTCGCACTTGTTTCTGAAACTCGCCCATTTATACCCATTGCTCTTGCCTCCTGACCCTGGCAAGCCTTTCGGCTTGGCCTGTGGTGCTTCTCTCTGACTCCTTGTCCTCATGACTTCATTAGCCTGCCTCCTGATGAAAGTTCCTAATGTGACCTTGAAACCCTGATGCTTCTGAATTGCACTTCCCACTTCTGTTCATAGCAGAAGTTTCTTGAATTTTCTTCAGACCCCATCCTCCCCTCCATCCTGAGCCAAGCCCTGCCAAGTCTTCCTCTGGACTCGGACATGCCCCTTCTGTGCCTTCGCCACCTGTCACCTCCTCCTGTCCCCTTCCTGCACGTCCCTGCCCTGCGTCACATTACAGCCACCATCTCCTTTGGGAAACCGCCCTGCTTCCCCACCAGCGACAAACTCTTCACTGGCTTTCCTCAGCCATTGCCCACCCATCCTGCTTGCAGTGCTTGCAAAAGTTCTTGGTCACTGCTTGTGCTTTCATGCATGTGTGAGTGTATTCTCAGAGCAAGCTTATCTTGATAAGCTCATAGTGTTCTGTCTTTTGAACTCACTGGCTCCCCACTCTCTCACACACATATACAGCTCGACTTGGAATGTGGTATACACACAAACATCAGTAAGATGGTTTTTAGCCAGACCAGTATCTATGAATGTGAATAAATTCATAATTAGGAAAATTCCTTAATATATATCCCAAAGAAAAATCAAAGTTTGCTTGGGTTTTTTCTCCTTTTTAATCATAGACATACATTTCACTTGGTTTTGGTGGTTCTGAAGTTGGAAGGAAAAGAAAAAAACTAGTTCTGAATTCATAAAAGAGTATGATGCTTCTTGAAGAGGGTCCCTGAGCTTCACCAGTAGTGAAGGATGGCCAACATAAAACCTGAGCCAATCCCATTTCCCTCTCCACCCCACGTGGTGGAAATGTTCAGGTGGAACTTGTTTGTTAATCATGGGTAAATGTATAGTTTGAGTCTTTAAATTGTGAGTTCCCTCTCCTCTAGGCTGTCTCTTCACAATCTCCACACAATCGCCTCATAATCAATTATGAGGTCACTACTAGCTACATGATCTCATTGATGATACTCTCCCTAAAGTACATGGGACCTATGCTGTGAGGAAGAGTCTAGCAGGAGCTTCTGAGCTCAAAACCACCTGGGTCTTTGCCAGTCCATCCCCTTGGTTTCTTTCTGGGTGCCAGATGATGAGAACATTTAAACATTCAGTGCTTGACATCACTTTGGAAGCTTTTGATGTTTCACTAAAAAGAAAAGTTATGTATAACCTATCTTAGAAATTAATGATTCCTTGAGATTAGTAGTGACTTTTACAAGTTTGTACTTAATCATTGTTTAAATTTTTCTGATCATCTCCACTCTTAAATGTGGACAGAGGAGCCTGCATGAGGAGAGGGATGGAAAGAAAATGAGGATGGTTGATGCTTCATTTATGCAGTTATGCTGGGCTCAGATTGGCAATTGACAGGGCACAGGGGGCTCCTTGCCCCTCCTCTCCTCCCTGTATACAGTGTTTTAATGCAACAGGTTTGCCACAGTCACATGTTTTGCCATTCTGATAACTAGTAAAATTACATTTTTTTCTTCTCCAGAAAATTTAGTTCTGGAAGTAAACACGAATTCCACATTGTGATTTACATCTCTACATGAAATTACATTAAAATCTGTCTTCTCACTGTCCAGTAAATTCATGAAACTTCTAGCCTGAAAGCATTGCATTGGTGAGGGATTTGGCTGCCCTTCCACAGAGGTTCCATGGGTAGATTTTAGGGGGGTAGTTGGGGAACTTCAAATTCCTTGAATGTTTCATGATCCAATTGAGCTTTTCATATTTTAGAATCATTGTAACTTGATTAAAAAAAATTTTAGTCTTTCAGTCTCAGAAGAATGTTTTTGTTTTGCCTTTTTTCAAATTTAAAAGATGCCTCTTTTGGAAGGAAAATTTCAAAATACATTCTTAATTCTCATCTTCATAATCTTCAGTGAATATTAAAATAAGTCTTTTATATGTTATATGAATTGAATATAAGGTTTTTAGAATATGAACAAATAGGTTATCACCAGACTATTATATTAATATCTATTCATTGTTACTTTTGCATACTTAACAGAGGTTAGAATAGAGTTCTTTTAATCTAAGGAAATTCAGTGGATAATTTATTACTTTCATTTCCTTTCCCTAAATAGTTACTGAATTTAAAGTGTTCTTAAGTTTGACTTGAAGAAAAATATTTATAAATTATCAGGAGGATTGTTTAAAAATATTTAAGACCCTTCTATGTTTTTAGCATTTAAAATATCACATTGAAACAAAATACATTTGCAAATTTTAAAAACTGAAGTTGTGTCCCAGATGAATATTAGATTTTATAAGTTTATTTTTTTCCTATTAGTCCAAATTCATTTTGTATTGGCCAAGTCAGTTGTATTTTTTGTGTGCACAGAGAGCACAAATTTCAAACAATTTTTCATCCTCCCTCGATTGTTCATTATCGAAACCTTACCGTCCTTCTTTTAGATGACATTTGAGTTACTGATGTACTTTTTTAATAGGAAAGGTCGAACCCCCTCCCTGGTCTCCTTGCCAGGTGCTTTACACTTTTCTGGGTTGGCTGGTGTTGTCCTGCACAAGCCCTCAAGCCAAGCAGAGGCCATGGCTCTGTTTCTTTCTATACAAGACCTCATTAGAGTTCATTAGCTTCAGGACTGTATATAAATCAATGCAAGACATAATAGGTAAGATTTTCATAGAAAACTAACTTCTAAGAAGGGTAATTGCCACCTTCTATGTGTTACATTAATTGAAATGTGTTTAAGGAATAAATTTCCTGCATATTTTAGTAAAAGAACCAAAAAGGCTGAGTATTGGGCCAATGGCCTAGAGACAATACTATTTACTACCATGTAGGTGATCTGAGTTCAAACTCTTTTCCCCAGAATTGTAAAAAACCTTGAGATCTGGGAGCTACTTGTCTCTCTCCTGTCATTGGGAGATCCTAATGCAATGGCAAACTTGGTAATTGCTTAAGTAGTTGAACACAGTAGATTCTAAAGGATTTTGGATATTTGGAATATAGAATTTTGTTTGTTGTGACCCATTTTGATTATAAAATCTTATAAATTGTTGAATATGCCTGATGAACAACCATTCAAAGGTAGACTAAGATTATTTCATAGTTTTTAAAAAGTGAACTTCAGTGCATCCTTTGTGCTGGACTCTCAACCTGCCCAGTCACTTCTCTGGTTAGGGCTAGCAGTGCTTATTGGGTTCTGGGACTTTCTTTGATGGTGGGTAAAGAACCGAACCTAGAACTTAGATGGGTTTGGGGCCCTTTTTGTTTTTAGTAACGTTCATCAAGGATATTAGTGACACAGGCTTTTCAAGGAAGCATCTGTGTGTGAACTTACATTATTGCAATTCACTGAATCAAATATGCATATACTTCATAAAAACATAAAAATGAGAAAGTATAATTATTTTTGTAATTTAAAGTTGTAACTTGCCCTTGTAGCCATGTGTATCAAACTGAAGTCTGTAATAATAAATTTGTTAGCTAAGCATGAAAAATAAAATTTATTCCTGTCAAAGTGTGTTTGAATATGCATTTTGAATTTATTAGAATCAAATCATCTAGGGTTGAGTGGAAAGTTTTTTGCAAGGATTTTTTACAGAAATATTTTCCATGTGGTTCCTCAGTAACTAAAAAGTGAATTACAAAAAATTAATATTTAAAGATATCTGGATTCTACTGTTGAGGGAAGCTGTGCTGATTTTTAATTAAAATATGTTTTAGATATCTTTGGCAACCCAAGATTAGTCTTTAATATTGTATATAAAAATGATCAAAATTCTATAGTTGTGGACAGTCTGTTTATAAATAGTCTGTGGAAAGTCCATTAACAAGTTCCTGTGTTGTATTTCTATTGAGGCTCCCTGGTACCATTATTAATTGTTAGAATGGCTTCTGTTAATCAAAGAGCTATATATAACCTAATGAATAGAGTGATTTTGAAATAAGACTCTGAATTTACCAAAAGCAATAGTTCACAAATTTTAATTGTTCTGAACATATTCAGTTATGACCTCTGTTGGAGTTTCTATGTCCATATCACACTGATACCACAAGCCATGGGTGCAAGGGGATTGATGAGAAATACTGCTTCATAATATGTTACCTTCTCCTGGTCTGGGATCTGCTCTTTCTCTGAGATGATTATTATTAGTGCCTCCTCTCTGTCCTCCCCAGTTCCCTGGGGCCTTCTGGACTCTGAATCCACATGACCTGAATTCTCTGGAACCCTTTCATTGCAGTCTAATTTCTTCAGTCCACCTCTCCTTGGTGTCTTGGCTTTTTGGGTGAAGTGAGTTCTGACTGTGCCACAGCCTCTTGTTTACTACAATTCTTCCACAGCCATTTGTTCATAGCTTGAAGTTCACTTTGCTATTAATAGGCTAGGTACCATCCCTGTACCCAAGTAGCCCAAACATCTGGTATTCAGGCTGTTCCCTAGTTGGGGAAAATTAAGAGAATTTATTCCTCTCCTCTACTTAGATTCTGTGATTTCTCAGTGGAGGTATGGAAGTGAAATTAGCTTCTCTGGTGGCCCTTGCCTTTGGGAAAGGCTGGTGCTGTTCAGGTGGAGGTTACTGGGCATCTACAAACAAAAGACTAGACAGCTATTTGTTAGAGAAGTTCAGACAGTGTGACTCATAGAGGCTGACACCAAACTTTAGCGTATCTAGATAATATTGCCCTGATGGATCATTGAGTACCTTCTAACCCCAAGAATATATCAGAGAGGAATCCTCTCCTAAGTTGGCACCCTTGTCCCTTTAGGAGGAGTCAAGATCTGAGGAGGGTTCAGTTCATAGATGTTAAGAGAGACTTAAGGAGCTTAGAGACATGGTGTCCAATGAAGTCCTTGCACCTTGCACACTTGTCCCTGGCTGCCTTCTCACTTGGTTCTAGGTAGGCCTCTTATCTGAGTTATCCCATGGAGCTTCTGTTGCATCCGAGTGATCCTTGAGTATCTTATTGAAGATGTGCCTAGGGCTTAGGATTGGGGTACGCATGAGTCCAAATGGTTATATGAAGGCTTGTGGGGCATGAAGGGAGGCTTTGACTGCCCATCTTCTCTAGGAGACAGGAGCTTATTTGCTACCTCTTGAGTCTTAGATGACTATAGTGACCCTCCTCTGATTCTGGGGCTCCCTAGTTCCTGAGGACCCCCTTGATCAAGGAGTCATAGGTTATAAATTGGCTCCCTCAGGAGTGATCTGTATCTTCTTTGATAACTGCCTCATTTAGGGATCAGACCATTTCTGCTTATGGCAGAAGAATATGGCAATATTCTTAACCTGTCTTATGTATGAAACCACAGTGGCACCCAGCGAAACCAGGACCTCTTGTCATAGTCTTCTAAAATGCAAACATTACAAAGGAAACCAGTATGTTGAAATAGTTGTCAGCTTAAAACAAATCAGTAGGACTCATCTTACACAATTCTTGGAAGCCATTCCAGATTCAGAGAGGATGGTCACAGATAGGTGGCTGCCTAGTACCTTCAAGCTAAGGTGGAGAGGTCATGTGGCTACAATCCTTTATTCGCAAATTCCTGTTAGATTTGTGGATACAATGTCCCACTACCACCCCAGATCAACTTTGTCAAAGTTCTGCTTAATGATTTACCTTCTCCCACCTTCCAAAAACAGATACAATCCGACCCAGTCATTGGCTTCCAAACCCTGGAATCCTCCGACTTCTCTCTCCCTCCCCGCTTCTACATCATTCAGTTGCCAAGTTCTGTTAATGTTCTTAGCCCTCCTACCACAACTGCCTTGAGACCCTCATCTCTTCTTGCCTAGCTTCTAACAGCTGTGAATGTGTAAAGAGACACATGGAGTTCTCGTGGGAGCTAACTGGCTCTTAGACTATGTGGTTCAGAGAAATAAGCATTACCCTCCCAGCCTGGAATGGAATTTGGGATGGTCATGACATTAGAGCCAGAAAATGGAGTCAAGTAAGTCTCTAGAGTTATTAATCACAGATTGAAGGAGAAGCAGCAACAACAAGGGTATGATCTTCCCCAACCCTATCCCATTACCTCTACAAATTGACCTGGAAAGAAATGGCAGCTCAGGAGCAGTGAGCAAAAGGAGAAAGAAGGTAGAAGTCAGTAGGGCTGAGTTAGGACCAAGAGGAGAGAGATGAAGGAGGGCCACTGGCCACAGTGCTGGACATCATCAAACAAAAGAGGCTGAAACCCTCTTTAAAACTCAGGGCCTCTGAACTCTTTCTATGTCTCTCTACCTTACTCCAGGGCCATTTGTCTTGAGCCTTCCTCTTTGGGTTTCCAGCTCCCTGGGATCAGAGATTGTTTTGCCATTGTATCCCCAACTCCTGGCACCACTTCCTGTGTATAACTTAGGAACTACCTTGGGGACTTGCCAAGGTCATCCAGCAGAGTCTTCCTGACTCCAAGACCAGCTCTACTCACCATGCCACAAGTGTCTTAGGATCCTAAAAAGTGAAATAATTATGACATTCCCTTCTAAGGAAGGAATGGGATTCAGAGAGCTGAATGGCCCTGTTATTTTGTCTACCTGTCACCAAAATTTAAAATACAAGGGAAAGAATAAGGGATAAAAGATCACATCTTTTGAGGGGAAAAAATAGAGTATGAAGCACAACCAGTTTTGCCAGAGACATGTTGGTGTATAGGATTTGGGAGGAGGGGGAAGGGGGAGAATGGAGTGGGATGGGGAGGATGGATATAGGGTCAAATAACCAGTCAAAATGTCTAATTGACCAAAAGTCTGCCATGGTTTAGAGCTCTAAGGAATCTTGGAGAGTCAGCATTCAATTCAAAAGTCTTCAGTCTAAACAGAATCTCAGTTTCAAGAGACCTCAAGAGATTATTTAGTCCAACTCATAAATGAAAAGGAGCATCTCCTCTGCAGTTTACCCAACAAATGTGGCATGGAGCCTTCCAGGGGGAGAAGCTCCTGAGGCAGCCCATTCCACTTTTGGGTGGCCTGGAATGGCAAGGTTTGCTCTACGCTGTACTAATCTGAGTGCTCTCTGTTCATGCCTCCTCCTATCTTCTGGGTCCAAGAAGAACAGGTTCAATATCTTCATCTTGATCCATTCAGGTTCTTGCCAATAGCTGTCTTCTTTTCCTCATGGGAACATCGTTTCTTTTTCCAAGATCTTCATTCTCCATTGTTGTCACTTTCCTTTGCATGTTTTCTATCTTATCTCTGTCTTACTCAGAATTGTGGACTGACCAAGGAAGGGTTAAATTGGGACCACCATTTACCCTGAGCTCTGTTTTTCCTAATAAAGTCTGTTGGGGACCTAAATAGGAGGGTTTAAATCTGACTTGCTTTGATTTCTTCTTGCATTCAGTCTAGTATTCTAACTTGGCAAGATATTTTTGGACCCTGACTGCCTTCAAATATGTTTGCTATCCCCACCCCAACTTTTTCTTACCTTTAGATTTTATAAAGAGGTTACCTCTGTCCTTGCCCCTTCTCTGATAAAAACCTTAACTAGCCCAAGGCAAAGGGCAGAGTATAGACACTTAGCCAGACTCATGTTGATCACTTGGGCATTCCAAAAGTTCTCAGTTCAGCTATTGACCAGTATCTCTGAATTCATCTCCTCGCTTGCCTTGGTGCTCCAAACAGGTCATCTCTCTGTGACCAATCTGCTGTTGATGAGCTTTCTGGATTGTTGGACCTGCCAGAGCTTGGAGCTCCCCAGAACCCAGGATTCTTCAGAGAAAGATCCCCAGCAGCCTCCCTTTCCCCACATCTCAGAGTTCCAGGAATATCCCTCAGGAGCCCTGAATCTGTTGACTATCTGATAAATCGTTCATTCCTGTGTGTCCTCCCTCAATGTCATTTGACATTTATGTCCTGCAGCAAGAATCTTAGTCAAAAAACAATTGGCGCTTTAAAAGGGGTATGAGAAGATGCAACAATTGGCTGCAAAGACTTTCTCCCCAACACAGAAATGGGGGGGGGGATGAAGAAGGATGAGCACACTCTGCTTATTACCATTTATGAAGTGCCTAATGCTTGCCAGGTGCCACCTCAATGCCTGTGGAGAGTGATTCAACCTGGAAAGCAAACTCTGAAATACATTCACCTCCCTCATATCACTTTAGAATGCAACTTAGCTCAGGAAGGAGTTGCTGTCACTCTCTTGGCTGCTTCAAACCCACTTAGATGTATGTCATGCAAGGGACTTGGGACCATCATGAACCTCAGCTGTCCAGAAAAGTCTGCAGTAGACTCCAGCCACAAACCCTCCTAATCTTTCTCCACAAGCCTGAAACTCAGGCAGTTGAACCCTAGCTTGAGAAGACTGAGATAAAAGGGGAGGAGGTCTTAGACCTCTCCTCATCCAGAGGCTTACAGGAGAGGCTCACTTAAATTGGCCACACACACAAAAGACCACCAATATGCCTTCATAGGAAACATGTTTGTATTTTATATAGGAAACTTGTGTATATGTGTGTATAGATATGTAAAGATACACCCATTTCTGACTCAGCAGCCAATCTGAAAAAGCCGATAAGTACACAAGAAACAGTATGAGACTTCCTGTGCATATTCTTAAATGGAGAATTGGCCCTTTCATTCTAAATCAACAGATCTTCCCAGAAACGGTTAAAAGATCAAGTCCCAGTATGTTACAGAGGCTCCTGGAAGGGACCTGTAGCCACCCCAAAGAATTCAGCCTAACCATCCTCACAGTGGATGAAGAATGTTTATTGTTCAGTTCCAAAAACCACCAGAGAGGGCAATTTCCTGAGGGTTATCCAGTTTATGCTTTTTACCCTTAATTCTGACACATGGTGGGTTTATTCTATCTTCCCTTCCCCAGTCCCCCCTCAAAAGCTCTGATTATCACAAGCAGCTACAGGCAACCAAGAGAAGTTGTCCAACAGAATTTAAATCAGAATATAATACATATATAGTAAATAGAGTGTGTATCTAAATTCAACCTATTTTACCTTGCCCACAGTCATTGTCATGGGACCTCAGGACTTGGGAAGTGACTATTGGTTGAGGAGATGGACCTAGGCCAGATAATCCAGAGGATTGACAGCTTGGGACTGTGAAGATCATGAAGGCCTTCAGGGTCTTATGAAACTTCGTTTCTCTGGTACAACATCCCCAAACAAAACTTGGGGCTCAATAATCTCCATTGGCTGATGAAGGGAAATTTATCTCACTACAGGAATGTCTGAATGATGTTCTTTGGAGGTGCTCATGCCTCATGGCCATTGTCAATAAACCACCCTGTCCTTTCCAATTACTTTAACTCATCAGTTGCTGATGGGACTTCAGCTGAGCTGCAAAGATGGCCAGAAGCTGTTGAGAAGATGATGTTGCACCTGACCATCTTTTAAGTTGGCATAGATGGAATTCCAGCCAGTAAAAATCCCTAGTGGGTTCCCTATAGAATTTTCTGGGAGGTGGAATTAACATAGCAGCTAAAAGACTGGGGTCAGTCAAACCATCCAACACCTGTGTGATTTTACTTCTGATGTCATCTCTTGACCATGGAAGACATAGACATTGGACAACTTCCCAGAGGCTGCAGGGATTATAGATGAATCTCCTACCATATTTGGGGCTTGATGGCCTTGGTAAATGAAAGATTTATCTGGGCAGTGCCAGGGCTTTGGGATAATAAGACTTCTTCAAAGTCCCATTTGCAGGGGACACATACCTCTAGTAAAGTTCCATCAATGTTGTCATCGAGAGGAGAGTTTATCCTTGGGTTTTGCCCAAGGCTCAGTCTTCATCTTCAGCTTTCTCCCATGCCAATTCTGCTCTTTCGTCTGTCACTGTTTTCATTTGGCATCTATGTACAGCATACCTGGTTACTCAAGGAAGCCTACCTAGAGGAAGAAGTCTGATTTGGTGATCGCTAAGGCCCTAGGACTTCTTCAGGAAGAGTCAGCTGATCTTGATTCCACCTGCAGCTCTGGTAGCTTACCTTTCCAGTTTCTTATCAGATTTCTTTATCTTAAAGCAGATGTCTTTGCCCTCTGAAGTGACTCAGGGACCTCATCTCCTTCCCTGGAGTTAATAACCTCCACTTCCTCTAGTTGGCAGTTTAACTTCAAGCTCACCTTTCTTTGCCCTTCTCCAAATATCACCCAGTCCCCAAGTCTTTGGGTGTTTTCTTGTTTCTGTTCCTCAGATCTAGTCAGTCTTACCTCTTAGTAGGTATTTATTTTGTTTGGGGACGTTGTACTGTGCACTGGAGAAACAAAAAAAAAAGGAGTAAAGGGCCCCTGCACCCTAGAAGTTCCTATGCTATCAGAGGTCACGTATAAATTGTTAGGAACAGAGTAGATGAAGGGACAATTGGGAGAGAGGTTGGAGTGCATTGCCAGGAATGGGAACTGGCCAATCCAAAGACTAGGGGTTAGAGCTAGTGTTTGAGGAACCAAAAGCAGGTGAGCACAGTTGAGTTCACGGAGAGGAGGGAGTGTAAAGCCTAGAAAGGGAGAAAGGAGCCAGGATTTCTAGAATTTTCAAAGCTACCCAGGGATCCTGGAAGTAATAGAGTGAATGCAGGTTACTGAGCAGGGACTTAAGCTTTAGGAAAATCACATTATGGTATATGGGAAGGTTTGTCCTGTGGAGAGAGACCTGAGACAGGAACACCAGTTAGAAAACTACTGTGATAGTTGACACAGTTTAAAGAAGTCAGTAGTCAGGAGAATGTGAGTTCTAATCCGACCTCAGACATTTTCTAGCTGTGTGACCCTGGACAAGTCACTTAATCCCAATTGCCTCTAAAAAAGATAAGAAAAAATACCATGATAGTCTAGACAAGAGTGATGAAAGCTTGACCAGGACTTGTGACTGTAACTGGAGAGGAACTGTAGAAGTAGAATGTTGAAATTTGTTACCTAACAAGATTTGGTAACCTGATGTTTATGGGGCCACAATGAGTGGGAAGACAAAGATGGCTTAGGGAGATGAGGGAGAGTGAAGATGGCATCTTAGCTATGGACCTGGGCAGTTAGGACAATGCTGTGGCTTGGAGGAAGACCCTAGCTGCTGAAGGTTAGATAGGTTGAGTTCAGGATGCCCACGGACATCTGATTCAGGATGTCTAAGAGGATACTGGAAAACCAAAATGATAGCTCAGCTTCATCAAGACTCATTGGGTGAAGGAAGAACTGCTAATACAGAGCCCTGAGTACATCCAGGATTAGCAAGCATGAACCAGTCAAGAAAACATAGAAGATGAAGTCAGGGAAGAAGGAAAAGAAGCAGGAGAACCTCAAGAGTAGAAGATGGGGGCGGCTAGGTGGCGCAGTGGATAAAGCACCGGCCCTGGAGTCAGGAGTACCTGGGTTCAAATCCGATCTCAGACACTTAATAATTACCTAGCTGTGTGGCCTTGGGCAAGCCACTTAACCCCATTTGCCTCACAAAAAAAAACTAAAAAAAAAAGAGTAGAAGATGATACTCAAGAAGAAAAGGTGAGTTAAGAAGGATCAGGTGGGTAAAAATTGTTGTAGGATAGGGAAGGAGGTTTGGAATGGCCAGCAAGCCCCATGACTACTGATGCAATTAGAGAAAAATGAAATGTTTGCCTTGTTAAAATAAGCAAGAGTCCAGTTGAAATTTTATATAAGAAAGTGGTCACTTCTAGGGGGAAAGCTCTTTAAAGGTCATCTCCTCTATTCCAGCCCTCTCATTTGACAAATGAAGTCAATGCCCAGTGAAAGGATGATTTATGGCTTCATATATAGTAATAGAACCAGAATTTGAACCCAGACCTCCAAACAAAAGCAGTGACTTTTTCCTGACTCCATACCACCTCCTCATTCTTATTGTAATAATGGTCCTTGACAACATACTTGGGTTGCCTACTTATTGAGCTCTGAGATGTCTTACTTAGTGGCTTTTCTCTGCTTTAATCTTTCATGTCTATAATTTTAAAATTAAATTTTTTCTCAACACAACTTTCATTCTTGCTCAACAGTCACAATGATTTTATTACCTATTTTATTAAAGTAAAATTATATCAGTATCTTTTGTTTTTATATCACCTGCATTTCTCAGTGTTTGTTCCCACTCAGTATATCAAAATAACCCACCAAAGCTCATACAGGAATTGCTTGTTTTATGGCGCTTTGCTTCACTGAGTTTTTCAGATCTTATGTTTCTTTTTTACAAATTGAAAGTTTATGGCAACCCTGAATCAAGCAAGTTTATTGGAGCCATATTCCCAACAGCATGTGTTCACATTTTGATCATTCTACCAATATTTCAAACTTTTTCATTATTACTATTATGTCTGTTATGGTTATCTATGACCAGTGATCTTTGATATTACTATTGGAGTTATTTTAGGTGCCATGAGCCATATCCATATAAGACAGTGAACTTACTAAATGAATGAATGTGTTCTGACTGCTCCACTTATTGGTGGTCTCCCCCTTTCCTGGGGTCTCACTATTCCCTAAAGCACAAATATTGAAATTAGGACAATTAATAACCCTAAAATCCCATCTAACTGTTCAAGTGAAAGGAAAGCAGGACAGAGTTGAGGTCCACCATCCCAAGAGCTTTTCTCACCATGAGGACTGGATTCTTTCCCATTGATCCCCATCAAAGGAGCTCAGCCATCTGGGGTAAGAAGAGAAGTCATAAAGATGAAGTATCTTGTGGAGTGACTGGTGAAGAAGAGTGGCTCCCAGCCTCTCCAGAAGAGCTCCCGTGTAGAAGGAGGAGGTTTCCCTGCTGGCCCTGTGGGCCCTGGCTGCTGACCCAGAACCTGACTAGAGTTTGTTGACTGGCAACAAAATCCAGAGGACGACTTGCTTACAAAACATCCCTACAAGCAAAGCATCTGAGATGCTTTCTCAGTTGATTTCTGAGGGGTTGGGGCTTTTAGCCTGTGGGCAGATAATGATGATCCCTCATGTTTCAGAGAATTTTAGAGTCCCCCTTCACAATCATCAGGGATTGTCTCTTGACAAGTCAACAACCATTAACTCAGCACTTAATCCATGCGCTGCCCAACTCCATGAGTTGCAAGGAATGGCAAAAATATAAAAATAAGTGGGGACAATAGTCCTGTGAGGCAGGAGATACAGAGATTGTCTCTGTTTAAAGATGGACAAATTGAGGCCCAGAGTTGAGCAGCTCCAGCTTCAAGACTGTGGTAGAGCCTGCCCATCGATGGGCACAAATGAGGAATGTAAGGCTTCTGCTTCCAGGACTGAGTCCAGTTTTCACCTGTCTGCAACCCATTGGCATGGCCTTTTCTCCCTTTTTCAGGGAAACCCTTTAGCAGGAACAGAGAGGTGCAAATTTAGTGAATACAGAGATGTTGGTGAAGGTCTGGGACAGTGAAAATGCGTGTGTTAAGTGCTCCAAGGACAGGGACAGGGTCATTGTTATAAATGGCTCATAATTATACTCAGTCCAGCAGGATTAAAATAGCTTTTTATTAACTAATCACTTTTCTGCAGAAAAGCACCATTTTCCCTAGTGGAAAAAGATCAGTAATTGTGACAATGTCTAGTCTTACATGCAGTTTGAGAGGCTTTCTCCTCCCTTCATGCCAACCATTGATCAGGGTTACAATCTAATCAATATGGTCACCCCCTCCCATTTTCTAATATGTTCTCCCCTTCCCCTGGTCATTATACTAACAAATACAGGGAATGGATGATAACATGTATGAACTTCAGTATGCATGGGTGCTTGCAGAGGACAGGGACCCAGGGCAAACCTTGACCCCCACCCCCGGGTAAGGGGGCCTAATGTTGGACAAGGAGTCTCAGGTAATTATTGGTCGGGGTCATTTTTTTTTTAAACCAACATCCTGTGGAAGCCAAATGCCCTGTGTTCCTCACAATCATTTTGGGGTTTGTGTCTCCAGCTCCCCAACCCAGTTCCTGCCTTCTAACAGGCCCTTCATCTGGGAAGAGAATTGGACTGTACTCCAAGTGAATTTGCTATTTGAGGAAGGGGTGGGGATCAAAAGTGAAGAGCTTTGAGAGGAAGCCTCTGCCAGAGGTCCCATGACTCCCCTCATGACCCAAGGCCTGGACCTGGTCTTTAGACACAGGAGCTGACTGTATTGTGCTATCCCCAAGAACCACTGGGTTCCCAGCCCCACAGCTCTAAGGGACCTCAGACCCTGGAGTCCAGTCTTCTTATTCTGTAAAGGGAGAGACTGAGACAGAAGGAGGTCTCAGATGTGCCAGGGTCACACAGCTGGCAGTGGCAGACTGGCCTCTCCTGCTGTATGGCCTGGAATCTGCTGGGGTGAGGTGGAGGTAGTAGGGGAGGCTTCCATTCTCTTGTCGGTCTGGCTACATACCTGGGAGGCCACTGCAGCGCTCCCATACCCGCCATCATGGTTAAAGGGCAGCTTCATCTCAGAATTTAGAAGTGAATGGGCCAATCCAGTTTCCTTCTCTGCGGTTGTTCAGGGAGGAGAGGCAGCTGAAATCCTGCACTCCCCATCTCAGATTTCAGAGCAGAGGAAGCCACAGGAAGGCTTCTGCTCTCCAGATTTTCCAGCTGGGCCTGGCACAACTCTTAGGGAGACCCCAAAGGGCTGCTTGGTGTTCAGGACCTGAGGAGATTAGGAAGATCTTCTTGTCAAAGATGAATTAGCAGGAGACCAAGGACTAGGCTGATTAAAACTCTAGCACCCTTCACAGGACTATTCACAGTCCTAAGAGAGCATCCCATTAGGATGGACAAGCTAAAACCCCAGGATAGTGTCTCTAATCCTCTTTGTCTGGCAGGGTTCACTTGGAAAATTGATGCATCCATTATGCTGATCCATCAAAAGAAGAAAAGAAAAGAAAACCTGATTCATTTAAGATTAACTTTCCTATTGGTAAATTCCTTTTCATCTCTGTTGTTGTTTAATCATTTTTTTTCAGTTGTCTGTCTCTTTGGGACACTGGGGTTTTCTTGGCAAAGATACTGATGCTTGCCATTTCCTTCTCCAACCAATTTTACAGATGGGAAAACTGAGGTCGACAAATTAAGTAACTTGCTCAGGGTCCTCTGGCTAGTACGTGTATGAAGCTGGATTTGAACTCTAGTCTTCTTGAATCCCAGACCAGGCATTCTTTCCACTGTGCCACCTCCCTTTTCTTTCATCTCCATAGGCTGCCTCAGGCGCCACCTGCAGTGAGATCTTCCTAGTTGAGGCTCAGTTTCCTCATCAGTAGCTTTACCTGCTGCAGAGAAGCCTAGAGGATTAAGCCTTTGAATTTCTTACTTAGCAGGAGACTGGTAAAACTGGAAGCCAGACTAGATCTTCTCTCAAGACTGTAACTTTCTCTTCATTTGAAAAGCACTTAGGAAGTGCTTGGTCATGGGAATTTACAGGTAAAATGAAGAAGTCCCTGCCCTCCAGAAGATTGCATTTAATTGAAGAGAGGATATTTTCACAAATAATACAAAATACATTGAAAGTAATTTGGGCAGTGAATCAGTTCTCCTGAGTAGGTGGTCCTTGAGTTGAACCCTGAAGGAAGAAAGGGATGAGTAGAGGATGAGTAAAGGAGGGAGAGGGAAGGACTGGGCCAGGGTGTTGGGACAATAGAGAGAGGAATGGGTGTAAGGAACTGCCTATAGACCAAGAATAATCTGGGATGTGCCTGGAAAGGCTATAGAGGGACTATAGTGGGCTGGAGACTAGGAAGGGCCTAGTGGCCTGCCAAGCTGAGAACGCTCTGGACTGGATATGGAAATTCTTCTCTCCATGTTGCCCAGCCTTTTCCTCCTCTCAAATGTTGAGTCATTCTTGGGTACAGTATATCTCTGTGGTCACAGACTTCACCATTTGTTTCCTCATAGAAAAATGACTCTGAATTTTTTTCTTCTATTTTCCAATCAGGACTCTGTTGTGTTTTCTAGATTTTTTGGAGGAGGTATGGAATAGGGCATGGCTACATTTTCTGTACTGCCACCTCCACTATCTTAGCTCTCCTCCTCACCCTCTGTGATATTTACATCCTTAGTTAACCATTATGTTTACAGTGGTTTGTTTCATGGATATCAGGTAAATAGGGAGGATGTTGGAAGAAAAAATAGAAATATAAGAGTAAAGAGTTGATTCAAAGAAGACTAAAATGACATCACTTATATTTGAGACACATTACAGTGTGTCCAACTGTGGCTGATCAGATCAATACGAGCTCGGGGTGTTCTACCACAGGTTGGGCACAAATAGTCCATATGAACATAAGGATATCATGTTTCTTTTGAGTTGATTCAATTCTGCCTACCTCACAGAGTCCTCACTGATGTGGACACACCATGCTTTATGGTCCTGGGCCAGTGATTTCCATGCTGAACAATCAATTCTAAATGAGACTTTCTTCTGATCCCCTTGTGAGCATTTGTGTGAGTTCTCCATAAAATAGCTTTTTTGGAAAGCATATATCTGGCATTGTAACAACATGTCCATCCCATCATAGTCACATACTCTGTAATAATGTTAGAATGTAGGGGCGGCTAGGTGGCATAGTGGATAAAGCACTCCATTGTTAACTGGGAAGTCTCAAGAGCATTGTCCACTGTCCAGAACCTGGGCAAGCACACTGTTATAGAACTGACATACAATACTGATGAACTTCTCTGGGCAACCAAATTTTGACATAATTTTCCATAAACCCTTATAACTGACAGTATCAAAGACCTTGGTCAGATCTACAAATGTTATATATTGACCTCTGTTCTGTTCCTGGCATTTTTCCTGGAGTTGTCAGGCAGCAAACACCAGATCGATTGTTCTTCAACCCTTTCTGAGGCCACTCTGACTCACAGGGAAGTGAGCATCTTCCAGGTGAAGGATCAGTCTACTGAGAAGGACTCTGGCAAGAATCTTACCAGTAATGACTAAAAGAGAAATGCCGCTGTGGTTGTCACAGAACAATCTTTTCCCTTAACCTTTTTGGCATTTTTTTCAATTTAAGGCAATAGGGTTAAGTGGCTTGCCCAGGGTCACTCAGCTAGGTAATTATTAAGTGTCTGAGGCTGGATTTGAACTCAGGTCCTCCTGACTCCAGGACCAGTGCTTTATCCACTGCACCACCTAGCTGCCCCTTTAACCTTTATAGAAGTGAATGATGGAGGCATCCTTGAATTCTTGGGGGATAACCTCTTCATGCCATATAATCTGGAAATTTTCAGTCAGTTTTGGATAAGCAATGAGTAAAAGAGTAAAGAGGATTGTGAAGGAGAGTATTAGTTAAGAGAAAAGTGCTATCAGATGCTGTTTGAAAAGTTTCCTGGTTTGGAACTAATGAATTTCTTGGATTTTAAATTAATCCTGTGTCTCTGATTTCTCTGATTTATTTTTTCCCCAAAGACCATGGGATGGGGTGGCTAGGTGGCATAGTGGATAAAGCACACCTGGGTTCAAATCCGGTCTCAGACACTTAATAATTATCTAGCTGTGTGGCCTTGGGCAAGCCACTTAACCCCATTTGCCTTGCAAAAACAAAAAAACAAAAACAAAGACCATGGGAAATACTGACCAGTGATATGAAAATGCTTCTTTGCTCATGGCAATATTCTCAGGCAATGCTGAAGGGAGAAAAGCCCCAACTTGTTTCCCTCAACAAGGATGGCATCGTGCCTGTAGAGATGGTCATCTTGCTATGGCTCATGTCCTCAGCCAGGGGATTTGAAGTAAGCACCGGGAGCTGGCAGGAAAGCAGAGCTTAGAGACTTCCCCAGTGATTCTGTTGCGACATTTATGGCCTTGGAAATTAGAGCTAGGAGTCAACAGCCCTCCACCAAGGTGCCAGCCTCTCCGCAGCCACTGCCAGCAGGCTGGCAAAGAAGGCTTAGAGATCAAGATGTAGGGGCTGTCTGAACACATCTTTGTTTCCCTGTAAATCTTCTAAGTGACTCAAGTATTACATTGAGAACATTTTCCCCATAATCCTTAAACAAATAGATCAAAGAATTGCATTGAGTCATAATAATGGCATGAGAATAAAGCCTAATGATTTTAATTTCAATAACATTGTGCTTCATGGTGCCTTGAATTCTTGTTCATCCTTAAACTTCATTATGGCAAACTAATAGGCTACATTTCATCTTTATCACTGTTTACTTATTAATACATAATTTACTTTGAGGCTGTTGGCTACCCAATTTTTAATGAATATTGGAGACTGAACATTGTAACTTAAAACTGATTTTGGAACCTGCATTACCTGGGTCATCTCTGGCATGTAAGCAAAGGGTGGAGATGTCTGTGCCCTAGTGGCCCCCACGATGATTTCTAAGCACTCTTTTAGCTGTTAAATTATACTTGTCTACTAAGACAGCAGGTAGAATGGTGACCTTGAAGTTAGAAAGAGCAAATTCAAGTCCTGGTTCGAATACTCCCAGTTGGGTGACCCAGACCGGTGACTTCACACTTCTGGGCCTCAGTTTCTTGGCTGTAAAATGAGGAGGATAGACTCTTAGGATGCTCCTGTAATTGTCTGCTCTTGTGATCTTGCTCCATCTATAAAATATGAACTAAAAACAATAAAAGATAGCTATAATTACATATTCAAATGAACCTATGGTCTCATTACTTTGGGAGTTTCTACCAACAATGCAGGTCCCAACTAGTCTACATCATCCAGCTGGTGGATCTCTCTATCTTTTCCATCAGCTTGTCCTTTGAGGCCTGTCCATCTGCTGCCACAGGGCTCATTTCCTCTCTTGGAAGACACCAGCCTTTCCCCTCTCTCTCTGATCAGCCCGTCTCCTCTTCCCATATTTTTGTTCCTTGGTCAGAGAATCTTTCACTTTCATTCGCTGGTCTTCTGTTGCAGCCTGTTTATACAGCTGTAGCTTTATATTCAATTATATTTGTTTAAGCTATAACTTTACAAAATTGCTTTGAAATATGGCTTTGAGCCATATTTCAATTCTTGTGGTCCTATTGATACAATTATTATTAATGGCTACGGAGAATATCATCTTTCTGATAATAATGATAATGTTTGTCCTTCATTTTTAAAGAAGACCATGATGTCAGGGAGGTGATGCCATGACATGAATTGGATTTGAGGCAGTGGGCTGTGCTAAGTCCCCAGCCTCACTTTCTCCTTCAGAGACATCTGGGTCCAGTGGCCAGATAGGAATCAGGATGACTGGAGATAGCCCTGGATATGAGGCAGTCAGGGTGAAGTGACTTGCCCAAGGTCACACAGCTAGGAAGTGGCAGAGACTGGATTCAAATTCCCATCCTCCTGATTTCAAAGTCAGGGCTGTATCTACTGCAGCATCTACTAAGAAATTGAGAAGTTGAATAATGTGCTAAATATACCAAATGCTTATGTGGTCAGATGCATTTAAAAAAAATTCTTCTTATCCATGGTGATCCAGTTCCATTCTTCATCCTTCTGCTAGGTTTGTGGCATACCATGCTCTTCATGGAGAGTTCCAGATGGAGTTGGGGTGGGGATGGAGAGAAGGTTTGAGGTCTTCTTGTCCATATTCTTGCCTAGTTTATTTTATAGAAGCTACATAGCATTAGGACATTTCAATTCAATTCACTTTATAAGTGATTAAGTATTTGCATTATTAAGTATTCAAGACAAAAATCAATCTGGCATCAAAGACAGTGGATGGGACAATAGGCAGGACAACAGGCAAGTCATGAAAGTCATCTGTGCCCAAGCAAGCATAAGGAGAGGTTGCATCAGAGATGATCAGCTCACCATGGGGGCACTAACCCTGGCCTGGTCCACTCGCCAGCTCCTTAAAACCATTCCCAATGGAAGGAATGGATAACCCTCTTTGATGGAGAAGTCTGGGATGGAGCTCCCTGCTCTGAAACTCAGTTTAGCAAGAACTTTACAAAACCCTCATGGATTCCATCTTCAAAGATGTCTGAAATGGAACTTTTAAAGAAGTGTTAAGTGGAAACAGTGGAAGGACCAAGGAGCTGAGGACCCACTAGGTTCAGTGGACCTAGCATCTCCTGCTTGTTGCTCCAGCTGGTCCATGTCCCCAGCCTTCCTGGAGCAGGATGGACCTCTGGTAGGAGACAGTTTTTCATAGATAGAACCTGTTGTCATGGAGAAGACTCCAGAGGAGGAAGACCAAGGCCCTCCTCATCAGAGGGTTATGTGAGTGTAGGAAAAGAAAATATGGAGGGTCCTGAGGAGGGGAAGTTCAGAAAGTCTATTTGAAAGTCTTCCCAGGAATGATTCACATTGACAAGCTGAGCAAACAGAGCCACAGCTCCCCCAGACCCTCCCTGGAACCCTGGCCTGCTGCGCTGTGGGGGGCAGCAGAGGAAGGGGGCTCTCTGAGGGTTGAGGTGCATGGATTTCCTGAGGGAAGAGGACTTCTGGAGTCTCTTTTCACTGGCAGCTCTCAACCACAGCTGCGCAGAGTAACCTGGGACACCGGGGAGGTTAGGGCAGTAGGTATCAGAAATGAGACTAGAACCCAGGACTTTCCCCTCCAAACACAGAGTTTAGATTCCAATTGTATTTGCATGTGTCGTTTTGATCTCAGAATGGTCCCTTGTGACCAATAAAAACCACTAAACAAAAACACCTGAGACAAAGCCCAGGCAGCAGAGTTGTGGTTTGCCGGTCCCTGACGGAGGACAGACATTTAATTATCTTTCTCTGGGAATGTCTGTTTTTTCCTCATTCCTAAAACTCAATTTCCATTTTTTTGTATGTGAGTTAGAAGGCTCTACTTGGTGGTCTTTGCCAATAGAGCTGAAGTCACTGAAAAGGGTCCTTTGTTGTCTTGTAAACCCATGGTTCTTGGTCCTGTTCAGGGGTGATGGGGGCTCCAGCTTCGCCCCCAGTTCAGGTGGTGCCCGGATTTCTTCCTGCCACTTTGGTGCCCCAGGACCATTAGCCTTGCCTGCCTTGCTCCTCCTTGCTCTCCCCTGCCTTCCCACTCACCATCTCCCACCTCTGCAGACTCTCTCTGTGCTCCCCTCTCCTGCCCCGGTGGATTCCCAGCTTCTTCAGAGAACAGCTCGCCCCTTATGGGAAGTCATCGCTGATTCTCTCAGCTTCAAATGTTCTCTTCCTTCTCTTCAGGGAGGTCTGGATGGTTAGCCCCCTCCCACCCCCTTTCCTCTCTGTGGTTGTATGGGTGCTGTTGAGCAATGGGCCTAACTCACACATAGTTGTATGCACATAGGGAATCTTCTTAAAGTGGACATCTTTGGAATCCTCATTCAGTAAGAACATTTTAATTCACTAAAGAAACTAAAACTTAAATTTTATTGAGATGCTAAGATGTGTCTGAGCACAGCTGGGCACTCCCAGTAAGGATACCTAGATGCTTGCGCTCCCAGAATGCTTTCTGGTCAGCCAGTGGTCCTCCTTGGCGGCCCTGCAATGAGAGAGGAGGTCCTCTCCCTGGCACCTAGCCTCCCAGAGGGGTCCTGGGCTCTAAGTCTTCTCTTGTCTGGGTGGCATCAACTTCTTCATTTGGGCAGCCCAGGAGGATCCCAAGACTCCCACTACAGCCTTGTCCAGCCGGTCCCCAACGGTGGGCAGCCCCTCTCCTTCCAGTTCTTGGCCACCACAAAAAGAGCTGTGATTTGTAGGTTTGTGTGGAGGGGATCTGTTCTGGCTGTAGCCTAGCACTGCTAGAACTGACTCAAGGGGCCTGAACTGAGGAGTGCCCTTTGTATATGAACCTGAATTGTTTCCCAACATGGTGGTACCCATTCCCGAGGCTCCCAACAGTGCATGGATGTAACTCTTTTCTCATAACTCTACTAATATTGATCATTTTCCCTTTTTTGTAAATATTCTTAGACTATTTGCCAATTGAGCAATGACTCTTATTTTAAAAATTTAAATCACAGGGGCAGCTAGGTGGCACAGTAGATAGAGCACCAGACCTGGAGTCAGGAGGACCTGAGTTCAAATTCGACCCCAGGCACTTAATAATTACCTAGCTGTGTGACCTTGGGCAAATCACTTAACTCCATTGCCTTGCAAAAAAACAACAAAAAAATAAAACCCCCCAAATTTGCATCAGTTCCTTAAACATCTTGGTTATTATGGAAACTTACTGCAAGAGTTTTTCACCCTTAATTGTTTCTCTTCACTGACTTTGTACAAAAGCTTTTCAATTACTGCTAAGCATCTCTACAACCCGCATACACACATGTGTATTGACAGCTAGGTGGCTCAGTGGATAGGGAGCCTGGCTTGAAATCAGGAAGACCTTGGTTCATATCCAACCTCAAACACTTATTACCTATGGAGCCTTGGGCAGATCAGATCACCTTTGGGTGCCTCAGTTTCCTTAACTGTCCAGTGGGAATACTAATAGTGCCCACCTCCATAAAGACTCAAATGTGAGAATATTTATAAAGCACAGGGGCAGGACCTGGCCCAGAGCCCCTGCCTTCCAAGGCCCACTTCTTTCTTTCCTTTCAGTGGCTCTTGCAGTCTTGGAATCTATCCTGATCTCACCCTGCAGCCAAAGAAGGTCTCAGTGCTCTCTCCTGGCTTTCCTGTGTCCCTCGCATGGGTCTGCCTTGTGGCTATTTCTAATTCCTCGGCATCTGGCCCCCGATTGCTGATCTGGTCTGGCTCACTAATGAGCTGTGGAAGATGCAGAATCAGATCCATTTGAGCCCCTCCCCCAAAAGGAAACCAGCCTTCCCTCATCTTTGAACTCAGCTTCACAACGGACCTTTGAGGCATTCTTGTGTGTCTGTTTGTGTCTGTCTGTGTGTGTGTGTGTCTATGTGTATATCTGTGGTCTCCATCTCTCTTCCATCTCATCATCAAGCCAGGTGATTTTTTTCAAGGAAAATTCAGTGTACAAAGGAGTGAATCTGTTGCCAGAGGTAGCCTCTGATTCTAACCTCCCTAAGGCAGATGTGGCAGTGCTTTCTTTCAGCAGGGTTGGACAGGTGCTTCTCCTGGAGGATTTTTCTCATCTTTGGGAAGTTTTCAGAAAGTATAAGCATCCACTGGAATAAACTTTCACTAGTATTTGCCATACATAGACTAGCAAAGGCAAGATTCTTTAAAATGACCATTCAGGAAGATAGCCTCTGAGTTTCATCATCTTTTTTGCAGGCATTTATTGAAAGAGAGTGGCCTCGAATGATCTCTGAGGCCCCTGAAGGGCCTCAGGTGAGTATTTAGTGTCTTATAGAGGTCTCCTCATGCACGATTGGGCTTGGTTCTATAGCTTTCCATCCATTAGATATGAGAGCAAAACAACCAAGCATCCATTAAAGACAAAGTCATCAGAATGAACTGCAGATAGAGAAAAGACCTCTTGTGATATAAATTTCAGTCTGAATATCTAGGGCAGTTTATTTCTGAAATACAAGAAAAAAATGTGATAAACTGAAAACTCAGATGATAGATTTACAACTAGAATCATAAAGATGAAAGACTGAGACTGGCAGAAAGACAGGGGCAAAAACAGTGAACTGGGAAGGAGGGGAAAGGAAGAAATCAAGAGAAGGAAGGAGATCAAAAAGGGGGAGAGAAGAGATGGAAGGAGGGAAAGAAAGAAAAAGAGAGGAGAGAAATAACAGGAGAGAAAGAGGGAGAAAGAACAAGACACTGTTG
The DNA here is from genome assembly GCF_037893015.1 of Macrotis lagotis. Lineage (NCBI taxonomy): Eukaryota > Metazoa > Chordata > Mammalia > Peramelemorphia > Peramelidae > Macrotis > Macrotis lagotis. The sequence continues at coordinate 4,986,831 of NC_133664.1, forward strand.
CACCTGTTCACAGACCATCTCTAATGGTCCTGTTTCCTATCAGTCAGGACATGGTGGGGAACAATTGTGGTAAAGGCAAGTGAGAAGGATGTCTTGCACAGCATCCCCCTCACTATAATAAGCACAATTGTGCCAGCTCTGCTCCTAGTCCTGCTTTTGGTTGGGAGTCACCCTCAATACCAAAGGACTGGATGGTAGCCTGCCCAGAAACGTCATTGTCTTAGCCCATCCAGAAGGGATTCCAGCAGGAACCACAGCCACAAACCAGAATGTCAGTCTGTGCCTTTGAAACAGGGTTTGTGTGTGTGTGTGTGTGTGTGTGTGTGTGTGTGTGTGTGTGTGTGTGTGTAAGTAGTTGACTTGGTTCCTCTTTGCCCAGTTGCCCCCTATCTCCCTCCAATGAGGGGCTGGCTATTTTCAAGGTACCCTTCTGACCAGTTGGATTAAACCCTTTCATGGTTCCTCCTCTCAGGAGGGCTGGGCTTCTCATCCCAAGTCTCCTAGCCTCTAGGGATTCCTCACTCCCTGCCACCACAAGCCTAATTCTGCCCCATGCCAGCCGATAGACTTCCATCCACCAGGTAGACTTGAATATGAGTTGGCACACTTGAGGGTATCACAGGTGATCCTTCCAGATTTTAAATAGATGTTTCTTGGTTGGAGTTGGTAGAGTCTCTCTAAGGAAATGCTTTTTTTTTAAAGAATGAGTTGCTGAATATTTATTAATTTATATTAGGTCTTCTTTAAAAATGGGGATACAGAGGATGGCTAGGTGGCGCAGTGGATAGAGCACCGGCTTTGGAGTCAGGAGTACCTGGGTTCAAATCTGACCTCAGACACTTAATAATTACCTAGCCATGTGGCCTTGGGCAAATCACTTAACCCCATTGCCTTGAAAAATCTAAAAAGAAAATGGGGGTGCTCTTGTTTGGAGTTTATAAACCCTTAGATTCTGAATACAGATGGAAAGATGTTATTAAAGGGAACTTTAGAAAATAACTAAATTGGGGCAGCTGGGTGGTGCAGTGGATAGAGCAGTGGCTCTGGAGTCAGGAGGACCTGAGTTCAAATCTAGCCTCAGACACTTAATAATTACCTAGCTGTATGGCCTTGGGCAAGTCACTTTACCCCATTGCCTTGAAAAAAACCTAAAAATAAAAAAATAAAAAAACTAAATTAACTTAATCTAATGTATCAGGAGAGGGATACTTGTATAGAAACATCTGGAGTTTCAAAGGTAGAGGTACCAAGATGGCAGTTACAGGCTTAACTTCTGGAGCAGACTTTTCAACAATTAGAAATAGAATGGGGTGCCCCAAGACTGAATGGACCCCAACTCCCCAAATGTAGCTCATTGACTATGTGAGAAAGGGGATGGTTAAGGAGATGGTCTCTGGTTTTGAAAGTATAGAATAGGCAGAAATGGAATTTTAAAACAATTGTTAAGAGTTGATTGCTGGGGCGGCTAGGGGCGTAGTGGATAAAGCACCAGCCCTGGAGTCAGGAGTACCTGGGTTCAAATCCGGTCTCAAACACTTAATAATTACCTAGCCATGTGGCCTTGGGCAAGCCACTTAACCTCATTTGCCTTGCAAAAACCTAAAAAAAAAAGTTGATTGCCAAAATCATCAGATGAGGTTCTAAAATATAGACTGTGAAATTGTAAATTATCCCCACATGTTGGAATATTGGAAAAAGCTAGATGAAGAAGCGAAGGCCCCCCATACACCTCAGACCACCAGTGTGATGGAGAAGACACCAAAGGGCTCATTTTGAAAAGAGAAGAGAAAGGGGGTGGCTAGGTGGCGCAGTGGATAGAGCACTAGCCTTGGAGTCAGGAGTACCTGAGTTTAAATCCAACCTCAGACACTTAATAATTACCTAGCCGTGTGGCCTTGGGCAAGCCACTTAACCCCTTTGCCTTGCAAAAACTAAAAAAAAAAAAAAAAAGAAAAGAAAAGAGAAGAGAAGAGTGTTCCCCAAATCTACACTTTTGTCGGGGAGGAAGTTTTGCTTTTCACAAGTTTCATCCCCAAACACATGGTGCCCAAAAGGTCAGACATGACCATGTCCGTGTCACTCTAAATGAGCACTGATGACTCCTGGGGAAACAGCAAGAGACGGAGAGAACCCACCCCCTCAGACAGGTTCTGAATCTCTGGTTCACTGTTTATTCTTCCCAAGACAAGACTTCAGCTTCTTCCCACGTTTCTAGGCTTGAAAGGGGCTTTAAACAATGTTTACAGATTTATAGGAAATAGACCATTATCCCCATTGTACAGATGGGCAACCTGAGGCCGAGAGCCAGGAGGAGACTTTCCTCGGGTCACCATGCAATCAGGAAGGTTGCATTTGAACTTGGGTCTTCCTGGTCTAAGCCTACTACCTGGGCCTCTGGTGCCCGAGAGTGATGTGTTCTGTTCTGGTTCCTTTTCAGTGACACCCTTTGTAACTTCATTTCCCTCACCTTTGTTCAATCACACAAAAAAGGGGAAAGATTGCTTGAATCCCAGTGGAAAAATCCACTTCCCCAGCTTCTCAGTCTTGAAATTGCAACCTCTGTTGCTATCCTCCAATGAGCTTCGCAGTCAGGATCTTCAGCCCCTTTTCTCTGGATTTATAAATGCAGAGATGGAGTGACCCACCCCCCAGCCCCTGGGCCACAGGGAGCCCACACTTTACAGCAGCCTGTCCTGTCCCCAACATGGGGATGGGCATGAACAATTGTTCTGGATCCTCACCAGTCCTGCCAGGGAGGGCTCCATGCTACAAGTGAGGAGTCCGAGGCCAACAGGGGCTTGCCAGGGTTTCACAGCATGCAAGGCTGCCTGGGATAACTCTGGGTTCAAGAGTCACTGGCCCTGAGACCTGTCTTGGCTTCCTGGTGATGCCATCTCTGTCCCTGTAGAGCCTATGGAGTCTGAGATAATTCTAGGGAGAGTATCAGTAGCTGCCAAGGGTCTGGGACTGGGAGACAGGAGGGGGCTAGACTAGCCTCTCCTTTCTTGTCATGAGGCAGGGGTCAGAACAGAGGAGCATTGGGGGGTCACATGTTTTTATTGCCATTGGATGCTGGAGCGGGTTAGAAATGAGGTCAGAAAGTGGGAGCTGCTTCTGCCTGGGTCTGTTCCCTGCAGATGATGCAGCTCCAGAGGGAACCTTGGCCAGGTAGTCTAGGGCTGTAAATCACCAGGACAGAGAGAATGTCTTCTTTTGGCAAGGACTTTAGTCACCTGGTCGGCACCATCCCACCTTCTGATTCTGGTTTTTCTGGGTCAAGAATAATCAAAATTGGAGTTTATTGGGGTAGGCAGGGGGTGTGTTGTGGTACAAAGTATTCAGATGAGATCAGCCCAGAGCGAGGGAAGAAGGATGGTGGCCAAGTGACCTCCTGCCCCTCAGTTTCCTCATCTTTAAAAGAAGGGGACTGGGGAGAAGGTTTCTTTCTACTTTCAGTCCCTTGGAGGAGCAAGGAATGGAGGATGATGGTGAGCTAAGGTCCAGGTGAAGGAAGGGCACAGGCAGGTCCTCCTAGGGGAGATGCTGATGTTGGTAAAATCGGTGTCAGAGAAACCATTGTCAGCCTGGGTCAGCAGGCCCAGACCCTTGGACTTTTCCTCACCATCAGCTCTTGGCTTCCTTGCCTCCCTTCAAATCCCTCCCTGCTTCTGAGTGCCTCCCTCTCCAATATAACCTTTGTCCTATCCTGCCTCTATCAAGCTCTTTACATATGGATCCCCCCTTGAGAACATGCCCTCCTTGAGAGGAAGGGGCTTCTCCCTTTCTTCATAGTCTTTGCTCTTAGCAGAGAGCCTGCTTCAGAACAGTAAGTGGTGAATGAATTCATTGATTGATTGATTGATTGTTTGAGATCAGGAAAGAGACACAGAGAGATGGTAAGTGAATGAGGCTGTTGAACTGGAGGTGTTTAGGAAGAAAGACATGGCAGGATATGCAAGCACACTGTAATATAAGAGAGGAAAGAAGAAGCCATGAGATAAAAGAAATTCCAAGAGTTTTTGCTTTCAGAGATAGGAGAAAATGGCAGCACCTTTTACTATAGTGGGAAGCTTAGAGAAAAGGTAAGAAGCCAAGACTTCCCCAGGCCACAATGACATGCAGTGAGTGGTAAGACAAGCTTGCAGAGAGTAGTTGGGAGGCATCGAACAGAGCAGGTGAACCTAGGTCAGTTTGGGATGATGGGATGATAGTTCCTCCATTTGTCAGGGATGACTTCTAAGGGTAGGCCCTTGGAACCTAGAAATGTAGTTTTGAGCTGAAAGGGGCCCTAGAAATTCTCTAGTCTATGTTTGACAAACCCAAAGATGGCAAATTCTGAGAGAACTCACTATTCAACAAAAACTCCTGGGAAAACTGGAAAATAGCAATGCAAAAACTAGGTGTAGACTCACATCTCGCACCCTATACAAAAATAAGACAAAATGTGTACAGGATTTAGACATAAAGGATGATATATCACAGACCAATTGACAGATCAAAAACTACTGTCTCAGATCTCTGGCAAGGGGAGGAATTCATGATCAAGAATTAGAGAATATTATAAATTGCAAAATGGATGCTTTGGGCTATATTAAATTAAAATGTTTTTGCACCAATAAAGCCAATGCAGCCAAGATTAGAAGGAAAACAGAAAGGTGGGAAACAATTTTCACAGCTTACAGTTTTGTTAAAGGTCTTATTTCTGAAATAAGAGAGAACTGAATCAAATTTATATGGTTACAAGTCATTTCCCAATTGAAAAAATGGTCAAAGGATATAAACAGGCAGTTTTCAAATGAAGAAATTAAAGCTGTATATAATCATATTGAAAAAAATGCTCCAAATCATTAATGATGAGGAGAAATGCAAATTAAAACAACTATGGGGTACCACTCACACCTATCAAATTGCCTAGGATGACTAAAAGGAAAACGATCAGTTGAAGAGGTTGTGGGAAGACATGTTGGTGGAGTTGTAAACTGATCCAACCTTTCTAGAGAGCAATATGGAACTACGCCCAAAGAGCAATAAAACTTTTCATACCCTTTGACACATCAATTCCATTACTAGGCCTATATCCAAAGGAAATAAAAAAGTGGAAAAAATCCCACATGTTCAAAAATATTTGTAGCAACTGTATTTGCAGTGGCAAAGAATTGGAAATTGAGGCAATGCCCATCCATTGGGAAGCAGCTCAACAGGTTGTATTATATGAATATTATGGAATACTATTGCTCTATAATGAATGGTCAAACTCTAGAGGAGCTTGGAAAGAATTACATGAGCTGATGCTGAGCGAAGGGAACAGAACCAAGAGAACACCGAACACATTAATGGCATTTGAGTTGACCATCTAAGATGGATTCAGCTCCTCTCAGCAATTCAGAGGCCTGTTATGGACAACACCATCCTCATCTAGAGGAAAACAAAAAAGAATCTGAATGGATGCTATGTTCACCTTTAAAAGAACTTCTTGGGGCGGCTAGGTGGCATAGTGGATAAAGCACCAGCCTTGGAGTCAGGAGTACCTTGGTTCAAATCTGGTCTCAGATACTTAATAATTACCTAGCTGTGTGGCCTTGGGCAAGTCACTTAACCCCATTTGCCTTGCAAAAACCTAAAAAAAAACTTCTCATGCTTTTCCCTCCTAGCCAATGGTTTTCTTCTTTTCCCTTAGTCCTAATTCCTCATAAAAAAATAAACAAAAAATATAAAGCTAATATGAAAACACATTAAACACAAATATACATGGACAAATTTTCTAGACTGCTCACCACTAAGGGGAGAGGAGAGGGAAAGGAGGGTGGTAGAAAAATGTGTAACTTAAAAATATGCAGATGGATGAAAGTTGAAAAATTTGCATAACATGTAATTGAAAAAAGGAAAAAAAAACATTAAAAAAGAAAGAATTCCTCTAGCTTGCCCTCCTATTACAAAAGGAGGAAGGCCTTGCTCATGATCACTCAGGAAACACAAGGCAGGAGCAGCCTGACACTAGTGACTTTGTGACTTCCATTGACCCCAAAGGGAAGGTTTCCATCCTGGCCATTGGGATTCTAAAGTCACCCTCATCAAACCAGACAGATCAATAAAACCTGGCAGAAGAGAGCATCAGCAGCACAGGGATGGCAGCTGCAGAACCAGGGTGAGCCTCGGGTTCTTTCAGGCAGACCCCCCCCCATCCTGTGCCATCATCAACCTCTGCGTTAGGGGAGCGGATTCTGCATCAGCAGAAGGTGATGCTGCTATTCATTGATCCTGTGTCCTTGATAAAGTCACCAGTCAGAAGCCATGTTGGGGTGTGCAGTTGGAAAATGAATTCCACCTCTTCCTGCCTGCCTCTTGCTCCAAGGTGAAGGGTTCATTAATTCACTGCAGGTGTTATTAATTCAGTCCCCTAAGCTTGTTACATAAAAGTCCTTGTGTGAGATGTGGACACACACCCAATCTGGTTTCACAGGTAATAGAGCACTGGAGCAAGGGACAATAAAAGCTTTGGGTTTGAATTATTCAGGTGATGACTCCAACCCTTTGGAGACCTGACCTGGGGGTCTGAGGAGGAGAGCCAAGAGGCACAGGTCATTTCCCTGAACTGCAGAACTTTTCTCCCAGTAACATGAAAAGCATATTATCTGCTAATGAGGAACAAGTTAATGACATTAGCCATGACTGATTACCTGTCCAGTTTGGCCGAACAGAGGAGATGGTGAGGAATGAATTTTAATGCCAGATTCCACCCTTGGGAGCCCAAGAAACCAGCCCTCCCCCCAACTTCCCCTCCTTCTCTCCAGGAGTCCTTGACTTTTACCATGAGGACAGGAATGAGATGATAAAACACTTTACTCCATCATTAGCCAGAGCATCAGTAGGAAAACCAGGCTTTTGTATTTTAATGGATTTTATATGAAATTTCATTCTAAGTTTTCAGACTTAATACCTAATTTTAAACTGTCTTTAAATAACAATATATTTGATTACATTAAATTGAAAATGTTTTATACAAATAAAGCCAACGGAGCCAAAATCAGAAGGAAATCAGAAAAAAATTATAGGTAGTTCCTCAGAAAAAAAATGCTCTTTTAGCTCAACTGAGTCAAATTTATAAGACTAAGTCATTCTCTAATTGATAAATGGTAAAAGGATAGGAGCAAGCAGTTTTTGGAAAAAGAAATCAAAGCCATATAGAGTCATATAAAAATTCTCTAAGTCATCACTGGTTAAAGAAATTCAAATTAAAACAACTATGAGATACCATCTCACATCTATTGAATTAGCTAAAATGATAGAAAGGGAAAATGAGAAATGTTGGAGGGGATATGGAAAAATTGGGACACTGATATAATTCTGGTGGAACCGAAACTGAACCAACCATTTTAGAGAAGAAATTCAGAATTATGCCCAAAGAACTATACATTCAAAGTATACACACTTTGATCTGGCAATACAACTATTAGGTCTGTTTCCCAAGGTGATCAGGGAAAAGGGAAAAGAATTTATATGTTCAAAACTCTTTATAGCAGCTCTTTTTGTGGTGTGTTAATGCCAGATTCCACCCTTGGGAGCTTTGGAAGTTTGGAAATCAATTTGGATTTGGATCAAAGATTCAGAAGTCAATGAATTGGGGAATGACTGAACAAGTTATGGAATATGATTGTGATGGAATTCTACTGGGCTGTAAGAAAGGATGAGCTGATTAATCTTAGAAAAAATGGAAAGAATTGGATGAAATAATGAAATCAGTAGAATCAAGAGAATGTTGTCTTTAGTAGTGGCAATAGTATTTGAAGAGTAATTGAATGACAAAGTTATTCTGAGTATTTAGATACTCAATTCAAGTCCAAAAGACCTCTGAAGGAAGATGCTCTCCTCCGCCAGAGAAAGAACTGATCTGTGGACATATGTATTGGCGGTCTCATATATGGCACCATAAAATGCATCCATCCATAGCTATGTAGATAGACATAGAATGTCCTCCTTCTCTAATGCAGATTTGGGACAGAGGCAATTCAGAGCTCAATGCAACAACAAAAAAAAATTCTTAAAGAGGAATGCAGCTCTCTGAGATTGCAATGACCTAATTCTCTGTGGGACATTTTCTAAACTTTGGTGTCCCCAATGAGTGCTTTGTGGATTACAGGGGCAGGATGCTAAATATTTATGTTTATTCATATGTATGTATACATGTAAATAAATAAATATTTTTGCATAGATCTGTCCATCAGCATCCATCAGAGGAGGAAGAGGGATGCTGAAAACTCTTGGGCGGATGGGCTCATGGTGGCCAGGAAGGTCAGGGCTTATTGCACACAAAGGAGATCCTTTCATCTACATAGCACAAAAAGTTCAAATTAGTTTTAGAGAAGGAAGATTTCCCAGCACATATTCAGAGCTGCCCCAGGATGCAATGGGCTCTTTTGGACAGCAGGTGGGACTCTCTCATTAGAGATTTTTGGGTAGAAGTTGAATGAACTTGCTGGGGGGGGTGGGGGGTTGTAGAGTGGATTCTGGTTCAGAGGTGAGTTGGACTTGTCAGTCTCTGAGGGCCTGTGGTTTCTGGGACACCTGAAACCCATTTGCACTCCTTGATATCTGGGGCTTAAAGAAGGTGGACTCTGGCTCACAGAAAGGAGGAGACAGACAGACAGAGATAAAGAGATGTACAGTTGGACCAACTGAGACAGAAAGACAGAGACAGAGACAGAGGCAGAGATAGGGACAGAGATGAGAGAGAGAGAGAGAGAGAGAGAGAGAGAGAGAGAGAGAGAGAGAGATATGGACAGATAGAGATCTCCTGATCCCAATTAGGTTCTTGGCCCTTTTTGAGCTTGATCCCACAGACACCTGTAGACACCTCCGATGCTCAGCATGACGCTGCTTTTTGTCTGTTTTCCAAGAGGACCAATGATATCATCACCAAGTGATGTCTTGACTTGGGCATGAATTGGATTGAAGGGAGGCGGGTGCCCAGCACCATCCTCCTCTCTCTCTCTCTCTTCCAGAGTCCACTGGCAAGACTAAAGTCAGGGTGCCTGGGATGTCCTCAGTTTCTTTGATATCTGGTCAGCTCTAGCTGGTCACCTGCTTCTGCCACCTCCCTTCTGCCCTGGCTGCCCAGGGAACATGAATTTGGCAGATGCCCTGCTCTCACCAAGATTTTGAGGCCTGCCCAGTTCTCCTCCCCTGGTTTAACTTATCTGCCAGGATAGGCTTACTAGGGCATGACCACCACACATGCTGTGGCCTCTTGGGGCAGCAGCTGGCGCCCAGAGGTGGATGAGCAACCCTGAGAGAGGCTCTGTGGCCTTAACCAGTCCTCCTTGAACACCCTTACACCTGATTCTTCCCAAACACCCCCATACCAAGGGTCCTTGTCTTCCTTGAGCACCCACCCCTCCACATGCAGTGTTGCCTAGTAGACGGCTGACTAGCGTTGGAGTTAGGAAGTCCTGGGTTCCAGTGCTGCCTCTGCTCCACATCCTCCGGCATCACACTCATTTTCTCAGCTCTCCTTAACATCCAACCCCCAGCCGGCAGGAGCCTGCCTGCATGACAGCTGGTGATTAAAGGGCAGATGCCCCTGGGGCTCAGCTTCTCTGAGTAGGTTGGTAAGCAAGGTGTATGTTTGGCCTCACAGAGCCTGGACTGGAGTCGTGGCTCTGGTGACTGCGACCTCATCTGGCAAAGGGCAGGTGCCCCTGTGGTCTGGAGTGACAGTGCCAGAGAAGGAATGATGTGAAATGTTCCGTCCATCTGCTTCATGTCACAAGGAGGTGCTGTTAAGATTCCCATTTTACAGATGAGGATGCTGAGGTGGACAGTGGTCAGGAGACTTGCTGAGTCTGTGTCTTTAGACACGGCTAGGGTCTGAAGAAATGTAATGGGCTGCATCCTCCCAGGAGGGCATTGAGAAGAGGCTGTCTGAACCCCTGCTGGAGATGGGGGGTTGGGCTCCTTGTGCAAGAAGAATCGGGGTCTCTGGCCTCAGAGATTCTGTGACTCTGGCTCGTTCTTCTAAGAATCCAGACCATATTTTTGATAATAGGTCTTCCCACTCCAGGCATCGTGCTTCATCCACTGAGCCACCTCATTGTCTCATCTGTGTACTCCCTGGGAGCCAGGGACCCTGGAATATAGTCCTGGCTTTGACCCTAACACTTCACCTCTGTGGGCCTCAATTTCCTGATATGTGAAATGAAGAGATTGGGAAAGATGAAGTCTGAGGTTCCTTCTGGGTACCTTCCAACCCCAAATATCTGTGATAATTTTTTTTTAAGTGCTTTCCACCTTGCTGGGGCCCATGTGCTATTTGGTGAAAAGGTAGGAAATAGAGAATTGGATTGACATAAATGTCTTGCTTAATTTTGGAAGTCCATGATTTTTAAAACAATGTGCCACCTTTGGGAAGTTGGAGATGACACCATGGACAGTATTAAAACAAAGCATGAGATAAATTGTATTTATGGCCCAAAACCACGATTTACCGTCTGATAGAAAAAACTCAAAAATCCTCCCAGGGCCCCCAAGTTGTGAGAGGCCTTTAATGTGCACAGTCAGCTGGGGGTTCTGAGTCACATCTCTGTGAGCCAACAGTGAGGTTTCTCTATCAGGGCGTCAGTCTGGGCACCTGATTCTGAACATTGAAAACGTTTCCAGCCCCCCACCAAAAGAGCTCCCCTTTTTGTAAGATGCAGCATTCTGAGTTATAGGAGGTGGAAGTGGACTTCTGCTGCCATTTGGATTCCAGAAAGATACAGAGAAGGCTCCTGGGTGTGAATTAGCAGTTGTCAACAATACGGTCTGGATTCTTAGAAGAATGAACCAGAGTCACAGAATCTCTGAGGCCAGAGAGACCTGCTCAAGAAGCCCAACCCCCCATCTCCAACAGGGGTTCAGATGGCCTCTGCTTGCTGCCCTCCTGGGAGGATGCAGTCCCCAATCCATTTCTTGGCTAGGGGGTTGGGGGGGGGGCTCTCCATCCCTTCCAAGTGCCCCATGTGCTTCACCTCATTAGCTCTTTGTAGGATGACAGAACACGCTCGGTCTTTGTGGTAAGCCATCGGGCCTCAGAATAGTTCACAAATTTCTTTTTAACAAGATAATTCATGTTTGATGAAGTGTGCAGCAATCTCCCCGAGTCCTAAGCAGTAATCTCAATTCCTGGAGCTCCCCAGGGCCCCTAAGGAGGTTTGTCTTACTTTTCCTCCATCAGTCCCACGGAAGCTATGAACCGGTTCCCTTTTGACTTGTCCATGGGTTCCCTCCACCCAACCACCACCTGCACCATCTTTTCCTTCTCTTGGGAGGTCAGGATGGATCTTTGCAAAGGTTAGGACAAGTTGGCACATTTGCCCAAGCATCCCAAAATACATCCCTTCCTCAGCAAGTCCTACATTTTTAACTGCAAAAAGTGCAAACTACACAGAGAGCATTGCAGAAAGCCTGCCGGGAGCTTGGCATCAGCAAGCTCCCCAAGCCAAGCTGCAGAGACAGAGATGGAAGTCAGAGAAGAATCTTCATTGCCGTGACCTTAATTCACAGAAAACATTTATTCTTAGAAGGGCTTTTTGGGTTGTTTGGGGGGAGCTTATCAAGTCTCTTGTTTTCTGGTGAATGAGAAGGGGATTGAAATGGGAGGACCTTCCCATTATTGAGGACTCAGGAATTTAAAGGAAAATTATTTGGGGCTCTTGAATGTTCATCAAAATGCTTCTTAGAATTCCTGTGCTGTGGCATTTGGCAAGGAGATGTGTCCTGGGCTGAGAAGGGCTGGTGTCAATTTAGACCAGAGGCCTTTGAACCTGTGGATGGCATGTTCCCACAAGGGAAGCTGCCTCTCACAAAGTCTGTGACATGTCCAAAGTCATGGAGTAGGAGGTGACAGGGCCAAGTCCTGAGGCTCAAATCCCCACTCCTTCCCCAGCCTTGGGGTCCCCCCTCTCTGGGACTCAACTGAACAATGAAGTCTGCCAGGGTCTTGGAATGAGCCAGGCTCAGGAGAACCCTCTCCAGTGGCAGCAGGAACCACATCACTTGTCTTGTTGGGACACCCTCTGAACACTGGGGCAAGCCCAGACTTTCCTGAGCTAGCACCCCCAAGTAAAACATCACGGGGAAGTCTCCAGAAAAGAGCTTGCATTTGGAGTCAGGAGATCCAGCCCTGAGTCCTGGCTTTTCCAGTGACCAGCGGTGTGAAAGGCAGATACCTCGGAAACTCAGTTTTCCTCTGTAGAAAGGGGTGATACTATCTGCCCTGCTGATCCCCAAGGCTGGGAGGACTGGGGTGCATCCTTATGTAAAAGTGAACATGTCCTGCTAACAAACATGCCCAAGCCCCGCGGTGGAGCCGTCAGTAATGTGAGATGACCCCGGTCACCTGGCTGGGCCTGAATGGAAGTCTAAAACCCCTGAGAGAGGAGGATTTGAGAAGGCCTCTGGCCTGGGGGCCATCTGAACCACAAGATCTGTGAGGACTGCCGTCTCCAACCAGTCCCTACATCACCTGCCACATTTGTGGCAGCACCTCTCTGAGAAGGAGGCACCTGGCAGAAAGGAGGCCCCTTGGAGGAGGCCGCAGGTGCCCCCTCCCCCAGCGCCCCCCTGGCACTGGCCTCGCACAGAGCCCGTTCTCTGCCAGGCTTTGTTCTCAGAAGGCAGACATGCTATATTTTTAAAAAGACAGATGTGAAGACCGATCCCCCAGCACATCCCCCCACCAGAGTGCTTTGGGATCACTCTCTGGATCCAGTAGCTCTGGGTCCTTTACTAACAGGCATAATTGGATGAAGACGTGCAGCCAGAAGGATCAGACCTCCCACGTACGTCTGGCTCTTTGGCATAGACCAAGGTAAGGGTGCCCAAGGCCAGACCCCTACTGGTCCAGGGCTGGTCAGTAGAGTCTGGGAAGCTGGGTCCTCCAAGTCTGTGGTTTTCATCTGGGGTCTGTAGTGAGAGGGAGACCCGGGGGAAAATCAGAGGCTGGAAATATCCCTGACAGCTATGCTGCTGCCTTATGGGGGGCCCTTTGAGACCTTGGGGTCCAGGAGCCCAAGCTGGCCAGGAGCAGCAGCCAGGGGCATCCCCTGGAGCCTGATGGGGGGCTGGAGATAAGCCTGGCAGGAGGCCCGGATCTCACCCGACCCCCACCACCCGAGCAGAAGCAGGAAAGGAGACCCTGCCTGCAGCCCGGGCAGGAGGAGGGGAGAGGCGGCAGGTTCCTGAATCTCGGGGTGGGGAGCCTCTGCTGGGATGTGTCTTTCCCTGAAAACTATTGATGTGAAAATCCGGGTTTTCTTCTCAGTGTGCTTGGGGCAGTGCCTTGTCTCCAAATAAGGGGCTTTGTTTTTAGCTTTGAATCCTTGCTCCCAGACCCCAAACCTGAACCTCTCCCTGCTCTTGTTTTCTCCAAGAAGAGGAAGCCTGGGTCCTGACTGGTGCACAGTCGTTTCTAACTTTCTGGGACCTCATTGAAGTTTTTTTTGGGTAAAGACCCTGGAATTCTTTGCCATTTCCTTCTCCAGATCATTTTACAGATGAGGAAACTGAGGCAGACAGGGCTAGATGACTTGCCCAGGGTAACCCAACTAAGAAGAGTCTGGGGTCCGCAAGATAAGTCTTCCTGATGATTCTGTCCCCTGTACCACCCAGCGGCCGCAGTGGCTATAATTGGCAACTGCCCACTGACCACATGCTTTGACACAGGTCTGGAGCCTCCACTCAGAAGGCCAGACCAAGTTTCCAGAATTCCTCTGACTACCTCAGTCCCTTGCCTGACCAGGTGGGATGTCCTGGTGAGGAAAACCACCCAGACTCCAGCCCTAGCCAGACCTTGACAGAAGCAGCCTTCGAAGGCCATTGTTTCGGGCAGATCCTGGTCATTCCTACCCCACTACAGAAGAGATGACCCTGCTCTCCAGACTTCCCAGTTGGACCCATGGGTGGTGTCGTGGTCAGGGCAGTGGGTGGAGTGGCCTGGGTTTGAGTCCCATCTGTCACTTGCTGCCTAGTGACCTTGTAAAGGGGTGAGACACTTTATTTTTGTGGGGCTCAGTTTCCTCAACTGTAACATGAGAACATTGACCCAACTGGTCTCTAAGGCCCTCTTTGTGTTAACTCCTGGAGCCAAGAGAAGTAGATGAAAGAGGGAGCCTCGTACCGAGAGTCGTCCTGGAGCCTCGATTGCCCCTGCCATGGTGCTTTTCCGCCTGGAGGCCCCCTCCCCGGGCCTTCTTCTGGCACAGGACTCCGTCATAACCTGGCCCACAGACACACGTGTTGGGAAGGACACACCTGCCTCCATGCAGACACTGTGGATCACAAATGGCTGCAAAGACAAGGGTCTCACATCATTGCTGGGTAAAGAGGAATACCCGGGGGGAGCAATGCTCAGGACCCTTGACTTTTCAGATCACGGACCTCAGCAATGGGGCAGAAACACCCAGGGTCCCCCCGACTCCAGTGCACTTTCCCTGCTCCTGCCCCAATAAACCCCCAAGTCCCTGGTGGGAATCCATGGACGCTGAGATCTACTTCCGGAAGCCACATAAGAAGTCATCCAGTCTGGCCAGTTGGATTGGGAAACCAAGGCCTACAAAGAGGATGTGGTGTGCCCAGATCACACGTGTTCTGAGACTGTAAGGGCCCCAGGGCCCCCACCCAGGTCAGGCCTTGCCCCAGCATCCTGCCCCCCTCTATTCCTCCACCAGTGTCCCTGAATCACTGTCCACTCTCCCCGCTGGCCCTCCCCGCTGCACTGAAGAGGAGGGGACTGCATTTCGGGGGGGGCCTCCCCAGGGGCTCATCTTCATGTCAGTCAGCGCCAGGATTCATTGTCCTCTGCTGTGCCTCTGGCTCTGACTTGCTTATTGATTGACTTAGAGACAGTCATCTCGCCAGTTAGCCTGGCTGACCTTGGCCTCCGGGACTCAATGACGTCCTGGGAGGACACAGGGAGGCGGCAGAGCTCACCTTGGGGATGAGGGCCAAGGGCCCCGGGACTTACCTGTCTGGCAATGGACTCCTCCCCAAGAAGCGGGACAGTGGCAGACCCTTGGGCCCACGCATCCTCCCCCATTCTGACATTTTGGCAGGCAGATGGCTGCAATCAGAGTCCGATACAAAGGTTACCGATTAATAAGAGAAAAAGGAGAAGGGAATCATTCCTGCTGGAGACGCCCCAGTATTTAGTGCAAAGAAAGGGAAAGATGAGCTTTGCTGATAAGGCGTCCCACTTGAATGAGGTTTGCAGCTTGTGCGAACCCCAAGTACTAGCTGCCAGTACGGAGACCAGCCATTCTCTCAGGGGAGGAAGGGCTAGCGCTGACGGGGATGGGGTCAAGCTCAGTCTGCTGAGTGGCCAGGGGGCAGCCAGCCCCGGGACACCAGGCCAGCCTTCATTTGAGGTGCCCTCCAAGAGAATGGCTGCCATTTCTGGGCAATGATTCTGCAAGATAAAGGCTAAGGCTGGAGGGTTTGTGTTCCAGGAGTGGGCTCCAGTCCACAACTCCTGTGCATGCACTGTGGGCTCTGGATCAAGATGCTCCAGGGATGGCCCTTTTGTTCTAGGAGTCTCCCATAAGCCCCTCTTACGTGAGCTGCATCTCCTCCCTTGCCACCCGGATGGACAGGAGCAAACGCTGGGCCGCACACACCTGCCTCCGTTCATGCACGTGGGCTCACAGACACCTGAAGACAGAAGCAGAGGGCATTGGGATCTGGCTGTGCCTGAGCACCCCTTCCCTTCACCTCTCCATCGGCCAGGCCCCAGCTTACTCTTCTGGCATCTTGGTCCCATGTACCCTTCGGGGCAGGAGCAGACGTTATTTCTCACACAGTGGCCACCGTTTTTACAAGGAGGATCGCAGATGGCTAAAGGAGCCAACGGAAGAGGAGCAGAGGGTGAGCATGACAACTGGGCTTGGTGGTCTTCAGCCTGCCACCCTACAACAGCTCGGGGTACTGCCACAGAAAGGACTCCAGGCTGTGGCCAGCCAGGAGGGGTTGGGCCCCTCTGGGTCATCTCTGGGATGGGCACAATGGTCTCTTGGTTCTGGTCACAGGGATAGTGAGCGGCCCCAAGGACAGTCTGCAGAAGGGCTTCAAACCGCCAAGACCGGGAAGTGTTGACCAACCCCATCAGAAAGTAGGGTGGTACTGCCAGGGCCCACACACCAAACTCTGAAAGGGGGCTCCACAGAAGAGGCCCTTCCATTTTTCTCCCCCATCCATTTTTACTTTAATACTTATTCTTCAGAGAAAACTGTAGAGGAGGATGTCCTTTTCTGACCTCAGGCATTCTTAACTAAACTGATTCAGACTGCTTTCTCCAATTAATTAAGTTCATTTGGGATTCTAATCCCATGTAATGGTCAGATTCCTAGCCAGACCAGTCTATGAAATGGGCCATTCAGAGAGGGAAATCACAAAAGGCACCCCCCCGAAATCCCCATCTTTCACACAACTGTTGATGGGAAATTCACTGGTCATTTCCATTCCTAGTCAGAGATCTGCACAGGTATCTTGAGACCAGAAACTCAATTTTTAATTACATTTCAGCACTCATTTCAAAGCTCCCCCCATGAAAGTAGCAACGTTCCAAACTGAATGATGCGGCAGAAGCCAGTGAAGTGAAAACGTCTGAGAAGATTCGCTCAGTTCCAGCTTCGTCTCGCCCCAGCAGGGTCCCCCGGCTATAAAGGGAACCCCAGAATCCCAGCATGGCAAGGGCCCTTAACAGAACGTGGACTAGATCATTACGAATGAAGAAAATGACATTCATCATGCGGTCCTGACACCCCAACAACTGAAGGAGCATCAGAGACCTCGAGTTCTGCCCCCCCCAGGCCATGTCTACTTCCCAACACCCACCCAGATTTCTTCTGTTTTAGTTAACTTGTTTTATATTTGAAAAAAAGAAGAAGAGAAACAAAGGAAAGCAAAGCATTACCATTCTGACATCTCAGACCGAAGAATCCAGGGGGACAGAGGCAGGTGTTTGGCTTGTGGCAGAAACCACCATTGAGGCAAATGGGCTCACACAGAGCTGGGAACCACAGATGAGAGAGAGAGAGAGAGAGAGAGAGAGAGAGAGAGAGAGAGAGAGAGAGAGAGAGAGAGTCAAAACTAGCACAGAAAAAAACAAAAATAAAAAAGAAAGTGGGATGGATGTACCTAACAGTGGATAATGAAATGCCTCATTTTATCACAAGTAAAGCCCATAACCGATAATTAATTTGACTTTACTGAACATAAAAGATGGCGAATGAAATAACTAGATAATGGTATGGGAAGTTTGCTCATTAATTTTATAGATAATGCGATACTAGGGACAAGGAGGACGGGATTAGAATTCCAATGACCTTGTTTAATTGGAGAAATGAACAGAAAGCGACAGAACAAAATTCAGCAGGGAGATGACCAGGGTAATACAAAGAAAACTGAAATATGAAGAGGAATCCCATGTCTGTAGTTAATAGATGTCATGGGGCCCCAGTGTCCTTAAACTGAACAGAAGCCACTAAACTGGCGCCGCAATCAAGGAAAATACAATACCCTGAGGTGGGAGAGAATTACGTCTTGGACCAGCCGGGCGTCTGCTTCCATTAAAATCCACACTGAGCAAACTACGCTCCATTGTGAAATCAGAAATTTAAGGGGGCCAGGGAACGCTATGGGGGTCACAAACCCACCGACATATAAATAAGACCCAGGAAGAAACATGATGAGAATCTTAGGAAATCTAGACTTGACAATAGACAATTCAGAAAGAACACCTTGAAGAAACATAACAGAGACCACCTATCTCCAGGTCTCCCAATGAAGAGGGCAACCGGGCAGACCAGTGGATAGAGTGCCCAGGTCTGGAGTCAAGAAGACTCATTGTCCTGAGTTCAAATCCAGTTTCAGACATCTACTAGCTGTGTGCCCCTGGGCAAGTCACTTAATCCTGCTTGCCTCACTGCCTGGTCTGTAAAATGAAGCAGAGAAGAAAGTGGGAAAATACTCCAGGGAAGAGTCGCACCGCACTGAAAAAAGGCCGAACGACAACAGAACCAGCCAAAGGGGAAAGACAGACGGCAGGAAAAGGAGAAGCAGGACTTGCCCAGTGAAGAGTCAGATGAAAACCCACCCCGTGGGGTTTCTTATCTGGGGGCCTGGTCCCTCAGCTCTGACCAAACTTCCCAGATATGTGGGGACTGCGCCTGGCCATTCCTATTTCACACGTGCCCACCCACATGCACACATGCATACATACATGCACACATACAACATACAATCTACCTTGGTCTTGCTCTCCTTCTTCTCTTACTCCCTTGTCTTTGGGGTGACCCTGACCCCCACAGCTGCTGTTCCTTGTACAGTTTGGAAGGAATGGGGGAGAAGGTGGCAGGGAAGGACAGGAGGGAGGCCTCCGCTCTGAGCCGGGGCCAGGGAGGCTCGATCTCAGGCTTTTTCGTCCCCCGGGTCCATCTGGGCCTGAAGATCTTGCATTACCTGTGGCGCAGGTGGGGCCGACCCATCCATGCTGACACTGGCAGATGCCCGGAGCGAGGCACTGCCCGCCGTGTTCGCAGTGTTTGGTACAGACCACTGAGGAGAAGAAAACAAGAAAAGAAGAGGGAACAGGTGTGAAGACGGCCCAATGTTGGATCTGCGCTCCATTCAGGGTCAGCCAGTGTTCTGATCCTGAGGGATTTTGAAGTCCCCAGGTGCTCAGTGCTTCTCTGGCGACACTGGATGCAGTCCAGTCCACTCTTTGTGGGCCGACTGAGAGAACAAGACCCGACAACCATCCATCAGCCCGGGGGCTCCCCAAGGGCAGGGTCCCTTTCTGGAGGCACCGTTTCTGGTGCCTAGTTGGGGCTTCAGGGATACTGGGGACCGACAGGGAGGAAATCAGGGTCCCAGATAAAAGAAATAGAGCAGGAGGTCCTTCAGAGCTGCAGCTTTCTGAGGGGGGGCAGAAGATGCCAAGTCTCCCCCATCCCTGTGGGGCCTGAGGGCAGGTCTGCGGCTGGGGTGTAGGGGGCTTCTCAGGGGGCCACTTACTCGTCTCACACCTGGGGCCCACAAAGCCATAGGGGCACGTACAGAGGTTTCCAGCAGAGCATGTCCCACTGTGCTGGCAAGGTGGGCTGCAGCGAGCTGTGGGCACAGAGGGTGTTTATGGTGAAGTTTGTGCTAACAGGGATTTGTGTTAACAGCTTCTTGGAGACAAGACCCACGGTGACTGGAACAACATCTGGGGAGAGAGAGGTGGCCCACTGTGGCGGGGAGAGCTGTGGGTGATCCGGCGTGAACCTTACCTTCTTCACAGGTGACGCCACCCAGGCCTGGAGGACACTGGCAGACCCCAGGCTGGACACATTTCCCATTGTTCTGACAGCCGGGGTGACACAGAGCTGTGGTAAAGGGAGGCAAGGATTTAGAATTGGGGTGCTTCCTCCCGCCGAGTCACCCCAAATCACCCCCCCCACTTACCAGCCAGGCAGCCGGGGCCAAAAAAGCCTACTTTGCAGCGGCAGACGTTGGGCCTCACACACTCCATGCCCCTGCCACAGGGGCGCCTGCAGACAGCTGAGGAGAAGGGAGAGAGGACATGGCAGAACGACCCGGCTCTGGGGTGGGTGGCGGGGGTGTGAGCTGCGGGCCTGTGGGCCAGCCCCATTCCCTCTCTGGACCTCACTTCCCTAATGGCACCGTGGGGCTTTGGACCCCTCTGCTCCCAGACCCGACTGTTGTCTGATGACATGGGGGGTAACGTTATCCAAAATGAAAGCATCTCCCTTTGGGTGTGTGGTTCATCTCTTTGGGCCCAGCAGAACGAGGCCGGGTTTGGCTCAAAAGGTCTGAGTTCCAAACCTGTCTCAGCCGCTCACCTCCCCGACACTTCTTGGACCCCCCGATCCTCATCTCTGACCCCCAAAATCAGTGACCTTGCTACATCTCAAGTCAGTCTTGGGATTTGGTCTTGGATGAATTTTTCTAGGGTCTCCAGGGCCTCGGATGGAACGGTCCGGCCTCCTCGGTGACTCTGGGCCTTTAAGGAAGGTGACTATTTCTGGGTCACCCAAGGCTCAGGTAGACTGGATCTCTGAGCGGCAAGGAGCCCTGCACCAACCCGGACTGGCTCTCCATGCCCCCCAGTCTTGAGTTCGGTTCACAGCCAGGAGAACAAACCTGTCCTCACGTTGGCAAAAGCCGCGAGGATGGCAGTGGCTTCCACGATGGTGGCCATTGGGTCCAGTGGGGGCTGGTAATCCCAGCTGATGCTGGCTTCTCCCCAAGAGAGGGCTTGGGGGAGCACTGCATCTCGAGGCCCCTCTGGGCCTCTGGCACTCCTATGTCTCATCTCGGGGCAACGGGGTACCGTGGAAGGGCAGCTCGACTGGGAACCGGAAGAAACGGGGGCTCCAAGCCTACCCGGGGCTCTCCCTACCTGGAGCACCAGGAACCAGCAGAGAATCAGAAGACTCCCCCGATAAAAGGGTGGGTAGGTGTGGAGAAGGGGGCCAGGTGCCGGCCCAGCCTACCTTTGCACCTGGTTCCATCCCCATAATAACCCAAGGGGCAGCGGCCACACCGGAAGCTTCCATCTGGGGCTGACGAGCAGGGCACTCCCGGAGAGCAGGGGGCATTGGCACAGGTGAGTGGCGTGGCCGCCCCAGGGCCCATGAAGCTCTGGCTTCTCTTAGGTGTATCCACTGCCTCCGAGGCAGTGCTGGGATCCGCTCCCCCAAACTGGAGGCCGCTCTGGGTCCAGGAGGCCCCAGGCCCTGGCCCGCTGCTTGGAGAGATGCCGTCCTCAGCCGGTGCCCACATCTGTCCTGGGCCGCTGCCGGGCTGTTGGGGCCCCACGCCTGTGGGCACAGGGAGCCGAGACAGGGATGGCCTCGGAGTGGGGCTGCTCATGTCCAGGGATCCTTCAGCGGACGGTGTATCTGTAACAACAGACAAGCCCCAAGAGCATCTCTGTGGTCATCCGCCCTCCCAGCCGTTGACTCAGTCCAGCGCTTCAGGGGTTCCTGCCATTTAAGGGAGCCGGGGCCCCGAAAGTTGGCAGTGCTTTTTGCAGATATCGTGTGACCCAGCCCTCCCAGGGGGGCTGTGGGGGGCTGCAGGTGTAGCGGTTCCCATTCTATGGAGGGTCATGACAGGTGGGTCGCCCACCTTCAGGACCCATTGTCAGGGGCCAAGGATGACTTTTTAAATTTTATTCATTTAAGGCAGTGGGGTTAAGTGGCTTGCCCAAGGCCACACCGCTAGGCAGTGATTAAGTATCTGAATCTCGATTTGAACTCAGGTCCTCCTGACTCCAGGGCAGGTACTCCATCCACTGGGCCACCTAGCCGCCCCCAAGGATGACGTTCTTACACCAAAACCCCTGATATTCATTGGCGATTTCTGAGGGGAGACCCCTGATCCCAGATTGAACCCTCCCCTACAGGTGAGTAAGCCAAGGCCCAACAGGGGAGTTGAGGTCAGGGACCTCTCTGCAAACACTAAAGTGCCATGGAAACGTCGCAGCATCATTCTTGGGAGACAGTTTTCAGAATTGTCACCACCCCCTGCATCCTGAGCCTTGGGGCTGCTACCACTGACCCCTTAAGGTACCCCAACTCTTCTCCATGGGGAGCCTGGCACCCCCTATCCCTGCAGCAGGTATCTGTCCATCCGTGGGGGTGTCTGGGCAGGCCCCCCTCAGAGACCCCAGAAGAGGTGAGATGGCCGCCTGAGATGGCACAGGAGGGATATGGCAGCCTGAGCCACTGGTGGGGGCACCTTTCTAGGTGGGGGGACGGGAGCTCAGACAGGGAGGCTCAAGCTCTGGGGGTCTGCTGGCTGAGAGCAGCATGGAGCCCCCTCCTCATTCACGAATCTGTTCTAGTGGTTTTCTCACCCGGTGGGTGGGGGGGCATCACTCCCTCGGCACGACCTGGGAGCTGCCCAACTGTCCTCTGGCTTCAGTCTCCCCCCAAGGGGAGCCCTGACAGAAGTTAGGACCCCGGGATCCTCTGGGGAGGACCCCGACACTTGAGGAAGTGAAGAGATATGCCCCTGACCAGAGAACTGCAACATGTAGGGCAGAACTGGAACCCAGCTCCCCGGCCTCTGGCAGGCCCAGGGGCATTGGGAGGCCCCCCTGTGGTGAACCCCAAAACTCTGCTGCCTCCTTCCTTTTAAGTGGTTCCAGAAGTTCCCCCCATCCATCAAGCCTCCCCCTTACCCTCCCCCAGTCTCCTCACCCCAGGTTCCCCCCCTCTGTCCCTCACCCCCCAAGGGTCAAAAGGCCAGGGGAGCCTGGGGGGGGTAACCTTGAGGTGAGCCCCCGTGAGGATCAAGGGGTGCAGCTGCCAGGTTTGCTGTTCTGGGGGTCCAGGGGATGGGGTGGGGGTGAGGGGGCTCCTCCCAAAGAGATGAGAGGTGAGGAGCAGGTGGGGGGGGCCCTGGGGTGGGGGTGCATGTGGGGAGTGTGTGGACCTGTGTGGTGTGTGTGTGTGTGTGTGTCTGTGTGTGTATGTGTGTCTGTGTGTGTGTCTGTCTGTGTGTCTGTGTGTCTGTGTCTATGTGTCTGTGTGTGTGTCTGTGTGTATGTGTGTGTCTGTGTGTGTGTGTGTGTGTCTGTGTGTGTCTGTGTGTGTGTCTGTGTCTGTGTGTGTGTGTGTATGTGTGTCTGTGTGTGTGTCTGTGTGTTTGTGTGTGTGTCTGTGTGTCTGTGTCTGTGTCTATGTGTCTGTGTGTGTGTGTGTATGTGTGTGCGCTCCAGGGAAGTGGGGCTGGGGGGGCAGCTTCTGCCTCTGCCCCCCCCAGAGCCCCCCCAGAGTCCCCCTTTGGCTCTGGAGCCAAAGCCCGCTTTGCAGAGGGGAGTAAAGAGAGGCCGGGGCCTGGGGGGCAGCAGAGCTGAAGGTAGAGACCCCCAGACCCTAGATGACCGCCTGGCCTTGGTGCCCCTGGCCACACAGGGACATGCTGTAGCCACTCCTCTAAGGGGGGAGGGGCTGGTGCAGAGGAAGACTGGCAGGCCCCCCGCTGCTGAGCTGGGGCAGAGAGGGGGCCCCCACAGTCCCCCCACAGTCTTCTTCCCGGAGGCCTGGCTTCTGAAAGGAGACTTCCCCCTGCCACCCCCAGGGCTCCCCTCTTGCCCAGCTTGGTCCCTCAAGATGCCTCAGGCTTCTTATTGATTGGGGGCCGGGAATTGGCCAGAAGGCCCCCCAACTTGGGGTCTTTCGGGGACCTGGGGGCTTGGAGCGACAGTGCTTGCACTCCCAATGTAGGGCTAACCTTGGCCACCTGGGGAAGAGGCATCCAGAGCCAGGCAGAAATGGGGGAGCTCTTTTACCAGGAGGAAATCTCTAAGAGAAGGTGGGGGGTCGGGGTGCCCCAAAATACAGTCACCCCCTGCATAATCCCCACCAGCCCGGGGTGGGGGGTCGGCTCCGTTCCTATCCTGCAGCAGCCCCATGCAGATGCCAGCAGCACCCCTGAAGCCTGTCCCCAACTGCGCTCCGAGGGGGGATTTCTTCCCAATTTCTACACCCCGCCCCATCCCCATCCCCCCATGCCTCCCCTAGTTTTGCCCCAGTTCCTGGGGCCACAGTGGTCTGTCTCGATGGAAAGTTCCGGCCCCTTCTGGACTAGCAAAGCCGCACAGACTCTTGGAAGGGGCTGCTCCAGGGCTGGCCTTGCCCTCCTGGGCTCCCCAACTCTTCCTGCCCCGTCATCCTTGCCCCGCTGGCCACCCTCTCCTCTTCCTCCTCAGGACCTTCCCAGTCACTGGCAGGGAGCAGTCTCCCTTCTGTAAAATGGGGCACCCCCCCAGCCAACAGCCACGTTCTCAAGCCCTAACCAGGCCTCCTGGAGTCTCCCCCGGTCAGAGATGTCCCCAGATCTCTCTGGGCTTTGCTCAGCCTATAACATCTCAGGGAGCAGCAAGGCTCAGAAAGACCAGAGCTCGAATCCAGCTTCCGCCAGCCATGTGTGTGACTGTGGACAGGTCACTTCACCTTGTTTGCCTCAGTTTCCTCAACTGTGAAATGGAAATGATAACAACCCCTCCCCGTGCTGTCTGTCCCCCCAGAAAAGCGGGCTCAAGACAGACTCCATGGTCAGCTGACCGTGTGAACAAACCTCACCGGTGACGCCGTGCTTGACCAGCCGCCCTTCCTCGTCTCTGTCTGGGGTAACCTCGGCCTCCTCTGCTTGGGCTTGCTTCCCTTCAGAGTCCTTGGGGACCGCTGGCTCCCCGGCCGGCGTGGCTGCACCTGCGATGGACTTGGTGGTCAGGGCCCACAAGGCAGGTGCCGGATCCCAAAGCGCTCCCGGGTTCCAGATCAGGGCCCAGGCGGCACCCAAGCCACTCCATCCCTAAGAGACTCGCCCACTGGCAGAGGAGGAGGAGGATGCCAGGGTGGCTGGCGCTGGCTTCGGGCCTTTTGCCCTTCTCACATCACAGACTCAACATGGGCACCATCAGGACTCACGTCACCTGGTTTCCCAGAAATCCTTGTAATGAAGTATTGATTAAAGGGTGACACAAGTCCACCGCCCCCCTCAATGTTACACCCTTGGGCAACAGCAGCACCCACTTCAGGGGGCTCAAAGCCACAAGATGCTGCCCCTCCATTGTCTCCGCTGGGCCTCCCCCGAGCCTGGGGGACCAGTGCTCATTTACAGATGAGGAAACTGAGGCTGGGGAAGCCCTTGGACTTTGAAAGCTGATCTTCCCGACTCCCAGACCAGCCCCTGACTGCTGGCTGCGTTGCCTCTAACCCGAGGCGCGCCACGGTCACCTTACCCCAGTAGGCCTCCCCAGCGCCAGGAAGGTCTTTGAGACACGGGGCACAGTGATAGGAACCCAGAACGTTGACGCAGTGCCCTCCTGTGGGGCAAGGGCTAGAACTGCACTCATCCACGTCTTCCTGGCAGTTTGGGCCTGGGTGGAAGCATCTCGGGTGAGACCCTCAGCTCCAGGGAGCCAGGTGGGCCTGTCCTCACCCACCCACTGCCGCTCCTCTGGGGGTCCCATTCACAGGCCTATGAGCTAGACCCAGCCCTGGAGGACAGGCAGGACTCACCAGGCCATGGCCTCTGGAGCCCCAGTCTGGAGTCCAGCCCAGGGGTCATTCTTGATCCTCATGCCTCAGGGAGGCAGGTGCCGGCCTCATACCTCTGAATGGGTGGTGCCACCGGGGCAAAACCATCCCTAGTTCATGTATGGGGGCCATACCTAGGCCAACCTCTGCCCACTGGGCTACCTGCCTCTCCAAGAAGAGGGGACAATCAGGTCCCTGACCTGTCCATCCTGCTGGGCAGTGACAGGAATAATTCCCAACAATGTCCCTACAACGGCCAGGTCCGCAGGGGTGAGGTTCACATTCATTGATGTCCACATCACAGCGGGGACCCTCAAACCCAGGTGGGCAGGAACACCAGTACAGCCCCTCTCCTCTTGGGGTGATGTCTCCCTGGGCCACACAGGCCCCACCATTAAGGCAGTCACAGGGTTTCACAGACACCTGTGGAGGAAGGCAAAGGAAAGCATGTCCATTGAAACCAACCTTGTCACATTTTTTTAAAATTTAAGGCAATGGGGTTAAGTGACTTGCCCAAGGTCAGTTAGGGAATTAAGTGTCTGAGGCCAAACTTGAACTCAGGTCCTCCTGACTCCAGGGCTCTATCTACTGCCCCACCTAACTGCCCCCCTCATCGTCTCAGAAAAGTCTCAGAGAAGGTCCTGCCTGGTAGCATGCGGGGTGCTCTGATCCCCCAGCCACTCTTGGAGTGGGAAGCACATGGTACATGGAGTGATGGAGTCTGGGGGCTCTGGGCCTGCCTAGTATCAGGCCAGGAGGGGCATGGAGGTGGCAGCTCATGGGGTCCCTTCCTCGGATGTGCTGCACCTCAGCTTCCTCACCCGTGTCATGGGTGCAGGGGCCCCTGGAGGAGCTCAGGGACCCCTTTGGGAAGAGTCTCACAATCCTCAAGTGCTTGTCACTTGGGAGAGACAAAAGCCTGTTAGCATCTCCATCTCTACCTCAATGGTTACTCTGGCCTCGGCCTGGCAGTCATCTGTGGCGCTGACGACAAAGGTCTGCTCACTCCAGGACAAGGCCTTCCATAGCAGGATGCCCATGGGGGAGATAGTCGCTCCCTCTGGGCCCGAGGTCAGGGTCAAGGAGACGGCAGAGCCTTCGGGGTCCGTGGCCTCCAATGGATAGGCAAAGTCTCCCCCATAGAGCACGTGGAGCCTCTGCTGCGGTTCCTGGAGCACTGGGGCACGGTTGGCTGGGACAGAGCAGACACTTCCTTTGGTAAAGGCTGATGATAGCATGAGGGAGTGGACAGAGGTCCTGGGTGCCACCCGCTTCCTGGAGGGGTCAGCTGAACTGCCAACTCTCTGCCACTTCCCATCCCACCCAGACCCCTTCAGGAAGTGGGAGGGGAGACTCTGCCAGCTCAGCACCTCCCCCCCCCAGGATTACTGGGCACCAATGACTCCTGAGGAAGGCCAGAGCAGGTGGGGGGGGGTGCCTGGAGAAACCCAATCCAGACTGTACCCCTGCCCCTGTCCTTGGTCTCCTGAGCTGGGAGAGGGAAGGACTGGCAACTGACTGGCCAGGCACGGAGACTGGGATGCTCAGGGACCCCAGAACCAGGGTGCTTCAGATAGTTAGTGGTGCCCTGTCCTGGCAAATAACAAACTCAGCTTGGAGAGGTCACTGTGTAGTGGCCCCAGCACCAGAGGCCACCACAACCTTTTCATCATCTTCATGGGTGGGGCAGCATGCCGGGCACAGGCAGCTCAGTGGGTCTGCCTGGCTCCCCGGCCTCTTGGGGACAGCCAGGCCTGAGCCGTGGCCCACTGTCTCACCTTCAGAGATAGACCAGGTCCACTTGGAGAGGTCACTCCTGCAGAGCAGACAGGGGTTGGAGGGGTTGTGCTCTCCGTCTCCATAGCAGAGGCCATCCAGGTAGCAATGCTTTTCCTAAATGTAAATGAAAATCCTCAGCAAAGATGCAGGCGTCCATGGTCACAGGGCAAGGGTCACAGGGCCAGCCGTGGGTCACAGGGCACTGGCCACCCCTCACCCTTCTGTGGTCATGCTGAGAGTAAAAGTCCCCATTATTATCTGCATTTAAAACCATCTTCCCCTAATGATCCCATCGACCCAGAAAACCAATGACTTCCAATCAATACAAATGGCAGCACAGCTCGCCAGGAAGCGGGACCTTTCTTAAACAGGTGAAAATTGTTCAAGAAATAAAGAAATAAATGAAGGATCAGGAAAAATCATAACAGTTTTGACTCTTCCATTATATTGTCTCACATATCTACAGGGGTTGAGAACCACCAGGCTGCTCTTGTCCATGGTGTGTCCAAGGCCAGGCATGGCCGGCATGTGGAGTGTGGGCATGTGGGGGTGTGCTGGACAGGGGGTCTTTAGGCTGGGATCTTAGTAATCAGATTGGTAGTCCTGAGGGGTCAGAGGAAAAGGCCTAGGCACACTGAGTCTGGAGAAGCTACTGAGGGCCACAGGGCCATCTGCAGACATGGGGAGGAGGAATTTGGGAGCAAGAAGACTCATCTGTCAGTCAGTGCCTTTGGACCTTTGCTGAGGCCCAAGGCCTGGATTCAAATCTGGCTTCAGACATTTAGTGACCCTGAGCAAGTTACTTAGCTTTTTGTCTCTACAATAAGAATAATCACCGACCATATCTCCCAGGAGAGTCAAATAAATTAATGTTTTTTAAGCACATAGTAGGCAACATGGAAACGCTAGCTTGGATAATTAGACAGCCCCGGGAAGGGTGCTACCTTCTGGCCCCCATCTATAACTTCAGGGTCATCCTCAAATCCTGAAGAGAGCACAGTCCATCTTCAGCTGGGCCCGGCCACTTCACCAGGGAAGTCCACATTTGCCCACTCAAGGATCTGAACAATTTGTGTCACCATGATGACCCCCTTGGGCCAAGCCTTCACTTCTCTCTTGCCCAGTCTGTCTTGAAGGCCAGAGGCCTGGGGGCAGGAGAGAAGAATCAAGCTGGGGGAGGGGCCTTCTTGTCTCAAGAAGGGTTGAGGAGGGGCTGGATGCAGGACCCAGTGTGCGCTCATCTGTAGAGGGATGGTGTTTGTCCTGCCCGGGGTCCGAGGCAGAGCAAGGCAATGGGAGCAGCAGCTATGCAGAGAAGACTTTCTTTGATATAGGGCACCTACTCTATGAAGGCCACCCCAGCCCAGAGGGCAGGTGATCCAGCCAGGGTCACACCATCAGTAGGCATCAGAGGGCAGCCCCAAGCCCCGGCCTTTCTCATTCTGCCACAGCTGCCCCATGATGCCTGATAACAAATGGAGAGGGGCTGCCCAGGAATCCAGGGGGCCAACTGGATCCAGGGGCCTGCCTCTTTTCTAAGAAGAGCTCCCTTTCATAGAAGTCTCTAGGAGAGGCTGGATGGTCACTTGGGGAGGATTCCTACTCCGGTTTACATGATCAAGGGATTAAATGAATCGACCTCTGGGACCCTCCTGGCCCCTGGAATGTGCTGGAACAGAAGGATACTAGGCTGAGTTGGCATCCACCCTGGAAAACCCTGGGAAGAAGCCTGGCACTACACGCCCACAGTCAGGAGTGTGTGAGACTGGCCACAAAAGATGGCCTGGTCTATACCAAAACCCAATGATCCAAAGATCTGGGTCCACAATTATAAGGATCTCCTTTCCTCTCCCCATCTTAGCTGCTTCTGGACTCTTCTGTCTCCAAAGGAGACACAGCCCACCTTCCCAAATGGTGAAGAACAGAAACATTTCCAGGTCCCCCATGGGGGACAGGATGGAGAGAAATCTCTACACTGTCATGACTGTGGGTTCACTGCAGAGGGAAGGGAAGACCACCAGCACAGGACCTAGAATCTTGCTGGCTCACATAGAAACCTCAACACTACCCCAAACCCTAAAGGAGATACCTTTAATGTACACCGCCCCTCGACATGGGGGTCACAAATCTGACACGTGCCATCATAGATCGTCAGAATCTGGGGGTTACTGAAGCGGTAGCCATCATTAGAAACCTGTAAGAAGGAATGGGGGTATATGAAAAATGGCTCTAAATCACTAGTGATCACAGAAGTGCAAATTCAAACAACTCCACCAGGATGGTTAACAGAACAGCGAAGGAAAGTGACTGACGCTAGGATGAAACGGGAAAGCTGAGACACTATTGGTGGAGATGTGAACTGGAGAGCCATTTGGACCCGTGCTCGAAAGGCTTCAAATGGCCTTCAAATCCATACTTGGCATACCTTCCCAATGCCAACACCAGATCTACACCTCACAGAAAGTTTTTAAAAAGGGAACTATATGGTGTATAAAAATGATTTGTTCAGTAGTTCTTTTTTGTAGTGGCAAAGAATTGGAAATTGAAGCTGTACCCATCAATTGAAGAATGGCTAGACAAACTGTGGGGTATGATTATTGCAGAATACTTCTGCCCTAGAAGAAATGAC
This sequence comes from Macrotis lagotis, assembly GCF_037893015.1. Lineage (NCBI taxonomy): Eukaryota > Metazoa > Chordata > Mammalia > Peramelemorphia > Peramelidae > Macrotis > Macrotis lagotis. The sequence continues at coordinate 5,016,327 of NC_133664.1, forward strand.
GAGCCGAAGGCTCTCAGAAAAACCTGGAAAGGCCTCTGTGAGCTGATGCAAAGTGAACAGAGCAGAACCAGGAGACCAGGAGACACAGTAATAACTATATTGTAGAATAAACTATTGTCAATGACTTGGCTATTCTCAGAAAAACAATAATCCGAAACAATCTCCAAGACAAATAGTGAAGCACACCTCCACCTCCAGAGAAAGAAATGATGGAATCTGAATGCAGATTAAAGCCAACTATTTCACTTTCTGTGTCTTCTTTCACACTATGACTAATATTGAAATATTTTTTGCATGGCTACACGTGTGTAACCTGTAGCAAATTGCTTACCATCTCTGGGAAGGGGGAGATGGAGCAAGAAAGAAGAAAATTTGGAATTCAGTTTTTTAAATGAATGTCAAAAATTGTCTTTATATACAATTAGGGGAAAATACATTTTCATTTTAAAAAGAGGGAATGAAAATAAACAAGCAAACAAACAAACAAATAATTATGGAATGACATGGAATGAACTCTTGTTTCACCACCAGTTCTCTGATATTATCTTAGAGAAATCTGTTTTTTAGTTGTGGTTGTCCTTTTACCTTGACCTGCCACTTTACAGTTGGCACATCCTCCCTCAGATCCACTGTGGATAACCTCTGGACATGGGCAGGCAGCTGGCAAGTGACAATTGTGTTGTTCTGAAAGATGGCATCTGTGTATACAGGTGCTCCAAGGATCCCTTGGCTATCATTATTCTAAAGAAATAGAAAGAATGGGATATCTCCTCTTCATTCACAACAAAATTTCAAGAATCAATTTTCACTTCATGAAATTCTAAAACTGAAAGCATTTTAGATTGGTCATGGCACATTATGACCTAAAATATATTAGTGTTTTTTTTATTTAAAACCTTCAAGAAATAAAAATAAATTATTTTGGAACATTGGGGGAGCTGTTACTTTATACCATTCAGGTGACAGCTTTCCTCTAATTGATGGAAAGGACCTTAGTTTGACAAGACCTGGAGCAATTTGTTGTGCCTGTCTAATGAAGCTCTCCATGGCAAACACAAAATGTCAACTCTTGATGGTCATGAAGGCATGGGGCAGATAGAGTGACCTCGGAAGGTCTGGGTCAGAGCAACGGCTTTGTTGACATGAAGGGATGAACTCAACCTGGGCAGTTGAATAACAGTTGGCTAATCACTGAAGCACCTGCATAACGAGGGAATGCCAGCTAACCCAGAGTGGGCTAGCACAGTGGTGGAACTACCAAATTATTGAAGATATGTAAAGTGGATCAGGACAATGTGTGCAGGAGGCATTCTTCAAGGGGTGGTGGGCCTTTTGCCACTTTGGTAGGAACCTCTCCCCTTTCAAGTACAAATATGGTTGGGTGGAGGACAATCTCCCAGTCTGACCTCAGTGGCTACTCTTTATTCTACTTCCTTGTGTTTAAAAGGAGATAGAATCCAAGGAGACAGAAGGAAGGCAAGGATAGCCATCTCAGGGCATAAAATCCATACTTGGCATACCTTCCCAGACAGCACAGATCTACTGGCTCAGACTTGACAAGCCTCTAAAAATGATGTCTGATGTCACTTTGAGGACCTGCCAAGACCAAGACGGCATGTATTCTCGGGAGCGATGTTGACTCAGATTAACATCCTGTCTTTTTCCATCACTGAGTTTTATTGTTCACACCCTATTTTCTCATGAGGGCATCAGAAGTTCACAAATTCATGACTTGTTTCCCCTGGCTGTTAGGGTGACTGCTCTAAATAATTGTAGTTCTTGCGGCTCACTGCGCTTGGGTACAAAGATACGCAACCTTCCTTGCCTTATGTTGTATTATGGGAGACACTATGGGTTGGCTTCATTCATCTAGGATGATTTCAGAATCACAACATATGAGCTAAAAGGGAGCTCAGTCCCATCCAGAGTCTAAGAAGGACCCATCAGGCCACACCCAACAAATGGTCAGCCAGCAAGGCTACTCCCTGACCTCCTCTACTGGCCCCTTCCATTGCTGGACAGCGACCCTGTTTTCCTAGGAAGCTTTTTTCCTGACATTATGGCAAATATTACCGCTTGGGGGCTTCTACCAATTACTACCGTGTTCACTCTCTGGGGCCTCGTAGATCAAATCTAATTGCTCCATACTTCAGTGAATTTGATGGATAAGTAGGAGCAATGTTAATCCATGAATTAATATGCTAATGATCAAATCAGGCTTAGAAACAATGACTTTCCAGATTTAAAACTGGTTGAATTGTTTGAGAAATGGCATGTGATGGGAGCAAAGGACCGGATGCACCACGTGGAAGCTTGTGAAAGACTGAAGTTATCAGATCCATCTTGTGTTCACACTAGAAGCCCAGACCCACCTTTTTCAGCCAGTCCACATTTACTAAAACAGTGCTAAGTGCTGAGGAGACAGACAAAAACAAATCAGACAATCCCTGACCTTCTCCTGGGGAAGAAGACATATGGTAGAGAAGTGGAGGCAGGACCCTGGAGAGAAGCCCCTTCACAGATTTCTCTGCTGAAAGGTCTCAACCTACCTGCTGTTGGGTCACTTCACATTTGATCGTTGGGGACTCTCTGAATCCATGACCAAAAACCTGCACTGTTGAGCATCCACCCAGTTGGACATCACACAAGCCAGAATTCTCAAGCCCAGTAATTTCCAGAGCCTGGTCTTAAGGGAGAAAAAAAATATACCAGACATGGATAGAAAGTTAAAATATGTATTTTGTAGGGAAAAAAAGCTGCAACAAAACAATTTGAATGACCTGACCGAAATGCTCTGGAGCCTCCATTTGAAGATCCGTGCTAATCAAATGTCATTTTCGATTCCTGAAATCCTTAACTAGTGAGAATTGTGCAGCATCAATGAGGGCGGGTGCTCCTGAGGGGACTTGGTCCTGCCAGGGTCTCAACTCCACCTGGCAATGCCAAAGATATTGTTCTCTTGGCCACCTTCATTCACTGGTCAGTGCCGCAAAGCTTCCACTGTTAATATTCTTCCTGCCTTTCTAGTCAAGAAGCTGATTGGGAACAAAAGGTCCCTTTGGAGGGACCTTTTGGGGAGGGGCTGAGCATTGTAGCATGGTATTACCAGGGGGCACATTTCTATGTGATCAATCCATCCAGTATTGACAGTGCCAGATGTGGATATGTTATGCCAAGAATGAAACAATCCCTGCTCACAGGGGGCTTCCATTCCAATGATGGAGGCAACAGGGGGATATTGAAAATATGCAGCATAAATAAATGGAATAAATGAAAATAGATACACAGTAATTAAAGGTGGTACAAAATGTGATGCCAGAAAAGCCTGAGTTCAAATTCTACCTCAGACATTTAGTAGCTATCGGTCCATGGGCAAGTCACTCAATCCCTGTTTGCCTCAGTTTCCTGTTCTGTCAAATGGGGGGGGTAATAATAGCTCCTGTCTCTCAGGATTGTTGTGAGGATCAAGTGCTTTGTGAGCCTTATAGTCTTATCCAAATGCTAACAACTATTATTAGGGTAGTTTGGGGGCTGGCAGAAGATGATGCCTTTGCTTCACCTTAAAAGAAGTGAGAGATTCATTGAGGCCAAGGGGAAAGGGGAGGGTGTTCCAGTCCACAGGCCAGGAGGTGAGACAGGGAGAGTTGTGGCTAAGGACAGAGGGAAGGCCAGACCTGCAGGATCAGTTTTAAGCAGTAGCATTTACGCCTCCACAAATGCTAAAAATAAAGGCTCGATTTATTATTTTGTTGATATTCTAGACTTAAGAAAGTGATGTAAAATATTAATAAATCAAACTAAAGTATTCCATGTGTGATTTTTTTTCTTTTTTTTAAATAGAACTAGATGTTAGAACCCACTCCTGGTTAATCAAGTAAGGAATCACATGTTCAGATTCACCCCTAAGGAAAAGTTCATTGTCAGCAAAGGGAAGGATGGGCTTGTGGCTGGCTTGGTCCAGGGGCAAGTGAATGGTCTTGGGGCCCAACTCTCCAATACTAATGTTTCCTGAATGAATGATTGAGGAAAAGGAGGAATCAATGAAGGCAGAAGCTTTGAATCTACTTCTGTCTGTAAAATGGAGATGAGATGAGCACCTAACCCATTGAGTGCTGATGTCTAAAGCATCAGGTAATGGCTGTTTTTATGTCTTCCTATCACCGGCATGGGTCTTGTTCTCCATAATGAAGGCAGAGGGATGGAGGTACCCTCTGCAGCCAACACAGTGTCTGGAACAAAGATGTTTACATAGTGATAATGTCCCCTTTCTTTGGGGATGTATCTGTCTATCAAAAGGAGGCTCAAGAGGACAAGATCTATGGTTACTAGGTAATTTGTTGGATAATATGAGGAACTGGTTTTCAGAGGATGAACACACACACACACACACACACACACACCAGCTAAAATAAATAGGACACCAAAGAAGCATTGCACTGAGATTTTCCTGTTCTTTAACTTACCAGATAAAATGCTGCAGTCAAAGGAACTAAAGCCTTGGAAACAGGCGCAGCCCCATTCCATACACTGTCCTTGTCTGCTACATAAATTGGGACATTTTAAGACTTGAAGAATTTCTTCAATGGATTGGCCATCATCTTCTGGGTTATACTTGCCTTCTTCCAAAATTCTCTTTTCACATTCATTTTCTAGGAGAGCCAAACCTGCTTCTGCCCAACTAAGGTCATCTTTCAACAGTACATCCTTTACACACATCTCAACAGCACTGCCTAGTCTTTCACCGAGAAAATCTGCACAGTACCGTCCAACACTGGAGTTAGTCAGGGTGTGATGGCAGACTTCCAACACCCGGGATTCTGTCAGCCCAGAAGGTGTGGGCCATGAGGGTACAAACTCTTGGTGTGTATCAGTGGCATGGTCCTCAGGAAAAAAATAGCTTAATCCTTCCAGGTCAATGGGGCTGAGATCAAGCAAAGAAAATGTGGAAGGATCTTCATGCAAATGTTGTCTTTTCTGCCTCTTTTGGACAAGTCTTCTTTTTTGGAGATAGTGGTCTGAATTTTGCATATGTCTTCTCCCTTCCCAAGGTGTCCCTTTGTACCTCTCACTATGAATGGGTCCTTCCAAATCTACTTTTGTTAAATTAACATATTTTTCTTGGCTTGAAAAAAAGGATCTTTGATTTTTTTCTTCTCTCAATGAACGCTTCTTTAAACTTCTACTGAGTTCATCAGTATTGATAAACTCCTCAGTGATATCTAGTTCTGGTATCAAAGAAGGACGTCTGACATGTTCACTGTCATTACAACCTGAAATGATTTCTGATGGAGGGTGACTATTCAGACTATTGACAGGTTGGAATCTAGCCTTGCCTCCTGCACAATTGCAGTAGGAGATTTTCCCAGGAGATGTCAAAGAAACTGGAAGTTTATCAAACATACTCTTCCCTGGTAATATCCTTTCAAGGAATTAAAAAAAAGACAAAAAAATAATAATGGAAAGAGTTTGATCATTGGCACAATCATACTGCAAAAGAACAAAAGGTTGTGGGGTGAACAATACAGAGCGTGTTAGCACTTTTTAAAAATGTTAGTAAAGCATTGATTGATTAAACACTTACTATGTACAGATTTGTTTTATCCAAATTCTTACAGTATCCCAATGAAAAAACTGAGCTTCTTACCTCCACTCATTAATAAAAGCAAGATATGGATTGGAATGGTCCTTGATCGTGGCACCATGTTTATCATGGAAGTCATTCTCTGGGTTTTCATCAAAGGTCCCACAAAGTCCCTGCGTGTTTTTGTAGTCTGAGCTAGGAGACTGGATTGTCAAACTCATGCCCCATTCACTAAGATCTGCACGAACAAAAGCTCCAGAGGAAAAGAAGATCTGGACCCAAGCACAGTTAAAGGCAAAACGAGTGAATAATGGCATGAGAGATGGGTAGATGGCAATCTGCTGTCTGAGATCATCTAGTGTGTGCTCTCATTGTTTGAAAAGGTCAGGTGAGTGAATGATGCTTAGAACTATAGGTTTACTTTTGCATCTGTATTTTGGGGTCACCGAAAATAAAGCTCATAGATCACAGATATAGAAGTGGAAGGGTCAAAGAGGTCATCTGGTCCAAGCCCTTTATTTTCACCATGGAAGAAGCGGAAGCTCAGAAGATGACATGGTTTCTAAGTGGCAGAGTCAAGGTTCAAACCCAACCTCTGCTATCAAACCTGACTCTTTCCACTGACCCACAGTTGCCTCCTTCCTAGGTATTGATATTTCATTAAAATGATTCTTCTAAGAGAACACATTTTTAAAAACTTTCACATAAATGGCTGTAAAATCAGTTTTAGCAATAATAATCTCCTGATTATATCAGATGGCTGTTAATCAAGGGACACAGTATTCAGAATTGTGGATGACCCATAGGCACAAAGGAGAGAAGATGCATGGGAGAAGGGTGTAAGTTGGCTGCTGCATATTACCAATGACTTGTGCACAAGAAGGAATGCAAGAGACTTGTGCATGCACCTACATGCCTGGAAAAGGAGATGGGCTGGTCCAGTTGGAAGTGTGAAAGGCAAGAGATGGCAGCCCAAGGCTTGCACTGGTACCAACCAACAAGAATTGGGTAAGCCCCTTCTTTGTATCACACACTGGGTTGACCCAGGAGCTGAAAAGCAAAGATGAGTCAGGGAAAAAAGTAAGGAATTTACATTTCATGGAGGAATGTATCATTGTAGATCTAGATGTGCATACAAAATAAATTTGAGGCAGGGAGATGCAGGCAGAGGGATTGGAAGGGACCTTGTGTACATGGCATCATGGCTTCTATGAAATGTCTGCTAGTGTGTTAGGTAAACTGTCCTTCCAGGATTTGTGGAAGAACATGGAAAAGAAGGATGGAGCCTAAAAGGGCAAGAAGAGAACAGATGGCAATCCCTGTAGATCGGAAGTTCTTTGCAGGCAAAGAGTATCATCTTCATTTTTCAATAGGACCAGTCCATCTCCTTTTCCAGTCATCCTAGGGCATCCTTTCTTGGGCACAATTTAAACACTCCTCCCATGCATCTTCTCTTCCTTGTCTGTTGGTCACCCACAAATCTCAGTCACTGTGTTCCTTGATGCACAGTCATCAATATCATCAGGAAATTATTAGAATTAGAACTGCTTCCACAGCATTTATGTGAGAGTCTTTTTTTTAGGTTTTTGTAAGGCAACGGGGTTAAGTGGCTTGCCCAAGGCCACACAGTTAGGTAATTATTAAATGTCTGAGACTGGATTTGAACCCAGGTACTCCTGACTCCAGGACCAGTGCTTTATCCACTATTCCACCTAGCCGCCCCTATGTGAGAGTCTTAAAGAAATGTGTTGTCTTAGAGAGAGGCATCATTTTAATGAAACAGCAATACCCAAGGAAACAACTGTGGGCCAGTGGAAAAGGGTCAGATTTGAGATTGGAGCTTGGATTTGCATCTAGACTCTCCTATTTAAAAACACATTGGAGGAACCAATAGGGACATATTGGATTGGGTTTCTTTGTGTGCCATTCAGTCCTATCAAAGCATCTGACATCTTGCCAATCTCCTACCATGGCTAAAATGTTTAGGAATGCTAATTGAGGAATATTTACCAAACTAATTTTCTACTCATGTCCTTCCGATCTCTTATCTTTTACATGGCAGCTATGAGATTTTTAGTTCAATACTTTACTGTCCTCACTTAACAACAAGCACCTTTTTACATCAAATAAAGCAGTTGTTGATTTTACCAATTCAAGTTTTACCAGCATACAAAGATCTAGAGGAAACTGAAGTAATGTTTCTAAAGACCAGAGTGAATTGGGCCTTTGATGCTGGACTGAAGACCAATTGAACAATTTTCTGATATATGTTAACTTAAATTCAGAAAGTACTTTGGATAGGAAATTACCAATTGCACAGGAAAATGAAATTGTTTGAAGAGAAGATTTTCAGATCTGGTACATACCGTGACTTTTCTTCCTAAATAAGACTCCCTAATCCTGATATTGCTGGTTGGATCTCTGCTCTTCACAAATAAATAGGGTTGTGACTCATGGAGCCGGCCACTGCACATGTCCAATGTAACCACATCCCTTCCTTCTTTGGCCACAAACCCACAGTTACAAGAACCTGGATGGTGAAGGCTTCCACAATCCCATTGGCGAACATGGATCTCGAAGTCTCGGGACATGCTCTTGTAGAGTACAAAAGTTCCAGTCTTGAAGTGCTCATAATGCCTTTATGAGAGAAAAGTTTAGACTGAAGATAATTAGCTCTCAAATCATTATTGCTGCAGATAGTAATTCAGGTGTAGGAAAATCTTAGTCAGTTTTTGACCACCTGGATCTCTGTTTCTCTATAAACTTAGGGAGCTGTCATGGTCTCTCCCATTTGCTAACATTCTTCCAGTTGTGTTAGGAAGATATCCATTAAAATGTAAGACTTTTGAGGGTGGGCCACATTACAAGTACCTAATATAGGCATCAAATAGTCATTTCCACTCTACCCTTTGTAAATCTCTGAAAAAGTAATTTCACTGTTGGAATTCCCCCTACATATGCACAACGCATCCCTACACACAACCGTCATGATGAGGAAGAAATAAGCTTTGGTAATTCAACAATGTTCTAGTGTGGGCTGCCATTTCCAGGTATGTTTTACATTTCTGAATGTTTAGAGTAGCCATCCTCTTGGGGTTATCCAATAGCAATCTTCTAAACCCCTGAATATGGTCATTTCAGTCTAGAATCATCAACATTCAATGACACTTGAACATGCTCTAGCTGCCTGCTCTGAAATGATTTAACAAAGGTGTTCGCTACCTGATGCTATTTCTATTGTGTTATCTCAGTCCAGGGCTGGGAGATTCCTGCCATCCTCCAGGACAAGTGAGGGTTGAGAAACTTCAAACAAAGATGGAGCATGGTTAAATGCCCAACTCAGTGTGGGATTTTAAAAGTAGAAAGGCCCTTGGAGATTATCTAGACCAACCTTCTCATTCCCAGGAGAGGAAAGAGCAAGACAATACATAGGTGAGTTCATGATCAGACCTTATGACTTCAAATCTGAACTCTTTAGCATCCTATGGCACTTAACCCTCACTTCCTAAAGAAAGGTCGATAATTGCTCCCTTCTTTGAAGAAATCTATCCAGGACCAGCACAATGACTTTTCCTTTTAAGTCGTACCCAGCTGTCACAGGGTTTGGGATTTCCTGTTTTGTTCCTTGTGAACAATAACCAACCCACCCTGAATAAGATTCCAACAACCTGAAAATGACTAGTAGACAGAGTTCCTCTGGTACAAAGAACAGAGATTAGCCTGTTCCTTATGGTCCAGTAGCCGGATGTCAACAACACAGTGAGGAGTATTTTCTAGTAGGTGGGAATCCTTATTTTGAGGAAACAGAGCTCATCGTTGTTTCATGACAATGCTAATCCAGATTTTAGGGGAAAACATCCAAGTTTGTCCATAACTAAAAGGATATAAATACTATAAGAAATCAGTAGGTCCCCACTGACTTTGAGTTTTTTTTTTTTAATAGTACAAGAAGGTAGGGAGGAAGTCCACACACAAAATAACCAAATGATTCTGCTGGCCAGGAAATTCACAACTCTCTATCCCCCCCCCCCAAATTAGAAGGTTACCTCCCATCCAGGGTAATTATATGAGGATCTGTAAATGAATAACAGTTGGCTGTAGGAAGGTCCTTTACTTTGATCTGGAAAGCAAACACATTTTTAACAATATGCATCATTGCTCATTACCTTCTGAGAGATTAAATCATCCAGTAATTTCAATGAAATGGATTTTCTGATTGAATTATTATTCTTATAGTTATATCTCTTCTGAAATACTACAGAAAATGAATTGAACTTAAAGCAGGCTTTGTTAACTGGAAACCACAGACTATATTAAATACATACACCTTTATGCTATAATTTACTCTTCTTGTTTTCTTGTTTTGTAGTTGAATCAAACATGCTCAAAGTTTTAAAAGAAACTGTTATTTTTTTGTTTATTTTTTGCAAGGCGTTGGGGTTACATAACTTGCCCAAGGTCACACACTATTTTTATTAAGGGTTTGAGGCCACATTTGAACTTAGGTCTTCCTGACTTCAGGGCCGGTGTTCTATCCACTGCGCCACCTACCTGCCCCAAAAGAAACTGTTATTATGAAAAACAATCATGAAGGGTCAAGTTCGATGAAGAATTCTGGAACACGCAAGTTCTGTCCTTTCTGTATGACATATAGAAAGTGTTTGAGAAACTTACTGAAAGCCCTAAATATTTGCTGGCTAGTATTAATATACTGAATGATATAATTATATACCATTTAAAATATTAATGATATATAATATAATGCATGAATTTATATGATATAATCAATTAATATTATTTTATTACCATAGACTGTAGATATGGACACTAGATGGTTGCATGATTGGGGATTGAATTTAAATGACTTAATTATAGGCTGCAAATGAGAATCTGACAGCTAATTCTAAGATAAAATGTATAGATCTAGTAAAACAAGGGCAATCTGCTTTACTATATGGTAACTGTAATAGTATCATTATTATTTCTTTGCCCTTATTGTTAAACAATTGCTATATTTAAGATCTTAAAAGTGTCCTTATGAATCATTGGTTGAGTAAATACATTTAAATTCATGGGTGGAGGTTGAGGAGCTAGAGAGGTGACTGGCAAAATATATTTCTTCTCAACCTATGAAAACCTGAATCACCATGGTGATTCTTCTTAGTGACCCAGACTGGCCAGTGGGACAGTGAGAAGGTTCAGTGATTGGCATCCATCGGTTCTGTATGAGTGATAGGTGCAAGGTCTAACGAATGGTGGTCTTCTTTCCTCCCCTCTCCCATGTGTGCATTTCTGTTATAAGAAGAGTGACATTTTTCATCTCTATTTAGAGATGTCTTGACTGCATATCCACCTGTATACTTGCAGGATTGTAGCCGCTCCACAGGAAATTCTCACTGATGATGGGTTCCACAACAATCTCAGTATCTCTGTCTCCATCCCGTGAAAAGTCTATTATAGCTGTGAAAGAAATCACAGCCTGGCTACAAGTTCCATTCTCACAGGATGATGATTCAGGAAGGTCCACTTGACAATGAGAAAGAGCCAGACTGAAACCTTGTTGTTCAGTACCTGTTTTAGTGAGAGGGAGAAAAATCAGAACCTCTAAGAGGAAGGTGCAAAAGACAAAGAATCCTACAATCAATAGTTCACCACGGCATACACCAATGGACAGATCTGGGGCAGAAAAGCTTCTTGCCCATTTCAGAAGGTCACCCTTACTCTACAAAGCTGCGAAACAATGGCTCTTTACCAAAGATGATACCAAAAAGACCTGGGCATCCCTTTCCCAGATCAGGGAGAGATCCCACTCTGCCATCTTGCTCAGCCTTGCAGACTCATTAGAGTTCCCTTGGAATTGAACCCTCTAAGGAAATGAGCTCCTTGACTTGACTGTTCATGGCTGTTGTCAGGAGACCCTCCTAAACCTTACTATCGACTACATCGGGGAAGGAACTATTTGGACAAATTGAAACATGCAAAATGTTTCCGAATTGATCTTCAGCTCCAATTGCTTTTTTACAGTCTAGTAGTTCCTTTTAGCTTTTTTCTATCTTAACCATCATTTAATATATTCAGGTCTTCATCCACCTGATAAAATTCCACAGTGGGGAATAAAAATGATGCATCCAAACCTTTTATGTACTCACTCTATCTGGTGATTCTGGCAACAAAAGAGCCTTCAGAAAAGCACTGGGCCCTGACTGGGGCTATGAATCATGGCTCTGTTCTGAGGCTATAGCAACATGAGTTGGGGAGTTTATCCACTGCACAGTCATTGGTCTATAATCTGCTTTTAACCATGTATTGGTGGTTTTTCCTTTAATAAGATTCATTAGCTAAGCCCTAGCTGGAGGTATGGTGTGAGTGAAAATGAAGGAAAGAGAGGGAAGGTATTCTCCTCTCACTACCTCCACCTTTGATTATTCCTATACCAGTTTTTTCTGCAATGCTTTAAGATTTGCAGAGTACTTTACACACATCATCTTCTTTAATCCTCATCATTCTCTAAGATAATACTATTATTCTTATTCCCATTTTACAGATGTGCAAATTGAGGCTGGAAAAGCTTAAGTGATTTTTCCCCACTAAGGTCACACAGTTAGGGGAGCATTTTAGGTAGGTTTTGGATTCAGATATTAATTGATGCCAGGTCCTGTATTTTATTCATTGTACCACCTAACTGGCTATGAAGAGGGGGTACTCTGGTTGTCCTATGTGGCCAAGACTGCCTGGAGCAAGAGAATTAGTGCAAAACGGTGACTAGGATTTTGTGCTCAATTGCTGGTGGAGCATTTTTATTTTTTTAAAAATATAATCTACTCTCTTCCTTGGTATTCAATTAGATCAAAATGGGGCTATGATCTTTCCTTTTTTCAAATTGGATGAATATAATGAAATAATGAAGGGTGCCTTAAGTCTGGCTTTCACTGGAGGGCCCTTCCTTAGGACTGAAAACACAACTCAGAGGCAGCTTTCCCCTGCATTGGTCATCGACAGCCAGCTTGGACCAAGTCTGGAGGTAAATGTCTAAAATCTTAGCTGTTGTTTCTTATGAGTAAAACCTTGTTCATTGGAAATGTCTTTTTCCATTAAAGTTTTAGACTCAAAGCAGAAAAATCTGCTTCTAAGGTCAAAGAGAACTTTGGGCAATGTTGGGACAGGCACCTTGACCTTCCAGCATGACAAATGGTTCACCGAATGAGTTTCAGAAGATACTCTCAGCTTGTTCACCCCAGGATGGAAAATGAAAAGAGGAGTGCTCCAGTATTACAGATAGAGCACAGACTCCTTACCTGTGTATATGGGACTGGTGTCTACAGGACACCATCAGTCTACAAGAACCATAACCTAAATGGATCTTCTGAAAAAATGGCTTTCAGCAGTCCCTGGATTAAAAAGTTCTCCCACAAAATCTCTGGTGTCCTATTTATCAAGAGTTTGAAGTTTATTTAGTATAAAAAGTAGATTTTTTCTGTGAATAAAGCAATTGAACCTGCCCTAAAGGGTCATAGAAACATTTTAAACATTGCTCCAGAGTGCCTCAGAGGTCATAAAATGGACCTGATAGCTTGGAACCAGAATTCCTTTGGGTCTACTTGGTTTTGTCCCCAACAACCACCTCTCTACCTTTGGCTGCTGAGGACACATATTCCCAATATTGTGATATAACCTCTAATGAGACACTGTCTTACCTTGGTCAATGGTTTTCAATGTCAGTGAGACTTTGCATCCTTGGCCAAGCTCAGGACAAAGAACAGGAACTGTGCTCTCTATTCTTAGCTGGTACTCTTGGCCATCTTCTGAGATAGTGCTTACCTCTGGCTGGAGCTGGCATGGGAAGAAAATGGGAATACTGGAAGTATAAAATATAATGGCACCTGATGTGGTCATTGCTTAATTAATGCCTTGTGATTCATTATTGCCTTGGAGGATAATGATTTTGATGGGGGGATTTTTCTGGTAACTTATTTTACCCTCAATATTATGGACAGAGAAGGAAGAACATCAAACATTGGGTTAAATGGATATGAAGTGACTCACCCAGGGTCACGAGTGCTGGTTGGTTTGCCCTAACAAGTGGGGTATTTTGTTTTAATAGAAATGTTTAAAGTTTATTGATGATCCTTAGAACATCATACAGGGAGAAACACTTTATTCACTCCTTCAACAATTCTAAATGGATATTGATATTATGGATTCCCCTTTATATGGATGAAGAAAGTGAAACTTGGAGAGATTAAGGAACTTGATATCACTAGTAAGGGTCAGGGACTGGATTGGAACCCAGGGCTTCCAGAGGCCAAGTCCAGGGCTCCAGCCACCCTATTATATTGCTTCCTCACAAAGTAAAACCATGTCAAAAAATTCAGCTGGACTATCATGAGTGGTTGTTTAGCTCAAAGAACAGTCAAACTCAACCGTATTCCAGTATTACAATGCACTAGAGTTCATCGCTAAATAAAAAAGGGAAGGACTGAGAGGCAGGACTGCCCCATGATGACCAAGTTGGTCTAGTCTACTCCTGATAGATATTGGCCTCTGGGTGCACTTTTACTTACACCACTGAAAAAGTGTAAGTTTTTTGAAGGTCAATTCTCTTATCATTTTAGCCTTTGTATCTCTAGTGCCATAAGGGTCTGCCACATTGTGAGAAAGCTTAAAAATGCTTATTACTTTGAAATGAATTCTCATTCATTGTAATAGCATTTATTTGCAAGCCAAGGGCAGCTAGGTAGCACAATACAGAGAATGTTGTGTTTAGAGTCAGAAAAAACAGAGTTAAAAATCTGGTCTTAGACACTTCCTAGCTGTGTGACCCTGGGTGAGTCACTTCACTCTATATCTCTCAGTTTCCTTACCTACAAAATAATTTTTAAAAAAAAATGGCAAGCCACTCCACTGACTTTGCCAAGAAAATGCCAGATGGGGTTATGGAGAGTCAGATATGACTGAAATAAATGAACCACCACAAAATTGACAATCTCAAAGTACTCTATTTATGTGAGCTGATCTCTTTGGGTTCCTCAGAGGTTTTCCTGAGTCCTTAGAGCACAGGTGGATGTCATCTTTTCCTTTTCAACTAAGATAAGTGCAAAATATTCCTGATTCTTAATTTCCAGTTTGAATTGGAGCGACTAAAACGTTATCTAGGAAATGTAGCAGTGGGTTCATTATATTCACAGTGAAATTGTGCTTTGAGGTTGACAAAGCAGAAGCCCCATGAAGTCCTGAATATTTGAATTATTTCCTCCACTACAGATGAGGAAACAGGATCAAGCAGGTGAGCTAATGACTCAGCTAATAAATGGCAGATCTATGGTGGGATTGGAACCCGGCTCTCCTGATATCAAGGACAGCATCCTCATGAAAAGCTCATAGACGATTACAACTTTCCACCCTTCCCTTTCTTTCCCAACCCACCATCCTCATCCTCCCCTGACAGCTCCCAGATTTCTACCCTCCACATACCTTAATGCCGGCAAAGAATTCTTTACTCTCAACGACCACACTTTGTAGGCCTGGGTTCTCCCGGACAAAGGCGAAGACGCTACAGAAAATCTGTATACAGAGTAGCTGTCTGAGCAATCAACTGGAGGGCATTTGCCTAAAGCATTTCTTTTGGCAGTTGTTGAACTCTAATTAACCCTATAACATTAGAAGGGACTCAGACCCAACTAGATCTGCTCCTTTGCCATCGGTTTGATCCAGACTCCTTGGGTGGCCCTAGAGCAGCCTCCCTGTAGAAGTCCCAGAATCTCAGCATCTCAGAGTAGGACAGAAGCTGAGAAGGCATCACTCATCCCCAAACAAGACTCCCTCTACATCATCCCCAACAAATGATATCCAGCCTTTGTTGGAAGACCTCTGGTGAGGAGGCATCCAACACCTCCTCCCCCAAACCAGCCCATTTCTAATTCAAGAAGTCCTGAGCTGGGGGACCCTTCAGATAGGAGATTAGGTAAGCAGGGGTCAAAACTTGGTTGAGGGTATCCAAGGAGGAAGCCCCTGGAAAGGCACACACACTCTACCATTGAAGTTCTGTTCATGATTGAGGAGCTAGGGAATCAGGTAGACACCAAAGATAAGAAGACTTTTAAATTGGGGTACTTGCTGTTGAGGGAACAAACTTCTTATGAGGGGAAGCCAAGCCCAGAGTCCAACCAGCAGAAGAATTGCAAGAAAGGCAGATCTATCAAAGGGTTGACCTTGGCCACACCAGGCATCATGATCAGGATAAGCTTGCTCTCTCCCTAAACTAATAGCCACCCAATTCCCAATTTTACAAATCCAGACTTTCAAATGTCTTTGAGAATTCAGTGAACCCACTCTACTAGCCACAGCTTCCACTATTGTTCTGGAGAGCAACCATTCAATAAAAATTTAAGAGCGACATTTTAAAGGTGTGTCCCCTTCCCAACACTTCTTATCTTTCAGCCTCATGGGAACAAAGAGCTTCACAAATGCAGAGATCTGGTGGAAGGAATTGAAGCCTTCTGAGGGTAGGAGCTCTCCTCCTGTTGGCCTTCAGAGCTGCATTTCCTCCAATGAGCCCATAGAAGATGGACTGATCTCCCAACACTTTAAAGCAAATAAGGAGAGTGGCTATTGCATCTCATAGAACACCAGTCTTTAAAGAATAATGTTAGGGGCAGCTAGGTGGCACAGTGGATAGAACACTGGCCCTGGAATCAGGAGGTACTGAGTTCAAATTTGACCTCAGACACTAAATAATTACCTCGCTGTGTGACTTTAGGCAAGTCATTTAACCCTACTGCCTTGCAAAAAACAACAACAAAAAACGAATAATGGCAGGATTGTTCCAGAACCATTTCTATCTTTGGATGTGTTCCACGGAGTGATGAGAAACTGAGACAAAACGTTAAAGCTAATAGTCCCATTGCATTCTGGAGGTAGATCCTGACAGGTGCTGAGGGACAGGAGTCCTTTACTCATGGGAAGTTTCCAGGGAAAGGAAGCCCCCAACTCCTGTTTGCATTTGATCCAGCATTCAGATAATCAAAATAATAAAATAGTCTTCTTTTCAGAATTTCATAATGTGCTGTTTTTGAGAGCTTCCCTTTTGGGGCAGACTTGGAGATTAAGGGGAAATTTCAGAAAGAAAATGTGTTTCAGATAATCGATAAGATTTTTCTTTAAGAACTACTAGATATGATCTCTACTTCCGGAGTTCCCTTTGCTGCAGATAAAGACTCATTTTTAAGATAATATAGAAAATTATATTTGGAACAAGCCTTGTCACCAAACTCACCCTGTCTCCGAGTCTGAGGTTTATACCATCAAATTCTAAAAGGGAAGACTCCACAACGGTGGTCTCCTTCTTCAGTTCCTCTCTGAGTCCTTCTGATGAAAGTCTGGACCAAGCAATGACAAACCCCAGGGAGCTGTTTGGGGGGGACCCCTCAAAGTTACACTGGAGAAAGATCTTGGTTGCTATCAATTTAATCTCAATTTCTAAGGCTCCTGGAGGGGAGGGCGGTGATAAGAAATCAGGAACACCTAATAGGAAAAACATATTAATGTTGCTTAGGGGCAGAGGGAAGACAATGATTCTGCTTCAAGATTTAATTAATTTAAACACCTTTTTTCTTAGTAGAATTATCTTCATGCAATTAGAACATAGGAATTAAAAACCATCGTCAAATGTTTCAAACATGGTGGGTCCTAGGAAACTGTTGAATAAGATCCTGATCCAATTCATTGATAAGGGAAACAGGATCACATAAGACATGACCTTCAGAAAATTCAAAGAAGATATGAAAATTTTCCAGGCTTCAACAAGGTGGAAAATGTTTTTTTTTTTTTGATGGATTTCCTCTCAAACCCCAATGGAATAGCAATTTCCCATGGTAGCATGGTTAACTACTAACAATGCACATTTATTGTTTCTATTCATGAGATAAGTTCAGTGACTGAGCATTAAACCAACTTCTGTCCCCTGAAGCAATGATATTGTTCCAAAGGATGGCCCAAAGACATAAAACCTCCCCAGTTGTAGCACATTACCATTCCACAGCTTACCAAGAAAACAGTCTCCTAATTAAAAACTCAACGACACACTATTTCACCAGGCTGCTCTGTTACAAGAATTGCTCTTTCGAAGAGTGATGCCAGTTTTTTTAATGAAATGCCTAAGAAACAGCCGGCCCTAGTCTTTTGTCGCAGGGTTATAGGAGCATGCACTCTCATTACCTTCAGGAAATGGAAGGAGGATTTTACAATTTTAAATTTAAAAGTGATTCCCCAAGCTGGAATGTTTCTAAGAGGCACTGTGTTTGGGATTATTTTGTTTTAAAGAAAGAGAACAGGTGCTTTATTAAGAGGCAATTTTGAACATAAGGATTTGTGAAACATCAGGAAAAAAATGGATTCATGCTTCTGTACTCCAAAAGAAAACGTTCTGCATGGGTTACATTTGGAACTTGAGTTGGAAGATGCATTCTGAGCCCTGCCCAAGCATGGCATGCCCCTCTGCCATTGTGGACACAGTACAGGAGAACTAACACAAACCACAGACTATCCTGAAAAGCTACAGGAAAAGGTCAAGGTCCCCTGAGCCCATCTGGAAAAGCCAAGTCTGAGCCATACCTTGGCAGATGCCACCAACATCTGCTTCAGCCGGGCCACATCTTAGTGACGTTGGGACAGAAACAGCTGGAAGACACATCTCAATTTAGTCTGTTTCTATAAAAGATCTTTAAGAAATACCCAATCAATAAGTATGCAATAAAACCTACTAAAATGCCAAACACTATCATCAGGGTGAGGGAAGAAACTCAGAGTCCAGACCGATTCCACCCAGGCTCCCCTCTCCTGCTTCAGATTGCATCGCATCACACACAAAAAAAAAAGATTAATAGATGATGCACTAAAATTTTAGGTAATTCAGGTAGAGCCTCAGTTTCCTCAACTATAACATGATACCATACTCGATGTTCTCTAAACAGTCCCTCCCCCCTTGATGCATGATACCATGGCCCTAAGATTAGACAACAGATGTATGTCTATGTATGTCCATGTATCATACACATAACAGAGCCATACATACACACAGTGTTCACAGGTGTGTAACATGGATGGGTCCACACAAGATGGAACCAACCCAGATCTGAACTTAAAACAATGGGCTTAAGCCCAGAATCTCAGTGGCCAGATGACAAAGTGGCCTTGGAAGATCATGGGAAGTTAGGGCTGAGACAGATAATAAAATTTAGTTTCCTTGGAGATGATCCAATTCAACTCTCTCATTTTACCCTCAGAGAAATGCCATGCCCAAGGTCACAGTGATGGGTAGGGCTGAGGTTGCTGCCCAGGGTCTGAGATGCCAGATGGGAGGACAAAGGAGGATAGGGTAGTGAGAGAGAGAGAGAGAGAGAGAGAGAGAGAGAGAGAGAAACAGAGAAGAGGGAGGGAGGGAGAAGGAAGCAGAGAGAGAAATTGAGGCTCCACCTGAATAACCTAAAATTTTAATGCCCTGCCTCTTGTGGGGAAGGCACTTTGTCACCTGGAAAAAGATTTGTCAAGGGGAACATTGGTTGTATTCTTCTGGAACAAAGGCCAGCGCCTTGGACCTTCTGGGTCGCTCTTACAGAGCCATGCTGATGACCATCAGTCATGTGCTTCACATCTGATGCGAGGCAAGACATCAATCGCCATTTACTGATACCCACAAACCAGACACTATGATAGGCTCCAGTGATACCAGCACAAGGACCCGGCACATTAACGGATTAATAGGGAAGAAATTCATTCTCCTGGGAAACTCAGAAATCTGAAACTCGACTAAGCTGGCTGGGAATTGGCTCTGCTTAGCCAAGCATATTTGTACAAGGGCTTGGGTTTTCCCCCCAATGGGTGAGATGGGAGGACAAAGGAGAAAAGGGATAGGGGAGAGAGAGAGAGAGAGAGAGAGAGAGAGAGAGAGAGAGAGAGAGAGAGAGAGAGAGAGAGAAGAGAAACAAAGAGAAAGAAAAATGGGGGAGGGGAGGAAGGGAAGAGAGAAGAAAGGAAGGAAAGTCACTGATAAATCACTCTTGAAAACAGAGGGAAAGGAACAGAAAGATGAGGAAGCAAGGAGAATAGATTTGAAGGTTAACAGGTTGAAATTACATATTTAAAAAAGACAAATGAGCTTTCTATGCTAGAGATGTGTATTTTCATGCTTTCTTTTCTGTTCTTCCATGTCTATAAAAATGCCCATTTTACTGATATTTAAATTTTTTAAAAAACCATAAAAATAAAAAAGGAAAACCCGGCTAAGCTAATCCGGATATGTAAGGGTATTCAAGCATCTTTATGATGTCACACATTGGGCCTGACTGTATAAAGAAAGAAGGCTGGGATTCCAGAAATTGTCCCAATCCAAATTTTAGGGAAAAAAAAAAAGGAAAATAATATGAAACTTAAACTATTCTCCCTTCCTAATGTAATCAGATCCTTTCACCATATTTTAATCAGGCCATATGACCAATTTATCAAATAAAACTTAACATTGGAGCACGTTTTTTTCTCGGTTCAGAGCTTCCCATTGCAGGAAGTAATTGGCTTCCAAATGGAATGGAGCCCTGTAAGCGTGTTCCAGTAGCAAGATGCTTTTCTATTATAAAAGCAAATGATGTGCTCTAGGATAGTCCAAGCAATAATGTAAGTAAAAATGAAGAAGGCCTTTCTTCAGAGTTTCAATGCTGTTCTAAATTGCTGTGGTGATTTTTTCCATCACAAAACAGCCAATATAAACAAAGCCCATCTTCCTAGATGCAGAGATAGCACCGGCCAGGCAAGGGCTGCTGG
This sequence comes from Macrotis lagotis, assembly GCF_037893015.1. NCBI lineage: Eukaryota > Metazoa > Chordata > Mammalia > Peramelemorphia > Peramelidae > Macrotis > Macrotis lagotis. The sequence continues at coordinate 5,036,719 of NC_133664.1, forward strand.
GTTCTACCTTTAATATATGGAACATACAATGCAGAACTATTGTGCCCCCAAGAATTTCATAAAAGAAATAAACTAAACTTCCATTAGAATGGTTTTAAACAATGTAGAGTCTTGAATTAAGGTCAACAGCAACACATTAGGGACATTTTTTTCTTCTTTCTTCTTAATGCTTGATTATAAAACAAATACTGCTGGCATTTTAGTACTTCAGTACTTATATTGTTCTTCCTTAATTGATCAAAAAGTAAATTTGCAACTTGGATCAGGAAGACTTTGGGGTAAATCCCCCTTGGATACCTTTTTTGCTGGGCCACCAGGGCAACATAATTTACTTCTATTTGATTCCGTTTCCTTGGCTAAAAAAATGAGGATGACTATAGCAACCTCAAAGAGTGATTATGAGAATCCAGTACTCAAATTCAGGAAAAACATTGTAAGATCTTTAAAATGTTACATAGACATCATTTATTATCGTGGAGAAGAAAGGATTAGGAAAAGGAGGAGGAGGAGGCAAGGAGGTAAGAAGAGGAAAGAAGGAAGGAGGAAGAAGGAAGGAGAAGAGGAAGGAGGAGGAGGAGGAGGAGGAAGAAAACATAAAAAAAAAGACTATGGCAAGCCATGGCAATGTACTATAGATACCTCCACAATGCAGTCTGGCATTAGGTCAGTGTGCAAGGTACCAGGTTTATCATCCAGTCTCTTATATTTTCCCGATATTCAGCTTTGGATCTGTCTCCCTGATCTACCCATACTAGGTTGTTTGGAACAAATGGAGACCACCCCAAACCCAAGTTTGGATATTACAGCAGACCTCTAGCACTGAACTGAGGCCCTGGGAAGCCCTTCATCCTTCTTTATTCTGCCAACAAGGTGGGGCAGGCCAGTGCTGGAGGAGCTCTGGATTTAGAATCAGACTACGTGGGTTCAAATCCTGGCCGGGCTCCATACTCCCTCAAATTCTAGGGATCCACAAGGACTGGATTCATTCATCACTTGCCATTAGCAAACCCTATGAGGACAGCAGGCTGAGGGCTGAGCCACTGGCTTCCTCACCTTCTGCACAGTAGCCCATACAGCCCTGGGTGGGCTGCAGAAAGTAGACCAGGAAGGGGCTGCAGTTCCTCACCATCACAGGGATTCGGAACAAACAGCAATCCTTGGCAGCACCAAAGAACTCCCAGGAGGCACAGGCTGTGAGCGGCACGGCCTCTCCTGGCAGGGGGAGGGTCTCACCTTCTCTCAGGGATAACCAGAGTGGGACTTGGGTACCACAACGGTTCACCTATTATTAAATTAAATAAATTATTATTCACCTAATGAAAGACTTCCTAATAGAATTACTCTTAATAGTAAATTCCCATTAGTTCATTTAAATATTGTATCATTTACAAAAACTCAATTTATTTTATCAAAAACACACCTATTGCATAAATTAAAAGGTCACCTTATTGAGTTTCCAAGGGAAACGGACTCAAACACAATCCTGTCAAACAGCATCCTAAGAAAACCAGGAGGCAAAAATGTCTCCATTCTAATGAAATTCACTAAGCCCCCAAATGTTCCATATGTATTTGATTGATTTTAACCTCTGAAGGCTTAAATCTCACTCAGATATGGAATTAAATGTAAGGAGTAAGTACATCCTCCCCTCAGATGAGGCTGGAACCTTTCCTCCCCCACCATCTCCACACCTACCACAGTCATTTCCTTGGTGGGTGTTTGCCTGAAGGAGTGCAACATCAGGGAAACTAAGACTCTTCGAAGTTTCTGGTCCCCTCACTTTGTAAATGGCCACTGTGATTTCTGAATTAGCCTGTAGCATCTCAATCCTTTCCTCTTACCCCATCTTCATGCCCAAGCAATCCAAAGGCCACCATGATTCTCTGGGCCATGAAGAAAAAGTATGAAAGACGTCCCGCCCCCTTTTTGCAGCTCAGGTGAAGGGGGGCAACAAATACCTCGACACATGTGGTTGGCATCTCTGCAGGTCTGTCTTCGATCTGGAAGCGATACCATCCTGGGCGGAGGGAACGGTCACAAATCAACTCCACTGCCTGCTGTTGTACTGATGAGTCAAAATCCACACTTCTCCTAGGGTTCCGGAGGATCTGGTGACCTCCAGGAGAACACTCCTGTGCTAGGGACATGGAGGATGTTTTAAAATGCAGGGTGTTTTGTAGGGAGCCCTAAGTAGAGGTCCTTGAAAACCTCTGCCCCTTCCAGAAGGTTGGTTGGCTACCAGTTCTTGCCCATTCTCAGCATCTCCCCAGGATATAGGGACTGGGCAACCCACTTCATGGACTGTCCATCCAGCTACAGGTCACAGTCTGAACTTCAGGCTGGTTCCTGAAAAAACGGCCCTCTTTCCTACTATTGATAATGTGCCAGTGATTTTTGGTACTAAAGGACCATGGTCCCTGAAAAGTGAGTACTGTGGGCTCTCCAAAGGGCAACGGGGAGGTGCAAGGACAGCATCTCACCAAGGAAGAAACTGTGCAGGAGAAGCAACAGAAAAGGTTTGTTCAAAGAGAGGTATATTAGGGAAAAGCCAATCCTTAGCAGGAGTGTGGATGGTCTAGGATCTTCCCTGGTGACCCCACAACACCAAGAACTCAGGGAAGGAGCCAAGGATTGGTTATAGACATGGCCATGGAAAATGAGGTATGAACATGATGCAGCAAGGAGAGAAGGTGAGGATAGCCAGGGGAAGAGGGAGGACCAAACTCATTCAGCTGGGTCACAGATCCATTGAAGTAGCAAATAATAACTGATTTGATCCCTGGGAAGTTGTTGCTAATATCATGAGAAAAATGAAGAGAACAAGGTTCATTGACTAGCCCAGGGTCACAAGCTAAATAAACGTCTGAGGTAAGATTTGGATTCAGGTCTTCCTGACTCGGGTCAAATGCTCTATCCAATGTGCCACTCATGACTCCCTTTAAAAGAAACGCAAACAGGAGACTATGCAAAGTCATCTTTCCTTTCTAAACTCACAAGTTTCATCTGATTCTAATGAGATAAATTTATGGAAAAGTCAACTTTTGTCTTTGAGAAAGCAATTGTTCCCCACTTCTGACAAGCTCCATAATCTATTTAACTGCATAATCCTCATGTTATTTCTAGTCCCCCTTCTCTGCTACCACTTCATTGCCCATAGGCTTTACTACATAGATGTGTCTGACTTTACATGTCAGATATTTTAAAATGTCTGTGGAAATCCATATTGATTAAATAATTTACCTTGTAAATGCACTAGCAGCAGGTACGCTACAGAATAGGAATTTTAACCTGGGTCCAGAAATTTGTTTTTGTTGAAGTATCTTTAGAACTGCATTTGAAGGTAATTGGCTGCTTTGAAATCCTATGTATTTTATAAATTAAAATTTTGATTCTAAGGAGAGGTGCATACAGAAAAGTAGAAAAAATGCCCATGATACAGTCTCTGGTCAAACAATGGGTTGGTTAGCTTCCCATCAGTTCTGGCTAAAGAAATGAACATAGTAATTCATCTACAACCATTAAGATTTCACTGCTTAAATATATTTAATCTAGGAGGAGAAAGAGCAATCCAGAATTCTATATTTATAAAAGGTAATTGAGGATGAGACAATATCTCAAGTTGTCAGTCATTTTCTTCTAGGGAACAACAGGGGTCTGGATAAGGAAGACCTGGCCTGGGGTGACTGAGTACTATTTGGCAGCCTGAAGAGATATATTGCCTGTGACTTTATCTGACATCAAGGCAGGAACAAAGGCTCAGGTCTCTTGTGAGAGGTGAATGTCATACTTACAAATATTAACTAAATTTGAATTAAAATTGCCTTTCCTCACCCCACAGACCCCCATGTGGATATCACTGTGCAAATACAAAAACCATTAAGAGGAAGACATGGTCCTTGACTCTCTGGAGATTGGATTCTTCCAAGGACAAGAGAGGAATGGATGCCAATGAGTTAGGTGTTTACTGAAATGCAAAGGAGACCAGCCCAAATGGAAATTAAAAGCAGCCTGTGCTTGCCGCTTTAATCACCAGGCTTTCCAAGACATAAACTCAATTCATAGGTTATATAAAAGCAATTCGGAAAGTCATAGGAGGGTGGTTACTAAAGTCGATCACCACAAAGTCATGTCTAAGAGGAGAGAAAGAGCTACACAATGAAAAGGGGAAGCTTGGCCCAGAGGGCTGGCTGTCTCCTTTGGTCTTGGGGGAGGGTCACCCATCCCCTAAAACCGATTCAAAGAACAAAGTGAGAACGAGGAGAGAATCAACCACCAGCTCCTCCCTGCTTTAGCCCCTCTCCTCCCCAGGGAACCTCTTCCCTTCATTTCCTTCTGGGAGTCTGAGGTTCATTCAGAGCTTCTCACTGCCTTATTATTGGGGTGACCTCCTTTCTCCTCTAGAGTAGGGGTTCTTATAATAGGTTTGGACATGAATTCTGGATCTGTTTTCAGAAATTCTGAATTTGGAATTTCAGGAATGGCTGCAAGACCCCCCCGCCCCAGCCACCGCCCCTGGTAGCTTCTGGGAAGGACTAAGGCTTCTGGGGTGGAGAGAAGAGCCTTAACTGCCCTGAGGAACTACTAAAGGTTGAGGACAGAGTGAGGGGGCTGGGTAGATGGGGACATCTTCCTGCCCCAAGCACCTTCTAAGTGAGTTCACGTTCCCTGGGCCCCAGCAGACAGAAATGAATAGTAGGGAATAGCTGGAGGGCCCCTCCCCTCATAGAAGCCTGCAGCCGCTTTCTCCAGAGCTTGGGAGGGGGTTCTAGATGAGAGGCAGAGGCTTGGGGGGGGGCAGAAGCAAATCCTAGTCTATATGCGGGTCAAGGGATCCTTCAACCTGCTTCCCAGGTGACCTGTTCCAGTGACTCAGTTTCCTCAGTCATAACATATTCACAGATTTGTTCTAAGGTTCAAGTTAATGACTTATAGTGCACCTTGCCTCTTTTCCCGAGTCTTGGGAGATGGGGGTCCCCCAAAGCCTCTCGGTGTGACTGTCCCCCACAGGCAGGTGGCCCAGGCACTGACCTCGGGGCCCCTCTTCTCTCCCCCTTGCTCTGGGGATCTGGTGGAGCGCCTTTTCTTCCAGTAGCTGCCCTTGGTGCTCCTGCCCAGGAGACTGAGGCTAGCTCAAGCTGCTCCCAGTTGCACAGGGACGGACTCCTTGGGCAGGGTGGGGCCAAAGGGGGTGAGGATGCCAAGCGCTTTGCAAACCTTCCAGCGTTCCACAAAGCTGACCGGTGGCCTGGGCAGCGGGCCTGAGAGCCTTCCACTGTCCCCAGCTCTATGCGCTGGGCTGCTGATGCTTCACCACCAGCTTCTCCAGAAAAGAAAAGGAAGCTCCAGAGGCCTGGGCCCCACTGGTCTCATCTGCCCTTTGAACATCTCCTTAGGTGATACTGCCCCCCAAAATCTGCACTGCAGCTTCCGCTACCTCTGGGGGGGCAATGGGAAAGCCTGGAACCCCCCCCCACTGCCCACCTTGGGTGGGGGAGGAAGAGAGAAGCCCGCCTGGTGGGGGGGTGAAAGCACAGGACTTAGCAGAGCCCGACCCCCCCCCCGACTGGCGGGATCTCAGGGCCCGAGAAACAGCTGCTGGGGCTGGACCCCTTCCCCTGCCCACCGCACCCCAGCCCGAGGACCCCCAGCCCGCCTCTTACCTCGACCTCCCGCCTCTGCCCCTGCAGCTGCGGCCGGCTCCACCATCCAGGCGCAGATCAGGGGCAGCCAGAGCAGCGGGGAGCCTCCAGCTGGGGGCCCCAGGCCCATGGCAGCACCCCACACACACAGCGCCTCCCTGCTGCTCCTTCCCCACTCCCCTGGACCGTGAGATGCTGCTCTCCTGGCCTCCCGCCAGGCTCACCAGCCTCCAAAGGCCAGGTGCGGCTCAGGCTTTTCAGGGGCCTCAGGGTGGCCCTAGGGGCGTCTCAAGCCCGGCCCCCCTCCTTTCTCCTCCCACCACTTCCTCCTCCTCCTCCTCCTCCTCCTCCTCTGCTCCTCAGGAGCCGCAGCTTGGGCCAGGATGTCTGCAGATGGACTCCCCCCCTCTCCTCCCCTCTTCCGTTCTCTCCTCCCCCTTTCCTGCCCCCTCCCCGGCAGCCTGCTCTCCTGGGCTTGGGGTGCAGGAGCTCCCAGGGTCCCTCCCCAGGGCCCCCTCCCTTTGAGGACAGAGCCCTTCTCCTCCAAGGAAGACTGGGAGCAGCGTCCCTGCTTTGGGCCATCGCGAGAGCTAGCATTGAGGCCTACTGTGTGCCAGGCCCCCCACGGTACCAGTTTGATCCTCAGAAGTCTTGGGAGATGGGTGCCGAAAACAGAAGCTAAATGATTGGCTCAGAGACAGGAAAGCAGAATGAGTTCTGATTTGAACTCAAGTCTTCCTGCCTCCACTTCTCACTGAGCTTCCCCAGAGCCCGGGGATGTGGGTGCCCTTAAACTGGCTGGTCCCACACAGAGCAAGGTCTTGGAGGAAAGCGGGGATGTGTAAGTATAGAGAGCTCCAGGTTCACCCCCCCCCCCAGGGCAGGGCTTTGGAACTGGGGACATGGGGATACGGGAAATTCTGCAGCCGCTTCCAGGACTGTTTAAGGCTCGCCCCTCTGACCCAGCTTTCCATCCAGATGAGCCCACCCTGTGCCAGCCTGCCCATCCTTGTCGGCTCAGCCCCGCAATCCTGGGCCCTTTCATGCCTCTGCTCAGGTGCCACCTCCTGGGGGGCACCATCCTCTGACCCTCCCAGCTGTGGGGCCTCTCTGTTCTTCATAAATTCTTGTTGTGTGAAGCAAACATGACTACTAGTAGTAGTAATGGTAGTCGCCGTAGTTGTGGTGGTGGTGGTAGTAGTAGTAGCAGTAGTAGTAGTAGTAGCACCATTATCTTCATCATCATTGTTTTGATTATTCTACTTCTTGGGGTTCTTGTTAGACTCCCTGATAGGATGAAAGCTCGTGAGGATGGCGGCTGGGCCTCGCTCATGGTTGGGCTTCATAATGTTTGCTGGAGTGGAGAGAAGGCCTTCCAAAGCCGTCTCAGAGCCGACCCTCTCTGCAGCCGTAAAGATGCAGATGGTTGGGCTGGCTGACCGGCGGCCACCTCCAGCACGTGGCCCCCTGACGCCTTCTCTCTGGAATCCACAGTTCCACTCTAAGTCCCATCAGGAGTGCCCTCCCTTCTGTTGGCTGCCCTGAAAGGAAGTGATTCTGGCCTGAAGGAAATGCTGAAGCACCCCCCCCAGCCTCACCGTTGTAAGAAGAGCCAGGGATGGCCTGAGAGATCCCGGGTCACCTCGCGGCTGGAAATCCCTTCCCCACTGGCTTGGCGATCTGAGGGTGGCCAAAGGAGTCCCCCGAGGGATGAGGAGGAGGAGTTGAGGAGGAGGAGAGGATGTGTCCGGTCCAAGCTCAGAGCTTGGCTCTGGGACCCGTTTTCTTCAGCTTTTCTATTAGACAATGAAGAGAAAAGGGCTGAAGAGGAGAGATCAGCCCCAGAGGAGGCCTCTGGCTGGAAGAAGGAGAAGGGAAGGAACAAGAACAAGTTTGGCTCGGATAAAGGCAAAGGAGAGATATTGTGTGAGGAATAAACATCTGTCGTGCTCTTATTCATAACCAACCCCCCCACCTCAGGGGGAACCAACCCAGGTGGCCACACCATGGAGCCGATGCCCCTACAGCCTGGCATGGCAGGGCCCCATCCCTGTGGCTCCCAAACAGGAAGGAGATCCACACTGTGCCGGGGCAGGATAATTAGCCAGAGCTCTTTTACTGGGGGAGAGACGGAATCAGCCTCCCACAGCTCCCCGGAGCCCTCCAAGTCCCTCAGATCCTGTGCCATCCCCCCTCCACTGGTAGCACTCTGGCTTCATACTTCTCTGCCCTCCACAACCTCCTTCCCTTCCAATGACTCTTGCTGTTGTGATCTCCAGTCTCTTCACCATCTCTCACAGGATCTCCCTATTCCAATCCCCTCATTTTACATGTGAGGAAACTGAGGCCCAGGGAGATAGCAGCTTGCTGGGAGTCATCAGAGAGTCAGCTCCCGAAGGGGGATCTGTGCAGGTCACTCTGACTGTCCTGACCCTCCGGTCCAGCCTCCCCCCTCCCCCACATTACAATATGAGCAGACTGACAGTTAAGTGGAGGACAGGGACATAAGAAGTGGGTGGGGGTGTTGAAAGGGAATGAGAGTTATAGGGCCAGGCTTCTTGGTGTCTCCAGGGGAGACGGTCCAGAATCACAGAAAGCCTTGTTTTCCTGGTGCCAGGGCCCTCCCTGACCACCGAGTCCTGTGGACCCCCAGAGGGCCCCCCATTGGGACAGCTTGTGTCTCTTTGGGGCATTTGGGACTGCTGGAAGGTTTTTTTTTTTTGGTTGGAGTCAAAATGATCTTTACATCTTTCCCCAGTTTCTGTTCTGATTGTGTAACTAAGGCAGCTCACCTTCAGGGGAACTTGAATATTGCCGTCATGTTCCACTTCCTCTGCCCCAAGTATCTTCTCCAGGAGAAGTGAACCCAGCCTTGGTCTCCTGGACTCCCCAGCCCAGTTGTCTCTCCTGGACCAACTTTCCCTTGCCAGTCCTTCTTGAAAGGTGGCAATCAGCTGGAGGTAGTCAGCCTAGAACCGTGTGTGAGACAGGCAACAGGAGGAGGGGAAGGAGGGCCCAGGGATGTCTCCCATGCCAAGAAGGGGATTCCATTACCCTGAGACAGCTGACAGCATGGTCAGCACAGCACTGGACCCAATGTCAGGAAGACAGTTCCAATTCAGACTAGCTGTGTGACCCTGACTGAGCCTCCGTCTCTATTTGCTCAGTTTCCTCAACTCTAAAGTAAGGAAAAATAGACACACCTCTCAGGGTTGCTGTGAGGATAAAATAAGCTGTTATTTATAAAGCCCTTTGCAAGTTTTAAAGGGAGTAGAATAACATAAAAACTATTATTATAAATGTTTTTATGTTACTGTATGTTATGCAAACCTTAAGGGCTTCTAATAACTCTTATTATTACCTATGGTCTGGGGACTGGCATAAGTTTGGCTGCAAGAGGAAAGCTCCTTCCCTGGTTGCTCTCAAAGAGGAGGGCAACTCTTAGCTTGCCCTCTTTCAGTAGGCCTTTTGCCATCGAACACCTTTATAGAAAAGACTATAGCTGGGATAACATTAACAGTTCAATTAAGGATTGAAAGAAAGCGTCAACAGAAGGAGGAGACAAAGCAGCAGTCCTTGCTTGGGTGAACCCCGATCAACCAGTCTCCAGAGTCACCTACAGCCCTCTCTGCCACCAGCTGGTCTTAGCCATCCCTCTCCTGACCAGAGTGGGGAGGGCAATGTCCCATCACATGCTGGGACAAGAGATCCATCCGCACATTCATTAAGCATTAGCTCTTGCCAGACTCTGGCATGGAGTGCTATCCAGGACCGAGGCCTTACCTTTAAGGAGCATCCCATCGAAGATGGCGGGATGACGGGTATTCACAAACAACTGGGACCCACGGATATTTAGAAAGATGTGGATAAAGAAGGGGACAAAGAGACTTTAGGGTGGAGGCCTTCTGGATGAAGCAGCCCTGGGGCTGAACCAGGTAAGGTGGGCAGGACTCCAGGTTGATGAGGAAGGCATTCCTGGTACTCTAAAGTGAACTTCGGGGGATCCAGGAATGAGGTGAGGGAGGCCGGAGGGAATATGGGCTTGTCCAGCCAACAGGAGCCCGTAGGCGCTCAGACTGGAGTGTCCTGAGGTCGGCAGCATAAGATGAATGTGTCCACATCTGCCTTAGTTTTCTGTCATTATTTCCCTGCAGATAATAGGGGAAGGAAAGAAGAAAGTCAGGAGGAGGTGGTTATGAACAAAACCTTGGAACCTTGGGCCCAAAGTGAACCAAGCACTGGCCATCTGCTCATCATCCTCCTCCTCCTCCCTCACGTGAGTCTAGAGGTGAAAGGGTAGAATATGGCAGCCATCCTAGTGGTGGAGATGCTAATGTTCTCCTCATTTTATAAATGAGAAAACTGAGACACAGAGAAATCACATGATGTGCTCAGAGAGGATCTGAACTCAGGTCTTCCTGACTTGTTTTTTATCCACTTCACCATCAATCCAGGGAAGTGTGGACAGCCCTCATCTCTGCGGCAGAGAGGATCTTGTTTGGGGCTCCCTTCTCCCTTGGAGAGTCTGGGATCCTTTGGGACATTGAGTAACACCAAGGAGTAGAAAGAACATTGGAATCATTGTCTGGCCGCAATCCCCTTCCACAGACTTTGGCTCCTTGGGTTAGGGATGGGTTTCCAGGTTGCCCTCTAGTCGCCAGTGTAGAAGCTGCCTGGGGGGCCTCCCAGGAAGCAGCTGCGGCAGGGACTTTGTCTGGCCTTCCACTCCCATTTCAACGGACCGTGTCTCTTGCCGACACCAAGTGGACGGCAAGTCTTTTTTAAAAGATGAAATGTCTCTTCCTGGACTCAATTAAATACATGTGTTCAAAGGGTTTCAAAGGAGTTTTCATCCTTAAACATTGTTTATAACTGGAGTCTCCTTTACAGAGGCCTCCTTAATTGAAGTGTCTGCCCCAGACAGGATTTCTGCCATTTCCCTCGTGACAGATTTCAAGGTCTTTAATCCTGAAAATTCCTATTTGGGTTTTTTCCCTCCTCACAATTCTTGACTGGTTTGGAGTGTTTAATCTACGCTTGGGTGGTGGCTTAAACAGAGGTGTGGGCCCGGTGGTGGGGAGAGGGGGAGAAACTGGGAATCTCTTGTCCCTGTTTCTGTCTGTCAGGGTCCCGTCCAAATCCCAAACCCTCTGGAGCCCCAGAGTCATCATAAGGAGAGTCAGATTCGTTCAGTTCACTAAATAGAGAAGCTGTGCAAGGACAAACCTGAGTAAAAGCCCAGAGCTCACGGTTAAATGGAATGTCAATGAGCAATGTCCCTGGTGCTGGTGGTTTTTCTTGGCTGAGTAATTTGAGACGGTCCATGAAAGTTGAAAAGGAAATTTCCTTTTTTGTTTGGGAGATCAGATTGTTCAGGGCAAGCCCATGTCACTGCAAGAAACCCAGAATGGTAGTCCTGGCAATATCTAGGCCACCCGATAAGCAAACGCCAAATCCCAGTTATGAAAGCCTCAACTATGATCATCCAGCCATCTTGAACACCTCTGAGGATAAGAGCCTCACTACTCTATCCAAGGAGTTATGTCCCCTTTGAGATAGCTCTAAATTGCTAGGGATCTTTCCTTGACACAGGTCCTGCCTTCCTGTTGATTGATCCTGGTTCTATTGCCTCAATTCAACCAGAATTAAATAAGTGGCCTAGTGCTTCCCTATGATAACTAATTGAAGACTGCTAGCATGGACTCTCTGCGATTTCTCCTTTCTAAACTAAACCTCCTTAATTTCTTCCTAGCAGTTTCAAGATCTTTAGACTAGAAATCCCAGGATCTCAGATTAAGAAATAGGAAAGAAATTGGAAGTCATCTTTGGTTGTTGTCTATTCTCAAAGGGAACCAAAATGGCATCATTCTTGTTGGGGTCAAGGCACAGCATACCTGACTGTGACTGATCAGACCAATCTAAGCCTAGAATGATCTCCCACAGGTCAGGTACAAATCGTCCACATGAACATTTAGAGGAGAGAGGGCTCTCGATTTGTGCAGCCATACTGGATGGTCCTGTCTCCCATGTCTCACAATTGGTTTCAGAGTTTTTCAGAGAACCTTTGAGAGTGTCCTTGTATCACTTCTGATCTTTGTGTGAGTGTTTGCCTTATGTGAGTTCTATGATGTTCATCTTTCATTTCCAATGAGAACCGTGACATCATGGAGGTGATGTCATGACAAGCACATGAATTAGATTTAGGTGAGGGGGGCTGTGCTAAGTCACCAGCCTCACTTTCTCCTCTGGAGTCATCTGGGTCCAGGAGCTAAATATGAATCAGGACAACTGGGGATGGCCCTGGATGCAAAGCAGTCAGGGTAAAGTAAACTTGCTCAAGGTCACACCACTAGTAACTGTCAGAGCTTAGATTCGCACTCCCAGCCTCCTGATTCCATGGCCAGTGCTCTGTCCACTGTCTGGGGGATTAGTGAGAGGCTGGACTTTTCTTTCATGCTAAGCCATTGGCATAGCTTGTGCGTGTTCTGACCCTGGGAGCAGTCCTTCCCAGGGAAGCCTGTAGCAGGAATATCATTTGCTTGCATTAGAGGACTCAGTCTTGGGTGATGCACATTCAAATGTGTGGTCCAAGTCAGAGCGTAACAAATGGAAACATGCTCAGGAGCCAGATTTCAGGGTGAAGGGATGATGTCCCTTCAAGACAGGGACCAAGGGCTAACCCAGGGCCTGAAGCTTAGCTATTTATTCTAATAACTTAGAACCTACAGGTTTGAGGGACTAGGGAAAGGAACCAACATCAAGATATTATCTTGCTTAATTTTGACTTGAAACAACAGCTTTAGAAGAATCCTTATTTCCTTGGAGTTTACTTAGAACCCTAGGGAAGAGATGTAGTCTCACTCTGGGGAATCTGAATCATTAGAATGAGCAGGAGATGGGGCAAGATTCCCCAGGGTCTTTAAGAGACTATACTGTGAGGGGTACCTAGGTGGCGCAGTGGATAGAGCACCGGCCCTGGAGTCAGGGGTACCTGAGTTCAAATTCAGCCTCAGACACTTAATCATTACCTAGCTGTATGACCTTGGGCAAGTCACTTAACCCCATTGTCTTGCAAAAACAAAAAAAGAGAGAGAGACTATTCTGTGTAAACAGCACCTTGAGAGGACCTTTGGCAAATGCAACACACTGAACTGGACATGATTGGATCTTCTCTCTCTAAAGTCATAAGTCCATTTTGATGAGATATCTCATGACTTAAAAAAAAGCATTAAAGGGGCAGCTAGGTGGTGCAGAGGATAGAGCACCAGACCTGGAGTCAGGGGGACTTGAGTTCAGATTTGACCACAGACAATAATTACCTAGCTGTGTGACCTTAGGAAAGTCACTTAACCTCATTGCCTTAAATAAAATTTAAAAAACTCATTAAAATGATTGATAGTCATTGATCCCCACTAAATACTCTAATTCAGCTACAGAAACCACCATACATTGGTTAAAGAGGTTTTTTTATTACCTTATTTGACTATGATAAATTGAACTTCAGGCCTTTAGGATCCTAAAGGAAGAGGTCATTGTTTGCGCTGATGAGACAACCAGCTTCTTTGTGGAGGCAGGAAGTTGTGTCCTTCTAATAAAAACCTGGAGTCAATCCCTGCCTCTGGTGGCGTGATCATGGGCAGGTCACTGGATTTCTCTGAGATTCAGTTTCTTTCTCTGTACAATAGTATAGTCCTGGTAGCTGTACCTCTCTCCCAGCAGAGACTGTTATGTGAAGGTTACTCACTTAAGAGGATGGGTGGATTTAAGAAAAAATAACGGAGTGTAGATTAAGGGATATGTTGGCAGGAAACAAGAAGCAGATGACCTGAGACAATGGCCTGCCATGTTCACTGGGTATCAGACTGAGGGCAGAAGGAATGGAGCTGTGCTTTCATCAGAATTGCCTCTACCAAGGCTTAGGAGGATTGCCCAGAAGACTGTGATGGGAAGTGACCTGCCTCAGGGCACAGAGCAAGGGTGTGTCAGAAGGAGGACTTGCACCTAAGACTTCTGGGCTTTGAGCCCAGCTCTCTGTCCACTGTGCTACACTGCCTCTCATGGCTCATGTTCATTTAATATATATATATATATATATATAATGTATGTGTATGTATGTATGTATGTATGTATATAATCAGGGAAGATCAGGTCAGACAATTCAAGGCCATGGGTGTCGGTTCTCGAGGGTGCTCTAATCACCATGGTCACCCTAGGGAACCTTCATGGAAGGTGTGAGTGGGACAGCCTGTATCCTTCCTTCTACTTCACATCCCTTTGTCCATGAGGCAATGCCAAGAAGGCTATGGGGCATTTCACTGGTCAGCTCTCCACAGGAGTCCCCCAGGAGAAACTGGCCATCTGCCCAGATCCTCCAGCCCCAACTTATCCTGAGTAAATCACCACAAAAATTTAAAGCAAACAAAAAATTGTCTGTGTGGGCAAGTGTGTGGCTTCTTATAGAGCACTACTACCTCCGCTAGTAATGGGAGACTTGGGCAACCCAGGAGTCTTTAATTGACCCCCTTCTCTTCCTTTGCCCAGCTGCAGGGCCCTCGCCTTCCTGTCTGGCCCTCCCTGGTTCCCCAGTCAGGTTCCCCTCGCTAACACTCCCCTATGGCAGCAGCAGCAAAGGAAGGACTGTAATAACAGGATTTGTCTAGGGGCGGAGATGAGCATGGGCAAAACCAAAAACTGGCATTAAGGAGAGAGTGGGAGAATGGGGGGCGGGGAGAGACCAGAAGCAGGTCTCCTCCATTCTCAGTCCTTCACACCTACAGCATGCATGCCACCCAGAAGGAAAGGATGGGCTCTTTCTGAGGGGCAGGACTTCAAGGAAATGTCTTCTGAATGGTCTTTGTTTTGCCCTTCTCTGAGCTCAGAATTCAGATGGTCAGCCCAACAGGGTGGGAGTGGATTGATGATAAGTATCCGAGTAGCACCAGCCACACATTTCCGATCTCCACTTTCCGTGACCTCCGTGATGTCTTCCCTCCATATCTTTGCCCGTTTCCATCTTCCTTGTCTGGACACTGGGTGCCAGCTGGAGGGTGCACTTCTGTTCAACTCCACTTTGGCCTGAATGAGCCCTTTTGAGCCCCTGAATGAGGCTCCTTTGAGCTCTGAGATGGTGTGATTCTACTTCTTGTCCATAGATGGCAGCAAATCCCCAAAGTCATGGCCAAGACATTAGCCACTGGGATTTGGCACAAGAAATTTCCTGCCTGGGGAAGTCCATTCCCAAATTTAAAGATGAACTTTTAAATACATAGTAATATGGGAGTGTTTGGTCACCAAAAAATAGCTAGTAAAGATGATGACTGTGACAGCTTCCAAGGCGCACTGACCTTAGAACAGAAGAAGGGGTGACCTTGACTAAATGTCTGTCTTGAGTCTGATCTGGAAAATGAGGGATGTCATTCTTCTTGTAGTAACTTTCCCCTTTCCCTGCCAGGCCCACCCTGGGTATGGGAAGGGAAGGGGTCCCCCAAAGCACTGCCCTTTACTTCCAAGGGGTCATGGTGACGCAGGCAGGAAAACATTTCTAGATGTATAGCCCAGACTTACTAAGATCACTCAGCTCAGAAAGGAAGCTCTGGGATGGGGGGCCAGGTCTGCAGACTCTGGCCCAGCATTGCTACCACAGCTTCTGTTTATTATTGATAAAATGCTGCTCGCCCTCTTCCATCAGACACCACCTTAGCAATAGGTAGACTCTGTGCTCTAGCTTGAAGTCCTTCCTAAGGTAGGGTCAATCCCACCTCTCTTCCTGTGGACCCTCAGGAATCAATCAGATGAAGCCTCACAATTAGTTAGATTGGGTTTCTGAAGTGGTTTCTTTTATTAAAAAAACTATAAATTTTGTTTATCTCAAATTTTGTACTTTTATGAGCAAAAAGCACATAATTTAAGATACGAATAATGGTCTCAGAATAATTCTAAAGCTAGACATCCCAATGGCATCTGTCCCTCCTGAGGTCTTTAGGAGAAAAGTATCAGTATCATTCCCATTATGACCTCCTTCCCCAGGGTCAAAAGCTGGTTCTTTAAGTTTGACCCTTGGCTGAGGTCTTAGATGAACAGTTTGAGCCCAACAGCTTCCTCCCAGGAGTTCATGGTTCACAGTCTTATCCAAATACCTAAGGTGGGGTAGGCTAGACTAACCATCAGTGAT
This sequence comes from Macrotis lagotis, assembly GCF_037893015.1. Taxonomy (NCBI): domain Eukaryota; kingdom Metazoa; phylum Chordata; class Mammalia; order Peramelemorphia; family Peramelidae; genus Macrotis; species Macrotis lagotis. Next base: position 5,052,529 of record NC_133664.1, read on the forward strand.
GCCTTCCCTCATGCCCACCCTACTCCCCTCCCTGCCCCTCCTCTCCATGTTCCACATGAATGACACAGGGTACTACTGAGGGAAGGGACAGCTGTTAGAGGGAAGAGTGGACTGGTTCTAAAAGTCGGGGTTGTGGGGTCAAGCCTTGCCTCTTACTGCCTCAACATAAAATGAGATTAGCACTTAACACCCTTTACAGCTTTAAATCTATTGTGTGCTCTGATTTCCAGCTCTAACACTTGTTTTGTGACCACTTGATGCCTCTTTGCCTCAGTTTCCTGGTCTGTAAAATGGAGATAATAACACCTCCAACTTCATAGGTTTTTTTTTAATAGAAGAAAGTACCTCACAAGGGCTGTGGATGTGGTGACCCAACCCAGGAAACTGGCAGATCCGAAGGGTCTGGGGAATCAAAGTCACTTGAGCTGGAGGCTCCCTTTGTCAAGTCCTTTGCATCTCTCTAAGGAGGGTAGAGTAAAGCTTAAGCTCTGACTGAGAAACCGATAGTAGCACCCAGCCCTAGGGATCCATTTCTGCTACACTGAATGTGGCTCAGGGAGCCTGTCCACTTTGGATGGAGTCATCAAAGAAAAGAAGCTAGGTAGTAGCGTATGGAAGACCTGAGTCAAATTCCATGTCAATCATGTACTGTCTCTGTAGCCTCTCAGTTTCTTCATCTGTAAAATGGGGATAATAATAGCTCCTGCCTCATATGGTTGTTGTGAGAATCAAATTCATAAATAAAAAAATGCATATGGCTCTTGGTAAACCTTGAATCATACAAATGTTAGCAATTATTTTCATTTGTAACAAGTGGAGTTCACAGAGGGCCCTGTGAGAATACCCACATCCCACCGGCCAGCAGCCTGCAGACCCTAACACCATTTTACTAGATGCCCAAAGTCAAGGCATATCATCTTTCCTGAGTTTACATACAAAATTTGAATGCTCATAATTTGATTAATTCATGGTCAAATAATATTAGTCATGCATAAATCCCAGCCCCACAGAAATCAGAGAAGGCTCTAAAAAAAATGGAACAGTTCAGTGAATGGTGAAGATAGACATGCCCCGTGATGAAACTTCTGTACAGTGATCACGAAAACCAGTGAAAACAGCAACTGTTGAGGAAAACTGGGAAGAAACGCCCTCTCTCCTAAGTAGTCAAAGTGATATCAGTAAAATAACTTCGGAGAATTATTTGACGCCCTCCAAGCGGGCCAAAAAGATAAAAACTGTAACGCTACATGCTGATAAGGCTGTGGCACCGCAGATCTCCTCCCTCCTTGCTGGCAGAGTCACAAACTTCTAGAATCTTTACGGAGAACCATATGGCAGCGCATTACAAAGTCTACTGAAATCATCATGCCCTTTCACTAGTGTTTTCATCATTTGGAATCAATACTGAAGCCATTGTTTGGAATAAAGAAGTGGGGTCAGTACAGATGCTTTCCAAAACTCAGTTTCTCTCCCTGACTCAACATCCCTGATCATCCCCAAGGAAAAGAACACTGAAGTACTTAAATGTCCAAAGACTTGGGAAGTAGGGTTAAAGCTACCCTCGATTAATTGTGAGATATGGATTGAATGGAACATTCTAATATAATGAAGACCAACAGGCATGAAGAAGAGAAAGAAATAAATCCATATGAAATCATAATAAAAGAATAAATCATAATAAAAGAAAATGATAATAAAATATTAGCAGCATTAATCAGTGGCTAAGCAAATTTCTAAGACTCTGGGGTACAAAGGAAAGGCTGTTGTACATTAGTGAAAGGGGTTTTCTTATTGGGGGTTCTATTTTAATGAAATCACACCTCTAATTCTCAGCCTCCCACCCTCAAATCATTCTTCTCTCTTATTTAAGTATTGTAAAAATATTCATCACAGTTGTGGAAGGGAAATAGTTTCAGTTGAATTCCCATTTTAAAGATGAGGAAATAGAGGTTAGGCAACATGCCTAGGGTCACCCAGCTCCTGAGTGTGAGAGATGATATTCTATCCCAGGTCTCCTGGAAGTGCATCTGGCTATTCCATAAACTGAATTCAAATGCCTTTCAGGAAAAGATTATTATGTAATGACTTGTATTTGTCAAATTGGACTACACATGAGTTTGTACCATATTGAACTGCATTTGAAAGACAAACCAAAAAATAATGGTCAGTACACCTGCCCCTAAGTCATTCTTAATAGATCATTGCGAATATTGGAGGATATTGCCTCTTCCTCATATTCTCCTCTGTTTTATGCAGATTTAGTGGGATTCTGCTGAGACCACAGGAATCAAGTATGCAAATCTAGAGGGTTTCGAGATCCTATCCCTCACACATTTACATGGTAGAAGGCCTGTATTTTCCTGCGGCTCAGGCTTTCAGGGTAAAAGGAGACCCAGCAAAGACTAGAGGCAGATCCCATGCCAATACTTCATGGGGCTGGGATGAGTGAAAATTTGCCGATACTAAAAAGGCTCGAGTTAAGTTCATATGTCAACATGCTACTTTTAAAAACATTTTAAATGAACATCAATGTACTTGACCTCTCTAAGGCTCAATTTGCTCATCTTTAGACTAGGCATCATAATACTTATCTTCTCTACCTCACAGGATTGTAAGAAAATATTTTGTAAAGATAAAGGTGCTTTAAAAGTAGGAGTTATTACCAAAGTTAGGAAAAACAATTTGGGGGAAACAGTACTTCCCTATGTGAGGAAATAAAACAGCCATACACAAGTAGTAAGGTACCGTTTCCCCAAATTATTTTTCCAGTCTTTGCCATTAACTCCCAGTAGCCTGCCTTGATGTGGAAATAACCAAGGTGGTCCATGAGACAAGTTGAATCCATCAGTAGACCCTGGAGCTGTGTCTACAGGACTCAAAAAGGTCATTTTTTTTCTTTTGCCAAACATGACTTCTCGTATTATTCAGAATTTGATTGGGGGAAGGAAGAGGAGATACAGGGGTTTCTATGGAAACAATTCTGGTATTTTCAAAGGAATCAACCAGGAAGGATCCCTTGTGATCTCTGGAACTCCTTCTAGAATAGAATCTTGCCAGCATGGAAGAGACAATTGAGTGATGGGTTTGGCTTCCTGAGATGGAGATTTCTTTTTTTTTTTTCCAATGCAATGGTCTTGCAAAGTGTCTTGCCCAAGGTCAGGATTTCTAGCTGGAAGGGATGGGGAGGCTATCCACTCTTACTGACTCATTGATTATGGGAGAAACTGTGCTAGGGTATCCAAAATATAACTCCCTTTGACTTACTCATTTTGTTGCATATCAAAAATAAATATAGAAGAAAAACATTGTGTAAATTATCCAAATAAAGAAGGATCCCTTTGGTTTGAAGAGAATCCAACAAAATTTGACCAGTCAAGTCTCTGCTCCCATAACATTTTTACAAAGTGACTTTCTTTCCAAATAAAGTCTGATGGCCTTGGAATGGAAATGAGCTGTTTCAGACAAGCTATTGGCCATAAGAGAAAAGTCCTGACCATCCCCACCCACCACCCCCAGCACCTGGAAGCTTTGGTTTTCACTCACTTCAACAGCATTGATTCCTGGAATCATCTAGGCAAGGACATTGGGAGTGGAAATATTTGTCCTCGATGACAGACTCACCCATTTACAAAGAAGTCATTATGGAAAGAGGTTTTTCATTGCAAGAAGCAAGTTTATTTCATTTTCAACAGACCAGAAGATGCTATGCTTTCAGGGCTGTGGAATTTAATCTCAGAGAGGTGAGGGAGATGATTAAAATCACTAGAACTCACTAAAGGAATATTGGAACTGCTGTGAAGCAAGTTGGCAACACAAGGGAGTCCGATAGCTTGATTTAGAGAACTCCCCCCTCCACTTCATTAAACAGGCCCTATCTGAAAAGCGTCTCCTCTCCAGCAGGTAACCAGTTTCAGAGCAGCATGGGGAGCTAACTCCATCGCTTCAGAATAATACGGAGAGCTGCCCTTGCTTTGGAACAATATGGAGGCCTCCATCACTCGAGAATAACACGGAGAATTGCCCCATGGGTTTGAGCAACATGGAGACCTGCCTCCATCACTTCAGAACCACATGGAGAGCTGCCTCCACAGCAAGCAGCGCTTTCCTTTGCCCAGGTATGTTGGATCCTCCATGGGGTAAGCTTGAGTTTTATTGTTCCCTTTGTTTCTGATACCACAGTCTTTCCCCTTGAACCAGTCCTCTGTTACTGAATCCTTTCTTGTGAAAAAAAATTAAGTCAGGTTGGATTGCATCTATACCAGACAGTGTAGATTATGTTTCTGGTGTTCTACCTTTCTGCTAAGAAGATAAGCTTTTCTTTCCAACTCTCTAGGAAGGAAACTAATCATTACAATTCATCAGTCTGGCAGTCTTTTCCTCATTGTTATGATTTTGCTTTCTTCACTCTATGCCATGGATTCCTCAATCGGTAAGCATTATTAAGGTCCTACTACATTCCAGACTGTAGGTCAGGTGCTGCAGGTACAAAGATAAAATTAAAATAATCCTCAAAGAAATTACAGATCTTCCAAGGATTCTCTAATTTTCTCATATTTATCATTTATTATAACCTAAAACTCTGCTATTACCCTCATCAATCAATCAACAAGCATTTCCTTGAGCCCTGTACTCTGGGAAGCACTCTAATGGCAAATAAAAGGAAACTACCATTCTAAGAAGAAGAAGAATTAGGACTCTATAAATGGAATAGTGTTGCAGAGGAAGGCACTAGAAAGTGAACAGATTGGGTCAGGTGCCTCTTGCAGAACATGAGACTTGCACCAGCTCAAATGGATCCAGAAGCACTCCGAGGTGGGAGGTAAGGAGGGAGAGCTTTCCTGGCATGAGAGAAAGTTGACAGAGACTGGAGATGGGGTGACACGGATGCAGAACAGTGCATGAATTAGTGGGCCTGAATCATCTGATTCATGGAAGGGAGTAAAGCTTATGTTAAGAAGACTAGGAGTATCAGAAAGGTCAGATTGTGTAGAACAATCATTCATTTATCCATTTGACGATCAATGGACACTCACTGTCTTTCCAACCGTTTAAGACCATGAGTATGAGTATTGCAATGACTGTCTTGTTATTGAGACAACTTTCTTTCTGTCCTTGAATTCTTGTGTTCCCAGTAGTGGGATTTCTGGGTCAAAGCACGCGTATGACTTAGTCTCCTTCAGATTATTTCACATTGATTTCCAAAATATTTTGCAAGGATTCTTTGTTTTGTTTTTATTAGGTTTGTTTTCTGATTGTTGGTTTCATACTTGGTGACCCAAGATTTTTTAAGCTGCTAGTGGTCAATCAATCAATAACAATTAATTAAGTCCCCATTATATGCAAATAGATCCATGTGAATAAAATCCCAAATTCCTGAAGTATTCAGAGAAGATGGATCACACAAATATTGTGCTCAATGTTGTATTTGACAGTTGGAAAGAAAAAATATTGGAAATCAGTTTTTTAAATGAACTAGATCTCAGAATATCTTTCCTATTGTTTCTTGTCTGGTTTGGTTTTAAAAGACTGGTTCTTTCTATCTTAGGCTGGAAGAACTGAACCTACTCACAGCACCTGAATCCACTCTCAGTAGACATAGCAGCTTTCATGTCTTTCATTTGGGCCCTGAGTCAACTTGTCCTTCCTTAGGCAGCCCGGTGCACCCTTGCCCCTTCCCATGAGCTCACCCGAACAATTGAGTATGGGCACTCCATTGACTTAACTTACTGTAATTCAGAATCCTCAGATTCAGACTCCCTGGTCAGTGGTATTGCAAGCACCCACTATCACTTTTGATTCATCTAGTCTATCCTGAATATGCTAGCACAGCCTGGTAGTGATGAAAATTTAGAAGAAATGAAAATATATCAAATAAGCTATTTTCTCTGGATACAAAACCCAGATAGGAACCGGAAACTTCTAATTCTTCACTGACCATCTTGTTATAAATTTGGCTGTGGGGGATGGCAAACCGATTCTTTTGGAGCAGGACAGCTAGCTTGGTAATTTGTGTAGTTAGCGTCAAGAAGATTGTTTGGAAAGAGAATATTGAATGAAGTAGCACTGTCCACAAGAGCAAGGGGGAACTGTGGACTCATGAACAGACTCTCCCCTGCCAAGTTATTCAAAAGTGGCAAACGGTTGTAAAAAGCACCAGTTCAAACAGCTACCTTCCAGGTCATAGAAAACCAGGCCTAATTTGCATGATACCTTCAAGAAAGAATGTCAAACTCCTTTAGATATGAGCTGAGCCTCCTAGCACTAGCCATGGAGTCCTGAAAAATCAATGGCTCTGGTGACAGATGTCATTCGGAATCTGACTTGAGTCTTTAAAATCAAAAGGAAATGTGTTTGTCCAATAGCCCTGCTGGTGGTACATTCAGGATGCAATGACCATCCAAGTTTATTTAGCATGGTATTATACATGTGTAGCTTATATTGTATTACTTTCTGTCAACAGGAGGGGAGAGAGGAGGGAGGATGGGAGAAAAATGTAAATCTCAAAACCTTGGAAAAAATGATTGTTGAAAACTTCCATTGCATGAAGGTGAAAAACCAAATAAATTGAATATTTAATTTTAAAAGGTGTAATTTCATTACCTGAGGGTGAATTCAACGGAACCTTAAAGCTGGTCTCAAGGACTGAATCCTGGAATCTACAGATCCTAGAGAGAAACAATGGTAGACCCCCCCCATAAGATTTTTTCTAGATTAATATTTAAATCTCACTTCATTTGAAAATTAATCCTCCTCATTTAGTTAGTCATGAGTCAAAGACTCTAATCCATTTTCATAAATGCATAAGAGTTAGCCATCAACTGGCCAGCATTTATTATACACTGGCTGTATGCTTGGCTCCATGTGAGACCTTGGAATTGGAAAGCAAAAATCGAACAATCTTTGTCCTCAAAAAGCTTCCATTCTATCAGATCATCTATTAGACAGGCATGCATGTGAACAAATGCAAAATATTCACAGAATAAATGAAAAATAATCTTGGTGGTGGCCAGGCTAAGAGCTGGGGACAGGGCAAACAGGGAATGCTACATGTAGGAAGAAGAATTGGACTGAGTCCTGAAGGAACCTAAGGATCCCAAAAAGGCAGAGCAATGAGGAAGAACAGGAAAGGCAGGAAAGTGGGAAATGGAATTGTGTCTGAGGAACAGCAAGATGGTACTTGTATTGGAGCATAGAGCATAGGAGGGAGGTGAAAGTAAGATTGGAAAGGGCTTTGTATGCCAAACAAAGGAGGAAAGAGTGTGTCTTATTCTAGAAGGAGGTCCTGAAGTATCTCCAGCAGGGTCCACAGGGTCGTTCCTGCATTTCAGAAAGATCCCTTGGATAGCTGTGTGGATTGAAGATAGGTAAGATCTGAGGCGGGAAGACCAACCAAGAAGCTGTTATTCACCTCCAGGATTGCCTGCATCCTTCCACTGTGCGAAAGCTGTGTGAGTCTTCTCTTGCTGAATGGAATTCAGTAACATAACAAAGATGACTTGTGTAAAAGACGTCTATAAAGGACTCCAAAGAGAAATAGACCGGTCTTGGAGCAATATAAAGATGGAGAAGAGTGTGGCACTGATACTCATCTGCTATTAAAAGACTTGGGGGGACAGCTAGGTGGCACAGTGGATAGAGCAGCAGCCCTGGAGTCAGGAGGACCTGAGTTCAAATCCAACCTCAGACACTTAATAACCTGCCTAGCTGTGTGACCTTGGGAAAGTCACTTAACCCCATTGCCTTAAATAAATAAAAATTAAAAAAAACAACAAGAACAAAGGACAAACATTATTAAAACAAAGGGGGTAGGGAGGGTTGGCCCTAGTCTACTGAGGATTCATGGCAGACGTGGACAGGTTAGACAGGTATGCAGGAGCTGCAATGCACTCCTTTGGAGGGAAGGTCCATATCAGAGAGATCCAGAGTGTTAGAGTGCTGAAAGTTCACTGAGCCTGTATGCAAAGTAGACTAATTATTACCAGAAAAAGAAAATACAAATATGACCAAGGATGCAATGGCTGGGTCATCATTATGCCTTGGTGGAAAGGGGGCATGGAGCTGGGGGAAGATCAGCACCTGCAGAAAGACAAAGAAGGGACTGGCATCTAGGCTTTCAGAGAGCAAACTGCTCTGGCTAAATTCAAATCCCCAGATGAATCAGTTACCAACTCCCGGAAACCCCAGCTGCACCTGGGTGAATGGGGCATGCAAATGCATCAAAGCTAACTCAGCTCAAAATGCCAGGAAAGGCAATCTGCCAATGCTGATGGGCATTCATACAGACATTTCAAATGAGCCTTCCCTAAGGGGGTGGGTTGCCTGGACAACATCATGCATGATTACTTTGTGCCGCTGGCTTCTGGGGTCAACTGATGTAGCCTTTAACTGAGAATGAGAGAGTCAGCATGGAGGAGGGGCTAGAGAGTTGGCTTTGAACCCTGGAAGGTTTTCATTGGTCTTCCTCGGAACACACTGGTTGTTTGGACATGGGAAAGTCAGTTAACACTCACTGTCTCAAGCAACTCTCTAAGATTGTAGATGATGGAGAAGATGTTGGTCCCAGAGGAAGCTTCTCACTAGGAATTTCCAACAAAAAAGAAATCACAGGTCCAATTTACACACACACACACACACACACACACACACACACACACACACACACACTCACCATCAGAATAACCAACATTTCTTAAGCCTTATTCTGAACCCATGACTTCCATGTTAGTTTTTGGTAGCCTGTCCTAGGAGATGAATAGCACCAAAGTGGAGCATGCTGGACCTGGAGTTAGAAAGATTTGAGTTCAAATTTTATCTCAGACATTTACTGGTGGTGTGACCCTAAACAAATATGCCTCAGTATCCTCATCTGTAAAATGAGGGTAGAAATAGCATCTACCTTCCAGGGTGGTCATGATGATCAATTGGGATAATGGCATAATGTTTGTCCAGTGCTTAGTGTATAGCGTAGGTTTGTTATTAATAAATGCCTATTCCTTGTCTTCTTTCATTTTGCTATTTGGGATACAAGACCATTGAGATCCAGTCCCTTCCTTTAGGGTCGGTTGTCCTGGCCTTCCAGATTAGTGTTTGACCTATAATGTAGCCATTGGACCCCTGGCTCTCTGAAAAGATTTCGGAAGTTGGGAACACTCAGGGTTGTTCTCCCAGGGTCAAAGGAAGGAATTTTTAGGGAATCTCTGCAAAGCCCAAGGACTCTTGTGAAGAGAGGCCCATGAGATCAGCCCGAAGTGACCAATTCCACCTGGGATGGGCGAACAGGGCTCTGTCCCAGGTGCTGATGAGAGGCGGTGCTTCGTTCCAGTGGGACATCCCCACGCCTTGCCTGTGATGCAATTGCCTTGACCTCAACAGAGGACAAGTATTCCCTCACAAGCAGGGAGACTGGCCTCTGTGCCCTGCCTGACAGACCCCTCCCCTAACAGAGGGTCCAAGCATCACTGATTTGGAGCTGGAAGGCATTCCAGGTCCTCTAGTCTTCCCACCACACCTCAACTTATTCTTTGCCCATCACAAGCATCTTCTGCTTTTAATAATGTCTTGCCTACTGGATGTGTTCTAACCTCTCTGCACACACACACACACACACACACACACACACACACACACACACACACACACTTGAGTTTGCCCTAGATGTAGCTCTGCCTAAGTGTGACTTTTACCCTATCTTCTTGATGGTGTTTGAACATGACCACAGTGCTCATATCAAGGAGTGGGGGGTCTACCAGGGCTAGGGACCTCACATGCAGGACCTTTGAGGAAGAAGCCAGCATGTAATCTGGAAGAAAAGTATGCACTCTTGGGAAGAAATTCAGAATGAATTTAAGCAAGTCTCCCTCAGTTGCTACTGGTAAATAAAAGCCACCAGTGCAGTCCCTCCCCTTACTATTTGCATTCCACCTGCCCCAGCAGACCTTTGGAGAGGAACCAACGGGAAATGAATTTTTTCAGACTTGTCTTTTTCCTGACCTTGCCTTCTGTCTGGTCCAGGGACTGGCTGAAGGTAGAGGTTGGCCCACACTGTGTTCCTATCAGTTCGCTCTTCTGCTCTGGATATTTGAGAAGTCTACCAAGAGAGACTGGGATTTATGGTAGGAAACATGAGCTCTCTGACAGAAATTTTCCACATCACAGTCCTGCTAGTTCTGTTAATTATAGGGACTATTGGAAATGGGTTTCTAGTGATTGTGAATGTCAGAAAACTGATTCAAAACAAGAGACTGATCTCCATTAAGCTCCTCCTCACCTGTCTTGGGATGTCACGGCTTGGTCTGCAGTTTTTATTAACGTTTCAAGGTTTTTTGAGTGTCTTCTTTGTCCAGGTTTATGTGAATATTTATGGATCTGTGTTCCTTTTTATCTGGATGTTTCTAAACTCCTCCAGCCTCTGGTTTGCCACCTGCCTTGGTATGTTCTACTGCCTTAAGATCTCTGGCTTCACCCATCCCTATTTTCTGTGGCTGAAATTCAGGATCTCCAAGCTAATTTCTTGGATGCTCCTGAGCAGCCTCCTGGTCTCTGGGATCACTGCCCTGTTATGCAGCTTTGTGATGGATGACTCTGCACGGTCCCCCACTTACCGGACCAACATCAGTTCCCTGGACAGCCATAATTCAGAAAGAACTACTGTCAATGAGGTGCTCCTCATCAACCTGATATTACTATTTCCTCTAGGTCTTTTTATCATGTGCACAGTAACATTGTTTGCCTCCCTTTATAGCCACTCACAGCGAATGCAAGCCAGGTCTTCGGCCTTGGGGAATCCCAGTGCAGAAGCCCATTTCAGTGCCTTAAGGACTGTGATCACCTTCTTTTGCCTCTTCATTTCCTATTTTTCAGCCCTAATGGTGAACCTAACATTCACAGTGCCCTTTAGAAGCTTCTGGTTCTTTTTTCTAAAAGATGTGATGGCAGCTTACCCCTCTGGCCATTCTATTATCATCATCCTGGGAAATTCCCAATACCAACAACCATTCAGGAAGATCCTGGGTCTTGCCAAGAAGCCGTAAGGAGGAGGACAATCACAGAACTCTTTTCTATTATTTCTGAATGTGGATAGCCAGAAAACTCTGCCCCTTGTTCTTTTACCCATCATCATTTTCTCCTTTCTCATGACAGTCAGCTGTTATTAAGGAAATCAAGTCAATGCATTCCCTAATGATTGAATAGTGATGAACAGGGTGACTTTTTAATCTCGTGCTTATGTGCTTTTCTTTGGGCTTGGGGGAAGATATAATAACCTAAATGTGTATGTAGATGGAATCCATACCAGTGAACCCTTAACCTTGGCAGGCCTTATCAAGCTGAGGAAGCTTCTAGCCTAACTGGATTAACTGATGGAATGCTGTCAGGGTCAGCTAATCCAAGCTCAGGGAGGCTTCTCACCATGCTGACTGTGAGGGCAATGGCTTGTGAACCATAGTACCTCTGGGTGACCCTATGCTAAAATACAGAGATGTTGTCATCTATGCTGGCAGAGGAAACTAGAGTGTAAGATAGAAAATTTCTCATGTAGACATTGGTGGGGAGAGCACCATGATTTTGGACGTTGGGAAGGAATTGAAAATGACCCTGGAGAACATTCTATTCATTTTATGAAGTGACAAGCAGACGAAGAGCATTGCATGATGGGGAGCGTACTGGTCTTGGAGTCAGGCAGATCTGACTTCCAACCCCAGCTGTGTTTCAATGCCCTATCCCCAAGCTGCAGGTGACTCCCTAGCAATGGTCTTCCACATTATAATCTGGGTGAGCTATGTGAGGGTGACAAGAGCTCTCCATTCGGCTAAGAGCACAGCTGCTTAACATCTTCACATCTGGTAAGTCCAAGTTTAATTGAGATTACTTATTTTGCATTGTTTCCAATAATGATCATTCTTAGGAGAACCATAAAAGCGTCAATACTTTGTTCATCAATGAGCTTTGCCACAATCACAGTATAGTCCCTTTCTTGGAAATCGGGTGAGAAGGGAAGGACCATAGAACTCTTGAGGTGGAAAGCACCTGGGAGACAATGGACCCCAGGCTGGCTTTTCCTTAGAAACTGGCAATTTGCTTGTGACATTCAGGCTTTGAAAAATACGAGACACCTTGGTCAGATTGTAAATTCTTTTGGAACAGGGATTGTGTCTCATACTAATCTGTCTCCTGTACAAGCTCCAACTCCTTGCCTCTATACTTAAGCTACTCAAGATATATTCCCAAATCACAGAAGCTCAAATCTACAAGGGACTTAGAGACGAGCGTGTGTATCTTTGTCTTTAAACAAGAATCCTCTTGGATCTTTGCACTCATATCTAGGTGGACATTGAGTCAAGATTTCCTGGATCTTGGATTCCACTTCTGGCAACATTGGTGTGACCATGAGCAAGTGACTTCATTTGTATAATGGGCACAATTAGCCATCATCTCTGCTTCATGAGATTGTTGGAAATCTCTCATGAGATGAAGGAAAGAAAACACTAGAGACAATCAGCCCTTACTGAGGAAGACAAGAGTTTGTGCATACCGTCCTATCCCCCTATTCCCATACCAACTCCATAGAAAGCCCGGCTGACCATGTGCTTCCTGATCTGAGGGGCCGGACATGATGGCACAGGCATCAAGTTGGAAGGGTCATGGTCACAAGCGGTGGGGCTTTGTCCATGGAGGATGAGGAAAGGCCTCTTCAATGACCCCAGATTAGTCTAGCAAATTAGCTCTTGGGAGTGAGGAGTAAGTTTCAGTGAGAATGACCAGGGTAGCTGGTGCTTGCTTGGCCCCTTGCAATTTAGGAAGCCATTCAATGAACTGCGAGGCAGGTGCACTCAGGGGTTCCTGGTCACAGACTGGAGGTTTGGGGACTAGGAGCCAGTGTGGCCAAGATGATCGAGGAACGCTGAGCTCATCATCTGAGACTCAGCTCTGACTGGAAAAAAGAGCTGGGCATGGGGACAAGTCAAGCCCATATCTGGTATCTTAGAAAGGGAAGAGAGGAACACCAGGGACTCCCCAGGTACCCAGACATCTCAAATAAGGCACTTGGTCCCTTCCTGAGCTCTGGAGTCTTTTTAAAGGGGTTTTTTTTGCAAGGCAAACGGGGTTAAGTGGCTTGCCCAAGGCCACACAGCTAGGTAATTATTAAGTGTCTGAGACTGGATTTGAACCCAAGTACTCCTGACTCCAGGGCCACTGCTTTATCCACTATGCCACCTAGGCGCCCCGCTCTGGAGTCTTAACGAGGACTGAGGCCCCATTGGGCTAACAACCTGCTAATTCACCACCATCCCCCCATTTCCTGGTCAACATCACCAGGGGTCTGGAGCTGCGGCACCCCTCTTCCTATTGTGGAAACTAGAGTCCCTGGATCATCCTCTGTCTAACTGGTCTTTGGTTCAACCCCTCCTTCACCAAAATGAATTTGCCCCCATCTGTAACTCTGACTGTTTATGGATCTACTGATTATTAGAAACTTTAAACATTTTCTAGGGGAAGGGAGAGGAGAGAGAGAGAGAGAGAGAGAGAGAGAGAGAGAGAGAGAGAGAGAGAGAGAGACAGAGAGAGACAGAGAGAGACAGAGACAGAGACAGAGACAGAGAGACAGAGAAAGAGAGAGAGACAGAGAAGAAATTGAAGAAGGAGGAAGAAGAAGAAGAAGAAGAAGAAGAAGAAGAAGAAGAAGAAGAAGAAGAAAAGAAGAAGAAGAGCTAAAGAGGGAGGCAGGGAGGGAAGTGGAAGAGAGAGAAAGGAGACTAGTAAAAAAAGGAAAACAGAAATGACAGCTAGATAGATGAGAGACACAGACATAGATGGAAAAAGAAAAACAGATGATGGATAGTTTTATATGCGGAACAGATACATATGTGTATATATAAACATATCTATATCCATATCCTGTGTACAAGTCCAACTCCCCAAGGACAATGAAGGGGAGCTTTGGGGAAACTGCTCTGGGGGGATCAGAGACCCAGTAAAGACACAAAAGATTTCCTCAGTTTTCTGTCTTGGTGGCCCAACCATGGAAACCTGAGGAAACCTCCTCTGTCCCTCCCTGTACTTTTCCAGGAGACATTTCTCAGGGGCATTGGAGGCTTAGGGCTGGACAAGGACTTGTGATGTCATCCAGTCCAAGGTCCCTGCTCTGCAGCAGAGGAACCTGAAGTCAGAGGAGCAGACGACATTCCTGAGGTCCCACTCTGGGTATTGGGGACAAAGGCAGAGCTCCCTATGGTCCTTGAACTTCCACTCCAGGGCTCGCTCCCCAGGTCTGCTCCCTGGGGGGGTCTGGGGGAGCCCAGGGGTCCAAGCCATGGGACATAGTTGAGCATTATTCATTCCTGGGGAGCAGAGGTGAGGGGGAATACAAGGCCAGGGCCAAGCTGGCACGTTGTGGGTATTTACTATAAAGCTGCATTGAAAGCCTCTGCCAGGCTTGGGGAGCGGGGGGGAACAGCAGTGGGGAAAATTGTCCCATGCTGCCACCTCATGGCAAGACTTTGTTTATGAGGATGGTTTGGGTTTTGAATTGACTCCATCCTTGCCATCCTCCTTAGACACACACACACACACACACACACACACACACACACACTCACACTCACACTCACATTCACATACACACATTCACATACACATTTACACACACAAACACACATGCATACACACATACACACACTCTCACACTCACATACACTCACATACACATTTACACACACAAACACACATGCATACACACACACACACACACACACACACACACACAAACCACCCTTGGAGAGATAGAAAGAAACCTCTACCCTAAAGCAATAGACCTCAAACATCATGGGGATCTAGGATCCTCTGGGATCCTTTGGGAGTCTGGTGATTTCTTGTCTGTTTCTGGCTGGGCTCTGATTTTTAAAATTAAAAATCTGTTTCTGAGACATTCACTGTTTTAATTGCCAGCCAAGGGTAAGTCCTGGGTTTGGACAAGGGCATCGCCATCTATTTCTGACCCTATCTTTGACACTGTCCCCAGAGGAGATGAGAGCCCTTCTTCCTTGGAAGGAGATGAGCCGGTCAGTAATTCACATACGGGCCCAACTTCATCTCACTCTTCATTTTTTACCTCTCCTCCAGGGGGTCTGTGGATTTGGGGAGGCAGGCACTATCTCTGAGGATGGTGATGGCACCCTTCACCTTGCCCCTACAGTCTCCAACCTTTGGGGATGTCCTCTGGGGCACTGAACGTGCTGGAGGTACCAGGGCAGCTGCCAGGCTGCCCACCACTCCCCCTGATTCTCTGCCCAAGGATAGTAACCCTTTGACATTCTTCCTAAGCTAGTTGCCTTTCCTCTACTATTCTTTCCATCTATGATTTTAGGGCTCTCAGAATGGTTTGGCAAGAGCCAAGGGCCAAGAAACAGAACTTAACATGCCCAGATAGAACTGAGAGAACCTGGCATTTTTAACCTGAAAATACAAGCAACATCTCCACACCTTGGAAGAATGGTATTTGATAAAAAAAAAAAAAAAAAAAAAAAAAAGCCTGGGAGTTGAGAGGCCCGCTGCTGGTGCGAACATCTTAGGAGGAACAAGAGAAAGGCTTAGCCTGGGGCCTCAGGAGACAATGGGGTGAAGTAGAAAGTCATCCTGGATCACGGTCCTGAGACTGAGCCTCTTAGCCTTTGCCCCTCTTTATTTGCTCCCTGTGTGATCCTCACTGGCCTCATGCTTTAACACTCAGCTTCCTCCTCTCTGAAATGAGGCCATGCTGATAGATCACAGCCATCCAGCTTCCAGGACCTGCCAGAGCTCCAACACCACTGTTGAGACCTTTGAAAACTCTCCCCACCGAAGTGCAGCATCAGAGACCTCTGCTGAAAGTTATTGTGAATGTTTACTTATCAAGAGATATGAGATCCCCTCTCCCCATAAAACTTCCAATGAAACCAAGGACAGAAGATGTTCTGAAAGTGTATCATTGGGGCAGCTAGGTGGCACAGTGGCTAGAGCACCCACCCTGGAGTCAGGAGGGCCTGAGTTCAAATCTGACCTCAGATATTTAATAATTACCTAGCTGTGTGATCTTGGGCAAATCACTTAACCCCACTGCCTTACCAGAAGGGAAGGGAAGGGAAGGGAAGGGGAGGGGAGGGGAGGGGAGGGAAGGGAAGGATATCAGCCTTGGAGGACAACTCCCCTCTTACTATATCCTTTAGCTTGAGTAAGTTGGGTGTTCGATTGCCCAAACATTTATGAAGCACCTTCTTATTGCGGCCTCTGGTCTAAGAATTCACACACACACACAATGGCCTCCAAGCCCTTGATTCCATGCCCTATGAGGACTCAGTGAAGGAAATGGGGATAGCTAGACTAAAGAAAAGCAGATTTAGGAGACCATGCAAGCCATTTCCAAGCACTTGCAGACTTCCCTACTCCTCCAGAAGGACGTCACTCTTCTTCTTGGACTCCGGTGGGGGTGGGCAGAAACATTAGCAATGAGGAGGCAAGTTGAAAAGAGGCAAGTTTAAGTTTAATGTATCATTGGGGTTTGATCCAGAGGGTATAGGCCCTCCTTGGGTACTGGGGGGGGGGTGTCCTCTCCGTGGAGGTCATTGGGCAAAGGCTCATTGATCATAGACCTTCCTCGGGTACTATGGGGGGTGCCCTTTCCATGGAAGTCATTGAGCAAAGGCTCAGTGACCAACACCTGAATAAGCTAGAGAGAAGATTCTCTTTTAGGAATGAATTGGCTGAATGGCCCCCTGGCATCTATTTCAGGTTGAATGAAGGACCTTCCTCCTCACTTGGGACATTTTTCCCCTCCCCCAATTACAAAATAACAGGTTTTCAGGGTGGAATGTTGACATGCTAGTGAAACATGTTTTTGAAATGCAGGAAGCATTTCAACGAAGAAAAGCCGGAAGGTCTGAAGGGAGAATACTTTGGAAAGTTACAGACAGACTTCATTATATGCTTAAAAAGAAATGAAAGTGGGATGTGGTAGCAATCTGCAGTTTCCTGAACAACCCACTTTCTGGGGCAAATTCTCTTCTCTTGTGTCCAGGGAGCGTACTTGTTTTAGTTAAGGGTTAGTAAGTTCTGAATTTTTAAAATAGAAAAAATGAAAATCTTGACCTAGTTTCCTCTCCACACAAGCACATGGAACAACACACCAACATAGCCCACACATGCAAACATTACATGTCCTTGGATGTTAGCCTGTGATGAAAATCATGAACCCCAAGACTGTCAGCCTGCCTGGGACATCTGTAAACCAGATCTGTGCTTCTTGTCACCTCTGGTTCTTCAGGGCCTGATGTGTAATAAATAGGTGCTTACCTAAAACTTGGGGAATGGAACAGAGTTGTAGCCATGTCAGAGTTTAAAATTCTTTTCCAGAGAACCACCAGATGTCACTCTTATAACAGCATGAAGGGAAGAGAAGATTTAACTTGACTGGAACATTTGACCCTTGGGAGACAACAAATGGATATTCCTGTTGAGGGAGGCTTGATGTCTGTGGATTTGTATCGTGGACCCCAAGAAAGAATGCACATGACTGAAACTGCAATCTCTCAGAGCTGGAAGGAAACTCAATGGCTTCTAGTCTAAGCCATCAAAGAGCAGGGTTGCTCTCCAACGTCATCCACCATGGGCATCCCAATGGGGCTCCATGGAGGAGAAGGCATTCCCACCTTCTAGGTCTCTTAGCCTGAGCTGTGTGACTTTGGGCAAGCAATTAACCCACAAGCCACAAATTAAATGCCAGACCCTGAGTGTGAACGATGTCTCTCCTCCCAAGGACCTTACATTCTATGGGGGAAGGTCACATCTATCCAAATAGAGCCAGATAAATACAAACCTGATGGATATAAGCCAACAGCCTCTTGGAGTTCTGAGATCAGAACAGCTCTATGAAGAAACTCATGCTTGAACTGCATCTTTAATGAAGAGAGGGATCCTTCAAGACAAAGGTCAGGAGGTAGGTCTTTCCAGGCGAGGGGGGAGCCACAGCACAAGCTTAAAGAGAGGAGTTAATTCTGCTTCAAATAGAGGGTTGGGTTTCTCTTTTTTTTTTGAGAGAGAGATTAGTGTGTGGAAGGAAATGTCAGATACTAAAATCTATGTTTTCTCTTTTCTTTAAGAAATGGAACTCAACAAGAAAGTCCCTATGGGCTGGATCTATTCGGCAAAGTGGACATTGGAGAACTAATCATGGACTCCTAGAGACACCCATCTTTCTCCTTTTGATCACATCTTAGCAAGTAAGAGTTCTGCAGACTTCTGGTGCCAAGCACCTGGTGGAGTTAACTATTCCTCCCCCCATTGCCTATGGAGTCAAGTCCCAACTGAAGACCCTCCTTCCAACCCATTTCCACCTAACTGAACTGTGATCTGTAACCCCAATCACCTTGAACTCCCTTGCTGCCATGCCTTTTCTCCCACATTCCCCAGGTTGGCCATCTTCTCCCCTCCCCTTATTTCACCTATCTGCTGAATTCCTTCTGTAGCACACTCATCCTGATTCCCTTGGGTCTCATCGAACTCTCGGTTTACTTCTCTCTAATGCACTGGTCATGCATTATTCTTCAATTTTGCTCTTGATGGCTGCAGCCAGTGGACACTGGATGGAGATTTCTGGCCCTGAATTGTACTGAACACAAAATGGAGCTGGGCCGTGCTAGGCTCTTATTAGCCAAATATTTTCACCATACAGTGGCTCAGTTCACTTCCTTTGCCTGCAGTGGAGCTCAAGCTGAGGTCAAACTTAGGCTTCATTTGTGGTTGAACTTTATTTCTTTTTTTCTCTGAGGTCACCAACTTGACCCTCTCTTCACCTTACTTATGGTTGCAAGTCACGTAGCGGCCAAGTTGATAGCATTCTTGCCAGACCTGCATGGAGAAGACAGATTCCAGAATTTCTGGGAAGCCGAAGGGTTCTTTAGAGGGACAACCACAGCCAAAATTCAGATGACTCACTTGCCCTGATCCTTGGTGTTCGTAGAGTTCAGGGTCTTGACAGAAGGGGGCTCTAATTTGGCTCAGGTCACCTCCCAGAACCATTATCTTCCTTTACCCCCTCATGGAGTACAGGAAAGAGAAAACAAGACTTTAATGATTACACTGAAGGTCAAGAGAAGAAAATAAGGCTGCCTTGTATTGAGAGCATTCTTAATAACTCCCCACTCTCCTGAACTTATCATTTCATCTGATCATTGCAGGCCATTAGAACCTCGGTTTTTATTCCCATTACTCAGAAGAAACTGAGGCATAGGGAAGTTCTATAATTTTTCCCTGTTATATAACTGTATAATTAATGACAGAATTAAGGTGAGAAAACATGACCTCTCTCAAGTGGTCAATTCAATGCTAAGACATTTTGAGAATGGTTGAAAATGTAGCAAAGTTGTCAGAGTTCTAGGGGCTGCTTCTCTAGTGATAGAAAATTGTCCTTGAAGCCCAGTGGGGAAAAAAGAGGCTTAGCCCCGAAGCTTGTTATCTGGGGCTACCTTGTTTCCACCTTCCAACGTTCTGCACAAAGGGCCATAAAGTATATTGTGAAGCCTTTTGGCAAGTTTTTACCTGTTTCTGTCATCTTTTTGAGTAATTGTTTGCCCCCTCGTATCTCTGTTACCCTTGAGGGCCTGGGAATGATGATGGGCACTTCTTTGGCCCTTTAGTGGAAATCCACTTATCTACCCTCTGCCAGCTGCCCAATAGCAGAGGGTCATGGAGGTGTGGCCAAGCTCTTGGATGCTCAGAGAACTGGTGGCCTCCCTTCTCTCCACCCATTGGTGGGTGGCAATACTTCACTGGCCTTATCTGTGTGTGTGTGTGTGTGTGTGTGTGTGTGTGTGTGTGTGTGTGTGTGTACTTCACCAATCAGATGATGACCCAGGCCTTATCCCACTTAAGCTCCTCCCATAACCCCATTCTTGATTAATCTCAGGGGAGCCATTTACAAAGGTACAAATGTACCCTAACTCTAATCAGGATGTGAAAATGAATAAAAGTCCAATATGTCTGCACCCACTGAAGTCAGTCTTAAGTTTTGGCCTAACTTTTAACAAAGCCCCAAATCTGGGAGTGGAGGACTTCTTCCCAGTCATTCTTCTAGTAAGCTAATGAAGTGTTCAAATTGGAGTGTCCCTCCTCAGGGCAAGCCCCCCACAAGGGAGCAGTGTGCAGGCAGTGAAGATGCTGAACCTCAGGGCAGGTCTGCTGTTCTCCTCCAGTCTCCCCCAGCCTCCACCAGCCTCCTTGATTTGAACTTGGTTCTGCTGGTAGTCCAGGTTTTCTGTTCAGGCTGTTCAATCCCATACCCACACCCCTCTTTCACACTGGTGAGTGTTAGAGGAGGGAGTTTCTAAATGAACAGCCTGGTTTTCAGAGTCCTAAGAGGCAGGTGAGAAGAACATGCAGTGTCCCCTTGTTCCCTTTTATCTTCAGTTCATTTCCTCCTTTAAAATACTTCTCCTTTGACTCTTTCCTATCCTTCACCAGACCTAAAGCCTTTCTTGGCAGAGACCTATAAACTCATCCTCTGCCCTGGCAGATCACATAGACAGGGACCCAGTTCCCTCATTTAACAAGCCTTTTTACAAATGCCTACTCTGGGCCAAACCCATTGCATAGGGCCAACAATCGAGAGAGTCCCTTCCTTCAAGGGGTTTGCATTTCTTGGAGTGGTAGAGAGGAAGATAAGTCCTATAAAGATTGAAACTATCTTTTCTCACCCCACACATGAAAACCTGGACATTGAGAGTTGGGGAGGGATGGAGGCGACTGTGGACCTGGTAATTTTACCAAGATTTTCTCTTGGTTCTGGTGCCATTGTATATGGCCTGAGGCAAATGACTCTTGAGGAATTAGACTGGAAAAAAGAGGAGAATGCCATCTCAAACAGGCCACAAGGAGGTCATTGTAGTTGGTAACATAACACTATAGGAGAGACGGAGCTATTCTCTAGTATTGTTGGTTGAAAACTGAGCAAAGAAGAAGTGGTCAAGGTAAGTGCTGCTCCTCAGACTAGCTTGGACCCCAAGCTGGGATGTACAATGGTGAAATGCCTTCCTTCCTCTTCTCCCTTCACCTTCTCCACTTCATGGGAAAGCAAATTTTCCAAAGCTAATCCAGCAGCTAAGGTGGTTGGAGAAGCAGAGTCCAACTCAAATAGAAATGGAGGCACCAAACCTCACCCAAGGGTCCCCAAACTTTCAAACTGACCAAGAAAACCACATCTTCACATTATTTATGATCTGTTGTTCTTATTGATTTTGTTAATGTTTCCCAACTACATTTTACTGGGCTGCCCTCAGAGTACTGGTGGCATCGGTTGCTACCCTAATGCTGAGCATCAATGCTCAGCAATGGAGAGAGAACCACTCAGGGGATGCTTAGGTAAGGGAATTCTACCTGATTTAAGTTATAAAGAAATAATGACTTTTAAAAGAAATTTTGGAAAACTTCAGGAATTGCAAAGCATAAACTAAGAGACACTAAGAGAAACTGTGAGCAGAGTTAATTTTTTACATTGTAGATGTCAACCATTCAAAAATTCCTGATAGGGGAAGGGTTATAGGAAATCCTTGGAGTCCAATTGTAAAACTTCTTAAGAAGAGAAGGAGGAGAAGAAATACTCAATACACATGAATTATTGAGTAATTTTCTGAAGATAAATTAGAATTCACTTTGTATAGAAAAGTCATTTGAAATGCTAGAAATAGCTACAACTGTTCATGGGCTTCTATTCACCATAAAATTTATCACAAAGTGAAAAGAAACCAAAATCAGATTTTTTTTCTCTTGGAAGAAGGAACATGAGCTTTGTTAAGATGTTCAAGAGCCAACTTTCATAGATGCAGTTGTTAAATGTTCAGTGTGAGCATTTACAACTTGAAAATTGGCTGATGCCACACCTTGGGACTCGAGTTATTTTGTGGATTGTCTAGACGTAAGAAAGTAATGGAGAAAATGTCGATGATGCAAATGCAACTTAAAAGGGTGTCAAGATCCCATTCTATTCTGGAGAGCTGGTTGTGAAAACATTTGCCAACATACACCTAGATCTTTAACCACAGTGGCAACCCCCTGAAGGAAAGCACAGAGGAGACTGTAACAAAGACTTAGCATTTGGAATCGTGAAAAAGAATGATTCTCGGGGCAGCTAGGTGGCACAGTGGCTAGAGTACCAGCCCTGGAGTCAGGAGTCCCTGAGTTCAAATCCAGCCTCAGACATTTAATAATTACCTAGCTGCATGGCCTTGGCCAAGCCACTTAACCCCATTGCCTTGCAAAAAAAATCCTAAAAATAAACAAACAAACAAATATATAATATAATATAATAATAAAATAAAATAAAATAAAATAAAATGACTACCAGAAAGGACTTAGCCAGAAGATTTACAGAAAGTACAAAGATAGTTTGGTGTTGGTGGGACACCCCAATGGCATATGCCAACTTTGTCTGACTTCTCATCCAGTGAAAGGATAAAATAAATACTTTTTGGATCTATAGATAGTCACACTGCAAGACTGGCAGGGACAGGAGCACTAAAATCTGAACACACAGATGATGAAAGATTACAGAGGGAGAGTGAGGTAGGGCACATACTCAGAGGATGGAGGTATATCTGGCTATACTTGACTATGAGGGGAAAAAACGATGCCAAACTATGCTGAACTATTGGAAGTAGTTGGAAGACTCTGAATAAGTTTAAAATGCAAACAATACTGGGGCAAAAGCATCTACCCATGAGGGTGCTGTCAAATTTAAGAAAGAAATCATTTAGGCCAGCTAGGTGGTGTGGTGATACAGCACCAGTCCTGAAGTCAGGAGGACCTGAGTTCAAATCCAACCTCAGAAACTTAATAATTACCTAGCTGTGTGCACAAGTCATTTAACCCCATTGCCTTGCAAACCCCCCCCCAAAAAAAAGAAAAGAAAAGAAAAGAAAAAGAAAAATATCATTCAAATTGTTCAGATTTAAGAGAAAGGAACTACAACCCCTTCATCACAGATGGACCACAGACCAGGCCATTCCAAAATAGGGTATGTAAATAGAGGTACCAAGGGTCTGGACAATTGGGTGAAACTTTCCAAAAGCCCAGGAAAAAGCACAAAGATATCACAAAGGTGCCTTCTGGATGGGCATAGGAGTGAAGAGTATCAAAATCAACCAGGATTTTCAGAGATGAGACATTTAGTTCCGCTGAGTTGAATTGGAAAGCTAGATCCAAGAGAATCAAGGTGGAGGTGGAGGGTATTAGACCTTCTCAAGTCTCACTGGAAACCAAATAGAACCTACCTCTAGACCTGCTTTCTGTCCCTTTTGTGAAGGAATCACAACCTCAGCAAGTCTGTGAGATCTGGTAGTCAATGGACTAAAGTAAACATCTGTTTGTAGCCGAGAGGATATGGGTGGTGGCTACTGTTTCAGGCTTCCCAAAGCCCCCCAAAAGAAGAAACCCCTGAAGGGGCAGTGAGGGAGACAGGATGCTGAACAGGTGAAGTCACCTAGCCCAGAATACGACATGTGAGGATGACAAGTGATGCTATCAGAGCAACCTCCTGGTCTGAACTTGCTGTAACACTTAGAATGATTACATAGAACGTTAAACACCAAACTAATACAAATGAATGATTTTCTCATTTCATTAATACAATTTAAGGAGCTTTTGCTGGGGGGCAGGGAGGGAATGGTCCTAGCAATAGGAATAGGCAAGGGATCAATATCGATTTTTTTAAAGGAGGGAGCACATGAACCGAGCTTTGAAGGAAGCTATAGGCTTTGAGGCAGAGTTGAGGAGGGCGGGTATTCTGGACAAGGAGGACGAGCCTGATCCAAAGCCTGGAGGCAAGAGATGGAATGTAGCTCATGAAGAACAGCCAATCTGGCTGTTAGGTAGAATACAAAACACGGTTGAAATGAACCAGAAAGTAATTTGGAATTATCGAGACTTATGAAACTTTAGTATGATCACCAGAATGGGAATTGGGGTCTTTAGGCTCCAGCTTTGGCCCTGCCTTAACCTCTGTCTCATTTTCCCCATTTCTGCAATCTACTATTGGCAATCTCTCACCCCGTTTAAACAATTCCATCAATGTAGAAGAGCCTGGGGATAAGGATCTGACTGAAAGCAGGACACAGGTTTCAGAAATTGATCGGATTCTTTTCATCTTTGATGATAATATGAAAATGAGACCATCTTGGGCAGCCAGCTCATCAACACCTTTTCCAGTTTTAGGAGTGGTAGTTTCCCATTTATCCTGTTCCACCCTCATTTTGATAGAGCTTACATGAACTTCTGTTAAAGCTCTGAGATCCCAGGTAGTGCCTGAACTTATTCATTTGATTTTTTATCTTAATTCACAAGGATCACCAGTTTCCTCAGACTTCTTTTGTTTTGTTTTGGGGTTTTTTTTTGATTTTGCAAGGCATTGGGGTTAAGTGACTTGCCCAAGGTCACACAGCCAAGTCATTATGAAGTATCTGAGATGGTATTTGAACTCATGTCCTCCTGACTCCAGGGCTGGTGCTCTATCCACTGTGCCACCTAACTGCCCCAAGACTTCTTGAATAAAGGAGGCTACACAGATCTGTATGGCTTAGTGTTGGCTTTCCAGGGGCATAAGGGAGTGGAAGGGAACTTTGCTACCCCAACCCTGAAGAGCAGGGAGCCTGCTTGTAGAGTTCCTGGAGGTGATTCGAAGTCCTGGAAACATGGATCTGAGCTGAGTCCCTTCAGGGCTCTTCTTGGACATGCTTCTCCCCTATATGGCTGTTCTTCAGCTAACCTAGCCTTCTCTCTTCTCCCATCACAAGACTCTTCATCTCCCCTCTCTATGTCTTTGCATATGTCATAACCCACACCTGGCATGTGTGCCCTCATTTCCTCTACCTCTTAGAATCCTTCATGACTCAGTCCAAAGACCAAGGATATCTTCAGGTTACTTAGACTGCAGGGAGAAAACAAACCTGCAACAGCCCCTGGGCAGGTTCCCTTTGTGAAGGACTTAGAACAATCCAGTGGCAACCAAGGGAACTCCATGTCAAGGTTGTGGGCATCAATAGCAGCCTGGGTTGGTTTTTCTCCAAAAAAGGTTTTAGACCAGGGATTAAATGGGGACAATCATGGGATTACTTTACAGGAGACAAGCATGACTAACTAAATATAATTCTAAACAGATTCTGTATGGAACACAAAAGACACTGTTTTCCAAGTAAGACACATTGTGTTTCTACTGTGTCCTTTGTCTGAGATTGTTAAGAGATATCTCTAGCTACAGTTATGTGGCTGATCTTGTGTACTGTGTGCTCCTACAAAGGGAAGTGGAAATCGGTTTTCATCTCCATGTAGATACAGGATCTCTGAACTGCCCAGAGATGGTGTGATCCCCCTCAGACTTTGGGAGCACCAGATAGTTCTATATCTCCTGGAGAAAGTCTCTACCTTTGCTTTCATCATTCCTTCCTCGCTCATTCTCCTCTAAACCCTCTATCATCTAACTTCTGGTGCCACCGCCCAACTCAAACTGTTCTCTCCAAAGTCACCAGTGAGCTCTTCAGTACTAAGCCTACTGGCTTTCTCTCGGTGCTCATTCTTTCTGATCTCTCTGCAGTCTTGGACACTGTTGGTCACTTTGTCCTTTGGAATACCTTCTATACAAGCTTAGGTGCCTCTCCTCTCAAAGTTCTTCTGCCTGTAGGACCACAACGGGTGCCTACTACTTTTAGGAAAAGTCACATCACCTTCCTTGGCCTCAGTTTCTTCATCTGTTGGACAGAGTCATGAATTACTCTGACCCTAGACAGGATCTATGATCCTTTTCAGGCTCCTTTACTGGATTTTCATTCACAAAGCATCAACTCCCTGTCAGTATCCCCATTGACTCTAGTTCCATTTCTCTTGCCTCTATATTCATTTTCTTGGTGATTACATCTGTTCCCTTGGGTTTCATTATCCTCTCTATAAACATGATTCCAGATCTTTTAATCCAGCCCCTCTTTCCTCACAGCTTCTGTGCCACATCACCAGAGTTTGAATTGGATAGTCCACAGTCATCTCACACTGAACACATGCCCTAAATAAGTCATCATCTTTGCTTTAATTCTCCATATTTATTGTTCGTTTTGTTTTTTATGTGAGTTCGGCGAATCCAAAGTAAAATGAGCATGTCCATCTACAGAGTAGAACAGTACAGGCTGGTCCAGGAAATTGGGCATCTCTGCCTTGTAGGGCTTAGCTTATTAGGTATATAACACATCTGACACGTAATGTTCCAAGCGATCATTCCTTGTCCGTGATTCCTTCTGACCTTCCTACCTTTTCTGCTTTTCCTTTACTGTTGAAGGTGGGGAGGAGAGAGTCTACTCACTTTCTCACTCCAGCCCCAACTTTGGAGGAAGGCAAGAAAAAGAAAGCTCATAACAAATATTCTGTCAAGACCACGAATGTCTGCCTCATTCTGCACTCAGGTTCTCACCTTTTGGGGAGATGGAAAGATTGTTTCATCACCAATCCTTTGAAATCCTAGCTGGTCAAGCCATAGGTAATAATTCTTCCATATTTCAAAGTGGTTTTTCTTCATATTATTGTGATTGTATAAATGATTCTCCTGATTTTGAGTCTGTTATTCTACATCAAATCTTCCCAATTTTTTCCTAAAAATAAAGTATTCCATCAGATTTAGATGCCATTATTTGTTCAGCTGTTCCCTTATGGATGGACACCCTTTGGTTTCCAGACCTTTGATGTCACAAAATGAGCTGCAATAGTTTTGAACATCTGGGTCCTTTCCCTGTCTCTTTGACTTTGCCAGGACACTTGCCTAGCAACACTCTCACTGAATCAAAGGGTAAGCCCAGGTTAGTAATTTAGGGGGAGCATCGTTCAAAAATGATTTCCAGAAGTTTGAACCAATTCACAGCTTCTTCAGCAGTGATTGGCTTTTTGTCAGCCTCTCTAACCTTTAATATTTTCTGTTTCCCCTCTTAGCCAATCGTATGGATGTGAGATAAACCATCAAAGTCACTTTAATTTGAATTTCTCAAATTATTAGTGGTTGGAATGATTTTTCATGTGACTGGACAGCTTGAATTTTTTTTAATTCCTTTGGAAACTGCCTTGACCATTTATCAATTGGGGACTAATTCTTAGAAATTTGAATCATTTTTAATATATATCTCAGAAATGAGGCATTTATCAGAGAAACTTGCCATCAAGCTCTTCACCCCTATTTAACTGTTTTTCCCTTTTAATTTTAATTGCATAGATTTTCTTGTACAAACCCTCTTTTTAATATAATCTAATAAAAATTGTTCATTTTAACTTTTTGTAATTCCCCTTTATCCCTTTTCTGAACTCTTGCTTTCTCCATAGTTTTGACAGATTTTTTTCTTTTTATATGAAATTTTTTTCCATTTTTTTTATATCAGTGTCTCCAATTGATACTTAGCATGATGTGGCAGGTGAGATATTAGTATGAACCTACTCTCTGCCAGGGTTCTTTCCAGCCAGTGAGTCCTTTCTTTACTAGCTAGGTCTCTGGATTTACCAAATTCTAGGACACCAGATTCATTTGCTTCCACAGTTAGTGTGCTACTGGTTAGCTTCTCATTTTTTTAAGTAACAACAAATGGTTTCCGGATCACCATTTAGTAGAGTTTGAGAAATAGTCCTCTATGCCCCCTTTCTTCCTATTCTTTTTCATGACTTCCCTTGATGCTCCCATGTGTCCCCCCCCACACATAAATTCTGTTATCACCTTATTTGATTTAACTCAGCAATGCTAGGCCTTTGTTGATCCTGACTTTCCCCTCCAGATCCAACCTCCCTGGTTGGATCACCTGCAAGGGTGATGAGCCATTAGGTCCTCCCTTCTTGTTGCCCTGGCAGTCTGCAGGATGCTGACCCATCAGCTGGACTACGATTGAGGAAGACTGGCGAAGTGTAGACTGGAACTTTAATATTTATACTCCAGGGAGCTGTGAGGACAGAGCTACCCAGGGAGGAAACAAAGAATAAGATGCTCCTTTTCTTCCTCACTTCTAATTTGAGGGTCTAGGGGCTTATTTTGGTCTTTGTTTTAATGACAAACGTATCCAGAATATACTAAGTCCAAATCTATCCTTTAAAAAATTAACTTGGATTTGGTTCAGTTTTAAACAGTGTTTTATTATGAAACATATTTGTTCAATGACATTTTGCAAGAGAGAATTTTCTTATTTTTTTCTGAAATCATCCCCCCTCACAAATAGCCTTGTATCTGTCTCCTTACCCTCCTAAGGCAGCTTAGTGGGTAGAGCACAGCTTCCAGCTGGCTTCTCACCTTCATTGGTCCTGCCTATGTGGTACTAAATGTGTCTTGTCTCCACTGAGACCTCAGTTTCCTTGCCTGTAAAATGAATCCATCGGTCAGCGTTGTTGAAGAGGGATGCTATGATCTCACTCTTGGCCGGCTTGAATTCCTAGGAAATGTTTCCTTCTGTTAAACCAAATCTGCCTCTCCCAGGGCTCCTGGCTCTTCCTAGGGTCACATCTTCTTCCACAGGACAGCCCTTCTCCATGATGATAGCTCTACGACCTCTCTCTGGAGACCCCTGGGCTTTGGGGTGCTGCCCTGCCAGAGAGCTGGGGGAGAGGCTGGATGGGGCCTTCTTTGTATCCAGGGCAAACACGCCAACCAGGTACTGAGCAGGAGGTGCCAAGCTGGCCCCAGCTGAGGCCTGGGAAGGAAGGGACAGGTTGGGGAGGAACAGGGTGGGTCCGGGGGAAAAGCTCACCCCACCCTCCTGTCTGGCCAGCTTTCCATTTGAGCTGATTATTCTTGGTCACCAGGGCTTAAGCTCTGGTTTCAATACAGTTGAGTATTGTCAGCACCCCTGGGGCAAAGGTCCAACTTCCCTGCCCTAGGTATGTTCGATTGGGAAGGCGGAGGATGCCAGTAAGCTGGGTGGGGTGCCTGGTGTCCACTTTCATAGGCAGCAGCAGCCCCTGGTTGGGAAGCCCTGCTGCAAAACAACTGGGGACCCCTGAGTCTGGGGGAACTAAAGCTCCCAGTCTGCCACTTCTCTCCTTGCTTTCTCCCTTCTCTCTGTCTCTCTCTCTGTCTCTGTCTCTGTCTCTGTCTCTCTCTCTCTCTCTCTCTCTCTCTCTCTCTCTCTCTCTCTCTCTCTCTGTCTCTCTCTCATCACCATCCCCTCTAGACTAAGGGCCCTGTGGGTCTTGAACCCCCCAGGGGACTTTGAGGCCCTCCCTTATTATAGCCCTGCAGCTGCCAATTGGAATCCCCTGGAGACAGCTCTCAGGCTCCAAATGTGGCCACAAAACTCGAGTTCTTCCTCTGCTGCTGGCGTAAACAACCTGGGTTGGAATGAGGGGCCTGGCCCGCTGGGGGGGGGGGGGGGCTTTTGCACAGAGATCCTTTTGATGGTTAAGAAAGCCTGCTCCCCTCTTCCCTCCCTCGTGGGGTGACCAGCGAGATGAGCTTATTTCCTTGGGTATATTGGGGGGGACTGGGGGTTCAGGCAGCTTGCTTGTCTCTAGCAGAGTCAGGAGTCACGTCCCTGGTAGGACCCTTCCCCAGGCATCAGGGGCCCCGATTAGGCAATCTCCTGAGGTTCTGGTCAGACTCCGAGGGATAGAGGTGCTGCAGACCCCCAAATGGCAGTGCCTGGTCCAGTGGCAAGAGCCCTGGGTTTGGAATCAGACGAAAACCTAGGTCTGAACCCTGGCCCATGTTCCACGGATGGCCTTGATGGGCCTCAGTCATCTCCTCTGTGAAATGGGGCACTCCATGGGAAGACCTCTTAGGTGGCTTCCAGGTCCAGGTCAGGTTTGGGTGAGGGGCCCCTCACTGCACCACCAGCTAGTGAAGAAAGAAAACCAAAGAAGGAAAATTTTCTTTGATTCGACAGAGGGACAGAAAACATTCCCCTTTCAGATTTTTTCTATTTATGGGGGGGGGGGGGGGGAGAGACAGAGAGAGAGAGAGAGAGAGAGAGAGAGAGAGAGAGAGAGAGAGAGAGAGAGAGAGAGACAGAGACAGAGAGACAGAGACAGAGAGACAGAGACAGAGAGACAGAGAGACCTTCTGGCTTCCTCTGCTTCAAATCTAGCACACAGTTGGCACTTAATAAATGCTTGTCAATGAGACTTGACTGTGCCGGGCTGGGACTGATTCCCGAAAGGCTGAAGCCTTGTGCGCCGACCCCTTCTTCCTCCCTGGCCTGCACACTTGTCCTGCCCGACCTGCCCCTCTGGGTCTTTGGCTTTCTCTGCGGCCTCTTCCAGGCAGCCTTCCCACAGGCTCTGCCCGGCTGCCCAGGGCCGCTCTGGGTTTAAACTTCGTCTCCCCAGCACAGACCGGACCCACAATTGAATTGCTTCCGGCCTGGGATCTTCCCACTCTGAGTCTGTGTAACAGCAGAGCCAGCTTGGGGTCCTGGCCCCCGGCCCCCGGCCCCCGGCCCCCCAGCCCCAGCTGTCCCCTGGAAGGAAGGCCCGGGCTCAGCACTCGCCAGGAGAAAAGGCCCCTAGCAGAGACGCAGCTCCGAGTGGCTGCTGCTTCCTCTGAAGTCTCAGGGGCTGGGTTCAAGTCCTGACCCTCTGTTTTCTACCTGGGTCACGGTCACTGTTTCTTTTTGGGAAACTGAGGAGATCAGACTCAAAAACTGCTACATTTCCTGACCTCTAATCCCAGGAAAATCTCCCCCATTTCAGGCCCAAGCTGTCACCAGTTCTCAATCTTCTCAACAGGAGCTGAGCTTCCCGCAAGGCCGTCCCCCCTTTTCCACGCTGCCACCTCAGTTTATAGCTGACAGAGATGGAAGGGACAAAAAGGGATGGAAGCCAAGCCCTCTCCCTCTCTGCGCTTACAGGTGAGGCCTGGAGGTCAAAGGCCTCTAGCTGAGGCTCCAACCCAAGCTGTGTGAGTCTGGCTCATGCTCCCCCTTATTCTGCCAGGCGACTTCCACCATCTTCACAGATAATACTGCGGGGTGGGGGTCCTCCTCTGGAAGGCTCTTAGGATCTAGACACGGGGCCACTTTTGGCCACCCGCCCCGGTTTGGTCCAAATGGTGCCAGCCCCAGGTACAGTCCCAGTTCCCATTTTCTAGAGTTCAGACAGGCCAAATGTGGCAGAGGCCCCAGGGCCTCCCCCCCAGCTCCTCATTTGGGACAGCTTTCCCCCCTATTTCACACTCCCCATCTGGAAGTTTCCTGTGTGCTAAGTGAGCATCAGAGGGAGCCTGGCCCTGGCCCTCCGCGAGACTCTCAGGGCTCACACGCCCGTCTGCCATCTCTGGGCCGCATCCCTCCCTCTGACCCCACCCCAGCCTTGGCCTCCCACGGAGATTCTCCCAATAAACACCTTCCCTTGTGGGAAATCCCAGCATGTCAGCATGGAGTAGAAGCGGGGAGGGACCTTGGAGGACAGGCAGCCCAAAGCCCTCCTTTTACAGGTGGGGAAACAGACCTAGAAGTGAAATGACTTGTTCAAGGTCACACAGGGATGCAGCAGCAGAGCCCACCCCTCTGCCTGCCCACTGGATGGTAAGATGCCCCCACATTAGAGATCTGTCAGTTTGGGCTTTTTTAGCAAAACAAAAAAAACACACACACACAAAAAAAGGTTGATATTGGTTGATCTCTTTTTCTAAGCATCGCTGCCCAACTTCACCCCCAAAGAGCTACAAAGGACTGGGCCTAGGGCCAGCCCCCCAGCCGTGGCCTTCACAGCCAACCAGACCTGGTCTGGTCCCAGGACCACCCTGAAAGACCTCCCACCTCGGGAGGAGGAGCCAGAGCCGGCACCCTCTGAGGAGGCATCCAGGACAGCACCCCAGGGAGCCCTGAGTTCATGGCATTGTCCCCCACTTTGAAGAAAAGTTGGGTCCTAGAAAAGCTGGCTGAAGAGCAGAGCCCACTTTCCCCCTGACTGCTTTAGGTGAGTGTCAGTGGAACTTGCTGACTAGGGATGAACCTGAAATATTGGAGCTGATCCCCCACCCCAACTGGACCTCCTGGACCCTGTGGCCCCCAACCTGGGCCTCCTGGACCCTGTGGCCCCCTGCCTGGGCCTCCTGGACCCTGTGGCCCCCCGCCTGGGCCTCCTGGACCCTGTGCCCCCCGCCTGGGCCTCCTGGATCCTGCCTGGGCCTCCTGGATCCTGTGCTCCCCAGCCTGGGCCTCCTGGACCCTGTGCCCCCTGCCTTGGCCTTCTGGACCCTGTGGCCCCCCTGCCCAGTCCTCTCTCTGGGATTCCCTAGGTCAGCCGGGCCGTTGATCGCTTCCCATAAAGGCCTCTCAGGGTTAGGATGTTGGCAGCGGCAATTAGAATGTAAACCCCTTGAGGGCAGGCCCTGCCTTTTCTTCCTCGTTGCCTGTCATTGGATCCCTGGGCTTGGCACAGGCTTACAAGACTGCCTGACTAGACCTCGGCCCCAGTGTTGTCCTTTGTCAAGAGGCGGGGCTGCCACATCCC